>NC_138101.1:145420510-150420510 GCF_964146895.1 Miniopterus schreibersii
ATGTATGTATGTTTTAAGTGCCCTTGAGTGAGCTCCAACTCCTAGCCACCCTATGAGTGAGTGATGTCATCCTGTAGAATGATGCCTATGGCTTCTTCTGTGGAGTCGATTCCTCTCACATTTGACCTTCCTCTTTTCTTGTTGCCTTCAGTTTTTCCAAGCATTACTGTCTTTTCCAGAGAACCCTGTCTTCTCATGATATGCCCAAAATAGGACAGCTTCAGTTTTGTCATTTTTGCCTCCAGCAACTTTTCAGGCTTAATTTGCTCTAGTACCTACTTCTTCATCTTTCTGTTAGTCTAGGGTATCCACAGAGCTCTCTCCAACACCAACTTTCAAATGAACAATTTTTTTCCATCAGCCTTCTTCACTGTCCAACTTTCACATCCATACATAGTAATTGGAAATACTGAGGGTGTGGATGATTTTAGCCTTGGTCTCTAATGACACATCTTTGCTACTAAACATATAGATGGTATTTAAAGCCGTTAGGCAGGATGAGATCACCCAGGAAGATAGAGAAGAGCCTAAAGAATTATACCCTGGGGCACGCCAATCTCTAGGAAGAGGTAAGGGTGAAGAAAAGCAAAGCCAACTGAAAGGGAATGACCAGTGAAGGAGCACCAAGAGAGTGTGATGTCCTGAAAGGGGAAAGTGTTTCAAGAAGGGATTGAGCAGCTGTGTCAAATGCTGTTGAGAGGCCAAGAAAAATGAAGATTAAAAATTGACCATTATAATAGCAAAAAGTTTTTTAAAAATTGACCATTGTAATGAAAGTTTTCTAAAATTGACAGTGGTGATGGTTGCACATATCTGTGAATGTACTAAAAAAAACCCAACACATTAAGTTGTACACTACAATTCAAGTGGGTGAATTCTATGGCATGTGAATTCTGTCTCAATAAAACTATATATATATATAATTGATCACTGTGTTCACTGGTAACTTAAACAAGAGCAGTTCAAGAGTCTTGCCCGACCTAGGATCCAGACGATCAGGGTTTGATTTTCGGTCAGGTCACATGCTGGAGTTGAGGGCTCGATCCCCAGTGGGTGGCATGCAGGAGGCAGCCGATCAATGACTCTCTCATCATGGATGTTTCTATCTCTCTCTCTCCCTCTCCTTTCCTCTCTCTGAAATCAATAAAGATATTTAAAAAAAAAAAAAAAAGAGTCTTGCCAAAGAAAGTCTTGGGGCAAAGAAATAGGGAATTAATTGTTGGGGAAAATAGGATCAAGAGAAGGTTTTAAGGTGGATGAAACAGACTGTTTGTATGCTGGGAAATATTAAGGGAATGTCCCCCAAACTTTGATCATGTAGAAGAGAGGAGACGGTTGCTGGAGTAGTGTCCCTGAGTAGGTTAGAGGAGATGGGATCTATTCAGAATTGGCTTTCCACAGGAGCATGGGCAGTTCATCTACAGTAAGAGGCCACACAGGCAGAGAAGGTAGGTACGGGAGGTGGGTAGATGTGGGGGGAGTCTATGGAAGTTCTCTTCAGATTGCTTCCATTTTCTCAGTGATGTGGGAAGCAACTGAGAGGGTGAGGGAGGAGTGATGGGGATTGAGGTATGAAAATGGTTAGAAATAACTGCTTGGAAGTGTGAGTGAGTGAGTGAGTTAGGAATGTGTCCAACACTGAGGACTGATGAGAAAACTGAAGCTTAGAGAAGCTAAGTGGCTTAGCAAAGGTCACTAAGCAGAGGTTCTAAACCTGAGTCTATAGACCATACAATTCAGGGATTCTGTAAATTTGGAAGTAAAAAACTTACATCTTTATTTTCACTAACCTCTAACAGATATTTAACATATCCTTTGATTATGAAGGTAGGCAGTACCAGTGGTCTTCTCATCAATAGAAATGATGGGTATTTTTATTTCACTTTACAATTGTTGGAGAAATATCTAAATATCATTTGCATTTATTACCACTTTATAATTACAATCATTATTTGACTTGCTTCTAATATTTTTTTATTTAATGCACTGATTAAAACGCACTGTTAGAAACTTTAATATTTTGATAACCATATTTGAATATAAGTGGTTTTCCTTTATGATTTCATGTATTTAAATTTAAAAATTTTTTAAATTGTGGTAAAATACACAAGAAAATTCACCATCTTCATCTTTTTTTTATTTAAAGAATAGTTTATTGATTTTTAGAGAGAGAAGAGGGAAAGGGAGAGAGAGATAGAAACATCAATGTGAGAGCACAACATCTATTGGCTGCCTCCTGCACTATCCCCTGTAGGATCTCACCTGCAACCCGGGCATGTGCCCTTGACCAGGAATCGAACCAGCAACCTCCTGGTACACAGGATGACACCCAGGTCCATCTTCATCATTTTTTAGGTGTACAGTTCAGCATTGTTGAGTACATTCACATTGTTGTGCAACCAATCTTCAGAACTCTTTTCATCTTGCAAAACTGAAACTCCATACCCATTAAACAAGCTCCCCCATTTTACATCCCTCCCAGCCCCTGGTAACCACCCTTTTTTCTGTTTCTATAAATTTGACTACTCTAGATACCTCATAGGCATCATACAGTATTTGTCTTTTTGTGACTGGCTTATTTCACTTAGCATAATGTCCTCAAGGTTCATCCATGTTCCAGCATGTGTCAGAATTTCCTTCCTTTTTAAGGCAAAATAAGATTCCATTGTATGTAACACACACACACACACACACACACACACTGCTTGTCAATGGACACTTGGATTGCTTCCATTTTTTACTATTGTAAATAATACTTTAATGAACATGAGTGTACAAATACCACATTTTATTTTATAAATATGTTTTCATTGATTTTAGAGAGAGGAAGGGGGAGAGAGAGAGAAATATTGATGGAAGAAACATTGATCAGTTGTCGCCTGCACATATCTCACCTGGGAACCGAACCAGCAACCTGGGCTGCAATCGAACTGGCAACCTTTTGGAACACAGGATGTCGTTCAACCAACTAAGCTATACTGGCCAGGGTGAAATATCATATTTTTTAAAATATATTTTAAAACATTACTTTGAGAAGGGGTCTATGACACACAAAAATGCCAGTGAATGGTCTGATTAGGATTTGAACTCAGGCTACTGGCTCTAGAGCCTGTGCTTACCCTCCACACTTAGGACGTCATGCCACACCAGCAGCCTATACTCTTTCACATCAGGACAGGTTCTGCATCAATATATAGAGGAGGTTTAGACACCTTCTAGGCACGCATGCAACCCCATTTCTTTTTCTTTTTAAATCCTCAGCCGAGGATATTTTTTTCTGAGAGAGAGAGAGAGAGAGAGAGAGAGAGAGAGAGAGAGAAACACTGATGTGATGTGAGAGAGGCACATTCATTGATTCCCTCTGACATGCACCCTGACCAGGGCTGGGGATCGAGCCTGCAACCGAGGTACATGCCCTTGACCAGAACTGAACCCGAGATCCTTCAGTCCATGGGTCAACGCTCTAACCACTGAGCCACACTGGCTAGCCTATTTCTAGAGAGTTATTATTTTGTGTCTTCTCACTCCTTTTCCCTCATCCTCCTCATCACCACATGCTTTGGACCTAGAGATCCTGTCCTTTGAACATGGGAATGTTTCTCTCCTTACCAGAATCTGTGAGGCCTGTAGCCCTGTGGCTCTGGGATGTCACTCTGCACTGAGAGAGTTCACTTTACTGGGAGCCACATGTTCTCCCACGGTCCTGCTGCTGCTGCACTGAAGGTACACTTTAACCGATAGCCCCAGCATAAAAACTTGAAACCCTGCCTTGAGTCTAGCAAGGGTAGGGCCATACATATTTTGCAGCAGAGTAGCCCAGACTCTGCTATGCATTAGCTCTTTGCCTCTGAACTTCTGTCCAACGGGCTGAGGGAGAACTAGAAAGGGAATACTTGAAGGGAACAGATAAATAGATGCTACAGGAGAGATGGTTAACAGGACTGTGCAGTAACGGGTTTTAGTTAGCAGGGAGTGGGCTGGAGGGAGTGGGAAGCGGAGAAGAGAATTGGAATTGGGAAGGGTTGGAGACTTGTCAGGGAAACCTGCATTATCACCCTGGTGTCTCTCTAAGGAGAGAAGGAGAGGAGATAGAATTGAGGAATGCCTGCATAATGCAAATGCAATTCAGTTGAACCAAGGGAGAAGCAGAGGTATCTGGGAGGAGGTGCTACCCTGAGACCTCAGCTTTGCTCATGATATGTTCACAAAGGTAGGCAAGACAGGGAGGAGGTGCCTGGTGGAGGCAAGGAACTATTGAGGAGCACCAGTGGTGAGGAATGGGGTGTCATCACTCAGGCTAGGAGGAGCCCAAGGTGAAGGGGTAAATAAAGTGCCTTTGTCCTTTCCTCAGGCATTTCCTGATCTATATTTAGTAACTCTTCAAGAATGGAGACCTCAGCCAGCCCTGGGTCTTCCAGGACTTAGAACCTGCTCTCAGTGCAAAGCCACCTTTCCTGTGGAGATAATTGTAGCTGTGCTCTTTCTGCATTCTTTTCCTATATCCTGGGTATCTTTGTCTCTGGATCTGTTCCTGGAGGTTTATCTCTTTCTTTCTATCAACACTTTCTTCTCTCAATCCAGACTAATGGTCCACTGGGGGAGGGGAGAGTGGTGATGGGAATGGTAAATGAAGAGTTCCTAAAAGATCAGTACTGAGATCTCTTTTTCATTCTATTCTCTCCTCCTAAGCTATTTCATTCATTACCATGATTGGATTTTTAACTAAGTACTTACTGTTTTTATGGAAGTTACACATGTACATACATGTTCTATATTAGATTTACAGTGAAAAACAGTAGCCCGGCCAGTGTTGCTCAGTGGTTGAGTGTCGATCCATGAACCAGGAGGTCACAGTTCAATTCCTGGTCAAGGCACATGCCTGGGTTTCGAGCCCAATCCCAAGTAGGGTACGTGCAGGAGGCAGCCAATTGATGATTCTCTCTCATCATTGATGTTTTTATCTCTCTCTCCCTCTCCCCGCCTCTCGCTGAAATCAATAAAAACATACTAAAAAAGAAAAGAAATACAGTAACCCTTATCCCACTCTGCTTCTCAGTGCTTAAAGGAGATTACAATTCTTTTAGCTGACTCTTCTGGCACTTATTGCTTTTTCTAAATATCATGTCATTTCTTGGCTTTTAAGTTTCAGATATTATACACTGATTTCTATTTTTAATCTGAGGACTTCATGCTCTCGTCCTCGCCATGAATATGCATGTACTTTCTCTCCATCCTAATGTACTAATGTTACTTTTGTTAGATCAATATTGAATGTTTAGATCTTATGAGGGTATAAATGCTGTTTACAAGCTGTGATACTGTGCTGTTTACATTTCCTTTATTGAATGTTCTCTCCCTGAAATTAATACTTATCTCTTCTTTAGTTTGTTTACTTAATTATCTATGTACTTATTAATTCTCATACTCTCTTCTAGAAATCTCCTCTCAATATGTTCAAATACAATCAGATAGGTTATCAGCTTTATCAGTTTTCTTCTTTTTTTTTCTCTTCTCTTAAATGTATGCCTCCAAAACCTTTCATCTTTCTGCTCCAATCAGAGAAGATTGTTCTCCAAGCCTGCTGCAAAGCTACTGATCTTGGATCCCTCACCAGCAACCAGAATATATCCTTCACTTATCTCCTAGGTTGGATACCCTTTTTCCTGGTTTCTATGACTTTTGTTTGTTTGTTTACTCTCTCACGTTGGTGGAGTACATCTCCAATAGCTTCCTGAAAGAGGTGCATGGCAGATAATTTCTTTGAGACTTCAATGTCTTTATTCCATTCTCATACATAACTGATAACTTGGCTGGGTGAAAAAGTCTAGGTTGTTAATTATTTTTCTTCAGATATTTGATGACATCGCTCCCTTGTCTTCTGGCTTCCAGTGTTGCTGCTGACAAGCCTGAAGTCATTGTGATTACCCATCCTTTGTACGTGACCTATTTTATAAAAGTCTCAGAAGCCTTTAGGATCTTCTTTGACTCCAGTGTTCTGATATGTGGTAGGTCTTTTCTCATTCCGTGTACTGAGCAGTTAGTGGATCCCATCCATTTTTGTTTTACTTTCCTCTCATTCTGAAACTCATATAAATCAGATGTTGGACCTTCCTGAGTTGACTCTATAATTTTCTTTTTTCCCCTTTCCTATTATCCATCACTTTTTGCCCAGTTTTCTGGAATATTTTTTCTTGTTTTTAATTTATTGATTGATTTTAGAGAGAGAAAGGAAGAGAGAGAGATGGAAGGGGGAAGATAAATTTTTATTGTTCCACTTATTTAGTTGATTCTTGTATGTGCCCTGACCAGGGATTGAACATATGACCTTGGTGTATCCGGATGATACTCTAACCAACTGAGTTACCTGGCCTGGGCCTGAAATATTTTTTCAACTTATATCTTTCAACCCTTCTATTGATATTTTCTCTCAGCTATCATCTTTTTAATTTCCAATAATTCTTTATTATTCTCTGAATATTTGTTTTTAATAGCTCTCCTGTTTTTGTTCAATATCCTACGCATCTCTAAGGATACTAATTATAATCCCCTTCCCATTTTCTTTTGTTCCTGGAATTGCTTCTATATCTTCTGAGAACTTATTTTCTGTTTCTGTTTTGTTTTGATTTTTTTTTTTCATGTTAAGAGTATTTTCTCCATTGCTATTGGCTAGTCATTTCATCTCTACAAGCAAGGCACCAAAAAGCAGACGAAACTTGGTATGCATGGAGAGGGCTGGTTTCACTTTAAGATAATTGACTTGATCATTTCATTATGTGGTCATTCAAATTAACCTAATTATTCAAACTTGTTTCCCACTCAGGGCCTTGGAATATGCTGTTCCTATTGTCTGTGTATTGATTAAAATGTATTTGGCTGAAGTAACAGAAATATGACTCAAGACAGCTTCCTATAGCAGGAAGCTCAGAGGTAGAACAAATGTTACAGTTGATGTATCCAGTGGCCCAAAAGCATCTTCAAGGACTGAGATTGCTTGTACTACTCACTTGGCTTCAACCTAAGGCTGGCCCTTTAGGGTAGTAGAAGTCAGGAGCAGTAGGGGCTATGTACTTCCCTGTTCAAGTTAGTGGGAGAAAGCAATGTCCCTCCCCTCATGATGGAACTGAAAAGTTCCACTTCCCGTTGGTTTGATAGGGCCAATTGAGGTCACCTGCTAACACCTGAACCAATACGTCAGCAGGCAAATAGCAAACAACGATCAGCTTAGTTAGGCCTGGGTTCCTAAGCCAATCAATACTGAGAGGGATGAGTTTACTTTGGCTGATTTAGCAATTCAGGATCTCCCTTGGAATATAGGGAGGAGGGTGGGAATTTCCTAACGCTGTCGTGCTCTTCTTCACTAAAGGAGGGATGTTAGGAATGTTAGGGATTCCACTGCACTGCTGGAACCCTCTTCTACTTTTCCTGCAGCTGGTGTCAGGCCTCAGTTTAAATGTCACTAGGGAAATGGGTCTCCCCCATTATTTTCATCCTTGCACCTTTGCTTCTCTTTTAACACTTAACACAAGTTGTCATTTTATATTGTTTGGTTTGGTTACTTGGGAATTGTCAGTCTCCTCCATTAAAGTGTTAACTTCATGAGTTCGGAGACCTGTTATGTTCACCACTGTACAACCAGTGCCTAAAAGTGTACAGTTAATAGGTGTACACTTAATATTTGTTGAAGAAATGAATGAACCCAGGAAACAATAGTATCTTCCTCTATCACTGCAACTCCAAAATATATTTTGAAGCGGCACACTTTTGCCATTTTTGCTGCCACCATCGCAGTCCAAGTGGCTATCTTTTCTTCCCTGATGTAGTGGACATCTTTTATTTGTCTAGCATTCTCCTTTTGGGGGAGTAACAAATTCCCTTTCTCTGATAAATCTGTTCCTTCCCATCCTAATCATGTGATTTTGCTGGGGGGCTGCTCTCATTATATCCTGCCCCACACCCACCTTCCCACCGGGAGAGCAGGCACCTGACCCATCAAAGTCCTGGGATTTTAAACACAGAAACTAAAGGAAGAGACTCAGACCCTCTCTCTTGGACAAGCTGTGAGATGTGAAGGCAGATACTCCTGGTGGCCATTTCCTATCAAGTCAAGAAATCTGGATCTGAGAAAATAAACCAAGAAAGGAGACATGGAAGCATCCCCTTTACACTGGTTTTAATTTTCCCTAGTGTCAGCCACAGCCCATTCCATCCCAAAATTTGGTTATATAAACCAACAAATTCTCCCTTTTGCCCAAATTGGTCTGAATTACATTTCAGTTATCTGTTACCAAATGAGGCCTAGCATTGATGTCTCTGATAGCCTCCTGACTGCTCTCCCCACTTCCATTTATCTGCTCTATTTCATTTTCCTCCCACAGAGTGGTCTCTTCAGAATTTACATCCTGCCGATGAAGAGCACAGGCAGGCTTAGACTCTCATCCCCACCCTTTACTATCTGAGTTTCCTTGGGAACGATATCTAACCTGCCTGTTCCAAGGTTTTTAAATTGGTAGAAAGGGGATAATGACATCTCAAAAAGTCATTATGAGACTCAAATAAGAAAAGTACACTTAATAAGCACTCACGTAATGATAGCTAGAAGTCCTGGCCAGGTAGCTCAGTTGGTCAGAGTGCTGTCCAATACACCAAACTTGTAGGTTTGATTCTGGGTCAGGGTACATACAAGAGTCAACTAATGAATGCATAAATAAGTGGGACAACAAATCAATATTTCTCCCCCTTCCCCCCCCCCGTTTCTTTTTCTAAAATGAATCAATAAATTTAAAAACTGCCTTGGCCAGGTAGCTCAGTTGGTTAGGGTTGTCCCATATACTAAGGTTGTGGGTTCAATTTCCAGTCAGAGCACATACAAGAAGTAACCAATGAATGCATAAATAAGTGGAACAATGTTTCTCTTTCTTTCTCTTCCTCTCTCTCTAAAAATCAATAAATACAAATTTAAAAAAATTAGCTAGTAGTGGTGTTAGCTGTAGTAACTCAGATCATGTCAGTGCCCTAAATACTTCCTGACTTAGTTTCACTCCACCCTGCTCACTAGGCATTGGTGTCTTGCCTATTACCTATCCAATAAGTAGACTCTTGATGAGATAGATGGCTTGAGGGAGCAGGGATTTAGGGCCTTCCCTCTCCTGAAATGCTCTCCCAGCCTCTTTTCCTGTGGCCTAGCTAACCCCTCATCCTTTTGCCTCAGCTCAAATGTCACTTGCTTCACCTCCCTAATCAAAGTTACAATCTACAGGGTCTACAGGTATACTCCCTTGATAAAATCAGCAGTACTATGATTTCTTACCAGGACAGGTAGAATTGTCCACAGATAGTCTTAATTCAGATTACACCAAAATCTGTTTTGATTGGTAGGTGTTTACGCTGTGTGCACCCAGTTAAATATTTTGAATATCATTCTTGCGTAGAGTTTTTTTCCTTCAACACAAGTATCACAATTTGTATATCTATATCTGTATATCTACATCTCTCTATCTCTCTATATCTATCTAAATATCATCTATCAATCATCTATCTATCTATCTATCTATCTATCTATCTATCTATCTATCTATCTATCTACCTACCTACCTACCTACCTATCATCTATCTATCATCTATCATCATCATCTATCATCTAGTGTCCCCAAAACATGCATACACACAGTTTGAATAATTGTAAAGGCAGTGTTTATTAAAATACATTTAATTTTCAAAATTGAGCTATCAGCTGTTAAAGTGTATATACATTTTTGGGGGAATGTATATGTATATGTGTGTGTGTGTGTATCAGAGCTACTTCCTCTTTACACTATATCTTCTCACTTTTTAACCTGGGGTCCTTAAACTCTGACTCACTTCCTTCTCTGCTTCAGAGAACAGGGTCCTCATTCTCTCTATTCCCTAATTCTCAACTCTGTGCTGAGTTTAAATGGAGGTATTTTTTCTCCCCACTGGCTGTTGACCCAGAGCTTCAGTTCTTAACCACGTGGGCTCCTCCTCATGACATGGCAGCTGGCTCCCCCCACAGCCAATGAGCCAAGAGAGAGATGAACACAGAAGTCACAATGTCTTTTATGATTTAACATCAGAAGTGACATACCACCACCTCTGCCGTGATCTATTAGTCACACAGACCAACCTTGATTCAGTGTGGGAGAGGACTACCCAAGGATGTGAATACCAGGGGGGAGGGATCATTAGGGGCGATCTCGGAGACTGACTACCATAGACGGGTTAGAGAAATCTGGAGAAGGAAGAAGAAATTTTAGGATGTGAAGAAGGAACATGGAGGACACATTAACCAAATGCCTATTATGGGCCAGGCCCTTTATATCAAGTTATTAATCTTTTCCACAACACTGAGGGGTAGATATTATTCCTATTTTTCATAGAAAGGAATTGAAACATGAAGAAATTAAATGTCCAAAATTAAATCCAGTAAGTAGCAGAGTCAGGATTTGTTACATTGTTATGTGTGCCACTTCCGTTACATTTAGTATGTACCAAAGAGTGGGATATGTGCTACTGATGGTATAAGAAGTAATTTTAGTTAGTAGAGCACAGCAGTTTTCAAACGGTGTGCCATGGCAGGCACACTAGTATGCTGCAAGAATTTTTAAAACATACAATACCTGACTAGTCAGGGTCACTGCCCTCTTTTTCCTTAGCCTATCAAATAAAAAAAATGACAACAGCCAACATAATAATAGCTGTCCAGTGTGAATATATCAAAATTTTACCTAATTTTTTTTTTCCTGTCAGATTGGCAAAAAATTTCCTTTTTGGTGTGCTGCAGAATTTTAGTAATTAGCTTATGTATATCATGAGATGAAAAAGATTGAGAATCTCTGGTATAGAGAGAGATATAGCACTGAATAACATTGAAAGTATAAAAATTAAATGCTTTTCAACCCTCTGAATTTGCCAAGGGAAAGCTTCAGTTTGGGAGACTTATGCCTTATTACTTCTCTAACAATTGTTAGTTTCTCGTTTTAAGAAAGACAGGGCAGCCAGCCGGTGTGGCTCAGTGGTTGAGCACAGACCAGGAGATCATGGTTCGATTCCAGGGCAGGGCACATATCCTGGCTTCGGGCTCAATTCCCAGCAGGGGGTGTGCAGGAGGCAGCTGATCAATGACTCATTTTCTCTCTCTCTCTCTCTTCCTCTCTCTGAAAGAGAGGGCAGGCCCTGGCAGGGTGGCTCAGTTGGTTGGAGCATCGTCCCTGTGCACCAAAAGGTTGCTGGTTTGATCCCTGGTGGGGGCAGCTATGAGGGGCAACCAATCAATGTTTCTCTCTCACAATGTTTCTCTTTCTCTCTCTCCCTACCTCTCTCTCTAAAATAATTAGTAAAAACATATCCTTGGGTGAGGAAAAAAAAGAGACGGCAGGCCTCAAGATCAGCATCTTTAACAATGATATTTTTTGGTAAAATTTAATATTATATTTCATTTTTGTGTTTGTTTTATAGTTTGTTGGCAATATATAATGATTTTAAATTTACTAAAGGAATATAGGTTTGACTTAGATGCTTTATTTAAAACTGATACAAAAAATGTAAGTAATAGTATACTGTTCAAGTGATACTTTTTTTTTTTTAATGTATCTTTATTGATTTCAGAGAGAGGAAAGGAGAGGGAGAGAGAGAGCTAGAAACACCAATGATGAGTCACTGATTGGCTGCCTCCTGCTCACCCCCAGACTGGGGATGGAGCCTGCAACCCTGGCATGTGCCCTGACCGAAAATCGAACCCCGATTGCCTGGATGTTAGGTCCGCACTCAACAGCTTAGCCACGCCCTGCCAGGCTCAAGTGATACTTTTATATGGCAAAAATTATGAGGATGGCACTGACAGGTTTATTGCCTCCCCATCAGCTCTATGTTGAGGGGGAAGCCGGTTTGTAGTTCCAGCCTCAACTGGGTTCTGCCATGGGAACTAGTTGGACAGAATGACAATTGAAAATTCACAACTATCTCTGGCCACTGTGGCTTAGTTGGTTGGAGGGCCCTATGCACGAAGGGTATTGGGTTTGATTCCCAGTCAGGGCACATACCCAGGTTGTGGGTTCCATCCCTGTAGCTGTGGGCTGGGAGGTGGCCCATCCATGTTTCTCTCTTCTCCCCCCCCTTCCTCTCTCTCCAAAACCAATAAAAACATATCCTTGGGTGAGGATTTCACAATCCTTTCCTGTGATATTTCCCAAGCAATTCTCCGTTTTTCAGTGAATTCCTCAAGGCTGGTGGGGAGTTTTGCAGATAGGTTAATGAAGCTAGGAATGAGTTTAGTGGGAAACTTAAGCTTCACGCCCTATTCAACTGCCTATTAAAAACCACGCGTGGTGCCCCAGCCGGTTCGCTGAGCGGTTAGAGCCTGGGAGGGCGGAATGAAGGGTCCCGGGGTTTGATTCTGATCAGGGGCATACACCTCGGTTGCAGTCTTGCATCCATGTTTCTCTCTCTCTCCCTCTCCCTTCCACTCCGAAAAGCAATGCAGAAAATATTCTCGGGTGAGGATTTAAAAAACCCCCACACAAAACAAAACCATGTGTGGCCGGTGGAGACAGTACAGCGGGGAAACGGACACATGTGCACTCCCCAATCTCTTAGTACTGGATCCAGCTCCATAGTCTGTGATTTTGGGGGTCCTCCAATACTTCCAAGCCATTGTATCTGCACATTTAAAGTTCCTGTGGGGTAATGGACAGGACCAACGTTTTAGGATGTACGGGGTATGGCTGCAAATTTTTGTATTAGAGGGGTAGGGGGTCAAGGTTCGGAAGGGGGTCTCTGAAGTTGCGTTTGTACATGATTTTACACTTGTGGACAATTCCCGTGGCTAAATAGGCGGTGGGGTATTCTAAGTAACAGGGGCAAGTTCAGTCCCAGAGTTCCGATAACACAGAACCGGCTGGACCATTTCGGCCTCCGCGAGCCACCCCCTCCCGCCCCCAGCGGTCCCTCGGGGAGAGTCTGTCTGGGTCCCAAACCGTCCCTGCATGAGGTCACCCTGCCAGATCACGTGCTCGAGCCCGCGGAAGCGCCACATCGCCAGCCGCGCCCCTGCACCCCCACCCTGCCCACGTGACCCGGCCTACTTTCTCCCCGCCCGACCCGAAGCTTCGCTCGGGAAGCCCCGCCCCACGCAGTGCTCTAGCCCTGCGAACCTCCGCCCCTCTTCGGCCCAGGCTCTAGGTTGGCCAGCGGCCCCACGTGTTTCTTCCTGTCCAATTGGAGCCGGCGCTCGGGCGCGAAGGGGCGGGGAAGAAAGAACGACTTCGTTACGCTAGGAGAGGGGGGCGGGGCCTGTAACGTCGGAGTGAACGGAGGGACGCAACGGAGGCAGGCCGGAGCTGCTGCCGTCGCCATGACCCGTGAGCACTGAGACCCCTCTCCTCTTGCCCTTTTTTTTCTGTCTACCCTACACAGGACTCCCTAGTCCCGGCATTCACCTCCTCGTGGCTTCCCCAGCGAGGCCTTGTTCTGGGAATGCTCTTTAGCGACCCTCACACTCGAAGCCCGGAAATCGGCCCTTTACCCACCGCCACTTCTTGAGAAATACTCGCCCGCCCACCCCCAACGCACCGGCCAGGCAAAGGGCCTCCCCGACCTTCCACGGTGTGGGGAGAAGCTCTGTGTCTGGGTGAAAGGCCCAGAGCCCCCTACTCCAAATCTTAGCCCAGCCCCCACAGAGACCCAAACCGTTCACACACACACCACCACCTGTCTGGGCCCCCGCGCGGCCCCGAAACACGCCTCTAGCAGGCTCCTCCGGGCTGTCTTTTCTCCATTCCTCAATTTGCCCTGCCCCGTGGCAGGCAGCTCGGCCCCCTTGACCCTCCCCCGCCCCCCAATCAGCCTAAGCCCCTAACTGGGCCTGTGTCGGGACCCGGGGAATGAAGTCTTGGATCCTACGGTGTCCGGGTGAGGTTAGCGAGTCGTCGGTATATGGCCAGAAAGGCCCCCGCGTCTCACCTTTTACCTTCTTTCTTTAGGCGGTAACCAGCGCGAGCTCGCCCGCCAGAAGAATATGAAAAAGCAGAGCGACTCGGTTAAGGGAAAGCGCCGAGATGACGGGCTTTCTGCTGCCGCCCGCAAGCAGAGGTAGCCCCTGGGAGGGGAGGGAAAAGAAGGGGTGAGACTTGGGTTAGACCAAGGGTTGTACCAGAAAAGGGTTGTACCTCAGGGCTTACATCTGAAGTAGTCCGTGAGGGGCAGAGTGCATTGCTTCCTCTAGGGTTTTATTTCCTTCCCCACGCTCCAAATTGTTAGTTCACTGCTTTACAGGAAGGGACTGGGGCGGGTGCCTGCCCTAGGTCTGATTTCTGAGTGCCCCTGGGTCTGACCTTAAGGGCAAGGGCAGGGAGCTTCACATTTCAAATGCGTTAGTGGTTATGACAGCCCTGTACTTTCGGCCCTCCTTGCTGTTGGTTTCTCCTCCCTTCTCCCAACCTTTTCACTAGTGTTGCTGGGTGTGGTACTCAGCACAGAATAGCCTTGTGTGGCCAGACTTCTGACCCCTTGGGCAACAGCCAGATAGAGACTGATTGCCTTTTTTGAGCCTCAGCTCTCTTCCTTTTATTCTCCTTGGGTGGGAATAAGCAGCCACACGCTGAATTTTGTCCCATCCACTTCCATCTTATCCTTTGTGCCCTTCATCCCCCTGCATCTTGTCCTTTTTGCCCTCTGGTACCTCCCAGTGCCCCATCATCTCTACCCCCAGGGACTCGGAGATCATGCAGCAGAAGCAGAAAAAGGCAAACGAGAAGAAGGAGGAACCCAAGTAGCTTTGTGGCTTCGTGTCCAACCCTCTTGCCCTTCGCCTGTGTGCCTGGAGCCAGTCCCACCACGCTCGCGTTTCCTCCTGTAGTGCTCACAGGTCCCAGCACCGATGGCATTCCCTTTGCCCTGAGTCTGCAGCGGGTCCCTTTTGTGCTTCCTTCCCCTCAGGTAGCCTCTCTTCCCCTGGGCCACTCCTGGGGGTGAGGGGGTTACCCCTTCCCAGTGTTTTTTTATTCCTGTGGGGCTCACCCCAAAGTATTAAAAGTAGCTTTGTAATACCTTGAGCGCCTGGTTTGACTGGGGATTTGGGGGGGATGGGGATGGAGGAATGGCTGCCCTTTTCCACAAAAAGGGGAGAGAACTTTTAGACCCTAAAAGGTTGTGGATATGTAGTCCAAGTGAAACTTCACAGAAAAATTCTTTATTGTTTTACAACAAGCAGACAAGTACTCTGGGTATATGGTAGAGGAATCCTCTAAGAATCATAGGGACTTCTTTTCTGTGATGTTTGTCCCCCACCCAGACCTTAATACCATCCCAAGGATGGAGTTGAGGGTCTAAGAAGGCAGGCTCCAAGACCCAGGTCTGTGCCCCTCTTCCTTATTCTTCCTCAGTTTGTTTGCCTGCTTGAAAGTTGTCCCCACAGTCCTGCTGCTTACTGACTTCCATGGTCAGCTGCTTTCAAGTGTTCACATTCTCTTCTTTCATTCCTCCTGGAATGAGGGTTTTTGTCTTCCCACTTCTTTGACCTCAAGATCAGGATTAATTAAAACCTAGGGTAGTCTGTGTTTCTTTCTTCCTGTGTCCTGGTTTATTCTGGGGTTCTGGGCTTCTTATATCCCTGTGCCTAGGCTGAATTGCTTATGTTTCTTTTTATCTCCAAGGGCAGAGCCAAGTAAGTCGTCAGTTTCTGTTGGTCTTTCCCTGCCCCCATCTCCACCATGAAAGCCAGGAAATGGCTGGTGTCGCACTGTTTGCTGGGATCAGCAGTAGTTCCTGAGCTGCTGACTTGGGAGTTAGACTCTTGAGTTGGGGTAAAGATGTAGTGGTAGCTCTTTTTGAGTCAGATACTTGCCCAGGGCATTAGGGTATATATGGCCACTTTTTCCAATTCAGACATAGTATTGATGTCAGCCTAAATGAGGTAACTGCTGTATAGCTCCCCTCAACCAAGACTAGGGGCACAACTTTAAGGGAATCCCAGTTGTGTTAAAAGTACTTAGACTTGGATATGTGTTATCTGGTGATACTGATACGATGACAATGTCGCCTGAAAATAGGAGGAGGCTTGGGGTCCTGGTTGGGGGACCAACAGAGTGGTGCCAGTAGCAGCCCCAGATAGAGGAGTACACAGGTCCAGCATGAGGCAACCTTGACCCAGAAGGTAGCCCAGCTGCCCTTGGTGAAGGTCTTTTCCAGTTCTGCTCCCTCATAGCTGTGGAACCAAAGTCTGTGGTTAGAGAATATGCAGGGCCTTCGTGTTTAGACCTGTCTTACCTTCACACCAGATTATGGCAGACCCATGTGTGTCTCCTGGGAACCCTTGGGATTGGCCTTGAATTGCTCTTTTCCTATAATAGCTAGGTTTTCAGGAGAGTTTCCCAGGCCTACCTCCATCCTACCTGAACCAGTTGGTAAGGGTAACCATGACATAGAGTGATGCAAGGAAGAAGACGAAGTGGAAGGCAGAATAGCTGTAGGAAAGATGCTGGGCTTGAACTGGAGGAGTTGGAGAGGTCTCTTGGTCAGCTGGCCTGGCAGCTCCTCCCCTTTGTCCTGAAGAGAGGGAGGGGCTGCTGGGCACAGTGCTGCTAAAATACCGCTTCCATCTTCCTCCTCCCCCGGCTTTTGTGAAGGCGCTTAAGGGCTCTTTGGCACTGCAGAAATCTACACTTCTTATGGATCCTCACTTGACACTTACCTTCCTCTGGCTCCACTACTTCAGGGCAACAGAAACAGAGTGAGGGCTTCTGTAAAACAAAATGTTTTGGAATGACGTTGAAAAGAATGTGAAGGTATTAATATAGGACACTCCCTTTCTTTGAAAAGATTAATCTGGTGTAAGAAGTAGAGGCACACCTGGGTTCAAATGCTAGTTCCAGCATATAACTGGCTATGGGAATTTTGGTAAGATGTTTAATCTGTGCCTCAGTTTCTCCATTTGTAAAATGGAGCAAATACCTACCTCACAGGGTTGTTGTGAGGATTACATTAAATGAGATTATGTATGTAAAGTAGCACAGTGCCTAGCACATTGTGGGTACTCAATAAAAGGTAATAGCAGCTAGAATCTGAGCTTTCTGGGTAGAGACTGGTAGGATGTGTGTGTGTGTGTCTGTCTGTGGGGAGGGAGGGGCATTGGGGATACTGAGCTCTTCATTCTCACCTGGAACTCATAGCTGTAAACCTTGATGATCCACAAGGGCCCAAATACCTCAGCCAGGTAGGAGGCCTCATTGCTGAGAAAGAATACAGTTCTCAAGCAGGTTAAGTCAAATAGGAGGAATTACCTGAGGGCATCTACTGCCAGCTGGTCCATATTGGTAACTCTCGGGAGGGCACTGTGTTCCCAGAACCCTTTTCCCCACAAAGATTTAGAAATCCTTATATGAGGTCCCTAAAAATCTTTGCATGTATTTTTAGTTCTCAAATCATTCCCCCTGCCCCCCTTTTCTCCTACAGATCATCTGACACGTGCTATTCTTAGAAACTTGCTTTCCTCTTGTCTTGCTTTAAGCAGGAGTGGGGAACTCTGGGCCATATGCGGCCCTCAAAATCATTTAGTCTGGCCTTACCCAGGCAACTGCAGGCGGAACTCAAAATTCAATAAATCTAGGAACTTCTTTCATAGTTAATTTTTAAGTTGATAATTTTGTATGGTCTGCCAATGATGTTATAAATATCCAAATGGCCCTTGGCAGAAAAAAGGTTTCCCACCCCTGCGTTAAAGTTTAAATAAACATCATCCCAGACAAGTCTGACCATCCCTCCCTGTCCTGGGCATTCTCCCTTCTTCCCCATTTCTCCCCTTTACACTTCTACGCACCAAGCGAAAAGCACACAAGCATACATGATGCCCGCGCTCAACACTGCCAGAGAAGTATCTGGTGTTTGGGGTTCCGCTTTACTTAGGCCAGGCAGGCACAGAGTGTGATTCTGTCCTTGGAGGATTACTGAGAAAGGGTAAAAGGAGAGAAGTGAGAACAAAGCTAGGTATTTGGCGGGAGCAAAAAAAGTTTTAGCATGGGGAGTCCAGGTCCTGTCCTTACCACTCTCTGGAGGTCGGCTGGACAGTGCAGAGAAGGTCAGGTACATGATATAACAGCTGATGATAGAGGCTTGTAGAAGGCCAGAGCGGGGTTGCTCTGGGAAGAAGGGATCATTGCTTTAGTCTACAGGATAGTAATTTCCTCCACTCCTATCCCCAAGCACACTTCTGTCTCCCCACCCTTTGGGGGAAGCAGAGAATTAGCTGGGATTAGGGAAACTAATGAAATTTGCTATACTAAAGGTCCCCCAAATCTGGAATGTACAAGGCATGTACCCACTGAGGCGGATGCAAGGAGTGATGGAGAGGATGGAGAGGAGGCCACAGAAACAAAGGTGCAGGCTAAGCAGCATCTTGTTGAGCAGGCAGCCAGCTGGGTGCGTGTAGTAGTAGAACAGGAACACTGCTGCCACACCTGCTATGCTGTAGAATCCTAAGGTGGCCAGCAGCATGGCTAGGAACCAGCAGCAGTCTTGGGATGCACCTGTCTGCCTAAGGGTGGGAGGTGGGCAATGGCTTGGGACTCCAACTCTTTTCTTTTTACCCATTACCTACCAACCAATCCCCTCTCCCAGAAGACTGGTGTGACTACCCATTCCTAATGGCCCACACAGTTAATCAGATTCCTGAGCTTTTTTGATATTGCTCAGTGGGAAGTTACGGGACCGGTGACCTGAACTGTCCTTTGCCCAGGTCCACTGGGTCTATTAATGTTGGACAACATTAGTAGAACCTTTAGAGTTTGGTGCTGCTTACCAGTTCTTATTCCAGGAATGGGCAAAGGCTGTGATAAGCACCAACTGCAGCAGGATGAATGTGAAGCCTCCACAGATGCCAATGTAATGCCAGGCTGCAAGTGGGGCACAGTGGGAAAATGCAGCTGATCATATTATTATTACTCCTGGTCCTCTTTCTACCCTCTCTTTTAGAAAATCCTTTAGCCTACTGATCAGGATGTAAGATGGAAGGTACCTGGGAATAGATGCTCATCAGGGATGCAGAAAGCAACAGCACAGAGACCTAGCAGGAACAGCAGCTTCAGGATCCAGAAGCTGGTTAGCAGGGAAAGAAAACCAGATTCAGAAGAAAACGCAAAGGAGAGTGAACAGTGCCTATGGAGGAGGGCAAAGGAGAAAGCAAAACTATAGGAAAGGGGAGAGAAGAGATAGGTCAGTATAGGAAAGGAAGAACCATTCCTGTGTGAGAGGGGCTAGAAACAGGCCCATCACAGCTTATTCCGAATTCTCTGATACCTAAATAACATCTGGACAACATTTTACCGTTGATAGAGGGTTTGCATATAACCCCAATGTCACTTCCATTTTAGAAATGAGAAGTTCAGGCCCTGGCTGGGTAGCTCAGTTGGTTTAGAGTGTCAGCCTGATAAACCAAGGTTGTGAGTTCCATACCGAGTTAGGGCACATACAGGAATCAACCAATGAATGCCTAAATAAATGGAACAACAAATTGATGCCCCCCTCCCTCTCTCTAAAAATCAATTTTAAAATATCTTAAAAAAATAGAAACTAGAAGTTCAAAGAGGATAAGTGTGTGGGTTCGTGGTCACACAGCAAGTACATCAGAAGCAGGACTTAAACCTGTTTTCTGTCTTTTTACGGTGCTATTATTTCATCTTGTAATTTCCTTTAAGCTTATGTCTACTTCCCTCCCCATCCTCTTCCCACCCAAAGAGTACATACAAACCTGTTATGCAGCTGTGCACGCAGGCTGGTAGGGGAGTGGAGGTGGACCAGCAGCACAGCCTGCAGCAGGTGGAAGGTGGCAGTTCCTGCACAAACTCGGTACACAGCCCCAGCACCACTGAGCACTGGGCAGTGCGAGTGGCCAAACAGATGGGCACACAACCCTGAGGGCATCTGGATCTGGAAGGAGGGCAAGTTGTCATGCATAGAGAGGTACCTACTTCTGATGGGTATTAACCACTCATTTGTACCCAGCCCCCAATCTGAATCTTGTCAGTGCAACCCAATCCCCTCACACTTACCCCATGCACCTTGCCCCAGACCCTCTCCACTACTGTTCTTGACAGCAGGAGGCAGCAGACTGCTGAGGCCCCTACATGGAGGATTATGTAGAACAGGCGGCTACAAGTGGACTCTGTGAGATGAGGCCACCTAAAATGGCAGCAGCAGGTACAGGGAACAGACCCACAGCAGGACACCTGGGGGTAGAGCACATGCAGTGCAGCAAGGGAAGGGTTACATTAATGCATGTGTGAGTTTAAAGTATGAGACTGAGTTCCAAAAATTTCCCTTCCAAGCTATTTAGGATTGCCTACCACTGACATAAAGTAGAGCATTCATCATAAAGAGCTTACCTGCAGGCTTGAGCAGACCTACCTAAAAGCCTAAGTCACACCTGGCCTCTTCCCTTTCCCCAGACCTAAACATCTGGTACTGGGAACATAGGAGGAGAGGTTTAATGATCAGTAACCTTAGAGGCAAAGAAGCAGAAGGGCCTCAGAAGGGGAAGGCAGGCCTATCTTTATTGGCTCCTACGGGCTTTCCTCCCCAGCTTCAACCACCATTCCCTTCCACTTTTTCACACAGTTCTTATCTAGGGAGCTTTCAAGCCTCTGCCCAAGTACCCTCTCACCTGATAGAAAGGAGGATTCACTATGACACTGCTGACTCCACTGCGTTGCTGTGCCAGGCGGAGGGAGGTGCTGGGACCTGTGACGGGCTTTGCACCCACCATCCTTATGCCAGGGATTAGGCCCAGATCCACCAGATGGAAGGTAGATGAGAAAATAGCAGCCCTCTTTTGTCCTCAGCCCATTTCATTGGACTGCCGCTGTGCTGGGGCTGGTCACCCAATTTAAGACAGAACGGGGAGGAACACCAGGAAAAGAACACCAACCTCCAGGATGTGGTAAATGCAAATATTCCTGTGGAACTACTTTCTCCCATGGGTTCTTAGGCCACTCCAGCTGTTCTCCCCAGATTAGAGAGCAGTTTGCATATGTGGCCTCCTGCGGATTAGCATTCTTAATTGGTTTAGGATTAGACATCCTTGCTGGTTGAACAGAATTCCTTGGGAGTGTGTGTGTACGCCCGGGGAGGGTGATGGTGGGAGGGATTTCTGAAAAGAGGGAAGGATGTGTGTCGGGAAGGCCTGGAGTGGTGACTGGCTAAGTCTGGGAAAGGGCTTTGCACAAAACAACAATGTACAAGCCCGAAAGGAAAGCTGACCGGGGACCCTCTTTCCTCGCCGAAGCTTCTAGAACCAGAGTATTAACGAAGGTGTGGCCCAGGGATAGCCCTCCTCCTCCTCTCCCGGCGGATGTTGAGGGGCATTACCGGAAGTCGTGGGGCGGGGCGGAGCCTTGCGGCGGCGCGGTGGGATCGACATGGCGACCGAGGGAGATGTGGAGCTGGAGTTGGAGACCGAGACCAGCGGTCCGGAGCGGCCTCCGGAGAAGCCGCGAAAACATGACAGTGGTGCGGCGGACCTGGAGAGAGTCACCGACTACGCGGAGGAGAAGGAGATCCAAAGTTCTAATCTGGAGACGGTGAGGTTGGCCGGCGGGAGCCTTTCGGTCGGGCTGAGAGCAGAGGGGGCTCCGAGGCTGTAACTGAAAGCCCGGCTCCAGGACGGGGTCACGATCCCGATGGCGGGAGGAGGCAAGAGGGAAACCGAACCATCACTGGGGCCCGCGGCTTGCGAAAAGGAGCTTTCTGGAGATTGGGTTTAAAGTGGGCCTCAGGAGCGCAGAATTGAATTAAATAGGCCTTGGTTCCTGAAACACTCGTCATCGTGAATACACACCTGTCTCGCTTGTTAATAGCTCTTTGTATTAGGGCTTGCGGGTAGCAGAACAGTAACTAGATTTGTCTTTCTCGTAGGCCATGTCCGTGATTGGAGACAGACGTTCCCGGGAGCAGAAAGCCAAACAAGAGCGGTAAATCTTCAGCACGCAGCCAGCCCTACCAGTCCGGCTTTCCCCCAGCAAAATGTCATGATTAAGCCTTTGTACCTTGTACCAGTCTTCAACTCTATCACTGATTCCCTCAGATCGAAGTTTACAACTTTAGTCTTTTGTTTGTAGAAGGAAAGGCCTCCTGGCAACACCTACTGCCTCTTTCTTCTAAAGACTCCAAGGGAAAGGGTGGGAATGTTACATAGAGAGAGTGGGAGTCATTTTGTATTTTCACTCAACAGTGTTTATCAAGAGTTATTTATTTGTAAGGCACAGCTGGGAATGATTCCTCATGAGAGTTTATGATGGAGGTAGAGAATGAGGACTAATGTACATGAATATTTGTAGGGAGAAGGAACTGGCAAAAGTCACCATCAAGAAAGAAGATCTGGAGCTGATAGTGAGTATTGATGCCTAAGTAGTGAATGGGCAGGGGAGGTTACTTTGCCTAGTTTGGGTTGTTTCCTGAAACAAGCAGAGTTAGCATGTTTTGGTGGCACATTAATGCGGGAGAGGAGGCTTAGGTAACATCATTGATCCTTTTCCTGCAGATGACAGAGATGGAGATCTCAAGAGCAGCAGCAGAGCGGAGCTTGAGGGAACACATGGGGAATGTGGTAGAGGCTCTTATTGCCCTAACAAACTGATTTGTGCTTTTTCAGACCTACCCACTGTATTAACTTATTGCAATAAAGATGTCTTTTTTTTTTTTGCATTATCATCATCTTGGATCAAGTGTAATGTGTATTCTATTTTATTGTGGAAAATCTACATGTTGGAGTAAAACTGAATTTAAGTCCTGTCCCCCCCCCCCATCCTTAATGAATCTATGTGAAGGATCAGTATAGAAGAGAATCTCATGTTCAGATGCAAATGCTAGGTGGCAGAGACAGGTTCTAGCTCTCTCCTATTTTTTATTATTATTTTTTAAATACATTTTTACTGATTTCAGAGAGAGGGAGGGAGAGGGAGAGAGTTGAAACATCAATGATGAGAGAGTCATTGATCCGCTGCCTCTTGCACACCTCCAACTGGGGATTGAGCCCGAAACCTGGGCATGTGTCCTGACCGGGAATTGAACCGCTACCTCCTGGATCCTAGGTGGATGTTCAACTGCTGAGCCACACCTGGCAGGGTTTATTATTTTAAATTGATTTGAGAGAGAGAGGAAGGGAGAGGGAGAGAGAGAAACATTGGTTGCTTCTGATAGGTTGTTTCCCATAGGAACCTGAAACCTGGGTATGTGCCCTGAACAGGAATCCAACCTGTGACCTTTTGGTGTACCAGATAACACTTCAACCAACTGTAGTTATAAACATGTTCTCCAAAGAATTTCAAGCTGTTATTCTCATTTTGGCTGTAGGGTAATCTTTAGATTGTATTCCCCTCTGGCACACACAACACTTACTTATATTCATCTTTATGTGTTTATTACCTCATAGTAATTATTTGCACTTGTATCTTTAAAAAAAAAAATTTTTTTTTTAAGGATGCAGAAAGAGAATAACTTGCTTCATATGTCCCCAGAAGAGAAGAAAATGGGGGCACAAGGGTAACATGCTCAACAATAAGGAGAGCTAAGTTGTTGAGTGTTAGGGTTTGGGCTGGTGAAGCAGGCTGTGAAAGATTTCACAACTAAAAGAAGAGATGCAGAGAGAAAGGTGTTTTTTTTTACTTTCCTAGAGAAGGGAAAGGGCTGATTCATTGCTGATCAATACAAGGGCCTAAAATATGTTTTTATTGATTTGAGAGAGGAAGGGAGGGAGAGAAACATCGATTGGCTGCCTCCTGCTTGCCCCCCAATGGGGCTTGAGCCCACAACCTGGGCATGTGCCCTGACTGGGAATCAAAACCAGGGACTTCTCTCTGCATGGGACGATGCCCAAACAACTGAGCAACACAGGCCAGGCCAGGGCTGCACTGGTATTTTTATTCTAGGACTTTCAAGGATTTATGAGTTTTTACCAGTGGAGCATTTAAAAGAAGTGAACAAACCTTGGCTGCCTTATTTTTTCATGCAATTGAGCAGTAGCCTTCCTGCTGGTTAAAGGTCATTTCTTATAATCCCTAGGATTCATGATCTGCCATGTGCATGGTAGTTATGTAGTAAGAAGTGGAAAAATCATGGGTTTAATTCTAGCATGATGTCACTACACTGCAACTCAGAGACCCCTGTGCCCTCCTTGATATAGGAGCTGGGTAAAGAAAAGATACTGGTAGGTACTTGGGAGTACCCATTTTATGGGTGAACTTTTGCTCTATATACGGATACAATGAAGAAGGCAAGGACAACAACCTATGTATTTGCTTATGGAATAAATCTGGGTGCCACTAAGAATACAGCCTGTCTATAGAGTCTCAGTTTGTTTCTGAGATCAAAGTGGATGATCAAAGTGTGAAACACTGTTTGCTTTACAATTCCCTGCTGGTTTTCTTTTTTTTTTTTTTTTTTAAATATTAATTTCAGAGAGGGGAGAGATAGAAACATCAATGACAACAGTCATTGATGCGCTGCCTCCTACATGCCCACGACCAGGGATCGAGCCCACAACCTGGGCATGTGCCCTGACTGGGAATTGAGCTGCTATCTCCTGGATCCTAGGTCGATGCTCAACTGCTGAGCCCCGCCCCGCCTGGTTTTATTTAACAGGTCATTTCTTATAATGAAATGCTTGTCAGCCTGCACATTATTTTCCAGTATCAAGCTCAAAAAAACCTCTTGGTGTGTGATTCTTTTATTTCTTGACATACACATAAATGGATTAAAAAGTATGTTCACCTAGAAAAGTTGACTCTAGCCAAAAATGTAAAACAGATTTCAATGAACTTAGATTTCCTGTAAGGTAGAAGTAATGCACTGTCCACTTACATGCCCATGTTTCTGACCCAGGCTAAGGGGCTGGAAAAAGAAACTTGAAACAGTCCCAAGTGAATTTGGGAAGCCAGAGCAATGATAAAATCTAAGATTTCTCAGAAATAGTTTTAAGTGGGGATAATCCTACCTGGATAGCGCTTTTCTGTGGGTTTCTCAGCATGAGTCCAAACCTCACAAAGCACCTTCAAAAACTGGGTTGCCCAGTGTCACAAGTATGGCAGTAGGTCCAATAGGCTGGATACATGGGCCATGAAAATAATGGTAAAAGCAAAGGGCCAGATGCTGAGACTTGCCCTTGTGTCCCACAGCTGGAAGAGTAAGTAGTTGAACGTTAGGTAGTTTTCCGCTTCTTGGCAGATGGCCGTTCAAATACATCTCGTACCCCAGCTGCCTTCTGTTTAAAGAACTTTGTGTTCTGGGCACTCTCTTGGCCCCATGCTGAGTCAAAGGAAGTGGTGTCCTGATCCACAAGGTGGGTGTACTTGGTACGACCAGAGCGCCCAAAATTCTTGACCTGAAGGAAGGATAGATGATGAGTTATATTACCAAACATACCATGTCCCAGCCCTCAATATATTACTTTTCTCACATGTGAAGGTAACCCCCCATACCTGCATGACTTTGGGAAGAATGGTTTTGTTGAAATGGTCCTCCAGGGTAGGTGCGCTGAAATCTCTCTTGTATACTTCTTCATCCTCATCCTGTAGAAAAGAGTCACATCAGTCTTGTGGTTTTATTTCCCATATGTTCAAATCACAAATTTATTAAACTATGACGAGGGATACAAAGAAGAGGGTATTAAACCTTTTCTTCAAGAGCTTACGTCTAGTTGAGGAGATGACACTCCTTTTTTCCCCTCATGTCTTTTTATTCCTATGTGTACACATTTCCTGAAGGTTGGCTATATTCTCTCTGCACTCACTATGTTCATTCACTCACAGGACTTTAACTCTGTTACAGGCCCTTCAAATCTGACTCTGAATTTTCTACTTTCCATTAGCTTAGACATTCTGTTGGGATTTCAAACACATCTAAGTGAAAATCATTTCCCCAACCTTTCTAAATCTGCTTCTTCCTGATTTAACTTTTTGTTAACAGGACCAACATTCTCTCAATTACCTAGATTCAAAATTTGAGTAATTGTTATGCAGATTCAATCAGTTGCCACTTACAAATGCTCATCACCTGAGTTATAGCTTTTCCTTGCAATCAATCTTACATGCTGCTAGTGGATTAATGTTTCTAAAACACAACTTATATCTCTAGCTTGCTCAAAAACTTTCAACTTCTCTATTTTACTGAACAAACAACTCTGTGTAGTAGTCAAGGCAAATACTATATAGTCTTAATCTACCTCTCCTTGACACTTTCCTTTACAGATGATACTTTCTGCCTCTATTCTTGGTCCCTTCATCTGGGATGTGTTCCTACCACCAAATGTCAGAAAGTCTATACATTAAATGTCACCTTCCTTATACTATCCTTTTCAGCCTTCTACCAAATACAGTATCTCCTTCTTTAGAAGTCCCATAGTGTACTTTTCACTTTCCTTATGTTATTGTATATATTTGCCTTAGCACCATTTTTAGACTGTAAGCCTGCTGAGTGCTAAACAGTAGTGCCCTTTACACAGTAAAAACTCAAAAGGTTATTTATTTAATGAACTATATAGAGAATAGTTTCAAATCAACTTATTAGTAAGACTATAAGATACAGATCACAAAAATATGGTAAAGGAATTAAAATAGCCCCATCTTGGTTAAGGAAAGCTTCATGGAAAAGCTGACCAAACGCACTTCTGGAGTATTTGTTTCCTTCCAGCTAGAGAAAGGCCCAGTTTAAAGGTAGGACAATTAAACAGTTTTTGTGAGATCTACTTTTTTCATGTTTGAGCTTGAGAGGCCCTCATTTAATCTCAGAAGCCATTTCAGTTTCACTCTTCTTGTTTAGATAAGACTTGATATGTGCACCAAAAGACTTTCATATAAACCTGATGTACCTCGGCCAGCCAGCAATACACTTCTCTAAGAAGCTTGATTGTTGAAGCTCATGAAATGCTTAAGCAATGATACTTCATGACTTTTAGCCAGTATAAGAAATAATTCATAATCTCTACCAACTTCAATTTAGAAAAACTACATAACTAAGCAAACATTTCCTGCTGAGCAGATAGACACACTGGTTTTGGAGAGGAGTAAGGAACCCTACACTGAAGTTTTTAAATTAATTTTGATTTATTGATTTCAGAGAGAGAAAGGGGGAGAGAGAAACATCAATGATGAGAGTCACTGATCAGCTGCCTCCTGCCATGCCTCCTACTGGGGATCGAGTCTGAAACCTGGGCATGTGCCCTGACTGGGAATTGAACCGTAACTGTCTGCTTCATAGGTAGATGCTCAACCACTGAGCCATGCCGGCTGCGCTATTTTTTTATTTTACCAGTATCTGCAGTATAAGCAGAAATTTAGGTGCAGTGGGGGTATTTAGAGTCTGACATAAAACATTTAAGAAGTTAGTCTAAGTTTTTGATACAAAATCCTCTAACATTAGGAAATGATTTAACAAACTACATGCTACTAGAATAATAAATGCAATCAATGTTCCCATTTCCTTTCCGGCTATCTCTGTATTAAGAAATTATCTCTAGTACTAATCTAAATAATTTGAAATAAATCGTCACTTTATACAGGATTAAAAGACTGATATTTTGATCTTGGTCTTTATGTAAGAAATAAGATAGCATTACACATGATGGTTAGATAATTAACCACTTTTTTTGTTGTTAGTTAGGCTTAGTCACTTTCTATCAGCTCAGAATGAAGTGAATTAAACTTCTGCCATGCAAATATGAGTTCATGTGAAGCTATTTGCAGAACCTGGTTTCTGCATAACCAAAATCTCTCATTTGGCTATGAATAATGATATCTAAGTGGTTTTGGTACCTAAATAGTCTAGCATCTATATAGATCACTCTCTATTTCAGTTCCTCAATTCTTCTGTTATATCATTTCTTACTCCTGGGAGCTAGAGCCAAAAGAAAGTTGCTGCAACTTCTAAAATCCTGTTGCCAATAATTTTCTCTGTTGGGTTCTTCAGAGGCAAAAAGCAAATGAGAGAGTTGACCAGTGGCAAGTGAAAGTAATATTCCAGAACCAGTTTATTCTTGGGGGGAAAAATGATTTCAAAACTTCTGAGTTATTCCTACTGCCCAACTTTCCCTTTCCCTTTCCCTTTTCCCTTCTTACCATGAAGAAGGCACCCCGGTGATAATACTTCTGTAAGAACTTGTATTTGCCTTTAACAGCTTTGTTGGTAATAACTTTGCCATTTGCCCGAAGCTCAGCTCTCCTCTCTTCCTCAGTCAGGTTTCTCATGCGTTCAATTTCTGCTTTCTCCTTCTCAAGTCTGTCCAAAGAACAAAACTATTTATTAGTATCATTCCAGCTTCAGAAAGATCCAATTATTGGAGTATAACACAGTCCCACCTCCTTTCACTTATTTTAAAAACTGATTTTAGAGGGAGAGGGAGAGAGAGAAGTATCGACTGGTTGCCTCCCATACATGCCTGACCAGGGATTGAACCCATAACCTGGGTATGTCCCCTGACTGGTAATTGAACCTGTGACCCTTTGGTGCATGGGACAATGCTTCAACCAACTGAGCCACACTGGCCAGGGCTATTCACCTTTTAAAATTCTAGTCATTGCCTGTTAGGAATGAAGATTAGGAGCTCAATAAATAAAAAGGTGAGGTGGTCTTCATTATGCTTGCAAGATCAGGTATTGCAAAGTTCCATAAGTCGATTCTAGCCATTTTTTTAGGTTTAGACATACTGTTATTGCTTGATTTTGCAACATTACTAATTCCCCTTCCCTAAAAGCCTCTTAGCTTTAAAAAAAAAAAAAAAAAATCAGAATTTAAAATAACTGTGCAACACTTAATCATATATGTGCTTACATGTCACAAACCAAGGATTACCATCCTTGGTAATTAGATTGTAGCGACTTTAACCTTTTTTGGGGGGTGGGGTGGGGAGAGTCACATTTCCCCTTTCTCCAGAAAAATGTAAATATACACATAATTCTGTATACAATTTTAAAGGGTACCTGGACTCCATTAATGAAGCCAAAGGTAAAAACCTTAGAAACTGCAGGCTGAGGACAGTCTTCTATTGATGATTTCCCAATCAAGAGTAATCTGGGATTACTCTTTCATTCCTAGTAATTTTCAGGAATGGGTAATGCAGCTCAGAAATGACTCTGGTCTAACATAGCGAGTGTGATAGATTAAATGCCCCAAATTCTTCCCCTCACAGTATGCATGCCCCTTTGCAGAAATGACATGAGAGCCTCAAAAGATCTTGCCAGCTTCCACCTTTGCCCTCTTGGAATACTGCCCCAAGATTGTTATGTAAGGAAGCCAGTCTAGCCTACTGAAGGAGAAGTGAGGCATCCTAGCTGATAGTTCACACCAACGACCAGACATGTGAGTGAAGTCATTCTGGACTTTCTAGTTCAGTTAGTTCTTCAGCTGGATGCAACTGCATGAGAGCCCAAGTGAAAGCAGCTAAAGTACTGTTTAGCCAACCCTTAAAATTGTGAATAATCAACTGTTTTAAGTTACTTAATTTTGGTCTGGGTTGCTATGCAACAACAGATAACATAACAGTGAATAACTTTTGTGTGTCTACTAGGAAACTAAAGGGAATATTAGCTGGTACTCTACCATGGAGAAACACTGACAAAGTGTTTCTTTTCCCTGATTTTATTGTAACAGCCACATTTCAATTACAGAAACTCACCCAGCTGCAGGGATCCTAGAGAAAGCTAGAATGGAACTCACAGTAGCTACTGAGCCTCAGAACTTTTCTACTAGGAACCTGTCTCATTAGCAGTAATAACTCTAGGACCACTACTCACGCTTCTCGATCTTCTCTGTCCCTCTTGATTCTCTTTAGCTCCCGAACTTTCCATGCCTCATATTCCTCCTCATCATTTTCATCGTCAGTATTCAGTGCATCCAGTGCAGCCAGGGATCGCTTGTTTTCCTCCAGTTCTTTCTTGGTTTCCTCTTCTACAATCTGGATAGGGAGAACAATTCAACTGTTGGGACTTCCTTATTCTCCTCAGACAAACCTAAGTGCACTACTCCTTGCACTTAATCCTCATAGCCACTCCCGTACCTTGAGTGTGTACTTGCGCCTCTCCTCAGCCATGCGTTTTGCCTCCTGCTCCAGCTCCTTCTGTTTCAATGCTTCAGCCTCACGTTCTTGAACTGTTACTCGGTCCTTCCTGAGGTACAGAGGTCCTGTTAATTGCCCAAAGCTCTTAGAGTGAAGCTCTGTTCCCCTAAATCAAGACCTGTCCAAATCAGACAAAGCCAAATAATTTTTGGCTCTATCATTTGCAAAGAGCCAAAAATGGGAGTGAGAGTAAGTCTTTAGATCATCAAAATTCCATTCATCTTTGAGAACTGCCTGAATAGCAAAGAATATGCTAAGTAGTAGGATTTCTAGCCATTAGGAAAGGAATAGGATTTTGCTCTTTAAGCTTAATTTTGTGCTTAAAATAATATAAGATCTTGGGCAGATGTGTGCTCTTTAATTGGAAAAGGAGATGTGAAAACAAACTCAGGCTCTGCTAACACCAAGATATTCCTCAGCAAATCCCATGCAGGGCTAGGGCACTGGGCAGAAGACTTTCACTTTGTGCTTACATTTCAGAAGAGCATGAGACAGGAAAGAGGCTTCTATTTTCAAACCTGGAAAATAGAAACTGTGGATTCAGGACTGGTTTGCGAGTTACTTACTTTCGAATGAAGACTGGCTTAAGGCGAGGCTCCATCTCATCTTCACTGTCTGTGTACTCTTCATACTCGGACTCTGATTCTGACTCCTCCCCAGAACGTCCCTCATCTTCCACTTCCATGACTTCCATCTCTTCATTTTTTCTCTCCTGTGCTCGTTGACGCATCATGCCACGGCGCCGCTCTATTTCCTATCAAGTCACATGTCCAAGTCAGTAAGCCACTGTGCTCTTAGATGGCTTTTTATTTTCCTCTCATCAAGCTCAACAAATTTTGATCTGAGTAAATGCAACTTAGTGCTACTACTATGTTTTCAGTTTTATCCCCAACTGAGAACCCTGGGTCAGACTTCTGCCAAAAGCAGCAATCTTATGCCTTCAGGACCTCAACAAAGGAGCAAAGCCCCAATTTTTTCTTGTACCTAGAAAGAAAGAACTTCCCATTTTACTTTACTATACCTCATCATCAATTTCTTCCTCTTCTTCCTCACTGCTATCTTCTCGTTCCATGTGCCAAGCATCTCCTTCTATTTCTGAGTCACTTTCTCCTACTACTTCAGGTTCCACTATTTTCCGATGTCGAGCCAATCTGGAAAACAGTATCTTCAAGTGTAATGCCAATGCTACAAAAACAAAGGGGCTCAGCTACATTTCTTTTGTCATACAGCACCTAGACATTATGTTTGTTTTTATTAATACTGAAGTCTTGAGATGGGCAAACTGAGGTGCCCATTAAAGACACTAATTCAAAGTGTCAGAGCAAAGAGTCAAGTTGGACCTAAAATATTAAATGTATACTGAGGCATCCTGGGGCACTGCAACAAACTTATATGGGTACACTGTGATATACTTCATAGTTCAAGGTAGTTCACAGTTTCAACATTAGATCAAACTGTTTCTTTTCAATGACATCTTTGTGAAAATGGGTTTTTAATCACTGTTGTGACAAAAAGCAAGTACCACATGAACATTAATATGGAATAGGAAATGAGAGTGTTAGTGCCAAGCTGATTCCAAGGTTCGAGAGGTTGCTAGTCCAGGAGGCACACAAATCCTACTAGTAAGTAACTGTGGTTTTGTAAAATGAAGTGAAAATGTTTTTTCTTTTATGTGTATTATTTTTTTCAAATGGCTAAGTTTTTAAGACATAAGTATATATTAAATTTTTGGTGCTAACAACTTAATAAAATAGAACTATTTGGGCATAGGGGTTCTGTGAAAAAATTTCTAAGACAACATGAGCCGTGAAAGTTCAGGACCTCTGGCCTACTCTGTAAGGTACTGTCTCAGTTAATACACAACATACAAAATCCATGTTGGGAGGCTTCCTTTCCAACATAAGACCATTCATCAGGCCTTTTTTCCTATTTTAATGTCATTTCCTCTCATTAGCCTTTAGAATAAGTAAGTGGATAAAACCAATGTCTCAACTTTTATAAAACATTGTTGTGTTAAAAAGATTCCTCTCAATAAACCAACCAATGGTCCGTGATTTCTATTCCCTTAATGAGTTAATTTGGGCCCTTAGACCAGAGGTAACCTGCTGTTTACTGACTGCCACTTAACGGCTGTATGACTTTGGTCATATTATTTTCCTAACCCCCTTGTGCTTCAGTTTCCTCATTTGTAAAATGAGTATAATAGTACCTACCTCATAAGGTAACTGTGTGGATTATAAGAATTGGTAAATGTAATGTACTTTGGAACAGTGCCTGGCACACAGTAAGTACTATTCAAGTATAACCTACTATAATTGTTGTTGTTCTTATTAACTTGAAGGGGTTCAGGCCAAGAAATATCCCCCGAGCTGTTACCTCTCTTCCACATCTTCACTAATACGGTTCTGCAAGCGCCGCAGTCGCGGGTCACTAGATGAATCCTCCTCCTGCTCCTCAGGCTCCGCCTCCTGCTCTTTGGCTTTCTTAATGAACTGGAACTCTTCATCCTCCTCCTCTGAGGATTCCATGGGGGCATAGTCTGGCCTCTTTCCCGACACATAACGTTTTACCTTCACTTTCTCCATCGAAATCTCACCTGGGTGCGACAGAATACTTATGTTTCAGGAGCCTCTTTCCCAATGTCCTTCAACCACTGGCCTTTGCAGGTAGAGCCCTATATCCCTTGTAAATAGTTCAGAAAGGAGAAGAAGAGAACCACTATCCAACCATCTATTCATCTAATGATGTTTTCCTACAAAAACCAAATCATGGGAAGGCATTCTTGTGAAAACCAACACTAATGATAACAAGGCCTAGCTTGGGTATAATGAAGTAGAGGAAGGTGGGCAGTGAAACAATAGACAAAAGTCCCCCCAAACAGGCAGACTATGGCCATTGCAAATCAACACTATTCCACCTCAACTATACCCTTAAATAAATTATTTGTAACAATACCCAGCATACAGTAAGGGTGACTTAAGTGGGAACATAAAATGCTCAGTCATTATTTTAGTTTTGCTGGAATTTTCCATGGCAGCCTTCATAATATATTCCCACATAACTCAGTCTTCTAATCTTACCTATTTCTACCTTCTTTTCTTTTAGTTTATGAGCTATCAAGCCTGAAAGAGCAGATAATCTCTCTTTCACAAATACCAACAATTCCAGTGAATAGAAAGAGTGAGAACTAACCAACACACTTTATAAGATGAATATAACCTTGACAGCCAAATTGGACAGTTCAAAGGGAAATTTTAGGTGAATTCAATTATGAACATAGATACAAAAATACTAAATAATATAACAGCAAATGTATTCCAGCAATGTAAAAACTAACAAAAAAACTAAGCTGTCATTGCCCTAGCCGGTTTGGCTCAGTGGTTAGAATGTTGGCCCACAGACTGAAGGGTCCCAAGTTCTATTCTGGCTAAGGGCACGTATCTCAGTTGCAGGCTCAATCCCTGGCCCAGGTCGGGGCACATGCGAGAGGCAACCAATCGATATGTCTCTCTCACATCCATGTCCCGATGTCCCTCCGTCCCTCCCCCTCCCCCTCTCTCCCCTTCTACTCTCTCTGAAAAGCAATGGAAAAAATATACTCAGGTGAGGATTAAAAGTAACAAACAAACAAAGCTATCATGAACTAACAGGATTCAGCATAGGACTACAAGGATGACTTAACCTTAGAAAATTAATGGGGGGGAAAGTAATGTACACATAATCTTTTTTTTTTTTTTTAAATATATCTTTATTGATTTCAGAGAGAGGAGAGGACAGGGAGAGATAGAAACATCAATGATGATAGAGTCATTGATCGGCTGCAGCCTGCAACCCGGGCATGTGCCCCGACTGGGAATCGAACCCCGATCGCCTGGATCCTAGGTCTACGCTCAACCACGGAGCCACGCCCGGCCGGGCTAAAGCACATAATCTTAACAACAGATACGGCAAACATTACATTTAATAATAAATAATAAAACATTAGAAGTATTGTTTTAAAAATCAGTGGGCATTCCAATGTTGTCCATATCATTCCTTCTAGTCAACATTTAATTATGGCCCTAATTAGGCAATAAGGAAAGAAAAAGAGATGAAGGGTAAGGATTGAAAAGGAAAAACTACCATAATTTGCAGATTACATGATCATCTACGTAGAAAAAAAACAAGGTAATCAACAAACAAACTAAAAAAGAATTCAGGAAGGATGTTGGATAAAAATAAGTGTACCTGTGCATTAGCTATATATAATTAGAAGATACAGTTTAAAAATACCATTTATGCCCTGGCCAGGTACATATGGGAGGCAAATGAGTGATGTTTCTTTCTTTTTCTCTCTCCCCCTCTTCCTCTCTCTCTAAAATCAATAAAAAAAAAATCCTCGGGTGAGGATTAAAAAAAAATTTTTAAATTACCATTCATCCCCTGGCTGGGTAGCACAGTTACATAGAGCATTGTCCTGATATGCCAAGGTTGCGACTTTGATCTCCGATCATAAAAGAATCAACTAATGAATGCATAAGTAAATGGAAAAACAAATAGACGTTTCTCTCTCAAATCAATACATTTTTAAAAATACCATTTATAATAGCAACTAATCTATAAAATTTTAATGCAATTCCATTAAAAGTTGCCCCTAGCCAGATTCTAAAATCATGTGGAAGAATAGGAGCCACGACAATTCTGAAGAACAAGGTGAGGCCAAAGAACTTAACAGATGCCTAACCAAAGAAGATACACTTGGGAAATAAGCATATAAAAAGATGCTCCAGCCTGGCCGGTGTGTCTCAGCGGTTGAGCATCAACTTATGATCCAGGAGATCGAGGTTCGATTCCCCGTCAGGGCACATGCTTGGGTTGCAGGCTCGATCCCCAGTGGGGGGTGTGCAGGAGGCAGCTGATCAATGACTATCTCATCATTGATGTTTCTATCTCTCCCTTTCTCTGAAATCAATAAAGTCATATTAAAAAAAAAAAAAAGATGCTCCATATCTTATGTCACCAGAGAAATACAAATTAAAACAATTAGATACCAACACACACCTATAAGGATGTCCAAATTGCAGAGCTCTGACAACATTAAATACTGGCAAGGATGTGAAAAAACAGGAACTCTTACTCATTGTTGGTGGAATTGCAAAATGCTACTTTGGAAGGGAGTTTGACAGTTTCTTGTAAAACTAAGCATATGATTACCATACATTCCAGCAACTGCATTCCTTGGTATTTACCCAAACGAGTTGAAAATCATGTCCACACAAAAACCTACACACTGACATTTATTGCAGCTTTGTTCATAATGGCTAAAACTTGGAAGCACCTAAGATGTCCATCCAGACAATGGAATATTATTAAGCACTTAAAAAAAAGGATCAAGCTATGTAAAGACATGGAGGAAACTTAAATGCATATTACTAATGAAAAAAGCCAATCTGAAAAGGTTATATACTGTATCATTCTAAATACATAATATTTTGGAAAAGGCAAAATTATGAAGACAGTAAAAAGATCAGTTGCCGTGGGTTGGGTGTGTAGGAGGGATGAATAGGCAGAGCACAGAGATTTTTAGGGCAGCAAAAATACAGTAAAATCTCGATATAACAGACTAATTTGGGTGAGGGGGTGTCCATTACAGCCAAAAGTCCGTTATATAATAAAGTAAGTTTTCCAAATGGGTATATTAAAAAATTGACAAATTAGTTTACCTGTTTTTTCTTATGTAGACACATTTGTGTAATTAAAAATTATGTATGAAAAGTTTAATTTTACAGAAGTTTTCTATATTACTGTGATTTTAAATTTATACTGAATAGGTCTAGTAAACACATGCATTCACCAGTCACCAAGAGTAAACAAATGCACTTGGCTCTAAAACTGCTGAAGAAAGTCATGCCACTAGAGAACAGGACCAATTACTGAGCTTGATGTGGTGTGATTACATGCTAATCATTGTTTACAAGTAGTGATTCTTGGATTTAAGTATGTAGACTACAGTTGTAGATATGTAATTTTTATGTTGGTGAAATTATTACAGTTTTTTTTTCCAACATATGGCCTATTCACTAAAATTTGTTAAAAATAACATTGAATTAAAAACAACAAAATAACCTGTTAATTTAATTATAAGCAAATCTTGGTTAAAAGCACTTTAAAATTAATAGGGTGTTAATTTTCACATAGGACATATGGACTGGAAATTTTGTCCGTTAATCTGAAGTCTGTTAAATTGAGGTCAGCAAAATCAAGGGTTTACTGTACTGTATACGACACCATAGTGATGGCCATGCCATTATACATTTGTCCAAACCCACTGAATGTACAATACCAAGAGTGAATCTTAATGTAAACTATGGACTTTGGGTGATTATAACATATCAGTGTAGGTTCATCAATTGTAACAAATATATTACTCTGATGGGAGAGGCTATGCATGTGTAGGAGTACGGGGAATATGGAAACTCTGTATTTCCCCCCAATTTTGCTGCGAACCTAAAATTGCTCTAAAAAAATAGTCTTAATTAAAAATAAAAGAATAGCCCTAGCTGGTTTGGCTCAGTGGTTAGAACATTGGCCTGCAGACTAACGGGTCCCGTGTTCAATTCCAGCCAAGGGTATGTACCTTGGTTGCAAGCTTGATTCCCAGGCTCCCATCAGGGCGAGTGTGGGAGGCAACCAATTGATGTGTCTCTCTCATATTGATGTTTCCCTCCCTCTCTCCCTCCCTCTCTCTCTGAAAAGAAATGAAAAAAGTAGCCTCAGGTGAAGATTAAAAAAAAAAAAAAAAAAGTAAAAATAGAAGAATAAAGTAAGATGGGGTTGGAAAGGGTTTTTATATAGATGGCAAGGCTCATTTAAATATATAGTAATTAAAACAGTATGTCATTCACTCAGGAGGCACATAGAGACCAATGGAACAGAGTAGAGAGCAGAGAAACAAACCTACATGAGAACTTGGTATAGTACAGAAGTGATATTAAAAAGCAGTGGAATGAGCCCTGGCTGGTGTGGCTCAGTTAGTTGGAAAAGTCCTCCCATACACCAAAGGGTCACGGGTTTCATTCCCAATCAGGGCACATACCTGGGCTTTGGGTTCAATCCCCCGTCAGGGAAAATAAGGGAAGCAGCCAATTGATATTTCTCTCTCACACTGATGTTTCTCTCTCTCTTTCTCTTGCCCTCCCTCCCTCCCTAAAAAAAAAAAATCAAAAAAAAAAAAAAATCAATGAAAACATATCCTCGAGTGAGGATTTAAAAAAGAAAAGAAAAGCAGTGAGTGGGCTAGTCAAATAATGGAGTAGTAGGGACAGCTGGCTGTCAGGTAAATAGTAAAATTAGATCTCTGATGCCCACACACAAAATATTCCAGGTTGATTAAAGACCCAAGTGTGAAAAACCTCTTAAACATACATATCCCTACTGGACTGTAAGCTCCTTAACTTAGAGTCTGCAGTGCATAATTGTGTATTCAATCCTATTTAGAATACAAACACTAAGATGATAGAAAATATTTGTAATTTGAATATCTAAGATCTCAGGGTAGGAAAGGATTTCTTAATATTCTAAACAACACAAACCATGAAAGATAAAATTGATAAATCCGATAACACTAAAACTAAAACCAGTTGTAACAGACTACATAATTAAAGTTAAAAACAAGCCAAAAACAAAACAAAACATGAGGAAATATTACAGATTTGGGAAGTATAAAAACAAACCAAAGAGAAAACAGGTAAGTGATAGAAATAGGTAATTCATAGAAGAGAAAGCCTAAGAGCTGAAAAATGCATGAACAAGATGTCTAGTCTCACTAGCAATCATGAAAAGGCAAATTAAAATGAGATATTTCACACCCATTAGATTGAGCAAAAACTTAAAACTCTGATAAAATCAAGTGTATGGATGAATATATGGAGATATAAAAACTCTTCATGCTCTTACAACCCACTGTGGAGAACAAATGGTAACAGGTAGTTAAGTTGATGACTTGTAGGAGTCTACCCTAGAGAAATTCTTACACAGGTGCACTAAAGAGATACGTTTAAGAGCGACAATTGCAGCACTGTTTGTAATAGGAGAAAAACAACAACACAACTGTCTCTTAGTAGGAAATAAACTGTGGTTTAGTTATACAGTGGAATTCATAAACAGGTAAAAATGAATGAATTAGACCTATATGTATCCAAAGGATACTTCTCAAAAGCCATGTTTAGTTCTAAAAAAAGGCAAGTTATACACGGGTAGGTACAGTATATTTAAAAAATAAAAAAGAACTGATATTATTTTCCAAAATCCTTACTGAAAAAACTCTTTACTCTCACTCCCCAAACAGATAACTTGTTCCTTCTGCCATCTCCACTCATTGGAATCCTACCCATTCTTTAAGGGTCAACTTCTTCAAGAAGCTTTCTTTGATTACCTCAATCTGAAGAAATCATTCCTTCTTTGTTCTCACAGCCCTTGGTATCACCTATGTGGCAGGTATTACAGGTGTGAAAGATCTCTTTTTGTGAACATCCCTAATCTACTAGAATATGAGTTTCTCAAGGTTAGGGGCACTATCTTACACAACTTTGTATTCATTTTTAATTTTTATTTATTGATTGATCTTATTTAAAAATTAAAAAAAAAGTTTATTGATTTTAGAGAGAGAGGAAGGGAGAGAGGGAGGAAGGAAGGGGTTGAGAGGGAGAGAGAAACATACATCGCTTTGTTGTTCCACTTATTTATGCATTCATTGGTTGATTCTTGTAGGTGCCCTAACCAATTGAGCTACCCAACCAGGGCTACAACTCAGTATTCAATTTAATAAAAACAGTCACTGCGTTGGTTTAAAGTTTAAAAAGCTTAACAAGACATCATTCCTGTGTTAAGGAGGTTACGAGCTTATGATGTAGTAGAGGGAAACAGACTCATAAATAATAATAAGTTATAAAAACAGCAGAGTGCTATGGATAACAAAAGAGGGGTTGTATCCCCCACAACGCCCTGCAAACAGCAGGCATTCAATCTGTTAGTCTAGGCCAAGGAAAGAGGGGTGCTTGCAACAGTTAAGGGCAGTCAACATATAAGAACAAGGAGAGGAAGGTATTTTTTTTCCCCTAGGCAACGCGATAGGGTGTGAGTTTGATGGGGGAAAGTCGAATAAAATAGGGGGAAGGTCTTAAGGATCTGCGGGGTTCGGGTGGCGGCCTGGAGTAGGTTTGGAGTATGCTGGGGAAGGAGGAAGATCCGATTGGAAAACGGTTCAGCACTGTACCTTTTTCATTGCGAACTGGGACGGCCCCAGCCGTGGACTGAATGGGCGGTTGCTTCATGAGTGCGCTTGGGCCCGACATGTTCATGGCAGCGGTGGTACTCCGGAAACTTCACTGACTGCAAACAGTAAACAGCTAGAACGTCAAAGAACAGAAAAATCCTCTCAGCCTAGAGGCCCTGGACGCTGCAACGCGACTGACGGAAACTCCACTTACAGCACAGCTAGAAAAACCGGAAGTAAGCGACCAGAGGATTGTGGGATTGTGGAGGACTTCTGGACGCCTACCATTAGAACTTCGAGTCTGTTACTGCGCATGTACAATAGTCCGCTCTGTTGTCCTCAGTCTGGCAGTATTTGGACGCCTCTTCTGGCGGGAAATTGCTTCTATTGGGCTCTGCTGTTGCCTTGGGGTGAGGAAGGTCAGAATTAAAGGTTTCGTTTGTTAGCTTGGTTTGAAGCCGAGGAAAATGGGATAGTGACGAATAAAAAACTTAGGAGATAATGAAAGGCAGTTGGTGCAGACTGTTGAGATCTCAGAATTAGAGTTTAATTGAGATAGAAATCCTGCTAATAGCACCTAATGCCTAAAATTCTACTTTTAGGTTTTACAGTTCCAATTTTCGGAGACCGCTAATTAAAACATTCCTGACTGGAATATGTTTGTATAAGTCCATAAGTATTAAGTATTTGCTGTGTTTACCATACTTAGCTCTCTGTAAGGACTGTGTAATAATGTTAAATGCCTCATGCCCTCAAGAAGCTTGAATTAAAAAATAAATAAATAAATATGAAAAATGAAAAAAAGCTTGAATTTTATTCAGGAAGTCTTCAAGGACTTACAGAATCATAACAAGCAATTGTAATTTGCTAGCTGGGTTGTGTAAAAAACATTGGTTAATTGGAAGTCAACACATTTCACTGTAGAACGGATTTTATAATTCCTGTGTTGTAGAGAGAAAGGACAGCATGAACAAAGTCTTGAAGTTCAGAAATAGCATGGTGTAAAATATCAGACACTAGGAAAAGTCTGATTTTACCAGTAATTTTGGGGTCAAGGAGTGGTGAAAGTTCCCCAGGTACTAGAGCCTGGAGGGCCTGGCAATAGGATAGGTTCTGAAATTATAGGATTAGCTCTGAAATTATTTCACCTGTGTTTTATAGTTGTGCCTCGGCTGGGAGAAGAAATAAAATTGGGCAAGTCTACAGCGAGGAACAGTGGAGGATCCAAGTAACCAACCAAGGGAGCAGTTTAGGGCTGAAAAAGACCTTAATTTTATAATATGAATTTATCAGCTCAAAAACTGTGCTGTCCAGAGGGAGTAATTTGTTGGGGAGGCAATTGTTTTGGCTCACGGGAACCCAGAGAACAGAAAAAAAATGTTTAATATGGTTGTACCTAGCTTTGTGCAGTGGCAGTATCATAGCCAATGAGGTTTATCCGAGGCGTGATTATGGCTAATTGAAGAAAAATATGAGGCTGTCTATAAGAAGTACAGCGCACTAAAATCTGATATTTTGTGATGCACAAATTACTTGATTCACTTTTTCCCAGCCTTTAGGCTATTTAAGGTCATGATTAGTATCTTAGTTAACTGGTGGGCAGATGATCAGGTAAAATTTAAACCGGCTAAAAGTTATCAGCTTTTTAAAAAAAAAAATCAAAATTCTTCCCTTCCTAGGAAGAAGATAATATGGTAGCCATAAGGCATAATATTCTGGGGGTAGGGTTATAAGGAACTCAGGAGCCCGAGGTAAAGGCTGCACGTTGATTTTTATTTCTTTTCCTCTTTATTCCTTTGGGCATCTACTTGAGTCTGAATCTTTTCCAGGCTCACACTGCAAGGCAGGATAGTTTTTCCGCAGCAAAAACGCCAGTGTTTTTCAAAGCGAGATCCTGGGACCAGCGGCATCAAAATTACCAAGATTCAAGGTAAAAATGCCCATTCCGTCCTATCGCACCTTTAAGGAATTTGAGTTTGGGTTGAGACCGGTAAGCTTGCTTCTTTAAGGGGCCGCCGGAGCCGGCCCGCGTACCCCTCCCCCCGCGGCCTGCTGGGATCTTAGCCCGCCGGCCCCGCCTTCCGCCCCCGAGGCCCCCTCCAGCCCCGCCCAAGATCCCGCCTCCTGCCCATATTGGCGGGAAGACGCCAGCTGCTTAGCCGCGGAAAGATGTCCGGGTTGTGCGCGGCGGCTGAGGAGAAGGTGGGCTCCAGACAGCGAGTCCAAGTGAAGGTGAGAGACGGCTTGTCGCTTTCGGGTGTGCTCCCACCGCAGGCTTCGTGAAGGGGCTGTGCTTGGGAGGGCACCAGCGCCTGGCGGCCCGCTCGGCCGTACTCCGAAACTCTTTCCCTCCGCTGGGGCATCTGGCAGATTAACGGGCTTTCCCGGGTTTCTTTCAAAAGAGAAGCAGGATCCTTGCTCTGGTTTTCTTCTACGGAATCTAGGCTTGAGCGTAGAGAAAGGTTCTTTTCAACCCCAGAAATAGTGGCAGGATGGGATCAGGGACTCTACATTTGCTTTTGCAGTAAGTCAGTTTTCCATTCTTGGAACAATTCCAGTTACTCAGCAGCTGACAGGGTAGACTCCTCAGTTACAAGTTGTAGTCCTTACTGTATTATTTATTGGTCTGGTAGATTCATATGGGCAAGAAATGTGACCAGTATAATAAGTAATTCTATTTGGGTTAGTGAATTTTTTGTCTTGATTTTGGATGTAAAAATTTTTTTTATAGATTATCAGTTTGGATTAATATAGTCATTATGAAATAGGAATTCAGTTTATTTGCACTGATCTGTAAGAAAAGATATAGGACTTGGGATTCTAATACTCTCTTTTCCTTTATTGGTCTGAATAGGTGAATGAATATAAAGAAAACCAGAACATCTCTTATGTATCTCTGAGACCAGTTTTAGAAAAAACAGCTAAGGTGTGTCTTGTACCCTTTTCACTCAGTGATTATAAACCAGACAAATTTAAGCTCCCCAAATCCCTATTAGATAATTCTAACAATGAAGTGGCATGTAAGAAATATAAGAAGACTGAAATAAAGAAAACTTTCAGGAAGATTTTAACTCCAAAGATGAAAACCACCACATCTTCTAAGACAGAATCCACTCTGCAAAAATCATCTGTAGATGTTCACACAGAAAATAACAAACTACAGCACATGAGCACTTCGGATACAGTGATTCTCGGTGTTGACATGGAAGGCAGGCAGGATGGAGACAGTGATGAAGATACCACATCAGGCCTGGTAAGAGTTTAGTTATTGCTTATCCAAAATTTTCTTATTTTAAAAATTGAAGTTCTGATAAGGTTACTCTAGCTCAAACAAATTATTTTATCTAATTTATGTTTAGTTGAAATTTTCTTTTTTAACTGTTTAACAGAGAGCTTCCTTGGGTTAATTTTGTTCTTAGTTTTGATTTGTCATGGAGAGGATTGATTTAATCTTCACTCTGCTTTCCTTTTTTCTTCTCAGTTTATTACATTTATTTTTGAGTTTATTCATACTTTATGGCATCTTGCTCACCTTTACATGTTTATGTACAGTATACCAAAAGAAGTTGGCCTGTGGGATATAGGGCACTTGAGTGACCCTTGATGTCAGGATATCAAAATCACCATTAATTGGTTGCATTGATGTGCTGAATAATATTTTCTTTAAACACAAAAAAGAGATAAATGATGGAGTAGAGAAGATACGTAAGAAAATTTATTAGTTGTATTTAAAATAAATTTTGAATCAGTTTAAGAAATTAGGGACCTACTCTTTTGGCTTCTGTTGCCTACCAGGAGTGCTGTTGCAAGTTTTATAGAGGTGGGTAATGGGTGACAATAGTTTGAATTACACATACCTCTTAGAAAACTGATTTTTTGGGGGAGAAAAAGGGACATCTGTAATATTTTAAGCAAAAATAAAAAATTTAAAAAAAACCCAAAAACTGATTTTTCTTTTTGTCGCAATTTTTTTATCCTCACTTGTAGATATTTTTTCCATTGCTTTTCAGAGAGAGTGGAAGGGGGAGAGAGAGAGAGAGAGAAACATCCATGTGAGAGAGACATATCAGTTGGTTGCCTCCTGCACACGCCCTGATTGGCGCAGGGATCGAGCTTTCAACTGAGGTACGTGCCCTTGGCCGGAATTGAACCCGGGACCCTTCAGCCCTCAGGCTGATGCTTTAACAACTGAGCAAACCAGCTAGGGCAAAAACACTGATTTTTCTTAGTGAATTTTCTTAATTTTTTTCTGTGGTGAGTAGAATCATTTAAATTTGTTCTTTTGATCTCAGTTTTGAGCATTTTGAAATAGAGTCTTAGGAAGTCCTTGATGATGGTGATGTTTTTCTCTGAGAAGCAGTTTTGAAGGCAATGACAACAATCACCTTTGCTGCCACTATTATTTTGTATGTGTGAGAAAAATCTTTATTTTGGTCCAAGTAATACATATATATGTGTTTATGTCATATAATTCCACATGTGTATATGTACATACACAAAGAGAGGTAATTCCATATGTACACAAATACACAAAAACAAACCAAAACAATCAGCAATTTTCTGCCACATTCCTTTCTTTTTGTTGCCCATCTTTTTCCCCCCCTCCTTTTTATCGATTTTAGAGAGAGAGGAAGGGAGAGAGAGAAACATTGATTTGCTGTTCCACTTATTTGTGCAATCATTGGTTGATTCTCGTATGTGCCCTGACTGGGGACCTACCTGCGTGCAACCTTGGTGTATGGAGATGATGCTCTAACCAACTGAGCTACCCAGCCACAGTCTGCCACATTCCTTTATATTTGTTGTTGCTCAATAGACAAATTGCACTTTCAGCTTTTTTAGCTTTTTCCCCCTACATTATCTATTGGAAGATGAAGATTTGTTTCATACCTTTTACACACAGGTGCCCCCCCACCCCCATGCTTTCCCTTTCTATATCCTCAATTAGGTATAGCTCAAGCTTTACCAGAATTGTAAAATTTTTCTCAATATAAATTAAAGAATTCTAATGGCTGTCTTGCCGGTGTGGCTCAGTTGGTTGGGCATCGTCCCATGCACTGAATGGTTGTGTGTTCGATTCCCAGTCAGGGCACATGCCCGGGTTGCAGGCTCGGTCCTGGTGTAGGGCATGCAGGAGGCAGCCAATCGATGTTTCACTCTCTCTCTCAAAATCAATAAAAAAATCTTAAAAAAAATCCTAATGGCTTCACATATATATATTTTTCTTCATTAAATATTTCCTGGGGCCCTCCATCTTCCTACTTCTTTCTGGACTGTTTTACTCTGTCTTGGCTTTCCTTTTACCATTTTCCTATGAATTTTTAAAATCTTTTATCTCTCCTCTGCTGGATCCTGTTTTTCTCTTACTGTTTATTCTCTCATTTTGGTGAAGTGCAGCTTATAGTAACTTTCTGAGAAAGGTGTATGAGAGGTAGTTTGCATGTTTAAAAGAATGTTTTACATTTGATTGATGGCTTAATTGGATTTAGAATTGTAATTTGAAAATAATTTAATTTTTCCTTAGAATTTGTTTTTAATATCATTTTTAAAAATATGTTTTTATTGATTTTAGAGAGAGAGGAAGGGAGAGGGATAGAGAGATAGAAACATCGATGAAAAAGAAACCCGTTGGCTGCCTCCTGCATGCCCTCCACTGGGGATCATGCCCGCAATCCGGGCATGTACCTTGATGCTCAACCAATGAGCAACACTGGCCAGGCTCCTTAGAATTTTTAACATATTGTTCCCTTGTTTTATAGCTTCCCTCAATATTGAGAAATTAGTGCCATTCTGATTCTTGGTTCTTTGTGATATTTTTTCCTTCTGCAAGCCTTTAGGTAAAATCTTCTCTTATCTCACTTATCTCAGGTGTTAAGAAAATTTGTGATAATATGCCTAGATTTTGGTCTTCTTTCATTCCTTGAGCTGCATACTCATTGGGCCCTTTTAATCTTATGTGTTCAGTTCTGAGAAACTTTCTTGTATTATTTCTCTAATTATTTCCTGTCTTCATTTTCTCTGCTGCAACCCCCCAACTATTGGATATTGGACTTCCAAGATGGCTTCTCTAGTCATATTGCCTTTTCTGTTCATGTGCTTATTTCTTTTTTTTGTTGTTGTTGTTTTTTCTAAATTTTCTTAATACTTTCAATGAATTTAAAATTTTTCTGTTATTGAGTTCTTTTTTTTAATAAAAAGATAACTTCGAGTAATAGTATAATTAATGGCCAGTAGGAAATAATTTGCTATTAGGTTACAATACTTGACTTCTGATATCAGATAATTTGTTATTTAATTGGGAAGCCATACATATATCTTGTGATTATCCGACATTCAAACTCTTTTACTCAATATCTAATAAAGCAAAGATTATGTGCTGTTTAGTAAGATATGATATGAATAGAGTAGGTGCAATTTGAAGGAAAGTATACATGCAGAGAATTCAGCACCTAGTTTTGTGAGGTGCTTTTGCTATGGATTATGTTAAGTAACAGAATCTTTTTGGTGTAATTTCATAGGATGATTTTTCAGGATTGTCACCATATGAAAGGAAGAGACTGAAGAACATATCAGAAAATGCAAACTTTTTTGCTTCGCTTCAGTTGTCTGAGGTTTGTGTGGAGTTTCTAATTAAAACTAAGATACAATTTCTCTTCCCAGTGGGGTTGATAAAATACTCATGGTATCAGGTTTCATAGTGCCATATTAGAAAGGGTAAATTAAGAGCAAGTTTTGTACTTAGTAGAGAGAGGTTACTATATTTTATTGATTCCAAGACTTTTTAAAATTTTAATATTTTTAAAATCAGCTACTTAAAACTATAACTGGCACCTCTTCCCTTCCCCCCTCTTTGGTGGTACATAAAGTAATGATGTCTTATGAAAGGTTGTCTTGGGTTCAAGAAACAGGGTATGTTCTAAGTGTTTTCTTTAACTAAAGGATAAAGGAGAAGTGGGAGGGATTGAATTGAAGGATGTGTACTAGATGAAGAAGACAAACTTTTTAAAAAAAATCTTAGACTTTAATAGATGGGAATATGCCATTTGTATAGGGAGTGTTAAGGATGAATGGCCAGGTCTATGCTAATGTTTTATAATCATTATAATTAAGTGTATAATTTACATTGGTGTCTTTATACTGAGGGGTAAATTTCTGTGTGTGAGAGAATAACTGTTTAGGAGGGTGTGTGATGTTTCCCTCCAAAAGACATCAAACCCTTGGCTTTATTAAGTAATTAATTGAATTCTCCAAATACTAGATTCCTAAATATTCAGTGTGTGGTTGCATCTTGAGGGGGAAGGGAGGGTGAGTAAATATAATTTTATATAACTAAACTTTATATGTATGTCATTAAAATTTATCAGAAATTTAGACAGACTACTTCTAATTTTGATTATAGTTAACAGAAATTATGATTTATTATATAAGTATAACCTATAACTTTTCGAGAAAATATCAAAGTATGATTTCCTTAGTGGAAGTTAAACCTTTTAATTTTTAATAGTATATTTGACTAAATGTTTAATGTTTAATCATGTAAACTCATTAGCAACCTGGTTCAAGGCATCAGAATGCCAGTACTTTAAACAGTATTATATACTTGATTTTATTATTGATAGTATATTTGTCTCATGTCTACTACCAAGAGCAGGTATCATATTTTAAGGATCTTTATTTCCTGTATAGATCTTAGTTTATGTGGATATAGTAGCAGATACTTAATATTTTAAAAGGTAAGCTTTGTAGTTATAAGATACTATTTTTATGTGTATATATTTTGTGTATTTTGCAGTCAGCTGCAAGACTCCGTGAAATGATAAAGAAGAGCCAGCCTCCTGAATCCAAAAGGTAAAAGATATGAGAATGCCCTGTGATATATTGCTGAGTTTTATAGTTTGAAAAAATGATTCAGCATAGTAAAATAAGTAACAGATCAGAAACTTTGTAATTTAATCTTAATAGGTTTTCTGAGGAAATGCTACCTTATAATTACTAAAGTTCTCATCTAATATAGAGGAAATAGAATCTTCAGAGCTGAATTTTTTTATATTTAATACTATTGCTGTTAATGGAGGGAAATCTTTATTTTTACTAAATTATTCTTATTTTTGCCTAGAAAATTATTCTTTTTCCCCCTTTTTAAATAGAATTTATTGGGATGACATTGGTTAATAAAATTATATAGATTTGAGCTATAAATTCTATAATACATCATCTGTATATTGTATTGTGTATTCATCGCCCCAAGTAAACTCTCCTTCCATCACCATTTATCTCCCCTATGCCCTCTTCTACTTCCCCCCACCGAAAACTGTCATTCTTAAAGATTCTTCTTTCTTTTTATCTTCCTGGCTATCTTTTTGCTTTCAATTTGTGTTTTCTGTTCCATTCTTAGAATAAAGGAAGTGAACATTTATTGCACATCTATAAAATACAGTGACCTAAAATTTTTTTCCTGTTTTATCTCATTTAATTTTGAAAACTAGATGTGGGAGATAATACATCCATTTTGTGAGATAGAGAACAGGCTCAAAAAGGTAAAGTAATTTGATTAAGGTCAAAATAGCTCAGAAATGGAAACTTCAGGATTTGAACTTCAGGATTCCTTAGCTTAAGTTCTATCTACTGCATTTTAGCAGTGCTTATGTATAAATGAAGAAACTAAAAATCTTGGCATCATTAGATCATTTGTTTAGCGCAGATGGTAATGAAATATAGCATCGCTTTAACTGGTTTGATTTTTATTTACTTATTGATTTTCGAGGGAGAGGAGGAGGAGGAGAGAGAGAGAGATTGATTAATTGTTCCATTTATTTATGCATTCATTGGTTGCTTCTTCTTTGTGCCCTGACCCAGGATCGGACCTGGAACCTTGGCTTATCAAGGCAATGCTCTAACCAGCTGAGCTGCTAGGCCAGGGCCTTGATTTGATTTTAATACAAGTCAGTTAGCTTGAGGAAAGCTAAACTTAATCATGGCCATGTATTTTTGAGTGTGAGATGTTATAAGAGGAACATCATTAACCCTGCAAAGCAATAGCACTGGTTATGTTGCCAGCTGATTAATAGCTTTACATTTGCATATCTTTTATTAGCAAAGATTGCTGATTTGTTCCCAAAATCGTGGTTAGGCTACTTTGTCATTGTTGTGTGAACATCATAGAGTGCACTTTTGTAAACCCAGGTGGTATAGCCTCCTGCAGTTGTGTAAGCTATATGTTTATACCACTGGCAGCACAGTAGGTTTGTTGATAACAGCATCACAAAACCATAATTGTATAAGCCCTGACAGTAGGCTTTCCTTTTTTTTTTTTTCTTTAAAATTTTTTTTGTTAATCCTCACTCGAGGATTTTTTTTCCAGAGAGAGAGAGTAGAAGAGAGGAGGGGGGCAGGGAGAGAGAGAGAGAGAGAAACATTGATGTGACGCATGGATTGATTGCCTCCAGAACGAGCCCTGGGGTGATAATCCGCAACCCAGGCATGGGTCCTTGACTGGGAATTGAACCAGCAACCCTTTGGGTGCGTGGGCCAATGCTCTAACCGCTGACCTACACCAGCCTACAAAGAAAAGGGTGGCTTTTCTTTGTTTTCATGCAAGTGCCTGATTTAGGCTTTGATTCCCTAGGCATCCACTCCAAAGAGGCATTCATTTCAAAAAGGCATCTGGCTTCAAGGAAGGCTATCTAGAATAAATACATTGCCAGCCACTAGATAAAGTGCCAGGCCGCCTTCCCACATTGAGGCGATTTTAGAGATCTTGGTTGATTATGATAACTAACCATTTGGGATACTTGTTTTTTTGTGTTTTTTTTCCCTGTTCTAGTGCTTTAAATTCCCACTCTTATGTTTTACATTCACCAATAAGAGTGAGCTCGTAATACCCTACAATGAAACCCTAGACTCCCCACCCTCTACCCCACCCCAATAAAAGCAGAACCCTAGGCTCTTGCTTTCCCTTTCTCTCTACCCTTGACCCAGCTGTATGCCCCTTGGCATGCCTTGTATGCTTCAGGGCCGGTAAATAATAAATTCTTTTTTTCTTTAAAGCTTCCTAATCGTTATTGCTGAAGGGCAGCTTGTAATCATAGTAAGAGTAGGTCTAGTTGTGACATTGGTTTAGAAAAAAGAGTTGTCTGGGAAGCTCATTGGGTCCAGATGAGTGCCCCCTGGCATTTCTAGTTGATAGCAATCAATAGACTGTTTTGGGACAGGCACAAAACAGTAATGCCTTGTGCTACAATGTTACAAGTGCTACGGAGTCACTAGGCTAGGCAGAAGGAATTTTTCAGCTCCATTATAATCTTATGGGACCACTGTGTTATATGTAGTCTGTTGTTGACCAAAACATGGTAATGCGGTGTATGACTCTATAGGTATTAGTATCAAGTTGGTAGAGTTATATAAAGGAAAGAACATAGCTTTTATGTAACATAGAGTTATATAAAGGAAGTTATATAAAGGAAAGAACGTAGCTTTTGAAATTTGGCAAACTCGATTTCAAATTTTGATTCAGCAATTTATAGCTGTGATATTAACTTTAGACAATTTCCATAATTTTTCTTTTCTGTAAAGTTGGCATTATGCCAATCCAGAGATTTAAATTTAAAAAATTATTAAATATATTATACATACAAAGGAAGCACATATAAAATATTTGTATAGTTGAGAAAGTAGTAGTAATATAAGAACCCACCCATGTACCTGCCATCCAGGTTAATAGAAATTACAGTGCCTTTGAAGGCCCTTATATACCCTTCTCTTCAGATATAACTATTATGCTGAATTTTGTGATAATCACTCTTTGCATTTATTTATAGTTTTACCATCCATGAATGTATCCTTAAGCAGTATATTTAATTTTGCCATTTTTTGATATTCATATACAATATGATGCCATTTTTATATTCTTGGATTTTCTTATTTTGCTCATATTTATATCTTTGTTTTAAAATTCACTCATGTTGATGTGTACAGCTTTATTTCATTAATTTTTGCTGCTGTATGAATGTACTGTGGTTTATTCTACTGTTGAGGGACAATTGAGTTGTTTCCAGATTTTTATTATTGTAAAAAGTGCTGCTCTGAACATTTTTTTAAAAAATTTAATTAAAAAATATATCTTTATTGATTTCAGAGAGAGAAAGGGAGAGGGAGAGAGAGAGTTAGAAACATCAATGGTGAGAGAGTCATTGATCAGCTGCTTTCTGCACATCCTCCGCCTGGGGATCGAGCCTGCAAACCCGGGCATGTGCCCTGACTGGGAATTGAACCATGATCTCCTGGGTCCTAGGTCGATGCTCAACCACTGAGCCACACCCGGCCTGGCTGAATGCTCTTAAGTCCTTGAACATGCCTATATATGAGAGTGTCTTTAGGAATGGGATTTTCTAGGAGGAATCTCACCTATTAATCATAGTTGTTTTAATAATTTGAGAACCCAAATTATTCCATATGCTGAGGCTTTTTTTGGTTGTTGAAGATTTATTGTGGTATTGCATGCTTAGGACAGTTTCTAGCACATAGTATACTTTCAGTAAATAATTGTTATTACTAATTTTTCTGAACTAATATGGACTGTAGTTGAGATTTTTTTAATGAGAATTTTTGGAAGTAATTTTAGAGGCTTTTCTTTTCCCAACATTTTTTAATGAGCTACTTTCATTTTTAGGACTTAATATTTTAGGTTCACAGGGCACAGAATTCTAGGTTGGTGGTGTTTTTCTCTCTCAATACTTTAAATATTTTATTCCACTCTTGCTTGCATGATTTCTGATAAGGATAAAATTCTTATCTTTGTTCCTCAGTAGATAAGGTGCTTTTTTTCTTCTAGCTTCTTTCAGGATTTTTTCTTTATCTTTGATTTTCTGTAGTTTGGAAATGAATTGCCTAGATTTAGTTTTATTTGGCATTTATCTTGCTTGATCTCTGAGCTTCCTGAATCTGTGTTTTTATGTCTGACATTAATTTGGTACAATTCATAGTTATTACTGTTTCAACTTTTTATTCTGTTCCTTTGTCTTTTTCTTCTTCTGGTATTCCCATTGTGCACGTGTTATATCTTTTGTAGTTATCCCACAGTCCTTGGATATTCTGTTGTTTTTTTCAGTCTTTTTTCTCCTTGCTTTTCAGTTTTGGAGGTTCTATTGAGATATCTTCAAGCTCAGAGATTCTTTCCTCAGCCATGCCTAGTGTATTAATAAGCCCATCAAAGGCATTCTTAATTTCCGTCAGTGTTTTTGATCTCTAGCATTTCTTTTTGGTTTGTTTTTAGAATTGCTGTCTCTCTGCTTACATTCCCCATCTCTTTTTATGGTGTCTGTTCTATTCATTAGAGCCCTTAGTGTATTAATCATTGTTGTTTTAAATTCATGGTCTGATAATTCCAAATTCCTGCCATATCTGGTTCTAAGGCTTCTGCTGTCTCTTCAAGTTGTTTTTTGCCTTTCTGTGTGCTTTGGAATTTTTTCTTGATAGCTGACATGAGGTATAGGGAAAAAGGAACTGTTGTAAATAGTCCTTTAGTAATGTGGTGGTAAGGTGTGTGGGGAGGGGAAGCATTCTATGGTCCTGTGATTACGTCTCAGTCTTTTAGTGAGCCTGTGCCTCTGGAATGTCAACTTCACAGTGTTTTAGTTTTTCCCTTCCCCTTTAGGTGGGAGAAAATGGCAAGAGTGTGCTGGAGTTGGGTATTTCCCTTTCCCAAGGTCAGGTAGCTCCTATAATACCCTACAGGTTAGGCTCTGGTTAACTAGTTTCTCCTGAGGGCAGTCCTTGTTAAGGGGAACAGAGTGCTTTGGTGTATTTCAAAGTGGTTCCTTTCCCCCTCCCTTTGTGGGAAACGTGAGGGGATTTTTCTTTCATAAATACTATGAGGACCCGGTCGAGCCCCTGAATGTAAATCTCACAAAATTGTAGGGGTGAGTCCCCATTGAGGTTTTTCTTTAAAGTCTTAATTTTTTTCAGAGTAGTTTTAGTTTCACAGCAAATTGAGAGGAAGGTACAGAGATTTCCCATATATCCCCTGCCCCCGCACACTCATTGTCTCCCCCATTATCAGCCTCACTCAACAGAGTGGTACATTTGTACCTAGGATGAACCTACATTGATATATCATACCCTAAGTCCATAGTTTACCTTAGTGTTCACTCTTGGTGGTGTACATTCTGTGGGTTTGTACAAATGTATAACGACATATAATCCATCATTATAATAGTGTTTTCATTCCCTCCCATATCCTTCCTGCTCTGCCTATTCATTCTCTTACCACCTTAACCCTTGGCAATCACTGATCTTTTTATTGTATCCAAAGTTTTGCCTTTTCTGGAATGTCTTATATTTGGGATCATACAGTATGCAGACTTTTCAGATTGGCTTCTATATCTTAGTATTATGCATTTAAGGTTCCTCCTTGTATTTTCATGGCTTGATAGCTCATCTCTTTTTAGTACTGAATAATATTGCATTGTCTGGATGTACCACAATTTATCCATTCACCTACTGAAGGACGTCTTGGTTGCTTCCCAGTTTTGGCAGTTATAAACAAAGCTGCTATAAACATCCATGTGCAGGTTTTGTGTAGACTCTCCTGGAGTTTTTCTCAGACTTGTCCACACTGAGCCTCCAGCAATTGGTCAATTACAGTTCAGGTTTTCATGGTGGTTCAGGCATTGGTTTCCACGGTGGTTTTCATTCCTGAGTCTCTGCTCCAGTAAGTCATGAATCCTGTATTTGCCTGTGTTGCTCTCCAATATTGGGGTCAGTGGTTTTCACTGTGTCTTTGCCACTCTTCAGGGTCCTAGAAAAGTTGTTGATTTTTCACTCTGTTCAGCTTTTTACTTGATGAGACAGAGTGGTAACTTTCAAGCTCTCCACGTGTGGAATTGGAAATTGGAAGTTCTAAACTGTTTTAAAATGAAAAGTAGTGCATAAAAAAGTACATATGTATTTATTTAGAGTGGGGCAAAAGTAGGTTTACAGTTGTTTGTATGGAAAATAATACAATAGTAAATAAGAATTAACTCCGTTTTGTGTACTCACAACTGTAAACCTACTTTTGCCCCACCCTGTATATGATTTTTAAAAAGTAAACTATATGGAAGGGAATACAATGAAACATTTAAGTCTTTTCCATCCTAGACCTTAGATCTCCAGGTCTTCTCCCTAGAGGAAACCACTGTTAATAGTTTCATGTATATTCTTCCATAGGTAACCTCAGCATGCACAAATGTATGTGTATATGTAACCTTTTTGTAAAAAAATAGAAGCATATTTAACATGCACTGGACCTTGTTTTTGTTCTTATAAGTTCATTTCATATTAACATAATCTTTCATTCTTTTTTATTTCTACAAATTATTCTATTAGATATGTATGTCATAATTTATTTAACAGCCCTCATATCCCCATGATGAACATTTATGATGTTTTCAGGGTTTTAATTAAAATCACTATAGCCATGTACATACATCTTTGCAATGTGTGACTGTATCCATGAGATACATTCCTAGAAGTTATCTCCTTAATATTATTAAATAAATACATATAACTTTTATGAGTATAACATGAGTTTTTTTCCACTTCTTTAGAAAGAAGCCTAAGAAGAGAGAAAATGAGACTGGATGTAGAAGGTCAATGCGATTACTAAACATAGATCCTTCAGGAGTTTCATTACCAGAAACCCCAACCCAGCCAACAGTAGTAGTAGTAGATGAAAATGTAAGAAAGAGTGCAAATACAATATATTTACTTAATAAAATACTGAAAATTTTGAAGTGTTTGAAACTAAACTAAAAGGTCATTAAATTATGTTTAATTTGTTCTTTATTAATTTAATACTTGACTGTTGTATGATTTAATGTGATTTTCAACAGGTGTGCCCCAAGAATTTTTAAAACATGCAGTATACCTGACTAAAACACTGACCTCTTTTTTTAAAAAATATATCTTTATTGATTTCAGAGAGAGGAAGGAAGAGGAAGAGAGAGACAGAAACATCAATGGTGAGAAAGTTGTCATTGATCCACTGCCTCCTGCACGCCCACAACTGGGGATCAAGCACACAACCCGGGCATGTGCCCCAACCAGGAATTGAACTGTGATCTCCTGGATCCTAGGTTGATGCCCAACCGCTGAGCCACCCATAGCTGGGCCGCACTGACCTCTTTTCCCTTTGATTGTCAAATACAAAAATGACAGCAGCCAACACAACATCTATCTATCTGGTGTGAATGAATCAGAATTATACCTATTTTTTTGTCAGATCGGCAAAAAATATATTTTTTGGTGTGCTGCAGAATTTTAGTAATTAATTTCTGTGTGCCATGAGATGAAAAACATTGAAAATCACTGATTTAATGACTAAGATTTCTAAGTCATTAAGACTGGGTTGAATTCTATATTTCTGCAGGTTTACCTGCTGTGGGATTGTGGGTAAATTACTTAACCTTTTTGAATCCTGATTTCCCCATTTTTAAAATGGCAACAATAATAGAAACCTCAACAGGGTTTTGTGAGGGTTAAATGAAATACTTTCTATAAAGATCCTTATATTGTATTAGGGGCTTAGTAAGTAATCAATAAGTGATAGCTATTAATGTTAATATGTGTTAATAGCGATGGAGTTTTTTGCTGTAGTTTAATTTTATACTTTCAGTGGATGGAAAGAGCCTTACCAAATTTATTGTCTAAGTAAGATTTTAATCATAATTTTAGTCTAAATAATTATATTTTTTATTCAAGAGCACCTACTGTTTTTAATACTTTATATCTAAGTGCTTAATTATAAATTGGAAGATGACATTAATTAGGCTGGTGCTTTGGAAACTAATTGCAAATTAAGGAGCTATGGGAAGAGTAGCTTTTGCAGTTTTTAAAGCCTCCACCCACAGTAAGAAATATATTTACATTGAACTCAATACACACACACACAACTAAAATAAAACTTGTGAAATGATACTTGACCATATTACATGTGATGCAGTTTTGTATTTTCTATTCTGTTCTTATTCACTAAAACACAATGCTGGTTGTGACATTGAAGTGATTTCACGATTCGTGGGTTACAACCTCTGATTTAAAAAACACTGGCATAGCCCGGCTGGTGTGGCTCAGCTGTTGAGCATTGACCTAGGATCCAGGAGATCTTGGTTTGATTCCTGGTCAGGCACATGCCCGGGTTGTGGGCTCGATCCCCAGTGTGGGGGGAGCAGAAGGCAGCTGATCAATGACTCTCTCATCATTGATGTTTCTATCTCTCTCTCCCCCTCTCCCTTCCTCTCTCTGAAATCAATAAAGACATATTTTTTAAAAAAACAAAAAACACTGACATAGAATAATAACTTTGATTAATGAAATTTAACTATCTGAATCAACTCTCAGCAACTCCAGGTATTAGCAGTGGAACTTTGGATAAGTTATCTTCTCTAAGTTTCATTCCAATGTTTTAAAAATGTGGTATCTCATTTATTGGATTATTGAGAGAATTAAATGAGATAATACATTTCATTACTTACAGGATACATGACGTTCATTCATTGAACAACTGTTTGAATGCTAATGATGTGTCACCCCTGTTGTTGGTATAGAAAGTTATGTAGTGAAAAATCTGAAGCCTACATTCCAGGGCAGGGCGACAATCAACTCTTTTATGTTTCCTTTCTTTTTTTCTTTTTTATAACAGCCTTTGTTACCTCCTGGGCCTTTAGAAATGACTCCTGAAATTCGAGATGATAATAGTGAACTATTCAAAGGATTTCTACAGACTTGGGCAGAAGTGAGCAAGGTATCAGTTGGGAGGGCTTATACTTGTATAAACTTTTAGAATCATCTGTTAATGAAAATTCAGTACATATTAACTTTGTACTTTGGTCTCTCCCATTGTTTCAGACAAGTAATAAGAACATTGAGAAGGAATTATCTAGCATTAAAAGGTCAGTTAAAATTTCTTGCCTTTATTTACATTTTCTGAGATCTTTAAATTATAAAACTATAAAACAAGAAATTTTGAAAATGAGGTGAAAATTTTACCCATAATATTTCCATCCTAACAACTATTTTTGTATATTTCCTTTAAAGTGTTGCCATATGCAGTACCCCTAGGATATATGCTTCATGAATTGCAGGGGCTTTGTCTCGTTTCCGAGAACAGTGTCTGGCATGTAGTGTATATTCATTCACTGTTTAAAAAATGAATGAACAAACATATTTACTCTGTTATGTTTTTTTTTTGAATTTATTGGGGTAATATTGGTTTGTTCTAATGTTTATATAATTTTGCCTTATGCTTTTTCATTATCATTGTGGTTAAATGTTACTAGAGTCTTCAAATTTATTGAATAATTGCATAATAATTTGCTGAGTGGGTAGAATTTACTTAACCTGCTCTTACCCTCTTGGTGTTTGGAGTTGTTTTCTATTTAGTTTTGTGTGTTTGTATGTGTGCATATATTTGCTGAAGTATATATGTATGATGGTAGATTATTTCCTTAGGATAGTTTCCAGAAGTGAGATTAATGAGTTGGATATTATGGACACATTTATAGCTTTTAGTACACATTGCTGAATTGCTTTTCAAATTGTCTGAACTATGAATTTACTCTGTCACTAGCAGTATATATGAATGTATATGTTTAATTGTAGCCTATTAGCTTTTTTAAGTGAAAAGTAGTACCTCATTATTTACTTTGATTTCTTTGGTTGTCAGGAGGTTGAATATTTTCCCACATTTATTTACTAATTGTGGTTTTTCTTTTATGAGTCATCTTTTACTTATTTTGTCAATTAAGACTGGTTTTACTTCTAAAATTTAACTTTTTAATTTTCTCAGCTACAAAGCCAATTTAGCTGGCATGGTTATTAGTGAAGATACTGTTTGTAAAGTTACCAAAGGTTCTGTATGCTCTATGGCTCTTCATCCATCAGAAATTAGAACTTTGGTGGCAGCTGGGGCCAAATCTGGGCAAGTTGGACTTTGGGATTTGGTAAGTTGTTATTAATTTTTTGAAGATATTAAAGTTTGACTGAAGCAAATAGTCTGCAAGAAAATAGCATAGAGCATGTGTTTGTAGATGTTGTTTATAGTTTTGTGCTTTGTGATTCCAAACTCTAGAAATCTGGAGGAATTAAAATTTACTATTTAGAACTTTAGCATTTTTAAGCTTGAATATCGTTAGTCATATGGGCATAAACTAACTGCCAAGAAACTTTATTACAATTTTAAATGTATATATGAAAAGATCACACCAAGTTCTTATTTTTCTAATTGTGTTTAAATACAGTTTCTGAAGACTCATAGATACAGAAAACATTTTGACGGTTGCCAGATGGGAGGGATGTTGAGGGGATGAGTGACAAAGGTGAAGGGATTAAGAAGTACAAATTGGTTGTTACAGAATAGTCACAGGGATATAAAGTACAGCATAGGGAATAGAGTCAATAATATTCTAATAACTATGTATGGTGTAAGATGGGTAAAAGATTTATCGGGATAATCACTTAGTAAGTTATGTAATGTCTAATCACTGGGGTGTACACCTGAAACTAATATAATAATGTATCAACTAATTAAAAAATAAAAATGATTTAAAAATGGAAAAAAAAATACAGATTCTATGCTGGATCAAAATATCTTCCCAGGGATCTACTTAGGATGATCCCAGTCATTTTTTGATGAGTCAGAAACACTGAATTCCATTCATTGTACATATAATTCTGCACTGATTGCTTTCAGTGGTTACGTAATTGAGAAAAGCCAAGTCAGTGTTCTCTGAATTTATTTTCTAATTGGGGAAGTAGAACAAAGACCTGAAAAATGCCATAAGGACAATTAATGAAGATGAAGAAATCATGGTGACTTGAAGCTGGTTGGGGTTAATAAATAAATTTTTTAAGTGAGAAGAAGAAATAGCCAAATTCTCTCTTATTTTAGGAGCATAGATTCTCCCTTAATTTGATAACATATGAGTGGGGGTAGTTGGTGAAAGGATTTGGTAAGGAAAATGGAAGCAGAGAAGTGGGAAGAGGACCAGAAATAGTATAAATTTGTAGAAGCTAAGAGATGAGGCTTTTTTTGTTGTTAATGCTCACCTGAGGATATTTCTTTCCACTGATTTTTAGACAGAGTGGAAGGAGTGGGAGGGAGAGACAGACAGACAGATATGGCATGTGCCCCTTTTGGGATTGAACCCGCAACCTGGGTATGTGCCCTGACCAGGAATTGAACCCTCCACCTTTTGGTTTATGGAACGACACTCCAACCAACTGAACCACATGGGCCAGGGCTAAGAGATGAGTTTTAAGGGTGAGAGTGTGGTAGGGCTGCTTTCAGAGAAGTTAAAAAGAATGGGAACAGAGAAAAGGCCATTGGTTTTGAAAATAAAGTACCATTATTGGGAGAATAGCTTTAACACTGACATAAAAAAGGAGCACCGGCTTTAGGAGATTAAAAAGGTATGGGGCGGTGGAAGAAATGGAAGGAATGGATAAAGACTGTTGAAGAACTTTGAAAAGGAAAAAGAGTTAGCATAGTCAAGTGAAGATCTTTTTTTTTTTTTAAAAAAAATCTTTATTGATTTCAGAGAGAGGAAGGGAGAGGGGGAGAGAGAGAGAGAAAAACATCAATGATGAGAGTCATTGATCGGCTGCCTCCTGCATTCCCCCTACTGGGGATCGAGCCTGCAACTGGGGCATGTACCCTGACCAGAAATCGAACTGGGATCTCCTGGATCCCAGCCAGGCTCAAGTGAAATTAAATTGGGGGGGGGGGGAGAAAGAAGACAACATAAAAGACCACACATCGTATGATTCTATTCATATAAACTGTCCAAAAAGGACACCCGGCCAGGCTCAAGTGAAGATCTTTTCATAGGTAGTTGATCTCTGCAGAATTAGACATGTAGAAAAGTCCCTTTGTCATGTCTTTTCTGGTGACTCCAAAAATCTATATTATTAGGTCTCTGTAGTCCAGTATCTCTATTAACCTAATTTTCCAGGACACTTGGCTATTTCATTATCAGATTGAGCAAGTCTAAAACCAATATCTTGGCTGTCCTGTGCTCATTCCCCAGTACCCCTAGTTTTTAAAAAAAATGAACTTCACTGAGATATAATTTGCATATAAAATCCACACATTTTAAATCTACAATTCAGTAATTTTTAATAAGTTTTTTGAGTTGTGTAACTATTATAAGCCAGTTTTAGAACATTTTCATCATTCCTTTAAGATTTCTCATGGGTACTTACATTTAATCCCTGTTTCTACCTTTATCCTGAGGCAGATCTCCAGAAATTTGTCCTTTTTGGACAGTTTATATGAATAGAAACATACGATGTGTGGTCTTTTATGTTGTCTTCTTTCTCCCCCCCCCCTTAATTTAATTTAAATTTTTCCCATCACCATTTATCCCCTCTATACCCTCTTCTACCTCCACCCATCCTCCTCCCTCCCACAGTCACCACACTGTTGTCTGTGCCCATGAGTTCTTTCTCTCTTTTTTTCTCTTTTCTTTTTGCTCAGTCCCTCCATGCCCCCTCTCTTCCCCTCCTACTCCGCCTTGGCTTCTTTCTTTTAACGTAATGTTTTCAAAGTTAATCTGAGGTGTAGCATGTATCAGTACTTGGTTCTTTTTTATTCCTGAATAGTATTCCATTGTTTGACTATGCCATATTTTGCTTATCCATTTATCACTTGATAGACATTTGGGTCTGGAATTAAAATAAATATTGCATATTGTTTCAGCTAAAACCAACTGCCCTCCCTGTCCCCATCTTTTTTCTGGGCTACAGAAAAGCCTGGCCTTTTCTGAGGGAAAAATGAACTGGTATCAGATACTAGGAGAAAAGAGTCAATATGTTATATCAGAGCAACTAGTATGGACAGAGCAGTTCAAGCATGCTGAAAATGGAAAGAAATGACATGGCAACTAGACATACACTATCGCAAAAACAATGAAAGAACCTAGCATACAAAAACAGACCTAGAAGAAAAACATAACTTAAGGAAAGGAAGGAAATTCTCCTCAGTTGCTCCAGACTGTAGACTGCATGGTTCAGTACAGTAGCTACTAGTCATTTAAGACTATTTACATTTAAATTAGAATTAAATTAGAAAATTCACTTCTTCAGCTACGCTAGGCACATTTCAAGTGCTTAATAGTCACACAAGGCTAGTGGATACCATATTGGACAGTGCATAAATATAACGTCATCTTAGAAAGTTCTTTTGGACCGTGCTGCTGTGGAGAGAGTTAATAACAACATTAATCTGGTAAAATAAGACTTAAAAAAGAGATGATAAAACAACGGAATGAGATGAAAAAGGAGATTGAAGAATTCAAGAAACAAATTGAAGGTCAACGAAGCTAGTAAATTAGACAAAAGCAAGGAACAGAATAGACATTGCTGAAAATTAAGTTACAGACATGAAAGATTCGAAGTAATATCAACCACAGGTGAAAAAAAGCTTTAAGAGTAAAGGAAAAACAAAGATGACCCAAGAAATGGAAGAGAAATTACATTTAAGAATAGTTTTCTGAAAAGACAAGGTTGAATTGGCAGATTGAATGTGTACACCAGGTTCTAGGAAAATTTGGAACTTAAAAGATAAAGAATTCTTCAGGAAGAAAGAACAAATTATATTCAAGGGGAAAAGCTAGGCTTGCCTCAGTTTTCTACAACATTTCAAATAATGTCTACAAAATTCTGACGGAAGGAAGTATAGTCCCAGAATACTTACCTAACCTAAGATATTGTTCTAATGTAAAGGCAGCAGGTAGGTATTCTCACATGTGAGAAAACAAAACATTCAAGGAGTTCATCTGGAAAAAACTGCCTGACAGCAAATCTCAGCCAGTTAAGAGTAAATCAAAATGAATAATTCAGGAACGGAGAAGCTTGATAAAATAATTGATTATAAACATTGAATCCATTTAAATGCAGAACTAATATTAACCGTACAAATTATGGTTATAGAAGTTAATGTAAATGTTATGTAGCCGGACAAAATAAAAATAGTATACAAAACATAACAAAAATAATATAACAAAATATTGTATTGCATGTCTCCTTCCATCACCATTTATCCCCCCATACCCTCTCCTACTTCCCTCCACCCTCTTTTCCCTCTGTTGCCTGTGTCTCTAAGCTGTGTTTGTTTTTTTTGCTTAATCCCTTCACCTTATTTTACCTATGCCTACAACCCCCTCCCCTCTGACAGCTGTCAGTATGTTCTCTATCTATGAGTCTGTTTCTATTTTGTTTATTTTGTTCATTAGTTTCCACATATAAGTGAAATCATATGGTATTTGTCTTTGACTGGCTTATTTCACTTAGCATTGTACTCTCCAGGTCCATCCATACTGTTGCAAAGGGTAAGATTTCCTGTTTTTTTTTTTAATGGCTGAGTAGTAGTCCATTGTGTAAATGTACCACAGCTTTTTTATCCACTCATCTACTGATGGACACTTGGACTGCTTCCAAATCTTGGCTATTGTTGCAAATAATAATATTAATGTGGAAATTCAAATACATGGCATTTTCATTGTACATTTAGGGAGTAAAATATTTCTAAAACTCTCATTTTGTTCCAGGGCCAAATACCTTGTGAAAATTATTCTGAGAATGCTGTATGTACTCATATAGCAGCATACTTAGGAGGCGAAGTGTAATGGTATTGATACTGTTTTTGGTAGCAAGGAATAATACTGAGTTGATTTCTCATTTCCTAAGGGTTTTATGAACTGAAGTCATAATAAGCAGTAATTTTTTCTCTTTATAATGAAAAAAACTATCTAGTTGCAAAAAGCTAGAAACTGTTAAACTAAATGTGACTTCTTGTATTGAAAATTTGAAGAAAAAAAAGTAGTGACAGTATAAAGCTTCTAGTTCTGACTTTCTGAATGGGAGGTGGGTACAATTATAGACTAAGACTGACTATAATACAGATGTAAATAGTTTAATGACATAGAAAATATTGCTACTTTTCACTAGTGTTTGTCCCTTTCCCCTTCCCCAATCTTGTTCCAGACTCACCAACCTAAAGAAGATGGAATTTATGTTTTTCAACCCCATAGTCAGCCAGTTAGCTGTCTTTACTTCTCACCTGCCAATCCGGCTCACATACTGTCACTGAGCTATGATGGCACATTACGCTGTGGGGATTTTTCCAAGGCTGTTTTTGAAGAGGTAAATGTTAATGTGCTTACATGTTGATCTCGGGTGATAGTCTGGATTTTTTATGAAATGCCACATGAATAATTATTACACCAGTCAGATTGGGTAAGGTGGTAGCGACTTTAGAACTATGCTTCCTAAGTCCCAAGCCATCTATTACTACTTGTGTGTCCTTGGCAAGTTACTTAACCTCTTTGTGCATCAATTTTCTTAGTTGTAAAATCGGATAGTACTTTATAGAGTTGTCATGAGGATTAAATGCAGATAATGAATTAATGCAGATAAAGCACTTAGAACAGTCTAAGATAGAGTACTTAGAACAGAGTCTAAGATAGAGTACTTAGAGTTGTGAAACCATACCACAATCTAATTTTAGAATATTTTCATCACCCCCAAAATAAATCTCTCCCCAGCCCTAGGCAACCACTAATCTACTTTCTGTCTCCATAGATTTGTCTGTTCCGAACGTTTCATATAATGGAATCATACAATTTGTACTCTTTTGTGACTGGCTTCATTTACTCTGCAGAATGTTTTCAAGGCTCATCTATGTTGTAGAATGTGTCAGTACTTAGTTCCTTTTAATGGCTGAATAATATTCCAATGTGTGGCTATGCCAGATTTTACTCATTCAGTTCATTAGTTGACAAACATTTGGGTTGTTTTCATTTTTTACTATTGTGAATAATGCCATTATGAACAATAATGTACAAGTTTTGTGTGGGTATATGCTTTCATTTCTCTTGAGTATATACCTAGGAGTGGAATGGGGGGTCATATGGTAACTATGTTCAACATTTTGAGGGACTGCCAAACTGTTTTTCAAACTGGCTTTACCATTTTATTTTATTTTTATTTTTTAAAAATATATCTTTATTGATTTCAGAGAGAGGAAAGGAGAGGGAGAGAGAGAGATAGAAACATCAATGATGAGAGAGCCATTGATTGGCCTCCTCCTGCATACCCCTGACTGGGGATCGAGCCCGCAACCTGGGCATGTGCCCTGACCGGGAATCGAACCCCGATCGCCTGGATCCCAGGTCGATGCTCAACTGCTGAGCCACGCCCGGCCGGGCTGGCTTTACCATTTTACATATCAGTAATGTATGAAGGGTTCTAATGTCTCTACATCCTTGCCAATACTTTTTATTGTTGGTAAGTATAGCATCCTAGTGGGTATGAAGTGGTATCTCATTGTGGTTTTAATTTTCATTTCCCTAATTATTCATGATGCTGAACATCTTTTTATCTGCCATTTGCATTTCTTTAGAGAAATGTCTATTTGGATCATTTATCTATCTTTAAATTATTAAGTTTTATATAACAATTCTCCCACTTTATCCTTTTGTCAGGCTTATTGAGGTATAAGTTACATACAGTAAAATTTAGGCATAGTTATATGAGTTTTGGCAAATTGTATACACCTGTGTAATCACCACAATCAAGATATAGAAAATTTCCATGCTTAAAAAAATTTACCTCGTGACCCTTTGTAGTGAGTTCTCTCTTTTTCCTTGAGTCCCTGGCAGCCCCTGATGCGATTACTATGTCCCTATAATTTTGCCTGACGGAATGTCAAGTAAATGGAATCATTCAGTATGTAGCCTTTTCTGTTTGGTTTCCTTCACCTTGCTCAATGCTTTTAAGATTCATCCATAATGTTGCATGTGTTAGTAGTTTGTTCCTGATACTACTGATTGAACAATCACCTTGTGTTAGGCATTAACTTGAGTGTGCTTTTATATATTATTTAGCTTTATAATACCTCATGAAATAGTAGGTAGTGTTAGCCCCCATTTAACAGTAGATAAAACTGAGGTTAAAGAGGTTTATTAGCTTGCTCAAGGACATAAATGGCAGAACTAGAATTTGCACTTGGGTCTGTCTGACTCCAAGGCCTCTGCACTCAACCTTTTTAATACACTGACAATACGTCAAGTTTCATTTTTTGTATGCTGGGCTTTTTTGGTTGTATGGTGGTTGGGATGCCTTTGGTGTATTCATGTGTTTTTTTTATTTTTTAAAAATATATCTTTATTGATTTCAGAGAGAGGAAAGGAGAGGGAGAGAGAGAGAGAGAGAGACAGAAACATCAATGATGAGAGAGTCATTGACCAAGCTCACAACCCGGGCATGTGCCCTGACCGGAAATCGAACCCCTATTGCCTGAATCCCAGGTCGATGCTCAACCACTGAGCCACGCCCGGCTGGGCTGGTGTATTCATTTGTTAACCTCAGTTTATAATACTTATTATTACAACTTAAAATCAGCAGCAGTTCATGATTCAACAATAAGAATTCTGGTCATCCTCTCCTACTTGAGTACTGACACATTCTTCAACATTTATTTTTTATTCCTTATGTATGTGAGTCTTAAACCCAAAGTGATAGTATTATGGATTATAAGTGATTAAAAAAAGAATAATGTATGTTCATGGTAAAACATTTATTGTAAATAGGATATGCAAAGCAAATCTCCCCTTCCCTCATTCTTGTATTTCTTTGGTATATTTCCAGAAAGTACACATATATTTACAAGCATATAGATACAGAATTTTTTCTTTGCACTAACAGATTCATACTATATACATACTTTTTTGCAACTTGTTTTTTCACTTACTAGTATATCATGGACAGTTTGTAGTACAGATCTACCCCATTCTTTTTTTAGCATTGCACAGTATTTCAAAGTAGAGATGTACCATCATTTATTTAACTAGATCTCTTTTGGTTGACATTTAGACTGTGTTTCTTTTTTAATCCTCACCCAAGGACATGTCCAATGATTTTAGAAAGGGAGGGAGGGAAGGAGGAAGGGAGGAAGGGAGAGAGAGAGAAAGAGAAACATCGATTTGAGAGAGACATCAATCGCGTGGCTTACCATATGCACACAACTGGGGATCAAACCTGCAACCTATGTTTGTGCCCTGATGAGGAATCGAACCTGAGACTTTTTGGTGTACAGGATAAAGCTCCAACCGAGCCACCCAGTTGGGGCTAGATTGTCTCTTGCTGCTCTTGTAAGCAGTCTTGCAGTAGGCATCCTTATATATATCTTAGTGATATTTGGTATGAGCATTAAATATCTTTACACTTCCATCAAAATAGGTGAGCCATTCAGCCATATATCTTGGACTTTATTGGCAAAGTTACTTGGTTTATTAAAGTATTTCAATTGGGTAGAATTCAGATTCAGTCCATTTCCTATTAAGTTTCACAGAGTAGATCTGCGACTGAGGTTTATTGGATTTAGGAGATTTTGGGATGCAGCCCTAATATGTGTGGATGTACCATTTGATTTAGGTGAGTCTCACAGCTGATCAGTGCCTTAGTTTCCATCTCTGTAAACGGGGATAATCATTTTGCCCTGTGCTTCCTGTGGGGATAAATGAGGTTATTTGGGTAAAGTGTTTCATAACTTTTTCATCAAGGAATTTATGCATTGGCTTTCTTTAAAGGAAGAGTTATGTAAAGGTGTTTGCTACTTGTATCCTTAGGTATACAGAAACGAGAGAAGTAGCTTTTCCTCCTTTGACTTCTTGGCAGAAGATGCCTCTACTTTAATAGTAGGACACTGGGATGGAAGTATGTCATTGGTGGATAGACGGACACCTGGAACTTCTTATGAGAAATTTATCAATTCTTCTTTGAAAAAAATAAGAACTATTCATGTCCACCCAGTGCATAGACAGTATTTCATAACTGCAGGACTGAGGTATGTTCTTCATAAAATTTTATGATTTAGGCCCTTTTTTTTTTTTTTAAATCCTCACTTGGGGACATGCTTTTATTGATTTTAGAGAGAGAGGGAGGGAGAGATAGAAACATATGAGAGTGAAACCTGGGTATGTGCCCTTAACAGGAATAGAATGAGTGATCTTTTGGTGCATGGGAGAATACTTCAACCAACCACACTGGCCAGGTCTATGATTTAGGCCTTTTAATGTTAGGAATAATATTTCAGTTTGGTTGTTAAAGACATTTGACTTTTGTGATACCCACAGCTGAATAATTTTCCTTTCTACACAGAGTTTTTTTGAGTGTGATTTTTCTTTTTAAAGAATAGTTTACTGATTTTTTGAGAGAGAGGAAGGGAGAAAGAAAGAGAAAGAAACATTGATGTGAGAGCACAACATCAAGCTGCTGCCTCCTGCACGACCCCCACCAGGAATTGAACCTGAAACCTGGGCATGTGCCCTTGACTGGAAATTGAACCAGCAACCTCCCAGTGCATGGGACAGTGCCCAACCAATTGAGCTATACTGGCCAGGGCCGAGTGTGATTTTTAAAAAAATGAGAGATTCTTTTGCATTAAATAAAGTATTGAAACAAGTACACATTTTTGTTTTCTTTAACATCAAATGCATTTACTTCTAGTCTTTTGAGAAGAAAACTTGTAAAAAAAAAAGGTTATATATGACCTATAACTTGTTGGTCTGTGTTAATTTTTTTCTTGGAGAGAGTGGAAAACCAACTAGGCTTTTCTCTCTATACCCACTGGTTACATCGGTATGCTATAGTTTTAGGATTTTTCTGATATTTTTAATTTTAACTAGTGTTTGTAAAATTAATGCAGAAGATTAGAGGGTTCTCTCTTAACTGTTCTTCAGTGTAGTGAGCATTTGAGTGTCTAATTTATGTTTAACACTATTCTAGAGGCTTATTACATGTACTGTGGTAACACAGAATTATTCCTTCCATTATAGAGATGTTCATATTTATGATGCAAGGCACCTGAATCCCAAGGGAAGCCAGCCTTTGATTTCTTTGACTGAACACACAAAGAGCATAGCTTCTGCTTATTTTTCACCTCATACTGGTAACAGAGTAGTGACCACATGTGCTGATTGTAAGCTGAGGTAAGTTGGGAGGACAGAAATATGTTGTTAAGGAATCTAAAGCGTCTAGCTACTGTGTCAATAAACCAGCAGCTTTTTTTTACTGCTGTTCCCTGTTTAATCACTAGTGTTATTGTTTTATAGCTATATCTAGGTTCCTAAAGATCGTTGACCCATATTTGATGGCTCTTCAGCACTTTTTTTTTCTTTAGCAGTTTTTGTGTCTGCAAATTTCCTTGAGATTGACAAGGAAGGGGAATCAATGTTGGGCTTTTCTTTTGGCACTGAACAATCCCAGAAATCACAATGAAAGCAGCTTTGTGATATCTTGAAAGGGAAGTAATTTTAGCACAGGGAGAAGCTCTTACCTTGGGGATGGTAGGTTTTATTCTATGTAAGTGAAGTGCTGAATGGAAGTTGCTGAGTCCCAGGCCATGGGTAGGCAGGAAAGAGCAAAAATTGGGCTTCTATACAAACTAGTAGACATAGTTTTATGGTTTCAGCTTTGGTACCTTTCTATAGCTCCTTCCTAAAAGTGGATTTAAAAATGTAATATAAAACAGTTGAACTAAAATAGAAAATAATGCCAATAAAAAAAGATGTGGAGAATATTAATGCAACCACAAAGGAAAATGATTTTGGTCTCTTCTCGAGTCCCTGATTTTGCGTAACATTGCAAGCTTTCTTAGTTTATAAGAGTTTTAGCTTAAGTATTTTGGAATTCATTCACCTAGGATCTGTTGAATATATACTGTGAGCCAGGCTCTAGAAAGGCACCTAATTTCTGTTTAGACCCATCTAAACAGAAGAGCTTGGTCTGCAGTGTGTAGAAGGTGTCCAGTTAATTTCTAGCAGTCTGTGAGCATTACCAGGTGGTACATTTAAGAGATTTATTCACTAGGCAGTGGCAGCTCAGTGTTCCCTTTCCACCCATGCACTATCCTTTGTCTTAAGAGCTGTTTGTCCCATTCCTTTTCATTTGCACTGTAGAGTTTACTCTCCTTACATTAGCTGTTAGGGATTTGGCTTTCTAGTAATCTAATTAGGCAATAAGCTCTAGTGCCAAGAAATTGCACTGGAATAGCTAGGTACAAGGAGAAGGGGAAGGTGGTGGTGATATGGTTTGCTTCTTTCTGCCAGCATACCTGGTGGAGCCTTCTGGACTCCTCTAGCTGCTCCACAAGAACTCCTCCCATTGGTTGGATCTTAGTCTCGCCAGCACCTGGAAATGATGCTACCAGGCTCTCAACTGATGAATCTCATTGGGGAACTTGCTCTTAATACATGCATGTACTTTTAGGTTATTTGTGCGTTTTTAGACCACATCCCTTATGTATGACCTATATTACTTTGGATCTGAATATAATTTTAGAATCCAGATTATTACTTTAGAATGTGCACTTTAAGTTTGGAGTAATAGTGTTTTTATAAATTATTTCTACAATACACAATAAGGACTACATTTTACAATATTCCTTATAACTTTCATTAAATATATTAGCTGAGGTTTATTAGATCCTGATTCTATGTATTTCATCTGTTATTATTATTATTTTTTAAATGTATCTTTATTGATTTCAGAGAGAGGAAAGGAGAGGGAGAGAGAGAGCTAGAAACATCAATGATGAGAGAGTCATTGATCGGCTGCAGCCCACAACCTGGGCATGTGCCCTGACCGGGAATCGAACCCTGATCGCCTGGATCCTAGGTCGATGCTTAACCGCTGAGCCACGCCCGGCTGGGCTATTATTTTCTTTAAAGTTTTTTTTTTAATATGTCTATTGATCTCAGAGAGAGGGAGAGGGCAAGGGAGAAATAGAGACATCAATGATGAGAGAAAGTCATTGGTTGGCTGCCTCCTGCATGCCCCCTACTGGGGATTGAGCCTGCAACCTGGGCATGTGCTCTGACCAGGAATTGAACCACGATCGCCTGGATCATAGGTCGATGCTCAACTGCTGAGCCACACCGGCCAGGCCTGATTCTGTATATTTTTAAATAACAATCATTTCATGTCATGAACCAATGAAAATGTTATTAAACACACTGATGTTATTTCAGAAAATTTGCAAGAAACTAAAAGTGTTACTTTATTATTCTTTATTTCGCAGAATCTTTGACAGCAGCTGTATATCCTCTCAGATTCCTCTCCTCACCACCATCAGGTAGGTTTCCAGATGCCAAATAACGTAGACCCTAGATTACTATGAGCTATTTGTTGGAGTACGTACATTAGACACCTGATTGTCAAAGAGATGTAATAGGTCTTATTTTTGTGTTATGTTGTGTTGAGTGTCCCAGGTTGCTAGCTCTTCTCCTATCCAGAAAGGGTTCTTGCTTCTAGGTTCCTTGTGTTTATAAAGAGGTTCAGTCTCTTTTAGTCAGTAGCTGTTCTCTGAAGCTGAGTGGTTATTTTTGGTTGAGGTGAATGACTTTATTCCAACCTGCATTATTCATGTTATATTATTAAAGAAGACTAGGCACTCACCTGTTAATGAGGCTAGCGGAAGCTCTGTTTATGCCTCTTTGTTCTGAGCTTAGAGTGTTTCCCCACCCTTCCACTTTATTTCTTTGGTTACCCTCTTTTTACATCTGCTACTTCCCCCCCCCCATTCTTTTTTTTTTTTTTTTAATTTATCTTTACTGTTGAGAGTATTACAGGTGTCCCATTCCCCCCCCCCCAATTGATGCCCTCCACTTCGCTCCCACCCCCTCCCCAGGCCTTCACCCCATTATTAACTGTTTTCATGGCTTATACATATATGCATATAACTTCTTTGGTTAATCTCTTCCCATCCTCCACCCCTCTTCCCTCTTTCCTCTGAAATATGATCATCTGTTGCATGCTTCAATGTCGCTAGATCTATTTAGTTAATCAGATTCTTTTGTTCATTAGCTTCTTTTTAAAGAAGACCCTTCAACTTTTCCTGTAGTGCTGGTCTGGTGGTGATGAACTCCTTTAGCTTTTTCTTATCTGTGAAGCTCTTTATCTGACCTTCAATTCTAAATGATAGCTTTGCTGGGTAGAGCAATCTTGGTTGTAGTTCCATGTTTTTCATCACTTTGAATATTTCTTGCCACTCCCTCCTGGCCTGTAAAGTTTCTGTTGAGAAATCAGCTGACAGTCATATGGGTGCTCCCTTGTAGGTAATTAACTGTTTTTCTCTTGCTGCTTTTAAGATTCTCTCTTTGTATTTAACCTTTGGCATTTTAATGATGATGTGTCTTGCTGTGGGCCTCTTTGGGTTCCTTTTGTTTGGGACCCTCTGTGCTTCCTGGACTTGTAAGTCTATTTCTTTCCCCAGATAGGGGAAGTTTTCTGTAATTATTTTTTCAAGTAGGTTTTCAATTTCTAGGTCTCTTCCTTCCCCTTCTGGCACCCCAATAATATGAATGTTGGGCCTCTTGAAGTTGTCCCAGAGGCTCCTTATACTATCTTCATATTTCTGGATTCTTTTTTCTGCTTGCTCTTCTGGTTGGTTATTTTTTGTTTCCTCATGTTCCAAATTGCTGATTTGATTCTCAGCGTCCTCTACTCTACTGTTGATTCCATGTAGATTATTCTTCATTTCAGTTCCTGTCGCCTTCATTTCAAATTGGTACTTTATTATGTTATTGATTTTCTCAGTTATTTCCCTAATAGTCTGCTTAAACATCCTTATAAACAAAATTCTGAACTCTATCTGTTAGCTTGCTTGGATCTATTTCATTTAGTTCCTCTTCTAGAGATTTCTTCTGTTCTTTCCTTTGTGACATGTTTCTTTGTCTCCACATTTTGGCTGCTTCCAAGTGTTTGTTTCTATGTATTAGGTAGAGCTGCTATGTCTCCTGGAATTTGTAGAGTGGCTTTGTGTAGTAGGTGTCCTGTAGGGTCCAGTGGCTGAGCCTCCCCAGTCACCTGAGCTGGGCCTTCTAGGTGCTCCCCTGTGTGGGCTGTGTGCACTGTCCTGTTGTAGCTGTGCCTTGGTTGCTGTTGGTGTCCCTGGGAGGAATTGACCCTCAGGCCAATCAGCTGTGAGGACCAGCTGCAACTACAGCCAAAGAGCTGCTGTGCTGGAGAAGCCCTATGGCACAGGATTTACTTCAGTGGAGCTTTGGTGTTTACCAAGTGCGCCCCTTGAGTGTCACTTGTGGATGTGGTAGGGTTGTAATCCAGCGTGGTTGAGTCTGACCACCAGGTGCACTGTCTCTGGCGCCCCTGGAGAGGTGCAAAGTCAGCCTGTGCCAGTGCCTTGCCCAGGGCCACCCAGCATGAGCTACACAGCAGACCGTATTTGGCTGCTACTTGTGCTGAGCTTGGTGGTGTCCAGGAGAGGCCAAGCTATGAGCCAATGCAGGCTGCCGCTATTTTCACTTATCAAGCTGTATGGGGCCCGCTGCTGCTTGTTTGAGAGATTTTAGGAAAGTCCTAAGCATGAGGCTCTAGAGGCAACTTGCATAGAAAAGCCACTGGAAATGGCTTTGATGAGCTTGCAGGTGGGGAGGGGCGAGGCCTTCGGGAATCACCAGGGCGGGACCAAAGGTGTGAGTCAGGTGCTGGCGATTCAGATATGTCGCCTGCCTGCCGGCTGTGTGTAAGGAGGACTCGCCAAAGGAGCAGTGGCCTCTGCTAGCTCTTCTGCCTGGGAGAAAGCCGTCCCTCTACCTGTCACCCCAATTTCGGGCAGGTTAGTTCCTCTCCAAATGTCCCAGGTTCCTTTCAAGCTGCTGCCCGGTGCTGGGGCTCAGAGCGAGCGCGTCCGAGTGAGTCCGTGCGCGGGCCCTTTAAGAGGAATGCCTGGGACTCCCGCAGCTTCCTTGACCCTCAGCCGCAGTCCCCGCTGGTTTCACTGCCCGGAGTTGTGCGGACGTCTCTTCCCAGTCCTGGAGCCCTGGTCTGGGGGCCTGCTGTGCAGCTGGGACCCCCTCACTCCTCAGGGAAACGTCTACCGCAGAGATGTCCCTCCCCGGTTTAAACTGTGGCACTGGGTGTGGGCCTGCAGCACATCTCCGATTCAGTCCCGATCCACCCGTGTCTCCGCCCCTCCTACCAGTCTCGGTGCTTCTTCAGTTCCCTGGTTGTGGGGCTTCTGTTCAGCCAGATTTCAGGAGGTTCTGAGTGATGGTGGTTCTGTATTTTAGTTGTAATTTTGATGTGTTTGCGGGAGGCGGCGGGTGCAGCTGTTACTTACGGCGCCATCTTGTTTTCTCACATCTGCTACTTTTAATGTATGTTTTTTACACCAAACTTTACTCAATGCCTTTTTCCTAGACTTCTCACTTTATCAGTGTTTGTGAAGTTGGGGACAGGTTGAGCAATACATGTTGATTGTTGCTTTATGAGTTTTATAGCTATAGAGGCTATATTTAAGTATACTTGTTTTACTTTTCACAAATTTCTCATTTCCATTTTCAAACTTTATTCTAGTTTATTAGTTTCTAATTTGTATTTTTAAAACATTTATCTAAGGTGATGATACTGGGGTCAGTACAAATTTTCATTAAAGATAATGCCATTGAGTGGCAGTGGGAAATATGGTTCTTTGTAGTCCATACTTCTTCAATAAGAAAGGGTTGTTAATGGTAATAAGGTATAGAGAATAAAAGGGCAGTACTTTTCTTTTTGCCTTGGAGAGCTGTAAAGAGCCCTAGATGTACTTTTTAAATTTTAATTTATTTTTTGTTGTGGTTGTGAACACGTAACATTAAATTCACCACCTTAACCATTTTCAGTGTACAGTTCAATAATGTTAGGTATATTTCCACTGTTGTACAACAGGTTTCTAGAACTTTTGTTTGTTTGTTGTTTTTTTGTTAATCTTCAACTGAGGATTTTTTCCCATTGATTTTCTATAGAGATATATATTGATATCAGAGAGAGGAAGGAGAAGGAGAGAGAGATAGAAACATCAATTATAAGAGAGAGTCATTGATTGGCTGTCTCCTGCATGCTCCCCGCTGGGGATCAAGCCCACAACTCGAGCATTTGCCCTGACCTGGAATCTAACCATGATCTGTATCATAGGGAGATGTTCAACTGCTGAGCCATGCCGGCCAGGCTCCATTTTTTTAGAGAGAGTAGAAGGGGGGGGAAGGGGAGAGAGAGAGAGAGAGAGAAACACCGAGGAGAGAGAGACACATAGATTGGTTGCCTCTGCACACGCCTGTACGAAGGGCGGGATCGAACCTGCAACCTTGACTGCAAGTCAGACAGCAACCCTTCTGTGCACGGGCCAATGCTCTAACCACTGAGCAACACCGGCCAGAGCTCTAGAACTTTTTCATTTTGCAAAACTGAAACTTCTGTGCGCATTAAACGTTAATTCTTTCTTCCCTCTCCCTCAGACCTGGACAACCATTTTTCTAATTTCTATTTCTATGATTTTGACCTCTAGATATTTTATATGAGTAGAATCATATGGTATTTGTCGTACTGTGACTGGCTTATTTTACTTAGCATCATGTCCTCGAAGATCACCCATGTTCTAGCATGTGACAGTATCTCCTCCTCTTTTTAAGTCTGTATAATATTTCATGTATATCTATGCCTCATTTTCTTTATTCATCTGTTATTAGGCATTTGGGTTAGTTCTACCTGTTGGCTGTTATGAAAAATGCTGCAGTGAACATGGGTGTGCAAATATCTCTTCAAAATCCTACTTTGAAGTATTTTGGATAGATAACAGAAGGGGGATTTTAATGGATCATATGGTAATTCTAGTTTTAACTTTTTAGGAACCTCCATATTGTTTTTCCATTAGTGGCCACATCATTTTACATTCCCACCAAGAGTATAACCAGGGTTCTAATTTCTATATATTCATCAACACTTGTTTTCTTTTTTTTGTTTGTGATTATCCTAATGGGTGTGAGGTAATATCATTGTGGTTTTGATTTTCATTTTTTTAGTGATTATTGATGTTGCAGATCTTTTCATATGCTTGTTGGCCATTTGTATATCTTCTTTGAAGAATTGTCTGTTCAAGTCTTTTGCCCATTTCTGAAATGAGCCATTTTTGTTGTTGTTGAATTGTAGGAATTCCTTACATATTTTATATTTTAACCACTTATCAAATACATGATTTGCAAACATTTCTGTCATTTTGTAGGTTGCCTTTTCACTTCGTTGGTTGTTTTCTTCAATGCACAGAATTTTAAAGTTTGTTGTAGTCCTATTTTTGCTTTTATTGCCTGTGCTTTTCGTGTCATATACAAGAAATCATTGCCAAATCCAATGCCTGAAGCTTTTCTCCTGTTTTCTTCTAGAGGTATTATAGTTGAAGGTGTTGCCCGGCCAGTGTTGGTCAGTTGTGTGAGTGTCATCCTATGCACCAAGAGGTTGCAGGTTAAATTCCCTGTCAGGGCACATGCCCAGGTTGTGGGCTCCATCCTTAGTAGGGGACATGTAGGAGGTAGCCAATCAAGGTCCAATCAATGTTTTTCATCAATTTTTTTCTCTCCCCCCTCCTTTTCTCTCCCCCCCTCCTTTTCTCTCTTTCCCTTTCTCTTACCCCCCTCCTTTTCTCTCTTTCCCTTTCTCTCTAAAATCAATGAAAACAACAACAACACATATTTATAGTTTAAGGTGTTATGTTTAGGTCTTTAATCCATTTTGAGTTCATTTTTACTGTGTAACTTCATCCTTTTGCACGTAGATGTCCAGTATTCCCAACAGAATTTGTTGAAGAGACTGCCCTTTCCTCATTGTTTGGTCTTAGCACTCTTGATCATTTGACCATATACACGAGGGTTTGTTTCTGGGCTTCCTATTCTTTTACATTGGTCTGTATTTCTGCCAGTACCACACTGTCTTGATTACTGTTGCTTTTTAGTATGTTTTGAAATCAGTACGTTTGAGACCACCAACTTTATTCTTTTTTAAGATTGTTTTGGCTATTCATGATCCCTTGAGATGCCATGTTAATTTTAGGATCCTTGGTTTTTATTGCTGCAAAACATGCCATTGGGATTTTGTTAGAGGTTGGTCATTGGTAGTGTGTAGAAATGCAACTGTTTTTTGTGTGTAGAAATGCAACTGTTGATTTTGTATCCTGCAGCTTTTAAGTTTTTTTGTGTGTGTTCGGAATCTTTAAGATTTTCTACATATAAGATAATGTCATGCAAACAGAGATAATTTTACCTTTTCCTTTCCAACTTTTATTTCTTCTTCTTGTCTAATTGACTGTCATGTGACTGCCCTGAATGTGTCCCCGTTATCAAATGCTTATTGGTTTAATGGTGACACTTCAGGTGCAGGACACTTCATGTTACCTGTGAAGTTGTGAATGACCCATAAGTTAGGCAGGTCAGTGTCTCTAGTTCCACCCAGTTTTCTAGTTTTACCAGATTTCCAGTACTTGGTTGAATAGAAGCCGCGAGAGTGGGCATCCTTGCCGTTTTCCTGATCTTAGAGGTAAAGCCTTCAGTTTTCCATTGTTGAGTATGACATTAGCTGTGGACTTTTCATATATGGTCTTTATTATGTTGAGATAGTTTCCTTATATTCCTAGTTTGTTGAGTGTTTTTATCATGAAAGGGTATTGAATTTTGTTAAATAATTTTTCTGTATCAATTGAGATGATCATATGGTTTTTGTCCTTTATACATTTAATATGTGGTATAGTACATTGATTTTTTTTTTTTTTTTTTAACCCTCACCCGAGGATATTCCCCCCCATTGCTTTTCAGAGAGAGTGGGGGGGGGAGAGAAAGAGAGACAGAAAGAGAGAGAGAAACATTGATGTGAGAGAAACACATTGATTGGTTGCCTCCTGTTCATGCCCCGACTGGGGCTAGGGATTGAGCCTACAACCCAGGTACGTGCCCTTGGCCAGAATTGAACCTAGGACCCTTCATTCCGAGGGCTGATGCTCTAACCACTGAACCATACTGGCCAGGGCAGTACATTGATTTTTATATGTTGAACTATCCTTGCTTTCCAGGTATAAATCCAACTTGGTCATGATGCATACTTTAATGTGCTGTTGAATTTGGTTTGCTAGTATTTTGTTGAGGACTTCTGCATCAGTATTCATCAAGGATATTAGTTTTTAGTTTTCTTGTAGAATCCTTATCTGGGGTTTGGTATCAAGGTGTAGGGATGACCTCATAGAATGAGTTTGGAAGTGTTCTCTCCTCTTCAGTTCTTTGAAAGAGTTTGAAGAGCCCTGGTGTTAATTCTTCTTTAAATGTTTGTTATAATTCTCTAGTGAAGTCATCTGGTCCTGGAGTTTTTTTTTGAGAGGAACACTGATGTGAGAGAGAAACACTGGTTGCCTCCTGTATGAGCCCCGACTGAGGACCAAACTCATACCCTAGGTATGTGCCCTGACTGGGAATCAAACCGCAACTTCTGATGTACTAGATGATGTTCCAACCAACCGAACCACCCAGCCATGGCTGGGCTTTTCTTATGTTCCCCTCTACTCTAGTCACTTGGGAGGTGTTTGATAACTGTTCTAATCCCCTTACTAGTTGTAGGTCTATTTAGATTTTTTATTTCTTCACGATTCAGTCTTGGTAAATTGTGTATTTCTGGGAACTTATCCATTTCTTCTGTGTTATCAAACTTGTTGGCATATAATTGTTCATAGTATTCTCTTACAATCCTTTTTATTTCTGTGACATTAGTTGTAATGTTCCTTCTTTCATTTCTGGTTTTAGTTATTTGCATTTTTTTCTTAATCTAGCTAAGGGTTTCTCAGTTTTGTTGGTCTCTTTTGAAAAACAAACTCTTAGTTTTTTATATTGTTTTAAATTCTCTATTTCATTTATCTCTGCTCTAATCTTTATTATTTCCTTCCTTTTGCTAACTTTTGGTTTAGTTTATTTTTTTCCTTGAGGTGTGTTGTGTAGTAAGGTTTTTCTTTATTTTTCCTTTTTCTGTTCCTTGAGGTGGAGTTAAGTTGATTTTGAGATCTTTTTAATGTAAGGGTTTACTGCTATAAATTTCCCTATTAGTATTGCTTTCACAGTATCCCATAAATTTTGGTATGTTGTGTTTTCATTTTCACTTTTCTGCTGACATTTCTGATATCCCTTGTGGTTTTTTTCTTTGAGCCTCAAATGTATTTTTTATTTTAGAGATGTATAGAATATCAAATGATTTGAGGTTTTGGTTATTTGGGGACTCCAAATAAGGAAATAGCTCTTGTTAAAAAAGTGATAACCAGATTATATACTTCTAGTGCTCCTTCTATGTGTATGTGCTAAAAAAAGGAGGAATATCTGTTGAGCTAGGAAATAGTGAACAAAAAAGATGCCATTTCAATAGACAGTGACCATCCACTGAGAACAAACCACTGTACTCAGCACTCAAGATTCAGAAATGCAGAAGACATTGTCTGTTTCCTGAGTTTTAGTCTTGTAGGAAGGATGGGATTAGGTTGATGGTAATTTAGTAACTTAAAGAGAAGAAACTTGGCAGAGAAAACCAGCATTTAGGAGCAGTGCTATCTCTACTCTCTGTCCATTGCTACCTTGAGTTATTTAACACTTACTATCTTTTAAAAAATTGTTTTTTTCACTAGGCACAACACCATTACTGGGCGATGGCTGACCAGGTTCCAAGCTGTGTGGGACCCTAAACAAGAAGACTGTGTTATTGTTGGCAGCATGGCCTATCCAAGACAGGTGGAAATCTTCCATGAGACTGGAAAGAGGGTGCATTCTTTTCTTGGTGGAGAATGCCTTGTCTCTGTGTGTTCCATCAATGCTATGCACCCCACTCGGTATATTTTGGCTGGAGGTAATTCCAGTGGGAAGATACATGTTTTTATGAATTAAGAAAGTTGGGTTTTTGGTTTAGCAATACCAATTTGTTCAAATTAATTAGTGTCTATTTAGCAAATATTAATTGCTTTGTTAATAGGAACTAGGAACAGAATGTACTTTTAGTGAGGGAGGAGCCTTGGAGATTATTTCTACAGGATGGGGAAGAAATTTGAGGGAGGCTGTGATGCCTTCAGCACTTTAATCAGGCAGTATGTTGAGAAGTTGTAACATTATCAGTTATAAAGCTTTGAATGATTAGTATTAAAAGTTTTTATGGTCTGATGATATGGCTTTTAAAAAATTTATTGGGGTGACATTGGTTAATAATATTATGTAAATTTAAGGCATATATTTTTATACTACCACATCTGTATACCCTATTGTGTGTCCACCATCTGAAGTCTAGTCTTCCATCACCATATATTGACCCCCTTTACTTTTTTTAATCCTCACCAGAGTATATATTTTCCATTGCTTTTCAGAGAGAGTGGAAGGGGGGGGGAGAGACACACATTGATTGGTTCCCTCCCACATGCACCCCAACCAGGGCTGGGGATTGAGCCTGCAACTGAGGTATGTGCCCTTGACGGGAATCGAACCCAAAACCCTTCAGTCCACGGGCCAACACTCTAACCACTGGGCCAAACTAGCTAGGGCTGACCCCCTTTACTTTCTTTGTCCTTCCCCAACCCCTCTTCTCTGGTAACCACCATTCTGTTGTCTGTATATATGAGGTTTTTTGATTGATTGTTGCTTTTTTTTTTAAAGCCTCATTCGAGGACATGCTTAGAGGAAGGGGGGGGAGAAAGAGAGAGAAACATCGATATGAGGGAGAAACATTGATTGGCTACCCTCCACATGTGCCTAAACTGGGGATCGAACCTGCAACCGAGGTACGTGCCTTGCTCGGGAATTGTAGTAACCCTTCAGTGCATAGGACGATGCTCAACCAACTGAGCCATTCCAGCCAAGCTGTTTGTTGATTTTGGTTTTATATCCCATATATGAGTGAAATCATATGTTTCTTGTCCCTTTCCTTTTGACTTATTTCACTTTGCATCATACTCTCAAGATTCATCCATGTTGTTGCAAATAGCAGTATCTCATGTTTTTTATGGCTGAACAGTATTCCACAGTACTTATGCCATATGTGCCACATCTTCTTTCTCTAATCATCTGTCGAAGGACATTTAGGTTGTTTCCATGTCTTGGCTTTTGTTAATAATGCTGCAGTGAACATAGGGGTACATATATCCTTACAAATAATTGTTTTCAAATTTTTTGGGTAAATACCAAAAGAGGGATTGCTGGGTCTTATGGTAGTTCTATTCTTAACTTTTTGAGGAATCTTCCTACTATTTTTCTTAGTGGCTACACTAATTTACATACCCACCAGCATGTGTGAGGGTTCCCTTTTCATGTTTTTTCCAATACTGTTAGTTCTTGTCTTATTGATAATAGCCATTCTAACAGGTGTGAGGTGGTATTTCATTGTGGTTTGGATTTGCATTTCCCGTATAACTGGTGATGTTGAGCATCTTTTCATATATCTGTTGGCCATGTGTATGTCTTCCGTAGAAAATTGCCTATTCAGGTCCTCTGTCCATTTTTTTTTTTTTAAATCCTCACCTGAGAATATGTTTTACTGATTTTTAGAGAGAGAGGAAGGGAGGTGAGAGTGAGAAACATAGAGTGAGAGAGAAACGTTGATTGGTTGCCTTCCATATGTGCCACAACTAGGAATTGAACCTGCAATCTTTTGGTGTTGCTTCAACCAACTCAGCCACATGGGCAGGGCCTCTGCCCATTTTTAAATTGGATTGTTTGTTTTTTGATGTTGAGTTGTATGAGTTCTTTATATATTTTGGATATTAGCCCCTTATCAGAGGTATTGTTTGCAAATATGTCCTTCCATTTGGTTGGTCACCTTTTTGTTTTGTTGATGCAGAAGCTTTTTAGTTTGATTTAGTCCCATTAATTTATTTTTTGCTTTTACTTCCCTTGCCTTTGGAGTCAAGTTCACAAAAACTCCTCTGAGACCAATGTCTTTAAGTTTAGTGTTTATTTTTCTCCTATGTATTTTATTGTTCTAAGTCTTATAGTCAAGTCTTCAAGCTATTTTGAGTTTTGTGTATGGTGTCAGTTTTATTGTTTTGCATGTGGCTTTCCAGTTTTCCCCATACTATTTATGGAGGAGACTTTCTTTCCTTTTTCCATTGTATGTTTTTGGCTCCTCTGTAAAAAATTAGTTGCCCACATATGTGTGGGTTTATTTCTAGGCTCTAACTTCTGTTTTATTTGTCTGTGTATCTGTGTTTCTGCCAGTACCGTACTGTTTTGATTACTAAAGCTTTGTAGTATAGTTTGAAGCCGGAGTATGATACCTCCAGCTTTGTTCTTTGTTTTCAGGAATGCTTTAGCTATTTGAGGTCTTTTGGGGTTCCATACAAATTTGAGGGTTTTTTGGTTTTATTTCTGTGAAAAGTGCCATTAGGACTTTGCTAGGAATTGCTTTAAATCTGAATATTGCTTTAGATAATATGGCCATTTTAACAGTGTTAATTTGTTTAGTCCCTGAACACAGAATATCTTTCCATTTATTTGTGTCGTCTTCAATTTCTTTGAACAATGTCTTACAGTTTTCCATGTACAGGTCCTTCACATCCTTTGTTAAGTTTATTTCTAGGTATTTTATCCTTATTATTGCAATTGTAAATAGGATTTTCTTCATTTCTCTTTCTCTTTGTTAGTAAGTAAGAATGCAATGGATTTTTATATATTGATTTTGTATCCTGCTACTTTACTGTATTTGTTTATTGTTTTTAATAGTTTTTTTGGTGGAGTTTTTAGGATTTTCTCTAGATACAATCATGTCATCTCCAATGACAGTTTTACTTCATTCAGTTTGGATGCCCTTTATTTCTATTTCTTGTCTAATTACTCTGGCTAGGAATTCCAGTACTACGTTGAATAACATTGGTGAGAGTGAGCCTCCTTGTCTTTTTCCTGATCACACAGGAAAAGCTTTCAGTTTTTCACCATTGAGTATGGTTAGCTGAGCATTTATTATATGTGGCCTTAATGTTGAGGTACTTTCCTTCTATACACATTTTATTGAGTGTTTTAATCATAAATGGATGTTTTATCTTGTCAAATGCTTTTCCTATATCTATTGATACGATCCTAAGATTTTTATCTTTTATTTTGTTAATGTGGTGTATCACATTGATTGATTTGTGGATGTTGAACCATCCTTGCATCCTTGGAATGAACTCCACTTGATCATGATGTATGATCCTTTTATTTATTTATTTATTTATTTATTTATTTATTTATTTATATCATTGTTATTATTTTTATAAATATATCTTTACTGATTTCAGAGAGTGGGGGGGGGGAGAGAGAGAGAAACATCAATGATGAAAGAGTCATTATTGATCAGCTGCCTCCTGCACGCCCCCAACTGGAGATTGAGACCGCAACCCAGGCATGTGCCCTGACCAGGAATCGAATGGCGATCTCCTGGATCCTTGGTCGATCATCCGCTGAGCCACTCCCAGCTGGGCGATGTATGATCCTTTTAAGGTATTGCTGTACTTGATTTACTAGTTTTGTTCAGAATTTTTTGCATCTAAATTCATCAGAGATACTGGCCTGTAATTTTCTTTTTTAGTGTTGTCCTTTGCTTAGTTTTGGTATCAGGTTAATGGTGGCCTTGTAAAATGAGTTAGGAAGTATTCCCTTGTCTTTAATTTTTTTGGAATAGGTTGGTATTAAACCTTTGAATGTTTGGTAGAATTCACCAGTGAAGCTGTCCTTGTCCTGGACTTTTGTTTTTTGGGAAGTTTTTGATTACTGTTTCAATTTCCTTACTAGTGATTGGTCTATTCATGTTTTCTAGTTCTTTATGATTGAGTCTAAGAAGGATGGATATTTCTGAGAATTTGTCCATTTCTTGTGAGTTATTGAATTTAGTGGTATATAGGCTTTTGTAGTATTCTTGTATAATTTTTTGTATTTCTGTGGTGTCCTTTGTAACTTCTCTTTCATATCTGATTTTATTTATTTTCATCTTCTTTTTTTTCCTTAGTGAATATACCAGAAAGTTTTTCAATTTTATCTTTTCAAAGAACCAGCTCTTTGTTTCATTAATTTTTTCTGTTGTCTTTTTGTTCTCTATTTTATTTATTTCCACACTGATTTTTGGGGGAGTGGGTTTACATTGTTATTCAAAAGCTTGGATAGCTTCAATATCCAGGTCATGGCAAAATCAGTACATGAGTAAAATACCTTATAATACATTAGATTCCCAAAAGGTACCAAAAAGTACAGTAAAATTAACACTTCCATTAGAGGAAATATATGACACAAATAATATACAATTAAAATGTGAACAAAGGTGACAGTGGTTTCCTAAGATAGACCTCTGTCCACAGGTCCAGGCTGCAGAGCGGCAGCAGGAAACAGACCCACCCATCTGGTTCTGGGTAACCCGGTAATGAAATAAAATCAGCCCAAAAAGCCACTCTGGCCTCTGAGACACCACACGCTGCCTAAAACAACTAGAGCTCTGAAAATAGTAAACAAGAGAGTGATTTTCGGGGGGAACTTTTAAATAAGATACACATGGGACAGGCCATAGAAAGTATGCCAAGTTAAATTTGGTACATAATTGTGTTCACTCAATATCCAAACAAAGCATGTGTGGTCAGATGGGTCTTGCCGAAGCCTCAGTATGGCTTGTAGTTATTCTTTCTTTCTCTTTTTTGTTTTTTTAATCCTCACCTGAGGATATTTTTTTTCATTGATTTTTTTTTTTTTTTTTTTTTAGAGAGTGGAAGGGAGTGGGTGAGACAGAGAGAAAGAAACATCGATGTGAGTCAGACACATCAATTGGTTGCCTCCTGCATGTGCCCCGAATGGGGCTGGCGATTGAGCAACTGAGGTACATGTCCTTGACTGGGAATGGCACCCATGGCCCCTTCAGTCCACGGGCTTATGCTCTAACCACAAATTTGCTAGGGCTGGCTTGTAGGTATTCTGATTGCTACCACGTTGCTGGCTCTTTCTATAATTTGTTCTACCCTGACCTTCACTTCCCCCGCTACCACCACTGCTTCGGTTCCCTTGGTTGTGGTTTCCCGAGCTCCTAGAGCCATACTGCTACTGTTGATAGACTTTTCTGGGCAGAGCCACCTTGATTTCACACTTACTTCCATTGATGTAACTTTTTCTCTAGGACCTTCACAGGTTCCTCCTCCTCTTTAAAAGTGATGAAAACAAAGCCTCATCTTTTGTTCGACTTAGGATCCATTGAAAGATCAATGGCCTCAATTTCCCCAAACTTGCCTAAGTACTCTCTGATTTTCACCTCAGTGGCTTTAGGATTCAGACCCCCCCCCACAAAAATTTTCTTTACAGACCCCTCCTTCATGGCCATGGTCTTTTTGGGGGTCGATGTGGCCATTCAGCCTGTGCTCCTCCTGGTCTAGGACTTTCTCCACACTGGCTGCATCTTTGAAGAGAATAGACCCAAACCCTCTTTTCTGGCCAGTGTTGGGATCCATTTTTATTGTACAGCCAACAACCTCTCCAGATTTGGTAAAATAATCCTTTAGGTCCTTTTTGCTGGTATCCCAGCTCAGGTGACCAATGAACATTTTCCCCACACCCTTCTCTTCCTTGCTGGTGTTGATTTTGTCGCTCTTGGCGCCATTCTGGTTGCAGGTGGGGATGCCCTCATTGCTTTGGCACCTGAGCTTGTGGTTCTTCCAGTTCTGGTGCTGATCCTCCTTCCCACACAGCTCACAATACTGCAGGTCCCACTGGCTCTGGCTCAGCCTGGCCAGGACCTCTGCTGTCATTGGCTATGGTAGTGGCGGTGTTGAGCGTTGCTGTGTTGTTTAAAGCTTCCCTGCTTTCTTTACTGGGCTCTGCTGGGGAGTGTAGAACAGGGAGGGCAAGTTTATGGTCTCTTGGCTCTGCCCCCTTGCCAGCAAAGGCTGTCGGCACCGCTGTGGTTTTTCAAGCTTTCTAGCACCTCTATCCACCTCTGCACTGCTTTTGCCACTCTTATGCTCCAGGCTATAGTGTGAGGGCTACAGCCAGACTTCTCTGCTACTGTGCTTGCTAGAGCTGCAGTGGGCAACAAACTGCCTGTGGGCATTCCCTGTCCTTCCCCCAACCTGCCTCCCCTACTAATTCCAGTATGCCCACCTTCAGATGTCCCAATGCGTGTATCTTTCAGGCATGTTTGTGTGTTGAGCAGGAGATCCTTTGTTGAGTTATAGTTGTCTGACTTGTTGTAAATTTAAGGTGAGAAACAAAGGAGTTTTCTCTTTCCGCCATGATGCTGACTTCCAATATAGTTTTGATTCTATAGTGACATGTAAGTTTGTGCTTTATTTTATAGTTTGGAGTGAATATTTATTTCTAGACTTACACATTGAAAGGGTCCTGAGGATCATCTAACTCAGTGATTTGAAACTTAAAATTTTTAACTAAGAACACTTTGCCCCCTATCTGTAAATTAAATCTTATGTGAAATTCCAAAATAATTGCTGAGAGGCTTTGTTTCACTTGGGCAGTGCCTGGGTCCGTTTGTACTGTCCCTTTCTGTTCCCTCCTCTAGATGGCTCCTGAGAAATAGCTAAGGATCTAGGCACAGGGTTTGGATCTGCCTGATCCCTGGAATCCAGTGTGAGATTGTCCCCAGACCAGTGATTTCCAGACTATGGGTTGTAGCTACTCATAAGAAATGAATTTAGTGGCCATGACCAGCATTTAAAAAAATGAAAAGGAAATAAATAATAGATAGAAAATATAATAGAATAAGTATTGTTTTGTGACAGTTGCATAAGCATACATATTTGTACATGTATATATATATATATATGTATATTCTGATATAAAATGTATTTCTTTATTACCGTGGTACAGTGGGTCATGGTTAAAGAAGTAAAAGCTCCTGCCTTGGAGGGTCCCAGATAGCCTTATCTGACTTGTCTTTAAATTTTCCATGAGGCTCAATAGCCTGTTAAGTGAATAACTTCATTCCTATTCATATTTTGGGGAAATGTTATGAAACACACTTCTATCAATTCTTCATAAAAATACATATTTTCAGAAACTATGGCAATTTGAACGTGCCTTTTGTTGGAAGTGGAGCTATTAAATCAGTGACTGTTACCACATAACATTACCTATCCAACTTTATTATTTTTTTAATCCTCACCTGAGGATATTATTTCCATTGCTTTTCAGAGAGTGGAAGAGGGAGGGAGGAAGAGGGAGAGAAGTGGGGGAGGGACAGAGAGAAAGAAATATCGAGAAAGACAGACACATTGATTGGTTGCCTCCCACACGTGCCCCAGTGATGGAGCCCACAACTGAGGCAAATGCCCTGGTTGGAATTGAACCTGGGACACTTCAGTCCACGGGCCAATGCTCTGACAACTGAGCCAAACCGGCTAGGGCCCTATCCAACTTTTTTCATTGTTCTACATTGCCAAAATATTATTGAAAGGTTATTGTTAATAGCTTCAGCAACATGTTTGAATTTTAAAAGAAAATATTATCTCATAATTATATATCACATAAATGGACATGTATAATTTCCTTGAAGAACAATTTTTCTCTAAATTTCCTATTCTGCAATTAAAGTTCAAGTGCTTTGAGGCTTAGATTACTAATAGGTTGTGGGTGTTTATAAGGAATAGGAGTTCTCTATTTTATTGTTGATATGGGTACAGAAATTTATAAGTAAGGTGGAAATATTAATTTATGAAATGGAAAGTAAAGCTAAGTGAGGTTGAGTTATATTTAAACTGTCATTGAAATAGTAAACAAAGCCTTTTGGCTTCCTTCCCCTTTCTACACTGCTAAATATCACAGGTTCTAGAGTGGCTAGTTCTATGGGGACCGTTCTTTTTTTTATTTATTTTGAAAATGACTCTGTCAAATTAGTACCATCATTTAAGCTTTGGAGGTAATTGCCTGGCTTCTGCAATAAATGTTAGCAAGTTTTTGGTTTTTCTCACTTTTGTGGTTTCTTTTGCCATTGTAGCTTCATAAACTGTGCTATTTATATTCAGTTACACTTAATAGAGTTCTGTCTTATTGAGGCAATGCAGGAGGGAAGGAGAGTGAATGGGGACTTATTACTCAGTGATAAATTCTGTAATGGAGTAATTGTTTAACTCTAGAAAGCACATGAAAGAAAATTGTCTCCCTTAGGATATTCTTAAACTGCAATCTGTTGTGAAAGGTATTTCTCCCAGAGGCTTGCTTAAAGCTTTGTGGCTTCTGTAATTATTCTTGCATTATGATTCCTTTCTTCCTTCAGGATAAACCCTTTTTGTAAGTTGGCCTTTATGATATTTCTTAAGTGTATAAGCTCTGAAGCTCTGAATTCCACTTGAGTTATTTTCTGTGAGATAACCGGTACTTTTTTGATGGTTGTGTGTTTTTGTTTGTTTGTTCTATACTTTAAGGAGGAAGGAGACAATTTTCATTTTGGGTAGACAGACTTGCTCAGTCTAGGAGAGACCATAAATGATTAGCAATTGATAGAATCTGAGTTGCTTAAGTCCTCTTTTAGTATTTTGGCCTTTGAGTTTTGTTTCCACAGAGAAGACTTTGCAAAGACAGTTCTCCAGGAAAGCAGGGAAGCTTTGGGCTGTGGATACAAATATTTAAATCCTTTCATCCAGCATACGGTACATGGGAAAGTGGGGAGGGCAGACACGTGCCTTTTATATCAAACCCAAGAGCAAGAAATAGATACCCTCTAACTTTAGGTTCCAAAAACTTAGGCATCCTGTTAGGCTGTCCCTTCTGACTTAGTACTTTTTCTTGTACAAAGAGGTCTTTTTTAAAATGTCCTTTTTAGTCTGGTATTGATAGCTAGAACTGAGTTTTCATTCCAAGACAGCATAGACCAATATTCTGGTTCATTTGGATGTAAATGTTTGGGTTTTCAAATGAAAAGGTGGAATTTTGTGAGGAAGATGACAGCGCACAGTTACAGAGTAAGGAATAAAACATTTTAAGGTATCTTTTCCTAAAATGGAAGCTGTGCAAGAGGACAAGTTTTAAAAGTACCTTTTGCCAGTTTGCTCGACACTGTTGTAAGGGTATGTAGAGGAAGCATGTTCATGAGCTAAAACCAGAAGTGTGTTCAGGTGCAGAGAGGTTTGGTTATGGTTGAGGAATCCTAAGCACAGCCAGTGGGTTCCAGGGCCCTCAAGGGGTGTATGCATAGGTGAGTGTGTCCTCATTGGTATCCAAAGGGTGGCTGCTGTAAGTCTGTAGGATCTGGGAAACCACCTACATTCATTGGTTATTGTTATGCTTTTTATTCTTCAGATCACTTTAAGCAAAGACTTTTGTTGTTGTGTTTTGTTTTATTTTGAAACCCTCTACTGGGGACAGGGCACAGGTATCATTTTATAGGTAGGTAATGGCTCCCTCTGAAGAGTTGGAGGCTAAGTGACATAACTTCATCAGTACTTTAGGAAGATCTGCAGCAGAATGGAGGTTTGGAGGGCAGGTAGAATTGAAAACCGGAAGATAAGAGAATAAGCTAGCACAATGGACCCTAGTTTCACCTTTTATCCTCATGGAATTTAGAAGACCATTACCAGTTTTGTAGCCACAGAATAATGGTTATATAATCAGGTGAGATAATGTCATAGTAATGTATTTTGTAAGTTGTAAATAGGCTTGTTACCGTCGTGGTGATATCATTCTGTTCCTTTCATAGGAAGTGTTTTTTGTTCTTACTCGAAGCTGGTCTAGAAGCTGGACTGTCTGGGTTCTTCTTTGGGCTCTAAGACCATGTAACCTTGGAAAAATCACTTCTTTGTTTTCCGCATCGTAAAAAAGAGGTACAATTCTTTAAAATTATTTCACACTTATAGCTTCTAAGTTCCTAACAGTATTTACTTTGGGGGGAAGAGGTATAAGCAAAATTATTATTTTGATTCCAATCTCAAATGGCAGTCAGCTGTGTAAATCCCACTGGTATCCTTTTATCTATGTGTTGGTAATTTTGAGGATAAAATGAGACAGGATATAAGTTAAAAAAGAGTCCACTCTTCTATGATATTTAAATATTTATTTAAATTTAAAAATAATTTTCATGGCACCAATGATTTTATGCTAAATAACTACATACTGAATATGTAGAAAAAAGTACATTGCTTTGAAGGAAAATGTAACTTAGAATTTTTGGCACACGAAAGGTTAACAACTATATATTTCTTAATGAAACTAAGAAATTCACATTTGCAGGTAGTTTACCCTCTACTGCTTAAAGATGCAGTACACTATTCTTTAGTAAGAGTTTTATTTCCTCTGATATATGAAGCTATGGAAACCATTGCTTTTTCTACAATGAGATCAAACTAATTGAGAATAAATGGGAGACATAGTGGGACACAGTAAAACTAGGTTAAAAACTTGAACAATTTTTAATGATGGGGAGATATCAAAAAAATCTATTCACCAATGAAGGTTTGTTATTCAAGCACTATCTGAAAAGCAAATTGAAGGAAACTTTTCTATCTGTATTTTCTGGGATAAGCCCTGGAAAAAAATAACCTGAAAGTTTCTATTCAGAGAGAAAAATCCAGCTGTTGGAATTGGTATGGACTATTGTACTGTTAGAACTCTAGACACAAGTAACGTACCAGGAAATGGGATACTGCATCTTTCTTTAATGTGAATATGAATGGTCAGAGTCGAGGCTATCACTCACTGCATAGAAACACCATATTCTACAGACTGAGGTAGGAACACTACACTAAAAGGTAATCTGCTATGTTGCATAAAACAGTAGATATCCAGGTTAAAACTAGCCCCCTATCTCCTGACAGCCTTTTCCTCTACAAGTCTCTGTTTTTCACTTGAGTTCTGTACTACATAAAACCTTTCTTTGTGTAGGTGGCAAGTGGCAGTGGCTAGTTGATTCTAAGTGATCCCTAGTCTTTATTAGGATCTCCCTCAGTTTGTCTTGTCACTTGGTAAATAGATGTTTGTAATTCTGCCCAAATTGTTGCTGGTATGGAAATGATTAGACGAGCCCTCTTCGATTCTTAGATTCTGGCGGCCTTTTAGCATTCTAGTACTTGGTCTTGCTCATGTTGGCATCAGACATCTCTTTGCTGGTTGGTTGTTCGAGCACCCTTTAAACAAGCAACCCCAGTGGCTCCACTGGGAAACGGTCCTGGATCTTTAGCACATGTCAGGAATTGGAGCACAGTTAACCCTCTTTCTGCTAACATCAAGGAACAGTTTTATTGTATAGATCAGAATTGGCAAATTATGACTTGTGGGCCAAATTCAGCTCACACTCTTTTTATAAATAAAAAGGTTTACTGGAACACAGCCATGTTCCTTTGTTTATGTATTACCTTTGGCTGTTTCTGTGCTACAATGGCAGAGTTCAACAGTTGCCGCAGAGTATGGCCCACAAAACAAAACAAAACAAAATTTACTATCTGGCACCTTGCAGAAGAAGTTTGCCAACCCCTGGTATAGATGAAAGGGCATTTAAAATTATATACTCCTCCACCTCCCCCCCCAAGAGAAAAACCCCATTTATTTCAAGGCTGTTGTATTCTATACATGGACATGGTTCTGCCATCTCAGGGGACAAACTAGTGGCAAGCAAATCTAAAAGTGACTCATTCTGTTCTGCATTTGGGGCTGCTCAGTACCATAGGGTGTCAGCAGTTGCTTCATTGTTGTATACGTCCCATGAATTTTCCAGTGACCATCCTTAAATAAGTCCTCAGGCCCCAGATGACTTAGAAATCTCTCCCTGAGATGAAAACAAGATCTTGTGTGTGAGTGTTTATAACAGTTGCCAAGCTTGGGCCTTGGACCCCACACTCACCCTTTCATGCTGGGCTTCTGTATGCTTCCACTGCTTCCCTCAGCAAGGATGGCAAGTGCTTTTTTCCTACAACTTTTATTTTCCTGATGTAGAGGAAGACCCTAGGGGGCAGTATTTCTACAGCTAAGGGTTAGTCTCTGCCACGTTCACCTTCTTTCTTGGTAGGCATCTCTTAGAACTCCTATTTAAAGATTCTTTTCCTCGTCCCTTCCAAGGCTGTTTGTTGATCTTGGAATTCTATTTTCTGAAGCTTTTCTTTCTCAGGATCATTTTCTTTCTTGCATCGTTTAGTTCATCAGGCTCTATTTTCTTAATCCATAAAGTAAAAACAAAATATGAATTGATAAGAAAATAACATTTTGTTGTTAAAATATAAATTGAAATAGTCTTTTTTTTTGGTGGGGGTTTGTACAAAATAAGCACTGCTCTCTGCATCTCAACAGTGTCTCAGGTACCTTAGCTCTGGCTTCTGTTAACTACATTTGTCCAACATTTCTATCTCTGGTACCACTGAATTCATCTAACGCCTCTGGAGCATATAAAAGTCTTGAGGTTCTTCAGAAAAAAATCACAGAAGTCAAAGTTCATTATACAAAACTCATAGTGATGCCCACTAGGATCTAGTCTAAGGGGACAGACTTACCCCACCCCTGCTGCTGCTGCTGCTGTAGCGGTGGTCCCTTCAGATGCCCACTCTGCTCAGATTTGAAAAAACAAAAGGAAAAGAAAATCCAACTCAGACCATAAGAAGCAACTTTCCATTTAATCATTCTACATGGACGTTTACTTTTTAAAAAGCTCTGTCTGGCAAGAAAACTGAGACAGTCTCCACTGTCAGACCACTGTTCTGCCCCACTGAGGCTGCAGTGATGAGTCTACTGGAACCCAGTAGGAAAGCTCCCGCAGAACACAGAAGACAACAGCTCTCTAGTCTTCAACTAGTGTCCCATCTGCTAGGCGACACTACTGTGATCATCAGTAATAATAAAATAAATTATTTTTATTTGATACTTTCAAAATAATACATATCTATGAAAAATCAAAATTCAAAACCAAAAGTTATCCTGCAAATTGGGAGGATGAGAAACAGAGTTGCCGAGTCTTGAGAGAACCTCTGAAGGAAATGAGCTTTCCCAGTTTGTTTAGACAGGGCATGAGCCTATCCCTTTCTTCTTCTGGGAAACAACCCTCCCAGGCTGTGGACTTTGAGTCATGAAAGGAGGACTTGGTACATGTGCCGATGGTTCCGCGATGGATCCCATTGCTGGGAATGGGTAGCCGGGCTCCTTGGTCCACCTGGCTAGTTATTAGGAGGAGTCATGCCTTCTCAGGTGTCAATGAGCAGGCTCACCACTGAGCGGATTTTGCAGGCAAACCATCGCCTGAGGGGACAAAAGTATTGATAGTGGAATTGTTCAAACTCGGGGGTCTGGCGGATATCTCGGAAAAAGGCAATGTCAAGGTCAGACTCGGTAAGGACGATCAGGAGGAGGAGCAAAACAAAGAGGAGTCCCATGGTCACAAGGAGCAAACGGAGGACACTTAAAACAAACTTATTCACCTGTTCCTCCTCTGGCCTGCCGTGCCCCTGACACAGGGCCCTCAGCTCTCCCCCAAGGGCCTCCACATCTGCAGCAGTTGGGGTGCTGGCCTCAGACTCCTTCTCCTCCTCGATGCTGCAGGTGGCCCCATTGATCTGCCGGGAAAGCAGCATCAGCTCCAGGCTGTGCTCAGCCACAGGGGTGGGCAGCATGCTGTCTGCAGGGCTGTAGGCCTCATCTGCGATCACAGTGACTCGCTCGTTGCTGTCTGCCCGGCTGCTTCTCACATGAGGCAGGAAGGTGTCCCCATGAGAGGAGGAACGCACCGGGGTGGAATGGGCACTGTCCCGAAGGGACTCTAGGCCTGGAAAGGCAAAAGGAACATGAGTAGGCTTTCTGTCCCAGTGCACACTTTTTTTCTTCTTTTTATGATTTTGGCCACATTGGTTAAAGATTGTGCCACTCCTGCCTCTGGTGTCCTGGGCCTGGTTTTAGCCCCAATTTGAGAGTCTGAATCGCAGACTATCCCTGATCGAGAGCTGTGGCCATGGTTCAGGGAGTTCAGGTTTGCCTCTTGGGCTTAGGGCTCTGAGAGGCAGGAATGGGGAGGATAAGACTGTGTTTTGCCTAATTGGGCCTCATCTAGTACAGATTCTGGAGCTGAGTGTCCTTTTAATAACCTAGCATACAGCTCCTTGAGCTCATGAGGCCATCTTTTGGATTTCTGCAATGGCTATTGGTTTCTTCAGCGTCCCAGTTCTAGCTGTCCTGACCTTGTGGGATATGAAAACCCTATCTGCTGTTCCTAAGTGCTCTCGTAGATAAGGGGAGTAGCCCTGCCCAGCTCCCTCTCTTCTCACCTTAGAATGATCTGGGTTCAGAATAGGCTGAGAGCTTCCCTATGTTAGACACTCTTGAGTGCAGAGTGGATTTTGAGAAGATCTTGTTGGGTGATGGGGAAATTCTCTTACATTTGTTAGGAGAAACGGTTTGTAGCCCTAAAACTACCCATTATCCCTTTACTTTCCCAGATGGAACGTTTCTCTTTCCAGGGTTCAAGCTCCGGTAGGGGAAAACAGCCCAACAACAGCCCCCAGGCCAGAGGATGTGCTCACATCACAGTGCTCCCAAGGAAATGGCTTCTTGTTTCAGGTTCAACACCTGCATTTTCCATTCCTGGCCATCTTGGTGGTGCCAGGATGGCTCTCCCTGCCTTTGTGGCCTATGACAAGAGAAGCCAGTCCCCTTCTGTTGCTCTGAAGTTGACCCCTACTACCTAAGACTGAACCAGATTCCCAGACAGGTAAAGGTTTGACCTGGAGGGCTGATGAGGGAGTTTTCTGGTTCAGAGCTAGCTTTGGAAGCCCAAAGGTCTCTTAAAAGGCACCAGTAGCCTTTCAAAAGTGTGTTGCATCTTTCCTTGGCTCCCTTGTGGTACAGCCATTTGTACCCAGGCAGCCTGCCTGCCGAGCCTACTAGAGCCCATCTCCACACAGGCACAGTTAAGGATTCTCCAGAAGAATGAACCCTGGAATCTGGGTTATGAACAAGAGGTGGGGGCGACGGCAGTCCCATTACCCACCTATACTCCCAGTCACCTCACCATTAGTATATTTGCCAAAGCACTTCTACTTTTAGAAGCTCCTTATGTCCTAGCAGTATTTTGTTCCTATGCTAAAATCTTAAATTTGTATAATGTTTTAAACTTTTGAAAGCACTTTCATTTTATCTTTCAACAACTCCATGAAGTGTAGTGAGGGTGAGAGGTTACAGAACTTTCCTTAAGTCATGTGGTTGGTTGTTAATGGCAAAGGCAAGGAGAGAATCCAATCATCTTTCTATTTCACATGCAAATGACATGTAGTTGGATTCTGGGGAGTGGAACAGTGGGCCAGGATGAGTTGAGTCAACAGCCTGTGCCTTTCTTAGATTTAGGTCTTAACTGCCCAAGAAATTGTTGTGCAGTAATGTGAAATTACGAGCCTTTCCCTTGTTCCAGAGCTCTTGATGCTCCTTTGATCTCTTTGTTTTCCTCAGTACTCCTCCCTGATTTCCCTATGTGTATGAACAAACAGGAACCTTCAGGCCCTGATCACACATGGTGCTGGCTCAGCTCCTTTCCCAACCACTCCTCTGGCCTCCTTTTCTTTGGAACCTCAGCACCCCCTGCACAGGGCTTCTCACACCCTTTCAAGGGACTGTCCCTCACAAGGACAGCTCTGACTGCCAGAGCTTTCAAAGTATGGCCAGCTTAGCAACCAGAAGCCACTTCAATGCAAGCCTAGCTTGGCCTACAATTTAACCCTTAGCTGGGGAAGGAGAGAGGCAAAGCCTATGACATCAGAGAGAACAAATGAGAGGGACACCAGAATCCACATTATACTGAATTGTTGGTGCTCTCAGTAAACAAGATACGGATGCATTTCTAGTAGTGTCTGACAAAGTTACTCTGTGTTAGTCTTCTGTTTCCTCAACAAGCCCCACCTATATCATTCCTCTGTCAGGTTAGTCCTGTACAGAACTTCAGGTGTCACTGTAAACCATCACCGGCCTTACCCCTTCATCAAACCTGTTATTTTGGGAGGATGAGGTCAGTTCCATGGGTGGGATCCGGGCAAGTGGCACAGCAAAACAGAGGACTGTCATTTTTACCTTGGAAGTGCTCCAGCTGATTGCCTTGCCCAGAGGTAGCTCCGAGCGGGCTGGGGGGTACAGTGGTCAGGAGCCTACCCTGGAGCCGGGGCCCCATCCTCAGGATGCGCACACTCAGGGGTCGAAGGCAGTGATTAGTCAACCGGAGCTGAACGCGGACTCTGGTGTGAATCTTAATCAGACTCTTCCCCATGGTAGCCCAGGAAAGCAGATGCTTCTTCAGTGGAAACCAGCTGATCTCTTCATGGAAACCAGCCAAGCAGGGAGATACAGAGGGAAAGGATGGAAAACCAACTAGGGACAAAGGATTTTTGCTGATCTCAGGCTGTGGTGGCCCCTTCGCAGTGCCTCCTGTGCTGGAGAGAGGTCAGCTCCATGAGCCTCAGAGCCGGCTGAGCTGCAGGGAAGGAGCAACTCTGAGAGGCCCATGTTATCAGGGGACTGGATTCAGTCAGAAGCACTTAGAGCCATAAAAAGTAATGCTTCCCCAGCCCGTAGCTGTTTCCCTGAGGCCCGTATAAGGGCCCTAGACCTCTCAGAGGGTGAGGGACAGAGAGGGAACAATCCTGGAGGGTAGGGGGACTCAGGGCTGTCCCAGAAAATTCAGGGTGTGAAGCTACAAAGACATTGGGCTTTGGGCTGAGTGGCTCTGAAGAGTGAAGAAGTGGCTGAGCCCCATCCCCTACTGGGATAAACCTGGTGGCTTCAGCCTCAGGATGGATGGAAAGAGGGGACACATAGAGGGGACAAACTTAGTTTCCTCAAAAAAGGAGAAAAAAATCATTCCACTTTCCTGAGATGAACACCCCAAAAGAAGAGGGACAGTGGTGAGCCATACTCAGTTCTGCTCAGCCTGACAGTATAGACTCAGGATGTTGTGTCTGTTGATGGTCAGACCTCAATAATTCCATACCTTGTACAGCGACTATACTTGGTAGTTTACAAGGCACCTTCCACATTCAGACCCCACTCCACAGTGGGGCCAAGAGGCTCAGAGAGGTTAAGCAACCTGCCCCAGAAAGTACGTGGCAGAGCTCTGACTCAAATCTTGTCTTGGACTTCCCGACCAGGGCTCTTTGCACTGTGCTTGCTGCTTGCCAGTATGTGCTTTAATCTCTTTAAAGCACTTCTGCATACACCAGCTTCCTTGCAACCCATGGCAAGGAAGATATCCCTTTTTTACAAATTGAGTAACAAAGATACTCAGATAATTAAGGCACTTGATGGTGGCTGCTCAGCCAGGGTTTTCAACTCCCAGAGAACCATACTCAGGTGATGCAGTCAGTGACACATCATAAAATCCTGAACATGAACCAGAGATCCTCCCTCAGGAGCAGCAGAGAGACGTCCTTCCTAACCTGAGCCGTTCTTCATTTTCATTCACAAGCCGCATTTTCTCAGAAAGGACAAAGGGCCTTCCCTCCCCAGCTTCCAAGACCTAAACAGGTTTGCAACAATCCTGCTGCTGTTTCCTGCTGCAGGATGAAAACAATCTTACATCCATATCCAGCCTGCAGGACAAGCTGGGTCAGGGACAACAGCTGGAGGACACTATCCCGAGAGTCTCCTCAAGATACCGGACAAGCGGGACAAGCTAGAGGTATCTCCCTTAGGCTGCTGGGGTATCCAGTTCTGAAGATACACAGACTTGTCTCTCCCACCTCCACCTACTCCAAAGGGAGGGAAAGGTTGACAGCAATAGCAAGAGGGCAGATTTCTACCACTGAAGTAAAAGGTGGTAGCAGTTATTGGAATGCTTCAGAACCAAGAGTTCTTATTTTATCAGCCACCCTTATCTGTGGAGATTGGTCAGATCTGGAAAACAAGTGAAAAGCTACTAGATGGAAAGCAGTTTCAGAACTGCATGGAACCTGGTAGATCCCACATGCACTGTCCCCAAAGGTCTACCGCAAATACTCTCAGATCTACAACCCCCTCTTGGATTACAGCTTAGCAGGGCTGGATGGGATTCCTTCACCTGACACCCAGCTGGTGTGCCTACCCAGTGGGTGAAACCTTCTCCCTACCATCAGAGAAAATTGCTACTGTCTCTAATATCATCTCACCTCTTTTCAAGGTCCCTGAGTGGAAATGGCCTAAGTCACAACTCGGAAAAACCTGTGGTCATCTCATCTCATGCTTACCTTCCATGATGGAGATGTGAACAGCTCTTCTCCGGGTCCTGGGGACACTGCTCAGCCTTGGGCCATGGGTTATGGAGGGACAGCTGCGGCTGGGAACCATCCCAGCTCTGAGGTTAAAGAAAAAGAACACGGTTAGCTCAGTGCACAGGTAACTGTGGTCAGGACTCAGAGTTGAGGAGTGGCTACTAGAATGGCCTAGCTGTATTTTTTATTTTTAATCTTTAATACCTGCTCCCCCCCCCCTTTTTTTTTTTTAAAATATGTTTTTATTGATTTCAGAGAGAGGAAGGGAGAGGGAGAGAGAGAAACATCAATGATGAGAGCAAGTCATTGATTGGTTGTCTCCTGCACGGCCCCTACTGGGGATCCAGCCTGGGACGTGGGCATGGGCTTTGATCAGGAATTGAACCATGACCTGGTTCATAGGTCGAAACTCAACCACTGAGCAATGCCAGCTGGGCTAATATCTGCTTTTTGCCTTTAGTCCCTGGATCCCATTCAGAGATAATGGTGTAAACTCATCCACCTCCCTACATCCCAGACCCACTGGAACTTTCCTGTAGTGTGTCAGTGGTGCCACTGGTCTCTGGGCAGGATAGTCAGGGAGTAGTGCCCCAGGATAAACAGCGCTCCTGAAAATGTTCCTGAAAATGGATATGGCAGCCCCCCGACTTCCAACAGAGGTGGCTGGTTGCAGGGGGAGTTTGTGTGAAGGGGCAGGTAGTAATACTCCCATTCCCAGAGGTCAGGCTGGTTGGCAAACCCTAGCTCTCTTGGCCAATCATATTCTTTCTGGCTCTCATCCGGTTCTAGGAGATGGGCTCCTGGAATTGTGTGCATGAAGCATGGATCTGTCAGAACTAGTTTACATGTGGTGTGACGGGTGTGGGGCTACCCCTGGCTTCCTGTAATGAACTGATTCTATTACCAATGAAATCTTGCTGCTTGGACATGTCCTCTATGGTGTATGACCAATTTCAGGACTTGGGAGGACAGTAGAGAATCACCCAGGAAGGTGGGTCCTAGATCTGAGGTGCTGTCTGCATTAGCCCGCTCTCCCCGTTCTCCATCCAGGCTCAGGGATACCAGGGTCAGATGGTTTCCCACGCCTTTAGCCGAGATGGGTCTTTTCACCCCTCCTGCCCTGTTCTCCTTCCCCTTTTGGGAGCCACTGTGGCCAGAATCTTCACATTACTTAAACTGCTGGCTTTTGAGATTCTGGGACCTGAGCTGGAAATGCTTTTGGGGGAAGCCCTTGGCAGCCTACCTGTGGATTTCTGGTGGCTCCCGTTTGATCTTGGCACTCGATTCCATTACTTCCTTTGCAACTCGGCCACTGTAAGTAGTATAATAAAACAGCAGCAAGAAATGAGACAGTGTTGTGGGACTGGGCTCCTCTCCAAGATCTCATTCCTTTGGCTGGACTGGGATAGGGCCTCTTTGGCCTGCCCCTTCCCAATGTTTAGGCCACTGAAAGGCTTGCTTGCTGGGGGTAAAGTTCTAAGATGTCCCAACAGCTGTCTGAGAGAGACCTCTATCTCTGGAGTCTTTGTGATCTTCCATTCTCATTTAGGAATGATTCCTCATTGTCCAACATGTTCCAAAAATATTGCAAAAACGAGAAATCTTTAAACAGACATGAGAAGAATTACTGTTACAGTTCTTATTGTGCTGCCGTTGTAAGGGCAGGAGAAGGTACTCATTTAAAGCCCTACAGACACAGCTGCAGGAAAGGAAAGAATAGTCAAAGGGTTAGGAGGCAGTTGGATGGAAACCTCAAGCTTTTCTGGAGGTCCCCAGTTTCTTTGTCCTGAAGGATAAGGACCACTGGGCCATCGTTCTGAAGAGAAGGGTCTGAAAATGGGTCCTTAATGGTGACTTACTGTCACTATTTACCTGTATCGGAACCGGCTCCCTTTAAAGAATAAATTGCTGCTGGACACTGTGCGGACTTGGCTTGACTTCTCCAGCCTGCAGCAAGGCAAAGTCAGTGTGAGAGACGGCCTGTGACTGTCTCACAGGTTAAGACAGCGCATCCCCAGCCCCTTCCACAGGAAGACCCTTCACAGCCCTGCTGGTCTCCGGCTCCCCTTTAGGACCTGAGGGCTGTGCTCACAGCCTCAGAGCTGGGGGCAGGCATACTGAACCCCACTTTCACGTCAGGAGAGTGAGGGTTCACCAGGGAGACTGAGAGAACAAACGTTAGGGATGATTGTCCGGGGGAATAATAGGATGCCACCCATGGAATCTCAGGCCACTTAGTAGTATGACCTTGGGTAAAAATGTTTTCTCTTTAGCCTCAGTCTCCTTACCTATAAAATAATAGAGCTGAGGCCTCAGGAGCCCTTTCTAACCCTGGCACATGATTTGTGTTCATGTCTGGGTAACTGGTGGAGAAGAGAGTAGGGGCTTTCTTCCTATTCCATCTCCTTTTTGAAGAGTCCTAAAGTGTATTATCACATTAAAGACTCTGAGAAGTCCTGAAATGAAGAAGCTAGCTTAACTTCAATAAAAGTTCCATCATTTATTTGAACTTGGAATCATTCTCCCATCCCCAGAATGCATATTAGCCTCACTTTCCAGGCTGTAGAGATAACTGATGTGGAGACTCTGGAAGGCCATGGGTGCTGTAAAATATCCTTTTGGGTGACTTCTTTGATCCACTCAGAGCTCCCCAGAGTGAAGTCTCCCAAGACCCAACTTAACCTGCAACCTGCCCTGGGTGCCCATGGTGCTAATCCAGCCAGGAACCCATCTAGGTCTGAAGCCTTTGTCGTGAGTTGGTAGTGAATATTTAGGGAGTTGTCTCCACAATCCATGAACAGCAGTTCCTGAGAGTCACCATCCCCACCTATCTCAGGGCTCTGTGAGGCTCAGCCTACTTGCCCTCCTGCCCGAGCACATTCTGGAGTCTGACCTGGCTCCCTTCAATGCACTGGGCCACAGGCAGGAATCTGCAAATGGGATGCTCAGAGGCCTGAGAAGCAGCTGATAGAAACTTGGTGTAACTGGGGATCTGACCTTTAACACTAATTAGAACATTAAGTAGTTAATGGAAAACAGTGAAGAATGACCTTGGTTTCCACTGTGGGTGTTGGCAGGACTAACTAGGTCTGGAGGTCTATTAATGGAAAGACTCAGAAACTGAGTTTGGTCATAGGTTCAGAAGCACAGTTCTGTTCCCATGACAAAAAATAAAGGCCTCCAGAAATGGTGCTGAAATATTGTCTTGGCTTTCCTTGAACACCAGGGACTGAACAGGAGGGAAATTTGACCATATGAAAGTCTTTTCCAAGTGTCTTCTCTTTCATGAGAAGAATAAAGACCACTCAGGTTAGAATTCAGGCCACCCATTCAGTTCATCCCTGATTCTGTATCAAATGCACAGAAATCATTAAGCGGTTCAGAAAGCCTGCCCAAGAAACAACTTTTGGGGCTGTGGTCCCAGTAACAGGGAGGAGACCAGTTCTGCAGGCAGGCATCCTATAGCAGCCAATGGGTAGCAGAGTGCTCACTGGGGTGGAGGATGGTACCCCCTCTCCCCTCCACACACACACAAAGCCAGAGCAATTCTGCTCTCTCCGGGATCCCTCAGGTTACTGGAAGGAGAGCAAACTATATGGCCTATCGGGCAGAACATACCACATACACTTTTGTCTTATGTTGTCCTGATAAAATTACAGCTTATTAATGCATAAATCATTACATTCTATTTTCAAAACAAGACCAAAGGTTTTAGTGAAACAGACTTTATCTGGCGTCACCGCAGTTTCTCAATGGGCTATTTCTTTGCTCCCTAATGCCTTTATGACCATTTTCTTGAAGAAAACAGAGCACAAAACCCTCAAATACTTTACAAAATTCTTTGGTAGGCAAAGTTGTCTTTGGCCCAAAGCTGGCTTCTTAGTACCAGACAAGTCCTTGCCCCCTCCAGTTACCCTATCCCAGGCTCCTGGGCACTTGGCCGGTCATTGGCAACACCTCTGGCAGTGATGCTCCAGGAGGGCTGGAATTAATGCCAGCTTAGCGCCAGGTCACTCACTGGGGAGTGGGCCCAGGATCTCCCTAAGGCTTATGGAACTGCTCTGGGCTGTGCCTGCTCCTTCATTGAGCTATTAGTATTCTGAGCTGTCTTAGGGCTCTGACTGGCTCCACGGGGCCAGTTTGATTTGAGTAAGGCACCCAGGGGCTTTTCTGGCCCAAGTCTTACTCTGAAAACCCAGAATTGCTTTGCTGCTGAGGGCTGTCCAAGGACATCACAAGGCAGACCCCTTAGGCAACTGTACTCAGCTGTGTCCCTCCAGGGGGTACGCACAGACATTTGAAAAGGGGTCTGAGTTTTATAAGGAAATCCAGCCCTATCATCTCACTTCTCATTTCTCAAAGCTTCCTGACCATCATTCCTCTGAAAAGTAACTTTCACGACTTTGATAATGATGGTCCCCGTTCCATATGTCCACTCACTTGTAGAAGGCTTGGTTCTCAATCCCACATTTCCAGAGGTGCTTGCAGGCTTCTGGAGTTGGAGCAAAATATGTGAGAATAATTTTCTTTTCCTACAAAAAACCCCACATAGAAACAGCTGAGTGTGGATGGAGAAGAGAAGGGTGAAGTAGGCCAAGACACTGACCCCCGCAAGCTGTCTAAGGGCTCCCATGACTCTCACAGGCTGCGGATGGGGAAGGGGCTGCCTGGCAGCTGGCTGGTTGGAAGCGAAGGCCTGCAGGACTCCCTGGGGTGGGGCAGAGCTGTTGGGTGCATAAGTTCACACCTGGCAGGGCCACTGAGAGTAAGTCTCAGCTGGCACAAACAGAACCAAGAGCCCTCACCAGAGAAAGTAGCACTCATACCTAAAATGTTTTTTAATTTCTACTTTGTATTTATTTTCTTGAAATTTTCATATGAAAGCAAAAGAATCTTATTTTGATTGCATTTTTTGGAAGCATGAAACTTCTGGGTGTCATCAGCAGCCCCAAGAAAGCTCTGCGTTCCAGGGCTTTGCCACCTCTCCCTCCCTCACCTCCACATCTTGACCTTGGTCTTGGCTTAGCATGCAGGTGGCTTAGCTCTACCTGGATGGAGCACTTTTGTTCAGCCCTGGCCATCAGGAACCATCCCAGTACCTCAGCCCTCCTGAAAAGAAGGAAGCCAGCACTCACCTCTTTCTGACTTACGTATAAATAGAAAGTCTTCCCTTCAAATTTCAGCTTGGTCACCTCATTCCTAGAAGCACAAAGACACCTCAGTGGTGAGCTGCTCGTTCACAACTACGTCTCAGATGCACAGCCCACCCCGACTGGAAGGGGCTCCAGGCACAGACACAGTTTTAGCCAAATCAGAACTAAAACAAGACAGCAGCGCAGTGGCCTTGGAGAACAGTTGCTGAAATAGTTCAATCCACAGTTTTCTAGTCAATCAAACTATAATAATAGGGTGATAGGAGGATTTCAGGCTCATCGACAGTGGCTGTAAAAGGGAAACACTGGCATGGGAAGTGAGTCTAGGTAGGGTGGTCCCAGGCCATTTCAGGATTTGGTTCATAACACAGGTGCATTATCTGGATGGGACTATCAAACATAAGATGCCACAGTAGCTGATGAGGCCAAAGTTCAAGATACAGCAAATCATGAAAATGCAACCAGGTTCTGAGGGAACTGAGTCTTTCAGGTGACTGTGCCACTGGATGGAAAATGCAGTTGAATGCAGACAAATGTCAAATGATCTCAGGGAGGGGGTGGAACAACATACCAAAGAGAGAACAGATTACATGAACAGTCATGCAGTGTACTGACCAGGAAAGGGGCTTAGGGGTTTTTGTAGAAAAATCCTTGAAGCCACCAGCCCAGTGAATGGCTGCAGTAAAAGAGGCAAACAGGATACTGGGGTACGTCACCCGCAGGACAGACACAAATCAGAAGAAGTGACATGGTTACTGTACAGGGCACGGCTTAGACCTCACCTCCACATACTGCTTGCAGCCTTAGTTGCATTTACAGAATGGAAAAATGACTGGGATTGTAGGTGGATGTCCCTGAGAGCCAGAGAACCGGGCCTCAGCACTAGTCAAGCTTCACTTCCTTCCATTTGCCTGACTTGGCTGCCCTCGGGAGTCCGAAGGGCCTCCACCCTCACTGGGGGTGGAGTCCTTATTTTTCTACCCACTGGAGCCCCCATGGAGGTCTGACCAGGCACAAGTGCCTACACTTGGTGTCTTCCTCTTTGCAATTTTTAGGGGAAATTTCCTCAATATCCTAGGAAGTAGCAGAAAGGTTAGTGAGAACTATGTACCCAGTTTACTACTGGACAAAACTGAGGGGACAAAAGAAGGTCACTTGTTCCCTGGAAATCATGGTTGGGCTGGGATGAGAGTTCACAATTCTGACCAACAGTTCTGAGCTAATACAAGACACAGTGTATTCCTTCCCTGTTTGATGCCCTTCCAACCAACCAATCAGTCTCTCATACACAGAATACTATAAATATCAATTGGTTAATGTAGAAACAAGCACACAGATCATCTAGACTTCAATAAGAAAGGTAGGAAAGTGAGATTGGGTTTACATCTATTAAAGCTGAGACACTGTGAAGAGGAGACTTCCTGCAGATGTGAGGATAGGAAAGGGCCTGGGAGAAGCAGGTGAACATCGGGGCTTCTGGAGGGGTAGGGACACATTACGGATTGTAGGTTCCTGTATCAGTTGTGTCTGACCTCATGAGGCAGCTACCCTGGTCAGTGTGGTCCCGGATCTGGGCTCGCTAAGGGACATCTGACAACCCACTGTATCCAGGCAGCAGGTGCTCCTCCCTGGGAGGGAGAGTGGTGGCCTGGTCCTGCTCATTGTCTTTTTCTGAAAAGTATTTTGTTGGACAGAAGACCGCAAACCCTCGATGTCTTCACCCAGAGAGCACAGTGGGTGGGCCAACTGGAGCTGGATCTGTCTGAGGAGCAGTTTCTCCAACATGAGGTTGATCATCAGATTGCCAGTCTTCACAAGAGCAATGGGGGAAAGGTGGTGTCTATGAGGTCAGGACAGGAGCTGAAGGGGACACGGGAGGATAGATGCCCTGCAGTCCCCCCAGCAGAAAGCTTGTCAGAAAGCAGCTCTGTCCTGATTCCCATGAGCTCTTCTGGAGAAGGAAACAAGACAGGAGCCGGCTTCCCTGGCTAAGCTCTGCTGGGCCAAGGAAAGCCACTTGTCCAAGCCCATGGGAGGAGTTGGCCAGCTAAGACTTGACAGTCTAAGGTCCAAGAAGGTACAAAAGTCACAGGGGCTTAGTAGAACAGCCAACATGTTTTGATGAGGTGAAAGATGTTTGCATAGGCCTGAAAAAGGGTCTCCAGGAGAGCCGAATGTCCATCAACAAAGCAGAGTCTGCACTGCATCGGCTCCCAGAGCCACGCAGCAGAACAGACCCCGAACAGACGGGGCAGAGCAGTAGTTCAAAGTAGCTTCAGCTGAGGCAGTGTCTCCTGCCTGCTAGAAATTGGGGAGAGGGAGAGGGAGAGGGAGAGGGAGGGAGGGAAGAAGAAGTGGGGATATGATTCTTGGAAGCTGAGGACACCTAGTCCCTCAAGAGGGAGAGGAGAGACAGAGCAGGAGCTGTGCTTTTGCAGACGGTGCCCACAGTGGGGTTGGCCTGAGCAGGGTGCTTGCCAGAGCAACTGGGTAACTCCTACCTGCCCCAGGGGTCACTGTGAGCCCCTCCTTCATTAGGAGAGTGGGTAGGGGAGTAAGCATCCATGCAGATGCTATGGGCCTCAGTGGGGAATAGTCCCAAGGTCTCATTTCTCATGGGGACTTGGCTTCTCTAATATTGGCTCCAGCCCCACGCCTTTCTTCATACCAGAAATCAACCCTCCACACCCTTTCTTCTTCTGGAGAGGCTGCTGGCTCTCAGGAACACCCCTCTAGAAGAATAGGATCCCTAGGAAGAGACCACTACCTTCATCAGTTAGCATTATGGATGCAAGGCTTTGGAGGGGCTCAGAACCATAACTGCCCAATCACACACAAAGAACATGGGAACCACAGCCCTCCCCAGCTGGTGAAGTATAAAAAGCCTGTCTTGGAAATAAAGATATTCACCATTTAATGAAGTGGACCCTCTTGTTTCCTTGAAGAACAACAAATCCAAAAGGAGTGAAGGCCAGAAATGCAGCATTTCCTGACACGTCCTGCAACACAGGAAGACTTCTCATCGGGGTGATGCAGGCATAGAGATGAAAGGGTGAGAAACAGCTGTTCATCAGAGATACAGGGTTAATACTTGGCAGCAGGTCACAGAGGGAAGAGCAAGGCATTTGGAAGTGAAAGGCAAGTAACTTACCTTCCTTCCGTGAGCCTCAATGCCCTTAACTGTAAGTTGTAGATTATAATGATACCAATCTTAGAAGGCTGTTGTGAACATCCAAAGGGAGAGGCAAACCCTCACGCATTGCTGGTGGGGTTGTAAAATGGTACAGTCATTTTGGAAAGCAGGTTGGAAGTTCTTCAAATTGTTAAACACAGAGTTACCTCATGACCCAGCAATTCCACTCCTAGGTATGTACCCAAGAGAACTGAAAACATATGTTCACACAGAAACTCACACATGAATGTTTATAGCAGGATTAATTGTTCATAACAGCCAGAAAGTGGAAACAATCCAAATGTCTGTCGATTGGAAAATGAATGAGCAAAATGTGGCAGATCCATACAATGGAAAATGTTCAGCAAGAAAAGAGAATGAATCACTGACACATGCTACAAGCTCTGAAAACACGGTGCTAAAAGGAAACAGTTATAAAAGATCACGTGTTCTATGACTGCATTTATATAAAATGTCCAGAATAGGCAAATCCATTGAGGCAAAAAGCTGCCAGGAGCTGTGGGGAAGGGGAGATAGGAAGCAACAGCTAATAGGAACATGATTAACATGTTCTAAAATTAGATAGTGGCGACGGTTGCACAACTCTGTGAATATACTAAAAACCACTGGACTGCATACTTTAAAAGGATGGATTTTATGATATGTGAATTATATCTCAAAAAAGCTGTTATCGGAGGGAGGCATGGAGGGAAAGGGAGAAGGGGGGAGAGGGAGGGTGGGACTGAGGGGCAGGAGAGAGAATGAGAATGAATGAATGAAGATGCAGGTATCATGATGGGCTCCACACACGGCTCCCTCGGGAAAGCTTAGCTAAAGAAAAGGTAGGAAGCAACTGGCCTAGTGGAATAGCCATCACCAGCCCTACGGTGCCTGAAACAACAAAGAGGCCTCTTGGTCACCTGTCGCCATTAGTCAGTAAACACCACGCCTGAGGTTCTGCTGAGCAAAGAGGGGAGAAGGTACAGCAGCAGCTGTAGGTCACAGTTCCCTCCTGTGGGACAATGAGCTCCATGGGGATCAGGTCTTTTCTAGTTGGGATGAGGCACAGAAAGCTGGTTGATGGGTTATGCTGTCCCAGGAAGCTTGCTCTGGTAGGGACCTCAGGTGAGAATCTGCTCTGTCAGGGTGTGTATTCAGGTGGCCAGAAAATCATGGCAGCATGCTAGTCAAATGTGTGTGCAGGACAGTTGTCTGGGCCATAGCTTAGATGGTGCCATGCAGTGTTGTCCTGAAAGCGTCTCTTAGAGTTGGGGTTACAAGTGTGAGCATCTGGGCCCAGGGAATAAACTAAGTACATGTTTTGCAAACATGTCCAATTAATGTATTTTTGGACCCTTTCCTCAGGGTCTGTCATGACCCCAACACTTGCATGCACGCACAATGTCATTCAACTTTGGGCACAGCAAAGAGCTGTTTAAAAATATCCTGAGTGGAGATACTGTGAAGCCACAGGGCTGGATCTTCTCCTGCCTGTCATCAGTGCTTGGTGGTGGTTAACACCTGAGTGCCAGCACGTACACAAGCGCTAACCTGGCAGGTTGACAGGGACATGGGTCAGGGCAGGCTGGTGCTTAGGGTAGAGAACACCTGGGAGAGGTGGGTGAGGGCTCTGCTTGCAGGGAGGTGGCCTGCCTTGGAGGGTGGGCACCAGGACGCTTTGTGCTCACTGTGCAGCCAGGATCCAAGGAAGTCCTGAAACCAGGCTTCCAAAGAGACCTGAGGGTGGAGACCTTACCTTGTTTGTACTCATGGAACAGGCCTGCAGGAAATGTTTATCAGATGAATGTGTAAGACAATGGGTGTGCCAGAGGGGCCAGGGTGACTGCAGTGGAGGAAGTAAAAAAATGGGAGGGGAGGGCACAGTGGGACCAGTGGGGAAAGCGCCTTCCAGTGCACCCTGAGAGACAAGAAAGGCCTAGCAGGAAGAAAAGGGTCATGCCTACAGAGGACTGAGGAAGGCTGGAAATAACAGGTAAAGAGTAGAAAGGGAAGCGGCAGGGTGGGTAGGGATGCGCCACCCTGCTTCCTGTACCACTGACCCCTGCGGGCAATGGCAGGGCAGAGAGCGCCTACCCATCCCCACAGTGAGTGGGCTCGGTTGGGGTCAGGCCACTCAGGCCCAAGTTCTGGCTCTGCCACTCACTGTCTGTGTGACCTTGGCCGGGTCCCTTCATTTCTCCATGTTTCAGACTCCTTGCTGTAAAATAAGGATTGATAATCTTATCTATGTCTTAGGCTGTACTTAGTAGGCACCTGATACATGTTGGTGGTTGTGTTGTTAATATTATGGCTGCTACTAATTAGCTCAGTTTGTTGAACTTAATTCAAAATCTTTTAAAAACAAAACAAAACATGTTACTATTTTTCCTGATGTTGGATTTAAATGTTAGTTAGGAAATGAGGGTGTGGGAAGTTGGGGTAGAAAGGGAGATGCCACTCTTGTTAGGGGACTATGATAAAAGGGGATCTGAGTGATACCCGTGGGACCTGGGGTGAAAGTAAAGTGGGCAGAGGGGGAGGAGACAGAGGCTGTGACAGATCTGTGGGAGTCACCCCAGTGCAAAGGGAAGAGAAGGTCCTCCCACGAGCTGGGTGCTGCTGGCTGGGTTATGGGGTGGCACCATCCATCTGCAACACCCAGACGCCTCGGGGCTGGCCTCCCAGGGAAGGCAGGTGTTGGAGTTAGAGGGGAACAGCCTCTCCTGACCAGACTGGTTGATTTGGAACAGGGAGCAAACTGGGAATAAATCCTGATTAGACACCACAGGGTTCCATAAGTAATAACAGCACCTTGACTAGACCCAATCTGGTCTCATGAAGAGAGCAATTCTCCAAATTGCTTCCAGTGCGACAGTTCCCAGTTCCAGATGAAGGCCTCTGCCAGCCTCCGGCAGCTGGGTGTCCACAGGGGTGGAGGGCAGCAGGAATGTTCGCTGCTTGTCTGGCACATGAGGAGCGGGGCTTGGAGTTACAGTGAGAAACCTCATATCTGTACCAGCATGAAAACACAAACAGGCAGCCACGCTGACACCTTCTTTGGAACTTTCCCAGTTCCTTCTATCTAACGTGTCATTCTCATTGTGAGCCTGCCCTTGGGATTTGTGTGAGAAAGGACAGGTTACGAAAACAGAAGGAAATGGGGACGAGAAGTGACACAGACAATAGTAACCTGTCCCCTTCCCATCCTGATGAAATCAGTACCCACAGGACTGAGCCATTAATACACCTGGGAGGTGGAATGAAAACTCGTGTCCTGACAGCCACAGGCAGGTATCGCCGTCTCCACTCTACATCAGCTAACAGTCAAAGGAATTTAGTTCACGTTTACAGTTTGAGGCAGAAGTTTGTTTCCAATTTTTCATCCTTGTGCAAAGAGCTTTTGTCTGGGTTTAGGATCCCAGCTCTGTTTCTTATTTGCTCTGTGACTTCCTTAACTTCTCTGAACTTCAGTTTCCTCATTTGTAAAATAAGGACAATAAATAGTATATACTTCAAAAATACTGCTTCCATCTGATGGCCTGAATGACTAACTGCCAGGACATGGCTAATAGTGTTCTCCTGGAGAGGGGATGGACTTGCACTGAGACAGTCACGTGTTCATGTGGAGCCCACCATCAAACTTGACCTGCATCAATTCAATATCTTGGAGGTTTGCCTAAGATGATCACTCTGCCCAGAAAAGGACTTTTGGAAACCACAGCACTGACTGGTTCTTGGAAGTAGGGACATGTGGCCACCTTTGTCCAGTCCCCCTCCGATAGTGAGGTAGGCTTCTGTCTGCTGCCGCCCCAGTGGACATCCTGGGTATGACAGCATAAGGACCCAGCATTCTTGGTTGTTCCGCCTCTAGGTCATCCAGTCCCCTCTCCAAAGCATGACTTAAACTAATTCAATCTGGGTGGATGAAACCTCTGTTATTCTTTAAAAACCATAGGGAAGAGGAATCGACATGCCTTTCCAGACCCTTGTGCCCATTCCTGAAAGAGCTTGTAGCTGGGAACCTTTAAGTCAATTGTGAAAATCACCCAGTTTCAGTATACTCAAACTGGGCCACAAGAAACTGGGGTGGAAATCAGGGCGAGGCACCTGTAAGAGGCTTGGCGTCACCCCATGACAGCTCAGAGACGGAAATCTTGGCAGAAACTTGCCACCTAGGTGGGTTTAGTCAAGTTCTTCATTTCAGCAATAAATCTAACATTCTCTCCACAATGCAGCCTGGAGGGGCCCACCCGAGGACGAGGGTGAGCTGTCACAGCTCCTTCTGGTTCTGGTTCTCTGAGGTCAGGGGCAACCTGTCAAGCTGGGAGGAGGGTTTATTAAGAGAGAAGCCTGGGTGGCTCGATTATGAAAGTAATGATCCTATTTTAAGGGCAAAGGAATGACAATGGATTTCATTTGTGTGGTTGCTCCAACCTAGATCCTGCTGATATCAGTTTCCTCCTGGTCTGTTCAGAACAGACATAAAGCCACTTGGTGAACTTACGTTACGTTTTTATGATTTCAGTAGTTTCATATGTCTTTGCCTTCTCTCTATCATAGCTGGCAGTGAGTCCTGCTTTGTTCCTAAATAAATGCCATCACTCCAGAAGGAAGACTATGAACGATAACTGAAAGAGCACACCACTGAGACGCAGACAACTCTGGGTTCGAGTCCCGGTACTGTGGGTACCAGTAACTCTCGACATGTCGTTAGTCCGTCAGAGGGTCAGTGTTCTTATCTTAAAAGGAGGACAAGAACTTCTTGAAAGCGTTATTGAAAAGATTAAATGAGATAGTGCACATAAATGCCCGGCATGTTCATTCAATAAATGGCACCCTTCTGACTCATAAGGCTGGGTGAAGACCGGGTATCTGGGATGGGTATCTGGGAGGGTCTGATTACTCCACAAACCTTCATGGCAGGAGACCCAGAGGAAACAACCAGTCCCAGGGCCCTGGAAGGAACAGGACAGTGGCTCCTGGGCTTGGAGAGGTGTCAGGCTGGGGAATAGGTACAACACTGGGCTGCCAGTGGTTTGCTCCACTCTCCACATCCAGCGGCTATAGGCTTGGCCTGCTGGGGCTCCTGCAGAGAGCAAGGGGGGGTGGGTTGTGAATGCTCAGAATCTGGGCATTATTGCACGCCAGCTAGCTACTGGACCCCTCGGTCTGTCCCACCCAGAGCGGGTAGGATCGCCTCTTCCTGGTCCCAGGGCCAGACAAGGACACTGTGGGCAGAACGAAACCATCAGCATGGACAGGAAGATCAGCAACTTCTTAATCAGTTCAGGAGAACAGAGCCCAGCCTAAGTGTTGCTCTGCTCTCATTTAATTATCAAAACGATTCCTCTTCTTCTGTCCTCCCTGGGGCTACGTGCCCCAGATTCCCTGGGCCCAGTAATTGCCTCTCTGTTAATAGAAATCATCAGTATTTATTACACTGAGTGCTCCAGCTTATTGCAGCTCTCCTTGTAGCAGCATTAAGGCGAGTGCTTGGTAGCATATCACCAAAGTGACTCTACTTAATGACAAGAGTAAAGGCTCTCAAACTGTTCTTGCTCAAGAAGCTGAGGAAATCCTGAGCTGGAGCCCAGTGAATGAGATGAGATGAGGGCCCATGTGTGGGGTCTGCAGCAGGGCCCTGACATGGCCCTAGGTGAGCAAGAGGTGTAGGGCCCAGGAACAAAGGACTGGAAGCCCAGTGCTGAGCACTCCCACCTTCTCCCCAGAGGAAGTCTCCTGAGGGCTCCTGCTCCTTACAGATACATCATGGGAAGTGACTTGAGTTCAAGTTCTTGCTCTGTCACTCAGGGCCTTGTAAACTGTGGCTTCCTGGAACTTTGATCTCCTCATCTATAAGCCAGGAAGAGTAACATCCATCTCCCAGGGCTGGCATGCAGATTAAATGAGAAAATAATGTGAAGGATTCCCAGGGGCCTGCCATGGAAGGTGTGACAAATGTCACTTCTCTCCTGCAGTCCCTTCAGCCTGTGTCCAAGAAGGACAAATTCATTAAAGCAGGGCTAAGCCACTGTCACCCACAGTCACTCAGCTGTGCCCAGGCCCATTATGTGTTGTCAGGTGACAGTCCTGCCTGGGGACCCATCTCTGAAGAGGTGGGCACTCTGTGTGACCTCAAGGGGACAGGGCAGATTTAGAGTCAAAATGAGAGGTACCTGGCACCTCCTGATAACTGTGTCTATTTTTAGGCAGCTGTGTCCTTTAAGGTCATGAAGTGACTCAGCAGTTCAGGGAGAAGCAGTTATTGAGTACCCACTGTGTACCGATGAGCAAAGTGAGGCTTGGAGAAGCCTCCAAAGGCCCCAGTAAGTAGGAGCCAAGTTCTGGATTCAAGGTCAGCTGACTCTGAAGCTCTCTTCAGTCTTATGCAGGTTCCTCTGCTGACAGTATCTGAGTAATTAATGGAGCTGGACTACAACAGTTATGCAGAGGGCATTATTTATGAGACTGTGCTAATTCATTGGTAAATATCCATGTCACTTTTTGGGTATAAATAGGCATCAATGTGTTTTCTGATAGTGCTGGCCCCCAAGAACACACGGGTTTTCTGGCAGTAGGCTGTGCTGGTGGATAGGAAACGGGTTGGGGAAGGTGACCAGGGGAGAGTTAGATGTCAGAGTTCATCTTGGAAGTTTCCACATTAAAACCTATGCAAGAACAAATCACCATTACCTCACCAAGAGGCCAAAGGAAATGCAACTCTGGCCCCACATCACTGGTTCCTTGGTTTCTATTCTCTTGATTTTTGTTGGAAACTTATGATGTCCCTTTACCTATTAGGAAGAAAAGGTCAAGGTCCTCCTGTTCCCATTGGATACTGTCTCCCTCAGATTAGTTTGAGAATCAGTTTTACTGTTGGTACTGGAGTCTCTCCAGTGGTGGAAAGACAGAGGCAAACACTGGGAGAAACTGAGGCAGAGACAGGAGTGTCAGAGCCAGTGGGATATGGAGATAAGTGGAGGATGTGGCCACAGAGTTTAGGAAGAGGCCACAGGTCTCCCCTGCTCTCCGCAGTGACTGTGGCTGCCTGAGCTCATCTCCACAATGAGCCACATGTGAGTAATTACGGAGGTTTTCTCTGGGCAGAGCCTGCCTGGCTGGTTCCCGCCTTGCCCTCACAGGCACATAATGGAATTAGATGTGACTCCACTGCATTTCCGTGCAGTGACTTACGCTGCTGTAGTCAATAAAACCCACTCTTGGAAAGAAACTAGATTACGGGTCAAGGAAGGGTGGGCAGTGTGCTGAGCCGCCTCTGACTGTTCCCTGTGGGGGAGCCTTCCACATTCCTCCTCTCTTCATTCCCACCAAATTACCCATCGCTGCAAAACTGGGGCCCTGTTTCAGACTTGTTATTTAGACTGACTCTGCCTCTGACCCTCCGACACTGATGTGGCAGCACAAAATTATGCTGTGTGGAATCCAGAGGAGTTTTAAGACATTTTCTCTGGCATCTGTCACTAAAAGCTAATCACCCAGCTATCGAAGGGGTGGAGGGTGCAGGCATGTGGGACCTCCCTGCCTGCTGCCCTCTACAGGAGGATCAATGAGACCTCTCACCACGGGGATCTTACCTTACATGGGTGAGGGTCCACTCCGTATGTCTCCAATGTCTGCGCTTTTCTTAAAAAGTTCATCTCTGATGTTGCTGGTGTCTGACCACTGGAATAAAGAAAATGAGATGATTTGAGGGCTTTCTGTTTCCATAGCTTCCCCTGAGGCAAATTATTAAGAAGTGCTTAGGCCCTGGCCAGTGTGGCTGAGTGGTCAGAGTGCTGGCAGTACACCAAAGGGTTGGGGGTTCAATTAGCAGTGAAGGGCACGTACCTGGGTTGCAGGTTTAACCTCGCCCTGGTAGGGGCCTGTTCAAGAGGCGACCAATTGATGTCTCTCTCTCACATCAATGCTTCTCTCTCTCTCTCCTCACCTCCCTCCCACTCTGTCTAAAAATCAATGGAAAAAATGTCCTGGGCTGAGGATTAACAAAAAACAAACAGAAGTGCTCAGGATGTCTCACACCACAATTTTTCCAGAGTGCACTCCCTGCTCTGTTCTAGGACCAACTTTAGAGGGTCAAAAACTCAGATGTCTTCAGGGTTAGGCAGGCTACATAATGAATGACATGGGCTTAGTGTAATATAGTAGGCAGTGGTGGGGACTGTGGCAAACTGGGGAGTGCTACCCCTTCTAATGAGGGCAGCTGCTGCTCTGCTTCAAGATTATTGTCATGTGGGACTGCAGGGCCCAGCATTGCTAGATGTGATTTTTTAAAGTCAGAGATACTGATTTTCATGTGGTATTTCATGATTTTAAATACTACAGGAGCAAACAAAACACATTTGCAGGCTAGCTACAGGCCATGGATTTCTCATCTGTGACCTGATGTAGGCTGAAATAGAAAGAAGGGGCCTGTATATCTTGCTGATACTGCCTAACCCTCTTCCTTTACCAAGAGGGAACATGGGAGTGGAGGGTGATGAGACGCAGCTGGAGACAGTGCTAAGCTTTCCAGACTCCACTAGAGCTGTCTGCCCACAGGGTGATGACTATGAAAAGAAAACAAGCAGCAAAAGGAAGAAACCAGCCCTGGCACCAAACCATATGAAGAAGGGGCCTTTAGTATCATCATTCCCCTCCTGGCTGCCTCTTTAGCAGGTGCATAGATGAGCTCAACACAGACCAATGGCAATATCACCATTGTCAGGCGCTCTCAGGGCCCAGAGCCCTGGCAAAGCAGATGTACTTCTACCCATGTGGGGTTGGCTTCTGTGTGAGGAAGAGTGGGCAATTTGTGAAGGGAAGGAAGACAAGCCACATTCCGTCCCGAGAGGCATCGTCAGTCAGTACCTATGTGCCAGCCTCGGTGCTGCCTGCTGTAAAGTATACCAAGATGTTTAGTGCACAGTCTGGGCCCTTGAGGAACTCATGTTAGAGTTGGAGAAAGGAAACACACATTTTTGTAGTCTGAAGATGAAGCTGAACCTGTGTAAGTAGTACCTGTAAGCAGGCATTATGTTGACTGCAGACTTCTACGTCCACCCATGTGCTGAGACACAGGAAGGTGTTTGGAAAATACTTGTGCAGCAGGCCAAGGGCTGGGCCCCTAGCTCCATTCACCTCTGGGCCCGTCAAAGCAGGCATCATTTCCTGGGGAATCTCCAACCTTCTACCAGGTTTCTGAAGGACTGGACCCACTGCTCTGACATTGAAAACCCTCCTGGCAGCGCCTCAGGGGGGGTCCTAGCACTTCCCTACTATCTTCTTTAAATGAACCCTGAGCCATTACACAGGTCCGTGTGCATTCCAACCTTTACCACCAGGGGTCGCTATTGCCTTAATAGAGTAATGAGACAAACCCTTAGGCAGGGGAAAGGCATCGGATTTGCACGGGGAGAGGGGTGGGAAGCGGCTAAGATTCCACCTTTGATAGGTGTCTCCATTCCTCTGGGAGGGTCGGGGACCAGTCCTGCCACACAAGGTGGCCAGGTGGTCTGTTTACAAAGGCTAAGGAGGCTGTGGGGACATATCTGTTGGTAATATCTTTGAGTGGAGGTGAAGATTTTTTTGTGTTTTTGTGTTTGTGTGTGTGTGTGTTTTGTGGGCCAGAGGATTAAGGTAGGAACTAGTTTGGACTTAATATTATTGTTAGAAATATCTTTTACCTCCTCTTGGGCATTTTTCTTCCCCAGAAAGGTAGTTAGACATTATTTTAGAGATTAAAAAAATTATAATGTATTGATATAACAGCATGTTTTATTTTACAACACTTTGCATATCACGTTTTCTTCATAGTTTATCAGTTTGGGGGATCTGGGCTCCAGCGTGCCACACAAAGTAGAGCCCAAACACCTGTGCTTTTTGTTTTTTACATCAGTCTTTGTAGAAAATCCTATTTCACATGGGTGAAAGGATGCATTCATGCTATTTGATGGAATTAGGAATATTCTGGGCGAACTAAGAATCTGAGGAGGACAGGCCTCCTGCTTCCAGCTACTTCTCTCCCCCTTCCCTCTGTGCAAGGGTGTGGCTGAGGCAATGCTGAAGATACGGTTCCTGAACCAAATGCTCCCAGGGCACCCACAGCATTTATGGGTCAGGCTGGCCTGCTGGAGTCCTGCCCGCTGACCAGGAGGCCCCTGTAACACTGTCTCAGACTGAGGCCAAAGGATTGCTCATTTTCACATTCCCACTGAACCCCTCTAATCTTTTTTCTCTCCTGCTGTTTCCTTTATGTTTTTCTTTTCCTCTTTGCCAGTTCATGCTTTTGTCCTCTGTCTCTTCATTTTTCTTGGTGAAGCAAATACCTCTGAGGCCAACCCGTCTGTTTTCCTTACTATACAATGTCTCTCTTGCTTTTAAGTCTAGCCTACACCACTCTTCCTGGAGAGTGAGCCCACAGGGGTGGGACTGTGCTGTCAGTGGGTCACTGGAAATGGTACATCCACTCAGAAGGCCAGGCTGTGGGGGAAACAGTGTCCTGGGCTGGAACTGAGTGTCACTCACCTGAGTTCTGTTCTGTGAATCTCAGCAATTTTCCTTTCCAGCTTCTCTGAATGTTTAGGAAAAAACTGGAACTTTGAGCTGTAGCCTTCAGGGTGTTTTCCTGGGTCATAATCTCCAATCTCCGCTTGTAAAAGGAAAGTAGAAGAAAACAATTGTGGGGATTGGCAGAGCAACAAAAGATTAACACACAGAGCAAAAGTCCGAGCATGCACCAAATTTACAAAGCACAGCGGATCTTGAGCAAGGGGTGTTGGTGTTGGGGGTTGGGCAGAAGGCATGCCCCTTGGGAGCATGTCCACATTTGTTCTCCCAGATGTGCATACTGGGTTGGTGTCTAAGCAGAGAGATAGTAGAGCTGACCCTGTGTTCAAGAGTAAATTTGCAATGAAAGAGCAGAGGTCTACACCATGGCCCTCATCCATTCAGTTATGAGAAGAAGGCCTGGGAGCAACGCTCTTTGTAGCAACAGGACACTGTGAGCTTGATCAGGAAGACAGAACCTCTTGGGCCTGAGTCAGGTCAGAAATCTTGCTTTGAGGATTTTAGCAGGGACATAGCAAATTGATGAATGAGCCATGATCCAAACTATGAAGCCAACTCTCAGTCCAAATCAAATGAAATCAAGTGAATAAATTTGAATAAATATTCTTGAGGGCTGAGCAGGTACCAGGCCCCCTGGAGAGGACAGCAGAGCAGGGAATACTGGCTGTAACCAGAAAGTGCCATTGAGATCAGCAGCACCAGGTCCCAAGGCTGACTCCTCAGCTCCCTGCAGGGGGTCCATTGCTAAAGCTGGTAAGATCTCTGATCTTAGCGATCTTTGGGGGCAGGGATAGAGGTGAGCCCATGGTGCTCTCCACAAGGTGTTCTGAGGTGGGAACCTAGCTTTCTCCATGGGAAGTACTTCACAGAAACATCATGGAGATGTGAAGAGGAAGGATGTTAAGAAGTTCTAGCTGCTTTGTGGTTGCCCTTTCTCCTTCCCTAGTGAGAACCACAACTAGTGTAGAGAGAAATCTGGAGGGATAAGTGAATATTAAGGGGAAGATATGCCCTCTGCTCACAGATGAATATTATGCTTTACAAATACTTGGGAATTTCTATTCTTAAGCAAGAGGCTAAAGGCATCCCTGGGTCTAAAGTCTGGAGTGACCTTGAGCCATGGAGTCATTTATTATGATTTTATTTAGAAGGCTCCAAATGGAAAACATCAATGTTGGACATCAATTTCCTTAAAGAAAAAAAAAATTAAATTTCAATATGGTTGTCAGGCTAAACTGAAGGAAAGACTAGAGTTTAAAATTTCACTTACATCAAACCAGGTTCTCCTTTAAAAATGAAAGGGGCCTCTTTGGGTACCTTGGGGTTGCCAAGTACCTTCCTGTTTAGGTGATTTTTAAAAATAGGAGTCTCAGAAGGCAAAGTTGTAATGGGCTGACTTTTACATTCTTAACACAGCTGTGATATTTCTCCTGCCAGAAGAATTTTAGTTTCTATTTGGCAAGGATTTTCCAGGTTCTCTTCATAAAGTAGCTTCCTGGCTTTCACAGATTTCCAATTAAAAGTTCAGATTCTTTGATGGAAACTTCATGATTTTAGTGCTATGGTCCAAAACAATCCAGTGACAGTCTTAGGCCTAAGGGCTAAAACAAGTCTAGGAAGTGGCACTTAGAAGTCCCTTGCATTTCACGAGAGGAGGAGGGATTATTTATGAAGAATGCTTACCTTTCCCACTGTTTTTGCGCAAAAAAACCCCAAAACAAAACCCAGTCTGGGCACCAGCTGGGTACAGACTCAACTCTACCTTATTAGCATGTTAGGAAATGTGTTTGTTACTTGGAAACATTTTCAACTCTGAGGGCTCTGAACAGAAAGGGCCCTGAAATAGGGACCGGAATTCCAAGATGCTTCATGTCTCTGAGATTCGCATGAAAGGAAAAGTGGATTCAGATGACTCTCCAGAGTCTCAGTAACTTCATCACCCACGGATGCAGGGACCCCAAACACAGTGAGAGAGACTTGAGGGGCTGGCACAAAGACCTTGGGTGCAGTGCAGGGTTGAGTGGCCAGAGCTTTCAGCATCTGGGGAGTCGAGGCAAAACCCTCTCATCGGACTCCGCTTCACGTTAGATATATCTGTGTCTATACAAGAAGTGTCATCTGTGGTAAGCGAAATAATGTAATCAGCAGTTAGCATGAAAAGCAAATTTATCCTGTCAAAAGTCATTACCTTGAAGGATATAAGCCGCTAACAAGGCGGCATCTGACGTTTTGCAGAGGAGGCGCCCGTGGTAGAGATCCCTTTTGATCTGCAGGAAGACTAAATACCTGGAGAGAAAACACAGTGAAATATAAGGGATTCCTTTGATTGCTTTAAAGACAAAAACTCTGTCAGGACACTTTTACTACATTTAAAAATCTCAAAACATACCACAGAACAAATATATTCTCCATTTCCCTGAAGACTCTTTCTAGTACTTTGCCCTGAACTGATTTGAGGTTCAATTCAAAAGAACCTGTCAGTTTTTTTCTGTAGGTCAAAACAGAAATGGCGCTTCCTGGTAAAAACATTGTCCCCCCAGCGCTGGGCTTTGGGAGGAGCCGGCCCAGATCGATTCAGCACCAAAAAAGAAACCTATGTTGGAAGGGAGGGCCCGACTGGGCCTCTCTCCGCCTTGGACTCCGGCTGATGTTCCTTCCTAAGAGGCAGACGGTGGTGGAGGGAACGAGCCCAGGGAGGAGCTCTGCCTTGCCTTGTCTGGAGAATCTGTCCGTCTGTGGAACAGCCTTCAGTCACTGGCAGAGATCAGCCAGGCATCTCGAAATTTGAATAAGGTGTGAGAAGAGGCCGGGTGAAGGAAGCACGGAAACCTGTGGCTAGCATTTCTTCAGGTACAGGAAGCTTTCACCTCAGGTGGAGACAGAATATCAAGAGCAAGGGCCAGTAGCAACTGGTGTGTACTGAATGCTCCGTCTGCCAGCCCAAGGGCTCTGCACTTTACATGCAGCATCTCGTCTAATTCTCACTCAACACTTTGAGATAGGTGCTACATTATGTTTCTTTTTAAGATAAAGAAACTGAAGCTCAAATGATTTCACCAGGGTACACAACTGGTAAGGGGCAGAGCCAGGATTCAAATTCAGGACAGTTAGACTCCTGAGGCTGGCTCTTCATCACTGCTACACTGCCCTCCCGGCACTATCACTGCTTCATAGCTTCACAAGCAGTCAGTGGACCCTGTCACAGTGGAATGGAATTGCTGACTTTCCACTTTGAAAATGTCAGCCCAGGAGTGTGGTCTCCAATGTTCATAACCTCGCTGGTACCCTTGGAAGAGCAAAAGCCAGGGGTAGCAAACTCTTAGGTGAGTCACCTACCACAGTGGCTCCCTGGACGGGGGGACATCTGTGGTGGTTTAAAAATATGTCCATAAATTCTTTGACACTCATCCCCAGAGGCAGAGCGTAATCCCCTCCCTGTGAGTGTGGGCTGGTCTTAGTGACTTGCTCCTAACAAACAGAGTAGAGCAGAGGGTAGAGTCTGACCTTCGAGACCAGGTCACAGGGCCACTGCACCTTCCCCCTTTTCTCTCTTCCCCTTGGATCTTTCATCCTGCTTGAGGGCACTCAAGCACCCCTTTAGAAGGTCCATGCGGTGAGGAGCCGAGGTCTTTTGTCAACAGCCAGCTAGGAACCGACACTTTCTGCCAACAGCCACATGAGTACACCGTCTTGGACATGAATCCTCCAGTCAAGCCTTCAGATGCCTGCAGTCCCCTGAGAGACTCTGAGCCAGAACCCCCCAGCTAAGCTGCTCGGAGCTCCTGACTTACAGAAACTGAGAGATGGTACATGTTTGTTAGCTTAAGTTTTGTGGTACTTTGTTGGACAGCCATAGATAACTGCAGCACCCCTAGAGGAGTAATGGACATGTAGTAATATTCCCTTAAATTCTATCGGAAAAGACATTGGGTCCTCCTTAGATAACCAGAAGTTTCCACTGCTTCTGTTTTCAGGCTGAAGAATGAAACAAGATTCCAGGCTCACTTGTCATGTGAAAATGCTTGAGAAAGAGGACCACTGACAGTGCAACTCTGGGGTGGGGAGGGGTGCCAGCAGGTGACTGAGAACCTTGGGCTGGGTGATTCCAGTAATTAACAAACAGAAATCAAGGAGCAAGCAAACCTCTTCTCTCCTAAGGTCTTGCTACTCCTCCTCCAAGTGTGGCCCCCATAGCAGCAACATCTGGGAGCTTGTTGGAAATGGGGAATATGAGGCCCATCCTAGACCTACTGAATCATTTTAACAAGATCCCCAGGTGATTTGTATATAGATTAAGCATAAGCATCCTTCTAACCACATCGGGATGGACTTCCCTCCTCAAAACAAAGGGAAAGTGGGTGTTACAGTCTGGAAGTTCATAAGAGCTCCCCTCCTCACCTCAGTCACCATCACCTATCCCACTCTGACCCAATGTTTGCCAAGAAAAGCTGAAGGAAAAAGGAACCACGCAGAGTGAAAAATTAAGACGGATCTACCAAATCCAGCTTGTCTTCACTGCTTCCCACAGCGAAATGCCACCCGGTGTGTGGGAGAGGGAGAGGAAGAGAGCAAGGGAACGGAGGGGGAGGGGAAAAGGCTTCTCTGCCTCTCACTGTTCCAACTCCCACCTTCCACAGGCATTGGTGGGATGTGGAAGCAAACCTTTTGCCCCTTGCTCACTGATCTCTCCTCTCACACCTCCCTCCTTATCTGTGTTCAGAATTCAGGGACAGCACATACTGGATTGAAGATGTATCAAAGGGGCAGTAAGGCTCTGGAAAGTGATTCTCAATGTGGTGGTTAAGACAACATTCCCAGGGGAGCATGTGAGAATCTATATGTGTATGAGTGCTCCTGGGTTTGAAAAAGCCCCTCTAGAGCCCTCTTTGCCTTCCTCACACTGAGAACCACTTGTCTTTAACAGGCATCTTTATTGATGGATGCTTGACAGGGGCCTCATGTGAGCTGGAAAGGAAACAGGCTTTCCACTGTGGGGCGGGGTTTCTTCAGACTTTTGGAGGTAGGACAGCTACAGGGAGGTCAAGGGTAAGGCCATGGAAACATAGGCAATGGTACAGCAACTGGAAGAAGAGCGAGAAGGAAGGGCAAGTCAACATCCTAAAGAAACAAGCCACAGTTTTTAGAGGACAAGAAGAGTTGAGCTCATGAAAGAATGAACTGGCGGCTTCAAGGTAGAGACTTGCACTAGGGTCCCCCTTCCTCTTCTGCTACAGTGCCTTCCATCAAACTTCATGTTTTGTTCATTCAAGGAGGTACCAATGACTTGATGGTGTTTGTCATGAAAATATATCCCACATGATTCATAGCATCCTTAGGCCTACTCTCAAGAGACCCTGGCATGTTCTCTCCTGCCACACAGGGGCCTAAGGAAGACTATCGTGTTTCCAGAGGCACTGCCACCAGGGCCATTGTGTTGCCAGGCAAGGGATCAGCTTACTGGGGCCACCCAGCCCAGCCAGCTCCTGATGAGCAGACTAGTTGGGTAGCCCAATTCCAGAACCTCAGAATGGGAGTTACTAGAGCCCAATTCTCTCTTTTGTAGCTGAGGAAGTAGAAGTCCAGAGATGTAGAGTGACTTGTCTGAGGAGACACAGTGACCAGAATCAAGAAGGCCTCCTGACTCAGGGCCCAGTGCTGCTTCTACACCTCTGGTAATTCAGTTAATTATCAGGTTAGAGCGAGGGGGCTCCTAAACGAAGTCAGGAGAACTCTGTCATCAGAAAGAAATCCTCATTGGAACCAAACAAGAAATTAGCTTTAGACCAGACTGAAGACAAGCTTGTTCCTTTAGGACACTTTTTTTTGGGGTAAACTTTGCCTGTTTCCTTTTGGCTGCAGGAGGCCTTACCTCGCCTCCATTTTTTTTTAAAATTGATCTTAGAGAGAGGAAGGGAGGGGGAGAGAGAAACGTCAGTGTGAGAGAGAAACACTGATTGGTTGCCTCCTGTATGCACCCCAACTGGGGATGGAACCCACAGCCTGGGTATGTGCCCTGACTAGGAATCAAACCTGCCACCTTTGATGGACAGGACGATGCTCCAACCAGCTGAGCCACACTGGTCGGGTACCTCACCTCCATTTTTAATGCCTGTGTTGTCCTATATTGATGGGGGAATGAATAAGTGAAAGCCTAAAAGACGAACAAGGAAAACCTGAGATTTTCTGTAACATGTACATCTCTTCAAGGTACTGGCTTTGGCATATGCTTTCTGATACCAAAGGGTGGGGATGAATCCACAGATATTTCCAGAATTAAAGGTTCTGAACCTTGGAAAGCACTGGAGGCTCCTGAAGAGTTCCTTCCAGAAGATCCTTTGGCCCCACCTTCCTTCGTTGCCTCTGTCTTCCTCTGTTTTCCAACATCCTTTTTCCTAAGTAAAATCATGCTTAGTATGTCTTCCTCTCCCATACTAGACTGCAAGCTCCTTGGAGTCAGAGACATGTTTTATTTACTTTTAATATTCTAGAGGGCCCATCTACCCTGTGCCTAGCTCGCCTGCTCACCCCCCCCAGGGCCATCCAGCCTTCTAGTTCTCAGCACTTACACGTGCAGGCAGTGCACAGGCGCTGGGAGTCCAGCAGGGACATTCCAGTGGGAGAAAGAGATGACAAATAACAAAACAATACTAATGATTTACTGAGTGCATGCTGCGTGCTACACATTGTACTGTTTAACACACACGCCCTCTCTTTTTAATTCTCACTCGAGTACATGCTTTTATTGATTTGAGAGAGAGGAAAGGAGAGGGACAGAGAAACATCAATGTGAGTGTAACACTGATCGGTTGCCTCCCACATGCGTCCCGACTGGGTATCAAACCCACAACCTGGGTATGTGCCCTAACCAGGAGTTGAGCCCGCGGCCTTTTGGTGTATGGGGTGATGCTCCAACCAACGGAGCCACACTGGCCAAGGCCACACATGCTCTCATTTAATTCTCACAACAATGAGGTGACTATGGGGTGACTACTGGTTTTTAATCCCTGTCTCACGGGTGAGGACACTGAATGATCAGAGATATTGTTGCTTGCCTTGTCACGTAGCTAGGTAAAGAAAAACCTGGGATTTGAACCCAGGGTTTTTGGAGCACTCCCCCCTTTTTAAAAATCCTCACGAGAGTATATTTTTTCCATTGCTTTTCAGAGAGGGTGGAAGGGAGGGAGGGGGAAAGAGACGGAGGGAGAGAGAGAAAGAGAAAGGGAGGGAGAAGGGAGAGAGAGAAACATTGATGTGAGAGACACATTGATTGGCTGCCTCCTGCACAGGCCTTGACCAGGGCCGGGGATTGAGCCTACAACCAAGGTACATGCCCTTGGGCCAACGCTCTAACCACTGAGCCAAACAGGCTAGAGCTTTGAATTCCTTTTGATTCCTTAACCCAGGGTCAGCAGACTACAGCTTGCTGCCATAGTTTCCAATGAAATAAAATACAATTTTATTAGAACACAGACAAGCTTGTTTCTTTGTATACTGTGTCCATAGCTGCTTTTGCTCTACAATGGCAGAGATGAGTAGTTGTGACAGAGACCACATGGCCACAAAGCCTAAAATACTTACTATCTGGCCTTTTATAGACAAAGTTTGCCAACCCATCTTAGCCTAAGCTGGGCTCAAGTGATATTCACTGAAGGAATAAATAACCTGAAAACCCCATTCATTCATGCATATATTTGCTCATTCTATTAACATTTTTTTTTGAGCACCTGCTCAAACTTGTGTCATGCAGTTTGCTTCCTTAGAAGGTGGGGCCCCCTTTGTACTCAGTTTCCTTCTATTACTCGATCTTTCCAAAGAGTTCATACACCTGCAGTCCCTGTTAAAAGCTAAATCTGGTGCCTAATCCCCATTTTCTCTGCCTTGTCTCCAGCTCAGACAAGAAAATCTATTTATTACTTTAAAAAATGACAAAAGAGATTAATCAGGATTTGGCCACTAAATTTATCATCTGGGAAGAGTCCAGGAGATAAAATGAAGCACAGTTCTTTATTCCCTACTTCATCCCCTTCTCTCAGCCTGGCTTTATGGGAATAGCTGAGACGGTGGTGAAATTTAGGACCAATATTGCTAGGAAAAAACACACTGACAGCTAAATTAGTTTGGCAGGAAAGTGGTGTGGAGGGCTCTAAGCCAGGAATGAATTATGGGTATTGAGTAAGGCTGGGGCAGGGACCTGCTCTTTTAAGATCAGCAGGGATGTGGAGGAGAAAGATGCAGCTAATTCTAAGGCCTCTAACGAATGCCTCGGGGAGGGGGGGCAGGCACCCTGTGACTCACAGTCCTGACAACGCTTGGAAATTGCATTCTAGGGACGAAAAGCTGGAGAGATGGAGAGAGGAGGAGAGCAGTTGAGGATGGTCAGCACAAATGCATGCAGATGGGGAGGAGCTCACACACTTGTCAGTGTCCTTGGAGTCTGCTGACTTGCTGAGAGGCCTGGCATGTTCCCCCTGCTGTGCTGACCAGGACTTGGGTGATTACCCAAGATGGCTTTCTCTCTGACTTCTCAAAAGTTCGCTGCTGAAATGTTAGGACTCTTGCTGGCAGGGAAAGGGGACAGAACAGGTGAGGGGATGATCAGCAAAGAAGTGTCTTTCACATAAACAAAGAAAAGCCAGAGCTAGCTGTACTTGGGCCCCATAAGCAGAGCCCTTAGGGTCCGTGGACCATGTAACCAATCTGGCAGTAAACAGGCATCGAGCCTCTGCTCGGTGAGAGGCTCATGGGTGGAGCATGTATTAAGAAGTACAAGACCGTGTATAGTGTTAATCCTCTCAACAATTCTATGAGGTAGCTATCACTATCCTCATTTTATAAAGGAGGAATCTGAAGGTCAGAGAGGTTAAATATCTTATGTCCAAGGCCACATAATTAAGAAGTGACAAATAGGATCTGAGCTCTCGGGTCTATGCTGCTTCTTGGGTAGTTGGGTCTGTACATTAATATTAGGCAGTGACATTTGATTTAGAAAAGTGTGTTAAGAGCTCCTCCTAAGGGCCAAGATCACCATATATTTTTGTCCTTTAATCAAATCAGAAAGCCATGTGCCTGTGGTGCTCTCACTGGGTTGTATCAACCAATCCCTCTTGTCCCACTGTCGGTGGGTGAGGTGCAGACCAGGCGATCCTGATGTGTGCTGTTAAGAGGCGAGGTGCCAGGTTCTCAGCAAAGATGTGTTAGATTTGCTCTGACATGTGGACAGGAGCATGGACTTCTGGGTGTGGCCTGGCATCATCACCTCTTTCAACAGAAAGACAGAGGGAGAGAGAGTGGGAGAGGAAGAAGAAGGGAGGGGAGAGGAGAGATGTGCTCAGAGCTAAAGCAAACACTCTAGAGATAAAGAGCAAGGCAGGCTAGTGCTTTGCCAAAACTCCTCTCTGTTTAAGCTGTTAAACATAGTAGTTCTACCTTCACTGTCCTGCCTGACTCTACATGATTGCTTATTAATATGGATGAGCTTGGTTTTTAGAAGCAAAGTGGGGAGCCAGATCCACTTCCATGTGGATGAGCAGAGCCTGTAGCTTCTATGTCCAGTAAGGAGCATGAGGTTTGGTTCCAACTACACCCCTCCTCGCCCTCCGTGTTTCAAAGGAGGTGGGTGCACAGCACTCCATGCACCCGGAGCAGACAGCCGCCCTGATCTGACCAGGTCAGGCTGCCGCACCCTCCACCAGGTCCGTGTGAAGGAGCCACTTTCTCTCCCTGTCCCAGCTCTGTGCTTCCTTTGCACTCCTTGTTCCTGTTTCTCGCCCTCTTCTCTCCCCATTTCCTCATTTTCCTTCTCCAAGAAACTTCTGATCCTTTTACCGGATATAAAGGTCGTGGCGCGCTCTTCAAAACATGAAGTGAAAATAATTCCACATCCTTCCTTTCCTTCCCTCCTCTTTCCTTTTGTTTTGGATTTTCTCAAGCAGGGCAGGATCTAGAAGTAAATCTGGAAGCCTTATAGGACCAACAGTCCATATGACTGGTAACGGCCTCACTCCAGTCTTTGCTGTCTCGAAGCTTTTAGGGAGGGAGGGAGCTGGCAGAGCTGTTTCTTCCTCGGCTCCAGGATTCCCTGGCATGACCGCTTCACCTGGGGCCCCACCCTCCACAAGGTAACATCAAGGTTTTGCTTATGTCAACATTAGATCTTTCTAGTATAAAAATTAAGGATGCCTGTTACATAGACTTCCTAAATCTCCGAGGCAATACTTTTAGAGTGAATTTGGCTCTGATACACAAAACCCTGGAGAAGCTGGAAGCTCCTATTCACTGACCCTCTTACAGGATGGCTGTGGGCACAGAGGTTCTGTCTCATCCTCAAGAGGTGCCGGGAGAGATCGGCTCTGTTCCCTACAGCCGTCTGCTGTCTGCAGAACACAGTGCCCACAATGAGAGTTCATCATGGACCTGATCCATCAGCACACTGGCATTCACCCACTTGATTTTAAACCTTCAGTATTTCCCAGCTGGTTCTTCAGTGTCATGCTTTGGCATTTCCCAAGTACGTTAGGTCACTGGAGTCTATTTTAATCTCCCCCCAAAACAGCCAGAAAACTCTCCCCAAAACATCCACTGTGGCCACATCACAGGTAAAAGAAAAACATGCATTTGATTCATTAGTTACTCCAGCTCCCTCTGAGGAGCACCAGTTCAGGATGCAGTGTTCACACTTCCTGAAGGAACAAGCTCCTTCTGTTCCAATTCTACTGACGGGTGAGGAAGGAAAGCATGTGGGAATGAAATACAGAAGTAAAGTTATATTTAGGAAGAATTCTTTATCTCTAAGAGTTAGGAGCTTCCAAACTAGAGGATCTGAGGGGTTATAGTCCCTCTCTCCTGTCCTCCCCAGTAGGTCTTAGTGGCTGAGGGAGGTATGTCTAGTCTCACCTGGTTATTTCTTCCTTTAGGGCAGCAGGGTCTGCAGGGTAAAACTTCACACGGAAACACATGGTGAATGGAGGCTGGGCTGCAGAGAAGAAGAGTAGCCCATCAGGGAAGATCCTCTGGCCCAGAGATGACTGGGCTCCCCTCCCCACCAGGATGCATGGGCCTCTGAACCCTCAGAAGAAAATCCTCGGACGTTTAGGGCAACGTATACTCAGAACAGTGGAAAATTACCAAGACTCATTGCAAGTGGGAGGTTTCACCCCACCCTCCCCAGGGACAGGGCTTGAGTCTTTTCTTAGAGCATACTTACATCTCAACTGCTTCACCACGGACTTCGTAAACTCCAACCAATGCTGAAACAGAGAACGCAGAACAAGAAAACCCTAATGAGAAGCAGTGTCAAATATAACTTGTTTAACCCAATTTAAATAACCAGACAGATTGTAGCCCAGGGTGAAAGCAGCCCCAAAGCTTGTGATATGTAGGCTTGGAGAGTAGAGAGTGATAGGATTTTCTGAAAAGTTCCCCAGGGAACCAGCTGTGAAGGGGGAAAGAGTTCCAGCTTCAGATGCCATTTCTGGGCTTCCCTGGCAAGGCCACCTCTCACCGTAGGGTGCCAACATTCTGAGCCATGTTTCTGGCGTACCAGCAGGCACAAGTAAATGTACGCGTGTGTGATGGGGGCTGAGCCCCACCTGGCTTGAGTAGGGAAATACTGACTTTAATGGGTTGTATGTGTTTGTGCTACACGCCAACATTTTCTTTGGCAGGGGGACAGAGGCTATTGGTAGCAGCTCTAGAAAGTACTGACAGATAGGATTTCATGAATGGTGAGAAGGCAGGGATGGCTGGTGTATCTTCCATCTCTGTTTGAGTAACACAGATTGCCAAACCCTGTGTGACAGATACGCGCTCAGGATTCCTTAGCATCCAGGGATGTTTAAAGTCTGTCTCACAAGATAACTAACCACAGCCGATGTGTAGGATCGTATTCTGTGTCCCTTGGAATTTCATGGAGGGAGGACATAGTAGCAATACATTTCCCCCATGGTACTTATGTTTGGGAAAGGAAGAAATGAGACCATTCTATATCTGTTTGCCATTTCTACATGGATGCTTTATAAATGCATTATTGATGTTTGTAGCTTTTATGCTAATCAGCAACCTTGACAATTTGCAGAGAGGTAGAACTTCTTATTTGGGTTTGGTTATCTGGAAGTAGCTTAAAACCATTAGTCATGAGCTCTGTGAGGGCAGAAAACTATCTTGTTTGCACTGCATTGCCCGTGCCCAGCACCGTGTTCAGTATGCAACTATCGAAGGGATGAACGAACCAGGCCCTCACCTCCCTCTTTTCTGGCTACTTCCATTTAGTGTAACATCTTGGCAGAGTCCTCCCTTTGCAGGAAAGCAGCCAGGGCCACGCAGACAGCATTCTGGCCACCTCGATTCTCAGCTCTCACCTTCTGGGCTGGGCCGTGGGTCATGCAGTTAATGGACCCACTAAGAGCCAGTTCTCTCGTCAGCTCCACATGGATAATCTGGGCTGACATTCTGTTCTCTTGCTTCCTCTGATCTGAGTTCCCACGAGGCTAGCAACTCATTATAGCCACTCAATGTGGTTAAGAGGTCCTTCTCACATTACACGGCCCACCGCGGCTTGGCTTCACAGGGAGCAAAGGCAAGAGATGAAATTGCATGGAAACAACTGGGTTTGCAGGCCGTGCAGGTGCAGGTAGAGGAGGCCCATCTGTTCAGAGTACACTAGAACTTCGCACAGGGAGAACTCGCAAGTGTCTGGGACTCAGTAAACAGGACGCCCCTAGACATTCCGGTGACAGACTAAAGTAAATAAAGTTAGAAACTATGAGGAATGACTCATGAGATCCTTTATCAGCAGAAGCGAGATGGAGGTGAAGATACAGAGGCTATTCCCCTTGGCAAGAAGCTGGCTAGAGGACTTTGGTTTGTCCTGGAGTGGGAGATGAAGAAAGGAGTGAGGCTGGAGGAGGTCAGGAGCGGGTGGGAAGGGAGTAGAAAGTGGTCACAGCTTGTCCAAGAGATTTTAAGGGTCTGGAAGAGAAATCTTGAAAGGATGCCAAGAATATGGTGATGGCCAGAGTTACCTTTTGTGCCTGCCTGGCTGAATCTGGGTCCCAGAGTCACTAGGAAACTGATAACATGGGTTTGAGGAAGAGTGGTGAGGAGGAGACGACTCAGAGGGGGGCAGTTTGTTCCTGTCTTTGGGCAATGGGCCAATGTGGCAGAATATTCAGGCTCTAGAGGCTTGAAAGGGTATCCCCACCTTGAAAGGAGAAGCTGAGCCAGGAACGAGGGAGAGGGTGACATGAGGGCAGCTCCTCCGAGAGGGATCAGGAGAGTTCCCAGACCCCACGGAGACCCCTGCAGAGCAGCAGTGAGGAGATGGATGTGAGCGCTGGGTACAGACCGCCTGGTGCCCCAGGAGGGGAGGTTTATTTTAAAGCCTCACACTCTGGGGAGCTGGGATCCTACCTCCTCCATCTGTACCATGAATCAGTAGATCTAGGATGACAATTCTTTACAGGTCCATTTCCCCACAGCTCTCAAGGACCCTCTTGAGCCTCCCTGCTCTCCTTAACCCCTCAATAAAGACGAAGAATCACAAAAACAGAGGCCCTCAGGTATGAATTCAACATGGGACCTTAGAAACCACACAGGCTCTCGGTAAGACAGGTCTGAAGTGGAGACAGGCTTTGCCACCTGCCTTGGGCAAGTTACTGAACCTGTTTGAGATTTTATTTACTAATCTGGAGATGGATAATATAATTTGTGGCAAGAATTAAATAGCATATATGAAGCTCACAGTTTAGTGCCTGATACAACTCTGTGTTCAATAGTCATCAGTTAACTTCGTGCTCAGTGCAGAGCCTGGCCCACGGTAGCTACTCCATGAAAGTTTATTTCTCTTTTCCCCATTTCCTTACCTTTCTCTGTCTCCTTCTGCCTTTAATCCTCACCACCTCCACACGCTCTCTTACTCTCAAACTTCAAAAGAATAAGCAGGACACACTGGGCCCTTTCTTCTTCAGATGCTGCTCTCTTTGGGAGATGCAGACCTCAGGGTAACTGGCCTTCCTCCTCAAGGAGAGGCAGCTCAGGCCGAAAGAATGAACAAATCAGCAACAAAGGACCCCTTTGTAGAAACAGTCCATCAGCATACAGTGAATGGACACTGACAGGGCATGAGGACACGTAGCTGCTTGGTGTCATGGCACTTTCTGGAGACTTATACTGAGGCCCAGAGCTAAGGACAGTAATTATGTCAAGACAGTGGAGCCTTTGTAGGGTGAGGGGCTGACCTCAATGTACTTTCCAAACACTGGTGATGCTCAAAATTCTGCTGAGCCAGGAGAAATGAAACATGTCAGCAAAGTGGGACAGGGCTTGTCAGAGTAAAGGGATCATTCTGATTCTTTTTGAAAGTTCATGTGTTTAGCATAAAACCCTAAATGGGACCTGGAGACACAATGGTTCAGAGCAGCGATTTTCAATTTTTAAAACCTGCAATACTTGACCATTTAATCAGGGGCACTGACCTCTTTTCCTTTAGATTGTCAAATAAAAAAATGACAACAGCCAACACAACAATAGCAGTTCCATGTGAATGAATCAAAATTATACATAATTTTTTTTTGTCAGAGCAGCTAAAAATATATTTTTTGGTGTGCCACGGAATTTTAGTAATTAGTTTCTGTGTGCCATGAGATGAAAAAGGTTGAAAATCTCTGGCTCAGAGCATCAAAGAACAAAACAGCACCTGACGCGCATGGTGAGGGGAGCACCCATTCATTCGTTTCCTGTGGTCCTGGCCACTGCCGGGAGGCTGCACCCTCCGGGGCTCCCTCCAAGGTAACCTAGTGGCGAAAGAGATGAAGCCCATGCGTGCAGCTGTGAAGAAATTTAGTGGACCCATGAAAGGGGGCCCCCTAGGATTCATGGTGATCATGTTTTTGGAGGGTAGTAGACAAGACTGGGTGGTGGGCAGGGGTGAAGGGAAGGGAGACATTGAGGCCCTAATGCTTCTGTATACTGCCCCACTTTGGTGGGGATGCCAGAGAGTACATCCCCACAGAGAGCAAAGGGCTGATGGACAGCATTGCAAAAACTGCAGGTGTTTGCTAGTGGGCCACCTGGGCAAGCGGAGGGGGGAATATGGCACCACTAGCCATAAACTCACCCACTCATCACTCCTTCAGCAAATACCTACTAAATACCCACTATATTCCAGGCCCTGTACTAGCTCCACGGGATACAGTCATGAATAAGATAGTGTGTATGCCCTCACGGGACTCACATTTACAGGCAATCGCAGCCTGGTGGGCTGAGGGCCATGACAAGGGCAATACAGGGCACATGGGGCACACAGGAGGGCCCCTTATTCAGAGTGGGGGCTGGGGAAGACTTCTGGAAGAAGCAAAAGTCTAAGCTAAGACCTTCTGTGTGAGAAGGCATTAGCCAGAAGAGTGTAGAGTGTGGAGAAGTGAGGAAGAGTGTAGAGTGTGGAGAAGAGATATTCCAGGCAGGGGGAACTGTGTAGGTGAAGGCTCTAGAGAGAGAGAGAAGGATGACATGTCTGGAAGCCATGGAACAGTCTGGCTGGGCCACAGCAAGAAGGAGAAAGGTCAGGGGAGGTGAAGCTGGAGAGGTGAGCAGGGGTCTGGGGATAGCGGACTTGTTCCTCTACCCGTCAGGAATGTCACAGCCCTTGTCAGTGCCCTTTATCTGTAGAGCCGCCCATACTGCGTAGAGCAGAAAAGAACTGCAGGATTTGCAAGGCCCCGAAAGGCCCGTGTCAGTTCGGCTCTCTTTGCCCTGCTCAGATTGGGTGGTGTGGCGCCTCAGGTGAGGCCCTTCCTAACCAGAACAGTGTGGCTCAGCCCATTTACTAGAAAGAGGGTAGGAGAGGGTCAGCCTGTGACCTGGGCTCTGAGACCACACCACCAGCCTGGCTGCTCTGCCTCCGACGGGGAAACTGGGCAAATCACGTTAGCTCTCCAGGCTGCATTTCAGCATCTGTAAAACGATGAGCACACTGGGTGAGCTTTGCTGAGGTGTCTTCCAGGTCTCATGATACAACTTAAAGAGATGACACCCAACCTCAGGGTCTGGTTGGTCCCTGGCTCCTGAGGCTAAACTTTGAAGATGGGTGGTAGGCTTACTGGCCAAACTTCTCCTTCATTTGTGCTTTGAATATTGACTTACCCGCTGCTTATCTGGGTCCACAAAGCGGATCCCAAAATAGTCTTTCTCAAGTAGGTTCAGGTGGTGGCAAAGAAGGTCAAACAGGTACTGGCCTTTGGCATCTCTCTGCAAAGAAAGAAAGCTCCCTTGAGAAACGAGAGGGCTTCTTCAGTGGAATTTCGTGTTGATGGTCATTAAAAATCATTCGTAACCACTGCATGAGGATATGAAAGGGGCACCTATCCATAACTATGTCCTCTATTTGTGAGGCATTAGATATTCTCTGGAATTCTGAGGCTTTAGCACCTGAAAGGAGCCCAAGAACCTTTCCTTCCCTGTGCCTCAGTTCCCCTCCCCAGGTTTTTCTGTACCCTTATATTACATTATAGGCAAGTCTCTATACATATACATCTCCTCTTTTAAAAATACATTGGCAGCATACTGTTTCTTGGGATTTTTCCCCATTTAGGGTATTTTGCAAATCCTTCTGTAGCAGTATGGATGGATGAGCCTCACAGTTTTTAACTGCTGCATTACCACCAGAATAAACCTAAATTTCTTTACCCAGCTCCACATGGATGGGATTTGATTCTGATCTATTACAAACAAGGTGGCAGTGAGTCCACAGTGATCTTTAATTACATCACCACTCTTGCTTTACACAATCAGTGGCTCCCCATTGCTCTCAGGATAAAATCCAAATTCTGATCACAGCCTCCAAGGCCGAACACTACCTGGCTCCTGCCCCTTCTTTGAACTCACCCCAAATCACTCTCCTCACTGCTCTTTGGCATGGCCTCTGTTCCTGAATGCTCCAAGGATTTTCTGCCTCTGCATCTTCATACTCCCTCTACCTGGTACACTCTTCCTCCAGCTCTTCTTACGGCCACTCCTGCCCTTGAGGTTTCCGCTTAAATGTCCTCTCTGCAGAGGGGTCCTTCCTACAGAACAGCTCCTCCCAGCTACTTTCTATCTCATTTATCCTGTTTATTTCCTTCATGGCACTGACAGTAATTTGTAATTATCCTGTTCATTTGTTTACTTATTTATTTGTTTGTCTGCTCCCTTTCTAGGCTATAATTTTCTTAAGGGCAGGAGCCCTCCCCCAGAACGTAGCTCAGGGCCTGGCATATGGCAAGTAGGTCCTCAATAATTATTTGTTGAATAAACAAATGATTAAATGAATAGGAGGTAGGGGGTTAGCTAAAAGTTTTCACAAAATGTGAGGAAATTAGGCAATTTCTAAACCTATAACCTTCTCTTTCAGGGACCTGCCTGGGTATCTGGGATGAGCTGGGAGGAGAATGACTTGCAGGAAACTGTCAAGACATCTGGAGCTCTGCAAGGCACTGATCCTTGGGCCTGTCCCCAGTGGTCTCCGCAGCGGAGATCATCATCTCTAGTGGCTGAGCCTAATTCTGCATGCAAATCGAGGTTGTCTTATAAGATCCAAAGCATCTCACCTGGGCCAAGGCCATGGGTAATTACAGAAGGGCCTGGCCCTGCTCCATGAAAGATTGACACCTAACCTCTTCCCCTTCTGCTGGCTTGCCCTATACTATCCAAGGAGAACTAGGGCAGGATATCACACCTCTCAGCAAATATCCTAAGCAGCTTATTCTTGAAGGGTTGGGAGGATGAGTGAGTGGGTGGACAGCTCAACTGAGGAAGGTGGTGCCATGTAGGCACCCCCCTCTTTGGCTGGCCCCACGCTCCCTCTCACAACATAATCCTGAGGTTGTGGGCCCAATCTCCCCCCGCCTTTGTTCTCCCACCAGAAAGAGCTACTTTCAGGACAGAGACTTGCTAGGAGTCACCCTGAGACTTCTAGGTGGTGGGCCACAAACCAGGTCTTTCAAAGGTTTCCATCAACAGCTGTCATTTTGGGCAGGGGCTGCCAACTATTTCCTTACTGATGCCCCAGCGTGTGGGAAGAGCTTAAACTCATTGTTAAGGTTCTCCTGGGAGCAGGGGAGCTATGTTTAACTCTACCTCAAGTGGCATGTCCACCCCCCCCCCCAAGGAGAGCAGCATGATCTCCTTCTCAGAGCAACTGATATGAAATATTAAAAGGCACTTGCATATTGTGAACATTTTTCTCTACAAATTTTACTTTGCACCAAGCTGGCTACTACACTGTGACCAGCTGGGTGAGTTTTAATGGCCGAAGAAATTAGCTTCCTTCCATACAACAACCGTATTAGTAGGAGCATGGGGTAGGTGTGGGGAAAAGGTGCTTCTGGGTCAGAGAAATCACATGGCTTTTCATCAGAATCATGTCTTCCATAAAAACAACTCACTCTCATGGGCTGGTAGCTCAATCACACTTGTGGGGCTCCCACCTCATAGGAAGAAAAGGAAGCCTGGCTTTCTCTTCAGGTAGTTATGAAAAAAGACATATCCCATTACACATTCCCTATATCAGTAAAAAACCGCATCTTTTTCTTGTTATTTCTCAGCATCTGGTGAAACGGCAGCTCCCTACCATGAAGTGACAGTTCCCTCGGGTTCCCATTTACCAGTGGAAGATGCATGGTCTGAGCTGAAGGCTCTTGTGTAGACTAATGAAGAGAAGCATCTTCCTTTGTTGTTTCTCCAAGGCTGGAGGGAGGGCAGTGAGGGGAGCAACAGGGAGGTAGGAAAGAGCTTCTTGTTAGGGCAGAATTCTGTGTTTACATTCCCAGCAGAAACACAAAGGCAGACTCAACTCAGAGCTCTGATGTGGCACCTTCGGAAGGCCACGAGCTGCCCCTCTATTGGAGCACTCACGTCTGTGGCTGGGCTGGTGGGGGACCTAAGGCAGCCTTGGGGGGGGGGAGGAGTGACATTCAGCTGAACCACCATGCTGGGCTCCCAGGACAAGCAGGAGCAAGAGTCTAGGAATTTTAAACTTCCTGGCTTGTGGGTCCCCTTGCACTTCCAGATGCTGGCAGTATCCTAGAATTTCCTCTCTGTAGTCTCCCTGTCCTAAGTCTAAGGCTTTCTGGAATATTCTGTGGCAGCCAGTCTTTTCTTTGTTGGATGGCAAAGTCAAGTGAATCGTATTTTCTCTTCCCTTTGCCTGTAGTGGCCCTCGCGCTGTGGCTACCCCTGTGCTGTGTGCCGAATGCTGTGCCATTGATTACTCTGGAGAAACAGGCACTAGTGTTGACAGGTGATTACTGTTTAGTCACAATGTCAGGGCTCTAGGCCTGAGGATGTTTATCTTCAAGACAAGCAAGCTGAGGCAGAGCACCCAAATCCAGCTAAACCTCTGAGATTATTCTCTTCCCAAAGTCATTGTTGAGTCAAAATAACTTAAGCACCCATTAGAAAATAAATTTGTATTTTATGAACCACAATAGTACCCACATATGAAAATAATAGCGCATATAAGACAACTATGAAAGTGCATATAAGTCGACCCATTTCCTCTCCCTGTATGGTGTACAGGACGGTTCGTGAGCCCCTCAGAATCATTCCGTAACTGAGGCTGGGAGAGTTCATATTCTCGCTCCTCCCTGGGCACCTGGTTCTGGTTCTCCATGGCCTGTCCATTCTTCAGGGAAGGGACTGAGGCAGCGGGCAGTAAGCAGGCTTGGGCCAGTGACCTAAAGTAGTCAAGGTTCATTGCATTTTCTGCCTCATAATCAATACCCTGGGGCAGAAGTGGTTTTATTTGAACCAATCATGGGGTCAATCCCAGGGACGCTGGCCGGGTGCATCCTGACCAGATGGGCTAACATGCAGAAAGCCCCCCGCAACACACACTCATTAGGCCCCACCTGATTCAATCCAGCTTCCCTGTGAGGCAGGCCAATATTTAAAAATATGTTTTTACTGATTTCAGAAAAAGGAAAGGAGAGATAGGAACATCATTGATGAGAGAGGGTCATTGATCGGCTGCCCACTGCCACGCCCCCTACTGGAGATCGAGCCCCAAACCAGGGCATGTGCCCTGACGGGGAATTGAACTGTGACCTCCTGGGTCATGGGTTGATGCTCAAACATTGAGCCACACCGGCTGGAGAGGCAAGCCAAATTTAAGAGCAAACTACATGAGTCTTGAACAGGGCAAGAGTGAGCCCAACTTTCTCAGCTCCCAGGCCACATGCTATTAAAGGGGAGCTGGCCACGGTTTAGAGAAGGCAGAGCTGAGATGGAGGGCAGGGGACAGTGTGCAACTGCAGTCCAAAATCACAAGAGTCCAGGGTACAAAAAGGCCTCACTAGGATGGGGGCCTAGAGGAGAGGGCAAGAGCTGAACAAGCTGTCCTGTCCTCAGAGGCCTGACAGGAAGGACTAGACACCAGGACTGGGATGGCATGTCTGCCTCTATCCTAGCTTAACTTTATATTTAAATGTCTTGTAGACCACTGACTTCCTTGCTTTCCTTCTCAGGGTCCTCTAAGGGCATGTGTGTGCGACATCTGCCAGGCTCAGGAGCAGATGCTGTGTAAAAGCACTTTAATGTCACAGAAGAACAGCCACATTAGCGCATCTTCTCAGGGCCATGGCTTGAGCATGCTGAGCCAAAAAGTGTGAATCAATTACTGCGGTGCAGTCCCACCTCTGTGTTTGCACGCTACACCCAGCCCAGCTTCCCTAGGCAGAGGGAAGACAAGGGGCACAAATGCTAACAGCAGGGCCCCAGATTTTTTAACCTCAGCACCTTCCACACTAATTTACATTTTCTTTGATGGGAGAAAACTCCTGCTGAGCTCCTGGCCCAGGAGCCCACTTTTCTTGCAGAGTCCTAAACCAACAAAATCTGCCCAGGAACAGCTGAGGCTGCAGCTAAAAAGCTCACTCTGGGAGAAGATGGGGAAGTTCATTCCAGGGAGAAATGTGGCCAAGCACCTTCCACAGCAGGTTACGCCAAGTGCAGCAAGGCCATGCCTTCTGCTCCCTACTTTCAGAGGAGATGGACTCCAGAGCTCAGTTAGGCTGGAAGGACAGGGCCCATGCACGCACTTGGCATCTAGGCTATAGAACCAGGAGGCTCTGTGGGGCCAGGTGGCTCCTGGGGGAGAGGCTCCAGCCCCGTGGAAGGAAGTCAGAGTTCAGAGGGAGAGGGGAACAGTGCTACCTAGTCTCCTGCAGCCACTGACCTAATCCTTAATAAAGGCAGCAACCTCTTGCACCAATACTCCCCAGTCTACATGCCAATTGAGGGAGTCCAGTGATTTTCATGATGCAAATAGCTATCTGTAGGTTCAGATGCCAGGCGTGGTGCCTTAGGAAGCCCCGTTGGCAGTCCTTGCTCGGGTCAGAGGACTCACTTAGCTCATCACCACATTGCATGCACATGGGGCGGGGAAAACACATCCAGTCTGTGTGCAAGTAAATGTCATGGGAGGGAGGACTGAGTGTTCTGTCAGCACAGATGGCTCAAACCAGACTCAACAAGGGCAATTAAGACCCTCTGAACAAAACCTTCAAACCTGCTGTTGTATAGCTTGTAAGAGCAGGGCTAATGAGAGGGCAGACTTATTGAGATGTCAATGGTGGTGCTTCAAGAGCCACAGTGCCCCATTCCTATGTGGATTCCTTGTGTCTGGAAAGAAAAAAACCTGAGCTGGTCCTGACAAAAAGCAAACTGGTCCCTATTTCCCAGGGAGAGGCCACTTTTACAGTAAGGTGACTCTCAGAAGCATCACTGTTTCTTGCTATTGGTTGAGTATATTTTGGTTCTATTTTTCCAGCCAGTATTAAATATCTCAGTGGACTTGTCATGTCACAGCTGCAGAACTACTGAAAACTCAGCAAGGATAGGGAAAAACTCATTACTTTGTATTGTGAGAAGTGCATAGTTCCCCCTCTCATACACACACAACTGTTTCATACAGCTATGCCTCTCATACAATGTTGCTTCAGATAACTTGTGAAGAAAGTCCACAACTTTGGGGTAAATACGTCTTGCTCCCAATTCATTTTAGTGCCTCCTCCTACCACCCAAAGGGCAAATGTACATGTTATTGGGCAAATCTGGGAATTTCTGGAGTTGTAAGGAGTGGCCTTGGTCAGGGGAAATATGGCAAGCTCAGCATCCTCACTTTCTCATAACCCTGTAGCTGTTCCCCCAATTTCCCCCCCCTCAGCAGAAAGCTGTTTACAGATCAGCACCAACAAATGTGATAGATTCTGGGCTGGACACATCCCATAAATGAAACAGGCCAGGATTTTTGAGTCCTGGTGCAATCTCCTTTTCAACTATCCTGTTGGGTCACTCATGTCCCCCAGAAGCTGAGGTGGAGGGAGAGAGAGCAGAGAGGGGGAGGGCTCAGGGAAGGCGAAGGCATTGAGGATGAGGACTAGGGTTGGAGTGAAACTCTGCTCTGCCATGTCTTAGCTTGTGACCTCAGACCTGAGTATACAGATTCAGGTAACATACCTTAATCTGTCTGAGCTTCCGTTTCCTCATCTATAAAATAAGACTAATACTACATCTTTCAAAGGATGATTGTGAGGCTCAAAACAAGAGACATAAAATACATTAAAAACCCTGTGTATTTTTTCTACCAATTTCCTCTGCCTCCTGTGACCTCTTCCTTCAGGCTGAATGGACTTGAACATGACAAGGCCTTAGCAAAGAGACTGTGCACTCAAAGAACAGAAGCTAATCCTCTCTAGACAAGAACACTTGGGTAGGCACTGGTACACGTCCGCCTATGCTTATGGAGATGGCAACCATTTGGAAACTGCCCTAAAGAGCTCTCAAAGAACAGATTGGCATCTTCTCCATACCCCAAGGCTATTTTCCCCAGACTAGGTTGGAAGAGTAGAAAATATTAAATATATGTCATCAAACCAACCCCCTCAGAGGCCTGGCAGCTTCTACTCAGCACCAGAGACAAAGGCAGAGATTCTTATGATATTCCCTTGATGTGTTCCTAACACTCCAGAAGGAAGAGTTGAGTGAGGCGGAGGAAGAGATAACAACACAGTTCCAACAGACACTATACCTTTTAATGCCTTGGCATTTAGAAAAAGATAAAAGCATTTGGCAAAATGTATTTCATTAAATTAACCTAGAGCTTCAGTCTCTCTCAAAAAAACATAATTGGTTCTTTCTGGTATTAAAGTTATGGGAGCTAACTCTAGTCTCAAATTCCTCTCCCTGGAATCCTTAGGCTACTGCCCATAGTATTGGCAGATAAACGGATGGACAAGTTGAGCCTATGGCTCTGATCAGAGTCCCAAGTTCCCCAGAGCTCACCCAGTCACTCAGCTGTTGGAATCCCTCGCTAGGACCAACAGGTCATTCTCATTGCTTCTCCTGAGCAGCATAGCCAGGGCCTCTCTTGAGAAGTCCCTCATTATAGCAGATAGAACTCTGAGGTCAGGTTCCAGGGCCTGACTCTTGGTCTGTGGTCCCACTAATAGCACAAAGCCACAGTCACAAATGCTTCTCTTCACAGCACAGGTGGAAATAACCTCACTAGAACAACAAAACTGAGAGTCCGTGGAGAGAAGTGAGGCAGCTGGGGCCAGGAGCCAGATGGTGGAGAGATGGTTTACTGCACAAATGCTGAGGCCTGCGAAAGCAGTAGGACAAATCTCGAATTTCCCAATAGGGACTCTATGTCCCAGTGGTGGATGGGGACAGGGAGGAGAGGCAAGGTAGGAGGCAGATGGCTAGCTCACTTGACAGTAGAGTTTCCTTAATAAACAACAAATTCAGAAACACATCATGCTCTGGACCAGTGGTTCTCAAACTTGAGTCTGTATCATATCACCTAGAAGGACCCAACAAGTGCTGGGTCCCTCTCCTAGAGTATCTGGTTCACTGGGTCTGGGGCAGGCCTTAATTTGCATTTCTAACAAGTTCCAAGATGCTGCTGGTGTTGATGGTGTGGGGATAAATGGACTAGATCAGCCCTCCTCCAGCACCTGTTGGTACTACCAGCTCTTGGAGCAAAGACTGCTGGGATAGGGGGAGAAAAGTGGATATTTGAACTCCACCACAACACAGCTCTGTCAGCACAATTCTCACTTTTATTCAGCTCTCACGTTTTCACATACCAAGTGTACCAACTTCAGAGCATTAGGCTTGTCAGTAAAATACCAAGGAGAAACTCTGCTCCTTCCTGCCAGGTTCTCAAATTCTGCCTTTCATGACAGTGGGCTGGTACCCAATCCTGGCTGGAATCCTGGTTTATTTTCAATGGCTAAGTAGCTCAAAATCATGGCACTTTTGCCATAAACTAGATCATCAGAAAGTAAAGCTCACAGTTACCAGACCTAATTCAGAGAAAGAGCTTCCTTCTCACCTCATTCTGCTCTGGGTGGCAGTCTGCTCCAGAGCACTTCGTCCCCTGGCCTCTGGGAGCTCTGGTCTAGGAGGCGGGTGGGGAGCTGCCCAGACCTCTGCCGGCTGCTGCCTTTCCCCTGTATCTGTGCTCTTTAAGCTTCTCGGTCAGACTTTCGTCTTGGCTGTCATGACCTGCCTTCTCCTTCCTCTCTCTTTCCTGGATGGGAAGTGATGGGTATAAGATATGTGCCCTGAGGATGTCCTTCCAAAGAAAAAAGTCTGTGCTCAGCTTTGAGCAGGGAGTTTGGGGCAGAAGGGAAGTGATGGGAGTGAGGGAAGGCACATTCTGATTTCAATCTCTTGGGCAAGTCATTCCCCTCACTGAGCCTGTTTCCCTCTGTGTAAATGATCTCACGTCCTGTTATTGCCCAGACTCTCTGATTCTGTTATTAGTTGACCAGAGTAATCACACTCCAGGTCCATCTTCTCTTAAATAATGACAAAAAAAGAATTTGGTTTTTTTTGTTCCTTAAAAAGAGTAAGTAGGTAGCTTTACAAAGGAGCTATTTATTAAGACATTCATTGCAAGTTTAATTAATTAAAAAACTCAGGGCCATTGCTCAAAGTAAATAAAGGAACTAAACAATTCATTCAATTCTAGAAACTGCCTCCAGCAGGCCTGAGACAGTGAAGACCATTATGTGAAACTGTTACTCTGCTAGGAGTCTGGTCAGTTTATGTTCCTCTGTGAGCAACGGGAAACTCCTGTTAGATCCTCCAGCGCCCACCTCCAGCCTTACAGGGAGGACTGCTCAGGATCCTCTCAGAACGCACCGAGGCTCTACCTCCCACTGTCCTCCCCAGGCCCACGGTTTCCTTGACTACAACCCAGGTGGCAGTGGGGCTCCTGGGTTTCTGTCTGGAAGGGCATTAGGGGTGGGGAGTGGAATGAAGTTTTACTTGCATGGTCCCGTATATAAGACTGAGAATGCAACTATCTGATAAAGAAGGGAAAGGAAATCACACAGATGAGATGAGGGGCTCATAAAGTGTTCCTTCACCTCATCCTCCATGATCCTAAAATTGCTTTGAGGCAGAGCTACTGAAGCTGGGCTGAGTAAAAGTTAAAGGTGAGTGCACTTCCTTGGGTCCCTGATCTTGTTAGTTTCCTGAGGGCTGTCCGAGGTGTAATACTTCAGTGGCTGAGCAGCAACAGGTGGCTCTTGGTCTATAAATAATTCTTGGGTTTGGAAATGTATCACCTAACATGCACTGGGGGTGGGGCAGGAATGACCAGATCCCCAGGGCTCAGGTAAAACCATATCTAGGTCTTGCAGTGTGATGGAGAGCAGAGGGGTAAGATGGTCTGAAGAGCAGGGGTGAGTGCAGGAGTGGCAAGAGCCCTGAGCTTAGCAGTTGCCCTAGAGGCCTCTGGCACATTCCTGTCATCTCTGTGCCTTTGCATGGCAAGGCCACCAATACTGAGACCAAGAGTCCCCTGAGGGCTGTGCAGCAACACTGGTTGAGATGTCACCATTGAAAAAGTATTGCATGTCTGCTGCAAACTCAATATTGTGCTATTTGAAGGCCAAAAAAGAATGACAAACCATTTAGAAAAACACTCAATTCAATATACAGCTGACTCTTGAACAACTTGGGGTTTAGGGGCATTGACATTCTCCCATCCCCTGTTGAAAATCCATGTATGCTTTTGACTACAGTTGGCCCTTTGCATCTGCAAATTTAATCAACTGTGGAAACAGTATTTTTGATCTGTAGTTGGGAATCTGCAGTTGGGAATACAAAAATACTGTTTTTGATCCTTGGTTGGTTGAATCTGCAGATACGAAACACATGGATATGAAGGGCCAACTGTACCTACTAAAAAAAATCCGCATATGAGTGGAACCACACAGTTCAAACCTATGTTGTTCAGGGGTCAACTGTATCTATCAAGGGCCTCCCTTGGGCAAGGCACTACCCATGCATTCTCAGGGTTGCAGGGATATGGGATTTAGAGACATCTTAAAAAGTGGCTTAGGAAAAGCCTGCTTCTTTCCTCTCATCTCACAGCACTTAACTGTCCTATGGCTGCCCCTCCTGTGTCCATGTCTACTTTTCTCTCCATTACCTGCAGAGATGGAAGCATGGTATCCAGTGTTTGTACTCACAGTGCACATGAGCCCTGTACTTCCTGAGAACCATCTGTTAATTAACTACTAAATGACACGGCCAGGCTAATAGCGGAAGATTAGCACTAGCTAATCTTATGAACGCCTCCCTCCTGGGTCGTCAACTCCTAATACCCAGTGAGATCACTGGAGGAAAGAACCAAGAAGAATCATGCTGGGGTAAGACTGTTCCTGGAGTGGAGTCCCTGTCTAAAGCAGAGTCTAACTTAACCCTAGAACTTCATTTCAGTATTGGTCTCCTAGGTATTATCTTTTGTCTAGTTTGCTGTACTTGAGTGGGACAGGGGCTCCCAGCCTCAACATCACTGTGTCGCAGAAAGGTGCCTACAGTACAGTCCAGGTATAGAATGACTGGTTAGGCCACCTACACAGTCATGGGAAACAAAAACACGGCTGCTTCTAGGAAGGTCTCTGGCTGGGTCCTTGCCATTGGATGGGGAATTAAAAGTTCAATACTGGAAAAGACTAATCATTACATCTGCTTAATTATATTGATGTAAATCTCACAGCCAAGTTCTTTTTAGGAAGTTGATGTTGGAAAATACTTCCATGTTTCTAGGCTCATGTGGAATAGGATTTAGGATGTTTTTAACTCCTGGAAATTATCAAATGGCTTCCTATGGGCAAATTCCACGTCTCTGGAGATTTCCTCTTCCCCTTACAGTTTTTTTCTGATGTTTTGCCTGTCTTTCTAAAATATTTCCTGACACATGGTCAAGATGCCACAGGATATTCAGCTCTCAGGGGACTCTTGGGCTTCAGCACCTCAGATCAATGGGTAATAAACACAGGATACCTGCCTTATCACCTGTCACAGGTGGAGTTTAGCATGCAGGATGTTTTTAAGGTGTGCTCTTAGGATCAGCACCCATTGAAAGGAGTGGAAGAAAGCTGGAATGAGCAGAGGGAGAAGGTGAGCTACGATGCAGGCCTAGTGTCAAATTGGCTGAACCATGGGAAGCTCTGGAGCTAGAGTGATCCTTCAGAGTTGTTTCAAGTTGAGCCAAAATAGCTGGGCCTTTTATACCCCTGCCTTAAGCGGTCACTGGATAAGGACCACTGCCAATGGCACCCCCAAGGGGACCGGGTGGGACATCTGAGTCTATCATATCATTCTTGACACAAACCCAAAATCATAACTACCATTTCTTACGAGCTCACCATGTCCAAGCATTCTACAAGCATTACCGCTAATGTTAACAATTGCATCAAAAAGGTTTCTATTTACCACATTTTACAAAAGAGGAAACTAAAGCTCAGTGGAGTTAAGTGACATGCCTAAGACCACACAACTAGTATATGGAACTCAAACCCAGGCCTGCCTTGCCCCCAAGTTTATAGTCTTTCCATTATGCCAAACTCCCATCTTTTGATTTTCTCATATGGCCCCTGCACAAGCAAACTACAGCTCCATCCTTCTATGCAGCTCTGGGTTGGATTTGTGATCCTCTGACTATATGTCTAATTGTGCAGCTGACGATTAGCAACAGCTAATCTTACCTGGGCCCGTTGTTTGAATTATTTTCTGAATTCTTTGGGTCTCTTAGACCTGTGCACTATTGGCCTGCTTCACACAGAAAGCCACTCCTGCTAGGAAAAGTCCAGATGCTGGGCTTCTCCAGAAGGCACAAGGAGGAGGAATCTTCAAAACCTAACAGGAAACCAGTAGCTTAGCCAACAATATTTGAAGATGATGAATAAGGAATGAACAGCATTGAAAGCCAGGTTTCTTCTTACATTTTTCTTTTGGACTTTTGGGGATTGGAACATTTCCAAATTTCTATATCACAGAAATTGCACATCAGCTAGTAACTGAATCCAACCCCCCAGACTGAGGGGTTGAGGCAGGAGCTGGTACGAGAACTTTCCATACCCCCAAAGGTTGTTAGCAATCTTGCTCTTCCTTTGTATGCTCCAGGTGGCCCTAATCTTCAACATGGCATGTGTAGGCCAGAGGAAGTCACTGGCTCATTACAAGAAAAGCTTCCGCCTCAGCAAAATCGTACATCATTGGCAAGTTTATTTGGCCCTGTGAGTTTTCTCTCCAGGTAGAGTCTCATAGGTTGTTGTCTGGGCTGATCTTTTCAATTCATCAGAGATGCTTATTTAGAAATGCATGTGACACCTGGCTGTGTAAGTGGCCCAGTTAGTGGGACAGGCTCTGGAGTTGCCCCTTCAGCGTATTCAAATCCTCCCTGCACTTCAAGTAAGAGTTCTTTGAGGCCACATTACTTATACCTGCTCTCCCTGCCTGGAGACTCTAGAGATGAATGATGACATGATTCCTTCAGCTTTTCATTAACTAGAGGTGAACATAATTTTTGAGTAGGGAAGACTCTCTCACAAATTATAATGGGATGATATATGTCATACAACCTTAATATGTACAAGGTACAGGGATAGTCTGGTGGAGTGAGACTACCAGAAAGACCTCACAAAGAGAGTGGTTTACAAATTGAGCCTTGAAGGATGCATAGAAGCTTGCCAGCAGAGGAGGGGGCACACAGCAGGGGCAACCGAACGCCAGAGCAGGGTGTGATCTAGGAATTTCAGCTGCCTGCCTGGTGTAAGGAGCTCTGCTGCAGGAGATCCACATGGAGAGGCAGACAAGGGCCCGGTGAATGGGCAACTATGGCATGCTAAGGACTTTATTCTGTAGGTGATGGCAAGGGGTGGAAAGATTTTAAATGGGAATGAGACAAGTAGGTTTAATGACTGGATGATGCTCTAACCACTGGGTCACAGCGGCCAAGGACTGGTGGTAGAGGATTGGAAGACGGTAAGGGAGGCCACTTGGAAAATCACTGTAACAGTCCCAGTGAACTCTGATGGGCACCTCAACTAAGATAATGGCAATGAAGATAAAAAGCGATGGATTAAAGAAATATTTAAATGGCAGAATAAACAGTGTCTAAGTGACTCATTTGAAGAGGAGTGTGAATGAGAAGTAGGAATTGAGGACAATTTCCACAATTTCAATTCAGCAAGGAGGCTGGAAGAATAGGTTGAAAAGCTATCTTCAAATTGAGGCGTTATCATGATGACTTTGGTGAATGGGTCATTAATTCTTTTAAGGCTCTGACTATTAAATTAATTAAGGGAATAATTAAGATTTCTTAGATCAGTCATTACATTTATTTTTTAGAGCACACTGTTTTGGAAAATTTTGTCTTTTAAAAAAATGTTTCCTAGAATACATTTCCTTCTTGTCCGTAACAAGGTTGATTTCAGTTACCAAAGCACAGAAATCATGTTTGTATAAACAGAGATGTGTACAGTTCTTTAAAGCAAATTTCAGATGCTCTCCTCTGAGCTTCCATAGCATTCTGGGCATATCCTCTCTCTTACTATTTTGTAATTATCGACTAGTTTGTCATGGAGACTGGGCAGGTGGGGCAGGGACCTAGTCTTACTCTTTTTGGTACGTCTAATCCTTGAACCACAGTGGGCACTCAAGAAACGAATCTTGACTGAATAAAAGCTGTGAAAATAAAAGTAGTAAGGTATCTCTAACAAATCCCGTTCCAAGTGCCCTTTTCTCAGACTGGCCAGCATAACTGAAAGTAATTCTGCACAAAAACTATGGGGATGTTCCTGTTGACCCAGCAGCTGGCTCTCAGCACTAACTTTGAGCTGTATATTGGTGGTCACCCTCACACCAAGGAGAGTCCATTCCAGGCACAGAAGTACATCTGATGATTTAGCCCATCAGGAGCTATGGAGGCAATATTTTTCAACTCTTAAGATTCTGACTCAAAAAATATATTGAGAGGATTACTGGTGCTCAGGTTTATAGCCAAATTAGCCATGACAGCTGCAAAATGTTTTCACTTTAAGTTGAATCTCAAAAGCTTCATTTGCATTTTCTCTAACTCAAGGACATTGTTAGAAAAAGCCAGGATTGCTAGCACAGGGATAGAGGGAGAGGGTATTTCATCTCTGGTTCTTCTAAGTTGAATTAAGTATTTTTAAATTAATCATTTCTATCACTAAGGGATTTGTCTATATGTGCTTTACAAATTACAGTTGCTAGGAATTTATAATTTAAGAATTATGAAGGTCAAGAGTATGGAATTCCAACTAATATCTGAAATGATAGCGTCAAAGACAAGAGTCCCTTCTGTCTGCCCCCTCCCTCTCCTAGAGCAATCTAGTATAACGGTTACTGCTGAGAGGCAGGCGTTTCCAAAAGCAGCAACACTGAAACTCAGTATGAGATTTAACAACTTGCTTTTCAGAGTCTATGGGCTTTGACAATCTAAATTTAGGTTTGCTTAATGGAATGGCTTTGCTTTAAAAAACAGATTTTGTCAAGGGCTTTAGAACCCTATTCTCCCCAAAATTTATTTTAACCTTACTCATTTGGAACAATGGACAGGGAGAAGGGACAGGAGAGGGTCAGGATTACTTAGTGGTATTTTAATTTTAAATATTTACAATGAGGTGAAACTTTTGTTGCTTTCAACGGATAATGTCCTCATAAGAAGGTCAAGTGGAGAAAGACACACAGAGACAAAAGAGCCAAGTGAAAGTGGAGGCAGAGATGGGAGTGACTCAGTCACAAGTCAAAGAATGCTGAGAGTTGCCAGAAACCACTAGACGCTAGGAAGAGGCAGGGAAGGATTCTTCTTTGGAGCCTTTAGAGGGAGCATGGCCCTGCTGACACCTTGATTTCAAACTTCCAGTATCCAGAAATTTGTGAGAAAATAAGTTTCTGTTGTTTCAAGCCACGCAGGTTTGTGATTATTTATTATGGCAGCCCTAGGAAACTAATACCTCTCTTCCTGGGCAAAAGTCCTTCTGTGTATATGGCAGTCCTTTTGACAGTGAATGTAGCCTTATGTGATTTAATGTTTTCATATACAGCATGCAATCCAATAATGTCATTTCATTATAATGTAGATGAGAAAAAAAATAATTGATTCCTGGCCAGCACCACCGTCTGGGCGGAGTTTGGCATTCTCCCCATGTCTGCCTGAGTTTCTCTGGGGACTCCTGTTTCATCCCCCGTCCCAAGATGTGCATGTGCGGAGAACTGGCCTGTCTACATGGTCCCGGTCCGAGTGAGTGTGGGTGGGTGTGGCCACGCCCCAGGATGGGAAAAGGACCTGTCCAGGGTTGGTTCCTGCCCTGCACCCTGAGCTACTGGGATAGGCCAGCCATGACCTTGAACCAAGAATTTATTTTCATCATTTTAAAAGGCGATGTTACTTGGAAAAGATATAAACATTGTCCAAAATTCTCAATTCTGCCCTGGCCGGTATGGCTCAGTAGGTTGGAGCATCATCCTGTGCGCCTAAAGGTGGTGAGTTCAATTCCTGGTCAGGGCACGTACCCAGGTTGTGGGTTTGGTTCCATCCGGGCGAGTGCAGGAGGCAACGGATAGATATTTCTCTCTCTCTCTCTCTCTTTCTCTTTCTCCCTCTCTCCCCCTCCCCCCCAGCTCTTGATGGCTTCAAATCTGCAGCTTTATCCAGTTCTCTGCTCATCACAACAAAGGCAGAATAGTTGAGCTATCCGACTGCGAGATTCTTTCCCTCACAGTGGGGTGGGGTGGGATATGTATATGTGTGCGAGTATGTAGCATGACTGTAAATATTTAGAATTTAATAGTTTCTCCTGTCATGTTCATATATATGTGGAAATAACAGGAAGGAAAGGGATGTGTTTCAGGATGTCAGAGTCTGAACTAATTCTGGGCCAGGCCTTTATTTACACACGTATTTCTAAGACTCTCCATTTTTCAGATGAGGAACTTCAGGCTCAGATCTACTGTAAATTCTCTTTCCACCCCAGCACACAGGCTCTGGGTATCTCTAACAGATTAATGTAAAATGCAACAGAATACACTCAAGATATGCCTGGGAGTCTTAGGGAACGAGGGGAGTAGCGGTTGGATTGTCTTGTGCTCAGGAGGGAAGGGTTGAAGGCTGGGATGATTGAGGGGAAAAGTTTAAAAGCAAGAGTCCTGCTAGACGGGCAGGGCATCTTCAGGACAGAAGGGGCCTCACACTCATCCTGTTCTCTTCTTTCCCCTTGCTCCCCACATGGTGGTCACATGGCCTTCTCTCTGTTCCTCAAACACACCCAGCTCATTTTGAAAGATAGACACTGAATGATGACTTCATTAATTTATTTACTAAAGCTAATTAAAGGACATATTTTGGAAGTCTCATAGGCAATTTCCATCTTTAAAACACTGAATGACACCAATTCAAACAATAAACTACTTCTCGTGTTTCATTTATAAGCTAAAAAGTACAAGCTTTTAAATTCCGAAACACTTAGTCAGTTTGGGGTGAATGGACTTAAAAAGGGGGGGAAGTTCCTTCCCATATCTGTAGCAGTGACTGCTTTTAAAGTTCCACTTGAGTAGAATTTAAAGAATACTGGCACTTAAGTGACCTGAGTTTCATTGTATGATATCCATTAAAATCTCAACTTCCTGGTATAAATGTCTTGAATGATTCATTTTTAGCAAACATTACACAAGGATGGCTGCTGGATATTTACTTTGGATCTGAGAGTACATGTGAAGAGTACCAGCTAGGAAACATACTACTGGTAGATTACAAAAAGCCATGTGTGGTTACAAAAATTTCTATTTCTACTGTGCTCCAAACTCCATATATTTAGAAACTTCATCTCAATATCATGCTGATAACCTTGAGCTAGGCAAAAATCGACAGTTAAAACTGTCTTCCTATAGAGTTTAGGTGCTGTTTAAAAAAAAAATCCATGTAAAATCTAAAATTTGTATCTTAAAATGACGGTTTCTATGATCCTTGGTTTTCAGGTGGTTTCAAGGAATAGGAAGGCATGAAGAGCAAAAGGAAGAGTGAACAAACGATGAAAGGAGATGGGGAGGAGGCATGGGAATGAGTAGGCTGGCGTGCCAGCAGCGATTCAGAAAGGCAGAGAGGAGCAACAGCACAGCCAGGAGAAAGGGCCGCACAGCGTGTCCACTGGAGAGCCGGAGTCCCGCAAAAGCGCACGTTTGGATAAGTTCAATTTTTCTTGTTACTGAGGGAGAGGCAGCTGGGTTACATGAAAATTAAGAGATAACTCAAACCCTACCACGTTTCAAACACTAAAAAGCTTTCTAGTACTAAAAAGCTTTCACCCCAGCTGTTAGCAAAAGCTAACAAGTGGCCAAGCTGAGGATTTTAAAATAGCTATCCTTGGGCTTAATTCTCCCACAGGTGGAGATGCCAAATGAGAGTGGTGGGGAGGGAGGAAGCAAGCTAATGCTGAGTGACAACTGTCAGGCGCTGTGTTAAGCATTCACATGTATTCTTTAATCTTCACAGCAACATATGAAATAGATACTACAATGATAATTTTCCTATCTGATAAATGAGTATGAGAAACTCATTTGACAGATGGGAAAACTAAGCACAGAGAAGGTAGGTAACTTGCTTTCTGTCACATAGTAAGTAATGGAGCTGGGAATTGGACCCAGGTAGTTAAACTACAAACTCTGCGTACATAATTGCTGTGCCACATGGCATTTTCCAAAATAACCCAGAATGGCCAAGCTGACAGGGGCTGAAAGTGCACTGGGCACTGACACCTGGCTGCTGCCTGGAGCTCTGCCAGGATGTTGTGGGAGACGCCCTGGGTGTTAATCTCTGACAGCCACCATTATTTTTCAGTAAGGGGGAAAAACCTATCTGAAGCTAGCCTTTCTTCTAAATTCAAATGTGAATAAGTTAAAAAGTTAAAAATGCCTGAATTTTTGACATATTTACTTCAATATATTAAAATTTCTACTAAATGTCAAATGCTCCTTGAGGAAAACATTTCAGTAACTTGGTGATTGCATCATATAGCAATTATGAGCCTAACTTCTAGAGCAGTGTTCACAAAGAGGGCGTAATTCTTTTTCAAAGTATGTATAAAAAAAACCCCAAACCCACACACCAATACTCTCTGTATACATAGAAGATAGCTTCAAACCATATTCCCATTTTTTTCAGGCTCTATTTATATGCAACCAGTTCTAAGAATTCTCAGAAAAGGCCAGGCCTGACACTGTCCCTCACTAACACACCTCAGGGTGAGTCCTCATGTGTTTTCCAGGTAGGACCCAGTTGAAGGGCTCAGACTCCACAACGAGTCAGATGCATATTTTCTAAGGACCTTCAAGGGTTGCTAATGGGATGAAACGAAACTAATCAAAAGTTCAGGGTCAGCCACCTTAGTTTCTTTCTTATTTGCCATCTTTCCACAGATCATTAGGTTCAAATCACATTTTTATGAATAAAAATACAGAATTTGGGGCCCTCTTCTTGGGATACTTCTTTTTCACAGCCATATAGGCCCAAACCAGCAGCAAGCAGGGATAGGGCTCCACAGGTCAGTAGGCAAAGGCCACAGGGAAAGAACTCAGCGAGGCTCACAGGTGGGGGCACCACAGGCACTGAGTGTGCCTATATGAGGGTGAAGGCCTTGCAAAGCCCCTCAGAAGGCTCCTGACATCCCCTGCAACAACTGCAAGCTCCTTACTCCCCGTGTTCCCCTCAGCCCATCCAGTGCCATCTACTCACTGTCCATGGGGTGTCCCTCTTCACAGTGGACTTTCCGTCTCTCTCTAAACCAATCTGAAGGCCCTCCTAACTTTCCACCTGGTACTATGACTATTCATAAACACATTCCATTTCCTACTAGACTATAAGCTCCCTTCCGGTGGGACACCACCCAGCCTTCCTTTCTGAAACTCACGGAGCCTCGCTGGTAGATGCTCAACACATGCTGAGCACATACTGCAGAGACAGGAACCAGCCTCTGGAAACTGAGAAGTCACAGGCAGCTCAGTGGAGGCCACAGGACTGGATGGGCACCACATGAGCCTCGTAACGTTCACTCCTTGTACAACACTGGTGTTGTCGGATTATGCCACAATGCCAATGGTGTTTTCTTCAGGTCTGCTTTGTGTACTCACTAGTGTCCCAAAGGTGAAGCAGTCTGATTAGGCCATGACTGTTTGAACACACATTACTCATGCATCAGGAGTCCTAAGCTGAAAAGCACAATACGCAGGAAAGTACCCTGGACACAAGGCATCTGTTACAGACAGAAGCGATCTCTCACTTGCTACCGTGTACAAATGTGGAGAGTAAGGGCACTTCAGAGACCTATTACTTGAAAAAATAAAATAAAAGGTTGAACGAAGAAAAGAACACATTTGAATGCTGCGTGGTGACTCTATGGCTTGGGGAGTGGGGGGCACTTGTCAGGCAGCCAGGGACTTTGGAACTTGTATTGGTTATCATGATGGATGAGCTGCTCAACACAAGTATGCCTCAGTTTCTCTAACTGCTTCCTTCTTCCTCTTGGTATTCAGGAAGGCTAGGAGGTTCTTATACTGCAGGTTCTGATTACAAATACAGGCCCAGTGCTCAGGGGTCTCAGTTCTCTCAGCTGGGACCAGGAGCTGGTACAACCTCTGAAGAAGCCTATTCAGATCTCTGGTCTAGAGGCCTGTGTGCCAGACATGCTTCTGAAGAATGAGAATCTAAACCCACTCCTCTCAAGAAAAAAGTGAGCATGTCCTAGTCTGGGGAGGAAATCGGCTTCACTATTTAAAATATGCACTCACACAGATGCACACCCATGTCTGAACTACACTAGGGTCAAAACTGATGACAGTCCCTGGAGATGATGATTCTGTGGCCCTTCCTCAGCTGTCTCAGGAATGCTTGGACACATACACACCCACTCGGGCAGGGTCACATTAAGAGAGGCATCAACTGAGCCTCTTAACCTTATTTTCACCAATGGCTCCTAAATGATGCAGGCAGAGGCCAAGCACTCCCATTCGATGGATCTGAGTCCCCAGAGTGAGCTCAGCTTGGGCCTGGCATCCTGAGATGATGAAGAGATCTTGAACAACAAGGCGCAGCTGGGACAGCCTTACCAGCGACAACAGTCTTAAGATTCTCAAATGGGTTTCTCCAGCTGCCTTGCTCAGCTGTGTTAATAATCAGAGATGGAAGCTGGTTATTAACAGAATGAATACTCCCCTCACCATCTTTTTGGCACTTTGATTATGGGCAAAGCAACACTGACCTTGAATAATGGGATATATAATCTCCCATATAATGCCCTTCATGTGAACAGAGGGTGATTAATCTTGGTTTCTTTCCTTTAAACATGGTATGAGACCAGATAAAATTCAGGTCAGGCATTCTGGAAATCTACAGAGGAAAAGTACTTAAAAAATGTTAGCATTATGATTACATGTATAAGAATACATAAGAAAAAAAGCTAGAAGGAAATAAGACCAAAAAATATTAGTGTATTAAGGTTCTGAGGTTAACAGGGCTTTACTCATAGTTTCTAAATGTTCTGTGATTTTTTTTATAATAAAAATAAAAATAAATAAAATAATTCCTGGTGCTCTCAGATTTCAAATATTAAACAGTTTGTGCTCTGGATAATTAAACATAGATTACTGAATTCTCCACACACCAGATGCCATAATGTGTGTGAAAGCACCTTAGACACAGTAAGGCGGTATAAATATATTAGATACTGTTGCCCTCAATGCTTCTGAGACTTAGACTACAGTCTATTTAGAATGGCTCTTGTTTATTGTGGTGAGAGATAATTCAGGACGGCTGAAGGGACAATTCACATGCCACCAACCAAAAACATCCTTATACTCAAAAAAGGGCTTGCCCACTATCTCTCTGAAAATAAAGGGAACAATACCCCATGACAAATTCTATCTTGGCCAGGGAGGATATTCAGCCAACCAGAGTTTGTACATGCATGTGTGTGTGTGTGTGTGTGTGTGTTTCAGAGTTGCCATGTGGTCAAACAGCCAGAGAGTGTCCCATCCAAGCTGGCCAAGTGTCTCTCCCAGGAGGAGTAAGAGCAAACGACAATCTGCTCAGCACAGCAAGCAACTTCCTCATGAGGTAGGAGAATCTGGAGCTGCCCCACACCGACTTTTTATTGTGCCCCACATAAGCAAATGGTGCACTAAATATATATTCTGAATACATTTTATCAGGAAGCCAGAGCATCACCAGCATTTACACTCAGGCTAATGCTCTATTATATGGATTATAGTCAACTGGAATCAAATGAATATTCTCCACAACTCAACTTTATATGTTTTTTAATGAGATTTCACCCAGTGTCACAGCAGTTCTTATGTAATTACTCCATATAACTCCAATAACACCTCAGCAGACCGTCTCTCAGTGCTCTGCTGCATTCTGGACAGTCTGGGAGCGCGGCCACCATGCAGAGCGAGCGCTTGGGTGACTGAGGCCTCAGCACTGCGGAACAGCTCAGGCAAGAGGACTGCGCTTGCCTCAAATTTCTCTAGAAAGAGTTCTGTGGAAAGAAAGGGAGCCGGCAGCTTCTCGGCTGGGTCCTCCTTAGTCAGGAGGGTGAACAGGGCACGTGTGGCCAGTGTGCAGCCTCCCCCACGGGCCACCGAAGGTGGCTTTGCTGAAATCCTGGGACAGTCCATCAGGGAAGGGGAGTGAGTGTGAGAAGAGGGGGATGGAGTCGAAAGATAGTTTGTTCACTTCCTTGAGGAAAACTGTAGGTCAGCAGAAAGCCAAATAAAGAAAAAGGGCTGCTGAGGAAGAGACTGAATCTGGTCTTGGGATGTTACCTACATTAAGAAACAGGCTTCTGACCCTACTGCTGGGGAACCCCCACAGCCAGGAGGGGCCTTGAAAAGCCCACTGAGGCTCTGTCTGCTTCACACTATAGAGGTGGGAGCCCAGGGTGGGGCCCAGGGCCAGGAGGAAATCCCAGACAATAGCCCAGGGGCTTGCCCACCAGACCTGTGCAATGAGGGAACTCAATCAAGAGGACCAACAGGCGCAGTTTTGATGTCTTCTAACGAGTTGTCAGAGTTCCCAGAATCTGCCAAAGTAGAGTGTGGAGGAGGGACAGGAGGATTGCACTACAAAGTCCTCGCAAGTTGCTCCTGCTTTCTGGGCTTCCCTCTGGTAACACACCCACCTTCAAGCAAGGCCCAGTCCCTGGAGCTGGAGGTGAGGAGGCAGAATGAGGAAGCAAGTGTTGCTCCTACTCCACAGCCAGCAAGGACAGGCTTGGAGACAGCATTAGGAAACGCAAGTGGAGAATCCCTACTCTTATGGCCACACTGAAGATGACTTGGTTCTACACGGCCGACTTTGTCACGCTATAGACCATGTTGCTCCCTAAGCTGTGGAGATCCTTCTTTGGCTTTAACACACTTGCCTCAAACACCCAGTTCCCTTACATTTCATCTCCAGCCTCCACCCCCAATAACAGCAGCAACCTCACACCTTACTACAATTTACACTCCTTGCATAAACAGAAAGACTGCTTAGCAAGTTTCCACATTGTACCTTTCACTTGTTACTTCCATGGGTGGTATTATTTGCACTTAGGTCTTTTCGTAGTAAGACTCTAGTATTAATTATACTTAGCACATTTTTAACCCTTCAAAGGGTATTCTCAGCTATTATGGGATTTTAGTCTCATACAAAATTCACAGATCAGCAGGATGGGCATGCTTCCATATTTGTAAACAAAGAAAAGGTAACCACAGACGTTAAGTGACTTGCCAGAAGTTCATGCCACACGTGAAACCAGTTCCCAGGTTTCCTGATCTTTACTCAAGGACTCATTCTGTGAGAAAGTTCTGTGCTACCTGGGTGGAATGATCATTACAGAGGAATCTGGCAGAGCTGAGTTGCGTGTGATGGGAAGAAAGCTACTCAGCCAGGCCTTGTCAGTGCCCACATTCAATTCAATATCATCAGGAAAAGGGCTATTCAGTTTGTGCACTTCTCATCCCTTCCTGCTCTGGGCTGTCACTGGGGACTGGCACAGAGCTGCATAGACTGTGTGATCCAGGGCATTTTTCTGGGCCAGAGATGCCTCTGTATGATCACCCAGGAGATGGAGGCCTGTTGGAGGCTGAGGCCCAAGGCAGATGAGCCAACTCATCCATGCACTGGACATTGTCCCTGGTCCACCAAGGTGTTGTGAGAGACAACTCAGTTACATTTACAGGCCCCATATCATTCAGTTGGCTGTATATGCTTCCTGACCCCAAATACAGGGGCTGAGAGCACAAAGTGAGAATTTGGGGGCCAAAGTAAGATGAGTAATAGTAAAGGGAAGGCATAAGAATGACTCAACGAAGGTAAATGGGATTATTTTTTACTAACCCCGATGCTATCCGAAAACATGTGGGATGGTAATAATGTGTGTCAGGGAGGGGAGTTGACTCACCATGGTTTCCCCTATCTGAACAACAGCTATGACATTTTACTTAGCATTTCTTTCTACAGAGCTTGGCACTTACCCATCCACCTTCTCTTGGCTTGATGAAATAGCCTGTATAACAGGGGCTAAGGTTCATGCCCTTTAATAAGACTATTCCCACCACCCTGTAAGGCCTAAGACAAAATTTATCTTTCTTCACAGTCTTTTCTGATTCCTTCCAAATATCTATGATATTTCCTCCCTTTAAAGGCTTAAAACATTCATCTCTAAACTCATGGTTTTTTTTGTTTGTTTTGGTTTTTTTACAGACTTCATTCCAGTAGGTTCATTCCCCCACAAGGAATAATCATTAGACTAACATGTTTGTTGGAGGTAGGAACTGTGTCCCCCTCATTGTTCAATCACCAGAAGGCCTGGCAATAATGCCTAGACCATGGTGAGTGCTCCATAAATACTGTTAAACAGACATGAGTCATTTTCTCCCTCCTTGAATGCTGGGACCTCTTGCAGTACCTCCCTGGTGTTCACCCAGGCAGTCTTGACCACAATGGATGCCCACCTCTACGGAAGTAACTAAGCAGGGGCACAGCCTTCATCTCTCATGGTGTGGTGTAAGGAAAGTTGGACAAACTGACTTGGAGTTTGAATTAGGTGACTGCTGAAGTTCCTTCTAGTTCCAAAACTATAATTTTAAAATTTTGACTAAATGAAAATAAGAGCTTAGTGAATTTGGAGGGGGGATAAAAAAACACCGAATTAATGCACAAATGAAAAGGGAGATGGGTATGTTGTAGGCCAAATATTCAGAGGAGGCTTTCTGGGATATAATTTAAGATGCTCTATGAATAATGGGAAGAACATTTCCCAGATAAAGAGGGTGTTTCTAGTACAACAGGGTCTAGTATAGGAAATATCTTAAAATGAGATAAAGTGAATAGAGAGTAAACTGATAAGGAGAGTACAGTAAAGGCACTGAGGTAGTCTGAACAAGTAACAATCTGCAAAGAGAGTGAACTAAAGACACTGTGTGTGTGTGTGTGTGTGTGTGTGTGTGTGTGTGTGTGTGTGTGTGTGTAGGTAGGTAGGTAGATGTGTTATATTAAGTATAGGCTTTGGAATCAGTTTAACATGGAAACCTGGCTGCCATGCTTACTCTCCCTGTGTGACTCTGGATAAATTATTTAACCTAAGTTTCAGTTTCTTAATGTTTATCATGAAGATATATATGCATCTTCATGTGAGGTTGTTAGGGGCAGAGATGCTGATCATGCTCTGTGGATTGTGACTGTTAGCTATAGTTATAAGAAATATTAATCATGTTCTGTTAACTGTGATTGTTCTGTTCTAATTAGAAAAAGCACTTTCTAACCTGGCTGGGAGTTGTCCGCCCTGGGACATGGGAATTACCTCTGGAATGTGGTCCATTCTCCTTTTCCGATAACTGCTTATCATCATGGAAAGATTAACAACCTTGTTTCTTTAACAACAGAATCCCAGAGGCACCTGCCCTTTGCAATCCCCAACCCACATTGCCTACTTCCCCATGCCTGTAATTCCTACTTTCCGATGTAATCATTGTCCTTCTATCCAATATAAGCAGCTGGCTTATGGGGGGGGGGGGGGAGAGGGCGGCAGAGCAGATTTTATGTAGACAAATCCTGCTGCTCTCCTAATTTGCTGGCAATATTGCAATAAATGCTCATATATGATTCAACCCTGTCTCTGATTAATTGGCTCAAGTGGTGACAGGCAGCCCGGACCCATTGTTGTCCAGTTTCAAGATTAAATGAGATAAATGATATCAAATGTTTAGCAGGGCACCTAGTCCTCATTCATTTAACATATATTTATTGAGTATCTTGTGTGTAGTAAGTAGTATGCTAAGCATTTTACATGGCGAATACTCAGAAAATAGAAGTTATAATTATTTTTAGCCAAAGGGATTATGCCTCCCCTTCCTGCATCCTCCACTGCAAATTATGTCCCTTTTGATTCTGGAACTTAGAGGGGAAAAATGGCATTTTACTGTATATGTGAGTTCATTTATTTGCCTTTGGTATATTTTGCTTAAAAAAATTAAAAAAATAAATTTGTCCTCAGCCTTAGGTGCACTACAAATGCAAATTAAGTAAAAAGAATTTTCTTAAAGTCTCAACTCTTAACACAGTCTCCTTTGTGCATAGTAGTGTCATCAAAACGCCAAACAGATCCTTCCCTTTTCTTGGAAAGTAATTTCTTGACATGGTACCCAAAGAGACATCTTGAAAGAGACATGCATGGTCATGTGTCCCCACTCCAGGGACAGTCTTCTCCTGTGGAAGTGAAAAAGGCTTTGGCAGCTGCTCAGTATCATCAGACCAAGGGCAAGTCAACTGCTCTCTCAGGCTTAAAATAAAGTTATTGTCTCAAACCAAAAATATGAAGCATTTGACCAGGAAAAGGCAGCCAGTGGAGATCCAGTTATCGTGAGGGATTTCTTGTTGATCTTATGAGTTTTCTACAGAGAATACCTGAAAATCTGATTTGTGTTTATGTCTGTCTGTACATAAATAGGTATGTATAATATTATAGAGAAATTGCTGAAAGGCACCTGCTTTGCAAAAAGAGCTAGTTTTTTTTTGGTAATGTTTTGTGTGTGTGTGTGTGCACGTAGGACAGCAAACCATAAAACTTGAGTGAGGTTTGTTTTTTATAGGCACACAACTTCTTAACACATTTCATGCACAATCACTCTCTGGGGTAAATATATTAGTTTCCAATAGAGGAGCAAGTTATTCTTATATATGTTGCTATGTTTTCCAATGGGCTGCCTCCACTCTATAACCAAGAATAAAGTAGCAACTTCAGAGACCGTTTTCTTGAGGTCCTGGCTGTATGAGAGAACTGAAGTGTTTTCAGAATTTCAGATGGATAATTTGGGATCCATTCAGGATTCAGGTATTTTGGTGGAAGTTCCCAACAGATAAGGCAAAGACATAAGGCTTAAGTAACATGCAAACAAGGACTCTAGAAAATCACTCAAAGCTGCACTTATTCAAGCCTTGGGTGAGAAGAAAGGACAGAGCATGTTCACTATTTCATCTAATATTTGGAACATGATTCCGTCACAATTAGAGTACATCCATTTCCAATGCAATGCTTGGTTTTCTCTAATCCTATTTATTGTTAATTGACATTATAATCTCTAGGTAGATTCAAGTATTTCTCTCGTAAATTTATAAAACCTTACAAAGGAAATTACTTTGGGGAAAATTACTTCAAATGTCAAGTAACTCAAGGGATTTAATCTTGGAATTCATGTTTTTAGTGTTTTAATCCTGACACAATTTTTTTCCGTAAGTCCCTTCAAATATTGAAGGGACTTAAATGAGCTCTTATATAAACAGCTCATCAGAAGGGAAATCAGAATTTTCTTCCTCACTAAGTTCTTTTAAATTCAGCTGTTTTGGGGGATGTTGTAAAAATAAATAAATAAAATCAAACAAATTAAAATACACATGATGTGAGGTGACATATTTTCTGCTCCAAAATCTCGGTTACTTTGAAACATCTGCTCAACTAAAAAAAAAAAAGTAGATTGAATGAAGAAATCTCAAAAATCATTCAGTCTATGATCCTGCTTTTGGGTCTTATGACAACTAAAATACCCCCCAAATATAAATGCCTAAATTAGTGCTCCTGAACCTTAACTTTACACACTCCAAAGCATCAAACAAAATGAATTTTAAACCATTTTCATTTGTTAAAGATGCTACATAGCATTTCCTGCGAGCGTGTGTGTCTCTCCTTCCAAAAAAGGATGGAAATTAGGAGTCTATGAATTTCAGAAGAGGTACAAGCAAGTAAGGGATTGCTAATGTCCATTAGTAGTTGGCTACCATTTAGATAACTTTATATTTAGGCTTTTTCTTTTCTGCAACATAGATCGTACTGTTATGTCATTTCTTCTAACTGTACCACCTGTGAAAATGAAAAATTACCATCATCTGTCCTTATCTATAATATCAGGAGACAATTAAGTCAGCCTTTTTGAAGGGAGTAAATATCTTTCCCCATCATGGCCTTAAAAAACGATCTATATGTTTTGTAGTTTGCCAAGTGCATATTCACAAAAATTCTCAGAAATTTAAAAATTATTATTAGTCTTTCTGACATATGTGAAAATGGAGCAAGGTTATGTGTCACCTATTAACGTATTTATAATAATTTCTAATTAGGTGGCTAGAAAATGCTGAGGAGGGGCTCAAGTCCAGGTTCTCTACTCTAAATCCTTGACTGTCTCCACTTCCTCACTGACCTCACAGAAGTGGCATTTGTGTTAATTGGTTTAGTTTTCCTCTCAGTGCTTTGTGGTCTTGCAGCCCCACACTGAAGTTACACTCCAGTGACGTACAGTGAAAGCATCACCACTTGATTTTGAATGTTGTGCTCTTGCCAAATAGTCCTTTAATACAGCCTCTTCTCAATGACTATTAATTCAACTACCAGCCTGCCGTGATTCCCAATCGTTTTTCTGTTTCCTTGTGCTAGCAAGCACGTAAGCATCACTGCTTACTTAGTTTACTTTCCCTCCTTAACACACAGACCATTTATTGAGCCCTTACTGTGTGTGAGATGCTGTGCTTACTTCATGTCACTTAATTCTCTCATAATTCCACAAGGTATACATTATCACCCTATTTTACACACGAAAAATGTGTCATGTATTAAGCTATTTGGGATTATTTCTAGCATATATCTAAGAGAACTTGAATTTTGTCTTTCAGGTTTCTCTTTGTCTCATTTATGACACAGAGTGTGTTTCCTTTCGTAAAGTAAAGTAACGCAACACTAGGCGGAGAAACAAGATGGCGGCGTAGGTAACAGCTGCACCCGCCGCCTCCCACAACCACATCAAAATTACAACTGAAATACAGAACCACCATCACTCAGAGCCTCCTGAAATCTAGCTGAAGAGAAGCCCTACAACCAGGGAACTGAAGAAGCACCGAGACCGGGAGGAGGGGCGGAGACGCGGGAGGATCGGGGCTGAATCGGAGACCCAGCCGCGGGCCCACACCCGGTGCTGCGGTTTAAACCCAGGAGGGAATCTCGGCGGTGGAGGTTTCCGGGAGGAGGGAGGAGGGAGGGGTCCCAGCCCCACAGCAGGCCCTCAGCCCAGGGCTCCAAGGCCAGGAAGAGACGTCCCCACAACTCCGGGCTGTGAAACCAGCGGGGACTGTCCCTGAGGGTCACGGAGGCTGCGGGAGCCCCAGCAGCTCCTCTAAAGGGCCCGCGCACGGACTCACTCGGACGCTCCCTCTGAGCCCAGCGCCGGGCAGCAGCCTGAAAGGACCTGGGACACTTGGGGAGGAACTAACCTGCCTGAAATTGGGGTGAGAGGTAGAGGGGCGGCTTCCTCCCAGGCAGAAGAGTTGGCGGAGGCAATTGCTCCTTTGGCAAGTCCTCCCTGCACACAGCCGGCAGGCAGGCGCCATGTTTGAACCGCCAGCACCTGACTCACACCTTTGGCCCCGCCCCGTGATTCCCGGAGGCCCCGCCCCTGCCAACCTGCAGCTCATCCAGGCCATTTCCAGGGGCTTTTCTGTGCAAGGGGCCTCTCGAGCCTCATGCTTAGGACTTTCCTAAAATCTCTCAAACAAGCAGCAGCATGCCTCATACGGCTTGATAAGTGGCCCAGGCCTGGCACTAGCGGCAGCCTGCATTGGCTCATAGCTTGGCCTCTCCTGGACACCTCCAAGCCCAGCACAAGTAGCAGCCAACTACGGTTTGCTGTGTAGCTCATGCTGGGTGGCCCTGGGCAAGGCACTGGCAGAGGCTGACTTTGCATCTCCCCGGAGGCCCCAGAGACAGTGCACCTGGTGGTCAGACTCGACTACGCTGGATTACAACCCTACCACATCCACGAGTGACACACTCAAGGGGCACACTTGGTGAACACCAAAGCTCCACTGAAGTAAATCCTGATCCATAGGGGCGTCTCCAGCACAGCAGCTCTTTGGCTGTAGTTGCAGCTGGTCCTCATAGCTAATTGGCCTGGGGGTCAGGTTCTCCCAGGGACGCCAACAGCAACCAAGGCTCAACTACAACAGGACAGTGCACACAGCCCACTTAGGGGAGCACCTAGAAGGCCCAGCTCAGGTGACTGGAGAGGCTCAGCCACTGGACCCTACAGGACACCTATTACACAAAGCCACTCCACAAATTCCAGGAGACACAGCAGCTCTACCTAATACATAGAAACAAACACCTGGAAGCAGCCAAAATGTAGAGGCAAAGAAACATGTCACAAAGGAAAGAACAGAAGAAATCTCTAGAAGAGGAACTAAATGAAATAGATCCAAGCAAGCTAACAGATACAGAGTTCAGAATTTTGTTTATAAGGATGTTTAAGCAGACTATTAGGGAAATAACTGAGAAAGTCGATAACATAATAAAGTACCAATTTGAAATGAAGGCTACACAAACTGAAATGAAGAATAATCTACATGGAATCAACAATAGAGTAGAGGACGCTGAGAATCAAATCAGCAATTTGGAACATGAGGAAACAAAAAACACCCAACCAGAAGAGCAAAAAGAAAAAAGAATCCAGAAATATGAAAATAGTATAAGGAGCCTCTAGGACAACTTCAAGAGGCCCAACATTCATATTATTGGGGTGCCAGAAGGGGAAGAAAGAGACCTAGAAATTGAAAACCTGTAATTGAAATAATTACAGAAAACTTCCCCTACCTGGGGAAAGAAATCGACTTACAAGTCCAGGAAGCACAGAGGGTCCCAAACAAGAGGAACCCAAAGAGGCGCACACCAAGACACATCATAATTAAAATGCGAAAGGTTAAAGCAAAGAGAGAATCTTAAAAGCAGCAAGAAAAAAGCAGTTAATTACCTACGAGGATCACCCATACGACTGTCAGCTGATTTTTCAACAGAAACTTTACAGGCCAGAAGGGAGTGGCAACAAATATTCAAAGTGATGAAAAACATGGAACTACAACCAAGATTGCTCTACCCAGCAAAGCTATCATTTAGAACTGAAGGTCAAATAAAGAGCTTCACAGATAAGAAAAAGCTAAAGGAGTTCATCACCACCAGACCAACACTACAGGAAAAGTTGAAGGGTCTTCTTTAAGAAGAAGCTAATGAACAAAAGAATCTGATGAACTAAATAGATCCAGAGACATTGACACATGCAACAGACGATCATATTTCAGAGGAAAGAGGGAAGGGGGTGGAGGGTGGGGAGAGATTAACCAAAGAAGTTATATGCATATATGCATAACCCATGGACACAGTCAATAATGGGGTGAAGGCCTGGGGAGGGAGGAGGAGAGAAGTGGAGGGGGTTAATTGGGGGGGGGGAATGGGACACCTGTAATACTCTCAACAATAAAGATAAATTTAAAAAGAAAAAAAAAAGAAACACTAAATGTCAGTCCAAAGAGTGACTCACTTGTGCACACATTAGGACCCAGACTGTCAGACTAACTACTCATGGAGCCAGACTCATGGCTAACACAGTAGCTGGCACATAGGTGCTGAATAATGTTGTCCCAAGGGCTGCTCAAACTTTTGAGCATCACTGATGGACCTGAGTAAAAAGGTAGAGAAAAATAACAAAGGAAGGAAATAGAAAGGAAAGAGAAGAAAGGCAGAGATGTTTTTGGATGTTTCTGTTGCCTTTGAGGTAAATGCTTTGTTAAAAGGAGGGTTCATTGCTTTACATTCTATTAATGAGTCCTTATTGGTGCTACTATTGCTCAGGGCCTGTTTTTTCCTGCGTGGTGTTCTCTGTGAATAACAGTCACCACGAAGATGACAGACCCCATAGAAACAGAAATGTCCCAGTACTGAACTTAGTGCCTCTCTGCTGGCCATTTATGTCATTCCAACTCACAACTGGCACACCAGCTACGCTGACGTCAACTCTTCATTCTCTGAACAGAGTAGAAAAGAAGAGGCCTTCCTCTATCTCAATACAAAGCCTACCCCCTGCCCCACCCCCTCACCACAGACTTCTATACTTTCTTACAAATTCAAACAACCTCTAGTGACTAATTATGTAAGAAGTCTCTCTCCTTGGACCTCATAGCTCACTGCCTCAATTCCTCTCAACAGAGCCATCTGTTAGCCAAGGACTCAACATCAAAACATTCTTTGATGAGTCACAATTACTGACAAGTACAATGCGAGTACTGCCAGAATGATAAATTTAACACTACTCAAATGTTCATTAACGACTAAATAAAGAGCCTTTTAGGTTTCGAAAACAAAATAGTTTAAGGTTAAAAAACTTCCTGGCTTTAAAAATAAACTAAATACAGTCCTGGTAGTTCCAAAGAAATTGACTGGAATTGAGGATATTGTTAGCAAATCTGATATTATGTGGGTGAAAATAGTCCTGATTGATTTTAATAGTTGAAATGGAAAACTCTGCAAATATAGTAGTCATGTGAGCACGATGAGCTGGGAGATTAGAGAGAAGAGTTCTGCCTTTAGCTAGGGCATCAACTATTTCATATCTCTGACCAGATAATTACCAAAATCCCTTCCAGGGCAAATACTCCATCATTCTATGAGTGTGTGATTTGGATCCATAGACATATGGCTGTTTTTAGGATTCCAAGAGGATCCCACTGATATTTTCTGTGTTGAGATTCCTGGCATCTCTGAGATTTTTTTTCGGGTCATTCTTGCTTGTTAAAAGACTTGCAAATACAGTGAGTGGACTTAGGCAATATTTCTTTTCCCTGCTAATGGGTTCCCTGCTAATGGGTTGGCAAGACCCATTACCTGGTACTACTGAAAGAGCAAGTTACTTATATCCATGCTCACTAAACTTCTTTAGTAAGATGATTATTTTTTAAAAAAATGAGATCCATATAATGGAAACCAACAATTCTCCTTTGGTCTGTTTTGTAATAAATAAAAGATAAATTAAAAAGAGCTCAGCAGTAATGAGCACTGGGGAAAAATATAATTTAGAATTTGAGTCCCTTTTTATGACTCAAGACTGAGTAGCAAAAATAGACAAATTGAAGTCTAATAGTGTTTGAAAAAAATGTAACCTATATAAAATTGTTGTTTTAAAAGCATTTCTGAGTGAAACTTCTAGTATAACCAGAATTAAATAGCTATTCATTGGTTTTAGATCAACTTTCAGAAAATTAGTCACAGGGACCCACCTCAGAAATGTCGCTCCACAGTGCACCAGACTCACAATCAAAAGTTCTTATCTAGAATATGATCATTGTGTGAGTCCATCTTCCCTGTTCATTTCTTTGATAACTAATGCTTTTGTGGTTATTATTTCTAAAATTTTTTCTTTTTCAAGCATGAAAACAATATAGCATTAAATACTTTTTTAAAAAGTTCATAATGACAAAATCCTGACATAACAAAGTTTTTCAATGTTGGCATATTATATTCTGGCCCCTTTCACATGCTGTTGCTTTGTTCCTATGTTTAGCCAAGCACACTTCCAGAAGCCTGCCCTCAGGGGAGAGACGCTATTACCTAAAGGCCAAGACCAGATGATGGTAATTCTCTTTTGACCTTGTATTCTGCTAGTTTTATGTCTTTAAGTGTTGACAACGTTGTGCTTTATGACTGGAGTCCGTCTATGTCATTACTTTGGGTCTTCTCTAGAAGAGACAACCTTGGATCACCAAATAAATGAAAACATGATGGTTTATAGCTCATGGTAACTGTAGGCAGAAGACTGCAGGAGAACTAAGCACAATTAGGGTTGCTAGGAAATGAAGAGCAAGCAAAAAAAGAGGGTATGAGCTAAGGTTTGGGTTGATAGGGAGAGCCTAGCGCTAAGGGAACTCAGTACAGAAAGGGATGAAGAATGCCTTGGGGACCTAGTACTTTTTAAGTTGACAATTAGGGATTCCAGCTATATTTAGCCAATAACCCTTATAGCTAAGGCTTCAAACAGCAGATGCAGCATGGAGTCAGGGCTTGAAGAAGTGGGCAGAGGTTTTTCCTGGCACTGGTCTATATTTACTGCATCCTCATACCCAAGTTAGGATGAACCTCGATCCTTCACTTTGACGACCTGTCAAAACCATACAATGTGTACTAAGATAATATTTGTCTTTTATTGATGACATGCCAGGCACTAATACACCTACTGTGCCAAGCAAGTTTTATCACTGCATTTTCGTTGTATGCCTGAGGGAGTCAAGGAGTAAAGAGGTGAAGTGAGTTGCCAGGATTTCACACAGCTAATGTGTCTAGGTTGGGATTTGAATTTAGGTGTCAGTACACTCATATGTTAAGTGTGTAACACTTAAGGCTGAACTTTTCCCCTACTATGCCACTCTAGAAGGTATAATGTAAAATCTTTTAAAATTTAAAGTAATCTTTAAGATCCAAAGAAATACAAAGGAGGGTACTGTTCATATGCTATGTATGGCCACCATGGACTATAAAATTCTACCCAGTTCAGGTAATATTTCCCCACAATGTTAATGAAAGTGCCTCCTATGTGCAAAGCACTGGGCCTTGAGGGAGAAAGATAGAAAAGTCACACTTCTTGCCTACTAAGAGCTTATAATCTAACTGGACAAGCTAGGAAGAAAGTTAAGTAACAACAGGAATAATGAACTACTTAATATAACAAAAATTATATCATGAAGGAATATATGATTAATTGCCAAATCAAACATAATAAAAACTGAGAAATGGGAGACACTATATAGTCTAGAAAGATTTAGGGAGTCTTCTTGGAGGAGGAAGGGTTAAGACTGATTCTTGGGGACTGGTAAAATCTGAGCTGACAGGGAGAAAAGGGGTACTATGCTATATATCTCAAGAGGAGAAATGGGAAACAAAAACACCTGAGTTGCTGGAACTGAAGGTCTGAGAACATGAGTGGTTGTTGTGAGGGAGCTGAAAAGGTAGGTTAGAGACAAAGTGTTAGGGACTTCAAAGGGTGGCTGGCCTAAGTAAACTGGATTTAATCCCTTGGGCAGTGGGGATCCAGGAATGGTCTTGAGCAAGGGAATCATGTGATTCAAGTGGTGTTCTAGGAAGATTTCTCTGGCAGTTGGTTGCAGAAAGATGGCAGAGGGGCAGAGGAGGCAGGAAGGTCAGATAGGGGTTGACTATAGGAGCAGCTCTGATACTCAATGGAAGCAGAGAGAAAGGAGAGGAAGATATTTCTGTTTTGTTCTGATACAACAGATTTAGGAAGACTTGGACTTGGTTCTGGTTAGAACTGTTTTAATTAAGTGCAAATTTGGGGTAAATAAAGCATGAATAACTTTGAACTGGTGTACAGTTCAATTAATAATTATTTAATTAACAGTTAGTAAAACTTTACAGGTTATATAGTATTTTCAGAAATATTCATTCGTTTACCCTCATAATACCGCATGAGCTGGATAAATTTGGTATTGCTTCCATTTTTCAGATGTTGAGCCTAAGTTTTGAAAACCTGCAGTAACTAACATAAGGTGACATTGTTAGCACATTTTGGGACTGAGACCTGCATATAATGGGCTTCTGATTCTATATTTCATGCATCTGCTATTTACCATACTCATCTCAAAAACTGTGTTTTTTTTTTCCATTTTGGAGGCCCATCATTTGTTAGTTTTTTTAATGGAAAATTTCAAAAATACATAAAAGTAGAAAGAATAGTATAACAAACTCCTATATGCCTATCACCTGGCTTCATCAATGATAAACTCACAACTGATCTTGTCTCATCTGAACTCCACCTACCCCCAATTATTTGTAGCAAATCCTCCAAATCATATCATGATTCTTTTTAAGGACCAGATGATATTTTTAAAAAGAACTCAAAATTAGTTGTACTCCTTACAAACGGAATATTTTCTATCTTTCCCTTTTTTCCCCCCCAATCCCTCTACTTTTAAAAAAATTATTATTATTGACTTTAGAGAGAGGAAGGAAGAGAGAGAAGAAGAGAGAGAAATGCCAACGTGAGAGAGAAACATCAATCAGTTGCTTCCCGCACACGCCCCGACTGGGGAATTGAACCCGCAACCTTTCGGTGTACGTACAGGACAATGCTCCGACCAACTGAGCCAGCCGGCCAGGGCTCTAGCTTTACTGTTAGTTGAAAGGAGAAGGAGGATGAGGGCCGCCTTGCAGAGCACTCCTTTTCTTACCAGATGTGAGAAAGTGAAGAGCAAAGACAGTTGACCCCCTTTCTCAGAAGAATTTCCTGGGGGGTTCATTTTTTTAAGCTACCTTCAGTGCATGAAAAATGAAACATATTTCTTTTGTTCTCCTGACTCCTATTCTGTATGCTTCTTTTTTTCCAGGCTGGAGTGATGACAGCCCATTTATTGTACATGAGGTGCTTGGAGCTTTCCCACGGGCAGTGTTAATGGAATGCCCTGTATCTATCTATGTTATACCACCGTGTAGGGGTGTGTATGGAATATGCAGGGTGATTTTACTGGCTAAAGGAAATTGGTTTTCTCTCTGCACTCTGAGGAGAAAATGTGTTCCTGTGTTGAACAAGCTTTTCCTAAACTGCAAAAAGACTTCTTTTGCTAAGGACACTACCATTTCACAATCGTTTATTCTTACATTGCTTAAGAAAAAAATTCTATCAGGAATTTTAGAGTTAACAACTGAAAGACACCGAAACATCTGCTTTTACTAACATTCTATAAATTGTCCTTTTATTCTGAATTTGTGCCTAAAGTAACACTGCTTTATGTTTCACAGGATGAGACACGACTGTGGGTAAATGAGGAACGATTATACGTAGAGGCCTTAATACAGGTTTAGAGGGAAGGATATAGTTTGTTACAGATACTCCAAAGAAAGGTTTAAATTGCTTCTTTAATTTTTCAGAATTTTATAGCCATGCAGATTCATTCATCATTTGATCATTCATTTATTTACTCAACACCTACTATATCCAGGTTCTATGTGAGGTTCTGATAATATAAATGATGGACAAGACAGATATGGTCATTCCCTACCCCCCTGCCCTATGGAATTTCTCCATATAAATTAGAATTTTTACATATAAATGTTGCAATCTTTTGTTTCCTGAAAATTATCACATACGCTCAAATACGCTGAAAAGTCTTCTTAAAAAGAACTCACTTTAAATGTCATAGCCAATAAATGACTGTAATTGGGCCCCAAGAGGATGGTATGTCGCCTATAACCAAATCTGTAAGACTTTCCAGACAGGACAAAGGCCATTAATTAACCTGTGACTGTAGGACTAGGAAGGGCCTATACTAGTTAACTGGGTCATTTGCTGGTTAAGAAAAGATGGATGTCCTTCTGTCCTAAAATTTTCTAGAGGTAAGAACTATAATGGTTATAAATACGCTTTCATCGGAGCTATGTAATTTTATTTCTTCTGCTTTCTAACATGAGCATCTTCTTCCCTCAGCCTGAATTTCATTATAAAATCTGCCAACTGGCTTTAATTATTGTCAGGTTTTCTGTCCCTCCCCCATAGGGTCTTTTTTCAGTGGGAACCTGCAGGAATTTGTGGCAAATTTCTGTCCTGGCAGTGTCTTAGCAACTGGAACCTGCCCTTTAGTTAACATGCCCTTTGGGGAGGTTCCTGGATCATACACAGGCATGAAGTCCACGCATAATGCTGCACACCCAGACAGTCACAGACGGTCACAGACGGTCACAGACAGACAGTCACAGACAGTCACGGACAGTCACGGACGGTCACAGACGGTCACAGACGGTCACAGACGGTCACAGTCACAGACAGTCACGGAGCATCTGGCCGTGGCACAGACTGCGCTCGGCCAAACACAGAGCACAAAAGGGAGGGAATAAGGAAAAGGGGAAGTTGATTCCGTGCTTAATTTCCTGCAATTGCTACGTTGTCATGTGATTGATGAACTAGATAAAGAGAGTTCTAACATTCATACTAGAACTCGGTGGCGATTTCTTTTAAAATAAATCTCCATTCCCAGAGACTATGCTGGTTGCGGGCTTGATGCTGGGGCCTCCCTGCCGCCCGCGCTCCTGACGACGGACCCCGCTAACTGCTTCCCGCTCCATCGTGGTGTTTGGGACGCTCCTCCCCAGCACCGGCCTGGAGACCCAAGGCGGCTTAGGCGTCTGCAATTGCTGCACCGGGTGTTTCTTTTCAGCTGCGCCTTCTCCTGCTTCAGTGTGTGGTATCGAGGGAAGCTCGCTCTTCTTGGATGTAGCGTGACCCCATCTGTTTCTGAAGCTCATTTCCAGGAGCGTTTCTTCAGTAAATAAGGCGTCTTTCCCACCCAAAGATTTTAATTGCACTCGGTTGGTTTTGTTAGCATACTGTAGTAATGTGTGTGGTAAAAGAAATGAGAATGTAAAAGTTGTAAATCCCATTGGTGAGTAAGCTTCTGACAGGGTGGGAAGGTGAAATTTGGGCCCTTTCAGAAATTCAAATTCTTTTGTGTTACTAGGGTACTACTAAACTTCTCAATCAACCTAGACATACTAGGGATAACTTACTGAACTGACCCAACCCATTAGCTCAGTATTATAGACAAATTTGAGTCATGGGAAGTTAAAAAAGAAGAGAATATATTTCATTATGGTGAAATAAAACATTTTAAATACATATTTTTCAAGATGAAGATTGTTTTAAAGTGTTTGTTTACTGTTTATAAAATTCGTATAAATCTCCCCTAAAAACATCACTCATTATCCCATCCCTTAGAGAGTAGATCTCTACTACTATTTTGTTCAAGAAACTGTCTATGCAACAGAATTGAAATGATATATGTACAACTTTATATCCTGCTTTTAAAATTTCACATTTAAATATAAGACATTTTAGTGGAAAACATTTTAATGGTACTTCATCTCCAAAAAAAGATATGATAGGCACTCCACTTGAGTGACAGAGAGCTCACCACCTCATACAGAGAGTCCACTCTACTTCTGAACATCTTTGACTGTGGCATCTTAACAATGAGAAGAAATGCTTTCCTGTAACTTCTACCCACTCACTGATCCTAGCTCTGCTTCTGAAGGACCTGAGATAACCTCTGCCCAGGATTATCCTTCGGACCCTTGGTACTATACTATACCATGTCTCCCAAGTCTTCCCTTCCATAGGCTGAATACCCCATTCTTTTTCTTTGTTTTAAAAAAATTTTATTTTTTCAATTACAGTTTACATTCAACAGTATTTTGTATTAGTTTCAGGCATATAGCACAGAGGCTAGACAATCATATACTTTACAAAGTGGTCTCTCTGATATTTCCAGTACTCACCTGGGGCCATACATAGTTATGACAATATTACTGACTATATTCCCTATACTGTACTTTACATCCCTATGACTATTTTATAACTAGCAATTTGTACTTCTCAATCCCTTTCACATTTTCACCCACTCCCCTAAATCCCCTCCCCTCTGGCAACTATCAGTCTATTCTACGTACCTGGGTCCGTTTCAATTTTGCTCATTCATTTATTTTGTTCTTTAGATTCCACATATAAGTAAAATCATATGGTACTTGTCTTTCTCTAACTGACTTATTTCCCTTAGCATAAAACCCTCTAAATCCACCCAGGCTGTCACAGTGATAAGACTTCATTCCTTTTTTATGGCCGAGTAAAATCCCACTGTATGTATGTTCCACTTCTTTATCCACTTGTCTGTTGATGGGCCCTCAGGTTGCTTCCAGATCATGGCTATTGTAAATAACGCTGCAATGGACATAGGGGGGAATATATTCTTTCGAATTAGTGTTTTGAATTTCTTTGTATAAATACCTAGAAGTGGAATCGCTGGGTCATAAGGAAGCTCCATTTTTAATTTTTTGAGGACCCTGCATACCGTTTTCCACTGTGGCTGCACCAGTCTGCATTCCTGCAAGTGTGCACGAGCCTTCTCTCTTCTCCACATCCTCGCCAGCACTTGTTGCTTGTTGATTTCTTGATGGCAGCCTGAATACTTGATTCTTACGATCAGATTTTCACATGACTTATTTCTAGATCTTAGTCAACATCCCCTGTTATTTTCTGGTTTGCTACTGTTCTTTAACTCAGAAGATCATATTGAGCATGATTCTCTAAATATATTACAGCTTTATACTATAGTAAAGATATTAATTTTTCATCTGAGTGTTATATTTCCCTTAATACAACCTAGACCTGTACTTGGTTTTAGGAAAACTTACGCTGCTGGCCTTATCCAATTTGTGGATATCTAGAACCCCATTTCAAGCATTCCTTTACTAAGCCAGACCTCCCCAGTCTTCTCCTTGTCAAATTAATTGCTGGGACTAAATGCAAGACTTCCCATGCCTAGTAATTTCTTTTTGTTGGTTTTAGCCCACTGTTCCATGTGTTAGAATCCTGTTAAACATATGAAATTAACTTTTTTTGGAGGCCATCCACAACTAAGCCAGGGAAAAGTCATGGCTACCATGAATTTGGGTTGGAACACGGCATTTCACCAACATAGAGAGTCATCACTTGGGTGAGTTTGATTTATAGCCACTTGAAAAACCCAGTTTTCTGAAAGGTGTTGCTTAATAGGAGGGGAGATCTATGTCCTGACCCTGTTCTTTTCAGTAGCCCTTTTACCTAGATAACAACAGAAGTCACCAGCCCCGATCTGTAAACGCTGTATGGGCACAATTCCCAGTATATCTAGGACACAACTAGATACATAATCGATTTTTGATAATTCTTGTCAAGTCTTTAACCTGAACTGTGGTGGAAACTGGGGCCAACAACAATCAGCAGTATAATGAAAATGAGACACTCCTCCAAGTCACTGTTGCTCTCTCTCCGATGGGTATTTATCCCTCCAGCTTCAGAGCCCTTTCCTGAGTCTTACTCTTAAATTTAGGTCTTTTCTTTCTCTGGGTTAAACCTCCCTCCTCCCTCTGGCATCTGTCCATTTGTTTGTTCATTACTTATCAGATAATTCATTGTTTATTCATCAGATATTATTGAGCACCCACAATGCGCCTTTATACATCGCTAGACACTGGATACGAGGGCGCGCAAGGTAAATCTCTGACCTACTGGGAGGAGACAGACGGGCACTTCCAGTGCAGAGCAGTACGTGGGACAGTCAGGGTATGTGGCGCAGGCCTATGAGAGCACACAAGAGGGTCCCCGAGCCAGAGTGGGAGGTGAGGAGGAAAACCTTCCCACAGGAAATACAATCTAAGATGAGTCCTTAAGAATAAGTGGGAGTTGCAAGGAGGTGTCACTTCACACCTGTCAGAATGGCTCCATCAACAAATCAACAAAAAACATGTGCTGGCAAGGGTGCGAAGAAAGGGGAGCCCTAGTACACTGCTGGTGGGAATGTGGACTGGGGCAGCCACTATGGAAAACAGTATGGAGGCTCCTCAAAAAATTAAAAATGGAGCTGCCGTTTGAGCCAGTGATTCCACTCCTAGGAATGTACCCTAAGAATCCTGAAACATTCATCAGAAAGGATATATGTACCCCAATGCTCATAGCAGCACAGTTTACAATAACTAAGCTCTGGAAACAGCCCAAGTGCCCAGCAGTAGATGAGTGGATAAAAAAGCTGTGGGACATTCACACCATGGAATACTACACAGCTGTAAAGAAGGATCTCGTACCCTTTGGGACAGTATGGATGGACCTGGAGGATATTATGCTAAGTGAAATAAGCCAGTCAGAGAAAGACAAACATCACATGATCTCGCTTATACGTGGAATCTAAAGAACTTAATAAACTGATGAACAGAATAGATTCAATGACATGGAAGCATAGATGAGACTGATGAATGTCAGAGGGATGGAGGAGGGCAGGTGGGTGGAGGGGGAGAGAGTAACCAAAGAATTTATATGCATATATGCACAACCCAAGGACACAGACAATGGTGGGGAGAGGGACTGGGGAGAGGGAAGGAACGGGGTGGAACAGGTCATTGGGGAGAAAAAGGGACATCTGTAATATTTTAAACAATAATAAAATTTAAAAAAAAAAAAAAGAATAAGTGGGAGTTGGCCAAATGACAAGGGCCATGGAAAGCATTCTAGGAAGAGAACAGTCTGAGCAAGGATTTGGGAATATAAAAATCTCCGACTGCCAACTTTTTAGTATCATCGTTCTCTTTTTGGTCTCCTGTCCAGTTGTCCAGAAATCACATGTTGTGGGCATTCATTTAATTTTCTAGCTCTATCTTTTCTAGCCAAGTTTCTGTAAGTAATGACTGCCTGCTTTTTGTGCCTTAGAATGGTCCCACTTCCGCCTTTACTTTCCCTTTTCTTTTGTTGAGAAAGCCCTGGAGTTAGTTAACTGCTACCTACATTCTGGCTGCTTCTTTTCAGGGGAAGGGCCATTTCTTCCTCATCTTGATAGTTTAGGTCCCTGACAAAGTGCCTGGCCTGCAATAGGTATTCAACACATGCTTTAAATATTAAAAAGCAAAATTTAACTATTTACAAATTCTAATATGCATAAAGAATATTCTATAAGACACAACCAGATCCATGTAGCCTGACTTAGAAATCACAGGAAGCTGACTTTGTAGCCAAGAGAAATCAAAGGGCTACTTTTTAGTCAAAATCAATCTCAACAATTTTTTCTTGAGAAATTGTTATATGTAGATCTCTTTCTCTGCTCAAAGCAAGTTCACAGAACAGGATTGAGGCTCTTGTGCCTTCTGACAATCATCTCCAAGAGTTGCTGAGCAATCTGCCAGGTGCCTGCTGCCCCATAGGTGAGAGTCCCAGTCTATCCAAGTTCTGCCCAGAGATGTGGAATTATCTCTTTTTTAATGTGCTCAGTTGGAACAGAATCCATGGTCCAGAGCAGTGAACCATGAGGAATGAGAGCAGATTAGCTGAGCAAAGAGATAAACTAGGCATTGCCCAAGGGACACTAACAAATGAAGTGACCTCATGCTTTGCTTTCAAATCAGAGTTCTCAAAAGTTATTGAAGTTGGAACATGCCAGAGCACACGACAAAGATCAGAACGTCCTACTGACAGAAATTAGGGGACAATAAAGTTAACAAGGAATGAAAAGATGTAAAGAGGTATCTGCCCCAGAGTCTAAATTACTATTTCAGAATTCAAGAGCTAAAAAAAAAAAAAAGAAAATATTCAACTACCAATAAAAACAAAAAATAGATGAAAAACAGACCATAGCATCACTCGAACAGAAATAGTCTTAGTAAATAAAATGCAGAGCCAATATAAAAGCAATCCAGAGAAAAGGAAACCTGAAGGGCCAATAAACACTTGAAAGATGCTTGACCTGTGTTGATCATGGATGTGCGCTAAAAGGAGATACCACTTCACATGCAAGAACTTAGCAACATTAAAAACTCTAACAATGACACTGAAAACCATACAATATTGCTGACAGAATTTAAAGAAGACCTAAACAAATGGGCAGGGATATTACATTCATGCGTCTGAAGAGTCAATATTGTTAAGATGCCAATTCTGCCCAAATGCATCCATATATTCAGTGCAATTGCAGTCAAAACCTCAGTAGGCTTTTTTGAAGAAATTAACAAACTAATTCTGTTTTTTAATATATATCTTTATTGACTTCAGAGAGAGGAAGGGGGAGAGAGAGAGAGAGATAGAAACATCAATGATGAGAGAGTCATTGATCGGCTGCCTCCTGCATGCCCATTACTGGGGATCGAGCCTGCAACCCAGGTATGTGCCCTGACCGGGAATCAAACTGCCATCTCCTGGATCCTAGGTCAATGCTCAACCACTGAGCCATGCTCGCCGGGCAATAAACTAATTCTAAAATTCCCACTGCAATACCAAGGACCTAGAACAGGTGAAACAACTTTGCAAAAGAAGAACAAATTTGGAGGACTACCTAATTAAAAATTGTATTGTAAAGCACCAGTTATTAGGATAGTGTGGTATTGATGCAAAGAAAAAAAGACACATCAATGGAACAGAATAAAGAGCACAGAAATAGGCCCACACATTTTTCCTAGGTTGCTGTAGGCTAGCATCCTCTTGGTCTATATCCTGTTGGTTCATCACAACCTTTATAAACCATCTTTGGAGGGAGAAAGCCAACTGTGACTTTGGCCCCATGTGTGTGAAAAAATGATCCTCCTGGCATTGGATATGTGATTAATTTTATTGCATGAAATTTATGATTCATGTGTATAGTGCTGTGGGCCTGTAATGATAAGGTTGCCCTTTGCGAGGGAAGGGATCTAACTTAACAGGCACTAACATTCTTGCCAGTCAGCAGGGGGAGCCTTCCCCTCACCAGGAAACAAGTTGGAGAGCCCTGGAACTGGTCTTTTTAGGCCACCCAATGAGCACTCCCTGCCTCTCCTCACCTTGCCTCACCTCTAACACCGTGGACAACAACCTTCTTCTTCAACACTGTTCCATGTTGGCTTCCAAGATACCGTGCACTCTGGAGGGTCTCCCGTCTACTATTTCAGACTCTTTCTCTTTTCCATCCCTTAAAATACTGGTGTTCCCCAGGGTTCCTTCTAATCTCTTTCCTTGATTTATGAAGTCTCTCTGGGATTTCCCGTCCACTTCCATAGCTTCAGTTTCCCCTACAAAGAGATAACCCATCTCCCTCCTGAACTCAAATTTAGTTAATACACCCCAGGCACTGTTTTCCTCATTTTACACATTCTTTAAGAAGAAAATTTTAGTAAAGCAGATTTACTATTAAAAAATTAATAAAGGGAAGAAAATATTAATTCCTAATTCCCACACACATTTTTTATCTTCCTATCTCTTCATACATTTTTTTTCCAACTCAAAACATTTTCATCATCATCTTCTTTTCCCCTCTCTCCCTCTTCATTCACTAGTAAACACAAAAATGATCCAAATTATAGCTAATATGCGTAAGCTCAGGTCTAGTCATATGCTGCTTTCAACAAACGTGAAAGCAGTATGCGTCAAGGCTGGGATTTGAACTCAACCTTCTACAGCTTAAAAGAAGCAACTTTCTTCCAGATTCAAAATAGTTTACTCCCCATGGATTGGGGTAGGGGTGCAGGGAAGAGATGGGGAATCTGGAATCATCACCACCAGTACTTACCAGAAGAAACCTAGGCAGTAATACAAAAAGTATTGGGTAATTTTTTTTTTTTCTAAAAAAATAAAAATGTTTTTATTGATTTCAGAGAGAAGAAGGGAGAAGGAGAGAGAGAGATAGAAACATCAATGATGAGACTCATTGATCGGCTGCCTCCTGCATGCCCTCTATTGGGGATCAAGCCCGCAACCCCGGGCATGTGCCTGACCGGGAATCGAACCGGGATCTCCTGGTTTATGGGTCAACGCTCAACCACTAAGCCACGCCAGTCAGGCAAGTATTGGGTAATTTCTCTCTTTCTAGTCCAAAAAGTCCAAATGGATTGTCATAAGACCTTAGTGGAGATGCTCTGAATATTTCTGTATATTTCCTGTTTCATTAAGAATTTCTGGAGTGATCTCTGCTCACTTCTACGCACTATTCTTCACAAATATTAGATAAACCTGATAAGTGTCCCAGAATGGTCAAATGGTGAGATAAGGCAGACCATTTATTTTAACAACAACACAGGAGGTTGGCAATGATGTGAAAATCAAGACCCAAAGAACAGAACCAATCTCCAATTGGAGAAGAGAGTATTTAAGGCAAGGAAGCCTGCAGATGTCAGATTATAGTTTAATTCCAAGTGCAATGCACTGCTCAGAGTCCCAGATGTTCCATTTGAATTCCTCCAGTTGCCACTTAGAAATACTAGCCTATAAATTTAATTGGTTATAGGCATTATTTCCCAAGATGCTTGTTTACTTTTTAAATGTAGCATCGTATTGCTTTTAATAAGGTATCCAAGCCCCACAAAGTATGTTTCAAAAAAAAAATTTTTTGAAAAAAAATCAAATTCACTACACTTAACACTTAAGTGCTTCTCTAAGTCAATAAAATCTGCCTCTGCTTAAATATAATCAGGATCTCAACTATCTCAGCTCTTGGAATAGAGAACTTTCCTTTCCATTTTTGCAGAACTCCTCCAGAAAATAGACAATGCTGCTTGTAAGAGCTAGCCTTTAGATCACTGCTATTAGAAAAACAAATGTGCCCCTCTTCAGGAAGAGTTAGTATTAGTGAAAACAACTCATTATCTCTAACATAGTATCTCTCCATTAAGTCTTTTCCATTTCCCTATCCACCTCCTAATGTTTTTTCTGCTACCATTGAGGTCATTTGGTCCCTTAAATAGCTTTCTTGCCTCTAATTTTCATTAGAACCTGGCCCTGGCTCACTAATGGCTGTGTGGCTCCGCTGTGACACCCCTCTAGTCTCTTGGCAATTTCCTTACGCATGAGATGAAGTGATCACTGAAAACATAAACACCCAAACCATATATCAGAAATCAGAATCATCTTGATCTTAAGACTGGTTCCCAGTCGAAGCACCCTTGGAGACTGGAAATATATGCTATTTTCATGCTAGAGAGGGTTTCAGTAAAGTTACAGCTGGAGCTGACCTTGGCCAGACACAGAGGGTGGTAGATGGTGTTCATTTTCACATATTTATTGTATGTTATAAGTAAGAGGCATTCATTTACTTACTCAAAAACATTTATTAAGCACATACTCTGCCAGGTACTGTGCTTGTAACTGTGGATAGAATAATAAACAAAATGGTATCATCTCCGCTGTCTTTGAATTTTCAATAATAATCCACAAGTCTGCAAATCCTCAAACCTACTATGTAAATGTTACAAAGGAAAATTGCAGGGGCAATAGGAGAGCAATAAAGAGGGAGATCTGACATAGTCTGAGGGTTAGGGAAGGCTTCCAAGGAAGGGCTTTAATGTGAAGGAAACATGTAAGATACCCAAGTGAAAGGGGAGTGGAGGGAACAGCCCTCCAGGCATAAAGAACAGATTTGTAAAGGCCTTGAGTCAGAGAGGAATGAGGCACATTGAAGGAACTGGAAGACGACCAGGATGGTTGAGCCCGAAGCAAGGCCCACGTAGGATGTGGGGAAGGAGATTCAGGTCCGATGGTGCACAGCCTTGGAGACAATGTTAAGGATCTGATATGTTATCCTAAGAGCAAAAGGAAGCCACTGAAGAATTTTTAAACAAAGGAGTGACAGGATCACATTGTGAGGGATAGAAGAGAACAAGGTTATGGGAGAGAGTGAGGAAGCTCTTTCAATGACCTTGGCAAGAGATGAGACGTGAGTGGATCTGATAGTTCTTTAGGAAGTAAAATGGATGGAGCTAGGTGACGAAGGACCACGAGGGATGATGAAGGGGGAGGCTTGTCCACTGGGTAGATGACAGTTCCACTTACTGAGACAGGGCTGGGCTAAGAATATTTCCGTAGAGAAGAGAGGAAACAAACACATTTCTTACTTTGCAAGAATAGAATCACCAACTAAAGCTTATACAGCAGCTTTAATGATAGCGGCCTTCTGCATTAACAGTAAGATTGGGTGAGCTCTTAAGATGAGAAAAATATCTTAGAGTAGCAGAAAAATGATCTGATAAGGATGTCAGAGAACTTCCTAAAATGCCGTACAATCTACCTCATTAAAGAAAGCACGGATCTCGAGAATTTTAAAGTAGTGAAGAAAAAAGGTTTTACTTGTGGCAAAATTAAATGCTTTCATGTAGAAGGAAGCCAGGGCATTACAGCTTTTACTCTGTCCCCCCTCCCCCATTCATTATTGTTTTTCTTTGGAGAAAATGAAAAAGAAACATCGGAGGACCTTTATAGGTATCTGGTATCACTTACAGAAAAACCTAATAATATTAACCCTGGTCCTCACTAAATGTTACAAAGAAAGTCTCTGACAGATACCATTTTGTAACTCTTGAGTAAGTGACCAGCTAAAAATACCAAATTGAGACTGAATTGTTCTCTGCTTAGGCCAAGCATGGACTAGAAAGTGACGGAAAACTACAGGTGTCCAATTATAGCATGCAGATTGCAGAATACTTGAGACAGGACTAGTGAAGACTGCATAGGACTCACAGAGTCGGGTGGGAAGACACCTGGTTCTGTCCACAGGGAAGCTGCCGGCAATCCCTGCCTTCTGTTTGGAGGACCCAATTTTATACTTCACTCAGGGAGAAATGGACCTTCGGCCAACCTTACTAAGGAGTTCTCAAAGAACACTTTGGCTTTTTACAAGTTATATTGAAAAGTTCTTTTAAAAGGAAAGAAAACAGAAAATAAAAAAGAAAATTATCTTAAAATAGACTTCTGGTATGGTTTCCAAAGAACAGAAGGTAATGTTTCTTTGTTTACCAGGGTGTAGGACTTGATGTTTAAAATATTTATTAAGTGATGCTAACCTTCATTTGGAAAGACAAAACAGAACGCACTTGCAAACTAAATTTTCCCACATTTCCTTATCAAATCTTCTAGCTCCCCCCCCCCTTTTTTTTAATTGATTTCAGAGAGAGGAATGGAGAGGGAGTGAGAGAGAGAAGCATCGATGATGAGAAAGAATCAACAATCGGCTGCCTCATGCACACCCCCTACTTGTGATCGAACTGACAACCCGGGCACGTGCCCTGACCAGGAATCAAACTGTGACCTCCTGGTTCATAGGTCAATGCTCAACCACTGAGTCACACCAGCCCAGGGAAATCTTCTGGCTTTTTAATACGATCTTTTCTTTCTCATTACCCTGGGATCTGACACAACTATACATAATCAAAACAGGGGTTCTATGTACATTTTTTTGTTCTAGTCTTCAGGGTAAACTTAACTGCAATCCGTAATGAAATATTTTCTGCATCTTCTCAGTAGAGCCTGTGAATGGTTTAAAAGCGTGTACTACTATGAGAGGTACTCATGGATAACTTTTTTAAAATTTATCTTTATTGTTGAAAGTATTACAGATATCCTGTTTTCCCCCATTGATCCCCTCCAACTGCATCTACCCCACCTCCAGGCCTTCATACCAATGTCTGTGTCCATGGGTTATGCATAGAAGCATATAAGTTCTTTGATTAATCTCTCCCCACTCGCTCCCCACCCCTGCCTTCCCTCTGAGATCCCTCAGTCTGCTCCATGCTTCTATGTCTCTGGATCTATTTTGTTTCTCAGTTTATTTTGTTCATTATATTCCACATACGAGTGAGATCAGATGGTACTTGTCTTTCTCTGACTTGCTTATTTCACTTAGCATAATACTCTCCAGTTCCAATGGATAAATAATTCTTTACGTTTCCAGTCTGTAGCCCAGGCTGGAGTGGTGGGGGGCAGGCAGCACGTGCTTGAGAGAGGGTGAGGGTAATTTATAGGAAGCCCCTAGATCCCAGCTTCCTAGGATTATGCGGCTCCTCCAAGACACATCAGCATTTCAAACACTGTTGCTGTGACAGGTGAACTCACAGATATTAGGAGGTAGACAAATTCTGTTTTGTTTTGTTTTTTCAAGCCAGGCTCAGTATGTAAACGTTAACTATTCATACACATTATTCAACGTTCCCCATTCATTTTTCATCAACGCATACAAACATATCAAAGGGATCGATGCTCCACTCCCAGTGCTTCTCTGAGAATTACAGACAGACTCATTTCCCTCTGTCAGCAAACCTGAAGGCCAGGGTCTTTGTTGAGTTGTGAGAATAACTCATGGAAACAGAAAAAGCTTTACAAAAGAGTACATCCCACACCCTCCCTACCCTCCTCCCCTCCTGCCAGGCAGTGTGTGTAGTCATATACACAGCCTTTGGAAACAGGCACTGTGTACAACTCAGATATATAAGCACACAAGAGGCAGCACCTTGGGCACCGCGTGCAGGCACAGAGCAGGACTGAGTTGAGGCTCCAGAGCTTCTCCAGGCCCTACAGTACCTATGACCTCAAAAATCCTCGCCACAACCACTTTCCCATTTGCTACAGAGAACCTTATCTGAGCATCTCTCCTCGAAGGTATTCCAAAGATACACTCATACCCAGAAGAAAGAATGACTGTAGGAGAGTTTGAAGATGATGATAGTCAAACATTTTGGTTATGTCCCATATGATGGAAATTAGGTAGAAGTCAGAGTCTGAAAACATGGTGTGTAGGGAAAGTGAAAACACTTAGGCTTTCTTGCCACCTTCTCCGGCCAAGGCCCCAATTATGTAAACATGATATAGCATAGTCACAACAGATGCCGTGTTAGCTGACTAATGTCTGACCTATCTTTGGCTGCAAGCCACTATTGTTTTGGGTCCTATAAGACCGGCCTGGGATTTTCAGAGGTGCGGTTTGACCCCGGGGTTCGGTTTGTCCCCCAGGGGTGCAGCTTGTCCTCTGTGTGCTGTTAAGCGCTGCTGCCAGCTGAATAAAGGGGTATGTCTCATCCTCTTTTGGCTCCACAGTTTCTCTTCAGTCTGTCCAGATCTGGTGCAGACCTCCCTGGCCTTGATCATATGCATTACACACCCTGCCTGTAACTGTGAGACCATGGCCAAGTTGTCCAGTACCTTGGGGTCTTAGTTTTCTCATTTAAAAAATGCATAGGTTTGACAAAATGATCTCTAATGTATTTGTCTGTTCTAAAGTTCTAATCATCTATGATAAGGTTACTAAGAACTAGGAAAGCATAGTTTTATTATAGACAACACCTAGCTGATTACATGGGGAGCATTCAAATGTCGAGGTTCCCAGGCCCCACCCCAGGGCTTGGGAAGTGCTTTCTAAAACAATTCAGAAGATCCTGATGATGAACCAGAACTGGGAACCACTGTCCTTAGGCAACAGAATTGACTGGACTGTAAGGCCAAAAGGATAACAGTGAGCTGGCTGGGTCGACCTGGAAGGTAATCAGGAACTGACCTCCTGTGGGGATAACTAGGGTTCACATTAATGAGTGGGGAAATGTCCATCTAATTTGCAAATGACAGTAAACCTGGGAGGGGAATCAGTCTTTCAAACAACCTTAGAGACTGAAGGAGCGGTTGGAACCCAACAGTCTAATGATCAAAGAGGAGGAAAGACCCAAGGAAGTATCCCTGCAGAAGAAAGGAAAACCTCACAATGTCAGAAACAGACCGAAGTGCTAGAGTGGATAACACACTGACCAGGAACCAGACATCAGCACTGGACCTGGGGGTGGGTGCAGGAATTAAATGAGGCTGGCGTTTCATCCTTTGAAACTGCAAGAATTTCAGTGACAACAGTTTAAATAACACCAGCCCCCAAGAACAGGGCTCGAATTGCAGCTGCCATGGTACAGGGACTGTGAGTCATTGCGAACGGTACAAATTTCACTGCCAGGTCTTCAGCGCACAAATCACAAGTAAGTAACAGGTGTGCATCGTGATCAGTGACAAGTCATGTCACGTCTTCCAAAGCGTGTCAGTGACTGGTCACCGTGCAGCCGTTGTTAAGTTCACACAACAAGCAATAAAGTGTGTAGTAACTGCTGCCTCCTTGTCTCCCCGTGATAAGCTCCGAAACGGGATGGATAATGGAAAGGCGGGGACTGGCCACAAAGATGCAAGTGCAGCGAAGAAACAAAGGGCGGCGACACTGGAACTAAGCAGCTGTGGAAGAAACAGCCAACCGAGGGACAGCGGCCACCACTGCCACTCGCGGGACCGACACGCACCCGAGGAGCTTAGTGGGGCAAACCCATCGACGTAAACAAGGAAAGTGGTGGTGATGACAGGTATGAAGGTGTCCCAGAGGAAGTGGTGCTGGCAAAAAACTTCATGTTAAAGGAAACTGTGGAGCTATCTCATGACATTGAAAGTTCAAAGGATAAAATGTTAGAAGCTGATCCAAACTTAGACAGGAGCATGGCGATTCATTCACTAAGGCACAGAAAGGATGCCTGCTCAGCACGGTAAGTTATATGACAAGAAGGCAAGCACCTTTCAAACTACTCTGGATGAGTTTTTTACCAAAATAATAACAACAACAACAACAACAATACACTCTGTCGATATTTATAATGTTTTGACTTCCACATACCAATATTAGTTTGACTAAGGATTTCATTTCTCTACATAGTTATAACAGGAATAGAGTTCTAAATGTTTTGGCACCCATTCAAGTATCGTAATTTTCCCGTTGATCCCTAAGATCACATTCCACAGTCTCAGCTTGCACGGTCTCCTGTGCACAGCAGAAACTGCTGGTATTTAGAAATCATGAGGTGAGTTCCTCATTATACTAAGTACTTGTCAGATATTTCCACAGCACCAGATCCAGGTGAGACATTACAACCAAAACTGACATGGAGAATTTGAAGGAGAGGAAAGCAATAATAGTAAGAGGCTAAAGAACCAAGACATAGGGGAACATGTAAGGAAACAGGGATTTCTGTCACTGAAAAGAAGGCGGAAGTGGTAATTTAACTAGGGCTGATCTTCAGTGACTTTTACATAAGGGACTAGTCCTTTACTGACTAGTCCTACTCATCTCCGCTAAAGACTGAACAAATAGAAACCAATTTTAACTGCTACATGAGGGAGCTGGGGTAACTGAAGAATGAACTTACAGTGAAAAAAGTACTATGTATCAGAACATGTTTCAAAGACAGCTGAGTAATTTTCTTTCTGCAAGTCCCAAAATGGAGAATCAGTTCTTATCCTTCTGGAATGGTTTAACCACAGGCAACCAAAGATGGACTAGATGACCTTTCAAGGTCTCTGCCAGGGCCAAATGCTATGATTTTTACCATTGTGAGACTTTATCTTACCCTAAGCTGCCAATTACTTCTGAACACTGGACTTAAATTGTTCTTTGCTTTATACACTCAGCTCTGTTTGTCCCAGTTAAAGAGCATTAGATTATGGAGTGGAACTCTGATGGGAAAGCAAAGCTGCAGAACAATCCTAGTTCCAAGGCTCTACGCTGGGACTGCTGCAGTGGCCCTGATGTCGGCAGCACCCACCGCATCAGTGCATCCATACAAATGAGCTCCAAGTGCCTGGGACGGTTCCTTGCTGCTGTTGTGGCCGCTGCATTTTCTGCACTCAGACGAGCAGTGCTCCACATGTCCACTACAGAAGCTCATCACCAAACCAGGGTGATCGCACCCTTTGAGCTCTCTTCAGTACTAACGATTCTTAAACTATAGTCCAGGCAATTGTTGCCAAAAGAAATCCATCATCTCTTCTTTATGAAGAATTATTGGGCCTATCAAATGAGGAAATACTTGAATTTTTTAAACAGGACTCTGAGCCGTTCTTTAGTCTCCCATTCTCTGGCCAGCATTTATATATCAGCTCTGCTAAACTTGAGACTCACTCTAACATTCTTCAGGAAATGGCTCAGTAATGAAATCTCTAATACAGTGTAACACCCTAGCCCTGCATTCTTCTTCCAACGACTAGATTTCCGGGGGGGAAACATGTGAGAGACAAAACCCAAACCTTGACTTCCAACAAGATGACATATAAGACACACAGAGGCTCAAGTTTAAGATACCCGAGGATCAGGTGTCTTTCATTAAAACAATAACAACAACAACAAAACACCTACTGGGAATAGAGTGTTTGCTTTTCCATTAATGAGTCTCACACTGGAACTGAAATGTTGTTTCATCAGACTTCTAATTGGAGATTGTTCTTTTGGTGTTTTTGTTTTGTTTTGGTATAACTTGTAGTTTCAGACTGAGAATTGTCCCTTATAGCAGAAATATCCAGTTTTGGTTGGGCATCCTGAGTATGACTGATTATTTATTTGAGGGAAATTTGTGAATTCTTAAAAGAAAGAAAAAAACCTTAAAATAACAAGATTAATTACTTAATTTTTCATTTACATGTAATGTGACGTTAATAAATACATGTCACCAAACACCTTCAGAGTGTAACAAAGACCCTGTCTCGGCCCACTCCCTATGACACGTGGATAACCTTGCTTCAATTCTGATACAGACATCTCTACTTACAAAGAGACACTGAACAATTAGTTCTTTCACAAGCTCACAGAAGATTCTAGTGGGAGGATGGAAGAACAGGATTGTGAAAATAACTATTGTAAAATGAAAGAAAACAGTAACTACTATCATTTGGACTCTTTTTAGATCAAATTAGATTGTTTTTAACTAAGAGAACAGAATGTAACAATTTTAGAAATAAGAGAACTCCTCTGGAAGTATTTGTTGCATAGAGTTGCTCTAGATTTTACAGGGTTGGCTAATAAAAACCTTCTGTGTTAATGGAAATATTCTGCATTTACACTATGTAATATGGAACCTACTAACTACTTATGGCTTGATGCAACTTGAAATGTGGCTAATGCAACTGAGGCTCTAAATTTTTAGTCTAATTTAATTTAAATTTAAATACCCACATGTGGTTAGTGGCTAGTATAGGTACATCTAGAACCAGTTCCCAAATCTAGCTACACAATAGAATTACCAGAGGAGCCTAAAAAATACCCTGGACCCTATCTTCTATTGATTCTGACTTAATAGGGCTGAGTAAGGATCACCATTGGTATTTTTTAGAAGTTCCTCAGGTAATTTTTTAAAAAACTTAAAAAAACAACAACCGAACACGTCATTCTTTTAGAGGAGTTTTAGGTTCACAGTAAAATTAAGAGAAAGAAAGGTATGGAGATTTTCCATATAATTCCTGGCCCCACACATGCACAGCCTTTCCCGTTATCAATATCCCTATCCCCACCAAAGTGATACATTTATTACAATCGATGAACCTACACTGACACATCATAATCACCCAAAGTCCATGGTTTAGATTAAGGTTCAGTCTTGATGTTGTACATTATGTGGGTTTGGACAAATGTGTAATGACATGTATCTACCATCTAGTATCAATATAGAGTAGTTTCACTGACCTAAAAGTCCTCTGTGCTCTGCCTCTTTGCCCTTCGCTCTCCTCTAACCTCTGGCAGTCACTAGTCCTTCTACCATCTCCATAGTTTTGCCTTTCCCAGAAAGTCATATACTTGGAGTTATTATACAGTATGTAGCCTTTTCAGATTAGCTTCTTTCACTTAGTAATACGCATTTAAGGTTTCTTCCATGTCTTTTCATGGCTTGATAGCTCATTTCTTTTTAGCAGTGGATAATATTCCATTTTTGATGTACCAGTTTATTTATCCACTTACCCATTGAAGGACATTTGGTTGCTTCCAAGTTTTGACAGTTATGAACAAAACTGCTATAAATATCCATGTGCCGGTTTTATGTGGACTTAAGTTTTCAGTTCCTTTGGGTAAATACCAAGGATCGTGATTACTGGGTCATATGGTAAGAGTATATTCCATTCTGGAAGAAATTGTCAAACTGTCTTCCAAAGTGGACATACCATTTGCATTCCCACCAATAATCAATGAGAATTCTTGTTGTTCCGCATCCTCTCTGGTTAGGCTCTGGTTACCTAGTTTCTCCTGAGGGCTGGCCATCTTAAGAACAGAATGCACTCCTGTATTTCAAAATGGTTCGTTTTCCCTTTCCCCTGCCAGAACAACAAAGGGATTTTCCTCTGATATCTACTGTAGGAATCTGGAGGAGCTCTTGGTAGCGAGTTTACAATATTGTGAGGGGCATCCTATGACTAAGTCCTCATTGTTGACTGACGGTAATTGCTGCCAACAGGAATCCCCAATTTGGGGTTCAGTGAAGAAGGAAGCTTCATTCAGTGCAAAACAGCTCAGTTGTGATTCAGCACAGCTATGAAAAGAGCACAGCTTTAGAACAACTCTGGGCCCAGGGGACCCTCGGGCCAAGCCCTTCTCTGGCTAGTTTGGCTTTGCTCCTCCATGGTCCGCTCTGCTTCACTTTGGTGAGATATTGGTGTTTCGGCTCAGCCAGGGAGTCGGCGCTTCACATACTATCCTTGGTGGAAACAGAAAGTGCACCCTCTGAACCACAGGGGAGCTGGCTTATATGGACAAAAGTCCTTGACCCTGGTCCTTGATTGGTCCATCTTCATACAAATGAAGACTCCAAATCCTCATGGTTTGATTGGTCCAAAAGGCACTGTCCTGGTCAGAACAGAGCCACTCTCATTGGCTCCCGCTGGGCAGCTCTGATTGGAGGGGGGAAGCCTCAGCCCCATTGGCTGAGGTAGGATCCTCAGAGACCCTTTATAAGGGCGGCTCAGGCAGCATGAGCAGCGCAGGCAGGGAGGCCGCCCAGAGGCAGGCGGCCCAGCGCAGGCTTCTCCCTGAAGTGCAGTTTGCGTGAGAGGCCCCTGCGCAGAAATGGCTGCTAGGCTGGTTTTTGTTTATTTTTGTTTGGTGGTGTTTTGGTGTTTTTTTTGAGCCCAGTTAGCCACCAGGAGCCCTTCTTAGTAGGGTTTTTTGTTTTGGCTTTTTTTTCCTTTCAGGGTTCACACCCTGGATTTTTTAACTCTCAAGAGTTGTCCACACTGAGCCTCCAGCAATTTGATAATAACAGTTCAGGTTTTCCTACCCTGGCACTGGCTCCCTTGGCAGCTTTCTCTTGCTTGCTTGTGAGTTTCTGCTCCAGAAAGCCTCAACTCCCTGTGTTCACCTCTCTCTCCAATCTTGGGGGCAGTGGTGTGCTCTGTGTCCTCTCCTCTCTTTTGGATCCAAGAAGAGCTGTTGATTTTTTAGTCTGTTCAGTTCCCCGCCCCCCCTTTTAAAAAAAAATTTTTGTTGAAGTTATTGGGGTGACATTGTTTAATAAAATTATATAGGTTTCAAGTGTGCAATTCTATAATATATCATCTGTATATTTATTGTATTGTGTGTTCACCACCCAAAGTCAAGTCTTCTTCTATCACCATTTATCCCCCCTTTACAGTCTGTTCAGCTTTTTACTTTTAGGGAAGAGTGGCAACTCCCCAGCTTACATGTGGAACAGGACTACTGGAAGTCTCCCCAGGTGATCTTTTAAAATTATGTAGCCAGAGTCTGAGAGCCATTGTTGTAAATTTTTGCTACTCATGGTGCTCTGCATCACCCAATAACTTGTTAAAAATGCAGACTCTCAGGCTCCACCCTGGATCTACTGAACTCAGAAACCACTTTTTAACAAGATCCCCAGATGATTCATTTGCACATCAAAGTTTGAGAATCACTGCTCTGAGCAGTATTGTCAGCCCTGGTGTACATCAGAATCATGTGGGGAGCTTTTAACAAAATGATACGTGCGTCGGTATTTCTTTACAGTTCCCAGTGATTCCAGTGTGGGGCCAATGTGAGAACCACTGACGCAAAATGTACAAACCCAAATAAAGACTACTTGAAATACTCTGGTCATGACTGGTACAAGGAGGAGAGGAGGGTTGAGCCCCCGCTTTCAAGGGGAGAGGCACAGGAGACCCACCTTATCAGAAGAATGCTGCTGGCACCAGAAGGAAAATGACCCTTATGATAATAAAAGCCTGGAGAGTAACTCTCAAGTTTTTTCTGATTTTCGCCCCAAGTGGAACACTCTCCCTGCTGTGTTTTTCAGCATCTTTGTTGCAAGTCTCTAAAGCCAGCCCTCACTGTTGTGCTCATGCTCTGCCTACCCCTCTCCCCGGCCCATACCCAGACTCCACTCTTGAGATTTCTCAAAACATATTTCTGGTTTTAGGAAAGTAGAGTGGATCAAGCTCAGTAGAAATTCCTATTGCATTAAGGATGTAAAGGATATATTCCCACCAACACATTCTCTTGTAGTTCATTACATTCCCTCAAAGGGGCCTGCTGCCAATAACCTAAGAAGCCAGGCCTGCCGACAGAATTCAGTCTTTCTCCAAGTGAGAAACCGTCTTTTTGACTGTTGTCTCCCTTCCCCTGAATTTTCTTGATGTAGCTTTGCTGCCACACTGAGTAATTTCTTTTCCCCTGGGCTTGATTTCTAGAGGTAAGTCTTTATACTGTTGAAGTCTAACAGTTAGTTTTTTCCCTATTATCTAGAAGATGCTTGCCAATGATGACAAGAAAATGTATTCCCTCTGTCTCCACCCTACAGAAGAACCAGAATGGCCACAACCCACACAAGACTCAGTAATTTCAGTCAACCTGACTTCTATTGTTTCCAAATTACAACAAAAAGATACGTTTCCTACAGTAAATGCGATTGAGACCTCCCATTTGCCTCCAGTAGGTCTTTTAAAGACTTTATTGGATGATGGGATTAATATAGTTACATTTCCTCAACTGGTTCAATGTGGAAACTCAGGTACTTTCCACAATAATTCATCAGGGAAAAGAGAGTCACAGCTGCTTACTGGTGAAATATGATGTTTGGTTTTTAAAAAAATATATATATATCTTTACTGATTTCACAGAGAGAGGAATGAAGTGGGAGAGAGGGAGAGATAGAAACATCAATGATGAGAATCGTCACTGATCGGCTGCCTCCTGCACGCCCCGACTGGGGATCGCGCCTGCAACTCGGGCATGTGCCCTGACCGGGAATTAAACCTCCATCTCCTGGATCCTAGGCGCTCAACCGCTGAGCCACGCCCAGCCAGGTTGAAATATGATCTTAAGCTAAGTTTCTTCCTCTACAAAATGGGGATAAGACTATCTCCTTTTTAGTTCTGTTGTCAAGATTAAATGAGATAATGGATATACAAGTGCCTGTAAACGGTAAAGTGCTCTACAAGATGTAGATAAGCGAATGGTGCTTCCCAGAAGATGAGTAAAGAAATCATTTCCAGGACACAGTAAAGGTATCAAAGGAAAGACAGAGCTTTCTGGTGGCAAATCTCCATACAGGCGAACAGGGTTCCATTGCCAGTTTCTTGTTAAAGGTTAGAGCCAACACTACACTACCTGTGATGTTAGTTTCAGACAGACAGCATGAGCAGAGGCAATGCAAATGTGATACGTTATTTTCTGTAGCTGCCTCATGTTAAATGCAATCCCCCAAGCTTCACTGCCATTCACACGGGCAGACACTAAGGCTTGCACACTAAAGGGGAAAGCAGGGGTGCTCTTTTAGAGCTAATTAAGGCTGGCCAGGGGTGTCTATCCCTGGCAGCACAGCTGCTTTCTACCAGGAAACTGATGAGACGAGCTTGGGAGATGTGGGCTGATTTCAGCACCAGGAAGTTTGCCTGTGATTTGAATGAAAGACTGTTCGCATGTAAAGCTCTACCCTGCCGTGTAGACAGGCAGGCCTATTTCTATCCAGCTGCTCCCTGCCACGCAAGATGACTTCACTTTCTAGAACACAGATAATCTCGGCGGACAACCTGCTGGCAACCAGGCACCAAAACATCTGAGGAAAAATGAGCTAGAGTCATCAAATGCTGAAGATAGGAAACAGACTAATTCCATTCCTCAACTGTTAACTGTGTTTCTTTTCTCTTCACAATTTGCTTTTAAACAAATCCCAAGTTCTTCATTTAAGACAACTAACTAAAAGTAAAGTGGAGAGCATTGAGAGATAGGAGTTAAATAATGTTGTATTGTTCCAGGACTCAGTTCTTGGTTCTATTCTAAAACGGACTCCCTTGGTAATCTTGTCAAGTCTGCATTACCTGCAGACCCCAATTTTCAATCAGTCTTTTATCTTCAACTCCAGAATACAGCACAGCCACCTGCTTGACATCTCTGTGTCTCAAACTCCACATGTCACAATACTGAATTCCTTTTTGTAATTTTTTGTTTTGAAATCATTTCAGATTTACAGAAAAGTTGCAAGAATAGTACTAAGAACTCCTGTATTCCCTCCACTCATATTCCCTAATTGTTAACATTTTCCCATATTTACTTAATCATTTAATATATATGTATGTATATATTATTATTTTCTGAGCCATTTATGAGTAAATTACAGACACGATGGTCCTTTATTTCCCCAAATACCTGTGTATGTTCCCTAAGAAAAAACATTCTTTAACATAGTCACAGTACAATTATCCAAACCAGGAAGGTGACATTGATACAATACTATAATCTATAGGCCTTATTCATATTTAAACCAACTGCCCTCAATTTTACTTTATAGCAATGTGTGTGTGTGTGTGTGTGTGTGTGTGTGTGTGTGTGTAAATATATTTCCTGATCCAGGATTCAATTCAGAATCACACAAGTTTGTATTTAGTTGTCATGTCTCTCTAGTTTTCTTCAATCTGGAACAGTTCCATAATCTTTGTCTTTCATGGCTTATTGAAGATATTTTGTGAAGTATTTTTTGATTGTTAAAAACTGTGGTAAAATACACATAACATAAAATATACCAGCTTAACCATTTTTAAGTGTACAGTTGAGTAGTGTTAGGTATATTCACATTACTGTGCAAATAATTTCTAGAACTCTTTTCATCTTACAAGACTGAAACTCTTTATCCATTAAACAACTACTCTTTTTTTTTAAAAATAAAGTTTTTGTTTGTTTGTTTGCTTTTAATATATCTTTATGGATTTCAGAGAGAGGAAAGGAGAGGGAAAGAGAGAGAGATAGAAAGGAAACATCAATGATGAGAGAGTCATTGATTGGCTGCCTCCTGCACGCTCCTGACTGGGGATCGAGCCCGCAGCCCGGGTATGTGCCCCAACCTGGAATCGAACCAAGATCTCCTGGATCCTAGGTCGATGCACAACTGCTGAACCACAACCGACTGGGCTAAGCAACTACTCTTAATTCGAGTTTGTCTGAGGTTTCTTCCTGAGTAGACACACACTGTGCATTTTGGGCAGGAATTCTACAAAAGTAACACTGTGTTCTGCTCATTACATCATATAAGGAGATCATGACATCAAATTGTCCCATTAATGGTGATAGTAGCTTTGATCCTTAGATTACAGCCGTTTCCTTTGTAGTAAGTGCTTTGAGACTATATACCTACGCATCATCAAATTTTACCCATTAGTTTAGGCCCATTGACAGTTCTTGCATAAATCAATCATTACCTTGATATTTGTCAAATGGTGATTTTTCTAACTTTATCATTTCATACTCTTTTATCGGTCTGCATTCTACTATAAGGAAGAGCTTTCTTTATCTCTCAATGTGTTTGTTCACTTATTTATTATATCAGGATGAACTCATGGATTCTCATTTTATTTTACAGGTTATAATCTGTCACTATCATTATTTCTTTTGATGCTAACATAGTCCTAGATTTGGTTCCTGTCTTTTTGACATGCCCTTATCACTATTGGGCACTTGCTTACTTTCTGGCACAATCAGATGTCCCAGGCTCATCATATCCTTTCTTTGCCCCAGCCTAGAATCAGCTGTTTCTCCAAGATGCCTGATTTCTTTAGTGGAGCATGGTATGGAAAAGCCTACATCTAGGGTGTGTGTGCTCACTGTTAGTGGAGTGTCATTCCTTCAGGCCTTTTCAGTGACGGAGTTAAAAAAGCATGTTTGAGAGTGTGTATTTATAACCATTTCTAGACTTACATATTGACATATTAAAAACCATGAGTTCATACTGATTTCTCTAATCCCAATCCAACAGCACAAAGTTCCTCCCAGTCTTCCCCTTTCCATACTTGTAACTCCCTTTTCTGACAGTGACAGACCCGGCTCCTATTATTCTCCCTTCTACTATGTGCTTAATCCTAGAATGCACCAAAAGCTGTTTCAGGATTCGCAAGTCATACATCACCAGACCACTGAACTCTTGGTCTTTCACTCCAATGGGCTCCGCCCACAGCCTTTTCCATCACAGTTGATGGCAACTCCATCCTTCTAGTTGCTCAGGCCAAAACCTTAAAATCATCCTTGATTCCTCTCTCTCTTTCTCCCTCTGCCTGCCTGCCTGTCCCTGTCCCTCTCCCTCTTCCTTTCCATCTCCATCTCTGTCTCAGGCTTGAGTTTCTCCCAGCTGGTCTCCCTGCCTCTTAATCAGTCTACTGTCAACACAGGAGCCAGAGCACTCCTTTTAAAATTAAGCCGCTCTTCTGCTAAAACCCTGCAATGGCTTCTTCTTTTACTCAGTGTAAAAGCCAACGTCAATGGCTTAAAATGGCCCTACATGATCCGACTCCCTACACCTTTCTGACTTCATCTCTTACTTCTGTCTCCATCCCTCTATTCCATCCCAGCCAGTCTAGGCTCCTTGCTGTTTGCCAATCACCTCAGCCACACTCCCATTTAAGCCCTTTCTCTAGTTCCTGTGCCAGAAACAAGACCTTCCTTCCTTCAAGTGCACAATCTCACCTTCTCAGCGAGGGCCAGACTGACTCCTGTATTTGATCCTACAATCCCCCCGCCCCCCGTCTTCAGCCTCCTTACCCTGCTCTCAGTTTTCTTACTCTGTAACACTTATCACCTTCTAACATACCATTCGGTTTACTCATTTATTACGTATATTATTTACTGCTTGTCTTCCACCCCTGGCTCTCTGTTAGAATTTAAACTCCACAAGGGCATGAATTTTTGTCTGTTTTGTTCACTAATATATTCCAAGTGTCCAAAACACTGTCTGGCATGCAGTAGACACTCAACAAATATTTGCTGATGTTGAATGAATGAATGATTGAGGCCTCAAGAATTACTTTACCTCCTATTTTGGCAGTATAATCTGATTAAATGTTTTCTGTAAAAAAAAAAAAAAATTTGATCTTTAACATATAATATCAGTTTGGCCAATGGCTCTCATATTTATATTCCAGACGAACATTCTCCCAAGGAGGAAGGTGTCCTTACCAGAAATTTAGTAACACATCCATACCAGTAAGCCAAGGTGCTTCAAATAAATGTCAAATAAAAGCTTCTAATAAAATTGTATAGCTTTCTCATAACTTGCACATATGTGTATATGTACATGTGTATGTGTGGCTTCTGCTTTTAATTTCTATGACAGTGTGAAGGCTCAGAATTTCATTTGGAGCTAATGTACATATTCAACAAACTTGCCGGTTTTGAGAACACTATTTAAAAACCATCTAATTCTCTGTCTTCTGATCAGAGTGGACATCATCATCCTAACACTGCATTTTCCTAGTACCTACAAGGCCAGATATCCTTAGCATGGGTACACCAATTGTTAATGGTGTGTATATTTATTTTCAGTGGTGGAAGGGGAAGCTAATGCTTTCATCAGATTTTCAAAGAGTCTCTGACCTAAAAAACGATTAAGAAGCATTGCATTTGACTATTTAGTGGAGCTCCTCCACTAACAATAAGCTTCCTGAGGACAGGAACCATGCCCTTCTCATCATCAAATCCCAGTGCCTAGCAAAGCAATAAATAATAAATGTTGAAAAAATGAAAATAAGTGAATGAGTAAAGAATGAATGAATGACTTACTACTCCCTCAGCTCACACTCTCCCCACTTTCTCCAGCTTATGAAGGAGGTGGCCTCAGTAGCACATCAAGGACATCTGACTGATTATGATTCAGAGAGTAAATAGGAATCACTTGATGACGTTATCACTAAATTTGGGTGGCAGAATCTTCCTAGGAGTGGGGAAGAAAGCTTAAAAATGGGAAAGGCTTTTGACTTTCTGTAGTTTTTTTAGGTTAAAATCCAGCGTTGTGGAGTTTTTTGAGGCACAGGGACTCCTGGAGGCTTTGGGGCTTTTGTGAACTTCTGGGTGCTAACAGGAGAGGCCCAGGGTACAGGCTGCTAAGAGCTTGCTCTAGGTCCCAGGTTTAAGAGGAAAATGTAATGATACCTTTATGTTCCTTTCAAAGTTGCTCAATTCAGTTCATCAGGACAACAAAGGAGACAGAAATTCAAATAACAACCCTCTACAGGAATAAACGTTGTGGATTTATGATGTATCTTTCTGGAACTGAATAAGTTAGGGCACAGAGGCTACTCCTCTAGTACCTTGAACTTCAAAGGGATCTAAATTTTTTTATTATACTATTTCTGTACCATGTTGGTCATAAGGATTCATTTCAATTTATAAGAAAACTATCCGTTAAGGTTGATTAGGCTATGGTGAGGACAGATTCAATCTCTGGAATTGGCTGCATCTGTTCTACTGAGGAAACTTCTGCCATGGATGGCTTGACTATCAAATACCAGAAATACTCATGGGACAGCAAGTGACCTTCTGTCCCCATTTCACTCTCAGCAGAAAACGCACACAGTTACAGAATACAGTGAGCCTGCCAGAAATAACCAGTGACCAGAAGCGCTATATAGCCACAGTGATGGCTAACCTCAAAGATGAAGCCTCACAAGAACTTCTCCCCTAAAGCAGACCCCACAAACCATGTTCCTGCCAAAAGAATGAGGTATTTGGGACACAAAAAGAACCAAAAGGGAGGTAAACCAAACAGGTCTACAATGGGGAAATCTCCCATTTACTTTGCACTCTGGGCAAAGAAGCAGTAATGGGAGCAGGTTTTGCCAAAGTCATACATCATTATTCAGTGTTAAAAAACGCACACACCACCATCCGTGAACACCTACCAGGTGCTAAAGCACAGTGTTGGGATACTAAGTGAGCAAGGTGACAGCACATGATCTCTAGTAGTAGAGATAAAACATAAGACTGAAATCATATTAAGCATCTTTTGGGACATTTACACCATGGAATACTATGCAGCTGTAAAAAAGGAACCCTTACCCTTTGGGACAGCATGGTGGAGCTGGAGAGTATTATGCTAAGTGAAATCAGCCTGTCAGAGAAACACAAGTATCACATGATCTTACTCATATGTAGAATCTAATGAACAAAATAAACTGATGAACAAAATAGATCCAGAGACATAGAAGCATGGAACAGACTGAGGAATCTCAGAGGGAGGGCGGGGGTGGGTGGTGGGGAGAGATTAACCTAAGAACTTATATATGCACACATGCATAACCCATGGACACAGACAATAGTGTAATGAAGGCCTAGAGGTGGGGTGCAGGGGCTTAATGGGGGGGAGGGGACATTTGTAATACTTTCAACAATAAAGATAAAACATAACAAAAAACAATAATATATAAGCACTAATAATAACTGTAATGCAAATGAGAAAGGGATACAGGTACCCATGTTTAGAAGAGGCAGGGAGAGTGGCAGTGTGGTCTGTTGTGCTTAGTGGAACAAGAAAGGCAGGAAAAGAAGGTTGGGGCCTTGGGTGCCTAGCTAAGGAGGCTTCTTTCCCTTCTCCCCTCCTTTTCCCTCCTCCCCACCGTAGTTTCTGTCTTCTTAACACTTCATATCCTTGCAAATTTTGTAAAGAGAATTGAAGATGACCAGAATTGTACTCTGGAGAGATGAATCAGGGAGTAATAATGTTTGTGGCAATGGGGCCCTGGCTGGGTGGCTCGGTTGGTTAATCGTTGTCCTGTGCACTAAATGGCGGTGGGTTCAATTCCCGGTCAGGACACACACCTAGGTTGGGGGTTCGATCCCCAGCTGTGGCATGTACGGGTGGCAACTGATCGATGTTTCTCTCTCACATCGATGTTTCTCTCTCTCTCTCTCTCAAATTGATGAACATATCCTCAGGTGAGGATAGGAAAAATAAATTTTGTGGCAATGGGGGACATCTGTAATAGTGTTGCCAAGAAAAAAAAAAAAAAGTTTGTGGCAATGGGAATTGAGACAGAGCCAAAAAATATTTAGGACATAAAATCAATGGGTGTAGGCAACCGATTGTTTGTGTGGGTCAGCAAGAGGGACGAATGAACTGTGACTTGGAGAATGCTGACGTCATTCAAGAACAGGGTCCCCAGGAGAGAAACAGATGATGCGTGATAAGACTGAAGTGCTAGCGAAGCTACTGACAAGCTGTTGGAAATGTGGGACTAAAGCCCTGGAGAGGTCCGGCCGGCTGCAGCTGTAGAGGAGAGAGAGCTCTGCATACGAATGAGAGCTGACACCATGAAAATGCATGAGGCCCAGGGAGAGAGTTCAGACGGAGAGCAGAGGGTCCAGGGCAGAGCCCTAGGGAATGCCTGCATGGAGATGAGAAAAGAAACCAAAGAGGAGCAGCCAGAGCAATAATCGGGGATTCAGCAGCGGGTCACACAAAACAGAGGAAAGAGGCTCGAGGAGCCGGAGGTCACAACGGGAAGCGCCACACAGAGGTCAGAGAGGATGCGACCTGAGGAAACGCCAGTGGGGCCTCGAGGAGCAGTTTTACTAGTCTTCTGGTGAGGTCACAAACCGGGTTTCAAGCTCCAGGGTTAAAGAGGGAACAAATGGATTGTTCGGTTCATATCTGCGGGCATCTGACTTTACTGCCTGCCTCTTCTTTTTGCTTCCTGAACTCCCCGCCTGTCCACTTTCAGGGCTGTGTGCAAGTTTCTAAAGCCTCTTCATAGTAAGGACTCAGCAGATACGGACCAACAGAGACAAAACTAATGAATAAGTCCACTAGGAATCCCCAGGGTCCTTGGGGGTTATTGCTTAGCCAGTGCTTGGTCCCCAGGCACAGGTATATTGAAGGCAAGTAAAATGTAGTAGCTTATTCTCATGGGCTGTGAAGTCAGACCTGGATTTAAATCGTTGCCCACCCCCGGACCCCCGCCACCAGCACTTACTAGCTGTGTGATTTTCAACAGCTTCAAACACAAAAAGGATTTAATAATAGTTCTCATTTCATAGAGTTGATGTGAGGATTAAATGGGATAATGCATATTGTGCCTAGTATATAGCAGGGGATCAGTAATTGTATCTCTCTTTATTATGTCACTGGAATATTATCAAGGGTTACCTATTGAAATAAGTATTTATTATTGATAGAGACAATAAGAAACACAAAAGAAGCATTTGAAATCATTTCTGGCCTCACAGGAGTTTACGATGCTGACATAGTGAGGAAATAAAAGAAAAGCACATGACTAGTGCTAGGTGGTGTGGGGGTGTCTATAAGTCAGCAATTTTCAACTGATGTGCCACAGAATTTTTAAAACATGCAATACCTGACTACTTAGGGACACTAGCCTCTTTTCCCTTATCGTGTCAAATGACAACAGCCAACACAAAATAGCCATCTGGTGCGAATGCCCTGTCTTGAACCATAAATATATAGGTCATATAATAGAGTTGCACCCTATTAGTCACATTGCCTAATAAGATTGCATCTGATTGGTTAATTCTTGGTACCGGAAATCCTTATATACAAGCATAAGCACCTGATTTTTTAAAAAGTTACTTTGGAGCAAAAAAGATAGGTAATTACTATTAGTATTATATATTTTTGTAAATCAATAAAAGGTATACCAATTTTTTGTCAGATCAGCAAAAAATATATTTTTGGGTGTGCCACAGAATTTTAGTAATTAGTTTGTGTGTGCCATGAAATGAAAAAAGTTGAAAACCACTGCTATAAATGAAATAGAAAACTAGGAAGAAGTGGAAATTATTGGAGACTCAAAACAGAGGGGGGATTAAGATGCTTTTCACAGAGAGAGAGGAAAGTAGTCCAGAGGATGGGTGAGGGTGTAAATGTAGAAATGCCTACGCAGGTATTGGGGTCACTTATGAAACCAGCGTCCTGAATGTGGAGTGTAAGTGATGGGAGTAACTGGGCATGGACTGGTTATGCGGGATGGAGCCTGTCACGTTAGTATGGCCGCAGTTCTTGGTGTTGGATGGAGTCTGGGCTGTTTGTTGGGAAGTCCATGCAATATTATATGGAGGTGGGCAGAAAAACCAGGAAGGTAGAATGGCTTTCACATGGTAGAATCACACAGGCAGAATGAAGTCTGGATCTCACGCAGGAATCAGAGGAGGAACTGCGTTATTGAACACCGGCCAGGATTAGAAGCGGAAGGCTCATTCTAGACTGGACTTGCTCCTAATTGAACCCACAGGTCTGGAGCTTGAGCCTTCAGATGACAGCATCAGGGTAGCTGAAGCAGAAGTGGTGCAGACAGACACCAGCACCACAAGAAGTATGTAGAGGCGCACCAGCGAACATATGATGACATGTGTGCACACTCCCAAAGTCTTCCTGGGTACTGCAGGGACTCCAAATCTTCCTAGAGACTGCAGATAGCACCATGCTTTTGACACCTCTAGGTTTTGCAAAGCTACACACTCTAATTACATTTAGTGAGAAACCACTGTAGAACTTAGTGTGTTTAAGCCATTTCAAATCCATAGCAGAAAATGGCATTAGGTGATAAAGTTTCCCTACCAAATTAAATAGGGCTAACCACTCTACTCATAGATGAAAGAAAATATAACACACTTTGATGTGCGACTTTCAAATTCGGTGACCAACTTCCCAAACATCTGCACTGAAAAGATATAATGTTGACAAGTGTCAGTGGGAAAAGCGATAGGATATGCCCTACTAATGTTACTCACTGATCTCAATGAACAGGATGTACGCTTGCAGGTTATATAAATTAACTCAGGTTTAGCATAATCTTCTGGGTTTACTTAAAACACTTGGTTGCTGGAAAGTTACTGCATTTTTTAGAAGTTTGTTCTCAAATGAAAAGCACACATTAATTTTTAGTAGTCATTATTTTGCAGTTTGCATTTCTAACTTGTAACCTTTTCTCAATTACCTGAAGTCAAGACTACCATTACTGGCAATACCTAAATTATGAAAAAGGTATATTCCTAAAGAAATGTTAATCAGTAATTTATTTTCTCATAGAATCAATGCTGTAAGTAAAGGCTAGGTTCTGCAGACCAGTCATGGACTTAACCCAGGGGTGGCAATTTGTGTCCCTAGTGCTTGGTATGTTACCTGGCATATGGTGCTTTCTAAAATTTTGCTGAACAAATGATTAAATGAATGAACAAGTAAATGAGGTATATAGGCCTATGCTGTTCTGAAAGTAAATAACCAACAAAACTACCATATAAAAAATGTTTCTTTTGGAAAATGTGCTCTGAGTTCCAGCTTAGTTGCCAGGAACAACCTCTCCCATGGTTCATCCTCTTACTCTAGTGGCCAAATGGGAGTTTCCCTCTCAGCTATGAAAGAAAACTCTAATTATCAGCTATCCTCGACATTTTCTCGCTTCCATTGGGGAAGTCCTATAAGGAAAGTTAGAGAGGTGAAAGGAAGGTGATGCTGAGGGGGAAGAGTGAGGCAAGAGTCTGGGTACACACTCAACAGAGACTGCCGCTAGGATGGGTCTAGCCAATCCTGTCACCACGTGGTCAACATGAACCTGACTGGAGCAGGTGAGGACAGGGACTGGAATGGGAAGAGGTCTACGTAGCAAAGTGTCTGCAGTTGCAATGGGGGGGGGGGATCCCACACAGGGCCAACCTTGAGGAAAGGCGTCTTCCTATCTAAGGCTAGTGTTCACCCAAATGTAAAGCACGATAGCATAGTGGTCAAGCGCAAGGAGCCTGGAGCCACACGTTGTAGTTTCAAGCCCTAGCCCTCAACTTCGTTAGCCATGTGATGTCAGATGAGGTACTTACCCTCTCTGTGCCCCAGTAAAATGGGGCCGAGTCCCTACCACAAGGGTTGGTAGGAGGTTTCAATAAGTCGACAGTGCCTGGGATCTACAAGGGCTACATAAGCGTTAAGTAAACAAACACACCAAGCACCTGTAAGTTGCTGATTACATGTTATACATGTAACGATTAAAAACATGTTCAACCTGGAAAACTATGGCCTTCCTAAGGATTTAGGAGCAAGAGGAAGAGAAAGTGGGTATTGTTTATTAAATATCAATAAAAAGCACAGCACTGTCTTCAGTCGTGCTGTGAGCACTGTTTTTCACTTCAAAAGAAACATTTGTGCCAAATCACCACCTAGGAATAGGAATTTTTAAATGGTACTGTGAGGCTCTCGGTGAAAACCAAGCAAGTCTTACTGAGACTATTTTAAGAGTGATGAGGAAGAATATAAAATACATCTTTTCTGGACAGCATTGCCTTAAGAACCATTCAAAATGGGTTCCATTAAGGACACATCTCGTTTCACTAAGTGAAATAAGGTCATCCTTTTAATTTCAGAAGTATCTTTGCCTAGCCAAATGACAAATGTCACTTGGACCCTTGGTGCATAAATTGCAATAAATTTTTTTAAACACAAACTTCAGGGTTTGGCTGCCAAATGTTCATGCTTCCTTTCATGGTTTGCCAGCACAAGGACTTTGTAGGGGAAAATGTTTGTTAAATGCAAAAGGTTATGCCAGAGTGAAGGACTATGTCGTGAGGAATGATTCAGGACCAGAGTAGCTGTCATTTCCTCCTTTACGGCAGGATCCTTTTAAGTAAATGAAAGGTTGATTTACATGTGCTTTATCCTTATTATCTTCCTAGAGCACAGAGCAAGGTTAAGAATTCAATATTCAGGGTGAAGGAGTGGAGAAAATCCCCATTTACAGAGTCTCTGATGGAAAACACTAACACCTTGGTTTCCCTCCAGTTCATAGGCCCCAAAGAAGTATTGATCTTTTGCTTCAAAACCAAGCTGCTTATCAGTTATGCCAACAATCCTAGTTCTCTCATCCTCTACAGAGCAACTGCATTAAACAGCAGCATCTGCAAACTCCGGGTGGTGACAAAATGTGGCAGAGCTGGTGAGAGAGGGGAAAAATACTTTTTAAAAAAATCACTAAAATTAAGAACACTTAGACCAACAGAACCAAGCAATGTAGCTGAAATTTGTTATACTAATGAAGTCATTTACCAAGAAACTATTAGTCCATATAATGTAGTTAATATTTTTTACATGCAAATAATGTATTTCTTCATTATACCCTGAAATAGGTGATGAAGACAGAGAGGTATTGTGGACACAGCACAGGCCCTGGAGTGTGAGGACTTGGGTCCAAGTGTAGCTCCATTATTTATAAACTGGTGGCCTTGGATAATAAGGGATAAGAATAATACCTGCTGTATCTACTTCACGGGATTTTTGAGAGAATCAAATGAGGCCCTGTCTCTATCTGGAAGTATTTTGTAAACTGCTAAGACCTTTCAGATTCTATTCTTTATTAGCATGATTATATTTGACTGCTTATTTCATGTATTAATAATCAGTATGGATCATAAACAGGGTATACTATAAATCAATCAGCACAATGTATTGATGCTGATTGGGTAAGCTCATTGATGTCATAGCATGAAGACCTGGGGAAATTAAATGGCTTTCAAAGCCTGCTGCAGTCTACAGAACAGTCCCACTGTGTAGAAAAAGCTAACTATTTGTCCATTTTTGTAAAGAAGGAAAGAGCAGTAAGAAAATGGAAACCTGCACATCTATATTAGCATTTAAATCAATATTTTATCTGAGGACATATTAAGTGGCCAGATTATTTAAGTTAATGTTATCTACTTGAAATATTTGTTCAAAGCACTTAATATGGTCTAGATGAAGGGATCAGACTTGGTGGCTTAATGGAATAAACTTCAAAAGGTACATTTCACAAAAGTTAATATAAACAGAATATATAACTGTATCATTTTTGTCTGAAAGGAATAGTTGAGCAGTAAACACAGATCTGTTTGTTCCATGTCTCAGTGGGATTTAGGTATTAAAGAGGGGGAGAGTCAACTCCTTCATTAAAGTGGAGGAGCCTTAATGGTTGTCTGTATAAAGTGATGAGGAAAATTTTGATTAAGGTTAGGCATGTGGGTAATTAACTCTCAACAAGAAAATCTGATAGGGATCTATGCCTATGGAGCCCTGAAAAGAAAGACTACCACTTTGGGGCATAATCATTAAAAAATGTCCTGTCACTAACTTCTCAAACTATGCATTTGTTTACAACTAAGTCCACAGGCGTGGGTCAGTGGCTGTACCCCTAAGAATTCTAGTCTGACTTTTAGGGGTGAGACAAAGTATATAGGATGGGAGGAGAAAGTCCTTGTTTCCACAGTCCAAATCCTTTCCTTTTTTCTTATTTCTCATGGTTCGATAGAGTCTTTTGCCCTAGAAATCCCAAGCCAGCACAGCTCCTTCGTTCCCTAACGTTTTGGTCTTACTGACATAATTTATTCCAGCGAAATAATTTTTAGTAGAGTGAGACAGATTGTTAAGAGGCAGAAAGATGGCTAATGGTTGATGTGGATATATATTTCTAAGGCTTGTCTATTTTTTTTTTTCTCCAACAGGCCATATTTCATCCAACTTTGTAAATTGTAGAGTTGACATTCTTATTAGCACAGTGAGTGCACAAAGTGATCATCTATTAAATGTCTACTGATAATGATCTAAGCCACCATTCAAGGTGCCCTGGACAAGATAAATCTATACAACCTTAAAAGCATTACAAGGAGGGTTTTTATAACCAGAGAGACTAGTCAAAATATCTCTGCCATATTAAGAAAAAAAAAAAGGAACAAACAATTAAAATCTTTGGCAGAGTGTCTAACACCAAATATTTACCACCTAATTTTTTCTGTTCTCTAAATGTCCTATGTAAGTTATCATTATCAGCACCCATTCAGCACAAGGAATATATTTTTCTAATATTTTCTAGAGCACTTAGACTTGAACCAGGCAAAAGAAAAGACTGCCAAGTACTTTTTAAAAAAATAAGCCGGTGATCTGTATTTCATTAAAGAGTCCTTTACCCAACAACACATGATAAAATATAATATATTCAATATATATTATCATATATCATAACATAGCTTAATAAGGCCATGTTACATTTGTTTAGTGCTGCTTGTTTATAAAGTGCTTTCGGTGTGTTTTTTTGTGCTTTTTTTAATCTTCACCCAAGGATATTTTTTCCACTGCTTTTCATAGAGAGTGGGAGAGAGAGAGAGAAACACCGATGTGAGAAAGACACATGAATTGGTTGCCTCCTGCACACACCCCGACCAGGGCCCAGGATGAGCCTGCAACCAAGGTACACAAACCTGGGACCCTCCAGGCCACGGGTCAATGCTCTAACCACTGAGCAACCCGGCCAGGGCTAAAGTGCTTTCATCTTTGCTATCACTTTATTCTTCCCTCACCCAGTGTGGCAGCAGCTTAGGTACACTGTCCTCCATTTACAGAGGAGAAATTGAAACACTTGGGAGTTATGTCTTCAATTATTTAAGGAGCTGGGCACTTTTCTGGATGCCATGTTTATAGTGATAAACAAGCCTGGTCTGTGTGGCTCAGCGGTTGAGCATCGACCTAGGGTCCAGGAGATCGAGGTTCGATTCCCGGTCAGGGCACATGCCCGGGCTTCAGGCTCGGTCCCCATGTGGGGCGTGCAGGAGGCAGCCGATCGATGACTCTCTCATCACTGATGTTTCTTTCTCTGTCTCTCCCTTCCTCTCTCTGAAATCAATGAAGACATTTTTTTAAAAAAAGATTTATAGTGAACAAGACAAAGCTCCTGCTGTTATGGAGCTTACTCAGTGGTGTTTTTGTAAATATTTACTAGCTGGCTCTCTGATGTAGGTTGACCAGAAATGTATTAATTAATATTTTCCTTTACTTTAACAAATATGACAAAAGCAAAATAACAAAGCCAAAAGCTTATATCTTTTCTAAAAATGAGTGACTTCTTTGCTATATTAGTAGTTTTCAAATTTGAAAGGAGTATTTTTTCAATTTTTGTGTGTTATTTCACACTGTAACAGACATAGACAATGAATTACCATTTTCTGTCACTTTCTTAAATTTAATAATTTAACAAAATAATAAACCAAACCCTGATTTGTAGTATTTGCTGATCTCTATGCTGTAAATACTCCTACCATTACCAATTATTTGTTATCAATATGAAGTTACTGAATTCAGAGTTGGGGAAAAAGGCATGATAGTACTCCATGATATACCATTTCCACCATTCAGATGTAATAGATGTAAATAACCTCAAGAGAATAGATAATCATAAAATGAGAGTTCCAATTTCTCCACATCCTTACCAATAATTGTTATTTTCTGGTATGTGTTTTTGTTGTCGTTTAATAATAACCATCCTAGTGGGTGTGCAGTGGTATCTCATTGTGATTTTTTTTTAAAATTTATCTTTATTGTTGAAAGTCTTACAGGTGTCCCATTTTTCCCCCCATTGACACCCTCCACCTCACTCCCACGTGGCCCCACCCCAGGCCTTCACCCTGTCATTGTCTGTATCCATGGGTTATGCATGTACGTATATAACTTCTTTGGTTAATCTCTTCCCACCCCCACCTCCCTTCCCTCTGAGATACAACCATCTGTTGCAGGGGTCAATGTCTCTGGGTCTATTTTGTTTGTCAGATTATTTTGCTCATTAGTTTCTTCTTAGAGAAGACCCTTCAACATTTCCTGTAGTGCTAGTCTGGTGGTGATGATCTCCTTTAGCTGTTTCTCATCTGTGAAGCTCTTTATCTGACCTTCAATTCTAAATGACAGCTTTGCTGGGTAGAACAGTCTTGGTTGTAATTCCATGTTTTTCATCACTTTGAATATTTCTTGCCACTCCCTTTTGGCCTGCAGAGTTTCTGTTGAGAAATCAGCTGACAGTCGTATGGGTGCTCCCTTGAAGGTAACTAAGTGCTTTTCTGTTGCTGCTTTTAAGGTTCTCTCTTTGTCTTTAACCTTTGGCATTTTAATTATGATGTGTCTTGCTATGGGCCTCTTTGGGTTCCTCTTATTTGGGACTCTGTGCTTCCTGGACTTAAAAGTCTATTTCTTTTGCCAGGTAGGGAAAGTTTTCTGTCATTATTTTTTCAAATAGGTTTTCAATTTCTTGCCCTCTTCCAGGAACTGGAACCCTGGGCTGGGGGCCCGATGTGGGGCTGGGACCCCTCGCTCCTCCGGGAAACCTCCGCTGCCGAGATTCCCTCCCGGTATTACCCCTCGGCACCGGGTGTGGGCCCGCGGCCGCATCTCCGGGATTCAGCCCCCATCCGCCTGCGTCTCTGCCCCTCCTACCGGTCCTGATGCTTCTTCAGTTCCCTGGTTGTAGGGTTTCTGTTCAGCTAGATTTCAGGAGGTTCCGAATGATGGTTGTTCTGTATTTTAGTTGTAATTCTGATGTGATTGTGGGAGGCAGTGGGTACCACTGTTACCTATGCTGCCACTCATTTTGGTTTTTGAGTACTTAGTATATTGTTACTATAACTTAATTTTAAGTTTGTGTAATATAAATTTTTTATATTTTCTGTGTTTTATACTAGTTCACAAAAGACAACTCAGAGAATAGGAGAAAATATTTGTAAATCATGTATCTGATAGAGGATTAATATCCACAATATATAAAGAATTCCTACAACTCAACAACAAACCCTATTAAATAATGGGCAAAGGACTTGAATAGACATTTCTCCAAAGGACATATACAAATGGTCAGTAAGCACACTGAAAAGATGCTCAAGATCACTAATCATTAGGGAAATGCAAATCAAAACCACAACTCTCATACAGTGTAAGTAGGAATGTAAAATGGTATAACAGCTGTGGAAAACAGTATGGTGGTTCCTCAAAAATTAAACAAAGATTTACCATATGATCCAGCAGTTTCATTTCCAGGCACATACCCAGAAAAACTGAAAGCAGAGACCTGAACAATATTTGAACACCAATGTTCACAGAGCATTATTCACAACACTCAAAAGGCAGAAAAGACCAAAATGTCCATCAATAAATGAATGGGTAAACAAAATATATTATACATACACACACACAATAGAATTATTAGGCCTTAAAAAGGAATGAAATTCTGATACATGTTACAGCACATATGAACCTTGCAAACATTATGCTAAGTGAAATACGCCAGACACAAAAGGACAAATATTGTATAACTCCACCTATACGAGGTACCTAAAGTAGTCACATTCATAGACAGACAGTAGAATAGTGGTTACCAGGGGCTCAGGGGAGGGAAAAGGGGAGTTACTGTTTAATGGACACAGAGTTCCGGTTTAAGCTGATGAAAAGGTTCTGGAGATGGATTGTGGTGACGGTTGAACAACAATGTGAATATACTTAATGACACTAAAGTACAGACTTAAAAATGGTTAAAGTGATAAACTCTGTTATGTACATTTTAATATAATAAAAAAGAGGGCAGGAAATAAAATAATAAAATATTCTGATGCTTGAATAATTTTTTTAACAAAAAAAGCTCACAATATTACTGAAATTTAACAATCAGATTTTGTGAGTGAGAACAGGCTGGCTCCAGCATACCAATGAGCTTCTCTTCCTTCTAACAGGGAGGGGTAAGAGATATTTGCTCAGGGTCATACTTTGAAATGGAAGAGCCAGCCCTGACTCTAGATCCTCTGAGTGGTCTAGAACTATTTCCAAAGCAGCATGCAGTTTTCCATATAAGCAAGTAACTATCAAATTAGTGTCACAAAGTTCTGAAGTGTATGTGTTTGTTATATAATGGCTGCAGGTCAGAAAAATGACCCTGGAAGTTAAACTTTATGAGATGAGGAGTATGGAATAAAGGGACGGGGCGAGTTTTGGAGAGAAGAGAGATGGGAGAGTAGAGTAGGAAGCAGTCAGAGGTCCAGGAGCTTATCTGCTAGATCTGTAGATAAGCAGGAATGTTGTGCAAACCATCCCCCTTCTTTGGGCCTCACCAATTATTTCCACTCCTAGGCTGAGATCAGGGGCTTCCATGAGATGTCTCTATCTTCTAAATGTAGCTATCACCTAGACATCAGATATCCAAGAGTATCTTCATCTCCCCTGATTTCCCCAGGTCCCCCAGTACCTCCCATCTGGAGGCTGTCAAAGAAATGAGGCACTAACAGTGGCAGCCTGACAAAGGACTACTAAGCTATGATGTTAAGCAAAACATTACACAGAAGCTCAGAGGCAGGAGCAGGAAAGCCAAGGGCTTTGGACAGAAAACAGTTTTGCCAGGCCAGGGAGGTGGCAATGGGCAGGCCACTGCAGAGGACCTTAACTTGGTGATGAGAAGCTTGTCTCCCTGTGAGAAAGATGTTGTTTTAGCACAACACCTTTTTGTTGATTTCTTTTCTGTAAGTTTGTCCCTTTTTAAAAAACATCTAGAGTAAAAACTGTAGAGTGACTTTTTACAGCCTCTTTTAAAGGAAGTTGGACTTATTTATGGTCCACACACATTCCCAACAAAGTAGTAATCCCCTCAACAGTCTAAAAATGAAAATATAAGGGAATCAGCAAATATGGCAATCTTTGAGAATGTAACATTCACAGTATTTAAATTTCATTTTTTAGTAATATTAAACTAGACTCTTTAGAGATCAAGTTATTTCCTGATCGTAAGTTATGGAGGATTAATACTTACAAGACATAAAGGTGATACTTGGTGGATTTCTGAGAATCAGCATGATATTAAGGAAGAAGTCACACTTTACCTGCCTGAGCGGCACCGTCCTCATTTATAGGTGTACCTCACTTTACCGCATTTCACTCTACTCCATTTCACAGGTGCTGCGTTTTTTACAAACTGGAGGCAAGGCCCTACACCCGCAAAAAGATTATACGATTCGCTTTATTTCGATATTTGCTTTATGATGGTGGTTTGAAACCAAACCCATAACTAAATAAACAAACATTTATTAAGTGTTACAATAACACAAGACTTGGTCTGAAATCTAGGTTTTGTTTCATCTTTTATTTTGTTATTAAATATTTCAATCATAGAGAAGATTACAGAAAAAATAACAGATGTCTGGCAGATCGTTTAACTCCCTATGACTTTCAACTGTATGAAAATACCGTAATTTATCCATTCCCCAAATAATACTGGCACTGAACATGCCTCCGGGGAGGATTACTCTAGGGCACACATGCAGAAGCGGAGTTGCTGGACACAGGGCATGATCCTGGCATCCCAAACTGCTCTCCAGAGCGCTGCATCTTTCTTTTGTACCCAACACTATGGGAGCTTTCTCCTTTACCAACACTAGATGTCAGGCATCTTAGTTTTTGCCAACACTATGGATTTCAAATGGCATCTCACTGTTTTTATTTATATTTCCCTTAATTATTAAAGAGGTTGAGTATCATTTCATGTGTTTTGCCTCTTACGGGTTCTCCCCTTTAGTAGACTTCCTATTCATGTCTTTTGCTCATTTTTTGGAATTAGGAAATTGACCTTTTCCTTACTGATTATATTCTGGCTCTCAGTCCTTTCTTTGCCAGTTACATGTACTACAACATATCTTCTTAAAGTCTATTACTTGTCTTTTTAATTTTGTCTATAGTGAACTACAATCATCTTTAAAATGGAAATGATATTATTATCTCATATGATAAATAATATACCTGCAAGCTCCTAGTCAGGTACAGATTACTCAGTAAATGTGTTTCCTCCATTCCCCCTCAACTCACAACCGTAGAAAGGTCATAACTGAGTAATAGAGGGGTGATTAAAACATTGCTTCTGGAGTTGGACAGATTTGGTTTTGAATCCCAACTTTATGATATTTAGTTCTGTGACTTCAGCCTACCTTGCTTAAGCTCTTTTAGCCTCAATTTCCTCATTTGTAGAAGTTAATATTTAACTCACAGAGTTATTGTGAGGTATAAAGTGTTTAGCCCAGGGGCTGGCAAATACAAAAGTCTCAACATACGGTAGCTGCTATCACCATCATCATTGCTAGGAGAGACACACAATATACACAAATAACTATAATATAGAGCAAAATATCACAAAAATTCTCTATGAGAAATAATTCAGTGCTATCAGAATGCAGAAGTGAGAGTGATAACGCCCAGCTGGGGGCCAGGGGAGAGTGAGGGAGGCTTCACAGAGGAAATGGTATTCGAATGGAAGACAGAAATGGAGAACATATATATATATATCCAGTCTGCCAAGCTATAGGAACGACTGAATGGTCAGACTCAGGAGTGATCACTCATTTTTCAGGTTATCAGAAAATTTTCAGGTTCTCAGTGCATATATTCTATGCACTAAAAGGTAACTCATGACTTAATTAGTATTCTGCGTATAAGTATGGAATACTGTTGGCTCTGGAATAAAATTTGGTACACAAGGATCAGTGAAATATCCAGAGAAAGGTGTATCAGGAGAACAGGACATAGCACATGTGCTGGTGTAGAGAAAACAAACATGTAGATGCTAAACGAGTGACAGGCAAGGGATCTGCTACTCTGGAGAGCAAGGGTGAGTGGCTGCTCACTTACTGCCTTTCTGGGGATCAGCAAGGTATGATTTTGTTCCTTAAGCAGGATCTGTTCTGAAATCTGACCCAGAAAAAGCACAGCTTTCTCATTGCCTTTGCTGATATAGGCCCAGGCAACAATTGTCAGCCTAATTTTTTTTTTTATAATAAAACAAATTCCATTCAGCATGTTTTTTCTTGAACAAAATGTGCTCCACTTATTATCTACTTTTTCACTGCTTATAATTTAAAACAGCATTTGGCTATATTAGAATAAACTAGGATGTCTATTACTAGATCTTTCATGTTCTATCTTTTTTTTCTTCCCAAATTTATAGCACATGATCAATTACTTTATAAATGATCAGGCCTTACATTATTGTTTTCTTAACAGTTTATAATTTATTTACTCATGAGACAACTGATCTACAAATCTATCATCAGATCTAGCTGTAAATTTTGTCTCTCACAACCAAGCATCTGAAAGTTAGGACTGTTACTTTTTTTCCTCAGAAAATACCAGGTTTGAGCATGGCGAAATGTCTTTTCTCAAACAGAAAATGGGGAGTTCTGTATACAAAACCAGAAATGAACCATAGCGGCAGGGAAATTCCAATCACTCAAATCCAGCAAAAACCTCAGCATTTCTAAAGGAAAAAGCTACTACATTTTTCTACTTTTCCCAAAACTTATCTGCTTGTGCTGATTACCATGTGCGCGCAGTTTAGCTAAAACGATCATTATGGGACCAACAGTTCTCTGTTTGCCTCTGGCATAAGTAAATACACAGCAGGTGTAGTCACCACTAAATAAGTCTAACATGCTTGCAAATTCCTAAAGTACAATAGAATGAAAACTAGCTTGAAGAATCCTTGGTGTTTGTTAGAACTGGAGCTAAACCACTCACATTCACACAAATAAGGACAGAGGGATCCTATGGTCAGCCACACACTGCAGGCCATGAACCTGGGATGACAATCCAGAATTTATCTGTCACTGAATGAGCTTGGTGCCTTCTTCTCTATATTATGTCTCTATAACAACAGCATAACCTCAAAATGGTTACGGTTCTATCCTTTAATAGCCACTTCCGAATTTCCACCTGGATGCCCTGTATGTATAGCATAAGCCTCCATTTATTTACAAAATGATTTCTTCCTTCTTTCAGAGCAAAACAAAAACCAAAAGCAAAACACACACAAAACCAAAACCCACAGTTTAAATTATTTTGCATATGAAGTTCCTCTCTTTATGTAATATGGCAATATTGTAAAAAGAATTAAGATGCTTACTCTTTTGCCTTCCTGAATGCATAACCTTCACCCTAGCTAGCTCAAGGCATCCATCTGCTTGGGGAGAGATTAGATTTATTAGAGAAGGAATGTAAATAGGAAAAAGAAAGTGACATTTGGCTTTTGATATGCAAAACATGGAGTATATTAGTCAGCTCTGCAGCAGTAATAAATAACCCCAAATCTCAGGGGTTTTTAGCAGTAACATTTTACTTCCTACTCACATTACAGTTTGGCTGCAAGTCAGTGTAAGCTTGGCTGTTGCTCACATGTCTTCTTCTCTCACCCAGGCTGAAGAAGGGGCCCTTATTTTGGTCATGCCACTCTCATGGCAGAAGGAACAGAGCAAGAGGAGTGGTAGAAACCTGCACTGACTCTCGAAGGTTCTGCTCAGATGTGCCCTGTATCACATCCACTTACATGCCTTTGGCCAAAGAAAGCCACATGTCCAAACCCCATATCAATGTGGCAAGAATATGTACTCCTGTCATAGGAGGTGCTGCAAGTCACCCGGCAACAGGGGGCAGAAGGAACAACTGCATACAACAATATCATCTATGACAGTAGCCTTGTACGCAAAGAGTCTTAAGAGAGGATTCCCCCAAATCCTTTACCTCTCCCTTTGCCCTGTCTACCAACAGGCCTACACAAAAGGGGGTGCAGAGGAGATATCAAATTCGCCTGTCCAGCCACACTAGGTCTGTGGAAGGTAGAGTATACAGTGTGAGAGAGCCTGGGCCTTCAGGCTCTGGGAGATGGGGGATGGGGAGATGGGGGAAGGGCGGCAGAGCAGCCCCAATTCCTCAGCCTGCGGAGAGCTCAGCGTGCTGAGTGAGTGAGGAAACCAAAGGCTGAGGGCCTACGCTCTCCTCATGTCTGTTTGGGACTCTAGGACAAGATCAATTCCCAGATGGCCTCCACCACAACGCAGGGCACAGATACAGTGGCCCAGTGTTGCAGCAGGGCTGGCAGAGAAGAGCCCGAGGGTGAGGTTTCGTGAGCTCCCAGTTCCCATAAGGTACGGACACTGAGAGATTCCAGAGGGGTGAAGTGGGCGGCAGATGCAGCCGAGACTCTGGGGTGCGCAACCAGTAGAAGCCAAAGTGAGGCCCAGTCAGGCAGAGGCCTGCTGGGTTCTGACCAAGCAAACTACAGCCACAAATTTCAACCATGAATCCCTGCAGAGCAGCCGGCACTCAGGTGAGTGAAGGACGTTTACCCTGAGACCCAGAGACAGGCCCTTCATTTACGACACTATCTCAAGGGACTGTCTGAATTTCTGCGCCAGTTTAAGTTTTCAACTAGATTAAATATTTTGGTAATTTGTCTCCCCTTCTAATCAAAAGGCTCCTTGGGATTACAAATTCTTTAAGATTATGTCATATTTTTTTCATACTATAGCATCCAATGTTTCTTGTAATGAATGAATAAGTGGATGAATGAGTCATGAAATACTCTGCCTCGATGGCCTGCTCTCAGGGAGACTTGAACATGGGAAAAACAAAATTGATAGCTGATGTTTGTGTTAAGTGTGAACCTTCCAAACAGAATTCCTGGCGTAATTTTAGACCGACTAAATGAGAATGAACACGTGTGATTGTTATAACACTGAATTTTTAAAAATTAAATGAAATTAATTTTGTTGAACTGTGGGGCCAGGGGAGGGACACAGGGGAAACTGGTGCTATAAGATGATTTGCATAACGAAATACTACACCCAGAAACAGGGTATGGAGGAGAGCAGAGTCACAGAGCCACCTCATTCTCTCCTACTTATATTTACTGGGGGCAACAGTATACGATACAACTGAAAACACCTAATGCTACTGCTACGATTTGTTATGTAATTTGGCACTACTCTGTGGGAATGCTTAATGTGTTAATGACTCCAAGGCCCTGGGTGAATCAAGCAAACATGGATTGGCTCAGTAAAATTTCTAGCGCCCTGAAAGCTTCATTCTCAAGCTTTGTGGTAACAAAACCCGATGCTGGGAAAAAGCGAGCATGTTTCACCTTCCAGGTCTAGTTAAATGCTATCATCACAGGCAACTCTTCCAGCCAGCAGATCTCAGGAACACCACGAAGGCCACTCCATGCTTCAAAAGAGAGAAGGTGAGGGAGGCTGGTGGCAAAAGGTTGTCATTGGTTCGACTCAGGGGAAGTCGGAGGGAGATTCTGGAGTCTTCTGTCTCACCGACACTAGAGGTTACATGGGAGGGAGGAGGAGGGAAGTGCTGGACGAGGGATAGTGAATAAAAGGTCATAAAGTCTGAGACAGGCGGGAGGGAGAAGACTGGCCTGGAACGAAATAGGGAGAAATCTACTCTCTGTTAAAATGGTAAAAAGTTCTTACTTTAGCAAGTTGCTTTAAAGGTCTGACAAAGCATTCTTATGACAAGTTTTCCAAGAGGCTGGTATAAAAAATGAAGAAAGGAGAACCCCCGAAGCGCGCAGGAGGGCTGTTAGTTGGATGAAGTGTCCTAACCAGAAGTCCCCGCAGGCTGGTGAGACCCACATGCCCACAGCCCGGGGGAGGGCTCCGGGCTCCCGCACACGCGGCCGCCCGCCCTGGCTGACAGAAGCAAGGAGGCCAGGCTGCGTCCATCACGGCTGTCTTCGAATTCCTTGAAATGAGCAAAAATATAAAGTTCTGTCCAGGGCCCCCTTCCACAGGAAACAAAACAACTGTGGGTATTATACAAAACCAAACTTGATCATGTTCATGCTCTTTTGTTGTATTTCATGTACTCCCATGTTTGGTGTTATTTCTATGGTATTCTCCCACCACCTTACACCTTCATCTGCCTTAACTTTACGTTTACCTGAATGTTACAAAGACATCAGAGAAACTAAAGACATCTTTCGTTTTTCTCAAATGATTACTCTGCCCTTATTCTACAGAATATATGGCCAGAAGCAGGCCATACTGATCAGGTCTTTTGGAAGCTTTTTAACATTCCAGCCAGCCAGAAAATAGATCATTAAAGCCTTTCAAACTCATGATAAAAAACAAATTCTCTTTTAAGAGGAGTCTCAATAAATATCACGAACAACACTTCTCATACAAGCCTCTTTCTTAATACGGCATGAGTGAGCTCCATGCTTAATATTTTAGTGTATTATAATTTGCATTGTGTATATTCCACCGAGGCTTTCATTTTCCCATTATTTCCATTTGCTCTGTAAGATTTCTCTCTCAGAAAACTACACAACAATTCTAACATTTAAAAATGATTTTAGTTCTGAGTTAATTTCAAAAGTGGAAAGAAAAAAGACAAATAGAATATAATGAGGAAAATCATAGGCACTGCAGGCAAATTCCTTGAGTTCAAATTCTGGCTCTGACATTAATTCTTGCTCTAGGTGACTAGTTATTTAATCTCTGTAAGCCTACCTTCCTCTCTAATATGGGAGAAAATAGTTTGTCCCTAAGGATTTATAAGAATTAAGTAAGATCATCCATATTTAGGGCTTAGTACAGTGTCTGAAATTTCCTGAGTGTTCAGTAAATGATGATCATGATTCATTCTTACATATTTGATCTGGAGTATAAATTTTCCTATGCAGCATTTATACAGGAAAAAAGTGGGCCACAGATACAGCATATCTAATATTGGTGGTCAGATAGATGCCAAGGGTTTGCCTGGTCACATGGGGTTCTGGAATTTAGCCAGGCTGCAGACTAGAAATGATTACTCTTGTTTCCTTGGCAATAGTCCGGGTATGAAAAAGATCCCGATTTTGATAATCAAAAGTCACTGAGCCTTTTGGCTCCCTGAGCAGCACCATAGCGATGGGCAAGAACAAGCACCTTACGAAAGGCGGCAAAAAGGGAGCCAAGAAGAAAGTGGATGATCCATGTTCTGAGGAAGATTGGTATGATGTGAAAGCACCAGCTATGTTCAATATAAGAAATATTGGAAAAATGCGAGTCACTAGAACTCAAGGAACCAAAATTGCATCTGATGTTCTCAAGGGTTGTGTTTTTGAAGTGAGCCTAGCTGATCTGCAGAATGATGAAATTGCATTTAGAAAATTCAGGCTAATTACTGAGGATGTTCAGGGCGAAAACTGCCTAATTTCCATGGCATGGATCTTACTGGTGACAAAATGTGCTCCATGGTAAAAAAATGGCATACTATGACTGAAGCTCATGTTGATGTCAAGACTACCGATGGCTATTTGCTTGATCTATTCTGTGTTGGTTTTACTAAAAAATGCAACAATCAGATTCGGAAGACCTCTTATGCTCAGCATCAACAGGTCTGCCAAATCTGTTAGAAGATGATGGAAATCATAACCTGAGAGATGCAGACAAGTGACTTGAAAGAAGTGGTCAATAAAAAATTGATTCCAGAGAGCACTGGAAAAGACATAGAAAAGGCTTGCCAATCTATTTATCTGCTCCATGATGTCTTTGCTAGAAAAGTCAAAATGCTGAAGAAGCCCAAGTTTGAATTGGGAAAAACTCATGGAGCTTCATGGTGAAGGTAGCAGTTCTGGAAAAGCTACTGGGGATGAGACAGGTTCTAAAGTTGAATGAGCTGATGGATATGAGCCCCTAGTCCAAGAATCTGTTGAAAATTCAGACATTTAATGGTGATGAATAAAAAATCTTATTTGTGGGGGGGGAAAAAGTCAATGAAAAATATACTCTTCAGGCAGGAGTCTAATTGAATCTGCTCTACTAGAAAAGTACAGTGTCGTAATTTACCACAATAGAGCCTTAAAAGATCATCGATCATGCAGGGATGGCTACTGTTTATTAAACACTGCTTTTTCAGCAAGGTAATTTATTTTTTCAGGCCTTCTAGTTAGAATAATTTGACTAGTTACTTATATGCTTTGTGACCCTGACAAATAATGTCTCTGTATTTTCCCACTTGGCTTACGCTCAAATTCACAGACTTCTAAAGACTGGTAAACAGAGTTAAATTCCTCTCATTTTCCACCTGCATTAACACCTGTTTCTGCAGCCTTTAATTTTGCAATAAGGGATTATAAAGAGAAAGCAAAGCTCCCTTTCATACTCCTATGGGAGTTAACGGGCTTAGGTGCCCATCTATCTCAGGAAAATATTTCCCCCTTAGTTAGCACTGTTTGGGGCAAGGAGAGGTATGGTTTGCCTGGTTCCCTGTCCCTCCACCCCTACCCCAACCTCCACACTGAATCCTCAGTGACTTTAGCTACTTTCAGGTTTCTTTCTCCAGCCTTTGGGACACTCTTTAGAGGCTAGGGGAAGAGGGGATTTAAGAAGCCCTAGTCCAATATTGATGAGTCCTGTATCTGGCTCAGTTTAGCTCTAACCTAGCAACTGGTTGCTTGTAATGAGGAGTCCATTTTCCCTGTACTCAGGTGAGAGAACTGAACTGAATTTCTCCTTTGTTCCCTTCTGTACCATCCCCCCTCTTGGTTTTTAAGGCCCTCTATTGGCTTATCAAAATAATATTAATTCTTGTTAGATTCCTCCTCTTGTCCATTTCCATATCTGCTGAAGATCTTTTCTTACGTCCAGAATTGTGGAATTCCTCCCAGCACATGCAACAGGTTTAGACTTTAGTCCGAGCCCCTGCAACCACGCTGTTATAGTTGACCCTGGGCTAGTGGAGATACAAGATATGGTATCCGTACCTGGAGGACGCTCTACACAAACCTGTGGTTTAAAATTTTTGTTGTCTTGCCATGTTGTGCTGACAAAAGTCCATACAGATTCTTAAGGAACCTACAATTGCTAAGCAATGAAGTCAACCTTGGAACAGGTCACATATCACAAATTTTGAACACTTTTTATACACTTGGAGCATTATCCTAAGTGCTGCACTGATGATGTAAAGGAGCAATCCCTCCAACTCTGCACGTGCATGACTGTCGGTGAGCCAAGCACACAGTATCCTGGCTGACTGCGACTCTGGCATTTGCTGGAATGTCTTTTGCCAAATTGTTCTTGCACTTGTTTGAAGGTGTCAAAATGTGTTTTACCTCCTAAAGAATATTTGATTTTCTTGTCCTAAGAATGTCTGTTGGTTATCATCTGCCTACTAGTGTTGTTAGTGTGCTACAGAGGTAACAGGATTTGGAGACCCTGTGGGATCCACACTGTGATGTGCAGTTATGTGGATGCTTCCCGGGTTAGAGGTTTGTGTCTGACGGTATTCTTCTTTGAATCAATACCAATTGAACAATGTTGATCCTATTTTTTAAAAATCTCTATTTTTAAATTTATATATCATAAAACCTGTGCAGCCCTGTGCCATTCTGAGGCATCACAAGAAGGTGATGTCAGTCAGGTTAGAGTTATTTTGTCCTAAAGCCAACTAAATAGAATGACACAAAAATGTCCTACGCGTGTTCCTGACAGATCGCCCCCATAGTAAGCCTTCACTGAAGGCACCGCTTCGATGGACTAAGTGAGAAATGTACGCTGACCTGAGAAGCCTCTGGCCAGGGAAACTGCGTCACATGTCACAAAAATTAAAGGAATCTCTTCTAGTACAGCATTGCCTGTAACAAGCAGTCAGAGAGCACTTGTCAACAGGATTAGAACATCAGAAATGCCTGACTCTAACTCTGGGTTTGTCTCAAACATAACCACCCTTGAACTGTGTGAGAGGAAGAGGGGCCCTTGCTCCTTTCCAAGGCTAAACTCATTGTTCTGTCTCCTCCAGAACTAAGTCCTATTAACCAGTCCCACTCTTCCCCATCACTCATATACCTGCTCAACATTTTTCTACCTTTAAATTAAAAAAACCCTCAAACCCCCAAACTCCTCCTTGTATCTCATGTCCCTTCTAAATGACTGTTCCTGTCTTTGAAGACATGGAGGACTGGTTAAGATTGTGGGCCCTTAAAGCTGGACTGCCTGGGCTCAAATCCTTGTACCCATGTGGCTGTGTGACTGTGCTAGTTACTTAACCTCTCTGGGCCACAATTTCCTCATCAATAAAATGGGGATGATCATCATGCTTTATCACAGTTATTAAGAGGTTAAACAAGGTAACACATGTCAAGCATGCAGAACAAAAATCAAACTCTAGTTTTTATATATTCTTGAACTCAGTAGTTTGTAGATTCTCTTGGATTTTTTTCTAGTAGAAAATATAAATCCTATTATCTGTAAGTAATGACAGTACTTTTGTTTCTCTCTAAGCCTTATACTTTTTTGTTTTATGGATGGGCTCCTAGTAGAGTGGTGGTAGCAGCAGTGCTGGTCAGCATCTTTATCTTCCTCCCACCTCTTCCATCACACTTCTGTTTCAACGGACACTTGATCTACTATGTCACTAACAGATTCTGTCAAAGGCCATTAATGACCCCCTTGTTAAATCATTTTCCCTGTTAGGTACCAGTCAACATTAATCACTACAGTTTCTTTTAACTCTTGTTCCCTTTGCTTTCAATAGCACATGCCCTATGTTCATTGCCCACCGTTCTGAATGTTCTCAGACTCCTTTGATGACTATACTTTCTCTGCCTGCCTCCTAAATATAACTGCAACACATACTTTATTTAACTCACACTACAGCTCAGATTTGGAAAGAAAAATAAACTTCCTTTATTCTGTTTAGACCTAATTTGACTTTTTTCCCAAACCTACACTCACTGATTAGTGGGGAAAACATGGCCTGACATTCAATACAGCTTAAGGCATAGACTTACCCAAAACTTACAAGACTGTTAGGAAGAGCTCAGCCTCTCCTGGATCACTCAGGCAGATGTGTCCAGGAAGCCATTCATTCTCCTCCGAAATGATTACAAGTAGCATTACTGAATAATTAGCAAATTCCTTACTTTTTCCTAGATACTTTTCCATTTGACCTTAGATTTTTAGACGGCATTTATGGCAAGGACTCATTTTCCTGTCACGTTGTCTTTTCTAATATGAGAAATGGCTAATAAGTTATGACAGATGCACTGCCCCCTCTGGTGTATCTTGTATTCTGACTACGCTCAAAAGATTCATACCAAAAGGCTGTTCAACCCACATCGACAATAGTTAAAACAATTTAAATAGGCAAAAAGAGAATGGAAAAGTGGAATAAAAAGTTGACTGTGTTTATGTACATATTTATATATACATATATATATGTCCTTTAAGCTCAACATGGAAGAATAGATGATTTGTTAAGAAATATCAGTGACAATAAAACTAGTGATAAACACTATTCTTCAGCAGACAGTAATATAAAAGGAGGAACAAAATGGAGATAGGAATGGTTAGAAAAAGCATTCAGATGCAAGAAAAGGGCAAAAAGACGAGTAGAAGGAGAAATTACTATTTGTCACCCGCTCTCTTTGTGACTATAATGCTGTTATATTCTGAAAATGAGAACAGCTGGATTTTTGTTGCTGTTAATCCTCACTCAAGGATATTTTTTCCATTGATTTTTAGAGAGTGAAAGGGAAGGGGGGAGGGGAGAGAGAGAAAGAGAAAGAAACATTCATGTGAGAGACACACTGATTGGCCGCCTCCTGCACGCGCCCGGACTGGGGCCCGGGAATCAAACCTGCAACCCAGCTCCCTGCCCTTGGCCGGGAATTGAACCGAGAGCCTCGGGTCTGCGGGCCGACGCTCTCACTACTCAGCCAAACCAGCCAGGGCGAGAGAACAGCTGGCTTAACATCAAGTCAAAGCACTACTACCTCACCACTGGGAAATACAGTCGTCCTTCAGCTCACGATCAGGGCCTGAACAGGGTCTGTTGTCATTTGTCACTGTCACAGAGAAGTCAATGGAATTATTCTATTTCCCTTTACCTACAACAGTATCGTCTCTTTGCTACTGCCATTACTCATAGCATCGTAATGTTACATTAAACTATATTTCAGAGCTCAGCGTTGCAATAATTGATTATAATAATCAATAATCTCCCTGATTATTTTAGAAACACCCAACACCTGGCAAATGCCTTGCACAGAGCAGGCACTCAATAAATAATCCCTGAATGAATGAATGAATGAATGAATGAATGAGGTTCTTTCATTGAAGAAAAGACAGAGGTATCTTACTCTTCCCTTCTTAAATGTTCCCCAGAAGGAAAAGATTTCGGTACCTTTAGTTTAGCTCTGACTAGAGACCAAGTAGGAGATAAGTCAAAGAAAATAAAAAGGGAAAAAAGCAATAAATAGCTACAAATGTACTAGAACATTACACTAAGAATGGAGGTATATAAACCACACATTCGGTAAAAATAATTTTGGAAGATAAATGATGGAAAATTTGTTATAAGCTTTACTGCTCCAAGGACATTTCCATATATGGAAATTTCTACCTATTTCTTTAAGGTTAATTCAACATCTAATTACCAAAGCCAATTCAAGGCAAACGGAGAAGTACAAAGAGCCACACACAAAAGTACTGGCTCAAGAGGCTAAAATTAATTCAATTTTCCAATTTTCCTTCTGAGCAGCTTTCCTGGTGTTTGCTAGCTTATGCTAACATAGATTCTGTTGGCTCTGGAACTGAAATACAATGTTGGCGTAATTACTTTCCTAAGAATAGCAATGGTCACTACAATTTTTCTAAGCAGTTCCTAACCTCTACACATTTTTAGTGTTTGCAAATTCTTGGAAATAACACAATGCAAAACGCTAATTCTTGGAAATAATACAATGTATAAATTTAATACATTTGGAACTTGTGTCGTTAGCCAAGTTCAATTTCCCTTTAATTCTAAAATATCAAGAACCAGAGCATCCATGCAGTTCAAAAAAAGATGACCCTGTAACTTTTCCACACCCATGCCGGTCGGAACCATTCTTAAGAAGACATGTATTCAGATTTTACTATAGGTGTCTAGCATGCAAATACCATCTTTACTGTGAGGACAACAACTTTTTTGAGATGTATTTTACATACTATAAAATTTTAAGTTTACAATTCAAAGGTTTTTAGTACATTACAGGGTTGTATAACCATCTCCACAATCTAATTTTAGAACATTTTTGTCTCCTCTAAAAGAAACCCCACATCCATTAACAGCTAACTCTCATTCCTCTCAACTGCTAAACCCCTCACCCCTGCCAACCCCTGGCAACCACTGATCTACTTTCTATCTTCTATGGATTTGCCTATTTTGGACATTTCATATAAACGGAATTATACAATATGTGGCCTTTGGGGTCTGGCTTCTTTCACTTAGCATGTTTTCAAGTTTCATCCATGTTGTAGTATGTATTAATGCTTTTAAAATTTATACATATAAAATACTCCAATATATGGATATACCACATTTTATCTACTTCTCAGTTCATAGACATTTGGGCTGTTTCCACCTTTAGGCAATTATAAATAATGCTGCCATGGATATTTGTGTACAAGTTTTTGTGTGGATGTATGGTTTCATTTCTCTTGGGTGTATACCTATGAGTGGTATTGCTGGGTCATATGGTAACTCTATGTATATTTAACATTTTGAGCAACTGTCAGGCTATTTTCCAAAGTGACAGTACCATTTCATATTCTCACCAACATATATAAAGATTGAGTTTTTCCACATCTTCACAAGGCTTGTATTGTCTATTTTTTAAAATTATAGCCATCCTGGTGGCTGTGGAGAGGTATATCACTGTGGTTTTTATTTTTAATTTCCCTAACAACTAATATTTGAAAATCTTTTCATGTGCTTTTTGGCCATTTGTACATCTTATTTGGAAAAATGTCTATTCAACCCTTTGACCATTGTTTAGTGGTATTTTTTTATTATTATTGGGTTATAAGAGTTCTTTATATATTCTGGATATAAAACCCTATCAGTTATATGTAAATACATGCAAATATTTTCTGTGGGATGTCTTTCCACTTTCTGAATGGTATCATATGCAGCACAAACGTTTTTTATTTTGATGAAATCTAAAGTACCTATTTTTATTTTGTTTGGTATCATATCTGTACTAGTTTTTACTATAGCTATATCACTAGAAATCCACTGCTAAGGCATTTATAGTTCTTAGGGGAAAGGCAGCATGAATTATTGCTATTGCCTGTAGATTAAAAAGTTGGGTCATTTAAAAAAACAAATTGCTATAGTGCAATTGACAGGGAAACCCTCCAAAAAATGGCTGAGATGTGCCATCAGCTACTTTTTAATAATCTATAGAAATAAGGGAGGAACCTGTAGACTTGAAATCCACAGACGATATGCAATACTTATTTTAGATATAGTTTTAACCACTCTCCCCAGACCCCTGACCAGAGTTGCTAAGAAGTAGATGACTTGTTTTTTTTTTCCCCTTCTCCCTGAATCTATACCACCCTCTGGTAGATGTTTCCACATGCCTTAAAGTTGCCCAAAGAAGAAAGGCAAACAAAAGTACAAGTAGCCTGGATAAACTTCTAGCTGGACAGTGAGCTCCTAAAAAAATAGATAATTCTTAATGAATAAATGACTAGCTTTCCTCCTCCATTCCATACTCTAGCCATTAGAAAGTCACTGTCAAAACCTTTATAAACAATAAGTTTATAAATAATGCATTTGTTGAGATGTAGAAATGAAAAATGACAAAACCAAATTAACTGATTTATCAACTAGGCAAAAAAAAAAAAAAAAAAGACATGGACATTAGTTTTGTACCACACCATAAGGAGCAATAGGTAAGACTAAAATGCTTTTCCTTCCTCCCACCTCTGCATTTACAAATCCTTCAGTCATTCAACAAATGTTACTTAATACCTAGTGTGTGCTATATGTATGTAAACTAAGAATACATAATCCCTGACTTAGGGCCTGCAATTACCTAAGATCAAGTCAACCTACTACTTCCTTTATGAAGCCTTCCCAGGGTCCTCCAAATTGGAATAATCTCTTCCACTACTTATTTTGGATAGGACTTTACCAACCCCTCTATGGGAAAGTTATAGCCCTCTACTTTCTGACAGAGTTGCTTATAAACACATCTTGTCCAGCACTGAACTATAAACTCCTGCAGGCAGGATCTGTGTACAAGTCACCTTCCTACCACCGTATCACCCTGTACCTGAACACACAATAAAGTTTTGTTGAGTGAATGAAATTTAAAAATAATCAAATTTAGAAATGCCAGTAGAAGATTAATATACACCATATCTTTCACACACAAATTACATACATGAATTGTTAATGCAGAAGCTTATTACCTTAGCCTGGAATACCAGCTATTCTAGTTTCCATATAAATGTTTCCTCTCCTCTTCAGCAGTATGCCAAAAAGGGGGTGGTTACATTTTTAGAATATTTCAACTTAAGTAAAAGAAACTCAGAACACTAGAAACAAAAATAAAAAAATTATGGGGAAGTTATAATTGAGGGATATCTGATGAGTAAAGAGTATTTCTCTTTTTTCCTAGAATTTAGAAAAACTTTCCTCAAATCTACCCCAAATGGGCAACAGACCCATAAAGCAAACAATTAGACACTAAATTGACTACCTCTCATTGACTATGAAATGCAGAAGTCATCTTTCACTCTTCCCCCATCCTTCATCTCCTACTTAGTTTACATATTCAGCCACCTTTTAAAAAACACTTAAATAATTTTTTTAAATTTTAGAACAGTCTTAGAGATAAATAAATTTCTTCTTCTATTATTAACATATTAGTATAGCACATATGACACAATTAATGAACCCCCATTTCTATACTATTTTCAAGTAAAATCCATACCTTATTCACATTTCCTTAGTTTTAACCTAATGTGTATTTTCTGTTCCAGGATCCCATTCAAGATACCACTTTGCATTTTATAGTCATGTCTCCTTAGTCTTTTCTTCGCTGTGACTGTTTTTTGGAATTTTCCGTTTTTTTGAAACCATCTTGACAGTTTTGAGGAATATTGGTCAGGTATTCTGCAGACTGCCTCTCGGTTGCAATTTGTCGGAGGTCTTCCTCATGATTAAACTGGGGTTATGGGTTTTGAGAGGAAGACCACGGAAATATAGTGCCATTCCCATACCATGGCAGAAAGGGTACATGTTATGGACATTACTTGTCACTACTGACATCAATCTTCATCACTTGGCGAAGGTGGTGTTTGTCAGGTTTCTCCACTAACGTTACTCCCTCACCGTGACCTTTCCATGCTGTACCCGTGGAAGGAAGTCACCACGCACAGTGCACACTAAAGGAGTAGCGGGGTCTCTGTTCTACCTCCTTGAGGGCAAAGTTGTTACATAAATTATTTTGGAATTCGGCATGGGAGATCTGTCTGCTCATTTCCGTGAGGCTCAGCATGACCCAGCTGCCAGCCTGGTAATCCAGTCGCTTTACTTTGCTTTTCATAGCTTCCTGCTTCTCACGTCTTTTTCCCTCAGTCTCATTGTTCTGGGTTGTTCCTCCAAATAAAGCTTCACTTAATTCAGGCCTTAAGCTCTGGCTCCTAGACAACCCAGGCTAAAAACAGCAACAAGGCCAAAAAGAAGTAAAGGAAAAAACTTTGGATTAGTAATTGAGACACACTGATTCTAATCCTTCTATAACTTGGCTCTATTAATTAGCTATTTGACCTTAAGCAAGTAACATTGTGAAATCTGTAAAATGGGGTAGGAGTTAGAGGAAGAGAGGCTGGTCTAAATGACTGCTGGTTGCTTCCAGCTCCAATGCGTTAGGATCCTCAGGATTTATACAACCCAAAGCCTCAACCCATTAGAACATGGGTCAATGGGAAAATTATGGAGTCCTATTATATCCCAATTCATTTGACCATAGAAATAGTTTGGACCAGCCTCATGTAATACAACTATAACTGAATCTTGGGCAAAGTTCTCTTGGCTCTGAAACAGGCCATTTTCATTACTACCAGCAGCCAGTGTTATTTGATGTGTGACAGGATATTCTGCAACTTAACCAAATATCACAAATTCAATAAAACCAGGCCATGGAAGGACTAATGAGACCACATCTGTTCTGTGGAAAAGTTATAAATATAAGAGTATTTTTAAAAATCAGTACTATCAAATGAAAGAAGCCAGTCACAAAAGACCACATATGGTATGATTCCATTTATCTGAAATGTCCAGCGCAGGCAAAGCTAGAGAGACAGAAAGCAGATTCATGGTTGCTTCGGAATGGGAGTTGGGGAAGTGGAGAGTAACTGCTAATGGGCATGGGGTTTCTTTTGGGGATAATAAAAATATTCTAAAATTAGATTATGGTAATGGTTGCACAACTCCGTGAATATACTAACAAACACTGAATTATATACTTTAAAAGTACAGTATGTGAATTCTATACAGTACTTTAAATAAATGGTATGTGAATTATATCTCAATAAAGCTGTTTAAAAAGTAATGGGGCTGGCCCTGGTCGGTGTGGCTCAGTGGTTAAAGTGTTGTGGGTTCGAGTCCCATCAAGGGCATGTACCTTGGATGCAGAACCGATCCTTAGCCCTGATCGGCGTGAGTGTGGGAGGCCACCAATCGATATCTGTCTGTCCCTCCCTCCCTCCTTTCCATTCTCTCTCTAAAAAAAAAAAAAACAATTGAAAAAAATATCCTTGGGTGAGAATTAACCAAAAAATAAAAATAAAAAGCAATGGGGCTGTTTTATTGTGGGGAATAAACTGGCTCAGAGACAAAAAAACATATGAGAAACAAATAAGCATTTCTCTTTAAAGTCAGAGAATTGTAAAAGAACTTCTATCTTTAAAAGGCTCAGGAAGAGGAGGAACATAGTAACTTGCCTGGTTTCTGTTTGACACTAAATTCCCCCAAGTAGCAAAGAGCCTGGCTCTTTTTTAAATTATCATCCAAGGATTTTTAAAAGTTGATTTTTAGAGAGAGAGGAAGGGAGACAGAGAGAGAGGGAGACAATGCAAGAGAAACATCGATCGGTTGCCTCCAATACGCACCCCAACAGGGGATCAAACCTGGAACCTGGGTATGTGCCCTGCCCAGGAATCAAACCGGCAACCTTTTGATGTAAGGGATGACGCTCCAACCATCTGAGACACCTGGCCAGGGCAAAGAGCCAGGCTCTTTGGTGACAGACTGCAGAAAGAAGTTGGGAATTTTTGCAGTTGGCAGAGCAGTTTCAACGTGAGCAAATGCAAGATGACACAAGCGGGGGTGACCCTCAGCAAACATCAGTCACAGACTACACACGGGACCTGGGAAAGGTGGGGGGTTAATTCAACAAAACATTATTTACAAGGTACTGTTTTAGCAGCAGTAGTAAAAAGAGAAATACAAAAACGACATGAACAGATTCTCGCTCCGTCCTCTGCTTCACAGAGGCTGAAATCTTGAGAGGAACATGTACTCTGCAAGGCCAGGTGGATAAGTGCTCTGACAGAATCTGAATAGGTACCAGAAGGGTTAAGGAAGTTTCATTGCAGAGCTGGCATTTTCTCTGGGCCTCAAACATTTGAGAATATCAATTCAATATGCTGCCATATCCTAGGAAACTAAACAAGTAATAGGAATCTTTCAAAGATGATACTAAATACAAATACTAAATCATTCTACCTTATTTAAAACAGATACCCTTAGTATGGGTCACTGCACTTCAGGAGAGGGAGAGTTAATACTTCATTTATATGAAGACAAGTGTCCTGACATTTCCTTGGCTTCAAATTCAGAAGCACCTTTTTCTTAAGGTATTTAAGGTTCAGAGTTAGGCCCTGAACACTTGGCTACAAGAACAGCCAAAAGTGCTCTTTAGCTGAAGGCCGATCAGATGGCTGTTTGTAGGAAAAGCCTTCCTCTGAATTGCTGACAATGTCCATGAGCACAAAGGAGAAGAGAAGAGAGAAGGAAAAGATAAGGGAGAGAGAGAGCTGTCAGACAGCAACAGAAACTGGAAGCAGAAGCAGAGACTGGAAATGATGACAGGGCAGGTGGCAAGGTTGCAAGTGGCAGACACTGGAACAGAAGCAAGCCAGTTACAATAGAGGAAGAAAAGAAACTCATTCCCAGCTTTTAAAAAACAGCCCTTGAAGGCAGGGGAGAAAGAGAAAGGGAAGAGGGCCCAGGGACACAGCATCCACCCTGCAGTTGGAGGACCCCTGGGGAGAAGGGGCTGTCCATGGTGCAGAGCTATATACAGTCATGAGCTGCATAACAACATTTCATAACAACATCTATGTGGTTCCCCTTGAGCTTATAATGGAGCTGAAAAATTCCTATTGCCTAGTGACGCCATAGCCTCCATAAGATTGTAGCACAACATATTACTCACATGTTTGTGGTGATGTTAGTGTAAACAAACCTACTGTAGGATCCAAGCTGGCAGCGGAGTATATCACTTCCTCCCAGGACTAAACTGGAATTACAACTAAAATATAGAGCAAGCAATCTGAATAACCGACTGAAGACCAGCTGAAGACGTCTTATAACCAAGGATTTACAGAAGACACACTGAGACTGGTAGGAAGGATTGAGAAGCAGAAAGTGCTGCCCCGATCCCCAGGGTGGCAGCTGAGATTCTGGAGATGTCTCAGCTGTGGGGTCTCAACCCCAAGCCAGGCTCCCCAGCCCAGAGCACCAGAGCCGGGAAGAGGCACCCACATAACATCTGGCTGTGCAAATCAGCAGGAATTCTGTCCACCAGGGAGAGATGGGAGTCTGCTAGAGACACAGGCACCCTCATAAAGGGCCAGCACACAAAATCTCATTCACAGCCACTCACCCTGGGCACTGAGGGTGGGAGGGCAGAGCAGACTATAGTCGCGTGAGGAGAGATTGGGGTTTGTGGCTCTGAGGAGAAAGCTGAAGGTACGGCCACCAGGATCCCTGTGCTGAGTTCCTCTCCCACACCACAGACACCATCTTTCTTGAGAGGAGCACCTCCCTCCTTACAGCATCAGTCTGGGGAAATGCAATAGCTCCAACCTCTAGACTCCCTCTGGCCCCACCCTGCAGAGCTCTGCTCTGCTAAGGAGTCAGCTGCCCGGGCCAAGGTGTAGAGATCTGGGCAGACTCAGGGGCTGTCAGTGACTGAGCTGTGTGGCACTGGGGCAGGGCCATTCCTCCTACTTTCCCATGAACCTGACTGGTGCCCCCGCTCATGGGAGATCCGCTAGCCCAACTCTTCGGGCTCCTGGCAATCCCACCCTCCCGACTCCTGGTGGCTCCGATGGTTTTGCCTTTTCTACAATTTCATATAAATTGAATAGTACTGTATATGGTCCTTTGTTTCTGGCTTCTTTCACTTAGCATAATGCCTTTGCAATTCTTCTATGCTTTTGTCCGAATCAGAAGTCTCTGCCTTTGTGTTACTAAGTAGTAATCCATTACATGAATGTGCCACAGTTCACCTGATGAAAACCATCTGGGCTATTTCCACTTTGGAGCTCTCATGAATAAAGCTGCTATGAACATTTACACATGTCTTTATGTGAACATATGTATGTTATGAGTAAAACTGCAGAGTCATAGTCTTAGTGTATGTTTAATTTTATAAGCAGCAGCCGAATTGTTTTCCAAAGTAGGTGCATCATACTGCATTACTGCCAGTAATATATGATAATTCTACTGTTTCTGGATTCTCAACCCTTGATTTCATAAATCTTTAATTATATTTTAGTTGGTGTATAGTGCAATGCCATTGTTATTTCAATTTGCATTTGCCTGATGACTAATGATGTTGAGCATCTTTTCGAGCGGTTATTGGCCATTTGTATATTTTCACTGGTGAAGTGTTTGTTTAAATCTTCTGCCTATTTTAAAAATGGAGTTATATGTCTTAATGATTATGACATTTATATATTCTGGTTATAAGTCCTTTATCAGGCATGTGTTCTGCAAATTTTTCTCTGCCCATAATTTTTCTTTTCTTTTTTTGTTTTCTTTCTTCTTCTATTCTTTTTAGAAATAAATGATGAAGATTTATTCATGGGTCTTAAGAGTTTGCAAACTGTGAACACAGTTAAGCAAAAACCCAGAAGTGTTCCAAAGAAAGAAAGAAAAGTTAAAATTTTCTTATAGTTAAAAGCACATTCTTGAAAATGAGTCCTGCATTCTTAGCCCTAGGATTGGTCCAGGATGGTTGTCACTCAGATGTCAGGCAGCCTGGATGACGGATGTCAGATGGTCCAGAAGATGGGCTCCAGTAGGTCTGGTCACACCCAGTGGTCTGGATAGTAGATGTCAGGTTAATATATATGTGAATCTTTCAGGGGGTAATCAATTGGGTGGTCTGGAGGCATGAGTCCTTCAGGAGGTTATCAGAGGGTTATTTGGAGATCCAGATGTATATCCAAACATTGACATAAGCCAGGAAAGTTAAAAAAATTTCCAAGGCTAGTTAGAAAGAGAACAGTGTCCTTCTTCATGCCTCAACCTTCATAATGTTAATAATTTTAGCAGCTTGGTTAATGTGACTCCATTTTATATATTCCCTGTCTTCTCTCTTTCCTCAGACCGCATGTAGGGTACACAATTGAGTGCCAGTACTGCATTAATTGCCATACACAATAATCATATTTAACCAAGTCTTTTCATTTTCTTAACAGTGTGTTTAAAAAGGCAAAAGTTATACACTTTAATTAAGTCTAAGTTATCAGTTTATTCTTTATAATGTATGCCCTTTGTTTCCTTTCAAAGAATTCTTTGCCTAACCCAGTATCATATGGATTTTCTCCTATATTTTCTTCTAGAAGTTTTAGCTCTTACATTTAGGTCTATGATCCATTTTGAGCCAATTTTTGTATAAGGAGTAAGATAAAGGTTGAGGTTTTATTTATTGCACATGGATATCCAATCGTTCCCTGGCACCTTAGTTGTAAATAACTGTTTAGTTTGGGTCTATTTCTGGACTCTATCTTGGTCCACTGATGTATATATCTATTTACCCTTAGGCCTAAACCCAGTAATCTTGATTAACAGTAGCTTTATTTTAAATTTTCAAATCAAGTCTGGAAGACCTCCAACTCTATTGTTCTTTTGCAAAATTGTTTTTGCTATTCCAGTTTCTTTGTATTTCCATATAGTTTTTAGTATCAGTTTGTCAGATTGTTTATAAAAAAGGCATTTAGGAAGAATTTGTATAGAACTGTAAAATTTATCAGTATTAAAAAAAAAAATTATCAGTGTATCTATCTAAAACTAGTTTCTTTTTGGTTTCAAGGTTTTTACTATCAGTTAAATTTCTTTAAAAGATATAGGACTATTCCAGTTATTTCTTTCTTTCTGCATGAGCTTTGGTTGTTTGTATCTTTCAAGAAAATTGTCATTTCATCTAAGTTGTCAAACTTATTGGCATAAATGCAACTGTGAAGATGATCATGAGCAATTTTGTAAAAGAATTAAAAACAGTAAGTTCATTTTGAAATAAATTATTCTTCAGAATACTAAGACATGATAATAACTACAGATGCAGTTAAGAACATAATTAAAGTATGTGAGTATACAAGAATAATTATTTTAATTATTTTTATTGTTCAGATAATCAATGTTTTTTAAATTTTGCTTTAATGTACATGTGTATGTGTTAATGGAAAATTATTTTTGTGAAATGGTTTTTAAACAGTCTATTTTATAGTCCACCAATGTAATAAAACTGCTTTTCAGTCAAGAAATATTTTGCAAATTATATAATTTTAATTCTCTTAAGAATCAATTCTAGGGACAGAATTATAGAGCAGCAACTGTTCAATAGAAATATAAAGCAAACTATATATGTCATTTTAAATATTTTAGTAGCTAACCTAAAGAAATGTAAAAGAAACAAAATTAATTTCAATAATATATTTTAATCTAAAATGTTCACAATAGTATCATTTCAACATGTCATTAATAATTAATGTATAATAATATAAAAGTATAATATGATAACTTACTTTTTCATACTAAACTTAGTATGTATTTTATACTTACAACATGTCTGAATTCAGACTAGCCTCATTTCAAGTGCTCAGTTGCCTTGTGTGGCTAGTGTGTTGGACAGCATATCACTAGAGTCTTTCTACTGAAAGCATCAGCATCACCTAGAATTTGTTAGAAACATAGAAGCCCAGACCTACAAATTCAAAATCTGCATTTTAACAGGCTCACCAGGTGATTCATATAAACCTTAAAAAGCTTGAGAGACAAGTCCAAAGAGCAGAATTTCTCAATAGATGTGATATGGCAAAATGCTACTGGTATGCTTAAAAAATTCTCCTTCAGCCTTCAAGATGACAGTTGGGCCAAGTTAGCCATAGTTGGCAGCTTGGTGTATATCACTCCAAACACTTTTCTATACAATTTCTATATATTAATGGGTCCTTAAGAGAAAGAATACTGGACTTATTTCTGGGGTTTGCCCTTTTTACTTAACATTGTATCATGGACATCTTTCCCTGTCAGAACATATTTAATCTAGCTCATTCTTTTTAATAGCTACATGGTATTCCATCACATGAATACTTTTGATATATTTTTCCCTTTTTAAAATTAATTTTCGAGAGAGGAGGGAGAGAGAGAAAAACATCAATGGGAGAGAGAAACATCCATCAGTTGCCTCCTTTACACACTCGATTGGGGCTCAAACCCACAACCAAGGTAAGTGCTCTGACCAGGAACTGAAGCCACCCTTACCTGAAGAAAAGCAAAAGTTCCTTAGAAAGCCTTTAAAATGATTTTTCCCTCATCCAATAAATTTGGTGATGAAATAAAGAAAATCTGAAAGTTGCTGTTACCTCTCCCTTTAGAGGGGCATAAGTAGATAAATAACGTAGAATAAAAGTAAAAATGCCCTAGCCAGTGTTGCTCAGTGGTCAGAGCGTCAGCCTGCGCAAGGCAGGGCCGCCAGTTTGATCCCTGGCCCTGGTTGGGGGGCGTGCAGGAGGCAACCGATCGATGCAATGTGTCTCTCTCACATTGATGTTTCTCTCTCTCTCCCCCTCCCTCCCTTCTACTCTCTCATAAAAGAGAAAACAAATCAATGGAAAAAATCCTTGGGTGAGGATTAATAATAAAAAAAAACACCACACAGGTAAAAATAAAATCCTACTGAAATAAACAGAAAGCACACTGTAATCTTCCATTAGTTCCTTTCAAATGCAACTTTCAGAAAAAGAAGAAATAAACTATGTGGGGTATCCAAATAACAAATCTCTTTAAGCCTCAGAATTTAAAAATCACTGATAATGAAAATTATGTAATGCCTGTGCCCAGGATGCTCTGGAAATTATTTCTGAATTCCCACACCATTATCATTAATGGACACCAGCTGTGGGCTTATAGTATCCTGGATACATTACACAATAAAAACATAAACAGGATGTCACTGCACATATGCCATGTGCACAGCTTGGTTCTAATTAGCATCACTGTGAAACCACATTTATTGAGGAAAATGGTGTAATGGTTGGGAGCACGGACCCTGGAGTCAGACTGCCTAGGTTCCAACCTTGGCTCAGTCACCTATGTAATGAGTGACCTTGAGCAAATTATAGAAGCCTCATTTTTTTCCTTTGAAAAGAGAGGAAAATCTCTCACAAACTTGCTATGAGAATTAAAAGAAATAATGAATATAGAGCATTTAGGAAGTGCCTAACCCTTAGTAAGCACTCAACAGATACTAGGGATTATCATTCTTACTGAATAATTACAGTACTAAAAGAGTTCTATTAGGGTTAGAGGTTACAAAAATATGGTGCAGTTTCCTGGCTTTTAATAGCTTACAATTTAGAAATCAATTTGAATATCCCAAATGGAAAGATAAAACAATGAAGACTATCACACTCCTAGTCAGACCCTAAAAATTAAAACGAAATCACTTCTCAGTCTACCCAAAAGGTAACTATGTACTCAATTTTAAATGTTAATAAATATAATGGATATGTGAACACGATCTAATATATAGGTTGACCTAAAGTGTTTTAATAGAAAAATTTTAGATTGGGTTTAGCCTTGAGTGCACATTGATTTTGGTCATGGAATTAATTTCATGATCCAACCATTCATTAAGAGTTGCTTACGGAGGCAGTTGAGAGACCACCACTGCCCACCAACTAGTAGCATATAAAGTGAGCCATATTTTGTAGGCAATATTTTTAAACTTTAAAAGTCTACCTATATGCAGTGTTTTACAAGGTTCCTGCAACTCACTACTTCCTTCCTCCATAACTGGGAGGTGAGCATGACATCCTTCATAACAATTCTAGGGCCTTCATTCAGAACAAATAATACAATTTGTCACATAAGGTGACTCTACATCATTTTACTCAACCGGTTCCACTTTTTTATTTTTATTTTTATTTTTAATGTTTTCAAAATAAAGAGCACATCTGCTACACACTGAACAATTTTAAAAGGCAAAACTGACATTCGAAAAATGAGGTTTTGAGCCCATGTTGTGAGTCACTGTAAAGTGAAAGCATAAATTACCTACTCGGCTTCACCAATCCCTAACTTGTGTTTTCTGTCAAGAGATACTTAGTATCTACTAGATCTAAAGCCCTATGTCATTTACAGAGAGAGTCCAGAGATGAACAAGCTACTTGTCTCTGCCTTCACAGGACTTACAATCTTTTTTTTTTTTAATTTTTTTTTTCATTTACAATCTATTTTTAAAAGCTATAATAAAAGGCAGAATAATATGAGCCACAGAGATGTTTGCAATGTGATGGGGATTTAAAGATTGGAGAGTGCCCTCTGGTGGAAGGGTGAGGAGATGGTGAAAAAAAAGACTTCAAGGGATTTGAGTTAAAACACAAATTCCATAGGGAGAGACTAAGGAAGACTGGCGTTCTGGGGAGCAGCATTAGGCAGGAAACTAGAGGGTGTGTTCAGGGAAGAGCAGTTGTCCAAATATGTCAGATTTGAGAGAACATGTTACAAAGGACTTTGAGTATTAGGCTGGGGAGTCCTATAGATAACTCAGTATTAAATGAGTCATCAAAAATTTTGGGGAGAGTTAGGTGATAAGAATTTCACTTTGGAAAGGTTTATCTGATGGAAAGTGTGCAAGATGAGACAAAGTGGAACTTGGGAGACCATTAAGAAGGTTATTGCAATATTTTAGATGAGATGAAACAGCTCTTTCAAGATTAAAAGTAAAGGGGAAAAGTTAAAGAGGTTGGTAGGTTAAAGGAAAATAAAATTGGGGAAAGCCCTCCATTATTTTTCTTTAAAGGGGAAATAGAGACCTGAGATTATATGAAGACAGAAAAGAAAGAATAGTAGAGAAGGAGAGAGTGCTGATGCTAGGAGGGAAGAGGGACCAGTCACTGAATCAAAGTCCTAGAGGAGAGCATGAAATGGCCAGGTGGAGGTGCTCATCTTAAAAGCAAAAGCAACATTTTTTGTATTTCAAAGGAAGAGTGACAAAAGGAGAGAGAATAAAAATAAACAGAAACTGGTAGAGTTGAGACAAAAGAAGTTGAGGGATTTATGGCAAATAATCTCAACCTTCCCAGAAAGTAGACGACAAGTTCATCTGTGTAAAGGAACTAGGGAGGGACTGGGGTACTTGCTGTGAATGGAGGTTACTTGGAAAAGATAAAAGGGAATGTAATAAAAAGTATTCATTTAAAAATTACTTAGATACCTAAAGCAAAAGCAACCAAAGAAAAAAATAGTTTAAATGATCTTATTTGAAATTAAAAACCTTTGTGCTTCAGAGGATAACACTGAGAAAGTGAAAATACAATTCACAGAACAGTAGAAAATATTTGCAAACCTCATATCTGATAAAGGTCCAGCATTCTGGATATATAAAGGACGCTTACAACTCAACAATGAAAAGACAAATAACCCAATTAAAAAACGAGCAAAGGATCTAAAGAGACATTTCTCCAAAGAAATACAAATAGCCAATAAGCACATGTAAAAATCATTAGTCATCAGGGAAATGTGAACCAAAACCACAGTGCAGTACCGCTCTGTACCTACTAGAATGGTAATCATCAAAACATAAGTGGTCATAATAACAAATAACGAGTGTTGGTGAGGGTGTGGAGACACGGGAACGCTCATATATTGCTGCTGGGGATGGAAAACGGTGCAGCCATTTTGGGAAAGAGTTTGGCAGTTACGCAAACAGTTAAACACAGAGTTACCATATGACCCAGCAATTTCATTCCTAGGTATATACATTAGAGAAGAGAAATGAAAACATTTGTATATAATGTTCCTATCAGTATTATTCATAATGGCCCAAAAGTAGAAACAACTTAAATATCTATTAACTAATGAGTGGATAAACAAATGTGATATATTCAAAAAATGGAATATTATTCAGCCATAAAAAGGAATGAAGTACTAATACATACTACAACATGGATGATTCTTAAAAATATCATGCTAAGTAGAAGAAACCAGACACAAAAGATCACATATGGTATGATTCCATTTATATGAAATATCCAGAAAAGTCAAATCCACAGAGACAGAAAGTAGATCAGTGGTTTTCAGGGACTAGAGGAATGGGAGAACGGGGAATCTGAAGTGACTGCTAACAGGAACAAGGTTTCTTTTTTGTGGTGATAAAAATATTCTGGAAATACATAGTGTGATGGTTGCACAACTTTGTGTCTATACTAAAAATCACTGACCTGTACACTTTAAGTAGGTGAATTTTATATGTGAAATATATCTTTTTAAAAAAAGGACTGCTAGGGAGCAGTGAGTTCAGATGACCTGTATTTTGTTTTAGAACTATTCAGAATGGAATCGTGACTACCTCAGGCTATAAGAAGTCACACAAGTCAGACTTTGGGAGTTGCCCTGAGCAGGGTATTGGCAAGGCAGGAATAACTGAGAGGGAAAGGAATAATAGCACATTGTTGAAGTGGACATTTATAAAAGCCCAGGCTCTTTCAAAACCTAATAGTAAAAACAAAACAAAACAATCCAATCAGCAAATGGGCAAAAAAATAGACATTTCACCAAAAAGTGTACACAAGTGGCAAATAAGCACATGAAAAGATGTTCAACATCATTAGCCATTAGGGAAATGTAAATTAAAACCACAATGAGATATTACCACACATCTCTTACAATGACTAAAATAAAAAATAATGACACCAGCAAATGTTGGCGAGGATGCAAGGAAACTGGATGATTTGTACATTGTTAATGGGAATGTAAAATGGAAAACAGTTTGGCCGTTTCTTATAAAACTAAACATGAACCTACCATATAACCTAGCAATTGCACTCCTGAGCATTTATCCCAGAGAAATGACAACCTGTGTTCACACAAAAATCTTTACATAAAGGTTCATAACAGCCCTTGTTCACAGTAACCCAGTAGTGGAAACAACCCAGATGCCCTTTAACAGGTAAACAAGGTGAACAAGTTGTGCTGTTCCATGGAATACTGCTGGGCAATCAAAAGAAAACTGCTGCCCAGCCGGCGTGGCTCAGCGGTTGAGCATCGACCTAGGATCCCGGAGATTGGGGTTCGATTCCCGGTTGAGGCACCTGCCCGGGAGGCGGGATCGATCCCCAGCAGGGGGTGTGCAGGAGGCAGCCGATCAACGACTCTCATCGTGGATGTCTCTATCTCTCCTTCTTTCCCTCTCCCTCTCCCTTCTTCTCTCTGAAATCAATAAAGACATTTTTTAAAAAGAAAAAGAAAATTACTGTTACATACAACAACCTGGATGAATCTTCAAGGAATGATGCTGAGTTAAAAAACAAACCAACCAACCAACCAACCATCCTAAAAAGTTACATATGGTATGAGTCCATTTACATGAGATTTTTTAAATGACAAAAACTACAGAAGTGGAGAATAAATTTGTGGTTGCTAGGGGTGAAGGATGGAAGGGTGGGAGACAGGAAGATGGCTATAAAAGGGGAATAAGAGGGCTCCTTGTGGTGATGGGAATGTTCTGTATCTTGACTGTATCAATGTCAATATACTGCTTGTGATACTGGACTCTAGTTTTGCAAGATGTTATTATTAGAGGAAACTGAGTAAAAGGAACACTGGATCTCTCTGTATTATTTCTTACAACTGCATGTGAATCTACAATGATCTCAAAATAAAAAGTTTAATTAAAAAATAGTTCAGGTTGGGCTGGAGGCAAGCTAAATCAAAACCTGACATGCAGTTTTCACATCTATAATGTAGGAATTATGATACCTACTAAGGAGAATTTAAAAAATATATGTAGTAAAGTTTCTTAATGATAAATGGCAGTTTAATGTAATGTCTAGCATTATTGAAACAGCTTAGGAACTGCAAGTGGCTGGCCAGTTCCAGAGGCTTTATCGTCAAGAACTGTGAATGCTTAAAGGCCTTGAAGGGCACATGCATGACACCTAAAACCCATACACAATCCCCCTAAAGCAAGCTGGGCCCTCTCACTGAGAGACTCCTTCTATTCACGAAGGCTCTAAGTCATGAAAGAATGGACCTAATGTTAACGTGAGTCAGAGAACTGCAGTTAAGGATCAGCTGTAGCACAGAAGTTAGCAAAGCTGGCTCTAGAGCCAGATTGCCTGGATTTGAATCCCACCTCATCAATGACAACCACGAGACCTTAAGCAAAACAAGTGGTTCTCTGGGCTCCAGCTTCCTCGTGTATTGTAAGAATCAAAAAGACGATACATATATATTACTTTAGCATGGAGTTTCTATAATACTCAATAAATGGTAGCTATTATTAGCAATTGAAAGGGGCTATAATAATGAACTGGCGTAGTCCAGCCTTTCCGGCACAGAAGGAATCACCCATACCTGAATGATGGGTAGCTCACTGCATTTCAAGGCAATCTATTCCAATTTTAGGCAGCTGCCACACTAGAAAGTTATTCCTTCTATTTTTATTCCAAATCTTTCCTTTAACTTCTGAACATTAGTCTTGGTTCTGCCTTGTCAAGCTATGAAAAATGCCTGGGACGCCTTCTATCCAGAATATCACATACTTGGTGCCTGCTCTCTCATTCATGTGGCACTTTTGGGAACTAGTCTGCTCCTCTCTTGTCCTGTGACACGAGACACATCTCTCTGAGCCTGTTTCCTCATCTCAAAAGCTAGAGCTCCAGACTAAATAGTCTCTGAGATTTTTTCCTCCAGAGGCCAATATAATTTTACTTATCCTTTGCGCAGTTATTCTGACGCCCTCTCAGGAGCTCCCGGCCCTCGCCACCTGCTGCCTTCCGTTAGGTATCCTCACTCGGTTAGCATCCGTCTTAAAGTGTACATCTCCGAAGGTAACACAAAACTAATATTCTGGCAACAGTAATCAAGTGTACTGTGAAACTCTCTCCTCCCTATTTAATGCAACTAGGGCTAATAGTTTACTACTTTGCTTTACGATGAGCTTAAAGCTACTTAAAATCTGTGAGTCCTTTTGCCATAAAATCTCCGAGTCCATCTGGTATACCCAGAGTTGATTTTTAGAATCTAAGATCAGGATTTTTGTATTTATTTCTGCTTAATGTCATCTTTTTTTTATCATCACTCAAGGATATGTTCATTGATTTTTGAGAGAGAGAGAGAGAGAGAAGCAACGATGTGAGAGGAACAGTGACGGGTTGCCTCCCACAGGCGCCGGGACCAGGGATCAGACCTGCAGCCTTTTCAGTGTCCAGGATAATGCTCCAATCAACTGAGCCACCCGGCCAGGGCTTAGTGTTGTCTTTTAAAGCTCTGTTCCATCATATCAGCCCATGCAGCTCTATTTTAATCTTAATTATGCCATTCACTGTATTAATGAAGGTACACTGATCATATTCTTAATGAAAACACTGTTTAAATCTTTTAATATTACCACACACGCAGTGCTTATATGCAAAACCGCTTCTTTACTATTAATACTGCATTTTTTAAAATTTCAGGATATTTTTTAAGAGTTCTGGTTATACAAACAGAAAGAAAACATGTTTTCGACCTATCAGCCTCATCAGTTCTCTTCTAATGATTCTGAAACCTATAAGTTCTAAGTGTGACATAAAAAAGTCCAAACAAAGAGCAGGGGATGCCTTTCAGGGTGGCAGGACCGCCACAGGGGAGAGGAGCCCCATCCACACTCCCCAGCAAATGTCTGTACTTTCTCCTTTCTTGTCACAACAGTGACTGAATGACTCTGCTTTGTTAATTAAATAAGGGATTTGAAACAGCTAGACTGACTCCCTTGTCCTCCTAAGGTGATAAAGGTAAAGATTATTATGGAAATTTACTCTCATAGATAATTTAACCAGATTTTAAAAGCTTTAGGATTGGTTACTGCTTACCTTCCTTATAAAAATTCCAGTGGAAAGCTCAGTGCTTTTGCTTTTGTAGGACTCCAGAGTTTGCAACGTTATATTTCTTTATGTCGTACTAATTCCATATGACTGTGTTCAGGTTGGAAGAAGTTCAGTTCACTAACTGGACTATCATTCTAGATGTCAGATACTATCTTTTTCAAAGATAAAATTGTCCTAAGTTTTTGCTACCAAAAAAAAAATCTGTGCTTTTAATTATCTATAAATTATACAATAAAAATTTTAAATTAAAGTTAAATGTTCATCTTTTTAGGTAAATCTTAGTATTTCTCTCCCTACTGCATGATTTCCCCTAGATTCACTAAGTGGATACAGGCTTGTGATTAACTTTTTTTTTGACAATCAATTTTTATTGACCACCTATCATCATGCTGACATGTCCTTCCCAGCCAAAATGGGTCCTCTATGACACCTATTCATTTGAAATTTTTTCAATCTGGTAGAATTTTTCAGCAACAACAATGAAATAAGCCCTAACCTATACTGTATCCATCTTAACTACATTCTTTTTTTAAAAAACATGTTTTTATTGATCTTAGAGAGAGGAAGTGAGAGGGAGAGAGAAAAACATCAATGAGCAAGAACCATCTATCAGCCGCCTCTTGCACGCCCCTTACTGGGGATCGAGCCCACAACCTGGGCATGTACCCTGACCAGGAATCGAACCTGCAACCTCTCGATGGATGGGATGCCATTTAACCAACTGAGCCACACTGGCCAGGGCTTAAGTAGATTCTTTAAATTGGGAAATGGGAATTAATTAGTCTGGCTTTGAAGATATGTCATTTCACCCTAACTCCTTAGGCATTAGCAAGTTTATCTGTAAAATGAATGGGTCAGACTAAATCACTGATTTTCAGGCTGCGTGCTTACACTCATAGGATCCCCCACAAAAGTAATATTGGGACTGGAAGTTACTTTTATTTCAAAAAGCTTACTTGCTACATCAACTAAATAAAATGTCAATGTCTTTTTTTCTAAGCTGGAAATATGGTCCTAACTAATCGTGATTTTCTCATGTTGACCAGACATCCTGGCTAGCTTTGGCCAATAAAATAAGGAAACAAATTATTACTTAACGTAGAATAGTAAATCTTTCAAAATTGGGGGCCATGGGAAACAAAACTAACTTAAAAGATCTTTGGCAAAGAAAAAATGGGACTCACAGAGCTATCTCACTAAATTATTCTTTCAGCTGGTATTTATTGTGTGCTTACCTGTGCCAGGTTTTCCTCTAGACCTTAGGGTTACAAGGAGAACACTGAGAAGTCCACGGTCATAGTTGAATAAAAGGGATTATTTCTTAGGTATCTTTCTACCTGCAATATGGACCTATTTATTTGTTAAGGGCAAAGTTGGCTGTTATGGGGGTGGTGTTTTAATTAATCATTTCCCCCTTAACTGTAGTTAGGATATAAGAAACATTTAAAATTTCCTGAAAAAGGACAGAATACCTCCTGCCTGCTTTTCATAATGATGTCAGCTTCTGTTCCATCACCCGGCATGTCCTCGGTCTACAATTCAGAGTCTAGAACTTATACCCAAAGCTCCAAGGAAAGGAAGGTTTGGGGACCCTCTTGAGGCTACAGGCTGCAGCAAAGGCTGAGGCAGCTCCGGACGATGACCAGCCAGCTTTTCTCTGTCTAGGCCTCAGTACAAGTGAATCCTGAGGGAAAAGAGTGACTTTATATTCCTGATAGTATAAAATAGAACACATTTAACTCCTCTCCCTACATAATAAATCTCTAAAAAACCACACAGCCCTTGGAAGGTTACTAGACATTACTGGTTTGATACAGAGCCATCAGAAGTAGATCCAGAAAATGTCATCTCCTGGCTTAGAAAGCGACAATTTTTAAGTATCAGATGAGAAATGAAGCCTTTGCCAATTAGACCTCAAACTGCGAATTCTAAAGTAGTATCAATTTTAATGGAAAATAAATAAATTGCTTCCAACAAGATGATGCTCAACCCTTGAACGGTCATAGTTTTTTTACAGATAGTAAAGGATCTAAGTTTCTTAAGCCTCTACACCCAAACACAGAGTTTCAGCATCATAAAGAACAAGTGTTTCCCCTCTTAATTTAGGTGAGCTCTGATCCAACCTGCTTTTTGACACTTATAACAAGAAACATCCAATGGAGATACTCAGATGGTGGTATAAATACAGAATACTATCTTATTTTAGATGGTACTTTCCTTGTACATAGGTTCCAACATATCAAAGAAAACAAATAGGTAAGTATCCATGTAAGCATTCAGAATTGCCCCCCTGCCTGCGGGTTCTCTATTTGATCCATTTCTTCTACAGATGCCCCATGCGGAAAGGAATGGTCCAATTGGAAAATCAACCATCTAAATTCAAGTATTCGGTCCCCTGATGCGACAGCAGGAACTTGTGAGAACACAAGTCCTGACAGGCCGAGGGTTAGAAAAGCTCTATGAACAAGTACAGAGGTTTCCTGGTCTCTGGGCATAAAACAATCCCTCCTTTAGTCGCCTCTCAGTTTGAGGTATCCAGAAATGGGGATCTGAGAGTGGCCTGCAGTTGTCACCAGAAATCTCAATTCCGGCCGTCACACATGCTCTCGGAAAACAGGTTTGCTCTTGGACATAGATGGCTGTAGACAAAAACTGTGATGTTTGAAATCACAACACTCGGCTGTGATTCTTGCCCCAGAAAACATTTCTTTTGCTCACTGTCCTGGAACATTTTCCCCGGGGAGATCTATAGGCCAAGGAAGACAGGCTACAGCATGTCTATGTGAATGGGTAACGGAACACAGTTGAAGAGAAAACTGTCATTACTTATCATCGCTTAATGTTCATGTAAATCAAAGAAACTACCCTCCACTTAAAATACACACACAATTATTTTTTCTTTTCTTGTCAGGAACTGTAGTGTACTACTTTGGGAAAGGGAATATTACTAGAGTAGCTGAGCTTTTATTTGAGAGGAAAAATTACAAAGAAGTGGCCATTTCTTTAAAATATTATTAAATATAGGAGGAAATATTCAATTGCATTAACAGTCAAAATTATAAGAGACTGCAAAAAGAAATGACAAAAGATCACTTTTGACATATTGAATAAGCAAAATTTAGAAAGGCAATACTGTTCTTGAGACAATTTTTATATTGGGCATTTTGGCTACATATACCAAAAAATTTATAATACTCCTAACTCCTGACTCAGTAATTCTACTTAGGGGAATTTATTTTAATGAAATAATCAGCTACAACATAAAGATGTATAAATATAAATGTTCATTGCAAAGGTTTTTATAATAGAAAAACATACTTTTTATAGAAAGTAAAACCTAATAGCCCAACAACAGGGATTCGGTTGAAAAAATTGTGGTATATCCATGAGAGAATACTATGCAGCTATTTTTTTAAAAGGACACATTCTACCATATCCAGTATCACGCAACAAACTTTTACTGAATGATTACTATCTGCCATACTTTATTAGTGTACACACGCACACAAATACATACATGGGGAAGACTACAAAGTAATACACTAATAATGTTATCAATGACTATCTCTGACATAGTGAGATGAGTAATTAAGTCTTTAGAACACTTCAAAAATTGTCCAAAATTCCCAAGAATACATATTGTTTTTATACAAAGAAATAATGAGTTCTAATACTAACAACTGCCACATTTAATGAGTATACTCACTTTGCGCTAGATTGAACAAATAAGCACTTTTCAGTAATTATTTCATTTAATCCGCACCATAATCTTACCATAATCTTATGATGCTGGGTACTATGATTATCCCCATTTGGAAACCACAGAGGTGCAGAAATGGGAATTGAACACAGGTCTAATCTCAAAGCTTGGCCCTTGACCCCATGTAAACACTAAGACATCACATTTCTCTGAGTTAATTTTCCTAGAACCAAGATTTCCAAGAAGCACTATTACATTCAGTCTCAACTAGAAAGAGAAAAGTAGCAAGTAAAGAGTTTGGGATTGCTCTGAGCTAAAAGCACAAGGAATCTTTTATGACCACTTATAGCCTGAATTTTGGTAGCCTGCTATTTCCATAAGCCCAGGGCAAGACTGACACTTGCGGTCTAAAGTCATCAGACAACTCAGACGAGTGGTCCAGGAATCTCTACAGTATAGAGTCTCTATGCACTTAGTTTTCTTGTAGGGTCACGTGTTATTGATGCTAAATAAGTGCTACCTGGTGGCAGTGATGATAAAGCAAATGTCAGTGACACAAACCACAGTTCACTTCAGTTTTGCTAAAATTGGAAATGTCCATGACACAGAGGATTTGACCAAGCCCCAGGCAGTGACAGCCCAGGCAGTGTACACTCAGCAGGTTCCTTGGGCCTCTGCTTTTGGGAAGATGTTTTCACATGGATGAACCATTATTTAAATATATTAGGGGCCATGATATATGTACATATTTTAATAGAAAGACAAATTTGAGTTTATTTTTTATTGATCTTAGAGAGAGGACGGGGGAGGGGGGGAGAGAAAAAGAAAAACATCAATTGGCCGCCTCCTGCACATGCCCTGATCGGGGATTGAACCCACAACCTGGGCATGTGCCCTCACCGGGAATGGAACCCGCCACCTTCTGGTAGGGGCGACGCTCCTACCAAGTGAGCCACACCAGCCAGAGCCATCATATATATTTTGATGGAGGCATTCATATCTTTTCAAAGATCTATATATTGATCTTCCAATAAATATTTAAAGAAAAACTTTTAAAATACATTCACGTGAAATAAACATAGCTCTTATCATTAAAAAACACACACACAACAAACAGCATTCTGTCTTGTACTGAGATCATAGCTTGATACAATGAATCATTTCCCATTAATTTCTGCCTTTTTCCACTACTTCTGTAGCCAAACTAGATCAACCATGCAGTGAACCCATCAGCAATTTTGCAAATATCTCATTACTCTAAGTGAAAAAACTCAAATGGCCAAATTGGGCTTCAGATATAACAGCCTATCTAAAATATGTTAATTAGATAGTATTTATTAACTATCCACACAATTTGAAACTTATTGGAAACTAATCAGGTAAAATTAATGTAGTTGCTACCTTTTTACAAGCAAATGACATTCTGCAGTATACTGGTGACTACCTGAGGGAAAGCTGGCAAGATCCGTATCAAACTGAACAAAGATTTAACTTGTCTGACTGTGAATGTGAGATATGTGGTTGGTCAGGAAGACATCACGACCTGCATAGAAGAGGAGATACTCAGACCCAGTGGAAAAGGCAGAGGTGCTCATGGTAAATATTAATACTCTAGGGTTTCCCTAAAATAGATCTGATTTTACTCTACCTGCTGGAGGAGATGCAAAGAACTTCTTACATATATCACAAAGTAAGTGGTCAGATAAGTAACTACAAGATTAAAAAAAAAAAAAAAAAAAGACTGTGCAGCATGCTAAAGTTCAAGGCCAAAAGAAATTTGATAATATATTGATAAAATATTAACTTCTCACCTTTTAACCAAAAATTTTTAAAAATTCATCTTTACTGTTGAAAGTATTACAGATGCCCCTTTTTTATCTCCCAATGATTCTCTCCACCTGGCATCCTCCCTCCCCCAGGCCTTCTCCACACCATTGTCTGTGTCCATAGGTCATGCATGTGTGCATCTAAATTCTTTGATTAATCTCTTCCTCCCACTCCCCACCCCTACCTTCCCTCTGAAATTCATCCGACTGCTCCATGGTTCTATATCTCTGTATCTATTTTGTTCACATGATCTATTTTTTCAATTTTTAATTTTAAATTTATCTTTATTGTTGAAAGTATTACAACAATACTTTCCCCCTTTTCCCCCCCATTGATCCCTTCCACCCTATACCCCTCCCCCAGGCCTTCACCCCACTATTGTCTGGGTTATGCATACATGCATATAAATTCTTATGTTAATCTCTCCAGGCCCATCTACCTACCCCCACCTTCCTTCTGAGATTCGTCATGTCAGTTGATTCCATGCTTCTATGTCTCTGGATCTGTTTTGTTCATCAGTTTAGTTTGTTCATGAGATTCCACATATAAGTAAGATCACAGGATTTATTTTTTTATTTTTAATTAACAAAATTTTTTTTAATCCTCACCTGAGTGAGGATATTTTTTCCATTGATTTTAGAGAGAGTGGAAGGGAGACGGGGACAGAGAAACATCAATGTGAAAGAGACACATTGATTGGTTGCCTCCCAAATGCACCCGACTAGGGGCAGAGATTCGACCTGCAACCCAGGTACCATGCCCTTGACCTTGACTGGAATCAAACCGGAGAGACCCTCCTGTGTGCAGGCCAATGCTCTACCCACTGAGACACACCAGCCAGGGCTAACCAAAATTATTGTACAGAGTCTAGAAAATTTAAAAATCTAATTAACATCAACAAATTTAGTCTCTTTCCTTTGGATAGAGAAGGGAGAAAACTAAGTGACAACATATTAACTCAGAAAAGTTCCTTAAAATACTTCCTACTATTGGCCAGGAAAAAATAGATATGAAATTATTTTTTAAATTTCATTAAAAAATAATTATCAAACATCTGCTATGGAAAGTAACTATGCTAGACTTCCTGAAGACTATGAAGATGAGAAGGGCTTATCTAAAAGTTATAATTTATATATCCTTAAACAACAAAAGGTAGCCCCTGAAAATTCAGTAATTTTTCATAGCTTGCATATTACATGCATATGTTATAGACTATACTAGAAAATCCCCCAAGCTTATCCATTTGCTAAGCAAAAAATAAGATTATTGAGAAAGGAGAGGGGGTACAGATCTAAATTCTTCTCTAAGGGCAAATGCTGAATATTTTCCAGCTAGATTTCTTTTTAACTCAAAAGGCATGTTAACTGTTTGTTTTTTTAAATATGGGTTTTCTCCCTTTTTCTCTAGAAAGAAAATACTTTTTCCAAATCCTATATCCTATAACCTTTTTCCCCTAAGGGCTTAAGGAATAGCATGTAGCCCTATGTTGGCTTAAATGATCGAACCCTGCCATTAACCCTAAACTCAAGTAAGCTTGAGAGGATTATCTCAAAAGGAGATTTTGTATAAAAATGTCAAAGAGCACTTCCTATAAAATATTTCAAAGATTACAAATAAAAGCACGTCACTGTCCTACAATTCATAAGGAATCTCAATGGACCCTGATAGGCAAAACAATCTTGAGAAAGAAGAACGAAGTTGAAAGTTCCACATCTCCAGATTTCAAAACTTACTACAAAGCTACAGGAATCAAAAACAGTTTGGTTCTGGCATAAGGACAGACATAGAGACCAATGGAATAGACTAGAGAGCTCAGAAATAAACCCTCACATACGTGGTAAAATGATTTACAATAAGGATGCCAAGACCATTCAATGAGAAAAGGACAGTCTTTTCATAAAATCGTGTTGGGATATTCACATACAAAAGAATGAAGCCGTTTAAAACTTTTGTGCATCAAAGGATGCTGAACAGATTGAAAAGGTAACCCACAGAATGGGAAAACTATTTGCAAATCATGTATCTGATAAGGGATTACTATCAGAATACATAAAGAATCCCTACAACTCAACAACAAGATAATCATATTAAAAATGAACAAAGGACTTGAATAGACATATTTCCAAAGAAAAACAGCCAAGAAGCACATGAAAAGATGCTCAGCAACATTAATCATTAGGGAAATGCAATTCAAAACCACGGTGAGATACCACTTCACGCCCATTAAGATGGCTGTTATTCAAAATTAAGAAAATACAAAGTGGTGGCGAGAATATGAAGAAATTGGATTCCTTGATATGGAGGTTCCTCAAAAAGAAAATAACACATAGAATGACCATATGATCCAGCAATTCTACTTCTGGGTATAAACTCAAAAAAATTAAAACCAGGCACTCAGATAATTTTGTACCCATGTTCATAGCAGCATTATTCACAACAGCCAAAAATGTGGAAACAACCCAAATGTTCATCAAGGGATGAATGGATGAACAAAATGTGGTATATCCATACAATGGACTATGCCTCTGCCTTGAAAAGGAAGGCGATTCGGACATGCTACTACATGGATGGACCTTGAGGACATTATGCCAAGGGAAATGAGCCAGTCACAGAAAGACAAACTGAATGATTCCGCCTAAGTGAAGTACTGAGAGTAGCCAAAATCACAGAAACAGAAGGTAGAATGGTGGTTGCCAGGGCTATGGAAGAACAGGGAATTGCTGTTTAATGGGTACAGTTTCAGTTTTACTAGATGAAGAGATGTATAAAGACAGATGGTAATGATGTTGTTCAGCTTTACGAATGTATTTAATATGACTGGATCGTAGACTTTAAAAATGGTTAAGGTGGCCAATTTTATGTTATGTATATTTTACCACACTTTTAAAAATTGAGGGGGAAAAAGTTGATGGGAGAGGCCCAACAGGCAGTGGACTATTCAGATCTGGTCTCCAGAGGGAAGGCAGGACTAGAGAGATACAGGTAGGAATCTTCCGGCACAGAGTATTATTTTGTACCGCTTCCCGGTATGTTTATTATTTGTGTACTTGTCTCGTTCTCCAAAATAGATTGTCAGCTCTGAAAGGGCAATGGAATGAATGTCCTACTCACCTACTTGTCACCTCTAAATGTTTTAAAAAATTGAACTGAATCTGAGCACTAGACAAGGAACCCTCAGTCTTTCTACATCTGGTCTACCTAGTCCTGAAATTTGCAGATTTCTTCTAAATAAATACTCACTAATCATTTTAGCTCATTTGTAAATGGAAGGTCAGAGCTTGGCAGCTGGACCACGTCTGTATTTCAGAATTCATTTTACTACACGAACATCATCCAATAAAAAGTGCAAGCCAGAATGTGTGTGTGTCCCCCCCCCGCTTTTTTTTTTTGGTTCACTCAGCTCCAGACTCTCCTAGTATACCCACCCCCTCTTGAGAATCCTGGCACAGAGTTTCACAGCCGAAAATAAGGCACAAAGTCAAGCGGCACCCCCTATGCAGGGAAGATATTCCCTCCCTTTTGGAAACACTTCAGCTAACCCTGTTTTAGTTTGGCCGCTTTGCCTCATTTCAAAAATATTTCATTATATTCCATAGCCCTCCTCTTGATGTCCTAGTTAATTAAGTTTACATAATTTCCTACAGATTAATTCTGAACAGCTTGCCTTGGATTTTCTCTCCTTTAATTTTCTGCCTTTACTGACTGCTTAAAATCCTCAACTACGAACATGGGAAAGTATGTGCTACCACAAAGTTCACTGTTCTACACAACAAAAAGCAATCCTCATTGTGATTCTTTAAGAGATCATCTGTTCCAGAAAACAAAGAGACTGCGAGGGGGAATCCAGCAACAAGCCAGTAATAGTAAACACAAAGAAGTCACTAGTATATTCTTTCACATATAGAAATGAACTACAGTCCATTCCTTTACTTATAATAAATTTCACATTTATGAAAATTCCTTGAGAGTCTTTCTCTGTGCTTAGGAACTCAGAGGCTTAATTTAAAAATTATTAGTATGAGCTAATTTCTAATAATGAATATGACCAAAATTAATGGGTCAGCTGGGCCACAATCTGGTCCATCTGCTGCCCACAAACAGCCTCAGAGGACAACGAGGAAGGAAAGTGAACCCAAAATGTCAGCACCAATATCCTAAGTCCTGTCATGATCCAAGAAATGACAATAGGCTTTGATATTACTCTGAAACCTGCTTTTCCCGGGAATCCTTTCATTTTCTTGGTATTTGGGGACAATAAAACAATTTATTTTCACCAATGGCATTCTTAAGACTGCTCAAAGTTTCACGTAATATTTTTCTTCTCATATTAACTCTATAAAACAAAGTCTCTTTTCCTCTACTAGCCCACATCAGAATACAAAAACAGGAAAAGTGAGTTTCAAAACTACAGTAAATCTCCTTCAAATATATTCTATTCACTAATCAAGAAGGGATTAGCCAAAGAACAGATATGCATAACCCATAGACCCAGACAACAGTGTCTGATGCCAGAGGAAAGGGGGCGTGGGGACTGGGTGGAGGTGGGCAAAGGGGGGGGAAATGGGGACCTATGTAATAATGTCAACAATAAAAATAAAGTTTTTAAAAAAAGAATAAGTCTGCAATGGGAAAACCAAACAAATGTAAATAAAATAAGTCTTTATTGATTTCAGAGAGAGGAAGGGAGGAGAGAGAGAGAAACATCAATGATAAGAATCATTGATCAGCTGCCTCCTGCACACCCCCTATTGGGGAATGAGCCCGAAACCCAGGCATGTGCCCTGACCGGGAATTGAACCGGGATCTCCTGGATCATAGGTCGATGCTCAACCCCTGAGTCACCGGCCGGGCAAACAAGTGTATTTTTAAAAAGTACTCTCAGATGACTTTTCTGGTGGGTGATATACCCTGTACCCCATACACCAAACTGCTAGGTCAGCCAGGATTCTTGCTTATGGGCCAATAAGACCTTTTCACTGTGTTTTACCTCTGGTGATTTTGTCCCTAAGTGACAGCCAAATGTGCTGACTTTTTAGAAACAAACTTTGTACAAATCTCATTTCAGTGTTCTCTTATTTTTGTTGAAGACTGCCTTGTTTCATATGCCAAGAAACACTGTGAGATGGAAGATTTCCTTAAAAGTTGTTTTAAAAAATCAGTTTCCACACACAGTTTGCAGATTTTTTTTTTACCCAGATATATAATCACTTCCTAAATCACAAATGAAGGTCATATTATGCAGTGATGAGAAGTCATGTAAAGGAATACATACATTTCAATTTACAAGCTCACAATTAAGTGTCAGTACTTGGAGGGGAAAAATTCATAGGCTTGGGAATGAAAACTAAGATAGGGAACATTGGCTAATTGGCTAATTCACAAGGATAGCCTCTCCTTGGAACAAGCATAATTCCCACTGTGATAAGCATTTTGCAGGTATGCTAAAGGAACAGAGATAAAGTTCAGCAATTAAGTTGGTGTTTTCCCCAATGAATTCTGACTCCAACAGTGAAACCAAAAGAGTGTGATGCAATCAAGAAACTAAATTTCACAGGATTTTGTGGCTGAAAATACTTTGTAAATGACTCACTGAAAGTGCTCATAGTTCATGACAGGCTTCTCAAACACTTTCTGGTTGTAGGCTTTAAGAGACAGATGATTAAAATGCCCTTCTTCTACCTTTGGGCCTCAGTGGATGCATATAAATATCATAAGATAGTGAATGTGACAACAGTGAAATGAGAATTATCCTACTATGCAAATTATCCTAACACTCTCTTCAGGATACGATGGGGAAGGATAAGACATGCGATCCCAGAGAAGGGCAGAAGAGACTCAAGAAGCCCGAGGTCCCCAAAGGGCATCCATTTTAAGGGAGAAAATTTATCTGATAAATCCTAACATATTCAAAACAATGACCAACATCAGATTTCATTTCTCATGCCATTCTTAGATAGTTACTAACTGTTATAATATTTTCATGCTATGGACCTAAATTTTGGGGACAGAATTGCTGTCCATCCACAGTCTGGCACATCTATGTCCCACTGACCACCTCGATGGTCCTGCCTCACTACCGACTGACACACTCTAGCCCCGCTTCAACCAAGCCCAGGATTTTTTCCTACTGCTTTTATTTCATTGTTCTTGAGTGCTTTACTGTTTTTACTGCTACTGATATTAGAAATCTTGAAAGCTTTGCTGTTTAATGCATTTGTTGTTTGTGTTAAACATTCAAGACACTGAGATAAAGGTGAACCTGGAATAAAACAAGACTGGTGGGATCAAACTGTGAAAACAATAGAGCATTCAAAAACAATGATAAAGGCAAAGAGAAAAAAACAAAGACATAGAACACACTTTAAAAAGCCATACTATGTCAAATCAATGGTTCATTCAGTTCAATATCTTCTCTCTGACAGCTGCACCTGGGTAAGTTTTGTGGTAAAGCTTGTCATTCACACTTTTTAATCTTGTCCTCAAAAGGTTAGAAAGACATCTTGAACACACCTAGCTTTCATTAATAATACATTAAGGATCTGGTCATAACCTAGTCTTGGATCTGTCAGTATTTCTATCCAATAAGTTATCTGTATTTTCTTTTGTTAAAATGAGTAACTCTTTTACTTAAGGCAATATGGATTCTAGTCCAGACTCTACCAATAACTGAGCATTTGACCTTGGGCAAGGTGAATAGCCTCTGTATGAGTGTCCCATCTATATAATGAGGTGGCAAAGACAATGTGGTCAAGGAGGTCCCTCGCTGCTCTAAAATGTTATGATTTGGCTACCAAATTTCAAAATGATGGTATCACATATTTATGTTATTTTACGTTCTTCATATCCCCCGTTTTGCAGGCTGTAGTTAAACTTCCTCCACTTTTGCTTTCTCTGGACTTTAAAGAATCAGTTTCTTGTGGTTGAAAGGGACCTGGAAAATCACCTAATAGAGCCACAGGACGCCTGAATCACTGTCATCGCATTCCCCACCAGCACTCATCTTGCTCCTGTTTGGATACTATTATTGATAGAGGATTCTGTGAACTCCCAAGGCGGCCCAAGTCATTTTCAGCTAATTCCAACTGCCAGAAGTTATTCTGATATGAATTCAGATACAAATGTTGAAATGAGTCTATCTCCTTGCAAATTCCTACTTCTTCCCTCTGGAGCAAGACAGCATAAATCCTAAACCGGTTTCCTACATGACCCACATGCTAGATCTAAAACCAGAAGAAGCTATCGCATTCCTCTAAGTCTCCTCTCTTCTCCAGGCTAATCACCTTTAGCCTTTATTTCTGTATCATAGTGTCTAATCCTTTCATTGGCTGTTCTTCTCTGAACAAACTCCAGCTTCACAGGTTCTGTCTTAAGTACATCGCATGCCAGGTGGAAACTAACATTTTAGCCATGGGATAGTTAAGTGCTAAGAATAGAAGAATTACACCTTCCCTTGTTCCAAAGATCTATATGAATATTTCTATTAACACAACTAAGATCACATTAACTTAAGAGATTTATACTTTTTAATATTTTTAATGCATTGCTATTCAGCCATATTTTCCCCACCCTATAATATTAACTGCATACAGATGGCAGCTGAGAAGCTCAAACAGAAAGATGGCCACTGCAGGTATTAGGAGACATGACTCTTTTTAGCTGTGTGACCTTTGGCAAAACAGCTTCAGTTTCCTATGCCCCAGTTTTCTCATTTCTAAAACGGAGAGAACAATTCTCCAAATATCTATGATATTATAAAGGTAAACGAGTAGATACAAATATTATTTTCTTAAGTTAAAAGAACTACAGTAGAACAGGTTAAACATAGAGTTGCCATATGACCCAGCAATTCCACTCCGAGGTTTATACTCAAGAGAAATAAAAACATGTGCCCTCACAAAAACTTGTACACCATGTTCATACCAAAAAGTGGAAACAACTCCAATAGCCATCAGCTGATGAATGGATAAACAAAACGTGGAATAGCCATGCAAGAGAATATTATTCTCTAAGTGAATGAAGCACTGATACACACTACAACATAGAGAAATGAATCTTACAAATATTTTGCTAAGTAAAGAAGCCAGATGCAAAAGCCACATATTGTATGACTCTGTTTACATGAATGTCCAGAATAGGCAAATCCATAGAGACAGAAAGTAGACAAGCATTTGCTAGGCTGAGGGAAGATGAGACTAGAAAAGTGACTGAAAGGGTACAAGTTTTTTGGGAGAAGGTATTAAAAATGTTCTAAAATTCTGCCCGGCCGGGCGTGGCTCAGCGCTTGAGCATCGACCTAGGATCCAGGAGATCAGGGTTCGATTCCCGGTCAGGGCACATGCCCGGATTGCGGGCTGGGCAGCCGATCAATGACTCTCTCATCATTGATGTTTCTATCTCTCTCTCTCTCCTTCCCCTTTCCTCTCTCTAAAATCAATAAAGATATATTTTTTTAAAAAAAAGTTCTAAAATTCAACTCTGTGAATATGCTAAAAGCTGTTGAATTGTACACTTTGAATAGATAAATTGTATGTGTTATACCTCAATAAAGTTGTTTTTTAAAAGAACTATAGAAGTTGTTTTTTAAAAGAACCCTTGCGCACTGTTGTGGGAATGAAGATTGGTGCAGCTATTACTGAAAACAGTATGGAGGTTTCTCAAAATATTAAAAATGGAACTGCCTATGACCCAGTGATTCCACTTCTGGGTGTGTATCTAAAGAAACCTAAAACACCAATTGGAAAGAATACATGCAACCCTATGTTAGCTGCAGCATTATTTACAATAGCCAAGATATGGAAGCAACACAAATGCCCATCAATAGACAAGTGGATAAAAGAGCAGTAGTACATATATATTACATATATATACAATGGAATAGTACACACACACACACACACACACACACACACACACAAACATACACACCGGAATATTACTAGGTCATAAAAAAGAATAAAATGTTACCATTTGTGACAGCATGGATGGACCTAGAGGGCATTATGCTAGGTGAAATAAGCCAGACAGAGAAAGACAAATCCCATATGATTTCACTTATATGTGGAATCTAAAGAGCAAAATAAATGAAAAAACAAAATAGAAAGACTCATAGATACAGAAAACTGACTGATGGTTGCAGAGGAGGAGGGTATCCTTGGAAAGGGGAGAGGGCTGGATGAAAAAAGGTGAAGGGATTAAGTAGAAGTACAAATCGGCAGTTACAAAATAGTCACAATGTGAAGTACAGAACAAGGTATATAGTCAATAATATTGTAATAAATAAGTATGGTGCCAGGTGGGTACTGGAAATATCAGGATCACTTTGTAAAAAAGAACGACTAACTATTACGGTGCAAAGACCTCCAGCATGTCCCTCTGCAATGTGTGTGCATGCACACGACTCACACACATGCTCGCCTCCATCACACACTTCACTTGAACTAAATTTGTAATTTAGGAAACTCCTACCCCAGTCCCTATTTTAAACTTGGCTATTCTAAAGTTCAGGGCACAGGCAGATTATGGTGAGGACAGGAATCTGAAACTCTATGGTATTAGTGAATGTTAGTCACATCAGGGTACAATTTTAGATCCTACTTATGAGCTGCAGGCCATAAGCAAGTTAACTGATCTCTTAGAGCTTCAGGACACTCACCTATAAAATTATCAAGATGAAATAGCCCGGCCGGGCGTGGCTCAGTGGTTGAGCATCGACCTAGGATGCAGGAGATCAGGGTTCGATTTCCGGTCAGGGCACATGCCTGAGTTGTGGGCTCGATCAATGACTCTCTCATCATTGATGTTTCTATCTCTCTCTCCCCCTCTCCTTTCCTCTCTCTGAAATCAATAAAGATTTTTTTTTTTAAAAAAGATGATATAAATAAAATATCTAGTTAGTACTGCTCTCTTTAGATGCCCCATGTTATCAACTTTAATGTGTAGAATAGCCAGATTTTGTCTTTTCATGTGTAACTATATTTCAGCATATATAGTATTTAGCCACTACACTTAGCTCAAGATACATTTTTATCAAAGACAAAATGTGTGGTAGCCTTCTCTGAATTACCAAAAAGATGAATAACTGCAATTTTCTCCTGAAGATGTGTGTGTTTAAATTAAGTTTTATTGTACTCATTTCTAAAAAAAAGTGCTACACTTTAATCACTCTACCTTCCCTGCTTCGAATTTTTTTAAAGATCACTATGAATCCTTACCATGGCTACAAAATTCTTTCCATTGCTAAAGACTGCAAATATGCACTCTGAGAAAATGGGCAGTTGGAGACTATCTAACACAGCCAGCTTGGGGACCTTGCACAAAGAGCACTGTAACTATGGAAACATTTGGCAATGGACTTACAACATAAATCAAAGAACCTGTTTCATTATTCAAGCACCAAGCATTTGAGATCAATTTATAGCAACTGTAAGCTACTAATAATTGTATTCTATTTAATTTGTCAAACATGATTTTCTCTCTCATTAAGATCTTTACTTTAAGAAACCCTTAAGTGTTTTCCTTAAGGGGAAGAAAATGATAAATTAAATCCACTTAAGTGGTGCGGACTACCTGATGGTTGGTTTCGATCCATTTATGAAACAAACACTATGAAATCAATCAGGATTATTTGGCACTTGGCAAATGTTTTGTAATATTATTTACTCCATATATGTATACACACACACACACACACACACACGTATATATATGGCCTATCTCCTCAACTAGGATTATAAATTCCTCAAATGCAGAAAACATAAGATACCTCATCACCACTACCTAGCAGAAGGCCCACAATACAGCCCACTTTCCTGGCTAATTCAGCTCTTCTTTTCTAAACACAAGAGGCCTTGGAAGAAGATAAATCACAGCACATTAATGTGAACAAGATTTTATGATGAGGAAAATGGGAATCAGTGACTGACAGCCCTACAGTGCTAAGTTCCAGAGGGTTATCCTTTGAAGGTGTACAACCTATACCTTATAAACATGGCTTTTCATTAAATACTCATTTTTTTTCCACAAACTTTTTATATGGGGGGCAGGGCAGTTACCCACAGTCAACCACGGTCTGAAAATATAGGGCAGAAGAGAGGAAACCCTAGGCCAATTTTAACTCTTAATTTCCTCTGCCCACAGGAAGGTTTGCTTTTTTCCCCAAACTGACAGGTTTTGTTTTATTTTTATTTAGAATTGAGTGCTACCTGAGCCTCAACTCTTCTCTTTCCCTATTTCCCCTCAGTCGAGAGAGGAAGGGCTAAATACAAAGAGTAGCCACATATGAAAGAATTTTAGGGTAAAGCTCAGGTCTGACACCCTACCTGGGACATCAACAGAGAGCCTCACTGTACAATGACACCGGATAGGAGAGAAGCAGACCCCGACATACAGTAGTCCTCCCTTCTCCGTGGTTTCAGTTACCCACAGTCAACCACGGTCTGAAAATATTAAATGGGAAATTCCAGAAATAAACCACTCGTAAGTTTTAAATCACCAGAGGAGCATGATGAAATCTTGTGCTGTTCTGCCCAGGACGTGAATCATCCACTTGTCCAGTACAATACAGTGCAATAGGACATTTTGAGAAAGACCACATTCGCATAACTTTTATTACAGTATATTGTTACAATTGTTCTATTTTATTATTAGTTATGGTTGTTTATTTCTCACTGTGCCTATAAACTGAACTTTATCATATGTATGTTGTATAGGAAAAACACAGTATCTACAGGGGTCATGCCATCCACAGTTTCAGGCATCTACTGGGGGTCTTGGAATATATCCCCCACAGATAAGGGGGATCACGGTATGTATTTTAAAAAATCACTTCTGATTGATTTAGGTTTAATGTTCCCAACTTTTAATTTAAAAAGGGGAGCCCTGGCGGTGTGGCTCAGTTGGATGGAGCATCATCCCATGCACCAAAGGGATGCGGGTTCAAGTCCACACAGGGCGCATACCCGGGTTGCAGGTTCCTTCCCTAGTCGAGGTGCGTAGAGGAAGGCAACTGATTGATGTTCCCCTCTCTCTCTCCCTCTCCCTTCCTCTCTCTGAAATCAATATATATATATATTTTTTATTTTTTTTAAAGCCAGGGAAATGAAATATTTCATGTTTTTCTCTCATATTTTTTGGTCCTCAATCTCTTTTGGGAATGAAGTCCCTTGACTGAAATGGTCTCTTCCTTCGTATGTCTGTCTGATCCTTCAGATTCTACTTTCACAGTGTCTTACAAGTCAGCCTCCATCCTTTCTCTTCTAGCTGAGGTCTTCATTAATTCTCACCCAAATTACTGTCTTCACCTCCAAACTGGTCCCGCAACTCCCAGGCCTCCCCTGTAACTCATTCTATATGGTACTGCTAGATTAATGTTGCTAATATATACTTCTGATCTTCCACGGAGTCATGAACGTTTGTTAAGCACACATTCTCTATGCCAGATGCTATGTTAGACTTGAAGATTTCAGAGAAAAAGACATTCAGGTTTTTGACCTCACAGAGCTTACATTCTAATGATGTAATTCCTCTGTCCAAAATCTGTCAAGGGCTCCCCTTTGCCAATGGAATTAAGGGTAATTTCCTCACTCTGCCCACCAGAGGATATGAGCTGAGTGACTGTCTAGATTAATCACCAAAGCACCTTTGCCTCCTATCCTACTGAACTGGGTTTTGCACACCTTGAATTTTTTCTGCATCACCCTCCTATTTATTCTGACTTCTATGCCTAGGATCCCCTCCTCCCTGTCTTGACCTCGAAAAATTCAGCCTATGTTTCAAGAATTGTCTCAGTGAAATCTCCTTCATAATGTCTTTTGTTGACCCCATATTCTAATGTTATATCTCCCTCTTCTAGAATTTTTATTTTGCTTTGTATTACAGTCATTGTGTGTTTTGTTCTAGGCCATGTCTTGCTCCCTTTTATTATTTACAATAATTAGCACAGAAACTTGCATAAAGTCGTTAGGAGGTACAGAGCCTAGGGTTCATTTTTAAGGATATATACATTTAAACTCTCTTCCTTCCTCTCTTTCAGGCCAAAAAAACTTGATCTCATCAGGGATAGGGGAAGATAGAGGCATCTAGAAACAAGGAAAACTTACTAGCCCTTGCCCTGAAAAGAGTAATTTAATCTGAAACTTGAACATGAATAGGGGTTAGTCAGGTGAAGAAGGGTAGGGATGACTAAATCTATTAGTGCATACAAAAACACAGAAGAGAAGCAATACCCTGCTGATAAAACACTACAACCATGCTAAGGTCTTAATGGAGCAGGGCTACAATCCAGCCCTACTGGAAAAAATATCCAAAAAATCTTCAACAATATATATTCTAGTACTTGTATTTTGAGGTGAGTGGATCATTTCACAAGGGTCCTCCTTTCTCAAAAACCACATGTCCACATTCCATTCCATGTCTCCAGAAACATATGCCCCTGGCAGCCCTATGTTTACCATGAGCCCAGGGATGCACACAAGCCTGGCCAATCAGAATTCCTTTCCTGAGAGTTTGGAATTGGAACCATGAGAACAGTTAGGGTTGTGTCTACATGATGCTGGAACTGAAACATGTAAACTTGGGTACCACAGGGTAGTCATTTTTCTACCAAGTGAGCAGTGGAACAGAGAAATCTGGTCTGTACATAGATAAGAAGGAAGCAGATGCACAAATAAAAGCAGAGGGAGAGTGAGCATGAGCCCCCCTTAAGTCTCTGCTGGCTTCCTATCTGTTCCCTAGTTCCAGTCTCTCTCTGAGGCCCAGCTGTTCTCTTGTTCTTGGGCCTGCCAACCCCTACATCCTTATAATAAACCCCTCTTTCTGCTAAGGCTAGCTCGAGTTTCTTTGAGACACCTATATCCAGCTAGTCCTAAGACATAAACATTGCATGAACCATAAAACTCCACTTACCAGGGTGTTGGAAATCCTCCAGTGTTTACCAAGCTCCTACCACTTGCAAATTTTCTTCCATCAGTGTACAGAAATCCAAGAGTTGTATTTTCCATTTTATTTAACATTTTCTTTTGAATATGGCACACATTATTTTTGGCTACATAAATTTCTAAGTTTTATGTCTATAATGTAAATCCAGAACCCATGATTCCTGTTTCATTTTATAGCTAATATTCACTCTGAGTTGCTGATATATTTACATCAATGTTCTGAAAGACATTTTGGAAGATAAAGGGGCAAGGAGTTCAGAAAAGTCATCTTTCCTCTCTTTAATCAGACCAAGTTCATCTAACAAATTTCTCAAATTTCTTTTTTTTTTTTTTTACATCAAAGCATTTTTCTTTTTAAAATTTATTTTAATTATCCCCTCTATGCCCTCTTCTACCTCCACCTCCACCACCCCACCCCACCCACCCCACCCCAGGGCTGATAAAAAGTTCTAGGAAAATTCACTGAGGGACACATTGAAATGGCCTCTTTAGAAAACATCATTGGAATTATTATATCCATATATTTAACATTACCATGATTTGATGATACACTGTGCGTCATTCACAGGACCCCTAGGGAGTAGTCCCATCTGACAAAATATACAGCCCAGCAGCAGAGTGTCTCCCCAAATTACGCAATCATAAGACCCACCCAAAACACTTGTAAACACACATATTCCAGGAGCCCACCTCAGACCTACTGAATCAGAACCTCTAGGAAACAGGCCTAGGACTCCGCATGTACAACAAGCATCCCCAGAGGACTGAGAAAATCCCCAAACTGTTTAGCATGACTTTAAGAATGACCCCTAAGCTTCACACTCAAGAGAAGCCCCTGTCAGATGTTGCTAAACCAGGCTTTGATTTACTGTACCTCATCTCCTCTCTGGCTCAGATTTTCTAAACTTCATTAAATTCTCTGGCTCCTCTCCAAATGGCCCTCCGCAGCAGGCTCTGGAGCTTCCCCAGAGTTCAGCTACCTTGTCACTCCTGGCATGGTCAACTGGAAACCCAGTAATAAAGGAACTGCCCCTGTATCTTCTCCCCCTTCCTTCTCTAGGCCCCTCCAACTGTATGCTGCACTCAAAGGCGGCTGTGATCAGGGATGGCCTGGCCTTGATAGGCCACCTCCATCCAAAATAGACTCCAGGAGGACTGACCCACACGCCATGCATAAATGTGAGACTAAACTATGTCCATCATTCCAACTCAAGTTGATCTATTTGATCACATACACAGCACTTTTCCTCTATGTACACTTTAAAAATATCGAAGCAAATTCCCCAGTGTATTACCAAAGGATCAATCTAGTAGTTTCTTTGAAATAAATGTTTTAGAAGGGAATTTTCAAGAGGGTACTCCTTGGCCAATCCATTTCATAAACCACAAATGTGTTCTTAAGGTCAATGTGCAAACAGTCACCACTGCGTATTCCAGCTGCCACACTGGTCGGCTACGCACTGGGAAATGCCACAAGCAAGGCAAGAGGTGGTAAGACAGGAATGACAGTGAATGACGGCAGCCTGACGCTTCTGATGCTTCAGACAACAAAGTGTGGGGTCTGCTTTAAAAAGTTCGAAAGGCATGGTAGTAAATCAACAGCCAAAAGGTAGAAAATGGATGTCAAGAGGGTTTATTCATAAATATACTGATAATAGTTATATCATGTAATGACACAAAATTATAATGTTTTCATTTTTGTTTATGGGACACAGAATTTTCTGTCTCCACAAAAGCTAGCGAGACAAGAAGTCCAATAAAACTACTTTGCTTTCTGAAATAAACAAACTGATATTTCTGGTGGTAAAACCCACTTTGCCAGGGTTGATGGGTGAGAATACAGTAAACTTAAGGGGGAAAAGGAATCTTCACCTGGTAGGAACTGCAGGGTTAGTGAAAAATTACCACTATGCTCTCAGGAGGAGACTGGGCAAGCAGTCTGGGCCATAAGACTTACTCTGGGTCAGATGTGAACCCCTAGAATGGCATGGCTATGAAAGTGTCCAGGTCAGGCAGACGAGAAGTACACCCACCAGCCTGACACCCAGGCTAAACTTGGAAGAAGTAGAAGGTGCTGCCAAAGTAGACTACAGGAGTCTCTCCAAAGAAAGCAAGGTAGCCTGGGGGAGCCTCTGCATTCAACATTCTACAGGGAGATAACATACAAGGGTGTATGCAAACAAATACACACCCTCGGGAACTGTTTATATCCTGGAGATTCAGACTAGTAACTTTTCTAATGTGTGCAAATTCCTTCTGTGGGCAGAAAGGCTGCTACTGTGTGCCCAGATGGGTACACGGACAAATGCTGTTTACTCAACTTCAGAGAAACCATGCCAAAATATTCCTCCCAAACAACGGATTTCAACTCATTCTTGCTTTTCTCCAAGAACAGCCTGACAGACTGTTTCATATAGGCATTTGGCTTTTCAAATATTTGCATGCAATCAAGGCAAACTCAGTGAGTCCTTCTGCTCCAGGAGCAGGGAAACAGCATTTGAATGACAAGTGTACTGCATCCTGATGTGAAATGACTTCTGCTGAAAGTACGGGAGAAAGGACCTGCAGCACCATAGACCTGGCCTGACGCTGCATTACGTGCAACAGCAGGAGCCAGGTGCCTAAAGCAGCCAGAAAACAACCAACCAAACAAAGAGTCCAAGCTTCAGTGCCTCTATGGCTCTCTCTGGTCACTTGACCCTTCACTGAACAGAAAGCATATTCTCTACAAAAGAAGACACGAGCAGGAAAGCAATCTAGGTGGTAGCTTCTGCCAGAGCCTTGGGTCTCCCTTTATCCACAGCGTTGGACAACTATGAACCCCAACTGCAAATGTACCATTTCTTCACCAATAATCATTTGACACTTCTGATGCCTCCTAAAGAGACACTGTCACAACTGTGACTTAAAAGAGACTCTACTCCACACATTACTACATTTTTTATATTCATTTAATTCCTTTAACCGTTAAGTATTAGAATGATCATAAGAAGTTGGAAAATAGTGTGCTCACACTAAAATAAATAGCCTTAACTCCCTGTGCCAGTGCTTCTCAAACTTTAACATGCATACAAATGACCTGGGGACCTTGTTAAAATACAGATTCTGATTCAGTAGGTCTGGATGGGGCCTGAGATTAGGGAGGACAACAGGTTCCCAGGTGCTGCAGGTGCTGCTGATCCATGAACCACATCTTGAGAACCAAACGGAGGCCTTCTACCATGACTTCCCTCGGGAGGCCGAAGTAATTTCTCTGACACATCCCATCACATAATTATGGAAAAACACACACAAACACTGTTAAAGAAAGCACACCAGGAAATTGCAGTTCCTGGTTCTAGAGAATGGGGGGGGGGGGGAAATTTATGATTCTTGGCCCCTATTTTGATTCATACCATCATTCTATTCTCCTTTCCTTAAAACTGAGGTGATATCCTGACTCCCTAAAGAGAGATGGAGGTTGTTTGTTGCTAGCTTACCAGTATCCAAGATACAAAAGCATCAGTTTTTGTTGTCTCCTTGCAATAACCATAGAGAGGCCAGCCCTGGGGTGGTTTCAGACTTGCTATGGAGTCAGCCATTAAGACTACCCCTGGCATTGGAAACATATCTGAACAACCCTAAATTCTCTATAAAGAATCTCTGAGAGTCCCACAACATCTAAAAAGATAACCTTATGTGAGCTCAGCCAAACTATTCTGATTAAGCAATTTTTGCTGGCTTTGACTCTTGGTGATTTAATTTAGAGTATTTAACACTCTGAAAAACCCACTAAGCTCCAAGTCTAGCCACAGTAGGCACACAACATTAGAGCATATCCAAAAGTCTTTCATTTTAAAAGATGAAAAACAGAGGGGGAAGAGTTTAAATTAACTCACTAGAACTGAAATCCAGTCACCCGGACTGTATCTGATGCCTTCTTAATCACAATTTTGTATCCCAAACATCCACATTGTCACCTAGCAGCAAAGGGAACCCAAAGTACTACAAATAATTTGGGTGCATCTTAGATGCATTAAAGTCACCAATAATGAAGCACATATTCTATGAATACAATATACTTCCTCCTAGGACATTTTAAAATGCAAGCTGTTGATGAGCTGGTTGTCTGAATTAAGAACCACTCCTATATTATTAGTCTTAGTGACCCCAAACCAAATCCAAGGTCTTTTATAACAAAAGCAACAACCCTGTCAATGAGATACCATGTGAGGAGGTGATATTCGCCAAGGCAGGTGTGAGCCACATGCACCTTGTCTTCTGAGCCTGATTCCACATCCTGAAAAAGTTGCTTTATAAAAAGAATCCTACTTATTCTGGATTTTTTTTCTACTTGTTAGGCTAAAGAGCCTAGACAAGAGAACTAGATTCTGCAGCTATAAATAAATTAGTCCTTCGGGCCTTGCAATGCCAAGCTGAAGAAGCCAGCTTTGTGACTGGGCAGCTATTCATGTAATTCTGTGGGGCTTTCCTCTAGGATGAAGGGCAGAGAGAAGGCTTATGGAGAGCAGGCAATGGATGAAATCAAACCAAATCAAGTCAAAATATTAGAGGCTATCCACGTTCCTCCCCCAAATGTAGGCACAGTAGAGTACCTTAAACAATGTGAAACAACACGAACACCATAGCCTCATTAACTAACCTACTTGCTATATATTTCTTGTTGCTAATTCTCTTGGGTGCCTCTGGATTCCAGGCCTCTTACAGATGATTCTGAAACTCCTGTGAAGGTGGAAATAGGCTGACGGCAAAAACTGATGATCTTCCTGATAAAGAATGGCAATGAATGTATTTATTCCCAGGGTAAGGATGAACAAATATAAGGTGGTGAGAACTGTTATTATTTCAGAAATAGATATATTCCAGGTCCTGGACAACTTATACTACATGTTGCAAATTATTAGTAGTTCTTCCTTTTTCTCTAGGGATGTAGCCTATAAATAAAGGAAAGGGCATTGTTTCCTCCAAATATGATGGCCAGACCGACTGCATCAGGATCATTTGGATGCTTTTTTAACAATGCAGATTCCTGGGGTCCCCTTAAAGAGATTCTGAATCACAGGTTTGGCTGGGGTCCAGAAATCTATTTTAAACCATTACCCTTAGTGATTCTGAGCTCTTTAAATCTAGAGAACTCTAGCTTAAGGTATTGTAGAGCTAAAAAGCTTTGTACTACTAACTTCTTGAAAAGGCTTGTTAATTGATTTTTATGGTGACTGCCACATCACACTTAATGGCAAAAGCAGGTCACTTGGGACCATTATCCATTCTTTAAATTACTTTTAAACACTTGGACACATCCACTACCCCAGGTCTAATTATTAACCAGGTACAGTTGGTCATGTTGAGCCTTGAGAGAATACTCCTATTAAGGGATGAGAGAAATACGTAGTTCATTGTAAGAGATAAAGATGGATTAGCTGAAAGGTAAGTAGTAAGCCTGGATGCTTCAATATGAGAAAATGTAGTTGAATTCAATAAGCATCAGTTGAGTTCCAGTCAAAGGGAGGGAGAGTTCTGAGAAGGAGGGAGTGGTCAGGAGTGTCATCACTAAGGTCAAGGAGAATGAGGACTGAAGGGTTAGGCGTGAAGTAGGCCCTCATCTATAAGAATGTTATTGCTGGTAAGCAGATCTGGCATATCAATGGAAATGAAAGCTAAATTAAAAGGGCCATGGAGAAATCAGGGTAAGGAAATGACAATCTCATAAACAGACTACTCTTGGTTAGGAAAAGGAAAGGAAGGAGTTGAACTAGCTTGAGTGAAATGTACTTCTTGTAGAAGATGTTTGAAGATGAGAGCCTTTTCAGGAATTCCCCAAGCAGTCTTTCATTCTATTCTGCAGAACCAAAAAGTAAGAGTTCAAAGGTATTCTGTAAAAGTTCAAAAGGCTTCCCAGTCCACAGCTTGCCCACCCCACGACCCAAATGGATGATCAGAGCGGGACCTAGGTCTCACTGACTCACTTCAGAATCACTTAGACAAACAATGGGACAGAGAAACTGACTGCGCTCCCAGCTGTCCACAGAGTGAACAAATCAAAAAAGCTCACCAGTCCCAACCTTTTGGTCCAAGGGTTGGAATGAAGAAGGGGAATGGATAAAAGGAGATGACAATTTTGAAACAAAAGTTTGGCCTACACTCAGACCCTGGGAATCTGGGAGAGGGATAGAAGGAAACTCCAGCAGTTATAGTTGGGAGGTTTTCCTTCTGTTGTCCAAAGAAAGACATGCTAGGACAGGAAACACAATGGGCAAGCAGAAGAAAATCTCTTTGTGGCTGATACATTAGATGCATTGTCCTCATGGCATTTACCCAAATGTAAGTGTAGCCTTGGGAACACAGCCAGCTCGAGTGTGCAGTTGACTCATCAGCTGCAACAGTGCTAGTTCTGAGGCCTTATCAGGTCAATGCAGCATGAGCTCTGTCAAAGTCCAACGATTCTCCAGAAAGAGAGAAAATAAGAATTAAATATTAATAAAATGACCTCAAGATATAGGGTATTTTTACCTCCCAAGGAACAAAATCCTCCTATTCAAATTGTGAAGCTGTTTTATGGAATAGTTTTGATTAGATGTTCTGTACAATAGTCTTTGGCCTTTTCCCTCCCCTCAAAACACGCATTTTCAAATTTTTCAGTATTCAAGTTACCGCTCTCACTGCTGAGATGTAGATAGATGGATAGATAGATCAAGCAGCTTTATTTAGATATAATTCACAAACTATATAATACACTCATTTAAAGTATACAATTCAGTGGGTTTTAGTATATACACTGGGTTTTCCAACCTTTGCCACCAAAAAATTCTAGAACATTTTCATCATCCCAAGCAGCAGCTCCACACCTATTAGCAGCCACTCCCTATTTCCTACCTCCCATCTCCCTCGGCCCTAGACAACCATTAATCTACTTTCTATCTCCATGAATTTGCCCGTAGTGACATTTTATACACATGGAATCATACAACATGTAGTGTCTTATGACGAAAGTTAGCTCTTATTTAGCACGTTTTCGAGGCTCATCCATGTTGCAAGGTATATTTCTTTTTATTGCTAAATAATATTGCATTGTATGAATATACCACATTTTATTTACCCATTTCTCAGTTGATGGGCATGTGAGTTGTTTCTGCTTTTTGCTTATTATGAATAGCGCTGCTGAAGCTTTCATATTGGTACCATATATAGTAGTCAAGAGCCTATAACTCAAATTATTTCAAAGTTCTGAAAAGCAAAATTTATTCAAAACAAATGTGCCAGTTGTAAGAAACTGTCAGAGTTAGATTTAAATGGCTACACAAAAAAAAGATGCAGATTTGGTAAAGTGTTTTGTCATTTATTATTGAGTGAGGATTCATCTTTCCACTGTGTATTTTGTTGCCTGTCACTGTTTCTTTCCTGTCAATCCTGCTTAGCTCTAGCAGGTCTCAATTTAGCCTTTGAAAAAATGGAAATACTTTTTGTATTCATTAGCATTAACAAGAAAACACATCATCATTACTGCCCATTATAACTAAGTGGATGGTGAATATTTACCACACACTTTCTACCTATTAAGCTTAATACTCTGTTTTAAAAGCAATGATTAAATTCTATTTTACATAAAAATAAAGTTAAATGTTTTTCCATGAAAGACCATAAAACTTGTAAAAATTTCTCAATTAGGAGTAATACAACGTATTTTTAATAAATTGTTAACATAACTATTTTTAATAAATTACGCTGTAAGAAATCTTCTTTTTCCACTTATTTTTTCAAGGTATTACAAAGCCTAGAAGAAACCAATATTTATAAGCAGATTTTAAAAGACTTGATTTTAAAGCAAAAACATAAATCAATATATGGACAATATAAAGCAGAGAATACAGTGAATGTCAGTAGTAGAAAAGCAGACAGGAAAAAAGTTATATCATGACATGGGACAAGCTTATTTTATACACATTCACTGCAGAAATCACTGAATTTCCACATATAACCACATAGAGGGCTGTGACCAATTTACACATATGCCTCATAACCTGCCTTTGAAGCTCCAAGGGTTTACTTTCCCGGGAGTCTATTTGCTAACTGTCATATCAACAAATGTTAATAGAAGGACTTTACTTTTAGACTGTAAATCAGAGGCTTACTTTTATTATCTGAGTTATATCTATAAAAGCTTTACGCATCTCAACATAGGATCTTACTTTACTGAGATACAATTCATACACCTAGAAATCTCACCCCTTCACAATGCAGAATTTGGTTTTTAGCACATTCAGAGAGCTAGTTTTCATTTTTGAGGACAGTACTGTAACTACCTGGTCACCTCTCGACCTTCACCCTCTCTCCTTTTCCTTTGTACTGAGAGGTGCCACAGGCATGACAGGAACGGGTGCCGAGTCTGGGGCAAGGCTGCCTTGGACTTAGTATCATTTCACATCTAGACATCTATGCTTCCTTAAGGTCTTTGACCTTTCATCTTCCTAGAAGTAAAATAAGGATGTATGTAAACTAATGATATATGTGAAATGTTTAGAAGTAAATATGACACTCAATAATTAACTAATATTATTTTAATAAACCAAATTCTTCATGACTAGAAAGAAACAATAAAACCAAATATGTGCTTTAAAAAAAGAAAGGAAAAAAAAGATGAAGTTTCCTTTCCTTCTAAGGATGGAGTCCAAACTCCTAAGAGGCCCAAGATGCCTCAGCTGTGTTCCCTGGCATCTCTCTGGTCTCTTCTCCACTCCTCCCCGGGCTCACCCTGCACACGACAACACAGACCTGCTTGTATTTGCTTGCACACATTGCACTCTCCTTTGTTTGAGTTCCTTTGCTCCTGCTCCTTCCTCAAGAATGCCTCCTACCACAGTCCTCCACCTAGCCGACTCCTTATGATCTTTAAAACCAGTGGTTCAGGGGTCACCTCCTCTAGAAAGGCCTCACAGATACAGCTCCAGCTCTCACTGATCCCTCCTACCACCAGCACTACAATCACCGTTAGTTAGCTATTCCTCCCTCTGGATTCCTATGATACGTAATATTCCTGCACTTACTGCCTCCAGCTCTGCTCTTCTCCACTGAATTGTGAGATTTTTTTAAAAGTTTTGTGTTACTGAGGTACAAATGACACACAATTTTAAGATATTTGATGAAAGGATTGCCCCCATCTAGTTAATTAACACATCCGTCACTTCACATATTTGGTGGAAACATGTAAGTTCTACTCTCTTAGCAAATTTCAATTATACAGTAGTGTTATGAGCTATTGTCACTATGTTTTACACTAGATCCTCAGACCTTATTCATCTTGCAGCTGAAAGGTTGTAGCCTACTACCAATATCTCCCTATTTAAACTGTGAGATTTCTTTTTTTAATTTTTTATTTATTTCTTTATTTAAAAAAAATTTTTTTTTAAACATATTTTTATTGACTTCAAAGAGAGGAAAGGAGGGGGAAAGAGGCAGAAACATCAATGATGAGAGAGTCATTGATCGGCTGCAGCCCACAACCCGGGCATGTACCCTGACTGGGAATCGAACCCCGATCTCCTGGATCCTAGGTCGCGCTCAACCTCTGAGCCACGCCTGGCAGGGCCTCTTTCTTTTTTTAAAATATGTTTTCAGAGAGAGGAAGGGAGAGGGAGAGAGAGAGAAACATCAATGATGAGAGAGAGTCACTGACTGGCTGCCTCCTGCACGCCCCCAACTGGAGATCTAGCCCACAGCCCAGGCATGTGCCCTGACCGGGAATCGAACTGTGATCTCCTAGATCATAGGTCGATGCTCAACCGCTGAACCACGTTGGCTGGGCAACTGTAAAATCTTTTGAAGGAAGGCCTGTCACTTAGTCCAAAGGAATAGAACTCTGCCTGAAAATACAAAGGTGCTTAATCAATGTTTGCTGATAGGAGAGGATATATCAGCTATTCTCAAGATCCCTTTGCACCACTAAAAATAACTGAGGATTTAGAGAGCTTTTATATCTATTATATGGTATTATGTCTATTAATACCTATCTTATTAGATGTTACAACTGAGAACTTTGTGAAATATGTAGTAATTCAAGAAAATAAGAAAGGTAAATAATGTCTAGTATTATTATGAAAATTGCTGTGATCCTAAGGACTTTCTGAAAGGGTATCATATCAGGGACCCCCCCTAAAGGCCCCAGGCCACAAAAGAATGGTATTGTGGGGTTTTTGTTTATTTAAATGATAAAATGTATTTTCATTCATATGAAAGTTAAAGTATTGGGGAAGGGTGATGGGCAAATGAAAAGATATAAGACGGGAGGGGCGATACAACCTTAGCCGTAGCTAGAGAAAATTGCTGGGGACAGGGAGACAAAGAAAAAAAAGAGCGGTAATAAAGTACAAAATAGCACCAGTCTTAGGAAAAATAATAAAGAAGCTAAAAGCAATTCTACACAAACAAAACCAAAACAAGAATGACACTGGAGACCAAAAGTTTGATCAAAATCTTAAACAGAAATTGATCTTTTAGGTATGAAATGCCACCATTTGGACAATCCTGTCCCATCCCATTCCTGTCTTTTGGTCATGCTCAATCCTCATGTGCTCTTTTTTATGTGTCTCTTTCCCCTCCTGCTTTGGAACTCTATTCTCTCTTGCCTTGTAGTCACTGGTTGAAAAAACCAGCTCAAATGTTATGTGATTTGAGAGAGGAAAAAGAGACAGTTCTGATAAAGCTACATAATCGGAATCCAACTGATAAATTTTTTAACATTCTATTAGATTATAAAAAATGATAATGAGATTTTAAAAATAGGAATGCTGGAGTTATTTTTACATGCTGAAAATACATTAAACATTAGTGTCCTTAAAATATGCTGCATGAAGGCCAGGATTGAAGCAATATGGACTTGGTCACAGGGCTAGGTTCCTAGATGATACAAATTACTTCTTTAATGTTGTCAAATCATCCTTTCTACAGCAAAAAAGCCATGGAAATATGACAATTAATTCTCAACTTACATTTGCCTTTGGTCTTTTCAAACAAACATTTCAGGGATATACAGTTGATTTGAATTTTGTTAAATGGTCACATATGCTGAGGTAGAAAACTATAGTTCTTCTAAACAAAAAAGTCTAGTTCAGACATAGGCAAATTATAGGCCCAGGTCAAATCCAGCCTGCAGACTTTTAGTATAGCCCTCAGGCTGAGAATAGGCTTTTACATTTTTAAAAGTATGTGAAAGCAAAACCATCAAGCAAACACACACAAAAAACAAAGAATAATATGCTAAAAAACATTTTTTTTAAGCTGTATGGGTCCTGCAAAAATGTTTACTATCTGGCCTTTACAAAAAGTTTGCCAATGCCAGATATAATGCATTCATCACAATGTCTGGCCCATAATACATAAAAATTTCATTCTTAATTGTGTGAGGAACCTCCACACTGTTTTTCCATAGAGGTTGCACTAGTCTGCATGCCTACCAGTAGTTGCCGTGCAGCTTTTTCAGTTTGATATGGTCCCGCTTATCTATTTTTGTTTTTGCTGCCTGTGATTTCATGGCCATGAAATCATTGCCAACAGCAGTATCATGAAACTTTTCCCCTATGTTTTCTTCTAGGAGTTTTACAGTTTCAGGTCTTCCATTTAAGTCTTTGATGCATTTTGAGTTGTTTTTGTTTATGGTTTAAGGTAAGGGTGTTGAATGTTGTCAAACTCTTTTCCTGCATCTATTGAGATAACCAGGTGATTTTTATCCTGTATTCCACTAATGTGGTGTATCACATTAATCGATTTTTGTATGTTGAACCATTCTTGCATCTCAGGGATAAATCACACTTGGTCATGCTGTATGAACACTTTAATGTAAAGCTCTCACTCGACATCTTCAATAGGTTCTTAGAACTGCATTGAAACAACATATAACAAAACCAATTTTACCACAGGCTAATTGATATAAACAAGAGTTAAGTTCCCACAGCATCTCATAGAAGTTATAACGAAACAACACTGAATGAAACGTTATTGGAGGACCTGCTACACCGCTGGATTCAGTTTGCTGGTATTTTGTTGAGGATTTCTGCATCTATATTCGTCAAGGATATTGATCTGTAATTTTCTTTTTTGTGGTGTATGTGTCTGGCTTTGGTATTAGGGTAATGCTGGCCTCATAAGTTGAGTTTGGAAGTGTTCTGTCCTCCAATATTTTTGAAAGAGTTTGAGAAGGATTGGCATTAACTCTTCTTTCAATATTTGGTAGAATTCACCAGTGAAGCCCTCTGGTCCTGGGCTTTTCTGTGCTGGGAGTTTTGATTACTGATTCAGTCTCCATACTAGTTACAGATTTGTTCAGACTTTCTATTTCTTGATGGATTTAATCCTGGTAAGCTGTATGTTTCGAGGAACTCATCCAATTATTCTAGGTTATCCGGTATTGGCATATAACTATTCACAATAATCTCTTATGATCCTTTTTATTTCTGTGACATCCGTTGTAATGTCTCCTCTTTCATTTCTCTTTTTTTCTTAGTCTAACTAAGGGCATCTCAAGTTTCTTTTTAAAAAACCAACTCTTAGTTTTGCTGATTTTTTCTATTGTGTTTCTTTTTGTATTTCACTTACTTCTGCTCTAATGTAATTTTCTTCCTTCTTCTAACTTTGAGCTTTGTTTTTTCTTCTTTTTCTAGGTCCTTAAGATATAAAGTTATACAGTTTAAGATATTTCTTTTTTTTTTTTAATGTAAGCACTTACCAAAATAAACTTCCCTGTTAGTACTGTTTTGCTGCATCCTGTAAGTTTTGGTATGTTGTGTTTTGTTCTCATTTGTCTTAAGATTTTTTTAAGTTCATTTTTTATTTCCTCCTTTCCCAATGATTGTTCAAGAGTGTGTTATTTAGCACATACTGTGAATTTTCCAGTTTTCCTTCTGCTACTGATTTCTAGTTTTATTCCATTGTGATCAGAATAAATACTTGGTATGATTTCAACCTTCTTAAATTTTTAAAGATTTCATTTGTAACCTAACATGATGTATCCTTGAGAAAGTTCTGTTTGTGCTTGAAAAGAATGGGTATCGTGCCGCTGTTGGAAGGAATGTTCTGTGTATGTCAGTCAGTTCCATTTGGTCTTCAAGTGTGGCTCAAGTCCAACATTTCCTTGTTGACTTTCTGTCTGGATGTTCTGTTCATTAAAGAAAGAGAAGTCTTGATGTCTCCTCCTGTTATTGTACTGCTGACTCTTTCTCCCTTCAGTTATGTCAATATTTACTTTCTACATTTCGGTGTTCTGATGTTAGATGCATATATAATTGTTATATTTTCCTAGTAGACTGACACTTTATCATTTTATAACATACTTCTCTGTTTCCTGTAACAGTTTTTCACTGAAAGTCTATTCTGGATTGACACTTAAGGTCTATCCTTTCAGCACTTTCAAGATGTCATTCATTGTCTTTGGGCCGGCAAGGTTTCTTTTTTTTTTTTTTTTTTAATGTATCTTTATTGATTTCAGAGAAGAATGGAGAGGGGAGAGAGAGCGAGATAGAACCATCAATGCTGAGAGAGTCATCACTGATCGGCTGCCTCATGCACACCCCAGACTGGGGATCGAGCCCGCAACCCAGGCATGTGCCCTGACCGGGAATCGAACCGCAATCTCCTGGATCCTAGGTCAATGCTCAAACCCTGAGCCATGCCCAGCCAGGCAAGCTGGCAAGGTTTCTGATGAGAAGTCTACTCTGATTAGTTCCTCTGTATGGGATGTGCCTTTTTTGGGGGTGGGGGTGGGGGCTGGCTTCAGGATATTCACTTTTAGTTTTCAGAAATTTTAATATATCTAGATAGGAATGTGTGCATTGTGTTTGACATTTATCCTACATAGAATTCTCTGAGCTTTCTGGATTTGTGGTTTGAAGTCCCTCATTTCATTATTTTTGGAAAACTCTCAGCCACATGTCTCCTTTCTTCTGCCCATTCTCTCTGATTTTGGTTCTGGGATTCTAATTATATGTACGTTAGTATGTAACACCATTTGATGCTGTCCCTGAGCTGTTGAACGCTATATTCTGTTTTGGGGTGCTTTTCCCCCACTCTTTTTTCTCTTTGTGTTTTAGTTTAGGTAATTTCTATCGATTATCTTCAAGTTCACTAATTATTTCCTCAGCTATGGCAAGCCTATTGATGAGCCCATGAAAGGCATTCTTCATCACTATTACTGTTTTAAATGGTTACCATTGTTATTTTTTATACTTTCCATTTCTTTGCTGAAACTCCCTATCAGTTCATGCATGTTGTCCATCTTTTCCACTAGATCCTCTAACATACTAGTTATAGTTATTTTAAATTCCCTGTCTGATGTTTCTAACATCTGGGTCATCTCTAAGTCTTGTTCTATTTATTCCTTTGTATCTTGATAAAGGGCTGGTTTTTGTTGCTTTTTGTGTGACTCATATTTTAATTGACTATGTTGTGTAAGAGACCGCTAACCGTCTGGGCCCCAGATGGTTTACCCTTTACCCCCATGGGTAGATGGTATTTTATTCTCCCCCCCCCAAGCCACATGCATTTCCACCTGTACCCTAGGATGCAACAAAATTTGCTGTCCTTTTCCAAAGGGATGAAGACTTTTTTCCTTAGAGACGGCTATAGGTAGAGCTTTGTGTCTTTCCCACAGGAGCAGCTGCTCTCCTCTCTACTCCTGCAGAACTGAAGGAGGATTTGGTCTCCCACTCTGTCCCCAATCTTTCCAAAGAATACCCAACAAAGAACCTTGGATATAAAACTGTAACTAGGTACAGACACCATTTGTGTCTGCAGCTCCTAGGTGTTCTATATTATCATTCTATCTCACACTTCACTGTTAATAATCTGTTAAAATTTAAAGCCAAGCCTGGCTGGCATGGCTCAGTGGTTGAGCATCAACCTATGATCCAGGAGGTTGCAGGGCACATGCCTGGGTTTGGGGCTCAATCTCCAGCAGGCGGTGTGCATGAGGGAGCCGATCAATGACTCTCTCTCATCATTGATGTTTCTATCTCTCTCTCCCTTTCCCCCTCTGAAATCAATAAAAATATAAATTTTTTTAAAAAGTAAAGCTGAATTATTATTCACTTGTATGGTGGCCATCTTCCCATGCTCTGCCACAGATAAGCCAGTGCTTGCATCTTGTCTCTCCGTGGAGGTGCCTGTGTATCTCTAGATTTCAGGCCTTACAACCTTAGCTCTCTGATTAGTTCAAGAAAGGTTATGGTCTTTTACATTATCTGACTTTTTCTTGTTGTTGCTGTGAAAGTAACACTCTTCTTAGGTTTCTACATACTAGGCATAAATCTGTTTCATCCTATTCTTGAATACTCTGCTTATGAATAGCTGTTATATACTTCATAATTTCCCTTGCTTTTCTAACCTAATCTACTTTAGAGATATCATATCCAAAGTCATCATGTACCAAGAACAAGTTTGTAGCATGGAGTACACTAATTTTACCTACCTTTTGCAGGACTTCATATATTTTACAACCGCAGTACAGAAGTCCTCAATTTACTGCCATTCAACAACGTAAATCACTCATACAATCCTCTGGCAAAGACATTCCACCACTGCTTTTAACAAAGTACAAGCACAGACCACGTCTTCTTTTCCCTGAGTATCCATCTGTATCTTTTAAACTCTCAAGGGGTAAGCATTTTCTAATCCCTTTAATGAATCCAGGCTCTAGTACTTCCCTGCCCTATGACCTTCCTCAGATTACCAAACCTCTCTAAACTTCAGTTTCCTCATTTGTAAAATGAAGATAATAGAGTGAAAATTTAATGAGAAAATGTATTATCTTTGAAAAGTGCTTGGCCATTATTATTGTACTTTTCTATCATTAATAACTGACTATATATTTGATTTATACCCAGTTGTATAAACACTCAGGCATCTCTCCCCTCATCAAGCATATACCCTATTATAATGTCACCTTTAAGGGAAAACCAAATTAAATTTAAAAATCATTTCCATTTAAAATGCCTTTTCCAGGAATGTAACTCATTGCAAATATGAGATCTTCCTAGGCACTACAAAATATCTTTTCTTTATTTTAACTCTCATGTATTAGCATATGTGTGTGTTTGTTTCTATATATGTGAGCCTGATTGGTGACTGCCCCTGCTCATCTGGCCTTCCATCTGCAAAAGGGACAGTGCCAGGCACTGTGCTAAGCTCTTTTTTTTCTTGGACAGACTCCATTACCCATTCACATATTTCACTGACTAAAGGAAACAAGCAAATAATCTGATGGTTTAGGTAATTTAAAAACTTCCTGCCAGCATGCATTTTCAGCAATAGCCAAAGGTATCAGGGAGTGACCAAATGCTCCAGCAAGGACTTGATCAATTTATTTCTCTTGATATTCAGGTTTCATCCTGTCTATAAACAAAGTCCTTAAGAATATTTTGGTGCAGCTGTGAACAGTATCCTTGAGATACTGACAGAGTATGCATCTCTTTCATAATAGTAATTCTCAGGCTAAAAACGACTCATAAAAATAGGATTTCTAAATCTAAAAACAAATTTTTAAAAAATATATATTTTATTGATTTCAGAGAGAGGAAGAGAGAGAGATAGAAACATCAATGGTGAGAGAGTCATTGATTGGCTGCCTCCTGCACACCCCTGACAGGGAATCAAACGGCAATCTCCTGGATCACAGGTGGATGCTCAACCATTGAGCTACGCTGGCCAGACCAAAAACAAATAATTTTTAATGTTTATAGGATACATTTGTGAAGACATGTCTTTTATCTTAGTAGTATTTAAAAGTGCATTTTATAGCATTTGGAGATCATGTGGAGGTTTTTTCCCTTAAAATAACGTGCATGTGGACAAGTTCCATAGGTTAGAAGGTAGTCACAAATTTTTCCTAAAAGCAAAGAAGAGTTGTAGAGTATACATATGAGCACTAGCTAAAGCAAACACAAATCTAGTAATCGTTTCAGACTTCATCCCTACATAGGTTTGAACCGCCAAGAACAGAATGACTTTGCTGCAATAGAGATTAGTGGAGTCCCAACTTTAATTTATACGTACTCTGAATAAATGCTAATTCAGGTAAAATGTAGCAATACATTTGAAAACTTTCAAATACACACCACTCAATAAAGACATATAGTTTCTTTCAGCTTCTTTGTGAACCTCAAGGTCACTAGGCCTGGAGGAGCTAGGTTCTAACTTTCCTTTAATTCCCAAACATTTAGAGTTGCTCTTAATCGCCTATTCTGAACTCTTTCAAGAAGGAGGACAATAAGCATCTTGTTTCTAATCCCTATAAAAAGAAAAAAATGGAGGCTATTTCAATGCTCTTCCCATTCTTGGTCATTTGGGGTGCAATAAGGAGCTAGGGAATATATTCACAACTGATACTTCAAAAGTCAACAGCAGCAAACCTATAGGCCAGAAAATTGAGTTGTTGAACTTTTCCCTTTTCATATGAAAATGCCAGAGGGCTCTGGAGACAGAAATATATCTTATTTTTATATTTAAAAGTTGTGCTGTAATGTTTATCTTAGGTGTACAGGAATTATAATGAACTTATAATAAAAATAGTTTTATACAAAAATCTTCCTATTAAATGGTTTTAGAAATCACTTTTAAGACAATAAAAGCTGGAAGAGAATATAAGAACTCCTTATATTAAGCATTTTATTCATAATTCAATCTTTAAATGTTTAAAAACAGTAATGAGGAAAGAATCCCCTATCCAACACACCACCCTCACTGGTTTTTCCCTGTGTCATGTCTCTATTTACAAGTCCTCTATTAAAATGAAGATGCCTCAGGGACAGGTTAAGCTTCATTAGTATCTTTGTCTCCAGCCAGATGAGAAGAGGATCTTATAGAAAAGGTTCTATAAAATGCCTCTCTTCAGCATTTGCTCTCTTACCTGCAGCTGCCCCAGACCAGAGGCTACTCAATTTGCAAGACTCTCTCAAACAGGCTACAACTACATCCCGGAGAACCCCTCCTAACAGGTTCTGTATCACTTCTACCCCATTAGACAACTTATACCCTGCTGTCACAGCAGGAGCACAAAAGACCTTCTAAAAGAACAATTTGTGCCTTAGGGTCATGCTTCCTTCTAGTTTTTGACCACTGAGGTCACTGTCTGGTTCTACTTGATCTCCTGGGCTCCAGACTACTGCATATTTTGGCAACAGGGACTTTGAAGTCAAAAAATCTGTTTAATGCCCAACCCTATTACTTACTAGCTTTTTGACCTTGAGCAAGTCAATTACATGCTCTGATCATCAGCTTCTTTGTTTTTATATTTAAAAATAGGTTTTTATTGATTTTTTTTGGAGAGAGAGGAGAGGAGAGGGAGGGGGAGACACACACATCAATGTGAGAGACAAATATTGATTCGTTTCCTCCCGCATGACCCCTAACAAGGAATCGAACTTGCAACCTGGGTATTTGCCTGACCGGGAAATGAACCTGAGACCTTTTGGTGCACAGAATGATGTTTAATCAACTGAGCCACACTAGCCAGGGACAGCTTCTTCATTTTTATAAATGGGGATCATGATATCCTCTCTCGGAAGACTGACACAGGAACTGAACTGGATAAAATAATACAATATATGTGAACTTTATTTGAGGAACTATGAAGTATAAAACAAATGCTAATTTAATCAGCCCATAAGAACCAAGTATACCCAGAGCTTGGAAGATAAAACTGAACATGAATCTAAAAAGGGTAAACATATAATAGATGACATTAGTTCTCTGTAAAAGTCATCCATCATAAAAAGGCCACTTGGGTTTCTCTACCCCAAGACCAATAGAGTGATTAGGTAACTCAGCAAAAATGATTTATTTAAAATAAAGCTGTAACCTAATCTTACAGAAATGTGTATGAAGAAAGAATGTGTTAAAAGAAGATGACAGTGTAAGTGGATTTTGGGGGGTAGGGGTTGCAAAGGAGAAAAATTTGGTAATATTCACCTAGCAGTGTCCAAGGGAAATGGATATTGACTTAGCAAGCATTATGATTTTGAGACACATGTTCTGTGTTACAAAGCAAGCTTAAAATGCCAGTCCTCAGGAGTACTGAAATCTCCTTTCAAGACTACGTGGCTTCCTTTATTCTGATTCTATATTCACCAAGCCATCTTTTGATTACTAATTGGATCAACAAAAGTAAAAACCAGACCTAAACTGATGTGACTCCCACAAGGACACTGTGAAACCCTGTAGGTGGGAAGTTAGTTTTTCTTTTAACTTCTCATTGGCTATTTTTAATGAGAAAGTACATATTTAACAAGATCCATGTAACTGTTCTCATGTTTTTTGAGTCTATACTTCTGCTTCTAGGTTATAATGCCAATGTGGAAAAATATGTTTACAAAGTTGAAAATCACAGCATTATATACACTTTAACAAGAGAAAGCAATCTGATAATTATAGTACTCCTACTCTATGGATATTTTATAATAATTTAAAATAATGGCTATAGAGACTACACTATAGCAGGGGTCACAAACTCCAATGGCCACAGGATCATAGAAGCAGACTGGTCTAAAAGACAATAGGGACTGAGGAAAACGATGGTGAACTACCAGCTAACAAGAGCAGCCACCCCTCAACTCGTCATTTACTGCCATAGAGAAATATGGACCCAACGTTGTCAAATCTTCTGATTTATGAAAAGAATCGGAGTCAGGATCTCTTTGTAAAATATATTGAATTTCACACATTGGCAATTAATTCAATCTTTAAAAAAAAAAGTGGTTGAGCTAATATTATGAGAGTCAAACAAAACATGAGGATGGCCTGGATTTGCCCGAAATTCATCTGTTTGAACTCAGCTCTGCAACTTTGAAAAATGCATGTATTATAATGTTAAAAAACACAAGATATTGGAACATAAGTCAAATTATACAAATGCAATGTACTGTTCTGATAAACAGAGATGTATCAAAACTAACCACATGTGTCACATGTAATATAAGCCAGTAATAAAGTTTATCAATGTCAGCTTTTACCTCCATGAAAATAGTAGTCATCTACACTTATGTCACATTGCATTTTATTCTCTTAAATCTGGAATTGGCTTGTAAAATCAACTTAACACATTCTATACTTTTCAATATACTTGAGCTAGAAATACATTTCTTCCTAGCAAAGAAAACAATAAATAATGTTGATATCTTTAATAATGTTTGAGTCAACCACACACAGCAGGATGATATTAAACAAAACTACAGGTAGAGATATGTAAAATAATAAAAATTAAGACTGGATTGAGATGACTGACTTTATACATGTCTAAACTCCCCATCCTGTGACCAATGAAATGAACTACTTTAAAAGAATAAACTCAAAATTTCAATGAAAGCAAGGAAGAGTGCCAAGCAGTTCACAAATTTTGAGGATTTCTCAAAGGATAGAAAGCAGGTGGAATCAGATCAGAGACAACACTGGAGGAAAGCTGAATTCTAAACACTTACAGAAAAAAGCTGCTGCAAAGGTAGGCGCCGTTTCAGGGAGCTTCACACTTAGACACAATTGCGTAAGAGCAGGTGATGTTCTGAGGCGATCAGTTAGGGTGAAAAGGTGCACCAGGTACCACAAGTCAGGTTCTCTCCTTCCCTGGACCATACTAATAAGTAGCCTGACTGATCAAAGTAGCTAATACAGTCCGAGCACTGGAGTCCAAGCTATTGCTTGTTGATAATTCAGGCCCGGTCCCATCACCCCTGCCTACTAGCCTTCTTCAATATGACAGTGGCTCAGGATGTGCGCTAACCAGGGGAAGTGGTGGGGATAAAGAGGAGGAGGGATATTGAAGAATGCTTCAAGATATATTTCTTTAGCCTACCTATCAACTGGAAGAACCTGCACCCTGACTATGGGGCTATAACAGCCAGAGGATCTGAATATGCCAGTTAGACATCAATCTGCCAGCATAACGGACTTTCATTAACTGGCTAAAAGGTTAAATAAGGAATCAGTTGCTTGCATATATTCTAGAAAAAATCAGTTGCTTGCAACTGATTATGGCTGGGAGAGAGAGAGAATAGATCTGCACTCTCTCCTTTCCGCTTCCCCCTCCCCTGCTGCTGGTCACCGTTTTCTTCTCTATCTGCATCCTTCCTCCGTTGGACACAGAAAACAGAACTGTTGGATCCACAAAGCAACCTTAGGTAACCATACAAGATTTACTCAAGTGAGAATCCTTAAAGGAGGGTGTATGTAGCTTGTCTTCATTCACTCGACTTGCCCACCCTCCTTCACGGCCCACGAACAGGGAAAGTTCTCTTTTGCACCGTCCACTCTCCCAGGTCTTATGATCCAGCACCAGGAGAGTGAGTAGAGAAAGGACCGGAGAGCTCAGAGAAAAGAAGGAAGAATTCCTGCTTTTCTGTCTGTTTCTGGATTCAGCTTTATTGCAGAGAATCTAAGCAGTGGGCAAGGAATAGAAAAAAGAAGAAAGAAGACAGAAAGACTAAGTTTGTCCATTTAATGAACACTTGGAGGGAGTAGATGAGAAAAACCACCACCAAAAATCAGAAAAAGCTCAGTCTTTAGTGGGGGGGGGGGGGAGTTCTGAACAGCCCTAAGGGGAAAGAATTGGGGGAAAGAACAAAAAGGGTTGCAGGAAGTATGGCTATGGGTTTAACTCAGTTTTATTTAACATTCTTTGAGAGAAACAAGTCAAGATTCCTTTTAAATTTCTTCTGGGTTCTAGACTGTTTCTCTCTGTATGCAACTCTGCAGGGATTCCTCCAGAGTCCTAGTATTCCTGAGGGTTAGGGACTCGGGGCGGCCAGAACAGGGGGAAGGGGAGATGGTGCAGGTATAATCTGGGGTTCCAGCAGCTATGTGCACTTCTCCACTTGTCCAAGATACTTATGTCCAAGATACTTAAATATTAAAATTAAAAGGAATTTCTAAATATAACAGCAGCTTTCAGTCACTCATAAATCTTCTCCCTCTTTCAAATACACACACAGCTTTAAAGATTTGCTTTGAGGAATTAGAGGGAGGAATAAAAATGAGTTAATGTGGATTCCATATTATTTCTTTGGTCACTGTTCTTCACAGAAAGAAAATACCTTAAAGATTAACGAACCCCCTTGGTTGAGGGGGGTCAAATATTCAAGTAATTCTCCCCTTGTGATTTAAAATAAGACTATGAGGAAGAAATTAAAGAAACAATTATGAAAACTTCGATACTTAAACTTCCTTAATAGGTCCCAGATGACTCCACATTAGCACATAACTCCAGGGCAGGGCCTACTCTAAGCCAAATATCAACGTAGACCAAGTTAGTTTATAGGGAGTAATAGGTGTTTTCCTATCTATACATATCTGCATTACACAAGGCCAAAGAAACCTTTAAAGGAATGTTCAGCCTTCGCTAGTAAATGAAAAATGTACTTTAAGGCAGAGGTAGGTGTCTTCCTGGTCCTCCTACTAATCCAAAACATGTTTGTGTCTCCTCTGACCACTACAAGGCCAACTGTGATTACTACTCTGTCTTATTTAATAACAGTACCTCATTTACCATTTCTGCAATAATTTCCCTCTATAGTCAGTCACGTTCCAATCTCCCCAACCATACTCACTTTTCCATGGACCTATCTTTTCTTCATTTCCTACGCTATCTTCTACTGCACCGAATTCTTACCCCAATTTATTACAGTATTTACTTCTCTCATTAAAAATCCAACTCAAACTCAAGTCCCAAGCAGAAAATCTTCATGAACTAGGCAGTCACAAACTCAGATTCAATCATATCCCCTGAAAGGGATGTCCTCTAAGAATATTTTTAAAATTATTATCATTGAATTATCATTTATTAGATTTATATAGCACTTTTCCTCCAAAATGCCTCACCAATCTTCCCAAGAGCCAAGAAAAGGAAGTAAACAAGTGTTTTCCTCCCTACTTGACTACTGGGAATAATTAAGGAACATGAATGAAATCAGTCACTATTTTAAAAACTGAAGGCCAGTGAGTTCGGCAGAGTGACTACCCACCATAAACTAACTGGTTCTATTTCAGGCTGCTGCTTCTGCTCTTTCTTTCTGTCAGTTTTAACAGCACTGAAAAATGCAGAGTGCTCCAAAATTTAAACTGGATTTTTTGCAATTTGATGCTTAATACTCCCAGAGCTTAAGGTTTCTCTGGTCTTTCAGAATGGAATATCCCTGGGAGGGATAATCCTTTAAACTCATTTTTACTTTCTGTAAAAACAGTATGTTTCAGCTCCTCTCTGGAGAGCGGGTTTTGATAATGGATGAGAGAGAACAATTCACGCATTAGCAGCAATGTCATCTCCTGGGGAAGACATGAGAAGAAAGACCCTTGACAGAAAAGCTAGAAGAATTACAGAGACTAACTTTGCAAGAGGAGAGAAAGGGGGAGGGAGGGAGGAGGAGGAGACACCTAGACCAGTCCTGGGCTCTACCAGAATATATAGCTCCAAGAGGGCTGACTCCTGTCTGTTTTATTCACTACTATCTCTGGTATCTTAAACAGTACTTAGCACATAGGAAGTAGTAAAAAATATTTAGTGAATGAATGAGTGACCTTCTCAGGGGAAGTGACTGAAGAAGAGGAAGCATATTTCAAGGGAACACAATGTTCAAACACATAGTAGCAATGGTCCAGAGATGTACAGGTAGTTCAGTATGGCTGGAGCACAGACCACTGTCAGGGAATGCCAAGGCATCCTGGTGGGCATGTACAGAGGGGTCAGATAGGGACCTATAAGCCGAACTAAGGAGTTTGGGCTTTATCCTAACAATAATTAAAGAATTCCAAGGAGAAGAACAGCATGAGCATACTGAACTTTAGAAATGATCTCTCCAGAATCACTGCAGGTTAAAACAGGCAAGAGCTATCTAGAAGCAAGGAGACCAGGTGAGGGGCCACTGTAGTTCAGGCAAGAATAATGAAGGCGTGCCCAGCGGTGTGGCTCAGACGGTTGATTCCCCGGTCAGGGCACATGCCCAGGTTGCAGGCTTGATCCCCAGTAGGGGGCATGCAGGAGGCAGCAGATCAATGACTCTCTTCATCACTGTTTCTCTCTCTCTCCCTCTCCCTTTCTCTCTCTGAAATTAATAAAAACAATTTTTTTAAAACATCTTTTACAAAACAAAATAATGAAGGCCTGAAATAAAATAGTGGCAGAGGAGATAGGGAAGAAGGGTCAGATTTAAGAGAGATTTTGAAGACATAAAGCTGATAGTGATAGGATATGGTAACAGACTGATGCAGAGGTGGAACAGAAGAAGGATTATAGGATAAGTAATATATTTGGTTTAGGTAACTGAAAGGACAATGAATACTGTCCCCCAAAGGATTATGGGGCAGCAGCAGGTTTTGGAGATGCAATTATAGTTCAATCTGGGCATGTTGGGTTTGAGACGCCTAAAGCCAAGTAGAGATACGTAGCAAGAAGTTGGGTGTACCTGTCTTATGCTTAGGAACACAGCCTGAACTCAACAGTGTTTAGCGGTAGTAGAAGTTAAGGCCATGGGTAAGGTCACCCAGAAAAAAAAAGTAGAATGAGAAAAAACAAGTTCAAGTACAGACCTTTGTGAGTCCCTAACATGTAGGAAGGGAAAAAAAAGAACTTAAAAATACCTCAGAGAATAAACCAAAAAAGAGAAAGAAATATTTAGATTGATTTAGAGGAAAGTATCAAAGTGGAAATGGTTGTGTCAAATGTTGCAAAAAGGCCAATTAGGGTAAGGACTGCAACACATTTCCAGCATCTAGTAGTTAGAAGGTCACTGGTGACAATTTTAGCAGGGTGGGAGCAAAAGCCAGATTTCAGTGGGTGTGAAGCGAATAAATGCCAAGGAAGTGAAAACAACAAGAGAAGGTAATATCTACAGCTATCAGAGGGAGAAAATAATTAAAGGATTTTTATAATGTAAAAAAGTATTGCCACACTAGTTGAAATATTGATCTGATTTCAATGTTCAAGTCAATGATCAGTGCCCTAAATGTAGTAGGATTAAGACCAGGAGTCTCCAATAGGTTGATAAAGTCCAATCGTAAAATCTCTAGGGCTTGTTTATTGACTTCTCATTCCCTCCCCTCTTCACCTTCTCCCAGATCCTTTCTTGGTAAGTTTTATAATTTGCTGGATATTTCCTAGGTATCTCCCGGCTTTGAGGAAAAATATTTTTTTAAATACTCCTTATATGATGGCTACAATAGTCTAGTTAATACCATGCTTTTCAATGTAAGATATAAGATACATTTATTTAAATTGCATTCCTAAATTTTAGTAGCGTGTAAATTAGAAGATGTAATAAAACATAAAAATTCCATAAACAAAGGTAAAAAAAAACACCACACCATACCTTGAAATAGACATTATTTTTAAAAAATTTATGATATTAATTTAAGAGACAAATCATTAATGGTAAAGAAGACAGAAATAAATAAAAAGCTATACTTTAAGCTGAAAAGACTAATAAGCATTGCAAAGATAATAAAAATACTAAATTAAAAATAAGTTTAATTCAATACCAACTAAAATCCTTTTGGATTTCCAGTGATTACCAGCTTGATAAAATATAGAAAATAAGATGGCAAGAATCATTTATAGATATCATAAAGTAGATATCATTAATTAAAATGATATAGTCTTGAGAAAAAGTGATACATGGAATGGGATAGGTATGTTTATTTGCTACTGTTTATTTAATATATAACAAGTGAGGAATCAATAGCAACTCAAGAGTGGGGAAAGAAATCACCACTTAAATGTTGGAGTAACTAAATATTCACACAAAAATTTATTTGGAAGTATACCTTGCCTAGTATAACTATATATTTCTATAATTGAATATTTTTTAAAATAATAAAAAACTAAGCTAGAAAATTAATATTTTGTGATTAAGAAAATAACTGAGAAAAGATTATAAAATAAAAACATCAGTTTACTAAACTATAATACAGAAATACAAAAAGGAGTAATGGAATGAACTGAGAAAAAGTGATAAATGTTTGTTGTTCAAAAATGTAAAAGTAAAGCGGCATACCATTCTATAAGGGCAACATCTAAAACTCACTCGTAACTGGTCAAAGGAGAGAAAAAATTTTTTGAAAAAAAATACAAATGGGAAAGGAATTATATTTAAAAATCAGCCCCGCTGGGCGTGGCTCAGCGGCTGAGCATCAACCTAGGATCCAGGCGATCCCAGTTCGATTCCCGGTCAGGGCACATGCCCGGGTTGCGGGCTCAATCCCCAGTGGGGGGAGTGCAGGAGGCGGCTGATCAATGACTCTCTCATCATTGATGTTTCTCTCTCTCTCCCTCTCCTTTCCTCTCTCTAAAATCAATAAAGATTTTTTTTAAAAAGTTAGAAATTAAAGAAATGCTAATTAAAATAAGTTTAAAGTACTACTTAACTAACAACACACAAATTATAAAATGTCATGCTGACTGAGCTGTGCTTCTACTAAGTGATGCTATTAGTTGATTCGATCTTTCTGAAAAATTATCAGGAATCTGTAACAAGAATTATAAAATTGTTCATATCTTTTGACCCAATAATTCCAGCTGGCAATATAAGAAATGTAAAGAAATATTCAGTACCCTAAAAAGGAAAGAAGGAAGGAAGAAAAGAGGGAGGGAGAGAGGGAAGGAGGAAGAAGAAGAAAAATAACCTGTAGAGAGATGTTCTTAAATGTGCTATTCAGAACAGTGAAAAACCAGGAACCATCCAAGTAGAAGAATGGTTATAAAAATTATGACATATCAATAAGACAGAATTCAACACAGCAATTAAAAACACATTCAGTGTCAAAGAAAAGCAATTAATTTGACAAATGTAAATAAAATTCTGTTTTTGTTGTATTCTTTTTTCTGTGAAGTTGCTTACATTAAGAAAAAGATGCTATTCTAGTCTGTCAATGAGAATGTCGCGTGAGTCAGATCCAAAAGCTTACTGAAATTAAGAGAGAGTAAGTTACTATTTCACCCGTCAGTGGGTCTTTCGTTCTATCATAGAGCAGGAAATAGATCTGACGTGACTGATTTTCAATCATTTTGATTATTGCCCTAGTGCCTTGTGCTCTTATAAGTGATGCCAAGCTAGATGTTAGATGACTTGTTCGAGTTTCTTTCTAAATGCTGAGAGGTTAAGCTAATTTTTAAATTCCTTTATTTTACCTCAGGGCCTTTGGAACTGAGAATAAAGCTTCAGCTATAACTTCCAAGATCTTAAAATTCTTAGACATCAGAAGGGAGAAGGGTGATCTGACGAATACTAACTACTTTGATTTGACTTTCAGATGAAAGAAAAGCTCCTTTCTTACTTCCAAAGAAAGAAGAAAAAAAAGAATGTGAAAATTATAAAATCTCATTAGTTCTTATCAATCTTCAAAAACCCACCATCACTTTCATGACCTGTTTTGTGCATTTGTTTTGTTCTGTCACCAGTCTTGCCACAGTTGTCCTCTTACTGTCATTTGGAATCGACTCGCTGCGGCACGGCTACCACTGACTTCAAAGTCAGCACATTAACAGTGAAGCCCAGGACATCTTGGCCTTTCCCCAGTGTATCTAAAAGCAATAGAAAGCTTTTTAAAATGTAAGTGGTCTTATCAGTAAGTTCCATAAATTACTTTTCACTTGAAGAAATTCCCACAGAGCTATAATCAGATGGTATCAAAAAACCAATATAAGTCAGGTCAGCTACATCAATGAATTTTCTGGACAAATGTATCCTAAGTACACCAAACTCTCATGAAAAGTTCACCTCTCTGAACCTTCTCCCAAGTGATAATCAGTACCAGGATCATTTTGTCTTTTTCTCTGATATATATGTTACCACATTAAAATGACACAATCCAGCTTTGTGAGTTTAAAAAAAAAAAAAAACACCTCAAGAAATGCGGCTCCAACTGACAGTTTTGAAATCCGGGCTGAGCACTTGAAATAATGGCATTTCCCTGTGACGACTGCTACTTTCCACAAATTTTGATTTACCCTTCTTTGCCACAGCACTTACTTTAGATCCAAGGTCATGATTAAAAAACTAAAATGCATAAATTAACACAATAAGTCTTTAGAATAATCTAAGTTTGTATGTGATCTGTATTAGAGCATGCTATCTGAGACTAGATGCCACAGTTTAGAGACTATAGCGTGTTTAAATGAGTGTCTAAGAGTCCTAAATAAAATTTGGAAGTCTAAAAACCTTAGCTTCTTTTCACTCTACACTGGCGTGATCCTTTCATAACCTTTGCAGGAATATCGCATCACCCTATTGACCAGGAACCAACTCCTTAATAACAGTGGTGAGAGGGAGACTGGGGGAGCTATAAAAAAAAAAAAAAAAAAGTAAAGGGCAACGGAGAGAGAAAAATGTGGTAAGAAGTCTCTGAGCATCAACGGGGGTAGAAGGCAGATGCATCGAAGGCATATATGTTACTTTTGGAGAAGGGAGGCAGCGGTAAATAGCAGCAGCTAGGAGCAGAGCCGGTGGAGGTCTAACACCCTTATAGACAACAGCCTTGGGAGTAAATCATTTCTCCATTATAAAATCTCAGGCAAGTCTTACTTTGAAAGCGATAACAACACGAAAACAGACTACAGGCTAACCTTAATCCAAATAACCCTTAAGGATCAATGTTAATTATATTGGAAAAATGTACAAAATACTCTTATTTCCCCCCAACCTAAAATGAACAGAGAGAACCCTTGCTTACAAGCCATTTTAAAAATATCAATTCAAGAAACCCCCCAGGTGATGCTATAACTCAATTTCCACTTCAATATCCCATTAACTCCAAACAAGAAAAGACACTTAAAGTCATTTCCAAGGACATCAAGAGATACTGTAGGATAAGCTTTTAGAAAGAAGCTCCTCATAACAGTCCACACCACGAAAACAGAACTAATAGAGCTCAGAAGAGAAGGAAGAGCCTTTTCCTCCCCAATTTTCACTGCCTCCGTGCTTCCTCTAGCAGAAAGGTCAGCCTAGCAGCTTTGACTTGCAGCATTTCCCCAGGTAAGTGACTAGGATCCTTCCCATGGTTGACTTCTAACAAGAAACAAGCCATGGGCAAAGCAAATGACTCAGCAAACTTTATAATTGGTGTTCTGCAGGGAACTCCATCTGGGAGTGTCAACCAAGGATCCTCAATGTCAACATCCACAATGTCAGCTAAGAGAGGCCTTACTCAGTGTCCTCACCCACACAAATCCCTCCCTTCTCCTTGAAAGATGCTCGGATGATTTGAGCCTTGCTTGGGGGTTAGTCAGATTCCACTTCCTGCAGCCAATGGCACTACCACCAGGCGGGCTGCACCACCACCAGAACCGTCCTCTGCCCTCTAAATCCATCGCGCCTCATCAGATTGCTACCACTGTATTATAAGCATTGCCCTATGTTATGATTCTGACATACTTTTAAAAAATAACTGCAAATGAAGGGCAAAGATGAGACACTTGTAGATAAGGCATAAAATATTGAACTGGAGTCACAATATTATTTAAAATACAACCCTGATACAGGTATGCTTTGAGTGACAACGAAGCCATGCCAGGAAAAGTATGAAATAGAACATTTTCTATCAAATGCAAACAACATTTTAATAAAAACAGAATCTCAGAAATTACAGAACCTTTCACAAAGATGGTTGGGTAGAGTGGATATTCATTTTTATTCTAGTCGAGAGCTTTATTTCCCTATGTACATAACTAAGAAATGGCTATGGTAAAATATAAAAGTAAAAATAAAAAAGGGAAAGTAAGATTTGTAGCTAGTTGGATTTTCAACTTTTTGGACCTACTAATTCATCATAGTCTTCAAAGAGCACAACCCTTCATTACTTTCCAGTGAAAGAAAACCGTGTTACATCTTCTGAATTTCCCTAGGCCAATCAGTTTGCATTGGAATCTTAAATGTAAGATTTTTCTTTTTCTTTAGGGATAACAGGGTACCATTTTATTTCTGTTTTAGGTTTTGGTTTAGACAACTATGCAAATCAACAGCATTTTTAACATGTCAAGGACCGAAAAGGAAAGATTTGAAAATAAAAAACAATATAAGTGACACGGAGTTCTGGGTAAGATGGCTGTGTAAGCTCTTAGTGACCCCACCCTACTTCTGCACTACTCACTTAAGAATGATAGACAAAAAATAAAAAGTAAAAAATATAAAATTTGAGCTGTTGCATTAGTCAGGATTCAGTTGCAGGTATGAAAAACCTCTAGTACTTTAAGCAGAATTAGATTTAATACTTAGGGGCTAACACTTCGAAGCTATCAAAATAACTGGAAGGGCTGGAAGAGTAGGCTCTACATGAGACCTCAAGGAATGAGTCTCAGGATCCACACAGAACTGCCCTGCCAAGGGAACTGCCACCTCTGCCACCATCAGAAAGTTAAGGAAGCAGGGGGCTGGACAGGATTATACCTCCTTAACCACAGTCCAGGAATTAGGCAACCACCAATGTGATTGTTGGCTCTAAGAACACAATGCCTTAGCTTCAGTTAGAGATCAGAAAGTTGCTGCCAGAATTGTTGGCTTTAGGAAAATGGCCCAGGGCTGCAACCTGGGAATCAGGAACAGTGTCAAACTCTAAGCCACCGGGTCTGTTCCAGCAGAATTGATGCCATGTGTGCTGCACCCTAGCCCCACTGAACTCAGTTCTGATTTAAAGTCTTACAGGAGTGAGTATTATTAGTGCGATCCGAATCACATCAGGAACCTCAGACGTAAGGGAGCCTATGTTGTCATTTTCACTTTCTAGCCTGTGCAGTAAAGGAGAGCATTCTAGAAGGAAGTTGAAATAGATGCTGAGTTATCCCATCCACCAGATATGCCTGGCTCTATCCAAGAAGACAATGATAAATTATATGAATTCTATTGTCATATATTGGTTATAATAAATATTTCCAAGGACTATAAATGGAACAGAAACACAAAGCAGTGAGTGAAACTTAATGGGCTCTAGATCTGAAAGTCAACAAAGAGGGCCAGGAATTCAGCTTCTGTAGGTTAATGAGAATTAAAAGTGCCTCACTTGAGGCACGGAACTGGAGCCAGGCTCATTGCTTAAAACCGGAGAGCGGGCAGAACTCCAGAAGTGAGACTGAAAGAAGGAGCTGTACACCAAAAGAGGCAGAGGGGGCAAGAATCCAAGCCAGCCATGTGCTAGCTCAGTGGCTGGACGTACGCTATCACCGCTATGATGTGGATCAGAAATCCTGAGTTACCTACTGACACCAGATGGAGGCAACCACAGAACCGCGAGGCGGGGTAGGGTAAGGTGAGATGGGTAACAACTCTCACTCAAGGTATCCTCTCAAAACAAAATTCCAACATACATGAAGAAAATCAATACCACGATTATCAACATCAACTATTGAGAGATTAATTCACACAGACAAAAATGAAACAAACTGGACAATCTAAAAATAGCCTTAAAATAAATGTTTAGGATCCCCAAAGAGATAAAATTTTAAAAGGAAAAACAGCCATAAAACAGACATTCAAAGTATAGTCTCAATATCAATCAGGAAAAATACAGATAAATCCACACCTAGACATACCAATAGGACAGAATAGAAAACTCAGACCAATGAGAAAGTTGATATTGGACAGTGGCGGCATTTCAAATCAATCAAGTGGAATGGGGGAAGCAGGGAGACAATTCAATAAAAGGTGCTGGGATAACTGGCTATGCACATAGATCCCCACCAGGCAGCCAAATAAAATTAATTTGGAAAAATAAACCCTAAATGTGCAGAGCAAATCTAAAATTTTTCAAATGAATTATAACATTGTGGCTCCTCTGGCTTTCTTACTTGATACAGTTTCTAGGCTCTAAACAATCCTAGTTGTTCTCCTCAAGGGCATCCTGTCCTGAGAACTGAATTCTTGTAACCGGGAGGCTACAGATTAGAGTGAGAGCATCACTTTTCCAGTCCCGTTATTAGACTTCTGGTAACACACCCTGCCTAAGACCACGTTAGCTTCATTTGTTCACCAAAAGTAGGACTGATGAACACCACACTCTCCATCTGTAAATCCCAAAGTCATTTTCATGCCTACTACACGTAAGCCAAGTCTCTCACACTCTGGGCTCATTCGTATAGGGTTTTTTGTTTCCTCCATGTGCAAGGCCTTATTCTTACATGTCTTTAATGTATCATTAAATTAGGCCAGTTGTCTTTGTCTATAGTGACCTTTTCCATATCTCCCTATGTCACTGAATAGATTCATTATCCCTTCCCATACTATGTGATTCACAAAATCAATAAGCAAGCCTTCTACAGAAGGCTTCATCCAAAGAACTGGTTGATCAAGAAGTTTTAAACAGAGAACCCTAGAGGTTTCATAACAGAACATTTCCTCCACTGATTCATTAATACTAATCCACATAATTGTATTAGCAATTAGCCCTTATTTTTCCATCTGGACTTCAAAAGTATTATGCCATGGTCAAATGTCCTATGAGTTTTGGCTAAGCTTTGCCAATTGTATTTCAATGATCTAATAAACCTTTCAAAAGAAGTAGTGAGATAAGATATAACTTGGTTTTAGTGGACCCATGGCAGCATCAAATAACTTGTGCTTCTTTCTTAGATGCTCACAACCATTTATTAATAATTTCATAAGCACATTCATTAGAAATTAACATAAATTGCAAACGAGACCAAATTATGGGGACTCCACATTTATAACATAATTACTATAATCTCTATAAGGGACATAAAATTATTAAACACAGGGAGGGGCAAAAGTAGGTTTATAGTTATGTGTATGCAAAACACAGAGTTTATTCTTGTATTATTATTTATTCATTATTGTATTATTTCCCATACGAACAAATGCAAACCTACTTTTGCTCCACCCTGTGTGTGTGTGTGTGTGTGTGTGTACTCACTATGTGTAGGCCAGACAATTTCTTTAAAATCTATCATTCAGGGAACAGAGCTGGAAATTCTAAGAAATGTAGCTCCTTGGGGTGGGGGAAAAGTATGGGGAAGGTAATAAATGTAAAAGAATAACTGAGTTAATAAGAATTACTTTGACTATTTAAGTTAGGAGAAGTTAAACTGGGATAAAAGTGGGCAAGTTCTGCCCTGTTTCCTAAGAGGGGGGTAAACAATGTGCTCCAAATCCAGATGGCGTTAGGAAACTCACCTCCAAGATAACAGGGGCGCCCACCTGACCACAAGGAATGTACCACACACAGTGTAACCCAAACACTGAAAATGGTGATTAGAACACATTCTGCCATCCTCACACAGCCAGCTTTGAAATGCTTTGTCATTTGATCTTCCTGATGAACTCACACATGAGTACGTACGATATCTACTCCCATCTAGCTTTCTTAATGTCCTACAAATACAGACTGTTCACTCTGGAACTGAGAAAGCAGCTGCCTATAACAATATTGTGTATACAGAGATGGGCACACAGCCAAAAATTTTCGCTAACCATAAAGAACCATGAGCAAAAATGAATATTTTGCTACTTAAAGCACTTTTCCAAGGGCTCCATTAATAAGCAAGATATTATTAGAGAATTATTAGAGAATATGCAAGATATTACTAGAGATATTATTAAAGAATTGTTAACTGAAAAACCAATTCTGGAGACAAAGAAACATGGTATTTCCCAACAAACTACACTAGAGGGATCAGACTTCAATACTGGATAGCGGACAATATTATCTTTGCCTGAAACTCTTTTTCTTGATTGTAAATGATAAATGGAAATACAGAACTCCTAAAAGCGAAAAACTATAGCCAGCTACTATGCGTGACTATGAAAGTCCCCCAGAGCCTATTAGTGTCTAAAACAGTAAGCATTCAATTTTTTTTTTTATCTGCTTTTCTGCAGCCACTTTCCACCAGGAAAAAGCAGACCACATCATTTAGAAGCCATGATTATTACCCAGTACCTATTTTTTAGAGATATCAGTAGAATTTGCAAGCTGAAAGATATTTTAGAAGCCACCTAATGCAACTAAAACTTTGCAGAGGAAAAACAGACCCAAAGAATTTGAGAGCCCAAAGTCTCTGGTTAGTTAGTGGTGAGGCTGGAACTAGAACCCAGGTCATGAGGCTCCACGGTCACAAGTATAATCTTCGCTCGCCAGGGTCTCATTCTTCTAACTAGGACTCGCTATTTTCCATCCTCTCAAGCGTCCTGGCCATCATCAGACACTGCAATGACATTTCACAAAAGCCTAGCAGCTCTAGGAAGGTGCAGAATCCATTGGGCTCCTACAATCATCGTGTTTGGGAACTGGAAGAGTCTTTAGAGATGTACTGTCCATCCCTCCGTATCTCTCCCTCTTACACATAAACAAATGGAGTTTAAGGGGTTAGCACAAGCTCCCAATGGGGAACACAAAATCAGAATTAAGAACTGGCTGTCTGGCCCCACCGGTGTGGCTCAGTGCTTGAGCATTGACCTGTGAACCAGGCGGTCACGGTTCGATTCCCCGTCAGGGCACATGCCAGGGTTGCGGGCTCCATCCCCAGAAGGGGGCGTGCAGGAGGCAGCCCATCAGTGACTCTCTCATCCTTGATGTTTCTATCTCTCTCTCTCCCTCTCCCTTCCTCTCTCTGAAATCAATAAACATTTAAAAAAAGAACTGGCTGTCCTGATGGCCAGGCCAGTGTTCTTCACACTTCATTACAGGGTTTTTCTGTTCTTTTGTTCTCCGTTAAAAAACAAACAAAAAAACCAGAGCTTCTGCTTAAGAACAAGGCTTTGAAAGTTGGGGATATCTATACAGTAGGTATTATTTTTATAAATATTTCTTCCTTTCTTTTTTTTCAAGTAAAACCCCTCTGGAAAAGGAATTTGTAAATAATGAGGCCCACTCGGCCTCTAAATCTATCAGCCTGTGGACTGACTGCTCCCTAAAGGATCCTAGACTATAACAACTTTTCTTTGCAGGAACACCCTGAGCTAAACTGTTTCGTGGACTAGCTTGAAAACCTAACCACCGTTTAGCTCTTTCTGCTTCAAACACATCTTCCCATAAACAACGCACTTTTGAACACGTGCCTAACTTATAAACACGCATTGCTATATTTAAGACTTCCCATTCATTGTCTCCAAACAAAATCCTTCTAAAAGGCAGAACTTGCAGCGGAGTAGATTAAGTCCATATGACATCCAAACTGTGAGGGGATCGAGGAAGCCCTTGCTCGTTGCAAAGAAAGCTGCTCCTGGTGCAGGGCTGGCATGGAAGGCAGGGCGGGAAAGGGCTCTGGTTCAAGCCCGGCCGGAGTCCCACCTTCACAGACTTATTCTTGAATTCGTCCCAAGGCAGAAAGCTCTTCTTCTTTTCAGTTTCCAACTTACAATAAAAATTTCTAGAGTAGAAAATCAAGAGGATACAGGGTGGGGCAGAAGTAGGTGTACAGCTGTTCGTGTGGAAATACAGTAATTAATAAATACTAACACTAGCATAAACTGTTTCATGCACTCACAGCTGTACGCACGCCTAGGTCTGCCCGCCCGTGCGTGTGCACTGCAGCAGTCGTCTGGTTCTCCACTGCGGCTGCTTCACTGTTCGTTCTGTTTGACAGACCTACCCACAGAGGCCTCCTGCAAACAGCAGTCCTCGGGCGCTAATGCCCCGGCCACCAGAGGCCTGGCAGACGGCAAAGCTGGACGGAACAGAACACCCCAGCCACTCACTGCAGGCAAGTGGGGCTGGGAAACAATTAGCTGTCACGGCACCATCGACTCCGTGTGCCCATCAACCCTCAACTCTCTAAAACCCAGCACCTCTTTAAAATCACTGTGAAAAGTACTTTTCACTACTGTGTTCGCTTGAACAAATGTTTCGTAAATGTGGTGTTCTTATATCAGTAAAACCACCAGGGCTTCATTGCTGGTGTCGGTGAGAGAGTTTAGAATAAGATTTGACAGAAAATTACAAAAACTACAAAATAGAAAACGGGAGTAAAGTCCATTTCGGTATAAAACTCATCTGAACAGGATTACAACTCAAAGAAACCCAATCCTGGAAGTAGCTATTGAGAGTCCAGAATCTGTTAGCATTGTTATACACAGTTACAATTCTGATCGCACACTTAGCAGTCCAATTATGTTTAATAAGCAGCAGGGACACACGGTTACCAAGGATAATTCTGCCAAACTGAATGAGAAAGTTCAAGATTTAACACATGTAATTCGGTGAGCACATTTGGTCACTAATAAAATATAATTGGCCCCTTGTCTTTCATGTTAATCATCTTTGTTAGAAGAAAAATTCATCATACTAAAGGAGTTTGCCATATGGAAACAGCAACTTAAAATTTAATGCTCTATTACCACATACAAAAGTAATATACTATGGTTTTGCATAATGGCAATGGAACTGAACTTTCACTTTGACGTAAAGTTAACTTGAATTTTATCTTTTAATATGACTTAGAACAACCAATACAGTACAGAAGTTTTTAGTTTTTCCTAATTACCATGTTACTTCTTTATCTGCTTACATGTTTGGTTACTTAGGGAACCAAAGCTTTTTCTTTGGGATTAATTTGGGTTTTAATCCTACTCAATGGTATAAAATGGTATTTATGGTTTATAATCAGAGCACATTTATATGATGCTTCTCAGTGAGAACTGCTTGGTATATACTGCTAATTAAGTTTTAGTGAACTGTTTTCATTGCAAAACTGGCAATACTTTATGGATAAAGCCTTTATTGCCATCACTATATAATGTCTTTTATATCTGGCCTTTTAACTCATACTCTGACACATGTAGAAAGTGCCTGTATGAAACAAATTCTATACAGTTATAACAATTTTAAAAGATGACAAGTGCTTAATACCTCACCGAAAGAATCTAAAAATCACACAGCTCTCTCCTGTTTTAAGTCTGTTTCGTAAAAAATAATAAAATTAAATTAAAATTTAAAAGACTGTTTCTTAGATCTTCTGGGGTCTCATAAAATCCTCACCTGCCTTCTATTCCCTTCCAAGAAGAGCTCTTAACACACAGTACTGACTACAGTTCCTTCAACAATGAAATCCGTATTGAAAAATCTTCTGGGAAATGAGAATTCAATACTTAATACTTATCACTCACGGACTCCTGGCTCACGCCTTGCCTCTCCTCACATCAGATCATACTGAAGAACATGATCACTTAGGAATCTGTCTCACACTTTGTTCCTTGAAACAACAGTATTCCACAAAAATGTGTGTTCAATATAAAACATAAAAAATGTTATGATATTTTAAAAATTATTTTAAATACATGTCTAAGAAACATACTAAACACCTTAACAGTTATTACTATATGCAAATCTTTAAGTAATAATGCACGACCCCAGGAGAAATATAAACATACGTTGGCATACACGAACTTGGACACAAATGTCCGTAGCAACATTATTCATAACAGCCAAGAGGTGGAAACAACCAAAACACCCATCAACTCATGAATGCCTAAGTAAAATGTGGTATATCTAGTTGTATACCTATTATTTGCATTTTTCTGTATATATAGATATACTTTAGCTTAAAAGTTTATTTTTTAAAGGGAAAAAAAAATGGCACACAATGCCTGACAATGCCAAGAAGTTTGATCTCTCATTTACCCAGAGTATTTACCAACAAACAGTTACACAGAACATGTATTGTCAATTTGGTAAATGCTGCTTGTCTGTGTTATGAATCCTGTCATTTTATTTCAACATTATTATTTGTGATATTTTATTTATTATATTAAATATTTATACCACTTAGTTATTCTCCATAGACCTATGACTAGTTCATAATCTATGCAAGACCCAAAAAAGCAAAAAGCCAGAAGCTTTCACTGTGAAAATAATAATCACAACACTTCGCATCTAAAAAATAGGAAGGTGAGCAATTTTTAATTTTCAGAGCTGCTTACTTCAATCAGTCAAGAGCAGTAGATTATTGTAAACCTGCAGTTCATGTTCTTCCCTCTGTTACAAAAGCCTTTCTGAACTGGGCTTATGCTGCACAAAGCATTCCCAACAAAATAAATTGATTTGATGCTACGTTTGCTATGAGGATCAGACTGAGCAACATGGTTTCTAACCGTAAACAGAGATAAAATATAAAACACTGTTTTCATTTTTATTGTTGTTTTTGTGTTATATTTTAAAACCAAAAATATATATAATGAAGACATTTTTATCTTGCAATTTGTATTCCTGTTGTTCTTAAGTTTTTTTCTTATAGATTGAACCCCTATTATAAAAGAGAAAAGCAAAAGATTAAAATCCTTTACATTTCTTGAGTAACTCCTCTGAAAAATAGTTTTGCTACATTTTAATCCAAGCAATAATTATACATTTCATTTTCACATTTTTAAATGTTCCATGGTCAATAAGCCTGGGAAACTCTGACCTAGAATTACCTTTTCATTTTAAAAATACCTCTAAGCTTGTGTTCATGATCATCACCCTCTGCCCTGCCCCCCTTTTTAGTGACCACTGGCTAGAGGCAAGAAGAAATAAAATGAAACATGCAGGCAGTTCTCCAGAGGAAAGGAGGGAGAAAAAAAAGTTGATCATAACGGTACACAGTACAGTATCACAAAGGTAGAACCCGTGAGGGAAAGATCAAAGCTTTAAGTGCCCTGAAAAAGACTACTGTTTAGTCTCAATGGACATAATTCAGTCAACTATATGCTCAATTGTTTTAAAAAAAAAAGACTTGTATAAATAATTTTTTAAACTATCTATAAGGGTCATCAAAGACTGTGCTTTAAAAAGTTAGGTAAAATTAAATGGAAACTGAGCACTCTGAGCTTCCTCTAAAACATGTGAGTCTAATGTTTGAGGTTCACACATTTGACTTTTATGTATATTTACAGTAACACATAATGTATGAAAGTCGAGGAATACTTACACAGCACAGACAGGCTGCTGATTCTGAGGCTAAACCTCATCTCTACCCTGCCATCTGGAAGTATAAAAATGGGATTTGATATACAGCTTGCCTTATACCCACTGAGTGTGGTATTGTAATAAATATCAGGAATAATATATCTTTTACTTATTTATTTTTTTAAATATATCTTTATTGATTTCAGAGAGAGGAAAGGAGAGGGAGAGAGAGAAACATCAATGATGAGAGAGTCATTGATCGGCTGCAGCCCGCAACCCGGGCATGTGCCCTGACAGGGAATCGAACCCCGATCGCCTGGATCCTAGGTCGACGCTCAACCGCTGAGCAACGCCTGGCCGGGCAATAATATATCTCTTAAAGTGACTCTTCTGGATACACAAGAAACTAGTTATATTAGTTACCTCTGAGAGGGCAAGCTGGGAGACTGAAGGTCAGGAATGGGACAGAGATCAACTCTTCATTCTATATCCTTTTGTTCTGCTGCTAAAAATAACAAGTCAACCTTCTCAAATAAAAAATGTCATTATGATGACATATTCTGCATCATGTTAAAAACACACACAAAATTTGCATGCATATGTATGTAGAGCTAAAATTCAGATATGTTTCACTTTTAGGTCTCTGGACAAAGCCTCCTTTCTTCTTCAGAAGCCCCATCCTCAACCCCTTCAAAAGCACAATTCATGTCAACAAACACTTAGAAGGATCCAAAGTACACCTGAAAAGTTTTCTCTCCACTGGCCAAGCGTTCAAAGATAATCCTTCAGCATCAATGCAGGAGGTACTCTATGTTTGTGATCTATGAGGTTCCCTCACATTAAGGGCTAAAGCTTCAGAGAATTACCCCTCTTCATATAACTGTGGATCATTTGATGACATGAAAGGCCTAAGAGATGTTTAAATTATTAGTATCACCACAATGCCCTGCAGGCAGCAGTGCCCACATACTTTTATTCTTGAAAAGCATTTATCTCTGAATTATACATACTTATAGGCAAATAAGTCAACAAAATTTGCTTTGTTCAGAGAATATACATCTTTAAACCAAATCCTTTGGCTAGGCATACTAGAAAAAATATCCATGTTGAACATCCTTCTGTTGAGCTGCTACTTTTATTTTAAATGATGTATTTTGGGAGCAAAAAGACATCCAGTTACATCAATGCATAATGTGACCCTAAGTTACCAGTGGATGAATTAGACTAACATCATACAGGCAGGCATTTTAAAGTAACAATAAGATGATTTAGAGATTTTTTTAAAAAAAAGTTTAAGTAACAGTGATGATTTAAAAAGTCCTAAGCAGGTAAATGATACTACCAAGCTACTACTTTTTCAGTGTCTTGAAATAGAAACTTCTAAATGTGTTGTGTGAAAAACAGCTATTGCCAAATCATTTATATCACAAATTGTAAATCCAAAATACCACTAGCTCTACAATATGCAAATGTACAGTCTAAGTTCACTTTAAATTACTCCCACTCCCTTTCTTCACTAGACTCCAAACAGGAAAGAAAATGAAAGAGTACAGTTCAGGAACTGAAAGAAAAAAGAAAATGCAGGAACTTCAATCAGATCTGCATGATTCACGTTGCGTCAATTGCAAATTTCTGATTTCAAGCCTTTAAAAAAAGAAACTTCAAGGACCCTTCAAATTATGTTCAAGTCATATGCCTGATTAGACAACTGAATCACTCTACTGGACTGCGTTTTCCCCAATTCAGATCTCTTCTCTTGCTGCACGGATATGTTTGCTCAGTGTAAATGGAGTGATGAAGATTGACCTTTCTAGTTGAGCAGTTGGCTGAAAAGGATTTTAAATCGTATGCTTAGGATTTTATTTGACTCAATTTAAGGCAAAAGGAAGTGAAATAAAAGTTCATGGGTGATAGATCCATATATCTAATTTTTATTCTAGGAATTTTAGAGCCTCTCTCCCCCACCCCTTATGATAAATTCAGCATCAGGGTGAAGTATAACCAGGAGTGAAACGCTGAACGACTACTGTGAGAAGTTAGGAGTTCGAAACCAGGCTCAGGAGGAGCTCTTAAGAATTATTCCCATCTGCCTGGCCGGGCGTGGCTCAGTGGTTGAGGGTCAACCTAGGATCCAGGCGATCAGGGTTCGATTCCCAGTCAGGGCACATGCCCAGGTTGCCAGCTTGATCAATGACTCTCTCATCATTGTTGTTTCTATCTCTCTCTCCCTCTCTTTTCCTCTCTCTGAAATCAATAAACATATATTAAAAAAAAAAAAAGAATTATTTCCATCTATTTTCCTATTCTCGGTCAGGGCGGGGGGTGGGGGTGGGGTGAATGGAAGGGAAAAGAAACTGCTGGGCCTTTAAGTCCTGCCTAGTACCTTGACACATTTCAATGTCTTTTCACTGATTTTCCATGCAATAGCACAAAGATATATAAAACTTCCGTTCCTTCATTCTTTGGTACGTCATAACCTGACAAATACAGCACTGTTGGAAACTTACTACTCTTCATATTTCAGACCACGCATATTGTCAGCATTTTGTAAAATTGTTACTCACTAATCTTGTCCCCCTCGCCCAGTTACTGTACACTTGTAACTGAACCTATCGCTCACTAAAATGATAAACATGAGACTATGTGCAACTGCCTGAGAAATTACATACTCAAAGCAACCCTCAAAAACAAATTTCCATGAATATCTAATTGAAAGTGGAAAGAGCCTACATTTATGAAATTTTTTCAGACCTGCGATCTGATTTTCATTCAATGCTAGCACTCGAGCAGGCGCTAATTTGCATAGCTGATAGGAAGCTGAGTCCAATCATTTACTCACAGCAGGCACAGTGCTAGAAGCGAAGGATGCAAAGATAAAAGACTGTCAGGCTCCTCATTCAAAGACCTCAAAGTCTAGTAGAAGAGCCACATAAACCTACATGGTGGCATTAGAATCAAGTGTGGAGAGATCCGTAGGAAGATGTGGCAGTTGGGGGCAGGGGGATCAGCCAGCCGTTTTATTCAGAGGAAGTGGCGTATACAATGTCCAGATGTTCTGTTTGGAATGATGGAAGAGTTCTGGGAATGGACAGTGAGGATGGTTATACAACATTACCAAGTACTTAATGTCACTGAATTGTACACTCAAAAAAGAGTTTTATAAAATAAATAAGTCATAGGGACATAATGTGCAGCATGGTGACTATGGTTAAATATACTATATTGTATATTTGACAGTTGCTTAGAGAGTAGATCTTAAAAGTTCTCATCAGAAGAAAAAAATTTGTAACTCTGTGTGGTAACAGATGTTAACTAGACTTATTGCAGTGCTCATTTCACAATATATTCAAATATCAAATCACTATGTTGTACACTTGAAACTACTGTTATATGTCAAATATAGTCTCGAATTTTTAAACAGTGAATTTTATGTTATGTATATTTTGCCACAAGGAATAGACAGACACGGATGTCTGGGAGTAAAAACACCCAACAAGGTATCTGTGGGGAAGACTGGATGGAGATGATTCAGGGCTAGACCATACGGGCTCTGTGGCCCATGATAAAGGAGTGCGGAGGCTAAACCAGAGGGAAGAAGGACTGAAAGCTTCAGAAATGTTTAGGAGGCTATTAATATCATCCAGATGAGAAATGAAAGTCTGAATTCTAAGAGGCAAGAGAGACAGAAAGAATGAATACTTTTCCAAGATAGCAAGACAGAAGAGTGAAGAGGCCCTGGAGGCTACACGTAAAGGACGGGAAACATCTGGAATGCCTCTCGGGTTTCTGGTGTGAGCAATGAGGCAGATGATGGTGCCCTTCACCCAGACAGTGAAAACGGGGGAAGCATCAGGTTGGATTGGGGAGCATGGTAACTTCTGCTTTGACCTGACAAATGCAAACTTGGATAAAGAATGGAATCCATCAGTTAGAGGAATTACTTGATTTCTTGAATGAGTCAGTGGACTCTGCTTACTTCAAGGCCCTGGCAACAAAGCACAGCCCAGATCTGAGAAGTTGGTCATTTTTCCTTACCTCTGAACGGCACCCAGCCTCTCTCTGTCACCCCAAAATTAAGGGCTTTGATAGATTCCTGCTGATAGCTGCTTCTCTGTCAAGGCCCTGAGGTTCTCAGAAGTCCCTTCCGTGAGGCTCATTGAGGACACCATCAATCAACAAGGGTAAGCCAAAGACAAATAACATGGCTGGCACTTTGCTGAGGCCACTGCTGACATTCAGGTGTCACAGAAATAACCGGGGACAGGAATCAGACAGGTGGGAAAGGAGGGGCAGGATAACTTATTATCATTTGGAGAATATAAATAGAACCTATTTCATTCTCCTAGGCTACTGAGGCCTGTAGCTCACCAGTTAATATATATTTTAGTGAAAGTGAAACCATGTTATCCACTGTGGTGTAGACTGCTCTTTTACATTTAAAAACATGACGAGCATCTGTAACAGTCTTCTGTAACTTCATGTTTAAAGCTAAATAGCATTTGATTATATAACATGATTTATTCAACCAATCCCTTATTGTTGGACATCTGGGTTTGAATGGAGCGTCTCAAGCTACGTTTTAAGCAGTAAGCCCATCATCATCAATTAATCACATTATTACGATGACAACAATGAATGCCTAAGGATTTTATTTGAAGATTCTTTATCCATAAAGTTCTCTTTAGATTTTTGTTTAAAAATATTTTAAACCTACCTAGCCAACTAAATGAATGCATAGCAACTTACTAGGACCGATTTTATAAGAAAGTCAATTGCTCACTTGGTGGGGGTGCATTAATTTTATCAAGCCACTAGCACACCATATTGTACAATGGAAGAGGCAGGTAATTTGTTAAATGACGCTCTTGTGGCACAAAAGAATAAATGTATCTCCAGTAAGTGAACCATGTGCTCTTTGTCAGCAGACTCGAGTGTGGTGTTTTATATCTTCTTTCCCATCCCAGAAATGCTTACTGGTCTGTCCCTCCCTGAGTTAGCAATAAATTCAGAGAGAGAAGCCTCTACCTGTGCTCATGCTGTTCCTCCCACCTGTAAGGACCTGTAATATCCCTCAGCAATCCTAAGTTCTGTGCCCAAACAGCTCCTACTTATTCAAGAAAGTACAGTTGCTCCTTCCTCCAGAAAGCCTCCCCTGACCACTCTCATCCTGAGCCAAGTGTTCCCAAAGAGTCCTGCCTACATCTCTCAGTACTTAGCACATTTCATTATAGTGATTTGATATTCACCCACCAAATCATACACCTCTTTAGATTAGGGTCTTGGCTTTCACTGTAATACTTGCAGGGCCTAGCACATAGCTTCATTAAATGATTCCTGAAAAGAATGCTGCAATTTAGAATGTCGCAAAGTCTCACCTGCCTACCAATATTCTTAACCACCAGTGATGTTTTTCATTGAGAGCAACAGAGACTGTGTGTAGTTTTCTAGTAAAATAAAACACAATAGTAATTTGACAATGCATGATAATTATTGTGATACATGGTAATTAAACAAACAATAAGTGATTGTATAAATTACTACCATTGGTAATTTACAGGAATGAAGTGGAATGGTATATATGGGGACCAACTTCTCCCTCCCTCTGAGATCAGACCTCATCTAGCTCTGTCTGCTTCTATCTAAATGCCCCAAGCTCCAAAAGCAGTCCCCTATTCTACCACACCTTCCTCTCCTTCTATATTCTCCACTAAAATGATTATTTCCTCTGGAAATGGGATTCAGCTCAGAGACATCTTTCTCTGCTTTTGTACTGAACTGTCTGTCACCTTTCTGAGCCTTATGTTCTGCCATTCCTTCCTGGGATTTTTAGGTAGAGACACTTCCTTAAAGGATTATAAGAACCTCAGACTCCCTCTCTTTTCCTTCCCTATTCCAAGTGTCTTTTTAAAAAATAAATAGATAGATGCAATAGGTTGAACGGTACGAATCAAGAAAAGCCTGTCCAGCCTCAAAATCTCTCCCTTCAATTACTAGGCATTCCATCATTTGCAATTTGTTCCAGTTAACAAATAAACACACACACACACACACACACCATTCCAGCCATCAAAAAAGCATAGACCAAGCCACAGAGGTTTTATTGGGCACATGGATGATACAAAGCAAGCTGATAATCGCATGAAGGGGACAGTTTTGAGGGAAAGAGAGGAAGTAGAAGAGCAAGTGGACCTGCTGAAACGGGGTGGCAAGAGAGCCTGGAGAGGACAGAACAAGGCATGCCAACAGGGTGAAGCCTAAAGATTAACATCTGATTTCCATCGACAGCTGCCCAAGCTCCCCTCCTTGCTTCCCTTCCCCTCTGAAAGCCAGCTTCCCTCCCCGACACCTGCCAGGCGAAGAGATTACTTAGCTTTTGTGGGTCTTAACTGTTACCTACTCATTTACCCTTTCCCAACAATACTTTGAGCTATAGATAGTCTTCTCATCTTGGAAACCAGGATAAGGCCACCTGCTCATCTCCCAAGTGAAGTAGGTGATTGCCCAGGAACCCATTAGTCTGAGAGATGCACTTGAAATGCAAGTCCAAAGCTCCTTCTTCTTCGTCCTAACGTATTTCAGATGAAAAGCAAATGCTGGCACATAAATGTTCATAGCAGAATTATTCGTAATAGCCAAGAAGCAGAAACAATGCAATGCTCATCAAATGATGAGTGGATGAACAAAGTGTGGCACAGCCACACAAGAGTACCACTCAGCAATAAGAAGGAATGAAGCACAAGACTGTGATCGTACTTAAGGCCACAGACCTGTACACTTAAAAACTGGTGACATGGTAAATTTTATATTTGCATATTTTACTATAATTTTTTTTGGAAAGGAATGAAGTACTGATATGTGCTACAACGTGGGTAAACTTTAGAAACATTGTGCGAGTGAAAGAAGTCATTCCCAAAAGGCCACGTACCACATGACTCCATTTATATGAAATGTCCAAAACAGGCACATCGCAGAAACAGACAGTAGATGAGAGGTTTCCAGGGGTTGTTCTAGGAAGGAACAAGAAGTGACTGCTAATGGTAAAGGGTTTCTGTTAAAGGATAGTGAAAATAAAAACAACTACTGGCAATAGTAGCACAACTTTGTGAATCTTCTAAAAACCAATGAACTGTATATACTCTTTAAAAGGGTGAATTGTGTGGAAACTAAATTATATTTCAATAAAGCTGTTCTATTTAAAAGGCAAATGCTGATAAACAAAGTGCTGCTGATACACCTGGGACATTTAAGAAACATTTAGAAAGTCAGAATTAAGGTAGAGTCTCAGACAGCCGACCAGATGGGAGATGATATTTGCAAACAGTAGCTCAGACAAATGTTTAATATCCAAACTACAGAAAGAACTCATAAAACTCAACACCAAACGAACAACCCAATTCAAAAAATGGGCAGAGGAACTGAACAGACAACTCTCCCAAGAAGACATAAAAATGGCCAACATATATATGAAAAGATGTTGAACCTCACTAGCAGTTAGGCAAATGCAAATCAAAACTACCATGAGTTACCACCTCACACCTGTCAGAGTGGCTGTTATCAACAAGACAAGTAATACCAAGCGTTGGCGAGGGAGTGGAGAAAAGGGAGCCCTCACTCACTGCTGGTGGGAATGTAGACTGGTGCAGCCACCGTGGAAAGCAGTCCGGCGATTCCTCAAAAAATTAAGAATAGAGTTACCATATGACACAGCAATATTCCTGGGTATATACCCATAAAACTCGAAAACATGTATTTGCAAAGATATATGCACCCCTCTGTTCACTGCAGCATTATTGACAGTGGCCAGGACATGGAAACAACCCAAGGGTCCTGCGACAGAGGGCTGGATAAAGAGGACGTGGTGCATGCACACAATGGAGTACTCCTCAGCCACAGAAAGGATGAATTACTGCCATTTGCAACAGCATGGATGGACCTTGAGAATATTATGCCAAGTGAAATAAGTCAGTCAGAAAAAGCTAAGAACCATATGCTTTCACTCATATGTGGGATATAAAACTGCAGCTCGTGGACACAAACAGCAGTGTGGTGGCTGCCAGAGGGCAGGGGAGGGGGTGAAGGGGGTCTAATATATGGTGACAGAAGATGATTTGACTTTGAGTGGTGGGCACACAGTGCAATATACAGATCTTGTATCATAGAAATGTACACTTGAAACCTATATGATCCTATTAACCAATGTCACCCCAATAAATTTAACTTAAAAGGAAAAAGGTAAAGCCTCAGAAACTGCATAACTGATCTATGCATATATGGAAAAACAGCAATAAGGTACAAAGCACAAATTCGACCACCACCATGGAACTAACAATGAATACATCACTTAGAAAAGAAAAAGACTGCCGAGAATGTTCTTAATGACTGTGTGCAAAATTATACCTCACTTTGATTAAAAGGGACAGCAATATGTACTGGTTAAAAGTTCCGGTTCTGAAAATAGATGACCTAGGATCTAATCCTCAGCTCCATCACTGACTATGATTCTGAGAAAGTGACTTAGCCTTGATGAAACTTAATTTTTCATCCAATGCAGGTTGTTGTTGGTTTTAATCACACTCATGTAACTTACTCTATAATTTTGCTTTCAACTTTTTCCTCAGATTTTAAATAGGAATTTCTTCACAAATATCAAATCAATGTTTTTGTATTTCAACTCAACACTTTTCTAGCATTTTAACTTCTTTTTTATATTTGACTCTTTCTTTGTCTTTATATTTAAATTTCATTTTCTATCACTGAACTCCTCCTCTCTGCCAGCATTCTTTTATTACAGTTTGCCAATTTTGGATTTCTGTTACTTTTTCTAAAGCTATGTTTTTTTCCTGTCTCCAGGCTAAAAATTTGATGTTCTCTTTGTCTTAAAACTCCTATGCTCCTCCCAAATCCCTATCTTTAGAGCTTAGATTATGCTTAACTCTCGCAGGATGTTGGGAAAGCGCTAAACAAGAGCAGAGCGCTTCTTGATCATAATGTGTCTGCTTCCCAGTAGACTGTGCACTCCTCGAGGGCAGGGAACAGGTCTGCCTGCCTTCTCTGTATGTGACTAATGCCTGGAATGGACAGGGCGGGCACTCAAGAAATACTTTTTGAATGATTAAGTGAATAGTAAATAATGATTGTGGTTGTGATGCGCTTGCTAGCTCTGTTTTAACAGATTCATTACACTGTTTCTTTTGATTACTCCCTGCTTCTTGTACTTGGTAACTGTGCCAGAGTCCTCTCACTTGTCATCCTCAGATGATTATCCAAAATGGAGCGGCTGAGAACTTGGCTTCCATGCATATGGTTATTCTGCCATTTAACAATGAGGTTGCTAACTAAACCTCGTGAAGCAAAACACCAAGTGTTCATTCTTTACCGGATCTGAGAGAGAAGAAAGTGAATGTCTAGAGAGTAACAACTTCTGCAGAGTCTCAGGCAAGGGTGAAAAGCTGCTATCCGTCTCCCTGTCCTCTCTGCCGCGCTAGAGGCTTTTAACAAGGCCACTTCTCTGCTGCATGGGGAGAGCAGCTGATTAGAGGTTCTGAACGCTGCCTGCTGTCAAGGGCCTCCACTTCATTCCATAGGAGCCAAATTAAATGTTGACAGACATCATCACTCATTTTTTAACCCCACATTCTCTATCTCTGCCTTTCTTCTAGCAAAAGGAAGTCTCTCCAATCTGCGCTCCTTTCTATGCTGCTCCTTAACCTCTGAGCCACCTCTTAGGACAGCAAGACAAACGGAACAGAGACAAACTAAGGACAAGAGGCTCCTCTCTTTTCTGCTTCTCACTCTCCTCCCCTCCTTTCATTTCTGCAGCCTCACTTGCTTCCAGACAATCTCTACCCTCACATCATGTTTTCTATGGTTTCCTCAAATGACCTTACTTTCTAAGTGCATATGGTCATCTCAGAAGATTCTGAGAAGGCAAGCGCCCTAGATTATTCGCATTTGACCTTTTGTTTTTAATCCTCTCCTGAGGATATATTTTCCATTGATTTTTTTTTTTTTTTTTAGAGAGAGTGGAGGGGAGGGAGAAGGAGGGGGCAGAGAGAGAGAGAAACATGGATGTGAGAGAGACACAGGTTGGTGGCCTCCTGCACACACCCCAACCAGGGCAGGGGATGGAGCCTGCAACCGAGGTACATGCCCTTGATCGGGATTTGAACCTGCAGCCCTGTGGTCTGCAGGCTGATGCTCTAATCACTGAGCCAAACCGACCAGGGCACACATTTGACCTTTTGATATGATAGTCTACTATTGCATTTCCCAATAATAAACTAGTCTGAGATTCCCCCACTTGATCACGGTATACCCTTTTAGTGTACTGCTTATTTTTGTATTTTAGCACTTTTTTGTGTTATAAGAAAAACATACTTTTCTAACTTTTGTGAATTTGTTTAACAACATTTATTGACTACTTGCCACGGTCAATGCACATACTGTTCATTCTTTGCAGATTCAGTACTATTCTTCAAATTAAAATCAGCCTAAATGATGAAGGCTATGCATATACATATAGGAAACCTCTCCACCTTCCTCTTAATTTTACTGTAAACCTAAAATTGCTCTAAAAAGTAAAATCTTTAACAAATCAGCCTAAAGATCAAATATCATATATGAAGCTGGGCATACTCATAAATAGCATCATAGAATAATAAACATTAACAGAATGCTAGCTTATTTACTAGTAGAATAAAGGCCAAAGTAAATTTTTAAACTTTGTTCATATTTTGATGGATACGTAGATATAATAGACTTTTCTGCCCAGCATGCAAACAGCTTTCTGTACTTTATGAGTCCTAATGAAAAATACATAGAAACCAAAAATATCAGACACTCACTTTCCTAGCATTCCTTTCATCTAGGATAGAGCACATAACTTGGGCTTGGCCAACCAGACACTCCTACTCTGGACCCTGACTCTGAAGCTGTGACAGTGAAGAATCAGGGACCAAGGAGAATGAATACATTGTGGGGGCAGGTGCAGGCAGCTAAAACAGTTGCAGCACCAATATCAAGTGTATAGGGGCAGAAGTGGCAGGGATATGACATTGGTGCCTACTTTCCAGTACCCTTGGTGACAGTGAGGCAAGCTGTGGTATCCAGAGTTCAGAGGCAGAGGTGGAAGTTCCTCTCTGGACAGGCTCCGTAGTGTTATTCTGGGTTCTGGGTGTTCCCTAGCCTCCCTGGCCATTGTCTGTTTTCCAAGTCTGCTTTTGCATCCTTCTTATAAGTTTTCTGAGCTACCCAATGTCCTTTCAATAAACTTCTCTTGTTAAAATCAGCCAGAATCAGTTTCTGTTGCATGTAACTAAGAACTCTGATACAACAGTCTAGAGGCTAGCAGGAAGCAGATATTAATAGAAGTCCAGCAAAACAGTATTTGTTGGGGACCCACTTGGCATACCGTAACTTTTGGGGGAGTCACATTTAATGGAGTACAACTTACAAAAAGTAAAATTCACCCTTTTTAACTAACATGTTTTGAAATGTTACAGCCATATAACCACGACCACAATCAAGATATAGAATGTTTCCATCTTCTAAACAAGTTGCCTTGTGTCTTAATGTAGTCAATTCCTTTTCCCTATCTGCACTACCTCATAACAACTGAAATGATTTCTGTCCCTATATTTTTGCTTTTTCCAGAATGTCATACAATAGAATTATACAGTATGTAACCCTTTTGTGTCTGGCTTCTTTTACTTAGCACAAAGCATTTGAGATTTATCCACATTGTTGCACATCTCAATGGTTTGTTCCTTTCTGTGGCTGAGTACTATTCCATTTTATGGATGTACCACAATTTGTTTATCCATTTATCAGTTGATGGATATTTGAATTGTCTCCTACAGCAACCTTGTGAAAAACAAGTATTTATCAAAATAGTTATACTTTATCTCCTAGGAGCTTAAATGATAGGAATCTTAGAACAATACAGAGGAAGCAGGGTATTCTCTCTAGTGTAAAACATTTTATTCTATTTTAAAAACATATATGCTCATATATATATTTAATTCTCCTTCAAGTATCCACTTTTGGCACATTTGTTAAAATAAAGACTGCATTATTGATTCTTCCCAATGTCACAAGAATATTGTTAAGAAAAATTCCCCAGAATAAAATTCAAGAAATACATATGTGTATTTCTGTTTCTCCTTTGCCTAGCAGTATCATACTATGATGCAGTAAAACGCGGAATGCTACTTCAGTGATACCTGCTCTCTCAAATCAACTACGTTCCTGCCTCAACAGGAACTCCAACACTGGCCAGTTTTCATCCTGTAGTAATTCATCCCACAGGAGAAAAATCATTCTCCAAACCTGTTTTTATGACTCTCAAGCTTTATAAACAATATGTTCAAAGGCTGTTACAGGCCATTCAGCCTCGAAGTATTAAAAAAGGTACAGTATATTAATATATGTTTCAATATGTAGAAGAAAATCAGTTCAAAAGAAAGTGGTAACACTTCTGTGAGAAACAGAATTCTAACCTCAGCTCTACTGATACCGCTTGGGCATCAAGGCTGACCTCAGTACCACCACTTCCCTCCAGTCACACAGAAAATAAGCATCCTTATCTTAGATTCCAGCCTCTCTTTTAAAGCTTTTTGGGATTTTTTAAATTATAGATTTGCTTAATTCTATTATTTTGTGGTCATTTTGTGAGCACATTTTCCAAGTACATAGATTCCAGTCAAAGGCACTGGTCATAATTAAGTGTAATTAAAAGTTTAAAATAATAAAATTAAAATCCCCAGGCAAACAGGGTATATATTTATACCCATACTAAGGAAAGTAAATTTGGTTCACTTATAATAGCTAGTTTTAGCAAAATAATACTATTCTGGATAAATTAAGGAGATATTAATCCAATATTTATAAACAGGGGAGCTAGATACTGCAGCATACAATAAACCTCAGTTGCAATTTTTTTCTCTTGATAAGGACTATTAAGATTTCCTCTCTTAGCAACTTTCAAATATGCAATACAGTATTATTAACTACAGTTGCCATGCTATATATTAGATCCTATGGACTCATTTATCTTATAACTGGAAGTTTGTACCTTTTGACTCCCTTCATCCATTTCACCCACCGCACTCCCACCTAATACCTCTGGCAACACCAATATATTCTCTGTATCTGTGAGGTTTTGAGGTTCTTTCAGATGCCACATATAAGTAAGATAAGGTATTTGTCTTTCTCTGACTTATTCCACTTAGCATAATGCCCTCAAGGTCCACCCATGTATTTTCAAATGGCAAGATTTCATTCTTTTTTATGGCTGAATAATATTCCATTGCATCTATGAACATTGTCTTTATCCATTCATCTGTCAATGGACACAAGTTGTCTCCATATCTTGGCTATTGTAAGTAATGCTGCAATGACCATGGGTGTGTACATATCCTTTTAAGTTAGTATTTCCATTTTCTTTGGATAAATACCCAGAAGTAGAATTATTGGATCATATGGTAGTTCTATATTTAATTTTTTTAAGGAACCTCCATACTGTTTTCCATAGGGGTTGTACCTATCTACCTTCCCATCAACAGAGCACAAAGTTTCCCTTTTCTCTCCATCCTCACCAACACTTGTTACTTTTTGTCTTTTTCATAATAGCCATTCTAAAAGATGTGCGGTGGTATCTCATTACAGTTTTGATTTATATTTCCCTGATAAGTGATGTTGGACATCTTTTCATGTACCTGTTGGCCTTCTGTATGTCTTCTCTGGGAAAAAAAATCTATTCAGATCTCCTGCCCATATTGAAATTTTTTATTATTGAGTTGTGTGAGTTCTTTGTATTTTTTGGCTATTAACCCCTCATCAGATATATGATTTGCAAATATTTTCTCCCATTCAGTAGGCTGCCTTTTCATTTTGTTGATAGTTTCTTTTACTGTACAGAAGGCAATTTCCCTGCTACATTACAGTTCTACTATAAAATATAACATGTATTTGAGAAAAGTTCACTGTGGTCTACCAAAGGCCCCACCTTGACCTTTAACAAAACAAAATAACCTAAAGAATTGAAATTCACTTCTCTACTCTCAAGCTATTTTTTATGTAGTCCCAAACCTAATATTTAAGTTCCCCTCATTTTCTTTATGTCTTAAAGAAAGGACATGGGGAATTCAAAGAAGTAAAGAATAACAGGTGCCCATAGCAGTAGCAACAGTAGCAGCATTAGTGATAAGAATCTTCAGTTATATGGAAATAAAATTTCAACCTTCCAGCAACCTGCAAATGATTCAACTCCAGCATGATCCTGAAAATGAATGAAGATACCTTCAAGAACTAGTATATATGAGCAGAAGTGAATGGGTGAGATTCTATTTGTACCTATAGTTATAAATACACAGTTGAGCTTTCCTGTCTTTAAATCTTAAAATTTCACCACAGTGTCATCTCTCCATCAAAATGATTGAGACACTTCTTTCTAATTTAAAAGTCAGTTAAAGCAGGGTAGAGAGAGAGTTGAAGATGAAAGGTAAATTGAAGTAGTTACTAATATAAAAACAGAAATTCTGAGTGCTGTCCAAAAATGAAAGAACCCTGACAAAAGCACAGATGGTTTTATTAAAGATTATATAGAAACTTACAGGTTTAATTTTGGGTTCAATGATTAATTTTGTAGAAAACAGTCACATTACACTTCCCTAAGACAGGGAATAACAACTTGAAATAAAATATCAATTAAAAATACTTTAAGAGCCCTGGCCAGGTAGCTCAGCTGGTTGGAGTGTCATCCCAACACACCAAGTTGCGGGTTTGATCCCCAGTTAGGGAACATACAAGAATCAACCGATGAACACATAAATAAGTGGAACAACAAAAATCGATTCTCTCAAATCTATAAATAAAAATACTTCAAGAAATAAACTCTAAGGGTGTTCTCCACCTAGGGTTCCCAGGACAGTTAGGAATAAAAATGTCCATTAAAGCCAGTGCCTGCAAAGGGTGATCCTCTATGAGGTACTTTCGATATTTCAAAAAGCCCAATGGAAATTCTACATTGACTCTTACCATTCTTTGCATTCAGTTATTTCAAAATGATCAGAAACACTAGTTGAAATTTATATTTGTCCCTCGTTAATTAAAATGTAAAAATTTAATTATTACTAAATGCAGTGTAGTGGTTTAAAATCTTTTAAAAGCAATTCATGGGAAGGAAAACAATAAAAGAGTTCTGTTTAACTGTCCTGGTAGGATCCAACTTCTAAATCAGATAACCATCATAACACTGGAGGGGAGAAAAAGCAGTATTTTTAAATATTTTTAAATCCCTTCTAAACATCTAAGCAGAATAACCTAATAAGGAATTCAAAAAGGTTTCAATCATATCTGATACAGTTTAAGAGAAGCTCATGAAGTTAATATTATTTCCCTGAATCTTCCTGGATGACAGAAGAACATAAGAAGTAAAATTTAAATCCTGAATAATCGCAATACCCAGAGATAATTATTTTTTAAAAAATATATCTTTATTGATTTCAGAGAGAAGAAGGGGGGAAGAGAGGGATAGAAACATCAATGATGAGAGAGTCATTGATCGGCTGCCTCCTGCAGGCCCCCGACTGGGGATGGAGCCCGCAACCCAGGCATGTGCCTGACCGGGAATCGAACCCTGATCGCCTGGATCCTAGGTTGATGCTCAACCACTGAGCCACACCCGGCCGGGCCAGAGATAATTATTTTAAAATTTTGATGTATTATTTTCTATAATAGGCTGAATAATTGCCCCCAAAACCCCAGGTCTAATTCCTGGAACTTGTGTTACCTTATATGGAAAGTGGTCTTTATGGATGTGATGAAGATAAATGAAATTCAGGAGGTTATTCTAAATTATCCAAGTGGGCCCTAATGTGAGAGGCAGAGGGTGATTACACAAAGAAGGGAAGGCAATGTGACTGAAACTGGAGTGATGCAGCCACAAGCCAAGGAATGCCTGCTGCCATAAGAAGCCAGCAAGGGCAAGGAACAGGTTCTCCCCCAGAGTCTCTTGAGCAAGTATGACTTTGAGAACACTCTGATTTCAATCCAGTGATACTGGTCTTGGACTTCTGGCCCCCAGAACTGTGACATAATAAGTGTTTGTTGTTATAATCCACCAAGTTTGTGGTAACACAGCAGTCACAGGAAATTAAAATACCTGCAAATATTTTTCTATGAATATTTCACATAGTTTAGAATATAATATACATTTAAAGTTTCATAAAGCATCTTTTGACTTAAGTCTTTATATACATGATAAACTATATATTATTCCATCTGAGTACCATAATTTATTTAACCATTCTTCCATTTTATATGTAAATTTAATATTTTTTTCACTATTTCTAATGAACAACTTGGTATAAAAATTATTTTCTTATATTTTTAATCATTTCCTTAGGGGAGGGTCCTAAGAGTGAACTTGCTGATCTTTTCAGAAAGACTGTACCAACTTAAACTTGCACTGTGTATTCTTACTATAATTGAGAATTATTTTTTAGTTTTTGTTAACATAAATCATTAAAATCTGCTATCTCATTTTACCTTATAGCTTTTTGTGCTTACTAATGAGTGTGAAGTAAACATTTCATACATGTTTACTAGCCAACTGTAATTACTAATTGTACTGTCCATTTTGTGGCATTTTCCCCATTGAGCTATTGGGTTCTTTTTTAGTACTTACATAAGGCATTTTTATTATTATTACTAAGGACATTAATATTTTGCCATATTAACTGCTCATTTTTCTCCTGGAATTTTGCTTGCCTGTTAGCTTTTGTTTTTGGTGTTTTTGACATAAAAAGTTAATTTTCATGTTGTGTATCTTTTGATCTTTTCCTTTTTGATTTCTTCCACTACCTTTATGCTTCTGAAGCTCTCCCCGTGCAAAGATTAAGCAAATATTTCTATTTCCTTCTAGTGACTCCTACCACTACTTATTTAGAAATGAAGATTTATCCAAAATGAGAAATCATCTACTGAGTGTGTTTTTATTTAAACTCAGTTAATATCTCTGAAAGTCAACGAATCATTCCAACCAAAGCACATCACAACAGATTTAATATCTTTCAGCATCTTTTAATCCAAATAACTCCTTAATTAGTAAATTTTATTCTAAGAAATCTGTCTTTACCAAGTAAACTTTTAAATGTAACCATAACAGTAGACAAAGGGCCAATAGTTTCACTGCCAAGCAATGGGCATTGGCTCTCTGGAGAACTATATTAAGAAAAATGCTCGGCAGGAAAGAGTGCCTGCGTTACTGACCAGGGTCCAGAAGGAGCTCGCAGCAACCGTGCGCTCTTCCCAGGAACCTGGGTCCCCGCGGCCTTGACCTCCTCAGTCTTCATCCTCTGTACTTGGTCTAGAGCCTGGCAGATAAGATATACTCAATCTCTTCTGGGTGATTGAATGACATCTAGTCCAAGGACCCCTCTTTGAGGCATTCTAAGCACTTTAATGAGGCATTTCATTAATACAATTTAACTTCACATCTGTTGCAGTCTCTGAAAGTCCATGTTCAACACAGCAGAACACTGATTCTCTTTCTCCTCTATACTAAGTAAGATACCCTGATGCTAACTAATATCGGTTAACAGTATAATCTTCTAATCAAGTAAAGTGACTAAAAACACTATTACCAATCAAATAGATTAGCAGTCCTTCACTGAAAAGGGGGAATAATTTATTTATGCACTAAAATAAATCAAATCGTTTACACTGAGGAAATACACTTGATACACTAAACAGAATGGACAATGACACAGATTGTACAGCTGTTTAAAAATAAGTCTCATGCTCTCTGAGTGACTGCTCCATTAAGATGAAATTAATGTTAAAATGAAATTAATATCAACTTTTTAAAATCTTTCCCATTTTAAAGTCAAACTAGACTGTGTATGAGGATCCTGCTGAGTTTATTCTTTCACATACAGAAGACTGCCCACTTGATTAAATTCCCACAAGGATTAGCTGGAGAATCATATGCATACAGACTTGCTCCTGGCCGAATTAAAATGAATGTTGGAATTTTGGTCTTTGATTTTTGTGTGGTAGAGCCAATTTTATTTCAGGTGGTAAACACAACTGAAGCTATAATAATAATGACAAGAATAGTTATTGGTGTAAAAAAATTTTTTTAACAGTTCCACTCTCTGAAAGTGAACATAAACTGTATCTTCACTGCCCAATCAGAACCCAGCAATCAATTTAAATATACGTGGGAGTAAAGAGTTAAAAGTGTAGGTGCAATTATATTTGAAGACTGGGACAATGCAAGGAATTGAAGTTAACTGATTTCCCCAAGAGACTTTATTTTTGGTAGTCCAGAGTTTACATTTATTCCACCTCTCCCCACCCTTTCTCTTCTGATTCCCTCCTGGGTGCTGATATTAATGCCCTAGTTCCTCTTCTGCCAAGCTGACTAAGTTTAGTGCTAATTCCACTGTAACACTCAAGGCTGCTGCTGCTACAGGCCGCCTTTACTTCAAAGGTTTCTTCTCTCCCTGTTGCTCCTTGATCAATATCATTTCAGGATCGCCTAGGCTACTCCTCCCCATCGCTTTACTGCTTCAAATTGTTCCATTTGATCTCTCCTGTACTCACGTGCAATCACTGGCCACAGAGAATTCACATGAAAAATGCACGAGCCCTGGATGAGGCCACTTTAATTTTTTTCAATAGAAACTGATAAGCATAAACCTTATGCACTTGCCCTGTGCAGTGTGGCTCAGTTGGTTGGGCATCATCCTGTGCACCAAAAGGTTGCCAGTTCGATTCCCGGTCAGGTCACATGCTGCCTGGGTTTCGGGCTCAATCCCCAGTGGGCGGGGGGCATGCAGGAGGCAGCGGATAGACGCTTCTCTCACATCAATCGCTCTCTCCCTCTGCCTTCCTTTCTCTCTAAAAATCAATTTTAAAATCTTTCTTAAAAAAAAAATGCACTTAATAAAACACTTATTCTACCTCCTATATTACACTTGAATTTACTCTCTTCACCTCCATTTACTCCTGGCTTCCTGAAAGGCCTTAATCACCTTTTATTCTCATCTTGCATGTAATCAATCCTTCAAGACACTCCACATCCTTGTCTTTGAAACATCAGGAAAACATAACATGGTCCCCTAGATTCTTCTCCATTGCTCCAGACCTTACATGAAGGTAACCTTTAATCAAATGATTCCTTTGAAATTGGAATAAAACTTTTTTTTTGAAGAGAAAGGATTGCTTTTAAAAACAGTACCTGAGACCTAAGATGACCAGATAGAAGGGTGAATTTGAAAGATGTGAAGTTTGTAAGAAAGTAAGAGTTGAAAGGAGAGGGAAGGGGTGGCAGACAGAGCTGCTCAGAACAGTTATCCTAAAAATATTCAAGCACACATCTTTTCCCTGTAAATGTAGGTAGAATGTGAGGTTGCCCCAGCACCTGCTGGGGTTCACTTGACAGAGGATTTCTGGGGACCCTTGCTTCACTAATGCTCATCAAAATATGTGAGCTCCAATATGACACAATGACAAAAAGAGGAATTGTTTTTTTAGCCACAAATATGATGCCTATTTGTATATAATTTCTCTAACGCCCAATTCAGTTAGAGTATCTGACTATACTTATTAAAAACATATAGTAACTATAGTTATTTCCCTATTTAGATACAGTACTACTAAAACTGTTTTCCATACGTTATAGAAAAAAATGCTATCATTACTGAAACACATGCAGCAGTAGAATATAATATTCAGCCTTTTGTATATTGCCTTATATATAGCAACTACATGCCCTTTTATTCAGGGAGAGAAAATATTAGCATATAAATTGTTCCTTCTGATTTTTAAATATTACTTTTTGAGATTTTCTCCTCAAATACAGATTTCCCAAAACTTACTTTTCCTACTTTTTTTTTACACTATATGATTGTTCATTTAAAAGTATTTTATATGCCCTGGCCGCTGTGGCTCAGTTGTTTGGAGGGTCATCCTATGAACCGAAGGGTTGGGGGTTGATTCCTGACCAGGGCACATATCTAGGTTGTGGGTTCCATCCCCGACTGGGGCATATATGGGAGGCAACAAACTGATGTTTCTCTCACACATCAATGTTTCTTTCCTTTCCCTCCCTCCCTCTCTCGCTTTCCTCTCTCTAAAAAATAAAAAAAAGACCAGCCGGCGAGGATCAGTGGCTGAACGTTGACTTATGAACCAGGAGGTCATGGTTAGATTCCCTGTCAGGATACATGCCAGGTTGTGGGCTGGATCCCCAGTAGGGGGCGTGCAGGAGGCAGCCGATCAATAACTCTCTCCTCATTGATGTTTCTCTCTCTCTCTCCCTTTCCCTTCCTCTCTCTGAAATAAAAACATATTTTTTAAATTAAAAATTAAAAATAAATAAAAGTATTTGTTTTCAGATGTCTTTTTTATTTATTTTTACTTTTTTACTCTTGCCCCCCTTCCCCTCTGACCCAGATATTTTTTTAAACATGGAAATAAATCTTTTCCCAAGATTTCTCCTTTTGTGTAATGTTGAGAGTCCTTATACCTAGTGTTCCTCCTTTGGGGCCCAACAGCATTTCTAGGCCCAGGGCCTCTTGCAAACAGAGCAGGATGTCTCTGACTCCAGCCAACAACTTCTAATGGTGCTTTTGCCCTTAGATAAACCTGGCTGGCTTTTGTCTGCTACTTTAGAAAGGGTTACCTTGTCCACCTCTTATAACATGAAAACTCTAGGTTAATTTATATATTATTTTAATTTATATATAATTTTTCATTGAACAATGAGATTTGCTATAGATTTTTGTACATAGTTCACATAAAAATACTTCCATATACAATCAACTTTTTAAGTCATCTATTCTGTAACTCAAAATATACCTCTTTTACCCTAGATGATAATGCTTTAATTGATATAGCCTATTCATGTTGCTATGTATAAAAAAACACAAAAATCCATTAAAATCTACAATACTCATAGCTCGGTGACAAGACATAGTCCTCCAAGAAGACATTTTTAAGAACCCACAAAGATGCCCTACGCTACTAAGCAGATGGGCCTGTTCTTCTTAAGGTATGTTAGTGCATACTTTTTGTGTAAGACACCTAAACACAAAATACACTAAGTTATCACAAAATGGTAGCAATTTTATATGATTTAATGTACATATTACTAAAAAATATGAAAGCCATATTATAATTCCTGACATAACTAAGTCTAATAAGTGACATTTTAAAGAAGTAATTCTATTTCCAGCCAAATCACTGATAAAGTTGTTCAAACTGCCCAGTTTTGCTGGTTATGAATTTCTCTGACCTACTCAGTATACAACACTATAAGCATTTGGTTATAGTAACAAAGCTGTGTTTAAGGACCCAGAATTTTTGTATTTGTTCTTAAATACTATGGAGCATACAATAATGCATGCTGAGAATGCTGCCCTGTAGTATTTTTAGAAGTCATATTTTACCCTAGATGTGAATGGTTAAAGTATATGCCAGCCTTTGAATCCCCAATGAACAACTTGACTGACGACCCTAGAGCACTATTACTGAAGAGTGTACTCCTTAAGTGACTATCTGCTGGCTTTTAACACAGCATCCCTACAAATGATTTTTATTTAACTACATGAAAGTATGTTTTTCTAAAATAAAAAATATGACATAACCCAGCAGTAATTCTAAATAACTTACCAACACACTAGTATTTCTACATATTTTTTGCTTTAATTTAGAATTAAATGCAGTGACTTTTTAAAAACTAGCCTCTAATTTTTAAGAATGAGATGTGCTATTTTAAAACTATTATTCTTAGTGATGATGGCAAGTGTCACCAAAAAAGCATAAATAAATCTCCTAAGAATGGGACCGTATTTTATGCTAGATATGGCAGTTCTTCTAAATACCCATTCATCTCAGTAATATTCAAAATATACAAGCTTAGGGAGCATTTGAAATCTTGTTCCCAGAATATGTCATCAGTTTGGCTCAAATAAACTCTTATAAAAATTAAAAATAAATAAATAAAATATACAACGGGGTTTTTTTCTCATTAATTTGAATAAAAAGTTGATAAGACAGTGTCCACTGTCAGTGACCTTGAAAATCCTCAGGTAGGAAAAAAAAAAAAAAAATCCCTCTCTTAACCAGGAAGAAAAGCAAATAACACTAAAATTGACAACCTCATCAGCTTCAGGTATCAGAAAGGGAAGCTATTTCCATTTACCAACAAAGAAGAAATAGTTGTTTCCAGTATCTAGTTACTGAAGACTAACAAAGACCCTTAACTCTCTCTAAGACAGAGGAGCCAGGTCAGCAAATGAAATCTCTTCTTGTCATTACTAGAGGAGTTGAATTATATGACTGCACCATTCATGCCCACAAAGTATACCTTGGTAAAGTACCATGAACTCTGTTACAGACCAAAAGAGGGGCCTGACCAAGGTAAAGGCATATTAGGTGTCAAACACACCTACGGGAAGCAGAGAGGCCAGAGAAAAGGCAGTGGAATAAGAAACTGAACCACCACAAGGGAAATCCAATCCAAGTAAGAAAACCTACCTGCAGCTTGTAAGTTTAACACTTCAGCCAGGCTTGTTAAGCTAAATATCTGTTCAAAATGAAAAACAACTTATCTTTTCCTTAGGAGAAAATTAACACAGTCATCTCTTCTAATGCACAGAAGCGAGGGCCATCTATTTGGAAGAAGAGGAGGAAGACTGAGGACAGAGCAAAACTCCCCCTAGAACTAGAGACATGGGACGGAGGCAAAGGGAATGCAAGTAAATTGTGGCAAACAAAGAGGAAGAAAAATCCGTTTTTTAAAAACCTGTATATCACAATTCTAAAAGTAAAAACGATAGCTGAATAATTCATCAAAATTTACAAAATGCTTTCCTACATATTTTCTCTCTTTTTTTTTTTATCTCATATAATTCTGGGAAGCAGTCTGGGCAGATATTACTATCAACTTCTGACATTATTTTTTTTTTAAGCACGAAAAAGTCAGAGAACTTAAGTGACTCATTCAAGGTCACATAACTAGTATGAAGCAGAGCCAAAACTTGACTTCAAGTTTTCTGAATCCAAATATAATGTTCCTTTCAGTACACCATTATTAAATTAAACTTTTACTCAAATCCACCAAAAGCCGTGGAATGAAATTCTGCTCCATCTAACCATGCTCGGCTACTCATTAGTCCTGCGCCAGTCTCAGAACTGTCAATATAGAGCTGCTTTCACACTCTAGTAATCTTTAGAAAAACCTCAATAAAGGAAGGATTTCAGAACTGACTGCTTTTTATAAAATATAACTTATTCTAACCATTATGATTGTGCCTAATGAATTCAATTTTACCCTTTCAACACTGATGGGCCATTGCTGATGTTTGTCAAAAACTGATAACAAAATATAGTGTCTGTTTCCCCATGGCAAATTCCTGCTTGTTCCCTCACCTATTTCCATAATGTATTGTCATTTATAACCTCTGACGGTTGTGCCACATTTCCTACATTACTTAGAAACCAAGCACAGTAATTTTAGAAGGCTTTGTACTAGAAACTGGTTTCCTAAAGAAAAGATAACCAACCCCCACTTCCTTAGTGCAGCTAATTCATGAAAGGTGACAGTTTCCGTGTACTATTTTTCAGTATAAAAGAAACTTCTTTTCAAAATATTTATCATTTTAGCAAGTTTTGATTAGGCTTTTCATCATAATTTTCCCTTGAGCCAATTGTAGAGTCATGACAAGGTAGCACAATGCAGAATAAAGAGCACTGGAGTATGAGCCTACTCTGGACTATATGAACTTAAGTAAGTCAATTTACTTCTGGGTCTATTTTGTCCTAAAAAAAAAAAAGGAATGAGTTCAGTACCTTTCAAATATTTTCTTAAAACAGAGGTATCTTTTTCTAATAATATGTCACATGGAGATTCAATATTTTAAAAACCTGGTAAAAAGAACCCTTCTGGGTAGGAAGTTCAGATCCCCACCCACTCGGCATGCTCCTCAGTGCCCCCAACTCCCCCAGCCTCAGACAGCCCATCAAATATGTCTGAAGAACACAATGTAAAAGCCAAGAGTGAGCTCTTCTTTCATGTCTCTTCTAACTCCAAAAGTCCAGGATTTCATGAATTTAATGCTTCATATCATTAGTCATTCAAGGGAAGGTGGGGGTGGGGGACTGGGTGGGGAGAGATTAATCAAAGAACTTATATGTATAAATGCATAACCCATGAACGCAGACAATGGTCTGGGGAAGGCCTGGGGGGGGGGGTGGATGCGGGGTGGAGGGGATCAATTTGGGGGAAAGGGGGCCATCTGAAATACTTAAACAATAAAGATACATTTTTTAAAAATTTTTCAATGAAAATTATTATACACCTATTAGAATAGCTTTTATAAAAAAACAATAATACCAAGTGTTTGGTGAGGATGTGGAGCAACTGGAACTCTCACACATTGCTGATGGGAATGCAAAATAGTAGAGCCACTTCAGAAAACATTTTAGTAGTTTCTTATAAAGATAAACATATACTTATATACAGACAGCAACTCCATTTCTACATATTTACCCAAGTGAAATGAAAACCTATGTTTAAATAAAAACTTGTATGCAAATATCTTTTGCAACTTTATTCATAATTGCCAAAAAGTGTAAATAATTCAAATGCCCATCAACTGGTTAATGGATAAACAAACTGTGCTGTATCCATAAAGTGGAATACTACTCCACAATGAAAAGGAATGAGCTGCTGATACATGCACTAATGTGAATGAATCTCAAAAACACTATGCTTACACTGAAAACCACAAAACATTATTAAAAAATTAAAGATCTAAATAAATGGAAAGACATCTATGTTCATGAATCAGAAGACTTAATATTGTTAAGGAGATGGCAATACTCCCCAAATTGACTTACAGATTCCATAAAATTCCTATCAAAATTCCACCTGTTTTTTTTTTGCAGACGTTGACAAGCTGATCTTAAAATTCATAGAGAAATGCAATGGACTAAGAATAGCCAAAATTATCTTGAAAAAGAACAAAGTTGGCTGACTCATCACTCCCTATTTCAAAATGTACCACAAAGCTAAAGTAATTCAGACAGTGTCTATATAGATAGACAGATAAACGAAACAGAATAGATCATTGGAAACAGAATTTAGAGTCCAGAAATAAACCCATAGATTAATGGTCAACTGATCTTCAACAAAAGAGATCAAGACAATTTGATGGGGAAAGAATCGTTTTTCTAACCAGTGGTGCTAGACAACTAGATATCAACATTAAAAAGTATACATTTGGACCCCTACCTCACAGCATACACAAAAATTAACTCAAAATGGACCTAAATGTAAGAGCTAACACTACAAAACCCTTCTTAGAAAATACAGGAGTAAATCTTCTTGATCTTGGGCTAGGCGGTGATTTCTTAGATATAACATCAAAAGCACAAGCAATGAAAAAGAAGACTGATATCAAAATTAAAACCTATCGTGCTTCAAAAGATACCATCCAGGAAGTGAAAAGACAAACCAAAGAATAAGAGAAACATCTGTAAATTATCTATAGTAGTCTCCCTTATCCACGGTTTCTCTTCCCATGATTTCAGTTACCCATGCTCAACAATGGTCCAAATATATAAGTGGAAAATTCCAGAAATAAAAAAAATCCTTAAGTTTTAAATGGCATGCCATTCTGAATAGTGTGATGAAATCTCACTCTGTCCAGCTCTGAGTTGCCTGGGACATAAATCATCCCTTTGTCCAGCAAAGGTATATATGCATAAGAAAAAACATAGTATATATAGAGCTCTGTACTATCTGCAGCTTCAGACATCCACTGGGGGTCTTGGAACATATTCCCTGCAGACAAGGGGGGAATACTGTATCCAATAAAAGACTTATATCCAGAATATATAATGAATGCTTACAACTCAATAACAAAAAGACAAACGAATAAAAGTCAACATAAAATTTTAAAATGTTATCTGGCCAAGTTCACTAACTTAGAGGAGAAAAGGGCATTTAAAATAGGGTCTTGAATGTTATTCATTTTTCCTAAATTTAAAAAAAAAAAATACATACCAGGAGTGAAAACCTAGATAAATCAATAGATACAAAGTAAAATAATTTTAAAAAACCATGTTTTTTTAAACTCACATATTTCAACCATCTAAAGATAATCATTATAAATAAATTGGCATATGTCCTTTGAGAACATTAAAAAATAAATAAAATAAAATAGGGTCTTGAACTTTTTTTTAATTGCTGAAACACCCAACTCTGATTAAAGCAGAGTATATCCTCTAGCCAGGGGTGGGGAACCTTTCTTTTGCCTGCAAAATCATTTGGTCTGGCCCTGCCAAGGCAACTGCAGGTGGGACTCAATATTCAATAAATTCAATTAAATATTTGACCAAATATAGTAGGCTAATTTTTAAGATGGTAATTTTGTGTGGCAGGGCCAGACTAAATGCTTTCACAGGCCGTATACAGCCTGCGGGCTCGAAGTTCCCCATCCCTGCCTAGACTATGATATTTCTTTAAAAAAAGAAAAATTAATGCTGTGTTACTAACATATATACAATAATCTGCATGAAGTAGGGGAAGGGCTGAAAAGAAAACTTTATCAGCATTTAGTAATTACTATTCAGGGAGATAGAAAAACTGATTCTGGTAGATACATAATGACTAGAACTCGACTATGGGACAGAGGTAGCTTATAGGCTTGTACGCAACCTAGAAGAATGTCCCTCAATACCATTTGATTCCTTTTGCCTTCCAAAACAACTTTCTAATTTGGTTTTCCAAAATCACTGATCCTAAAAGAAGTGCCTACAATGGCAGAAACTAGTATTCACTACCCCCATATAACAAACAAACTGAGATTCTGGATTACAAAGAAAAAGCTCTCATGATTTTGATTAGCATGACTCAACCCCCCAGAATCTAATCTGTGTTAAAGGAGTAGATAAAACTATATTTTGTGTTCTGCAAAACTAAGGGCCAGATCATAGACTGAAACAGTCACCAAGGTCTTCCATTGATATCTTTTCTTTAGAAAGAATAGTTACAGTTTTAAAAAATATTCTTTACAGTGGGAACACAAAGGAAAACACTGTTGAGTCATGGATAAATTTCTTGTGAACTACAGAATGTTTGTGCTGAAAGAGAGTGGAGGGGGTCTCCTATTTGAGCCTCATTTTACAGATGAAAGGTTAAGTTGCATCTGAGAGGCTGTTACCTGCTCAAGGCTTCAAAGTCAATCAGTCAGAGAGTCAGGCCAAGTCAGTGTTTTTTCCATTTGCACTGTGCTGCCTGCTTCATCACAGAGCGGTAAGTAAGAAGGTCACACAGAATCCCAGCTCCCACTGACTAGCTGTGCGACATTAGGCACGTTACTTAACATCTATAAGCCTTACTGTACTCATCTGTAATTAGGGACAATAATATTTTCTATCAAATGGGTAGGATTAAATAACAGAGTGCACATAAAGTGTCTATCACAGAGCCCAAAACACAGTTAAGTACTCAATAGATTTTTAAATGGATCCATTAATACATATTACAATTAAAATACACAACATGGACACTGTATCAAATAACTCTAAAACACAATCATGGCACCATGTTGCGTATGAATAATGTATCAGCACATTCGTTTTAGCTGTAATTATGTCAGAGAAACATTCTAAGGAGAGTAATGAGAATAACAAAGAAAAAGGAGGCAAAAAACGGACAACCAAGAGACCATTTCTAAACCCTTAATTGATCTTTTTATTAGACTATAATTGACTTTCTTTCCAAGCATCATATGTAAAAACTTACCTACTTATAAATAGTCCTATATAATTTTGAAAGTAACTGGATCCTAATCAAGTGAGAAAACTTTTTATAGTCATTCTGAACTATAAATCCTAACTAAATATAAATAAACATTTGTTTAGGAAAACGAATTCAATCACCTTTTAAAAACTGTTTATTATGCTCTAATTATAGACTCATAAGAAATTGCAAAACTAGTATAAAGATGTCTCACGTAGCCTTCCCCCAGATCCCCCCAAGGGTAACACCTTATATAACGACAGTACATTATCGAAACCAAGAAACTAATGCGTAAATTGAGATATAATCCACATCATAAGAGTACCACTTTAAAGTGGACAATTCAGTGGTTTTTAGTATATTCCCAGAGTTGCACAACCATCACTACCTAACCACCTTTTAAAGCCAATATAACATAACTCTAAAGACCAGAAAATCTGATGTATTCATTTTTAGAAATCTATTTAGCTCGACTCAGAGGTAACTTTGCATTGCGTCATGAATAATCCTCTTTATCAGAGGAAACACTTTCATTCATGCACATCTATAATCAACCTTTCTTGAGCCCCCAGGTAAGACCTTGGATACTAATGGTACGAAGATTTAATCTCTGCCTTTCAAACAGTTCACTGTCTGGAGAGGCAGACTTGTAGGTAAATATTTACATTTCAGTGTGGTAAGCGCTATAATCAGGTCCCCAAGGCACCGCCCAGCAACACTGGGGAGGGCGTCACCCCGGAATAAGGAAGTGATGTGACGAGAGGCTGATGATTCCCGCAGCAGGAGAAAATGCACAGGCAGGATGACAGGAAACAACGCTAAAGGCAACAGGGAGAGCTTGAAGGATCTTAAAAAGAAATGATCAGAGTTGCATTCTGGAAGCATGGGGAAGGTAGGAAGGGGCCCCCAGAGCCAGGGAGGCGATGCAGGAAGGAGGCTCTGATGCCTGCCGCCGCTGAGGCTACAGTAGGAAGAGGAAGACTGAACTGACTGAGATCCCTACCCTACCTCAAAAACACCTGAGCTCTTGGAGCTTCTAGCGAGTTCCCTCCTCATCTCACCCAACAGAAGAAGCCTGGTGGAGCACGGAGTGGATTGGGCTTTGTCATGCTCCAGGAAAACCCTGCTGGCCATTAAAATACTGAAATAGTTCTCTACCAGTCGCCAAATAGCCACTGCCCTGAGAGGCTTCTCCTCTCGTCCCTGGGACCACCCTCAACCCCACCTCCACGGCTCACTAACTAGTGTCTGACCCAGCAGAGGGACCTAGACCCAGCTCCAATGCACTCTAGCAGTCTTGGCCGGTAAGGTGTTCACCGTGACTCACTGATGGCTGAGTATTTTAAATATCACCCCCACGTGGGGGGCAAGTCCAGAGAGCTCCTGGAAACCATTAAGCCTCCACCATCACACACAGCTGCAACAAAAGAAAGATCGATCTCCAATATCCTTTCATTATCCACAATCTGCCTCTCCAGATTTTCCCTCCAGATTCCAACCAGGTATTTCTGCTTAAGGCTCATCTTGTTCCATCCCAACTGTTTCTCTGACTTTGATCTTTTGTTTCTCCCTTCAGTCAATTATTTTCAGTCTCCCTCCAATTTCACTAACTTCAGCTGCCCACAGTAAAGACTTTCCTGGCCGTGAGCAGTCACCATGCCCACTCAATCCCCAAGCGTCAGACCTGAAGTCACAGGAGATATAGAGCCTCGTTGGGTCTATTCATCCACTAAGAAATAATTGCAAAAAAGTTAACAGAAAATTCTGAACATACAATACTCGATCCAGCCCCAAGATGTTACTTTATATATAGATGTTTGTTTGTATTATCTCAAGCTCCAATTAATTAAAATACATAGCATTCCTGTGTTAAAATTAAAGGACACATATCACATTGTTTTAGTGTATATTTATATATGTTATGATTGAACTTTTTTTTTTTAATCCTAACCTGAGGATATTTTTTTCCATTGATTTTCAGAGAGAGTGGAAGGGTGGGAGAAGGAGAGGAAGGGGGGGGAGGGAGAGAGAGGGAGAGAGAGAGAGAGATTGGTTGCCTCCCGCACATGCCCCAACTGGGGCCAGGGATCAAACCCACAATAGAGGTACGTGCCCTTGACCAGAATCGAACCCAAGACCCTTTGGTCTGCAAGCCTACACTCTAACCACTGAGCCAAACCAGCCAGAGCAATGATTGAACATTTTTTAACGATTCCCACCACCACCATCAACTTAAAAGGTGTGGCCACTACACAAAGAATTTGACCGTAAGCAAAGGTATAGCTTAACAGTAATGGCAAGCAGCAAATCAGAAATGATAAGAGACTGTATTAAATGAGCAGCCCAAAGTATAAATTGCATTTTAAAATGAGCATAAATAAGAGATGAACAGAAGAGCTATTGTGTTAGGAAAGATGGTAGGAAATAAAATTGTGGAATCCAGGAAGTAAAACAAAGTAAAATTTACCACTTTTGTTATTTTCTTTCAACCAGAAACTAAAGGTACATTATATGAGATATATTAGTAGGAATAGTCCATAATATTTTATAATGACACATTAAAAGACCTAATTTGCAGCAAAACAATACAATATTTGTCTCTTTAAAATAATCAGATTGTGTAACATACCCCATATTAAAATTGGAATATGGGTAATGTGTTTTCCTTTACCATAAAAATACTAGGAAACAAATCTTAGATGTGCTTTCTGTACTGTGGCTATTCATTTAAACAAACTTACCTAAATTATCCAAGGTGTATTTAAAAATAAGCAATGAAGTCAATTTTTTCATATGAGTTATGCTGCTTATGAAATCTAACACTGCAAGAGATAGTTCAGTACCTTATGTCTTGCAGCTACACCAAGCAAACTCCCATTCACTTTTTTTAAAAACCTACTTCACATGTATTGACATCTAAAGCTTGGCATAGATTGAAGAAGTTGCATTGTAGTGCTGGAACTACCTTATGTTTTGATCAGACTTTCTCTCTCAACAGCCAAGTTTCTTCTGAGTGGCCTCCCAAAAAGCTGATGGGATATTCTGTGGTACAGATGAGTGTGTGAAACTGCAGGCTCAGTATGCCTCCTAACACCCCAGGCATTATTGCCACTTCATGGAGTCCTTCCGATCCACAAACCTCCAATTCCATAATAACTCAGGGGATCTTTTGGATTTTTCTAGAGGTAAAAATCTGAAAGAAGACAGGCTGGATGCCTTCTCCAGCCTAAATTACCCCTAGAAGTACTTGAGAGCCTTAGGTAAAGTGATTAATTCTGCTTCCTTGTGTTGTGATCAACGTTTTTATCTGTTGATTCTTACTGGCACCTCCCGCCTAGAGTTTTTGGAATCCTTTGGGACTCCTAAAGCCAACTCTTCCACTTAGGTGTCCTCAAAATAAGGCTGGGGCCCAGACTAGAGGCTCTTGAGTTAAATCAGGCTGTGGAGAAAGAAGGCTCTGCACCTGCCTGGAGGCAAAGGATAACCTGCCGGTCTGTGGAGTGCCTGGGTGGAATACCAGACTATGAGGGTTCACAATGATTGGCTTTTTCCTACTACCAGTTCAATGAAAGTGGCCAGACATTTGACTGTGCCCTGGGGCACGCTGTTTTGATGTACCCCTATTTCTTTTAGGTCTTGTGCCTGTGGGCCTTTGCTAATTTATCTGGCGCCCACAATACCATTTCACAGCAAGCCTCCTTAATCTCTCCACCAAAGTGGAGTGCCTGTATTGTTAGTCATCCGCCCTATTCATCAGTCTTCAGACTATCCCTTCTTTTTCTCCTTTTCCAGAGCAAAATAACCTATTAGCATTGGCATTCTGCCGAACACTGATTGCCCAAATGCCAAACAGTACTTTCCTGGAGGCTCCCATTCCCAAAGCCCTAGCCTGGCATTGTTTTGAGGGCTAAAAGTGCACCCTGGGTAGGGCTGGGAGCTTTGGAGCTGGCAGGCCGGGCTCACTGGGGACCCAACACAGCACTCCTTCGCCCTCTAGCAAAGCTCTTCTTGGGGGCCACTTAAGTTTGGGAACAGAGATGCTAGGTATGCCTTTTAGGGCTCCACAGGTCACACTTCCTAACTGTTAATGCACAATTTAGGTGGCACTGTATCAGTCAAAGGATTTTCAAACATCAGTTCAATGTTGGAATTTGATACCCTCTCTTTTGGTTGGTCAGATAACTAAACTGATGCCAGAGATGCGATCTCCCAGAAATAAAATTTACGTGTAGCTGCTGCAGCCACAGAATTAAGACTGATACCTGAATCTACCTTTTCTTTATATGGTACCATCTGCTTTGTAAAGAATCTTAATTTGTGTTATACAGTTTTGGAATTAGATGAAATTCAACGTCAGCTTTAGGCATTTATTTTTAGTTTAGAGTGACTCCTCTGAACACGTCAAGAATGATTGAAATTTGCTGACAGTAATTTTTCCTAGACAAGTAGATTTCTGTCGTTTGACTCAACTGTACCAGAGTAAGTTAGATAAACATAGTAAGGGAAAGACTAAGTATATTTGGCTTTACATTTTTAGCTTTTCTACCTAGAAGTAGCCTGCTATTTTGTCAGCCTGGAATGCCCTTTACCCATCCCCCATAGCCCATTTTTTGCTTTTGGAACTGTTTCATGACCTAGTTCAAATTTCACCTCCTCTGAGAAATATTTGCTAATTTTGAGTCCCCCACATTTCCACCGCCACAGCATATCACCTCGTTTTAGCCCTGAATTCCAGGATGTTATACAGTTTGCTATTTACATGTTTGCAATCCCTCAGCCCTTAGGTGCCTTTACTCCCTCCTAATCCCCCAGTGCATTAAATTGTGAAGATTTTCTTGAAAATCAATATACAAATATAAAATAATCATAATTTGTTTTTAGGTCAGGGAACAGAAAAATAAGAGCATCAAACTGGAATTATGACCCACTGTAGAATGTTTAGAATCCTTCCCACTTGAAGATAGGTATGCATATCCACAAATGACTAACTTTTACCTCAAATGTGGGACTGACTCTTGGCTTTTCCTCTCACTTTTTTGTATCCAGTCAATCATCAAGACTCATCAACTTCATCTACTAAATATCTGTATAACCCATTAGTAGTGTTTCTCAAACCTCAGCAAGCATAAGACTCACCTGAAAGACTTGTTAAAACAGATTGCTAAGCTCTATCACCCAAGTTTCTGATTCACTAGGTCTGCAGTGGGGCCAAGAATTTGCATTTCTAACAAGTACCCAGGTGAAACAGATGCTGTTCAGCCACAAACCATACCTTGAGGAGCCGCTGCTTTAACCCATCCCTTACTCTATTCCCCTTGCTTTTAACAAGGTTCACAGTCTCTACAAAAGGAAAAGAGCCCCTGAGTTGTGGCACAGTAAGATGGCTCTAATAAGGCGTAATAGCTAGGTTTGGTCCTGATCTTGAATGGTTTCTCTTGGTGAGCAGTGGTTGTCTGAGGCTTTGAAATGATCCTTGACATACATACAGGAATGAATCCTAAAGCATTTCTGGAGCGGTATAGATTGTCTCTAAATATGGACCAGGCAGATGAGGTCATGGTTATGCAGGGAGTCAGAAGTAGAGGAGGGGGAATAAAAGCTATAATCACTGTCAAAGGGGTGTTTTCTGCAGACAAGTGAATGGAGCTATTGTACACAAACTCAGTAGTTGCCAAGCATGTGGCCTAATTATTTTGCCTGTATGAGCATGGCACGGAAGGATCTCCTTAGAGGACTTGATTCACACAATTTGTGTTTAGTCTGACGTTAGCAAGCAAAAACCTAGAGAATTTTAACCTGAGTCTTTATAATCCTGCCTTCCGAATCCAAGATGTGATACAATTAAGTTGAAAAGACCATGAAGGTAAAACACCATTCTTAGAAATAGTACATCAATTGCAATCAGTGAAAGAGCAATGCAAGGGCCCTATCTTGTTCCAAATATTGACAACAATAATAAGGATCATAAGGTGGCATTGGAGGCAAGAGGTCCATAATTTAAATGTAGAGGTTGGCCTCCCACAGAAACTATTCTCCCTAATCTATCTTTGGCTCTACCTATATTTAAAATGTTTGTAAAAGTTCAAAAAGTTGTATTGGCCACCAGAGTCTAGGATCTTAAAGAAATGGAAGACCCAGCTGCGATGAACATATGACAAGGTGTTTTGCTTGCACAGGGAAAACACCATTCACTCTGCAACAAAGGACTGATGGTGCTTTAGTGCTCTTCATATTTCTCAGCTGCCTGAGAAAACCATTAAGATGGTTGACCTGAGCCCCAAAGGTCAAAGGCCAGAGAACAGAGGGGCCAGAATTGCTACCTGGCCTCCAGGAGAGCAGCACCCTCCTCCATAAGCACCATGCAGGTGAGAGACAGAAGCTGTAAGGTTGCTGCCAAACCTCCATTATATTCACATCTGTCATACAAGCTCTGGTGAGGTACAGCTGAAGAAGAGTGACCCCCAAGAGGCTGCTCCACGAAACAGGGTCTGCAGGGACAGACAGAACGTTACAGATGAGGCCATCGGAAGATGAAGTCAGCTTAACAGAGTTAGAAACAGGTTGGGAAGCATGGCTCACTTCCTGTTGGGGCAAATGGTTAGAACATGAGGCTGGGAGGAGGTCGTTTTTATGTGATACTGACTTAGGGGAAAGGAGTCAAGGAGGTTTCTGTGGCTGGGGTAATCCCTGTACTCAGTATCTCCATGAAGCACTGCACTACATAGTATTCACTTGACCTAAGCCTTCTAAACCTGCAAAGATGGGGGGAGAGTATAAACCTGAAAAGCGTGAAATCCTAAGAGATAAATTTAAAAACCATAGGAGATATAGACTGGAGCTCTGCTAATTCAACAAAAGATAACTGCAGAACGTTATCAGAGACCTCGAAGGCTCCATAAAATACCACATTTACATACTGTACTTCTCACCAGGGAGAGGGCTGCAGAGCAAAATGGTTTGGAAATGGATGGGTTGAAACTATAAAAAGGGTTATAAAGTAGTTAGAAAATGTTTACTGTTTCCAGGCATAAGAAATTTTAGTGTTGAAGGTAACACAGCAATCATGCAGCACAAACAAATCAGAACAAATATTTATTGAACTATAACTATGTAAAGCACTGAAGTCGGTACTATAATTCTTAGGACTTCAAACTTATAGATTTCTCTTACTCTTGCCTTTATCAATTCTAATGTATATTCTACCTGAAAATAAAGTTCTTAAAATAATCCAGAATATTTTAATGTTGCAATTATTACATCACTGGCAAGTCACTTCTAAAATTAATGTCTTGCTCCCTCTTATTTTGAGTTATACATTTTAATACCTATACATAAGTCACTACAAACAAATAACAAACATGACTACTTTTGTCTTTAGGTTGTCTGATTTTATTTTGGCGAACATCTCTTTTGTGTGTGTGTCGTATTAATGATAGCACAGACATGATAAACCAGTCTCTGGACAATTAAACAAACAGAAGACTCAGAAACCACATGCTCTCCTATTTTACACTATGTTGAATTTCCTCACCTAGCATATTCATTCCAAGCATTTAAGAGAATGCTAATTAATACAAATATCATTGAGTAAAATCTGCTGTGGTGAATGCTTCCAGGTTTCTCTTGGATGCCACCAGCGCGTCCTTGAACAGTACTTTTACAAACACAAAAAAATAAAAGCAAAAATACACATCTAGAATTTACCTTCTGTCTGAAAAAGGCTTATCTGCATTCCTTTTATATAACAAATGTTTTAATATACAAATTAAGAAACAGAATACAAGTGCTTGTTAGTGTCCTAGAAGGCTAATTTTGGAACTATCTTAGTTTCAAGAATCAGTCGTACTTGTTATTGTAACAGAGACCCTTAAAACAGCATAATTACTTTTACAATAAAATTTTTAAAAATATTCATGAGAACACAATAGCTTTATGTTTTCCTCTGTGAATAAAATTATCCAAATTTTCTAACAACATCCCTTTTGCATTAATGAAACCAAGGATTCTGCTTACCAAACGTGAAGCAGAAGTTCTTAGAAAAGACAAATCACGGTCTGGGCAATAAGTGAACCTCTAAAGCCAGAGACGTGGTAAGATAGAAGGAAAGCAAACCTGAACTCTTAAACTTTAAAGAATAGTTCTAATGAAGATTCCAATCATACCAGCCTTGGATTTTACAATTTCATTGAGATTTAACAGAAATCCTTTTATGGGAACTTACCGCTTAAGTAAAATATTTCTCAATTCTATTTTTGATTTGCATAGAATAAGGAAATGTAAGTATAGTATATTACTCTGTTTAAATGTTCCTTATTATCTGTAACATTTCCAAATAATTTCCTCTTTACTGCGAAATACATATTAATATTCACATTTTATAAATGAGGAAATTAAGGCACAGACAGGTGGAATGACTTAAGGAGTCAGAATGGATAAAGGGAACGATGGGATTTAGAGACAACAGGGTTTAAATATAATAAGGTCACCTGCTAACTTTGAGCAGCTCCCTTCACCTGGACCTGTTTTTCATTTGTAAAATGAGGATAATACCGCCTACCTCTCAAGTGGTTGATGTAAGGTATGAGCAAAGCACCTGGCAGATAGCCTCGTACAGAATTAGCCAGTCAAACATTGGCCCTCCCACCAATCCACAATCCCATTTTCTTCAGCTGGTACAAGAGGTAGAACATTGTGAGGTGCATGAGATAATATAACACAGGTGGAGTGCCTGGCAAGTACAGGGCTCCACACACTTGTTCTCTCCCCTAGTATTCCCTCCCTTACCCTAAGCCCCACAGCTACTAAGTGGCTGAGCCACAATCCATTCCAAACCTTAGTTCCACTATAGAACTGCCTCTGTACACACATATTTTATTAATGGTAGTGCCTTATTTAACTGCAAAAACTAATTTAACCTAGCTATTTAATCAGTAGTTATTTTAATATGTTCCCAGTAAAATCAAATTCATTTCTAGGGGAGTTCTACTTTGCAATAATCACAAAAGTGATTAATATTTCTGACTTGAATATGTGTATTTTTCAATACATATTTCTACTGGCATTTATTCAACATATATTCTTAATATTTCATAAACTATTAGAACCTGAAAGATAGTTAAAAATCTATTCCTTAGGATATCGCATGTCTAAGCATTTAAATGACTCCATTTGGTATAGTGAATTCAAAGATATTTGGTAGCTTTTTCATTTTTCCTATTTTTCTCCCAAATAAAATAACAAAGTAAGGTAGTAAATGTGGTAAATAAATATAGATATGTATTAAATGAAACAGATGTGTAAAAAACATGGACCAGATCTGCATTTATGAGACAATGACCTTCAAAGCTGGCAGGGAGCTGTTAACAATGTTCTTCACAGGGGAACAATTACACTACAACCCTCCTATGTGTATGTACTTTCATTTCTCAAGGTCTACAAATACATTTGCATATCAGAAAGAATAAAAGAATAGTTTGGTAACTGTGGCAACCTTCATTGAGAGAACATAAGGCATTTTCACCACCTTAATAATCACATTCTAAGTGCCAGATCAGTGTATCTGCTACAATACGAAAGGCTAGACCAATACTTTTGACAGAATTTTCTACAACTGAAATTTACCAAATGTGGCTACTGCAACTCTGATTCTATAGTACCCTACGTGGTCTCTAATTATCTCAAGAAGCACTGAAATCTTCCTGAAACAGATACCTTATTTAAACAAAAATATGGCATACAATACTCTAAGGAAAAGGAGTTCAAATTGTCACCAAATTTTTAAAAAATATACGGTACTGCAATTCCTAAAATGTTGGGAACATTGCTTTAACCTAATAAGTAGCTCACAGCTTCTTTTAATGTGCCCAGTGTTTGACAAATAAGTCTGTGTGCGCGTGAGTGTGCGAGCACACACACATATACACACACACACAGAAATGCACAAGGGGAAAAGTTGCTAAGAAAAGCTCAATTTCTAAACGCTCAAACTATATACACAAAATGTTAATTTCACATAAGTAACTGTCTTTTCTTACATTTCCTCACATAGATAAAAGCAAAAGCTATTCACAACAGTGGTGCCCCAAAATAACAATATTACATATACTTTAGAATTCCTGGGGTTTTTTTGGTTTCATGCAAGAATCACAATGCACAATCATTAACACGTCTAGACAATGGACACATCACAATATGGTCATGTTACACCAAGCTCAATTTTTTTTATTTTATTTTTAATTTTTCTAAATTATAGTAAGTAAAGAACCATATATAGTAAGCATAAATCCAATAAGTTCCTGCTTAACTTAAAAATAGTATTTTTCAATGGTAATAAAAACTACCCACAACTATAATACCAATCAACCAACTTTAAATGTTGCACTAACTGGGAAAAATAGCAAATTGCCTTATTGTGATACCTTAAAACCACAAGATTATCCCTAGTGGAGACGCAAATTGTGATTCGTTTTTACTCTACACCTTGGCAAAAGTTAATGACCTGTCCTGGAAATTTTATTTCACCATTTGTATTCCCCAAAAGTATTTTTAGTACTCATGAAGTCTAAATCTTGCACTGCCCTTCATATGCTATTGTGTAAAGCTTTACATTTTAAAACAAAAGGATAAATATTTTTTAAAAGCTCTCCTCTAGACAAGGTATTCAAATGTTGAAAATGTTAACTCAATGTTTTCTGCTCCCCACCAAAAAACAAAAACCTGTATGTGAGACATAAAGATACAATAGAAACAAAAAGTAGCATGCCACTTATTCAGTAAGGAAATAATAATACATAGCATCTCTATCATATTCCACTACAACAATCCTTTCACTTGATGGCTAGCATCTTTATGACTGCTTAATCTGTATTTAAGTGGCCTCAAAAAGAGATTTTGTTATTTTTCTCTACCCTCATGGATCTTTGGCAGCAGTCATCACTTATGCCCAAAGCTGGTGGGGGTGGGGGAGCGGAGAGAAGCTGAACTGAGCACAGAGTCAGCAGAGGCAGCTGCTCTCCTACACAACCCAACGTCTTTCTCACACACCGCTATTTTCCGCTATTGAGCATTGTCAGCAAAAAAATAAATAAATGCGGGGGGGGGGGGGGTAGGCAGGGAGACAAAGAGAGTAGGACCCGGGGCCGACAGTTTTTGTCTGCCACCTCTGAGGCGAGTAGCCCTCTGATTTCTTGCTGAAATCGGGATCAGGTGAGACCCCTGCGGGTGCAACTCAATTCGCTGCTCTGGAAAGAGCAGTTTCCGGCGGGGAGCGCAGGATCCACCCGGCTGCTGAACTAAACGCCGGGGCATTGTCGATGTTTTCTCTCTCTGACTTTATAAAGGAGAGAGGGCTGTGACTGCGTTCCTGCGAAAGACTACTACTCCTGACGTGCCACACAGCAGTAGTGAAGGGACATAAGCCAGGGGTTGTAAAAATCCCTTCAAAAACACCGGGTTCTGGAGAAATGCTGTGCAGCATTATCGTATTGTTGGCGTTTCTGGAAGTCACCGATTCTTTCTCGCCACCGTCGACCCTCAAATCGCTAAGACTTGTTGCTAAATCTTCACCTCACGCCCCCCAGAACTGCCCAACAGGCATGAGATTTGGGGAGCGAAGAGCGGGAGGGGGACCCAGATCTTTAACACCCAGAGGGCTGGCTGGGTTCCCTTCCATAGGCCACTCTGCATGGGCTGCGCGTTCAGTTCTACCTTCAGAGAGCTCTGACTCACAAATGCTGGGGGGGAAATTATGACATACACCATTATCCTTCCGACCAAAGACAGATAAGAAACGCCTGCTAGCCGTCCTTGCGGGGCCCGAGAGCCCAACGCCAGCGCCCCTCGACGGGGCGGCCGGGGAAGGAGCCTCCAGCCCTGCCCGCCTCCCTCCGGACGCCCGCGGATGATGCGCCCCATCCGGGCTGGCTCCAGAAGCCAGGATGGAGCGCCCTTACCCCGGGAGAGAGCAGGGAACGAGTTGGGGGTCCGAGACGCGGGGACTCGCCCCGCAGCCGCGCCAAGCGCGCAGTGCCCGCCACGGGCAGGGGCCCCGGTGGAGGCGCCCTGCAAACGGGGCCGTCCTCCGCAGCCAGGGGCGGACAAAGCGCCGGGGTCTGCGGCGACTCCCAGGCAGCGGCCAAAGGGCCAAGTTGGCCAGACTCGGTGGACGAGGGGGTCCCGGGGCGGGGCGGCCGGCGCGGCACTGACCTGGATGGTGCAGGTGTACTCGCTGTCGTCCAGCAGCCGCACGGTGCAGCTGTACTCGCGCTCCAGGCTCCTGCTGCTGCCGCTCATCAACCTGCTCAGCATCTTCCCGCCCGCCCGCCGCCCCCGGGAGAGACGCCGCGGCGCTGCGGACCCCGGACTAGGCGCCCCTCAGCCCGGCAGCTCCGCGCCGAACCCGGGCACCTGCACCATCACCCCAGCCGGGTCGCCGCCGCTGCCTCCCGCTGGCCCCGCTCCTCCTCCTTCTCCTCCTCCTTCTCCGCCGCCGCCTCCCCCAGCCCAGAGCAAGCGCCGCGCTCTCTCTCTTCTGCGCCCCGAGGCTGTTGCCCAGCTCGCGGGGCGGGGCCTCTGCCGGCGGAGGCCCAATGGGGGTCAGCGCGGCGGAACCGAGTGGCAGACGGTACAGCCAATAGAAATAACGTATCGAAATGATGGACAAGGTAGGGAAGCAATCACGGGAAAACAGTCAGAAAGAGCCGAGCCAGACCAGCCTTCGGGCGTCCCAAACCGGGGTCTCTTCGACTCGCTGCAGTTTCTACAACCGCTGTTTCCCCTCCCCGGAGCCAGGTGTGGGCGCTCGGCGGGATCGCGGTCTGCTGTTTGAAGACGTGTGGGCTCTGCTTCGGAAGCCAAAGCCTAAGCTCCGCAACGCCGCCGTTCCCGCCCTCTCGGGAGCCGCGGCTGAGCGAGACCTCGGTCCCAGCACCTGCAGAATGCGGGCACCTTCCCCCGGACCGGAGGCTGCCCCCGCGCTCCGTCCCGCGCCTCGCGGACCGGCCTCTGCCCCAGCCCTCCGGTTTTGGAGACCATCTATTTTACTAGAGCTACTCAAGTAAAAGCTGGAGAGTTCGCGGAGGTTCTTAAGCACCAGGTTTGACCCCTAGAAACCCCTTCACTCTTAACACCCTTTGCCTCCTTCCTTTTATTTTCAGAAAACAAAAGGAGACTGTGTCGTCCTTCTTCAGCCGGTATGGAGCAGAGGAAGCGATGGATTAGTCCCTTGCGCCTTTAGAACTGGAATTATATCTTCAGAGTTCTTCAACAAAACACAAAGAAAAAAAAAATTGGGACCCCACATCTAAAGACCTCATGTTATTTACGAAAACTTTACTTAGAGATAATATTCTCCCTCAAAAATTTTTGATGGAAGGAAATACTATAAAAGAATCATATCAACACAGAACATTAATGCCGTGATAAATGCGTTAATTTAAAAATAATAAAATATGCATAGTCTCCTATTATTTTCATGTAAACTGTTCTTGTTTATCTACACACATACCAAAAATGAAACCTTACATTGCCCTAGAAAAAAAATCTAACCTTTAAAGTACGCTTCTTCTCCAGCGTCTTTGGATTCAGTATTTCTCCCAATTTATTTGCTTAGAAGCCTCCCCCCACCCTTTTTGTTATCACCTCAGTAGCCTGGATTGCTTTCCTCATTAGTTGCTTTCTCCCTGTAGCATTCAATAGCCATAAGAGGGGGTTCCTCTTTTCAGTAAAATCCTGGAGGAGTTAGTGAAGAACCTAGAACCAGTGAGTCAGATATTCTAGCCATAAAACCAAGTGTGAGCTCTTCTACTCTGTAGCCCTAACATGTAGCCTGATGCCTGCAACATAATAGGTATCCAATAAATGTTTGTTAAGTAAAGTAAATGGAATTGATCATAATTTTACAGAATCTAAATCCCAGGGGAAGATCTGTAAAGAAAGTAAGAGAATTTCAGGAAAGTCCTGGAGATGAATAAAATTATTAATATGCCAAAGTAAAATTATACAAAGCTCAGCTTTGTTGTGTAGTTAAGAGAAGATAATGAGATTTCAGATAGGCAGAATTTTCGTTGAAAGAAAAGTTGCTATTCGTTATAGAATCTATACGGTCAAGAAAACATATCCCAGAAGCTAGAGGAAGACCAGAAGTGTGATGGTAAGGAAGTGTCTTTAACAGCGTATGCAAATAAGCAGCTGTTAGAATAAAAACACAAAGCACCACCGTGAATCCAGAAAAACTCTAAGGAACTGAATGCACTCTTCTTTTCAAAGTATGGCCATAGATGCAATCAACAGCGACGAGATTGTGGCTGCTATGCCAATGTGTTAAGTAACCTTCCTGCTCAACCAAAAAAATCATGTTAGCTTAGATGCTTACCTCACTGAAAAACCAGTTAGATATTCATCCATGCTTATGCATAATATCCATAAAAAGCTTTAAACTCCCCTTACTCTCTGATATAGAAAACAGAGGGTGGACAAATAATGGAAGAAAAGCAAGAAACAATTAGTTTCTGGTTAGATGTATTTCTCTACAAGGCTCAAGGGGAACTAAAGGCAGAAGTCTAAGGGAAGCTTAAAAAAGGGGAGGGGGCTCATAAAAAATCAAACTGAGAAATACTTAGTTTACCTTTGGTTTTCTCAAGTCTATTGAGCAGAATGCCCAGGATAGAAAGGGTTTTTTTTGTTTGTTTGTTTTTTAATAAAAGGCCTCAGTGTACCCTTGAAAATCAGTGTCATAGCTTTCATGAGTTTTTTAGTACAAAGGAGGCAATATTTAAAATAAAAGTCCCAACTACAACAGCTCTGAGCTCCTACCTTCCAAATTATCCATATGTCAGACCCCTTTAGAAATTCCCTCACTTCTCTGGTATGGAGGAGTCCCCAAGGGAGGTACTATTACCCACATATGTCTGAAATAACTGAACTGCCCCTGCCTTTGCTTCAGATGTCCCATACAGTGATGTTCTGGGACACTGAGCTCTCTCCAGCCAGTGCAACCTCCAGTATTGCCTTGAGATTCAGCAGGAAGGGGCACTGCACTCTCTTCACCAGGGCATCGCAAACAAAGGCTCTTCCCCTCAAAGTCTCCTCACAGCACAGCTAAGATCCTAGTTTTATATAACAATATTAGAAAGGAAAAATAACCCAGAGTACCCTGCAGGTATTATGAGGCTGCTCTCAAAACCCTTTGGGCTAGATACAGGTTTGCCTTAGTGCCAGCCTGGGTCCATATGGCTGAAGATAGCTCTCTTCTCCATCAAGAGTTCCACTGGCCATGTCTTGGACATCCAGGCCCAACCACTGTGAAACTGAGAAGAAAACAAGTCTCCTCCCCCAGTTTAAGGTCTACTTTCAAAGTCCCATTTTCTATCCCAGGTGCTGCCTTGTGCCTAGGAAGACTAACCATGGGAATAATCTACTACTTTAGAGGACACCCCACCCTCCATCCCCAGGGGTGTGACCTTGACTTCTGACCCATGTGGACTGTCACCTTAGAACATAGCAGTCCAACATCACATTTCTCACAAAGATTGAGTTCCTCAGTCTTAACATGGAGTCCAAGTAGACCTTCACCAAAGTTAGTCCAGTCCCTTGACACAATTATTTCTCTGGTAAACAGTGAGGATCATGACTGTCTTTGCTTTCTTGCATCTTTTAAACCTGAGCTTCTGTTCTCCTAAGAGCAAGGACATTCACATCTCCACAGAAACAGCCATATGTTCTCACACACACACACACACACACACACACACACACACACACACACACACACACACATTTGGTCTAAATCCACAGAGAGTAGAAACAGTCTCTTCTGCATCATGTCTCCAGAAGCAATGCCTGTGCTCCACACATAAAGATTTGCCTATACAAACGGAGCACTCTGCTTATCAGACTAAAGCATCTACATTCAGGTTAATGGTTACTTTATATTTTTCCAAGAGTAGTACATGTATGTGTACTTGCTTTAATACAAGTAGTTAAACAATTTACAGTTTTCCCAAAACAATCTACTTCTGAAGAAATGCTTGAGTCTCCTATCAGGACAGAAAACCACCTACAGTTTAAGAGACAGCTTTTCTACCTCCTGCCAACCTTTAGGATTTTCAGTTTAGCCCCCATTACACTTAGAAGTATTTTTAATGTGGAAATATAAGAAGTGCTTTCTTATTTCAAACTACAAGCATTTATTGAGCACTTATTATGTGTTAGGCACATACTCTGTGACAACTTTCTGAAACAGATGAGACACAGCCCAAAGAATATAGGAAAAGGAAAGGTACAAATCAAGAAGTTAATGATCTAGGAGAGAGTGTTAGGTGTATGTACAATTAGCTATAATACAACACGTGAAGCATGAGCAAAGTACTACAGAAGAATAGTATCATTACCTAATCATGGGAAATAATGGAGCTTTACAGAAAAGGCAGTTGAGTTGGGCCCTCAGCAATGAAGTAGTATCGTGATGGATACAGGCAGCAAGATAAGAGAAGGATATGAGACAAGGAGTGACTTTTTTTTTTTTTTTTTGAGGAGTGACATTTTAAGTAGAGGAAATAGCATGAGCAAAAACATAGAAGCACAAATGTATATAGCAGGTTCCAGAAATTGCAGGATGGATAGCACTTGGGATGCATTGGCTGAGAAGAGGTGAACTGAGGTCAGATCATATGGGACCTTCAATGCCACGCTTAGGAATATGGACTCTGCTGTAACAAGAGGGGTGGGGTCGGGGAGAGAATTGGATTTTTTTAAAGCAGAGAAGTGACAGTATCTGACCTGTACTTGGAAATGATCATTTTCATAGCAGTATAAATGATTAAATTAAAGCAAGATGAGATTGTTTACTGGAGTAAAAATGCATTTTGAAAACAATAGTGTCTTTAATGAGGCATCAGAAGCATTTATAATAGGTCTCTCAGATGTCATTGACAGGCTTTATTATATTCTCCAATCATGGTTCACTTTCCCTAGATTTCCAGCTAATCTTCGACCACTGTTCTAGGAACAAAATGTATACAAAACAAAGCAAATTAATTCATTTATTCAAAAAAATTATTGACAGTCTACTATGTGCAAGTCCCTATGCCAGGTGCTGAGAGAATTCAAAGATGAATAAATCATATTCTCAATCCTCATAGACTTTACAGTCCCATGCAATCTGCAAAATTACCTCAATAAGATTTATTAAGTATTCAGTTTAGATACATTAATATTCAATGCACATTGGTTAAAACAAAAAGAAAGAAAGGGGAAAGACAGCAAAGATATGAGAAATAGCCCAAAGAACATAGGCAAAGAAATATATAAACAAGAGGAAATCCGAACAGCCCATATTTCTTTTTTTCTATATTTCTTGATTAAGAATGTCAGTTGACGACTTACTCTGCAAAACGAGGTAATGAACATCATTGCACTTCCTCCTATCCTCTGTACTCCAACTTGCAATTTTTGTGGCTTGTATCGTTTCTATTTTGTCAGGGTTTATAGTATTTACAGCTTTAGGCAAACGTATTTCCTGCACTCGCTTAGTCTCACTTCTGTATTCAAATGGGTCCAGTGCTCACCACCAGCTCATGTACCCTAGCATCACCATTCCGGGGGGTTTATCTTTATTCACATCCTGCTAGGTGAGCTTTCTTTGCTAAGCAGTTTGTTCAAGAATGACTAATGGCCACATCCCCTGAGTTCTTTAATGTCTGCCTTTATACTTGAACAAATTTTTGAATAGAAATATTACACTGTTCACTTTCTTTCCCTCAGAATTTTGTAGCCATGGCTCTGTTGCCTTGTTTCCTGACATTTGCTATGGAGAAGTCTGGTATGAGTCAAAAATTTACTCCTATAGGTAATGTTCTTCGTAACTTTTCATCCACTCACACATACTTCCTCCACCCCACCATGTTGCTTGGTTATAAATTCCCATTTTTCTTCGTTGTATTCAGAATCGAGCCCAGGCGTGGCTCTGCGGTCAAGCATCGACCTAGGATCCAGGAGATCTCGGTTCGATTCCCGGTCAGGGCACAGGCCCGGGTTGCGGGCTGGATCCCCAGTCGGGGGCATGCAGGAGGCAGCGATCAATGGTGACTCTCTCATCACTGATGTTTCTATCTCTCTTTTTCCCTCTCCCTTCCTCTCTCTGAAGTCAATAAAGGTATATTAAAAAAAAAAAAAAAGAATTGAGCCCACTGCAATAGTTTTCCTGAATAAAATCTGTTTTTAACTACCTGAACTCTGTCCACCTCTGGTTTTCTTTAACAGTTGTTTTTGTCTAAACTGGATTCTTTACCTGTCTTCCAAAAATCTTGTTTGTTTCTACCATACGTGAATGGTAGTCATGTCATTATATTTCATCCAGTCCATGCTTAGCACGGACAGACCTTTCAGATTTTCAATTGTCTCTTATTAATTCCCTCTAATAAGTTTTTCTTCCCCCAGGTTAAGAGTTTAGAGTTGTTTCCTAACCAGTTTTCTCTAAAATGAGAATGTAGGATAAAGGGAAGAAAGGCAAGAAGTTGGGGCTGAGTGTTGCTCTTAAGAGTGCTGCTCTCTTGTGAGATTTCAGTTAAATGAATACTTCAGCCCAAGCTCACCAGCCAGGAATACATTACACTCTTGTGTAATTTGTAGCAATTCTTCTGCTCAGCCTGGTCACCTGGGAAATGGAAAGCTCTGAAGGCCCTTTTTGTCTCTGCCACAGTCCTGTGGTGGTGTATGGAGGCTTCTATTCTAAAACAGTTTCCTGGATTCCCCCCTTTTCCTCCCCCCCCCTCAGTTGCTTATCTGTACCCTCAGAATTTTTCACAGGCTAGTGAAGGAATGAGAGAGAATCCTCAGAATGTTGTCAACTCTCCCCCTCTTCCTCTCAATCTATCCTGAGGAGTAGGGGGCAGGGTGGGGAGCCACACCTTACAACGCCAGAATTTTGTTTATTTTATTGACCACTTTTTAAAAAACCATTTAACTTATGTGTAAGGTTTAATCCTTTACTGGGTAAATTTGGGGCTTTGTTAGCGCATTTTTGTTGTTGTTAGTCATTTTATTAGAATATCTACGACCCTGCCTAATTCTCCTGTCCTTTCTCAGAAAGTTGTCATCTAAGCTCAACAAGGTTTGAAGTAGTTGCTAACCAAAGATATGTTCGCAAAGAGGTTCAAATAGAAGAGAACAGAAGAATAACATTCCACAGTGCACATGCTAATTATTTAGTAAATGTCTGCAGAATTCATTTAAAAGTTTCCCTGGACATAGTTCAATTAATTAAAACTGCAAATCATTATTATATCTTATCATTTCAATTTTTTCTATTATAGTAATAAGGGAGCACTCGCTATATGCCAGAGACTCTGCTGGGTACTTTACATATATTATCTAATTTAATCCTTACAATTTACAATGCTCTGGTGAGGCTGTGCTATTGCTATCACTCCCGTTTTATAGGTGAGTAACTTTCAGTGTAGTATTGAAGAATACAGCTATCAAGAGGCAAAACCAGGACTCAGACCCAGGTCTCTGAGGTCAAGGACTGCTTTAAAGAACTATATTATAAAGCCTTCTTTTTAAGGAATTTAGTGAAAAGTGCACTGAAATTGGAGTCAGAAGACTAGAATACAAGCCCCAGATCTAACATTATATGCTATGTAATCTTGGAAAGTCATATGAAATCCATTTCTCATTTGTAAAATTGGGATAATAATGTCTTCCCTGGTTGTTCCAAGTCTTATGATTTTGATTAAAAATGGCAGGTTGAATATATGACTTTACCCCTGCTCTTGCTCCAAATCTACTAAAACAATAGTAAGTGATTTTTTTTTTAAGCATCAACCTTCAAGATCAATGTGAATAGAGAGTTACCACAGCAATAACATTTTAGAAAGCATATAGATGACCAAACAGACCCAAGAAAGTTGAATTCAAACCCGACAAAGGGGAAAGCTGAAAAGCAATTTGATTTGCACATAGAACCCACAAAATATTTATAAATTAATACAGCAAATGTTTCGGGAAATGGACACAGAATTGAAAACAGGAGGATTGTTTGAAAGTCCGTTTAAAAAGCAGTTTCCCTCCCCAACTCTGCACAGCTAAGAGATTTCTCCACCTCATCAGAAGACTTGAGAGTAATTCTCTAAAAAGAGCAAAACAGAGTTTCTGAACCTGGCCTGAGGGATGGGGTGGGAGGAGGGTTTTACCAGAAATTTAAGAAATTTAATACTTCTAGCATAAAACCAAGAAAACAAAACAAAACAGGCAACTTGGAGAATGGAAAGGCAGTAAAAAGAGAAATTTCAAAAAGCAAATAATTACTAAATATCCTAACAGAGAGGGGAGAAGATATGGCGTCCCTTTAATAAGGAATGTGATTTAGGAGAAGCAAACACATTCAGAAAATTAAAAAAGGACACTTTATAAGTGTAAAATAAAAGAGAAGAAATGAAACATAAAACTGAATAGAAATATGGAAAAAAGGTAGAGGGCAGGAAATTATCAAAAGCATAATTCAAGAAAAATTTCTATACTGAAAGACATGAATTCCCAAATTTAGAGGGCCTACCAAGTGTCCAGCACAACAGAAAGAAACAAATCCACACTGTGACACACCCCTGTTAAATTTCAGAACATGAGGAACAAGAATAAGCTTCCAGAAAGGTAAAAAGTTAAACATCAGGATTACACTGAACTTCTCAACGAAAACATTGGAATCAAGAAGATAAGTAGAGCAATACCCATAAGTTCTAAGGAAAACGATTTCCAATCCAGAATTCTATATCCAAATAAACTATCAATTAGGTAAAGACATTTTAAGCATGCAAGATCTCTCAATAACTGATTGGTAGGGCTGAGATGAAGATTGCTCCCGGGTCCTGGGCCTTTGCAACATGGAGTGGAGTTGCAGCCAACTCAGAAAGTATATCTAATGACAGTGAAAAATAAATATTTTTTATCGTGAGCCACTGAAATTTTGAAGTCATTACTGTGTGAGAGAGAGGAAGTACCAAAAGCTGACTAATATATGTAGGGTCCTGGAAATGGAACTTAACACAAGAGAGGGAATAATGGTGACTTTAATCCCAGAAGGACAGCTGTGAAGCAAGACTGAGAGGAATCAAAGTCAAAATGCAGAAAATCAGCCCTAGCAGTTTTTCTCAGTGGTTAGAGCATTGGCCTGTGGACTGAAAGGTCCTGGGTTTGATTTTGGCCAAGGGCACATACCTCAGTTGCAGGCTCCATCCCCGGAATCAGTTAGAGTGTGTGGGGGAGGCAACCAATCAATGCATCTCTCTCACATTGATATTTCTCTCTTGCTCGCTTTCTTCCACTCTCTCTGAAAAGCAATGGGAAAAATATCCTCAAGTGAGGATTAAAAAAAAAAAAAAAGGAAAAAATCAGAAGGCTCTCAAATGTTTTAAAGATGAAATCCATAAGTTACCTAATGTATTTGACTATATTGCAAAGAAATACATTTTGGGGAGAATTTTGTTATGAGTTACTGATAATTATATTAAAACAAAGGAAGTAAAAAATAAAAACAAAGCATTTTTTAACTTTAGGAAAAATGAACTGAAAAGGTAATCATAGTATGTAAGCATTTACATAGTCATAATAATATAAATATTGATTTAATTTAACCACATTATTATATAACTATATTGAAAGAATGGATAGAAAGAAATTTGTAAGTGTGTGATTGGGGTAGGCTGGTGGTTGAGGTAGTTGAAAGAATACATCTTTCAACTATTTTTTTTTTTAAAATCAAGAAATAGCAACTTTTGGAGGGATCACAATACCAGATACCAAGTTATACTACAAAGCTACTGTAATTAAAACAGCCTGGGGCTGGCACAAGAACAGACAGAGCGATCAGTGGAACAGAACTGAGAACTCAGAAATCGACCCATGCCATTACGCTCAATTAATATTTGACAAAGGAGGCAAGAACATACAATGGAGTAAAGACAGTCTCTTCAATAAATGGTGGTGGGAAAAATTAGACAGGTACTTGCAAAAAATGAAACTAGACTACAAACTTACACCATACACAAAAATAAACTCAAAATGGATAAAAGACTTAAATGTAAGATGTTAAACCATAAAAATCCTAGAAGAAAATGTAGGCAGCAAAATCTCAGGCATCTCTCATAGCAGTATGTTTGCTGATACATCTCCCAGGGCAAGAAAAACAAAGGAGAAAATAAACAAATGGGAGTACAGAAAAAAAAACCTTCTGCACAGCAAAAGAAACCATCAACAAAATGAAAAGGGAGCCCACTGTATGGGAGAACATATTTGCCAATGACACACCTGATAAAGGGTTAATATCCAAAATATATGAGGAACTCATAGAACTTAACAAAAGGAAGACAAACAATCCAATTAAAAAACAGGCAAAGGACCTAAATAGACACTTCTCCAAAGAGGATATACAGATGGCCAAGAGACATATGAAAAAATGCTCAATGTCACTAATCATCAGAGAGATGCAAATGAAAACCACAATGAGATATCACCTCACACCTGTCAGAATGGCTGCCATCAACAAATCAATAAATGACACATACTGGCCAGGATGTGGAGAAAAAAGAACCCTAGTACACTGCTGATGGGAATGCAGACTGGTGCAGCCACTATGGAAAACTGTGGAGGTTCCTCAAAAAATTAAACATTGAACTGCCATTTGACCCAGTGATCCCACTTCTAGGAATATATCCTAAGAAACCCGAAACACTAATCAGAAAGAACTTATGCACCACTATGTTCATAGCAGCACAATTTACAATAGCCAAGATCTGGAAACAACCAAGTGCCCGTCAGTAGATGAGTGGATAAAAAAGCTGTGGGACATTTACACCAGGGAACACTATGAAGCTATAAAGAAGAAGGATCTCTTACCCTTTGGGACAGCATGGAGGGACCTGGAGAGTATTATGCTAAGCGAAATAAGCCAGGCAGAGAAAGACAAATATCATGTGATCTCACTCATATGTGGAATCTAATGAACAAAATAAACTGATGAACAAAATAGATCCAGAGACACAGAAGCATGGAACAGACTGAGGGATCTCAGAGGGAAGGCAAGGGTGAGGGAGTGAGAGGGGAGAGATTAATCAAAGAACTTATATGCGCCCGGCAGGCGTGGCTCAGTGGTTGAGCGTGGCCTAAGATCCAGGAGATTGCCAGCGGTTCGATTCCCGGTCAGGGCACATGCCGGGGTTGCGGGCTCCATCCCCAGTCGGGGGCGTGCAGGAGGTAGCCAATCAATGACTCTCTCATCATTGATGTTTCTATCTCTCTCTCTCCCTCTCCCTTCCTCTCTCTGAAATCAATAAAGATTAAAAAAAAAAAAAAGAACATATGCATATATGCATAAGCCATGGACACAGACAATAGTATGCAGGTTGGAGGGGATCAGTTGGGGGGGGGGCTGCGTATGTTATACTTTCAACAATAAAGATAAATTTTTTTAAAATCATGGCTATATATATATATATATATATATATATATATATATATATAATAAAAAAGTGGCAACTTAGGTATATAGAGATATTGAGACAAATACCAAAAGAAACAGCTAACATAGCTGAAAGTTGTTGCCTCTGGGGGAGGAAGGGGAGGAAATTGGGGCCTAGGGAATCACTGTTTTCTTTAATAGGCCTTATAGAGAACTGTTTGACTCCTAAGCTATGTGCCAGTTTCACTTTGATAAAAAAGAAACACTTGCCCGGCCGGGCGTGGCTCAGCGGTTGAGAGTCAACCTAGGATCCAGGTGATTGGGGCTCGATTCCCGGTCAGGGCACATGCCCCGGTTGTGGGCTTGATCAATGACTCTCTCATCATTGATGTTTCCATCTCTCTCCCTCCTTCTCCTTTCCTCTCTCTGAAATCAATAAAGATATATTAAAAAAAAAAAAAAAAAAGAAACACTGAACTTAAACATTGCAGCACAGGGGCAGCTTGAGGCTTAAGAACTCAAAAGATACAAAAAGAAAATTATTATAGTAAACCAATGCAGCACACATTTACATGCGGAAGGAAGGAAGGAAGGGAGGGAGGAAGAGAGGGGGGGGAGAGAGAGAGAGAGAGAGAGAAAGGAAGGAAGGAAGGAAGGAAGGAAGGAAGGAAGGAAGGAAGGAAGGAAGGAAGGAAGAAAGAAAGAAAGAAAGAAAGAAAGAAAGAAAGAAAGAAAGAAAGAAAGAAAGAAAGAAAGAAAGAAAGAAAGAAAGAAAGAAAGAAAGAAAGAAAGAAGAAAAAGAAGGGAAGGGAGTTTGAAACCATTTGTAAAGTATAAAGCACTGGGAACATTTACGGTGACTGGAAACAAGTTAGTAGACTGAGTAACATGGAAGCAGAAGAACATAATGAGTAAGAACACGGGCTCTAGGTTCCGGCAACCCATGGTTCAAATTCCTGCTCTGCTAGGTGCTAGCTGTGTGACCTTGGGAATATTGCTAAACCTCGCTTAGCATTTGTAAAACAGAGATAACAATGGTCCCTCTCATAGAGTTGCTGTGAGAATAAAATGAGATAAGCCCTTGAAGAAAGAAAACACTGGAAAAGTTTAACTAATATTAATCTCTTTCATATCCTCATCTTCTGTATGGATTAATCAACATTAAATGGATGGCTAAAAAGCAATCAGGCCTTGGCCGGTGTGGCTCAGTTGGTTGAGCACTGAAAGGTCATGAGTTTGATTCCTGGTCAGGGCACATACCCAGGTTTCAGGATTGATCCAACCCATGAACTTTTCTCTCCCTCTCTCTCCCCCTCCCTCTCTCCCATCTCCCTCCCTCTCCCTTCCACTCTCTCTAAAATCAATAAAAACTTATTTTTTTTTTAAAAAAAGCAGTCAGTAGAGAGGAAAATTTAAAGCAAAAATCTAAGACGATCAACTGGAGAACCAGCCTCTGAATCATTGAAAACTGTACATTATGGTTGCTTTAGGCCTGGTAATTGGTAAGCCAATTGCCTTAGAACTGCAGCTGTCTCTTTTTCTTTCTTTTTTTCTTTTTTTTTTTTTTAATCCTCAGCTGAGGATATTTTTCCCATTGCTTTTTAGAGAGAGTGGAAGAGAGAGAGAGAGAGATGTGAGAGAGACACATCGATTGGTTGCCTCCCGGGCCCAGGCCCTTGACCGGAATAGAACCCAGGACCCTTCAGTCTGCAGGCCGACTCTCTAACTACTGAGCAAACTGGCTAGGGCTATTTATTGCCTTTCTCTGTCTCTTTCCCTTTTCTTTTTCTCCTTCATTTTTAATCATTGTCATTATCATATATATATATATACACACACATATATATATACAATCTTTTAATGCACACTGAGCATCTCATTCATTCAGCGTTAATTGAATGCTACACTCACTTCTTTTAGCCTCTTATTTTCATGTGCTCAGCTTATCTACTTACATAATTCAGACAACAGGTTAAGACTGTTGATATGAAAGGAGTTTTTTCCTGCAACAGGAAGTTGTTATGATTGATGATGGGTACGGAGGCTTATTAATCCAAGAGCAACCACAAAGATATTTGACCAGCGTCCAACTCTCACAGAAAATCATTTTCCTCTGCAACTGGTGCAATTCTGATTTCAAAAGCCATTCTACCGCCCTAATCTGATCATCACAAAACAAGATTTTTCAGATTAGATGTTTATGTCATGCTACGTAAGCCTAGTTCTTCCTTGCATGCTAGGCAGCAGGTTTTTTAAGGACATGAGAGAGAAAGGGGAAACTTCCAATCTCTTAGAGTTTATTTCCAGGAGAAACCTAGGATTTCTGTATGGAATATAGGGTTTTGTTTTTTTCTTCTTCTACCCATTACTCAGAGATGTTGCCATTCCTTCCTTGAGAGAATGCCCAGAAGTTTAACGATGCTTTCTGTGTCTCAAAGTTTAGAAGATAAAAGAAACTGCCTGAAGGACTGCCTCACTCCCTCTCGCACACCCCGGTGCTCTTTTCTCCCTCCCCTTTCCAGCTTTCCCCCGCCCCCCTTCTTATCCACACAGGTGGGCCCATTGGACCAAAAGTTTCCTCCCAACCCTGGCCCGATCCAGAGCAGTCTTTATCCCTACTTCCAGTGTGATTTGCCACTGCAGCTATGGTTCTGATCTCAATTCTGACACAGTGTTCCGTCAAATTTCTGAGATCAGGCCCCACTTCAGGTGTTTGAGTTCCTTTCTGGTTCCTCTAGTTGACTCCCTTGTTTTGAGACACTGAAAAATCGGTCCCTCTGAGAAAGGCTCTAATATGTTTTTACTCTGCTCCCATTCCAGATGCTGCTATCTGCAAATAGCCCAATTCAAACAGCAGCTTATCTGTCTAGATTTCTGAATATTCCCTCTCCTAAATTACCCAGCACTGTGCTGTCTACCTCAGAAAAGTTCTCTAGCTCCTAGTTATTCCTCCTTCGTGTCAACCACCTCCCTAGACTCCCCTCCTTTCCCTGTTTTCATGTCCATCTGATGTGTACCGTGAGGCAGGTTTTCCTCCCAGGACCTGCAGCTGGGTCCACCTTGTACTTGTCTTGACCTAGTGCACCTTGTCCACTTATAGTTAATCAGAACAGGCTGGCCCTGTCCTAAGATAAGACAGTCATCCAACCAACCTACCAAGAAGAATGAGTCTCATAAGGAAATAAGAAGTCTGAACTTTGAGATCAAGGCAGCTTGTACATGTAGGAATTCATGCTGTGGGGGAAGACCAAACTTTCCTCTACCCTCAAGGTTCTTCTCCCTGGTCTAATAATCAAATAGATATGAGACAGATTAACAACAGAAAATGACCAAATTTAATACACACATATGTATGGGAACCCCGCATACATGAGAGAATCAGAGACCCCACATGCACTGAGGATACAGAGATAGAAAGGGGGACTGAGGTATATAAGGCAGTCTCAGCTAAGGATGAGGTAACACATCTTGGGGGCATCAAAGGGCCACTGCAAGATAAGAGCAGATGTTTAGTATATAAAAGTTTGCCCTGCCCCACAGGTGGGTCAAAAATGTTATCAGTGAGAATTCAAGTTCTTCTAGGTAGTTAAAGGGAGGAACAGAATTTCTCTTAAGTCTGAAGCTAAAGTTGCCTTTAGCTCAAAACAATTTGCACACCACAGAAGCACATTTTGGAGTGAGCAGCTCTGAATCCCCACAATACCATCCTTACCCTGTTGAAAAAGGCAGACATTTGTCTATTTTCCTATTTTTGAGTCATTAACTGGGTTTAAAAGAATATTGCACTGCCAGCTGAGCGTAGCTCAGCGGTTGAGCATGGACCTAGGATCCAAGAGATCTCAGTTTGATTCCCAGTCATGTATCCCCAATGGGGGGGGGGGGGGATGCAGGAGGCAGTCGATCAATGAGGTCTCTCTCATCGTTGATCTTTCTCTCTCTCTCTCCCTCTCCCTTTCTCTCTCTGAAATCAATAAAGATGTGTTAAAAAAAAAAAAAAGAAAAGAATATTGCATTAATTATACTAATTAGTTCCACTGGCTGAAATTTTAGGAAAATATAAGATTTTGTATTCTGAGGTATAATAAAGACTACGGACACTTACTCTATGCCAGGCATTGTATTAAATGCTTCATATAATCTAACTCACTTAATCCTCACAACTACCCACTGAAGTAGGTATTGTTATTATCTCCACTTCACAAATGAAAAAAATTAAAGTACAGAGAGTTTAAGTAATTTACCAAAGGTCGCACAGCTAGTAGAACTGGGTGTTGAACACAAGTAATTCTATAGGATCGCTAAACTATACTGCCTCTAGAAAACTAAGACAGGTCAGATAGGGACTCTTTAGATCCTCCTAAAAAGTGGACTTTATATTCCTTAACATAAAGAAAGTTCAGACTGGTTACTCTCAATGAATCAAGCAACTCCTAGTACATTTGATTCCATCTCTATAATACATTTGCTAGTGTAAACAGGAGAGCAGCCAAGTACCAGTAAAGTGTGTTTTGTATTTATTAAACAACACTCTAAAATTCTAGTGAAAACCCCTATTGTAATTCAGACTGGAGATTTTTTGTTGGTTTTCAGAAACTGGTCCAGCTGTTTCTCCAGCTGCCTGGTAATTTGACAGAAACAAAATCAGTGAATCAGTTCAAATTCTAAATTTTGAAAAGGACAATGCATGCCTTTTATTCTTCATAAGACACCTACATTTAAATTACAATGCAAAAGCAACCAGGCACTGTGTGAGCAAATTTACATAATTGGTGTCAGAGGTCTAACGCAGAAGCAAACGGGGGCTGGAAATTGATGGGACTGAGAGCGCTGATTATTCTCTCCATTTTAGCATCTTTTCAAGCCCCTTTATAATGGAGACATTAAATTACTGCGCATATCTCCTTTAAATCTAGCTATATTATTAGGGCTTAATTAGGTTAAAGAAAGAAAATGCAACCATAAGGTTTTGCAAGTTTGGGCCTTTGCCTTTTTGTTTAGAACATGTATGTTGGGTAAAACGTGTGCCCACTTCTGCAAAGATTTCATGCCATTCTGCGTTTCTTTGTGACCCGTTTGCTCACAAAGCCTGCCACATCTGTTGTACTAAACAGCCAGTTCATCCACCGGAAGGCTAATGCAGATAAGAAGGCGAACATCTGCAGTAAATGTGGCCTATGTCTTTCATAGATGTTAGCTGTTCTATGTGGAGAAAAACACTGTCTTAATCGGAGATAATTGTTTGCAAGGAACAGAAACCCAAACTTACTACTTCAAGCACAAGGGGGTGATGCTTATTGAAAAGATACAGGAGTATCTTTTGGAACCACGGCCTGGTCTTGACATGGGATTCACATGCCCAGGGACCTGACATGAAACTTGAAAGCTGAGAACTAAAGGTATTCCCTTCATCTCTTCTAGGCTCAATAATATCTTCTCTTTCTCTGAAGATTGGCTTTCTTGGCTTCAGAATCCCCTTGGTAGATAATGACAGTCCAGCCCCAGCTCTGCATCACCTACTAGATCCAGTGCCCAAGACAAACTAAGCAGAGAGTCAGCATCCCTATTCCAAATATCCAAGAGAGAGAATGTGATTAGACCGGCTTGGGCCTGGCGCCTTCCTCTCATCCAACCAGCTGTGGCTAGAGGAGCAGCATCGTGGGGACACTGGGCTGCTCTCCCCATTTTGTAAGTGGGGCCAGAAGGCATTCTGAAAGGATTCACTGTAACACATTATTGCCATTCTTTCTAATTAAATGATGATGAACTACAGATGTGTTGGCATTTAAACCTTCTTACATCCACATTTTATATATCTCTACATCTCAAATCTACCCTTGTCTCTACCGATAACCTCAAACACACGAATTTCTCATTTCTGCATCTGCCAAAATCACCAGCAAAGTGTTGACAAGCTGGTTGTGAACATTTGTCAGCTTGTACATTTGACTCTGACTCTCTCCTTCTCATGGAGGATTTCCTAGAAATTTCATTTTCACGCTTCAAGAAATTTCACAAGGAAGGTCTGCAAATATCTCCACCCAAGCTAGGTGCTCAGTGACCCAACATAACATCAGGAAAGCCAATCTATACGTTTTAGTTAGAACCGCCAAATAAAGGAGACCAATGTAAAGGCTATCTACTGTGAAATTGTATAAAAGGGAAATATAAAGTGATAGCCTTGTTAATTAACACATTATAATTTTGCCTTTCCAGCTGGAAATGCAGTCACTTCATTAAAATACAGCCATATCATTGTCAATTCCAAGTGATATTTCAGGAAAGAATAAGTGATGATCCATCTAATGACTGAACTCAGCCATGATAATCCTATGCCACTGTCCTTTAGCCCAGACCAAGGCCCCTTTCCATTCTAATGAGAAAGTGCTAATGTTGTTAGTTTCTTAAATTTTTTAATTTTTAATTTTCACAATCTATGTGAAAGTCTTCCTCTGGCACCTAGAGCTTCCCTTGATATGGAAGATTAAAAGATCCTATGCTGAATAGCTTTTTAAACTCACTCAGTAAGAACTTAGAATTTTAGGAGCTGAAGAGAGAGATGATTTTCAAATTGCATCTGTGCAGAAAATGCTGACTATGGGTACTAGTCCAGGAATAACTACAGCCATTTTTTCTTCTTATGTTTTCCAAATGAGTCATAAAGGACCCTCTGCATTCAAATAGTGTGTTATGAAATGGGAAAGATAAAATACAGAAATTGGACACTGCTGTCTCTACTTAATGAATCTGGTTTTTTGTTACCTGCGTGAAGCCAGAATAGCCCACCTAAAATAAGAGTGGGTTGTACTCCATGCCAGCCACTTCCAGTGCACTGTTTGCGTAGCACCTCTCCCTAGGGGAAGCAATGCAGCTTTGTCTTTGAGAATGTCTGGTCCAGTGGTTCTGAACCCTGTCTGCAAATTAGAATTTCCTGGAAGCCTTTTAAAATTTAATTTATTGGGGGGGGGGGGAGATTGATTGATTTTTGTTCCACTTATTTATGCATTCATTGGTTGATTCTTGTATGTGCCCTGACCAGGGATTGAACCCACAACCTTGGCATAGGGGGATAATGTTATAACCAACTGCTACCTGGCCAGGGCCCCTGGGAGCCCTTAAAAAAAAAAAAAAAAAGTGTGGATTTCACCAATTTAATCAGAATCTGGGAAATCAGATTTGGATATCAGTGTTTTTAAAAACCTCTCTGGGAAATTCAAAGGGGCCACCAGAGTTGAGAACCCCTGGATTAGACTTTATGAAGATAATCTGACCATTATCTGGCCAATGTTTCTCAATCTTTATTTCATTATCACCTCCTAATGAGCCCTTTTAGACTTTTTGTAGTTGCTCCCCATAATGAAAATTTAATACCACAGATATATCCTATATCTGCTGTGTACTGTATGTGTACCTCTGCTTTATACATAAAAGGAGTAAGGCTCTTTTGCCCTCCAAAAACCATGTTTGCCCCCTTGGGAGTAACATTATGTATTTCCATCGAGAATGTATACTGTAGACTGAACAAATCAGTTGACTTCGATAGGTTATGTTCTGCTACAGTGACAAACAACACAACATCTTAATGGCTTAGAACAAGAGTTTACATGTCACTTGCACAACAGTGCGTTAGGGGTCAGCAAAGGAGCTCTGCCCTGCATCATGATCTTTACTCCAGCACCTAGGCTGCCAGAGCAGCTTCTATCTGGAATATTACTGGTAACCATGGCAGAAGAAAAGGGAAACGTGAAAAAGTTCATAAAACATATGCCAGAGGAACTCCCCAAAGCTTCCACTCACATTTCAGTGGCCAGAGCAAGGCACGTGGTGACACCTGAGCTCAACAGGACAGGTAAGTGTGACCCTCCCACAGGAGGGGCAAGCAGATATGATGAGCAATCTACCATGCAGGTAGTCTTCTCAGCCGTTAAGAGAGAGACATACACTCTCCTATTCATTGCTAAGAGCCTCTTTCCTGGTCACTGTGCACCTGGCTTCAGGGCAAGAGAGGGCATGACACGGCACTGGCAGTGATATCTCTTTTTGGTTTTTACACTTAAGTTTTATTTGAATTAAGGTGAAGTTAAGAGAACTCAGAAGGCATTTTAAAATATTTTTAATGGTTCTACTAACCCTGTAGCAATGAGCATGGCATTCCACTTGCATTGTTAACAAGAATCCTTTTAGTGGACTCTCCTAATAGCCTCTTGGAGCACATCAGGTTTTCCTCATTGGCTTTTTAAAAAAAAAATTATTGAATTTATTGGGGTGTCATTGGTTAATAAAATTATATAGGTTTCAAGTGTACAATTCTATAATATATCATCTGTATATTCTATTGTGTGTTCATCACCGAAAGTCAAGTCTCCTTCTGTCACCATTTATCCCCATTATACCCTCTTCTACCTTCCCCACCCCCTTTTCCCTCTGGTAACCACCACACTGTTGTCTGTGTCTGTAAGTTTTTGTCCTTTTGTGTATGGGGTTTTTGTTGTTTTTTTTTGCTTAATCCTTTCACCTTTTTCACCCAGCCACCCAAACTTCCTCTCCTCTGACAGCTGTCAGTCTGTTCTCTGTATCTATGAGTCTGTTTCTATGTTGTTTGGTTATTTTGTTCATTAGATTTAAGTCTCTCTGACTGGCTTGTTTCACTTAGCATAGTACTCTCCAGGTCCATCCATGCTGTTACAATTTTGTGTGTGTGTGATGAGAACGTTTAAGTTCTCTCAGCAACTTTCAAATATACAATACAGTCTTATTAACTATAGTGATCATGATGTACATTACATTCCCAGGACTTATTGTATAACTGGAGGTTTGTAAGAGTTCCTTCCTTTTTATGGCTGAGTAGTATTCCATTGTGTCCCACAGCTTTTTTTATCCACTCATCTACTGATGGACACTTGGGCTGTTTCCATATCTTGGCTATTATAAATAATACTGCAATGAACATAAGGGTGCATATATTCTTTTAAATTAGTGTTTCAGGTTTCTTCAAATATATTCCCAGAAGTGGAATTGCTGGGTCATAAAACAGTTCCACTTTTAATTTTTGGAGGAAACTCCATACTGTTTTCACAGTGGCTGCACCAGTCTGCATTCCCGCCAGCAGTGCACAAGGGTTCCCCTTTCTCCATATCCTCTCTAACACCTGTTGCTTGTTGATTTATTGATGGGAGCCATTCTGACAGGTGTGAGGAAATAATATCTCATTGTGATTTTAATTTGCATCTCTCTGATGATTAGTGATATTGAGCATCTTTTCATATATCTATTGGCCATCCATATGTCTCTTCCTCATTGGATTTTTCTTTAATTGATTTGAGAGAGAGGTGGGAGGGGCAGAGAGAGAGAGATTGATTTGTTGTTCCACTTATTTATGCATTCATTGGTTGCTTCTTGTATGTGTCCTAATCAGACAACAAACCCACAACCTTGCAATATTGGGACAACGCTCTAACCAACTGAGCTACCCGGCCAGGGCTCCTCAATTAAGCTTCATATTTCCAATTTGAGGTTTGGGAGTACTCATTAACTACATTACATACTCATGCAAAACTTATTTTAGCTTCAAATCCAGAAAATACAGGTCAGCATCCTATGTCACTGTTTTATCAATGAAAGTTTTGCCGGGACAGCATAATATTTCTAAGCCTCATGAAGGAAATGGTCAGGATTTCCCATGACAAACCATAATGCTGGGACACATTGCCAAGTGCTCTAATCTAGCATGCCATTTGGATAAAGTGCACAAAACAACAACAAAGACTAAGTGTAAGTTCATAATTGTAATCAAGTACATTGTTTAGAAATAGCTAGGAGGCCCTAAAAGAAATAATGCTTAGGGAAAGTAAGGATTTTAACTTTAATTGACATTATGACTCAAAGTATTAATATGATGCCTTTCTTGTTTCTTGTTACAATTAAGCACAGCAACTCCCATTGGTTATTTACCAAAAGACTTTTGGTGTAAGAGCTTGGAAGGTTTTAGAAAGCCTTTGATTAAGAAAAAATAAAACCTGGGTTTTTGGGTCTTGCTCTGTGTTGTGTGTTGGAGAATAAACCCTTTACTCCAGTGGATCCCCAACAGATCACTATAGGTCTGTAGTTACTAGAGCTTTATCTTACAAATTCCATAACATGCGTCCCACATACCACTTTCTCTTTGGTTTGTCTGAATTCCCCTTGGGGACAGAGCTTCCCTCTTAGTGATATGGCACTCCAACCCTTTCCTCTCATAGTCCAGCCCTTGCCCCTGCCCCTCCCTATTCCTGCTAGAACAATCTCAAGGCTTTGAGGAGATTAAAAGAGTTTTTCTTCCTAAGATTATATCAGTTTATGACTCTCTTCAGTTCTGTCCCCCTCTTAAGTCATGGAGAAGTCTATTCCTGTGTGGCACAGAGAAAGATTATCCTCTCAAGATCCCAAAGATGTCACTAGTAACAGACTTTTTTTTCTAGTAGATACATGATCACAAAGTCCAAAAATTATTTTTCCTCACTCATATGTCTCTAGAATTTAATGATGAAAATGGAAGCATTTGTGCTTTTTATCACCTGTTCCTGGTTGGAAATCTACAAGGTTTGGGAAACCCAAACATGATTTTCCCAACTCTTTTTGCAGAAGGGCAGTATCAAAAGATCAGGCCTTTTTCTATCAGCCCAGAGACTCCTGGAGTCATAAGGGATATCGTGGAAACCCTTGACTGGGTCCCACAGTCTCAGACCAGTTTGCTGTAAAGGGAAAAATTTTGCATGACACAACTGGATATACATTTTCACAAAACTGGACAATACCTCTGCAGAGATAGGCAACTGATAGGTTTTCAGGCAGCACCTAGCCCTATGTTTCGGTTGGATGTCTCAGTCCCTGATCTCTTCTTACTGTTTCTCCACACAGATACGTCTGGTACAGCTCTTGGCTCACTTATGGTTTTCCTCATAAATCAGGAATCTGGTTTTGACCTGACATTTCAGTACCAGGGACTGATTCTGTCTCTGAGAAGACTTGAGTCTTCATAGCTCACCCTGGACAATCAGGGAAGCCACTGGCCTTGGGGAGATTGTTGAAGAGTAAGCAATACTGCTACCTTGTGGAAGACAATGGTTATACTCTGTGGCAGAAATGATTTTTAAAAAGTAACCTTTGAAAGTGCAGATTGGAAGGGGGTCAGAGACTTCTGTTTCACGTTGTATCTTTGTGCATTGTTTAATTGTTGTCATTTTCTTTTTCTTCTTTCTTTCTTTTTTTTTTAAAATATATCGTTATTGATTTCAGAGAGAGGAAAGGAGAGGGAGAGAGAGAGCTAGAAACATCAATTGATGGAGCCCGCAACCGGGCATGTGCCCTGACCGGGAATCGAACCCCGATCGCCTGGATCCTAGGTTGACGCTCAACAGCTGAGCCACGCCCGGCCAGGCGAATTGTTGTCATTTTCATAAATGAATCTTAATTTACAGTAAGTTTAGTCTTTTAACAAATAAATTAAATTCCAAAGAGTAAAAAAATATTTAGGCTATTTTAAAATATCTTATTGTTTATATCATTTAAAGTTTGTCCTGGCTCCACCTCTAACTAGCTGTGTACACGTAACCATTTGAATCTGTTTCTACGTTAGTAAAATGTGGGAGCTGGATTTAATGACACAAATTTTAATTATTGCTCTATTATCCTTCTATTAAAATTTCCCCAGCCTTCTTTTACCAGATATAGCCATTAGTGTGTATGTAACCCACATAATGAAAAAAATGGAAAATTTTAGTATCGAAAGCAAAATCAAGGTGGTCATTCTAACCCAGCGGTTCTCGAGCCTAGCTGCACACTGGAATCCACTTAGGATGCTTTAAAAACCCCAATACCTGGGCCCCACTCCATAGGCATTCATTGTATTAGAACCTCTGAGTGTGGGGTCTAGGCAGTAGGCATCTTTTAATAAAAATTGTAATTAAAAAATAAAATAAAGGCTTCTCAAATTATTCTAATGTGCAGTTAAGATTGAGAACTACTGCTAGTTCAACTGTTGCCTGAACTAAAAAACATTTCCTTTACAGAACTTAAAATTCTGCTACCAAATCACTGTAGCTTGGATTAATGACTATCTTCTTTTCAAATGTAAATATAGCCTTAAAGATTAAATTAACCAAATGTTTATTCAAATTAGCTTACTAGGGGTACTTACTTCCTAACCTCTAACGCCATGAAGAGACTTAGAATTTAAATAGGGTTAGGAGAAAAGATAACTCATTTTGGAGCGTAGCCTGAAACACTTCGTTCGACTGAGGTTAGGTGTGAATAGGCTGCAGAAAGGGAAGCAGTGAGCAACGGAAATCATGAGGACACCGCCAGCATGAATATATGGAAGAAGATGAACCTGGGAGTCCCAGAGGAACGGAAAGGCGCAGAGAGGGGAACCGAAGACTAGTTGCAATAACAAAATTTTGTCTAGGTCAAAGAGTATAAAATTCCAGTTATGAGATGAATAAGTTCTGGGGATCTAATGTGCAGCGTGATGATTGTAGTTAACAATACTGTATTACGTACTTGAAAGTTGCTAAGAGAGTAGATCTTAAATGTTCTCACCATGAAAAAAAAAACATGGTAATTTTGAGATGATGATACTGTTTGCCAAAGCTATGGTGGTAATAATTTTGCAATATATAATAGATCAAATCAATAGGCTGTACGCCTTAAACTTACACAATGTTATATGCCAATTATATCTCAGTAAAGGTGGAAAATATTTTTGTCTAAAATTTCCCCTTAATTCAGTCCATAATGTAATCATTCCTAATATCAAATCTTTCAGGTTGAGTAGAGAAAGAGACTAGATATGCAAAGAATCACAGTATGATTTCTATATATTATTTCATTGATTAAATATTGTATTTACTGTACTTAGAGTAGTCCTTCTTTATTAGTGGGGGATACGTTCCAAGACACCCAGTGGATGTCCAAAATCTTGAAAAGTACCAGACCCTATGTATAACACTTTTTTCCTATACACACATACACTTTACCGCTTCTCTTTGGCATATCCAAGTTGCCAGCATCACTACTTTTGCACTTTGAGGACATATAAATAACCTATCTTTTAAACATATAAAGCAAAAACTGACAAGTGAGGGGGAAAATTGAAAAAACTATACTCATACTGGGAGATTTTAACATAACTGTCCCAACAACTGATAGTACAAGTAGAAAAAAAATCAGTAAAGATATAAACAACCTGATTAATGAACTTAACATAATTGATATGTCTAACAAATAATGCTTATGCTTTTCCTTTCTTTCTTTCTTTTTTTTTTTTTTGAAGCTTCAATTTGGAAACTTTTTTTTGATATGTCTTCTCTGTTCTATATGTTGCATCCATGTTTTCTTGAATATTTTAAAAATGATTATTCTTTAAAAATCTATGTTTGAAAAGTAAAATATCTAAATTTTTTAAAAAGGGTTTTGATACAAGATTGCCAAATATCACACCTGGACTGATTTTCTAACCTCACTAAAGATTAAAAGCACAAGCTGCTGTTTTTACGCAGTAAGCTAAGGAAGAGATTTTATTTGCATATTTGGAAGCATTAGCAACCGAAGCAGGAGCCAGCTAATGAGAAAGTAGGAGCTTCCTTCCTCAAAGCTGAAAGGAATGTCATTTCCGCCAGTTTTCACAAGTGATATTTACAGGGAAATTCCCCATAACATGAGGCAGGCAGTAGTTTCAGCTACAGCGTTTTCTTCCTGATACAGGATCTCCAGAAAGGAATGGCTTGCTCTGGACTAACTGGAACCCAGACTCCCGGACCCGAGGAGGCCACCTGGAGAACAGTGTCCTAGTGTTTGCACTGACTTCCTGACACTTTCCTGTAGTATCTTGAAGTTCACACGTGATATATCAATTAGTTTGCTTCAATTCAAGGAACATTTATTAACTATACTGGAAACAAGCACTGTATTCAACCTTAGGGATGAAGAGATCTAAGGATCTAAGTTACCACTGTCTCTTGCTTGTATTATTACAAAAACCAAACAAACAACCAATTCTCCCCACACCCACATACACATACAAAGACTAGTCTTCCCACATCTACTCTTGCGTTTCCAATCTATTCTTCATATTGCAATGTGCGCTTTTAAAATCATAATTCTGACCTCTTCATTCCCCTTATTAAAACCTCCAATGACCTCCTACTGCTCCCAGGATAAAATAATAAATTCCTAGGACTGCATGACTCAGCCCCTGCCTGCTTCAATAGCCTCACATCATGCCACGTGCCCCCTCGTTCATTAAATCTCCACAACCTTGACTTTCTTCAGAACCTAGAACACATCGTTATTTCTGGCCTTAGATTTCTTAAATACTTTTTCAACTCCCTTTCCACTTTCACCTAGCTGCTTACGATTGGTAAGAATTCAGTTTAAGCATCACCTCTTTCAGAAAGCATTCCCTAATTCCCCAGACTAAATTATGTCCCCCTACTATATACTCCTGTTAACACCTGCACTTCTCCATCATTATATTCAACACACTTGTAATTATTTGTTAACGTCCGGCTTTCCTGATAGACTAGAAGCTTTGTGAGGGCATTTAAGACAGGGGCTAACTTTATTCAATAAAGTTAACAAAATTAATTAAAAATCACTGCCGTCAGAAGCTCACAGTCTAGTAGAGCAAACATTCACATCACCCTTCATTTGAATACGAGATAAACCAAGTGGAGCGACAGAACCCGCGGTGAAAGTAACGGGAAAGCAAGGGAGTGAGGCGCTACCTCTGGGCAAGACGTAAGGGAGCACTGCTGGCGCTGGCGACATCAGATGGGGAATGTGCAGGTTATTCTGCGGGCGGTAGGATCGGATCTGGCTTTAAAAAGAAAATTCTGTGTTGTATAGAATTAAATAAAAGAGATGAAAAGAGGAGGAAGAGAGATCATGTAGAGACTGTGTACAAGAGGCAATCTATTTATAGACACCAGCCTCTCCACACTGTAAATATGTGTGTAAACGTTGAAAACGCACAAGCAGTGAAGAACCCGCCGTCCTGCTGCGCGCAGCGTCTCCAGAAGAGCGCGGGTTAGCCTGTGGGTACTGCAGATGCTGATTCCAGAAGAAAAATCCATTCCGCTGAATTTATGCTCATTGCTGCAAGTTCCGGTTGAAGGGGTTTTCTTTTTGAAGTAGGTTTTTATTGTTTTTCTTCAATTTTATTGAGGTATAATTGACAAAATTGTAAGATGTTTAAGGTGTGCATCGTGACGATTTGATATACGTATACATTGTGAAAGAATTCCCCCGGCCTAGTTAATTAACACATCCATCACTTCCCATATTTACCTCTTTTTCTGTAAAGATATCCAAGTTCTACTCCCTTAGCAAATTTCATTTATACAATAGTGTTATCACCTATAGTCAGCATGTTATACGTTAGATCCTCAAACTTTATCTTGTAACAAAGTCCACACACTTTTACCAAAGTCTCCCTGCTTCCCCCATCCTGCTGCCCTTGGCAACCACTTTTCTACTGTCTGTTTCTAGGAGTTTGGCTTTTTTAAAACATTCCACATATAAGTGATACCATGCAGTATTTAAAACAGATTTTTGCCAGAGCTAAATAACACTATCTCCAATAACTGGTACTGGTTATTTCATTTAAAGAGCAAAATGCCTCAGTTATATAAAGAAGCTGATGTAGTGTTTGAGAACAAAAATAATAGTAGAGGGTGAAATTACTTAAAGCTCTTCCCCAATTTCAGGAAAAATGAATACTCATATACAGCTGGTATACCACAACCTACCAAAAAACCCAATTTGACAATTAGTTTCCTACACACAAGACAATTGATGTTTCCATTCTCTGTGGCACATGCTTTATGTGTGAATTCATAACACAAACTTCTCATGACTTCGACATTTCTCTGAAATATTTGTGGTGTCTTCCTTTCCTAGGTCTTATCCAAAGTATTTGCAAGAAACTGTGGAATTGTGGTGATTCCTCCAAGGATGAATATTTACTCAATTTATATCAAATGTATGTATCACTCCTGTTTTTGTGCTTTTCTGCAGACAGAATAAACTGTTGTTCCAATTCTGAATCATGTAATCATGGTTAATTTTAAATGGCAATTAAACTTAATATGTGAATTTCAAATAATGCCTACGATTAAAGTATCAGTAATATGAATGATATAATCAAGGTCACACTCTCATAGGCATTGATAACTATGATAAGGCTACAGCGTGGCTGAGAACAATTTTACAACATGCTACCCTGATTTCACAGATGTTAAAATGTGGGGAAAAGGATGTGCATCACAGAGTCCATGAAAAGGTTGATATTATTTACAGAGAATATCCTACTTGGATATTCAGGTTCAACTTTCAAACACTTACACTCTAGTTGGGAAGGCAGGATGCACCATGATTCAAATGGACCTAATAAGAAAGAATATTGGCTCACAAAACTGGAAAGCCTGAGTGATGTGGGTGGGAGAAGCTTTCAGGATTGGTAAACCCAGCGGGAAAATTACGTGATCAAGAACTTAGGTTTTTTCCCCATCTGTCTGCTCTGCCTTTCTTAGCATCAGCTTCATTCTGAGGCTACTCTTCTCTCCTCCTCAGTGATTTTAAGATGGTTGTCAATAGCTATTGAGGCTACATTCTGCCTTTTAACATCCAGCCAGATCAGTGAACTTCCTTTTCCAGAAGCTCCCAACAGACCTCCCCTGTGACCTGTTTGTGCAAATTGGTTCACATGGCTCTTCTTAAACCAATTACATCACAAAAGGGAGGAATTATCTTGTTGGTTTAGATTAATCAAGTCTCTGGAACTATGGAATTGGATCTGTTTCTCCTGAGGCAAAAGAAAGGGTGAACTCTTGGTCAAAATCTGAGTTCTGTAAGTAAGAGAAAATGTAGTAATAATTTCTCTCTGCTCCAGAACCCTCTTGAGTACTTTTGCATCTCTACTAGTCCTTATCATTTGATACACTATTAGTAATTTCTTTAAGGCCAAAGATTTTGCCTTACTTATCTTTTCTGTTCTCTGTAATTTCTGGCACATAACTGACACTTAATAAAGATCTGCTATTATTTTAACCATAGTCATTATTGTTTATAACAGCGGTTGTGTTCCTTGCCAAAAGAATCTTGAAATGACCTATAGTTTCTATTATTATTATTATTATTATTATTATTATTATTATTATTATTCAGAGGTTGGTCCCTGTACCAAGAGAAAGAAAAGAAAAAACTTACTCAAAAAAATCTAGCCCAGTAACATTCTTGGGCTAAATTCTTAATGTTCTCAAGAATTTCATGGACACAGCAGCTTATCCATGAAAGCAACATTGAACATGTGTAATAGTCAGATAGTGAAAAATATTTTTAAAGAAACTAGGTAAGTATATTAATCAAAGTTGTTTATTAAAAACTTTCAAAATTTCAGAGAAAGGAGGAGGTAACCCTATGTCTACATCAAAAGATTCCTTTTTGTGGAACTCTGCTCCAAGAAAGACAGAAAGAGTAGATTCTATGTTTTTATTTTCTTTTCATTCTGATTCTATTATAATATGAATCATTTCTTGTTCCAAACTATTCTGCTTTCCTTTCACTTGTTCTCCAAAGTCTGAAGACTAAATATAGACAAGATCTGTTTGGCTAGCTACTCCTTCTCTCCAAACGACTCAGAACTTTATGCCTCAGAGACTTTTTTCCTATGATTCCCATTGCAAACATCTCAAAGGCAACAGAACATGAGCTGCACATAGGCAGAGACTTTGTTTTTTCCCTATATAACCAGTTCCTAGTGAAATGTCTGGCCCAAAGATAGTGTTCAATCATTTTAAAAGTAATGCAATAGATGAATGAGAAGAATGCTAGTAAGTAGAAATGATGTTAACATACAGTGAATTGTGGAATGCTAATACTGTATTGTATTTTCCACCCAGAAAATTCTGTTGGATCTTTAAAGGAGAGGTGCTTGGAAAATGTACAATTAAACATTTCATGATAATGGTTTCCCAGTAGAAAATTTGTATCTTCAAGGTGCAGATTTGGAAAAACCCCAAATCTTAATTTCGTATAATTCAAATTAGATTAGCAAAGTGTGTTGCACAGAACAGGCATTTCAGTGACTGATTATTGAATTTAATTGCATTGTATTGTAAGTCAAGTGGTAGGAGTTCAAGAGATAAGTAGATATTCTGAAAAAAGACCCTGCACCCTGGCCATTGCGGCTCAGTTGTACGGGTGTTGTCCCGTGCAGTGAAAGGTTGCCAGTTTGATTCCTGGTCAGGGCATAGGCTTGGGTTGTGGCCCGGGTAGGCAGCCGATTGATGTTCTGCTCTCACAACGATGTTTCTCGCTCTCTCACCCTCTCCTTTCCTTTCTCTCTAAAAATTAAACAGCATGTTTAACTGGAAGGCTTTCCTATGCAAATGCCTTTGGACGTAATATCTTTAACCATATACTAGTACCCCAGAACCCCCAGGTTTATTAGGTGAGTGGCACTTAGTACTTAGATAATTAATAGCAAGTAGAGGGAAAGAGTGTTGGAAGAGGACACTTGTCCCTTTCATACAAGTTAAGGTAATTATTCAATAAAATTGAATTACGAATTTAGATCCCCTAAGTGATTTCTGGACTCTGGGAATGGTAGTCTATCAGATGCTCTGTAGATATAATCTCATACAACCTCTTACACTCACAGGAGGAAAACATCTACTTCTGTGCAGCTTATTATGTATGCTTGAAGGAAGCTTTTGAAATAGGGGGACTGACTCCTTTCAGTTTTCTAGGACTTTCCCAATGTTAAAAGTTCTATGTCCCAGGAAATCCCCCAGTTTCAGAAAAAGCAAGACAGTTAATCAGCTTACTTTGAAGATTCTTTTTAAAAAAAAATAGAAAACTTATTAGGACCTACCCAGATTTCCTAATGTACTTTTTTACTTCTTATCTTTCCCCAGTTGCTCTACTGAAATTCTAAAATGTTTCTCCATTCTATCTACGATAGCTGAGATCTGGAAACAGCCCAAGTGCCCAGCAATAGATAAGTGGATAAAAAAGCTGTGGGACATTTACACATGGAATACTATGCAGCTGTAAAAAAGAAGGAACCCTTACCCTTTGAGACAGCAGCAAAATAAGCCAGTCAGAGAAAGGCAAATATCACATGATCGCAGTTATCTGTGGAATCTAATGAACAAAATAAATTCACGAACAAAATAGGTCCAGAGACATGGAAGCATGGAACAGACTGATGAATCTTAGCGGGGGGGGGGGGGGACTGGAAGAGATTAACCAAAGAACTTATATGCATAGCCTGTGGACACAGACAATACAGCAGTGAAGGCCTTGAGTGGGGCAGGAGCAGGGTAGACGGTGGCAATGAGGGGGAAATGGGGGACATCTGTAACACTCTCAACAATAAAGATAAATTTTTTAAAAATAAAAGGTTTCTCCCTTGTACCTCTGCTGACTTATTTTATTTCATCTTGTTGTGGACTTACAAACCAAAGTTTGGGGTTTATAGCTTAATATCTATTATTTGTTAACCTTTAAATAAGTAGATGACCTCCATAAATTTTATTTCACTTTTCAGAGAAGATGATATAGGTGCAATAAAAGACCTTTTTATTAGCCTTGAGCCTTTGTAAAGAGGGATCTTAGAATGAAAATGAAAACTAACAAAATTGTGCTTTACAAATCTGAAAATACAAAGGTCTGACTGTTTTTGATGGCATAAGGATAACTCCTTTTGGGGATTCCCACTCAGTTTTTTGTTTTTTGTTTTTAAGTAATTCAATTTCAATTTTTTCCTAGTCTAGTGTATCCCAAGGTGGAGCATGCAGGAAATAATTTTAGGTGATATGGAGAAATGACATTAACTAACTTGGGCAACAAAAAAATTATTTTCCTTTCAATTAGCTTTTAATAACACTGATTTTCACAAGAAGAAAGTCTCCTTTTAATCTTAATAGGTGTTAACACCTCTAACATCCACTAATCTTCCTTTATAAAAAAGAGTGAGTCAAGCGTGAGCTCAGAGTTCAAAATATCTAGCTGGAATTTGATGAAAATATTTCATTTGTGTGTGTGCGTGATATTTATTTTCATGGTTACTTTCTACTTATAACAGAAACTGTTGTTTTTTATTTTCAGAAGTGATAATAAAGACATTTTTCTTTTTAGGTAAATGTATAAATAAAAATAATCAATTTCAAGAAAAAAAATTTGGCAAAAACCATGAAGGCGAGCTGGCGATTACTGAAGGAACCCTTGTCCCAGGACGTTTCCATGTACTCAGGGAGAATGGCCTGGGGGAGGAGGGCACCCAAAGCTCCTCCTGCCCCTACAGGCACCCAGGCACCTGGCAGAACTAAGGGAAACAGTGTAGCGCACCGTCAAACCAGGAAGCTGAGACTGCTAACAGGATTTAAAAGGAAAACACTTCAGAGTCTTTGTCCTTAGCATCCAGCAACAACCGCCCTGCAGTTGGACCTGACAGATTCCTCTAAATACTAAGGTCTTGGCATGATCAGAACCTAAACTCATTATTTGGGAGAGCAGCCATGACCTCTCCTTGATGTGAGCCTTAAAAGGACTGAAATAAACATCTTTGAGTTTACTTGTTGAGCTGGCACTTAGAAAAAGAAACTTCAAGTGGTGTTTGATTTCTGTAATTTTTTTATTCCTTTTTAGAAAATATTTTTTAGACAGCTCATTTAGATTAATAAAAAGGAAATCTGGGAGAGACCTTTCATCAATGGCAACTTTGTTTTTATTAAAATAAATGATACAGTAACATTTTACCTTCTAGTCAATACAAGACAGAGAACATGATCTGGCATTCAATCAAATTATTTGAAAACATCATAGATCTTACCTTGGATCAAAATTTGAGAAAGCTATGTTTCCCCAAATACCGAGTTCATTAGATTAACTTCCATAATATTTATCAAACAAGTATATTTGAGCTTCTGCTATGTACTCAGCTCACTTAGACACTGAAAAACAAAGAATTATAACTCGTGGACTCTGAACAGATTTATGATACAACTAGGGAGACTATATTAACTTCCATAAAGTAATTAGACAGTAACAAATTGGACTAAACACTTGCAAGCTAAGTAGAATAATAAAGATTTTATATGGAAGTTATATAAGTTTACAAGGGAGTTATATGAAAAGAAAGAAATAATTGAAGGTTACAACAGTCCAAGAAAATTTCACAATAGGATTGTTTTCTTTTTTAAAGATGGGTAAATTTTGAGGTGAAAAAAAGGGAACATAAAGGTGTTCGTGATTAAAGCAGGATTTGGCATGATGTCAGAAGAGGGTATGGAGGAAAATGTGTAAGACTAGTGGTACCAGCTTGGGTGGAAAATAGTTTCTGAGGGTTATCGATGGAAGAAAATACAAGGGAAAATAGAGTGAGACTGAATTGTGGAAGACCTTGGAAACTAGCTTCAGAGGATTAGCTGATTCCACAAGCAGTAGAGAAACCACCTCGTAGGGTTGTTGTGAGAATTAAATGAGGTAATATCTGTTAATAGAAATAGTATTTTATTTTATTTTTATTTATTATTATTATTTTAAACATATCTTTATTAATTTCAGAGAGAGGAAAGGAGGGGGAGAGAGAGCGATAGAAACATCAATGATGAGAGAGTCATTGATTGGCTGCCTAGCCCGCAACCCGGGCATGTGCCCTGACCGGGAATCGAACCCGATTGCCTGGATCCTAGGTCGATGCTCAACCGCTGAGCCACGCCCGGCCAGGCTAGAAAGAGTATTTTCAGAATATTTGTCTAGCAATTAGGCAAGAGAGATTAAAATAAAAGAAGAAAATTGGGGATTCAGGTAGAAAGCTATTTCAATATTCTAGACATGAGTCAATAAGGGTCTGGACTAAGGTGGTGTCATTGGAGATAAAGAAAAGAGGTAAATCTGAAACATTTAAAAATAAAAATCTAGTAATTTATATTTTAATTTATTCATCATTTATTGAATAAGTGTTATGTGCTAGACACTGAGCCAATCACATGCAAAACTGATAAAACTCAATGAAACTTTATACATGAGAAATTCATGAGATGTATAAAAATTTCTGAACTAGGACATCAGAAATAAAGATGATGTTTAATGGACAGTCAGGGGAAATGACTCTACAAGGAGGAGAAGGAAGTTGTAGGAATTGCAAGTAAGGAATAAATTCAAGGGCTATGCAAGTGGAGATATACTTAGGGCAGACTGAAAAATTGATCTAGAGCATAAAAATAATGACAGTTAATACTTACATAGTAGTTACTATGTAACAGGCACTATTCTAAGCATATTACATTAACCTATTTAATCATCCAATAATCCAATTAAGTAAATTATATTATCACCCCCATTTTACAGATAAAGAAATTAAGTGACACTTCCAGTAAGTGGCAGACTCAGGATCTGAGAACACAGACATTCTGACACCCGAATCCATGCTTTTAACCTACGTACTATCATGCCTTTTGGAGTAAGTACAGGGTACAAGTTAAGTCTTAGAATTTGGGAGGAGTAGGTTTAGAGGACTAAGGAGAGCATAAAAATGAGCTAGAGAATGAGTAGAAAACCAAGTCAAGGACACAACTTTAGGGGCACACACAGTTGAAGACAAAAAGGGGAAGAAATGCTGACAAAGGAAATAGAGGGGTAGGCCATCAAAAGGCACTAAAGAAAGCTTCATCCGTCAGAGAACACGGTCAGCAGAGTAAATGCTGCTGAGAAGAGAATATGAGCTAAATAAAACTGATTGGAAAAAAAGACACCAGTTATCTTACAGAAAGCAGTCTGGGGATGAAGTCAAAATCCGAGCAGTTATTAAGAAAACGGAAGAGGAGGAAGTAGGGGCACTGAGTATGGTGTTCACATTTTAGGAAACTGACAGTGAAAAGAGAGAAAGGATGTGCACTAAGTGTCAGCAAGGTCAGTTTTCTCTCATGCTCTAGGGACTTGACCATGGAAAGATACTCCACTCCTTCCAACCTTAAGTTGGAAGAGAAGGCCCAGAGAAGTCCTTCCTTTAATACTAACTCAAAAGGAAATTATGTATTATAAGTGACAAACAGGACCTCACTCTGAGTTCTTGTGATCTCTTCAAGGGCAAGTCTGTTCTGTACTATTCCATCTAGTCCCTCTTTACATACTGTTTCAAGTTGTAGCTTATTAGTAGCTATTGCTACAAGTAGGCTGCTTCATGCTTCTGAGTTATCCACTTCGTTATCTCTTTATGTTCTCCAAGGTGCAACTCAAATGCCACTGCCTTTTTGAGGCCTTTTCTGACCCCAGTCTGAGTGACAGCCTCTGCTCTACAGCCCCACAGAACCCAGTTTCCACCCTATCGTATCACCTGCCGCACTCTACTATAACTGTTGGCAATTTTTATTGGTCTCCTCACGTAGACAACAAGCTCTTATGGGAAAAGACTGAGGTTTTTATTGATGGTTTCCCAATGCCAAGCACAGTGCCTGACATAGAGTAGGCACCTAGAAATGTTTATTGAACAAAGGAGTGAACAAAGGAAAGTGGATTAGAAGGCATCAAGTGGTACTTTATTTGTCCATTCAGCCCATCAGTCATTCTATAAGGACAAGATCAGTACTGGGTTTCCAAAAGCCAGTTGACTTTAAAGTGGAACATCACACCAAGTTCTTTACCTGTAAGGCTCAGTCTTCTTAGTCTCCAGAAACTGGGAATAGGGATTTTTAAACCTTGTCACCCCCTTTCATCATGCCTCTGAAACAGAAGTGTAAGTGGAAATAAGCATTCTTATCTTTTCACAGATAAGGAAACTAAGGCAGAAAGCAGTGGAATAATTGTAAGAAGCTCATCTCTCATACTTAGGACCTCAGAGTCTCCCAAGAATTGGATGGTTTGCTCAGTCTGTGCTGAGTTTCTGGGTAAGACTGGTCTGTGACTCTATTACCCTCCATCGGTCTCCTACAGATACTCATTCACACACCCCATAACTGGCTCCCACTCCCACAACCCAGTTCTCTGCCCTGGGCAAACCTGTCCCTGTATAACCAAGTATATGGTTACTTGCAAAAGCCTCACTCAAACACTATCCCAAATCTTCCTGTTAACCAGGGTTTTTCCCCACGGGGCCCATTCTCATCTTGTAGATCAGGATTTGAACACCAAAGGCTAGGTTTCTGCCCTGTAGAAGCTTGCAACAAAGGGTAGAGGGATTGTCAGTCATGATGTATGAACAACTTGGTGGTTTGTATTTATTTGACCTATTTTCTTTAATCCATGTGAGATGAGCTAAAATATTTGTTCACCTGGTGTCTGTCCCCTGAGGTTTAAGCATTCAAATTACTAAATAGTGATTCACCATAAAACTTCAGCTCTGTTCATTTGTGAATCCAACAATGACGCCAGGTTTTCAGGTAAGTGGGCTGTGCTCTGTGCTCTTTGTTGATTTGTTAAGTTTTAAGGCAGTTGAGCATCTGGCTCCCCTTAGTGCTGAAATGCCATAGTGCAGCCTGGTTATGGTTCCAAGCCACAAAAATCAAGGAAAGAGTAAACGGGCTTCTTTTCTGTTTAAGACACATATGTGGCAATCATGTTCAGTTTGAGAAATTAAAATTCAAAACCTTCAGTGTCAGCGCTGAAAATAATAAAAACTGGGGGCAAGAAATATGAGGCCAGAGTTGGGGTCTAGAGAAAGAGAAAAGTTCTACGTGGTAAATCAGTTGGGTTCCTGGTCTGTATTCTTTGCTTTCCAGATGATGTTACAAATCCTTTTAAAATCAGCTGTCATAGTCCTTCCTGGCTGGGTAGCTCCCTTGGTTAGAGCTTCGTCCCAGTATTCCAGGTTCAATCCCCTGTCAGGGCACATACAAGAATCAACCAATGAAATCATAAGTAAGTGGAACAACAATTTAATCTCTCTCTCTCTCTCCCTCTCTCTCTCTCTCTCTCTCTCTCTCTCCCTCTCTCTCTCTCTCTCTCTCTCTCTCTCCCTTCCATTCTCTCTGAAAAGCAATGGAAAAAATATCCTCGGATGAGGATTTTTAAAAAAAGAAGAAGCTGGAGGTTTTCAGTAGTGCCATATATTAGCCCCATTTTAAATATATATATCTTTATTGGTTTCAGAGAGAGGAAGGGAGAGGGAGAGGAAGAGAGATAGAAACATCAATGATGAGAGAGTCATTGATTGGCTGCCTCCTGCACGCCCCTGACAGGATCGAGCCCGCAGCCCGGGCATGTGCCCTGACCAGAAATTGAACCTCCATCTCCTGGATCCTAGGCTGATGCTCAACCGCTGAGCCACGCCCAGCCGGGCTCCAGTTTGTTTTTTAATCCTCAGCCAAGGATTTGTTTTTATTGATTTTAAGAAAGAGAAAGAAGCATTTATTTGAGAGAGAAACATCTATCGGTTGCCGTGGCTGGGGATCAAACCCACAACCTAGGTATGTGCCCTGACCCGGAATCGAATCCACAACCTTTTTGGTGTATGGGACAACATCCCAACCAACTGAGCCACCTGACCAGGGCTAGCTCAAATACTGAGTTTACTATACACAAAAATTGATGGTATATTACTGGGTTATTTTAGATTTGTTAAACCATAGAAGGGGCTCTGTTTGCTTCTAATAAACATTTGTTAGAGGATTAATGATGCACTATATTGAATTTCTTTCAAGTATTGCACCATAAAACATATTTATTTGGTCCCCAGTGTCATTCTCTGCCCATCAAGAGTGGGGTCAAGTCAAACATTAAAGTTTGAGGTAGACAATGAGGCATGGACAAAAAGAGAGAGGGGGCGGGGGAGGGAGAGGGAGAGAGGAAAATAAGGAAACAGGCTATAAAAAAAAGAGAAAACAAAGCACTTTCGCACTGATTCTTGGTTTTCAGCTCACTCTATCCTTTCCTGGTTCCTATATAAGTTTGTCTGGGGTCATATTGTATATATTCACTTAAGCTTTAGATTCCAGTTTGATTTGAGAAAGTCATGATAAAAATTACTTCCCTCTTTAGCTTCAGGTTCCAGAAATGTTAGGGTAGGTTTCATTCTGCTCAAGGGCAGGTGCTAAGCCCATTACTTCCTGGATACCTGCAGCAGGTATTCTTTATGTGTAATGGGTGCTCCATTAATCTCACTAATGAACAAACAACCAGACTTTACAGCTTGAATTGCTTCCACAGGATGGTTTATGTTGGTTTGGGAAATATATAGCATGGCTTTGTAGTAAAAAATAATTTGATCCTGACATACTTTTATTCTGATAGGGACTAAGCCTTCATTTTTATACCTGAAAGACAAAGACAGAGGGGTCATGCTTATTACCAGTATAATCCTTGGGTTTTCCCAGTGAATAGAGTTATAGAAATGAGATTGTCCCCGAGTAAATACATTAATCTGTTTCAGGCTCAGCCTCTTGGCTAGGACAATTTCAGTTGTTCATTGTTCTCCCTTGAATGGGCCTCTCTGTGTAATCAGAAAAACATTTTCTTAGCAACCATTACAAAATAATTAAAAGAATAGAGTACAATACCCTTGCGTTATGCTACAGAGATAACTCCATAACCTTTATATCAAATTTTATGAACAAAAGGTACTTTTTCAGATTTTGTCATTTAACTCACCGAATCATTATGACTCCATTTTATTACTATTATCACCATTTTATAGATGAGTAAACTGAGACTTAGAGTGGTTGGTTAACTTGCCCAAGACCATAAGTAAAGGAAGGAGTAGAGAACCAAACCCCATATGTCTAGGTCTCACCCTCTTTCCCTTCTTAGTGTATTTTCCATGACTTGACCTTTCAGTGTAATCTGGGATGATCATAATGGTTGGGTGATAAGAATAAGGAAAGAAAAAAAAATAAAATGTCAACTGAGGAAGAAAATAATAAGCATTTAACCAAAGATAGCCTCTTAGATGACACCTTCTGTTTAGTTTTCGTAAAAATTACATGCACAGTGCCAGAAGGTAAAAAAGTACACCCCCCCAACCTCCCCAAAAGGAGAGATCCTGTCAAAAGGATACAGAAGCTAACCTGAAAGAGGCTTCAATGGCCAAATTTGGAATGATCTGACCAACAAAATAAATAATGAATAATGAAATAATAATAATATATAATAATAAATATAATATATAATAAAAAAATAATAAAATTATTATTATTAATAATAATAATAAAAATAATAATAAATAATGAAAAAATTATATTTTAATCCAAAGAATATAATAAATGCCCCTGAGTTCATAGAGATATAAATAAATGCTTGAATAAATCAATAAATGGGGAGAAGAGAAAATCATCTCTTACAGAAGAATTCCAATTAATGATGTAGAAAAATGAGGAAAATAAAAAACCACCATTAGAACACTGCAGTAATACTTATTGCTACAGACAAGATCAATTGAATGTTAAAATCATTGGGAAGAGTAATGAAATCCAAATAAGTGTGGAGTTTAGTTAACAGTAATGTACTAAAATAAAGTAACAGTAATGTTCTAAAATAAAGTTTATCTAAAAATAAAAAATTAGTGGATGAAAGTTTAAGGAAAAACAGGATATTTACATAACCCCAAGATCTTGTCCATAAAATATTTGTTAATTACAAAGTAACCTTGCAGTGGAGATATTTGGCAGATACCACCCTAACCCAATGGTCAAGGTTAGTATCACGAATAACTAGACATGTCAATGTCACCTATCCTGATAGGATGTGCTGAGACGAGCACATGGCCTCTGTGAGATTTTTCTCAAAAATCTATGACTTCAGTCTAATAATGAGAAAACATCAGGCAAACGTAAATTGAGGGACATTCTACAAAATCCTTAATCAGTACAATTCAAAAGTGTCAAGGTCATAAAAGACAAGGAAAGACTAAGGAACTTAGTCTTTTTCAGAGACTGGAGGAGACTAAAGAGACACAACAACTAAATGTAATGCAGGAGCCTAGATCAGATCCCGGAAAAGAAAAATGGACATTAGTGGAAAACTGGTGATATTCAAACAAAGTCTGTGTTTTAGTTACTAGTATTTTACCAATATTAATTTCCTTGTGTTGATAAACATACCACGGCTACATGTTAATATGATGGGAACCTAGGTAAAGGCTATATAGGAACTCCTTGATAGAGATATAGGAATATAGATTTGTACCATCTTTGGAACTCTTCTCTAAAGTTAAAATTATTTCAAAGTTTTAAAAAATTAATAAAAAAGTAAAATCATATGTAAATGGTACACAAATTAGTTCTCTTCTGCTTCCTATGGCTACACTGTGCCTTCTAGAAGGTCCCATTAGGTTTTTTTTAAATTGAATTTATTGAGGTTACATTGATTAATAAAATTATTAGGTGTTAATAGTATATGTAGCCCGCCTGGCTGTGGCTCAGTGGTTGAGCGTCAACCTAGGATCCAGGCGATCAGGGTTCGATTCCCGGTCAGGGCACACGCCCAGGTTGTAGGCTCGATCCCCAGTCGGGGGCATGCAGGAGGCAGCTGATCAATGATGACTCTCTCATCATTGACGTTTCTGTCTCTCTCTATCCCTCTCCTTTCCTCTCTATGAAATCAATAAAGATATGTTTTAAAAAAATGAAAATAAATGCGTAAACCAGAAGTTAAAAAAAAAAAAAAGTATATGTAGTATAAAATACAGTGTTAAAGAAATGCAATCCCTTTGTATAAAATCTTCTTTTCAGACAAACACCACTGCACCATAAGCGCCTTGGCGAAGACCATGTCCCCTTCATCTCTGAGTCCTTCATGTCTGACTCAACAAGTGCATAAAAATTGCTTTTTGAGCTGAACTATGCTGTATCAGTGTACACAGGGTGGGGCAAGAGGAGGTTTGTGGTTGTGAATATGAGAAACCCTGAGTTGATTCTTGTATTATTATTTATTAATTAGTGTATGACTTTCCATATAAACTACTTTGGGCCCACCCTATGTTATTCACACACACACACACACACACACATGCACACATACACGCACATGCATATGTAGAGATGGAGCGGAAGCAAAATATTACAACTGTAAAGACATGTTCCTAAAAGTGAAGGGCAAAATACAAAAATGAAACATCCCATTAACTAAGTGAGCATATTGTATAAATCCATCAGTCTTCTTCTCTTTGATTAGCTTTAGGGCTATTTGACAAAACACTTTTGCCTTTGCCACCTGGTGGTGGGATGGCAGTAATAGCAGCGGCCGACAGACCCTACACTTTTCTCCTGTGAGACATCTTCCACAAAGTATTCAGAGTTCCCCCATATGACCACAAAAGAGCATCTCTCGAGGACTCCCGTGAGCAGACAGCAGCCATGGAGTCCTTGAAAAGGGAAATCACGCGGTGGGGAACTTGCACCCCCGCTTTGTCTCCAACCCAGCGTGAGTAAGAGAATAGGGGCTGAGAGAGAAACGAACACAAGGGTGAGCATTCTGCCCAGTTTTGCAGAGCGATAGCAAAGGACAGATGGTCAATGAATCCGATGGGAGCTGTTTTTATCTTTTCTTTTTCTAGATCCTTTTGTTTTTGTGTGTCTGTGAGAGAGAGAGAGAGAAACACGGAGAAAAGGGGAGACTGGAATTCATTTCTGAATGTGTCTAAGAGGCCATATGCACACACAGACACTTAGAGGTGTAGATAGGCTTGGAGACAAAACGACTTGCCTGCCAATTTTTCTAAATAAATATGTTCACAGATTTCATAGCATTAATGAACTGCAAAATAACCACATATTGAAGCTAGATGCAGCTGCTGTTACTGTTTGAGAATATTTTAAGGGAATATTAAGCTAATAATATCAATTCGAGAGGTCAAATTCTCAGATTGCTTAAATAAGAAACCTCTTAGGGCTTTCTGCGCTACCCAGAGAGGGGTCCACAAGGCGTTGCTCTCGGTTCCCACGTAACTTCAAGGGAAACTTTCACAGTGTCCTGCAAATGAAGGAGGGGGATGTCCTCAAATTCCTCGCGGCGGGAACCCACTTAGGTGGCACCAACCTTGACTTCCAGATGGAACAGGACATCTATCAAAGGATGACGGCATCTGCATCATAAATCCGAAGAGAACGCGGGAGAAGCTTCTGCCGGCAGCGCGTGCCATTGTTGCCATTGGAAACGCCGCTGATGTCAGTGTCCTACCGTCCAGGAATACTGGCCAGCGAGCTGCGCTGAAGTTCGCTGCTGCCGCTGGAGCCACACCTATAGCCGGTCGCTTCACTCCTGGAACCTTCACCAGCCAGGTCCGCGCCGCCTGCCGGGAGCCGAGACTCCTGGTGGTCGCCGATCCCGGGCTGGCCGCCAGCCTCTCACAGAGGCGTCTTATGTGAACCTGCCCACCGTCGCTCTGTGCAGCAGGCTCTGCTCTGCACTATGTGGACATTGCCATCCCTGGCAGCAACAAGAGGGCCCGCTCAGTGGGGCTGCCGTGGTGGGTGCTGGCCCGAGGAGTACTACGCATGCGTGGCACCCTCTCCGCTGAACACCGCGGGAGGTCCCGCCTGATCTTTACTTCTACAGGGATCCGGAAGAGATTGGAAAGGAAGAGCAGGCTGCTGCTGGAAAGGCTGTGACCAAAGAGGAATTTCAGGGTGAATGGCCCGCTCCAGCTCCTGAGCTCACTGCTGCTCAGCCTGGTCTGAAGACGCGCGGGTGCCTCCTGTGCCCGTTGGGCAGCTTCCTCCCGAAGACTGGACGCGCAGCCCGCCACTGAAGACTCGGCTGCAGCCCCCACTGCCCAGGCCACCGAATGGGTAGGAACAGCCACTGCGTGGTCCTAAGCTGTTCTTCCACAAACTCTTAACAGAATGGAAATAAGGTGGACGGAAAAGAAACAAGTTCTAAAAAAAGAAAGAAAGAAAGAAAGAAACCACTTATGGTGTAGCATGAATAGAGGAGGAGCACACGGTCTAGATGTCAGGTGTTAGATTCATGGGTATTCATTATAATTTTATAATTTCTATATACAATACACGTGTTTTGTGAGTTTAAATACATGCTCAGGGAGTATGTTAAAAAGATAATAAGAAAAAGTTTTAAATTGGTTTATAGGCAACTACAACGTTTAAAGGTAAAAAGAAAGTAATACATGAGCTATAGTTATGATACATGAGTAACGCTGCTCAAAGCTGATTGATATACAATGTCTAGCATTGTTGTGATAGCTTTGACAACATTCCTGAGCTGAACTAAGAAATAGTATTTATCATGATGCCAACATACTTGTGAAGTGCTGAATTTTAACAGTAATTTTAGTAATAAAGATATTTTTGTCATTGTAAACTAAAAATAATAGGTTGCTAATCAAGATAGACAAAACCAAGCCTGAACCCTTCTGATGGCCCGATAAAGAGCTGCAGAGATAAACTTCGATTCAAATCTGACTCCACCATGTTCTTTCAAAGTGCTATTGCCATTAAAGTTCTAACTAAACATCTTCCCAGAGAAACTTAGCTGAAAGTCAGCCTTAGGAGAGAAAAAGAAAGTGCTACTAGACACACTAATTCTAAAATTTAGATAGAAATGCAAAGTAACAACAATAGTGGAAACTCTTTTGAAGAACTAAGAGAACTTGTTTCCCCAGATATAAAGACACAGTATAAAGTCATGAGTTAAGACTGTGGTGTTTGTGTAAGGATAGACAAATAGAATGAAGTAGAGAACTCATGCACTGATCAACATTTAATTCTTTTTTATTTTACCAATTGAATCCTCCAACAACTCTGAAAGGGATTATCCTCACTACTTTACAAAGAAGGTCTTGAGAGTTTTTTGTTTTCTTTAAGATTTTTAAAAATTGACTTTTAGAGAGTGAGGAAAGGAGGGGACAAAGAGAGAAACATGGATTTGGGAGGGGAACATAGATCGGCTGCCTCCTGCACGCTCCCTACTGGGGATCAAACCCTCAACCAGGGCATGTACCCTGACAGAATGGAACCAGCAACCCCTCGGTGCACAGGATGGCGCCCAACAGAGTCACACCGGCCAGGACAACATTTGATTCTTAACAAAGGATACTGCAGAGCAGTGTAGAAAGAACTGTCTTTTCAATAAACGATGCTGGGATATTTGAACAAAAATCTTGGGAAGGATAAAAAGAAACTTAACCTTAATTCATACCATACACAAAAATCAATTTGGGGTGGATTGAATATCTAAATTTGAAAGGAAAAAAAAATTTTAGAGAATAATACAGAACATCTTCATAATTTTGGTATAAGGAAAGCATTAGAAAAGAGGACACACAAATTAAGAAGTTGGTAAATTTGACTCTATTAAAAATTAAGAACTTCTATTCAACAAAAAACATTAATAGAATAAAATACAAGCCACAAAAAGGAAAATTAATTTGCAACATATATAACTGACAAGGGCTTGTATCCATAGTATAGAAAGAACTACTAGAAATCACTAAGAAAATGATAAACAATGCAATTGTGAAATAGGCAGGAGACCTGAAGAGACATTTCCCAAAAGAACATATCAAGTAGCCAATAAACATGAAAATTGCCCAACCTCATTAGTAATCAGGGAAATGCAAATTAAAACTACAACTGGTTGATACTGCATATCCACTAGAATAGCCAAAATTAAATAAACTGCCTAGCAATTGTTGGCAAGGCTGTGAAGCACTGGGAACTCTCACACACTGCTGGTGGGAATGTTACAACAACAATTTGACTTTCTCTAGTAAAGTTAAAGAAGCACATACCCCCACCACTCAGCCGGTGTGGCTCAGTGGTTGAGCATCAACCCAGGAACCAAGAGATCCCTGGTTCAATTCCTAGTCAGGGCACATGCCTGGGTTGTGGGCTTGATCCTCAGTAGGGCATGTGCAGGAGGCAGAAAAACTGATGATGTTTGTCTCTCATCATTGATGTTTCTATCTCCCTCCCTTCCTCTCTCTCTAAAAATCAATTTTAAAAATATTTTTAAAAAAGAAAGAAATGCATAGCCTATGACCAAGCAATTCAACACTCTGGTACCCAATAGAAATATGAGCACATATATACCAAAGAGACATGTACATAAATCTTCGTGAAAGTACTATTTGCAATCTCTCCAAATTGGAAATAACCCAAATATGGCAGTGATAGTGGAATGGATAAATATGTAATGTGATATATTTATACAATGGAATGATACACAGCAATGAAAATGAACACACCAGAAGTACATACAACATTATGGATGAATCTCGCAAACATAATGTTGAGTGAAATAAGCTAGGTATGAAAGACCATGTTATTCCATTTGTAGAAAGTTTAAAAGAAACAGGAAAGACTAAAGTATAGTGTTGAAGAGTACATGCTTAGGAAAGTCAAGAAAACGGTTACCTTTGGGAGAACAAAGAAAATAATGATTAAGAGAGAATTGCTGGTAATGTTTCTTTTCTTGAGCTGAGTAGTGGTTACAAGTAGTAGTTTGCTTTGTGATAATTTATTGAGCTATACATTTTCGTATTGTGTACTTTACTGATTGAGAGTTATATTTCACAACAAAAATGGTTTTTAAAGAGAAAGAGAGAGAGAAAAGAGCAGAATTTTTAAATCCTTCATTCAGTTCCGCAGGAGGGAAAAAGTATTGAGTGCTTATGTGTTAGGCTTGGTACTTCTTTTATGAAGCCATGGGAGACTGGGATACAAGGATAAATGCCATGATTCCTGTCCTCAAAATGCTTACAATCTTATGGGAATGAGAGATATATAAAGTATTACACAGTGGAATTAAATAAGCAATAAGTGAAGATATTGTTCTGCAATTTGCTCTATTGGGTTCCAACAAAATGTTACATTATTTTAAAACTGCATTATAAAAGTGATTGTCTCAAGAGGAAGAAGTGAGATGTAACAAAGAAAAATAATAGTTTTTTTCTTTAGTAATTTCAGCAATAAAAAGGTTTTTGTTATTGTAGCCTAAAAATAACAGATTGGTTGATCAACCAGACAAAAACAAGCCTGAACCATTCTCATGATCCTTTAACTTCATACTCTGGAGCTTTTCCATTTCTGTTCCCATCTTTGGCCCTAAAATTTTCCAAGCACTTATGTTCCAGGAAGATAATTTTTCAAATCATATTAAAATATATTATCCTTGACTTTTGCGTAAGTCATGGCTTTTATTTTCCTAGCTCTACACAATATTATCATTAACCCAGCACTTCTTACACACACTATTATCACTTTTATTACCCATTGACACAAAAGTGAAACACGTTGGCAAAACAAAGTCCAGACAATGACACTCTCCCGGGACCAAACTGGAATTACAACTAAAATATAGAAAAATCATCCTGAATAATCAACTGCAACTGAACATGAGCTGGAGAGCACCTTCATAACCAAAGAGGAAAAGTGGAGATCACATAGCGAATGGTAGGAAGTACAGAGGCGCAAGAGGGCTCGCTGGGCTCCCACAGGCAGCAGCTGAAGGGCCAGAGGGATATCTCAGCTGTGGGAGGTTTCCACTGAGGACTCTGGGGCCTAAACCCCAGGCTGGGCTTCCCATCCAAGAGCACCAGAACTGAGAAAGGTCCTCACATAACATCTGGCTGTGAAAAGCAGCTGGGTTTCTGTCTGCCAGGGAGAGGTGGCTGGAAATGCAGGCACCCACTAAAGGAACCAACACACAAAGTTTCATGTGCAGCCACTCACTTTAGCTCCAGCAGAGGGAGGGCAGAGTGGACTGGAGCTGTGTGAGGAGAACCTAGGGTTGTGGGCTCTGGAGATAGAGCTCAGAGGGCACCCCTCTAGATTCCTGTGCCAAGTCATTCCCCCATACTGCAAAGGACATCTTTCTGAGGCAGATATTTATCTTCCAAGCAGCTTTTGACTGAGGGGGAAGCAATTGTCCCACCTTACTGGAAAACCTCTCACCCTACCCTGTGGAGTTTATACAGCCTGAGGCTCATTAAGAGAATCAAATTAATCAGCCTGCAGCCAGAAGCAGACCTCAGAGTGCTTTGAGTCTTTGCCTGATCCGCTTCTGGACCCAGGTCTTGGAAAAGCAGATGTTGGTGTGAATCTTGGTCCTGTCCAAATGCACCCAGCCCACAAAGAGGGGACCTCAAGCACTGGGTTGTTGAAAGCTTCAAACAGGGCACTCAAGGCCAGTCAGAAACAGCATCTGGCATTGGCCTGCCACAGAGATCATTCAAAATGACTGTGAGTCATAGCAGGCCTACCTAATACATAGAAACAAACCCAAACAGGAAGCCTAAATGGGGAGACCAAAAAATAAGCCCCAAGTGAAAGAACAAGAGAAGTCTCCAAAAAAAGAGCTAAATGAAATGGAGTTAAACAATCTATCAGATATAGAGTTTGGAATACTGATTGTAAGGATGCTCAACAGCATGAAAAAAGATATGGAAACTATGAAGGAAATGAAGAATGACATAGCAGAAATAAAGAATATATTGGAAGGAATAAACAGCAGATCAGAGGAAGCTGAGGATCAGATCAGTGAGTTAGAAGACAGGGTAGAAAAAAATCACTCAATCAGAGATCAAAAAAACAAAAACAAATCCCAATTAAAAAACAGGAGGACAGTCTGAGGGAGCTGTGGGACAACATGAAATGTAACAATATTCACATCACAGGAGTGCCAGAAGAGGTTGAAAGTAAGCAAGGGTTAGAGAATCTGTTTGAAAAAATAATGGCAGAAAACTTCAATAACCTGGTGAAGAAAAAAGTCACACAAGTTCAGGAGGCACAGAGAGTCCCAAGCAAGGAAATCCAAAGAGGCCCATGCCCAGATACATCATCATTAAAATGCCAAAAATTCAAGGCAAAGAGAGAATCTTAAAGGCAGCAAGAGAAAAGCAAGCTGTTACCTACAAAGGAGCTCCCATAAGGCTGTCAGCTGACTTCTCATCAGAAACTCTACAGGCCAGAAGGGAATGGCATGAAGTATTCAAAGTAATGCAAAACAAGGATCTGAAACCAAGACTACTCTATCCAGTGAGACTATCATTCAAAATAGATGGTGAAATAAAGAGCTTCCCAGACAAAAAAAAGGCTAAAGGAGTTTATCACCACCAAACCAGGATCACAGGAAATGTTAAAGGGACTGCTGTAATAAGAAGAAATAGAGAGAGAAACAGGCATAAAGAATTAAAATGTCAATAAATAAGGACATATCAATAATAACCTTAAGGACTTTAGGGGAGAGATCAATAGCAATACAGTCATAGTCGTGGACTTGAACACCCCACTGACTTCACTGGATAGATCTTCCAGACAAAAAGTCGACACAGAAACATTGACTCTAAATGGCACACTAGAATAGATGGATTCAATTGATATTTACAGAACATTTCACCCCAAAGCTGCAGAATATACATTCCTCTCAAGTGCACATAGGTCATTCTCAAAGCTAGAGAACATGTTAGGACACAAAACAAGTCTCTACAAGTTCAAGAAGACTGAAATTATATCAAGCATCTCAGATCACAAGGGCATGAAATTAGAAATCAACTACAGTGGAAACACTGAAAAACATTCAAACACAAGGAGGATAAATAACAGGTTATTAAACAATGAGTGAGTTACCAATAAGATCAAGAAAAAAACAAAAAACTTCCTTGAAACCATTGAAAATGAATACACAACAACCCCAAATCTATGGGACACAGCAAAAGCAGTGCTAAGAGGGAAGTTCATAGCACTGTAGGCCTACCTTAAAAAGCAAGAAAAATTTTTAGTAAACTGTCTAACCTTACAACTTAAAGAATTAGAGAGCTCCCCTGTGAAGCCACCCAGACCAGGGCTTTTGTTTGCTGGTAATTTTTTTATTGCTGCTTCAATTCATCAGTTATTGGCCTATTCAGGTTTTCTCATTCTTCCTGATTCAGTTTTACATGATCTCACTCATATGTGGAATCTAATAAACAAAACAGACTGAGGAACACAATAGATCCAGAGACACAGAAGCATGAAACAGACTGATGAACCTCAGTGGGAAGGTGGGGGTGGGGGAGTGGATGGGGAGAGATTAATCAAAGAACTTATATGCATATATGCATAACCCATGGACACAGACAATAGTGTGGTACAGGCCTGGTGGGGGGTTGGGTTGGAGAGGATCAATGGGGAAAAAAGGGGGGATATCTGTAATACTTTCAACAATAAAGATAAATAAATAAAAGAAAAAAGGGGGGAAAAAAGTTAAGAAAAAACCAAGTCCAGTCCAGTTCACAAACAAGAGACCAACTTTGCTGCCAGCCATTCATTCAGCTTTCTGTTCCTACAGCAACAAGCAGTAGCAGTTCTGAATCTCAGTCGTGTTATAGAACCTAGGCACTGCAATTCATGTTTCCTATGAATTTAATTGTATCCAGTTTGCAATATGGAAACCCAGTGTAGGTGAAATGCCTACATATAGAAATTGCTATAGAAATATAGAGAGGGAAATGTTTAATTCATTCTTGAAGGGAAGTTGAAGTTCAGGAAAGCTCAGGGGAACTCACATTTAATCTGAGTTTTGAGTAAAGAGAAGAGTGTCTGCGGATGTAGAAGAGGAGGAGGCACCTCCAGGTCAGGACACAATGTAAACAAAGGCAGGAAATATTGCTTTAAAGTCCAGAGACCAGAAATTAAACTGTCATGGTTGAAACAGGGTGTTTTTGAAAGCCAATTTAAAAAAATCTTTTAAAATAATGTAAATGTACATCCATCTCATTGTGTAGAGCTAGTATCTGATTTCCTAAGAATAGATGCTGTTGCTTCCCAGTCACTTCTCAATGAAATATTTTTAGATGATTTCACTTCTGTTAATCTGCATTCATTTCTCTCATTAGACATTTTTCCCCTTTATTAGAATGACTGTACTTGACAAAAGGCAGTGGCAGTCTCTGATAAAATGTATCTAGAGGAATGGGCTTTAGTCTGGTTTGGCAGCATAAACACTGAACTTGAAGCAGGATATCTGGGTCCTGGTCCTGGCATATCTTTCAAAGTTCTCCATGAACTGAATCAATCTGTTTTGACCTCAACTTTTTTTTTTTTTTTTTAAACCTATAAAGCAAGGTAAACTCCAAGATCCCTTCTACTATAATGATCCTCTCAAATGGTGAACTGTGAGCTAATTAGCAGCCTAATGTCCTGTCTTTCAGAGGATTTGCCTGCCAGAAACAAAACAAATTAAAACATTTACTTCCTAAGAAAGGGGCTCTTAGGTAGAGTTCCCCAGACAATGCTGAGGTAAGAACCTTAATCTATGCACATGATAAACTATACTAGCAATGCTAATCTGTCATTAAAGTTTAATTAAATTAGGTTCAGAATCAAACCGTGATCTTCTGGTTTATAGGTCGACACTCAACCCCTGAGCCACACCAGCCGGGCTGGTAACATTTCTTTATTGTCACAACTGAGGGGAGGGAATATTATTAACATCTAGTGGGTACATGCTAGGAATACTGTTGATACTACAAAGAACTGACCTGCCCAAAATGTCATTAGTGTTGCTTTAAGAATCCTTGCTCTTTCAGAATTAATTTGGGGTTCAGTGCTTCTCACATTCAGCAATGGAGTGGCATGGTAGCAACAAGACTGAGAAAGTTCTGAAACCTAAAGGAATACAGCAAGGCTCAGGCAGATAAAGAATAGAAACCAAATCAAAATGAGCTGTGAACATTCCCTTTCCTCCTGGTGATCCCCTCACTGTCCTACTCTCTAATTCTATGGTAATGGTCATTTTATACCCTTCATATAGTACAAGGTTCATCAATGATACAAGTATAATATTAAAAAGGTTGACTCAGAATGCAATAGGCCTAAACTTAGAAGGGCAGTATTTAATTACTTCTTCCTTTGGGATAAGTTCCTTTTAAGAGGCAATCCCTCCTTGAAATTTGGCTTCTATTGCACTTCTTAAATTACTCCCATCTCACCTCCAATTTACTAGTATAAGGTCTTGTTTTGATTGTTACTTATATGAGATAATTTTTCAAGAGGAATATTAGCTTGGTTAGGCCCAGCTGAGCTCCCTACTAGAAAAAGTAAGCAGTAATTCCTTTTATGACCTCACTCTCACTTATTTGCATTCTAATATGTTTCCATGAATTAGAAATAAAGGGGTAGAATAGCAGCTTGTGCTGGGAATTACAGATAACATTAGAAGAATGTCACATTGGTGATTATAATCCTGTGTGTCATAAAACAAAAAAGGCTGAGAACTATTGGCTTATTAGAAATTTTAGCAATATCATAAATAAAACATAATTAGAAAGGTAAATCAGTTACTGTAAAGAATATTCATTGTAATCAACATTTGATAGTTTTATATGACCTGTTTTTAGAATTCCTGTTACTGTTCTACTCTATTAGAAAACATGGTTTAAAGTAATCCAACCTCTGGAGTTTGGAGCTTTACTTTGGTCACCATGTACACTCAGTTCAGTCTATCCACATTTCCATGTAAGATCCATCTATTAGATAAGTTTTAATTTTTATTTATTTATTTTTAAATTTATCTTTATTGTTGAAAGTATTACCGGTGTCCCATTTTTCTCCCTCAATTGACCCCCTCCACCTCGTTCCCACCCCCTCCCCAGGCCTTCACCCTGCCATTGTCTGTGTCCATGGGTTATGTATATATGCATATAACTTCTTTGGTTAATCTCTTCCCACCCTCCACCCCCCTTCCGTCTTCCCTCTGAAATATGATCGTCTGTTATATGTGTCAATGTCTCTAAATCTATTTAGTTCATCATATTCTTTTGTTCATTAGCTTCTTGTTAAAGAAGACCCTTCAACATTTCCTGTAGTCCTGGTCTGGTGGTGATGAACTCCTTTAGCTTTTCCTTGTCTTGAGAAGCTCTTTATCTGGCCTTCAATTCTAAATGATAGCTTTGCTGGGTAAAGTAATCTTGGTTGTAGTTCCATGTTTTTCATCACTTTGAATATTTCTTGCCACGCCCTTCTGGCCTGCAAAGTTTCTGTTGAGAAATCAGCTGACAGTAGTATGGGTGCTCCCTTGTAGGTAACTAATTGCTTTTCTCTTGCTGCTTTTAAGATTCTCTCTTTGTCTTTAACCTTTGGCATTTTAATGATGATGTGTCTTGCTGTGGGCCTCTTTGGGTTCCTCTTGTTTGGGACCCTCTGTGCTTCCTGGACTTGTAAGTCTTTTTCTTTCCCCAGGTAGGGGAAGTTTTCTGTAATTATTTTTTCAAATAGGTTTTCAATTTCTTGGTCTCTTTCTTCCCCTTCTGGCACCCCAATAATACGAATGTTGGGCCTCTTGAAGTTGTCCCAGAGGCTCCTTATGCTATCTTCTTATTTCTGGGTTCTTTTTTCTTTTTGCTCTTCTGGTTGGGTGTTTTTTGTTTCTTCATGTTCCAAATTGCTGATTTGATTCTCAGCGTCTTCTACTCTACTGTTGATTCCCTGTAAATTATTCTTCATTTCAGTTTGTGTAGCCTTCATTTCAAATTGGTACTTTAGTTTGTCATAAATTTTCTCAATTATTTTCATCATTCTCTTACTAATATCCTTGAACATCCTTATAACGATTATTCTGAACTCTGTATCTGTTAGTTTGCTTGGATCTATTTCGCTTAGTTCCTCTTCTAGAGATTTCTTCTGTTCTTTCCTTTGTGACATGTTTCTTTGCCTCTGCATTTTGGCTGCTTCCTGGCGTTTGTTTCTATGTATTAAGTAGAGCTGCTATGTTTCCTAGAATTTGTAGAGTGGCTTTGTGTAGTAGGTGTCCTGTAGGGTCCAGTGGCTGAGCCTCCCCAGTCACCTGGGCTGGGCCTTCTAAGTGCTCCCCTGTGTGGGCTGTGTGCAATGTCCTGTTCTAGTTGAGCCTTGGTTGCTGTTGGTGTCACTGGGAGGAACTTACCTCCAGGCCAATCAGCTGTGAGGACCAGCTGCAACTACAGCCAAAGAGCTGCTGTGCTGGAGACACCCCTGTGGAGCAGGATTTACTTCAGTGGAGCTTTGGCATTCACCAAGTGCACCCCTTGAGTATGTCACTCGTGAATGTGGTAGGGTTGTAATCCACGTAGTCGAGTCTGACCACTGGGTGCACTATCTCTGGGGCCTCCCGGGAGGTGCAAAGTCAGCCTCTGCCAGTGCCTTGCCCAGGGCCACTCAGCATGAGCTACACAGCAAACCATAGCTGGCTCTACTTGTGCTGGGCTTGGAGGTGTCCAGGAGAGGCCAAGCTATGAGCCAACGCAGGCTGCTGCTAGTGCCAGGGTTGGGGCCACTTATCAAGCTATATGGGGCCCGCTGCTGCTTGTTTGAGAGATTTTAGGAAAGTCCTAAGCATGAGGCTTGAGAGGCCCCTTACACAGAAAAGCCCCTGGAAATGGCTTGGATGATCTGTAGGTGGGGAGGGGAGGGGCCTCTGGGAATCATGGAGCGGCGCCAAAGGTGTGAGTCAAGTGCTGGAGATTCAAATATGGCGCCTGCCTACCGGCTGTGGGCGAGGAGGGCTTGCCAAAAGAGCAATGGCCTCTGCCAGCTCTTCTGTCTGGGAGAAAGCCACCCCTCCACCTCTCACCCCAACTTCAGGCAGGTTAGTTCCTCCCCAAATGTCCCAGGTTCCTTTCAGGCTGCTGTCCGGCGCTGGGGCTCAGAGGGAGCACGTCTGAGTGAGTCCATGCGTGGGCCCTTTAAGAGGAGCTGCTGGGGCTCCCGCAGCCTCCACAACCCTCAGGGACAGTCCCTGCTGGTTTCACAGCCCAGAGTTGTGGGGACGTCTCTTCCCGGCCCTGGAGCCCTGGGCTGGGGACCTGCTGTGGGGCTGGTACCCCTCACTCCTCCAGGAAACCCCCACCACCAAGATTCCCTCCCGGGTTTAAACCGTGGCACCGGGTGTGGGCCTGCAGCTGGGTCTCCGGGATTCAGCCCGGATCCGCCCGCGTCTCCACCCCTCCTCCCGGTCTCGGTGCTTCTTCAGGTGCCTGGTTGTAGGGCTTCTGTTCAGCCAGGTCTCAGGAGGCTCTGAGTGATGGTGGTTCTGTATTTTAGTTGTAATTTTGATGTGGTTGTGGGAGGTGGTGGGTGCAGCTGTTACCTACACCGTCATCTTGTTTCCTCTCTAGATCAGTTTTTAAATTTCAAGACTATGACTACTCATTTAAAGAGTATAAATCATTTTGACTCCATGTCTATAGTAGAAATTAGCTAAACTGTCCTAAGACACAAAGTATGGGAAAATGACCAGGTATCAGTTTCTGTTTTATAACATCAGTTGATGTTTTATAAATCTCAAATGATTGCTGTCAAGAAAAGATTACAACATTTGACCCAAAAAGAAATTATTTGCTCCTGGAATGAAGTTAAAAACAGAGGTAACTAGAGCAGCACTTCCCCCAGGTATGTTTACTCCATGGGACAATAATTCTAAGGAAGTCAGCAAGTGTTATGGCAAAAAAAAAAAAAAAGCAGGGTGTTTAAAATCAAGACCCAAATTAATAGTTTCAGTAAGTGAAAAATGTCAGCTCTCTAAGAGGCAGGCATCAATTAAGATGGTTTTCAACATAGTCCCCTTATTTTTTATTCCAGATAGTATTAAGTATTTAGTGGATATTATCTGTACTGGTTCATCAGCCATCTGCTCCTGGTGATCTTGCTCCTAGAATTTTGTCAAAATTTCAAACTGACTGGAGATTGACCCCACCCTTTCCTTAAGACACAACCTAGTTACTACTCCGTCTCCCAGGTGACCTGCCTTCTCCTTCAATCAAGACTGACAGTGAAGACATCCAATGACAGCTTATTCTTTATCATTTGGAATACTAAAAGGTAGGCTTCTTCTCTTCTCTACTAAAGATAATGTGAAGTGGTAAGCATGCAAAGATTTTTGCAACATTATAGTAAATCTGATATGTTCTTTCCTCTGATAGAATTTATATGCATTATTTGTAGAAAAAGAACAATCTAAGCCTAAGCTAATATAATATTTCCCCAGTAACAACTTAGCTCTCCAAGTAACAGTTTGTAATGTCCACATATTCACAGGCATGTTGGCCACAGACTCAGCCTACTATATCCAACACATGCAAAGTTAATAGGTTTCGTTGTACATGAATGTTCATAGAACCATCATTCATAATGGCCAAAAATGGAAATAAACGAAATACTCACCAATTAATAATATAAACAAACTGTGGTATATCCATATGTTGGAATTTTATACCACAGTAAAAAGTAATGAAGTACTGATACATGTTACAGGCATGGATGAACCTCAAACCTGTTACGCTAAATGAAAGAAGACAGCCACAAAAGACTACATACTGCATGAATCCATTTATATGAAATGTTCAGAATAGGAAAACCCATAGAGAAAGAATATAGGCCTAGAAAGTAGGGATAAAGGGGAGTGACTGCAAATGGGTTTCTTTTTGAGATCATGATAATGATCTGGAATTATAGTAATGATGGTTGCAAAACTGTAAATATACTAAAAATCATTAATTATACACTTTAAATGAGTGAACTATGGTATGGTAAATTATATCTCAATAAAACTGTTTAAAAATTTAATAGGTTTCTTCATTATAGAACTTTGCAGAGCCTTTAATATATTAATGTAACTTGTAAATCTTTAAGTGGAAAGCAGAGAACGAAGTACTTCACATAATAATTTGCCCCATGGACCAAAGCCCTCCCTCACATGTTTTATGAGCATCCCACGGAAATGGTGTTTTTATAAATTCAACAGTTCACAAAGGCAGAATTCAAATGCCAATGGACATATAAAATAAAGCTACAATATCTAGATTTTGCCTATAAAAACAACAACAACAAAAATTTATAAAAACAAATGAAAAGTTTCCCGGTTGGCAAGGGTTATGTATAAGGAAGCAAGGCCTCTCACACAATTCTGATGCAAATGTAAATTAATAAAATATCTTTGTAGGGCAACGCAACAATGCAGATCAGCGGCCTTAAAAATATTCTTTTTTTCCCTGCCAAATATTTCCACTTTTAAGAACTTATCCTGAGAAATCCTTTAGGAATAGAAACAAAATATCATTTATAAATATTCACCCAGAATTATATATTGTTTAAAATTAAGAAAACCATATAAATTACCAGAGATAGGGTATTTTTGAAGCTATGGCATACACATAAGTCAATTTGCAGGTAGAAAAACTCTAAGCTAGTATTTATAGACAATCTTTAAAGAAGTTCCAAGCAAGAGATAAATTCTTATTAATTCTTGGATAGTGTTTTGGGGAATAGTTCAGTGGATTTAAGTAAGATGGGTCAGATAATACCGCAGCTACGACATATATTCTAACCAGTAATGTTTCAAGGTAGTAAATTCTTAGACTTAATTTGTTCCCACTCAAAAATTATCCCCCAGTGGGAGAGGAAAAAGAAGAAATGCAATGGAGAGAGGTCTCCTGCTCCATGCATGCTCAGGAGAGTTGGCCATCAGTCTTGCTCAAACAGGGCCTTCTTGGGGAATAAAAGGCAGGTCTGGGTGTGAGGAGCACTAGGCATGACGAACTTTCCAGGCCCTACCTGCCATTCCACTCCTAGACCAAAAGAATTGTTTGAGTAAAGCTAGCTGACTAAACCAGGAATCTTGTTTCCTTTTTCTGTGGAATCTATTTTCCAAAGCATCAGTCAGCCATTCTAATGTTTTCTAGAAGTAAAGAACAGTCTCGACAGACGTTTCCTCCAAAACAACTTCCCAGAGGGGGGAAGGGGGGGATATGTATCTCTTACACGTTGGCAAAAGGAGGTATAAGGCATGGCATGATATTCAGTCAAGAAAATTGATTTCATTATGATAAAGCCAGAGGTATAAAAGTTAACCGCCAGAGGTATAAAAGTTAACCGCCTGGCTTAAGACTCAAGACAATTACATTTCCACACAATTCTTACGTAGATTTAAGAGAGTAGAAAGATCTGAGGTTGTCAGATAAAGATCTTCAAGGATTTAGTGCTGTGCCAATTCTCTCTACAGGTGGAATATCTTCTACAGTTACTGAAAGGACTGTAAATTCATATAGAAAGAAACTTCTGATCAGTTCTCCAGGGTTCCCTATTTCAGTGAAAGGTCCCTGAATGGATCCAGTTGCCCAGATTAAAAACTGTTTCCCTGGCTTTATAATTTCTCAAAGGAATTATTGCAACAGTCTCCTAACTGGACTTGTAGGCACAGTCACACTTAACTAGAAAAGTCTTTCTAAATCATGAATCTGATCATGTCATTCTTTCTTAAAAACTTTTGGTGGCAGGGAGAGGGATAGAAATATCAGTGATGAGAGAGTCATTGATCAGCTGCCTCCTGCATGCCCCATGCTGGGGATCAAGCAGGCAAACTGGGCATGTGCCCTGACTGGGAATCAAACCTCGATCTCCTGAATCATAGGTCGATGCTCAACCTCTGAGCCAGGACAGCCAGGACAGCCAGGCCAAAGTCCTCATCTTTAAGGATGTCACAATTTAACAGGATGATAAATATGTAATTAATAGCTATAATACAGGTATAATAAGTATAATATCAGACAAGTAAGTTAGGTATAATAGAGACACAAAGAAGGAACTAATCAGGGACAGACATTCAACTAGGATCATAGAGGACTTAGAGAATGAGAAGGCAGTGCATCAAGGGAAGAGAAACAGAGTGTACCAATGCATGAAGGCATGAAATAGCACAGCGTGATACAGTGTGATGTACACATATATCATTTTAAGTAAGTTACTTGGCTATGCAAATTAACAGATTTTCTTTAAAGTACCAATAATTTTTAATAAGTATTTAAAATAATACTAACAATGCCCAGATGCCAAAAGAAAGAACACTGTGTATACCAATATAATGTTAATAAGGAAGTGCTCACAAACATATTTCAAAACATATTAGTATTTCAAAGTTCCTATGCTACTCTGGTGGAAAATGTGGTGCTTTGCAAACGTTGACTTCTGTTCTGTCTTGGGGTGCAATGTGCTTCTCCAAGATACTGGCAAATCAAAACATAGCACCTGAACAGGAGCAGTGAAGTGAATTTATTTACCTGATATAGATCAGGGGATTCTACTGCTGAAAACAATACAAACAACATGCTGAAACTACAGATTTAGTGAAAAACTATGTAGGTTAAAAGAAAAAAAGCTTTTAGCTTCTACTTAAAGCTCAAACAATGGATAAATGAGGATCTGCTTAAAGGGAACTACATAACACACAACTAGCTCTGCTCTTCGTTGTGTTTTCTGCCTGAACCTCAGCACAGGTGGGTTTATTGTGATACCAGGCTAGCAGCAGCAGAAGCAGGTACACTGCACCAGGGGACCAAAATAAATAAAATAAAGTTTTGGAAAATTACACAATGATCATTTGAAACCAGCCCCCACATAAAGTACCTCAACATTAAATGGGGCCACATTTAATTGGAAAGCCACCAAGAGCTAGAAGATTACATGGACTGCAGTGCAGAAAACAAAAAATAGGGCAGAAACCTTGGGTTTTCTGCCAAGTCCAGAAAAACTACATTGTAGACTATGCAGAGGTATGACCATCTTTTCATTTATTGCCAAGAATCTAAGTCTGTTTTTTTAAAAAATTACAAAGGAAATAGAAGCAATATATTAAGGAACAAGAACCACTATGTTTTGGAGAGAGATGTCAGAAGTGATGAATTATAAGTCAAAAATATTTATTGAATCCCTGCCATGTGTCTGTTAGTTCACTTAATATTTATTGAATCCCTGCCATGTGTCTGTTAGTTCACTTAATATGTACTTTCTTAATATCTACTAGCTACTATGCTACCTGCTAAGAAGAGAGAAAATAAAAGTGGTAAAATCTGTAGTTTCTGGAGCTTGCAGCTAACTGGACAGTCAAGACACGCCAATGTGAAAGAGTTGAGTAGCAATGTAAGGCAGTGTTATATTCTATGATTATTGCCAAAACAATACAATTTGTAGACGACAGGTGCTTACTTCAGAAGAGAAAGAGATGAGCTAAGCAGAACCTTGAGGAAGATCTCCAAGAGGGAGGATTTGTGCTGGCTCTTGAAGAAAGTGTGAATTCTGATCTTAGGTCTGCCTTTAACCAGCAGAATAGAATAATTAAGTCACAGTACTTCTTTGGATTTTCATCTTTATCTTCATACTTCAAAATGGGAGTTTTAAATTAGGCAATCTCTGAATTGCCTTCCTGTTCTAAAATTCCATCATTCGAGAATATAAGAAAAAGCATAAGGGTAAAATGGTTAGGAGGTATTCAAAAAGTGTTTCAGACAAATCCAAAGAAACTGGGAAGAAAAAAGTGAGCAGTCATTGGAGAAGGAGAAGAAAGCCTAATGGGGTCAAATCAAAAGTACGGTTTACTGCACACAATCTGTTAATGTGGTCCAGCAGAAAAACAGCTACTAAAAGTCTAGTAAAAGGCAGACCTGTTGCAGCAAAATAAATTGCTGTGATAGAAATCTAGAGGATATCAAGGAGGCACAATAAGATAATGATCAGTTCTACCTGGCAGCGGCAGGGGGTGGGGTCTGTCAGGAATGTTTTAAAGGAGGTTGACTGCTTGGGCATTGCTAAAGGAGAAAGAGACTGGAAGCCTCAGGAGAACTTTCCTGTCTCTGCTCTACGCACTGCAACTCCTCCTACCTACAACAATATATGGCACACACAGTCACTCAATGAATATTTGAATAATTAGTTACTCAGATAATTAATGTACATGCCCTGATATAAAGGACTGAACAAAGTGGGCTTCCAATAACACAATGCCATAATAATGAATTTTTAAAATTTTTCATTTACCAACATTACTCACATCATAATAACCTTTTCAATTTTCTCAATCAACTATTATATTAATAATATAATTGTAATTGTATGGTTGTCTAAGAAATTTGTATTATTGTTATTAATAATAAATGGTAGTGCCCTGATGGGCGTAGCTCAGCAATTGAGCATCGACCTAGATTGAGGTTCGATTACCGGTCAGGGCGCATGCCTGGGTTGCGGACTCGATCCCCAAAAGGGGGCGTGCAGGAGACAGCCAATCAGTGACTCATCATTGATGTTTCTCTCTCTCTTTTCCCTTCTCCCTTCCTCTGTCTGAAATCAATAAAGATATATTTTAAAATAATAATAATAATAATAATAATAATAATAATAATAATAATAAATGGTAGTGAAAGAAGGAAGTGGGGAAGGCATTCCAATATAGACCATCCAAACAAAGGATCAGAGACATACTATAGCTTGGGAAACAGGACATCCTTAGAGCTACGGACATAAGGAAAAAATAAGTCTGAAGAGGCTGATAGAGGCTGGGTTACAGTTCTACCAAAAATATGGGCATATAGGTCTAAGATTGCCAGTTTTTTTACTCTAATAACTTCTTTTTTAATGTCAAAAAATATACTCATGTGATGGTAATTATACTTTTAGTGTCTCTTAAATAAGAAAACATAATGAAAAAGGGTATGATGAAATTAATAGTAATTTTTAAATAAGTTTTAATTTTACCCATCACAATAGTGTCTTAGACATTTTTAAAAAGTAGTGAGATTTTGTAGAAATTATATATTCAATATATAGACAAAAGTTAGTGAGTATATAGATTCATTCATGCCCTCCCCACAAATTGAGAACCACTGCTATTTGCTAATATATGTACAGTGCCTATTCTAAGCACTGTACACGTATTAACTCATTTAATTCACACAACAAACATATGAGGTAGACATTATTATCCCCACTTGTGGCAGTTTGTTTTTACTGCCTTCTACTTCTTATCTTTTCCTTTATTAAGAGACCGTAATTTTCAACTGAAGACATTGCTGATGTAAGACTATATTTCCTTGCCTCCTTGGCCTCTGGGGGTGATCATGTGACTAAGTTTAGATCAAAGAGAAGTGGAAATGTACTTTTGAAGAAGTCTTCTTAAATATTGGAGGGGTGTGCCCTTCTTCCTTCCTGCTTCCTGTATCAAAAATGTCATGTCTGGCCCTGGCTGGTGTGGCTCAGCTGGTTAGAGCATCCTCCCATACACTGAAAGGTCGTGGGTTCGATTCCCAGTCAGGGCACATACCCAGGTTGTGGGTTCAATCCCCCGTAGGGGTGGATACAGGAAGCAACCAATCGATGTTTCTCTCTCTCTCCTCCCTTCCTCTCTCTCTAAAAATCAATAAAAACATATCCTTGGGTGAGGGTTTTTAAAAGTTTTAAAAAATAAAAGAATGTCATGTCTGGAAGTGAAGATGGGGGATGACAGAGTGGTGAGTTGGAAGGAGCCTGCCATGTTAGTCTTAGATGGCCTGCTTCTGGACTTTTTTATGGGAGAGAGAAGAAAATCCTATCTTTAAGTTATTCTTTCCACTGTTATATGGAGCCAAACTTAATCCTAATGGATATGCAATTTTGGAAATGAGAAAATTAGAGTACCGAGGTAAGCACTTTGTCTGATGTTAAAAAATTAATAAGAAGTAGAGAGAGACTTCTAACTCACCTATTCTTACTCCAGAGCTCACATGACCCCTACAGTGTGTTGCCTCTTGGACATGGGTTCGACATAGGGAAGTAACTTAACAAATGTGTGTTCTCTTCACTAGTATTGGTTGCAGGCTGCCACTCAGAGCAAGCATTCCCTTCATAAGGTAGCCTTCTAAAGAGGTAATTCTGAAGGGGGCTGATGACTGAGGGCTATCTGCTGGCAGCACTCTCAGCATCTGGGGGAATAAGTCTTCCTTCCTGAGAGGGGATCTGGGTGGCACATCATAGCATCCACCTCCTATACATAACATCATACCTCTTCCTGTGCCTGTTACCAAATTACTAATTGATCATAGCTTTCTTTCTCACTTATCCAGAGACACATTCTTAATATTTTTTAATACAGCAATCCAGATACTGTTACTAATTGATTGGAGTTAGCACACAGCCTACTAGCCCTTTCCCTCTAGCTATCTAAAACTTGGTTGATGTAGGTTAGAAAGGCCTGGACCCCTCTGACTCAGGACAACTCTGAAGACCATCTCAGCTTCAGAGCTCTATGCAGAATTGGGTGAGGCTTTCACTGAGACTGTGTAACAGCCCAACTTCCCCTCTGCCCATCCTGTTTTCCTCGCTTCTCTTCCCATCTGCCAGTGGTCATCCCAAGAACACTCCCTAAAAAACTTCTATCACTAATCTCCATCTCAGAGTCTGTTTCCTGGGGAACTTAACCGGCAACATCATGTCTTTATTCACTCATTAACTGTTCTTAATTGAAGGGAGGTAATGCATCTCAATACAAAGAAAACTTAGTTGTAGCTAACATTTGTTTTGGTCTACCCAACACTCTGTTTCTTCATATCAGACTGCCCACTGGCCACAAAGGAGTGTCCTATGCTCTGCCAATCATAATACTTCACCTCCTTGGCCACAGTGATGGCTGTAAGTGGTGTGCACATGATTAGGCTTGGACAACCTGAATCCTTCCCTGGTAATTTTTGTACTGACAGCTAGAACACAGACCTCCCTTGCTTCTCAGATCATAGAACTGGCAGGATAAGATCCAGGGAATGCTGGGGCCATATTTCCTGTCTACAAGGAAAAGGACCACCTGAAGTAGGACAGAATAAACCCAAGAAGAGGGCAGAAACAGAAAGAATTAGACCTGAAAGCCTCAAGGCCCCTACCAGTACCCCAGTTCCTGCTACTTCTGAATAGTACTGTGAACCATCCTAGTATCCTTCTAATATATACATTTTAAATTAAATATTTTATTTTTTGCTTAAACAGTTTAGGTTGGGTTTTTTTCATTTGCAATGGAAAAAACTTGCTTACATCTGTGTATTTTATACTTCTATGATCTGCCACCTTCACTAACCTAGTCTTACCCAATGTCCTTAATTTGGGGAAATAAGTTAATAAAATAATCCCTCCTTTGCTCAACTCCAGCACATCAAATTTTTTATAAGTCAAAATATATTAAAGTCAGTACATTCCAAATAGTGTTTTGAACTTGAGAAAGGGTCAGGTTTATACAAGAGAAATAAATGACGTGATTTCTCCCTTTAAAGAAAACTCCATCTAGCCCTGGCTGGTGTGGCTCAGTTGGTTGAGCGTCATCCCCGTGCACCCAAAGGTTTCCGGTCAGGGAATGTGCCTGGGTTGTGGGCTTGATCCCCAATGTGGGGCGTGCAGGAGGCAGCCAATGTTTCTCCCTTTTTCTCCCTCTCCCTTCATCTCTCTCTAAAACAATCAATTAAAACATATTTTAAAAGAAAGAAACCTCCATCTAAACAGAAAAACTCCTATGATTCAACCATACTTGCCACTCTATAATAGATGCTTATTCCTCAATTAAATCTTAAAATATTATTTCTCTATAACCATACTACCCTTTTAGTTTTAAGAATATATTTATGTCTATACTTGATAACCTAAAAGATATCCCAAAAGATAGGAACTGACTTTCAAAAAATAATTTTACTTGCCTGGCTGGTTTGGCTCAGTGGTTGAGCATTGACCCATGAACCTGGAGATCACAGTTCCATTCCTGGTAAGGGCACAGGCCGATCAATGATTCTCATCATTGATGTTTCTATCCCATTCTCCGTCTCCCTTCCTCTCTCTGAAATCAATAAAAAACATATTTTAAAAAATAATAATTTTACGTTAGAATAGTTTTAGAAATACAGAAAAATTGTGAAAATAGTACAGAATTCCCATATACCCCACATCGAATCTCCCTCATTATTAACATCCTATATTAGCATGGTACATTTATGACAACCAATTAACCAATAATGAAACATTATTATTAACTAAAGCCCATATTTTATTAGATTTATGTTCACATTTTATCAGGTTTCCTTAGTTTTTACCTAATGATCCTTTTCTGTTCTAGGATTCTATCTAGGATACCACATTACATTTATTATGTCTCCTTACCCTTCTTTTGGCTGTAAAAGTTTTTCAGATTTTCCTTGTTTATGATGACCTTGTAGAATTATTGTTAAAGTATTTTGTAGATTGGCCCTTAATTGGGATTTGTCTGACGTTTCTCATGATTAGACTAGGGTTATGAGTTTTGGGGAGGAAGACCACAGAATGCTATTCTCATCGCACCATATGAAGGGTACGTACTAACAACATAATTTATGTTGTCGTCAACCTTTATCACTGGCTTAAGGAATTGACTTTTACTCCAGTTTGTTTAATGCCCAATCCAGAACCATTTATAGGAGAGCACTTATACACTGCCTTGATGATATCTGGATTGGGCTCATTAGTAGGGGATTAGCTTGAAGAGGTAATCATTAAAACAGAAAAAAAAATGTTCCCTGAGGGGAGGAGTGGAAAAAGAATTGGTTTTCATGATTCAGCCCTGCCAATTAGGAGACATATGACTTTGTGTAAATTACTTCTGCATCTGCAAAATGGAATAATGGTACCAAATAGTTCTTTGAAGCATTTGATGAAAATAATGTTTGTAAATGTGTTCTCTATATTATACTTTCACATGTCAGAATGCTATATAAAAATGTAAACACTGTTTTTCAAATTATAAGAGAAAGTTTATCTGGAAAGTTACAGAGGTACTAGAAGGGCCCTTGGAGCTTAGGAGAAAGAAAGGTGGGGGTAATGCGCCTGGTGGGAAGAAGAGGGGAAACAGAAAGGCGCTTGCATGCTCCCTAGAGGGAGAGCTGGCCAAAAATGTAAACACTTTTGGAAAGAGTTACATCTTAAGCAGTTAACATCACTTTAGAATAATTTTCAACAGCTGGCTAAGCAAAGCAAAGTCAGTATGAAGTTGAAGAAAGGATAGATGGGAAAGCCCATTATATTCAATGATTTCCCATTTCTGCCTTGCTCCCTTTGCCAAAGTTGGTTTGTCATTGGAGTCTGGATGGGATTTCTTAGATCATGTGAAACCAGAGCAAAGGGATCAAGTTTGACATGAGTTAAATATTAATAATTTTGGTATTATTTGTTTTTCTGTATCTATGAGATGGAAGTTATTACGCTTTGAAGGTACAATAATTCTTCCGGGCTATTCTAGGACCATTAGTCAAGTACCTTCATTTTTGAAATGGACAGGAAGCATAGAATAATTACTCACAGATGACATGTTCCTGCTGCAAAATCATACCACTCTGATTTGAATGAAATTATCAAAGTTTGTGCGTTCCTGAGGTTTTATGCTCATGGAAGTTCTTTAACCCGAGGTTTGAAAAATAAAGTAACTCCATCTTTTCCTTAAACAGGAATAGAGCCAATACCTTTTAAATTTTTTATCCAAGGACAAAGGAAATAGGCAAGACAAAAGAGGTGCGGGCTTTCTTTGCATCACCGTAATTAACGCTGAACATATAGCAACAGTTAGCCTGGTATAAAGCAAAGAGGAGTGATGTTAGAGACCAGTGATCTGGATTCAAGGCTAACTCTGTCTCAAACAAGACATGGGACTTTGAGAAAGTTCCTGCAACATTTTTGTGTCTTGGATTCCTCATCTGTAAAACTGTGTGGTTGAGAGGACAATATGAGACCAGGCATGCAAAAGCATTTTGTAAGAGAGCTATTATTTCTCATTTACAATGTGGCTGTCAGTAGCAGCATTACTTATCATTCACTGAGGGCAGCTTCTGGACTTTCTATTTGGAAGCCCAGCTCCAGGCAAAAGCAGCAGTTTAAGAACAGAAGCTCACACATTCTTAAGTTCTTCCCGTTCGTGAAAGCAGTAACCTTGGACACCAGGGTGGCACCATCCCTTTCAGCCATAAAGCTTAGCTTTTCTCGCTTTTCTCCGTAATGTTTGGGGCACCGCTATTTCACTGTCTTTTTGTTTTGTGTTCTCTCCACATCGTTAACACAAACGAGAAAATTTCCTTCTACTGAAGCAAATGCAAAACCTTTCTAGTCGTCCCTTCTGCCCGCAGCTTTTTTCCCTGCATAGCGGTCGCAGCCCCAGAAGTCTTCAAAGACAAACACTTTCAGGAGGGGCAGGGCTGGCACTCCCTACACCCAGAGCAGGTGAAAGCTGACGAGACACCGATTCAAGTCCAAGAGCTAACCCCAAACCGCCAAAATGAACACCAACACGCTCTCCACAGATACAACCCTCGCGAGATAAAACTGCAAAGGGCCGGAGAAGCCTACTTTCTCGCGAGAAGAGGGGGCGTCGGCGGAAACTAGGAAATGGCCCCCTAGGCGACTGACACAGCCGGTGGGCGGGGCCAGAGTCTAATCCGCCCCCTTCCGGCTTCTTTCCCCGCCCCCTCATGCTGATGTGTTAGGCCGGAGGTGCGGGCAGTTAGGTTCCTTTGGTTCTTCTCAGCGGGTGCAGGTTCGTGATCGAAGCCTCCAGAACGCGCCTGGGCCTGACTTGAGGAGAGGGGGCGGGGAGGGGCTTGCGGCCCCGCCCCCTTCTCCGGCTCGCCGGCGAGCGCGCTGGACCGCCTACTCCCTCCGCGGGTCCTGGGGCCGCGTCCCCCAGGCAACTCAGCAGCGGAGGCCTGAGCGTCTGCCGGCAGGTGTCGGCTGCGAGGCCCCCAGACACAGCCCGGTTCGTCCCCATGGTGGGTTTCGGGGCTAACCGGCGGGCTGGCCGCCTGCCCTCCTTCGTGTTGGTGGTGCTGCTGATGGTGATCGCGATCCTCGCCTTCAACTACTGGAGCATCTCCTCCCGCCACGTCCTGCTTCAGGAGGAGGTGGCCGAGCTGCAGGGCCAGGTCCAGCGCACCGAGGTGGCCCGCGGGCGCCTGGAGAAGCGCAATTCGGACCTCCTGCTCGTGGTGGACTCGCACAAGAAGCAGATTGACCAGAAGGAGGCCGACTACGGCCGCCTCAGCAGCCGACTGCAGGCCAGGGAGGGCCTGGGGAAGAGATGCGAGGATGACAAGGTAAGGACGAGCCCGCTCTCCTCATCCCCCATCGCTTCAGCTCCGGGGTGGGGGTGTTAGCCCGCTGGTGGCTGCCTTATGCCTTCCAGGATTGCAGCCCCGGAGGCTCTCCTTTACCTCCCACAATCCTGCTTCTGTCGGACTTTTCCTGGTTTAATTACTGCCACATTCTCCAGTCCCTGCCAGACGAAAGTGGCTGTTAAGTTCTGGGTCTCAAGAGTGGCCTGTGTGTGGATGCCGCCTTTTCTCCAAGCGCAGTTGCTGAGCTGGCAGTAGGAATCATCTGGCCTATGTGGCCGCCTTACGTTCACAGATACACAAACCTGGAGACTGCCAGATTTAGTGTGGGTATTGTTGCCTTAGCCTTATTCTATATCTGATCAATATGAATTTTTTTATTTAAAGAATGGAGCCTCCTCTAACTCTTCTACTTATGGTAGTCATCACATATCTTTTTAAGCAGTATGACTTTTCATAAATCTCTATAGGACAATGTATATAGGGCATAAATCTCTATAGGACAAGTTTTTAAAGAATCAAATACGACTGCCCTTTTTGCGATCAAAATGTTATTAGAGGTAGGCTCTGAAACCATATATGTGCCACATTTGTGACTTGGACATAGTTAATCCCAAATTAGGTACTCAATTTGAATTGTTAATGAAATTAACCAAAAAGATAGAATTTAAAAATACATTCCAAACAACAGAGAAATTAACCAAAAAGGCAGAATTTTAAAAATACGTTCCAAGCAACAGAATCTCATGTCAGTATTCTCATTGTTTTTGAAAGGAAATAAAAATGAAATTTTGTATGCTTAGGTAGCTATTATGGTTGGTGTTTTATGCAGATGGAAAGACATACAAAATTTAAATTTAAAAAGTTTAAATCTGGATTGTAACTAGACCTGCTACTAAATAGTCTTTGTTCTCACCAGCATATTGGAACTATATTTGTTACTTATGCAATTTCTGTGGTATAGCAGAGTTGTGAAAATTTGTGGGATAAGTAGATGCCTTTCTGCACACTTCTTTGGTAATCTTCACATTGATTTGTGTGTGTGTGTGTGTTCCTATTATAGTTATAAGTTTTTATTTTGTATATCAAAACCATTTATGTCGTTGTAAATTAAAATCTCCGTGAGCTCCCAACTTCTTTATTGTCACCAGTCTCTACCTTAGTTCTATTTCATGAAGATTGAGAACCTCAAGTAAGTGCTTCTCTATAACCCCCTCCTCTTCATCACAACATAGACATCCTCAGAGAGGGGCAAGAGATCAGCAGATGTGTACACATACTGCATACCAAACTCTAAAGACAAAAATTCTCTTAGGTGGAGTAGGCAGAAATCTGTGAAATTTTGGACTATTTAAATGAGATCTTTGGACTCGGAATGGTTAGGTATTACTATTCAAGTTCCTCTTTCCAATCTGAAAGGAAAGATAAGTCTTTTCTAGTCATTTATTCTCTGGATTCCATTTCTTCTATTTACTGGACTGTAATTATCAGTTTTAATTAGGTTTTTACTTTTACTTTCAAACACGTATGTATAGGTGTCTCCTGTTCTAAAATATTTTTTTATTCTCCTATATACTCCCTTCTCCCAGTGAACCTTTTTTTTTTTTACTTTCTCTGCTAAACTCCAATTCTTGATGGTCTATAAATGCTCCATCAACTTCATTTGTCATCCTCATCCTAATCTTGTTTTATTCTGCTTGCCAGCCTTTTCTCCCCTTTTCTGAAGCCATTCACTTGAAAGTCACAAGTGATAGTCTTCCTAGTCAAATTCCAAAAACATTTTTATTCTCAATCTATTTAATTTCTCCATAGTTTGGTCCTATTGATTATCTCTAGGTTTTTATTTGGGGGAGGGGGGTTGTTTGTTTCTTTAAAATATATCTTTATTGATTTCAGAGAGAGGACAGGAGAGGGAGAAAGAGAAAGAGAAACATCAGTGATGAGAGAGTCATTGATCGGCTGCCCCCTACCGGGATCACGACCCCTACGCCGCATGTGCCCTGATGGGAATCAAACCTCCATCTCCTGGATCATAGGTCGATGCTCAACTGCTGAGCAACGCTAGATGGGCTACCTCTAGCTTTTTGGAAACTGCCTCCCTTCTTGCTTTTATAATTTTGAATTCTCCAGATTTGCTTCCTACCTTCTTTACTATATTCTTTGCTGGATTTTTTACCCCCTCTATTCACCTATTACAGACTCTATTTTGGGGCTTTCCCTTTCTCTTCAGAGCAGCATTTCTAAAAGTGATGTTTAACAGAATACTGTCCTAGGACTTATTTGTTAATCAAGTGATTGGGAGGAAAAAAGGAAAACCTTCTTTTTGGAAGGGAAATGTTAAATCATAAAAGTGATATATCCTCTTCCTGGGTTTTCATTATTGTTACATGCTGTTGAGTCAGCTCTAACTCCTGGTGACCCTGTGAATGAGTGATGTCCACAATGTCCTGTCCTCAACAGCTCAGCTCAGCTCCTGTAGACTCATGTCTTATGGCTTCTTTTTTGGAGGCAATCCATCTCATATTTGGTCTTCCTCTTTTTCTGCTGCCTTCTATTTTTCTCAGCATTATGGTCTTTTCCAAGGAACCCTGCCTTCTTATGATGTGCCTGAGTAGTACAGCTTTAGTTTTGTCATTTTTGCCACCAATGATGTTTCAGACTTAATTTGCTCTACTTGTTCATCTTTCAAGCAATCCGGGGTATCTGTAAAGCTCTCCTCCAACATCGTATTTCAAGTGAATCCATTTTTTTTCCTATTGGTCTTCTTCTCTGTCCAGCTTTTGCATCCACATGTAGTAATTGGGAATATAAGGGTGTGGGTGATCTTAACCTTGGTCTTTAATGACCCCTTTGCTCTTGATGATCTTTCCTAATTCTTCCATTGCTACCCCTCCAAATCTCACCTTCTCTTGATTTCTTGGCTGCAGTCTCCATTTGAATTGGTGACTGAACCAAGGAAAGCAAAATTTTAAACAATTTCAGTGTCTTCATTATTTATGTTAAAGTTGTGTATTTCGTCATAAGTCATGATTTTTGTCTTTTTGCTGTTCAAATACAGTCCTGCTTTGGTACTTTCTTCTTTAACTTTCATCAGAAGTTGTTATGAAGTCTCTTAAGAAAGAAGTAAAGAAGCCTATTTAATTTTGTTTAAACTAGTCTCATTTAATTTGATCACAGATTTCTATTTTCATAGGCTGTTTGTTATCATGGTATAGAAGAATATAGCAAAGCACACCAGCTGGGAAGTGTTTTCCTAGGTATCTTAACTACTTTTGTTTGGCTAGTACTTTATGCAGCTAGCTTATAAATATATATCTTTTATCTATCAATTGCATATTTTCAGCTAGCTATAGCATCTTTGTTGGAGTGTTGTGAATGCTTGTTCTGGGAGTCAATGGGGAGGCTCTGAATCTGGTAATGGAAAGGGGGGTCCTGGTCTAGATAAGCTATAGATGAAATTTGTCTTTCAGAGGTGTTTCCTTTATTGCTGCTACTCCCTTGGTATCTGGAAAATTATATGGTAGATTAAAAATTATTTCATACTTTGAAGGCTGCAAATTAGGTTAGAATTTTAGCTCAGTTTATAGCTATGTGATTTCAGGGCAAGTTATTTAACCACTTTGGGCCCATTTCCTCATCTGTAAAATAGGAATCATAGTACCTATGTAGGTATTGTAAAGATCTGAGAACACCTTATTTTTTGCCTTCCCCCTAAAGGTTTATAGCCTAGGGGGATGTATTAGTTTGTTAAGGCTGCCATACAAAATACTATACAAAAGACTGGATCGCTAAAAACAACAGAAATTAATGTTCTTACAGTTCTGGAATCTGGAAGTCCAAGGTTGAAGTGGCAGCAGGTTGGTTTCTTCTGGTGCCCATCTCCTTGGCTTACAGATGTCACCTTCTTGCTGCTTGATCATCACATGGTTATCCCTTTGTGCATGCACATTCCTACAGTCTGTTCCTCTTTTTTTTTTTTTTTTATTGTTTATTAATTGATTTTGAGAGAGAGAGAGCAAGTGCTCAAGAGAGAAACATCAGTTTGTTGTATTTACCCATTCATTGGTTGATTGTTGTATGTGCCCTGACTAGAGATGGAACCCGCAACACTGGTGTATCTGGAGGACACTCTAACCAACTGAGCTACTTGGTCTGGCCAGGGCCATATTCCTTTTCTTTTAAAGACACTAGTTATATTGGATTAGGGCCCCACTCTCATGGCCTCATTTTAACTTAATAAACTCTTTAAAGTCTTTATTTCCAAATAGGTTACATTCTGAAGTACTAGAGGCTGAGACTTCAATATATGGATTTTGGAGGAGCATAATTCTGCCCATAACAAGAGGAATCCATGACATACATGCTGCTTTTTCTTCCCTCTTTTTGTCAGAAAGGCCCTTCTGTTTCCTAGATTTGGGGTATTTCTCTTATCCTAACTTGAATTTTAGATACCTGTATCTTATACTAAAGCTATGTGGTCCAGGTGGGCCCAGTCAAGCTCTTGATAAATAAAAGAAACTGTTAGAGTGTAGAAAAAAAGTCAGCTTTGAAGTTTGAAGCTGAACAATAAATGACCTCTTTTCCCTTTAACACACATAATCTTCCTTGAGGCAATATATACCTTTGGATGAATAGGGAAAAGGTCATGTGCACACACACATACAACACTCATGCATATACCAAATACATATATGTAAAAACTCTGGCACATAGTAGATGTTTATTACCGTGGGCTTAAATCCTGTCTCTGCTGTTTAGTATGTGTATAACCTTTGACAAGTTAACTTTTCTATGCCTCAGTTTACTCATCTGTAAAATGAGGACAATAATAATCTCTCACTTTTGTGAAGTTTAAATGAATAAATTCATTAAAATGCTTAGAACAATGCCTACCACATAGTAAAAAAATGTTCAATAAATGTGTTAGCTATTATTATTCCACAGCTACTTCCTGTTTCTGTCCTGCCTTCTCTTCAGGATAGGACTCTATCTGGGTTTCTGACCAAAGTATAGTCCCAGGTCCAGCCTACCTGCCTCACCCTTTGCTCCTGTTTGTACATTTTTTTTCTTCCCATTTCCTGGTCCATTTCTAGTTAGGCTTAGCTGACTCCTCCCATATTTGTCTTGGCTGACTCCCTGAAGCCTGAAGCCTGGCTGTTCCTCTGTATTTTGAGGATCATCCTTCTATAGTCTTCTGGTATGCTGCACATAATAATTCCTGTCTTTACCTCTCCCTCGCCGGTCATAATCTGGCCAAGTTCTAGCTGTAATCTCATATTCAGTAATTCAACATGCAGTTGAGATAATTGATTAAATTAAGTTTGAGAAACATCACTCTGGTGGCAGAATAGAGAGCACTGATTGGAAAGAGAGCAATAGCTTCCCAACTAGTCTTCTTGCTCTGGTCTTTCTTTCTTTCAATCTGTTCTCACCCTTAAGCAATCTTGATCTTCCTCAAACCTTACTTTCGGAGTGGCTGCATCACTCACTGCATCAAGTCAGAATTCCAGCTACCTTTGTATCCTACTATCCCCTGACTCAAACTGTGTTCCAGACAGCTTGTTAAGCACTTACTATGTGCCAGGCACTGTTGGATTTGCTTATCTCAGATGTAATCCTTTTAACAACACTGTGAGGCAGATAATATTCTCATTTTATGGATGAGGAAACTGAAGCACAGAGAAGTTAAGCAGTATGCTAAGGTAAGAGAGCTAATGAGTCATGGATTCTGAATTCAGACCCAGACAATTTAATCTTAGAGCCTGTTCTTTTAAGCACTATGCTATTAGGCCTCTGCATAATCACAGTCTTTTCTTAACTGCAACACTTTGTTTAGTACTCATTACATGATGGAAGTTTAAGAAAGATCCAGAGAAGAACAACTAAAATCAAGGTAGGAAAGAGCAGTTAATAGAGAACCAACTAAAAAGACCTGGGGAAAAACTTGAAAGAGCATGTGACTAAAAAATATGGATATAAACTTTCCATACCAAATTTTGCAAGGGAGTTTTGTGCTTATACATATACTACTTATAAATGGCCCATTCTCATAGCTTATGCTGCTGCCCTAATGCTATATAGTATCTCTTGCCTTAGCTGGAGGAAAGAAGGAAAGTATTTTACATATATGTGGGGGGAAAGTTTCTTAACAAGTTTTACCCCTGTTGCCCCTTCCTCAAAGGAAAAACATATACTAGTTAGAGATTTGAGTTAACTGCATAGTGTACATATTTTCCAAAATGAAAATGTCTGAAAAATAATTTTTTTTAAGATTGTGGTAACATAAATTTACTATCATAACCATTTTTAAAAAAATATATCTTTATTGATTTCAGAGAGAGGAAAGGAGAGGGAGAGAGAGAGAGAGAAACATCAATGATGAGAGAGTCATTGATCGGCTGCAGCCCGCAACCTGGGCATGTGCCCTGACTGGGAATCGAACCCTGATCGCCTGGATCCTAGCTCGACACTTAACTGCTGAGCCATGCCCAGCCGGGCCATAACCATTTTAAATTGTACAGTAATGTTTGCTGTATGCATATTGTTGTGTAACAGATCTCTAGAACTTTTTCAGGTTGCAGAACTGAGACTCTATACCCATTGAACAAAACTCTCCTTTTCCCCTCTTCCCAGCCCCTGACTGAAAAAAATTTTTTTGAGTTGAGAAAAAATTTTAATATAGATACTCTTACAGTGGCATAAAATAATTGCACATAAAAGGATTCCCTTTCATTAACAGAAAAAAATTATATTAAATTGGAAACCTTAGAAAATCTAGAGCATATATTTACTCTATATGCTGAGAACTGAAGTGAGCTTTCTAGTACAGTTAATTCTGGGAAAATTGGTATCAGAAAACTGAGGGATGGACTCTACCATCAAGTTTTTTATTTGAAGGTAATGAGTAGGATCAGCCTATATTGGCCTTCTGCTAGGTAGAAGGATTATTGTTGAAAGTAAATTCCTCTGGTAGCCTATATTGGGAACAGCTTAAATACATTCCCTTATATATACTCTAATCAGTCTTTTGCCCCCACCACACCACCAAGTGCCTTTTCAAGGTACCAGTGATTTCAGTGTTGCTAAGTCCAGTTGTTAATACTCAGTCGTCATCTTCACCTATGAGCAGCATTTGACATAATCAGTTCATCCCTCCTCCTCTCTGAAACAAATTATTCATTTTGGCTTTTAGGAAATCTAGCTTTCTTCTACCTCACTAGCCATTCTTATTCTTTTCTGGTTCCTCCTCAATGGAATGCTTCAAGGCTTAGTCATTGGACCTTTTCCTTATGTACACTCAATCCCTGCCACCTCTTTAAATATCTATACACTAATGATTTCCAAATTTCTGTTATTTGCTCAGACTATTCCCTTGAATTCCAGGCTTGATATCCAACTCCTTACTCATCATCTCCTCTTGGATGGCAAATATGGTTTTGGACTTAACCTGTCCAAAGCCAAACCCCTGATTTTTCTTTCCCCTACCCCAAAACTTCTACTCACAGTCTTTTCCAACTCAGTTAATGGCAACTCCTTCCTTTCAGTTCCCCAGGCCAGAAACTTTGGAGTCATTTTTGTCTCTTTCTTTCTCACCCTCATATCCAATTTATTAGCAAACCCTGTTGACTCATTGTCGGGGGAGGGAGGCTGCAAGGGGTGTTTCAGAGGCGAGATCCCCCAGAATAAAGAAGGCCTGCGGAGCCGACATTGAGAGAAAGATTCCTTCCTTTATTGCATACAGTGCTGGTTATATAGACTATAGCAAGCAGTGTACTAATGTTGCATGCGCAGTTGCATTCTGCTGAATCATCATTACATAAGGTCACCATCATGCACACGTGTCATGGGATCATGGACGGGACACTGAGACCTGTCAGCCCTTATCTGACACACCTGACACTCAGCTTTAAAATATATCCAGAATCCAAACACTTTGCCCCATCACTACCATCCTGGTCTAAATTATTACCATCTCTTGCCCATTATTGGTGATAGTTTAATTGGCCTCCTTTCTTCTGTCCTTACTCCCACTTCAATTTATTTTCAACACATCGTGTTAAAATGTCAATTAGATCATGTTCCTTATCTGTCCAAGATGCTCCAGTGGCTTTCATCTTAGTTGCAGAAAACGCCCAAGTCTTTGACAGTGACCCATAGACCCTATACCATTTTCTTCCCTCACTGTTCTCTGACTTCATCTCTTATTACCCTTCTTGTTGCTCCATTGATTCACACCAGTGATTCACACTGACCTCTTTAATGTTCCTTGAAACATCAGTCATTCTCCTGTGATAGGGCTTTTGCACTGGCTGTACCCTCTGCCTAGGACACTCTTTCCCCAGACAGCTGCATGGTAATTCTCACTCTTATAAGTCTTTGTTTAAATGACACCTTTTTGTTGAGGCTTTCTCCTTCTTCTCCATCTGTAATATATTTTCTCCACAGCACTTATTAGTTTCTAATATATTGTATGACTTGTTTATTGTAAGCCCAGCCCACACAGGAGAGCAGGACTTTTTGTGTGTTTTTCTGATTTGCACTATCCCATTGCTTAGAACAATGACTTGCACAAAATAGGTACTCAGTAAATATATGCTGAATAAATTGACATAGGAAGAAATTAAAGGCACTTTTAAGACCCAGAACAAGATTTGGCACTAGTGGTGAGCAGTCTTGGCAGGAGGTGGCTGGAACATGACTAAATAAGAGGAGACCTGGAAGTGGAAAGTGTGACTAGGGCATTATAGCATTAAAAATTGGGAGCATGTTGGAAGGATGGGGAACAGTGAATGTAATGAAATTTTTGTCTATGAAAATGAACATAACTTCTGTAGAATCCATTTAAGGTTTGGTTCTGATTTTAAAGGAGGCAATGTAATTTTTAGTAGTAAAAAGGAAAGGAAAGGACAGACACTCTGCTGACAATGCACAGACATAGTAAAGAGCCCTGGCCAGTGTGGCTCAGTTGGTTGGAGTGTTGGCTGCAGGTTTGATTCCCAGTCAGGGCATATACCTAGGTTGCCAGTTAGATCCCTGGTTGGGGCATGTATGAGAGGCAACTAGTTGATGTTTTTCTCTCACATCAATGTTTCTCTTCTCTCTCCCTCTCTAAATTCAATTTTCAAAAATGATAAAAGAGCAATTTAATTATTAGAGATGGTTAAAAATACCTTGACTATGTCAAGGAGACCGTTTCAGATAACTGGATAGAGAAAATGGTGCCCACCTTATGGAAGTCATTAAATTCTTGGTAGAAGAGTTTTAGATTCTACACTATGGGCAATAGTATTCTATCACAGGGTCTTGACTAGAAGAAAGACTTGATGGAAAACAAGTTTTTGCAAAGGTGTTTCTCACTAGTGTTTGGAAATAGATAAAAGTGAGAAAAGACTAGTGACAGATTAGATTTCCTCATTTATTTATTTGATAATAATGTTGAGTGCCTACAGTGTACTAGGGGATTATAGGGGTGACCAAACAAATAAGATCTCTGATCTTGTGGAGCATATTAGTGCAGCTAGACAAGAACAGTCCATGTAGATCAAGGTGGTCACCATGAACATAGAGTTAAGGGTCAGATCTGAGAGAAATTGAAAACAAACGAAGAATTGGCAGGATTTGATGACAGCTTGTGTGGAGTGTGAATGCATGCAGTTATAGGCACTAATGGGCTGGTAAATAGGATGAGAAGAGAGAAGAGGCAGAATCAAAAGGTTGATGATGGCACTGAAGGTGATGGGGAAGTTGAGGAGGGCTGCTGATTTGTGGAGAAACTATTTTGATTTTTTTTCATTTCAAGTTTCAGAGATTCATGAGAGGTGCAAGTGGAAATGCCTTATGGGCTGGACATGGCAGATAGGGAGGAGACACTTGCTTTCATACTTTCCAGGTCTGCCTTTCTTTCCCTACCCACCTCTCGTTCTCTCCTTCCCTTTCATAGCCCACCATCTGGACCCTCTTACGGCTTTAAAATTTATCACTCACTCAACATACCCTTTGTGAGTTGCCTGAAGGCGCTGCTCTATAAGTTCCTCATTATGGGACCGGGGCCCACTGAGAAGCCACCATCCCAAATATTGGTTGCTGTGGTAGAATTGTGCTCCACCTAATTGCTTATGCTTGGAAGTGATTCATGTCATTTTCCTCACATTTCATTGCCCTTCCCTCAACCCAACTTCAAAGGAGTGAAGAGGGCAATCCTACGGAATGCCTGGGATGAGAACCAGGAATATTCGCCAACACTAATGGCTACCGAAGGCCTTGATTATTAATTCATTTTAACATAAGCCTGACATAGGATTTCAAATCCTTGAAAATTTATGAAATATCAGAAAAGAGATTAGAACTGCTGAACAAACTATACTTTTTCAACTTCATCTGGACTGCTGATCCTTTCTATTTTCCTTTCCAGCAGCCCTGTTCATTCTTTACTTTCCTCAGTTGAGCTAAGATTCCATATTCTTTTGTTTCAGCATAGTTTCTTGCCATTATTCTCTCCTTTACATGCCTATTTCAGGCACAGCTACAGAAAATCATATAACCAAACTGGTATGTGTAGAAAGTTATGATCAGCTACCTGAACTGAGTTTTCAATAGCACCTTACAAATTACATCGCTCTACTCCACACACTTGTTCCAACAACTTTCAAACTTTTACCTTCCTCAGGCTTCCCCCACCTTCTGACCCCCATTTAAACTCCTTTTCTTCTTCCTTAAGCCCCACAGGTGATCTCTCTCCTGCTTGTCCAAGAATTGCATAGGAACTGATAAAACTTTCACTACCAAATCTATAGGCATACTTATATCTCTACCCATATGTCTTTTATCCTTGTTGGAATAAAAAAGAGGTTCATCTTTCTTCCAGGACCAACCTCTCCACCTGTTCTCTGGATCCAATCTCCACCTTTTCAAAAACCTTGTACTATTATTATTGCTCTCTCCCTCTTTTATTCAATATATCTACACTTTCTTCTCAGCACTTAAAAAATACTTGAGCCGGCTCACGTGACTCAGTGGTTGAGCATCGACCTATGATCCGGGAGACCAAGGTTTGATTCCCAGTCAGGGCACATGCCTGGGATGCGGGCTTGATCCCAGTAAGGGGCATGCAGGGGGCAGCTGATCAATGACTCTCTCATCATTAATGTTTCTATCCCTCTCTGAAATCAGTTAAAAATATAAAATAAAAATAAAAAATAAAAACATCAATGGAAAAATATCCTCGGGTGAGGATTAATAACAACAACAAAAATACCTGAGTCTTTCTTCCTCTTCCTAGTCAAATTTCTTGACAAGAGAATTGTCTTTGTTCACATCTGCATTTTCTCTTCCTACTCCTAATATCTCAGCATCTTTTTACCCAGCACTCTATACCAGACTCTCCTATTTTTCTTCTCTCTCTCAATTCTTCTTAGTCTCCTTTGCTAGCTTCAACTCTGTTCATTATTAAGTGTTATAGGTTGTAGTTTTCTGTCTGAGATCCTCATCTCTTCTTCTGTTCTCTTCCTAAGTAACCATATTCACTCAGAAAACATCAGTTATGCTGATGACTCCAAAGTGTGTATCCTTTACCAAGAACTCTCTCCTGTTTCTTGTACATTGCTGTATTTCTAGGCCTTCTACAGTGTCTTTCATTTAGTAGGTGTTCAATAAATGTCTTCCTTGTGACTGGCTGACAAAATGAATGAATAAACCAACTTCGTAGTGATTCTTCGTGGTTTTTCTTAGATAGACCAAGACTAAATACTTTGTCTCCTCAGGCCTAGCACATAGTGAATACTCAGTAAATGCTTTATAAGTGACTGATTGACGAAAAATGAATGAGTGAATAAAAAAACTTTGTGGTGATTTATTGTCGCTAACCAAGAGCAAAGACCTTGCTTATTCTCTTTAAAAAGTAACAGTATAGCTTAAACTATAGCTTGCTTCAAGGTAAACTACTACTTTAACAGATCAACTAAAAGTTGCAGGAATCTTTGCAATGTTTACTAAATAATATGTGTGCAATGAAAGAATTGTAAGAAAACAAGGTTAACCACCTACCTGATCTAGTATATGTGCAGCGGCCATGAACACAGACTCTGGTTTGGGACTGCCTGGGAGAATATACAGAATCTACTGTAGGTATATGACAGAAGACACAGTTTCCTCATCTACAAAATGGATAGCTTACCACATGGGGTGGTGTAAGGATTAAATGCAGTACCTGTGAAGTACTTAGCACAAGACGTGGCACAAAATAAGCATTTAATACCCATCAGATATTAATGATATTTCATTTTGATCCAACTGGTATAGGGGCCAGCCAAAGACGTACTTTAGATAAGTAATCACTAAACCTGGCTGCTTATCAGAATTACTTGAGCTTTAAAAAAAAATTTTTTTTTAATTGATTTTAGAGAGAGAAGAAGGGAGAGGAAAAGAGAGGGAGAGAGTAACATCTATCAGTTGTCTCTGGCATGCACCCAGACAGGGGTTTGAACCTGCAACCTGGGTATGTACCCTGACCAGTAATCAAACCGGTGACCCTTTGGTGCATGGGACGATGCTCAACCAAGTGAGTCACACCAGCCAGGGCTTCTACGGCTCTTTTAAAAAAAGATTCCTTGCCCATCCCCAGACTACTGAATCACACTGGAGTGGGGTGGGGGAGGCAAGAATTTATATTTCTTAAAACTTCCCAGGTGATTCTGAGTATCAGCCAGGTTTGGTAGTATGTTACAGAAGATAAAATTGTCTCTAGAAATCATCTGAGCATGGAATATAATCAGGAAAAATGTATCTGGTGTGGAGAAAAAGGAACCAGAAATGACATCTGTAAAAAGCCAATTATATATAACCGTTGGGATCAATGGTCATCGTTGTGCTGATTGCCTAAGAACAGGTCATAATGAAAGTGAAGCAAGCACAGCTGAGCCATTTTCAAGGTCCCAGAATGAAAAGAGAAGCAGAACAACTGAGCTGATAATGGCTGCCAAAATTAATTCAGAGTAGCCATGTGGGATGGGGAAAGCATTAAAAGAGCTTCAGAAAGAGGTGGTAGAAATACAAATGTTAAGTTTTAGGTATTGGAGGAAGGACGATTAGAGGAAAATAAATGAAATAGCTGTGGATGAGCAAGAAGTGCTATAGGAAAATCTCAGCAGAAGAGAATTCTTACTGAAAAGAAGAGATGAACGTATGCCTCAGAAGAGAGGGGGAAAAAGAAGAGGTCTCAGGAAGGATATTTTAGGAGATTAACATGGAAAAGGCCAAAGAGAGCATGGATAATCAGCCTATTATAGATGGATTCCAAATCCCAGAAAAACAAGTATTACAGAGGAGGAGAGGTAAAGCCCAAGGCAATGAAGTTGATAACTAAGGGGAAATAAATGAAGGAATTCAGAAAAAGTCTTGAAGGTTAAGTAGAATTATACAACTATGGATCAAGTACAACTTAAGGTAGGAGAGTATGTAGTACAGAGTATGGAACATAAGGGTCATTCAGCAAACAGCTATTGAGTGTTTGTTGGTGTCAGGAAGTATGCCTGATGGACATACAGGGATGAGTGAGAGACACGGTTCCTGTTCTTATGGAATTCTCATTTCTGGTAAACTTTGTGGGTAGAAAAGAAACAGGGTGACAGTCTTATTGAAAATAAGACTGCATGTGATAAAAGAATGTTTCGTTTTTGAAAGAACTGAGTATGAGGTTCTTCCCAGTAGACTCTGGGGCCAGGCAAGGCATTTTGAGCACTGTAGGTTTTTGAAGGATATATTAGAATCTAGGTTAAAGTCTATCTGACCATAGATGTAAATTAGGCAAGAGGATGGGGCTGTTTGGGAATGTATATGTCTGTCTCTCTGTCTGTATCTATCTGTCTATCTGTCCATCTGTCTACCCACCCACTGACCTCTTATCCCAAAAGAAATCTGAAAGAGAAAATGAAATAATTATTTGGTATCTTTCTTGCATGTTGTAAATAAGGATATTTTGGGAAAAGTCTGAAAGGAACCTATGAAGCCAGACAGTGAGAATCATTTTATGAAATAAGGATTAAATAATACTTCTTATAATTTGTGTACTGTTACCTGTCTGGAATATATTTAGGGGGAAAATATTCCTATAGCATTGCTAGTTCAACAGAGAGTATATGTCTCAAAGGGAAATATCTTATTTTCCAATCATGTAGTAATAAGAACTCTAATTTCTCAACAGCTGGGAAGTTTGGGCAGAGGCATTTAGAAGATAAGCAAATTTCTTTTAGAACACGAGGAAATTAAAACTATGAGAAAGAATAATTGTAAGGAAATTCAAGCTTTCTTTTGAAGGTGATAAGATGGTAGAAGTATTAAAAGAGGTGAAGGCTCTCAGAAAAAGGGTTAAAGCCAAAGGAGTTAAAGAACTAAAAAGACCTATCTATATGCAGAAATAATTAATGAAAAGAAAGAAAACACAAACTTTAAGAAATTGAAGCAAATGTTAAAAATTAGAAACTAAATGGGAGAAATCTTTATAAACAGACTCAAGATGGTAGATCATAAGATTAAAGCCAAAATTAAATTATTGTTTTACATACAAGGGAGTGTCATGGTAAGTAAAAACATACTCAGATTTCCTTGAAAGGACAACATTGAACGTTAGAATTTTTTATCAGACCATTTTAGGAGCTAGATAAGAATTTTGGGGGTGGGGTATACATGTGGAGAGAAAAGGGATCAGATGCCTATAATATTGCTGTGTCAAAAAGGTGAACAGATAATTTTAGTAGCAGACATTTAGATTCTGAAAGTGAGCAACATAATAAAATTACTTTAGCCGAACTTCTGGGTTTAATGATCTGCCAGCTGGGCTCTGTGACATCTTTGAGCAAATCCTTGGCACCTCTGTTCAAAGGCATATACGGATAGTGAGATAACTAGCACAATAAAACTAGTGTTAATAGGAAGCAAGAGAAATTGGGAACTGGTACCTGCTGATAATACTAAATACTGAATATAAGGTTTTTCTGAGAATCCTGTTGGAAAGATTGACAGGAATAACAGAGAACATGAGATGCCAAGGTGACAATACTCTGTAAGGGGGTCTGAGAAGCTAACTGAAAAATCCTTACATGGCCTGGAATTCAGTGGGAAGTAAATTCATTATGCTTGGATTAAGAAAAGGTTTTAACACACAGATCAGTGGAACAGAATAGAGAGCCCAGATATAAAGCCACATGTATATGGGCAGGTAATTTTACAATGGAGTAAAGATAGTCTTTTCAATAAATGGTGCTGGGAAAACTGGAAAGCCACATGCAAAAGAATGAAACTGGATTACAGTTTGTCCCCATCTACAAAGATTAACCCAAAATGGATCAAAGACCTAAATGTGAGACCCAAAACAATAAGTTACATAGAAGAAAACATAGGTACCAAACTTATGGACCTTGGTTGTAGAAAACATTTTATGAACTTGACCCCAAAGGCAAGGGAAATAAAGGCAAAAATTAAATGAATGGGACTATATCAAAGTAAAAAGCTTCTGCACAGCAAAAGAAACTGACAACAAAACAAAGAGGCAGCCAACCACATGGGAGATGATATTTGCAAACAGTAGCTCCGACAAAGGTTTAGTTTCCAAGATATATAAAGAACTCATAAAACTCAACATCAAACAAACAACTCAATCAAAAAGTAGGCAGAAGACCTGAGCAGACACCTTTCCCAAGAAGACATATGAACAGCCAATAGATATATGAAAAGATGTTCAAACTCACTAGCAATTAGGGAAATATGAATTAAAACTACAATGCGATACCACCTCACACCTGTTAGAGTGGCTGTTATCAACAAGACAACCAATAACAAGTGATGGAGAGGGAGTGGAGAAAAGGGAGCCCTCACTCACTGCTGGTGGGAACGTAGACTGGTACAACCACCGTGGAAAGCAGCCCGTCTATTCCTCAAAAAATTAAGAATAGAGCTACCATACAACCCAGCAATTCCTCTCCTTGGTATATACTCCAAAACTCCAAAATATGTATTCACAAAGATATATGCACCCCTCTGTTCACTGCAGCATTATTCACAGTGGCCAGTACATGGAAACAACCCAAGGGTCCTGCGATAGAGGGCTGGATAAAGAGGACGTGGTGCATGCACACAATGGAGTACTACTCAGCCATAGAAAGGATGAATTACTGCCATTTGCAACAGCATGGATGGACCTTGAGAATATTATGCTAAGTGAAATAAGTCAGTCAGAAAAAGCTAAGAACCATATGCTTTCACTCATATGTGGGATATACTACTGAAACTCATGGACACAAACAGCAGTGGTGATTGTCAGAGGGAAGGGTAGTGGGTGAAGGGGGTCTTAATATGTGGTGACAGGAAAAGATATGACTTTGGGTGGTGGGCACACAGAGCAATATACAGATCTTGTAACACAGAAACACACACCAGGAACCTATATGTTCATATTAACCATTGTCACCCCAATAACTTTAATAAAGTGTTAAAAAAAGGAAAAGGCTTTTTTTTAAACATGCTATGATTGTCTCTGTAATACCATGTGAAATATATTGTTCCAGACCAGCTTTTGAATTGTGAGGACTTCATACATGAGCCATGGGGATCAGTGTCTCCATTCTCAATAAGAAGATTGAAGAGAAAATTAAAGCACTAAGTAAAAAGCAGTACTGCCCATATAACCCTTTACTATTTTTATAGTCTGTGTATTGAATTTCCCCTCTTCCATTAAAAAAATGTTTAAGTGTATAAAGATATAAAAGAGACAGTCCAGGAAAGTTGAGGCTACTCATAGACGGGTGTAGTCAAGAATAGCATTTCTCTAGCAATTTCAAAAGCAAGTTTAAAATAAAGAGGACAGGAAAAAAAAAAAAAAGTACAGGGAAGCTAGAATAGGATCATAAAAATGGATAAAAAATGAAGTAATATAAACTTGTTGAAAATAAGAATAAAGGATGGTTATATTTTTTGGAGGGGCAAAAATGCAAAAAAAAAAAAGGATCATGATAATAAAGGAGTGGGAAAGAAAGTAAACATAGGCTAATTTGAAATTATTAGAAAACATTCTTAGTGATCAATTGATCATATAACTGTTGGTGTTAGTTGATGCCTGAGCTCCAGACCCACTTATTCAGCTGCCTACTGAAGATCTCTTCTTGGGTATACAAGTGCCTCAAATTCAACAGGTCCAAATCTGAAAAAATCATTTCTGCACTTCTCCCTCTCCCTCCAAGCCTGTTTCTCCTGTGTTTCCCTATTATAGAGTATTATAATCTTACTCATCTAGTCCCCCTCTTTTAGAAATGTAAACATCATCCTTGATGTTTCTTCTTTTACTCCTATATCTGATCAATCAGCAAGATTATTCGTTCTTTCTTTTGATAGCTCTCACATATATTTATCTCTCTGTTGTAATTCTGTTAACTTAGATCGGGGTTGGCAAACTTTTTCTTTTTTTTTTTTAAAATATGTTATTATTGATTTTAGAGAGGAAGGGAGAGGGAGAAAGATATAGAAACATCGGTGAGAGAGAAACATCCATTGGCTGCCTCCTGCACACCCCCCTACTGGGGATTGAGCCCACAACCCAGGCATGTACCCTGACTATGAATCAAACCTGTGACCTCTTGGTGTTTGGGTCAATCGATGCTCAGCCACAGAGCCACACTGGTTGGGCAAACTTTTTCTACAAAGGGACAGATAGTAAATACTTTAGGCTTTGCAGACCATATGGTCTTTGTCACAGTCACTCTAGCTCCTTGCCCTAGCTGACTTGGCTCAGTGGTTAGAGCGTCAGCTGGGGGACTGAAGGGTCCCAAGGGCAGGTAACTTGGTTGCAGGCGCTAGCCCAGGCCCGCAGTTGGGGTGCATGCTGAAGGCAACCAATCTCACATCGATGTTTCTCTCTCTTTCGCTCTCTTTCTCCCTTCCACTCTTTCTGAAAAGCAATGGAAAATTATCCTTGGGTGAGAATTAACAAAACAAAAAAAAATCACTCTAGCTCCAAAGCAGCCATAGACAATATGTAAGTGAATGGGTGTGGCTATTTCCCATCAGACTTTATTTATAGGTACTGAAATTCGAGTTTCATATAATTCATGAAATATTATTGTTTTTATTTTTTACCTCCTAACCATTTAAAAATGTAAAAACCCTTTATGCGGGGATCACTTCATAAGTTATAAAGTGTCTAAATGCTATGTTCTATACCTGAAACTAATATTGAATTTCAAGTGTAACTAAAAAATTTTTAAAAAAAATTTTAATGTAAAAACCATCCTTAGCTAGCCATCTCTACTAAAATAAGCAGCAAGCCAGATTTGGCTCACAGGCCATAGTTTGCCCACCCCTGGTTTAGACTAACATTTTCTCTCATCTGAAATACAAACAATAGTCTCCTACTCTCCTAGAGTACAATGACCATAGCAATGAGTCCTATGTAATATCTGTCATTTTATGGAAGCTTGATAAGCATTATTAATTACTTTTGATTTGACATTAATTGGTTCAAGCAGTGTTTTTTTTTAATATAGAGTTAGAGGTCTCCTCTGGTAAGATTTTGAAAAAGACATGCCGTTAAGCAATATTCAACTGAACTTCAAAACTTTTGAAAGTTGTTATACTAAATATTAAGTAAAATGAATATTCTTGTGCAAATTTAAAATGAGTATTACAAAAATTAGAATTTATGTCTAATTCTTTTTGGAAAGAGGTGATGTATATACAATAAGGATTTTTCTTTTGCATTTATGATCAAGCTCAAAGTGAATGTGAGAAAAAAGTAAATATGAGCACAACTATATATTCTTTACTAAAATGAGAAATTAATTTTTTTCAGGTTAAACTACAGAACAACATATCATATCAGATGGCAGACATACATCATTTAAAGGGTAAGAAACTTAATTACAAATTAAAGATAAATAAAGGTCATTAAATGTCTAAAATCCTCAAGAATTAAGAATAGTAAAACAGCTAAATAAAATAAAGATTTTGAACGAAGCTCTTCGGATGGCAAAACATTTATCCTTTTGTCTGAAGATATAATACAATTTTTAAAATATTGCTTTATATATAATAAATGCAAGTTAAAATTTGAGGCCAGCATTTTAATCCTGTGCTGTAGACAGAGTTCATGCACTGAAATGTTAAAAGAATCCTCAAAGAAAATTGAGCTGTAACTTCAGAGGCCATTACATTTCTAGGGAAAAGGTAAGGGTTATCCCTCTGTACTGTGTCCAATCTGCTAAAATAATCCATTCAGGTCTAGGGATGCTTTGGACAGGACCTCCAAGCTTAATGTTTTAGATACCCTGGAAACAGATAGTAACCTGGAAAGATACATATATTTCATTTAGATGAAGTGATGAGAGGTGACCAAAGTTTTTATGACAAATAATAGGTAAGGAGAAGAAGTTGTTGACATTATTTCAGGCCATCACTGGCTTTTGGAGATTGGGGTCTGAGAATCACCGTTCTTCTCCCTATACTCTTTGGTTATGACACTTTGTATTTTAAAACTTTGCATGGCCTGGCCGGGTGTGGCTCAGCAGTTGAGCATCGACCTAGAATCCAGGAGATCAGGGTTCGGTTCCCAGTCAGGGCACATGCCCGGGTTGCAGGCTAGGCAGCCGATCAATGACTCTCTCATCATTGATGTTTCTATCTCTCTCTCCCCCTCCTTTCCTCTCTCTGAAATCAATAAAGATGTAAAAAAAAAAACACCAAAAAAAACTGCATGTCGTGACTTTTAAGTTTATATATGTGGGTAATACATGCTCTTTAATTTCATGAATATGTCTTTATTCTGTAACCATTTTGAACCTCTTTAGATAGAATTAGATAATGTATTTTTATCATTCTCTTGGAGAAGCCAACCAGAGCTGGCTTTGTAATTTACGGAAGTTTTGCTTTCACCTAGTGTTATTTATATGTTGTAATCAAAAAATAGGAATTATTAATTTTTCACTGTCTGTGATTTAGAACAGCTTTGATTTCCTATTAGAAATTTGCTTCCTGGATGGCCACATTTATTTTTGTTGCATTTGTGTCCATGTTCTGCTCTTTTTTTTTTTAATATATCTTTATTGATTTGAGAGGAAAGGAGAGGGAGAGACAGAGATAGAAACATCAACGATGAGGGTCACTGATCGGCTAGCCTGCAACCCGGGCATGTGCCCTGACCAGGAATCGAACCCTGATTGCCTGGATCCTAGGTTGACGCTCAACCGCTGAGCCAAGCCCGGCCGGGCTCTGCTCTTTTTGACACATAGGAGTGCATTAGGATGACACAGAAGATGCCACACTGTCAATGCTGCTTCCAGCTTGCAGTATTTATTTATTTATTTAATTTTAAAAATTGATTTTAGAGAGTGAGGAAAGGAGAGAGAGAGAAAAAGAGAAACATTGATTTGTTGTTCCACTTATTTATACATTTATTGGTTAATTCTTGTATGTGCCCTGACCGGGGATTGAACCTGCAACCTTGGTGTACGGGGAGGATGCTCTAACCAACTGAGCTACCTGGCCAAGGCCCAGCTTGCAATTTTTACAAATGATTCTGCTCGTCATCAAAGTATATTTATTATTAAGTTGTAGTAGATCAGTTGAATAGGAAATCTTGTGGCTTCTAGTATATGTCAAAGAAAATGACAGTCTATGTTACTGGGTAAAAATCTTTATTGTACTACATGCATTGAAGTAGATCTTGAGATGTTTTGAAATTTTATATGATACTTTCAGCAGAGAAAAAGGCTTTGTTTCAACTCATAACTATACAACTTTTGGTTTTAGTACAGTTTTAAGATTGAATTTTATTAATGTGACTTTTGTACCTTGGTAACTATTTCTACTGAAACAAACTTCTTGATAAGTTGACTATAAAACCCAGATTTGACTGTTTTTACTGAAATTAATACTGGGTATAATGGAATTAATAAACACTAAGACCCTAAAAAATCCTTATGGTAGTTAATATATATATTTTTAAAATATATCTTTATTGATTTCAGAGAGAGAAAGGGAGAGGGAGAGAGAGAGATAGAAACATCAGTGATAAGAGAGTCATTGATCGGCTGCCTCCTGCACACCCCTCACTGGGGATTGAGCCCGCAACCCGGGCATGTGCCCTGACCGGTAGTCAAACCGGAATCTCCTGGATCAGAGGTTGATGCTCAACCACTGGGCATGCCGGCCAAACAGTAGTTAATATTTTTATGGAAATAAAAGGAATGAGAGTTGGTTTTTAATTTCTGACATAATAAATTAATATTCTAGTATACACTGATTTTGAATAGCTTACCTTATTTTTATGCTTATTACTGAAAGTAAATTTGAAATCAAAGGTTTCTAGAAGTAAATACTTCTTTTGCTTGAAAAGCTCATCCTAGGCCACCCCTTCCTTAACTATATCTCCAGTCTTTTGATGTTAAATTGGGGGAGTATGCCCATGCCTTTCTATAACATACCCTGGTGTTATTGTCTGAGATAGAACATCCTGCACAATCAGCCATGGACCTGATCTCATGTTAAGTTACTTCCTCTGGGCATCCTTCCGTGGTGACCTGGAGCAGCCACACTAGATAGAGTATTTTTGGGTTCAAAAAAAACCCAAATTTCAATCAGTTTAAAGTAAAATCATGATATAGAAAAATTTTGTCTTTAGTTTTGCTTTCTGTTCTGTTTACTTTCCCTTTTCAAGCCTTTGTTTTGACCACTCAAAACACTAAATTAGTTCTCTGCTTTATAATCTTTTGCCTGTATGTAAACAGGAAAGAATCTGGTATTTTGCATGGACTGGAACTCACTTATAATGATGTTTTATTTTTCTTTGTCAGTTGTATTTTAAGCCTTTTATCTCCATTTAGAAATGAAAACTTTATTTCCTGATAAAGGAATTTCAAATATTGTTAGAAGCTTTGTGGAGAGGCAGAGAAGCCATCCTAAACCTTGAAATCATACTAAAGCCTCAGGTTCTTTCTGAAGGTAAAGTTAGCTTACTTCAATTATTCAGTTGTAGGAAAAAGAAGCCTGAATGAGTCCTAAAGATCACCAATTGAAGTTTATTCCCTAATAGCTGCTAACTGGCTAACTCTGTAAGCTACACGGCTTTTTGTCTGCTGCCTGCTGGGATCTTACTGTCTCTATAGAATCAATATCCATAGCTGAGGCGAGAGTTTTTGCTACTTCTAGCCCTCTGTATTTTAGGAGATGGAGCCAGGGATCAGAAAACAAGCTGAATGTTATTCAGGGATACCTGGCCTCAGATTTGTTACTTTTATCTGAAGTGGGGGTAATGGATGAAAAACTATGGAGATCAACCATGTGTACATATTAAAGAATTAATAGAGTAAGAAGAGAAATTTAAAATGTGGCTTGACTGAACTCATAGTAACAGAGACTAGAAGGGTGATTACCAGGGGTTGGGGGTGGGCTGGGGAGGAGGAGTGAGGAGGAGATGTTGGTCAAAGTGTTCCAACTCTCAGTTATATGATGAAGTTTTGGGAATCTAACAGACAGTGTGGTGATTATAGTTAACAATACTTTTTTTTAATCCTCACCCAAGGATATTTTTTCCGTTGCTTTTCAGAGAGAGTGGAAGGGGGAAAGATAGAGGGGGGGGCGGAGAGGGAGAGGGAGAGGGAGAGGGAGAGGGAGAGAGAGAAACATTGATGTGAGAGAGACACATCAACTGGCCGCCTCCCGCAAGTGCCTGACCAGGGCCAGGAATTGAGCTTGCAACCAAGGCACGTGCCCTAGCCCGGAATTAAACCTGGGAGCCTTGGGTCCATGGGCCAATACTCTAACCATTGAGTCAGACTGGTTAGGGCAACAGTACTTTTTTATATACTTGAAAGTTGCTAAGAGAGTAGTAGATCTTAAATGTTCTCACCACAAAAAAGAAATGGCCGTTATGTGAGATTATAGAGGTGTTAGCTAATAGTACAGTGGCAGTCATTTCACAGTATGTAAGTGAATCAAATCAACATGTTGTATACCTTAATTATACCTTAAACTTACACAATGTTATATCTCAATTAAATTAAAAAAAAATAAAATGCCTTGAATATGTAAGCATATTTATTAAATACAAGCATTTTATGTGAATCATTTACTTTTTATACCTGGTTATTATATTATGCAATACTATTATTATGCATATTGTTAAACTTTTTATTTATATATCTCAGCAAGTATTCATGTGACTTCAAAATTTTTATTTGGTGTCAACATCTTTGACCAACATCTCCTTGCTCCTCCTCCCCAGCTAAATATAATCGCTGGTAGCACTTTGATATATTTTTATTGTAGCCTATTTTTTACATTATATTTCTGTGTACTTATATTAAAAATATATTTATATCTGACTTTTTTATTGTTGACACTATTAGTGATGTCCCCCATTTCCTCCCCCTCTTTAACCACCTCCACGCAGTGAAAAGTTAACAGCCAGTGGCTGAATAGCCATCTCAGAAGGTGAATAAAGAAAAATTAAATATATTAAAAGAGGATGGGGGCTTGCTGTCTCCCATCCCCCCAAGACAGTCGCGCTGCTGCGCAGCTCCCTTAGCGGTAGCCTCCACCAGAGAGGGTTAGGAGAACCGTTGAGTCGGGGTGCTGCAGAGGCCAGCGACCTCCGCAAGCACCGGCGTGGGCGCTGCTGTCGCTTGACAGAGTATCTGAAGTAAAAGGGGCATTTCATCAAACGATATCAATACTGTTTCAAGATGGATTGGGTTATGAAACATAATGGTCCAATTGACGCTAGTGATGGGACAGTATGACTTTGTGGACTGCCATTTTGTTGCAGCAAAGAGGAAATAGTTCATTTCTTTCAAGGGTTGGATATCCTGCCAAATGGGATAACACTGACAATGGACTACCAGGGGAGAAGCACAGAGGAGCCCTTCGTGCAATTTGCTTCAAAGGAGATAGCAGAAAATGCTCTGGGGAAACACAAGGAAAGAATAGGGCACAGGTATATTGAGATCTTCAGAAGTAGCAGGAGTGAAATCAAAGGATTTTATGATCCACCAAGAAGATTGCTGGTCCAGCAACAAGGACCATATGATAGACCGATAGGAGGAAGAGGGGGTTATTATGGAGCTGGGTGTGGAAGTTATGGAGGTTTTGATGACTATGGTGGGTATGATAATTATGGCTATGGAAATGATGGCTTTGATGACAGAATGAGAGATGGAAGAGGTATGGGAGGTCATGGCTATGGTGGAGCTGGTGATGCAAGTTCAGGTTTTCATGACTGTCATTTTGTACATATGAGAGGATTGCCGTTTCATGCAACTGAAAATGACATTGCTAATTTCTTCTCACCACTAAATCCAATATGAGTGCATATTGATATTGGAGCTTATGGCAGAGCAACAGGAGAAGCAGATGTAGAGCTTGTGACACATGAAGATGCAGTAGCTGCCATGCCTAAAGATAAGAATAACATGCAATGTTGATACATTGAACTCTTCTTGAATTCCACTCCTAGAGATGGCTCAGGAATGGGAGGTTCTGGAATGGGAGGCTATGGCAGAGATGGAATGGATAATCAGGGTGGTTATGGATCTGTTGGAAGGGTGGGAATGAGGAACAATTACAGTGGAGGATATGGGACCCCTGATGGCCTGGGTGGTTATAGTCGTGGTGGTGGAGGCAGTGGAGGTTATATGGGCAAGGTGGCATGAGTGGAGGTGGATGGCATGGGACGTATTAGAGCATAACCACCAACATAATAGCCCTGACAACAGCATCTGGTCTACTAGACTTTCTTACAGATTTAATTTCTTTTGTATTTTAAGACCTATTTTAATGACTGAAGGAATGTGTTTTCAAAATATTATTTGATAAAATAACAGATTCTGATGGGAAAATCTGTTTCTGTAGGTTTTGTTTGTTTCATACTTTCACTTAAAAATAAATTTTTATATTAAAAAAAAAAGGATGGAGATATCTAGGGGAAGGGCTACACAGCGCTGAGTCAAAGGGTATTGGGTCCATGATGGCAGCAAGAATATACTTGGGACAGTGAAACAATAAAGAGCATACAAGAAGCAACAGAACCTAGGCCTTGATGCTTTGGCTCACTGAGAAGTCAGAGAGAGAGAAGGGGAGCCTCAGAGACAGGTTCAGGGGGTAAGCCCGGGATGAGCTGCCCCTGCCCATTGCTCTTCTGGGCAATGTCTCAATAGAATATTCGTCAGCTTTCCAGGTGTGCTCTTTCAGGGCCGTGGTCTCTACTGATTGGTCAGTGCCAGGGCAGGGTGGGTCATTAGTCAATGTATTTGGTCCTGAGGCACCCAGGCGCCACTTGTCCGATTTCGCTGCTTATCTGGGCCTAGAGCTGAAATACAGCTGAGGCCTAAATGTTATCTTTAGGGAGGAACGATCATGGGATCTAAATCATATGACCAATGATATGTTAGGGGAAGATAGATTACCCAGGGACAAAGTTCTTGTTTTCTCAGTTTCACCCCTTGCTAGGCATCCAGGGCTTCCTGCCCTGGTGAGTTTCTGTACTCGGCCCATCTGACACACAGCCCCTGCCCCCCATCCCTCTGACCATCACCACACTGTTGTCTGTTTCCATGGGCTATGCATATACATCTGCTTTTTAAAAATTTATATCCTGAGCATTTTTGGAGCACCTTTAAAGTAATAAGACTAATTCTATAAGCCTTCATGAAAGGTAGATGTTTTATTATACCTGTAATATTGGTAAATTATGGGTAGACATTACATTTTAGTCTTAATAGATGTTGCATATGCAGAGTAGACCTCTGTTCTCATTTGTAAAAAGACTTCCTTAACTACTACTTTTGCTTAACTGCTAAGGCTATTAGCAGTTAATCATCTGAAAAATGACATGTCTCTTCTCTGGCTGGATTTCTTTTAGTTTTAGGGTCAGATGAAGGGGGAACAGCTTCAGAAAATGTGGAGCTACTGATTATGCATAAATGTTTACAAAAGAGCATCTGGTTCAGCTTTTAATTTACTTTCCAGCTTGAAATTTCGTATCACTCATTACAACTAAAACTTTCAGTCCTTGTCCAGAAATTATGGACTTTAAAAATGCAATTTTGGTATTTGTGGACTTAGCATCAGTGGCAGAACTAGAAATGAGATCTAAAGTGATTAGCACCTAAGTTGGTAGTCAAATATGATTTAAAATGAAAAGTAAACCTCCCAGCCAGCATTGCTCAGTGGTTGAGCGTCGACCTATGAACCAGGATGTCATGGTTCGATTCCCTGTCAGGGCACATGCCCAGGTTTCGGGCTCAGTCTCCAGTAGGGGACATGCAGGAGGCAGCCTATCAATGACTCTCTCATCATTGATGTTTCTATCTCTCTCTCCCTCTCCCTTCTCTCTGAAATTAATAAAAACATATTTTAAAAAAAGAAACCTTGAATTCTATACCCATAGCAAACATATCTAAAAAATATGATTTTCCCACCTACTTTAAAAAATTTTTTTAATTTTTTTATTGATTTTAGAGAGAGGGAGGGAGGGGGGGAGGAAGAGAGTGAGAGAGAGAGAACATCAATGTGAGGGAGAAACATCGATCGGTTGCCTCCTGCACATGCCCCGTGGGGGATTGATCTTGCAACCTGGATATATGCCCTGACTGGGAATCAAACCTGCCACCTTTTGGTGTATGGGATGATGTTCCAACTGAGCCATGCTGGCTAGTTTCTCCGCCTACTTTTATAAAGCAGATAGGTTTAAAGAGGTAGGTAGGTGATTTTTTTTGGTACTGTTTTCATAGCTTATATGTCTACATAATGTGAAAAGATGTGTACTTTTTTAATATTTCTGATTGATGTGAAAGCTACTGAGGCTATCTTGTTTTAAAAATAAATTTTATTTGCCCTTGCATGTGTTATAAAATACAGTTAAATGGGGTGCTAATTTTATAATTTAACTCAATAAAAAATTGAGAAGTATATATAATTTTTAAAAATCCCGTAACTTCTCTCTAGGAAGCATTAGAGTGTGTAACTTTATTCCTTTGATTCTTACCTTTTGTGGCTAGAGCAACTTGCAGAGCTTCGTCAGGAGTTTCTTCGACAAGAAGACCAGCTTCAGGACTATAGGAAAAACAATACTTACCTTGTGAAGAGGCTAGAATATGAGAGGTAAGGTGCTACATGCAACAAATATTTATGAATCTGGAATATCTGCCCAACTTTTGGACAGTTCATTTTTTTCCTTTCTGGCTTCTGTTTTCCTTTTTTAGGTTGTTTAAATTCATTTTCTATTGTCTTTCTATTGCCTCTTAGAAATCTGTACTTTTTTATTTTGATAGCTTCAACACCATGAAAATATCTCTTACAAGGCCTGTTGTGTCTCCCTGTGGAAGACAGAAAATCTTGCCTGACTTTTATTGAATTAGATATGGGAAAGACTGAAAGGAAATTAAGAATCTGTGATTTTTTTCCCCAAAGGGCATCCAGATGAAGACAGAATAGCTGAGGACTGAGTGCCAGCTGCTTTTCCTGCTCTTTACTTCAGGCCCCTTACTTACAGTGCTACACTTAGTTGGTGATGAAGTTGTGGAACCTTTTGGGGGCTTTTCTAGCAGTTACTCTTTAACAATCTTTATTGTATCTTTAATCAATTTTATAGTAAAAGGTATTTTTTAGGTTTGCATATCAAAAATTAGATTCACCATATTTTAAAGTATCATTTATCCATTTCTGACTTCTTACTCTTGTAGGTTATCAATATACATCTATTTATATTGAACCTAAGAGTATTCAATATTTCATATACCGATAGGATTAAAGGTTTAACATATTTAGAGGTAATATATTATTTTAGCCTGTTAATGTACCAAAGCTTGTTTAATCTCTCACAATTGCTGAACCATTATAGTAGTTTTCCTTTTCTCACTATTGTTACTATCAGCTATGAAACTCTTTATGCAAAAAGGATTTTTCCCCTCTTATGTTATTTCACTGGTATATATTCTGAAATATAGAGTTCCTGATATAGAATGTTTTATTGTTTTTGTTTCCCATTTCACATATATGAAAGATTGCTGTCTAACATGATTGTACTAATTTATGATCTAAATGTTTCCCATAGCCCCATCAACATTGGCTTTTATAATTCTAATTTATTTTTGCAAGTATAGGAATAAGGTAATACCATAAGTACATATAGGAAATTTAATTTGCATTTAATGGTGAAAGTTAACATTTTTCTCTATATTAACTCATTTTTCTCTATATTTGTTTCTTTTTGCATGAATGATCTATTTGTATCCTTTGACTAATGTATAGTAGAAATTTTCAGTCTTTATCTGTTTGGTTCCTTTACATTTTCTCTTGATGATTCTAGTCTATCTTATTTATTATTTTCTTCTATTCTTGCTCTTCTTATGGTTTAGACTTTTATTATTGTGTTAAAGTACTAACTATTGAATCATCTGCTGCCAATCCTATTAACTCTCATAATTCTATTTTTTCTCATCTATTACTATATTTTTTCTCTCTTTTCTCCTCTATAGTGTTTTTCTCTTCTATGATTGAAGTTGGCTCTGACAATTGATTTTTTATAAATACAATTTTTAAAAACAGACTTTTAGCTTTCTAATTTTTTAATTAGCTTTATCAGTATTTTTATCCTCTATTAAATATTCAACTACTTTAATAATTTTGACTGCAAGCTATATTTTTGTCTGCTCTTTATCCTTCCTTGCCCACTCTCCTGCTAACTGAATGCTTCACCTTTGTAAACGTAAGTTTTCAACTTGTAGACTGAGAATCCAATCCAAGACAATATAGTCTAAAATTGACTTTGTAATTTAGTTTTCAGTGTGGACAACAAATCAAGGAATTAAGAGCACATCATGAAGAAAATATTAAAAGGTTAGCAGACCAGTTTTTGCAGGAACCAAAGGTAATTTAAAAATAAATACTTAAATTAAAATGTGTTCTTGTTATAAATATTGTAATTAGGAATTAAAATAAGTACTTTTGTCATAAAACATTATATTTTTAAGTATTCTAGTCTGCCTAATTCTAAAAATGACTTGCAGTGGCTTTACTGCTGAGTAAATTTGATATTTGCAAAAACATAACCGTAACTCTTAAAACTAATTTTGAACTAAATATCTTTTATCTGACTTTTTAAAAAATCCTCACCCAAGGATATACTTACTGATTTTAGGGAGTGGGGAAGTGGGGAGAGAGAGAGAGAAACATCGAAATGAGGAACATTGATTGGTTGCTTCTCTACATGCCCCAACCAACCCGGGATTGAACCCACAACCTAGGTATGTACTCTGATCGGGAATCAAACTCTCAACCTTTCAGTATATGGGATGATACTGCAACCAACTGAATCACACGGGCCAGAGCTATCTGACTTAAAAAAAAGTTTTTTTAAAGAATAGTTTATTGATTTTTAGAGAGGGAGGAAGGGAGAAGAAACATCAATGCAAGAAGGTAGCATCGATCAGCTGCCTCCTTCGTGCCCCCTGTTGGGGATCGAGCCTGCAACCTCAGCATGTGCCTCGACCATAATTGAACCAACAACTCCTTGGTGCAGGAGATGATGCCCAACCAACTGAACCACACCGGCCAGGGCTAAAAATAATTTTTGCTGTTACTATATTTCTCAGGTTGTAAAGTGGAAAACATTTTACTGAAAAATTAATTACTTGCTATTTTATGCTTTTGAGAATCAGAAAAATAATTGAGAAACTCTCCCCTTAATTATAAATCTGTTACTCTGAATTCCTTTTTTAAAACACAGAAATGAAACACTAGCCACTATTTTGATTTATATTTTTGGGGGTGGCAAATTCTTTTATTAATTTATCCATTTTTCAGTTGACATATGTATTACAAAGGCCCTGCTAGAAATGGAGGCAATTTGTCTAAAGATTAGGACATTCATTTTTTTATACCTTGTAGTCTCATCTAACTAGCTATGGTTTGAATAAAGTCTTGTGAATTAAACTAAAGAGAGGTTGAACAGTGAAAAATACTTATCTTGCTCTTTGGTAGCATCTCCTCTAAAGGACTAGAATTTAAGGAAACCAGATTTTCATTCTTAGCAGTTTCACTATTTTACAGCATGATACTGAGGGCATTGTTTTTTCTGTATTTTATTTTTTGAATCTATAGAGTGGAATAGCTGCTGCCTGAAAACAGTCTACCTTGAAGAGATATGAGGGTAGATTGCTAGAAATGGCAGGCCTGAGTAAGCTACTGGCATAGAGGCACTGAGAATAAGCAGAAGGTATTATTGAAACACTGGATAGTTAGAGGGACATAGTAGAACACAAAAGGAGCATAGAACATAGAAGGAAGAGGAAGAGAGGTTGCTGCTGCATTTGTGCTATCACAAGCCCATATAAATAATAGGGTAAGCCCTAGTCGGTGTGGCTCAGTTGGGTGGGTGTTGCACCAAAAGGTTGCTGGTGTGATGCCTGATCAGGGCACATGCCTGGGTTTCGGGATCAATCCCCTGTAGGGGGTATGCAAGAGGCAGCCGATCAATGTTTCTCTCTCTCCCTCTCCCTCTCCCTTCCTCTCTCTCTGAAAATCAATTTAAAAAAAAATAATGGGGTAAGTTTGCTCTCTTCTGTTCTTCCAAGAAGCACAGATGAGAGCTTTTCCTTTTTTCCAGGCAAGTATAGTTCTCTCTTTCTGCTCTTCTATACTGGGCTGTTTTTATATTATTAATTAACTAACATACTCTTCAATAATTCTTTGCCATTATCCTGCCCTAAATGGAGCAGGTAGAGAGGAGGGAGATTCTTAGAGAACTCCTTTCTAGGGTAACACATCAGCTGCTTAATTTTACTCTCCACCTTTTATTCCCTGTTCTTCAACTACCATAACAAGTTGGTTCTGTGAAATTTAAGCTGTTTTTCTCATAGGAACAAATCCAATGTAAGCAATATGAAACAAGCGTAAGTTGTATTCAGGGATTTATTATTATTTTTTTAACCAAGTAATTTAGGAATTAATCTGGAGAAGGAGCAAACTAAATCCAGCCTGCTTCCTGTTTTCATACTATCCATAGGCAGAGAATGGTTATTACATTTTAAAATGGTTGAAAAACTAAAAGAATATTTTGTGATGAGAAAATTGTAAGAAATTCACATTTTTGTGTCGATAAACACATCTTTTGGAATATAGTCACACTCATTTGTTTAATGTTTTCATGGTACGAAGGAAGAGAAATTGTTGTAGACCAGAGGAGACTAAGGAGACCTGAGGACTTAAATGCAATGTAGTATCCTGGATTGGATTCTGAAACAGAAAAAGGACTTCATGGATAAAGTGAAGTCTAAATAAAGTCTGGAGTTTGGTTAATAGTATACTAATGTTAGTTTCTTAGTTTTGCAAATGTGCCATGCTAATATAAGATGGTAACATTAAAGGAAATTGAGGGTTAATTACTTTTCTGTGAGGTTAAAATTATTTCTGAATAAAAAGTTTTTTTAAAAAACAATTAAGTGCCCCTTTACCAAATCATCAGCCTTGCACTTAGAAAACACTCATTTTCTTTTCTTTTTTTTATAGTTTATTGTTTTTTAGAGAGAGAGGAAGAGAGAGGGAGAGAGAAACATCAATGCGAGAGCAAAACATTGATAGGCTGCTTCCTGCGCGTTGCGACCCGGGATTGAGACCAGAACCCGGGCATGTGCCCTTGACCGGGCATTGAACTGGCACTCCCCTGGTGTATGGGACAATGCTCAACCAACTGAGCCACGTTGGCCAGGGCACTCTTATTTTCTTAAGAATATTAAATATTATCCATTCACATAAAGGTACACCCATTAATAACACATCAAAGGGACATCTTTGTTAACTATTTTAAATGAAAAACTATTTTTGAACAGTAAGTAGTTTGTTGACTTTTAAGTTTTGTTTAATATTGTTTGTTTTAACTGCATCTACAAAGCAGTGGACTACTATAAAAATAGCCTGTGATATTGCATCATAGTGAAAATACACAGAGATGCACGATAGCTGCTCAGGATGTGCCTCACTGATTTTCTTACCCTTGTCCTTTGTACTGACATGTACAAAATTTTCATTTTATCATTTTGCTCATCAACAATTAAGCTCTGAGATTTGACTATTGCTTACCAAGTTCCCAGAAGATGTGGAAGTGAGAAAGACTGTCGTTTGAATGTCTTCTCCACAATTCTCTGGATCTGTAACCTTGGACAGCTACTTAACTTCCTTAAGCCTCATATTTGTTTTTCCTCAAGCTGTTTATTTATCTCTGCTAGGGGATAAACTTGAAAGCAATTTGTAAACTATGAAGCACAGTACAAATGTTTGTTGTCAGTTTTATCCATGAGGTACACTGAATTGTCAAAGCACCTTTTTTCTTTTTTGTGACAAATTCTTACAGTTTGGCTCTTATAATTCTAGATTTCCTATAGATTTTTTAGTGCTATTGTTTCTTATAACATTACTTAATGATTACATTGCATAGTGCTTTAGAGTTGACAAACCATGTATAAATGCATTAAATATTAAGTATAAGGACCTATATGGTAACCCAAGCATTTCTACTTAACTCTTTGTCTCTCTCAATTTTCCACTAAGGCAACTCAACCAATATAACAGAGAAAACTGGCCCATCAATAGAATTGAGCCAGGCCTAACCATATATCCGAAGATTCAAGTTTCCAAGGAGATGATGTGTTTAGGAGCAGGTTGGAAGGGGCACTGACATGGTGTGTTGCTCTGCCATTACTTTTTATGCTTTAGTGGTCAGTGCACCTGGGAAGAAATTGGCTGTTTATCACCCTTGCTCTTTCTACTTGGGGAAAAAAGCCTGACAATGTCAGCAGCCATTTATCACACTTGAGGGAGCACCTGTGTGCCAATCTTCTGCTGCCTGCCGTCCTGCTGGATTATAACATTTGCCTGTAAAGAAACCAGCCTGCCCACAGCACCCAGGTCAATGCCCAACTGTAGGCCTCCACAGTAACCTACAGTGCTCAGCAAGACTCTCTTCTTGCAGAATCACTCCCTTAGCATAGCCAAAGAGAATTAACCTCTGTCTAATATTGTAGGCCACTGGCTTTAATTAGAGACTTTAAAATGTGCTGGTTATTCTTTGACTTCATATAAGGTGAACAGAAAATAATATTATATCCCACATTTCCAAGTGTTTGAAATTCAGAAAATGAACTGTTTCAGAACATTTAGTTAATATGTGAATGATTTAACGTTTTCAACTGCAAAATACTTACTATTACCAAATCTTTATCTAACAGCATGAGGCCTCCAAGTTGGAATTAAAAGATGGAAATGAATTGGGCATAAACAAACATACAGTACCTGAAAATGTTCCAGAAGTAGCTGAGAATGCTGAAGATAAGAATGAAAAACCCTCAAGCGACCATATTCCACATGGGAAAGGTATTACAGTGATTTTGTTTTGTGTTAATAGGATATTGACTTTTCTCATTTTGAAGTGAACATTTTCAATCATAAAGAATATTGTTTGATTTTAGTTCATTTATGATTAGGTGTCTGTATTGTTTCAAATTTAGATCCCTTGACACAGAAAAAACAATGTTATTTTAGTCACAACTATGTCCAAAGCAAGATACAAAGACATTTAGTCAGTGTAGCTTGTTGCCTTAGAAACTGATTGTTACCTTCCTTCAAAACAATTTCAATTTATGTAAGGAAAAATATAGAATTATATCTTTTGTTACTCGGGCAGAACTAATCAAACCAGGTGGTGATGCAGGAATGCCTGGAATAGAAGAGAATGACCTTGCAAAAGTTGAAGACCTTCCCACTGGTAAGTAAAAGTTAGTAGAGTATTTAACTAAAGCAATCATTATTATTATTATTATTTTAATGTATCTTTATTGTTGAAAGTATTACAGATGTCCCCCCTTTTTTCCCCATTGATCCCCTCCCCCCCGTACCTCCCCTCCTTCCCAGACCAGGCCTTTACCACACTATAGTCTCTGTCCATGGGTTATGCATATATGCATATAAGTTCTTTGATTAATCTGTCCCATCCACTCCCCCACCCCTGCCTTCCCACTGAGATTCATCACTCTGTGTCAAGTTTCTGTGTTTCTGGATCTATTGTGTTCCTCAGTCTATTTTGTTTATTAGATTCCACATATGAGTGAGATCATGTAAAACAATCAGGAAGAATCAGTAAACCTGAATAGGCCAATAACAACTGATGAAATTGAAGCAGCAATAAAAAAATTCCCAGCAAACAAAAAGCCCTGGTCTGGATGGCTTCACAGGGAAGCTCTCTAATTCTTTAAGTTGTAAGGTTAGATAGTTTACTAAAAATTTTTCTTGCTTTTTGAGGTAGGCCTACAGTGCTATGAACTTCCCTCTTAGCACTGCTTTTGCTGTGTCCCATAGATTTGGGGTTGTTGTGTATTCATTTTCAATTGTTTCAAGGAAGTTTTTTGTTTCTTTCTTGATCTTATTGGTAACCCATTCATTGTTTAATAACCTGTTATTTGGCCTCCATGTGTTTGAATGTTTTTGAGTGTTTTTACTGTAGTTGATTTCTAATTTCATGTCCTTGTGATCTGAGATGCTTGATATAATTTCAGTCTTCTTGAACTTGTAGAGACTTGTTTTGTGTCCTAACATGTGGTCTAGCTTTGAGAATGACCCATGTACACTTGAGAGGAATGTATATTCTGCAGCTTTGGGGTGAAATGTTCTATAAATATCAATTGAATCCATCTATTCTAGTGTGCCATTTAGAGTCACTGTTTCTGTGTCGACTTTTTGTCTGGAAGATCTATCCAGTGAAGTCAGTGGGGTGTTCAAGTCCACGACTATGACTGTATTGCTATTGATCTCTCCCCTAAAGTCCTTAAGGTTATTATTGATATGTCCTTATTTATTGACATTTTAATTCTTTATGCCTGTTTCTCTCTCTATTTCTTCTTATTACAGCAGTCCCTTTAACATTTCCTGTGATCCTGGTTTGGTGGTGATAAACTTCTTTAGCCTTTTTTTGTCTGGGAAGCTCTTTATTTCACCATCTATTTTGAATAATAGTCTTGCTGGATAGAGTAGTCTTGGTTTCAGATTCTTGTTTTGCATTTCCTTGAATACTTCATGCCATTCCCTTCTGGCCTGTAGAGTTTCTGGTGAGAAGTCAGCTGACAGCCTTATAGGAGCTCCTTTGTAGGTAACAGCTTGCTTTTCTCTTGCTGCCTTTAATATTCTTTGTCTTGAGTTTTTCGCATTTTAATGATGATGTGTCTGGGTGTGGGCCTCTTTGGATTCTTCTTGCTTGGGACTCTCTGTGCCTCCTGAACTTGTGTGACTTTTTCCTTTTCCAGGTTATTAAAGTCTTCTGCCATTATTTTTTCAAACAGATTCTCTAACCCTTGCTTACTTTCAACCTCTTCTGGCACTCCTATGATGTAAATATTGTTACGTTTCATGTTGTCCCACAGCTCCCTCAGACTGTCCTCCTGTTTTTTAATTGTTTTTTCTTTTTGTACCTCTGATTGAGTGATTTTTTTCTACCCCGTCTTCTAACTCACTGATCTGATCCTCAGCTTCCTCTAATCTGCTGTTTATTCCTTCCAATATATTCTTTATTTCTGCTATGTCATTCTTCATTTCCTTCATAGTTTCCATATCTTTTTTCATGCTGTTGAGCATCCTTACAATCAGTATTCTGAACTCTATATCCGATAGATTGCTTAACTCCATTTCATTTAGCTCTTTTTTTGGAGACTTCTCTTGTTCTTTCACTTGGGGCTTATTTTTTGGTCTCCCCATTTAGGCTGCCTATTTGGGTTTGTTTCTATGTATTAGGTAGGCCTCCTAGGACTCTCAGTCATTTTGAATGGTCTCTGTTACAGGCCAATGCCAGATGCTGTTTCTGACTGGCCTCAAGTGCCCTGTTTGAAGCTTTCAACAACCCAGTGCTTGAGGTCCCCTCTTTTTGGGCTGGGTGCATTTGGACAGGACCAAGATTCACACCAAAGTCTGCTTTTCCAAGACCTCGGTCCAGAAGCAGTTCAGGCAAAGACTCAAAGCACTCTGAGGTCTGCTTCTGGCTGCAGGCTGATTAATCTGATTCTCTCAATGAGCCTTAGGCTGTAGAAACTCCAAGGGGTAGGGGGAGAGGTTTTCTGGCAGGGTAGGGCAGTTGCTTCCCCCTCAGGCAAAGCTGCTTGGAAGGTAAATGTCTGCCTCTGCAGTATGGAGGAATGACTCTGCACAGGAATCCAGAGGGGTACCCTCTGAGCTCTATCTCCAGAGCCCAAAACCCTAGGTTCTCCTCACACAGCTCCAGTCCACTCTGCCCTCCCTCTGCTGGAACCCAAGGTGAGTGGCTGCACACAAAACTTTGTGCATTGGCCCTTTAAGAGTGTGCCTGCATTTCCAGCTGTTTCTCCCTGGCAGACAGAAACCTGGATGCTTTTCACAGCCAGATGTTATGTGAGCACCTTTCTCAGTTCTCGTGCTCTTGGATGGGAAGCCCAGCCTGGGGTTTTGGCCCCAGAGTCCTAGTGGAACCCCCCACAGCTGAGATATCCCTCTGGCCCTGCAGCTGCTGCCTCTGGGAGCCTAGCCAACCTTCTCACACCTCTGTACTTCCTACCAGTCTCTATGTGGTCTCCACTTTTCCTCCTTGGTTATGAGGGTACTCTCCAGCGCATCTTCAGTTGCAGTTGATTATTCAGGATGATTTTTCTATATTTTAGTTGTAATTCCAGTTTGGTCCTGGAAGAGTGTCAGTGTAACTTCTACTCAGTCCCTTGCCATCTTTTCATTCATAGTATTTTTCACATGACCCTATTATCTTTTTGAGTAACACAAGAAAAGTCACAGATATCTGTATGACTGATATTTCCAGTTACTTAACTACCCATTAATTTCCAGGACTTTTTGGATACAATTTTTATGAAAATTTTTGCTAAAGTATATAAAGTACTTGTTTTTCCCTTGATAAGATTCAATCATATTTGAACCTTTTTTTTTCTTTTTTTTTTTGATATATCTTTATTGATTTCAAAGAGAGGAAAGGAGAGGGAGAGAGAGAGAGATAGAAACATCAATGATGAGACAGTCATTGATCGGCTGCCTTCTGCACTCCCCTGACTGGGGATCTAGCCCGCAACCCAGGCATGTGCCCTGACCAGGAATTGAACCCTAATTGCCTGGATCCTAGGTTGACGCACAACCACTGAGCCACGCCGGCCGGGCTGAACCTTTTCTTTTTTGACTCAGTTATTATTCATGACAGTTATGCTATGTTAGAGCCATTTATGTTTACTAAAAGTTTATTGGCTCATTTCTTTCATACTAAATTTTCCCAGATTGCTGTGCTGTTGGTTTGCTTTAATATAGCACAGTAATACCTTTACATAGGTTTTTAGGACTTGGCTGGTCCTTTCATTTAATTACCTCACACTTTAAATAGTTTATTCACTATTTTTCCTTTTGTCATCACTTCTGCTCTGTGTATATCTCTTTCCTCATTAATGTGTCTGTTTCTCATCCATTTCCATTTAAAGTCTGTGTCACTGCTGCTTTCCTAATCCCATTCAAGTTTTTTGTTTGTGTTATTTTTTTCATGTCTCTGTTTTTTTTGCCATTTGTATGTTTCTTAGCTATCATAGGTATTCCTCCCTGCTGACTCCAATTTATTATGGCAGAAAATCAGAAGTAACAGCATGTCTGTGGTTATTCTTGGCTGTTTTTATTCCTTTTAATCTTGGGGGTTACTTCTATGGTTACAGCTTTTTGTATGTGGCTAAAGTTGCTGAGTGTTTGAGGTCCATATGAAGTATTAGTCCTTTCATTTATATTGTTTTGTTATCTTCTCAAATTCTTTCATGTCTATATTTTTTGGGGTTTCGAGTCATAGTATAGTCCCCTAAAATAAAGGTAAGGACAAGAGCAATACAATAGCATGAGTTTAAAAATATGGAGTTAAAATGAACATTCTTTGTAAGTCAATGAAGTCATCCAGTGATTCTTAAAGCGTGTCCCAGCAGTATCAGTATTTTCTAGTATGTAGAATTACTCTATTCAGATACATAGTCAAAGATTGTTTACCTGCTTCTACGCATTTATTTTTCATGTCATATAGCTACAAAAATATATTTACATGTAAATATACAACTTTTAACTTCTATTGTCCATCTCTACATAGTATTCAAGTTAAAATTTTATCATTACTACCCTAAATGTGTACTGTCTCAGTTTATTTTCTCATTGCCCACTATCATAATTTATTACCTGTCCACCAGGAAATGTCAGAGTTATGGTAAATGAAATGGGAATGCAAGAAGTCTTAGAGATTTTATCTTGACCATTTTTAGGTACTGTCCTTACCAGAAAGTGGTTTTCAAATGTCTTTCTTACATGAATGACTTCAGCAAAGCAAACTTTAAAAAAAACGAAACACATAACCAATTTATTAGAATTAAAAGGGATAAATAATGCTACTTTTGATTAGATGCCAACAAATTCAAGTCTGATTTTCACAATATGAATTTGCCATATTAATGCATATATAACTGTAGCACTATAGCTTAGAACTGAGAAATACATTAAAAATGTATATATTTTGAGTAAAGTTAGCATTAATACCAAAAACATCTGTATATACAGACACTGTCTATGATGTCATGGCACATTAGAGGCCTTTCTCAGAGCTCGTTTTTCTTTCTCTCTCTTTTTTTAAACAAATCAAAAGTTTATTTGGGGTGTTAAAGGATTTGAATCCAGGAGACACAGACTCAGAGAAGACCTGTACACTGACAACTACATGACATTGTTGAAAGAAATTGAAGAAGACACAATGGGTTGAAAGATTAACACTATAAAAATGTCCATGTTCCTTAAAGCAATATACAGATTTTAATGCAAATCCTCATCAAATCCCAGTGGCATTTTTCACAGAAATAAAACCAAAATAATCCTCAAGTTTGTATGGAACCACAACAGACTCAAAATAGCCAAAAGTAATCCTGAGAAAAAAAGACAAACCTGGAGGTATCACAGTCTCTGACTTGAAACTACAAAGGTATAATAATAAAAACAATATGGCAGAAAAACAGACACACAGACCAATGGAACAGAACTGAAAATCTGGAAGTAAAACCACACATATATGGGCAACTAATTTTCAACAAAGAAGCCAAAAACACACAATGGAGAAAGGAAAGTCTCTTCAATAGAATATGTTAGGAAAACTGGAAAGCCGCATACAAAAGAATAAATCCAGGCTCTGCTATCTAACATCATACACAAAAATTAACTCAAAATGGATTAAAGACTTGAATATAAGACCTGAAACAGTAAAACACGTAGAAGAAAGCATAGGCGTTAAAAGTATAGACTTTGATCTCAGAGAGTTTTTGTGAACTTGGCTCCAAAGGCAAGGGAAATAAAAGTAAAAATAAATGAATGGGACTACATCAAACTGAAAAGCTTCTGCATGGCAAAAGAACCCATCAACAAACCAAAAAGGCAGCCAACCAAATGGGAGAAGGCTAATATCCAAAATATATAAAGAATTAATACAGCTCAGCAACAACAAAAACAATCTGATAAAATATTGGTCAGAGGACTTGAAAAGACAGTTTTCATAGAAAGACAGACAGATGGGAAACAGATATAGGAAAAGATGCTCAGTATCACTAGTTATAAGGGAAATACATATCAAAACCACAATGAGATACCACCTCACACCTGTTAGAATGGCTATTATCAATAAGACAAGAGCCCAGCCAGCATGGCTCAGTGGTTGAGCATCGACCTATGAAACAGGAGGTCATGGTTTTATTCCCAGTCAGGGCATGCATATAGGAGGCAGCCGATCAATGACTCTCTCTCATCATTGATGTTTCTCTCTCTCTCTCCTTCTTCCATCCTCTCTCTGAAATCAATAAAAACATATTTTTTTAAAAAACCAAAAAAAATAAGAAATAACAAGTGTTGGAGAGGATGTGGAGAAAAGGGAACCTTCACACACTGCCAGTGGGAATGTAAATAGGAGCAGCCACTATGGAAAACAGTATGGAGATTCCTCAAAAAATTAAGAATAGAGCTGGTATATGACCTAGCAGTCTCTCTTCTGGGCATCTACCTGATATTTTGAAAACATTTACTTGTAAAAATATATGTTCATTATATTTTTGTTCATTATAGCATTATTCACAGTAGCTAAGACATGGAAGCAACCTAAGTGTCATTTCAAAAAATGACTGGATAGCCCTGGACTGGTAGGTCATTTGATTAGGGTGTCATCCAGATATGCCAGGATTGCAAGTTCAATCCCCAGTCAGGGCATATACAAGAATCAACCAATGGATGCATATATAAACAGAACAACAAAAATCGACCTCCTCTCTTTCTCTTTCCCTCCCTCCCTCTCTCTAAAATTCTCTCTCTCTCTTAAAAAAAAAAAAAAAAAAAAAGACTGGCCCTAGCTGGTTTGGTTCAGTGGTTAGAGCATCGTCCTGCGGACTGAAGGGTCCTGCATGCAGTTCTGGCCCAGGGCATGTACCTTGGTTGCAGGCTTGATCCCTGGCCCTGGTCACGGCACGTGCAGGAGGCAACCAATCGATGTGTCTCTCTCACATTGATGTTTCTTTCTCTCTCTCTACCTTCTACTCTCTGCAAAAGCAATGCAAAAAATATCCTCAGGTGAGGATTTTTAAAAAAAAGACTGGATAAAGAAGAAGTGATACATATATACAATGGAATGCTACACAGCCATAACAAAGATAAAATATTGCCATTTGTGACAACATGGATGGATTTTTTTTTTTTATGTCTTTATTGATTTCAGAGAGAGGAAAGGAGAGGGAGAGAGAGATAGAAACTTCAGTGATGAAAGAGTCACCGATTGGCTGCCCCCTGCATGCCCCAGATTGAGGATCGAGCCCGCAACCTGGGCATGTGCCCTGACCGGGAATCGGGAATCGAACCCTGATCGCCTGGATCCTAGGTTGACGCTCAGCCGCTGAGCCATGCCCGGCCGGGCATGGATTGATCTTGAGAATATTATGTTAAGTAAAATAAATCAGATGGAAAAAGACAAGAATCATATGATTTCACTCATGTGGGTTATAAAATTAAAAGCAACAAATGAACAAACAGAATAAACATACAAACAAAAAAGAAACTCATAGATACAGACAACAGAATCGTGGTTATCAGAGGGGAAGAGGGGATGGGGGAGGATGAGGAGGGTAAAGGAGATCAAATACATGGTGACAAAAGGAAACTAGATTTTAGTCGTGAGCACACAATAGAGTACATAGATGTTACATTATAAAGTTGTAAACCTGAAGTTTATATAATTTTATTAACCAGTGTTACCCCAATAAATTAAATTTAATTTTTTAAACTAATACAGAGGAAAACAGAAAATAAATCTGGTAAGATAGCATATATGATGGAATCCTAATTTTCTTTAAGGTATATAGTATAATATAAAGAAACAAACAAACAAAACACTGAAGAGTTAGGCTCAAAATGTTAACAGTGGTTATCTTAAGTGGTGAAATGAGAGTTAATTTTAAATTTCTTTGTGCTGCCTGGCCAGTGTGGCTCAGTGGTTGAGCATCGACCTATGATCCAGGAGATCTGTTTTATTCCCAGTCAGGGTGTGCATACAGGAGGCAGCCAATCAATGACTCATCATTGATGTTTCTATCTCTCTCTCTCCCTTTCTCTTCCTCTCTCTGAAATCAATAAAGACATATTTTTTAAAAATTAAAAACAAAAATAAATTTCTTTGTGCTTTTCTATTTTTGTAAGCTTTCTATAGGAATATGTATTACTCATGTCAAACTTATAAGAGTGCCACACTATTACTCTGTTTCTATTATATTAGGTCTGAATTCCTCTGGGTGCTTTATAAAGGGTCTTTTAATCCAGCTTTTTCCTACCTATCTAAATCATAGTTTTGCCTCCAAATAGTCACCTTGTTCTTGAGCTGGAGCCATTATTATATAAACTAAGGACATGTATGATTATTTCTTGTTTAGTAGAGGAGGTTCCCTCTCTTCTGGTTTGTATAGTGATGGAGCCAGCTATGGTTCAACAGTGTTCAACAAATTTGTAGACTGTGACTGACTTCTTTTCCAAATATACCTACCAGACACTTAATGTCTTCAGAGTCTGTTAACAAATCAAAATTGTATTGTTAAACCTGTCACAGTATTGCTGTTTTATTTTGTTTTTTAATATGTCTTTATTGATTTCAGAGAGAGGAAGGGAGAGGGAGAGAGAGAGAGAGAGAGAGAAACATCAATGATGAGAGAGTCATTGATCGGCCACCTCCTGCAGGCTCCTGACTGGGGACTGAGCCTGCAACCCGGGCATGTGCCCTGACCGGGAATTGTACCACGATCTCCTGAATCCTAGGTCGATGCTCAATTGCTGAGCCACGCCTGGCCCGGCAGTACTGCTCTTTTAAGATGTTAGGTGATTGTTGTTATTTAGCCGTTTTATGTGCAGAAGTGGGTGTTGGGCATTATAGCTGGCAGTAGGAACAAGGTAAATGGGAATCACAGTAAGATATGGAAAACCTCAACTTTCTTTAAATTTGAGTAGGTTGATTGCTTAGAGGGAATTTTAAACTTCTTAGGTCCTTAAGTTTAGAGCTCTATGTAAAAATAAATGAAATTTAGTGATTGAAATAAACTTTGAGGATTATAAAAATAACCCAGATACACTAGTTAGGATTGTCTAGGCTGTGGTGTATTAATTTATAACCCCCAAATTGCAGTGACTTAAAACAATAAAGGTTTATTGTTCATATTACAGTCTGATACAGGTTGGATGACTGTCTTCGCCATTCTCCTTCAAGCAGTGTCCCCATTCATTATGTCAAGCCACCATCTTCATGTGTAGCCGCCTAAGTTGTGGCAAAAAGGGAAGACAGATTATAGATGATTTTCACAGAAGATTTTATCACCGTACTTGGAAGTGTCACACTCAGTTTCGTATACATTCTCATAGTCAGAACCCTGTCTTTTGGCCCCTAACCATATGGAAGCTGATGTTCCTCTGTGCCCAGGAGAAATATAATAAAATAGGATCACATAGCATTGTCTCTGCCACACCAAAGTTTTAGAAAAATAATGCGCCACTAACCATATCTTATAGATGGGCATTTCTATTTTTTTTCTTTGTTTTTCTTCTCTCTAGTTTCTTTCTTTGCTCTCTTCCTTTCTTCATGTTTAACTGCCCAAGGATGCAGTGGAATTAGTGCTAGTGAGTGAAAAGTTATCTCCTTCCCTATTACCTTCATTTCTTAAGGGAGAGGAAAGTCCTGACTATAAGTATGTACATCTTTGTACTAAAACCCTTGGTACAACTTAAAATTCTCTTCAAAATAAAATTTCAATTGTTATATCACTTGTATTTAGTTTTTATTTAAATCTGAGCAACTTGGAGTAGCATATTTTTACTGCTTCACCTAATCTATACATTTCAAGTTTTATTCATACTACCTATATAAAAAGATATTACTGTATCTGAAGAGGTTTTTTACTTATTCATTCATCAAATCTTAGTTGAGCTCCTCTTATATGCCAGGCACTATTCGAAGTGTTGGGAATATAGTGGTGAGCAAGATAGAGTTCCAACTTTCTTATATTCTGGTCAAATTTATTGATCACCAAAATTTGTGATGGGTGGTATGATGTATCAGTTAGTAACCACAAATTAATTATGTATCAACTATAAAGATTACAAAATTAGGATAAGCATCATAGGATTAGTGCAGTGTAAATTTATGATGTTTGGTTTTTAGAAATCATAAAACCAATGGGAATAATATGGGTCTATTTTTTCTTTTAGTTTTAAAGAAACCCCCAATTTCTGTTTCTCAATATGGCAGTCATCAAGCAAGCTCCCATCGTCCAACTGGACAACCTCTTGCCCCAAATGTGGTTCCAGGTATGAAGTCTTATTCTTAAATTTTTACTTAAAAACCAATTTCCTGGTCATGTATTGTTTAGTGAATAAAACGTCATTTAACAGCATAGTGAAGTAGCATTCTTCTAGTTAATGTTATATTTTTTCAAATGACTGATAAAAGCTCAGGGAGAAGTAATCACTTAAAAATGCAGGTTAGCCTGGCCAGGTGTGGCTCAGCAGTTGAGCATCGACCTACCATCCAGGGTATCGCAGTTCGATTCCCTGTCAGGGCATATACCCGGGTTGTGGGCTCAACCTCCAGTCAGGGGCATGTAGGAGGCAGCCAATCAATGACAACTCATCACTGATGTTTTTATCTCTCTCTCCCTCTCCCTTCCTCTCTCTGAAATCAATAAAGATATATTTTTAAAAAAATAAAAATAAAATAAAAATGCAAGTTATCTGCCCGGCCATCATGGCTTAGTGGTTGAATGTCGACCTATGAACCATAAGGTTAAGGTCCAGTTCTCAAGGCACATGCCCTGGTTGCATTGCAGGCTCTATCCCCAGAAGGGTGCCTGCAGGAGGCAGCTGTTTGATGACTCTCATCATTGATGTTTCTATGTCTCCCTCTCCCTTCCTCTCTCTGAAATCAATAAAAGCATATTTATTTATTTACTTATTAAATAATAAAATAAAAAGACTGCAGGTTATCTAATAGATTGCTAAAAGCAGAAGAATTATGTTTCTGCCATTCTGGACTACATTCCCTTTCACCTCTGTCAGTCTGTATGTATTTACCTTCTTCAAAATGTGTTCAAATTTATCTCGCAGAGGCCTTCTATAAATTACTAGATCTACCTATCTTAAACTCCCTACTCTGTACTTATGAATGTTTCTGTTTTCTGAATACCCTATTTGATTTTACAGAAATGTTCTCCTAAAATGAGAATTGATATGATAAAAATTAATTGTAATAATTATGGATCTAAATCAAGGCTTTGATGAAGAAAAAAAGGGGGTGGGTGAAAGAAATGTTATATCCAGGAGCTACTAATAAGAAAAAAGTCACGAGTTAACAGTTGTAACTGTATAGATGAAAATGACTTAGACTTTGGAACTTCTAAAAGCCTAACTGGATTTTGGAGATTTCTGACAGAATGTATCATTTGGAAGGAGGAAAAGAGTCATCCAACTTGTATCATTGCAATTTTAATTTTTCTGTTTCTACTGTATATCCCTTTGGCGAATAGGTTTATAATCAGTACTGGAGATGCTCGTGGGGACTGATTAGTACACATCACACAGCTGGAATCACATTGGTTATAAAATTTGGTTAAAGAAATTACAATAAGTCGTTAAAAAAAAAAATGCTACCTGACTACCCAGTGTCAGACAACAGGGTGTCTTAGCTTTTCTAAAGCAGGTCCTGTGAAATTTTTCTGCAAATAGGACCTTAACTTGATGTTTCTCTGTCATAGATTCTCATATAAATCACAATGGAAACCCTGGAACTTCAAAACAGAACCCTTCCAGTCTTCTTCAGCGCTTAATTCCAGGCCCAAACTTGGAGAGTGAACCCAGAATTCAAGCAGATATGCTAAAGCAGGCTACCAAGGATAGAGTCGGTGATTTCCATAAGTTGAAGCAAAGTAAGAATGAGTTGATGAATATTATGTTGAAAAGATTTCTTTAAGTATAATTTTTGTTTACAAGGCTCAATTAAAGCCTTTATATTATAATCTCTAATAAATGAATGTATAGTAGAGCTATATGCATATAAGCAGAAGGTTTAAATGGTGGTAAAATTTAAAAGAAAAGCAGGTTTTAAATGGATAGAGATCTTAAGATTTTAAGAAGCTTCTCATGTTTGCCGGTGTTAATAAATTTTAGGTGAGTTCATTTTTTAAAAATACTGTTCTTATGACTAAAAATTTTTTGGAGAAGTGAGAAAAGATATAGCTTACTGGGCTAGTGAATGAAAACTTTGATTGTAAGGAAGAGAGGATAAGGAGTTTTGAAAAATGGATTCTGGGAGACATATAGACTTGGGAAGACTGCCATAGTAGATGACACAGTGCTGCTTTCTTTTCCATTCCCTCCAATTGCAGTTTACTTCATTTAGGCCTTAAGGAGAGAAGTGAAAGAAATTGAACATATTCATAGTACTGTGTAATAAAGTATGACTGCCTAATTGTTTCAGAGGTACTGATTTTGATAAAAGGATGATGCCTATTAATTATAACTCACTGGTAGATTCTCAGGAACTATAAGAAAAAATTCTGGTAGGAGAGAGAATTTGGGGCAGGACATTGTTTCTTAAACCATGAGACAGCTCCCTTAAACTATACTTTTTTTACTGCCTCTGCTTTTCAAGGCTTCCTCCCTTCAGCTTCTGAACAGGCAAAAATATCTAAAAGCTCCAGTTTGCCTTTGTTAGCTTTTTATGATGGCTTCTATGTTCAGAGCAGTGTTTAGGCAGCTATTTGTACACAGGTTGCTTGTAGGATGAGAACTGCAGAGAGTTACATTTTTTTAATCTATTAAAGATATATTTTTATTGGTCTTATGACAGTTATTCATATTTCAACATCTACAGGAAAATATAGTTTACGTGCATTTAATTGACTTTTCTTCCTTGTTATTTAAAAGCATATCTGTGTATCTTGACTAAAGTATTATATGAAAAATGTTTTAATTACAAGAATGTAACTGGTATTTTAAACACGGTGAAAAAAGTATTTCCTCAAAATGTTGTTGAGATATTGGCCTGAAAACTTTTATCTCAACCAAAAACAGTTTAGAGTACGGGTATAACTAAATAAAATATCTTAATTTGATCACTTAAGATTTTCTTCTGAACTTATAGTTTATCCCATAAAGATTTTTTATTTGCCTTACATGTTTGGGGTTTTGTTTTTGTTTTTTTACCAATCTTTGGGCAAAGAATGTGATTGGAAAATAATTGCCAGGAAATGATCACTCTCTACAGCTTATTTTTAAAAGAGCCTGTTGAGTTTTAAACACTCCAAATTCTCAATATGTATCTATAGAGTTGAAATCAATGTGAGCACTATTTTGTGATTTACTTTGACATTATTTCTTACATACATTTTAAGTCTTTTGAATAGTTAGTTCCATAGTTGTCATTTTAAATATATGTGTGTGTATATATATGTATATTCACTCACATATATACATATCCCATTATGCTTAGGCAATAATAATAGTTCATTTAGCTCTATTCTTTTAGTGATTATTTAAATTATTTCATTTTCTCTCATGTTAGTTGTAATAACTATGAATATCTTTTTTCAAAGTACTTAATGCTTCTCCTACTTTGGGTGTTCCTTTAAAAGTGTAGTCCCTACCCAGCCGGAGTGGCTCAGCGGTTGAGCATTGACCTGTGATCCAGGAGATCTCTGTTTGATTCCCAGACAGGGCACACACCTGGGTTTTGGGCTCAATCCCCAGCAGAGGGCATGCAGGAGGCAGCTGATCAATGACTCTCTCATCATTGATGTTTTTATCTCTCCCTCCCTCTCCCTTCCTCTCCCTGAAATCAATAAAAATATATATATTTTAAAAAAGTGTAGCCCCCAAACTGAAATTAGTAGGTCAAAGTACTTGACTAGCTTTATAGCTGTTGTTACTTATTGTCAGATTCTTTAGTAGTTTCACAGTATTAGTGGAGATGTTTAGACTTATTTCACTATGACTTGATCACATTTGCTTTTTAACTCTTTTATAAGGCATTTAGAATACATACCTTAAAGATGTTTTAATAAGCATTTACTTTCTAGTGGCCTGTCTATTTTTGTGAGGAATTTTACTGTAATTATTTCTAGGTATATAACTGTGCATCAGTTTTGACCACTTAGCCTGGTAACTTTGGAAATTGATCCTATATCTTTGTATCAAATCTTTATAAATAATTCAGATCTTCAGATACTGACCTTTTATAAATTGCCTTTACCACAGTTTTCCTCTTTAATTGCCTTTCTTGATATGAAACTTAATTTTATCATGCAAAAGATTTTTTTAATTAAAAATAATTTTTAAATTGTGATAAACTACAGATAAAATTCACCAAAGTGTTCAATTCACTTAGGACATTCACAGTGTTGTGCAATCATCACAACTATCTAGTTCCAGCACATTTCATCATCCTGAAAGAAGCCTCTACTCATTATTCACTCCCTATTCTCTCCTCCCAGTAGTTCCTGGCAATGACTAATCTGCTTTCTGACGGTTAATTCCCCTATTCTGGATATTTCTTATATAGGGAATCATACAATATGTAGTCTTTGCGTCTGACTTCTTTCACTTAGCATACCATTTTCAAGTTTCAGCCATGTTGTTTCTTTTTATGGCTGGATAATATTCAATTGTACAAATACATTTTGTTTATCCATTCTCCCATTGATGGGACTATTGTAAATGGAGCTGCTGCTCTGCACATTCCTTTGCAAGTTTTTGCTGAATGCCTGTTTTCAATTCTTTCAAGTATATACCTAGATGTGAAATTGCTAGGTCATATGGTAATTCTGTGTTTACCTATATAAGAGCTGCCAAACTATTTTACACATCAGCTGCACCATTTCACAGTCCCACCAGCAATGCATGAGTGTTTCAATTTCTCCACATCCTTGTCAACACTCAATATTTTCCTTTTTTTCCAACTATTGTTCTAGTAGGTGTGAACTGGTATCTCAGTGTGATTTTCATTTTCCTAATGACTAATGACATTGAGCAAATTTTCATGTAATCACTTCCATTTGTATATCCTCTGCAGAGAAATGTCTCAAGTCCTTTGCTCACTTTTAAATTGGGTTGTCTCTATTCAGTTTTAAGCATTCTTTATGTATTCTGGATACAAGCTTTATCAGATATATGATTTGCAAATATTTTTGCCCGGTCAGTGAGGTTTTTTTACTCTGATAGTGTCCTTTGATACAGAAAGTTTTTTAATTTTGAAGTTCAGTTTATCTATTTTTTCTTTTGTTGTTCATGCTTTTGGTGTCATATCTAAGAGACCTTTACCAAATTGAAGGTCATGAAGATTTCCCGCTATGTTTTCTTCTAAGGGCTTTATAGTATTAGCTTTTATGTGTAGGTTTTTTATTTATTTTAAATTAATTTTTGTATATGGTGTGAGGTAAGGATACAACTTTATTCTTCTGTATGTGGGTTTTATTTGTCCGAGCACTATTTGTTGAAGAGACTTTTCTTTCCCCCAATGAACAGTATTGGCATTCTTGTCAAAAATTAGTTGACCACAGATGTTTGGGTTTATTCTGGACTCTCACTTCTATTCCATTCAGATCAGATGACAGTACCACACTGTTTAGATTATTGTAACTTGGTAGTAATTTTTGAAATCTGGAAATGAGAGTCTTCCAACTTTGTCCTTCTTTATAACTTTTTTTTGACTATTTAGGATATCTTACAATTCCATGTGAACTTTAGAATCACTTGTTTAGTTCTACTAAAAAGGGAGCTGATGTTTTAATAGGAATTTCATTGAATCTGTAGATTGTTTTGGGCCATACTCTCATCTAAACAATATTAAGTATTCCAATCCATGGAAATGGAATGTCTTTCCATTTATATAGGGTATCTTTAATTTCTTTCAGCAGTGTTTTATAGTTTTCAGTGTGTAAGTCTTGTGTTTTCTTGGTTAAATTTATTCTTAAGCATTTTATTCATTTTGATGTTATTGTAAATCTAATTTTCTTAATTATCCTTTTAGATTATTCATTGTTAGTTCATAAAAATATGACTGATTTTTCTTGGCTTTTGGTTTTAAATTCTTTTAATGCAATTTTCTAAGAATTGCTAATATTTTATTTCATCTTCAAGATTTAGAATATGGTATTTTCATTATTTTAGAAACAATAGATACGCATCAGTGTTTTATATTTATTATATATAATATATTTGTGTCATATACATTAGCATATATATAAACATGTATGTATGTATATAAAATCAATATTTTTAATATGATTCAAATTTTCTATATCTGTCTTTTTTCTTTTTACCTTTTGACGCTTTTCTCCTATCCCCACCCTCACCCACTGCCTCTGGCAATTAACAATGTGTTCTCGGTATCCATGAGCTTGGTATTTTGTTGTTGTTGTTGCTTTTAGATTCCACATATAAGAGAGATCATATAGTATTTCTTTTTCTCTGTCTGACTTATTTCACGTAGCATAATGCCCTCACGTTCATCCTTGTTGGAAATAGCAAGATTTCATTCTTTTTTATGGCTGAACATACATGTGTCTTTATGTGTATGTATATATATGCCACAATTGCTTTCTTTACTCATTCATTCACTGATAGATACTTAGGTTGTTCCCATGTCTTGGCTATTGTAAATAATGCTACAATGAACATGGGGGTGCATATTATCTTTTTAAGTTAGTATTTTTGTTTTCTTCCGATAAATATCCCAAAAGTGGGATTGCCGGATTATATGGTAGTTATGTTTTTAGTATTTTATTTATTTTTTTAATTTAACTTTATTGTTGAAAGTATTACAGGTGTACTCTTTTTCCCCCATTGATCCCCTCCACCCCGCATCCACCCCAATCCCAGGTCTTCCCCATAACAATGTCTGTGTCCATGGGTTATGATTATAGACCTATAATTTCTTTGATTAATCTCTCCCCACCCACTCCCCCACCTGCACCCCCACCTTCCCTCTGAGGTCCCTCAGTCTGTTCCATGCTTCTGTCTTTGGATCTGTTTTGTTCATCAGTTTATTTTGTTTATTACATTCCACATATGAGTGAGATCATGTGGTACTTGTCTTTCTCTGACTGGCTTATTTCACTAAGCACAATACTCTCCAGTTCCCCCCATGTTGTCCCAAAGGATAAGTGATGCTTCTTTTTTACCGCTGCATAGTATTCCATGGTGTAAATGTACCACAGCTTATTTATCCACTCATCTATTGATGGGCACTTGAGAAGAATGTACATTCTGCAGCTTTGGGGTGGAATGTTCTGTAAATGTCAATTAAATCCATCTGATCTAGGATGTCATTTAGGGTCACTGTTTCCTTGTTGATTTTTTGTCTGGAAGACCTATCCAGTGAAATCAGTGGGGTGTTAAAGTCCCCTAGTATGACTGTCTTGCTGTTGATCTCTCCCTTAATGTCCTCTAGAAGCTTTTTTATAAATTTAGGTGCTCCTGTATTGGGTGCATATATGTTTATCAGGGTTATATCCTCTTGTTGGATCAATTCCTTTAGTATTATGTAGTGACCTTTCTTGTCTCTCGTTGTCATCTTCATTTTGAAATTTCTTTTGTCCAATGTGAGTATTACTATCCCAGCTTTTTTTTTTCATTTCCATTTCCATGGAAAAAAATTTTTCCATCCCTTAACTCTCATCGTGTGTGAGTCTTTTGTTTTGAGGTGGGTCTCTTGTAGACAGCATATATTTGGGTCATGTTTTCTTATCCATTCAACCACCCTATGTCTTTTTAGTGGAGCATTTAATCCATTTACATTTAAGGTTATTATTGATAGATACTTATCTATAGCCATTTTAATTCTTTATGCCTATGTTTCTCTTTCTCTGTTTTTCTACTTCTGATTACAGCAGTCCCTTTAACATTTCCTGTGATCCTGGTTTGGTGGTGATAAACTTCTTTAGCCTTTTTTTGTCTGGGAAGCTCTTTATTTCATCATCTGTTTTGAATGATAATCTTGCTGGATAGAGTAGTCTTGGTTACAGATCCTTGTTTTGCATTACCTTGAATACTTCATGCCATTCCCTTCTGGCCTGTAGAGTTTCTGGTGAGAAGTCAGCTGACAGCCTTATGGGAGCTCCTTTGTAGGTAACAGCTTGCATTTCTCTTGCTGCCTTTAAGATTCTCTTTGTCTTGAATTTTTGGCATTTTAATGATGATGTGTCTGGGTGTGGGCCTCTTTGGATTCTTCTTGCTTGGGACTCTCTGTGCCTCCTGAATTGTGTGACTTTTTCCTTTACCAGGTTATTGAAGTTTTCTGCCATTATTTCTTCAAACAGGTTCTCTAACCCTTGCTTACTTTCAACCTCTTCTGGCACTCCTATGATGTGAATATTGTTACATTTCATGTTGTCCCACAGCTCCCTCAGACTGTCCTCCTGTTTTTTAATTGTTTTTTCTTTTTGTACCTCTGATTGAGTGATTTTTTCTACCCCGTCTTCTAACTTGCTGATCTGATCCTCAGCTTCCTCTAATCTGCTGTTTATTCCTTCCAGTATATTCTTTATTTCTGCTATGTCGTTCTTCATTTCCTTCATAGTTTCCATATCTTTTTTCATGCTGTTGAGCATCCTTACAATCAGTATTCTGAACTCTATATTCGATAGATTGCTTAACTCCATTTCATTTAGCTCTTTTTCTGGAGACTTCTCTTGTTCTTTCATTTGGGGCTTATTTTTTGGTCTCCCCATTTAGGCTGCCTATTTGGGTTTGTTTCTATGTATTAGGTAGGCCTCCTAGGACTCCCAGTCATTTTGAATGGTCTCTGTTACAGGCCAATGTCAGACACTGTTTGTGACTGGCCCTGAGTACCCTGTTTGGAGCTATCAACAACCCTTGTCTTCAGGTCTTCTCTGCTGGGGTTGGGTTCCCTGACCATGGATCGAACGTCGATCTCCTGGATCCTAGGTCGGTGCTCAACCCCTGAGCCACTCGCGACTGGGCTATCATTTGGAGTTTTTATGGAGGCTTTATTACATAGGCATAGTTAATTAAATAATCAGCCATTGATTGGCTCAACCACTAGCCCCTCTCCTCTCCATATATGTCAGCGGGGTAAGACTGAAAATTCAGCCCTCTAATTACTTGGTCAGTTGCCCTGGCAGCCTCATTAACATAGCAAAGGATACATTTAAGGCTCTCTTCACTTAGGAAATTCCAAGGATTTTAGGAGCTCTCTGCCAGAAAAGGGGATGAAGAACAAATATACAGTTTTTTTAATTATAAATCACTATATCACATATGGATTTGCAAACTACTGCTTTTAATAACTTGAGCCTACCTTAAATTTTAAAAAACTATTTTTTTCTCTGTTCTTACAGAAGAATTTCACTATTAATTTATCAAGTTCTATAATTAGTCCTCAGAAACTTTAATGTGCATTGAATTAAATCTGCATATTAAATTGGATGAAGTTATATTACTATCTTTAATCCTTACATCTAAGACTTCATTTGTTCGTACTTCATTGTAGTCTTATACTTTTGTTTGAATAAATATCTAACTTCCCATGTTAAATTGTCAAAAGATTTGATTTTTTTATTACTTAAAAAGGGAACATTTTTTTCATTGTATTTTCAAGTTGTGCATTACTATTATGTATATTATAATTTATCTTTTGGTATTTCTCATTTCTTGAAACTTTAAACTACTTGTTCATATGTCCAATAAATTCTTTTTATAAGGATTTAAAAAGATATACTACCATATTAACTGTGATAGTGATTATATTTAAATGTGTTTATTTTCCAAAGAGTAAACTCTATTTAGTCATAAAGGAAAATGATTTTTTAAGTGTAGCCTCACCTGATAATTATCTTCTTTTTTCTTAGCCTTCTAATTTTCTTCTTTGGTTTTATTCTTCTCAAAATCCTATTTGCCTAAAACAATTCAATATAGTAGAAGAATTATTTGAAATAAGCCCTTAAGGTACAAGGAAGCTGTAGAAATAATTTAATGTCCAAATACTCAATGTATAGGTCAGTGGACCAGTAGCTCTCCTATCACCTGTAATTGTTAAAAAGATTTCAGGCGCTACCCTAGACCTTATTTATACTTACATTAAAGTTTGACACTCTACATTGATGTAATTCCCTCATTTTACGAGTAAGAAAAATTAGATCCAGAGAGTTTAATTTGCTTGAGGTAAATAGTAGAACAACCAGGACTATTATCTGGGGTCTTTATCTTCATGGTCACTGCTTTTTCACTGTATCACACTGTTGCCGGAGAATCAAACTTCTCCATTGCTCATGGGAGCGAGGTTCTTGTTATATCTTTAGAAAATGAATTTTCTAACATTTGCATGGGAGAATGAGATGTGGTAAAAGGGTTTATCTGTGTGGAGTTACATTTCTTGGGCTCCAAAGTCCCGTGGCCTTTAAACCAGTCCTGAAAGAGGTGCAGCTGGGGTTCCAGTAGAGTGAAAAGCAAGGCTAGTGTCCAGAGTGTCTGCTCCATGGTGCAGCCAGGTCCAGTTCAGCATTAGTTAATTAAAGTCTATTAGTCCATTGTGTGGAGTCCCACATGGTTGTGAGCCATGTGGGAGCAGAGGAGTGTGCCCTCTGCAACAGGAGAGCCAGGGACCCGGTGCACCAGAGAGAGAGAGAGGCCCCTTTGTTCAGAAGTTTAAATATTTAGATTTTGCGTGTTTGCAGTGGCCATGCACATTCTGGCCACTGACTTGTTCCCAGGTGTGACTGACAGACTGGTAGGCACCTTTCCGCATCACTCAGACCTTACTGGGCATTTGTTTACAATGTCTTTGTCCAGTCCCTTCCCCCAGCGATCAGCAGGAAACAGAGTTGGAGAGTGTTAAATTAGCAAAGCTGGTAGATGGCATGCTTTTATTATCTAGTCTTCCCTTTACTCCTTTTCTGTTAGGTAATAACCAGATTATAACAGTGTCAAATCCACCTCCTCTATACTTTTGAAGTTTGGGGGAAACTCTTTTATATTATTATTATTATTTGTTGTTGGTGGTGTGGTGGTGTTAAGCCTCACCCAAGGATTTTTTTTCCACTGATTTTTCAGAGAGAGTGGAAGGGAGGGGTAGAGACAGAGAGGGAGAAACATCAATGTGAGAGAGACATACTGATTGGTTGCCTCCCGCACGCCCCCTGACAAGGGCCAGGGATAGAGCCTGCAACCGAGTATGTGCCCTTATTCAGAATTGAACCCAGGACCCTTCAGTCCAAGGGCTGACGCTCTAACCTCTGAGCCAAACTGGCCAAGGCTGGTGGAAATTCTTTAATATTTTATTTTCTTGTTCTATTTCCAGTAAACTCCTAATCATACTTTAAAGCTGTGCTCTGCTGTCACCTATTTGATAAACCCCTTCTTATCCATACCAACCTCACTAAATCGATCACTCCCTTTGTTATTCGTGGAAATAGAGTATACGCTGGTGGAAGTGGGGGATCCCTTTCCCCACTGAGTGCTGGGGGTCAGATCCTTATGATATCTCAAGAATAATAACTTTCTCAGACTCACATGGGAAGATGAATGATTTTTATTTGTGTGGAGTTACATCCTTGGGTTTGCAAAGTCCCATTTCCCTTAGTCCAGTCCTGGAAGAGGTGCAGCTGGGGATTCAGGAGAACTAGAAGCAGAAGCAGAGTCCAAAGTTTTAATTCTATAGTGGAGCTGGGTATGACATAGCATTAGGCTAGTTGCAGTCCATTAGTCCATTGTGTGTGGGGTCCACATGGCCATGGGCCATATGGGCAAATGCAGGAGGATAAAAGCCCTGCAAGCCAGGAGTCCGGGGCAACATGCCAAGAGGCAAGAGAGAGCAGCTCCTTTGTTTAGGATCTTAAGTATCTTAAATCTTCCCATGCTTGCAGTGACCACGCCTGCTCTCGCCAGTGACCTGTTCCCAGGTGTGACTGACACGCAAGTACCTTTCCTATGTCACCCAGTCTATTCTTCCCCTTCCCAGTCCTTTCCCCCAGGAGGGGACAGACCAGTGGCTTCCTGGGAAGTGTTAAACTGCAGCTTCCTGGCAAAGCTGCACAAATGGTATGCCTATAAAATTTGTCCTTCCCTTTACTCTTTTCCAGTTAATTAATAACTGGGTTCATTACAACGGTATTACCTTCTCATGCTACTTCAGTCCATTGACCCTACTTTCATTTGTGTATATGTCATAGTACTCTGTAATTTACTGCTGTAGGGGAGGAAAAAGTTCTCCTTAATTTTCTTAGGGTCCCTGGCTGGGTCTGAAAATTAAACTGAGGAAGACAGATTAATGGGAGAAAAGTATACAAATTTATTTAATATAAATTTTACTTGACAGGGGACTCCTCATAAGGAAATGAAGACCCAAAGAAATGGTTAAACCTGAGTGTTTTTAATACTAGATCTGATGAAGAGTGGAAATTTGTAGAAAGATATGATAGGACAAAGGGGATGAGCTAAGTATAGTAAATTAGGGGAAATATAGCAAGATTTACTTTTAGGGTGAGTTAATATTTTAGTTAATATTTCTTCTTGGTGTCCCCTGTCTTGGATATAAGAATGTTTCATTCCTCCAGGTATAGGAAAAACATCTTTCACATGAGGGTTTTATGACCCGCTTCAGGAGAAGGTCAGAAAGTCCTTCTTGCACATGCTATTTCTCAAATTCCTTCAGCTTGAAATACAGTAGTCTCTCCTTATCCTCGGAGGATAGTACCAAACCATATATATATACTATATTTTTTCCTATGCACATATATCTATGATCAAGTTTAATGTATAAATTAGGCACAATAAGAGATTAACAACAGTAACTAATAATTATAACAATATAATGTAACAAAAATTATGTGAAATTTGGTCTTTCAAAATATTGCATTCGCCTTTTCACTTAAGGAAAACACTTTACAGCTTCTCTTTGGCATATCTGTATTGCCAGCATCACTACTCTTGTGCTTTGGGCCATTTTTAAGTAAAAGAAGAGTTACTTGAACATAAGCACCGTGATAGTGTGACAGTTGATCAGATAACTGAGATGAATACTAAATGACTAACCAGTGGGCAGCATATACAGCGTGGACACACTGGACAAAAGAATGATTCATGACCCAGGTGGGACAGAACGGGGCGGCAGAACATTTCATCACGCTACTCAGAATAGTGTACAATTTAAAACTTACAGATTATTTATTTTTGGAATTTTCCATTTACTATTTTTTGACTAAGGTTGATTGTAGGTAACTGAAACACAGAAAGCAAAACTGGCTGGATAAAGGGGGATTACTGTATTTAAGGTGCCATAATTTGAGGTGTTATGTGCTGAATCCCATCATTCCCCTGTCTGAAACTTCCATAAGAAATTTCATAGTCTAGAAACTGAGTTGGTAGATTGTCTCAGAATCCATTGAACCAGTCTCTCAGTCCTGGGCATTTCTGTGGAAACAAAAGAAAAACACAGGTTAATCATCGGAACAACTATAGTGTTGGTCAAAAGTAGATTTTTAGTTGTTTGTATGGAAAATAATACAATAATTAATAAGTAATGCAAGAATTAGACTCTGTGCTTCATGTACTCACAACTGTAAACCTACTTTTGCCTCACCCTGTATAAACTCAGCCTTTTAGTCCAAAGGGATGCAGTTGAGAAGATTTTCTAGGTGTTGGACTCAAAACAGCTTCCAATTGAATGAAGGCAGGCACTGGCAATATGACAGATTTCTTGGTTTACACTTTGAATGTCTCTGGTGATGTCATTAGGTGATCTGGTGAACTTTCTAATTGACCCAGACAACAGGTACAATGGTTTTCCACTCATGAGATATTAGGGCGATTTCTCTGAAGTTTATATCAAATTGTCCAACTTCAGCTTGCAGAGTTTTAGGTAAAGGGAAGTTTTAATTTTTAATGATTCAAAGACAAAAGAGTGGGAGAAAAATTAGGAACTTTAATTTGGAGAGTTGTAGCCAGATATTGGAGGGACTGGAAGGATTCGGGATCCAGTTCACAGATAGGTAACCAAATCTTAAAGACAATAATTAGGACTAGAATGTAATACCCACAAAGGTGTGCTATAATTCTCTACTGAAGCAATATTTTTCTCTCTATAGTCATTCTCATTTCTATCAGAGATAAAGTAAGACTAATTTGTTTGCAAAGTAATTCTAGTCTCATGAAACTTGGCCTGATTATATATATGTACAGCAAGAATAGTGATTGACCACATAGGTCTTTTGAGTTTGCTTTGCTGGAACTTTTCATAAGGAAGCTCAGACTGGACTTTTAAAAGCCTCTGGAGGCTAGGAAGCCAAGACAAGGACTTGCCATCAGACTTTGCCCGCAATAACTGTAGACTTAGATGGATCCCTCTTTTCTCAAGTTCCCAAGATAATCCGAGGTTCCTGAGCCTGTAGGAAGAGACCTTCCTTACTCACCTGTAAGGCTGGGGACCCTGCACACTAGGTATAGACTGGTTTTTGCACAGGGGGCTTTATAAGAATTGACTCCTTAAAGTCAACTTTAGTTCTGTAAAGCTGTATCAGTTTTAGAATTTTGTATAACTGTAGTCATACAATCAAAATGCTTACTTGGTCAGAAGTTATATTAATATATAATTATGAGAATTTTCCTATTTTTAATTTCTTTTTTCTTAAAGTCTTAGTGCTGACATTTTTATAGTTTTTCTGTTTTTTAAAATTGCAGTTTATCAGTTGTTTTAATGTTTTTCAAAAACCCAACTGCTGATTTTGCCACTTTTTAATTTCTAATTTGTCTATATTCTTTGCTTCTTGTGACTTGTCACTTTATTCCCTTTAAAAATTTTTAGGTATATACTCAATTCTCTACACTTCTCTTTCTAATATATTTACTTAAACAATCTTAATAAATGCCAGTTAGGCAAAACATTATGCATTTGTAACTATAATTTTTCCTCTGTTGTTTGGTGGTATACCTTAGTTTTAATATACTATATCTCCATTCCTACTGTTTTTTAAGGATATTTTGCCATTTTATCCTGATTTTGTTCTTCATGAAGAAGCATATTATTAAGGGCATTTTTTCTCTTGGTTTTAATTAATTTTATTTCTCCATCTGTATTCAAAATAAGTAAAAGCGAACATTTGGAGTGGCACATGAGGGATAAGCCTATTTGTTTATTAGGGCAATTGAGGCTTATAGAAATGGCCAGGCTTTAGCTGAGTTTGAAGAACAGGATCTTCAGTAAGGCTAGATCTATGTGTTTTGTTTCCAAAACAAATAGCAAAAATGATCTTTTACAGAGATTGAAAACTGATGACCCACGGCCATATCCAACCCACATGTGAGTTTTGTTTGGTGTGCATAGTGATTTTTAAAGATCTGAAATAGTTGCCAATATTTAAAAATCAAGAGATTTCACATAAAATTCCCAATATCCGAATTCTCTTAAAACAGAATGTTTGACATAATCACTGGAATTGATAATGACTATTTATTTAGAATAAGACTTGCCCTGTCCCATCTCTCATAACCCAACTGTGACATAGCACATCCATTTATCTTACTTGTCTGATGCTTGTAGGCATTCGAATTTTTGGCCCCTTTCTACAGCATGAGAATATAGAAGAGAAACCTTGTAGTTGATCCAGGGCAGAGGCTTAGCTATTTGGAATCCATGGAGTATAGAAAGGTACATGAGATTATACTGAGCTTGAGAAGGAAGTATTAAATGCAATTTAGCAAGTAAGGAGCATCAGACTGAGGAGTGATATTGAAAATGATAAATGAGGAGATTGTAGTCTTAAGAGAAAAGATACTACACTGAAAACGCCAGAGGCAGAACATTGTTATCATAATAAGACCTCATTGATAAATGAAAAATATGAAGTAGAATAGGAAGAAAAAGTCTAAACATGTGAAGGAATATCTTTCTCTGTCCTACTTGACTGCTTCTGCATTATGGAGATAGGCCAGATATGATCTCAGACTATATCTTTATCTGATTTTATTTCATCTAGAGACCAGATAAATGGAAAGATAAACAAGTACAAATGATAGTAGAAGTGTAAATAAGTGATGACTATAAAAGCACTTGATTCTACAGGTACAAATGTTATACTGTTAGAACAAGTTGAAATTTTTTAAAATAAATATATTTTTATTGACTTCAGAGAGAGGAAGGGAGAGGGAAAGAGAGATAGAAACATCAATGATGAGAGAGAATCATTGATTGGCTGCCTCCTGCATGCCCCCTACTGGGGATCAAGCTCGCAACCCGGCATGTGCCCTGACCAGGAATCAAACTGTGAGGGAGCTTCTGGTTCATAGGTGGATACTCGATCACTGAGCCACACCGGCTGAGCACAAGTTGAAAATGTTATTTAAAGCACTGTTAGATATGGGGGTAAAAATCTCAGGCTTTATACAGTGATCACCACAAATTTTTTGGCAGTTTTAAATTCAATATTTTTATTTTATAGATTAATATATCATATTGATATATTTATAAAGATACGTATTTTTCTGTAAATTTAACTTTGGATTGCCACATCATGCAAAAATGTCTAGATAATTTATTGGCATGTTCTATATTTGGAAGATATATTTGGGTTGGTTTAATTTAAAATACAGAATTTAGGCTATATGGTGATACAAAATATAGTGTAAGGGATACTTCAATGTATCTTCAAGGCATACTTTGAAGAAATTGTCAGCTACCCTCCAAAGTAGTTGAAATTGAGAATCACGAAAGGCCCACCTGTTTTTCAGTTAAGAGGTACATAGCCTATATAATTAGTTGCCTTGAATAGAGAAAATGGTTCTTTTCAGATGTCAGTCCCATACTTAAAGTCACAAGGACAGTTACTCTAAATGGTAGATGTGTGATTATTGATCAAGCTGCTTCTCATATGGACTTTTCTTTGTAGCATGCTCCAGGGGAGTAGCAGCAGGGATTTCTTTATTTAACTGTGGTTAATGACTATTCTGAACAACATTGGAGAGACAAGCTAGTGTATCAGAGAGTACATGATTTTCTTTTATGTAGGGATCTTTTAAAAGTATTTTTCAACCTCTGGTCCAAATGGCCTTGTGAGTTCACCTTTGACATATCCACTCTGATCACACATGTAATGAAAAACAAAATGTAAAAAAAAGGAGAGAACTAAAAGGATATTGATAACCTCAAAAACATGCTAAACATTTCTGTGGCTAAGAAATGATACAAAAGTACAGGATAATGAAAGGAATTGAATGATTGGACCTATTAGGCTCTGGGTCTGGAAATGCAGGTTTCCAGGAATTTGGCTCTTAAGAGCAATAAGGATAAATTGGAACCACTTAAAATAGTAGCCAGGCTTATTACTTAAAGCCAGGACCTGATTATTGCCCCATCTCCCCTGGCAGAGCAAGCAGAAAATAAAGCTATTGCTGACTGCCATCAAGGACTTCAATGTTTAGCAACCTGAAGTCTTATGGAGGGAGGAACTTACAAATGCAGCCTTGTGACCATGCACTAAACCACTCCACCATTGGTTCTATACTGAATCTGTGCTATCCCTAGCAGGATCATGGAATAGAAACTCTGAGATATGATTATAAAAACTTAAACTAGACTGGGGAACTGGGTGAAAGCATCTTTAAAATGATAGATAATATGGGTGAACACAGAGAGGAATAAAGAGAAAAAGCATACATACCCCCACATCCTGAAAATTAGTCAGCAAACCAAAACTTTTTTTTAATATATCTTTATTGATTTCAGAGAGAGGAAAGAAGAGGGAGAGAGAGATAGAGAAACATCAATGATGAGAGAGTCATTGATCAGGTGCCTCCTGCACGCCCCCGACTGGGGATCGAGCCTGCAACCCAGGCATGTGCCCTGACCAGGAATCGAACCCTGATCACCTGGATCCTAGGTTGATGCTCAACCGCTGAGCCACGCCCGGCCAGGCAGCAAAACTTTAAAACTATGAGAAATATTAATGCTAGGAGAGATAGCCACGTATCAAAAATTGAAACATGAAAAATAATTTTATCTAACAGTCTACTCTAAACTAAATAGGTTTAAGGGTGCTTAAAGAGATAAATGAAGACATAACCTTCTCAAAAAAGGAAGAGATTTAGAAACAAGCAGGAATAAAACAGAAACAGGTAGATATAAGTCAATTATACATTTTAGAAATGAAAAATATAATCATTGAAATAAAAAATCAGTGTCTGAGATGGTAGACCACGAACATAGTTGACTAAAATAAATGATTTGGAAGCTTGTATTGAGATATTCATCAGAATGTAACGCAGAGTGACAGAGAGAGAGACAGATTTAGAGACAAATATATGTCATATGTGTTTAGAGACAAATACATATCAACAGATGGTAAAAGAAACAGAAGATGTATATATGTCTAATAGGAGTTTTAGGTAGAGAATGGAGGAAACAGCTCTTGAAAAGAATTTTGAAGAATTTGAAGAGCTCAGAATTTTCTGCAATTGAAGAAAGACATTAGTAAAATGTGCCTGCTGAGTGTCAAGTGGGATAAATGAAGAAAATCTTTGGTTTTAGGAATTGTAGGAAAACATCAGAGTATGCAAAAGTAAAGGGAAAAAAACTTTTTCTTTTTTTAAAAAAATATGTCTTTATTAATTTCAGAGAGAGGAAAGGAGAGGGGGAGAGAGAGAGAGATAGAAACATCAATGATGAGAGAGTCATTGATCGGCCGCCTCCTGCACGCCCTGACTGGGGATTGAGCCCACAACCCGGCATGTGCCCTGACTGGGAATCGAACGCTGATTGCCTGGATCCTAGGTCGATGCTCAACCGCTGAGCCACTCCCGGCCCGGCTAAGGGGGAAAAATCTTAAATGATACCAGAAAATATAGATTTCCAAGGAATGACAATTACATTTAAAACAGACTTCTTTTTTTATCAGCAAATCCAATGTCAAAAGATAATGGCTTAATATCGTCATGTGATGAGTGGAAAATATCAAAATAGAATGTTATACCAGATAATGAGGACAACAAGGGCAAAATGAAGACATATTCAGTTACAAAAGACTGAGTTTACCTCTCATAGACCCTCAATGAAAGAAGAGTAAAAGTTATTTAGTAAAAAGAAAAATGAAGAGGGATAGTAACAGCTGCAAAATAATAGGAACTCAAATTGATCAAAGCTGTTGGTCAGTTTAATTAGCTAAGAAAACTATTTTTGTGTTAAGACAGCAAAAACAATAGCAAGTAATTATAAAAAATAGAGAGGGTTTTCCTTGGCTGATGTGGCAAAGTGGTTAGTACTGGCCTGAGCACCGAAGGGTCACGGTTCAATATCTGATCAAGGGCACATACCTGGGTTGCAGGTTGGATCCCAGCCCTGGTCGGGGTTCATACAGGAGGCAACCAATCGATGTGTCTCTCTCACATTAATGTTTCTCTCTCCCCCTCTTTCCCTCCCTCCCACTGTCTCTGAAATCAATGGAAAAACTATCCTTGGATGAGGATTAACCAAAAAAAGGCTGGTATAAAGTATTAACAAGTGACAAAATAGACTTTAAGGAAAAAAGAAAAATACAATGATATTCTATATTCACAAGAGGAACTATCTACTAAAAGAGGAAATAAAAGGAAATAAAAATAGCCAGTAAATAGACAAAAAGCTGATGCAATTTCAAGAAGTAATTGACAGCTACATAATTAATGTGAAAATTTTAGTATACTTCTATTAAAGCTTATAAAAAGCCAAGACTATAGAAACTTTGAAGCAAAAATTATTAAGTTTATTCAAGTATATAAATGTATTTAATAAAGAGAAAATAAACATTTTTTAGATGCACATGGAACAGTTACATAAATTGGCTAGAAACTAGGTCACAGAGTATCTTAATACATTTCAAGCTACTTATATCATGAATAGCATTTTTTGTTTGTTTTAAATATGTCTTTATTGATTTCAGAGAGAGGAAGGGAGAGGGGGAGAAAGAGAGAGAAACATCAGTGAGAGAGAATCCTTGATCGGCTGCCTCCTGCATGCCCCTTACTGGGGATTGAGACTGCAACCCAGGCATGTGCCCTGACCAGGAATCAAACCTTGATCTCCTGGATCATAGGTCAGTGCTCAACCTCTGAGCCACGCCAGCTGGGCATGAGTAGGGTTTTAAAATTTATATATTATAAACTTTAAAAAGTCAGTCCTCAATAACTTCTTGGGAGGGATTTAAAATGGGCATTTCAAAATTTACAAACTGAACAATAATATAAATACCATACATATCAAAATGTGAGGGACATATCGAAGTAGTATTTACAGCTAAAATTTATGACCTCGAAAGCATTAAGAGAAAAAAACCTAAAAATTAAATGAGTTGGCTTCAACTCAAAAACAGTAGTAGTAGTGATAGTAGGCGCTACTGATGATGACAATACTATAATAGCTAACATTGGAGTAGTTATTAATATGCACCAGTTGCTGTTCTAAAGTGTTTGTATATAAACTTATGACAAACCCATGTGTAGGTACTATTGTTATTCCCATTTCATAGATTGGAAACAGATGCAAAAATGTTTCGTAACACTTCCAAGATTAATTGGCTAGTAAATAGCTGAGTCAGGATTAGATTCCCAAACAATCTGACTTCAGAGAAAGAAAGAAAAAAAGATTAGCAAAGAATGTAGAGGGAAGGAAAAATAAAACAAGAGCAATAATAAATGAAATGGAAGATAAAGAATTATTAGGTAGGAGCAAAAACAACATAAAAACACACAGATAGACCTCTAGTAATACTGATGAAGTAAAACAAAGAAAACAGTATTCAGAACAAAAGGAGGTATAACAATACATCACAAGATAATATTATTTAAAACTTTGACAATAAACTTGAAAACTTAAGTGGATAATTTTTAATAAAGTTATTAATTACCAAAATTGGTTCAAGAAGATTTGAAAACCTATATAAACCAATAACCATTAAGTTGAATAGGTAATCAAAAGTCTCACCACACCCCAAACAACACACTGCTAGAAATAATAAGAGAATTTAGCCAGATTACTGAATTCAGGATCACTATATGAAATTGATAATGAAATCAACAAAACAAAAAAATGATTCTTTGAAAAGACTAGTGAAAATAAGACCTCTAGTACAGATCGAGATAGAGATGGTACAGATTACCAATATCAAGGATAAAAAACGAGAGCATTAGTGTAAATCCTACAAATAAAAATATTAGAGAATATTAAATGAGATATTAGGAATTAGTGCCAAAACATTTGAAAATTTAGAAGAAATAGGCAATATCCTAGAAAAACACCTTTATACAAGAAGAAATGGAAAATCTGAATAGTTTCATGTCTGTTTAAGATATTGAATCTGTAATTTAAAAACCTTTCCTTAATGTTCATGCCCAAAGGTTTTGCTGGTGAATTCTTCCAAACATTTAAGGAAGAAACACAACCAATTTAATATATGAGAAAAAATCAAATAGTAATCTCTGTAGATGCAAACATTTGAGGAAATTCAGCGTGTATTCATGATAATCAACAAACTAAACAAACTGGGATTAGAAGGTAATTTCTTTAATCTGATAAAGAGTATCTACAAAAATCCTAAAACAAACATCATACTTAATGGTGAACTATCAAAAGCTTTTTCCCTGAAAATCCAGAAGACTAGGATAACCACCATCATCACTTCTACTCATCTTTTCACTGTAGGTGCTAGTCAGTGAAATAAAGTGCAAGAAAAAGAAATAAACAGTACAGAGATTAGAAGGGAAGATATTATTTGCAGACATAATTTTGTATGTAGAAAACTCAAAACAATCTATAAACTTAAATGTATTTAGCAAAGTTATTAGATACAAGGTTAATATAAACATTAATTGTATTTTTGTATGTCACCAACAAAATATAAAGTGAAATTTTAAAATAGACACTATTTTTAATAGCATAAAATACATCAGATCCTTGAAAAAAAATCTTACAAAATAGTCACAAGAACCTCTATAAACAATAAAATATTGACATAAATTAGATAATATGTAAAGAAATTCATATTCATAGATTAATTTTTCTCAGACTGATATAGAATTTCAATGGGATAACATTTATAATCCCAGCAGCATTTTGGGTGTGGGGGGGAATTTTGATAAACTGACTCTAAAATTTGTATGGAAATGCAAAGGGCTAAGAATAGCTAAGACAATCTATAAGAAGAACAAAACTTAGCAACTTCCACTACCAGATGTCAAGATTTATAAAACTCCTATTGATAAAGTAATTAAGACAATGTGATACTGGCACAAAAATAGACAGATGGACCAATGGGACAGAATAGAGAATCCAGAAACTGATGGCACATTTATGGTCACTTGGTTTATGACAAAGTTGATACTGTAGTGCAATGGGGAAAAAGATAGTCTTTTCAATAAATAGTATGGGGTCAGTTGAATAGCCAAATGGGGAAAAATATTAATATTACTCCCCTACCTCACACAATACACATAATTAAATTTAAGATAGATTGCAGATTTAAAATTGAAAGCTAATAGAACTTCTAGAAGAAAATATCTTCATGATGTGGAGTAAGCAAAGATTTCTTAAACCAGATATCAGATACCCTTCCTCCAAGAAAAGCTAACTATAAATGAACAAAAGGATAAATTGGACTGTATTAAAATTAAGAACTTTTGTTAATTAAAAGATTAATTAGAGAAGATGTACTTACCTATAACTTAGAACCTAATATGTACCTACAAACACTCTAATGGTATGAGAATGGATAAATCATGGCATATACTATATATACAATGGAATCATATGTGGGAGTTAAAAAAAATGCACAAAGCCACACTTATCAACATGGATAAATCTCAGAAGCATAATGTGGAAGAAATAAAGCAAGTTGCAGAGTATATACAAGATGGTGCTCTGCTGGGAGTCCCAAGACCACTTTCAGGCTTGATGATTCAGTAGAAGGGCTCATAGGACCCAGAAGAGTTGTTACCCTCACAGTTGCAATTTAGTACAGCAAAAAAACACAGATTAAAATCAGCAAATGAAAAGACTTGTTGGGAGAGGTCCAGGAGAAAGCAGACGCAAGCTTCCAGGAGTTCTTTTCCATTGAAGTTGCATGGAGATGTGTTTAATTTTCCCGGTAGAGATGTGTGACAACACATGTGAAGTGTTGCCAACCAGGGAAGCTCATTGGATCCTTGGTATCCAGGGTTTTTATTGGAGGTCAGTCATGTAGTACCCACATGTCGTCATGCAGTGCCCAAATGACTGGGCGCAGCTACCCAGACTCTAGCCCTCCCCATGTCCACCTAACAAAAACAAATATTCACCATAAATCACTTTATTTGGATAAGTTTATCCAAATTGGTATACTATGGCCCAAGGCCTAGTCTTACAAAGTCACCTATCAGATAGAAGGCCTCAGTGATCTGCCAGGATCCAGTCAAGGGCCAGTTTTGAAGACAAGCATTTCTTTGGAATGTGCAGGGTTTGAGCAGCCCAGGCATGCTGAATTAACTCTTTCCTGTCCGGATGCCGTATATTTAAAGTTCAAAAGCCTGTCAATCAATTCTATTTATTAATGAATACATAAATCTTCATGAGGGTGCTTAACACCCAATTTAAGATAGAGGTTACCTTTGGGATAGGAGGAAAATGCCAAGGAGAGCTACCTAGGGAACTTTAATTATATTTGTAATGTTTAATTTACTTGAAAGTTCTGAAACAAATATGGCAAAATTAAAATTTGATAAAGCTCTGGATGGTGGGAACATGGATGTTATATTCTCCATACTTCTCTGTATATCTGAAAATATTTAATAATAAAAAAATAGAAAAATCTGTAAAACTTTGATAAAATATGTCATAGTGCTACATTAAAAAGAAAGATTTTTGTGAAATATTTGAAGAAATGGTTCCATTTTTTAATGTACTACAGTATTGTCTTGACATTTTCTTGATATGGCTTCAGAAAGGCAGTGAATCAAGCTTAGCATACAAGAATTTTTAAAATACATTATAGCCTTGTTTATTTTAAATGTTAGAGAATATCTGAATACTGAAGTTGAAGTGGAATGTCTGAGTATTTAATGTACATAACATTAATGTAGTTGTTGTACATATGTAATGCATGCCTGGTGTAACTTCTCCAAAAATTAGCAAATTACTTCCCACCTCAGGCCCTTTATCCTATGTTAGTGCTAAAGCTAGTCCAGTAAGTTTGGTGTAAGATAAAAAGGAGAGGCAAAGGAGAAAAGTATTTGACCTTGAAGCAATCAAGTTGTGTGCTTTCCTTCCCTTCTTTCTTCTCCCCATAGAATTAGTCTTAAGGAAAAAAATGACAAAAAGACAACTTGTGGATTATATCAAGAAGCAGAAAGAGAAGCTGAACTTATCTGCATTGGGAATGGGAGATGGTCAAATTGTTCAGATAGTGGTAGTTATAATTTCTAGCTCCCATGCTTCTTTCATTTCCTCTGTTTCTCCTTACCTTCCATAAGTCCAGTCAATTAACAAATTCTTTCCTGTGCCTATTACATGGAGGTTCTATACCCTGAGATGCAAAATAAGTGTGATGTTCACCCCAAAATTTAAAGGGGATAGTGAAACCAAAATAAACAGTTAAAAAGCCAGTCAGCAGTTTTCCCTATATATTGTTTTGTGAGGAAAGCCTGCAGTAACATTTCTGTCACAATTTGTACACCCCAATCCCCATCCAGCACTCATGACTCGAACTCATGTCTCAGCACATTAAGTTTTTACATGTCATAGACCCTCAGGGATACTTGAAATTGTCAAACTGTAGGTATTAAATTAAATAATTCAGGAGTCGCCTTAGCCAGTTTGGCTCAGTAGTTTGATTCCTGCTAAGGGCACATACCTCGGTTGCAGGCTTGATCCCCAGCCCTGGCCTTGTGCTATAGGCAACCAATTGATGTTTCTCTCTCACATTGCTGTTTCTCTCTCTCTCTCTCTGTCTCTCTCTCTCTCTCCCTCCCACTCTCTCTGAAAAGCAATGGAAAACTATCCTTGGGTGAGGATTAAAATAATAATAATAAAATAATAATAATGCAGGAGTCATTTGAATGTGTTTATGGCCAGATGAGTGGTACAAGTATATACTACTAGTAAGATAAAGGGTAGAAAAAGAGGTTGCCTCCTTAGAGTAAAATTTCTTTTTTCCTCCCTAGAGTTATTATAACCAAGTCAGATTGATTAATTTTGTTTATAAAAGTGGTAATGTATTAAAAGAATGGCATGAAAAATATGAAACTCTCTTTAACAGAATAGTTGAGAAATTGAAACCCATTATTGAAACTTGAGCTAATGAAGCAAAAAAATAATTTATCTTGCTTTGACTTATAGTACAGAATTACAATATACCATTTAGTTCTCTTGACCGAAATGCCCTTTTGTGATTGAGAAATGTTCTAGTTATTTGTCATTGTCCTTTAATTTTCTACTGGTCTTGAAGGTGTTTTAAATAATACCTGTCATTCTATATGAAGTTCTGTTGTGTTGTTTAAAGTGAACTGAAGTGTATCAACAATCTCTTATGATTGATTTCTTCAACTTGATGCTGCCTGAAGACTTTGAATAGCTAGTGTGTATGTTGCTTCTTTGTGTTTTCGTGTTTAAACTGTTGAGATGAAGCTATCTTCTTACTGATCGTCTCTAGGCTAATCATTTTCAACCAGCCACCAAGGTGAAAATAATACTCTAGTACACTATTGAATTTTGCTACAATATAAGGAAATCTGGCTATCCAAACTAAATATAATTACTGTATTACTCCCCTAGTTGGGCATAGCTTTAACATTGTGGTTATTGAGAGACAGAACTAAATTTAAAATCTTTAAATAGATAAAATGCTTCAGAGACTAAGTCTAATATTTAATTCCTGTTGAAACATATCACAGATTTATACCACCATGTGGTAACTTTACTCTCATTACTTCCTTTTTCCTTTCTTAAATATAGTTATTCCCCAAGATCATTCCTTTGACTTATAGCTGTTTTCTGTAAATATTTATTTCCAAGAAGAAATTATGTTCCAGTTGTTTAACCTATTATCTTTACATTTATCAGTCTTAAATCTACACATCTAGCCCTCACTTCACACCTAGAGTCTAGTTCCATGTATGTATCTATGAAATATTTTCGTTTGGCTATTTTACTGTAACCCTAAGCTCAGTATACCTAAACCAACATTTGCTTTCCCGTGCATTCCCAATTATTCCATCTTGGGTGTAAGCACCATTATTTTTAGTTTCCAGGCTAGGATTATAGGATTATTTTTTGACTCTACTTCATTGTGCCATATATTCGGTTTGTCATTTTTAAATGTATTTGATTTTTCTGTACCTAACATTTTCTCTGATATCTTTCTAGTCTAAGTCCTATTGTTTCTTACCTGACTGGAGCCTGGAGATGCTGTGGTACTTAAGGCAGATTAGATTCCTGATCTCAGTTGAAAAGAAATTATGGTTGGATATGGGGATGGAAAAAATAAAAAGAAAAGAAATCATGACAATTGCCTGCTGCCTCCTAAATAAAGTTCAGACTTGCTCTATCAAATAGAAACCAATGGTAGCAAGTATCCACATTCCGATGTCTTTCTATATCATTGTGTTACAGCACACATAGCATTACTTTCTAATTATTTGTTTATTTACTTGTCTCCCTTACTACTCCGAGTTATGGAGGTTGTAAGTATATTTTTGTATCATAGTGCCTAGCACGATATCTGTCACATACATCAGTGAATCTTTGTTGGATGGATGGATGAAAAGCAGAGTAGATACTTTTATATACTATGTCATTCATTTAACAGTGACCTTGTTTAGTGGGTATAGGAGGCCTTTTTATTTTATTTATTTATCTTATAAATTATTGAGTTAAAAAAGAGAGAGTAAGAGAATCATTGATTTGTGCATTCATTGGTTGATTCTTGTATGTGCTTTGACTGGAGATTGAACCATCAACCTTGGGGCATCAAGACAACACTCTAACCACCTTTCCTACCTGGGAAGAGCAAGGAGGACTTTTTAAATCCCTAACTTTAAAGTTCTTTCATAATTATTCCCAATTTGCTTGTCCAAACTTTCTCTTTCCACTTTCTAATATAAATGTACAGTCAAATTAATCTCTTTACTGTCTCTTGAATACTCCATCTTCATCCTTATTCTTTGAATATTTCCTTCTCTCTGTCATGCTTCTATATATTTGTCTCTTTTTAATTTTTTAAAAATGTTTTTATTGATTTTTAGAGAGAGGAAGGGAGAAGGATAGGGAGATAGAAAGAAACATTGATGAGAGAGAAACATCATCCATCAGCTGCCTCCTGCACGCCCCCTACTGGAGACTGAGCCCTAAACCCGGGCATGTGCTCTGGGTTCCTGGGTCGATGCTCAACCATTGAGCCACACCAACCAAGTTGCCTGTTTTTTTAAAATCTCCTCTTCTAGCTCTAACCCACACTTGATTTCTCCTATGTATAACTCGTTTTGCAAATATGTTGCCTGACGGTTATATAATTTACAGTCTGTTATATTTATTGATCAGCATTATGCATTTTTATTTCAGAGTCCAGAGTGCTAACCATTACACGATGGGTGCATTTTTATTTCTATTGTCGACTTCATTCACTGTTTAATGTGAAGTTTGTCTGATGTCCCCAACTTGACTGGCAATGTTGTGTGGTTGGCTCTTTTCCTCTCTCATTGTTTCTAAGGGTTAGCTCTTTCTACAGAGATGAAAATTCTGTATCTATGATAGCACGAATTACTATTTAACAAAGGACAGTTGTGTGGTCATTCATTCTTGTTATTGATTTTCTGACTATCTCTGAATATCACTGTAATCATAGTATTAAAATTGTATGACTGAATTCAGGCTAGTCAGATTATCAGACCCAGGCATGTGCCCTTACCGGAAATGGAACCACTGACCTCTCAGTGTATGGGTCAACACTCAACCACTGACCCACACAGGCTGCACCAGCTTTCTGTTTCTTTTTTTTACTGGTCACAATTACTTCAGTTTCTGTTGACACACCCCTCACCTTTAAAAGTCTGCGTGATTTGTTCTTTATTTTCCTGATTGACTCATCATCACCCAGTGATTATAAATATATTGGCCTGATGATGTGGTGAGCCATCTGTAGAATTGACCATCACCTCCATAATTTTTCTTTTCATTTGCACTTAACCTTTCTTTCCAAGCAGAGGAAGTTTTTTTTCCCCCTCCGAATGTCTTTTTGCAATGTAAATTTTTATAATATAATTCTAAAACTTTTAGACCTATCACAGAAAGTTATAATTTTTTAAAGTATTCAGTTCTTACATCATGAGGAAGTTAATGTCATATTTTAGGGATTGGAATAAAATTTACTTTTATGCTGCTTAAATTTAATATCAAAGTAGAGTTTAACTTGTGTTTGTGAGTCAGATCTTAGTTTGCCTAACATTTTTATTTTTAATGCCTGGTTGTTGAATAGCTTTCTAGAGTAGTTATGTCTGTTGCTTTTCTTGATTTCTAGTTGTTATTGATGTGTACAATACAACAGCTTCATGTAGGTCAACTTTCTTAAGTTTCCTCTACCATTGACTTTTAAATATCTGGTTTAGGAAATGGGAAAGAATAAATCAGAATTACTTGGGTTGTTTTTTCAAAACACATACCACCAGGGGTTCTGATAGTCTACTGTCTCTGCCATCCCAACTTGGAAATCAATTCAGGGCTATAGTGAATCACTAAGTTACTGAAGGAACTTAAGATAGTTCTCAGGTGTGTCAGTCAGTTTGTCTTAGTATCCAAAAAGAAACTAGTCTCCATAGTACTTATTTATTTTTATATAAAAAAGTTATCAAAATTATTCATGGAAAGTGGTATTTCATAAAGCAATAAATGACTACAAATTTCAAATATGTATTGTATGTAGTAATACAAATATTCGTCTCGTAAAGTGTTAAATTAGACAAATACTTATATGAGAGAAGTCATTGGTTATTAGGAAAACAATCCTGAATATGGTGCCCTTATCTTTAAGAAAACATTAAAACCTTAACTAGCAAGTACTAAAATTAACACAAAAGAAAAATTCTTAAATAAAAATTATTTTCTGTCTTCATTCTTATTTCCTTTTGTCTTGAATAACTTTCACAAAATGTATCTTTTTTTATAACCAGTGTCCTGAAAATTGCCAGGTTTCACTTGTCTGCTTTCTGATCTGCCTTCAGTACAGGTCCCTTCTTTTCTTCTCTCTTTACTCTGGAATTAATCCTCTACCTACTTCACAGGCCGATTCTTTGATGAGAATGAATCGCCTGTTGATCCGCAGCATGGCTCTAAACTGGCAGATTATAATGGGGATGATGGTAACGTAGGTGAGTATGAGGCAGACAAGCAGGCTGAGCTGGCTTACAATGAGGAAGAAGATGGTGATGGTGGAGAGGAAGACGTCCAAGGTGAGCGTGGGCCTGGCCTCCATGCTGTGACCATGAAATCCACCAAACCAACTTGGTTGAATTTGTGTAGCATTTTCCCACTTAGTAGCAGTACAGTCTAAATACAAAGAAGTTCTGTGCAGTTTTTCAATTGTATTTTAGAAACCATTTTATGATAGAGGTATTAGATTTGTAAATTATTTTAATTATTTTTATTTTTAGTTATACATGATATTGATATAGACACAATTTGAAATTGAGAATCTTGAGAAATTTTAGAATTAAATTATTTAAAATGGCCCTAGACTAAGGCAAATACTCCCAGGAAATAATTTTTTACAATTTCTCTAGGTGCAAATATTTACCAACCTTTTTGTTATCAGGGAAGCCACAAAGGGAATAGTCTCCTCTACACTGAAGATAAATTTGTTTCACTACTGATTCAGCATAGAAAGGCTGTTTTCAATTTTTTTTGAGGCTTGAAGTTTATATTTAATCAGTTTGTGAAGATTTACCTATTTTATGTTTAATACACAGATTCAACATATTTTCCTTGTTCGCTGTGTTACTTCTCAGCTTTTAACTTAGTGAAAATTCAGAATCTACCTGTGTGCATGCAGCCCTACCCATGCATGCATATTAGAGTATGTTGCTTTTTTGCAAGTTTTTAGGCCTGTTTTCTGCCTGCTTGTATCATTTAGTAGTATTTGTGGAGCTTTTCTTTTTTTTATAAACGTTGATTATAAAGTTAATGTGTGTGTTTTAGATTTTACAGTATTATGCATGAAATGTTTTTTTCAATGTAACCTGTCTTGATTTACTCGTTAGCTCTTTTTAAGGTAATGAAATTTTACTTAGGTTCATGACAAAAGTTGATTTTATGAAACTCGAAAGAAAATATAGTTGTCCTAGAATACTACATATTTAATAGAAAAAGGAAAACCAAAGACTCTGACTTCCACCTTGGCATTGTTCTGATAGCCCATTGTAGTTTTGGATGAATGGTTATTGGGAATAGAAAGGGATTACAGTGGTACCTCGGTTTTCGAACGTCTCCGTTGGCAAACATTTCGCTTTACGAACGCCATAAACCCGGACACAAATGCTTCAGTTTTCGAACTCCCCTCACAAGTCGAACACGCCACGCGGCTTCCGCTGAGAGCAGGATCCTGGGGCCCAGCTGTCGGCTGTTGATCCCTCGGTTTTCGAGCGTTTCAGAACTCGAACGGTCTTCTAGAACAGAGCACATTCAAAAACCAAGGGACCACTTTAATAAATGTTAGGAGTTATTTAAGGATATGTTAATGAGAACTTCTCAAACACCTTTTGGTACTTTTGAATAAATTATACTCACCTCTTCTATACTCATCCATTTTCATAAATTTTACCATTTTTCTTACTGCTTTTGTGACTTGTTTGGATTATATTTATTTGCAGTTATTTATAACATTGCATTAAGGCCTTTTCATACATTTATATCATCTCACCAATTAGAATGTAAGCTCTTAGAGGGCAGGAATTTTCATTTATTTTGCCTTCTGTCTTGTTTGTACCCTTTTCTGCCTTCATATTGCTCCCCCCACCCATAGTGTTTAGCACACACAGGATGCTCAGTAGATGTTGTTAACTGATACTTTTATCCTTTTCTCATTTGATTTTTATTGTTATAACTGTGACTAGGGTGATAACCCTTTAACTTCTGTCTTGTAAGCTTGCTTGGTTTACCCTTTAAACATTTCTAGTTTTCTTTCAGAAGGCTTCTGTCCTCTCTGATAATTTTGAGGTTTTCATTAGAGTAATTAATTTCAACCATAATTGAAAATCATTTCTTATATTTTGGCTATCTTAAAGGTGATGACTTTTATTACAAAACTTCAGTTGAATATTTTTCTGGTTTTTATCCATAGCAGGGACTTTCTTTTATCTTCAGTGCCTTCTCTCTCTCTGGTACCCTCCTGCCTGTCCTCCCCTAAGCTCTCTTTCATTGCCGCTTCCCGCTGTAGGTCCTCAGTACCCTCATGCTGCCCTGCCTGCTTTCACAAGGAAATTCTTTGATTCTAAGGAATATAAATAAGGAAATGACTGAGGATGATATCCTAAGTGAAGTAGGGAGGGAAATGGTCAATTTTGGGGTTTCTTCATTTGCAAGTGAATCTTACTTGAGTCGGGATTTGCCATTTAATATTTCCATCCCATTTTGGAGTTCACTAAATGATAGCAACAGAAGAGAGGGCAAGAATGTCAACTCCAGCAAATAAAGAGGGATAAGTTTGGGTGAAATGACTAAAAAGAAATACTGGAGACCCAAATAATTTTAAACATGTTTTCATGTTTTAAAATGTTTCATGTTTAAAATTTTTGTGTATAGTATTAATTGTTCAAAAAGTGGGGAGGGGAAATTATGGCTGTTCCCTAGTGAAGTTTGAATACTTGGAATTTAAAAGCATTTCTTCACAGCTTCAGTGTAGAAATAATGGTTGAATTCCAAGGCCAGTTCGCACTTGTAGCCAAAGCAGGCAGTAGAGTGGAAAAATACATTAGCCTGAGAGTTAGGAGATCAGTTGTGTATTGCTTTTCAAGTCACTTAAACTCTCTGGGCCAAAATTTATTCACCTGTAACGTGAGAGTATTTAACTAGTGTTCTCAGTGCTAAAATGCTGTGGTTACATTCACAGTGGAATCACTATATATAACACAAGTATTATGGGAAAATGTGTTTCAGATTTCAGCATGCCTGAAATACATCTCCCCCCAAACCTAGGAAAGAGAATGGAAACTACTCCAGCCATTGAGACTCAGCAGCCAGAGATATCAAAACAAGGTTCTAGCAATAGGGGCTCTTCTCTGCTCTCTGTAGTATTAGGAGTTTTTTCTCAGGCTGATGTGTACGTAGGATTAGAGATTCCAGCTGCAGGACTGAGGTTCTGGCTTCAGCTAAGGACACTCTGGCTTTGGGCAGCATCTTTGCCAGTAGGGAGCTGAAGGATTCCAGCTTTATCTTTGATGCCTGTACATCTGTATTGATCATTTGGGTCAGCACTATATATACAGTGTTTTCATGTAGAATTAACTAAAGCCTAATTTTCCTGTGTTTACAATCCTGGTTTATTTTGGCTTTTAGTTCCTGGTTCCTGAAGCATCCTAAAAGAAATATTTTATTTACATTGGTGTAAAAATTTTTTTCCTGACTTTTTAAAGATCAGCTCTGGAAATAGTGCACATCTGATGGATATATCTTTTAATCCATTCTTTATTGTATTAAGGAGATGGATGTTTATAAATTCCTGTACTCTTATCTTTAATCTCATAGAAGTTCCAAGTTTGTTTAATAGAATATGAAATACATATTACTAAGTATATCTATGGAAGGAAGCTTAGCATAATGCTTAAGTGCCTGATTCTAAGCTAAGACTACCTGGATTTGAATCCCAACTGTACCATTTACTAGCTCTGTCACCTTGTGAATTGTGTAACCTCTATGCCTCAATTTCCTCATCTGTCAAATAGGGAGAAATATAGTTATCTAACTCAACAGTTATGTGGATTATATGATTTAAATATTTGTTCAGCACTTAGAACAGGGTCTTTCACACTGTAACACTATATAAATGTTTGTTGAATAAAATAATAACTTAAAAAGTAGAAGCAAATCTAGAATTTTTTTCTTTGGGTTGCCTGCTTTAGAGGATAATTGCACTTTGGCCTATAGATTAATTTGTATGTTTTAGTGGAGCCTCCCTGCTTGGTAGAACTTGCTTTATGGCAGTGGTTCTTTCTTGACCTAGATGTAATTTAGGAATTATTTAATAAATTATTAATATCTTTTATTGTATTTCTTTAGTAGTCATTTTATGTTGTGAGCTATTTACAGGTTTTGCTGCTTTGTGAAGTGAAATAAAATACTAGTTCATATAATTATATTTAGTGGTTGTTATTCTGTATCAGATTTGGTTAGGTAGTTTCACCATACTTTACAGATAAATGCAGAGGTTATTAGTAGAAACTTGAATTCTGGCTAGAATAGCTACATTGAAAAGGGACTCTACTTAGCTCAATGTAAGAAAGATAACATTTGAAAAGTCCTATGAAAACCTGAAAAACAATGTGAAGGCACCATGTAAAAACTTTCCTAAAGAGCATAAGTTAATAAAACCAACAAACTTCTCCTTACATTTATAGAGGACCTTGGAAGTAAAGACTGCCTTCATATGCATTATTTTATTTTGAGGCAGAAAACAGCTGTTATTCCTAATCTACTGAGAAGGTAATTAGAGATCTAAAGAGGTTTAGGAACTAGATCGTGTTAAGTGCCTGAGCCAGGACTAGAATTCCTTTTTTTTTTATTCTTAGATCTTTCCTCTTATCTTGTTTTATCTTTATAATTCCTCATTTAAGAATCCCCAAAAGTAACCGTATTTTTTCAATAACTTGCCTGTTAAATTTCCAGAAATTCTGTATATAGTAGCTTTTCCCACTGCTTCATGGTGATTGTCTTCATTTAATTACTAAAGTCCGGAAAGATGTGTTTATAGTCATAAGGTGAGGTCCCATAACATGGATCCTAGGTACCAGTGACTATTTTCTTTTTTAAAACCAAAGATAACTTTTTAAAGTTCAAAGGTATTTTCAAAATTCAAATATGATTATGGATATAATTTCAGCCTTTACACGTTAACAGATTTGGGAGTTTCATACCTAATAGATTATACTATTAAAGAAGTGAGATCAGTTTGTTAGAATTGTTTCCTGCAATTCTAAATGAGAATTTCTATAAGTTTAACAGGAAAGTTACTGAAAGGAAAGAGAAAGTTGATTTGGCATTTTTTATAAATAAATGTAAAGAAGAAATAAGAACACATCCTTATGAAAAGTTAATACATAGCACATACACCACATGGCATCTTTCTTTTTAAAAAATATATATATATATATATCTTTATTGATTTCAGAGAGAGGAAGGGAGAGGGAGATAGAAGCATCAATGATGAGTCATTGACGGGCTGCCTCCTGCGCGCCCCCTGCTGGGGATCAAGCCCGAAACCGGGGCATGTGCTCTGACCGGGAATCAAACCATGGTCTCCTGGATCCTAGATGGATGCTCCACCGCTGAGCCACGCTGGCCGGGCCATGGCATCTTTCTTGAACAAAATTTTACAATAGGATATACCAGAGAAGCTGGGAGTGGAAAACCTATTAAACCAAAAATAGTAAGATTTCAGAAAGCTATAGTGTATATGTGAATTTCTATCCCAATATATAACTTTCTTTAAATTATGTAAAATTATATTTCTAGGCAAATGATATAACACCTCAGTCTATCAAAAACTAAGCTATTGGGTAACTGTATCATGAAACAGAAAGTAAGAGAAGTCGTTTTTTAAGACTGGAGGAGCCAAAAGATGTCATTTAAAGCCATGTACTAAAAAGGGAGCCTCTTAGACTCTGATTGAAATACTTTTCGTTCTTGTTCTAACATTTTAATACTCTGAGTAGTCTTATTTCAAAACCTGTACTTTGTAGCAAAATTAGGAAAGAAGGATTGCTACTGGCAGATAAACTGACAGTAATGTGAAGTGACAGGTGATACCTATGAAGGATCCAGAAAAACCTGTGAATAGCCAAGTAAGTCAAACTCCAAAGAACTATGTAGAGTTAGTTAATATAGCTACTCAAAGTGACTTTGGGGATCTTACTGTCTAACAATATTATGTAATAAATTTTTTTTCTTTTTGGTAAAGAAAAGGTTAAGTTTTGGTTTGTATACTCCACTTAGGAAAATTAACTGGTAAACTCTTTGCAGAGAAGCCAAGAAATTCACTAAAATGTTAAACGCTGGGATCATGAGTAACTTTTATTTTCTAATTTTTACCTGATGACTATGGATTAATTTTATAATTAGAAAAAATTTTGGTTTTTAAAGGCATGAAAATATATACAGAACAGTTTCTACTAAAGCTTTAATTAAAACGACTGAACTTCATCTATATAGAAATAATATATAAAAGGATCAACTCCTCAATGTTTGTGGTTTCCTAAAGTTTTGCTGACTATATCTATCTAGCTTCCTTCCTCCTTTCCATCCATCCATCCATCCATCCATCCATCCATCCATCCATCCATCCCATCTATCATTAAACAATTTGTTTAAGTAGTCTTCCAAGACATTTACAGACTTTTCCCTCTTTAGCCAAGCAATTGTGAGATAGAACACTATTTGTAGAAGGTATAAAATAACGAAGAGAAAAACTACCTGAGAAAAAAGTCATTTTTAAAATTGGATTTCTGCAAGTGATTTAAAAAATAATATTATTGATACATAATTATTTCCCTTTCAGATGATGAAGAACGAGAACTTCAAATGGATCCTGCAGACTATGGAAAACAACGTTTAAATGATGTCCTTTAAGTCCTAAAGGAAAACTTCAGAAAACCTAAAGTGCTGTATAACAGAATCATTTCTACGTTGTCTTTTTTGACTTTTGTTGTAAAGATCAGTTGTATCAGTTGTAAAGATACATTGAGTTAGATTTAAGGAAAAATTTTAATGAAGGAATGTACCCATGTACATATGTGAACTTTTTCATATTGTATTATTAAAGCAGAGACCTTTTTGGTTATATTACAGTTGAGCCAAAAACAAAGTAAGCAAAACTGTAGTCTTTGCATTTAAAGCAAACTAATGTATATTTTACATTTTATTGAGCCTAATTCTTTACACAAATGGACAAACAGGAAAAAATGGTTGTACAGTTTATAAGTTGCACATAACATAACCACAGTGAGAACAGTTATTCAGCTGAAAGAAATTTTATACACTTATTCTTGTTAGCCCAACAGGTGGTCTGTTCTATCTACCCCTTATCTCATGCTCTTCCAGGAATTATACCTAGAATAGTTAGTTAGATAAAAGACGGGAACCTGGAAGCCAAACACTGGGCAGCATGTGTGCAAAATCACTTCCCTACTCCTTTTATTTTATGTGAGTGCTGATGTGTTTTGGCAGGTAAGCTTTTAGCTGAGGCCTGATGAAAGTTGAGATAACCTGCAAAGACATAACAATATTTATGAGTTATATACCTTACTTAGTTCATGAAATTGTGAATTGCATGATTGACAATACATTTTCAATTTTTATTTTTTCCACATAATACCAGTACTGTTTAACTCCAGCACTGGCTAAAATTTTTATATTTTCAGAGTTCAAGTTAGTGAATATATTCATGATTTAAATGCCATATTCTAAAAGAGGCTAAGTCAACTTTGAAATGAATCTGCAATCAGTATTTCAAAGCTTCTCTGGTAGTTTTAGTGATATTATTTGACTAGACTTTTTCAGAATTACTAAATAAGGAGTTTTAACAGATTTTTATTATTGCACAGATAAGTAGAAGTACAGTGAGGTCTACAGCCATTTTATTAAAATAGCTTAAAAGTTTGTAATAAAGATGAAGAATCTTTGTAATTAATTAAATATTAAGAACCCATAAACCTCATATTTGCTAGTCTTACAAAATTATTTTAAATGCATTTATTTGTCTTTTTTGACACTTTTCAGTAGAATACGTAATCTAGCTAATTCTTGTTTTCTGAGTTAAAGCATTTTCAAATCCAACCCCTCCACCCCCAAAATAAAAGGTTTTGATCATAAGGAGAAATTTAAGGTTGCTAACTCTGTGTTTCAGAAGGGCTACTGGTAATTGCACATAAACATGAAATGCTCTCCCCCTCCCCCGGTACTCAGGGTTCTAGTCAAAATTCAGATTCATATAGATTTTTTTTTTTAAAGAAATTTTTCACTTATTGGAGGTACAAAAATTCTTAAACTTTAGTTTAGAAATTATTAAACAACCAGAAAAAGATATGGCGAGTTACTAAAAAGTTTTTTCTACCATATAAAAGTAAGCAGTTCATGCAATTGCTATGAGTAGAGTCAGGCTTATAAATGAATAGGTATGATACTTCACAGAATTTTTAAAAATGGAGTTAAAGGGAATTAATGTATAACTTATGGGTGTTAGGGTGGGACAATTAATCTAAGAGATACTCCTAGTAATACTTTATGTTTAATACTGTAAAATCTTTACAAATGAAGACTATGAAATGTCCTGCCTTAGTTCTTTCATCATAAAAACAATCACTTGGTTATATGGTAGCTATTACTTACACAGCAAAATTTCTTCAGTTAGTAATCTAGACATTTTATAAACTGAGAAGTCTTGGATCAATTGATAATATTTCCAACTGTATTAACATTTAATGCCATAAAATACTATGTGAATCTCTTAAAATTCTGACATTCTACAATTTGTATTAGACATGCTGGTTTTATAATGTTTTACTTCTGCCTTAAGATTTCGGTTTTTTTAAATGTATTTTTGCCCTGAATTAAGTGTTAATTTGATGAAAACTCTGCTTTTGAAATCATCACTTACTGGGTTCTAATAAATTAAAAATTAAACTTGTTTTACTTTTTTGCTGATTCTGATAACACATACACACACATCACACTTATGTGATGCAAATAGCTACATTTTAACATTAAAATTTGAGTATATTTAGAATTTATTTTAAACTAAGCTAAACTAGAATGGCAAAAATTTTTACACCAGGTCTGTTTACTGTGCTAGTGTATTCAACAAATATTGAATGCTTCCTATGTGCCCAGCACTGTTCTAGGTACAGCAGTAAGAATCTGCAGTAGATAAGACAGACCAGTTTTCTTTCCTCATAGAGCTTACTACATTCAACTGGGAGCAGTCAGACAATATACAAGGTAAACATGAGCCAGATAATTTTAAATAGTGATAAGAGCTATTAAAAATAAAACAAGCCGTGGCTGGTGTGGCTCATTTGGCTGAGCATTGTCCCATGCACCAAGAGATCACTGGTTGATTCCTGGTCAGGGCACATGCCTGGCTGGATCCCCAGTGGGGCACCTGCAGGAGGCAGGTGATCAGATTGTTATACCCAGTTTTCACGAGATTAATTCACACAGAGACCAAACTGACTGTTTGGAATTTATTAGCCGGCGACTGCGAGCGGGCCTCTGTCCTAAACAACTCGCAGCCCCGAACAGTCTTCACAGGGAGAACATAAAGGCACAACTGCATCCTGGTTGGCATGGAGAGGGGCAGGAACCTAGCAAAGCAATGTGCAGAAGCCAAAACAAGTATTGTTTAACCATTACGGTTGACTATTTCCTGGCACTAGCTTGTAACTGTTTGTTCAGGGATATAGAACAGAGTTGACAGATTAAAAATGAGGGTTACATGCTTCAAGATATTTCTCTCTCATCGATGTTTCTCTCCCTCTCTCTCCCCCCGTCTCCCTCTCTGTTCCTTATTGTCTAAAAATCAATAAAAATGCCAGCTGGGCATGACTCAGCGGTTGAGCATGGGCGTAGGATCCAGGAGATAGAGGTTCAATACCCAGTCAGGGCATATGCCCAGGTTGCAGGCTTGATCCCCAGTGGGGGGTGTGCAGGAGGCAGCCGATCAATGGTGACTCTCTCATTATTGATGTTTCTCTCTCTCTCCCTCTCCCTTCCTCTCTCTGAAATCAATAAAAAAGACATTTAAAAAAAGAGAACTTCTGTTAAAAAAAAATCAATAAAAACATATTTTAAAATAAATAAAACAAAATTCCAAGGTCTTTAAGGTTCCAAATTTTCAGGTTTTCACTTAACTGAAATATTATGTTGTGACGCTAGAAAATCATGAGCAAGAAGAAGAGAAATGAGGCTAAAGTACGGAAGGGGTAAGATAGGGAGAATCTTGTAAATTCTGTTCACTTGCTACTGACTCATAAAGAGAAAATGCAGAATATAAAATATACATGAAAGGATAATTCCAGGAAAAATATTCAGACTTCAAAATGATTTCTCAAATATGTCCCTTTATTTTTAAAAATCTGAAGATTGTGTGCCTTTTTGACTTCTCATTTGTATAACGCTGTAACAACAAAATTTGCTAAAATATGAGGACAAAGAATCTGTTTAAAAAAAAAACAAACACCAAAAAATCTTACAAGGGAGATAGTCACTTCCTATAATGGCTGACCTTGGAAACTTCTGTTCCCTCATGTGTCTGGCTCAATGGTTCCAATAAGACAATCAAACACTATAAACATCAGTACGTTTCCAAAGCCTTAACATTACATATGCTACATCCAGTTCCTTTTAAAAGGCTCTCCTCACTAAGGGTTCCAAACAAAAATTCAACCAACTATACCAGAAAAGGGGTGAAATTTAATGGTCCATGTCAACAAACTGCATAAAGGGTGGGAGTCTCCTGGACTTGAGAGCAGTTGAAACTAGGACTTGAATGCTGCCAATTTTGTTTCACCAACTCCCATTTCTGTTTCTCTCTATTTCTTTCACACTGGCTCCCTCATTCAAAGTTGTAACCAAGACTTCCAATAGGTCATATTTTCTTAGTTTTGCCATCTGAGAGGGACTGCTCCTCTTTCCTGAGTTCCACTTCAGAAAATCTGAGGGAAAGGGGGCTTCTGCTTCTGGCTGTGATTGAATAACTTGACTAGCCCTTCTAGATTAGTGGCAGCTATACAACTGGACAAGATATATTGAGCAACTATTTTCAGGCAACACAAAACTGAAATTTCCAAGAAAGGGAAACTTAAGCAGTTGAGCCCCACAATCACCCAGCTTTCTATGATATAAATAGGCTGGAGTGCTGAGCTGAGAAGAGAGATCATAGAGGGGAGAAGCTTATGCAGTTGGAAGCTATGGGGATGGGAATTAGAGAAGAGAGAGCTATTCAGAGAGGTGGCCCCAGAAATCCATATGGGGTCACCACAAGTCCAGAGCTGTATATAATCAGAGCAAGACCACCTGATGCTTTCCAGATAGCAGTTGCTACACAGTTGAGAATGGAACAGAGATACCAAAGGTCAACAAGTATTGGCATAAAAGCAGCGCTAAGGGACATTGAGTTTCTGGGCCCGCCACAGTGGAGATCTCCTTAACATTTGTGACATCTGGTTGAAATACTAGAAAGGTGGTACTTTAAGAGTAAAAACCATGCCTTAGAGTAAGACCTACTCTAGACCTGCCCTACCATGCTCTGACAAGATTGTAATGAAAGATAGCTTATGGAAATGGAGTCCTGCCAAGTTGGAACTTATGAAATTCCTCAGACTTTCCATAGACATGAACTAACAAAACATAAAACCAAGCCTATATTAGTTTAAGGTGACTACTCTGTAACTGAAGTACCTACTAAAATAAGAATCAGCACTCTAAAGATGACAGAATCCAGAATCTCCACAATATATGTTCAATATCCAGTATTCAATAAAAAATTAGACATACAAAGGCACAAAAAAATGTGATCCATAGTTTTAAAACATTGTTACATAGTTATATAACATTGGCATGGCCTTTGTTATTTTTATATTGCTTATTATTTGTTAACAGGTATTAAAAATGTGTTAAAAAACAAAAATGTTTTAATGAGTGAACAGAATCTTAGCATAGAAATGAAAATTATAAAAAACCTAATGGGAATTCTGGAACTGCAAAGTACAATAACTGAAATTTTAAAAATAATTGGAAGCCCTAGCCATTGTGGTTCAGTTGGTTGGGCATCGTCCCATGCACCAAAAGGTCACTGGTTTGATTCCCGGTCAGGGCACATACCCAGGTTTTGGGCTCCATCCCTGGTAGGGGGCATGTAAGAGTCAGCCGATTGATGTTTCTCTCTTTCCCTCTCGCTTCCTCTCTCTGTTTAAAATTGATTAAAAAATCTTCAAAGAAAATTTGTTCAATGGGTTTAATGGCATATTAGGGATGGCAGTAGAATGAACTTGAAGACATACAAATATAGTTGTTCTGAAGTATTTGGAAATAGAGGGTTGAAATGTTGACCCAGAAATGTGGGTTTGGAATTCATTCTTCAACTATTTGAATCCTCAAGATGCTGTCCACCCCACCCCCTAACACATAAACCTAAAGATTCCATCATGAAAAGACAATGATCATTCTTTCAATTACTTATTGAGTAACTGACATGTGTAGAGGACTGTTCTGGGTACTGGGGATACAATAATGAAAAAGTCCCTGCCCTCATGTAACTCACATGCCAGATGGAGAGATAGATGTTTTCTTTATTCAGTGATAAATGCTATGAGAAAAATAAATCAGAATAAAGGAATAGTGATGGAGGAGTGCTATACAAAGAGGATGATAAGGGAGTGTCACTTATGTAATTAAAAAATTTTTAAACAGGTAAAATTTTTATGTTTAACCAATATATCCAAAATATTACCATTTTAACATGTAATCAATATAGAATACTATTAATATTTTATATTCTTTTGTACTAAGTCTGATATCTAGTGTATATATTTCATTTATAGCACATCTCAATTTGGACACTATATTGTCATTGGAAACATTTTATTAGTATTTAGAGTTCATTTAATTTATAATTAAGAATATTCACATACTCATGTTTCATGCATACTTAAAAAGTTTTCCAATAACTGAATCAAGTATTAGCTTTTTTCAATAGTTACTTTTTAGAACAGTTTTAGATTCACAGCAAAATTGGGTAAAATGTACAGAGAGTCTCTCCCCAGCCCCTAGCTTTCCCTACCATCAACATCCTGCATCAGTGTAGAATTGATATAATTGATAAGCCAACACTGACACATCATATCAACTGAAGGTTTTAGTTTACATTAGGATTCACACTTTGTATTGTGAATTCTATGGTTTTGGACAAATGTATAATGACATACCCACTAGTATAGTATGCAGGCTAGTTTCACTCTCCTAAAAGTCCTTTGTTTCACTTACTCCTCCTTCCTTAGCCCAAAACACTGACAACCACTGATCTTTTCACTGTCTCCATAGTTTTGCCTTTGCCAGAATGTCATGTAATTGGAATCATACAGTATGCAGCCTTTTTAGATTGGCTTCTTTCATTTAGTCATATGCATTTAAGATTCTCCATGTCTTTTCATGGCTTGATAAGCTCATTCTTTTTAGCTGATATGGATGTAGCATAGTTTATATATCTGTTCACCTACTGAAGGACATCTTGGTTGCTCCAACTTTTGGCAATTATAAATAAAGCTGCTATCAACATTCATCTGTTTTCAACTCCTTTGGGTAAATACTAAGGAGCAATTTTTTTTATTGTAGTCAAGTATACATAACATAAAATTTACCATTGTACATTTACTTATTTTTTAAAATATATCTTTATTGATTTTAGAGAGAGGAAAGGAGAGGAAGAGAGAGATAGAAACATCAATGATGAGAGAGTCATTGATTGAGCCCACAACCTGGGCATGTGCCCTGACCGGGAATCAAACCCTGATCGCCAGGATCCTAGATCGACACTCAACCGCTGAGCCCCACACATTTATTTAATTTTTTTAAAACATTATCTTTATTGATTTCAGAGAGAGGAAAGGAGAGGGAGAGAAAGATAGAAACATCAATGATGAGAGAGTCACTGATCAGCTGCCTCCTGCACGCCCCTGACTGGGGATCGAGCCCACAGCCCGGGCATGTGCCCTGACCAGGAATTGAACCCTAATCACCTGGATCCTAGGTCGACGCTCAACCGCTGAGCCATGCCTGGCCGGGCTGTACATTTACATTTAAACTGTACAATTCAGTGGCAGTAAGTACATCCACAGTATTGTGCAACCATCACTAGTATCTAGTTCCAGAACTTTTTCATCATTCCAAATGGGAACGTTGTTAAATAGTCACTTGTGTATTAATTTTAAAATTTGTTAATTAAAATTAAATAAAATTAAAATTGGTCAGTGTGATGAGTACAAGAAGCAAGATGTAGGAAATGAAGTCAGTGAAGTAGCCAAGAGTCAGCTAATGAAGGCCCTTGCATAGTAAAAGACTAGATTTTAAGGGTGATGTAAAATTTATAGAGAGGTTTAAAAAAGTCCCTGGTCACAGCTCAGTTGGTTAGAGTACTGTCCATATACACCAAGGTTTCAGGTTCGATTTCCAGTCAGGGCACATACAAGAAGCAACCAATGAATGCATAAATAAATGGAACAACAAAATTGATGTTTCTCTCTCTCTCCAAAATAAATAAAATTTTAAAAAGGTTTAAAGTAATTACTCTGGCTTCTGTGTTGGAGAGATTAAAGGAAGTTCAAGAATGAACTAGGAAGATAGCTGAGGTGATAAGTGTTTGGATTCAGGATAGATTTTGAAGGTTTAGTTTATTGCACTTACAATGAATTTGACATTAGATATAAGAGAAACTATTATGTAAGGTGGAGAACACAGTAGCAGGTTTGAGAGAAAACTGAATTTAGTTTTGACCATGTTAAGATTTATTTATTTTTTTAATCCTCACCCAAGGATAGTTTTTCCATTGCTTTTCAGAGAGAGCAGAAGAGGGGGAGAGAGAGAAATCGATGGGTCTCATTGATTGGTTGCACACGGAGGTATGTGCCCTTGGCTGGAATCAAACACCGGACGCTTCAGTCCAAGGGCCAATGTTCTAACCACTGAGCCAAACCAGCTAGGGCAACCATGTTTAAGTTTTAGGTAATCATTGCCATCAAGTGATCACAATATTGGAACAAAGTGAAAGCTATGATATTTCAATATTTATTATATTACTTCCTTAGTGAGTGATAAATAAGAGATAAAAATATGACTCAGAGATAGAATATAGGAATGCCTTATATATTGAGCAAAAAAGATATATTCCATATACGCTGAAATGTGGGAACTACTGAAAGACTGTTGAAGATCCAAGATACTTCTAGGACATTACTTAGTGAACACCCTACTTCATTAATGTTTTTCTATAGCATAATTTTGAATAGCTTAAAAAGCATGCATTCCACTAGTTTTTTTGCACTGTGTTCCCCCTCCCTCCCCCCGTTGGCTACTGCTTTGCATCTAAATATAAGAATTCATTTTTAAGTTCATATATTTTTCTAAAATGTCTTTATTGATTTCAGAGAGAGAGAGAAGGGGAGAGAGAGAGAGAGAGAGAGAGAGAGAGAGAGAGGGAGAGGGAGAGAGAGAGAAACATCAATGATGAGTCATTGATTGGCTACCTCTTGCATGACCCCTACTGGAGATGGAGCCTGCAACCCCAGCATGTGCCCTGACCAGGAATCAAACAGTGATCTCCTGGATTCTAGGTCCATGCTCAACCTCTGAGCCACCACTAGCCGGGCTTCATTGGTCGATTCTTGCATGTGTCCTGAACTGGGATCAAACTCCCAACCTTGGTGTATCTGGAGGATGTTCTAACCAACTGATACCCAGCCAGGATTATCTCCCCTCCTTAAAAAAAAAAAAAAAAGTCAGTGTCTTCAACTCAAGAGTGGGGAGACCAATATACCTGTCTCACAGGGTTGTTGGGGAAATCAAAGTGCATATAAATGCATACAAAAGTGCCCTGTAAATGGCATATTTTACTTGTTTTAAGAGACTGAAAGTTTGAAATTACTACTTCTAACATATTTAGAGAAATCTATCTTTACCTGATTTAAAATTTATTTTAGCCGTAATTGGGGTAATTGTTTATATTCTATTGCTTTCTATGATACACACTAGATAATCAGTAATTATTTGTTGCTTTCTAATTAGTTTTTCAGGAATCTATTATTTTGTGGACTGTTACCGATTCTGCATGCAGTATTCCATGGGCTCTCAATAAATGTCGCATTTGGAGCATTCTTGTACTAGGAAGATTTAGGGTGCAAATAACTTGAGTTCTGGCAGCATCTGTAGTATATAAGGGTTTCAGAAGACAGCCCACCTGCTTCACACTTTGAAACAACCAGATTTACAGGGATTCTCTGCTTACCTCTCAGCCTCACGTTTCTCCACTGTCTTCCCCCCATCTCTATTCCCGGTGCACAGAACTACTTCCCCAACTGCTCAAAGCAATCTCGTATTTGGAACTTCCCATCCGTTGTTTGCTTTACCTAGACACACTTCCTCTGTAGCATCAATTCTTTATGTCACACTTATATGTCATCTCAAGAAAGCCTTCCCACACCCCTCACCGTCTCCTCTCGTTTTTTACAACGCCGGTCATTCTATCACACTGTATTTAAATTCTGTCTTCTTCAATAGACTGTGAACTCCGGGAAGGCAGGGTCTATTTACTGTTGTATCTGTCGCAACTAGTATGGTCCTAACATTGTGCTTTTTCAATAAATATTTCCTGACTGAATTTTGAAAGTGGCTGGAGTTTAGTAAACAGTACACTTCCAACCACTAAGTTTGTTTTTTTTTGATATTCCACTAGGACTAGACGCTCCGGACTGATAACATTTTCACCTGTGATGCTGACGGTACTTTTGACCCAGGACTGCAGGTAGAAACCCATTTGTCTGAATAATCTGACTTTTCAGCAGAACCACCGCCGACATCGCGAGGAGTCGAAGGGCGTGGGTTCGCATAACAGATCCATGAATAACTGCTACAGCGGCTAGGCAGCGGAAGAGGACTTTTAGGGGCCGCCGGGATCCCAGAAAAGACGAAGGATTCTTCTAACCCGACCCCAGGCAGAGCTCTCCAAGCCCAGCTCCTCCAGCGCGCCAAGCCGTTAGTCCCACCCGTCCCACTTGGCTCCACCCACCTGGCGCGCCCGGGTAACTGAAAGCGAGCTGCCAGAGAGCGCGACGCGCTCCTAAGCCCCGCCTCCGGGGCGAGGGCGCGTCCCCCTCCCAGCTCTGCCTGAGCAGTTCCGTTAGTAGCGGGAGGAAAAACCGTCCTTCGGATCCCCGCCTCTCCACTCCCAACGCTTTACTCTCTACTTCCCCCCCCCTTGCGACCACTACACAACCAGCTACGGCGGCCCCTAAAGTACAAATATCCCGCAGGCCCTTGGCGTATTCTGATAGGTTTGGGTCTTCATATTTCATCCGGTCCTAAGGCCCTGCGTTCAATTTTTGTCAGGAATTCGACCTCCCGAGTTTCTTCCGGAGACAGGAACTCCAACGCTCTTCAAGGAAATAAAAGTTTTTTTCTCTTTTTTTCTTTTGCCGCTGTGGCCGTCTGCATTCCTTCCCTCCCACCTCGCGGAATTGTGGCGGGAGGGGGAGGAGGAAGTCAAAGCGCCTGCGCGGAGAGGCCGCTTTCCATCCGGGTCCCTGTCCGTGCGGTGCAGCAGGTCGGTAGGCGGGAAATGGCGACTGGCTGAAGGAGCTGGTTCTGTTGCTGCTGCGGGCTAAGCGGGAAAGACACCTCACGTTGCGCAGTCGGGACCATCGCCGGAGCCTGAGGACACTTCTCTGTCGTCACAGTTAGGTAATCCCCCTCGTTCAGACACTGCCGCTGCTTCCAACCTTAGTCCTCCTCCTCTTCCAGGGCCGTCTGCCGGGATCTCCTCCCCTTCTCCACCGGGCTCTTCAGCGGCTCCCGCGCCTTGGTAGGCATGCACTATTGGCGCCTCGTACGTCCGCTGTGTGGAGCCGCTCTTCTCTGGACTTTCCCCTGGGAACAGAAAGGGAGCTCACTTCCCGCCAGCTTTAGCTCCCAGGCTGCGCGGCCTGTGTTGTGATTTCTGGGGTTAGATTTCACTTTGCTACCCACCCCCACCCCGATCTCACGTTCCTACTCCCAAATCCTGTGGTCCCTCCGGATAATTGGGTTAGATCAGCTTTTCTAACCATGGGCCACCTGATGTTTTTTATATTTCATTCTTTCTAGTAGGGTGCTTTTAGGGGGGCGTTGCTGTATCTCAGTTTTTATAAACACCTTTTGAGGATTTGGAAGAAGAGATTTCACTAAGTTCTGTTTATCTTCCGTACTGTTAAAATGTTGAGTTGACATTGTTACTCTTTTCAAATCAGGAGTGGTAGTAAAGAACAGCCCATGTGGAAGGCCTCTGGTTTCTTTAGTGGTCAATTAAGGGTGACTCTTATCGTCCGTAGTATTGTACTCTTTCTTTGAGTATTAAATGCTTGTATGGATGTTTACTTTTGCATTCTTGACTAGAGTTCCTTGGTAAATAAGTGTATAAGTAAATCGTGTTTATTTACTTCTTACCCTAGTGGTGGCTGGATGTGTGAACGATGTTAAGCACTTAGAATACCTTAGGGAAACCTGAAGAGATATTGCTCATAAACTGCTCTAAGATCCTGAAGTGAAATGTACTTAGAGTAGATGTTCCTCCAAGGCAGGGATTTACCTTTCTAATGCTAATAAAACAATACTAAGATTACCGCCCAATATGAGCATATAGATTTATGGCCTAAATGATAGATTTATCTTTTTAATTTTCGGATTGTAGATTTTTTAATATATTGTCTTTCCATTCTTTGCAACTTCTAAATTTTCGTTTGTTAGGCGTTAAAGCAAGGAAATGACTAGTTAAAGCTAGTTTTATTCCTCCTTTATTACTATTATTATTATTTTTCAGAGAGAGTGGAAGGGAGAGATAGAGAAACATCTATATGAGAGAGACACATCGATTGGTTGCCTCTCACATGCGCCCCGACTGGGGCAGGGGATCCAGCCGGCAACCGAGGTACATGCCCTTGGTCAAAATTGAACCCGGGACCCTTCAGTCCGCAGGCCAACGCTCTGTAACTACTGTGCTAAACCGGCTAGGGCTATTATTATTTTTTTACATTGCTGACTAGTCCGTAAAGAGAGGTACTAAAGAGGCTGTTGGTGGTTTTCAGAATCTTGTTTGTTCTTTTGGGGCCTTTATAGTTTTGTGTGTGTTTTTCTGACTAGTCAAATTAAGTTTTTAAAACGTGGTTCTTATCATGTATCATTTGATGTTTATAACTAAAAGGCTTTCAGCTTTCTAGGTCCAGTTTAGAAGACTTCACTATTGTTGGTATATTAGGATTAAATTTCAGTAATAAACAGGAACACACAAACATCACTATAGTCCTCATTTGGTTGATTCCCCACCCAAGGTCATAAAGAAAGTCAAGGCAAAATGTAGCTCGTATTTGAGGCAGTCTTTTAGGATTGAGTGGAACTTCATACTTACCCTCTAGGTCCGAAAGAATAGGAAGTGGGAAGTGGAGGTGAGGGCATATTGGACACTGTCTGAGCCAATTTGTTTTAAAAAATAGAGCCAAATGTGTGACTTAAAAGGATGTAAAATAAATTATTGATCTAGTGTAGACTTTATCTGTACTTTAATGACTTTTTGGGTAGTTTATAAAGCATTATAATATTTTATTTTATTTTTTAATAAAATTTGGTTTACAACTAGCTGAGTGAGCATTGTATGTAGATTTTGTCTTCAAGAATTCTCCCAAATTGTTTTAATTCTACATTCATTTAGTACCTGCACTCCTCTAATACCCTTCTAATACTCTGAAAGGATATAAAAGCTCTAAGTGGTATAGTCCTTAACCTTGTGGACTTGTAGCTATTTAGAAATTCTAAATAGGAATGCAGAAAAAAAGCAAATGGGATTGGTATGTTTTATAGTATTTCAGTCTACATAGAGCTAGTAATGTTATTCTTTTTCCACTGTTAAATTAAGGATTGGGGAAGTTGTATCTTTCCCAAATTCATTTAGCTGATGCCATGTTTGAGATTTCTGGTCAGAGGTTTCTTCACAAGATTATTATATAACAGAATCCATTCAATCCTGTTTTAAAAAAAACGTGGACCTGTTGTTCAGAAAAACTCTAGACTCTATACATGTAATTGTAGAATTAATTGCAGATTGAATAAAGTGGTATTAAATGATCTCAGCTTTGTATTTTTATTTATTTATTTATTTTTAATATATCTTTATTGATTTCAGAGAGAGGAAAGGAGAGGGAGAGAGAGAGACAGAAACATCAATGATGAGAGAGTCATTGATCAAGCCCACAACCGGGCATGTGCCCTGACCGGGAATCAAACCCTGATTCCCTGGATCCCAGGTTGACGCTCAACCGCTGAGCCATACCCGGCCGGGCTCAGCTTTGTATTAATGTGATAAAGAATAAAGTGGTCAGTCAGAATTCAAAATAAAACTACTCTATAATTATATTTGTAATTTACCACGTTGGTAAAGACACTTTAAATATTAAATATCAGATATACTGAGAGGAACTCATATATGGTGTCCTCTAAGTAATTCGGGGTAGGTTAAAAAGTTACCTGACCATTTTCACTGGATTGACTACAGGGGACCATTTGCTCTACTTTGAGGATGAGAAGATTTAACAGATAGGGGATTTATGGTAAAACCATACAATTGCAGTTTCAGTCTCTACTTACTTGACATTTGCCATGAGACATATCTAAGCCAGGCATATGTTTATTACTGATTATATGACTACATTAATTTTTTAAATTTAAACTACATTATATTGTAATTGGATGTATATCACAGATACGTAGAGTAGGTGGTTGGCTGTGAGGTATAATTTAAGAATTGCCAATGCCAAACTCTATTTGTGTTTCTCCCATGTGTTATGGATTTTTTTCTAAAATACTCTGTTTAAAATCACAGATTTTCTGGAAGAGAAATTTTAAAATACTCTCCTTTATCGACAGTATTGGCACAGATTGGTTTATCAAGTAAACTTGCTGTAGTTTACAAACTGGAGAGGGTTCAGAGGCTGTGGAATATAGAAGTAAACTTTATAAATAAATTTTTATATTATTGATTTTTTTAAAGAGAGGAAGGGAGAGAAACATCAAAGTGAGAGAGAAACACCAATCAGTTGCCTCCCACACGAGCCCAAACTGGGAATCAAACCCATAACCTGGGTATGTGCCCTGACCAAGAATCGAACCAGTCACCTTTTGGTGTACAGGACAATGTTCCAACCAACTGAGTCACACTGGCCAGGTCTAGAAGAAAACTTTTATGCAACGTCTGTGATTAGGATAGTTGTGGCATATAGGAAAATCGTCCAGGAGAGAAAGGGATGATGGGGGGTAGAATCATAGTTTGAAGCTTGGGCCTCTTGGGGTCCTTTGGGAATCTTGTTAATATGACAGTTAGGATGGGTGAGACTAAGTGTGGTCCCAAGAAGAATCATGGGACCTTAAAGATAAATATGGTTTATAGGTTTGGCCAGCCCTTTTGTTTGTTAACCTCATCTATAAGTCCCCCAGTTAGTATGGTAATACAAGGTCACAGTAGGCCAGTTGACTATATTACTGATCCCATGTTTTATGTATTCATAGGCTCTCCTGTATTAATTTAGAGAGATTGTAGACAAGGAAATATGTCCAGATTAAACATGAATCATAGGCAGTGATTTGAGTTAAGTTTGTAGCAATCAGATTTTCATAAGCTGTAGTTCTTCAAGAACAAGGAAATGTGTTTACTACTTTGATTAAAGAAGCACAAAACTACTATTGGAAGGCACTTTATAAAAAGTGTTCACTTTATAAATAATTGGGATTAATATTTAGTAATAGTGGTTTATATAGTTTAGAGGAATGTTTTCTTTCTTTGGTCTCAATACTTCTATATTGAGAAATTCTTTGGGAACTAAAGCAGAGACATTGCTAAAAATAAGAAGGGGAAGATTAAGACCCTGTTAGCAGCATAACCTGATATTTTAAGTTTCTCATGTTGACCAGTTAAAGTAATTTTTAAGTAGGAATTTAAAAGTACGTTTTATTTTAAAAAGTATGTTACTTGTTAAAGAAAAACATCCAGAACATGTAAGTATCTTTTTAGTTGAGGGGAAAACTGGTGATTATTTGTTTACTACTTACTTAAAAAGCACTCTTAGTAGTAATTGTTTTCTTCCTGGTATTTCCCAAATATGTATGATTATCCTGTTGAGTTGAAAATGATTAACCTCTCACTGATCTTTACCTGCTTTGATATATTTTGTTAAATAAGATAATTATATAGTCCTTTAATTTTCTGATGTACTGATAATAATTATTTGAAAAATACAATCACATTTTAAACAATCATGCATTTTTTCCTCATTGAGAATACACCTTTTTATATTTTTATTTAGTAGTAGCAAACAAGAGGGCACTTCTGTTAGAATTATGATTATACCTCACTTTTGACTAGTAATTTAAAAATTCACTCTTCATAAACCTTTTCTTCAGTTTACTTCAATCATAATTAGTTTTTTCTTGATGTGGGTAGTGGTAAGATAGTGGGAAATTATTTCAGATACTCAACGCAAATTTATTTGGGGCAAAGGCCTTAATGTTTTCCTTCATAATTTTGAGATTTTTTAAGTTAATAACTATTTTTCTTCTTTGTCAACATTTTATTGGTTCTTTTCTTACTATCAAATTAATGTGTTCTGAGGGTTTCAGATTTCTACAGACCTGAGAGAGAGTAAGTTTAGTATAAAATTAATTTTCTTTAAATAGAAATTTTTGTCAAAAGAGTATAAATAAGTTATTTCTCTGTTCTTTTGCTGTTTCGGTGAGAACTACTTAAATAAAAAGCACCCTTAGGAAAACTCTGCTGAAATTAATTTCACTTTTTTTGATCTTCAGTTTGTCTTTGTTAATGTATCCATAAGTACTTTGTAACTTGTATGTATAAGGTGACCCCAGTAAATTAAAATATATATGTTGGAATATGTATATTTTATAGAAAGGATAGTAGTAAAATGATAAACGGTAGACTAGAGTGACAAGTTTCCTATGTGCTTTTTGAGGGGGGAAAAGTTTTCATGAGTATTTTGGTACTCAGTTCTTATGAATCAGAACCTATATTTTTGCTAAAATACACATTGTGTTATGAAGTTTTATTGGTATGAGTTTCTTTCATACCATGTAATAGAATACTCTTTTTACAAGTTGTTTAAATTATGTTTACTGGAGGTAGTTAATCTTCAAATTACTGTTCTTTTAAAGCTTAGGTTAAAGAAGTACAAGTACGTTCGTCCTCACCATAAGGACATACGGTCTCATTCTGTCCATAACAAATAATGATTTTTCCCTAATGGTATTTTTGCTGAGGACATACAAGGTTTTCAGTTGGGGTGCTAATAGTAGCATTTTAAGACATATATCTGAAAAAGCTGTGGGACATATACACCATGGAATACCATGCAGCTGTAAAGAAGAAGGACCTTGTACCCTTTGGGACAGTATAGATGGATCTGGAGAATATTATGCTAAGTGAAGTAAGCCAGGCAGAGAAGGACAACCATCACATGATCTCACTTATATGTGGAATCTAAAGAACTTACTAAACTGATGAACAGAATAGATTCAATGACATGGAAGCATGGATCAGACTGATGAATTTCAGAGGGACAGAGGAGGGTGGGTGGGTGAGTGGGTAGGTGGAGGGGGAGAGATTAACCAAAGAATTCATACACATATATGCACAACCCAAAGACAGACAATGGTGTGGATAGGGCCTGGGGAGGGGGGTGAGAAGGGGTGGAATGGGTCATTGGGGAGGAAAAGGGACATCTGTAATATTTTAAACAAAAATAAACACACACACACAAACATTTATCTGAATGACTGTGCCTTAAGTATTTTTAGTGGTCAACAAACTAAATAATGTCATTTTCATGGAGTGTTTTAGTCATCAGTATTTTTTTTTTTTTAAATATATCTTTATTGATTTCAGAGAGAGGAAAGGAGAGGGGGAGAGAGAGAGAGAGAAACATCAATGATGAGAGAGTCATTGATCGGCTGCCTCCTGCACGTCCCTGACTGGGGTTTCAGCCCGAGACCCGGGCATGTGCCCTGACCAGGAATCGAACCCCAATCGCCTGGATCCTAGGTTGACGCTCAACTGCTGAGCCATGCCCGGCCAGGCAGTCATCAGTATTCTTAACCCATAAATTTTGTTCCTCTAGAGAAAACTTATTGATCATGGTTTTAGAAAATACTGTTTATTTATTTATTGGTTCCTTGAAGAAATACTTCGGGGGGGGGCCCCTCATAAGTTTATTAACCTAACTCAGCAGCTCTTTAATTTTTTTATATTCCCTATATTTTGGGAAGTGCTTTTGTTTATAAGTTTATTATATTTAATAGTTTCTTGAAAAATTCTATGATGTTAATAAAAAAGAGAAAGTAATACATGGGAAATAATTATGATCCAAAAGGACCAACTTTGTTGGGAATGGTTCATTGAAGAGTCTTGGAGTTGATGCTTTATGTAATACTGGATTCATTCATTCCTTCTGCCCTAGTTGACTTTTTTTTTTTTTTTTTTTAAATCACTCGAGGATTAATTCTAGAGAGAGAGGAAGGGAGAGAGAGAGCTTTGTGAGAGAGAAACATCAATTGGTTCCCTCTTGTATGTGCCCCAATCGGGAATTGAACCCGTTGTACAACCTTTTGGTGTGTGGGACGACTCTCCAACCAACTGAGCCACACTGTCCAGGGCCCTAGTTGACTTTTGACTTTTATTAGGTGATAAGTGGGAGTGACAGAGAAACCTCCTCCTTCTCTGAAGTCATTTAATGAAGGCTTAAGTAGTAGAAAGTAAAAGTGGACAGTTGCAGTACCTGAAGCTGTTGATTTCAGATTAGTCAAATGAGAAATATAGACAGTGAAAATGGTTGCTGATACTCTTGAAAATGTTATTTGGTGTCAACGAAGGCAATGACTTTTAGATTTTTCTTTCATGAATATAAATTTTAATATAAATTTAGTAGTGATACCATTTGTAATAGAGTATAAATAACAAACCCATAGAAATTTAGAGCTAGAGAGATCAAAGGGGTCATCTGGTCCAGTAATGTCTGTTTTATTAATAATGAACCATTCTGAAGACTTTAACTACATGTAGTAAATGTTTGTCTTAATTATTGTGCTTTGGGATGAGTTGTGTGTGATAGAAGGAAGAAAACAGCTCGGATTAATTAATGACTCACTTCTCATTTTGACAATTCTTTTTTTAGGTAAAATTTACATGTAGTGAAATTCACAGATCTGATGTCCAGTAACTTCTTTGCTGTTGAAGAAATGAAGTACTAGAATGATTTATATTTTATATTTTAATGATAGATTCTAGACTGGTACCTCTTCAGAGGTTATTCCTCTAGTAACTTCCTCAGGAGCCTACTCTAGAACCTTGCATGCATATATTCTTTATGTAGCCAATTTATAATTTACATATACCAAATTTTATGGGGGAAAACAGACTTTATTACCTTTAAAATTTGATTTCTGATATTTTCACAATTTTATTTTATTACCCACTTTTGTTTCTCTCTTATCCCTGTATATTCAGCAAACATTTGTTTGTAGGAATGCACATTGGGTTAGTCCTAGGTAATTTGTTAAGAATCCTTCATACAATGTGCTATTTTGTTTGTGTTGTTGTTTTTTAATAGAAATTTATACACTCAAGACCTCAGTAGCAAATTATCAACTGAGTCTTGCTTATATCATTATTATAATCTTATCATGAGATAATTTGCAACCATAATTGTTTGCTTCAAATATTGTTTGGGGTCAGGGATTTCTGAAGAGGAAGGAAATGGTATGAGGAAGGAACATTTTTGGTTTTATTTATAGGCCCGTTTTTGTGAGCAAAAATTGATTACTGCTGTGAAGATTGTGTTTCAGTGACATAGTCCCCCCTCACTCCCAGTTCTCTAGATTTTTTTTTTTTTTTTGAGGGAAAGAAAAATTATAGTTCAGTTCAACAAAGATTGAGTTATCTTGTGTGTCGGGTTACTGGAGTTACAGATAAGATCTCTGCCTTCACGACTCTTACTGTCTAGTACAGTTAGAGATATACAGACAGATTATTTCAATATAATTTGCTAAGAGTTAATGTAGAGATAATCACAGGCTTACATAGGCTTGGAGATATGGAAGTGGTTACTTATTGGGGTACATGATACTTTGGCTGAACTTTAAATGATGAGAATAAGAATTTGTTGAAAGAATGTTTTAGGTAGAAAAAAGCAGAAGCATGATACCTCACAGTGTGGGCAGGAAACTATTACTGGAGTACAGAGTGAGGCAGCAGATAGGAATGAAAAAATGACTGAGGTAGATCTTGTAGTTATATATATATAATGCTAGAGTTTAGTCTTTATTTTGAAGGTAGTTGATGGGAAGAAATAGGCAGATTTGTGGAATACAGAGGATGGATTTAAAGGAGAAAAGTCTGAGAAATATTTTAGAGGTAAAATCATCAGGATTTGGTGATTGGCCATAGGGCACAAAGGAGAAGAAGAATGACTAGGATGTTTGGGATGGTTTCTGGATTGACTGATTAGGTAGGTGATATTACATGTGATCAAGATTATAGTAGTAGGAAAAATACAGTAGGAAGAGCAAGTTTGGAGATGGGGCTGTGGTGGGAAAAGTTAATTCGGTTTTGGATAAGTTGAATTTGAAGCGCCAAGTGAGTGTTGCAAAGGCTGTTGGATGTGTCTGAAATTTAGAGGTGGTAGAGAACTAACAATTAATGTTATAATTTATAATGAGTATTGGGAAGAGACTCCCCCCTCCCCTATTTCTTTTAGCTGGGCTGCAGGTAAATAGAAAGCAAACTTCATTGCCCAGTTTTAGATTGCTGAGTAATCAGCTTTTACTATTTCTGAAATGAGATCTGGTTCAAATGTTGAAAAAGTGGGAATGATTTTCATTATATATTTTTTGCCCCCAATGTCATGAGATCTTAGACTTCAAAATGATGTTGCCCCCTTGCTGTTTGTTTTGTGTTGTAATCTACTTAAATTGTATCATTTTCATTAGTAGATTTATTTCCCTAGGGTAGTCATTTCCTATTCTTTACCTGTTTTATTCTATTACTAATAATGGAAAAGAACTTATCTAGTAATGGAGCTCTAAGGAACCTAGAGGATGTGTTAAATTCTAACATGAATAGTAGGATTATCAAGACAAGGCTGTATATGTATGTTTAAAACTCTTCCCTTTATATTTTAAGTTTGGGTAATAAAATTAGGTTATTACAGATGTTGTTATGTAGGCAGTTACTGACCTGTACTTGGCCCAGTTAATATGTTTTTTTTTTTTTTTGGTTTTGGTATCATGGTAATGCTGACTTCATTAAAATGAGTTGGTAAGTGTTTTCCTTCTCTTAGGAAAAGAGAAAAGGGCATGCACGGGCACTTAACAAAATGGGAAATAGAGGTAGCCTATAAATATAATTAAAGCATTTAATTTTATTAGTTATCACTACAATTTAAAATAATTTTTACTTTCAATTAGCAATTTAAAAATTAAAAATAAATTCTGATGTGTATGATTCAGCCATAAGGCTCTCTTTGTATTCTGCTGGTGAAGCCATCTTTCCAAACAGCAGTTTGTTAGTATTTCTAGAGGTACTACCAAATGTTAATAATCTTTCACCTAATTCACTTCTAAGAAACTATCTTAAGGAAGGAATCAGAAATATGGACTGAAATTTATGTACACATTTTACATTTGAGGTGATGTTAGTAATTATGAATAATTTAATTTTCAGCAGGTCATTCAGTAAACACATAAATTATAGAATGTTTATCTCTATATTAGAATATCACATGGCCATTAAAAATTACATTTTTAGATTTTTCAAGAACATTGGTAAGGAGTGCATAGTATAAAGGGGGGGAATGGTCTATCATTCTGCATGAAGTGTAATTCTAACTATTGATTAAAAATATTTAAACAAGCCCGGCCAGGCGTGGCTCAGTGGTTGAGTGTCGACCTGGGATCCAGGCGATAGGGGTTCAATTCCTGGTCAGGGCACATGCCCGGGTTGTGGGCTCGATCAATTACTCTCTCATCATTGATGTTTCTGTCTCTCTCTCTCCCTCTCCTTTCCTCTCTCTGAAATCAATAAAGATATATATTTTTAAAAAAATTTTAAAAATATTTAAATAAGCAGAGTAATATTTAACCTCATTTCAGTCATTTCTAGATTGAGGAATTAGGTGAGCTTTTTCCATATATTTCTGTGCTTTAAAATTTTTCTAACGATGTATGTTTTATAATCAGAAAAGGCTAGATATGGCCACCAGAAATAGAAATTTCTCAAATTTGTAAGGGATTAAGAGTGAATTTTGTCTTATGTAGATTGAACACTTACCTGTGCTTCTCCTTGAGTAGTTGTAAGTCTGGTATATAATACATATTCACTGCTTTTTCCCTCCTCCTGAGTTTGGGTCATATTTTTCTGTTTCTTTGCAGTCTCATAATTTTTTGTTGAAAACTGACCGTTTTATATAACATATTGTAGCCACTCTGGATTCAGAATCTTTTCCCTTGAACGTTATTTGTTTACTAACTTCTCCAGGCAAAATGTATGAAATCTCTCTCTCTGCAAGTATGCTTGACATACCAGGGCATACCCCGTGTCTGCGTAGTTTTGTGATTCAGTTAATGATTAGATACATAATGTGCTCAAATGTCTGGTGCATTAAGGCTTCTTCCTCTCCCTGTGGATCTTTGTGGGATACACATTCAAAGTTCAGGCCTTTTCCAAGTCTATCCAGCTTTTATTTTCCACTGATCCATTTCATATCTGCTGTGTGCAGCCACAAGGTTGGCCAAGAGTACGTAGATAACTTGGGCCTTCTTAGTCTCTGCTGTGCATGTGTGCTGCCTCAAACAGCAGTATGGTTGTCCCAACAACCCCTGCAACTTAAGGCTAGTAGAACTATTGGCCCTTGTAGTTTGCCTGCCATAGAAATTATCACATACCAAAATTATAACTTATACTGATGATACCACTGAGTGTGGTCATTGTCCAACTCTCTAAATCATGTGAGTCTCTCTTTATGGTGACTTCAGTGCTGCCAGTCCTCTCAGCTTGCCAAATCATCTGCACTTGCAGGTGGGAAGATAAGAGACTGGAGCAGCCCCAGATGAGAATCGCACAGACTCTCAATATTCTACCCTGTGTTGAGCAGTTTTATAAGCATTCCCAAATTGTTGTATGCCTCTGGTTGACTTCCACAGTACTAAAATAATTTTTGTCGTTTTGTCCACCTGAATGGTTGCTTTTTGGGGAGAGGATTTCTTGCCTTTTTAACTTGGCCATAGTCAGAATTTCAAGGATTTTAACTTCTCTATCTTAAATCTCTGTCCTTTTCCATACTGTGTCTTGTCTCCCAAAGACTCAGTGAATGACAGACTTGGATTAGAAATCTAAATATTAATTAGATTTATCTCACAACAGTCTCAAATTAGCAATGCCAGCACTTTCACCATACACTTGATTGCTGAAGGCTTATATACACTTTTTTTTTTTTTTTTTGCTGTGCTGTCCTCATTCTTCCCTCACTTTTAAGTAGTTGAATCTATACTTACATTGTCAGAGAATATAGTCATGCTATACTCTCTCCCTTCAACCTTCATTTTATTTTAGTTTTATTAGTAACATGTTCTATGCTTGATGCTCACCACCAATTTTTATGCAATATCTGTAGTCAATTTGGTTTTCTGAAGTGCTCTATTAGATTTTTCAGAAAGGGCTCCATAGGCACAACATTCCCAGAGTTCTTGCATAGTGATAATAGTTTGTCTGTCACCATATTCTTGTAAGTTATTTTTGTTGCATATAAAATCCTTGGTATACATGTTCTTTCCTTGATTATTGTGTTTTAAATATGTTACTCCATTTTTCTTCTGGTATAAAGTATTGCTATTGAAAAATTTAGACTAGGCCTGGACGGTGTGGCTCAGCACTTGAGCATCGACCCAGGAACCAAGAAGTCACCAGTTTGATTCCCAGTCAGGGCACATGCCTGGGCTTTGGGCTTGATCCCCAGTAGGGGGTGTACAGGAGGCAGACGATCAATGATGTTTCTCTCTCTATCCCTCCCCCTTTCTCTCTCGCTCAAAAAATCAATAAAAACGTATTAAAAAAATAAAATAGACCACATATTATTTTTAAAAATTTAGAATAGTCTATTATTTCCATTACAAAGCTACGTAGTAGCCCTGGCTGGGTATCTCCATTGGTTGGAACATAGTCCTTATACACCAAGGTTGCAGGTTTGTTCTCTGTCAGGGCACATACAAGAAACAACCAGTGAATGCATAATGTAAGTGGAACAACAAATGAATATTTTCCTGCTCTCTTTCCCTTTCTCTCTCTAAAAGTCAGTAAATAAAAAATTAAAAAAATAAAGTTACTTAGTGTATGCCTGGATCAGGGCTTTGCAAACTACTGACCATTGTAAACACAGTTTTATTGTATATAGCCGTGCCCATTCACTTACATTTTGTATTTAGCTGCTTCTGCTGTACATTGCCATAGACAATATAGAAACCGATGAGCATGACTCCAGACACTAGTATTTGAATTTTATTTAACTGTCATCCTATGGTCTACAAGACTAAAATATTTATTGTTTGGGTCTGTGAAAAGTTAGCCTACATCTGGCCTAAATGCCTAAAGGATATCCCCCACCCTCCCTTTTCCTAAAGTTCAGTAAAGTTCTAGTAATTCATACTAGAATGTGTCTTGGTATTTGTCATTTTGGGTTGCTGTTCTCAGGCCTGTGTCTTCCAATACATGATTTTCAACTTTTTCCATTTCCTGGAAAGTTTTCTTATACTTTTGAGTATCTGATCTTTGACTATCCTCAATATTTAATCAGTTTCTCTTGAGGCTTCATTTTTTTAATGTTTAGAAGTATTCCCTTTTTTCTCTTTGTTCCTTCTTTTTTAGTCTTTGTTTCTGAAATGATTTTTTTCTTTGCTTTTTAATTTTTTTCTGAGTTTTGTTACTTCATCTCCCTCCTCCTCCTGCCCCAAATTTGTTCTTTTATCAGCAGCATCTTTAAGCTTCCTTGGAAATAGTTTATAGTTGTAATCTGTTTTTATGGGCTTATCTTTTATGATTTATTGTCTGTAGGAAGTTAGAGATTTTATTCTGCTTCTCTTTTTTTCTTATAACCATGGGTTCTATATAATATCTATTACTTTTTAATGTGAAACTTGCTTTACTGAACTTTTAGAAGGAGGTTTGATTCAAGATAGTTTTTGCTGGGCATTTTCATTTTTTCCAGTTTGGGGCTATTGTAAATAAAGCTGTCAAGAACAGTTTTATAAAAGTATGTTGTGGACATGTTTATATTTCTCTTAGGTAAAAACTCAGAAGTGAACATAGGCCAAAGGGCTAGGTGTTGTTTGTTAGAAATTAAAACTTTTACCAAAAACCTTGCCATCAGCAGATTGAGAGTTCTCATTGTTCCATGTGCTTGCTACCATTTGTTGTCAGTCTTTTTAATTTTTGCCATTCAGGTAGATGTGGATTAGTATGCTGTTGTGATTTTTAACTTGTACTTCTCAATAATAATACTGAGTATCATTTCATATACTTGTGTCCAATCATCTGGCTTTTATGAAGTGTCCTCTCAAGTCTTTTGCTCATTCTATCGGCTAGTTTTTCTTTTTGTGTTTTAGGGTTTCTTTAAATATTCTGCGTACATGTACTTTGTGTGATATGTTTTCTGAATATTATACCAATTTGTTGCTTGACTTTTGATTTCTTACTGGTGTCTTTTGGTGAACAGAAAAAAAATTTTTTATGAAGTTTATCCAGTTTTTACTCTTAGGTTTATTCTTTATACAATATCATGTCATCTGCAAAGAGCTAGTTTTACATTTTTCTTTCTAACATGGATTCCTTTTATTTTTTTATTGCCTGATTGCATGGCTAGAACTTACAGTAAAATGTTGAATAGAAGTGGTGAAAGTGGACATCTTATCTTATTTTTTATCTCAGGAGTAAAACATTTAGTTTTTCACTATGAAATATGGTGTTAGCTATGGGTTTGTCATAGATGCCTTTTTTTAGGTTGAAGAAGTTCCCTTCTATTCCTGGTTTGTTGGGTGTTTTTATTATGAAAAGGTGTTGGGTTTGGTCAGATGTTTTTTATGCATCAGTTGAAATGATCATATGTATTTTTCCCTTTATTTTTTTTAATATGGTGTATTATAGTGATTGATTTTTCATATGTTAAATCACCCTTGTTTTTCCTGGGATAAATTAAGCTGTATTTAATTTGCTAGTATTTTGTTGGGGATTTTGCATCTATGTTCCTAAGGCATAATTAACCTGTAGTTTTCTTTTCTGGTAGTGTGTTTGACTTTGGTATCAGAGTAACACTGACCTGATAGATTGAGTTTGGAGGTGTTCCTTAATTTTTTGGAAGATTTTGGGAAGGATTGGTATTAATTATTTAAACATTTGGTAAACTATTAAAGCCATCTTTTCATTGTAGAACATTTTTTTTGTTTTGTTTTGTTTTTACTAGTTCAGTCTTTACTTGCTATGAGCCATTCACATTTTTTTTTCTTCTTGAGTCCAGTTTAGTTGTGTCTTTCTAGCAATTTGTCCACTTCATGTAGTTTATCTAATTTGTTGGTGTACAGTTTTTTGTAATATTTCCTTAAAATCCTTTTTACATGTGTAAGGTTGGTATTAATGTCCTTGTTTTCATTCCTGAAATGAAAAGGTTGAGTCTTCTCTCTTTTTTTTGGCTAGTCTAACTAAAAGTTTGTCCAAATTTTGTTACTTTTTTAATGAACCAGCTTTTTTTACTTCATTGACTTTTGTTATTTTTTTTTAAAATTATCTACTTCTGCTTTTATTTCCTTCATTCTGCTTGCTTTAGATGATTTAATTTGCTTTTCTCTAAAGTAGAAGGTTTTGTTATTGATTTGAGGTGTTTCTTGTTTTGTTTTTTAACATGAAGACTTACAGCAATAAATTGCTCTGAGCACTGCTTTTGGGGCATCCCAAAAGTTTTGGTATATTGTTGTTTTTTCATTCATCATGAAGTATTTTCTAATTCTCATTGTGATTTCTTCTTTAACACAGTAGTTATTTAGGAGTTTGTTGTTTAGTTTCTGCATATTTGTTAATTTCTCAGATTTTCTTTTTTGAGATTTCTAATTTTACTCCAGTGTAGTTGGAAATACTATATTTGTATGAAGTGATGGAGACAATATACTTGTATGGTTTCAGTCCTTTTAAATTTATTGAGACTTGGTTTGTGTCCTAACATGTAGTCTCTCCTGGTGAATGTTTCATGTGTAAATTGAGAATATATTCTGCTGCTATTTGGTGGATTGTTCTATATATTTCTCTTAGGTCTAGATAATTGTTCAGGTCTTTTATTTCATTATTGATCTTCTGTCTAGTTGTTCTATCCATTACTGAAAGTGGGGTATTGAAGTCTCCAACTATTATTGTTGAATTGCCTATTTTTCACTTTAGTTTGACAGTTTTTACTTCATATATTTTGAGTCTCAGTTGTTGGGTGCATATATGTTTACAATTTCCCTCTACATGCTGCTTATTACATCCCCAAAATTTTGATGTGCTCTGTTTTTATTTTCCAGTTGAAAATATTTTGTATTTGCCATGATTTCTTTTTTGATTCATGATTTGTTTATAAATATATTTTTAAATTTCCAAGTATTTGGTACTTTTAAATATTTGTTATTGTTTTTTATTTAATATGTGGTCAGAGAACATAGTAAGATTTTAGTCTTGAAACTTACCAAGACTTGTTTTGTGGCTCACCACACGGTCTATCTTGGTGAGCATTCCATGTGAGATTGAAAAGTAGTGTTTTCTTCATCCGTATGTGAGCAGTCAGTTTTGAAAGTTCATGAGGCTTGACTGCTCTAGCCCTTTCAGAACTAAAAGTGCACCTTTTACAACTCACCATTGGAAAGAACAAAAACCCTCTACATTTCACCTTCCTTCTTTAAATGTTCTTGTCTTGCTTTCCAGCAAATACCCACTGGTTATTTTTTAAGTCAGAGGGCTTTTTCTCCTCAGTTTTCCCAGACCCTTCTTCACTCTCTCCATGCAGAATATCTACCATTTTACACACACACACACACACACACACACACACACACACACACACACACACACAGCTAGACTTTTTGATACTCATGGGCAGAGATTATCATTTTCATCCTTTTATTACCATTCTGATAGCAGTTAACTAACAAGTATTTAAATTTTCATGAATTGAACCTCATAAAACTGGACTACCTATATGTCTTCAGTCTTTTAAGACCTACTTTTTACATCAATACGTTATTTCATAAAATGTTATAATTTCCAGAATCACTTAATGATTCGTTCAAGATAGGTTTACTCTTAGGTATTTTTGAAAAGACTTTTAAAAAATATGTACAGAAATTGATTAAAAATAACTTTCTTTTTGAAAAATTCTTCCATGCATTTGCTGCATGGGAATTTCCCTTTTCTAAGGAGTGCTGAGCTGAAGACCAAAGGAATTAAGACTAATTTATGAACTGTAAATAGAGTTAAGTAAATAGTACATGCCATGAACTATCACTCCCTTTAGAAGTTAACATTGACTCTTTAGGAGGAAAGGTAATATTTCATTTGGGGATAGCAACTTAAAACTCAACACCATTTCGCCCTTGCCAGGTGGCTCAGTTGGTTGAGTGTCGTCCCATACACCAAAAGGTTTGAGGGTTTGATTCCCGGTCAGGGCACATACCTACATTTCGAGTTCTATCCCTGGTCGGGGTGTTACAGGAGGCAACCGATTGATGTTTCTCTATGTCTTCCTCTCCCCCTCCCCCTTCCTCTCTCTCTCAAAAAATCAGTCAAGACATATCCTCGAATGAGGATTAAAAAAAATTAAAACAAAAAACTCCTGAGCACGATTTGGTTATGGGAAAAAATCATTATTTGGAAAGATATTTTGGAACTCCTGGTGAATCCCTTGAGTTTGGGGGTTTTGGGTTTTTGTTGTTAAAGTATAGTGTAGTATAGTAAAGTATAAAGTTTTTATATATTTGTTAAAGGTTTCTAACTTTTATTCTGTGACTATTATGTCGAATTAGCACAGCTTCTTAATTTCCTAATTGGTCAGCGAAGACCCTAACCTTTGCCAGGTATTTCTATACCTTTAGAGTGCTTAGAATTTCTGCAAATGCATTCACTGTTGTGAGTAATTTTATTGTTTTCCACACTTCATAGTGTTTTCTAATTCCTTTTTCATTTTGAATCTCGGTGCGGTAAGATGAGTGTATTTATACAGTTTAAAAGACACAGTTGTGACTGTGGTTTAGCTATGATTGAGTTAGGATTAGAATTCAGATCTCTTAATTCCTAGTTTAGTAGTTTTGTATTCTGTTTCACAGATTCTAATCCAGTATATATTCTTAACTACTTCTAAGACTTAGGACAGTTTTGCCATCCATTAATTTTCTCATCTATAAAATGAGAGAGGTCAAGTAGATTGCTTCATATTTTCTTTCAGTTTTTAAAATATCATTAAGTACGGTAAGATTGAATCCTACAAAATGATTCAGCTTATTGTTACACTTGTATGATTGTTGATTATTAGTATCGTGCTAATGGAATTCATTTATTGACTGAGGGTTTTTCCCCACTAGTTTGAGTTCCAGAGGGCAAAATTTTCCTTAACTTATTTGCTATTTACTAGGTAATTTCCTAGCCCAGTGCCTCGAATGTGGCAAGTGCTCAGTAAATATTTGTTGAATGAATGGTTAAATGAGTGACAGATAATGTTGGCATGGGTGGATGCAGTATAGTGCTGTGGAAAGAGCATGCACACTCTTGTGTTTGATCATAGGATAATAGGATATAATATATCAGAAGTTGGGAAGGTTACTTGGGATAATGTATACTGTAAGTTCAAAGCACAGTGCCTTTCACGGAAAATGTTAGTTTCTTATTTCAATCCCTTGGAGACCTAGACTTTTTTTAACCAAGAGGTTTTTATTATATAAGCTGGGAAACCATGAGTATGCTAGATTAATTTTTTAATAACCCTTGTTATTTTTCTTATAGTTTTACATGTGGCACCCATAAAAGATGAGGCTGAGAACACGGAAAGCTTCTCAGCAATCCAATCCAATCCAAATACAACGCACTGCCAGAGCAAAGAGGAAATATTCAGAGGTTGATGATAGTATACCTTCAGGAGGAGAAAAATCACCGAAGAATGAAACCGGCTTGTTGTCTTCAATTAAAAAATTCATTAAAGGAAGCACACCCAAGGTAATGGTTTTCCCTTTTACTTAAATCATTAAAATTAAAGTTTAGTTGTGTTTTTTTTTAACGTATAAAGATGAGAAATCTAATATTGCTAGAGCCCACTTTTAAGGGAATGTGGTGTTATTTTAAGAGTATTAACATTTGGTCTGATTTTAAGAGTATTAACATACAAAATATTTAATAGCCTTTTAAGAAAACAGTATTTATTCTACTTAACTGATCCACTTGGCCTTCTGGATTGTTGTTTTTTTTCCAGTATAGTATTATGGGAAGTAAAAGAAATTTTTCTTTTACTTGAGTTGTTTTACTTGTGTTTTTTTACTCATGTTTTTCATTTCAAAGAAAAGGTAAAATTTCTCATTAATACATTGCTTACTTAGGGAAATGAATTATCTATCTGAATTTTAACATTTGTGCAACGAAATGTATTAGTTCATTAAAGAGAAAACAAAGTTATTAAAGAAAGAATGGATGCTGAACAGGAGTCAGATGCTCCAGATTCCTACTCTAGACCAACTTGAGTGATCTGAGAAAAGTCATTTACCCCTCTGAGCCTCAGGAAGACAGTAGAATGGGACTAATACCAACTATTTTGTCTGTCTCAGAGCTGTTTTCAGATCAGATGGCAAACAGGTGGAAAGCAGTTTAAGTAATTTTAATGCACTCTATAAGTGGATGATGTTATTAACATTCATTATATGTAGATTGTATCACTGCTTACTACTTTCGTGTTCTTTTCTTGGGATTACTATATATGATAAATTTTCATTATAAGTTTATCACTTTGATAATTAGAAAAATAAATCACTGTTCTACTTATTCATAGGGGTAGATTTTGTTGTCATACAACTAAAAAAGCCTAGTTTCTGTGAACCATTGGCCAAGATTTAGAAGTATTCTGTTTATAGACTTTTTCTTTATGTTTTGATGGTTTAATCTTATTATTTTTAACATAAGTAAAGTTTTTCTGTTAATTTTAAATAAATTTTTTTTTAAAGTTCCTTTGAGTTAATTTCTATAAACTTAGAAGTAATATTATATATCATAGTAACAAAGATCAGATTCCTTCCAGAAACAGTTTCCTGGGTCTATAAATTCCTAATGGGTTGTCATCACCCCTGTTGATGGGAATGTTACTATGTGTCAGTTCATTCTCTGAACAACTCTGAATATTATAAAGTTCTTCATCTTGAGGAAAATACATCTATCCTTTCTTATATGTTCTTTTTCTGCATGTGCAAGCGCACACCCTCAGTCTAGGCTAAATATTTCTAGTTTTCATTATATGACAGTGTATGATACAGATCACTGTCTTAGTCACCCTTTTCCATTGTTTATGAAAGGTAACAACCAGAAGTGAAGATAAGGTTTTTCGTATATCTAACTTCTGTTCACTTTTACGTCCTTTGAACTGGGCATTCTTCTATTAATGTAGCATTATGTTATATATTGTATCCTCCCTCCCTCCCTCCCTCCCTCCCTCCCTCCCTCCCTCCCTCTCTCTCTCTCTCTCCCTTTTCTCCTTTAGTGGTTATATTTTTGCCCATGTCTACTAAAACTGAAAAGTCAAGGTTTTTCTATAGAATTTGCTGTCAGGTTTTTTTGTGTTTTTTTTTCTTCCTTTTTTTAAACCAACATCTAGGATTTTTTATTAATGCCTAAATGTATAGAGCCACAGAAAACCTGGTTGCTACCTAGTATCTTATTAATTAATAGTTTTGAGGCAAAGTTTCTACAAATTCATTTAATTGTACTGTTTGTTATTCATCCTAGATTTTTGTATTATATAAGATTATTATGAAAATTAGTATTCTAATGTCTTACTGAAATTAAGGCACACTTTTATTTTCCCCTCCCAATCTACTAACCCTATGTTAGAAATAAAAGGTAAAATTGTCATATAGTATTCCTAATGAGCTTATAGTGGCTTCTAATTGTTATTTCATTGTTATATACATTGTCATTACACTGTCTTCTTGATTATATATTCTAAAATTTTATTCAGTATCTGATTTTACTGAGTATACAGTGCTTGCCTATGTTCAGTATCTTAAATACAGAATTGTTTGTTTTTTTCAAAATTTGGGTAGGGTTTTGCAGCTAATATCCAATAGGTGCTTTATATCCAGTATCTCCTTAATCCTTAAACCATCTTCTGTTATTTTATAGAAGAGAAAAACTGAGGCTTAGTGAATTTAGGTTACCTATACAGTGTCAGTAACAAAAACAATAAAATAAATAGCTTGCCCAGGATAAAATAACAATAAAGAACAAATAAACAATAATTGAGCAATTACTATGTGCTGTGTATATTCTCAGTGCTTTAAGTGTAGTGACTTCTTTAGCCTTACAGACCATATGAAGCAGGTACTATCATCTCTATATTATAGATGAGGAAACAGGCACTGAGAGGTTAAATAACTTGTGTAGGGTTACTCAGCTTTAGGTAGCAACACTGAAATTGAAACCCAGGTACTAGTTTCAGAGCCTACAGTCTTAACCCCACTATACACTACTGGCTCTCCAGTAAGTGACAGTGCTAAGGTTTAAACCCAGGTACATTCGACTGTAATACCTGTACTCTTTCTCCTGTACTGTTTTGTCCCAAAGTGACTAGATATCATCTTCATAGCATTACCTATCTTGTGTAGGGAGTAAAAATTATTCTTGATGAAAGTAAATCAGAGTTGAGTCTTCCTGTGCCACCCACTTTGTCATTTATATTCTATCATCAAATCAGAACTTGAAGCTTGTTTTTATAGGAACTTTTTTTTCCCTTAGTAATTTTTGCATATATTATTACCCTCTGCCTTTAGTCTTTCTGACTGGATGCTAGGCTACTTCTCTCATTTTCACAAGTGTTGTTTTCAAAAGCAAGTTAGACAACTCCGTATGCGGCCACTTTGATTTCTTTGGTACCTTTCCTTTTTTCTTCTTTTGGACTTTTAAAGTTATGTGACTAGACTTAAATTTTTAGACAAGCTTTCTCTTATGAGCTCGGCCCCTTCTAAGATATATGACATTGCTTTCATTCCTGTTTCATGAGTCTGGCTTTTTGAAACTTGCTCTCCTTATACCATCCTACTTTTTTGCTATTCTTTTACTATTATGATTTCTAGGACCAATGGCTACTGGTGTTCTCTTTTTTCTTTCTTTTTTTAAAATATAAATATGGCCCAGCCAGGTGTGGCTCAGCGGTTGAGCGTCGGACCTAGGATCACAGGAGATCAGGGTTCAATTCCCGGTCAGGGCACATGCCCAGGTTGTGGGCTGCAGCCGATCAGTGACTCTCTCATCATTGATGTTTCTCTCTCTCTCTCCCCCTCCTTTCCTCTCTCTGAAATCAATAAATAAATAAAATATAAATATGTCTTTATTGATTTCAGAGAGAAGGGAGAGAGAGAGAGAGAGAAACATCAATGATGAGAGTCATTGATCGGCTGCCTCCTGCACGCTCCCTACTGGGGATTGAGCCCACAACCCGGGCATGTGCCCCGACTGGGAATCAAACAGTGATCTCCTGGATCATGGGTTGGTGCTCAATCACTGAGCCATTCCAGGCAGGCAATTACGGGTGTTCTTGCCCTTTTGTATAACTGACGCATTTTTATATTGCTAACAAGTTTTAATCTGCGTTCTGGTCCTAACTTTGCTTAAATTAACCACAAGAGTATTTAGGTAATCTAAATATCGATTGTTCATTTATGAATATAAAGGGTGTGTCTTATTTTGCTAGGGCTGCCATAACAAAATACCACAAACTGAATGGCTTTAATAATAGAAATTTATTTTCTCACAGTTCTGGAAGCTAGAAATCCCAAGATTAAGATGTTAGGAGACTGGTTTCTTCTGAGGCCTCTTCCTTGATTTGTAGATGTTTACCTTCTTGCTGTGTCTTCACATGGTTACTCCTCACTCTGTGTGTTGTCTGTGTCTTAATCTCCTCTGCTGTAAGGACACCAGTCATATTTAGATTAGGGCCCACCCTAATAACCTTTGTTTTAACTTAATTACCTCTTTGAAGGCCCTGTCTCCAAATATGTTTCCACTCTGAGGTTCTGAGGGTTAGGGCTTTAACAAATGAATTTGGGAAGACACAACTCACCCCTACCTAATAGGGTGAATGAAATCTCTGGTCTCTTTTAAATCCACATTTTGTGATTCAAAGACTTACTTTACTCTTCAGATTTCAGAATTATGAAATTGTCAGCAAGAGGACTCAGGAATTGTTCACATGCAGGCTTTCTGCTTTTATCATAAGATTTCTGATATATATTTTAAGTTAAGGCCTCACAACTAAAATGTATTTGCTTTATACCAGGAGTCTCTCTACACCTTTCTAAATAGGTGGTTTCTAGAGTTTTCCTATAACAAAATTATCTTTTCTCCTGTTCTTACCTGCATACTGTTATGCTGTCATAGCTAAGGGTCATCAATTTCCATATGGTTATAATTCTAATGAAATAGTGGAATCCTTACCTGTTATATTAAATCAGTGTATTTATTATTTATAAATATGTCTTTATTGATTTCAGAGAGGGAGGGAGAGATAGAAATATCAATGATGAGAATCATTAATTGGCTGCCTCTTGCACGGCCCCTGCTGTGGATCGAGCCAGAAACCCAGGAATGTGCCCTGACTGGGGATTGAACCTCTATCTCCTGGATCATAGGTCGATGCTCAACGGCTGAGCCATGTTGGCCAGGCTAAGTCAGTGTTTTTAGATCTTTTAATTATGACCCATAGAAATACACCTTATAATACAGCCATACCTACGAAACAAAACTCACCCTTAATATATTTGATGTGCTCTGATTTTTCTTTTCTATTCTGTTGTTTCTTATTCTCCTTTGAAAGGTGATTTTAATACTTTAAATTGATTTTATAATCCACTGGTGAGTTGCATTCTTTTATTTGAAATACATGATTAAATGAAAACTCTTTAACTTTTGAATTACCAAGCTTCATTGTTTATTTGGGAATTTTCTTACCATCAGAGTTAAATCTCACTTGTTCATGTAAGCAAGTAACAGCTAGATTAATGAAGTAGGTTATTTATTATGGAATGAAGAAAATTAGCTCAGACTGGCTAGCTGAACTTAATGAAGGAAAGGGTAATTTGTTTTCATTCATTTATATTCATATTCTCTCTCTCTTTCTTCCCTCTGTTCTCTCTCTCACACACGCACACCCCTCCCTTCCTACATACCTGCATTTATTCATATATTTCCTTGCTCTGGCTTCTGAAGTTTTGGTCTTAGTTTCTAAATACTATCTTTCACTAAAGGAACTAGGGCTCCTTGAAGAATTGTCTTGTTCTAGGGCTTGGGTAGTAAGAGATTATAAACTCTAGAATGAGATAACCCATGAGACCATAATAAATATATAAATAAATGAGTGAATGAATTAATAAGAGAGAAGGAAAAGTTCTCCCTCTTCTACCCTACTCCTCTATGGATATCCAGTTAGTCAACATTTGTTAAAAAGACTCTCCTTTCCACATTAGATTGATATCTTGCTTGAAAGTCAAAGGCTATATATGTTTGGGTCTATTTCTGAAATGTATTCTGTTCCATTGATCTATGTATTTATCTTTATAACATACTATACTGTATTAGTTTAGCTTTTATAGTGAGTCTTGAAATTAGATAGTGTAATTCCTCCAAAATTTTAGAATTTGCTTGTTTATTCCTCAAAACCTATTGGAATTATAATAGAAACTGTATTGAATACGTAGATCGTTTAGTGAGAATAGACATCTTAACAATATTGAGTCTGCCAATTCTTGGTCATGATATATCATCAATAATGTAGGTGTTCTTAATTTCTCCCAGTAATGTAGAGGTCTTACACAGTTTTCATTAGTTTCATTCCTAGATATTTGGTGTCTTAGGATGCTATTTTATTTTATTTTACTTTTTATTTATTTATTTTAAAATTTATCTTTATTGTTGAAAGTATTACAGGTGTCCCATTTGCCCCCCCAATTGACCCCCTCCACCTCGCTCCCACCCCCTCCCCAGGCCTTCACCCCGAACAATCTTGGTTGTAGTTTCTTATTTTTCATCACTTTTAATATTTCTTGCCACTCCCTTCTGGCCTGCAAAGTTTCTGTTGAGATATCAGCTGACAGTCGTATGAGTGCTCCCTTGTAGATAACTAACTGCTTTTCTCTTCTTGCTGCTTTTAAGATTCTCTTTTTGTCTTTAACCTTTGGCATTTTAATTGTGATGTGTCTTGCTGTGGGCCTCTTTGGGTTCCTCTTGTTTGGGACTCTCTGTGCTTCCTGGACTTGTAAGTCTTTTTCTTCCTCCAGGAAGGGAACGTTTTCTGTAATTATTTTTTCAAATAGGTTTTCAATTTCTTGCTCTCTTCTCCTTCTGGCACCCAAATAATACGAATGTTGGGCCTCTTGAAGTTGTCCCAGAGGCTCCTTATACTATCTTCATATTTCTGGGTTCTTTTTGTTGTTGTTGTTCTTTTTTTCTCTTCTCGTTGGGTGTTTTTTGTTTCCTCGTGTTCCAAATTGCTGATTTGATTCTCAGCATCCTCTACTCTTCTGTTGATTCCCTGTAAATTATTCTTCATTTCAGTTCCTGTAGCCTTCATTCCAAATTGGTATTTTACTATGTCATTGATTTTTCTCAGTTTTCGTAATAATATGCTTAAGCATCCTTGTAAACAAAATTCTGAATTCTGTGTATGTTAGCTTGCTTGGATCTATTTCATTTAGTTCCTTTTCTAGAGATTTCTTCTGTTCTTTCCTTTGTGACATGTTTCTTTGCCTCCACATTTTGGCTGCTTCTAGGTATTTGTTTCTGTGTTAGGTAAAGCTGCTATGTCTCCTGGAATTTGTAGAGTGGCTTTGTGTAGTAGGTGTCCTGTAGGGTCCAGTGGCTGAGCCTCCCCAGTCACCTGAGCTGGGCCTTCTAGGTGCTCCCCTGCGTGGGCTGTGTGCAGTGTCCTTTTGTAGTTGAGCCTTGGTTGCTGTTGGTGTCACTGGGAGGAATTGACCCCCAGGCCATTTGACTGTGAGGATCTGCTGCAACTACAGCCAAAGAGCTGCTGTGCTGGAGACACCCCTGTGGAGCAGGATTTACTTCAGTGGAGCTTTGGTGTTCACCAAGTGCACCCCTTGAGTGTGTCACTCGTGGATGTGGTAGGGTTGTAATCCAGTGTGGTCGAGTCTGACCACCAGGTGCACTGTCTCTGGGGCCTCCTAGGAGGTGCAAAGTCAGCCTCGGCCAGTGCCTTGCCCAGAGCCACCCAGCATGAGCTACACAGCGAACTGTAGTTGGCTGCTACTTGTGCTGGGCTTGGTGTTGTACAGGAGAGGCCAAACTATGCACCAATGTAGGCTGCCGCTAGTCCCAGGCCTGGGGCCACTTATCAGGCCATATGGGGCACGATGCTGCTTGTTTGAGCTATTATAGAAAGTCCTAAGCATAAGGCTCGAGAGGCTGCTTGCACAGAAAAGCCACTGGAAGTGGCTTGGATGAGCTTGCAGGTAGGTAGAAGCGGGGCCTCCAGGAATCACTGGTCTCGATTCTTCAGTTCCCTGGTTATAGGGCTTCTGTTCAGCTAGATTTCAGGAGGTTCTGAGTGATGGTGGTTTGTATTTTAGTTGTAATTTTGATGTGGTTGTGGGAGGCGGTGGGTACAGCTGTTACCTGTGCCACCATCTTTCTCTCTCTCCTGGTGCTATTTTAAATGGTATACATTTAAATTTTTTGCTTTCTAGTTCTTTGTTGCTAATATACATAAATATAATTTTTCCAAATTGACCTGGCACTATGTGAAATTGCTAAATTCACTTAATAGATCTAGGGTTGTTTATTTTTAAAGATTTCATAGGTTTTTATACATAATCATGTTATATACCAGATGACAACAATTTTAATCCTTTCTGATTTCTAGGCCTTTTCTTTTTCTTCACTTGTATTGGTTGGGATCTAGTACAATGTTTGTTTAGTAGAAGTGGTGAGAGCAAACACCATCTCCTGTTTTTGATCTTAGGGGAAGAGAGTTTGTTTACCATTAGGTATGATGTCAGCTAAATGGTTTTCATAGTTATCTTTTATTTGAGGAAGTTCCCTTCAATTTCTAGTTTGCTGAAGGTTTTTATCCTGTTGAATTTTGACAAAGACTTTTCTTTTTCTATTCTTTTAATGTGGAAGAGCACATTTTTTTGAATGGAAAACCAAATTTGCAAGTATTACTGGATTTGTTTGCTGTTTTGTTTTTTTGTCTTTTTGGTGTGTTTTTTATGGATTTATATGCCTGTGGTTGTCATGGTTTGTAATGCTTTCAGATTTGCGGGTTAGGACTATGTTGGTATTAGAAAACAAATCAAGAATTGTCCCCTCTGCTTTTTTCTGAAAGAACTTGTATTGGTTTAGTATTATTTCATCCTTAAATAATTAGAATTCACTGGTGAATTCTGGAGTGTAACCAGATTTTCTTTGCAGTACAGCTTTTACTATAAATTGGATTTCTTTAATATGTATGGGTTGTTTAACTCTTCTGTTTCTTGTTTCAGTTTTGGTCATATGTGTTTTTCAAGGAATTTGTCCATTCATCCAAGTTGTTGAATTGTTTAGTGTAAAGATTTTTATAGTATTTCTGTATTAACTTAATAATGTCCGTGGAATCTATAATAATCCTCTTTTCATCCTGCTGTGGATAACTTACAATTTATCTTTGTTTTGATCTGTCTTGCTAGAGTTTTATCAATTTTATCGCTCTTTCAAAGAACCAACATCTGCTTTGCTCATTTAATTGATTTCTATGTGTTACTTTTAATATTTTCTTCTCTCTGATTTACTTTTACTTTTCCAGCTTAGATCAGGAGTCAGTTAAATTTTTCTGTGAATATTTCAGATAAGAAATACAGGGGTTGGCAAAAGTAGGTTTACAGTTTGTATGGAAAGGAATATAATAATAATACAAGAATAAACTGTGTTTCACGTATTCACAACTGAAAATCTACTGTTGCCCACCCTGTATTTTAGGCTTTGCAAACTGTATTGTCTCTATCGTAGCTGCAACTCAATTCTTCCATTGTAGACGATACATAAATGAATGAGCATGACTTGGGCCACTGATACATGTAATTTTCATTGTGTCATGAAACATTGTTCGTGTGTGTGTGTTTTGTTTTGTGTGTTTACTTACGTTTAAAATATTACAGATGTTCCTTTTTCTGAAACATTGTTCTTTGATTTCCCCCAACTGTCCCCCAACATTTAAAAATGTAAAAACCCTGCTAAGTTTGCTGGCCATATAAGAATAGCATGCTGGACTTTGCTTTTGGATTGTAGTTTGCCAGCTTCTTGCTTAGATCATTAATAATACACTTTTATTTTTTTCTAATGTAAGTATTTAAAGCTATGAATTTCAAAGTATACCACGTATTTTGATTATATTTTTATTACCTTATTATTTTTGGAGTTTATTCTTTGACCCATGCATTATTTAGAATGCATTACTTCTCACATATTTGGCCATTCCTTAAATACCCCTAGTTGTTAATTTCTAATTTAATATCATTGTGACCAAGGAATATACTCTGTATGATTTCATTTTGGGGGTTTTATTTTGATACTTTTTTATTATTATTATTTATTTTTATTGATTTCAGAGAGAGGAAGGGAGAGGGAGAAAGATAAAAACATCAATGATAACAGAGTCATTGATTGGCTGCCTTCTGGGGATCAAGTCTGCAACCAGGGCATGTGCCTTGACTGGGAATCGAACCACAATCTCCTGGATCATAGGTTGATGCTCAACCACTGATCCACACAGGCCAGACTATTTTGATACTTTTTAATATACAGTGTATCTTGATGAATGTCCCATATGTATTTTGGAATTTTGAAAATATTTATAATTACAATTTTATACCTACTTTCTGTTAATACAAATAAAACTTTGACTATTTTCTAAAAACACAAAGGAAATTAGTGGGGAGCAAGAAATTATTTACAGTTTTGCAAATTGCTTTAATGGTGGCTTCATAGAAGGTGGTTGTTATCGTTGAAGCGTATAAAGAAAACTACATCTATTGAGAAAAGGGAAGAGTATTTTAATATCCTTGTTAGAGAATTGCAAATACTCTGTTGATACTATTTCAAAACTTGACAACTAGTGTAGTTTCTTAAGTTCTTGTTCCAAGATTGAATTTGAAAGCACTACAATGATCTTTTCAAACTTGGTCTGTCGTGCACTTGAAATGGATCTTTTACCTGTGAATGACTTGTAACATCATGTTCTGGTTGTTTGGAAAATATTGGTTCTCTGCATTGTGCAGATCTTCCACATGTGTGTCCACATTGACATATTTTATTATTCAATATTTAAAAATCAAATTTCTAAATATCCCCACTCAACAGAACAGTCTTTATGTATTGGGAAAACTGTTGACAACAGTGTCCATTTTTTTTTGAATGGCAGGCTGCTTTGTTCACTTGTCAGAAAATATCTACTTCAAGTAAAAATAGTTTTCTATCAGAAAAGGTAATCTTGTTCAGGTTACAACTCAATCACTCAAATACTTTTTCTCAAGACAATTGTGGAAGCACAAATTTGCTGCGGAAGTATATTATGTATATAGTACTTCCCATCTCTTACAGAATATTAACACATATTTAAGGGTTGAGATTTAATTAATTTTACGGCTTCATCAAGGACATTCCTAAGTAGAGCCAGCCTTTTTTTCTCTCCTGAAAGTGCGTGGCAATGAAAAATACAGTGACTATTGGGTGTCAGTGCCTTGATTTGTGCTATGATGGTAGTTATATCCGTCATTGCTTTTGCACATTTAGCGCAAATGTCAGCACAAGTTATTCCAGGGTAAACAGGCAAAATAAATTACTTACCACTTCTGTTTGTTACCATGCGTTCACAGTAAAGATGATCTTTGATAATTAAAGATTTTTGATGACTAGTTGATGCTAGTACCAGATAAATACAGTCAAAACAAAGTCCGGCCACATCTGTAAGCCAAAAGTACAGTTCTGCAGACCAGATATTTACTCAATTTTTGTATTTGCAGATAAATCTTTAAATCATTTAGTTACTTTATCCTTGGCAGGCAGAAGTGCCTGTTTTTTTCATTGACTTTTTATCCAGTAGGCTTTCAGCACTGACTACTATGTTGTAAGAGTTTGTAAGTCTCTCAGATTACACTTTTTCAACTGATACAGTATGATAACATACTCTTTAAAATACATCATTGCTATTTTTATTTTTATTTTGAAAAGCTGTAACAATTTTTGCTTTTAAAGAACTCATCATGTGTATATTTAAAATATTAATTCCTTTTTATTTTGTTTTTTTTAACCCTCACTGGCGGATATTTTTTCCCATTGATTTTTAGGGGAGGAGAGGGGGAGGGAGGGAAACATCGATGTGAGAGAGACACATCAATTGGATGCCTCCTCCACTTGGGATCAAACCTGTAACCCAGGTACATGCCTTTGACTAGAAATTGAACCCAGACCCTTCAGTCCTTGGGTTGATGCTCTAACCACTGAGTCATGCTAGCCAGGGCTAAATTCCTTTTTTAAAAATGCTGAATGATTTCAAATGACAGTGCAACTGAATTGGCACCATAATTAAATTTAAACATGTTCTATTACATAAGACACAACAAGACAACTTAATATTTATGCAGCTAGAGGGAAAATAGGTTTATTATATTTTCATTTGTAATTTACAATTTCATCCAGTTTCTTTGGATTAGATGTCCCCCTTTTGTACATAAAAGAATTCTAATATATCAGTTTCCTTTTCATCAGTGCAGCAGTGGATTGAAATCAGAAATCATCTAATCTCTCTTCAAAAGAAAAAATTTTTTTGAAATTGGTTTTAGAGAGAGGGAGAAGAGGAGAGAGAAAGAAACATCAGTCAGTTGCCTCCTGTATGTGCCCAACCAGGGATCGAACCCACAACCTTTTGATGTATGGGATGATGCCCCAACCAACTGAGCCACATTGGCCAGGGCTAATCTTTTGTTTTAACTCAGTGATTTTTTTTTTTTTTTTTAATATATATCTTTATTGATTCAGAGAAAGGAAGGGAGGGGGAGGGAAAGAGTTGAAATATCAATGATGAGAGAGTTGCATTGATCGGGATCGAGCCCTCAACCAGGGCATGTGCCCTGACTGGGAATCGAACAGAGATCTCCTGGATCCTAGGTCGATGCTCAACCACTGAGCCGTGCCCAGCCGGGCTCAGTGACCTATTTTTAATTATAAAGTTATAAATTTTATTTTAAAATATTACTAAATTCTAAAATATAACTTAGATAAAAAAATTAAACCAAATTTAATATTGAAACGCAAAACAAGAGTACTCTTACTGTGTTTCTACATGTATAGAAAAAAGTACCCTCGTGTTTCCAGATATATAGGAAAACTGAAACTTCAAGATAATAATTTACTGGATCATAATGAGGCTATGAGATTATAGAAGGTCTAACTATTGAAAATAGTAGTAAGAGCACAGTAGAAGTAATGAACACAAAGATCTTTTATATTTACTCACATATTTGCTTTAGTGGTGTTCATTCTTTACTGCAGATTTAGAATCCCGTTTGGTATTACTTATTTTATGCCTAAAGAACTTTATTTTGTATTTTGAATTCTGTCAAATTTTTGACTCAGAATGTTTTTAAAGTGAGCAATTAAAAAAAAACACATTTTATATATCTCTTAACCAATTTTTTAAACGTTTATTTTCTTTTGTTTTTTCAATTGCAGTTGACATTCAGTATTATTTTAGTTTCATGTAAACAGTATAATAGTAGATATTTATATCATTTACGAAGTGATCTCCTGGATAAGTTTAATACCCACTGGCACCATACATAGTTATTAGAGTTTTGTATCTATACATACTATCTTTTAGGCTGCATTTGTCTTTGTTGTATAGGATATACAGGGTGGAGCAAAAGCAGGTTTACCGTTTGTATGAAAAATAATACAATAATTAATAAATAGTACAAAAACAAACTGTTTGTCATACTCACAACTGTAAACCTCCTTTTGCCCCACCATGTACGTAAGTTTCGTATGTTAAATGCTTATCCTCAATCCTCATGTCATTGTAGTCATTTTGTTGCCTGAAGCTCATTTTCTAGTAGATATCACAGAAAGCACTCATGGAACAGTATTCTGAATTCTTGCATGTTGCTAATGGTGCCCTTTATGCTTGAAAATGTTTTACTGCATGTAAAATCTTTGGCTCGCATTTTATCTTCTTGATTATTTTAAATGTTATTCCATTTTTTTCTGGCATAAAAAAAATTGCTGTCAAAGTTTGATAATCTAATGTGGCCTTTTAAAATTGACTTTGCCTTGTTCTCCAAAAGATTTTTTTCTTTAAATTATGTTTAATATATATGTTGGTATTTGTTTTTCTGGGTTGATAGTTGTAGTTAAAAAGAATGCTTTTTCAATGTGTAATTTCAAATCTTTTATTTGAGGAAAATTTTATGTGTTCTTTTGCCATGGGTTTGCTTAGATTTCCTTCTTCAAGGACTACTGTTTTCTGTCAGATCTTCTTTGTCTGTCTTGCAATATTTGTCACATTTTGATCTTAAACTTTTTTAACCTATTTTATCTTCTGTTTCTCTTAAAGACATAATCTATTCTGTTTACTCACTTTTATATACATTCTAGTTCAGTCTTTATTTCTGAAAGTATTTTTAAAATTTTTAGTAATTGTTCTGTTATTATGAGTTTTTCTAACTCATCATATAATTTCTTTTTTTTTCTTTTCTTTTTTTTAATATATCTTTATTGAGAGAGGAAGGGAGAGGGAGGGAGGGAGACAGATAGAAACATCAATGATGAGAGAGTCATCATTGATCGGCTGCCTCCTGTGCACCCCGGACTGGGGATCGAGCCCGCAACCTGGCCATGTGCCCTGACCGGGAGTTGAACCTTGATCTCCTGGATCTTGGGTCGATGCTCAACCGCTGAGCCATGCCCAGCCGGGCAAATCTCATATCATTTTCTTAATGTCTTGTTTTGAAATATGAGGTTATAATTTTTATCTGTCCTCTATGCATGTTTTTCCAACACGTTTTATCTGTAGAGATGTTATTTATTCCTTGTGTATTTTATTGTGATAAATTTGTGTAGTATTTGAAATCTATACTTTCTTTTTGCTCATTTTTATATGAGATTAGATTTTCTGAAATTTCAGAGTATTTTGTGGTTCAGGGTACCTTTTAAAATTGGTTTTGTTGTTTTTTGTGTAGTGTTAAAAAATACAGAGATTTTTTTTTTTGAGTTTTCCTGTCACTGTATTCCTATCCCACATGTATCTGGCACTTCTCTTTCCTTTTTATCTCTTGTGCCTTTCTTACTCAATTTTTATTCCATTTCCAGCAGTTTCCCCTCCTTGTGGAGCCCTGTTCTAGAGGGAGCCATAGTTGGTCAATTTCAAGAGTTCATAAAAGCTAAACTGCTCCTGTTTCACTCTTACCATGGATGCCTTTGCTGTCTGGTTGGGCAGCAACTTCCTCTCCCCTTTTTGTCTGTTGTCATCAAATTGGCCTGCCACGCTTTGCATTGAATACTTGCCTCTTAGCTCTTTTGGGCTTCACCTGTTCTCAAATGTGTGGTTCACCTTGCTGCCTCCTTTTACTTTTCACTGGTGCATATAGGCACTCAAGTTTGTGGCTGTTGGTTTGTCCTTACCCACATGGAGTTTGGGGATATACCTTGTCTCCTGGTTTTGTTTTAAATTTGCCCTTGGGCTTTGGTTGCCTCTGTTCTCTGTATTTCCTTTGGGATTCAGAGATTTAAGAATACCACCTTTCCAAGATTTTCCCCTTCAAAGCCTGTTTTAGAGACAACTCTGAAAAATACAAATTCCAGAGAAGACACTGTAGGGTTATAAAAATTTATTAAACAACTTGTACAGTAAAGTAGAATTCTTGTTTTTTATAGTTCCTCTTCTAAAAATCATACGATGTCCAAAAATGTCCCCAAAGTATACAGTTGAATAGGATTGGGTGATGAATTGTCTTTCAGAATTGGACAATGAACTACCTTTCAGAATAGGACCATCATCAGACATTTGAATACATTATTCTGAAGAATCGGATTTTATTCTCAACTATTGCAGAAACTTAACATTGATCTTAATAGCTTCTGCTGCTGCTTTCTCTTGAGAGATGTGAGCTAAAGCATTTGAATGTATTCTCAATTGACCTTAGTATAGTCTGTTCTGCTACAATATGTGGTACCTCCACAATATCAGTTAATGTATACAGTGTTGGTAAATAGGGGAATAGTGTTAGTATAACATGGATGGTATGTTGTTATATATGTGATTTCCTGGATAATGGGAGTGGAATTTTGTATTTCATCAAGAAAGTAAAAAAATTTAAGTTAAGCTGTTACAGATACAAAAGCTCTGCCCACTGTCAGACACAGACTTTTTAATTAAAGGTGATAACCCACTGTGGGGGTGTCCCCCCAGAGAGGTACAGCCTGGTCTAACAGGCTCCTCTCATGTGGCAGTTTGCATTTCCTTTTGTGTCCATCTTAGCAGCCTTACTGGCTTAAAGCTTCACTTATTAGCTCCCACAAACCTTTGTTTCTACTTTTCTGTTTATAATACCTTTTATTAAGCTTTAAGGTAGCATTTCAGCTGCTCTTGACTGCCTACCTGGTGTGTCCAAATTATCTCTGGAGGTCCCTGTCATTGTTTTTGTAAGTGCTATGGTTATGGAGTTTCAGAGGCATTGACTGATTGGCCCCAGTGTACCCCTCTCTACCCTTCTGGACTCACCCCCCCACACACATAAGCCTTGATATTTTTAGTGTTACAGAATGCAGGGTTTTCAGAAACATGTACTTATGTTAATAGCACATGTATTAAGAGACTTTCTTAAGAGGGTGCTGGAGCTTAGTGTAGTTGGGGCTTTGTGGCATTATTTGTGTTCTTGAAGGACTTTATAAAGAGACCCCTATATTTTCTAGTCGTGGAGATCCCATGTTTGGGATATGTGAGGCATCCTGTTCGTTTTAAAATGCAGAGGAATGACAAACAGTAAAAATTTGAGGAATTTTGTTGTGGGTCACTGAGGCATTACTTTGTGCTATACAGTATTCCCCGCTTATTCACAGGGGATATGTTCCAAGACCCTCAGTGGATGCCTGAAACTGCTAATAGAACCAAACCATGTGTATAGTATGATTTTTCTTGTACATACATACCCATAATAAAGTTTAATGTATAAATTAGGCACAGTAAGAGTTTAAAAATAATAACTAACAATAAAATAGAACAGTTATAAGAATATACTGTAATAAAAGTTATATGAAATGTGGTCTGTGTCTCAGACTATTTTATTGTACTATGCTAACCCTTGTGGTGATGTGAAATGATACAGTGCCTATGTGATAAGATGAAATGAGATGAATGACACTGGCATTGTGATGAAGCCTTAGGCTACTTTAAGGGTTACTTGAACAAAAGCACTGCGATATCAGGACAGTCAGTGTGATAACTGAGACAGCTACTAAGTGACTAACAGATGGGTAGATAGTGTATACACTGTGGATTCGCTAGACAAAGGGTTGTTTCACAGGTGGGGTTGGAGCCAGTTGGCGTGAGATTTTATGATGCTACTCAGAATTCATTTTAAAACTTAAGAATTGTGGGGGGGTTTGAAATTTTCATTTAATATTTTTGGACCACAGATAAGTGAAACTACAGAAAGCAAAACCATGGGGTGAGAGAGTGGAGTGGGGGGGCACCCAGCAGCTACTGTAATGACATTGTTTTGATGGAACTATGTAAAATTAGAGAAACTACTCAGTAAAAGTAAAATTCTATATTGGATGATATTTGCAGTATTATCTTTTTTCTGTTTTGATCCAAATAGGGAATTGTAATTTTGGCCACATACAATACCAAGGTTTGTTTCAGAAATAATAGAACAATATTCAACCTTTAGAAAATGCATAGTGGTATATTATTTGCTGTAGCGTAAAAGCCTCAAATAGAAAAAAGTAGAGAAGTTATTACTGTTGAATAAGAATATTGATTATATGTATAAATTATATGTAATACAGATTTAAAAATCTAGTCCTTATCAAAAGATTTCACGTAGTCTCATTAAAACGGTAAGGAATTACAGGCTGATATTACAGTATGTTAGAAAATTGTTCATGTGGCAGGTGACATTAGAAAAAAATTTACAAATGAGAAAAATCAGGCTATTGCTTGGAATATACTTTAGTCAGTAATATTATAAAAATAGTATAGACTGGTCATATGTGAATTTGCCCCATATAAGGAAATGAATAGAGAACTTTGTTAAGGAGTAGACTCCTTAGTGTTAATTTGGGCATCTAAAGAATTGAGGTGGTAATTGGGAGATGTGGCAGTGGCAGGCCCTATTATTTTTTGTCATTTTTGGTGATATGTGATATGCCAGCAAATTCCAGTAAGGTTCTCTCTCGTACCCTAAGTGCTCATGAAACGACCTCTATCCTTTTAGGTAGTTCTAGGAATAAGGGAAAATTGCTAAAAATTCAGAGCATATTGTACAGTTCAGTATTTCAGTAGCATGGAAATTGAGTGGACCCTGGGGAAAGGATCTGAATTGTGAGGATGCTGTAATTATATTTGTGTATTGTAATTGCATTAATAAATACTCTTATGACACTCAAAATTTTCCTGTGTTTTCTACCAATATTAGGTATTTTGTTTTGTTTCTCCTGGATTTGAAAAACAGAGAAATAGATCATACAATATTTTGTCCCTTTTATGAGGTATAGTTGTCATACAACATTATGTTAGTTTCAGGTCTATACAACATAATGATTTGATATATGTAGATATTGTGAAATGATCACCACAATAAGTCTAGTTAGCATCCATTACCATACATAGTTCAGAGATTTTTTTTTCTTATTATAAGAACTTTAAAGTTTTACTCTTTTAGCAACTTTCAAATATGCAATATGGTATTATTAACTATATCCACCATGCTGTACATTATATCCCTGTGGCTTATTTATTTTTTTATTGGAATTTTGCACCTCTTAACTCTCTTCGCTCATTTTTCTCCCTCACTCTGCCCCCACCTCTGTCTGACTTATTTCACTTAGTATAATGCCTTTAAAGTCTGCTCATGTTTTTGCAAATGGAAAGATTTTATTATTTTTTTTGTGGCTGAATAATATTGCATTGCACATGTATAACACATTTTTTTTATTCATCAATGAACTACTTAGGTTGTTTCCATTTGTTGGCTATTGTAAATAATGCTGCAGAGAACATGGTTGGGGTGCATATCATATTTTATCATTTAAAAGTGTAACCTATATGGCAGAATGACTACTCAATGAATGTTTTTCCTTTTATATCTTAAGGAAGAGAGAGAAAATCCTTCGAAACGGAGTAGAATTGAACGTGATATAGATAATAATCTGATCACATCAACACCGAGAGCAGGAGGAAAACCTAACAAACAGATATCTCGAGTAAGACGGAAAAGTCAAGTAAATGGAGGTTTGTTAATATTTAGATAATTGCTTTATTAGGTACAGGCAGAGATCTCACCCAACATATTCCTTTTCTGTTTTTAAAAATCTACTTTAAACAATTTTTGCCTAGTTTTTGTAATGTCCTTTGCATTATGTATTAGTAGCATGAAGTGAGATGAAAATTTACCTTCTTACAATACATCTACTTTGATGAATTAAAATGAAAAAGGCAGAGCAACTAGCTTTATACTATTTAGCATGAAAATGTATATGGAGCAACATTTTGGACTTCTAATAAATTCATTTCTTAAAGCAATAATAGTCGTGACTTAATTTGTACATGCATAGATTTGGAGTATATACTTAATAAATACAGAGAATTTGTTTCTTCGTCATGGAATTTCAGAGCTTAGACGGGGTTGGATCATTCAGGCCAGTTATTTTCAGCTAGGGGTGGTTTTGTCCCCCTGGGGAACATTTGTCAATATCTGGAGACTGTTTTGGTTGTCACAACCTGTTGAGGGGATGCTACTAAACATCCTACAGGTCATCTTCTCACAACAAAGAATTATCCAGCCCAAAGGTCAATAGTATTGCTGTTGATAAACCCTGTTCAAGCACCTCAAAGTCAAAAGGAGAAAAACAAGAAGGACAAGCAGAAAAATCTCTAAAGAACAACACTTAAGAGCATAGAGCCTTTTAACCAAAGCTATTTTAAACACAACAGCAATAATAATTTCTTAGCTTTTTCCTCTCAATGCAGTGGTGTATCTCTGTTGTTAGAATTGACCAATAGGGAGGAAAGGGATAAAGTAACAAGTTAAAAGAACTATAGCAAACAAGGAAAGAAATGAGGTAGACACTAAGGTTGTGGAAGGTCAAGGTTGATTAATCAAAACATTTGTTTGAATTTATTTTTAAATATTTTTCAAAAACCCAAGGGAAATTTTTTATTCACAAGAAACTTAAAGAAAACTGGTTATTCTCCCTATCCACTTTGAAATGGTGCCTCAAAATCCATAAGTAACTTTTGACGAAGTAACCGCTTGAGCTAAAGCCGACCCCATAAGTAACTTTTGATGCTGTTATTCATTAGAAATGAATTAGAGGTTAAGTTTTGTGAAGTAGGCAGCATCCCAAAATATAAATACCCAAACACAAAAGTTTGCATTTGTTTTTTGATATTGTAACTTGTTTTACTTACAAAGAGTTTATTTCACTCTCTGTTAACCTGTGTTGATTTGAAGCCTTTCAGTCTATATAATTCTAGATGTAAATCTACAGTTGACCCTTCAACAACATGGGGATTAGGGGCACCAACCAACCCCCTGCACAGTCGGAAATCCACATACAACTTTTGACTTCCCCAAAACTTCAGTCTGCAGATGGTCAGGACCCTTATATAAAATGGCATAGAACAATGCATACAATGTGCCCTTTGTGTCCGTGGATTCCCAACCATGGATCAAAAATACTGATTTTAATATAATAGTATAATAAATACTGTTGAATCTGTGGCTGCAAAACCTGGGGAAATGGAAGGCCAACTGTGTATTTATTGAAGAAAATCCAAGTTTAAGTGGGCCAACATAGTTCAAACTCATGTTGTTCAAGGGTCAACTGTACTTTGAAAAACTCAGCCAGTGTGGCTCAGCGGTTGAGCATCGACCTATGATCCAGGAGATTGTGGGCTTGATCCTTAGTAGGGGATCTTTTTTTTAAAGACATATTTTTTAAAAAAACACAAAACTCAGTGAACTTTAGCATTTATAAAGCATTAGAAGTAAATTTGTATAAAAATCATTTGACTTGTTATATGCATATATGCCTAACCCATGGACACAGAACAAGATGGGGTTGAAGACCTGGGGAGGGGGTGGGAGCGAGGTGGAGGGGGTCAGTTGGGGAGGAAAAATGGGACACCTGTAATACCTTCAAAAATAATGATAAATTAAAAAAAAAATCATTTGACTTACAGAAGCGATTTACCTCAAGATTTCTTTAAATAATAAACTTTCCTAACAATGTCAGTTACTCTTCATGAAGTATTTTGAGGGGGGAAATTATTTTTACAATGAATGATTTAGAACACATTTCTGAAAGCCATGTTTTCTAGATTACAACTTTTTTTGTTGTTTCTTTCTTAGAAGCTGGTAGTTATGAAATGACAAATCAACATGTTAAACAAAATGGAAAATTAGAAGATAACCCTTCCTCTGGCAGTCCTCCAAGGACTACATTGTTGGGGACCATATTTTCTCCCGTCTTCAACTTTTTTTCACCAGCAAATAAAAATGGTAAGTATAAACCATTAACCATAATTTGGGTTTAAAAAATTAATGGTTTTCTTGGTTTTTTAAAAGACCTATTTGATTTTAATGTTATATTTGTTAGCATCTTATGTTTGTTTTTAGCCTCATTAAAAATACGCAGCTCCTAAAAGGCTTTTTTTTAAGTGACTGAAATAGGGTATATTTGATTCTGTTGAAGTGAATGAACTCTACTTTCACTATCTGAAAAGCTAGATGATGTAAACTTTGGGCTGCAGGGAAAGTTTTATTTTTTCTTTGTTGGATGACTTCTGTAATCCTTACAATGTGTACAATACAGGAAAGAATCTAGAAGCATTTTCAGTATTCTAGATCAATAAAGTAGAACTTTTTTCTGAATATTTTAAGTGAGTTGAAACAAGGTCATTTTTTTAAAAATATATCTTTCTTGGTTTCAGAGAGAGGAAGGGAGAGAGAGAGAGATAGAAACATCAGTGATGAGAGAGTCGTCATTTATCGGTTGACTCCTGCATGCCTCTGACTGGGGATCGAGCCCTTAACCCGGGCATGTGCCCTGACCGGGAATTGAACCATGATCTCCTGGATCCTAGGTCAATGCTCAGCCACTAAGCTATGCCTGGCCAGGCAAGGTCATTTTTTTCTAACAGTTTATTTTTTATTATCATTTGGTTGGTCCCCCCCAGACCCCACAGGGATCTTCAATTTAGACAAATAGTAAAACTACCCTGATTCAAATGAATTGAAGTTTTTCATTATATAATGTTTTTGCAAAAGAACTGAAATAGGTTTCTTTATCCATGTATTTTTTTAAAAAAGATTTAGTGTAGTGTCTTATTTTCTGATGATTAATACCTAATTTATACTTGATAATTTAGTCTCTAGACTATTTGAGGGTAAGAGATCATGTCTTTATTTTTGCATCAGCCATGTTGTTTGATACAGTATTGGGCACATGAAAAATAGTCACTAAGTGCTTGTTGCCTGGTTAAAATTCTAATTTGAATTATGTTTCTGGATGTTGGTGTAATTTTTATGAGGCAGAATAGTGTACTGTAAAATCAAGATGCGCTGGGGGTGAAAATAATGCATATTAGCACATTAACTTGACTGTGAAGTCCTATAGTGGAAACAAACAAAAAAAACACCACCTTTAACTTTTTAACCCAGTATTTCCTAGACATATTTAACTAAGAACCCTATTCTCTGGAACATCTATTAACATCTTGTAGAACTAGTGCCTCATAGAACATCTTTGGAAATAAATGTTTTGGATAGTAGAGAAAGAATGGGCTTTGAAGTTAAATTTGTTTTAAAATTCCAGCTCTGCGACTCTTTATCCGTGTGACCTTGGACCAGTTCTCTTGAGCCTCTTAATCTGTGAGAGAGGATAATTATACTTAAATGTGAGGGGTAATTTGAAGATTTTAGTTCATTCCACAAATATTGAACGTCTAGTGTAATCCAGCCATTGTGTTAGTCTCTGGAGATTTAAAGATGATTAACACATGGTTCCTGCTCTAAAGAAGCTTACTTTTATAAGAGGAAGGGATATATGTAAATGAGTACAATAAATTTTTATAAGTGCACTGATAGAGGTATGGGGCAGTAGGGTATTCAAAAAATGGAGTGATTCTGTATTCTGGGTGGTGGTTCACAAAAGGCATCATAGAAAAGCTGAATCTTGAAAGGCTGTACAGGTGGAAGGAAGCAGCATGAGCAAAGGCATAACGTATTTGAGACACTGAAATTAGTTTGTCACAGATGGAGCATTGGATTTGAGGAGTGCACAGGAAGGGATAAGATAAGAGAGTTATAAAGAAGTTAGATTATAGAGCTAACATGTAAGATATTTGAACTTTATCCTTAGTTAGAGGGGATGATTAAAATGGTTTTAAGCTGGTGAATTTTAAGAACTGATTCGTGTTTTCTAAAGATCTCTTTGGTAGTGTATAGGTTAGATTCTAAAGAGGATGGATGCAGGAGGAACAGTTAGACTTCATACAACCTAACTGTGGTATTAGAGAAGAAAGATGAGAGTAATAGAATGGACAAACTCCCCCTCCCCCCTTCCCCCCTTCCTCCCTCCCTCCCTCTTTGCCTCTGTCCTTCCTGTCCACTCTCTCTAGAAATCAATGGCTAAAATATCCTTGGGTGGGTGTTGACCAAAAAAAAAAGTCATTGGTTTCTTTTGCCAGAACATTTTCAGAGGAGTGGTTGGAGTTTGAAGCCTAACATACAGAGTTAAGAGTAAAATGGAGAGTAAGAAAGGAAGCAGCAAGTGTAGATTACTGTTATAAGGAACATGAATATGAAAGAAACTAGAGAAGTCATAAAGTCTCAAGGGATGGTTTGTATTTGTGAGAGACAAGCATGTTTTTAAGTCTCAGAGAAGGGTCTAATAAATTGAAAATAGAGGAAAAAATAACAAACGAAGAAAATTTCTGGAGTTTACTGATACGGATGGGATCAAGAGAACAGGTAGAAGGATTGGAATTGAAACAGGGAGAAGAAACATTTTTCTCCAAAGCTGGAGAAAGGAAGCTGTGAAGGTGTGTGCAGATATAAACGTTTGGGTTGATAGCTATAATTTTTTCTCTGAAGGAGGAGATGGTGTCATTTGCTGAGATAATTCTGGTGGCAGGGATTAAAGAGAGTGGTGAAGGTTTAGGATGTATGCTGTTGGGAGGGTGTAAGTAAAAGCTGAATGACACACACACACACAAAGTTCTGAGTAGCATGCTATAGGCCTAGCTAAGATAAGAGGGTTTTATTTGGAGCATGACAAGTCCTTAAAATTGTATTGTTTCTGTGCCTGAGAAGCCTGTAGGTTAGATTGATTCAGTAAGGATTTCTTTGATAGATGACAGTGGAAAGACAAGGGAGCAAAAAAGACACTGAGGCTGCTGGCTTGAGAGTGGTTTAATAAATGATACACCTAACTAGATGAAGAGGGTGAGGAAGAAGCTCTCATGGGATGTGTCATGGGATAAAAGAGACTGGCCTTTATTAAACATGGTTATCACATGTAATAGTATCAATTAGATAATTAGATTAGGAGGTTGTGGTAGGGAATTAATATATTTGAATTTTATGTTTCAGAGGTATACAGTTTCTTAGTGTTAATGTCCAGGTTATGGCCATGGTAATATCTGCTAAAGAGCAGTCTGAATGAAGATGAAGCTAAAGAGGGCAAGACCTTTGAGGATTAGTCATTGGATGAGTCATTGGCGCATCACCTGTAAGAACAACTAGACAGGCACTTAATAGTGCAATAAACCGGTTAAATTTATTTAGGTGTTAAATTCCTCTGTGATTAAGAGAGGATGCTGGTGCCCTAGCCAGTTTTGCTCAGTGGTTAGAGCGTTGGCCCACAGACTGAAGGGTTCCAGGTTCGATTCTGGCCAAGGGCACAAACCTCAATTGCAGCCTCAATCCCCTTGGGGCATGTATAGGAGGCAACCAATTGATGTGTCTCTCTCACATCAATGTTTCTCTCTCTCCCGCTCTCTGAAATGCAATGGAAAAACATATTCTCAGTTGAGGATTTTAAAAGGGGAGAGAGAGGATGCCGGCAATAGATAGTAGATGACAGCAGTGGGGATAAATGAAGAATTATATAGCCAGGAGACGTCAATCTGAAAGGAGCAGGCATTTTTGCACATTTTGGAAACCAATGATCTGGTACCAGCAATAGAGGTAAATGAATTCTGATTCAGTTAGTATATTGTGTGGGAGAATAAAGAGCTTTGAGGGATGGGTATAAGGAAAAGAGATTTTGGGGGGAGGTTAAATTTAAAACAATTAGGAAGAAGGAATATTCTGAGGAAGTTGAGAGTATTGGAGGTTGATTTTGTTGTTGAAAATGACTTGGAGGAATCTATTAAAAAAATGGAGTTGGGGGTCATTCCATAATGGAAGAAGAATTGGGCAGCATGGTCATGTAGATGCTGGCTGAATATAATGAGGAAACTAACTTCAATCTTTATTAAGATGGAATCTTGTTGAGAATTTGTCCTTGTGTCTTTGAATAAAAAGGCCCCCATGGTTAGGGGAACAATTAGCTCATTCTTGGATAACTGCCTCTGGTTTAAAAATCACAACTGCCCACATTGGCTAGGGTGTTTAGTACTGAAAGGATCAGGAACTGTTTGAGGTTAATGAATATATATAATGCCTAGATATATTAGGCACTTAATAAATGATACTTGCTTTAATGTAAAGAAGTTCCGTAGTCAACAATACTGCATTATATCCTTCATAGTTGCTAAGAGAATAGATCTTAAGTGTTCTAACCACAAAAAAGAAATGATAATAATGTTGTGGGATAGAGATGTTAACTAATGATAGGTTGGTAATCATATTGTACTATGTAAATCAATATCTACACCTGAAACTTACAGTGTCATGTCAATTATGTCTCAGTGAAAATAAAATTCTAAATTATAATTGAGTATAAATGGGTGTTTCTAAACTATTTGAACACTCTTAATAACTTTGTTTACAAGTACTACTGTAGCTTATAATAGTCTTTATTCCTCATTGTTTGAAATGTCTAGAAAAGACTCACTAAACAGTGGTATCCTCAGCTTTGTTTCTGTTGTATTTAGTTTTTGTAAATATTTATGGGTTTTATTTTATTTTATTTTTATTGAAATATATTTGACCTATAACATTGTAAATTTAAGGTATGTAACATGTTGATTTGGTACATTTATATATTGTAATATGATAGCTGTTATAGCAATAACTACTACTGTTATCATGGTCCATAATTACCCTTTCTTTCTATTGGTTGGAATAATTAAGTCCTAGTCCTGTACATTAGATTTCTAGGACTTATTTATTAATTGTTGTAAATTTGTACCCTTTAACATCTTTTATTCTCCCACCCCCTATGAGTTTTTAAATGATGATTTTTTGGACACCGAATCCTCATTTCAGGAACATCAGGATCCGATTCCCCAGGACAGGCTGTGGAAGCTGAAGAGATAGTAAAACAACTTGATATGGAACAGGTGGATGAGATCACTACCAGTACTACGACATCAACTAATGGAGCAGCTTACTCAAATCAAGCAGTTCAAGTGAGGCCATCAATAAATAATGGTTTAGAAGAAGCTGAAGAAACAGTTAATCGTGATATCCCACCCCTTACAGGTGAGGAAAATGTCTTGTCTTATGCATCTTTAAGAACAGTTTATAAAAATATAGTATTTTATATTTTTTCTTAAATGTGCAGATTAAATGCATTTTTTTCTTCCTTGAAGTTAAGAAAATTTAAATTGGAAATAAAACTCTACCCCAAATTTAGTCATTTTAAAATTGAATTTTTTTTTTTTTTTAATATATCTTATTGATTTCAGAGAGAGGAAGGGAAAGAGAGAGATAGAAACATCAATGATGAGAAGAGTCGTCATTGATCACTTACCTCCTGCACTCCCCCAACTGGGGATCAAGCCCTCAACACAGGCATGTGCCCTGACCGGGAATCGAACCTCAGTCTCTTGGATCCTAGGTTGATGCTCAACAGCTGAGCCACACCCAGCCAGGCAAAATTGAATTTTTAAAAAAGGTTGTTTTAATTCAGTATTAATATTTTACAGTTTAATTATTTGTACTAGTCTTACTACTTGGAGAAATTTAACACAACTAGCAAAATATGTGCTTACTTTATTAATATAATTATTATAATTGTAATAGTCTTAGACCCTTAGGTCTAAAGTTCCTACCTAGAGGCAGTCTCATACCTTCAGATTTGTTTCATACATAGATGACTTTCCCCCCAAAAGAAGCTTCTGTTCCTGGATCTCTCCCTGTACCCAAACTTTGCAGCCTACTTCGGGATCCTTATAAAGGCCTAACATAACTGTTTTATGCTGATTACCTTGCCCAATGTTACAGGCTGTTGAATGGTAAACCCAGGGCTTTTGGCTTCCAGTGTGATTTTTATTCTGCTTTATAAACCTTTGTATTTATTTTATGTGACAACTGTGAAGATGGAGAAGGGATTTCTATAACCTTAGGGGTTTCTAGAGGGGAAAAAGTAAGACTTACTCTAGTTGTCTCATTCGTTTACTTACTATGCCCCTAACATTCTTTGAACACCTGTTTTTGTGATGGGCACTGTAAGAGTTAATGACCTAATTGATGAGACAAGTATACACAAAAATAACTATACAATGTGGTGAGTGCTATTAAAAATAAATGAGCAATGGAATATTACTCAGCCATAATAAAGAATGAAATCTTGCCATCTGTAACAACATGGATGAATCTAGAGAGTATTACACTAAGCTAAATAAGTCAGAGAAAAATACTGTGGTTTGCTTCATAAGTGGAATGTAGAAAATAAACAAAACAGAAACAAACTCAGAATACAGAGAATGAATTCGTGGTTGCCAGATGGGAGGGGGCTTGGGGGGATGAGTGAAAAAGGTGAAAGAGATTAAGAAGTACAAATTGCCAGTTATTAAAATAGTCACAGGGATGTAAAATTCAGCATAGGAAATATAGTCAGTAACATTATAATAACTATGTATGGTATCAGACAGGTATTAGACTTATATGGGTGATTACTTTGTGTGGTATATAAATGTCTAATCACTGTGTTGCACACCTGAAACTAATATTGTCTGTTAACTGTAATTAAAAAATAAATTTTAAAAACTAATAAATGAGCAAAATAATGCGGTGGCACATTGCAGTTACTCTGATTGATAGGATCATGAGAGGATAGGAGTAAAATTGTTGCTGATCTTAAAAGATGAATATGAGAGACAAAATTACTACTTTTCCCTAACTTCAAGAATGTAGCCAAAAAGAACCAGAAGGAAGGAGCCTGGCTCTCTCATTGACTTAGCTTTGTGACTTTGGACTATTTAAGATCTGTGAGACAGTTTTCTTAGCTTTAAAAGAGAAAGAGATGTTTTGAGAGAAAGATGAAATGTGAAAAATGTTTAGCATGAAGACACTCAAATATTCCCTTTTCCCTTTCTCTGAGGTTAATAGGAATTTGAAATAGAAGTGGTTGGAAGATATTTTTTCCATTATCCCCTTGTGCTAATGAACTGTTCAGTTGGCATAAAGCTGTTAGAAAAATTACAGCAATTTTTACTGAGTTCTACTGTCTTATTCCTTTAAGGCTGCTATAACAAAACTTAATTCTCGTAGTTCAGGAGGCTAGGAAATCCAAGTCAGAGTGTAGACAGCCTTAGTGTCTGGTGAGGGCCTGCTTTCTGGTTCATAGACAGCTGTTTTCTCACTGTGTCCAGTGAGAAAGCTATGGCAGAAGCCATGTGAGCTCTCTGAAAGGCACTAATCCAATCACAAGGGCTCCATCTTCATGACCTCATGACCTTTCAAAGGCTCTCCCTCCAAATATCATCACATCAAGGATTAGGTTTCAGTGTATAAAATGGGGGGGGGGCCCCACAAACATTCAGTCTCTAGTATTCACCTTAAACTTTTATCTGTGGGATATACCTGTTTAGTTTGTAAGTTATCTTTTTCCTCTCCTTGAATTTAAGTTGTAATTATTGTCTTAGAAAATTCCCAACATAATTTCTAAAGCTCTATCAGTTGATAGAATTTTAGCTCAAACATAGAGCAGATTATGTGTCATGAAATATAGAATTGCTTGATTATTTTAAGTTGCTCATACATTAGAAATAAATAATGGGTCTTCTAAATCAATGATTTCTATATAGAGCAGCATTTCTTAACTGTTTAAGATCATAGACAGCCTTACGATTCCTGGAAAAATGTACATGCAACATGTTTTCATAAGTCTTCAAGGGGCCCATGGACCTCTTAAAGACTGTTGATGGATTTTAGGGTAAAATCTAGCTTTGTGCCTGGCCAGTGTGGCTTAGTGGTTGAGCACTGATCTATGATCCAGGAGATCGTGGTTTGATTCGCCTGGGTTGTGGGCCTGATCCCCAGTCAGGGGCATGCAGGAGGCAGCCAATCAATGACTCTCTCATCATTGATGTTTCTCTCTCTCTCTCTCTCTCTTCCCCTCTCCCTCTCTCTTCCTTTCACTGAAGTCAATAAAATATATTTTAAAAAAATGAAAAATAAAATCTAGCTTTGGGTCTATTTTGAGCACACATATATTGACTACCTGTATGTACCAGGCACTTGTGAAGTATTACTGCTATAAGAATGCCATGAAATGTTTATAGTTACATATATAAACACCATCCATTTAGAAATTGAATTCTTGTGGAGTGTATTTTTCTAGTAGTTACTAAATTTTCTCTTAGGATTTTTTAGTTCTGCCTGCCATGGTATAGCTTGCAATTTTGTCTGTAATGGTAGTTTTTCCTTTGGATCTGGAATTAGAGTTATATGCTAATAAACTTGCTTTTAAATACTGTTTAGAAATTATTTCTGTCTTTAACCTGAAATACACAGTGCTTCAGGAAGATCTTATGTAAAAGCAGTAGAATGGCATGATTAAGTGAGTAAAAGTAACATTTTATTTTTCATTTTATTAAATAGCACCAATAACTCCAGATAGTGGTTATTCATCAGCCCACGCTGAAGCCACCTATGAAGAAGACTGGGAAGTATTTGACCCGTGAGTTGTTTTCTTTTCCTTTCCTTCTTAGAGCAGAATGAAAGTACATGTGTGGAGGGGTAGCTGGATAGTATGTTGTAAAGAGCATGTGACCTATTGGTATTAATACTTTTACTGAGTTACTGAAATACTAATTTGAATATTTTCAGTTTTACATGTTTGGTTTACTAGTTTAAATGTGCATTATTTAATTAAAGATGGGCTGAATTTAGTAATATATATGTGTGTGTGTATATATATATTTTTTTAATGTTGAAATTTTCTTAAAATTTTGTTTATAGCTATTATTTCATCAAACATGTTCCACCACTGACAGAAGAACAACTAAATAGGAAACCTGCCCTTCCATTGAAAACTAGAAGCACACCAGAATTCTCCCTAGTTTTAGACCTGGTAAGTATATTATCTGTAGATGTAAGAAAAATAAAATACTAGCCCAAAATACCTAAAAGAATATAAGTGACTGAATAGCCTTACACATTAACTATAAACATTTCTTAGGTATTCTGAAATATTTTTGTTTTGTTTTTTTAATTTATTTCTATTGTTGAAAGTATCACGGATGTCCCCATTTTCCCCCTTTGCCCCCCTCCACTCAGCTCCCGCCCCACCCCAGGCCTTCATTGCACTATCGTCTGTGTCCATGGGCCATGCATATATGCATATAAGTTCAATGACTATTAATAAACTCTCAAAAGCATGATATCGTAATGCTGACTAATAAAACTTTTAATATGCTTTTTCCATGATTTTAAATTTCATACTTTAGGGTACCAGAAGAGCTTTAAAAACTGAATGTCTATTATATAATATTAAGAATTTTCCTTGAGGAAAAGCATATTATTTTAAATATAAATTAGAACATATAGTTCTGTTTTCAGAGTTCAGTACCTTAACCTTTGCCTAGCCAAAGAGATATAAGAGAAGTATCCAGTAGTGCTAGGTATTTAAGGTATTTATTAGAGGATAAGTAGAAAGAGAAAGAAAAATTTGAAACTGATTATGGGTACTTTAGATTTGATGTGCAAGGTAGTAGAGAAACTAAAAAAGATTTTGCTAGATTATTGTTAGGAGTTGATGTGACAAGTTTGACCATGTAATTTTTAATTCAATGTGAAGACATACAGAAAAAAAGATAAGAATTGGCCGAGTTATTTTACAGAAGTGGATAAAACAGAATAAGAAGAAGTTAGGTTATAGATGAAATAGTAGAATTAGTTATGACTCAATTGTAGGAAAGAATACCTTTTTTAAGATGCTAAGAGAATACCTTGTAATGTGTAGTCTGGTGTACTATTAAAAGAAAATGAGGCCTGGCCGGGCGTGGCTCAGTGGTTGAGCATCAGCCTAGGATCCAGGAGATTACAGTTCGATTCCTGGTAAGGACACTGCCCAGGTTGCAGTCTCAATTCCCTGTTGGGGGTGTGCAGGAGGCAGCCGATCAATGACCACTCTCATCATTGATGTTCCTCTCTCTCTCCCTCTCCCTTCCTCTCTCTGAAATCAAAGGATATACTTTTTTTAAAAAAAGGAAAGAAAATGAGGTATATCTAGAGGACATTTTGTGTTTGCCTGCCCAGAGTTTAACTTTAGGTTAAAAGAAACATTCAGCTAATTAGATGTGGAATCACAAGGTATGAACATTTTTGTTTCATTTTAATGCATCTTAAATGCATTGAAACATTTGGGATATAGTTATTGACAATTTTGTTTTTTTTAAAGTATTGTCACTTACTATAAATGGAAGCCCTATTTTTTTTAATCATTCAGGATTTGAGAAATAGACATATTTGCACATATCTTAGATTGAATGATATTGCCTTATTCTTTTTTTTCCTCAATTTATCTTTATTGTTGAAAGTATTACAGATATATCCCTCCTTTTTCCCCCATTGATCCCCTCCACCCCGCACCCCCTCATATGCATATAAAGTTCTATGATTAATCTCTCCCCACCCACTTCCCCACCCCTGCCTCCCCACTGAGATTCATCAGTCTATTCCATGCTTCTGTGTCTCTGGATCTATTTTGTTCCTCAGTCTGTTTATTAGATTCCGCATATGAGTGAGATCATGTAAAACTGAATCAGGAAGAATCAGAAAACCTGAATAGGCCAATAACAAATTGAAGCAGCAATAAAAAAAACTCCCAGCAAACAAAAGCCCTGGTCTAGATGGTTTCACAGGGGAGTTTTCTAATTCTTTAAGTTGTAGGGTTAGATAATTTTTCTTGCTTTTTGAGGTAGGCCTGCAGTGCTGTGAACTTCCCTCTTAGGACTGCTTTTGCTATGTCCCATAGATATGGGGTTGTCGTGCATTTTCATTTGTTTCAAGGAAGTTTTTGATTTCTTTCTTGATCTTATTGGTAACCCGTTCATTTTTTTTTTTTTTTAATTTTTAAATTTTATTTTTGTTTAAAATATTACAGATGTCCCTTTTTCATTGTTTAATAACATGTTATTTAGCCTCCATGCGTTTTTGAGTGTTTTTGCTGTAATTGATTTCTAATTTCATGCCCTTGTGATCTGAGATGCTTGATATAATTTCAGTCTTCTTGAACTTGCAGAGACTGGTTTTGTGTCCTAACATGTGGTCCATCTTTGAGAATGACCTGTGTGCACTTGAGAGGAATGTATATTCTGCAGCTTTGGGGTGAAATGTTCTGTAAATATAAATTGAATCCATCTGATCTAGTGTGCTATTTAGTCACTGTTTCTGTATTGACTTTTTGTCTGGAAAATCTATCCAGTGAAGTCAGTGGGGTGTTCAAGTCCACAATTATGACTGTATTGCTGTTGATCTCTTCCTTAAAGTTCTTAAGGTTATTATTGATATGTCCTTATTCATTGACATTTTAATTCTTTATGTCTGTGTTTCTCTCTCTGTTTCTTCTTCTAATTATAGCAGTCCCTTTAACATTTCCTGCAATGCTGGTTTGGTGGTGATAAACTCCTTTAGCCTTTTTTTGTCTGGGAAGCTCTTTATTTCACCATCTATTTTGAATGATAGCCTTGCTGGATAGAGTAGTCTTGGTTTCAGATCCTTGGTTTGCATCACCTTGAAAACTTGATGCCATTCCCTTCTCGCCTGTAGAGTTTCTGATGAGAAGTCAGCTGACAGCCTTATGGGAGCTCCTTTGTAGGTAACAGCTTGCTTTTCTCTTGCTGTCTTTAATAATCTCTCTTTGTCCTGAGTTTTGGGCATTTTAATTATGATGTATATGAGCGTGGGCCTCTTTGGATTCTTCTTGTTTGAGATTCTCTGAGCCTCCTGAACTTGTGTGACTTTTTTCTTCACCAGGTTATTGAAGTTTTCTGCCATTATTTCTTCAAACAGGTTCTCTAACCCTTGCTTACTTTCGACTTCCTCTGGCACTCATGTGATGCTAATATGTTACATTTCATGTTGTCCCACAGCTCCCTCAGACTGTCCTCCTGTTCTTTAATTGTTTTATCTTTTTGTATCTCTGATTGATTTTTTTCCACTCTGTCTTCTAATTTGCTGATCTGATCCTCAGCTTCCTCTAGTCTGTGTTTATTCCTTTCTATCTATTTCATTCTTCATTTCCTTTATAGTTCCCATGTCTTTTTTCATGCTGTTGAGCATCCTTACAATCAGTATTCTGAACTCTGTATCTGATAGATTGCTTATCTCTGTTTCATTTAGCTCTTTTTCTGTAGACTTCTCTTATTCTTTCATTTGGGGCTTTTTTGTCTCCCCATTTTGGCAGCTTATTTGGGTTTGTTTGTATGTATTAGGTAATCCTGCTAGGACTCTCAGTCTTTTTGCACCGTCTCTGTTGCAGGCCAGTGTCAGACACTGTTTGTGACAGGCCTTGAGTACCTTGTTTGGAGATATCAACAGCCCCAGCTTGAGGTTCCCTCTTTTGGGGCTGGGTATGTTTGGACAAGACCAAGATGCACACCAACGTCTGCTTTTCCAAGGCCTGGGTCCAAAAGCAAATCAGGCAGAGACTCAAAGCACTCTGAAGTCTGCTTTTGACTGCAGGCTTATTAATATGATTCTCTTAATGAGCTTCAGGCTGTAGAAACTCCAAGGGGTAGGGGGAGAGGTTTTCTGGCAGGGTGGGGCAGTTGCTTCCCCCTCAGGCAAAGCTGCTTGGAAAGTAAATGTCTGCCTCTGCAGTATGGAGGCATCACTCAGCACAGGAATCCAGAGGGGTGCCCTCTGAGCTCTATCTCCAGAGCCCACAACCCTAGGTTCTCCTCACACAGCTCCAGTCCACTCTGCCCTCCCTCTGCTGGAGCCCAAGGTGAGTGGCTACACTCAAACTTTGTGCATTGGCCCTTTAAGAGTGTGCCTGCATTTCCAGCTATTTCTCCCTGGCAGACCCAGCTACTTTTCACAGCCAGATGTTATGTGAGCACCTTTCTCAGTTCTGGTGCTCTTGGGTGGGAAGCCCAGCCTGGCGTTTAGGCCCCAGAGTCCTCAGTGGAAACCCCCCACAGCTGAGATATCCCTTCACCTTCTGCCTGTGGGAACCCAGCCAGCCCTCTTGTGCCTCTGTACTTCCTACCAGTCTCTATGTGGTCTCCACTTTTCCTCCTTAGTTATGAGGGTACTCTCCAGCTCGTCTTCAGTTGCAGTTGATTATTCAGAGTGGTTTTTCTATATTTTAGTTGTAATTCCAGTTTGGTCCTGGGAGTGTCAGTGTAGCTTCCACTCAGTCCGCCACCATCTTTAATCTCTGCTTTATTCTTTTAATGAGAAAACAGGGTTTGGTAATCAAAGATGGCAAGTCTTCATTGACTGCTAATTTAGTTATACAATGTTTATGTCTGGAAACATTCAACAGGTGCTAAAGATCCCACCCCCTTTTGTTGTTGTTAATCCTCACATGAGGATATTTTTTCCATTGCTTTTTTTCAGTGTGTGTGGATGGGAGTGGGGAAAGAGAGACAGAATGACAAGTAGACATCTATGTGAGAGAAACACATCTACTGGTTGCCTCCACAGGGGTCAGGGGAGTGGGGAGTGAAGGACCAGGTATCAACCCAGTGACCCTCCATTGCCCAGGCCAATGCTCTAATCATTGAGCCGCAAGGGCCAGGGCTAATACATCCATTTTAAAAAATAAAGTTCTTTATAAAAGGTTTAAGGATAAAGAGCTGTATGAATAGAATGTATGTATTTTTGTAATAGATTCTAAACTTCCATTTGTTAATTGTTTTTTTTTTAAAAGCAGTATATATGTGGTTTATGTAACAAAAAGTTGGAACTCAGAGCAGTGGTTCTTAAACTCGAACATTCATCAGAATCCCCTGAAGGGCTTGTTAAAACAGATTTCTGAGCTGCTCTCTTCACCCCCCTTCTGAGTTTCTGAATTATCAGAAGTTGACCTGGAGGATTTTCATTTCTGACTGGTTCCCAGGTGATGTTGATGCTACTTGTTGATCCAGGGACCACACCAGAGAAACAGTGACTTAGAAAATTCTTTCCATCCCTGGCTGGGTTAGTCAGTTGGTTAAAGTCTCGTCCTGATACGCCAAGGTTTCGGGTTCAATCCCCGGTCAGGGCACATACAAGAAGCAACCATGAATGCATAAATAAGCAGGACAGCAAATTAATGTTCCCCTCTCTCTCTAAAAATCAATAAATTAAATTTAAAAAGAAAAAGAAAATTCTGTCCAAATTGCTATGTTACACACAGTAATGTATGATGAATGTAAAATTCCATATATGAATGGGTGCTTAAATATATGTTTTTGGTGATCATGGATACATAAAATTATCATTGGAAATTTCTTTTAATATATTGGTTCATTCAATATGTACTTTTTTATTTTAAGGATGAAACACTAGTACACTGTAGTCTAAATGAGCTAGAAGATGCAGCACTTACTTTTCCAGTCCTTTTCCAAGATGTCATTTATCAGGTAATTTTAAAAATGTTTTAAACTTGATTTTTGACCTGTTAGATTAAATATTCTGAACTAAGAAAAATTTTTTTTTTTGGTGAAGTTTAATGTGGTTTTTTAATTGGATTTCATCAATACTTTAATGATTTATTAACACAAAGTAGCATCATACTAAATAATTACATAATACAACATTAATCTGTTACCAAAAAGATGTGGACTTTTTTTTACCAAGTGATCTCTGCTAGTTTTATAATCTGTTTGCCAGCAGGTGGAGGCAGGAGCACTGACATCATAGATCCCTAAGAAGAACTTGCCAGGTTAATACCTGTTGTTTTGTATTTTTTTCCTCCAAAATCCAAATGATATAAAGAAAACTCATTCCTTGTTGGTCGTTTTTATTTCCTTTTGTAGTACAATGGTCTGTAGATTGCAGTTTGGTTGATCTACTTTATAATCATCACAGAATTCCAGGATATTCTAGTTATTGCTTTACTTAAAAATTGGGGTATAAGCATTTCTCTCACCTGTGGTGTCGAACAGGTAACAGTGCAAAATACGGATAATTACATTTCACTGTGAATTACATTTTGTGTGAGTTGGTCATAGTTTTTACATTATATTTGAGACTTTCCTAACAAAATTTGAATTAATATATGTGAATATACTTTGAAAATTGCAAGGAAAGTGCCTTTCTGTGGTGGTGGTTGTTTTTAATTAGTGTTACCTTCGTACATACCAGTTGTTGAAGGATTGGAAAAGGGTCAGATGTTTGTTGTTTGTCAAGAGGAAGCCAACCCAAGGATTAACTAAAAAGCCACAGAACGTTGACCATGCAGATGATGAAAAGGTGTTTATGGTTGTTTATTTGCTTTTAATAGGCAGAACTTGCATATAGTTTTCAAATTTAGCATTAAATAGAAGTTTGTGGTTCAGAGTCTACTTTACCTACTTTATCTTGTAATGAGTTATAAGAGGATTTATTTTAGCAGTTATTGTCAGTTCTAGTTTAACCTAGATAGGTATTGTAGGTATGGTGATATCTGAATACTATATTCATTTCCCTTTTTTTGGAAACAGATTTTAGTTCTGATATATGGTCAGAAGGTGAGAAAAATATACATAAAAATAAGGGATTTATTCCTTTTAAACAATATTTGGTTTAAGGTAAATCTTTTTCTTAATGAGACATTTTCTGCCAGTAGGTGGTTCTTGTTTAGTGCACTTTAAAGACAGGAGTCTTTTGGCAAATAAACATAGTATAGAAATATTTTAGTTTTCTCTTTTTAGGTTGGTACCTTTGGTTTTTGTTCAGAATTGCACTTAAAAACACTGGCTTTCAGGCTTTGAATTTGGAAAGTAAAGCTGTTACTTAAAAATAATATTTTGAGATGACTTCTTAAGCTTTCAGATTTGGAGTTTATTTCTCGAAGATGGTTTTGGCGAAATAAGAAACTCGGAAAGTAGAAGAGTTTGATTCTTCCCCTTCATGAGCATTTCTTTTCAGTGTGACCATAAAATCAAAATTTTTCTTACTACTTTGACCATTTCTGCTTCAGTTCTCTTCTTTATAAAGTTCTTATTATTTTCATGTGGATCTGGATAGTCGTCTTATTTTGAATAAAAGGCTTCTAGCAGTGCATATGACTAATACTTATAAAATCCTATATGTACTGTAGTACCTCTGTTGAATTCAAAGAACTCTTTTTTCTTTTATATTCTGAGTTGTACTTTCTGAAACTGAAAAATAAATGGTATTGCCTAAATCAGGAACAATGAGATGGAAGTTTGACTCTTATAGGTCATAGAGATGACTACAATTTAGTATGTTTAGTTACTACATTATATGCAGAGTTTAGTTACCCTTCAGTAAATTTTTGAAGATGTCCATAGTTAATATTGGGTATATTTCCTTGGATTTCTGGTGTTGGCATGGCTATTCTGTCTGCTTTTAAAAAAATGACTTGAAGAAATCTTGGATTAGAGTTCCCCCCAGTTTTCAGACCAGCAAGCTCCCTTTAAACAGGGAATGATGTCTTTTAAACTTTCAGTGGTGTTGTCTCCATCTACTGGCAAAGAAGAAATATACACAAGGGTCTGAGATGATCTAAGAGATTTTGGAGAAACCACATTATTAGGTAAGATGTAACTTACATATTTAACCACTACAATATAATGTGGCCCACTTAAAGGTAGAAACCTGTAAAATACTGTATATACTCTTTTAAAAAATAATGTATTGAGGTGAAATTCACAACTATTTAACTAAAGTCATAATAAGTTAACTATTTTTAAATGAACAGTTCTGTGGCATGCATTTATATACTCTTACTATGTCAGTTCCATAGCATTTATGTATATATATACTCTTAAAAAACAAAAAGGTAAAGTTAAGACAGGATCAAATTATTCATCTGAATCAAAGCCAGATAATGTCCTCTAGGGACTTATTTTACTTTTGCTTTCTTTTTGTGGTAAGTTCGTTATGGTTGAGCTATACCTAATTTTAATTCTACTTGTTAATTTCTCTTTCTTTCAAAACAGTGTAAAGTGTAAATTGTCTTACGTGTGTTTCCATAATCATCTACATCAGGGGTTGGCAAATGTTTTCCTATAAAGGGCCATTTGTTAATATTTTAGGTTTTGCAGTCTCTGTTGCAACTGCTTTTTCTGCCATTGTAGTATGAAAGTAGTCATAGACAGTACATAATTGTTAAGTGTGGCTATGTACAAATAAAACTTTATTTACAAAAATAAGTGACAGTTTGGATTTGGCCCACAGGCCATAGCTTGCTGACCCTTGATCTAATAATTATGAGAGTATATACAGTAAATTTACATATTCAGATTCTTTCTAAGTGGAAGTAAGTAATCAAGCATTCATCAGAATTGTTGTTAATATTTAGAGAAATTTAAAATTATATCCATTCTAATCTGGTTGTGGACTTTCTTAGGTTATTTTAGATGAAAGTTTGAGGGGAAATATGAAGTGGCCACTACTCACATTTAAAGATTGCCTGACTTCATGATTTATATTCTTCTTTTAATAAGTAGGACTCAACTTAGTTATTGCAAGTCTTAGAATTTACCAGCAGGTAGATGGTTAAAGTCTCAATTTAGCACCTTGAGTATACTTGAATTCCATTTCTAGGGGATAAAAAAAAATACCTAAAAATTTCAACTCAAAATTTGCTGTATGTTACTACTGACACTACATGGATAGACAGATTACATAGTTTGTGTATATGAAGAAAAAGTAATCTGAAAGAAGAAATGAATTTTTTAAGTGAGGGTATGGTTTTCACAAAGGCAAAGTGTATAGATTTTCGTTTGAATGAGTCTTACCCCCTTCTTAAATTGGTACTTTTGCCATTAATTGTTTTACAGTTAGTTATTGGGAAAATATTTATTTATAGAATGGTACAAATGCATTTGATATCTGAAGAAACAAGTACATGATCAGTTCCAATGCACATGTTTAATCTTTATATTTAGCTTATATTGACACATTGTCAGGAAATCCATCTCGTGGTGTTACTCAGTTAAGAGGTCTCCACTGTATTTAGTTTCTGTTCCTGCAGATCCACCAATTCAAGACTCTAGGTCATCTCACTCCCTCTTCCATCCAGAAGATGACTTCTATCCACAAGCAGGACTGAATCAAAAGACAGATTTTTCACTTAGCTCTTGAGCTGAACCACCTCCTCAATGACCTTCCTCTATCTCCATCAAGAACTGGAGCTCAGTTTTTTGAAGATGTAATAGAGCTACTCAGCCCAAACGTGGCTAATTGAAGACAAAAAGAAGATGCCTCATATGTTTCACCACAGTGCAGCCAAACGTAACTGTGTTGTCCAACTCCTCATTCTGTAAAGTATGGCAGGGGCATCTGATTTTTGACTCTATTCACCTATAAGACTTTAGCCAGTCAGTGGCTTTCTGAAGATCAGTAAAATCAACAAACTTTGGGTCAGCTGTCCAGAAATCAGATTGTGGTAAGCACTCAAGGAGAGATAGGATCTTCTAGGGAGCTACTTGCCAAAGGATACTTTATTAGAATATAGAGGTTTGTTTTTACGGGAAAAGTCGTCGGGGGGAGTGGGTGGGAAACCCCATGTTTAGTGAAGCTCAGCCTCTTCCCCAGTATTATAGTTTGTTTCTTGGGGGACCTTACTTTACAGCCTAGGATAATTTTCATAAGGATCTTGGATATTTTATAGCACAGAACAAGAGGCTTCTATCTCTTCTATAGTTTTTCTTAGGAAACTTAGCATTATTTTTGCTTCATGAAGGAAAAAAAAGCAATCATTTCAATGGAGAATTTTGTAGTAAATACTTAATTCTCAAGTTCTGACTTAAATTAACAATAGCCAAGAGGCATTTTGTTTTGACCTTCATAAAGCATAATTTTGTTGTAGAAAAGCAGTATGTATATTTGTGTCTTAAAACATTTGGGATCATGGACACTTAGTATTGAGTAATATTTTAGCAGGTTCAGAAAAATATTTTGATAATTAATTGTAGGTAAATATTAAAGATAATTTTAAAGTAACTTTCCTATCCTTATTAGTAGGTATAGTCATTGGCATTCATTTTTTTATCATAATTATTCATTATTAATTTTTAGGTTAAAAAAGGAACCATATAGCTGAAACCTATAGTTACTTACTTCTCAAAGATAAAATGTATTTCATGGAGAATTCTTTGTATTCTTTGTAAATGTATCTTAAAATTAGAAGCAGTTCATTAAAAAATAACATGAGAAGCTCTTGTTCAGCAGCTGAAAATGTTCTGCAAATTCAGGAGAAGTGACAGTTGATTACTAAGCATATTGAATTTGGAGGCTTCAGAGTTTAGAATTTGTTTTTAAAGGCAACATTTTAATTTAACTACAAAGACCTTTTTGTTCTTAAAATGACTAAACTTTATTTTCACATAAGCACATCAGTATTTTGAATATATACACAAATATAATGTACACATTTAAATTAAAATATACACATAATGGCTGGTTTTACCTGAAAATTATTCTTCTCTGCTAACTTTTACTATACCATTTATATGAATATATTAAGCTTCACTTTATTCCATTTGGACTCTATAATAAAATTGCTGTTTAAATTTATTTCTTCTTAATACAGTATAAGGTTTTGCATAAGCTTTTAGTTTAGGGATTTTTAAAAATTGTTTTTATTTTTATTGGTTCTGATGCTTTCGTATTTACCTATTCATCCCAAGATTGATCCTCCTATAAATACTATCCCCACCAGCCATTTAACTCTTAGAACTATGTGAAAAGATGACTGTGAAATCACCCAATGGGTTATAAAGTTGAAGCCTCCACAGTGGAGAAGGTTGGGGTTTTGTCTCTGTGCTCTGGTATTGAAGTTAAGAAAATGTTAAGCAAGTTAAAATAGTTAAGCTATCAGTTGATGCAATTCATTATTACTATCCCTTTTCTAAAAATAGAGCTTGTAGCCATGGGGCTTTCTCTTTGAGTTAAAGTTGCCCAGTTCTGTCCCACAGAATGATTTCAGCTATTCTTAGATTGATAACTTTTAAATAGTAAGATGGATAGTAGTAATAGCTATTGGTAGTTTCACTGTACCAGGCACTGTTCTAGGTACTTTACATGCATTAATTTATTTAATCCTCACAACCCTGTGAGGTACATACTATTATACCCATTTTATAGGTGAGGAAACAGGTGTACAGAAGGGTTACACCTGTGGTATCTATTAATACAAAGATATTTCACTTATTTGTAGCATCTCATATTCCCCAGCTTTGTTAATTTTCTACTGCTTTAAATTTTTACTGCTGATGAGATAAATAGCATTCACAAATTATTTTTTAATTTTAAGATGTCATACTCTTGAGTGAGTTCCACTGAATTTCTCTTTTTTGCATGCGCATGTGCAACCACTTGCCAACAAATTGAAACTGCTTATCTTTGGGTGTTGTATTAGTAAACAAGCAGTCAGAAATTACTCAGTATATATAATTTGACATTGCATACTTAGACATGAATTTGAATTTAGACAGACTTTATCACACAATATTTAATCATTTTATAGCTGGATTGCTATTTTAATGACTGCTCTTATTAAATCTAGTTCTAGTAACCATTTGTAGCCTATTAGTACCATCTATATACACAATTATAGAACGCTCTCATTGTCTAAATGCCAAAGAAAGTACAGGCTGACTGTCAGGTATTGTTCATCTCAAGTTTTATTTTAATGTAATGTTAATTTTCTGTTATATATTTATCACTTTTTAATATAAAATTTAAATTTTGGTAAAATTAGTCCCAATATCACTGTGTTTTGCGGGTATTATTGTAATAGATTTTATTTTAAAACTTTTGAATAGTGAACATATTCATAAATACTTATTTTGGGTACATGTCTGGGTATATTTTTATAAAATGATTATTATAGCATTATATGTTATTTTTAAACTATTAACTTATTTCAAAATATATCTGATTTACTGGTAGAAGATTAAAACTATTTGTAATGTAGCTAGAATAATTGCTATATATTAGGAAAAACGTATATATATATACTAGACTAAAATGAAACTTTTGGCCTAATAGTACATTTGGGAGATGATATGGTTTTGAAGAGTTGCAAGTTTGAAGAATAGTTGTTGTAAATACTAGTAGAGAAAAAATGTGGAAATAGGAAGTAGGCAGCTCAGGACATGAATCTTTGTTATTTAGGAGAAGAAAATGGAGTTGAGCATTTGTGGATTAGATTTGGAAGCATTTGGATGGGCATGCCTATGTGTACACCTGTATGTTAATGTATCTCTTTGCCCTAACACAATAAGTGACTGTAGTTTCATTATACATACCCTACAGTTTTGTTTTGTTTTGTTTTTATTTTTTAAATCCTCACCCAAGGATATTCTTTCCCATTGCTTTCCAGAGAGAGTGGAAGGGAGAGAGAGGCACAGACACTCAACTGGCACTTCCCACACGTGCCCCTGGCCTGGATGGAATCCAGGACCCTTCAGTCCGAGGGCTGACGCTCTAACCACTGAGCCAAACTGGCTAGGGCTACAGTTTTTGTTTTTATTTGTTTCCTCCTGCACAGTACTTTAGTGTTTCTTGCCTTCTGCTTTAAAATATCCATCCAAATGACTTGCGCCCTGCTGGCCTTATACCTCTATTTCTATTTTTCTTTCTGAGATTTTGCCTTTGCAGTAGACAGCAGAACCCCATGTTGTCCCAGTCCCAGCCCTACCCCTGCTCACTGTAACTTTGTACCTTTTTCACATTCTTGTTTTTTCTCTAACCACCTCAGTTTCTGCTTATGTCTTTTAATCCTGAAACACCTCTGTTCAAATGGTGACATTCTCGGGATAGAAACTTTTACAGTCAACAATTACTGTATTTTATTCTCATGGTAAGGAAACGCCCTAGCAGTATATTTTCCCATCTTTAATGCCACCTTTCATCCCCAGTAAACAAGCACATATTGAAAGTAATGTCATTTAAGATGTATTTTATATTTAAATATAGTCAAAGTAGTTGAATGCATAATGAAGTTATAGTTTTGATTTAATCTGGAATCCACTGTATAAGCAGTTGGGAAATGTCACCTTTGTATAATGGTCCACTTATTATGCTTCGATAATATTGTTTAAATAGAAGTATTCCTCTAAAATGGAAGTATATTCGTGTTCAGAGGAAACATCCCAAATGCCCTGCCTATTTAAGTTTACAATATGGAGCAAGTGATAACAGGGATATTGAAAACAAATGAAAGCATTTATACATGTGTAAAAATGAAATATTTTTGGTTATTAAATGCATGTAAGTGATAAAACACCTTAGCAACAAAAAGAAGGCTCTGATGTTTCATGGTTTATCAGTCCTCAAGATAGGGTTATTTAAAAAAAAAAAACATTGGCAGAATTGATGTTTTTTTTCTTAACCATAACAAATTTATTTTGAAAACGCCCATAGTTAATAAAAGATGATTTTGTCAATTAAGGTAGTAATATATCTAAAATCGGTCAGTTTCTTGTATTACCAAACAAGTAAGGTGTGTGGTTTTCAACCAAGGCCACAAACTATACTAAATGTTTCAAGATGAAAATGTTAAGATTACTTAGCAACTCTAGTTAGTTTTTGTAACTTATCCTAAATGGTAGTGATCGGACACTGAGGATTTGGTTATTTTTATTTGCCAGGGGTAGGAGTATGTGGCTTTTACTTTGTTTTGGGCCAGTCAAGAAATTGAGATTAAAGTGCCTAATAGGATTAAAAACAAGTAAACCTTTATCATTCTAGCCTGGGGTCAGGGTTAGATGATATTATTAGCATATTAATTGTTCAGAATTTGTCTTACATGAGTGATCAAGTTGTTGAAGAAATTTGATAGTTGTCCTTATGTGGAGCAATGTAGGCTTGCCTCTTTCTATTTTGTCTATATTGCTTAACTTCAGGCAGTTCTATTTCATTTACTCAACAGATTTTTATCAAGTACTATATATTTGACATTGTTTTATGCCCTTCAGGTATTAGAAATTACTAAGGTTGGTAGTACATAGTCCCTAATTCCTAGAATCCTTTGCATGATTTCTCTGTTGTACTTCTACAGCATTGCTAGAACTAGATTTTTATCATGAAGGCATTTTTATATGGATGTGTATTGATGACAGATTTTGAACTTATTGCCACCACAGTTTTTTGTGTATTTTTTTTAATCTCAACCCAGTGAATCTGGTACATAGATGTTCTGCAAATGTTTGTTCATGGTATTTGAGGTTAATAATCACCTTTGAATGGAGTACAAAATTTTCTTTTTATAAAATTTTGTCACAAAATGAATACAATTGAGTCAAAATCTTTTGTAAGTCAGTTGTAGTAGTTGCTTATGGCTTGTATTTCTGTGCTTTTTGAATATTGGAGTATACTCTAAGAGCTACATTAAATATAGGTAAGAAGATAGATACAGAAATTAGGCAGTTCTTTGGGTGCTGTAGTCTTTCCTGATAGTGCCAGTAGGTTTTGACAACTCATGTTTGACAGTTACAGTTTTATCTCAAGTAGCCAAGTAGTACTGATTTAGATGCCACATCTGAATCAGTAAATGTAGAACAAACTTGATTTCTGAAAAAATTCAGTTATTTATAAACCCACCAATCCAAACATCTCTTTCTCTTGAACATTATTTACCTTAAAAGAAATTTGAAATAAAGCTATTCTTAGCAGGTGATTGTTGAGAAGAAATTCTGAGTAATTATTGAGGAAGGTCATTGAGACAGGTCAGCTAGAGATGGACACACAGCTTGCCTAATAATTGGATGGAAGCTACCTGGCTGGAAGATGGAGCTGATTGGTGGATCAAAATCTCAGAGGGAAACCTTCCATTTTTAGTTTAAATGTTTATTAGAATTATATTCCATGAAGTACTACTGTATGCTGCTATTTAACTATTAAAAAGTAAATGATCATCAATGATTACTATTACCGTGCCAAAAGGTTGTTTTAAGTGATTTTTGGAATGTGAAATATTTTGAGTGATACTTAGTAAACTTTTCTATTTTTTTGAAATATGAAGTTTGTAATATATCTAGAATTAGAATACAACATATCTTATAAATAATTTTCTATTTTATGTGTTTATTTGCTGAAGCCTATCTTTGTATTTCTTCAGGTTTATGTGAGATTAAGGCCATTCTTCAGGGAATTCCTGGAACGAATGTCTCAGATGTATGAGGTAAACATGCATGAGCTAATTACATAAGTATCTTTATTTTATTCAACATAGTACCCATATTTAGATCATGTATAATGATTACTTCTTTTCCCCTGAATTTGTAGATCATTCTTTTTACTGCTTCTAAGAAGGTGTATGCAGACAAGTTACTGAACATACTAGACCCTAAAAAGCAACTGGTCAGGTAAATTTAATTAAGAAATAGTGGAAATGTCTGTCACACTGATCTATGAAGTTACTATGATTATATTTAACTTTCATGGCCATTTTCAGTTGGCTACATATATAGAGATTTGTTGTGTTAAATGGTGAAAATAAATGAATTTTTTAAACTCCATAACTCTTTTAAGAGTTCCTAATGCTTTAAGTCCAGACAGACGTTCTTTGAAAGGATACAAAGGTCAAAAACGTGTTTATGTATTGTTACATCTGTATCCTCACTTCTTTTGGGATTGGGGGGAGGGCGGGGCTTTGTGAAATTTTTCATGGTGTGCATGATGTTTCACTTCTTTATGTCTCTGAGATAATGCATGTTATGTCACCTTTTTAATGGCATAGAGAAATAAAGGTAAATTTTAACAGAAAGGATCAAATTAAACTCTTGCTTTTTTCAAGAGCAAATGTATCTTCCATGGAAAGAAAATGTTACATGAATCTAATTGGAAATTGCAGTACGTTTAAGTCACTCAGGTTATCCTGATCTGGACTCAGTTCCTTGTGTGTCCTGAGCCGGCAGATACAGTGTGTTTCTGGTTAGGTGAGAGTGCCTTTGGCAATTTTAAAACAGTTTGGAAATTAGTTCAACTGAGATATTAAGACTGCAGCAGCCTTGTTGCATCCTGTAAAGATGTAGGAGTTAATCTTTGAGTTTTTCACCAAGAGCTGAGAGAAATGCTACAAAAGGCTCGTAACAGCCTTAATAGCTGGGTATTCGTTTTCTTGAATACTTTCTGCCATATTGTTTTAGTGAAAACTCCTAAGCTTAATTTCTACTGTTACTAGTACCTTTATTATTGAGTGATTGCAACTATGGTAAAAGGCTTTTCCCTACTGTCCACATTTATGAGTTTTTCTTTCTTGTAAATAGAACTATGATTTTTTTTTAATCTAAAGGATTAAAATTTGTCCTTGTAGTTAGTTTCGTTTTTATCTTTAACATAAGCAAGCTTTATACATACAAAATAGAAAATGTATTTTCTATTCATAAAAGTACATTATAATTTATGCTCATTTTACAACAAAGGTATACAAATGATTTTGCTTTGATCATTAGTTCTGAAGATGTCTATTCAGTACCTCCAGTGCCCCAGGGAACAGTGGTGAGCCACACAAGCCCTTCCCCTCCTGGAGCTTTCATTTTACCGGAGGACAAATGTACTCATGCAGTTATGATGTTATACAGCAACACCCCTCTTTTAAACTGGAGTTCTAAAAATCTTCACATTTAGGAGTTTAAATTTATTTTATCTTTTTACATTTTGAAAAACTTAAAACAGGAAAACCTTTTTGAACAATATATTGGAATTCATTAGAGTGCTATAGGGAATTCTCAAGATACACACAAATTCCTATGATCCCTCAATTCCTTGAGTCTAAATGCAGATTTGATTACTGTCCAAAAAATAGTAGTTTCTTTCTAAAACTGCAGGTACATGCTGTTGACTCTCAGATTTCTGAATACTGGAGAGGCTTTAGCATAAAGTACCTGTTAGTATCCATGTACATATTCAGTTGTCTCCTGTCTTGAGTGAGTTTGCTGCTGTTGGGGAAAAAGCATCAGTATTGATTGCATGTACATGCTGTATCTGCCTCTTCAGTTTCCTCATGTTTAAATGTTTATGCAAATAAAATTAATTAAATCCTTTTGTTTAGTCTTATTTTTTCAAAGTAGTACTGTCTTTAAACCTTTTAGAGATAGATGATCATTTAAAAGTATTATAATAAAGGGGAAAGAACTATTTATAGTACATTTTGTCTGGATGTAAAATTCTTACTCTTTGCTATCAACACTGACACTGATATTTTTAAGGTTGAGTTTTGTCGAGGCAGTGGGGTAGGGGGGTGGATTGTTAGAACTGACAGATTTTGTGATAGAAAATGCCCTTTTCTTGAAATTGCATGATTAAAAATACAGGTATGAGTAGGCCCTAACTTTTGAAAAATTGTTTAGTGAGATTAAGACACAGGGAAGCCAAACCACCTAATTATTAATGTATATAAATGGAGTGTTTCAAGGTGATCTGCATCAATTACTAGTAATATACAGACTAATATTTTTGAGTACGAAATGAAGATTACATAATAGTTATAGAACCTAAGTATTATAAAACCCTTAATAGCTTTTTAAAATGATACAGAATTTTCCAACTTAGTATCTATCATTGGTGAAACATCAGTTTATATGTTACACTTAAATTTAAATTCATCATTTCCTTCCATCCTTGTTTTTTCAAATGACCATACACACACACTAAATTAAAAGAAAGATGGGTGTTTGGGAAAAGTTGAAATGATGGAATGTTTTGGCCTCCACACCTTTTGTCAAAAACTATAAGGGAAACTAAAACCTTTTTTTTTTTTTTATGCCAACACAGAAACATTCCTTCTTATATTTTCTATTCTGGCATGTACAGGGATAGGGAGGCTGTGTGGTCTTCTGGTTAGAGCAAAGGACTGGGAGCCAGGAGGATCCTGGGTTCCAATGCGGGGCTAACCACTGACTTACTGTGTGACCTTGGGCAAGTCACTTGACCTCCTTGTGCCTCAGTCAACATCTGGAAAATTGGTTAAAAAGCAGGACCTCGCTGACAACCAGATGCTGCATCTGAACTGAGCTTTCCTGGGTAAATAAATTAAAAAAACAATTTACAGAGTTTTTAATCCCTCTTTATTTTTTAATATAACATTTTGGGATAAACCGAAGTTCTTTACGGCATGGTAATATTTGGTTGTAAGGTTTCAGTAGTTGCTAAGAATTTTTATAGTAAAACTGTAGCCCAAAGCTTAGGCCCACGTTTGTATATGAATTTCCTCTGTGAGACAAAATAATAAGGCATAACCTATAAAGCCTATGGTATGTGTGTGTATATATGTTTCAGTATATATTGTACTTTTTAGAGGTTGCTTTTTTTTAAAATTTGTTTTTATTTTTATGTTTAGGCACCGACTTTTTCGTGAACATTGTGTTTGTGTACAAGGAAACTATATAAAGGACTTAAATATCCTTGGACGAGATCTTTCAAAAACTATAATAATTGACAACTCACCACAAGCCTTTGCATATCAGGTAGGAAGGGAGTTGCTAAACAAACCCAGATTGGGGAAAAATCACAATGAGGACAAATGCTGCCAAGCAATATGATGGGAAAATAGAATTTTCACTGGTGGAATTTCCCTGTTTAGTGTCAAATTTAGAATTAGAAATTCCAAGTTGGTATATTCCTTGTGGAAAAGTTCTTTTAAATTGAGTACAACATAAATAAAGAAAAATCGTAGTAAATGAGTAAGAAGGGACTATAAGATACACATCATTTAATAGCATTCTTATGAGTTGTTACATCAGTAATTTAATTGTAAACATGTTTGAGAATTAATAGCTTAACATGTTCTGCTGGTCTGTTTGATTTGACATTCTTAAATATTTTCTTGGACTGTTTTATTTACCCCAATTGTTAATGATTTTTTGAAATATAACTGACTAGAGATGAGCCACCCTTGCAAGATATATTTTACATTATAAATATGTTCATGTGATCTATTTGAGATTTCCTTCAAAATAGGTGCAGAATGGGGATGATGGAAAATGGGTTGGGTATAGAGTTAAGGTTTGCCCTTAACCTCTGTGTTTTAAAATGTCCATAATAAAAAGGGGAAAAACCCCGTAAACTGCATATGGTATTGAAATATGTTCAGTTTAGGTCATTTACTTGCTAGCATTTTGAAATATGTTTTTAAGAATTTCTTCTTGGCTCCTAGATAAAATCATTTCAGTTATCCTCCACCTCAAACACAATGTTCTGTGCAAAATGTTTAAAGATAATTTATCCTCGAAATTATTTACTATAAAACAAATAAGGTTTGCATTCTTGTTTTTAGACTCTTCAAAGACATAGCATTGAGTCAGTTTGTTATGTTCCTGTGTTTCAGATGATCCTGCTATTTGTTGGGAATAAAACAATGAATTGGGACACGGTCCCTGTGTTTAAGTATATGCTCTCTAATAGTGTTCTCTGCTTAGACAGGCAAGACCCCTTCATGCACAATGCCTAGCATTGACTAATAGTAACTGTTTCTTCAAAGAGTAAAGGAATGTTTTTAGTTACATTAATGCAAGACTTGTTTTAATGGATCTTTCTTGTTCAGTTTTATATACACTAAGAAATTATGCTGAAAACCCAATTAGGCTTCAATTTCTTTTTTATTTTATTTTCATTTTTTTTTAATTTATTGACTTTAGAGAGAGGGAGTAAGGGAGAGAGCAACATCAATCTGTTGTTCCACTTATTTATGCATTCATTGGTTGATTCTTGTATGTCTGACCGGGGACTGAACCCACAGCCTTGGTGTATCAGGACGACCCTCTAACCAACTGAGCTGCATGAGCTGATTTTTTTAAAGCTTTTCCAAAGCGGGCAAAATGTAGGTAAAAAAGAAGATTTAATTACTTATTTATCATTTTAGCTATCTAATGGAATACCTATAGAAAGCTGGTTTATGGATAAAAATGACAATGAACTCCTAAAATTGATTCCATTTCTGGAGAAGCTTGTAGAACTGGTAAGTATGTCTTATTTATCTTTTTCTGTTATGTTTTTGTTGGCTCAACTTTATTGAAATAAATCTTTTAAACTGCTTTAAAAAGTCAGTGTGCTGGGTGATTAGGGCAAAGACTGAGAAGCATTATCAAACCTTATCAATTATATTAAAATTATATTTATCAGTATTTTAAAATTTATAGAGTCATTATTTTTATTTCACTGGGCGTCCTCTTACAAGTCACTACCTACCTTTGTTAATTTGATTTCATTTTGCTTTCATTAAAGTTCAGGTGTAGAAATACTGCTTATGCTGCTAAAACTATTCTGGGAATTTTTTTTCTTATATCCATGGATTAATTTTAAAACTAATATATGAAATAGAATTCAATGGCTTGACGCTTTTACCTAGGCTTTTTGTTTGGCTTGTTACTTTAATGGCAGTTTTTTTACATCTAAATTTAACTATAATTTAATTGCTTCTGTGTAGTACATTTATATTTGGCAAATGCTATAAGTTGCAAAATAAATGATATATTTTTTGCAAAGTAAGAATGTTCATAATGGTCTGAGGATCATATTTTTGAAATTACGTGGCCTTTAAAATGTCTTTTTCTCCACACAGAATGAAGATGTTCGACCTCACATCAGAGACAGATTTCGCTTGCATGATTTGCTGCCCCCAGATTAAGTACAGACTTGTCAAATCATGAAGGGGGAGAGAATGCAGGACCCTTTTGGACTAAGACAAAACATTGCCATTACTGTTGAAATTTTGCATTTTTGTACCCCGTCTTGCTTTTCTTATCTTTGGTGCCCAATAATAATCAAGGGTTACAGAAAGAGACTTTATCTCAGATTGAATACATACAGTAGGTAGGCTAAAACAGAAGAGTCTTTAGAACTAGTGCAACTCCAGTGAAATTTTTTTACGTACAGGACATCTGCAGTTTATAAAGAATTCTGTTTCTGCCACCAGCAGTTTGACCTGTAGTCACACAGGATTTTATGATAATAACAGAGATGAAAATGGACTTTTATTTTCTCTCTGTTTGGTGCTCTAAGTGGGTTTGTAGCCACTTTTCTGTTACTTTAAGATTCTCATTTCAACAGGAATGGCCAGTAAAAGTTGTTTTATTTTTCCTGTTAAGGTTTATAACCTTTTTACATTTTTGACCTGTATTAGATTAGAATTTCATTATGCATTCCTTTTAGTTGAGGCGCTTCATAGTTTTCTGGAAATAGTCAATTTTTAGTTTTTTTATTATACATTTGAATGGCCGGTTTCCTGCTTTGTCTGCCTGCATATTGTATATTTGTTTAAAAATATTCTCTACTTTTAGTCCATGTAAGTTTCATTTAGAAAGACATGCATTTATATTTTGTTTCTGTAATATTCTACTGTAGGTGAAATCTTTTCAAAAATCAAGAGACTGGGTAGATAAGAATATATGAATGACTAATATTCAAATGATTTAAACCATTGTGATGGCATGTGTTCCCAAATGGTAATATCTTGCAATGGCACACAGATTTAATGGATAAAGGTATACCTCAGACTTCACTGTGCTCACCAATCTTTGAGGAGAATGTGTTTGGTCACCTTTTGGGCTTGATTTGGTTACTACTGCCTTTGGTTTCCTCCAGGAATGAAGTATTCAGCACAGTGACTCGGTATTTTTAGTTAATTTGCATGGGCTGGTAGTACCTCTGTTATGCTCTCGGTTACAATCAATTTAAAATTCTGTGTAACAGTCTTGGTACCTTACAGTAGCTATGCATAATCCTGTGGCACAGTAAACTCCCAAGCCACCAATGCAGTTAATATGCTCTCATAGTGGTTTTCTATACTATATGAAAATAGTCTCCAAGCCTTGGTTCTCTAATGCAGCTACCACAAGAGGTTGATATTTTTATAGTGGTGTGTAATCTCCTTTTCGGGAGGCTTTTTATGGAAGGTAGAATTTGTAAGGTTAGTATGCTTTGCCTCTCAACTGCATTAACATGCCACAGGCTCAGACTGTTTTTGTGTAAAGGATGTCAAAGAACGGCACTTTTTCTAAAGAGAAGTTTGATATTTTGTATGCTTGTTAAGAAAGTACAGTATTGGAAATTAAAGGTGGACAACTGATAATTGAGGAGTATGTCACTTAATTTTTTATGTATATTACCTGTTTACTTGTACAACTTACTGTACAAATTACATGCAGCTTCATTTTCAAATGAATCCTTAAAATAAGGAAATCTTTTTAGGAAAACATTTAATTTTTGTATTTTTGATTTTAAAGGCATGAGTTATGTCAATTTTCAGTGTATTAATGAAAATTTTAACTTTTCATCAGGTTGAGTGTTTTCTTACTATATTATCTGTTGTGTATGTAGTTAGCATATTGTGTCACTGAACTGTTTAAAAATCTAGCATGTAGAGCAAGCCTGTTTTGTGGAAAATCCTTATTCATTAAATAATCATGGCAGGTTTTCTGCAAAAGAAAAAAGAAGCATTTGCAATTCAGAATACTGTTTTTGTTTTGTTTTGTTTTGTTTTTGTTTTAATTTAAAGAAAGGTATTTTGCTTGCAGGAAAAAAAACTACAGATTCATTTTAATGAGAATCTTTGAAATGTATTTATCTTTAGGGCATCTGGGCATCTTTATGCTGTTTGTCTTCTGTCTTTCTTGAAATAAAATGTACATACGTTACCTTTACATATGCTCTTGCTCAAAATTGTGAACCTAGTTACACTTCTCCTTGCTCCCTTTTTATGCTCAAACAGCAAAATCCAAAACCTATACAAGACCTAAACTTTCAGCGTGCATTATAATTGCTGAAAGCTTTTCTGATTAATACAGTCTCAAAGGGCTTTCCCATAACTTAAAGGGAAATGTAAGCACCTATCTATACCACTGTGCCTGTGGGCACTTTAAATAAACACCCACTTATAATCATCTTTTATTAATAGTAAAGCTGTTTTCAGTCCCATGCTAGGGAGAGTTCTCTAAAGTTGACTGACAAATGAATCAAGCATAACAAAATTCTGTAAAGAAATAAACTAAGGGAAATTTTGTATGGCCTGAGCAAATTTCTTGAGACCAGTTTTAATATATAGTTTTTTCATTACTTGACTTGAGTCATCTTAAATCTAATACAAATTTTTAAATAATTTATAGAGGCAACTATCCAGCTTCCTTCAATGTTAATGTTTTATCTTCTCGTTACCCCTTTTCTTTATCTGTTCATAGATGTTATCTTAAACACTTCCATTTAGTTAAGCGGAGGTGTATATTTTATGAACTGAGACGTGCCCAGCCCCTACAGTTCACACAGGAAACATGACTCTTAAAAACTGACGATAGTAAATGCAGGAGAGGTGGATACCTGATAAGAGACAGCAAAAGTGACTTACATACATATTACAACTCTGAAGTACATATTATAATTGTGATATTTCCAGTGATAAATGTCTGACTTTTAAGACATTCTTTTAAATATTTGTATTGTTAGAATGTTTTAATCAGTTGTGTTTTTTAATTCCATGTAATATATGCAACCCTACTCAGATTTATATCACCAAATTTCTCCTTGGGTCTTAAAAGAATTAATAACAATTTGAAACCATAAATTGTTTTATATTAGCTAGTATGTATATTTATTTACCCGATGGCTTTATCTTGTTTCCCAAAATTTGGGGGGAATTTGTTGAAAGCATTGTGACTTCGATAAATGGCTATTTTCTTGTAACTGTCAGTGAAAATGTATGTGTACATTGTTTTTTTTTTATATTTCTCTGGTTTTTCTGTTGTTTTGTTTTTAGGGTTAAACATAGAATGGTTTTTTTAAAAAAGTTCTCTTTGGCCAATGACTTTTTCAACTACATACTACTTTCATTCAACCTTCTAAAGAAGTTCATTTTTCATTGTTTATTCAGTCAACTTACCTGAAAAACAGAGACTTCATCTCATCAATGAAGAAAGTATTTCATTATTCCTACAAATCTTTACAGCGAGCACAGAATTCTTCATAAGGACCAGATCTTTTCCACGTCTTGTGTCAATCACATAAAGCTGAAACGTAAAGGACACTGAAGCTTTCATTTAACTGTACTAACATGATGGTGTTATATACTACATCATTAGCTAGTTAAGGTTTTCTGACCTGATTTTTCTTTGTCTTCCTAGATATTTATTTGTTATCTCTTTTAATCTTGTGTATCTAAAATTAACTTAGTTAATAGTTACCCACTGAATAACTATGCCAAGCAACTAGGAAAGAATGTTTATTTTATTTCCCCTTATAGGGGAAGAGTGGACTGGGAACAAAAATGTATGGGCCAGAAGGCCCTAGGTTGTCATTCATTCACTTTCTTATTCCTCTCATGACCTATGTTTGAGTATAGTATTTTTTCAGTGTTGATGTGCTTGATTATGTCATTATTTTTCATGTCTTCCCGAGTTGAAAGCCTGCTAGGAACCTGTATGAAATACATTTTAAATATTCAGCATAAGAACCACAAAACTCAGTATCTTATATTTAAATGCTACTTAAATTATTGGAATCCAAGTCTCACTCACTAAGGATACATTTTTATAAAATGTTTCTCTGTATCTTGAATTGAAATTACTTGCCCAGAGGCAAGAGTTCTTGGGATATAATGTGTTTTGAGAAATTTTTTTAAAGGGATACGAAAGCAACAAGTTTATACTTTATGGTTTTGATATTAGTTAGTATTTTAAAATACATCAGTAGTTCCCAAACCTGACTGTTCATTAGAATTACTCCGAGCTTTGGAAATAGATTCCTGAAGCCTAACTCCTGCAAAATTGTCTCGTTGGGTCTACAGTGGGGCCTGAGAGTTCTGGGGTTTTTTTGTCCTTTTTAAGCCCTGCAAGTGATTCTAATAGCCAGGTTTGGGAAATCACTGTTTTAAATGTGACAGTGGTTTAAGAGTAGGCAACAAAATAAAAGTTTACCGGACATCTCTGTGGTAGAGTTTTTCTTTTTTCTTTTTTTTTAAACTGGGACCAGATTTCACAGAACTTACTCAAGATACATGGAGGAATAATAAGATTGAAGCTACTGCTCGTTATCCTCTCATACTTTTAAGAGTTTGCATTCCTAGCACTTGGAATAGTTGATCATATACACAGCTGAAGGACATATCCCTGAATGAGACCATTATATATAAATTGTAAAATACTTCACTATTTTTTTATTTTATAAATCTTTGTAGAAATAAGCAAGGAAATACTACTTTCATCTTTTGAAATGGGAGTTTTCAAGGCATTGTCCTTTCAGCATTAAGGTAGGGAGGAGTTAATATTCTCTCTGCCTTTTCCCATGTGAATCAATATGAAGTCATGGACATTTTAAAATCTCATTTTAATTTCTACATATTTACTATGCAGTATAGCCATGAACAAGCAATGTAGATTTAGTTTTCTCATCTTCAAATGCCCTGATCACCCTACCTCACAGGGTTGTTGTGGGGATAAATAAAACTTTTATGGAAGCACTTTTCTTTGATGATATTTTATCAGCCATTAGAAACATTGTAATATCTAACAATTTTTTTGTATAGTGCTCTTTTTGTTTACAAGTACACATTTTTTTTCACATTTCTTTCCCTTTTGATGATCTTTAGGACAAACCTATGAGGAACATAGTAGGTTAGAGATAAGGTAACTAAGGCTCAGAGAGGGCTGTGACCCAAGACTTCATAACTGTTGTGGGAGACTTGAATTCAAGTATAACTACAACATGCTCTTTCCCAAGGCCTTGGCATTCCTTTTTTTTTTTTAATGTCTATGGATTTCAGAGAGAGAGAGAGAAACATCAATGATGATTGTCACTGATCAGCTGCCTCCTGCATGCCCCCTACTGTGCATGTGTCCTGACCGGGAATCAAAATGCGATCTGGATCATAAGTCGATGTTCAACTGCTGAGCCACGCCAGCCAGCGGCCTTGGTATTCTTATATAAGCATGTTTGTACATAAATACAAAGCTTTCTCAAGTTTATAAATCAGTTTAGCCAACAAAATGTTCTTATAAAGGAGTATAATAACTCAATGTAAAAGCCTGTGGTACAAACTAGGCCCTAAAGTTTAAGGATCCAATTTTTAAACTAGAAGGAAATTACAAGTTCCAAGTGTGCCTCTATTTTACAAATAAGGAAATGTGTCTAGAAAAGTGTCTTCCCAAGATCACCAGAGCTGGGATTAGAATCTAGGTCTCAATGGGATGACAATTTTTTTAATCCTTACCCAAGGATATTTTTTCCATTGATTTTAGAGGCGGGGGGGAGGGGGAGGAGAAACATTGATGTGTTCACATTGATTGGTTGCCTCCTGCACACACCCCGACCGGGGCCAGAGATTGAGCCTACAACCCAAGTATGTGCCCTTGACAGGGAATTGAACCCGCAACCCTTTGGTTCATGGGCTGACACTTTAACCACTGAGCAAACCAGCTAGGGCTGGAATAACATTCTTACTTTCTAGTACTACTGTGTGCTGAAGTGAAAAAAACCTGAATAAAGAAGGGATTTTAGAAAGAGAAGATGGCAAGAAAGAACCAGATTATGGTGAGCTAAAATGAGAAGTTTATACCTGATGTAATGGACTAAATAACCAGCCAATGTAGCTGCAAAGTAGCACTCTGGTCCCACCCCCTACCTATCTGATGAGTTATTTTTCTCCAGCTTTATTGAGTAAAATTGACATATAACATGATGTAAGTTTAAGGTATACAATGTGATGATTTGATGTACAGATATATTTTTAAATGTTTACCACAATAAGCTTAGTTAACATTCTTTATCTTGTGATTATCTTTTTTTTTTGTTACGATGAGAACATTTAAAATCTCTAGTAGCAACTTTCAAGTATACAATACAGTATTATTAACTATAGCCACTGTGCTGTACACTAGACCCCCAGAATGTTAGATCCTCATACAACTGGAAGTCTATAACGTTTGACCAACATCTCATAATTTCCCCCACTCCCAAGCCCCTGGCTGTGATGAGACTTTATAAATTTCTCTTAAGCTCCAAAGGAGTTTAATGCACAGACAGGTTTGAGAGTCACTGCAGAAGGTCTTTGAAAATAAATGACGGTTTCAGGCGAATAGTTGACTTAGGAGTATGTTAATAGGAGCATGGAGTTCAGAGTCAAAAGACCTGAATTCAAGTCCTTAACTCATCCACTTACTAGACAGAGTAGCTGAGACTGTTTGTTCATCTGTAAAATACCTTTCAGAATTACAAAGATGAAACTTGTAAAACAATGTACAGCCCTTGCCAGCCTGACTCAGTGGTTAGAACACTGGCCTGCGGATGGAAGGATCCCAGGTTCAGTTCCAGCCAAGCTCATGTACCTGGGTTGCAGGCTCGATCCCCAGCCCCGGTGAGGATTAAAAAAACGATGTATAAATATCAGAATGGAAATGTGAATGCAGCTAGTTTTCTCGAGGATGTGGAAAAACAGTTTTGGAAGATGACAGAAGTTAGAGGGGGCAGAAATGGGCAGTAGAATCAGTATTGCCACAGATGTTGGAAAGTTCTCAAGAAAGAAAAGAGCAGTAGGGTGCATTCAAATGAAGACTGGAGAAGCGATAATGGAGAGGTCGGCTATGACTGCTAACGTGTTTTGCTGAAAACATGCTGAGTGTTGAAGAAATGGGTGATGAGGAAATGGAAGAGTATCCACTGGCTTGGGAAGTCTGGTAAGTAGGTGGGATAGCATATGATTTGCTGAGTTAGAAGCCTCAATGGATGAGGCAAATGAACGAGCTTTAGATCTGAAGTATGACAGTGTTTGTTGAGGGTAACTATAAGTAGCCTTCCTAATGAGAGTGAAAATCATTTTAAAACACTACCTTACTATGTGTTAGACACCTCGAATGGCAGAAGAAAGCAAACCGGACACTGCCCTCAAGCTTACAGACTAGCAGTGGAGACAGTATTGCTGGGAAATGGGTTATAAAGGACAAAAATAGCTTTGAGGGTGCTAACAAGTCTGGAAGTCAGGCTCGGGTTGGCTGAAGTATTAAGATGAGAACTGTGGAATACTGGAAAAATGTAAAGCCAGGTTTGGTTGGGGTCGGGGGTAAAATTAAGGGAGCAAATGATCAGATTTGTCTTAAAAGACCACTTTGGCTGCTGCATAGGCAATAGAGTGGGTGGGACACCAGTTAAAAGATGTAGAAGTCGACCTAACGCCCCACAATGAACTCCTCTCTCCAAGGTAACGAGTGGCTAATGCGCCGGGTGCTGGCATCACAGCGGGCAGTGTGGGGCCAGGAGAAGGTTGAAGCCCTGAGAACAGGCTTGTCTGGTTGACTGACAGGAATAGGAAGGTACTTTAGGATTTCGTGAACCTATAAAAGTATGGAATGTGGAGTTTAATAGAGACAGATGCAGGCTTTTCATGTCTTGTAAGATTCTTGGGTAGGCTTTAGGGGGACAGTTAAAAATGGAAAATGTCATTCAATTACATAGTAGTTTGTTCAAATCACAACTCATCTTATGTTAATGCTCAGTGATTTGGGTATTTTAATTTTTTTTTTTTTAACCCTCACCTGAGGATTTTTCCATTGCTTTCTCAGAGAGAGTGGAAGGGGGAGAGAGAAACATGGATGAGAGAGACACACTGAGTGGCTGCCTCCTGCTCACGCTCCGACTGGGGACCGAGCCTGCAACCTAGGTACATGCCCTTGGCCAGAATCAAACCCGGCCCCCTTCGGTCTGTGGGCCAGTGCTCTAACCACTGAACATACCTGCTAGAGTACTTTATAAATGAGTTTTAACCTGGTTCTATTTGCGATTAAAACCTCTTCCGCCTTATTTCATCTGAGATTTTGAGTCTGGTGCTTAGGGTATTTCCACCTAAAAAGGAGCCATGAGCATCTCTGCTTTATTTTTGCTGCCATTTACTATCCTATGGCTTTAATGAAATTCTTGAAGGGAAAGGTTTTAATGTTAATTTCTCAACAAACACTGATCAAACTGCTCATCTGTAAAATGGGAATACTGTCATGTGCAATTATAGGGCTCCCTTAGAAACTAGAGCGAGTCACATGTTTTTTGTTTTTGATTTTTACTGATTCTTTTAGAGAGAAACACCAATGTAAGAGGGAAACATCCCAATGTTGGATAGAGACCGCAACCCGGGCATGTGCCCTGACCAAGAATTGAACTAGCAACCTTTCGGTGCACATGGGACAAAGCCCAACCAACTGAACACCACCAGCCAGGGCCACACATTAGTTTTAAGGAGTAAATGAAGTCCCCAGTACGTAGTTCTGGACAACTCTTTCCCTGTTTGCTCATTTCTAAGAACATGCACAATGCCGCAAAAAAATTCTCAATTTCTGCTTCAAAAATTTATCAGTGCTGCACACACATAGCCCATGTATTTTTTCCATAGCACCTCCAACCCCTACACCTCATTTTCAATTACATGTGGTTTAATACCTTGAAGTTAGTATCCCAAGAACCTAGAATAGAACTTGGTAGAGGGTAGGCACTATTTGTTGAATGAGTAAGTGCATATGCTCACATTTCAAAGTTTGAACTTCTGTTTTTAAGTCCAGAAAACTGATTAATTCAAGTGCAGCCCAGAATTGATGAGACTCAGGGAAGCTGGTTCACACTAAACTCACAAGACACTAATTTTTAAGTTATATCTCAATTTCATTGTTTACTGTAGGCAAGTTTCCTCCTTATGAAACCAAATCAGTCACATACCTGCTTGGTAAGGGTAGAGCCAGAGAAAAGTCTATTGAAGGAGAATCATAATGGCTACTATCAAGTCAACAGGATACCTTCATCCCTACTAGATATCTGCTAAAAGTCTGGGTCAGTTATCCCTGGAGACCGTGAAAATCTTGTTCTTTGGCCTTGCTTTCTCTGTATTTCACCTTTCTGCTAACATTTTTTAGATACATTGTCTTAGAATATCTTCAGGCAAGTTAATACAGATGTCTGTATTACCACTTCAGAAATATCCAGTCTTGCTTTCCTGAGACTCTCCTTGAGATAGCTAATTAGATCTCACATCCTCTTAGTCACTTACTATTTCCTAGTTGAGGTTACTGCTACACTGCTGTGAGCTTACTAATGTAATTTTAAAAAAGTGTCTTTCTTTGGGACTCAGATATATTAATTTTCTTTTGGGACTACCTTTCATGAAGAGAAACAATGGCCTGATAGGCAGGTTTTTCTGGGGGGGGGAAACAGTTCTGCATATAAATTTTTTCATGTAGTCAGTCATTCAACAGTTCAGTGCCTGGTATGTGCTATACCCAGACTTAGTATAGCAGACCTTAATCTCTCAAGATTTCTAATCTAAAATTAGACTACTAGAATGTATTTTAAAATTTTTAGCCGAGGCCAAGAATGGAATACTGGAAAGATACTGGGGTACCTTGTGGCATTTATGGAAAAGCTGAACAGCTGGACCTCAAGAGAAGGCAAGAGGCAGTAAGGTGGTCTGGGGAATCGTCACTTCATCAGGAGTCTCTGGTCTTCCTTCGGGTGGTCATCAGCCTGCTTGGTAAGGGTTGAGCCAGACAACCCCCAGGCAGTGAAAATCTCATTCCAAATTCTAAAGCCCTGGGAAAGAGAATCTTTCCATTATTACTACCTAACAATTTGCCTCAACTTAAGAGGCTTAAGATAACATCTCACAGACTGTGGGTTGACTGGGCTCAGCTGGGAACTCTTGCTTGGGGTCTTCTGTGGACGCACTGAAATGGTAGTTGGGGATGGAGTCATCTGAAGACTCAACCAGGATGGATGTCCAAGGTGGCTTCTCACTCCCATGTCTGGCATCTCTGCTGGGGTAGAAAGAGCAAGGGGTTGGCTGAATATTTCTCTTCCTAAATAGCCTCTCCACACGGTTATCTTGGAACACCACATGGTGGTCATAGGGTAGTAAGACTTTTTAAATGGCAGCTGGCTTCCACCAGAGTGAGCATTCCAAAAGGCACGGGTGTAAGCTGTGAGGTTTGCTACGGCCTAGCATTGGGCGCCACTTCTGCCCTATTCTACTGGTCAAAATTGAATCCTAGAGCTGGACCAGACTCAAGTGGAGGGGGCCACATACGGGCTTGAATATTGCTCACTGAAGGGCCATCTTTGGAAACTAGCTACTAGAGAATTTGAGGATTCCACTGGGTTACTTATACCCCACCTATGGATAGATCCAGATTTCATATCATTTGAAGCATATAAAATTTGGAGGACTTTCTTAACAATTGGACAGCCCATGCAATGAGAGGCACCGAAGCTAGAGCTTCACTAACTTCACAGTTAATCTGCTTCTGAGCCCCCTTCCCAAATCAGCTACGGTAAAGGTGCAAATGTGGCTTTGGGGAACCCACTTATACTTGTGTACTGGGACAATTTCCAGACAAGGAGGAATCATTGTGAGCTTTCCCCATGTGTCCAGTGTTCAGTTCAATATAATCTGATCATTTGAATATCTAGAACCCCGGTCTCCTGACTTCTAACAGTGAATTTTCAAATACACCATATTCCACAGTGGTACAAATTCTTTAAAATCTTACTCTGTCCTCTCTATATCTTTTCCCTCTGGCTGCTCCTTCAAGGTTTGTTCTCACTCTATCCGATCTTCAGATGGCCTCTTTCACACAATTCTATCCACTGCCATAACCAGATGGCTCCTAATGCTCTATCTGTAGCCCAGGCTTCTATAGTTCCAAGCATGTACTAGCCATTTCTATTTGAATGTCCCACAGGAATGTCAAGATCTGTGTGGCCAAATTTATTCCTTACTGTGATGACAGGCACCATACAGTCATTTTCAAAAACACTGAGCACTTATAACAAGCCAGACAGTGGAAATACAGTAGTAAAGAACACAGACAAGGTGCCTGTGCTTCAAACAGATATTAAATAAAGTCATTAGAGATTGTGATAAATGCTATGACAAAAACAGAGTGATGAGACAGAGGAACTGGGGGAAGGCCCCTTGTAAGAGGGAGGTCAGGGAAGACCTTTCCGCAAAGGTAACATTTGCACTTTGATTTGAAGGAGAAATAACGTCAATCATGCAAAAAGGTGTGGGGAGACCATTGTAAGCAGAAAGTCCAAAAATTGGAAAAGGCTTAGTAGCCTTAGAGGGCTGGTAGCAATGAGGTTAATGAGCTAGAATGGTGGGAGGTAGGAGTCAGTCTATGCAGGGCCTGGCAGGGCACAGTAAGGAATTGGATTTTACTATAAAAATAACAAGAAGCCACTAAAGGGAATTCAACTGGGAAGAAGGGGTGTCATGATCTGATTTTTTTTTAAGATGTTTTTATTGATTTGAGAGGAGGGAGAGAGAGAAACATGATCTGCTGCCTATTGAGCCTACGACCCAGGCATGTGCCCTGACGAAATCAGTGCGTGAGTGCATGGGAGGGTGGTCAACCAACTGAGCCACACCGGCCAGACCTGACTTACATTTTTAGATAAGCAAACTGACTGGTATGTAGTGAATGGATTGTAGGGCGGAAAAGTGGAAGAAGGAAAACCAACTGGGAGGTTATTATAATAGAAGAGTCTGGAGAAAGCTTGGATTAATGCGGTAGCAAGACATGTGGATAATTAAATGGATTCAAGATTAATACTGAAAGTAAATCACAGAACTTGGTGATGGATTGAATTTAGGGGGTGAGACAAAAAAAGCAAGGAGAGCTCCCAGGTTCTGACTGGAGCACCTATAGATGGGTGTCACCACCACTCACTCCATCTCCAAAGGAATTATCCTCCTTTCCCCACCAACTCCATATCCAATCAGTTACTGTTTTAGTCAGGATATTTCAGAGAAATAGGACCAATAGGATATGTGCATTATTTAGAAATTTATTTTAAGGAATGGCTCACGCTATTTTGGGAGCTGGCTAGTCCAAAATCTGCAGGGCAGGCCAGCAGGCTGGAGACCTGATGCTGCAGAGTACAAAGGCAGTCTAGAGTCAGAATTCCTTTTTCCTGAATGTTTTCTTTTTTTAAATCCTCAACCCAGGATATTTTTTCCATTGCTTTTCAGAGAAAGAGTGGAAGGGAGAGAGAGAAACATCAATCGGTTCGCATGTGGGCCCCAACCGTGGCCAGGATCGAGTCTGCAACTGAGGTACGTGCGCCCTTGGCCAGAATCAAACCCTGGACCCTTTGGTCCACGGGCCAACACTCTAACCACTGAGCCAAACCGGGTATATCTCCTCAGGGTTTTCTTAAGGCCTTCAGCTAACTGGATGAGAACCACCCACATGATGCAGGATAATCTTCTGTACTCTAAGTCTACTGATTTAAATGTTAACAACATAAAACAAATACAGCGAAAACTAGTGTTTGACCAAAAACTAGGTACCATGGACTACCTACGTTGACACATAAAATTAACCATCACAATCACTAAATTCTGTTGATCTTAACCCTTAAATATTTCTCAGATTGGTTCCTTCTTCTATTACCATTGCCTTGCTTTAGGCTTGTGTTATTCTCACTTAATTAAAAAATATTTACTTGCCCAGCTGGTGTGGCACAGCAGTTGAGCATGGACCTATGATCCAGGAAATCATGGTTCGATTCCAGTCAGGGTGCCTGCCAGGGGCTGTGGGCTCGATCTCCAGTGGGGAGTGTACAGGAGGCAGCCGATCAATGACTCTCTCATCATTGATGTTTCTCTCTCTCCCTCCCCCTCTCCCTCCCTCTGTCTGAAATCAATAAACATATATATATATATTTTTAAATTTACTTATATATTAGACACTGTGCCAAATGCTGGAGATACAATTGTGAATAGAAGATAGATTGTGCTTAGGGACCTTGCATTCCAACCTTTCCCTGCCTTCTGTCTTGCCTCCCTCCAATACATCTTTATAAATGGGTATCTGTGTATCATTGCCTCTCACATTTTAATATGCAGAATCATCTGAAGATCTTGTTAAAAGGCAGGTTCTGATTCATTAGGTTTGGGATGGGGCCTGAGATTCTGCATTTCTAACAAGCTCCCCAGGTGTTGCTGCTGTATTAGGAACAAACTTTGAGTAATTGGACTGTAGAATATCTCTTGAAAGACCATCTTTATAAAATGTATATTTGTATACTCTCTGGAAAGAAACACAAGAAATGGGAAACAACGGTTACCACTAGAAAGAACATAATGGCTGATCATTGTAAAAACCCTTTTATAACCTGAATGGTGTACCAAGTATGTGCATTACGTATTCAAAAATAAATTAAGAAAACAACAAAAACGAAATAAAATATCTGGAACTGTTCACTTCTAAACACCCTGCTGTGGAGCCCAGTGGCCCACAGGTCAGAATGCAGCTTAGCCTATCTGAAGCCCTTTATTTTGATCAGTTTACCTGTTCAGTTTATCTCCAATTTCGCCACTCAGTCAGGTCAGGGACCACTTGCGTTCTTTCTACCAGAAATGCACTGGAGCAAATTTCACTTGCTCTTTCAAACTCCAGTTTCCGCAGCGCTAACCTCAGGAAGCCTTTCTCACGCACCCTCCCGCTTCCCCCACGGCTAATGTTACCTTTTTACATTAACCTCACAATGCTTTTTTGTTTCAGACATCACACTGTGTCGAAATTTATTTACGTGTCTATCTTATCTGCTGATTGTGCGGACCTTCAGGCCGAGGCTGCCGTTTATGCCTAGCGCAGACCGAGCTCCTAAGTTACTCTGCGAAAGAACGACTCGTGTACCGGCCTCGGGCGGCTCACAGGAAGGGAACGTCCTCGAGCTCCAGGGCTCGCTTCGACCCCTTCGTGACTTCCGTGAGGCAAACGTGCCGGGAGCGGAGTCTGAGCGCCCCGGCCGCCGCCCTCCGCGCTCGCTCCTTCCCGGGCGCACCGCGCACCCGGCTTCCAGATGGATGTCCCCACCCCTTGCGCACGACTGCGCCCTCCGGAGTTCGGGGAGGCCGCTCCACCGTCTCCGCAGGGGAACATGGCGCTCAGAGCCCGCTTCCGAGAGGGGGGCTCTCCTGGGTATCCGCCACCAGCCAGCGGCGGCGATCAAAGTGACTGATCGGTCGGGGCGGGGGTGGGATAGTCAGGGAAGGGGCGGGGAGGACGAGCGAGGGCCAGGCAGGAGACACCCCAGCTAACTTCCCTGCACTCACGTTTCCTCCCCCGGCCCCAGGCCGGCGTGGCCGATCTCCGGCCGCTTCCTCTCCCGGCCCCAGGTGGCGGGGTACTGAACGCTCCACCACGCCCCCCGCGCATCCGCCGGTCCGCCGGCCACGTCCCACGCCCCCTTCTCGCCCGCGCGCCTATCGCTGCCGTCAGAGGGGGCGGGGCCTAGGCTCCGGCGTCCAGTCAGCCACGGTCCCAGCCTGCCCTGCGCGGGCGAACGAGAGCAAATCCAGTGACTCACCTCCGCCGCGCTAACTCCTCGCTGGCTCAGCCCGCACACACGCTCACACCCGGCTCGACATGGCGGCGGCGGCGGCGGCAGCGGCGGGGGACTCCGACTCCTGGGGTGAGGAGAAGTTCCGGGGGCAAGGCCCGGGCCGGCGCTGGCCCCTCGCCGAGGCAGGCACTAACGCGGCTCGCTCTCTTCCGCAGACGCGGACACGTTCTCCGTGGAAGACCCGGTGCGGAAGGTGGGGGGCGGCGGCACCGCCGGAGGGGACCGCTGGGAAGGCGAGGATGAGGACGAGGACGTCAAGGTGGGTGCGGGCCGGGGCTCCGGGCAGCGCCTCAGAGAGCTGGCGCCGTCGCGGGCGAGGTTGCCCACCGACGGGCGAGCGGGTGGCTCTGGGCCCAGGGGTGCCGCCCGGGCCTGCGAGCCCTGAGTCCAGGCGCGAGCTCAGGGCCCCGCGGTGCCCTCTTCCCCTCCGCTCGCCGACTGTGTGGGCCGGAGACGGGCAGCGTGGCCTTTCGGGCTTCCTTGTCGAGGGCGGCGGCGGCCCTGGCCCCAGCCCTTTGTCGGTCCGCGCCCCGGCCTGGATCCCACCCGCCAACTGGCGCCGGGAGGTGACAGCAGCGGTGGGGCCGGCCCACGTGCAAACTTCGTAATCTGGAGCCTCTCGCCGAGATGAGACTGGCAAGTTGGGGATTGAGCCCCATGGCTTATCCCATATGGAAAACATTGCAACGCACCTGCCTTTCCGAGCTCTTGTCTCCCCAGAGCCAGTAATTCATTTATATCCCCGAAGGCCCAGTTGTAGAGTTGGTACCATTAGGTAAGTGAAATACTGTGCCTTAATTTTAACCTTTTTTTTCCACACAAGAGAAATAGAAACAGTAAAGCGAAATAACTTTTAGTCTCCTTTCCCACGTCGTATGGTAAAAGGATTAACTGAGTACTGAAATAGCTAACAATTATTGGTCAGAAACTTGAATAGTCCACACAGTGACCTGAAAAATGTAGAGGTGACAGAGTGACATTAATCTAAACACGAGATAGCTAAGATTTGGTGGTTGGAGTAGAGAGGGGGCCGGTGCTTAATTTTTTCATACATCTTGTAGATCTGATCCAGATCTACCTTCATCGTTCCGTTTTGAAAACCCCTGGGGGCTCATCATATGGCTTCAGATGACATTATGACTATGGTTTTTTTTTTTTTTTAAGTAACTTCAAAAGTCTCAAATCCAGCATGTTAAGACTTATGAATAAAGTTCTCAAAATTTTTTAATATTTGTGCAGATAAAGTTTTGTATGAATTGGAAAATGCTATTTCATGATTTTGATTCATTTAGTCCGTGTTTTACTCCTGACTCCTACTCTTTAGCATATACTCAACTCTGCATGTCCTTCTGCTTGGGTTGAAAAATTTTAAGCTAGATAATATAGATAATCACTATTAACTTAATATTAATACTGCTTTTGTTTGGATTTTACCCATTTCTCCTGAGTCTAATGAGGTGAATGTTCAATTTATCAAACAACCTGAGGTCCAGAAATGATGGGAGCTTTGCACACATTGGGGTTAATTAGTATTGTTGTGAAGATACTTAGATGCTTCGTTTATATGTTGTATAGACATGGGAATGGATTGTGTTGACCTCTTCATTGAGAGATATGTTACTTCCCTACACTGTAGAGGATTTTCTGTTTTGAGCCTTTAGTTCAGATTTGTCCTTTTAATTTTTCTATGCATACCTGGGTGCAGCAGTTACAACATCTGTTAGTGAAAGTTGGAAATTATCAAATGTGAAGAAAAGATTTGAGAAATCTGGACAAAAGTACCAGAAAATGAGGCCTGAATGAAGTAGTCTGGACTGATGATATGAAGTAGACTGCCTGAGATTATTGGATCTAAATGGTATCTGTCCTGATAAATACAATTCTGATCACTTGGAATCAGTTTTAGAGATTTACAAGTTGTAAAGGATCATAAAAGTAATCTCATCCAGTCACTCTTTTGGTGCAGAATTTCTTTTATACAAATAGCTTATTTCTTTTGCACAAACTTTGAAGTTTATCTGGGAGAAGAAAGCTGAGCTTGTCTGTTTTATTTCTGAGTTTAAGTGTTGGTTTATTTCTGTTGAGTTTCTTCAAGATTTTTCATGATATGATATCCATAGAATAGTTTGATTCCTGGACTCTGGAATCAGATTGACCTGAGTTGATATTGTTGCTTTGACATTTTCTATGAGGTAGTAGGGGAGGCATTAAGCAGAGTTGCCTGGTACATGGTAGGCAACTCAGTAAGTGTTAATTTTTTCTTACTTAAAGATATAGTCTTTTTCTGTCTAATGGAAAGTATGCTTAGGCTGTTTAGATCTAGGATTGGGGTTTATTTTGTCCCACTTTATTTTTATTTCCTAAGCTCAGAAGGAGTAACTTCTTTCCACAGTGGCTGTTTACTGTGAATTTTGTGTTTTGAATGGAATGACCATGTTTATCAAGCAAGTTTTTGCTTGCTCAAAGGTTACCCATCTAGAGTTGAATTTTGTCTCCTTGGATGGTAGTAATACCAAATTTCTGAATTCTAATGTTTTAGTACTTAATTCTTTCCTAAGGAGATGCAAACAAGGCTTAGTTTCCATGAGATCGAGTCATCATAGTCCTTAATATGCTAGGGAGCATACTTTCCTATTACAGTGGCTTTATTTTACTTTTCTTACTATACTGATGTTATGTAGAGGCAGTGGGAGGAATTGTTCATTTGGTATATATCACTGGACTCCTTCCCCATTGCTGGAATGATGTGTAGGCTGTGTTGACAAGAAGGCAGTGAGTACCTACCCACTGCAAGCAGGGACAATACAACTTTTACTGCATTTTAGTAGTCTTCCAGCGTTTCAAGAAGCTAGATTTATTCAAAGGATGTAGAGTTTGTTTTGAGAAAACTGCTCCTTGTTGTGTTCAGCGTCTCAGGCATTTGCTTCTATAACGTTTACAGAATTTCTCTAAGATCCTAGAGTTGGAAACTGCCTGCATCATCCTACCCATTGAACCATCTGTTGGGAACCTTTGTGGGTTAAGCATTGGAAATAGCACTTCTGAAGAAGGGGGTCTATATTTCAGAGAAATGGGAGATTATTGGGAAATACTCAGAAGGTGGGCAAATTTTGCCAGGAAATGGGTATCTTAAAGTGTGTGTGTAACTTCTTATGAAAAATTCCAAACATATACAGAAGGAGAAAGAAAAGTTTAATAAACCCATCACCAATATTCTTTCTTCTTTATCTCCACTTACTGCTCTCCTCCCCCAACCAGAAAATTTTGAAGAAAATCACAATTATATCATTTCAATACCCTGACAGTTTTTTCCCCCAAAGAATATGTTTTTATTGATTTTAGAGAGAGGAAGGGACAAGGAGAGAAACAGATCGACTGCCTCCTGCATGCCCCCTACTAGGGATTGACCTTACAACCCCCACATGTGCCCTGACTGGGTATCTAACCAGTGACCTTTCGGTGCATGGGAAGATGCTCAGTCAGCTGAGCCACACCATCCAGGGCAATACCCTGACAGTTTTTATAAATGTAAGTTTTTAGTTGGGAAGCATGTTTGTTATTGAAAAATACTTATCTAATGTTATTGTAATTCTGGAACACTCAAAATAAATAAGCCACTTGTTCAGAGCTCGGTGTTTTGATCATGATCTTGCTTGGCCGGGAATTTAAAGTAGCATTGATTGATAACAGTTCCGAATATTAGACAGGCACTGAGGTGGAATTCAGTTGAGTGCTGAGCCATACATAATAGGATGTTAAAAACTTAATGAAATTGAATTAAATGAATGACCTGGTTTCCATAGACCAGTATAGTTCTGAGATGAAGGAGGAACGTTTGAACTTCTTTTAAAAACTGAACTTTGCCTGGCCGGGCGTGGCTCAGTGGCTGAGCGTGGACCTAGGATCCAGGCAATCGGGGTTTGATTCCCGGTCAGGGCACATGCCCGGGTTGTGGGCTCGATCCCCAATGACTCTCTCATCATTGATGTTTCTGTCTGTCTGTCTGTCTCTCTCTCTCTCTCTCTCTCCTTTCCTCTCTCTGAAATCAATAAAGATACATTTAAAAAACAACAACAACAAAAAACCTGAACTTTGCTGGGAAGTCCAGCCTTGCCAGGTGCCATTACAGAGTTCTGAGGCCTCTCAGAGCAGGTCAGTACAGCTTAGAAAACACTAGCCAGTAAAAGGTTATTTTCTTGCAAGAGATTATGCTTTATCTAAACCAAACTACTTAAAAGGGGGAAGGAGTATAAGTTAGTGGGCTATAGCTATGGGGCAGAAGAAATTTTACTGCTCTCGAAGCTACTTCTATTTGACGATCTATAAATATATCTTACTTAAGTTGGAAAGCATTTTCAGCCCTAAATGCGTTCTCTTATTGCATGTGACATTCTGTAGTTGTACATTATAAAAATGACAGACCAAACAACTATTGGCCGCATTGTTAGAAGTAAAAAGAAGAAAGCAGGGTTTAAAATTTTTGTTTTGTTTTCAATTCGTAGTTCAGTTGGGAAAGTTTTTAAACTTGAAAAGCAGCCATATCTTTCAGAGAAATGGCTCAAATGATGTTGGGTGTGTATCTGTAGAAGAATATAGATAAGCAAGTCATAGTATATAAACAGCTTCTGTTGTAAGGAAGCTAGCCATTTTAGGAGGTAAATTGTATGTAATAGTTGTAAGATTTATTGGCTACCTAAAATAATTAGGTAAAGAATTTAATTGGATATTGATAGGTAGTCTCTTGAAGCAAATAACCATTTAAGGCTTACTAAATTACAGATTTACTCCCTATTTTAAGTGTTAATTTTTTAGGTGTTTCTCTAGGAATCTTTTTTGTATTTTATCTGAATTTATTGTCAGCATTTACAAAGTCCCAGTGTTTACAGAAAATTGGACAGAGTTATACAATTCTACCTTATATTTATTTTTAGGGAACCTGCATATGTTATAACTAAGGAAACAAAAACTTTTTTAAGTTCCTGGGGTTAGCTACCTGGCCTTTTGCTTTTGGGATTATATCTGTTTGGAAATATAACCAGTGTTTTTTTTGCTGGCATCACTATGCTCTCTTTTTTAAGGATTTGTCCCCTGTGTGGTAGTGACTACAGGGTGACTTGTTTCTAGCATTCTGGGGTGAGGGTGACAGGAAACACTTGCCTTTCAATGGTCCTTTCATGAACAGAGAAATACATGTCATGGTTGGTTCCAGGAATTGTTAGGAACCACTGCTTTTGCTACTAAAACCCACTCTTTTGTGGAATTCTAAGTAGTCTTATGTCTGGCTGATGAGACAGCTTAACTTGAGTGGGGTAAGGTTTTTGCTTTGGGGAAACCAGGGACAGAGACATAGAATTAGAGTGCATGAGATACTGAGGGAGCAGTAGGGGTGGGGGTGATGTTTTACTGGGAAAGGGAATTGAGGAACATCAGCATTGAAGAAAAATGCTTTGTTGCATCTGTTTATTTTGTAGTTACTGGAATGGGGAACTGCTCATTTTCAGCCATACCTCTCCCGTCTTAGCCAGTACCTGAGGTGCTAGACTAGTTTCTTAAAATTACTATAAAATTATCACAGGCAGTTTGAGATGGGTAACTGATACAGTTATGTATCTGGGCATATCTTAGTAGGAACCATAACCCTTCTCTTTGAAGAGATTCCTTGCAATTCCAGGGGAGCTCATTCAGAACTAACGGAAAGAACAAATTTTGGTGGGGAGGGACTTAGTTCCCAGATAGTTGTTTTATACTTCAGGACTCAGGTTAGAATTCATGTTTTTACCATGACACTTTAAAGGAGCTTTGGCCCATTCAGAATAGGTTCCTTCATATTTTCACTAGGATTGTGGGGTAGTTATCTCTGAGTCTTAGTGTCTTTGTAAAATGGGGATAACACCATCTCACTTATAGGACTTTTGTGAGGGTTACTGTGTTACATACATATAAAGCCCTTTGCACAGTAGTACCTGGTGCAAAGTAAGCATTCAGTAAATGCTATCTGTTATTATTATTGTTACTGTCATCATCATTGTCATCATCACTAGTAGAATTGTGAATATGCACTCCCCTGGAAATAAGCGAACGGCCCTCCTATCTGAAGCACTGCCTAAGCAGCATACCGCTCACAGAAAGGACTTAAGTAAAACAGAACAGTAATGCAAACATTTGCTGTCTAGTTTCTAACTCTAGTATCTCAGATGTCCTAACAATGACTAGTTGGTTTGCTTTTCTTTCTTTTTTTTAGCCAATAACACAGCTTTATGTTTTATTTATTTTTTCTTTTTCAGTTGCAGTTTACTTTTAATATTATTTTGTATTGGTTTCAGGTGTACAGCATAGTGGTTAGACAATCATATATTTTACAAAGTGTTCCCCCCAATATTTCCAGTTACCCCCCTGGCACCATACATAGTTATCACAATGTTATTGACTATATTCCCTGTGCTGTACTTTACATCCCTGTGACTGTTTTGTAAATACCAATTTGTACTTCTTAATCCCTTCACCTCTTTCACCCAGTCCCCCAGTTCCCCTCCCCTCTGGCAACCAGCAGTCTGCTCTTGGTTTGCTTTCATTCTGTGAACTCTGAACTCTGGGTTAAATTGCCAAGGTAAGGTGATTATAAAAATATTTTTACTTGTATACGAGTTCTTTCTACTGTGCTTGCAGACCTCATTGGCAGCCTTAATTAGGACTTTTTGTTTCTTCAGTGGACTTACAGATTTTTACTAAGAATCAAGGCTTGCCCTGGCTGGTGTGGCTCAGTTGGTTGGGCATCATCCCATGTGCATTGAAAGGTTGCTGGTCCAATTCTTGGTCAGGGCACATGCCCAGATTGCTGGCTGTTGGTGTTTTGCTCTCATATCAGTGTTTCTCTCTCTCTCCCTTCCTCTCTGTCTAAAAATCAATAAAAAAATCTTTAAAAAAAATAAAAGAGTCAAGGCTTAGGTAGTTTATATACCTAGACTGATTCAGATTTATGATCTGTCTTGTTATGAAACCAGAAGCTTGGTGTCATAGTTAAGCACATTAGTCAGCCTCTGCGTCTTCCAGTAGCGTCAGGGCTGCCTGCTCTGCATCTGCCATCCTATGGCTCAGCTTCAAATGGCATGTCATAGTCTGCCTGGTGGTTGCTTAGACAATGCCTAGGCTACCTATACATTAAAGCCCTGTTTAAACACAGGCTTGTGTCTATCCTTATTAAACTTAAACCTTCTGAATTTTGTGGAGCCTTTAGTAAATTGTTTGGTAATTGGTTTATTTTTAGCTCAATGACTATGTTAGGCATAGGAAAAAAAGAGTATAGATCCACCTTAAAGTGCCTCACCCAAATTAGGGAGTGTGTTCCATGAAGCTGTTTATCAGTTCTTGACTCCTCTTAAATACTGAGTATGTAAAAGAGTTTGTTCTTGTGTTGTTTATTAATTATTGTATTATTTTCCATACGAACTGTAAACTTACTTTTGCCCAACCTTGCCCTATATTATGAAGATTTAATTCAGTAACCAGGGTATGTCGTATGGAATATTGCTTGAAATAACTGAGCCAGTGGTTGGAATGTTGGATGTTTTTACATTTGGGAAATTAAGAAGTATAAAGTACTTAATTTTTTTATTTTAAAGCAACTAGGAATTTAAGAGAAGCTGTTAATTTTGATTGGTTGTCCTGTGTTTTGTTTATTTTTATTTATCGATTTTAGAGAGAGAGAAGAAGGGGGAGAGAGGGAGAGAGAGAAACACCGATTTGTTGTTCCACTTATTTATGTATTCATTGGTTGATTTTTGTATGTGCCCTGAGCTGGGATTGAACCTGCAGCCTTGGCATATTGGGATGATGCTCTAACTAACTGAGCTGCCTCGCCAGGGCTGTGTTTTAATTGTTAACAGAGAAGCTTTTTATGGAATTAGACAAATTGATATAAAAGTTAATATGGAACAACAAACATGCAGGAATGGCCAGGAAAACACTAAAAAACCTACAAGAGGAGACTAGCCTTAGCTTACATAAAAGCATATTACAAAGCCTATGTAATTAATAAAAGCACTATGGTACTGGTGTATGAAGGGGCAATGGGGTAATGGGATAGTATAAAAAGTAGAAATAGACCAGGTACCTATGAAAACATAGTATCTGGTAAATGATGGGGTAAAGAGAGACTTTTTACTAAATGATGCTGTGACAATTAGGTAACCATTTGGAAAAAGATAAAATAGATCCATACTTCACACCATACAAAAGAAACTCCAAATGGATCAGATATCTAAATAAAAAACTAAAATCGTACATGTTCTAGAAAAAAATTCTTTGCTGTAAGAAAATCAAGAGACAATAAAAGATTGATAAAGTTTTCTCCATGAGTGTGGTGGGATGCATAGCACTTTATGGGAAATACTAGAGGCATTTCCCTTAGGAGAACGACGAGGCAGTGATGCCCATTATCTCTGCCTCTGTTCACATTGTACTCTAGAGGTTTAGCCAGTGCAATTAGATAAAACTAAATCAATTGTGGAGGCATAAGAATTGGTAGAGAAGAAGTAAGAAGTAAAGCTAGCCTTGGCTGGTCTGGCTCAGTGGGTAGAGCATTGTCATTGTTTGATTCCCAGTCAAGGTCATGTTAGTTGCAGTTTCAGTTGCAAGTTCAATCCTGGGCCCTGGTCGGGTACGTGTGGGAGGCAACCCGTTGATGTGTCTCTCTCTCCCTTCCACTCTCTCTGAAAATCAATGTTAAAAATATCCTCAGGTGAGGATTAAAAAAACCAAGTAAAGCTATTTTGTTTGCAGATGATATACTTTGAAAACCCTAGAGAATCAATGATAAAACTAACTTAAGTGATAAATGAAATCAGTAAGGTAGGATATAAAATTAACATACAGTTAACCAGTGTCACCCCAATAAATTCAATTAAAATAAAAAAACAAAAACTACCCTAGCCAGGTAGCTCAGTTGGTTAGAGTGTCGTCCCGATATGCCAAGATTGTGGCTTCTCTCTCCAGTCAAGGCACATACAAAAAAGCAGCCAATGAATGTATAAACAAGCAGAACAACAAAATCAGTGTTCCTTTCTCTTTCTCCTTTCCTCTCTCTAAAATAAAAAACCAAAAATTAATAGCTCTTCTATATACAAATAACCAGTTAGAGGACATAAAAGGGAAAAAATGCAATCCTATTTGTAATAACAATATGGAAGATGGAATACTTGGGAATAAACCTAAAGAGAAATATGCAAAACCTCTAAGAGATAAACTTTAAAACATTCCTTGAAAGATACAGAGGTCAGCTTGAACAAATGGAAAGATAGCCCTTTTTCTTGACGAGAGCAGATCAACGTAAGATGTCAGTTCTCCAACATTAATTTATAAATTTAATGCAGTGCCAAAAAAATAGCACCAAGTATGTTTCTATGGAGTTAGACAAGTTGAGAGTAAAGTTCACATGGAAAAGTAAACATGGCAGACTTGCTAATGGAGGTTGTTTCCTTTAGGATAATTGGGATGATGAGGAGGAGGAGAAAAAAGAGGAAGCAGAAGTCAAACCAGGTGAGCCGCTGGGGTTTCTACATTTTTGGTTTTGTGTCTTGGTGAGCAACTGGTGCTTATGTTAAGACAAATGACAAAAAGCTCACAAAATTGAAAATTTTGGTATTTAGAAATCAAACATCCTTCCATTCCCACTTTATTCTCTTCTCCCTGCATCTCTTTTCTCCTCTCAAAACATAATCAGATGTCTGCTATTATTTCTGTTTCAGTGTTAGTGTTAGGAGAGAGTAAAGGGTGTGGTATCGTAGTTGAATGCTCTAAGTCCTGCCTAAAGGACTGTGGAGAAACATGAAGGCAGATGTCTGGATCTTAGGGGTGAGGTTAGAGAGGAAAAAGGAAGAGTCCCAGAACTTTCCCGTTCTTATTTGCTAGGAAATCACCATATGACTTTGGAGCTGGGAGAGATTTGGTCTCTTGAAGTACACGAGTATCATGTCTGTCTCATCCATAAACTGGAAAATATTAAAGATAATTGATTTTAAAATTTCTTTACTTTCAGAAGTAAAAATTTCAGAAAAGAAAAAAATAACAGAGAAGATAAAAGAGAAAGAACGGCAACAAAAGAAAAGACAAGAAGAAATTAAAAAGAGGGTAAGTACTATTGATTTTCTAAAATACAGAACTCTCACATTAGTAGTGGTACAGTGTTTTAACAGAAAACAAATATTACCTAGCAATTTGAGGGGCTTTGTAAAGGTTTTAAATGGACACCCATCAAATTAACTGAATCCCAAAACTGAATTTGTGGTTTTTGCAAATACCAAACCCAGAAGCTCTATGTATTAGAATGCCCTTTAAGTTTTCACAGACATTTAGAAACAGTCATGATTGTGCAATGACCACAGTCATACAAAAAGTGTCCGTTTCTCTGCCATGTACTGTGTGTTTTTGTTGTTGACTATTTGGAGCAAGATCAGGAATCTGGTATTAATTTATTACTATTTTTTAAATAGAAAACACATTTACATGATTCAAAAATCAAAACAATATTAAGAAGCACTCCTAATCCTTCACTTATTTATCCTATTGCTCTCCCTGTATCCCACAAGTAAATACTGGTTCCTTATGTCTCCAAGGTGTCTTTATGTATTTGAATACAAATGTATATTATTTCTTCTTTTTTTATAGTTTTCACCTCGCTTTATTTAATATATCGTGTAGGTCTTTCTATATCAAATCATAGAGTTTTTTTCCCTTGACTTTTCATTAAAAATTTCAAGCATAAAAGTAAAGAAAGCATAATGAATAATCATACACAGCACAGTTAATATTTTGCCATATTTGCTTCATCTATTATTTTTTGCTAAAATAAAATCAAATAACAAGCATTATGCATTTTACAATTTTCCCAAAATGGAATACTTTAGAGGTAATGCTATGTACTTCATATTGCATCATATCACGTCACATCAGTAGTTATGTACTGTCTATCCTGTTATTAGTGAGGCTAAAATTGATCGCTGGGTTAAGGCTGAGACAGCCTGATCCTTCTCATAAAATTACACATTTCTTCTCTGGCAAGTAATCGAGTTTCATGTTAGCTTCTCACCTGATAGTTTTGTATCACTGATGATGATCAGTGATAAATAAATAATCTAATTATTTGATTAGATATTGCTGAATGGTGATTTTCTCATTCTGTGACCTCTCTTCCTTTTTTTTATTGGCTGGCTTTTTTTTCTTCTTTTGCTACCTGGTTACTTTGGGTATGGTTGTACTAGAAAGGCAGAGTAAAAGCTTAATTCTTTTTAATTACCAATTTTCAGAGTAAGGAGAGGTATAATAACTTCAAGTGGTGAAAAATGAGGGATTTTGTGGGGCTTATTTTATTTTGAGTAAATTTATAAATTCATTGTGTTTTACTAAGATAGTTTTTTTGATGCTCAAATTGTCCCAGCTTGGCCAGTAGGAATCCCTTTGAGTAGTTCCTGTCATTTTGACAGGACCCTATTAGTCTTTGAAAGCTTCCTTGTTTTCTGGTACAATAAGAAGTGCAAGGCTTACCTGATAAATGCTCTCAAGCCTGGAATCAGCTACTCCTCTGAGGCTTCTTTTAGTGAGAAATTGTATTTAGAGGCTAAATCTAGATTCTTGTAGTACTTAGTATTATGGTAGCCTTGTTGTCCACGCCCCTTTTGTTTCTGTTTGTTTTCAATTTTAAGGTTTTTATATAACTTCTTTTTAATCCTCACCCAAGGATATGTTTTTACTGATTTTTAGAGGGAGGGAAGAGGGGAGCATCAGTGAGAGGGAGAAACATTGACCAGTTGCCTCCAATACGAGCCCCCAACAGGAATTGAACCCACAGCCTTTTGGTGTACAGGACGACAGTCCAACCAACTGAGCCACCCAGTTAGGGCTTAACTTTATTTTTTAAACATGATATATGTTCAGAAGTCAAAAGTTCTGTTGACTGGATCTTTCTTGGTCATTGAAGTTAGAATTATACTTATTTTGTATTGCAGTGTATCTTGATATTAGTCTCTAACATAAACCTTAGTTTGACTGTACCCAGTTTATCTTAGGCCAGGTATTGAGTTAAGATATATTCAGTTTTGCCCAGCTGGGCATATGTTATCGTCTTAATGGTACAAAGTAATATAATAAAAAGGGGAAAATATTTTTCTGATTCTTTGGGAAAAAATAGCGATATGCCATACTTTCACCATTCTGTGGAACATTCAGGTTGTTTCTAAATTTATATTTAATACTCCATTGAACATCTTTGTGTTTAAAATGTGTGCGTCTTTGGTTTCTTAAGATAAATACCCAGAAGTGGAATTATTTAATTAAAGTATATAACAATATTTTAAGTATTACCAAGTTGCCCTAGAAAGGTTGTTTCAGTGTACAGTGCTAGTGGCACAAAGTGAGAGTGCCATTTTCACCTTCTCTGCAATCTCAATTTTTTATTTTTAAAAAAGGCTGTAGAAATAAATGCAGTCTTCTTGGGTTCAAATCTCAGCTCTGTTCCATTATCAGCTAGCTGTGTTAACCTTCTGTTACCATGGGCAAGTTGCTTAACCTCTCTGTGCCTCACTTTATAAATGTTTGCTATTATTTATAATTACGTGTGCTTATAAAAAAGTTCATGCAAAAGAGGTGTACTTACTGGTCCCCCTATCATGATTCCAACCCTTGTAAAATTTCACTTCTATATCATTTTAGTTAGAAGAACCTGAAGAAACTAAAGTGCTAACACCAGAAGAACAATTAGCAGATAAACTGCGGCTAAAGAAATTACAGGAAGAAGCAGACCTTGAATTAGCAAAAGAAACTTTTGGTAAGTGGGGGTGTGATTGCAATGCAGTATTGAGGTTCAAAGTAATTACTGTGAAAGTCTTACAAGTTATGAAAGTTTAGAAAACACCTTTTTTTTTAAATCCTCATCTGAGGATATTTTTTCCATTGGTTTTTCAGAGAGAGTGGAAGGGAGGGAGGGAGGGAAAGAGAGAGAAGTGGGGGAGGGGAAGGAAGGAAGAGAAACATCAACTGGTTGACTCCCACATGAGCCCCGACTGGGGCCAAGAATCGAACCTGCAACTGAGGTATGTGCCCTTGGCCGGAATCAAACTTGTGACCCTTCGGTCTGAGGGCCAACTCTAACCACTGAGCATAATGGGCCATGGCGAAAACACCGTTTTTTGAAAAAAACATGATACTGGCTAATTTAGATATTAGAAAGCGGTTTTTACTCTCTTTATATTTAAGATTTCATTAATTATGGAGAGTGAGATACTTGTTTTGAGTATGAAATAAAAGATTAAGGGAAAAAAGTCATTGGACCCAAATAAAGTCTACCACTTTTTAAAATGTATTCATCAGCTGGATGAAATTTGGATGAAATATGAGGTCTGTAGCTTTTAAATCTAAATACAGAACTGCCTGTAGGGCTGTCCTGTTGCCTTAAGTCTGGATAAGACTTAGACAGTATTGCATGCTGGTCCCAGGAGAGAGAGTGGCATTCAGCTTTGGCTGTGCGTTCTTGTGTTCAGGATAATTTCTTTCTGCAACCCTTCTTGGCCCTCACCATGCCCTATCTCTAGACTGCTTCCATTCTATGTGCCATACCTGCAGCTGTGTTAGTGCATGAGATAAAAGACCTGTTCAGGGCCATGTAAATAGATAAGTTCAGGGTGTTCCAGGCTGAGAGTTACATGGCACAGAGAGTAAAAGTAAAGAACATGGCCAGAGAAATTAAAAGCTCTCACTTTGTTTAACCAAGTTTCTTGTCAGCTGTTGAGTACTTTGCAGATTAGAAGATCATGTTGAAACAATTAACTTGGAATTGAAATCTGGAGCTAAGAAGGACCTAGTTTTTCCCCCACCCCTCTTTAAAACAGACATAGGATGGCTATAGTAATCATTTCTCTTCCATGGGAGGTATGACCTTATCTTTCACTGGGCCACTAAGAATCTCAAGAGTTGCTGTTGATTTTCCTGTCTACAGGGTGTGCTTGCAATGTCTCAACTGCACTCATCTCATTATAGATAAGGGCACTCAGCCATTATCCTGTGTCTTCAAGGATGGGAAAAGCCACTTATGTGTTTATTAAAGAGAAGAGTTTATGCTATACCCATAAATCCTAGTATGGGACACCAATTACAGATTAAAAGGCAAAAACATGCATATAGTCATTGGTTAATAGGATTTCATTGTTGTTTCTCTCATATTAAAATACTGAATCAGTCACATTGTTAACAACTAATTCACTTGACTATTGAGGATACAAAAGCGTGCCTAAAATCCTTTTAGGACATACTGATTTTTCTATGAGGAATTAACACATGGATTGCTCCTGTTTAGCTTTCAGGGTTAGCTGAACACTTTCACAGGAACCATCTTTTTATTTGCTTTTTTCCTTCTCTCCCCACTTTACTATGGGCTGTTCTTGGACAGATGGTTTTAAGAGCATCCTTTTGTGCCAGGGACTCCTTTGGCAGCTGTAGAAGCCTATGGGCCCTGTTTTTATCTGATGTTTTTAAGTGCATAAAATAAAACATGCAGGATTTTACTTATAAGAGAACTTTTATATTGAAATAGCTATCAAAATATTAAGTAACTTTTGATACACTAATTATATGCTGCTTTATTAATGCATTAAATAAGATCCAGGGCAGGTCTAATAAGGAATATAATTTTAAAGTAATGATGACTGAACAGTGTTTCAAGAGGTCTGTAATGTGATACAAAAGTATCTGCTCTCTATTGGTAGCAGTCAGGTTTTGATAGTGTGATCTGTTGCTTGTAATCAAAATGGAAGGAAACTAGAGGTTAGTAAACATAAAACTGTAATTGTTTTTCTCATCCAAATTCACAGACCCCTGAATTCTGTTCAAGGCTCCAGTGGGCCCAGGTTAAGAATCTCTGCTTTAGAAGGAAGTAACAGGGTTATTCAGGTATCTAATTGGTTTATAAACTTTAAAAAATCTTTGATATTTTCAGTGCTCCCTTTCTGTTACAGGTGTTACTAATACAGTTTTTGGAATAGATGCTATGAACCCATCTTCAAGAGATGACTTCACAGAGTTTGGAAAGTTACTAAAAGATAAAATTACACAATATGAAAAGTCACTATATTATGCCAGTTTTTTGGAAGCCTTAGTTCGAGATGTGTGTATTTCATGTAAGTAATTCTAATCTCTAGCCCCCCTGTGGGTGGATTTTAAGATGGAGGTTGACTTTTTGTGGGGGTGTGGGTGGGGATGCTATAATAGATTTAGAATTTTCTTTTTAGCAGTTGCAGTGAGAATGTTCTGCAAATACACAATTAGTTTGAGTGGTTTGGTTCTTTTGAGACTACCTTCTTAATGTTTTTACAGTGGCTTCCCAGGGAAACATCTGAAATTTTTCGCCACAGCAGCTAATAAAGCATTAGCTTATTCTTTTTGTCTAATTATATCTTGAAAGGGGCTACGAAGTGTCTTTTGGGGAAAATGCTCTCTGAGCATACAAGATTTTAGAGCTGAGACCACAGCAAGTGTCTGTTCATTTTACAAATGAGGAAGCCTGTGACCAGATGCAAGTTGCTCACCAGAACTGGCACCTATTCTCTAGGTCCATGGGTGTGGTGCCATGCCCTGGGAGGAGTCACACATTTCAGGGGCTGGGTGTGTGGGAGTGACAACCAGGGGTGTTACAGCACTAATGTGTAAGGGACTGGTTTTGCTAGTATTTACTGTTTTTAAGATTGAGAGAAAGGAATTCTGTATAATGGATTTTAAATTGGGTTTTGAGAAATTATTAAGCTGGGGGTTACTTGATCAGTGATACACCCGTAATTGGTCTTTTCTGCACATACTGTTTTTCCTGTTTTTGAAGGTGTTCCCTAACCAAAGTAGGTACTTTTTTGGTAGCTAAAAACTGGTGTCTCTTTTCAGCTTAACATTTTTATAAAGATGGAAGGATATATTGTTGTTCACGAAACAGGCTTGTCTCCTGGTAGGAGATAGATTTCTGAGCTATCTACTATTTTCATTCTAGTCCCTGTACTAGAAAATGGAGACCCCAGGGGTAGGGAGTTGTCATCTGTAGGTTTTTTTAAAAAATATATCTTTATTGATTTCAGAGAGAGGAAAGGAAGGGGGGGAGAGAGAGAGAAATATCAATGATGAGAGTCATTGATCGGCTGCCTAGCCCGCAACCTGGGCATGTGCCCTGACTGGGAAATAGAACCCTGATCTCCTGGATCCTAGGTCGATGCTCAACTGCTGAGCCACGCCCGGCCGGGCTGTAGGTTTAATAATTGTCATTCCATGTTCATTCAGCTGCACCTTACTGAGCATCAAGGATGTGTTATGGGAAGGCATGGTTACCTGTATGTTTGTGATTAAGGAAGAGTGGTAGGAAACACTGAGCTATAAAGACAAGTTTCTCTTTGGTTGAGCATTGGTGTCTTGGTGATAACAGGTCTTTATAAAGATAAATTTTTTGTTGCTGAGTTTGCCATTTTATTTTTAATAGTTCTGATTTGTAAGCCTGGCCATAGACTCAATGAGTCTTTGCTATATCAAACAAGAGAATCATAGCCTTTTTAAAGTTGCTGAAGTTAATGATAGACAAATTAGATTTCTCATAACACACGGGGAAGAATGTATATTTTGCCTTTACTTATTCCCCAAAATGATTAAAAATTAGTGGCTTTTTTTTTTTTATAGTGGAAATTGATGACTTGAAAAAGATTACCAATTCATTGACTGTGCTTTGTAGTGAGAAACAGAAGCAAGAAAAGGTAAGAGCAAGCTGTGCGGGGCAGTGTGTGTTATATTAGGATGGATGGTGGTACAGACATAATATTCTCAACAAGCTTGGGAAACTTAAAGGTCAAGCAGTTCACCAATACCATTTAAGTTGAAATAGAACAAGAGTGTGGGTGACTTACTGTTCGTTTTTTTTAAAAACAGACATGTTCACAGTCTTGGTTTCTGAATCAATAATAAAAATTGCCCTGGGTTAAGTCTAGGAATCTCCCTTAGAGAACTGAAGTTTTTCTGGGACCAGAGGCTTTGGTGTCTGAGGGTTGCTATACCAGATAAGATACATATGGTAGATAAAATCTCATGAATTAACTCTCTTTTATCTTCAGCAAAGCAAAGCCAAAAAGAAGAAGAAAGGTGTGGTTCCTGGAGGGGGATTAAAGGCCACCATGAAAGACGATCTGGCAGATTATGGTGGTTATGATGGAGGATATGTACAAGACTATGAAGATTTCATGTGACATTTTATCTTCTCTGGTGTCTTCTTTCTGTTGCCCACAATCCCTTCAACATGTAGCACAACTTCCTTTCCTTTCAGTTCTGCCAAATGCTACAATCAGAAGTGCAGTATCTTTTGTGCTGGTTATTTAACCCCTTGACACTTAGGTGCTAATGTGCAAATGAGGGAACTTGGATCTTGCTGCCAAGGGGTTAAAATTGGGAAACTCAGTTGCTACTAAATCATAGTTTTAAAAAACACATAAACCTAATAATGTTGTCATTGTTGCTATCTGATTCTATAGCAGCAGTCACTAAATTGGAAACAAAGGTTGCAACATGACAAAAAATTGTGTAGTATTGACCAGCACCGTTCAGTAATACAGCCTTAACCATACCTCCTTGAACTACTTCATAACTTGTCAAGAAAAGCAGTTTGCAGCGAGGGCATGTGGTGTGCACCTAGTATTAAAATTGCTTTGTCTTAAAATTGAGCGTGAGGATATTAAACATACATTGTGAAGAAGATTGCTTATGTCAGAGTGAAGATACAGCAGCTGAAAAGCACTAGTTTGATACTTAAAAATTAAATGACCAAAACCCTCCAACTTTGAAGCTGAAGAAGGTAAACCTCTCCGTTATTGCATTACAAGTTGTGGAATCTCTTGAATGCAGACTGTCTAGTTTATCAGACTATTCTACTGATGAAGTGCTTCAGATGGGGGAGGGAAACCCTACCTGTTTTATTTGCCTGATTGAAGTGTCTGAGAAACAAATCTTTGTTCTCCTGCGCTGCAATGGAACAACTTTAAACAGGGTTTTGGCATTTCCTTTCCTTTATAAAACATGCTCAGCAAGCTGCACCAGTTAACTACAGTTTGGTAAATTGTTATGTTAACAATTATGACATCTGCAATGTTTTATAAAGCAACTAATTTAATAAAATCACTATTGTGAGGACTTAAATTTTGTGTTATCTCCCAAGAGATATTTTTGGAGAATATAGAGCACAGCTCTTGGGACTAGAGTTCTCTATATACTTAACAAAGCTTAAAATAAATGATGAGTAGATGATAGCTTTAAAACAAAAGTGATTTTTCAGGCCCTTAATAGTGTTACCCTAGAGCAACAAAGGTACAGGGCTGCCTTCCTCATCTTATTTATTTGGGGGAAATTATTTAGTGGTTTACATACTAAGGCCTAATTAAGGTACCTAGAAGAACTATTTATTTGGAGTAATTGAGCTTTTAACTCAGGTTATGGCTGTGAGCATAGATTGAGTGATTTTTATTATATATATATTTTAAGCAACTTAACCAAATTTGTGGTTAGTGTTTTTTGAAACTGTCACAGACTCAAAAGTCGGGACAGAACAAAAAATGTTTTTAATTTATCTTATACACGAAGGGGAGCCTCAATCAAAGCTCTGTAGACCACTAAGTGGAAGACAGGACCATCCAAATGGTTTGAGGAATTAACAGAAAGCAGTGACTACACAGCAATAATTACAGCCAATAAAGATTGTTTTAAAGGCAGACAAGGGCTAAGATTTCCTTAGCAGTTAATAATGACATGCACTGAATTTAAAATCTATTTTATTATAGAGATCAGTTTCTAACTAATGGAAATGTATCATCTGTTCCTTAACTGTGTAAATAATATTAAATTCCTTTGAAACTGGAATCTGCAGGCACAGGTATTCTTTAATCAAGATTGTATCATGTCCTAAAGTAAAAGCCATCCCAAGGAAGATGGAACTTTTGATCTTAATACCAGTATCTACATAAAATGGTACAGAGGAACAATCACTTTTAAAAATAGGAATTTCCTTGTGGAAACTCTCATTCTTTACCCTCCATTCACAAAGGACTGGTATGATAGGTCCTGGGCTTTTATAACTTGGACAACAAAGCTCCCCAATGCATTCTGTGATCACAAACATCTGTCAATACCTCATTTTAGTACAAGAAAACAGGCACCTGTGTAACCATGCTCATGTCATCGGAATCCATCTAACCTGCTAACATGTCCTTTAGACAGCAACCTGTCTGAGGGTCCTTTAGAAGCATATTCACAATGTCATAAAGTTTGTGTTCGTATGCCAGCTTGTAATATAAGTAGATATCTTCACAGTATGTGAGTAACTTCTTCAGATTTTTCACAGCTGCGTCAGTAGGCTGATGTTGTTTATATCTAGACAAAGAAATATAAGAATGTACAGGTTAAGATTCTGTATGTATCTTGAGCAAGGGCTGTCAGCTCTGACACAATTACCTACAGAAAAGACAGTGTGATGCTATATAGAATCTGGGAAATTATCTAAGACTAGCATTAGGGGGTGGGGTGTCTGATGAAGACTGAAATTTTTTCATTAAAAATACCTTAATGCTTACCTTAGGGTAAGTTTAGTACCCCAAAGGGGACCTCTGATGTTTAGAATTTTTGGCACCTTAGGCTAGCTGAGTAGCTGTCCTTCCATTTTGAGTACATAGCACCGTAAGCAAAGTGTTTTCATTCATCTGTTTGTATAAATTTGTTAAAAGATTTTTCTGGGGATTCTTGACATCTGTTTGTCATCTCAAGCACAGGGGTGGCACAGGCTTGTTATACTTAGCCATAAAATTCTTACCCATGCCTTATCCAAAGCATGGGTATTTTAATACTTACTTTTTTGAAATCTCTTCAAATATACTGGTTCTTAATGACCTTTGCTGCTTAAATTCTTCCAAGTAATGAAAGTCTCCTTTAAGAATCACTTGTTGATATAGAATTTCAGCCCAATCAGGAACAAAGTCATAGGCCTCAGCCACAATAGAAGCCTTAAAAGGATGGAGGGAAGAAGGACACCATCAGAGCCTATTTGATGAAAAACTGAAGGCAGATTGTTCTAGAAAACTTAATACTGTACACTCATACAGTGAATGTGATCATTACCAATCATGTTAAAAGGCAGTCTATCAGAATTGGTGGACAGTTTGTTGTCAGTTTGACACTTCCCTTTCCATAAACTGCCAAGCACTATCCGTCCTTCCGTGGATTAATAAAATTGCTAAGAATAATTTTCATACTAAACTATAAGGAACAGTGAAAGGACCGAGTCCCTGAAACCATCCCTCTTCATTAAAGGACTAGAACCAGGCTCCCAAAAGCCCCGACTCCGTGTGCTAACCCCGGTGCACCATTCTGTAAACACTGTGGCTAAGAGATGCTTGCAGGACCACTAGCGGGGATGTTCTTCTGAACCTCAACTGTCTAAGGGGCAGAGATGTCTGCCTCTCTCCTGGCCTAACAATGTGTTCCACCATTCTCCAACTTTTGTCCAAACCTGCTAGCAAGAAATACTACCATAGAAAGGCAATTTGTATGTCAGACATTAAATCAGGAGAGCTGAACTGTCCTGGTTCTGATACTGGCCCTGAGACATTAGGCAAGTCACTCTCTGGGACCCATGAGACAGCAGGAGAGAGGATGCTGGCAGTGCTGGCTAGATTTTTCTTCCTTGCTCACCTGGTAGAACCGAGGTAGGGACATGATGCACTCCATCAGCTTATGGTGGCCGAGGTTGATAAGCATTGTGTTTTGGCCAGTGTTCAGAAAGTGGATCTGAAGTGTTAGCAACTTGGTGAGCCTGTGACAGTGCAGGGCCTGTCGCACGCAGGAGTCCTGAGGGACGGTGGAGGGATGCAAAGGTGAAGACTGTTGCCATCATTTCCCCATGAACCCTCCAGCAGCTGAACTTCCCCTTTTGCCCCCAGTTGGCCCGTGGCTCCCCCTCCCTTCACTTGGAAGAGCCCAGGGACAAAATAATTCCTCGATACTAAACCCCAAAACCAGTCTGGAATAAGACTCTCCATGGTTACCTTGGCATAACTCTCGGCTGCGTCCAGCATCAGAGTCAGGGCCTTCAGCAGCAGGTGCTTCAGTCGGTGTCCGTCCTTGAGGCTGTCTTCTGCAGAGGAGTAAAGGAAACTTGTTGAGTTTGTCTGACTCCCAAGGCTGGCTACTCTCCACCACACTAGAGTGATCATGGGCTAGACTAGAATATCCCAGCTCCTGTTCACAAGGAGGCAGATATGTCTCACTCAGTTAAAGGGCATTGGGCCAGAAATGCACACATTCTGGAGTAGAATTCAGTGCCCCATCTACATTTCTTTCTGAAACATCAAGGCAGGCTTACACGGCATCAACATACACATTGGTTCCTGACAGGTGACACCTGGACACAGGCTACAAGATGGACAAATGCCTTCCAAGGCCCCTTCCATCTCCTATTTGCCCAGCTAGGGCCCCACGAGTGGCTGCTAGAAGCTGAGCTGGGTATTAATCTCATGGGCTCTTGCCCTTTTTAGCCCTAAGAACCTTTCTTGAGGGTGCTACTGTGACCTCTGCTCACCCCAGGGCTGAGACTCAATCAGTTTCAGCTGGATGCGGGCGGCTGCCTCATGGTTCTCCCCGATCTCCCTGCACATGCTGAAGCACAGGGCAATCATGTTATGCTTCTCACTGTCCCCAGGGCGGCAGCGTTTGATGTAGTCGAGTAGGGCAGTCTTCAGGGTACCACTCTGCCCAGGAAAAAAGGAAATACCAAGGTCTCAACCAGGGACTGCAAAGCAGGCAGGACTGGCTGAGTCCTTTGGTTCTTAAAGTTCCTTAAAAACTCCCGAGAAAAAGACAAAAACAAATGTAAAAGTTTATGCTATACTGAGTATAAGGAAACAGGTACATCCTCTTTGCTGTTGGGAGTGAACAGTAAAACCTGTCAGAAGCAAGAAGCCTTAAAAATGTACACGTGTTATTCTAACAACTCCATTTCGAGATCTATCCCTAAAGAAATAAGCAGAGAGAAGTGCTAAGATGGATGTAACAAAGATATTTAATGGCAAACAATTAGAAATTATGCAGATGTTCAAAATAAGGGCTAAGAAAATACCATGTAGCCATTAAAACTGATGTCAATTTGGGAAATATTCATGACATGTTTATCAAGTGAGAAAGGCAGGCTATTTCATATTTGGACAGCATGATAAAGGTTTTGCAAAAATATTAAATGTGCATATGTGTTTGTGGGTATGTATGCAAAGGAAGGGCCTATACCAAAATGTTAGCAGTGGCTGTCTCCAGATGGTAGACACAGGGCTTTTTTCTGTGTTCTGTTTTCCAAGTGTCTTAACGTTGAATATGCATTACTTTTGTAATAAGAAAGTTATTAAAATAATATTTAAATGCAGAAACAAAAATGCCTCAAAAACAATTTAAATACCCTCTGGGGGATCCTAAAGGTGTCCAGGACTTGTTCCTCTCCTGATGACTAGATTGGTCTGTCCTGAAACTAGCTCACCATTGATGCGAGTTTTTCTGCTTTGTCTCTTAATCCTGCTTGACTCAGCCCAAGTTCCCAGAAGCCAAAAGTGTACTGTGGTTTTTAAATCCAGAGGTGAAATGGGATGAAGCAATGAATCAGCCATATGAGTAACTTGAAAACAGGCTCTGTAACATGCTGAGTGTCACATAAACATGCTGAGGACAGACAAGCTCCCAGAGCCCAAAGGCCTTTGCTTCCAAGCAGCCTTCCTCATAAATAGCTCTAGAGCTTTCCAGGCCCAGGCCTTGGCATTCACTTCCTACTAGCTCTCAGCAACACACTTTTTCATGGTCCCCTGAAAACTCTCCACTGTAAAATTAGCCCACAAACACAGCCTTTTGAGTTGGTCAATCCCTTTCCGCATGGCTCTCAGGAAAGGATTTTGCCCGTCAGAGCAGACATTAGGATAGTAGAGGCAGGTGACAGCTGAGGTGGACATGCACAAACTTATTTTCTTCACTACTTAGCATCTGTTAACATATTCACTACCTGGTCTGAACTCTGCAATCTTACGATACTTGTTATGTACTTGTATATATCCTAGGGAGGTCCTTAATTCCCTCCCCCCATATTCTAGGAGTCTACTAAGATTGGGATTATTCCTGAGAAAGTCTGAGACTACTGAAAGTCACTAGCACATGTCATTCTGGAGCTCAAAATACCGTACACCTACCGGATCCAACTTCTTCCTCATCAGCACTTCGAAGTAATGTTTTTTATGCAGCAATTCAAATATGTATGTCATCTCATTGTACCTCCCAATGCCAGTGAGGAGACGCACCTGAAAAGGGAGAAGGCAGCTTCCATCAGCATCACTTAAGAGTCCTCTGAGCCAGACCACTGTCCTTATCCAGGTTGCTTGCAGATGCCAAGCTCCAGGGGTAGAAGGGCAAACGGCCAGGCTGCCTTGCTTAGCTCCCTCTCCCATGTACCCAACCAAGGGCCACTTCTGGGGGATTCAGAAACGCTATTCATTGGGACATCACTTGCTGTTCCCTCCTCTGTTGTCTCTAAAAGTGACTATCAAGTGCTGAAGTGCCACCCTCCTGGGTGGACATTCTTCCCCTTCTCACCACTTACTGCAGTGCCCAATGGCTTGTTCAGCCAATTGGGTCAATTTCAAGCCTGGAGTATTTGGTGAGGTACAGGAGGCTTGAGTTGTCAGCTCATTTCAAGGCAGAGATAAGAGGTGGTTTGAACCTTGTTTGGGGGGAAAATACAGCTGTCTTCGCCTTCTGGGAAAGCAAACTGCCCTGGTAAAGGGGATGGCGGCCCTGGAGCGGTGTAGGGATCCTCTCGATTTCTCCTTTGGAGCAATCTAATTCTGACAACTCATAACCTGGAGCCTATCTGCTCTCTCAAAGGTTTCCTTAGGATGGAAGGTGGGGATGAGGGGCTTACTTACCACAAGCCCATACTCCTCGTTGGGGGCCAAGTGGTTGTCTGTGAGCAGCCGAGCAGCCTGCAGAACTCGAATGATGCCCTCCATGTGGCACGTCAGCGTGAAGCAGTGGTGGGCCAGAATCAGCAGCTCTGTGGCTGGTTAGGTGAGACACTGGTCAGATAGGGCTGTGAACTCTGGTCACCCACTGTCTACAGATGGGAGAAGGCGCTCTCACCAGTCCTCTGAAATCCCTGACCTCACCAGCTCCAGCTCTGGGATAGCCCCCTGACGATGTCTAAATTCTTCTCTCAGTGATACCACAATCTCTCCTCAAAGACAGTCATGTAGTGACTGCATAGTGACCTTTTGAGCCTCCACATGAAAACAAGGAATCCTTGACTTATGATGGAGAGCCTCTCTGGAGACAAACTGACAGAGTACACACCAGCATGAACCCGAAGGGCAGTCTCTGTAATTGTCATGTGATGGTCTGCATTTTTTTAAAATTTGATTTTTAGAGAGCGGGAAGGGAGGGGAGATGAGAGGGGAGGAGGGGAGACGAGAGGGGAGGGGGGGAGGAGAGGGGAGGGGGGGAGGAGGGGGGAGGAGAGGGGAGGAGGGGGAGAGGGGAGGGGAGGAGGGGGAGAGGGGAGGGGAGGGGAGGAGGGGAGAGGGGAGGGGAGGAGGGGAGGAGGGGGGAGGAGGGGAGGGGGAGAGGGGAGGGGAGGAGGGGGAGAGGGGAGGGGAGGAGGGGGAGGAGGGGAGGGGGAGAGGGGAGGGGAGGGGGAGAGGGGAGGGAAGGAGGGGGGAGGGGGGGGAGAGAGAGGGAGAGAGAGATAGATAGATATTGGTTGTCTCCCACATGCACGCCGACCAAGGGTTGAAGCTGCAACCTGGGTACGTGTCCTGACTGGGAATCAAACCTGCCACCTTTGGTGTACGGGATGATACTTCAACCACCTGAGCCACACTGGCCAGGGCAATGTTCTGTACTTCTCATGGCTTTCTGGATTAATGAAAGATTTGACTACATACAAATTTAAAACTATTACACACGATCACTGTAAATGAATTAAAAGGAAACTAGGAAAAATGTTTGCAATGTTGTAGAGAGAGGGTTCCCAGCCTTAATACATGCTGTGCCTTCTGGGCCTTGATACCTACAGAGCCCTCCCCAAACCTACTGAATACTGAGCAACCTTGATTTCTAATCCTTCAGGCCTTGGTTTGAACATTTCCTCTGAAAACCTTTTTTTCCCCCCTTTATCTTTAAAAATTGTTTTTAAAATTAAAATTATCTTTATTGATTTCAGAAAGAGGAAGGGAGAGGGAAAGAGAAACATCAACGATGAGAGAGTCATTGATCGGCTGCCTCCTGCACACTCCCCACTGGGGATAAAGCCCGCAACCTGGGCAGTGCCCTGACCGGGAATCAAATCACAATTGCCTGGATCACAGGTTGATGCTCAACCACTGAGCCATGCTGTCCGGGCCCAAAAACTTTTCTTGACCCCATCAGTCTGGCTGTTACTGTATCACACCCCTCTCCTGGGACCCAGGGACTTACTGCTTTACTGTGCACCACATCCCTGGCTTTTAGAGTACCTGGCACACAGTTGGTTCAACTACTGTTGAACTAGACTGAGAAGAAATACAGAAAGCTATTTTTAAAATAAAACTGTTCAACTCTTAAAATTTTCCACTTATTTGTCCACTAAACATCATTAAAATGACTTTTTTGGGTCTATCAAATTTACAAAGTGGAATGGGTCCCAGGAAATGCTACCCTCCCAGTCTGCTTAAGTGGGAATAAGTGAACTTTTTATTCTGAAGTAAAAGTTGGGTCTCCATATGCTTTAAAAATGGGCATACTCTTTTTGGGTTTGTTTGTTTGAATTTTTTTTTTTTTTATATCTTTATTGATTTCAGAGAGAGGAAAGGAGAGGGAGAGAGAGAAAGAGAAACATCAATGATGAGAGAACCATTGATTGAGCCCACAACCCGGGCATGTGCCCTGACTGGGAATCGAACCCTGATCGCCTGGATCCCAGGTCAATGCTCAACCGCTGAGCCACACCCGGCTGGGCCTCTTTTTGTTTTTAAAATGTATTTATTTTTATTTTTTAATCCTCACCTGAGGATATTTCTTCCATTGCTTTTCAGAGAGAGTGGAAGGGGAAGAGAGATAGGGACAGACAGACAGACATCGATGTGAGAGATACATCGATTGGTTGCCTCCTGCACATGCTCCGAACAGGGCTGGGGATCGAGCCTGCAATCAATGTATGTGCCCTTGACTGGAATCAAACCTGGGACCCTTCCATCTGCAGGCTGACGCGCCCTTGACTGGAATCAAACCTGGGATCCTTCCATCTGCAGGCTGACGTGCTAGCCACTGAGCCAAACTGACTAGGGCAAAATAGGAATACTCTTGGATCAGGAGTTTATCTGAGGGAAATAATCATGGATGTACACATAGATTTGCCTATAAGGATGTTTGTCAGTGTATTAAAACAGCAGAAAATTGGAAACAATGTAAAAGTCCCACAATAGAGTATACAATAGAGTATATGTATTTTTAATTACATATAAGAGAAATACTGTGTAAGCATTAAAAATGATATAGGAGCTCTAGCCATTTGGCTCAGTGGTTAGAGCATTGGCCCGTGGACTGAAGGGTCCTGGGTTCGATTCCGGCCAAGGGCACGTACCTTGGTTGCAGGCTCGATCCCTGGCCCTGGTCAGGGCCTATGCAGGAGGCAACCAATCGACATGTCTCTCTTACATTGATGCCCACTCCCCCCTGAAAAGCAATGGAAAAAATATCCTCAGGTGAAGATAAAAAAACAAAATGATATAGGAGAATGTTCAATGTCATGGAAAGATGTTAATGACAGCATATTCATAAATTAATTATAAGCAATATGCACAATATAATGACATTTAAAAAAAATAAAAACCTACTGATTTGCATAGAAAAAGATCAGAGGGAACCAGACATTGTGGAAAGTGAGTGGGCTTTTAAATCACACAGACCGGGCTCAAATACCAGTTCTGCCATTTAATAAATTAATCAACTTCTCTAAGCTTCAGTTTTCTTCTAAAATGGGGACAATAATATCCACTTTGTAAGGTAATTTAAGAGTAAAATAAGATAAATGTGCCAAATGTTAAAAGGTTACCTTTTGTATGATTTTAAATTTGGGGCTGCTTTTCCATACACATTTTCTAAACTTTCTTCAATGAACTTATTATGGCTTTCTACCAAGAACTTATAAACTATGCTGGAGAAGTAGGGATCCAGAACAAGAAGGATCCAAACTGAGTTTTGGAAAGACTAACTCTGGAACACTTCTTGAAGAACTGGTTGGGCCCAAAACATTTAAGAAAATGGCCAAGAACTTACTGCAAGACAATTCCCCATGGGGAACGGAGGAAATCTTTTCCAATAACTTCATGCCTACCAAGGTGCGGTCTTGACACAAAGTGGTCAACTGAAGAAATGTCTGGCTTTCCTCTGCTGGGGTGACCATCTGCGTAGGCCCTGAACAGAAAGATGTGGAGAAAGGCACTGCTTTTACCTTGAGAGTTGAGAGAAAGATAAGAGCCCCATGCTGCCCAGGACTGGGCACCAGGAAATAATGCTGAAGGAGCTCCCAGTACAGCTCTCCTCTTGGCCTAGTGGTCATCTGACAGAACAGCAGGAGTTCATTAGCTCAGAGAAAGGCAGGGCTAAAGCATAATCGTAAAGCAACGAACAGAAAGCAACAACAAAATAAATGCAATGTGGCCTGGCAACTTGAGAGGGCAGTATGCAGGACGCAGAGCGTAAGATCCAAATCCTTAACACCAGGTACTTGTGAAAGTTGTCTGAAAGGCTGAGGAGGCCTGGAGGGCAAGGTACCTGCTCCCTCTGATGGGGACAGCAGCTCCCGGGTCACCTCTTCGGCCACAAGGTCTGCCACCCTGTCTGGCTCAAGGCCCTGGGTGCTGATGAAGGCTTGGGCTCGCCTGCATCGGTCGGGTTGCTGAGAGGCCAAGATTGCTCGAAGTATGGCCTCACCATCCTGGACGGCAACATCTGTGTAGGAACAGCCCAACTCCTGAGAGGAAGACAAAGTCAGTCAAAGCTGTTGTTAGGAGCCAGGAACAAGCTAGCCCTTTCTGAATTCCGACGTGGACAAACTAAGTCACTCACCCTGAGTAAGTGTTTAAAAGAAGAAAGCACTGTATTCTAGCCCTTTCAAGAGCTGAACCAAGGAAGAGAAAGGCTTGTCTTCAGAAAGTATCGGGTGACTTATTTCGTGAAATGTTATAAAATGTGAGAAAGTTGGATAAAAGGCAAGAGTCCCTTCTGTGTTGTTCCCACAGTGGCAGCAAAACCCTCAATTTCCAAAGAAGTCTCTGAACTTTATCCAAAGCAAATGGCATTAGTGCTCCGCTTTATTTCCCTCGTGCTCTTCCACTTCACTTACAGTCCACTGTGTTTCTCCCTCGGTGAGCACAAAGCCACAAACAGTTCCTGGCTGCTCTGGCTCCTGACTTTAGTGTCATCATAATCCATTTTATTTTATTCTAAAACTTATTTTGGGCTCTCCTCCACATGGAAAGCTCCAAACAATCCTCAGGAAGAACCTAAGATATTAGGGTTAGAAGGGACCCTGGTGGTCAAGACACTTATAGATGAAGAACTAGGGGCCTAGGGAAGTGAAATGTCTGGTCCTAACTTCTGGTTGGCTAAGCTGCGTGGCATTGGCCTGGCATCCTCCCCATCATTCCCAAGAGATGGATTTACAGGGGCCAATATCCTGACAAGAGCTCTATTCCCAGGTCATGGTTATCATCTAATGGGCAGACTTGGCAATGTCCAAAATCTACCTCCAGTTTCCCACTTCCCTCCCTCCAAGAGGGAGCTTCCTATGAAGGCCCCACCTACCTTGGAAAGTTCATACAGACAGAGGACCCGCCGGCAGTAGTTCTTCCCATGGAGGCATTTGCTTGTCAGAGTTTCCAGATTAGTCACCACTTCATCATTGGAGGGCAGCATCACAAATGACTGACTATCCAAACTTGAAGCTGGAAGCAAATACACATTGAAGGGGGGGGGGCAGGAGGGAGTGTTAAGCTGGAAAGATAAGGCCTCTCCCCAGTCCTCTATGAGTCTGCCTCTCTGCCCACAGCTTCCTGCACTGTACCCCCACGAGTCCCCCCTGGGTCTGGGACCACTTAAACTTCTTTCATTGCTTTCTTCCAGGAAATCTCAGGCTGAAATACTTCAGAGGCCTCATAGGCTACAAAAGACTCAAAGCCACATTATGAGCATCATTGACTGCTAGACTCTCCTCCAGATCCTCTCCTCCAGTTTCCCCTCATGTCAAATGAGTCACCAGGTCTAGCTGACTGTATCTGCAAAACACCTCTCCATCACCACCTTAGTTCTAGCCTTCATCACCCTGCATCTAAGAGGCTGCTACTATTTCCTGCTGCCAGCCGCCCCTCACCCCAGGTAAATCTTCCACATACTCATCAGGATCTTTCTAAAATTCAATGACAAAAAACAAGGATCAGCTGAATAGATGCTTCAAGGGAATAGTAAAATTAAAATCCACTCCTGGTTTAAAAAAAAAAAAAAGAAAAAAAAAAGAATGAGGTCAATTTATGTGTACTGACAGAAAAAAATGTTAAACAACATCATTTCATTTTTGTAAAAAATAAATTCTGGAATCTGACAAACTAAATAGATCCAGAGACACTGAAGCATGCAACAGATGGTCGTATTTCAGAGGGAAGAGGGAAGGGGGGTGGAGGGTCGGAAGAAATTAACCAAAGAAGTTATATGCATATATGCATAACCCATGGACACAGAGAGTAATTGGGTGAAGGCCTGGGGAGGGGGTGGGAGCGAGGTGGAGGGAGTCAATGGGGGAAAAAAATGGGACGCCTGTAATACTTTTAACAATAAAGATAAATTAAAATAAAAAAATAAACTGTGTGTGTGTGTGTGTGTGTGTGTGTGTGCGCGCGCGCGCGCAAATGAGCCCACATGTAGAAAACAATGCATGTGAAGCAAGTAAAAAATGTTATTTTAGGGAATTTGGTGGGGGTGGTAAATGGGTAAATGACTTCATTTTTTACTTTATGCATTTCTGTACTGTGTTATTTGTTACACTAAGCGTGTAATACTTTAGCATTTAAGATATTATCCATTAAAAAATACACTTTAGCCTGGCCAAGTGTGGCTCAGCCGTTGAGCGTCGACCTAGGATCCAGGCGATCGGGGTTCGATTCCCGGTCAGGGTGCATGCCCGGGTTGTGGGCTCGATCAGTGACTCTCTCATCATTGATGTTTCTCTCTCTCTCTCTCTCCCTCTCCTTTCCTTTCTCTGAAATCAATAAAGATATATTTAAAAAAAAACAAAACACTTTAAAGACAGAAGTAAAAAGCAATTCAGACCATGTTATTCCTCTGCTTAAAATCCTTCATCAGGGGTCCCAGTTCTAGGTAAGGTAGAGTGAGATCACTCCACCCTGTCTCTCCCACTGAACTCAACATAAAACTTGGACACTGCATGCAGCACTAAATGAGGACTCTGAAATGGAAACAGTAGCAGGTGGATTGAAGATACCCATAATTACCATTTTCTTCCCCTCTAGTAACCTCCAGCCTGAATGTAGTGCCACCTAAAACCCAGAACCCAGCACTAAGGCTCACAGAGAAAGTGTGCTCCCCAGGAAAAGCCCTCTAGTATGGGCTCAAGCAGCGGGAACAGGAACTCCTAATGCTCATCCTCCCTCATCTCAGCTCCTAAGCAACCCCTTGGGCTTGGTGGCAGAGGCTAAAGTAGCAGCTGGCAAGAGCCAAAACTCAGAGGAATTTTGTGTGTGTGTGTATGGATCAGAGGAGTTCTGGTCCCAAGAGGGGTGGAGTGAGCCCCTATTCCTTTTCGCATTAGCCTCCTGTAAGATGGCCCTGGATGCAGGCAGTCAGGGACGAACATAACAGAAGAGGGTACCCAACCCTCCAGCTTTCGGTCAGAGGACTGAAAAGGGAAGCCTCAGGAAACCAGAAAGAACTTGGGAAAGAGATTCAGGAAAGCAACACAAAGGTGTTTATAAACACTAGGGCCCATTCTTGGGCTTTGCATGTATAGATCTGACCCTAATCAGCATATCAAAGAGTCTGAGAACAGAATTAACAGAAAAAACACTACCCAGGTCATAATTGACCTGAGGATAGTACCACGAAGAATTTGAAAACTGAACTGATTTAATCCCCAGAAAGTGGGTCAGAACCTGTAGTCTAAACCTAACCAGGTCAACTGCTGCTAAAAAAATATCAAAATGCTGTACAGGATTTAAATAAGACTCAGAGTCTCATAACATACTATTCAAAATGTCTAGATGCAACACAAAATTACTCAACATACAAAAATACAGGAAAATTTCAACTCGTGAGAAAAGACAATCAACAGAAGACAGTACTAAAATGACACAAGTGTTGAAATTGTATGATAAAGACTTTAAAGCAGCTATGATACAAATATTCCAACAACCAATTATGACTGCTCTTGAGACAAACAGAAAAACAGGAAGTCTTGGCAAAGAAATAGAAGGTGTAAAGAATAAAATGGAAATTTTAGAACTGAACAATAACTGAAATTTAAAAATCAAAAAGTGAAACAAAAACTCAATAGCAGAATGAAAATGCCAGAGAAAAGAGTTAGTGAAATTAAAGATGGATGAATAGAAATTATCTAATCTGAAAAACAGAGAGAGAAAAAAAGATCGGAAAAAAATTGAACAAAGCCACAGGGACCTGTAAGACACTAACAAAAGTTCTAAGATTTGGAGGGGGGAAGATGGTGGCACTGTGAGAAGAAGCTGAGCACCCTTGCTCCCAGCCACGGACTCGCTTTACCACTAAAATACTGCATAACCAGCTTGGAAAAACCCGAGAAATATACCTGAGTATACATATTTTGAGTAGGGAGCACTGAAATCAGAGTCTGGTAAGGGGGGGCATAGAAAGGGAGAGTCCCCCCTGAAGCCTGTGCTGGGCTCTGATGCCCTAGGGCTAGAGGCTGCAAAGCTCCCTCCCCTTGGGAGTGTGGATGGCACCCAAAACCTGGGATCTCAATCCCTGAGCAGAGAAGGGAAGCAGAGCCCTGCAGGGAGGGCAGAGGGACCCAGGGGAATAGTGTGCCTGAGAGGAGGGGCAGCGCCTTCCTAGTGAAACAAAGCTTCTAATAGCGGCCGTGACAGGTGTCTTTCACACAGGGTGCAGATCATACAAAAGGCAGTCCCACAGTGTGTGGCTCCCGAATAGAAAGGGTCCAGAGGGCTGCACTAAGCAGCCACATACAGGGACCCTCTGCCTTCCTGTAAAGCATTGTGTAGAACCCCAGAAAGCATTTGATCTGTGTGGCACGGGGAAGGGGACGAGAGCCCTCCTGCAGCCAGAGACAGACTGGAGCTGCCTGTGGGACGGGTTGGTTCTCCAGCCACCTGAGCTCCCAGAGGGGCAAACTGGGATTTTTGACCCACCCTGAGGGGTGCCTGGATAGCAGGCAAGGAGCTGCCCCAGCTTTACTGAGATCAGCTGTGCAGGGGAACTGCATGGGACTAACTTTATGACTCCTCCTGCTTGGTGTCTAGGTGTGGGGGCAATGGGACCTTGCAGGGCGGATTCTCTGCTTGTGTGTTGCTTTGTGCGTTTTTGAGTTTTTGATCACTAAATGGGTGTCCAACTTTCTGACTAGCATTGTACTAGTGAAAGCTGGGATTTATGGCTGCATTGTGGAGAGTTTGAAATTAGCATGCCCGGTGCAATAAGCCAACCAGATCTGGGAAAGGAGGTTCGGAGCACGCCTACCTCTCCTGCAAACTAGGAGCAGCACCCCCAACAAGAAAGGGGCTGGTTCAGCACACTATAGGACCATATATCCCCCACAGGGCACAGGCCTGATGGGGAAGGGAGAACAGCTCACAGGAGGACATTATAAGAGTAAGACTCTCAGGGACTATTGTTTGGGAACTAGAGGAAAAGCTTAAAACCCCTGCTGGGGGTTTGGGCAGGCAAAGTGCTCACCGGAATGTTTTTTAATCTAACCCACTGAGCCCAGGCTGCTGAAACTGCCCATAAGAAAAGGCAACAGACTGAAGTCAATCTGAAACTGCAGCAGGCCATTGTATGGGGAACTAGAATTGGACGGTGGGGTAGAGACCGAGGCTTTGAAGCAGAGACTAACTTCTCTACAGTGAGTGCGTGACAGTGAAACCTCAAAGTAAAGGGAATGATATTCCGAGCTCCACTAACCAGTCTGCACCCTAAAGACTCTTCAGAAGGCTCTGGAGTAAGACTCGGCCACCACAATGGGGAGGCAAAATAGCTGACAAGCAGAAGTGGTCCACAGAAAGCCTTAAATCAGTCAACTACCTAAAGAGACCACAGCCAAACCTAGACAGTTCCTGACACTGGCTGATACACAAGTACCTCCTAGGAGAATTGAAATCAGCATACAAAACAGTGAGCCGCAGACAACATAAACTGCCCAGATGAAACTCAGCTTTTTTTTTTCCTTAGGAAAAAGAAAAAAAGTAAAAAAAATTTTTTTTAATTTTTAAAATTTTTAATTACTTTTTAAAATTTTGTTTTGCTTTGCTTGTTATTTTATTTTTCTTTGTTTTGTCTTTTGTTCTATTATCAATATTTTTTTGATATTCTCTGCTTAACTGCTGAGACATTATCATTATAACCAGTAAGTTTACTGCTTTTCTCTATAGTTTCCCCCATATCTCTTATTGGACTCCCTCTCTGCCCTTGCTTTATTTCTCTCTCTCCTCTCGTTCCATTGGCATAACTTTTATTTTTCTTTATTTTTCTCCCTTCTGTCTTCCTGTCTTTTTGTTTAATTGTTAGTTTCTGTTTGTCTCTTTATTGTATTTTTATTTTTTCATTTTCAACTATTTTCCTATTCCTATGCTCCACCCTTAATTTTTTGCTCACCCTTCTTTCAGAATCTTTTCTCTGCCCCTTTTATCTCCCAGTAGCGTCTCTATTTTTTACTTTTTACTTTAGTCTATTTTTTTTATTACTATTAGCAACAATATCCTTTTTTCTCTATTTTTCCCCCCTCTCTTTTCCTTTTTGGTTTTTTTTTTTTTTTTGCTTTAGCATTTGTGTCCTCACTTCACTCTCCCAATTCTATTTTCACTTGGGATGTTTTCAATGTGATTGTCAAGATATTTTGTATGATACTGCTTGTTTCCTGGCAGTTGGGTTGTGTATTGTCTTGCCTTTCCAGCACCTGTTCAACAGCTCACAAGACGTGGTTGGGCCTAAGACACACAGTTAGCCAACCTGAGAGGAGAGTCCTCCCAAGAACGGGTCAACAACAATTTAGACCCAATCACAACAGGAGAGCCCAAAGAACCCATAAAAGGGACACCCACAAAAGGGATACACTTAGAGCAAATAGCTCAGAAATATAAGGAAAATACACCTCTGGGCTCCACTGGACATACACTACAAAATCCTACCCTACAAGACTGATATCTTATAGATACACACACTTGAGCCACCAAAATGGGGAGACAAACAAACAACCCCCAAACTAAAGAAAAGGAAAAATCGCCAGAAAAAGACCTTAATGAGATGGAGTTAAGCAAGTTATCAGAAACAGAGTTCAAAGTAATGGTTATAAAGATGCTCAAGGAAACTGAGAACAAGACACTTAATGGATAGGTCAAGGAACTTAGTGAAAACATGAAAAAAGAGATAAATGTAAAAAATAAGAATCAGGCAGAAATGAAGAATACTATATCTGATATAAAGAATACACTGGAAGGAATTAAAAGCAGGCTCAGTGAAGCAGAGGACAGAATAGTGACTTGGAAGATAAGGTAGAAAAAAACACTGAATCATAGCAGCAAAAGGAAAAAACACTTAAAAAGCATGAGGCCCGTCTAAAGGGACTTTGTAACAGCATGAAGCGAAACAACATTTGCATCATAGGGGTACCAGAGGGGGAGGAAAGACAGCAAGGGACAGAGAACTTGGTGGAGGAAATAATGACAGAAAACTCTATGCTGGGGAGGGAGAAAGCCACACAAGTTCAGGAAGCACAGAAGGTTCCAAGCAAGAGGGACCCAAAGAGACCCATTCCAAGACACATCATAATTAAAATGGCAGATGTTAAGGACAAAGAGAGAATATTAAGGGCTGCAAGAGACAGACAAATGACCTACAAGGGAACCCCCATAAGGCTGACAGAAGATTTCTCAATAGAAACTCTTCAGGCCAGAAGGGAGTGGCATGAAGTTCTCAAAGTAATGAAAAGCAAGAACATACAACCAGGACTGCTTTATCCAGCAAGGCTATCATTTAAAATTGAAGGTGAAATAAAGAGCTTCCCGGACAAAAGAAGGCTAATGGAGTTCAGTACCACCAAACCAGCATTGCAAGAAATGCTAAAAGGACTGCTTTAAGAAAAAGAAAAAATATTGAAAGGTACATCAGCAAAAACGGGGAAAATGGCATTAAATAAGTATATATCAATAGTAACCTTCAATATAAATGGAATAAATGCTCCAATCAAAAGACAAAGGGTAGCTGAATGGATAAGAAAACAGGACCCAAATATATGCAGTCTACAGGAGACCCAACTGAGAGCAAAAGATTCACAAAGGCTAAAAGTGAAGGGTTAGAAAAAAATATTCCATGCAAATGGAAACAAAAAAAGAGCTGGAGTAGCAATACTTATTTCTGACAAAATAAATTTCAAAATAAAGACCATAACAAGAGACAAAGATGGTCACTACATAATACTAAAGGGATTAATCCAAAAGGAGGAAATAACCCTTATAAATATTTATGTACCCAATATAGGAGCACCTAAACATATAAAAAATTTCTTGCCCGGCCAGGCGTGGCTAAGTGGTTGAGCATCAACCTAGGATCCAGGCGATCAGGGTTCGATTCCCAGTAAGGGCATATGCCGGGGTTGCAGGCTAGGCAGCCGATCAATGACTCTCTCATCATTGATGTTTCTATCTCTCTCTCTCCTTCTCCTTTCCTCTCGCTAAAATCAATAAAGATATATTAAAAAAAAAAATTTCTTGGGGGACTTTAAGGGGGAGATCGACAGCAACACAATCATAGTGGGAGACTTTAACACCCCACTGTCAACACTGGACAGATCATCAAGACAAAAAATCAACAGGGAAACACAGACCTTAAATGACACACTAGATCTAATGGATTTAATTGACAGTTACAGAACATTTCATCCCAAAGCAGCAGAATATACATTCTTCTCAAGTGCACATGGAACATTCTCAAAGAGAGACCACATGTTAGGGCACAAGGCAAGTCTCTACAAATTCAAAAAGACTGACATCATATCAAGCATCTTATTAGATCACAATGCTATGAAACTAGAAATCAAACACTATAAAAAACCCAAAAATATTCAAAACACATGGAGGCTAAATAGCATGTTATTAAACAATGAATGGGTTACCAATGAGATCAAGGAAGAAATCAAACACTTCCTGGAAAAAAACAAAAATGAACAGACAACAACCCAAAATCTATGGGACACAGTGAAAGCAAAGCTGAGAGGAAAGTTCATATCAGTACAGGCCTACCTCAAGAAACAAGAAAAAGCTCTAATGAACCATCTAACACAACAACTAAAAGAACTAGACCAAGAACAGCAAGAAAAGCCCTGAGGAAGTAGAAGGAAGGAAATAATAAAGATCAGAGCAGAAATTAATGACAGAGACACTAAAAAAAAAAAAACACAAAAAATCAATGAAACCAAGAGCTGGTTCTTTGAAAAGATAAATAAGATTGATGCACCTTTAGCCAGACTTACCAAGAAACAAAGAGAGAGGACTCAAATAAATAAAATCAAAAATGAAAGAGGCAATATAACAACCAACCCAACAGAAATACAAAGGATCATAAGAAAATACTATGAGCAACTATATGCCGACAACATGGGTGAAATGGACAAATTCCTAGAAGCATAAAATCGTCCAAAGCTGAATCAGGAAGAGGCAGAAAATCTGAATAGGCTGATAACAACTAATGAAATTGAAGCAGTAATCAAAAAACTCCCGGCAAACAAAAGTCCTGGACCAGATGGATTTACAGGTGAGTTTTACCAAACAGTCAAAGAAGAATTAACACCTATTCTCCTTAAATTATTCCAGAAAATTCAAGAGGAGGGAAACTCCCACAATCTTTTTATGAGACCAGCATCATTCTAAACCCAAAACCAGATAAAGACACTACAAAGAAAGAAAATTACAGGCCGATATCCCTGATGAATATAGATGCTAAAATCCTCAACAAAATACTAGCAAACCAGGTCCAGCAATACATTAAACAGATCATACACCACAACCAAGTTGGATTTAGTCCGGGGATGCAAGGCTGGTATAACACCCGCAAATCAATATATGTGATACATCACATAAACAAAATAAAGGACAAAAATCATATGATCATATCAACAGATGCAGAAAAAGCATTAGACAAAATCCAACACCCATTTCTGATAAAAACTGTCAGCAAAGTGGGAATAGAGGGATCATACCTCAACATAATAAAGGCCATATACGACAGACCTACAGCCAACATCATACTCAGTGGTCAAAAACTAAACCATTTCCCTTAAAAACAGGAACAAGACAGGGATGTCCCCTTTCACCACTCTTATTCAATACAGAACTGGAAGTCCTTGCCACAGCCATCAGACATGAAAAAAACGTAAAAGGTATCCAAATTGGAAAGGAGGAAGTAAAACTGTCATTATTTGCAGATGACATGATACTGTACATAGAAAACCCAAAAGAGTCCATCATTAGATTTGATAAACAAATTTGCCAAGGTAGCTGGATACAAAATTAACATCTGGAAATAGATGGCATTTTATACAACAACAATGGACTCTCAGAAAGAGAAACTAAAAAAGCAATACCATTTACCACTGCAACTAAAAAAATAAGATACCTAGGAATAAACTTAACCAAGGATGTAAAAGACCTGTACTCAGAAAACTATGGGACACTGAAAAAAGAAACAGAGGAAGATATAAACAAGTGGAAGAATATACCATGCTCATGGGTTGGAAGAATTAATATCATTAAAACGTCCATACTAACCAAAGCAATTTATAGATTCAATGCAATTCCTATTAAAATACCAACAGCATATTTCACAGATCTAGAACAAATATTCTAAAAATTTATATGGAACCAAAAAAGACCCTGAATAGCTGCAGCCATCTTGAGAAAGAAGAACAGAGTGGGAGGGATCACTTTACCAGATATCAAACTGTACTACAAAGCCACTGTAATCAAAACAGACTGGTATTGGTACAACAACAGATATATAGATCAATGGAACAGAACGGAGACCCACGCCATTATGGTCAGTTAATACTTGACAAAGGAGGCAAGAGTATCCAATGGAATAAAGACAGTCTCTTCATAAATAGTGCTGGGAAAATTGGACAGATACATGCAAAAAAATGAAACTAGACCACCAACTTTCACCATACACAAAAATAAACTCAAAATGGATAAAAGACTTAAATGTAAGTCGCGAAACCATAAAAATCCTGGAAGAAAACATAGGCAGTAAAGTCACAGACATCTCATGTAGTGGAATGTTCACTGATACATCTCCTAGGGCAAGAGAAACAAAAGAAAAAATAAACATATGGGCCTACATCAAACTAAAAAGCTTCTGCACAGCAAAAGAAAGCAGCCTCAAAATACAAAGGAACCCCATGGTCTGGGAAAACATATTTGCCAAGGATGTATCTGATAAGGGGCTAATTTCCAAAGTGTACAAAGAACTCATACTACTCAGCAAGAATACAGACAATCCAATTAAAAAATGGGCAAAGGACCTGAAGAGACACTTCTCCAAGGAGGACACACAGATGGCCAAGAGACATATGAGAAAATGCTCAGTGTTGCTAATCATCAGAGAGATGCAAATTTAATCCACAATGAGGTATTACTTCACACCTGTAAGAATGGTTACCATCAACAAATCAACAAATGACATGTGCTGGCGAAGATGTGGAGAAAGGGGAACCCTAGTACACTGCTGGTGGGAATGTAGACTGGTGCAGCCACTATGGAAAACTGGAGTTTCCTCAAAAAATTAAATATGGAACTGCCATTTGACCCAGTGATCCCACTTCTAGGAATATATCCTAAGAATCCTGAAACACCGATCAGAAAAAATATATGCACCCCTATGTTCATAGCAGCACAATTTACAATAGCTAAGATCTGGAAGCAGCCCAAGTGCCCATCAGTAGATGTGCAGATAAAAAAAACTGTGGGACATTTATACCATGGAATATTATGCAGCTATAAAGAAGAAGGATCTCGTATCCTTTGAGACAGGATAGATGGACCTGGCGGGTATCATGCTAAGTGAAATAAGCCAGGCAGAGAAAGACAAACATCACATGATCTCACTTATATGTGGAATCTAAAGAACTTAATGAACTGATGAACAGAATAGATTTAATCACATGGAAGCTTGGATCAGACTGACGAATCTCTGAGGGAAGGGGAGGAGATTAACCAAAGAATTTATGTGCTTATATGCATAACCCAAGGACACAAACAATGGTGTGGTGAGGGACTGGGGAGGAGGGTGAGAGGTGGTAGAAGGGGTCACTGGGGAGAAAAAGGGACACTTGTAATATTTTGATCAATTAAAAAAAAAAGTTCTAAGATTCATATCCCAAAAGTATAGGAGTAAGAGTATGGTGCTGAAAAAAATATTTAGGTTGAATATTCAAGAAGCTCAGCGAACCCTGAATGGTATAAACACTAAGAAATATATGCCCAGTCACATTATAATCTAACTGCTGAAGACTAAAGACAGAAAAACATCTTGAAAGCAATCAGAGAAAAATGCATTATCTATATGGGAAAAAATAATCCAAATTTCTGAAAATTATTCATCAGATACTATGGAGGTCAAAAGGAAGTGGTACAACATTTGTAAGTGCTGAAAAAAAATAATGATTTTTTTTTTATCCAGCAAAAACCATCCATCAGAAATGAAGGTGAAACAGCCTGGCTGGTGTGCTCAGTGGTTGCACGTTGACCCATGAACCAGGAAGTCATGGTTCAATTCCTGGTCAGGGCACATACCCAGGTTGTGCACTCGATCCCCAGTAGGGGGCATGCAGGAGGAAGCTGATTGATGATTCTCTCTCATCACTGATGTTTCTCTCCCTCCCTCTTCCTTCCTCTCTCTGAAATCAATAAAAACATTTTTCTAAAAAAAAGGTGAGACCAGCCAGGCGTGGCTCAGCGGTTGAGCATTGACCCTAGGATCCAGGCGATTGGGGTTTGATTCCCAGTCAAGGCACAGGCCCGGGTTGCGGGCTCGATCCCCAGTTGGGGGCGTGCAGAAGGCAGCCGATCAGTGACTCTCTCATCATTGATGTTTCTATCTCTCTCTCTTCCCCTCTCCTTTCCTCTTTCTGAAATCAATAAAGATATATTTAAAAATAAATAAATAAATAAAATAAAAATAATTTTAAAAAGGTGAAAGAGACATTCTTAAAGAAAAAAAAATGAGAAAAAAATTTGAGAATCTGTTGCTAACAGACTACTCTAAAAGAATTACTAAGAGAAGTCCTTCAGATAGAAGAACAAAGAAACCTGAAGGAAACTTGATACATCAGGAATGAGGGAAGAGCAACAAAAGTAGTAAAGAGCTTAGTAAATATAATAAATTATTTTCCCCTTAAGTTTTTAAAATATACTTTTGGTTGAAAGCAAAATTTGTAGCATTGTTTGATGAGGTTTCCTAATATATGTAGATATAATCAGACAACTAGGATATAAAGGGAGAGAAGTGATCTACATGTGGTAAAGTTTCTGCACTCCAGTTTAACTGGTAAAATACTGACTTTAGCCAAACATATGGTGACAGAACATGTTGTGACTTTGAATGGTGGGTACACAATGCAATACACAGATGATGTATCATAGAAATGTACACTTGAAACCTAAATGATCTTATTAACCAATGTTGCCCCAATAAATTTAATTAAAAAAATACTGACTTTAAGTAGACTGAAACATTAATAGGGTATAATGTAATCCCTAAAGCAAACAATTTAAAAAATTATGCAAAGATATATAGTCAAAATCACTAAACTAAAATGGAAGATTTAAAATTTTCAAATAATCTAAAAGGCAGGAAAAAAGATTTCTTCAAAAACCACAAATCACCAAAATTCACCCAAGATGAAAAAGATAATCTGATCAGTCATATAAAAATTAAAAGATTTTCATGGCTGGGGCTGGGTGGAGGTGGGCAAAAGGGGGAGAAATAGGGGACATCTGTAATAGTTTCAACAATAAAAAATTAATTAATTAAAATTTCTTTTTTAAAGATTTTCATAATTAAAAATCTTCCAAAACAGGAATTTTCAGGTTCAGATTGTTTTACTGGTAAATTCTGTTGAACATTTAAAGAAGAAATAACACCAATTCCACACAATGTTTTCCAAAAAACAGAAGAGGAGAGAGAACTTTCGAACTCATGAAATCAGCATTACCCTGATACGAAAATGAGACCCAGTACAAAAAAAAGATACAGGGTAATATTTCTCATGAACATAAATGCAAAAATTCCCAAATAACAAACTGATTCCAATAATATATCAAAAATAATAATGCACCATGACCAAGTAGGGTTTACCCTGGTGATGCAAAGCTGGTTCAATATTTAAAAAGCAATTAATGTAATCCACCATATTAATAGTCTAAAGAAGAAATAAACACATGATCACATCAGTGGATGCAGAATAAACACGACAAAATTCAATACTGATTCAACTCTCAGAAAACTAGGAATAGAAGGGAATGTCTTCAACATAACAAAGCACATCTTCAAACACCTACAGCTACTATCAAACTTAATGATGAAAGACTGAATGCTTTTTCCCTAAGATCAGTAACAAGGCAAGGATGTCCACTCTCAGTACTTCTATTCAACATCATACTGGAAGTTCTAGCCAGTAAAATAAGGCAAGAAAAAGAAACAAAGGCATACAGATTGGAAAGAAGAAATAAAACTGTCTCTATTCATGACATGATTGTCTGTAGAAAATCCCAAGGAATCCAAGTAAATCCCTAGGATAAGTGAGTTTAGCAAGGTCACAGGATATAAGGTTAACATAAAAGTCAACCATATTTCTATCAATGTACAAATGGAAACATGACTATTTGTATAAAACAAATTTCAGTGAGTTAGTTACAAGTCAGATGGATTCCCTCTAATTTTGATACACGGCTAAAGACATAGGTGTTTCTATTTCATTGACTAATTACCTAGTTTATGGATTACCTGGAAAAGTGTTGCTCTTAACTTAGTGTAAAAATTATGTAAAAAGCGACCCTTTTCTTCCTGGAAAGAGTGCCAGCACACTGGTTAGGACTCAGGGCAGTTTGATCTCCTTTACTTACTGCTTGGGACTTTCCTTAGAGGAATGCGAGGTTCTTTTCCTTCCTCCAGCAGCTCAGCACTTTGTAGGAGAGCACGGATCTCCGGATGTAGGTCATCCACACTAGCTTCCCCTGAAGCCAGTGCTCTGCAGTGCAGTACCAAGGCAACATCTTGGTTATAGAAATGAAAATATCGGCATACTCTACTTGCTTCATGTACAAAGCCATCATCCAATAGGCGTCCTATCAAAAAGTTTAGTGATTCCTGCTCCTTCCAATCTAGTCTGATCTCACAAGTCTCTTGGGATGGAAGACCATTAAGTTCTAGGTATTTTGATGTGTTCAGAACAGCCAACTTGGAGAATGAAAACTCACTGACTAAGCTATCAAAGGAAAGTTCACCACTAGTTGAGATCTGTTGAGAAAACCTGGGCTCTATTTCCTCCTGGTTTCCTCTGAGGGTGTGCTGGGTGATACGGCAGAGCCAGATCTGCTTCTCCAGCTCCTCCAGTTTCTCCACAGGCACCAGGTCCTCCTGAGCAAGCCAGTGCCCTGCCAGGGTGAGCAGCAGAAGGCGCTCTTCAGTGCTGCTCTGTCCCTCCTCCGTAGGGTGCTCACATGCCACAAGGGCCTGGGCTGAGAAAAATGAAGAAGCTGCTTTGCTTGAAATCGAATTTTTCTTAAAATTCTCATGGCATTTTTTCCAGAAGTCAATTCTTGCTTGTTTCAGGGACCACTGGTCAATGTGTTTTAAGGTCTGCATTTCCTGTGTTATCTGTGAAATTTAACAAAGTTTTGTAAATGCTACTGTTCCCTAATTATACCATACTTTTAAAAACCAAGTCAGAGAACATGGGGCATGGCTACAGATGTTCCTGGGTATTTTATCTGGAAAGTTAAGGTATGGAAAACAATTCTAAATTTATCTAATTGAATGGGGTTCAAGGAGAAGCCACCTTTTAATTAATTCTATTCAAAGGAAAATAGTTGTAGCATATCCTATTAGCTAACCTTACATTTAAAGCATACATTCTTCACCCTGGCCGGTGTGGCTCAGTTGGTTGAGTGTTGTCCCATGCATAAAAGGTTGCTGGTTCGATTCCCAGTCAGGGTACATACCCAGGTTGTGAGTTCAATACCTGGCTGGGTGTGTGTGGGAGGCAACTGATCAATGTTTCTCTCTCACATCGATGTTTCTCTCTCTCTCCCTCTGCCTTTCTATCTCCCTAAAATAAATAAAAACATTTAATAATAATAATAAAGCATACACTCTTCAAAAAGGGGAATTCTAGGCTCATCCATTTCTGAAATTAATGTGTATCAAAAGTAAAAAAGCCTCATCTATAAATTACACATTCTCATTTGATTCTTGGTTTAATGCTGGTTCAAAAAGCTAAGATTTTAAATAACTTAAAAGACTTATGTGACCTCACCTCTTCAATAACCAAGTTGTCCACAGGTAACTCAGCTAATTCTGCTACCCTCCTAGCCAAAGCAAACTGTCCACTTCTCTCCAGTTTTTCCAAAATAGATTTACATTCATGCTGAAAATTCTCAAGGCTATAGCTGGTAATAATTACATGGTTAATGGCTATGGATGTATGCTTCAAAATTTGGCTAAGGACACACAGCTTCTTTACATCTGGACCTGTGCCAAAGAGAAGAGGATATAAACATTCATCAATAAAACGCCACCACGGCATTTCAAGAGTCACTATATATCAGGAGGGGAAGTATGTGTATTTAAATTAATAATGTGGTTAAAGGAAAGACAAAAATTTTCTAGTTTGGTTGCTGAGCAGAGGGAGCCATAGGCAGCTCCTTTATAGTAAGACATATTAGAGGTTGGCACATGGACTCAATCCACACATCTGGCTTTAAACACAGGGCAGAGGTTGGTGGTCTACTATGTAGTAGCAACTCATCAATCTTGGGAAGATTTGCCCATTCATGCAGGTTAGTCCCTTTTCTTTCTGGACTTTTTTCCTACCTTGAACAAATTTGTTTTTATGATTGTTCACTTGTTCATTCAATGCGAGTGTCATGTAGATTAAGACACAGAACCCATAGGGCAGCTGAAACTGCAGCTGGCCAGTAGCACACTGTATTCAGAATGGAGCATCTCTCGCTCCTCTGGATATCTATCTCCTTAACCCAGTGAGATGCAGTTGAGCTCTTCCTGATGTCCCTGGGAAATTTTTATCATCAATAACATTAGGAATTCTCAGCCAAGAACTTATGTGTCTGGGTTTGCTCCGACTCCCAAATAGTCTGTGAGAATCCATCCTATGTGTGCCCTCCCATAAAGGAAGAGCATGGAAACCATTCTATAGGAGCCTATTCCCAATGTCACCTGCTGGGCTGTGGTATGATTTAGGTAGTACCAGAGACAGTGAGACATCCTCCACAATAACCACCAGTGTGAGCATGCTGAGTTTCTTTGCTGGCATCATATAAAACATAGGTTTATAAAAAAAACAACAGCCATGGCCAGTGTTTCTCAGTGGTTAGAGCTTCAGCCTATGCACTGAAGGGTTGAAGGTTCAATTCTGGACAAGGGCACGTACCTGGGTTACAGGTTCAATCCCTGGTCTGGGCGCGTGCAGGAGGCAACCAATTGATATGTCTCTTTCACATTGTTTCTCTCTCCCTGTCTCTTTCTATCTCTATCTCTATCTCTCTTTATTGCTCCTCCTTCCTTTCTTCCTTCCACTCTCTACAATTCAATGAAAAAAATATCCTTGGGTGAGGATTAACAAAAAAACGTATTTCTTTTCTCCAACCACATACATGGTACACACACACACATACACACACACACACATAAAAATAGAACTAAATTATATGAATAAAAGCATTATAGTAATGTTAGCAATCTAGACATCCTTGCAATTTTTCAAGGACAGAGTAACTTTGGCAAGAAAACAGGAAATTCATTTCTGAAAAAAATTAAAATTACTAAAGATCAATGAAAACACTGATATGTGAAAAGGATCTACTCTTTGGTCTACATAGTCATCTTTTATACCTTACATTTAGCAAACAGACCTCTTTTCTCCCGGCCTACAACAATGGCACTGAGCCCAGCATTCTCTGTTCTGTGCAACTCAGCTCTCCAGCTGAACGTATGTGAGTTTAAATGTGATAAAATAACCCTAGTAGAGAATCTAGTGTGAAAGAATAACATTATCATTCAACAAAAACTTGAAATTAACAAACAAGTAGGAAGAAGGTAAGGCAATATCGGTTTCATTCAATAGCAACAAGTTTAGAGACTACCAATGTCTGGAAATGCCTGCAAAAATTAAGTGCAATTTGTCTGAGACCTTCAAAATGAATTAGGCATTCCTGAAACAAGTCTGTGACCCTGGGCAGTGATGGTATGTTAAGGTTACCTGTCAAAGAAAAGAATGACAGTAACAGGGTAATGTAGAGGCTAGCCAGGGAGTAAATGTGGCTATTTGACAACTGCTTAGAATGAGTAGATAGTTCTATTGTTTATTTTATATCCTAGTGTACTTTATTTTGAATGCTTTAACCATGATTGAAGTTTCATAACCTCTTCCTCATATGCTGTTATGGACTTTAAATGTAATGTTATATATATCATATGCATTTTAATTTCCTGAATGCCCTTCTAATATATTTTCAAGATTAAGAAAGCTAACTTATTAACAGCAGCTTAACTGTAAGGACTGTCTTACCATCAGAGAAGAGATGCTCTGTTCCAACAAACAGCTGTAAAAGCTTCCCCAGCTCATACTGGGTCCTGCACTGCTGCAGCATAAGCTTCAAAAGGAAACACACCTGCTCCTTCAGCCATAGAACAGGGATGGCAGCATGGACCTTTATGGCTGCTGTTTCAAGCTATAAAAAAAAGAGAGTCAGGGAAAGTGGTTTCACAGGAACAACAAATCAAGCCTGGCCGGCATGGCTCAGTGGTTGAGCATCGACCCATAAACCTGGAGGTCACAGTTCGATTTCAGGTCAGGGCACATGCCTGGGCTGTGGGTTTGATAGCCAGCAGGGGGCATTCAGGAGGCAGCCGATGGATGATTCTCTCTCATCATTGATGTTTCTATCTCTCTTTCCCTCTCCCTTCCTCTCTTTGAAATCAATAAAAACATATTTAAAAAAAACAAAACGAAAAGCAAAAAAACCCTCCAAATGTGGGGATATCTAAGAAAACCAAGGTGCCATCAAAAGTCATCTCTTATCACAAAGGGGGACACTTCTTCAGGTCCTTTCTATGGCAGTGTGGCTCAGAAGAGTGGCAAAAATAAGCCCTCCTTGGCAGCTGTGTAGTTTGCCTCTTTGTGGGGCATCTCGGGATAAAGAACTGTGCATATGAAAGTCAAAGATGGGAAAGAGACTCAAGACTACTTTGGAGTGAACTGATGCAAATAGCCTCATTACTGACTACAAACAGCCCTGTGAGTTGTGAAATTAAGCAGATATGTTTCACTTAAGAGCTTCTTCAGAGGATACAGGCCTGCCCCTGAGTCCAGAAGATTTGAAATTCACATATGAAGAAAGACCTCTTAGAAAAACTTGCTTAACACTACCGAGCTGGTTCTCCTAGTTAGCTCACAGTTTTAAATATTGCTAGAGAAGGTTCTCAATTAAGAAGCCTGGATTTATGCCATTTCAATGAAATGCTAAAAATATTAACATGAAAATGACCCCAAGTAGCAGTCCTCATTAGTTTGAATTAGACTATGATTTCTTAATCTTTATTTACTGGTTTACCCATCTCTGTTGCTCTAAGAAGAGAAACTACAGCAGGCAGATGGTGGAACTGGTTAAAGGAAAATAAAGGGTTGAGGCAAGGGTGGAGCAGCTGCACTGCCCCTCTGCAGGACGCTGGAGCAGGAGAAGTCAGGCAAGGAGAAGAAGATACCTGGGAGGACCTAAACATAAAACTCAAACTGATAAGTTGAACTTCATTAAAATTAAAAACTTCTGCTCTGCACATGACAATGTCAAGAGAATTAGAAGATAAGCCACAGACTGAGAGAAAATATTTACAAAAGACACTAAAGGACTGTTATCCAAAATATACGAAGAGCCCTTTAAACAATAAGAAAACAAACAACCCTATTAAAAAATGGGCCAAAGACCTTAACAGGTACCTCACCAAAGAAGATATCCAGATGGCAAATAAGCATATGAAATGATGCTCAACATTATATGTCCTCAGGGAAATGCAAATTAAAACAGCAATGACATATCACAATATACCTATTAGAATGGCCAAAATCTGGACCACCAACAACACTAGAGGCTGGCAAGAACACGGAGACACTCTCATTCATTGTTAAATGCAAAATGGTACAGCCTCTTTGGGAGACAGTTTGGTGCTTCTTACAAAACAAAACCTACTCTTATACCATATGATTCAGTAATCAGGCTGCTTGGTATTTACCCAAAGGAACTGAAAATTTACATCCACACAAAATCCTGCACACGGATATTTAGAGCAGCTTTAATCATAATTGCGAAAACCTGGAAGCAGCCAAGATGTCCTTTAATAGGTGAATGGACAGGCTGTGGTAAGTCGAGAAAGTGTAGTATTATTTATCATTAAAAAAAATGAGCTATCAACCCATGAAAACACCTAGAGGAAACTTAACTGCATTACTAAGAGAAAGGCCAATTTGAAAAGTCTACATTCTATATGATTCCAATTATAGAACATTCTGGAAAAGGCAAAACTATGGAAACTAAAAATATCAGTGGGTGCCAGGGGTTGGGGACGAGAAGAGATGAACAGGTAGAACACAGGGGATTTTTAGGGCACTGGAAATACTCTGTTTGATAGTATAATGATGGATATATGTCATTATACAGTTGTCCAAATGTATACCCAAAGAACGGACAACACCAAGAGTGAACTCTAAAGTAAACTATGGACTTTGGATGATTATGATGTGACCATGGAGGTTCACCTTGGTAACAAATGAACCATTCTGGTGAGTGACACTGATAGTGGGGGAGGGTATGCTTGTGTAAGGGTAAGGGGGTACAAAAGAAATATCTGTGCTTGCCTGTCAATTTTTCTGTGAACTAAATCACTCTAAAAAATAAATTCCCTAAAAATGGGGAGGGGGCAAAGATGGCAGAATAGAAAGCACTGAGAATCTGTTTCCCCATGGAGACAACAATTACACTGGCAGAATCTGTCCAATGCAACTATTTTGGAACTCTGGAGTCTGTTGAAGACTTGCAGAGGAAGACTTGGGAGGTAAATTGTGATAATTTTGGTCAGTTTCAGTCCTTAGCACAGTAGCAGTTACCCATCCCCCAGCCCTAGGTAGCTGTGCACCTGTTCTTGAAGCAGTTGCACACAGCTTGCAGGAGTGTATGTTTGTGGGGGGAGACCCTGTCTTCCAAATATCAGAGATCTGTACTCTGACTGCTGCCTGCTGCTTCTAACCACTGCATTGCAGACACAGAAGTGAGCAGCCATTTTTGTTTCACCTCCCCCAGTGTTGCAAGGCCCTCCCCCTCCAGCTTAAAAGACTTCCAAGGGATTTAAAGGGCTGGCACCCTTTTGCTCTCCCCTTCATTTTTTTCTTTTTCCCCTTTCAGGACCAAGACATTACAAACTAGGACATTTCCTTGACCAGGTGGCTCAGTTGGTTGGAGCATCATCCCATACACCAAAAGGTCAGGGCACATACCTAGGTTGTGGGCATGATCCCTGGTTGGGGCATGTATGGGAGGCAACTGATCGATGTTTCTCTCCCTCTCCCTTCTCTCTCTAAAATTCAATTTTTAAAATCTTAAAAAAATACTAGTAAACTGAATTCAGCAGCGTATTAAAAAGATTATACACCATTATGAAATGGGATTTATTCCTGGAATGCAAGGATGATTCAACATACAAAAATTGATCAATGTATACACCTTCTCAAAAGAAAAAATCACATGGTCATCTCAATGAATGCAGAAAAAGTACCTGACAAAATTCAACACCATTTCATGATAAAAACACTCAACAAACTAGGAATAGAAGGAAACTACCTCCATATAATAAAGCCATATTTGAAAAACCCACAGTGAACATCATACTCAATGGTGAAAGACTGAAAAGGAATCCTCTAAGATCAGGAACAAGGCAAGCATGCCCACTTTCACCTCTTCTGTTCCACACAGTACTGGAAGTTCTAGCCACAGCGTTTAGGGAAGGAAAGGGCAACCAAATAAGAAAGAAAGAAGTAAAATTATTTCTATTTGCAGATAATAGAATTTTATATGTAGAAAACCCTAAAGCTCCCACAAAAAAACTTAGAATAAATGAATTAAGCAAAATAACAGGATAGGAAAAGTCACCACACAAAAACCAGTTTCATTTCTATAGATGAACAATGAACAATCTGAAAGGGAAATTACAAAAACAATTCCATTTCCAATAGCATAAAAAAGAATAAAATACTCAGAAATTAATTTAACCAAGGAGGTAAAAGACTTGTACAATGAAAACTACAAAACACTGCTGAAAGAAATTAGAGACATAAAAAATGGAAAGACATCCCATGTTGCTAGATTGGAAGTCTTAATAGTGTCTAAAAATGTCAATATTACCCAAAGCAATCTACAGATTCAATGTAATCCCTATTGAAATCCCAATGATGTTTTCACAGGGACCCCAAAGAGCCAAAACAACTTTGACAAAGAACAAAACTCACACTTCCTGATTTTAAAACATACTACAAAGCTACAGTATCAAAACTGTGTGGTATAGGGATAAAGACAGACATATAGGCCAATCTAATAGAATAGAAAGCCTAGAAATAAATCCCGACATATATGGTCAAATGATTTTTTACAAGGGTGCAAAGGTGATTCATGAGGAAAGGGTAGCCTTTTCAACAAATGATGCTGGGAAAACTGAATATCCATCCACATGAAAAAAAGGAGAGTTGAACCCTTATCTAACAAGATATACAAAAATTAACTTCAAATGGACAAAAAAACCTATATATAAAACCTAAAACAATAAAACTAGAAGAAAATACAGGGCAAAAGCTTTACAACACTGGATTTGGCAATGATTTCTTGGAAATGATACCTAAGGCACAGATAACAAAAGAAAAAATATACAAATTGCACTTCATGAAAATTTAACAATTTTGTGCGTAAAAAGACACCATCAAAAAAGTAAAACAGCAACTCACACAATGGGAGCAAATATTTGCAAATCACATATCTGGTATGGGATTAATATCCAGAACACGTAGAGAGAATTCCTAAATCTCAACAACAAAACAAACAAACAACCCAATTCAAAAAAGGGGCTGGGTGGAGGGGAGTAAAAGGGGAGAAAATGGGGGACATCTGTAATAGTGTCAATAAAAAAAAAATGGGTAAAGGACTTGAACAGACATTTCTCCAAAGAAGATGTACAAATGGCCAATAAACATATGAGAAGATGCTCAACATCACTAATCATTAGGGAAATGCAAATCAAAACTACAATGAGACACCACCTCACACTGCTATCAAAAAAACAGAAACCAAGTATTGTATTGGTGAGGTTACAGAAAAACTGAATCCCTTGTGTATTGTTAGTGGGAATGTAAAATGGTATAGTAACTGTGGAAAATAGTACTGTGGTTCCTCAAAATATTAAAAATATAATTACCATATCATCCAGCAATTCCACTTCTGAATAAACACCCTAAAGAACTGAAAGTGGGATATCAAAGAACTATTTGTACACCATGTCTTAACAGCAGTAGTCACTAAAATGTCCATCAATGGATGAATGAACTAGCAAAATCTGGTATATACATGCAATGGAATATTATTCAGCATTAAAAAGGAAGGAAATGCTGGCATATGCTATAATATAGATGAGCTTTGAGGACATTATGCTAAGTAAAATAAGCCAGTCACAAAAAGACAGCTACTATATGATCCCACTTACATGAGGTACTTAGAGTAGTAAAAATCATAGACAGAAAGCAGAATGGTGGTTGCCAGGGGCTAGGGATAGGGGAGAATAGGGTATAGTTTCAGTTTTACAAGATGAAAAGAGTTATTATGGAGAGGGATGGTGGTAATGGTTGCACAATACTGTGAATGTATTTAATACCACTAAGCTGTATTCTTAAAAATGACTAAGAAGGTAAATGTTATGTGTATTTGACTACAATAAAAAATAATATTACAAAAAGAAGATACCTGCTAGGGCCCCGGCCATGGAGAGTAACAGACCAAGAAAATTAATGTCCCTATTTTCTGTGATTTAGAAACCAAAGGCATATTTAAATAACTGATTCTGTATTTTCAAATAATAAATAATAATCTTTATTATAGTTAAGACCAATGCGATTGAGAGCAAAAGTCTATACTGAGGTTCCACTGTGATATGTTGGGTAGAATCAGTAAATAGTTTTCTCTCATTTATCATAGAGCTCTTTTATGGTAGAGAAGGCAAAAGTGCCAAAACCGCAGGCGGGACTTTCCTTTCTTATAAACTACCCCCCCCCCATAGGGTTAATTAGTTCTATATGATAAATAGGCCTGAAACAAGCTTCTCATAGGTAAAGCCTGAAACTCACCACAAGGCTCAGCATCATTTGGACAGGGAACACTAGAAGTGTTGATTTAAAAAAAGATATTTTCTGTCACAGTGAATAAAGAAGTCTTAAACATTCTTTACACTCAATGCTGCTGGAGCTATCTTGAATTGGTAGAGCATGGCCCATGTATCACCATACTCTTCTCTAGCATCCATAGTAGATACCAATAATTCCTTTCCCACTGAGCACGGCTGCAGCATCAGGATACTGATCAGAGTTAGCACATTAGATGAAACCTCTTTCTCATCCCTGGCAATTGAGGTGTTTTATAAGCAAGGCCATAGCAACTCCTGCCCTGCCTCACCACCAGCTCTGGAACAATACAAATGATTTCATTTGAATTATGCCACAGAACAGCTATTCACCTACTGTCACATTCTGACTACTAGCAGACAACAGGCCATTCTAAAGAATTTCAGATCAGTGAGAAAGAGCATATAATTCTAACTTACAGTTTCTAGGCTCTTCTGGAACTCCAGTAGTTTAGCTTCGGCTTCCTTATAATTCTTGAAGAACATACATAGTTCATACATCTCCATCATCAATAGTAATGGGGAATCCTTTGAAGAAGAGTTTGAAAGAAATTACAAAATCTTGAACTTAATACCATTTTCTCATGAATAATGGTAATATAAGAAAAGGTTAAAGTAAAAAACAAATACTATTAATAACACCTTAATAGTAGAACTAAGTCATCTATGTTAAAAAGGGAGTTGAATTTATATTTTTTTTCCTTTTGGAAAAAGATACTCTGTCCAGGTACATCTACTCAAGAGTCCATTTTCTGTCTATACTATACTTGGTCCAACACACATGAGCAGGACATGGTCCCCTAGATGGTGCTAGGAAGCCTACATACACTCCTGGATAATGGGCTCCAGTGAACTGCCAACCTACTGCTGCTTGTGGCCTCAGTCCATACAGTTCCATCATTTCAGTGGGAGCTTTTCAGTCAGAGGATAAGAGTTTCGGAATTAGAAAGTATGGCTCTGAAAGTACACTGCTTACTAAAGTATTCTGAGACCTTGGGCATGTTACTTAAGTTCTGTAAGCCTTGGTTTATTACTCTGTAAAATGAGGATAAGACCACTTCATACTATCCTCATACAGTATTATCTTTGTATAGGATTACTGTGTGAATTGACTAAAATAATGTATAAAAAGCACTTTGTTAAATAAATGGTAGTTCTATTGTCATTATTTGTTATTGCCTAAAAAATAAATCCAGGAGCAGGAATAATTGATAAAATCAGTGTGGCATATTCTAAAGTAACCCTTTTACACTCAGGAAAGAAATGAAATGACTATCACTACCTTAAAGAAAAGTTGGAAACCTCTGATGAGAGTTTTGCTCTTTTGCCTTCTTAATAATGTTCTCCAGATGACTGAGAGGTCCTCAAGGTCCCAGGTACGGCCCTCCATTGAGTCCTGAATGTGTCCCATTGCTTCAGCTGCTACACTGTCCTCCACAGAAGCGATGATCCAAACACAGAGACAAGGAATAGCACTGGAATCCTACCATTGGATAAGAACTTTTCAAAATAAAATAACAACTTGGCATGGATTACCTGACAGAGGAAGTTTCCAGCATTGCTATAACTATGAATGGCTACTTCCTGTTCAGGACAAGTCACCTCACTAAATTAGTTAAAATGGCTTGAATAGACTTCAAACGTGAAACTAACTCTAATGAAGAACCAAGGGACTTTTATAAACCATCCTGTAGAGTATGGTAGGTCAAAAGGCAAAAAGGCTGAGAGGATATGTGTGAAAGTCAGGGAGGTACTAAGTATAAGAAAACACAACTGCTCTCCACAGAACGGCTAAGGGACTGTGCAGAGTATCTGTCTTCCCTGCTCAGAGGCAGTGGTGGTGAGTCTACCAAAGCACCCTTCTCTATGACTGCCAACCAAGAACCAAGGCTCTGACCACTTAAGCTACTATATGTCAAGGCACAAGGAAGCGGACTAGATGGCCTTGATCCTAAGCTAGAGAAGCATAAAAAGTTGCAGTGACGTTGGAAGCACATGCTAGAGGCCTCGATACCATCATTCCCCCCACACCCTCTCTGATCATTAGCCTTCCCTGTCCCTCCCCACTTTTTCTATTGCTCTCTGGGTCCTTAATTTAGGCTTCTCACAATCCCCACCTGGTGACATGATGCTAGGACACTAAGAATAGGGGCCTGTTGTTTCACTGCTTCAGCCAGGAGCCAGCACCAGGAGTTTGGCTCCTCTGAGCACTGAAGCAGAATTTCAAAGAAATTGTTTATCTCTTCTTTGTTTTTCTGGAGTTCCTGGGGGGACTTGTTGCAGACGTGATCACTGTCCATTCTGGAGTTGGACACTGAGGGCAAGTTCTCAAAAGCTAGCCTTAAGTGGTCTTGAAGGACAGGGCTGAAATATTGGAGAAGAGATTTCACCTGGAAAACACATTAGATGATTAAAACAGACAACCAAGTTATTTTTATTTATTTTTCAATTATAGTTGACATTCAGTATTATTTTATATTAGTTTCAGGTGTACAGCATAGTGGTTAGACAATCATATACTTTACAAAGTGATCCCCCAATAAGTCTAGTACCCACCTAGCACCACACAGTTACTACAATATTATTGACTATATTCCCTATGCTGTGCTTTACTTCCCCATGACTATTTTGTAACTACCAACTTGTACTTCTTAATCCCTTCACCTTTTTCACCCAATTCCCAACCTCCCTCCCATACGACAACCCTCAGTTTGTTCTCTGTCTTATGAGTCTGTTTCTGTTTCATTTATTTTGTTTTTTAGATTCACGTATAAGGGAAATTATATGGTATTTGTCTTTCTCTGTCTGACTTATTTCACTTAGCGTAATTCCCACATGGTCCATCCATGTTGTCTAAAATGGCAAGATCTTATCTTTTTTTTATGGCCATAATTATGGAGTAATATACCATTGTATATATGTGCCACATCATCTTTATTCAATTGTCTATTGATGGGCACTTAGGTTGCTTCCATATCTTGGCTATTGTAAATAATGCTGCAATGAACATAGGGGTGCATATATCACTTTGAATTAGTGTTTGGGATTTCTTTGGATAAATACCCAGAAGTGGAATTGCTGGTTCATATTTTTAATTGAGTAACCTCCATATTGTTTTCCATAGTGGTTGCATCAATTTGCAATCCCACCAACAGTGCACAAGGCAGATAACCAAGTTTCAATTTCAGTTGGAGCTGAAAATGTTAAACAAGCACAGGCAAAGTTGTTCTTTCTCAACCTGAACTGTGTCAGAGGTGACCATATAATTTTGCAAAGTTGTTTGTTGCTTCTGAGTGAATTTCCATTTGCAATCTGGAGTCACAAAGCTCTTCCTTCATCTCTTTAGTACTAATGACTAGTCCTTTGTCTGAAGACAACCCACTGAAATTTTAGTAAAAATAATAGTATCATATTAAAAAAAATAGTCTATGTGAAAGAACACTAGTTTTACTCTAAGAAGTGTTCCAATATCCTCTTCTTGAATAACTGGCAACAATGAGTGGCTTACCTCTTCTGGGTGATAATTATGGAGCTGGCTGTGAATAATGAACTGTAACCAATCATTTGCTTTGGCACATTCTCTAAGGTAAGATGTGCTCAGTTTCATATTGTGGAGCCTGCAGAACTGTACTACCAATGCCCAGTGGCTGCTAGATTCACTGGATAACCTGTAATTGGGGGTGGGAATGGTAGAGAAAAAAACTTATTAAAATAAATATTGCTTTAGTTTTAAATGGAAAAAATAGTAAAAATTAAATCAATTTAATTACAGTATATTCTCTAAAAAGCTTTTCAACAAATATCAAATATTTATTAGACTGTTTTGTTGTTGTTGTTGTTGTTTTAAATATATCTTTTCTGATTTCAGAGAGGGGAAGGGAGAGGGAGGGAGGGAGTTGAAACATCAATGATGAGAGTCCTTGCTGATCGGCTGCCTCCTGCACGCCTCAGACTGGGGATTGAGCCCGCAACCTGGGCATGTGCCCTGACCAGGAATTGAACAGCGATCTCCGGGATCCTAGGTCAATGCTCAACCACTCAGCCATGCCCAACGGGGCAATTAGATTGTTTTGAAAAAAACAAAAAAGGACTCTTTACCCATAACACACAATAGCTTTCTTAGCATGCTGGTATGATTCATTCCTTTTATCAACTAAGTATCTATCAAACTAACTATGCACAATCTTTAGAAGTGAGAAAATAGTCACTCAAGGAATCTTCTCAGTGCTCAATTATTTTTCATGATTCACTTTAGAGAATCAGAGCCCTAACAGTGGCCTAGACTTGCTCACTAAGGGGAGGGTACCTGTTCCTGCTAAAAGTAGGAAGCTGTTGAGAACAAAGTTAGTGATAGGAGTTACAGGAGAATGGTGAGTACCCAGAGTCTAGTCTGGGGTGGCTGGGTCAGTCCCAGTGGGATAGCACAGAGGAAGAATAGCAAGAATGTACAGGGTGGGGCAAAAGCAGGTTTATAGTTGTTCATATGGAAAATAATACAATAATTAATAAATAATACAAGGATAAACTCTGTTTCTCATACTCACAACTATAAACCTACTTTTGCCCCACCCTGTATAAGGAGAGGGGCTTTTAGTGAGGAGATTGGTCACCTTAACCTCCATTATCAACTGACATATCAGCAAGAAAAAATTAAGGATATCAGCCAAATTTTCTGATATCCATCCCACATCTTCTGAAATGATTTCAACATGTAATATTTACTAGAGTTCCCTGACCAGTAGGTCAGTGGAGAAGACTGCTCCTCTCCATCTCTTGGAAACTGTCTCTTAAGAGGGAATCATTACCTTCACCCTCCTTTTACTGATGGTAAGATGTGATTAAAACACCTTGTCCACTTACTGAGTATCTGCTGTATGCTGGATGAGTAAGAAAATAAGGTCTAGGGGGATTGGTGAAAACACCTGAGGTGCTGGAAGAAAGACTAGGCAAACACACACTGGGAAGATAAAGCTTGCTGGAAAAGAGATTGGGATTGCAACTCACAAACCTCTTTATTTCCTGTTGCTGAATGCTGTTCCATGTACCTTCCTCTAAGAGAACAAGCAATTCTTCAGTGGTTGCCTTGTCACCCACAGCCAGTTTAGACAGCTTTTCAGCTATAAGAAATACGAACAACAAATTTGGTCAAGAAAAAAGGTTAGGAACCAGTCATTTCTGTTTGAAGAGTGTGGTCCAAGGCCACTTTAGTATCCAATTAAAGGGCCCAAGAGAGTTAAAGAACAAACGCTGCGGGAAAAGGGTGGAACAGGAAGAAAACGGTTTCCTCCCCAACCACTCACAATTCAATGTCTTAGACTTATTCATCCCATGTCCTCTAAACAAACCAGGCCACAGAAAGAAAAGGTGCTGTACCTAGAGACTCTCTGATAAAGCTGTATTGAGCATCTTCATTTGCACACCTGTAGTTCAGAATTATATTGGCCACTTTCATATCAACTCTGAGCTTGAGGCTGTCAAGGCCAAGCAATTCTAAGAAACAAACACAGGCAGCTCCTATTGAAGGTACGTGGAAGGAAGAGAGGCCTAAAGCATAGGCTTCATTGCCTACTTGCTGGATCCTAAAAAAGAAAGGAAGCAAAATCACATCAGCACATGAAAACTGTTACCTCATCAGAAAAAGCAGATGGAATCACATCAGTGATACATGGAGTGTCAAAGGCATGTGATTTTTGGCTTCCTCTCCCTTCCCTTTTTGTGCCCTTTGCACATATTCATTTAGGTTCTTGGTAGCTTTTATCTGTCTTTTGGTTCCATAGCCCCCATTTCCTTATATAGGGTGTCCCCAAAAGATGTATATACACTTTAACAGCTGATAACTGAATTTTCACATCTTTTCAGGTTTAACTGATTTGAAATAATGGGTGAAGCCAGACTAGACTTTTTTATGGGGATACATAAAAGATGAAGTTTATGGTACGAACCGGCAACAGTTGATGAATTGAGGGCACACAAATACTGAATGAAATGATTCTTAACGTTTGCGATTCCTTTGCTTCACATTATCAGCAGTGCCGGACCAGAACGGACATCAGTTGGAAAACAGGTATTGACAAAAAAATTATTCATTTCTGTAGATTCTCTTAAATTTTGAAAATGAATTGTATGTTAATAACACTGACTTTATAATCATTCAAAGTGCGTATACATTTTTGGAGGACACCCTATATTTTACCTTCCCCTAAAACACCTACTCACAATCCAAATTATTCTGCTTACAATTTCACTGAGGGAACAGGGAGTAGAATTTTCAAAAGACTGCCAACTTGTGATCTTGTCAATTTTATGTACACAAACTGCCAAGAAAATTAATGCCACTTAAAGTTTGATGTCATAAAGCACATACACTTTAAAGGACTCATATGTACTTTTAAATGCATAGAAAATTTTTGAGGAAAGACACAAGAAATTATCCATGTTTATTTGCTATGTACAATGAGGATAGAAGAATGAGGGACTTTTTACTTTATTTTTAAAAAATATATGTAGATTTCAGAGAGAGGAAGGGAGAGGAAGGGAGAGAGAGATAGAAACATCAATGATGAGAGAGTTATTGATCAGCTGCCTCCTGCACGCCCTCTGTTGGGGATCAAGCCCGAAACCTGGGCATGTGCCCTGACCGGGAATCGAACCTCGATCTCCTGGATCATAGGTCGATGCTCAACCGCTGAGCCATGCTGGCTGGGTCTGAGGGACTTTTAAAAAAAATTTATCTTTACTGTTGAAAGTATTACAGATGTCCTCCCTTTTTCTCCCCACTAAGCCCCGTGAGGGCCTTTCGTATTTCATTTTTCACCCTTCTGAGCTACTTGAGTATTTAACCATAAAAATGCATTACTTTGTTAATTATAAAACAAACCAATAAAGTAAACCTAACAATGATCTTAAATACAGAACTCACATCTCATTATAGAATTCTCTTTTTAGCATAATGGCTAACATTTGGCAAGCTTCTGGATCTTTTAAAAATATGAGTTTAAAAAATATTATCTTTTAAAATATACTTTTTATATTTTTTCCTATTAACAAAAGTAACACACACTAAATTCCAAAAACTGGGGACACAGAGAAAAATACAATTGAAAAAAAATCACCATCCAAATATAATCACTCTTAACTCTAATATATGTTTCTAGTACATTTTAAAATACACAGGTAAAATACACAGATATGCCTTGTATTAACAGTACAAATTATGTTTTAGATACTCACAGCTGCTTGGGTGTCTTGCTCTTAGTTAATTCCTGGACCAGAAAAGTACCAAATGCAAACGATGGCCGTCCATGATATAAATAATAAGCAAAATTCAGACGTTCCACTATGGCATATTTATTAACCAGGTCAGGGCTAGAGAAATGTGGGAGATGACTCGATATATCTGGGGGAAAGTGAAGCAATATTAATGCTCTGCACCTCACCATAATTTACTGCAGATCTGCACATGGAAAGCTTAACTCTACAGTGGTAAAAGAAAACTGGTTGCTATAATCATTTTGTACCACTGTGTGTCGCTTTGAACCACCAAAATGTAATAGTTTTATTTTAATGTAGAGAGATGGCCCTCATTTTATGCAAAAATGTGTACTTGAGAAGCTGCATGAAAACTTATAAACTGCACTTTTCTCCCATGGAACTTACTTGTAATTTTTTTTTGGTATTTTATTTTTATTTTTTGTTTAAAATATTACAGATGTCCCTCCCTTTTTCTCCCCAATGACCCATTCCACCCCGTCCCACCCCCCTCCCCAGTCCCTCTCCCCACCATTGTCCCTGTCCCTGGGGTGTGCATATAAGCATATAAATTCTTTGGTTAATCTCCCCCCTCCACCCACCTCCATCCCTCTGACATTCATCAGTCTCATCTATGCTTCCACGTGATTGAATCTATTCTGTTCATCAGTTTATTAAGTTCTTTAGATTCCACATATAAGCAAGATCATGTGATGTTTGTCTTTCTCTGCCTGGCTTATTTCACATAGCATAATACTCTCCAGGTCCATCCATACTGTCCCAAAGGGTATGAGATCCTTCTTCTTTATAGCTGCATAGTGTTCCATGGTGTGAATGTCCCATAGCTTTTTTATCCACTCATCTACTGATGGGCACTTGGGCTGTTTACAGATCTTAGCTATTGTAAATTGTGCTGCTACGAACAAAGGGGTGCATATTTTCTTTCTGATTAGTGTTTCAGGATTCTTAGGATATATTCCTAGAAGTGGAATCAATGGATCAAAAGGCAGTTCCATTTTTAATTTTTTGAGGGAACTCCATACTGTTTTCCATAGTGGTTGCACCAGTCTGCATTCCCACCATCAGTGTACTAGGGTTCCCCTTTCTCCACATCTTCACCAGCACATGTCATTTGTTGATTTGTTGATGGTAACCATTCTTACAGGTGTGAAGTGATACCTCATTGTGGATTAAATTTGCATCTCTCTGATGATTAGCAACACTGAGCATTTTCTCATATGTCTCTTGGCCATCTGTGTGTCCTCCTTGGAGAAGTGTCTCTTCAGGTCCTTTGCCCATTTTTTAATTGGATTGTCTGTATTCTTGCTGAGTAGTATGAGTTCTTTGTACACTTTGGAAATTAGCCCCTTATCAGATACATCCTTGGCAAATATGTTTTCCCAGACCATGGGGTTCCTTTGTATTTTGAGGCTGCTTTCTTTTGCTGTGCAGAAGCTTTTTAGTTTGATGTAGGCCCATATGTTTATTTTTTCTTTTGTTTCTCTTGCCCTAGGAGATGTATCAGTGAACATTCCACTACATGAGATGTCTGTGACTTTACTGCCTATGTTTTCTTCCAGGATTTTTATGGTTTCGCGACTTACATTTAAGTCTTTTATCCATTTTGAGTTTATTTTTGTGTATGGTGAAAGTTGGTGGTCTAGTTTCTTTTTTTTCATGTATCTGTTCAGTTTTTTCAGCACCACTTATTGAAGAGACTGTCTTTATTCCATTGGATACTCTTGCCTCCTTTGTCAAGTATTAACTGACCATAATGGCGTGGGTCTCCGTTCTGTTCCATTGATCTATATATCTGTTGTTGTACCAATACCAGTCTGTTTTGATTACAGTGGCTTTGTAGTACAGTTTGATATCTGGTAAAGTGATCCCTCCCACTCTGTTCTTCTTTCTCAAGATGGCTGCAGCTATTCAGGGTCTTTTTTGGTTCCATATAAATTTTTAGAATATTTGTTCTAGATCTGTGAAATATGCTGTTGGTATTTTAATAGGAATTGCATTGAATCTATAAATTGCTTTGGGTAGTATGGACATTTTAATGATATTAATTCTTCCAACCCATGAGCATGGTATATTCTTCCACTTGTTTATATCTTCCTCTATTTCTTATTTCCTTCTTTCTACTTCCTCAGGGCTTTTCTTGCTGTTCTTGGTCTAGTTCTTTTAGTTGTTGTGTTAGATGGTTCATTAGAGCTTTTTCTTGTTTCTTGAGGTAGGCCTATACTGATATGAACTTTCCTCTTAGGACTGCTTTCGCTGTGTCCCACAGATTTTGAGTTGTCTGTTCATTTTCGTTTTTTCCAAGAAGTGTTTGAGTTCTTCCTTGATTTCATTAGTAATCCATTCATTGTTTAATAGCATGCTATTTAGCTTCCATGTATTTGAATATTTTTGAGTTTTTTTATAATGGTTGATTTCTAGTTTCATGGCACTGTGATCTGAGAAGATGCTTGATATGATTTCAATCTTGAATTTGTAGAGACTTGCCTTGTGCCCTAACATGTGGTCTCTTTTTGAGAATGTTCCATGTGCACTTGAGAAGAGTGTGTATTCTGCTGCTTTGGGATTAAATGTTCTCTAAATGTCAATTAAGTCCATTAGGTCTACTGAGTCATTTAAGCTCTGTGTTTCCCTGTTGATTTTTTGTCTTATCTGTCCAATGTTGACAGTGGGGTGTTAAAGCCCCTACTATGATTGTGTTGCTGTCAATCTCCCCCTTAAAGTCCGCCAAGAAATTTTTTATATATTTAGGTGCTCCTACATTGGGTGCATAAATATTTATAAGGGCTATTTCCTCCTTTTGGATTGATCCTTTTAGTATTATGTAGTGACCACCTTTGTCTCTTGTTATAACTTGTAATTTTAGATGCTTTAATTCTATATTTAACTTCACGATGGCAATAACCTTTTAGCTACAAAATCTCTGCCAAAGATCTGCAAAGCTTTTTAATTCATTCATGCATCTCATTATGCAATAAAATCCCTACTTAATATATTTATGTGTCCTCCATTCACCAAGGCCAACTCACTGTACCATTCCAATAAATACCTTAAGAACATCTTTTTCTCTATATTAATACCCTCCTATACTCTCATGTTATCACTAGCTGTTTTTTCTCATGTTGTATACACAGAACACCTTATTATCTATATGTTGGTACCATCTTTTCAAGACCAGCAGAGTGACTCAGTTTAAAGTTCCTCTGTGCCCATGAAAAAAATCTCCCCTCTTTTTAGAGAAATATAAAGTCAGAAGATACTTGAATGTGAGAAGTTAGTATAAATAACCACCCCTGTCAAGCCCTAATATTTAAACAAGGAGATCTAACATTCTGAACTGTCAAGGAACCAATTCTGGAAAACGGTGTATGTGTTCTCATTTTCAAAGTTCAAAGCTTATTTGTGAAATAAAGTTTTATCCTCCCATGGAAATACAAAGACTTTTTACATTGTGACTTAGCTCCTACAAAAAAGCAAAGACCTTAATGATGTCTTGTCATCTTAAAAGCTATTACTTAAAAGTACACCCTCTTTGAGATTAAAAAGTTGTCACATGCATTATCTATAGGCTTTGTGAGAGCAGAGTAACTTTGGTCACTTATAATTCCATATAAAACCATTCATTCATCTGTTAAATATTTGCTGAGTACATGTCAAGTATATGGTACTTCCAGGTGCCAAATGAGTAAACTTAAGTTTTTTATTCAAGTAAGACCCTGATTTTTTGGCAGTTGGGGGATAATGTTGGAGACTGTGTACAAGAGAAAATTCCACCTGAAGGGAAAATTTTCCCTGGCCTGCCTTGGAAGCAAAGTCATCATGTAGCTGCTTTATATCCCCTTGCAGTGGAAAAACCAACGTGAAAAAGTTAGTAAACATTCTAACTAAATATGATTCTCCAATTTTATAAATGTGTATTATTGTTTTCATATTTGTTTCATTTACATTGTGCTTTATTTGTTCAAATATGTTTTAAATGTCTAAAAACCAGGTAGGGAACAGGTCTTCAATTTCCTGTTTCCCTAGTGTGTACCTAGTAGAGCGCTTGATCTCCAGAGGGGAGGTCAAGATCCTGGCTAAGTGATGAAGTTGGAAGCATAAGAACAGGAACAATTCTGTCTACTCTCTATTAACTTCACTGAGATAAGAACATGTGTTTTCAGTTGAAAATACAATAAGCACCCCTTTATTCAGCACTCAACAAATATTTATTGAACACCTATGCAACGGGCTCTGGACACTAGGTAAATTTTAAATATATTGAAATTTGAACTTATAAAACTGACACATTAGAAAATTCATTTTTATGTATGTCAATAAATATTTATGGGCTGTATATTATGTGCTAAGTACGAATCTGAAGCCTACTTTAGAGTAATTTAGGAAGAGGCACCACAGGTAACATGAGATTAAAGGCTAACTCTAAATGGAAAAGAAAAAGTAGAATTTATAAAAATGGCATATGTGGCCAGCCGGCATGGCTCAGTGGTTGAGCATGGACCTATGATCCAAAAGATTGTGGTTCAATTCCTGGTTAGGGTACATGCCCGGGTTGCGGGCTCAATCCCCAGTACGGGGTATGCAGGAGGCAGCCAATCAATGACTCTCTCATCATTGATGTTTCTATCTCTCTCTCTCCCTCTCCCTTCCTCTCTCTGAAATCAATAAAGACATATTAAAAAAAAAAAGAATGGCATATATATGTTAATTAAACTTTTAAAAAGGTATGTGTGCATGCACACACCCCCCCTCCCAAAACAGAAATTTTTAGTCTGGAGAGGAAGGCAATGTGTGTGTATCTGGTACTGACCATGTGCCAGGAACTGTGAGAGCTTTTTAAATGCCTTGTCTCCTTTCATTCTCGATGTAACATGTGAGGTGGACACTGTTATTAAATTTGTTTTATAGGGAATTGAAGAGAGGTTAAATCACTTGCCCAAGGTCTTACAACTATTACATGGTAGAGCCAGGATTTATCTAATGCCAACGCTTATGTTCTTAACCTTTATAATACTATACTGCTAACAAAGGAATTTTTGGAAAAAAAGAAATTTAAGCAGGTAAGTACATATTATAGTTCCCAGCAAGTACAGCACTAGTGACCTAGTACAATATGTTTTCGATTAAGTGGAATACACCTTGATTTTTAAAATAGAAAGCAGTGAAAAAAAACTGGACTGGCTTTACATAAATCAACTCCTCCTATAGATCAACACTGCTGAAATGCTTCCAAAGCAAGACATACCCATAACAACTTACCTCCTATAGCCAGTGTGTTGGCAGACTGCCAGCCAAACAATCTGCTAGGATCAAAGGGCAATAATGACTGTAAAATAGGAAAAGTTAAATCAGAGTTATAAGTTAATTGACCTAAACAGCCCCCTTGGAGCTCAAGCCATAAGCAGTGCACTTCAACTCACTACACAATATCCCTAGAAATTTGTTCAGATTGTGTGCAGATCCCAAAATAAAACTAAAATTAACATGGGAAATAGTGCCTCCAAAGCCTGCAACTCCCAGCCCTCAGCCCCCATTAATACTCCTATAGATACACAATAAATAGGAAACCTTTACTTGCAAGTACTTATAGAAATGGGAAGATTTAACTAGAAGTTATATCAACTTAAGAAGGCCAAAATGGAACTCTTTTGATGCCTAAATTAACTTTTTGCATGTAAAATTAGAAAAAGCTGGCTCCAAAATTAAACTGAATGAATGGGAAACTTATCTTGATTGGAAATGAGAAGCTTCTAGGGGAAATACAGGCAAATTCTCTTTTCTACAGGAAGTTAACAAGAACTTTTAGAGCCCATCTCTGAACTAAGGAAGGCTTCTGAAGCTGCTCAATGCCAAGACCCCACTTTTCCCTCTTCTCCAACTACTCGCTGTACCCTTTACTTTGTTGTCCGGACTTACTCTCTTTTCCTCCTCCCTCTTCTTTCTCTTCTCACCTCCTCCACCTCAGCTCCCTACACAGCTCCCTACTGACCTAGGGGACACTTAGAAAAGCCAGTCTCAGGCAGAGGGAAACCAGTGATTGTACAGAATTAAGGAATCTACCTAAAGATTTCCACGACTTTCTCCAGAACCCTGGAGGGTTCACAGAGGAATTTAACTGTTAGAACATGTGATCCTGACTATTTTGCCCTTTTTCAATTATCATACCTGCTGGTTTCTGGGAGCAAACAACAGAATTACTACGTAAGATCTGCTGGGAAACTCCTATAGAGGAGTCTGGTTTTACTGCAGAAAGCCAGGTCACCATAAGAAGGGTTATAGAAAACTGAAATGGGATTTAGAAAGAGAAAAGAAACAGAAGCAAGCATAGGGTTGCTCCAAGGACTACGAGAGGTCCTTTCCCTTTCTCCTTACTGTTTAGGAGAAACTGAAAGGAAATTACTAAAGCCCTTGCAGATATTGGGGCTACTTTATCTGTTCTTAACCACACCCAAAGCAGTTGCCTTCTCCCTCTGAGTAAAGCTTCTGTACAAATGGTAGGGATATCTAATCAACCAATTCCTGTTTTTATATCAGAACCTGTTCCCTTCCAATTAGGGAATGTTATGGGACAATATATATTTCTGCTAATCAAATCTACCCCAATTTACCTGATAGGACAAGATTTTCTTGAAATCAGTGACTGCCACATAACCATTTTCAGAAGGGTGAAATGTTCTTAGAACTAACCGAATCAGATGCTAAACCAACTGGGAAAATAATGATTCTAAAGAAACCTCCACAAAAGGACTAATACTGAGACTGACAGTTTGCTAACCATCTTTTCTTCATTAACTTCTATGAGAGAGCCTCAGGGATGCCTTAACAGGGACCCTCCCTTCCCTCCTAGGGGCAGCAGCCCTCTCCCACCTAGGTCTCTTAAAGGGAAAAAAAAAAAACTTAATTGATTCTAAAATAAGTAAACAAAATTATATGAAAGGACTTCATAGGCAGTCTGCTTCCCTTCTCCAGGGTAATTTAAGAAATCTTATCTTTCTGGATATAAATTCTTCGAACTTGTCTAAACACAAAAAAGGACATATGAGACACTTTTCTATTTTAATAAAAATAGAACAGGCTGTGTTCCTTTTAAAGACTCTCTTCACTTCAAATTATGTCTGCAAAGTGCACTCTCTTTTGGTAGAAGCAGCATTAATTATAATGTAAAATGGGCTTTAGAAATGCTTTTAGAATCAAAAGGCAAGAGGAATAAGAGGCTAGAAAATGTTACCATGTAAACATGACAAGGTGAGCTAAGGCAGGTCAGGAAAGGTAAAGAGTAAAACAATCAGATAAAGGGTTAAAGAAATGTATGTGATGAGCAAATCATGAACAACAAAGAGAAAAGCAAACAAGGTCAAGTTAGTCAGAAAAGTTTTGAGAGCAGGGGGCAGTGGCTGTTTGAAATCTGTCTAGGCCAAAGGTTTAGCAAAGACTATAAACACATGGTGGGAAGGACACAGGAGAAAACAGACCTATTCAGTCAAGATTTGGATGTTTAAGGAAAGAGCAGCTTTGATTTTAAATCAAGGAAGAATTTGTGATCTATTAAGGAATACTTTTCCTGAAATAACAGGAACAAAAAATTGCATGAGCCAAGTTGAAAACAGAACAAAGAACAACCTGAAACCACGTTTGTTTTAGGCTAATTGAATCCACTTTAAGTAGTGAAACTATGTTTTTACATAACCCACTTATATAAAGTTTATACCAGTGCTACCCAAAGTGCTGGTCTGCAAGGAGCTAAGAAGCCTGTGGAAATTCTTGTTACCAAAAAAAAAAAAATGCCTGCTGAAGTAAGCAGTATGCTTAGTGACACTTACATTCTGGTGCAAGATCCTAATCTCATCTCAGCATCAAGCAATTCATGAACTGACTCCTGCCTGGGGACCACATTTTTGAGTAGCAGCAGTCTATACCCTAAGAATTCTTCACATTACAGTAAGAAAGATTTTTTACCTTTATCAGATTATAGAGCTTATTTTGAATTAAAGACACTATGGGAATATGTGTACCCAGAGGAAAAAAAGGAAAAGCCTTTTGACATGAGAAATGAGCAAAAGAAGGTTTTTAACTGAGGATCCTCAAATAGGTTTCCGGGAATCTGTGAATTCCTTTGAAATATAAGCAAAATTATATGCATTTGTTAATTTTTCTGGGTAGAAGGGCTCATAGCTCTTTCACATTCAGGTGTTTGTCCTGGAAAAGGTTAAGAAGCACTGAGTCAAATAAAAAGTGCTCTTCACTGAGAAGAGACAGAAGTTATCAGTGGTAGATTGGAGTGGCTTTTGATGAAAGCACCAGAAAAGTATGCAGGTCAACTATCTGGACTCAGATCCATTTCCACATTTCCCCTGCTCTCCCTGTATTGCAGAGAACACTATTTCCCAAGCCCACTTCCCCTCTGGCTACCAGATAGGTTTAGTCATGAGAGACAATATGGGAGATTAAAGGTGGGAAGAGGGGAGAAACCAAGATATTTTTCCCCTTCTTTGTTTCCTGGGGCATCTCCTCCAAAGTTCCAGCCCCACCCTCTATGTTTCCAGCTACTATTAGGCAGTCTAGTTTTGAGTTTAGCTCCCAGAGATGGCTCCAGCTTCTGGGTACTAACAACATCACTTTCTTGTAGTGTTCTTGCAGCCTCAGAGGTGTTGGTGGCTTTGTTCTTTGTCACTTTTGGGGTGTGTCACCATCGCATGTTTGGTTTCTCCATTCTGCTATCACTCTGTGTAAGTCAGTGTCTGTGTTAACTGTTCTCCACTTGAAAGACCCAGAGTGATTTCTGTTTTCCTGGCTGAACCCTGACTGATACTCCTAAATGCCAGCCACCTAAATAAATACTGTACCTGAATAAGGTGGTAGAGTGTAACATCGGGTGGCAGGACACTAGGGGCAGTGTACTGTGGGAAGAGAGCCGTTTTCAGCTTGGGATAAGGAGCCAAGGCCATCTTCAGCAGCTGGGGATCTACTTTCTTCAAACAGTTCTCATTGTCGTCACTCTGAACAACCTAAATAAAAAGACAGATAACATGGTGTAATGTTCTTTTCTTCTCCAAATATTTTTTTTTTTTTTTTTTTTTCCACAAGAACCTGTGAAACAAGGTTAGCTTGAGAGAATAGGTGGTAGTGAAAATAACACTGGTCAAGGAGTCAGAAGCTAATAGTTCTTGTTCTGGTTCTAAGATAAGCTACTATGTGACCTTGGGCTAGATATTTAACATCAGGCCTTAATTTCCTCATCTACAAAATTAGGAATTTCAGCTAGATCAGTGATTTTCAAACTGTGTGGGAAAGTTGTTTGAAAAAAGACTGCTACTATAACATTTAAAGTACTTAAATATTAAAATAGATATTAAATAGTAAATATTTAAAAGAAAAATAACTACTAGACTAGATGACTCTTGCTCAGCTCTCATGTTACTCTATGACTAATTTCTGATAGGTGATTGAGAACAGAGGAATAAATACCACATAAGTTAAGATAAACTACAGAAAAAAAAAAATACACTGCAACAATCTAAAAGAGAAACCTTTGAAGATTAAATGTCTAAAAGTATTCTTAAGTTCCCTCTAACCAAGCACACTATAACTTTCAAAACAGCAGAGATGGGCCCAGCTGATATGGCTCAGTAGTTGAGAGTCGACCCAGGAACCAAGAGGTCACAGTTTCAATTGCTGGTCAGGGTATATGCCTGGGGTTTCGGGCTCAATCTCCAATACGGGGTGAGGAGGCAGCCAATCGATGTTTCTCAATCATTGATGTTTCTATCCCTTTCCCTTCCTCCCTCTTTAAAAAATCAACAAAAACATACTGATTTTTTTTGGTTTTTGTTCTTAAAAGCAGAGATGGGCAAATTTCACTGGGTCGTCAAAAGAGTTTATAAAGCTAAAAATTATGACTTCCCTTTTACTTCTCTAGGAGGACAAATAGTACAAAATAACTTCCAAGCCACAGTTCTAAAGTATACTTACTCCCATCAATCAGATCCTGATTCTATTCTGAAAATAAACCTGGAGCGCTAGAATACAAATAAAGGGGAAAAATAATCTCTATACAACATACTAGTTCCCTTTCAACTTAAGAGGATATGATACAAAATTTTAAAATTCACCCTTGTTTTATGCTCTTTAATGAAACACTGATAAGTGGTTATATTTTAATATCAACTTATTTCTAGAAAATCCATAGATATTTCTGCTAAATATAAAATCAATCCTATTTTGCCATAATAGGTAGAGGTGGTGTCCATACCTGGCTGACACCGCCAGGTGCATACATTGTGGTAGCAAGGGCCAGGAGAGTATGTCCTTCCAATAGCATACTGCTTACACTGGCCTGGTTGCTGGGAATCAATATTTGAGCATTTGCAAGGCTAGCCTGGAAGATCAGTTTAGGATCTGGAAGATAAAACAGTATGTTTTTCTCCTTAATATAAATTAAGAATTATATAATTCTGAGAAAGAAAATTAATTTTTAACTCTATCCACAGTAGGAAGGACTTTCTAAATTTAAAGCAATAGGAAAGCATCACAAGAGAAAGATTTGTCCATGTAAAAATAAAAACTTCTATTAAGAAACTGAAAGGTAGTAAAGAACTAGGGGGGAAAATTAACAACAGATGACAACCTAAGGATTAATGTCTTCAGCAAAGAGCTCATACAAAGCAATGCCCCCAATACTCTAACAGATAAACGGGCAAAAGAAATAACCATTTTACAAAGAGAAGCTGTAAATGTCCAACAAATAAAAATATATAATTTACTAGCAATAAAGAAATGCACACTAAAATAATTAGATACCATGTATCACCTATCAAAACAGCAATGATTTTAAAAATAATCATCCTCAATCACAGAGCTGGACAGAGTGTGTAGAACAGCTGGGGCTTATGAAGATAAAATGGTGCAAACCCCTTGGAAAGCAATCTGGCCTTATAACAAGAACCTTCAAAGTATGCATAACCCTTGACCCAGTAATTTCATAGCCAGAAATCTATCTGTAATAAAGAAGTAATCTGAAATGAGGACAAAAATTTGATGTTCAAGTATATTCAAGACTGTTATTTATAAGAGAAAAACACACACCTGAAAGCCTCACTGTTAAAAAATGAGAGAACAGAAGATTAAATAAGAACGTATCCATACAATGAAATATCATATAAACATAAAGTGATCAGTTTCTAGGAACACAGGAAAATTGTTATGTTATAATTACTATATGAAAAAAGCAGTATACAAATAAACAAATGTTTCTGGTTGTATTCTTAGCACTTACAGACTGTCACAAGGTAGGAGCTCAATAAATATTTGTTAGATGAATGAAATACTATAGACTAAGTTAAAAAAACTATGAAGAAAATAACCAGAACAAAATACATTAAAGTATATCAAGAGTTACCTATTGCCTGGCCAGTGCTGGCTCAGTGGTTGACTGTTGACCCATGGACCAGGCAGTCACTGTTCGATTCCTGGTCCAGGCACATGCCCGGGTTTCAGGCTCCATCCCCAGTAGGGGGCGTGTAAGAGGAAGCCTATTGATGACTCTCTCTTATCATTGATGTTTCTATCTCTCCCTCTCCCTTCCTCTCTCTGAAACCAATAAAAATATATTTTAAAAAAAGTTATCTAAGAATCTTCCTATCTACCAAGGCTATCTACCTATGGACATGCTATCTTCTCAATAGTTGCCTGCGGCTTCTAATTTCTTTTTACAATAAACATATAATACTTTATAATCAGCACCAAAAGAACAAAACAAAACAAAAAATACATTATGAAAAAAATTCTTCATTTGGAAAGAAACCAGACATTATATAAAAGTGAAAGATAGGCTGTTGACATTACTTGCCCTTTCTGGAATCTCTGGAATAACACCAGCGAAGCCCTCCGGACTCACAGGGTGGTTCTATCTGATTATAACCAGAGCAATGCTCTCTGTCAGCAGCTCTGCTACAGAAGACACAACAAGCCCCCATACGCTGTGGATTTCTTTTCACTCCATCTGGAGTTCCTTACTAAAAGAAGACAGATCACTTCTCCATGGGAAAAGGGTGTCAATCTGCCAGAGAGCAGGAATTCAGCCTGTGATAAACTGGTAGGATGAGAGATATTCAAAGAATAGAGCAGGAGGCTGAAAGGGAAAGGAAACAACACTCTGCTCCGTCTGGCTGTTCTTGGCTGGGAAGAGGCTAACATTTTTGTTCTTCTGCTTCTTAAACAAAACTTGAGACTAGATTATGGTCAGATATTTGTCTATAGCCAAATGATTTAAAAGAGTTCACAAGTTAAATGCCACTCAACAGACTAGTTATTTATTCAAAGAAATTTTTGTATTTAATACAGTACCCATACCTGTTAAGTTACTGGAAACTTCTCGACACTGAACTAAAAATTCAAACCAAGGGTAAGCTTCATGTAATTCTTTTTTTCCCAAAAAGGAACAATTTGGAGGTCTAAGCCTGTATGTAAAACAAAAGAAAACAAACTATCTGATTAACATGCAGGATTAGACAGACAGTTACAACCATGTTTGCTCAGGTTATAACTAGCATTAAAAAAACCCTTGGGCTAAGTTGGCATGGCTGGGAGGTTGAGCACTGACCTACAATCCAGGCGACCAAGGTTCAATTCCTGGTCAGGTCACATGCCCGGGTTGCAGGTTCGATGCCTAGGAGGGGCATGCAGGAGGCAGCCAATGGATGATTCTCTCTCATCACTGATGCTTCTCTCTCTCTCCCTCTCCCTTCCTCTCTCTGAAATCAATTTTTAAAAAAAACAAACCCTGGGGAGGGGGAAGGAATGGGGTGGAACGGGTCATTGGAGAGAAAAAGGGACATCTGTAATATTTTAAACAATAATAAAATTTAAAACAAACAAAAAACAAAAAACACACACAAACCCTTGGAATTAAAAAGTAAATATAATATACTCCCACTTGTGTTGTTTTACATATTCCTTATGATCTGGAAATAGAGGAAAATTTTAGAAACAGAGATTATATTTAAAATGTGTTTAGTATCATAATAAAATATTACCAGCTCTGTATAAGATTAACAGATACCTTGTTTAAGATACTTTGTATTTTATTATTTTTACAATAAAAACTCTTCAGCATTTTCAAACTTAAGAGGTTTATAAAAACCTTTCCACAACTACAGAGAAGTGAGGACTGAGGAGTTAAGGCTCAGAATAGGTCCTTTGAAAATATAGCTTTTAAATCAATGCTTGCCAGTAGCTTTGAGGAAAATATTTCTGTGTGTAAGCTTCAATGATATGAACCAGAAATATAGCCTCTACTTGAATTCCTAGTCTTCACTACACAAAATTAATATGTTCTCATTAGCACACTGAAAGTAGGCTCTAGAATCAAACCTAAGTAGAATTAAATCTGACTTTGCCATTTACTAGCTGTGTGCCATAAGTAAGTCACTTAGTCTCTCTCAAAGCTTCAGTTTCCTCATCTGTAAAGGAAATATTCTTCACCTCATAGGGTTTTTGTGAAGATTAAAAAAGATAATCTAAGTGCCAGAAACATTGTAAGCACTCATGTATTAGAGACTACTACTACTATTGTTATTACTGACCCAATAGCAATGAACACTGGCCACAAATATGATTCTGCAGGTTGATATTAAGTGGGTATATGTTAGTGTATATTTGTATATCTATTGATAGATCCACCCATCCATCCATCCATTCATCCATCCAAATGTAAATTTTAGAGCACATCTAACCTGCAGTGGCTATGAATTCAAAGTTGTTTAGCATTTGCCTGGTAATGAAAGTATCAAAAAATTCCAAGTTAACTGTTAGTAACTTCCTCTCTTTTAAGCTTTTAAAGCATTTCTTTCACTTTATTTTAATCTCCAGTTATTTAAAAGGTTAAGAGATGTTACAGATTTAACATCACCAAAAAACACATGATAAGCATTTAGTTAACTATAACATAGAACTAAAAGATGTACCGAGTGCTGCAGTGGGAGGAACTACTTCAAAAAGATCAGTATTCTTCATGTGAATGATCAATACTTTGCTATTGTCACATTCAAGTGGAATTGAAAGAGGAAACATGAAGACCTGCTTAAGGACAAATCAATTCTCAGTACTTACTTGTAACAGTCAAGATAGACATAAAGAAGATACTGCAGACCGTGTTCCAAACAATAGAGAATGAAGTGAGAGTGGAAATCCCAACCTTCTTTAGATCTGTAGTTTTGAACAGGGAGGGCATCTTGCATCACACCCCCAATGCGGTTCAGTCTTAGGAGGAAGAGCTGAAAGTCTTGTAGTTCAGATATAATAAAACTCCCATTCCTATAGGGCAGGTTTAAGAGATGGCAAGTTAAAAAGTTGCCAGATTCAGAGCAACCAAACCACTCCCGTTAATTTAAGTCTCAACTATAGCAGGTCCTCCAATAATGTTCTTTTGTTTCTCTCAACACTGTTTTGTTATAACTTATAATATTGATGAGATGCTGTAGAAACTTAACTCTTGTTTATATCAATTATCCTGTGGTAAAACTGGTTTCATTAACGTTGTTTTACTTAAAGCCACAAAACGTATTGACAATGTTAAGCAAGGACTTACTGTGCTTAAAAAAAAAAGTATTTACAAATTAAAGCTGCCAATTTTTACTCTATAAATATATTACGAGACACATTTTGCTGGTTTCCAACAAAGATTTCTGAATCATTGTAGTATTTAAAGGTAGTAACAACAGTCTTGAGTTATCTTAAATATTTCAAAAACCTAAGCTAAGCTATCGCCATTTTTTTGTTTTGGGCTGGAACTGTACAATCCAGTGTACAATAGTGGTTAGCTCTTGAAGCTAGATGTTTCAAGCACTGAGAAATTCACAAAAATATACAAACAAAATCATTGAGAAACTAAAGCAGAATAAGTTAAATAAACCAACTACTAAACAATAGAAATTTGCATTGAAATAATACTTTCTACAAATTCACTGTTAAGTACATCATATATACCATACAAAGGAGTACAGAAAATACATTATGTGGAGTTTAAAGAAACACCATGTAACCACCACCCTGATTATAGCACATTATACCTGGAAGCCTTTGTTGTATCCTTTCCCCAATGCACGACTTTTGCTACCTTGACTTTGTGATAACCATTCCCTTAGTTTTATTCATAGTTTTAGCATCCATATATGTAACCCCAAGTAGTATATGGTTTGGTTTTGCCTATTTTAAACTTTATATATAAATAAAACATTCACCCAGCAAGAGTGGCTCAGTTGATCTCATGTAGTCCTGTGTACTGAAAGGTTGCCAATTCAACTCCCAGTCAGGGCCCATACCTGGGCTGCAGGTTTGATCCACAGTAGGGGCACATATGGAAGGCAACCATCGATGTTTCTCTCACATTAAGGTTTCTCTCTCCCTTCCTCTCTCTAAGCATGTCCTCAGGTGACGATTAAAAAAAATAAAAACACTCGGGTACATTCTAGAACATTCTACTGAACATTGTGCAATTTATGTTGATACCTGTGGCTACAGTTTGTTAGCTTTGTTATACAGTATTACACTGTATGACTATACCACATTTTATTTATCTATTCTACCTTTGATGGTCATTGCAATTGTTCCTAGACTTTTTCTGTAAAACAAATGTATATTTCCATGACTACAAATAAGGAAGAGTACCTTTTCATATGTTTATTGGCCATTTTTGCTTCCTGTTTGTGAAATGCCTAATTGTGCTGGTATCTTCCCCTTCAGATCCAAGCTCTATTCTTCTCCTGCTCTGTGTCCCTGGAGACTGACCTGTACTGGTTGCTCAAGAAGACTCCAGTGCTCTCAGGCTTCTGTTTTGGTTTGCCCTATGGGAGACCCCCCCACCAGGAGATACGAGTCAGAAAAAGGGTAGAGTGGGGATGTTTTGGCTCTGTCTGTGCTGGTGATTGCAGGTAGGCTGACACTCTCCTATAAGGGCCCCAATTCTGCCAGCCAGCTCTCTTGATCTCACTAGCTGTTCTCTTCCTTTGCTCCTTCAGGCCTTTTAGAAAGCATACATTACTCCCACGTCATGAGGATATTCTGTATCTTCTAAGTTTATAGTTTTACATTTGATATTTAGGTTTAAAAATCTACCTGGAATTGATTTTATGCATGATGTAAGGCAGAGGGTCCAATTTAACTCTTCCCCTATATGGCTATCATCCAGTCACCCCAGCCCCATTTGCAAAAAGACTATTCATTCCCCACTGTTTTGTGGTGTCACCTTTGTCATATATAAAGTGAGCACGCACGTATAAGTCTGTTTCTATGCTCACTATTCTATTCTACTGGTATATTTGTCTATCCCTGCACCAATACTCCTAATGTCTTAATTGCTACAGCTTTAGAATAAGTTTTGATATCTGGTAGGGCAAGTTCTTCTTTGGGGGGCTTTTCTTGACCCTCTCCATTTCCGTATTAATACTTATAATCAGCTTATCAAAACCCAGAAGAAATTCTGCTGGGATTTTTATTGATATTGTACTAATCTAAAGATCAAGTTAGCAAGAATTGATAGCAGGCTTGTCTTATTCCAAATCTAAGAGAATGCTTGTGATGTTTCACCATTAAGTATAATGTTAGCTACAAGATGTTTTTTTAGATGCCCCTTTCAAGTTAAGGAAGTTGCATCTATTCTTAGTTTGCTAACAGTTTTTATTACAAATAGGTGTTGAATTTTATCAAATGCTTTTGTGTATCAGGGTGGTATTTTTTCTCTTTAATTTGTTAATGTAATGGATTTCATTAGTTCATTATTGTCATGTTAAGTCATACATATATATTAACTTTTTATATAATCAAATATTAAACAAAATATGTAATAATCATACAAGTTATATGAAATTTTACTTTTAGTAAACAAGAAGAAGAGAACTTAGTGCAATGGGAAGAAGAATGAATAGGAAGTCAGGGGTAAAAAAATTAAAGCCTGTAAGTACTGGATTGGGCAAAGCTTTTAAATTCTCCGGATTCCACATCTTTAAGTTGGGTAAACAATACAGCTATACCTCCTCAGTAAGTATAACTATAAAATAAAGTGATACATGGAAAATAAATTTAAGAAATTTAAAAATTAATATACATGTTTAGTCTCCTTATATTATTTTGATAGCTTAGGAAGACAGATTAGGTTGAAAGATATGAAAATGCTGCTATTCATCTATTTTTGACCCACACAAATGTTAAGTTCACATGGTTTGATCTAAGATAATTATTTTTAAAAAGTAAAGTTCAAAGTCTTTCCTTACCACTCCAGGAGCGCCTTCCCCTCACTAATTTCTTAATTGAGTAGGCCTCTTTAGTTCAAGACCATACATAGCATATGGGTCCAGTGAGAAGAATGGGAGACATTACATGATACTAAGCTATCCTCACCTCAGCTCTTGCCACTTGGTCCTGCAGCCCCACTGACAGCTTACCATTTCCACACCAGAGCATATGCAGTGGTACCTCGGTTTTCGAACATCTCCGTTGATGAACATTTCACTTTACAAACGCTGTAAACCCAGAAGCAAATGCTTCGGTTTTCGAACTCGCCTCCAAAATCAAACATGCCATGCAGCTTCTGCTGAGGGCATGATTCTGAGGCCCAGCTGTCGGCTCTGGATCCCTCGGTTTTCGAACGTTTCAGAACTCGAACGGTCTTCCAGAACGGATTACACTCGAAAATCGAGGGACCACTGTACAAGGTTTGGGGAAGAACCTTCATCTAGAATTTGAGAGTCTATTCACTACATGATGCTAAATGCATGTGATTTTAAAACCTCAATATACAATAATGCCCTTTCCATTTAAAAATACTATGAAACTGGATTCATGGCATTTCAAAGGAAACATTACAGAATTATTTTTTATCCCTCTTCCCCACATAGTACCTGGCAAGCTCATCTAAAATTTTATTCCTCATGTTGTTGCTGCAGCAAGTACTCTGATCAATAACATCAACAGTCAGAGGAGGCCATTTGTTCTGCTGAAGTGAAGAATGAATATTCTGGGTCTGAAATTCTCTAATCCACGACATAATGCTTAACCAATCATGGCGGGCTGTGAGGTATCTCCAGAGGACTTCAGGGGAATACGATTTGTACTCTACATCAAGAACAAAATACATTTTAAAATAGCAATGAATTATAATTATTGACACAAACTCAATACTAATCAACAGTAAATATGACGATCATGACAATATTTATATATATGAATTATTCAGGCCCTCTGCTTCTTTTACTATTTTCCCCTTTTATGTTGCTGTTCATTTTATAATCACTGTTCAGCTGGAGGAAAAGCTAAATGTTGCTTCTTATTAGTACAGTGGTTAAATAAAACTTGGGAATTAGCTGTGTGTTTCACTTATCTTTTCAGCCTCTTTCTCCCTTTTCTTTTTCTTAATATAAATAAAAACTTTGGCTATAATAATAAACATGAATTTGACACCCTATGAACTACCACTGTTTACCATTGTTAGTTATTACCCAGAGCCTCAATATGATATAGATCCTCAGTTTACACAAGAAAAAATTCAAAGACTATTTGTAAAAATTAAAAATGTCACCTTGAGGCAGGGAAGAGAATTCAGCCCTGAAATCTCAACTTATTGAACCATACAACTTTTCTCTTTCACTAGTACAAATCCCTTACAAAAACCTTGAGATAGAGGTCTTAATGACTTGCATTTTAAAGGAACTGAATATTTCCCCCCAAAAGGAATTCTAAAATGGAGAGACACCAAGATATACTAAGGCCTAATTTAATACTCATTCCATATGTTCAGATTTCAGGCTCTCTCACACTTGCCTTGTGGATTTATCCTGGGCAGGAGGATAGATTCTTGTGTTTGTTGATTCCACCACTGAGCCCAATTTAATGCAATTCTATGGTTTTGTTTGTTAAATTTATCTTTGTGATCGTATTTCAGGAATGAGTCCAAAATAGATTTGTGCTTGAAAAAGTCTTGTTCCTTTATCCAATACCTAAAACAGTGATATAAATTTTTTTTAAATTTTGCAGGAAAAAGCATCATTTTTTAATCTGCTCAGAAACTACTGTTCTTTGGGGGGAACACATACTTTAATACTCTTAATTTTGAATTTATTATCTTAAAAATATATATCTGATTATGCACATACTGAAAGAACAGGAAATTCCTGAGTCCCTTCTGGATGATACAAGTTTTACCTTTATAGGCAATGTAAGCTCAATTCCACAGAAGAAATTCATGCTCATTAACAATTAAAAACTAAACACTATCTAAAATATTCTTCCCATGTTACCAAAAGGGGGCTAATGAGGCTACCTGGGAAAGGACTGGATCTGCATATTTTCTTGCAAATGTTCTGAATAAAACTTCTCAACTTGATGCACGAAGTTTATAGTTCTTTTCTCTTTTTCAGAAAAATAATTTTTTTCTTTTAAAATTTCAACCTTGAATAAAAAGTAATGAAAGCAGTGACTTCACAAAAACCAAGCACATTTCCAAAACAAATGTCATGAAATTAAATGCGACTTAAGAATTGTATTTTGAATTTTTGAGGTAATGTATATATTCACACAAGTTTTCCTTTGCCACAGATGCAAAATGATCATTTAAAAAGAAAAAGAAGTTGTCTTACTTTCACTTACTGGATATTAGTTGAATGTTAAAATAATTTATTTTGAAGTTTCACCAAGGTTTACTAGAACATGTAAACTGCATAGTCTCACTTTTACCTACCAAAAAGTCTCGTATATTTTTATCAGTTGTATAGAAGCATATCTTGAGCAACTGGTCCTTTACATCAAAGCCCTATAATAAACATAGAAAAAACTTAATTTTGTATTGGAGCTATTTTAAATATAATACATATGTTGGATACAGAAGTACTCTATTATAGACATGTATAAAATTTCACAGCTTTCCTGCTCTTGTGAACATTCGTTTTCTACATTTATCATACATATTTATTGCCTATGCCTAGAGTCCTTAAGCATTTTGCCAGAACAAAGGCAGCACATCGAACAATTTAAGGTAATGACAGGCTACCACTGGACCAAAACTACAGGTATCTGATATGATGACTCACTTAAAAACAAAAGTCAGCTCATAGTTTCACTCTTCTACACTTCCAGAAAGTTACCATAGGTAAGACCCTGACCGTGAAGATTAGGGCCACATCTTAGTCTAGTCCAGGAGCCCTACCTCAAATGAAGTAAAGCCATGGAGCACGAAGCAAAGGTATAGGCCATTAGAAAGTTCAAATGGAGGTGTAAGGGGTCACATGCACAATATAAAATGTCCCCCAACATACGATGAGGTCCTGTGCAGGCTTGGACATGGGTGAAGCCTTCGACGAGAAACACTGTCTACTTTTAACCAAAGTGCCAAGTCTAACAGAGAGCAAATAACAGAAACTTGAATCAAAAATATCTTCAAGAAAATTCTCAGTACCAAAAAACATTTTAATATTATTATTTCCTAGTAAAAGCTACACAAATCTCTTAGTCTGTGATACAATATGAATACAAATAAATTTTTTTTGTGTGTGTAAAATTTTGGCTTTATTATTTTATATTCAGTAGGTCAATTCAAGCTCCCATCTATAACTTGTGGGATGGGGGAGGTTGGGCCCCGGTCAACCGTGGACTTTCCAAGTTACAAATCAGTAACAGTGGTCCAAAGGTGGCCAAAAGGTGTTGAGTTCATTGCATCACTGTAAACAGAGAAAATCTTGTCTCTTCCTGACCAGACACCCAAAAGGTTATAAAAGAAATGTAACTTAGCTCCAATTTGAGCATGCACTAAAAAAATTTAAGCCTCACCTTGGCATTTTTAAAGGACTAAATTTGACTCTAAGGCCTCGCATGTCATAAAAATATTCATTTACCATATCTACATAAAAAGGCCGCACATTCTCATTATATCAGTAGTTCTACTGCAACTATGAGATAAATGACTCACACTGGCTGGAATCAAATCTGATTTCCCAATGATCATGACAGACACAAATAAGTCAATTCTTATATCAACCAGAAACTGTATATAGAGATCTTTTCTTTAGGGACTTTAAGATCAGACAAACAGATTATGCCACTCACCATATTCTTTAAAAGTTCAGAGGCTTCCTTTACATTGTTCTTTTTCAAATTGTCAAAGACCAAATGTAGGCCTATTTTAATCAGCTCTTCGAGTCTTTGAGCAGAATGACTATTAATCCTGAAGAAAGTTTGTGCCTCTGGTATTTTGTTGTTTAAAATGGCATTGGCAATAACTTCCTAGGAAAAGGGAAACAAAATCTGCCTTTTAAGTTCCTTTATAAGGTTATCAACATGGACTTACACATTTATCGAGCACCTATTATAGGACTTTTATTGAAAATCTACTACTAGATTTTGGTCTTTGCACAGAAGATACAAAGTTGACTGAAACACAGACCCTGCTGGCCAGGAGCTTTTAGACTAGTGGAACACACACAAATAAAGTGCTGATTATTATAGTACTATATGATAAGGGAGATGATACAGGTGTCACCCAGGGTGCTAGAGAGGAGGGTTCAGAAGAGGAGCATGACATAAGAGGGGTGACCACAAAGAAAAGGCTTCCTAGTAGAGATGACTGATGAGGTAAGAGTTTTAAAGACAACTGTTATATATATTGAGAAAAGAGGACAAGAGTTCCAAAAAGAGGGAAAATTATGTGCAGCGGCATAAAGGCAAGAAACAGCATCAAGTCTTCAGGGATCTCCAAATTATTGGATATAACAGGGGGGAAAAAAGAAGCTGGGGAGAGTAGCAGATGAGGCATGAAAGAAAGGCAGAGGTTCCAGCATGAAGGGCACTGTGTGTATGAGATGGATTTTTTTTTTAAATATATCTTTATTGATTTCAGAGAGAGGAAAGGAGAGGGGGAGAGAGAGAGAAAAACATCAATGATGAGAGAGTCATTGATCGAGCCCACAGCCCAGGCATGTGCCCTGACAGGGAATCGAACCCCAATTGCCTGGATCCTAAATCGACGCTCAACCGCTGAGCCACGCCCGGCCAGGCTATGAGATGGATTTTATCCTGAAACTTATGTGTAGCACTGAAGGATCTTAAAAGCATGAAGTGATATAATCATATATATACATATTAGGAAGAATATATATATATATTAGGAAGAATATTCAGGCAGCAAGTGGAGAATGGACTGAAAGGGATTCAAGCTCAAGAAAGTGAGGCATTAGATTACTGCAATAATCTAAGTAAGAAGAAATCAAGCATAAACTGAAGACCTAAACCCAAGAGAGAACAGAAAGGGGGCATTCTTAGCCAGGGGCTTTAGAGGGGTGCGTAAACCTCATTAAGCCATGTGCAAAATTGTGTGTATGTGCACACGCACACATTCACATGTACATTTTTGGAGACAAGAGTCTACAGCTTTCATCACAGTAGACTATAACCTCCCCCAAAATTAAAAACCAGTGATTTTGAGTACAAAGAGTAGAGGAACACGGATAATGGAACCTTGGAAGACATCAAAGGGGAATGCAGAACAGAGAAGAGCAGGTGAAACCTGCAAAGGAGACTGACAAACAGAAGCCAAATAAAGTAGGAAAAAAATCCAGTAATTTTTGGCTACAGAATAAATAAGAGATACAGAAAATGCAGTTACACTAGGTATTGTACTTCCCTATGTCTCTGCCCCAAGAACAGCAGTCCTGCAAACCTGGCAGCCTCTCAACCTTATCACTTTCATTCCCTATTGACACTGATCAGCTGGGTTAAGCTATTTTGGCCTTTGTATTTCCAATACCAATGCTCTCCATGTGGGTGGAGGGATTCTTCTAGTCCCTAGTCCAGCACAGTTTGGTTGTATTAACCTCTATTATAAAAAGAAAGGCAAGCAGATGAGCACAGAAAATTTAACTGGCAAAATACCTTAACTAGAATCTGAGATAGGACTCAAATTGAGTATACTTCCAGGCAATAATGTCACAAGTTTCCTAAGACTGAATCACCAACAGCAATCCAAAGATCAGGCAGAATGCCTAAGTCCAAAGTGCCAGGCCCTAGCCATTCAGGGAGTGTTGCTCATGGGTTCAGGGTTGGGTATTTGTCACTGGAGTCAAGTGGGCAGATGTGGCACTAAGAGGGACCTACTGTGTTCTGAATTAAATAAACAAAGCTTGTAAACATAAATCTAAAGTTGTGCCCAGAGATCTCCAAATCTACAAAACCTAAAGCCCTTGCCAAAGTTTCTGAATCACATAGAGTCTAAATTCTGTTTATTCTATTGTTTTCTCAGATTCTCTCAATCTGGCAAATAAAAGAAGTGATAATTAGTCATATGTACCTCAATACTGAGTTTCTCCCATATACTGCTCTCCTTTACTTTGGGGACATTTTCATTTGCGTCATATTCATCCACAGCATCTGTTAGTTTCCAAGGAAACTTTATCATGAAGGTTCGAAGTTCGTTAATGTAGCTGGTCAAAATGTTCACTCCTTTTTGTAGATGTTCATCTAACTCTACGAAAAACACCAACATACCAATTTCATATACACATAAAAATTTGCGTGTGTGTATAGAAAGAGAGAGAATATATCACAAGCTGTTATAAAGAATTCTAGAAAATGTCAAAATTCAAACTCAGTGTTTTCTAAATTTCAAACAAAAAATGAGCTTTTTCCTATTTACAATTAACTCCATGATTTAATATAATCCTCCTCACAATGATTAGTCCTTTCTGCCAACTTTCCCAGTGTTAAAGCCCATTTCATTCACTCAGTTACAAGCTCATTTTACCCAATTTTAGCAAATGGTCCTCCACTGGCTTATGTGCTCTCATGCAATACGCCCACTTATATCTCTATTCTGACACAAGAATAGGACAATTCCACCCTTCTTTGCTGCTATTCTTACCTTCATTGTGAATAAAAAGCTCCTTTATTTGCTTGTTAAGGAAGGACAGTGTAAGATTAAGTAATTGTTCTGAGAAGTTTTTGCTTTGGGTTTCTGAATCACTTTCTCTAATTGCTGAGCAAAGTAAATCCAATGCTGGTGTCAGCTCTTCCACATCTGTGAAACAACCAAAGAAATTAACATGAAGATCACCAGGATATTCCCAATAAAATGAATATATCCAAAAATACCATGTTGCAATATTTTAAAATGTAAAACAAGGACCAATTTTTTTGTTTGTTTTTGTTTTTTTAAACGTCAGTCTGCTTTTTATTTTTATTTTTTAAAGTTTTATTATTGTTTAAATTATTACAGATGTCCCTTTTTCTCCCCAATGACCCATTCCACCCCGTTCCTTCCCCCTCCCCAGTCCCTCTCCCCACCATAAAGACCAATGTTTAATTCTCAAAACAGCTCACAAAACTTTTATAAAATCGTATTACTTGCAAACTTTACTGATTCTACTTACTACTAGTCAGTATTTACTGGTACTATATTACTAGTAACTATCATTTTGCTGACCACCTACTGTATCTTAAGTATTGTATTCGATGTTTTATAAATGCTATCACATTTATTCCTTTCAACAACTTGAGAGGTAGGTGTTATAGCCCCCTTTCCATAGATGAAGAAACTGAGCTTCCGAGAGAATAAATAACTTGCTCAGGCTAATTTGAAAAGTAAGTAGCAGAGCCAAATTTTGAAGTTAAGACTGTATGATTCTAAAACCATTATCTTAAACATGCAGGTGAAAGCAAGGAATGTGGGCGCCTGAATCCTCCTTTTGTCAGTTGCAGGCCCTAATGAAGTGATTCCAGTTTATCTCAGCATCAGCTCTAGGACTCTGTGTGAGTGATAAAGATGGTAAACATGGGTTTTCTCCCGGGAGAGCAGATAAAGCTATTCCCATGCTTCTTATTTCCAGACTCATTCCCTTACCCTTTAGGGCAGAGCAATGCAGATGAGAGTGAATTGACTAGAAATCATGACCACCAAAAAGCAGTAATAAATAATGACCATATAACTGCTGATGAAGCCCACTCACCACCACAAACTAGGCCCTTTTCTATAAATTTGAGATTAAAAAAAAAATTGGAGTGTAAAAAAGTTAGCAATTCAAGAGGGAAGAGACCAAACTCTGCACTCAAAATAAAAGGGAATGTTTTTAAAAAAAAGAGTATTTCTAATCCACATTCTCAGTGAGAACTAACACTACATTGATGGAAAAGGCAGGTTGTCATTTTCTCCATATAACTAGAGTACAAAGTGATAAAATTTTTCTGAAGGACAATTTATCAAAACATTTAAGAATATAAAATGTGTACCTCTTGACATGGAAATTCCACATCTAGTAATTTATCCCAAGTAATTAACTTTACACATACGCCATTTATAGCAAATTGAAAATAATAGTAAAAATTGGAATCAATCCAAATGTCTAACAGAAGTTTGGTTGAGTAAATTACGGTAGAATCTATACAATGAAATTCTATATCACCATAAATGTCCTGTCCAAACCATCCACAAAGACATTTGGTCCATGCCAACTCAGCTACCTTTATCCCATGTGCCAAGACCTGCTAGGCTACTGAGGCAATAAGGGTTATTATTGGTAATACAGCCACAACACAATTATTGGACCAATAAAACATGATAGTATTTTTAATGTATTAATCCTGTAAACCAAAAGTATAAATAAATGTTATGAGCTGTTTGAACCCAAGCATGTTTCCTAAGCAAGGATATTTTACCAAATGTTCACTAATCCCATAAATAATAAGCATATCTATTATTAACAAGAAAGATGTCTATGCCCAGCTGGCGTGACTCAGTGGTTGAGCATCGACCCATGAACCAGAAGAATCACGCTTTGATTCCTCATCAGGGCACACGCCTGGGTTGCAGATTTGCCCCAGTAGGGGGAGTGCAGGAGGCAGCCAATCGATGATTCTCTCTCATCACTGATGTTTCTATCTCTCTCTCCCTCTCTGAAATCAATAAAAAAAAAAAACCATAAAAAAACCCACAAGTCAACCCTAGACTATGTATCAAATACAGAATTTCAAAGAGCCTAAACAAACAAACAAAAAAACCCCAGGAAAGATGTCTATAATATATCAAGTAAAAAATATTATAAGATTATAAATCTTATGTATAGGGAAAAACACACTTTATTACCCTATGCCTCTGAGGAGAGGATCTGTATGGCTACCTGATCCAAAAATAAAAGCCATCTTTCCTGTTTATTAAAAAGGGAAGCCAAAATCTTGAAAAGTGTTGGTAATACAGTAGATGAGTCAGGCTGAAAATTCTTATTAACAAGTCCCAATCCATAACTCAGCCAGCAGCACTGTCACTGTACATCTCAGCCAGCTCTGCATTGTCACTATACATCTCAGGCAGTTGCAAGGGTAGGCAATTTTGCAAATAAATTTTATTCTCTTTTGAATAAAAACCTCTTGAATTTGAAAGATCATCTCTTCCTTGTATACTAAAAATACAAAACACAGTACAGGATATGAATAATAAACACCCTACTTAGAATGAGAATATTATTGATTCTCACAACTCAATTTCCACCGAAGAAATGAAATCTCAAGACTGAGTCTTAGTAAATAAATAAGTTATCAGAAAATACAATGATAGCCTGGCCGATGTTGCTAAGTGGTTGAGCATCAACCCATGAATCAAGAGGCTACTGGTTCGAACATGCCCAGGATGCAGGCTCTGTCTCCAGTGGGGGGCATGTGGGAGGCAGTGGATCGATGATGTTTCTCTCTCATTGATGTTTCTATCTCTGTCCCTCTCCCTTTCTCTCTAAAAATCAATAAAAACATACTTTTTAAAAAAACAGTAATTCGGAAGTGATTAAAAAGATAAAATGAGCCCTGGCTGGTGTTGCTCAGTGGTTAAAGCGTAGGCCGGCACACCAAAGGATCGTGGGTTCGATTCCCGGTCAAGGGCACATGCTTGGGTTGCAGGTTCCATCCCTGGCCCCAGTCAGGGAGTGTGAGGGAGGCAACTAATCGATGTGTCTCTCTTACATCTGTTTCTCTCTCTCTCTCTCTTTCTCCCTTTCTCTCTCTCCCTCCTTCTCTTTCTCCCTCCCTCCCCCCTTCCGCTCTCTCTAAAAAAAAAAAAAAATCAATGGGAAAAAAATATCCTCAGGTGAGGATTAACAACAACAAAAAGATAAAATGATAAACACAAATGTAGACATCTTTATTTTACTTACTTCTTAAATATAACTGTGATGGAAAGTGATCAAAGCTATCAGATACAGAAGATTTTGGGGATGGATTCAAAAGATTTTCCTTGCTCTTCAAAAAGAAATCTACTGTGTCCAGCTGACGATTCTCTATCCCAGCCTAAAGTGGGAGAAAATCAGAAAAAAATTACCATAGGAAAAAAGTCAGGACAAAAATTTTTTTAAACTTCAGAACTTAATGTGCTGAGACTGAAGACACAAGGCTATCTTTATCTTATAGGAGTACCTGGGTTCTAGGGAGGATTCTGACAATGACTAATTTACTGAATCTGGGGCAAGTCTCTAACCTTTTTGAACATGTTTCTGCTTCAGCAGGGACAGGTCAGAAGAGAACACCCTTCCAGCTCTACTGCTCTGTAATTCTAAAACAATTCAATGCTAGGTACTAGTGGATCACCCTTACAATTAAGTTACAGTCTACTTGAATTAAAATGTTAAAGCAGTAGGATATAAAGTTAACTAAAAAGCAAACTAAAAACAGACTCCAATTTCTGACTAGGTATTTTGAGGAACCTATCCATAGAGAATATTTAGAAATCACAGATTTAAAAAAGTGTGTGTATCTTTAAATGTTCAGTTGAACAAGAAAGAAAGAAAAAATTTCAGGGGATGAAAACAAATTTTCTTTTTCCCTTATTACTCAAACTTTCTACAATAATTATTTTGGAGTATATAAAATTAAGTTTTTTGACATATGGTGCTGGAACATGCACAAGAATTAAGTTGGATCCCTTCCTTATACCATATGCAAAAATAAATAAAAATACACCAGAGACCTAAAATGTAAAAGCTAAAACTATAAAACTCTTATAAATCTCAGACTAGGCAATGGTTTTTTGGATATGATACCAAAAGCACAAGTGACCAAAAACAAATTTTTTTGATCATCAAAATTAAATAAAAACTTGTGTTTCAAAGAACATCATCGAGAAGATGAAAAGACAATCTACAGAATGGGAGAAAATATTTACAAATCTTGTATCTCATAAAGGTCTAGTATCCAGGACATATAAAAAACTCTTAGAACTCAACAATAAGCACAAATAACTCAATTTAGAAATGGACAAAGGATTTAAATAGACATTTCTCCAAAGAGATAGATATACAAATGGCTAATAAACACATGAAAACATGTTCAATATCATTAGTCATTAGCAAAATGTAAATCAACATCACAATGAAATACCACTTCATTTTGCCTTCACAACCACTAGGATGGCTATAATACAAAAGGTGAACAGTAAGTGTTGACAAGGATGTGGAACTACTACTGGAACCCTCATATATTGCTGGTGGGAATGTAAAATAAACTGGTGGTTCTTCAAAAAGTTAAATGGCCTAGTCATTCCACTGCTAGCTGTATACCCAAGAGAAATGAAAACACAGGGTGACACAAAATCTTACATCACTGTTCATAGCAGGATTATTCATAATAGCCAAAAAGTAGAAACAACTAAAATATCTATCAACTGAGGAATGGAAAAACAAAAGTGGTATATTCATATAATGAAGCATTATTAAGCCATAAAAAAGAATGAAGTACTAAAACATACTACCACATGGATGAACCCTGAAAACATGCTAAGTGAAAAAAGCCAGTCACAAAAATCCATATATTTTAAAATTCTATTTATATGAAATGTCCAGAAGAAGCAAATCCAGAGACAGAAAGTAGGTTTGTGTTTGGGACTTAGGGGCCTCAAGGAATAGGAAGTGACTGCTAATAGGTATAGTTTCTTTTTAGGGCGATGAAAATGTTCTGGAATTAGTAGTGATGGTTGTGCAACTCTGAATATATTAAAAACCACTGCACTGTCTACTTTAGATGGGTAAATTTTATAGTATGTGAATTATATCTCAATAAAGCTGTCATAAAAAAACAAACTGGCACAGAACATTATTAAGTTCCACTTTTTGACCTTTCAGGGGCCTGTGTAGTATAGTAGAAAGTGTCCTGACTTTGATTCTATCTCCTGTCTTTATTAGTATGGCTATGGGCCACTTACTCAACCATTCTGAGCCTAAGGATTTCATCTGTAAAATGAAATGAATGAAAACTACCCAACCCATCTCACGTGGTTAATTTTAGGATAAAATTAGGTAGTGCACATAAAGTGTTTGTGAACTAGGAAATACTATATAAATGCAGGTGATGTTTCTATAGCTGGATTAGAAGAGTAGAGACTACAAGGTGGGAACAAAAAATTACTCCTGTTCAAGCTTTCCATAGCTTGCTTCCATTTAGTCTCATCGGCTTATTGCTGCTTCCATTTCTTGTAACTTTTGTTTCCTTACATAGTGTTTATTATAATCTTATATCTTTTAAAGCCAAAAAGTGTAAACTGCTAAGCAGAATCACGGTAGTGAAATAGCCAGAATTAAGCAAACGGGTGGATAAAGACTATATAGTTCTTTTTGCTGCTAGGTTAAATGAATTCTCCCATATCATCAGTCATATAAGAGTGTATGACAGAAAATAATGAAACAAAGTTATACAGACATTTAATTCTGTTACCTCTAGTGCATGTATGGGGATTGAGCACCTCCCCCAACCATTAAGATGGCAGAGAGAGTCCACAGTGCTGGCACTTCCATGGATCATTAGTCTATTTAAAAACTCCTCTTGAGTCAAACCAAACAATATCAGAGAGAGTCCATTTTCTACAGGAAAAATAAAAGTTAATTTAATAAGTTAGGACTTAGGCTTTAGGATTTTGACAGGAATTAATCATCCAATACTTCAGCACTATAATTACAAATATATTTTTTGGACACCAGGTACTATTATGACCTTAATTAATTCATCATGATTTTCCAATGTTGTTAAAAGTGTTCTATTTTTAAAACACTGACCATAAGGCAAATTCTGGTAAAAACAATGCAGTCTATGAAACAGCACTAAATTTCACTTTTTTACTTTGTATTATCTTGCACGATCAATACCTGGAATCTTTAACTATTTAAAGAGGTGTCATATTTCTGGTTTACTAAAATAAAACAATAGCATGCTCTTGACATACAGAAATACATGTTTACCAAAAGTGGAGTACTGAAGACACACATAGTTAGTTCAATCATAACATTCAACAGCTTTGCAGGAGGTTAGGGCATAAATGCTGAATGTCTGAAACATCAAACCCAAATGCCTACAAGAGCCAAACAGGTGGTGAGACACGTGCAACAGAAAGCTAACCAGAAAAAAAATGGCTCATCTAAGAGCTGAAATTCAGCTACAACTCATAAATACTCTGCAGGAATGCACGTCTAGTGTTGCCAGATCTTATAAGTTGTCAGGAACAGCTGGAAATCCAGGTTTTGTGTGAAATCCTCTAATTTTACATGTTTAAAAGACATAAAATCTTTTTAACAAGTGTAGATAGTACAAGCCAAACAAAATAAATCTGCAGTTCATTCATGGCCCACAAGCAGCCAGCATGCAACCTGTGCTTGTACGAACCTGTCAAGTGAAGACTCCCAGGATAAAAAACAAACTTTATTACTATTAGACTTTCTCTGACTTAGTATCTTAGCATTTAGCTGAGCAGAAACCACAAGAGAAAACCTTCCCAAGAGTAACACCAAATTTCCTCTATGAAAGGTTACTATGTAAAGAACAGAGTAGGCACTACCACCACCAGGGCAGCAGAAGTAAAATACATTAAGAGAAAACACATCTTCTCAGCAATAGACAACCTGATACAAAACATTCTCACCTGTCAAAACAAGACACAGTTGCTGGTCTCCACTACTGTCTACAGGAATACACTTTTTGCCAAGGGAAAAGTACTGCATGCCCTCGGTCTCCAAATCCCAAAGGACAATGGTACAGCCCGTCCTTTCCACTGTCCAAGCAAAGAGGGCAGTGAATCCTGTCACAGACACACAGCTAAGCTCAATGGGTTCCTCTTGTTCACTGATGTGCATTCTTTTCCATGCTCTTCCTGGATTACTGGTCTTGGCATGGTCTTTCTGTGGAAATTTATACTGACTGTGCATTATGTCCTGTGGAATGAAGGCCCAACCTGGCACACTGGTACAGTGATTATTAGATTCAGGGCACTCCAAATGGAAAATATCCTGGAACCATGGAGCACAGTGGGAAACCTCCAGTGTGGAGCTCTTTATTGTTTCATTCAGTAATAACAGCTGGGCTTTCCAAGACCTGGAAGACAGGGTAGAACTCACAACTGTTACAAGTGTAACGCACTAAGTAAAACAGTAAACAAGGAACGAGATGCACTTTTTCAAAAAAATTGTCTATCTCTGTAAAGAACTTTAGTGAAAAGGTATGCAGTAAGCATGACAAACATGAAAATAATAAAGTAAATCCAAAAAGGGTTTTTGTACCTATCAACTTGGAAGGAAAACTTGGTCAGTTTCATGTTGTAGTCAGAATTCACAGGATCGTCTTCGTCTATCCCCTTAGGGCCTTCAATAGGAATGTCTTCTAAAGTTTTTTCACAAAATAGGTGTCCTGGGTGTTGCCTACATTTTAAAATAATAGGCACGGTCAAAAATGATGATCAAATCCAAATCTGTGTTACTATTGTTTTAGCTAAAAATTGGGGGGCTGTCACAGAGAAGGGACAGTACAGTCCTGTTTCCCTGAAAAGGACTCCTTCTTATCTCCATTACTTACAGCAGAATCATAAAGTCAGCCTTAAGAGTTTAACCCATTTGTAACTATGTATGGTGATGGATGTTAACTAGGTTTACTATGGTGATCATTTCACTATATATAGAGTCATTATGCTGTACACCTGAAACTAATATGTTATATGTCAACTATATCTGATTTTTTAAAAGGAATATGACCCTTAAGAGCAGTTAGCTTTATAAACATATAAGAGCATTTATTGTTACTATATTGCAGATGTGATAAAAAAATACCAACAGAACTTTACATAAATTATCTTATCTAAGCCTTTCAACAACCCTAAGAAATAAATATACTCCCATTTTATAGATATGGAAACTAAGGCTCAGAGAATCACTGGAGTCAGATTTGAACCAGGTCAATGTGATCATAAAGGTTTTTAAGCATTCACTATAATACCACCACAAAGATTCAGGCTAAGACAGGGAAAGGCTTAAAAACTAGGAAGACAAAGTAGGAGTGTGGCAGAGGAGATGCAGAAAGAAGGCTGTCATGTTTGAGAACCACAAAGAAGGCTAGGGTGACTAAAGCACAGTGAACAAGCAGCAAGGTGGTGTGAGATGAGGCTGGAGAGGATGGCAGGACAGATGGTGCAGAGCTTTTTGGCTTATTAAGGACTTTTAGTTTATATCTTGGGGAGGGGAAAAGGAAGCTAAAGAAGGGTTTTAAGCAGAGAAGTGATATGATCAGATGCAAAAGAGTAGCTTGGGTGAGAAAGGAAGGCATTTAAACCCCAAGCACTTAAATTATTAACTATTAACCCTTTAACAATTTGAAGGTAGTATGTTGACATGGATTTGTCAAGGAGATGAGGAAAATAAGTTATAGATAGCAGAGTGACAGAGAAAAAGATGATACATGGAGAAGGTATATATATTCTGTCCCCAGATGTTAATACCTGGCTATCCCGCTTACAAGATTTTAACATCACTAGGATTACTCTACAGAGGATGGATTTGAGGGGGTAAGAAGAGACATGGGGAGACCAATTTCAAGGCTGTTAAGCTAGTTCAGGTAAGTGATGACAGTGGCACGGATCAGAGTGATGACAGAGGAGTTAAGTGGACAAATTTGAGAGACATTTATGACGACAGAATGGCCAGGACCTGGTGATGAACTGGGTGAGGATACAATACCTGAGCGGTTGGAAACAGAGAAAAGGGAAGAAATGAAAACAGCCCCTGAGGAGGGAAGAGGCGAGATCCCGAGCATACAGAGGGATGGCTCTCACAGGAGGTGGGAAACCCCTCCACTGTAACAGGAGGGGAGACAGAGGAGACAGGTGAAGGAAATTAGGTTTGTAATTTAATGCGAGACATTTAATGAAATCTACTCCTTTATAAAACAGGAGGCAAAGTCACCCAAAAAGAGCTGGTAATAAAGAGATGAATAGAAGTTTGAAGAAAATGGAAGCTTAAAAGCATTGTTGTAAAAAATGGGCTCACAAAAAAAAAAAAAATCATTGTAAAATTTTTCAGATAATATTGAGAGATCAGTTGAAGGTTGTGAATGCAAACTTACAATGTTATCAACTTTTCTTTGTGATTTTCACACAAGTGCTTAGTAGCTTGGGTGCAGGGACTACGAAGGCAGAGTAAAAAAAATTGTCAGATCAAGTGCTACCATAGGGCAGGAGCTTAGGGTACATGCAAAAAAATGACTGAAATACTAGGTCCCAGGGCTTCTGCTGAAAAGAGAGGGAAGTAAAGATAGGAGGGGGCTGGAGAGTGGAAGGTAAACAAATTGGAAATTCCAATAAGGTCAGATGACAGGTGAAGTGGGAGTACTTGAGTAAGCAAGCTGGAAAATTTGGGAAGTTGTGGTCAATGAGTGAGATGTATAGAACAGAGACTTGAGGTAGGAGCAGTTTCCAATAATGACAAAGCCCAGGGTATGACTATGAGAGTGGACAGCTAATGTAAACTGGAAAAAAGTCACTGAGAGAACAAACTATGAGTTTGGGTTCTCAAGGAACTTCCAAGCTCTACTGAAGCATGAAAAAATTAGGGAAATAATACAAGACTATATAAGTGCTAGATGGTAGTTCAAAGCAGAAGTGCTACAGAAGCTCAAAGAGGAAAATTATGAGTATAAAATTACAAGAGGAAGGGATAATAGTAAGGAAAGTCTTCATGAAAGAGGTGGATATCAAAGGATGAACAGGACTTGATTAAATAAAAAGGAGGGGCTGACATTCTGTATCAGGGGAAAGAAGAGCTAGAGCAGGGGCGAGGAATGTCCAACCCTCAGTCTGGCCCTGCCAAGGCAACTGAGACTTGAAATTCAATAAATCTAGGAGCTTTTTTCATAGCTAATTTTTAAGTTGATAATTTTGTATGGCCCATGAATGATGTTATAAATATCCAAATGGCCCTTGGCAGAAAGAAGGTTCCCTATCTTTGAGCTAGAGCCATGAGGCAGGCAAGACACAAACACTTTCAGACTTTAGAGCACACTTATAAAACATGCAGTAAACTTCACAGAAGTTATACTAATTAAAGAGCATTTATGTAAATAATTAATAAAACAGAGATCACTCATTTAGCTGGAAAAAACAGATCCCTAAATTACTATAGCAAACAGAACAAACAGTAGCTCTTCTTTGGCTGATGTTACATGGCTGAGTTCAATGAAATTTGTTCAAAGGAATGTCCCTGGTGTACTCTTCAGAGTTCTCTTGGAGTGCTGCCAGAGGAATAGAACTCTACACTAGAGGATCAGAATGGCTGAGTAGGCTTTCCTCCCTCCTCACCTGTCAATTTTTACTGATGATCAGGAGGTAACTACACATGCAGGTATGTCAGTAAAAATGGCCTAGTGATAAACAAGCACACACTCTGGGAATATGCTAATCATCCCTGCTCAGATATATTTTTTTAAAAAATCAAAAAAATCACAGTGATGAGAAGTTCTGATAGGTATATAAAAATTAATCTATCATTTTTTGTGATCCAATAAGCAATAAAACCCATCAAAGTGCACTCCACTTACAAGGATTTGTTTATCTCATTCATATTAAGCTAGGACCAAAAATCCTAATGGTTCTAAATGTGGACTGGCTGACTTTTAGATAACCAAGTTGCAATACATAGGCTACTGTGTGTGTGCAAGCACACATGCACACACACACCCCCCTCTCAAACATTTTTAAATTCAGAAGCAACTAGAATACTATCTAAATAAAAAAACAACACAAATAAGCACTCAGTTTTTAGTAATATATTTAGACAGCCCAAAATGTGGCCTCTCCAAGGGAAACACCTGAGGAAATCTTCAGCTGGAAAAAGTTAGCTTACTGTATCTTGTCAAACTCCTTTAAGAGATAAGTAATCCCCAAGGAAGCCAGGACGCTGAGCCACGAAAGAATTCTAACACAGTAAAATCCCATTTACTCTAATGTGAGGCAAGAGGTGAGTAGACAATGTATATAACAGCCAAGGGCTTTTAAAATTGTGCTCGATTACTTTTTCACTTATATAATGACATAAGCCATATATAATAACATATATAAATAAAAATAAAAATTTTGATATACATTCAGAAATAAAAAGGTAGCTAGTGGTCGTTTGCACACATTATTATACAATAACCACCTCAATATGTAGTAGCTAGAACGTGACCTAACTGAATAGAGGAAGAAAACTACTATTAAGGAAAAGCTAACAAATACACTTTTAACCTCTTCTGGCCCATATTCTTTACCTCAAATTAGTGACTGCAGTAATCTACATACCTGAAGTACAAATTTAAGTTAAGAGCAATTGCAGAGTTGGAGGAGCTGACAATCACAACAACATCTAGGTCTTGAGACACTTTCAGCGAAGTAAAGGATGAAATCTTGGCTGGCTCCTGTTGCTGCTCATTAAACATCATGTCTTCTCGGTGAAGTGCTAAATCCACATGAGCTACATGTGTACCATCCACAGTGTCAAAAATGTCTTTGAGTTAGAGTTAAAGAAAATGCCAGTCTTAAGTATGCCTAACCATTCAAACCACAGAACAGACAGAGCACCAATCTTGTAGGTACAATAACAGAAGAACATTGAGGCTGCCCCAATCACAGGAGCCAGATGACTTTGAAGTTGGTGGCCCAATAAACAACCTGATAGAGAGGTCATTCGACAATACTTGCTGAATTACACACTCTGTGCCATGCCCTGAGACATTGGTAATATTTTCCACTAGTGTTCTACAACAGTGCTGTCCAAGAGAAATATAAGGTGAACCACATTTGCCATTGTAAATTTTCTAGTAGCCTTTTTTAAAAAAAGAAATCTGCGAACCTAATGTTAATAATATAGTTTACTTAACTCAACATATCCAAAATATCATCTCAACAAGTAATCAGTAAAAAAAATTGAGATGTTTTACATCCTTTTTTTTCATATAAGTGTTAGAAATCTGGTATTTTACACTTATAGCATATCTCAATTTGGACACTAAGTTTTCACTGAAAATACCTGATCTGTATTTAGACTTCATAAAATTTACATTGGGAACTTTGGAACATCGGAATTGTTCCAAACATACTTAAAAGTTCTCTAACAGCTGAACCAAGCATCAGCTTTTAACTCTAAAGTAATTAAATACAATTAAGAATTTAGTTCCTCAGTCATGCTAGCCAATTTCAAGTGTTCAAAAGCCACATATACCTAGTGCTATGTTGAATAGCAGAGTTCTATAACCTGGCAACAAAAATGAAGTTAATCTAATAATTTGACATTTTTACAAAAGAAGTTTTAATGTAGGCCAATATATCTAGAATAAAATTAAAAAACTATTCCTTTAATTCAAAATGAAAGTTCCAAAATCACATAATGGGTCATTTTTCAAGCCTTAAGAGTAATTTTGCTGATGACCTATGGATCTGCTAGAGATTTCAAAAAACCGTAATATTTTCCAAAAATTAATAGAAGTGGTCAAGCAAACCATGATTTACTAATATGATGGAATCATCATTCGCGTTTAGATGGATATATCATATCATAAGCAGTCATCTAAATCTCTCCTGGAACAAGCACATAACAGATATTTAAGAAGCATATTCGAATAAGTGGATAATGCAGAGTATACACAATTTAAAAAGAACACAAATAAGTTGGACAATATGATTATGACTATAAAAAAACGTGTATACACTGGAAAAATATCTGAATGGAATATGAATCAATATAGTTATTTTAAGTTTATAAAGATCTTTTTCCCTGAAAAGTTTTACTGAAAAAGTAACCATAGACCTACACCCCAGTTCCTTAAAACTAAAAGCGTAAAAAGGTTCATCTTTCTAGGTATTCTCCTCCCCTGCATATCAACATTTTTACCACCAAGGATACAGATCCAGCCTAAACTACTCAAAACAAAAAGAATTCCTCTGCAGAGCTGCGTGTCAATAATACTGTCCACTGCCTGTGCAGGCAAGGGTAATGTGAAAGAGTTGAGTACTCTGATCTCAGCATCTCTGTCAGGAAACATGATGTGCAGGATGATACACTTGTTGATGAACAATAATGATGTATTATTGTGAAATGACAAAATTCTCAAAGATAATAAGGAAATACCTATGAAACAAAAGAATATTATTTCAAACTCGGTCACAATGCTACAATGGGCACATTTGATTTTGTAAACATAACACAAACAGGTAAAACAAAAAAGAAACAGCACTAAACTCAGTCCAAGTCTAGGCAGTTATTATTCACACCAACCTAAATAGTTACTGGATGGTAGGTAAGGGGATGAATGAAGATGGTCTACAAAGTCTCTGTTCCTTCTGTTATGGCCAGTCTGACAGCACACCAGAAGAAGATTCAAAATGCCTACTTACCCGTGGGACCCCACAGGAGCAATCACAGACTTTTTTTTTTTTAATGAAAAAGAAGGAACCTTAAAATCAAGGGTGGCAGTGGAAGGGGTGGAATGGGTCATTGGGAAGAAAAAGGGACATCTGTAACGTTTTAAACAAAAATAATAAAAAAATAATAAAAAATTAAAAATAAATAAATAAAATAAAATCAAGGGTGGCAAATATGCTACTGCCTTAAAAATAGAAGCCCAAGTGCCTTGATTTCTGCTCCCTGCAACCCTCAGAATGAGATATAGAAAACAGGTCTGTAACCAGTCTAGACCAGCACTATCCAATAGAAATACATTGTCCGCCACAAATGCAAGCCACATGTAACTTTAAATCTTTTACTAGTAGCTGCATTGAAAAAAAAACAGGTGAAACTAATTTTAATATATATTACTTACCTCATTATATCCAAAATATTTCAACATAATACAAAAACCTAATAATGAGATATTTTACTTTTTTTCGTACTAAGTCTCCAAAATCTGGTATGTATTTGACACTTAAAGGACATCTTAATTCATGTTAAGCACATTTCAAGTGCTCAAGAACCCCAAGTGGCTAGTGGCTAGTACTGGACAAGGCAGATCTCCCACCCTGGTTTCACCTATATAAGAACCTTTTCTGAAATATACAAAATTACAAAGTAATGTCACAGATTTCAACATGCTGAAAGACCACCTGTCAAAACTTACTGATATTTTGATCTTCAATGAGTTTTTGCAAAGTTTCCTCACTATAGTTATACAAAATGGTTCCATCACATCTTCCATCTTTCAAATCAAATTCATAGATGAGCAGTTCATAATTTTCACTAAGAACGAGCAGTCTGGGCTTGTCCGTTGGTGTGCCGCTGTTATGAGAATCCTCCCACACAAAGCTAAGGAAAGAGTTTAGATAATTTTTATATTCTATATCTACGATAATATTTACCCACAATGGTGAGATTGGAAGGGCAGAATTAGTAGAGAACAGTTCTTTAGTTCAGCTGGTAGCATTAATTCTACATCCAATTTAAGAGAAAGTAAACTGCTTTAGGACTTCCCACTTCTTCCCTCTTCCCCTTCCTACTTCTTCCCCACCCCAGTCCCTTCACACCAACACAAGAATACAGAAGTGGGTGGTGAAAAGGGGTAATGGGGCAAGAAATGATGGCTGCTTTTATTTCTTCATCCTAAATCCTGACTAATGATATATTTAAAAGAATTGTCACAATGGGGGGTAGGTTTCAATAACTAAGTATGTATATTATTTATGTTAGTTATTATTTGTTAATCGTTCACAATAAGTTTTGCTAACTTAAATGCTTCCAATAACTTTAAAAAAGATTATTTATATTAATAGACCTTAAGGCTCCAAAATGGTATTATAGAATAGCTCTGTCCAACAGAACTCTGTTGGAAGATGGAAGTGTTCTATATATCAGCTCTGTTCAATACAGTAGCCAACAGCCACATATGGCTACTGAGCACTTGAAATGTGAGTAATATAACTGAGGAAATGAATTTAAATTTTTAAGTCATATGTAGCTAATGGCTACCATGCTGGACAGCAGTTACAGAATTTTTAAAGCAGTGTAATGTCAACATACCAACCCTGGCTAGCAAGGATGGAAATAAACTAATGATGCTATAGCTTCAAGTTAAATAATCAAATTAAATTAATTTAAAAAATTAAAGGGCCCCAATTCTGAAAACAATGCAATGGAATGAGATGGCTACCACACTGATAAAGTTTCATCTTTTTAAAAAAGCTTTTTTCTACAGAAGTAGTAAGTTTTATACCTAGAAAAATTGGACTTAGTGCTATTACGTCCTTATTAAAGAAAAAGATGAACACATATTTCTATCCTTATACCAAGACTGATTTTTTTTTTTTATTAACGCCAAATTCCTGACTGATTACACTGAAAATTTGGAAAACTATATAAAAAATTTTTTGGCTTAAACAACAGATATTTATTTCTCACAGTTCTGGAGGCTACAAGTCCAGGATCAAGGTGCCAGCTGAGTGGTTTCTGATGAAGCAGCTCTTTCTGGCTTGCATATGGCCACTTTGTTGTGTGTCCTCATATGGCTTTTACTCTGTGTGCTTGGAGAGAGAGATCTCTGGTGTCTCTCCCTCTTCTTATTAGGAAACCAGTGCTACAGAATTAGAACCCATTATAACTTCATTTAACCTTAATTACCTCCTTAAGGGCTCAATCTCCAAATACAGTCACAAGAGTGGTTAGAGTTTCAACATACAAATTTCGGGGAACACACACAGTGCATAAGACTTCATGCTACTAGAAGGCAGTCGGTTAAAAAGATATCTCTCTCATTCTGCCTCCCTAATAATATAAATGTTGAATAGGAAAAATGTGCAACAAACTAAAATACATTTAAAAGGCAGAACACTGTGACACAATTAACATCATTACCATATGTACTATATTAACATGTGGAAAGACAAAATTTTCTATGACTACAAAATATAGAATGTACAGTGATTTCAACAATATAAAAGGACTATACTTTGAGAAAAGTAGGCTATAAACCCTGAATACTATAAACTTGTCCTTATTTTTACCCTATGACGTATTTTAATTGAATTAAAATTCAATTCAATTCAAATAAAAAAGCTTTTCTTGATCCATGCCCCCCTCTACTAATTTCATGCAGCAGCTTATGAATGCCCCGTTAATTTGTGTGTGTACGTCTTATCTAATGTTCTCAAACACCTAAAGCATTCTGCTTTTCACTCCGCCTCATCTCTGTCTTTACAAAGCTCTGTTCATAGGGTAGGTAATACTGCTCAATAAACTTACTTCCTAGCAACTAGAGGTCAGGAATAAAGAAGGCACACTCAGAACAGATGAAAGCCTTCGCTCACTTAACAAACGCATCTCTGTCAGATGCTGTTACACCACCTGGAGATTCCAAGGTAAGGAGTCCAAAACGTTTTCTATTATAAAAAGAGCCCAAAGACTCAGAGGGCACTGCCAAACTTAATGATGTAAAAACGAAGTCCTGGACCGAGAGTTACAAAAGTGGAAAGTAATACATTATTGTAATTATGGGGTTTCCCCCTGCATTCCTAAATCATGCAAGCCTCACAGGTAAGAACTGTCTTCTTCAACGTTTTAGGCATTGCTCCTAGGGAACAGTAAGCGCCTAATAAATATTCGTTGAGTGAATACATGTGTGGACAAACTAGGCTCTCTGTCCTTGAGGAACTGGGGGAAAGCCCGCTGGTGAAGGAACTCGCTGTTGCAGCGGCGAGAAAAAGGTATCCGGGTAACACCCATTAAACAGGATGCCCAGCTGGTATCTTTAACGGACTTAACTGAAAAAAGAAAGCGCGCAAGGTGCGCGGCACAATGACGATTAATCGAACTTCGCTGGATGAAAAAAAGAACCAGCGGCCAAGCGGGGACTCGTCCCAGGTTCGCCGCGGTTGGCAGAGGAGCGGCAGCCGCCCCGCCCACCCGGAACCGGGAACCGAGGGCCCGGAAACGCGCTAAAGTGGACAGGCCCGGAGAGGAGACCGGGCGCGCTCGCCTCCGAGGCGCTTCCCGCGGCCGTCACCCCTCTCCCGCTACCTCCAAGCCAGCAGGGGGGCGGTAGGGCCGGCCGAGCTACGGCTCCGGGCTCCCCCCACGCAGCCCAGCCCTCCCGCAGCACTTACTGCCGAAAGGGGCCATCGAAGGAGCAGCCACCCCCGCCCCGGCCGCCCGGCGCCAAGGAAAGCACGTGAAGGCTGCCTGCAGCGGTCAGGCTCCCCAAAACCTCCTGCTCTCTGTGCATCTGCGCCCGGGTTCCCAGACGCCCCGTTGCCTCAGGGGGGACCGGCGCCAACAACATAGGTAGAACCCGCTCCACGGTTTTAGCGCTGTCGTTGCCGCCGACGGCAGCACTTCCAGACCCCTTCGCCGCCATCTTTAGTCCGGCAGTTTGTGGGGTTTTTGCGTCCTGGGCATGCGCAGCGTAGCCGACCCGCCGGCTGCCGCGTGACTCCAGCTGCTACAGATCAGCTGTGTTTGCAGATCACAATCCTTCCGTAGGGAGGCAGTCCCCAACCACGCCTGCAAAGCTTGCCTCCAACCTGCTTTAACAATCCTAAAATATGGAGGGCCTGCTAGAGCGGCCTAAGGCAGGCTGTAAAAGCTAGCTCACTCCGTGGCCTTACGTTTTGCCGCCTTAATCTAGCTGCCACCAAGCTGTCGGAACCCGGTCCCTGCCTCTTCTCTTGGCTTCTCTTACTGTGCTATTCTATTTGTCTACAGCGCTGGGGTGATGTAAAGAGGGAGTTGACCTGAGTGTCAGGGAAACTGGGTAAAGGTTGAAGGTGGTGCAGGTCCCTTGTCATTACTGCACTTCTCAGGGAAGTATGATCCAAGATGGTAAGCAGAGAGAGGAGCAGAGGGGTGAGAAGTGTCGAGTAGGCATTTTGGAAAGGGCCCTAATAGACCGCAGTGCCTTTCTTATAAACACATTCTTTTCCACAATCAAATGGGGCACAGGGCTACCAAAGATTAGCTCCTCCTTTTCCTTTGATTCCAATCCTCTTGTTCTAGGGCTTTGAGTCTGTAAAATCCTTTTTGTCCTGCATTGCTTTTTCCTTTATTGGGATGCTTTGTTGTCATGCAGACATGCTGTAATATGTGAAACCGATGGTCCTTATGACTTTGATTAAATTTAGTTTTAAATCTTGGCTCTAGAAATCCTCTCTCCTAGGCCTTTCCTCCTGAATAATCAGCAACCTGGGTCAGAAGATAGTAGCCCTGGACCCGACTAACTCATACTGGCCAGACCTCTCGCAAGCTAAAGATAACGTCATGGCCGAAGTTATGTTTCAGTTTTTGAACTCTAAAGTGGAACAACCCCCTGGCTATTTTCCATGAGACCAGAGGGAGTCTGAAAAAGATTTCAGAGCTGTTCTCCAGATCTGAATAAGTGATTCATTACCCTTACTTCATATCTGACCCATCAGTTGCCCTGTGTAATCTGTAACCTACCAGCCACCGAGGAATTCCTATCATTCCTCACTCCCTTATTAAAGTACTTCTTTTCAAGTTTGGTAACACCACTTCCCTAGTTTTCTACCTATTTCACTGATAACTCCTCAGCTTTTGAGCATTAGCTTCCCATTCTCCTGGATAATGCCATTCATCAATAAAATAGCCAGTATTTCTCCACTGCAATTCTAGCGCTGGGTGGACAAATTCTTTCTGTTCTGAAACACATGTAATTCTTTAAAAAGATGACTTCCCTTATTCTACACCAAAGGCTACCTACTGCCAAATTTGTTTCCCTTTTAGAAAATTCTAGGTTGACTCTTGTAGTCAGAAAAATTCCCTCTCTCCTCACCTCAACCCTCTAATCAGTCTGCCGTCTCCACCAAAACTGTCCCTTGAAATTAATGATCTCCATAGTCACAACCAGCCATCACCTATCATTCCTCACTCCCTTATTAAAGTACTTCTTTTCAAGTTTGGTAACACCACTTCCCTAGTTTTCTACCTATTTCACTGATAACTCCTCAGTCAGCCTTCCTTAGAATAATTGCTTCCTATCTAAATAACATCTATATGCTGGTAACTTCCACTTTTGTGTCTTTATCCCTGACCATTTCCTTCAACTTCAGACTGCTGTTTAACGACCTACTTGCTATGTAAATTTGATTAACCCCTCACAAACCCATTTTCCCCATTTCACTATGGAGTACCCACCATTCACTCCACCTGGGAGTCATCCTTGACTTTTTTAAAAATATATCTATTGATTTCAGAGGGAGGAAGGGAGAAATAAAAACACCAATGATAAGAGAGTCATCATTGATCAGCTGCCTCCTGTACCCCCCCAACCAGGTATTAAGCCTGCAACCCAGGCATGGGCCCTGACTGAGAACTGAACTGCAGTCTCCTGGATCCTAGGTCAGTGGATGAGCCACACCAGGCTGGACTCATCCTTGACTCTTAACTACCGCGCTTATCTAGCCCATCAGCAATGTCTGTCAACTCTTACCTACTTTCAAGATTTATTCCAAATCTCTTCTGTTCTCTGTCACCACTGCTCTTAAGTTCTTGCCCGAGCTGTTGGAAAAAAACTCTGAACATTTTCCTCTGCTTTCTATAGTTCCCTAACAATTTCTCAGTCAGAGTGATCTTCTAAAAATGAAATATCACATTACTTTCCTGTTTAAAATTCTAACTTCATCGCAGTTAAAATTCCAAATTTTTAAAGATCATGGCTTAGAGATCTATATACCCTACCTACCTCTCTCCAACCTCATCACCCTCCCCACTTATCTGTACTTCAGCCACACTCTCTTTTCCTGAAACACACCAAGTTCATTCTCACTTTGGGGGCTTTGTGCTCAGTAGTGCCTCTACATGAAATGTATTTCATTTCTGCTTAAATATAACCCCCATTAACAGACTTCCTGGATCATTCTACTCTAATTACTCATTACCCAGTTTCGTTTTCACCGTGGTGGTATTTATCACCACATGATGTTCGTTCTGCATTAGTTCCTGTCCAAACAGAATGTAAGTGTCAGAAGAAGAGCAAGGCCTTTTCCTTGCTCACCACTGTTACCCTGACACCTAAAATGGTGCGTGGTTCATAAAAGGCACTCCAGTGTTTGCTGAACCTGAGGAATGCATAACCTTGTTTGTAAAGTTAAACCAAACATTTCATATCCCAGGAGAGAGATTTATATTCAACTCTCTTAGCTCAGCCAGGGTTACTTTCTCTTTATAAAAAAAATAGCAACATTGAAGCAATTTCCAAGGTCATACTTTTGTTAGACATAACACAGCCTTATCCCTTATATTAATGACATTCTTAGAGCATTCATACATAAGCAAATGGCTTTTATTACAACTCCTAACTTACAAGTTTCAACACATCGTTATATTATCTCTTTACTTATACCTTATTATGCCATCCCTTTTTAGGCCATCATTCAGGTTTTTGAAGACAGCATAAAATGTTTTGGGCGGGGTCCTCCAATATGTCTTATCAAGGCATTAGAAATGTCTTAAGACTCTTGGATCCCTGCAGATAGAGCCCATACAGCTAGTGTGTGATGATTACTTTTCCCACATGTACATATTCCAGAACAATGAGATCAGCAGACCCAGGCAAGCCTACAAAGAGAACAGATGTTAACTACAAACAATTCCACTTTCTAAAGTATTAGTGTGATTTAATAGCTGACTCTTTCCAGCAGATGGTAAATTCTGAGGAAAGATATGACCTCCATGTTGTTTGTGTTTATATTTTGGAATAGTTGTCCCTCAAATATTTCTTGAGTGAACAGCTGTTTCTCAAGTCTTGTCCGCAAATAGCTTAGCAATGATAAATGACCAAAGGACCTGAGAATCCATTAAATGGTTTGTCTGAAGAAACAGGCCATAGGGCCCTAACTTGAGGACCCTATTATTATTACTTTTTAATCTTCACCCCAGGATATTCTTTCCATTGCTTTTCAGAGAGTAGAAGGGTAGGAGAAGGAGGGAGGGAGGCTGGGAGGGGGGGAGAGAGAGAGAGAGAGAAGGGGAGGGGAGGAGAGGGAGAGGGGGGAGGGAGGGAGGGAGGGAAAAGAAAAAAGAAAGAGAAAAGAGAAAGCAATGAGATGTGAGAGACACACATCGATTGGTTGCCTCCCACACCAGGCCCGGGATCAAGCCTTGGCTTGTTTCTGCCGTAACTTACTTCATCGTAGCCTCTAGCTGCTGTACCAGGTGTTTGTCCACGTGGCGACAGAACAGGGGAAGAAGGTTGCTGGGGAAGGTTAGGGGTTCTGCCAGAGAGGCTGTAGGCATCTGAGCTATCTCCCAAGCGATCAGAATCACTATGTCTGTCCTGGAGGGCAGAGAGGAGGAAATAAGTCCAAGTATTTGTATTTATGCAGGAATTTACTTTGACTCAAGGCCAAAATCCTTATTTTTTATCACCACTGTCACCCTCTATGCGTGTAAGCGAGAACATTTGTACACTTGACATAGGCCAGGGCACTGCTTAGTGCTTTACACATCCTCTCTCTTAATCTTTAGAACTCTAAGGGTTAGTACTATCATCCCTAAATCCCTAGTCTATAAGTGAGAAAAGAGACTAAAAGAAGGTAAGTAACATGCCCAAAAGTTATAGTGCTAATAAGTGATGGAGGCAAAATTCAAACCCAGATCTGTTTCACTCTAAAGTTTGTCCCCTTTATTACTATATTACACTGCCTCCCATGGAAAATAACACTCTAGGGGACAATGGGGGGGGGGGGGTGCGGGCAGAGCAGCTACAACTCTGCTAATTTTCCCTTTGACCAGCTTCTTCCCTGATGCTTGAATACACCACTCAGGAAATATCTGGCCCAGCCTACACATCCCAGAGGTACTGAAATACATACAGGCCATTATGATCTTACCAAGCTGTATGGTCACTGTTGGATTCCTCCAGGGACGGATCCAGGGATACCAGCTGTGCCCCATGACTCAGCAGAGCATAGAGCAAAGATATTCCAAACTGCAAGTGATAAAAGTATCCAGGGAAAAATGGATTCACCCTCGGCGTTCAGTGCTTCCCTGGCTCTGTCTTCCCAACTACAGGGCAAGTTTACATATACAAATGGAGTCCAACACCCATAAAACTGTCAGATTTTACACTGACTGCCCAAAGAACTCTCAGACCTTTCCAAGGGAATCACTGCTCTGAATTTTCCTAAAGATCCTTCTAGGAAGCTGACAAAATGCGCACTCATGAGTTCTGTCTCCAGGATTCAGAGTCTGTAGATCAGGAATGGACCCAGGAATCTGATGAAGGTAGTCTGTAGACCTCACTTTAAGAAGCACTGCTTTAGGCAAAGATCTTCGGAGATGAGTTCATAAGACAATCCACTGGTATATTAGAAGATATCAGAACTTCATTATCTAGACTTTCATCTTCTAAAATGTTCTATTTTGTATTTATTATGTACCTAATATTAGTATAGTGTTGCATATAAATGACATATAAACACACATGGATGATGTGGTTCAGAATTTTTTTTAATTAAAAGGGAAACAAAAAAAACTTTGGTGACCTCTGCTCTAGAGGTCCACACCAGCACCAGAGAGCTTGTTAGAAAAGCAGATGCATGGACCCCACCCCGGCTCTACTAAATGAGCTCTGGCAGTGGGCCCAAGGAACTGGTGTTCGGTAAGCTCTCCAGGTGATCCTAATGCTCACTAGAAGTTGATAAGCACTGCAGAGGATAAACTGGAGAGATGGAGAGATTGTGGAGATGAGACCATTTATTCCTTGCCAGTGATACCACCTGGAGACCATCTATGGAAAGACAAAAGCCTCCCAGATATGTTACCTGATTCTGAAGCACCACAGTGACTGGCCGCTCTGAGGAGCCAGGTGGAAGCACCATTAGTCCCTGAAGTCCTTGGAGAAGTTCATGGAAGGTCAAGTGACTAATATATTTGCCCAGAGGCTTGAACAACATTTGTAGGACCTGCAAGAAGGTCAGCGAGTGCGTCTCTCAGACTCCACTACAACTTCACTTCCTCCTACCTTGCCTTCCATCCTTCTTCTTGCTGACTTGCCTTTATCACCTACTTGGTCAGGTTATTTACCAGACCTACCACCACTAATGTCTCTCCATCCCCAACAATGGTCCTTCAACACCTACTTGTTCTGGGATGCCGTCCCTAAGAAAAGTATAGACATAGGGCTCAATACTTGTCAGGGAACCCTTATTTTCTTATCTTCCACAGCACACTCACACCTGTGCAACCAAGGCCTGTGTGTTTTGTTTAGTTCATTACACTCAAAGATGATCAGCTGTTCCTATAGTTTATTCTGTAACTCCCTCACCTGAGGGTGGCAGGGTTGACACCCCTCACTACCCAGCACCTTCTCTGGCATCTCTGGGGGTGGGGACTGGAGGAAGAGAAAAGATCCCCAACTCATCCACGAAACAATCCTCTTCTCCACTTAATACCACGGTACCTGGTCAGCTGCGTCCCTCTTGACCAGGAGTGGCAGGTGGTGGGTGATAGCCAGAAGAAGGCTAACAGCCAGATCCCGGGGCAGGAAGGGGAGCAGCCGGGCCACTAGGGCTTTCCCCTTCCTCACAGAGAGCACCTGCAGGAAGCCATCTGCTGCCTCCCTACGAGTGAGGGAGAATCTTTTCAGGGCTGTACGTATTGGAGAGAGCTACATGCCAGAAAGGAGAAGCTCAAGCAAAGCCAAGGTCTTTGCTAATCTTCCCCTTCCTGGGTGGAGCTGTGACCCTCCCACACTCACTCCAGATTATTCTGCTCCTGGGTCTTTAAGGCCTGGAAGAGCTTCTCAACCTGATTTCTCTGCTGCTCAGAGTAGAAGGGATATGCAGGCCGATTGTTCTGGCCCTCCTCTATCTCTAGTAACTGAAGAAACATCTGGGAATTTAAGGGTGGGAAAAGAGGAAGAAAAGGACAATTTGAGCAATATCTCATTTTTGAGGATAAGTTAGGAACTCATCTCTAAGGAGCTGATCTCACCTTCTCAATCCAGGACAACACCTGAAGCCTCTGACTGCTTGCAGCTCCTGTCTCCTGGAAGAAAGGGGCCCCAGCCATCAGTCACGCCTCCACAGCAGCAGCCCAGGCCTCGGGTGAGATAGAAATTGGGCTGGAAAGGCTAACACAAAGCCTGATCACGCTTCTTCCACTTCTTCCTTACTCTTAGGTCACAGTCTGAACTCAAGCATGAGGATGCTTAAGATCTTTCTCCAAAACAGGGAGGAGGGAAAAGGTTCTGGGAAGATAACACTCCTACCAGCTCTGGAGTTCCATGGGGTACAGCATCAATAGCTCTGCGAGGGCTAAAACACGTCGACATGGCTACCTGGCCCAGGGAACCCTCGATTCGAACCACTGCACGAAAGGAGTCAGGTCAGGCATAGTTCCCTCCCCTTTCCACCCTCTGTCCACCCAGGTGGTCAGCCCAACCCAGCAGGTCAACCCTGGTCCTACCTGACTCATAAGCCTCTACCTTCTGAATGTAAGGCGTTACCAGCTTGAGGGACCCAGCTTTGCTCCTTCGCCCCAGCAGCTCTTCATCTGCCTCCTCCTTCTCTAGTTTCTGATAATATTTCTGAGAGTCCATGAAATGTAAAATGTATACTCACCTTCTGAACTTAGAATTAAGGTTCTCAAGTGCAACTTCTCAGCACACCCTTTCCAGAAGTGTTCCTGGCACTTTAGGCCCTATTGGCAATCATTCTAAAATATCTTGAACACCCTGGGCCTCATGCTACCTGTCCTGGGATCCCCATATGAAGGAGTTCAAGAGCTAGGTACCACTACCAGTCTGATAGAAAGGCAGAGAGAAAAGTGTAGAGCCTGAAAGGGAACCTGTCCCAGCATCTGCAACTTTCCTGCAGTCCTTGTACCCAAGTTATACACTGCACATCACATATCTGCCACCTCCCTGTTTTGATTTTGTGATTCTACCTGTGCTTTCTAATGTCACAGTTACCTGGTGGCATGAAGACCATCAGTAGCTCAAAGTGCAGAGATAGCACTGTTATCAACTGATCTCTAGGCCAGTTCTATACTTCTGAGGATGTGGTCAGCAGCTCTAATATTACCTTAAAGAAATCTGTAAAATCCTAAGCTAAAATAAAACCATCGACTGCGAGCCAAACAAGGATTCGAATAAAGCTCCTTCATTTAGGAGCAGTACCAAAAAGGCCAGAGTATAAAACGATTTCGCTTTCAGTGATCCTGACAGAAAGAGGAGAGTTTTGAAGCAGGGTGGAAAAAAGGAAAAAACTAAATAGGAAGGAGATTAAGGTGGGAACCTCAGTAGAGGGCTGATGGAGGTTGAGGAGAAAGTGAAACAAAGCTTTGACAACCCCAAAACCCATAAACAAAGATTTGTCCCATAAATAAAGGGGCGATAGGAAGGAAATGAGTCAAGATGTCTGCGATCATTTGTTCAATTCAACAAATCAAATCCCACTATTTCTTAGATCCCTGTGTTTATCTAAACAAGTAAAGGTAAGTAGATGAATGTTTATAACAAGGCATTTCTAAAGACTCACAAAAGTGTACAAAGGTGAAAAAGCCCATATTCTCAGGCTGAATAGGGGAAATTCTTGGCAAAGGATGGAGACAAAAACCTCTGAGTATGTTTGGGGAATTGAAAATAACCCCATTTAGCTGAAGTGTAGGAGAATAGAGGAATGAATAGGGCTGGGATGTCAGCTTTAGAAATGTGGCCCCTGCCCTGGCTGGTTTGGCTCGATAGAGTGCCAGGCCTCAGACTGAAGGGCCCTGGGTTTGATTCCAGAAGGGCATGTACCTGGGTTGCAGGCTCCATCCCTGCCCCCAGTGGGGGCAACCAATCGATGTTTCTTTCTCCATATCTCTCCCTCTCTTCCCCTTCCACTCTCTGAAAAAATATCCTTGGGTGAGAATTAAAAAAGGAAGGGGAAGGGGAAGGGGAAGGGGAAGGAGAAGGGGAAGGGGACGGAAGAAATATGGCCCCTATGAGCTGAAGAGAGGATCTGACTGAGAGGGCCCATGGAGTCCAGGCCCTTTTGACCCCAGGGTCAAAGGCTGGGAAGAGCATGTGGGGCTCACCTGGTAGTAATAGTCATCCAGACAGGGCTTCTCACTCTGCAGCTGAACCATCTGCACTTTTATCACCCAGTCCTTCTCTTTTCGGGTCATGAGGTTAGCATAGGGGTCTGGCTGCTGAGACCAGGGCTTCTTGGCTGGGGGCCTTTAAGCCAGGAGGAGTATCCCTTTAGACACACCCATCCCTGCCACAGAGAACTTCCCAAGGTGAGGTGAGCAGGGAGTGGAGCTGTCTGGGAAGGACAGCAGGAGAGAGTGCAGAGGTGGGCAGCACTGTAGGAGTCCTAATTGTGCAGGGGCTTTGGGGAAATACCCAGCATGCACATGAGCTGCCCTCAACCCCGCTCCTGGTCGAGGTTTTACCTTGGTGTTCGACTGTGCTGCTGCAGCTGCAGGATCCGTTGGTGCTGAGGGTGGAGCTGGGTCAGACGACTGGGAAGGCTTAGGAAGAAACTTGGGCTGGCTGAACGCAAGGTCTCAGGTCCCTACCCCCTCTACTCATTTAACTTAACCTCAGCTGGACATCTAAGGGAACTCTTTTTACTTATTTATTTTTTATTGTATCTTTGTTGATTTCAGAGAAAGGAAGGGAGAGGGAGAGAAATAGAAACATCGATGGGAGAGTCGTCATCGATCTGCAGCCTCCTGCACACCCCCTACTGGGGATCATGCCTGCAACCCAGGCATGTGCCCTGACTGGGAATTGAACTGCAATCTCCTGGATCCTAGGTCAATGCTCAACCACTGAGCCACTCCCAGCCAGGCTAAGAGAACTCTGTTTATGTGCCTTCCCAAAGTCAGCCACATGAAACAGTGTAATCCTAGCTCAACAGGGCTCACATTCCCCTCTAAGATATAATTTTCTGCAACTTGGCTGCAGGAAGTCTTAACACAGTAGAAAACACTTAGCCTGGTTGTAGGGAGTTGAGTCATAATCTCAGTTCCTCAAGTAAATTCTTTTAGTCTCCCTGGGCCTCCATTTCCTCATTTGTGAGGTAGAATGGGTTGGACTCTACCTCAGACGTTCCTTATTAAGTTTCTATAAGTGTTTTTCTGTGGTAGCTGGTAGAGTGGCCCCACCCTCCTCAGCCACTACCTCCTGAGGCCTCCAGAGAAGAGCTCAGACTGTTGTGGATGCTGGGGTGCCTGGCACCCTGAACCAGTACCTGAACCTAGGGGACCATGAGGTTGGTGGGCTGCAGAAGACAGATGGGTCTGGTGGGAGCAGTCGAGGTCCAAAGTGCCGCACTGGAGAGCTGGCGCTGGGAAGGGGAGGCCGGAAAGGAACTGGCGACAAGTAGTCCAGGGTCTAAGAAGAATTAAGAGGCCTGGGAGAAGGACATCTCCACCAACAGAATGCTGCTCTTGCTGCTACGTGCCTTTCCTGCCTCTACATTCTCACCTGCCTTCTCCCTCAAGAACATTTTGCTGTCTTTGGGGAACTTCAAGCCAGCTGTGAGGTCACCAGACTGTGGGTCCTGTCCTTGTTTCCAACAGGGTTTGTCACCTCCTAGGGAGCAGTCTCCAGTCCCTGACAGTGTGGGGGCATGTGCTTTTCCTACTGTCCAGTGAGCCAACGCCTCTTCCTCTTCTGTTTGTGATAGTCTCTCAAGCTCTCGTGGCTTCAGCCACTGGGGCAATGCTTAGCTGTCTCTTTTCTGACTCACCTGAAGCCCTCCTCAGAACTGCTGTTTCCTTCTCTTCTCCCTGCAGTATTTCCTGCATTTCCTCCATCCCTTACCATGTCCTCATTATGCAGTTAATTGAAGGACAAATGCTCTTTCTAGCCCTAAGCTCAGTGTTGCTTACCTGCTGAAATGCAGGGAAGTGGAAGCAGGGATCTAGTTTGTCCTTTCTCAAATGAATGGCCAGTTGTCCCAGTACCACCTCTGCCATTCACCAAGATTCCCTACATGATTGATATCTCCCACCTCCCATACCTACACCTCACTTTGGGTGCTTCATTTCCAGAGCAAGGTCAAGAGCAGACTGAACATAATGGAAATAAGGGACACTCAGCATGCTCCTTATCAGCACCCAGTCACTTTCTCACACTATAGAGACTAGAACGACTCACCTGCCATAGAAAGTGCAAGGAGGCAGGTGACATCCCCAGCAGGCCGGAGGCCTTGATTCCAGGAGAGCTGGGAAGACCTCTCTGGAATGGGAGGGAAGAAAACCCAGACTCAAATGAGCCTCTGTGGTGTCTTCTAAATTCAGCTGAGTTCATGAGGTGTGGGGCAGCAAGGGCCAACCATTTCCAGTCCCCAGGACAGTGGCAGCCTAGCCCTCCCTCATAATCAAAGTCAACTGGCCCAGGGTCCCTCTCCTTCATTGAGGGGAAGCAAGACTGGTATCTCAAGGAGTAGGTTAAAGTCACTTCATTCTACATGGGAATCCTTGTCTCTTTCCATTGGTGTGGGAATCCAAAGGAATGAATATAAGGAATGGGCTGCTGAGACACAGGGGCCAGGGTCGAAGATGACTCATCTTCAGCACCAGGAGCAAGGCCAGCACCTATGCGTGATGCACAACCCTGATAGGACCTAGTTTATATATATATTGATTTTTAGAGAGAGAGGAAATGGGGGAGAGAGAGAGAAAGAAACATTGATGGGAGAGAATCATCGCTCAGCTGCCTGCCTCCTTGCACGACCCCTACCCGGGATCGAGCCCAAAACCAGGGCATGCGCCCTGACCAGGAATCGAACTGGCTACCTTTCAGTGTACAGGATGACACCCAACCAACTGAGCCACACCGGCCAGGGCTAGGACCTGGTTTTTAAGGTGAAGACAGCATCTGAAACTAAGTGGGTGACAGGAGGAAAGAGGGAAGAAAGAAGAGCATCCCTACTCAGGTTCAACCCTGAAATAGTGTTAACCAGAACCATCTTAGAAAGGGGTGGGGAAGAGGAGAGGATGTTTAGCCACAATCTGTGAGCCACAGACAATTCAGGACGACTGTCCCTCCAGCCTCTCCTGCCATGGTACCTGGGTGTTATGGACAGCACTGATGACAGCTGGATCCCCAAGATCTTCCTCCTCTTCACCTGCTTCCTCCTCCAGGTCCCGGGCTAGATCAGGATCCAGATCCTCTTCTCCCTCCTCACTTTCTTCCTCCTCCGGTTGGGAGGCAGACACCAGCTCCTCCTCAGGGGCCAAGGGGCCACGGGATTTGCCTGGGTCTTGGTTTGAGTGGGGGCCTGAAGAAGTAGATGGGGGGGCTCAGGTGTGAGGAGTCTAGTCTAGGGAGGCTGCTTCTCAGTAGTACTTCTGCTCTTGGGCTGTCTCCAGCACCACCTTCAGACAATGCCTCCTATTTTAAGAGTTAAACTCATCGCCACCTGGTGATGCTTGATACCCCAGAGGATCCCTACCTGTCCTCCACTAGAGAAAACAGAACCTGGCAGGTGCCAGACACCTTCACTTTCTACACCCCCTCTTCAGTTGCCTCATTAGGTACCACCACAGGCTTCTCCACCTGCTCTCCTCCACCTAACAGCCCTTTTTATGCCTCTTAAATCAACCAAGTTCCAGCTGCCTCGACTCAAGGCAATTTAACCCTATTGTGTGCCAGATACTTTACATGTATATGTTCAATTAACTCCCACAACAATCATCCAAGCCTGTTATGATTTCACTATGAAAGTGAGAAAAAGGGGGCCCAGAAAAGTGATTTCAATCACCCAGCTTGATAAATCTAGCAAAGAGAAGAGTTTGGAATCATTCCCAACGATTCTGGACAAGCAAGTGCACGTCCATCCACTGAACCAAACAGCAAGTCTCCGCACCCCCGGGCTTTTTATCCAGCTACTATGGCTCACTTAGTGATACCTTCAAGACATTTCATCTTTGCAGGCCTACGGATTTCCTCCCCGGCTGTTTCCATGGGCGAGAGAGCACTGTCAGCCTCTGGTAGGTAAACCTGGGACACGGAAGAAACCCAGAGGCATCCTCCTCCTCAGTAAAAATGGCATGGCACCCTAAAGCATGGTCATCCCCCAGCAAGGTTGGCAGGGGAGTACTGGCCCAGGATCTCAAGGAGCAGGACTGCCCCCAACCCCCCCCCCCCTCTGACCTCAACAGCCCAGCTCTAGACAGCTGTCTTGGAAGGGACAGAAGGGAGGGACAGGGCTACGAGTTGGAGAAGCCCTCCCACACAGGGAGGGGCCCTCACAGCTGCCTTGTGGCTGAGACCCACCCCCTGACTGTTGCTGTCCTTTCAGCTTACTTTAGCCATGGCAGCCTGGGCCCTTGCCCGCTTGCTGCCCTTGGCTTTAAGAGTCCCAGCCCCTCCCCTACTCTCCCGTTAAAGGGCCAGCATCCCCCAACCATTGCATCTTGATCTAAATATGAGAACATAATCTTATGATTAAAAAAGCCACACTCTGGAAAGGGCAAGAGAAATAAACTGCATTTTTAACCATTCAAGGTTTGAGTAGAGTTTATTGGGGTCAATATTTGGGAGCAGATATTTAAGAGAATCCTTGTTTTCCACACCCTTCATAGTAATTTTGTGAGGTTATATCCCTTCAATCCCTAGTTTTGCTCCATCAAAATTGAATAGGAAAATTGGTGGATCCTGGGGAGATTACCTAGCAACCAAGTTCTCAGTGCTTCAGGACACTTGTGGATCCCTGTGGTCCACCTGATGATGCTTGAAGTCCCTCACCTCGTCCTCGTGAACTTAAGTCTGCTACCCAGCTCTAACTGATGAGGGGCCCCTGTGAATTTAGAAGCCAGATCTTCAAGGTAAAAACACTTTTACATGAGTTACACAGACGGTCTTGCATCTTCTTGGCTGCTCTAATGGAAAACTCGTTCAGAAACTGAGGAGTAAAAGGAAAATAAAATAAAAACAAGCGTATTAATACTACAGGTAGGCATAACCTAAGACCCACCTGAGCCTCATCTCACCCCCGAGTGATCTGGGTTCTGTGCCCACATCCTGTGTTCGGCTAAACCCCTCATGACTTTGCAGGACTTCTGAATGACAGTAAAAACAAAGCCAATTTCTCTACGTCGAAAAGGCCAGCTAGGGCTCAACATCCTGGTGATAGGACTATGATTCTTGATGCCTTTAAATAAAAATATTTGTTTGAAAAGTTTTGCTGTAGGTCAGAACTATATGGATGAGGGGAAATTTTAAGTCGCTTGAAAGTTACCGAAAACCTTTTCAGATATCTGACTTGGGTTCAGGCCTTTTTGGTAATGTTACTCAGCTGTTTCTCATGAGCTTCCTAGGAGTTCACTTTGGTATTATTAACAGAAGGGCCAAATGGTGAATTTTGGTGCTCCAGAAGGGAGTTATTAGGCTGTTACTGCAACCACGTCTGAGGGAGAGCCACTTGCTGCATGCAGGTTTGCGTTCTGAAGGGACTTCTTGTATTAACTGGTACCAAACAGGTGAAACGGGGCTTAGTCTTCAAGATTACAGCTTTGCCTTGGCTGTTTTGAAATTTCACTTGAGACCTAGTGGCTTTTGTGGAAGTCCCCTTCCTTTGCCTGAAGTGTTACGTGTCTACTAGTCCCTTCGATTTTCTAACCTCCTGCTATAGATTAACTGTGCTAAATTTAAGCCGAGCCTGTGCTGGGCTTGGGGTACAGCAATGACTAAGCAGGTGCCACCCAGGGCCTCTTAGAGCTTCCAGAAGAATAAGAAAAGTACAGAGAGGTGAACAGGATTGTTGGATCAAAGATAAAGAAGCGTTTAAATTTGTTGACTAAAACACCAAAGGCCTGTCCTACTTGTATGGGGAGATTTTTAACACATAGTTTCAGTTTCTTTAATGACTGCAGATCTATTCCAGCTTTCAGCTTCTTCTTGGGGTTGTGTTGTTAAATTACAAATCTTCTAGAAATAATGTCCATTTCTTATAAGTTCAAAGTTATTGGCATAAGGTTGTTCACAGTATAAGAGTACTTTTAAAATCGATGCTTAAAATCTGTACTTTGTCCCCCCTTTTTATTCCTAACACTATTTATGTATTATCCCCTCTTTATTCTTCTTTCTAGATTGTCTATTTTATTAGTCTTTAAAAAAACAACAACATACATAACTCAGGGATTCTGCAGGAAGTAGATAGTTCACTCAAATTGGATAATTTGAGTAGAATTTAATAAAGGGATATTTATAAAGGTGTAGAAAAATATAGCGCCATTATAAGGGATAGTACAGTACCCTGGGATTGGTAATAGTTGCTGGTTACCACTTTAGGGCAAGGACCAGAGGATGGAGCCATTACCAAAACCTGGGGACAGAGAAAGCTGCTTGGTAGGCAGATAATTTCAACACCTATGCCATATGGGATCCAGTGGGGCAGCCCTCTCCTAAATTATATCCCCTCTCTCTGAGATCTGTATCTGCTCTCTTCTTGCCTCTTGAGGCCTAGTCGTGGCAAAGGCTCCCCACTCTTGCTGGCTCCAGGGGTGATTCGCTATCCTTTATGAATTTCCTGTAATCCTGCTCCCTCTTTGGCAAAAATACCAATCACAAAACTCCTCGGTTACTCCACTCGAATGTGCTATTTGTTTCCTATCAGGATCCTGACTGACACCATCTCCATCACTGTCCTTTTCTTTGTCCTGTTCAGCAACCTCTCCATCCCTCAATCATCAGCGGCTCTAGAACATAATCATTGTCTTCAAGTCCACAGCATGACTCCCATCTCTCTATTCTCAGCAGTCACCTCTCCTCTTACATTATGCAGAAAACAGAGGCCATGTGGGCTGATCTACTTCAGTTTATAGTTGGAGGAAGTCTATAGGCGTGCAGGCACAGGCCTCCCACCTCACTGTTCCAGGGCTACCTCTTCTAGTCCAACCTCTTTTTCTGGATCCTATGCCCTCCAGCCACTTCAGTCATGCTTCTGTCCTCTGTGTCTTCGGTCTCTCTGTTTTTCCTCCTTTCTTCTTCTTATAGCATAGCATAGAAATATCAGGATGTGTGGGTTTTTAAAAAATATATCTATATCCATTTCAGAGTGAGGAAGGGAGAGGGAGAGAGGAAGAAATATCAATGATGATGCCCCCCACTGGGGATGGAGCCTGCAATCGTGCATGTGCCCTGACCAGGAATCGAACCGAGATCTCCTGGATCCTAGGTCAACATTCAACTACTGAGCCACACCCCATGTGTTCATTTGTACAAACAAAATCCCTTTCTTGTTTTTGTTTCTTATTTTAACTGCCCCTTATCTCTCTTCTACCCAACAAATGGAACTTCCCCATTTCCTCAGCTCACATCATTTCCTCAACTCCCTGGCTTTTGACTCCGTGTTAATGGGGGCACCAGGGGACAGATTGACATCATCTCACAAGCCCCTCAATCCTTTGTGTGGACAACTGATAATTTTTCAACCTTAAGTTAATACTCTGTAAACACACCATCACAATAAATCCCCTACTCTCACTTCTTTTGCCCAGGTGCCACCACTGAACACTTCTTGGACTAAAAAAAACCCCAAACACCTGAAACTACCATTACCCATCATTCCTCAGGAACTATTCTCAATTTACCAGTAATTTTGTAACTGTAAGTGCAAAAGACATGTTTCAGTCTTTACCTTAGTTGGAGTGTCCACAGCCCTTGACACTGGTGATCTCTGTTTCTTTTCTCCCACAGCTTCCTGACAGGTCAGTCTCCTGGTTCTCCCTGTACTTCTTGGGTCATCTTTCTTTGGCCCCTTTCCTGCTCTCCTCAACCTCTTGTCATCCTTCAAATATCCTATTCCTCATGCCTCTTCTCTTGCCTGTCTACATGGAATATTCTTTATCCAAGGTCCCCTGAAATTGGTGTATATGTTTGTGTGATTTTTAACGTGTATTTTTCTGGAGAGACAGAACTTTCATCACATTCTCAAAGGAATCAAGAATCCCCCAAAAGGTTAAATCTTCTGCAACTTGTTATTCCTGGGCAATCTCTCCCACTTATGCTTACCTACCACCTACATGCTGATGGCTTCCAAGTCCTTTTGTCAGATCTGACTTCCCAACTGAAAGCACCTCAGTGGTTTTCATCTCCTGTTCTTGACAGAAGGCATAAGGCCCTTTAAAATCTAACCCTCATGGCCTCTCCAGCCTCCTGTCTTCAAGTTCCCTGCCTTCTAGCTTGGGCTTCAGAAATGGTGAACTGCTTTGAGCTGTGTGGGGAGAGTGGGATTCTGGTGGAGCCCTCTCTCTGCCCTGGGGACCTCTTCACTGTTGGTCTGGGAATTTTATTCAATTGTTGATTAAAGCTGCTTCCTGATCCAGTTCTTTCTGTCTTTCTTTTGAATGATATTAAACATGTATCTTAGCAGATAATATGCTATTCATTTTGTCACCCAAGCAAAATGAGTTTGCAAAGGAAGCATTATTTTAATTGGAAGGTGGTTTCAGATGCTTTATTAAATTGCCTTACTCTAATAGCCTAAACCTTCAAATGGTGGGGGAAGGGGGTAAACTCAGCTCAGGCTTTACCTTCTCCAGGAAGCCTTCTCGGACACCCTCCTGCCTTCTAGGCTCCATGAGGCACCCTTCTCATGTGTACTCATTGGTCCTTACACCTTTTTCTCATTATACTTGCCACATTGAGTTGCAATCCTGTTTCTGTATTTGTCACCCCCACTTGAGAACAAAGAAGTGTCTTCTTCATCTTTGTGCCTCCAGCAGTTAACACCATATCTGCAATGGAGTACATACTCAGTGAATATTAATTGAGCTGAACTGAAATGAAAAACAATAATCTTTCTCCTCAGAGACTTCTTCAGATACGGTTTCTTGTCTGCCACCTGGCTGTGTCCTACTCCAGCGCACTCTCCACATTGCTCTCAATAAATGTCATTCTAAGAAAATAAACCTCATGATACCTAAGTCAGAAATTATAAAAGAAAAGACATATAGATTTGATCAAAAGAGGAGAACTTCTATACTGAAGACATATTTATGCCAAAGTAAATTCTTATGGAGCAAAGATTTAAACATTAAAAAAATTAAACTTAAAAAAGACTCAAAGAAAATAAATGTGGGCTTACAATTAAAAATTAAAAGGTACTTTAAACACTGTGGTTACTACTGGGAAGAGGATTTGATGGAAATTAGTATTTTATAGTTCTGTATTGCTGGATGTTTTTTTATAGCAAGTTTGTATGATTTTTCCCAATGAAAACAAATAGGTAATTGATAGATCTTGGCAATTACATGCAAGGCAGAGAATTCCTACCTACCAGATATTTTAACTCTCTCACCTTTAGTCTTCCCATGTACTCTCCCTCAAATAAAGATAATGGTACTTACCTTATATGGATCTTGTGACATTTTTCCTCCTATGTATGGTGTCTGACTTAGTACCTTTCAATAAAAAACAAAACAAAACTGCCTGGCCGGGCGTGGCTCAGCGGTTGAGCGTCAACCTAGGATCCAGGACATTGGGGTTCGATTCCTGGTCAGGGCACATGCCTGGGTTGCAGGCTGGGCAGCCGATCAATGACTCTCATCATTGATGTTTCTATCTCTCTCTCTCCCCCTCCTTTCCTCTCTCTGAAATCAATAAAGATATGTTTTTAAAAAAACAAAACAAAAAACTCCCTCTCTATTTCCTTGGGCCTTTGCCCATTGTATAACAGCTCTCAAATCTGAGAAGTCAATCAGCATGAACACCTTAGGTGGGTGCTAAGAAATTAATTATTGGGCTGATTTCAACTCCAGACTGAAATCTTCCAGTGGGCAGGGTCTGGCATTTTCTTCCCTTTTCGCCTTACAGAACTTAACATTGGCCACAAAGCCTGAAGTCAACTGACATTTACTGAATTTAATAGAATTTAACAGAAAAAAACCTGACGATTTTCAGCCCCCAGACAGACCTAACCAGGCTGTACTTTGTAGCAGGCAACAATTTTCAAACTCCTTAAACATTTAACAATGGTTATCTCTGAGTTATAGGAATACTGGTAGTTTTAATATTCTTCTTTATATTTTTTAGTATGTTCCAATTTTCTATGCATATATTACTTTTGTGGGCAGGAAAAAAAAAAAGTGTCAATTAAAAAATACTACAGCCCGGCCGGGCGTGGCTCAGCGGTTGAGCGTCGACCTAGGATCCAGGCGACCGGGTTCGATTCCTGGTCAGAGCACATGCCCAGGTTGTGGGCTCGATCCCTAGCAGGGGGCATACAGGAGGCAGCCGATCAATGACTCTCTCATCATTGATGTTTCTCTCTCTCTCTCTCTCTCCCTCTCCTTTTCTTTCTCTGAAATCAATGAAGATATATTTAAAAATAAACAAACAAACAAACAAATAAAAAATACTACATATCGTAGTGCTGGTTCCTATCAACTTCTCCTCACCTTCTCATGTGCTTTTATCCCCATCTTGATCTCCAAGGCACCCAGTGAACCCCTTCTCAGAAAATGATTGTCTAGTGGAAATTAGGAGGCCTTTGGAATCAGACCAGCGTTTGAATCCCAACCCAGTGCAAACGTGGTTAATTATCTTACTTCTCTGAATCCAGCCTCCTTATCTGTAGATGAAAGTAACACCTTCCTTCTAAATTGTGTAGTTTGGGTAAGCAGCTTTGCTAATTTAATACGTATGTGAATCACCTGGGATATTGTTGAAATGCAGCCTCTTGCTTAGTAGGTCTGAGGTGGGCCCAAGAGTCTGCATTTCTAAGAGCTCCGAGGTAGTGCTGATGCTAGTGATGCACAGATCACACTTTGACTTGCAAGGGATTAATGACATAACAAATGAAGAAGCCTTGGCACAAATGTCCTAACTATGCTTGTTCCTCTCCTCTTGAGTGGGCCTGACTTTCTGGCTGTTTGGATGAGCTCATCTCAGGAAACTCCTGAGATCCACTCAGGTGCAACCCGCTCATTTGAGCTTTAACCTATTCCTATTTTCTCCCAACTTTAATATCCTTCTTTTCTTTCTGTTTAAGTACTTCATTCTTCTTTTGCCTAACAGCAATACAGCTAGCTGTGTTTATAGGGGTTTTTTATAACAGCTTTATTTTAAAATTTTTTTTATTATTTTCTTTTAATCCTCACCACAGGATATTTTTTCCATTGATTTTTAGAGTGGAAGGGAGGGAGGAAGGAGGAGAGAGAGAGGGAGGGAGAGAGAGAGAGAGAAACATTGATGTGAGAGAGGATTGAACCTGCAACCCAGCTATGTGCCTTGATCAGGATTCAAACAGGTGACACTTTGGTTCTCGGGCCAATGCTCTAACCACAGAGCCACACCGGCTAGGGCCACCCTCACTATTCAAAACACATTAGAAATGGAAATCCAAGAAAAGTACAGGGATTCCCTAAACACAGAATATTGAAAAATATACTTTCCTGTTTTAACTATATTGTTTTATTGCTTTTAAAATTGGTTTCTAAGTAAAAAGGTCAGAGTCTATCTTCGATAAATTTTAAATATAGTATTTCTCTGTGATGTAGTAGACAAGGTATTTAGAGGTGAAAAATGGCCCAGTTTCTTCCTACACTCCCAGGTCAGTAGAAAATATTCAACCCTAACATTTCAGGCCTAAGAGCTTTAAATGAGTTATAAAACAAACATGCAAATAAATGGGAGGGGCAGGAATGTCTCTACTTAAAACTTTATGCATAAAATTTTTTCCTAATTTCAAGACAGTTATAGTTAGAGCTGGTAGAAAAACTAGGTAAATAACAACAGTAATTACAAAACACTTAGTTTCTATGTGTTAGGAACTGTGTGAGGTTCTCTGTGCATTATCTCATTTCATTAGGCTTGTAGAAAATATTCGACTTTTTCTAGTTTAGCCATGGCTTCCACAGAGGGATTATTAAAAGATCTAAAAATCTGTGAAAGAAATCCAGAAAATATTTGTTGTGCTCCTTGGGGAAACACAATCCAACTCCCTTCAACTGAAATCCGTGGCGATTTCCAAGGTCTCTGCCCCTCCCCACGCCCATGGTTCACTTCCTCTTCTCGCTGTTGCACTCAGAGAAGACCAGAGGACACAGAGGACTCAGCAGCCATGTACTAGCAGCATCTTCTTTTGTTATCTCTGAGTGTAGGTTTTCTTAATGAATCTGTCTAATTTCTCATGCTCTTATAATCAGTAGGTTTTACTTCTTTGGCTGGGTGCAATTTAAATTCTCACTAAAATTGTATGCTCTTTATCTCCTAAGTGTGGGAAGCATGAATGCCAATGAAATCAGGCCAGAGTTTGAATCCTAGTCTCTTAGCCTTGTTTTCTCTATCCATAAAAATTAATGAGGTAATTCCTACCTCCTAGAGTTTATTAAGGTATTCGATCCTTCTTTGCTAGTTCATTCATTCAGTTTACCTAGTACCTACCACGTGCCAAGCACCATTCTAAAGCACCTAAAGGGGTCTGTAAACTCTAAAGCTCAAAGCAGTTACTGCTTTTGCGATCTAGTGGTCGTTTCCCCCCCGCAAAGCAACAAAACCAAAAAAAATCACCTAAACAACAAAGGGAAGATACAGAGAAAAATTCCTTGGCCAGGAGCTTTACAAAAAGAACCTTTTCCCTGAAGGGATTCAGGAAGCAAGAAGGTCCTCCTTCACTCCAAACAGTTCTCACTAGTCCTCGAGGTTTCTCGACTATTTTTCTTGCCCCGCACATCCAGAAACCTACAGTGCATTCCGGGTTGTACTTATGAACAACAGGTCTTGTCCTGCCCGGTACCGTTCACCCTCCGTCCATGCACTTAATCTTTCTGGGCTTTCATTTTATTTATTTTTTCCCAAATGAAAACCGCAAGTTCTAGGCTCCTAACTGGTTTCGGGCACCGTAAGCAAGTGACTCGTGATCTGGGACTGGTTGGGAAAGCCAGGGCGCCGGACAAAGGTGCGTCCTGACTGAAGTTCAAACGCCAGCATCCAACGCCCCAGCCCCTCCGCCGCGCCCGAGATCAGAGGGCGCCCTTTTACAGAAAGCGAACTCTCCAGTCCACGCCTTCTAATACATCACGAGGCCTTATAGGAAAATGAAACTGAAAATTTCCTTTCCTAACCCGGTTCAGCACCGCCGGCTAGGAAACTGGTGACGGGCAGGGTTCTGATTGGCGGCGCCCGAGCGGCATATAAGCCAGACGCGCGGCCCACGGGCGCAGTCGTCGTCGCGTCCGCAGTGGTAGCGATGGCTCTCCCCGTGGCCCTGGTCGCGCTGGCGCTGCTCTGTCTGTCTGGCCTGGACGCTGAACCGCGTGAGTGCCCCTTCCTCCCCGTTTCTCCTCCTCTCGCCCTTCCTCTCCGGGTCCCCTACCCGCTTTCTCGGGACTCTCTCTCTAACACCCTGGTTCTCCAAGTGCTCTTTCCCGCCCAGGGGACGGCGGGGGGGGGGGGGCGGTGCGAGCCCAGGACTCAAGCTTTTCCTTTCTTTCTCCGAGAGCGGGAGCTGGGGGAGACGGCTGGCACCCCCGGGCTGGGGAGGTCGGGACAAAGTTTCGGGGTGTTGATAAGCTTCTGAACAACCTGGGTGAGAAAGGGTTTCTCTTCCGCTCTTTCGCGGGACCTCTGGCTCCCGGGCGCAGCTGCAGGGGAGGGGCTGGGAGGCGGTTCCCCAGCCCCTCCGAGCTGCGGACTGCGAGTGGGTGGAGACGCGTTGGGGCGTCGGGGGAAGCCCGGCGGGGGTGAATCTGGGCACCTCTGGGCTTCGGGCTTCCTCCCAGTGCCTGCCAGGTTCACCTGTCCTTTCGCACTTCTCCATACGTATGGAATCAAACCTTGGGCGTCTGCGCGCGACGTCTGTAGAATGCTTTGGGGTGTTACAGGGCCCCCGCTTTCATATCATTAAGTCACTTGTTCCCATTACACTATGCCGCTTTCTCTCTCTCTCTCTCTTTTTTAAAAATATATCTTTATTGATTTCAGAGAGAGGAAAGGAGAGAGAGAGAAACATCAATGATGAGAGTCATTGATCTGCTGCCTCGAGCCCGCAACCCGGGCATGTGCCCTGACCGGGAATCGAACCCGGATCGCCTGGATTCTAGGTTGATGCTCAACCGCTGAGCCACGCCTGGCTGGGCCACTGTGGCGCTTTTAATAATTGTAAGAGCTACCCTGTTTTTGACAACTCACAGTGTGCGGGGGACGCTGTGTGCTTCATGTCATTTTAAGTCTTAAATGGGCCTACAATGTAAATATGAAGGTTATTATCAGCATTTCACAGATGAGGAAACCGACGCACCAAGAGTTTAAGCAATTTAATCACACAGGGAATAAATGGCCGACAATGGCTCCTGACTAGAGCGTAATGCTGAGGTGTAAACCTTTGGGCCGTATGTAATCCGTACCTCCTCCGTTGGGTATGAGATTGCCTGGAACAAGCTGGGAGGCTGTGGGGCCCCTGTTGCCATTTTTGGCTCCTTGCCAGGTTCTTTCCAAGATGAACTCAGCCTCTACTTTCAGTTTTGAAAAAGCCAAGGTTAATCAGTCAGAGAGGTTGTAAAACCAGTGATAAGGGTAATCAGAGTGATTACCCAGGCTGTCGGTTGAGGACACCAGGGACATTGAGCATGTCCCAAATACCCTGTAATATACAAGACTCTCCTATTTTCCCCCTCATAAAACCCTCTGTGAAGCATGGTCTTTTGATCATGAGAAGAAGGTATTTAATTTATAATTTGTTTACAAAGTAAAGCATGATGTCTATCATCAGTATTTTTTAAAAAAAAGATGTTTTTATTGATTTCAGAGAGAGGGAGAGATGGAAACGTCAATGATGAGAGTAATTGATTGGCTGCCTCCTGCCCTCCCCTACTGGGGATGGAGCCCACAACCCAGGCACATGCCCTGACCAGGAATCCAACTGCAATCTCCTGGTTCATAAGTAGATGCTCAACCTCTGAGCCACACAGGCGGGGCTGTCATCACTATTATTGATATTTGCTGACTGTAGAAGCCTTTTTGAAAAATAACAAGCTAGCATTTTTTAAAAATCTTAATTTTAAAATTTCTAAAGTAATACATGCCCTGCATAGATCATTTCTGGAAGAGACCCAAGAAATAGGTAATGGTGATTGCCTCTGGGGGTCAGTTTTCTGCTCTATCCCATGTGTGGGTTTGTTTGTTTCATGTGGACATAAATTATTTTTTCAGGTAAGCTTTGGAAGCTAAAATAACTCTCCCAAAGTCACAGAGCCAGTAAGGGGCTGGGTCCAAATTAAAACCTAGGCCTCACTGATACTGGTCCTCTTAGAAGAGATTTTTCACGATGCTTTTGCAAAACCCTACCTGGTTCCCTCAAAGTGAGAATTCCAGGCCAGATGAACCTTGCTCTTACTCCTGTGGCATTTACTATATTCTAATTATTAGAAGCTCAAATACAAAGAGCATTCTGATTTATCTTCACTTTTAACTTTATGGGGGAAAGAAATTAAGGCTTCATTGGGATCCTCGGTCCAGCTTTTGTGGACTTTTGATATTTCCTTTCCTGGCGACCTTTCCTTTGATGATAGAGTGTTTCTACACAGATGCATGTGGCCAGAGTGGTCTGGTACTTCTCCTTTTCCCCACCACCTTCTGGACCTGGAGGAGCAGCTGCCCTGTAGTAATCATGAACCCTGAATGTATACCTATTTTATTTTTATTTTTAAAAAATATTTTTATTGACTTTTTTTTAGAGAGAGAGGAAGGGAGAGAGAAACATCAGTGTGAGAGTGAAACATCAATCAACTGCCTCCTGCATTCCCCCTACCAGGGGTCAAGCCTGAAACCCGGGCATGTGTCCTGATGGGGAATTGAATGGGCTACCACTCAGTGCAGAGGATGATGCCCAACCAACTGAGCCACACTGGCCAGGGCTGTATGTATTTTAAAGTGAATTACACACATGCATTAGTGTCAGTCTGTATACTGAGTAGCAGTAACACTTCTCTTCATTTTGGATGAAAAATATAGAAATAGAGTTTATATTTTCTTTCTGCACCCCCAAGGATGGTCTAGTCATGCATCCCCTTTGGAAACGGCTGTTCTGTAGCCTTATACAATGGATTCTGAACCCAGCTAGTTATAGGAATCATTTCAATCATCCCATTCTCATGCATTACTGTACTTGGTCATAATGGAGAGTATGTTCTCTCCCATTTGCCAGAGTCCTCACCCTTTCCTATTGTTTTGACCCAGCCAGACTCACACATTTAAGCTATTTGCCAGCTTCTGTTGGCATTTAAACCTTGTAGCTCATGAAATCAGGTACAAAAGCAGGGGTTTGGTGTATAAACTCTAGGCAGGATGAAGAGGTTGTGTTTTGTAGGAACGTACTTTGAGTTGACTCTCTTAGGAACCTGAGCAACTAGTAATGATAACATCTGCCACTTACAGAGCAACTGCTGTGTGCCAGACCCTTTACTAGATACTGCACACTGAGAAGTCAGATGGGTGTCGGTCTAGGCAGGAGCAGGAACCAAAAAGGAAATATGTAAACAAAGAAAAAAATTGATGGGGCTGAAACAGGATACAATAACATGAGTTTTTTGATGTGGCTAGTAGGAGGGTGTGTGAAGAGAAAAATGAAATTTGAAAAGTAGGTTAGGGCCAAATCATGTAGACTTTTTTGAGTGATGTGTTAAGGAATTCTGTGGGTGCCGAGAAGCCATCAAAATCATTGCTAGATAAAGAAGTGATCAAAGACAATACAGTAAAAAATGTAGGAAAATGCTATAGAGGGCTATTAGGCAGCATACTGATAAAAATATTGTATTACCCTTTCTGTATTTTGTGATCGGCTTTTCCAGATGTGCCAGCTTTTAAAAATCACTATTTCTTATGATTTATTTTCTCATTTTGATTAAATATTCATTTTCATATCTACAAAAAAATACCTCTCGAGAGACTCCGCAGAAAGGTTCTTAAAGATTTGTCACAATCTCCAGTGACAGCAGAAGATACTACTAGAAATCTGCCAGAAAAAGCCAAAAAGGCATGTGTAGGGGAATTATGTGAGAAAGATACCAGGTCATGGTTTATCCCTCAAAATGGAGGTAGCCTTTTGGAAAAGTGAAAGCTTATTTGACCAGAGAGGAACTGGAACTGGAAGTGGACAATCAAATTTAAACACTTGGTGCCCAATCTAGCTTTAGACCAAGGTTGTCCCAAGTGATATACTGTGCATTGCTCATTTATCTTTCCCTGATGTTCCTCAGGTTCTCCAAAGATTCAGGTTTACTCACGCCATCCAGCAGAGAATGGAAAGCCAAATTTCCTAAACTGCTATGTGTCTGGGTTCCATCCACCTGAGATTGATATTCGTTTGCTGAAGAATGGAAAAGAGATGTCTGCGGAGAAGTCAGACCTGTCTTTCAGTAAGGACTGGTCTTTCTATCTTCTGGTGCACGCAAATTTCACTCCCAGCGCAGGAGATGAATACAGCTGCTCTGTGACTCACGTTACTCTCCCTGAGCCCAAGAAAGTTAAGTGGGGTAAGTTTTCAAGTTCTTTCCTTAACTGCTGGCAGTTGTATCTGAGTATAGCCACAGCATAAAGCTGCTTTGATATTTTTAAAAATATGTGTACTGGGATTGTTAGGGAATGTTATTAGAGCTCTGATAAGTGGCACCTTCTGAGAGATCTCTGCACAGCATGGTCCCGGAGATGGTCGTTTTCCTGAGGCAAGAGCAGGGAGCAGCAATAGCACTTGCACAAATGCACACTCATTCCCAACGTCTTACCTGCTGGCTTTCTCAGGCTTTCCTGACAACCTCATGGATACTTCGAACCAACAAGAGTCTCAGGGAGGCGCAGGCCTTTGTAAGCCTTGCTCTGCTGGCACCCTACAATCCTGGACTCCTCCAGCACTGACTGGGTTGGGTTCTAGGCTAGTAGGCAGGTTTGGGTCCTGCTAGGTAGTTCTAACCCAGGTACTCATGGTTAGGGACAGCAGGCTATTCTGCCAGACATTTGTTAATACATAGTATTTTAAAAATAAAACTTATCGTTTCCCTTTTTCTTCCCCCATTTTCTTTTTCATAGATCGATACAACTAACTGGCAGCATCATGGAGGTAGGTTTTTAACTTAAAAGAAACGTTTTGTTTGTTTGTTTCATTATTCTGAAGACTTTCCAAACAGCTGTAATATGACATCCTCAGTATATGGAGGACATTAATCAGGGCAGCAGTTCAGCAGGCGGAGAAGAATCCTGCAGGGTCACATTCCCTTTTCCTGTGGAGTGGCATGTGGAAGGTGTGTGGCCCCAGTTGTGGCTCTGCCAGCATCACTGGCCCCCTAAAGGAAGTCAGAGGAGCTGCTGGTGTACAGCATAGAGGCAGCTGGTTACCCACACTACCTGCAAGGCTTTGCTCGCTCTTCTGCCATTTCCACATGGGGCATCTCCGGGCCTTCAGAAATGAACCATTCTCTTCTGTTGCATAGCAGTTGCTTTATTAGTCAGAAGAGAGGAGTAGCATGGTTCTAAAGAAGTCCCATTCCTTTAATCTCTTGTTGAGCCTTAGCATGTGAGCACTGGGTTTGCCTTCTGGAGGCTCCCAGTCCAATAGAGGAGAGAAACAGAAACACTGTTATAATGCATTGTAAAGATACTAAAATGGATGTATCTACAAGGAGTTCTAGCAGCATGAAAGAGGGAGGAATTGGACTTCTCTGTCTCTTTGGATGGAGTTCACAGGTAGAAAACCTCTTCACATCTCCTGTTATATTTTAGGACAGGGAAATTAATTCAAGAGAGCATCAGAGAAGCTGGGTGACCTGCCCAGAGTCACACAGTAACTAAAAGGTAGAGCCAGAATCTGAACTCTAATACCAGCATTCTTTTCTCTTAGGTTGTGGGAGAATCAATGGGATAAACTAATGGGAAATGCTCTTTGTAATGGGTCTGGAAAATTGTCTGCAGCTACTACTTTTACAAATCGTGATATACACAGAAGAAGTTAGACAAGTTGGGTGGTACAGTCTGTAATCCAAATAAAATAAGTATATTTTCTAACAAGACTTTTTCTGTCCCCTCAGGTTTGAAGATTCCTCATTTGGATTGGATTGATTGCAAATTCTGCTTGCTTTCTTGTTAATGCATATATGCTATTGTGCTTTAAAAAACAATATTTACATTAACAAAAATGTCATCTTTATAATTTCACTTTGGCCACTATTGACGTATCTGGGCAGGGGGTTACTGGCTGCATAGGGGTAGGGAGAATAGAATTCTTATGTCCAATATTAACATCATAAAAAATTACATAATTTTTATATAAAATTCAGATTTTCCTATTAATCTGTGTTATAACTATGTTGATATCCTTGGTTCACTAAATAAACAATGGTGAAACTTGCTGTGTCCAGTTTCTTATACATCTCTCCCTCTCTTACCCTTTAATTTTTTTATTTTATTTTTTTATTTTTAGAGGCTGTTTATTAAAGCTGGGGACAGTGAAACAAGAAAGGGCTGGGGAAATAAGCCTAGGCTGGTCTGCTTTGGCTAAGAAGTCAGAGAAAAGGGGGCCTTGGAGACAGGTTCAGGGGGTTTGCCCGGGAGGAACTGTCCCTGCCCATTGCTGCCCTGGTTGCAAGTCTCGTGGGTTTCCTTAGATAAGTAGGAGATGCGTGCCTGTGGGGGCAGGAGAGGGGCAAGGAGAAGAGAAAGGCCCACGCACTGGGACCTCTATTTTGAAGGTTTTTAAATGATGAGAGTTTAGGGGAGGTCTTAAGGGAGGATCTCAATAGAATATAATATTCATCAGTTTTTCCTCTCTTACCCTTTTGTTTTCAAACAGGGAAACAGTCTTCAAGTATCACTTGAAGAAGAGTGTAAACCCCTGGTATATAGGGTTTGGTTCACAGTGGAAGGGGCCTTAGTGATTTACAGTTTACAGATCCAGAGGAACAGGATCCCAGAGAAATTAAATGACTTTGTCAGGGTGACACAGCTGTCTGCTGAAGACCAGGCTTCCATCTTTTAGCCAGAGTTCTGTTTCCTGGGCCAAGACATGAATATATAGACTCAAAGGGAGCAAGGGTATCTGGAGAATTTCATATTTTAGCAGGTAGTAGATATACTTTGAATGAAAAATACTAGATTTTTAAATTTCAAAGCATAGTTTATACATGATGACCTGCTTGGCACATTTGTTTCTTTGACCAAGAATTTCAGTTAGCTAGTGCTAGGTACTGACAGGACAAATAGAACACAACACTGCTCTCAAATTGCTCAGTGTAATGGATAGGCAGACATGCACTCAAACAATTAACGCATTCTGATAGAGTGTAGCACAGGGAAGTCCAGAGAACTAGGTAAAGCATGTTTGGGAAACAACAAACAACTAGGTAGGTGTTAGGGAAGTCACTTGCTTGAGCTGCGACTTGGTGGGGAGAGGTTCTCTTTGGTGAGTGGGGCCTGGGGTTTTCAGGGAGGGAGGCAAATTATGAGATGTAAAGAGGTGTGACAGGTGTGAGTAGTTCCAAACAGCAGAGCAAGAGCAGCTGGGGAAGATTTGTAGGAACTTAGCTGAAAAGATTGACGAGTGACTTAGACCCTTAACTATTCACCCTGGGTGCACTTTTGAATCACCTATGGAACTTATTAAAACATAACAGCTCTAAAAAATAAAGTCTATTTAAAAAAACCCCAGCTTTCTAGGTTTCAATCCAGACCAACTACACCACAGTCTCTAAGTATGGAGCCCAGCCAAACAATAGTATTATTATATTTTTAAAATTAAGACCTTAAGTTTTTAGAGCAGTTTTAGGTTCACAGCAAAATCGAGAGGAAGGTACAGAGATTTCCCATATAGTCCCTACCCTCACCAACCATAGCCTCCCCCATTATCAACATCCCCAACCAGAGTGGTACATTTGTTACAACCGATAAACCTACATTGACACATCCTTATCACTAAAGTCATAGTTTACATTATGGTTCACTCTTGGTGTGTTGTATGTTTTATGGGTTTGGACAAATGTATAATGACATATGTCCCTCATTATGGTATTATACAGAGTATTTCACAGCCCTAAACATACTCTGTGCTCCCAACATTCATTCCTCCTACCCCTACCCCAACCCGTGGCAACCACTGATCTTGTTACCCTCCTCATAGTTTTGCCATATCCAGAATGTCATATAGTTGAACTCATACAGTTTTTAGCCTTTTCAGATTGGCTTCTTTCATTTAGTAATAAGCATTTATGGTTCATTCATGTCTTTTCATGACTTGAGAGCGCATTTCTTTTTAGTGTTAAGTAATATGCCATTATGTGGGTGTACCATAGTCTATCTGTTCAACTAATGAAGAATATAATGGTTCCAAATGTTGGCGGTTATGAGTAAAGCTGATACAAATATGTGCAGGCTTTTGTGTGGACATCAGTTTTCACAGTATTGTTTGTTTGTTTGTTTTTATCTCTAGATAGTTTTAATGTGTAGCAAAGGTTGGGATCCACTGGGTTAAATAATAAAGGACTTTCTATTCCATGTCATTGAACACAACTATTTTGTGAAATCTTGTTTGCCGGCTGATGGTCCCATGTAATGCTCCTCCAGAGCACGCCTTAGTTCCCCACTTCAGAACTAGAGACTAGTCAAAGAGGAGGAGTACTGGAGCTTAACTATGCTCATTAAATTTAAATGTGCAATGCAAATTAAACAAAAGTCTCAATGTCAATAATAAAGTTAGACCTCACACATACTGACATAGAATAACCATGCTACACTGTGGAAACAAAAAAGTAATTTCTAGAAAATATAAGTCATGAAAAAGCCCAAACTATATAAAGCACATGCATTATATATTTTATCATGCACAAAAGCAGGTCTGTAAAGTCATGCCCTGAATTGTTGTTAGTGGTTATTCAAGATATTGAAGAAGGGTGAATAAAAAAGAGGAAGCTGACTAGTCTGTTGGGAAATTAATTTGCTAAAAGCCATTTGGCTGAGTATGAACTGGCATTTTCGTGAAATCCCATATGAGTGTGTGTGTGGTGGGGGAAGGATTTGGGGGAGAGCTGGGAGTGGAGGAGTAGATGGTGAAACAGTACAGGCTCATATCTTAAGCAGAGGTACTTCCCTGCTGCTGCTCACCATGGCCAACAGTGTGGCCCATGTTATGCCCTTCTAAATACTGAGGAATGTGGCAGCTGAGTCAACCATCACCTACCAGGGCCTGGCCAAGTGGAAGGAGGCTGGGAACCACAGGACTCTCCTACTCTCCCAGGTGGAGGGCCAGTCTCACCCCAAACTATGTTGGTGAAAGGGCCGAAGGAAGCTGTCTCTCAGCTTGAAGCAAATTGATTATTTGAAGAATTATTTGGCTAATTAATATATAAACCTTTCCTTTTAGAAAATTTATTGTAGAATTGTTTTAAAATTGTCCTCATTGCCTGGCCGGGCGTGGCTCAGCGGTTGAGCGTCGACCTGGGATCCAGGCGATCGGGGTTCGATTCCCCGTCAGGGCACATGCCCCGGTTGCGGGCTCGATCAATGACTCTCTCATCATTGATGTTTCTACCTCTCTCTCTCCCTCTCCTTTCCTCTCTCTGAAATCAATAAAGATATATTTAAAAATAAAAAATAAATAAAAATAAAAATAAAAATAAATTGTCCTCATCATCAAATAATGAAAATAAAGAAAAACATCATAAACTTCTGCAATCTCCTATGACAGAGATTACCACATTTTGGACCCCACTGGATTTTCTCAGTGTGTACCCATCACTCTCAATTTTATGTTATGACTATTTTTCAAATATAATCTTTATTAAATAGCTCTCCTTGCATTTCCTTATAATTCCCCTTTTAAGGAATTTAGAAAGGTCCAAGAAACCAGAGAAAGACAGCATTTGATTTGATGCAGGTTCTAGACCTGTAGTGATAGCCTGAGAGGGCTCCATACTTTGAATGACAATAGGAAGTGACAATGATAAAAAGCTGTAAGGTGGGAGCCATGGCTTTAGGCAATTCACCAAGGTAAAGGGGAGAAAATACATCTGGAAGAGAGAGTCCAAGAAAAAGCAGAAATGTGAGTTAGAATTCAGCAGTTTTAACCTAAAACTGTTCTGTTGACCCAAGGACCTACAAGGAAAATACCAAGAGATGAGACTGTGACTGTAACTTAGTGGTTTGTGTGTAGTATTACTTAAGACTGGTACTCAGATCTTGGCAACGGTGGCAGACATCCCGCTCATCCCCCCTTCAGAGCATCAGCATTTGCCTATCTCTGGCACTCCAAGCTGAGGTGCTACTTTTGATCCCATTTTAATATATTTTTAAACAAACGATATTAGCCTTTTTACTCCCCCTTCCTCCACAACCTCCCTTAGCAGATAATCCCACAGGAAAAAGTCCACAAATACAGAAAACCTCTTAACAATGTTTACCTAGGCACAGGGCTAAGGTGGCAGGACAAAGACAAAAGGAAACTATTAACAATATTATTCTACATACTTCTATATGCTTTGAAGTGTTACAACTTTTAGTTTTTGAGTAAATGTTCACTACTTTTTAAAATAGGAAGCTTATATAGGCAGAAAAGAAAATTTGTTAATCCCTCTACCCAGAGATGATCACTTACTAGTGTTCATTTGGGTGTGTTTAGCTCTTTAGATTTTTATTTATTCTATATTTAAAAGCGGCTATTGTTATTATCATGTATATTTAAAATACTTTAAAATAATACTTTTTATATATCATTTTTTCACCATCCCTAATGAAAACATGTCATAAATGGAAACAATACAAAGAACTGGCAAATGTTTTTTCTAGTTTTTGTCAACAACCACTCTCCCAATATCTTTGGGATGTTGTTTTTACTTGTCTTTTATATATTATAAATTCTTGAGTAAAAGTCAAGGTTTTTCTTTAATAAAATAAATATTTAGTTTGTGATGTAGCCATTAAGATTTTAGGGGCAACAATTAGCCTTATCTCTCCTTCGACTCTAAGCTTTTAGGGAAAAAACTGAAGATTAACATTTGGGTCCTAGATGTCTTAAAATAAAGTATCTGTGAGTACCTTGACTGAAAACTTTATGCATTAAAACTATTCTGATACTTTGGAGAGCTACAGAAGGGCTGATAGAAAAAGAAAACCTAGTAAATATAATTAAAAATAACAGTTTAATCATGTATTATGCACTTACTATGCACTGGATTCCGTATAACTTCTCTCATTAGTTGGATGCACATTTATTTGTCTTCTTTGGTCCTTCACAACATAGATGATTAAAAACTGAAACTGAAGAGATTTTATATTGCCAGAGCACACAGGCCCAACTGAAAGTTCACAGTGATGTGCAGGCTTCCCTTCCCCCGTAGACCACTTCCTGTTTTTACTGTTTCCACACAGCGGAAAGAGAGAGGCTCTTTCTGGCACAGGATGCCACAGAGCTATCCAAAGCGGTTTCCTAGGTGTCTGTAGCTGTCTGCAACTGCGTGTCCCTTATTCATAACCTGAAGAGTCAGTGAGCGTCTCAGAAGCAGGTCGTGACCAAGGATTCACATGCAAGTGACTTATTGAGAAAGGGCTTCCCGGAGAAACCAGTAAGGGAGTGGGGGATGAAGGGTACAGAATGGGAAGAAGCCAAGTGAGGATGTGATTTCAGAAGTCCCACACCCAGCCTGTGCCCATGGTGAGCTCTAGGACAAAGAACAAACCTCGGAGTCTGTTCTGCTTGGAAGCAAAGGAGCTGGGTTTTCCTGTCAGGAGTGTGAAGTGGGGTGAAGCATGAAACTCCCAGGTACTTCCAGCACACTTCAGTACCCGAGGGTAATCTGCAAGTCTAGGGATAATGTGCAGGTCCTGGTTGTTGGCAGCAAAATCTGAAAAAGCTGGTGATGGGCTCCTAGAGTTTGGTGGGGCATCAGTTTACTACTGTGAGTTTCTTGTTAACATCCTCTGATAAAAACATCTGCTGAGCCCACAACACAGGCCATCCCAAACTTCCATTAAAAGTGCCAAGTTTCTAAGGGGCTAGCATTAAAGTGTGAATGCCACTGAACTCAGACCTGGGTTTGAAGTCCAATTCCACAAAAGGAATGGGAAAAGTCGTATTTCTGGCGTGACTCTTCATCACCATATTCATAAAATGGGATAATTATTCCTACATCATAAAGTTTATTCATTTATTCACTTAATCATTTGTTCAATAAATGTGGAATTCTTTTCTGTGCCAGGCACTGTTCCAGGGATGTTCTGACAAGGGGAAGGTGATAAGGATGGCACTGTAAAATGTAAAGCTCTACGTAACTGCTTTTACTTGCAGTGGTTCTTCATTTTCACAGCTCACTAGAACATAACATTACCTAAAAGCACAGCAAGGAGAGATACAAGGGAAAACTTCTTGGTGCTTAGCAGGTGGAAAAAAAACCCCAAACAAAACCAAACCACCACCACTACCAACAACAAAAACTACTATGGTGGAATTCCTTTCCTTAAAGGGCTTTAGGTAAAAGATGGTCCTCCCTCCCGACAGTTTCTCCAAAGGTGAGTCTATAGGCAGAGCTCTCCTTTGGCAGTCTCAGGATTTCTGGGAATGGTTTTGATTAAAGTATTCATAAGGCCTAATTGCATCTTCAGGAGCTTCTAATCCTGACTCTGTCACAGTTCACCCTTTTTCAGATCTTTTGACCTTCCCTGGCCTCGGTTTCCTTATCTATAAAATGAAGGGTTCTTGACTACTAACTTGTGTATTAGACCCTTACTTACTATACGTCTAGGATAGGGAGTCACTACTCAAGCTCTCTGTGTGAATTAGCCTCGTGTAACCTGGGTATAACACCTGAATTAGCACCTCCCAATTACCTATTCTTTTTTCTTTTTTAAAATCTCAAATAAATACTTGTTGCCTTTCACAATGAAAGGCCTTTTATTTTTAAGTTAGCAACCCATAAACATCCTGGAACAACTGTTACATGGACATATATGGACTTTACTCCCTCCCCTGGGGTTTCTGCCTCTGTCGTTTGCCTACTGGAATTAACCAATCCCTGTTAACCTAGCCAGGGAAAAATCTTTTATTTGCATTTTGTGGTTTTTGCCTTTATGGACCCTGCCTTTCTTCGTTCACTCCGCAGTGCAGTTTGAGTTGTTACCCGAATCTGTGTCTCTTGGGTTGCAATCCTTTGTTCAAATAAATGCTTTTTGTTTTTTATTACAGCCTAAACTAAACCTCTTCTTTGGTCAACAAAACCATGACATTGAAGACTGAAAGTTGCATTATATTGATGGCTCAGATTCAGATATGATATTGTGGCTGTGGTGAAAATCTGTAGGTAAAATTTGAAAAACAAACAAAAATACATCTTCCTTTGAGTTGCCTAGTAGTTGAATTCCTGGAAAATTCAGTGTGTATGGACCTGGCATAGTAGTCAATAAATATTCAAGGAATAAATTAAAATAACTGAAAAATAAAACATATTTTTACATGTGATTGTAAAGCCCAGATTATAAACAGATTTTTCATACATTTTATGTGTGTGTGTGTGTATGTGTGTGTGTGTTGGGACTCCTGGCCCTCAGCCCCTAAATATCTGTAGTGTCCCTATTATTGGAACAACCAAAAATAGTCTTATTAATTTACAAATTTTCTCTTTAAGAGACATACTGCCTTCACTGAGAACCACTAGTGTTGAGTGGGGACTTGCTGATCTAATAATGATTAGGGTGCGGGGGTGGGGGAAGGGCCAAACACAGCAACCCCGCCCTTCCCGGAAAACATGAGGCTTTGTATAAACCAGAAACTAAGAGCAGGGAAAGTCCCTTTTTCTAGCCTGAAACAGCATTTTTTGCCAAGAGACCAGTGACGAACACTAGGGCTCGGATTCTGATTGGGCAGTTGAGAAACTAAGCGAGCGGGACAAAAAGGAAAACCCCAGTGCCTTTCACCAGGCGGCTGGTGGGAATACGTGCCACTACTCCTCTCTTTGTGATCTGAGCTATCTTTTTCTCTGGGTGGCTCCGGCCACCAGCCTGGGCACGTTGGAGGTGTGCACCTCCTCCCGGGCCACCTCTCCCCCTGCTGCTTCTTCTCTACCTATTGGCTCTTCCTGGCCCTGTGACTCGGGTCATCCTCCTCCGCCCAGGGTAGCCCGGCACCCAGGTTCCGCTCGCTCAGGGTCCTTCCGAATCTGACCGGGGAGCCTGGGAGAAGCCGGAAAGTGGCACATCGCTGGGTAGCTACCCGAGCAGGGCAAAGAGGAACAGAACAAAATATCTCGGTCATTGGTGATTTGCTGGGTGCATAAGTGGGGTTGGGGGGGGAGGGGTGGCGCTGCTTCCGGAGGCTGCCCAGCCTCCTCCCAGAGAACATCGCCAGGAGCAAAAGGCAAATATGTAGTTGAGGGTGTCAGCCAAAGAAACATTAAATTCTACAGAGAATTTTTGTGAATTTATTTGAGCCAAACTATTGACAATTGCTGGGAAGCAAAATCTCCACGGATTGAGAAAATGCTCTGGAGAATGGCAATTTTGCATCTTATTTTATACATTACAATCAAAAGAGAAGGCGTAATGGGTTACATGAAATCCACTGGTGATAGATTAGGGAGGCAGGAGAAAGCAAAGGGGAGGGTGGTGGGAACCTCTGGGATTGGATGAAAAGTAAAATGATAAACACATCTTTTACATAGGTGGGTATAGGATAGTTAACAGTCAACAATTAACATAGTCACAATAACAGAGGATTTGTGGTCCTCACCTCATGCTTTGTGCCTTGAGGGGTCTGGAAAAGGGAAGTTACCCTGATATTCCAAAAGTATGTAATGGTAGACACAAAAAGACAATAAGCTTAATTAAGGTAAAGATTGACTTTTGTCAGGGAAGATTCTAACCTAGGACATGACTACCTGCCCAAACTGCTTTTAGTTAAAAAGTTTTAATTTCAGACCATCCTATGTGATTACTTTAGGTCTCTGAGTATGTAAGGCTGCCATTCAGGCCTTCCCTGAGCTTGTCAGGTTTACTACGTAGCCCTTTTTCATCCACAAGGGTAGTGATCCAGTGAGAGGCAGGTGTCTGGGGAGGGGGATGGGGCCAAGAAAAGTATTGCCTGGGTAAGTAGGTCAGTGTATCTGGGGGAACACTGAGCCCTGTACTCTCTTCTGGGCTCACCTCATTTTCCTTTCCAATTCCACAAGTCTTCAACCAGATTCTAAGTCTTGTGTCTCAATCCAGATCATGTCAGCTGTTTTGTGTAACATCCCTATGACAGTTCATGTGTTTATTTTGGCAAAAGCCTCATTGAGATATAATTCACAAACCATACAATTTACCTATTTAAAGTATACAATCCAGTGGGTTTTAGTATATTCACAGTGTCGTGTAACTATCATCTCCATTTTATTGATTTTTTTTAGAGAGAGAAAGGAAGGCGAGGGGTGGAGGTGGGGAGAGAAACATCTGTGTGAGAGAAATATAGATCGGTTGCCTCCCACACTCCCCCAACTAGGGATCAAAACCTTTTGGTGTATGGGAGGACACTCCAACCAACTGAGTCACCTAACCAGGGCCTATCACCTCAATTTTAGAACATTTACATTACTCCCAAAATAAATCCTGTACCCATTAGCAGTCACTCCTGTTTCTCCCCATGGATTTGCCTTTTATTGACATTTCATATAAATGGAAGCATACAGTAAGTGGTCTTTGTGATTGGCTTGTCACTTAATATGAAGTTTTCAAAGGGCATCCATACTATAGCATGCATCAAGTACTTTATTCCTTTTTGTGCTGAATAATTCTCCATTGTATGGATATGCCACATTTTGCTTATCTGTTTATCAGTTAATGGGCATTTGGGTTGTTTCCACTTTCCATTATTATGAATAATGCTGTTGTCAATATTTATGTACAAGTTTTCCATGTGAAGCTAAGTTTTCAGTTCTCTTTGGTATAAACCTAAGAGTGGAATTTCTGGGTCAAGTGGTAACTCTGTGTTTAACTTTTTAAGGAACTGCCAAACTGTTTCCAAAGCTGTTACACCATTTTACATTCCCACAAGTAGTGTGTGAGAGTCCCAATTTTTCTATATCCTCGACAACACTTATCTTTTTTATTATTGCCATCCTAGTTGGTGTGAAATGGTATCTCATTATGGCTTTTATTTACATTTCCTTAATGACTAATGATACATTAGTTTAAAATTACAAAATAATTTATAGGACTTTTATAAAGTTTTGAGAACTTTAACCATCTAGGTAACATACCCAAAACTCACAGAGAGTGTAGGCTCAAACCAATTGCTCTGTGATGAATGCTTGATAAACTCTATCCCCTCTTTCCTAAAACAGAATCTGGGCTAAAACTCTTCAAAACTCCACTTGCTGCCTCTGTTAGAAAGAGATTCCCGGGCAAGATGAAGTTTTATGTGAACTAAACAGTTCATTTCTTATTTGCTATTAGAAACTCGAATATGCATAGAACTTTTTGGTCTCTCCATTTTTACTTTGTAAAAAAGTGTTTCCTGGAATTCCTCCTCATGTGTCTTGAATGAAGTTGTGACCCTTACGTGGTGTTTATGATTGTGTGCTTCTCTTCCTGTAAGTGCAGTTGGGCTCTCCTTCTCCCCCTACCATCAGGACATAGAATGAGCAGGCACACAAAGCTTAAGCTTTGTTTAAAAGCAAAACTATCAAAAAAATTGGGGGTATGCATTTTTCTCTATATATCTATACATTTTATACTACCATCAATCTTATTTTAAATATTACTAAAGCTTAATTTTTCTCTTATTTTTCAGTTAAAAACTCAGATTGAGCTGTTTTATAAGTGGCTCTCAGAAGATTCATACCCCTAGATCCTGTGGGAACACAGTAGTTGTGGAGGTGGAGACAGGACTGGAACCAGAATCAGTGTTTAGATATACCTGAAAATCTGGACTCTAAATTCTTCTGTAAGTCAGGGAGTGACTGACCAATAGCTGTGAGACACTGAGGACTTTAACATTCATTGTAAACTTTGGCACAGATCACTTATTTCTCTGAAGACTGGATCCAAAAAACACAATGAATGCTAGTACATGCTATGGTGGCATGAATTCCAGACAAGCTCTGGAATTTTGTACAGCTGGGGAAGGAGGCTCAATTCCTGAGATGGTCTTGGAAGCAGAACTGATAGAGCTGGGAGAAAGTAATGAGTGGTTGACCTCACTTCTGACTCTCTAGAACCTGCAGTAATTGACCTAACTTACCATGACTCTGTTGTGATTACTGAGGAAAGGAGAAGGCCAAGGAGAAACAAAAGGTCATTCCAAGGACAGTCTTGCATCGGTGTGGTGAACCGTGGAAAGAAGGGGTTGGCCCATCCGGGCGTGGCTCAGCCGTTGAGCATCAACCTAGGATCCAGGAGATCGGGATTCGATTCCCGGTCAGGGTACATGCCCAGGTTGTGGGCTGCAGCCGATCAATGACTCTCTCATCATTGATGTTTCTATCTCTCTGTCTCTCTCCCTTCCTCTCTCTGAAATCAATAAAGATATATTTTAAAAAAATAAAAAAAGAAGAAGGGGTTGATGAGGGACAGAGATGTATATATGACCAACAGTGCTTACCACAATGCCCTGGGAAAAGAAACTTAAAGTTGCACACTACTTGGTTATATCCAGTGCCGAATTTGTATGGATGGGTACTTGGAGATTGAATTGAGTAGACGACACATTTACTTTTCAGAATGTGGCCACATCTTTTGTAGTCAGTGTCTCTGCACTTCCCTTAAATATACTAAAAATTGCCCAGTTTGTTTGAAAAAAATTGACTGCCATCAGTACCACTGCATTTATATGTGATGTGTACTGTGTTACTCCCTGACTGGGTTTTTCCATGTCCTTGTGCAGAAACTATGGAGTTGTTCTGTATTCAAAAAGCCTGTATGAAAACTCTTTTATTGCTCACAAACAATGAGACTGCTTTTTTTTTTTTAACATATATCTTTATTGATTTCAGAGAGAAGAATGGAGAGGGAGAGAGAGAGAAACATCAATGATGAGAGAGTCATCACTGGCTGGCTGCCTCCTGCTTGTCCCCAACTGGGGATCAAGCCCGCAACCTGGGCATGTGCCCTGACGGAGAATTGAATCGCAATCTCCTGGATCTTAGGTTGATGCTCAACTGCTGAGCGACGCCGGCCGGGTGGGACTACTTTTTGATTCCTTTAATTTCATGCTGCAGGCCTGGACTTTTGTTGTTATACTGAATCAGAGACTAGTGATTGTCCTTAAAGCAATTTTCCCTTTTTTTCTCATAGTAATAAATTTTTAACTGGCCACATGGGGACATTTTGGATCATGTAAATAAGAGCAGCATCCTAGAGATGGTGGAGCCACACCCACTCGGGCGACACATTCTCTTTTTTAAGAATTAAAGCAAGCCCTGGCTGGGTAGCTCAGTTGGTTAGAGTGTCATCCTGATATAACAAGGTTGTGGGTCTGATCCTGGGTCAGGGCACATACAAGAATCAACCAATGAATGCATAAATAAGTGGAACAACAAATCTATGTTCCTCTCTTTCCCTTCCTCTCTAAAATCAATAAAAATAAATAATTAAAAAAGAAGTGATGCAAGAAGTTATTAATAATGACACCTACTATTTTTTAAGCAATAGCTATGTTCCAGGCACAATACTAGGCATTTCACACATTACAGCCAACGTATACACCAAGGCAAGAGCAGGAACCCAACAAAATATAAGAGCAGAGGTTGAAGGGAGCTGCCACATGGCACTTAAGGTGAATAATTTGGTGATTAGTGTACACGGTTGTGGGAAGAAGTGAGAAAGTGGCCACATCATGAGTAGAGCACTGTGTTACGAAGTTTAGATTTTATTCTACAGGTGCTAAGATGTCATTAAAGGCTTGTGAGCAGAGCCCCCAGAGAAAGATTCTTAAGGATCAAGCATGATCTCAGTGAAGGCCAAAGATACTGTTTGAAAGTTGGGGGGAAAATATAGAGATGGGATTAGGAAGGAAAGATCCTGGTGTTGATTCTCCTCTAAAAATAGGAGGAAGTAACCTTGGTCTAAGGAATTTAACTGGTACTCTCCTGCCCTTGGATGCCTAGCAGTTTCATTTTAGCACAGCCAGCAGAGCTGTACAAGCCTTTGAGCTGTGGTAGCTCTTGAGAGATGGTCGATCTGAGGTGGCAATGATAGGAGTCCAGGGGGACAGCTGTGGCAGTTTGAATTTAGCTTTCAAGTAAACAAAAAAGTGGAAGCTCCTTTGGTGAGAGTGGAAATGAGATTAGGTGAGGTGGAAAATCAAATTTATCCACTTAATGCCTGACCTAGCTTTAGGCCCAGATAGTCCCATAGTGAGATAATCCGGCAATTTGTCATTTCCTGATGCTCATTGAGAGGTTACAGCAGAGAATGAAAGCTAAATCAAGGCAGTATTTAATATGGGCCCTTTCCTACCCCCTTAGCTTTCAGCAGGCAAACAGATCCTACAGGGCATATTCCCTTCTCCTGTGGAGTGTCATGAAGAAGGCATGTGGCCCTAGGTGTGGCTCTGTCAGCATCACTGACTCTCTAAAAGGAGGGCAGAGGGGCTGCCAGTGGGTGGGACAGGATAGAGGTAGGCAGATACCCAACCACTTGGCTTCCCTGCTGAGAAGACAGCCTATAAAGTACCAACTTCTCTCTTTGTTTTTGAATAAGTTCAAGCCACAAAAATAGCAGCTTCTCTATTCTGCAATCAGGAGAGAGAAGGTGGTGCACCCTTCTTGGGGAATGCCCACTCCAATCTCATTTTCAAGTGAATTTTCTTTCACCTAAACTCTTGATAATCCCTAGGAGACTTGCAACCAGGGGAGCAATGGGCAGTGGAAGCTTGTCCTGGGCTTATCCCCTGAACCTGTCTCCAAGGCCTCCTTTTCTCTGACTTCCCAGTGAGCTGACAGCAGCCCACCTTGGCTCATTGCTTTCCTATAACATTTCTAGAGAGACAAAACCACTCCGACTAGCCTCTCCTGTTGCTTCTTCTATCCTAGACCCTTCCTTGTTTCACTGTCCCTAGATTTAATAAACATACTCTTTAAAAAAAAAAAGATGGGAGGGAGAGAAGGTACAATGCATTGCTGGGCATGGGCCAGTCATTAATTCATTCACTCATCTGCTCATTTACCTGGTACTTATTAAAATTTGATAGTGTGGTAGGCTCGTGTAGTTAAAAAGATAAACAAGACAATCCTTTTCTCTAAGAAGCTGCCAGATAGTGGGGAAGAGATATGAAAACAAATAGTTATAACACAATGAAAGAAATAATGCACTGTAACAAAAGCTATTATAGAAAAATCTGCTAGGTGTTGCATAAAAGAAGTATAAAAGAGAAGATAACTGACTTCTCTGTAATTTCCGTGGAGTCTAGTAAGATGGAAAATTGAACTTTTAATTTATACTCAGCTCTGTTGGAGTCCATGAAAATTAATAGCTACTTACATCTCTTGTTATATTTTAAGTCAGAAAGTTAATTTGAGGGAGCAGAACTTTTTTTGTAAACTATATGCTATACTAACGTTAGTACAATAATAATAATAATAGCTATTATCATTTATTGGGTTCTCATTATGTGCCAGATACTGTTAAATACTTCACACATATCATTTCATTTAATCCTCGCAATGATCCCATGAGGTAGGTGTTTTCATCTCTATTTTATATATGATGAAATTGAAGCTTGGTAAAGAAAAGCAACTTTGGTCTATAACTCTTTTTCCCCCCTACCTACTACATGGTAAAAGCTGGTATATGTAGTTTCTTAGACATCACTGTCCACTGCCTCTCCCCAACTTTGTTTTTAAATAGTGAAATAAATATTTAAAATTCCCCTTTGTAAAATTTGGAACCTCTTGCTATGCTGTTTTTGGAATCGCAAACTTTAGAGGTAGAAGGGGAGTCTTAGGAATTCATATTTTACAGATGGAAGAAATGATGCCCAGAGGAGTTACACGTCTTAGCCAAGGTTAGTCATTGCTCTGATGGGAGACAAGGCTTTTGTCTTCTAGGCCAGTATTCTCCCGCCTGGGCTAGAGGCTCTAGAATGTGCAGACTCCAAGATTTAGTACAATAATCTTTACTAAACATTGTTAATCATTTTAGCCAACAACAAAATTATTCGATATGAAACCAAATTAATTTTTTAACCTAGGGACATAGTTTCTAGGTGAGCATCAGCATTTCATAGCCATTTACTTGACAAGAGATTTGATCCAATGAATGCCACATACTGTCAAAGTGAGCAAGACATAGCACTACCCAGCAATTCACAATTTAGTGAAGGGGAGGACATGCAATCAAAATGTAAAATAATTATTTCCTCGTATGTACAAAGATCTAGGATGCTATAGAAATGTGTAAAGCAGTGGTTCTCAACTGGGGGTAGGCCCTACCCCCACACCCTCAGCAGATATTTGGCAGTGTCTGGAGGCATTTTTGATTGTCACAAATAGGGGGTTGCTACTGGTGTTTAGTGAGCAGATGCTAAGCACCCTAAAATTCATAGGACAGCCCCTCCCCCTACACCCACCAAACACTTTGCCAGCCCAAAATGTCAATAGGGCTAAAGTTGAGAAAGTCTGGCATAGAGCCAGCAAAATATTTTCTATAAGAAATAGGGGAGTGTAAAATTTGGATGCCAGTTACAGCAGAGTTTAATGAAGAGATCATGATTGGGTTTGGGGGAGGGTAATCCCCAGCAGAAGGGACAACCTGTGCAAACCACAGAAGCATGGCATATTTGGGCAATCACAAACACGGCAGGAAGAGTTGTGGACATTAAGGCTAGACAGCTAGGCAGGAGCTAGGTAGATATTCAAGAAAATATACTGAGCTAGAGAAATTACTATTAATAAAAGCTATTTGGTTCCATGATGATCACTCAGGAGCACAGTCTAGCTATGTATCTCTGTGAGCTAAAAACTGAAGAAGAAAGCTGTTTGAAATGAGGCTTTTCTCATCTTGCTTCCTTAGGGCCTGGGATTTTCCAGGCATTTGTTACTTTCTCTGACATAAGAGTAGGAGCTCTTTCAATGGAATGTGAGCTCTGAGAGGTAGAATAGCTCTCTATTAAAGCCACTTAACTGGGGTCTCAATGCTGTGGTGAGATCATGAGGGATGATGAGAGGGTTATTTCTCATGTGTTAGGCTTATGGACAGAAGATGATTATTTCTTCTTTTGTAGAGCACCCTAGTTCAGAAATGGGAATATGTGAACCTTAAGATTAGACTGCCAAAAAGAAAATATATTAGACAGCCACCTGATATCTAAATGAGCTGCCCCCTATAAAAAAAGGGTGGGCAGGTAGGCCATTTCAGTCAGGGTTTTTCTTTCTCGTAAGCTAATGATCAAAACAACTGACAAACTGTCACGGAACCTGCCAGACATCACTCTCGCTTTGCCCCTTCTCCCCAGCTCCTGAACTTTTCCTCCTCCTGTCATGCTCTGAGCCCATTCTTAGCAAGCTACCAGGTCCTAGACCCTGGTCTGAAGCCATCCTGAGCCTGTTGAACTCTGTTTCAAGTGCCTGCTTCTGACCCTGGTGTTCTGATGATAGAGCTTAATGGAGGTGAGTTACTTTTCTCTAACTCAGCTGGCTTTCTAGGTGTAATTTGGAAAACCCAATCAGAAGGGGGTATGCATTTTAGAGCACGAAAGGAAATTCATGGAAATATTTAACTGTGACAGCTTATACCATCTATACTCTCTCCAGGTATTGGAATAACCAAGAATTTTTTATTTTAATTTAAAAAAATATATATCTTTATTGATTTCAGAGAGAGGAAGAGAGAGGTAGAGAGAGAGATAGAAACATCAATGATGAAAGAGTCATCATTGCTTAGCTGCCTCCTGCATGCCCCTGACTGGGGATCCAGCCTACAACCCAGGCATGTGCCCTGACTGGGAACCGAACTGCAATCTCCTGGATCCTAGGTCGATGCTCAACTGCTGAGCCATGCCCGGCCAGGCAGGAATAACCAAGAATTTAGATAAGAGAGGTTGCAGTAAAGTAATGAAACTCACAATAAACTTTTGAGAAAATTAAATTAAATTCTATAAAAATTTACTTTCCTAATTAATGTATCACTTTATTTTAGATTGAAAAAAATTATTATGTATAATTTGATTTGCTCGTTATACCATCACATTTTACGTTTTATATTAAAAACAAAGTTGATTTCTGAGGTTAAACATTTTTAACTGAGTTTCTTTAAGATCCATTCAGAGCTAAAATAAAGCAAGTAATATTCTGAACTAATGGTTCTCTTGATACATAGACAGAAGAAAATTTTTATTTACTATAAGAAGGCTGGAAAAGGTCACTAAAATCCATCAACAAGAAATTTTAACCGAAGTCCTTATGTAATGAGTTATCATTTCCATCAACTTCTACATCTTATAAAGTTTGTTTTAAATGTATATTAATCACTAAGATGAGGCTCTAATTTCCTTGATTATGGGAACTTTTTTTTCTCTTCTTCTTCTCTGCCCTTAACTGTTGAAACAGAGTTATAAGTATTTTTTAAATAACTTCTAGAGAGAGAAAAATAAACACTGTTGCCTCTTCCTACTACACTCTTATTAAAGCAAAGTCAGTAAAAAGACATACTTCTCCATAATAGTAAAAAAACAGTTTGTGTAACAGTGAGCTTCCCACAGGACCCTACAGGACACCTACTACATTAGGCCACTCTACCAAACCTGGGAGTTGTAGCAATTCTACCTAATACATAGAAACAAACACAGGGAGGCTGCCAAACTGAGGAGACAAAAAACATGTCCCAAATGAAAAAACAGAAAACTCCAGAGAAAGAACTAAACAAAGTGGAGACAAGCAATCTACCATATGCGGAGTTCAAAACATTGGTTATAAGGATGCTCAATGAACTTAGTGAGAACTTCAGTAGCATAGAAAAGAACATGGAAACCATAAAAAAGAACCAGTCAGAAATGAAGGATATACTAACTGAAATAAAGAATAACTTACAGGGAATCAACAGTAGAGTAGATCAATCTGAGAATCAAAACAGCGATTTGGAATATAAGGAAGCAAAAACACCCAATCAGAACACCAAAAAGAAAAAAGAATCCAGGAAAATGAGGATAGTGTAAGGAGCTTCTGGGACAACTTCAAGCGTATCATTTGCATCATGGGGGATACCAGAAGGAGAAGAGAGGGAGCAAGAAATTGAAAACCTATTTGAAAAATAATGACAGAAAACTTTCTTAAGCTGGCGAAGGAAATAGATATAAAAGTCCAGGAAGTGCAGACAGTCCCAAACAAGATGAACCCAAAGAGGCCCACACCAACACACATCATAATTAAAATGCCAAAGGTTAAAGACAAGGAGAGAATCTTAAAAGTAGCAAGAGAAAAGCAGTTAGTTACCTATAAGGGAGCTTTCATAAAACTGTCAGCTGATTTCTCAATAGAAACTTTGCAGGCCAGAAGGGAGTGGCAAAAAATATTCAAAGTGATGAAAAGCAAGGACCTACAACCAAGATTACCCAGCAAAGCTATCATTTAGAACCAAAGGACAGATAAAGAACTCCCCAGACAGAAAAAAGCTAAAGGAGATCATCATGAACAAACCAGTATTACATAAAATGTTAAAGGATCTTCTTTAAGGAGAAGAAAGCTCTAGCCAGTTTGGCTCAGTGGTTAGAGTGTTGGCCCACAGATTGAAGGGTCTCATGTTTGATTCTGGTAAAGGGCAGGTACCGCAGTTGCAGGCTCCATCCCCAGCCCCAGGCCGAGTGCGAGTGGCAGCCAATTGATGTTTCTCTCTCTCTCCCATCAAAAGCAAAGAAAGTCTGAGAAAATGTTACAGCCCAGAGGAGCTTAAGCAGAGAAGGCAACTAAAAAATGTAACGTGATAGCCTGGATGGGATTCTGGAACAGAAAAAGGATATTATGGAAAAACTTAGGAAATTGGAATAAAATATGGAGTTTAGTTTATTAAAAAAAAAAGAAAATGACATAGACCATTTTGTTGTAGTAGTGATCATGTGAAACACATAACCTTTGTCCTCGGAGTTCCAGTGTGGTTTCTGTACTATATCTGTGCCAAAACTGCCACTGTACAAAAGAAATGAGCAAGTCAGCATGCTAAATGTACTTACTCCCCACCACATAACCAACAGTATTCTGATCTAGATTTATTTGCTATGAATTTTGGGCTGCATTCAGCAGGAAAAGATGGTCTGAGCAAACATATATAATAAGCCTATACCAAAGGTGAGCACAGCTCCACATATATGCACAGGGTGGAGCAAAAGTAGGTTTACAGTTGTGAGTATGCAAAACAGTTTATTCTTTTATTATTTATAATTATTGTATTATTTCCATATGAACAACTGTAAACCTCCTTTTGCCCCACCCTGTACAATAAAAAAAGTTGTTTTCTGGAAGTTTGCCACAGAAGGAAGTCCTAAACAACTCAGAATTCAAGTACAAGGCCAACCTTGTTTAATCTGGTGATACAATTCCCTTCAGGATTCAGAGCATGAAATTGCTTATAAGAAACATAAACAGTAGCAGCGCATAAAACTGCAGTGAAATTTAACATTGTCCCAAACAAGCACTTTTCTGGAGCTAATGTACCACTGATATAAGGCAAAGCAGGGTCAACAAGGTGGAGAGTGAAAGCAGCAGCCATCCAAATTACAAGGGCTGAAGGATGGAAACTGAGGCCTTCCTGAAACTACCACATCTCAAACGAGTCTTTGCTATTAGTTTGATTTTACCTTGCTCACTAAACTTTAAGTTTTGTGAGAGCAGGAACCAACTGTTTTGTCCACCATTATATTTCCAGCTCCTGTTTTAAAGTTCACAAAGTATCAATCTTCAAATCTGCCCAAATCTGCACCTTTTGTAAATCCTATGTTCTCTGCTTTCTTTGAGGATCCATGAATTGGAACGGCAATTACAATTTTTAAATTTCACAAGTATTTAAATACCACTGGTAATGAGATGAATTCCTTATGCTGTCCCCTCTCAGTGGTGACTGCTTGCTAGGATGAGCCACCAGGGCTGGCTTCTGGGTCTGGAGTCTGTGGGCTGTTGAACAGCCAATGAAATAGGTCAGAAGTGCACCTGTATTTTAACCAATTTTAATTGGTTATATGGCAAAACACTAAAACAATCCAATTGGCTATTAATAGTAAAATGAAGAAATACAGTTTCATCAGTAAAATATCATATAACAATAAAAATGAATGAAATTCAGCTATGCACATTGACATAGGTGAATCTCAAAAGTTCATGTTGATAAATCTATTAAAGGCATAGTTATAGCACATCACCCCCACCTACAAAAATGATAATTCATATCGCTGAGATGTAATGAGCTCTACTTTTACCTAAGAAAGCAAAGCTGGGTGGGTAAAAGAAGGTTAATTAAACATTACCCTGGAAGCAGGTTACCAATTCCTAGCCCTACACTGTACTAGTTACCATGATGACATAAATATGACTGCTGTATTGAATTATTTTATTTTATTTTAAAATATATCTTCATTTATTTCAGAGAGGAAGGAAGAGGGAGAGAGAGAGATAGAAACATCAAAGATGAGAGAGTCATTGATTGGCTGCCTCCTGCACGCTCCTCACTGGGGATTGAGCCCGCAGCCCAGGCATGTGCCCTGACCGGGGACTGAACCTTGATCTCCTGGATCCTAGGTCAATGTTCAACCATTGAGCCACGCCCAGCCGGGCTGTATTGAATTATATTTTTTAAATGTCATGCTGAGTAAATAAAGCAAGGCACAAATATATAAAATATGATTTTGTTTATATAAACATCAAAATTGGTAAGAAAGACATGATCAACACAAAATTCAGGATAGCGATCATCTCAGAAATAGGAGGAGGGGCATTTAGGTGGTAGGGAATATATGGAAGACTGTTGGGAATGTTCTATCTCCTTTCATGGCTGTTTATCTATTAATAATTCAATAGCATATGATTTTTTTCCATGCTGCTTTCTGTATTTGTGTTATGCTTAAAAATCAAAAAGTTTAAAAATAATTTTAAAACTTTTGTTCATTGAAAGATATCACTAAGTAAGTAAAATGGCAATCCACACAGTGGAAATTGGTATTTGGAATATGTGTACCTGATAAAGAACTTATATTTAGACTATGTGAAGAAGTTTTGTGAATAAATAAGACAAATCAACAATAAAATATGTGCCTTGTATGGGCACTTCACAAATGGGGAAATCAAAATGCACAATTAACATCTGAAAATGGTCCCAATAGTCATAGTCATCAGGTAAATGCAGATTAAAGCCACAATAGAATGCTACTGGTACCCACCAGAATGGGTAAAATGAATATACCTATACTAACTTTTGACAAAGATATGGGGAAACTCTAGTGGCACTGTAAATTGATACAACCATTTAGAAAAAGTATGGCAATATCTACTAATCTGAATATATGCCAATCCTATGATCCACTCCCTGGTATATACCCAAGAGAAACGTATATATATATAGAACAACATGGATAAACCTCACAAATGTAAGGCTGACAAAAGAAGCCAGCAATAAAGAGTACATATTGCATGGTTGCATTTATTTTTTTTATTTTTTATTTTTTAAAATATGTCTTTATTGATTTCAGAGAGAGGAAAGGAGAGGGAGAGAGAGAGATAGAAACATCAGTGAGGACCGAGTCATTGATTGGCTGCCTCCTGCATGCCCTCTACTGGGGACTGAGCCCAAAACCCAGCATGTGCCCTGACCGGGAATGGAACCCCAATCTTCTGGATCATAGGTCAATGCTCAACCACTGAGCCATGTGGGCCAGGCACATGGTTGCATTTATATAAAATTCAAATACACGCAAAAGTAATGTTTAGTGTTGGAAGTCACTGAACTGCATAATTAAGATTCTACAGATATTAGCAAATCAGATCCAGCAATATATTAAAAAGATCATACACCATGACCAAGTGGAATTTATTCCAGGGATGCAAGGCTGGAACAATATTTGCAAATCAATAAACATGATACATCACATAAACAAATTGAAAGATAAAAATCATATGATCATATCAATAGATGCAGAAAAAACATTTGATAAAATCCAACACCCATTTTTTATAAAAACTCTCAGCAAAGTGGGAATAGAGGATCATACCTTAACATAATAAAGCCCATATATGACAAACCTACAGCCAACATCATACTCAATGGGCAAAAACTAAAACCATTTCCCCTAAGAACAGGAACAAGACAGGGGTGTCCACTTTCACCACTCTTATTCAACATAGCACTGGAAGTCCTAGCCACAGCCATTAAACAAGAAGAAAATATAAAAGGCATCCAATTTGGAAAGGAGGAAACAAAACTGTCATTATTTGCAGATGACATGATATTGTACATAGAGAATCCTAAAGACTCCACCAAAAAACTACTAGATTTAATAAATGAATTCAGCAAGGTAGCAGGATACAAAATGAACACCCAGAAATCGATGGCATTTTTATACACCAATAATGAACAACCAGAAACAGAAACTAAAAAAACAATCCCATTTACCACTGCAACTAAAAAAATAAGATACCTAGGAATAAACTTAACCAAAGATGTAAAAGACCTTTACTCAGAAAACTACACGACACTGAAAAAAGAAATAGAGGAAGATATCAACAAATGGAAAAATATACCATGCTTATGGATTGGAAGAATTAACATAATTAAAATGTCCGTATTACCCAAAGCAATCTATAAATTCAAAGCAATCCCTATTAAGATACCAACAGCATATTTCATAGATCTAGAAAAAACACTTCAAAAATTTATATGGAACCAAAAATCACCCCAAATAGCCACGGCAATCCTGAGAAAGAAGAACAAAGTTGGAGGGATCACAATACCAGATATTAAGTTATACTACAAAGCCACTGTAATCAAAACAGCCTGGGACTGGCACAAGAACAGACATATTGATCAGTGGAACAGAACAGAGAACCCAGAAATTGACCCATGCCATTACGGTCAATTAATATTTGGTAAAGGAGGCAAGAACATACAATGGAGTAAAGACAGTCTTTTCAATAAATGGTGTTGGAAAAATTGGACACCATTTTTTGCAACACCAAAAAATTGGTGTTGCAAAAGAATGAAACTGGACCACCAACTTACACCATACACAAAAGTAAATTCAAAATGGATAAAAGACTTAAATGTAAGGGATGAAACCATAAAAATCCTAGAGGAAAACATAGGCAGTAAAAATCTCAGACATCTCTCATAACAATATGTTCGCTGATACATCTCCTAGGGCAAGAGAAACTAAGGAGAAAATAAACAAATGGGACTGCATCAAAATAAAAAGCTCTGCACAGCAAAGGAAACCATCAACAAATTGAAAAGGGAGCCCACTGTATGGGAGAACATATTTGCCAATGACACATCAGATAAAGGGTTAATATCCAAAATATATAAGGAACTTATACAACTTAACAAAAGGAAGACAATCCAATTAAAAACTGGGCAATGGACTTAAATAGACACTTCTCCAAAGAGGACATACAAATGGCTAAGAGACATATGAAAAAATGCTCAAGGTCACTAATCATCAGAGAGATGCAAATTAAAACCACAATGAGGTATCACTCATTGTGGCTACTATCAACAAGTCAACGAACTACAAGTGCTGGTGAGGGTGCAGAGAAAAGGGCACCCTAGTGCACTGCTGGTGGGAATGCAGACTGGTGCAACCACTATGGAAAGCAGTATGAAGTTTCCTCAAAAGATTAAAAATTGACCTGCCATTTGACCCAGTGATCCCACTTCTAGGAATATATCCTAAGGAACCCAAACACCATTCGCAAAGAACTTATGCACTCCTATGTTCATAGCAGCACAATTGATAATAGCTAAGATTTGGAAACAGCCCAAGTGCCCATCAGTAGATAAGTGGATAAAAAAGCTGTGGTACATTTACACCATGGAGTACTACGTGGCTGTGAAGAGGAAGGACCTTTTGGGCTTTGGCACAGCATGGAGGGAACTAGAGACTATTATGCTAAGTGAAATGAGCCAGTCAGAGAAGGACAAGTACCACATGATCTCATTTATATGTGGAATATAATAAACAAAATAAACTGATGAACACAGTGGATCCAGAGACATAGAAGCTTGGAACAAACTGAGGGATCTCAGAGGGAAGGCAGGGTGCGTGTGTGTAGATGGGGAGAGATTAATCAGGGAACTTGAATGTTTATGGGCATGGCCCATGGATATGGACATTGGTGTGGGGAGGGCCTAGGGGTGGGACAGATTTGGGGTAGAGGGGATCAGTGGGGTTAAAAGGGGAACATCTGTAATGGTCTCAACAATAAAGATAAAGGCAATAAAAATAAATAAATAAAAAACAAAACAACAACAACAAAATATTTTGCATTTTTCTGTACGTATGTTATTTGTGTAATTTAAAATATTTATTTATTATTTTTTTAATCCTCACTCAAGGATATTTTTTCCATTGCTTTTCAGAGAGAGTGGAAGGGAGAGAGAGAGAGAGACATTGATGTGAGAGAGACACATCAATTGGTTCCCTCCCTCACGTGCCCCAACTGGAGCCAGGAGAGAGCCTGCAACTGAGGTACATGCCCTTGAGTGGAATCAAAACCCGAGACCCTTCAGTCCGCAGGCCGATGCTCTATCCACTGAGCCAAACCGGCAAGGGTGTGTAATTACTTTTTAAATTTTTAATGATTTTAAAATGTTTATTTATTTCAGAGAGAGGAAGAGACGGAGCGAGAGATAGAAACATCAATGATGAGAGAGTTATTGATCAGCTGCCTCTTGCACACCCCCTACTAGGGATTAAGCCAGCAACCCTGGCATGTGCCCTGACCAGGAATCAAACCATGACCTCCTGGTTCATAGGTTGATGCTCAACCACTGAGCCACGCTGGCCATGCTAATTTTTTTTTTTTAAAGAGGGCAGAAGGCCTGGGTGATATTATGGTTGGTGATATTATACCACACACTGAGGAATCTGATTGATCTTCCAATTCTTTGTACATGACTTCTAAACACAGAACAAGACAGAAAGGTAATAACTAGGAGAACAGAAGTTGAAGGTAAAATTCTCAACTGACACACAGGGAAAATGGGTGGAAGGAGGGATGTACAACAAAATATATTTCTTTGGTTGAGTGCTCTATCTTCTGTCTTGGTTGTCTATTAAAGTTTAAATAGTGTTGATAGTAATAAAATGATGTTACAAAACACTAAATTTACTGGATCCCTTTCAAAGAAGAGATTATGGTGCTTCTACATTGGTTGCACCAATTCTCAGCTTCTTTAGGAATGGAGCACACTATCCTGGAGTGGGCAGCTAGAAAGAGAATTCATTGTAACCATTCTTTTCCAAAGGTATCTTCCAAACCTTCCTCCAACACTGACCCAGGCAACTACATTGAAGTGAATGATTTGATCACTCAGATACCCTCTGAAGGGCAGATACAAGATATTACTAAGGAGCTACACTGCCAACTGTGTAATGATTGGTTCCAGAATCCACTGATGCTAACCTGTGGCCACAACTTCTGCCAGGCCTGTATTCAAAAATTTTGGAAGCAGCAAGCAAAGGAAACATTCTGTCCTGAGTGTAGGATAACATGTCAGTATGGCAACTGTGCATTCAACCTTGTATTGGAGAAGCTGGTAGAGAAGATTAAGGAGCTGCCCCTACTCAAGGGCCATCCACAGTGCCCAGAACATGGAGAGAACCTGAAACTGTTCAGTAAACCAGAAGGGAAACTGATCTGCTTTCAATGCAAAGATGCTCGGCTGTCTGTAGGACAGTCTAAAGAATTTCTGCGGATCTCTGATGCTGTCCGTTTCTTCATGGTGAGTGAGCCCTAGGCCTTGAACAATCCCTTAGGCAAGCTGGGGGAAAATCTTCTGTAGGGCTGCTTCTCTCTTCTAATTTCACCCCTTTATTCAGATGATTATTAGAAAGCTCAGAATGCTCAGAAAATACAATATATCTTACAGTGTTCTTTCTCTAGAGGTGCTGATATAGGAAAGGAGCAGTGGAGGAGCTGTGGCCTACTCTTCAAATAATGAAATATTTACCTAAACCCTGCAATGACAGTGCTCTACTAGACACCCTTGTAGAATATGAATGTATACAATATTGCTCTTGTTATAAAAGTCTTGAAATCTAGTCAAAATGAATAAAACCATAGAAGTAATATAAGTTTACTATTGAGAACTAAATTTTGTCACATTAGTAATCTATAAATGTTTAGAATTTCAGACAAGGTTAGAAAAAAACTGAAATATTCAGGGGCTGTATGGAGAAAGAAACCACTGAACGGGGAACCCATTTGGATTTGGATGGGCAGAAGGCAAATAGTGTTGTGAGAACAATTTAAGTAAAGGTATAGTTAGAACAGTGCAACTAGGGTAGAAAATGTGTAGAGTTCTGTTTCCTTCCTCAAAGCCCTGTAGTTAGCTAAGAAGGTAAAAAAACAACTAAGATTTTCTGCTGCTTGTAATTTCCTTCACAATTCCTGGAAAAGACAGGAACTATGACATAGTAGAAAGGAAAGACTTTTGTAGCAAGAGCTTGTTTTTTTTCTGATATGCTGGGGCTTTGGGGGAGATGTCCCTTATGGCCCTTCATCTCCCAAGTCAGTGTGGGTTAATTCTATGTGGTATTCCCAGGAGGAGTTTATTGTCATTAAGGGTCAACTGGAGGCAACCCTGAAGGAACTTCAGTCCCTGAGGGACATGCAGAAAGACGCTATTGTTGCTTACAAGGTGAGGAGCAGGGTAGAGGGTTATGAGATAGAACTAGAATACACCCTCCTTATAACTTTAGTTATTTGGGTGGAAAGGTACCTATACATGTGTTATCAATACACTAAATGACACCTGGGTTATAGAATTTTAAAATGGACACAGTAGGGTGGAAAGGAGTATAGCAGTGGAATAAGTTCCCAATAGTTAATCAACAGAAAGAGCATAATGGCCTTTCCCTTAATATGCTGATCCTTTTGAAGGTTCAGTTGCTGGGTGATTATTGTGATTTGTCTGGTCTTTCCTCTTATTTATAGTAAAATAAGAAATTTATCTATGGCAAATCCACTAAAGATAGCTATGTCCAAAGAAATACCTTTCTTTTCTTTGGGTCTACAACCAGTCTACCTCTGAAACAAGGTCTCTCAGATTGCTGGCTTTTACGATCTGATTTGATCTTTCCTAGCTTCGCCCAAATGAAATAACACTATTGCCTATACTTTCAACTTCACAGGAGCTCTAGGACAACATTAATGGATAGAGACTTGGCAAATCAGTCTCTAGGTTGGGGAGTTAAATTGGGAGTTCTACTTATTTATTAATGATTTATGGAGGAGAGTATTCTTTGGCGTTTGGCATCTGGAAGAATATGTACAGTGAGAGAAAGAAGAAAGATAGATGGAAATAATGACATCTCCAAAGAATCTTGTTCCTATTGCAAGAGTTCTTAGTTCAGCTATTACAGTTAACATTCATTCATCAAAAAATATTTATTGAGTGGGTCAGGCATCGTACTAGGCACTATATTTCACTAGGTTGGGAGATGGGTGTTAAATAATCCCACCAATAACAACAAAATAACAATGGTGGTCCTAGCCGGTTTTGCTCAGTGGTTAGAGCGTTGGCCCTTGGACTGAAGGGTCCTGAGTTTGATTTTGACCAAGGGCACATACCTTGGTTGCAGGCTCGATCCCCAGCCCCTGTAGGGGTGCATGCGCGAGGCAACCAATGGATGTGGCTCTCTCACATGGATGTCTCTCTCTGTCTCTCTCTGTCTCTCTCTCTCTCTCCCCCTTCCACTCTCTCTGAAAAGCAATGGGAAAATATATCCTTGGGTGAGGATTTTTAATAAAAAGCATATTGAAAAAAAAAAACCAACTCCCCAACTGTGATAATTACTATAAATGAAAATACAGGGTGCTATGAGAGCATATAAGTGGAGAACCTAATCTAGACTAAGGGAGGGCTGTTCTCTGAAAAAGTCACTTATTAATAACTGAGAATTGAAGGATAAGTAACTTAACTAAGTGAACTAGACAAGGGGAATATGAAGGAAGTGTTCTGAAGAATGTTCTATAAGAGTAAAGAGTAAAGAGCATATGGAAAAGTCCTGAGAGAGGAGGTCAGTTGCTATGGTAAACAGAGAGAAAGTCAATAAAACTGGATCCTGGTAGGCAAGATGAGACTGAAGAAGTAGATATGGGCCCAAACATGTAGGCCCTTGTAGATAATGTTAGAAAATTTGAATCTCATCCTGAGAATAATGAGAAGCCGTTAAAAGGTTTAAACATGACACGGTTTTTACCTCATTTTGAAAATTTCAGTCTGGTGGCTACGGGGAAAATGAATTGAGAGAGACAATGACAAGGATAATGATTAGAAGGCTACCACAGTGATTCCATAGAATGATGATGGTGGCTTGGTCTAGAGAGGCAGTGGAGACGGAAAGAAATAAACAGCTTCAGCATATTCTTTGGAGATAAAAATAACCTGGATGGGGGGATTCATTAGATGTTAGGGGTAAGTGTAGATGTCAAATAGACAGTTGGATACAGGAATCTGGAGCTTAGCAGTTGGACTAGGCTAAAAATAAGAAGTCAGCATACAGATGGTACTGAAAGCTGTGGGAAGAGAGGATATTACCTATAAAGAGAGTATAGAATGAAAAGGGAAAAGAGTCCAAGACAGAATATCAAGTAACTCTAGAACCAACAAATAAGACTGAGAAATAGTGGTAAGATGGGTAAAAGGAAAACTGGAAAAGTGTGGGCTAGAGGAAAGAGAGAGTTAAGACTATTTTAGAAGTGCAATTACAATGATGGACCAGAGAATCCAAGCTGGATAAGAGGGGACATAAAGGCAGAAGAAGTTGAAGGAATAGAAATGAAGAGGTCAATATACAGGTTTCAGTGAGACCCAATAACTGCAATAGGGGTACCTGAGTGAGTATAAAAAGTTAATTTTGGAGATGGTGAAGTTTCTGGGGATGATAAAATCCTCAGTGTAGCTAAGAGAATGAGTAGATAGAAGTGGAAATCACTAGAAATGAGAATAAGGAACCAAGAAGCCAGGATATCAGATGGCTCACCCGTGAGGATGTTGAGGTCACCTAAGGAAAGAGCTGCAAGTGCATCAGTTATCAATTTCAGTGCTTCAAACATTTCCCATCTCTTCTTTTACATTGTCCTGGCAGCAGGAGTGGTATCCCCCCAGTTCTGATGTTCTGATTTCTTAACAAGGACATCTCTCTTTCTGCCTCCTTATGGCCCCAGTCTAACAGCATCACTTGGTACATACTGGTTTATACTTCTGGGCAGAAGGGTATTATCATTCATTCTTATTTAATATGGCATCAGTTACCACCTCAGTGCTGCGATAGGAACCTGGAGGTCACTTCTGACTATTTCATTCTGAATTATTAAACTAGCTGAGGAAGGTGGAGTAAGTCTCCCCGCCTGCCACAAAATGGGCTCCTTTTAGTATGGTTGAATATTGAAACTCAGAGGCCATTTTTATGCATTTTCCTGTTATGGTATTTTCCAAGTGGTGTGGGCCCCCACCCCTAAGTGCTAGTCTCAGTAATTACCATGGTAATGATTATGGAGGTTTCCAGGAAAACAAGCTACATCTGCAGCAACACATCTCCTTGGAGTTTCTAAAGCTGCATCAGTTTCTGCATGGCAAAGAAAAGGACATTTTAAATGAGCTCCGGGAAGACGGGAAAGCCTTGAATGAGGAGATGGAGCTCAATCTGAACCAGCTTCAGGAACAGTGTCTCCTAGTCAAGGAGATGTTGGTGAGCATCCAGGCACGGATGGAAGAGCAAGACTCCTTCAACTTTCTCAAAGTAAGACTCCATATCAACATGACTGTGGGTTCACCACTAGGGGAAAGAGGGTCGGAAAGGATGTGGAAGCAGTTTTCCCCACAGGGAGAGGGAAAAGCACTCTGCTGGGGGCTTTAAACAAAAAGATTCCCTGGGAAAAATAGTAGGAGGCTACTTTTGCTTTACACTCAATAGAAAACTTTACTTTCACCCTCCTAGAAAAGAAGATAATAAAATGCCAGTAACAACAGTATGTATTAATATTTTAATATTTCCCCATAAAGAACTTTGGAGGTTTATCTCTCAAAAATAAAAATGTTGCAACTTAAGCTGTATCTTTGGCTCTCAGTAATCATAAATTGACCTGTTTGAAAAGCTGTTTGCCAATCTTTGCTAACTGAAGGTTCACTTCTAAAGTAGCATTGGTTACCACCTCAGCACTCAGCAGCTTAGCTAGCCAGAGTAAGGAAAAGTGGCCTTGGGGTGGGAAAACCTACTGTGTTTTTCTCCTGAGACTGTGGCAGTATAGGTAAATATAGCTTAACCTTAACTTCTCTCATTCCATATAAAAGGGAGCTAGAAAATAAGAGCAAGATAAAGCCAGTTTATCTTGGGGTAGATGAAGGATGCAGATCAGAAAAGACATGTGGAGGATGAGAGGTAGCAATGGGATGGGGACTGTCTGCACTGGATCCCAGTATTAACAATCAAATTCTGGTGGTGGCCAGTATCAGACATTTCTGGAGTTGATGAACAGGCATCTAACTTTTCTATTTCTCCTTTCCTCTCTAGGATATCACATCTTTCTTGGATAGGTAAGTGGTGTTTCCATATGGTATTTGTACCCTACCTTCAGTCCCTGGAGGATGTCTAAGAATAAATGATTTATGTCCCTTGCAGCTTGCAGAAAGGAATAAAGGTGCTGACACCCAGAGAGCTTCTCTCCAGAAAGCTGAACCTGGGCCTGTACAAAGGTCCCATCCAGTATATGATGTGGAGGGAAATGGAGTCCATTCTTTCTCCAGGTATCAGTGGGTAGTAGCTATTGGTACCTGGAGCTCCTAATGTATGTTTCGTCTGTGGGACCTCTTCTGTGCCCTAATTAGTATGTTAGAACCTGGGACAAGGGGAAGGGTAGAGTTTAGCAAAAGAAGGCTAGTTGATATACTAAATTTCTTCTGGTACTATGACCTAAGAATTTATAGCTTTTTACTGGTAGAGTCTAATGTCAGAATTACCTTTGAACCTATGATTTTGTTTAATTGTCCTATCAAATGTGACAACAAATATTTTATCCTGTTTTGCTAAATCAGAAATATAAGTCCCTGGAACTTTTCTGCCCTGAAGAAGGAATTTATTGTACATACTCTTTGAATGTAATAGGGTCTTTATAAGTCCTCTTGTGTTTGATGTTCATAATATAGAGCATAATCTCTTAGGAGATTGTTTAGAGATCTTCAGTGCTTCAAAAGAAAACCAGTAATTTCAACAGGTATGCCTAATATGAAAACTGTTTTTTTCATCCTGCTGATAATAAATAATTGAGCAGGAAAAAGAACACAAATAGCATTTCAAGAACATAAAGTTCTAAATACAATTCTTTAGAAACAAAGTTCTAAATAAAGTTTTTTAAAGAATTCATATAGACTCATTATTATTAGTAATTACGGACTTAATGAAAATCATAAATCTATCCCAGTTAACATTTTTCCAGGTAATTGACATAAAAATATCAGCTTTACTGAAATACAACTAACATAGAACTCATAAATTTTGTTGTTAATTTTCATCATTTAAAAAAATTTATTGAATTTATTGGGGTGACATTATATACCATTATATAGGTTTCAAGTGTACGATTCTATAATACAAAGTATTGTGTTCACCACCCAAAGTCAAGTCTCCTTCTGTCACCATTTATCCCCCTTTACCCTCTTCTACCTCCCCCACCCCCATTTCCCTCTGGTAGTCACCATACTGTTGTCTGTGCCCATCAATAGATGAGTGGACAAAAAAGCTGTGCTGCATTTACACAATGGAATGCTATTGGACTGTAAAATAAAAGGAAACCTTACCTTTTGTGACAGCATTGATGTACCTGGAGAGTATTATGCTAAGTGAAATAAGCCAGTCAGAGAAAGACAAATACCATACGATTTCACTTATATGTGGAATCTAATGAACAAAATAAACAAAACAGAAACAGACTCATAGATACAGAGAACAGACTGACAGCTCTCAGATGGAAGGGTACTGGGGGACTGGGAGGAAAAGGTGAAGGGATTAAGGGGGGAAAAACCTCTTAGGCATAAACTTACTATTTTACGGTGTACAATACGATGAGTTTTGACAAATGCATATATTTATGTAAACATCTCCAAAATCAAAGTATAAAAGAATTCTATCATCCATTTGTCTCTTCTGGCTGGTCATTTTTTATTGGATGCCAAACATGATCAGTTTTATATTGCTATTTCCTTGATTTTGTTGTAATCTTTTAAGCTCTACTGGATTTAACTTTGCTGTGTAGGTAAGTTATTTGAAATAATTTTGTTTCTTCTGACACTTTCTTTAAGCTTTGTTAAGGTTTTTAAGCTTTGTTAAAGTAGTTCAACAGCAGCCTTTAAACTAGGGCTAATTTAGCCCATTTTCTAAGGTAATATAATTCCCTTGTGAGTACCCTGTCTGATGTTCCATACATTATAACATTTTCCCATTCTGGATGGCAAGATTGAAAATTATTCCCAGTCTTGTGTGAGCTCTAAAAAATTGTTCAGCCTACTGCTTTCCAGAGAGTCATTCACTGGCCCTAATGAGTTTCATTGAAAATCAGTACTCAGCCACAGCCTTGAGGGAATCCCTTTGTAGATGTTCAAAAGTCTATGTGCAGCTCCCTCCTCTGTGTTACTTTACTCTGCAAATTCTAGCTCTTGAGATAACATTGTGTTTTTCTTCCAAGTGCTCTTTGCCCTGTAAAATCAAACTTTATGTCTAGCACTCATTTAAACCACAAATTGATTTTTCTTTATTTTTGGTATAATTTTACATCCAAGAAAATCAAATGGGATTTAATATATGGCTGTTTTACTAAAAATGTAACTGTGATCAAACCTTGGTAAAATACACTTCATACTTCATATTTCTAGGCCTTTGCTTATTCTGCATGTTTATATTTTCTCCTTTCCTGCCTTATAATAGATGCTGTTGCTTTAGGAAAGGGGTTGGCATTTTTTTATATATAAATGGTCAGATAGTAAACATTTTAGGCTGTGTGGGCTATATGGTGTTTGTAGAATTAATGAATATGTTGTGGCATCTATATGTATAATTTTGTGATTTTCCTCCTGCAGTGGTAGGAATTAGGATGTGAATTTGAATAGCTGGATAGATCCAGAGTTAGAAAGTTGCATGACAGGTGCTGCAGAAAATAAAAGTGTTGAGGTTATTGGCAACAAAGCTGCCAGTGCTAAGCTGTTTAAGAAAGGTTTTTAAGCCAGGAGGTAGATAGCTTGGGGTAACAAGAAGGGACTGGCTTAATGAAGAAGTGAAACAATGGTTGTAGGAGGAAATGAGAGTGAGAAAGCTCAAAAAATAAGACAATGGGATATCTGAGCTTAAGATTTTAGAGAATGAAGAGTTCCCAATTACTACAAGGTCCAGAATATGGTCATTGACAAGGACAGCTGAAATGGAGTCAAAAGTCACTAACAATGAAGTTAAGGACCTGCCAGAATGGAAGATTGGTTATATATCCAGAGACAGTGAAATCTCTTGGGATGATGGGCTGGAGTTGGGGTAGAGGAGTGAAGTTAACCCAAAGTGCAGGAAGTGTAACAGGAAATTTGTACATGACATCATCAAACACAGATAGAGAGTAATATGAAATTGAACAGCAAGAGCCTCAAATGAAAAGTGATTTAAAAATCGTAAGGATGAGGAGTAGAGTGGGGGCTGGAAGTGGCAGTGGTGGCTATTGGATCACTGGCATCAGAATTTAGAAAATAGTCTTTTGAACTTTGGGAATCTTTATTTTTGGAGGAAGAACCAGCCAGGCTTCTGTTAGAGTAAGGAGGTGATGAGAGAATTCTGTAGACTGAGGATGCAAGAGAGTTCATTAGGAAGGGAGTTAGTTCCAAAGGGCAGAGTGGAAAGGGTTTGGTGGGAGCAGTGGGAGGATGGGTGAAAGCAGAGGAAGTAAAGAACACAATAATGGGGACAAGAGCACCTTAGAGGATAAATCATTGGAGGGCTCTACATTTTGGGTGCTGGCCAAGGATAACAGGAATATGAGCCATGGTGGAATTAGTTGGTGCCTAGGCTTCAATTGGAACTTCGAAGTTCACTTATTTATTTAACAAACAGTTCCTTGAACACCTAAGAACAGTTCCAAATTTTGAAGATATATGAGGAAACAAAACAGATGAAGTCGCTGCCCTTCCAGAGATTACATTCTGGTGGGGGAGATAAATTACTGGTGTTTATGTAAATACTGCCTTTTACTATGGGAATTTGCATTCACCCCTTTTCTCCCATTCTCTTATTTTCTAACTAGGCTTATCTCCATTAACTCTGGACCCTAAAACAGCGCATCCAAATTTGGTGCTCTCCAAATCCCGAACCAGTGTGTGGCATGGTGACATTAAGCAGGAAATGCCTGATGATCCAGAGAGGTTTGACTCAAGTGTGGCTGTGCTGGGCTCAAAAGGCTTCACATCTGGAAAATGGTACTGGGAAGTAGAAGTAGCAAAGAAGACAAAGTGGACAGTTGGAGTTGTCAGAGAATCCATCACTCGGAAAGGCAGCTGTCCTCTAACTCCTGAGCAAGGATTCTGGCTTTTAAGACTAAGGAACCAAAATGATCTAAAGGCTCTGGATTTGCCTTCTTGCAGTATGAAACTGACTAAAAACCTCGACAAGGTGGGCATATATCTAGATCATGAAGGAGGGCAGGTGTCCTTCTACAATGCTAAAACCATGACCCACATTTACACCTTCAGTAGCACTTTCAAGGAGAAACTTTATCCCTACTTCTGCCCTTGCCTTAATGATGGGGGAGAGAATAAAGAACCATTGTGCATCTTACATTCACAGTAATTAGTCATACTATACTGTGTAAATTCAGAGTGTTATTAAAGAACTACTGAAATAGTTTACCAGTCTCACTGGTTTCTCTTCCCAATTTAATAATGAATAAATGAAAAGAGGATTCACAAATTAAATTCCATTCTCAGTGTCCTAAGTGGATTTTACCAAAGCCTTTCAAGATGTCATTCTAATTCATTAGGGTCCTCTATGACACAGGAGCCTCTCTCATGAGAGTGATCATCATGCTATCGTTACTGAATAAAACTGCAACTTGAGTTTGTGATATTTGGGAACCCTTGTCAAATGTGCCCAGACATTCTATTATGCTGTCATTAATCTCCAGCATAATGACACATATTAGACGAATTTTCAGATATATACTCTTCTTCCTATTTAATTTTCTTTTTTAAAAGAAATCCTTACCTGAGGATATGTTTTTCATTGATTCTAGAGAGAGTGAAAGGGAGAGGGACAGACAGAAAAACATCAATATGAGAGAGAAACATTGATCAGTTCCCTCCCGTAGGTGCCCCAACCAGGGATTGAACCCACAACCTGGGTATGTTCCTGGACCAGGAATCAAACTCTCGACCCTTTGGTGCTTCAGGAGGACGCTCAAACCAACTGAGCTGCACTGGCCAGGGTTTAATTTTCTTTTAATATAACTTTTGCAACACATTTCTTCTCTAGAACTTGTTACTGTAATTAAAAAAAACACCTGTAATTTAAAAAACAAAGCTGCTCCAGAGATTTAGAGAAAAGAAAAAAAAAAGAAAATAGTCTGGGCCAGTTTATAATCTTGTCTTGAATTATCTCAATATACTTTTTAGTCCAGTGAACCTCTGACGCTTTCTCAGCCCCTTTTTCTTGCTTTATCTATCTATGGGGGCACTTTATCTATCTATGGGGGCACTTGTTTTTCCATATTCAAATATATTTAACCATTTCCATTTGCTATGTCCTTTTCATCATTCCTGTCTATAATTTAAATTTCAGTATTTTTCATCTTGTCCTCTCCAATATACTCATCCTCCAGCTTGTTCCATCTTTCTAAGTCTAAAGTACTTAGCATCATTGATCTCAGCCGTACCCTTGATGAACCATCCCCATTTCCTTTCCTTAGACGTTTCACATAACTGGGTTTCATTCTCTATATCTGACAGGATTTTTTTAGGTGAGGGGAATGGGTATTTAGGACCTGCAGCAGTGGCCATCTAAAATCATAATAAGCACAGCTCTTTGGCAGGGTGAAAGCCCCCAATTTGTAATAATGGAAAGGATACACACACATTACAGGTAATAGTCATGTATCATTGGCATACATAATACACATACACTCATAGCTGCTTACTTAGGTAAACAGCCATGACATAATTATGCTACATTTATTTATTCATTTATTTTTATTTTATTTTTATTTAAAATATTACAGATGTCTCTTTTTCTCCCCAATGACCCGTTTCCCACCCCCCCCCGTTCCTGCCCCCTCCCCAGTCCCTCTCCCCACCATTGTCCGTGTCCTTGTGCGTATCTGCATATAAATTCTTTGGTTACTCTCTCCCCCTCCATCCACTTGCCCTCCTCCATCCCTCTAACATTCATCAGTCTCATCTATGCTTCCATTTAAAAAGTTACTTTTTAAAAATGAATTCACTTCAATTAGAATATAATGAGGACTTTAAAAAATTATTTTTAAAAATATCTTTTTATTGATTTTAGAGAGAGATGAAGGGAGAGGGAGAGTGAGAAACACCAATCAACTGCCTCCTGCACGCCCCCTACTGGGGATCAAGCCCATAATCCCTGCATATGACCTGACCAGGAATTGACGCTCAACAAACTGAGCCACAGTGGCCAGGACAGGAGTTATTTTATGCCTGGAACCTTGCAAGATGTTTTAAAGGAAGGAAAATAAGCACAAAAAGAAAAAAGATTCCTCCAGAAAGATTTAAAAGAAATTCAGATGTTTGGACCCCACCCAAGACCAATTAAAGCAAAATCTCCAGCACATGTGACTCTAATGTGCTACTAGGTCAGCAAACCATTGAACTAAAGGAATACATTTTCTTTAAAATTTAAAAAAAAAATTCAAACATACAGAAAAATTGCAGATTTGTATGACAAACTCCCATGTACTCTCCACCTAAATTCACCAATTATTAACATTTTCCCACATTCTCTTAGTCTCTCCCACATCCACCCCATATGATTTTGTGTATGTATATAATTATTACTAATGTTAACTTGCTGAACCACATTAGATTAAGGTGCAAGCATTACAATTCTTATCCTTAAATATTTCAGCAAGTATCTCCTAAGAACCAAGATATTCTCTATATAGTCACTATCAAATTTAGAAAATTTAACATTGACATGATACTACTTACTAGCTACTATTCAGTCCATATTCAGTAAGTAAATATGTCTAATGATGGGGTTTTAGGAAAGGTGGTAAAGAATTTCAAGTAGTATGACAAAGAGTTTGGAGGATAGAAGAGGGCTTATAACTGCCTCTTAAATTATATGCATAGTTCTGGATAATTGATATCTAAAATCTGTCCTTTGGGAAAGATGAGTATTACAGAGTTCAGAGGAAGGAGAGGTAATATTCACCAGAATAGGAGAAAATTATAAGGAAAAGTTGTAAGTTGGATAGTGAAAAATGAGTAGGAATGAATAAAAATTCTAAATTTGCAGAAATCAATTTTTCTTAAAACTGAATTTTTTGTGGTGATGGTTGCATAACTATCTATATAAATATACTAGAAATTAGTGAACTGTACACTTATAATGGAGACATTTTTACAGGTTGTAAATTATACCACAATAAAGCTGGAGTTTTTTTAAAGGAAAAGAAAAAAAGTAAGGTTTTATTCAGATCCCCAGAAGAAAAAGGACAGACTGCAAGTGTATACACATTTTCCACTACCTATAGGTGTCCATCTTAATACTTTCTCTGACATGCTACCTCAGCTCTCCAGCATTTGTCTTAACATTTAGATGACACAAATTTATTTTCCCATAGTTTTCCCAAATAAATGGTTATTCTGTACTGAATAATTTAAACAATCCCTCTACTTAGAACTCATTATAATCAAAGGCAGGAATCCTTCTAATGATTATGAATCATAAAACATCAGTATGAGACCTCCCTTGTGGATACAGACTCTGAATGGTATTCATTAAGAAGCGTGAGTGGGGCTATCATACAGTTTTATCTTAGGGTATAGGATATGAGGCTGATAGAAACAAAAATATCCTTGTATGAAGTAAAAGGTAAAAGAAGCCCCAGTGTGTTAGAATTCACTGAGGTGAGAACCCTAAAAGGAGAATGCCTTGTGCTTTTCTTTGACGAACTGGACTTTTAGAGTAATAGTGGTAATATCATTGCACAGTTGTATAACATAGCTGAGATACAGAAGAAAAAATAGTAAAACTAGATTATGAGTTATTTTCAGGGAAAGAGATGCTCTGGGTAAATTAATTTTTCAGACAAGTAAACATGGTTTATTCAAGGCCAAATATTTTATTAACTACTTTAGATAAAAACCTCCTACTTTGACATACATTCTTGACTATTTTATTTATTTATTTTTAAAATATGTTTTTATTGACTTCAGAGAGAGGAAGGGAGAGGGAGAGAGAGATAAAAACATCAATGATGAGAGAGAGTCATTGATCCGCTGCCTCCTGTGAGCCCCCAGACAGGAAATGAAGCAGGCAACCTGGGCGTGTGCCCTGACCTGGAATTGAGCATTGACGTCCTGGTTCATAGGTCGACGCTCAATCACTGAGCCACGCTGGCCAGGCATTTCTTAACTATTTAAAAATATTAAATTGTAAAATACATGCAGAAGAATGTATTGAATGTATACAGGGTGTCCCTCCCCCAAAAATGTATACATATTTTAACAGCGGATAGCTCAATTCTGCAAATGAAATGTATTTGAATAAACACTGCCTTTATAATTATTCAAAGTGTGTGTATATATTTTGGGGAGATACCCTACATATGCAGTTTAGATTATACTATAAAAGTCAAGTACTCATTAACTGGCCATCTAGTTTTGGAAACAGAACAGTATCAAAATCTTTGAAGTTCCCTGTGTACTTCTCTCAGCTCTGAGATAATCACTAATCTACATTTTGTATTGGCTTTTTCCTTTTTAAAAATATTTCACAGGTCTGCTTTTCCAACAAATGTACTGTTTAGTTTTTTCTATACTACATATGTTAAGTATAATTTCACTACCTTTTTTTAAAACTTTAAATGAATGGAATCATGTTGTATGTCTTCCTCTGTTTTTTAAAAAATCCAAATTGCCCAGCCCGGTGTGGCTCAGTGGTTGAGCATTGACCTAGGATACAGGAGACTGAGGTTCAATTTCCAGTCAGGGCACATGGCCAGGTTGCGGGCTCGATCCCCAGTCGGGGGCATGCAGGAAGTAGCCTATCAATGAATCTCTCATCATTGATGTTTCTATCTCTCTCTCCTTCTCCCTTCCTCTCTCTGAAATCAGTAAACATATATTTTTAATAAATAAATAATCCAAATTACGTTGTGTTCCATTTCATGAAAATAAAACAATTTAAATATCCAAACTACTGTGGTTTCTAGTTTTTTATTTTTGTTTTTTGGTTGGTTATTGCTATTGCTTTAACCACAATGTTGCCATAAACATTATTGTATATGTGTATTGGTAAATAGGAACAAGAATTTCTCTAGGTACAAATCTAAGAAATGCTGGAACATACAGTATGCATATCTGTAATGCTGAATTGTTGGTCAAAGCTATTGCGCGAATTTACATCCTCACAAGAGGATGTGCGTTCCCATTAATCTATGTCTTTGCCAATTCAATTTTTACCAGTAAGGTAAGTACATAATAGTATCTCATTGTAGTTTTAGTTTGCATTTCCCTAATTACTACTGTGGTTGAGCATCTTTTCATAAACTTATTGGTCATTTAAGTTTCTTCTTTTATGAAATGCCTATTCAGATGTTTGCCCATTTTTTCTATTGGATTGTTTGCCTTGTAGTGATTCATAGGATTATTTATAGGTTCTGGATACCAATCCTTTATTGGTTATTTGCTCTGTAGATATCTTCTGCTGGTTAATACTTGTGTCTCATTTAAAAGATCCTTCTCTATTCAGAGGCCAGAGAGAGAGATTTTTCTGTGTTTTATTCATGTTTTAAAGTTTTGCCTTTCATATTTAAATGCTTAACAGTTCAATCAACTAGAAAGTAACAAGTATACATATGCATGCACCTAACATCATAATTTCAGTATATATAAAGCAAAAATTAACAAGAAGAAATAGATAAAACCACAAGTAAAGTAGATTTTAGCATCCCTCTCTCAGTAATTGATAGAGGAGTCAGACAATATGATGAACAAATATGACCCAATGAACATCTGTAGAACACTGCACCCAACACCTCAGAACAGCCAACAGCTGCAAAATATTTTTTAAACACACATAGAACATTGACCATATACTTCAGTCATAAGGAGAATTCCAACAAATTTTAAAGGATTATAATCACACAGGCCATATTCTTTTAATTTAATGCATTTAAGAATCCAGAAATCAATAGCAACAAGGTAAATAAATAATCCCATGTATTTGAAAATTTTAAAATATTTTAAATAACCCATGGATCAAATAACTTACATTGGAAATCCAAAAATATTTTAAATTGAATAATAAAAAAATGACATCTCAAAAACTTTGGCACACAGTTTAAAGGAAATTTATATACTTATATGTACAATTTAGAAAAACAAAGAATGAAAATCAATTATCTCTTTCAAGACATTAGAAAAAGAATAGCTATCTAAAACCAAGGAAATTATAAGAGCAGAAATTAATGATAGAGAAAAGAAATATATCAAGTATCTATGAAGCCAGAAGTTTCTTCTTTGAAAAGGCTAATAAAATTGACAAACCTCTGGTGAGACTAAAAAATAAAAAGGCACAAATAACTAGTATCAGAAATGAAAAAGGAGCTATTACTACAGAGCCTTGCAGACATTAAAAAAGATAATAAAAGCTTTTATGAACAGTGTTATATCAGTATTTTTGAAATTTTAGATTAAATGGGATGAACACCAGAAAATACAGCTTATCAAAACTGATCTAAGGAAGAGGGTGGATACTGTAAAAGAAAAGCATAATTTTGAGAAAACTGGAAATTTGAACACTCATGATATTTGACTGTATTAAAAATTATTATTTTTAAGTGTGATAATGGTATTGTGGTTATGTTTTTTAAAAGGTCCAATTAAAACATTTATAAATGAAATGATAAAATGAGTTTTGCTTCAAAAGAATACTTGATGCTAAAATTCTACTTCTGGGTATTTAACCAACTCTGAAAGACATATGCATCCCTACATTCATTGCAGCATTATTTCCAATAGCCAAATAAGTGTTTTTGGATATTATGAATGGATAAAAGTGTGGGGTATATATACAATGGAATTTTATTACTCAGTCATAAAAAAGATTGAAATCTTGCCATTTGCAACAACATGCTTGGTCCTGGAGGGCATTATGCTAAGTAAATCAGACAGGAAAAGACAAATACTGTATGATTTCACTTATATGTGGAATCTAAACAATAAAACAAATGAACAAATAAACAAAATTTGTTTGAAACAGACTCATAGATACAGAGAACAAACTGGTGGCTGCCAGAAAGAGGCGGTGTCAGGGGGTGGGCGAAATAGGTGAAGGGGATTAAGGGACACAAATTCACAGTTAAAAACGAAATAAGACATAAGGGATTATAACAACAGCATAGAGAATAGTCAGTAGTACTGCAGTAACTTCGTACAGCGACAGAAGGTAACTAGACTTACGGGAATAACTACATTGTAACGTACATAAATATCGAATCACTATATGGTATACCTAAAACCAATATAATATTGTAAGTCAATTATACTTCAATTTAAAAAAAACATTTGATGCTACACAGCCTGCACCCATGCCTGTACAACATAGCACAATAATTTTGTTAATACATACTCACGGTTTAAAATTCACAGGTATGACTACTGACCCCTCCCTGCAGAGTAGGTCTCCTCAGTCTGGTTGTGGCCGAATCCCTCTTCCTCCTGCCTCAGGCTTTTCCCGCCCACTACCCTGAGAACCAATCATCGAGCAGGCCTTCAGACCTGGGACCAATCAGCGATCTCTGCTACCGCTCCCTCACCCATGACCTCGACTGCAAGGCGGCCGCCATGTTCCAAGGGCAGCGGGGTTGGTTCTGCCGCAGCGTTGGCGGGAACCTGAGGCAATTCTGGGGTAGGAAGCCGGGTGGGAAGGGTGGGTGCGGTGATGAGGGTAGCACCCCTCCCCACTCTTGTGCCTTGGCCCCACGGTACTTGCTGACTTACCCTTTCTTTGCTCTTGCCTCCACAGTAGCCGAAGGGGGGACGATCAGTGACCTGAGGGCCGCGGACTTCTTGTTCAGCTGTGACGCTTCCCACCCAGACACGCTGAGGTACCTGAACGCCACCTGTCACGATGAGCCAGGAGTTGGAGGTGGAAATTGCAGCCCACTCATAAACGTGGATGATCGGAAGAGGCTGGAAACGAGCAAGCTTTCAGTCCTAAATGTGGGGATTAAAATAGATAATCTTTCTCCTCTCCTGTCTGCCACAGTGGCCTGGCCTCCTTCCTGGTCCCCCAGTGGCTTCTCGAGTTCCAGTGTTAACGGCTGTCTCTCCCACAGCTCCACGTGACTTCTTGAAGGCCCCTCATATTCAATACGCTTAAACCAAATCTCCTGATTGCCCCTCAGACCTGCACCAGGTCCTGTGCTCTCAAGCTTAAAACCTTTTTTTTGAATAACAACCTCTACCCACATTCATCAGTCAGTGGCCAGACACCATGGATTGTACCCCTCAAACATTCTTAGTACTCGCTGTCACTACCTTAGTACACACCCTAATTACCTCTTGCCCTGACTATCAGGGTATTTTTCTGGGGGGTTGCTCTGCCTTCGATCTGTCCACCTGTGATTTCCTCACATTGCTGTTGGATTATGTTTATAAAGCAGAGGTCTAATCACTGCCCTGGCTGCCCCTCTTCCCCATCCCCTTAACCCCCAGGCTGATTACCTACAGATAGATAATTGTCCCTACTTCCATTTATTTATTCTGTTTTTGAAAGGTTGAATACATTCTTGTTTATTTCATAACCTAAAGTATTTCCTTTCTTTCTCCTAGGGTATATCAGAGCCTCGATTACATAGACGACAATGCTACAGTTTTTCATGCCTACTATCTCTCTGCAGTAGCTAATGCTGAAATTAAAAATTCAGTGGCTTTAGGTCATTTCGTTCTTCCACCTGCATGCCTGCAAGAAGGTTAGCAAAGATCATTCGCCCAATCCTGTCAGACAGTCAAATCCCCCTAAGTCGTCCAACTGTATACTGATCTAAGTGGGAAAGCATGCACTTCGGATCAGATTGCCTTGATGTATATTCTAGTTTTATTTGTTTATCCTTCATGCATTCACTGAGATCCTCCTGTGTGCCATAGGCTGGGGATTCAGTGCTGAATAACACAACGCAGATCTTGTTCTCATGGTTCACTGGCTGGGATCCAACACTCACTAGTTCTGTAACCTTTAGGGCCTTCTCCCAAGCTGTTTTGAGGATAAAATGAGATAATATAAGAAGTCTGATCTGTGAACATTCAATAAAATGTTCTTTGCTAGTTTTGAATCTCTTCATTATATTTCTGAAAAATACTTTTCTACTTTCTGACATTTAAAGATTCATTATGATAATAAACCCTTCTATTACTATTGTTGTTTATACTTTTGAAAGTACTTTCACATTATGTCAGCAACCCTGTGAAGTAAAGGGCAAGTAAATAAAGTACTTCTGAAATGGGTTCTTTTAATTTCCCCTGATTTATTCTATTCAACCCTATCTATCTTACATGGCTAACTCTAAATATCCCATTTTTGTACGTCTTGCATTATTACCCGATTCTTGATGTGTATATGTCCATTCCTAGCAAGACAGACAGAAGCTAGTACAAATTTCCCGTGATCAAAGTATTAAAACAAAAAATGCTTGAAAAAGAGTTCTATAGAAGAGTTTTAGAAACCCCAAAGATTGGGTTCCTTTCATAGTTTTAATGTCCTGGTAGGACCTATTTATAACAATAAATTGCTCTAAGTGGTTATGTAAATAAATTAATGACTCCTATTCTGTCTGAGTTTAGCATCTTACAATTACATTGTATTTAGATTTTTAAAAACTGTCAGAAATGAAAACATGCTCCTTTTTAAAAATAAAAACTATACATTATTAATCCACCTAGACCAGTATTGTCTGGTAGAAGTATGAAGACGCAAATTTGAGCCACACATCAATCTTAAACTTTCTAGTAGCCACATTAAAAAGAATAAAAAGAAATAGGTGAAATTAATTTTAAGAATATATTTTATTTAACCTACTCTATCGAAAATATCATTTCAATATATAACCAATATAAGAGCTATTGAAATATTTTACATTTTTTGATACTAAGTCTTTGAAATTCAGTATTTATGTTAAGCTTACAGCACATCTCAGTTTGAACTAGTGACACATTTCATTATGGTGCCCACATGTAGCTAGTCAAGTGGCTACTACTTGGCAGAATAGATCTAGAGGAAAGCTACCTTTTTAGCCTTGAGTGGGCTACTGTGGAAACTTTTAAGATCTTTGAGTTAGGATGATGACATAGTCCTTTGACATACTGAGCATTGTAGAATTCCTGCACTACCATGTCCACTAGACATGTTGCTCTTCCACCCATCTTTTAGCAAAGTAAATTATTGAATTCTTGAAGACTTCTATTCTAAAAATTCAGGAATTTTACAGCTTTTATTTTGACTGGACAATTGCCTTCTTTATTATTGCTTGGTCTAAAGACACTGACATCTAATGAAAAGATATATTCCAGCAAGAAAACTTTACAACAATGATTCTCATAATGCACTGGAATCATCTGGAAAGTTTGTTGGAAATGTAAATTCCTGAGCTCCTTCTCAATAATCTGATTCAAAAGAAATCTGCATTTTAAACAAGTATCTTAGGTGATTTTGATACAAGTGGAATAACGCTGGCCTAGAAATTTCAGACTTCAAGTAAAATTCAGAAAATGTTACATTTACTTTTTAAAAAACAGTATTGGATTTGTTTTTCCTACAACAGAAATAAGAAGAAAAATTGGTAGTTTTATTTGGGAACAAGACCAACATTTTCTGACAGAAGAGGTAAGAGTAAAATAAGGTACTTAATTAAAATCTACAGTTTCAAAAATTTTTGCAAGCGGTGTAATCTTAAAAATGTTTGCCTGTGACATGTTAGCACCAATGATCCAGGTTAAGGAATTTAAAGACCATGTTTTTCTTGAACATTATCTGATTTGACATTGTTTTTATACTAGTACATTAGTAATATTGAGATTTTTTTGTACGAATAAAATCATTCATATAACTTGAAATTTTGCTTCTGTCAGTAATAATAAGGGAGTAATAGTTGCCTAGTATATACCAGTTCTTTTCTGCCAGTGTAGATTCTGATTGATTAATTACGGTGTTGTACCATTTGTTAAATATTTTTAATAACACCCCTCAGTAAATGTGCATAATACTAAAAATTGAATTTTATAGCTTTTGCCATCCTACCTCAAATTTGCCTATGCTTTTGACTTCAGAATCTTTATGCAGTAGCCAAGTTTGGGATAATTTGAACATCAAAATTAACAATGACAGTAATGAATTATAAAACATTACATTTTTAAAAGTTCATGACTCCATAGTGATACTTCAAAAGCATAAAGAAAGAAAAAATAGAAAAACAGAAGGAAGGCAGGAAGGAAAAGATGGGATAAGAGAAATTTTCCTTAAGGATAGCAGCTAATAAATATACAAAGAATGATAGAACAGAAAACCCCACTTTACCACTCCCAATAAAATCATTGATTTAGGCAAGGGTCATTAATGGATGTTAAAACCATGATCTCAAATGATCACCCCACAGATTACTAATTATAAAGGTAAGCAATGTACCTTTACACTGGAGAGATCTATCAGACCACCACCTTAACCAACTGATCAAATTTAGCATCACCAATACTGGAACAACCTCTCATTATGTTCAGCTTGATGTAATACGATAAAAAGTACATAATATTATCTCTGTAATGTTCCTGTTCAAAATGCTTAACCTGAATCTAGTTATGACTAAACACTCAGACAATTGTAGAATATTGGAAATACCGCAAAACAATTAGCTGGCTTAGGGTTTTTAAAACAATGTCATAAAAAAAAAGGCAGGAAGACTGTTTTAGATTAAGAGACATAACCAAATGTGATGTATAAACCTTGACTGGATTCTGGATTTTAAAAAAAAAGTTTAAAAAAAAGGCATTTTGAGAACATTTGGGAAAATTTAAGTATGGACTGTATTACTAGGTGATATTGAATTAATGTTATTTTTTTTTAACTGTGATAGTGGTATTATAAAGATAAAATATATTTTTTAGAAAATGCAATGCTAAAGATTAAGGAATAAAATGTCACAATATCTGCAAATATTTTCAGATGGTCCAGTAAAAATAAAAATTAATGGGGAAGAAATGCAGGGTGGTAAAAATGCCAACACTTTATGAACCTAGGTGAAAGGTATATAGTACTTATTGTATTACTCTTTAACTTTTGCTAAGTTTGAAATTTTTCAAACTAAACAGGAAGAACATCTTTACAATTAATACGTCTAAAGCCAAACAATTAACATTTATTTTGTACTCCTTTTATTAATTTGTTTTTTTCTTCTCAAAGTATCATAATCTGAAAATAATATTTCTTTTATAGTCTTTGTCTATGTTGTACAAAGGACCAAAATATTTAACCACTGTGGCTTATCACAGTGCTTCCAGGGACATGAATGGTGATAGAATGGTTATTATTTGATAGTAATTATTGAGTATTCCAGGACTTTAGAGCTAAAAAGTCCTTAAAGATCATTAATTTAATCATTCAGTCTTAGAAATGAGAAAACTAAGGTAAAAGAGAAGTAAAGATCTGTCTTGGTTCACATAGCTAGATATTATTAGAAAAGTGGAACAAAATTTTCTCAGCTCCAACCCAGTCCAGCATTTTTTCTACTAAAAAATTAGAACATGCCTGCTGTACTATTGACTATTGACTAGACACTATTGACTCTAGAACTTGTATGATTATATAGTAAAGGATTTTGTTAGTTCTTTCAAAATATTGATTGATATTGAATATTAGCCAATTATAATGTGATTTCTTTTGCTATCCACAGCATGATGAAATAACACCAAATGAAATAAGCCCCCTTAAGGAAAACAGTGAGCTAGCCACAGATCACCAAAAAGAATTATCCAAAAGGTATTGAATTCATATGCTTCATTGATATTCAATTCAATGTAGACATCTTTGAGCACTGACTATGTGTTTATCTCATTTAATTTTCAGTTTTCTTATGAAATTGTACATCATCACATTGATATTTTACAGAAAGAGATCTAGGATCAGATAGATTGTAATTTGCCCAAAGTCTTCTATTAAGTGGGGAGATGCAGGATTTAAACTGAGTCTATCTAATTCTAGAGCCCATGCATTTAACTACTGTGTTAGACTAACCTTGCAGAAAAGAAGCTAGAATTTTATTTATATTATGATTACTGTTACATTATTTTTTAAATATATCTTTTTATTAGAAGAAAATATACTAATTATTAGCAGTAATTTTATTAGGATTGGAAGTTGTGATGTGATTACTTTGGTTTAAGAAATTAAATTTATAAAGACAAAAGTGTACTTGTCATTGTGTTAGGGCCAATCTTTGAGAGGTCCCCTTGTTGCAGACTTATTTATTATCTAGTCTTAATTTCATATTTTCCAGTTTAGTGGTTTCAAAATATTCATGGGGGAGCATTGGTTATGCAAAAGTCTGGTATTTGACTGCTAAAATAAAAATGATCAATAGGAATTGTCTTGCCCAGCCAGGGTGGCTCAGTGGTTGAGCACCAACCCATGAACCAAGAGGTCACCAGTTCGATTCCTGGTCAGGACACATGTCTAGGTTGGGGGCTCAGTCCCCAGTAGGGGGTGTGCAGGAGGCCACCAATTGATGTTTCTCTCTCATCGATGTTCCTCTCTCTCTCTCTCTCTCTCTCTCTCAAATCAATAAAAACATTTAAAAAAAATAGTAATTGTCTTTCTTCAATATAAAAAGTAATGTTTGCTCTAGCCAGTTTTGCTCAGTGGTTAGAGCATCGACCCTCAGACTAAAGGGTTCTGGGTTCAATTCTAGCCAAGGGCACAAACCTCTGTTGCAGGCTCAAACCCCAGCCCCGGTCAGGGTGCGTGCAGGAGGCAACCAATTGATGTCTCTCTCACATCGATGTTTCTGTCTCTCTATCTCCCTTCCACTTTCTCTGAAAAGCAATGGAAAAAATACCCTTGGGTGAGGATTAAAAAAAAAAGGTAGTAAGTTTAATTTATAGAGTTTTTTTCAATTTTAAGTTTTTCTCCCTTAATTTTTTCTTACATTTTTTATACCTACTATTTTGGTTTGTTACAATTTGATGTAAGTTGTTATCTGATGTAACACAAAGTTGCATATTCAATTATGTTAAATTTAGTAAACCATTGCTTCATGGTTTGGTGACTTCGAGATATCGTACCACTTAAGTTTGAGAATCCATATTTTAGGTTTTTGGGGTCTCTATGTGTAACACTCCTTTGAACTTACTTGTTATGCTTTTTGAGATAAGAAACTGGTAAGGAGAGGAAGGAAAATGACACTAGAAGGTGTGAGACCAGGAAGATATTCTTAAGAGCTGGATAGAGGAGAGAATAGTTATCCTAAGTGACCTTGTAAGAGAAGGCTGGGAAATAGAATTAAAAAGTGCCTCCCAGTGTGATTCACTTGGCTAGGAAAGATATAAAAGTTCTTTAAGAAACAGTTGTCCTGCAAAGTACGGAAACCATAAAAGAAACGATTGATAAATATGACTACCAAACATTTTTTGTTTTGTTGTTTTGTTAATCCTCACACAAAGATATTTTTTTTTAATTGATTTTAAGAGAGTGGAAGGGAGGGATTTGGGGGGAGAGAGTGAGAGAGAAACATCTATGTGAGAGAGACACATCAATTGGTTGCCTTGTGCCGCAACCCCAGGGCTGGGGATCGAATCTGCAACCCAGGTGCGTGTCCTTGACCAAGAATCAAACCTTCATCGCTTTGGTGCATGGGCCAACACTCTAACCACTGAACCACACTGGCTAGGGCCTCAAAAATATTTTAAATTTGTACAAGGCAATAAAAATACTATAAACCAAGTCAAAAGAAAAATATACACTGGGAAAAACATTTGACAAAGGCTAGTTTCCTTAATATACAAAGAAGGCTTACGAATCTGGGGAAATATGTTCAATCCAATAACAACAAAAGTAGACAAAGGATATGAATAGACACATTCTGTAGATGTCTACCTACAGCCTTTTTTGTGTGTGGAACCACCATAGGGTGCAGTGCAAACATAGATAAAATATATTTTACACTTGAAGCATTTAAGTGTAAATGCTAGTATTGAACACAAGCAGTGAACTAGTTGTTGAGTACTTGCTAAATACAAGACTCTTGTGAGCTCCTGTTCATAATAATTCATTTGTTTCTCAGAACCTTATAAGATAGGTAAATAGTATTAGTCCCATTTTACAGTTGAGGAAACAGGTGTCAGAGAGCTAAATAATTCACCCAATATTATTTCAGTAGTGAAGCTGAATTTGAAACCAAGGCTAGCTAGCTGATACACTCTTTTTTTCAATATGTTTTTATTGATTTCAGTGAGAGGAAGGGAGAGGTAGAGAGAGAGATGGGAAACATCAATAATGAGAGAGTCATTGATCAGCTGCCTCCTGCATGCCCCATACTGAGAATCTAGCCCACAACCAGGGCATGTGCCCTGACCAGGAATTGAACCTTGATCTCTTGGTTTATAGGTCCAATGCTCAACCCCTGAGCTACTCTGGCCAGGCCAGAGTCCAAACTCAATCACTATCCTGTCTTCCTTCCCCAATATGTTCCCAAAATCTTCAGGAAATTGCATGGATGTTTATTTTTCTTGTTTTTAATTACCATAATTTTATTATTATGAATATAATGCATGTAATTTGTCAAAATAGAAAATACAAAAAAGAATAAAGAAAATTAAAACCCCACCACTCAGATATAACCACCACCATTAGTATATTTTTGCTAGTTTTATACAAATACATGCATTAAATAGAGTTAATGTCGACTGCATACGGTTGTATGTGAAACAGAGAGTTTATTCTTGTATTATTATTTAGTAATATTACTGTATTAATTACCATATGAACAACTGTAAACTTACTTTTGTTCTACCCTATATAGCCTGTCCCTTGATTTTCCATTGAGTGTTCAATGGGCAGTTCCCCATTTTGAAAAGCCTTATTTAATATGATTTGTAAGAGCTGTATATGGTATTTCATCTTGTTTAACTACCTTTTTAAAAAAATGTTTTAAATTATTTACAGGTTGTTTCTCTTATGGCACCTTCATGAACAACTTTTTAAAAAATATATTTCTCTGCTTTTAAAGATGATATTCTTAATTTAAATTCTCAGATTTGGAATTTACAGTATAAAGAGATATGAATATTTTTTAAAGGCCATGATGTCTACTGTTAGTTGCTTTCTACAAAAGTATAAATTTAAATTACCACCAGTGTTGGTCTCACTGCATCCTCATCATTATATTAAGTGTTAATAAGAAGCCTTGTGCTAACTTAATAGATGAAAGTGGCAACTTCTTTTAATTTTAATTTTCATTTGATTACTAATAGGTTTGAACTTTTTTGAATTTGTTTATTAGAATTTTATAGTTCCTTTTCTGTGGCTTTTTGTTTCTATTATTTCTCCATTTTCTATTGGGGGGTCTTATTGTTTTGCTTATCAACTTGTCTGAAGTCTTTATATAATGACCATATCATCTTTTTGCCAGTTTGTCACATTGTATCCTCAGTTTGTTGTCTGATTTATACTTCTTCAGAGATACACATTTTAATTTTTTACATTATTAAATTAATCACTTTTATAATTTCTTTATTGCTTTTACCTTCAGAAAAGTCCTTTCCCACTCAGATATCAAATAGGTTTTTAACTCTGCAGAAATTTATTTTGGTGTAAGATAATTGGTGAAGATCTAATTATTTTTGTTTTGCAAATAAGAAATTTCCACCAGGTTTTTAAAAATAAATCTGTTTCAACGGATGTGTGATATCCCTTTGTCATACGTTGTTTTTGTGTATATGAAGATCTATTTTTAGACTACTTGTTTCATTCCATTAATCTGTGAATCTATTTTTATATCAATACAATATTATGTTAAGTTAGATAACTTTATTTATGTATTTTAATACCTGAAAAGGTAAGTCCCAAACTCCCTTTTCCTTAGCTCTTCATGCCTACTTATTTTTTTTCTATGTTCAGATTTTAATTATTTTTAATAGGTAACATATTCACATGGTTTAAAATCCAAAATATACAAAAGTGGATACTATGAAAATGTATTGGCCCCTAACAAGCCAGATTCCTTCCAGAGGCAGTCAATATTATCAGTTTCTAATATATGCATGTACTAGCAAATTTATATACATATTCCTTAATTTCTCCTGTTTGCACACATAGTAAGTAATACACTGTAGTCCATTCATTTGTGATGCAACAGTACCTCTGTTTTAATTACTTAGAATATGATTTAATATCTAAAACTAGTTCCTCCTCCTCACTCTTTTTCAGATTTTCTTAGCTATTCTTTCTGAATTTTTCCATCTGATTTTTACAACCACCTTGTTCATATTTTTTAAAAATTCCTGTTATTTTTAGTGACATTACAAAATTTTTTATTAGCTTAGGGACATTATGATCCAAATATTCCTTTCTGAGAAAGTGGTATTCTTCTCCCCCTCCCTCCCATTTGTTCAAGTTTTCTTTTGTGGCCTTAAGGAACTTTTTCATATTTTCTTTATACAAATCTGTACTTCTTTTAAGATTATTCCTAGGTATGTTTTTTTCATTATGTTACAAAATTAGTCTTGCCTCCTAATAGATATTCTAACATGTTGCTTAGGTGAATTTTAGAATTATTTTTTTTTCTTAAGCTTTAAAATCCCTTTGGGACTTTATTGAGAATTGTGTTAAACTTCAATTTGAGAAGAATTGTTATCTTTATAATTTTCATTATTCCTATCCAGGAGAATGCTTTTGGTTTTCTTTTATTTTTCTCTTCTATATCTCAGTAAAGGTTTTTATTTTCTACATATAAGATCATAAATTTCTTACTATGGTTATTCCTAGATTTTTATGAATTTTATTGCTATTGTGGATCTCTTGCATTTTATTTTGTACTAGTTATTGCTATTATACAAGAAGGTTATTGATTTGGATGTATTTGTCTTATATCTACCCATTTAGAAGAATATTGAAGTTGATTCTCTTGGCTTTTCAGGGTGCCGAAGCTTATCATTTTGTTAATAATGAAAGTATTGTTTTATCCTTTCACTAGATATCTCTTCTGTTTCCTTTTCTCCCCTTCCCCATCTCTTATTGCTTGGCCAGAAATTTAGAGCCATGATAAATGGTAATAATGATGGGTATCCTTGTTTAGTCCCTGATGTTTTGGGGAACACTATTTTGCTTTATTTGTAGGATCTCATTCGAACTGAACTATGGTTTCTTTTAGAAGAGTTTAGATGAAATCTAATTTTTAAACAAATTGAAAATAAAGTCTGTATTATCACTCAGTATAATGTTAGATTTTTAGAAAAATAATTTAAGGGTGATCCCAATTTTTTATTATTAAGGTTTTTATTTTCATACAATTGTATTATCTAGTTGTTATATGTGGCCTAAATATAGTAAATCTTTTTATTTGGCACAGTTAGAAAATAGGATATTTTAGCTGAAAACTGTTTAGCAATTTAAAAATTAGAATATAGCCCGGCCATTGTGGCTCAGCAGTTGAGCATCAACCTATGATCCAGGAGATCCCCGTTCCATTCCTGGTCAGGGCACATGCCTGGGCTGTGGGCTCCATCCCCACCAGGGGGCGTGCAGGAGGCAGCCTATCAATGATTCATCATTGATGTTTCTCTCTCTCACTCTCCTCTCCGAAATAAAAACATTTATATATATAATTTAAAAGAATATAATTAATTATACACTATACAACTACACTAGAATAATTTAACTTTCTTTTGAATCTTAGTGTACCTCATGATTATCCCAGACATCATTTTTTAATTTTAGTTTAAAGTATGGAAATACTAGTTAATGGTTTCAATTATTTGAACACTGAAAAACAAACAAAATGCTGTGATTATTTAAAATAGAGTCTACTATGCTTTTCTTTCCACATATTTAACATTACATATGTATATATGTATTTTCTCTCATTATAAAGTACTGTTGAATTATTACGCACTCAAGAATCCTGAGTAACTTCGGCCGCGGGAGCGGCCTCTGGCGCGCGGCTGGGGGCTGGGGGTTCGGGGCCGGGGGCCGGAGGCCTTGGGCCTGGGGCCTCGGGGGGCTCGGGGCTCGGGGCTCGGGGCTGAGGTGAGCGCCGCGCCGTGCGGCCGGCCCGAGGGTCCACAGCCCGCAGCCCGACGCTCCTTCCTCGCGCGGCGGCGGCGACCGGGTGGCCGAGGGAATAGTCGCCACCTTTGTTCCAGCCGCGCGCCCCACGCAGCCCGCTCGGGCCGTCCCGCCGTGGGTCCCGGCGCCCATCGGCTGGAGCGGCGCGGCTGCGGGCAGGCGGAGGAGCGGCGCCTGGCGGCTGCCACGGGGAACTGCTACTGGACGCAGTGCTTAAGACAGCTGCGCTTCGGACGCAGCGCAGCGGAGGATCGAAATATTTTAGACCATGCTCAAGAGGTGAGCATTTAGCTATAGAGCTTGAGAACCTGGTAGAAGCAATGAAGGGGAAAGCCCAGGAAGCAGACTTAGGGTTCTTACCGGGGAGGAAGTTGTTGACCTCCGAGAGAGGCGTTATGATGCTATTGCTGAAAAGCAGAGACCTTGACACGGAAACTGAAAAGGAGTCAGCCTTGCAAGAAGAGAAGACTAGAAGAAGCGGCTTTATACGCTGCACAGCGTGAAGCAGCCAGGGCAGCAAAGCCTCGAAAGCTCTTGGAGGAAAGGCCGGGCGCTGTGCGTGGATGCCGCCCCTCCAGCAGTGCAGAATGTCAAGGTTCAGGACCAGAAGATGGCTTTGAGTCTTGTTTGAGAAATATAAAGTCACAGTGTGAAGTTTTTCAAAGTAGTAGACTCTCATCAGATGCCACAGTTTTGACACCAAATAAGAAAGCAGTTGTGATTTAATAACCAAAACTAAATCAACTAGCGGAAATGATGACAGCACGTCCTTAGAGCTAGAGTGGGAAGATGAAGAAGGAATGAACCGAATGCTTCCAATGAGAAAGTGTTCTAAGGCAGAGGAAGACATTCTCCCGGGCAGCACTCAAGTGTAGCGGCAAGAAGCCTGGAAGTCATCCTGCGTCAGCCTCTGATGACTACAACAGGCTGGAGTGGGAGAGCGATTTCCTGAGCGCGTGGATGACAATGGCAATTCCAGTACTCGGGGTTTGTGAGCCCTGTGCTAGAGCCATCTGCTTCAGGCAGGAAGCAGCCTGATGGAGATCAGCAGAAACAAGAGGGATGGTGAAGGTGACCCGGAGACAAGTCATTGTCTCTCCTGTATCAGCGTCTTTGAAACTGGACATGATGGCAGCGAACTCCCACCTGCAACAGGCAGAGCAGCGCTTTAGCGTACTCCCTGCTTCAGGCAACGAGATCCGGATCTAATGTTTTAAATGAAAATCTCCTGATAGGTGACTTATTTAGATTTTAAATTAAGAAAACAATACATGGAATACTTTCAATTGTATGTGAAATCATATACCAAGCCCTACGAACTGGTGTGTTACCTTTTCCTATCTCTTTATTTTTCATTTCAAGTTTGACAATAAGACCATACCTATAATCCGACAACAAAAGAAATAATTGTTGATAATAAAGTGGTTTGTGGGGAGCATTTAAAAAAAAAAAAAAGAATACTGAGTGAAAGACCCTCTAATATAATTCAATAAATACTTGTTTTGTAAAGTGGCCAAAAGAATAAAAAATATCTATATGGGCCCTTGTATTACTTAGAAGCACACAAGAAGTTCACACTTAACATTTTTACCCAATTAAGACTGAAATCTGATCAAAGAGCAGTTAGATTACTATGTATATTGCCTGGAATAATTTTTCATTTGTAAAACAAGTCCAAATATAAATACGACTTTCTGTATGTTTCATTTTACAGCACAAGAAAGCATTTTATAAGGACTCCAGTTGTAGAAAAGCAGATATACTTCCCTCTTCAGAATTATCCAGTGAACAACATGGTAACAGGTAATTTAAAATAAAATTTAGAGCCCTGGCTGGGTAGCTTAGTTGGTTAGAACATAATCCAGATATGTCAAGGTTACGAGTTTGATCCCTGGTCAGGGCACATATGAGAATCAACCAATGAATTCATAAATAAGTGGAATAACAAATTAATCTCCCTCTCTTTTCTCTCTCTCTTTTCTTTCCCCCTTCCTCTCTCTCTCTAAAATTAAAAAATAAATAAAATAAAATTTAGAGTAAACCCAAGTAGGGAAGAAACAAGGGAATATTTTGTACAACAAAGCTGCTGTTATACTAGCCTAGCAAGTAGAACCTCCTCTATTACACATGCTAATAGAGGAGACATCATTCACACATTAAATAAATTAATTTGCAGATATGACCCAAAGATAGCCTCATATTTTCTGTGTTAAAACACTAGTCTATACGTAGGGTTAGGACATGTCCCAGTTTATACAAGACAGTTTCCATTTATACCTGTTGTCCCGATAATAGTTTTTACTCTCATGTATCCCAGTTTGGAAGATAAATTATATAGACAACTTTAATCATAGTTTCCTTTGAGCATCTTATGAAACAGGCCCCTTTCCCTTATACACACACACACACAAGAACATAAACACACACCAACTTTACATATAACTTAAAGAGGCTTGCATATGCCCAGAGGCCCATTATGGATCACCCAGGTGTCCATTGACTCCATGTTTGGGTTTCCTAGTACCTGACAGAAAAGACAGTGAACTGAAGCTGACATTGAGAGAATGGAACCAAGAGAACAAGTTGAATAGTGGTCACTGGGATTTGGATAGTGCTAAGTGAAGTAGATATTTGGATACTTGATATGGGTAGTATTCAGTAGGCCATTGATAATTTTTAAAATAGAGGTCTAAAAAATTGTTTTCAAAACAGCAATTTTAAAAGTATAAGTTTTTGAAATTTTACTTAAAAAAACATTTGTATATTTATCTTTTTCTCTTTATTTAGCAGTGTCAAAACTATCTCCACAATAATCTTCAAAACTGCTATAATAATCCATTTCTGATACATAAATATCCTATCTTTCTTATACATACAGGAATATTTTATTACTGTAGTTATTACTATAGAAAATAATCTTTAAATTCCTATACTCATACATATCTTCAGAAACTTCACACAGTGTATATGTGCAATTAACTAGACATTAATACTTTCTGAACTAGTTTATTTTACACAGAGACATAGGCATTAGACAAATACCTTGAGCCATAGGATAATTAATAGGTAATATCACTAATATAGTAATAGTGCTTCAAGAAATTTTCTGAGGTAAATAACTATGATTAAAATATCTTTTAAAATGCAAATCAATTTTATATGATTGAATTCATAGTTAATTTTTTAACTGTGAATTTATTAGCTACTATTAGAAACAAACTATATGCATAGATAACCTGTTGTTGGTGGTGAGATGGTGTTCTAAATCCAGTAATTCTTGAGCCCTACCAGAATTTTTCACATGTAGGATTTACTTCAAAATAAAGTTTCACTTTTAGTATAAACCATAAACACTTATATTACACATAAAATATAATCACTCAGATAAAAATTGATATGAAGGTAATATTGCTGAAGTGACTGAATCCTTAAATTTTCCCTATTCTAAGTGTTTTTTTATATTCATGTCTATTTCAGATTATTCAGGACATCAAAATTACTCATATCAATAACCTTTGTTGATTAAGCAGTAATATTGATTTTCCCATTAATTTTTTATTAAAAGAATATTATCTTAGTGTTAGCAGTGCAGGAAAGTGTTGCCTGTTCCACTAGGGAAGATGAACTGTTTGCGCTTTTGGTAACTAGTTGTATAGTTCTAGGTGATTATACTCTAAACCAGACACACTTCCCAGTTTTTTGATCTAGGTACTTTAACTGTTCCAATCCCCAATCTTAACACGATACTCTTAATAGTCAAAGTGGTTAATTAAGTATCTTTGTTTTTAAAAGGAGGTAGAAGGGCCCTAGCTGGGTAGCTCAGTTAGAGCGTTGTCCCAATTCACCAAGGTTGTGGGTTCAATCCCTGGTCAGGGCACATACAAGAATCAACCAATGAATGCATAAGTAAGTGGAACAGCAAATTGATGTGTCCCCCCCCCATCTAAAAATTAATAAATAAAAATAGCCTGGCTGTTGTGGCTCAGTGGTTAAGTGTTGACCTATGAACCAAGAGGTACCTGGTTCAATTCCTGGTCAGGCCACATGCCAGGGTTGTGGGCTCAATCCCCAGTAGGAGGCATGCACAAGGCAGCTGATTGATATTTCTCTCTCATTGATGTTTCTATCTCTCTATCCCTCTCCCTTTAAAATCAAAAACATTTTAAAAAATAAAAGGAGGTAGAAGGTTGTAGGGAACAGGTAAGGGGTATAAGGGTGTTTGTTGATCATTATCAGGTGTCACGAAGAATATTCTGACTAGTATTATTTCTTTTCTAAGAACCTTCTTTAGAAATCTTAACTTTAATCAACCAAAGACACTGAAAATCAGATAGTATGATAAAATTTCAAATATATACATATTTTTTTACTTTGTAGGCTATGTATCAATTGATGCCATGAAGAAATTCCTAGGGGAGCTACATGACTTCATTCCTGGAAGTTCAGGATATTTGGCATACCATGTTCAAAATGAAATTAATATGTCTACTATAAAAAACAAATTGAAGAGGAAATGTTAAGTAAAATTGTCCTTATATTTTCTATAAAATATTATCAAAGATGTGCATGATTTTAAGTTCTCCCATTTGGGACAAGGGTATGAAGGAATGGGGATGATTTCTTCTCTTTCTTTCTCAAAAATGTGTCTTTAGGAAATTTATAATATTTTTGGCTCTCAATTTTGACATTTGGGCTGGATTTTTTTTACCAGCTTGTAACACATGTCTATAGATTCCGAGTGTACATTTGTTATGGAGTAATTGTCATTGAAACACACTTCGTAAGAAGTCTCTCTCTCTCTCAGATCTTCTTTTAGCTTTAACATCCTATTATATATATATATATATATATATATATATATATATATATATATATTTTTTTTTTTTTTTTTTCCTAGGTTCAGTGATGTGAACGTAAAATTTATGATTCTGGTCATTTTATTTAAAGTTAAAAAATTAGAATGTTATAGTTGAATTCTGAATTACTGTTTCTGACTTGAAAATATGAAGTAGAACATTTTAATAATTCAGACTTCATGTGTGGACAATTTGATAATAAATGTATGAGAAGTAATTTAACATAAACAAGTTTTATGTCACCTAAAATGAACCCTCAAGGCATCTTAGAATCATAGTACTGTAAAGGACCTGAGAGACCATAGAGTCCCATCCATTTGTTGTTGTTGTTTTCGTTGCTTTTCAGAGAGAGTGGAAGAGAGAGAGAGAGATGTGAACTTGCCCTGACCGGATCCCAGGATCAGCCTGCAGCTGAGGTACATGCCCTTGGCCGGAATTGAACCCCATACCCTTCAGTCTACAGGCTGACACTCTAGCCACTGAGCCAAACTGGCTAGGGCCATTTGTTGTTTTTAATGAAGAAATGAAGGGTATCCTACCTAGGTGACTAACTGGGAACTAAATCAGGACTGGAACATAGTTCTGTTGATTTCCAGGCCAGTGCTTCCCTATTCTCCCACGTGGTATATGCTGTAGCCTGTGTGAGATATGTCTTGAGATGTAGTGATTTCAAGAAGGCAACTTCTTTATTCAATTCATATGGTCATGTTATATAGAATCTGGTAGGTTTATTACATTTTGGAGATTTATAAATGACACAGTATTTGTGAAGCTATCATCTTGTTAAAGCTATACTCTCTCCTAGGAAGTACATACCAGCTGTAGAATTATCTAAAGAAAATGTTTTTTTTTAGCATTTGATCATTTGAATGTATGTGGGCTCTGGCTTTTCTCCCATGACTCAAGTTTCATAATACAAAATTTTAACACTACTTTCAGCATCAGCACTAGAAAGTTCTATTTTTTTCAATATAGTAACTTTTCTTTATTTATATTCATATTTTTAGTTAAACTCCTCTGAACTTGTAAACTTAAAAAAATCCAAAAACCCTAAATATTATCTTTCCCTGAAACATAATACATATTGTCTTTCCTGCATACTTTATCTTACATTCAGCTGAATACATTCAGCTGATTATGTTTCTTTTTCTAAATTGATTTTTAGAGAGAGAGGGAGAGAAACATCTATGTGAGAGATTGAAACATCAATTGGTTGCCTCCCACACGCCCCCTACTGGGGATCAACCCTGAAACCCAGGCATGTGCCCCCACTGGCAATCAAACCGGCAAATCTTTCGGGGGCCCAAGATGATGCCCAACCAACTGAGCTACACCAGCAAGGGCCACCTGATTTATGTTTCTTATATAGCAACCAAGCCTGTTTGTGGATCATTAATTATTAAAAGGATTAAATAAATTTACACCAAGCTATGTACATTGATTTGGGGTATTCCAGTATTTTTCTGACATATGTAGTATGCATGTAATATAGTAAATAAAAAACTACAACAAACAAAAGTGATTCCCAAACAAAGTGATTGTATTGTTAGGTGTATATAGGAAAGGTCGGATGCAGTATATATCCTTGAAATACTGCCAGAAGCAATAAAAACAGTTGATAAGCCTTTTAGGAATTGAAAGCATATGAATAAAGTAGGCAAAGATAAACCGTTTGTTTTGCTAAAGTCTGTCTTTTTTTGAGAGTATGTCTTTTAAAGCTGGGGACAATGAAATAAAAGAAGGGCTTAGGAGAGAAGAAGCAACAGTAGAGAGCCTAGGCATGGCTGCTTTGGCTCTCTGGAAACATGGGAAAGAAGTGAGCCAAGGCAGGGCTGCTGTCAGAGAAAAGGGGTTCTTGGGGACAGGTTCAGGAGGTTAGCCTGGGACGAGCTTCTGCTGCCCATTGCTCCCCTGGTTGCAAGTCTCATGGGAACCCTTAGAGATAAGGAGATATATGCTTGTAGAGGAAGAAGAGAAGGAAGGGAAAGGCATGGGTGTGAACCCAGGAGGGAGAACACAGGCAAAAGTCTGTTGTCTTAAAGTAAAAAGCAGTATGATTTTACCTATTGCTCATTTAAACTGTTTCTTTTTATTTGCCATAGCATATCTGATGGATGTTGTCTCTGGTTCCCATCTTTAAAAAAAAATGCTCCCCGTATTGTAGGCAGTTAGACATGAGCAGAGCAAGGACAATGGGCCAGGTAGAGAAGGTCACCAGGGTGGAAAGTCCCAGGTAACTACCAACTGACAATTATAGGGTGGGGCCTCCCCCCAGGGTGACCTTTTCTCCCCTAGCATATCACTGGTAATGTGGTTTGGACCCCCTGACCTTTCCTCCCTAGAGATAACATCTAGGCCTCAGTTATATTTCAGCTCCAGGTCCAGAAAAGCAGCAAAACTAGACCAGCAACCCCACAGCTGACCTCAGGACTAACTGCTTTGGATAATGAATGACCCCCTGCCCTGGTGCCGACCAATCAGTCAGTGGAGACCCTGACCCTGAAAGGACACACCTGGAAAGCTGCTAGATATTCTGCTGAGATCTTCCCCTGGGACCTCCCCTAAAATCTCCATCCTCAAAACCCTTAGGACAGAGGACCCAATGCACTCTCCCTTCTGGCAGCATGCCCTCACCTTTTTGTTTCCCCTCCCTTTCCCCTTCCTCCAGCTCCTCCCCCTCCCCCAACCCCAGAAGTATTACTATTACCTTCCTCACTCCCAAGCTCCAAGGGCCCTTCCCTTACCTCTATAACTTATTTCCTAAGCCCATTTCTTCTAGGAATTACTTTTTCCACCTCTATGATTTACCAAATAAATGTTCTCTTATAATTGGAGTCTTGGCTCTGAATTCTTTCCTAGCCAGAACTCAAGTACTGAGGGTGCTGAACCCATGTCCAGTGTGACCCCACTTGTCTGACACTCAGTGCCATTCCTGCCACCTGCAACACCCCCACTTTTGATATTTCTCTACCCCTTTGCAAACATATCTCCTCTAATGCACTTCACTATTAGACAAAGTCATTCCTCATACTGTTTAATATGGTATGTAGTTCTTATTTCTTATTTCTTTATTTTTTAAATTAAATTGATTGGGGTGACATTGGTTAATAAGATTACATGTTTCAAGTGTACAATGCTATCATCTTATTTATTTCATCCTTTGTGACCAGATTATTTTTCTTTCTAGCTTTTGGTAGAGTTTTGTGTCATTAGATAAGTTATGGATCATTGACAGAGTCTGACAGTTATTTCTGAATGTCTGTTACCCTTTCTTCCATGATAATAGAACCCCCTAATTTCCATCTGGGCACAGGCTACCTAGAATAAAGACCATATTCTCAGTCTCACTTGAAATTAAGTATGACTATGTCACATGTTTTGGTCAATGATGCACAGCAGAAATGGCATCTGGGAACCTTTCTTAAAGACATCTGGTATGTACCCTTTGTCTCCCCCATTTTTTCTGCTTCTTATTTCATTCTGTTGCTTGGAATGCAAATGTGATAGCTACCATTTGAACCATAAGAGTGTGGCAGGATAGTAAGAAGCTGGGAAAATTCCTGGGCAAGTGGAAGAGGAAACTGAGACAAGAAAATTAAACAAGGCCAAACACTTTGAGCAGCTTGCAGCCAGCTTGTGAATCTCAAGACCTTATCTTCCCCAACCAAGGAAACTTGAAAGCAATGGTACCTCTCCTCCCTAACCAGAGAATACAGGAAAGGGGGATGGGGGAAGGGGGGAGTTTTATTTCACTCACTGAACAAAGAAGTCAGCAGTCTTGGAACTTGCCAAGATAAATCACCAGATGTTCTCACAAATTCTGGAAAAAGCCACAACAAAGTAAAAGGGGGACCTTGAAGTCTAGTTTGTTGCCCAAGATATCTAGCAGAGGAAACTTGAAACCTGCAGACAGAAAAGTATAAAATTCCTATACCTCCACCAGGCAGGGAGCTCAGACTAGCTGGATGCCTGCTTGTGCTACATGCCAAGTGTGTTTTTAATAAATTCGCTTGTCTTGCTTCCTTAATAAATTCACTTGCTTTGCTTAAACACTGCTGTCTGTCACTCATTTGAAATCTTTCTTATGAGACTGACAAGAGCTGAGGAGCAGATAGTCCTCCCCCTCCTACTCAGGGGGCTGTCCCCTAACAAGAGCATACCCTAGGGTTGGCAAAGCAGGAGACTGAAAGGATTCTTGGGCCCTTAGGGCATTGTGGAGATATCTGCCACCCCAGCCCTGGGTCCCCTACCTCTAGACTTTTATGTGACAGAGAAATAAACTGTTCTGTTTAAGGCACTATATTTTGTGTCTCTTACTTCCAAACTAATCATAACTGAGGCTTTGATGATGAACAGGTTGCTGACCTTGTTCTATGGGAGAGAATTTCATGGAAGATACTAGTTCTTTATGTCTGTAAAGTACTGACTGAAAATAACCTTAATGTTTAATAATAATGAATGACACCTTAAATCATATTGCATCAATTTAATGAAATAGCCTTTTTCCCCCTTTTAACAGCTTTATTAAGCTATAACCACCTATACCATACAATTCACCCATTTAATGGGTATGGTTCAATGGTTTTTAGGCAGAGTTGTGCAACCATCACCATGATCTGATTTGGAACATTTTCATCACCCTAAAAACATACCCCCTTGCGCCCAGCCAGGCGTGGCTCAGCGGTTGAGCGTCGACCTAGGATCCAGGCGATCGGGGTTCAATTCCTGGTCAGGGCACATGCCCGGTTGCGGGCTCAATCAATGACTCTTTCATCATTGATGTTTCTATCTCTCTCTCCCTCTCCCTTCCTCTCTCTGAAATCAATAAAGATATATTTAAAAAACAAAACAACAACAAAAAAACATACCCCTTGCCCATTAGCAGTCATTGCCCACTCTCCTCTCCCACACTCCCTCCCCCTGCCCTAGGCGACCACTATTCTACTTTCTGTCTGTATAGATTTGCCCATTCTAGTCATTTTATATGAACAAAATCATATAAAACCTACTCTTTTGTGACAGGCTTATTTCACTTAGCCTAATGTATTCAGAGTTCACCCATGTGCATGTATTAGTACTTCATTCATTTTTATTGCCAAGTAGTATTCCATTGTATGGATATGCCACATTTAAATTTTAAATTTATTGGGGTGACACTGGTTAATAAGATTATATAGGTTCCAAGTGTAGAATTCTATAATACATCATCTGTATACACATTTTTTTAATCCATCAATTGATGGACACAGGTTGTTTTCACATCCTCATCAATACTTGTTATTATCTGTCTTTTTTGATATAGCCATCCTAGTGGGTGTGAAGTGGTATCTCATTGTGGTTTTGATTTGTATTTCCCATATAGATAATGATATTGAACATGTTTTCATGCTTACTGGCCATTTTTTATATCTTCTTTGGAGGAATGTCTATTGTTGGAGAAGGTCATCAAGAGGATGTGACATCTGCCAATGACCCATGAGCTGGGCCCAAGCAGTCTGAGGTTCCTTACCCCCTCCTGTCCTTGGAATGTACATTTCTGTCCACGGTTCCCATGGTGGGAGCCATTTTCAAGGACACAGCCTTGAAAGCTATGTGTTGTTGACACCATCTAGATAGTATATGGGACTGGACCCAGTTAAGGCTTCTATTTAAACTTTTAAGATTCTGGCAGGTGGTTGGAAAAATCTACTTGCCTTGTGGCTGGCTGCCCAAGACAAGTCTCATATGTAGTAAGTTCCCTTGCTTATTAAGCCTCCACCTACCTATCTGGAATAGTTTCCTTCTTTCTTCAGTCTCTCCTTGCCCTCCGCGTATAGGGGCCAGTTATAGATCTCACCTGGGAAGTTACTGAGTTTGTGAACCAACATTTGTTTAAGTCACTTGCCCATTTTAAATTTGGGTTGTCATATTATTATTGAGTTTTAAGAGTTCTTTATATACTCTGGTTATAAGTCCCTTATATTCATGGTTTGTAAATATTTTCTCCCAGTCTCTGAGTTGTCTTTGTTTGTAGCACAAAAGTTCTTAATTTTGATGAAGTCTCATTTTTCTATTTCTTTTGTTGGTTGTACTTTTGGTTTTGTATCTAAGGAGTCTTTGCCTAAACCAAGATCATAAAGATTTATTGCTCTGTTTTCTTCTAAGACTTGCATAGTTTTAAGTTTTACATTTAGGTCTGTGATTTATTTTGAGTTAATTTTTGCATATGGTTTGATGTAGGAGTATAAATTCATTCTCTTGCATATGGATATCCAGTAGTTCCAGTACAGACTATTGAAAAGACCATTATTTCCTTCATTAAATTGTCTTAGCAGGAAGAACCACTTTATTTTTCTAATTAATAATGTGTTCTTATAAAAAAATTAAACAGCATACTAAGACGCTCTCCCTCTCAGGACCATACCCACGCCTTTCTTCCCTCTCAGGCGTGCATCTCCTAAACTCTAAAGGTCCCTAGGAGACTTGCAACCAGGGGAGCAATGGGCAGCGGTAGCTTGTGCTGGGCTAACCCCTGTCTCCAAGGCCCCTTTTCTCTGGCTCTCCAGTGAGCCGATGCAGCCCTGCCTGGGCTCATTTCTCTCCTGTAACATTTCTAGAAAGCCAAAGCACCCCACCTAGTCTCTCTCCTGTAGCTGCTTCTACCCTAAGCCCTTTCTTGTTTCACTGTCCCCAACTTTAATAAACATACTCTCAAAAAAATTTAAAAAATAAGCAGCATATAAATAAATAATGTAAAAAGTAAAAGGCCCTTAGGACGCCACTTTCAAAAGATAATAACTATTACTACTGTAAATGAGTGGTCTGGGAAGAAAGGGTCTTGAGAGAAACAAGATGGTGCGTAGGGAACAGATGCACCCGCCGCCTCCCACAACCACATCAAAATTACAGCTAAAATACAGAACCACCGTCACTCAGAGCCTCCTGAAATCTGGCTGAACAGAAGCCCCACAACCAGGGAACTGAAGAAGCACCGAGACCGGGAGGAGGGGCGGAGACGCGGGTGGATAGGGGCTGAATCCCGGAGACCTGGCCGCGGGCCCACACCCGGTGCCACGGTTTAAGCCCGGGAGGGAATCTCCCTGGTGGAGGTTTCCTGGAGGAGGGAGGGGTCCCAGCCCCACAGCAGGCCCCCAGCCCAGGGCTCCAGGGCCAGGAAGAGACGTCCCCACAACTCTGGGCTGTGAAACCAGTGGGGACTGTCCCTGAGGGTCATGGAGGCTGCGGGAGCCCCAGCAGCTCCTCTTAAAGGGCCCGCGCACGGACTCACTCAGACACGCTCCCTCTGAACCCAGCGCCGGGCAGCAGCCTGAAAGGACCTGGGACACTCGGGGAGGAACTAACCTGCCTGAAATTGGGGCGAGAGGTGGAGGGGCAGCTTCCTCCCAGGCAGAAGAGCTGGCAGAGGCCACTGCTCCTTTGGCGAGTCCTCCCCGCACACAGCCGGCACCTGACTCTCACCTTTGGGCCCGCCCCAAGATTCCCGAAGGCCCCGCCCCTCCCCACCTTCAGGCTCATTCAGGCCATTTCCAGTGGCTTTTCTGTGCAAGTGGCCTCTCCTCATGCTTAGGACTTTCCTAAATCTCTCAAATAAGCAGCAGCGGGCCCCATACAGCTTGATAAGTGGCCCCAGGCCTGGCACTAGCCGCAGCCTGCACTGGCTCATAGCTTGGCCTCTCCTGGGCACCTCCAAGCCCAGCACAAGTAGCAGCCAACTATGGTTTGCTGTGTAGCTCATGCTGGGTGGCCCTGGGCAAGGCACTGGCACAGGCTGACTTTGCACCTCCAGGGAGGCCCCAGAGACAGTGCACCCAGTGGTCAGACTCGACCACAGGGGATTACAACCCTACCACATCCACAAGTGACACTCAAGGTGCACACTTGATGAACACCAAAGCCCCACTGAAGTTAATCCTGCTCCACAGGGGTGTCTCCAGCACAGCAGCTCTTTGGCTGTGGTTGCAGCTGGTCCTCACAGCTGATTGGCCTGGGAGTCAATTTCTCCCAGTGACACCAACAGCAACTAAGGCTCAACTACAACAGGACAGTGCACACAGCCCACACAGGGGAGCACCTAGAAGGCCCAACTCAGGTGACTGGGGAGGCTGAGCCACTGGACCCTACAGGACACCTACTATACAAAGCCACTCTACAAATTCCAGGAGACATGGCAGCTCTACCTAATACATAGAAACAAACACCTGGAAGCAGCCAAAATGTGGAGGCAAAGAAACATGTCACAAAGGAAAGAACAGAAGAAATCTCTAGAAGAGGAACTAAATGAAATAGACCCAAGCAAGCTAACAGATATGGAGTTCAGAATTTTGTTTATAAGGATGTTTAAGCAGACTATTAGGGAAATACCTGAGAAAATCAATAACATAATAAAGTACCAATTGGAAATGAAGGCTACAGGAACTGAAATGAAGAATAATTTACAGGGAATCAACAGTAGAGTAGAGGCCGATGAGAATCAAATCAGCAATTTGGAACATGAGGAAACAAAAAACACCCAACCAGAAGAGCAAAAAGAAAAAAGAATCCAGAAATATGAAGATAGTATAAGGAGCCTCTGGGACAACTTCAAGAGGCCCAACATTCGTATTATTGGGGTGCCAGAAGGGGAAGAAACAAACCAAGAAATTGAAAACCTATTTGAAAAAATAATGACAGAAAACTTCCCCTACCTGGAGAAAGAAATAGACTTACAAGTCCAGGAAGCACAGAGGGTCCCAAACAAGAGGAACCCAAAGAGACCCACAGCAAGACACATCATAATTAAAATGCCTAAGGTTAAAGACAAAGAGAGAATCTTAAAAGCAGCAAGAGAAAAGCAGTTAGCTACCTACCAGGGAGCACCCATACGACTGTCAGCTGATTTCTCAACAGAAACCTTGTAGGCCAGAAGGGAGTGGCAAGAAATATTCAAAGTGATGAAAAACATGGAACTACAACCAAGATTACTCTACCCAGCAAAGCTATCATTTAGACTGAAGGTCAGATAAAGAGCTTCTCAGATAAGAAAAAGCTAAAGGAGTTCATCACCACCAGACCAGCACTACAGGAAATGTTGAAGGGTCTTCTTTAAGAAGAAGCTAATGAACAAAAGAACCTGATGAACTAAATAGATCCAGAGACATTGATACATGCAACAGACGATCATATTTCAGAGGAAAGAGGGAAGGGGGGTGGAGGGTGGGAAGAAATTAACCAAAGAAGTTATATGCATATATGCATAACCCATGGACACAGACAATGACAGGGTGAAGGCCTGGGGAGGGGGTGGGAGTGAGGGGGAGGGGGTCAATTGGGGGGGGGGAATGGGACACCTGTAATACTCTCAACAATAAAGATAAATTAAAATAAATAAATAAATAAATGAATGAGTGGCCTGGAATAAGTGATCTCTAAGGGACCTTCTAGATCTATGAGTATACAAATTTTTACAAGGTACAAATTATTCCCATAAATACTATTTAACATAAATGCCTATTTTACATGAGTGATTCCCTGAAGTACTCAAATGAAAGGCCTAGTGGCCCAGTTATATATTTATCGTCCCATTACTACTGTATACCGGGAGAAGCCACTTGAAGCTCTTTATACTTTTATTGAAATGTACTAATCTTTTGGAGTACCTATCTTGTTTTCTTCTGTTTACTTTGCATTCTGCATTATGCCAAAGCAAACATGCTCATGAGTGCTACTTGGACTCATACCCTCTGCACCAGAGAGGACATCACATCTCCGAAGTATAAAGGCATGGCTGAGAGCACAGAATCAGACTGCCTTATTTTAAACTCTAGCTACAGTGGTATGATCTCAGACCAGTTACTTAACCTGTCTTGTTAAATGAGGATCACAATGCCAAAATTATAGGCAGATTGTGAGGATTAAGGAGGTAATACACTCAAGGTGTTTAGGATTATAATACCTAGCACTTAGTAAGCACTTAATGATAAAGCTATATAGCTTCATTGTTACTATTACTAGCATATTCTGGTTTTTGTCAAAAAAATAAATGATGCATTATTATCAAATCAGTGCTTTTTAAACTCAAATTGGGATTATTATGGATAGCAGCATTGGGTAGATTTATGGAGTTCTACCTTATCTTTTGTAAGACACAAAGAGTTCATGGCAGCTCCATTTTTTTCTAAAGAGTTGGAAGAGATAAGAGTAGCTGAAGGTAAAAAATGTATTTACCCAGGACAATTACATAGTTGAGACCTTGAACAAAAGCTTTAAAAACATTTGATTGACAGAAGCAATATATTTGGAGTAGTTTTTTAAGTGAAAAGCATCAATGTAATAACTTTCGCTCTTTCCTATGAAAAATATCCCTGGCTGGTGTGGCTCAGTTGGTTGGGTATCATCCCCTGCACCAAGGTGTTGCTGGTTCGATTCCTGATCAGGGGCATTGCCTCTGTAGGGGCATTCGGGAGTTGGCCAATCGATGTTTTGCTCTCACATTGATGTTTTTCTCTCTCTCTCCCTCTTCACCTCTCTCTAAAAATCAATAAAAATCTTTTTTAAATGTTTTTCCATTTTTAGGGAAAGATATATAGTATAAATGTTAATTATTTACCTTAAATATATCAATAGTTACCTTAAAGGTAAGTGGACTAAATATTTCAATTAAAATACCTCTACTGGCAGGTTTAGGTTTTAAAAATAATTGTGTGCTGTTTATAAAAGACATCAAAAAAATAAGAATGTTGAAATGTTGAAAAAAATACATACATTTCATACACATATATACATATATGTATGTAATATAGAATATAAGGATCTCGAAATGTTGAAAGTAAAATAATAGAAAATGCTATAGCATGCAAACACTAACCAAAAGAAAGCTGGTGTAATTATATTAATATCAGATAAAATAAATTTTAAAGCAAAAGCATTACTAGAGATAAAGATTACTTGGCAATGACAAAAGTTTGTGTTCACCAGGAAGACATACAACTCTAAATTTGCACTTACCCTAATCAATAACTTTGCCTCAAAATATGTAAATTGAAAATATACAAAACTAAAAGGAGATACAGGCAAATATAGAATCATAGTGAGAGGTTTTCAATATAACTATCTCAGTAATTTATAGAAAACAAACCAAATCATTATGGATATAGATTTGGATATACAAACTTGGCTTCATTGACACATATAGAACATCATACCCAACAATTACAGTTGTTAATTCTTTTTAAATATGCATAGAACATTTTAACAAATCATGTTGTGGATAACTTTGCTAGATTACAAATTACCCTTAAATGTAGAGCTTAAAATAGCAATTTATTATCACTCAAGATTCTGTGGTTGATGGCTCAGATAGGTGGTTTTCACTTGAGGTCTCCTACATGACTGCAGTAAGAAACAGCTGGGACTGGAATCATTGGAAGTCTTGACTAGATGAGGTATCCAAGAAGGTGCCTTTAGTCACACGTCCTGGCACCTTGATGCTCCTTGACCTCTTTTCTTTTCTCACGATATCTCATCCTCTACGGTCTTTCCACATGGCTTAAGTCTTTCACAGCATGGTGGTCTGAGAGTAGTTGCACTTCTCACATGATGGCCATCTTCCAAGAAGCTGGAAGCAAAAGCTATCAGGCCAGCTATTTCTCTTGGTTAGTTATAGGCCACCTAGATTCAAGGGGATGGAAACATAGACTCCCCCCTCCCCCTTGACAGAGAAGTTGTAAAATCACTTAGCAAAAGACCATGTGGCATTGGAGATATAGTTGTGGTCATTTTGGAAACTATAACCTGCTACAGACTTTAGAAAATATAATCTGCTACAAACCATGTACTGAGCCACAAAGCAAGTCTCAACAATTTCAAAGAACTGAAATATTCAAAGTATGTTCTCTGATCACAGTGCAGTTAAGCAATAAATCAGTAGAAAATAATAACTAGAACATCTTCATATCTGAATATTAAAGAGTTATACTTATAAATAACCTATGTATAAAAAGAAATCACAATGGATATTAGAAAATATATTAAACTAAATGGTATAAAATATAAAAGCTGTGGGATGCAGGGAAAGCCGTGCTTGAGGAAATTGTACAGTCTTAAATACATACTTTAGCCCTGGCCAGTTTGGCTCAGTAGTTAGAGCGTTGGCCTGTGGACTGAAGGGTCCCAGGTTTGATATCAGCCAAGGGTACTTACCTCTGTTGCAGGCTCGATCCCCGGCTTTATCACCTGGTCAGGGCTCTACGGGAGGCAACCAATTGATGTCCCTCTCTCTCTCTCCTTTCCACTCTCTCTGAAAAGCAATGGAAAAGGTATCTTTGGGTTAGAATAAAAAAAAAGTAATAAAATAAATAAATACATACTTTAGACAGGAATAAAGGCTAAAAAATCAATGAGCTAAGCATTCATCTCAAGAAATTAGAAAAAACTCACCCCCCCAAAAAAAAATCTCAAAGAGAATAGAAGGAAGGAAAATAATGTAGATAAGAGGAGAAAATAATAAAATAGGAAACAAACTTAGATAGGAAAAACAAATCAAGAAATTGTTTTTTTGAAAAGACTAATAAAATTGATATTTTTGGCAAGACTGTCAAGAAAAAGAGAAAGAAGTATATATAAACAGTATTAAAAATAAAAAGGAATATATCTCAAATTTTATAGACATTAATTAATAAAATTAAAAGGGAAAATTTGACCAAATTTATATCAATAAGTGTGAAGATCTAAATAAACTATCTAAATTCCTAAGAAATATATTTTACTAAAACTGATGGCCCTGGCCAGTGTGGCTCAGTTGGTAGGAGCATCACCCCATGCACCTAAAAGCTGCAAGTTCGATTCCTAGGTTTCAGGTTCGATCCCCGGTCCAGGGGACCCATTCAGGAGGCAACCCACTGATGTTTCTCTCTCACATAAATGTTTCTCTCTCTCTCTCTCCCCCCTTCCCCTCTCTCTAAACATCAATGAAAAATGTCCTCCTGTGATGATCAAAACAAAACAAAACAAAAAACCTGATACACAAGAAGAAGAAATCTATAGTTCTGAATAATTCTATGACAATAAAAATAATAGTTATGATTTAAAAAACTTTTTATAGTGTTATGATCTTGTAACCCATTTCACCATCTATGAAAAGAAGATAGTATGAAATATGATGTTATAGGTAATATTGTGAGGAACAAATAAGTTAATGCCTGTAAAAGCGCTCTGCACAGGGCCTGGCAATTTTCACATGCTCGGTGACTATGTGCGTTCTTCAGGTGCCTTATATGCATGCTCTGAAAGGCACAAGGGCCTGGTTTGTCTTTTTTCTGAAGTAAAAGTACTTTAAAATTTAAAAATAAAATTGAAAGCAAATCACTCTTGTCCTTAAATCAGATTCTCCCTGCTTTCCTTTGGTACGCCTGCCCCAAAGCATGGTGGAATTTTCCCCACTGCTACGGGTGCAACTTTTGTACGTGGACAGAACTACCTACACACCTCCAGGCATGAATCCTGATTTCAGTGGCTTGGAAAAGGCTATCACAACTTGTAATGTAGAGTCCAACCCAGTCAATTGCTGTTTCCATTCTCCTTCCAGCTCCCCACTCAGGGCTCATTTCCCAGCTGGTGTCTGATTCCCTGCTGTAACCGCGCCCGTGATCTTGGGGGCATGCAGCACTGGCTAGCCACAATATTACCCACACCTCCTGTGTAAAGTTCTTTCTGGCTTACCTGATCTCTCCTTACCTCTCTCACTCTGGGGCTTTGCTCAAATCTGGTTGTGTAACATTCTTTAGGGGATTTCTCCTTCCTCGATCCAAGGGCTCTTCATTTCTCCAGTTCCTGCCTCTGTGACACAGCCCTACCTACCACCTGCTGGAATTCCCAACCTTGCTCTGGTGAGCTCTTCTTTATGGCCTTGCCTTCTTAAACAAAAGTACCCACCAGCTGTGGCTCCCTCACCCCTTTAAGGGGGTTTGTTCCTCTGCCACCCTGTTGTGATTCCTTCCACCCTGCTCCTATCTTTGGAGTCAGTTTCATTCCTTTGTCCTAATTAGTCTCTTCACCACACCTCCTCTGTATTGTGTTTCTTCCTCAGTTGTCAGATTCTTAAAAGCTGTTTCTTTCCCTCCCTCCATTCCCACCTGTCCTACCTTCAAAAACATCATCTCGAAAGATAAGTCTGAATGAAGCCTCTTTTGTAAGTCCCCTTTCTTGCCCCCTCCCCCCACAGGATTCTTTATTCTACTTACAGCACTCAAAATTATAATTACTCAACTCAACTCAAAATTATAATTACTTATGTATACCTATCCAATGCCCCCTTCCTACTAGATATGTAGGGACTTGAGGGCAAGGACATTTCTTACGGGTCTTTGCAGCCCCCACAGCACCAGCACAGTTCCTGGACCGTGGGGGATTTGTTCAGGAACTGTTTGTTGAACTCATGAGCGTGAGATCCCAGAGGATAAAGGCAAGGATTTCCTTCTGTTCTTAGGCTGGGACCCACAGCGCCCTGACTGGCTTCACTTTTTATCAGGAAATGGGTTGTTTGGGCCTGGAGGGGCCGGGTGAGACAAAGGTTTCCATGAGTTCACACTGAGCTGTTCAGTTTCATGCACCACCACACAGGCTTCATGTCTGTACCTCCCTTTTCCAATGGTGAGAAACCTCACTCTCACCATCCTTGCTACATTTACTTATTTTATCAGTCACCCTGTATGCACCAGTCTCCCATCTCCGTGGCTCCTTCCTCATCTGAGCAGATGCTGTCCCCTGCTTCGCGGGCCTCCCACATCCCACACTGGCGCTTCCCTGTGGTTATCCCCCGCCTCACACTCAGTCTCCCTTACCTCGCTTCATGTTTTCCTACACTTCTGCATTTCCAAAAACGTGCAACACTGGAAGACCTATGTATACCTCTGGGTTAGGCTCCCTGTTCACTGTGGCCCTGTCACACTCCTGACTTCTAATGATGGTCTCCACCACCTCTAGGACCCCTTCAGCCTGGAACACACACTCTTCCTCCCTTGCCTCTGCTATATTTGGTGACTCCCCCCTGGGCCCTAAGGTAAGTTCCTTTGGAAAGTGCCAAAGGACTCTGAGAGGCTGTGCTGAGAGGCTGTCCTGATGTGGGGAACTCTGTGAAAGCGCTTGTGGAAACTCCTAGCAGCTGCTGAGTTCTTTACCTCGGCTACTTTCCCTAGCACCCACTTTCTTGGTTGCCTTGGCTGTTGGTTGAATCGGGGTTCTGGTGGTGCACCTGTTCTGGTCTGAAAGGCCCAGGTGCTATGTAAGCCAGGGGGTGGCATATTTAAGGTACCTTCTGTTTCTGGTATTTGTGGGTGCTGAAGATTCAAAAAGCGTGGGGAATGCACTGGCAGCCCCACCTGGCAGCCCCACCTGGGCAGCATTCTGGCTGATTGGTCGGCTTTTGCTTACGGCTCTGACTGAAAACGATCCTTTAGTGCCATACGGTGTGGCCCGTGTATGTTTTAGAATCTGGTGAATGGTTGGCCGTGTTCGGATCTCTTAACCTGTTTTGCTATTCTGCAGCTTAAACTGTCCTGTCAACGGTCTGGGAAATGGGATGGAATACCTGGAGGACAGGCTTTTCTGGCTCTCCGTAACGCTGTTTCTAAAAAAGGTGCTACTAAGTTAATGGTGCAGAGGGAACCGGACCCCAAGAGGAAGGAGGAGAAGGGACAGGAGTTAGGGGAGCAAATGTCTGTAACTAGGTGCCTGAATCCCGCAAGTCTTGCCGGAGGGACAGTCTGGCAGCCCTTCTGCTCCTCCTCACTCCCCGCTCTGGTCCCTCCATCGGTGCCCGGGAATTAGAGCGCAGGGCACCACCGTATCCAGGATTACGTGGGGCGTGCGGGCCTGACACCGTGGGGGCCTCCCCTTCCCGCACCCGCAGCGCGAGGCTTTCCGCCTTGGGTCGCGGTTTCGCAGCGGGGCAATATCCCTTGCGCCACCTGGCGGCAGGGTTAAAATGATCAGGGCCATCCTGCGGCTTATTATTGGGCACATTCCCCATTTTCTACATCTGATCTGATGAGCTGGGAGAATATGATCCTTCCCTACTGAGATGACCCCATGAAAATGACGGATCTAATGATGACTATTTTTGCTGCTCAAAACCCAAGTTGGGCGGACACACAGTCTCTCTTAAATATTATGTTGACTGGGGATGAACGCCGGCTGGTCATAGATAAGGCCCTTGAAGAAGCTCAGAGACCGCATCCGGAAAATCCCAATAACAGCCCTAACCCTGCAGACAGCAGTGCCTACAATTGACTGTGGATGGGACCCTAATGCTGGGGGGGTGCCTTATTTAGAACATTATAGGCATTGCTACTAGGGGGTCTCAGAAAAGGGGCGCCGAAACAGCTCAGCCTTAATATGGAACAGGCAGTACAACAGGGGCAGGAGGGAGATTCCTCTGCCTTTTTAGAGCATATATGTCAGGCTTATCAAAAACCGATCGTGACCCCCAGGCCCCTGAAAACGTCTGTATGGTAAATTGGACTTTCATCAGCCAAAGTACCCCCGACGTAGGGAACAAGCTCCTGAAAAGAGAAGGAGCCGTTGGCGTGAGCTCCCCCCACCTGGCTGATAGTGCCCTCGAAGTATACAATAGCTGAGAGAAAGTGAAAGCAAAAGAACCAACAATCTTTTTGTCTCAGGCCTTGTGTGGAAAGCCTGTAGGGAGGAAGGAACAGGTCTGGACAGGCGGACAGAGGCCCCGGACCCCTGGCTGCCAATTGGCAAAAGACCAGTGTGCTTACTGTAAAAAGAAGGGGCACTGGAAGCATGAGTGCCCCTAAAAGTCTAAAGGAGATGCTCAGACTCTCTTAGGGAGAGAGGACGATTCAGGGGGCGACTGAGGATGCCCAGAGGCTCATAACCCCCACCAGGACATTTTGATTAAAGCCCAGGAGACTCGGGTTTAATTAACTTTGGGGGGGGGCATTCTGTTGATTTTCTTGTTGATACTGGTGCCTCGTATTCAGTACTAAGTGCTCCATTAACTAGACCTCCGAGCCACACTGTGACTGTCACAGAGGTGTCCAGCGTCCCAGAATAACAAGCGTTCTTACAGCCCCTGGAATGTGAAATAGGAGATTCTGTTTTCACCCACAAGTTTTTGTACATTCCTGATTGTCCGATCCCATTGTTGGGTCGTGACTTGTCTAAATCACAGGCTCGGATAACGTTCACCCCGAAGGAACCTAGCCTACACCTACAGGTACCACCAGAACACGCATGGCAGTTTCTAGTGATACCACGGGAGAAAAAAGAAACCCAACCCTGGTCAAAGGAAATTCAGCAACAGATAATACCCCTTGTCTGGGCACATGGGAAGCCTGGTAAGGCAACAGATGCTGCACCGATCAGGACCTAATAGAAGCTCGGGGTCCCTACTCCCTGCAAGAAACAATACCCTTTAAAGAAAGAGGCTCTCCTGGGTATTAGGCCCTTGATCCAGTCGTTCAAAGAATACAGCCTCATCCAGCCCTGCCATTCTCCATACAGTACACCGGTCCTACCTGTCAAGAAGCCGGGGACTGAGGAATATCGCTTTCTGCAGGATCTTAGGGCCATAAATGATATAGTCCAAGATATATATCCCATGGTACCTAATCCTTACACCTTGATTAACAACATTCCAGGGAACAATCATGGTATTCTGCGCTGGATCGGAAGGATGCTTTCTTCTGCATCCCTGTAGAGAAAGAGTCTCAACCCTTGTTTGCTTTCGACATCTTAGTCAAAACTCAGTATTGTTGAACTGTGCTGCCATAGAGTTTCAAGAATGTCCCCACTCTTTTTGGTTAAATTCTGGGACAAGATTTGTCTAGTGCCAACCTGACAGGAGGTGCACTACTCCAGTATGTGGATTACCTCCTCATAACTGGAAACACTTATCAAAATTGCCTTGAGAACACTGTTGAGGTCCTGAACCTCCTGGCCCAAAAAGGGTATAAGGTATCAGCCCACAGGGCCCAAATTTTCCAGCAAGCTGTGAACTTCCTGGGGTTCTTACTAGGACCTGGAAAATGGACTTTAATGGAAAATCGGAAGGAAGCCCTGATCCAGGTGACAACTCCCACACTAGAACGCAACTCCGAGCCTTTTGGGGAGTGGCTGGATATTGTCATATCTGGATTCCCAACTTTGGACTTATAGCCAAACCTCTGTACGAGGCCCTAAAAGGGGCTGAAGAGGCACCTCTGGATTGGGACAAGAATTGCCAGCAGGCGTTTGACACCCTAAAGACTAAGCTTCTAGAAGCGCCTGCTTTGGGACTCTCTGATTTAACTAAGCCTTTATGTCCATGAGAGGAGAGGAGTTGCCCCAGAGGTATTAACTTAGAAGGTAGGAGACCTACCTCAACCGGTTGCCTATCTATCCAATCTAACTGCAAACTTCGATTCTACTGCCCAGGGCTGGCCATCCTGCCTGAGGGCTGTGGCAGCTACTTGTCAGTTATTGCAGAAAGCAGAAAAATTTACTCTAGGACAGCCGACTGAGTTGCATGTTCCTCACCAGGTACTTACACTTCTTCAACAAAAAGGAAATTTCTGGCTAACTGCAGGAAGAATGGGATCCAGGCCATCCTTTTGGATAATCCCAACATAATACTGAAAGTTGTTTCTACATTGAACCCAGCTACATTATTGCCAGATTTAAATGAACCCGCCTTAATACATGACTGTGGAGAAACATTAGAGGAGGTATTTTGCAGCAGACCAGACCTGAAGGACTCTCCCACCAGATGGTGCTGAATGCACTCTGTGGACAGCAGCAGTTATGTACAAAGAGGTGAGTGACGGTCAGGATATGCGGTGGTCACCGGGATTCAGGACTAGAAACTCAGGCCTTACCACCAGGAACGTCAGCCCAGAAAGCAGAACTGACTGCCCTTGCTGGAGCACTCAAGATAGCTGCTGGTAAGACTGTCCGTGTGTATACTGATTCCAGGTACGCCTTCTTGGTTTTACACACGCACGGCTCCATTTGGAAAGAGAGGGGGCTATTAACTACTAATAAAAAGGATGTTAAGAATCCCCAAGAGAATCTACATCTGCTGGATGCCATCCACCTTCCAGCTCAAGTAGCAGTCATGCATTGCGCCGGCCACCAAAAGGAACATACTGGTGTGGCATAAGGCAGTAATTTTGCAGATAAAACGGCAAAGACTGCCATTGTATCCAAATTGTTACCCCTCCTTCCAGCTATTGACTTGACTGAATTTGATCCAGAACACTCAGATCAGGACTTACAGAGAGCCCAAAAGCGGGGCTATACTCAGTTTACTGACCAAAACTGGAGGAAGAATCAGGGTGAGCTAAGCCTCCTTCCAGAAAAACTGGTGGAACTTGTGCTGAGATAGACACACCAGTCATCGCTTTACGGAAGAGAAGCCCTTTTAGAGCATATAAAACCATGGATAACAGGCCCCAAGTTGAGTAAGACTGCACGACAAGTCATAGTGTTATACCCAGCTTTCACGAGATTAATTCACACAGAGACCAAATTGACCGTTTGGAGATTTTTAATAGCTGGCGACCGCGAGCGGGCTCCTGCCCAAAACAAAACTCGCAGCCCCGAACGGTCTTTGCAGGGAGAATATAAAGGCAAAAACCACATTCTTGGTCGGGAGGGGGTATGCAGGTGCGAGCTAGCGAAGCAGTACACACAGAAGCTAAGATAAGCGTTAATTAACCTTCTTCGGTTAGCTATTCCCAGGAATTTTGTGGGTGGAAATCTTTTACAAAGAGCCAGGGGAGGGGAAGAGGTCATTGTTTTCTACCAAATTGTGTTGCTCTTGCTTATCTTCAAAGTAGCAATTGTAAGGGTAGAAAATGGGAGTGCTAAAATGAGAATACTATACTTCAATAGCCCAGTGCACCACCTGTCAGAGGAACAACCTAAAGAATATTCCCAGCCCACCCCGTTTGGGACACCAATACCAGGGACAAGTTCTCTTAGAGGACTGGCAAATAGGCTTTACTCAGATGCCAGCAAGAAGAGGATGGGAGTATTTACTGGTACTAATAGATACTTTGTCAGGATGGGTAGAGGCATTTCCTCCCAGAAGTGAGTGAGCTTCTGAAGTTGTAAAAGTACTCTTGCAGGAGATAATACTTCGTTTGGGGCTCCCTGCTAGCTTACAAAGTGACAATGGGCCTGCCTTTGTGGCGGAAATAACCCAGGAGGTGAGTGAAACCTTCCCTATCAAGTGGGGGCTGCACTCAGCATGGAGGGAACTAGAAAGGATGAATCAGACGCTGAAAGGGATGATTGCAACCTTGTGTCAGGAAACTCATCTACTTTGGGACCAGATGCTACCAATTGCCCTGTTGTGAGTCCGAGTCGCCCCCAGAAGCGGGATTGCACTAAGTCCCTATGAAATTGTTTTCAGCTGACCATTTCACAGACCCTCCTTAAAGACAGAAAACATGCGCATACACCAAGATGTGCTTATTCAGAAATATGTACAGCATTTAAGTAAATATTTAGCAACTGCTCATAACTTCGCTTCTCCTAGAGTGTCTCCCCTTCCAGGTCCTCTCCACCCCTTTTCCGCAGGGGATCAAGTTCTCCTGAAGAAGTGGAAAGCGGGATCCCCAGGAGATCAATTAGAGGAGAAGTGGAGCAGACCCTGGGAAGTAGTATTAACGACCCTGACGGCTGTCAAGTTGGCTGAGATTAAACCTTGGAGGCATCGTACTCCCATGAAGAGAGCTCCTGAAGAAGAGAAGGCCTGGACTGCACAATCGCTTGGTGACTTAAAGACTATTTTAAGGAAACAACGATTTGCCTCCCTCTTGGCCTTATAACTACCAGTAGGGCAGACCTGATCCCTTTCCAACGGGATGAGAATGTTTGGGTGTCCTTAGCCAAGAATGTGTCAGATTTCTGTATTTCAGGAGGCAAATACGTAGAACAGACTTTTCCCGCGTGTCTAGTAGGTATCGGAACTCCTCTAGAGACTTAAAGGAATTATACTCAGTTTCAGAACGTACTGAAAAGAATTACCTGTGATGACTTATATAACTTTGGCCCTGTTGCTGTCGAAAAGGATCATACCATGTCTTCTATTAAAGTAGCAGGGGGGTTCCATAAGAGAGTGTGTATATTTTACAGGATGTCCAGGAAACTGTCTTTGAAAAATCAGCAGCAATTGTTCAGAAGAAAATTCCTGTATATCTTAGGAAATGGGCATGCTCGCCTTCCCCCTGGTTGGTTCCTGCTCTGTGGTTTAACAGCATATTCTTATGCACCTATAAATAGTGATGGGGGCCCTTGCACGATTGGACGCTTGACTGTTTGTTGCCACAGAAGCCTCATCCTCAGCGAGTGCACCGTGAGCTCACACTAGATGAAAACTGTGAGGGTGAAGTACGTTTGTGTAGCCAAGCTGAATATATTTCTATGACCATATTTATGATCCCAGTAATGGTAGGATTGCTAAATGCTGAAGCCACCGACCTTGCTTGTGCTATGGCAAAGGCCTTAAACGCCGCTTCTCAAGCTATAGCAGCCATGGGTCAGGAATCAGGGCAAGGAAGGGCGGCTGTGTTAGAGAACCGTGCTGCCATTGATTATTTATTTTTGAGGCATAAGCACGGGTACGAGAACTCCAAAGGTATGTGCTGCTTTAACTTAACAAACAATTCACACCTTATTGAGCACAAACTACAAAAAGTGAAAGAGACACTCTCCAAAGTCACCCAAGCGGAAGGTTTCTTTACCAAGGAATTTGCTGCTCTTACTTCTTGGCTACCTAGCGGGGCTGGCATAAGGGAAGCCTTCCTCATTTTTTTTATTTTATTGTGATTTGTCTAATATCCTGTTGCTGTATTCAGTGTATGCCTCTCTTTTCTAGCACATGTAAATTCATAAGACCTAGAAGAGGTAATCGCCATACAGCAAAGGTGAAAATATTGGCACTATAACAATATGATTAAGAAGAAGATATAGAGATTAGTGAGACTGATAGATATCAGATCATTTACATAATCAGAGGGGGGAATGATGGGGTGCGATAGCCTGAATATTGTGGTCTATAGTTTGATTGTATAACTAGTTGTGCTATTTCATAGCATGATGTATGATCTATTGTTACAAGTTTGTCCTTTCCAGACCCTTGGTGTTCCCTTTGAATTCAGCAGACAGGTTTATGGCAAAGCCACAGGGCGATAAGAATAAAGTCATAAATCTAGATGCACAGAACAGTCAGAGGCATGCGCTGACCACAAAACTCAGAGACTGTTTTGTCCGCGCAGCGCCAGGTTGGTCAAGAACAAGAGCTGACGTCTGCGGACGTCCAGGGCTGCACATAGCTGCATTCCATTCCCAGCCTCAACTTACCCCCTCCCCTTTATAATCCCGTCCTTTGCACTGTGCTGTAAGACAGGGTTTGGATGCTCGTGTGCTCCCTGACTTCTTGGTTGGCTGGCCTTCTCAATAAATGCCTTATATGATGATTCAACCCTGCCTCCATTGAATCGGACACAGCGACGGGCAGCCCGAACCCCACCGGGGTTTCCTGGTAACGTTATGACTACCCCAAACTTTCAAGTAGAGCTCATACATCACTTTTTGGGAACAACCTTCCCTTGCTTTCACTCTGGACTGGGCTCCCCTGTTACACAATTCATGGTATTCTTACCTTTTTCTTCATAGCCCTCATCATAATTATGGCTGAGTTATTCCTTTTTTGATTACCTATTTAATGACTGTCCCTGCCTGAAGTGGGGATTGCGTCTGTATAATTCACTGTATCCCCAACACTCTGTATGTGGCATGTCGTGGATACTCATTACATATTCTCTGAATGATCTCAGCCTAGTATGTCTCCTCATACCTTCATACCCAGACTCTTCCAAGATCACCAGGGACCTTGTTGCTCAGTCCACTAGACACTTTAGATTTCACAGCATGAGTCCAGGTGGCTTTGAGAGGACGTTTATTAAAGCTGGGGAATGAAACAAAGGAAGGGCTTAGGGTCGACCAAGCAACGGGAGACAGCCTAGGAGGTGCTGCTTTGGCTCTCTAAAAACATTCCAGGAAAGAAGTGAGCCAAGGTGGGGCTGAGAAAAAGGGACCTCGGAGACAGATCCAGTGGGGAAGCCCAGAACGAGCTGCCGCTGCCCGTCGCTCCCCTGGTTGCAAGTCTCACGGGGACCCTTAGATTTTAGGAGAGAAATGTAAAGATGCGTGCCTGAGAGAGAAGAAAGGTGCAGACGTGAGCCCAAGCTGGGTCTTTGTCTTGAGGGTTCTTAACTGTTTTCTAAAGGCTGGAATTTTAGGAGAGGTCTTAGGGGAGAATCTCAATAGAACATTCAACAGCTTTATGCTGATGAACCAAAATAAGGTTTATTCCCCTAACTTTGTCTGTCCTTGGGTGCGGTTGACACAAATGGCACTAACTAGATTTCTGTTATCTATCTTCCGGAGTAGAGTGATTTAAGCTGTTTACCCTCTGGTTGGGGAGGAGAAGTGTAAACCATTTACTCTTTAGTGTCTTTGGTTGGGGAAGATAGAATTTTGCAATTTACTAGATGGTTGCAAACTGCTTGGCCTTTTTACCAACGGGCTCGGTTTCCTTATTTTACTCGTCCTGGCTTACTAACACATTTCACATCAGTATCCAATAGCTGGCTGCTTCCTTTTTAAAACGCTGGCTCTTTCTTTTGTGGCTTCACTTGATTTTCAGCATCCTTTGCTGGTCCCCTTCCTTTTCCTGGCTCCTTAGACGCTCGGAGGTTAAATCTGAGCTGTCTTTTTTTTCATTCTATACTCTTTCCCTAGATCATCTCATTCTCTCTTACTGCTTTTAGTACAGTCTACATACCATTGATTTATAAATCTAGTCTATATTTTTCAAGCCTAGACTTTCCCACACCCTTATATCAAAGATGCCCTTTAGTCATTTCACCGGTCTCACAAGCATCTCAGACTAGGCCTATCCAAAATTACTTGCCTGATTCCCCCCCCAAACTACTCCTCTTCCCTCAGTGCTGCCCATATCAGATAATAGCATCTCATCCATCCAGTTCATCGTGTCAGAAATCTGGGAATCAACATTTCCACTATCTTCTCAATTTTTATAAGCCAACCCCTTACTAAAGTCCCATGGAAACTACCTCTAAAATAAAACTTGGATCTTTTTAAAAAAAATATGTATTTATCGATTTTTTTAGAGAGCGAGGAAGGGATAGGGAGAGAAACATTATTCGGTTGCCTCCTGAATGCCCCCACTGGGGATCAAGCCCACAACATGGACATGTGCCCTGACCTGGAATCGAACCAGTGACCTCTTGGTGCATAGGATGGTGCTCAACCAACTAAGCCACACTGGCCAGGGCTAAATCTCAGATCTTTCCACTTCACTTCATCTTCACCTCCACCATTTATTCATGTCCAAGTCACCATCCTCGGCTGGCATGTAGCATACCCTTTAACTCTGGTTCCATTGCTTCCATTCTTCTGTGCTAGCAACACAGCTACTACTATCACCACACACCTCTCTTCCTTGGGTAGATCTGAGTCCCTTTTCCTAATCCTTTATTTTTTTAAAGTTTAGTTTAAAGTGAGTTTATTATCAAAGCAGTGAGACAAAGAGTGGGCTACTCCACAGACGGAGCAGCTCCTACCTCCTCTTAACCCTTTCTTGAGATTTGTTAATGGCAGGATGTTATTAGTTCCTTATGAAAGTTCATTAACCTCATCCATCGCCTATGGGTTTTACTAGTTTAACCTTCATTGGTAACCTTATTTCCAAGGTCTGCAAGAAATCTCATGGGTTTTCTGTTTGTTTTTGTTTCTTCCTTTTGTTGTAAATAACCAGGTTTGGGTAATTAAATAGTTGATGACCAAATGGAGAAATCTGGAAATCAAGATTTTATAATCGTTCTGACCTTTGGCACATGAATTTTTCTTGTTAGTACACTGTGTAATCCAGACCTGAAGTAACCCAATGTCTGTGATAAGATGTTCCCTGGGCTAAAGTCTCCCTTTTTCTAGATAAGTAACCCCAGAGGATGCACATCTCATAAATTAATTTCTAAAGTCCAAATAAATTTTCACAGCAAAAATTTATGAACAGCTTGCTGAAGTTGATTTCGGTGAAGAGAGTGCCTCAATGTGCTGTACTGTGGGAAAGTCAGGCAGAGACCCAGAGAAGCTGTGCCAAGCAGGCCACCAGCAAAGGCCAAGACAGCATTGTATCCCTTATTCAGTAAAATGCCTAGAAAAATCTGTTCCTCACCACTGTGAATGCTGGTCTCTGTTAGGAAATTATGTAGAAATGTCACAAGTTGTTTAAATACTATAATAACAACTTACATTTTTATATTTAAAATGTCATTTTTTAAAGAATCCTATCAACTCACCCTTTTAGCTTTTCTGTAAAGGACCCTAGTCATAGGATATATTTTAAAATTTGTCTCCTGCCTTTCCAAGTCTCTTTGTCCCTTCAAAACAGTATTGAAGGGACAAACAGTTTCAAAACAGTTTTGTTATTGCTCAGGAGAAAACAAATACCACTCCAAGTGTGGCTGTTGTGTCATTATTTTAAGGACTTTTGCTTTGCTTCTGGTATTGTTTTCTTAATTTAAAAGTAAAAAAAGTGTCCCCTGGCCAGTGTGGCTCAGTGGTTGAGCATCGACCCAGGAACCGGGAGGTCAGGGTTCAATTCCAGGTCAGGGCACATGCCTGGGTTCAGGCTCTATTCCCAGTCGGAGGCATGCAAGAGGCAGCTCATCAATGACTCTCTTATTATTGATGTTTCTCTCTCTCTCCCTCTCCTTTCCTCTTTCTGAAATCAGTAAAATCATTTTTCTTTTTTTCTTTTTTTTAAAGTGTCTAGTTCAAGTGGCCCTCAGCTCTTCAATCATTCTGTAATCTATCGAACAGAGTTTGTCCACCTGGTGCTAGCAGAGCCAAACACTTAAGGCCAAAAATTGCAGTGGAGAAAAATAGGCTATTTTATTATGAATGACACCACCTGGGAGAACAGGAAGCTAGTGCCTAAAAGCCTGAACTCTCTGATGGCATATAGGTGACAAATTACATAGAGTGAAATCACAAGGTATCCTGGATTATGGATTGGATCCTGCTGGGGGATGATTGGTGCAGGTTAGGTAAGGATAAAAAATCATTTTTTCAGGTCTTGAGGACAGCTCTGAGGTCTGTTCCAGTGTCCTTCTGTCTGGACTCATAGGAAAGTAGCCAGGGGGTAGTCCTATCTAGGGCTCACAAGCTGAAACATAACTTAGGTCAAGATATTATATTTAGCCTGCCAGAGGTCTGCACTTTGTGATGATTAGTCAGGCCCAGGTTACTGTCTTCTGATGCCTTGGGGTTTGCTGATGATCCCAGGTAGATGATTTTTAGAGCTAGGATTTAAAGCTAAATTTAATTAAAGTCATAAGGACTCTCAGTTTCAATTCCTGGGGTTTTCTCCATCTTCAGCTTCACTCACCGGAAAGACATGCTTGAGAGACTATATGGAAACCCCATGGAAACCCACAAAGCAAGGAGAAAAATGTGAGTGTTTTGTTTTTGAGCCAAACTGAGATACACTTCGGAAGCAAAATCTCATGTTCCACTTATTTATGCATTCATTGGTTGTTTCTTGCTTCTTTTAAAAAAAATCCTCAACCGAAGACATATTTACTGATTTTTAGAGAGAGAGGGAGAAACAGAAACATCAATCTTCTGCCTCCTGTAGGAACCCCGATAGGGGACTGAACCTGAAGCCTAGTTATGTGCCCTGATCGGGAATCAAACCTTCCACCTTCTGGTGTACAGGACGATGCTCCAACGAACTAAGCTACTGAGCCAGAGCTGAAAGGTAAGTTTTTTGTTTGTTTGTTTTTTAATAAGTCTTTGTTGATTTCAGAGAGAGGAAGGGAGAGGGAGAGATAGAAACATCCATGATGAGAGAGCCATTGATTGGCTCCCTCCCGCACACCCCCCACTGGGGAAATGGGGCCTGCAACCTGGGCATGTGTCCTGGCCTGGAATCCAAATGGCGATCTCCTGGATCCTAGGCCGATGCTCAACTGCTGAGCCACACCAGCCAGGTTGAAAGGTGAGTTTTAAATTCATGCACATGAGTGAAGGCAGGCAATCCCCATTTAGTCATCTCTCCAAGCAAGGCCTGCTTAGGAACTGAGTGCAGGAGCTGCTGGAGGAACCAGTCAACATAGCCAAGCCTTGTGGGAGGTCTCTCAAAGCAAAGAACAGAACCGACTCTAAGTTCCCTGCAAAAATTCATCCCATTGCCTGTAACGTCTTAGAACACCCCCTTACCCCTCCACACATTCCCCTTTTTGTCATTATTGAGGTTCTAGAGCTTGACCCACATTCATCACCAAAATTGTTTTAGAGCTCCTACACTGTACAGAACATTTTAGTGGGTTCTATTTAAGAAGTGAGGCCTTGCCTTCAGTGGGCTTCCAGGGCCTTGGGGAAGGAACTGAAAGTGTAGGCTGTGTCCCATATGTGGGGCACGCAGTAAGTGCCAAACAGAGTCTTGAAGGGCCAGGGGAAGGTCTCCTGGGGGAGGTAATAGGACCTGGTGGAGAGTCTGGAAAAGAGGCTGTAGGGAATGAAATAACGAGCACTGTTCTCAAAGGAGGGAGGGGCTTCGATGGAGCCTGCATCAGGGCGGCGGCGCCCGTCCCTCAGCCTCGGAATTCCCAGAGCTGATCGCACAGGACCTCGGGCCTCTCCTCAGATCTAGACTTGACTCTCTCAGAGTCTCACGGCTGGTCCTGAGAGCCTGCCGCACACGGCGCATCCCCATTCTTCTGCGGCTAAACCTCGAGAACACCGGTGCGGCGGCTGTTGCCTCTGCAAGCTGCTTTCGAGGCAGCGATGTTTGCTCGGATGTGAGGCGGTCAGGAAAAGTGTGCAGCAGGTGGAGGCTCCCCTCTCCCGGCGGCCGCGTCAGCCCCCAGGGCTCTCTCCCGGGGTGGGAAGCGGAGGCAGCCCCGCCCGCCCGCTAGCCCCGCCCACGCGCCCCGCCCACGCGCCCAGGAAGCCCCGCCCCCCGGGGCTCCAGCCTGCTTAGCCCAAGCCCGGCCTCCAGCCCTTTGCCCTGGGCCCCGCAGCCACCAGAACCTCCACGCGTCCTGCAGGCTGCAGTTTCAGCCCGGGAGGGAAGAGCGACATGGCGGCGGCCAAGCCCGAGAACCTGTCCCTGGTGGTGCACGGACCCGGGGACCTGCGCCTGGTAAAACGGGAAGGGGAGTGGGGGCCCCCCGGACCCTGCCCCACCGGCCTCGGAGCCCAGCGCGGGCCAGCTCGCCGGTTCCAGCGCGGCACCCGCCCTGTGCCTCGTGCGCCCCGCCGCTCAGATCCCGGTTGTTTACCACGCTGGGGGGAGGGGGAGGTTGGCGGTTGATGCTCAGAGCAGGGTTCCTGTCGCGTGCCTCCAGGAACCTAGCCCAAGGCCGGCACGTGGCTGGAGCCCAGGGCGGTTGCAACAGGATTGCCGCCTCCTCCCTCCTTTGCCAGCCAGCCTAGTGCACTTGCCTTTGCACTTTTCAGAAGAGATACCAGGGAGGCTGTCTGGCTTAGGACATGCCCTAAACCTCTCCTCTGGACGGACAGTGCAGGGCAGAAAGGAGGGCCAGAGGGACATTTAAAAGCTGTAAAACTCGGATTTAATCTCTCTTGCTTGGGGCTGATAAAAACCTCCTTTGCAGGATAATTATGATCACGAGAGTAGCCTGCGCTTACTGGATCCTCAGCTCCTTCCTCCTTTCCTTCCAGCACAGGCATGCATTACGGGGACTCTCAGTGTTCCCCTGGCCTTTGCCAGACTTCTGGATCTTGAGAGTCTCTATGTCTATAAAGCTCCTTTCTTCCTTACCTCCCTTAATCCACATTTCCAGCCTTTTCCCTTTCTGGCCCTGCTCCCCCCTGTCCCTTTAAGAGCAGACCCTGCCTCTCCGCTCTTGAGGCCAAAGTTTAGGGAGCTGCAGAGTCAACCTTGAGATGGTGCCAGGGCTCCCTTGACAAAGTCCATCTCAGATGGACTTAGGATGGCAGTGAGTAGGCGGGACAGGTGCCAGCCATCTCTCACTCCCTAACATGTCCTTCCCCCTCAAAAAGAACATATATCACCAGGATGGAGATTGGAGAGACCCAGGAGATTATCCAGATTAGTAGTTCTTGACATTGAGAACCTGTGGTCTGTCTCCCCAGGAAGGCAACAACTTCAGAGAGTGAGTAAACTTCCTTTAAGCCCATCCATAGATTCTCTAGATGTCTGTGGCCCACAGACTAAGAATCCTGCCTTGAGCCAACTGTCCACTTCCTCAGTTGAAGTCAGTTCCATCCCCAAGGTGACAGGCTTGGTTAGTTAACAGCCCAGACAGGAGACTCCCATTCCAGTGCTCTCTTCACTGACCTTAGAGCCTCCACAAGGTCCTGAATTTAAGTGACAGTTTTTATTGCTACCAACACCAGATGGCATTACGTGGAAGGGAAAGTGGTACAGCTCTATACAGCTTACAGAGTGGTTTCAAACTCAGCCCTTTATTCCACACACACTTACTAGATGAGAGGCTGCCTTCCATGAACCAAGCACAGGGCTGGGTGCCCCGAGAAGAGAAGGAGGAAGGATACAGCCCCTAAGCACAAGCTGCTCTAGGGAGACAGATGCAGTAAACAATAAAACAGCGGGAGCGCTTTGATGGAGGTCAGAGATCGTAAAGGCCTCACAGATAGGGGCCCTTGCCCAGGAAGGATGCCCTAGAGATGGATGCTGCTTGAGCTGATTCTTGAAGGTGTCGATGTAAGAAACATCCAAACAACCTATGCCAGGGAACAAGATCTAAAATGTTCCTGGGAATAACAGTTTTGCAGGGTTTTATTTTTTTAGGGCATTTTAAATTAAGGAGGTAACAAAAGGAAGATTACATGAACACACAAAGAAGCAATTATCAGATTACAGGATAGTTAATGAGATTTTGTGCTCTCTTAAGGGTGGTCCCCTTCAGAAGGAGGGGTCTGAAAAGGATGGGTATGTGTTAGGAGGAGGGGTCTAAAAGGGGGCATTTCAAAGGTGTGTTAAGCTAGATGCTTAGAAACACTGGACAGGGCTTGCTTAAGGCAAAGATAAGCCTTTTACTAAAGAAGTTAAATACCTGGGGTGTGATTACTCACCAAGACTTGCCCAATTAAGATTTAAGATCATATCACCTGTGAGGTTACCTTCGTAGAAGTCCTTTTCCATTTAAAATTTCCTCTTTTGGTCATAAATCAATCCAAAGGATGCATTGATGACCAACGTTTTGGTCTGATAGTGTGGTCTCACGGTGCTGGGAAGGCTTGTTCCGAGGAAGTCTCAGTATCTATATCATCTTGTTGACCACTGGGGATGGGGCAATACCGTCACCATGGGTATGAGTTGGGGTGGAGTTTTCCCAAAAAGGGAAGGGCAGGTAAATGTAAAGCAGTCAGGTCTAATGGCCTTCATTGCAATAAAAGCACTCTAGATTATTGTTATCCTCGGAACCATTATGATCCGCGTTTTGCCTTCTGTCTCAATTTTTTTTTTTTTTTTTTGAATTTAGCATCTAGTATAACATTTACATCAAAAGAGTATTAACAGTTATTTTACACGTGTTCAGTAATCATAAACAGTTGGACTATATAGAAAAATCCAAAGAACAAGAATAACTATTTGTATGAATAGTATCATAAGTAAACAGACAAAATTCTGAGCTCAATACCAATCCATAGTTATATAGGCTTTGTTGATGTCAGGATAGCTACCTACCTCTGATGTCAGCAGCTTCTCATTCTAGAGGAATCTTTGATGTCCCTTGTAGGCAGAGGTGAGTGTCAGAGACAGGGACAGATGTCCATAATGTCCCTTTCAATAAGGTTGGAGAGTTTCTGTTATTGACGTCCTTTCTAAAGAACGGTATCTAAAGTTTTTGTCTCCTGGGAGCTCTCTGTGAAAGGAAGCAGTGACAAACTTGGCATTTTCTTGAAGTGACTTTATCGAACATTGGCAGTAGTGTAAGATGTCTTTCAAAAGTGTTAGCTCATAAGTTTCTTCATCACCAGCTTAAATGCACTATGATGTGTGAAGGAATGCAAAAACTGAAAAATGGGAAGCCAAGGAGCAGCAGAGAACCAAGAGGCCCTCTTGGGTTTCCCATAACCCCAACTATTCATTAAAAAAAATTTGGTGCATGAGAGGATGCTCAACCACTGAGTCACACTGGCCAGGGCTCTTTTTTTTTTAATCACTTAAATTTCATGGACATCAAAGTCAATTATTAACATGAACTTATTTTTGTAAAGCCCAGATAAATTAAAGACATGTCTGGCCCTAGCCAATTTGGCTCAGTGGTTAGAGCGTTGGCCCAGGACTGAAGGCTCCCTGGTTCTATTCTGGCCAAGGGCACGTACCTCGGTTGCAGGCTCGATCCCCGGCCCGGGTAGGGGCAGGTGCAGGAGGCGACCAATTGCTGTGTCTCTCACATCGATCTCTCTCTCTTCCGCTCTCCGAAAAGCAATGGAAAAAATATCCTCAGATGAGGATTTAAAAAAAGAAAAAGGACATTTCTATTTTACTTAAACCAACGAACTTAAGCTAACTTATTTACTAAGGATTAATCTTAGACCATGTGAACTGAAAAGCATGAGTTTCTATATTTATGAGAATTTTAGAATACTCAGTCCTTACAAATGCTTCACAAACTTTCTGAGATGAAGGACCAATTTAATTTTTATTCCCAATTGGCCATGAACCAATATATTTGCCTTGCTGCCTTTGGATGTTACAGTAATGTCAGAACGCTTAAACATTTCTAAATGCGCCTGTCAACTTATGTACATATTTATCACATATCAGTAATAGTTCATCGACTAACCGAGGGCACTTTATCTCCCGTGTTCCTGATAGTGAGCTCTGCCAGGTTTTAGGCACAAGCATCGGGATAGGAGAACAGGAGCAACACAGCCCTCATGTCCAGGGAGCTGGGTACCACTGAGGGTTATCTATAGGATTTATATATATGTATGTTCAGGTGTTGAGGCACACCTGAATGTTTTATAATTAGCTGTATGTGGAGGGAACAAGTGAAAGGGAAAATAATTTTTAGGATGATGGGTTGATGTTTAGTTATAAAGAGCAGAGAAAGTTATGTGTCAGGATCAAGTTTAAACATTAATGAATTCCATGAAGATAGGAGTTTTTGCTCTTCTAGCAAATGTATTATGCCCTAGGTCAAAAGAACTGCTTTGTACCTATAACAATATTTTTAAAAACAAAGATAATTCCGTTTCTGTAATATAACACATTTAAAATGTCCCCTCCCTTGCATATATCCTGTACTATTAAGGTTTCTGGGTGAAGGGGAGGGAATTGTAGAAAGGGGTCCTTGAACACCTGCAGCCCAAGTGGTCCTGAGCATCACGTCTCTCCCTGGTTAGTTTGCCACCAGCTGACAGAGTCAGCAGCTTCTATATGATCACATGCATAGGCTTTAAGGAGCAGCCTTTACCCCGAGTGAGGAAATGCAGGCTAATTAACCTTTAATACCTGAGCTAGACTTCTGAGTCAGAGGCAGTTGAGACTACAAGAAGAATTTACAACTCCTTCAGAAAAAGGGAACATTGGGTAGTAGCAAGTAGCCCAAAGAAATACCTTCCTTCCCTTTATATTATGTTTCAGCATTAAAACAAAACCCAAATCAGGTAAACAACAGGAAATTAAATCTAGCAAATACTGCTAGGGAAGGGGCAGTACCTTCATCTGCAAAAGCTAACATTTTCCTTGAAAAGCAGGAAGAGCAGTAAATAAGACCACAATAGGATTCTAACATTTTATGTAAGAAGCCCTACTACTAAGTTAACCCTATTCTGAGGGGGAAAACTAGAATTACGGGTGTGGGAAAAAGTTCTCTTTTAAAATGCATGACAGAAATGAAGGAGGAGAAATATGTACTCATATAACTGGAGAACATTTGTCCAGATTTTGTGAAGTGATATTCAGCTCAATAGTCTTTTAAAAATGTAGATGCTCAATTACATAGGCTTGAACACAGCGAGCGTTTATTCAATGTTACTAACAGACTAGAGCAGCGATTGTCAACCCGTGTGCCGCAAAAAATTTAAAACCTGTAATACCTGACTATTTAGTCGGGCACTGGCCTCTTTTCCCGTAGATTGTCAAATAAAAAAATGACAACAGCCAACACAATAATTATCCGATATGAATGAGTCAGAATTATTCCCTTTTTTTGTTGTTGTCAGATTGGCAAAAATATATTTTTTGGTGTGCCGCAGAATTTTAGTAATTAGGTTACGTGTGCCATGAGATGAAAAAGGTTGAAAATCGCTGGACTGGATGGAGCATCCAACAAAGCTCAGAGGCTTTGTATTTTTGTTTAAAGAATCATCTAGTTGTGTCAGTAAGTCAAATAATAATAATAATTGTTATTACTGTCTTTTGAATTTTATCATACTAGTTAGCTTTTTTAATATTTGTGATTTGTTGTGGTTTTATTTCTCATTCTAAACAATGTTCATTTTTGTACCTAAAAAATTTGTCTAGTAAGTTCATGTTTGTTTATGTTCATACGTTTTGAATTAGGACGAAATTATTTTTAAAGTTTATTTATTTATCACAGCTGTGAATTAAATAATCCTTTACCCACCCTGCATGCACTTAGTTCTAGGTGCCGGGGAAGCTCACATGAGAGGAAGGGGCCACCTTCCCAGCCTGGTGAGGGTAGGGAAGGCTTCTTGCAGGTTTTTGTTTCATTCCGTGTTCACGATTCATGTTCATGAGTCTCTACCCCTGACCCGCCTGTTGGGCAGCCCCACCTGGATGTCCCCAGACACCACAATCCCAGCACATCCAGACCTGAATCTCCCCCAATTCCCACAGGAATTAGGGAGTCATCCCAGATGCCTCTTGCCCCCTCGCTTCCCACCTCCTGTGGGATCTTGAAGAAGGCGAGGGATCAGCCTGGGTGAAATGGTTCCCAGGAGGTAGGCACGTGAGCGCAGGGTGAGTCTGAGAATTCAGGAGGCTTGGAGCACTGAGAGCCTGGGCTGGAGACCGGCTGAGTGGACTTTGGGGGAGTGTCCGACCCTTCTACTTTGACCTCGTTTGCCGGGACCAATGCCAAGAACAAAGCCTCCTATGACAAAATGTCCAACTGGGAAACCTTTGGATTTTCCTCCCACCCTCAAAACAGCCTTCAGACACACTCAAGGGAGGGATAATTGAGGAGGGGGAGTGAAGCCAAAATCAGATCTCCTGCTCTGGTTCCCTTAAGTGTGCAGGACAGACAGCCAACTGGTTTGAGGCCCTGGGGGCATGGACGACCACCTTCTCTGAGCCTTGCCTGCTGCCCCTCACTCTAAGGCAGGGGGACACTTCCCTGTAATTGATGTAATGAAGCCTACAACGCTGGCATCCTGCTTCACTTTCTTTCATATTCCAGCCTTTAAAGGAACAGGCAGGTTCTCTTAATATTGACATGAAAACAAGGGAAATACAACTTTTCTCCAACAATAAAAACCCTTTCAAAAGAAAAAGGACAAGATTGTCCAGAGCTGGTTGAACCAACTTTGGTTTTCCCTCTTTTGTAATAAGAGCTACCTTGTTTACTCTGAGTCGGGTACTCTCTTTTATGATATCTTCATTAAACAGAGGAGGAAATTGAGGGCGGAAAGAGGTTATGTAATTACCCCGAGGTCGCACAGCCGGTGGTGGGGAGCCTGGGCTTATCCATGGGCAGGTGGTTCTAGGGTCTTCACCGCTGCACCACTCAGGTTGGCTGGAGGCGGGAAAAGGCATCTTCCCAGCGCTACAACATGCAAGACGTTCTGAGGGCGTGGGCTCCGATGTGCAGGTGGAAGTAGAGGGAAGGGGGCCATTAAGATATATCTAGAAACACTTAGGCTAATTTGAGAAACTATATTTAGGAAAGGCAAGGTAATATTTAGGATGCTAGAGGCACCTGAGATGATTCTATGTTGCCACAGTATTTCCAGAAGTATTTCCATGATTTATTCAGGGATGGGGTGGGGTGGTGGGGTGGGAGGACCGCAGGGGAATAGAAGGGAGAATGTTATGTGGACTATGTATGACTTGAAGTGAAAAAAATGCTAAAAAACTGACATAAATACAATAACAGTTACTCAATAACTACAAAGAACAGTTACTCAACTCATCTTGTTACTGTCACGCACAGATACAAGAATATCACCACCAAAATCTGAGAAAGAAAAGGAGATTAAGCCTGGCTGGCGTGGCTCAGCGGTTGAGCATCGCCCTATGATCCAGGAGACTATGGTTCTATTACGGGTCCCCACAAACCCGGGCTCCATCCCTGGCAGGGGCGTGCAGGAGGCAGCTGATCAATGACACTCATCATTGATGTTTCTCTCTCTTTCTTCCTCTCTCTGAAAATAAAACTTAAAAAAAAAAGAAAGAAAAGGAGATTAAGTAAACAGGATTATAGCCAATATCACCAACAAAAAGCAAGAAACCACGCACAAAAAGCAAGGGTTTTTTTCTTTTTTAGTAACCATGCTGTGATAACTTTTTAAAACATTGTGAGCTCTGTAGCTGGGCTTAGTATAATATTGACAAACTTAAGGACCGATCTTTAACATGGTCTTGTGCTCAGGTGGCATGTCTCCTACTGAGAGGGGAGTCAGGAGCCAAGCTGAGCTGTAAGGGTGATTAGAGTTAGCAAGAAGAAGGACATAAATGGAAAGCTGGTTTATGGGGAGAGGTATTTAAATTCTCGGTAAAGTGTGTTCTGCTACTAAGGAAAAACCAGGTTATGGACCCAGCACCCTCTAGTGTCTGGAAAGGTCACTGCAGTCTTGCTCCTGTGGTAAGGTCAAAGCTGGTCCCCTCTGTTAACTCCCGCAAATATTTACAATACTAATTTCTAGTGACACCGAGGGCCTGCTTGGTGTGCCCAACAGTTGCTGTGAACTGGAATCTTACCCCCTCTCCACCCTCAAATGTGGTGTTCAGGCCTGGCCTGGTTGGAGGCAAGCTATGAAGATTATGCTGTGGAATTCCCTCAGCGCCTGAGAAGTTGCTTCCTAGTGCCTTTAGGGGGCAGGGTGGGGTGCATTTCCATGTTTGAAATAAGGGCCTGTGTTAACCTACAGTTTAAAATTTCTCTCAGTATAACAGAAACATGACTATACACCAGGCCCTGGTGTGGTATAATGTCACATGTGGGACCAGCAACTTCTTTGAAAAAGATTTCAGTGATAGCTATCCTGAGTTGCCTATTTCTAAATGGATTCCCTACCCCTTCCCCCTCCCTCCCTCCCTCCCTCCCTCCCTCCCTCCCTCCCTCCCTCCCTCCCTCCCTCCCTCCCTCCCTCCCTCCTAGATGTAGCCAGTTTAAATTATTAAAAGATGGAAAACTGCCTTGAGCCCCTCTCCCCACATCAGGCTGCTTTGGATGCATCCCTACCATTACTACCTTAGTGTTACTGTGGGCATTTTGCTAAATCTCACCATTCTCAGTCTCATCATATGGAAAATGGGATATTGGAAGGTACCACATAGGGTGCTGTGAGGGTTAAAGGAGGTGATGCATGTATAGCACTTAGCACAGGACCTGACGCAAAGCAGTTGGTCAGCATCAGCATGATCGCTTTGGGCTTTGTTTCACTGGAGACAAGGAGTTCAAATTATCATTGAGCTACTTCAACAGAAAGGGCTGGTAATAATCTGAGATGAGCAAGAACCTCAGACCTTCCGTGGAAACACTATTATGGAGAATGGATATTTAACCAGTATAAGCCCACCAGGCAGAGCACTGTACCTGGTTTCAGAGATTGAAGGCATGGTCCTTGGCATCAAGGTTATTATCTTTTTAGCTAAATAGCCCCAGTGTTGTATATTGCTACCTGTAAGAGCATCTTGGGGATGCTTTCAGAGTGAGGCAAACTGTGAGTAGTGTCTTCTCCCAGAGTGCTCTGTGTGGGGCCCAGCTCTGATCTCATCACCCAATAGACTGCTCCTTGCATCACCCCTCAAGGAAAAAAGATGTGCCACCTTGGGGGTGCAGTGGGGGGATGCATTGAGGCAGGCTTGGGAATCAGACACACTGGGTTTAGCCCTGATTTATCCACTCTCTGGCAATATGACCTTGACCAAGTTATTGAACTTTCCAGCCTCAGGTCTCACATCTGCAAACTGGGCTGTGACGAGGACCTTGTGCCATGATGTGTGTAAAGCCTAGAACACTGTCTGGCACATAGTAGGTGCTATGAACATTTCATATCCCTTCTTCCTCTTCTGGACCGCCTTCAAAGAATTAACAAAATAACCGCTTGGCCCTGGTGTGGCTCAGCGGTTGAGCATCGACCTATGATCGAGGTTCAGATTCCTGGTCAGGGCACATGCCCTGGTTGCAGGCTCGATCCCCAGTAGGGGGTGTGCAGGAGGCAGCCGATCAATGACTCTCTCATTATTGATGTTTCTGTCTCTCTCCCTTTCCCTCTCTCTGAAATCAATAAAGACATATTTTTAAAAAATAGTAAAATGAAATAGCCGCTTGGATTTGGCCACTCACTGTTCTTCCTCATGACCAGGAATTTCTTAGCCAGTTGGCATTGAGGGAAAATAATAATAATAGCAATAGCTGTGCCCTGTTGGTTGGAGCCCAGCTGGTTGGAGCGTTGTGCAGATAAGCTAAGGTTCTGAGTTCAATCCCTGGTCAGGGCACATACATCAACCAATGAATGCATAAATGAAACAACAAATCAATGTTTCTTTCCCTTCCTCTCTCTAAAATAAATAAATAATAGCTGTGAACATGAGGAAAACTCAGATTGCTTTTTGAACCTATGAGAATTCAAAATACAGGTCCCATGTATTCCCAGGGGACCTTTAAAACTCCACACAGGATGTTTTGAAAGGGAGGACCAAGTGTTGGTCTGTGCCCTGGTGTAGAGGGGAAAGAACAGCCTCACACTTTTCCAACCTGTGCAGCTGCTAGAAATACCCTCATCCTTTCCCTGTCCAAGTTTGCCAGACTAAACAAATCTGTATCTAGCAACGTGTGTTTTCAGAGCACAAAGAGCTGAAAGGGAAAGCAGATCTAGAGTAGCAGCCCAAACACCCTTTTTGTCTGGGGATGCACATAGCATACTTTGTTTCTGAGTCCTGGGCAAAGCGCACCATTGAGTGGGGTGAGTATAGCACTGTTCAGTGTAGCCCCTCCAGCATCTACCCAGCAACAGTGTGACCTGAGCCTGTGTTAATTCTAAGAAGAAACATTTGAATGAAACTTCACTTTAATTTTGAAAAATTGAAAATGTTCAGAAGGTAAATGTATTATGCATCCTAAATGATTTTTCTATTTTGTTTCCTTTAGGAGAACTATCCTATCCCAGAACCAGGCCCAAACGGTAGGTCATTGGGATATTCAACTTACGTTTTCTTGTTTCCCCTGCAGACGCATGTGCATTGCTCCTTCACCCCCCCCCCCCCTTCTGCTACAATTTATACTTTTGCCTCCCTTGAAACTATGCTTTTATTAGGCTTTCCACATAGTTCATTGCCCACAGCATGACTGGAGAGACTCCACTTGGCTACTACATGCAATAAAAGGGACAGTGGTAGAATGGGAATAGTTACCATATCAGACTGCTAACTTGTCCCAAAGAGTTTTTGGCATAAAATGTCTTCAATTTATGGACCAAAAGCAGAATTGTTCTTTTGACCTTAGGTTACTCTACCCCACTATAAGCCACTATTTGAGTGGCTGAATCCAACATTTGAAAAGGAGTGATTCTGCAGAACTTAATGTTATAGTTAGAAAAGGGAATATCATGCCAGGAAGATCAGGACCTTCTATCCGGTGGGGATGGGAGGGGCTGCATGGAACCCTGCCCCACTGCCCTAATCAACCTGGTGCAGAAAGTGGGTGTGCACACTGGTGCAGGCTTCCACCACCTTTGTTCCACTTTTTCTGGCCTCTCACTGTGCGAGCCTCTGGCTGAGCTGACACGCATGTTTCCTGGGTGGTGTCTGTATCTCGGAAAGTCGTGCCACCCTATTGACTAAGGCAGATCCCTGTTGAGAGTGTGAACCTGTGAGAATTCAGAATATAGGTCCTATGTATTCCTGGGGGACCTCCTCCCATCCCTGGAGTCCCATTTCATGACCTGCCAGACCCTGAAGTGAGGCTGGGAGCAAGGGGCAGAGTGTCTACAGATAGCCCATCTTACACCCAGCCAGTCACAGGTCCCTTTTCTGTCCTTGATGAGTTGGGGTGTGTTGTCCCACCTCTCCCCACAACTGTAGCTTCTGTGTGAACATCAGATTGAAGGTAGCTTTCCTGGAGCCTCCAGAGCATTGCTACTCAAAGGTTAGTTGGGTTATTGATTTATAGTGATATCAATACAGACAAGAGCTGTTTCTATCAGTATTTAGCAAGTAATGTATATTTAGGGCTTAAGTGTTTTCACTAAGATGTTATTTTTAGAGAAGTGAAAGAGGCAGCTCATTGTGTTCTGAAAAGTTGGTGTTGATTCTAGAGGTGGCCAAACAAGGGCTATCTTGGACTCAAAGGATCCTGGTACTGCTTTTCTCCCAGAGGCAGCACTCTGCTCTCCTTGAATTGGAAGGGGAAACTGGTGCATTTCAGCGAGAGCTTTAGCAAGTCAGTGTAACCTCTTATTACAAATTGGTAACTTCAAGAGAGGAAACTCAGGTGACTTTCCTAACTCCAATGACTTTTCCGTACCTTGGATCGCAGAATTCACCTGCCATTTCTTACTCTGTTCACCCAAACTGAAGATGGAGAAAGTTCTACAGAGCCACCCCTGGTGGATCACCCATGGTTTGTGGCAAGGACAGTGTAAGACACCTGAGCGCATAGTACAGCTTTGGGTCTCTTTGTTTTTCTCAGGGAGATACTTGTAACATGGTCATCTCAGTCAGATTAAGCCAGTAATCCTTTAGGACATATTTTAGCAAAGGGGCTCAGCAGCATCATTATTTTAAACTTGGAAAACTGACAACAACAATACCACCAAATCTCACTATAGTCAAACCTGTGAAGGTTGAAATGCCATTTGAAATATCTGGGTGGTTTACATTCACACTGCACTTTTAAACAAAACAACAGGCATGGAAACATAGCCTGATAGCTTCCGAAGTGTTGCCAAGCCTAGATTCTGCCGGCTTCCCTTTCATGAGCAGATAAGAATCAGGCATACGGTAATAATTGTCCAGTAACAGTCATCACCTAGAAAATAGTTTTTTCTCTTATATGGTTGACACATTTCTTCCTATGAGTAATACCTTGTTTACGCAGTTTATTAGTCAGAGTTCTCCAGAAGAACTGAACTCAGCGAGCTTTATTATATAGATTTATTTATATATATACTTATTATATGTGCATATAGAAGGCAGGGGGGAGATTTATTTTAAGGAATTGGTTCACGTGATTGTGGGGGCTGGCAAGTCTGAAATTTGTAGGGCTAACCAGGAGTCTGGAAATTCAGGTAAAAGTTGATGTCACAGTCTTTAAAAAAAATTTTTTTTATATGTTTTTATTGATGTCAGAGAGAGAAAGGGAGGGGGAGAGAGAGATAGAAACACCAATGATGAAAGTCATTGATCGGCTCCCTCCTGCAGGCCCCCTACTGGGGATGGAGCCCAGAACCCGAGCGTGTGCCCTGACCGGGAATCGAACTGTGATCTGGATCATATAGGTTGACCCTCAACCGCTGAGCCACACTGGCTGGGCGATGTCACAGTCTTGAGCTTCAGGAAACCTCAGTCTTGTCTTTTAAGGACTTTAACTGATTGAATGAGGCTTATCCACATTACGGAGGGTAATCTGCTTTACTCAAAGTCTAATGATTTAAATATTTGTGTGTTTTTTTTAAATTGGGGTATAATTGACATACAACATTATATTAGTTTCGGGTGTATAACACAATGATTCAGTATTTGTATATTTTCTGAAATGATCACTACAATGTCTAGTTAATATCCATCACCTCACATAGTTACAGATTTTTCCTCTGATGAAAACTTTTAAGATTTACTCTCGTAGTAACTTTTAAATATACAACACAGGATTATTAATTATAGTCACCATGCTGTACATTAGATTCTCGTGACTCATTTTACAACTGGGAGTTTGTGCCTTTTGACCCTGTTCACCCATGTCACCCATCCCCCACCCCCGCCTCTGGCAACCTCCAGTCTGTTCTCTGCATCTGTGAGCTTGGTTTTTGTCTTTTTGTTGTGGCTGTTTTTTCAGATTCCACAATATTATATTAGTGAGATCATATGGTATCTGCTTTCTCTGTCTGACTTACTTCACTTAGCATAATGCCCTCAAGGTCCATCCATATTGTCACAAATGGCAAGATTTCCTTCTTTTTTATGGCTGGGTAATATTTATGGTTGTGCGTATATACTACTTTCCTTCATCCATTTATCCATTGAGAGACACTTAGGTTGTTTCCATATCTTAAGTATTACTCACATCTGAAAAATTCCTTCATAGCAACATCTAGTGATTGACCAAACAACTGGGAGCCATAGCCCCGCCAAGTTAGCACACAGAATTAACACTCACGTGCAGTGATTTTGCTCTGTGGAAGCTTTCTTGCCTGTGGAAGGCTCAGTCGGGGTTGCAGTTTGGCTTGTGTCTAAATGTTGTACCTGGCCTTTGAAACCAAGCCCTCTCCTTCGTCCAGAGGAGAGTCACCACGGCGCCCGAGGGTGACCCTCCCTTGTCTCCTCCTCTGTTTTCTTATCAGAGGTGCTGCTGAAGATGCATTCCGTTGGGATCTGCGGCTCAGACGTCCACTACTGGCAGCATGGTCGAATTGGGGAGTTTGTTGTGAAAAAACCAATGGTGCTGGGCCATGAAGCTTCAGGAACAGTCGTAAAAGTGGGATCATCGGTAAAGCACCTGCAACCAGGTCAGCAAAGCCCTTCGGCCAATGGATCAGTTTGCACGTTCAACACCAACATTTGTGTGTGCTTTCTCAGGGCCAGTCTCTCTGAGAAACTGGGGCGCAGCAGTCAGTCAGCAAGACAGCCTCGGTCCCAGGACAAATGGATCCTGCCTTCCACAGTGGGAGACAGAGCTGGGACACAGATAGTTATTAATTACAGTCGTATTGAGGGCAGCAGGGTGCATTTGGTGCGTTCTACTCAGACCCCTGGCTTGCTGAGGAAGGGACAGCTAAGCCGACACCTTCAGGCAAGTAAGAAATACGCCAGGTACAGGGGTGGGGAAAACGTGCCAGGCCCAGGAATCACAATATGCCTCCATATACTAAGAACCAGGGTCTTCAGTGTAGTTTTTGATTTTATTGCATGGCTAGGAAACCACCAATATGTTTCTAGATTTGCTTAATTCATTCTCCCAGAGGGAGGAATTCTCAGCTGTGGCAGACTATGGTATGTTCCCCAACACAATGAATTAAATCCAAGCTGTCCTGGCATAGCTGGCCATTGGCTTTAAAGTTCTTTTGCTGATAAGGCCACTGTCCAGCCTGCAGATGACATCAGATTATTTGGAGGAAGGAGGAGGTGGGTAGGCGGTGCCATCCTGTGTTAGTTGGAGAGCTCTCTGAGCCCAGGTACATGAGGAGGGATCGACCAGCTCTGAAGAAGCTAGTCGTGTCTCTCATTCCGGACCGTTAAGTCAGGCCCTCCATCATCAGTAAAGTCAAGAAAGCCCCTGAGGTTTTGCAGGGTTCTTTCAAGGTGGAAGGTTCAAAGCTTCCAACAGCCACCGATTGGTGGCTGTTAGACGAGGTCTCCAAATATATGTCATAACAAGGAATGGGGGGGGTCTCTAAATTTAAGTTATAATGGGCGCTTAGTTAGCATTGACAATGGATCCAGCCTGTGCCAGGTGCTTTGAGGGACATAAAATATGGAGAAGATAAGATCCTTGGATGCTTCGATCTAGTTGGGGAGACGAGACATCAGGATATATGTGTCCTGGGCATTTGCCAGGGGCACAGGTGTGTAAAGAAAGTCCATGGAGGAGATAGGTCTTTGAGCTAGACATTTAACAGTAGTAATTATGAGATGATAATTATGAGAAGAAGAAAACATAACATTTATTGACTTACTATTGTTATTCTCCATGTTAAATACTTAACTCGTAAATTACTTACTTTGTACTTGAAACCAAATAATGAGGCGTCGTGTTCCTGATTAACAGAGGGAGAAGGTGAAGGATGGTGGTGCCCAGGGTCGCACACTAGTTAGCCTTAGAGCGAGGCTGCCTGCCTTGGCCTTCCTCACCCTAAGCAAGTGCTCGGCATGTGGAGACTTGAGAAAGGTTTTGTATTTGAGTTACTGAAGAGGTCAGAAGCGAATATTCCAGTTAAGAGGAACAGCCTAATAAAATTACGGAGGTGGGAGTTTCGTAGCTGGGTTGTTAATAAGTCTGTGCTGCTCAGAGCAGAGGTTCTGTCTTGGACAGTTAGTGGAGATGATAAATTTGCATAATCTGAACAAAAGTCCCTCTTTAAAAAGTACCATACAACTGTGAGTTATTATAATATTACTATGATGATGTAATAATAATTAGAAGACAAAACTGAATAATATAAACTCCACCTAATTATGGAGGATCTTAAGTGCTAAGTTGAAGAATTCATTGTCAAGGCTAGAAGTGTAGTTTGGACAAAGTTCCTCGGGCGGCAGAGAAAGCACAGAGGATAGAAGGAGGAGGCGTACATAGGTAGAGGAATGCATGTTAGTGGCCACAGGGATTTCTGTGGGTGCTTTTTTAAAAATATGTTTTTATTGATTTTAGAGAGGAAAGGAAAGGGAGAGAGAGGGAGAGAAACAGCACTGTAAAAAAGAAATGTGATTTTAGAGAAAGAGGAAGGGAGAGAGAGAGGGGAGAGAAACATTGATAGTTTGCCTCCTGCATGCCCCCTGCTGGGGATCGAGCTTGAAACCCAGGCATGTGCCAGGAATTGAACTGGACAACTTCTGGTGCCTGGGTTGACAACTAAGTGAGCCACACTGGCCAGGCTGTGGGTAATTTTTTTTAGAATACAACATTTTCATTTAAGTGTTTCATTTGCTAACTTTTACTTAAAGCTCTAATCAACTAATCTAGAAAGAAGAAAACCACTCACTAAGTAGTTCTTGATATACTTGTTTATAAAATTTAAACATGAATATTAAAGAATCAGTAAATCTAAGGCATGGAAAAATTCCTAATTTATGTACAATCTGGCCATCTATCTTTTTTTCTTTTAAATTTTATAGTAGCTTTATTCATAATTGCCAAAAATGGGATGTGACTGGCTTCACAAACCACAGAAATGTAATACCACTCAGTAATAGAACTAATGAGCTGTCATGCTGTGCAAAGACATGGCTGAATCTTAAAATTAATGAAAATAAATATATTAATTAATTTAATTAATTGTGGCCATCTATCTTATAGTTTGAATTTCTTCTATAATAATACTAGCTCAAATAATTATAATAATGATAAATATAATAAAAATAGTTGGTGCTACTATATATTACTGCTACTACTATCACCATCGCCACCACTATTTTAATGAGCACTAACTACATACCGGGACTACACTATTCTGTGGGTACTTTTAACACAAAAGACATAAAAAAATAACCTAATGTGTCTCTGCTTAGTAAAAGGCAGATCTTTCAGGGTTGTTCTCTGGCTGCTAACAACAATTCTTTAGGCTCAGGAGGGCCCTAATACCACTAGTACACCCCTCTTGAGTTGGAGGTGGCGACTGACTGGGAAGAAACATGAATGAAAGTTCTAAGATAGTGGCAGTGTTCTGTATCTTGACAGGGATTTACATCACACAGGTGAATGCATCTTATCAAAATTCATCTAGTGGTCCACTTAACATTTGTGCATTTCATCAATATCAAAATTTTACCTTAAAAAATCATCATAAACAAGTATTGAATAGTTAATGCTATGCAGGCTGAAATATTTAAGGGTGCAGTGTACTAATGTCTGCAACCTACTTTGAAATGCATTAGAGAAGAAGGGTTGATGGATACAGGAGAGATGCATAGGTGGGATGGATGGATATGTGATAAAGTGAACGTTGCTAAATGTTAATTGAAGAATCTAGGTGGAAGATATCTGGGTGTTCACTGCACAGTTTTTTCAACTTTGCTAGATGTTTGAAAATTTTCCTATTAAGAAGAGAGAAGAGCAATTCTAACGCTGCGTTTGAAGCCAACTTGGTGAGACGTAGAGTAGAAGTAGGACAGAGCCAGCAGTTCACAAGCCTGAATGTTAATCTCTGCTCTGCCAGAGTCAGAGGCCTCTGCGGGTCATTTGCCTTAACGGTTCTGCTAACCAGGAATCAGTTGATTTCTAGTTACTGTCTAAACACAGCCAGACTGTATGGCTTTTATAAAGGCCTTGCCCCATGTTTTCAAAAGAGGGAAAGAAAAAAATGTCTGCAAACACCATACACTAGCTACCTCTTTTGCAGCAGTTTGAGGTGTAAACTGGAGCTGGCTTGCCTTAGAAATGGGACTAGTTCTGAGTTTCCCAAGCTGGGAGGTGGCTGTAGAGCTGGAGGGCAGGTTGGTTTGGTCCATGAGTTGGTAAACGGCAGGCCAGGTCAGTGTGGAGAAGTGGGCTGGTCATTCTATCCCAGAGTGTGAGACTGCTGCATTCTGTGTTTCCTTTAGAGGCACCAATGGGCTGGGTTTGGTTAGAATACCCTGGGTCCCCAGGGAGAAGGCTGGCTCATTTAGCCAGATTTCCTTGCTGGTATCTGCCCATGAGCCTGTGTCCCTTTACAGCATCTCTGAGGCTACTCCTGTTTTCAGGTGATCGTGTTGCCATCGAGCCTGGTGCTCCCCGGGAAACCGATGAATTCTGCAAGATTGGCCGATACAACCTGTCACCATCCATCTTCTTCTGTGCCACGCCCCCCGATGATGGGAACCTCTGCCGGTTCTATAAGCACAATGCCAACTTCTGCTACAAGTTAGTGCCCAGCCCAGCCTTCCACCTGGGACCTCTCCCCCTCCATTTCTTCCGTGTTCTTTCTTCTACTTTCCTGTAGTGACTTCTTTGTTCTTTTTAGCTCTTAATTCCAGACATGAGGCACCTGCACAGTGGTGATTGGAGGGAGGCCAGCCTGACTAGAGCTAAGACTGAGTCACAGTGCTTGGTTTTAGTCTCTCAGTCTAACTCATGAGAGCAGCAATAGAAAATTGTTGCTAAAGTCATTCACTCCTTTCCAGCCATCCTGGTGACAACATGTGGTTCATCTTCCATCACTGGTTTCCAGTATAGCTACAGGAAAGAGAATTTTAACAGCAGTGACTTGCAGGGGCTTACTGAGGAGGCTTGGCAAGGAGCCAGCACATGACTGTGGATCCTGGACCCACTCCCTCCTAGGGAGTAACTTTGGGAAAATGACTTAATCACCAGACAGTTAAATAAGACAATGCATGTAAAGGCACAATTATTATTACTATGTGTCAGGCCTTGTGATAGCAAATGCTTTGCATGCCTTATCTTATCTTACCTCCATTAAGAATAGTGATGAGGCAGGGGCCAGTAGTGCAGTTTAGTGCAAGGGTTAGCAGAGGCAGGAGGAAGCTAATAGACTCCAGCACAGAGCAAGGCCAGGAGTCAGGCTGTGATTCTTGAACTCCTGCCCTGTGCTCACTGCATGACCCCAACATTCAAAATGGTTTTTTGGGTAAGAAGTTGTGTCTGGCAGAAGCAAAGTGCTGTACCTCCTACGTGGCCCCCAGCCCATGGAGCTCTGGGGGGCTGATGTGCCACTTAGCTTCTGGTTTCTCCCAGCCTGGCCCTAGTTCTGGCTCCGTCAGCCAGGATGGGGCTTGTCTGATGGAGGCCAGGTGCCAATCACAGGGGCAGTCGGACAGATCTGAGTTTTCAAGTGGCCAGTGGCAGCCTTGAGAGGAGTCACAGGCTGGAGACCTCATGACGAGTTCAATTAAGTCAACATCCAAAACCTGCTCTAGAAGAAAGCAGGTTGTGTGGGTAGAGTCCACCTTTCAGCAAGTGATTCCTGGGCCCTTTCCAACTCAAGGTACCAAACAAGGTTTTTGTGGAAGGCAGAGGAGCAAAGTGGTAAAGCTGGCGACTAACCGCTGGTCTCTGCCATTTACCAGTGGCATGGCCTTGAGCAAGTTACTTGAACTTTGTAACCTCAGTATCCTTGCCTGTAAAATAGAGATGATAATAGAACCAATATGGTAAAATGCATAGAATTATTGATAGCATTCAACGAGAAAGGAATATTAAGTGCTCAGCATGAGTCCTGGCACATAGGAGGTGCTCAATAAATGATGCCATCATATGTTGTAGCCATGAACTTGAGTCTGGGGGATGGTATAGGGTTAGTCCTGAAAGGGAGCCTTGGGCTGGGGAAGGAAAGGGGTGGTTTGCTGTGGGAGGGGAGTTCTGCCTGGCAATGGTGATGGGAGGACTGGGAAGGGCTCTAGGGGACATGTAACCCCCACCTCTCCTCCCAGGGTACTTTCTGTCTGTGTTCCAAGCCTAGCTCTGGGCCCAACTCCTTCTCTCTGGTTTCTCTTTGTGAGGATTTTTTTCCTACCCACCTTATTTTCAGTTTATCTTCCTGCTTCCTCCTTGGCTTCTGGGTAATCCTCTGACCCTTTGGCCTGTTCCCTGAACCTTGTGAAAACCACCAAGTTGCCTTGTCATTCTCTGGTGTTTATAAAGTCATGAAAGATTAGGGCTGGGAAGACACGTAGAGCGTCTCATCCCCCTCCTCACTCAACCCCCAGTGAACAAGTTTGGGGAAGGATGACCCAGTAACTCTCCCAAGGTCAGTGGCAAAGGGGCTGGGCCCCAGGACTCCGCCTGGTGCTTCTGCCTCCCTGCTGCTGGCTGTGGCTGCCTGTGTGAAAAGGCGTGTGGTGTCTCCCAGATGACAGTCCTCTCTTAGCACCATCCCCAACCCTTTTCTCCTTCGTGTTCTCATTCCAAGGGAAAGTCAGCGTGAAGGGGAGAGGAGCACAGGGTTCCTGACCAAAGGCCACTTTTAGCTTAGAGCCAATACAAGCTTTAGGGGAGGCGCAGATGGGAAGGAGCAGATGTGTCTGAGAGGGTGTGGTGGTTGGGTCCATGAGAGTTTTGGAGTCTTCATTATTCCATTTCAAACTTATTTTTTCATATGGAGTTGATGGAGTGGGTTAGAAGGGGTGATGACAGCAATCAGAGCAGGAGGGTGGATTGGAGTGGGGGAAATGATGTGAGAGAAGCAGAAGGGAGGGGAGAAGGAATGTGTGGTAGGTGGCAGTCAGGCCACTTGCAGGCCTTGTTATGTATTCGGGGATCGTGAACAGGGACAGAAGGATCATGGGGATCAGCACATGGTTTGGCTGCCACCTTTCTTTCTTTTGTAATTTGAGGGTTTTCTTTTTTTTTGTAAGACTTTTTTACTGATTTTCAGAGAGAGAGGAAAGGAGAGGGAGGGAGAGAAGCTGCCTCCTTTACGCCCCCTACTGGGGATCGAGCCAGCAACCTGGGCATGTGCCCTGACAGGGAATCGAACCTGCAACCTTTCCGTGCACAGGATGGCACCCAACCAACTGAGCCAGAGCTGCAACTTGAGAGGGTTTTCATGTGGAGTTTTTTGGGGCAGTGAATAAATAAATACTGGGCAGTTAAAAACTAGCAGAGCCTGGCTGGCATGGCTCAGTGGTTGAGCATCAACTTATGAATCAGGAGATGGCTGTTTGATTCTCGGTCAGGGCACATGCCTGGGTTGTGGGCTTGATCCCCAGTAGGGGACGTGCAGGAGGCAGCTGATCAATGACTCATCATTGTTTCTATCTCTCTCTCCCTCCCTTCCTCTCTCCAAAATCAATAAAAACATTAAAAAAAAAACTAGCAAAAATTAAATATTAACTATGGAGCTGCTTGTACCAAGAGGCAGCTGACATGGGACAGGCCAAGGAAATGGAATCAGAAGACCTGGGTTCAAACTTTGCTTTTTCACTCACTAGCATTTTAACCTTGGCCAAGTCTCGTAATGTCATTGAGCTTCAGTTTTCTCTTCTGTAAAATAAAGGTAAAAATAAAGCCTGTCCTTCTCACCTGACAAGGTCACGGGAGGATTAAATGAGATAATGGATGAGAAAGCACTCTAATCTGTAAAGCCTTAGGCAAATGTTTGCTGTCATCTTCGGGAAGATTGTTAAAAGGATCAAGATACCAGTGGACTTGGAAGTGAAAACCAAGAACCCAGTGGTGAAGGAAGGTGACACAGCATTTAATCAGCTGTGTGCAAGACAGGCCCTTTTCCCACCTCAACCAGTCCTGGGGCAGCCGGGCAGCTGCTGCCATCAGGTGTGGTTCTTCTGGAACGTGTCATGGGGGGAAACGATGAACAGGGTGGCGCCAGCTCCTAAATCACTGCAAAGCTGCCGATCATGGGGATTGCTCGCTGTAGTGAAACCAGAAAGGTTATCAGTTTGAGAAAAAAATGAGATGCCAGAACGTGGCTTATGTATCTGGTTTCAAATTCAAATCCTTTGAGCCCCTCACTAGTTTTGAACCTTTACAGCAAGTTGTTTAATCCTCCAAGCCTCAGTTTCCTCATCTGTAAAATAGGAATAATACTACCTACCACAAAACTGCTCTGAGGATCTACATGAGTGAATTTACGTAAATTGCTTAGCACATTGCCGGGCACATAAATAAATGATCCATAAATAGGAGCTATTGTTATCATTGTCAACCCAGAGGGACTAACTGAGTGTGTTGAATGACTCCCCAGGCTTCCTGACAATGTCACCTTTGAGGAAGGGGCCCTGATTGAGCCACTGTCTGTGGGGATCCACGCCTGCCGGCGCGCTGGAGTCACCCTGGGGAACAAGGTCTTTGTGAGTGGAGCTGGTAAGGAACAGGCGATACCCTGGTCATGAATTCATTAAAGGGGAATGTGGGGACGCCTCTGCCCTTCTCGTTCCCCCTCCAAAGGCTGGAATTGGTCCTGGGATCTTTCTGGGTAGAAGAGGATTACAGTGTCCCATTTCCTCAGTGGCCAGCACTTGGCTAAATAAACTACTATCTGCAGAAATGATGTTATTTCTTGGGCAACATGACTCTTTTATACATTTAAAGAATGCAGCCTGGGATCCCTTGGCAGGAATCTAGGGAAATATTTTTGGTAGTATAGGGAAGGACAACTTTTGGAACTTCCAAATCATACCAGAGAAGTGGCCTTCTGGTCCATCTAGGAACGAGGTGGCCCTGCTCACCGCCAGGGAAAGGAGTAGAGCCCAGCCCCCCATGAGCCAGCACCCGGCCTGCCCTGGAAGCTGCCTTCTCTCCTCCACCGAGCAAGCCCCAGCGGCCTCAGACGGAATCATTCTAGACTTCTAACTGCTGGCGACTCTGGCAGCGTGCTCACACTCCTTGGTGGTGTTCCTCGTACACTTTTGGGGGGGTGCGTTGGGGTATAATTGACATATAACATTAGTTTCAGGTGAACAACGTATTTATTTGATGTTTGTATACAATGTACAAATATTGTGAACACTGCCTGGGTTAGGGGCTCGCGCCTATGGCACAGTCGAAAATCCGAGTATAACTTGACTCCCAAAAACTTTACTAGTAGCCTACTGTTGACTGGAAGCCTCACCAATAACATAAACAATTGGTTGACACATATTTTGTATGTTATATGTATTATATCATGTATTCTTACAATAAAGGAAGCTAGAGAAAAATGTTATTAGGAAAATTATAAGGAAGAGAAAATGCATTTATAATACTGTAGATGTTTATTGGGGAGGAAAATCTGCATATAAGTGGACCTTTGCTGTTCAAACCTGTGTTGTTCAAGGGTCAACTGTCTTGCAAAATGACTGCCACAATAATCCTAGTTAACATCTATCACTATACATAGTTACAAAATTTCCTTTTCTTGGGATGAGAACTTTTAAATGTACTCTCTTAGCAACTTTCAAATTTACAGTACAATATTATTAACTATAGTCACCATGCTGTACATTGTATCCCATGACTTACTTATTTTACAACTGGAAGTTTGTACCTTTTGACCCCCTTTACCCGTTTCACTCATTCCCTACCTGCTCTGCTTCCTGAGAGGGCTCTAGGGCCAGCTGGTCAGTAGTGTGTGGGTTCTTGACTTTGCAGGAAAAATTTCATAACGTGAGTCCAGGTGACTAAGGAGATATTTATTAAAGCTAGGGGTGTAAAACCAAAAAGGGCTTAGTGTAGAAGAAGCAACAGGATAGTCTAGGCTGGGCTGCCTTAGCTCTCTGGTAAGTCAGAGAAAAAGGGGCCTTGGGAACAGGTTCAGGGGGCTAGCCTGTGATGAGCTGCCCATTGATCCCCAGGTTGCAAGTCTTATGTGGTCCCTTAGGGTTTAGGAGATGCATGCCCCCGGGGGGAAAAGTGGGGAAAGAAGCCCTAGCTGGTTTGGCTCAGTGGTTAGAGCGTCAGCCCGTGGACTGAAGGGTCCTGAATTCGATTCTGGTCAAGGGCAAGTACCTCGGTTGCAGGCTCAATCCCAGGCCCTGGTCTGGGTGAGTGCAGGAGGCAACCAATCCATGTTTCACTCTCTTACTCTCTTCCTTCCACTCTCTGAAAAGCAATGGAAAAAAATATCCTCGGGTAAGGATTAAAATAAAAAAAGAAGTGGGGGAAGAAGAGGGGAAAGGGAATGGCAGGGGCTGCTCCCCAGAGGGAGAGCACACGATGGATCCTTTGTCTTAGGCTTTTATTTCTCTCTTGCAGGCAGGAGTTTTAGGGGAGGTCTCAGGGGAGGGTTCAACAGAATATTCATCAGTTTTCTAGGTGTGCTCCTTCAGGGTCTTGGTCTTCACTGATTGATCAGCGTCAGGGCAGGGGTTTGTCAGTCATCACAGCTAGTTGCCCACCTGGTTTTGCTGCTTTTCTGGGTCTGGAGCTGAAATACAACTGAGGCCTAGATGTTATTTCTAGGGAGGTGACCTGTCTCTTCTATAAGTTGCTCTGTCAATTTGTTCAGTTATCCATCTCAGTTTCCCTATTCCACTTGCCCTGACTTACTGGACTGTCTCACTTCCTCTGGCATCTAATCTGTTCTCTGTATCTATGAGCTGGGTGTTTTTTTTGGTTTGTTTTAGATTCCACATAAAAGTGAAATCATATGGTATTTGTCTTTCTCTGTCTGACATATTTTACTTAGCATAATACCCTCAAAGGCCATCCATGTTGTCACAAATAGCAAGATTTCCTTCTTTTTTATGGCTGAGTAATATTCCATTGTATATATATTCCATCTTCTTTATCCCTTCATCCATTAATGGACCCTTATGTTGTTTCGATGTCTTGGTTGTTGTAAATAATGCCGCCATGAACATGGTGGCACGCATATCTTTTTGAATTAGTGTCTTCATTTTCTTCAGATACTCAGACGTAGAATTCCTGGATCATTTAATAGCTGTGTTTTTAGTTTGTTGAGGAACCTCCATACTGTTTTCCATAGCTGCTGCACCAATTTACATTCCCACCAACCGTGTCTGAGGGCTCCCTTTTCTCTGCATCTTTTCAACCCTTGCTACTTCTTGTCTTTGATAACAGCCATTCTAACAGGTCTGAGGTGGTACCTCACTGTGGTTTTGCTTTTCATGTCCCTGATGATTAGTGATGTTAAACACCTCTTCCACATACCTGCTGGCCATTTGTATGTCTTCTTTTTCTTTTTGTCTACAATTTGAAAAATTCATAGTTTTATTATTTTTTTAATCCTCACGCAGGGATTTTTTTTTTTTATTGCTTTTCAGGAAAAGTGGAAGGGAGAAGGAGAGGGAGCGAGAGAGAGAGAGAGAGAAACATCGATGTGAGCGAGACACATTGACTGACTGCCTCCTGCCTCCCACATGGGCCTCGACCAGGACCAGGGACCAAGCCTGCAACCGAGGCAGGTGCCCTTGGCCAGAATACAACCCAGGAGGACCCTTCAGTCCACGAGCTGACGCTCTAACCACTGAGCCAGACCAGCTAGGGCTGTATGTCTTCTTTGGGAAAAAGCCTGTTCAGATCCCCTGTCCATTTTTTTAAATCAAATTGCCTATTTATTTATTTATTTATGCTATTGAGTCATATGAGTTCTTTATATGTTTTGGATATTAACCCCTTAACAAATACATGATTTGCAAATATATTCTCCTATTTGGTAGGTTGCCCTTTTCATTTTATTGATGGTTCCCTTTGCTGTGCAGAAGCTTTTTAGTTCGATATAGTCCCACCTATTTTTGCTTGTATTGCCTTTGCTTTTGGCGTCATATCCAAAAAAATTCTTCTCCAAGACTGACGTCGAGGAGCTTACTGCCTGTGTTTTCTTTTCTTTCTTTTTTGTTGTTGTGAATCCTCACCTGAAGATATTTTTTCCATTGGTTTTTAGAGAGACTGGAAGGGAGGGAGGGAGAGAGAAAGAGATAAACATCGATGTGAGAGAGGCACATCGATTGGTTGCTCCCCCACCTACCCTGAGCCCCCAGCCAAGGCCTGCCTGTCTTCCTCTAGGAGTTTTATAGTTTCAGGTCTGTGTTTGAGACATTAATCCATTTCGAGTTAATCCTTATGTATGTTTGTGACTGATTTTTCTTTGGCAGAGCCAAATAAGCCACCATAGGGCTTCCTCAGTGGGTTGATGGGTGTAGAACAGACTTGCCTCAGTAAGCAAGCAGGCTGTCTGATTCAGGTGGCAGATTTTTTTTTAAATACCTTTTGCCATAGAAAAAAAAGATAAGACAGCCCGTCCCGACTGGCTCAGTTGGTTGAGCGGCATCCTGTGCACCAAAAGGTTGCTGTTTCAATTCCCGGTCAGGGCACATTACCTGAGTAATGTGGGTTCGATCCCTGTTGGGGCAGGTACGGAAGGCAGCCAATTTATCTTGATCTCTCTCTCTCTCTCTCTCTCTCCCTCCCTCCCTTCCTCTCTAAGCATGTCCTTAAGTGAGGATTTAAAAAGAATAGATTAGTTATACACACCACATGTAGACACACAAACATTTACCCACAGCTCCATCAGCCTGAGAGAATCAATGTTAACATTTTGATGCAGAGCATTTCTTTTCTTTTTAAAAATGAGATCATGTTGAATATGCCTCATTTTTTTACTTTTTAAAAAAAAAAATCAAGCCCAGCTGGGCGTGGCTCAGCGGTTGAGCGTCGACCTAGGATCCAAGCGATCAGGGTTCGATTCCCAGTCAGGGGTGTGCAGGAGGCAGCCGACCAATGACTCTCTCATCATTGATGTTTCTTATCTCTCTCTCCCTCTCCTTTCCTCTCTCTCTGAAACCAATAAAGATAAATATTAAAATAAAATAAAATAAATCAATATATTATGAGTGTTTTTTCATGTCAGTAGATATAAAAGTTATGACATAATTTTTAATAACTATGTGATATCCCACAGTAGTTTATTTAACTAATCCCTTTGTTGATTATTTCAGGTATTTTCCAGCGTTTTGCTTTCTGGGGGAACTCACAAAATTATTTTCAAGGGGAGTGTCCAAAAAGAAAATCCCCAAAGATTTTCTGCATAGCCTTATTTTGTGGGTCTGGTTTTTGTATTAAAACAATCATGTCACCCAGCAGGTAGATAACTGTGGGGAAGCAAGTGGTCTCTAGGCTGATTCTTAGTCACCGGAACATCCTGGGGCTGCCTGACAGCTGCCTCAACCCAGGGAGCCAGCTCACTTAAGGACACTCCAGGGTAGTCCTCAGAGGGCACCTAAAAACAAGATGTCTCTCCTTGGGGAGGTGTAATGGGTTCTAAGAAGGTAGGGGTCAAGGCACAGACAGGAAAATGCATCCAGACCTTCTAAAATAACTTCTCTGAAAAAATTATATGTTTCCCTGAGCCTTCTGGTTCTTTAACCTTATCCCCAAGTAGTGCTCAAAAGTGAAAAATTTATAGCTCTGTTTTAGGAGAGAATCAAACAGAACCTGGCACTGCTAGCAAATTTCATGTAGAAAACAATTCCTCATGCATTCATTCAACAAACAGTTGTTAAGGTCTCACTGTGTCAGGCCCTGGGGTAGATTCTAGCATACACAAAATATATGGTTCTTGTTTATGGTCTGCACGGGGGGAAGAACTGATGTTTCATATTTCACATTCGTCTCTCATTTCCTGCTTTATTTAGGGCCAATTGGACTGGTCAATTTGCTCGTGGCCAAGGCAATGGGTGCAGCTCAAGTGGTGGTGACTGGTAAGGTTTTCTTTTTAAATATCCTTGAGTGGGGAAACAGCTGGGCCTATAGTTTGAGGCAGAGGCATAAGACCTATTCCCTTCATGGGGTACTGGGTTTCTGAAGGGGTTCTTCCTCTTTTCTCTGGGTTCTAGGGTTGAGAAGCCCATCCAGGGGATGACCAAGTCAGGGCTGAGGAGGAGACTTCTTTGAAGCTGCTGGGAGAAGAGGCCCTGGCTCTTTATGTATGGACATAAGATGCCCATACTGCCTACATAGTCCTAAACCAAGGCTCAGCCCTTGCTTCATTTGTCTAAGCCCAGGAGACAGGGAGTGTTTGTGTGTATGTGTGTGATGTGGTGTTAGTAGAAAGTGTAATGTATTTAATTTTTTTTTAAATCCTCACCCGAGGATATTTTTTTCCATTGCTTTTCAGAGAGAGTAGAAGGTGGAGGGACGGAACGGGGGGAGAAACATCAATGTGAGAGAGAGACATTGACTGATTGCCTCCATCTCACACACCGACCAGGGCCGGGGATCGAGCCTGCAACCGAGGTATGTGCTCTTGGTCAGAATCAAACCCAGGACCCTTCAGTCTGTAGGCCGATGCTTTAACCACTGAGCCAAAACAGCTAGGGCTATAATGTAATTTATAAGAGGATGTTTGTGCGCAGCTGGTGTGGCTCAGCAGTTGAGCATTGACCTAGGATCCAGGAGATGGAGGTTGGATTCCTGGTCAGGGCACATGCCCAGGTTGTGGGTTCCATCCCCACCAGGGGGCGTGCAGGAGGCAGCCGATCAATGATTCATCATTGATGTTTCTATCTCTCTCTCTCCTTCTCCCTCTCCCTCCCTCTCTCTGAAATCAATAAAGATATATTAAAAAAAAAAAAAAAGAGATGTTTGTGTGTGAGGTGTGTGCTTTGAGTGAGAGATGTGAGTGTATATGTGTAAGGTGAGGTTATCCAACAGCATGTGTGGGTGTGTTTGTGGAAGCAGCGTGATATGTATGGAAGCTTGTGGGATATCAGAGGGTGTGTGTATGTGGAGAAGACATCTGTGAGAGAGAATGTGTGTGTGTGTGAGGTATCGGAGTGTGCACATGTGTAAGGAGGTTATCTGTGAGTGTGGGGGTGTGTAGAGTTGTGTGGTATGCGGGTGAGTGTGGATTAATAGGGTAGTGGGGGTGCAGAAGGGTGTTTTGTGTGAGGAGAAGCTGTCAGAGTGTGTATGGAAGGTATCTGTGAAAGCGTGCATGTGTTTGAAGAGTGTGTGTGTATGTGCAGATGTGTGGTATGTACGGGAGTGTGTGAAGGTAGAGAGACTTTGTGTGTTGGGTTCAGTGACACCACCCACTACACCAGAGATTTATTGCCATCAGAACCTGTACCTCCATTAAAAAAAAAAAGTTTTTATTGATTTTTAGAAAGAGAGGAAGGGAGAGGGAGAGAAACATAGATGGGCTGCCTCCTGCACGCCCCCTACTGGGGATCCAGCCCGCTGCGGGGACAGCGCCCAACCAACTGGGCCACACCGGCCGGGGGTGCGCCTCCCTTGCTATTTTCTCCCTACTCCGCCACCCCGTTTCTCAGTTTGAAGGAAAGTTTGTTTCCATTTCAGATCTGTCTGCCTCTCGATTGGCTAAAGCCAAGGAAGTCGGGGCTGACTTTACCCTCCAGGTGTCCAAGGAGAGCCCTCAGGAAATCGCCAGTAAAGTGGAAGGTCTCCTGGGGCGCAAGCCCGAGGTCACGGTGGAGTGCACGGGGGCGGAGGCCGCCATCCAGGCGGGCATCTACGTGAGTGCGGGCAGCGGGCAGCGGGCAGCGGGCAGCCAAACCGGGAGGGGGGCGGGGGGGGCGCAGCTCCCGGGCTCGGCGCAGGGCCAAACTTCTCCACTGACTTGCTTTCTGTCTCCCCAGCAAAATTAAGTCACTTTTTTTTTTTTAATATATCTTTATTGATTTCAGAGAGAGGAAAGGAGAGGGAGAGAGAGAGATAAAAACATCAATGATGAGAGAGTCATTGATCCGCTGCCTCCTGCACGCCCCTGACTGGGGATCGAGCCCCCAACCTGGGCATGTGCCCTGACCGGGAATTGAACCCGGATCCCCCGGATCCTAGGTCGGTGCTCAACCGCTGAGCCACGCCCAGCTGGGCAAGTCACCTTTTTGTATCTTTGTTTTCTTCTGTCTCTTGTGGAGATGGAGGCACTTGCCTAACATTCTGCTTGGGTCGTTGTGAGGTTTAAACACGGAAACAAATATGCACAGTCCTTGAAAGAAAGTAACACACATTTAGGATGGGATTGCTGTCCCGGTCATACCTGTGATCATAAAAGTTGTGCCCTTGAGAAAGGATTGATAGGAGGAACAGGGAAGCATGTCTTAGTTAAGTGGGGGAAATCCTTATCTTATTTTATTGAAGAAAACTGGTCTTGCAATCATTTATAGAAAGTGACAGCCAGTGGTTCAGTTAGTCACAAAGGTGAGGTGATTTTTCAGGGTGACAGTTGGCTACTGCTGTCTCCCAGAATTAGGAACAGATAAGCTGTCAATACCTGATAAGTCCTTGGAGCCACCTATAATTTATGCAAAGTTGGCAGGTAGGGGGAGGGAGGGGAAGTGGCTTTGACAGGTCAAAGTGTGAGGAAAAGAGGGGAGAAAGAATATGTTCCAGCCCGGCCGGGTGTGGCTCAGCAGTTGAGTGTCTACCTGGGATCCAGGCGATCAGGGTTCGATTCCCGGTCAGGGCACATGCCCGGTTGTGGGCTTGATCAATGACTCTCTCATCATTGATGTTTCTGTCCCTCTCTCTCTCTCTCTGCCTCTCCTTTCCTCTCTCTGAAATCAATAAAGATATATTAAAAAAAAAAGAAAGAAAGAATATGTTCCAGGTTCTGAACCCTACTGTGTGCCAGGTCTTCTGCTGTGTGCCACTCTGCACAGTCAGTCATCATTTTCCACATTTTACAATGAAAGGTCCAGTGACTTGCCTTGAGCACACTGCTCCGATGCCCGTGTTTTCCCTACTCTGTCCACTGCTTAGGAGAGGAAGGGAAAGAAGGGGCAAGAAGCCAGTGGGCCATCATGCTAGGGTGGGAGGGGCAGGGGTGGCAACAACTGCCACCACTGGGACTCTGCCCTGCCTCCCAGACTGCTTCCCCCTAGCAGCCCGGGCTTCCTTCTTCCTTCTGAGTCACAGCCGGGTCATGCACAAGGGCACTTTGCACCACATAAGACATTCTGGGGAAAGCTGACCCCTTGAGCTGTGTGGCATGGCCCTTAGGCCTGGTACCTGGCAGAGCTGCCCAGCCCTCCTCCTACCAAGATGCCCATGGCATCAGGTGCAGAGTAAGTGGTAGGAGGAGGAAGGACCAAGTGGCACCCTCGCCCTGGGGCAAAGAGAAATCAAAACACAGAGGAGATGGTAAGATCAGTCAGTTCATGACAAGTCTTGGACACTTTGAGGTCTATGATGAGTGAAGTATGTCTACTATCTTCAACTTGCTGGCAGGTCAGGGACCCCCTCTCCCCCCATGCACAGAGAGGCAGTAAAAGACTTGGCTTCTCAATTCAAAGTTTTCCTTCCTCTTTTGTCCTGCCTGGAGAAGATCTGGGAACAGCTGGCATCTCCAGCTATGAATGGTGAGGGCCCAGTTGCCAGGTTACCTGAGGTGAGCGTGGAGGTAGATGTGACCCAAGGGCCTCACCAGGCCTGAGGCCTGTGCCTTTCCTGAATGGGGAGGGGAGCCATCATGCATGACAGATGCTGTAGAAATGCCACAGGCCACCCTCAACAGGCAGGTTAGGTGGAAGCACCTTGTAAGGACATACCTGAGAGTTACTTTCCTGCCAGATCATGACTAGTCATTATCATGACTAGATAATGTTCGTGAGGCCAAGTGGCAAATGCTTAGGGTAGAATTGAGGTCATCTCCTCGGTGCAGAGGTCACACCCTCAGAACAGTGATCATGTAGTCCAAGCACCTGTCTGTGGTCAGCAAACTGCTGGCCTCCTGACAGCTTGGGACCGCCAATTTGAGCGTGTTCCTCCTTCTCACCAGGTGAAGAGAAAATGCTGGTGGGGAAACAGTTTTCCTAGAAAGTTCTCAGTTTTCTGTGGCTCACTCACAACTTTGACCTCTCTCCCCTACTTTTCCAGTGGAGAGAGCAGCATTTTCCAGTTGTGAGATTCCCTCCCTCTTGCTGAGTTCATCTGTCACAGGCTGTTTTTAAGTGATTCTGTGCTTCGATAAAAAAAACAGAAAACGTGCCAAACAGTGAGCCTGTCCTCCTGCCAAGCACTGAGATTGGTACCCCCCGCTGGGGAGACATCATCTTGTTCATGCATGGGAGGGAGCTGGCTGACAGGGCACCATCCAGGGTCCCACGGCTCAAAAGAGCAAATGCCAGAGTCACCCCCGTGCCGCAGGCCTCTCTCCATGGTGTATCCTTCCCCTCAGAGAGAGGAGCTGGAATGAATTGTCGATTTTTCTGTCTCACATCGAGCACAGTGATCCCCAGAGTTCTCTGGGGCAGGTACAACACTCAGGAGTTACGTGGGGAGTGTCAAGAGAAATCCCAGTCTCTGGCCCATTGCAGGAGAGAACTGATAAGGCAGATAGATGTTCAAAGAGGACAGACTCCGTTATGACCAATACTATTGGGATGAAAGTCTCTAGAACAAAGATAATTTTAAATGCCAGCTTGCACGTATAAGGAAGTTTTTAAACCACAGAATTCTAATAGCCCCCCCCCAACCACCCCGCCTATTTGTGTAGTGCTTAGTAGTTTTCTCACCAAGAGGGTGGTTCCTTAGAGGTTTGACAAAAGTCCTGTCTTGTGGGGTGGGCACTCTGGAGGTAGAACAGGTGCTGGGACGAGGGAGTGGCTGAAGCCAACATCTGGTATGAAGTGGCACAGCTTTCAAAGATGCGCGGGGATTGCTGAAGATCAATCTTGTTTGTAGGGGAGATTGTCTCCCAGAGGTCTGGAGAACCTTGGCTGTTTCATGGGATGTTGTAGACAGTGAAGGATGCTCCCACGTTGCCTGGTCCACCGGTGGTGAAGTATATTATTTCAGGATCTTTAAAGGTGATGTTCACTCGGCTGCTCTGTTGAGTTTGGCCACCATGGTGAAGAGTTCAGTGTTATAGGAAGAATCATTCCCTGGGATTTTTGGATACTCGCCTCATGCAATCAGAAGATATTTGTGTGACGGCGGTGTTGTTGTGAGCGGGAAGTCTGCATTTTCTTATTTCCCACGTTTTCTTGTTCTTCCTTCCTCTTTAGGCCACTTGTTCTGGTGGGACCCTGGTCCTTGTGGGACTGGGTTCCGAGATGGCCTCTGTCCCCCTAGTGCACGCAGCCATCCGGGAAGTGGATATCAAGGGCGTGTTTCGATACTGCAACACGTGAGTATGTTGTGGGTGAGGGGGTGACAAGTGGCCAGCAGACCAGGGCAGACCTCTGGGACCAAGGGTCTCTGCCTATTTATTCCTGAGGAGCTCTCCATGGCCACAAGGAGAGCCGTGCCATATGATAGGGGTCCAAAAGGAGGGTTCACTCCTGGGTAAAGTACAGGAGGGTAGAGACAGCAGAGGCGGGGAGGGAGGGAGGGAGGGGGGAGGGGAGGGAGGGAGATTGAAAACATGCTCTTCTTGGGTGTCTGCCTCTCCTATCCCAGGCCCTCTCTTCTCTGTTTACTTAAGTGACTAGATGACCATTTTCTCCCCTCAAAGGGAACAAGGAGAGAAAGGACAACAGCAAGAACTCAAGTCTCTTGCCTCCCCTTCTAGAGCCCCAGGGCCCACCCTGGGAAGTGAGAGGGCTTAATTCACCCAGCTGCGTGCTGTGGCTCCACACTCTGTCCTGATGGGGAGCTCTGTCCAGGACACTTTCCCCACCAGAGTCCCTTACTCCCACCTTTAGAGTCTAACCATTTCCTCAGCAGAGTCCCAGTTTTCCAGTAAACTCTCTCTAGCTGAGCTGCTAAAGGGTGATTGGATTATCCTGGCCTGCCTCCCTAAAGCTTACCTGCCTTTTCACAGTGGTCTCCATATGCTATATGTCTTTATGCCAAAAGAATTCTAGGCTTCATGGCAGACATTGCAGAGGGGCCAGGGGCATTTGGGAACAGGCTATGTACTCCCACATTACAAGTCCTAAGATCATTCCCACCATCGTTGGTCTGTAGAATTGACCTGACAGGACCACAATGCTATAAATAAATATGGCCAAGCTGATGCTGTACTTGGTACCTTTGGGGGCCTGGCTCTTTCCTCCTGAAAATTGAATGTAATCCTTGTGATCTCTTACAGATGGCCAATGGCGATTTCAATGCTTGCATCCAAGTCTGTGAATGTAAAGCCCTTAGTGACCCATAGGTTTCCTCTGGAGAATGCGCTGGAGGCCTTTGAAACATCCAGAAAGGGATTGGGTTTGAAAGTCATGATCAAGTGCGACCCTAACAACCAGAATCCCTGATGTTAATTGGGCTCTGCCCTCATTCCCACCCTCTCAGCCTCTCAGGGCTAAATGTCTTGGCAAGGGTGGGCTTTAAGGCAAAAGTTTCTTTTAAGTAGTAAGGATAATTAAAATAATTCATTATAAGCAGAGAGCCTTACACAGAGGAGTTGGCATGCCTTAAAAACACAGGTAGGGATAGCTGGGGGACTTGTAGTCAGAGTGACTGTTTCTGCTGAGCAGAGTCCAGCAAGTGGAGCAGTGTCTGGCGGGCAGGCGCCGGGAATTCCCCTCCTTCCGGGAGTGCCTGAGTTAAGCGAGGGCAGAAACCTGCCCATGCCCATGGAGTTCCTGGTTCCACCGTGACTGTGGCCGGGGGGGGGGGGGGATTATGAAGAGACAACTTTATCAAGACTTAACTGGCTCAGAAGCTGATTTTCATGAAACTGCAGCTCAGGGTCTGGGATGAGGGGCTGTCCGCAGTTTTAGTTCAGAGCACAGTGTTTCTAGACATAGGTGCTGTTTGGTTTGATGACAAAAAGAGAATAGGGGACTGACCTTCCTGGGTCTAGGGTAATTATAAAAATGGTCAAACAAATAAAACCAAAATCCCACATGAGGTCAGAGCAACTGGCATTCCCCAAATGTAGAAATAGGGAACTTCTCAACACTGCCTCTTTTCCAGCCCCTGAGAACTGTTTGCAAGGTGCATAACCACCATCCTATTCCCCCCCGCCCCCCCCACACCCTTCCTTCCACTGCTCAGGAGTAGCCACTGCAGGCTTCTTTGTCACTAGGCAACCAGGAGACGCCTACCTAAGGACAGTCCCCAGGAGTCCCCATGGGAGACCTTAAATCATGCCTTTGATAGCCCAGGAGGGTTTGGTCGGGGCACCACAGAAATAACATCCCCTCTAGGCTCAAACTCCCGCATGATTACTATACAATTCCATGTAATTCTGGTAACTGTAAACAGAAAACCTTTCCCCTTCTCATAGCCAGTTAAGACTCTTGGTATCTTTCTGTCCAAATGATCTCTCTAAAATCGTGACCTTATTTTAATTTTACTGTGTAAGAGTTGGGTCCAGTCTCATTATGTCCATTTGTGACTTTAAGATTATTAGTCAGGAATGAGGGTACTGTAGCTGTGACATGACATGGGCTGCAGCCTTAAATCCCTCGCCTCAGCTGAGGGAGGAGGGTAGCTTCGAAGAGGTTCTGGCTTTCTTGTGACTGGGGAAGGCTGTGACCAGTGCCTGGAATTCCTCAAACTGCTTTGGTAATAAATTCTGCTTGTAGCACCTGGCTGCTGTCATGATTTGTGCCTCTGTTTAGGGAGGAATGGACTTAGGTTTATCATTTCACAAAAGAAAAGGTCCAGTAATTTCATTGTTGGAAATTTACATTAATGATTTCTCTTCCTCACAGCAAGCCAAATGCATGTGGTTATTTTACAGCTAAAGAAATGGAGAAATCAGGTAATTTGCTCAAGGTCACACACTACTTTCCTTATGTCATCTCCAGAGGAGGGTCGGATCTTGAGACTTCTGTCTACACACAACACATGCACAGACTAGGCAGCTACATCGCCCATTGTGCCCACTTCTCTGAGTCCTGTTAGCTCAGGGCCAGACTTGCCAGCTGTCTTCTCTCAAAGCTCTCTCCCAGCTCAGTGGTGCCCAAAGGCTTCCAATAGGAATGCCCCTGAAGGAGGTGAACTTACTGTGTTAAGTTCACAAGTAGCACTTTTCCTCTGATTTGGTGGAGGGAGGAGGCCACTCAACCTGAAAGGGACTTAGGAGCTGCAGAGGGACCCCTGGAAAGGTAAGACTACCAAGTACAAAGACGTGTCACTTATGACACAGTGGTGATTGGGCTGTGTCTTCTAAGTCAATATCTTGGAGCCTTGATTTCCTGGTCTGTTAAATGGGCTTCCTGATGCCCGCCATGCGGGAAATTCCAAAAAATGAATGGGCTGATTGAAAACAGCAGTTGGGGAATACTTCCCACTTCCAAATCCCCAGAGGAGCTCTCAAGCTACTGTGCTATTTCACAGCTTCCCATGCAAGGGCAGAGAGGGTGGCAGGAGAGGAGGTGGTGTGGGTGGGCTGCCAAGTCAGTCCTTGGGTGGTGAGAGGGCCCAAGGCAGTATTCGAGAGCTGTTGCTGGGCTCCCTTGACTCCACATCCTCTGGAAGAATCTGCAGGAAGCCCAAGAACTCATTCCTCACACCACCCCTAAGTGTTTAGAAAATATTTCTGGAATCAGTGAATCAGTCCCGGAACCAAGAATATAAATTTCCCTTGGGCTCCCTGAGCTTGAGTGGCTCAGCCGGCTTCTGTGTGCTCTGTCAGAGGTGCCTGACACCCAGTTCACTTTCAGTCAACACAGGACCCCACCCAGCCGGCACTCCCAGCATGGGGTAGGGTGTAAGGGTGGAGAGCTGGGAAGAAGGGCCCTGCGGGCAAACTAGAGGGTGGAAGGAGAAGGCTGCCCACAGGAGAAAGGGGACTCAGTTCTGTCCACTCCTACTTGCCATCCACCTTTGTTACCGCAGATGCTGACATGAAGTCCCCTCTGATCTTCCAATCCCTGTTCTCAGGCCGCGCCAGCCCTACTGAGTAGCACAGTACCGCCTCTTCCTTCCTGGTTCCTGTTTTGCTCCCTTTGGGAGAGGAAAGGGGGTCAATGGGGAAGTTGGTTGGGTCAGAGTTTAGGAGTGGGGAGGCAAATAGGATTATTGGATATTTACCTTTCGCCAGAACTGTCCTCTGCAGATGATCTCAGCCTAGGCTTGAAGTAGAAGCCAAACAGCAGGGCTCACACCCCTCACTGACCTGAGATCACTGGATCTCACCTTCTGTAGGAGCGTCTTGGGGTTGCTCGTATGGGAAAGAGCCTCTGTCCTCTGTCTTGGATCCATGAGCCTATGAGAGGCAGATGTAAAGGATTTGATGCTAGGATTCCTGGGTTCTATCTAACCTGGGCCTGCCATCAACTGTGTGACTTGCCAAGTCACTTCAATCCAAGCCTTGGCTTTCTCCCTTCTTAATGGTAGGGTTGGGCTAGCTCAGCGATTTTCAAACGTTGTGCTGCAAGAATTTTTAAAACATGCAATACCTGACTAGTCAGGGGCACTGACCTCTTTTCCCTTAGGTTGTCAAAAAAATGACAACAGCCAACACAACAATAACCATGAATGAATCAAAGTCAGACCTATTTTTTTGTCAGATCGGCAAAAAATACAATACAGTATTTTGGTGTGCTGCCGAATTTTAGTAATTAGTTTATGTGTGCTATGAGATGAAAAGATTGAAAATGACTAGGCTGTGTCAGAATGGCTGCCATCAACAAATCAACAAACGACATGTGCTGGCGAGGGTGTGGAGAAAGGGGAACCCTGGTACACTGCTGGTGGGAATGCAGACTGGTGCAGCCACTATGGGAAACAGTATGGAGTTTCCTCAAAAAATTAAAAATGGAGCTGCCGTTTGACCCAGTGATCCCACTCCTAGGAATGTACCCTAAGAATCCTGAAACACTAATCAGAAAGAATATATGCACCCCTATGCTCATAGCAGCACAGTTTACAATAGCTAAGGTCTGGAAACAGCCCAAGTGCCCAGCAGTAGATGAGTGGATAAAAAAGCTGTGGCACATTTACACCATGGAGTACTACACAGCTGTAAAGAAGAAGGATCTTGTACCCTTGGGACAGTATGGAGGGACCTGGAAAAAATTATGCTAAGTGAAATAAGCCAGACAGAGAAAGACAAACATCACATGATCTTGCTTATATGTGGAATCTAAAGAACTTAATAAATTGATGAACAGAATAGATTCAATGACATGGAAGCATAGATCAGACTGATGAATGTCAGAGGGATGGAGGAGGGCAGGTGGGTGGAGGGGGAGAGAGTAACCAAAGAATTTATATGCATATATGCACAACCCAAGGACATGGACAATGGTGGGGAGAGGGACTGGGGAGGGGGAAGGAATGGGGTAGAATGGGTCATTGGGGAGAAAAAGGGACATCTGTAATATTTTAAACAATAATTAAATTAAATAAATAAATAAATAAATAAATAAATAAATAAATAAATAAATAAATAAAAAATAATCTGAGGGGAAAGAAAAAAAAAAAAGAAAATCACTAGGCTGGATGGTCTTAAGGTCTTCCAGCGCTAATATTTTACAGGGCTCCCATCGCCCTGAGGCCCTGGGGACTGAGGACCTCTTTGGGAGGTGTCCCTCAGGACTGAGGTGTGAGGGACCTTCTGGGGTTTCAGTTTCAATCTCCTGTGTGTGGGAAGGGGTGACCTGAGGTGGGGAGGGCAGCTTATGGAAGCACCTGTGTCCTGGGCATCACTTTGTTCTGTCCTTGGCCTCAGTCTCCCAGGTGTGATCCCAAGGGGTTCTGCGCAGCCCAGAGCTGAGCCTGGGACGTCTGGCCTTATCACTAACTTCCGTGCTCGATGTCACTGATTGGCCTCTCTGCGCTCCACATTGGACTGGAGGCAGAGGCACGGCGGCTGGGTGGGGGTGGGGAGGGAGTTCGTCCACTGCGAGGAGGGAACTGTGGGAAGAAGGAGGGCCTGTTCTGGGTGCAACACCCCTGAGGCCTGGTGCTGGTGCAGCTCCCTTGGGACCAGCTCCAGGCTTCAGGAGGGTGGTGCTGAAGCCTTGTGGGTCCTGCCGGGACCTCACAGGCTCTGTGTGCACCGAACCACCAGCCACCAGCTTCTCCCAGGAGCCTGCCTCAGCTTCTCCTTCCTGGCAGGAATCCCCAGAGGTTCCTTAGGTCAGCTGTTTGCAGTGCTCTGGTCACAGGAGATAATGGTGACTACTTCCCTTTATCACACAAGTTTGTACATTGTTCAGAAAATACAGGCAGATAAGTAAAAAGAAGATTAAAATCAGCTATAACCTATTCTCCAAGGATGCTAATAAGTAGGAGTACTTCCTTCTAGCTTCCCCCACTCATTTCTACAAGTATAAAATGTAAAATTATGATCAGAAACAAGAATTACTTTACTCACTTTCCATTTTCACTCATAAGAGAGGACTTTTATTTAAACAATCATACTTCCCATTAACAAAATTAATAATTCCTTCATATCATCTCACACCACATCAATCTAAGTCCAATTTTCCCTAATTATCTAAAAAAAAGTGATTTTTTTTACACTTGGTTTGCTTGAATCAGAATCTAAACACATTGCACGTGGTTATGTCTCTTAAGCTGTGTTTTGTTTTTGTTTTTTAATTATTGATTTTGAGAGAGAGAGAAATGTTGATTTGTTGTTCCACTTACTTAAACATTCATTGGTTGATTCTTGTATGTGCCCTGGTCGGCGATCAAACCCGAAACCTTGGCATATCAGGACAACACTCTAACCAACTGAGCTACCCGGCCAGGGCTCTTAAGCTGTTTTTAATCTGTTACAGTTCTCCCTCCATTTTAGTTAAAATACCATTACTATGTTGAAGAAACTGGGTCATCTGTCCTCCACATACGGTTTTGCATTTGCTTTCATTTAATAAAGTCTTAAGTTTGGATGCCAATAGTTACAGGATGGGGAAAATGTAGGTTTACAGTTGTTCCTATAGGAAATAATACAATAATAAATAATAATACAAGAATTAATTCTGTATTTTGTGTACTCACAACTGTAAGTCTACTTTTGCCCCCTGTATATACACTATCACTTTTAACTACTACATCCTATGTACTATCATTTTAAAATATATATATGTCTTTATTAATTTCAGAGAGAGGAAGGGAGAGGGGGAGAGAGAGAGAAACATCAATGATGAGAGAGTCATTGGTCGGCTGCCTCTTGCACGCCCTGGACTGGGGATTGAGCCCGCAACCCCAGGATGTGCCCTGACCTGGAATTGAACCCCGATCATCTGGATCCTAGGTTGATGCTCAACCGCTGAGCCACGCCTGGCTGGGCTATGTACTATCATTTATAAAGCAAATTAAAATATTTGGTTATTTGGATAGTGTACAGGCCTTGGTCTTAACGATAAAGTTGTGATGACTGTCCTTGTGCATACATCTTTGTATTCCTGACTTCCTATTTCCTCAAGCTTTGTTTTAGAATGAAAATAGTTGGATTGAAGGATATACATATTTTTTTAAGTGACCTAGTTAGACAAGAAAACAAAATATTGATATTGAGACTATGTAAGAAAATCTGAGATTGTGGGTGCCCCATGACATGTACAATATGGGAGGACTCTGGAGTCCAGGCCACCTTTCAGGGGTGCCATGAAGCCACTGACTCTCTGGCTTTGGGCCAACCTTGGGAGGGCTGGAGTCTTGGGCCTCACCACCTATAAACTTGGGCAGGTCACCACTTCTTCAGGCCTCAGTTTCCCTATCAGTAAACTCAGTAGTTCCTTCCAGCTCTTGGACTACTACGAGGACATGACAACAAACATCCCCTGTTAAGGGTGGCATAGGATTCATAGGGAACTGTGGCTGGGGTACTGTGGAGCAGTGAACCCCATTAATGAACTTGTACTGAAAGAAATGAACTTTTGTATTGGAAGAAATGAACTTGTACTAGAAGACTCTCCCCACTGTGCCAAACCTCAATGCCAGGGGACTCTGGGTACCATTCACCAAACTTTAATAAGTCACTAAGGAAGTGAAGGTGGCGCGTGTAGAATGTTCCTTTTTGGCTCTGCCCTCTCAAGTAGATGCAAATCCATGTGGCATAGAATAAATTGGAGTAGTTATTAAGATGCAAATTTTGGATTCTCCCGGACCTCAAGAGATTGGCAACTTGTAGGACTGTTGAGGAATTTTGTCTTCTGAGTGAGTGATTCAACTACAATGGTTAGGTTCTTTTTATTTATTTATTTATTTATTTATTTATTTATTTAATATATATTTATTGATTTCAAAGAGAGGAAAGGAGAGGGAGAGAGAGAGAAACATCAATGATGAGAGAGTCATTGATCAGCTGCAGCCCGCACCCCGGGCATGTGCCCTAACTGGGAATCGAACCCCGATCTCCTGGATCCTAGGTCGACGCTCAACCGCTGAGCCACGCCCGGCTGGGCTGGTTAGGTTCTTTTTAAATCTCTTGTCACATATATATTAATGCTGTGCTTATGTAGCCTGACAATATAGCTTTCGAGAGTGTTTGCATATCTGTGCTGTGTGCTTTCAGGAACCCTAAAGTAAATTATCTCCTTTGTCACCTATTTATTATGTGGGATGGAATGAGACTGCCAGCATCAACAGCATCAACGGTGATTCTAAAGAACTTTTGGAAAAAACTGTTATCAGTAATCAGAATGAAGGACAACACATTACCTGAGAGAGAGGAATACGGAAAAGCTAAGAAGAAAAGGAACTAGCAGCGTATTCAGGGCAAGGTGAAGAAAGCGACTCAGCTAGGGCCTTTGGAGACTGGAGACTGGTTCTGGGAAGCAGCTGGGGTTTCAGCACAGGAACAGAGAGGCTTTACCAGAGCTCTTCTTGGCTTACCCCAGGCGTGGCTTCTCCTGGTACTACATACAAAAGTCCCACATCTTGCCCTGACTGCTGTGGCTCAGTTGATTGAGCATCATTTCATGCACCAGAAAGTCGCTGGTTCGATTCCTGGTCAAGGCACATACCTAGGTTGCGTTTTCAATCCCCAGTCGGAGAGCATACGGGAGACAACTGATTGATGTTTCTCTCTCCCTCTCTGTTTCAAATCAATAAAAACATATATTTTTAAGAAGTCCCACCTGAAACTAGAGCCTGGGGAACACCTATTGCCCTGTTCAGTGGTCCCTTAGAACCATGCTGCTTCCTCCCAGAACAGGGCTCCAGGGGGAGGTAAGCTTCCAAGGGGAAGTCAGACGTTGCTGGGGTGGTTGGCTGCAGAAGAGTTTGTGCCATCCCATACACGTCTTGTCATGCGCCAGACTAGAGGAAAAGCTTTCCTGCATTTGGAAGAGGTGGTGAAGAGGCCAATGGGGTGTTTGGATGTCTTGGGCAGTCTCTAGTAGGAAAGCAGTAGGTACACATGAGGCTACTCTATTTCCTTATGGCCTTGAGCAACTCAAGTTCTTCAAACCTCAGGTTCCTCAGCCTTTAAGTGGGAAAAATAATACCTACCTCAGGGTTGTCATAGGCACAGAACGAAGCAGTTTTGAAGTCCTTAGCTTAGTGAATGGCACCATGATTGTGCTTAATGAGTGCATGTGTCTCTGCCTCCCCCCCCCAAACCTTATCTCTTCATCTGGTAAATGAGCAGGGTGGGTGATCCCCAAGACTTTTCCAGCTCTGAGCCTGGAGTCTGCAGAGGTGCTTGGAAGTATGTGAGAAGTTCCCAGGGTGGCAGAAAAGGCCTCAGCCTGGCCATGACCCAGCATCCCCTACTCTCCCGTAAACCTGCCAGGCAAGGAAGGGCACTAGAAGTAGATCTGGAGGCCAGGCAGGCAGGAAGAGTGAGAACCAGGTAACTGCATTCAGGAGCTGCCTCTTCCTGCCTGCCCTGTTCTGCCTCTGTGACCACCCGGAGGAGCCCCTGTGCCTAGGAGCGCAGAGGACAGGGACTCCCAGAAGCCATGGCCGTGCCTCACACCCACATTATGGCGGCATCTCTCACTGGCTGCTCCAGCACTTAGCATACACAGAGGAGCTCTGGAAATGTCTGTAGCCTGATAAGCAGCCAGACCTCACTCTTAACTCTGAGCCATTGCCATCCTGATAATTAGCCTGAGCTCACCCCAGGGTGATGAGCGTCCTCAGGGTGACTTATTGAGTAGAAGGGAAAACCAAGCCCCATGGACCAGGAGGGACATGTCCAGAGACCACAGCAAGGGGAGAGCTCACCTAGGCCTAAAGCCCCCCTTGCCCCAGAGACCTATCAAAGACGGTCGGGGGTCTAAATAAGAGGTGCAAGTGAGCTAGATCTACTGAGGGACAAGGAGTGGGACCAGCTGCCCCCTCCAGACCTCTTTGGCTTTAAAGGAGGCTGTGGGGGACCCTGTGGTGTCATAAGAACAATCGTAAGCAGAGTCCGGGGTTCTGGACTCAGTCCCCCACTAGTTTTAGGAGAGCCATTTAATTTTCGTATGTGTTCTGGGGCATCTGTGATGCGGTCAGTAAAACCTCTCTGGGTATCGTCACCTATGCAATAGAATACTAAGCTGCTGTGAAAAACTGAGGAAATAATAACAGCTAACCCCAGGTGCTCACTATGGGCCAGGCGCTTTTCTAAGAATGTCAGACATCTTGACTCATTTTACCCTCACAATAACCTTATGGGGTTAATATTCCCCCATTTTAAAGCTGAGGAAGCTGAGGTACAGAGATTAAAGAATTTGCCAAGATTCCTACCCATACATACATACATACATATGTGTGGGGAAATGCCTAGAAGGATAGACACCAAGCTGTTACTAGTAGTTAACTCTGGAGATTTGGGGATTTTGTGTTGTCTGAGGAGAAGGTAAGAGGAGGCCTTTCATTTTTTAAAATTATTTTTTCTTTTTTATTGAATTTATTGGGGGGACATTGGTTAATAAAATTATATAGGTTTCAGGTACACAATTCTGTAATGCATCATCTGTATACTGTATTGTGTGTTCACCACCCCAAGTCAAGTCTCTTTCCATCACCATTTACCCCCCTCTTCTTCCTCCCCACCCCCCTTTTCTTCTGATAATTATCATACTGTTGTCTGTGGGACTTTTTTTTTTTACTGTATAAATTCCTCTATTGATTATTACTATTTTATTTTATTTTTTTTACCATGATCCTATATCACTTTTGGAATTTAAGAAAATGACTAAAGATGTCACAACTCACTGTGACTTTCATTTAGACCCAAACACCGAAGAGCATAAGTGGTGGCCGGGCGCCCAGGGCAGAGCACACTCTCCATCACCAGAAAGACCGGCTGCAGCCCATTCCAGGAGCAAGGAGACAGAGGGGCCAGCCACTTTCAAGCAATCACAGCCTCACCCCCTGACCCCTAGCAGACCCCTGGGCAGCCTGGGCAGGGTGGTCTGTTACATCATGGGCCCAAGGGTCACTGTGAGGCCTGAAGGACTGTGGTGTGAAACCGCTGGTTCTGAGATGTCAGCTGTTTTCATGCTTCAACCCAGAAACTGCATTCTTAGGCTGTTTTTTGGTCTTTTAAATGAATCATCTCCTTTATCTGATGACAAGCTGAGTAACTGCCCAGAGCGGGGGCCAGTCCTTGGTACCTCCCTTTAGTTCTTGCACGCTAGCATCTTTGGTCTTAGCCATGTTTGTCAACTCCACGGCACTGGGCTTTAGTTTTGAATGAGTTAATGACCCTCCCATTTTCAGAGGAATTGAGTTAGTGCTCCTTTATGGCTGCAATTATGGTTCTGTGTTTCTCTCATGCCTCAGGCTTGCCTTGGTTGCTTCCTTCTTTTGTTCCACAACCTTGTGGTTTCTGTGGACTTTGGGTTTCCTGGGTCTTTTTAAATTAAAGAGAACATTACTTCACCTTTCTAGTTTTTTTAATTTATTTTTACCCTAAGAAGCTCCAACAATATTTTTATTGTTCTATGAACAATTAAGTCATATTTTAGTCTTGCTATTAAAAAATGTGAATTTAAGTGTTTCCTCTGGCCTTACTCAGCCTTTGGTAGTATATTACTATCTAAAAAGCCCTGTCAAATATTTATTACCCAGTAGTTCTCCCACTATTGTACCCAATACACGGTTTACTTAGACCTCATGCCATTAGATGTGACTTCTTTCAGACTTCTCTTTGTCCATGTCTCCACTGTTTCTAATGATTGCTTCTACAGCTGGCCACCTCTCTTTAAAATGTTTTTAATGTGTTTTTTAGAGAGAGAGGAAGAACGAGGGAAACATCGATGACAGAGAAACATGGATGGGCTGCCTCCTGCACTCCCCCACCAGGGATCGAGCCCGCTGAGCCACGCTGGCCAGGCTGGCCATCTCTCTTGATGAATTCTCTCGAGGCTTCCTTTTCTTAAAATCTTCTATCAAAGGGGGAAAGTTGATTGAGATCCTCACCTGAAATTGCTCATTCCTTTTCCTTCAGGTTGCGAGTCCTTTCCTTCAGGCCCTTTTCTTTCCCCAGGTTGAAAAATGAGGTTCACAAATATTTCATTCTAACTTTTTTCAAAAATCTTTTCCCAGAGTCCGCTCACTACTCACCAAGTACTGCATCCACATTTATATAGTCTTATTTGTTCTCATCTCTGAATTTACAGATTTGGCAAGTTGACAACTTAGGGAAATGTCATGAAGGGTCATATTGCTCTGAGCTTTACCACGTTATCTCATTTCACTTTCACATTTGGCAGAAAATTGAAACTCAGGGCAGTGACTGGAACCTCAATGCACGTAACTGACACATGGGGGTTTGAGGTCCAAAGACAATTATTCCCTAACCACAGTGATGCTGCATTTTCTTCATGGTACTCATGGTAACAGTGTGGCCCTTGTACTTTGTTATTTTCTTTGTTTAGTCCCTAAGCTGATCAACTGGTTGTTTAATTTGGCTGTATTTAGGCTTTCCATGCTAGTGTTCTTGGCATTGCTGATGATTTGCTCTCCCGTGTAATGGAGATTTAACTCAGCTGATAAACAAATGTCCCTTCCTTACCCCAGCCCCCATTTTCCTAGAAGCCTCCGTGGTTAATGATTTGGAGTAATCCTTGCAGATACATATCCACTATAGATATTATACACACGTAGATTTAATTTCACAAAAGTGGGATCACATCCTGTTTATAGACATTGTCATGTCGGTACATGTGGATCATGTTCAATCTTTTTAATGCCAAGATTATTCCACACATGGACGTATGATGTATCAGCATATATCCTTATCATTCTCCTGTTAGTGGGCGTTTAGGTTTCTTCTAACATGTTGCTATTCTAAACACAACTAATTTCCTGTACACATATCTTTCCACATAAATACATAAAATATTTCTGTAGGATTCTCAGAATTAGAGTTTCCAGGCAGAAGCACATTAACACCTTTTTAAGGCATCACCCTCAGGGAGGCAGACATATTTTCCTCTTTTCTTTCTTTCAGAATAAATACTGTCTAATCAATTGGATATTTGTAACTCTTCAGCATTTCTCCCATTATTTCTTTCTTCTTCGGGTTCCTATTAATCACCTTTTCCCTTTTGGTGGTGAAGCATTCACTTTTTTTTTTTTTTTTTAACTAAGCATTCTTCTATTCCAGTAATCATTCATAGAAATAGATAAGATAAACATAGGGGTCACATTTAGTTGAGGGTGCTGACTGGGAGGAAAGAGATGATAAACTTGGCCCTTGCAGATTGAGATGTTACATAAAGTAAATTAAATAGCACGTACAGGAGGCAACTGGTCAATGTTTCTCACATTGATATTTCTCTCTCTCTCTCTCCCCCCCTTCCTTTCTCTAAAATCAATAAAAGTAAAATAAAATAAAATAATAAAATAAACAGGATAATGTGTTAGAGGGTGTTCCAGTTTTCTGTTGCTGCACAAAAAAACCAACCCACAATTAGTGAGTTAAAACAGAAACATCGAAATTTTTAAAATTTTCTTTTGACACCATCAGCTATAATAATAATTTTGATTTGACAACAATCACTGTAACACATCAGCTTTGAATGTTTCTGTGCTGGCTGCCAGTCCTTGCATATAAGGGGTGGTCAAAAGTAGGTTTACAGTTGTAATACAAATAAATAATACAATAATTAGTAAATAATAGTACAAGAATAAATGCTGTTTCACATACAACTGTAAACCTACTTTTGACCACTCCTGTAAGTAAGTATGATGTTAAAATATTTCTATTTTTATGATTATGAAAGTAATATACACTTGTTATAAAAAATCACAGAAATGTGAAGATAGGAAATGAAAATCACTCTTAGTTCAATTCCATCCCCAAGAATAATCGCTGTCAACAATTTATAAATAAATATTTTCATAGTCACCATAAAAGAGCAGCTACAATTTACTTTCACTTAATAAATCTTAACCACTTTATATGTTTAGCAAATCTTTATAATTGTAGTTTTTCCAAAAATACTTTTGTCTGGATTGGTTTTCTTAAATTTTCTTAATGGTTAATTTTTAAAGTTTCTTCCCCTCTTATTACAAATATTTTGCATTTTTGAACAATGCACACAATTATAAGGAAGAAAATAAGATCAATCATAATGTCCTCACCTAGAAATAACCACTGTTAATGTTTTGGTGCATTTTCCTCTACAAAATGTAAATCTTTGTCCATATTTCTAATTATTTTCCTGGGATAGGTTCGTATAAGAGAAATTAATGAAAAAGGGGGCTTAAATATTTTAAAATTCTTGAGCTATTTTGCCAAATTTCCTCATTCTGAGATTGCCCATCTAATAACTTTCACAGAAAATGGTTCATAACATTCTATGTGGCTGTGTAGTTTGCTTAACTGTTCTCTTACTGTTGGGCATCCTGGTGATTCTGGCTGCCTCATAGTGCTGCCGAGAGAATTAAATGGCAGAGCATGTTAGGGAACCCAGCCCTGGGCCTGACTCAGAGGGAACTCCATTACTTGGTATGCCTAGTTTCCCCTTCAAACACTTCAGGTGATGGCATTCTTGTCCCCTAAAACTCAGCCCTAAACTGCCTCCCCTCCCATTTTAGGGTCACTCCAGTTCATTCCCTAAGGACTGTACCTTTCAAAGGTGCCAACCTCTCCTGCACCTGGACTGGGCAAGCCTCTTGTTTTCCCTAACGTGACGTGCTAAGGTGACAACCCTCCGTCGAAGTCACCAACAATCACACTGGGTGTCGGGAGATCCAAAGGTAGTAGGAATTCTGAGATGTTTTTTCCTTCCAAGGCACTTTAGGGCTGAGTTTTCTGGGGGGCAGGAATGCTGTCTTCAGGTTGTGGAAGAAGAACACAGCTAAGGTCTGAACAGGTAGAATGTGGGCTCCAACCCAGAATGAGTTTGTACAGTTGACCTTAATCCCTCAGGTTTAGTTCGCAATCTCCCTTCTCCAGAGACCTTTCTGAATTCCTTGGGTCCTCACAGCTCTCTGATTCATCTTGGTACTTAATCAATCACTTATTGTGTAATGTAGTTCATTCATCAAATACCCCATGAGAATCTCCTCTGTGCCCAGCACTGTGCTAGGCAGCTGGTTAACGACAGTAATCAGCAAAAGCATAAGTCCTACCCTCTAGGAGCTCACAGCGTAGCAGAAAAGAGGGACCCTGAACCAGCACTGTGCTTGCAAGTGTGATGAAGGGCTGAGCTTTCTTCCCAGAGATGGGCTGAGTCCTCCCGGAGGGCTGGGAGTGGGCCTTGCATTCCTTTTGGGTTCCGTGGGTCTATGATCCGTGTTCACTGTAGTTGCTCAATAGATATCATTTGAACAATTAACAATGGGAAACAATGAAAACATTTGTCTGCTTCTTGATTATCTCCTCTTTCTATACATTTAGAGGCATCAGGATGGAAAGAGGGAGCAGAGATTCTGAGATTTCATGGGACTTGGGTTCAGATCCTGATTTTGCCTGTTACTAGCTGGATGCTTGTGGGAAATTTTCTCTCTGATCCTCAGGTGCCTCCTTTGTAAAATGGGGGCAAGCAAATATACCCGCTCCAAAGAGTTATCGTGATGATTAAATGAGGCAATTTGCATAAATGTGGTATAAGATCTAACACATATAAACCCTGACATGTTAGTTCCCTTCCCCTAGCTAATTGAACTTCAGATGAGAGATAGAGAAAGCTGTTTCCTTAATATAGGCCTTTCATTCATTTGGGACAATGAGTGCAGAAGAACACAGTGAAATTTTAGGTCTGGAAGGAGTCTTATTTATCCCTTTATTTTTTTTGATGAAAAGATTGAGGCCCAGAGAACTCAGGTAACTTACCTAAGGTCACACAGTGATTTTGCTTATTTATTTATTTATTTATTTGTTTGTTTGTTTGTTTATTTATTTATTTATATTTTTCTCTTACAACTAGACAATTAAAATAATAAAAATAATGTTTTAAATTGGGAAAAGGATTTTTGTTTCGTTTTGTTTATTTTTGTTTAAAATATTACAGATGTCCCTTTTTCTCCCCAATGGCCCATTCCACCTGGTCCCTTCCCCCTCCCCAGTCCCTCTCCCCACCATTGTCCGTGTCCTTGGGTTGTGCATATATGCATATAAGTTCTTTGGTTACTCTCTCCCCCTCCACCCACCTGCCCTCCTCCATCCCTCTGACATTCGTCAGTCTGATCTATGCTTCCATGTCATTGAATCTATTCTGTTCAGGTTATTAAGTTCTTTAGATTCCACATATAAGCAAGATCATGTGATGTTTGTCTTTCTCTGCCTGGCTTTTTTCACTTAGCATAATTTTCTCCAGGTCCATCCATACTGTCCCAAGGGTACGAGATTCTTCTTCTTTATAGCTGCGTAGTATTCCATGGTGTGAATGTCCCACAGCTTTTTATCCACTCATCTACTGCTGGGCACTTGGGCTGTTTCCAGACCTTAGCTATTGTAAACTGTGCTGCTATGAATATGGGGGTGCATATATTCTTTCTGATTAGTGTTTCAGGATTCTTAGGATACATTCCTAGGAGTGGGATCACTGGATCAAAATGCAGCTCCATTTTTAATTTTTTAAGGAACCTCCATAATGTTTTCCACAGTGGCTGCACCAGTCTGCGTTCCCACCAGCAGTGTACTAGGGTTCCCCTTTCTCCACATCTTCACCAGCACAAGTCATTTGTTGATTTGTTGATGGCAGCCATTCTCACAGGCGTGAAGTGAGACCTCACTGTGGTTTTAATTTGCATCTCTCTGATGATTAACGATGTTGAGCATTTTCTCATGTGTCTCTTGGCCATCTGTGTGTCCTCTTTGGAGAAGTGTCTATTCAGGTCCTTTGCCCATTTTTTAATTGGGTTGTTTGTCTTCCTCTTGCTGAGTACTATGAGTTCTTTGTACACTTTGGAAATTAGCCCCTTATCAGATACATCCTTGGCAAATATGTTTTCCCAGACCGTGGTGTTCCTTTGTATTTTCAGGCTGTTTTCTTTTGCTGTGCAGAAGCTTTTTAGTTCGATGTAGTCCCATATGTTTATCTTTTCTTTTGTTTCTCTTGCCCTAGGAGATGTATCAGTGAACATTCCACTACATGGGATAGGGGGAAAGGATTTTAAAGAAATTTTTGATTTATTAATATTGTTTTAGAGAGAGAGAAACATCGATTTGTTGTTCCACTTATTTATACATTCATTGATTGACTCTTGTATGTGCTCTAATGGGATCGAAATGCAACCTTGGTGTATCAGGACAATGCTCTAACCAACTCAGCTACCTGGCCAGGGCTTAAATAGGAAAAATACTTGAAAAGGCCAATTTGTATATATTGGCCAAGATATACAAATGGCCAATAAATACATAAAAGAACACTCAACATTATTTTATGGAAATGCAAATCAGTAGCACAATGAGATATCACTTCACAGTGCCTGGGACAGCTATAGTGAAAAAAAAACTGTTGACAAGGATGTGGAGAAACTGGAACACTCGTACATTGTTGGTAGGAATACAAACTAGTATAATGACCTTGGAAAATTTTTTCAGTTCCTCAAAAAAGTTAAACATAAAGTTACCATATGACCCAACAATTCCATTCCTAGATCTATACCCAAAAGAAATGAAAACTCATGTCCATAGAAATATTTGTACATGAATGTCCATAGCAGTATTGTTCATAATAGCCCAAAAGGTGGAAACAACCCAAATTTCCAACAATTGATGAAAGGGTAAACAAAATATAGTACATCCATACAAGGGAATATTATTCAGTGGTAAAAAGAAATGAAGTATTGATACATGCTACAACACGAACTTGAAAAACATTATGCTTAGTGAAAAAAATCTACAGAGATAAAAAGTAGATTAGTGGCTGCCTAGGGGAAGGGGACAGGAGTGATTGCTAATGAATCTGGATTTTCTTTTTGGAGTGATAAAAATGTTCTAAAATTGATTGTTGTGAAGGTTACACAACTCTGTGCATATATTAAAAGCTATTGAAGCCCCGGCCAGTATAGTCAGTGGTTAGAGAATCGACCCTGGTCACCAAAGGGTCTTGGGTTTGATTCCTGGTTAAGGGCACATGCCTGGGTTGCAGGTTAGATCCCCGGCCCCAGTGGGGGAGCGTGTGGGAGGCAACCAACAGATGTGTCTTTCTCACATCGATGTTTCTCTCTCCCCCCTCCCCTACCTCCCTTCCACTCTAAAAATCAATGGAAAAAATATCCTCAGGTGAGGATTAACAAAAGAAAAAAATTAATACAATAAATAAAAGACATTGAATTGTACACTTTAAAAGGTCGATTTTGTCAAGGACAATGGTGTGAAGAGGGACTGGGGAGGGGGGATGGGACAGAGTGGAATGGGTCATTGGGGAGAAAAATGGATATCTGTAATATTTTGAACAAAAAAAATTAATTAAAAAAATAAAAGGTCAATTTTATAGTATGTGAGTTACATCTCAATATAGCTATTTTAAAAAAGAAAGTAACACAAATTCTCGTTTCACCTGGTAAATACCTAGGAATAAGAATGCTGGGTTGTCTGGTAAGTTCATGCTTGTTTGCCCTTATAAAGAACTGCCAAATGCATATACCACCTGCATTGCCATCAGCAATGGAAGAAAGCACCAACTGCTCCACATTCTCATTAGTATTTGGTATTGTCATTTTTCTCTTTTCTCTTCTTTTTTCTTAATTTATTAATTAATTTTCTTGCTAGGTATACAGGTCACACAGTGATTTTAGTAGTAGGGCTGGGAACAGAACCCAGTTTCCCATTCTAGCATGCATGTTGAACAGCTGCTCCTAGAACCTTTCTGCCAACCTGTCACTCTCAGGAAAGGGAGGGCTTAGTGTTAGAGTTCATCTGAGATTGTTCTCCAGAGAAGTTAAGGATTCCTGTGAAGTCAGCTGGAGAGATTCTCTGGCCTTTTACAGCTTCCTGGAATCTGGGTGGGGAACTTATGGCTTGCCTGTCAGAGTCCAATCCAGGCAAGGCCAAGATGGAGTGACTTCCAGGTGTCTGGGGGCTTGGTGTTTCCCTAGACTAGAGGGGAGGGCAGGTCTCCTTTCCTTCTTCTCGGGAAGTGAGAAGGGGAGAGTGTTGTGATCAGCAGAGGGCAGGGCTGGACTAGGAACAAGTCACTTAACATCAAGGCCCACATACTCCAAACTCCTTAGAATATGGAGCTCTGCCTTCCAGAGCCTCAACGTCTGTTAGTAGTAGGAATAATGATAATAATATTACTAGGTGCCAGGCACAGTTAAGGACTCTCCATACATTATCTGCCTGAACACTTGCAACCTGCTTTTGAGAGGCAAGATAAAGCGGTAGTTAAGGACGTGGTGTTAAAACTTTCTGGGCTCAGGTCTAGTCGTCTCACTTTCTGGTGTCTTTGGGCAAGTTAAGACTCTTTGTCCTGCAGCTTCTGAGATATTGTGATATGTAATAAGAAACAGATATTTGGTCTTCATCCCAGGTTTGGGTTCTGGCTAATAGATCCCAAAACCTTGGAATTTAAGGTCATGACAGCAACAATGGTGTCTTACTATGTTAATGAAGTGACTTTTGGACCCCACCTACCTGTAGGGCTGGTTTCCAGGAGAACCATCTTGTGATTAGAAGTTTGGAACATATAGTTTCACTCCCCACTTCTGATCCCTGACCTCCAGGGATGGGAGAGGGGCTGAAGATTGAGTTCAATGGCCAATGGTCAATAACTTAATCAATTATGACGATGTAATGAAGCTTTCATAAAAACCAAGGAGGACAATTCATCACTGCCCCTTTTTATTAGAGAGCTTCCACGTTCGCCAATGAGAATTATTCCAGTGTCACCTTGCTGGCCCAAGTTCCATGAAGACAGCCAATCTTTTTTTTTTTTTTTTTTAATCCTCACACGAGGATATATATTTTTTCCATTGCTTTTCAGAGAGAGTGGAAGGCAGAAACAGAGAGAGAGAGAGAGAGAGAGAGAGAGATCAATGTGAAAGAGCCACATCAATTGTTTGCCTGCCTCACAAGCCCCAATCAGGGCCAGGGATAGAACCCACAACCCAGGCTCATGCCCTTGACCCTTTGGTTCAAGGGCCGATGCTCTAACCACTGAGCTAAACCGGTGAGGGCAATAGTCCTTACTTTTAACTACTATGTTAGATTGGCTCCTTCTACTAAAAAAATTCTTAGCAATGGGTGGGAAGATTGACACATCTTGTCAACTTCCTCCCTTCTCATTTGGTACCGAAGCCGGATCTGGAAAGTTGGAAAAAAAGGCAGAAAGGTAGCCTTTATTCCTCTCCTACAGAGCTCAGCCTCAGCACCTCCCTGTCCTTGCCCACAGCCTTCCCACCCATTCACCGAAGCCCTTCCACCCAGTCTCATCTTCACCTTCTCCATCCCCAAACCCATCACCATCCAATCCCACGTCATCTCCTCTCCACCCTGTTCCATTGTCATCTTCCTCCCTATCCCTGTGAGGCAGGTCTTGGGTTGGGCTTGGTCCCAGGACCTGAGACCAACATCTGTGAACTGAGATAGAGAAAGTTTGTTTTCTCTTATAGTGTCAATATAAAAATACCCATGAATTTCCTGAGTCATTCTTTCCCAATCCTCTTTCTCTGACATATTTTGGAGTCTCACTTGTTTACATACTTTCCAGAGCCTAACTGACCTCTCCCCCACACCCACTTGTGCAGTCAGTGACCTCATATTCTCAACTCCCAAACACATCATTTGACCCTGCAGTCTAGTTCACTTCCCAAGAAGAGTTAGTCACAAAGGGTGGGGCCAGTAGATGGTCCTGGTGTATGCCCAGTCTGAAGATAATTTTACTTTCTCTGCAAGTCCTTGACTTTCATCCCAGCAACGAGTGGGAATGTGGGCAAGGTTAGATAGAGCAGCCAGATAGCATGAATAAATGCCTCCATCTAGAACCTGGCTGGCGTGTGGAGTCAGGACTGAGTCAGGCAGGCCAAGTGCCACCTGAGGCTACTCAAGATTGTGATGGCACGTCCCTCTCTCCAACTGGAATGCACTTGGCATTGTCTGGCATCTGGGCAAGAGTGATCATGGAGTCTTTAAGAGACTCTCACTCAGGCCCTAGCAGGGCAGAGAGGGGAGAGTTGAGTAGAGAGTGTTACAGATAATCATTACAGTCATGGTAACAATATCCTCTAGCCTAACACGGAGAGATGAATTAGGATGGGGCAGATAAATATTTTAAGTGGTCTTTAGAAGGAATAAGGAAGGCACTGATGGGCCAGATTTGGGCCACTTGTTTTTTCTCTTCCAGTGTTTTAAATTCTCCCTCTCCCTTCCTCTTTCTCTAAAATCAATAAAAACATGTACAATAAATTAATAAATTCCTACTCTTTAAAGTTCACCAAATGTGAGCCTGTGAAACCCTGAGCTTTCTCCTCCCACATTCCCCCGACCCTAATAAAAACAACCCCAGGCCCTCCTCTCTCTACCCATGACCTCACCGGGTGGCCCCAAGTGTGCCATGTAATTTCCAGGGCCTGTAAGTACTGACCGTTGTTTCTTTCAAAGTTTCCTGATAGTTATTGCTGAGGGCATCTTACAATCACAGTAAGAACCACGAGAGCTGGTCCAGCCACAACAGTGATTATCAATAGGCTGAGATCAGCACACAACACATACATTTTCTCATCTGTATAATTTCCTGGGCCAGTATCATTATCTGACTTTCTAATACCCACACAGACAATTTAATAGATGAGGAAACAGACTCCAAGAAGGTAAGGGATTTTTCTCTGTAGCTACATAGAGGTAAAATTGACACTAGAATCCAGGTGTCTTAGCTCCTGATCCAGTGCCCTTTCAGTTCTGGCAGAGATTCCTTCAATACAGAAGGTTGGGAGCCAAAGGTGTTTGGCTGGTCAGAAGAGGTAGGGTAAGACCAGCAAGGAGGGGGCCCGGGGCAGGTATGTGGAGATGGCCTGAAACTCCCTGCCACAGGTTTTGTTGGCTGGAGAACTCCATGACTCAGCAATTTCACTCTTAGATATAGACCCAAGAGGAATGAGTGCATCATTTTCACCAAAAGACAGGTACAAGAATGTACATAGCAACTTTATTCTTAATTTTAAAGAACGAAAAACCACCCAGATGTCCAGCAACAGAAGAATGGATAAACAAACTGTGGTATATCTCTAGAATGGAATACAACTAGGCGGTAAAAATGAACAAACTATGGATACATACAATGACATGGGTGAATCACAAAGACACTGTGTTGTGTGAAATGAGCCAGTCTCAAAAGAGTACATTCAGTATGAGCAAAACTAACCTGGAGAAATCACAGCAGTGATTGCTTCTAGGGGCTGAGGGAGACTGACTGGAAGGGGGACTTACGAGGGAAGTTTCTGGGATGATGTCAATGTGGTAACACATATACATGGTAACTTTGAGATTTATACACTTTGCTGAATGCAAATTATACTTATATTTAAAAAAATTTGAAGCTCGGCTTTTTAGGAAAGAGCCAGTTGAAGAAGGGAAAGGAAGGGTCTTAAAGAGCCAGAATTGTAGGTGACATCCCAGGTTGACTACTGTGTTAGGTGACCAACTGTCCTGATTTGCCTGGGAGTAAGGGGTTTCCTAAGACAAGAGACTTTCGGTGCTAAAACTGGGAGAGTCCTGGGTAAACCAAGACCGCTGGTCATCCAGCTGCTGTGGAAGTGGGGAACTGAGAAGAAGTTTTGGACGTTTGGCCCACAACCTGAACTCTCTTGGTCTCAGAGTCCCAGGTCAGGACAGTGGCCACTGCTAGCTGACACCGGGGACATCAGGTTGAGGAGGCATCTTTGCTCCCAGGAGACACTCTAGGAACAGCTTCCTGACCCTCTGTGGGGGGAGGGAAAAGGCCTCCGAGCTTGAGTCGAGGCACTTGCGCTGACCAGGCTCTAAGCTTCACAGCTGCACTGGGCTCTCAGGAGATTCTCACTCAGCCCCATTTTCACGCCCTCATTCCTCAAATGCCTTGGCCAAGAAAATACCGAAGCAATACATTGCTTCTGTGGAAGATAACCAAGCTTGGGAACCTAGCAGAGGCAAATGCTATTGCATCTCTTCACCTCCACGGCTGTCGCAAGGCAGGGGCTCTCCCCTCCCCACTTGGTCTGCCACAGCCTGTGGTGACGTGAGCTGGGTCTCCTCTAACTTCTTTTTTAAAAAACAAACTCAAACTCAGGTCACAAAAATAGTAAATAGTAAAGCAGACAAGTTTGAATCTAGGTGTATCTTGATTCTACAGATGATTTTTTAAAAAAATATGCTTCTATTAATTTTTAGAGAGAGAGGAAAGGAGAAGGGGAGAGAGAGAGAACCATCCATGGGCTGCCTCCTGCACACCCCGTACTGGGGATGGAGCCTGCAACCCAGGCACGTGCCCTGACCGGAATCCAACCAGCAACCTTTCGGTGTTCAGGATGACGCTCAGCCAATGGAGCCACACAGGCCAGGACTCCTCTGCCTTCTCAGACCATGGGACATGGGGGTAATGAGGGAGAGGCTCTTCCAGCTCTCTAACTGAGGCCAGAGGTGAATTCTGACAAAGAAACTGCCAACAGGGCTGGTCCACAGGGGGGAAGCAGGCACCAGGGTGGGCGGGCTCAGAAGTTCTCATAGTGGTGCATGAAGAGGGCCTGGTCCTGCCTGTTGATGAGCTGACAGGCCTTCTCTACATTCTTGGTCATTCCTGGAGGGCCACAGCTGAATACTCCAAACTTTCGTACCTGTCAAGTGTGTGTGGGGAGAGCGGTTGCAGAGAAGAGGCCTGCAGACTTGAGAGGCTCTCTTCTCAAGCCTGGCTGGAATGACCAGGGCATCAATCCCAGACCCCAAGGAGGAGACTTGAGCTGGGGGTGGGAAAGTGGATAGGGGTTGAAGCCTTCCTCCAACACTTGACCTTATCCTGGGGCCAGGTCTGGGGGGCTGGTTCTCCACTCAAGACAGAGCCACAGGGTGCTTGCAGGCCAGAGTCCTGGTGGGGAAGGCCAGAGTCCCAAGATGGGTGGGGGGTGGGACTAACCTTTGGGTGAACCTCCTGCAGGGAGTTGAAGAAGGGCTCGAAAGGGGGGCGACCAAAGTGGGTGACAGAGCGCAGGCCTGTGAACAGACTCCTGTTCAGCACCTTCTGGAAGTGCCGCTCGCAGATGTACTGGTGGAGAAACAAATGGAGGAGGAAGGTCAGAGCCAGCCAGAGCCAGGGTCGGCTCCTAGCCCAGACGGTGACCCACCCACCCTGCCTGGCCGGCCCTGGTGTACCAGCATGGTGGTCCTGAGGTCGAACTTCTCAGCCAGCTGGGTGATGTAGATGTGCACGGACACCAGGTCCTGGTGGTCATTCTCCTCCACCTCCCGGATTATGTCAGCCAGCCACTCGAACTGCCGCTGGGTCCGTGTCACCCAGATGAAGTAGATCTGGGGACAGAGCTGAGCTCAGGACCCAGCTCAAGGTTCCTCCACTCCAGATGCCTTCACTTGAGAGGCTGGGGAGCTAGACCACCCACAGACACTGAACCTCTGTCAGGACCCACAAGCTTGATCCAAGGCTCCTGACAGGTCCCAGCAGAGGTCTTTCTGGCTACACTTCTAACCCTCCTTCAAAACATTTGGCATCTGGGAAAGTGGGTATAAGTCGCCTTGGCAGACTTAGTGCCTATGAGCCAGGGGCTTTTTCTAACAGAATTCTGTTGTGATGTGGGAACACAATTAGTCCATCTATTCCCATTCCTTTGAGGAATGGGAGAGACACGCACCTTTTTACAGAGCATTTGGCTGCCCAAGGATGACTTGAAGACCAGGTCTTTGAGGATAGAAGCAAAGGGGGTGACCCCAATGCCTCCTCCCACCAGCACTGACACCTCAAACTTATGCCACTCCTGGTGGCCCTCTCCAAATGGTCCATCGAGGTACAGCTGCCAACAGAAGGGGGGATAGATGAGACTGGCCCTGCCCCAGCTCTGAAGCTAGAAATGGGGGGTGGACAAGAAGAAGGAGACAGGTACACCCTAGCCTCTTCCAAGTCGCCAGGCCCCCTCCCAGCCTGGCCTTGAGGTGTCTGGTGCTTCTAGTTTCAGAGTGGGGTAGGGTAGAGAAACTTCTGCTAATGCCAGAGCCCCAAAAGTGGTTCCCAATGATGGGCACCTTCGGGTATTTGGCACAGCTGTCAGCTGGGGGTGAGTAGATCTCCCTGAGGCGAATGGTCCAGGGCCCGGCCGCCCGGATGTGCAGACTGAGAGTGTCCTCATGGGGCGCGGAAGTCAGTGTGAAGGGGTGGTACTCGTTGGTGCCCAGAGCCAGGCAGGCGATCCGCACCCACTGTCCTGACTTGTACTCAAAGCCTTGGGGTCGCTGGAACTGCAGGTGAGTTACTCCTGGGGGTCACGGACAGAGAAAGGCAGGGATCAGAAGGCTTGCTTCTGTTACCTGAAGACTGGCAGGTACCCTGCCTTTTCCACACGCCTGAGGCACAGGGAACAGTCACATGGTCTGAAGAAGTTGGGCTCCTGGGGCCGGGAGTTGGAGGACTCCTTCCCCTGTTTCCTGGGTAACCTGAGAGCTAGACTTTTCTGCTCTCCTGTTCTAGCCTCTCTCCTCTCCGCTCTCTTCCCACAAAGGGTCCAAGTCCCATACCACTGTCCTAGATACAAACTTACAGGGTCAAGGAACCTCGGGTTCCCCAGAGACCATCTCAGCTCTTACCAAACCTCCACTCATAGCCATATCTGCACACCTCCTGCACTAACATTTATGTTTTTCTTTGAATTGACTTACTTTTTCAGTTTGATCTACCTTAACAAGAAGCTTTAGATCACTAAAGTAGGTGGGAAACCAGTATCATGTGCTCTAAATAGAAGGCATCATGTTTTATCAAATTTTTTCTGGATACTCTTTGGGGCCTGACTACAGATGAGTTTCAGGCCTGTTCTCTCTGTTGAAAAAGGAAATTTGCAAGTATTAGAGAGTGCAAAAGCCATATGACACTATGCTGAGACTTTGTCCTTAAGTAATCTTGATTGAAATAAAGTGGAAATGAGGTTAATATTCTTACTATGTGAGTTTTAAAGGTTGGATGGTTCCTGGACACCTAAAATCATCTATCACCTTCTACAGTGATGCAAATGCCCACTTTAGCAAGCAAGCACTGGCTCTCAACAACCCTCTCGCAATCAGGCCATTGGCCTGTCTCTGAAAGGGGGTTGTTCTGCAAAATGGGGAAGAAGAGGGATATATGGTTCTCTACCCTGCCCCCAGGCCACCCATGTGGGGGTCTGTCTTGTCCTTAAACCCTTTAGTCTGCACTTTCAGCTGTATCTTCTCATAGTTACTTCTCACTGTCTACAAGTCCTCCTGGGGCTGTATTTGTATCAGGAAAGCTGCAGGGGTTCCAGAGAGGCTGTTGGGAGCCAAGACGGGGGTCAGGAGGCCAGGGACGCTGTCTCCCCATGGCCCCTGAGTTGACTTCCAGTGCTCCCCAGCCAGGGTCAGGCCAGGCCTGGTACCTGAGGGCAGCAGCTCCGCCTTCACCACGCTGATCTCCACCTTCTTCCGGCTCAGGCTCACCAGCTTGTCCCCGCCATAGATTAGTGCCGGGACCAGGAAGTAGATGTGGAAACGGGGCAGCTGGATCAGGCCGAAGCTGCCGTGGATGATGATCTGGAGACATGGCCAGTTAGTCTAGCTCGGGCCCAGTCGGGCCCCCTCCCTGCCCGCCCCTGGCCCAGACGTTTTCTGCCAGGGCTCCGGGCCTGAGCTGGGGAATGGGGATGGCATCAGCTTCAGAGACTGGGGTCTCAGACCTCAAGGTCTCAGTTTGAGATCTTGTGTCCAGTGCAGCCTGCTCATCCCTGCCCCATGGCCCTGCCCGCCCGGAGAAGCCCTCACCAGGATGTAGAGCAGGATGTAGAGGTGGTGGGTCAGCCAGAAGCCCCGGAAGCTGCGGCGCCGGAAGTGGTGGGAGGCAAAGACGTACATGATGGCCAGGACCAGGAGCAGAAGCACCCCTGTCATACCTGGGGGCACGGCATGCAGGGAGAGCGAAGCGTGTCAGGACCTCGGCCTGGACTAAGAATACAACAGAACATTCCCCCCATTCCGCCCTCCTTCCCTGGCTGCCCTCACCCCCCCCCCCCCCGGCCCCCAGGACAGCCTGCCGGAGAGGGCTGAGGCTGGGGCTTGTCCCGGAGGCTAGAAATCCCTTCCTATGACCATTATGCACAAGTGTGTATTCACGAGAAGATGACGACAAAAGTGGAAGTCCTCAGACACTACCCTCAGACCCCTCGCACGGCCCTGCTCCCTACCTGGGACTGTCTGAAAGAACCACCAGTAGAACTTCTGGGGAAACTGCGACCTGTGGGGCAAAAGCACATGGAGCCTCTGGCTGGGGCAGGAGGGGCTCCACCACTGTCACAACGTGATTCTGTTCCTGCCAGCTCTGGTGGGTGAGCTCACTGGGCCTCCACCCAGATGGCCCGCCATCCTCCCAAGGAACATGACACCCAGCCTCCCACAGTTCTAGTCTCTGTTCTCTCAGGAATTCCTCCTCCTGTGTTGTCCTGAACCCTCCTACTGTGGCTGATCTTTGCTTCCTTCAGTGCTTGGTTCATGTTCTATAAACTCCATGTGGGCAGGGATATGTTTTGCTCAGTGCCCTATCCCTATGCTCAAACAGTACGCAACACATAGTAAGTGCCCAGTAAGTATTTGCTGAGTGATTGCATGTATCTTGGCATCCCTACTCTCTGGCTCTTGGATGGACACATAAAATGTGCTCCATAAGTGTTTGCCCAGTGAATGGATAATAGGCTGACATGTGTGTCAGGTACATGTGGGAAAGAGTCTCCAACTTCATCTCCCAAGCTCCTTTCCTGACCAGTCATGGCCAGTTTCCTTCCTGAGGGTGAGGAAGACACCTCTCAGCTTCCCCAAGGAGGCTGGCATCTCACCCTCACTCAGTGAGGGAGAGTGTCTAGGACCATCTATTTCTTTTCTGTTATATCCTTAGACCTGCCCAGGTGTCCCTAGGGGGACCCTCCCCAGAACTGACCCATCATTCACAAAGACGCTGGGGAAGATGCAGGCCAGCAGGCTGAGGGGACTGACTGAGAAGATGTAGACATTGACCGCGTGGCCAGCACTGTGCAGAACTGAAAGAGGCAGACCGTTAGAGATGCCACCACCCGGGGCCCACCCTATGTCCAACCCCAATGGAGAGAGGAAAAGGGGGAATGATGGAAGTAAAAGTAGCTCAGTCACCTCATTATGTTTCCCACAGCTAGTCCCAGGGGGCTGCAGAAATGAGGAGATCCCCCGGGAGCCACATACTAGCCAGGATAACAGCAGCCATGGCGATCCAGCGATGGAAGTCCACGGCCGCGTCGAAGGGCACGTAGCGGTTGAGGAAGGTCTCCCGCAGGAAGGTGATGAGGTTGCGGCACATGGTGAGCAGGATGTAGGAGAACATGAAGGAGATGCTGGCGGCCGTGCCCCGCGACAGGATGATGCCCACATAGGTGGTCTGGGCAATGCCCGAGGATGGCGAGGCAAAGGCATAGACTGGGGACAGAGTAGGACTGTGAGGAGCGGAACACAACCAGAGGGCTTCCCTTTGCCCTTCCCACTGCCCCAAACCCAGAGCTCGTACAGTAAGCACGCTCTGCAAACAGGCCTGCACAGATGGCCGAGAAGACCGCGATGCACACGATGTGGCGCCGGTAGTTCTCCACGAAGCGCTTGTACTGCCGCAGCTTCTGCGCCAGGAGGCCCCGACGCATCTTCTCCTGCAGCGCCTCCGTGTACAGCCGGGGAGGGGTCACCACTACCCTGCAGCCGTGGGAGGCAAGGTGGCTGTAAGCTCAAGGCACCCTAGCCTCCTCTAAATGCCACCCTGTGAAGGAGACCTGATGACTTCCTGGGGGTCAGGACGGGCCACAACAGAGAAAGGAAAAAGCATTTGGGGGACAGACTCTCAATCTCCCAAAACTTTACCTTTCATCTTTATTTGTTTCATCCACCCATCCTCTGCCTCCCCACTACTCTACTTCCCCTTCCTCCTGTCTATTCTGTCCTTCCTTCTCCCTGCTCCCTGAATAGGCCCCACTGCTGTGCCCATAGCGGGCAGGAGCCAGGAGACTTAGGGTGGCATCGGAGTGCCATACTCTAGCTCAAAGATTAGGATGTTGATCACTTGACTCTACAACCGCCAGTCATGTTAGGTACAAGTGGAATGAGACTCGGGATGGTCTCTTGTGTGTCAAGGTGGTGTGGGCAGGGCCCAGAGACCCTGAGATCTCTCCCCACGTACCCTGGGTCCAGGGGTCTAGGAAACACTCACTTTTTGCCAAACCTCTTCTTCAGCACAGGGCCTCCCAGTTCTGGGGCTTCTAAGGCAGGAACCCCCACCCCTTGGGAGGAGCTGAAAAAGGAAAATGGGGCTAGTTCTTCCCCTTGTCCTTGCAGCCAGGAGAAGAACTGCCAGGTCAGAGCTTGAGGGGTGGGGGGGATGGGATAGGGAAGGGGTGAATCCTACGAGCTGTCCCTGCCCACACAGCCTGCCCATAAAGCTGGTCAGAGAGGAGCAGGCAGACGCAAGGCAGAACGAATAATATGATCTGGTCATCTGTTTTGTAGGGTGGCTCTTGGTTCCGTCCTGGAGTGGCAGGGAGAGAGCCAGGCTCCTGAACAGCATGGGGCGTGGGAGGCAGCTGGAATTCGGGCTAGGACTGGCCACCCACTAAGTGCAACTTTCAGAGGTCAGTGTCTGACCCCAGGGTCTGATTCAGCCAGCCCTACTTTTTCATTCCTTTGCAGCAGACCTGGCCAAAGGGATTTCCCAATGCTTCTTTCCTTCTCACCGTTCCCCAGGAGTCCGAGCAATGAATGAGACTCGACAGTTGATTTGTGGTTTAAAGATGTCTTCAACACCTGGAGAGGAGAACAAAAGACTGGACAGGCTTCCCCATGAGGGCAACAGCGTGGGGTGGGGGATTGGAGACTGCCTGCCCCCCCGCAGCCCTCTGGGAAGGCTGCCGTGGCACTTGCCGGTGACTTTGTCATGTCCTCATCTCCTGCTTCAGCTTTGTTTCCCTCACTCCCCACACCGAGTGCCCACTGCACAGGGCAGCAACTGCCAGACACTGCGGTAATCCTGTGCAGTGTAGAAAAAGGAACCCACTCCAGGTAGACGCCTGCCTGGGCCTGCAGATACTTTGTGTAAAGAAAGTAGTGTAATCTTTTCCTCTTAACCTGCACCTGACACTAAGCTGGGTGGGGTGGCCACGGGCTCAAAAGGCAGAACAAAACTGAAAATGACCTTGACCGATTAAAGATAGCAACCTTCAAACAGGGGGACATCTACAGCTGGGTTGAGTGTCCCCTTAGTGTGGGGACGTGTCCAGGTATGCCATGGTCTTCTCGCATGACAGGGTCTCTGCCCACTCTCTTGTGTTGATGTCTCCCACACCATTGCTGGGCTCCCCTTTCACAGCCCAGTGGATGTATAGACAGTGGGGAGGTGGGAGTAGTCTTTTCCTCTGGCCAGGAACAACACAGAGCAATGCACATGGCTTGGTGAGGAGAATGTAAGCTGGATTTCCCCTCACTCTAAAACCCTTAGTGGACATTTTTGTGCAGCATGCAAATTGCACAGCTGTGTGTGACGCCCTTGATTACACATGCCTGGCTCCGTGCTATGTGCCAAGAATTAAGACAGAAATGAGATCTGGGTCTTATCCACCAGGAACTCTCATTTCGAGGGAACACCCTTCCTTGACTCTGACCATTCCTTACATACTCACACACCTCCACCTTTGATGCAGAGCTGCGTGCGACGAAGCTCACTGTCATGGTCCCTCAACATAAAGTGGAAGTCCTCCCATGTCAGCTCCTCCTTGTTCTGGAAGCCTGACTCCCGGAACATGGACTCCACCACCTCGGCCAACTGGGCCTTGGACAGGCAGTTGTTGGAGATCTCGATGAAGGACCTGAGGGAGGACCAGAGACAGAGCAGCCTGTCACCCGGTGAGGTCAGGCTCAGGCAGGTGCAGAGTGGGCAGGCCCTGGATGATCTAATGCTCTTACCAGTGACCCGGGAAATAACACTGAGAAGGTGTTCATCCAGCCTGCACCTGACACTAAGCTGGGTGGGGTGGCCACGGGCTTAAAAGGGAGAACAAAACTGAAAATGACCTTGACCTATTAAAGATAGCAACCCTCAAACAGCGGGACATCTACAGCTGGGATGAGTGTCCCCTTAGTGTGGGGACGTGTCCAGGTATGCCATGGTCTTCTCGCATGACAGGGTCTCTGCCCACTCTCTTGTGTTGATGTCTCCCACACCATTGCTGGGCTCCCTTTCACAGCCCAGTGGCTGTACAGACAGCTGGGGGGGGGGGGATGTAGCTGCAATGCCTTGTGCCAAAACCCCAGGGCACCGGCAAGAGTGTTTCCACACCCAATCTGATAGCACTCGTAGTGGAGCAGCAGTGGCCAGACTCTTTTCTTAGGCTGTGCTTTGGGATGAAACAAACTAACTATGCAAGTTTGTGTGAGTCCAGAAGAAAAGGAGCTTTTCCCACACGGCACAGAAAGGACTGCCATCATATTAAAAAAGTACATCAGCCCTAGCCAGGTTAGCTCAGTGGTTAGAGCATCGGCCTGTGCACGGAAGGGTTGTAGGCTCAATCCCTGGCTCTGGTCAGGGTGAGTGCATGAGGCAACCGATCGATGTCTCTCTCTCTCTCTCTCACATCAATGTTTCTCTCTCTCTCTCTCTCCCTTCCACTCTCTCTGAAAAACAATGGAAAAAATATCCTCAGGTGAGGATATTTAAAAAATGTCAACACATATTTTGAAATATCAATATTTTTAAAAAAACAACACATCATCCACTGAGACTGAGGAAGCCACTCACTGAGTATTGGATCAGAAGGTAGAAGCTCGTGCCTTGGATACAGGGACCCTCTCGTAAATTCCCTAGGCCCTGATGGGCCTGCAACAGCACACCCAGTGAGATGCAGACTACAGTCAGCTCACTTCACCCTACCTCTTCTAGAAGCCCATGTTCAGTTGTGGTATGTGGATTGTAAGAGGGATGTGGCAGTCAAGGGGAATGCAGAAGTCAATGGAGAGGCTTAAAGGAGCAGAAGAGTTGAAAGGATCTGGGCTGCGTAGGCATTCTATTCACTCGTTTGTTTATTTACCTCGTCTTAGTTAACTATGTGTTGAATGCCTGTTATGTGCCGGTCACAGCGTGGGGGAGGTGCCTTCCGCAGGAAACAGAGAAGATGTGAACCCTGTCTTTATGGAGCTGAAGGGGCCTGTGTGGCTTGAGGATCACTGTCTTCAGAAATAAGAAGTCTCAAAGCTGAGACTGTCATTATCAGGACACTACAACCTGAAATGGCTTATGCAGCAGTAAGAGAGAAGGGTTGGAAAATAGAGGAAAACTTTCCGTGTTTCTCCTGCCTATCACCGTGATTAATATTGGAAGAGTGACCAAGGCCATTGGTCCTCCATCCGTCCAGGATTTCACTGTGTAGAGCAGTGTTAGGCATGCTGTAGACGTCACAAAAATCCAAAGGCATCTGGAAGGGGTTAGTGGACTTTTGTTAGTGGTCATATTGGTGTTGGTTGTGGTTTTGTTGTTGTTTTAATTAGGGAGGGGGGGATTTTCTGGCTGGTATTGACCCTCCTGGAGACAGGGGCCTGGCCAGGTAAACGTTTGAAGCTGGCTGCTGTGAGAGGCTAGGATGCACTGAGGGTCATCTCTCAGTGCAGACTGCCTCCTCACCTACCCTCCTCTGACCTGACTTGTTTTCCTGTTAAAAACATCAGAAAGTCTCAGGACTGGAAGGGCCCAGCTCCTACCGCATCATGGTGAAGAATTCCTCCTTGGAGAGAAAGCCATTTCCATCAAGGTCGTACATATTGAACATCAAGCGGGACTTGTCCTCTGGGGAGCCTGGGAAGAGAAAGGGGAATTCAGGTCACCTCTCTACTGAAAGACCCCTGGCTCCTGGGATGGCCCACCATCTCCCTACCTTTCATAAAGACCACAAGGATGTCCAGGAACTCCCGGAAGGACAGGTAGCCATTGCCATCTTTGTCAGCCAGAGAGAACATGTACTCCACAAACATGTCCTGGGGCTTGAGGCCAAGGGACTCAGCAAACTCAGCCCTACTCAGCTCACACGTCAGGGCCTCTCGCACCTTCTGTGATGAGTCCAGGGGCATGGCTCCTGCATCTGCCTGGTTGATGTCCAGCACCTGCACCCGGGCAGCAGTAGAAGGAGGGAGAAAAGAAAGTGAGGCCTGGCTGGACCCAGTAAAGTGACCCTTGACATCTCTCCAAAGTCCAACTCAGAAAAGGTAAGCCCCAGGGTCTACTCCTGGTCCTCAGATATACTTCTGATTTGGACCTCTGCTCTCTTAGAGGGGGTGACTTGAATCTCTAGCATTCAGCCCATTTTCTCCCTGGACCCAAGATTCAGGAACTTTATACAGTGGGAACAGTGCTGGGGGCAGAGGGTGGGAGCGGGAGGAGCAAAGTTTGGGAATGTTAAGTGAGAGAGCCTATACTGGGGACAGAGGTGTAGTAGACAGGGGTGGACAGGCAGGAAGAGGCTAGGGGTATGTTCTCTTTCCAATTCAGACAGGCTGCCATGTGCCTGATGTGGTCTCTGCACATTATGCAAAGATTTTAAAAGTCATATACATGCAACAACCATTTGTTAAATGCCTACAATGTCCAGTTAAGTCCTCACTTAATGCTGTCAATAGGTTCTGTGACTTTCAGCAAAATGAGGTATAATGAAACCAGTTTTACCATATGCTCGCTGATATAAGCTTGAGTTAAGTTCTATGTCATCTCATCGATGTTATGTTATTAGAAGACCTGCTGTAGCAAGCATTTGGACTAAACACTACATAGAACAGTGATGAGGGAGCTAAAATCCAGAGCAAGATGATGCAATTTGCCTAAGGTCACACAGATAGTGAGTGGCAGACTAGGATTCAAACAAGGCTGTCTCCAGCCCACAGAGCAGAAGCTTAGTTCACCCCACAAAGCGTCCTGTCAAGCCAAGGTTCCCTCCAGCTCCTGGGTTGGTTCTATCTTCAAAAAGCACAGCCATGGCACCTGGGCAAAAAGGTGCCTGAAGAAGATCTCCAGGATGCGTCCCCGCTGCTGCTTGGTCACAGCCTTCCTGAACAGCTCATTCTCGCCCATCTCAGCTGTGGGGAGGCTGAGATTCCAGCGCACACAGAAGTCTCGCAGCTGCTGCACAAAGGTGTTTCGCTCCTCCTCAGAGTTAAACAGCAGCACCTGGGTGGGAGGAAGGCTGAGCCAATGCTCAGAGCTCAAGCTTCTGATTCGGCCTCCCTCAAAGGCCCTTAGGTTGGGGGAAGGAGAAAAAAGCTGCCCCTATCTGTCCAGGTTGGGGACAGCTGAGTGGCCCAAGAGGGTCAGAAGGAGGGTCAGGTTGAGTCTGGGGACCTCTGAAAGGAGTGCCTCTCCCAGCATCAGCCTTCACAGGTGAGCTCTGTAGCTAAGAGGAGGGGGACCTGAGAGGACTCGCTGTGAGAGGGGAGGCAGGATGGGCCATACCAGGTCATACTCCTTGGGGATCTTGAGCAGCAGGGTGCGACGTCTGCGGTTGCTGGACAGAATGAGGTTGACCTGCTGCAGGGGCTGCAGCTGGATGGTGCGGAGCACAGAGAGATGCCCATCCAGAATCTGGAGACACCTGTCTGGCAGCAGCTGAATGGTGATGGGGTAGCTCCCCTCTCTAGGGCCTGGCCACTCCATTGCTGTGGAGGAGATGATTGGGCAGCGCAGTTCAGCAGAGGTCCTCAGGCCCCTGCCCTCAGGCCCATTCCGTTCTACTGGTCTGAGCAGGCATCCCCAAGCCAGGCTTTCTCCCCACATCTGGAGCCCGGTTCTTTCTTCCAGGGCCCCCCTCTCCTTTCCCCTCAGCCCCAACCTACCTGGAACACCGACTTTGGCTGCCTCCTTCTTCATACTCTCTTTGTTTTTCTTTTGTAACTTCTTGCGTTCTCGGCTCCGGAAATGGGCCACCACCCCAGAGATAAGCAGACTCACTGAAAGGGATCAGGAGACAGTGGGTAGGGGAGCTCCTCACCTGAAATTTTACTGAGGCCTGGCTGCCACCCCTCCCTTCCCAACACCCACTGTGCCTGACTTCAACTGTACCAAGAAACTAGCCCTGCAAGCCAGTAGGTAATGAGGGGCAGGGACAGTCTGTGGGAAGCAGGGAGACGAGAGAAGAGAGGTGGGCGGCTGGGTGAAGGGCGCACCTAGTGGAAGACAGCAGAGAGCCACAATGGTGATACCAAAACCAGGACCACTGCCCTTAAAGTAGTCAAACACGGTCATGCGCACACAGGATGGCAAACCAACAGTTGTGATCTGCTGGGGCTGCGGGCATGGTGCACCTGAGGGAGAGAGCACAAAATATCTCAAAGCCTAAGGATCCCACTTCTTGGCCAGTCATCCTTCTCTCTCTCCTGTTAAGAACCAGGTACCCTCCCCTCTCCCAGGCTCACCTCCCTGGAACATGCTCCCCTCAAAAAGTCCCCTTGCATATCCCACCTCTCAGCACTCACTGCAGGTTGACCACTGGGTGCAGCCTGCAAACTAGTCCAATCCCTAGTGGAGGAGATGGCCTAATGTAGGCCTTCCAGACTGACACAGAAGGCTCTGCCTGGCGCCTGGCTCCCTGGATAGCACCAAGTGATCCCCCAAACCTTGGTCCTTTCTCCAGTAGTCATCGCTTGTGTTCTCACAGGCCACCCACCTTCATGCCAGATAAAGACATTGGGCTGCAGGGTACTGGGGTCCACATTGGTGACAGCCACCAGCACATCCCGCAGAGTGGTGTTTCTGATTTCTGCAATTTCCTCCCTGGAGAACAGCCTAAGTTGGAGAAAGTCAAGAATTGTTGGAATAAGGAGCTGCAGCCCTCCAGCAACCTCAGTTCCAGGGATCCAAGTGAGGAGAGACCCAGAGGGGCTGAGGACGGGGCAGAGCCAGCTGGGAATCAAGGGCCCATGGGTGCTGTTTACAGGCAGGGGGTCTGGGCCCAGGCCAAGGTGGAGTCTGAGGTGGGAGCCCAGGCAGGCCTTACCCATTCCTGGTGTTCTCAAACCAGTAACGGTCACCATCCCGCAGCCTCACAAACTGGTCAAGGACTATGGCACTGAAGAGGGGTCCAGGGTCCCCATGGCTTTCCAGAAGCCCCCCAGGGAGCAGCTCCAGCAGGGACAGGTCCTGGTTGTACAGGGCAGCTGTGGCCTCCAGCACCTGGGGCACCATAGGAGGTGAGGAGTGTGTATACACGTGTGTGTCTGTGTGTTGGGGAGGGCAGCGACTCTTGCCCCTCCCCTCAAACACAAGACCCCATCTGCTACTTGGCTTGCTGCTCAGGCCTGAGGAACTCTCCTCTTCCTAGGCAGCCTCCTTGGTTGGTGGCTAATCTTGTGGGAGGATGAGTGTGTCCCTGCCCATGGTAAGACCACTGTCAGATGCCTAAGGACCATATCTTGTGACCATCGCTACCCAGACTGCCCAGCCCCAATGATTAGCAGCTTCAGAGTCACCCAACTCATGGGGAGGAACCCTGCAGGAATAGGGCAATGTAGTGGTGAGGAACATCCTCTGGAATCAGGTGGCCGAATTTAAATCCTGCCTCTAAGACTGGCTTCACAACTATGTCATTGATAAAATGGGGATAATGGTAGTATCTACCCTACGACATTCCCGACATAGATTAGATAAATTACATGTGTAAAGGACCTGGAACAGTAAGGCTTTAGTTGCTATTATTATCATTACTACTCCTGACCTGGGGGTCCACATCGGGGTTGAGGTGACTCCAGTTCTTCGGGATCTCTAACCCCAAGGCTAGAAGAGCTTGGCTATAGCTGGGCAGCCCCATATCCCGGCCACGTTGGATGCTGCTGGCCACGTAGTCTGTGCGGGTGAACTTGCCAGAGCCAGGCCAATAATCTAAGGAGGGGAGAGGACTAGACTAGAAGCTCATTCGCCTCAACCTTCCTTGCCCAATAGCCTCGAATTGGGCTCTTGACACTAACTACTGCCCCCCCTCCCCCAGCACTTGTCTACATGTGACCCATATCCATATCAACCTGGCCTTGATGTGGAGTCAATGTCGCCATGTGTGATCATGGGCAATTTTTCTGGCAAGACTCTTCCCCTAAGACTCAAGACTGTTTTAGTTACCAAGCAGAAAATTCCCTGGCCTTTACCTCCTTAACCTCAAGACAGGGCTGAATGAAAACCTTTAGAGATCTAAGCACCAAAGAGATTGTGGTGCCGCCCCTTCCCCGCATACTCAGACATATTTAGAATGAAAACAACAGTAAACTGTAAGTTGAGGGGAAATTTTCAAAGCTTATTTTCTTCTAATGGCTATTTGCAGTGCGTGTATCTGTTCCTGCACTATAGGTACCCATAGGTCTGCCTGCTGATTAACTCGAAAGAGCCCCCAGGCTGCCCAGCCTCTGGGCCCCCATCCCTTCTGGCTCCAGAGCTCACCCCTCAGATCTTCAACCACTATCCTGTCCTCCAGCTCTGAAATCTGGGAGGCCATTCCCAGCAGCAGATGATTCACTGCTTGGGCGCTGTTCAGGTAGGGGTTCTGGAAGTAAACAACACACCCAGTCAAGGTAGGCTTTCAAGTTCCTTCCCAAAGCCCAGCCTCTCTCACCTTGGACCACTGCAGTACCTCAGGACAAAGGTCCCTTGGCCAGTCCCAGACTCTTGAGCTGTTGTCCCCAGATAATTTTCTGATCACTCTATCCTTCATCTCCCACCACCCTGGAGCAGCAACACCCAAGGACTGGAATTGTTGCTTTCCCCAGCCTGTGTAATGAGACTGACCTTGAGCCACCTTCCCTTGACCCTGACCCCACGCTGACCTCCCGAATCCAGTAGCTGTTGCAGACTCTGAGGGCTGGGGAGCTGCCAAAATCCTTGATTGTGATCTTCTGAAAATAACAGCTGGCATTTCTAAAATGAGGAATCAAAAATGTGGTAAGGGAATCCAGGAAGAAGCTGAGATGGGGTTGAGGGAGGTGAGGGACTCAGAGGGGGTTGGCCAGGTCTGAGGGATGGCCTCTGAACTTCCTTGAAGAGATCTGGCAGTGTATGTGGATTGAAGGTAGAAGTTGCTCTTTGTCCACACAGGATGGGAAGGGAAGGAGGGAAGAGGGTTACTCAGCTGCTGGATAAATCCTACTCCCAACAACTGAAGTTCAGCCATTAGGAGGAGCTGGGGAGATTTCCCTGTTAAGACTGAACCTCCTATCCCAGGGTCCTGTTTCAAGACCCCAAATTCTGCTTTCCCCATGATACTGTGGAGGTATATAAAAGGCTCTGGGATCCCAGGCCCTCTGATTCACCACCTCTGTCAGTGCTGTGCCTTCTTTCCCACCACCGGCCCCTCCCTCACCTCATGTAGACGCCAGGGGGTACCATGGTGGAAAAGAACTGCTCAGAGGCCACCAGGAACTCTGGAGAGATGCTGGGGTCCAGGAAAGGGCGGTACCCTGCCCCATGGGAGTAAGAGCAGAAATTAGATCCTTAACCCCCACGCCCCCCACCCCCTATAACCTGCACCCACCTGTCTTCTTCCCCTTATGGGTCCTAACCACGACTTCCCCTCAGCCCAGGTGCTACCCCATGATGCCCTCACCTGTATATTCTGGGGGTGTTTTCTGCAAGAAGCTGGGCAGCCACTCATACAGAGCAATGTTCTGAGGGTCAAGAAAGAGGAAAGGGGAGGTGAGTGCTCCAGCTGCCAGGCCACGAGGGATCTGAGCCCAAGGAAAGCTTAAGTGGGGGAGGGCCACCAGGCACGGGCAGCCATGGGAAAGACAATTCGAACAGGAGAGGTGCTGAGGCCTGTCCTCCCAAGGAACAAGGGGTTTCGGGGGTGCGGGTGCAGCTAAGCCTCTTGTGTGAGCCGCACTTTGCCTCCTTATAATTTCAGGGTCTGTTCCCAGACCTCAGCTCTCCGGGAGGGCTGGACTCCCAGTAGAGGGTGTTTCTGGGTGGCGCGTGCCCAAGGATGGAGGGCTCTGCAGGGGGCAGAGTCTCCCGGGGACCAGGGCGTGAGGGTGGGGTGGGGAGGGCCGTGCCCCGACCTGGTAAGTGGCGATGACCCTCTTGCGCGCGTGCTGGAACAGCTCCTCGTCGCCCCAGTGCGGGTGCTCGCGGGCCAGCCTCTGCGCCCACAGGTTGTGGTAGCGGAACCAGAGCAGGCCCAGCGCCTGCAGGAAGGGCTCGCGGTTCCCTCGCTCTGCCCCGAAGGCTGCGTCCGACCCAGCGGGGTCACAGGGGACGACAGGAGCGGCGCTGTGACCCAGGGGAGCGCCACCTGGCCGCCCCAGCCCGCCCCCCAACCCGCCCTGGACGCTCCGCCCCCCCCCCCCCCCCCCGCCGCGCCCCGTGGCCTCACCGTACAGCCCCCGAGGCCCACGCTGTTCCGTGGCGGGGTCGGGCGCGGTCCACATGAGCAGGGGGACCTGCGTGTCCCGGGGGAAGGCGGGGTCGGGCCCGGACGCCAGCTGGCCCCCCGAGAAGCTCCGCAGTGCGTCGCTCCAGGAGTGAGAGGAGCCATAGATGGCGCTGCCGTCCAGCCAGCCGGTCACCTCGTTGGTCTGCGGGCAGGGGACAGGCGAGCAGGGGTCGGGTAGTGGAGGCGGGTATGGGGGCGCGGGGCCTGGCGGCGGCCTGTGGGTGGGGTGGGAACGTCTCCACCCCTGACCCCGAGCCCCACCTCCCTCGGACCCGGCCCCTGCCCCGCAGTCCGCCTAGTCTCACCAGGTCCCGGGGGTTGCTGGGGCTCTGTCCGGTCTTGGGGTCCCAGCGGCTCCTCTGGAAGGGCAGCACCACGTCCCCGCGCCGTTGGGGGTCGAACACGGGGTCCCCGGGCGGGATGCGGATGTTGAGGAACTCGGCGGGGCAGCCAGGCCTCTCCACGCTGACCAGGTCCGAGAGCACGTGGTAGCCTGCGGGGAGGGGTGCGAACTGGTGAGAATGGCCACTCGTCACGGCCAAGTTTCTCAAGAGCCCAAAGACAGACGTTCTTGTGCAAGCTCTGCCTCAGGCTCTGCGGCTTTTATCTAATCTGCAAAGTTGTTGTGAGAATCAATATAATTAATATAAGTGCCGCCTCCCCCCGCAGCCAGTCCCCATCTCCTCCTAATAGATCCTTCCACCTCCCTTTCCTCTTTTTTTTTGGGGGGGGGGGAGGGAGAAAGTATAATCATATCCAGAGGAGACGTGGCAGGGACTCAGCTCCTAAGAGCTGTAAGGGGGTCAAGTGGCACTCCTGGATTTGGAGTAAGAGGTAAAAGAAAATTTAGGGAGCAAAGATTCCTGAATCAAAACCCCAGAACCCTCTGAGATGAAAACAGGCTGGAGTGCTGCTTAGTGGGGGAGGTGGTGGCTGGGGTCTCAGATCTGTCTCCTGTGGACTTGCAGAGGGGCTTCAGTGGGCCAACCCCCGTGTGTTCCCACATTGCTCTCACCAAAGAAGACCCCCAGCACCGTGCGGTTGCGGCGGGATGCCAGTCCTGGGCTGCCCCGCGTGGCAGCGAGGCTGAGCTGGCGCGGGTTGGGCAGCAGCGGCTCTCCCAGAGCTTGATACACGCCGTCCGCGTAATTGGCTGGTACTAGGCGTTGCAATCGGCAGCCTGCGGGAAGCAGGAGGGAGACGGTCTGTGTTAGAGCATTCGGTCCCCAACAAGCCCGCGAACCTTGCTCTGCTCTTCTCTCACCAGTGACGACACCCCTCTCCCTAATCTCCTGGCCCCAGGAATGCCTAGGCGTTCGCTGCGCAGGCAGGCGGGAGGCTGACGGCGCGCTCGCCCCTGTTCTCCGCGCCTGGACGCACCTGCAGCGCCGCGCTCGTGGTGCCTCAGGTTGTTGAACCAGCCGTCATAGCGCTGCACTTCCCAGGACAGTGGGAGTGTGTCCTGGCCGCCTGCGGGTCAGAGAACAGTCCCCTCAGTGCTAGCCTCCCAGCGACGCCCCGTTACCCGACGACCTCAGCCTGTGCTTCTAGCGCTCGCCGAGAGTCCCCAAACCCACCCAAGCGGCTTTACCTGCGCAGCGTGAAGGATGCCCTGGGACGTTTCCCATCCCTCTGAGCCGCGCGGCGATCTGACCGGATCTTCCAGCCTCAGGGAGCCGCTGGACTGCAACCCTCCCTTCCCTCATCCCCAGGGGGTACTGAGTGCCATCCCGAAGGGCACCTGATGCTTACCTGCTGGAATTAGCGACCCAGTCAGTAGAGCTCCCAGGAACACCACTGCCTCTGGTCTTGCGCCGAGCATGTTGAGCCTGCAGCCCGGGCAATAGGAGGTGGTAAGCGAGGGATAAAAATTTGGCGTCCCCAACGCCTGCTGCCGGCACTGGCGGAGGAGGCGCCAGCTGTTTCCACCTCCGGAGCGAAGCTTTTAGAAGCACTACCAAAAACCCCCAGCCGCACCTGCATGCCGCTCTTTTGGGGGCACCTGGCAGCCCTATAGGCACTGACGCTGGTCCCCACTCTCTAACCCCGACCACAGAAACCCACCGGGCACAAATCTCCTGGGGCATGTCTGTCCGGGGCAGGACTTTACCTCCTGCCCGCCCAAAACCTCGAATCCCCTCTCCCAACCCCCTTACCCCAGCCCCAAGAACTGCTTCTCCTAGAAAAAACAGGGGAGAGAAAGCGGGTCATAAGCTGGTAAACTGAGGGCCCGGACGTGCAGCCCCTCATACTCCGAAATGAATGTCTGTGCCAGGACAGGAGGGATGGGAAGATCAGGCTCCAAGCCCGGGTCCCCCCCTCTGGTTTAGGGCCCCCGTCGGAATCAGAAGTCTTCTTTCCTCTTGGAATCTTTGCTCTTTTGCTCTGCCTCCCCCCTCCACCCCCCACTCCCACCCCCACTCCCCAGCTTCGCCTCCCTGTAGCACTCTCACCCTACTACTCTGCGTCCTCTGACGCCCGTTGCGCAGGTGTCCACTCTGGCTGGACCAGTGACAGTCGTGACCATATGAACTTGGCTCGCTCCCTACGGAGGAAGCAAGTCTCCTCTCATTTGCATAGCGACCGCCGCCTCTCATTTGCATAATCTCTTCCGGGAAAGACCCCGTAGCCAAGCCGTGACCACAGCTTGGCACGCTGCCCACGCAGTTATAAAAGGGGCCCGGGGCGGGAGTGACTTTCAAACGCAGAGCGAACCCGCTGAGGAAGGTAACCGTAAGGAATAGTTGCGTTCTCCCGCCTCCCCGACTCCTCCCCGGCCAACCCAGGGCGCTTGAGGGCAGCCAGCCGTGGCGCTTCCTTAGAGGGGAGCCTGGGGGCTCGGACTTGACCGACGCTTTGGGTCAAGCCTAGCACGCTAGGGGCGGGGAAAGGAGACGTGGGACCCAGGCTCCCACGCCACGGACGCGCTCTCGCGGCTCCCGCAGGCGCAGCTCCCGGCTCGGCCGCCTTTCAGCATGACTCTCTGGGACGGCGAGCTGCCTTTCTACCCCCAGTCCCGGCGAGCCGCGGGCTTCAGCGTCCCGCTGCTCATCGTCATTGTGGTGTTCTTGTCGCTGGCTGCCAGCTTCTTGCTCATCTTGCCTGGGATCCGTGGCCACTCGGTAAGGGGGTGCTAGAAGCTGCGGCCTGGGGATGGAAGACGTCATGGACAGCTTGTCCCTGGAGGACCCGGGACAGGTTAAGACTGCAGCAGGGACCTCCACTGAATAGTCCAACCCGCATAGGTGGAGTAGACCCAGAAGTCTAGTGCAGCAAGCACCCCTTCCCCAGGACGGGGAGAGGTCGGGTTCAAGACACCCTAGAGACTGACCCAGCTGGATCATTCAGGAGGCTGCTGTAAAGAGTAGGTACCCACCTGGTCCAGTAGTGCTGGGGCCCACAAGCATTCTAGTCTTCAGGCGCTGTGGTGCCTCCCTCCTCTCCCCATACTTCAGCTCCATTCCCATCCCCACTCTGGGCCAAGAGGACAGAAACAAGCAGCTCAGACGGCTGCGGGTCACTTGTGCGATGAGTGGAGACACAGGTATATGGATGCCCCCATCTTAAAGATTCAGCCACTTTGGCACAGGATTCAAGTTTTTAAAGTCTAAGAGGACCTAGCCTCCCTGAGTCTTGACCTGTGTTGGTTTCCTGGGAAACCGATGCACCTAGGAATATCTGAGGGGCTGTGTTCCCACCTCCACTACTTGGCCACCAAACTCAGGGCCTCCTTCTCTTGGGGGAGGTGACTCCTGCCTGCCTAGCACTTCTGGACTCACTGAGCTTACCATAGCAGTGACCTGAGCAGGAGGCAGAGCCAGAACCAGGAGCCAGATACCTGGGGGCAGTGAAGGTTGTGAGAGCACCAGGCAGAGAGAGACAGCCTCATTGCAAGCTGGACTGGGAAATGGGGTTGGTGGGGCACAAGTACATGGTCAGAAAACATCAGAAATGCCAATGACTCAGAAGGAGCACTAAATATCCAGGTGGCATGGGGTCGAGGGAGGTCTTGGGGACTCTGGTTGAACAGTACCCAGGCCTGACCTGTTGCCTGTTCCTGCAGCGCTGGTTCTGGTTGGTGAGAGTTCTCCTCAGTCTGTTCATAGGCACAGAAATCGTGGGTGAGTGTGTGGTTCATCAGATGGGGAGAGGACCTGGGGTGAGGAAGGGTGCTGGCAGAGGGCACCTGGGGAAATGGAGAACTGGGGTTGGTCTCCCTCTCACTCTCCATTCTCCATCTCTTTCTGGTGCCCACTCTTCTGCCCTTACCATGTATACCATATAGGACCCCTAGACCTCCATCCCCATCTCTCTACAGTGTCCCACCCTCGGTCACCACTCTCCCAATTCCATCTCCCCCATTTTTTCCCTAACCACCCCCCACCGTGTGCCTCTCCTCACAGCGGTGAACTTCAGCGCAGAATGGTCAGTGGGTAGCGTGAACACCAACACCTCCTACAAGGCCTTCAGCGCAGCCCGTGTCGGAGCCTTCGTAGGTCTGCACGTGGGCCTGGAGGGAGTTAATATTACACTCACAGGTGAGGGGACTGGGCGAAGGGAACTTCTGGGACGAGCAGGCTCATGGTGGGGGGAGTGTGGCAGGGGCAACCGCAGGCCCTCTCAGATCTCGCAGAGCCAGAGAGCCTTTGGTCCTCCTGAATTTGTATTTTCCCCAACCACTGCCGAGTAAAGCCATTTCTCTCGCGCCTCCGTTTTACTATCGGAATCCACTTCGTTGCGGGATCCCCGGCTGTGCGCAGCCCCATGACCCCGCCGCCCTCCGCAGGGACCCCAGTGCAGCAGCTGAACGAGACTATCGACTACAACGAGCAGTTCACGTGGCGTCTGGGCGAGGACTACGCGGAGGAGTACAGGGAGGCGCTGGAGCGGGGGCTGCCGGATCCAGTCCTCTACTTGGCGGAGAAGTTCACGCCGAGCAGCCCTTGCGGACTCTACCGCCAGTACCGCATCGCGGGGCACTACGCTTCGGCCATGCTGTGGTGAGCGCTGCGGGAAGGCACCGCGTGCGCGCGAGCGTGTGTGTGTGTGCGCGCGTGTGCGCGAGCGTGTGTGTGTGTGTGTGTGTGTGTGTGTGCGCGCGTGTGCGCGCGCGGGTGTGTGTGCGCGTGAGTGAACGTAAGCTGCGGTTACAGCCCGATACACTCGGGCGAGTATGGCCGCCCCTCGGGTCAGAGGCCATGAGGTCCGCACAGACCGGCGGAATCCCGGAGACACCTGGGATCCAGCTACACCCTTTGCGGGTTCCCGCCGCACTTCAGCCACCCGACCGCGGGCTTGCGTTCTGGGGTAGGGACGCGGAGGACGCGAGGCTGCGGGAGCCGGGGCGGACCGGGAGGAGCCGGCTCAGGGCGCGGCGCTGTCCCCGCAGGGTGGCGTTCTGCCTCTGGCTCCTCTCCAACGTGCTGCTCTCCATGCCGGTCCCGCTCTACGGGGGCCTGGCGCTCCTGGCCACCGGCGCCTTCGCGCTCTTCTCTGTGCTGGCCTTCGTCTCCATCTCCAGCGCGCCGCTCTGCCCGCTCCACCTCGGCTCCTCCGCGCTCACCAGTCACTACGGCGCCGCCTTTTGGGTCACGCTGGCCACAGGTGAGGACCGGGCGCTGGGCCGGGGCGGCTGGGGTTAGGGGCGGGATTCATCGGAGCGCGCGCCTCCCAGTTTACAAAGGGAGTTCACCTGTGCTGCTGTTCTGCCCCTCTCGATAGCTCATAGGGGCAGGCGCTCGAACCCTTCCTCGTGTCGTGTAATCCACATCAGAGGTCCTTCTCTGTGTGTGGGTGGGGGGGGAGTGAGGGGTGGCCTCCAATAGATGAAGGGGCAGGCGGGGTTCTGTCCCGGAGCCTGACCGCCCCTTCTCTTCCGTCTGCGCCGCCCAGGCGTCCTGTGCCTCCTTCTGGGAGGGGCGGTGGTGGGTCTCCACTACGCTCGGCCCAGGGCTCTTCGCATCTTCTTGGACCGAAGCGACAAGAACTGCGGTAACCAAGCGAGAGGGGACTCGCCTCTCAACCTCAACCACCCACTATACAAGCAGCTCGGGGTCTCGGAATCAACGATCAGCACTAAACTGTGAAAGGGACTCGACCTCGGACTCCTACTCCGCCTCGGCCCCCCTCGGGCCGGGAGCAGTGCCCGCCAGAGCTGGGCCGGGAGAGCTCAGTAAGGCGAGCTGCGCTGCCAGCGGGCGCCCAGAGAAAGGCGGGCTGCCTCAGGCGTGCTCCGTGCACCCTAGACTCCCCCCGATGAGCTGTGAATAAATTTCTCCCCTTTTGTTTTCTAAAAACGTTTTCTCCATTAATTTCCATGGCTTCTTCAGGCTTTTGGGGTACACGCGCCTTCGGGAGACTTCACTGGGCTGGAGGCGGCCATAGAACATTCTCTTTGCTTAGCTACGAACCTGGATTCTCTCAGTCTGGAGAATCCAAAGTAATCCGGGAAAAGATCTGGAAGACAGACTCCCTCTAGTGAGCTCAAAGGGGAACCAACCGGAGCCAGCATAGCCTCTTCCTGAGCTGTCCCAGGTGAAGACCAGGCAGCTCACCCTCCCGCTGGCCTACCCAGTGGGATCTCCCTCCCCTGCGTTTTGGAGTTTATTCACAAACTCGTTTGGTTTTGTTTTTTAAAAATATGTTTTTATTGATTTCTGAGAAAGGAAGGGAGAAGGAGAGAGAAACATGGATAAGAGTCGTTGATTGGCTGCCTCCTGCAGGTGTCTGTGGTGTGTGTGTGTGTGTGTGTGTGTGTGTGTGTGTGTGTGTCCCACATGTGTCCTGACTGGAATCAAACTGCGATCTTCTGGATCATAGGTTGATGCTCAACCCCTGAGTCACCCAAGTGGGCAACAAACTCCAGTTTATTCACTACAGAATGGTGCCTGAGGCTCAAGGTAGATGTCAGCAAGGCATAAAAAGTTAAATCCTGGGATTTTTGTTTTGTTAGGTCCTTGGCAAATCTTACAATTTTATTTGGCAAATTAGAGAACTGAAGCTCAAAGAGAATGTGGTACAGTTGATTAATATTAGACCTGGGGTGATACGTTTGGTTTCTTCTCCCTCTGAGTGCTCTCTTTCATTGTACCAAGAGGTCACACAAACTGGGGAAGTAAATGAAGAACAAAGGGGACCCAGGAAAACTGAAAACAAGAGGTGTAGAGGGATGAGAGGGACCACAGAACCACACTGCAACTGGGCCCCGCCCCACATCATTGTGTGGGTGAGGCTAGGTTTCAATAAATGGAAACTCAAACAGGCAAAGCATTAAAGAAAGGCAGAGGTGCTGTGTGGAAACATTTGGTCTTACCATTGCGACAGGGTTTATGGGCAGTCCCAACTTCTGTTCAACACCTTAGGTGTTTTGTTTTGTTAACATTGATAGAGTCTCCTTTTTCTACTCCACATAAAGACAGGGTCTGGAGGGCTGACATCCCATCCTGTGGGCAGTTCTTGTGGCTTTATGGGGCTCAAAGGAGGTTTGGAACCAGATTGGAAGTCTGGGTAGCCACCAGGAAGGGGAACCTTATAGGGCAGGGTCAGGTACTCTGGGGTGCTCCTCCTTACAGCATGCCTGGGAGGAAGCCTCTGACAGAGGAATGTCTTGGGGCTCAGAACTCTCAGCTGTGGACTGGTATCGGGGACTCAGGAGTCCTCCTTCTTCAGGATTCCACTCCAGCCCAGGGTCCTCCCCGACACTCAGATTGAAGAATGCCTTCAGTCTGTGTGGCTGCATCCTGTGGGCCACCACCATGGCCAGGCCCAGCAGCACACAAAGCAATCCTGGGAATGAGGCAATAGGTGTCTTGCTTAGTGACACCCTCCCAAGGACATTTTCTCCTAAGAGCATCAGAACAACTCTAAGGGAGGCCTGGCATCCACACTTCAAGGCATCTTGGGCTCAGGGAGATGGTTGTGTTTTGGACTCTAAGTCCAATACTCTTTCAATTACATCCCAGGAGAGAGGGGGAAGGGAGGGAGGGAGGGGGGAGGGGGAGGGAGGGGGGAGAGAGAGAATGAAAACAGAAAAACCCTGAGGGAAGGGCAGGGCACAAAGGAGGAGGCATGGGAAGGGGCATGAGGGACAGATGCAGTGGGACAGGAGAAGACATTAAAACTGCTTGAAGGCTATGTGAGGCAGGAACAGAGAAGGGTTCTAGGAATGGGCGACACAGAGAAGAGTGTTTGGGGGAAGTGGGAGGAGACATGAGATGCAAAGATTTGGGAAAGTGTTGGCTGAAGAGAGAGTTAGGGGATGAGGAACATGACAGAGAAAGAGAGAAGACACAGGGGAATAGGCATATACAAAAAGAGAGGGGGAATGGAACTGGGGAGAGAAAACCCAGAGATGAGGGATATAAAAGGCATGGGGCTTTAAAGAAGGCATCCTGGCCCCCAGCCCCTCAACCCCACCAACCTCATGGTCTCTGACCCTCTCTCCCTGGCCCTGAGCTCTCCAGTGCCTGTCTCCATGGTGGGCCTCACCTGTGGTCAGAGTGATCCAGAAGGCAGGCCCATGGTGAAAGTGTAGTGCAGCGGTGCCCAGGCGCAGAGGACAGGGTGGGGTGAGTGACGTGGCCATGGAGAAGAAGAGCAGTCCCAACAGCTGGAAGATGCCCGTGGCAAGCAGCATGTAGCAACCGTAGACCAGCACAGGCATGGACAGCATCACGTTGGCCAGCAGCCAGCAGAGGAATGCCACCCTGGAGGGCCAGCACCCTGTGAAGGCTGGCCCAGGTGCCTCTACCTGGAGGTCTCCAAGTGGAGGCTCAGGGACCCAAGGATCCCCCAAGGTGTGAGGTAGGGATTTCTGCTTTGGGCTTCCCAACTGAGGACTGTGGTGACTGGTGTCAGCCCGCTTCGTAGGGGTCTTCCCGTGAGAGGAGGAGAGATGGCTAGAAACCCTGTTCCTGGGTCTAGGCTAACAGGGCCCCATTCCATCCTCACCACAGAATGGCCGAGGTGTAGTGTCCTGCCAGGCGGTACTGGTCATGCAGGCCACATGGGCTGGTCTGGGTGAACTTCTCAGCCAGGTAGAGCACAGGGTCTGGCAGCCCCTTCTCCAGGGCTCTTGAATACTCCTCAGCATAGTTCTTCCCTAGGCGCCAGGTGAACTCCTCATTGTAATTGATGGTCTCATTCAACTGCTGCACTGGGGTCCCTGGGAAATGGGGCAGCTGTACTCAGCAGGGACCCAAGGGCCAGAGTGGGGTATTTGGGTGGGTAACAGGCTCACCGCAATGGGCAGAGGGACAGGAGCTGGTCTCAATGGAGAGAAAGCAGCTTTCAAGACCTTAGAATTCCCCCTCCTACCATCCCTCTATCTTGTAGCTCTTTACACCATACCAAACTAGAGCCCAAAGACACAGAGTGGAGCTTTCCCCTCCCTCACCAGTAAGAGAACCTCTCTCACCTGTGAGCGTGATGTTGACTCCTCCCAGCCCAACCTGGAGCCCAACGTCAGCGCTGATCCACTGGGAACTGAAGGCCTTGTATGACGTGTTGGTGCTGACCTGGGCCACAGACCACTCAGAACTGAAATTCACAGCTAGGGTTGGGGAGTTGGACATACGGGAACTCAGGGAGTTCTGGGCATTGCTGAGTTAGAGTCAGAGGGAGAGCTACAAGGGGACCATGTCTGTTTTGCTCGTAATTGTATATCCATTAACTAGCCTAGGGTCTGGCTCATGGTTGGTTTGCCAACAATGTGTAAGATGAACAAATGAGTCAGAATCCTAGATTTCCTTTGGTCATGATCCTCTTACCCATGCTTGGCTTCCTTTCCCCATTTAGGGAGAGCTACTCAGGCAGCTTGAGGAGGAAAACATTAACATAACAAACCATGCTGGGCAAACACAGCTTCAACTTAGAGACTTTTCATTTCTCCTATTTGCCTAACTCTCAAAGCAAAGCAGGCAGCCCTCCCTCTATTCTCCAAAAGCCCTCTCCCCACAGATTCATTTTGACCTTCTTTCCTCTGAATAAAAAGGTTAGGAAGGCTGGAGAGATGCATCCAGGTCAGTTTCCCAGGGCCTGCACCCCTCTGAGCAAGGGTAAAAGTGAGGAGATACAGTCACAATGAGGGAGGCATGTGGGCAGGGTCTGGAAGGCCACCCTGAAGCGGAGGCTGCTGTGGGGAAACAAGGAGAGGCCAGACCAGCCACTAAGGGAGCCAGGTGGGACGGAGGCACTGCCTGAGACAGCTGTGCTTCAAACTCACCCAGGATCACAGCCCCGATGAATAAGCTGGTCACCACCCGCAACAGCCAGAACAGCCTCTGAGCCATAACAGGGGGAGTGGGTTTAGGAAGGACCCTAAACCCACTCCTCTTCCTAAACCCACTCCCCCTGTTATGGGGAGTGTCCTCCTTCCAAGTCCACCCTCCCTCTTTCCAGCCTTGGCGTCACTCGGTCAATTGAGATCAGAGTGCCTGGCACATAACAGGTACTCAATAATCATCTGTTGAATCAATGAGTGGGAGGGCTCTCTGCTGGGGGGTAGGGTGTTGCTTTCTCAGGACTGGAGCCTCTTTCCTGAGTCTGCTTGTGGTGAGAGAGTATGGCCCCCTCTGGGGGTGGGAACCCCAGGGCTGGGTTTGTTTCTTACCATTTTGCCCCGAATGCCAGGTAGGATGATGATGAAAGTGACAAGTGCAGTCAGAAAGATGGTGACTATGATGGCCAAGGTGGTGTCCATCGGGAAGGTTGGCTTGGGGCCAGCATAGAAGGGGAATGTCTGTCCAAAAGCAGCCATTTTTGGAGGTGTGTGCAGGGGAGGCAGATGCTGTACAACAGGAATAGATATTTATTGAGTGCCCTGGGTGCCAGGTACTGTTCTTGGCTCTGGAGATACACCTGAGAATAAATGAGATCAGGCCCCTCTTCTCTGGAGCTCACCAGACTCCACTGTTAACTGCCATTCCACTGCCCCTGAGCCATCCATCTTCCCACGTTTTGGCTGTGAGAAAATGAGGGTCTTGGCAATCGGTCTCTGTGGCCCCATGCTCCCTTCCTAACCTCCAGGTCCCCTAAATCAGTGCCACCACTACCCTGGAGACTTCTCTGCTTCCTTTGGGACTGTCTTAAGAAATATAATTTTTTTTTTTATCTCCCTCAGGCCTCCAGCACAAGCAGACAGATTGTAGAACATAAAAAGAGCTACATTTACTATCAAGTGAAAGCATAAGGATGAAAGATAGTACAGATTACAAAAAGGTTGGCTTTCCTCCTCAGTCCCCAAAGGAACAAAGGCCAGACAGCTCTGCTAAGTATATGATCCAACTACATCATCAGAAGGCTGATTTCCATACGTGGCACTGTCCACACTGGTCTGTCCAGCTTTCTCAAGTGCCTGGCTCCTGCTCTGGCAACTCCAGAACAATTGAGCTGAATTGAGTTCACCTCAATAAGCACTGAAGGAGCACCTGCTCTCCACCAAGCATGGCGCCGGGGCCAGATGTCCTTCTACCGCACACATCGTCAACCACAGCCTTCCTCCTTGACTTAAATTCCCAGGCCTCATTTCAGCTTAAACACTGGCTCAGCTCTTCTCTGCTTGTTCCCTGATCTCAGAGCTAGATTGACTCTAGTTTGTCCCTTTGCAGACAGATACTGTGTTTTGTAAAATCTAGACAGAATGGATTACAAGACAAGCTCTTATTTTATGTAAAAGAAAGAAAGAGGAGAGAGAGAGAGAGAGAGGGAGGGAGGGAGGGAGGGAGGGAGGGAGGGAGAGAGAGAGAGAGAGAGAGAAAGAAAGAAAGAAAGAAAGAAAGAAAGAAAGAAAGAAAGAAAGAAAGAAAGAAGGAAAGAAAGAAAGAAACCACAAATTAAACTATGACAGCCACTGCTGGTAAGATACACCTTAATTTCAGAAATGTCAAAAATGTGAGAAAAAAAATACATTTTACAATTAGTGACTCCAGCTCTGCTCTTTTCCCTGGGTGTGATCTATACTGGGGCCTTGGTTTGCCCAGGATGCTCCATGCTTTATAGTCTGAAGAGGTAGTGTCTTGTTAAGTGATGTAGTGAAAGAATTAAGTAGCTGTGTGTTTGATTTCAGAGTTAAGTAGCTGTGTGTTTGATTTCCACCTCTGTCTCTTGCAAGTTACTTGACCTCTACAGAGAGCTTTATTAAAAAATGATGATGTGCTCAACCAGCTGGGCGTGGCTCAGCAGTTGAGCACTGACTTAGGATCCAGAAGATTGCAGATCGATTTCTGATCAGGGCACATACCTGGGTTGGGGGCTTGATCCCCAGTCTGGGGCGTGCAGGAGGCAGCCGGTCAATGACTCTCATCATTGATGTTTTTATTTCTCTCTGTCCCTCTCCCTTCCTCTCTCTGAAATCAGTAAAGATATATTTTTTTAAATGGTGATGATAATGTTTACCTCATAGGGTCACTGTGAGTATGAAATGAGACTGTGTATGTAAAGTGCTAAGAATAGTACCTGGAATGGAATATCAATAAATGGAAGCTACCAGCTTGGGTAGGAGGGGGCATTTCATTATTCCATTTATCTCCAGTCCTTCTTGAAGAGAACTGGGCTGCAAACAGTTCTGGGTCTGGTTCCAGTTCTTCAACAAATAATTTAACATTAGGAGGGCAAATGACAGCTTCCCTGGTCCTTGGTTTCCTTATCTGCAATTAGATATGATGATTTGCGGGTCCCTTCTACTAGTTCTAAATACTGCGATTCTCCTACAAAACATCATAGCTCCCAGCCTTCCCCTCTCCTTCTAGGCTGGATATTTTCTTAACTGTCAACTCTCCCATCCTGGAGGAAGGAGCATCTTGTTTTCTTCTGGGCTCTGACACCAATCCAGCCTGCCTTCACCACCATCTTTCTCATCAGTTATCCCCCTTTCTCTTTGCCACCTTGCAGCTTCTCTTTCTCTGCTGGCTCCTTCTCTCAAGGATATGCTTAAAGGTCTCCCATCTTAAGAACCCAAAGAAAAAGGACTCTCTCCATTGACCTCTGGGTCCCCGCCAGCTAGCATCTTATCCCATTCTCTCCCTTGTACAGCCAGGCTATGTTGGTATTTCCACTGCTTTATCTCCTCAGCTCATTGCAATCTGGCTTCTCTCTATCCCCAACTTCTCCATTAGGTCACCCAGTGCTAAATCCAAAAGGAAGTTTTCACTCTTCATCTTTCTTGACCTCGCTGTAGTATCTGACTGTGGACCATTCCCTCTTTCTTCAAACATTTCCTCCTTGGACCTCCATGACACTATGTTCTCCTGGGTCTCCTGCCTTTGGCTTTTTCTTCTGTGGCTCCTCAGAACTTTGCTAGTTGTTTCTCCCTCTTAAATGTTTATGCTCTCCAGTATTCTGTCTTCACTTTCTTATTTTAGCACTCTTCCTGATTCCCTGGGCAAGCTCATCCATTCCCATAGCTTATGCTTCTCAAATCTATGTTTCCAGGTAGACTTCCTACCTGGGCTCCAAACACAAAAGGGTCAGTTACCCCATGGGCATTTTCACTTGGATGCTCCATGGATGCCTCAAATTTAACAGGACCCTGCCTGGCCGGCATGGCTCAGCGGGTGAACATCGACCTATGATCTAGGAGATCGTGGTTCCATTCCCGGTCAGGGCAAATGTTTGGGTTGCGGGCTCCATCCCCAGTGGGGGGGGCATGCAGGAAGCAGCCGATCAATGACTCTCATCATTGATGTTTCTCTCTCTCTCTCCCTCTCTCTGAAATCAATAAAGACATTTTTAAAAAAAAGAAAAGAAAATTTAACAGGTCCCAAACTGAATTCACTGTCTCTATTTTGCTTTTGATTTTTTTGGTCACCACTCCATTAATCAAATAAGCCAGGGACCTGGAATATCTTACTACTAAAATATTTCTTGAAACCATCCATGCATTTCCTTCCCTACTGCCTCTGCCCTCATTCAGCCTCATCCTGTCTTGCCTGGTGTTGAAACAATTTTTCTAACAAGTATAATTATTTCATTTTTTTGCTCTGGGTAAAATCTAGTCTTTTCAACATCACATAGGAAGTCCTTTGTAGTCTGGTCTCACCTACTCTTCCATCTCCATCTTTTGCACAGCCTAACCTCTAGCCACACTGGACTACTGCCTCTCCCAGAATCTGACAAACTCTTTCAAGCTTTCGTGCCTTTGTATATGCTATTTCCTCTGCCTGAAATACTCTTATCTTCTTGGTAAACTCTTTTTCACTCTTCAAGTCTCAGCTTGTGTTAACTCCTCTGTGAAGTTTCCTCTGATGCCATCAGGTCTATGTGGATGTCCCTACCTCTAATGCTCTGATTGCATTTTGAACATACCCCCATGATCCCAATAATCACCTGATGGTCTAATTGTTTGAACATCTCTCTCCCCTTTAGCTTCTGATCTCCTTATTCCATCTTTGCATCTCCTGCACATAGCATATGCTAATCACTCTGTGGATCAAATGAATGAATATATGAATGGGTTCTTCTCCATGCAGGTAGCATCTTCTATTTGGAACACAAGAGGGAGCTATCCTCTCTCATTGCCCTAGACTAGACTGTCATTCAACATTGACTTGAGTTATCCCCAATACAGGGCTAAGGACTGGTCAGGAAGGGATTTAACCAACCTGTCAATTTTTAACGCTTTCATAAAATTTTCAGAAAGTCTCTTCCAATGGTTGGATTCTCCAAACCATGAATGTTCATGTTTAATTGAATCTGAAACACACGTTTTAACTCTAGCTGAATATGAGTAACTAAGAATTTATGGAATAAATTATTTTGTAAAATATTTGATAATGATATTTATTTTAAGCAGATGTATATTGGTCTAAGAATTTTAAATTTGTGATGCCTAGAGTGAAGCTGTTATAATTTCGATGAAAAGTTATTTTTTTAAGAAAGTCTATAAGATGTAGACTATCTTGGTTAGTAAGAGGAAAATGAAGCAAGTTTGCTAATAGTAAGAATACATGTTACATTCTGGAACTTCAAAAACAAATATTTGCAGTATAAGCAAATAATAGTGTAATGCATTTTGGTGAGGGTCACATTATTCCTGCATTTATTTGAAAGGGAGGTTATAAAATATTTTACAAGAATGGCTCATCTCTATTAGCATGGTTCTTCAAAGAAACACTAACAAAAGGCTTTTTGTATCTTAAGGACAGAAGAACAATGTTAACTTATTTCCAGTTTTCCAAAATGTTTATTAAAGATGACTAAAGCAAAAAAGATAGCTGGTGAGTGAAATTTGCCTTGATTAATTTCTTCCTGTTCAACTTAACGAATTAGGTCTTCCTAATCTACATTGCCAAGTTTAAAGTTAATTTTTCATGACCTGACCTTAATTTGATTGTAATTACTAAGCTAACAGGCCTTCTGCATGAAGAGGTGGGATTAAAATGAAAAGTCCCCACATTCAGCAATCCTGCTTTTCCTATGAAGCTTGTAGTTTCCCTCAGGAACACCTTCCTCCCTGGTTTGCCAAGGAGGGTCTGATAGTAGAATTTCTTCTAATCTGAGAAAAATCTCATGCCAGTCTTTACTTGACCCACTTCTCCCTGAGCTCACCACTATGATTGGGATATATACACAATGTATGTTGATATTAACAAGCACTAGATACAGACACACACCGACAAGTTCATATAAACAGAAATACAGGCACAAGAAGGAAGGAGTTCTCAGTAACAGACATCTAAACACAAAAACCCTGCATCAGAGGACCCTGTGACAAAACTGGGATGCTTTCTCACTGGGGCAGGCCAATACTCACACTTTGGGGCCCTCCTTTATCACCTTACCTGGAAAGGTGAGGAACACCTTTTCCCTTTCTGAAGTCCCTTAAAATACTGACACATTTTCATACTAAGTTGCATTCCAGACAGAGTTGCCCAATCCTACCTACCATAGGATGAAATGGGGCTCCCATGTATGTAGGTGGGGGGCAAGAAATAGTTTCTATCTTTAAGAAAATGCATCCTAGTACAAGCTACAGTCTTCAGCAGCCAAAGTTCTTGTGCACTTTCTTACTGCTCTGTGGCCTTATAGCTTGACAGGAATTTCTGCTTGAAATCTCCTGCCCACCTCCCCCCATCCCCAGAACCCATAGAGTAAGGAATATTAATACTCTCAACAAAGGGGAGTGGGTCACAGGCCTGGAGTTGCCAAGAGCTCTGGATGGTGATACACAGCTACTAGAATGTGACTGATGTTTTATTTCTCTGATTGGAGTTGATCTCATTAAAAGTTTACAGCCCTGGCTGGCTAAGGGGACCCTGTCAGAAACTCCTGTCCCCGCCTCTCCTGTGGGCATGTGTATGTGCGTTGTTGCACTAAAGGAAAAATTAAGTGGAGATTCAGAACAAGATCTGAAAAGTAGGTGGAGGCAAGAATCTCCAGTAAGGGCTGAGGTAAGTAAGGATCCCAGGGGTGCTGAATCATACAAACCGAACTATCCAGAATCCAGCTAAGCCGGGGTAAGGATTGGACGCCCATGAGCCTTGTGGCGTTTATGGCCTTACGAGGTTTTTCTTGCCTCCTCTTAGTTTCTTACCGAACTTTTTCTTTGATCTGATTTTGATCAGGCTGGACACAAGAAGTGCGCCCCTAGGGGCCCTGGGGAGGGCGGCACTTCCAGGACCCCTCCAACCCCCCCCCCCCCCACGGCACCTACCCGGCAGCCACACCCCGACCACTCAAGGTTCCCCACTTTCACTTCTTCCAAACAATGCGTGCGCGGCAGCTCACCCAACTGGCCTCCTCCTTGTGGAATCAGGGGACCGGGTCCTGGTTCCGTCACGAAGGCGCGCGCGCCCTCTCTCTCGTCCTCCACTCTTCTCATTCACTTAGGGACCAAGCTATGACGGGACAACCCGGGTCCCGGGTGCTTCTCCACCTCCCACTCTAAGTTACCCTCGACCTTCTCAGATTGCACCCCAGCCTGGCACGGAGACGGGTCGATGCCAGTCTCCTCCGCGGCCATCCCTCAGACTCCCCCCCCTCCCGTGCCCAACACCCTGGGCAGCTCCCGCACAAACCTAGCGAAGCAGTCGAGGGTGCGGCGGGGCGCGGGTGCGGTGAGACCTCCGCGATCTCCCGATGAACTCCCCGGGGGTCTCCCACTGAGTCTGAGGGTGGGCTCTTTGCTTTGACGCCTGGCCAAGGTCTTCGGGTCTTGGTCTTACAGCCCAGAACCAACGGCGTGGAGAGTATCTGGGGAGCGCCTCTCGGTCCCCCCACACCCCACACTCCCTCCGTCTTCCTTCCACTCCCAGCCTCAACAGACCGGTGGAAGCGGACTTGCCCTTTTCGCTCTCCACGTGGCCGCACCAGCAGAGCCCTAGCCACGGACCGGAACTTTCCCTCCACCTGCGTCCGCAGAGCGCGTGGCACCTCACCTTGCGCGCTCGGTTCCCCTGGGAGCACCTCGGCGGGTCCCCGGAACGCCGGCTTCGATCCTGCCCCACTCCGCCCCGCCCCGCCCCGCTGTAGAAATGGGGCGCGCCACCTCCTCTTCACCCCCAGCCGCGCCCGCCCGGGCGCAGAACTGGAGAGGGAGCTGGACCCGAGCGGCCGTCGCGGGCGCAGCTTCGAGCCTGGCGGGAGCCACGTCGCAGTCCCTGCTCCCGGGACGCCGCAGCCGCAGGTCAGGTCCCCGAGGGCTTCTCTGCGCCGCGGATCTGGGCGCTGGGGAGGCAGGGCGGGGAGGAGCTCCAGCGGCTCGACTGCTGCAGAGTGTGCCCCAGCTCCGCCACGTTTTTGAGGGAAGGGGAATTCAGCCTGACCCTCCTGCGCCTCCCTTCCTAGCCTGAGGCTACAGTGGGCCCCTGTTAGGGCCTATCCTCCACCCCACCAAGGTTTCGGAAGACGGGATGCTTTGGGATCTGGGATGTTGGAAGGCCTGGTTTGCTTGGGCCTGGGGGAATCTCTCTGGAGCTCCTCCTGGCACCAGCACATCATGCCAGGGAGGGAATTTGGAGACTTCTAGAGACCAGGCTTTCCTCTTCAGTCTCTTCCCTTGGGACCAAGTTGGAATCCCTAGGGCCTTGATTCATCTTTCCTCACCCCAGAATCACCACTGTGGGACTTTGCCGGAGCCCGCTGGCAGAGTCAAATGGTCCTGAGGAAGCGGTGAGGATAGAGAAAAGACAGACACAAAAAAGATGGGATCAGGAGGACTGCAGCTCACGACTGCTGCAGCCTCGAGTTTATTTTCCAAGCTTAGTTTTTACCTGCGCTGTTGTTTTTGCTGAATAGCACCCCGCCCCGCATTCCTTCCCCTTGCGAGATACACAGTAGTTCTTTCCAGGCTGCACAAACACACCTTCAGCGTAGACATCCTGCGTCCTGCAGGAGCTCAGACCTTGGTAACTACCTTTGTCTTGGCTTCTAATGGGAACTTTTTGGGGAGGATTGAGTCCTTGGCTTGGTATGTGGCTTGACTGTCCCTTAACCCTTCAGGCTGGGGCCAGCTTCCTAATAAGCCTTTCTAGAATTTATGGCCGCAAGCTAAATTAGTATCACCTTGGTGCCTCAAGGTTTGGGTCAGGGAACAGGAGAGCAGATCTGCAGCTCACCCAGGCAGCTCCTCTGTGCCTGGGGCCACAGCAGCTCACCCACATCTCCCAAGGAGCAGGGGAGCACATCTGCAGCTCACCCAGGCAGCTCCTCTGTGCCTGGGGCCACAGCGGCTCCCCACAGGACTTCATGGCTGGAAAAGTTGCCATGTCGGCCCAAGAATGAGGCAGGCCTGGTTCTGCCACCCCCTGAGGCTTTGCAGCCCTTTCCTGAGTTGTGCCTTCCTTTCGAGGTTGGTAAGAAGCTACGGAACCAATGTTGCTGTGTAAATCCTTGTGGCTACCCACCCACAAGGAGTGTCTACCTTCTACTTCAGGCTGTCCCTACAGCCTGGCCTGGGGGCTCACTGCATGCTTTTCCAGGTTGAGTGGTACACTGGTGGACATTGGTGTACCAAGGGTCCAGAAGTCAGAGTGGTAAGGGGGAAGGACATCGTAGATCAGGAAAGGACCACTGTGGCCACTTCAGCACCAGCCTTATGGCTTCCACCACCCAGAGCTCTGAGCTTCACAAACTATCAAAGGCCAGCCTCTGGACAGTCTCTGGGATGGAGTGGGTAGAACACTAAGCTTTTGAGTTATGACAAGACCTACGTTTTTTCATTTCTTTAATGTGAGATGGCGAGTGGGGGTGAGGTCACCTTCTGGGTTCCCTCCTCTGTGACCAGGCAACCTGTCCAGGATCGCTGAGGGTTTGACTAGAGAAGAGGCTTTCCATGAGCTCCCACCTTCCTCCATTAGATAGTCCCCCAGCCCCCTCCACCCCCATCTCCACATTGCCTTTGGAGGTCTTAACTGGCCTTGGGTACTCCCTGTGCCACTCAGGAGTTCCAACCTGAGTCCACTATTGCCTCTGTTTCCTTGTTATCCCTGGGTGATTTGTTGGCTTGGGGGGAGAGAGCAGGAAGTCTGCGTGGCTCAGTGGTTGAGCATCAACCTATGATCCAGGAGATCTTCGTTAGATTCCAGTCAGGGCACATGCCTAGGCTTGATCCCAGCAGGGGGCATGCAGGAGGCAACCAATCAATGACTTTCTCATCACTGATGTTTCTCTTTCTCTCCTCCCTTCCTCTCTCTGAAATCAATAAAAACATATTTTTTAAAAGAAAAACCCAGGAACCCCTTTGAGTGGACTCAGAGGAGCCAAGCTCCAGGCCACCCTCTCTATATCGTATTTACATAACACTTGCCACTTTTCAATTTCACATTTGATTCTTGCAACCATGCCAGGAGGTAGACAGTTTAGATACGTTTACTCCCATAGCTGGAAGAGGAAACCAAGGTCCAGACCAGATAAGTGACCTAAGATCCACACAGTGGACTGGCAGTGGCACCATATCCTGGCCTCCAAACAAGGCTCTTTCCAAGGAAAACACACTGCAGTCAGCAAGGTTTTCCAATTACTCTTAGACAGTAAAGTCCAGGAAGGTGGGGATTTCTGTTTGCTTTGTTCATCACTTAATCTCCAGTGCCTAGGTCCATGCCCACTATGCAGGGGGTGCTCATCAAGTATTTGTTAAATAAATGAAAGATTCTTGGGAAGGAGGGAGTCTCCTGTTCTTTGCTTCTAACTATGGCCTTGGCCCAGCCCCATGCCTTGATTCACGGGGACCTGCATAGGCCCTGGCCTGACTTCCCTCAATTGCTGGGGCTCATTCGCTCTATGCTCTGTCTTTTTCTAAGGTCTCCATTTTAACTATTCACCATTTTCATCATGGACTTCCACCTGGCTCTGGCATGGACACTCCTGGTTGGTCCATGGATGCCCACGGGTGAGTATAGATTGGAGGAGAACCATAGATAGGAGCAGAGGAACCCACCATCTTCTGGGCTTCCCCAAGGACAGAAGCTGCATCACATTAATCTCTGCCCCTACTCCCTAGCTAACACAGTAGCCTGCACATGGCAGGTGCTCATTTCCAGCTTGTTGACTAGATGGATGGAAAATGAAATATTTCCCCAAATATAGAGAATTAGGGAGCCTCGAATGCTGTGGAAGCACTTCCTATCTCATTACTTATGGTCTGGGGACCCCTCTGTCTCTCCCCTACCTTCTCTCTTTCTTCATAAAGTAAGGACCCCTGACCCCAAATAGGAAAAGATTGATTAGACACAGAGAATAAAGGATCTTGGGGTCAGATTGGACTGAAAGCTGACTTCCCCAAAGGGAAGTCACCAATGTTCCAAAACAATATGATTTAAAAAAACAAAAAACAATCCAGAAGAGTTTCATCTTGTTACCTTTGGCTTTGAACAGTCTCTTACTGGAATCTGAGGCCATTCCCTGTAGTCTGGGTCTTTTAGGGAAGTGGGCTTAAGGTTGCCACAAGTTAGGCTAAAAAGAGCAAGTCCCTGATCATCAAGGGTGGAGGGTGCAAGAACAGGGGGCAAAGAAAAACTGTGGAGTGATCTGTCCTGGCTGGAGACATACGGTGGTGAGCCAGCCCCTGCAGCTTCTCCCTTGCCAGAGCTGCTCACATTCACATTCCTTCTAGCTTTCTCTATGCCTTGGCCTTAGATCTTCCTTTTCTCTCACCTCTTATTCCCAAAAGGCATTCTTCCCCACACTCTCCCCAACAGCCTTCACCCCTTGTTCTGCCACCTGTTCATCTCATTTTAGAGATCACATGTATGTGGCTGCCCTATTTCTGCCCTAAGTTCTGATCTTTAGTTGGGTTCTGCAGGGGTGGAAAAATTTTCCCTTTTTCCCTTCTAGGTTCTTTGGCTGATCTAATAATTAAATTGACATAAGACAGATTAACAGGAGAAACAAATTGAATTTCATAAAAACAGGGGGCCCACAGGCAAATTGGATAGTTGAGGCTTCTTTACCATCCTAGGCTGAGGAATGGGAAAGGGGCCTGGGGCATCTAACAGGAGAAGGGAAATTCACAGAACAGTAGGAAGAGCAGAAGTTTGGTTAGATATTTGCCCTGCCAGACAGATAAAAAGTTATCTCTGGTATTAGCCTTCTTTCTGGGCCAGGCCCCCTATCTAATATTTTTTAGGTGGTTGAGAGAAAGGTAGTTTTTTCTTGAGTCTGCTGTGTCTTGGTTGCCTTCAGCTCAAAATAATCTGGGGTGTGTGTGTGTGTGTGTGTGTGTGTCGGGTATGGGGCAGAAGGGTAGCTCTGAGATCCTGTTCTTCGTCTGAGTGGGAAGATGATCAGAGGAGTGAGTCTCCCTCTGGCTGATGAGAATCCTTTTCTTTGCTCTGTTCTCTGAGGTGAAGAGAGAGAGAGACTCAGCCCTGTAGCCTCCTAGTTTGGGGAAACTAATCTAGTTACCAGAAGGACCCCCATTATATTTCTGATTCTGGATCCTGCCCTCTGCTCCCATTGCCTGAGTTCTTCCCTCAACAGCTGAGTGTACACCCCCCCCCCCAAGCCCTAGATTTTTGGAGTACAAAGGGAGGGAGTACAAGGGTCAAGGGGAGGAATTATTTGGGGGTCATGATGCCCCCAAAGAGGAGGAGGGCAAGGTTATCCACATGCCTGCCAGTCCCTGATCCCACCCAGGAAGCTGAAATAAGGACCAAACCCACAGCTCTGTGGCCCACACCCTTGCACTGGGCTCTGCTCGGCAGGAGAGGGCCAAGACCCTCTCCACACTGCCCTTGCCTGGGGATGGATCACAGAGTGACATGTCCTTCCCTGGGTGGAAGAGTAGCTGGCTCTTTGGGGGTGACTGGCTCTTGCTCTGTATGATGTCTTAAGGCTTGAAATGGCTTCTATCCTGCTGTGTCCCCCAGGGAGGACAGTCAAAGTCTGCATCGCCTTCCCCATGGCCACTGTTCCCTTCTGTTTCCTCTTCCTCTCTGAGGCCATTTGTCAGCACACTGCACATGGCTACCTGGCTACAATCCTTCAGTGCTCCCTGCCATATCTCTCCCCACCCCCACCCTACCCCCCAACAACTTAAAGATTCGGCTTGAATTTGAACGTCACTTTGCTCTGATGATCTCCCTCTGTACCCTACCTCCCACATCTGTGCTGGGTGTCCACTTTCTACCGACCCAAGTGCCAGGCTCACAGGATGCATATCCTGCAGGCCTACCCATCCTCTCATGCACTGACTTGTCCAGCTGCCCCTTCCCTCCATCCTCACATAGGAGCTCAGAACCCCATTTCGTGGGAGGTGCAGCGATTTGATGGGTGGTACAACAACCTTATGGAGCACAGATGGGGCAGCAAAGGTAAGTGAGAGCCAAGTGGATACAGGGGCCCAGGGTCAGGGTGGTACCCACTGCTAAGGGGCAAGGGCTGGCAGGCACCAGCTAAGCCTCACCCATTGCTAAGGTTTTAAGATCTGTGGTATGGAGGAAGCCTGGGAGAGGGGAGGTCAGGGAACTCCTCTGAGGATTGGTCCGTGTCCCTACCCATCCCATCCCAGGCTATCGGCTGCAGCGCCTGGTCCCAGCCACCTATGCAGATGGTGTGTACCAGCCCTTGGGAGAACCCTACCTGCCCAATCCCCGAGACCTCAGCAACACTGCCATGAGGGGCCCTGCAGGGCAGGCCTCCCTGCAAAACCGCACAGTGCTTGGGGTCTTCTTTGGTAAGGACCTCAACCTGTAGGGGATGGAGGCCAGTGGGGTCAGCTAGATGCCTCTATGTCTGCGGGCGGACTCAGGGAGTGAGGGAGAGAAGTATTGGAGGATCAGAGAGGGGGTGGAGAAAGATGGAAGGGTAGGCAATGGGGTAGGGTAGGGGTGGGAGCAGAGGAAAAAAGTCTGGTTGGAAAAGGTATAAATGTGCCCCAGGTTGAGCTGTTGATGGGGGTGGGGAGTAGAAGCAGGAGCATGAAAATAATCTGTTAGGGACTCTTGGTGGGATGCTAGTCTCACTCTTGGCCTCTGTGGTTCCTAGGACGGGCTCAGGGCAGGGATCTTATCCTGTCAGGGCGGCTGGGGGGTATTGAAATGGGGGTGCTAAGGCCGGCTGACCCCAGTGACTAGTTGTTGGCTTCCAGCAGGAATGCTAGGCTCCTGTTGGCCATTCAGGGAGCCACCGAGGCTGGCAGGCCTTCTGGGCAGGCTGCTCCCAGCTGTTTGCTGGAGCCCATGTGGCCAGCCTGAGTGCCTAGGCACACTCAGGGGGCACCTCCCAGTTACCAAGGTGAAGGCCAAACTGGCAATGAAAACAGTTGGACCAGCGTGTAACAAAGTATTGGGAAGGGATGGGCGAGGTCATGGCTGGGACTTGCCCATAATGGCTGTTAAGTCTTTTGAAGCTCTGGGCTGGGGGTGGGGGAACTAGATACCTGGGGAACAAAGAGCGGCCTTAGCTGGCCCTAGCTCGCCCTCCCCCAGCGCCCCCCCATTGCCCGCAGGCTACCACGTGCTCTCGGACCTGGTCAGCGTGGAGAGGCCTGGCTGCCCCGCCGAGTTCCTCAACATCCGCATCCCGCCCGGGGACCCCGTGTTCGACCCCCAACGGCGCGGGGACGTGGTGCTGCCCTTCCAGAGGAGCCGCTGGGACCCCAAGACCGGACAGAGCCCCAGCAACCCCCGGGACCTGGTGAGACTAGGCGGACTGCGGGGCAGGGGCCGGGTCCGAGGGAGGTGGGGCTCGGGGTCAGGGGTGGAGACGTTCCCACCCCACCCACAGGCCGCCGCCAGGCCCGGCGCCCCCATACCCGCCTCCACTACCCGACCCCTGCTCGCCTGTCCCCTGCCCGCAGACCAACGAGGTGACCGGCTGGCTGGACGGCAGCGCCATCTATGGCTCCTCTCACTCCTGGAGCGACGCACTGCGGAGCTTCTCGGGGGGCCAGCTGGCGTCCGGGCCCGACCCCGCCTTCCCCCGGGACACGCAGGTCCCCCTGCTCATGTGGACCGCGCCCGACCCCGCCACGGAACAGCGTGGGCCTCGGGGGCTGTACGGTGAGGCCACGGGGCGCGGCGGGGGGGGGGGGGGCCGGAGCGTCCAGGGCGGGTTGGGGGGCGGGCTGGGGCGGCCAGGTGGCGCTCCCCTGGGTCACAGCGCCGCTCCTGTCGTCCCCTGTGACCCCGCTGGGTCGGACGCAGCCTTCGGGGCAGAGCGAGGGAACCGCGAGCCCTTCCTGCAGGCGCTGGGCCTGCTCTGGTTCCGCTACCACAACCTGTGGGCGCAGAGGCTGGCCCGCGAGCACCCGCACTGGGGCGACGAGGAGCTGTTCCAGCACGCGCGCAAGAGGGTCATCGCCACTTACCAGGTCGGGGCACGGCCCTCCCCACCCCACCCTCACGCCCTGGTCCCCGGGAGACTCTGCCCCCTGCAGAGCCCTCCATCCTTGGGCACGCGCCACCCAGAAACACCCTCTACTGGGAGTCCAGCCCTCCCGGAGAGCTGAGGTCTGGGAACAGACCCTGAAATTATAAGGAGGCAAAGTGCGGCTCACACAAGAGGCTTAGCTGCACCCGCACCCCCGAAACCCCTTGTTCCTTGGGAGGACAGGCCTCAGCACCTCTCCTGTTCGAATTGTCTTTCCCATGGCTGCCCGTGCCTGGTGGCCCTCCCCCACTTAAGCTTTCCTTGGGCTCAGATCCCTCGTGGCCTGGCAGCTGGAGCACTCACCTCCCCTTTCCTCTTTCTTGACCCTCAGAACATTGCTCTGTATGAGTGGCTGCCCAGCTTCTTGCAGAAAACACCCCCAGAATATACAGGTGAGGGCATCATGGGGTAGCACCTGGGCTGAGGGGAAGTCGTGGTTAGGACCCATAAGGGGAAGAAGACAGGTGGGTGCAGGTTATAGGGGGTGGGGGGCGTGGGGGTTAAGGATCTAATTTCTGCTCTTACTCCCATGGGGCAGGGTACCGCCCTTTCCTGGACCCCAGCATCTCTCCAGAGTTCCTGGTGGCCTCTGAGCAGTTCTTTTCCACCATGGTACCCCCTGGCGTCTACATGAGGTAAAGGAGGGCTCAAATGTGTGTTGGGAGGGGCAGGGGCAGGATGGGGGGGGGCTTGTCAATTGCAAAAATTGCACACTTGAGTCTTTAGGACAGGATTATCAGTCTGAAGTTGAGCCCATTCCTTCAGGGAACAGTGAATATGGAGGGTTAGAATAAAAACAATTTTTTACAAAGATACATCATTGTGGTATTTAAGCACTTTTATGCCCATTTTCCTGCAGCTGGTGTAGATATTAATCCCTCAGTTTACGACAGACTAATTGAGGCTCAGAGGGTGAGTCACAAAGCCTGGCGGTCTGAACTTCAAGTCTTGACATTACCCTGGGGGCATTTTTAGCTGTAAACATAGGACCCAGGCCTTAGAAAACTTTGGGGGAAATTATAATAAAAAGGTATGAGAGCTGAAGGAAATACTGGCTCTAAAATAATGAAAAGAGAACTTTACACTAAAAATATACGTTTAATTATATGTATACAAAGCAAAGCACGTTAGTTTATTTTTTACAATTGCATTATAATTTAAAACAGTTCATAGATTACGTTTTCTTACTTTGGAACATTTTCTGGATATGCCTGATGATGGCCAAGGAATCATAGCAATTGAGTTATCCATAGACAAGTAATTTCAAAAGAACAATTAAAAATTCTTTCAAAATGTATATGTATATGTGGAGAGAAAGAGAATGCACAAAAAAGCATGTGCAAGCTCTATGGGTATATTTTTAGATGCTTGGTCTGATGTGGGGAGAGGGACCTCCCAAAATCAGATTGTTCAGGACCTACCCTGACCACATACCACCTCAGGGAAGCAATGGCCTGGCCCCTAGCTACAGTCTTAGAGAGCAGAGCTGATGCCTGACATTAGGACCCCAGGATCTCAGTCACCACTCCCCTGCTCCTTGCATTTTAGAAATGCCAGCTGCCACTTCCAGAGGATCATCAATTGGGATTCAAGTGTCTCCAGAGCTCTCCGGGTGTGCAACAGCTACTGGAGCCGAGAGGTCAGGGCTGGGATATATATGTGGGTTGGCATATGTGTGTTGTGTGTGCTTGTGCACATGTGTATGTGTGATGAAGATGGGCAGTAGGGCTGAGGCAGCCACCTGGGATGGGACGGGGTGGAGGAGGAAGCCTGGGAACCGAAACCATCTCCCCTACCAGTGTCTGAGATGACCAGAGAGCTGTACCTGGTCAAAAGTCAACCCTCATAGAAAGAAAACGTGTTTAGCAAGAGGTTTTCTGAAGGGAATGGAAACTGACTTCTTGCTTGTACGTACAGGGGCTATACTGCTATATCATTCAGCCTGTTAACACTACTTCAAAGTTTAGGGTTTTCTCTTGGTTGTAGATTGGCCCAGAATTGCACTCTAAATGAATAAAGATTAAAAAAAAAAAAGTCAACCCTCTACTCTCACCTCAGGACTGTGTGGGAGACAGTGGGGCCTGTGCAAGTGTGGCTCTACAGGTATTGCTTCCTCTTAGGCTTTTCTTCTCCTTGACAGCTCTGGGTCCCCTAGGCCTTGGAGCACCCCAGCCATCCCAGCCCCCCAGGAAACTTTCCAGTTAGTCACACCCAGGGCTACATGTGAATATGTTTTCATGGGTTGGGGACAAGGAGGAGGGAGGGATTCTGAGAGATTACCAGGGATAGTCTGTCCATCCAGGTCAGTGTGGGTCAAGGGTATTGATCATTAATTTAAAGCAAACTCAGATGCTTTGTGTAGAGTGTTCATAAGAGGGGAAGGGAGGAGGGAGGAAAAGAGAAGAGGAAGGCATAGGATCAGAGTCATAGATCTGAGTTGAAAAAGACCTCAGTGTCCTCCTAATCCCTCTTTATTACTTTATTAATTTTATTTTATTATTTTATTAATCTCAAATGCCTTTTTTAGTAAGGGGAGTTCAGAGAGATCCTATGACTTGCCCACAATCACACAGCAGGTTAGTAAACAGACCAAGAACCAAGACCTAGATCTTCTGGTGTCTTTGTCAGCCATGCTCTCAAGTCTGGTTCTAAAATAGAAGAAATAAAGTTTTCAGTCCCTTGTGCTTATGGAGACCTGTGTCCCAGCAGCTGGGGCTTTGAATGGGGACATCACGTGCCGGGAGTGGGGAATCGTGTGGCAGAGGAGTGGCCCGCTGGTTTGGAGTGAGCAGCAGGGCTGAGTGGAGGGCACAGACTATGGGGTGAGGGAGCCAGGCTGCCCAAGCTCTGGCCCATTAGCCACACCCTTCTCCTCTCTTCACTTCCATAGCACCCAAACCTACAAAGAGCTGAAGATGTGGATGCTTTGCTACTGGGCATGGCCTCCCAGATTGCTGAGCGAGAGGACCACGTGGTGGTTGAGGATGTGCGAGGTGAGGCCAAGACTGGCCCTGTAGGCTGTGCACCCCGGGCCCTTGGGAGGAGGCTCAGCTGGAGCTCCATAGCCAGGCAGGGAGGGGTATCCAGGGCTGGGAACCTACAGTCTCACTGCTAAGAGAGCTTCTGACCTGATGGCCACAGCTCCCTCTGTATGGCTCAGATCCCCTGGGGCTGGTGGGAGCCTGGGGCATAGTCTGGAGGAGCTATGCTGTTGCTGAGCTCCCTGAGATTCTCTGCTATCAAATTCACAGATTTCTGGCCCGGGCCACTGAAGTTTTCCCGCACAGACCACTTGGCCAGCAGCCTGCAGCGGGGCCGGGACCTGGGCCTGCCTTCTTACACCAAGGCCAGGGCAGCACTGGGCCTGCCTCCCATTACCAGATGGCAGGACATCAACCCTGCACTCTTCCAGAGTGATGGCAGGGTGAGGAGGGGTCAGGACCCAGAGGGCAACATGGGAGGGCCAGGGCACACTGGCCTGAGATACAGAAGATGGGCAGCAAGACCCAGGCATGAGAGACAAGCACCTGGTGAGAAGGGCAGGGCTCAGCCAGGTTGTTTTTCCCAGTATCACACACCAGGCTGGAAGTTACCAGACCAGCAGAGTTGGCTTTAGACTCTGCGACTGCAGATCCAGTAAATGTTTATTGGGCATCTATTGCATGCCAAGCACTTAAGAGACATTGTCTCATTTACTCTTCCCAATGATTCCCTGAGTGGGTATAGAAGGTCCTTGACTCAGGAACAAGCCGTACTTTCATGCACTGATATCCAAGCTGCCTTTGGGGAGTCAGCTCTCACCCGGGTGAGTGGCATTGCTTGTCAAACAACCGACCAGTTTTAGCTGCCTTACCATCTTGGCACTGCAGTGTTTCTACAATTGCATGACAATTTTATTGTCTTTGTCCTTACTATTTTATAAAAGTGTTGGAAAGTGGAGAATTGAAAGATAGATAAAAAAGTTATATGTGCGTGGGGCGTGTAAACTTTATAAAATCAGTATAAAGATAGAAATCACCAGGCATACCCAAAATAGCAAATCTTTAGCTTCAATTGCGCCTCGTTGGGATTAAGCTGATCAAGTGCTTATTTACACTGTGAAGGAAAGAACTAAAGTAGAGGTCAGGTAGAACATGCTGCTCATATATTGTTGAAGACTGTCTTTTAAAGGCAATGTATATGTAGGGGTTTGATTTTTTAAACATATTTTTTTAGACCTAAAGAATAAAAACCTTTTCTAACACATTATTCTACCATTTAACATTTGCACTGATTTTGATCCTTCAACTTGTATACTTTTTCAAGAATAAGTTATGTAAGGGACTGGCTGCCTGTTTTATTCCAACTTTGTAAAATTGTGAGAGAATTCCCATAATTAGTTACCTTATGTAAAGCACTCAGAGCAGTGCCTGGGGCATAATCAGTGAGCTATTGTTACTGTCATTTATTATTATTAGCCCTGAGCCTGATTCCTGGAAACCACCTCTTTGCCTGAGGGTGAGTGCCAGGTGCTTACACTCAACTCCCTTCCCTTCTTGGCCCCAGGTGCTGGAAGCCACAGCTGCTCTGTACAACCAGGACCTGTCCCTGCTGGAGCTGCTCCCTGGGGGGCTTCTGGAAAGCCATGGGGACCCCGGACCCCTCTTCAGCGCCATAGTCCTTGACCAGTTTGTGCGACTGCGGGATGGTGACCGTTACTGGTTTGAGAACACCAGGAATGGGTAAGGCCTGCCTGGGCTCCCACCTCAGACTCCACCTTGGCCTGGGCCCAGACCCCCTGCCTGTAAACAACCCCCAGGGGCCCTTGATTCCCAGCTGGCCCTGCCCCTCCCCACCCCCTCTGGGTCTCTTTCCTCACCTGGATCCCTGGGCCTGGGGCCTGCATCTCTCTCCCACTGTGAGAACTCCCCACCTCTCTCACCCTCAGGCTATTCTCTGGGGAAGAGATTGCAGAGATCAGAAACACATCCCTATGGGATGTTCTCATGGCTGTCACCAATGTGGACCCCAGTGCCCTGCAGCCCAATGTCTTTTTTTGGCATGCTGGTGAGTGGCCAGGGGGTGCTTGGAGGGGTTTGGGGTCTGGCGTCTCCTTCTTCCTCAACCATGGGTTTGGTTCAGCTGGACAGTAGACTCCAAAAGACAAGTGAGCTATGGTTGTGCCCTTGGGAACTTTGGATCTGGGCATCAAGGTTGACAACACACAGCTGTGTAGGTTCCCCTCTTCACAACTCCAGGAGGTGCCCAAGTGCGGGCAGGGCTGAGACTCAGAGAAATCTGGTAAGGAGACTCACATTCAGCTGGGATAGGACTGGAGGTGGGTGGAACATTAGGAGGGCTGAGTGTAGTGAGGAAATCCCAACCCCATGGCAGTGATGAGGGAAGGTGTGTGTGTGTGTGTGTACACACGTGCATATGAGGGAGAGACAGAGGTTGAGGTTCATTTTGGACCCCACTTGTTACCCAAGTAGGAAAACATCACATTCTTGGGACAATGGCAGGGACAATGGCAGGAGTAAGCAGCCCCTTCCCTCTGGTACCCAGAGCCACCCCCTGTTTCTGTCACCCTAACCTCCTCAGTGATGCTGCACCTGAGCCTGTGGCCGAGCACCGCCTCCCAGAACTCTAACTTTCTCTGTCTTCCCAGGGGACCCCTGCCCACAGCCAAGACAACTCAGCACCGAGGGCCTGCCAGCCTGTGTCCCCCCTGTCATGCGGGACTATTTCAAAGGCAGTGGATTTGGCTTCGGGGTCACCATCGGGACCCTCTGCTGCTTCCCCCTGGGTAAAAATGATGGGCAGCGTGGGGTTGGGTGAGAGATGCAAGCTGGGGGGTGGGTTTGGGTCCATCTCTGGCAACCAACCATGTTCCTCTGGGCTGATGACAAAAATATCAGAGCAGGAGGGGACACAGAACTGTCTGACCTGTAGATAAGTTGGCACCAGGGAAAACTGACCCCCCCCTATTCTCCTGGGATCCCCTTGGGGCCCAGATTGATCAGGGACCACAGAGAATCCACACTGCACAGCTATCTGTAGGAGTCTGGGCCTGGGAAACTGTCAGGGGCAAATCCCTGCTAGAGAACAAGGGCTGGGAGGTAGCTGCTGGGGCAGAGGCTTTGGACTTGGTCTTTGGCATGGCTGTGTGTGGGTCGACGAGCAGCCTGGCAGAGTGGGTCCAGCCTCCGACTGGGAAAGGACCTGAGTGCTCGAAGCAGGGGAGGAGGCTGCACAGGCATCAAAGCTCCTCATAGGATGCAAAGCAGCCCCCTCCCTCCCTGAAGGGAGCTTCACAATTTGAGAATGGACAGAACTAGGAGTTGGGGAAAGCAGGGCCCTTGCCAAAGAAAGGAGTCTGGCAAAGGAGCCACTGCTCTCCCTAGACCCTCACCTTCCTCTGAGCATCCTACTGCCTCTGCCCTGCCAGTGAGCCTGCTTGTTGCCTGGATTGTTGCCCGGCTCCGAAGGAGAAATTTCAAGAGGCTCCAGGGCCAGAATTGCCAGAGCATCAGGTCTGAGAAGTTCGTGGAGGGTGTGGAAGGTAGGCCTGGGGCTGGCCAGGGTGGTGATGAGGACATGACTCAGCGAGACAGCCCCTACCTCCACCTCAGCAACCTAAGGAAAAGGCCTCCTTTTTCTAGGCCCCCAGGCAGCCAGGGCAGGTGGGAAGAGCCACAGGGGCATCGGGTGGAAATTGGACCTGGAATCCTCCCACCTCCGTAGCTCCTCCCAATGGTCCCCAAAATAGAAAATGTGATAGATGCATGGGGAGGAGTCACAGGACCCCCGATTACATTTCACAGGGTTACTGTGACTCACAAGTTCCCAAGAACTGCTGCTATGTGCATCTCCCACTGGAATTTCAGGCCACAGAGAAGTAATTAATGAAGGTCTAGAGTCAGACTGACTGAGGATTGGAATCTTGGTTCTAGCAGTTGGGCTTTAGGCAGATTTTTTAATTTCTCTAAATTTATTTTTATCTGTAAAATAGGAATAATAATAACACCTCATAGATTTATGAAGATTAAATGAAGTCGTTCATACAAAGCACATCGTAAACACTCAGGAAACAGTAGTTATTCTCATGGGAAAGAGGCACAGCAGGATTGCCAGGGAGGGGATGACCCTCAGTCCCCACGAAGAGGCTTGGAGCTGCAGAGGCCTTGATCTAACTCCAGCTCTGAGCTGGCCTCCTTCCTTTGGATGTGCCTTAGGCAGGGCAGGCCCGGAGGGCCCCAGCTGACCCAGCCCTGTCTCTCCCCAGCGTTGGAATGGCAGGGCCACAAGGAGCCCTGCCGGCCTGTGCTTGTGCACCTGCAGCCTGGGCAGGTCCGTGTCATGGATGGCAGGCTCTCTGTGCTCCGCATCATCCAGCTGAGGCCCCTGCAGCAGGTCAACCTCATCCTGTCCAGCAACCGTGGACGCCACACCCTGTTGCTCAAGATTCCCAAGGAGTATGACCTGGTATGGCCCAGCTGGCCCTGGGCTCCTTGTCCACAGCCATAGCCAGCCAGGTGGAGGGAAAGGAGCACTGGGCCAGACAGGGCTCTGGTTACCAGCTGCAGTACCTGATGGAGAGATGAACTTGAGCATATCTGTCCCACTCTGGGCCTGCTGGGTTACATGATCGCCACAGTCCCTTATTCCTCTTGCAGACACAGTCTGCCCCCTCCCTTTCTAAGAACACCATCAGGTCCTAGTTGGGATTTCTTGGAAGAAGCTCTTCCCCGTCCCTGATTTCAGGCTGTAGTGATTTGTTAAAGATTTTGGAGGGTAGCTCAGAGGCTGATCTTCAGCTCTGACCATCTGGCTCATGGTCCCCTCAGTTCTCTGGCCTCCCTGCCTCCCCTCTCCAGTATGGAATAGAGAGGGAAGAACGGCTTTATATGTGTATGCGACTTTGAATGCTACCTCTGCACACATAAGAAAACCACTTCACCCCTAAGACCAGCAAATAACAGACTCTCTTTTGCAGGGGCTCTTTTTCCAGTGGCCCCCTGACAAAATTCATGTAAAGCTCCCAGACCCAAGAGGCCTTGACACATGGTTGCTCTCCCTACTGCTGCCTCCATAGGTGCTGCTGTTTAACCTGGAGGAAGAGCGGCGGGCACTGGTGGAAAACCTTCGGGTGGCTCTGAAGGAGAGTGGGCTGAGATTCCAGGAGTGGGAGCTGCGGGAGCAGGAGCTGATGAGGGCAGCGGTGACGCGGGAGCAGCGGAGCCACATCCTGGAGACCTTTTTCAGGCACCTTTTCTCCCAGGTGTGTACGTGGGATCGGATCTGTCCTTGCATGTCTGCCTATGGTGGTGACCTTACCTGTGTAAGGCCATGGGGTGACTCCAGGGAAAGTCAGAAACCCCGAGATCACAGCCAAGAATCAACTATTTACTGGGATTTTGGCCAAGTCACCTGACCTTACTATTAAGGAGATGCTCCTATCCCCATTCCAATGCTGCCCACCTGTGAGGCTCCAGAGAGGCATTCCCTAGGAAGGGGCTCATCTGCATGTATCACTCTCTCTTTCTCCTCAGGCTGCCCAGGGCCTCAGCCCTCACTTAAAGGCTGCAGAATCCTAGGGCGAGACAGGCAGTTTGGGGAGTGAGAGCCCTTAGCGCCCCCCTTGGGGGAGTGCAGCTGCCAGAGGCCTCCAGGGGGTGTTAGTGCCCATCTTGTGGACTTCTGAGAGCCATTGAGAGGATGTGGGGAAATAAGAGGAAGAGAAATGCATGGACTGGAGTCCTTATCTGGCATGAAAATAAAGGCAGCCTGAGAGCAGAACAGTGGAGAGGAGAAGCTTGGGAGATAATACAGCATGCCGCCCACTGAAGGAGTTCATCATCCCACTGGGAAGATGGGGTACACACAGAAAGGAACATAACTGGCAAAGAATGACAGGTATAAAAGTGGCCCAGGAAATAAGTGGTCTAGGAGTTTTTCTGTGAGGCTTCAGGTGGGTGTAAAGTTATGGTGGAGGTGAGTTTGGCAAGGACTCAAAGTTGGAAAAGTTTTGGCTCAGAAGAAAGGAGCAGAAAGGACTGAGCAGAAGGGTCTGGTAGAAGGGCAAAGAATCAGTTTTTGAGAGGGAGGAGCAGGGTTGTGTAGCTGGAGAGGGGATTCATGAGGGAAGCTACCACTTAATGGTCATTGACTGTGTGCCCATGACTAGGTCACTTACTCCTCCAACAAGTTGAACCTGAGTATTTACTAGAATGGAAGGTCCCCCTGCAGGGGTGACTCATTGACAGGGCCTGGGCCTGACCTGGGCACCTCCACTCAGTTCAGGATCTGCCAGGGCTAAGAAAGAGAACTTCCTGTGTTGAGAGGTGAGGCTGTGCTACTGTTTCCCAGGGTAGCTGCCAGCCCTTTCTATTTACCTGCACAGTGCTTTCAGCTTTCAGATATTTTCATAAGCCTCTCTTATTGATTCTCACAATAACCCTGTGAGGTTATTGGGTAGGGCAGGTGAGGAAATGAATGCCAGACAACTGAACAGACTTGCCTGAGGCCACACAGTGAGACAATGGCACAGCTGGGACATGAACCTAGGTCTCTTGCCTCTGGCCCCAGGTTCTTTCCACTAAAGCACCTTGTTTCAAGAAACAAGGTTTATCTCATGAAACCACCGCCAGGCTTGAAGAAGGGGGTCTGGTTAACAGGCAGGAAGCACAGGTGTTATGGTTTGCAGCCTGCTTGCTTCCCTCGTCGTCTGTTCTTCTGAAGCTGGGGTAGCCCCTTGGGTGGACCGAAGATGGCTCATGATGAGAATTTCCCCTTCCCAAGCCCAGCTTTTTCTCAACCCAGCTGAAGTTTTTTCTCAGTTAAAACTCTGGATATAAGAACAACCCGCTCAGGCTAGCATTGACAAGGCGTCAGTTGACTCTGAGGATATAGTGGTGTCTCAGGAATTCCAAAGGGAGGACTGTGACCTGGCCTGGAAAGGACCAGGAAAGGGAAAGCTGTCAGCAAACAAGGCCACTCCTCTTTTAGGCTGCCTCCTTTTTCTCTGTGCCATTGCTTTGCTCTGTCTCTGTGTCTCCGAGCACTTGGAGGAACAGGGTGGTCCACAACTTCTGAGTTTTCCTGTGCTCAGGTCAAAACAGACCTAAGACCTCTCAGTCCCGATTCCAGGTCTCCTGCTTGGCTCAAGTGTGCATCCTTTGTTCAGCCAGCTAACACACAGGGCCAGGGTTCTATAGAATAAATGGCCACAGGGACCACCCACAGGGCTTATGGGGCAGTGCTTGGTGGGGGGTGCTGGGTAGGCACCTTAAAAGGTGGCTCCTACAAACCTCAACTGGCCTTCAAGTCAAGGAATCCCTGTCTCCTTCTCTTCCTCCCTCTGCTGCTGCCCGGGTGCAGGTGCTGGACATCGACCAGGCGGATGCAGGGACCCTGCCCCTGGACTCATCACAGAAGGTGCAGGAGGCCCTGACGTGCGAGCTCAGCAGGGCTGAGTTTGCCAACTCTCTGGGCCTCAAGCCCCAGGACATGTTTGTGGAGTCCATGTTCTCTCTGGCCGACAAAGATGGCAATGGCTACCTGTCCTTCCGGGAGTTCCTGGACATCCTGGTGGTCTTCATGAAAGGTAGTGGAGGAGGGAGTGATTGTTCAGATAGGAGAAGATGGAAGGGGCTAGAGACTGAGGCTGGAGTGTAGCTGACCTGTTGGAGATGGGGAAGCACTGGGGCCAGATCTCTAGCCTTGGCAGGCATCTGGGAGCACCCAGGTAGGGTCGGGAAGCAGAGCGGCCCCTCACTGTGTCCAGCAGTGGGTCACACTAGTGGAAGCCCCCTTCTGGCCACCCTGGGGTTTAGGCAGGTGATCTGGGCCTCTCATAGGGTCCTTCTTCTCCCAGGCTCCCCTGAGGAGAAGTCTCGCCTTATGTTCCGCATGTACGACTTTGATGGGAATGGTCTCATTTCCAAGGATGAGTTCATCAGGATGCTGAGGTTGGTCCAGTGGGACAGCCAGGAGAGTGGGCCAGAGCAGGGACTGCCAGGGGAAAGAGGTGGGACATGGAGGAAGCAGGAGGGTAAAGAGCAGGGGCCTCCTCCTTCTCACCCATAAGCTTATAGCTAGGAGGGGGCTTGGGATTTGGCCAGTTGGGGTCCTTCCATGTGGGCTGTGAAGGCCTGATGGGATGGACAGTGGGCCCTTGTGTCTAGGCCCCGGGCCCCTTGTCAGGGCCTGATGGCTCCTCTCCCCCGATCCCCAGGTCCTTCATTGAGATCTCCAACAACTGCCTGTCCAAGGCCCAGCTGGCGGAGGTGGTGGAGTCCATGTTCCGGGAGTCAGGCTTCCAGGACAAGGAGGAGCTGACGTGGGAGGACTTCCACTTCATGCTGCGGGACCACGACAGCGAGCTCCGCTTCACACAGCTCTGTGTCAAAGGTGAGGGAGCCTGGGGGCAGAGCTGACTTATCCATTAGGCACAGCGGGCACAGTACACAGGGCCCACATATTTTGGGAGTCCACAGGAATGTTTTCATTTCATTTAAAATCAGAAGAAAAGAATGAGTATAGTAATAACAAATAGATAATAATGTATCCATCCTGGATTATATTCTTTACACCAACACAATTATGATATAGAATTTTTAATTCATTTTTTTAATGGAGGAAGGGGTCCAGGAAGACAAACAGTGCCTAAGATCCACAAAAGTCATAATGCAGCCCTGCTGGTGGGGTGGGCAGGGTCAGGATGGGGTGGGAGATGGCAGCTGGAATTCCTCTTTTTTGTCAAAGACCCCTGTGCCTGGAACCCAGTGCAGGGGGGAAACAGTGTCTCCTCGTTACAACTCTACCCTGGCCATACCCACCTCAGCTGGGGTTTCTGGTGGTGGTGGGTGCTCTGGTTTTGTTTGCCACTTTATCCCCTGGAGGAGTGCTCAGTAAATGTTTGCTGAGTGCATGGAGACCCACTTCTGTTGTTCTTCCCCCTACTTCCTGCCCCACCTGTGTCTGACTCAGGTGGGTGGGGCTAGAATCAGGGTGAGGAGTGGGCAGAGAGCAAGCAGAGGGACTGCCTGTGGCCTGCTCTGAGCTGTTGCGGTGTCTTCACAGCCTGGGATTCTTACTGGGGCATGTTGAAACCAAACCCAGCCCCTCCCAGGATTATGAGAGCCTGGGGGAGCTGAGCAGTCCAGATGGGGGAGAGGGGAAAGTTAGACAAGGCACAGCCGGGCCTCTGGTCAGGGATTCCCATGCCCAGGGTGGGAGGAGAGTTGGTAGAGTGCAGACCCAGCATTCTTGATTCTGCAGCTTTTCACTTTTCCCAGGCAGCCAGGGCAGCAGGCGCCCAGGCCTGAGGGCAGAGCAAGGGCAGGTGTGCACCCTCAAGTGAGCCTAGGCCTGAGTCCCAGGGATATCCAATCCCTGGGGTGGGGGAAGGTCCAGGCTTGGGAAAGGAAGATTAAGTAGAAGGTTAGCAATGAGTATTATTTTGTTTGGCATTTACAAAAAAAAAAAAATTATTTTTACTTGGGAGAGAGAGCTTTGTTTTTACACTTATTTATGCATTCATTGTTTGCTTCTTGTATGTGCTCTGAGATTGAACCCGCAACCTTGGCGTATCTTGATGATGCTCTAATCAACTGAACTACCCAGTCAGTCCTGTTTGGCTTTTAATTGTTGTGCTTTACTGTTTCCTCCAAATTTTACTTTGAAACATTTTAAACCTACAGAAAAGGTACAAGAATAGTACAAGGAGCATCCCTTTCCTCCTCACCTAGATTTGTCAAGGCACAGCTGGGCCTCTGGTCAGGGATTCCCATGCCCAGGGTGGGAGGAGAGTTGGTAGAATGCAGACCCAGCATTCTTTGTTACTGTTTTTACCACATTTGCTATTTGCTAAAGCATTTGAGAGGATAGACATCTATACTTTGTTTTAAACACTCTGATTTCATTAAATTCACTGTAATCACTTTTGCCTCTGGCCTATAGACCAGGGTAATATTCAGGATTGGTTTAGCGCTTGGAAGTGACGTGCAGATTCCCAGGCCTCCTGTGAGAACCTCTGCTCAGTCCTGCCCTGCCCCTAAGCACTCAGCCCAGACAGGAAACAACAGGCAGCTCCTGGAAAGGTTGTTTCCCCCCAACATTTTCTTATGAACAAACACAGAAGAGTGGAAAGAATTTTATAGTGATCTTCCATATATGTACCACCTAGATTCTACACTTAACTTTTGGGAGATTTTAAGCTGGAGGGTCATAAGCAGGGTTTTGTGACAGAATGATCTTAGCAGACAGGTTGCATACAGTTCCTGAACTCTACCCCATGAGCCTGATTCTAGTCCCAGGAGTGAGACTGAAGGTGGACGCACACTCAGGGGAGCCTGCTTGGCCAACTTTGCTCCAGGCCTTCTCTCTGCCCACCCTTGATTGAGTCTAGTTCCCTTTGGGGACACAGGCTGAGACTGGGGCACCCAGTGGCAGGGTATTGGCCAGGGACCCTCTACAGTGTCCAGACATTTGAGCCAGGTCCTCCTGAGGCTCTGGGTCTTGAGCTGCTCCCTAGGCCCGCTCTGCATTTTGCAGGGGTGGAAGTGCCTGAAGTCATCAAGGACCTCTGCCGGAGAGCCTCCTACGTCAGCCAGGATAAGCTCTGGTGAGCCCTCGTCTGGGAATGCTGGAGTGAGGGCTGGGGTCAGGGAGTTGCCCTTTCTCTCCCCAAAATGACTGGGATCACAGCCTCCACTAGCCCACATCAAGCCTTCATGTAAATTATAAAAAAGCACTTTTTACTCTGCAGACACAGCCCTGCACTCACCTGTAGCCTGGGTCAGATGCCCTTGTAAAGGGCATAGCTATATATGACAGCCTTGGCTAGGCCCCCCAGCATGTGACTCATTCTCTATCTAGGTCTCTTTGGGAATCCTGCTGTCCCCTGACTGAGAGCTCTGACCCTTCCTCAACAGAGTGGGTATGGAGGCAGACCAGGGGCAACAGAGCACCAAGTGGCTTAGGTAACCAAGATCCTGTCTCCTGCATTCCTGTCCTAGTCCCTCTCCCAGAGTGAGTGCTCGCTGTTCGGGCAGTGATGTCGAGGTGGAGCTGACACCACAGAGACTGCAATGCCCCATGGACACAGATCCTCCCCAGGAGATTCGACGGAGGTTTGGCAAGAAGTAAGCCTGCTCCTCCCCCTAAGCCCAGGCAGTTCATCCATCTTTTCAGCATGCATACATTGATTACTTGGTGCCAGGCACTGTGCTAAGCATGGCCTCAGAATATCACAGTCTGATGAGATAGCCTGGTACACTGAAAATTGCAATGTTCCACTGATGAACGGTATAATGGTGCTAAGAGCAAGGGGCCTCAGAGCTCAAGGAAATGCTCGTCTCCGACTGGGAGGACAGGGAAGGCTTCCTGGAGGAGGCGTCCTTTGAGACTCCCAGTATAGTAAGACTAGAGCCTTGGGAGTTGGGAGCTACAGACTGGGAGGGCAGGGGGCTGTCTGAGTGTGAGTGAGAACTGGGGTAGATGCAGCGCCTCCCCTGGGATGAACGGACCCGGTGACCACTTGTGAGGCGTCCTTACATCGACAGCTCGCTTGAAGAGTGTGGTAATAGCCTTGGGACTCTCGACCATGCTTAGCTTGAGTAACTCGGGGCCCTTTTCTCCCCTCTGGGGAGCGAGGCTGCACTAGCGTTGGGTCCCCACCTGAGAGCCAAGACTCCCTGTCTCCCAGGGTCACGTTGTTTCAGCCCCTGCTGTTCACCGAGGCTCACCGACAAAAGTTTCAACGGAGCCGTCGTCACCAGACCGTGCAGCAGTTCAAGCGCTTCATCGAGAACTACCGGCGCCACATCGGCTGCGTGGCCGTGTTCTACGCCGTGGCCGCGGGCCTCTTCCTCGAGAGGGCCTACTGTGAGCACCGCCTGGGGGGGGGGGGGGCGCCCTGGGGGCGGGGCCTGCTTGGGTGGCGGGGCGGGCGGGGCGGGGCGAGCGGTGAGTGACAGCCTGGGGCGGGGCCTGCTTGGGTGACGGGGCGGGCGGGGCGGGGCGAGCGGTGAGTGACAGCCTGGGGCGGGGCCTCCTGAGGGTGCTCCGCCCAGCTTGAGTGAAGACTTGGGGAGGCCACAGCGGCCGTGCTGGCGGGGGCTGCGGTCCACCTCCCTCAGCGGCGCGCTCTCTCCTCGGCACTGCTCCTCCCTCACCCACCCGGCCCCTCCGCAGACTACGCCTTTGCCTCGCCACCCTCGGGCATTGCCCAGACCACCTATGTGGGCATCATCCTGTCGCGGGGCACGGCCGCCAGCATCTCCTTCATGTTCTCCTACATCCTGCTCACCATGTGCCGCAACCTCATCACCTTCCTGCGCGAGACCTTCCTCAACCGCTACGTGCCCTTCGACGCGGCCGTGGACTTCCATCGCCTCATTGCCTCCACTGCCATCGTGCTCACAGGCAGGGCCTGGGGTCCCGGGGTCCTCTCCACGCCCTCCCGCCGCCGACTGGCTTCCCCTCCTCTGAGAGCCCTGCACTTAGCTTGAGTGTGTAAGGATGGAGGTGGCTCCAGCCAGATGTGAAATAAGCCCAGGAGCCCCGCACTGGCCTCCCCCGCTCCCTGCGCGGTGCCTCTTCCACGCTTTCAGGGTCACCTTACCAGCCTCCAGCTGACAAGTTACCAACACCCCAGAATGAGTGCGCGTAATGTGCTATCTCACGTTTATGTTTTAAAACATAATTCCGTGGGAGGAACCAAAGGAGTGAACTTATAATGCATAATTTGGACTCATGGTTGTGTTCATGGATGGTGTGTGTAGGGGACATGGAGAGGAACAGAAAGGTGATCAGAGAGCAGAAATCCAACCCCCTAGGGTCCTTCCTCAGGCCCCCAAGTCTGGCTGGTTGGAGTTCTCCACTTTGGGCTGAATGGGTTGAGCACCCCCACCCCGCTGCCCCCAGGCTCACCCCACCCTGTCTGGTTTTAGTCTTACACAGCGCAGGCCATGTGGTGAACGTGTACCTGTTCTCCATCAGCCCGCTCAGCATCCTGTCCTGCCTCTTCCCTGGCCTCTTCCATGATGATGGGTGAGTAGCGAGTGAGGGGAAGGGGTGTATTATTTGTGAGTAGAAAGAAGCAAATTACCTTGGCTCAGAGGAGAGTGTCACCTTCTAGGTTATAGGACAGACAATGACCAGCCTGAACCCCCAGCTCCAAGTCAGCAGAAAGGGAGACTAGTAGCTGGGTTGGGGTGCCTCATCTGTTGGGGTCCTTTCTGGAAGTCCCAGACATCTCTCAGGATCCTTCCTTGCATTCCCCTTCCCCACAGGTCCGAGTTTCCCCAGAAGTATTACTGGTGGTTCTTCCAGACTGTGCCAGGTGAGAACCCTTCCTGCTCCGTGAATTTCTGGGCTTGGTTCCAAGCTCCAGGTTCTGGGTTCTGTTTACCACAGAGCAGCCCAGTTGTGCTCACTGGGCTCTCATGGTGAGTCAGGCTCTGCCCTCTGGCCCCGAGGACTCTCCTGGGCAGTAGGAGACTGCTTTCCAGTACTTCTCTCAGGAGCTTGACTGGGCTCCCACCCCGACTCTGAACTAGTTCCTCCTTCTGTGGAATGGGCATGTCCCCCTCCACTCTCTCAACGCACACACCTACCAGGACAGTGGCTCTGAGAAATACTGTGCCCCAGCGTCGTGGGGGAAGGACCAGGCTTTTTGTCAAGCCAGGCAGACACCCCCCCCCCCACCTCCTTTTAGTCTGTCTTGACAAGGGCTGTTTAGAGCATATTCCTAACTCCCCATAATCACCCGTTTTAGGGCTATTAGCTGTGAATCTATTCAAACACTTCTTGAACCCATTTATATTTTCAGTCTGTTCCTTCCTTGGGGTAACACGTTTTCTACACTCACTCCTCTGTGATACAAAGCACAGTTTTAAACTTTTTATTTTTTTTAATCCTAAAATGATATGCTTTGAACTTCAAAGAGTGCTTGCTAATTCCTGCACACTGGGGTTTTGGGGATAAGGCTGTGTTTATGTTCTCCTCTCCGTTCTGTACTTCACAGTCTTCAGTTAGATCCCTTCTTAACCTCTGCTTTGCCGTACTTTAGGGCTCTAATCTTCCTAATTTCTGCCTCTCTCCTCCTTGATCACTTGAGGGGCCATCCTCTGGCCTCTGCACTCCCATCCTGGCTCCAGTATCTCCCTCCTGGGTAGCCCAGCTCTAGGCTTCCCTGTGAAGTGGAGCCTCCCATCAATTCAGGACTGAACCCAGTGGGGCTCTGCTGTGCCAGTGCTCATGCTGTGTGCTGTGGCACCTAAGTGGAGTGCTGCAGGTATGTGGGCCAAGCCTTCACTCCATGAGGCAGGGCCTGCAATGTTGAGTCCGGCTCAGGGCCCAGAGCCCCATGCATGCATGCATTCATTCATTCATTCAGCATCATTTATATAAGGCCCACGGTGTGCCAGGCCCTACACTAGGCACTAGGATTCAGTAGTGAACTAGTCTAACCTGGTCCCTGTTCTTGTGAACCTAGGAGTCAGGAAAGTGATGGACATAAAACAAATAATGATATAGGTACTTGAAAAATATCAAGACAAGGTCTGTAATGGATGAGTAGGGTCTGTAGAATGAAAGTCCCTGTTATCAGGGGTGTGAGGGGAGAGGAACAGAGGAAGAGGCTGGGGCTTTCCCCACCCTCTCCCCAGGACAGTGGTGTGGAAAAGGGATCCAGATCCTTGGCAGGCTCAGAGCAGCCCTACTCCTTTGCCCTTCACCCCCTGTTCATTTTGCAGGCCTCACGGGGGTCATAATGCTCCTGGTCCTGGCCATCATGTACGTCTTCGCCTCCCACCACTTCCGGCGCCGCAGCTTCCGGGGCTTCTGGCTGACCCACCACCTCTACATCCTGCTCTACGTCCTGGTGAGGGCTTCTGCCTCTGAGCCAGGCTAGTGGGGTCTGGGCAAGATGTTCCCAGGGAGGCAGTGAGGGCTGAGACATCGGTTCTTTATCCCCTTAGTTATTTCAAGTATCCTCTTCATTTGTCATTTAAAAGAGGGAGATGATAGTAGGAGGCTCTCGAGTAGACCAACCCCAATATGCAGCACTTGGGAGATGGACTTGCCGGCGTGGGTTTTGTAGTAGCAGCTCTAGCAGACTGATCTGCATTCCTTGCAGACACTCCCACATCATTTTGCTCAGCCAGTCTTTGTCTACTTTGAGTGGCCTGTTTGGGCTCCTAGGTAGACTGCCTACACTCCAGGGAGAATCACCCTTTTTTAGAGAAACTTATCTTAATTGGGTTTTACCCTTTTGTTCTGATCCTGTTTTCTAAGATGTTAGCCACCCCACCCAGCTAAGTGCCACCTATAAAGTTAATGACCTTGCTCCAAATGTCTTCACTTGGACTGTTGATAAAATGGATTTTTAGGACTCCACCTGTCCCCTTTCCTTCTCTTTAATCTGGGCTCCTGCCTGACCTCCTTCACATTCCCTCCTTTCTCCTGTCCTGTTTTCTTCACCCTTCCCTGGGTTTATCATCAGCTGCTTCAACTCTTTCAGAGGTGACTTTGATCTGTGCCCGTGTCACGGTTCTTCTTGGCCTGCCTTGCTCACGGACACAGGTAGTTCCCCAAAGGGCATCCTGAGGGCCTTGTTGAGAAGCTAAACAAAGTTCCAAGTCCCCTGTGTCCCACTGATGATAGTTTGGCTGCGAGCATTGAAGAAAGGCATAGTCCATATGGCTCCCCTCTCTATCACCTGGCTCCGGGCAGAACTGCACACAGGGGCCTCCCATTGCCTGGGTCAGGTTGGCACCTGTGGTCGGCCCTGCCTTCTCCAGGTCCAGTTCTATCCTCACTGATAGGTAGGAGGTCTGTTTCCATCTTACGTGAGGCTTGGCACTTCACAGTCCTGAAGATGATTACCCAGCCTCGGCTTAGGTTGTTTCCTAGAACTGTTGATGTTTCTTTCCAAAGAAATCTCTCTCTGGCTAATTCAACCCTTCATCTCCATCTTGTCAGTAATGAGTGGAGCCCTAGCACCCTGGGTTACTGTTTCTGGTAGGGGCAGAGATAATGTTCTTGTTCCTGGTGATAGAGCAGCTTCTTTGAACTAATGGGAGACTGGCTCCTTGAGACCAAGATCCCTTTCTGATTTATCTCTGGTTTGGGGGATCACTGGAGTTCAGAGCCACCCTTCCTGCCAGCAGGGAAGTCAGCATCTCAGAAAGATGTAGTCCCCTCTGCTGGGCAGTCCTAGCCCTGGCCGCTTGGGAGCATCTCCCCTGGGGGTAGATCAGGGCCAGAACACCTGCTTCCTTCCCATTTATCACAGGTGTGGACACTTGACCTCAGGCAGAAAGAGAAGTTACAAGTAAAGGATCCATTGTGGAGTAATCCCTGAGAAGGCTGTACAGGCTCCTAATCCAGGCTGGAGAGGGCTGGGCTAGCACAGCCAAAGCTGAGCTGGCAGGCTGCTCCCCCATCTCCTCAAGTCAACCATGAGTCTGCCGCAGCTTTGTGATTTAAAAGTAGAGCCAACACCAAACAGGGTGTATAAGCATGAGGTCACCCTGACATTGTTCTCAGCCTGGTTGGATGCTCAGAAAGCCTTGGGGGTGGGCGTGGGCTCCACAATGAAAGAGGAACTTGGGGGACTGGAGCCAGTTCAGAGGAGAGCTCAGAGAGGTTCAAGTAAATCCTGTGGGGGAAGGACTCAAGAATTCAGGAACACTCAACTGGGAGAAGGAAGAGCTGAATGAGGAACCAGAGTCCAGTTTCACAGTTACATGTTCAGAGTCTGTTATGTCCTAGCTCAGTGCTAAGCCCTGCAGAGGAAGGGGAAACTCTAAGCTCTGCCCTCAGGAATTTAGGATTTGCCTCAGAGATAAATGTAAAATGCATGTAAAATGATCAAAACGAGCAGACAATACAAGATTAATTGCTGAGCTGAGTGTTCCAAAAAGTAAGCTACAGGAGCTCATTGAAAGGAGTTTCACTTGAGCCAAACTGGTTAGAGAAGACTTCAGGGAGAAGATGGGACTTGGGCCAAGCCTTAAGGAGAGATAAGCTAAGGTTTAACAGGGCAGAGTGGAAACTGAAGAGCATTTCAGGTAGAAGGAAGGGCATGAGCACAAGTGCGGAGGTGTGAATGATGACAGAATATTCCGGGCACAGAGGAGATAGGCCTGGCTGTGGATAGCCATAGGGTGTTAGGTGGTGGCAGGACATGGTGGACCTGTGTGAGTTGCCCTGAAGCTGAGGGGCTGTGGCTCAGCTGAGAGGCCGCACCACGTGGGAAAGCATAGAAAGGCAAAAGCAGAGGGTGAGGAAATCAGGCTTGGGCAACACACAGGGTTGGGGGTGGAGAAGGAACAGAGTGAGTGCAGGAGATGTAAAGTGAGTGGCCTGAGAGGAGCGAGACCCAGTAGAGCATTGTTGCAGAAGTGTTGAGGAGGGGGTGGTCACTGTGCCACAGGCTGCCAAGGACGGGAACAAAAGTGGTCTGAAAGAAAGCCTCAGGCCTGGCCAGTGTGGTTCAGTGGTTGAGCATCCACCCATGAACCGGGAGATGATGGTTGAATTCTCTGTCAGGGCACATGCCCGAGTTGTAGGCTCAATCCCCAGCAGGGGGCGTGCAGGAGGCAGCCAATTGATGATTCTCTTTCATCATTGATGTTTCTATCTCTCTCTCCCTCTCCCTTCCTCTCTGTGAAATCAATTTTTTAAAAAAATTAATAATAATAAAAAAGACCTCAGGGTTTGGCCATTCGTTAGCCCTCAGTGAGCAGATCCTGAGAAAAGGTGGAGAGGGAAGCCAGACTGACCAGACTCAGGAGCAAGCAAGTGGGAGGAATGGGGCAAGGAGTGTCTGACCAGCTTATTGGAGAAAGGGCTAGAGCTGGACAATGCCTGCCAGTTATTTCACGGGAAAGGGAGACCAGTTAGGTGTTCTTAGGCTCCAAAGGGAGAGGCTAAATTGAGGAAACCCCTTTCATTGACTCAACAGTTATTGAGTGCCTACCGTGTTCCAGGCAGAAACTGCTAGAAGCTGAGAGAATAGCTGCAAACACAATGGATAGAGTACCTACTCTAACATTCCCCTGGGGAAAACAACAGTAAACACGTCAACGAATGAAGAAACAAAATTATTGTGGATGACAAGTGACTTGAAGGGAGTTAACAGGGAGCTGTGACAGAGAGGACTGGGGGAAGGCCTGAGGAGGTAGTGTTTCTGCTTAGGCCTGAAAAATGAGATGGAGGTAATCATAGCAAAAACCAGGGGAAGGGCATTCCTGGCAGAGGGAACAGCAGGCGCAAAGGTCCCAAAGCAGAAAGGACTTGCCGTGTTGGAAGAACAGGAAGAAGGAAACACTGGCAGGCAGGAATCAGAGCATCACAAGGCCTGAGGTGCAATGGGAAGGCCACTAGGGCTTTAAAAGCTGGGGATGACATGATAAAATGAACTTTAAAAAGTCACACTGGCTGCCTTGAGGAGAATCCATCACAGTGGGGCAACCCAGTAGAAAACCAGTTAGGAGACTACTGCATGAGTATAGGTGAGTTGACGAGGCTTGGTCTAGGATGGTGTCAGAGAGCCTCAGTAGTCTTATTTATTGTGGATGCTTTGGAGGATGGGCTTGGGAATGGCTAGGTTTTGGAACCTTGAAGGAGCATGGCACATGGTGAGGTGGGATTGGATGTGCCAGTGGGGGAAGGATGCAGGAGTCAGCCCTGAGCTGGCCTCAGGTCCTGTTGTGGGTGCATCTGGGTCTGAGCTGTATTCTTCACTCTATTCAGATCATCATCCACAGCAGCTTCGGCCTGATCCAGCTGCCCCGTTTCCACATCTTCTTCCTGGTCCCGGCACTAATCTATGGCGGGGACAAGCTGGTGAGCCTGAGCCGGAAGAAGGTGGAGATCAGCGTGGTGAAGGCAGAGCTGCTGCCCTCAGGTACAAGCCTAGGCTGTCAGGGGACCAGCTCGGTGGTACTGAGGAAGCAGAACAGATCCTGGACCTTGCAATCTCCTAGCCTGGCCCCGTGGAGTTGGCAGGGGCCTTGGAGTGGAAGGGATGAGAGAGCTGGTAAAAGAAGCTCTTTGCCAGGGGTCCTGAGCCTCTTTCATAACAGAGAGGAGGAGCCCAGGTCAGGTTGCCCCTTGCCCTGCTGACCACCAGCCCCAGTGTTGCCCAACCCCTCCTCAGGACAGACATGGCCTGAGGAGAGTAAGGACTACTGATGGGGTGAGGTCCCCCTGGCATATTCCAGAAGCAGAGCTGAGGCTGCAGGTGGGGGAACTCTCTGGAGACCACATTGTTGCTGGGTTCAGGACAGTAGCCCCTCACCTACCTTCCTTCCTCAGGAGTGACCCACCTGCAGTTTCAGCGGCCCCAAGGCTTTGAGTACAAGTCAGGACAGTGGGTGCGGATTGCTTGCCTGGCTCTGGGCACCACCGAGTACCACCCCTTCACACTGACTTCTGCGCCCCACGAGGACACTCTCAGTCTGCACATCCGGGCGGCCGGGCCCTGGACCACTCGCCTCAGAGAGATTTATTCACCCCTGACTGATGGCTGTGCCAGATACCCGAAGGTGCCCAGACCCAGACCAGATGTGCCACATGCTCCCACAACCCCTTAACAGGCCTTAACTGCAGCACTAGATGCCCATTGTGTCCCTCCCTCCCCCATCCGGAGACTGGCTGTTCCAGTTAAAGCCATAGTCCCCCACTCCCCCCTCACTCCATAAGCCTACCTGCCTTTTCTTGCCTCTCATTTCTGGCTTCAGAACTACGGTGATAGCTGAGAGCTTAACTCAAACCCACTCCCTTCCCTGCAGCTGTACCTCGATGGACCATTTGGAGAGGGCCACCAGGAGTGGCATAAGTTTGAGGTGTCAGTACTGGTAGGAGGGGGCATTGGGGTCACCCCCTTTGCCTCCATCCTTAAAGACCTGGTCTTCAAGTCATCAGTCAGCTGCCAAGTGTTCTGCAAGAAGGTAAGCCCCCACTCCTCTGGCCAGCCCATGGCCCTTGCTCCCAATCACTGTGTCCATCTGTGCCTGTCTCTCCTGCCTCTGTTCTTGATCTCCCTAGTGTAGGAAAGGCCAAGCTGGCCTGGTCCTGGGGGTTGGGGTGGTCAATAGATCCCCAGATCCTAAAGGACAGAGTTAGTTTGTTGATACCCCCAGGCTCCTTCCTTCAGTTATGAAGCACCCCACATAGGGTTTGCTTCTGAGATCCCTCCAAGCAGGATTGGAGAGTGATGAAGAAACCCATTCCACCTTTCAGAGGAGGCTAGCACTTGAGGCAGTGTCAGGCTGGGAGAAGGAAGGGCACTCTTGGGGTAGGGCACAAGTGAAACTGGCTTTGCTCTCAAGAGGAAGAGGAGAGGAGGTGGCAGGCAGGGCTGATGGGCATGGCTGGTCCAGGAACACAGCGCAGGCCCTAAGGACCCCTCCATGCAAGGCTCCTTCACCCCAGCCTGCACCTGGTGGCAGGCCCCTGCTTGTCTCTTTAGGCCTGGCAGGTGAATCAGGAACACAGGAATGCAGCAGGCAGAGGCCCGGCCCGTATGCTGTCAGCATTCAGAGGGTGACAGACAGTTCCCTGCTCCTCTGTCCAAGCCAGCTCTGCTGCTGCTGCTTAATCCACACAGCCCTACTTCTCCCCATCAGAAGCTGGAGATGGGTCCCCCCAAGGAAGCTTCCATCCCCCTGGTCTCCTTTTGAGTCCATTCCCATCTCCGCCATGCAGCCAGCTGTGTCTTCCCTGAAGACGTTCTGTGACAAGCCCCTTAGTGGGACCCTCTCCTGGGCTTAGGTTGGTTGGGAGCCCAGCAGCCATTAGAGAGAGTGACAGGACAGGCTCAGCGTGAAAAAGCTGCTTCCCACCTGATCAGACCTTCAGATGCCCTACACTGTCACTCACTTGCACCTCTCCATGTCCTGTGGCCCCATCTCCCCCATCTCCCCAGGGTGTCTGGGGAGAGGCACAAGCTGGCCAGAAGAGTTCTATTGGTGTGTCAATCCCTGGGATATAGGGAACCTGAGCTGAGCTGGGTCCTGAGCTCCAGCCCTCTCCCCAGATCTACTTCATCTGGGTGACACGGACCCAGCGGCAGTTCGAGTGGCTGGCTGACATCATCCGGGAGGTGGAGGAGAATGACCACCAGGACCTGGTGTCCGTGCACATCTACATCACCCAGCTGGCTGAGAAGTTCGACCTCAGGACCACCATGCTGGTACGCCAGGGCTGGCCAAGCAGGGTGGGTAGGTCACCACCTGGGCTAGGAGTCGACCCTGGCTCTGGCTGGCTCTGACCTTCCTCCTCCATTTGTTTCTCCACCAGTACATCTGCGAGCGTCACTTCCAGAAGGTGCTGAACCGGAGTCTGTTCACAGGCCTGCGCTCTGTCACCCACTTTGGTCGCCCCCCCTTCGAGCCCTTCTTTAACTCCCTGCAGGAGGTTCACCCACAGGTCAGTCCCCATCCCGTATCTAGGTTCTCTTCAGTTTATTATCTGGGGTTTGAGCAAAGCTCCCAAACCTGCTCCATCAGGGAAGAAACTGACTGCTTATGAGAACTCATCATCCCATGAGGTTGGTGGGGTAATAAAATGGGAAGAAGGGGGGGTCACCCTGAGGGGCTAATGGGGGAGGCAGGTGACAGGAACTTGCCACCTTCTGAAGCCATGATGCCTTGTTCAGAAGGAATAGCTCAGTGATTGAGCTAGTAGTCACCATAAACTCAGAGCTACCCTTACCACTAATAGTGAGCTAGTGAGCCTGGCCTCACCCTGGCCACTGAGCTAATATTCACCATCAACTCTGGGCAAGGCACTGCTCTCATAAACACTGGATTAGTCTGTCATGAGACACTAAGCTATCCCTCAACTTGAAACTGATTAACCCAGCCGCTATCAGAAACACTGATCTTGCTTGCACTTGAAGCTGGCAAATGCCTTGGAAGGGGTAGAGGCGGGACCCACAGAGGGCAGGTCTCTCAAAATTGAGTTAGATTTTAAAACACTGAGCTGGCCTCAGTGCATGGTAGAAGCAAACTTTCATCAGCAGCATGGAATGAGTCCTCATCAAGGACTCTTCCTGGCTTTAACATGGACACTGAGCTACCCTTCACTTCTTCCTCCCCCAACAGGTCCGGAAGATTGGGGTGTTTAGTTGTGGCCCTCCCGGCATGACAAAGAATGTAGAAAAGGCCTGTCAGCTCATCAACAGGCAGGACCGGACTCATTTCTCCCACCATTACGAGAACTTCTAGGCCTCCTGCCCAGAAGCCCCACCCACTGCCCTGCTGAGCAGAGGTTTGGGTCACACCTCACCTCACCTCTGTATTTCCTATTTCTGGCTCCCTCAGCCTTCTCACCATTCCCACCTCCTCCTTGGTCCAGGTGACTACGGTCAGTCACCCCATATGGGTTCAGGGACCCCCAGGCTCATAATGTTTCAGCCTGGAGAAGTGGGAGGTGCTGTCTGAGGACTAGAGGTTGGGAGTTATTATTATAGCTCAGCAAAGTGACATCACTTCTTCCAAACTAAGGAAAAATTCAAAATTTTTAAAATTTTGCTGACAAGTAGTGTGTGTGTGTGTGTGTGTGTGTGTGTGTGTATGTGTAGGGGGCTGTGAGTCCAAAGATGAAGTGGGTGCATAGATACTGGAATCTTAGAGCTCCTCCCCCAAATCCTCCCTCTCCAACGGGCTCCCCAGTGTCAAAAGGGCTGGCAAATGCCTTGAAGAGGGTAGAGGCTGGACCCACAGAGAGAAATTTATAGGAACCCCCTCAGTATCCACTCTAACAGCACGATTGATCTTAAACAGGTACTGTAGTCAGAACCTGGCCCAATATCTCTCTACATAGTGCTCTCCAGCCCTTCTCTTGTTCTATAGTCTTTTTTACAAATAAACCACTTTTCTGCCCTCTGGGTTTCTTCTTTTTTAAAATTTTTTTTTATTGATTTTTAGAGAGAGAGGAAGGGAGAGGGAGAGAAACATTAATGAGAAACATCACTGGGCTGCCTCCTGCACAGCCCCGGCTGGGGATCTAGCCCACAACCCGGGGCATGTGCCCTAATCAAGAATCAAACCAGTCACCTCTTGGATCATGAGTCGATGCTCAACCGCTGAGCCACACCAGCCAGACCCTCTGGGTTTCTTTATTCTGCCCCAGGATGGGGTAGGTACTGGCAGAAGCAGCCACCCAGCCAGCCAGCTAACTTATGCTGATGCAGACATTTTCTGAGTTTGCTGGTATCCACTGAATAAAGGAACCTGCCCAGGTCAAGTGACCCAGCTAGAGACCCCTTTCCTGGCTCAGGGGCACCCTTCCTGACAGAGGGCCTCTCAGCGGCCAGTGTGAGACTTCTGACGCCTGATCAGGAAGGGGGGAGAGAGAAGGTGTGAGGGGTTCTGGAGAAGGTGGGATGGGCACAAGGGGGTGGGGTGGGGGCTGAGACACAGAAGGAGCCCACGGGGAGGCAGAGTAGGCCTGGCCTGCTCCAGGACCTCAGTTACTCCCAGCTCTTCTCTGAGCCGGATGAGCACATCACTTAACCTTTCCGGAACTGTTTTTGCATCTGCAAAATGACTGAATGCCCGCCAAGTCTACTTAAAGACAGGGCAATCCTCTATGAGGGAATTTTCTGAAGCAGTGCCCAATTTCAAGTGATTCTTTCGACGGTCCCCATAGAATTCTTACATTTGTCAGATCACATATCCTGGATTTTGATAAATTAACCACTGGACTAGAAAACCCCAAATCCCATGATTCACATCACGCTTGGGAGTTGCAGATTTAGGTTCTGGAGGAGGCCCTCACACTGCCCTCCCAAGGAAGCCACCCCAGGGGGGGTGTTCACACCGTTGGGGAGTTTCCATTCAGCTCGCCCGCGGGAGCAGGAGGGCGGGCCTGGATGGCTTGACAGCAGCTCCGCCTGGCGGCCCAGCGGGTACTCCCGGGGGCTGGGCCCATGGGGCTCGGCGGGTTGCAGCCCGCGCGCGTGCGGGGGCGCCTCCAGCGGGCGTGGTGCCGCGCCCCGGGGCCCAAGGTTAGGGGCGGGGCCGACAGGGGGCGCTCGCGGACGCCCCTGACAGCTTCGGCCGCGAGCCGCAGGTCCCTGGGTCCGAACCATCCTTCAGGGAATGGAGGCGGCGGCAGGGCCCCACTTCCCCTGGCAAGGGAACGCGGCAGCTGCGCCAGCTTCCCCGGCTCGGCGGGCGGGCGCGCGGCTTCCGCGTGGCAGGGCCGCCCGCTCCCCGCCTGGGCGCCGCCTCTTTGTCTCCCCGCGGCTCCCTCCTCCCAGACAAATGGCCGTAGGCAGGAAATTGGACGCGCTCCTGGGGAGCCGCGCGCGTCGGCGAGGCGCGGAGGGGGCGCCGCGAGGCCGGCCGGGGCGGGGGCCCTGGGGGATGTTTTGACATCTCGTCAAAGGAGGGAACTTGATGCTTCGAAAGCGCTTTTCACAGCCGGCCTGTGTCTGCTCCAGAGCTGATTTATAAACAGACCCGTGCTCGCGTCGCCGCTCCCCACCCCGCCAGCCCGGGTGCGGCGCTGAAGGCAGGGACGCGGCGGTGCCTGGCAGCACTGGGTTTATTTATTGCCTCTGGCCGGGAGCCGGGTCGGCCCGGGACCGCACAAGTTCCCCCGGCCCCAGTGCCATCTCCACCCTAGGGGCGTGCGCTCCTCAAGCCCCACACCGTACTCTGGACTGAGCCCGGCTGGTGGTTTGGGGAGGGAGGCAAAGAGATGGCCAGGGCGCCCCGCGGGCCCCCGTCCCGCTGCACCTCATACTGACCCAGGGGGTGGAGGGTGGAGAGGAAGGGGGTTCCCTCCTCTGCCCCAAAGGCCGAAAGGGTCTGGAGCTGCCCATCGTAAACTCCTCAGGAGGCCTGCGGTTCTGAAGACCTCTTCCTCCAGGGGCTATCCTTTCTCAGGGATTCCTCTCTCCTCAGCCCCAGACCACCCCTTTCTCCAAGGCCGCAGTAGCCTTCCCCTTTAGAATAAGTTAAGGAATCTCCAGCTTCCACTCTATCCCAGGGAGAGGGGAAGAAAGGCTTGGGAGATCATGTCCTGGGGAAGTACTACAGCCCTCAGCCAGGGCCCAGGCCCAGGCCCAGGCCCAGGGCTGGGTGCAGATGGGTCACAGTGCCCAAGCCTCACATCTACAGAGTCCGGATGGCCACAGGGTAGAGCAGGGACATGTGCTCAGCCCCCTTAATGGGCAGCTTGCGGCTGGCGTAGTGGTGCACGATTTCAGGGACGCTGCTGAACGGCGGGCTGTTCTGGCCCAGCACATACTTGTGTTCCTTGGTCCGAGACAGCTTCATGTGCATGAAGCCCTGACTGCTCCTGGGAAGAGGAGAGGAGACCCTGGTGAGTGGGGGCCCTGTCCAATCTCCCTCCCCTCCCCCAACCCTGCAGCAAATGTCTTGTTCCAAACCATTAGAGAGTGGAGGTGACTAGGGGAGATGGAGGTCAGTCCAGAAAGCAGAGAGGGGTGTGTGTGTGTGTGTGTGTGTGTGTGTGTGTGTGCGCGCGCGCGTAGGTAGCAATAGGTATTGGCTGTGGTGAGGGCACTGGGTGTGCCAAGAATGTGTGTGTAGTGAATATACAGGGTGTGTTCTAGTGGAAACTGGAGGGATCAACACCTCCCACCCCCACCCCAAACCCTGGTATCTAGGCACTCCTGCCTTCCACCCTATGTGGCCAGGACCAGTTTACCCTCCCCCTCTCTGAGCTGTGGAGGACACCCGTGAGACTCCTGATCACTCCCGTGGAGACACAGACACCCTTGGCAGGACAGTGGTGGACAGATGTGAGAACCAAGAGAATCTTGGTTGGGGCTCTCTCTTGCAGATACTAGGGGAGGGGGTGAGCTGCTTCCCAAATCTGGGAATAGTGAGCCACCTTGTTCTGGGGACATCCCTTCACCCTCCTGCTAACTGGGCCTTGGGCTAAGCCCCCAGCTCATCCATCCAGCCCTTCAGCCTGGGCTGATGTCATGGGTGAGGCTGCAGCTCCATGCCCTCCCTCGGAGAGGATATGCTCCACTAACTGCCTCTCCCATCTCCCTGCCACAATCCAGGAAATCAGCATTAGTGCCTGGCCCTGCCCACAAGGCAAGGACCCTGCTACTAAGAACTCTCTCCATCTCCCAGATGTCTGGGCACCCTCAGCCTTAGAGAGAGTGTGGAGGTGGGGCCCCAGTAAGAACAACGTATGTCCAAACTACCACAGGTGTGGCTGGCTAGGCTCCAGGTCTGAAGCTCACTCACAGGCAAGTGGTCAGTACTGCTTGGGGGAGCCCTGCTGGTCAGAGCCTACCTGGGAACAAGGACAGGGCTCAGAAGCAGGTGTGGGAGGTAGGACTCATGGTGAGGCCCCCACTCTTGAAGAGGTGAAGCTGACAAACCTCCTCACTTGCTTCCCCTGCCTGGGTACAAAGAAGTCTCAGGACCCATGTCACTAGGCTCACCAGTCAAAAGCGGGGAGAGTGGGGTGACTGAAGAGAGGAAAGGGAAAGGAAGAAAACACAGGCCCTTAACTCCATCCTTCCCTCCCCTCCCTTCCCCAGGGTACAGTGCTCTAATGCCTGCTGAAGGCCCCAGTCCAGGGTGTGTGTGTCAGGGTGTTGGGCCATCCTTCATCTGTAGGTCTGAGATAACTGCTGAGGTTGACAGTGACCACACGGGCCCTGGGGAAAGGAGCCAAGTGCCTCAGGAAAATGTATAGCCACTGGGGACTGTAGAGAGGGGAGACAGTAAGTGATTTCCTCCCCTGTCTGCCCTATACCTAGGCCCAGGCCCAAGGCTGTGGGCAGCAGCGTGGACCCTGCCTTACCTCACCCTCTTGCAGTTTGCGGATGGCCTCCTTCCCACAGTCCACTAGGGAAAATCACCTCTCCTAAAACCTGTATATTATATCTTCTCCCTGAGGGGCAGATCTGGCCAAAATGGGCAACAAGTAGCCAGAGACCGGAGCTGGAAGCTGAGAGCTCAGCCTCCATCTGGATAACTGACCTCCTGGGACAGTCCTAAGGGTCCATTAGGACACAGCAGAACCCCTGCCAGACCCTCAGGGAGCAGGGGTGGGACTAGCTGGGCCGCAGGGCCAGGTCTGGCTTGACTTTTGGAGGAAGCTGTTTAATTACCAATGAAAGCCCTTCCATTACGGAGAGAAGAGAAACCATAATTGTATTTCAGAGAAGCCATTTATATGCAAACGAGACTCTGGCAGACAGCTGCTGGCGGGGCAAGATCAGCCAGGGCTGGAGCCCAGCATCCAAGCCTGCCTCCCCCTTTACGCCCCAGGCTAGGGCAGGGCTGTGTTCTGCTGTGCTCTGCTCAGGGAGCCAGACCCCTGCAGTCTCCCCTTGCCTCGGACTGTTTCAGACTTGAGGGGAGGAGCTGTGCAATGGAACACTGTGATTATTAGTCAGACTGAGATGGGTTCAAATGCTGCTCTTGGAACTTTATTAGCTGGTGGCCTTGAGCAAGTCACATACCTCTTTGAATCTATTTTTGTTTATAAAGAGATTGATCTTGCAGCAGGATGGCAGTTGATTTAGAGATGCTACTTGGCAATAGTAGATTTTTGAGTCTTAACTAATTTTTAAAGCAATACACATTCCTGAAGTTATGTAAATCACATTTTTGACAAAAGAATTTTTCCCAAATACTCCTTTGATTTTATGATAATTTGCAGACTACCATGGTATGAGAGCTGAAAGAAACCTAAGAGGTAACCATCAACACATTTTGCAAGCGGAGAAACCAAGGCTCAGATAGGTTAAGGTTGCCTAGGGTCACATAGCTAGTTTTATTAAAACCAAGAATAAAACTCAGGTTCTGACTATAGTCTGGCCTTTTTTTTCTCATTAACTTTTAGTGAAGCTGAATAATTCTCTTAAAATGTATCTGCTTAGTAGTCCTAAATTTCCATATATTGGACTTGTTTGAAGTAGAGGTATATCTGTACTCTAATGCCCCAGAAAATGTGATAGGAAGTGGAATAGATGCCCCTGTAGTGACAGGGGGATGTGAATGGACACACCACTCTGACAAGCGGCCATGTGGGGTGCACGCTCTGCCAGGTTGGACTCCTCGGTGCCAAGGAGAGGACGTGGCATCCTGCCAGGACAACATGGGAGGCCAATACTGGCCTGTGTATCTTTGCTCCCACGGAAAAAGGCTGATGGAAGGGAGGGTCCTGCCTCCCCCACCTCTTCCAGGATCTTTAAGGCTCAGCAGCAACCAGACTCCTGCCCACTTCTTCACAGTGAACGAGAAAAGCTTTTTGTCCACTGCCCTGCCTTCCTCCCAGGTCCCAGCTTCCATCTCACCCTGTAGATCCTTTCAGGCAAAGTCCCTATCTTCTTGCCTATGCCTCTAGAACATCTCAGACTTCTGTTAATAATGATAATGGTGATAATTTATTGAGCACTTAGAGCCAAGCTAAGTGCTTCCCATACATTATTTCATTTAATCCTTCCCTATAAGGTAGATATTATCACTCCCAGACTTTGTAAGTAAGGAAACTGAGCCTAGAGAGGTTAAAGGGACCCAAGGCCACAAAGCCAGTAAGTGACAGAAGCCTTTTGAACTGGACACTAGCTCAACTATTTCCCCCCAAAAAACTCTGAGCTGCTTGAGAGCAGGGGCTGAGCTCATACCTCTCCAGCTCCTTAAGGCCTGGCCCAGAGTCGGCAAATGTTCATGGTGGATGGGGTTCTCCCAGCTTGGCTGGGCATGGGGGAATATTAAAGTCTCCTCTTGTCCTGGTGGTTGTCCTCCCACTGATTATCCTTGGTGCCATCCTGACAGGCTAATTCTGCCTAGACCTGCCAGCCAGCCCACGCCACTCACTTAAGGGACAGGGAGAAGTCATTCTTGCTGGTCTCACTGTTGCGCACCAGGTAGCTGGCCTCTTTGCACAGCCGGAGCAGGTTCTCGGCATCTGTTCGACTGATGGCCCCATGGTACCAGCTGCGGATGAGAGAGAGGAAAGGGGGCATCTCTGCCGGGTCCCTAGCTGACCAGGCCCACCCATTCTGGGTGTCCCCTGCAGGCAAGCCAGCGCTAGGAAGGGAAGGGAGGGGAAAGAGTCCCCAGTTGGACACAGACACTCACACCTGGTTTTCCAAAGGCAGTGCTGGGTCTGTCCACTCCCCCAGGGGGCTGCTGGGCTCCATGCTTAGGGGCTTGGCTGACTTGGGGTTCCCTGCTGAGAGTCGGGGAGGTAGTCGCCCCTTCTCCTCCAGGCCGGGCGACAGGCAGCTCTTCTCGGATCCTTCAAATTGGGCTGTGGGGAACATACCAGTCACAGACACTGAGGACCCCAGAAGTAGAGCCCTATAGAATAGCCAGTGGCCCACCCCTATGTCCTGCCAAAAGGGGTCAGAGCCATGTTCTGGAAGGGCTGGACATGCTCATGCACCTGACTGGCTCTAGGGATGGGATTCTGGGTCCAACCCCCAGGAGGGGGCAGGGGTACACGTGAGGGTGGGGCTCAGCCGTCCTGTGCCACACAGGGCCTCCCAGGCCCCACACTGTTTGAGAGGGGAGAGAGCAACAAGAGAAACCACTTAAGCTTCTCCCTCTGGAGCAGCTGACTGCCTTCCCCTATTCCATTCTCCTCAGGGTGGCTTCAGAGCTGATAATATTGTTTCTTTCTCCTCCTCAGAGTTCATTACTGTTCTCCAAATCACCCTGCCAAGCCATTCTGTAGAAATGACTTATCGATCTGAGAACAATTATCTGATTCCCCTTGGTGCCATCCTGACAGGCTAATCCTGCCCAAAGCCGCCAGCCAGTCCGCCCCTCCCCCGCCCCAAGGTCACAGCCCACAGGCTCCCCTCCCCACCCCCACAGAAGCCCAGTGGAGGTGGCTGTACCCTTCCAGACCATGGCAGACCTGACTGCTGAAGCCAGCGGGCCACACGGGCATAGGCACACATGCACAGGTGACAAAGACCCTCCGTCATCCTGTATGTATAAAATACCCACTCGCACTCAGGCACAAATGTACAAACAGATGCTCAGGTCTGTGTGCACATGCAGAGATGCACACACACACCCTTGGCTGCCAATTCTGGGTAAACTGAATGTAGATGAATTGTTTAGAGCCTTCTTTCTCCCATTTGGACTATTTTTCTCTCCTTGCAGCACTTTCAAGCCCTTCTCATCTTTCAGACACCAAATGCAAGGATCATATTCTTTCCTTTACTCTCAGGAGTTAGACACTTCCTGTGCTAGCTAGTATCACCCCCACTGCAGGAGTTATTTGCACTGCTGAAGATCCGGTCAGGCACAGCTCTACCCAAGGTGAATTTAGAATAGTGGATTTCTGTGTCATGGTGGGGAAAATATTTGGAAGGGATTTTCCCCTTAGGAGATACCTTCCCCATACCTTTGTGTGTGTGTGTGTGTGTGTGTGTGTACACTCTGTCCCCTCCTTCTTCCTCCAGGAAGAAGGGGATTCTTCCTGGATTCTTCAAACCATGCCCCACCTCTTAGCTCCTCCAACCTAAGCCCACAGGGCCGGAGGGATGAGAGGACACATCACCCTGGCCAGAAGCCCCGACAGGACCCACCGCTGCCATCCTCCAGGCTGGGCTCGGGGAGGGGTGAGGCTGGACCGGAGATGTCCCTGTCCCCGTCGGGCAGGGAGGGGCTGCTGTCCAGCTGTCCCACCGGTGGAGGCCAAGGAAGGTCTTTGATGACCTTAATGTCAACTGGAGCCAGTAGCAGCAGGGAGAAGAGAGACAGACAGTGACAGGGACAGAGACAGAGAGAGGCAGAGGTTGAGACACCAAAACCCAGAGCCAGGACACAGGACAGCCTAGAAAGGAGAAGGGTCAGAATAGAGGCAGGGGCGACTTCTGGATGGGGAACAGGACTCTCAGAGGGCTGGGTGGAGCCACACTGACCACACTGGGCTGGCCTGGTCAAAGGGTGGGAGGCCCAGGTGGCAAACCGCAGGACATAGGGGCTTGCTCTGCCAGCCCTGTGGATCCCCTTCATTTGACCCCTCACAGGCCTCCAGGGACCAGAGGGACCAGGAATGGAGGAAAAGAGAGAGAAGGAGCTGCCCATACCTCCCAGCACCACACCCAGGTTCCCTCAGCCTCCTAGCACCCCAAACTGGCCTCCTTTCCACCTTTTCCCACAGCCTAACAGAGAGAGCCCAGCTTCAGGCCACCAGGAATACTCAGATGTGGGGGCAGATGTTTTAGTGAAATTTGCCCCCACACCCTAAATCCCAAGCCTTGACAAATTAGAAGACTGATGCCACTGGTGGCTCCAGGGCTGCTAACAAGGTTTCCTAATGACGAGCATAGATTTTCCCATTAAGCAATCCAAACAGTATTGATTCTCCAGGGAGGCTTCTGGAGATAAACGGCCCATCCTCAATGGTGCTCGCTTTACAGGAAACAAATTAGAAACCTGTGGTTTCTCAGTCTGGCTGCCGGGGTGGGGAGGGCAGAGCCAAGAGCTGGGCCCAGCTCCAGGGTGAGACTCTTGCCCAAGGAGGAGTGAGGGGGACATGGGAATGGGAACGAAGTCTAATGGCATTAAAGTCCTTTTTGTTCTCACTGAATCAAGGAACCAGGAGTTAAAGCTGGGTTTATACTCCAGGCTCTCATGCTCAACAGCCCCCCCCCAACCCCACCCCACTCAAATGACCAACACACACCTCTCCATGTCGGGTTCCAGGCCTGGGATGGCTTCTGGGGTGCTCGGTACGAAAACCTATCCTCGATCAGCAAAGGGGATTTCTTATAGTGTCCCTCCCCACTGGTTCCTGCTTCCCTGAAGTCCCTCTGAGAGTAGGCACCCCTTGTCTGGCAAGGCTTACTGCCAGGAGACATAGCCCTCTAATTTGGGGCTGGTATCTCTTAACAGTTATACAGGCAGCTGTTTTCATTGTCTGGAGTGTTAAATGCCTTCTTTTGTTAAGGGTAAGTATTTAACATATGCCACAAGTTTTAGAATTTTGTTTGGAACTTCTTTATTTTTAAATATACCCAGCCCCCCAAAAGATGGAAGCAGACCAAGCCTCTTGGCCTCTGAGAGGTGGTGGTTCGGGGAGATGACTTCACCCTTCTCTTGTGCCCATTCCCTGACCCTGCACACAGTGCTGCGTCCACAGGGCCAACTCATAGCTCCATGGTGCGGACTCAACCATGCTTCCCTCCTGTACCTCCCCGGTCCCAGGGCTCCACTCCTTCCATTCCCGAGCCCGGACAGCTACTGAGAGGCCCCAGCAGACATGCCCTCTCCATCCAGGACTCACCAGCAAAGGCTTTAGAAATCCGCTCTTTCTTCCACTCCCAGGGCTGGTCATACTCCTCAGGGGGCCTCTCGTCATCCTCAGGCAAGCGGGACTCCCGGGGCCAGGGGGCCCCCTCACCCTCGGGGGTGGCCCCCTCCTCCTCTGGCTCATAGGGCGTGTCGTACAGAGGCAGGGGCTGAGCTGCAGTCTCCTTGGAACCCCGGATCTCTGCCGGAGAAAGGTAGGAGGGAGGTGTGAGAGAGCCCTGGCTGCCTGGCTCAGCCCCTCCAGCAGTACTCCCCAGCAACCGAGACAGACCTCCTTCAGAGATGCTGCTGGCTCTGGGGCATATATCCAGGGTCCCACTCCCTCAAAACATCTCTGGGGTTCCAAAAGCATGGGACCCAACAGAAGCAGGGACAGAGAGGTGCCAGAGTGAAAGACAGAAGAAAGATCCTGCAATGGCCAGCAAGGGCTGGGGAGCTGAGCTTACACATTTAGGAAACCAAGGCAGGGTCCTTTCCTAGTCTATCTCCTTGCTGTCCAACTCCATTTATTTCCTTGTGTCCTAAGTAATACCATTTCACAATCTAAAAAAATCCTTCTTTGTTGTTCAGATACTGCTGACCACCCCGTCCTTGAAAATGTCCCCTTCATGGACTGTCTTCCTCTTTGATCACCCTGTTTGGTCTCTTTTCCTGGATCCTCTTTTGGTCTCTGTTTCTCACGGCAACATCTTACTCATTTCTCCCAGCCCTCACTCCTTGAACTACTTGCCCAGTCTCATGGAACCCTTTGCATCTGTATGTTTCCAGCGGCCATAAAGATGTTTCAGTTTGATGTTTCAAACTCACCACTTTCCTCAAAAGTTCTTCTAGTCTACTCTGCGGTTCTCTTTTGGGGATGTCTGACCCCAGTGAAACGCTCATAAAAACTATGGAGCTCCCCAGAAAAATGTGCAAATTTTCGCATCAATACCAGGGTACTCATGGACCTCCTCGGGGCCACACCCCTCTGATCCAAATATGGTAGCCACCCTCTCACTTTCTCCATTTCTTCCCACTACACTGCTCTCCTTGGTCCTGGTCCTCCTTCATTCTGAGTCCCATGTGTTCACTGCAAATGCCTGATGAGTCTCACCCTCATCTCTCCACATCTAGATTACTGCTAGGGCAAATCTCCATTCTTCAGGCTCTTGTTTTATGGGCTCCAGGGAATAACACTCCTGACTGCTCTCTGCCTCCTCACCCACCTTGCCCAAGGAGGGAGAGCAGCTTATCTGATCTGTCTTCTTGCAGAGAGAGAACATTCTGGTTCTTTCTCCTCCTGCCCTGTGCAGGGGCCTACAGCTGTGCTACGTTGCTCGAGCCTGAGTGGGCAAGTTTAATTCTGTGGTGAAGCACTAAGAAACCCATTATGATGACATAGTTAAGGAATGTTCTCCAATCACCTTTATCAGTAATAAAACTGACATTGTTATCTCCATCTTTCTGTTTCCTTGATCTTATTTCTCAATTATTTCCAAACTCCAGAGGGGAAAAAAAGGGTGTTAATTATTGGTTCTGTAAAGCCTTAGTAATTTCCACAATAGCCTACTAACTCATCTTTCTGATGCCCAGTTCTTCAAGTCTGTTCTGTACACCAAAGCCTCTGTAATCCTCCTAAAATGCCTTATTTGTCCTGTTCCTTTCTTGCTCAAGAATCCATAATGGCTCCCCTTCCCCTTTTGGAGCAAGTCCAAATGCCTCATTCCAGCCTTCAAGGCCCTTCACTGACCCTCTTGGCCTCTCTCACCTTGCCTCTCCTGTATGCCCAGCACTAAGATTACTTGCCCCTGAACAAATCTTCCTTTCATCCTGCCTTGGGACCTTGGCGTAGACTGACTCACTGTCCTCCTCTCTGATCGCCCCCATTTGATCTTTACCTGGATCTTTTCTTGGTCTCTGTTCCCCAGGACCAGGTCTTACTCATTTCTTCCTGCCCTCACTCCTTGAACTACTTGCCCCGTATCATGGGCATTGCATCAGCATTTATAGCCATGCGCTTCCAACTGCTGTAAAGAAATTTCACTTTGACATCACATTGTTTCAAATTCACCACCTTCCCTAAAGGTAAGGGAAGCACTAAGGGGACCAATGACTCTGAGCCCTCACCACTATCCGACTATGCCAAATGCTTCCATCTGTCTGACCTTTGGTTGTATGACCTTCTCTACCGCCTCAGGTCTCCAGCACCACAAATCACAGCTCCTTCTCCAAAGTGACTATCTTGAAAGCAGTGGTCACCTTCCCTGAAGACCCAGCAAAGGCATTCTCCATATTTTTTAGAGACCAAGGAATCAGTTCTTAGACTTCTGGGTCCCAGAGCTTGTTTTGCAGATACCCAAGCCTCAGGGAACAACCTCCTTTCCCCAACCCTCTCCCTTACTCTATCACTCACCAGCCATCATCTTTTGGGCCTCATAGGGCTCCATGTAGCCATCATTTTCCGGGACCTTTTCTGGGGCTCCTGAAGCTCCTACTGGGCCGTCACCAGTCTCCTGGACATCGAACGGGTCTGCATAGTCTTCTAGGATTGCCAACTGTGGGAAGAGAGCAGGCTTCAGACATCTGAGAGACAGCTCTGCTTCTCCCAAGATGCTCTATCCATGGGAGCAAGAGTCCTGGAAGGCTGTCTTAGACCTGGAGCCCCAGGTCCCCAAGGGCAGGCTCTGAGCTTAGTTGGAGACAAACTCTGGCTCTTCCTTTGTAGGGGTCTTCCACTAGGCTGCCAAAGAGTGGAACTTTCTTTTCTGCTAATTTTATGCCTCTGGGCCATCCCCTGGGCTAAATGACCAGGATGAATCTCTAGGTCTTAAGGCCTGTCTCAACCAGGGTCCAGGCAGGGTGAGAGCTCACACCAGCTGGTTCAACAGAGGGAATTAATTTAGAGAACTGGTTACAAAGGTGTTGGAAGAGTTCAAAGAGTGGGCAGGGCACAGCAGGCAACTTGGAGTTAGCTTGGTCCACACCTACTGGTGTGTTACCAGATGCTGAACAAATATTATTTGCTGACCATCAGGAACAGAAAGACTGAGTACTCACTTATGCCACAGTTTTGCTGGTTTAACATCCATCCTAGCATCATGTGGGTATTATTAGCCCCTTCTTAAGGAAATGAAGGCTCAGAGCAGGTAGGGAACAGCATGCCCAAGACCATTCCGTGTAAGTGGCAGAACCAGGATTGGAACCTGTGCCCTTTGTACAAAATCATGCTGCCAACCTGCCACCTGTGGGCATCTTTGCTGTCCCAGGAGAAAGAAAACCTTAGGACAGCCATGAGGAAAGCCACGATTTGGGCTCTGCTGAAATCCCCTGGGTTCCCGGAGGACAGAAACAGGAAAGGCCTGGCCTTCGCCCTCCACATCCCACGCTTTCTCCCACACAAGTGGCTCATGGCCACCCCTCTGTCCCTGTTCCCAGTCCAGGCAGAGGGAACCACACGCCACACACCCTGCAGAGGAGTTCAAGGTGCTCAGGGTGGGGCACAGCAGAGGACAATAGAGCCTTTCTCCAAGCTGGGCCCAGGCTGGGGGCGGGGGGCAGGGAGGGAAGGACTGGCTGAGGCAGAGACAGAGCCCAGCCCACCCAGCCCCTTGGGAGAGCACTGCACTAACAAGAGGTGGCTCTGGGGCCAGCCCCACAGGGAGGGACCCCTCCTGCCTCTCCCCCATTCTTGGTCTAGCTTTTGGTCTTGGGCCAAGATCCCACAGATCAGGACTATGGGAGCCAGTTGAGCAGGGAGGCTGTAGGGGTGACCTCCCTGTCTTGGGTTAGAGGATCTGGGACACCTAGCAAGGCAGAGATGGAAAAAGGAACCTTCCCACCTCGGGGACCCCTTCTTCATGTTCCTTGGACTGCTGCAAGCCCCTCTAAGGGTCTCTACAGCACATTCCAAAGGCTCCTACCATGCCATCCTTCAATTCTTCAGCTCCAACCTTATTCCACTTTGTTCCAGTCAAGCTGCTCAGCAACTTTCCTGCCTCAGACCTCTGCCTGCTTCCGAGAAGATCACCATCTCAGATCTTCCTAACCCACCACCAGATCGCCCATGAGCCTGGAGCTCTTTGTCATTTCTGTTTCTCCAGCTCCAATAAGCACCTGGCTCACAGTAAGTACTAGAGAAATGTTTCTACTAGATCACCACCTATCTTCCTCGGAGTCCACCACTCCTCATACTCTATCATCCAAAAGTAAAGAAAAGAAATCCATTCACCCCTCCCACCTAGGCTGCTTCCTCCCAGGCCACCTGGCACTCCCCCCTGCCCCCCACAACTGGCCCTACCCACTTGACCAGGGGGCTCTGGAGCCAGCCTGTTGGGTACCCAGCCCAATTGGCACCCAGCCTCACACTCACACATGGCAGCTACTCAACAGTAACTGAATCAACAGACATGCTATCCTTAAACCTTGCAATGGCTCTCAAGTGGCTACAAGAAAAAGTCCATAGTTAAAGAGATTTAAAGATTCCATTTTCCTCTTTGGTTTCTCTTTACCCATCTCAGATCACATTGTTACCTGAAAGCTCTACATTCTCTTTCCCACCTCAAAAGCTTTCCCTATGCCTGGATCAGATTCTTTTCTTTCTTCAGAAAGCCCTTCCATTCTCCCCCCAGGTCAAGTTAGGTGCCTCATCAGGTCAGGAGCTGGGCTATCATCACATGTGCAGTAAATACTTGTTTTATTATCTGTCTTCCTACAGACTGTGAGCTTCCTGAGGGCAGGAATCATGTTTACTGCTGAATTCCCAGTGCCTGAAAGTGCTCAGTAAATATTTGTTAAATCAGTTCACATAAAACAGGAAGAATGGGCAAAGGAAGCACCTTTTCTTGTTCAGTCAGAAGAAGGAGGAAGCACGAATCTGGGTGGGGTGGGGATCAGACAGGGGGATTGAGACCCTGGAAGCTGCTCAGTGAGCAGAAGCACCTGGTCCAAGCACCAGCTGCCCCCCCAGCTCCACAGGACCCCTAGCCCTTCCCTCACCAAGCCTGGTCAGAGCTCATGCAGCACCCTTCCCACCAGAGTCCTGGGCCAGTGCCTAGAGCCACGACCCTTCCCAGACCAGCGTGGGCCTCCCTAGCGCCAGCCCTTGGTGCCTGTGGGCGCCCAGGTGGCATCACTGTGGGAAGCTCAATGGCTCCTCTGTTCCACTTCTGGCTCCACACCCTGTTCCAGGAAGCCTCAGCCCCCTGCCCTGGGCTGGGGTGCCCAGAGGAGCCACCCATGGGGCTGGGAGACGGCAGCAGCAGCAGAGATGCCTACTGGGAAGCCAGGCAGGACAGACACCTGCCCTGGGCACAGAGGACCCCTGTCATAGGCCCTGCCTGCTTTCCCAGGGGCTTCTAGGTCATGCAAGGAGATAAAACTGCTCAGTGGGGGGAAGCTGCCCCTGTAGACTTCTGACACCTTTGTCCTATCATGACTTGTTTTGTGGATGGGTCCTTTACTGGACTCTGATGTGCTCACTGTTATACACCATGTCCATCTCAGAGCCTGGCACACAGTGGGTGCTCAGTGCACATTTTCTGGAAGCTCAACAGGCCTCCTTCTCCCCAGACCCACAGACTCTCAGATCCCCATTCATCTGAACTCTGACGAACCAGCAGCAGCTGCAGGAGCAGGCTGTCAAGAGAATCAACATCAGGATGGAGATCAAAGCCTCTGGCTCAGGGCAGAAGGGGGAAACTCGGGGGGGGGGGGGGGGGGGGTGCAGGGAAGACTGATATTCAGGCAAGCCCTCTGATAGTCACAATGCTGTTTAAATGCTGACCATTTCCAAACCAGTAGGTAGGTAGCTGCTGCCCAGAGGGCCTCCGTGTCCCCATACTTCCTGCCAACCAGATCCCTTCCTTTCTATCATCCAGCAGGGTGCCTCCAGGAGCTGGCTCTGGTGCCTGTTCCAAATGGGCAGTGCCCCTCCCAGGGCAGCTGTCAGGCTTTGGCTCTCCTTCCGCCCGAGCCTCTCCTGAGGTGGCCCGCAGGCCCACCATCTGGTTGGACCTTCCACTCTGCAGCTGGGCCCTGCTATGAGTCCCTGACCTCCGCCCCCCATGGGGCTTGTGAATCCAGGGGTAGCAAGGGGGCAGAAGTCACAGGATTTGGCTCTGCAAGGTCCCCCAAATCTACCACTACTTTTCTCCATTTCTTTAGTTTACATTTAATGCCCTGCAGCCTCTGTTTTTTTATCTATAAAATGGGGACAGTATTAGTACCTATCTCATAGGCTTGGGAAAAGGATGTTGAATGTAGAAGTCCTTAGCCCGGAGGCTGGCCCAGGAGTCAGTGCTCAATAAATGTTAGCCTCGATGATAATCTCTTATATTCAGGCATTAAAGCCCCAGAGTTTAGGTACTTGTCCAGGGTTCACAGCTTGTAGCAGCAGAGACAAGACTGGGACCTAGGTCTCCTGGCTCTCAGTGCCGTTCCACAGATTTTCCAGAAAAATCAGGAAATGTAGCAACAAATACGTTAGCATGTTAAAGGCTCTGAGAAGTCCTGCAGCAAATAGAGTAGTCTAATTTTATTTAATTCAGCATTTGTCCAAAGTATTTAACTATGAAATCCTTTCAACTGAAAGTCTGTCAATTTGGGGAATGGTATACTATTTACCTTCCCTGAGATCGAACTTTTTGCATCCTCTGCTCCTGCTTATTGGAATGCCTGTCCCAATTTTATCTGCCAGGGAAACTCCTTCACGTGAAACAAATTTGTTATTATCCTTTCTAATTACAAAGCAATGCCGTGCTTATAAAACATTCAAACATCACAGACATGCAATCAATGCTGCCAATCTTTATAACGTGTGTCTGTGGCTACCTTGAGACTGGGTGGCAAGTGTTGGCCTTCATCATTCAGAAATTGGTGAACTCAGTCCAGAATGCACTCCTCATTCCTTCTCTTAGTCTCCTTCCCCTTGTTCACTGGCAAATGCTTAGTGCACACCTCTGTGCTGCAGGGCTCCTCTCCATAAGTGCAAGGGTCCCCTGGCACGGTGCTGGCAGCCAGTCTGGAGTCAGGCTGTCAACCTCGGTCCTACCAGGCAAGTGTGACCCAGCATTCCATGCTTCAGTCTCCCTGTATATAACCCGGGATAATAACTGAATTTCCTCATAAGGTTATGGTAAGGATCAACTGGCCTAGTCCGTGTCTGCTGCTTCAAAATGGAACCAGGCACACAGTAGGTGCTCAGTAAATGTCCACTATTATATTAAAGATGAAGAGATCAAATTCCTGGGTCCTCCAGGGGCTCACAGTAACAGACACAGAACAAGCTCCAAAAGACTGAAGCATCTTGAGGTGCCGTGAAGCTCCACATCTGGGACCCAGGCTCTGGAGGCACCACAGGCTCACTGCACATGGGGATGGGGCCTGGCCTCTGCTGTCACATAGTATCACACTGGTTCTGTGGTGAGGACAGCTGGAGAGGGCAGCAGGTACCCTCCAAACCCAAGCCCCAGCTAGCTGCTCTCATCCCACTCCTGGTCCACAGGGTCCCAGCTGTTCCTGACTCCCAATGGGCAGAGTGCCAGGACTGAGGTGTCACTGAGTCACTGGCCAAGCCAATAAGGAGAAGATGTCTTCTAGAGGGAGTGAGTGCTGCAGTGTGAGGAGGTGTTACTGGGTCGAGTGGACAGGCCTGCCATACTCTCCCACAGGCTTCAGACCTCAGCTCACCCTGAAGCACCAACAGCAGTGCAGACCGTCAGCTCAGGCCACAAAGGGTTAAGAGATCTAACCAGTCCACAAAGGTCCCTGATCTGGAAGCCTGTCTTCTCCTCCCTCTACTTCCACTGGAGGCCATGTGCAAGATAAACAGATCAGACCTCCAGACTCTGTGGAAGTCATAACAAGGAAAATTAGAGCGAACAAGCAAACTCAAAAAAGTCAAGGACCAGGTCTTCTGGGTGGTGAGTCCCTTTCAGCACCTAGGTGTCAGTTAATAATACATAAACACTCAATGAACAGTGGGTAAGGGAGGACTCCTACCTGCTCCCCGGTTAAACCCCAGGGCAGGCATGTCTTGTTTCATTCCAGACACCCAAATATCTCCTTCACTTTACTGTGATCTTCCTACCTATCTGTTCACTCATTCTGTATTTGGGCCTGGAGGATCCAAGTCCATGTGGATACCATCTATGAGGTACATCTATTTGTTTAAGTTCCTAATATTTTGGGCCCTGTGAACCCCTGTGAGAATCTGAGAGCTGTGAGATTTTTCCCAGAAAAATGCTCAAATATCTGCACGATTTCTGGAGGTTCTTGAGCGCCAGAAACGCCTCCATGAGCTAAGAATAAGAGGCCTAGTTTTGCTTCATACAGGGTGCCTATCTTATTGTTCCCATCACATCCATCTCTCTCTCTCTCTCTCTCTCTCTCACACACACACACACACACACACACACACACACACACACACACCTATATCTTGGCATGATGGAGGCAAAGGACACATTGTGCAGATGGTCACAGACAGCTCAAAGCTTCATCTAATCAGGGCCCCTTTTCCATACCCACCCCCCTTTCCTAGACCAGGTTTTTCCTGTAGAAGGTCTGAGAAAAGGGGGCAAAACAAGGAAAGGCCTAGCTCTCTAAACCCTCTGTCAGCCTGGCAGCCAGAAAGGGCCCAACACCATGAAGGAGCTTTTCCTACGGCCAGATGGTGAGTCTCTGCCTTCCCATCCCATGCAGGGGGAGGTTCCTGCTGCTCCCACACCTGTCCTGCCAGGCCTGCCCAGATGGCCACCCTTGTACCCCTGCCAACTGTAGCAGTGGGTCTCAGGGTGGGCCAACAGCCAGAGCCCTGCCTGGGGAGAAGGCTAATGGTCCTGAGCCCCCTGGGCCTCTCAGGGTTCTGTCTAAGTCCCCATTCTCTCCTACCCCATACTCAATGAATTCATTTCCCCTCAATCTCTCTGGCCCACCACAGAGGCATTTCCATCCATTTCATCAAACCTCACAACTCAGGCTCTCTCACAGGGTTCTGACCCACCCAGCATCAGTCACTGGGCTCCAGGAGGAGAGAAACTGGACAGCCCCAGGCACATCCTGGTCCTCAGTGCCCCCCTCAGCTCAGGAAGTGACCCAAAAGCAACAAGCCAAGAGGATCTGCAGGGCTGAGAGGAGGGAGAGCAGGGAGTAGGGATAAAGCAGCCACACAGAACAGAAAAACTGGCTCAGTTCTGCCGCAAGGGCCAGAGCCAGGGCTGCTCACCGTCCAGGGACAGCAACTCTGGGAGCTCCGCAGGTCATGTGCTGGCACTTGGATTTAGGGTAAAGGGTTCAGGTACCTTGTCTGGGCTGTTCCTAAGGGAAGACTCTAGGGTCCTTCGAACACTGCTCCCAAAGGGGTGGAGCTGCTCTCTCTGAATGGTGGGAGGCTCCAGGTCAGGGCACATGGAGACAGCATCCCTGCCCCTGGGCCACACTGGATGGCATCCTGGGTTCTTCTCATCACACCCAGTAAAGAAGCTACAGATTGTGTGGCTCCCGGGAGATCCTGTTGGATTTCATTCCTGTCCCTGTAGCTGACAAAGGAGTCAGACACCTCTTGGGCCCCAAAGTCTGAATAGCCCACAGATCACAGAGCTGGCCCAGGGTGAGGCATGGATGTCCTCAGTGAGAGGAGGCTGTAGGTCTCTGCATGATTATATGGGCACAGTCCCCTCATTGTGGGGTCTTTGTGGCAAAATGTACAAGAGGAGTCTCTGACCCTTGGCTCACCCTGGCAATGGACAGACAAATTTATGCACCCTTCTTTATGCCAAAAATTGTGTCAATCACTTGAAAGACACAGACATGAGGAGAACACGGTCCTTGTCCTGGAGGAGCCCACAGCTTGGTGGGCAGGCTGTTAAGCCATTGTAAGAGGCAGAGGTCCAGGAACAGCTCAGGCCCAGGTGCCAGTGGGTTGTGGACAGCGGGGAGGAGACTAACTGGTCAATAGTAAGAACAAGGCCCAGTGCTCCCCATGCCTTACTGCCACCACCACCATCACATCGCCCAACAGTGGGGGACAATTAGGAAAAAGAGAAGACTAAGGACATGTGAAGAAAGCACAGCCCCCTTCTGCAGGCTAAGAATCCTAACCCAGGATGGGCAGCCATGCCCCATGGCAGGGACTAGGGGGGGAAATAATTCACATTCCTGAGGCTTCTGCTCTGACCCTGACACATCTCTCTCATCCAGGAAATCAGGCAGGACGGTGCCCTCTCCGCTGAAAGCCTCAACCCTGGAGCCAGTGGATTCTAACAGCAACTGTTCTCTGACGAGGAGAGGGGAATAAGCCACGGAGCTGAGATTCCAGGGGCAAGTGAAGAGGGACAACAGAGCCTGAGGCGGCCCAGTCAGTCATAGAATTTAGGGCTAGAGCGACCTGGGGACGGCTTTCAGCTGTCAAGGAGCGATAGGTCAAACTGAGGTTGGGGAGGGGGGTGGCTTCTCCACCGGGGCCCCTGAGACACAACGGGTGTTCTCCGGAACAGTGAATGCCCAGCTCTCCTCTCTATCCCAAGCTTGCAGACTCATGAAAGGTTCTAGACACCCTCAGAATAGACCCAGGGAAGGGGCGGCCAAGAGAAGAGGAGTGGTCTCTGCTAAGCCCCTTCTGGGCAACAGGTTCTGAGCACTGACGGTCCCTACACCTGGGGGGACAAGGGAAGGAGGGCAGTAGTAGAGCCCGAGGGGTCAGCATCCTTAGCACAGAGCTGCACACTGCCCTTTCTAGCTTCCCGAGAACAACAGTCCGCCCGGCTCCAGTCCGACTGGGTGAAGCAAAGGCCAGCTCTGGCCGTGTCCGCAGGGAGAAACCCAGCCTTCACTTTCTTCCTGGGGCTTCAGCACCTGCAAGGATGCTTGGGCTACCGGGGGAGGAGGAGTGGAGCTTCGTGCTGGCTCTGCCCTGGGGGGAGGGGTCAGAGATCAAAGGGCAGCGAGCGGCTGCTCCCAGTGGGCAGAAAGGCCATGGGGGGGGGGGGTGCGGGGGTGACTCCAATCCCGTTAGAAAAAAGCTGGCTGATGAGGCTCCAGGGGACTGAGATGAAGAGAGAAGCACCCCAGAGGGGGAGGGTCACCAAGTCCTGGGGCCATAACAGTGGACAGGGGCAGAGTTTGGGGCACACGTCCCGGATTAGTAGGTCGAGAATCCGAACAAAGGTAGATGAAGGCTCCCAGCCCCGGGGTCAGGGACTAAGATCGCGCAGACGGGAACCGCGACGCCGAGGGCCCGGCCCCGGCCCGGCCACCTTTGTCCCTCTCGAAAGCCCCAGACCACCAACCGCCTCCCGCCACCCCCGCCCGTCCCGGCACTCACCCTGTCGCCGCCGGCCGGGGGTCCAGGGATCCGCTCCTCGGGCGGCGGCGCCGGGGGGCCAGGGGTCTCGACCCGAATAAGGCGGTGCGGGGGCGAGCCGTGGCGCGGGGGCGGCGCGGGGCCGGGGACCACGGGGGTGGCTAGGGCAGCGGAGCCGGACGGCCCCCCGGAGTAGGGGTCTTCGAAGTCACGCTCCCTCTGCAGCCGGTAGGCGGCCAGGATGTCCGGGGGCGGCGCGGGGGGTGCGGCCGGGGAGGGTACGGGGGGCCGGTAGTCGGGCTCCGGGGGCGCCGGCTTGCCCCCACCTCCGCCGCCGCTCCCCCCACGGAAGCCCAGGTGCTCCCGGAGCCACTTGGCCACTCCGCCGCTGCCGCCCCCCCCCGGGCCGGCTCCCGCGCCCCCGGCGCCCCGGCGCGCCCCCCCCGGGCCGCCGCCCGCGCTGCCCTGCGCCCGCGGCCCCGGGCCGGAGCCCGCCGGAGGAGCTCCGCTCAGCAGCATGGGGCCGGCCCGACTGAGCCCGGGGCGCGCCGTGGTCTCGCGGGGGGCGGGGGCGGGAGGGGCGGAGCTCCGCCGGGCTGCGGGAGGGGGCGGGGCTCCTCGGTAACAAGGGAGGGGCGGGGTTCCGCTCCCTAACGGGGTCCACCTCCCCCCGCCCCGCGGAGCAGAGGGGCGCGGGCTTCCAGCCGTGTGGACTCACCCGAAGTGAAGCGGGCGACCCCAGGGCAGGGGGCGATGCCCCGGACTGAGGTTGAATCCTTCGCGGGTCGCCACGGTGCCCCTGTGGGGGCGCACCTGTCCCCCTTGCCCTGGCCGGCGCGCGCGCCACGCCAGGAGAGCCCTCGGGCACCTTCGGTTCCTCCCAAACGGTCCCCAAAGGCCCCCTAACTGGGAAATAATGTCCTCGGAGGAAAACCTGGGGAGGGCGAGAAAGGGGGCTGTTCCTAAGATGTGTCGGGAACGACCCCCTCCCGCGTGGAGCCCCACCTACCTCCTCCCATCCAACTGCTCGCACCGCACTTACTCGAACCCACGTTGCTTCCCAAGCCAGACAGACACTTCTCCCGTCACAGACAGTCAACTTCCTGGAGTACCCACTTCTCCCGTGTCGTTCCCACACAGCGAGCAGCCCCTGCACACATGCCTTTCACCCACGGGAGCGCCCGCGTGGAGCAGGCCCACCGAGCGCGCACCCACAAATCACTTTGTGTCACATCCCAGGTTTCATTGTCAATCAGATGAGTGACAGGCTAGAAACAGACAAGTCAATAAATCAAGTCTAGAAACAGTTCCACTGCTGTCTGTCACATACCTCTTATCTTGAGGCTCGGATGCTGGAGAGAGGGGCGTTTTTGTCTTAGAAGTAAAGCCAATTTCTCCCCAGAAATGTTGTAGCCCTGAAGCAGACGCCAGCATTTGCTTTTGGCTCTGCTGGGCAGGTAGAAGTTTCATCTCACCATCACCCTCTGGGCACTGCCTCAGTGACTCCCTCACTCTTAGGCTCATATCTGCCTTCTGAGGGAGCAAGGAACCGCCCGTGGTCCCAAAGGGAACGGGGTTCAAAGCTGGGAGTGTAGAGAATGATGGGATGGCAAAACTGAGAATCCCCTAGGATTCCCAGGGACTCAGGTCTCAAAATATTTGTTTCTGCTTTATGTGTATTCTAGTTAATGTTATAGGACAGTGCTTCTCAAACTTTAATGTGAACATGAGTCTCCCAGGGAACTTGTTCAATTGCAGTTTCTGATTCTGTAGGTGTAGCTGGGTAGGCTCCCAGCTGGGACAGATGCTGCTGGTTCCCCCACCACACTGATTAGCAGGGCTCTAGGAAATGCTGAAATATCTGATATTCTGACTGGCTTCATGAACTATAATAGGGGAAAAAAACATGTGCATATTGTAAAAATAGACCTGAGCTGGGTAGGATTTGGACAAGTGAAGCAAAGGAATGAAAGGTCATTCCAAGCTGGGAGGTCAGCATGAGCTGAGTGAAGGCATTGGGATGGGAAACAGAATGCCATAAAGAAGGGGAGGATTCATAGCAGGGAAGAGTAGGAAATGAAGTTAGATGAGGAGGGGGGAGGATATCATAAAGGTGGGGTTTAAATGATAATTAAAATGCTGTAATACTTAATCTTATTTTAAATTATCCCTTAAAGCAGTTTCCTCCCTCACCAGTGTGGAATCCTGGAAGCAGGCACTGTTGAGCGCCTCATGGGGTCAGGCAGCTTGCTAGGAACCAAGGATACAGAGGTGAGGCTGTCACAGCAAGAATCCTCTGAGACTTGGGGGGAATTGGCCAAATCCCAAGCCTTGCATGTTAAGTATGTTAAGCATGACACCGTAAAATCAGGTTTCTAAGGGGAACAGTGTTCCCATCATTTAGTGCAGAGCCTGTCATGTGGCAGGAGCTTAACAAATGTTGAAATGAATAAACATTTCTCTTGTTCTTATTTTATAGAGCTATAATTGTGGTATACACAATTTTATGTTCTTATTTTTTACTTAACACAGCATAATTTCCCTATTTTTGTTGTTTTATTTTCTTCCAACTCCTTTTTTGAAAAATTTCAAACCTACAGAAAAGCTCAAAGAAAGTACAGTGGAAATCTTGCATACCCTTCTCCCAGATTCGCTCTTTTTTAACATTTTGCCACATTTGCTCTATCCCTTCTTCTTTGTTGAAAAAAATTTTCAGTTTTAAAAAGATCACCACATAGGGGATGTTGTGTCACACTGGGAGGCCAATAGTGCACATTTGTCTCTTTATTGGTGGTGCTAGGCTTGATCACTTGATTAGAGTTCATCAGACCTTTCTATAAGTTAAAGTAAATTCTCGTGTGATTTCCTAAGACCTTTTAACTATTTGCTCCCAGTGGTTTTAGCTTCCATGATGACCTATGCTTGCATTTGTTACTACACTAGGGATTGCAAAATGGTGACTCTAATTCTGTTGTTTCTTCTGTGTTTATTATCTGGAATTCTTCCGTAAAGAGTTCTCTTCCTCTTCTTCTTTCTTTCTCTCTCTTCCCATGGTCTCGAAAATTCTTTTTAAAAAAATTCAATGTGATATAATCCATTACTATCAATATTCTTTTTGATGCTCAAATTGCCCCAAATTTGTCCAATAGGAGCCCTTTCAGAAGGCTTCTGTGCCCTTTTGACTTGGTCCTATCAATCTTTAAGCACTTATTTGTTTTTTTACACAAAATATTCCAGACTCAACTTGTACTTCCTCTGTTGAAGACCTGTAATCAGTCATTTCTTTAAGGGAATCTTACTCTTTTTAGTTGGAAATAATATTTAAAAGTTGACTTTATACTTTAAAAATGACCATTTAATATATCACCAAATGAACATAACTTAGTTTAGTTCAGCACTTTATTTGTTGAGCATTTATGCTATTTTCATTCTCTTCCCTTCTAAATAACTCTGTAACAAACATCTTTATGCAGATAACTTTTCCAAGTTTAGGATTATTTTCTTTGGCAATAATTCCCAAATTATTGGAGCAAAGAGTATACATTTTTTTTTCTGGCTCTTGATACATATTATTCAGTGGTTGTTATGGAAAGTTTTTAAAGTTAACAATGACTTCTAAGGGTCAAACCCAATGATTTCGTCTTATTCCTTTTTCTCGTTTGTAGCATCTGAGTTTGCTGACCTTCTCTGTGCTTGAAATCTTCTCTCAAACTTTTCTTAAAATGACACTGTTCTGGCTCTCCTTTCTCTCAGGCCACATCCTCTCTTACTCCCTTAACCTCCTAAATTTGTACATGTCCCAAGGCCTAGTCCTTAGCCCTCACTTTTCTTACTGGGTACTGACTGGAGTGTCATCACTTCTGTTTGCACCTGATTTTGGATGCTCATTCTGTCCTGAGTTCTGCTCCCTTCTGGGTTTTGCCTTCTTCTAAGTCTGGTCCTTGCCTTGCCTTGGGCCTATCTCTGTCCATAACCTTGAGAGGACTAACATATCCTAGTACACTCACATATGCACTCTGTTCTTTGAGATTCTAGATGTAGATGGACTTCATTTGGGCCAAGTTTTCTATTTGTCTGATATGAAAATAACATGGTTCTGTGTTTACAGAATATAACTTAAGATACAACCAAAAAGCAAACTAGGCCCCTTCCCTCATTTATGGACTCCATAAGATACCCTTGTTCAAATATTTATGGAGAAGGTGCATGCTTGCAACACAAACATAGTAAGATTTTGTTCTGTATTCAAGAAACTTGAATTTTCTAATTTCACTGGTTTGTGACTTAAGATTGGGGAGAGATGGATGTAGAGGGTCTTCAAACAGATTAACAAGTCAAGTCTCTCTACCAGTTCTAAACCCAGGATACTTCCCTGCCCTTCCAGCCCGAAATCAAAGTAGGGCTGCTTCCCAACAGAGTCTAGGCTCCCATCCAACGGTTTTTATGGGCACAGCAATGTATCACTTTCCCCTCTCTTACCAACCCAAACATCTCCCACCCTTCCCAGCCAGGAACCAAGCTTGGCCTGGGGAGAGAAAAGGACAGGATGAGTGGGTGGAGATAATCTTCCTGGTATGTGTACTATTCTTCCCTGTAAAGGGAGATTGCTTACCAGTGCAAATCTATCATCTCAAGTTCTGACTTCTGGAGGTGAGGGGGAGGAAGGGAAGAAGAGGTCATTTGTATTTTGCAAGAAGCAAAGGGGAATATATTTGCATACATATATACATACATACATACATACATATATGTGTTTATACAAGGACTGTCATAGAAGATACACTGGAAACTGACAATAATTAGTGGACGAGGTGAAGAACGAGGAGACTTACTTTTCACCGGACTTGTGCACCACTCTCTATTTGAAAAAGAGCCAACCAAATTTTAAAAAAATGCACGAAAAGGAAAAAAATCGCAGGGTCACGGGGGCGCTGTTTTGCTGCTGTAGGAGAATGATTTAAACACCGTTGTTGGAACTGTTTGATCTGAAGCTGAAGCGTTAAATCAGAATTACTGGAGGTGGCGATTTTCGATGTGGCTCAGTAATCAAGGTAGGGAGATGCAGTGGTTAATTTCAAGAAAAGAGTGATTTATGATATATACAAAACATATCAGCTGTGGACAAAAAGGAAGAGGAAAACTAAAAGGACAGGCTCCTTGCCGTGCCATTGTTCCCACAATGCCGTGACTCGGATTCGAACCGAGGTTGCTGCGGCCACAACGCAGAGTACTAACCACTATACGATCACGGCGAGCTACCGGAGCCTTGGGACCGCAGCGTTTTGATTACCCTTTTCAATAGTTATAGGCCTTCCCAGTCTGCACGTCACTAGAAGCCCCGCCCATTGGGGCGGGTTCTTGCCTAAGGCGGAATCGGAGAATGCGCAGGCGCATTGCGGCCCGCCAGTTGCTTGGGTTCTCTCCTGTTTTGGTCCTTTACCACCGGAGGTGGTGGTCGTGCAGCGGGAAGGCTGGGATCCGTGTGAGATGTGGGAGCTTAGAGGGGACCATCTGGGCACCCAGGTTCGGGACTCGCCGGGAATCAGAGTGTTCACAAGCTGTGTAATTCCCATTCCTTGGAGGACACCCATCTTCTGTGCCCGGGAGACCAGTCCAGCGACCCTGGGCCTGCAGGGGCGCTCCTCAGGGGTTCTCTTCCCTGCGCCGCCTCTGCGGAGGATGTGGACACCCCCACAACCCGGCTGGCCACACAGAAGGGTCTTAATTAACGCATCTCACCATGCTTTCCCCTCCCCCCAACACCCACTTCCTTGCGGCTTCTCGTGCTTCCCCGACGACCCTGATTCCTCCCCCGTAGCTCTCCCGCCGGGTCGGCATCCACCTCCGTTGTGCCCCCGGGCGGCAGCAACGGCCTGGGCCGGGTTTTTCTCCTCCATCAGTGTTCCCGCCCCCATTGCGCCTAGAACCAGGCCGAGTGGCTTTCTGCTAAACTGAGGACATGCCCCTGGTTTTAAAAAGTGAATCTACAATGACCACCCGTCTCTTTACTGTCATCTACTCTAATCACCTCCCCACACACCCTATAGAATCGCCAGAGGGACCTTGCTAAACACGAATCATTTGACCGCTCCACCTCTCACTCCCACCCTCCAGACTGCAAGAAATTCATCTGCCTTTTCCAGTTCATCTCTTGGCCTTCCCTCAGTGTCGTTTCCCATTTCCCTAATTACTTGAATTCATTCACTCAACAGGTCCCTGAGAAGCGCCTACCTGTCAGGCCAGGGTCTTTGGGAGTCCTAGGGGGGGGAAGAGAGAAAATTTACAAAGGGGAATTATGATAGTTCTTTAAGCCTTTGCACAAGATATTATTTTGGCTGATTGACAAATTTCCATTCTGCCTTCCAGAGCTACTTCAAAGGACACCTGCTCTGCGATGCTTTCTCTTCCTATTTTTGGGAGTCCTCTTCCAGTGCTGCCATAGAAATTAGACAAGTCTGGTATAAAAACAGCCTTGGGAGGGCTTTGTGCTTCTTTCCCCGAGAACGGTAACACGCACGGATCTGGCGATACTAACTGGATTTGTCGGAAACCCAACGTAGCCAGAGCTGGCGAAAGCGATCTTTCCCCAGGGAATTGGGATCCATTTTCCATTATGTCGTTAAAAACTCGAAAGAGAACGAAGAGCTGTAAAACATAAGCCCCCTGCCGTGTCATTGCTTCACGCAATGCCGTGACTCGGATTCGAACCGAGGTTGCTGCGGCCACAACGCAGAGTACTAACCACTATACGATCACGGCGAGCTACTGAGGACCTGGGGCTTAAGCTGCTCTCCTGAGATCTTCTGTGTTATAAGCCCCGCCCCTCAAGACGTCACCGTTTTGTCATCGCTTGTTCCCGCCCCTCTCCAACTCCTCCCTTCGGAAAGGACGCGGGCTGCCCAGTTTTCTCGCGGTCTTGGTTGTGGCCGTCCTCCTCCGGGGGCCGGATCCCGCCGCTTCACCTGCAGGGAGTCAGCGCTCGGGCGTCCCCTTCCCGGCCTCTCCAAGGAAGTGGGGCGCTGGGTCGGAACTGATTTTCTTGTAGAATTTAAGAGACAGCCCCCATCCGAACCGGAGTGCGTTCGGATAGCGTGAGCGCCACGGCACCGCGGGCGTGAGGACGACCCAGCGCCACCGTTTGGGCGACTCCGGGGCCTCCCACTCGTACCGGCTGCGTCTGCCTGGCCTCCTTTAGTTTGCTGAGCACTTTTATTTCCTTTCTTTTACGGTTTGTGCGAACGACCGGAGGAGACGGGCCGGGGAGTTCATCCGTGCTCTGCTTCAGGGTCAGCGCGGGCGCCAGGGCGGCGGTGGTCAGTTTCAGACTGGAATGGCGGCCTTATAAACGAAGGCGGCCCTGGGCGGCCGCGTCCCCGTGGCGTCCCGGTAGCTCGCCGTGATCGTATAGTGGTTAGTACTCTGCGTTGTGGCCGCAGCAACCTCGGTTCGAATCCGAGTCACGGCATTGTGGGAACAATGGCACGGCAAGGGCGCCCTTTTGTGTTCGGGAAGCTACAGTCCTCTCTGTGATTGTTCCCAGTCTCCTTCTTGACTTTAGGCCGGATCCCAAATTATAAAATAAACTCTGGGACTTGACTCCTCTTTCTAGTTGTTCACCTTCGTATTTCTTGTTGCGTGATTGTTTTAGCAAGGCTGGTTCAAGCTTCAGTACTTTGGAATGCAGGGGTTATAAGAACAATGTGCAAACTTTCTAAGGGTTAGACGAGTGTAGAGTAGACAATGCACTGTGACAAGTGGAAAATATGAGGGCACTGGAGGGACTGATTTCCACAGTTACAATGAGTAGTGCCAATTAAGAGTTAGTTTGTGGTCAGAAAGAACTTATGTGTCCCTATGTTCATAGCAGCGCAGTTTACAATAGCTAAGATCTGGAAACAGCCCAGGTGCCCATCAGTAGCTGAGTGGATAAAAAAGCTGTGGGACATTCACACCATGGAACACTATGCAGTTGTAAAAAAGAAGGATCTCATACCCTTGGGACAGCATGGAGGGACCTGGAGAGTATTATGCTAAGCGAAATAAGCCAGTCAGAGAAAGACAAGTATCACATGACCTCACTCATATGTGGAATATAATGAACAAAATAAACTGATGAACAAAATAGATCCAGAGAAACAGAAGCATGGAACAGACTGAGGGATCTCAGAGGGAAGGCGGGGGTGAGGTAGTGAGTGGGGAGAGATTAATCAAAGAACTTACATGCTTATATGTATAACCCATGGACACAGACATTGGTGTGGCGAAGGCCTGGGGGTGGGGTGGATGCAGGGTGGAGGGGATCAATGGGGGGAAAAATGGGGACAGCTGTAATACTTCCAACAGTAAGGATAAATTAAAAAGAAAAAAAACTCATAAACACAGACATCAGTTCAGTGTTTACCAAAGGGAAAGGAGGTGGAGGGGGTTTGGTAGGGGCAGGTGGAAGACGGTAAAGGGAGGAATAAATGGTAATGGAAGGAGACTTGATTTGGGATGGTGAGCACACAATACAGTGTACAGATGATGTATTATAGAATTGTACACTTGAAACCTATATAATTAACCATTATCACCCCAATAAATTCAATTAAAAAAAAGTTAGTTTGTGGCCTCCACCTCCACAACTTCCTAGTTGATACGGTGTTTTCTCCTTGAGGATTTTTTCCTAATCTACCTCAGGTTTAAAGCAAATTTTATTTGTTTGTTTTATGAGCACTTAAAAAGTCCAAATTCAACAAATTTAGCATCAGGCAAAATGGAAGTTTTGGATTTGGCTTTCAGATGGCTGACAGCAGGCTGTGTCACTGTCAAGGAAGGAATGAGGTAGGACTTAGTGAGGAATGAGCCTCTCTAGCTGCTCCCAGGGGACCTGGGGGCTGGCAAAGCAAGTCAGGAAGCATTCCTGGGAGAGGTGGGCATTGCAATGGGGTCGTAGCCCCTTTACTGACAATTTATCAGCAAGGACTTACTGAACAGTGAGTATGAGTAAGACACTGTTGAGGGTTGTAATTTTCCCAGGCCTCCCCACTGTCAGTTTCCTAAACTTGATGAGTTTAAAGACACACAACAGGACAGCACAGACCATGAGAGAACAGAATGGGAGAAGGTGAGCCTGGGAAACTGCCAAACTTAAGAGTTTCATAAATACATATTCATATATATGAAATATATGAATATATAGATATGAAATATATATATATATGAATATATATATATGAAATCAACATCACATGAAAAAACAGAACTGGCCAACAGAAATGTGACAACTTTTATTCCTCTGACCCCTTACCAAATAGCTACATTGAAGGTTTTTAAATCCACAGGCTGGAGTGAGGTGTCAGGGAGGGAAGCAAGGAAAGGCTCTGTTTTTTCCTTGATGGTCCTGCCACCATCCTTCCACTCCTTTCCTCCACCTGCTTCAATACTGGACAGTGAGCTACTCCCAGACTCTGTTAGTCTCCCTCTAACAGTATTACGAGTAAAAACAGTCAACCAAGAAAATAAAAACCACAAACATGTACTATCCGAGATGAGATAACCCACTCTAGCCATTCACATTCATCCAAGGTGACTGAAGTGTATTCTGAGGGCAAGAATACTCTAAAGAAAGCTAAACAGCAAGTTCCTGGTTGTAGGAAGAGTAACAAAAGGGGAAGGTGTTCTCTTGCACTTCCGACTGCTGACCTTCTTAGCAGGCATACAGTTATCCTGGAGATGGGTGCATCCAGCTATCAAAATTTTGTAATATCCTTTTCTGAGGTTGCTCACTTGATTTCCCTTGCCCCAATTTCAGGCCTACAAAACAGACTTTTGTTAATGATTTGACTGCCCATGTAGATGTTCCTGCAGAGAAGAGCATTGTTCTGAACAAGCTCATTTGTTATTATTATTGCTTTTTTACTTAGATTTTTAAGAATTTGGTTGATATGATTCATTTCCCTTGAGTCTCCTTATTTCGGGGTGCACTGATAAAAGGAGTTTCTGGGCTGGCAAAGCTGAGAGCTAGAGACACTGACCTTGGATGACCTCACCTGCTGCTCTGGAATGCCCTCTTCTGAGCAGTCAGACAACACCCTCTTCCCCTTGACCTCTTGCTTTAAACCCACATTTTGTAGTTTATGATTCTGGGAATGTGGTCCTTCCTCCCACTCCTTCCAACTTGAAGTCTAAGCTCTCCTTTACGTCTCAGCACTAGGAAAGAGGCAGGGAAACCTTCAAGGGGCCAACCTTGAAGATGACAACTGCAATTTATAAGCTTTTCCACATTATTCATCTACACTTTGGTTTGAGAAGTGCTGCTTTCACCTAGGATAACTACCTGGCTCTAATGGAGCCCTTTATTGTTCATCTGGTGAGTACTTGGGGTTACTAAAAGGGACCTGCTTGAGTCTACTGGGCCTCTCGATGAGGGTGACATTGAGGTTTTGAGAAGGACAAGATGGAGATCTGGGGGGAGCCTTGTGGAGTCATCTAGGGAGGAGGCAGCAGCCCTGGACTTCCACTAGGAGGCACTGCATCCCAGGAAGTGGATATCGAACACTGAGGCTGGAAGCTCTGTCCAGCACGGGCGGCCCACAGATCCATAGCCCAGGGCCAAGAGGTGTGAGATTTTACAGCCTCAAGAACCCCCTGGCCTCCAAAATTTATTCATTCAACAAAGTTTAAGGAACCAGTCACTAATCTAGGCACCGGGGAATTAATTCTGAACAAGACAAAGCCCACCTCCCTGACTTGCTCTCTGATTCTTAAAAGCCTTTAACAGGGCACAGGAAACACATGGGTACTTCCTGACTTTGTTCCCAGTAAAATAGCTGATCTCAGTTTCTTTCCCAAAGACAGATTTTGATCAGGCCAGAGAGAGGAAGACAGAGGGTGGAGAAAAGGGAAAAGAAAGAGGAGGCTTCGGCTCCAAAGACTCTTTGCTGGCTTCCCATTTATCTGTGCTGGGCTTCTTCAATACATGTCTCAGGCATGACCCCTCTCCCCTCTTTATGTTCCCATCTGACCCAGGTTGGACCCCATTTCCCTCTGCTACTCTCAAAAAGATGATATGGACAGTGATTTCCTTGGAAGGGATCAGATTGGGACTGCTTGTGGAGGTGGAAGGAACAGGAGCGAAGCAAGGAGGTGGCAGCAACCACTCCATTCCATCTTTGTCGCAAGCAGGTTCCACTCTTTTAGGCCACAGAGTCAGCAGACCCTCCACCTGGAAAAGTTCTTGAGAACACAGCCTGTAGACTGTTTCGTCGGTGGGGTCTATAGACTTCAAAGCTGGTGCCAGCCTGGCAGCCCTTCCCCATTATTAGAGTTATCTTAATTCACTTTAGTAGAACTCAGAATTACACTTATCTTCATTGCAAGGCTGCTTGCAGAAGGCTTTTTCAGGAACTGGAGCAGCTTCCTGAGAAGCTATGAACTGAGGGGCTGAATCAGTCTCCAAACTATTCAATACCCCATCAGTGCCCTCTGGGGCTTTAGGGGAGTCAGCGGCCAAGTTTGGTACCTACCACTGGGGGTTTGTGACTCTACTTGATAAAATACCCAACTTTTCAGATTCATGTCTAAGATTTCCACTTAACAGCAGTTGGGCAAGTTGCTTAACTTCTTTAAGCCCCCATAAAATATGAGCTTAACAAAGCAGTAACTACCTCGTAGGGAGTTGGGAGGATTCAGCAAAATAGTGCATGAAAGGCCCTTGGCTCAGAGTTTTGCACCAAGTAAGCTCTCCATAAAGTTTACTACTATTATTCTTATTAATAATTGAGTTTATTGATGATGATGCTAGCCATGGTTTCTGTTAACAATTTCTCCTTCTCCCTGTAGGCCTTTGTAAAATTTTAATGAGCCCATTCAGTTCTCTGACATAGAGAGAGCTTGACAAAAGCTCATCAATGTCTAGGCTGGGCCCATGGTGCCTGGGCACCAAGCTCAAGCAGGGCTTCCTCTGCAGGTGGCATTCACTTGCCCTGTCATCTAGTGTTCTTCTTTTACAAAAATACAACTCCTTGCCCAAACTGGTTTGGCTCAGTGGTTAGAGTGTCGACCTGCGGACTGAAGGGCCCTGGGTTAGATTCCAGTGACAGTACATACCTCATTTGCAGGCTTAATCCCTGGCTCTGGTCGGGGCGTGTGAGGGAGGCAACCCATTGACGCATCTCTCTCACATTGATGTTTCTCTCTCTCTTTCTCTCTCTCTTCCACTTTCTCTGAAAAGCAATGGAAAAAATATCTTTGGGTGAGGGTTAAAATAATAATAATAATAATAATAATAATAATAATAATAAAAGAGAATGCTAGTATACAGTTGTTGGGGTAGATACAAAATTGCTTGATGTCCTACCCTTGGGGTTATCTTAAATAAAATACAACTCTTTAGAGTGTCTAGCATTTCTTTGTCATTTTCTGCAGTGTTCTTAAAAACAAAATCTAATACTTTTAAAGGGCTACTATGTATTGCAGCACTTATTAAAGGTCAGGGATATTTGGAAGATTTATTTGTTGAAAACCTAAATATCTCAACTGGGAAAATGTAGCATTTATTTTAGCTATATAATTATTAAGGGATTATATATATATATATATACACACATATAATTGACTTTAGAGAGGGGAAGGGAGAGAAACATCGATGTGTGAGAGAAACATCAAGCCCACCCTGACCAAGATCAAACCCACAACCTAGGTATGTGCCTTGACCAGGAATTGAATCCGCCACCTTTCAGTGTATGGGATGATGCTCCAACCAACTGAGCCACACTGGCCAGGACAATATATATATTTAATTTATCTTTATTGTTGAGAGTATTACAGGTGTCCCATTTCCCCCCCAATTGTCCCCCTTCACTTTGTTCCCACCCCCTCCCCAGGTCTTCACCCTGTTATTGACTGTGTCCATGGGTTTTGCATACATGCATATAACTTCTCTGGTTAATCTCTTCCCACCCTCCACCCCCCCTCCCTCTTTCCTCTGAAATATGATTGTCTGTTGCATGCGTCAATGTCTCTGGATCTGTTTAGTTCGTCAGATTCTTTTGTTCATTAGCTTCTTCTTAAAGAAGACTCTTCAACTTTTCCTGTAGTGCTGGTCTGGTGGTGATGAACTCCTTTAGCTTTTTCTTATCTGTGAAGCTTTTTATCTGACCTTCAATTCTAAATGATAGCTTTGCTGGGTAGAGCAATCTTGGTTGTAGTTCCATGTTTTTCATCACTTTGAATATTTCTTGCCACTCCCTTCTGGTCTGCAGAGTTTCTGATGAGAAATCAGCTGACAGTCATATAGGTGCTCCCTTGAAGGTAACTAAGTGCTTTTCTCTTGCTGCTTTTAAGATTCTCTCTTTGTCTTTAACCTTTGGCATTTTAATGATGATGTGTCTTGCAGTGGGCCTCTTTGGGTTCCTCTTGTTTGGGGCCCTCTGTGCTTCCTAGACTTGTAAGTCTATTTCTTTCCTCAGGTAGGGGAAGTTTTCTGTAATTATTTTTTCAAATAGGTTTTCAATTTCTTGGTTTGTTTCTTCCCCTTCTGGTACCCCAATAATATGAATGTTGGGCCTCTTGAAGTTGTCCCAGAGGCTCCTTATACTATCTTTATATTTCTGGATTCTTTTTTCTCTTCTCGTTGGGTGTTTTTTGTTTCCTCATGTTCCAAATTGCTGATTTGATTCTCAGCATCCTCTACTCTACTGTTGATTTTCTGTAAATTATTCTTCATTTCAGTTTGTGTAGCTTTCATTTCAAATTGGTACTTTATTATGTTATTGATTTTCTCAGTTATTTCCCTAATAGTCTGCTTAAACATCCTTATAAACAAAATTTTGAACTTTGTATCTATTAACTTGCTTGGCTCCATCTCATTTAGTTCCTCTTCTAGAGATTTCTTTTGTTCTTTCCTTTGTGACATGTTTCTTTGCCTCCACATTTTGGCTGCTTTAAGGTATTTGTTTCTATGTATTAGGTAGAGCTGCTGTGTCTCCTGGACTTTGTAGAGTGGCTTTGTGTAGTAGGTGTCCTGTAGAGTCCAGGTGCTCAGTCTCCCCAGTCACCTGAGCTGGGCCTTCTAGGTGGTCCCCTGTGTGGGCTGTGTGCACTGTCCTGTTGTAGTTGAGCCTTGGTTGCTGTTGGTGTCACTGGGAGGAACTGACCCCCAGGCCAATCAGCTGTGAGGACCAGCTGCAACTACAGCCAAAGAGCTGCTGTGCTGGAGATACCCCTATGGAGCAGGATTTACTTCAGTGGAGCTTTGGTGTTCATCAAATGTGCCCCTTGAGTGTGTCACTCGTGGATGTGGTAGGGTTGTAATCCAGCGCGGTCGAGTCTAACCACCCGGTGCACTGTCTCTGGGGCCTCCCAGGAGGTGCAAAGTCAGCCTGTGCCAGTGCCTTGCCCAGGGCCACCCAGCATGAGCTACACAGCAAACCGTAGTTGGCTGCTACTTGTGCTGGGCTTGGAGGTGTCCAGGAGAGGCCAAGCTATGAGCCAATGCAGCTGCTGCTAGTGCCAGGCCTGGGGCCACTTACCAAGCTGTATGGAGCCCGCTGCTGCTTGTTTGAGAGATTTGAGGAAAGTCCTAAGCATGAGGCTCGAGAGGCCCCTTGCACAGAAAAGCCCCTGGAAATGGCCTGGATGAGCTGCAGGTGGGGAGGGGCGGGGCCTCCGGGATCACGGGGCGGGGCCAAAGGTGAGAGTCAGGTGCTGGCGATTCAAATATGGCACCTGCCTGCCGGCTGTGCGGGGAGGACTCGCCAAAGGAGCCATGGCCTCTGCCAGCCCTTCTGCCTGGGAGGAAGCCGCCCCTCCACCTCCCGCCCGGATCTCAGGCAGGTTAGTTCCTCCCCGAGTGTCCCAGGTCCTTTCAGGCTGCTGCCCGGCGCTGGGCTCAGAGGGAGCGTCCGAGTGAGTCCGTGCGCGGGCCCTTTAGAGGAGCTGCTGGGGCTCCCGCAGCCTCCGCGACCCTCAGCCACAGTCCCGCTGGTTTCATAGCCCAGAGTTGTGGGGACGTCTCTTCCTGGCCCTGGAGCCCTGGGCTGGGGGCCTGCTGTGGGGCTGGGACCCCTCCCTCCTCCGGGAAACCCCCACCGCCGAGATTCCCTCCCGGGTTTCAACCACGGCACCGGGTGTGGGCCTGCGGCCACGTATCCGAGATTCAGCCCCATTCACTCTCGTCTCCGCCCCTCCTACCGGTCTCGGTGCTTCTTCAGTTCCCTGGTTTTAGGGCTTCTGTTCAGCCAGATTTCAGGAGGCTCTGAGTGAGATAGAAACATCAATGATGAGAGAGTCATTGATGGGCTGTAGCCCGCAACCCAGGCATGTGCCCTGACTGGGAATCGAACCCCGACCTCCTGAATCCTAGCTTGACGCTCAGCCACTGAGCCACACCTGGCTGGGCACAAAGAGATCTTTTGACAAAGAGTTTAAACCTAGAGCATATAACAGGAGTAAAGGAGCTCCCTCTAATTTTTCTTTATAAGAAAGTCAATGTTGTAGACATAATGTTCACTTCCCTTAAAGGAACAATGGCTCTTGACAAGAAGAAATTTGGTTTTGGCAAAGAGCTTGCTGTTCAAAATTTGTTAAAAAACATACTTACTACTCTCTTTCAATTCCTACATCAAATATATGGAAAGATATTTATAAGGAAATCTGTAAACTGATGAGTGAAGTATCCTTGAGCCCGTGTCAGTAAAAAAGCAAACTTTGTCTTTTCAAAGGTATGCATTTCACTTGTTTAGAAAGTTGTTTCTGAAAGGTCTCTTTTTTTTTTTATATCTTTATTGATTTCAGAGAGAGGAAAGGAGAGGGAGAGAGAGCTGGAAACATCAATGATGAGAGAGTCATTGATCGAGCCCGCAACCCGGGCATGTGCCCTGACCGGGAATCGAACCCCGATCTCCTGGATCCCAGGTCGATGCTCAACCACTCAGCCACGCCCGGCTGGGCTGAAAGGTCTCTTTTTAACGATCAAGATTATACAGGCTAAAGTAAAATAAAAGCTGTATTGTGATAGTTGCTTATTGTTATGGGTTGCGTGTTTGTGTCTCCCCACCCTGATGTTGAAGCCCTAACCCCCACTGTCATGGTATTTGGAGAGGAGGCCTTTGGGAGGTAATTAGGTTAGATGAGGTCATGAGAGTAGAGTTCTCCTGGTAAGAAAAAACCCAAGAGAGCTCACTTGCTCTCTCTGCCATGTGTGGACACAGCAATAAGGAGGCTGTCTGCAAGCCAGGAAGAGAGCTCTCAGCAGAGCCCAGCCATGCTGCACCCTGATCTTGGACTTCCAATCTACAGAACTGTGAGCAATAAATTTAAATTTCTGTGGTTTAAGCTACTCACTCTATTGTATTTTGTTGTGAAAACCCAAGCCGACTGATAGCACCAATAGTTTCCAGACCATGTTTCTCTTTCATTGACAGATATTTTCATATGGACTAGTATTTGTGTTGAAACCATCCAACAACCAGGCTGCCCTCTGTTCCTAGTTCTGAAGTCATCTCTTGGACCTGAGCACAGATTTGGCCCTGCCACTTTGCGTCTCTGCCCTTGTACCTTAAACATGGCCTGGGGCTAGCTATCTGGCTTTCTTATCCCACGCCTAAGCCCATCCCAGCCCCTGTTCCCACTCTGCGGGGTTATCCCCACGTGAAGGGCAAGATGATTAGTTATGTGCCAGGAAGCATCAAAGGTACAATAAAACATAAGGAGCGTAGCATGGTAGAACAAACATTGGACCTAAATTTAGAGACAGAGAAAGAAGAGAGAGCCACAGAAGGGAGGAGAGAACATTTATTGAACACCTCTATGTGCCAGGCACTGTGTCAAAGACTTTATTTAATTAAATGAATTATTTGTTTAATTCCACAGCTCTGTGAAGATGCCACCATTATCACCCTTTTAAATATTAAATAGCTTGTCTAAAGGTTTTGCCTTAGGTGGTAAAAGTGATTGTGGGGTGACAGACAACTTCTGTGGGGTTAGAGAGGACATGAATTGTTGCTTGAGTGGCTCTAGATGGTAAGAGAGAGAACAGAGATGGAAAGCCAGATTTTGTGCTGACATCCAGGTTTACTCTCATGCATCTAGGCTCTTCCCACTGCCCCAGGCTGGCTTGGCTCATTGTTGACTTTATAACCCAGGGAATAGGATGTCACCACACTGAGGCTGTACTTTCTTATATTGAAAATAGGGGAAATACACTGGCACTTGCCATACTATTTCAGAGGGTTATTGCCAGGATCTGGTGTGACAATGCACAGGAATGAAATTTATGTAGGGACAAAAAGCCATACAGTTTCAGTTCAACACCTTGTCATAGTTGCTACTCCAAAGAGGTTATAATACAGCTAAGGGGGCATGACATGAACCATGTGATAACAGTATACATGTGACTGAAATGTTCATCACTTGGATGTCCCCAAAGTTCTATGGCCTGCTGGGACCCACTCCCAACCTCCCCCACCCTTTATTATTTAAATAAAATTGTCTTGACCGCCCCCTCCTCCATCTTCTGTAGAATGAGAATAATCACCATCACTCCCAATATTTCTGAAAATCCTTGTGGCCTCTCTCCCTGTTGTCTCTGGCTCTGTTTGTATACACTGTGGCTGAATTCTCTAAATTTGCTTCTGCTCCCTGACAGTCCCAAACACCACCTGGCTTCCTGAATTCTCCAAGTATTACACCAAGCTGTACATGTAGCAGATTTTACTAAAGACTTGAGGGAAGGAAGGTAAAGTTTTAGCTCAGCACAGAAAATGTTAAATGTCCTTTTCTTTCATTGCCCCTTGGCCACTGCCACCCCTGAAAAGAGTTCACTGGCCTGCTCTTTGCATGGAGCCCTACGACCACCACATTGCTCCATTTGTCTCCCTCCTCTCCTGCCCGTTTCTACTGGCTCCTCCTAAGATGCTCCAATAATTCCTGCTCTGTTACTAATGTAGGACAAGATAGCCACCACCTATTGAATGCTTACTTTGTAAGCAGGCACTATGCTAAGTGCTGTACACTTCTCAAATAACAGACCTCACTTTCTTCTGCTTTAGATATCAGGGCACATACCTAGGAGTTTCTGTTTTTTCAACAAATAATTTTTACACAATCTCTGTGTGCTAGAGGCTGGGGTCTCTGCTCTAAAAAGGTTCATAGCCAAAAAAGCCAATCAAGATAATTTGCTAAAAAACAAACAAACAAAAAACTACAATTCTCAGTGAGGCATTGCACTGCCACTTTTATACAAATTTTTCCCCTCCAGAATGCAATATGACAATGTTACAACAAACAGAAACATTAGAGAAAAATATAAAAGATGCCCAATGTTTGGCACATGAGTAGCTCAGGCAATAAAAGAGGACAGTGGGATCATTGGAGGCTGAAATGGAGCCCAAAGGCTTTCAGAAAAAGAGGAAGTCATCTGAGTTGGATCTTGAAGGATGGGTATTATGAGAACAGAAAGAGGAGAGGGAGGCGTAGGAGGCTGGACCAGTATGGACAGTAGAGAGTTGTGGTTGAGAGCAAGGACTTCGGGCTCAGACTTAGTTCTGTCATTTGCTTACTTTGCTATTTGGCAGATTGCTTCATGTCTCTAAGCCTGAGTGTCCTTGTCTGGAAAGCTGGGATAGCAATATACCTTCCTCTAAGGTATATGGTCAGGACTAAATGAGAAAATGTGCGAATTGCATTTCAGTGACCAAAATATGATTAGTGAACAATATAGCTTTAAAAAGCAAAGGATATATATTAGGAACTTAACACTTTAGCTATTACATTTTTGGGAGCACCTTATCATTTTTATAAATTTTTTTTTTTCTTTCACTTTTGTTTTAATTTCATCATTTGGGAATAAAGTCACTATGCCCATGGAATCTCTGACTCCAAATCCTTTCAATCCTGCCTTGAAAGTAAAAAAAAACCCAGGAGAGATCAACCCTGAAATGCTTAAATAACAAATAGGATTGCTTCCTTATCACTTGTTTCCCAAACAAGGGTAGACTTTCACCAACGGGATATAGTTAGAGCATCTAGGGGGAGGGTCAGGAGCGGGACACTAACATCAACTTACTTAGACTTTGTCCACCTAGCAATTTAGCCATGGAAAATAATTAGTCATCTATAAGTCAATAAGAAATACTAGAGGTCAGGCTTTTAAAATTAGAACATGAGTCAAAAGTCTCTCAAGAAGTTCAGCAAATAGAGCATAAAGATTCTAATCCACGGTGTGACTAATTGTGGGAGGTGGTTGTTGATGCTAAGTCTCTAGAACACAAGCCTCATCCATTTCCATCTCGAAGCCCAGACTGCTCACCTGACACCAGGCCCTTAGCATTGTCAGCCTCCATCACCAGCTCTACTCTGCAAGGACTAAAGCAGCCCCCACAAGTGTCCCGGAGCCTATTTTCCTGGAGCTCTCTATCACAACCTTCTCAGGCGGAGCAGTGTGAAGTTAAATAGAAGGAGAGGTGGGAAACAGAGAGGAAGGGGTTTGAGGGAGAGACAGAGTAAAGAGAGGGAGGGAGGGTCAGAGAGAGAGAGAAATTGAAAGTAGGATGTAAAAGCAGAGGTCAGGAAAGACGATAGAAATCCCTAATGGCAGGGCAAACAGGTTATGACTCCTTAGAACTTACCATATTCTCGCTCTGCTTTCTGTGGTTAGATATATTTGGTTGACCTTTCAACTGGGATTTTTAGAAACTCTGCTGAGTAAGTAGGTTGTCTAGCACATGACCACTGAATTGGCCAAGCCCAGTGCTGCAATGTGGAGGGGTATTTATCATCTCCTTTCTCTATTTCCGCACCCTTCACGCATTCCTTGTCTCATTACTGTAAAAGGAACCTGCTTGAGAGACAAAGCTAGAGAGGAAAAGACCTTAAGCTTCTTGAAGACAAAATTCAAAAAGCATCAGGATTCCATGAGAAATGGCAAACATTTCAAAAAATAAACTATAATTGGATACCTAAGGCATTATAAAAATAATGGGGTTTTGGGGAAACACTTGTTATCAACAGCCCTTTAAACCATTACAAATGCCCCCACTACTTCATGGCTTGGTATTCAGGGTCGGTCCTATCCAAAATTATGACATTGGAAGAAATGTATCTTTTAAATGCTTCCCTTTGCATTCTACTCCATCCAGGTCCTTTTTTCCTCCTTCATAAGCTCTTCCCTCAAGGAACTTCCCCTCTGGTGAGTAGAAACAAAGGCCTTAGCTCTAACTCACACTTAACTCCAACACAAAGCCAAGTGAGGGAAAGTAAAAATGGGAGGGGGAACGTCAGTGAGAGAAAGAGGGGAGTTCTCTGACTGGTGTGGCTCAGTTAGTTGAGCGTTGTCTGTCTGGTGCACCAAAAGGCCACCAGTTCAATTCTGGGTCAAGGCATATACCCAGGTTGCAGGTTTAATCCAGTGCTTACGGGAGGCAACCAATTGATGTTTCTCTCTCACATTGATGTTTTTCTCTCTCTCCCCGTCTCCCTTCCTCTCTCTTTCTAAAAGCAATAAAAACATATATATAAAAAAAAAGAATGAAGAGGGAAGTAAGTATAAGGAATGCTTTACCTAGGGGAGGAGGTGGCATCTGGGAAGATAGCAGAAATTTCTTGTTTAGAACAAATTGGTGCTGAGACACCAGTGAGTCATCTAAGTGGAAATAAACTTCAGGTTTCTGGGAAGACAGGAGTGTAGGAGGAGACTTCTCAAGGTCAGGGTTAGAGAGAGGGACTGGACATCATCTCTATAAAGTGGGAGGTGTGTAATAGGCTGTTGGGTTCACTGAGGGCCTGAGTGCATGACCAGCAGAGCAGGGTCCTTATACCATGCCCACCAGGCAACTGCCGGAGACTTGATGACTTACAGTACCTATAGTCAGTGCAGTTGTGGCGAATGGGAAGACTTTAAAGGTCCATTTTGCTCTAAAAGTCTACAAGATAACCTGCTCCACACCCCCAGATAAAGGTATTTTATGACCCTGGCTGGTGCCAAGGCAAGATGAAATTGAGCAAGGGAGGAACAGGAGGGCCTCCAAGTACTCCTCCTTAGTGCTTTGATTTCTTGTCATCCTTTTGGAAGAAGGGTAATTTCCAAATCTGTGCTCTTGCTTAGCAGATAACAATATAATGTAACATAGCCATTCAACATTAGCTCAGCCAGTGATGAGAAAGTTGGAATTTTCAGTTTGTTGGTTCTCTGCCTTTCCTTTTTTTTTTTTAATGTTTTTATTGATTTCAGAGAGAGAAAGGGAGAAGGAGAGAGAGATAGAAACATCAGTGATGAGAGAGGCTCATTGATTGGCTGCCTCCTGCACACCCCCTCCTGGGGATTGAGCCTGAAACCTGGATATGTGCCCTGACCAGGAATCTAATGAAGACCTACTGGTTCATGGGTTTACGCTCAACCACTTAGACACACCGGCCAGGCTCTGCCTTTCCTCTTAATACAGTTTCCTCAAGGAACTTTCCTCTGGCAAGAGGAACAAACGTCTTAACTCTAACATAAGCTCTGTACCTAGCTTTAACACATACTCAGCTTCATTTTAAACAAATTTTCAGTAGTTTCTCTAGAGGAAGCTAAATGACATTGGCACTGCATTAACCCTGTGGACCCAACCAGTGTTAAGACCTTCCAAAAGCTTGCCTGACTGGTGTGGCTCAGTGGATTTAATGCTGTCCCATGCACAAAGAGGTCTGGTTCGATTCCCAGCCAGGGCACGTGCCTGGGTTGGGGGAGTGCAGGTGGCAGCCAACTGATGTTTCACTCTCACATCGATGTTTCTTTCTCTCTCTCCCTCTCTATCTAAAAATCAATAAAAACATATTAAAAAAAAAAAAAAAAAGACCTTCCTAAAGCTCAAGATGGGGTCACATGTGAGAAGATGTCAGAGGTATCAGAAAGATTCTGGTGTTCAAAGCTATCTAGGTCCTTTCTTTAGAGCATGTCTTCTGTCTTAGATAATAGATATTAGACCTTCTAAAATATGAGTACTGCTTCTGTGGTAGACAGACAGACATGAGCAGAGCAATAACAATGGGCCAGGTACAGAAGGTCACTAGGGCAGAAAGCCCTGGTCACCTAGCAAAGGACAATTGTAGGGTGGGACCTCACCCCCAGGGTGACCTTTCCTCCCCTAGCATATCACTTATCATGCAGTTTGGACCCCCTGACCTTTCCTCCCTAGAGACAACATCTAGGCCTCAGTTGTGTTTCAGCTCCAGGCCCAGAAAAGCAGAAAAGCCAGACAAGCGACACCAAGGCTGACCTCAGGACCAGCTGCATTGAATAATGATCCCCTGCCCTGGCACAGACCAATAAGTCAGTAGAGACGCTGACCCCGAAAGGACATACCTGGAAAGCTGCTGAATATTCTATTGAGATATTACTCTGGGACCTCCCCTAAAATCTCCACCCTTAAAACCCTTAGGACAGAGGACCCAGCATGTTCTCCCTCCTGGGAGCATGCCCTCACCTTTTTCTCTTCCCTCCCTTTCCATTATTTTCCTCAATATCAAGCTCCAAGGGCCCTTTCTTTACCTCTATAACTTGTTTCCTAAGCCCATTTCTTCTATGAATTACTTCTTCTATCTCTGTGATTTTCCAAATAAATATTCTCTTATAGTTTGAGTCTTGGCTCTGAATTCTTTCCTAGCCAGAACTCAAGTACCGAGTTTGCTGAACTCAGGTCCAGTCAGACCACACCAGTGTAACCCCTGGTGCCATTCCTGCCACCTACAATACTTCAGTTGCATTTCATAGATTTTGATGTTTTCATTTCCATTCAATTAAAATATTTTCTAATTTCCCTTATGACTTCTTTGACTCATGGGTTATTTATAAATATCTTGTTTAATTTCCAAATATTTGGGGGACTTCCAAGATATCTTTTTGTTAATGATTCCTAGCTTAATATCTTTGTTGTCTTAGAGTATATTTTGTACAATTTCAACTATTTTAAATATTTTAAGTTATTGTGATTTTTTGGGCCCAGAATATGTTTTATCTTGGTGAATGTTCTGTATATACCTAAAGCCAATGTATATTCTTTCTTGTTAGATAAAATGTTTCAAAAATGTCAGTTATGTCAAGTAAATTAATAGTGTTGTTCAGGTCTTCTATTTCCTCATGCATTTTCTGCCTACTTATTCTGTTAATTATTGAGAGAAGAGTATTAAACTCTCTAAACATAAATGTATATTTGTCTATTTCTCCTTTCAACTTTATTGGGGCTTTGCCTTATATCCTTTGAAGTTACATTGTTTAGTACAGATACATTTAAGATTGTTAAATATTCTTGATGAATTTACTCCTTTTCATTAAAATAGCATTTCTCTTAATCTCTAGCAATATTCTTTTTTCTGAAGCTTAATTTTTCTGATATTAATATAGATACTCCTGCTTTGTGTGTGTTTCCATAAAATCTCATTTTCCATTCTTTTACTTTCATTTTATATTTTTATATTTAAAATTAGTTCCTTACAGACAGCATACAATTAAGTCTGTCTTGCTTTAATTTTTTTTATACATTGCTCATTAACTTTTTTAAAAAGTAAGTTTTTATATTATTTATTTTAGAGAGAGAGGACAGGAGAGGGAGAGAAAGAGAGAGAGGAACATCAATGTGAGAGAGAAACATCAATCCCCATGCATACCAACTTGGAATTAAACCCACAACCTGGGTATGTGCCCTGACCAGGAGCTGAACCAGTAACCTCTCTGTGCACTGGGAAATGCTCAACCACCTGAGCCACACTGGCCAGGGCCTTGCTTTTATTTTTAAATTCAATCCGGCAATCTCTGTATTTTTTGCTGTGTTTAGACTACTTATATTTAATGTAATTATTGACATGGCTTGCTTAAAATCTACCATCTTGCTAGGTGTTTTCTGTTTGTTTCATTTGTTCTTTATTTTCTGCCTTCTTTTGGATTAACCGAGTATTTTTATGATTTTATTTAATTTCCACTTTTGACTGATTCTTTAACCACTAAAGTTTTTTTAGTGGTTGCAGTATACATCGTTAAAGATCAGATTCTATGTCTAGATAATATCATACAGCTCCACAGGTAGTAAAAAGACTTTACAACAGTATACTCCCAGTTTGTTCTTCTGACTCTGATTGACTTGCAAATGTTAAACCACCCTTGTATCCTTGAAATAAATCACATTTGATCATGGTGGATGATCCTTTTAATGTACTGTTGAATTTGGTTTGCTAATCATTTGTTGAGAATTTTTGCATCTATGTAAATCAGAGATGTTTGCCTATAATTTTCTTTTTTTGTGTTGTAATTGTCTGGTTTTGGTATCAGGATAATAATTGGCTTCATAAATGAGTTTGGAAGGCATGGGCCCTTTAAGAGATATTCCTCAGTTCACCACAGCCCTGCAAGTCTCGTGGGCTTGAGCCTCATTGTTTTTTAAGGCCAGATGTTAGGGGGCTTCTCTCTCAGGTACTGGTCTTTTTTTTTTTATTGTTGACAATATTACAGATGCCCCCAATTTCCCCTGCCTTTGCCCCCTGTCACCCAGACCCCACCCTCCCCTTTCTTGGGCTCAGGTGCTGGTCTTAAAAGTTGGGGTGCCCAATGTGAAGTACAAACCCTTCACTCCTCAGGGAGAGCCTTCAGGTTTCGAGTCCGTTCCTGATTGCAGGCTGCCATGTGGGGGGCAGGGAGTAGGGGACTGGAGGGGGGCTGGCGAGGATATTTGTGATGGGATTGTGTCTCAGCCGTTCCTACCCACTTCCATGTGGTTTCCCTCTCATTTGCCTGATGTGGAAGGACTGCTCCACCAGTTTTTAGTGTTTTGGTTTTTGTTTTTTTTTCTAGGGGAAATTGTTCCATGTATAGCTATAGATTTGGTGTGTCTGTGGGAGGTGAATTGAGGTTCTTCCTATGTGGATAGACAGGAGCAGTGTGTTAAAGGCAGAAAGAACAGCATCCACAAACTTGCACAGGCACAAGGGAACGCTGTGTGTTTAGGGAACAACATGCAGCTAAGTATTACTGGAGGGTAGGCAGAAACTAGATCATTTTGAACAAGTTCGAAGAATTCTCTTTCTCCTTCTATACATTCTTCCCTTGGCCAACCAAGTCCTATAGACTTGTTTCCTTCTATCCAACTCTGCTACTGCTTTGGTTAGAGCCTCACCATGTCTGACCTGGACTAATGTTTTTGTCTCCTGGCTGGTCTCCCTGTGCTCAGTGTGCATCCTACCAAGCCGTCCTCATGCCTCCCAATTTGGTTCAGAATAAGCCCAAATTTTTAGCCTGGTTTATAGGATCCACCTCCATCTGGTACTTGACTGCATCTCCAGACTTATTTCTGGATAGATCACCCCCATTCCACTCACATTTCTCTCCCTTCATTCCTTAACTAATTTCTCTATTTTGTCCTTAATTTCTTGAAAATTTCTCTCCATTCTTCAGCTAATTTTTGCAGCCTCCTTAGCATGTCTATGCCTTTGTTCAAGTTTCTCTCTTGGCTGGTATATCTTTCCCCTTCTCCATCATTGATCCCCTACTTACCTTTCAAGACTTTCCAGACTCAGGGCAAATGTTACCAACTCCGTGAACCTTTCTGACACATCTGTCTTCCCTTAATGATTTGTAAAGTTCCTTCATGGCAGAAACAATATTTCATTCATCTTTGAATCTTCAGCACCCAAAACAGTGAGTACTCAATAAATATTTGTTGAATGGATTAATAAAAGACCTCCTAGTGATTATTTCGCATTGAATCCTGCATAGTCCTGTTTTCTGTTTTTTTGTTGTTGTTTTCCCCCCCTAGTAATTGTCTTTCCCGTACAAAATGATAAGTTTTCTGAGTGCAGAGAACCTTCTCGTAGTTCAATGCTGGGCAACGCTTCTGCTGATATGCCTGTTAGGAGTTCCTGCAGAACTTTTAGACCTGACCCTGTAAAACAGTCTTAAAAACATGTAAATATTTAACTTGAGAATTGCACTCCTCCTCTACAGGGGCGGAGAGGCACAGGAAAAGAGGGCCCAAGACAAAAAGAGCCACAGGAAAGCCAGTCCCAGCCTGTCCCTTCAGAGTCCGGATCTCTTAGAGCTGAGTTTTTCTTTCGGTCCTTTATTGAGGAAACAGAAGGAATCCTGCAAGCTGGTGTAAGAAAGGGTATTTGGGGAGGGAAGGAACCTGATTTGCCAAATTTCTTAACTAATTGAGTTTAGATCAAATTCAGGTTGTTCTCTGCCTATATAGGAAGGTCTTAATTTACACAACAAAAATTTGTCAGGTGTGTTTAATGAAATTATACTTTAAATGACCAAAGAGATTACATTTAAAAAAACAACAACAACAATTCCATGGGGAAGTAAATTTTCTGCAAAGTAAAGAAACATCCCAGAATGAGTTAATAAATTTGAATGTTTGTCTATTAGGGTTGCTTACAGTGAGGCTCAAATATTGCTTTAGTTTCTTGATTCATTTTGTTTTAAAACTTTCTTTATTGGGATCATTAACATTTATACTGACTATTCTAAGTGCAGGTTTCTTTTATTTAACTAATGAGGAGCTCTCTTAGATGCTCCAAAAACAATTTTTGTACTACAATATAGTCAGGAAGTTGAAAGCCTGCTAATTTTTGTTTTCTCAGCAATATGTTGGGGTCTGGGGCCTTCCCAGCCCCCGCCTTCCTTTCTGTTTACTTCTTACCTGGTCCAGGTCAGTGGGGCCTCTCCCAGGCTAACAGGAGTAGTTGCCCTCTGACTCTTCCTTTAAGGGACCCAATGGGATCCTTTTTTAGTCTAGGTCCTGGGGACCTGGGTAAACCACTGATTCATTTCAAGTCCTCCTGCCCTTTGTTACTCTTCTCCTATCTTATTACCCTTCCCTACCTATTCACAATAGGAAATAGAAGTCTGTATTTCATTATTTTATTAAAATTATGCTTCTGACCTTTCCAATTTTCAGTTCTTAAAGAAATCAACTAAGTCTCTAAAGACTTTTAATTTTGTTTCTCCTGTGGGTAAATGGCCCTAAAAGTTCTCCCTAGCCCCATGTTATAGAATGACCAATCGTTCAGCCTCGGCTCTGCATTTGTTTTTCAGTTGAGAACAGGAGATGGAGAAAACAAATGGAAAAGAGGCCACTGCTCTGTCCATAGTGGAGACTGGCATAGAGAACCCAGGGCTGGAGCTCACGGTAATCTACCGGTTTAGTTTCTGCAGAGCTTTTGGGTCTGCTGTGTGGCCTTCTTGTAGGGTCTTTGGCTGCTCACAACCCCCATCACCCCTGGCAGGGCCCTGTGACTGACTGTAGCTCTGCCTGTGCTTACAGGAGGAAGGATTAAATCCTGAGGGAACCAGGAGGACTGGAGGGCCGGGACAAAGCCTCGGCGATGGGCCGGGGCCTTCCACTCCCTGGAGGTATGTGTGCTCTAGAATTGGTTCAGTTAGGACCTAAGGACTAGGACAGGTTAATCGTGGCCACCGGACTAAGGAAGCTCACGGTAATTGTGGCAGTAAGACTCACAGCCACCTCACCTTACCCTATGCACATCTGTATTTGTATCTAAACCTGTGCCATATATAATGGGAGTTGGTTGGACTGACAACAAAAATAACAACGAGAATAAGAACTGACACTTATTGAGTACGCACTATTGTGCAGAATGCTTTATGTGATTCATTTAATTTTCACGGCAACAGGCCGATACTGATTTTAATCCCTTTTTTCCAATTAGAAAATTGAGGCGTAGAAATTAACTTGCCTATATCATTGAAAGGAAAAAAAGAGCTCTCCTCAGATTTAGGGGTTGGAAAGAAAGAAAAATCAGAAAGAAAAAGAAAGAAAGAAAGAAAGAAAGAAAGAAAGAAGGAAGGAAGGAAGGAAGGAAGGAAGGAAGGAAGGAAGGAAGGAAGGAAGGAAGGAAAGGAAGGAAGGAAGGAAGGAAGAAAGAAAGAAAGAAAGAAAGAAAGAAAGAAAGAAAGAAAGAAAGAAAGAAAGAGAAGGAAAGAAGAAAGAAAGAAAGAAAGAAAGAAAGAAAGAAAGAAAGAAAGAAAGAAAGAAAGGAAGGAAGGAAGGAAGGAAGGAAGGAAGGAAGGAAGGAAGGAAGGAAAGAAAGAAAGAAAGAGAAAGAAGGAAAGAAGAAAGAAAGAAAGAAAGAAAGAAAGAAAGAAAGAAAGAAAGAAAGAAAGAAAGAAAGGAAGGAAGGAAGGAAGGAAGGAAGGAAGGAAGGAAGGAAGGAAAGAAAGAAAGAAAGAAAGAAAGAAAGAAAGAAAGAAAGAAAGAAAGAAAGAAAGAAAGAAAGAAAGGGAGAGAAGGACCATCATGAGGGATAGTAGTGAAAGTAGAAAAGTACAGTCTTGAAAGTCAAAGGAGAAGGGAGCATCGAATGAAGGCACAGCTCACAGTTCTGTCTGAAACAAGGGTCAGGGAAGGAGTGAGAAAAATCTTTGAATCTGATCATGGATTTGGTCCCAGAAGTAATGGCTAAGAAAGTTGTTTGGGTAAAAGGGGTCCAATGGAAGCCATGTTGCATGGTGTGGAAAAGGGTCCAGATATTTATTTAAAAAGTGCAGAAGTCATACGTTGAGAAGCTTAAAAGAAGCTATTGAATAATTTCTAAAGGTAATACTCCCAAACAAAAAGTTACTTTTTTTTTCTTTTCTTTATTTTCAAGCATTAACTTAGTGACTTCACAGAGAAAATAAGCTTAAAAATTTAAATTCTATTTCTTCTCTAGAAATTCACTTCGGTATACAAATTGATATATATCAATATGGACATGGCTGGCCCGAATGCAGTGGTGCCTACAATTAATTGATCACAGCCAGTTACAGATTTTTGCCCTGGCCAGTGTGGCTAAGTTGGTTGGGTGTCATCTCATTTATCAAAAGGTTGTAGGTTCAATTCCCCATCAGGGCACATGCCCTGGTTTCAGGCTTGTTCCCTGTTGGGGACATGCAGGAGGCAGGGGATTGACATTTTGCTGTCGTATGGATGCTTCTTTTTCTCTCCCTCTCCCTTCCTCTTTCTCTAAAAATGAATAAAAAATCTTTTAAAAGAATATGGTCATGGCCCTAGCCAGTTTGGCTAAATGATTAGAGTGTCGGCCTTCAGACTGAATTGTCCAGGGTTCGATTTCAGCCAAGGGCACATACTTTGGTTGTAGGCTTGTCCTCAGCCCTGGCCGGTGTGTGTGTGCAGGAGGCAACCAATCCATGTGTCTCTTTCACATCAGTGTTTCTCCCCTCCCCCACCCCTGCCACTCTCTCCAAAATGGAATGGAAAAAATATCCTCGGGTGAGGATCAGGATTAAAAAAAAAAAGAATATGGTCACGTGCGAATCTATTAGAGTAGTTAAATCCCAGAGACACTTTTAGAGTAGAATTGACAAGATTTTAGTGATTATCTGAAGGCCAACCATTTTCGGGACTCACACTCAGACCTGCCTATGGCCTCTCTTAACTGCTGTTTTTGGTTCCTCAGGAAATCCTTAATCTGATCTTGCAATGTAAGTTGATGTTAGCTTCTCTTTCTTTTCATTACTCTTTCTGAACTTAGCCATATATACATACATATTCACAGGACATCTTTATCCATTCATCCATTGACAGGCACTTAGATTTTTCCATCTCTTGGCTGTTGTGAATAATGCTGAAATAAACATGGGAGTACATACATCTCTCCAATATTTTGTTTTCATTTCCTGTGGGTCCTGTGGGCATATACCTATAAGTGAAATTGCTGAGTCATATGGTAGATCTATTTTTAATATTTGGAAGAGCTTCCATATTGTTTTCCACACTGGTTGAACCAATTTACCTTCTCACCAACAGAGTACAAGTGTTTCCTTTTTTCCACATCCTTGCCAACACTAATTATATCTCTTATCTTCTTGACAATGGCCATTCTAACAAGTGTGAGATGACAGCTCATTGCGATTTTTCTTTGCATTTCTCTGATGATTACTGATGTTGAGCATCTTTTCATATACCTGTTGGCCATTTGGATATCTGCTTTGGAAAAATGTCTATTCAGTTCCCCTGTCCACTTTTTAATTTTATTGTTTGTATTTTTTTTGGTTTTGTTACTGAGTTTTATGAGTTCTTTATATATTTTGGGTATTAACCCCTCATCCAATATATGGTTTGCAGAAATTTTCTCTCATTCTGTAGGTTGCTTTTTCATTTGGTTAACTGTTTCTTTTGCTATGCAGAAGCTTCTAAGTTTGGTGTAGTTCCACTTGTTGATTTTTTGCTGTTGTTGTTTGTGCTTTTGGTGTCATATCCAGAAAATTATTGCCAAGATCAATGTTAAGGAGCTTCTTTACCTACATTTTTGTCCAGGAGTTTTATGATATCATATCTTATGTTTAAGTCTTTGATCCATTTCGACTTAATTTTTGTGAGTGGTGTAAGACAGAAGACCAATTTTATTGTGGTGCATGTGTTTACCGTTTTTTCAACACTATTTGTTGAAAAGACTATCTTTTCCCCATTGGGTGTTTTTGGCTCCCTTGTCGAATATTAGTTGACTATATATGTGGGAGTTTAATTCTGAGCTCTCTATTCTGTTTTATTGGTCTATGTGTCTTTTTATAACATGCCATACTGTTTTTATTACTATAACTTTGTACAGTATTATATTTTGAAACAAAAAAGTATGATACCTCCAGTTTTGTTCTGCTCCTTCAGGACTGCTTTGGCTACTTGGGGTCTTCTGTGGTTTCATATGAATTTTAGGGTTGTTTTTTTAATTTCTGTGAGCAATGCCATTGGTATTTTGTTGGGGATTGTGTTGAATCCATAGATGGTTTTGGGCAGTATGCACATTTTAACAATATTAAATCTTATGACTCATGAACACAAGATGTATTTCCATTTTATTTTTTTAATGCCTTTCCTCTTTTTATGCCTCTCTTCAGATTGGCCCAATATTTTAAAATATTTTATCTCCTTTGTTGGCTTATTCGCTATAGCTCTTTGTTTTGTTATATTAGTGCTTGCTTTAGTGTTTATAGTGTACATCTTCAACCCATCAAGTCTATCTTTAAGTGATATTATATCCTTTCACATAAAGTATAAGAACCTTATAATAGTATACTTCTGTATCTCCCCTTCCAGCCGTTATACTACAATTGTTTATGTTTATACATTTTATTTCTATGTGTTATAAATCCCATCTTACACTGTTATTATGTTTGTTTAAACACTGAATTATCTTCCCATATGCTCCAACTTAAATGTAGCTGCACCTGCATGAATTTTATCTCTTTCCCTCCTTTATCAGAAGGTCTACCCTCCACAAGTCTGAAGCCAACATCATTACCCATCTTCTTAATCCCATCCTCTCTATCCCCTTCTATGGAGCCCTCTTTCCCCTATATCTTCCATTACTCCTCAGTAGAACCTTCCCCAATCTGTAAGTGTACTCATATATATATTTTTTCTTATAATAAACAAACAAACAAATCAACCTTACCTCAACCTTGTGATTATCCATTTCCTTCATGGCCAAGTTTCTCAGAAAAGTGGGATTTACTTGCAACAGCATTTTCTCACCTCTCCATTCACTTTTCAACCCTGTGTAATCTAGTTTTTACTACCACTGATCAGCTGCAATTTCCTTACTCAGATAAGTAATATTAAACTAACTTATCAAGTCCAATGTACACATACTTTCACTGGAAATCTCTGCAGCGTGACCCTTCGGACCCTTTCCTTCCTTGAAGCTAATGTTTTGATTTTAAGGACACTACGCCCTCCTCATTCTGCCACCTCTCTGGAGGTCCTTTCTTTTACTTTTCCAGGGTCTTCTCTTCTCATGCCTACACTTAATGTCTTGATTCACAAAGCCACATCTGAAGTCTGCACCTTTGTTCTAAGCTTCAGCCATATATATCTAACCATTGGCCAAATATCTAAACACTTAGATGTCACATACATACTTCAAATTACACATTGACACCAAACCCTTATCAGCATAGGTTTGAGGCTTCCATACTACATCAGATCTGGGCTGGGCTCGAGGCACACAGATGAATAAACGCCCATCTCCTCCTCACGTCTGTCTCCCCTCTGGTTTGCTTCTCCCCTGTAGTCTCTAGTTTGGTGGGTGTTTTCACCCTAAGTCACCCATGGCAGGAATGTCATTATCATCCCAGTTTCCCTCCACTTGATGTTAACCCTCTCTCCTAACACCTGTGCCATTCATCCCTCAAATGAGTCCTCCCATGCACCCTCCGTTCCTTCCTAAATGGCCCCCGGCCCATCTCCCAACCCACTGCCACCAGAGTCATCTTTCTAGAACAGATATCTGTTCGCATTATTACCTTGCTTAAATTCTACAATGGCTTTCCACTTCTTCAAGATAATGTCTAAATCCCTAACCATGACATATCTACACGACCTGGTTTCTATGCCTTTTTTACCAGCTTTCCTCCCACCATCCATCCACATGCTCCCTGCTTCCCAGTGACAGAAAAATAATAATGTTCTTTCAAAATGCTAAGCTCACTCAGGTATGCGTTTCCTCTTCTAGAGATACCCCAGCCTTCTCTTCTAACTGCCTTATCCACTTAGCAAACTTCTTCCCCTTTCCTTTCCTGTCAGCTCATCGGCCCTCTCCTTTGTGAAAGCTTCTTCAACATTCACAGGCTTGGTTACCTGCTTCTTCTTTTCTGCTCTCTTAGCAATCACAAGTTTGGAACTGTGGAATGATCCCTCTGAAATTCTAGTCTTGCATCTCTAAGGAGAAGCCACATGGAGTAATGGAAAGATCTGGGTTTTAAATCCTTACTCTGCCACCTGCTGGCAGGCTCAGTTCCTTTGCTCATAAACTTACTTGCACCTTGTGGTTTAGGGGAGGATGGTTGGTGAGGTCTTGCAGTGCCTGGTAAAAGGTGCTTAATAAACAGCATCTGGTTTTTCTTTTTCTTCACAGGCAAACTTTTTAAAAAAGTAGTCTGTATATGCTCACACTCACTTAGTCCCTTGCAGTTCTGCTTCTGCCCAGTCACTGTCCTGTAAATAGCTCTCTCAGACTGAACCAGTCACCTCTTCACTGCCGAATCTAGCATCTTCTTCTCATTGGCCATGCTGCTTGATTTAATCACCATTGACTATCACTGACCTCTCCTTTTTCTTAAAGATCATTTCTCTTTTTCACTTTTCCTCCTAGCTCTCCACCTGCTCTTACTGTCTGCTGTGTCTTCTGGCTGCCCTATCAGAGCAACTGTTCTGACTTCCTGGGAGGGATGGTGGTAAACCTGGTAGTGGTGGGCTAGATAGGAAGGTGGATGTGATCTGTATAAGTTACCAGGAGGGAGGTTTGGAAGGGTGCCTCCATCCTATGTTGCATGGCAATGCAATTCCCAAGTGAAGAATTGTAGGCAGCACTTCCTTGCTGAGAGCTCCTCCCAACTCCCTCTTTGTTTTGTTTCTCACTGGGGCCAGAGCCTGATACCAATAGCTGAATGAGGTAGATCTCCTTCATCTTCAAATTCCTAGTGAAATCTTTTTAAAAGGTGTAAATAGGGGCAAGCTGTATTAGCACAGGAAGTCCATGATGGGCATTAACCATATTCTAGAAACCAGGAGAAACTTTTGCTAACAACACAACTAAAGGGTCTGGCTGAAAAGGTCATTGAAGGTAGTCATGACTCCTCATAATGAGAGAGAGCACTTTATCGGTGAAGACTCCACCCCCTGTCAGAACCACCGCTACCTCTAACTTGGAGAGAACAGAGTTCAGGAAGGAAGAGTTTGAGCGTGGGTTGAAGGGCCTGTTAGAAATCCCATCATACAGGTCCTTCTTGTCTTTGTGGACCTTTGGCATTGGGTCTCTGCTGTCAGTGTGAAGAAGACCTGATGTTTTCTGTTATCTGAAATGGGCACATCAAGCAGAGATTTGGGTACAGTGTGGAGGGAGAGCTCTTTCAAGGCAATACATCCATCACAGCTCAGCAGTTAAAGACCTGGCTGTGTTCTGGTTTAGGTTCCCTCCTCATTCAACCTAGGCTGACTCTCAGAACTGGACATCCCCAGATGCACAGAGTCTCTGCTTCCAATGTAAGTTTTCTGGCTTCCATTTGTCAGAACTTTCTCTTACCTTCCAAAAAACTCCTATTTGGCTTTCCACTGTGGCGTATTGATAAGCTTTTTGTTTCTCACTCTGTCACCACTCTCCCTTGGACACTTTTGATAACTATCCTCAAACCCTATACAACATCACCCAGCTCTTCTTGCCCATTCAGTTTGAAACCAGTTGCGTACATAACTTTGAATCTGGCAAAGTGGTACAAGTACAGTACTCATTGACCAGTTCTTTTTATATCATCTTTAAAGTAAAACCTTTGAGCCCTTGAAAAGATTCTGGTCACTTCTGCCTGGAGGCCCTTGCCCTTTACTCAGACCATCATTTGATTCCAGGTTGACTCATTTCCTTTCTTTTTAGTTCTTCAAGCTAGAGCAGCAGATTCACCCAGGACTACAATGTCAACGGTCATTGCAGATGGATTTTCAGAAAGCTATGCTAAGCTTCCCACTCTAATTCAGAAATGATAGTACCCCAGACCCTAGGAGTTTCCATAACTCTGTCTCCCTTCATTAGGGGAGTTTCCACATCTTGCGGATAACATCACTGAGAAGATGGATGCATACTCTTGCTGCTAGGCCTGACGTATAGTGCCCTCTAATGTTATGTACAGCTAGCGTGACCTCTCATCTTTACACTACTCTTTCTTGCTCTGTCGCTTGAGGCTGCAGGCAGTAAGCATGTAAGTGAGAGGGTTATTGTTAGTCCACATCTGAAAAGCCTCCCATGTACACACTGGCAGAACTTAACAGCGGGTATGTACTTCAAACAAGTGTGGTCGAGGTTTCAGGTTTCACCATCTATCAGATTTCTTCTCAGTTCAGCTTCCTGATATAACATAATGCTAACCCTCAAGCTATACCATTATGTAAAGTGAAGGGCTTGGTAGTATTAGCAAGATCCTAGGCCAAGCAGAATACCAGGATCATGAACACCTGCTCGCATGCCTCTGCACTGCTTCTCAATTGGTTTCTTTGTTCATTTGGATGCCTCTCATGGCTTTCTTTCTTTTTTTTTTAATTTTAATTTTTTTAAACCAGAGGTCCAGTTCCAACTTGATAGTCTATGATCAGGTAGGTTGTTAATGGGTTTTGCAGAAATGAGTGTTCTTAATTGATTTCTGGTAGTACCCACCGAACTTTAGTTCCCAGGAAATGGTCAAATCTGATTACAAGGTGACGGCAGAAACCTTCTCTTGGCATGTGATTTATATTCACTCTTGGACTAGTGCATGCCCACTCTTCTTTTGCAGTGGCCTTGCTGAACTTGCTTGACTGGGCATACTTTTATATCAGCTTCACCTAGTGTATCAGTTTGGGTCCCAACAGGAAACAAATGGCATACTTAAGTTGGGATACCTAGAAAAGGTTCGCAAAGAGACCATTACAAAGATGTGTGCGAGATGCAGTGGAACCACAAGGAAGGACAGTGCAAGAACCCGAGGCTAGCAGCGGGGAGCTGCTACTATTCCCAAGCCGGAAGGGACAAGATTAAGAGAACCTAGGAGAGTCAGATAAAGAAGACTTCAATATGCTGACCTCAGTCTTTTCTTATACCCTGATCCCCTTCTTGGGTTCCCCTGGTGGAACCCAACTAGATAAGCCAGAGGGCACGGGAGTCCATCGGTTTAGCCCATAAGGTAAGACTCCCTGGGCACAGAGCAAGGTGGAGAGTGGGACTGGAGGAGGAATTCAAATATATCCAGTACACGCAGGAAGACTAGGGTTAAAATTAAATTCATTCCTCGACATGCTTTGCGAAAGATGTTCCAAAGATAATGATGCCCTTCGGGCACACTGACACCTCTGAGCAATCCTTCTTTTACTCACTACATTCTCTATTAAGCCTGGAAAGGTAGCAGAGTCCTTGGGACCCTAAAGTATCCTCTTGAATTGATTCAGGAATGTGGAAACAGATTGTTTCCCCGTTTTCCCAATGACCTATATCTGATAAAACATGTTCTACTCCGCTAATAGGCAGGGCACCCTACAGAAAGGGAAATGAGGAAGAAGAGGAGGAAGGAGGAAAAAGGAAGACTGTGTATGAAGAAGAGGGGGGGTGTTAGATGGGAAAGGCAGCGATGGAGAGAGAGCCATGGACATTCGTGAGCCAAGACCTCAAGGCATTTGGAGTGAGTGGCTGGTCCCAGCCCTGGCTAAGCTGTCCTGCCTCAGCATGATGGCCAACTGGGACTTTCTTCCTGGGCTTGCCTTCTCTGGAGCTTTAAGAGTTTGGAAATTAGAGCTTTTTGCTCGAATGACTGCAGTGTGCTGGGGATACTGAGGAATGGCAGAGACAGGCTAGTCTGAGATCTAGGTAACATGCAGCATAGGGTGATGGTGAGGAGCTCAGATCCTGAAACCAGACTGCCTGAGTTCACATTCTGTCTTTACTCCTTACAGCTTCCATGACCTTGGGAAAGTTACTTAACTTCTGTTTTCCAGTTTCCACATCTGTAAAATGAGAATAATAACAGTAGCCATCTCAAGAAATTTTAGGAGGAGTCAATGGGTTACTATTGGTAAAGTTGTTAGAGAGAGCCCAGCATGTAGGAAGTGCTATCTAAATGTTTGTTGTTGTTTTTTTAAAATATATCTTTATTGATTTCAGAGAGAGGAAGGGAGAGGGAGAGAGAGAGAGAGAGAGAGAGAGACAGAAACATCAACAATGAGAGTCATTGATCGAGCCCGCAACCCGGGCATGTGCCCTGACCAGGAATCGAACCCCGATCGCCTAGGTCAACGCTCAACCGCTGAGCCACGCCTGGCCGAGCTAAATGTTTGTTAAATCAAACTTGAATAGTCCTCCTTGTTGGGCATCTTCTCTCAGCCCATGCCCACCCAGGGATTTTGGGTGTTTTCCTTCCAGTCTGTCAGTGCACATCTGATCGACTGTTCAGAGTTATGGGTTTGTGTGAGTTTTGGGAAGGAATGGTCAAAGCTGCCGCTCAGAAGAAAAGGCCCTTTTCTGAATATGGAAGCTGAGGAATGCCTGGTCCCCAGGGAACAGGAATGAAGTAGGTCCCAGGAGTCTCTCTATGATGTGACCAGTGTCCACCTCTGTGGTAGGAGATTACCGAGGATATTGCCAGTCTAGGTTGGGTAGGGTTATTCTGAACTGCTGCCCATTGACAAGGTTCGATCTGGCCTTTTTGGCATTGCTGGGACACTACCCAGTGTTCCCCTGGCTGGATAATTTTCCTCATTGATTAAGAGAAAATTCTTCCCTGGGCCAGGTAACCTAAGCTCTAGAATTGATACCGAAGGGATGGAGTAACTTTTGTATTTTTATTTTTGGGTTCTCATCAGGAGGAGACTACTACGACCTTTTGCCAAGGCAAAAAGTTTCTGCAAAAGGCATGCCAGCTTGTTCAAGAAGATCCTGCTGGGCTTGTTCTGTTTGGGTGAGGTGCTGAGAATTCCTGGAATCGAGAGACACAATCATTTTAGGAATCTGACCTTGTGTCAAGACGTTTCTAGATGGGATGCAACTTTTTCAAACTGATCTAAAGAGCCAGTTGATGTATAGATCTTATTATTTATTTATAGGTGAACTATATTTATTGAATTGCACTTCCAGGAATAAGTACAATCTGAGCATAAACTATTTTTCAGAACTGTTTGATAGACTTAAATATTTCAGAGAATCTGGGCTTGTCTTTATTTTAGTGTCTTGATTCAATGCAGGGCATGGTTCTTATAGCCTTTACAAGAGAATCCTCTAGTATACTTTACTTATTTGCTGGTTTGCTAGTAAGATCAGTGACATAAAATAATTTTTTAAAACAGCAAACCTCTGTTTAAAATATGCTGTCCGTGATATATGGGACTTTGATGTCAATATTAGAGGCAGGTGGGATGATGAGGACAAAAATTATATTTGGGAGTCAGTCAAGGAGCCACAGGGTGAGCACTGTATGGCTGTAGAGTAAGTCCTAACTTAGCATTGTTAAGAGATACTGCCACTTTAAGTGCAACGACATATAACAAACCAATTTTACCAGAGGCTAATTGATATAAACAATTATAAGCTCCTATGGCATCTTATCAATGTTATAATGAAAGACATCTTACGAGGACCTGCTATATTTCCTAGTAGTGGCCTTGTTTATGTGTTGTTGTTTTTTGCTCAAGAGGAAAGGTTAAAATGACTGGGATTATAAAGTTTTAGAAAAGATGACTGTTGGAGTGTCTAAAGGTAGATACCGATCAAATCTACTCCAAATTTACTCTGAAAAAGATATCAGAGTAACTTCAAGGGAGTTCATTAAAGACAAGTGAAAAATGCAGTCTTCAAACTAAGTGGGACTTCCCTTGGGTATCCTCAGGAAGAAAACAGCCGTCTATCCTGGCCTTGGGAACCACAGCTCAGTTGGGCTGAGTGGGAACATGGCTGGAGGGTTTTTCTTGCTTTAAGTCCCAGGCGTTCGTGACTAGAGCTTCATTTGCCCCTGGGGGAGCTCTGACTTGTCGAGCCTCACTCCGCCCCTTCTTCTTTTAGCTTATGCTGCCTACTTCCTGGCAGCCTGCATCTTGGATTTCCAGAGGGCACTGGCCCTGTTCGTCCTGACCTGCTTGGTGCTCTTGGTCCTGGTTCACCGCTCTCTGAAAAAGCTCCTTGGTGAAAAATTAACAATATGCCTGAAGCCCTTTAAAAACTCCCGCCTGAAGCTTTGGATGAAATGGTGAGTTAAGAATCTCAATATCCCTGGTCCCCAAACTTGTCCCAAACCCCAATCTGCTTCTCCTTTTCCCCTTTCACAGTTCCTGAGCTGTCTCTCAGACCCTCACCTACGCTTTTCAAAATCAATGCCCAGAGAAAAAATAATAACAGGCCTCAGAGCATTGGACTTCAGTCCAGGTTCTTGTAGCCTTGTGTATCAACATTGCTAGTGCGCAGGAGTGGCTGAGTTTCAGAGAGGAGTTTCAGTCTGTTTATTGTCAGGGTTAGTGACAGAAATAAGGAAAACCATACTCTTCTGCAATGAAATAATCAAAACAAAGAGGCTTGCAGCTGCATTAAGCCATCAAATTGATTTGGTGGTCATATGTGCCTTCCTTAGTTCCCTGATACTTTTTTAAAAAAATACATTTTTGTTGATGTCAGAGAGAGGAAGGGAGAGGGAGAGAGAGAGATAGAAACATCATTGATGAGAGAGTCATTGATTGGCTGCCTCCTGCACGCCCCCTACTGGGGACCGAGCCTGCAACCCGGGCATGTGCCCTGACCAGGAATCAAACTGTGATCTCCTGGACCATAGGTCGATGCTCAACCTCTGAGCCATGCCAGCCGGCTCCCTGATACTTTTTATGTCTTTTTTTCTTCTAGTCCCTCAGGCTTTCCCCACCCACTGGTGTCTTTTACAATTCCTTAGAGTTTAACCAGCAAACTTACTGTTCAGTGAATACTGAAGTGGATTCTGTGGCAGCCACAGCTCATCTAACTAACCATATAGCATGCATATGTCCTTGGATCACAGGCCTGGAGTGACAGAATAACTTTCATACTCTTCATAGAGTTCCTGTTTCTGCCTATTCTCCAATGGATGCACAGAAAATAGGTGTTAAGAATGTTTGGCCTGATGTGGCTCAGTGGTTGAGCGTCGACCTAGGATCCAGGCGATCAGGGTTCGATTCCCAGTCATGGCACGTGCCCAGGTTGTGGGCTCCATCCCCAGTCTGGGGCGTGCAGGAGGCAGCCGGTCAATGACTCTCTCATCATGGATGTTTCTATCTCTTTCTCTCCCTCTCCTTTCCACTCTCTGAAGTCAATAAAGATATATTAAAAAATAAAATAAAAACATATATTAAAAAAAAAAAGAAAAAGAATGTTTGGCCTGGCCGGCGGAGCTCAGCAGTTGAGCATCCACTTAGGATCCAGGAAATCGAGGTTCGATTCCTGGTCAGGGCACATGCCCTGGCCGCAGGCTCGATCCCTAGTCAGGGGTGTGCAGGAGGCAGCTGATCAATGACTCTCTCTCATCCCTTGATGTTTCTCTCTCTCTCTCCCTCTCTCTGAAATCAATAAATATGTATCTTAAAAAAATATGTATCTGCAACAGCAGTTATTTGGAGAAACACACCAGACTGCAACCTAAATTTTGGATCATTGATTTGACACTGAGGAGCCAGAGCTAAAATGACACTATTCATTAACAGGATAGACTCCGGAAACAGGATTTTATTCACTTTCAGTGAGAAGAGTTCACAGTAAGAACAGCTCCAAAATTCAACCCTGACTTGCAAAGCATTTTGTTGTCCAGGATTGCTGTTCCTAAAGCATCTCAATGGACAATGAGCTCTTTTTGTTTTGTTTTCCTTTCATTCGTGCTCTCCCTTCTAATTCTTTTCCCTTGAACTGAAATGACTCCAATACTCAGACATAAGATGAGCAGTCTGTGTATTGATCAAGCATGTTTGGTACATCAAGGGACCAGAAGACCATAGAGGTTGGATTGTAGCTTAGCCTTTACTCTTGCACTTGGAGTGGTTGGAAATTGGGTGAAGATTCATAGGGGAGGACTATGCATACTCTTCTTCCTTTTAAAAATATTTTGGTTACTTCATTAGGACAAGCTTAAAGAATGAGTCTTTATATGGATGGACTCTTTCAACTTCATTCTGTGCATACGAGAATTGGAGAGAGAGCTGCTAGCTAAGAAACTACTGAATCAATGATTCCCAAGATATGTCTCTGTGTTTAACCTATTGAGTTATTTCACTTACCCTTGGGGTGAACTTCTATTTTTTAGAGATAAGGTTAATTATCTGTTATTCATTTCACTGAGCTGATAACATGGTATGGGCCTCCCCTCCTCAGGGTGTTCGCTGGAGCCGCCTTGGTTGGCCTCATCCTGTGGCTGGCTCTGGACACAGCCCAAAGGCCCGAGCAGCTGATGTCCTTTGCGGGAATCTGCATATTCATCCTCACGCTCTTTGCCTGCTCCAAGCACCACAGCGCGGTGAGTTTGGGGTGCGCAGGATGGGCCAAGGGCCGTGTGTTACTGATTACAAAGTGCATGTGTCAAGTATTGATCACAACAGCGTAGAACTACACTTTTTACAGTCTCTGGAATTTGCTTTTTTGATGATTTTACTCCTAAGAGAAGTATTAAAGTTGTCAGAGGCCCTAGACCACTTATTTTCAAATGGTAGATTCTAATCCATCAGTGAGCCTTGATATCAAATTTGTGGATCTAGGCCAGTATTCAAGAAAGAACAAAAGAAAAAAAGGAAAGAAAGAAAATAGAATACAATAGAGAACCAGCTTGCATTGTATGTAGTAATATTAAAGTATTGGCTTACGATGCTTTTATTTGTATGTATGTATGTATGCATGTGTGTCATCTACCCTGCAGATAGTTTAAAAAACCATATGGGCATATGTGGCTCTTTACATTTTACCACCCTGTTTCCCCCTGTTCTCTACTACACCTTACCCCAGGTTTCCTGTTAACATCCTAGGTTAGTTTCACCCAGAGGACATGTACCCATGTTTAAAACTCCAACCAGGTAATGCACAAGTATAGTTTAGAACTCACATTGGAATAATGTTCTTATTGGTCCCAGGTGTCCTGGAGGACGGTGCTTTGGGGCCTGGGTCTTCAATTTGTCTTTGGGGTCTTGGTCATCAGAACTGATCCTGGATTTAATGCGTTTCAGTGGCTGGGAGACCAGGTTCAGGTATGAGAAATTAAATGTGGGGGCTCTGCTCTTTCAGAACCCTAGAGAAAGAAGTTTTGGGGGAGTGTGCAGAGATTGGACTATGTCTTGTTAATGATGGTGGTGGGAGATCTGGTGGGAAAGGACAGAGTATACTGGGGTACAACTAATCATATGAATAGAGAACTGAACTGCTGAGTCCTCTGTCATTCAGTGGGCAGCTCATGGGGACATAGCCTGTCCTGTGCTGTCAAAGGGAGACCAACTTCAGTAACAGCAGTAGGACCTAATCATGCGTCAGGCTGATCGCATGTTCCACTGTGTCCTACCTGGCTTCACTCTTGTTCACTCTCTCTCTCTCTTTTCTTTCAGATTTTCCTAAATTACACTGTGGCTGGCTCCAGTTTTGTCTTTGGGGATACGCTGGTCAAGGACGTCTTCGCTTTTCAGGTCATATCTGTTCTGTAGGCAGGAATGAGGGTCAGTATGGGCAGAGATGTAAAGCAGAGGATGAAAATGTGTGTCCAAGAGATCAGTTTACAGACCAGTCTGACCCTAAGAAGAGGATCTGACCCCATCAGGAGAAGGCCCAGCAGCAATCTCTCGCCCTTTGATCATTACCATCCTGAAACTGGGCTAAAATAAGAGTGAGCAAGGCTCAGAGAACATCTCCTTGTGGCTTTAGTACTAATGGGATAATAGATATAATACATTTAAAATTTATTCCTAAACTAGCTTGTGTTTAAATATCCTCTGAGTATCTATACTGTGTCAGCTGCTCTTGGAAGGCTCAGAGCTTAATTTAGAGGCTGGAAACACAGTCCATGTGTGGCACACATGAGCACGTTCCTACAGCAGTCCCCCCTCGCCTGCGAGGGATACATTCCAAGACCCCCAGGGGATGCCTGAAACTGCAGATAGTTCTGAACCATATAAATACTGTTTTTTCCCTTTTACCTACATGACTTTGATAAAGTTTAATTTATAAATTAGGCAGTTTTACAGATAGAAGATTCGTTCTTACCGTAGATCTTAGCAAACTTGGTATACGATTTTTTTTCTTTTCTTATTGAGAGCTTTTACTTTCTCTCTTAAAGGAAGCACTTTATGAATTACCAGCATCACTACTCTTATGCTCTAGGGCCATTAAGTAAGATAAGGGTTACTTGAACACAAGCACTGAGATACTGTGAAAGTCCGTCTGATAACCTAGACCGCTACTAATTGACTAATGGGCTAGCCGGTAGTGTTAAACAGTGTATACACTAGACAAAGAGAGGATTCATGTCCCAGTCAGGACAGCGCAGGACAGCACAGATCCCATCATCCTACTCATAATGGCGCACAATTTAAAACCTATGGATTGTTTACTTCTGGAGTTTTCCATTACATATTTTCTGACCATGGTTGACTGTGGGTAACTGAAACCACAGAAAGTGAAACCATGGATGAGGGGGGACTACTGTAATATATGATTAGTTGCCTGTCATTCTCATTACAGGCCTTACCAATCATTATTTACTTTGGATGCGTGATGTCCATTCTCTACTACCTGGGCCTCGTGCAGTGGATAGTTCAGAAGGTGAGTCATTCTCCTACACCACTCAGAAGGTGGGCTTTCATCTTGTGATCTGTCAAGAAGCATGAAATTGACACTTACTTTGGGAGAATGCTCACATGTAGGATCTAGATGTTAGAACCAATGTAAAAGGGCAAACTCTTTCAATCATGCCTGATACGGGATGGTCAGGCCCAGGATCTAGGTGGGCTGAGGGGCAGAGCAGGAAGAGAAAATGGGCTGGACTACCATTTCATACTGAGTTTTAATCTACTAGTTCTGGAAGCCAAGAGTCCTGAGTTCTGGTCTAGGCTCTCTAACTTGCTTTGTGGCCTTGGGCTTCTCACTTCACTTCTCTAGGCCTTAATTTCCTTACCAGTAAATTAGAGAAAGGGGTGGGGGATTTGCTGGATACTCTCTAAGATTCCTGCTAATGTTAATGGTTTAGGTGTTTGTATCTCTTTAGATTGCTTGGTTTTTACAAATCACCATGGGCACCACTGCCACAGAGACCCTGTCTGTGGCAGGAAACATCTTTGTGGGTATGGTAAGTACACTCAGGCCTTCTGATCTTTTTTCCTGGGAACAAATAGTGTGGCAGAAAACAGGTTGAGAAAAGTAGGTTTTCCTTCTGAAAAGTCAAATAAATGAACAGTATGGGCAGCCAATCACTATATGGGCAGCCAGTCACAAAGAAAACTCAGAAGTTCAAAGGAAACTCAGCTCATTGCTTTTACCCTTCATGCGTAATGATACTTACCTGTGCATGCTTAGTTTAGACATCCTTAATCACTGATCCAACTTCTTGCACAGGAATTTAGGGAAACATCCTGATCCAAATCTTACTGCCTTCAGTGTTTATGAAGAATATTTGCTCTATGGTTCTGGTTTCTCCCTGTGATCCTTGTTTTCCAGGGTCTCTAAGGAGGCAATAGTTTGCCTTGCTCAGAGCTAATCCCAAGGTGCTTCCCCATAATACACTATTTGATACGTTTATATGGAATAGGTGCTCAATAAATGCTATTGACTGGATAGCTCAATGTTAGGGACAATGGCTTGTCAAATTGACAAGGAGTTAGTATGGAAGTCTTTCTCTCTCAAGGCCCTAAGCTGATTAACTGTTACTAAAGTGTTCTTAGAGTACTTCTGCATACTCCCACCATAGAACTCCACATTTTACTGAAATTACCCATAATTAGCTTAGTTTTCTCTGCTAGACTTTAAGCTCCTAAGAGTAGGATCTTTGCCTTATTTATATTAATATTCCTAGCATCCAGTAAAGCACTAGGCACACAGTTGTCACTATTGAATGATAAATAACTATCTTAGGTTGGTGCTAAATACAGTTTACAGAGTTGGGTCTTCATAATTTCCTAACATTTTCAAGAACATTTCTTACGATTCTTTCATCAACATTGGGCTTTAATAATCTACTTGCAATTCATTTAATGAGTACTTTTTAAGGTACTAATATGTACTCAGGAAGTGCACTGTATTTCATAAGGTCATTTTTAAGTATAGCAGGTAGTCAAGTAATGCCTGGACAAAAAGTATTTCATTCAACTTTGTTTCATTATAAAGTTGAAAGAGATGCCATAGGAACTTAACTCTTGTTTGTATCAATTAGTCTGTGATAAAATTGGTTTCATTATACACTGTTTTGCTTAAAGTAGCAGAGCCTATCAATGTTGAGGACTTACTGTGTAAGATTTTAGACATGGAGAACATACCCCAAAATATACCATTTCTCTTCCGTAACATTTTAGAATTTAAATAAATAAGACAAACATGTATGAAAACAGATGAGAACAATGACAGCCAGGATATGATTAGGTGCCAGAGAGAGTGATGCAGATGCTGGCAGGGCCTAAAAGCAGAGCTCCGTGCTGGAAGGGCGCTCACACTAGAGGGATGTGTCCCCGGGGCTGGGGTGGGCACCCTAGGGTGGGGAGTCACACCCTCTTGAATCTGACTCGCTTCCCCTTGTTCACAGACAGAAGCACCTCTTCTCATCCGTCCATACCTTGCAGACATGACACTCTCTGAAATCCACGCAGTGATGACCGGAGGGTTTGCCACCATTTCGGGCACTGTGTTGGGAGCCTTCATATCCTTCGGGGTAGGCAGAGTCTGTTTGATCACTCCTGGGTGAGCCCAAACCTGGGCTCTGCAGATGCTCATTCGCACGTCTGGCCTTACAGATTGAAGCTTCGTCCTTGATTTCTGCGTCTGTGATGGCTGCCCCTTGTGCTCTCGCCTTGTCGAAGTTGGTATACCCAGAAGTGGAGGAATCCAAGTTCAAGCATGAGGAGGGGGTAAAATTGCTCCGTGGGTGAGTCCAATGAGGCATATAATTTGGGAGATGGTGAGGTCAGGTGCAGAGTCAAGAGCAGTGCTATGGCGGCAGAGGCTTCAAGTCTCCTGGAGAAGGAATGCTGATTCCATGTCCCCTCTTGGCTACCTCTGCCTTCTAGCTAATCCTGTTGATTTCCTTTGTTTGTTTAACCCTTCACCTGCTTCTCTTTTCTGCATACCAGTATCCTCTGTCCTAGGTGTCAATGCAATTCCATGGCAGTTAAATCTGATACTGCCTCAGTGTAATTTCTACCAAAAGGGTCACCAAGGAACCCCATCACCTCTCAAGCTGGTCTTTCACCTTCCTCCTGCACCACAGGGAAGGTGGGATTTCTCTCCTGTGAGGGGCTGAGACTAATCCAGACACCCTATTCTTCTCCTTTGCCCAATAACCACAGGAAGGAGAAGAATATCCTGGAAGCTGCCAGCAATGGAGCCACAGATGCCATAGGGCTTGCTGCTAACGTAGCGGCCAACCTGATTGCCTTCCTGGCTGTGTTGGCCTTCGTCAATGCTGCCCTCTCCTGGCTAGGGGAACTGGTAGACATACAGGGGCTCACTTTCCAGGTAAAGAATTACATTTGTTGGGCTCTCCCTCCAGGAGAAGACTACTATTTAAGTAGTCTTTGAACTGTGCATGCTCTCCTGACCCACAGTGAGCTAAAGGAGAGCATAGATAGAAGGGAGGAGGAGCCTGAGACAAGACTCCAGAGAAAGTCCTTGGGTCCTGACCTGTGTTATTTGTTCTTTCTTTTCCTGGGATATATCTTTCTTTTCACCTAGGTGATTTGCTCCTACATCCTAAGGCCCATGGTCTTCATGATGGGTGTAGAGTGGGCAGACTGTCCAATGGTGGCTGAGATGGTGGGGATCAAGTTCTTCACAAATGAGTTTGTGGCCTATCAGCGACTGTCTCAATACAAGAACAAACGTCTCTCTGGAGTGGAAGAGTGGATCGGGGGCGAGAAACAGTGGATTTCTGTAGGTGCCAATCGAGGAAAGCATAAACCATCTGTGGGCAGACAGAAAGCATTACACGAGTTTGTTTCACACTCACGGATCACTTTCCAGTGCCTCAGGCCTAACCACAAAACAAGCATAACAGTATGCTTAGCTCCAGCCACCCTGAGGTCTGTGTGCCATTGCTCCCCTGTACTCTGACCCAACTTCTCTCTATAACGCAACTTCTGGGTCTTTCCAGTTGGGGCAGTCCAGGGTGCACACTATTTTTGATGGTCTAAGGTCCACTTCTTAATTTATAAGTTTAAATTGCTATAAATTGGTCTCCTTTTCTCTCTCCCTCTCTCTCTCCCCCCTTAGTCATCCTCATTCCTAGGCCCGCTCCTTATCTGTGGGTGTCAACAAGAAGAGTGTTGGGCAGAGAGGCCCACCGTGGTTGCCATATCATTATTCCTGTAATAACTCAGCAAGTGGTTATTTTCTGAGCATCTTTTCCATGTTCCTTAGGGTAGTGTGGTAAAGACTGGGGGTTCTATGATCTCTGGAACATCTATTGTGGTTATATGACTGCGCATATGGGACTGAGTTTATTTACTTATTTACTTTCGTTTTTCCTAGGTGAGAGCTGAAATCATTACAACATTTTCACTCTGTGGATTTGCCAATTTTAGTTCCATAGGAATCACACTGGGAGGCTTAAGTGAGTTAATTCATTTTCCCAACTACACAATAAGCCAGACAGATCCCAGCTTCCATAGTAGGCAGTCCTGGTGCCTCACAAGTTAAGACCAGATAGAGAAGCTGATGGGATATGGGCCCTCTCAGGTGCAGCTAATTTGGAGTTAAGGCAGCTGTGCTACTTGGCTATGCATGGAGCCTACGATGGGTTTGCAATCTCAATTCCTGTTACTCTTTTTCCATTTCCTTGGAAGCCCAAAAGACCTATTTTATTTTTATTTTCCCTTTGAGGAAGATGATAATGATATTACTTTTATTTTGCCATTAAATGGGCATAGGGCATACATGAGTAAAGATAATTTGTTTTTTATTCAGTAGCAAAAGTACTTTCTAAAATTAGGCTGCTCACCAGCTGTCTTCACAGAAGTAAGAGTTGCACAAGGAATCAAAAGACAAATAAAATCATCAGATGCATAAGGCAGACAGATAGTAAGAGCAAGTGGTGTCAAGTGTGGTATTAAAAGCTACAAATCACCAGGTGTGGTAGGAGTATTTGAAGCAGACACAGATACATTTATATTGTGGGTAATGGTTGGATGAAAAAATATGAGTAAAGTGAAATTGTCCTTGAGAACAGCGGTGGAGAGAATGACTAGCAGACTCCAAGAGTTTGGAAGATCCAAGTTAGAAATAGAGTATAAGAAGAAATAGAGCTCAGTGTGTCCATTTATTATGGTGTCCATATTCTGTGCTAGATTCATTAAGTTGATTTATTTGGTAGCTGATTGAACAATTTAAAGGTGAAACAATTTCCTTTTGTGTTCCCCCCCCCCCTTTGTTAAATACTTGTCTGTACTGTTCCAACTCTGAAGCCTGATTACTGTTTGATTGTGAGATTGCCATCTAGCAGTGGGATGTGTGTTTTGTGACTAAGGCTTAGGTGAATGTGGCCTATCTTATATCCCTCTGGCTCAAAAAAGTCCATCCAATTCTGGTCCTAGTTTGAGATCTCAATTAGTGAACACCAGGCATTTGTGCCTGTCTGGAGCAAACCGGAGCTTTCCTTGATTCAGATACATCATGGGAATGTTCATGGAACCACCGAAGTTAGGGTCAGACACACATTCCTTGACCTGGAAAATGTTTGAGTTAGTGAACCCTCAGGACTAACGTATACACACACTTCTTAAGTGTGTATACCGCTGGCCTGCCTCTGGTGGTTAGTGGTAAGAAAGCTACTCATCTGCTGTGTTTTGTTCTTCTGCATTCTTTAATTGGGGCTCATGGGAAATACCAATTGGCGAAGAAGAGATGAAATTATTTTGTTTTGTTGTGTGCAGCATCCATGGTACCTCACCGGAAGAGTGACTTGTCTAAGGTTGTGATCAGTGCCCTCTTCACAGGGGCCTGTGTATCCCTTATCAGTGCCTGCATGGCAGGTAGGTACCTCAGTTTAGTCTCTTGGCAGAAATCATACACCTAAGTCCTGACAAAATTGCTCTCAGAATGTTGATTTAACCATCCACCTCACAGATGCATAGAAAAGGCACCTAATCTACAATGTTCTCCAATTTACACACAAATTATTGAGAGCCTTCGGGAACATGTGTAAAATCTTCCCCTTAGTATCTCTGTCTCCTTTATCTAGGAATCCTCTATGTTCCCAGGGGAGCTGAAACTGACTGTGTCTCCTTCCTAAACACAAGTTTCACCAATAGAACCTATGAGGCCTATGTGTGCTGCAGAGAGCTCTTTCAGAGGTGAGTGAGCACCAGCGTCCCAGCTTCCTCTTCTTACATGCTATCCTCAACTGAGGAATCTTCTGGGAGTGGGGAGAAATAGGTTCTTGAGAGTAATCATGTGGATGCTGAATAGAGAGTTTAAGAAGGAAGATGGGTATTTGTGGTGGTCTAGATCTCTGTTCTTTTCTCTTATTATTTCTAGTTTGTATTATCTCTAGTATAGACAAGTGACAGATTTTACCTGTATTGGTGGGATACTGAGAAGTGGAAGGGCAGAGGGAGAAGAAAGGAAGTGTGGTTTCCCTGACAAGAAGTTACTGTATTTATTGTGACTGGAATATTGTGGCTGAAGACTTGGCAATGGTCCTAAGTGACTAAAAAAATGATGGGCTTCTTCAGACAGAAATGATGACTGAAAGAGCATAAAGTTGAATTGATAAAATCATGATGCATTCAGATAGTGTAAAAATGAATCTGTTTTAATAGTTTTCTGATTCTTCATGTAAGGAGCTTGGAAGTCACCACTCCATTCTAACAAGTATAAAACTGAACAATCTGAAAAATCAATAATTCTTCTTAGACTCATAAGAGAGCTGAGGACACAGGGCAAACCACTGTCCCCAAGATTGGAGAGACAGGTGAATACAGGGAGTCATGGTTATTGGAGCAGAGACTCACGAGTGGAAACTGCTGCAGAAACCTATGCAGGGGTAGGAACTGAAACCGTAATTGCTGGAGGCATAGTGAGGACAAGTCTGAATGTTAAAGGCTCGGGAGGGGAGGCAGTCACAGGGGGTGCTTCCACACTTTTGTGAGTTTTACCTCCAAGAGATAGATCAGGTTCTCACAGTAAATAACAAACAAAAAAACAGAGTGCTCTGGTGTACTTCAAAATGGTTTCTTTTCCCCCTTCCTTTTGTTTCCAGCTGGGTGAAGGGGAAAAGAGACCATTTAAACATACCAGAGCACTCTGGTTTTGTTTGCTTATTTGTTTGTTGGTTGTTTTGTTGTTGTTTTGACACATTTTTGTTTATTTTGAGTGAATACCAGGAAAATTGCTGGATCCTGGAGTAGATAAATGTATGATGAAAAATATGCCATTGGGAAGCTGGTCTGTAGAGCACTAGAACTGTGTGGTCAAATGCAATCACTTTATCAGGTGCTCCATTGAATCTTAGTTGTCTATTAGTTCTTTTCTTTTTTTTTTGACTTTAAGTAACTTTTTATCTTTCATTTATAGTTGACATGCAAAATTATATTAATTTCAGGTGTACAACCCACTGATTAAACATTATATAACTTACTAAGTGATTATCCTGATAAATCTCATACCTACCGAACAACCTACATAGTTATTATAATATTATTGTCCGTATTTCCTATGCTGCCCTTTACACCCCCATGACTATTCTGTAACTACCAATTTGTACTTTTTAATCCCTTCACCTTTTTCACCCATTCCCCCAACACCCTTCCCATCTGTCAAAATGTCCTCTGTATCTATAAGTCTGTTGTGTTTTTTTAATCCTCACACAAGGATATGTTTTTATTTTATTTTATTGATTTTAGAGATAGGCAGCGACAGAAAGAGAGAGAAACATCGATGTGAGAGAGAAACATTGATTGGTTGCCTCCCACATGTGCCCCAACCAAGGATCTAACCTGCAACCTGGGTGTGTGCCCTGACTGGGAGTCAAACCCACCATCTTTTGGTGTATGGGACAATGCTCCAACCAACTGAGCCACACCAGTCAGGACTATAAGTCTGTTTCTGTTCTGCTAGGGTTTTTTTTTTTTTGGATTCAATTGCTCATAGATATGTATTTATTACCATTTTATTATTCATATTTTTTATCTTTTTTTCTTCTTCTTGAAGAAGACCCTTTAACATTTCGTGTAACACTAGTTTGGTGGTGATTAACTCCTTTAGTTTTTTTCTTGCCTGGGAAACTCTTTATGTGTCCTTCAATTCTAAATGATAGCTTTGTTGGGTAAAGTAATCTTGGTTGTAGGTCTTTGTTTTTCATCACTTAGAATATTTCTTGCCTATCCCTTTGGGCCTGCAAAGTTTCTGTTGTGAAATCATCTGACAGTCTTATGGGAGCTCCCTTATAAGTATCTAATTGCTTTTCTCTTGTTGCTTTTAAGATTCTCTCTTTGTCTTTAACCTTTGGCATTTTAATTATGATGTGTCTTGGTGTGGGCCTCTTTGGATTCATCTTGTTTGGGACTCTCTGTACTTCCTGGACTTGTCTATTTCCTTTACCGGGTTAGGGAACTTTTCCATCAATATTTTTTCACATAGCTTTTCAATTCCTTGCTCTCTCTCTTCTTGATGCAAATGTTGGTATACTTGACGCTGTCCCAGAAGCTCCATATACTATCCTCATTTTTTTGGATTATTTTTTCTTTTTGCTGTTCTGATTGGGTGTTTTCTGCTTCCTTATCTTCCAAATATCTGATTTGATCCTCTGCTTCATCTACTCCACTGTTTATTCCCTATAATGTATTTTCCATGTCAGTTAATGTATTCTTCATTTCTGACTGGTTCTTGTTTATGTTTTCTAGTTCAATTTTTATGTTTTCTATGGCTTTGTTGAAGTTCTCACTAAGTTCATCTACTCTTTCTCTAAGTTCATTGAGCATCCTTATAACCAGCTTGTGTGGGCCCAAAAGTTGGATGAGGCTGGGTCTCAGGAATCACCAGGGTGGGGCTAAAAGTGTGAGCCAGGTTGATGGAGACTCGGATATGGTGCCTGCCTGCTGGCTCTGTGGTGGGAGGCCTCAGAAAAGGAACAGTGACCTCTGCCAACACTTTTGTCTGGGAGAAAGCTGCCCCTCCAGCCCTCAACTTGATACCAGACAAGTCAGTTCCTCCCTGTATGTCCCCAGTACCCTTTTAAAAATGAAAGTGGTACCTTGGTTTTTGAATGTAATCTGTTCTGGAAGACCATTCGAGTTCTGAAACATTCGAAAACCAAGGGATCAACAGCCAACAGCTAGGCCTCAGGATCTTGCACTCAGCAGAAGTTGTGTGGCATGTTCGACTTCTGAGGTGTGTTTGAAACGGAAGCATTTACTTCTGGGTTTACAGCATTCGTAAACCAAAATGTTCCTCAACAGAGACTTTCAAAAACTGAGGTACCACTCTATATGTTTTTATTGATTTTAGAGAGAGAAAGAGAGAGGGATAGAAACACTGATGCATCAATATCAATCAGCTGTCCCCCTCATGCTCCTTGCTGGAGATTGAGTCCATAACCCGGGCATGTGCCCTGACCGGTAATCTAACTGGAGACCTCTTGGTACATGGGTCCACACTCAACCACTGAGCCACACTGGAAGGCTCCCTGGTGCCTCTTGAGCTACTACTGCCCTAGTGCTGGAGCTCAGAGCGAGTGAGGTCAAGTAAGTCTGTGCACTGGCCCTTTAAGAACACCTGGGACTCAAGCAGCTTTTTGTCTCACTCAGCCAGAATTCCCATTGGTTTTTACAGCCAGAAGTTATAGGTACTTCTCCTTCTGGCCCTGAAACCCTAGGCTGGGAGGCCTGGTATGGGGCTGGGACCTCTTGCTCCTCAGGAGGTACCTCTGCAGCTGAGATATCCCTCCTACCCCTATGGGGTAGGACTAGCCCATTCCATATCTCTGCCCCATTCTTAGCTGTAGGACTTCTGTTCAGCTAGATTTCAGGTGGTTCTGAATGATGATTGTTCTGTAGTTTAGTTGTAATTTTGATGTGATTGTGGGAGGATGCAAGGACTATGTTTACCTATGTTGCCATCTTGACCAGAAGCCTGTTTTTTTGTTTTCATTGTTGTTTTTTTAACAAGGACTGCCCTCAGGGGGAACTAGTTAAACATAGCCTAACCTATAGGGTACTATCAGAGCTTAACTGGCCTGGGAGAAGGGAAATACCCAACTTCAGCCCACTCTAGCCATCCTGTCCCACCTAAGGGGGATGAAAAACCTGAGAAGTACTTGTGAAGTTCACAGTCCAGAGGCACCAGCTCATAAAAGATTCAGACCTAGTCAGAGCACTGTAGCATACTTCCCCTCCCCCCACATCTTATTACCACATCACATTACTAAAAACCTATTTACAACAGTTTCTTGTATGGATACATCATGCCTGGCTATCAAAAGTAAATTCCAACGCACACTAAAAGGCAAAAAACACAACCTGAAGAGACAGAGCAAGTATCAGAACCACACATGGCAGGGACACTGGAACTAATCAGATTGGGAATTTTAAACAACTATGATTAATATGCTAAGGACTCTACTGGATAAAGCAGACAGCATGCAAGAATAGATTTATGATATAAGCAGAGATATAGGAATCCTAAGAAAGAACCAAAAAGAAGCTCTACAGATAAAAAAGAACTGTAACAGAAATGAAGAATGTGTTTGATTGGCTTATTAGTAAAATAGAGTCAGAGGAGGAAAGAATCTCTGAACTTGAAGATATATCAATAGAAACCATCAAAACTGAAAAGCAAAGAGAATAAATACTGGATCCAAAAAATAAAATAGACGATCCAAGGACTGTGGCATAACTACATAAGGTGGAACACGCATAATAGAAATACCAGAGAGAGAAGAAAGGAATAGAAAAAATATTTGGCCAGGCCAGGCATGGCTCAGCAGTTGAGCATAGACCTCGGATCCAGGCGAGCAGGGTTCGATTCCCGGTCAGGGCACATACGCTGGTTGCAGGCTCGATCCCCAGTCAGGGGAGTAAAGGAGGCAGCTGATCAATGACTCTCTCATCATTGATGTTTCTATCTCTCTCTCTCCCTCTCCTTTCCTCTCTCTGAAATCAATAAAGATATATTAAAAGAAAAAAAAATATTTGAAGCCATAATGACTGAGAATTCCCCCAAATTAATGTCAGATACCAAGCCAAAGATCAAGGAACCTCAGAGAACACCATGCAGGATAAATGCCAAAAAACTACACCTACGCATATTTTCAAACTACAGAAAATCAGAGATAAAGAAAAATACTGAAAGAAGCCAGTAAAAAAAGAGCATATATCATGAAAGATATATATCATGAAAGAACTAGTTATAGGATACACAAACAGAAAGATTTGAGGGACTAGGATGTTTGGTTCTGCCAAAGCAAAAGATGTATGTAGTAGTGATACATGGGTGAATGAAGAGAGTTCTGAAGACAATGAAGAGAGTTCTGGGAGATGAAGCTAAAAATGTCTTAAAAGGCCTTGTACAAAATGCTAAGGAACTTATATTGTGACTTACAGAATTCTGAACATTGGCATGATAAGATTTTTTTTTAAGAAAAAAGATAATTTTTATAGCCATTTAGATGTCTGGGAGACCAATAAACACATTGCTATCATAGTCTAAGTGATAAATGGTGACAGTTGATACTAAGTGGTTATAAGGATGGAGATGCACTAGACCAAGGAGAATTAACAGGATTGGTCATTGGTAGATGGGAGGGAAGGATGGGGTAAGGAAGGGAAAGGAGCTTCAAATGGCTGTCTCCTTTCTGGCTTGGGAAAGTGGGCCTAAGGGGTGCCATTAGTTCACTGAGGAGAGGACTAGTTCCAGGAATGGGAATAAAGAGGAAAGATATTGGCTTAGATTAATTCAGTTGGATATGTTGACTTGGAGGTACCTGTGGGACCACTATGTAAAGCTACTCACAAGTCACCTGGGGTCTGGGGTTCAGGAAAGAAATCAGACCTGGAGATATATTTGAAAGTTACCGCTATAGGCCCAGCCGGGCGTGGCTCAGCGGTTGAGCGTCCACCTAGCATCCAGGCGATAGGAGTACGATTCCTGGTCAGGGAACATGCCCGGGTTGCAGGCTCCATCAGTGACTCTCTCATCATTGATGTTTCTCTCTCCCTCCTCTTTCCTCTCTCTGAAATCAATAAAGATATATTTAAAAAAAAATGTTACCGCTATATAGATAGATGTTCACTATATATGTAGATGTTTGGGTGCTAACTGCTCAACAGGTTACTATGTCAAGTTAACAGATGTTAACACAAGATGTACCTCTTGTGTTTGGGGGTTATTATTAGAGTAGGCAACCAACAATCTTTGAAAAAATAATCCTTTTATTGTACTATTAAAGATGATATATAAACTGGATAGGTTGGCATAGTTGTGATTCCTATGTTCTTGTGGCAGTTCAGTGAATTTCACTGTAAGCATAATCTAAAGTAAATGAATAAAGTGAAAACTGCTACTTTTTGTTTAACAATGAGTTGTCTTTCCATCACTGAACTTCACTGAAAAATTAGTAGAATATTCTTTCCTGCTCATTTCTGCCTTCAAAACTGCAACTGACTTTTTGTCTATAGTTAGTGTCATTAGCATCTAGACTCTGAAAGAGATCATGTTTTTGTCCAATTTATTTATACTAAATAAGGTTTGAGTGACGCCAGATGAAGATGGCAATATAGGAGGCTCCTGAATTTCCCTCCTCCAGGCTGCACAGAATGAACAGTTATGTAGTAATTCCCTCTGAGAGAACCAGAAACTGAGTGACTCCTACACATTGGGCAGCTGAGAAAATACCCACATTGAATTGGGAAGGAAAGGCTAAGACACAGTCTCACCATAAACCCCACCCCTGGCACAGCACCATATAATCAAGGGAACTCCCAATTCACCTTCTCCCAGAGGGGGGAAGGGTTTGGACTGCACATCTAGGGCACCAACTTTTAAGGCTCCCACCTGAGGGGCAGGCTCCCCAAACACTTAGCTCTGAAAATATATGGGGCTTGGGTTCCTGAGTCTCCCAGAATTATAGCAAACAAAGAGCAGTTCTTAACAGGCACTGAGCACTCACTGCAGCTATCCTCCAGGGCTCAGTGCAGAGGGAACAGGCAAAATTGCTCACCTCCCAGTGTTTCCCAGGAAAGGATTTGACAGCATACTTTCCAAATTGCTGCCTGGACTGCCACTTCTAATTAACAGGCATGTAAGTGCTGACTGAAATCCTCCCCAGAGCCCAAACAAGCCTATGGGCACTTCCTCCCGACCTTCTCCCTCAGGCTTGCTTCAATGATAAAACCAGGTCATTAGTATTTCTCTTGAAAGAACTTGTACATATGTCTGGTGCCACAGTTTTTGTGGTGCTGCCCAAGGGACAAGCCCCCACATCACCTGGCTCTGATAGCCAACGTGGCTTGTATTCATGAGTCCCACAGGGCTGTGGCAGATTTTTTAAGAAGCTGTTGTTAATAGATGTGTGTGTGAGAGCACTCTCCATAGCCATCCCCAGTGCAGAGGGAGCAGGTAAAAAGACCCATTTCCCAGTTTTTCCTTGGAAGGAAACTGACTGCACAGTTTACAAACCAGTGCCTGAGGGTACAACTTCTAATTAGGATGCAACTTCTAGGGGATGACTATGATCCTCCTTGGAGCACACTTTCTCCCTCTAGCTCACTCCAGCAATAAACCAAATTTGCCAGGATCTCCCTGGAGAAGCATGTGCATACGTCTAATGCCCCAATTTTTATGGCTGCCACCAAAGGGATGGACCCCCAAATCACCTGATAGTAAACTGGGCTTGCATTTCTAAGTCCAACAGGAAATATAGCAAACAAAGGTGCAGTTTTTAAATGGGCACAGAAGCACAGAGGGAGCAGGCAAAAATGCCCATCTCCCAGTAGCTCCCTGAAAGGGTTTTGACTGCATACGTTCCCAGCTGGTACCTGAGGCTCGGCTTCTAATTAGCTTGCATTCAGGTACTGACTGCAAACCTCCCCTTTGGGACACTAACGAGACCTACACAGAGACACATAATTAAATTGTTAAAAGTTAAAAACAAAGAGAGGATTTTAAAAGCAAGGGAAAAGTAACTTGTTATGTACAAGGGAACCCCCATGAGAATATTAGCAGATTTTTCAGCAGAAACCTTGTAGTTCAGAAGGGAGTGGGATGATAGATTCAAAAGAAAAAATTGCCAACCAAGAATACTTCATCAAGCAGAGTTGTCTTTCAGAAGTGGAGAAATAGTGTTTTACAGACAAGTGAAAGCTGAAGGAGTTCATCACCACCAGACCAGCCTTACAAAAAACAGGTAGCAATACAATAATAGTAAGGGACTTCAGTACTCCCTTTTAATAATGGGTAGATCATATGGACAGAAAATCAACAAGAAAACACTAGGCTTAAACTACAAGTTATACCAGATAGACTACCATACATTTACAGAATAGTCCATCCCGCACCAGAATACACATTCTTCACAAGTACACATGAAAATTATCTGATAGGTCACATGTTAGGCAAAAAAACAAGTCTTAAAAAATTTAGGAAGATTGAAATCATATCAAGCATCTTTTCTGACCACAGTGGTATGAAGTTGAAATCAGTTACAAGAAAAAACTGGCAAATTCACAAATATGTGGAGATTAAACATGCTCCTAAACAATGGATCAAAAAAATAGATCAAAGAGAAATTTAAAAATATCTTTACAAGGAAAAAATTGTAACTATGTGAGGTGATTGATGTTAACTAAACTTATTTTGGTAATCACTTCCTAATAGGTACATATATCAAATCATTACATTGCACACTTTATACAATGTTGTATGTCAATTATATCTCAATAAAACTAGGAAAAAACTTGAAAAAAATCTTGAGGTAAATGAAAAATTGAAACACAACATACCAAAAGTTATGAGATTCAGCAAAAGCAGTTCTAATAGGGAAGTTTATAGAGTGATCAGCACCTACATTAAGAAAAAAATAAAGATCTCAAGTAAACAACCTAATTTAACATCTCAATGAACTAGATAAAGCTAAACCTAAAGTTAGTAGAAGGAAGGAAATAACAAAGGTCAGAGCAGAAATAAATGAAATAGAGACAAAAAAGGCAACAGCAAAGACCTATGAAATGAAGAGCTGTTTTTTGAGAAGATAAACAAACCTCTAGCTAAAATAAGAAAAAGAGAGAAGACTCAAATATATAAATTCAGAAATAAAAGAGAAGGTACTACAACTGAACACAGAAATACTAAGGGTCATAAGAAACTACAGATGACTCTTGAACAACACATATTTGAACTGTGTGGGTCAGCTTATACATAAATTGTTTTTCAATTGACTGAAGTTCAATTGACCCATGCAGTTCAAACTCAAGTTGTTCAAGGGTCATTCTGTGAATTTACATATACAGAGTACTGACTATAGTTATATGTGGATTTTCAACTGTGCGGGAAGTTTCCACTCCTAACCCCTATGTTGTTCAAGAGTCAATTGTACTATGAACAATTATACCCCAACAAAATAGATAATATAGAAGAAATGGACAAATTCCTAGAAACATACAACCTATCAAGACTGAATCATGAAGTAGAAAATCTGAACACAGTGATTACTTGCGAGGAGATGGGATCAGTAATCAAAACCTTGCAAAAAAAGAAAAGCCTAGGACAAGATTGTTTTACTGATGAATTCTACCAAACATTCAAAGAAGAATTAATACCAATCTTCCAAAATCTTCCAAAAGACATGAGGAGCGAACACTTCCAAACTCATTTTATGAGGCCAGAATTACCTTGATATCAAAGTCAGACAGTGACATTACAAGAAAAGAAAATTACAGGCAAATATTTCTGATGAATATAGATGCAAAATTCCTCCACAAAATGTTAGCAAACCAAATTTAATAATACATTAAAAGGAGCATATATCATGATCAAGTGGGGTTTATTCTTGGAAATGCAAGGATGTTTCAACATACACACACCAATAAATATGATATATCATTTTAACAAAATAAAGGATAAAAATCATACAATCATCTCAATAGATGCAGAAAAAAGCATTTGACAAAATTCAACATTGTTTCATGATAAAAAAACACACAATCTCTCAACAAATTAGGTATAGAAGGAATATACTTCAACATAATAAAGGACATATACAGGGTGGGGCAAAAGTAGATTTACAGTTGTGAATACACAAAACACAAAGTTTATTATTATATTATTTATTAATTATTGTATTATTTTCCATATGAACAACTGTAAGCCTACTTTTGCCCCAACCTGTATGACAAGCCCACAGCTAACATCATACTCAATGGTAGAAAGCTGAATGCTTTTCTTCTAAGACCAGGAATAAGACAAGGATGCCCATTCTCACTACTTTTATTCAACATAGCCAGAACAATTATGCAAGAAAAAGAAATAAAAGGCATGCAACTCGGAAAAAAAAAAAAGTAAAATTATCTCTGTTTGAAGATGACATGATCTTATATATAAAAACCCTGAAGACTCAACCAAAAAACTGTTAGAACTAATAAACAAATTTAGTAAGTTGCAGGATACAAAATCAATATACAAAAATCAGTTGTATTTCTATATATTAACAATGAACTATTGCAGAGAGAAATGAAGTAAACAATCCCATTTACAATATTATCAAAAAAATAAAATACTTGGTAAAAAATTTAACCAAGGAGATGAAAGATCTATATACTGAAAAGCATAAAACATTGATGAAAGAAATTGAAGACACAAATAAATTGAAAGATGCTCCATGTTCATGGATTAGAAGAATTAATATTATTAAAAGGCCTATACTATCCAAAGCAATCTACAGATTCAGTACAATCTCTCTGAATGGCATTTTTCATAGAAACAGAAAAAAAAATCCTAAAATTCATATGGAATCACAAAAGACCCAAAATAGCCAAAGAAATCTTGAGAAAGAAGAAACAAAGCTGAGGCATCACACTTCTTGATATTAAGCTATATTACAAACCTGTAGTGATCAAAACAGTATGGTATTTGCATAAAAACAAACACATAGATCAAGGGAACAGAAGATAGTCCAGCCCTGGCTGGTGTTGCTCAGCGGTTAGAGCACTGTCCTGAGCACCAAAGGGTTTCAGTTCAATTCCCGGTCAGGGCACAAACCCAGGTTGCGGGTTCCATCCTTGGACGGTGCGTACAAGAGGCAAACAATTGATGTTGATGTTTCTCTCTCTCCCCCTTTTCTTTCCTCTGTTTCTAGAATCAATGAAAAAAATTGGGTGAGGGTTAAAAAAAAAAAGAACAGCCCATAAATAAGCCCATGGCTAAATGGTGAATTAGTTTTCAATAAAGGAACCAAGAATATACAATGGGGAAAAGATTGTGTCTTCAATAAATGGCTTTGGGAAAACTGTATATCCACATACAAAAGAATGAAACTGGATGGGCCCCTATCTTATATCAGACACAAAAATCAACTCAAAATAGATTAAAGACTTAAATGTAAGACTCGAAACCTTAAAACTCTTAGAAGAAAACATAGGCAGTAAGCTCCTTGACACCGGTCTTGGCAATAATTTTTTTTGGATTTGACACCAAAAGCAAAGGCAACAAAAGCAAAATAAACAAACCAGTGGGATTTCGTTAAACTAAGAAGCTTCGGCACAGCAAATGAAACCATTAACAAAATGATATATTACCTTACACTTGTTAGGATGGCTGTTATCAAAAGACAAGAGATAAATGCTGATGTGGAGAAAAGGAAACCCTGATACACAGTTGGTGGGAATATAAAATGGTACAAGCACTATGGAAAAGAGTATGGAGGTTCCTGAAGAAATAAAACATAGAACTACCACATGACCAACAATCCCACTTTTAGGTATATACCCAAATGAAATGAAAGCACTCTCTGCACCCCCATGTTCATTGCAGCATTATTCACAGCAGCCGTGGTATGAAAATAACCTATGTGTCCACTCAAAGATGGCTGGGTAAAGAAAATGTGATCTACATATGCATATATATACATATATATGTATATACATAATGAAATATTATTTGTCCTTATAAAAGAAGGAAATCCTGGTATTTGCAACAACATTAAGCAAAATGAAATGACTGACAAAGACAAATACTGCATGGTATCACTTGTATGTAGAATAAAAAAAACACGTTTTAAAAGTCAAACTCATAGAAACAGAGTAGACTGGTGGTTGCCTGGGACTGGCGGTGGGGAGGTTGGATAGACAGAAGCTAGCATAAAGGTATTATCTTGGGCATGAATGAGAAAATACACTTAATTCTGTCCTATTTAATTGGTCATTGTGATCAGATCCATTTATAGGTCTTTTTTTTTAGAAGTTGCTGGGCAGAACTTAATGATATGTCTTGATGTATTTTTATTTAAATTTACCTGACCCACTCTGTATCTCTCTGGCCTTTCATTTCAGTACGCTGAATGGCACCAACGCTCCTTCTTTTTCTGGTCCATGGGAGAACAACGAATTCAGTGCTGTAGCCCTTGCTAACTGCTGTGAATTCTACCCCAATGCTGTGTGTCCCTAAAGCTGGTCCATTTTCAGAACAGTATTGATCTCGACAGATTTTTTATTGTAAAGGTATTTATGTACTCAAGAGTTCCCACTCTTCAACTAACTCACCATGATTTTCAACAGTAAATGAAAAAAATTTATTTGGTTCACTATATGCCAATAATGAAAATTAGCATTTGTCTTTCCATTATTTGGCTGAACCAAATAGGAATTTCCTTATGGGCTCTGTCTGAGTTTATATCTGAAATAATAAATATTACCATATCAAAAATATCTTGCAAATCTTGCTTCTAGTTGTCATCTTAAAAATTATGTGATGCAGTCTGCTATAAATGTGATTTGGTATGTAATGTGTACTACGTTGAAAAGCTGTATTTCTTGGAGTTCTGTGAATGAGCTAGATTTATGGTGCTAAAGGTACATATGAAAATTACATGAATATATAACAATAAAATTTTTTCTGGTTGTCACACATACAAACTCCTTAACATTACATAGTAAACAAAAAGTATTTCCTGTATGCAAACATGAAAGGAATGTTCATTTCTTAAAGGCCCTTACTTTGTTTTAATATTCTGCTTTAAAGCCACATTTGTTTCAAGTTTACAAGGAATCCTTTAAAACAGTGGTTTTCAGTGGGAATGAGGTCAATTTTGCCCCCCAGGGGACATTTGGCAGTGTCTTGAGACACTATTAGTCATCACAAATGGGGGCGATGCTACTGACATCTACTGGGTAGAGGCCAGGATTGCTACTAAGCATAGTACAATGCATAGGTTTCTCAGGCCACAAATATCAACAGTGTTAAGACTGAGACACTCTGATTTAAAATGTTTAAAATATGCCTTATATCTAATATTATTTATAATATTAATAATATTATAGCCTTAAGTAAGAGTTTCAAAGGGATGTAGAGTTCCTCAAAAGTTAAACATGGAATTACCCTATGGCCCCACAATACCACTCCTAGGCATAGACACAAAAGAACTGAAAACAGGTATTTAAACAACTATACACATATACTTGTTCATAGTAGCACTAGTCACAGTAGTCAAAAGATGGAAGCAGCCCAAGCCCAAATGTCTGTCAGTGGCTGAACGGAGAAATAAATCATGTTATGTACATATGATGGAATTTTATTCAGCCATGAAAAGCATGAAGTACTGATATATGCTACTTACAAAGGGGAACCTAGAAAACATTATGCTAAGTCAAAGAAGCCAGACACAAAGGCTTGTTACTGTATGATTCTATTTTGTATGATTCCATTTATATGAAATATTCAGAACAGATAAGTCCATAGAGACAGTATAGATAGGGGCTGGGGAGAGTGGGGAATTGGGAGTGACCACTTCATGAGTGTGCAGTTTTACTTCAGGGTAATGGAAATGTTTTAGAACTAGATAGAGGTGGTGGCTGCACAGCATTATGAACGTACTAAATGTCACCGATTTGTTCACTTTAAAAAGGTTAGTTTTATGTTATGTGAATTTCACCTCAGTAAATTACATATGTATTTAAAAATGGATGTAGATCCTTGTATGTTCCCAAACTAATCTACCTTCTTCCACTTCACAATTATGTGAGCTCAGAACCTCTTGGTCTTCCTTCCAGTCTCCATTCCTATCTCCTCTCTCATATTTTCTAAAGTTGACGTAAAAGGAAAAGAAGCCTGAGTAAACTGCTTCTTGACCTGCACCCTGGTTTTTACCCTGGCCTGGTTTCTCTCTGAGAGGCAACAGAATGCAGTGGTTGGTGGTGCTGGACACTAGGCCAGATTACTTGGGTTCTGATTCCGGCTCTGCCACTTATCCTTGGGTGATCTTGGGCGAGTTCCTTACCTTCTCTGTACCTTGCCATCTTCATCTGTAAAATGGGGAAAATTGGACCTACCTTATAGGGAAAGGTTGTGAGGTTGACTGCTCACTGCAGGCTCAATGCAAGGGTTAGCTGCTACTGATCATTACTACGTAAGGATCATAGTTCAGGACTATCAATTTATTGAGTTATCTATGCAATTCAGTCCACACAAGGAAGCTTGTAGCACGGAGGGAACTCCTTATCTCCTTTCAGGGGAAAGGGTGGGATTTCTAATTCTCAATTTCCCATTTAAAGCAAATCTGGTTTACAATCCCACACTTAAGAGGGCCGAGCTGTAACAGCAGGAAGCTTGACAACCTGTAACACCAAGGCCTCTTGACAATCTGTAACAGAGGAAGCCTGACAACCTGTACCACCAAGGCCTCTTGACAACCTGTAACAGAGGAAGCCTGACAACCTGTAACACAGAGGAGCCTGATTAGCGTGAGAAGCGAATGGGAAAACCAGGGGCTGAACTCGATCTCAGCAAACTCGAGGCCCACTCCGGAGCACCCAGGTGACTTGGGTGGACGTGGGCCAGGCGGGCTGGGGTTGGGTGTGAAGTGCCTGGTCAGCCTAGGAAACACAGCAGGGATCACTCACTCTCGGACTCATCCTGGGGGCAGACGTGCCCACTCCGGGGCCTGGGAGGCGCCAGGGCTCCTGCGCTTGGCTTCCACAAACCAGTGCTTTCTGAGTCCCAGGTATAGAAGCCCCAGGCAGAGAGGGGAGGAACCCGAAGGAGAGAGTGGGTAAGAGAAAAGACAGGGGGACGGAGGGAAATGGGAGCTGTGAAAGGAGGCTGTGGAAGCAGCAGTGTGGAGAGGGGACCGTGGGATGGGGAAAGGGCAGTGGCCGACTGAGTCACTGAGCGGGTCATCTCTTTCCCCTAAACACTGCGCCCTGAGTCCCTCTTGCGCATACGGTTCCATAGCCTGCCTTTTTGGCTTAAGGTGTGGGGACGCCTTCGTAGGCCAGTGCCTATAGATGTACCTCATTCATTTTATAGGCCACGTGGTATCCCATGTAGAGAGGTACCCAAGTTATCTATTCTTTTTCCTATTCATGGACATTTATATTGACTTATATTTGACCAATTATTTCTAGAAGCCTGAGGTACACAAAGTTTGTGTTTGACTCCCACTTCTGACTCTGCTTTAGGTGCCTGGTCTACTCTTGGTGAAAGTTCTTGGCTAAGCTTTTGGTTGTCAAGCCAGGTTATCACCTCTGTGGGAGTAACTGACCTTTCAGACAGAAATACAAAGGTTAGGAGCCAGAGGATCTGGATTCAAAGTCTTGGCCTGAGTCCCTTTGAAGCCTTGTGAAAACTCTTAATCTCTCTGAAGCTCAGTTTCCACTTCTGAGTAATGAAAGTGATGATAGTTATACCTACCTTATGAACTGCTAGAAAATTTGAATTAATAATGTATATGAAAAACCACATTGTGGAAATGGTAAGGTGCTCCAAAGATACTCTTTTCACAAGTACTTGAAGTGTAAGGACCTTAGAGAGTCTGCTCCTGTATACAGGAACTTGCGCTTGGTGCCACTCCTGGCATTGCTTATCTACTGAGATGTACATGTTTGCTTCCTACCCCCATTTAATCCATACATCAACCCTTTGAGGAAGATACTGTTACTATCCCAGTTTTCCAAAGGAGGAAATATAGGGTTAGAGAGATTGAGTTGTCCCTAGAGTCGCATAGAAAGTGGCAGAGCTGGGATTTGATGACCCCAGGCTCTGTCTGACTCCAAAAGCCTTGGTTTGTTTATTTATTTATTTACTTATTTACTTATTTATTTATTTATCTTTTTATCTTATTTCTTTATTATTATTATTTTTTTTTAATCTCTTCCTACCCACTACCCCTTTGCTCTTAACCACTGTGTCAATTTTCATACGACCTCAGCCTTCCTCGCCTTCCTCTGCTTGGTCTCACCCTGTGCCTCAAGGCCTGCCGGTTTAACCCACGATACCTCATCAGCTTCTAACATACTTATACATCCTGAACTACCTGTGTGCCCATCATGTCCTGCTATGTGGCATCTTGTGTTTTTGCTTTATTTTGCGGTTTGTCTTATTGTTGTTTTCTCTTGCAGTATGGCAGCAAGTAGAACAACGGTCGTTAAAAAATCTGGCGATTTCCTTGGAGACAAAAATTGTCTTTATTTAAAAAGCTACTTCTATCAGTTCTTTGAATATGGAGCTCCATGAGGGAAGAGACCAAGTCTGTTATGCTACCAGAGCCCAGGACCTAGCACAGCCTAGCCAAAAGAACAAAAAAGGCGTTTAATATTGTTTGAGGAATAAAAAAGATGAGGCTCCAAGATTTGGCCCTACACCTGGGGCAAAACAAACATGGAGAAAATGTCTGCTAAATGAAAGCAAATACATAAAGCACTTATACTGCCTGAGACAAAGTAGGCTTTCAATCAGTGTTATTATTGCTACATACCTGTAATAGGAATGGGGTGGGGCTTAGGCGGGCAGGTAGAAAATGGGAAGGCAAGAGGAAAAAAGTGGAGCCAAGTGATGCTGAGCTCAGGCTGCTTGTGAGGAGGTGGCCAGTGAGGACCCCTCAAAGGCAGAAATGGGCAAAGGGCGTTTCCGGACAGGGATACCTAGTGCTTGTCCTGCTGTAGCCCCACCAGCTTTGCCCTCGAATCTTCAGTAAATGTCTGCTCTATGTGGGGCCTGGTGCCCGTGGTAGTTTGAAGAATTCATGAACCCGGGCAGCGTCCAGTGCAGATGGTGTGATGTGGACAGTCCGGTCAGCGGGACAAAGCAGTCAGCAGGAGCAAAACAGAGTCAGAGATTACAGGGGGAAAGGTAAGACATCCAAGAAACTCAGAAATACTGGGAACGATACTGGTTTTTCTCATTTGATAGAGGATGGGGGATCGAGACCATTTCTATTAAGTCTTAAAGGAGGAAGGGCTCTCCAGTAGGCTGGCAGACTTTGGGGACATCGAGGCAGCTAACCTTGAGTTATACTTTTGTGGTTATTCCAAACAGGTTGTGTTTATGACATGTCTTCCCAGCTGGTTTGCAAATGTTTACAACTAGAAACAATGAAAAATGGGTTGAATTTGTATGCCATTTCTCTATGTATGAATGTCTTCTTTACATTAATTCATTAGAACTAACAAATTTTTTAGTATTTTTGTTGTTTCCCCCCCCAATGTCCATAAATCGTTTTATGGGTACCCCACCCTGCCCATTCATTTACCTACAGTCTAGGGCTGCTTCTGGGCACAGTGAAGTTGCTGCGATAGAGACTATGCAAAGCTGCAAACATTTACTATCTGGCCCTTTACAGGAAACCCTGCCATAGAGGATGAGGCCCTGGATACTAAAATGAGGCGTTAGGCCCTTTTGGCCACTTGTCTGGGCCTCTTTCTAGCCACCTCTTCCTGGCTCTTTCCTTGGGCTACAGCTCCTGACCATTCTGACTGTCCCACACCTCACGTCCAGGAGAGTTTGTCTCCTTTGGCTCTAACAGAACTTTTTCTGGCAGGTATGATGCCATCACTCCCCCCGCCCTCCAATTTAAGGACAAGGAAATTCAGGTGGAGAGAGGTTAAGCATACTTGTGCTGGCTACAGAGCTAGCAAGGACCTAAGCCGGCCTAGTGGCTTTCCATTACCTGGGTGAAATCTAGCTTTCCAATCGCTTTCTCACCACTCCCATGCCACCCATCCAGGTATGTAACTACCACAGAGAACTACTGCCTTTCCCTAAGAAATCTATACCTAAGTGACTTTGAAAAAGGTCCCTGCCCTCTTGGAGCCTCTGTTCTCACAGTTACACAAATTAAGATACTAATGGCTTCGTTAAAGGGTTGTGCAGATTAAATGTCTTCATGTTAAAGCACTTGGAACACAGAGATGCTACCATATATTTCTCACATTTCTTTGCAACATTCTTTTTTTCACCCTCACCTGAGGATATTTTTTCCATTGCTTTTCAGAGAGAGTGGAAGAGAGACAGAGAAACATCGACGAGAGAGGCACATCGATTGGTTGCCTCCCACAAGTTCCCCGACCAGGGGCCAGGGATCAAGCCTGCAACTGAGGTACGTGCTCTTGGCTGGAATCGAACCTGGGACTCTTTAGTCCAAGGGCCAACACTCTAACCACTAAGCCAAACTGGCTAGGGCTTTATTTGCAACTTTGATGGCACTTGGCTCCATGTCCTGTGCATATCCCACTCCTCTCCTAGGACTAAAGGTAGCCTTAGAAGGGTGGGGCTAGAGGCTGGATTAGGTCTGGCTGGTAGTTGTTGGGGGTGGCCTGAGGCATCCAGACAGGTGCCCTGTGCCATGTTTAAGGTACAAGTCCAAAAATCAGAGCTGAGAGAGCCAAATCTGTATTCAGGTAATGGCGGTGATATAGATCTGGGAACAGGGGCAACTAGATCATCAAAGGGTTTTAATGCAAAGATCAGGCTCTTATGATAAACATTTCTTATCAACAAGAAAAGCATGATTTAGGAAATTTATTAGAAACCACCATGTTACAGCTTATGTTTTCTGTTAGACTGAATAACTTCTACCAGTTTTATTTTTTAAAACATTACTCTTGCTTCCAGAAAAGCAAAAGGCATATTTTTCAAAGCCCCAAATTCACTTTTTCACAGTCTCAAGGCCCATGTCTATTACATTTACCAGTACATAGATTTACCTTGACTGTAAAAATCCTCTCCATATATTTTAAACAGGAATCAAAACAGATTATTGAAGCTGTTTTTATCACACAGAACAGCAATTTCTTGGCTGAAATCATATTTCCACTTGTCAAGAGCTGTTGTTCCCTCAAGGGAAGTAAACGTTATGTCCGTAGCACTGAGTGTCTCAGAAAGAAAAACAGAGAAGGGAGCCCTCTTTTCCATGGTGACAAGACTAAGGTTGAATGATTCATTAAATGAAGGATATTTATTTATGATTAACCTAGCTCAAAGGATGACATCGCATATTTCCCAAGGAAAATGTTATCCTTCAGATAGTTTACATTTGAGAGTTCCTGTACTGGTGGTTTCAGGAGGAAATCTATGACTCTGTGAATAGGAAAATCATCCCTCAGCTACATAGCTATAATTTATAGAACAAAAAACAGTATCAAGTTATTTCTGTAGTGGATTCCAGAGACAAGTTAAATGTTTAAGAGAATATTTTAAGGTGGCTGTACAATGGAAGGCATTATCACTAGTCATATTTTTATAAAAGCAAAATACTCAGCTTTATTGCATAGCTGGATGCTGCCTGGCTGGTGGCCACAACTGTTGGGAATTTGTTGCAAAACCATTTGGCTGCCTGGCTGCTCTCCCCTCCCCCGCCATTGCGGCTGGACTGCAGCCCATGACATTGTTGAACCACTGAGATGAGTCTGGCTCTCTATCAGAGTGCTCACTGAGTCTAGTGCTGCTTAACAAAGGCTTAGAAGGGGTGGAGAAAATGCTCCTAACAGCCATGCCACATAATCACACACAAAAATTTCACTTCATTACTATTCCTAATAATAGCTAACATTTGCTGAGTACTTACTAAATGCCAGGCACTGGGTACTGCTTGACTGGGTCCTCACAAAAACCCTATGAAGTGTCCTGTAGTTATAAAGCCACAGCCCCTGCTGCCATCTGGCCCCCACAAACTAAGGGGCTCCCACATGTAGTACTGAGTAAAAGGAAGGAATGAAGCACCTGAAAATTGGCCAGAATGGAATACAGAGCCTCTGGCTTCCCACGAGGCTACCTGGAGGGGCTAGGCAATGTAATCTAGAAGTGTGGGGGAATTAACGTCTGGGGTGGGGTAAACCTTAACCAATGAGAGATGGAGACAGAAGGAAGCCAGCATTGCTCTCTCTCTCTCCTGCTGTGTGATAAACGGTTCTGAGGGGCAGTCGCTTCATAAGAACTCTCTGGAAATGCCCTGGAAGATCAAGCAACCATCTTTGTTTGCAATGAAGCTATGGCCACCCTGGTAACACACCTCTCATGTTTGTTTTCACATTTTTCCTGCCTCACTTCCTTTATCTCTCACACTTTCTTCCCTGGAATTTCACCCATCAATAAAGCCTTAACACATAATCCTTTGCTTCAAGCTTTGTTTCCTTAGGACCCTCGGTCAAAATGCTGGTACCAGGAGTGGTCTTTAAGAGTAGACCCTCAAAATAGGATTTTGGGGTTGAATTGCCCACCTACCTGAAGGCAAAGGCATGGTTTTCCCATAGTAAGTAGATAACACACAATCCCTGCGGCATGCATCACAGCTACTAAAGCTTTAACCTACAGTTAATTGGGATGAGGTGCAGGTGGAAGATAAGGTATTGGGATATCGAGTGGATGCTCTACTTGACTGGTATGGAAGAAATGGTAATAATAAGAACTGGAGAATAGACTGATTGCTTTTGACAGCATTGTAAGCCTTGCAAAAGGAAGACAATAGTTCGAAGCAGCTGATTGCCAGTTCAGGAACACTATGAAAGCCATAGGACTTCTGTGGCAGCCATAAAGGAGACTCCCAACTCTGTAGCAGTAAATTGAACACTGTTGAAAATTAGGTTCAGGATCCAGAGTGGCAGAGCTGCAAGAGAGAGAGAATGCATAGCTTCAACAGGTCTTCCATGTCAAAGTCTTTTCTAGATAGGAAAAATGTGAGACCTAAGGTCTGGGCAAGAAATATCTGGGTGCATGAGCCTGAGAACTTTGAATTCATAACTGTCCCTAAATCTTCTTGGCCAGAAGCAGCTGTCCATTTCCTCTTCACAGAGGACAACAGCCTTCCCTTGCCTGAAGACCATATATGAACTCACATGAAATAGATTTATTGCAAGATAACTCTTGTTTTACTCTAGACGTGCCCCCACCACCCTTTTTGCCTACAGTCTAATAACCAATGACAGAGCTCTGCACAGCCTGAGCAGGGAAGTACAGGTCCTGCTCTTCTGACCTACAGATTTGTAAGATAATCAGTTGTGTTGTCCTAAGCTATTAAAGTTGTTGTATTTTATCGTAGCAGCAAAAGAAAACTACAAGACCACTGATGTAGTGGATAAAATGTCTCATAATTTGGAATTGGTGTCAATGTGATGAAAGGCATGAATCCTTAGGTCCTGAGCAGGACAACTCAAAATAAATGTATAGCTAGACACACTGTAGTGAAACTTCAGATCTCCAAATACAAAGAACAAATTTTCAATGGAAGAAAGAAAAGACAAATTAACTGCAAAGACACAACAATTAGACTGACAAAAAACTTAACAGCATAATTTAATATAATGGAATAAGTTCTTCCAAGTACCGAGGGAAATAATGGACAATACAGAATTCTATCCCTAGCTAAGCTGAAGGAGAGCTAAAGATATTTTCAGACAAAGAAAGACTGAGAATTTTCTATTCCTATACATTTGAAAGAGTGAATAAAGGGTATACTTCAAGAAGTTGATAATTCTACCTCATTTACTAATGCTCTTTTGTGAGAAAAGCATTCTTTTTAAAAACTTAAATATTTTTTATTGATTTTTAGAGAGAGAAGAAGGGAGAAGGGAGAGAGAGAAACATTTATGTGAGAGTGAAACATTGATCAGGTGCCTTCTGCTTGCCTCCTAGTGGGGATAGAGCCCACAACCTGGGCATATGCCCTGACCTGGAATCAATCCAGCAACCTTTCCGTGCACAGGAACGATACCTAACCAACTGAGCCACACCGGTCAGGGCAACATTCAGTTTTATAATGGAAAATACACTTCTTCTAGATTCATTACATACTATTGAAAAATATTCCTTTTTTTTTTTTTAATTTTTAAAAATTTATCTTTACTGTTGAGAGTATTACAGGTGTCCCATTTTTCCCCCCAATAGACCCCCTCCACTTTGCTCCCACCGCCTCCCCAGGCCTTTACCCCGTTATTGACTGTGTCCATGCGTTATGCATATATGCATATAACTTCTTTGGTTAATCTCTTCCCACCCTCCACCCCCCTTCCCTCTTTCCTCTGAAATATGAGCATCTGTTGCATGCGTCAAAGTCTCTGGATCTATTTAGTTCGTCAGATTCTTTTGTTCATTAGCTTCTTCTTAAAGAAGACCCTTCAACTTTTCCTGTAGTGCTGGTCTGGTGGTGATGAACTCCTTTAGCTTTTTCTTATCTGTGAAGCTCTTTATCTGACCTTCAATTCTAAATGATAGCTTTGCTGGGTAGAGCAATCTTGGTTGTAGTTCCATGTTTTTCATCACTTTGAATATTTCTTGCCACTCCCTTCTGGCCTGCAAAGTTTCTGTTGAGAAATCAGCTGACAATCATATAGGTGCTCCCTTGTAGGTAACTAAGTGCTTTTCTCTTGCTGCTTTTAAGATTCTCTCTTTGTCTTTAACCTTTGGCATTTTAATGATGATGTGTCTTGCTGTGGGCCTCTTTGGGTTCCTCTTGTTTGGGACCCTCTGTGCTTCCTGGACTTATAGGTCTATTTCTTTCCCCAGGTAGGGGAAGTTTTCTGTCATTATTTTTTCAAATAGGTTTTCAATTTCTTGGTTTGTTTCTTCCCCTTCTAGCACCCCAATAATATGAATGTTGGGCCTCTTGAAGTTGTCCCAGAGGCTCCTTATACTATTTTCATATTTCTGGATTCTTTTTGCTTTTTGCTCCTCTGGTTGGGTGTTTTTTGTTTCCTCTTGTTCCAAATTGCTGATGTGATTCTCAGCATCCTCTACTCTACTGTTGATTCTTTGTAAATTATTCTTCATTTCAGCTCCTATAGCCTTCATTTCAAATTGGTACTTTATTATGTTATTGATTTTCTCAGTTATTTCCCTAATAGTCTGCTTAAACATCCTTATAAACAAAATTCTGAACTCTGTATCTGTTAGCTTGCTTGGGTCTATTTCATTTATTCCTCTTCTAGAGATTTCTTCTGTTCTTTCCTTTGTGACATGTTTCTTTGCCTCTACATTTTGGCTGCTTTCTGGTGTTTGTTTCTATGAATTAGGAAGAGCTGCTATGTCTCCTGGAATATGTAGAGTGGCTTTGTGTAGTAGGTGTCCTGTAGGGTCCAGTGGCTCAGCCTCCCAGTCACCTGAGCTGGGCCTTCTAGGTGGTCCCCTGTGTGGGCTGTGTGCACTGTCCTGTTGTAGTCGAGCCTTGGTTGCTGTTGGCGTCACTGGGAGGAATTGATCCCCCGGACAATCAGCTGTGAGGACCAGCTGCAACTACGGCCAGAGAGCTGCTGTGCTGGAGACACCCTTATGGAGCAGGATTTACTTCAGTGGAGCTTTGGTGTTCATCAAATGTGCCCCTTGAGTGTCACTCGTGGATGTGGTAGGGTTATAATCCAGGGTGGTCGAATCTGACCACCAGGTGCACTGTCTCTGGGGCCTCCAGGGAGGTGCAAAGTCAGCCTGTGCCAGTGCCTTGCCCAGGGCCACCCAGCATGAGCTACACAGCAAACCATAGTTGGCTGCTACTTGTGCTGGGCTTGGCGTTGTCCAGGAGAGGCCAAGCTATGAGCCAATGCAGGCTGCTGCTAGTGCCAGGCCTGGGGCCACTTATCAAGCTGTATGGGGCTCACTGCTGCTTGTTTGAGAGATTTGAGGAAAGTCCTAAGCATGAGGCTCGAGAGGCCCCTTGCACAGAAAAGCCCCTGGAAATGGCCTGGATGAGCTGCAGGTGGGGAGGGGCGGGGCCTCCGGGAATCACGGGGCGGGGCCAAAGGTGTGAGTCAGGTGCTGGCGGTTCAAATATGGTGCTTGCCTGCTGGCTGTGTGCGGGGAGGACTTGCCAAAGGAGCCATGGCCTCCGTCAGCTCTTCTGCCTGGGAGGAAGCCGCCCCTCCACCTCTCGCCCCGACTTCAGGCAGGTTAGTTCCTCCCCGAGTGTCCCGGGTCCTTTCAGGCTGCTGCCCGGCGCTGGGCTCAGAGGGAGCGTCCGAGTGAGTCCGTGCGCGGGCCCTTTAGAGGAGCTGCTGGGGCTCCCGCAGCCTCCGCGACCCCCAGGGACAGTCCCCGCTGGTTTCACAGCCCGGAGTTGTGGGGACGTCTCTTCCTGGCCCTGGAGCCCTGGGCTGAGGGCCTGCTGTGGGCCTGGGACCCCTCCCTCCTCCGGGAAACCCCCACCGCCGAGATCTCCTCCTGGGTTTACCCCGGCGGCATCAGATGTGGGCCTGCGGACGCGTCTTCACGATTCAGCCCCGATCCGCCCGCGTCTCCGCCCCTCCTCCCGGTCTCGATGCTCCTTCAGTTCCCTGGTTGTGGGGCTTCTGTTCAGCAGATCTCAGGAGGCTCTGAGTGATGGTGGTTCTGTATTTTAGCTGTAATTTTGATGTGGTTGCGGAGGCGGCGGGTGCAGGTGTTCCCTACGCCGCCATCTTGTTTCTCTCCCCAAAAATATTCTTAAAATACTGGCTTGAAGGATGACAAATTATTAGCAATTCCAGGCAGGTGCTATCAGCCCTGTTCATGAGGACGCAGAATGTAAATGTCACTTATTAAAGATTATAAAAATTGGCCATTCGGTAATCCTCAGGGAGATATTGAAAAAAGAGAGGATCTGGAATGTGATTGATTTTTTTGTTGACTTCCCACTCCATTTAATTTTATTTTTTATTTTCAAAATGATTTTTTACATTAAATGCAAAAAAGAGACTCCCTTCATTCCGCCCATTTTAACTGCTGTGAGCAATGTCCTCCCATAGTAAACAATTAGAAAACTGGACAAAATATATGAAATGACTCTTTTCAGACATTACATAACAGTCAGCAAAGGACTGTGACCCCTGAGATAATGGAAGCAAGCAAATGGGCCCTAAATCAATCTTCCCTTAATATTGTGCTGCCCGGAAAAGAGTCATATCCTTTGTGGCCAAGCTTCTTGCAGAAGCAGCAGGGCTCACTTGCTGTTTCTACTTTCTCACCTTCCGTTCACCCCTTAACCAAGTGCAATTTAATTGTCACCACAACCACAAATAAAGTGGTTTTAACAATTTAATAAAATGCTTTCACTAAAATGATCAATGAAAGCAACCTAATTGTTAGATACAATGTACACACACTCACTAGACCTTATTACATCTGGCAGAAAGACCCTTCAAACAATCCCTTCCTTAGAAGTATATAGTACAGTGGTGTTAACTTAATGTACATTGTTAAAAAGTTCTCTAGAATCTTTTCATCTTGCAAAACCGAAACTCTCTATCCATTGAATAACAACTCTTCTCCCCCTCACCCCCAACTCCTGGCAACCACCATTCTACTTTCTGCTTCCATGAGTCTATTTTAAATACCTCATGTAAGTAGAATCGTACAGTATTTGCCCATCTGTGACTGGCTTACTTCACTTAGTATAATATCCTCAAGGTTCACCCATGATGTAGCATAAAACAGATTTCCTTTTTATTTAAGGCTATTAAAATAATATTCCATTGGTTGGATTTACCACATTTTCTTAATTCATTCACCCATCCATGGACATACGGGTGGCTTCCACCTGGCCACCGTGAATACTGCTGCAGTGAGCATGGGTGTGCAAACCTCTCCCTTCTTGAAATTCTTATCTTTGTTTCCATCACACCAGGCTCTCTCGCCCTCCTCCCTCTCTGGCTGCCTCTTCTCTGCTTGCTTCAGTGGCTTTTCCTTCCCCACTTGTTCTTTATAAGCTGAGTATTTTCAAGGATTGTGTTCATGGCCTTTTCTCACTCTACAACATATGTCTCAATTAACAGAGCTAATTCACGGGCTTACATAGTTCTTCTAAGCTACTTAGACCTATATTTCTAACAGTTTATTAAATATTCCCACTTGCATGTTCTAGTGATATCGCAAACTAAATTATGTCCAAACTCAAACTCAAATCAAATATGCATTTAGTGCTTGCCTACTCTGCCAGCCCTAAGTTATACTGTAGGTGTACATGCAAGGTGAGCAACTTCACGCTTCCTTCCCAAAAGTGCTCTTCCTCCTGCAGTCCCTGTTTTGTAAATATTATCACCTTTCCAAGTCACCCTGGAAAAGTTCTCTTTGTCACCCCACATCTCTTTTCTTTTATATCCTGTCAATTCTCTCAAACATCTATTTCCTCTCCTCATTCTTTCTCTCCTGGATCATCACAGCTGCTTCCTAACTGGCCTTCAGTTGTCCTTTCACACCACTGCCACCAGCATGATCTTCTAAAACACAAATCTCTTTATGTTGATCCTTTGCTTAAAACTGGATAATTCCGGACTCCTGAACATGGCATACAAGGCCTCGTGACGTGCTGTATGTCTTTCCAGTATTTCCTTTAACCATCCCGTTTTCTACAAACTTCACATTATGCTGTTGCTTCGAAATGCTAGGCTCACTCAGGCCTCCCTTGCCATGCGGTTCTCCCTGCCAGGGGTTTGCCAGAGCTCTCTCTGGCTTGCCTCCTCCGTGTCCTCTTAGCAAACTGTCCCTGCGTTTCAGCTCCCTCTTCTCAATTCTCAGCAGCCACGGCTTGAGCCTGGAGTTCTGTTTCTATTTCTCTAATCAAAGGCAGTGTGAAGTAGTGGAAATAGGCCCATTCTTAAGTCAGGTAGCTTGGGACTTTAAACCCTGACACTGCCACCTACTGGTGGCATTGGTTTTGTCTATTAGAAAATTGCAGTAATGACGCCCATCTGATGAGCAGCACCCCGTCTCCGCAGTACCGGGGAGAAGGTGCTCAAGAAAGGGTGACGGTTATTTTTCCTGTTGTGAAATTAACTTAGACATACACGCATCGTCTCAAAGTCAATTTTTCTTTCCTTCCAAAGCCGTTCCTCCTCCAGATATGTCTCTTTCCATCAGTACGTCTGTCATTCTTTCAGCTGTCCCAGAGGCAAACCCGTCGTATTAGATTTCTTGTCATTCGTCATCTTCCCATATTTAACCAGCTGCTATATCCTGCCTCTTTTCTTTCCATCTTCTGCTGTCCTAGTCGTATATTTCAGAATTTCATACCTGGACAGCTGTCATTGTCTTCTGTCCAGTCTCAAATACCACTTTATCGATGTCACTCCTTTGAGACAATGGGTCCTTATTAGTTATGGAACAAAGTCTAAATCCTTAGTATGTAATAAAGTCTTCCACAGTCGGGCCCTATGGCTGCCAGATTTAGCAAATAAAATTATGGGGCACCCAGTTACAGTACAAAGAACATCCATATTCCCCTCACTCAGATTCCTAATTGAGATCTTATCACATTAAAAAATATCTGTCTAACCAACCTCTTTGGCCTCCAGTTGACCCTCAACGGGTCAGGGAAGAAGGATGTTTTTTATTGGCACCCTCCCTCCATTGCTTGCAAAACTTCAGCAGTGGAATTTAATTTCCTGGGAAGCAAAAATCTATTTATTTTATATTTGGCTATTCTCCAGAAAGACTTGTTGCACTTTCACAAACTGAAACTCAAACAGTCTAGTATTCTTCATTCTGCTGCTAGCTGTCATTCACTTCCTCACCTCAAAAAGCACCATCTGTCCTCATCAAACTACTTGCCAAATTATGTCCTGATGACCTGGGATGGCCCTCTGGGAAATATCTTGAAGTAAACACATTATTGGGATTACTTTGGTGTGGTATCACAGTCCTCTGAGGGATTTTTGTTTGAACCCTGGTTGTCAGTGGGACTACCTCTCAAAGAGAGTATAAAGGGGGTGGAAATTTAAAAACAAGCCCATAGTTTTGCCCCTTTAGACATAAGCTTTTTTAAGTGTATTAATTTTTCTGAAGGTCTGAAAATAAATTTAAATTTATTTTTAATAAATAAAATAAAGTTAGTAATTTATCCATTTCAAAAAATTATTTTAAAAAATAATTAAAAGAGAGTATCAGCTTTTTTTTTTTTTTTTTTTTATGATGATGAAAGCTTAAGTTGAAGAATGTGCAGCACTTTCCCACCATGACAAATGGCTGAGGACAACCTCAGGTCTCTCCCTAAGGAACAGTCTCTTTGCTCTACCCACTAAAATACTTGAATCCTGAGATTAGGCCCAGTTCCAAAGAGGAGGAAGTTAGAGGCTGAGCCTTATAGGCTCTGTCCCTTCTCCCAAACTCACCACATCCCAAATACAGTACCCAAGGAGGAGGGAAGGAGGGAAACTCGTTCCGGCTGAAGTCTCTCTACTTGGAAACACAAAGACTGAACATAAGTGTTTTCCCTCAACAGCCTGGTTTTGAGGAGTCGCCTCTCTCTCAGGTGTTGGTGGGTTGCTCCAGGGGCACCTCAGTTCTTGGGTGGCATTGAGCCATGCACTTGCCCGGGAATTTCTCTGCTCCAGCCCTTCCACCCCCTGAGACTGAATGTGTAGTTCTCTCCAGGGCTGTAAATGCTCTTCAGTTGCTGCTGCTTCTCTACTACTGCACCTGCTGTCAACTCACAGGCAAGCAAATCTGCACCGAGTATGGAGTCCGAACCAGTGGGTTGTCCCCCGCAAACCACTTCCCACCCTGGAAGGCGAACTTCTTCCCTATTTCTCAGCCCACATGGGAAACCTCCTGGGAAGTTAATCTGCTTAAGCAATAGCTGAGCCTTAGTCTACTGCAGCTAAGTCATTTTTGGATATTCCAGTCTGACCAGGGAGTCAGTTCCATCTTCCTTCTTCCATCTGCCCATGCTGGACCACGAAGAGCTGGGAGGGGAGCCCTCCCAGGCCCCAGTCAGCGCTGCTCCTTCCATGGAACTGGTCTTCGTTTTCCCTTCTGCCAGCCAGCTTCCCACTAGTGTTCAGTCAGCACATTTTAACTGTTTTTTGGTGTTTTTTTTTAAGTTTTCATAGCATTCTCATTTTATAAATGAGGGAAGTGATGTTCAGAGAGGTTAAGATGCTTACCTGAGATCACCCAGCTAGGACGTGGTAGAGCCACACCCTTTCATTCCTCACTCTGGAAATCTTACTCAGCTTTTAAAGCTTACTCAGCTCAAGTATAAATTATTACATTAGAACTACAGAAGACTCAGGAGAAATAATGCTGAACTTAGTAAAATCATGAGTGAACATGCATTTGTTTACCAAATTCTACAATATTAAAAGAAGGGGATATGCCATAGAGCTTCAAAAAGAGAGTTTAGGGGCCCCTAAGGGAAGATCACATGAAACAGTGAGTGGTAGACTAATGGAACTTGGTGTTCAAGGGGTGACAGAGCTGGAAGATCACCAACAGACATTTATTGAGCACTGACTCCAAGCCAGTCCCAGGAGATAAAATGAGGAGCTTACTGTTTAATTGGAGAAACGTGTGCTTAAGTACACACAATACAATATGAAATGTGCTGTAATTTGGTACTATGAAAGCTTGGGTGAGTCCGGCTAAAGAAATCGGGGAAAGCTGCTCTGGCCGGTGTGCTCAGTGGTTAGAGCATTGGCCCACACACCAATCCCCAGTCCCAAGCGGGGCGAGTGCGGGAGGCCACCAACTGATGCCTCTCTCTCCCTCATCCTGAGTTACTGCAGGATCACTCCCGCATCCTCTGGTTTTGAGAAAGGAGCATCTCTGTTTCCACCTCTGCCTTTACAGGACACTCTGGCTCCTCGGACACATTCTCTGACATGAACTCCCTGAAGACGGTTTCTGCTGATTTCCACCTTTCTGATGAATTTCCTTTCATTGACTTTCATGTTAGACTATTTTATATAGTAGTACGCCCTCCCGCCCCACCTCCACCTGTCCTTGAGCCATAGACTTATAGATAGGTAAAGCAGGCACAGGGGCTTTTAGGATAATCTAGTAGGCACCCCTCATTTTTAGGTTAATAAAAACACTGAGACTCAGAAAGGTGAAAGTGACGTGTATTGAGACCTTAGTAGGCACCAAAGGTTGTCCTTGCCCACTTCTAATTAAGCACTAGCATTGTAAGAGCTGCCTTGACTCAGACTTGAAGACCCCATAAATATCTCAACTTTACCCTTCCCCCTCTAAGAGGCTACTGAGATGAGACTGCAAAGTTAGTGCTCTCCCTTACTTCGGTAAGAAAAAACTCCGCTTTGTTTCATCGACACATTGTTTGGTGACATTTGGTAGAGCCAAGAGAATCATCTCTGAAAAAGTAGTGCAAAATAAAACATGGGAGGGAAAAAAAAGGTAAGAAAATTAAAAGATCAATTCAAGAGTTCTAACATACGAATTATAGAAATTGCCAAAAGAACAGAGAACATTTCAAAGAAATAATTCAACAAATTTTTCTAGAACTGAAAGACATGCATTTCCAGAAGGAAGACATGATGGATCAAAGGAGGCATTATCCAAGCTAAAATCGTAAAATTTCAGAAAGATTGAAACGAAGAAAAGTTCTTGGTTGCCTGTGCATTATTGCCACCAGATGGCAGTGATGTCTCAAAGGCTCTATTTCTAAGGGGTGGGAGGAGAGGGGGAGGGTGTTTTCATAAAATTTCTTCATCTCTTTCCAAAGCTAGAAAACGGGAGGCTCAGTCTGAATACATTACATCTAGTCATGCTTTATCAAAGCTCTCACTCTGATTTTTTCCTGAGAGGCTCTCCTAAAGGATCACCATACAGTCAGCCTGAAGGAAGAAAAAAGACTTAATTCTCATTGAGGAACTGGCCCCTGTGGCTTTGAGGGGATGGAAAAGAATGGACTCTAAGCTTGTCTGTCATGGACATGACTTCTGTCGTGCAGGGATTCTACAAACCATTCATTCTCACAAGTTTTATTGATGCCAGGCACTGTGCTAGGCCCTAGGAACACTCCAGTTTAAAAAAAAAAAAAAAAAAATCAGACATGGTCTCTGTCTCCACAAAGCATACATTCTGAGGAAAGAAATATCCAATAAACATTAAATTATATATATATCTGAAGAATTTGATAGAGGTCAGGGTGGAAGTAAGCAGACCAGTTAGGAAGCTATTGCAGATGCCCAGGTGGGAGATATAGGTGAGTTGGATTTGGGTGATGGTAGGGGAAAGAGAAGTAGATGAATTCAAGATATATAGGGTGGAGCAAAGGTAGGTTTACAGTTGTGAATGCATGAAATAGTTTATTCTTGTATTATTTATTATTATTTTCCATAGGAATATCTGTAAACCTGTATCGGAGGTAGAATTGACAAGACTTGGTCATTGTCTGAATCGGGAGGTTAGAGCATTAACCTCTCTGGATGGAGCAAATGGCTGGGTGGATGGGTTCACATTTTCTCAAGTGGAGGAGGTGTGGAGAGAAAGGTTTTGGAGGAGGGCATGGTGGATAGAATCAAGAATTCAGTGAGGAACATTAATTAAATTGGTCTTTCTCCCCCATACATTTGAGTTCTGGTGGATATCACTGATCCAGGCTAGGGTGGGGTTTGCTCTGATATGAGCAATTGAAAGGCTTAGTCTGACATTCTTGGTTTAAACTGCCTCACATTTGGCATTAAGTTAAAAATTGCTGTTAAATCCGCCTCCTCCAGAGTAATAGCAAAATCAGCTTAAATTTATAGCTTTGTTTTTTTCCTGAAGTGGCCATTTGAGAGCTAAAGAGGACAGGCCAATGTTTTTCAGTGTTTTCATTTGTAACCTAGAGGCCGAGTAGTTCTGTATCATGCCCGTAACCAATAGCCACCTCAGTCACCTTCTTTGATTCACTCTTTGCATTCTCTTTGTACCCATTTGTTTGCGCCTTTGGACTGTTTGCTTTTTTTGAGGATAAGAATTGTATCCTTTGAAACTTTATACTTTATACAATTTAGAACAGTGCTTTATAGATTAGTGATACGAAGGATGGCCTAGGAGAGCATTAAATCCCACCACCAATTTTCATAAGCTCCATAACCCCCCTCCAGAATCATAATTCATGTATTTAAAAAGAAAAAGGTTCATAAACTATAAGTAAAAGCATCTTTAGATAATATTTTTATTGTTGTATAGCATGCAATCTAAGTAAAAACTGTGTGCTTACTACACAGGAGCAGTACTAAATTGAGGCAAATCATCTAGCTTCCCCTTCCCAGATTGCTACCCATAATGTATTTACCTATGTAAAAAATCTGGCACTCCCAGTGCTCTAGAGATTAACAACTGTTGTCAAAGGACAGGAGCCAGTGCCTGGCACAGGGTGCAGCTTTCCTCCGGAGGCTGAGTCTCTCGCCCCTTGTCTTCCCTGCTCCCCCGGTTGTGTTGTTTTTGTGCTGTGGTCTGCATTCTGGATTTTCAGAGGAATCTGTCTGTATTTATCTTTACACGTGTGATTCTTGTTTTTCTGAGCCAAAGTTTGTTATGTAATAAACTCCTTGGGAAAATGATTTGTTTAAAGTCTCATGAAAAGTCCCCCTTGAACCTTTGCCTAAAGTGGTAAATAAGGAAAAAAGGGCTGTTGCCTGGAAGCCAGACTCTGCAGAAAGTTCTTTCAGAGCCATGCAGATATGGGATATTTAAATAAACTACAAGTCCCGGAAGCTACTTATGGAGCAAGTTTTGATTCAAAGCATTTGGGAAGGGTGGTTTGGAAATGTCACACTGCACTTACATCTCAGTCTAAATAATAAATATGTAAAATAGTTTTCCTAAATATTATTTTCCCCCAATTCAGAAGACTTTTCCTACTTCCAGGTTTTTCTCATAAAAAGGATAACTGCTTGATAATCAGCCAAAAGAACAAAATAAGAGGTTTAATATTGAAAAGGAGGAAGCAAAATTATCATTACGTGCAGATGACATAATATACCTGGAAAACCTAAGGGAATCAACTTAAAAGTTATTAGAAATAATTGGACCATTCAATAAGACAGCCATTACCAATAAATGTATAAAAATCTATAGTATTATATTCCAACCCAAACCAGTTCAAAATTATCATAAGTAAAATTATTACAATCACAAATCAAAACAATAACAGCAAATCCCAACAGGAAGTACGTTGGACATAGATGAAGAAAAATATAAAAATAATAGAAGATATAAAAAGGCTTGATCAGGAGGCTCCATATTATAAATACATCCATTTCTCCTGCATTAATCTATGGTATCAATGAAATTTCACTAGAAACTATAACTGGATTTTTTTTTTTTTTTTGGTAATTTGACTTGATCTTCGGTTCAACTGAAAGAGTAATTATGTGAAATTGATAAATTTAGAGGAATAGTAGCGCCATGTCTTTCCTTCCCTCTCTAGAATGCTTGCTGCAGACTAATAATTTACTCTCATAGTTATAGAGCAAATAAAGAGGCTTGACTTTCATTACAGTAAGGGAGTAAATATATTAATTTAGAAAAAATTAATTCAGCTCCTGTGGTTGGATAAAAGAGTCTATGTGATGGGACAGTTAGGCTTATAAATGACCTCAGGGTGATAATCTGCACGTGGAAAATTGAGTTAGCTCTATAGGTCAATAGCAATGAAGCAATTTTCCCTGAGCCGGCTCAAGCAGCCATCTCTGCACTGGGAGATTCCAGGGGGATTGACTGAAGCCAAAGTAAAACCACTGTGCAGACCAGTTAGGTGACTCGTATGTTACCAGCGTATAGTTCTAGGGATCCGTTTAGGTAAAAAGGAGAATACATTTTTATTGTGCTTATTCTGTCATCTTGCTTGCAGATTATTTTGGGCACAGTAACCACAGAAACTCTGAGTGTAGCAGGAAACATTTTTTGGGAGTATGGTCAGTAGTATATATATCTTTTTCATTAGGTAACCTCAGGTATTTTCATGAGAACATCTCAGAGTCCCCAAAGCCTTGCTGGGTTTAGAAGGTTTTCAATAATTTTCTTGTAAGAACTTTTCACAATGATAGAAAGTCATCCCTGCTGTTCATTTCACTTCAGGCCTTTCTGATGGTTGACTGTGTAATTCTCCAAATTCTGGTTCCCACACTAAAATAACTTGTTACTTCCACTCCTGGGGTTGTTTCATGAGCAGAGTAGCGAGTGTTCTTTAATTTGTGGCTGCCCATATCCCAATCCTGGTTATCTTTCTTGTTTGTCACAGAGACGCTTCTACTAACTCATTCGTATATTGCAGACTGTTGCTCTCTAAAATCCATGCCTTAATGACTGGGGGCATTGCAAGAAGTGTGACATATGTCTGCATGTCTTTTGTTAAGCCTTTGGCAAAAGCCAGAGCACTAGGCGCTGATCCCCTGAGGAAATGTAAACTAATATTGCGTATTAGGCATGTAATACGGTCATATACCTGCCCCTTCCAGAGAATTGGATCTGGAATATATATGTAGGCATTTCCTTACCAGGTTTAATAAGAACTTATGTCCTTTAGGGGACACTAAGGTAAAAGAATGAGAACCCCAGGGAAATTTCCCATTGAATTCCTAGAATGCAAGTACCCTAAATACGGTGTTCTTTTTGTCCAGTATAATTTATCCCTGAGAACATCGCCTGAATATCAATAACTATTTTCAAGGTAGCCTAACTTTCCAGTGTGTGTGTTTCAGAAGCCACCACGATAAAGATGTTAAGAATTAAGAAATCCCTTCGGTGTACTTGTCCTGCCATCCAGTCCTAATCTTGGGAGGAGACTGGGAAGTGCTAGCCTGTCCACAAACTTTAGGGTGGCTAAGGGATCTCATACATTCAGGGTAAACTTTTGGGCAAAAGGTTCTTAAGTCTTGTGCTAGCTATTAGGAGAATTCCAATGGGACAGTTTTATTCTAGGTCTTCTGTGCATTTATTTTTCCTTTAAAGAATTCCAGGGCATTCCAGGTTGGCTCAGAATACTTGGAGCTTAATTGAATTAAAAACAGAGCTTCCTTGGAATAGTTGTGGGCTAGAATAGTTTCACCCCATCCCCACCTCTGCCAGCCTACAGTCTTCTGAAGCTTCCCTGAGGTACAAGTGTGGGTTACTCAAGGACTGTGTACTCTCAGGGGCACTGAAAGATGCAGGCCCTATTGTAACAGCGCTTGTTTGATACAGATAATATTGCTTTAAATCTACCAGTTAAATTTTACTCTACAGGAAAGAAGAGAATAGACACGCATCGCTATGTACCATTACTGAGACCAGTATTCCTATTGTCTGAAATGTCTAAAATGAAGTTTAATTCTTGCTTGATATGCCAACACTATGCATGACATGACAAGACTCAGATGTGATTGTAGGAAATACTTTAAGAAAACATATGGGGATAAAATCTTTTGAAGTTTATGGATTTCTTTCTCCTCTAATATTTTATCTTAATAGGAAGAAATTGCTTTTCATATATTTTGTCCATGTCAAAAAACTGGGCTGATCTGAAGGCAGCTGACACCAATATCAGGATCATCATCCAGGCAATTTCTCTTCTCTGTTTTAGAGTCTCAGTGTCTAGAACCCGCACCCACAAAAATATGTACTATTAAAATGGCAACAGTTTTCCACTGCTCTATGTTAGAAAGGGTAAATTCTGAGGAAACATTCTCAGAATGCTGCAGGAGAGAAAGTTATGGTGCAGCATTTTTAGAATCCTGTGACAGAAAATCCTCATGGTTGCACCATCCTGCTAACAGGCCAAGTGCCCCGTGTCATATGATCTGGTCTTTGATCTGCTGCTCAGCCCCTGTAACTGCATCCGTGGAATTTTACGTTCAAGAAAGATGACTGATGGCGTTTTCTATTTTACTACAGCGATAACGTTCCCTACACTTAAGTGACTCAAAGATCTCTAATGATATAGTACTCCTGCTTTTCATCTAACTCTCAATCTTTATTTTTATTATAGTAAATTTATTGATACACAGAAAAAAAAGCAAAGCTTTGCTTTGCAATTGTTTTCTGGAATTGTTCCAACTTAAACAAACCAAAACCTATCAAATAAGACAACTGAGTGAGGCTTTATCATCAAGATGAACACCTTAATCTGACTATCCAGGTTTTTGTCTTTTGTTCTCACATCTCTTTTCTTGCCCCATCACATTATTCTGAACTGAATCTTAAATATCATATTATTTTATCTATAAGTACTTTCCATATACCAAAACATTTGACTAAGGGCAATTATGTCAGTAAATTAAATTGTTTGTAGGAGCCAATGGCTTTGGGTACAACCCAAGTAATAACAATGATTTATAAGATGACAAACTATTCTATGATAGACATAAATGTCTGTTGTACAACAGCTATTTCAGCCTTCTCAGACTCCCGGGCAGGTCACATGTCTTAGTTTGTCTACTCTGGTCAAAGCACAAACCATGTGGGCCACAGATATCCGCAAAACTTGTTCTTGCCTCATATAATATCTTGCATTCACATAAAGAGACTCCAGAGTTAATATCAATGGGTTTTCCAATTATATATTAAAAAAAGTCAGAATTTTCAACCACTCTCTACACATAAAAGTTTTCTACCCTTTAGTATGCATTCCAGAAAAACACAAGTTTGACATGGAAAAGCTGAACTTTGCTGATTTTATTTTTCACAAAACCCTTCTAAGGGGCAAACACTTTAAACAATTTTCCTTCAAAACCTTGAATGAAACTGACACTCTGAAAATGTGCCATAGTTATTGTAGAACTTTGAAAGCCCCTGTTTTAATGCTACAGTCACAATATATCTAATTATAATATATGTAATCCCAGCAAGAATAAGCGTGCCGCTGCTTGAGAACAGAACAAATCGGAATCTGTGTGTGTTGGGGAGAGGGAAAGGTGAGAACTGCTCTAGGGCTATGACATGTATAAGACCTCAGTTGACCCCTCTCCACGACAGCTGGTATTAGGGCATTAATTTCTTGGCTGGGAGACAGCACCCTGATAATGACTTTGGTTCTCTCCCCCACCGGCCCCTTCTTTCTCCACTTTGTTTCCCATCTTTAACCCAGCTACTAAATTAATTACTTTTTTCCTATCTTTCCCTCCAACTTTGTGTAGTGGAGCAAGGGGAAAGATGGGTTTGCAAGAAAAGAGCCCTTCCACGGTTTTTTTTCTTAGAGGCGCTCTGCCCCTGCTCTTGCTAATTGTTGACAATTTTATTCATTTTTTAGGTGTTGATCGAAGCATAATTATGGCTGGCAGTGCTGTTTATTAGAATAAAATTGTCATGACGTCTCTCTCTCTCTCTCAATAACGATTACATATCTCTAGAGTACCTACTAAGTATGAGGTGGCAAGGAAGACTCAGAAATTAATGGCCCCTGACCTCAAGAAGTTTACCAAGGAGCCCGGCCAGCGTGGCTCAGCAGCTGAGCATCGACCTAGGATCCAGGAGATTGAGGTTCAGTTCCCGGTCAGGGCACATGCCTGGGTTGGGGGCTCGATCCCCAGTCGGGCGTGCGGGAGGCAGCCGATCAGTGACTCATTATTGATGTTTCTATCTCTCTCTCCCTCTCCCTTCCTCTCTCTGAAATCAATAAAGACATATATTTTTAAAAGTATACACACACACACACACACACACACATAAAGAAGTGTACCAAGGAAATAAAATCTGTACATAAAGATTATAATACGAATTGTTATGCGGTATGTTCTATGTCAGTACCCCTGAGACCACCTACTAAATCAGAATCTCTGGTTGTAGGGATCAGAAATCTATATTTTAGCAAAAGTTCTAGGTGGTTCTTATGCACATTTAAGTGTTTTGTATGTTTAAACATTTTCCTCAGGGGAACATAAGAAGAAAGGGATCAATTCCAATATAAAGGAATCAGGAAAAAAATAATAGAGAAGAAAGTTAGGAAAATTTTATGACTTTCTCCAGTAATCATTAAGTGACCAGGAAGAGAGAAAGTACTATTAGACTCCTCATCGTAGCTTACTTTTAGCATGTCATTACATTGCAAATTAATCATTTTAAATCGAAGATTAGGTAGAAACTCATAAATTGCACCGTTAAATTAATTTTTAAATGTGGAAATTCCTTTGTACTTGCATTAAGTTTTAAAAAACTGCTGGAACTGTAGTTCAAGTTCAGAAAATATATCTGTGCATAAAGCAACTGGATGTGACTTGTGATTGAAACAGCATTAGTTGTCATCGAAATGACTTTACCATACTATAAGTTTTGCACATAAGCACTGTTTTGCCTTGAACTTTAGGTTGAGTTTATTAAACATTAGCAAGCCTACAGGAAAAGCTAATATCCAAAGCTGCTTACTTAGTGTTCAGTAAAAGTAGTTAAGAGCAGTTCTCTTGCAGAAAAATTTCAATCTCAGCCTGAATTTAAAAATTGCAATTAAAAACTTCACCATTGCTAAGCATTGAACTGCTTTTGGGGAGGGCGAGTTGGAATATTCATAAAATTCTTTAGTCATTTTAAACTCAGTCTCAACTTTGCAAATAATAAAAAACTAAACAGTATCAGTAACATCTGTTGACCCATCAAAAGCTAAGAAAACCACTCAAAGTCATTTGCCTTCTTGTTTAATTGACTATCGATATTACTCCCAGTGTCCTCAACAGTTAGAGCATCTCTTTACATTAAATGGCTAGTAGTTTTAAACAAGTTTTTTCTTCCTGGACACATTTCTTCAGCTGCTGCAGTTAAACATGATTTGATTAACTCACCATCCGTAAATGGCTTTCCTTGCTTGACTGACAAGTAAACCAGCAGAAAACTTACTTTAATTGCAGCCTTATTTTCATTTTTTATTTTTGGGAAGAAATTTTGCTGTGACGAGATATCCATTTTAAATTTTCTAATTTTTCTGACCATGTGTTGGGAATATTGTGGTCAGTGCCTAGTTTGGTAATGTCAATATATATTATATTCTTTTAGTGCAGTTATAATGTCACTGTATAATAAACACAATGCTTTGCCATCTCATTTGATCAAAATGACCCACACTTTGCTGTGCCTTAGAAGCATGACATTTGAAGCCTACTTTTCTTTTCTTGTTTTGACATGATGGGTATGCACTGGCAATAAAAAAACAAAATATCACAGATACAGTGATACGTAAGGCACTTGAAACACTGTTGAGTTGCTTCACAGTCAGCGTGACTCACAGTGGCCAGCCCAGTGCAAAGCAACCGTAGCACCACAGGAGGCCTCTGCTGCAACTGCTCAGCGGGGCCATTGCAGCGCAAAGGCGACCGGAGACTGTGCGAATGAGTAAGTGTGTCTGCGTCCCAGTGAAACCTTATCTGTGGACACTGAAATGCAAATCCCACGTACTCTTCATGTGTCAGGAAATACTATTTTTCTTTTAATTTTTTTTCAACTATTAAGGAATAAAAAAAACCCACCCACTTTGCTGGCACACAGGACGTTAAAAACAAGCAGCAGTGCAGAGTTGGCCATAATTTGCTGAACCCTGCTCTAGAGGATGAACCAAGGAATGAGTAGTTTTAAGAGCAAGTCTAGAAAGCGGCCACTTGGGACTCCGAGTTCTTTTTTGAACTCAGAGGAAGCAGTTTCTGACAAGGTTGTGGAGCAAACTTCAGATATAAGTGGATTGGAGTGGATGGTAAGAAAATAGAGATGGGAAACATAAGCAAACCTTTCATGAAATTTCACTCTGAAAATGGGGCGTGGGGAATGAGAAATGAGAGGTAGTTGAGGAATTATGTGATTTACACTTAACCTTTATCTCTTTTTTAATAAGGGAAATAATACCTATCTTGAAGTTTGTTAGGAAGGTCAAATGAGATAAAGTATGTTTTGTACCTAGGATGCTGCTTAGCATATGGTAGGATCTAAATAATAGGTATTAATATTCATATGTGTTTGCTATGTTTTTGTTTTTTTAAAAAAAAAACAAAGTTTATGCTTCTCATGTTACTTTGATATTAGGTTTTTAACCTATCTTACTAAAAATAAAGATTGTACTCTAATTGAGATGTTTTGAAAATTATTAAATAAATTGGAGTTAACCAATTGGCCAAGATTTGGTAACTTCAATCATTTTGATTTTGTGATTTCCTCACTTTTCCTCCTTTTAGACTGAGTTCTAATCTCTAGTTGTCTTCACCTGTGAGCTACTTCCCTTAGATTTTTTTCATTGTCCTTTTAAACGATAATACAACCATAAAAATGTCTGTACAAATGAATAATAGAAATCTTATACCGATTTGGTCTATTAGTAGGTTTATTTTTATTCATATTTTTTTTCTTGGTTTTCTTTTTTTTTTTTTAATTTATCTTTATTGTTGAGAGTATTACAGGTGTCCCATTTTCCACCCAAATGACCCCCTCCTCTTCGCTCCCACCCCCTTCCCAGGTCTTCACCCCGTTATTAACTGTGTCCATGGGTTATGCATATTTGCATATAACTTCTTTGGTTAATCTCTTCCCACCCTCCACCCCCCTTCCCTCTTTCCTTTGCAATATGATCGTCTATTGCCTGCATCAATGTCTCTGGATCTATTTAGTTCATCAGATTCTTTTGTTCATTAGCTTCTTCTTAAAGAAGACCCTTCAACTTTTCCTGTAGTGCTGGTCTGGTGGTGATGAACTCCTTTAGCTTTTTCTTATCTGTGAAGCTTTTTATCTGACCTTCAATTCTAAATGATAGCTTTACTGGGTAGAGCAGTCTTGGTTGTAGTTCCATGTTTTTCATCACTTTGAATATTTCTTGCCACTGCCTTCTGGCCTGCAAAGTTTCTGTTGAGAAGTCAGCTGACAGTCGTATGGGTGCTCCCTTGTAGGTAACTAAGTGCTTTTCTCTTGCTGCTTTTAAGATTCTCTCTTTGTCTTTAACCTTTGGCATTTTAATGATGATGTGTCTTGCTGTGGGCCTCTTTGGGTTCCTCTTGTTTGGGACCCTCTGTGCTTCCTGAACTTGTAAGTCTATTTCTTTCCCCAGGTAGGGGAAGTTTTCTGTAATTATTTTTTTCAAATAGGTTTTCAGTTTCTTGGTTTGTTTCTTCCCCTTCTAGCACCCCAATAATATGAATGTTGAGCCTCTTGAAGTTGTCCCAGAGGCTCCTTATACTATCTTCTTATTTCTGGATTCTTTTTTCTTTTTGCTTTTCTGGTTGGGTGTTTTTTGTTTCCTCATGTTCCAAATTGCTGATTTGATTCTCAGTGTCCTCTACTCTACTGTTGATTCCCTGTAAATTATTCTTCATTTCAGTTCCTGTAGCCTTCATTTCAAATTGGTACTTTATTATGTTATTGATTTTCTCAGTTATTTCCCTAATAGTCTGCTTAAACATCCTTATAAACAAAATTCTGAACTCTGTATCTGTTAGCTTGCTTGCATCTATTTCATTAAGTTCCTCTTCTAGAGATATCTTCTGTTCTTTCCTTTGTGACATGTTTCTTTGCCTCTGCATTTTGGCTGCTTCCTGGTGTTTGTTTCTATGTATTAGGTAGAGCTGCCATGTCTCCTGGAATTTGTAGAGTGGCTTAGTGTAGTAGGTGTCCTGTAGGGTCCAGTGGCTCAGCCTCCTCAGTCACCTGAGCTGGGCCTTCTAGGTGCTCCCCTGTGTGGGCTGTGTGCACTGTCCTGTTGTAGCTGAGCCTTGGTTGCTGTTGGCGTCCCTGGGAGGAACTGACCCCCAGGCCAATCAGCTGTGAGGACCAGCTGCAACTACAGCCAGAGAGCTGCTGTGCTGGAGACACCCCTGTGGAGCAGGATTTACTTCAGTGGAGCTTTGGTGTTCACCAAGTGCGCCCCTTGAGTGTCACTCGTGGATGTGGTAGGGTTGTAATCCAGTGTGGTGGAGTCTGACCACCAGGTGCACTGTCTCTGGGGCCTCCCGGGAGGTGCAAAGTCAGCCTCTGCCAGTGCCTTGCCCAGGGCCACCCAGCATGAGCTACACAGCAAACCGTAGTTGGCTGCTACTTGTGCTGGGCTTGGCGTTGTCCAGGAGAGGCCCAGCTATGAGCCAATGCAGGCTGCCGCTAGTGCCAGGCCTGGGGCCGCTTATCAAGCTGTATGGGGCCCGCTGCTGCTTGTTTGAGAGATTTGAGGAAAGTCCTAAGCATGAGGCTTGAGAGGCCACTTGCACAGAAAAGCCCCTGGAAATGGCCTGGATGAGCTGCAGGTGGGGAGGGGCGGGGCCTCCAGGAATCACGGGGCGGGGCCAAAGGTGAGCCAGGTGCTGGCGATTCAAACATGGCACCTGCCTGCCGGCTGTGTGCAGGGAGGACTCGCCAGAGGAGCCATGGCCTCCGCCAGCCCTTCTGCCTGGGAGGAAGCCGCCCCTCCAGCTCTCGCCCGGATTCCAGGCAGGTTAGTTCCTCCCCGAGTGTCCCGGGTCCTTTCAGGCTGCTGCCCGGCGCTGGGCTCAGAGGGAGCGTCCGAGTGAGTCCGTGCCGGGCCCTTTAGGAGGAGCTGCTGGGGCTCCCACAGCCTCTGCGACCCTCAGGGACAGTCCCCGCTGGTTTCACAGCCCTGAGTTGGGGGGATGTCTCTTCCTGGCCCTGGAGCCCTGGGCTGGGGGCCTGCTGTGGGGCTGGGACCCCTCCTTCCTCAGGGAAACCCCCACCAGGGAGATTCCCTCCGGGGGTTTAACCCGCAGCACCCGGTGTGGGCCTATGGCCGATTCTTCATGATTCAGCCCCGATCCGCCCGCGTCTCCGCCCCTCCTCCCGGTCTCGGTGCTTCTTCAGTTCCCTGGTTGTGGGGCTTCTGTTCAGCCAGATCTCAGGAGGTTCTGAGTGGATGGTGGTTCTGTATTTTAGTTGTAATTTTGATGTGGCTGCGGGAGGCGGCGGGGGCAGCTGTTACCTACGCCGCCATCCTGTTTCTCCTCTCCATATTTTCTAACATAACTTTTTTATGTGTAAGTCATACATAGAATTACCATATGACCCAGCAAGCAATACCAATCCTGTACCCAAGAGAAGTGAAAGCATATGTCCACACAAAGACTTGCACTCAAATGTTCGTAGCAGCATTATTCATAATTGCCAAAAACTGGAAATAACCCAAGTGTTGGAAATTACCCACATGCCCATTCATCAGTTGGAAATAACCAAATAGCCCACAAATAAAATGTGGAATATCCATACAATGGAATTTTGTCCAGCCATAAAAAGGAATGAAGTCCTGATAAGAGCTACAAAATAAATAAAACTTGAAAACATTTTGCTGAGTGAAAGAAGCCCATAACAAAAGACCACATATTGTATCATTCCATTCCATTTCTGTGAAATGTCCAGAATAGACAAATCTACAGAGACAGAAAGCAGATTAGTGAAGGCCTAGGGCCTGAAAGAGAAATGGGAGTGACTGCTAATGGGGTATCGCGTTTCTTTGTGGAATGGCACTTCATAGCCTGTGTCTGATAATCTGATATCTGGAGTCCCTATGGATATGTTTCTGTTGAATATTGTTTTGCTGATGGGTCTTTTTTTCTTCCTGCATCTGTCAGTCTTTGGTTGTGTGGGGTACTTTGTATATAAAATTTTATTTTTAGAAATAATTTGAAGCCTAGATGGATGTTAACTTTCTTCAAAGAAGAGTTTGATTTCTTTCTTTCAGGCACCTAGTAGTGTCAGCAATCTGGTATCATCTTAATCCAATTCCAGGCCAGAGAATTTTCTGGACAAGCCAGATGATTTGCATCTGGGCTGCAGACAGTGCAAAGGCTGTTTTACATACACTTCACCTTAATTCCTAGTATGCAGCTGGGGTCATGCACAGCTTCACTGGAGCCCAAGACCAAAAAAAAACCTCGGTACTACTGATCTTGTCTTTATAAAGTTTAATATTTTGTTCATCATGGGTTTTTTCATTAATTCTATTAATTAACTGGCAATACTGCATTAAAGTATCATTTATCTGGATTACTGAGTTTTTTGGTCCCCCTAAATTTCGTGCCCAATTTTGTTCACTTACCTAGCTCTGCTCCCAGTCTTGGTATTTCTACATTTGCTCTGGGATTTGTACCTCCTGAGAGTTTGAAGAGACAAAGTCGTGGGCCTCCCAATTTCCTATAAAATCCCACAGTGATTTGGGGGACACTCTCTCAATTTCCTCCTTTATAATGTTATTTAGAATTAACTGTCTAAAGATTTCAACACAACTAGAGACTGAAGTGATTAAACATAAACATTTGTCTTCACTTTCCCCCAAAACTGCCCTAAAATGATAGCAGAATAAGAAGGTAAAAACCCACAAGGACTGGGTGAAGGGAAAAGAGAAAACAGTCACTAAGAGCTGTCCACACATTTTTGGAAGCTGGGCAGCTGATGGAGGAGTGATATCTGATCTCAATTATCCGGATATAGGAAGCAGAGACCCACTCCCTACAGAGACAGATAACAGAAAGTGAGCCAGTTCTCCCCCCAGAAAGTCACAGAAAATGTGTCGTTCTCATTACCAGTCATCAGGGAGAGGTGACAGTTTGAATTCACGTGTTATGGTCTATAATACACATTTACTGTATCACCTCAAAGGTTATTTGAACTGTCCCATATCACGTCTGGTCAGGCGGGACCTAGACCTAGTACAACTGGACAGTGTTCTAATAGACTATATTGATTGTCTCAGAAACTGAGGGTCAATTAAAGGTGACCTTACTATGACCATAAATCATATGACTGATTGGGGATGATTGATTAACTCCAAAAAAATCCAAGGCCTTGCACAGACTGTAAAATTCGGGGTGACTGCGTGAGTTGGAAGGATAACAAAATGGAGCTTGGGCTGGACTGCCCGGGACCTTTGCTGTGAGGCAGCCTTTGGCTGTGACGCATGTCCTTACTTTAACACCGTTGCTGTGTTGTGTCCTTTCCCTGCAATAAACTGTAGGTTTATAAGCATTGTCATTTTGAGTCCTATGGCTCTTTAGCAATCAAATCTCACTTAACTGTTACTGTTAGTGAACTAAGTGATGGGAATCTGAGTTGTTCTTTTTAAGTTATTCTCTGAAAAGAACGTATGAATCCAAAAAATTGACCCCCCAAAAAATCCGAGGTAGTGTCTTTTTGCTTTCTCCTGAACTATTGGGTGGTATTCCTATGTTACAAGTTAACAAACTATAGTGGTCAGATCAATGACCTTTATTTATTTTTAATGTTTTTATTGATTTCAGAGAGGGGAAGGGAGAGAGACAGAAACATCAATGATGACAGTCATTGATTGGCTGCCTCCTGCACGCCCCCTACTGGGGATCGAGTCCGAAGCACAGGGAATGTGCCCTGACTGGGAATCAAACTGCAATCTCTTGGTTCATGGGACGACACTCAATCAACTGAGCCTCACCAGTGGGGCAACGACCTTTATTTTTAAAGGCTATTCCTGAAAGGAGTATTTTGCTTTTTACTAAGAACTAGACTTGCCCTACAATGTTAATATTATTATTTAAAATTAAGTTTACTTTTTATGACAATGGTTCATCTTAATATGCATAACAGTTTCCTCTAGACAGGGAGTTACAAGGAGGCTTGGTGTTCCCTAGGAAGAGTGATAGTCTGAAGTTGTTGGCATGTTATCTGGATAAATGAGAGCAGATGGTGGCCTCCTGCCTGCTGCAGATCACAGAGAAGCCACTGGGTTGTAGGAGTGGTAGGTGACAGATAGAAAACTGAGAGCAGCTGTGGTGGAGACTAGCTGCTTCTGTTTTCCTCCACAACACTGACAAAAGAGCATACCCAAGAGCAGTGTCACAGGATCTAAAAAGAGAGACTTTATTAAATCATTCAATTGAGCCATCTTTGCTGGAAATATTGTCTTGTTTAATAACAATGCAAAAAGCCAATGGAAGGGACAAGATGAGGTGAGGAAGAGTCCAGGATGGCTTGGTGAAGAGTCATGTGTGATACTGCGTTGAGCCTGCAATGCCTTTGCACATCCAGATAGTGTCCACAGGCAGTTGGGAACAGGACCTGGAGCTTAGGATAGGTCAAGACTGGAAGTCTAGACACAGGGCTTCCCTGCCACATGGCCCCTGGGAGTTATCAGTGTATATGGGGGAGGGGAAGCCTTACACACAGATGAGACCACCCAGGAGGATCTAAGAGAAGAGAGAAGACTGAAGGACAGGACCCTATGGACATCTACCTCTTAAGTGCAGGAAGAAGATAATTCAGAGAAGGAGCTTGACTATCAATAAGAAGAGATGGGAGAGCCCTGGCCGGGTGGCTCAGTTAGAGCATTGTCCCGCACACCAAAAGGCTGTGGGTTCAGCTGAGTCGGGGCACATACCTAGGCTGTGGGTTTGATCCCCGCACATACAGCAGGCAACAGATCAATGTTTCTCTCTCACGTTGATGTTTCTCTGTGTGTGTGTCTCTTACTCCCTCTTTCTCTAAAAAAAATCAATGGGAACATATCCTCAGGTGAGGATTAGAAAAAAAAAGGAGCGATTGGTATCACTAGTATCCACTGGATGCCCTCGCTGGTTTCACTCAGTGGTTAGAGCGTTGGCTCTCAGGCGGAAGGCTCACGGGTTTGATTCTGGCCAAGGGCATGTACCTCGGTTGCAGGCTTGATGCCTGGCCCTGGTCAGGGCATGTGTGGGAGGCAACCAATCGATGTGTCTCTCTCACATCCATGTTTCTCTCCCCCCCCCCCTCTGAAAAGCAATGGAAAAAATATCCTTGTGTGAGAATTAAAAAATAGTACCCACTGGAAATGACACCTGAGAGGTCAGGTCAAAGATATCATCAGTACTTTGCAGTGATAAGGCAGAAATCAGATAGCAGGAGACTGAGGAATAAATAAAGGTGAAATAGTGGAGACAGTAGTTGTATTTTCTCTGGAAGCTTAGCTCTAAAGAAAAATGAAGTTGTCAGAGGGATAGTTTTTGTTTGAACATTATTTTGAGCATGATTATTTGCTGAGGGAAAACACACAGGCTGGAGTGGTAGAAAATATGATCACTGATGCAGCTGAGAGAGAGAGATTAGGATCAAAGGACAGTTGTATGGATTAGACCTGGTTAGTACGTTTGGCTCTTTTTCTGCCGCAGTGAGGGAAGTGTCTCTTTGTAGAGGGTTGAGAAGTTAAAGGCAAACGATGAGAGGAAGGCCTGATTTTTCTCTTTAGAAGCTTAGTTAGTCACAGCAAGGCGAGAAAGAACTTTAACCAGAGAATGCAAATGCAAATAAATCTGTACGGGATTGGACCCTAGCAGGTTTGGCTCAGTGGTTAGCGTGTCGGCCTGTGGGCTGAAGCATCCCGGGTTCGATTCCAGCCAAGGGCACGTACCTTGGTTGCAGGCTCGATTCCTGGCCCCCGTCAGCTCGAGAGCAGGAGGCAGCCAATAGACGTGTCTCTCTCACATCGATGTTTTTCTCTCTCTCTCTCTCTCCCTTCCACTCTCTCTGAAATGCAATGGAAAAAATATCCTTGGGTGAGGGTTAAAAAAAAAAAATCTGTACGGGATTGGAACAGAAAAGCTGAGGGAACTGACATGTGATGGCCTCCATTTTCTCAGTGAAAAATGAAATAATATGATCAGGTAAGAGAGCATAGCGAAGGTTTGGCATAGGCACTGAGCGGAATGTGGAGGGGTGAATAATACAATCGCGAAGTAGCATTTTGGCATGGGAATATATACCCCAAGTGTGCACCAATCCACAAGATTGCATAGACTTTTTAAAGCAGGAGTCAGTTCAAGTTAGGACTGACGGGTGTTTCTGTCATGGATGAAAAGGACACCAGGACCCACAGGAGCTAAAGGTGTTGGCAAGGACGAAATCTAGCCCCCGCCACCCAGATTTTTCATGAGTCAAAACATTTAGCATCTTGAACAGAGACTCTTTTTTTTTTTCTTTTCTGGGGCCTAGGATGAGTCCCTTATATTCAGAAGACATTCAGATATTTTTGAATGAGTAAATTAATGAACAAAATTGGACTCTGTTAAACACTTCTGAATACAAGAATCAGGTTTAAATTTTTATCTACTAGGGATGGATATACTGATTATCTCAGAGCATTAGAATTCTGTCCCAAGAGTTATATCCTGTCATTTACTTATGCTCAAAATAATTAGGCTGACACCAAACTTAATAGAGTCCATTCTGTAACACAAAACTTTATTAGAATAAAAATACACGTACAGTATTCAACATTTAAAATTATTTCACATCACATGTAGGATTTACCTGTTAGTTTTTTTAATGCTTTTAAAGCCTGAACTTTAAATAATTTGCACATCTGTAAACAAATCTTAGGTTACCAAAGATGCAATGTATCCATTTGATACTGAATATCAAAATTTAGAGATGGGAACTGATAGTTATATCCTATTGCACTAAATAGTTCTGTAAAAATTTAGAGAAGAAAAAGAGATTAAAATAAATCACTTGAAATGAGGTAAGCTGTATGAAAAGGTTTTTAGTAGCAAACATCACCACTGTTGAGATGAGAATATTAGAAACCTTCATGGAAAATTTACGTACATGTTTGTATAGTCTAGGTTAGTTTTTTAAACAAAAAATAAAAATTACTGAAACTCATTATTAGAAAAAGAGACAATTATCTGGTTCTACTTAAGATTTCTAAATCTTTCACTCAGAAAGAAAGAAGTAATACAAACATTCACAATTGTAGCAAAAAGTAAAAAAAAAAAAAAAAAGATTAGGACCAACAGTTCAAGCTGCCTTTTGGAAAGAAAATTAAAAACAGAGGTAGATGGTTAAATATTAGTGGCCAAGTTACTTGAAGGACTAATTTCTGTCTTGGTACACATTCACCAAATTTTTATGCTTGAAACCAAACAGCAAATAAGTTTAGGAGTAGAGAGTAAGACCTAGCACAAGTTATTTTCCTTGTAACAAAGAAAAGGAATAAAAATAAACCAGGCTTAAGACCCCTGTTAAGGATATGATTGTTTAAAGCACTACAGTTCATGCACTTCTTAAAGCAGGAGGTTGAACTCTGTCCCTATGCTTCCTAGGGCTTCCCAGGTTTGCTTGAGGCCAAGCCACAAGCCCCGTCAGGCGTGGTCAGTCAAAGTAGGACTGTAGGGTGCCTCGGCGCCGGACATCGCAGGTCCAGCAGTGGAAGCCTCCTCCCAGGGAATTGGCGCTACGAATGTTAACCTTAATGGTACTGATACCTGCATCGAATGAGAGAGATGTGGCCAGTTAGATGGGCCCACATGAAGATGCTCCTACAGAAAGTGAGCCTAAAGACGGGCGGGAATCCTGTGGTTCTGATCCTTAAGTCTACACCCAACCCAGGGGAGTCTTTCAATATTATCCTCACCAGTTATATTTCATCTGCTCTGTTCCACTTCTGATATAAAACATTCACCAAAAAGTCAGCAGAGACCCTGAAGTCTATTTTGTGCCACTGACTATCCACAAGCCAATAGGCAGGATGAGCGCACTCGTCTGTCAAATGTTCAAAACGATCAAGCACTAAACTGTCAAGGCCGTTTAGAATTATGCTTTAACTATGTCGTCAGACTGTTTCTAATTTCATCGTGTCCACTGAGTAGGAAAAGTATAATTTTCCCCACCTGAAAGGTTGACTGTACTTACTCACATACAAGCAAAGTTGATCTGATAGAATTAACGTTACCAGGCCACCTTAAGGAAACAACGGAACAGAGCTCATATTTTAATATCTGGGTTGTATGGTCATACTGGTACTGAAGCTACTGAGACAATTAATTAGTGTAATCTGGTACCACTTGTGTTGACTTGGCCACGAGATGCCCAATCAACCAGTGGTATTTAGGAAGAATCCGTTGTGGTTGGCATAATGGGGTTTTAAAAAGAAAATCTGTTCTCCTCCCTCAAGAACCCATTATTTTGAGGAGAAAGATAAGCTATAGAGTCACTAAAGGTTCCATTGGTATCGTCAGGGAGGGGAAGGCGGCAGGAGTCATCTGGAAAGACTTACCTGAGAAAGTGAGACTGAGCAGGGCTCTGAAGAGTAAGAGGAGGTGGGACAGAGGTAAGGAGTGGGCTTGGGATAAGGGATGAGCTTTCAAATGCAAGCATTATTTCCTGATAGACAGATGAATCTGTCCTATTCAGACTGCTAGATCCATATTAATCCTGAGTTGGAGAGAATTCAGTTACTTGAAAAGGTTTGCTTTAACAAGTTCCCTGGGTCTAAAGAGACTTTTTTACAAATAAAATGATAAATCAGATCTTTGGTACTCGATAATATTTTAAGTTGAGAAACAATAAAGTTGTACTGGCTGAAGAAACTGAACCCGAGCAATTGGGTTACCTAATGAAAGCCAGGGAAAGAAGTGGAGTAACATTCGGGGTTAAATCATTAGACTGGGCTCAACCTGACTCTGACAGGCGAATCCTTTCATACTAATGCTGCTTTAAGAAGGGATGTGTGAAAGGGGCAAGTAATTTTTTTCTGGGTAGTACACCTGAAATAAATAAAAACATGACTCAATTACAACAAGTTTACTTACCTGGCTTTATTTGACACCCAGGATACGTCACGTATGTTAGGAGTGGTCAACACACATACTTCTGCGCTCTATATAACAGCTATATGCAAATCCTTTCTTTCGACACTTTCCTCCCTAGTATTAGAATATCTGGTCTAAATTTTGAATATCAGGATAAGCAAACTCCAACCCAAGTGAACATCAGTTCTGCTCTTTAGTCTAAAGTTGAATGATTCACTGACATCCTCTATTGCATTTCATTACTTTGTTCACTGTGCTTATCACACATTTAAGTCACTTACGTGTCGGTACCCTCGTGTCATTTACAATATGTAACGACACATTCCTTTAAAGGACGCTCGGCAATTTCTCGTTTGAGGAAGGGCTGACTAATGTATATGCTCAACTACAAAGGGGTAGTTCTCCACACATGGGCACCAGGAGGTTATGTAAGTCACAGAGGATGGGCGAAGTTATTGCTAAGGGAGTGACTGAGGGGCCCGGGATGGACTGCCAACCTTTCGAGGTTATGATTGTTGAAAACAAAAATATTGTCCATCTACAAAATAGTAAGTTGGTACCTCTAAAAGGAACAGAAAAGGAATTAGACAAAGCATAGATGAAACCTAGCATGTCATTTCCTCAGTTCTTCATACATGACAACATGCCTCATATATTGTACATACCCAGCTTTTCAAACATCTTTTGAATCGGGACTTCATTGGCATCCACCATAACGCGCTTTTCATCGAGCATCAGGACATTCATGGAAAGCCATTTGGAAGACATCCAGAGCGGGTGATCTAAAAGTAGCCACAACTTTTATTTATTTATTTATTTATTAATATATCTTTATTGATTTCAGAGAGAGGAAAGGAGAGGGAGAGAGAGAGAGAGATAGAAACATCAATGATGAGAGAGTCATTTATCGAGCCAGCAACCCCGGGCATGTGCCCTGACCAGGAATCTAACCCCAACTGCCTGGATGCCAGGTGGAGGCTCTAACCGCTGAGCCACGCCCGGCTGGGCTAAAAGTAGCAACGACTTTAAATCAAGTCTGCTATCGTTTTTGTTTAAGGCAAGGATTTGAAAGTGAAGAATATTAAAGTGACAGTTCAATTTTCAGAGTTCACTTTCCCTGCAAAATTTTTATCTTAAGACAATTTATAAATGTTATGAATCAAGCTATACTCATTACACATGTGGATTTCACTTTATTTACAAAGTCATTTCTTGCTTTACAAGATGTTATTTTATACTGATTTCCCCCATCTTTTCACTCTCATTTTCTATGGAAGGAGAGGTTGTGAACACAAGTGCAGTCTTGTTCTAGTCTCCATAGTCCCAAGTGCCATTCACTCCTTACTAGGGAAATGTTTTCTCTAAATGTCTAAAATTTGGGCTGCTGTCTGTAAGTGAAAGATTCTTGGTCAGTGAAGTAATCATTTTAGTCTGAGGGTATATAAAAGTAAACCTACCATCTGGGATGACTGGTATTGGAGGAGTAACTATGGTCCATCCTGCTTTCTTGAAAAGATCAATCTGCAAGACCAAAAAAACCCGAGAGGCATAAATCTATATATACTATTCTCATCATTTTTGGTCTCTGGTAGTCCTTATGATTAATAATTATTTTTGAGAATCTATCTTCTCAATTGTCAATATAAAGAAATTAAATTTTCAAGCCATTTGTATGATTTTGTCTGAATCCTAATTTAAAATGTACATAAAATCCCCAGATCACCAGATTAAAGTTTAAAAGTAACAGAAATGTTAAAACTTTTAAAAATATTCTTGTGCTTCTCTCAGGTTTCAGACATTTTAAAATACCAGACACTTTTTTTTTGAGAAATCCTCTTTAAAGAAATAGAAAATGTTTCCTAACTATTTAGTTATGAGAAAATGTGACTGTGTCAAACCATAGTCCATCCACTTCATAGTCCGTCACTTTGTATCTATGACCATGGTATAAAGACAATGTTAGGGCTGTACTACCAAAGAACACTAATTGTCCTTAGGGACCTATTTATTATAGCTCAGCCGTCCCTATGTTCACTTAGCACAGCAATAAATTATATTAAAATGAAATGTATAATTAATCTTCGTCATTGGATCTAAGTTTATGGGATAAAATGAAGAGTGATATGGTAAAATAGTGATTTTAAAAACATGTACTACAGCCTAACAAAGAACAAAATTGCTCACCACCCAACTGGAAGTGGGGAGCAGAAGTAGGAAGCATAGGACCAGCCTCCCTCTGGGGTAGGGCTGGCGGAAGGAGGCCTGACCCACAAGAGAGGGAAGAAGACACCCATTGCCCCTGGGCAGTGGCATTGCCCAGATAGGCAGGGATCATCTTGTTTGCAGTGCAGCTGCAACTGGAACCTCGGCTGCAAGTTATGATATATAGCAGCCCCCCTTATCCATGGTTTTGCTTTCCAAGGTTTCAGTTACCCGTGGTCAACCATGGTCCAAAAATATTAAATGGGAAATTCCAGGTATTTTGAGAAAGAGAGAGAGAGAGAGAGACCACATTCACATAACTTTTATTACAGTATATTGTTATAAGTGTTCTATTTCATTATTATTGTTGTTAATTTCTTACTGTGCCTAATTTATAAATTAAACTTTATCATAGGTATGTATGTATAGGAAAAAACTTAGTATAAATAGAGTTTGAACTATCCATATTTTTAGGCATCCATGGGGGAATCTTGGGACATATGCCCCGTGGATGAAGGGGAACTACTGTAATATCACTCTGTTCAATAGAAACATACACATAGGCACAAACCCGAGGCTCTCACAGCAGCAAGCAGCCAAAATCTGATGACACTACACTGTATGTGTCCGAGTGCCGGACTTCTTGTAGTAAATATAACATAAGCAATCCAATTTGGTCATAATAATGTTGAACATTGCTGAATTTGTCATTTGGAACCATTAGGAATCACGGAAGTGTTTAAAGTTAAAAGCGGCAATGACTTCAACTGCTACACTCTGTTACTTTTCCAGAGTCCTCACAACTTCCTTACCTGGTGACACGGTCGGTCCGGGTTGGAAAGCACAAGACCAGGTCCAATGATATTGAAGGTGGCATCAATATGCATTGGATTGGGATCTTTAAAGGAGAGGATATGCACTCTGTAGTCTGGAGCAAGATGCCTGCGCATCCATTCAATGCCCATGTAGTTTGTAACCTGAAAACAAAAGGAAGACATAAATCTATAAAGATTTGGTTCTATGATCAGAAAACTAAAAATAGGGTGAAAATATCTGAATTTGTAAACTGAAAAATACAATATTAAAGTGTGAAATTTCAGAGGCAGCCTTTATCAACCTGGCTTCTCTGTGCAAAAATATCTCTTCCAGCTCGAATGAAGTCAGCAGCATCGAAGCACGGCTCGAATTCAGTCGTCACAAATTTTCCCTGAGCAGCCAATTTGTGTCTGTCTTCTACAGAATGAATGGGGTAATCCTGATTGGAACAAGAATGAACACACACAATGCACTGGTTCATGAGAAAATTATTTATAGGACATTCATTACTAAGAAAATTAGTCTATCATCATCATTTCCCAAAATATTGCCACCCTGTTCTAGACTAAAACATGCAAGATGCTGGGCTATACTGACCAAACCAAAAAAACCAACTAACAACAAAAAATGGTACAACGGCAATTCCCTGATACTTAGAAGCAAGTGGTACAGAGGCAGGAATGATTCTGAAAATATCCCATGGCCCCATACATTGATTTATGTCACTACCTACAACATTGAAAGTCAACAGGATGAAGTCATTCTGTTCTTTTGGAAAAGGAATTTGGTCCTGAGCCTACCTCTTACCATAAAATGAGATGCCATGTTTCCCCTGCCAAATTTCTTTGGGTGTGGTGGAATGAACTTATTATTTATTTCTGTCTTTAAACCTCTAGAAGAAATTTTGTTTTTTTTAAATTCTTTCTATAAATGATCAAATAGTAAGTGACCTAATAAGGGACATATACTTTCTTTTACTGTGAATTTGGCCTGTAGACCAAATTCTTTGGCCAAATTTTTTTTCTAGAAGAGAATAGAGTCTGGTGAATTCTCTCTCCACCAATGACTAGCTGTGTGCCTTCAGGCAAACTCTGCTGCTCCCTGTAATAGCATGATACTGTTTCCTCATGGGGTGATTGTGAAGTGTAAACAGGACTAAGCATGTAAATAACACACTTAGCTCAAGACCTGGTATATGGTAAGCACCAAATAAGTATCAGCCATTATTACTGTTATTATCACAATATCATTTACTCTTATTTTTTATCAAAAAATGCGTAACAAATTCAAGGTGTCAGAGAATCTCCATTTTACTCTCTGTGGATGATTTAGAAAAGTTACTAATACGGGCACCTGTAGTCAGGGACTTACCTGGTCATAAAGCTCATCAGCCATTGTGGGCTTAGGAGCCGTGGTCCACTTGGCACCGCGGTGGAAGTAATCTTTGATAATTGATCGGTATGCGCGGTACTCAAAGAAGCGAGCGCGCCAGGCCATGGGAGCCTCGATAATCTCATTCCCCACGACTATCAGGATGTCTCGAGGCATCGCACCATATAAACCTGTCGGACCAGAAAGACCCGCGACAGCCTCAGTAACGCTAATCGCCAAGACAGAGAAGTCTACATACTACGATTCCATTTTTTGGTTAAAGAAATGTACAGAAAATCTGTATGTGTGAATGTATAATTATATGCAAATGGAAAAAATATGGGATGATAAATACTAGATTGTTAACATGAATTCTGTGTGAAGATGGTGAAGCCAAACAAAAAAAAGACAAAAGAAAAAAATGGAAGCAGTAGGGTCCTTGGTCAAAGAGGTCCTGAACCACCAAGTTTTCACCTTTTCTAAGCTCTTTTTTTTCCTACACAGAAACAGAGTTGTTCAGGGAATATATCAGTGCCACAAGATAAAAGCTGGGCCAAGGATCACTTCTAGAACTGTAAAGCAGAACACTGAACTCAGGCACATGAGCAATCTTGTAGCAGAGTTGGTTAAAAATAAAATGGGAATGTTTCTTTTCCTCTCTTAACTTCTATTCTTGAGGAAAATTAAATAGAATCCACTGTTCTTATGTAACAAAATTACCATAAAGTTAAGAAAAACTGATTCTTTCAAGGAGATTCCAGATTTACAATGTAGTTTTGAACGTGTACATCTTAATCATATCAAAAAGAACCGAACTGTTCCTAAATAATCTTTAAAGTTTTGAAGAATTATTAAAACAAAGGAATCTCTGAGAAATAATCAGAGTTTTCTCCTTACACATTAAGAAAGAAATTCAGAATTAACACACTAGCAGTTTAGGGATCTGACATCACTTACCCGTAGACTCAAAATCAGGAGTTTTATACTTTAACGACCAGTCAATGGGGTCAGGCCTCCTCACTGTCACTCCTTCCATTTTTAAAATATTGCACATTTCTTCAATTTCAGCAACAGCCTTTTTCAAATGATCTTTGGGAAAATAATGGCCTCCATGCTTCTGGTAAAACGGCCAGTACTTTTCATATGTGTTGGCCTAGAAGCAGAAGAAAACACGACTCACGATAGGTTTGCGGGTGGTGAGCCGTGACTCGTATAGCTTAACGGAAAGAGACTGAGGCCACATCTTGTCCAGCGTCGAGCCCCAGGACGGAGCAGTGTCCCTGGGAAGACACTCGGTATTTGCTGAGTGAGGAAGTTCTAAATGCCCTTGCTGTTTTAAGACCTTTTGTTTCTTTTGTCTGATACTATTCACAGCATGTCTGCCCTCACACTGGCTTGGAACCCTCTTGGGCCAGTTTGTACACGCTTCGTAGACAAAACAGGACATAAGTGGTCCCGTTAGACAGTCTCAATGAAATCAAAGAAGAGCACAAATGACAGGGTGTAAGACAATAAAAGGACACCTACGGGCTATCCATCTAGAAAATCACTTAAAGATATTTTGTAGGGAAATAGAGAGCCGCTCTCTTCAAGGTTAGGGACATACTCTCACATATGCTTTGTTTCTCTTTAAAATCCATTAGTGATTTCCCATCCAGCAGAATTACCACTTTGCACAATTGGGCTGCAGTGCAAGTCTGCCTCCGGTGCTTCCTACCCGCCCTGCCGACATGCCTCACCCCACCACGCCTCTCCTCTCCCCAAGCCATTCAAGCTCGCATTGCTTCAGGTCCTTTTGCCATAGAAGAAAGTGATATAATAAACAAATTCACACATTTTTTAGTAGCTAAAAAAAGCTTAACATTTATAAAGTGACCAAGGATTATATGCATTTTAAAAGACAACTGAATGGAAAACAGTCGAATGCTTTTAAAAAAGCTTAATTTGCTAAAAATTACTGTTAAATTAGGATAGGTACAACTGTACAATATCGATTTTCAAAAGTATAAAAATTGAGAGGATTCTTTATTGGGATTGTTTTGCGTGTGGCTAAGTTCCCAGTCAATTTAAAGAAATACATTGGGAAATGTAGGTGATGCATATGGATATAATTTACCAAGACAGATGAAGCAGAATTCCAGTCAGAAAATCCAAATAAGAAAAAGCCTTGGACCTTCATCAAAAGGTTGGCAAAACAATGTACATTTATATATTTTAAGTTTTAAAAAAATGTTTAAAGCAGGTATTTAAAAAACATTTCCATATATCATTGATTAAATGACCAACTACCAGTCCTGATCCTGTCAGATAAGACAATTTCAGATAGCGGTAAGTGCTATCAGGAAGAGAAAACTGAGTAATGAAATATAGTTAGTCTAAATGTCTAGCTCTTTAATGTCAAAGATAATGTCTTTTCCAGATTTTCTGTCTATAGTTCTATTTTCACCTCAGCCTAATAAATATCGAACATATGGAAGCAGACCTGACCCTTGTTAGTTCAGTATCTAGGTTCACATCAGTTAGGCTGGAGCTGAGCCTGCTGGAGAAGGGGTAAGGAGCTGAAAAACAGCCCGGCCAGTGTGGCTCAGAGGTTGAGTGTCGACCTATGAACCAGGAGGTCACAGTTTGATTCCTGGTCAGGGCACATGCCTGGGGTTTTGGGCTCGATCCCCAGTAGGGGGCGTGCAAGAGGTGGTCCATTGACGATTCTCTGTCATCAATGAATTGATGTTTCTATCTCTCCCTCTCCCTTCCTCTCTCTGAAAGAATCTGAAAAACAGGTCTTTAGCAAACACAAAGAATGCCAGTGAAGCTCTAAAACAGAGGCTGGCAAACTAAAGTCCATGGGCTAAATCTGCCCTCTCTGCCTGTTTTTGTAGATAAAGCTTTAAGGGAACAGAGACACATTCATTTACGTACTGTCCATGGTTGTTCTGCACTACAATGGCAGAGTTGACAGTTGAGTAGTTGCGACAGAGACCTATGATCTGCAAAGTATGAAATATTTATTATCTGATCCTATATAGAAAAGTTTGCCAACCCCTGTCTAAATTATTAGTTAGTTGCTTTACTTTTGAAGATCAATAGGCAAACAACAGACTCAATATCTGGCCCATGAAAAATGTTATCAATATTAAAATTTTTAGTACTTCTGTTTTTTATGAAAAATTTTTAATGCTGCCCTTGCCAGTTTGGCTCAGTGGTTAGAGCATCGGCCCGCGGACCAAAGGGTCCTGGGTTTGATTCCAGCCAAAGGCACGTACCTCGGTGGCAGGCTCGGCCCCAGTCGGGGCTCGAGTGGGAGGCAACCACTCGATGTGTCTCTCTCACATCCATGTTCCTCTCTCTCTCTCCTCCTTCCACTCTTTCTGAAAAAGCAATGGGAAAAAAACTTTTTAATGTTGACACTGTTGCAGATGCCCCCCATTTTCCCCGCTTTGCCCACCTCCACCCACCCTGTCTCCCCCCTCCCTTGGCCTTCACTGCACTGCTGTCCATGTTCATTGGTATATAAATATATTCTTTAGCTAATCCTTCTACCTTCTTTATCCAGTCACCCTCCCCTCCTCCCCTTTGGCACCCGCCAGTCTGTTCCATGTAGCCATGTACTTTTTAAGATCAATCTACTCTTAAAAAAACAAAACAAAAGCACTCCACGGTTTTCTACGCCTAGGAGGTCCTGCAGCAGCAACCACAGCAGAGGGTAATAATGACTCTTTATATTCCTCTCAGACACATCCCGGTACTGCACCCATTCACCGCTTCCTCCTTCTCATGCCAGGCACATCTTTTATAATCCACTGCGGGACAAGAAGCCTTTGAAAAGTTAACACTGGGTCATGGCAGGTGCACAGCCTGTCGCCTCGCCAGGCACATTCCGGGGTAGCCTGTGTCACTATTTGTGCCGAGCGAAGCTTGCCTACATAAAGTAAACTTCCCCGGGGAGAAAAAAGTTGTTTGAACAAGTGGCTAAGGTTGGACAAAGTCCAAGTGATCAGGGTACATTACATTTTCCAAGAGATAGCTGGAAACGATTTACACTTCCTTTATAACCCTGCTAAATGAGTTAGCAATCATTTACCAAGTGTCTGCAAGATAAAAAAAACCACACACACTAAAATACTGTTTTTAATAAGATTATAGAGATGTGGCTGCATTCCTAGAAACTCTGTAGTCTTTCAGAGCCTAAAATCTTTCAGCACGGTGGCCAAGTGGATTTTAAAACGATCTTTGAAAGGATCAATAGGAAATCTCAATAGAAATTTCTTAATTATCCAGGTGCAAACCTATTACATTAATTTTGATTGATTTTGAATTTCATAAAACGTCCTTTACCAAGGGCTTTATAAAAAAAGACAAAAGCAAAACAAAAAGCACATATTTGGTGGAAAGTATTCATTATGTTTTGCAGAATTAAAAAGCCATATAGCTTTTAAAAATTGTGCTTCCTGACAACAATGTTCCTCACTCCCCTAAAGTTTCTCTAGCACTTATATCTTCCCACGCGTCTTAAGCTCTAATTGCATGTAAACTGTTCACTACATTGTTTTATCTTTCATTGTCCCCACAGCTGATTAATACATCTGTGTCATTTTCCTCCAATTAAAAGGTAAGGCCCTGCCCCCAGGGGTCATGAATGTCTTAGGCTTGCTTTCCTCTCCCTCAATACCTATTTTTTAGTACGTGGCATAAAGCAGAAATATCCAGGCAAAGAAATGAAACCAGTACTGCTAATGCTACTACTATCTATAGCCATTACCCCCCAATCTACTTTCGTAATATAATTAGCAAACTGGATCCATACAACTACAATGAGTTATGGCTTTGTCCTTTAAAATACTCAACATGTAACCTTTTACCTTCAGATTTAATTGTGTTAGGTAGGTAGCAAGCTTCTTAATATCTTGATTTTACGGAGGCCCAGAAATTTTGTGTAAACTTGCACAAGGTCAAACAGCTGATTCACTGAGACTAGTTATCAGGCTTTTATCAAATACCCAATTCAATCCTGTCTCCCGAGTTCAGCCTGGTTCACTTCCCACAGTCCCATGAAATTACGAAGTTCAAAGTTATAAATCAAGTGACATAAAACTCAAAATAATGTCTGAGAATTCTGATTACATAAGATCACACAGTATCAATAATTTTAAAGACAAGTAGAAGGATAAACTAATGCCTGAAACTGAAATTTAATTTCACTTAATTAAAATGGTTAGGGGATGGGACATCTTTCCAAGAAAAGACTTTAAAAAGATCATGCCTTTTAAAACATGTGGCCCTGGCCGGTGTGGCTCAGTTGGTAGGAGCGTCATTCTGTACACTGAAAGGTCATGGGTTCAATTCCCGGTGAGGGCAGATGCCTAGGTTTCAGGTTCAATCCCCCGGCCCAGGTCCAGGCCCATGGGAGAGGCAACTGATCAGTGTTCCTCACGCTGATGCTTTTCGCTGGTGCTCTCTCCCCCCCCCCACCTCTCTCTCTCCCTCCCGCCCTTCCCCTCTCTCTAAAAATCAATGAAAAATGTCCTCAGGTGAGAATTAAAAAAAAAATTAAAACATGCAGACGGTATATAAATTAATCTGTTCATCAAATTTCAAGTATCAACCCTGCCGGCATGGCTCAGTGGTTGAGTGTCAACCTATAAACCAGAAGGTTCGATTCCGGTCAGGGCACATGCCGGGGTTTCCGGCGTGATCCCCAGTAGGGGGCATGCAGAGGCAGCCAATCAATGGCTCTCTCTCCCTCTCCCTTCCTCCCTCTGAAATCAATGGGAAACAAAACCCTAACATATTTAAAATCTTTTTCAAACATCAGAACCACAAGTAGTTTCAGAACAATTAGAAGTTATTACTTTTTCTATTACTCTGACTTCAAGGTCTAAGTCAAGAATCATTTTCTTTCCAGCTATCCAGTACCTGGTCATTGTTTTTTCTTTAGCTCTCCGGCAACTTCAGTCCAACTGCCTTGCCAGTTGGTTGGCCTAAGATACTTAGTATTAGTCTTCATTTCTATGTGAACATAGTATCTCTCCAAATATAAGTTATTTTCTGCTAATACCTTTGGGGGCCTGGTACAATGTAGGCAACATTTCTTTCTTTTCTTTTTTTAAAAATATATCTTTATTGATTTGAGAGGGAGGAAAGGAGAAAGGGAGAGAGAGAGAGATAGAAACATCAATGATGAGTCAATGATCAGCTGCCTCCTGCACGCCACCTACTGGGGATCGAGCCCGCAGCCTGGGCCTGTGCCCTGACCGGGAATCGAACCTTGATCTCCTGGATCACAGGTTGATGCTCAACCGCTGAGCCACGCCGGCCCGGCTATAGGCAGCACTTCTGATGATGACGACAACGGTGTAAAACAACTTATTTCCTCAACCCACATTACAAATACAAATGTCAATACTCAGGAAGAACTTAAATACACTGCAGATATATTTGTAACCCATGATTAATGGGAGCACAGGCTGTGTCTACAGCGTAGATGGCACTCCCTCAGATATGGGACCTTTATGCCGTATGTAACCTGAACATCAAACCACGGAGGCCCTGGCCATAGAATATCACAGATGAAGAACACTAGGAGTTTTTTAAAAGGGAGGTATTACTTGTTACAGGGAAATCCTAAGCTTTGTGGAAGGTGCCACTGGAGCTAGGTGGTAGTAAGAGGGGTGCTGGAAGAAGCGTGGAAGAGACCTAGGTGGGAGCGAAGGCGTGAGGCTTGTTAGGGCATTCGTGAGTAGGCTGGTTTGGCTGCTTATATGGTTATCTTTAAAAGTCTGCTGGAAACCAGAGTGGAATATTACAGGTGAGAGAGACCCAATAGGAAGGCACATCTGCTAACCTGCCATACGAACACATCTCTAAGATGAGTCAGTGAGTGAAACGGGGAGTCCTGGAAAGGCAGACAAGAGCCAGATTGTGAAGGACCTTGAATACCATGAGGACCTGATCCTAAGCGAAGAGGTAGAAAATACACGGGGGATGAGTAAGACCAGCATGAGGAACATGACTGAATTTTGGTTTAAAAAAAAGAGCAAATGGGGGAAGGGGATCCGTTAGGAGTTAACGGCAACAGTCCAGGCAGGAGATGACCACCTGACCTGAGCCAGCAGCACAGGGGTGGACGCAAGGTTCGTTTTGACAAAGGGCTTGTTAGATCTTGGAGAATGTACGAGGAGGGTGTGGCTGACATGGAAACCAAAGATGATTCTTTCGTGTTTTAGCCTGAGTACACAGGAATGCCCGAAACTGCAGTTAGGGGAGCGGGAGCGGGAGCGGGAGCCAGGCTGCCGAAGGTGAGGCGTGACCCCGCTTCAGACACGACAACACCCTTCCTTACCTTCACCTCCACCGTGAATGGTGGGACACAGGCGTTTTCCGCTCTGCCCACTATCACTTCCTCTAAGGGGTCCCACTCATTGTAGGAGGAGACCGGGCAGTCCTTGGGCAGGGGGTCAGTGGCCTTGTCCTCGGCGGCACAGGAATTCCGGGAGGAAGCCGCAGCTGCCTGGGTGCTCTGGAAAGTTCGCTGCACCCATCCCGTTAAGGTTCGTCCAAGCTTCCAAGAAAAAAGGAAAGATTATGGTGAAGTACTGTACAGTAAGCACTTGGGGGAGGGGAAGGAGAGGTGGGATGAGACGTTTAAACTTTCTGGAGAGTGTAAGCCCAGGTGTTAGTTTACAGGTGGTTACAGGTGAGTTTCGCCCCCCTGTTTACCTACACATTATCTTATCTGTTATGTTAACCGGTGTAACTCTCTAAAACCCCTCAGAGGATTCTGTCCCGACCACCGTACACCCCAATTATATCTCAGAATGGTTTTCTGCGATCAAGCTTTAATCAAACTAAGCAGCTCATCTGCGGATGCTGGGCCCCCTCTCCCCAGAAAGCCGCAGAAAGCTGCCCCCTGTCTCCCTGCCAAGGCCAGCTGGGAGGAGGGAGTCTCCTTCCCTTCTCAGTGTCAAAGATGAGACCTTTTTCTCCCCCACAAGTGAAAATACGTAAAGGGCTTTATCTTTCAAAACAATCTGTTTCAAACCACATTTTTTCCATTGCTGACACACATTTCACATTCTTTGGCACTTGGATTCTGAAAATGACCAAGCGCCTGCCATCTCCTCTGGTTTAGGGACGGCCCAGGCCCCCCTGGCCAGGACAGGGATCCGCCCAGGCACACATGGAACAGCTAGAAAGCAGATCTCAGAAGGTCACAAGAGGCCTTTTGAAAATGCAGGGCCTGTAGAAATCAAGAGCAGGGAGAGTCCCTCATCCACAGGGCAAACCTCGAGCCCCAAACCGCCGTCCCACTCTGTTAAAGCCTTAGGAAGGGCGCGAGGGGGAGCCGTGGGGGGACCGAAGCAAGGAGCGCGGCAGCTGTTCTAGAAGCAATCGCTGGGGTAGGGGGTGACGGGGGGCAGCCAAACTGCCTTGATATTCGGGTTTGAGGAGCTGGGGAGGGTCAGCCGCGCGCACTCACACACCAGGGCAGCGGCGGGCGCGCGGGCCGGGCGGACTGAACTCGCTCCAACTTCTCGTCGCGACTCAGGGCTCGGTGTGACCCTTGGAGTGGGCCTGCTCGCTCGCCCTCGGCCCTCAACCCCCACTTTGCCTCTCCTCCCGCCCACCCCACACGCATGCCCAACTCTAGGACCCCCGAAGGCAACGAACCCGAATAACAACACCTTTTTACTAAGAGGTATTAGGTGCCGCCCCATCCCTCACTCTGGGCCTCCACCCCCGAGGAGCGCAGGGGGTCCGGCTGGGGAGGGCGGCGTCCCCTGCGCGGAGGGCGCGCAGAGACCTAATGTGCCCACGGGGCGGGACCCCAATGAATGCCCCCTGTCCCCGGGGACACCGCCAAGCTCCCCGCTGCCAGCAAAGCCTCCTGAAGCCGCGCTTCCAAGGGGGGGGGGGCCAGAAGGGACCAGATCTTGTAATGCTGGTTGGGGAAAAAGCGAGGGAGCGAGGCCGGGGGCGCACGCACCCGAGACCCGATGTAGTGCACCGCCTCCGCGCCGCGGCTCCCGCCGCGCAGACACCGCACCCGCAGCATCGCGCCGCGCCCGCCTGGTCCGCGAGCCGAATGGTCCCTGCGCCGCGCCGCGTCCGCCCGGCGTCCCGAGAGCGCGCCCGCAGCTGGGTGTCGGGGCGCGCGGCCCGCGGCCTTTAGTAGCCTCGCCCCGCTCCGGCCGCCCCCTTCTCGCCCATTGGCTGCTGGGAACAGGTGGCGGGGCCTCCGGAATCAGGAGAGGCCAGGGACTGCCCGGGGCGCAGGGTCCAGCGCCCCCCGCCTGCCCTTTTTGAGGCCGGCAGGCGGGCGACCAGCCCGCGGGCTCGCGCTGCGCTCAGGAGCGCCGCCGGCTGCACCCAGGGAGGCCCGCGAGTGTCCCAGGGGAGGGGAGGGGGCCGCGACTTCCGACCAAGTCAACGCAACAGTATATACAGCTACTGTTTTAAGTTCACGTCTGTGACTTTAAGCATGCCAGACTGAGTACAGTCACGCGTCTAACTTCATCGGTGCGCACTGACCCAGTTCCCTCGTACTGCTGTGAACGAAACCACCGACAGGTTAGGTGGCTGCGGAGGGAGCACCGGGAGTGAGGCTGGGGCGCTCAGGCTGGGATCGGGGCGTTCCTCTCCCCCGGGGGGCGCTTTCCGCCCACTAGCCCGGTAGGTGTTCTTTGGAATCCTTGCCGTTCCAAACGGTCTTTGGCCCTGTGCCCCTGGCTTGAGAAACTCAAATCATGAAAATAGATACAAATGTGGGTCAGAAGTAAGGGAGGACTACGGACAGTTTCTTCCCTTCCGTTTCATGTAGTTAAAGTTTTGTTTCAATTTGATAAGGCTACATTTGTTAGGAAAGGAGTTCCCTAACAGTGCAAAGTCTTAATGGCTGTGGATTTGTGCAAAACTAGAGAATTCAGTTTGACGTTTAAGCTCCTAGCAGGAGAGGGGACAGAGAGCTTTGAGTACTTCATTTGCTCCACTTACAAAATATGTAATTATTTATTTTTAATGAGCTGTCTTTTAAATTCTGGTGTCTCGAACTTGTTTTCCAAAGTTCACTGATGGAAGGCCCCAACCAGGATGCCATGGTGGGAAGATCCGTGCAGAGGCAGTGGGGGGAGCAGGGTTCTAATCTTGCCTCTCTATAGACTACTATGTGTCTTCTTGAGTCGCAACCTTCTTATCCTGGGAGGGAAAACAATTGCATTTATTGTCCCAAGCACACAGGGTCGTTGAGGGGCCAAAAGGAGAGTCTGTAGGCAGCGAACTTGGTGTTGCGCTTGAGTTATGTGAATATGAGGTAATATTTTACCAGATATAACAATAAGGAGGCCTCCAAATGTGATAATAGGGTGAAAGGAGTCAGTAAGTCTAGGTTTATATCTTAGCTCTACTACTAACCTGCTGTCTGACCTGGAGCTAGTTTCCTTTACCTTCTAGTGAAGGTTTTGGGAAATTCCTATTTCTTAAAATTTACAGAGTGCCTTCTCCAAACAATTAAATGCAGTAATTTCCAAGGTCTAATTCTCTCAGTGGACTTTGGGTGGCCAGAGATGTGCTCCTCAATAAAGAAATTTCAGAGTACAGTCAGTACACATAACAAATGGTATTGACATTATTTTATACTGTTTCTGGGATCTGAGGCCTCCTCATGGCACTCATTAAAAACAATCTTTTAATTCTGCAGATGTAAGAATTGGGAGTACCTGGAAATCACGAGGCTAGGGTGTCATTAGGTTTTACATTAAAAAAACCTCTTATTATAACCATAGGACATACACGTACCTCCTAGAATCCAGGGGAAAGTTTGTGGATAGAGCCACCAAGCCAGTTCTACTACTATAAAGGCAATTCAAAGCACTTTCCTCACTCCCTCTTCTATCTTATTTATTTTTTGCTCTTGGAAAAAAAAAAAAAAAATCTGTAACCATTTTTAGATTGACTTCATCAATTAGAAGCACAAGTATTCCATACTGGCTTGTTTGTCTAATGCTGGGCCAAATCTGTAAAGTTATTGATGGGTGGTACCTGGGAACTCCCTGGTCTTTAATTGCTGCTTTTTTTTTCTTCCCCCAGATGAAATGGCATAGACTGTGAACTCTGGGCTGCTTCTTCCTCATTGGCAATAGGTTGATTTTTGTGTTGATGTATGTTTTCATTTCTCATTGATATATACCTAGGATTGGAATCGCTGCATCATACGGTAACTCCATGTTTAACATTTTGAGGAACTGGCAGTGTTTTCCCACGTAGCTACACCAGTTTCTCATTCCCACAAGCAATGTGTGAGGGCTCCAATTCCTCACCAACACTTGGAACCCATCATTTTTATTATATCCTAGTGGTTGTGACATGGTATGTCATCGTGGATCTCATCTGCATCCCCCTAATGCCTAATGATGTTGAGAATCTGTTCATATGCCTATTGACCATTTTGTACATCTTCTTCGGGTCTCCTCAGTCTTGAGAGGTCCAAATTGAAACGCCTTTGTATAGGGAGGGACTGATGGCCATTTACAGGAACTGACATCCTTCCTTCACGTGAGGCAAAATCAATAGTTGTTTAAAAATACAGTGAGAATACTTAAATAGATTGCATAGGACTCTGTTTAAAAACACCCTTTATCTTTAAAAAATTATGAAAGGTAAGCTCAGAGTTAAATGATTGAGAGGAAATTTCTCTTTTAGAGTAAATAGGTAGTGAATACAGTTTACTCTTAAAGAATTAAACAATGGGCTCATAAGAGACATTATTACCAATGTTTCTTTTGGAGGAGGCTTGCTTAGAATTTAGTAGATAATGTAATAAATCTACTGTTTTGAAAAAGGTATTTTAATATAAATAAACCCATATAGAAAAGATAAAGTATTTTTGTTCATGTTTGTGGGGGGTGGTCTATCACATGGCCCTGGCCTTAATGGTGCTCAATTAATATTTGCTGACTTTAATTTTAAAGTCACCTCCACTCTACTTAACAATAATAGCTACTGTTTACTGAGTGCTTACCATGTGCCAGATGAGAGCTTCATATATGTTATCTCATTTACTCATCTATGGGGACGTGTTCTTACAATAATTTCATGTAGATGAGGAGACCGAGCCTTAGAGAGGTCAAATAAATTGTCCAGAGTTAAACAGCTGCCAAGTAGCTGACACAGCCAAATTATTTTTTTAATTCTAAATTCCACACATTTTATTTATACTTTCAGTTTATACAATTACCCTCTTTTAAAAAACATTTATCTTTATTGTTGAAAGTATTACAGATGTCCCCTTTCCCCCTCTCCATTGACCCCCCCAACCTGCTCCTGCCCCCCCAGGCCTTCCCTGAACTATTGTCCGCCCATGGGTTATGCATACAGTAGATGTATGTAAGTTCATTGGTCAGTCCCTTCCCGCCCCCACCCCATCTTTCCTCTGAATACGTCAGTTGACACAGCCAAATTCAAACCCAGCCTGTATGCCCTTCATTTCTATACCTCTTGATTTTCTCACAAATTCTCAGGGAAATAGCTGTTGCATAACACGAGGTATACATGTAGTCCAGCTGCTCCTAATGTCTGACACTGTCCTGTGAGCTGCTTCAGGCTGTGTCACATGCTCCCATCACCCCCCAGGATATCTCTGAGTGTTTCTTCCAGGAGCTATGTATCAGATCGTTCCCTTCTCAGGATAACACTGTACCTGTAAGACTGTGTGGCAATGGGTCTTTGACAAATTAAACTTTTTAAATTTAGCTATGTCTATAGGTCAGACATAGCTGAAGATAAAGACCAGGACATGGTATGAGACTGACAAACAAGCACAGAAGGGAGGGCATTTTAACACAGGTGTAGTGTTGCCCCGTGCACTACAGCCAAAGAACGGAGAACATCAGGAAGGGCAGGAACCCAAGGGGCTGTCCCATCGCTTCTGGGAGGAGACTACGGATTCATTCTCGCTCAAGTCCAACCTTAAGACTTTCAGCAGGGGCCAAGAGAGCTCCACTCACCTTGCTGGAAAAGTTGTGCCTCACATAGGCTGGCCCTTCATTTCCTAACCCAACAGCCACGAGCACTGGCGGTGCTTGCCCAGGGGTGGGTCACCTCTCTAGTCAGCACCCGAGAGAGAGGAAGGCATATGGGCCAATTCTAGAAGTGATGCAGAGGTTAGTGAATCTCCATGATTATGTTACATAATGTCAGTACCACAGAGATTTCTTTGCCTGTGAACAATTTTGGGTTTTACAGTAAATATCCTTTGGATGCCCTTAGTGGTGGGACGGTGGCTCTCACTGGACCCTCTTCCTCGTCTCATTCTTTCAGCCCAAATTCCTCCCCCAGGACTTTTTCAACCCTCTCCAATATGACCCACTATTTTCACTTCTGGCCCAGGTCCTCAAAAAAATGTTATGAAATGAGAAGCAATTAAATAACCAACAAGTAGAGAATGGGTAAGGAAATTACCACGCAGTCAGCATTTGGCCCTTAACTGAACAAATAAAAAAATTTTAATGAGTATTTCTGAACTAAATGAATGCATTTAGGATTTAGAATAACTTCACTGAAGGCTAAAACATGCAGCCACTAATAAGAATGTTTAAAAAGAGTTTTAATAACCTGGGACAGTTCTTATGTCATGCTGTTAGGAAGAGAATATGAAATTGTACATATACGGCAGTCTCTCAACCATGTTGAATATCTATGCATAATAAAACCCTGGAAAGAAATTCACTAATTTTTGTTGTTGTTAATCCTCACACAAGGATATTTTTTCCATGATTTTTTTTTTTTTTTTTTTTTTAGAGAGAGTGGAAGGGAGAGGGGAGGGGAGAGGGAGAGAGAGAGACACACTGATTGGTTGCCTCCCACTCAAGGGGCCAGGAATCAAGCCTGCAACCGGGGTATGTGCCCTTGACAGGAATCAAACCTGCGACCCTTCAGTACGTGGGCCGATGCTCTAACCACTGAGCCAAATCAGCTAGGGTAGAAATTCACTACAATTTTAATAGTGCCTATTTGGATAAGATATATTCTTCTTTCTGCAACTTGTATCGTTTTCTCTATGAGCCGTTATTACATTTACAATCAGAAAAAGAAACATAAATGCGATTTTTTTTTTTTAAGAAGCAAAGGGTTCTGTTTATACCTACAAGAACTCTCTTGTTGTCACAGATGTTTTCCCTCGCAGCTATGCCCCAAGAAAACTGTAGACACTGTTCTGGGAGAAAACCTCCCAAAGCCACCTGGCTGCTCTCGTGTCCACACACGCCACGATCTGGCAGGATGGGGAGATTAGTGTGGGAATGCACTTCTGTCTCTCCTGCACTCTGCCCAGTTCTCTCAGGTCTGTGCTTGCTATTTCAATTCTGCCTATCCCACTTGTTGCTGTGAGGAATTTTCCAGAATTATCACTCCTAGCAAAAGGAACTTCTCTAGTTGGGCCCTGGGAAATGGAGAAATAACATCTGCCAGTTTTCTGTACCCTTCTCCAGCATTCTTTCTTTGCTTGGGCAACATCCCAGGAGAAAGCATTCACAGCCCCCCCCCCCCCCAAGATCATTTAAGTGGCACCTCCCACCAGTCATGTTCTCCTCACTAAAGAAAGTTCCCCCCAAATAGAATTAAGAATTTGCAAGCTTAGGGTCAAAGGTGGAGCCAATTTTGAACTTTCACTTAAGAATCCTAAATTTCTGTTTCTACTGTGCTGTTCAGAATTTAAAAGCAAAACTATATACTAAGACTGAAGATTGCAAGGCTGGAGCCACAAATATTCAGTCGTAAGATGGAAATGGAATGATGGGAGAGGCATGCATTTTTTATGAAGGCTTGATTTAGAAATGACAGCCAACACACGGCCTTTTCTAGCATGTTGTTCATGTGGCAACAGTTAAGTCACTGCAGGGAACAGATTCCATGCATTTCCACATCCCCAAGAGAGTGAATCTGCAAAATGAGACACCTGTGCTTTTCTGGCCCAGCTCTGTAGCAACCACACTTCTGACTCAGCAGCCAATTCATAGATGGGAAAATCCAGTAATCCCAGATTTTCATATACAGCCAGTTGTAATAAATGTTTACTGCTATATGGTTGACTCCACACTGACTCTGTTTAGATTAAATAGTCATATTTCATGGTCTTCCTAGTTTCTTAGGTCCAAAGCCTTCCCTGGCCTCTGTAGGCAGAGGGAAGCAATTCCTCCCTGTGCACCAGTGCACCTTGTTAACACCTCTCATATGGCACTTATCACCTGGCTGTAACGGCTTATATACAGATCTGTCCCTTTCCTCCAGACTGAGACCTCTGGAGGGCAAGCACTTGCACCTACCATAGGGATCACCGCTTAATAAATGTTTGTAGAATTAATCAACTAATCACTATGTTACTATTTTTCCCCCCTCAGAATTGATACCACACCTTAAAACAATGTTTCAAATATTTGAGAAAGGACTATTTATAGAATTTTAGAACTGGGGGACCTCATTTTGTAGATGAGATAACTGTGGCTCAGAAAGGCCAAATAACCCATCCAAATTCATCACACGTTGCTGAGATCACTTCTCAGTGCAATTCTGTTTTCAAGAGTTAAGTGAGCTTTAGGAAAATGGACCTGGATTTTAGATTCTGAGAATTCAACTTCCAGGTTTAACTTCCAGGTTTAGAAAACTTGTAGCATCTATGTGTCAAGAGAAATCTCACTTTAATGTTGAAACATTTGTACGGGCTTGTGGGAAGTTTTATTTTATTCTCCATTACACGTTTCAGATTTATAGGAAACTTACAAAGATAGGACAGAGTTCCTGTATGTCTGTGGCCCAGTTTCAGTTTCCTGCAATGTTACCACCTTATATTAACTACCATGCTATGTTTGTCAAAACTGAGGAAACAACACTGTGCATTATTACTATTAACTAAACTTCAGACTTTATTCAGATTGCTCTAGTTGTCCACTAATGTTCTTCTATTCCAGGATTCCACATTCCATCTAGTTGTCATGTCTTCTCTGGCCTCTGGCCTGTGACCAGTTCTTAGTCTTAGTTTTTCATGACCATCACAGTTTTGAGGCGTGCTGTTTGGGTATTTTGTAGATGGTGCCTTGAAGTCTTCTGTTTTCTTTGTGACTAGACTGGGGTTATGGGTGTTATGGGAAAGAATGCCATAGATACAAAGTGCCCTTCTCATCACTTATATCAGGAGGTAAGTGACATCCCCATGATACTACTGGTGATGTCAATTTAACCCTGATCATTTGGTTAAAATGGCATTTGTCAGGTTTCTCCACTGTAAAGTTAGTATTTTTCCTTTCCATTCTCTGTTCTTTGGAAGTGAGACCCTCGGACCAGTCTGGAAGGGGAGAGAGGTTTATCTTCATATATTATTTAGAATTATTATGTAAGGGGATTTTATCTCTTCTCTTCCTTTTATTTATAAAAATTTTAGTTTAATAGGTAAGAGCAATTGCTTTAATTTATAGGAAGTCAAACTAAAATTATAATTGTTTAAGTGAGTTTGAGCAGATAGAAAATAAATATATGGTATTGGAATATGGATTTAAGAGATAAACACTTCTTTGGGGACACCACCATGGCTGAAACATTTCATATCAATAAACTTTCTAGATAACTGAAGTTTATTCCTTTAATCACTAAAAGCTTTGTAATATATAAATTTATCCCATTCTTATGGCTGCCTTCCTAAGCTGTATCATATGCTTTTGCCTAAAGTTTTACCTAAAGTTTTTTCCAATCCAAGTTTAACAATTGTCAGGCAAAATTAATGCAACTATGTCCTCAAAAAACAAAAGCCTTATTGTTGTCCACCTATGGTTTTACCTCGGGATTGGGGGTACAGTGATCTCAGCCTTACTCTAGACCAGAGAGAAGCAATAGGTGTTCATACAAAAGCACCCAGGACGGCACATACAACTCACGAGGGGAGGTTGTTACAAGGTAGATTCTGATTCACGCCTGAGACTCTGCATTTCTAACAACCTCCCAGGTGGTGCCTGCACTGCTCGTCCACAGACCACACTCTTTGAGTAGCAAGGACCCAGGGAGCCCCACGTACCAAACTTTTATAGTTTACAGGGCTTTCTGAGACCAGGGAGTTCCTGGAACAGGGCAGAGTTTTTTCTCTGCAAAGAACTTTGAATAGATATGGATCATTCACTAAGCACAGCCAAAACTCAGGAAAAGAAGGGGCTAGGTGACAAAAATAAATGCATCATTCTTCTAATATAAGCCAAAGGAAGGGGAGAGGTTTCTCTTCCTTAAGAGAACTGCTTTTGAGGCAAAAACTTCGTTAACGCCATGGTTCCTTTGGTGTTGAAAAGAAGTACCCAGACCACATAAAAAAGACAATAAGCTAGTTCTATGTAAAGGACAGTTCTGTGGAGAGAAGGTGCACTTCTAGAGCTTGAGGCTTCTTATTCTAAAATTACACTTGAGGATTTTAGGACAGCACTAATGTACATTTTACGTGACTGTTTCTACTGCTACAAACGAACAGAAGGTAGGCCTGACTGTCCTTCAAGATCTAAGCCACAGGAACCAAACTTTTAGCTGCATCCTAATTAAGCTAAGTTGATATATACTCTACTTATTTAAATATAAGACATCATGATTCCTGAGTTAATTAAATGTAGTGTCTTTATTAGGGCAACTAATAGTTTCTTGACTGTGAGAAGTCTTTCATGTCATTGTGTGCAAGACAGCGGCCTGAGATAGCGCTAGTCAGAAATGCAGTGCTGAGGAAAGAAGACTGTGATGGTCTGGAGACCTGAATCCTAGCCCCTGCTTGATCAGTCACCACTTGGATAACATTAATTACTTGGACAAGTCCCTTAACCTCTGCAGGCCTTAGCTGTACAAACTAGTTCATCTCAAGGTTTCTTCAAGTCCGGAGATTCTGGTATCTCAGAAAGATACTTTGTGTACATTTTAAAACTTTGCTTATCCCTGTTTATAATGTCTTTAAGAAAGTCGATTCTGCCAACTTTGTGCCTAACCCTTGAGCAAGTAGCAGCTTGAATGTTATCTCATATCAAGTATCAGGAAAAATAGCTGGGATTTTGATCTCATTTCTTACAAAATATTCTACTGTGGCTGTACGCTAGCTAGTGGTTTAGCTAATATTATGCTCAGTTATTGCTAAATCTCCTTTTCCCGAGGTAATGACTAAAATGCAAAGTTTATAACACAAACTTTTTTTTTTTTTAAATATATCTTTATTGATTTCAGAGAGAGGAAAGGAGAGGGAGAGAGAGATAGAAACATCAATGATGAGAGAGTCACTGATCGAACCCGCAACCCGGGCATGTGCCCTGACTGGGAATCGAACCCTGATCGCCTGGATCCTAGGTGGATGCTCAACAGCTGAGCCATGCCCGGCTGGGCTATAACACAAATTATTAACAGTTGGTAAGATTCTAAATTTACCATAAGTGGGTAAAACAAATATTATATTAAAGTTGACTTCAAAAGGTAAAAAGAAAAAGTGGTGACTGCTGTCTGAAAATTTTTACCTTGGTAAATATGTATTTAGGTCAGTGGCAGGCGCTATGGCCGAGCGAGATGCAGCACAGCATCGTGGTAAAGAGTAGGCTATAGAGCTCTCCTCCCAGGTTCGAAGCTTGACTCTCACTTACTAGCTGTATGACCTTGTGAAGTTATTTAACCCCCCTGTATCTCAGCTTTCTCGAATGGAATAGGGATAATACTAGTACCTAACTCATAGTTACGATGATTAAATGAATATATGTAAAGCACTTACAACAGCACTCATTACAAATTAGCTGCTGCTGTTATTATTATGACTAGGAACTGAAATGAGGAGAAGGGGAACTAGTCAGGACAGGAAGGCAAGCTTGGCCACATTGAGAAATAAAAAGACGCTGAGAGCAAGCTCAGAAATGGGGAAGACAGCACTTTCCACATCTGCTTCCTGCACTGAGCATTCTCTGTAGTACACGACTACAACACTCTTGTATGAAAGTCTTCACTTGGTGTGTGTGTGTTTAGTATTTCAAAGGGATTTCAGATATATCATCTCACTTGATTATCAGCAAGCTAGGGAGATAAAAAAATCTCCTTTGCAATCTAGCAAATACTGTTGACTCTCACAGAATTGGGTATGGCAAACATAGGGTGGATTCTTAGAGCAGCAAAGCAGAGTACAGCAGGGCACTTACTAGCTATGTGACCTTGGAGAAGTTAGTTAACTTTTCTGTCCCTCAACTTCTTCATCTGTAAATTAGAAATAATTTAAATCTCCCAAGTTTTGGCAGATTAAATGAGATGATACATGTAAAGCACTTTGGAACTGTGCCTGACACAGTATAGCTATTACTGTTTAGTAGAGCTTTATATTACATATCAATAGAGCATTCTACTTTTCAAAAGAAATTTCCATAAGTTACCTCATGATATCCTTGTAAGGCAGGCAATAATCATTACAATTAATATAATAGTATGTCACTCAATCCTCACAACAATCCATTTTATAGATTATAAGAGTCAGGCTTAGCAAGGTTAAGTGAATTGCTCAAAATCACACAAGTCGGTCAGTAGCCCCTGTTGGGAGAAGGTAGAATGAGAGATTACAGATGACTAACACACAGTGTCAACTCTAAAAACCTGGAGGGAGTAGAGGGAAGACAAGAAAATGACTAGCTCATTCAAGGCAGAAGGAAGCCATATGCTAAAAGGGGTGGTTACATGCTGAGGAAAGCCCAAGTGAGAATCAATGAATTGTCTTGTCTAGAGGTAGCTATGTTTGCCTAGAATCCATCCCAATGGCACCAAAGCAGGTCAGACACTTTTCATGGTAATGAAACACTGAGTTTACTTGGAGTTGGAGAAGTCTGAAGGTCTGGGAGTAGCAGAGCAACATGAAAAAAAAAGTTGACATAAAAACAAAAAACAAAACCCTGAAAAATGCCTAGGCATTCATGGCCACTCCCACACATTTTTGGATGTGGGAAGGAAACAGTGACCTTCATTTCAATGGACAAATAAAGTATTCAGTACCAAGGATAATGTGAACAGGGCGATTATTCTAAAGAAAGTTCCCTTTCTACTTGAGAGGATTCAGAACATGTACCCTCCTCCCTTTACCTTCAGTTTTGCTACTTTGAAACCTAGTGGATCAATTTCTTCTGGAGTCAGTCCTCCCATTTTGAGGCCAAAGGGTTATGAGTCCTCTCTCTCTATTCTCTCTCAGGGCTTGTATTCTTCCAGCAAGATCCTGCCGATCACTGAGATAATGGCACAGCAAAGATATCTCCATCTCCTCTGCCGGACCTTGGTGCCTTGGAAAATAGAAATGAAAGATTTCATTCTATTCTTGGAAGGGGTGTAGCAAAGAACTAGAGGGAAGTTTGATGAAGTAAATACCAGTGAATTACTATCAATAAACTATTTTCAAATGCTGTCTTCCCCAGTTCTGTAGACTGGCCTACTGTAGATCTGGCTCAGTCCCCAAGACTAGATCTTATATAATATTAGGTTACTACTAGACATGTTTGAGAATGTGAAATCTCTAGGATTTGTTATAATAGACTAGAATTCTCAGACTTAGTGTATCTCAAATGTAATATTCAAACCAGATTTTTCTGAGATGCAAGCTCATTCCCCTAAGTTCAAATCAAATCTCTAGTAATAGAGAGAACAGACATATTTAATTACTAAGCACGTAGTATTTTGCTCAATATTGGAGGTGGGGAGCAAAAATTATAAAATATTAGAAAAGAGTGGTACAAATTCACTTAATAATCTCATTGGAGAGATAATACGAAGTCACATTAAGTAACTGCCTAACACCAGAAACAGAATGCAACTAGATGTATAAGAGTATAAATATATGATGGACTTCTTTCTGGCTCGGTTTCCTAGATAAGATCTCACATAATATTGTGTCCACTCTGAGATAAGCTTGAGTATTTGAAAGATCTAAGATTTATTGAGATAGATATAACCAGTCAAAGTACAGCAGTTTCCTGGATGGGTTAATATAGTAGCAACGTGAGGAGAGACTGGAGAGAGGGAGTCTGGTTAGGAGGCTGCTGCAGTAATTCAATAAAAGTGATAAGGATTCCTATTGATAGTAGGAAGAGAAAAGGAAAGATGAATGTTTAGATAAGTCAACAGCACATGGGTTTCCAATTGCATATTACAGTCAACCTTAAGACACAGTATTTGAACATCGGCAATGATTATGGTGACAATACTGAATTTTAACAGACATTTATAATGATTGATTTAACTGAAATTTTAAAATGTTGAAAGAGGGAGAGACGAATAACAAGTGACAGGAAGAGTGGCCTCAGTCAGGAGCAGGGACATCCCTCTTGAAGATTACCCTTGAGGTCTACCTGAGTCTGCCTTGAATAGCATCTGATGTGTCTGGATAGAACAAGATCTAACAACTCGCATAGCACGGGCCACCACACCCTACTCCCTAATTTCAATCCAACAAGTATTTATTGAGCACAACTATAATCCAGCACACTAGTAGATTCCTGTAAAGTATACCATAGATATTTTAAGTTTCTATCTTTAAACAACTATTTATGCAGAGTAACAAAATATACATCTTGTTTTATGTGTAAAACAATTAGAAAAAAGTGTGAATATAAGTGCCGTATGGTAAAGACAAAGCTGGCCTTCTTTTAATTTCTTAAACACAGCAACCAGGTTCCACCTTTCCCTCTGACTGGTACTCTGCCCCCCCCCCCCCAATTCTCCTTCTTGGCTCCTTCTCATCCTTCAGGTTTGAGCTTAAATGTCACTCTCTCATAGAGGCCTTCCCTGTTTCCCTATGTAAAGAAGCCCTTTTCTGTTTTGTTTTCTTCATCACCTTTAATTATCTGGTTTACTCACTTACTGAGTCCTTTACTGTCTGACTTCCTTACTAAACTATAAACTTTGTGAAGGCAAGAATCACATCTTTTGAAAAACCACCATATACTCAGATACTGGTAGAGTAAGTAGCATAAAGTAGATGTTCAATAAATATGTTTAATAAATACATAACTATTACTACTCTAACTAGTTGAACAGTTTGAACCAGTATCATGGGGGATAATTATCTTAAAGACTTAACTTCTAAAAAATGATGAAACAATAAGTTTCCTGAAAATCTGTAAGAACAGACTGTCAAAATGACGTTCTGTGAAATATAGTCCATGGGTCATTTATAATTCAGCAAAGATTTCTGATGGCTTTAATTGCCCACCTTCCTGACTCTGTGTCTTGTAAAGAATAACTCTAACCTTGATATATGAGGAAAACTAAAACTGGAAAAATTTAAAGAATAATTTTAACAATGTCCTATTTTATGGGATTTTCTTATTTACTCTAAGAATATCTGTTTGGCATATTAGGTATCTGTGGCAATAAATCCCTTGATATGTCTGCATGAACATATTGAGATAAAGCATTTGCAAGTCATTCCTTTCAAGTGTAGTTGAATGAATCGCTATACTTATCTATTACAACTCATAATCATTGCTACTGTTCAAATATATTAGGGTTGAACATAACATGAAAATTGAAGCATAAGAAAGATGATCATTCATGGATCTATAGATGTCTCGTGCTACTGGCTTAACCATTTTCTTTAGATTTTTCACAATTATGGTATATTTCACATCCTGAAATACAATATTTAATATGTAATATTATTGATGCTGAAGGAGCAAATAATGTACAATCATTATTCTAAAAAGAAACAGGTTCCGCCCAGTTGGGTGTGGCTCAGCAGTTGAGCATCAACCTAGGATCCAGGAGATTGAGGTTCAATTCCCGGTCAGGGCACATGCCTGGGTTTCGGGCTCAATCCCCAGTGGGGGGCGTGCAGGAGGCAGCCGATCAATGACTCTTTCATCATTGATGTTTCTCTCTCTCTTCCTCTCTTGGAAATCAATAAAAATATATATATATATATATATATATATATTTTATAAACAGGTTTCAAAGATTTCTTTTTACTTTTAGACTTACTGATAATTAAGAATCTTTACAGTTAATCTAATATTTATACAGATTATAACCTTGAATCTAGCAACTGAAATCGAGAGAAACTGTTAAAAGCCTCTCTTTAGGAAAATCTCACAAAAGATTGTTTAGCAAGGATAATTGAAACAGTTAAAGGCTGTAATTATTTCTAGGCTATAGCGAGATAAATTCAGTTTGTTTGGATATTGATCTATCACTGCATTTTGGATTGGGGAAAGAGTCTCATTTTGGTATTCAATACAGCAGTTAAATTATAACTTTGAAAGTGAGTTCTGCATGGCCTGAGAAATGTAGAAATTAATGTGGAAATAAGTAACTATATAGACAACAGACCATCTCATACTCCCAGTGTAACTCTTGGGAAAATCTAATAGAGGCCACAGTCGGGAACACTTCCAACTCAAAAATCCTGTAGCCTTCTGATTTATATGTTCTGGACTCCCTCTAGTGGTTCAACCTTTTGGTGCTTTAATTAGTACTTCTCAAGTCATAGACTCATCAAATTTTGGGTTACATTAAAAACAAGTTTTAAAAAAGAACCACACAACTCCTATTGGAATGATTTTCCGCCCTGCCAGGCGTGGCTCAGTGGCTGAGCGTCGGCCTAGGGTCCAGGAAAGAGTGGTTCAATTCCCGGTCAGGGCACATGCCCGGGTTGCCAATCCTCAGTCCGGGGCGTGCAGGAGGCAGCCGATCAATGACTCTCTCATCATTGATGTTTCTATCTCTCTATCCCTCTCCTTTCCTCTCTCTGAAATCAATAAAGATACATTTAAAAAAAGAAAAAAGAATGGTTTTCCATAAGGAGAAGACTATGCTAGTGAATGGTATGATAAATGTGGATATTAAGATGGTTGAAATAATAGTGTTGCAAATGGTTTGACTTAAAGAGACACAGTGGATTTCACTAGCTGACTGGAAAAGCCAGTTGTAGTTCTGCTGAGAGTGTGTGAATAAGAGCCAAAGGCCCTGGAACAGGATTCTTGGTTGCTTTAAGGTGAGAACTGGAGCTTTTAGGGAAAGGGTGAAGTGACTATTTCTTGGGTATATGTATCCTACAAGAATACATAGTTTGACCTAGAGAATTCTAGTTTGACCTTGTATAAAATCAACCTTTCAGACCAACCCAAAGCAACATGTAGTTTCTTCCACATCCTACTCCTAATAACAGTCTTTACATCTGTTTAAACCAAATGCAGAAAACTCTGAGTTTGGTTTAACTTTGTCTCCTTGTCTTGGCTTTTTTGGTTATGCTTTTGGCTATATCTTATAAAATATCTCCTATCTCTTCCATATGACCATACCACAAATGAGGAGGATTTTTATGTTTACTCCACTAAACTTTCACTTCCTGGCCAGTTCTGTACTTTAGATATACATAAGTATATCAACTCTTTTATATGACAGTCCTATACATATTTAAGACAGTTATGTCTGCATTAAGTCTTCTTAACCTTTTTTTTTTTTTTATCCTCAAAGCTTCTTGGAATCAGAATAAAAGAACCTCCATTACAGAATAACTTGGTGGGCATTTTTATTTTTATTTACACCTTCAGGAGTCAGTAAAAACATTGTTTTTTTATTTCAGAAAACACAAAACTGTTCTTGAAAAGTCTGAGTTTGGAGTATTTGTTCTCCAAAGAGAACAGAAGCCAATGAGATTAACAGAAAGAAGAAAATAGGATATAATGGGTGACTTAGCCATTTCAAGACCTCCTCTTGGTTTGCTATTTTCTAATTCCTTTTAAGTTGTTCCAGCACTGGATCTGGAAACATACAGCAGAGACCAGGTAAGTGACTGTGGATTCCAGAAGCCAGTCACAGTGACTGCCCTGAGGTTTGGGTAGAATGAGGCCAGGAACTGGCATTGATCTCAAGATCCCAGATCTGACCATACTTTCCATTGAGAAGATACTGCTATAGAGTCTGCGGCTGACCTTTGAACTACACCGGTTTGAACACTCGGGTCCACTTATATCAGGATTTTTTTCAATAAATATATACAGCACTGTAAATGTAACAATTTTCTCTTATTATTTCAATAACATTTTCTTTTCTCTACAAAATATGTGTTAATCAAGTGTCCATGTTATTGGTAAGACTTCCGGCCAACATCAGGCTATTAGCAGTTAAGTTTTAGGGGAGTCAAAAGTTATATGCTGTTTTTGACTGGGTGAGTGTTGGCTGGCACCCTTAACTCTAGTGTTTTTCAAGGGTCAACTATTTGCATAAGTAGGAAAAAAACCAAGCCCCCAGTGACTTAAGCACTCCATCTGCAACCTCGATTTTGAGATCTCACAAACTGGGGTTGCGGTGAAGGCGGGGGGGGGGGGGGGGGGGGGGGGGGGGGATAGAGGTAGAAGGATGTGGGTAAGACAAAAATGAGGCATATTTTTTACTTTGAATACCTGTAGCTCTTTTTGATGAGCAGCATTTAAAAAGACAGGAAATGTGTTCCAGCTGGTAAGAATAATTCCCTGCGGCCAGAGGAGAGGAGAAGTGGAAAAGAGAACAGCAGTTTGATGTAGACAGGCATCGCCTCTAACACAGGACTTAGCACCGTGCCCCACAGAGACAACAATCACTTATCCCACGAACAGAAGAGGTTATGATTAAGATGCCAAAGAACATTAAAAGGAGGAAAGCGGGAATCTGCGCAGAACGCGCTGGCGCGCCGCGAACGCCGGGAGCCCGGGTCTCCTCCCCCCCGCTCCCCGGGCGTTCCAGGCCGCGCAGCGCGCCGCCGGCTCCGCCGGCGCTTTTCCGCGCCCGAACCTCCCACGCGGGCCGGAGCCCGGGTTATCGAAGGCGCCAAGGCTGTTATTACGCAGCTGCTCCAGCTCACCTAAGACATAGCAACAAAGCACTGCGAAAACACTGTGCCCATGGGGACCGTGTGGGTTTCCTCACAAACAGCGCACTCCCGGCCGACCTTCCACCGCGCCGGTGGCGACGCCGGGTCCCGGAGCCGGGCGAAGGCTCCGCCACGCCGGCGGCTCTCCAACCCCCAGGCCATCGGGCCAGGGAAGTTAGCTTCCGCTGCCTCCCGGCGCCCGTAAAGAAGGTTTTGTCCGGAAAGCTCAGGAATCGGCCAGTATTTCATCAAAGCCGACGCCACAACCAGCTATCCCCAGGGCCAGGGCACCGTCTATCTCCCCGATTGGCCCTTCTGGCCTCCACTCAGACGCTAGTGACTCTTGCCTGGCGCGTGCGCCTCACCTGCTTCCGGCCGGGTGCTCGGTGTAACGGCCTTTCCGGCCCGGGTGGAATCCCTACCCCCACTTTCCTCGGCCTAGGTTCCACCGTGTGCAATGGCTCCGGACTCAGGTCCCCTGCCCGAAGGGCCTGTCCTAAAGCTCCTTCCCTTAGACACTAGGGACCGGGGCACCCAGCGCTGTCGCCTGGGCCCGGCAGCCTTCCATGCCTTGGGCGCGCACTTGGGCTCGGCGGTGAAGATCTCCCTGCCGGACGGCGGCTCCTGCCTTTGCACCGCCTGGCCGCGGCGGGACGGAGCGGACGGGTTTGTGCAACTGGATCCGCAGTGCGCGAGCCCCGGGTACGCAGTGGGGGCGCCGGGGTCCCGGGGGAGCCTCAGCCTGAGCCGCCTCCGCCTGGTGCCCTGCCCGCCCCTCCGGCGCCTCACCGTGTGGCCGGAGTTGCGGGAGCGGGCGGGGGCGCCCGGGGCCCCGAGTCCAGCCGCGGTGCTGGAGGCAGCGCAGGAGCTGCTGCGGAACCGGCCAGTCTCCAGGGGCCACGTGGTGGCCGCTCCGCCGGGCGTCCCCGGCCCGGTGGCCGCCCTGCACATCGTCAGCGGAGTGCCCAGCCCGGAGCCGGCCGGGCTGGTCACCCCTCACACCCTCATCGGTCTCAGCGGGGAGCCTCCGTCGGCAGCGTCTCCGCGGCCCGAGGTGCCCCTGGGGGGCCTCTCGGAGGCGGCGGACTCCCTGCGAGAGCTTCTCCGCCTGCCGCTCCGCTACCCGCGCGCCTTGGCCGCGCTGGGACTAGCCGTGCCCCGCGGGGTGCTCCTGGCGGGGCCCCCGGGAGTGGGCAAGACCCAGCTAGTGCGGGCGGTGGTCCGCGAGGCGGGCGCGGAGCTGCTGGCCGTGAGCGCGCCCGCGCTGCAGGGCGCGCGGCCCGGGGAGACGGAGGAGAACGTGCGGCGCGTCTTCCAGCGCGCGCGGGAGCTGGCGGGCCGCGCGCCCACCCTGCTCTTCCTGGACGAGGTGGACGCGCTGTGTCCCCGGCGGGGCGGCGCGCACCGGGCCCCCGAGGGCCGCGTGGTGGCCCAGGTGTTGACGCTGCTGGACGGCGCCCGCGGGGACCGCGAGGTGGTGGTGGTGGGGTCCACCAACCGGCCGGACGCGCTGGACCCGGCGCTGCGCAGACCCGGGAGATTCGACCGAGAGGTAAGCGGCCGGGGCGGGTCCCCCGTGACCCCTGCACCCTCGCCTCCTTCTGCCCAGGTTGGCCTCCCCGAGGCGTTGCCACTTAGGTTTGGACCCCGGTGGGGCTGGAGTGGGCCCTTTGTAAGAGCGCGAAGAACACGTCTGTTCCCTTTCCAAACGATCCGCGAGCCGGGATTCGTTTTCTCCAGCGTCTAAGTGTCCTGAGCAGCGAGTGTCCGTTAGGGGTTGGTTTTGTTGTACAGGTCTTGAAGAAGAAACCTACAACCAGTAATGTTAATGTTTAGGGGAAGTAGGTTTGCTACAAGTGCATTAAACTTAAATGGATAATAGGGTGGCGTTAATGGGAGCGACATAAACTCTCCGGGATTCCTTCTCGCGCGCGCGGAGGCCCGCATCCTGTCCCACCTGCGCTCCCTGAGTCCCGGGAAGCTTGAGGATTCAAAAGCTGTCCTGTTTATAAGCGTCAGTCTTCAGTGGATTCTTGGTTTCTGTTAAAATAGTTTGAACAGTTTAGTTTAAGTGATGTTTGAACTTTGTGGTAGGATTCTAAAGGGACACGATAATTGCACACTTTTAGCTTAACCTGCTCGGAACTTGAGTGGATTTTTCCCTTGCAGCATCCAGTGCCAGTCTCCTGAATCGGCTCCCTAAGGACTGGGACCTAGACTATCTGGTTTACTGGCTCCTAGAATTTGGTCCGGTCTCAAAAGTAACAAATCAAGACTTATTAAATAACATACGTAATTTTCATTGTGCAGCTTTTTAGCCAGTGTTGCTCTTCTGGAAAATTAGGATTTTCGTATGTTCAGAATCTAAGGTAGGCTTAAGAGGACATAGTAATAATTCCTAATTTGCTCACTAAATTATTGTACATATTCGTGAGGATAAAAAATAATATTTTAGCCCGGGCTGGTGGCTCAGTTGGTTGAGCTTTGTCCCCTACACCAAAAAGGTGGTGGGTTGGATTCCCTGTCAGGGCACATACCTAGGTTTCTGGTTTGATCCCAGTCTGGGCGCACACGGAAGGCAACGGATCGATGTCTGTCTCTCTCTAAAATAAATAAATTTTTGGGTGACGATTAAAGATAATAATATTTTAAACAGTAAGTTATTATTTTTTGCTTTGCATATAGGTTGTCATTGGGACTCCCACACTTAAACAAAGAAAGGAGATTCTACAGGTGATTACCTCAAAGATGCCCATCTCTAGTCAAGTTGACTTGAGCCTCTTTGCAGAAATGACAGTTGGCTATGTTGGCGCAGACCTGACCGCACTCTGTAGGGAGGCTGCCCTGCACGCTTTGCTTCACAGTGAGAAGGTAGGAAACGCTGATTTATGGGCATGTGTATTAATTTTTTTATTAAGGCAACAAATTAATTTGGGGGATTGAAAAAAGCGGTAAGTACATTTTCTTGGACCTTTTGATACCCTCCACAGCTGTTTCTTACATATATTTTTACGTTTGAAACATTTGAGAATATACTGCAGCCGTGATGCCCCTTTAGCCTTGAAAACTTAAGTGTATGTTTCCTAAAAACTAGGACTTTAACCACGGTACAGTGATCCAGATGAGGAAATTAACATTGACACAATACTTTTACCTAATCTATGTAGACCTTGTCCAAATCTCACCATTTGTCCCACTAATTTCATTTAGAGCAAACATTTAAAAAGGAAAAGAGAAAATGTTCTTTTTAATCCAGGATTACACACTGCATTTAGTTGTCATGATTTCTTAATCTTTTAAAGCCTAGAACCATTCTTCAGCCTTTTTTTAACGACTTTGACATTTTAAGAGTACAGGTCAATTATTCTGTAAAATATTCCTCAGTTGGGTTTGACCGATGTTTCCTCATAATTTGATTCGTGTTTTGCCTTTTTGGCAGGAGTATCTAAAATGATCCTGTGCTCTCATTGTATCGATTAGTGAGCAAACGGTATCTTTGTCCTATTAACTTATTTCTTGAGTAAGGTTACCACCTTATCCAATCTCTGAGATTTCTCTATTGTCATGATACTATTTCCCTTTATTATTAATATGTATCTTATAGGGAAAATAGCCTTTGCTAACTCAGGAAAAAATTGCGCGCCTGTAATTTTATTTAAATTTGACTTTGATGTTCAGATCTTTAATTCATGACTACCTTTCTTAAAAATGTTTAGAATATTAGCTTAAATATAATAGTTTTCCAACACTGTGGATTGGAAAATCTGTTCACTTTGTACATAATAAGTAACCCTGAATTCCTAAACCCCTTTAGAAAAAAATTCAGCATGCTGAGGATTTGGGGACAAAGTTTTTAATCTCTGTTGTAATGTTAACATTGTCCTTTGATCTTATAATTTCTAAAGCCCAATTTTAAGTTTGTTTAAACTATTAAAGGATGATTTATCCTAAATTTTGAAAACCTCTTTACCTAGATAATTTGTATCCCTCCTTATTTCCTTTTCATTTATTTTTACTCTTACACTGAAGGTGGGGAAGAAGTTAGATGAACTTAAGTCCTCATCTTCTGGGTTTAGAACCAAAACTGCTTGAAGATTTAATGACAAATCCCACGTGTAAAGGTGTAGGAGTATATGCCTTTTGAGGGAATGACGAGAGTACCAGGGGATGGAAAATGAGATTCACATTTAGGATTCCCTCTGCTTTGAAGTTCCAGGTTTGACCTTGAGCACCTTGGCTTAGGGGGACCAGCCAGCTGCTGCCATCCTAGGGTGGAGCCCGGTGCTACTTGAGGAGGGGCCTGCCCAGGCATAGTTACCGCAGGCGATGGCTGAGTTCATAAGCAACCAGGGGAAGTGGAAGAAAGGAAGGCAAAAAGGAAGAAGGGACAGAGGCATCTGGAGAGGTACTGGCTCCATCTTTTCCTTCCTTCCCACTCCAGGCAGCTGAGGGGCTGCTACTGCCTCTTTGTGTGCCAGGGCAGACAAGGGGCCCATTAAAGTTTGTTCACCTTTTTGTAAAGTATTCCTATTAAAGGGTGAGAAATACAGTTTAACACATACACATATACATACGGAAGGGAAAGAATTATATGAGAATCCAGTGAAGTAATGCACACACGAGGGATCTTGCAATAGAGATGGGATGTTCAAATGTTAGTAGGAGTTACCTAAAAATTAATTAGTATTCAGGTACCCAGCATCTAATACTGCCAGCCAGTTAAAAAAAACAAAAACGTTACTTAAAAACTTATTTAAGTGTTCATTGTAAGAAATTAAATAAGATAAAAAATTATAAAGAAAGTAAAAATTGCTTGAAATCTTTCCCAGACATTATAATTATTAACATTTTTTTTAAGGAATGCTGTTCAGAATTACTCTATACATATATATTCACTTATATAATCTTACATAAATGGGCTAAAATAGTTTAGTATTGAAAATGGGAATTTTTGGACAAGTGAATGTTTAGAGTTTGATATAAAAGGGCAAATACTTAAATATAATACAGGTATTACAAATAGAAATAAGAGTTTTTAACTCTAACAAAAAATTTGCTTCATTAGAATGATTAAGGAAATTGCTAGAAGGATTCTCCAAAATATAATCTTAGCGTGAAGATGGACTTTCTTAGCATAACAGAAAACCTAATAGCCAGCCGGGCCAGGAGGCAGCCAATCAATGACTCTCTCATCATTGATATTTCTATCTCTCTCTCCCTCTCCCTTCCTCTCTCTAAAATCAATAAAAACATTTGAAAACAACAACAAAAAAACCTAATAGCCAAAAAGGAAAAGATTTACTAATTTGACCATTTTGGAATGGCAAAACAATACTATAAGCAAAGATAAGACATGAGATAGACTGGGGAAAAATGCTTTTAGCCCTTGACAGAAAGAGCAGTTACCTTGTAGGGAAAGAACTCTCGCATATCAGTAAAAAAAGACAAAAAGTCCAAGAGAAAATGGGTAATAAGGTATGACCAAAATTACAAACGGCCAATAAACGTGAAAAATTCTCCTTAAAGATTAGTCTCTTTCAATTCTTAACTTTCTATTTTGAAATAAGTAAAACTTTAGGGAGAGTTGTAAGACAGGGAACTCCTGCTAAATCCTTTATCCAAATCCACCAATTTTTAACATGTTGCCAAATTAGCTTTATCATTTTCTCTATGCATGTATGTATATACATGTTATTTTTTCTGAATCATTTGAGGATGGATAACCCATTATCCCTTAATATTTTAATGTGTATTTCCTCATAGCAAGGATACTCTCATACATGAGCACAGTATGGTTGGTTAGTATAATCATTATATTCAAGAAATTTAATACTGATACAAAATGTTATCACATCTATAGTCCATATACTGATTTGGGTAATGGTTTCAATATTTTTAACTATTTTTTTTCTCTCAGTACAGAATCTAGTTCAGAATAATATATTACACTTACTTTTAATCTTGAACACTCCATAGCTTTTTTTTTTTGGTGAGATATTTGACATCGACATTTCATTTTTAAGGATGCAGGTCAGTGGTTTCATAGACTGCCTCTCAGTTTGGGTTTGCCTAACGTTGCTTCATAGATTCAGATTATGCGTGCCTGTTAGGAATACTACAGAAGTGATAGTGTGTCCTTCTTAGGGTGTCACATGTGGAGCCACAAGATGGCCACAGTCCCTTATGGGTGCTGCCCCTAAGTGGTGACTGATGTGATCATCCAGTCAAGGTTTTGTCCAGTTTCTCAGTGTATAGCTGTCTTTTGCTTTGCAATTAATACATCCATGAGGAGACCCTTTGAGATCATGCAGATATCCTGCTCCTCATCAACTTTCCTTCCCCTCGATTAGACTCTATTAATGATTCTTGCTCAAAAAAGCCTTTACTATGATGGTTCCAAAAAGTGATTTTCTAATTCCTTTACTCCCTCTATCTCACTCTTGATTGAAGAAATTTAATTAACACAGTAGTGAGTCCCATTTCCTCCGTCACATTGGGAGAAATTGAAAAGTTTGGTAATGTCCAGTAGAGATGTGTGGAGAGAATAGCAGCTCTGCCTTCATTGGTGCAGCTTTGAGGACAGCTTGGTAGTAGCTGTCACAACTGTACACTTACACACTCTTAAACCCTGTCATTCTGCTTTGAGGAAATTATATAAAGTACCTGGCATTATATAAAGTGAGGTAGAAAAAAAGGAGTGAGGTAGAGTTATATTAGTTGACATGAAAAGATTCCTGAGATAAGTTTTTTAAAAAGCACAAATTAATGCCCTGCCGGCATGACTCGGTGGTTGAGCTTCGACCTGTGAACCAGGAGGTCACCAGTTCTATTCCCCGTCAGGGCACATGCCCCGGTTGCAGGCTCCGTCCCCAGTAGGGGGCGTGCAGGAGGCAGCTGATCAATGACTCTCTCATCATTGATGTTTCTGTCTCTCTCCCTTTCCTTTCCTCTCTCTGAAATCAATAAAAACATAAAAAAAATAAAGTACAAATTAATGTGTATGGTGTGGTCCCCCATTTGTGTTATGTGTTTGAAAGGATATACACATGCTTTTATTATAAAGCATGCTGGGAAAATATACAGGAAATTGTTGACATCCTCAGGGATGAATGTTGGGGGGAGGGGTTTAAGGTTTTTTTGTACCATGTGTATAAATTTCTTTATAGTGATAACAAAATAGATTTATAAATTCAAAAGAGGGTAAACCAATTATGCAAAAAAGTCTCACCTCATTTTTGGTTTGATTTTGCTTTTTTGGGTGTACTTCAGAATCAGGAGAATCCGACGATTAATGAAACAGACTTTCTTGAAGCTTTTAAAAAGATTCAACCTTCATCATTTCGAAGTGTCATTGGGCTGATGGACATCAAGCCTGTTGGTTGGGAACAGATTGGTGGCCTTGAAGATGTAAAACTGAAGTTAAAACAGGTGAGACAGATAATCTGCCTAAGCCAGTAGAATATTATAATTTAGGTGCAATGCATTCATGATGAAAACAAGCTATGCCGAAATGGCTCTTGCTGTCATCACTAATTTGATCCTAATATTTAAGTCCAGTGATCACTTTTCGGTCCCTATTTAATTGGACTTCTATAAGCATTAAATACTATTTTTCATACTTCCCTAGCTCATCCTCTTTTTGTTTGTTTTTTGCTTTAAAGAGTTGATAATCTAGAACAGGGCTCAGTAAACTTTTTTCTGTAAAGGGCCAGAGTAAATATTTTAGGCTTTGTGGGCTAGTCTGCTGTAAACCACTCAACTGCCGTTGTACCACAAAAGCAGCCACAGGCAATATGTAATGGGTACTTGTATTCTGTTGAAACTATTTTAGGACACTGAAGTCATATAGTTTTCTCATCATGAAATATATTATTGTTTTGATTTTTTTTCTGAGCATTAAAAAATGTAAAAATGATTTAGTTCACGAGCTGTACAAAAATACTTAGGTGGTGGGCCTTACTTTGCTCCAGGACTGGTAAAAGCACAACATTATAATAAATAGTCTGTATGGCTGGATGGTTACTTGATACTGGTTCTCACAGTGGATGCTGAGGGACACAACTCTCCAGATCCTCTTGCCTGCATTGCAGTTTCAGAAATTGATTTTGCCAGCTTACCTTCCAGTGATCCTGCCATAAGGAACTAGGTTTCTCTAACCACACACACAAAAGCCTGATTTATAAGTATCCATTATTGTTTATTCATCTTAACTAGGAGCTATAGATCTACAGTGAACCTGGACATCCCTGTGTCCATGGATAAGCATATTTATAATATACCCTGTTTGTTTACATGCATTGTCACATTTAATCTTCATAAAATATGTGAGAGATTAGCTGTACTTTCCTGTTGAAAACTCTAGCTCTGAGATGTTAAGCTTTTCTGCCTTCCTGAACACTCCTCTTCCATATCTTAAATGTTAGTGCTCCAAGCTCCTGGGAGTCCTCTTTTTGCATTCTGTGAGTGAGTCCATGATCTCGATGTCCAAGGCTCCAACTGTCCCCCGAAAACTGTTAACTCAAAAATCTTTATATCCTGTACACACAGTTCTTTTGATTTTTAGAACTACTTAGCCACCTGCCTACCCAACACTTCCAGGGATCTAAAACTCAGCTTGTTCAGTTCAGCTCATCAGCTCCACCTCCACACCTGCCTCAGTGACTTCCTGCCTCAGTGCAGACAGTCAGCCGCGCCTTCCCCAAGTCAGACATGTCTTCTGAATGCACAGGGCCATATGTGTGCACATAACTTCCCATCTGGGTTTAGAACTTCGTCCCTGTGTAAAATACAATTGTATTTTACGTTCCAAATCCATCCCTTCCCTGCCATCTCCACTGCCTGTGACACATCCAGCCTTATTATTTTTGTAGTATGAATCATTACAAGAGAATTTTAACTGGTTTCCCTACCTCTAGCTTCATTTCCTTCCAGTCCATTGTCCATACCACTTCCTCATTGTTGACTAAAACTTTTAAAGCTCATTGTGATCTGACTCTTCTTTCCATTTCAACTCTATTGCTCCTTGCTTCCCTCTTCCTCCCCTCTGCTCCTGCATACTGTTGGCGGGATGAGTTAGTTGGTTTTGTGTCTCTCTGTTTTTTTGTTGTTGTGTCCCTCTGTATGTTTAATTTTTTAAATATTTTTTTTGGATTTCAGAGAGTTCAGGAAGGGGGAGAGAGAGAGAAACATCAATGCTGAGAGAGTCATTGACCTGCTGCCTCCCACACGCCCCCTACTGGGGATCGAGCCAGCAACCCTGGCATGTGCCCTGACTAGGAATCCAACCGTGACCTCCAGGTTCATGGGTCAGTGCTCAACTAGTGAGCCACGCCAGGCTGGGCTCTCTGTATGTATTGTTTCTTCTTCATGGAATGCCCTTCTCTGGCCTAGTTGTTAGTTTACAAGCCTGTTTCCCCAACTGAAATATGACTTGCCAAGATCCAGAGGTCTTGTCTTACCCCTTTTTTGGAGAGAGGCAATATATCAGTAGTTAAAAGCTTATATTCTTGATCTGCACTGCCTGGGGTCAGTCTCAGTTCTACCACCTCACTAGCAATAAGCCCTGGGCAAATTATTTAACTTTTCTAAGCCTGAGTTTCAACATCTGTAAAATTATGATGATAAAACTATCTACCTAAGGGGTAGGTAAGATTTATTTACTCTTCATTTAACATTTATTGAGTGCCTGCTTTGTGAGGGTATCATTCTAGGTGCCAGGGATTCACAGGTGAAATTGGCTTACGTTCTAGCAGGAGCAGAATGACAAACCCAACATGGAAAAATAATATTTCAGATAGTGCATGAATAAGTGCTCCAAAAGTAAAAGAGGGCAGTAGCATAGAGTGACTAGGAGGAGGAGGGTCTGCTTTAACTAGAGTGGTTAGGGAAGACCTCTCCAGGGAAATGACACTGAGCTGAGACCTGAATGATGAGGGGTGGCCACACAAAGATCTTGAGGGGGTGTTCAGGCAGAGAGAGAATAGCAGGTAAGGCCCTGAGAAGGAACAAGCTGGGGTGTGGGTGTCAGGTTATGGAAGACCTTGTAAGCAGTGGTAAGTAAGGGGTTTGGATTGGAATTTATTCTAATTCTGATGGCAAGTCATTGAAGGATTTAAGAAGCCAGTGATATGTCCTGAGTTAGGTTCTAACATCGCTGGCTGCTGTGTGGGAAAGGACTGCATTTCCAGCTCATAACGGGTACCTGAGAATTGTGGAATGAACAAATAAGTTTACTGAATTATTTGATGTTTTATTGTTATACTAAAAGGACTGTCTCTTTTTGTGTGCTTACAGAGCATTGAATGGCCTCTGAAATTCCCTCGTGAATTTGTTAGGATGGGCCTGACACAGCCAAAGGGAGTTCTCCTCTATGGCCCTCCTGGATGTGCTAAGACCACCCTGGTGAGGGCTCTGGCCACAAGCTGCCATTGCTCTTTTGTTTCAGTGAGTGGAGCTGATCTCTTTTCACCTTTTGTTGGAGATTCAGAAAAACTCTTGTCTCAGGTTTGTTTGTTTATTTTTCTCCATGTAGTTAAGTTTACTTTTGAATTTTTATTTCATGCCTTAAGGATAAACCTTATTTTTAAAAATATAATGGCTTATTTTTCCTATTAGATAAGTTATACATATTTGTTTATAGAAAATTTAGAAAATATAGAAAAATATAAATAAGAAATGCTTCATAATCCCTCTACCTACATTAACATTTTAGTGAGTTTCTTTTGTCTTTCTGTTTCCTTGAGCAGGCGATATATATGTATCTTTATTGTGATTTTTTTTTTACTTAACATTATCACTTTTAAAATTCCATAATATTAAAAATTATTTGAAAACATGATTTTTAACTCCTACATAAAACTGCATTGTTTCTAGTTTTATTTATTTGTTCCCCAATTTTTAGACATTTAGGATCTTTCTCTTCTTTCTACATTGTAAAAATAGTAATGTAGAAAACATAAATTCACATGAATACAGTATAATATATAGCTTTTTGAATTTTTAATATTTTTATTTTCTTAACAAAAGGTATTTCGACAAGCAAGAGCAAATACTCCAGCAATTGTGTTTTTGGATGAAATTGATTCAATCTTGGGCTCTCGATCAATCAGCAAAACAGGATGTAATGTTCAAGAGCGTGTTCTTTCTGTTCTCCTGAATGAATTAGATGGTATTGGACTGAAAACTATTGAGAGAAGAGGAAGTAAATCAGATCAACAGGGTAAATACAAGGAGCTGAAAAAAAATGAAGAGGTATTTATTAGCCAGATTCCACCAAAACTCCAGGCCCACATTAAATAGAATGCATCTACACTAGCTTTTCCTGAGTTGGATTCATCTCATAGGAAGAATTATATCATTTCAGTTGGACTCTGTTAGGATACTTACAAACCTGGTAAAATTGTGATTTAGCTGGAAAAGGTGAGGCAAATTTTATAAGTTAGCTATATATGAATGTTTTATTTATTCTAAGATTTAGAAATATAACTTTACATATTGTTAATGGAGAAGGGAGTTTCTTTTTATTTCTATATCCTGAAAAAACCAGTGTCCATCCCTTTATATATTCATTTATTAATGTAATTAAAAAATTTTTTAATATGTCTATTGATTTCAGAGAGAGGAAGGGAGAGGGAGTGAGAGAGAGATAGAAACATCAGTGATGAGAGAGAGTCATTGAGCAGCCACCTCCTGCATGCCCCATACTGGGGATTGAGCCCGCAACCTGGGCATGTGCCCTGACCAGGAATTGAACCGCGATCTCCTAGATCATAGGTCGATGCTCAACCCCTGAGCTACACTAGCTGGGCTAAATTTATTTTTTGTGAAGCAAAACATTATTATTTTCAATAAATTTAGTAACTGAAAATTTCCAGTTTCCTTGAGGAAGGGATTTCCTTGGTTATAATGAATTTGAAATGACTTTTGGGAGTCTCCTTCCCCCTCTTCTGAGTCTTCTCCAGATAGAGTTTGGCATCTTAAATAATCAAATAATCCCTGACAGGTAATTTTTCTTATCTGTTATTCTTTTCTTATTATTACTTACGTCCCACTTTTAAAATTGTTCCATGGAAGGAGAATCTTAACACCTTCTTAGAGGTGTTAGAATTTGAAGGGACCCATGAAGTTTTCTAATCAGATCTCCTCATAATGCAGGAACTATTCTGTAGCATCTTGCAGGTGTTTATCCAGCCTCAGCTAAAGTACTTACAGATACAGGGAACTCACTGCTTTGAGAGATCACATTACTGGGGAACTATGATTATTCACACACAATTTTGCATGCTTAGTGTGGAAGGCCTTGCCCTGGTTGCTTTTAGATATCTGTATCCAGGATTTAAATACCTGCATCTTAGGTGTTCATATTTCTGCCTCTGGAAAGAAAAATAAAAAGTAAAGTAAATCTCCCTCTTTAAGGACGAGAGCCAAGACTTTTCATAGCCATACATCTACATGCGTTTGTCACATGCTTCTATCTTTTCAAGCCATTCTTTTAAATGTAAATATTCGCTGAGGCTCAGGTGCCTCAGACACCAGTTACATGTTTTCTTTTATGAAGTCAGACTTTTCATGGAGAGATGCTCCCTCCCTATTGGCCACTCCCTTCCTCATGTGCACAAGTGGCTCTTTGATTAATAATTTGTTTCTGGGGTACCTTGTTATCAAGAAGGTAGTCTGGATGTGAGGTATAAGCATCCTAGACCCAAGAAAGAAGTATCCCTATTTAAAAACTAGTAGACCTTGTGATTTGTAATTTTAAAAATACATTTAATAATTAGCAATTTATTGACATCATTCTGTGTCGTGTATTTTTCCTCAGTTGGAGTTTCAAGAAATTTTTAATCGAAATGTCATGATTGTTGCGGCAACAAATAGACCCGATGTGTTAGATGATGCCTTGTTACGGCCTGGAAGATTAGATAAGATTATTTATATCCCACCTCCAGATGAAAAGGTAATCATTGCACACACTCTGGGTGAACGTTGTCAATAGCACATAAGTGACTGAACTCTAAGGAGCCTGGCAGAACTGAATCCTAAGCGGGAGGTGGGTGTACGTGGTGTGTGCTGTACAATGGGTTCTGCATTCTTCCTGCCTGGAGACTCTTCATAAATCATCATTTCCGTCTGTTTTTCCTGGGACTCTGGCCCTATTTTAAGAGAAACATAAGCCTAAAAGTAAGGTAGTTATTTCAGTGAGTTACTGAGTTGGTTGAGTCTATTCGCCATTATTTTGCAACTAGAATGGAGGAATCCTAAAGTGTTAAAAGGCTTTGGGGTTAACATCCTTACTTTACAGTGGAGAAATCTGAGATTTTAGAGATTACATAATGTATCCACAGCCAACGAATCAGTGATTTCTTTGCCCTTAACATCCAGGGCCTCTGGCGGGAGTGGTGAAAGACAGAGAATGAATTTTTTCCTTCCTTGGGCTTTTGTCAAGTTTTGAAGGGATGAAAAAATTTTTTAAATGTCTATTATATTTTTAAATTGTGTCTGATAGTTCATGTATTTACTTTTAAACATATCTGGTGGTACTATTTGTACCTGAAAGAGAGATTGATCATGTCTCTTAAAGAGATCTACCTATAGTTAGCTATTTTAAAAATCAACTATAAAAATGTTAAAATTTTATCATGATGTCATTATTATTACCATTGTCATATGAGCCATTGATGAGTTAATCTTTCTTACCTCTTCAGAAGTGATTCTTACTGTTTGATTTTTAAGTATATGTACTTTCTATGTAATATGATAGGAAACGATAACTTGAAATGTTTTAACATAGTGTGTGTCAAACATAAATGTTACAGGGTTATAAACATATTAATTATATTTTGTTCCAGGGCAGGCTTTCTGTTTTGAAAGTCTGTACAAAAAACATGCCAGTGGGACCTGATGTTTCTTTAGAAAACCTAGCAGCAGAAACCTGTTTTTTCTCTGGAGCTGATCTTAGAAACCTATGTAAAGAAGTAAGTTAATTAGTGAAGAAATCTGTGGTTCAGAACATTTCTTCCTTTATTCAGATCTTCATTCACTTGGCGGTATTTACTGAAAGACGTCTGTGTGGCAGGCACCCAGTGAGGTGAAAGAGACAGATGCAGCCCCTTCCCTTGTAGAACTTACAGGTTGATGGGGAGCGTGCAGAGAGGTGAATCATAATACTGAATTGGCAACTGAAAATACGTAGTGAGTCGGGGAAGTTTAGGGTGCTGTGTATGGAAACACCAAGGAAGAACACCAACCTGGACTTGGATGTCATAAAGGGAGGGTGTGTGTAAAATGAAATTGGGGGGTGATGAGGGGAGTTAGCAGGCTAAGGAGGGGAGTGTTCAAGGCAGAGGGGATAAAATATATAGACTGTTGGAGATAGGAAATGACATGACATTATTGAAGAGGTGGACAATAGCCAGATCACTCAGGTCCTTGTAAACTAAGGCCTTTAGACTTTATTTTGAGGGCAAAAGAAGCCATTGTCCAGTTTTCCCTTTCCCTAAACGGGTTTTTTTTTGTTTTTTTAGTTTAAGTAAATTTTATTTTATTTATTTATTTTTAAATATATATTGATTTCAGAGAGAGGAAAGGAGAGGGAGAGAGAGAGAGAAACATCAGTGATGAGAGAGTCATTGATCGGCTGCCTTGTGCACGCCCCCCAGTGGGGATTGAGCCCGAAACCCGGGCATGTGCCCTGACCGGGAATCGAACACTGATCGCTTGGATCATAGGTCGATGCTCAGCTGCTGAGCCATGCCCTGCTGGGCTAAGTAAATTTTATTTTTATTCTTTTATTTTTTCAATTACAGTTTACATTCAATATTATTTTCTATTCATTTCAGGTGTACAGCATAGTGGTTAGACAATGCTACTTTACAAAGTGGTCTCCCTGAAATTTTCAGAACACACCTGGCACCACACATACTTATTACTGACTGTTCCTTATGCTGTACTTTACATCCCTGTGACTAATCTGTAACTACCAATTTGTACTTTTTAATTACTTCACCTTTTTCACCCAGTCCCCCAACCTTCTCCTCTGGCAGCCATCAGTCTACTCTCTGTATCTATGAGTCTGTATCAATTTTGTTTGTTCTTTAGATTCAACATAAGTGAAATCGTATGGTATTTGTCTTTCTCTATCTGACTTATTTCACTTAGCATAATGCCCTCTAGTCCATCCATGCTGTCACAAAAGGTAAGATTTCATTCTTTTTTAGGACTAAGTAATATCCCATTGTATATATGCACCATAGCTTTTTTATCCAATCATTCTATTGATGGGCACTTGGGTTGCTTCCATATCTTGGCTGTTGTAAATAATTCTGTAAGGGACATAGGAGTGCATATATTCTTTCCATAAACTTCTATAAAATATAACATTCAGAAAAATGCACAGATCAAATCATAAGGCTACAGTTCATTGAATTAACATAAAATGATCACTTGTATATCCACCACTTGGGTTGAGAAAGAATATTATCAACACCCCAGAAGCCTCCCTTGGACCTCCGCACTCTCTATCCCTAAGGAAACCACTCCTGAAGTTCGGGTTACTACCCTTTTGCTCTTATGAACTATGCTGCTATGAACAAGCTTGTGCATGTGTATTGGTGTACATGTGTATGTGTGTCTGTTTCATGTATGTATATATCTACAGAGAATTGCTGGGTCATAAAGTATGCGTTTGATCTGTTTCTTTATGGTCAGTGCTGTGACCTGTTTAGAAACTCCTAGTCTGAGGTCAGGAAGATACGTATCTTTAAATACGTATATGGGCTCATAATGTATATATTATTCTGCAACTTGCTTTTTCCTTTTTCCCGTTTAAGGCCAGAGTTTAATGTAGAAGAAAAGTTCTACTAAGAGGACTTTTAATCACTGACTTTTTAGCTTAATGTTCTTGTATTTTTTTTTGTTGTTAATCCTCACTTGATATTTTTTTCCATTGATTTTTGTAGACCATGTGCGAGAGACACTTTGGTTGCCTCCCACACGTGCCCAATAAGGCAGTTTAATGTTTTTATTGTCATGAATTTGGAATTCTGTGAAGTGAGACTGAGATTTTTGCATTCAAGCTTTATATATTATAAAACAAAAATGAAGCGAATTATTTCTTTCTGTCTTTCATAGGCTGCCTTGCTGGCTCTGCAAGAAGATGGACTAGAAGCAACCACAGTGAAACAAGAGCACTTTCTAAAATCACTTAAGACTGTAAAACCATCCTTAAGTCACAAGGATTTGACTTTATATAAAAACTTATTTCAGAAACAAGGATTTTTTAACTTAGAGGATATTTAAAGATTACATACCTGCTCAAGGATTAACTGAAATGTGAACTTGCACTATAGTTTGCAAGTTCACTTTTAGAGTTTGTATATGTTATTTCTTGTAAATAAACCAAACTTGTGGCTGATAAGCTAAGGTTCATCTTATTTCTAAAAAGTATATTAAAATACCATAATTTAGGAAAAAAGTATATGTATGTGTGTTGATTTTGTAGTGGGAGTGGTGGTTTTTGTTTGCTCTGTTTTGGTTGATTGCTTTTTTAACTACTTTGAAATAATTTCATACTTACAGAAAAGTTGCAAGAATGGTACAAAGAACTCATATATTCTTAACCCATATTCACCAATTTTTAACATTTTGCCATATGGTGAACAGACATACCTCGTTTTATTGTGCCCCACTTTATTGTGCCCCCAAGATGTTGCATTTTTTCACAAATTGAAGGCAAGACCCTCCACCAGCAAAAAGATTACAACTCTGGTTATTGTGATACTTGCTTTATAGCAGTGGTCTGGAACCGAACCCAAGTATCTCTGAGGTAGAATCAATATTATACCTAATTCCCTCTCATCCCCTTAATACTTAAGTGTATATTGCTTACAAATAAGGTTACTTTCTTATATGACTACAGTGCACTTATCAAATTCAGGAAATTAAACATTGACACAATATATTACTCTATCATCCCATGATGTTCATCCTTTGTGCCGGTAGTCATTTTTTTCCCACTACAGGGTCCAATCTAGGATCCTGTACTCCATGTAGTTGGCCTGTCTCTCCTCTTTAGGTTCTTTTAATCTGAAAGAGTTCCTCAGTCTTTCTTGGTCTTGACATTTTTGAAGAGTACAAATTGTTTTACAGAATGATGGTTCCTGATCTGTGTTCGTCTGATATCGCACCGTGATAGATTCAGCTTCTGCATTACCAGTGGAGCAGTACATAAGTACCGTCGTCCTCAGAGATCACCGCTAGAGGCACGTGGTGTCTGTATATTATTGGTCACATTAATTTTGATCACTTGTTTATGGAATTGTCTAGTTTCTCCACTGTATAGCTACTGTTTTTCCTTTTGTGATTATGAGTATTTTTAAGGATATAGATGATATGTAAGTTTTTAGTTTCCATTATTACAAAAATATTTAGAATGCTAGAAAATACAGATAAACACAAAGAAAACACTTGGGTATTTAACCTTCCAGCCCCTTATGCATGTATAGATAAGACATGGTGCTAGGTAGCTTGTTTTTCTCACCTAACAATATTTGGTAAGCATCTCACTGAGTCTTTCTTCACTCAGCTATAAGTGAAGGAGACAGGCATGGCACTAATAGTTCAGCTAGGAGCACGGGTCTCAGACAAGTCATGCTGTGAACTGCATACAACCAAATGGAGTTAAGAGTCTGGTCAGAGCATAGTGCGTAAAATACAGGGTGTCCCCCAAAAATGTATACACACTTTAACAGCTGATAGCTTGATTTTGTTTGTTTGTTTGTTTGTTTGTTTTTTAACTCAGCAAGGCAAACTTTACTTCTGCAGAATGGTGCAGAACTACCCAAATCAGGCAAGCAAGCACCTGATAGCTCAATTTTGAAAGCGAAATGTATTTTAATTAACACTGCGTTTATAATTATTCAAAGTGTGTATATACATTTTTTGGGGGGACACCCTGTATATGAAATCATAAATGTTGGTGGGGAGTATTCTATTTCTGACCAGCCAGGACTCATTGATTGAGCAAAACCTATTTGGGGAATAATTATTTATAGGTATAACATAATTCATCTAAAATTATTCTAGTCCTGGCCGGTTTGGCTCAGTGGTTAGAGCATCAGCCAAAACAGTGGTTTGGAGGGTCCCCGGTTCGATTCTGGCCAAGGGCACGCACCTTGGTTGCAGGTACAATCCCTGGCCCTGGTCGTGGCTCGTGCGGGAGGGAGGCAACCAGTCCATGTCTCTCACATCGATGTTTCTCTCTGTCTCCCTTCCACTCCCTCTGAAAAGCAATGGAAAAAATATCCTCAGGTGAGGATTAAAAAAATAATAAAATAATTTTAAAAATAAAGTTATTCTGACAACCTGACCTCTCGCTTTTTAATAGTGGGGAAAATACCTAGAAAATTTCTTAGACTCCTGACAGCTTTCATTCACGTTCTCTCTCAGTTGATTTTCTAGAACAAGGCGGCCATTAAGCCCTTGCCATCCCTGGGCTGGAGGCACCCCAGCCTGAACCCCTTCACTCAGACACTAGCTGTAGGCCCCTTTTTTCCTAGAAAAAGTTTCTAGGGGTCAGGCTGGAAATCTAGTACCCACATTTGGTGAGAGGCTGAATTTTGATTTGAAAATGTCTTTTGAAATTGTAACTATAACTTCTCATCAGAACTTTGGAAGCCCCCCGAGGACAAAAACCATGTGTTTTCTCTCATTAAAACTCAATAAATGAAGTCAGACTAAGGATTTCAGTTTTTGCCCCCCATTTATTTTTTAAGGTTAAAGTTTGTTGGGGTGACATTGGTTATAACAAGTGTCAGGTGTACAGCCTTACAATACAACGCCTGTATGGCGGCTCCCCACCGAAGCCTAGTCTCCTGTCACGTACATTTGTCCCCTTTACCCGCCCCGCCCTCCCCCACCTCACTCCCCTTTGGTAACCACCAGTCTGCTGGCTCTGACTCAGTTTCAATCTGATTTGAGGACAGCTCTGGCAACTTCCAAAAGCTATTCTTAATTAGTGAGAAGATTCAAACACTTCAGTTTCTAAGCACCAGGGAAGTATGAATACCTTTCCCTATACCTCGAGTGCAAACTTTTTTTTTTTAATCCTCGCCTGAGGATATTTTTTCCATTGCTTTTCAGAGACAGTGGAAGGGAGGGAGAGGGAGAGAGAAACATTGACCAGGGCTGGGGATGGAGCCTGCAACCGAGGTACGTGCCCTTGGCCGGAAACCAACCCGGGACCCTTCAGTCCGGAGGCCACCGCTTTAACCACTGAGCCAAACCCACTAGGGTGAGCGCAAACTTTTTGAGCCACATTAACAGCCTTAAACAATATAGTAGGATACCCACAGACCTGCCAAAATTGAGCAAATCCAGTATTTGCTAAACCTCATAACTAGGTAGCCACTGAAGGATGGGCAGAAAGAATTTCAACAGAAAGTATTTAATAAAAGAATATTTTTCTTATCAAGCCTGAGCTGGACTGACGAAAATCTAAATTTAAATTGCTGGTGTGGAAACCAAGCGGTCATGGCTCCATGTCCCTGAAAGCCTGGGTTGCAGCAGTTAGAGAAGGTTCCAGAAGTTTCTGGCAATTGGGGTGGGGAGGGGAAGCTCCCCCAAGTGACTATGGACTTGGGGCAGCCACAGAGGAAGAAGGGTCCTGAGTGGGTTCCTTTGGGGTTTGAAAGGTGGGAGCTGTGCCTGCTGGTCACCCTGGGAAAGACAAAATTCCATACTGACCTTGCATCTCCCACAAGTTCAACAATTGGGCATTAACTGAAAGGAAAAGTAGCTGTCTGGGTGTAGTTCTCATTGCTGCCATAGAAATAAGCAGATCTTAAAGGTTATATGTGCACATTATATCTGTAACTACATCTAATATGTGCATTTTTACAACATTTTCTGAACATTTTCAAACATGCATAAAAGTAGAATAGAATAACTCCCACATACCTAACATCCAGGTTGAATAATATTTTACTAAATTTGCTTCGTTTGTTTTTTAACGAAGTATTTTAAAGTAAATCATAGACATCATGATATTTCTCCCTTAACTATTTCTACATATATTCAGTCCTGAAAAGGGGTTTTATTTTTTTACATAACCAAAATACCTTTATCACACCCAACAAAATTAACAAAACTCCTTTAATATTATTTTATATCTGGTCTATATTTAAAGTTTCCCTAATTTCTCCCAAAATGCCTTTTACAGTTGGTTTGTCTATTTGCTCAAATAAATACCTTCACCTTTGGTAAGTTTTCTCAGACCCCCTTAGTCAGAATTAATCTGTTTTTGGCACCAGATAATTGCCCGGGGTTAGAATTATTTATGGGCAATAAATTGTAAAACCTTGAAGTAAGAGACTTGTGTCTTACTAATCTTTTGAATTTACAGTGCCTCCATTCTCACAATAATGCCTAGACTACTACCAAACTGTATTGCATTTTGAAAAGAAATGATATCAGCAAAACAGGGTTCTGAGTTTAAGGTCATTTACTAGGCAAGGACTACACATTTTAATTTTAATTTTCAGGCCATGATACATTCTAAGTTTCTTCCTCTCTTCCTTCTACCCTTCCTAGAAAAACTTACCTGTAATTAACAAAACGAAGCTTTTTTTTTTTTTAGAACCTTCGGACAAAAGTTGCTTTCGAAATCCTGGAGAAGGAGCACTAAACGGCTTCTCTAACTATTCAATACACGGAGAGAATTAATTCTAAATTTTCTCAAGTACCTGATGTGAATCTAACCAATCAGCTAATGTCTCTAGTTACAGCTCTGAGGTTCCACTGTAAGAACCCTTGAAAGAATAAGTGGGCGAGAAGCTACATGAATGACCTGCCTTATATCAAACAAATCTTTGCAAATAATAGTTACTGTTTAATTGAATGCCTACTATAGGCAAGGCAGAATGCCACGTGCTTTACATACATTCTCACATTTCCCCCCCAACTTTCTCCTGAGCTAGGTTTGTCCCCAGTTTACAGATACACAAACTGAGACTAATAATTAAGGTTAGGTCGTTTCCTTGAAGTCAGTCAGCTTAAGAAAAGCGTGGCAGAGCCGGGCTCTACACTCAGGCCCGTTTGAATGCAAAGCCCAGGTCTAGAAGTAAAACGGGGTTGAAAGAGAGCTGCCTCCAGCCCTTTCCGGAGAGTGTTAAGATGTTTCCGTTTTCACCTTAACTCAGAGCTTGAGCTTCAGTTTTAAAGTAAGTGTTTTTAAGTAACTAAGTAACCGAGCTTGCGCGCTCAGCCTAACCGCAGCCCCGACGAGCGGGCGCGGAAAGAACAGCGGCGTCGAGCGCCAGGCGGGCCTCGGAGCCCAGGGCCCCTCTGCCGCCCCCTGGGGGTGCGACCCGGGCATCTCCGAGCCTACATGACACACTTGCAAACACGCCGAGGAGATTCTGGGATTCTGGCTTCAAGTCTCGCACACAGCTCCCGTTCTGATGGAGCTGTTGTCGACATCATTCCCCCGGTTTTGCAGCCGCCGGCACGCTCTGTGCAGGGCGAGGCGCGCTTAGGGGTGCGCTGAAAAGGGACCCCCAGACGGAGCCAGCGGCCGGGTCATCTCCGAGATGGGCACTGTTCTGGAAACCATTCCAGCGCATTCTTTTGGGTTGCTCTTCTTCAACCCTGACGTTTTTACTGGAAAAATAAAAATAAAAAAATCAAGACATGGAAATTATTCCGAAAGGAACGTGACAACGTAACTGTCTCCCCGAGTGCGCGGTACCCCATTTGGAGCTTTGCTGTGATTGGATTAGTTCTAATGTAGCGGCCTGGGCGGGGAGCCTACCCCGGGGGCCCTGGCTCTGCAGCCCCTTTCCCGGGCTTCCTTTAGAGGCGCTGGTTTTCGCCCAGGCCTTGGCCGTCAGCGCTCGCGGGGGCTCACTCCACCCCCTGCAGGCGGCTGGGATGCCCGGGGCCCCCGGAGCCCCCCCGGAGCCCCCGGGGCACCAACGCCCAGCCTGGCCTCGCGCCCGGCGGCGGGTAAGAACCGCGGCGAGCGGCAGGGGGCGCGCGCGCCCGCACCCGCACCCGGCGTCCTGCAGGGGGCGCCCTGGCGCCGGGGGCCGAGCCGGGAAAGCGAGTCAGGTCCAGCACGTCCCCCGCGGGACCCGTGACCAGAACGCCCGGGCCCTGTCCTTCCGGCGCGGGCGCGGTCGCGGTCAGTATATAAGGGGCGGGGCCGGCCTCGCCGCGGTCGTTAGCATCCTCCGCGCGCCGCGCCGCTCCGCCGCCCCGCCCCCAGGTGAGCCGCCCGAGGGGAAGGCGCTGGGAGCGCCCCCGGCCGCCTGTCCCAGTGCCTGCGCCCCCTGACGCCCTCCAGGGTGGGTTCTAGCGGCCGAAGTTTTGATCAATATCTTGGGTTTTCTACTCTAGGTTTGGCATTCTACACGGAGGTCACCATGAACTTTTTCCAAATGCTGAAGAAAAAGAAGGAAGTAAGTATTTAAAGCAATTGAAAATATATATATATATATTTATTTATATATTTATTTATACTGTTGAAAGTATTACAAATGTCCCCTCCCCCCATTGATCCCTTCCCCCTGCACCCCGCCCGCAGGCCTTCACCACATGGGCTATGCATATATACATTGTAAGCTCTTTGGTTCATCACTCCCCACCCACCCACCCCTGCCTTCCCTCTGAGATCCCTCAGTCTGTTTGGTGCTTCTGTGTCTCTGGATCTATTTTGTTCATCGGCTTATTTTGTTCATTAGAGTCCACATATGAGTGAGATCACGTGACACTTGTCTTTCCCTGCCTGGTTTATTTCACTTAGCATAATACTCTCCAGGTCCCCCCAATGCTGTCTCAAAGAGTAAGAAATCCTTCTTTACAGCTGCATAGTGTTCCCTGGTATAAATGTCTGAGAAGATGCTTGATATGATTTCAACCTTCTTGAACTTGTTAGAGACTTGTTTTGTGTCCTCACATGTGGTGAAAGCAATTGAAAATCTTGACTAAAATTTTTGATATTTAAAGATGAACGGGCAGTGTTATATTTCAGATATTTCACACTGAAACATTGGAATATTTACCCTTCACCTGTTCTCTGTTAGCTTATCCCTTTGGTGATGTTCATAACGCTGGCAGCAACTGGAGCTTCGTCTTTTGCTATATATTCCCTTAAAAAATCCGATGTGATGTAAGTAGACGTCATTTATAAAAATGTTTTTAGCAATGTTAGGATGACCTTCAGTTTAGGAAGTGTATGATATCAATTTCCTAGTATTTCCCCCAGGACAAGAACGTCAGATTGTGAGGGTGGAGTCAGGGCTAGAAAGCATCCTGATATCAGAGGACTTAAATTATGACATTCATAAAATTAGTTTGTTCCTTAATTCTAAATATCCTCTCATCCATTGGGCCCCCTCTTCTCCTGCAGCAAAGTAAAGTTTGATTTTTTTTTAACTTAAGTTTTGACATTTAAAATTCTTAACTGGTCTTTGGGATATACATCATCCAGTTTAGATAATCATTTTTAATGAAATTTTAAAATTTCAGTTTACTAGAAAGATCTTTCCTAATGTGGTAGAGTTTGTAGATTTAGTTGTTTACAATGAATCTAATCTCAGCTGTGGATATAATAAGTTAAAATACTGTGTATCCTGGAATATGAGGAAGAGAGAAAGTTGAAACTGAGTTTGGCCAGTGCAGGGCAACAAAGGGCAGCTCTGGCAGAGGGGCCTAGGGCCCTGCGGTGCTTGAGCCCAGCCCTTCTGTTGGTTCCAGGGCAAGAACATTTTTTGCTTCCTCTTACCCTGGACTTCCACCCCTGGTGCTATTCAGCTTATGAGATCATTCTCCAATCTAGCTCAATAAATGGAATTCAGACCCCCTACCCTGCAGAGGAGTTAATCCCCAATGTTTGAGCTAAACCGTGAAGCTCCTTTAAGGAATCTCCCATCAATTGCAGTTGACTAATAGATGAAAGCCTTAGCATGCAGTTAGGGATCTGTCCTTAGTGCGTTTATAGACCTAATTAAAATCAGAGTTGGTTTAAATTCACCTACTTTAACATTTAATCACCTTCCTTTTACTTTTAGCATTGATCGAAAAAGACATCCAGAACCTTGGGAAGATGTGGATCCTAGTGTACCTAGAAAGGTATTGTTGAATTAAAAAGTGACTTACATTTAGCCCAAGCCTTAGTATCATTGTCAGCAAGATAGACTTAATGCCTTTCCCTTTTAGGGTGCCATTTGGCGTAGTGTTAAAGAGAGTGCTATAGAGTGTAGAGATCTAGTTCCTATCCTTGCTCCATTATTCATAGGTGGTTTAGACAACTTGGCCTCTCTGAGGCTCTCAGAATCTATAAAATGGGCACAATAATAGGATTAAGAGGATTAAAGAAGATAAAATACATAGAATCGTTTAGCACCATGCCTGGCCCATAGTAAGCACTCAAATATTAACTTTTATCATTATTGTAATACATTATCTCATTTTTTCCATTGTTTATCTAAAGTTAATATAAGGTCTGTTGTGACCCAGTACAGGAGTTCCTGAAAACAGAAGTTGCATTCACTTGAAGTGAAAGTAGCTAATATTCACTTATCTTTTTGAGACGATTGCAAAGACTTTTTATGTTTTAAATATTTTGGAAGTAAGAAACATTTAGTCTGTTAGACTGAACACTACTTAGGTCTGTCAGGAAAGCTATTTTTTTTTAAACAAAACTTTCAAATAACACAGATTGACCTGGTGAGGACATTTAGGATCTCTTTTTTTTAATTTCTTTTTTTAAAAAAATATTTGTATTGATCTCAGAGAGAGGAAGGGAGAGGGATAGAAACATCAATGATGAGAGAGCCATGATTGGTCGGCTGCCTCCTGCACGCCCCCTACTGGGGATCGTGCGGAATCCCAAGCATGTGCCCTGATCAGTAATTGAGCCCTGACCTCCTGGTTCATGGGTAGACGGTCAATGCTCAACCACTGAGCCACACCGGTGGGGCCAACATTTAGGATCTTTAAAAACCAGCTACATCTCCTAGGTCCTAGGGTAACAGAAATCTTGTGAGGGTAAATGAGGATCTCTGAATGTGAGTTCTTTGGGAGTCAAGGACTGTTCATAGCTCTGTCCCTTTTCCCTTATTGTATAACTTAGATCATTTGTACTTTTATTGAGTAATTACAATTCAATTATTGTAAATTTTGCCACACTCTGTGCTAGGAGCATTATACATCCACACACAGGGAGCAGACTGACTTTAAAAAAAAAAAAAGATTTTTTTAATTGTTTTTTTAGAGAGAGGAAGGGGGAGAGAAAGAGAAATATCAACATTGATGGGCTGCCTCCTGCAAGCCCCCCACCAGGGATTGAGTCTGAGACCCAGGCATGTCCGCTGACTGGGAATCGAACTGGCAACGTTTGTTTCGCTGTATGGGACAGCGCCCAACCAACTGAGCCACACTGGTCAGGGCCAAACTCACTTTTTAAACTTATAGTTCACATAAAACCATGGGGAATTTGAAATCTAGTCCTGTTAAGTGAAGGTGTGGCAAACGTGTAAGACCTTTCTCTCTGATCCTATAATACTCAGGAACTCAAGGGCTTTTTGGAGGGACAGCGCGATAGAAACCAGCCCATATTACTGTTTTGTTCATGTTTTAGAGATGCGAAGAGGAGGTGATTGTTTGATTACAAATGCTATGGTGATGCTTTTTCTAAAGAGGAGTGTGGACAAATCCCATAAGGGATGAAAGGATGAAGGACAGATCCTAATGAAACATTTTATTTTGCTTTTTTATTTAAGCTTATAACGATCAACCAACAATGGAAGCCCATTGAAGAGTTGCAGAAGGTCCGAAGGGCAACCAAATGACCAGTCCTGGCCTCTTTCTTCCAAAGAGTGCTCTTTGAATCTAGCGGAAACACTTCTGCACAAACTAGATTATGGACACCAGTGTGCGGAAATGCTTCTGCTATGTTCCTAGGGCTTGCCTACATTTTTGGACTCTGAATAAGGAATTATAAAGGTAGTGCAGCAATAACCACAGTCCAAAAATAAGTTTCTTGTTGTAAATTTGAATTTTGCATATTGATGTTTTTATGTTTATGATGCCTGAATGTTTTAAAGTATATAAAGATTTACAAATCTTAAATTAGATTATCTATAATAAAATACCATTTGTGCAAGATTTCTTAAAGATTAGATACATATTTTAATGAAGGGGGAAGTCTTATGGGAGAAACACATATTTTAAAGAATAGAGCTTCGTATTTTAATTCATATTCAGTGCAAACTTCTGTGTAAACTTTTCTTCCAAGCTTATTCACCCACCAGAAATGTATTGAGCACCTACTATTAGCTCGACACTGTTTGGGTACAGGTGAGATAAAGCAATGAACAAAACCAAGTTTTGGAGGGAGATAAATAAAAAGATGGTGAGCACTGTGGAGGACAGTGAAGAAGAGATGCGCGTGAGCCCTGTACTGGGATCCTGGTGGTGATCAGGGACGTGGGGTACGCTTCGATTGGCCCCACAGACGCTCCTGTGGGGCTGTGGAGGAGAGAATGGACAGAGTCTGGGGCCCCTCTTTACTCTGACCCGTGGTGACTTGGAGACCAAAGGCACAATCAAACCCAGCATGGCCCTGGGTCCCCCTTCTGACTGTTAACTTTTTGTTGTTTTGTTAACTGTTTGTTTTTTGTTAACTTTTTAAAAATATACAATTGTGATAGAATTCCCATACCATAGTATTCATCCATTTAAAGTGTACAATTCAGTGGTTTTTAGTATATTCACAAAGTTTTACCAGCATCTAAATCCAGAACATTTTAATCACCCCAAAGAGAACCCGGTACCCATTAGAAATCATTCCCTATTCCTGACCTCTCTGCCCCCAGCCCCAGGCAGTCAGTAATAAACTGTGTGTCTCTATGGATTTGCCTATTCTGGATATTTTATATAAATGAAATTATACATTATGTGGCCTTTGTATCTGGCTTCTTTAACTTGGCATAATGTTTCCGTCCATGTCGTGTCATTTATCAGTACTTAATTCCTTTTCATGACTAATATCCCATTGCATAGCTAGACCATATTTTGTTTATCCATCAGCTGATGAACGTTTGTATTGTTTCTACTTTCTGGCTGCTATGAATAATGCTGCTGTGAACAGCCGCGTACCTGTTTTTATGTAGCTATATATTTTCAGTTCTCTTGGGTACATACCTAGGTTCATTAACTTTTAAATAAAGGTGATAAATGCTTTTTTCTTAATTTCCCTCTGAATATAATAGACATTTAAGAGAAGAGCTAAATTCTTATCACCTGCACAGCAGTAAAACTAGCTCTTGCTAGGGACCTGGCAATTCTGAAAGGATTAAAGCAAGACTACTTCCACCAATGTTGGTTGCTTCCTTACCACCGCAGGTTTTCCCAGGTGAAAATCTCCAGTGGTTGACGGCGAGGAATTACATGTACCGGTTAGGAAGCACACTTTTATTTGCTTAAGGTTCTCAAGTGCGGTCTGATAACCATTTGGGCAAATAGAAACGAACGGTTGTGATGGTTGGCCACCTAGGAGAGCAAATTTGTAAGGGATGACTGCCTTTCAGATTTCAAAAGATTTATTTTATTTTTGGTTGTGTTCTTAGCATTTCCCCCGAATGTTTTATTTTGAAAATTTTCAAATATGCAGAGTTGAACAACTGTTCAACTAGTACAAAGAATACTTGCATTTTTGATCAATTATCGCTTTGCCACATTTGCTGCATCTCTCTGTATATTACGCTCTTTTAAAATGAGTCCTTTAGCCCGGCCAGGTGTGGTTCAGGATCCAGGAGATCACGGTTCGACTCCCGGTCAGGGCACATGCCCGGGCCGCGGGCTCGGTCCCCAGTCGAGGGTGTGCAGGAGGCAGCCGGTCAATGACTCTCTCATCATTGATATTTCTCTCTCTCTCTCTCTCTCTCTCTGTCTCTCCCTTCTTCTCTCTGAAATCAATAAAGATATATTTAAAAAAACAAAATGAGTCCTTTAAAAGTGAGTTACCGCATAAAGCTTTTCCTGCCTAAGAGAAAGGGCATTCTATCTGACTGCAGTGCCATCACCATCCCTAGGAAGCTGAACGTTATTTCAGTAATATCACCTAACGTAATCCATTTCCATTTTCTCTAATTGCAGTGTCCTTTGTTACTATGCTTTGAAGTCTAATCCTGTTCAGCATTCAGTTGTGCATTTGGTTGTTAGGTTGCTGTACTGAGTACTTGCAAATACTGAGTATTGGTCATGAAAGAGACTCCAGAGGCGCTTGTGTTGAGCTCTTTCTTTTCTGAGTTTCATCTGGATAAGATTCTCTTGGATGTGGACTTTGAACTTTAAAATTTGAGATATAATAGCATTTTCATGTAATTTAAATATTTCAGAAGTTGTACAGTTATTGAGCATTCACTGTGTGGTAGGCATTGTGCTGGCCTCAAGGGTCTGGCCCAGGACAGGGAGACACCTACAAACAAATCAAAGCTACACAGTGACAGTAAAGCAAGGATAGAGGAGAGAACATGGCACGAAGGGAAGCTTCCCAAAGAAGATGGGTCCCTTGGGACACATCAGTCTAGTTTCTTGAAAAACCAATAATTAGCCCAGCCGGGCGTGGCTCAGCGGTTGAGCGTCGACCTGGGGTCCAGGCGATCAGGGTTCGGTTCCCAGTCAGGGCACAAGCCCCGGGTTGCGGGCTCGATCAATGACTCTCTCATCATTGATGTTTCTGCCTCTCTCTCTCCCTCTCCTTTCCTTTCTCTGAAATCAATAAAGATATATTTAAAAAACAAATAAAAACCAATAATTAGAACGTCAGCAAGGCAGTCGGAGCAGAGGCGCGATTCACCAAGGCAGAGAGTGCTAAAATAGCATATATTCTGGAAACGTGAAGTCGTTTAATAATGGAATTTAACACGAGTGTAAAGTGGGATGGGTGGGACGCGTGGGGCCTTTTATGCTACTAGCCTGCAGGCACCAAGGGACATGGGAGGCCAGAGACCACCTGCTGCCAGTGGTCCAGGGTACGGGTGGGAAAGGCCATAACTAACCAAGGCACTGGCAGAGGGGGTGGAAAAAGAGGAGGCGTTTGAGAGCAATTGAGGAAAGGAGCTCAGGGCTTACTGGCTGTAGCTGGAGGAAGTCCAAACCGACGCCGAGGTTTCTCACCTGCTAGCCGGGCAGGGGGTGGTGCCAAGACAAGGCATGCAGGAGGGGGAAGGAGCGGGACGTCCAAGGGAAGGGTGATAAAGAAGAAAATGAAATGAGTTAGACTTTGGAGTAGCTGCGTTGGAGGGTTCAGCACGCTATCTAGGCAAATTAATTCTGGAGAACTGCGAAGAGATGTGAGCTGCAGATAGCTTACGGGGTGGAGAAGCCAAGGGCATGGGTGAGATTGCCTGCGGAGGGCAGAGGCCGTCTGAGGGGAAGCGAAGACTGAACGGAGAGGACGTGGGCAGAGGAAGGGGATCTGGTGTCTGATGGGGGTTGAGGGACATGGCTGGGGAAGGAGCCCAGGGAGGTGGTTCTGGTTGGCAGTTAAACCAAAGCCCGGTCCTTTCAACTTGATGGCTGGGAGCCTTAGCAGACACCTGTAATTCTCTCCCACATGAGATGTAAGTGAGCTTTCTGGATGAGTGAAGTTAAAGTCATATTCCACATCGCTAGAGACGAGTGAGGTCTAATGGCTTAGTCATCACATTTTAGTTGAGGCTTTGGTCGTAGAGAATGAAATTACAGGCTCTGAAATCAGACCGCTCTGCCACCCGTGGTCTTTCTGCCCATGCTGCTTGGGGCAAGGCTCAGGTTCTTCATCTATAGAACTGGCTTAGTTTGTACCTGTGGAGGCGAGTTGTGAAGACTGTGAGATAAAAGGATTACAGTGCCTAACGTGGTGTGTGACGTGTACTAGACCAGTCAGAGTTCCCTTCTCTCTTTTTAGAAAGTGATTATCATTATGAGGCAGAAAGCTCTTAAGTGTGTTTAAAATTATTTTCTGCTATGAGTGGGAACATTACCTGTTTGAAATTCACACATACCTACTTCTGGTGACCGGTCCACCTTTGGTTGACAACACCCCAATTATAAACTTTTGCACGACCACGAACACACCCATAGATAAATGCATCTTACGTTCACTCTCACCTACAGAGATACCCCTAGTGAAACGTAAGAACCTACACATATGCCCACATAGGTGATCTCACTCCAGGAAAGACATAATTATACACACAACATGTAATATAAAAACGTATCTGCATTTTAGAAATCACTATATTCACACAAGCACACTGCATATAGTTTCATGTTCAGAATTGAAGGTATGTGGTTTGAACGAGGAAGGAGGGTGAAGGTTGTACCTAAGATTGTGAGAGGAATGGAATTTGTTCTATGAGATTGTTCCTCATAATGTCTTTTCCCCATGCTTAGAAAGCTGCCTCAGGTAATTATAGAATTTCTAGAAACTAAGGCTTCTTGTTTTTGTTTTGGTGGTGGTTTACTGTATCATTTGCCTGAGTGCAGTAAAAGGAAAATTAGAAAAGGAAAATTAGAAAAGGAAAATTAGAGTAAGATTAAGGAAAATTGCAAATTTTATAACTATTGCTCATTCACCTGGCAGGAGTTCTATAATAACATATGTAATAAAATATCACTTATTTGGAGAGTGGGCATACTGTTCATAAAATTAAACTCCACTTTTTTGTATTCATATCAAGTGATGTGCATGGGTTTTCCTCAGTTGTGTGTCACCGTGAGTTCATACTATCTGCCGGTGTGTGAGGGCCCCGCTGACCCGCCGTGTCATTGTACAGCGCCTGCGCTGTTCCACATCTCCCTGTCGACATGGATGAGAAGTGGACTCAGATAACAAGGCCAAGGGGACCTATTATTTGCTTGTTAGTTTGGACAAGTTCACTGGCTCAACCGCTGAGTGACCCTCAAGTTGTAATTGCTTCAGATTTTATTGAAGTGGTACCATTTACTTGTAAGTTATGTTTTAATTGAGGTATAGTTTATATACTATAATAAAAGGAACAGGTCTTAATTTTTCAGTTAGAAGAGGTTTGATAATGACTGTGCACCCATTAAACCGTCCTGCAAGAGAAGCTACTGAGCATTTCTGTCGCCCCAGAAGTTCCTCTCGTGGTATCATTTACTTCTTGAATTAAAAACCACTGAACTGTATACTTTTTTTTTGAGAGAGAGAGAGGAAGGCGGGAAGGGGGGGGAAGGGGGGAAGAGAGAGAGAGTTGCATGCCCCCTACTGTTAGGTCGATGCTGAAAGGAACCAGGCCAAGAAGCACTCGGAGAGGTTTTAGAAAATTTTATTGAAACATCCTCTCACAGTGGGCTGATCCCAACAGTACGGTGTGAGCCCCGAAAGTGGAGTTCAGCTTTCTTTTACAGGGCCTAAGGGTAGGGTACAGTGAGGGGCCGGTGTTGCATCTGCTGGCCACAAAGAATTGTCAGAATAACAGGATGTCTTGGAGGATAACAGGATGTTTTGCAGGTGCAGCCTTGGTCAAACAGAATGGTCTGCCCTATCTTTTCTTGCAGATGGGCTTGCTTGCGTCAATGGCCCCAAGCTATGGAGAAAAATATGCTTGGACGAAAGCTGTTAAATAAAGCTTAGTGAGTAAAACAGGCCATAGGTAAACCCTCCTAACACCTACTGGGGATCGAGCCTGCAACCCGGGCATGTTCCCTGACTGGGAATCAAACCGGTGGCCTCTTGGTGCATGGGACGGCACTCAGCCAACTGAGCCACACCGGCTGGGCTGAACTATATACTTAAAGGGGGTGAATTTTATGGCATGTGAATTATATTGCAAAAGGAAAAGGAAAGAAAAAGAATCTGCTCCACATTTTCTGAAGAAATAACCTCAAGAAATAACTGGCTGGCATAATTTGCCCCCACCATGTGAAGTAACCCTCTATCCTTACAGATTACATCTGATTTATTTTCCAAAAACAGGAAATTGGAGGTTGCTAAAGATGGTAAGAAACACACAAACAAGGCCAGCTGGGCTAGGGCTGGTAGCTCAGTCTGCCAGCGTGGTGACAGTAGTAAGTAGGTTTGTTGTGCAAAGAACAAGAAGCAGAGTCCAGACACTGGGTTTACCTAGTGATGCCACCCACGGAGGGAGGCAGTTACCATAGCAACAAGATTCCGCCTGCAGTAAGTCCCTCCAGGGCACGGGGGGGGGGGGGGGGGGGGGATGCCTCTGCTGGCCAGGCTGCCTGGCTGCCAGCCCGGTCACACCGACCAGCTCCCTCACCTGCAGCGCGGTGGATTATCAGGTGTGTGGGTAGATCATGGGCACTTGGGAACATGTCATTTCACTGTCTCCACTTATGCGGGGACAGATGGCAGTGGTTCTGCCAGTGCTGATCAAATCTTACATTAATTCAGTTTCCCAGTTGACACAGTGGGCCGGGAGCAGGTGGACAGGTCAGCACCTGACTCCAGTCCAGAGCTGGGGGACCTGGGCAAGTTTCCTAACATTTCAGAACCTTGTTTTACAAAAGAGGGTTTCATCTTCTCAGGGGCAAACCTGGGAGGTAGGTTAATGTTTTGAAATATTTTCGCAGAGAGATTTCATTCCTGCATTATTTCCTCGTCGCTCTTCTCCCCTCCAGCTTCGGGGCCAGGAGCATTCGCTGCCTCAGGGCGGGGCCTGAGGTGCACGAGCGGCCCCACTCCAGGTGCCCACGGGTGCACTGCCCGCATCAGCCTGGGACTGCACCCCGGACCTACTGGACCTGAACGGGGTGGGGGGAGACAGGATTTTGTGTGTGTGTGTGAACATAACATCTTCAGGTTATGATGCATGGCTAAAGCTTGAGAATGCTTAGAACAAAGAAGTTTCCATGTAGAGGCTTCAGGTCCTCAGCTGAAACCATAGCCTGAAAGGCAGTGCGCATGTGTGCGGCCCCTTGGGAGAGAAAGGGGTTTTCTTTGGAGGACAGAGCTTGGGAAAGTGAGCACAGAGTTTATGTTCTAAGCCGTGGAGTTGGGAAGAATTTGTGATGATGTAGCAGGGAGCCTTCTTTACATCCAAAAGGAAGAACAGTTTGACCAGGGGGAAGGAGAGAGGGTGAGAAGGAGACGAGGTCAGACCTTAAAGGACCTGCCGTGTTTTCAGGCCCCTCCTCAAAGGCCCCACAAGGCCCCACAAGATTTCACTGGGTCAACCACTATCTCAGGAGCTTGAAGTGATAGACAAGGGGCACAGTCAGAGGCACATACCTGAGGGGAGATGTCGGGGCGAGAGGCAGTCATAGGGCCACTGGCACCCCAAGTTATTGAGGGAGTAGAGATGGAAAGAAGCCAGTCAGGAGAGAGAGAGGAGAGCGGAGCAGAAAAAAGCCGGGGTGAGGGAAATAGCTCCCAGGGCCAGGGGATTATTATGAGCTAAGAGCCCTGGAAAGGGGAGAGGGCAGCTGAGGGGCAAAGCCTCAGGGGGGCCAGTCGCCAGCCACCATTTCCTCACTGTTGACAGCTTCGTGTGTGTGCTGCCTCTGGCTGATCTGAGGGTCCCTCCTCCAGTCCTTCCCCTTGATCTCGCCCTGCACTGACACGAGGGAAGGTTCACTGGAGGGTTGTCCTCTGTGGGTCTTTGACCACCGAGGAGCTGGCACTGAGGAGAGCATCCTCTCAGGGCCCATGGTCAGGGAAGGAAGGGGCCTGGGAGGTGCCGGGCTGCAGGGCCCTGTGGTGTTGGGCAATCTGGGTGTGCCTGTCTCTGCAGCTCCTGGGAAGCCTGCTCCCTCCCTCCCTCCCTGAAAACCAGTTCAGAGGCCCGGGGGCGAGGTCAGTTTCAGTTTAAGCTGCTTTGCATAAAAAAATAAGTTCTCTTTCCTATTGACTGGAAAACTTACACCTAAAGGTTTGTTGAGCTTGGCATTCTGAACTGGGCGGTCAGGAGATGTGGGTTTTCCTCCAGCTCTTCGGGACCTTAAATTACTCAATCAGGCAAAGTTGCACCGGGCTCCTTGCTAGGCAAACTCTGGATTTTCAAACCTCCTCACAGAAGCCCTCTTGCGTGTACTTGCAGAGTCCTGTGGTCCTCTCTATCACCTTATCAGTGTTGTTTTATGTGTATTTGGAAATTAATTTCTCCTCCCACACAACTGGAGCTCCCTGAGAAGCTCTTTTCCTGCTCATGGTTGGATTGCTTGCAGCTAGCATGTACCTGGTCTATAGTATATATATATTTGTTGGATTAATGAAAACTTAAAAACCTAGAGGTTAAGTGTGCCAGTGGTCAGTATGACGTGAGCCTTTGCAAAAGACTCATCACTGGGTTTAATTATTCAGAAAACATTGAGGGAGCATCTGTCATGTACTACGCAGGTAATATGGGGAAGGGGCTTATACGAAGGTAAAGAAAAGAGGGTCTCTGCCCTTCAACATAAATACAGTCTGGGCGCCAGAACCACCCTCTGCTGTGGCAGCTCTGGAGTCTTACTGGTTCTCCCGTAAAGCAGGGGTGGGTAACCCTTTTTCTGCCAAGAGTCATGTGGATATTTATAACATCATTTGAGGGCCATATAAAATTATCAACTTAAAGATTAGCTTGCTATATTTGGTCAAACAATTAACTCACCCCTAATGTGATGGCTGGAACTGCTTCTCTTTGGTGAGGCCTTGGCAGGGCCAGATCAAATGGGCCGGATGTTCCCCACCCCTGCTGTAAAGGAAACTGCTTCTCACATGGCCTCAGTACACATCCCAACCCCCAGATTAGAGGAACAGATGTGACCATCCTCAGTGACGGCTCAGCCGGTTTGTGAACCATCTACTCTCAGTATTTGAGAGGCAGGAATTTTGGCAGGAGGAAGAGATCTCGGAGATGGCCATGCAGGTCCATTCACCCTGGACACCTCGCTCTGCTGACTGAGGGACTGTGTGATCTGGAGAAGCCCCGAGCTCTGCATCCGAAAAGCTGGGAAGACTCAATGAAATGATACAACACCTCTGTGAGGTATAGGAAGCTCAGGGCATCAGCTAGTGGGGGAAGTGTCCTGCGTACCCCACACACGTACACCACACTGCCTACTGTCCCACTGGGCCCCGGGCTCTGTGCTCCTGAGAGGTCATGCTCCTCAGTGGGCAAGGGAGCTGAAGTCACTGTCTGCTTTCAGTACCATGCCTGAGTCACTGGCTGGGCCTGAGACGGGGAAACCCAACCTTGCAGGCTGCAGCCACGTAGTGTGGCTCCGCTGGCTCTGGGGATTCTCACTGTCTCCCGGAGCCCGCAAGTGCGCAGGGGCCAGGGCAGCAGTCAGACGGTGGAGCCAGGAGCCTGCGTCCTGCTCTGCTGGCTCCACTCCGCGGAGCTGCCTGTGGGGATCTGGGGGTGGAGGGAGGGGTGATGTTGTCGCCAGTCCCTTTGGGTTCGCAGCAGGTACACAGCCCACAAACTGCTCACCCAGGATCCTCACATCAGCTGTCTTCACTGTGACCCAGAGAGCCTGGCTGCTTCCTATTGAAAGCTGGGGCGTCCTGGAGAGCCCAGGCCCCCCTGTGTGGTGAACCGTGGAATTTCCCCAGGAAGGTGTCTTTGGCAACTGCAAGGCCACAGGAAGGCCACAGCTGGTAAGATATCCAGAGAATTAGAGGGAGGAAGTGCAGCCCTGCCCACACTGTCAGGAGCCCCTCCTAAGGGGATAGGAGAACTCCACAAACAGGACCCTGCCCCAGCCAGGGGGGGTGTGGGCTGCAGGTGGGTCCCACCTCACACACGACACCGGACTCCCTGGTTTCAGCTGGTTCTCAGCCCTGGCTGCGCACAGGAACCCCTGGTGCTTGGGCTGCGCCCCGACCAATTACATCAGAATCTCTGGGGCGGGACCTGGGTGGGCGGCAGTGATTTTTTTTTTTTAATCCTCACGGAAGATATTTTTTCCATCGCTTTTTAGAGAGAGTGGAAAGGAGAGAGAGAAACATTGATGTGAGAGAGACACATAAATTGATTGCCTCCTGCATGTGCCCCGACCAGGGCCAGGCATCAAGCCTGCAACTGAGGTACATGCCCTTCACCAGAATCGAACCCGGGACTCTTCAGTCCAAGGGCTGACGCTCTAACCATTGAGCCAAACTGGCTAGGGCGCGTCAGTGATTTTTAAGCTTTCCAGGTGTTTGCAGACAATGTTGAAGGACACTACTTAAGGAAATAAAACCCTACACAGGCCTACCTGGTACTACGGGTTCGACCCTAGACCACCACAATAAAGCAAGTATCACAATAAAGCAAGCTGTAATCCTTTTGTTGGTGGAGGGTCTTGCGTTCAATTTGTAAAAAATTGTAAAACACAGTAAAACAAGGTACACCCGTAGAGGATCTTTCTGTTTGGGCATGTGGGGTCTGGATTCGAATCCTGCCTCTATTACTAGTGCCATCGCAAGTCTCTCCACTTCTAAAAGCATCAGTTTCCTTATCTGTAAAGTGAGAACAATAATGAAAGTGCTTACCTGGTAGGCCCATGTAGGATTAAATGCAATGATCTGCTTGTAACAGCTCTGGTCAGTCAGTGCTGCACATTCCCTTATAACTTGTATTCTTTGTTGCCTTGTCTGTGCCTCCAAAACGTAGACCCCTTGTATCTGCTCCAGCTCTGAGTCCCCAGGACTGTGTGTATACAGTGCCTTGCACATAGCTGCACTCAAATATTTGTTGAATAAATGAGTTGGAAGGGGATCCTTGTGTAATGTTAAGACTTGCTCTTAATTTAGCTCTAGAATAAATTCAGAGTCCATGTATTGATTTCACTTAGCAATTTATTCCTTTTTTATTTTTGAGTGTCTATCATGTCCTGGGCTCTAAGAATTTGAAGATAAAGACAGAACTTCTGTCACTGAGGACCTGAGTGAGGTCTAGTGGGGACACAGATCCATGACCTTGTATTTTTTTATTATGCTATGAAGTGGGCACAGAAGCACTTCGGGCACACTGAGGAGGAGGAGGGGAGGAAGGAAAGGGAGGGAGGGAAGGAAACATTCGCAGAGGATGGAAGATGACTTTGAGATTAGTCCTAAAAATGAGGAGCTGCTTGTATGGAGAAGCAGGGAAGAGCATTTGAGGCAGAGGGAAGAGCACCTACGAAGCCAGAGAGACCCAGAGGGTGTCGCACAATCTGAGGATGGGGTGATGTGGCAGGAAAGAGTGTGGGGTCCAGAGTGGCAGGAGATGAGGCTGGGCAGCCAGGTTTTGGCCAGAATGGGAGTGGCTTGAGGGCTGGGCTAAAAGGTTGGGGCTTTATCCTATCAGCCATGTTCTAGAATCCAGTCTTGTTTGTGAGCCAGGAAGGTAAACAGAGCACACCTGTGCGTGGTTTCCTTCTTTGAGGCTGGCCTGGCAGACACTCCTTACCCAGGTGAGTCCTGACGCCTGTCACGGTGCTGTCCTTCTGGTCCCTGCCTGGGAGAGGCCCGTCAGGTTGGGTCTAGCTTTGTCCCCACCTCTGGGTCAGAAGGGCAGATGAATGGGAGTGGGTGTGGAGGAGGGCGGAGGTGGGGACGGCAGTGATTCCAGTGAGTTCATTTGTTGGATGCATAACTTTCCGGTTTAAACCAGCTGGAAAAGTTGAGGCAGTTTAAGAGAAACAGGCGGGCAGCAGGGCTTAACTGACTGAGTCAGGAGACTGGCCTTTTCTGTTTATTTTAAAGCATGACTGGTACTTGGGCGCTTAATTCCACTCAGGGGCCCAGTTTCATCAGCTGTAAAATGAAGGGGGTGGACCAGGTGATCTTCCAGCTCTATGATTCCAAGGAGAGAGGAGGCTCAGGGCAGCAGTGTGGGATTTTGTGGATAAGCTGCTGAGGGTGGGGTCTCCCAGACAGAACAAAGCCTCTTTTAGACGGGACAGGTGGCTTTTGAGAGGAGGTGGGTGACCCGGCTGCCTCCCTACCCAACCTCTGCTGCTCATCGACCTGGCCTCAGCCACAGGCCCAGGCAGCCACCTGCTACCTGTGAGGTTTGTGGCCCATGGGAGCTGGGGGAGTGGAGTTCCCCCAGACCCAGGGGAGAGAATCCCAGATTCCTTGGCAAGGCTGCCCTAGACGCACCCCTTGGGGGTGCTGCACCTATCCCCCCAGCAATGTGTAGCCCACAGGAACCAAGTTCAGGGGCAGATACTGGCTCCAGGGGGCAGGTGGTTGGGAGGTCAGCCAGGGCTCTGGGTCGAGGGCCTGGAGGAAAGATGGCAGCCCCAGCAAAGATGTGGGGCAGCCGGGTCCACCTCACCTTGGAAACCAAACCATACCCCAGCGACCTGGAGACTATCCCCTCCACACACTCTAGTCACAGTCACCTGAAAGCCCTCAGTTCACCAGCATCCCTGTCTAAAGACATAGTTCTCAGCTCCAGCCTTTTCTGAGTGAGATCAATGTAAATAATTTAATAATTTTTTTAAAATGCAAATGCTCACACATGGATTAAGAGGACCTAGTAGTCATTCACACAACATTTACTGAGGGCTCACAGCACCAAGTCCTGTGCTAGGCCTGGAGGGCATGGCCTGTCTCTGCGCTCTCACAGCTCACAGCGGGGCGAGCAGGATCCCATGTAATCATCCAGGAGGTTCAGGGGAGACTCCCAGGAGGAGAGAACCCACAAGCTGAGACCTGGAGGGCAGCTCGGGAGAGGGAACAGTCCAGGCAGGGCTGGGAGGCAGGTGTGGCGAAGAGGTGATTGTGGTCGAAGCAGGAAGCTGACAAGGAAATGTTCCTTTTGCACTCATCAAATAATCATTTGCATAAGTATGTAATATATGAACCCTCTGCTAGAGCACATGGTCCAGGAGAGGGAACGGTGTGCCTTATGTTCTCTGCAGGACTCCAGGACCCGCACAATGCCTAGCACTTAGTAAGCGTTCCATTAAACTGGTGAGAAGTGTGCAAGTAAATGAGAAATGATTCTTGTGTTGATGAGAGTTCGGTCAGAAAGGGCTGTGAGCCAAGCTAATGAGTTTGGGGGTTATCCTAAGGACAACAGGGAACCACTGAAGGTTTCAAGTAAGGGGATGTCTTGGTCGGTTCTGTGCTTGGGACCCCTTTTTGGCTTTGCCATGCAGGATGACTGGATTTAGAGAGTCCAGGTAGCAGAGGGTGGTGACCTGAACTCAAGCCTTGACTGTGGAGATGGGGGTACGGCACAGATTTGGGAGTTTAAGGAGATAGGTTCCTGGGGTCCAGGGAGTGAGTGGACGTAAGGACTGAGGAAGACTGAGGCGCAAGGAGGGTGCCGAGGGTTCCGGTTTGGCAGGTTTACCTCCAAGGTCCTGTAGGACCGAGTGCACATTCGTCGTGGTCCTTGCCTTGGGGCATTGTTTCGGTTCACTCGCTCTTTGTCTGACTGTCCCCTAGAGGGCGAGAGCCCTGAGGGCCAGGGCCGGCCCCTAGTCACCTTTGTATCCCTCCTGCCCAGCACAGTGCCCCCGCACGTAGCAACTGCTCAGTGTGGGCTTAATGGATGAAATTCTGACTGAAAATTGGATATAAAACTTCAAGGGTGGGTGATATTATTATTTAATAAATGCAATGTCATAGGTATCTTTCAAAACACGGGGGCACATAGAAGAGAAAAATCATTTAAGTTTGAGGAGCAGTGGTCAGAGGCCTGGGAGGGGGGTGGGAGCAGGAGGGCTGGGAGGCGAGGCAGGGGCTCCCTGAGCCCTGAGGCTGCTGCAGGGGGAGGCCTCCCAGCCGGCTCAGCTCTGCCTCTCCCCTGCCTCTCCCGGGGGTGGGAGCCTGAGGGAGCTGCGGGTTTGGAGGGCTGGGTGATAAGTCTGGGACCTGTGGGACATCCAGCTCCAGAGAGAAATGGGTGTGTCGCCAGCAGAAGTTTCTGGAACCCTTAGGGGGCAGTGAGAAGACGCAGGGCGAGTGTGTGGCAGGATGTGGAGGGGAGGGCTGGATGCCCCAGAGGAAAGAACTTTTAAAGAGGGGGCAGAAGAGAGTCAGGGAGGACTGAGGATCCCTCAAGACGGTGCGTGGCTTCCTCTCTGGTCCCCCAGCCTCCTTGTTATCCCATCTCTGCCATCAGGGAGAGCCACCAGCTTTAGAGGTTCAACTGCCGTGCTGGGCGCACTTCCCTTTTGTGGCCCCAAAAATGAAACATTCAGTGGTTTCCCCCTGTGTCTTCACAAAGCTGGCCTCCTGCAGCGCAGTCACTTCACTTATTTCCTTTCTGCTCGTTACCCCGGCTGCCCTCCATCCACACCCCGGCTTTTCTCCCCAATTCCTCCAGATAGTTCTGCCCACCCGAGTGTGAGCCAGGCTCCTCCTGCTGTGCCTGGGTGAGGTGCAATGTATAACAGGCACTTGGGACAAAAAGCCCTGATTGGTAGCATTTATTGATCTCTGTGGTGTAAATTTTCCCACTGTGACCACTTTCAGGAGGCCAAAGATGGGTCACTGGCCTCAGCACTGGGAAGAGCTGTGTGGCAGAGCGCTGGGCATTTCCTCCCCACAGACTCAGCAGGCGCAGGCAGCCTCAAGACCTGTATAATTACAAAATGTAGTAAGAAGAAGAAAAAAAGAAAAATTAGGAAGTGATGAGTTTTGAGTATTTATTGCTTTTAAAAAATGTGACTTGTTTTCTTGCAAGGTTTAACAATTTAAATTTTAAAACAATGGTTGTTCAATAACTGACTTGCGAAATTCCTGAAAAATTAACAATTAGCTCTTACAAGCAGTACTAGCTGGCTCCAGCAAACCACCGCCTGGGCCAGGAGAAAAGGGGGAGACTCCATGCCCCAAGTTTAGGGGACAACACTACCCAGGCTTGGGCACTGTCAGTTTGGGTGGCAGGTGAGGGGCAGCAAGCCTCAGCATCACCACTTGTAGTCAGACCACCTCCCACCCCACAGACATGTGCTTTCCTGTGCCCAGGCCCCAGCCTGTGGGCCCCTCCCCAGCACCCCCAGAGCCAGGAAGCTCTAGTGGTGCAATGTCTTTGCCTTTTGAAGGTGTGAAACCCGCTGAGGGATGGCACTTCCACATTGCTCAGAGCGCAGGCTTACCCAGTCATCCCCAGGAAGAAAACACAAGGAGCCTCCTTCAGAGCCTTTATTTCCACGAGGAGTTGGGGGTAGGGCTGGGTCTGAATGCATGTGGGACAAGAGAGAGCTTCAGGGGGACAACTCAACCTGGGGTCATTTCTGAACAGTGAGAATTAAAATTACCAGTAAGTTCATTTGACACATTCTAAATGAGCAGCCTTTGTGCTGGGTCTTGAGGACATCAGAGGTGGTGGCTCACAGCAGTGAAATCCTGGCTTGATGTTCCTGCCAATGACCATGGTAAAGGTCACCTTCTTCCCACATTCCAAATATGCCTCAGGCCCTGGTTTACGTCTTTCCTTCAACTAAAGGGTCCTTCACCTTGCTGCTAATCACAGCTGATCACATGCTAACCCATCACACCAGGCCCCCTCCCAGATCCCTCCTGGCGTTGCTACCTTTAACTATAGTACATCTGAGTTCTCCCTAGGGGTCTTCCTTTGAATGTGGGGTTTATGTGCTCTGATTTCCAAGCTTGGGAAGGCTAGGGCCTTGTCACTCACCCATCCATCCATCCATCCATCCATCCATCCATCCATCCATCCATCCATCCATCCACTCACTCATCCCCTCATTTAGTGGGGAGGGGGGCTGGGGAGGGGGAAGGAAGATGAACCATCTTGGTGGAGGGTCAGCTCGGGGGGGCATCCACTCTGAGTCTGCTACAGAACAGAAAGAGTTCGTCCACTCAGCACTGGCAGAGCCACACTTTAGACACTGAGAAGTGCAGTGCAGAAATATTGCCTATTTTATTATGAATGGCACCATCCAGGAGAATAGGAAGCTAGTGCTCAAAAGCCCAAACTCCCCCATGGTTTGTAGGCTACAGATCATATAGGGCAAAATCACAAGACACTCTGGGTTAGGGGTTCAGAGTTGTGCTGGGTTAGCTGATTGGTCAGAGGTGATAAATCATATCTTCAGGTCTTGAGGACAGCGCTGAGGTCTGTTTCTGTGTCTCTCCGTCTGGTCTCATGGGGGTTATTCCACCTTAGGACTCACAAACTGAAACATAATTTAGGTCAAGATGTTATCTTTAGTCTGCCAGAGGTTCAGACCATGTGACCATTAGTCAGGCCCAGGTTCCCGGGTTAATGTATTCTGATGCCTCAGGGTTGTTGATCATCTGAGGTCAAGTCTAGGTTTCTGGCACATACATGTCAGAGAGGGGGCGGGGAGGGCAGGGAGGGAGGGGTGTGATTTCTAGAGCTAGGATTTAAAACTGAATTTAATCAAAATCATAAGGACCCTTGGTTTCAATCCCTCCCTTTCCTTTGATCATCCCTTGGTCTCAAGGGGGAAGGGGCAAAGACCACTCTGGCTGCTTCCTGCCAAAAAGGGGCAGAGTATGGGATTAGAGGAATGAAGCTGCCTTACATTCAGTGGAAAATACCTTTAGTTCCTAGTTTGCCTTGAGTACTCTGCTCTACCACAATGTTTGCTTTTTCCCTGGGATCCCTGCTTTTAGTCCTAAAGGTGAGATATTCGGTCAAAAACATACAGCCTCTAACAGTTATAAAACATAACATGGTAAGGATTATCATTGTAACGCATCCCTGTAATAACCCACGAAATGGGCCTCCCGTTCCAGAAGGCAGTGAGGAATCCAGGCCGTCTGCGGGTCTTTCTCGCAACCTGTAGCTCAGCAGCCTTCTGCTTGGTTCTGTTCAGCCGAGTCTCCACTCCCAGAGACATCAGTGTAGGTGCGGCGTGTCCTGTTAGCTACTGCACAGACTCCCTGCTTTGCCAGCTAGTAATCCAAGGCAGGCCTATTGTCTGAGGACCCACATGCCTCTGACTCTCAGGCGGTCTGTTGGAATCCTAGAGCTTGAGCAGCAGGATGGGCCAAACAGCTGACAATCCAGGTTACATTTGATAATATCAGGTATTTAATGAGCGATAACAAGGGAAAACCAAAGGTTAGTGATCAGAGTAAATTATAATCCGGCTTCTGAGCTTGTGAGGCTGTCATTTGGGATTTTTCGATGTAAAGCCAGAAGGATCTTTTGTAGTTGGAAATGTCTCTGATGATGTTATCAGGTGCTGAGGTGAACTGCCTGCGTGACTTACACAGCAACAGTCACCGAGATTCTTTAAGAGTGAGCTGTTGTGGCAGTTTTCTGAATTTTATATCAAGTTGTCCATCTTTAGCTTGCATGGCTTTGGGAGAAGGCAGTTTTAGTTCTCAGTGATTCCTAGTCAAAGGATGAGAGAAAAGTTGGAAACGTGTGGAGAGTCATAGGCAGATAGTGGAAGAAACTGGGAGAATTCAGGATCCAGTCTAGTTTACAAGCAGAAAACAAAGCAAAACTCAAAAGACAATGGACAACACTAGAATCTGAAATCCACAAAGATGTATTATAGTTTCAATTGAAACATAATTTTTCTTTCTGGAATCAGCCCTATTTTTACCAAAGATAGCCAAATCAAGACTCATTTATTTGCAAAATAAGTCTAGTTTCAATAAACTTGGCCTGATTATTTGTATAAGTCCAGCAGGAATAATGCCTGGCTGGCATGGCTCAGAGGTTGAGCACCGACCTAAGATGCAGGAGATCCCGGTTTGATTCCCAGTCAGGGCACATGCCAGGGTTTTGGGCTCGATCCCCAGCAGGGGGCATGCAGGAGGCAGCCAATCAATGACTCATCATTGATGGTTCCCTCTCTCTCTTTCTCTCTCTCTCTCTCTCTCTCTCTCTCTCTCTCTCTCTCTCCCTCTTCCTTCCTGTCTCTGAAATCAATAAAAATATATTTTAAAAAAGAATATTAATTAACCATATGGTACTTTTAACTCTGCTTTGCTGAACTCTTTCATAAGGAATATTCAGGTTAAACTTAAAAGGCCTCTCAAGGTCAGAAAAGCCAGAGCACTCTGTAGAGTATATGAGTGTCTATCTGCTGTGCTGTGCACCTGAGACAAAGTGGTGTTGAATGCAAACTGTAATTGAAAAATAAAATTAAAAAAGAGTTTCTGAATTTTGAAGGGATCAAGTAGGAAGATCAAAAAAATGTTTTAATTCTGTTTACAAAGGTAAAATTTACCAAATTGCTAAGTCATAGTAGTTTAAGAGAAACAAGTTTCCTTTTATCTGGAAAACAAAAGATTTAAAAAAATCAGCAAATTTTAAAGAAAAATTCATAAAAATTATAATCATACCAGTTCAGTCATTGTCATATAATCAATTTTTGTTTATCTGGATCACTCGCCAGCATTTCATGAATACAGTTATTATGTAGAGCGCTATAAATCTCTACCCATTTTAAAGGTATGATCCAAAAGTTTATCTCAGAGCCCTGTATTTTGGAATAAGTCAGAGTCCTCTCTATCTTTCTGAAGATGAAACATACTTTGCAGACGCTTAGAGATTACAATCTCTTGAAAATTCATTTAGTAATAAGAATCTATGCATACATCCCTGGCCGGTTTGGCTCAGTGGTTAGAGGGTTGTCCCAAGGACTGAAGGGTCCTGGGTTTGATTCTGGACAAGGGCACATCATACCTGGGTTGCAGGCTCGATCCCCGGCCCTGGCAGGGGTGTGTGCAGGAGGCAACCAGTCAGTGTGTGTCTCTCTCACGTCAATGTTTCTCTCTCTCTCTCCATCCCCCCACCCCCACTCTCTCTGATAAGCAATGGAAAAAATATCCTCAAGTGAGGATTAAAAAGAAAAAGAGAGATTCAAACATGGTGCTTGCCCTCCGGCTGTGCGGCGAGGACTCGCCAAAGGAGCCATGGCCTCCGCCAGCCCTTCTGCCCGGGAGGAAGCCGCCCCTCCAGCTCTCCCTGGATCTCAGGCAGCTTTGATGTGGAGAATGGCCCTTCCCCAGGTCGGAGCCCGCTGGACCCCCAGGCCAGCTCTTCCTCGGGGTTGGTCCTTCATGCCACCTTCCCCGGGCACAGCCGGCGCAGAGAGTCCTTTCTCTACAGATCGGACAGCGACTCTGACCTGTCCCCGAAGGCGATGTCGAGAAACTTCGCTTCCTAGCGAGCAACACGGCGATGACTTGATTGTAACACCTTTTGCCCAGGTTCTCGCCAGCTTGAGAAGTGTGAGAAACAACTTCACTCTACTGACAAACCTTCATGGAACATCCAACAAGAGGTCCCCAGCTGCTAGTCAGCCTCCTGTCTGCAGAGTCAACCTGCAAGGTAAATTTGAACTAATTCAAGATATTTCACCAGTGGCTTTAGGGATCAGTGTTTTCAATAGGCCAGAGTTCCCTGGAGAATGCAGTTGACCATGGGTAGCTGAGACCACAGAAAGCAAAACTGCGGATAAGAAGGAACTATTGTAAAGGAAAAAATCAAAGAGGAGAGAAACTGGCAAGAAACTGACTGAATTAGAAGAGAAAATGAGGAAAATTCAAAAAGAATTTTTAGGGAAAGTCCCTGTGTCAAGGAAAAGAAGACAAGGATATGACACAGGGTGTGTTTCATGACTCAGATGCGTTGGCTCTGTGCCTGCGGGATTCATTTGTAGGGAAACATAGCTGGGTCAGAGAACTTTTCACTGGCCCCAGACTTTCTTGGAGTCATTTGAAGCTTCATTTTGTGTGCATATTTTTCCTCCCTTTTTCAAAATGGAAATGTTAATTGTTTTTCAGAAATATTGCTGGTCATTGGAATTTATCTGAATAGCCACTGGAGATTTAGAATTAGATCTTCGACTTTGCAGTATGGAAAGTGTTTAAGAAACTGGGACAAGTTTGTTCCAAGTGACCCTATCTTTGTCTCCCGATAGGAATAGATAGATAGTAGGTCCCCCAAGAAAGCCCAATTGAATAGATCCAAAGGGGACATTCTGCCCCTCGGAAGGTACAGACTAAATCAGTGACTTTCAAACATTCTTGATAATGACTCACAGTAAGACATACATTTAACATCAAGATTCAGTCCCCAAGTATGTGGGTTTTACGAAACAGTGCCTTACTATATATGTTAAACCTGAGGTTTTCTATTCTATTACAGTCTATTTGAGACTTTTGTCATTTTTAATAAATGCTGGTCAAGACCCATTAAAAAAAAAAGAAAAGAATATATGCATACAAATAGAACATAATTATTTCTTTATTTGACAAAGCTTCCCATGAATTTTAGTGTATCAAACAGGCCTAATTAGTTTAATTTTTCTCTTTTATAAAGAGAAAGAAATCACATCTTGGAGGCATTCCCGGGCCTACTGGAATAACCAACCCGAAGCCATTTCCAGGTTAAAATAATTTACATTCCGACCCTGGGAAGTTTGCCAAACATGCTTGACCAAAGGATTACATGTCATTATAAAACAATATTAAATTATCTATTTATTCAAAGTGGAAGTAAAAGATGTGAGACATAAATACAGGTTACCTATTATTATCAAAACTTTAGTTCTTAGGATTGAGAAGATAGTTTTCTTAAGTAATCAAGTACCTGATTAAGACCCTGTAAGACACAAAGCTGTTTTCATAAAATACAGAGTCCTTGCTTTCTAGGTAGAAAACAGCTCATAATATCCTATCTGGAGCAGAGCAATATAAGAAAACTTTGTCCTTTTGACAGTGTGAAACAACCAAACTCCAATTCTGTATTTGCTTATTATAGGAGCTTAAGTTAACTTACTCTATTAAATTTATTTTAATCTTATCCAGCTGGACCATACAGAAAATTCCAGTCTCAGAACTCCTTTTCCACAAACCTTCCACAGCTTTCCTAGGCCTTCTTAGTTTGTCTTTTCGTACTCATGCAGAAATAACCAACCTTATTTTAGGACAAACCACTTTCTCTCAATTTCTTCAAAAATGTATTTCCATACACTGTACCTTCCTTCACTGAAAACACACATCATTTCCTTCCATATTAGTTATAATTCGTAACCCTTAGAACCTTAATTTTTACTGACAACTAAAATGCAAATAATCAGCGTTCCTTAGAATAGTAAATCTATGAATCTATTTCCTAACCATTAGAAACACGTGTTCTTTTACTGGCAAAGCACAAAATGTTTTTGTTAACAGATGTAAATTTACCTTTCAGTCTCTCTGTAATAAGAGGTCGAAAGTAGGTAAACTTACACTTATCTAGCAATTAATGTTTCAGTTTTTCAGGTTATTTGGAAATATCTAGATAGTCAAAAATATTTAACCTATCATTTAATAAAATTCTAAAGTTTCAAGTTACCAGAGATTTAAAAAAACATTTAAGTACACATACAATATAATTATTACTAGAGAGTTAACCTAAAACATGTTTTAATCCCATTTACATTCATTTACTTGCTCCTAACAATTAAATTCAGAAAATTTTACCATACTAAGTTATTTTTCTTGCTGACTTATTTTGCAACAGAGATAACATGAACTTATTTGCCTAATAAAACCCGGTAAAATAAAAGTATTATTTAGTGCTGATGATTTTAAATATATGCCTATTTAATGAAACCAAACTCAGACCCAGCTTTAATAGCAAGTATTTTACCAAATCATGTGATTCTGAAAAGCATTTGGGTTAGTCTGTTCTGTTCTTGAGAATTCTCATATAAGCACTTGCTTGTTTAAGCCAATTTAATATCACAAATTAGCATTACCATTCAGCGGTAGAAATATGCCATATCTGGAACATACATTCATAGACATACATAAACATACAGATAAGCATAAACAGAGGTCTCATAGTTTTCATTTTATTTATTTATTTTTTTAAATATATCTTTATTGATTTCAGAGAGAGGAAGGGAGAGGGAGAGAGAGGGATAGAAACATCAATGATGAGAGAGTCATTGATCTGCTGCCTCGAGCCCGCAACCCGGGCATGTGCCCTGGCTGGGAATCGAACCCCGATCGCCTGGATCCTAGGTCGAGGCTCAACAGCTGAGCCACGCCCGGCTGGGCCATAGTTTTCATTTTAAATCACCAGCTTTTGTGTCCCAGGTATGATGCCAAACCCAGAGGAAAAACTGGATTCAGGTTATGTTTCTGGCAGATGAACTAATTTAAGATTTTGCTCAGATGACCAAAGCTTTGCATGTTGTAAAACAAATAACATCTATAAACAACATCTCACTCATTCAGATTCATATGTTCCTCCTTTCCCAAACATGCAATACTTCTAGATTTAATTTGCCAGATCCAGACCAAATTAAAAACTGACTTCAAGTTAAAAACAAAATTTCACGGTTGGGCTGAGACACAGACTTGACAAATAGCATACACTTTAAGTAATCAATTCTAGTTGCTAACTGTAACCTCTCAAGGTCCTTTCCCTAATACAGCCAACAGGGGGCGCCCCAAACCAAGTTAAATGAGTCCCTCAAGGACCCAACCAAAAGTAATACTGGGGTGTCCCTGGGGTTATCACCCATGAGGTTACTTAGCAGTAGATGTCTCCTAAACCAAGAACCCCATTTCTCTCACTTAAACATGAAAGCACTGCTGTCAGCCGCGCCTGGTCAGAGGTGAGCAATGAAACCCTGCAACAATCAGTCCAGGCCACTGCTCAGACAACCTGCAGAGACCCAGCAGACGGGTCGCTGAACCGGGGGCTGGAAAGTCCACTCAGGGCTGAGGCCCTTCGTAGTTGTTATTTTTGTACACAAAACAGAGTTTGTCCACCCAGCCCTAGCAGAGCCAAATGCTAGACAATGAGAATTGCAGTGGAGAAATATTGGTTATTTTATTACAAATGGTACCATCCAGGAGAATGGGAAGCTGATGCTCAAAAGCCCGGCCTCCCAGATGGTGTGTAGGTTATAAGGGTAGATTATAAAGGCAAAATCACAAGACATCATGGGTTAGGGGTTCGGGGTCTTGCTGGGAGCTGATTGAGGAGGTGAGGTAAGAGTAATAAATTATTTCTCCAGGTCTTAAGGACAGCTTTGAGGTTTGTTCCAGTGTCCCTCTGTCTGGGGACATGGGAAAGTGGCCAGGGGGGGTCATTCCACCTTAGGGCTCAGGAACTGAAATAACTTAGGTCAAGGACTCTTGGTTTCAAGCAGAGGCAGAGAGAGGCAGGCTGCTGGTCACTTACCAGGCCTCAGGATTCAAACATGTTCACCTACAAACACCATTTGTCCATCCCAGCAAATGGGGCTGGTTTCCCACTAGTTTTCTGAGGCTCACCACATCAGTTTTAAGCAATCACAAAATATAATGAATGAAAACAAAATCGAAAAGAGGAATAAAGGAAAGGAGGTGGGAAAATACTTATAACCCCTGACCAAACGCCTGTTCTGCTCTCCTTACAGACCCCGTGCTAGGGGGAACCTGCCTTTTGCCCACATGTATGGTAGTTACACACTTCTTCAGTCGCCCAGCAAGTTACTCTCAGAGGGAATATCCATGGATTCTGCTCGGGGCCCCACCTGCCTTCCTAGAGCCTCACCTGGTTTTCCTGCCTTGAGGTAAAGACCTTTCACTCCTCCGTTCTGAGCAAAAAAGATTGATGTGTTGTTCCCACCAAGAAACCTAGTTCTATCTGTATTCCATCTAGCTGTATAAAGGCTTCAGGTTTGGTTTCTCATTCTTAACATTGCTTATTTGCAACATATTTTGGGAGGTTGAGGGGAAATACAGGCAAGACTGGTATTATGGTTTAGGAGCAAGGCTATGGCGCCATCTGCCGGTCACTTCTGAGTATGACAAAATTGAACTTGATTTGAGTTGCTTGTTTGTACAGGTGAAAATGAATTTATTTTATTTTATCTTTATTGTTGAGAGTATTACAGGTGTCTCATTTCCCCCCCCCCAATTGACCCCCTCCAATTTGCTCCCACCCCTTCCCCAGGTCTTCACCCCGTTATTGACTGTGTCCCTGGGTTATGCATATGTGCATATAACTTCTTTGGTTAATCTCTTCCCACCCTCCAGCCCCCCTCCCTCTTTCCCCTGAGATATGATCGTCTATTGCCTGCATCAATGTCTCTGGATCTATTTAGTTCATCAGATTCTTTTGTTCATTAGCTTCTTCTTAAAGAAGACTCTTCAACTTTTCCTGTAGTGCTGGTCTGGTGGTGATGAACTCCTTTAGCTTTTTCTTATCTGTGAAGCTTTTTATCTGACCTTCAATTCTAAATGATAGCTTTGCTGGGTAGAGCAATCTTGGTTGTAGTTCCATGTTTTTCATCACTTTGAATATTTCTTGCCACTCCCTTCTGGCCTGCAAAGTTTCTTTTGAGAAATCAGCTGACAGTCATATGGGTGCTCCCTTGTAGGTAACTAATTGCTTTTCTCTTGCTGCTTTTAAGATTCTCTCTTTGTCTTATCCTTTGGCATTTTAATGATGATGTGTCTTGCTGTGGGCCTCTTTGGGTTCCTCTTGTTTGGGACCCTCTGTGCTTCTTGGACTTGTAAGTCTATTTCTTTCCCCAGGTAGGGGAAGTTTTCTGTCATTATTTTTTTCAAATAGGTTTTCAATTTCTTGGTTTGTTTCTTCCCCTTCTAGCACCCCAATAATACAAATGTTGGTCTGCTTGAAGTTGTCTCAGAGGCTCCTTATACTATCTTCATATTTCTGGATTCTTCTTTCTTTTTGCTCCTCTGGTTGAGTGTTTTTTGTTTCCTCATGTCCCAAATTGCTGATTTGATTCTCAGAGTCCTCTACTCTACTGTTGACTCCCTGTAAATTATTCTTCATTTCAGTTCCTGTAGCCTTCATTTCAAATTGGTATTTTATTATGTCATCGATTTTCTGTTGTTTTTGTAATACTATCACTAATATGCTTGAGCACCCTTATAAACAAAATTCTGAACTCTGTATCTGTTAGCTTGCTTGGATCTATTTCATTTAGTTTCTTTTCTAGAGATTTTTTCTGTTCTTTCCTTTGTGACATGTTTCTTTGCCTCTGCATTTTGGCTGCTTCCAGGTGTTTGTTTCTGTGTATTAGGTAGAGCTGCTATGCTCCTGGAATTTGTAGAGTGGCTTTGTGTAGTAAGTGTCCTGTAGGGTCCAGTGTCTCAGCCTCCCCAGTCACCTGAGCTGGGCCTTCTAGGTGGTCCCCTGTGTGGGCTGTGTGCACTGTCCTGTTGTAGTTGAGCCTTGGTTGCTGTTGGTGTCACTGGGAGGAATTGACTCCCAGGCCAATCAGCTGTGAGGACCAGCTGCAACCACAGCCAAAGAGCTGCTGTGCTGGAGACCCCCCTATGGAGCAGGATTTCCTTCAGTGGAGCTTTGGTGTTCACCAAGTGCGCCCCTTGAGTGTGTCACTCTTGGATGTGGTAGGGTTGTAATCCAGCGTGGTCGAGTCTGACCACCAGGTGCACTGTCTCTGGGGCCTCCCGGGAGGTGCAAAGTCAGCCTCTGCCAGTGCCTTGCCCAGGGCCACCCAGCATGAGCTACACAGCAAACCATAGTTGGCTGCTACTTGTGCTGGGCTTAGAGTTGTCCAGGAGAGGCCCAGCTATGAGCCACTGCAGGCTGCCGCTAGTGCCAGGCCTGGGGCCACTTATCAAGCTGTATGGGGCCTGGTGCTGCTTGTTTGAGAGATTTTAGGAAAGTCCTGAGCATGAGGCTCGAGAGGCCACTTGCAGAGAGAAGCCCTGGAAATGGCCTGGATGAGCTGCAGGTGGGGAGGGGCGGGGCCTCCGGGAATCACGGGGCGGGGCCAAAGGTGAGTCAGGTGCTGGCGGTTCAAATATGGCGCCTGCCTGCTGGCTGTGCGGGGAGGACTCGCCAAAGGAGCAATGGTCTCTGCCAGCTCCTCTGCCTGGGAGGAAGCTGCCCCTCCACCTCTCGCCCGGATCTCAGGCAGGTTAGTTCCTCCCCGAGTGTCCCAGGTCCTTTCAGGCTGCTGCCCGGCGCTGGGCTCAGAGGGAGCGTCCGAGTGAGTCTGTGGGAGGGTCTTTAAGAGGAGCTGCTGGGGCTCCTGCAGCCTCCCTGACCCTCAGGGACAGTCCCCACTGGTTCCACAGCCCGGAGTTGTGGGGACGTCTCTTCCTGGCCCTGGAGCCTTGGGCGGGGGGCCTGCTGTGGGGCTGGGACCTCTCGCTTCTCCAGGAAACCCCCACCGCCGAGATTCCCTCCCGGGTTTACCCGGGTGGCATCAGATGTGGGCCCACGGCCCTGTCTCTGCGATTCAGCCCCGATCCGCCCGCGTCTCCGCCCCTCCTCCCGGTCTCGGTGCTTCTTCAGGTCCCTGGTTGTAGGGCTTCTGTTCAGCAGTTCTCAGGAGGCTCTGAGTGATGGTGGTTCTGTATTTTAGCTGTAATTTTGATGTGGTTGCGGAGGCGGCAGGCGCAGCTGTTACCTACGCCGCCGCCCTGAATTGATTTTAAAGTTCAAGTTGGGAAAGGTGTGTGCAACACGTGTAACTAACAAAGGGTCTGTGTCAAAAGCTAAAGAAATTTTACAAGTTAACATAAAAACTCAACAGAAAAATGAGCAAGGAGACTTAAAGGGGACTACGTAATAGAGGATATACTATGGACAATAAATTTGTGAAAGATGGTCAACTTTTTATTCTTAGAGACTCAGGGGCGGAAAAGAGGTGGAGAACCGCCCAGGTATAGCGGACATGGTCTGAACAAAACTCTCAGGTAATTCAGACCCTGCCACCAGGGGGAGTCCTTTCACTTCACTTTCATTTGCATCAGGGGAATGCAAATTTAAACCACAAGGAGGAACCACCACATACTCTAGAATGATTAAGATGAAAAGACTGACAATGCCAAGTTGGTACAAATGTCGGGCAACGGGTACTTTCATATACTGCTGGTGGGAGCACAAATTGATACAACATTGAAAAATTGTTCAGCACTATCTGGAGGCAGAGATGGGACCTGCCATGGGAAGGCCTTCTGGGTGTTATAGTTTTTGACCTGGGTGGTTATGTTTATGTTATATTAACTTATCTTTGATATCTTTTGAGCACTTAAAAATACATGTAACACTTCAGTTGTAAAGAGAAAAAGTTAAAGGTGGAAAGCTAAATTGGGATTCCTATAGGTGAGTTCAGGCAAGATTGTGGAAAGAAGATTGAAACTTAGGAAAGGAGAAAAGCAGGTGTGGGCTGGAAAATATCTCTACATGTTTCAGATTCTTCCCCTTAGGGGTCTGCCTCTCTTTCTTCGTCCTGAGAATTCTTTCCCTATGCCAACATCTTGTTTTGACTATTTTCCCCCCTTGAATTATCACCATTGGGATAATAACTGAAACCTGTTCAGGGGCCTTTAGAAGAGCACCAGTGACCTTAGGGGAGATAGTCTGGTCAAGTGGAGGCAGTGAAATCCAGAGTACCATTCTAGTGCCTCGATTAAGAAGCAGTGAATGTTTGGCTACTTTTGCACCAAGCACGCATGCAATTATATAAAGTTCAGTGCTCCTAAACTGCTATACTTCCATTACTTTTACACATCTATTATCTAAAACTTGGTTGTGATTTTAACTGCATTAGCCTACATTGATTCCCTTTTGTATTAGCATGTTTACTAGTTTTGCTAACTATATTTAAGAGTTTTCTGTGACCTTCTATTCCTGCGATACAACTCTGCCTGTATGACTTGGTCAAGTCATTTAACTCCTCCTGGTCTGTTTCTTCATTTGCAAAATGAAGATTATAATGTTCTTCAAAGTACTATCATGAGATTAAATGATACACATAAAGTGCACAGCACAGTGTCGGAAATGCAGTAAGGGCTCAATAAATGTTAAAATTATTATTTGCCCCGTAAACCAAAAGTTGACTGTTGTTTGGCATGGCTCACACAGGGGAGGCAGGATAGTGGTGGTGGTGAGGATGGAACTGTGGGTGGAGAAGTAAGCAGTCACCAGAGCAGGAGGATTTTGTATGTTGTTACCAAGATGATGGGTTTTATCCTATAGGCCAGTTTCTCAAGCCGCCTCTAATGGGAGTGTGATTTTCTGTCTGTAGGGTTGAGGGTATAGCCCAAGATGTTCCCCCCAAACATAATAGTTTCACTTCCCATTTAATTTAAAAAATACACAGGAATATAATATTGCATGTCAACTGTAACTGAAAAATGAATAAATTATATATATATAAATAAAATAAAAAATACATAGGAATTTTGTGATTCATTCCATAACATGTTCACTGGGAGGGAGGTGGCCTTCAGAGATCAATTTTTTTTTTTAAATTTTATTTTTGTTTAAAATATTACAGATGTCCCTCCCTTTTTCTCCCCAATGACCCGTTCTACCCTGTCCCACCCCCCCTGCCCAGTCCCCCTCGCCACCATTGTCCACATCCTTGGGTTGTGCATATGTGCATATAAATTCTTTGGTTAATCTCTCCCCCTCCACCCACCCGCCCTCCTCCATCCCTCTGACATTCGTCAGTCTGGTCCATGCTTCCATGTCATTGAATCTATTCTGTTTATCTGTTTATTAAGTTGTTTAGATTCCACATATAAGTGAGATCATGTGATATTTGTCTTTCACTGCCTGGCTTATTTCACTTAGCATAATTTTCTCCAGGTCCATCCATGCTGTTCCAAAGGGTACAAGGTCCTTCTTCTTTACAGCTGCGTAGTACTCCATGGTGTGAATGTCCCACAGTTTTTTAATCCACTCATCTATTGCTGGGCACTTGGGCTGTTTCCAGATCTTGGCTATTGTAAACTGTGCTGCTATGAGCATAGGGGTGCATATATTCTTTCTGATTAGTGTTTCAGGATTCTTAGGATACATTCCTAGAAGTGGGATCACTGGGTCAAAAGGCAGCTCCATTTTTAATTTTTTGAGGAACCTCCATACTGTTTTCCATAGTGGCTGCCCTAGTCTGCATTCCCACCAGCAGTGTACCAGGGTTCCCCTTTCTCCACATCTTCCCCAGCACGAGTTGTTTGTTGATTTGTTGATGGCAGCCATTCTCACAGGCGTGAAGTGATACCTCATTGTGGTTTTAATTTGCATCTCTCTGATGATTAGCGACGTTGAGCATTTTCTCCTGTGCCTCTTGCCCATCTGTATATCCTCTTTGGAGAAGTGTCTATTCAGATCCTTTGCCAATTTCTTAATTGGGTTGTCTGTCCTCCTCTTGCTGAGTAGTATGAGTTCTTTGTACCAGAGATCAATTCTTGGTTGAATAAAATGGATGACATATGGAAGCAGTCCATGTCCATTTTAGAGAAAACCATTTCCAATCACTGAACCAACTTTTTGAGATGTCCCAGTTTCAATACCATGGTTATCTTAAAGATGAGAATGATTCTAAAATCAAATATATATATATATATATATATATATATATATATATATATATATATATATCAGTGGCTAAACATTATAAATTCTATAATATTTTTTCTTAGGGGTTTAAAAAATCCTGGACTTTGGAAAAAATTCTGGAACAAGCTTGTGTTCTGATTATGCCGAAACTCCCACAGAGCCTGTTAGGACTGGGCTTTGCCCCGTAGCGTCCACAGGGGAGTGTGACAGGCTAACGGACGGAGGGCCAGGAAATGTCTTCATTACACTTCTTTGTGCCTTGACTGCAGGCAAACATCACTGTGATCACTGTTCAGAGGCAAATATCCCTGTAACCATTTCCGTGTGGGCACGTTTCCTCTGGGAACAAAGTGGGGCAAAGATGACACGGGAGGGTGGGGTCAGATACTCAGTCCCAGGACCGTCCAGGGAACCGAGGTGTCTGTCTTGTCCTAGGACTGGCCTTGCTTTCATGATATCTCCAAAAATTTCCTACTTAAAAAAAATCCTACTTTCCTACCAAGAAAAAGCTCAATATATGTTGGGGAGAAAGACCAACCCCCACACATTTCCCCGCCCCCCCCCCATAGTGTCAGCATTTTGTTAAAGTGAATAAAAGTGTTAAAAAAAACCAAAACAAACCAAAACCACAAACCCATATGCAGAAATTGGCAAGTGAAACACAAACAGTAGGAATTTGAAAGTCTAACCAGAACAAGTTTTTGAAAAGTCGAGGACAGATGACATGAAAGGCCTTTGGTAACTTATAGTATATAATCTTCATGTTTATTGGGTAATACTCACAGGCCAAACTTTACAGTTTATGTTCTTTAAAAGTCACATGAGAGCCTTAAAGCAGAATGCTGCCTGAAAATGATGAGATCTTTGGTGACATTTCATTGCGGCTGGATTTTTAAGCCTCCTAATCTTAAACACATGATTAATGTAGAGATGAGAGTTAGTCATAAGGCTTCATACTTCCTATTTATAGTCTAGTTTGTTTTATAGCTTGTAACAATTATAATAGGTCACAGTTGGAACTGGATTATAACCAAAAACATAATCCTACTAATATATTAAATAAAGCTGAAAGTTTAGCATAGATAAGAGCTTTTGAGGCTGTTTCCCCAAATTAGAATTTATTTTAGCACCTGACATGAAACAAAAAAATGACACATCAAAATAGAAACATAGCTAGGTAAATAAACAATATGTAACATCTCTTTATTTACTAGTATAACTTATCTAATACTTTATTACCATTTTCAAAAAAAGTTGATTCTTTCCCTAGGTAACTGGAAAACTTTTAAAAACATTATTTTAAAAACCTCACAACCAATTTTCATCTTATTTAGCAGATAAAATGTTTTTCATTTGTGAGCTTTCAGTTGGCACAAACTACATAAGGACCTCGACATACATACATTTTAATTTCATTTTTGTCATAACGTTAGTGAAAAATTAAATCAAGTGAATGAGGCTAAAGTATTGTTAAATCATTCTGGTGATCACAGTGTTCTGGGTAGAAAACTGCTTTGCTAGTGAACATTGGATAAAGCATATGGTACACGGGTAATATTTGAAACTTGCTACTCTTTTCCTGTATTTCTGCTCCAAGCGCCAATGGGGATAAAGACAAGGAAATAGGTCAAGGGGAGAAAAGAGCCTTTGGTGACTCAGGCAGCCTCAGATGGAGCAGTCTCAGCAGCTTCTCAGTGGGCCCTGGAAGGGCTTGCTGGATCCGTATGTGCCGCCATAGCCTTAAGTGGTACAACAGGGAACGGCAGGGGTCAGCACTCTTTCCTGTAAAGGAGCTTCTTTCTTTCCTTTCTGCCATTGTTGCTGGGGCTGGAGGGACATTAAAAGTGGCTGATATAAAATAAAAAGATGAAGGTTCTTTTAATATCTCTTTTTATCCTATTGGAAAGATTTTTTCAGGCTTATTTCTTAAACATCTAAGAGGGCATTACAATCTGAGATTATAAAACTAGATAGGTTATCATTTATTTTCCAGTGCTTTCCTTTTTAAGAAGATTATGTTTTTGGGCTTTTTTTGTGGGTTTTTTTGGTTAACCCTCACCCAAGGATATATTTTCCATTGATTTTTTAATTTTATTTTTAAGAGTGGACACATCAATGTGAGAGAGAAACATCGACTGGTTGCCTCCCGCACAAGCCCCAACCAGGACCAGGATCGAACCTGCAACCCAGTTACTTGCCCTTGACTGGGAATCGAACCTGAGATCCTTCAGTGTGTGGGCCGATGTTCTTACCACTGAGCAACATCGGCCAGGGCAAGATGATTATGTTTTAAGGCCTACTACTATTATGTAATAAAACCCCCAGAAATTTAAGGAACTGTACATTTTCCTTTTTAATAAAGCACATGGCAAAACAATACTTTATTTAATAAATGTATAGGAAATTACAATTTAAAAATTGCAAATACAGCACATATACTATACTTTGATTTTAAATTACATGGACAAAAACACCAGCTTCGAAATCGTTCTAAAACCAATCATATGCAAAATACTGGTTTCTGAAGGGGCATATGGAAAAGTGTCTACAATTTCTTAACCTGTGATATGGCTTACTTAGCAACAGATGCTTATTTAGAGAAGCACAAACTTTCCGGATGTACAGTATCTTCAAGGTGTAGGGCGGACACAGTGGCACATCCCAATTTTCTGTCGCAGTTATTTCAGAAAATATGCAATTGCAGTATTGAAACTGACATGGTCAGAGAAAGTCCCCATAAATGTTTTCCAGTCTTACTGAAAACCAGAAACTGTTTGGTGGTCCTCACAGTATGACTAGAAGGACAGGTTAGCCCCGTTTTCAGCCAGAATTCAGTGACAGGCTGGCCGGAGTGCACACGCACAGTTCAACAAGAGGAGCTCCTACAAGTTCTCTCCAACTTCTGTGCTCCTACCAACACCACCAACAGTGTCCCTGCTTGGTGATCTGTAAGACAAGTCTGAAGCTCTGCTGGCGATTCACATAACAGATTGCAGTTAGGGTTTGCAAATGGTACTTTGGTTATAAAGGTATTAAGCTTAATCAGGTACTTGGAGATCAGACTTGCCTGCCCTCAACGCAGCATAGCGAGGTGCCACATTTGTTTGTGACTAACACCCAAATGGCTCATGAGCTAAACATGGTTCAAAGACAAATTGAACCAAATGAACTGATCTTGTACCTAGGAACACAGTCTGTAACTTTAAATTTACTATATGTCAGGCACAGTCAACAGAAGAATTGCCTAAAACCTTGTATCGAAGGGGCTCAGATTCTGTAAGAACATCTTACTCCTTATGATGAACCAATTAATATAAATGCCTAAAGAAAATAAACTTAGCTACTGTGCTTGTTTCAGAAGTGAACGATTCTCTCTTCTACAGTAGTGGGAGTGGATGTGAGAAGCACAGCCCCGTGGCTTATTAGCCAATGGCCTTTGCTTGTGGCTGCACAGTGTAGTCTGTTTCTATCGATCAGAATAATCAGCTGTTGAAAAACGGTTTTTCTTACTTGGAAACACCTTTAAAGTGGTGCTTTGTCTCTGAAAGATGGTTTTCTCCTCACATTAAGAGGAAAGGGAAGCTCATGTCTATGTCTATTCTGGGAAAATTCTACCAAAGATAAACACTGTTAGTGAGGACCTCTGGGTTCAACAGACAGAACCAGAACACAGAGACTCCTAAGAAGAGAAAACTTCATTTTAGAAAATGGAAATATAGCATCCAGAGTTGAAAAAGAAACAACAATAAGAACTCCAGTGAGTTGGCAAATAATACTGATGGGAGCTGCAAGTAGTGAAAATCTGGGCTCCAGTTACACAGGCAGAGCTAATGGAAAATGTATGTGTGAATTACAGTCACTTCTGGTTCTGCATTTCAAAGCTCTCTGAAATATGCCTCATTCAACCGCATTCCCCACATTGTATTTCTAAGGCAGCACGGTCATTAACGAAACAATACGCCTTTTCCTAAAATAAATCAAAAGGCTAGTCTGGCCAGACTTGTGAAACGCAGGTTTATGTACACAGCTAAATGATTATTTGCAATGTTAATGAAAACACGTTGCACTGAAAAACTGCCCAGTTTTTATGTAATGATGTGTTTTCCCAGTGCAAAGTGAACAATGGCAGGTGTTTATCCAGGCTCAGCTGCTTCTCACAGGACAATGGACTGCTCTTTCTCTGAGGGCCGGCTGAGCGGTGTACCTGGTGGTTGTGGCTCAGGGGGTGAAGCACAGACCACGTGTTCTGTGTCAGAAGCTGGGCAGTCCCCGCTCGCATATGCTAAGTTCACATCCTTCTCTGTGGGTTTTGTCAAGTTACAAAGAGTTAAATCTATCAATTATCAAATCTCACAGACCCAGTAGAGTAAAAGTACAAAATCTGTAGTTCTTGCCACAAAAACAAAACAAAGCACAGATAACTTCAGGTGTACCTAATTTGAAACAGAACATAATAATTAGGGTTTACAAAAGTTGTCATTGTTTCTGCATTTTACAAAAGGATCCTTTTCAATTCTCAAATGGATTTCAGACTGTTTTACCCAATAACTTTTCAAGGAACAGTTTGATGTGAAAAGTTAGACATACCTATATAAGATAAAGGAAACTTTACAGGAAAGAAGCTCAGTGGATGTGGGAAACAACTGCAAATATGGGAAAATCCATTATCACACAACGCATCTCCTCTCCTTCCTCTGCTAGGTGCACACAGTACGCGAACGCCCAGGTGCGCACTGACGTGCCTCTCATTTAGTCTCACTTGCCTTCTACATTTAAGAGGTTTTTTTTTTTTAAATATAGGACAATACACAATAAAAAAGAGTATTCTGGTTTAAACAATTTATGTGCTCTTGAAATTTTTGAAAAATTCAAATCATTTTAAATGGATTCACGGTAAGGATTCCATAAAATTTTCAAGTTTGTTACACTGGGCTTTATTAGGTACCATTAACCCTCCCTCATCGACCTCTTTGTTGGATCCCATCAACTCTTCACAACCTTTCAGGTAAATCCAGGTTTTATTTTAGCTTTACTTATAGTGAGGTACTTGGTAGAAAGATGAAATCTGTTTCATATTCTTCCCTTATATTTTAAGTCATCTGCCCGCCTATCTAGGATTTCATCTCACAGCCTGTCTGGTACATGTTACTTTCGTCTGATCCTCTGCTGAAAATGCACTCCTAATCCGCATAAAGATGATCCCAAACCAGCATATTCACAGTTGCCTCTTTAATACAACTGTTACCAGTTAGGTTGCCTTCTGTTTGGAAACTTTTATGCTTAACCTCCCTACCTCACAAATTTAATGTCCATCCTATTCCAGTGATTTAAACACACACACACACACACACACACACACACACACACACACACTCTCTCTCTCTCTCTCTCTCTCTCTCTCTCTCACACACACACACACACACACACACACACACACACGCACACACACACACGGTCAAAAACCCTTAAAATTTTTGTCTGCTGAGATTAACATCTTCCCCTAACTCCTTTCAGCATCTGCTATGGTATTATTGGAAAACATCAAAATTGTATCTTAGGGTTTCTGGAGTCTGTGGAGAGCTCCTAACCCATATCATCAAACAGACAGTCTCTCTGGAGAAATGTAGTTAATCTTCATGTGAGAGGTGGGAGTTACAAACTGAACATTAGCCCTCCAGAGCTCTACCCTGAAAGGCACACACGGATGAGCTGGTATGGAGGCAGGAAGCAAGGTACCAAGCAAACTTTCTGTACAAAACATAAGGCAGTTCTTAACAGGACAGAGCATCATTGTTTACATTTTGCAGACTCTTGCCGTTCTTAAGTAAAGATAAATTCCATGAGCAATAAAAGTGATTTCAGGACGACTTAAATCTGAAACTCCACACCCCATCCTTGCTCCCATATTTTGTTTAAATTATCATGTAGGAATTTCAGTTTAAGATTAACTTCTGCCATTCAGAATAATACAGAAAATATTTCCTAAGCAATTTAATGACTGACCACAATATGTAAAGATTTGGTTCTGATAAGATTACAAATAACCAAAAGTGTTAACTTTGAGATTCAAAACCCTGTAACACATGGAAAAAGTTGTTTATAACCTATAATAATACCATTAAGACTTAGTTATGAAATAAACCATTTCTGAAACACTTAGGAAAACATGCTTATTCCACTCTGGTAATTACTAGTACTTTCTGAAACCTGTTGAGAAATAATTTCTGTAAAAAGAGAGCTGAGTGTCAAATTCCAGAAGCTGGGTGTCAAGATTATGTTTAAAAAAAATCAGCTTCCAGCACTGGCTTGATATAAAATGGGCTTTAAAAAGGATTTTGAAATGCAAATACAGAACTCTTGATGCTTCCTGCATTACACATACTCTGTTGTGATCCATGAAGTATGGTCTTGGATTGTCTTCTCTGAGGTATCTGTAGAGTCATGTCTCGTTCTGTAAACAGTGTTTTGGAAACATCTTCATGTGAAATCATGGTGAAGTCTCATTTTACCACTCGACAAAAACTAGCACTCTCAGGCTGGCTGCAAGACCGGTGTGTGATGTGGCACAGCTGTCAGGAATTCCACTCTCTCACTCGGGTGTGCATTTATTGCTCTCAAGTCTGCGACTGCAGGGTAGATAGGGCAGTAGTCCCCCAAGCATCTAAAATTAGGAACTGGCACTCTGGCAGTTTGCACAAGTTCTGTCCACTTCCTGCCTATAACTCTGAAGCTGAATAGTACATTTATACATGCCAAATGTGTTCAGTAACAAATGCTTGGCTTTGGACTGCACTTCCTCCCATTTAGATGAACTTCCAGGAACTGCAATGTCAAGAAAATATCGTTACTATTTGTTGTACATTACACATTTGTGAATAAGACACAGGGAAGAAAACCTTAGGAGACTGTGAACATATTTTTGCTAGTTTGATTTCTACCCTCTCGAAGCTGTTCTGTTAGAGATGTGTCAGTTTGCAAAGCCAGATCGGTTCTCGTTATGCACTCTCTCCAGTCCACTCTCAGCTAGAGAAAAATCTAGATATCAGTTACAAGTCTTTCATCTTTTGTTCTTTTTTTAATAAACCACATGCATGTACTATTTTGATAAAAAATAAAATAAAAAGCATCAATCTGTGAAATGATTTAAAGAAATAAACATAGGCTCTAGCTTTTGTTATGTAGAAAAAGCATGGCAAATATGCTTAATGCCTTTAATCTGAAGGCAAAAATCTACATGTAACGTCTCATTTCAGAGAGATAAAAATTATTGCTCTGCTATAAATACTGACCTGCAACTCACCTTTTAAAGAGCCCACACCTCCCTGAAAACAAATCTTTCCAGCAGAAAAGTCTTCCTACTTAATTGTAAGCACAGATATTGAATCCCAAAGACAGAAGCCCACCAACCCCAGTGTTTACCGTCAGCGACATACTTAGCTGTATGTGTGCAATGGCCATGGGTTTTCCTGAAGTGAGAGACCAGACATTTAAATCTTCCACTGAATGAACATCTTCTATTTTCATCAAGGCTTCTCTGATATAGTCGACATTCAAATGCCTTGGTACACCTATTAGTTCAGAACATATCATTTATAAGTAAAGTTTATCTTGGGGGGGGGGGGAGTTATACATTACTGGTAGGACTTTAAAAAAACAACCAACTGGCTTTGCTAAATTCATTTTAAATGAACACTTTAAAATATATTAATAATTTAAGATAAACCATGCAAACATATAGCAGGATATACACAAAAGGTTAAGAAACACTTTAACAATGTTCACTCTCAATAAAAAGGAATGTTAATCAACCCAGGATACTTCATTTAACAAATAAGCTGGAACAGACAAACAAAGAAAAAGAAAGGAACATCCAGTGATGGCTAACCTACTGTCGAGAACTTATATTTACATGCTTATGTAACATTAGTAAGGCAGGGATGCTGAAAACATAACAAAGTAGCAAGTTAAACTGAAATTAAGAAATTAATAAATAAGCCACTAAACATACTTGTATTAAGAATCAAAAGCTGCATTCTTGTCCTAGCGCCACAGCTGATTCGCAGCGCGGCTGTAATGACGTTAGGCTACCCTAATAAGCCTCAGTTTCCTTGTTGGCCAACGGGGATGCTGATGTCTGCCTTACCTACTTTTCTCAGCTATTATAAGAACCAAATGGGTGACAGATGGGAGGGAGTGCATGGATTCTCACACCTTATGCACAGGTAAGGTGGTGTTACTGTAGCCTAATAAGTGTCAGTAAAAAAAAGACAAGACATGGCTCCTTCCCACTGTGTCTCCCCAAGACCCCCAACTTCACTTAGGGAAGTAATGCAGCCACAAATGGAATATGAGTGAGATCTTACCTTCTAGCATTATAACTACTGTGTCCCATATGATGCGAAATGTTGTAAAAGCCACAAGTAATGAAAATACGTATGTACAGATGGGATCGGCAATCTTGTATTCTGGCTGTGAGGTGATAGATCAAAACTGTGTGATTAGATACTGACAGACATAAAACAGACTGTAAAGCAAACTAAGGTATGCTCTGTCCCCTGTTCTTTAGCAGGACTGCAGAATAGCTTTAAAACCTGGACCCTGCCACTGAGAAACTCTTTCCTAGACTGTTTAAATGCCTTTCCTCACGGGACCCATTTCCAGAAGGTTCCGGTTGGTTCTGCTATTTTCGTCCGCACCTTCTCTAAATCCCCCATCCAGAACCACAGATGTCAGAGCAGCAGTTTTAGCAGTCACCAGTTGGATTTAAGCCCCTCCTATTTAAGAGGAGGGGACTCAAATTTAGAGTTAAGGGACTTGCTCAAGGTCAAAGCACTAATGGCAGAGCCAACACTAGAACCCAGGTTTCTGGATTTTACTACATGCAGATTCCAGCACCTGGCAGTTAAATGATAAGGCTTAAAATCAATTTCTCCAGTGAAGGCACTACCAAAGCCAGCTACAGATAAGTTACCTCGTGATGTGATACTATTGTGTTCAGTGCTAACAAAAGAGTTATATAGACTGGTGGCTCAGTTAGGTCTCATAAGTGCAAAATGAACAGGAGTGGCACTGGTGGCCAGTATACTGATAAAAACAATCAGTTTTAGTTTTAATGTTGAAATTAAATATATTTTAAAATAGAAAAATTAGCAATCATAGTACCTTGAATCGTATGATGTAGGCAGCTATTAGCACACCAACACTTTGTACCAAATCCCCCAAAGCATGCACAAACGCAGCTCTCACTGCCAAGCTATCCTGCCCATGGTTGTGTCCACACCCAGGACTTGTGGTAGAAGAATTTGAAGGCAGGGAGTGGGAATGGGCGTGATGGTGACCAGACTGGTTCAACAGAAACCCCATTCTGTTAAAAATAAAAGAAAACATTATTATTATTCCTAACACTATTGATAAAAATACATGTGACTAATCAGACCTGAATGAGGCAACACGGAACTCATTCATTTACTAAATATTTGAGCACTTATTATGCAGGTACTATTTTAGGTGCTGGGGTCAAAAGAGTAACTAAGACCGACAGATCCCTATCCCCCTAGAGCTTATGTTCTAGTAGGGAAGGCAGAGAAGTAAACAAATAAATACCTAGTATACTGCTAGGTGATGAGAATGCTTTGAAGAAAAGTAAAGCATTGCTAGGGGATGGAGAGTGATGGGGAGAGTGGTCAGAGAAGGCCTCAGATATTTCATGAGAGCAGAGACTGGAATGAAGTCAGGAGGCAAGCTGTGGTGGAAAAGTGTTCTAGGCAGAAGGAATACCAGGGCAAAGGCCCTGGTGCAAATGTACTCTATGTGCTTAAAAAAAGCAAGGCAGCCATTGTAGCTAGAGTAAAGTGAGCAAGAGTGTTAGGAAATGAGTTGGAAAGTACAAAGGATCTTATTAAAAAGGCCATGGTAAGGACTTTTGATTTTATTCTAAGTACAAATAGAAACCACTAGATGGACAGGCAAACCATGGTCTGTAGACCATATTTGGCCCACAGCCTGTTTTTGTAAATAAAGTTTTACTGGAACACAGCCATGCTCATTTGTGTACATATTGAATGTGGCTGCTTTCTAAGTAGCTGCAAAAGACTGTATGGCTCTAAAAGCCTAAATATTTACTATCTAGCCCTTTACAGAAAAAGTTTGCTGACCCCTGATCCAAATGATTAAGTATATAACTTAAAAATTTCATAGTTTTTAGGAAAAAAGTTGGTAGTTAAAATCTCAACATAGAAGTATTATAAAAATTAAAGTAAAAAACACGTTGTCCTATTTAAATTCCTGATTGTTAGTCAAACTTCAGTATACCTGAGCAAACTAATGAGGAATTTATAATTCCAAGTGTTTTATTAGCATTTATAAGAAAATCTGATGTACTATATAATTTATAAATATGTTAAAATAGCACCACATATTATTGAATGTAAATTCATAGTATTTGAGAATATTGTGAAAACAATATAGAGTGTATGCTACCATAATGGTGGATACATGTCACTATACATTTGTCCAAACCCATTAACGTACAACACCAGGAGTGAACTTTAAGATAAACTATGGACTTTGGGTGATTATGATGAAAATGTAGGTTCATCAATTGTAACAACATACCACTCTGGTGAAGGATGCTGATAATGGGGGAGGTTGTGCACATGTGGGGGCAGGAAGTATATGGGAAATCTCTGTACCTTCCTCTCAGTTTCGCTGTGAACCTAAAAATGCTCTAAAAAGTAAAGCCTATTGAAAAAAATTTTTTAAATAGAGCTTACATTACGTTAACTGCAACTCCAACAGCTGCGGTAATAAGCATTATATCTCCATTTATTTCATATTTCATATGGATAGTTCTTTGGACAGCTTCATATAGGAGGAATCCCATTAGTATATAAACCAACAGCACACTAATCATAGCTGACAAAACCTCTGGAGGGAAAAATATAAAAAACAAATGTATTAGTGGTATGGTTATTACACCTCATACAAACTCAGTACCATACAATCTTTTATTTATTTGGATCTCCTTTCCTCTAAGAAGATAAAAGTACTATATCATTTGTTATGTTTTTCTTAAAAAATTTTTTTAGTTTGACAAAGACCATTTTTTAAAAACTGAAGTATAACTGACATATTATATTAGTTTCAGGTATACTATATATTTTTTTATTTTAAAAGGATTTAGTAGTTTGATCTGAATCCCCCAATAACTCACTCCCACCATTCACCACCCTCCCTTCATCCCTTTAGGGTCAAATTATGCATATTCATAGACCATACACATGGTATAAAATGAAAAACTGAGGAAAAAATGTTTGTAATACACACGACTATACGAGAAATTCCAATAAGAATAAGATTTCTCTTTGACCCTTACTAAATTGGTAAAGATTAAAAAGTTTGATAATAGCCAAGTCAGCAAGGATATACTAGTGGAAGGATCAAATGGAACTATTCTTTGGAGAGCAGTTAGCAACACTAATCAAAATTAAAAATGCACGTATTCCTTGATTCTAGGAATCTATCTGATTGAAACACATCCATATGTATGCAAAGATATCTGCAAGGTTTTTCACTGCAGCTTTGTCAGTAGCATCAAAAAAGATCTGGGGACATATTAAATGTTCACCAATAAGGAACTTAATGGACAAATGATGGTATATATATACAATGGGATAAAATACAACCGTTTATGTACAAAGAAGAAAAAAATAGGCAAATTGATAACTACAAGATAGATAGACAAGAAAGTGTTACATCTGGGAAGTGGGAGTTTGGAGAATCTACTTTTCATTTTATTCTTTTTGGTAATATTTGAAATGTTGTAAGTTTTGAAGCACAAACACATATTACCTTTAGACTAAATAAAAACAAACACATTTTATGCACGCAAGTATTCATGAGTGTACTCTGACCCAGGAAATCCTCTTCTAGGAATGATATATACTCATGCCAGCTGAGTTGCACACGTGTAAAATGAGGTATGTTATGAAGGTATTTCTCAAGCATTGCATATAATAGCAAATCATTGAAAACAATAAAAAAGTGATTAGTAGAGGCCTTATAACACGGGAATACTATACAGCTGTAAAAAAATAAATAAGACTCTATGTTTTGATAAGGAATAATGTCCAAAATACAGTGTTATGTGAAAAAAGCAAAGTACATAACTGTGTATGGTGTTAACATTTGTGTAAAAGAAAAAAGTATATAAATAATGACCTGTACATGAAGTACCAGGAAGGATGTACAAAGTACTGATAAAAAAACTGGTTATGAGGAGCATGGGTGAGGAGACAGAGATGGCTTTGCACTATATAAGCTTTCATACCATATAAATTTTCTACCATGTGAGTATAAAGTAGAAATAATTTTGTATCTTTTCAAAATAACCAAAAATAGGCAATGTGAAATATATATTAAAATAATTAACTAACATTATTATATAAAACAAGTGGTTAACACACAAAACAAGAAAATACTTTTAAAGAAAATGTTTCCTAGAGACACCAGACATTAATCCTGTTAAGTGTTAAAACGTAAAAGAATCTGGAAAATTGTTATCTGGGTCAACTCATTGCTCGAAGGTTCCAGGCAGTTCAAGTATATTGGACTTTGATACACTTTTATTCCAACCTATAACTTATAATACAGAAAAATGATCTAGAAGTTTCCTGAAGATGTATCATTAATTTAGATGAAACTCCAATAAAATTTAGTAAATTAACAGAACAAATGTTGGAATAAGACAAAAAAACCACAATTACTATTCAAAACCATGGTACACCTATTCCTGACATACTAATAATAATCATCATACTTCAAAAGAGATACAGGGCTGAAGAAGCAGAGAAAAGACCAACTGAAATACACAAAGCTGTGGAGAGACACCCATAGCCCAGACTTGAAGCTCCTTGAGGAGACGACCAAGTTACAGCCCATGCCACATTCACTACAGCACTCAGCAGACCACTGCTGAGTAGGAAAATTATAACAATATACTGGCATGTAACAGGTACTCAAATATTTGTGGATAAATTTTTAGAATGAAGTTAGGCTGAACAAGGTAAGATAAAAGGCTATACAACTGCATACAAAATAAGAAAGTTAAGCTAAATATGAATAATAGGCTACTGTAGTCCCCATTATCTGCAGTTTCATTTTCTGTGGTTTCAGTTATAGACAACCTCGGTACGAAAACATTAAATGAAAAATTCCAGGTACAAACAATTCATAAGTTTTAAATTGTGTACCATTCTGAGTACCATGATGAAATCTTGCACTGCCCACTCTGTCCCACCTAAGACGTGAATCATTCCTTTGTAAAGCGTATCCACGCTGTATACGCTCCCTGATAGTCACTCAGTAGTCCTCTGTTATCAGATCTGTTATCAGACAGAGACGGACCACATTCATATAACTTTTATTATAGCATATTGTTATAATTTTTCTACTTCATTATTTATTGTTGTAATCTCTTACCATGCCTAATTTATAAATTAAACTTTATCTTAGGTATATATGTAAAGGAAATAGCACAGTATATATAGGGTTAGATACTATCCACAGTTTTAAGTACCCACTGGGGGTCTTGGACTATATTCCTTGTGGATAAGGGGAGAATACTGTATTTATTAAATACCCCAAAACAAAAATAGGTTAAAAGAGAAGAATTAAGCCAAATACAAGACAGAAAACATGAATTTCTTGTCTTAAGTTATAACTGCTGATGGTAAAATACATAAATAACATAAAGAAGAAATAATTTAAAAATTTTAAAGTGTAAAATTTCATGTACTAGTGGTAGCCTCATTTTACTCACAAAAAAGAACTTTAATTCTCTTTAAAACTGGTATTTAAAAAATTTCAATACTAAAAAATAAAAATACCAATCCTTCTCAAACTCTTCCAAAATAAGAAAACGTCAAGGTTGAACTAGCAATTAGGCCACCATAGTTTTTAAGGTGCCGCAATCAAATTTTTAAATATGAAATTACAAAGCAATACACATTTACATTAATGACAGAGATGTGATTGCTTATGACTACATATAATCAATAATTTAAAATACTTAAGAAGCCTCTATTATTAGGTTGACCATACTTTTTCCAGTTTTCCCAGGATAGTCCCAATTTATGCCTCTGGCCTGGCATAATTATTAAAAGTGCCCCATTTCACTCTCAACAGTTACCCTAGTAGGTATGTCAGATAAAATGCTGGACGCCCAGTTAAATTTGCATTTCAGATAAAAAAACATAATATTTTAGTATAACTAGTCCCGTGCAATATTTCAGACATATTGGGCATCATATAATATTTCAGAGAAATTGGACATGTGTGGAATGCATGCTCTAAATCTGGTAAGTCCACAATCCCAGTGATAATTTACCTAAACACTTAAAATTGCCTTTTTGTGAACTCACAGATACAGCAAAACCACCTTCAAAATACAGTAAAATGAAAGTCACACTACAGAATAAACTGAGTTCTTTGGCAAGCAGGATTCCCAGCTGACTAGGAGCTGAAAGTGCAGTCTTCTACAACACAGTTTTCACCCAAGAGAGTAGCATAAAAAGGATCCCAATGACTGTCCACAGTTAAGAGTAATGGAATTCAGCTAATTTCTAGAAATTCCCAAACAATATATTAAGATACTGCTATCAATGATATCCCTTTTCCAGCAATTCATAAGGAATGTGCCTCACATCTAGTTCCCTTGGTGAAAGGCAAAGACATTCATCTGTTATTTTTTATTCTAATTACCTATAAAAATGTCTTCTAGCCAGAAAATTGATAAATGCAAAAGGAAAAAAAAACACACAAAATTTTAAGTAGATTTTTAGGACTGAGGATTATAATTGAGAAGTATAAGGCACATATACTACTATACAGCTAAAAATCCTAATAGTAGTAATATGACGATTTATTCTGATAAAAGGAACAAAAAGCTCTTTCATTGTGAATAAATGAAACTTTGGTGAAATATGAATAGGACTAATTAGTGTTTAACATTTTTTCCTAGTATGTTTAACATGATGGAATGCAGATAAACATAGGCAAGATGCTTTCCCCCCTACAACATTTAACAGAGAGGGAAACTTTCAATCAACAATGAAATTATGACTTGCTCTATCTTCTCATTCTTGCTCTGGTTGGTCTCTGGTCATATAACATACAATAAAGTTTTTCAAGATAAAAGGAGTGCATAACATATACAGACTTTTCAGTTTCTAAAGGAGACTCAGGAACTCACACAACTGAAACCCTAGATTTCTGTGGAAGTTACTACCCTGTTAGCTTTAGGTAAACTTGACTAAATGGAAATTCAGCAAAAATGAAAAACTCTTCAGATTTTTATGGAAATTCTAGAAAACCTATTCTTAGAGTAGTTCTAACATAATTTGCTACTTTATGCACAAATAATTAAATCACTTCACTTGGCTGAATGAGCATGGAGGAGGGAGTAAGATAAGTGAATGTGTGCTCTTTGTTATAACATCCCTTGGGTCTTTTTATTCAGCTGAAATACAAACAAATGTTTGTGGTCAATGATCTAATAGAAACTAACATACACCATGAATTTCACACACAGTGTGAATAAACAGTTTTGGTTTGAATGGACAACGGTAAGAGAGAAAAGTAAATAGGGGAAAACATAAATGATTATCAAGTTTTGCTGGTACTATAAAATATAAAAGATGTTTACTGTACATTTTAACACATCTATAAATTACCAAAACTAGAGGTTTTTAAGGTTCATATGAAAAATACTGAGTTCTTCTCTGGCCTCTTTCATTATTCTACATCAGATACCTCATTCTTTCTCCCTGTAGCATTTAATACCATTTATGATTATGTTGTGTTTGCGTGCATGTTTACTGCCTGTCTCCCCACACTATACTATTATTTACTCAGTGAACAGGTAACTACTGAGGGCCTATTCAGTGAGCAGGGAAAACTCTGCTTCAACTACGGAAAACCATGCTCAGTTCAAGCACATTTGCTTTTGTGTGCGTGCTGCCTAGGTGTACTGACCTTCCATCACTGTTAACGTCGCTGACACTGTGATAATGAATATATTTCCCTTAAATTATATAAAACCTGTCTTGCTATTGTCTCAAAGACCTACAGATAGAACACATCTAAAGACATTTCAGATGTCTATAAGAATTAATAGGGAAGGGAAGTGGAGATATAGTCTCTCCTCCACTGCCTTTTATGCTATTTCTCTTTCCTACCTTCTCCCAATAGAAAGTAGAAAGGAAATAGAAGAAATATCAGTGAGCTGTACTGGATTTGCCTAGGACTTCCAAACTAATACTTGTATTTCAATTCAGCCACAGACAAGCCAGCGGCACTCAGGCTAAAGGCAACATATAGGATTTTCAGTGGCCCATTTGTGCCACCAGAATGTCAAGCTAAACTACAAAGTTTGTCTTTGGATCCTCTTACCTTCCATTCTAAGTAATCTCTTATTTTCTGCCTTCTCACCACTCCCTCTTTCCATACCCCGGGTTTCCCCCAGTACTCCAAGTTGACTTTTGGCTATCCAACACTGGCTACCTCACTCATGTCTTCTTCTGCCTCAATAAAAACTGAATTCTAGGAAGTACCAATTCTTTTCCTATAGATGTTCATACGATATGAATTAATTCTCACTGAGATATAAATAATGAGTAGGCATAACTCATGTCGGGGGAGAGAGGAAGTTGTTAAAATTAATCACTAACTAGAAAGAAGAGATTTCTTTGGCTGCATGTATGGGGGAAGATATTTTTTAGCTGGATACTTTCTGCTCCTTTAGCATCAGGGAATAAAATAACAAACTACGCAGAATTAGCATTATAAACATATACCTACCCCAGGACAACAATCATTCAGCCAGGTTAACCAGCATCTTTGCTCAGTAGCACTACACACTGATACAAAAGACTCCTGCACTGTCATTTTGCCACTAACCTAGGCTGATGACCTGCATTACCAAAGTGAGTATCTCGCTTTTTATTTCAAATACCAACAACTCCGCTTACTACAGTCCTTTCACATGATCACTATCTTTATGTAATTCACCCAGCCTCTCCAGCCCAAGAACTGAAAGAAAAACCATATGAATGAAGTCAATTCTACTCATAATCCACAGACAAGGATAAAAGCAAGCAAGGGGATGTTCCGTTTTTTAATTGTTTAACGTATATCTTTATTGATTTCAGAGAGAGGAAGGGGGAGAGAGAGAGATAGAAACATCAATGATGAGAGGGTCGTCACTGATCAGCTTCCTCCTGCACGCCCCAACTGGGGATCGAGCCCACAACCCAGGCGTGTGCCCTGACCAAGAATTGAACTGGGATCTCCTGGCCCCTAGGTCGATGCTCAATCGCTGAGCCAGGCAAGGAGAATGTTCTCTTTAGAATAGCATATCCCCTTGGTCTGAGAGAGAGTGCCATTCCTCCTAAGGATTTGTGGAATTTCTCTCACAGCGTGGCTTCATTAAGTTCTAAGTTTTAGTAACTTCCAGAACAAGGTGGAATACCCACAGTCAAATAAACCCAGGCATTTAAAAATAACTCACATATGGTTTCTACCCCACTCTCCCTCTTCCCACAAAAGAGCAGCCACTGTAGCTCACTGAAAGGAATGGAGAAAGAGAAGAGAAAGGAAAAGAAAAAGAAACACCTGAATGAGTTTACACAGTCTTTGAGTTCACATGAAGGAAAGGAAAGTACCAAGAGACCGGTACTAATTCCTGGAATAGCCCCTTGGGCTTACCCTTCAAATCCCAAACTACCTTTTTCTCATCTTGACTGAATGATTTTCGCTAAAATAAATTTTGTCATATTGCCAAAAATGTTACCAAAAAGCAAATCTTTTAAAATAGTTATTTAATCATCAGGTTGGTCTGGCTGGCGTGGCTCAGTGGTTGAGCATCGCGACCTATGATCCGGGAGATTGCAGTTCGATTCCCAGTCAGGGCACATGCCCGGGCTGTGGACTCAATCCTTGGTTGGGGGCATGCAGGAGGCAACCGGTCAATGACTGTCTCATCATTGATGTTTCTCTCTCTCTCTCTCTCCCTTCCTCTCTCTGAAATCAATAAAGACATACACACACACACACACACACACACACACACACACATATATTTTTAAAGACATTAATCATCGGCTTGAATCATCTTTTTTCCTACCTAGCTGAGACAGTTATGCTGAGGGAATAAGAAGTCTGATTACGGGGAGAAGGGAAGGCAGGCAATCTAGGAGCATGGGTTGAGAGATATAAAAAATCTGGGTAGTATGCTACACTGGCAGGTAGAAGAGGGAAGGAAAAGATGACTGAAACTAACATTTACTGGAAATTTACCATGTGCCAGGTACCCTGTTAGGTACTTATACCTTACCACCTTGCCTTATGTTTTCTTCAATTCTGCAATATAAGTATTATCATCCTAGTTTTCCAGAAGAAACTCATAGAGAAGTTAAATCATTCACCAAAAGGTCATATAGCTACTAAAACTGCAGATCTCAGATCTGAACAAAAGACAATTAAAACACAAAACTCTAAAAGTGGTAACTACCCAAACAAACAAATAGGACAGGCCCCTGAGATGAAGAATAAACTCCTTTCTGACTAATTTGTTAATTAGTCAAAAGGATCTATAAGTCAGGCTGTACCACCCAGCTATGTTATGGATCAAATAAATTTGTATAGCCTAGTCTGTGAACATGACCATAGTTTCAGAATTACAGATAAATGTTTTCAAGTCCCAAATATTTTAATCTCCAAATTTCAAAAATACCCCTATTCCCAGTTTGGAAATTGGTTTAACTTACCCCAAACACAAGTGGTTTGAGGATCACAAGCTATACTAAATTAACTGTTTCACCATTTTCACATCGTATTTACTCAGCCTGCATATGCAACAATTCGATTAATAGCTTCTTGACTTTTTTCCTTCAGCCCACTCCCATGTACCTTCTAACTTCCAAAGATTTCTTAAAATTTCTTGTTTATTAGTGACCCAACATTGGCTTCTCTCTGCTGTTTTGGTACTTTTTATTTCAATGGACTCTGAGGCGAGACAGTAGTCAAATGCTAATATCTAATCCACCATGTTAAACTTAGTACTTTCAAGGAAAGGGAAAGATCTTGACTTTCTGTAGGAATTTTCAGAGACACAATAGGACCAGTCAATTCTATTTTCTCTCATCTTTTCAGAATGCTTATCATCTATGAAGAAACAAAGTGACTATCTAGATAAATACTAAGTACTTCTTTGATATTTAATAGAATTTTCATGATTATTGGTTTTTAACTTATATGTAGGACTTTCTATGTTCTGTCACTGCATGTTTCTGGGGTAGAGTGCTGCTGACTTCATTAGAGTTCCAAGGGGCCTATATCCTAAAAGAGGTTAAGAACCACAGAACTGCATGAAATGTACTCTCTCAAATAGTGCTAGAGGGTAAAAATCCCTATTCCGGGATGCTATGTTTTAGATCTAAATTAAATTGCAGGTGTTTAAATCACAGTAAAGTTTGAAAATAATTTTTTAAGAGAGAGGGGACGGGAGACAGAGAGAGAAACGTAGATGTGAGAGAGAAACAGATTGGCTGTCTCCCGTACGTGTGTGCCCAACCAGGGATCAAACTTGCAATCTAGGTATGTGCCCCTACTGGGAACTGAACCCACAACCTTTTGTGGTGCACAGATAGATGCTCCAATCAACCAAGCCACCAGGCCAGAAGTTTGAAAGTAATTTTAAAGTTGTTAAAAAACCCCAACCCAATTAACAAATGAATGTATAGTATAATATGTTGGAAGGTAGTGGGGTTTCTTTTAGGAACACATCTAAATGCATTATATAGTGGTTTAAAAAATAACAGAAAAACCTCACTCAGGGCTTTAGCTCTCTTCTACAGCAGTTGAAAGTGCTGAGTGCAGATGTCAGATAATTTCCCAACCTGATGGCTTGGATAGCTAGATACTGTTAATATTAGGCCAAAAATTAACAAAGAAGGGGAGGAACTGATCAATGTATTAGCCAAGAGTGACAGTGTCTCCACAAAATAAAAGGACAATATGATAATTCTGGTTCTTTAAGACAGGTTTTGCATTCACCTAAATGTCAACTTTTGGGTTCTGAGGAAATGACATGGGTCATATGGCACTTCATATAATAGTTAAGACAATTATTTTATATGTATTTTAAAAATAAGCAAAAAAAATAAAAACAGTAACACAGCAAGAAGCATAGTTGTATACGATTATATATGACTTTAACCTCTCTTAATTAAATATTAATATTTGTTAAAAATAGGAAAATAAAATGTGTTCATTGTTGAAAAGAAAAAATCAATGACACTTGTTAAAACATGGTAAAGAAGACTTTATGCAAGGGGGGAAGCTATTGAGATAGGTATAGGGACCACTGCAGTGGAATTTTGCAGTGGAGGAGAGAGTCTGGGCTCAACTCTGAATACTGCACGGACAAGTGGGACTTTATAGCCAAGAAGCAGGGTGGGAGTCTGTGGATGGAAAATTACTAACAGGAAACATTAGGAGTAAAGGGGATTCTGGTTAAGCTGACCTAACAGAATTCTTGCTGAAGACAGGCCAGGGTGACGAGACATCACCTGAAGGATAACCCACTGGATATTGAGAGTAGGAGGTTCTGTTAAATTGGCTTAGGCAATGTTCTTGCTAAAACTAGATTTTACAAGGAGATGCACAGATGGGCTTGGGAGAAGGTTCAGGGAGACTGACTCTTTGTCAGCATTTACAGAATTATGTTGATATAATGGCCTTAATGAAGGTCAGCCACACAGTATATGTTATATGTATTACAGTAATGCTTAAAATCTGAGCTACAGTAGCCTCGGTTGAAATAACCTAAAGTGAAAGAAAAAAGCTAATCCTTATTAATGAATTAAACTCATGTGGTTTTGCTTGATTTAATAAACTGAAGTTAAGCTTTTTTCTGTTAACATCTTCAGGACATAGGGAAAACATTTAAAAATTAATGATTACCATATAATTTTATATGTACAAATTGTTTAGCTGACTGGGCTGAACTTCAGTATATGAGAAGATATGTATCTGAATAAATCGCCTATTTTCATTTGCTTTGTTCATCTGTTTCAACAGGCTTATCACCAGAAAGATTTCAGTTAATCAAAGGTTATAGTTCATTGTTGTTTTAACCATAAAATTTTATAAACTAGAAAAAACTCCCAATTACCTACCCAAGCGATGAAATCCAAAGGTGAATTTTTTGGTGGGTGACTTTGAAGACAGCCACAAAGCTAGCAGGGTCAGTATGATAGCACTCAGGTCAGTTAACATATGAAGCGCATCGGTCATGATTGCCAGGCTATTTGCAATGTATCCACCTGGAAGTAAGGATAAGAGGGAAGGAAGAAGTTAATTAAAATAACAAATGGAAGTAATAAAGCAAAAAATACATAACATCCTACAAACCATGAACTTCTAACTAAATCTTCATCCTATTACAATCAAATCAAGGTACCTGAAATATTATGCAAAACATTAAATATGCATATATTTTTCTAGTGAGAATGTCTACTTCTATGAACAGATTCTCTGAGGAGTCAATGATCTTGAAAAAGTTAAGAACCACTAAACTGGGGGTTAACACATAAAGAGAAATTTTGTGTTTTAGCACTGCAGCTTTTACTCAACCAACCAATTCTACTATTAGTGAAATTAATAACCACAATACCTAATATCATAAAACTCAAGAAAAGGTAGGCATTCACTTGTTTGGGAGGGTTTGAACATAAAATTAAACTGAAGAAACTAATAAAATGTAAATTAGTTCAAAACAGAAGATAAAAATAACTGATTCATTTGAGTGTACACAGCAATGTCTCCTAACAGAGGGATAAAAGGTGGTATTTAGGTAGTTAATACATTTAAAATTTTATATTGATTTTCCAAACATTTTATATATTTGCATGCACACACACACACACACAGTTTCATATGTGTGTGTGTACATACATGTTGCTCCATTATGATTATATAATTTTCCTAGCACCACTCATTGAATAAGCTTTTTATAATATAATACAGAGTATTCAAACTTTATGTGTATAAGAATCATTTGGAAGTTTTGTTAAACTGCAGATTGCTTGATCCCACTCTCAGAATCTCTAAGTAGGTCTGGATGGGGCCTGAGAATTTACATTTCTAACATGTTCCTGGGAGATTCTGATGCTTCTGGTCTTGGAACCATACTTTGAGAGTCACTGTTATAATGCATAGTGGACCTTCATGATCAGGGTGTCCTGACATACTAGTGTGCTGAGCTGCTGATCCCCCGATTCCTAGGATGGGTGTGCAGAGCCAAGAACAGCAGGACTGGGGCTGGTGATCTTGTAGTCAAGTTCATTTACTCCAGTGTGCTCTACACAAATATCATTTTGAAAAAATGTATTCCCTGGCATGAAAAATCTGGAAATCACTGAGAGAAAATACAGCTTGGTAGTTAATAACATGGGGCTTTGGAATCTCAGAAACTCTGAGTAAGTTACTTCACATTTTTGAGCCTCAGTTTACTTATCTATAAAATGAGGATGATATCTTAATGCCACATTGTCCAATAGAACTTTCTGAGATGATGGAAATGTTCTATCTGTACTGTCCAAAAGAGTAGCCACTAGTTATCTGTGGCTTTTCAGCATTTAAAATATGGCTAGAGCAACTGGGGAACTGAATTTATTTTCTTCTTCTTATTTTTTAAATATATCTTTATTGATTTCAGAGAGAGGAAAGGAGAGGGAGAGAGAGAGATAGAAATATCAATGATGAGAGAGTTATTGATCAGCTACCTCCTGCACGCCTCCGACTGGGGATCGAGCCCGCAACCCAGGCATGTGCCCTGACTGGGAATCAAACTCTGATCAACTGGATCCTAGTTCGATGCTCAACAGCTGAGCCATGCCCAGCCAGGCCTGAATTTATTTTCTTTAATTTTATTTAACCTAAATTTAGAGCCACATGTTGGTGATCATCAGCAAAAATAGCAGAGTAAGGACCTTTGAAAATCATCTCCATAAAAACAATAAGAATATGGGCAAAAATTATTCAAGTCAGCTTATTTGGAACTCTGGAAATTAACCAAAGGCTATTACAGGTAGCATTTATTCAAGGGAAATAGCTGAATCTTGGTAAGAATAGTGAGCTCCGTGGTATTTTAATTTGCCTTATACCCATCTGCCCCTCTCCAGCTTTTTGGTAACCTTGAAAACCAATAAGCAGCAATCACAGTGAAAACCTCAGCATGGCAGCCACTGCAAAGGATAGAAGCTGGAGCTCCTTACAAGCCCCATACCCCAAGCACTCTTTTTATTTGACCTGTCTCATGGCTCCCTGGAAGACCATATTTGCCAGGCTGTTTTTATTTGACTTAACTTGGAGCTCTGCCCTGTGCAAAAACATTCAGAGGCAATAGATAACAATGTGTTCCCCGTGTTCTGAAATTTCACAAAGATGTACCCAATGTGCTGGGCTTTTGTTGACTCTTTTAATCTGGAAATGTATACCCTTCAGTTCTGGGGACATTTCTTGAACTATGGCAATACCCCTTGTCTGAAGGGGATATATCCCAAGAACCCCAGGGGATGCTGGAAACTGTGGATAGTACTGAACCCTCTATATACTTTGTTCCTATACATACATACCTATGATAAAGTTTATGGCTTCTCTATGGCATATCTGAATTGTCAGCCTCACAACTCTTGCATTTTGGGGCCATTATTAAGTAAAGTAAGGATAACATAAGCACTGTGATATCACAATCAAGAAGGCTACTGACTCGGGATGGGTAGTGGATACACTGGACAAAGGGATGATTCACGTCTTGGGTAGATGCAGCAGGACAGACAGTAGCATGAGATTTCATCGTGCTACTCAGAACAGTGCATAATTGAAAACTTATGAATTGTTTATTTCTAGAATTTTCCATTTAATATTTTTGGACTATGGTTGACCACAGGTAACTGAAACCATGGAAAGCTAAATCGTGGATAAGGGTGGACTACTGTATGTTGCTGATTTCTTTCCTTCTGCATTCTCTGTTCTTCAAACTCCTATTACTTGGAGTTTGGACTAATATACTAATTTTCTTGCCTTTTTCCTCCTATTATCTCTTTCTACTTTTTTGCTCTACTCTGTCAGAGATTACCTTAGCTTATCTTCTAACTTTTCTGTGGAGTTAAAATTTTTTACAAAGTGTTTTTATTGTTTAAAAGATTTTTTATTTTTTTATCCCGAATTTATTTCATAAAGCATCCTGTTCTTGTTTCAATGATACATGATCTTATCTCTGTGAATAAGGTTTTATTCAGGTTTTAACTAGATTTTCTTATTTTTGCCTTCCTTTTCAGCCACACTTCTAGGCGTATCTGGTGCAACCAATTCTGGGCCTACTTAGGATTCTCTAGTACAGTGGTTTTCAACAGTGGTTCCCAGACTAGCAGTAGTATCAGCAGCTCCTGGGAATTTGTTAGAATTGCAAATTCACAGGCCTGATCCCAGAACTACTTAATTAGAAACTCTGGCCCAGTAATTTGTGTTTGAGCAAGTTCTGTAGGTGTTTCTGATACATTAGGCTGGTTCTTGGCTTTACCTACTGCTTGCTTAGGAGATGGCTTTCTTGGGTCTATTAAGTCAGTTACCTCCTTTATCAGTTTCCTATCTAGTTTCCCAAATTTGGTTTGCTATTGTCTCCTCTCCAGTTTTCCACATTTGTGTGAATATCCCTTTACTGTATTTTAAGAGAGGCTGCAGGAGAGGGTACAATTAGATGCATGAGTTCATTTGCCATCTTTACCTGGAGGTCTGTTTGCATTCAGTTTTTGTTTTTGCTTTTTAAAATATATTTTTATTGATTTCAGAGAGAGGAAAGGAGAGGGAGAGAGAGAGATAGAAACATCAATGATGAGAGAGTAACTGATCGAGCCTACAACCCGGGCATGTGCCCTGGTCGGGAACTGAACCCTGATCGCCTGGATCCCAGCTCAACGCTCAACCACTGAGCTACGCCCGGCTGGGCACATTCAGTTTTTAATCTTTTTCACTTCCAATAAAAATGCAGTTGTTAAAGTAATCAATAACTCTGTTACTAAACCTCAAGGATATTTTTAGTTCTGATCTTATTGGACCTCTTGCAGCTTCAACTCATTTATTGCCACTTTGAAATGCTCTCTTTTCTTGGATTCTGGGATACCTGTTTGCCTTCTGCCTGACTTCTAAAGTTGGAGTCCTCTAGGCTTGGGCTCTTAGGTGATTTTTTCCCATTCCCATGGCATTACATACTCTATTGACCTTTCTTCTAAACTATAGACTCATTTGCTCACTAGACATATTTAGTTGGCCATTTCACATACATATGATAACATGTTTAAAACAACCATGTCTAGCCCTGGCCAGTTTGGCTCAGTGGTTCAAGTGTCGGCCTGGGGACTGAAGGGTCCCGGGTTAGATTCCGGCCAAGGGCACATATCTCAGTTGCAGGCTTGATGCCCAGCCCAGTCAGGGGTGCATGTGGGAAGCAACCAATCCATGTCTCGCTCACATCGATGTTTCTCTCTCTCTCTCTCTCTCTCTCTCTCCCTCCCCCTTCCACTCTCTCTGAAAAGCAGTGAAAAAATACCCGCAGGTGAGGATTAAAAACACACAAAACAACCATGTGTAAATCCTGCTCTGTATTTCCTCCCTGTTTCATAATTGACATACATTTCCATACACTCAGCTGCTTGGGTGAGAAATTTCAGCAGCATTCCTAACACTGCTCTCCCATCAACCCCCACATCCAAACCACTAGCCAAGTTTGTCAATGTTACGGCTAGAATGTTTCTCAATCAGTAAGTACACTTTTCTCCATCCACTTTAGTCCAAGCCATAATCATCTTGTCTGGACCTCTGCAATAGTTTAGTTGCTTCTGTTCTGCACCCTCCAATCCCTTCTCCAAATAAGGGCCAGAGCATATAACCGTTTAAAAGGTAAATCCCATCATTCCATCACGTCACACTCTGCTTAAAAGCCTTTACTGGCTTCCCATTGTATTTAAAATTAAAAACTAAACTCATTTGATTCGGTCTATCAGGAACTGCCTGATCTGGTCCCCCTGCGTTTTTCCCTCTTGTTTACTAACATTGCAGCCAAACTGGCCTTCTTTTTAGGTCCTTATTAAAGGTCCATTTTAGGACCTTTGTAAATGCTGTTCCCTTCACTTGGAAAACTCCTCCACTCCATTTGCTAGAATAACTCCTATTATTCTTTTTTTTTTTTTTTAACCTGGCTCATACATAAACTATGTCTCACTGGTTACTCTGTTTTCTTATAGTTCCTTGTTCTTTTTCTTCTTAGCATTTAAGACCATTTGAATTTTAAATTTTCTTGTGTGTTTATTTAGTTAACATCTGTGTCCTCCATTAGATTAAATGCTTCAGGAAGTAGGGATCTATTCTCCATTGTATATCCAGAACAAATAGCACAGTGCCTGCCATATAGTAAGTATTCAAAAAAATACTTGCTGAGTGGAAGGAAGAGTTTAAGGTCTCAGAATAAGTTAGTGGCAAAGCCAAGATTCAAAATCATCTCCTCTTTCAGATCTTTCAATTACTTCATTTTTAAAATTACTTCATGCTTACAAAAAATGCTTTATTTCTAAGTGCTTTTGATACTTTAATAAATGCTGTACTATGCATAATTTAATTCTATATAACATTCTGAAGAATACTGTTAATGCCTATCCTAAGTACTACTATTGCTGTATTATTTAACAAAAATTTTCATATTTGAAAATAAAGTCAGTATTTGAAAGGAAATACTTATTGTGGCCTTCACAAAACATTTGCCAAATGAGAGATTTCAAAACTGGTCAGGACAATTATATCTTAATAATTTTTATTTAGGCAAAATAAACTCTAAATTAATTTTACATGGGAAAATTGTGATTAGTGTGATTTTAACTTCAAATACTAAATATTAACTTCAAAAATCACTAAGTCTGACTGACTCAATATTTCAGTTATGTGAATTTGAGCAAGTCATTGAATCTTAGTTTGCTGACACCATGCCTATCTGGCCACAGCTTCACTCTTGTCTTTTAATTTCTTCACAGCTTAAGCACTTATAATTCTTTAACACAATAAACATTAATTCAACAAAAAATTAATCAGTGTCTATTCTGTGCCAATCATTGTTCTAGGTGCTGGGAATTCAGTGGAGAAAGGCAAAATATTAAACAAGGAAATATATAGTAAAGATAATTTCGGATGTTGAGGGCTTTTCAAGTTGAGGAGGGAACAGGGGAGAAGGAAGGTTTACTTTAGTTACAAAGGTCTCTCAGCAGTATCTTTTGAGATAATACGCGAAAAACAAGAAACCTGCCAAGAGAAGATTTGGGAAGAGGCAATCCATATAAAGCAGTGTTTTTCAAACTGCAGACCCTGCTCTATTTGTGGACCATGAAATTGATTACGTGGGGTGGAACCACAAGTGGAAAAATATTAGAAAACATCACATGAAATAACACTTCTGTTTCAGTTATACATATATTTCAACATGTGTATGTGTACACACATATATATGTATGATGCACACCTACACGAGTCACAATGTTAATTGTATTTCTTACTCTAGTGATGTCAAAAAATTTGAAAGCCACTGAGATAGGGGGACCAGCCAGTGTGAAGGCCTTAAGGGCAAGAAAGAGCTTTGTGAGTTGTGGGGGAAAAGGTGGCCAGCTTAGCCGAAGCGAGCACTGGGGAGGAATGGTATGAAATGAGGTAGGAAATATATGTAATTTCCCTACACTTAACCTCCAACCAGCACCTTAAATCTGGACTGTCACCTCTGTTCTCGTCATGGTTCATCATTAAGAGACAACATGAGAGAAGGGTCTCCCTGCTTTAATGTCACTTTGTAAACGGTCACTAAGACAAGTTTGCAGTTACACTAAGTGACTGTGAAAATAATCTCTAAACAAAGAATGTATTACTTAAATAATTAAAAAAGAAAACCAAGTTCACAGACCCTGGGGGAGCCATTTTCTGGTTCCTTGCAGATCCTACTTATAATAAAACTTTCAGGTTAGTTGGTAGTATTTAATTGTGCAAATAGGAAATAGTATAAAGAGACCACATAAGTCAAAGGTAGAGAAAAAAAATCAAGAGACTGGGACTGTAGGTGTGACTCTTCCATGAACCAGCGTGAATTTCCTCACAACTTATTTAACCTGTCCGGGCCCTCCCATTCCCTACGAGAAAAAGAAGGTGGAGCAGGTGCTCGGTAAGGTCCCTTCAGACTGTACAATTTTGTGATTCTCAGTAACTTTAGAATCATTTACTATTTTAAACGTTGCAAAAATTAACCTGGTGTTTTACCACAATCTTTTTTTTTTTTAAAGAGGAAGTTACATTATATACAATGAAGATAAACAAATTTATGTGGTACTTAGATTGATCTGCACTTTGGAATTGTGTGGACTTTTCACATCACAAGAGATCAGTATCTTGATAAAGAACAAGCTTCCCGAAAAGAAAGTTTAAACCTCAAATCCCGTGTAACCAAAGCTTGACAAATGGAAATGGCAAGTGAGTTGGCAACACAACTCACCTACAAGTTCTCCAATCATGAAAAGCAAGTACAGAAGGGCAGCAATGGTCAGTCTGGTTTTCACCTTTCTCTGCTTCAGCAGCTCTCTCCGTTTGCTGCAGTTGTCACAGGGGTCCACCTTCAGACTCAGCTGACTGTTGGTCAAAGGTAAATCCTGGTCCAGCAGGGAATCGTCGTCGGCTTGGAGGGCCGGGTGCGCCCCGTTAACAGGCCTTTCCGGGGTTTCAGAACCATCATCGGCTACCACAACTCGAAGTTTGTTAAACCGAGAAAGCCCCTCATCCCCGGCCTCGTCCGAGAAGTCATAGGCGCTGGTGTCATTTAAAAACAGAGGCGCATCATCCTTCCTCAGCAGCGATTTGAGGCGCTTCCACGCGCCGGATCCGGCCATGGCAGGGGCTGCGCGGCGGCGCGCGGACGGCTGGCTGCGGGCGGGCGGGCGGCCGGCGGCTCCCACTTCACTGGAGCGCCCGTTCCCGACGGCACTGCCGCGCGTGCCTGCCCATCCTGTGGAAAACGAAACACGCTCTATATTACAGGCGCTCCATCAGAGCCCACAAGTTCCGAAGCCCCGGGCGGCGCGGGGCGCAGGGCCAGCTCGGAGGCGCCGTGGCGCCGCGGCTCCGCGAGGGGGCGGCGCGTCTATCTGGGCGCCGCGGCGGGGCCGCCGCTCATCTCCCCGCCCCGGTCGGCTCGGTGGGGCCGGCTCGCGCAGCTCAGCCCGGAGCCGCGGGGGAGCGGGCCGATCTCGCCTGCCGCGCCCGCAGCTCCAGGCCGGCTCCGTGGGTCTGACAGGTTCGCAGCTGCCGCCGGAGGCCGCCGCCTCTCCCCGCCCTGCGCTAGACCGCGCGCGTGCGCCGGAGCGGCCTGGGGGGGGGGGGGGAGGCGCGCGAGGGAGGGGTCGACGCGGGGACGCGCAGGCCGCAGCGCAGGGCCGAGGCGCCCGCAGGGGCGGGGCGGGGCGGGGGCCGGGGCGGGGGCGCGCGCCGGTCCCCAGGGCGGCCGCCCGGGTCTTGGCAGCTGGATCCCGCGCGCCCGCCTCTGCGCGGGGGACGCTCGCCGGTGAAGCCCCAGCCCGGTACGGCCCCCTCAGTCCCCTCGCTGTGAGACAGACGTGGGTGGGACCCGGGTCCGCGGGCTCCGTGGGGAGAGGCGAGCGGTCCCGCCCGGGCTGGGAGTTCGCTCTCCCTAAGGAGGGCCTCGGGAAAGCCTTGGGTCGGAGCTTGGTTGCGGGTGCTCAGCGGAAAACCAATGTAGCCCTTTCTTGCTAAGTGGGGAGTCAGGCAGCTTTTCACTCCTGAGTTGCTGCCTCTCTAGCAAGTTGGCAAAATTTGCTGCACAGTCAACTTGCAGAGGGCAAGGCTTATGGTCGTCAGCAGTTATGTGTCCTAATATATATTATTGTTTTTTCATCAAACGTGTTATTCTCTGTGTGCTCACTCCACGTTCCTTTTGCCTCCAAATATTCACAATATGGACTAAACCCAAGCACAGAAAATCCAGTAGAGCTATCTGTTCTGGCCTTTGGTTCTGTTTAACAACAGCGAATTAAAGTTCATTAAGTAGTGAGAAGAGATTTAAAATTTAGATCTAAGTGTTAATGGAATGGCAATTGCTCCATTCCCTCCACCACCACCAACACCACCACCTGGATGGGCTTCAGGGATTTGGGAGGTCTTAAACTTATGTGCAAAATTTTGTGGGTATATGTGTTTCTTTTTTTTCTTTTTTTAAAAAAATGTATCTTTATTGATTTCAGAGAGAGGAATGGAGAGGGAGAGAGAAAAATAGAAACATCAATGATGAGAGAGTAATTGATAGGCTGCCTCCTGCATACTCCCTACTGGGGGTGGAGCCCCACAAATGCAAACCTGTCATGTTCCCTGATGGGAATCTCTTGGATCATAGGTCAGTGATCAGTGGCTGAGCAACACCAGCTGGGCTATGAGCTCTCTTGAGTAAGTCCCTTAGGCTTCATCATATGGGGTTAAATCTCAAACAAGATTTAAAACAATAACACAACACTGTCAGGAGAAATCATTGTAGAGATCAAGCCCCGAGCTTCTACTTGGTGTTGAATTATTGTGCCAACTCCTATTTATCCAGTATTTAGAAATGTTGTATTTTGACAACAGTCTACATTGATCACCAAATTTCATGTTACAAAAAATACAGTGAAAAGTCATATGAAATGTAATTTTCCTTCAAAGATTCCGTGTTTTCCGTGTCTCAGGTTCAAGAGCACCAACTGTTTTTGGATTCCAGGACAGTCCCTCACTTTTTTGAAGGCCCACAATATTCTTATAGAGCTACAGCAATGGGAGTCAGGTTAGGAAACCTGGATCAGAGATCCCATGGTTCCCAAGACCCAGAGTATTCATTAACCAGGGCATGTAGGTCAGTACCAGCAGTAGGTAAAGAGCTTATTGAAGGTTGCTTTTCTAACTCCAAATATCTTAATCCACCCGGTTTGGGAGTAGGTTATGTGTTGTTTTTGTTTATTATACTGCCTGAAATTCTAATGATACAAATGAAATTCTAATGAGAGACACATATTCCAGGAGTGTGATAGCTCTCTCTTCAGTATAAATTCTTCAAATGAGAATCTATTTAAAGAAAGGGGATATATGTTTTCAAGAAAAGTTGAGGGAAGAGCATAGATTTTTTTTTTTTAGTACAGTAAACTTTGTTGGGAAGTTCTGCATTCCAATTTATTTTAACTATTTTGTATAACTGGGTACCTAAAGAGAGTGATGGGAGGACAACAAACTCCAGGGTGATTTTAAGATACATTCAAAGTTCTGTGATATGCTTCCCATCAAAGAGGTGGAGCCTACTTTCCCCTCCCACTGAGCGAGGACTGCTCTTAATGAATAACTTATGGGCCATAATGAATAGGAGGATCTGGCAGGAGTGACAGTGTATGACTTATAAGACTAGGTCATAAAAGGCATTGCAGCTGCCGCCTTGTTCTCACTCTAGGATCACTTGTACTGGGGAAGCCATAGCTACCACATCATCAGGAACTCAGGCAGCCCCATGGAAAGGTCCATGTGCTGAAGAACTGAGGCCTCTTCCCAACAGCCATGTGGAAGTGGATCTCCCTAGTTAAGTCTTCATATGGCTGCAGTCCGAGTAATGTTAACTGAAACCTCACCCTGAGCAGATCCTGAGCATAACTACCCAGGTAAGCCACTCCCAGATGACCCACAGAGACTGTGAGATAATAAATGTGTGTTGTTTTAATATGGTAAGTTTTGGGGGTAATTTGTTACATAGCAGTAGATAACTAATATACTCTATATCAACTTTCCTTTGTACCAGGAAAGATATTTTTCTTATTCTTTAATCACATGGACTTTTGTTCCTAGGCTTGCCCTTGGGTTAGTGGCATTTAAAAAAAAAAAAAAAAATCTTTATTGATTTTAGAGAGAGGAATGGTGAGGGGGAGAGAGAGAAACATCAATGATGAGAGAGTCATTGATTGTCTGCCTCCTGCATGCCCCAGACTGGAGATCAAGCCTGCAACTCTGGCATATGCCCTGACTGGCAATCGAACTGTGATCTCCTGGCTCCTAGGTTGATGTTCAACCACTGAGCCAGGCCATGCTGGGCATGATTTTTTATCATTGAGCTTTAAAATGGGCTAAATAAATAGACTTCTGTGAATAGTCTTAGAATGTAACCAGTATTTGCAACCTTATTTCTATCTACTCAAAGTTTATAACAATAAACAAATGAACTTTTGAAATATAACTTCATAATCTGGGTACTGCCTGTAGTTCTGCTAGCTATTGCTCAGCATTTTAAAAATAAGTGACTTCATATTTCTTTCAAGTATGAAGAGCTTTTTTGCATGGGCAAGTGAAAAAAGTTGCCACCCATTTAGCCCATCTCTTAACCATGTAATCCATAATACACTGATTGTTTAGGTGATAGCAGAGGCCTGTGACACATACCTCAGGACAATTAACTGTAATAAATGCAAAATATCCTGTGTCAAAACCTATTTTCTGGCCCAGATATCTCTTGGAACAAATGACAATGCTAAAAATTATACTACAGTTAACATTTACTTAAGGCTTGTTTATGTGCCAGGCACTAGGCATGGGCCTGGACTTACATTAGCTCATTTAATCCATACAGCCTCACTATGAGGAAGAAGTGATTCAAAACATGGGTCTTAGAATCTGACTACTTGTGTTTGAATCCTGGCTTCATCATTTACAGTCATATGATCTCTGGCAGACTGTTTAGCCTCTTTGTGCTTCAATTTTCTTACCTATTAAATGGTGACAATAGCACCTGCTTCACAGGGCCATGGTTAGGATTAAATGAGATAATGTATGTAAAGCATACATAGTTCTTAGTAAATAGTATGGACTCAATCAAAGCCAGCTATTACTATTTTTACTATTACTATTTTTATTTTTTAAGACTCTGAAGACACAGAGTCTCAGGGAAGTTGGCTAGTGTTGTGCAGCAAGCAAACAGCAGGAACTCAGTTCCAGATCAGTTTGGTTCCAGAGCTCAGGCTCTTAACCATAACTCTATAACCTCCATATTGATTTCCGTAGTGGCTGCAACAATCTGCATTCCCACCAACAGTGCCTGAGAATTCCACACCCTCACCACCATTTGTTGTTTGTTGATTTATTGATGGCAGCCATTCTGACAGGTGTGGGGTGATATCTCATTGTGGTTTTAATTTGCATTTCTGTGATGATTAGTAACATGGAGCATCTTTTCATATGTCTATTGGAGATCTGTATGTTTTCTTTGGGGAATTGTCTATTTAGGTCTTCTGCCCATTTTTTAATTGGATTGTTACGCTTTTTGGTGTTGAGCTGTATGAGTTCTTTATAAATTTTGGACATTAACCTCTTATTGGATGTATCATTGGCTAATATCTATTCTTTCATTCAGTAGGTTGTCTTTTCATTTTGTTGATGATTTTCTTTGCTGTGCAAAACCTTTTTAGTTTGATATAGTCCCATTTATTTTTTTCCTTTTGTTTCCCTTGCCCAAGGAGATATATCAGAAAAGTTAACACTGAGAGAAATGTCAGAGATTTTACTGCCAATGTTTTCTTCTAGAAGAATTAAATCTTTTTTTTTAAAAAAATTATCTTTATTGTTGAAAGTATTAAAATTTTCCCCTTTTTCCCCCACTGATCCCCTCCACCCCACCCCCACCCCACCCCCAGGCCTTCCTCATACCAATGCTTGTGTCCATAGGTTATGCATATAAGCATATAAGTTATTTGATTAATCTCTTCCCACTCACTCCCCCACCCCCATCTTCTGAGATTCCTCAGTCTGTTCCATGCTTCTATGTCTCTGGATCTATTTTGTTCATCAGTTTATTTTGTTTATTATATTCCACATATGAGTAAAAAACCATGTGGTATTTGTCTTTCTCTGACTGGCTTATTTTGCTTAGCATAATACTCCCCAGTTCCATCCATGCTGTCCTAAAGGGTAAGAGATCCTTCTTTTTTACAGCTGTGTAGTGTTCCATGGTGTAAATGTACCACAGCTTTTTTATCCATTCATCTACTGATGGGCACTTGGGTTGTTTCCAGATTTTATTGTAAATTGCGCTGCTATGAACATAGGGGTGCATAAGTTCTTTCTGATTGATGTTTCAGGTCTCTTAGGATATAGTCCTAGAAGTGGGATTACTGGGTCAAATGGCAGTTCAACTTTTAATTTTTTGAGGAAACTCCATACTGTTTTCCATAGTGGCTGCACCAGTCTGCATTCCCACCAGCAGTGTACTAGGGTGCTGTTTTCTTCACACCCTCGCCAGTACTTGTTCGTTGATTCGTTGATGGCAGCCATTCTAACAGGTTTGAACTGATACCTCATTGCAGTTTTAATTTGCATTTTTCTGATGATTAGTGACTTTGGACATTTTTTCATATGTCTCTTGCTCATCTGTATGTCCTCTTTGGAGAAGTGTCTGTTTAGGTCCTTTGCCCATTTTTTAATTGGGTTGTTAGTCTTCCTTTTGTTAAGTTGTATGAATTCCTTATATATTTTGGATATGAACCCTTTGTCAGATGTGTCATTGGCAAACATGTTCTCCCATGCAGTGGGCTCCTGTTTCTAGAATTAAATCTTTAATCCATTTTGAGTTTATTCTTATATATCGTGTAAGAAAGTGGTCTAGTTTTATTTTTTTGCATGTATCTATCCAGTTTTCCCAACACCACTTATTGACTAGGCTGTCTTTACCCTGTTGTATGTTCTTGCCTTCTTCAGCAGTTCCACTTCTGGGTATATATCAGAAGAAACCCAAAACACTAATTTGAAAGAATATATGCATCCTTATGTTCATTGCAGAGTTATTTACAACAGCTAAGATATGGAAGCAACCCAACATGCCCATCAATAGTTGAGTGGATAAAAAAACTGTGGTACATATATACAGTGGAATATTACTTGGTCATAAAAAAGAATGAAATTTTACCATTTTCAAAAGCATGGGTGGACCTACAGGGTATTATGCTAAGTGAAATAAGTCGGTCAGAGAAAGACAAATACTATATGATTTCACTTATATGTGGGATCTAAAGAACAAAATAAATGAACCATCGGAATGGAAACAGACTTATAGATACAGAGGCAGACTGATGGTTGCCAAAGGGGAGGGAGTGGGGGGAGTGGGTGAAAAGGTGAAAGGATTAAGAAATACAGATTGTTAGTTACAAAATAGTCATGGGGTTATAAAGTACAGCATAGAGAAAATAGTCAATAATACTGTAGTAACTATGTATGGTGCCAGGTGGATACTTGAAATATCACAGGGAACATATTGTCTAACCACTATGTTGTCTACCTGAGACTAATACAAAATAATATTGAAAATCATAATTTAAAAAAAGATAAGAAAAATCAAAATAAACCAACAAACAGAAAAAGTAAACATTTCTATGGATTTCTCTAACCATGTCTGGCTAAAAAGAGAGGGAATAGGTGGTTCCAGGAGGGACAGATTTAAGGACTGAGCATAGTAGCCCTGGAGTCTGGAGATGGTAGCTGGGCTGGGGGAACTTGAAGATGAAGGTGGAAGGCATCTTTAGAGGGGCTTTGGGAATGCTTCATCATAGACAAGAGCACCACATGAGAACTCAGAGAACTTGGTTCAGCTGCTAATTTTGCCATCCAGTCACTGTGATTCCTAACAGCATACTATTGCTGAGCTCATTTTCTTGTATGTAAAAGGGGAAAATATTTGCCCTACCTATTTCATAGGGACACTAGAAAAAAGAAATTTTGTATGTGAAAGCATTCCCTTACCTACTTTACTAAAGAGAGTTATTAAAGACCATGCCAAACTGCAAAGCAAGGGTATGAGCAAATGCTGGTCTTCAAGAATCCTCCACTTGAATCTATCCCTTCTCAGGACTGCTAAACTACAGTCCTTGGTTTACTAAGGACATGTTGTGACTTATTTAGATCTCTAGATCACCAGCACACACATTACTGTTATGATTGCTTCATTTGTATCCTAAACTTTTTGTGTCTATAGCACCTAACATTGTACTCATAATAGGAGCCCTGTAAATAAACATGGATTAATATATGCAAATATTTTAATCATAGAGAGTTAATCCATAATTTTAAATTTCCCTCTAACAAACACATCTGTTTCTTTAAACTGGTGTGTAAGGTAATTTCTAAGAAATTCTTAGTGGTGAGGTAATTTTGTCTCATAATTATTGAAGATTATTAATACACTAATAGTCAGTTTATATCTATACTAGACTTATTTCAAAGAACATTGTAACATTTATGAATTAAGCCAGGACAGAGAAGCAACTGCAGACAAAGTGACTCTTGTGTGGCATCTAACAACTGGTGGCTTTAAACAATGAAGGCCACTGTGTAAGAATTCCCTTCCGGGGTTATTGTGAGGATTAATTTGATTAAAGTCTCCAGTGTTTTTAGTTTTTCTCAAAATTCTTTCATAAATAAAGACGGCAATAATTTTTTTTTAAAGGTATCTTTATATTGGTCCTCCAAGAACCAAATGTAACAAGTTCACCAGCTATTTAGCTCCCTGTTTTCCCTGAAGCAAAAATCTCAAGACTAGGCCAACCTAAATTACCTTTAATGGTTTAAAACCTACTACTGGAGCACACATGCCTGACTAATGTTTAGTCCCCTAATCATAAAGATCTTGGTTTAAGATTTACCTGACACAATAATGCCTCATAATCACTATGCTCCATGGTAGTTAAATATAAATTACTGTAATTATTACAGTTTTTTTTTTTTACTGACCAACAAAGTTTTACTCTCCCCTTTGTTATTTATATTTTAATAATTCACATTCTGCTCACTTGCAAATAGGGTTTAAGGCACCTTTCCCTTTAGAGGATCTTCATTATCTCCAAACATTGTAAATGTTGAAAGTTTTACCTGATACCAGCTCCTGTTAACCCTCATTGTATGCACAGAAACACACTAGATAGAAGATGGGAGACTGATCCAACTCTACCAGCTGACTTGCCTTAGGAATTCCTCCTCAGTCTCTGATCTCTCCTGGTCCTAACCCTGTTCTCAGTGACTCACCTGGCCCTTGCTGTCCCCTCCCTGACCCCGAAGGAGCTGCTCTGAATATTCTGAGTGGTGGGCCCAAGGGAACAGGAAGTCAGGAGCAAACCCAGGTGAGGTCTGAGCAACAGTAGGATAAGAGGCCCATTGTAAGTGAGGAACCTGTCTGGCAGGTGACCAGCTGTCCTGGTTTGCTTAGGACAGAGGGGTTTCCAGCACATGAGACTTTCAGTTTACTAGGATGAGTTTACATCTCAGCAAGAATAGACTCTAGAACCCTGATATTGGCTGAGTCTTTGCTGGGCAGGAAGAGAACCTTTTCTGGGAAAGACTCCTTGTTCCTATTGGGTCCTGCAGCAAACTGGGCTGGGAGTCCTCAGGGAAATCTCTGGACGTGACTCCTATTCCATTGCAATGGAAGAGGTCAGAGGTGTCCGAGAGGGAGGCCAGCCACACCCAGGTAGGGCCCTGAAGGCCACAATTCTATTAGAGTCACTGAGGTCCCAGGTGAGTTCTATAGCTTTGCAAGTACAGAAACTACACCTGAGGATCAGGCTGGGGAAATCAGTGTAGGCCAGACTGCCCCGAGAGACTGAGTAAATGACTGTGTGGTTGATAATGTTAATTATCCTGGGGCATACCCCTTTCCTGTTGCCCTGGATGCCCTTCCCAGGACCAGTGATATGAGAAACCAAGTTACCTTAGAACTAAAGCAAAGATGACTGGGAGTTTTAAATGACATCGCTCCAGGCCTCATAGCTTGTCCTGGCCTTTTGTGCTCCTGCTCCTCTGCTCTCCCCCACCTGCAGCGTCTGGCTAACTCCCATCAGCCTTCACACCCTGGAGATTCTGCCCAGCTTCCTCCTTCGCTTCTGCTTCTTCCCCCTTTTTCCTGCTTCCCCTTTCTGCCTTCTCTTCCCCTTCTCCTTCCCTGTCCCCATTCCTTCTTTCTTCAACAGACATTATTTGAATGCTTTTCATAGTCAGTTATGAAACTAGGCGCTGGAGCCATAGTGTTGGGTAAGACGAAGTCTAGATGATATCCCATCCCTCAGGAGTCGCGTGTACACACCCCAGATTCTAAATTTTTATTACTAAGTTTCCCTGGGTTACATGCAGACTGTTGATATCTATAGCTGTATGTAGTTTTTAAGTGAAAGTGCAAAATAAGATAGCCTTTCTTCTCAGTTGTATTTTAGTCTAGTCTTCCTGAAATAATTCCCTAGGCCCCATCAGGTGAAGTGTGCAGATAACCAATGTCATCTGTTGTGTACTGATTTTTATAGTCTTGGGCAGGAAGTTCACTTAGTGTCACTCTAGCTGCCTTTAGAACTCCTAGTTGTGCTTAGTTCTGAGTTGTAACCTCACAGCTCAGAGCCCTGTCTTCATTTTATAAATAGTTTGGATATTTTTATTCCAAAGTACATTACTTTGCACTTAGTCCCACTAACACTCATTTGTCAGTTGTCTCACCACATGGTCAGATTTATAGGCTCTTCTGACTAGCCCAGCAAGCTTTTTCTATAAAGGGCCAGATAATAGTATCAGTTTTACAGCAATACCCTGGTGTCAGTCAGTTACTCAGCTCTGCTGTTGTACTGTGAAAGCAGTCATAGACATAGTAAATAATGAATATAGCTGTGTTCCATAAAACTTTATTTGTAGACCCTGAAATGTGAATTTCGTGTAATTTTCCTGTGTCACACATGTTAGTCTCCTTTAGATTTCCCCCCAACTATTGAAAAATGTAAAAACCACTCTTAGCTGTGGGCTGTACAAAAACAGGCACAGGCTGGATTTGGCTTGAGGGCTCTAGTTTGCTGACCCTGATGTAGGCCCATCATTAGTTGGACATGTTCAGATTTTACTGCATACTCCCTTCTCCAGATCACGAGCACACGTCTTAGTGAGCCCCCTCCTAGCATAGGTGCTTGAGGCTCTTGACTGGCTTCCAGGAATCCCTGCTCCCTGACATACTATTAAAGCAGCTACAGTTCGACAGCCCGTTGTCCTCATAAAGGTGGGGTGTAGCTGGGGCCCCGCAACCCACCAGAGGGCTCTGCTTGTGACTGCCCAAGTCTCCAAAGTGACTGCTTTTAAAATACCTTGGACTTCCAGAATGGAAACCTGACTGTCTTCACCCTCTCCTGTACCTTAGCTGTAGCCACTCTGAACTCGCATTGTTCGGGGCTCTGACCACAACCATTGTATGTGTAGTTGCCTCATTTGGAATGTGTTTCTTCACTGCTCCTTTACCTAGTTAATTCCAGGTAAATTCTAGAGCCACTCCTCGTGGCATCCATCATGCCCCACATCTAGAGGAGTCCATTTGATACATGTACTCATGTCTCACTTTGTAATTTTATCTTCATAAGTGGAATTATTTGACTGATGGCTGCCTCTAACTCCCTTGTTAGACTCTTTGTCCCATGAGAGTAGGGGACTATCTTTGTTGACCACTGTGTCTCCTGCACCTGGCCCTATGCCTGGCACATAGTAGATGCTCAGTGGGCATTTATTGAATGGAGTAACTGGGACCACTAGACCTCAGTCTGCTGGCTGGGGAGTTACTATCACAATCCCCTCCCCTTATTAGCAGAGCAAACTTGGATGAGTTACATAATCTCATTCAGCCTCACTTTCCTTGTCTGTAAAATGAAAGCACTAGCTACTATAATTGGGTCGTGGTGACTTAAATGAGATAATGTGCCTGGCACATGGCTTGTTAGATTAATGTTAATTCCCCTTTCCACTTCTTCTCATGGACGTCATCTTCATGGCCACCTGATGCCTAACCACCGCTTGCCCAAATTCCTCAAGCACACAGCACCCCGCCTTCCTGAGAACGGCACCATTTCCTCAGAGAAATCCAGAATACATTTGCTGCCTTCCCTGGAGCTGTCACTTTGTCCCCTAGCTCTCTTTCTCGCCTGGAATCAACAGGTGCCACCCACTGTGTTTCCTTATTGCCTTACAACACATTCCAATCTCAAGCAACTTTTATTTCAACCTTTCTTTGGAAACCCAGCAAAGGTTTTCTTAAGGTCTCAAGGCTGATAATATTGACCAGTGTCCTTTTATCTACATGCTGTTTACTTCCTCAAAATTTAATTTGTCAAGTTTTTCCTTAAAGATACTGTGGTAGGCAGTTAAATAGACATGAGCAAAGCAAGAACAATGGACCAGTTACAGAAGGTCACCAGGGCAGAACATTCAGGACACCTAGCAATGAAAAAGAACTGGTAGAGCAGATACTGGAAATATGCGAGCCCTCACCCCTGAAACCCCCTCTCCAGCCTAGAATGGCAGGTATGGGAGATAAGTATTGTTATTCAGGACCTTGCCCCTAAGACCCCCTCTCCACCCTAGAATACCTCAGGTCATGCAGTTCAGATTCTCCTGATCTCTTTGCCCTTGGCATGTGGTTAGTCATGTGGTAGACCCCTACCCTTAGAGAACAAGGGGGCTGGAGGAAAGCCCCATCTAATCTCCAGACAAGGACAGAAGATGACTGGACAGGCCCTGATAGGTCAGTTTAAAGAGGAAAGCAGTTAGTCCCCACTCTGAGGGGTTAAAAGGAACCCTAGCCCACTCCCCAGGGAAGCTCTGTGAGCTGCCTGCTTGAAATTTTCTCTTTGAATGTACTTTCTTTTTGCTTTACCAATAAATCTTTTCTAGCAAGTTGGAGTCCTGGCTCTGAATTTTTTTCTTAGCCAGAACTCGAGTACTGAGGTTGCTGAACCCAGGTCAGACACCTGGTGCCGCTCTCACCTCCTACAACAATACCACTTGCCATCCTTCCCTGAAGTTAATTTGGTTAAGTGTTTAGCCTTCCATTTCACAAGTAAACATAATTTCCCAGGTTCCCTCCAGAGATTTCTTAATGATAATAAATATTATTGTGTAATAAAAATCACAATATTTTGAGCTCAGTATGTATTAAGCACTGTGCTAGGAACCTTACATACATTATTTAATTTAATCCTTATACCAACCCTGCCTAGTACACACTGTTATCCCCATTGTGTACGTGGGATAAATGAAATTTTAAAAACAATTTATTAAAATTTACACAATTAGAAACTGGTGTCCTCAGGTGGTGGAAGGGACTAGGGAGCTCTTTGGGGTCTTTTTTATAAGGTACTAATCCCATTTATGACGGCTCCACCCTCATGACCTAATCACCTCCCAGTGGCTCTACCTTCAAACGCCATCACATTGGGCATTAGGATTCTAACATGTGAATTCAAGGGGGGCAGAAACATTTAAGACCATAGCAGAGGCTGTATAGCAGACACTATGCTATGTACTGGTCACATGTTAGGTCAAAGAAATGTGTCCATAGTTTTTAAAATTAGGACTTTGGGGAGTTAGTGGAGGAGGTGTTTGAAGAGGGAGTGTGTAGGTATGGAAGATGGAGAAAAAGGAAGGAAAAGAGAAGGACGTCCTATGAAGTCACTGCCCTGGGCCTGCGGGTCGGGAGGAGGACACTGGACGTGATGTGGAAGGCAGGGGAAGATTAATGGGTCCTTATACACTGAAATAGAAGTGATGATGTGGGAGGTTCCAAGATGGCAGCTGACAGCACCTGACGGAGGCTGAGAGTGCGAGTGTGTGCGTGGGTATGAGTGTGGGGGGCACCCGTCAGTCAGTGCGGGGGCTCCCTGGGGGTGCAGGAGTTTGTGGCAGAAGAATTGCGCAGCTGCAGTGTGCGCTTCTCTCTGATTGAGAGTGGAGAGCACACACTTTGGAGGATCCTCAAGGTCCTCCTTGGGAGGCGGCTGTGGGGAGCAGCCTGACCCAGCGCCCCGAGGCCACTGATGGGCACAGCACCTCAGAGATCTGGCCCACACAGCCTACCTGGCTGCTTTTTGCACAGGCTTGCACCTCTCTGATGCGGAGCCCATAGTCTGCCTCCCTGCCAGTGGCGCCTCCCTGGTGCAGCACCCACAGTAGGCCCACTTGACTGCCACCTTCAGTGGGTCCCGCTGCTGGCCTGCCTGCCTGCCTGCCTGCTTGCCTGCCTGCCTCTGGGCCAGCAGCGCCTTCCTGACAAAGTGCACAATGCCTGCCTGCCTGGCCTGCCCCCTTAACGCGGTGCACCCGGCCTCCCTGCCTGCCTGCTATGTCTCCTTGATGTGGTGCAAGGCCTGCCTGCCTGCTGGCCTGGCCCACCTCCTTTATGGGGCACTCATAGCTTGCCTGCTGGCCTGCCTGCCGTGCCTTCTCAACATGACCTGTCAGGCCTGCCTGACTGCCTTCCTGACTCCTCCATGCAGAGGGACCGGCCTGCCTGCCTTCCTGGCCTACAACCTTCATGTACTGTACCTGGCCCTGCCATCATGACCCAATGCCTCCCAAACACATAGTCCTGCCACCAGGACCTGGCTAACTACTGGTACTCCCAGAAAGGAGGCCCTATTTACTCCCTGCAGCCTTGACCTGGTACCTCTGGACAACCAACACAATAAAATGGGGAGACAAAGAAAGAACACCCAAATGAAAGAAAAGGAGAAATAGCCAGAAAAAGAACTAGATGAAATGGAGGCAAGCAATTTATCAGATATAGAGTTCAAAATAATGGTTATAAGGTTGCTCAAGCAAATTAATAACTATCAATTGGAAATGAAGAATGACAGCTGAAATAAATAATTCACTGGAAGGAATCAACAGTAGATTAGAAGAAGCTGAGGACTGAATCAGTGAATTAGAAGACAGGGTAGAAAAAAGCACCCAATCAGAGCAGCAATTAGGAAAAAATTTAAAAGCAGGAAGACAGCCCGGCTGGGCATGGGTCAGTGGTTGAGCGTTGACCTAGGATCCAGGTGATCAAGGTTCGATTCCTGGTCAGGGCACATGCCCAGGTTGTGGGCTTGATCAATGACTCTCTCATCATTGATGTTTCTATCTCTCTCTCTTCGTCTCCTTTCCTCTCTCTGAAATCAATAAAGATATATTAAAAAATAAAATAAAAGCAGGAAGACAGTTTAAGGGAGCTTTGGGACAACATGAAACATAACAATATCTGCATCATAGCAGTTCCAGAAGGAGAAGAATCCAAGAAAGGATTAAAGAATGTGTTTGAAGAAATAATGACAGAAAACCTCTCTAACCTGGTGAAGGAAAAATTCACTCAAGTTCAGGAAACAAAGAGAGTCCCAATCAAAACGAACCAAATAAGACCCACACCTAGACACATTGTAATTAAAATGGCAAACATTAAAGATAAAGAAAGAATTTTAAAAGCAGCAAGAGAGAGATAGAAAGTTACCTACAAGGAAGCACCCATTAGACTGACAGCTGATTTCTCAATAGAAACACTTCAGGCCAGAAGGGAGTGGCATGGAGTATTCAAAGTAATGAAAAATAAGGGACTGAACCCAAGACTACTCTATCCAGCAAGGCTATAATGTAAAATTGAAGGTGAAATAAAGAGCTTCGCAGACAAAAAAGGGCTAAAGGAGTTCATTATTACCAAACCAGCACGACAAGAAATGCTAAAGGGGCTGGTGGAAGAAGAAGAAGAAATGTAGAAAAGGAGAGGAACACAGACATAAAGAAAGAATGGCAATAGATAAGTATCAACAGTAACCTTAAATGTAAACAAATGCTCCAATCAAAAGACATAGGATAGCTGAATGGATAAGAAAACATGACCCAAATATATGCTGTTTACAAGAGACCCACCTCAGAACAATGGACTCACACAGGATAAAAGTGAAGGGATGGAAAAAATTTTTCCATGCAAATGGAAATGAAAAAAAAAAAGCAGGGGTAGCAATACTCCTATCTGACAAAATAGACTTCAAAATGAAAACCATGAGAGACAGTGAAGGTCACTACATAATACTAAAAAGATCGATCCAACAAGAGGATATAACTCTGATAAACATATATGTACCCAATATAGGAGCACCCAAATCTATTTAAACACTTTTGGAGGACTTTAAGGGAGAGCTTGACAGAAATACAATCATAGTAGGAGACTTTTAACACCCCACTGACATCACTGGATACATCTTCTAGACAAAAAATCAACAAGGATACAGCGATCCTAAATGACACATTAGATCAGATGGAATTAATTGACATTTACAGAACATTCCACCCCAAAGATACAGAATATACATTCTTCTCAAGTGTACATGGGAAATTCCCAAAGAAAGACCACATGTTAGGACACAAAGCAAGTCTCTACAAGTTCAAGAATATTGAAATCATATCAAGCATCTTCTCAGATCACAATGACATGAAATTAGAAATCAACTATAATAAAAACACTGAAAAACATTCAAACACATGGAGGCTAAATAATATGTTATTAAACAATGAATGGATTACCAAAGAGATCAAGGAAGAAATAAAAAACTTCTTGGAAAAAAATGGACACACAATAACCCCAAATCTATGGGACATGATAAAAGCAGTCCTGAGAGGGAAATTCATAGCACTGCAGGCCTACCTCAAAAAACAAGAAAAACTTCTAATTATCTAACCTTACAACTTAAAGACTTAGAGAACAAGAAAAGCCCAAAGTAAGTAGGAGGAAGGAAATAGTAAGGATCAGAGCAGAAATAAATGACATAGAGACTAAAAAAAAAAAATTAAAAAAAATACAAAAGATCAATGAAACCAAGAGCTAGTTTTTTGAAAAGATAAACAAGATGGATGCATTTTTAGCCAGACTTATCAAGAAACAAAGAGAGAGGACACAAATAAATAAATTCAGAGATAAAAGAGGCAATATAACAACTGACTCAACAGAAATACAAAGGATCGTAAGAAAATACTATGAGCAACTATATGTCAACAAACTGGACTACCTGGGTGAAATGCACAATTCCTAGAAACATACAATCTTCCAAAGCTGAATCAAGAAGAATCAGAAAACCTGGATAGGCTGATAACAACTAATGAAATTGAATCAGTAATAAAATAAAAAAAAACTCCCAGCAAACAAAAGTCCTGGACCAGATGGATTTGCAGGCTAATTTTACCAAACATTCAAAGAATTAACACCTATTCTCCTCAAACTATTCCAGAAAATACAAGAGTAGGGAAGACTTCCAAATTCTTTTTATGGGATTATCCTAATCCCCAAACCAGATAAAGACACTACAAAGAAAGAAAATTGCAGGCCAATATCCCCAATGAATATAGATGCTAAAATCCTCAACAAAATATTAGGAAACGGGATCTAGCAATACATTAAAAAGTTCATACACCATGACCAAGTGGGATTTATTCCGGGGATGCAAGGCTGGTATAATATTAGCAAATCAATAAATGTAATACATCATATAAACAAAATGAAGAACAAAAATCATGTGATCATATCAATAGATGCAGAAAAAGTATTCAACAAAATCCAGCACCCATTTTTAATAAAAACTCTCAGCAAAGTTGGAATAGAGGTACATAGCTCAGCATAATAAAGGCGATATATGACAAACCTACAGCCAACATCATACTCAGTGGTCAAAAACTACAACCACTTCCCTTAGAAACAAGTCAGGTTTGTCCACTTTCACCACTATTATTCAACACAGTACTGGAAGTCCTTGCCACAGGCATCAGACAGGAAGAAAACAAAAGGTATCCAAATTGGAAAGGAGGAAGTAAAACTGTCATTATTTGTAGATGACATGATATTGTACACAGAAAACCCTAAAGACTCCATCAAAGTACTACTAGATTTGATAAATTACTTTGGCAAGGTAGCTGGATACAAAAGTAACATCCAAAAATTGGTGGCATTTTTATACACCAACAATTAACTCTCAGAAAGAGAAACTGAAAAAACAATACCATTTACCATTGCAACTAAAAAAATAAGATACCTAGGAATAAACTTAACCAAGGATGTAAAAGACCTGTACTTGGAAAACTATAGGACACTGAAAAAAAAAAAGAGGACGATATGAAACAAGTGGAAAAATATACCATGCTCATGGATTGGAAGAATTAATATCATTAAAATGTCCATACTACCCAGAGCAATCCATAGATTCAATGTAATTCCTATGAAAATACCAACAGCATATTTCACAGAGCTAGAAATTTATATGGAACCAAAAAAGACCTGGAATAGCTGCAGCCATCTTGAGAAAGAAGAACAGAGTTGGAGGGATCACTTTACTGGATATCAAACTATACTACAAAGCCATTATAATCAAAACAGCCTGGTATTGGTACAACAACAGACATATAGATCAATGGAATAGAACAGAGACTCCAGAAATTGAACCATGCCATTATGGTCAATATTTGACAAAGGAGGCAAGGGCATACAATGGAGTAAAGACAGTCTCTTCAATAAGTGGTGTTGGGAACATTGGGCAGGTATAGGCAAAAAAATGAAACTAGATCACCAACCTACTCCATACACAAGAATACATTCAAAATGGATAAAAGACTTAAATGTAAGTTGTGAAACCATAAAAATCCTAGAAGAAACCACAGGCAATAGCCACAGACATCTCATGTAGTGGAATTTTCATCAATACATCTCATAGGGCAAGAGAAACAAAAGAAGAAATAAACAAATGGGACTACATTAAACTAAAAAGCTTCTGCACAGCAAAATAAATCAGCCTCGAAATTCAAAGGAACCCCACGGTATAGGAGAACATATTTGCCAAAGATTCATCTGACAAGGGGCTATTTTCCAAAGTGTACAAAGAACTCATACAACTCAACAAGAGGAAGACAAACCAATTAAAAAATGGGCAAAGGGCAGTATGGAGGTTCCTCAAAAAATTGAAAATGGTACTGCCTTTTGACTCAGTGACCCCACGTCTAGGAATATATCCTAAGAATCCTGAAACACTAATTAGAAAGAATATATGCACCCCTATGCTCATAGCAGCACAATTTACAATAGCGAAGATCTGTAAACAGCCCAAGTGCCCATTAGTAGATGAGTGGATAAAAAAGCTGTGGGACATTCACACCATGGAATACTATGCAGCTATAAAGAGGAAGGATCTCTTGTCCTTTGGGACAGTATGGATGGACCTGGAGAATATTATGCTAAGTGAAATAAGCCAGACAGAGAAAGACAAACATCACATGATCTTGCTTATAGGTGGAATCTAACGAACATCATAAACTGATGAACAAAATAGTTTCAGTGATATAGAAACATGGAACAGACTGATGAATCCCAGAGGGAAGGTGGGGGTGGGTTAGTGGGTGGGGAGAAGTTAACCAAAGAATTTATATGCATATATGCATAACCCATGGACACAGACAAGTGTGGTGAAGGCCTGGGGTGGGGAGTGGGTGTGGGGTGGAAGGGGTTAATGGGGAAAAAGGGGGACATCTTTAATATTTTCAACAATAAAGATAAAAAAAAGAAGTGATAATGTGGAACTGGCCAAATTTTGACGTATGGTTTCCAGTTCCCTTCCCAACAAGCTGATACGTTTCTAGCTTTCTGATGTTCTCATTTTACTCTTTTCCAAGTCAGCATAGATGTTACCTTTGCATTTTGTTTCTTTGTGTAGGTAGCATCCCCGCTTATCTTAATAGCCGACCAGAATTGCTACAGTGACGGACTGTTTTCCTGTGCAGAAGGGGTTTACTTCATTTAGTTTCTTTTGTATGTGTGTTCGTATGTGCTCAGTGTGTGCATTTGTACATGGTGTGTGTAGACTTATGCATGTGAGAAGTGAGAGGACCTGGATTATTGTAGTTCAGTTATTAAAGTCATGTTCAGACAGAGGGATCCTGGTGACCCAAGAGTCCTCACAGTGACATTGACCTCAGCAAGTTCCCTGCGCATCAAGAATGAGAAACTTGATTTTGTTGGCACCCTGAGAATGCATTCATCTCCCATTAACCTGGCTCACAGAAACTAATACATACAGAGCAGAATATTGTAGGTATGTAAGAAAGTGTAGGTATGTTTTAGAGACCCATAGAAAAGTAAGTGGGGATGAAATGATTTGGGTCTAGAACTTGCTTTAAAATATTTCAGTTTTTAGTGAGGCAAAATCTTTAGTGTGGGAAAATCTTGATAATGATTGACTCTGGTTAATGGGTATTTTATACTATTCATTATACATTATATATGTTATAAATATGTTCATTATACTATTTTCTCTACTTCTCTGTGTTTGCAATTTTTCATAATATAAAATTTAAAAATATAAAGAAAAATGACAATGACTTATAAAGAGAAATTAAGTAGGTAGCCTGGATATTCAAGTTACCTTAACCAGGAATTCAGCTTGGAAAGCTAATTTGATTTAAAGAGTGTCGGGTACACCTGGAATCCTAGCAAGGGTAGTTAGCTATAGGTTCCAGGCTTAATAGCTTCATGCTCTGGGGTCATTTCTATCAAGGAGATCCACATCTTGTGGGACTTGGCAGGGCTCCCATTCCTCAGACTTGTTTGCAAAGACATTGGCTTTCTCTGAGCTGCCCTAGGCGGGATCAAAGCTCTATATTCTGGCTCCTAGTCCAGTGCTCTTGTAGGACTTGATCTGTGTCTAAATCCAGAGCATCACCTCACTACTATATTGCTATGATTACTATTATTTTTGTAACATACCAATGTGTTACACAAAAGATTACTGTTCTATTAACAATATAAAATGACTGAACCACCTGTTTCTGTTTCCACGTCTTTCTCCAAAAGCAATTGATTTGATCTCTGCTTACTAAATTGCAACTCCAATAAAGTCCCACTTCCCTAAGAATACTCTTTCAGTACCCCCACACTCTTCATTTACTCATGGCTTCCTACTTTACTCCAACAGATAACTGATTCCTTCCTTTGCATTTAACTTTTGCTGGAAGCACTCTCAGAGGATGGCTTCTTCTTTCATTTCAAATCTCAAGGGAACCTCATACTTGTTCCCTCCCCATCCAGCCATGTCTCAGATGCAACTGTCTATTACCCAGCACATAGCACAGTTAAAGCCTGTTCAGCCCAAGGCCTCCAGATCAAGCCCATAGTCTGACAAAATCAGACTATGCACTTATTACTTACTGACCCCCAGCGAGGAGGTGCACTCCAGAACTGTGAAGTGCCATCCTTTACAGGAGACGCTAGCAGCCCTACTCTTACGGACATGCTTAGATTAATTACAGACAGACTTTCCTCATGTGTCTACTGATGAGTTAGTACCAGAGAGATCATTTTTAGAGAATGAAAGCTCTCTTCAAAAGAGCAGAGTGAGGCCTCCGGCGGCTCTGGGTTTGAGCTTTCCCGTGTGACTCATGTATGTTCTCCTGGACTGTCGTAGTGACCCAGGGCATTGACATAATCCCGGCTGTAGCCAGGAGCTCCTCTCTCTCCTTCTGCTCCTCTGTCTCAAGATCCAGCTCCAGGGACTGTCTCAAAGACTTAGACATCTGATGCCTGCACCCATGCATGGGCTTCTCCCATCGCACTGCCTGCCCCGAGTCAGGGTGGGGTGATGCTGTCTGCTGCTGCCGCCAGTGGCAACCAGCATCTGTTTTTCCTGCTTCCAGTTTCTGGTTTTGCTTTAGGACGTCTGAACTGTTGCTTCAGCTAACACTCCTGTTGGCACCCCCATTCTATCAGATCTCTTACGGGTTGAAACCTGAGAAGCAGCAGGGTACCATGAGGATTCCTGACTTTGAGGTTTAACCTGTTTGTCCAACTGTCTGGCCAGCTCCAGGAATGACAAAGACAGCTAAAGGAAAGGCACTAATGAGACCTCTGTGGTTTACTAATTGTGTTCAAAGGCAGGATTTAATCTGATGCTCTTTCAGATCTGTGAGATAGTCATTATTTCTATTTGAAGAGATAAGAAACTAGAGCACCATGTGGTTAGGTAATATGTTTACAGTCACAAAGTTAGTTGGCAGCAGGACCGTGATATCAACTGAGGTATTCCATTTCCTGGTGGAGTTTATCTGTATCTAAATCCAAGTTTTTACATATATATATATATATATAAAAATATGTCTTTATTGAATTCAGAGAGATAGAAACATCAATGCAATGATGAGAGTCACTGATCTGCTGCCCCCTGCTGGGGATCGAACCCAAAATCTGGGCTCATGCCCTGACCAGGAATCGAACTGTGATCTCCTGGATCATAGGTTGATGCTCAACCGCTGAGCCACGCCATCCAGGCTAAACTATATTTCTTTAAAAAACTTTTTTTAAATTCTCACCTGAGGATATGATTATTGATTTTAGAGAGAGAGGAAGGAAGGGAAAGAAACATCAATGTGAGAGGGAAACATCAATTGGTTGCCTCCAGTATGTGCCCTGAAGGGGAATCTAACCAGCAACTTAGGTATGTGCCCTGACTGGGAATTGAACCCGCAACCTTTTGGTGTATGGGATGACAGTCCAACCAACTGAGCCACTCAGCCAGGGCTAAACTATATTTCTCTAGCTAAAGTCTTATTTATAGCAACCACAAAAGATGACTCATTATTGGCAGCAGATTGAGATTGTTCAATAGCCAAATGCCATATTTTGTTTTCATCCATATATTGAATTTATTAATTTAAACCAGAAATTCAAAATTTTTTACCATAAGGAGTCAAAAGATAACATCTATAGTTGATCAATCAAGAAAAAGAGGTACAAATACATTGCATACAATTTCAGTGGCAATCAGCAATAGAACTTAAATCAGAAATTTAATAAAACCTCTGAGTAATGGGTGTAGGAATGGTGGAGTTGGTGGGCATGGGTGGTGGAAGACTTGTTTCTCATTTTAGACACTTCTGTACAGTCTGAATTTTAAAAACGTGCATTACTTTTATAAATTAAGCAAGTTTTGAAATATAAGAAAAGAAATAATATAAAAAATATTCATCAATGGGTGATTGCTTAAATAGTCATATATAATACCATGCAGGCAATAGAAAAAATGAGGTATAGCTATACAAATTTTAAGTAAGAAAAACAAATTGCAGAATGATTTGATATGGTTAGGATAATACCATTTATTTCAAGTGTGTGTGTGTGTGTGTGTGTGTGTGTGTGTGTCTGTGTGTGTGTGTGTAGGTAGGTCAGTATGTATGTACACCAAATTGGGAGGATACATATCAAAGTGATATCAAAGTGGAGAGGAGAGAGACTTCTATTATTTATTATATATTTCAATGCCTCTGTACAGTTTGATTTTTTTCAAGGAGCATGACTTAAATATGAGTGTGTATGGAATATTCTGCAGGTTCAAAGCTGAATGATTTTGGGTGTTTCCCTTTTGTTTTCTGCCTTGGAAGAGCCAAGTGTGATTGTATTGTTTATGTACAAAAGTCAGGATCTTACACTGACTTTCAGGAGGACACTACTCGCTTCTCAGTATTGTTACAAAAGGGAAGTTTGTGAATTGAATCGCTCCACTTGCGTAACTCACAGGGCTGACCAAAAGTCTGATTCACGTCTCTTTTCATGCTGTTAGGTTTCCTTCCTCTGCTTGGTTTTGAGCAAATGTCACCAAGTTGTATGTGGGATTCAAATCCCCAAGTCCAGTAACTAGATATCTTCCCCACTCTTTGGGATCCTTACTAACCCTGATACTTGTTAGAATCCTTTAAGCTCTTCAGTTATTTTTGTGTTTTATTTTATTGTGCAAAGAACACAACATGAGATTTACCCTCTTGACACAGGTTTGAGTGTATAATACAGCATTAGTGACTATAGGTACAATCTTGTACAGTAGAGCTCTAGAACTTACCTTTTTTTTTTAATGAAAGAAGTTAAATTTATACAACCTTAAGATAAGTTGTGAAATTTTTTGTAAAAATAATGAACTCCACAAATTACAGAGATTTTGCTAATATGCAAACTGCCAGTCCATCTAAATTTGGCATATTTAATCTACTTAGTTGGTTTGCATAAGTGGTCATTTTTCTAACAAAATTCAGTTAGAGGATGAGTGATATAGTTATGCCCTTGACAGAGATGACAAGTGTGGTATTATTGTGACTAAGAAAGTGGAATGTAGTTCCTGATTATCTTACTGTTTTGGCTCATCGAAGTTCACCGGATATGGGAGGTTCTGCCATGTCCAGTGAAGTTAGGCAGATGTAATAGAAGGCACTCTGGGTTGACCCATATTTTCATCATAAAAGTCTTCTGGTTGGTCCTCTTCATCTCCATCAGGAAAAACATATAAGGAATAGTAAATTTTCACAGAAATCCTTATATACAGGCAGATTTGAATCTCTGATTGTTACTAAACTATTTTATGTCCAGGCACGGAGCTGTTTACATACATTATATTGTTTTTTGTGTCCACACTCTCAGTTCATATGCTGTCCTATCTTTGTTTCTCATTTTTCCAGGCATTTTAGTTCCAGGCCAGACTCTGGCAACATCACCGATGGAAATAGCTTCAGGTCTCCTGAGTTTTCATTTGACCGTAAGTAGCAGGCTGGCCTTTAAGTCCCTATCTTTTCACAATTCCTTGAAAACCTTTACCAATAGTTTTTTGCTGTGACATTCACCAACTGCCCTGGGGGACAGTGAGCAGCCTAAAGCGGAATCCTGGATTCATTGCAGCATTTTCTGTTACATAAAAGATTTTAACTGTCTGTCTGGGAGGCAATTCATTCTCGATCAAATTGCAATATAGATGTAGCTATTAAGTGGGATTGCTGGATGGTATGATAGTTCTATTTTAAAATTTTTGAGGAAATTCCATACTGTTTTCCATAGCTGTTGTACCATTTTTGCACTCCCACCAACACTGTGCAAGAATTCCAATTTCTCCACAATATTGCCAAATACTTGGCCTTTATTATGTTGAAGCAACTTCCTTCTGTTCCTACTTTTTTGAGAGTTTTTTTGTTTTATCATGAAAGGGTGTTGAATTTTCTGTAATGACTTTTCTGCATCTATTGAGATGATCGTGTGATTTTTATTCTATATTCTGTTAATTGGCTGTATCACATTAATTGATCTTCATATGTTGAACCATTCTTGCACTACAGGGATAAATCCCACTTGATCATGGTATGTGATCTTTTCAGTGTGCTGCTGGATTCAGTTTGCTAGTATTTTGTTGAGGGTTTTTGCACCTATATTCATCAGGGATATTGGCCTGTCATTTTGTTTTCTTGTGGTATTTTTGTTTTCAGGGTAATGTGAGTTTGGAAGTGTCCTCTCTTCTTTAATCTTTCAGAAGAATTGGAAAAGGATTGACATTAATTCTTTTTAAAATGTTTTTATTGATTTTAGAGAGAGGGGAAGGGAGAGAGGAAAAAAACACATCCATGTGAGAAAGAAACATCCATTTGTTGCCTCCCTCATGCACCCCAACCGGAGATTGAACCCACAACCCAGTTATGTGCCCCGACTGGGACTCGAATTGGCGACCTTTCAGTGCACAAGATGGGATTATGCTCAACCAACTGAGCCACACTGGCCAGGGCAACATTAATTCTTCTTTAAATGTTTGGTAGAATTCACCAGTGTAGCCATCTGATCGTGGGTTTTTTTTTCTTGGGAGAGTTTTGGTAACTGTCTCAATATCCATATTAGTTATAGATCTGTTCAGACTTTCTATTTCTTCATGATTTAGTGTTGGTAGGTTGTATGTTTCTAGGAATTTATCTATTTCTTCTAGTTTGTTGGTGTGGAAGTGTTCATGGAAGCCTTTTATGATCTTTTAAAAATTTATTTCTGGGGCATCAATTGTAAAATCTCTTCTTCCATTTCTGATTTTATTTGCATATTCTCTTTTTACCTTACTTAGTCTAACTAAGGGTTTGCCAATTTTATTTATCTTTTTAAAGTACTTACTCTTAGTTTTGCTGATTTCTTCTATTGCTTTTCTATTTCTATTTCATTCATTTCTGCTTTAATTATTTATATCCTTTTGCTAACTTTGGGCTGAGTTTGTTCTTTTTAGCTTTGTGGTATAAAATTTGGTTGTTTATTTGAGATCTTTCTTCTTTTTTAATGTAGGCATTTATTGCCCTCTTAGTACTGCTTCAGTACTAAGTATTGACTTCAGAATAAGTATCGGAATGTTGTTTTCATTTTTGTTTGTCTTGAGGTACTTTCTAATTTCCTTTTTGATTTAATGTCCACATATTTGTGAATTTTCCAGCTTTTCTTTATTGTTGATTTCCAGTTTTATTCCATTGTGGTTGGAAAAGATACTTGATGTGATTTCAGTCTTCTTAAACTTGCTAAGTCTTGTTTTGTGACCTAACATGTGATCTCTCCTGGAGAAAGAGCCGTGTGTCCCTAGAAGAATGTGTATTCTGCTGCTGTTGGGTGAAATGTTTTGTGTGTGTCTGTTAGGTCAGTTTGATCTCTGGTGTTATTCAAGTTCTGTTTCCTTGTTGATTTTCTATCTGGGTGTCCTGTTATTGAAGATGGGGAACTGAACTCTTCTGCTATTACTGTATTACCTTCTCTTTCTTCCTCAGTTCTGTCAGTTTGCTTGACATAATTAGGTGCTCTGATGTTCGGTTCACATATATTTATAATTGTTCTATCTTCCTGGTGTATTGACATTTCCTCATTATATAATGCCCTTCTTTTTCTTTTCTGATAGTTTTTATTTGAAGTCTATTTTGTCTGATGTAAGTATAGCCACTTTCCGGGAATCCTGATGTTATGTGAGAAGTCCATCTACCCAGAGGCCACCATGCTAGAGAAGCCATGTGTAGATGCTCTAGTCAACAGTTCCCACTGAGCTTGGTTTTCTAGCCAAGATGCTAGACGTATGAATGAAACCATCTTGGACCTTCCAGAACACTCCCTCTGCCAGATGAATGCCAAGTGTCCTCCATTAATACCTCATGGAACAGATTTCTCCAGGTGGGTCCTGCTTATATTCATGACTCATACAATGGTTTGGAGGTAGTTTGTTACACAGCAGTCAGTAACCAGAACAGGAACCATTGACCCCTGTTATCCTCATTTCACATTAAGCACAGTTATGAACTAAGTTTATTTTCCTTTACTCCTTTCTCTCTCTCTTTGCACTGAACTTTAGATATTAAAATATCGTGATCATTCCATTATTAACAATAAATATACATATATTTTTATCTAGTTGTGGCCCATTTATACTATATCATATTCTAGATGTCTAGATGTCATAGGCTTAATGTCCCTCTTTTGTTGGGTTTTGAGAGTCACTCCTCCCTCACTTTGGATGTTTCCACAAAGGCTGTTCACGCTTCTCAATATCCTTGCGCTCATCTTCCTTGGGGCATATGGCTTGCAGTTAGGTGAGGCCTTCTGGCTGAGTCTGGCCAATAAAATGTAAAAAAGTGATATGTGCCACTTCCATATTTGTTCTATAAAAAGTACAAGTAATCTTCACTTTCTTTTCTAATCTATCTGGTAAATGGAGAGAACTCTGAGAACCTAGAGTAAGGCACAGACATACAATAGAAGGATCCTGAGCCCCTGGTTGACCATGTAAAGCAGAGCCCCTACAACCTGCTGACCTCCATAGGACTGTATGTTGCAGGAGAAATAAACATTTAATTAGTTAAGACTTAGAGATTCTAGAGCATATCTATTATAGCAGCTAGTATTTTAAGTGCCTCTACTACCATCATGTGCCTTTACCCAGCTGATAAAGTAGGACAGTAATTACTATGGACTCCAAGGAATTATTACATTTTTGCTTGTTTCATTTTTAGTCAGTTAATTTTAGGGGTTGTGCTAGCATTTTGGAATTTTGAAAGAAAAATGTCACTGGCTTGTCAAAGGTAAAGCTGTATAATGTCTACATTTAAAACCAAACCAAACATTGAATTATAAATTTGTGTCTTAAAAATTAGTTAGTGTAGAATAGAGATACTGGTATGTTGTCTGAGGTCACACAGTGAAGTGCTTCCACCATTCATTAGTTTGTTCATTCTTTAAACAGTCGATATGTGCTAGACATTGGAAACACAAAGACAAAGGAGACAGACTTGCTCCTTTTAACTATGCCATGTACACTCATGTATTTATTTGGGTGACCATGGTCAAGCTGCTAGCCTCTCTGAGCTTCATTTGTAAAATGAAGACAATATTACTATTATATTCACTTCTATGGGGCATTAATGAGATTAACCATGTAACACAGTGCCTGTCATGTACTAAGTGCTCAGTAAATATCAGTTTATCTTTTTAAGAACACAATTCTTTTAACCATTCTAACTTTCTACCATTCTTGATAGCTGGATAAAGACAAAGGTTTCCAAAGAGGGACCCCTTAGCTTTAACACCTCCCCCAAATAGGCAGCTCCAGAGCTTCCTTGTTGTCACCTTGCTGAGGGACTTCCTTGCACTGGGGCTTACTGAGTCAATAACATTCTCCACAAAAATAATTTCATAAGAATATTTCTAGGTATTCTTCATTTCTCTTAGGTAAATACCTAGAAATGGATTTGCTGGGTCAAGGGATAGATCTATGTTTAACTTGATAAGAAACTACCATTTTCCAAAGTGCTTATATCATTTTATATCTTCATTAGAAAAGTATGAAAGATCACTCCTCATCCTCACCAACATTTGGTATTGTTAGGTATTTCATTTAATTTTGATGAATTCTAATTTTTCTTTTTTTCCTTTTTTTTTTTGCTTGTGTTTGGTGTCCCATCTAAGAAATCAGTGTCTAATTCAAAGTCACGAAATTAAAAAAAAAAAAAATCTTTATTGATTTCAGAGAGAGGAAAGGAGAGGGATAGAGAGAGATAGAAACACCAATGATGAGAGAGTCATTGATCGGCTGCCTCCTGCAGGCCTCCAGCTGGGGATCGAGCCTGCAACCCGGGCATGTGCCTTGACCGGGAATTGAACCTTGAGCCCCTGGATCCTAGGTCGATGCTCAACCGCTGAGCCACCCCCGGCCGGGCTTAATGTAATTTCTATGTGAAAAATTCTAGCCTACTAGCTTATGTTTTACATTTCTCACCCAATTGCTGATTCCTTTAATATTAGGTACAGTTTCAATTCTGTCCAGTTTTGCATCTTAACTTTTCGCTTATTCCTGGTTTTATCATGCTCATGCAGATGCCTTCTTAGAGTCATCAGGGGTTGTTCTCTTCTTTCTGTCAAAGCTCATATACATTGTCATCTTTTTACTAACTTGCTTATTTAAGTATGTATTTATCCAAACATCCTATTTTTTCCTACCTTAGGTTATATTCTTGCTGTTGGGTTATTTAAACACACAGTTAAGAATACATCCTAGCCCAGCCATGCGTGGCTCAGCGGTTGAGCTTTGACCCAGGATCCAGGTGATCGGGGTTTGATTCCCGGTCAGGGCACATGCCCGGGCTGCAGGCTCGATCCCCAGTCGGGGGCTTGCAGGAGGCAGCCGATCAATGACTCTCTCATCATTGATGTTTCTATCTCTCTATCCCTCTCCTTTCCTCTCTATGAAATCAATAAAGATATATATATATATTTTTAAAAAAGAATACATCCTAGTTTCTGGAAAAATTTTGGAGAATTATTCATGCATGGTATTTGGAAAAACACTCTAGATATACAAGGAACCTATTCCCTCTCTGCTCTTTTCTCCGGTGCCTTCAACTCTGTGGGTGAGTCTGGAAGCATTAGTTGCAAAGATATGCATTTGCCTCTCTGCACGAAAGAATAAAAATGCACAAAGAAGCCAAAGTGAGCTTGTACTGTTCTGAGGAATAACTTCCATGCAGTCCGCAGACACTAGGATCCGTCAGAAAGTCAACGCTCCCTCTGCGCTCCCGCCGCTGCCAATAACTAACGCTGCTGCTGCAGAGCGAGTTTGTGGCACAGCCTCCGCACCCCTTCTGCCTTTCTTTACTCTGCATTCTGTGTCCTCTGGCTCCTGTCTTTTCTGGCCTTTCTCTTATCTTCCCAAATAAAGCCTGCCTTACACAGAATTGTCAGATTAACTCCCCCATCTGCTTGCTGACTGCTCCCTTTCCTTTATTTCTTCATGCAGGTCTCTACTTGCCTAGCCCCCAACTCTTAGTTAGGGTTCAACCAGAGAAACAGAACCAGTAGGAGATAAGCGTTAAGTGATTTATTGCGCAGAACGGGCTTACACGTTGCGGCAGCTGGCGAGGCGCACTGGCAGGGTAGGCCATCAGAAAGGGCAGACTGAGACTCTTGGGCACCAGCTGAAGCTGTTATCCACAGAGGAATTTCTTCTTCAGAGAAGCCTCAGTTCTGCTCTGAAAACCTTTTAATGATTGAACCAGTCCCACCTAGATTAGTTAGGATAATCTCTTTTACTTACTTAGAGTGAATTGATTATGGATTTAATTCACATCTTCAAAATACCCTTACTGTAACACCTAAATGAGTGTTTGATTGAATAACTTGGGACTACAGTCTAGCCCAGTTGACCTGTAAAATGAACTGCCACACTCCATTTCCTTTAAGATTTGGCATTTGCATACTGGCTTAATTGGTAGCTAAAATGTTAACTGATTAGAGCTAAATGCTTCCCAAGGATATTTTCATTTTATGAAGAAATCTTCAAGAAGCAATGGAATGAAGCAATGATAAAATAAAAATAGCTAAGGAACGTATGAATGGGGGTGATATAGGCACAGGAATGAAAACCACCGCCTGTTCAAAAGGTCGGGACTGCCCACAGGTATGGTTGCTCCTCATTGTGCTACGTCTCCCTCTCAATTTCCCCGTCTATCAATCATTCTGAATCTTTTATTTTTATCTCCACATATTCCTCCAACACCCTTACCAACAAACCTACCCAACACCTCCCCACCAGACCTCCAGGTTTCCTTCTATGAACATAGCTTGAGATCTATACCTAACACACGTACATTTGGGCCTCCCTCACCCCCATAGCCCTGTGCACAGGTTTATGGACCACACTTTTCTCCCACGGTTAATGTGTCCCCTAAAGCTATAAGAGCTTTATAAAATTATAGGAGTCCTATAATATTATAGGAATCTCCTATAATTTGAAGGCCAGATCACTCATTCATTCATCCATCAAGTTTATCTAGGGCATAGAGATTTAATTCCTAGGCCAAAGGATCTTGGCTTTTAGTGCAGGGCACCTAATGAAACAAGCTCAGAACAGAGGAAAGAGCATTTATTCTGACTGGGATATTTGAGAAAGCTTAAGAGAGCCCTTCAGCTGAGACTTGAAGGTTAACAAGGATTTTGACAGATGGAGAAATGTACTTCAGTGAACTACATGTATTGAGTGAACTACATGAGCAAATGTAAGATGCAGGAGTAATTCAGGGCCTGCTTATGGGTTTTGATGGTTGGATAATCACTTGGGGACCTGGTTATTACTTTCATTTAAGTGAGGCTGAAGCCTACTGATAATTAGGAGAAGACAATAAGGCTTAGGTCAGACTTAGAAGAGGTAGCTGAAAAGCTAGAAAAAGTTCAGAGAATACAATATTAAAAAAAAAAAATCAAGAGAGGCTATAAGTTATGTTGGTTTTGTAGGGAGAGGCCTAATGGCTTGTAACCCAGGGTTCAGCTTTCTGTCTTGTTAGGCAGTTCCTTCTCAGATCCTTTGGCTAAACAGAACAGGCTTTTCTTGGGGTCCCATTTTTTCTTCTGTGTCCATTGACACAGCCTTCTCCAGCACCCAGTCTATGGTATCTTTGAAAAGCTTTTAATCAATTTATTGAGGTATAATTGACATGCAATAAAATATACTCATTTTAACTATATAGTTCTATGAATTTTGAAAAAAATGCATCACTCGTGTATCATTACAATCAAGATACAGAACTTATCCATCATCAAAAAGTTTCCTTGTTTAAGATGTTAACACTACCCAAAATGATCTGCAGATTCAATGTGATCCCTATCAAAACCTCAACTATTTTTGCAGATATAGAAAAATCCATCCTAAAATTTATATAGAGGGACCCTGAATAGGCAAAACAATCTTGAAAAAGAAGAACAAAATTGGAGGACTCACAGTTCCCAATTTCAAAACTTACTACAAAACTACAGTAATCAAAACAGTTTGGTTCTGGCACAAAGACAAGATATATAGACCAATGGAATAGAATAGAGCCCAGGAATAAACTCTCACATATATAGTTAAATGATTTTCAACAAGAGTGTCAAGACTATTAAATGGGAAATGGGCAGTCTTTTCTTTTTAATATATCTTTATTGATTTCAGAGAGAGGAAGGGAGAGGGAGAGAGAGATAGAAACATCTCTGATGATAGAGCCATTCATTAGCTCCCTCCTGCACATCCCCCCCCGGGGGTCAAGCCTGCAGCTGGGGTGTGTGCCCTGACCAGGAATTGAACCTTGATCTCCTGGATCACAGGTTGGTGCTCAACCACTTAGGCATAACAACTGGGCCGGGCAGTCTTTTTAATAAGTGGTGTTGGGAAAACTGGATATCCATATGCAAAAAACTAAATTTGGACCCTTATTTTACACTATATATAAAAATCAAGTCATTATGGAACAAAGACCTAAACATAAGAGCTAAAGCTATAAAAAACATAAGGGAAGATCTTCATGATATTGGATTTGGCAGTGATTTCTTGGATATGGCACTAAAACACAGGCAACAAAAGAAAAAATACTTCATCAGAATTTAAAACTTTTGCATCAAGAGATACTTACCAATAGTGAAAAAAGCAACCCATGGAATGGGAGAAAATATTTGCAAATCATATATCTGATAAGGGACTGATAATCAGTATATAAAGAGCTACAACTCAACAATAAAATCAATTAAAAATGGACAAAGGAACATCTCTCCATAGAAGATATACAAATAGCCAATAAGCAAATGAAAAATGCTCAACATGATTAATCATTAGGGAAATGCGTATTAAAAACACAGTGAGATACCACTTTATATTCATTAGGATAACTGTTACTAAAAAAGAAAAAAAAAGAAAAATACAAGTGTTGGCAAGAATGTAGAGAAATTGGAACCCTTGTGCATTGCTGGTAGGAACAGTATGTGTAAAGGCACAAAGACATAAAAATATACATGTATCCAGAAAATAACCGGTGGAAAAGGCAGAATTTTAGTGACTGTAGAGGAGGAATAATTTAACTAGATAGGGTCCAGATTGTGATGGCCCTTGAATCCTATATTAAGGAATTTGGTTTTGGACATGTTGAATTTGAAGTGGGATGGAAGGGATGGCCAGCAGGTAGCAGGAAATTAGATTTTGGAGCTCAGAAGTGAGGTGAGAGCTGGAGATGTAGATCTGCTTGTCACCCACATCTAAGAGACAGAGTGAGAAGAGGACTGAGGAAGAAACATAGGCCACATCTGTAAGGGTGTGGGGAAGGGGAAGATGGCAAAGGAGTCAGTGAAGGAAACCAGGGAGTGACCAGATAGGGAGAAAGAGACACTGGGAGGGTGTGGTCATGGATGTCAAAGAAGTCATACCTGACCTGAGTTTACTTCCTTGTAATATCAAAATTATTCTTTCATTATTAACTTATTTCCTCCAGCATTCTTGTTTTAGAAGCAAATCCCTTCAAGAATATAACAGTTGTCTAATCTCTTTGTTCTGTTTCAATACCTCTCTTTTTTCTCTTGGCTTATGAACCTGTAGAGTGTGAGCAGAATCTAACTATAGTAGATCTTGCAGTGTGCTGCCCAGATCCCTCCTTCAGCCAGAGGTGCTAATTCTCCTAGCTGGAGGGTACGTTGATGGCTGTTGGATTATAGAGCTGAGATCCTTGATGAAGGACACCGATTGGCCCAAGGATACAACTCTTCCAATAGTTAGTTGATGCAGGTGTACAAAAACTTGGTCCCTTGCTTCTATTTGAGATGACCCAAAGAGTCACTTGTAACTCCAGAGCTCCCCACAGGATCTGCTGAAGCCTCTGATGCAACTCCTAAGCAGTTCAACCTATTTCCTTCTACCCAGTCCTACTTCCTTCACTTTCTTACAGGTATTGTTCCAGAAACCTCCAATAGGCCTCCTGCTCACAAATCTCTGCCTCATAATCTGTTTTCTAGGGAATCCCACGTAGAAAAGCTGATGCCATGCTGTCCTAGCAGTGACAGCTCACTGGCTGGCTAGCAACAAGAATGCCATCACTGGTAGGAGGTGGAGTAGTGATGGTGCCTGGCATGGGGCAGCTGGGCCATTGTTAAAACTTTCACTAGTGCTGAACAGGAGTAGGGTTGTATTAGAAGGGGTGTACTGCAAAATGTAATAACTCAGGTATTTAAAATACCTTGGGGGAGTAGTAATTATAAGGACTATGGAATTAAATGGCTCTTGCTACATGCTATTGAAGCACTGGAGGAAAAAAAAAGAAATACTGAGGGCAATTAGCCTCCAACTCAAGACTAAGTAGTCTGTCAAATCCGGCAGCCGGATGACAGGTAAGTTGAAGATCAGGTCTGGAACTTTATAATAGTAGCAAAACTCCATGGAACAGTGAATTCCCAGCCATGCCAAGTCTGTTACACCAAAGGGTAAGAGCTGGGAACCTGGAACTTGAGATGGGCCTATCTCGTCTGGGCTGATGAACTTGACAATCTTATATCCCTGTATTCGCCTGGACCTGGGCCTGAAGCAGTAACTCTCTCCTTCCTGTTAAAGGCCATGAGCCTCCTTGACTTAAAGATAATGTAGAGGCCTTTACCTTGTAAGACAATATGCACCCACTCCCCATAATCAACCTCCATCTCCCCTGCTGGCCACCAGACTAATTATTAGGGTTAAGTAACAATATAACCCAGCACTTTCCTTAGTTGCTAAAGGGAGAAATGGACCTATGCTAAAGGAGCTGCAGGATCTAGCCAACAGGTAATGGCAGGAGCTGAGAGAGCATATATGGAACTGGATCCTGAGGATCCTGATTAATGATGCTGAGATACAATGTTCAGTAAAGAAGAATTCGTGGATATGAGAGTGTTCTCTGTAACACAGGACTTAACTTGCTGGGAAATAGTGTTAACTAGCCGCAGAAAACTTTGGAAGGTGGAATGGAACATTCATGCTGCTTTGGGAGGCAGTAAAGGATAGAAGGCTCAGATACAATGTAGACTTTGGAGTAGATATATTGTATGTCTGAAAAATCCATCTTTAAAAAAATTTAAAAAAAAAAAAAATCTATTGATTTCAGAGAGAGGAAAGGAGAGGGAGAGAGGGAGAAAAACATCAATGATGAGAGAGTCATTGGAGATCGAGCCCTCAACCCGGGCATGTGCCCTGACCTGGAATCGAACCTCGATCTCCTGATCCTAGGTCGATGCTCAACCACTGAGCCACGCCCGGCCGGGCTGAAAAATCTACCTTCTGACCATGTTCTGCAGAAGAATTCCGGCAGTGCCTCATTTACCAAAACAATAAGGAATGTGATGGTAAAAGGAGCACCAGGATCATTGAGTCCCTGTCTTCAAGGATCGTGCCTATTAGTGGTGACTGTCTTCTGTAGGACAGGGCTGCAGAAGTGAGCTATGCTGTCATAAGACTGAGCTCCCCCATAGTCATGGAGGTGATAGGATCTTAAAGTAACAGAGGCCAGGTGGTAGGACTAAAACAGTCAGAAGCCAAGTGAATGTAATATTATAAGAAGAAAGGCAGAATGGCCCTCAAGGGAGTCCGACACGTACAGAGCTATGAAGATGACTAAGAGATTGTGTCAAGGGGCAATATGTATGGACAACCAATAAGCGTTTTGAGTGTTGCTTAATTTATAAAATAAAAAGAGATCGAGAATGGATGCAGGAGGTTGAGGGCATCTATCCATGATGCCGTGCCCAGTTTCCGTATCTGAGTCAGTTTTCAGATTCAGAGCCCAGTAGGTGAAGTCTGCTGTGCCATATGTATCCTGGCCAGAGATTTCCATGGTCTCTGGAACAGGCTATTGATATGATGAATGCATTCTTTTTTATCCTGGTAAGACCAGAGAATAGAAAGCAGTTTGCATTCCTGTGGGATGGACACAGCAGAATACCTTTGTGTTGTTCTAGGGCCATGTTAACTTTCCATCCTCTGGCATAATATAGTCCAAAGGGATCTGGACCACCTGAAGATGCAGAATATAACGTTGGCTTATTACATTCATGGCTTCATTAGACTGGATAGGCAAGAAGTAACAAGTATGTTGGTGGCTTTGGAAAGATACCTGTGCTCCAGAGGGTGGGAGATAAACCTTATGAAGATTCAGTGGCCTATGACATGGGCAAAGTCTTTAGAGGTCCAGTGGTCTGGGCATACCGGGACATTCCCCTCTAAAGTAAGGGAAAAATTATTGTACTTGTACCTCCCACCACTAAGGAGGCACCACACCTCATAGATTTTGGGGGGTTCTGGAGGCAGCACATTTCACATTCCAACCCATTTACTGAGTAACATGGAAGGCTTTCTTCTTTACTCTCCCCCTTCCAGTCTCCTAGCCCCTAGTCTCACCATTGGTCAAACCCGGCTGGCAGCCGGCTGACACAGGGGCCAGGGAACACAGCCCCTGTGATGGAGCATAACAGGAAAAGATGAGGAATGGGTCTGAGGGCAACTGGGACTGGCAAAATCCTGCAGTAGCCACTGACAGTAAGGAATTAGTTGCAGTAGGTTTATGATGAAATATAGACAGGTTATATTTATCTCTTTAAGTAAATTAAATTAGGGCCTATTTTCCCCACTGGGAATAGATAATACTTTTCAAAAACCTTAAAAGGGAAAATGCCATTCTGAAATCTTAAGCTGTGTTAAAAACAGGTGTGGGGGAGGAAAAATAATTTTCCTTCTACCCTTCTAAATTTTTCTGGCTAGTCTAACAATCAAATTGATAGGAGACAGATTAACAGGATAAAATAAACTTATTAAGTATGTACATATGACGGTGTCATAAGAATATGAGATCCCAGGACAAATCTGGCAGTTGAGGCTTATATGTCACTTGAACTAAGGAGAAAGGTGGATGGTGTGGTTGGGATTTCAAAGGTCAGGAAGGTAATTCACATGGATATGGAAAAGCAAATGTTTGATAAATGTTTGCTGGACCATCCTTAACAAAGGGACACAGAGAGGACTTTGATCAAATGGGCCTTGCTAGGTTCCTCCCTGCCTATCACACCTAGTTGATATTAAACTATAGTTATCTATGATGATAGCTCCGTTCCTGGAGCAGGTACTCTATAAATTCTTTTAGGTTGTTAGGGGGAAGTCAAAGATTTTTCCTGAGTTTTTAATTTCTTAAAAATAACCAGCTTAAAAAAAAAATAACCAGCTTAAAAAAAATCAACATCCCCCCCCCCCCCAAAAAAAGTCATATTTTGGGGTGGCACACTCTGCTTTCCCTTGGAGGCATAAGATTTTTGAGAGTTTATCTCAGCAAAAATCAATTCAAATCAGGCAGCATCCAGTCTAGCGGATAGAAAGGAATTCTAAGGAGCTGCACAAAATGAAAGACTTTTATAGGCAGAAGAAAGCAGGAACAAGGAATTTATACTGGCCAAAAAGTGAGTTGGTTATTGCCAAGTTACTTTCCTTTAGGGGGATGGCAGAGGTTTATCAGGCAGATTACCTAACTAGTGCTGATCAAGTGATTCCTGATTGGCTGGCTTAAGATTCCATTTCTGGGAGAGTGGAAACTAATTTAGCTTCTGTTTGGTGACACGGAATTTAGCATAAGTGACTCCATTTTGAGAATTAAAAAAAATTATTTTTTGAATAATTTTTTATTTTTCAATTACAGTTAACATACAATATTGTATTAGTTTCAGGTGTATAACATAGTGATGGGCATTTATATAACTTAAAAAGTGATCACCCCAATAAATCTAGTACCCATCTGACACCATATATAGTTATTACAATATTATTCACTATATCTCCTATGCTGTACTTTACATCCCTGTGACTGTTTTGTAGCCACCAATTTGTACTTCTTAATTCTTTCCCCTTTTCCATTCATTCACCTAAGCCCCCTCCCATCTGGCAACTGTCAAGATGTTCTATCTATGACTTTGTTTTTGTGTGTTTGTTTACTTTTTATGATTCCACATATAAGTGAAATCATATGGCATTTGTCTTTCTCTCTGACTTGTTTCACTCAGTGTATCTGTGTTGTTGCAGATGGCAAGATTTTATTCTTTTGATAGCTGAGTCATATTCCTGGGCCTGTTGTCTTGTTTTTAATAGCTATTAATAAGATTAATGCTTTTAAATGTGCTATTTCATCTAATAAATTAAATGAACAGTTTAGAAAAAATACTTTAAGATGAAGGTAAGTTAATGATTAATTTTAAAGACAGAGTACATTCATTAAATAATTGCAAAGATGTTGACAAGAAATTTACAGGAAGGCCAAAGACTAAGGCAATAATTTAAAAATGACTTGATCCACTGGAATTTTTAAATTGAAAAAGGAATTGGAGACTCTGAACTCTGTACTATTGACCTCATCACATTACAAAGAAATTGAGTTTTTATATCTCTCTCTCACTGTCTGGTCTGGAGAATCTTTGGAAATTATTTATAGTTGGCAACGGAAACACTTTGAAGAGAATATTTTAAGTAAGAAATAAGAACTATTTTAGAAGGCTAATGCATGTGCTACTTTTAGCAATTTTGAATGAAGCATGCTTCATATAACTAGCTAGTTTAAATAAGTTCATCCTAAAAGGAAAGTGAGGACTGAAATGATTTATGCTGCACATAGTCAATAAAATCCCACTTTTTGTATTGCATAGAGAATAAAGCAATAATGGTTGGTGCCCTTTTTGATATCTACACAGTAAGTTTAACAAATGAATTTTGTGAAAACTGGGATGTTATGGTTTAGGTGTTTTTTTAAATTGTCTTTTGAACCACCATAAGCATATGAAAAAAGAATTTTAAGAAGTAAAGTTCTTCAAACAACACCAAAAACGCAACAATCCAATTAAAAAATGGGCAGAGGACCTGAATAGACACTTCTCCAAAGAGGACATACATAAGGCCAATAGAATTATGAAAAGATGCTAAAAGTCACTAATAATCAGAGAAATGTAAATTAAACCCACAATGAGAGATCACTTCTCACCTGTCAGAATGGCTACTATTAATAAATCACCAAACTACTAGTGTTGGCCAGGATGTGGAGAAAAGGGAATCTTCGTTCACTGTTGGTGGGAATGCAGATTGATTCAGCCACTGTGGAAAACAGTATGGAGTTTACTAAAACACTTAAAAATGGAACTGCCTTATGACCCAGAGATTCCACTTCTGGGAATATATCCGAAGACACTTGAAACACTGATTTGAAAGAGTATATGCACCCTGTGCTCACCGCAGCATTATTTACAACAGTCAAAATTTGGAAGCAGCCCAAGTGTCCATCAGTAGATGAGTGAATAAAAATGCTGTGGGACATTTACACCATGGAGTACTACGCAGCCTTGAAAAAGAAGGAAATCTTACCTTTTGTGACAGCAGGGATAGATAGACCTAGAGAGTATTATACTAAGTGAAATAAGCCAGTTAGATAAAGACAAATACCACATGATTTCACTTATATGTGGAATCTAATGAAATAAACTAACAAAATAGAAACAGACTCATAGATACAGAGAACAGACTGACAGCTCTCAGGGGGTGGGGTCTGGCTGGGTGAAATAGGTGAAGGGATTAAGCAAAAAACCGGAAAACCTCCTTGACACAGATAACAGTATGGTGATTACCAGAGGGGAGGGGTGGGGGCAGGTAGAAGGGGGGATAAAGGGTGACGGAAGGAGGCTGGACTGTGGGAGGTGAACACACAGTACAATGTACAGATGAAACCTATTTAACCAATGTAATCCCATTGAATTCAATAAAAAGTATATAAAGATGTCGTTTTTGAATCAATAAAATTTTTACCACTAGTTTTACTAATAGTCCAGAAGCACTGATGATATTTCCAAGGATTACGCTCAGTGTTATGAATATTTGTTTACTCACGAATAACATCGAGAGGCAGACATTATAGTACTAAAAAAAGAAGAAAGTATTTCACCTCATTCTGCATCCCCTGTCCCTCATAAAAGAAAACATTGACAGTGGTAGTGACGGTAAAGAAAGCCTTGGTGTTGGTGTTGGTCTCTCTACTTCAGGACTTGATCTTCTGACTCTGCAAGTCTGGAACTTCAGTTGCCAGCTTAGCCAGTAGAGCTTTACCCCTAAAACACAACCTCATTGTGTGACACTGATTTGTATGAAAACAGTGAGTTTGTAATAAAACATGTAATTTCCAAACTCTCTGATATTTCTTTAAACCATTTAGTCTCTCTTATCTCACCATGGAACTCTACTTAAGAAATAAAAAAAATAAAATAAATTTAAGAAATCTAAAGCCTAGTTAAGGAACTGTATCCCTGGCTGGCGTGGCTCAGTTGGTTGAGCTTCATTCCATGCACCAGAGGGTTGGTGGTTCAATTACTGGTCAGGGCACACGCCCAGGTTTTGGGTTCGAGCCCTGGTCAGGGTGTATACGAGAGACATCAATGCTTCTTTCTCCCTCTCCCTTCCTCTCTCAAATCAATAAAAACATACTTTTAAAAAAAGAGAAACTGTAGGGTAGAAATAAACTTTCTTCTACCTTTTGAGGTTCTGCTGTCTGTTGTAATACTTAAATTTACATGAGACAGTTTAACTAGAGAAAATAACCAAATTTTTAATTACATGTGTACATATGGGAATGCCACATACATGAGCGGTTCTGGGACAGAAAGGGAAAATCAGTTGTTTTCAAGCTAAGGATCAGGTAAGGCACCTTGGGCCTTCAGAGGGGAGGAAGATTCATTCTCAGAATGATAGGAAGAGCTGATATTCAATAATTAAGAAGTTTGCCCTGCCTTATAGATAGGTCATAAAAAGTTATTTCTGGTGATAACTCTTATTATGGGCAAGGCCTCTAATTTAAATTCTTTAAGGGAGAGGTAAAAGTTTCTCACGAACCCTCATCTCGATTGCTTTCAGCTCAAAATAATTCACATGCCAAAGTGCCTGTTCTGAACCTCTTCAAATTCCAATGAGGTTGGTGAATGTATGTAACCAAGGCACTAATAACAGAAATAATATTTCTTCTGGCACACAGGAAGTACTTAGGGGCTGCTATTGTTTGCAATAGTGCCTCACAACTTACAGATCCTTTTCATAGTTCTATCGAGTGTTTGATTCTCACAAGAACTATGTCAACTGACGGGTCTGGTTTTATGCCTCTTTTACTGATGGAAAAAACAGCAGCTCACAGAGATTAAGGGACTTGACTAAAATCTTGTAACTGATACAGTTGACATCTGTTTCTTTGGTTGCAACAATTTCCTTCCTCCTTTTGGTAACAGGACTCTGATTTTCCTTTAAAAAACTACCCTGTGCCTTAGTATAACTCCTAGGAGGACTGCCAGTGAAGAGACTGCCTGTCTGTGTTAACATGTGACCCACATTGGTTCATCAGAACCCTCCATAGCCCCTGGATGCAGAGACTGGTGTTCAGGTAGGCATGTGATCCAAGTAGTTTGAATTTTTATTTTTATTATTTTTCATTTTTGGACATTTTTTTTTAATCCTCACCTGAGGATATTTTTTCCATCGCTTTTCAAAGAGAGTGGAAGGGAGGGAGAGAGAGAACATGAGACAGAGAGAGTGAGAGACACACTGACTGGTTGCCTCCTGCACGTGCGTGACCGGGCCGGGATTGAACCTGCAACTGAGGTACGTGCCCCTGGCTGGAATCAAACACTGGACGCCTCAGCCTGCAGGCCGGCGCTTTAGCCACTGTGGCAAGTTGGCTAGCGTGGACTTGTGGATATTTTAATGAACTCCCCTCCACGTAGCTTCAAGATACCAGGACACAGGCCCCGCCAATGCCCTTAATCTTCTACTCAGCTCTCTGCGGAAGAACTTGGCCTTCACAATGACAGGTTGCCTTGGGAGCTTTCCCTTCCCCAGAGCTCTGTAGTAGCCCAATTGCACCACATCAATGACAGGAGCAGCTCCAGTCTTGTATTTGGCAGCATTTACCCAGGTCTACTCATTGACCAAGGTCCATAGTTTATCAAGGTTGACAGTTGGGCAGAAGCTCTGGTTCCTCTTTAAGTGGTAATAATGCCTTATACCAGCTTTCCCAAAGTGACCTGGGTGATATTTGTCGAAGTTGATCCTGTGATGATGTAAGCCACCAGTATTACCTTGGCTTCCTGAGTGTCTCCTATGCTTGCGATGCAGCCATGGCTCTGGCTCACGTGGCCCTGAAGTTTCTGGGTCTTCCTCAGTCTGGATGGCATGTCCGTGGCCAAGGTACAAGAGCGAGTTTTTATTTTTAAGGAGATAAATAAATGAATTCTAGTCATTTGAGAGCTGTAAGGACCACGAAAACTTGGAGCTACTTTCCAGAGAGAGATTGCTGCTAGAGTGAAGCCAATACAGGGGAAAGCCTAGTAGAGAATGAGGCAGATAGAGAGAGGGAGGGAGGGAGGGAGAGAGATTATAGTTGAGGAAATGGGTATAGCTATGCCTGAAACCAGATCAACTCTTGCATTTTCAAGTTCAGGGAGTCAGTAAATTCCTTTTTTAAAAAAAATATATTTTTATTGATTTCAGAGAGGAAGGGGGAGGGAGAGAGAGAGAGGGAAACATTAACGATGAAAGAGTCACTGATCAGCTGCCTCCTGCACGCCCCCTACTGGGAAATCGAGCTCACAACCTGGGCATGTGCCCTGACTGGAATCCAACTGCGATCTCCTGGATCCTAGGTTGATTGATGCTCAACCACTGAACCATGCCAGCTGGGCAATAAATTCCTTGTTTTGTTTAGGTAGGTTTGGACTTCTTCACTTGCAATCGAAAAACCCTAACTAGTAAATAAATGTCTTAGCTATTACTGAAACATGTCTTTTGACATCAAATACTTGGCTATTTCCACTGCTGCAAACTTCAGAAAGGTCCTCTACATATACATTTCAAAACTAATCAGGCACCTTTGTGGGAGATTAGAGTTCCTACCCTCTTTTCATGGACACACACTATTTTAGGTTCCCTTCAAGTTTTCATGTTAAAAATTCTGTCAAGAGAATGAGAAGACAAGGCACAGACTTGAAGAAAATATTTGCAAAAGACATACCTGATAAAGGGCTGTTATCCAAAATATGCAAAGAACTCATAAAACTCAAGAAGAAAACAAATGCTTTGATTAAAATATGGACAAAATATCTGAACAGACATCTCACCGAAGAAGATACACAGATGACAGATAAGCATATGAAAAGATGTTCTGCATCATATGTCATTAGGAAATACAAACTAAAGAAACTATGGGATACCACTGCATGCCTGTTAGAAGGCCAAAATCCAGAGTACTGACACCACCAAAAGTTTGTGAGCATGTGGAGCAAAAGGGACTTTCATTCATTGCTGGTGGCAATGCAAACTGCATAGCCACTGGAAGACAGTTTGGTGTTTTCTTACAAAACTAAACCTAGTCTTGCCATATGATCCAATAATCTTGCTCCTTGGTATTTACCCAAAGGAGTTGAAATATTATTTCTGCACAGAAATTTGTACATGGATGTTTATAATTTATTCATAACTGCCAAAGCTTGGAAGCAGCTAAGATGTCCTTCAGTAGGGAGAGGGTAACTCAAACTGTGGTACCTTCAGACAATGGAATAATACTCCATGCCAAAAAGAAATCAACCATCAAGCCATGAAATGACACAGAGGAACCTTAAATGCATATTACTAAGTGAAAAAGCCAATCTGACAGGACTACATACTGTATGATTCCAAGTATATAATATTCGAGGAAAGCCAAAACTATGGAGTAGAAAGATCAGTGATTTCCAGGGTTTAGGGGAGAGGGAGCAGTGATTAGGCAGTGCACGGAGGCTATTTTTAGAGCATTAAAATGACTCTCTATGATACTATAGTGGTGGATACCTGTCATTATACCTTTGTCCAGCCCCATAGATTGTACAACATGAATAGCAAACCCTAATGTAACTAGGTGATTATGATGTGTCAGTGCAGGTTCATCAGTTGTATCAAGTGTATCACTCTGGTGAGGGATGTTGGCAATGGGAGAGGCTGTGCATGTGTGGGGGTAGGAGGTTTATAGGAAATCTCTACCTTCTCCTCAATTTTGCTATGAACCAAAAGCTGTAAAAAAATAAATTCCACTGAAAAATTTCAAAAGTTACAGCTTTTGACCCCTGCATATAATTTCACAAAGTTTTTGGTGGCAAGGTTTAGGAGAATGTGTTGGTGAAATACTCCATGTACTTTTTTTATATAAGGCAAGGAAGAAATGATGGTAAGTGTAGCAGAATTGCATTGGGTGGAAGTATTTTAGCATTTTGCTAATGTGAAAGAATATTTTTCACGTAACTATAAGAAAAGTGGATAAAATTGCTCGAGAATCATTTTCAGATTGGTGAACCATAGGAAAAATGATAAACTGTTTTTCTTTAGTATCCAAACTTCTCTGATTTTCTACCTTCAGTTCCCTTCCTTTCTTTTTTATTATTTTGCAGGCACAGCACCCCCTATGAATGTGTCATATTTCGAACACTTTAATTCATTGGAAGCATAAGGTCATGGGCTATAACATCTTTCTTCAGTGTACCTTACCTTTTTCCATCCCCTCTCCCTGCAGTTCCTGGTCCCTACATGCTTCTCACTCAAATATTTTTGTCCCCAATCTCTATTCTTGGTTTTGGAAAAGAATGGAGAGAGGTAAAGGGGAGGGGGGAATCCAGTTCTGTAAGAGAAGTAGGCCAAACTTGGAGTAGCTTTTATCAAATCTTAGCACATTCTAAATATAGGACATCCTGGTCAATAAAAGGGAACAGAAAATATTTATGTATTAACATTTTTTCTCTACTTGAATCTCCCTCCTACCTACTCTGTGCTGGTTAGTCAAAATAAAAGATACAGGAAATTTTAAGGAAAATAGCAAAACTGAAAGGTGGATAAATGGTTTTGGTGTATTTATTGCATTCTATTTGCTTTCCCTCTTTTGGATTTCAAGGTCCTTGGAATCCAATGGACTTATTTTCCTTTTGCTATGAATATACAGTGTTTAATTCTTTCTGGATATCATTTCTTTGGGCTAACTTCTTCAGAGCTGTATGACTACATTTTGGGTTATCTTTTGTTCTAACCTCTTTTTTTTTTTTTTTTTTAAATATGTCTTTACTGATTTCAGAGAGAAGAAGGGAGAGGGGGAGAGAAACATCAATGATAAGACAGAGTCATTGATCGGCTGCCTCCTGCACATCCCCAACTGGGGATCCAGCCTGCAACCCAGGCATGTGCCCTGACCGGGAATCGAACAGCGATCTCCTGGATCCTAGGTCGATGCTCAACTGCTGAGCCACACCCAGCCAGGCATGCCCTAAGCTCTTTTGATCTAAAAGACGTCACAACACCTTTCTCCAATAAATTCTTTCACTGGCCACTTAATCTGTGTTACTCTTGTCTTCTCCAAAAGATAATTAGCACCTTGAGGTTCTTGAGTCTGAAGTATACTTTTGCTACTTATGCTGTTCTTCCTGTTGGAAAGTTTTACTAACTTTTCTCTGCATATTACATTTGACCTGTCCTTAAAGATAGTTTATTTCCTCTCTTAAGTTTTTAAAATTTCTCTAGTTACTCTTGCTTGTGCACTACACAGTTGCACATCTGTGGTGGGCTGAATACACCTCCCCAAAGGTGTCCACTTTCAATTCCCCAGAATCTGTGAATGTTACCTTACATGCCAAAAGGAACTTTGCAGATTTAGTTAAGGATCTTGAGATGGAGAGATTATCCTGGGTTATGCAGGTGGGCTCAATGTAATCACATGGGTCCTTATAAGAAGGAGGCAATGTGGCAATGGTAGCAGAGGGAGAAAAGGCAATGAGATGAGCCATGAGCCAAGTAAAGTGGGCAGCCTCCAGAAGCTGGAAAAGGCAAGAAAATAGATTCTCCTTCAGAATCTCCAGAAGTAACCATCCCTGCTGACACCTTGATTTCAGTCCACTGAGCCTGATTTTGGATTTCTGAACCCCAAAACTGTAGGATAACAAATCCATGTTGTTTTAAGCTACCAAGTTTGTGGTTATTTGTTACAGCAGCAACAGGAAACTGATATGTCATTAACTTCCTTTACAGTCCCCTAGGTCTGTTCCACATAATTTAGCACTTTACTGCCATGCTGATTCTACTATGTATAAATGGTATAATATAAATTCCTGGTGGGCTTGAACCAGAATTTTTACCTCATCTTTTATACTCTGCAGTGCCTAGTCCAATCTTAGGTACCCAGCTATTTGAAGTGGATTATAACTTTGGTATGTAAAACAGACACCAGTGGGGAAATAAAGGACATTTTGAAAGACATATATAACTCAGTGAACCATGTTTACTTCCTTGCATCAAATCCTAACCTTTTGTTTTTGAGCTGTCACAAGCAGTGTTAGTTGCACAGCACTTGCTCAATGGAGGCTGGAACACGGAGGGTCTTTAACAAGCACCTGATGCATCGAGCTCAAACCTGTGGGAGTAAAGAAGGAAAACGAGAAAGAGAAAACCAAGATGGGTCTGGTAGAAAGTCCTCCTTGCCTATTTATCTGATTAATTTTTGTTACATTAAGTTAAAATCCTGAAAAAGAGCATTCATCAAACTTTGTAACATGAATTTTTCTTTTAAGCAAAATAGAAGAGAGGGAAAGGTGATAAAAATAGGCAGGGTGTGGCAGTTTAATTTCATCCATTAAATTTAAATAACCAGTATTTTAAAATCCAAGTAATATACGCAATACTACGTTAAGAGCTAAAGAGGTCACAGACAACCCATAGGACATGCATCTACTCTAAAGGGCCTTAGTATCTAGTTGGGAAATAACAACAGTCAAGGATACCAGGCAGTTTATCGAGTGCCATCTTGTGTGATTCGGACTTTGGATATTATCAATACTTGGAATTTGGGGCTGAAAAATTAATACTGCATTCAGCAAATATTTATTGAGAACCTTTTTATGGTTCTTTGTGAATAACAGTTTCTGTTTGGAGTTTGCAATCTAATAGAGAAAGTCAAGGGAAATAACTAATCCAGGAGTGGATTAAGTGCTAAATAGCAGGAGAATGCTTTATATTGAGAAAAGGTTATTACTCTGATTCCTGAAAGTTGAAGGGGGAGGTAGAATTGTGAATGATTTTAAATTAAAGGTATTATTTAGGCTGAGCCTTGGAACATGAATAGGATATTGAATAGAATATCCCTGAAGCATGAACAAGAGCACTGCAGACATTCCATGGTTGGATGGAACAAAGGATGCTTGAAGGGTAGTGCATTATTTTCCTATTGCCGTGGTAACAAATTGCCACAAACTTAAAGTGATACAAATTTATTATCTTATAATTCTGTAGGTCAGAAGTCCAATACAGGTTACAATGGGACAGAATTAAGGTGTCAGCAGGGCTGAGTTCCATTCTAGAGGTTCTAGGGGTAAATCCGTTTTCTTGCTTTTTACAGCTTCTAGAGGTCTCCACAATCCTGGCCACTGGCCCCCTTCCTCTATTTTCAAAGCTGGCAATGTTGCAACTCTAATCGTATTTCATAGTCATATCTCCCTTCTGACTCTCCTCTTCTGCCTCCTTTTCCCAGTTTTGAAGGCTCTTATGATTGATTATATTGGGCCCACTCAATAATCCAGGATAATCTATTTTATGTTATGGTGAGGTGACTTGCAACCTTAAAATTACCCCTTTTGGTGAAATTTAACACATTATTAACAGGTTCTGAGTATTAAGGCTGTGGACATCTTGAGGTGGGGTCATTGCTCTGCCTACCACAGGTAATAAGGAATAACTACTCAGAAGGAAGCCAAAGGAAGGGGTGTGAATGCACTGCTAAAGGCAGTGGGGTTGCAGGTGCAAGTTTCTGAGGTTTGACATAAATTCTCATTTTTTTTTGGCGAGCATCAGCAGCAGCATAGAAAATTGTTTAGACAGGCAAGTTTGGGGTGCAATATTAGGAGGCCACTATTACAGTCCAGGTGAGAGGGTCTAAGGTAGGAGAGCATAACTGATGGTTTTATTTGGTGTGAGGCTGCTTCTGCCTATTTCTAGGTGTTTTTCATCAAAATTTATGACATCATCCCACAGGATCTCAGCAAGTGCAGTTTCTAGTAACACGGCTGAATCTGTTCCGGAGATGCTGCAACCCAGGCCTTAAATCATTCGCCTACGATCAACAAGGGGAGCCCGGAATCCTGGCCAATGCCCCAGTTAGCAAGGCTGAAGCTCACAGACAGCTAAACACTGAACTCTTTAATAGTCCCAATCGCAGGGAAGGCACGCGGGCCTTGTTCCTTTTTACATTTTTTTTTAATTGATTTCAGAGAGAAAGGGAGAGACAGACAGAAACATCAACGATGCGAGAGTCATTGATCCGCTGCCTCCTGCACTGATCCAGCCGAAGCCCGGGCATGTGCCCTGACTAGGAACCCACCTGACCTCCTGGTTCATGGGCCCACGCGCAGCCACTGAGCCACGCAGTCCTGGGCCTTGAGGTGTTGCCTTCGGGCCGATGCAAAACTGAAAAGCTGCGCCGGTCGCGGCGCACTACGCCCGACTGTCGGCCACTTCGATACAAAACTCCCGCGAGAGCCACCCGGAGCGGCCCCTTCCCGTCCCCGCCCGCTTCTCTCCTTCCCGCCCGCAGTCCCCGCCCCCATCAGTCGACCTGCAGCGAGCCCCCCACATCGGACTCTACAGACCCCGCAACCTCAACCCGACTTCAACGTCAGCGCCGAGTCCTTGGAGCGACTGGGGTGGAGACCGTGGAGGAGACTGTGGAGGCGGACGGCGCTGGGGGCGGTGCCGACCCGCGGTCACGTGCCCCGAGCCCGCCTACTTCCGCTTCCGTTACTTCCGGGTGCGACCGCTGCAGCAGTCGGGCTGGGCGCAGGACGCGTTCGGTCCCTCTTTACTGTATCTGATCATCTACTTAACGGCCCCTTCCCTGTTCCCAGCGGGAGGGACATGAGTGTCCCCGGGCCGCCGCCGTCGGACGGGGTCCTGGCCGGGCCACCCGACGGCCCGGGGGCCCGGGAGCCGGCGCCGGGTACGTGCTGTGGGCGGGGCGGGCGGCCGGGAGGGCGTCCCGGGCCGCCCCCGGGAGGTGGCTGCTGCCTTAGGCGGCTGCGGCCCCGAGCGGCGCGGAGGTGGGAACCGCGCCGGCCCTCCCTCCGCCCTGCCAGCGGGTGGGAAACGAGGCCTGCCCGGGGGAAGCGGTTGGAGGCAGCTGAAGGTGAAGTCATTCTGCGTTTACGCGACTCCAGCTCTTTGTGGGCTATTTGTTACAGGTTAGTGGTCAAGAATGAGTTTGTCGGGATGGTCACTTTGTAATTTATAGACTTAATGCACCCAGTATTGTTAACCATTCCCTCATGAAATGCTGTCTTCCTTCTTGGCATTACCGCATCCCTCTTCCTCCCGCAGCCCCTCTGTACCCGAGTTCCGAGAGAGATGTAAGCCCTGACGCCCTAAAGCATCCATTGAATGGACTGGGTTGACTTGCTGTGCACCCAGAATGGTACTCTCTGCACTGTCCTTGGGAGGACTGAGAAAGTAGTCACTCAAAGCAGTTTCGTGCTCTGTGGTTCCAGTGAGAACCCTAGATAAGAAAGGCTGCAGGGCTTTGGATGTATCTTTCCTTTGACCTCTTGTTTGAGAAACATAGCGGTAACCCCAACACAGTGCTCAGTCCTTTCTTGGTCATGCTTTTCCTCAACGATCTCCCTCTCTTCCCACCTTCATTAGTCGCTTCTATAAATAGGACTTCCTTGTATATATGTGCAGCTTGGCCCCTCAGCTTGCTCCTTCATCTGCTTGGTGGATACTTTGACATGATTCTTTTGCACTAATCTCACATGTAGCATGCACATAAATAAAAGTAGATCTCTGATCCTATTAATGGTGCCAAGCACTCTCACTTGAAACTTTATTATATCTTTCCTCTCACTTGCCTCCTACCTCTGTTTGATCTACGGGATTCTGCTATACAGTTCCAACTCCTCTTTGTATTTTCACCCTTACAGCAGCAGTTGTAATGCTAGTCTGCCTGGTCTCTTACTCTTCCCCCCCAACTGTCCCGCTGCTGTCACATCAGTGCTCCAGGATAAAGCTCCAATCATGACATATCCTTGCTGGGAAGCCTTAATTGGCTCCTAACTACTTACTAAAAGAGCCCAACCTGTTAGCTTGTCACTCAAGGGTCCTCCTAGGCTGGCCACATGGATGTTGGAGCTCACTACTGCCTGTGTCCCATGCTCCAACTACCTTCTCTGTCCAGAGCAATTTATATTCCCACCTTGCCTCATGCTGCTTCCTTTTCCCGTATGGTATCCCTTCCACTCCTGTCTTCACACCTGCTTACACATTTGGAAATAGCAGCTCTCAGATTGTTGGTATGTGTAAATTGGTGCCATCTCTTAGGAAGGCACTCTTGCAGTGTCTATTAGAAATGCATAAATCTTTTGTCCCATCAGTCTATTTCTGAGAATTTGTCCTATAAAAACAGTGACAGGAATATGCAAAGACAAGCAAGAAAGCTCTCTGCAACATTGTTTGAAATAGCAAATAGTGAAAATATCCTAAGTAGTCATCCATAGGTTTCTTTAGTCTACTCGGGCTGCTATAACAAAGTACCATAGGCTGGGTGGCTTAAACAACAGACATTTATTCTTCACAGATCTGGAGGCTGGAAAGTCTTAGATCAGGGTGCTGGTAGATTAGGTTCTTGGTGAGGACTGTCTTCTGATCTTGCAGACGGCTGCCTTTCTCACTGTGTCTTCGCATGGTGGAGGGAGAGAATTCTGGTTTTTCTTCTTTTAAGGACAAGAAGCTCATCATGGGGGCCCCCATCCTCATGACCTCATTTAAACCTGATTGCTTCCCAAAGACCCCATCACCAAATACCATTGCATTGAAGGTTAGGCCTTCAGCATGAATTTTGGCAGGGATGCAAACATTCAGTCCAAAACATTACAAAACTGGTTAAACTATGTTAGAATTCTGTTCACTTAAAAAAAATGTAGTAGGTCTATATATGTTAATTTGAAAAGATATATAAAATATATATATATTTAAGAGAAGAGTTGTAGAAGAGCTGTGGAGCAACTGGCAGAAGGATTGCTTTCTCACTACCTGCCAGATCTGCAGAGATCAAAACAAGCCCTCCAGGAATACAAGTAATATTTCATCTGTGATAAAAACAGGGTTTATGCATGGGTATGCAAAGACAGTTTCTTGAAAGCTGTGTGATTGATAGGTATTCATTTTAGACATTTCTGAATGCCTGTCACAATGCTTACACTGCTACTATTCAAAGGAAAAGTGTGACGCAGAATTCTTGGCATCACATCTAGATTTACACACAAAACATTATACATTATTTTCTATAGTAAATTAAGGTGTTGATCTCAAGAGAGGAGAAATTCATAGGAAATTTCTCTCCTCCTAACAAATGACAAAACAGCCCCCCTGTTTACGTGTAAATAATATATCAAGCTATATGAAAAATAAATGTTGACCCATATTTTTACTTCCATAGAAAGGAAAGAAAATATTTTTAGGAATTGTGTTTAAAACATACATATATACACACATACACATATATATACATATATATATATCTACATGCTCTTGAAAAGAAGAATTTCTTGCTTTCATTCAGTGACTATTTCCCACTTTTAGGTCTCAGACTCCTTTAATAATCCATTGACATCTGTAAATCCTCTGACATAAAAAATACATAAACATACAGAATTGTGCATACATTAATATTCTTTTAATCTAGACTTTATGTTATACTAGTAGTTTAAAAACATGTTTTGAGTGCTCATAATCCATTTTTTAGAGGATGCTCAGAAGGTAAGTTAAAAAAAAGAAGAGAAAGGAAGGAAAAAAGATGAGAAAGGAAGGATCCCTGTACTGCTCTGTGTATGTGCTCTGAACCCCACTGCCAGCCTCCTTCCCTGCCTCCCTACTACTCTCTTATCCTTGTGTCAACTTAAAAGCTTCCTAAATTTGATTTTTGCTTGGCAACAGGTTTAAGTGACACTTCTCCAGATGAAGGGTTAATAGAGGACTTGACTGTAGAAGATAAAGCTGTGGAGCAACTGGCAGAAGGATTGCTTTCTCACTACCTGCCAGATCTGCAGAGATCAAAACAAGCCCTCCAGGAACTCACGTGAGCTAACAAAACTTTGAGATGCACTCATTTCCCCTCTGGTGTAGTTATTTACTGTATAAGTATATACTGTATTAAGGTATAATATTTTGTAATGTTTCAGGAGATGCACTCATTCCCCTCTGGTAGAGTCATCATTTACTGCATAAGTATATACTGTGTTGAGGTATATTATTTTGTAACATTTTATACAATTGAGTATTTCTATATCTTTAGTGATAGCAAATGGGAATGGAGGAGTTCATAGTAATCTAAATATAAAAAGTGAAATGAATACTTCTAGAGTGTTTGGCTTCTAAGAAGTACCCTTCAATCTTATCTAGACTTTGATTAGTTTTGGTGTCTTAGCATTATTTTATGAAAGTATTGCCTATTGGGAATGTTGCTGGATGGATATATACCTGTTTCTGAGTAGGTTGCAAAATTGCTTCCGTAAGAGTCACATTTGTATTCAATGGCTGGTTCATGAGTTGCCAGGAATCTTTAAGTATCTTTTTTTAGAAGGTCCATTTCAGACTCTACTAGCTAAATAAAGGATTGGAGGAACCGTTAAGAGAGGAACAGGATAAAGAAGAATGGAACCTGTAGAGTGGAGTCACTATTCAAAGATATAGACTCGACTTTATCAGCTCCCTGGTACCCAGAAACAGCAGACTGAGTTTCTACTTCCTGAAGGGTCAGGACCTCTCTGGATGGCCTATTTTTCTTTTTGTGATGCTCATCTCTAAAATAGCTCTGGGCTGCTGCTTCTCTAGACCTACACTTTGAAAACTTATCTCAAAAGGCTTTATTAGGGCAAAAGGAGAGAAATAATCAACAACCATGTCCATTTTGTAAATATTAATAAGTAATGTTATAATCCTTGGATTTGAAGGTGATAAATGAGTCTAAAAGTGGTACTATATTTTACTACATGTGGTACAAATACTGTAGTTAGGGAGTTGGCAAATTCTGGTTTTCTGCTAGTTCTGAGTGAGTTTTTTTTTACCCCTAGTGTGTGTTATGCCTTGCATTTTAACACCAACCAATTCTTGTGGCAAAAAAATAAAAAAGATTTTGCTGGGGAGTTTGGATGAAGTATGACAGACTGAAAGAAAGTAAGAAACTGTAAGCAAAACATCTGGATAACACCTTACTAACAGGAAGCTGGGAGTCATGGATTAATTGCAGAGTTTAATTGGTGAGGACATTGGCTAAAATTTAGTGTTTTGAATATCCCCACTTCCTAGGCATACATACAATGATGATGGTGATGATGGTAAAATCAGCTAGTTTATTACTATATGTACTACATGCTCACCACTTTATATACCATATCTCAATCCTGGCACCTACTTGAAGTATCTAAGATTATCCCTGTTTACAGTGGAAGAAAATTAAGTTCAGAGAGGTTAAGTAGCTTGAAAAAGATCACACAGGTAGCGTTGGAATTAACAATTGAATATGATAAATAAGCAGTTATACATCTTGAGTGTTAAGGAAATATAAGCAAATTTCAAAGAAGGGAAAAAGAGAAATGTTTTCCAGTAGCTATCTCTTTCATCCATCTCTCCACAAGTTTCACTAGTAATAAAGATGCAGAAGACTAAGAGGCTCCTAGGCCCTAGTCCCGGCTCTCTCATCAAACTGTTTAATCTTCATTAAGCCACTTTACCATTATAGAAACAGGCCTGCAGAAGGGAAGGTAAAGGTAGTGGTAGACAGAAATTAAGTTTACTTTGTAGCTAACAATGGATCAGGAAGACCAAGAACAAAGTTTAGCTGTATATATAAGAAAGGTTATGAATAGTCTTTTATATGTATTTGTTGTTTTAAAAACACTGGAAAGAAAGAAAAAAAGAGGTTCTGGAATCCCAATCCCCAAAAGTAGCCAGAGAGGTGCAATTGTGAGTAATCTCACTGGAGCTCCCGTGAGATAATACAGACTTGGACTCTCCATGGAAATAGCTTTTTTTTCTCAGGATCATTCTTTAGATATTGCATCAGGGCTTCGCATTCATGCCCAGCAGAATTACCACAGATTATACAAAACTTCAAGGGAAAGGAAATTCAATTATTTTGCCCCCTATATTGCAGCTAAATATTCTCTGGAAACTTCTTCTAAAGTGTCTAGACTTATGGATCAAGAAGGACTGTAGTTACAATTATGGTTTTGTTATAAAGAATACAGATCAGGACCAGCCAAGTGAAGAAACACATAGGCAAGGTCTGAGGGCATCCCAAATACAGAGCTTCTGTGCCCTCTCCTAGTGAAATTAGGGCACATCACCTACCCAGATATATTCACCAACCAGGAAGCTCTGCTGCGCTTTGGTGCCCAGAGTTTTTAATGGGGTTTCATTAAGTAGGCATAATTGATTGAATCATTGGCCATGTAATTGAGCTCAGTCTCTAGCCCCCTTCCCTTCTTTGGAGAATGGGCTGATATCACATTGCTCAAAAATCTAACCCTCTGACCACATGATTGATGTTTCTGTCATGACCAGCCCCATCTTGAAGCTCTAGGGGCCACCATAGGTCACTGCAATAGCATAAACTCAGGTGTGATCCAAGGGGCTCATGAATAACAAAGATACTCCTATCTTTGGGAAATTCCAAGCGTTGCAGAATAGACATGCCTGGAACCTGGGACAGAGATCAGACAAGTTCATGATTATACAACCGATGTTGATTTAGCTCATCTGTTAAATTTTTTTTTACATTTTTTTGTTTGTTTTGTTTACAGGACATTATGTTTATCTCTTTAAAAATTTATTTTTAAATTACAGTTGATACAACATTACATTAGCTTTAGGTGTACAACATAGTGATTAGACATTTATATACCTTATAAATTGATCACCCCAATAAATCTAGTACTCATCTGACACCATACATAACTATTACAATATTATTGACTCTATTCCCTATGCTGTACTTTACATCTCTGTGACTATTTTCTCTCTCTCTCTTTATTTCTTAATTACAGTTGACATTCAATATTAATTTCAGGTGTACGGTATAGTGGTTAGACATTTATATAATTTATGAAGTGATCCCTCCTATAAGTCTAGTACCCACCTGACACCATACACAGTTATTACAATATTATTGAGTATATTTTCTGTGCTTTCATTTACGTATCTGTGGCTGTTTTGTTACTACCAATTTGTACTTCTTAATTCCTTCACTTTTTTACCCAGCTCCCTAACCCCCCTCCCATCTGGCAACCATCAGTTTGTTCTATCTGTGAGTCTGTTTCTGTTTTGTTTGTTTATTCTTTAGATTCTACATGTAAGTGAAATCATATGGTATTTGTCTTTCTCTGTGTGACTTATTGCACTTAGCATAATACCCTGTAGGTTCATCCTTGTTGCAAATGGTAAGATTTCGTTCTTTTTCCTGTTTTGTCCATTTTTAAATTGGACTCTTTATTTTCTTATTGTGTTTTAAGACTACTTTGTATACTGTACACACACACAAATTTTTTTTATTGATTTCAGAGAGTGGAAGGGAGAAGGAGAGAGAGAGAGAAACATCAATGATGAGAGTCATTGATCGGCTGCCTCCTGCACGATCCCCATGGTGGGGATCATGCCTGCAACCTGGGCATGTGCCCGGACCAGGAATGTAACAATGATCTCCTGGATCATAGGTTGATGCTCAGCGCCTGCTGGGTTACTTTGTATACTTTTGATACAAGTCTTTATGTGTTTAGTGAATATTTTCTCCAAGTATTTGGCTTATCTTTTCATTCTCTTAACAATGACTTTTGCAGAGCATGACTTATCAGTGTTTTTTCTTTAATGGATTATACTTTTGGTATTGCATGTAAAAATTCACCACCATATCAAGGTCACCTAGATTTTCTCCTGTGTTTTCTTCTACAAGTTTCAGAGTTTTAGACCTATCATCCATTTTGAGTTAGTTCTTATGAAAGGTATAAGGTCTGTGTCTAGGTTAATGCCTTTGCACATACACGTCCAGTTGTTCTCTTACCACTTGTTGAATAGACTATCCTTTCTCCACTGCATTGCCTTAGCTCTTTTGTTAAAAAGAGCAGTTGATTATCTTAGTATGGTTTTGTCTAAGAGCTTTGTATACTGTTCCATTGATCAGTGTGTTCTTTCACCAGTACCATGCTGTCATGATTTCTGCAGTTTTATAAGTCTTGAAATTGGGTAGTGTAAGTCTTCCAACTTTGTTCTTTAGTGTGCATTGGCTATTATAGGTTTTTGCCTTTGCATGTTAATTTTAGAATCAGTTTATTGTACCTATAAAATAATTTACTGGGATTTAAATTGGGATTGCATTGAATCTATAGATCAAGTTGGGAGGAATTGATACCTTAATGTTAAGACTTTTGAAAAATTGAGAGAGAGGGAGAAAAACATCGATTTGTTGTTCCACTTATTTATGCATTCATTGGTTGATTGTTATGTGTGCCCTCACCAGGGATCAAACGGCAACCCTGGTGCGTCAGGATGACTCTCCAACCAACTGAACTACCTGGCCGGGGCCTTAATATTGAGACTTTAATTCCATGTGCTTGGCATATCTCTCCATTATTTATATCTTTTTAAAAATTTCTTTCTTGAGGCCCTGGCTGAGTAGCTCAGTTGGTTAGAGTGTCATCTTAATACACCAAGGTTGCGGGTTTGATTGCCAGTCAGGGCACATACAAGAATCAACCAGTGAATGCGTAAGTGGAAATTGATATTTCTCTTTTCTCTCTCTCCCCCTTCCCCACTCTCTCAAAAAGAAAAAAAAAAAAAAATCAATAAATTAAATAAATAAAATTTCTTTCTTGAGAGTCTTGCAGTTTTTACATATAGATATAGATATAGATCCTGTACATATTTTGTTAGATTTATACCAAAGTATTTCATCTGAGGGGTTATTGTTTACTACTGGTATATAGGAAAGCAACTGACTTTTGTATATTAACCTTGCATCCTGAGACCTTGCTATCCTGACATAATAGTTCCAGGAGATTTTCTGTTGATTGTTTGGGATTTTCCACATAGGCATTCATGTCATCTGTGAACAAAAATAGTTTTATTTCCTCCTTTCTCATCTGTGTACCTTTTATTTCCTTTCCTTTTCTTACTGCATTAGCTAGGACTTGCATTGTGACAGAAGAGGAGTAGTGAGAATGGACATCTTTTCCTTGCTCCTGATCTTAGAGAGAAAACATTTGGCTTCTTATCACAAGTGTGATGTTAGCTATAGTTTTTTAGATGTTCTTTAACAGGTTGAGGAACTTCCTCTCCCTAGTTGTTGAGAGTGTTTTTAATAATGAATGGTGTTGGACTTCATCAAATACTTTATTTTTCTTCCTTAGCTTTCTTCTTTTCAAATATTGAACCAGCTCTGCATACTTAGAATAAATCTCACTTGATTGTGGTATATAATTATTTTTATACACTGTCAAATTTGATTGCCAGTATCTTGTTGAGGATTTTTGCATCTATGCTCATGAAATACAGTGGTCTTTAGGTTTTCCTTTCTTGTAATGTCTTTATCTGGTTTTGGTTTTAGAGTAATGTTGGCCTCATAGGAAATGTTCCCTCTACTTCTGTTTTTTTGGAAGAGATTGTGGAAAATTGGCATAATTTCTTAAATGTTTGGCAGAAGTCACCAGTGAAGTTGTCTGGTCCTGGTGCATTCATTTCTGGGAGGTTATCACTTATTAATTCAATTTCTCTAATAAATATGATGTAGTAGGCAGTTAGACAGACATGAGCAGAGTAGGAATGATAGGCTAGGTACAGAAGGTCACCAGGGCAGAAAGCTCCGGGTGCCTAGCAATGGGAAAAACAAGTATTATAGGGTGGGACCTCTCCCCCAGGGTGACCGAATTTCCTCCCCTAGCATATCACTGGTCTTGCAGTTTGGACCCCCTGACCTTTCATATTGCAGGTCATGTGGTTTGGAACCTCCCCTGACCTTTCCTCCCCTGGCATGTCTCTAGTCATGTGGCAGACCCCCTTAGAGGAGGAACAAGGGAGTGGGAGAATAGCTTCATAGAACTCCCATACAGGCCCTTGCACAACCCCACTCTTGAGCATCAAGCCCTCAGGATAATGAGGTTCTGACGTGCAACATCAGGAACAAAGTCACGGGTTTGTTGACTACAGACATAGAGTTTTGGTCAAATTAGAGATAATATCTAGGCCTTAGTTGTATTCAGCTCCACGCCCAGAAAAGCAGCAAAACCATGTAGTGGCTGACATCAGGATCAGCTGCAATGACTAATGACCCTCTACCCTAGTGCTGATCAATTAGTGGAGACCACAGCCCTGAAAGGACACACCTGTAGAGCTGATGAATATTCTACTGAGATCCTCCCCTGAGACCTCCGCTAAGATTCTTGCCTTTAGGAAACACATAAAAACCCATAAGACAAAGGACCCAGTTTGCACCGTCTCTTGAGCAAGCCTGCGCCTTTCCCCACCCCCATCTTCCCTCAAGAATACCTTTGCTTTCTGTCACCTAAGCTCTTCGGGCCCTTCTTTTGCCTCTGTAACTTGTTTCCTGAGTCTGCGCAGCCCAGCTGGCTCCCTTCTATAGGTCACTTCTACCTCTGTGACTTTCTAAATAAACTTCTGCTTGTATTTGAGTTCTTGGCTCTGAGTTCTTTCTTAGCCAAACTCAAGGACCAACAGCTAACATCTGGTGCCATTCCCCGTTCAATATAGGCCTACTAAGATGATCTGTTTCTCCTTGTGTGAGTTTTGGTAGTTTGCGTCTTTCAAGGAAGTAGTCATTTTCATCTAAGTTATCAAATTTGCAGACATAGAGTCGTTGAAAGTATTCCTTTATTGTCTTTAAAAAGAAATCTTTATTGATTTCAGAGAGAGGAAGGGGGAGAGAGAGAGACATCAATGATGAGAGAGTCGTCATTGATCCATAGCCTCCGGGAATCGAACTGCAGTCTCCTGGATCCTAGGTAGATGCTCAACCCCTGAGCCACGCCTGGCCAGGCTTTTATTATCTTTTTAATGTCCATGGGATCAGTAGTGATGACTCCTCTTCCATAAATTATGTTAGTAATTTGTACCTTCTCTTTTTCTTTGTTAGTCTGGCTAGAGGTTTATCGATTTTATTGCTCTTTTGAAGAACCAACTTTTGGTTTTGTTGATTTTGGATTTGCTTTCCTGCTTATCTTGGATCATTGATTTGCTGGGTTCTCCTCTCACGCATTTTGTATTTCGCTTTCTGTGGTTGCCAGTCAGAGCTGAGGGGACAAACCTATGACCTGTGGGGTGTGACAGACTCAGTGCTGGATGGTGGAGGTGCTGTAACTGACCTTTGGTCTCTTCATTGTTATTTCTTTTTCTCATCATTGTTCTCTGTTTAGCATAGTTTTGCAAGCAAATTGTGTCATATATTTTTTTGTCAGTGGTATTCTTTAAAATATTTAATTAGGTAACCCCTCAGTGTCACATTCCCGTGATCCTAGTATTGATTGATCTAGAGAGGTATATTAGGAAAGTGGCTCCTTTCTTAGTAGAAGGTTTTGAATCAGAATTTTTATGAGGAACCTTCGAAATTATCTGGTCTAAGCTTCTCGCTTTATAAATGAAGAAATTTAGGCCCAGAGAAGTAAGCTAAATTTGTAAGATCGCACAACTGATTATAGGTAGGGAGATCTTGCGATTCGTAGCCTCTTTTTCATCTTGCTTCCTTTTTGTCCTGTTAGGCTCGTCATCCCTCAATCCTGCATTTCCCCAGCTCTAAAAGGTCACTGCTCCTTAATTCCTTTGTGGTACTCTTACAATTTTAGTATATATAAAACATTGAGTTTCTCGGGCGAGTCTGTATTACCTCAAAACTTTTTGGGGGATAATACAGAAAGTTGCCAAAAAAAAAGTAATAAAGTAATTTTAAATGATTTGGTGATTTTAGTTACTGGAATCTGAAATTGAGGCAAGAATAAAAAACACATTTAGTTACCAGAATGTGACTTTGGAATATTATTTTGGAAATGATTATGCTACACCAAATAAACCTTGGAGAATCAGTCAATTTCTAATTTAATTTCTACCTTTACCATTAGCCAAGATTAATGTGGTTCCTTTTAATGAACCACACTTACGGTATGCAATGCTTATTTTGGCTGTGTGTTTCTGTTTCAGACAGAACCAAGTTGTATTGTTAGACACACTGGAACAAGAGATTTCAAAATTTAAAGAATGTCATTCTATGTTGGATATTAATGCTCTGGTAAGTATGATTTAATTGACATGGCATAATGACATCTTATTTTAGAAATAGGTAGGTTTATCCTACCAGCTTTGTACTTGTGTATGTTTGGGATATTTCCCTCTACTTTTTTAAAGGTTTGAATTTGTCTTTTAATAGGAAACTTTGATTTACTTTACTGGACCTTCCCTTGTCTTGAATTGTTATCTTTCAAATGTTGAACTTGTGATAGGAAATAGAACTTATTTATGAAAGTCTGGAAAAGTTCTTTATTTTTGTAAAAGAGAACTGAAAGTAAGAAACTTTTGGGATACTGTTTTTCCCCTTAAGGAAGGTACATCTCTTTTGATCAAATACATGGTTTTTAAAATTCTTATTTTATTAATTGTATGGCATTTTCATAACGTTACACCAGATTAATGCTGAAACAGACCCTTTGTAGTTCCTTTATGGACCCTTTAAAGTTTTCAGTGTAAATGACAGTAGTTGAATTTCATCAGAAGCTCTATAGCTTTTTGATGAGAAGGAACTGATACTCTTTATTTTAAGAAACTAGAATTGACAAAAATAAGGAACTTAGGACTACCTTTCTCTTCACCATAAACATTACAAATAGCTTGGTTTGCGTGATTTTCTGGACTTTCACACGTACCTCAGTAAATGGACTTTTCATTGGACAAGTGTGGCTTACTAGTGTTTTCCTTTTATAACAATCAAAAAGAAAGTCCATCTTCTCTAGCATTAGGCAGAGGCCTGTAGTAGTAAATACAAAGGCTTCTGCGCTGTAGTTCCTCACTTCTGTTGAAGGAGGTGGGCAAAGCTATACTGACTTAGTCATATTTGTTGAATGAATGCACGGTAAATGAACCAGGCAGGTGTAATACTGTTGCTTCTGTCTGAAGGGACAGAAACTAAGCCTTCCTCTTTTGCTTGTCTCAGCCCCAGAGTGGTTCTGATTATCACTTAGAAACTGAAAACTGGAAGGTCTAGAGAGAGAGGGCCTGTAAGCTCTAGAGCTCACCAAACTATGACTTTATGTGTAGCTGCATGAAGGCTGCTATTCTCTCTACTGACACGTCTCTCATTTTTGTCAACCTGGTCTTCTCTGTTACCTTGCCTGAGCACGAGGTGCTTTTTTTCCTTTTCTGCCCTCTCTGGCTGGCATGGAAAGTCTACACCTCTAACTCCTTGGGAAGACAAGTGTCTTTACAGAGGTTATTCTGCTTGGTCTGACTTTAGAGCCCACAGCCTTCTCAGGGCTCTCTGGATACAGTTTGTCTTTTCCTGATGGGAAGACACTTAAACTATCCTATGTGTCCTGGCTTGGTCTCTCCCTTGTAATGGCAGTAGAGAGTGTTTTGCTTTTCTCAAATGAAACTGATTGCATTATTGGGTAGTCTTACCAGAATTTTAGGATTATATTGCATGTTTTTAAAGCAAAGTGTTATCTGTGTACAATGTAAATGTCTATTTTATGTTTAGTAACTTTTTTATCAATCTGAACTGAATCAGGTGTTTTCAAAATCCTACTTATGGTTTAAATAAAATTTAAATTTGGGAATTAAATTGTAGAGGCAATTAAGGCTTTAAAAAACTTGACTAATTTAGGAAGAATGAACTGTAATGTTCAGTTTATTTTCACTTCACTGTTCATTTACTTTTCCATGTCAAGTTCGCAGAAGCTAAACACTATCATGCCAAGTTGGTGAACATAAGAAAAGAAATGTTGATGCTTCACGAAAAGACATCAAAATTAAAAGTGAGTTGGCAAGTTCTTTTACATCCTTTATAAAAGTAGAGGTTTGTCTATTCAGTATTCATTTTCTGACTTCTTATATATCCATATATAATAATATACTCAATTCATGGTACATTGTTTTCTTTTTTATTGTTTTATTTTAAAACATCCTTTTGAACCCCACTCTGGACTTTTTTACTAAATAGTTTGGGCTAGTAGCTCATATGCTCTGAATATGTCACTGCAATTCTCATTTAATAGAGTAACAATTTTTTCTTTGTTCCAAGGAGACCTTAAATTACCCAGAATGAATATAAAAGTTAAATATGAAATTTATTAGTATGTAACGATCACCTCAAATCAAAGCACTGTTGCCTTTAAACTGTAAGCCTTGATTGTTCTCTTGGTTTTTGCATTTGTGGCCTAGAAAAGAGCACTTAAACTGCAGCAGAAGAGGCAAAAAGAAGAGCTGGAAAGGGAGCAGCAGCGAGAGAAGGAATTTGAAAGAGAAAAGCAGCTGACTGCCAAACCGGCGAAAAGGACATGAACAGTTGAATGTGTCTGTGTGTTCTTCCTTCCCCTGTTCCCACGTTCTCTGGATTTAGGACGACTTAAGTGTAGACTGAAGTTAAGGTAGTGCCTTATACCATTGTGTCCTGATTTGAAATCCTTACCCCAGGAGTGCTGTCTCTATGTTCATTTTAGCCATTTAAGAAGGTTTTTTTTGCCCCCCCTAAGTAAAAGACAAAATGGTACTTGGTTGGATATTTATGGGTAATTTTTCAACTTCTGTTTTGCTTAATTTAGAAATTCATTATTTTGACCTTGAATCATTTATGAACTGAAAAATGGTTTGATGGTTTTTAATAGTCTAGACTTTAGTGGTTAAAATTAGTATTGGTGTTTTAGCTTCTTAATAACTGTGGAATTAAGTTCAGTTTCTTATTTTATGAAATGACTTGCCTCTTTTGGAAGACAATGCTGGTGTTTGGCCATTGCCTTTTCATTGCTTGGTTAAGAAGAAATGCCACCTGTTTAATCTGGAAAAGAGGTGGCATAAGCCTTTGTGAAGAACATGATAGAAAGGTGTGTACACAGTAAATAATAGCATCTTAGATACAGGCGAGTGATTAAGATGCCAGGTAGATTTCACTAACCATGCGCTCTGTCTGCTTCCTAGCGCTGTTGCTATTTAGTTCTTATGTAGCTTCTGGGTTCACAGTAGATTGTACTTATTCCTAAAGTTTGGCAGGGATGGTGGTAGAGCTGCCACACACTCAAATATGCTTAAATATTTATAATACTTAGTAAGAGTAGTCGCACTCTGAGATACAGTTGCCAAGCTGATAAGATAGCTCAACTTTCCATATGGAAGGTCTAATCACTAGTTCTATCTTCTGATTTGCTGTGTGGTCCTACATGTGGTTACCTTTTTTATGCTTTTAAAAAATTCTTAAAGTAAAATGATGGATAACTATCAATTTTATAGATAATGACAAGAATTGTGGAAAATTGGTAAATAGCTTCTTCACAAAAGAGACAGCATGATACTGTTAGTGTTTTCTAAATGTCCTCCCCCCAGTACTATAAGTAGAAACTTATGTGAGGAAAATATGAAGTTTCATTGCTTAAAATTGAGAGTATATTATTTACTGTTTTAGTATTCTTTAATATCCAGCTGGTCTCCAGTCTGTTACACAGAGACTATACAGAATCTGTAAAGGTGTGTGATTAGAATGTATATCTTTTATAATCTACATTACATTTTTGATAAGCCGGAATCAATACCTCTGGTCATATATCAGGATAATTAATGATGGAGAAGGCATTAGATTTAAGTTGCGGGCTAAGAACTTGTCCTTTTAAAGGTTTAAATAGTTTGTTTGAAGGCCTTTTCCTTCTTTAATGAATGAATGACCATCTCACAGATCACTTGACTTTGACCTTATGTTTAAGAATACATTTTATTTGAAAACGCTACCAGTTGCCCTCAAATACTAGCTAAAACTGCCTAGGGCAGGATTCATTAGTGCTCACAGGACAGTGTTGCTTGGATTGCTGAATGTACTCATTTATAATCTGACAAAGCTGTGCATTTTTTCTCAGAGTGGCTTGTGGACCAGCTGCAATGATTATTTAAATGCTGGTTCCTGCACCACTGTCAATCAAAAATAGTTTCCTCAAGTGATTCCATGCACCTTAAAAGTTGAGAACCACTGGCCTAGTGGTCTAGGTCAGAGGCTCCCACACTTGACTGCATATCATCATTCACCTGGGAAAGAAACACCCAACATTCAGGAAGATTCTTACTCATTAGTTCTAAGGCGGAGCCCATGCAAATTTTAAAGAGTTCTTCATACTGATCTACTTTTTTAGTGATTCATATTTATAAAGAGTGACGTAGTTTAAAAATCCCACCCAGTAACTTGTGGGATTAACCTTATGAAATAAATTCTGAACTGCTGCTTTTGATATAAAGTTAGGTTTAAGACTGAAGGAGACAGGCAGGAAATAAAGAAATCTGGTTAATTAATTGAACTTTTGTGACCTGTATTAAAATAAATCATGTTTATTGAATGAATGACAAGGCGCATATGCTTTTAGAATTGTATTCTTAAACTTTTGAAGATTTTAAAAAATGCAATTTTAAAAAATAGCATCTACTATATTTAGGTCAATTGTAAATCAGAAGTACTGTTACCTGGGTAATTAAAATGGAAAACTTTAGCTGTATTTCAGTAGCACAGAAACATATCTTACTGACTAAACCTGAACAGAACTCTCTTGCAGTATTTTTGCACAAATAATGAATTGGTACTTGGGTTGAAAAAAATTGCCTTTGTTTTTTTGGTTGAAAAATATTGCCTTTGTTTTGAAACTGTTTCCCATGTACTGAACTGAGATGATGGGAGTTGATTTTGGGTTTACTGTGGAGGAGGCGTCATGCAGATGTGCATGTGTGGACTGTAACATGGGTTGTGTCCTCAGTGAGTTTTTGGGTAGATATAGTTTATAAATGTGACAGTTATACACCCTCATGCATTTGTCTGATTTTGAGCTTGTAAAATGAGGTCTACTTTTTACGCATTTAATTATAAAAAGCCTCTGAATTATCCAGTGTCTTTGCTCAAGCACTATTGTGTACACAGCACTATACACTTTCCTTTATGGACATTACTTCGACCATTTCACTCTTTGCTTTCCTCCCCTGTCACCTTCCTTTTAATGTTCTCAGAAATTTGTGTCACAGAATGACTAGTTGACTCCTGAAATCTTTTTCAGAAAAGTGGTAGAAAGTGTTGTGAAAAGATTCTAGTTAAAATAACCCAACTTTATAAAGTTTTAATTTGAGAATAAAAATAATAGCTACTACTTTTAGTGGTTTGGTAGAAAGTGCTTCATAAGGATCCCTGCATCTATAGCCTATAGATAATGGAGAATTCCAACTAATAGAATATTTTAGGTAATTTTTTTTTTTTTTAACTTGGGAGTCCGTGGACCCCTGAGGAGGGACTTCTGAGGATGGCCTTTGGAGGGGACATGAACTTTCATAAATATTTCATAGAATTTTGTATATATGTGTTTTCCAGGATTGGGGCTAGTTTTTATTAGATTCACACATATATATGATTTTCTCCAAAGCAGTGACTCAGTGATTAAACCTCCAAACTGGACCATGCACATATTTTAAAAACTTACTTAGTTTCTAAGTTTTCCCATTTGGAGAAGATAGTTTCTGTATTGTATATTTGTTCAGGTATTATTTTTGTCCTGATTGGTCAGATGTTTAAGATTTATTCTGTTGCTAGCTTATTCGTACTGTTTTGGCTCTTTCGTGTGCATGAGGCCATTTGGGTGGGACTAAGTTTATTTTCAGAGCCTATGAGAATGAAGAAGTCAAGGGAGACAGTTATGACTAGTTTAAAAAACATGGGAAACAGAAATTCCAAAGATACACAGTGCAGGCAGGGCAGTCCAAGAGGGGAGAGGTAAAATTTGGGGTGGAATGGGGGTGGCAACTGAGAAAGAGAAAAGGAAAGGCAAGACTGAAGTAGAAGGGAAAGGTAGTGTATCTTTTGCTTACCACGAATAAGGGAGGTTTATAGGCACGTAAAGAATAATTAATGAAATTCACCTATTTTTAGGATAAGATTGTCCCCTACTGTCACTTCATTCTGGTTTAGATCAGAAATGCATTCCTAATGTGCTTCAGGAGGCCTGCAGTGCTCCAGCCTGGCTAAGGATGGGGCTGAAAATAACTGAGCGCGTGTGGGTGCCGCTCTCCTGGGCTAGGCCTGCTTTCGTTAGGACTTTGGAGAAGACTGTCAAAACTGCAGTGAGCACTGTGCAGGGAGTACTAGGCAACGCAAACATGGACATAGACTTGAAGCTTCCTGGCCTCTGCTTCGATCATCAAGTTTAAAATCTGTAGAGGATATTCGGCCCTAGTAATGTGGTTAGGACTGGACTCTGAAGCCAGACTGCGGGTTTATATTCCTGTGTGACTGGGGCCTCGGACTTGCTTAAACCCTGTGTACTTAGGTTTCCTAAACCATAAAGTTGGGGTAAGTGTTTCTGGCTTCATGAGGTTTTGAGGTGTTATGATAGCCATATAAAAGCCCTTAAAAAACAATAAGAGCTTAAGAAATGTTGGATGTTATACAGCAGCATCCCGAAGCCACATCCACGTGGGGGTGGGTGGGTGCTTATTTTGCCCCTTTGTGCATGTGTGTTTTTCCTCACAGGGTTCCCACTGATTAGGACCCTTTATCCTGTAATGTCTTCCTGTTGGACACGTATGCATTTTTTTACAACTCAGTTGTCACTTAGGTTTTCCAAACCACCTCCCAAAGTTCTTTTTCTTGTGTTCTCATAGTACTTAATACTACGTTTGCCTTAGCATTTACAGTAGTGTGCTCACATGTCTCTCAAGATCAAGCTGTTTCTTAATCATCTTGTTATTCCACAATGCAGCAGTGCCTGGCCTCTTGTTGGTGCGTTAATCAGGGTTCTCCAGAGAAGCAGAACCAGTAGGGTGTGTGTGTGTGAGAGAGAGAGAGAGGGAGGGAGGGAGGGAGAGGGAGGGAGGGAGGGAGGGGTGGGGGGAGAGAGAGAAAAGATTGATTAAGCAATTGGCTCACCTGATTGTGGGGGCTGACAATTTCAGAATCTTTAGGGCAGGCTGGCAGGTTGGTGACCCAGGGAAGAGTTGATGTGCCCCCTTGAGTTCACAGGCAGTCTGGAGGCAGAATTCCTTCTTCCTCAGCGACCTTGGGCTTTTTCTATTCAGGCTTTCAACTAATTGATTGAGGTCTATCCACATTGTGGAGGGTAATCTTTACTGAAATTCTACTGATTTAAATGTTAGTCTCATCTGAAAAAGAAGTTTAGAGTGGTATTTGACCAAATATATAGGTACCATGGTCTAGCCAAGTTGCCACAAAAAATTAACCATCATAGTTGAGGTCAAATTAAATAATAGGTGAGAGATCTACAGATATTAAAAATAGTTATAATAAAAAAGTGATTACACAAATGCTAGATAAGGAATACTATAATAAAAAGATTAAATTCCTGCAATTCAAACATGGCTTGGGAGCTTGTAATTGTTGGACAGTCCAAGCCGCTGCTTCCTTGCCTAATGACATATTCAGTTCGACTAAAAAAATAATGATAGCCAGTCTCAAGATCTTGGGAATCAAGTGAGCTCAGAAATAATGCTAATACTGGACTGTAGAAAAATAGATGCCACACCTACTGTTTAGATTTACACCGCTATCAACTAGGTGCTGTTCAGGCCTCTAAAATACAGTAGCGTCAAGGAAGAGTTGTGTAGTTGTAGAGGAAGCTCAGCAGCTGAGCACACAACCTGATAAAGCATAGACGGGACAGCGCTGCCATCTGGTGGTACTCTGTCCCCCCAGTTCTACAGATTCTGGTATTGTCTTCATTAGTTTGATGTAGTTTGGTCTAGACGTCTTCAACTACTATATATCGTTTTTTAGGTAAGTCAGGATTTTCTGTATGGTCTGAACTTTGGTTTAAACAGTGATATGTTTGAAAGTGATTTGTGTGGAACATTTGATAAGGTTTAAAACTACACTTTCCTAACGTTTTGAGTCTGTTTGATGTTGGGCTTGTGGTTTTTTACTTTCATTCATTTATTTTTCTTCTCCAACCATGCCATCTATCATTGGCCATGGTCTAAGAAAAATATTGCAGGCCAAAGATTCTGCCGAGGGCAAAGGCCCCGGAGTTGTTTTTATTCACATTAGGTCTTAGCTGGTAGGATGTGGGTTGAGCACCTGGCCCAGGGAAGTCAATCTACGGTCTAATTGGTGAAAAATTAGCCTGGCAGGAAAAACTCTGCCTGCATGGGGACTGTAGGGAATCTCAGTGGCTTAGTTAAGTACTGTCTTGGGAAGAGGTATTAGAATACTCACTCAGAGAGAATCAGCCCTTTAGTAACTGAAGGAGAAGTGAGAAAACACACAGAAGCAAATAGAGAACCTGAGTGTTGTGGGCAGGAGTAGGGATCCATGAACTTCTGCTTCTGAAAGGAGACAAAGTCATCAGGACCCCCAAGATGCTAGTTCCTGAGCAATTTTCTTCTATAAGGCTCTTTGCCACCTGGGTGGTGGGCTTTTCTTAGGTTCCTATGGGATTTAATTACTGGACTAAGATTCCTGTTTTCCACAAATATTTCACAATACCATCCTTCCATCCTCTCCTTGCTCCATTTATGAGATAACCTTAACAAACCTCTATTTATTACAACTATAAGCATCTAACATTATTGTTGTCTTTTAGATTTCTCTGGCATGTTTTATTTTTCAAAGTGTTTTAATATGCATTATCTAATTTAATAAGGATGCTACTTTAGGAGTTTATTTCCATGCCTGCTAATCCAGGAATTCAAGGAGGGAAATAGCAGTGACCAGCACCCAGATGCAGCCCTGCTATCAGCCACACACACCTGTTCTCATCGCTTGCTGTTTTTTTCGCCTTGTTTTGTCCAATTGCTTAGAGTATTCTCATCTCTGGCTGGTTTCTAATCCCAGAGCTACTTCTAGCTCATTTCCAAGCCTAAAATCCAGAGCCCCAGTTCTGTCGAGCATCTGTTTCATGCCAGGTGCTATACACAGGTTGTCTTATAACAGCCCAGAACTCTTTGATCTTCCTGCAAGGCTGTTTTAATTTTATACTTTGTTCTGAGCTCCTGTCGTGGTAATGAGAATGTGTCTCACACTCCTCTAACTACAGGGACCGTAATTGACCAAGGGCTTGGCAGTGGTGCTCTGAGATATGTATGCGTTTGCACTGAGGCATGCTTTCTACAGGCTGCTCCTAGCCAGTGGCCCCCTCCTGGGAGACACAGGACTTTTCCAACTGGCCACCTTGGCTCAAGGACTCCCCTTTGGCTTTGCTGAAGCTCTGCTCTGCAGTTTAGGATGCTTCCCCCCAACCTTCCTTCTCTTCACTCCGATAACAGTACAGGAAGGAATAAAGAGGCTGAGGGAAGTGGGCATTCTGGAAAGACTATTATATAAGATCAAAAGACCCACTTCAGGATATGTGCCATGAGAGGTGGTTTTTATGCTCTCACAAGTCACAAAATGAGCCATTCTTCTACCTGTCTTGGAAGGGCCGGGTAATTCTAAAGTCTGGGTATTTTCTGCCTGCTTAACCTTATCAGGCTCAATCCTTTATGAATTTCAAAAGGAAAAGTCCAGGGAAAAGCTAAAGAAGAGTCAACTGGCAAACAGAAAAATTTCAGAGGTCTTGATAGTAAATGAAATGGCCTGTTTCTGACTCTTCATAGGGTTGAATTCCCATCATCTATAGTGCATGCATTTTACTTAGACCTGTAGTATACTAGCCCCCTTACTCATCCTGTCCAATCAGCTTTATATCAACAGTGTAATGGATCAGAGTGATATTCTCTTGATTATCTAAGAAGTCCAGCTCTTTCAGACTCTATAAGGACAGGAGGTAGGAGAGTCACATAACCATGAGGCCGACTGTAAATGAGTATTTTCTGCTTTTCCTGCCCGCAGAACCTCTGCCAACATTTCTATCTGGATTCACAGGTATGGAGTCCCATAGAGCAGAGCATCCAAGTGGAGGGGGTGTGGGAGTAGGTCATGACCTTGGGATCCTTGGTCCCATTTTGTACTGCACCACCCAGAACAAGAGCTGGGTGGGAAGGGCTGATGGTTGGTTCTTTGTCAGTGTTGGCTCCTTCAAGATACTCCTTCCCACACTTGCTTTATCCTAGCAGCAAGCCCCATCATTCCCAATCTCTGTTCCTTTGGTATTTTATGTTCCTTTTCTTATTACTCCCTTTATTTTATTTTTTTAAAAATATGTTTTTATTGATTTCAGAGAGAGGAAGGGAGAGGGAGAGAGAGATAGAAGCATCAGTGATGAGAGAGAGTCATAGATCGGCTGCCTCCTATGTGCCTCCTACTGGGGATCTAGCCTGAAACCTGGGCAATGTGCCCTGACTGCGAATCAAACTGTGACCTCCAGGTTCATGGGTAGACTTTCAACCACTGAGACACACCAGCCGGGAACTTATTACTCCCTTTAATAAAGTGATGTATAATGTGACAAACTGTCTCTCCAAGAACAGTATAAACCCACTGAGGGCAGGTATGTCTTGTCCATCTTCTTGTTCCCAGGGCTTAGCACTATGTCTTTCACCCAGTAAAAGTGTGTTGGGTTCAACAGCATGGTTCCTCGATAGGAAATAAGCACCAAAAATGAGCTAAAACAGACTGCCTCGAAAGACTGTTAAAAATCCAGTAAATTTATAACACACTTGATAAACACCTGAAGGGTTAGTATTCAATGAAAAACTCAGGAGTTGGGGACAATGTGGGGATTTAAGGCCTTCCTGACCCCTGGAGCAGGTGGCAGTTCTACTAGTTCATTTGTCTCTTTTCTATTCATGTTTTGAAAACACAGGAAAAGTCTATCCAGAAGGGGGCGCGGGGAGGCTATGAAGTTGCATAGCTGGGCTTCTGGGCAGGAGCATTTCCCAGGACAGCCTTGTGGTGCATTTGCACCACCAGGAACACCTGCAGCATTTATTTGCCCTGGAGGATACATTGGGTCCTCCCTCCCTTTTTGCTTCATCTCGGGAGTATTGCTCCCACTCTCAGGTTCAGTTTTATGTCTAAGGGGCACTTTGCGGTGCAGTACATCTGCCTGTACAGGAAGTAGTTAGCTTTTCACATCTCAGCTCCCATCTTTGAGAAACTGGATGAAATATTCATATACCAGGTCCAGTATTCATACTGTTCCATTTGTCTGGCAGACTTGTTGAACTTCTTTCTCTTCAGTATCTAGTATAACAGCTGCCTGAACATTAGATAACAACAATAACTATAATTCTGTAGTTACTTTAGTAATGACCACTTATTACCTGCCATTTACTGAGTACTTACTCAATGCCAGGTATAGTACCAATCAATTTGTATTAACTCACTTAATTTTCATAAGGATCCTATGAGGTAGGTACTTACCAAAAAAATGCCCATTTTCCTGATGCAGTTAACTGAGGCCTGTTAATACTTTCTCTTTGAGAGTGGTAGTGTACAACACAAAGATAACCTTTGGTCTTCATCATTCCACACATATTCTGAGGTATTCGTGGCCCGAAAGACATAGTGTTTATTCTTCCAGCACATCCTTGGGGTAGGAGGACAGATTTTATCTCTTTTATAGATGAGGAAATTTAGGCAAAAAGTTTGAGACTAAGTTTCTGAAAAAAGACTTGATTACAGATTCAGGATTTTTCCTGCTTCCTAGGAGACCCCTCTGGATGGAGAGTCTGAGCCTGGCTGCCACACCCTCTCTTTTCGGCACACTTAATATTTATACATGTGTTTAGCAGAGCTCTTTGTTGCTGTAGGACTGAGAGTTTTCGTTATTATATTACCTTGCTTGTGCATGTAGAAGACTATATATAAAGTAAGTTCTTATAGTTTTGCAGTGTACAGTAGACATCTTGCTTTTGTTTTAGCTGCCTGATATTCCACCCTTTTCCCCATTGGAGGGAATAGCATCACAGGCGTCCTGGTGGAAGTCAGAGGGACCCAGTATGTTCTCTCCCTGATATGACGGCCATGATGCTGGCCTTTGGCATAGGTTTGGTCAATGGACACTCCCACTGAAGACCTGAATTCTCACTCCCTTTATATTTTTGTTGCTCCTTCAAGAGTCATTTGTGAAGGCAATGGGAATATTCTGCAGGTGGCCAGGCTTCTGCTAAAAGATGATGTTGTGTTTTCTGCTTTTGGATTCTGCAGAGCTGTTCTGATTTCTTTCCACTTTTCCTGCCATCATTGCTCCATCATTTTGATGGTTCAATGAACCCCTGGGAGCCTTTAATGTCTCTTTTCTATATAAGTTATCCAGAGCTGATTTATTGCTTGCAGCCAAGAACCCTGATTGATATAGAGCCTTTGTAGTTTGTGAAGCACCTCCATATACAGTCGTCCCTCGGTTTTCGAATGCAATCCTTTCCGGAAGACCGTTCGAGTTCTGAAACATTTGAAAACTGAGGGATCCACAGCCAACAGCTGGGCCTCAGGATCCTGCCCTCGGTGGAAGCCATGGGGCATGTTCGACTTCCAAGGCATGTTCAAGCCGAAGCACGCACTTCTGGGTTTATGGCATTTGTAAATGGAAATGTTTGTCAAAGGAGACGTTCGAAAACTGAGGTACCACTGTACATTAGTGCTTCTTGTCTAAAAACCAACTTGTATGCAACAGATGAGGAAACTCTAGCTACTCTATAGCCCAATAGCGATTTTTGTTATTATTTGATGTGTAGGATGGCTGTGGGAAAAATGGCACATTTGGGAGGTGTGGGGACTGCTTTGAAAAAACCTGGCATAATACTGCTCTGTCTGCCCACCCCCTCTGAGGTTCTGGGACTGCTTGGTGGTCTGGCAGGAACACTGTGTGCTGCTTGGTCTCTGTAGAAGGAACCCATCTCCAGCTCCCCCACAAGCCTCACAGCAGCTCCTTAGAAGCTGGTGTCACTTTGGCTGGGCTGCTCTGAGCTAGGGAGGGTTTGCTAGGGCTCGGGGGTGAGCTGCGCCTCTACCTACCCAGGGAAGAATTTGCTACAGGGAAGGGATAGGGATGGGGCTTGCTGATTTGGCAAAATAGGGTCCTATTTAAAGTTGTGTACCTGCCCTGGCTGTGTGGCTCAGTTGGTTGGGCACCATCCCTGTGCACTGAAGGGTTGCCATTTCAGTTCCCCGTCAGGGCACATGCCTGGGTTGAGGACTTGATCCCAAGTGGGGGGTATGCAGGAGGCAGCCGATTTATGTTTCTTTCTCACACCGATGTTTCTCTCTCTCCCTTTCCCTTCCTCTCTCTCAAAAATCAATAAAGAATCTTAAAAAAAAAGTTGCATGCCTGCAGGAACAGCTTCTTTGCCATGCTTTTCCTCCTGGACCTGCCCTTCTGTTTTTCAGAGGGCCGCTTTCTCTGTTTCATTCCCTATTCTCGCCCAATTCCTGTTGCCGAGCCTTCTTGCTCACTAGCCTGTGCATCTGCCCAGAGCTCTGCTGGCTTGCTTTTCATTCTCTAGGATGTTGTTGAATTGGGGTGTGTTCCTCTTCATGCCAACTCCTCCCATCACTCCCTCTTCCCATTCTTTCTCCTAGTTTCCCGTCTCCCCATGCACACTTTTACAACTTTGCAAGCCCTTCATGGGTAGGGACCAAGTCTGATTTTGTCAGCAGTATATGACCATGTAGCAGGCACAGGGCTTGCTTGATACATAGCAGGCAGGGACTCAGGGAATGTCCATCAGATGAAAGAACACTGCATGAGTGAGAGAGTCAACTCCCTTGGAGGCTGGCTGATGTTGCAGTCCCTGCTCTTCAAAGGAGAAGGAGGGGTCTTAGGTGAGGTAATAGAATGAATACATATGAGATCTGCTCAGGGCATGTTTCTTAACTGAATCTGCTTCCATCCCCACCAACTTCAAACCATCCAGCAAGCCGCATGTCTCCTGTGATTCTCCTGCCTGCAGTCTTCCCATGTAAGCCAGGGCTTCTTAACCGGGATGGGGAGGGTTGTACGACCGGGATGCGGGGTGGGGCATTTTTTATTGTTAAGATGATTGGAACATAATCTGTTGGCGTTTAGATGGTGGGAGCCAGGGATGCCAACATCCTGTCCGGTGTGGACAGTGCCACACAACAATCGTCATGAGTCCTGCATGATTCCTGGTGTCTCCACCTCTGGCCACAACATTCAAGTATGAAAAAATATATATATTTTTGTAAAATAAATTGCATTCTTGCTGAGATAATTACATATATGCAATTTTGCATAAGGGTGAAATTTCCAGGAATTCATCTATTGGAAAAATGAAGATTATACTTATTTTGTTCAGAGTTGCTTTTTTTCTACCATAATTTCATATATATTTTTTGCTATTTTAAGAAAATTTTAAAATTAAATTGATTAGGGTGACGTTGGTTAATAAAATGATATAGGTTTCAAGTGTGCAATTCTGTGATACATCATCTGTATATTGCATTGTGTGTTCACCACCCAAAGTCAGGTCTCCTTCCATCACCATGTATATAATCCTCTTTACCCTTTACCCCCCCCCCCATCCCCTTTCCCTCTGGTAACCACCATACTGTTGTCTGTGTCTATAAGTTTCAGTTTTATATTCCACATATGAGTGAAATCATATGATTCTTGACTTTTCCTGACTTACTTCACTTAGCTTAATATTCTCAAGATCCATTCATGTTGTCACAAATGGCAGTATTTCATCTTTTCTTATGACTGAGTAGAATTCCATTGTATACAAGCACCACATCTTCTTTATCCAGTCCTCTATTGAAGGACACTGGTTGTTTCCATGCCTTGGCCATATATCTTTGTGAATAAAACTTCAAATTTGTCCAGTAGATATCCAGAAAAGAAGAGGGGGTTGCTGGGTCATATGGTAACTCTATTGCTAATTCTTTGAGGAACCTCCATACTGTTTTCCATAGTGGCTGTACCTGTTTACATCCCCACCAGCAGTGAATGAGGGTTCCTTTTTCTGTTCAGAGCTGCTTTCCCAGAGTTCTCCATTTCAGAAAATCATGTAACAGAAGCAGTGCTGTAGGTGGAACTGAGTAGCCAGTGAAAATCTACAGTCTGCACTTGTAGCTAGAGTGTTCATAGTGATTTTATCATAGATGCAATTAGTTCCTTTGACTGAAGATAGAAAATGCTGAATGTAACAAATTTTTAAAAAAATTATTCAAATGTCACAAAACAAAATAAATGTAAAAGAATGTAAATAATTATACTTTCAAGGCCTTTTTTGGGGGAAAGCTTGTAACATATCCGAAGTTGCAGTAAGATTTTTGGGGCACCCTGTATTTATTATTAAAAGGGGCTGTTGGATCTGATATTGTGGAGAACCACTTACACTTTGTACCCTCTGGAAAGAGCAGCCAGTTGCAAGTCCAGCCAGGAAAGTAGGACGCAGCACTATGAAGGGCAGCGGCTGAAAGTCACCGGACCCGGCCTTACCCCGCGCTTGCCAAGGCGAGTCGTCGCGCTTCGCAGAGCCCCGGCCGTCTAATCTGTGACGTGTGGGCACCGCGGTCTCCCTGAGCGGTCGTGGGAACAGGCGAGGAGCGCGGGACGCCGTGGAGGCCCCGACACAAACAGCAGGGCCTCTTCCCACGGCCCGCCTCCCCTTTGCCCCTCCCAGTTGCCCAGCGCGGGGCCTCCCGGAGGGCGCGGTGGGAAGCGACAGGTGTTCTCCGCGCCCTCTGCGGTCCCGCCAAGGGCGCGGGGCGGCGCTCCGGGCGCGGCCGGGGCCGGGCGAGTGTGCCCGCGGGCGGCGCCTCTGCCCGTCTCTGTGCGCTCACAAAGCCCGGGCGCAGGCTGCGCTGGGTCTCGGGGCCGGGGCTGCGGGGCCGGGCGGGGCAGCGGCGGGACCTTTCGGCACCTTTCCTGCGGGGAACCTCGTTCTCCCCGCCTCCAGCCTCCGCCCCGGGGGCCGGGCGGGCGAGCGGGCGGGGCCGGGGGCCAGGCCACGAGCCCGGGCGGGGAGCCGCAGCTTTCGCAGCGCCGACGCTGTGGCCGGAGGCTCCGCTCGCCGCCGGTAAGAGGCGCCGGCTCCGATCTCCGGCGCTGGGCCGGGGGCGGGGGGCCCGGCGGGGACGGAAAGCACCCCCGAGGCTGGTTGCGGGCCCGACTCCGCTCTCGCAGCTGGGGCTCCGCGGACCTGTGCTCCGCGTTTCATCGCGCTTCACACTTTTCTTCCCCGCCCGGTCCGCGCAGCTCTCTGCTGCCGGGAGCCCGGGTCTTGGGGCTCGCGCTCTTTTCTGGGGGAGTCGGGCCCTGGGGCTCGGAGGGCTTGCGCGGCTAGGGGCGGGTACAAGCCGGAGTCCCGTCGTGGGGTGTGGGGGTTTCGGGCACCTGCCGCCTCTTGGCTGGGTCCCTCAGCACCTGGCGGCGCGGTGGGTGCCCTGCCTCAGCGGGCCAGAGGTTGACGTCAGCCCGCCTGCCCGCTTGCCCACAGCAGGGACACACTTACCCGCCGACACGGCGCGTGGGACGGATGGCGCTCCCTGAGTGGGCGGCAGCTGCCCCAGCAGTTAGGGCAAGTGCGCAACTGAGTGGGTGCAAAGGAGAGAGAGGGCCTCTGGAGGAGTTGCGGCTTTTCTTTCCTGTTTACGTCTCTCTCAATTATAAAACCCCCCACACCTTCTTGCTCAAAGACACAGTGAGCAGAGGCGCTGGATTTGTATGGGCTGCCCATTGCTATAAGCTGGGTTCTGACCCATTTTTGTGCCGTGTACCCCTTTGGCATGTCTGGGAAGACGAAGGACCCCTTCTTAGGACAATGCTTTTAAAGGTATAAAGCAAAAGACAGAATTGTAAAGGCAATATTAAAAGAATTTATTATGTAGTAATATATATGCCTTTAAAATAATTCATTAAATAAGATGTAGCAGTGGATCTAATAGCTACCATAATTTTTAAGTAGTTATGAGCATAAACAGTATTTCAAGATATAGGCAACACCTGTAATATAAGAAAATACCTGTGATTTCTACTGCAAAGTCATAGGCATAGCTAATAATTGCTGTGGTTTGTTGGGTATATATACATAATTGGGGTGTGTGTATAATATGTGTGTGTGTGTGTGTGTACACACACACACACACACATATATATATATATATATATATATATATATAAAACTGAAGAAAGTGTTAAATTTTAGTTAGAGATTAGTGAAAAATAAAGATGTAAAGGTTCTTTTCCCCCCATCCAAGTTCATGGGCCCCAAGTTAAGATTCCCTGGTAGTGGAAAGGGCACTGCTCAGGGGGTTAGGTGACATGGGTCTGGTCTGGACACTTCCATTGACTAGCAGTATGACCTTGGCTTTTGAACTTCTTTGTGCTTTGCTCCTTCATTGTACAGTGGAGCTAATCACACTTTACCACGTATTTAAGGTGCCCACCTTTAACAGAGAGGTGAAGTAAGTACTATTTATTAGAATTTGTCTCCTTCACTGGACTGCAGGCTCATGGCCATCACCATTGTATCTCCAATTCTGGTACATGGAATGCACTCAATAAATATTTTTTGAATAAATATGTGGATTGGAGAGGGTTGCTTGTGGCTACATCTGAAAAACCAAAATTCATCAAGGGGAGAGCTGGTAGTTTTAGTTTAAGATTTGGGCTTTTTTTTTTTTTTTTAACCTGACTGAACAAATGTATAAACAGTACATCTGGAGCTGAAGTGCTTGCAGTGTCAACTAGGGCTCATGGGTCTGTCTGTGTGTAAGAGCCTGTGGCTGGTGTCCTGCCAGACAACATAAAAATGAGTCCTTTCAGAACAGTTTCTCTTCCATCTCGCTTGTGTCTAGGCTTATTAATACCAGATGTTGTAACACAGGAAATGTCTTATGTGGAATGGAGACATACCCATGATGAAACATTTCTGGGTAGAGATGCACATTTCTTTTTCTTTCACCTTTCCCTGCCCTACCACCTACTACATAACTCCTTGTTGACCCTGAAGATTTGGTAAATGGGATAGGTGAGGGTAAATTGCTAGAAGCTGCCCAGATGAAGCCTGAAGCCAATTAGTTGCTTTTTAATTTCCAACCTTAAAAGCCTGTGTAATCCAACAAATATGAATGGCAATGAAGAAGGAAAGTAGGTCCAGCTAGTCATCCCTGTGATTTGCATTGTAAAAGTGCTACACTAGGGCAGGAAGATGGGGAGAGAACCTGGTAAAGAACAGGAAATTTGGAACACATGGGGGCTATCTATGTTTATAACTTTGGGAGGGCAAATACTGGTTATGGACTAAATTGTGTCCCCTCAAAATTCATATGCTGAAGCCCTAACCCCCAGTACCTTAGAATGTGACTGGAGATAGGGCCTAAAACGGTAATTAAAGTTAAATGAGATCATAAGGGTGGGGCCCTAGTCCAATATGACTGGTGTCTGTATAAGAAGAGGAAGAGACACGGGGGGCAGGCCTGGTTATGAACCTTTGCCGTTCTTCCCTGCAGTGATTCACAGCTCTGATCAGTCTGTTAGTAGAACAAGTATTCCCATTTGAGTACCTGCTTGTGAACCTCTAGTTCCCTTTTCTGCTCATTTAGAGGATCACAGAGTTTTAGAAAAGGAAGAGACATTTGAAGTCATTCAATCCAATCCTTTATCCATTGATGAAGGAAGGATGCCCCTGAACAGTTATGGACAAGCCTTACTTGGCACTACCTGGGGTATGAACCTGGGTCTCCTGATTCCTGCCACACCCTGAGACAAAGCTTCACCAGGATGGGGAACTGGTTAGACAAGGGGAAGACATGTGCTTAGGAAACCTGGCACACCTGTTACCTAGCCCACACCTCATTCTGTCCTAACCTTTAAAGGATTGAGTGTGGCATCTCTTCAATCATTTTCAAACACCAGATGTATACCTTGTAATTAAAAGTCTTTTCTCATTGTGTTAGGACCTCACATGCTGAATTTCAAGGAATATGCCTGACTAGTTGGCTAGTCCTGTTTATAATGAAGTCCCACCCTTTAGAGAATTCTTGTATCTGAGGCTCTGAGTGGGAATCCCACCGAGCACTCCTGATTCTGATGAGTGATTTCATTGTGACCATTGAACACATTCCGGAGACAAAGCCCAAACTGATCCCTGCTATGTGACTGGGCGCAAATGAATTCCACATCAGGCCTCCCTCTGCAGTTTGTGGTGGTGTATAATCTGGGGATGGGCATACACAAGCATATGCAGACCTTGAGAGGAAACCTTCAGTATACTTGAGTAGAGGCCAACTGTGAATGATGGATTTGAAGGGGAACTAAACTGTGATGATTTTATACACTAGAATGTGAGTGGTTAAGCTCCCACTGGGTAAAGCAAGCAGAAAAACAAGGCATATAATTCAGTCAAAACCTTTAACTTTCATTTGCAATAATCCAGTTGACTGCTTCTGGAGCCACAATGTAAGAATTTTCCTTCTGTAAATATAATTTGTATTTTCTGCTTAGCAAATTTATGGCTTAGTGAAATTGTCAGTGCCTCCTCATTATAAGGCTTTCTGATTGTAGAATGAGTGTAGGCTAGGGACACTTGTAGGAAATTTCTTAGCAGCAAAGGAAGCCACTGTTTCATTGCCAAGTCCTTATTAGCAACCCTTAATCAGTGACTCTTTAAAGAAAAGTCCTACATTTTGCCTTTAGGGAACTAAAGAACCTCAGTGTGGCTCTAAAGCCTGAATCATCAGGGAGCTGTATAGGATTGTTTCTGTTTCCTGGGTGATTTGCTCCTGGTCCACTACCAAAGCCTTGCTTCACAACTTACTATTTAAACAATTACTTAATAATATTTAAACAGCTTTGGAGGTCGAGTTCCAACTTGGAACCCTGCAGGACTAAATGAAGATTGCTTCATTTTCTTTCTTAAGTTCCCCTTCCTTCCTTTTTTTTTTAAATTCTCATCTGAGGATATGTTTATTGATTTTAGAGAAAGGAGGGGGGGGGGAGAGAGAGAGGGAGGGAGAGAGGGAGGGAGAGGGAAAGGGAGAGAAACACATCGATGTGAAAGAGAAACATTGATCACTTGCTTCCCATACATACTCCGACCGGGGATCAAGCCTGCAACCTAGGCATGTGCTCTGACTGGGAATTGAACCTGCAACCTTCTGGTGCATGGGACAACACTCAGCCACCTGAGCCACCGGGCTAGAGCTTCATTTTCTTTATTTGTTAACAAAATAGCAATCCAGTTCCTGAACACACAGGCAGTGATAGCACTGCCATTACTTAAGAGGTGTGCCAAGAGGAAGGGTGCAGCCTGCATAACTCCTTCACAGGCCACTCATTCCATTTCAGGCCCTCCTCCCACCCAGCTTTGGACCTTTACTGCACTTTAGTAATCCAATACCGTTGCTTACAGCCTCTCCATTATACCCACTGGAACAAAGTCAGAGTTTACATTTTTCCTTCTTTATCTCCTAGAGTTAATTTGTCACAGAAATTCCTTCAGCATGTGTTTTGTATTCACACCTTTGTCTCTGTTCTCGTTGTCTACTCTTAAGCCCTCACTGGTGACTGAATTTCTGAAACAGCCACTTAATAGACCATGCTCCTGGTTGTTCCCATTATACAATAGACAGGCTCTTCTCATTCATCACAGGCCCGGCAGTGCCTGCCTTGCACAATGCCTGGCACACAGTAAACACTCAAAAATGCTCGACTCAACTGAATTGCTCCAGTTCATACTCGCAACTTTCCCCAGGGTGTCTGCCAAGACATCTGCTTTGTTAAGAACTGCCAGGGACTCTCACTGCCATTAGCAGGGTCCACAAGCTCAAACTGGGTGCCAGGGCCGAGCAGGTGACATAAATGACAGGCCAAGTAGGGCTGGGGTGAACAAGATCCTCGTGCAGGATCCAGGTGGGCAGTGACTACTCAGCTCTGGCCAAGTGTCGACGTGAAAATGTGGGCCCATTGTTGTCAGAGAAGCCACAAATCTGCAATTTTTTTGGTGAGGTACCCAAAATTTTTAATGTTGGCACTAATTCAAAATTTAAGAGAACACCGTGAACCCAACAAAGCATAGCCCTGGTGTGCATTTGGCCTGCAGGTGGCTACTTTGTGGCCCCTAGGTGGGATTATGATTGTCTGGGATTAAGCCCTGAAACCAAAACTTTGCTTGCTTAAGCCTTTTCAGTCTTATTTCTCCCTCTTCCCAGTGGACATCTGCCTTAGGCTGCCTTCCTCCTTGACTGCAGTTATGTGATCCTCATTCTCGGTGATTCTACTTTCCAAACCTCAAACCTAACTGTCCCAAACTAACCCAGACAGGCCCTGGCCTTCACTGTCCTGCTTCTGCCCACACAATTCCTATTTCTTCAGCTGCTTGGATGTCAACTTTTGACTGACTTCCTCCCAAGGGCCCTTCCTACATCTCATCCAATCGTTGTCTTTTTCCTACCTCTGTCTTATCTGAATCTTTATTTGTATTTCTAATGCCAGCACCTAATCAGGCCCTAACCACTCCACCTGGGCCACTGCCTTAGTCTCCTAACTGGCTCCCTCACACTTGATTCATTTTCTCAAAGCTGCCCTCTGTTCTATTACTTCTCAACACTTTGAGTTTTCTTTTTTTTTTTTTAAATATATCTTTATTGATTTCAGGGAGAGGAAAGGAGAGGGAGAGAGAGAGATAGAAACATCAATGATCAGAGTCATTGATCGGCTGCAGCCCGCAACCCGGGCATGTGCCCTGACCGGGAATTGAACCCCAATCGCCTGGATCCTAGGTCGATGCTGAACCGCTGAGCCACGCCCGGCTGGGCATCAACACTTTGAGTTTTCAATATAGAGCTTCAGTTCCAGAGCATGACCCTTTCTAATTGGTCTGTGATATTTCCTTCTTGTCTATTCACAACATCAGTCAAATCTGGTTGAACTTCCATTGCCCAAACCTACCCTGGGCCTTCCCGCCCTATCAGCAAGGATCTCTGGGAAACAGTTGGCACTGTGCTTTTTTTCCCCTCCAGTACCTAGCACAGCACCCAGCACAGTGAAGGATCTCAGTAATTGTAGTTTGGGGCTGCTAGAACAAATACCACAGATGGGGTGGCTTAAAAACAACAAGTTTATTTCTCACAATTCTGGAGGCTGGGAGTCCAAGATGAAGGTGCCAGCATGGTTGGGTGAGGGCCTGCTTCCCAGTTGATAGCGGATGCCTTTCCCGTGTCCTCACATAGTACAACAGGCTCAGGATCTCTCTGGACCCTCCTTACACAGTACTCCTTCCATTCACGAGGGTGCCATCCTCATGGCCTACTCACCTCCCAGAGGCCCCACCTACTAATCCCATCACCTTTGGGGGTTAGGATTTCAGCATATGACTTTTGGGGGGACACAAACTTTCAGACCATAAATGAATAGATCGAAGGATTTATTGGATACCTTTTTATGTCAGATGTGTACACGTGAATGGAGGTAGAATTTTATTTAAAAAACTATTGTGGAGGAAAACAAAGCTCTAGGACACATTCTCTCTCAAGCTAGAAAGAGAAAGACTTGCAAACATCTAAAAACCCTTAACATTCTCATATTTAAATTAGACCTTCTAATGTTAGAAGAACATTCCCCTGAATTTGGCTCATCTTACTCTTGACCTCCATTATTAGTAGCGGAGAAGCTCTGCTGTCCTTCCCTTAGCACCTAATCCTAATAGACTGGGAATGGGGCCAGGACGGGGGTGGGAAATTTCTGTGCATCAGCGCGGGTCCTTGTATGTAGTAGATACTCAGTGAGCACTGTGGAAACAGTCTTACATATAGTAGAATTGTGGCCCTGAGGGTTGCCGGTAACTGTCCTTTCCTTAATGATATCCTTACACATTTAGCATGTATCTTTGTGAATAAATGTTTAGAAGTTAGCTAGTCCTGGGAGGGGCAGTGTAACTAACCGTAATGTAATCTGCATCTGTGTAGGGAGTAAATTTGTAAATAAAAATATAGCTTAGAGTATATTTCCTGATTTTTGGTTCTGCACATTTAGCCACTGTATTATTGAGATGAGGTCAGTATAGGTACAGACCTGAATTTGCACATATATATATATCCTGTAGAAGATACTTTCCGTAAACCCCTTTCTGAGTACTCCTGGCTGGTGACACTTCCCTTTATCAAGGTGAGAACTTCCCTTGGTGGAGAAGCTGAAGTTTCAGTACAGCAGGTGATCGAGTGTGACCGAGGGAGGCAAGGTGCTGCATTCTTTCAGAGTAATTTCATTAAAAATCATACTGTAGCTGTGTTATTTGGTTGCAAGAATTTGGCCCATTCACCCACATAATTATAACATCCTACACGCATATGTAATTAAATTGCTTTTAAAATGCCACCTGACAGTTCAGTGGATGTGTAAGGAGAAGAGCAGGGCAAAAAGATGTTAAACATGTAAAATCTTCCATCTGAACAGTCAGTGAATGCATTTTAAGGTAGGTGTATTAAAATGTACCTGGGATTTGTTTTAATCAGGTGTGGTGAGGCCAACACACCAGGAGATGACTGCCACGAGGGAGGATGCTTTTCCTCACAGCTACCTAGGAACAGAAGGCATGGGGCACCATGTAGGGCTACCTGGGGAGACACCCAGGCTGGTCAGGAGGAGGAGAACTTGGGAAAGCAAGGACAAAAACCTATCTGGTTTCTGTGAGGCAGGAGGAACAGGCTGACCAGGTTTGGGATTGGCTAGTTTGAATAATTTTCATGGGCTCTGGGGTGGCGGTGGGGGCTGCCCTCGTTGTCTGATGTCTGGCCCGGGATGATTAGGGCAGAGGAATATTGACCTCTGGTGTGTAAAGGCCAGATGGAGGAGGCGGCTCCCGTATGGGCTCTGGGTTGGCTGGTTTACTTATCAAAGATGTGCTCCCAGACAAGTGGTTTACTGTCTTTAGGAGTTAGCTAGTTCTGGGAGGGGCAGCTTTTTTTAAACTTCTATTTAGAAATTTTTTAAAAAATTAACTTTATTGGGGTGATATTTATTTATAAAATTATATAGATTTCAAGTGTGTAATTCTATAATCCATCATCCGTATATTGCATTGTATGTTTACCACCCAAGTCAAATCTCCTTCTGTCGGCATATATTTGACCCCCTTTACCCTTTACTCCCCCCTACCTTTTCCTCTGGTGTTCATTGTACAGTTGTCCGTGTCTATGAGCTTTTCTTTGTTTGTTTGTTCATTTGCTGCTTTTCAGTTTTATATCCCACATATGAGTGAAATATGGATCTTTACTTTTTCTGTCTGACTTATTTCGATCATATTGATATTCTCAGGATCTTTCCATGTTGCCACAAATGGCAGTACTTCATGTTTTCTTATGGCTGGTAGGATTCCATTGTGTGCATGCACCACATCTTCTTTATCCAGTTATCTATCGCAGGACCCTTTGGTTGTTACCATGTCTTGCCCACCGTGAATAATGCTGCAATGAACATAGGGGTGCATATATCTTTGTGAATAAATGTTTACAAGACTTTCATGTAGATTTCCAGAAAGCAGCTTGCGGGGTCATATGGCAACTATTGTTAATTTTTTTGAGGAACTTCCATACTGTTTTCCATAGAGGCTGTACCAGTCTACATTCCCAACAGCAGTGAACGAGGGCTCCCTTTACTCCACACCTTCTGCAATGCTTGTTATTACTTGTCTTGTGGATAATAGTCATTCTAACAGGTGTGAGGTGGTATCTCATTGTAGTTTTGATTTGCATGGGAATGGAAGTTTTGTTAGGACTAACAAAGCCCCAAAATGTCAATCATAAAATACTGAAAATTAAAAACTAAAAAACGATTGTCTAATTCAGTGCCATTAAAAATGCCACGAATCTCACTGCATACTTGCATGTACTTCAGACTAAGATGAGATCGTGTTAAGGAACCATAGAATTTATGGAGCAATGCTTTGGCATTTTCTTGGCACCCAAAGTGGTATGAATTAGTCATAGTAACAGTTTCTTTCCTGAGATTTTTCCAGATTTGGACCTGTCTTTTTATAGCTTAAGTCAGAGGATATGTTGGTTAATTTTTTTTTGTCAATTGACTGAGCTTGGTTTGCCCAGACATTTGGTCAAACAATATTCTGGCGTGTCTATGAGGGTGTTTCTGGAGGGATTGGTAGTCTGCATAAAGCAGATTGCCCTCCCCACCGTGTATAGCTTCATCCAGTCAGTTGACAGTCTGAATGGAACAAAAAGGCAGACCCTTCCATGAACTCTTTAGGCCTGACTGCCTTGAGCTGGAACATCGGTTTTCTTCTCCTGCCTTTTCTATTGAACTGAAATATCAGCTCTTCTTGGGATGTGAGCCTGCTGACCTTTGGACTAAAACCACGCCATTAGTGCTGTTCTAGCTTGACTGCTGGCTTAAGACTTGTCAGCCTCCATAATTATGTGAGTCATTTCGCAGGTGTGTCCTCCATATAACAGGGAAAGTGATGTTTGCTTTGGTTCCCTCCCTCCCTCTCTTCCATCCCTTCCAGGTGAATCTATCTCAGTTTTGTCCTTTATTGGCTGTGTGGCCTTGAGGATATAACCAGTCTCCTGCAGCCTGACTTTTCTTCAGTTGTAAAATTGGGATGATATTTTTACCTCAAGCACCTAGCTGGGGCCTGGAACATGGGAGTCTAGTGTGGGCCATGATGAGCTAGTTTTACAATAGGAATCAGGACCTAGCTTCAGACTGTCCAAAGTAGCCATGTTATGCTGGACAGGAGTGGGAGGGGGTTTGGCAAAGCTTGGAATTGGTAGAAGGAGGGACCTACTAGTTCAGCTAGTCCCAGAGGGGTGGGCAGAGTGCTCTAGAGGAGAGCTGTAGGCACTAGAGGTGGATTTACTCAGAAGCAAATTTAGTTTCTTTCAGGGCCTCCCTCTTGTACAGGCTCCTGTGGGTGTATGGAGTTCTGGTGTGTTCCAGCAGGGGAGAGGTAGCCAGGTGGTAACCAGGAAGCATTTCTATGCTTGTATTTCTGATAGACTGCCTAAAAGAGATCTCAGAAGAAAGAGTCCCAAATCCCCAAGGCTTCAGATATTTACTGTGATTTATTTTCTCATTCAGAATTAATATTAACTATTATATTTGATTTTCTAATTTTAATTTTGGGCCCCTAAATTGTATAGGCTTCAGTGCTCATAAAACCTAGACCTGCCTCTGCCTAGAAGCCTGCCTCTCTGGGAGATGGCTAGTGGGGCCACTTGGTGTAGAAGGACTCTTCTGTCCTGCCTGGCCCAGCAAAGAGGCCGTCTGAAGATCAGGAGCTGGGAGAAGGTCCAGCCTGGGAGCTTTTTCACCTCTGAATTGCTAGCTCCTGTTAATGCGTGCATTGCTGCTCCAAAGGGCATTTGGGCTGCTGACTCATTGTGTAACCTTTGGAAGATCACCTTTCTTCTCCTAGCCTCAGTTTCCCCATTTGTAAAGTGTTATCAATACTCCAGTGTGGGCTCTGGTGTGGGTTCTGTGAATTGTAAAGCTCTATGTACGTGAGAGGGAAGTCATTATAATTGTGTTACTATTAGTTGTATTTCACTTGGAATATGCCCAGACCTTAACATTTCAGTGACTAAAGAGCAAAGCCAGTATCCACTCTGACACCGTTTTTTGATTTTTGTTTCATTCATTCATTCATTCATTCATTCATTCATTCATTCATTCATTCATTGTTTTATTATGGAAACTTTCCAGTACATGCAACAATAGACAGACTACCCAAAGGAATGCCTATATATCGGTTGGCTTCAAATTACCAACTCATGGTCAGTTGTGTGCCATCTACACTCCCCACCAATTTTCACCTCCTGTAGTATTATGAAGCAAATGAGAAATCATTTTGTTCCCAGACCTTTTCCATGTCCGGGGATGGCCCTGCCCAGGCCTGGTCCAGGACTTTTCGCATGTCAGGTCACCTCCGGGTTCTTGATTTGCCCAGGAAAGATTTCAAGGCTGAATCAGAGTGAGAACAAAGCGAGTTTTATTCAGGTAGAGAAAAAGAAAGGGGCCAGGTGCTGCTGTGAGAAAAGCAAAAAGCACTGGTCTGGGTGGACAGGGGCCAACTTACCAGTGAGTTGTGGGTGTCGTCAGCTATCCTTGGGAATTTATGTGTGTCCAGTGGGGGCTTGTTCTCCGGTTAGTTTCACCTCTATCTTGGGTTAGTCTGACTTTAACTGATTTTTTTTGCTATCTATCTCCCTGACTAAGGTCATTTAAACCACCAACTCTTAGATATCTTTGGTCAGGGAAGGATAGATTCTTAGTTGGCTGCTAATTGCTCAGTCTTTCTGTTTGTTCAGCTGCTTGTCTCAGTTTCCTCATTCCACTTGCCAGGGATTTTCTTAGTTTCTTACAACTTGCCTCAGTTTCAACTGTAAGAATTCCAGTATGTATTTAAAAAATTATATTGATATAATTGTACCTTGCCCCCACACTCCCTTCACCCCAGATGTTCTTCTTTTCAATTTACTTAGTAGGCTAAAATTTAATACCACATACTCCCTTCCACCCCACTCCATGGGGCTTAATCAAGCTACTTTAAATGGAAATAAAATTCAGTTGGTAGGCATTTTCCTGGAATTATCTCTGGGGTCTAACATTATGAGATCTCAATAGAGGGGTCCATTTGAAATTAACTCTGCTGCTAAATGAGTGATGTGACCTTAGGCAAGTTCTCTAACCTTACACTAAGCCTCCATTTTCTCATCTGTAAAATGAAGATGTGAACATTCCCTTACTAGCTATTATTATTATGACAGTTTCTCCCTGCCTTTTTCTACAAATTCTGTCTTCTGAAGGTAATTTGGTTAAGAGCCACTGCTGTTGATACTTGCCAATACTTATGTTAAAGGCTCCCTAATCTTAAATCAGTATAGGGCTGATTTAATTAGATAGGCCTGGAAACCCCAAGGGTGACGAACTAGAGGAGGAGAAGGAGCCTTGCAGGAGTCTCACTACCTGGACACCCATGCTATGTAGACCAGGCTCACTGCTGTCTCAGAGACTGGATCCCACAGGGATCCAGACCATCGGGACATAAAAGCTCCAAGTAAGTTTGGCCCAGGGAAGCCAGGTGGCAAGGAGGTTGGGTGGGAGGAACAGCGTAGGAAGAATGGGGAGGCTGTTTGTTGGCTATTTTCCTGTTTGATTTGGGAAGTTTCCTACAAAAATAGTATGTTAAAGGATAGACTTGTGGTTATTAAAATCCAGAGCAAAGAGGGCCCAGGTTGGTGTAGGACTGGGATAAAATGACTGTGTATCATACAAAGACCCACTGTTTTCTCAAGAGCAGAAATAGCTGAAAGGCTGACTCCTTGCTGGCTGATGGAGCTTTCGTTAAGAAGGCTCTGAATAATCCTTGCTTAGAGGCCAGCTCTATTTGAACTAAGCCAGGTGTCCTAGCTGACACCCAGTGGGTAGTGTGTGACATGACTTAAGATTAGGGAGCCCTTAAAATAAGTATTGGCAAGAATGTGAACAAAAGGGAACTCTTTTCACTGTTGGTGCAGCCACTACAGAAAACAGTATAGATATTCCTCAAAAAGTAAAACTAGAACTACCATATGATCCAGCAATCCCACTTCTGGGTATATATCCAAAGGAAATAAAATAGCTATCTCAAAGACGTATCTGCACTCTCATATTCACTGCAGCATTGTTTCAAACAGCCAACATATGAAAACAATCTAAGTGTGCCGATCAACAGATGAATTCATAAAAGAAAAGGTGATAGATATACACAGTGGAATATTATCCAGCCTTTAAAAAGAAGGAAATCTTGTCATTTGTGACAACATGGATGAATCTAGAGGATTATATTAAGTGAAATAAGCCAAACACAGAAAGACAAATACTATATGATCTCATATGTAGGGTCTTTAAAAGCTCAACTCTTTAAAGCAGAGAGTAGAATGGTGGTTACCAGGGGCTAAGTGGTATGGGAAATGAGGAGATGTTGGTCATAATGTACAAATTTTCAGATATTGCAGGATGAATAGTTTCTGGAGATCTAACATATAGTATAGTCACTGTGGTTAACAGTACTGTATTGTATACTTGAAATTTGCTAGGAGAGTAAATCTTAATTGTTTTTCAAAAAAAAAAGTAGCTATGTGAGGTGATGGGTATGTTAATTAGCTTGATTGTGGTAAACATTTCTGAATATATACGTATATCAAAACATCACGTTGTACACGTAAAGAGTTTTTTTAATCACATCCACCTCAATAAAGTTTGAAAAAAATAAAATAATTCCAAATAAATAAATGAAATTGGTGTGACAGCTGGGGAAAAAAAAAAAATTAGGGAGCCTTTGACCCAGGGGATCTATACTATCTGGGAAGGGCCGGCTGTGGAAAGCTGTGGAGTCCCAAAGACTTGTCTAGACCGGGGCCTGGAGCTGTTGGCCAGTGATGTAAGTAGGAGCCGCCCAGCAGGCTGCCTCATCTTTCAATCAGCAGGGCTTTTACTTCTCCAGTTAGACTACAGCTATAGCACAGCATTTATTTTGATCCTTTGAAGGGAGCACTCAGTTGACAGGATGAATTGAATTTTTATCTAACTTAAAAGCATGAAATTATTTAATTATAAAATGTGTTGTATGTGCCTCTTGTTAAAGGAAATTTACTTTTGTCTTATTTATTGATTTTTTTAAAAGATATATTTTTATTGATTTCAGAGAGAGCAAAGGAGAGGGAGAGAGAGAGAAACATCAATGATGAGAGAGTCATTGATCGGCTGCCTCCTGCACGCCCCCTACTGGGGATTGAGCCGAAACCCAGGCCTGTGCCCTGACCGGGAATTGAACCCCAATCGCCTAGATCCTAGGTTGATGCTCAACCGCTGAGCCACACCCGGCCGGGGAAATTTTTTAAAAAAGTGTGTGTATATTTCATTTTGTAAGAATGTAGAGGTAAAGTGGCTGCATTCTTCTGTATCTTTGGTAGTTAATTCTTATTTCTTAACCTAACAAGTAGATATGTTTCAAGCTACCTTCGAGGGAGACTAGGAAATCATATTAAATTTATGCTCCTTAGTTATTTCGTTGACAGGTTTTTTGTTTCTTTTTTGTTGATTTCAGGGTCAAGTTTGGCCCTTTTCTTTTTTAACTTCTGGTTAAGATTGTGTGATTGTTGCTTTCTTCAATTTTTTTGACCTTGTTTAGGTCAATATCAGAACTCCGTAGTTTCCTGAGTGATGTTTTCAGACACCACCTCTGACACCAAATGTATGGGTTTTTATACATCAACCAGTTCTCTGACACCAACTTGGTGTCCAACAACTCAGCTCAATTCTGATGTTAACTACCAAAGTTATTTCAGACCCCACAGGTTAAAGGGCTCAGTCCCACAACACTGCCCCTATTATAGATGCCAGCTGCAAATGGGGTCCCAGGTGACCCACACTTCTTCCTGGCTGACTATGAATTTGGGGGTTCCCAGGATACCCCCTCAAGTTTGATAAGTTGCTAGAATGACACATGGAACTCAGGAAAACACTTTACTAATGAACCAGTTTACTATAAAGAATGCAACTCTGGAGTGGTCTAATGGAAGAAATGCAGAGGGCAAGGTTTGGGGGGTGGGGTGGGATAGACAGCTCCAGAGGTGTTTGATGACACCCACCCTGTCTGTACATCGATGTGTTCACCAACCTGGAAGCTTTCAGAATCTAGTTGTTCAGGAGTTTTTATAGAATTCAGTCTCCAGCCTGCCTCTCCTCACAGAAGCTAGGAGTGGGACTGAAAGCTCTAACTTTCTAATCACAAGTTTGATCTTTCAGGTGATCAGCTCCCATCCTGAAGCTATTTAGGGATCCCATCTTGAGTCACCTCATGACCATAAACTCAATTATGGCCAAAAGGAGCTCGTTATTATTCTTATTTGTTATTGACTAACAAATAACTCTTTTCACTCAGGACATTCCAAGGGTTTTAGGAGCTTTGTGCCAGGACTGGGGACAAAGATAAAAAAATTATAAATATATCTTTATTGTACCACAGTTCGAAAGTGGATATTAAGTGATTATGATTACGCATTATTGCCTTGTGTTGTTTGTAGTCTTTGACATAGTATTGCGTCCCACCTTCTCCACAAATAGCATTAGATTATGGTTCTGTTTTTCTTTTTTGTTAATCCTTGCCCGAGGATATTTTTTTCCCATTAATATTTTTAGAGAGTGGAAGGGAAGGGGGGAGACAGAGAGAAACCTCGATGTGAGACAGACACATCGACTGGTTGGTTGCCTCCTGCATGTGCCCCGACCAGGCAGGGGATCAAGCCTGCAATCGAGGTTCATGCCCTTGTTGAACCCGAGACCGTTCAGTCCGTGGGCCAGCGCTCTAACCACTGAGCCAGACCAGCTGGGGCTGGGTTTTCTGATATGGGTGTTTAGATGGCTTTATACTCTAACAGTGAGTGTTATTCAGATTTCCAGGAGTTTTGAAACTTGGAACATTTCCTCTCACGTTTTTGTGTATTTTTGAAGTTGTTTATACTTTACAAGTGAAATTTGAAAAGACCAGGCATTGTGCTTGGCAGTTGTTATTAATGAAACTGATAAGCCCGGCCGGGCGTGGCTCAGCGGTTGAGCACTGACCTGGGATCCAGGCCATCGGGGTTCAATTCCCGGTCAGGGCACATGCCTGGTTGTGGGCTTGATCAGTGACTCTCTCATCATTGATGTTTCTGTGTCTCTCTCCCTCTCCTTTCCTCTCTCTGAAATCAATAAAGATATATATATTTTAAAATGTTATATATATAAAAAAAGAAACTGATAAAACTGGGTCAGAGGGACTTTGTGTTTGTAAATACTGATTCCAGAAACGGGCTATGGGTAACTGTGAAAATAAAACAGAACTTACCTTCTTGGCTGAATGAGGGAAATATTTGTGTAAGCAACACTTCCTCTTTTAAGAGATGAACCATGGGGTGTTAGGCTGCAAGGGAACTGGAGGTTAACCAACCTCAGGTGGAGTGGCAGGAAAATAGAAACTTAGCTAGGCCTCCTTCTAGCTTTTTTTTTTTTTAACTCTTTCAATGGGGTTAGTATATAGGGTCAGGACCATGAAAAAATGGTTTCCCTTTACTGGGAAGTGAGGAGTTTTGCTGTGATTCTGTCTTTAGAAAAGCAAGATGTGACAACTTTCTATTCACCATAAAATATCTTTTCCCTTTCCTACCAAACAGCAACATCCTAATTGGTGATTTCCTCCACTCTTCAATCATAAAAAATAAAAATAAAATTGAGTGATTTTTAAAATTTAAAACAATAGAATTCATTATAGAAAACTTGAGAAAAGCACACACAAAGAAGAAAACATGAATTATAGTTTTGTAAAAACATTGCTAATATTTTGGTGTCAGTACCATGAAAAGTGGTTCCTTTTTTCTGGGATGTGTAGAAAAGACATCCTTTTTTTTCTTCTTCATTTAACATCGCCACATTAGCATTGTTTTGTTGCTGTTGATAAAGATCACAGTAATAATAGAGTGTAGTGGTTTAAAGAAGGGACTGGCACCAGAGTGTCTGGGTTCAAATCACTGTCTACCACTTACGGGCTGTATGACCTTGAAGGAGTCATTTAACTGTTCCCTGCCTCAGTTTTATCATCTGGAAAATGAGGATGAAAATGGCAGCCAACTCACAAGTTAAGCCCTTATGTAAAGGACTTAATATAAGTTAGTTATTATAAAAATATTTTATCTTGAGAATGTCGTGCTAAGAGAAATAAGTCAGCCAGAAAAAGCTAAGAACCATATGATTTCACTCACATGTGGGATGTAAAACTGAAACTAATAGACACAGACAACAGTGTGGTGGTTACCGGAGGGAAGGGGGTGGGGGAATAGTAAAGGGTAAAGGGGGCTAAATATATGGTGATGGAAGATGGTCTGACTTTGGGTGGTGGGCACACAAAGCAATATACAAATGATATAACATAGAAATTACACTTGAAACCTATATAATCTTATTAACCAGTGTCACCCCAATAAATCTAATAAAAAAGGAAACCTATTTTATTGCAACATTAATATATGTATATAGTAGAAATTTTATTAAATACAGAAAAGCAGAAAAATCAAAATTACCCATTATTCTAAAACCCAGAGAAAACCACTCACCCAGTGTTAACATTTTGCTCCTTTTTAGTGCATTTCTCTTACATAGTTGAGTGCATATTGCTCATATTGTATTTCCAATTTGTATACAGTACTGATCATAACAAGCATTTTGTATGCTCTTTGTAAACATAATTTGGAAGGACGTATATAGTCTTTTGTATAGTCTTTGTATGATCATCTTGTGCAACTGTATTTTACTTAACCTTTCCCCAAAGGGTTGACATCCAGACTGCTATCCCTGACTTCTCCCTGCCCCCCCCCCCCCCATTAAATTGAAGTAATCATAAATTAACCTTGGTTGAAACAGTCTGGGACCTGTGCTTTGCCCAGCCAGTGTGGAGATTTTCTGTGACCTGGATGTATTCAGATCCAATCCACAAACCAGTTAACTGAGGGTTGACCCTGTAATATGAATGTGAGCTACATTTTAGTAAAGGTTTGTGTTCTTCAGTATTAGAGGTTATTTCCTTAGCCCTGAGTCCCAGAACTGGAAATACAGGGTCGAAAGATGATAAATGTTGTTTTCTAGAATGGTCATACAGATTTTACACTTGCAGCAACAATGTATGAACCTGCCTCACTTTCTGTGGGCCCTCAAATCTCTGGGTCGAGTCCCAGATCTGAAATATTGAGGAAGTTGTCAGGGTGCCAAAACGCTGGAATAAAGTTCATCCTAATTAAAGTCAGCACCCTGGCTCCTCCTGTCCACTTTCTGTCATTTCTCCCTCCTCCAGGGCCTTTCCTTCTTCCTTTCAGAGCTCTTTCCCCCTCTCAGCGGTCTCTAATTTCCTCGTGTAGCTTTCTTCTTCTCCAGTGTTGGGGAAAAATGATATTATGAAATAATTCCCATTAAGAAGTTAGTGACCTGAGCAGCTAGAAGTGTTACCCCTAGCTGGGTCATTGCATTTGAATACAGGGTTCCTGGAGCAGTGTTGAACCCAAAGGACTGAGCTTGAGGGTGGAATTTGGGGCACGGTAATGCCCAGAGAGGGAGGTATTTGGAGTCTGGACTTCCAGTTGTACAAGTAGATGGTGTCTAAGACATCAGGCCAGTTCTGTGGGTGGGGGAAGCCAAGGCCTGTGTCTTAGAAGCCTTCATTTCCTCACAAGCAGAAACGCCTTTTCCTAAAGGTTAGGTATGTCTCTCGGAGGAACTATTAAGGGGAGATTGTTTACTGATTGCATGTAATAAAAGACTGGTCAACAGCATGTGCACATTCTTTACATAAAATATAGCATACCCGGCAGGGCTCTTTTATCACTTGGTTAAAATTGCCGAAGATGTGGAGGGCCTTTGCTTCCGTGTCTGTAGCCTGTGATTTGATTGAATTGCATGTCCCTGGGCAAGCAGAGCCAGGAGGCTCTGAGTGGGGCCAAGGCCCTGGTTTTCCTGGTGTGAACTTGGAGTTGCAGAAGGTGGGCTTCTTGCTGGACCATTTCTGTTTCAGCAAGGTCTTAGGGGCCCTGTGGCAAGGACTTGTACAGGTGTTTATTTGTGAACTTGTACATCTTTGTACAATGGACAGAAAAGCCAAACAAAGAGATGAGGCATGTGCCTGGACGGCTGGATGCACCACAGGATGCCCTAGAATTTTTGGATGGACAAGGATGGGTACAGACAGAGTATTAGAACTTAAAAGGTGAGGCTTACCTGGTTCAAACAAAGTCCTAGATATCCTGAAAGAAGGAGAAAGGAGAGAAATGGAAGCTTAGTCAGTTGTTAGTCACCAATCTTGTGCTGTCAGGAGACTTTGGGACCACGGCCAGTTTGGGAGGTGGTTTTGCAGGGAGATGGTGGGCATCAGCTGGAGCTGGCCAGATGCCACCTTCCCTTCCTCCGGAAAGAAAATGCTTTGGCCTCATAGTGGTCTCTTGCTTCCTCATAGCCTCGCCTGTTCCTTTCTAGCCGGATCCAGTGTGAAGATGACCCCACTGGTCGCCGTGGTGTCCAGCCCCCGTGCCCGGCTCTTTACCTGCTTCCTCAGGCTGGGTGCTCAGCATGCCGGCCCACTTCAGCTGCACACAGGGGCAGGCCTTGCAGCCAAGAGCCACTATGAGGTGCTGGTGCTGGGCGGGGGCAGTGGTGGGATCACCATGGCCTCCCGTATGAAGAGGAGAGTGGGTGCAGAGAATGTGGCCGTCGTTGAGCCCAGCGAGGTGAGTCTCCCCCTCCTGAGTGCATGTGTGTGTGTGTGTGTGTGCACGCTCATGTGTGTTCTAGGGGTCAGGGTGGGGGTGACTGTCAGACACTGGGCTGGCTTGTCCCCTGGTTAGTGCTTCTCCTTCTGGGCACAAAAATCAGGCAGTCCAAAAGGATTGGAGAAGGTGGAGGGAGGGAGAGAGGGCAGATCTCTTGGTTTTTTATGTTCTCTTCTGTATGAGTTTCTTGTGCTAACACATTACCACAAACTGAGTGTCTTAAAACAATAGATACTTATTTTCTCACAGTTCTCTTAACTTGATGACAGCTGCAAAGACCCTATTCCTAAATAAGGTCATATTCCTAGGTACCGGGGTTAGGACTTTAACCCATGAACCCACCCACCGCCCCGCCCTCATGTCCAGAGGAAAATCAATGGGAAATAAACTTTCTTATCTTTGATCCAGTCTGGAGAAAGGGTGATGAGTGAAGGTTCCAGGGAGGCCTCTGGGAAGGTGTCAGTGAGTTTCAGAAATTTAAGTGCAAGGAATTATAAACAAATTATAAGGCAGAAAAAGGTAGCAAACACCAGGAGGGAAGTTGGGAAGTGTTGTATGTAAGGCACTATTTCATGAAAAACATTTTAAAATTGTCCAAAAACTACAGATAAATATTCAAGATTCTTGGTGGTTTTTCTAAGGAACCAGGCATGCACCAGTTGGGAACTGTATCCTTGGGCTGAAGGAGGGGGATGGGGTGGGGAGCAGAATGGGTTTGGTGCCTGTTTGATGGAGAAGGGAGGGGGAGAAAGGCACACTGCTTTCCAAGGAGTCTCCCCAGAATGAGTGAGGCTGCCCAGGCTTTGCCGCAATCTCAGACTGGTATGCTGGGATCTGAGAGGAGACTGGAGGGTGTTCTCTATTACTTTCCTTTTTAAACTGACTAATTCAGGGACAACATTATAAATGACAGTGGTCTGAGAGCTGTGTCAGGGGCCTATTGTAGCTAACCCAGGGACAGGGGCTACTCTTTGTAATGAGACAAGGCACCGGGCACAATTCAGGAGGCCAGAATCATGTCTGTTTTGCCCTATGAGGATCTTGCAGGACAGGAGTCTCTCGAAGGAGCTGCCAGTGGCTCAGGTGATTGGCACTTTCCCTCTGTCTCTGATTTAGTGGTTGCTGGAGCTGATGCTTGCTTGTTGTTTAAAAAAACATCTGAGCTTGCATTTTCATTCCCTTTCTGTTCAAGATAGACTTGAAATGCTTCAGCTCTTGCAGCTGGAGACCTCTGCCCCCATCCTCTGGGATCACATCCATTTTTGGCTGTAGGGAGATTGCAAAGCCCTTCCTCAGTTCTCTTCACCCCTCTGTGGATGCTGGCAATTCTGTCCAGCCAGTTTGAGGTGTTTGGGCAGTGCTGAGATGCTAAGAATTCCTGGTCCCCAGTCTACTCCATGAGACAACTGGAATTCTCAGTGACTGTTAGTTAAATCAAGCTGCCCTTAGCCCCTGAATCTAGAACTTTCACAATTAACTTAGATCCAGACTGGATCATCCGAAGCAAGAGAACTCCAGAAAATAGTGGCATTTTGTGGCATAATGGGGTAGGATTTGTTGCCTCCTGGCTGTGGGTGTAAAACCTCTGAGAAAGGAGAACGGGCTAGTAGGGCTGACGGGGAATGTCAGCCCTACAAGCCCCATGGGCTTGGCAAACACAGTTAGAAGTTAATGAAGTTTTGAGGATCCCCAGAGTGGCTATGAACTTTTCAAACTTACCACAGTCACCACAAACTTCTGAGGAACCATATTATACTACTGGGCTTAATTTTTCTTTATATCTATTCACATAAATGTATCCATAATGTGTGCTTATATGCATGTATATATAACGTGTTCATGCTAATCCCCACATCAACTATCAGCAATAAATAATACAATGGTCACTAATGATAGTTTATGGCTTTTTAAAATGATCTTGGCAGAATTCTTGTAGGCGACTGCCCATCAGAGTTTAACATAACAGGAAACACCATTGGGAGGTGGGGTAGTGGGGAAGACTCACCCAGAGACTTTCTATGTGATACTCCAAGGGTTAGGACGGAATAACTGAAAGTCTTTCTCATGTACCTTGACACTTTGATCAGCCTCAAATCGAAATGAATCCCCAAATACTTTGTTTCTCAGAGACATTTCTACCAGCCAATCTGGACGCTGGTGGGTGCTGGTGCCAAACAGTTGTCCTCATCTGGCCGCCCCACAGCGAGTGTGATTCCATCTGGTGTGGAATGGATCAAAGCTAGAGTGGCGGAACTGAACCCAGACAAGAACTGCATCCGCACAGACAACGACAAGGAGGTAACCACTGGGCTCCTTTGGCTTTTGTTAGTTGAGGGCTTGTACGAAATGCACAGCTATTATCAACCTGGACAGCCTCATGGCGAGAAAGTGCATGTGTGTTAAATACGGCATGAGAGGGGAGGGTGTGTGGTGAATGGAGGATGGGATGACTGAGTGATGCTGAATTAATAAATCAACAACTCAGACAAGCATTTGTGAACACCCACTGTTTGCCCTATTGCTTGGTACAGTATCTCGCATCTGAATGTTTACTGAACAAGTAATACTGCTACGTGCTAAAATAGCAGGCACCTTCCTCCTTTTTCCTGTGAAGCTGCCAGCTTCTCTACCTGTCTGCTGGCCTCCCAGAGGAGGGGGGTATTGGATGTATCCATCCCAGTCACACTAGGGGGCGCTCTGCCAGGGAACTCGTGACTGAGGCTTGTGCCAGGGCCAAGGAGAATTGCAGGCTGCTGAAGCTTGAGGCTCATAATTGATCCGCACCATTTAGAAGTCTCCTCCCACCCCCCCAAGGGTCAGCGCTTTTCAGAAACTGCTGCCAGCGCCTTTGGCTGAGGGGATGAGAGCAGGATGGTGGGACCACAGGCTCAGAAGCCACCTGGAGCGCCTTGTCTCACCTGCTGCCGAGCCCAGGACAGCTGCAGGCAGTGCGGCCGTCACGTGCACCTGCCTGCTCCCGGCTCCCAGGGTTCTCAGGCCCCTGGGCTGTTACTGCCCTTCATATCTTTCTTGTTCATTGTGCTTCCTGTAGTGTGGGGGAGAATGTCTTTTCTCTTTTTTGTAGAGAAGCCCTTCAACTATTCGAAGATGGTTCTTTTAGTCTGTGTCAGTCTTCTCTTCAGGACTTGTCCCCAGTTTTCTCAACTTTTCCTCATATTCCATGGTCTTCAGTCCCCTCATTACCCTCTTTACCCTGCTTTAGACATCATTGGCCTTGTCTCCTCCATGAAAGAGGTGCCTGGAAGGGGAAGCAACTGTACAGAACAGCCCAGAATAGCGTGGCCCCTTCCCTCCCACAATCAGATACAGCCCAGGTTAGCATTTGCCTTTGTAGCGACAGTTGCCATGGTGCTGATTCATGCTGGGCTTGAGGTCAGTTCAAACCTCTGGGTCTTTTTTTCACATGATCCACTGTTAAGTCAGGCTTCCCATATCCTAAAATAAATAAATAATATTTAATATATTGTTTAATAAAATACACCTTTATTTACTTTAAGTTAAAATTTTTATATATTACTTCCCCCGGTGGATGAACTTCCTTATTTCCCCCAGCATCTCCAGGAGATTAGACTGAATGAAACACAAGATTGTTCTCCGTTCTCAAGATTGAGCTTTGGGGCTCATCTCCCTCGCCAACCTGCTGCCGGCTCATGGGGCCAGGAGACCTGTGTCTTATAACCCACATCACCCCTTCAGCATAGCGGTGCCTACCCCCTTGGTCAGGCCCCTTTACGTTTCAGAGATAGCTCAGAGCCCTTTGTGGTTGGGTCTGTGCTGGTTTAAGGATCATAAACTTGTCTCATCTCTTGAGAATGTGAGGCACTGGTAGATGTTCTCACTTCGGAGCCCTGCTTTGGCCTCTCAGGCTTAGACCCCTAGGGAACTTGTAGTGTCTTAGTTTAGGGCTGGGGAAGAAGCTGATATAAGCTGGTGACACTTTCTTCCAAGATTTTTAAAGAAAAGTATTCTACGGTCATATCTGAAATCTGCATATAACATCTCATGGGAGATACCATCTTGTCAGTTGCATAAAGTGGATGTTCAAGAAATGTTGCTGATATTATTTTTAAAAGAACCCATGAAAAAAGAAGGAAAAGGAAATATTTATTGAGTATCCACTACATGCCAGCATAGTTCTTAACTGTTGACTGAAAGCAGGTTTGCAATCTGAATCCATGTCGATGCTCTTCTTTTTCCAAATTACAGTAGATGAGCCCGGAATTTTGAACTGGATGAACATTCTATTTACTAAGTTGTTAGTTACTGCCCCACCCCCTGTATAAAATTAAAATATTTCCCCATATTTAGCCTTCTGGAGAGGTCTGCACTGCTCTCTGCAATTGCTCAAAAGTCTTTTCTGCAAGTTTTTGCAATTCCTTAGGGCTTAGATCATCTGGCATGGAAACTTGAACTCATTCAAAGGTTTGAGGCTTTCTTCTTGTTCTTTGTTACCTTAGGGCTTATTCTCCCTAAATGATTTTTCATGGTCTTAAGCTTATCTGTTATTACTGCTCCTAAAAATAGTCAATATTGTGCTCTAATAGAACCATCAAGTCACGCACAAACCAAAGGCTTTTCTTATTTTATTTTATTTTTATTTTTTTAAAAATTTATCTTTATTGCTGAAAGTATTACAAATGTCCCCCTTTTCCCCCATTGATCCCCTCCACCCCGCATCCACCCCACCCCCAGACCTTCCCCATACCAATGTCTGTGTCCATGGGTTATGCATAGAAGCATATAAGTTCTTTGATTAATCTCTCCCCACGCACTCCCCCTCCCCTGCCTTCCCTCTGAGATCCCTCAGTCTGTTCCATGCTTTTGTGTTTCTGGATCTATTTTGTTCATCAGTTTATTTTGTTCATTATATTCCACATATAAGTGAGGTCATGTGGTACTTGTATTTCTCTGACTGGCTTATTTTGCTTAGCATAATACTCTCCGGTTCCATCCATGCTGTTCCAAAGGGTAGGAGGTCCTTCTTTTTAACAGCTGCATAGTATTCCATGATATAAATGTCCCACAGCTTTTTTTTAATCTACTCATCTACTGATGGGCACTTCCAGATCTTAGCTATTGTAAATTGCGCTGCTATGAACATAGGGGTGCATAAGTTCTTTCTGATTAGTGTTTGAGGTTCCTTAGGATATATTCCTAGAAGTGGGATTACTGGGTCAAATGGCAGTTCAATGTTTAAGTTTTTTTTTTTTTTTCCAATGTTTAAGTTTTTGAGGAAACTCCATACTGGTTTCCACAGTGGCTGCACCAGTCTGCATTCCCACCAGCAGTGCACTAGGGTGCTCTTTTCTCCACACCCTCCCCAGCACATGTCATTTGTTGATGTGTTGATGGCAGCCATTCTGGCAGGTGTGAGGTGATACCTCATTGTGGTTTTAATTTGCATCTCTCTGATGATTAGTGACTTTGAGCATTTTTTCATATGTCTCTTGGCCATTTGTATGTCCTCTTTGGAGAAGTGTCTATTTAGGTCCCAAAGGCTTTTCTTGTTGATAGTGTTTCACCTTCAGATCATCACCCCTGGGGCCTGTGCCACCTCTGATCTCACATACCCTGAAGACTCAACACAGTTCCACCAGCCATTTAATGGGCCCAATGCACTTTCCCACAGAACAAGGAATTTCAGAGCCCATCTGTTCAAGGACAAGCAAACCATATGGATGATGATGTATATATTATCTATCCACTTTGATAAATTGTATTTTCACAAGCAACTGGAGTCAACCATCCATCATCTTCCAACAAACATTACTGAATTCCCCACTTTAATTTGGTGACTCTGCTGGATTCTAGGAATATAGGGAGGAAGGCATAGCCTTTGTCCTCTAGGAGTGTTCAATGTGGTGGGGGAGGGCGTTACTGCTGTATAACTCAACAGGTGCTATAAAGCATCCTGTACTCTGTGCTAAGGGAGCTCCTGGGAGGCGCCGGGGGCAGGACGACTGAGTCATAAGAAGGCCTCACTGTGGAGGTGACCTTGGAGCTGATCTTCTGGATCCCAGAGCAGGACCTCTTTGGTGACTTGCTCCTCTTACCCCCTAGCGTGAGCCAAGCACTCTTGCGTCCTGGAACCCCCTTTCTTTAACTGTGATCTGCACAGCTTGGGTGCTGCGCTTTTCTCTTTAGTACAGCCGTGAGGCAGCCATCACCTGACGTCCTCTCTAGGCTTCTGACCTTCATTGCAATCATTCTCCATCTCCAGTTTCCTAGGCAAGCCCTTTTACCTTACACCCTTTTTACTGACTTTTTCTGGCTTCAACTTGTCTTCTTCTGGATCCTCAACCCACATTTCCATCACAATAAGTAGGGAGACTTTTGTTCTCAGCATGAATAATCACAATATCCATATTTAAGGAGAGGACCTTTAAATTCCAAACAGATCATGAAATAATATCATGATGCTTTTCAATGTAAAGTATCACATCCTTTTCAATGACCCTCAAAAGAGCAGTTTCTCAATTATGGAATTGATCCATCCATATGACAGGGCAGATTTGCTTGGGATTCACATATTACCCCATAGATATTAAAGAAAGTTGATTGTTTTTAAGATTAGAAAGTCATTCTCCCCCTCCTCAACATGAGAAAGTGTTAACACAAGCACTGCGCAGAAAGTTGTGACCTCTTTGCTGTCATGCTCCACTGTGTAAAAATCTAGGAGTCTCAAGCTCTCAGAAGCCAGGCAGGTTACGCAGTGTTGGCGAAGCAGCGGTGTGAGAATGGTGGGTGTGATGGCAGACTGGAGCGTGTACCCCCCCCCCATGCCCTGCCTACCACCCACAGCCCCAAGTCATTCACTTCAAAAAATGGGAACACTGTGTTGGCCACACTTGTCTGGGCCAGAGTCAGCCCTTGGACTTCCACCGTTTGGGTCCTGGTCTAAAATGGCATTGCTTTGTGTTGCAGATCTCCTACAAGTATCTTATTATTGCTCTCGGAATCCAGCTGGACTATGAGAAGGTATGTTTAAACTGCTCTGTGTTCCCTCGGCTGTTTATGCCAAGATCAAACACTGCCTTGAGTGTCTTTATATTCATTTTGACCAAAAGCACTAAGAAATCCTCTTCTAGATTTATTTTTCAACAGTCTTTTTATGGCTTTAAAAAAGTCTTCTCTAAGATTCTTTCAATGATAATATGATCTAGCTCCAAGCTTTAATCATAGTTCAGCATGTGCATGCCCTAATGGGAATTCATGCAAAAGAGCAGCCTCTTCCACGTTTACAAGAAAACTACCTTTCTCTGTAGGACTGAGTTGGCTGTATTACAGGTTAAATTTTACCTTGAAAGTAAGATTTAGATTTTGAATTTTTAAGCAGACTTTAAGGGTAGAATACCAGTAGTTAGCTTATCAGAAGCTGGAGGGAGGTTTGGGTTTTGCTGTGGGGAGGCTGGGTTTTTGGGATGAAGTGACTGGCGCAACATAACCACTACCCTGGAAGTTCCTTCAGTCTCCCTTTTCCATGAGCTAGGGAGCCAGATGCCGTCTGACAATTGTGAGATTCAAATGTAGTTTTCTAGAACATCATGGAGTAAGTCAGTAATTATTGGGATTTCCAGAAGTTTGTTAGGGACTCTGGGTGAATAGTTGGAGCACATAGAGCGCAGTAACAATCAGGTCACAGCTTCAGGAATGTGACACATGCGAGGGCCTCATCTGAGTCTACTCAGGAAGGGTCTTGAAGTGTGTGTCTCTGTGTAAAAACTCGAGTCATGACATGTCCAGGGTGAGGGTGGTTGACAGTGTCCTGGGGTATGTTCTCTGAAGGTTCAAAGAAGCCATGAGTTGGCGTGAAGGCTGTGATGAGTTTTTGGGTCATGGTGGCATGGCCATGAGTCTCACAGAACGACAGCTGTGGAGTAGACTATGTGGAGAAAGGTGCCAGTTACACCTTCTGGGAGTCCTTGTCTCTCTCAAGAGCTCCAGAAGTGTTGACTTAGCACAGATGGCGCATCTCCATGGTACTGTCTCTCTGAGGGCCCCAGTGCCGCCTGAGAGGACTCAAGAGACCAGTGCTAAGAGTCCTTAGCAGCCTTTTGCAGCAAACCAAGAAACAATACTATTTAAATCTAGCTGTTATCCTGGAGTCTCCAGTATGCACCAGGCACCTGCTAGGAATCTAATGTTGATTCCTCACAAGCTACTTGTGAGTTAAGTATTGTTATCTCCACTTCAGAGATGAGGAAACTGAGGCTACTGTATTACCTGCACTCTTTGCAGACAATAGAAAACTGTTCAGGTTATTATAAACAAAGGGGGATTTATTTGATGAGGATATCAAGGTGTCTGGATCTCTAGGTCAGAAATGGGTCTTCAGAGAGCTGGAGCTCTGATCTGGGTTCTGTTGGACCCCAGGCAGCCTCTCTCCCTAGCAGTCTCTGCCCCTTTCTCTCAGCAGCTCCGTGGGGTCTCAGCAGCACAGTGTCCTGCTCCCTGGCCTGGTACATGTGACAGGATAGCCTGTAGCTCCCAGCGTACAGCCTATAACTGTGCGGCCAAAGCAGGGGTCCAGACCTCATCTCTTCCTCTATCTCCCCCGCCTCCCTCTGCTTCAGAGTCCCCAGAGAAGCACTTGGATTGGCTGAGGGTCAGAAACTGCCCTTTATGACCAGGTCTCAGACCTTATGGCACCTTTTCCCTTAACAACAACTTCTTCAGACGGAGAAAAACAATGAAGTCAATAAGAGGTCAGCTGTTTATTTCTTGAGTAGTTTTGCTTTGGGAACTAGGAAATACAGAAGTCTTGTGGAAGGAGCCCTAGGCAGTGGTCAGGGGCCTCTGCCGCTAGTTCTGTAAGATTCAGGGTGGGTGTCTCAACCTTGCTCTACTTCGGTTTCCTCATCTGTGTCTAAGGGCCAATAAGATTTCCCTCCCTCCCTCAGCAGAGTACAGCGAACATCCAGTTAGCATAGATGTGAAAACTGCAGAAACATTGAAATGCGAGGTCATGTTAACTGTAGCAGGAACTATGATCAATAATCAGAGGATGGTTGCTCTTGACATTGAGTGTGATGGAGAAGATCATAGGACTCTGTTTCCTTGAGGCCTGAGGGATAGATGTCCAGTGACTCTAGAGGTGGCCCTACATCTGGAGAATAGCCTGGGGAGGTTCTGAAGGACCAGCCCATCTTGATGACTCTTTTTTTGAGAGTTTCCTTCTCTTGCTGGAAAAACGAGTGCTTGAGTCTCTTACCTCAATCTGTGCCATTTTCGTTGGATGCTGTGAACTTTCTTCTGCTTTTTTTTTTGGGGGGGGGCAGGTGTTGGTAACCACAGCATTATTTTAAAAGTAAAAAACCAAAATTGGAAATGCAAACAAAGTTCACTTATGAAATACGGTTGTTGAATCAATTTTGGTATATCCATACTATCGAACACCTACCATGTGTAAAACAGAGAAGGAAGTTGCTCTGCAAGTGTGCTAAAATGAAAGATATTGGAGAAATACTAATAAGAAAGTTTTGACGCATTGCCAAGAAGTTTGTATGGCAGGTGTGAACCTTCTAGCCTTTAAGACAAGTATCCCGTTATCTCACTGGCAGGAATACACCATACTTACGGAGCATCCCCGTGTGCATGCCATTTTTCTCAGCACTTTACACGTGTGCTCTCATTTACTCTTGCCAAGAACCCTCCGAAGCTGTTACTTTCACCCCCTTTTACAGATGGTGAACATAAGCTTTTCAAGCCTCAGTGCCCATTGAATCACCTGTTAAAACAGATTTCTGGGCTCAGCCCTGAGTTTCTGATTCAGTAGACCTGGGGTGGGGCCTGAGAATGTGCATTTTCAGCAGGTCTGAAGACCACACGTTGAGACCCACTGGCTTATAGATAATTAGTTAATTTCCAAGGGTCATAGCACTCACAAGTGGGAAAGCTAGGACTCAGGCCAGGTCTGTGGGGTTTCCAAACCCATGCTTTTAATTACCAAGAGTTAGATCTGGTACAACCTGATGAAGGGTAATTTAAGTTTGCTACTATTGACATCATGGCTCTTGGTTCTGCCTATCACTCTTCTTCCTACCAAGGCAGCTGGTTCTCCAAAAAGGAAGTATGCCTGGGTTCTTGTCCTCACTCTGATGGTAGGAAGAGATGTATTTAAATCATGGTCTCAAGGCCAGGGAGGTGGAGGGGCTCCCCTGGGCTGACTCCAATCTGCAGCTTGACAGGTGACTCTGGGTGCTGTAGCACTGGGCTTAGCGGATCCTTCACCTACCTGCCTGCTGCATTGTGTGTGAGGACTGGGGGCTAATAATTGTACTGAAATGCTTGAGTGGTTGTAGAAATGGCAAAGGAAAGCCATTTGCACTTCTGTTAAAATTTTATTTTTACAGTTTTCTTTCAATTTTATTTTATATTGGCTTTAGGTGTACAGCTTAGTGGTTAGATAATCATATACTTTGCATAGTGTTCCCCTTGATATTTCCAGTTCTCACCTGGCACCATACATAGTTATTATAATATTATTGACTATATTCCCTATGCTGTACTTTATATTCCCAAGATTATTTTGTAACTACCAATTTGTGCCTTTTTTGGTCTGTATTTCAAATTTTTTTTCCAATTTGTACTTCTTAATCCCTTCACCTCTTTCACCAGTCCTCCAACCCCCACCCCTTCTGGCAACCACCAGCCTGCTCTCTGTGTCTATGAGTTTGTTTCAACTTTGTTTGTTTATTTTGTTTTTTAGATTCCACATATAAGTGAAATCATATGGTAAAAAATGTTTTCTTCATGTCCTTTGTTGCAGATTAAAGGCCTGCCTGAAGGTTTTTCCCATCCCAAAATAGGGTCCAATTATTCAGTTAGTACAGTAGAGAAGACATGGAAAGCTCTGCAGGACTTCAAGGAGGGCAATGCCATCTTTACCTTTCCAAATACTCCGATAAAGTGTGCTGGAGCCCCACAGAAGATCATGTACTTATCAGAAGCCTATTTCAGGAAGGTATGCTTCCTCTCCAGGGACAGAGCCAGGGTGGGGGAGGGGGAGTAGGTGTTGCTAATTTGATGATTGCCAGAATTCCATTTTATCTATATCAAAATATTTTTTTTATTTCTAAATTTTTGTTACATATGTACAAAATTATATAACTGGAAGTTTGTATAATAGAAAAAAGGAAGAATTCAATCATAATCCAGTTGTTTTAATACAGCTGCTGTCATCAGTTTGACATGACCTTACATTTTTTTTTTCCTAAGCATGTTTTGTTTTTAAGATTTTTAGAAATAGATTTTTTTAGAGCGAGCAAAAGGGAGAGGAAGAGAGAGAAACATGAATGTGAGAAGGGAACATGGACTGGCTGCCTCCTGCACGCCCCACCCTGGGGATGGAGCCCGAAACCTGGGCATGTGCCCTGACCAGGAATCAAACCTTCATCCTTTCAGTTCATGGGATGACGCCCAACCAACCGAGCCACACCAGTCAGGGCCTATGCATGTTTTTTAAAAACATGGCTACAGTCATACTGTACATACAAACTTAGATGTATTACATGTTGCTAAATAGTCCTTGTAACATACTTTTTGATGTGTGTATAAAGGTCTACGGGGGAGATTTGTTAGAGACTGCTTAAATACTTCCATGTAGTTGGACAATTAGTTACACACTATTCATTTTTATACATAAAAATCTCAGCTGCCCCCACTCAAGTTTAAGGTTATGAATATTTTCTGGCTCTTGATACACATTTTTGGAGGTATAATAGGCAAAATGCCAATTCTAAAGGCAAAAAAAAAAAATTCATGTAGAACTTCAGACCTTAGTGGAAAGAGAGATTTGGGTGGGGAGCCGTCTCAGCATTCCTCATACACCCTCTGGGCCGGAGCAGGTGTCCGCAGCCCAAGAACACGACGCGTGAAGCTGGGGAAGCTGCTCCTGAGCCCCTGCCTTCTGTGGGATGTCACACTAGGTTTACTAAAGCAGAGTTCAAAGCAGCCTGTGGGTCTGTAAAGGGACAGGTGGGGAGAAGGGGAGGGGCTGACGGGACTGAAGAGGTGTTGAATATGCGTTTGGAACCCAGCACTGGGAAGGCCTCCACTGGAGTCATGCAAACCAGCACCGACCCCACGGGTGGGGAATTAAGGACAGTTCAAGCCATCATTTTTGTGTCTAAGAAAGACCTTTCTGGGTTATGAGAATTCCAGTTGGCACAACCCTTTGAGGTTCTGGCTCAGCTAAGTTCTTGCAAATAGTGAGATCCAGGTGAGCAAACCCTAAAAGGAGCTGGACAAAAGGAAAGAGTAAGAGACTAGCTGTTCCTTCCCTCCTGGAAATTCTCTTTGCTGGACTTTTTTCTCCTAACCCTGGGGTGGCCTGAGAGAAGTTTCTCTCTTGGGTGCCATAAGATCTTAGGTGCTGGGGAGAATGCTAGGCTCTCTGAAACATGGACACTGAAGCATAGGAGCCAAGGGCACGCCAGAGCTTTTTCTTGATCACTGCTGTCCCCCAGCACCTAGAACAGTACCTGGCCAGCTCTAGGACCCCGTTTGAGTATTTACAGAGTGAATGAACGAATGAACGTATGAATAAACAGTCCAGCTGTTTTTACCTGGAAGAAATCTCACCTCTGGCCTTCAGCTGAGCAGTGCCCACCTCAGCCCTGGCTCAGGTGTGCATTTAGTTGCTGTGCTGCTGGCAGAAAATAAGATGGAGGCAGTGGATTGGTTGGCACCGTACCCCACCAGGGCAAAGTGATGGAGAAAGCTGGCGAGGTCTCTTCCGAAGGGTTTAATTCTTGTCTCAGTTGAAAAAAAAAATGGTGGCTGGAGTCATGCTTTGGTTTTGGTGGCTTCTATTCTTTCCTTTTTCTCAGACAGGGAAGCGATCCAAGGCCAATATCATTTTCAACACTGCTCTTGGAGCGATTTTTGGGGTGAAGAAGTATGCAGATGCCCTGTTGGAGATCATCCAGGAGAGGGACCTCACTGTGAACTACAAGCAAAACCTCATTGAAGTCCGAGCTGATAAACAAGAGGCTGTGTTTGAGAACCTGGACAAACCTGGAGAGACCCAAGTGATTTCAGTGAGTAGCGAGGTTAAGCTGTCAGGTGAAAGAACAGTGTCATGGATGCGGGTGACATCGTGGCTCCTTCTTCCCTGTCTGTCATCACCATGTGCCAGGGGAGGCTGGTTACAACGAGCATCTGAGGACAGTGATGGGGGAAGGCGAACCCACGTGGGTGGGGAGGAGACAGACATAGGAGGCTGTGGCCGTGGGAGGGAGGAGGGTTTATTTACTGGTACGACGTAGATTTTGATTCTGATGTCTACTTTTCTTGGCACTGAGTCACTTGAAGCAGCCAAATATTTCACAACTTCAGATACTGCCTGGAGTTCAGGATGGGCTTCCTTAAATGCAGGATCTGGTGATCAATTGAATTTTTGGAATGGGAGAAACAGCCCTGGTTGTGGGTAGTTGAAGAATGACAGGGACATCTTTCACCTCCAAAGAGGCTGCCTTTAGACATCTTTCACCTGTGCATAACAGGAGGCACTTAAACTCCTTGATAGATCTAGTGGAGCTGCACCCGGCGTGGAAAGGTCTCGCCTGTGTGCCTCAGCTTCTTCTCCTGTGAGTGGGAAGAGTACTCACAGGAGTACTCCAAAATGCCAGTGTCATAGGACACATTCCAGATTAAAGGAAGCTAAAGAGACATCACAATGAGATGAAATACCTGACTGTAGACTGGGTTCTGTCCCAGAGGGAAAAAGTACTATAAATGCTATTAAAAACAGAACTGGAACAGCAATGGTAGATTAAAACATTGTATCTGTGCTAAATATGCTGAGTTGATAGCTGTACTATGGTTTTATGTCTGAGAATATATATCCCTATGTTAGGAAATTTTTGCTGAGGCGTGTGAGGAGTAAGAGCAGGACGAAAAGGCATCCAGAGAAGCACGCATGGAAGACTCATTTGTTTATATCATTCTGGCAAGAACTGTTAGCAGTGTGAAAACAGTGCACAGTCGTATTTTATTCATTCAGCATTTTTAGAGGAATGACAGGTTCCATAAACATGAATTTTGAAGGAAACCAAAGATTAATCTTCTAAACATCAAAACTTCACATTATACGCTTTTTAACTCAGTCTCTTTCTAAGTATAGTGCACACATCTTTTCTTTTCTTCATGAGTATATTTAAAATGTTACTGATGACTCAAGGTCATAATTTTAAAAAAACTTGTTTTTGGAAATGATCTCAACTTAGAGAAAGTTGCAGAAATAAAAATAGTAAATGTGTGAAAATATATATAGGAACCTCTATATAAACTTTATCTAGATTTACTCAATATAGTATTTTATCCCATTTGCTTTATCATTTCATGTCTCTCCCTCTCCCTGAAACATTTAAAGATAAGTTTAGAGACATCATAGTCCTTTACCCCTAAATACTTCACTGTAAATTTCCTAACATAGGGATATATATTCTCAGACATAAAACCACAGTACAGCTATCAACTCAGCATATTTAGCACAGATACAATGTTTTAACCTACCATTGCTGTTCCAGTTCTGTTTTCAACAGCATTTATAGTACTTTTCCCTCCGGGACAGAACCCAGTCTACAGTCAGGTATTTCATCTCATTGTGATGTCTCTTTAGCTTCCTTTAATCTGGAATGTGTCCTATGACACTGGCATTTTGGAATAATACAGCCCCCCTACCACCACTTTAATTTTTTAATAGAATTGTTCTTCATTTTGGGTTTGTCTGTGTTTTCTTCTGGTTAGTTTCAGGCTATGCTTTTTAGACTGAAATGCTGCTTAAGCAATGCTGTGTCCTCGCAGGGTAACACGCTTGAAAAGACGCTGTGTTCATCTGCCCCTCATTGATGAAGTTCATTTTGACCAGTCAAGATATAGCCCAATGACTACACTGTGTAATTATTCTTTTTCTCCCTTGCTACTAATAAGTCTGTGGGGAGACACTTTAAGACCATGTAAACACCCCGCTCCTCATTAAAGATCCCCCCTGGATCTAGAATCCACTGGTGATTTTTTGCTAACCCAGTCTCTACTGCACTGGTTGCGAAATGATGTTTACCAACAGACTCCTGGCATCCTCTCAGCAAAAGCCCTCCCTTCTCTCTTAATTCATTATTGGTCTGAGCTCCTAAATTTCGACTTTTCTCCCAATGGCTTATCATTCATTATTGTCCTTAATTACCTTGGTGCTCCAGTTGCCCCAGATTTGAGGAGCCCTTTTGGATGGTTCCTATGTCCTCGTGACATGTCCCCATCATATTTTTGAGCACTTTCTTACTTTCCTGTGTCACAGGATTCCCAGGCTGGTGTAGCATCTACTCGCCTCACAAGGTTGGAATTTTCTTAAGTTGCTAATGTTTTCGCCTTAATGAAATGTTTTGTGAACATTTTGATCAATTTGAAATTTCTAGATGGAATTTATTAAAACTAAATAAAAAGAATAAAAAGGATGAACTACAAAAAGCGGAATAGTACAGAAACAAACAGAACGCACCGGAGCCAGTCCACCGGGACTGGCCAGTGCACTGCTGCCAACGGTGGTCTTGGCAGAGGTGTTTGGGGCAGAATTCACCTGCCTCCTACACTGTTCAGTAAACCCAATACCAGATCATGCCTCTCTTTCCTCCAGAGTGCTAGCCAATATGCTTACCGTTCTTTATTTCATTTTAAGTTGTGTTTTGACTGCTTCCTTTATAGTGAGGGTTGACCTAACATTTGGGAGCGGTGCTCACTTGCCAGCTCCTCACACAGCCTGTACAAGTTTCAAGGACTCTGAGCACCTCTCTGCAGTCCCAGACTTTACAAGTTGACAGATGAGGGTTGGGAAGAGAGCAACTGAAATGTGCTGGGCCCCTTTGCTTTAGTTCCAGTAAACAGGAGAAACATTAGTGGGTTCTTTCAGAATGTTAGGGAGGCTCCGTCCAGTACCTTGGATTCGCTCATGCCTTTGCCAAAGGGATCATGTGGACTCTAGGGGAGACCACGGTAGCCAAGAGCATGGTTAGTTACGTTATCACCGGACTCCAAGGGAGCCCATAAGATCTTGGAGAAGGTGTAGATTAATATAAGGACTAACTGTACTGTGTTCCATGCAGCCACAGCAGTGCGCGGGTGAGGGAGATGGGGAGAGCTTGTGGGGCTGTAGGAATCCTGGAAAAAACACAAATTTGGATGCTCTCCTCTTCTGTAGTATGAAATGCTTCATGTCACACCCCCAATGAGCTCACCAGATGTCCTCAAGAAGAGCCCTGTGGTGGATGCTGCTGGCTGGGTGGATGTGAATAAAGAAACCCTGCAGCACACGAAGTACCCAAATGTGTTTGGGATCGGGGACTGCACCAACCTCCCCACGTCAAAGACTGCAGCTGCAGTAGGTAAGGCAGCGTGCGACCTTTCTCCCCCTCCCCCTCTTCACTGTTGTCACCCCAAGGCGCCATCATAACAGAGACAAAAATTTGCCCCAAATAGCATCCCATTAATAATGAAGAAGCTCCTGTGCGTTAAAGACGACTTCGACCTCCCTGACACAGAATCAAGTTTTCGATGAACTTAGTGTTGTGTAAAGAAGAAAGAATGTGTTGAGGGCTTTTCATTCGGAGCAGCATGACCTCTTCTGCCTTTTCTGGGTCAGAGGGGTGGTTTTTAGGGGAGGGTGCGTTAGAGAGAGGGTGCCACTTTTCCAGCTCTCCGGAATTCTGTGGCTTCTCATGGTGCCACACACTCAAACCTGACCTCCTTCGTCTGTGATGCCAGGCAGCGTGGCTATTTTTCTTCTGCCTGAAGCATTGGTTTCCCCAGAAAACACGTGCAAGTTAATGAATGGTTGCAGACCAGAAAATTGTTCTGTAAGACAAATACAGTGGAGCACGCCCTGATTGGGACACCATTAAGGTGTCAGCCTGGAAAACTAAATTCTTTACCTCGATGTTCTGCACCAGCAGCGATGGGGGAGAAATGTCTTGTAGATTCTGTCCTCTGTAGACAGGAACTATCTTCTCCAGATGCTGTAAAACACAGACTCCCTGCCGATGGGGATGGCAGTGTTTTGTGTGAATTATACACCTGCAGTTCGTGTTGTGTTACTTTCGCTGACTACTCCAACCTAAGAAAGACTTTCAAGGAAACCCACTGCATGTCTTTCCCACTATTAATAGTAATTTTCCCCACAACTTTTTATTTAAAAAATCTCAAACCTATGAAAAATGTGAAAGAATTCCCATTATACTCTTCAGGTATTAACCAATTATTAATATTTCTTGGTATTTGCTTTATCACTCTATGTACATTTTTTTGCCCAGTTATTTGAAAGTAAGTTTTGACGTCATAATAGTTCACCCTCAAATACTTTAACCTGCATCTCTTAAGAAAAAGGACTTTCCTCTCTACCTCCACAAGACCATTATCTTGTCCAAGAAATAGAATGTTGTATTATGAAATCATCTCATATACAATCCAGCTTGAATTTCTCTGGTTTTCCTAAAAATGTTTTTTATGGCCCAATCCTCCCTTAAATGTATAAACCAGTGAAGGATTGTTAGAGTAGGTTAATAAAGGGAAGGGAAGCAAGGGATACAGGCACTGAGCCTGTTCGCTTCACCAGGAAGCTACAGCTTCACACACACTCCGGGGGCGTCATTGCCCTACTAGGATTAACCCCCCCCCTCCCCACTGGATTATGGGGGAAGCAGGGGAGGTAAGTACATGCGCAGAAGTCAAAATGGTGCAGGCGGTGGTGCCTGACCACAGAGGCCTGTCAGGGTAACCTGGGGAAGGGATCATTGGTCAGGGGGTGGGCCCATCAAAAGCCTTAGAAAGCTTGGGAAGTTGACTGGTTATTTTGAAAAAGCTCCTAGCCTTCCCCAGCCTGAGATGCTGTAAACTCTAGGGGAACAAAGAAGCCTCACTCGGTCTCTTGGTCTCTCTCACACCCCCTCTCTTGCTCTCGGGGACCGTCCTGTGCTTGAGCAACCATGCAGGTCTAGTAGCTAACTGGGGCCCATGGCAGACCACACGGGCTCCAAAGGACTAAGCTTTAATATGAAACATAAAGTCGACACTGGCCTTTGTTTTGGCCTGATGAAGATAAGATTGGACTTTTTTCATGGAGGGATGGATGGAGATGGGACATTGGGAACCTAGGGGCAGCCTTCTGAAATAAATCTTGCCACACCACAATCTCCCATGTGTGGGTCCTTGGAATGCTTTTCTCTGATCCCGTGGGAGAGCCCGGTTTCCTCCAGCAACAGGACCAGATACTACATTGGTTGCCATGTCTCTGGTTTCCTTTACTCTAGAGCAGGCCCTCTAACATTTTTTTATTTTTATGATATCGGCATTCTTGAAGAGTCCAGGCTGGTTATCTTGTAAAATATGTCATAATTTAGAATTGCCTAGTTTTTTCTTATGATTAGATTCAGGTTATACATTTTGGCAAGATCCTGCACACGTGAGGCTGTGTGCCTCCCACGGCGTCACCTCCGTAGCCTGTTATGCTAATTTCTTTCCTTGGTGAAACTAGGTTTCCACAGAGTTCTTTGTCTTTGTGGTTTATAGGTGAATTTCTGTGCTGTATGTGGGGCCCAAATATCGCCCAGCTTTTGGCCTTTTTCAAACAAATGTACATTTGACTCCTTGTTCCAAATAGTTCTAAGTGAACTATTTGGGTAAGTAAAAAGTTCTAAGTGAACAGTCTTGTTCCCAGCCCTGCCTTCCATCTTCTGAGCTTCGCTTCCCCTGAGCATCCTGCTGTTTTTACATACTGTTTTGTTTTACAGTCTGTATTCTATTGTATGGTTGCTCCAGAATTTATTTAACAAGTCCACACTTAACTTATGTTTATATTATTTCCAACCCATGTTTATTTCAAACTGTGCTGCAGCAAATGCTCTTTCTGTGCCATTTCACTTGTGGGAAAGTCTGTTTGCTCTTCTCTTTAGCATTTACGAAACAATCATCTTAACTGTCTCCAAATGGACCTGCATTTTTCCCCTTCTCAAGTCCTCTTAAGTATTCCTAGCAGTGTTTACACTTGTTTCACAGATTTGTCCTTGGCTTTACCTGCCACCGGCCAGCCGTCTTACCTCAGTCCAGACCATTGTGCTCTTGCCAGGGAAACCCTGTCTTGCTACATTGAGTCTGGTTTTCCTGCAGCTCATGCCTCTTGCTCTGCTTCTTTCTGCCCCAGGATTCTCCCTGAGTTACATACAGCACAGCCAAGACCAGTATGTGGCATTTAACAAAAGTTAACTGAAGGCTTGGGCATAACAGAGGGGATTATAATACAGGGGGTAAAACCCCACAACTCACATGCACCACCACCACTACCACACACACACGTTAAACCTGGACAGTGTGACTGCTTCCTGGGTCTAAGGGCCCAACCTCTCTGCAGGTGGCACCCTCTGGCCTTCTCCTCTCCTTTTCTCTTGGTCTTGATGCCCTGCTGCAGGGATCTCTTCAAGTTTTCTCAGTACAGATTCTAAACTCTTTATGGCCCTCAAAGAAGAACAAAGTTTTCCAAAAAGGAAACATGATTTTTAGAGATGTTACCTTGCCCACAACAAAGAGAGTTGGTTAATATATATATATTTTTAAACATATCTTTATTGATTTCAGAGAGGGAGGGAGAGAGAGAGAGAGATAGAAACGTCAATGAGAGAATCATTGCTTGGCTGCCTCCTGCACGCCCCCTACTGGGGATCGAGCCCACAACCCGGGCACTCCTGACCAGGAATCCAACAGCAATCTCCTGGATCATAGGTCGATGCTCAATTGCTGAGCCACGCCCAGCTGGGCTGGTTAATATTTTTTAAGCAGAGTTATTTATTTGTCATTTTTTTGAATCCCTTCATTCCAGTAAAAAGTTCATTGCTCTTTTGGGGATCAGCAAACTACAGCCTGCTGGCCAGATGCAGCTTGCTGCCTGTTTTTTACAGCTGGCGAAGATGGTTTCTACAGATGAACATTTATCACCGATTTGATGATAGGGAACACTGACTTTTTTACTCATTTGTAAAAAAAAAATTCCATTCTTCTCATTAGTAGACTTATAGTACAAAAAATTATTATACTTTTATATTTTGAATTTTGTTAATAAAATTTTTGTTTTCTCTCTTATTACATAGTACCTTTGGTTTTGCTTCTTGGCCCACAAGGCCTGACATTTTGCTTTACAGAAAAAGTTTGCTGACTCCTGATTTTGAGGATTGCAAAATAACCTCTCAATGAGCATTTTACAATAGATAGGTAACCCATCTTTCCCCAAAAGTAAATCCAGTCTTCCACCTCTAGAGACACAAACTGCTTGTATTTTTAAAAGAGCAGCCTTTTCTAAAAATAAAAATGTATTTTTCAATTATAGTTGACATACAATATTTTATTAGTTTCAGGTACAACATAGTAATTAGACATTTATATACCTTATGAAGTGATCACCCCAATACGTCTAGTAACCATCAGACACCATACAGTTATTACAACATTATTGACTATATTCCCTATGCTGTACACCCATGACTATTTTTATAGCTGGCATTTTGTACTCCTTAATCCCTTTCACCTTTTACCTATTCCTGCAACCCCCCACCCCTCCTCAATCTGGTGACCACCAATTTAAAAGGGCAGTCTTAATTATTCAAAACTGAACACAAACTATAATTAGATAATATTAAGGAATTATTGCTAGTATCTTGAGTGTAAACATGTTACTGTGTTTGTGTTTTAAAAATTCCTCATTTATTAAATATATACACCAAAATATTTATGGGTGAATTGTTATGATGTTTGCTCTAAAAATACTTCAGAAAAAAAAGTGGCATGTGTGATGGGATGGATGAAGTAAGAGTGACTGAGTTGGGAAATTTTCATAATAAAAAAGGCAGTCTCCCATTCTTGTCACCCAAACCCAAAAACATCTATCTGTCTGTCTGTCTGTCTGTCTATATCTTGTCCAACCTCAGACAGGGCAGTCCAGTACAGAGGAAAGTTCACTGTTTTGCCTAATTGATATACCTGGGGCTATTAATCTAGACTGGATATACTGGGCACAACACACCAAACTGACACTCATAGAACCCTAGGAGGAGAGGGAGTGGGGTGGGGGGATGGCCACGCTTCTAGTCCTTTTGTTTGAAATTGCCAGTCCCCATGTTAGAGAGAGCTGGCTCATCAGTTTCAAACATATGGAGGCATCTGTGTGGGCCTTTGATGAACTGCAGAACCCCTTCTGGTGTCCAGCACTTCAAATAGTAAGAATCGTGTTCTAGTCACAGTTTAGAAGGATGGGGAATGGAGCCTTAACTCATTCACATTAAAGTTAACTGCAAATTAGTTTTCGTGGAAAGCCTAGATGCTTTATTTCTCTGACTTTTTGATTTCTCTTACAGCTGCCCAGTCAGGAATCCTTGAGGGAACAATTTCTCTGACGATGAAGAATGAACCACCAGTGAAGAAGGTTTGTAGGAGTCGGTGTCTCAACCGTCACCTTCCGTTCTGGGTGAAAACAGTGCTTGCCTACAGTGTTGCCACTTTCTTAATTAGTTTCTCCGATACGGGCCTTTCCGTTTTTGCCTGTAGTACTACTTTTTGTTATATAATCTCCATTTTTCACTGTACAAAAATTAGAATATACAAAAAAGGAAAAAAAAATGCAACTGCTCAGAGTAAAGAATAAATTCTAGAATATCTATATAACACCATGAAAAAGGCTACTTTCCAACTCGGTCTCATGTATGATTATAGTATGACGGCTACACGTCCTGTCCACTGGTGACTGGCTACAACCGCGTGATTCTTGCCGAGTTTGACTACAACGCTCAGCCCCTGGAGACCTTCCCCTTTGACCAGAGCAAAGAGAGACTGTCCATGTACCTCATGAAGGCCGACATGATGCCCTTGCTGTACTGGAACATGATGCTTCGGTAAGTGCGTTGCTGGGGGACGCACACCTTTCAGCAGATGGCACCCACTTGTGCAGGGTGGGGGTTTCAGGAAGGCCTCCCAGCTTCAGGGGAAATCATGACCTGGAGCGGACCAGTGAACGGGAGCCAGCTTACCGTGCCCTTTCGCAGGGTTTGGTGATGGCAGCCTGCGAAGGATGTGAACCTCAGCCGCACGTGTGGGAGAGAGGCTGCTCTGGGTGAGGGCAGGGAGCTGTAGCACATCCCCCCCCCCCCCCCCCCCCCCCCCCCCCCCCCCCCGGGATGCAGCCTCTTCTCCTCATTATTGGCAACAACCAAGTCTTCTTTCTTCCATGTTCTGGCTTTTTCTTGCTGCTGGATAAATAATAATAATAGTAATAATGATAACGGTAAATCATTTTCACATGTTAAGTACTTTTTCATCTGCCACTTTATTTTAGTTTTTATTGTGTTACAGGAAAAATAGAACAGTGATGAACAGCATAAGCTTTGGAGTCAGAACTGTGTTTGAGGCATGCGTTTGTCACTTACCAGCTGTGTGTCTTAGGGCAAGTTGCTTAAACTCTCTGTGTTTATCTGCAAATGAAAGTAACCTCGGAGGACAGAGATTGATGAGATCACATACATATTAAAAGACAGCTACATAGTAGGCATTCAGTAAATAAATAGAGTAATAAAAATGAATAATTTCTCTTCTTGGTTCCAAACAATGACAATCTCATTTGACTTGCCCAAACCACTATGAGATAGGTAAGTCAGGATGTCTATTCTAGTGGTTTTCAACCAGGGTGATTTTGCCCTCCCCTCCCCCGCCAGTCCCCCAGGGGACATTTGGCAATATCTGGAGACTTATTAGGTTGTCACAACTGGAGAGGATGCTACTGCCATCTAGTGATCAGAGTCAAGGGATGCTGCTAAACACCCTACAGTGCACAGGGCAGTGTCCCAACAACAAAGAAATAGCTGGTCCAAAATGTTAGTAGGGCTAAGGTTGAGAAACCAGCCTGGACCTATACTTTATAAGCAAATGACAGTAGAGAGGATTGTGGTGTGCATGTAGGAGAGGTTTCATACAGGTTGCTGAACTATCACTGTCAAAACCAGAACTTGAAGAAGGTTGTCCCTTCCTAGTCATAGATCTTTCTATCTTGCTAGACAAATATTGCTTTATGTGCTGATAAGCATGGTGTGTGAGCGGTCTGGCTTTCCTTTCAACATCCTGCTGACTGTGGTCACCCCCATCTTTTCTGATGCAAATATCTTCTCCGTGTCATTTCTTGCAGGGGTCACTGGGGAGGACCAGCCTTTCTGCGGAAGTTGTTTCATCTGGGTATGAGTTAAGGATGGCTCAACCCTTGCTCTCTTTGGACGGCTTCTGGACCAAAATCACAGTCAATGCTTGACCAAGAGCAGTGTGAAGAACTCCAGACCTAACCCTGTAAAGAGTTTACTGCTGGATGATGGATGAGGGGGACTAAATGCCTCTTCATGTACCTCTGGACAGGCACCATGCAGGCTGCCCAGGATGAGCTTGATTGTTTGGAAATACTAAAACAAAATAATAGACTTTTATTTTTTAACTAAAAGCTTGTCATTGAGTTTCTGTGAAATTTTTTTTTAATCTGAACTAGTGGAATGAAAAGTTATAGCACTTGGGAGGAAAAGATGGTAGTGGTAGAATAGCTTTACTGTTACCTACTCTGAGTATTCAACGGATAGCTGGAGTAATTTCACCAGAGTCTATTTGGATTCACAGAAAACAAGAGTTATTCCAGGGAGAATGTTATTTTAAGCTGTGTGTGAGAGCCCTGAGCACGTGCTGCTTAGAACTCTTGCTGCTGGAGCGCAGTGGACAGAGTGCCCGGCCACTTCCCCTCTGCTCCGCCACCACCTTTGTGCTGAGACCACACCCTCTCCCAGCTAGTGACAGATGCGGTAGGATACTGATGCTGGCCCATTGCGGTAGGATGTGGGACTCCTCTACTGGGCAACTTTGGCTCCAGGGTTCTCCATCACCCTGGCTGAAACTTTCTTAGAACTGTATCAGGTCTGAGGTGTTCCTTCTGCTTTTTCTTTTCCCAGGTGTCCCACCTTTATTATGGTCTGAGAGCCCTCTCTGCCTTGTCCTTTAGCTATCACAAACATTTTCCCCCATGAAGTCTCTTGCAAATCTAATTCTGTCACGGCACCGGCTTCCCAGAGAACTGACACACAGTGAGGATGGAGTTACAGGAATTCTGATGTGTGTGGTAAGCAGTTGCTTCATTCAGTCCCAATTTTGGCCCTGAAAATTTTGATTAAGCTCACATTGGAAATATTGCTGGAAATTGTTCCAGTTTAGTTCAGCAGTGGCTTCAAAATCATGTGTTCACAATGAGTTTATTTGTAGAAGTTTACAGTTTCGGTTCATCTGGTATTTGAAAGCTTTGTACATTTCATATTTATAAACTGCCAAAGGGAACTGCATAGTAGTCTATGCAATGCCTTAGATTTTTACAGTGGTTTAAAATTCAAACCCTTTTATGTTACCTAGGATGGCCAAGTCTCTGGTTTCCTGGAGTTCAGGTGACTTCAGAAACTGCTCAGGATTCATTTGTTCATTCAGATATTTACTGAGCACCTACTACCTGCCAAGCACTAGTCTTTTTTTTTTTTTTTTAAATTAGCTTTATTATTGAAAGTATTACAAATGCCCCCCTTTTTTCCTCATTGAGCCTCTACACCCTGTACCCCTCCCTCCAGGCCTTCACCCCACTATTGTCTGTGTCCATGAGTTATGCATATATGCATATGAATTCTTATGTTAATCTCTCCCCACCCACCCACCCTCAGCTTCCTTCTGAGATTCAGCAGTCTGTTCCATGCTTCTATGTCTCTGGACCTATTTTGTTCATCGGTTTATTTTGTTCATTAGATTCCACATATGAGTAAGGTCATGTGACACTTTCTCTGACTGGCTTATTTTGCTTAGCATAATACTCTCCAGGTCCCACCATGCTGTTTCAAAGGGTAAGGGGTCTTTCATTTTTACAGCTGCGTAGTATTCCATTGGTAAATATCCGAGAAGATGCTTGATACGATTTCAGTCTTCTTGAACTTGTAGAGACTTGTTTTGTGGCCTAATGTGTGGTCTGTCTTTGAGAATGTCCCTTGTGCACTTGAGGAGAATGCCTATTCTGCAGCTTTGGAGTGGAGTATTTTGTAAATATCAATTAAATCTATCTGATCTAGTGTGTCATTTAGAGTCACTGTTTCCTTGTTGATTTTTTGTCTGGAAGATCTATCCAGTAAATTCAGTGGGGTGTTTAAGTCCCCTACTATGACTATGCTGTCGATCTCTAAAGTCCTCCAGGAGTTGTTGTTTTTTCCCCAGCTTGTGTGTCTTTTGATCTGAGGTGGTTCTCTTGTAGACAGCATATATTTGGGTCTTGTTTTCTTATCCATTCAGCTACCCTATGTTTTGATTAGAGCAGTTAATCCATTTATATTTAAGGTTATTATTGATAGGTACTTACCTATTGCCATTTTATTTCTTTATGCCTATGTTTCCCATTCTCTGTATTTCAAGTTCTTATTACAGTAGTCCCTTTAACATTTGTTGCACTGCTGGTTTGGTGGTGATAAATCCCTTTAGCCTTTGTTTGTCTGGAAAGCTCTTTATTTCACCATCTATTTTGAATGATAACCTTGCTGTATAGAGTGGTCTTGTTTCAGATCCTTGTTTTGCGTTACCTTGAATACTTCATGCCATTCCCTTCTGGCCTGTGGAGTTTCTGATGAGAAATCAGCTGATAGCCGTATGGGTGCCCTTTTTAGGTAACAGCTTGCTTTTCTCTTGCTGCCTTTAAGATTCTCTCTTTGTCTTGAATTTTTTGCATATTAATTATGATGTGTCTGGGCATGGGCCTCTTTGGGTTCTTCTTGCTTGGGACTCTCTGTGCCTCCTGAACTTGTGTTTTTCCTTGACCAGGTTAGGGAAGTTTTCTGTCATTATTTCTTCAAACATGTTCTCTACCCCTTGCTTACTTTCTAGATCTCTGGCACTCTATGATATGAATATTGTTGTTTCATGTTGTCCCACAGCTCCCTTAAACTGTCCTCCTGCTTCTTAATTGTTTTTCTTTTAGGTTCTCTGATTGAGTGATTTTTTTCCTACCCTCTCTTCTAATTTGCTGATCTGACCCTCAGCTTCCCCTCAATTTGCTGTTAATTCCTTCCACTGTTGTTTTAATTTCTACTATGTCATTCTTAATTTCCTCCATGGTTTCTATGTCTTTTTTCATGCTGTTGAGCATCTCAATGATCATTACTGTGAACTCTGTATCTGATAGGTTGCTTGTCTCCATTTCATTTACCTCTTCTGGAGAATTCTTTGTTCTTTCATTTGGGGCTTGTTTTTTGCCTCCCCATTTTGGCTGCCTGTTTGGATTTGTTTCTATGTATTAGGTAGGTCTGCCAGGACTCCCAGTCTTTTGGATGGTCTCTGGTGCAGGCCAGTGTCAGACACTGTTTGTGACTGGCCTTGAGTACCCTGTTTAAAGTTTTCCATACTCCACAGCTTCTGGTTTCCTCTGCTGGGGCGGGGTGTGTTTGGACGGGACCAAGGTGTGCACCAAGGTCTGCTTTTCTAAGCCCTGGGTCCAGAAGCAAATCAGGCAAAGACTCAAAGCACTCAGAGGCTCTTATTCAGTCTCTTAAGGAGCCTCAGGCTGTAGAAATTCCACAGGATGGGGCCAGAGGTTTTCCAGCAGGGGGGGGGCAATTGCTCCCCCCCCAGGCAAAAACTGCTTGGAAGGTAAATGTCTGCCTGAGAAAGATGTCCTTTGCCCTATGGGGGAATGACTCAGCACTGGGGCCCAGATAGGTGCCCTCTGAGATCTGTTCCCCGAGTCAGCCTCTTTGGATTCTCCTCACACTGCTCTAGTCCACTCTGCTTTTCCCTCCACCGGCACCCAAGGTAAGTGGCTGCATACGAAACTTTGTGTGTTGGCCCTTTAAGGGGGTGCCTGCATTTCCAGCCGCCTCTCCCTGGCAGACAAACTTGGCTGCTTTTCATAGCCAGATGTTATGTGAGAACCTTTCTCAGTTCTTGTGCTCTGGGCTAGGAAGCCCATCCTGGGGTTTAGGCCCCAGAGTCCTCAGTGGGAACCCCCGACAGCTGAGATATTCCTCCGGACCTTCAGCTGCTGAATGTGGGAGCCCAGCCAGCCCTCTTGGACCTGTGCATTTCCTACCAGTCTGTGTGTGGTCTCGACTTTTCCTCCTTGGTTATGAGGGTGCTCTGCAGCTCGTCTTCAGTTGCAGTTGATTATTCAGGGTGGTTTTTCTCTATTTTAGTTGTAATTCCAGTTTGGTCCTGGCAGAGTATCAGTGTAGCTTCCACTTGATCCAACACCATCTTGGATCTCTCTAAGCACAATTCTTGGCTCAGGAGGTACAGTGGTAAACCTGACAGATAAGGGCCCTGCCTGCATTTTTATGGCTTCTCTTCTTTTCCTGGGACCCAGGGAGCTTCTGAATGAGGCCTTGGTTCAATCTGGAAAGTGGACTTTCTTTGGTGGCACATGTTCTGGAAAAGAGCAGGGTACCACCCTAGCAGCAGACCCCTACCCGGCTCCAAGAGTAGAAGATGTTTTCTGGGGTCACCAGGCATGCATCCTGGTTTGTCGGGGTTTTTCCTGTTTAACATCTGCTATCCTGGCATAGCTGTTAATAGCATCTCCTTTCATTCTCCAAAATGTCCCATTTGGACAATAGATTATATCACCGCTCTAGTGATCACACTCCCTGCCCTCCCCAGCCCCAGAGGGGAGAGCTGTGCTACAAACGAAGGCTTGTCGCCTTGTTTGCTTTCATGTGGGGCTTGTGATTACCATGCCCTGTCCTCTGAATCCTGGCAAAGAAACCGCATGCCTTTACAGAGCCCCTGCCTGAGAGGGCTGCAGCCTGGCTCCTGGTGGGCTGCTTGCTTAGCAGGCGTGGAAACCAGGGAGGGCTGGGGGCTGTTCACCTCAAGTGATCTTCCTCTGTGGGGTCCAAGAAGGCCCAGGAATAACCAGCCAGAACTCTCTTCCTGGATGTGGAGAAAAGTCCTGGCAAGGCTGGTTTCTGCCTTTCAGGGGATGGGCTGTCATTCTGGGAATAGCTGAGGCTCTGGGTTGGATCACTTTGAAATCCCTTGAAGAGTGAACTGGAGCCTCCTGGGCCTGTTTATGATTATGCGCTCGGAATAAACCTCCAAGCCTCTGGGAATTGCTTCACTTATTGCCAAGGCTGGAAGGAGCGGTGAGCACTATTGGCCAGTACATTGGTCTCTGGCTTTCATTCCTCTGAGCTGGGGAAGCTCAGACATGTTTATGCCGAATATCAGAAAAAGCTTGGCTTTCAAAACCTTACCCCCTTAACCAGGAATGTGGGATTGGCCAAGGGAGAGGTCTTGCCTCAGGCCACCTCCAGTTATAGGAAGAGGGATGAGGGTGGGTGGTTTCTCCGAAGGCGGTGCGCAGGGTGGGGCGAGGCTGCAGGTCCCACCCTCCGGAGGGCTCTGACTCAGTCAGTGGCTGATGCCTTAGAGTCCCAAAATGACACCAGGCAGGACTGCTGACTTGGGAAACCCCTCCTCCACTCCCGCTCTTTGTCCCTAGAGCTCCCTCCCAGGAATTAAAATTCCTACCGTGGCGTCAGCCCTGGGTGAGCTGTAGGCATGATGGAAACAGAGCTGGGGTGCAGCTCAGAGACCTCTGGAATACAGGGAGGGAAGCAAGGCTTAAGTCAGCAGGGGGAACACAGGGTTTCGGATTTAGTAGATTTTTCTTTGGTATTAAAAACATTTTTAGTGTTTGTTTTTTTTCTTTCTTATGTCTATCTTCTGTAGAAAATTTAGAGAACAGAGATAAAAGGAATAAAAATCACTCCAAATCCATCACCCATTTATAACAAGTAATACATTTTGGTGTCTTTTTCTCTATTGACCTGATATCTCATATAAAGTTCCTGAAAACCAATAGGCTCACACCGTAAGTACTGTTTTGTGTTTTATACTTAATGTGCATTGAAGACCCAGTGGTTGGTTGCAGAGACGAGGACAGGGAGGAGTTTGGTGAGCACAGATCATTTGAGCTGGCTGAGAAAATCACTGATTGATTGATTAATGTAACAAATGTGCGTCCTGTGCCTACTAGGGTATTGATATGTAATTGGCACTAGATACTTTTCTCACGAAATTCTGCAATAATCTTATGAATAGAATTATCAAAGGAATGGAATATTATACTTTATGAGGAAGGCGGCCTTTGTAATCCAACATTTAAGAGGAGTGCACGGGACAACTCCAGTTCGATTTGACGACAAAGTACCTGCCTTGTGCCCTCTGACCCCAGATGGAGGTTCCGTTCAGAATGGGCTCATTGTGATTGTCTCAGGGAGGGAAGGAACGAGAGAATGGATTAATGAAAACCAGGTCTCTCTGGTTAGGGTAACTGCCACGTGGCTAAGGAGATTGCTTGTGTATATGCTGGGAAAAGTCAAGGTTAATACTTGGCAACAGATAGGTAGAAAGGTCACAGAGCCAGTTGAAAAAGATGGATGGTGAAATACTGGGCAGTTTTCTGTCCCAGTGTTGATTTTTAAAAAGAAAGTTCCCGAGTAGAGCACGGGGTGAACAATCCTGAAGTAAGCCATAACTTTCCATATTTGCGTTCAGTAAGACACGCATGGTTGTGCATCCGCAGGTACAGCTTGGCCGCTCCCAGGCCTGCAGTGGGGCCTGCTGCGGAAAGGCAGGAGCTCGGGCTGTAAAGGCCCAGGGTGGGTTTGGGTCTTCCTGAGGGACAGCCTGATGGAACAGGATTTGGAGCCACAGACCTAGATTAGGGTCCTGGCTCTTCCGCTGACTTGCAACTCAAGCATTTTAATCACCACTTTCTCCCCTGTAAATGAGTAATAACACCTACTTCACAGAGTTGACGTAGCATCAGATAAATTGAGGTACAGCTTTTAAGCATTTTGGCACATATAGACTGTAGCCATTATTGTCGTTAACTCCAGTATGAGGCCCTCAGAAATACAGCTTCCCCTTAGACTAGAAATGCCTGCGTTTTGGGGAGAAACAACATCCTTGTTCCAACTGGAGGGCATGTAGATTCTGTTACTGACATCACCACTCTTCCTCCCTCATTTCAACAGACTTTCAGGATTGGGAAATTCCTGCTGTTACAGATTAACCAACATGGGGTAGCCTGCTTGGTCTCAACCCCAGATCTGCCTCTCTCACTGGCTGTGTGACCTCTGGGCCCCAGCGTGTTATCTAGAAAATGGTGATTATAATAGTGTTTACCTTACTGGGTTATAGTGAGTATTCTGATGTGCTCACCAAATAGCAGGCCCTGTTCTTCGTATAAGCTATTATTAATTGCCTCAAGTCAATCAAAATTCTACTTCCAAGTCTCTGTCCCAGAGAAACAGATGGGCTTCTTTACTGGAGGGGTCCTATGGGTGGATGGGGTTGGTTTAGATCGCAGAAATCCTTTGTCTTCAATTTCTCTTGATCTTAATCAACCCCTCTTTCCAGGATATATAAATATATATGATAGATGTATATTATTGGATATACTATTGGTTATAGGGGTTCAAAGACTCTAAGAATTATCAATTACTGCACAGACATTTTGGGGCATCTAATCCACACAAGACCCTGGGGGTTCAGAGGGGAAAGAAAGTACTTGTCCTCAGTGAGTTCTGTTTGATTACTTATGTGAAGTGCCAAGATAGAGGTCCCACTGTATGTGCTCATAGCATTCAGAATATGCCACTGATTTATATCAGGCATCTGAACGATATCCAGAAGCAGGTGAAGTTTGAGCTAAGTCCCTGTATAAGTCAAAACTCATTTGACTCTGCTGGTGTGGCTCAGCAGATGAACACTGACCTATGATCCAGGAGATCGTGGTTTGATTCCCTGTCAGGGCACATGCCTGGGTTGAGGGCTCAAGCCCCAGTAGGGGGTGTGTGGGAGGTAGCAGATCAATGACTCTCTCATTTTTGATGTTTCTATCTCTCTCTCACTCTCCCTCCCTCTCTCTGAAATCAATAAAGATATATATATATTTGGTTCCAAGTGACAGAAATCCAACCCAAAATGGCCTAAGCAAAAAAGAGGAACTTGTAACAGGGAAATTCAGGTGTCAACTTCAGGTTTGGCTAGATCTAAGAGTCAAGTGATACAATCAAGGTCTCTCTTGTTGTCTGGTTTCTGGCTGGGTTTGTTGGTAGAGATGGGAGAGAGGGAAGAGAGTAAAGTTGGGGAGTTAATGCCTCTGATTCTCTCCCTGCCAGCTGTCTTGGCCCCTTGATGAGGTAAGAACAAAGTAAGAGTAAGAGTTTAGAAACTTTGTTAGCAATTTGACCAGGAGATATTTTATTTGTTGATTCTAATACTAAAAAAAATGGGTTTGTATTTTATGTTTTGTCATTACATTTTTTCTAATAATTTATTTTAAATTCTTTAATTAAAAAATTTTAATTAAAAAATTAGATTTTAAATAATTTAAACAAAATAAAAACAAAATCCCCAAACCTGGTCCTTCAGCATAGATAGTGGGAGAAGCCCTGCTCTGTATACCTCTCTCCTTTTGGGCTTTAATGCCTGCTCTCTTCGCCCATCCTGAGGCTTAGCAATGGAACCCAAACCAAGTGACCACACATTGCAAGTGGTTCCCCTAACCTGGGCCATCTTTGTAAATAAGCCCACCTTACATGATCCTAACTTGACTGTGTTATCTGTTTCCCGTTGGGACCCTGTCTGGCACAAGGTAACCTAGAAGGGATGCAGAGACATTGAGGGAGTTTACACAGGAACTACAGGAGATGGTAGCGGTGTGAGTGAGGTATGGATTGAGGAGACTCCAGATGGAATGACCAAGGCCAGGGCCCACTAGCTGCAGTGAGAGGTGATGAGGGCTTGAATTAACACAGTGTCACTAAGGAAGGAGGGGAAAGGAAAAATTCATGGATATTTAAGATATTGTATCAGTCAGGATGACAGAAACCACTATATAAAAAGTTCAAGCAGAAAGGAATTAACTGTTGTGGAGAACTGAAACTATGACCTGCGAGCCAAATTCAGCCCACTGACTGTTTTTATAAATAAAGTTTTATTGGGACACAGCCATGTTCCTTGTTTAGTGTTGTTTAGGGCTGCTTTTGCATTACAACAGCAGAGTTGAGCTGTGTGGCAGAGATTGCATGTGGCCCTCAAAGCCTAAAATATTTACTGTCTGACCCTTTACAGAAAAGCGTGCCAACTCCTGAAATATTGGGAAGTAAGCACATAAGAGCCCTAGATATGGCTGGGGGAACAAACATTATAGAAAACTGCTGCGGTTTTCAGATCAGGAGGCTGCACAAAATGCAGGAACACTGGCCCCATTGATCTCAGCTTCTGCCACATCAAAGCAGGTGACTGCTTGCAACCCTCATATCTAGAGACCCACGTGCCCACCATCACCGGAGGGGAAAGGGCTTCTCTTCCGTCTCTCAATCTGGTGTAAGTGCCCACCCCCTACCATCCCCTGCAGACTCTAAATGCAACTGCTTGTCTGTTTCCAACTTTCCTTCTTGAGACAGAGGTGAGTGTAGAAGGGCAGGGATACATAAGCCCAGGGCTTTGGGCTGACTAGTAAGTGGTGAGGGATATGGAGGCTGGGGCCACCTCCAGGCGTGGGTGACGGTGGTAGATGACAGAGACACCCATGGGGAGGGAGAGGAGCAGAAGAGAAGATGCTGGGCAGGAAGAGAAGCGCTACAGCAGGTTAGATTCCCAAAACCCTGCCACCTGTGGAGTCACAGCCCTCTGCCCAAAATGTTTTGCTTAGACTCCTTCACTTCAGTGACATCCATGGAGTAAATCCATAAAACACTTTTGATATAAAATTTGATATTCCAAGCCTTGGATTAAGAGGTCTTTCTAGAGCTGATGAACGTCCAGCTTTCAGGCTAAAGCAGCAATAAATCTTCCTTTTGGTGGGTTTAAAGGAGACCTTGCAGGAATGGAAAACATTGGCAATCTCTTTGGCCCAAGGGCCCCGTTGGCTCCTGAAGCAAAACAATGAAGTGAGAAGAGCAGATTGGAGGGAGAGGTGGTGAGAGGTGGAGGTGGAGAGGAGAGGAGAGGAGCGCACCTGGGGATGGACGTCATTAAAAAGGGAGAGGTCACCTGATCCCCATAGGGGGGATTGGGAATCAGTGGGGAAAGGGCATTCATGCCCTGCTGACGAGCCCCAGGCCTCTGCCCCCACTTCATTTACTACCCGGCGGTCAGTCAGGGCCCTTCCTGCCAGAGTAGATGCCCTACTGTCCGATGGGGGCCATGCTCTGTAATTTAACAAGATTGTGTCAGAAAGCTCTCCCCCGACCCTACTGGTTCCTTATCTGAGCTAATGGAGGCAGTGAGAATCAAGGACCTCAATTGGGTGCCTTTTCATTCCAGCAAAACTGATTTTATTAGCTTACTTTCTCCAAATACATAACAGTCCAGCTTGTAAATCCATCCTTAGATCCTACTAATCCACTTTATATCTGACTAATTAGTGGTTGTCTTCTAAATGAGGAATGCCTTCTAATGGTTTTTATGTACAAATACAATTCTGTAGGTACTTAAACATCAATAACAAAGGCCAGGGCCCTCTAGCTTCAGTAAGAGAGGATGAGGGTTTGAATTAAGACAGTGTTGTTATTAAGGAAGGAGGGTTGGGGAAAAACAACATAGTAATCTGAATGACTGTGGTTAAGATGAAACTTTTCTAGAGTCCAATTCATAAATCTAGAAAAGAGCTGTCACTTGTGACTAGGAACTATGTGTTCATTGTCACAGGGCCTGAAAGGTCACCTAGCCCATGAACAGCAAGAACTAGAATTTGGAACAGTGTCTTGGGAAAATTGTTGATATCAGGATTGCTTTGCAAGGGTTTTTGTAATTCAGTGCTGTTGTATTTCTGCTCAGGAGTAAAAAGAAAAAGAAATGTATTAGTTCAAATTTTCTCATTTTCCAAAACAATTCATAGGCTTATGTTTCTAGAAGTCTGGGTAGGAGATCAGGTGTGACTGGATCCAGAGGCTCAGGTTCTTCCTCTCTTGTCCTTGCTCAGCCTTTCTTGGTGTTGGTTTTTTCCATCAAGTAAACCAGTTCACATATTGACAAAGTGGCCCCAGGGAGGGTCAGGCTTACCTGGTTCTTAGAGCCCACGGTCCCTCTTTCCTGCTTGTTAAAATGGTAAAAATCGGGGAAGAGATTTGATGGTCTAAGCTGGGTTTGTGACTTTTTTGGAATCAGTAATGCGCTCAGTCTTGGAGGAGAGGATTGGGCCCTGTGAGAGCCACATGGACTGGGAAGGGTAGTGGTGGCGGGCACATCCTGTCTTCTCCATTATCAAGGTTAATCTTATTGATTCATTCTACAAATATATATGCAGCAGGCCTGGCTGGCTGCTGGGGCCCTCGGGTGGGTAAGACTGGTCCCTGCCTTGGAGGAGCTTGGGGTCTACAGGGGCCTGAGCTCTCAGGAAGGGTCCTCTCAGGCGCTTGCAGAGCATCCTCCTGACTCGGAAGGGAAACTGCAGCTCCTCCAGGATGCCTGACACAGGGCTTCCCCCAGCACCGGCCCACAACGGCCCTTTCAGCGGCCCAGGGCCTCTCCCTGGACTCTGGTAGAACCGGCGGCCTAATGCGCTTGGAGCGGGAGGGCTGCGGGCGCCCCCTGCAGGGCACCTGGCGCTCCTGCGTGCCCGGGACGGCGCCGGCCCCTGCCCGGTTCCTCTCTTCTTTCTGATTTTTTTACAAACTGGGTCTAGAAGCGCTTGATTTGAAGTAGCGCGAAGCTGTGTGTGCTACCACCTGAGCCTTATTCACCATCGGCGAGGCAGGCGCTGAGGGCAGGAGCCCCGCGCGTCCCCGCAGCCACCTTCCCCCCGCCCACGCCGCTCTCCCTTCCCTCGCAGCGTCCTGCTCAGGTGAGTCGGCTCGGCCACAGTCATAGAAATCATATTAATTGCTACAGTTTCGAGTACTTTGAGGCAGACGCCCGACTAGGCGCTTTGCATCCCGGTTCTTTAATCTTCAGGGTCACCGCCTGGGAGGGCATTTTACCCGCGTTTTACGGGGGACAGACTTAGAAGTAACTTGCCCGGCTCATGACAAGGTCAGGCCAGAGCCACAAGAGGGCGCGCCTTCTTTTTCTCTATATTGTCCTATGGGTCTGGCTTTTCCTGGGGGGAAAACCCACATTATATCATGACAAATGTAAAAACCCACATCAACACCTTTGCATATATTTGTTTGTTTATTTGAGGAGGTGGACAGCACTGGGAATATGGGCTGTAGGTAGGATGACCGCATTTCTGGCACTGGAAATTGTGCCGCATCTGGACTGACAGTAGGCAGAAGTTTTGAATTTAGGCGTTCTTGTACAATCAGGGATGTGAGTCATCGATACCATATGGGCTAAAACTGTACAGCTGCCAGAAGACTTTGTGATTTATGGCTGGGAAGCCACATGGTGTGTGTATGCGTGCGAGCTTGCACACTTAGCTAGAGCTTCCTCTCAGGTCAGTCCTGGGCTCTCCCTTGCCTGGGAGCACGTGGCACTGAAGTTTAGAGCAGCTGCTCTCCTCGGCCCAAGCTAACCCGAAGGCCCCAGTCTTCCCCTTTCTCTGCTTCCCTCTGCCAGTTTCCCCTTGTTCCCAGCTGTTGGTCTGGCTGAAGGCTCTGCAGGCCTGAATTCCACTAATTCTTCACAGTGGAGAGAACTAGCATTGGAATAGGCCATTTCCGGTTGTAAGTACCACTCTATCTACTTATCAATTGATTTAAAGTGATGGTTTTTAAACTTTCCTTAAGGGAGTTTGTCGTCCCTGATTCCCCCTGTCAGACTTTAGGCTTCTGGAGGGCCAAGTTTCTACTTTACACACTGAAGCCTTGCTATGTACCTGTGCTGGGTATTGATGCTGGGTAACTGCGTATCTGTGATTCCCAAACCTAGTGGGGAAAGAAAAGCTCTTATGTGAGGATCCTGTGTAGATCAGTTTGGGCCAAAGCTGGGCAATCTGTGGTATGTGCACAGGTGGCCCACCCCCAGAACACGTACCTCTGCTGCACTGACGCCCCCCCCCCCCCCAGTTCATATCGTGGTTTCATGGGTGGGGTGGGGGATTCCTGTGACACTGGGAGCAGAGCATGGGTTGGTGGTCAGGGATCGGAAAGGGACTGCTGCCCACTACTGCCCCACTCAGCAGTGGCCTTAAGGACTGTGGCAAGGGATACCCTCCCAGTGGACGGGGCTGTGGGTAGTGCCCTTGTTTGTTCATTTTGTGTGGAGGGACACGTGGCCTGAGGTAGTTTGCTGGGCAGTGGTGAATAACTTGGTTAGGAGTCTGGGAGGAACATCATCGGAGGATTTGGGACGAGGAGTCTGGGGAAGAGACATATGACTGAGCATATGGGAGTGGGCACAGAGTATGCAGATCTTTGTGTTGACCATCAATACAACACCAGGTAGACAAGATGACTCATCTGGTAGATGTTTGTCATCCTCTGCCCTTGGTGGCCCCAGTGCTCACACAATGGGCCCATGATTGGAGGAGCCACAGTCGCAGGGACAGAGGCTCTGCATGGGCTCCCTCTGTCGGAAGCTGGCCCACTACTGTCGGTGCTGAACACCCAGAGGGGCGTGGCAGAGACCAAAGATGAAGCCTTGATGTCGTACCACTTCTCAAGGAGCTAGCCTGGACATTTGCTGGCAAGTTGATTCCATTAGGCCTTTTTCACCCTACAAGGAGACATTCTTTTTGGAATAGATTCCACCAGATATCCATTTGCCTTTCCTGTGCCTCTGCTAGTGACAGCCAAGGGTTCACAGAGTGCCTGTTTACTGACATGAGATCCGAGTAACAGCTTTTCAGACCAGAGGCCTCATTTTAGTGAAGGAGGTGAGACAATGAGGACGTGAACATAACATCCTCTGGGCCTACCATATGTGACATCATTTGGGAGCTTACAGAAGGTTGGCATGTCTTACGGGGCCTTTTACCTCTCAACTGAAATCAGCTCTGGATGCTGATGTTTCCATAGGGGAGACCAGAGGCCGAATGAATAGGAGTGTGGGTCTGGGAGGGTGTGCTCAGTGGGGCACAGATGTCTAGGAGCAGGAGCAAGGGGAAGCTTAAGGGGGATGGGAGGGGTGGCAACCAACCAACCAAAACCCAGAAACAGCTCTCTAGATGTCCTCTCTGGTGGTTCTGACCAGTGAAATGGAGGAAGGACTTGGGAATCTGTGTTTTTAAAAAGCTTTTGAGGTAAGGCGGGTGCTCTCCCAGTTTTGGGAACCACATGGGGGTAGAAAGGGGATGGAACATGGAGCAGAAAGAGGCAGATGCGAATCCTGCCTCCGCTGCTTGCCCAAGGGGGCCTCCCTTCTTCACAGAGAGTGACCGGCTTACTTGTGTATACTCTTTTCTCATTTACAGAATTGTCACGATATCACATGGGATCAGGTGTGTGAACCATTATTAAGTGGGTTATATGCACAAGGCATTAAAACAGTGCCTGCTGAGCACAAGAGTGCTGTTAAAGCATCAGCTATTTTTTGTGTAAATTATTGCTATTGTTAACAAGGTGGGGGCACAGAAAAGGGACTGATAAGGGCCGAAGACATACTTGAATTTTTTCTGTCCACTGGTTCTTCAAGAGCCCAGCAGTGGGGGCCAGGACTGCCATCTCTTTCTTTTTCTTTTCCCAAATTTTTATTTGGAAATAATTTCAAACTTACAAAAAGCTGCAAATATAAAATAGTACAAGTAGCACTTTATACTTTTACTCATATTTAACTATTGAAACATTTTACTACCATTTACTTTATCATTCATTTTCTTTGTCTTTCTTCCTCTCTCTAAATATAGATGGAATATTTGTGTGTACTTATTCATATACACATACATATATTTACATACATGTATTCATATACATATATTTGTACATACTATATATGTGTGTATGCTTTTTTACCTGAATAATTTAAGAGTAAGTTACATTTATCATGGCCTTTAACTCTAAATACTACATTATACTAAATACTAAACTACACCCTACAATAGAGGTAGTCTCTTATATAATCACAGTATAGTTATCAACCTTACAAGTTTATACTGATACAATATTTTATCTAATCTACTGTCCATAGTTCAATTGTATCAGTTGATCTAATGTTGTCCTTTATAGCATTTTCCCCTCTAGTGTGGGATCCAGTCTAGGGTCAGACACTGTGTTTACTTGTCATGTCTCTAGATTTCTTTAATCTGGAACATTTCCACAGTCTTTCATTGTCTTTTGTAACAATGACACTTTTTTTTTTTACCTTTATTGAGATATAATCGACACATACCATTGTATAAGTTTAAGGTGAACGTGCTGATGTGATACACTTACATATTGTAATATGAACACTACCACAGTATTAGCTACCGCCTCCATCACGTCACATCAATTACCATCTCTTCTTTGTGGTGAGAACATTTAGATCTACTCTCTTAGCAACTCTCAGGTATATAGGTGAGTATTGTTGCCACAATCACAATGCTGAACATTAGGTCCCCGGAACTTATTCATCTTCTAACAGGAAGGCTGCACTCTTTGACCAGCCTCTCCCCATGCCCCCAACCCCCAGGCTCTGGGAATCACCATTCTACTCTGTTTCTACAAAGTCAGTGTTTTTAGATTCCACATATGAGATCATAGAGTACCTGACTTAATTTTCTTGATTCCTTTATTCGTGCCCCTTTTGGTCACTGTAGATGCTTTCTTCCAACTTCAGCTCAGGAAATAAAGGCCTTAGGCAAGTGCGCTGTGTTGAGAAGGGTCCGTGCAGAGCAGGAGCGAAGGTGTAGAGGGAGGAACCAGGGAGAGATGGAGCTGCATATCAAGGGCCTTGGGTCCTGGTCTCAGGAACATTAATGTCAGGCTGGACCCACTCTGCACGAAGGCTGCGAACACGGTCATTGCATTTTCCTTTGGATCCTGAGAGATGCCTCTGGGATCTAGCAAATATTAGGTTTGTGGTTGTGTGTGTGTGTGCGTGTGCGTGTGTAAGTTATGAGTACAATCTCGCTTCTCCCCTGAAAAGGTAAAACGTCATTTTAATTATTTACTTAGCCCTACTCTGAGGTCTCTGAACTGCCATTTCTGCATAATAATAACCGTAATAATAATATAAAAAACAGCAGTAATAATGATAATTGCCTGTCTCCCTGGAGTACTGTTTGAAATGAGGTAATGAACTCAGAGTGCTTTGTAATCCAGAAAGCTCTATCCGACACGTTGCTAAGTGTCCGTGGCCCTCACTGCCGTCGGTGCGCGCCCCACCTGGCGCTGGAGTGAGGGTGCGCAATGCCCGTCTTTAGTTTGGACAGAGTGTGGAGACACAGCCTTAACATTTCCCCCTCTTTTTTGGGGGGAGACAGCTAACTTATAAAGAGCTTTGACCAGATGTCAGGTGGCTTTGCGTATACCATGTTATGTTAATTAAAAATAAAAACCTTCCTTGTTATTATATATAGTCATTATTATTGCTCTTTTTTTCTGAACTATTTAAGAGCAATCTGGTGACACCCCTACACCTCTAAATACTCCAGTAGGCCTTTCCCACAAAAGGGCACTTTCCTAAATAAATAGCACACATTCTTCCAAATGAAAAAAAAAAAATAGACAGTGATACGCTTCCATCCAATCTGTAGGCCCCGTTTAACTGTCCCAACAATGCCATGTTTTCCTTTCTGGTCTAGGATCCAGCCCAGGATCACATTGTATTTAGTTGTCATATCTTCCCAGTCTTCTGCAGTCTGGAATAGTTATACTTTCTCTGTATTTCTCTGTCTTGTTTGACCTAGAAAGATTTGAAGGCTGACCTTGTGTTCTCATGACCAGACTCAGGCCATACATTCTTGGCAGGAATTCCACAGATAATTTGAGGTTGAATTTGAAGAAGTAAGATTTCCCCCTCCTCATGAAGCCTTCCTTGATTGCCCTAGACCCAGTGATCCTTTCCTTCTCTGAACAAACAAAATTCAGTAGAAAGCATGGATCTGTATACCAGAGCACGTTATATTAAAGCGATACGATTATGGTAGGCAGTATCGAGGGCACACGTTTTTGAGGTTTAGAGTTAAATCTCATCTTTATATTTGTTCTTTCCTCTTCTATCTTTTCTCTCCCTGTACCACATAGTAGATGCTTGATCAATTTGAATTAAAACATAAATAAAAGTACCCAGTGAAGATAGACTCAAGAGAGGGAACTATGGTGAGTTTTCAGGAGTTAGTGGGAAGATGACTGTAGCAGCCCTTCCCATAGCCCTCAGCTACGCTCACGAACTCAATTCCAGCTTCTGTAAGTTTGAGTACTTACTCTAAAGCCCCTTCCACTAGGGTTTTATTTTCTAAATTTCAGAGATGGCAGGTGATTGACTGACTGTCTCACATCAGATTTCAATGTCAACTGCTCTGAACTGATATTTCTGATTGATTTTACTTTCTGGAGAATTCTTGCAACAGATCTTAGGAAAAAAAAAAAAAAATCACTGTGCCAGAATTTAATGCTCTTAGTCTAAAGGCAAGAAAGTAAGTAGATAAGCCCATAACCAATCATCCCAACTTCTTTCCTGTTATAAAACTTTTCCATTTTTTCCAGACCCAGATAAACTTGATATCTGCTAAGTTTAAAGTTTAGCTTAGATGCTTTCTGCCCTGTACAGGTACCCGAAGTGTTTCCCCAGATTGTTTCTGCTCTTCCCAAGCTGCCTTTGAAGAGGGCAGTGAAGACAGACTCCCTCTGAGGAATTGCACCAATAGTGCTGTAGGTGGCGCTGTGTACTCAGCGCACGGTGGTCCCCGCGGCTCCCGAGATTTGCGTTTGAAGAGATGGCCTCTGGCATCTTTTTAGTTAAACTTGATCTATCTGCTCAGCTTCTTTTGAGCAAGTCTGAGAAACAGATTAGCCGGTTTCTGACCCTAAATGGAAGGTCAGCCATTCTGTGCTCAAATGGAGCGTTCACCGTAGGCTTCTCGAACTTGGCTTTGGAATTATGCCCACAGGCTGTGAAAATGACCCGAAGGTGTTTCTTCGGAGCCTTTGCCTGGGGGAGTCTTTTCTGGGTTTTGTACTTGGAAGCAGAGGCTACATTAGAGTCACATTCTGAGAAGGTGAGGTGAGGGAATTGGGCTGAACAAAACTCATCAGCTTCCTTGTAAGCAGCACCTGCTTGGTGTTGTAGCTGACAGAGCTTGATTTCTAAACCCCGTATTGCACTTTCAAGTGGGCATCTATTTAAATGAGGCCTTTAATGCCCGGATCCTGTCCCCCAGTCTTTGGAGCTCTTTTTTGTTAAAAATGTTCATGACCATTCAGGAAAACCAGTCTTGCGACATTAAGGGGTTTCAGTGACTGTGTACCTAAGAGCAGGGTGGTGAGTGTGTGTCACTTGTCAGCTGAGTTGCAGGATCACAAACTCCTCAATTAAACCGGGAGGTTTCAGGTTTCATAAAATGAATCCGTGTCTTATTTTTACAGAGTTTGAACATGCAGAACTGAGAGAACTGAAAAGCATCTTAGAACCGAGTGCTAGATGACCTTCTAGTATATTACAGTTCTAATCTCCTAAGCACATTTACTGAAGGCGTGTCTGACTTCAGCTGTCTCTTATATTTTCTTGCATTGAAGGGAATGAGGTGAACTTCCCGTCACGCTTCTACGGTGAAGTTATTAAAACTGAATTTGAGTAGTTTTACTTTTCCTGTTTATTGTTTTTGGCTGACTTCTCTTTTTACCTGTGACCAGTAGATGGCTCTGTGGCGTTCCTTGACTTGACATGCATTTGTCTGGTGCTGCTTAATGTATGGGGTTAATTCACTTTTGCCCTGGCTGGCAGGGAATCTTGACCTGTTTTATTCTGTCCCATAGGTGAGGGGAATGGAGGGTGAAGGTTCTCCCCACTCCCCCAGTGTACCCCCAATCCCCGTCACTACCCCCATCCTCTGCCTCTGGATCTTTGAGAACTTCAGGTTGTATGTGAGTGTGTGTGGAGGGAGCTGGTCCACTGGGGCAATCAGATAATGAAGCAGATACTAAGTCTGGGCACTGGGGCAGCACACCTTCTGGGTGATCAGTGGGCAGCGTGCTGGCTAAAAAATCCTCCCCAGATGGCAGAGGGAGGGATGATCAGCAGGGCTCCTCAGCTCTGGAGGTGTAGAGGGCCTGCTCCAATGGAATGGGTGTGGGCCATCTGTGAGCATGTATCTTCCCAGTGCTTGGGGTTGTTGCTTGAATGTAGGCAAAGTATGGGGACAACATCTCTGGATATTGCCTGTGCTTTTGTCGACATAGTCTCTCCAATCCCCTCATCACTTCCTTTCCATCACCCCCCCCACCCCCCTGTCACTTACTCTAGGAGCGGGGAAGACTGTGCCCAGTCACATATCTTCTGAATCTTCTTGTTTTACCCTTGTGAGATTTCTATGCTCACTCACATCTGGTTTTTCTTTCCTTCTTGGGCACATGCTCAAGGTGATGAAAATTTCCAGCCCCCCTTGTAGTTAGGTGGGGCCATGTGATTGTTCTAGCCAGTAAAATGGGAATGGAAGTGGCACTTATTGGTTCCAGGCAGTTATGGACTGAATTGTGCAACCCTCCAAATTCACATGTTGAAGCCCTAATCCCCAATGTGTATTCGGAGAGAGGGCCTTTAAGGAGGTAATTAAAGTTAGATGATGTTAAAAGTGTGGAGCCCTAATCTAATATGATTGGCGTCCTTATAAGAAGAGGAGGAAACACGAGGGATGTATGCACAGAGGAAGGGCCATGTGTGGACATAAAAGGCAACTACCGATAAGCCAAGGAGAGAGGCCTCAGGAGAAATCAAACCTGCTGACACCTTGTTTTTGGACTTCCAGCCTCTGGAACTATGCAAAATAAATTTGTTTGAGCCACCTGGTCTGTGGCATTTTGTTATCGAAGCCTGAGCAGACTAATATGCAGGCTGAGGGATTTAAAACGACTGTGAGCTCTCCATTCTCTTTTTTCCTCTGCTGCACTGACCTTCAAATGTTTGTGTTCTAGATGATGTTGCTAAAAGATGGAGGAGGCCACCAGTATTCCTGGTTCAGTTTTTGCTGTAGGATAATCTAACAATTAGTCAGGCTAATTCAACCTGGACCTTGCGTTTTGAAAACAAAAGCCAAACATCTGACCCTTTGACTCTGTAGTTCCAGGGGATGAATCCTCCTTGAGGCAATGGACACTTCATGTCTGGATGCATGAATGGCGCTGGCTCACAGGGTGACTGGGAATCTAGAGGTGGAAAGAATTAGTTAATACATCAAAATAGCATACTGTTGCAATTATGTAGAGACCCAAGGGCCTTAAGAGGTTTTCTCTAAGTGTTCAAGCTGTGCCCTCCAGTCTCAGAGATCTGCTAAGATGTTTGAGGTGGGAGTCAAGGGCAAGGTGGGATTCTTTAATCAGAACAACTCTACTTTTAATCTGTTTAAGGTTCTGTGTGAGATTTAATTTGAATGAAGAGTAATATTGCTAAAGACATTTAAAAAATCACCATGATGTTTCCACAAAGAAATACAGATTTGTTGGGTATAGTTTGATTCGGCCAGAGCTCTACGTTGGTAGGTTCAAGATCATAGGCCTCAGTTCAGCTCAGTTCCTTGATTCTCTAGGTGACTTGGGAAAAAAAATCTGACTCATGGAAACAGATTTGTACAGAGTACAGGACTTACCTATTGTGGATTTTTATATATTAATTTTTGTTTAGAAAGGTATTTATGGACGATACCAACGGCATACAGTGATGTAGCTGTGACATCTAAGCCATGGCCTGAAATGAGATATATGTGTTTCACATGCTGCTGCTCCCCTGCTGTGCTCACAGCAGACATCACTAATTGATGCCAGAACTCATTCCTACAGGGCCCAGTTTTAGCCCTATAATTCTGTTCAATATGGTACTTTAGGCAACATCTTCCAACTAATTGGGATTAGCACATGAAATGAGACCTCTTTCATCATCTTTTGCATTATCAGTAATAATTGGGGTTCGTTTATCTGTATCTTTGAGTGCTGGGTTTCAGAGCTGTTGTAAAGCTGATAACTCAGTGGTCAGTACTTCTGTAAGCCCACAATAGCCATATTGATGACATTATTTTAGACTTAAATGAGAGACGTGTTCCATATAAAGGTTCTAGTGAGGTGAGTGTTTGAAATTAGAATGTATCAGTTATGATCCTGGCTGATGACAGGTGATAAACCCAAAGCAATGAAACTGTAGAGAATTTATTGATGGGGCTATTGACAGAGATCAGGGCAGGGTCAAGGGAACCAGAGAGGGACGGCGAAGCATACAGGCACTAGCAAAACTGGGAAGCCATCCTCAGCCCTTGGCCTGAGTGGGCAAGCAGAGGAGAGTGTTACAGGGTTCTGGGAAGAACTGGAGACCTGAAAGAGGGGCCCCTCTGTGGGAACTGTGGCCTTAGGCTGAGCAACGCAACTAAGGTAGAAGAGGCAGGGAGGGAGCTGGGGAGCAAATACCCTGACCCTTCTCTCCTCCTGTAGCTTGCTCTTTTGGTGCCTTCCAGTTGGAACCCACCTTCTAAACAGCCCCTTCAGTAAGTCCTCTGCAGTTTAATGAGGAAGCCAGGGCATGAGGAGCTCTGTGATGCAGACCAGAGGTCAGCCTCAAGGGTACAGAGAAGGGAGGATAGTGGATCTGGTGGGTGGGACGAAGGGTAACCAGCACAGAGAAGTATCAGCACCTGCTGCATGAGAGCAGGGACTGGATCTGACATGCTCATTCCTGTATCTCCAACATCTGAAACAGTGTTGGACACATAGTTAGTGCTCAACGCATCTGTTGAATGAATGAATAAAATATCCCGAGTAGCTGGACATAATGGCGTTTATAACAAAATGCCCTACTCAGAATTTAGGAATTATTGAGGAGTCCTAAATAAGTGTCAGACATGGCCTTCGTCCGCTGGGAGGTTGACTTTTAGCATATGACTAAATAATATGTTTAATTTGATTCTACTTACCTGTAATGAGTTGGTATGAGGCTCTAATAAGGTTATATATTTTACAAAGACCTACCATTTCCATTCCAGTTATCTCCTGCCATAAAGCAAATGTGACTTAAAACAACCGTTTTACCTTGCTCACAATTTTGTGGGCCAGGAATTTAGGAAGGACTCGACTGAGTGTCAGCTGGGTGGCTGGGAGCTGGGATCCCTTTCCAAGACGGCTCCTTCGCTCTCCTGTGGGGTGCCCTGGGGGCTCCTTGACCTCTTTTCCTCCACACGGCTTCATTCTCCAGGGCCTTTCCGCATGTCTTGGGATTCTCACAGTATATTGGTTTAAAGGTAGTAACATCTTTTAATGTGAATTGGTCCCCTAAAGCTGCCAGGAAAGTTAAGGGCTGTGGCTGGAATGGGCACATTCACTTCTGTTTTCTGTTGGTCAAGGCAGTCACTGGGCCAGCCCAGGTTCAAGGTGGTGGGGACACAGTATGATGGGGAGTAGTCAGTTCACACTGCAGAGGTGCAGGGGGGATGGGAAATATTGTCGCTACCAACTTTGCAAAATACAACCTATTGCTACTCATTCCTATGGCCCTTTATTCAGTTTGTCACATGGTTCCAGTTCTTCCTCAAGCCCTTTTCTTGGTTTTAGCTACAATTTGTTAAGCATTTGTTGTGTACAAGACTCTGTACCAAGTGCTTGACATGCACTATCTCTATTTATTCATCTCAGTCACGTGCCAATGAGGTAGATGCCACTATTCCCATTCCACAGATGAGGAAGAGGTACATAGAGAACAGTGATCTTGCCTCAGGTCCCTCAGGTGGTAACTCAAATTGGCCTTATTTCAGAAAAAATTTAGGATGCGTAAAAAGACATGTAATACCACAAAGTAGAATAAAATAAGTAAGTTAGGAAACTGTAGCTGAGAGAAAGAGACGATGACGTGGGGTGGGTGATTAGTGTGCACAGGGTCTGCCCCCAGGTTCCTGAGCTCGCCTGGGCCGGGCCACACATTTGGCATTAAGACGTCTAGTGGCCAAGGCAACAAGAAAAACACAAGCAGTTCACACGAGAGAGGAACTGGTGTCGCCATTTCTATTCCTGATGCCAAACTCAAGGATAGAAATCTTATTTATTTATTTATTATCCCCCATTGTTTGGTTTCATAGGGCTGTTTCTTTTAAAATCTTCAGTAAGAGTAAAATGAAGCTTGGGGCAGCCCCATGTCCAAACATGGGCTAACATGAGATGTCAGGGAGTAATGCCCTTTATTAAACCCGTCGTGCCCACCCCCACCCCCAATCACTCAGAGACTGTGAGCCTTGGGGAGAGTTCCCTGAGGGTCTCTCAAAGCTCCTTAAAAGGCTGGGGACCCACAAGATGGGGGTCAGGGGGCAGCTGCAGAGAGAACTCCGGGTGGCGCAGAAGTTTTCCAATCTCTGCCCAAGGGAGGTGGGACATTTTTCTCACGCCTACTTCTGCAGGTGATTGTAAACCAAGTCATAAAATACATAAAAATGTAGAAGAAAGAAAGAAGAGAAAACTTAACTTAAAATAATAAAAGCAGAGTAGAAGGCTAAGAGGATATTAAAATGAAAACATTGAGATTTCATAAGAGAAAAAGTTGAGTAAATATTACAATAAAATGTTAAAAGCCCAATACAGATAAAAGGCTAAGACTTAAAATAATTGTGAGAGGTAAATTGATTTTAAGATAAAGAGAACAGAAGAATGGAATCATTGAAAGAAAACGAGAAGAGTAAAAAAAAAAAAAAAAAAAAAGCTAAGATGAGATTAAAGTTAAAGCAAGGTATGAATGAAAAAATAAAAATTAAGAATAAAATAATGTCAAGATAATAAATACAATTTAAGATAAAAGAGACAATAACATAGATCAACAAGGTAAAAGGTTAAACACATCAAAGTAAAAGAGATAAAAGGTAAAGAGGATAACAGACTAAAACCTATGGAAAAAAATGTTGAAGACATAAAAGTAGATGGGCTTGAAGCTTAAGTACAAGATGAAGGAATTAAGAATGAGCTTTGAGTGCTAATACTTTACCAAAGAGAGTAAGGAGAAACATTTCAAAAAGAAAATAAAAGGAAGAAGATTGAACTGAGAGGGATAGATAATAAGAGTAAAGGAAGGGAAAATTTTTAATTAGCACAAACCTAGACAACAAAAGGATCAGCAATGATGACAAAGAAAAAAAAGCTAAAAATCTACGTGATAAACCCAGAGTGTTTCCCCGATAATCTAACAGCCACCAAAACAAGTCTCTCTATTATAAATTCCCAAGGTGGCCTGGGCCCGGCGCCGGCTGAGGACCTGCCGTGGCAGCAGCCCTCGTGGCAAGAGGAGACAGGCAGGGCCACTTGAGCTGCCTGTTTGCCTGAAGCCTGAACTCTGCGTCCGCGCTCTCTCCTGCACCTGCAGCAGCCACCTGCCCGTTGCCGTGTAAGTCAACCAGCGGGGGCTGGCGTGAGGCGCACGCGGCGGGCAGCTCACGCTATGCGAAGGTCTTGGGGAAAAACCGCACGAGGAAGTAATCCCGCAGGTGGCGGGTGGGGAGAGATGCAAGTGGGTGACAGGAGGAATGAACAGTAGCTCTCCTTAGGCATACAGATGCTCAGCATTACTAATCATCAGGGAAATGCAAGTCAGGATCAGAATGAGCCCTGGCAGTTGGCTCAGGCAGCTGGAGCGTCCTCCATACCCCAAAAGGTTGTGGGTTCGATCTCAGGGCAGGACACATGCAGGAGGCAACTGATCAATGCTTCTCTCTTACAGCCATGTTTCTCTCTCTCTTTCTCTCCCTTCTTCTCTCTCTAAAAAAAAAAAAAAATCAATAAGAACATATCCTCAGGTGAGGATTTAAAAAAAAAAGTAAATAGTGAAGGAATAATAATTTACCTCCCCCCCCAAATGAGATATTACTTCTCACCTGTTAGAATGGCTATTATCAAAAAGAGAAAAAATAATAACAAATGTTGGCAAGTACGTGGAGAAAGGAAACCCAGTACACTGTTGGTGGGAATGTAAATTGGGGCATCCACTATGGAAAACAGTATGGAGGTTCCTCAGAAAATTAAAAAGAGAACTATCGTGTGATACAGCAATTCTGCTTCTGGATATATATCCAGAAGAAATGAAATCACTATGCTGAAGAGATATCTGCACCCCCTTGTTCAGTGCAGCATTATTTACAATATCCAAGACATGGAAACAGCCTAAATGTCCATTGACAGATGAATGTATAAAGAAAATGCAAGATATATGTATATACATGTAAATGTACATTACAAATGCATATATATAAATATTATTCAGCTATAAAAAAGAAGGAAATCCTGCCATTTGCAAAAACATAGATGGACCTTGAGGGTATTATGCTAAGTGAAGTAAGTCAGACAGAGAAAGACAAATATTGTATGATCTCACTTATGTATGGAATCTAGAAAAGAAAAACTGAACTTATAGAGAACAGATTGGTGGTTGGCAGAGGTGGAGGTTGGAGGTTGGGGGAAATGAGTGAAAGTGGTCAAAAGGTACAAACTTTTAGTTAAAAGATAAAAAGTTCTGGAGATATAATGTTCAGTATGGTGACTAAAGTTAACAAAAGTACAACACATATTTGAAAGTTGCTAAAAGAGTAGATCTTAAAGTTCTAAAGATGCTCAGCATCACTGATCATCGGAACTGCAAATTAAAACCACAATGAGACATCACCTCACAACTGTCAGAATGGCTGCCATCACTAAATCAACAAACAAGTGCTGGCGAGGATGTGGAGAAGAGGGAACCCTGGTGCACTGTTGGTGGGAATGCAGACTGGTGCAGCCACTGTGGAAAGCAGCAGGGAGTTACCTCAAAAAATTAAAAATGGAGCTGCCTATGACTTAGCGATTCCACTTTTGGAAATGCACCCAAAGAAACCGGAAACACTAATTCAAAAGGGTATATGCACCCTTATGTTCATTGCAGTGTTGTTTACAATAGCCAAGGTTTGGAGGCAGCCCACGTTTCCACCAGTAGATGAGTGGATAAAAAAGCTGTGGGACATTCACACGACAGAATACTACTCAGCTGTGAAAAAGAAGGAAATCCTACCTTTAATGACAGCATGGATGGACCTGGAGAGTATTATGCTAAGTGAAATACTATGCCAGTCAGAGAAAGACAAGTACCATATGACTTCACTTATATGTAGAATCTAATGAGCAAAATAAACTAACAAACAAAACAGAAACAGACTCATAGATACAGAGAACAGACTGACAGCTGTCAGAGGGGAGGGGCGTTTGGGGGGTCTGGGTGAAAAGGTGAAGGGATTAAACAAAAAGACCCAGCAAAACTTGTAGACACAAACAACAGCATGGTGATTGCCAGAAGGAAAGGGGGTGGGGAGACGTAGGAGAGGCCGTAGCGGGGATAAATAGTGATGGAAGGAGACTTGACTTTGGGTGGTAAATACACAATACAATATACAGATTATGTATTATAAAATTGTACCTGAAACCTATACAATTTAATTAACTAATATTATCCCCAATATAAATTCCATAAATAAAAATAAAAAGTTCTTATTACAAGAAAAAAATTCTAATTATGTGAGATGATGGATATGGATACCAACAAACTTACTGTGCTAATCATTTTATAATATATACATTTATCAGATCATCATGTTGTACACCAGAAATGAATACAATGTCAACGATATCTCAATAAAAAGAGAAAAAAATTTAAAACAGTAGCTCGACTCAGTGAAATAGGAATTGAGGCCATCTTCTGAGAGTGAGATGGTGGGGCAAGGATGATTGGGAATAAAAATGATTGGGTACAGCTGAGGGGTGGAGAAGAGGCCTGCAGCTCGGTACTTGAAGACCCCTCATGGGAACCCAGCTATGATTGAAAGCCTGGGTTTTCTAATGTTGCCTGGTGACATCACACTTCCATGCCGATTCTCTTACATGTGGAGTCACCCAGGTGTGTGGTAGGCAGGTGGGTGGAAGGTCAAGAGCAGCCAAATCCTGGGGAGTTAGTGGAAGCAGAGTTAAGTGTATGAGCTTAGGGATGAGCCAGGCCAGAGGGGACGAGTTGAGTAGAGAATGGGACTGAATGTGTGATGAGGGCAAAGAGCAGGCTCAGTGAGAGGGGGCCTGGGACCCTGGGGGAGAGGCAGCCATCAGTGGGACTTTCAGAACAACAGCACTTACTTTGATGTTTTGGAGGGAAAACAGGTCCATGCTTACACAGCACATGAGGCTGCTTGACGGAGAGGGTAAGGCCACTGGGTGTTTAAGGACCATGGATGTTGTTCACATCTCTGAGGACAGTGAAGGGAGATATTGGCTACATGGGTGGTGACAGGTCAGAAAGTCCCTGAGGAAGGCAGGAATAGTTCTGAATGTCAGTAAACAGCACTGATGGGAAAGGGGAGAAGATGGAATAATTGATTTAAGAGGATATAAGTGGAGGTGGTGATGTAAACTAAGGAACATGTGGATCCTTCCTTCTGGATCCTAGGAGTGGAGTGAGTAGGAGGAGCAGTGATCTTCCTTGGAGACCTTGGAGAAGGAGGGGAGTGTTCAACTGAGACCAAGTTGAAGGTGAGAGGATGTGGAGGGTGAGAGGCAGAGGGACTCAAGAATCTCTCTTCTGATTTGAACATGGTGGAAGAGAAGACTTGATTCAGCCCGGGGTGGGGGGTGAGTGGAGTTGGATGGGGCTGAAAGGAGCCTGAAAGGAAAATGTGCAGTTATTCGAACCTAGGATGGTAGTTGTGGGTTGCTGGGGGTGTTGGGGGAGGGGGAGAAATGTGGGGAGTGTTGAGAGGGGTTGGTTTATTTGCCCTTGGACGAGTTAACACAGTCGATCCCATTCCAAGGTTTTGATATGGATATGAAAGATTCTACATACACTGGTAACACAAGGGTGATTTTTATTGCTGTGTTTTTTTTGGGGGGGGGGTATGTTACTGGTAGAGGCGGGGAGGTGGGCCATTTGATATTCCCTCCCAAGTTTTGATGGATCAGAAATACTGTTACAATTAAAGATGAATAGTAAAATTTTAGGACTTCAGAGTAATTGGGAAGAATATTGGTTTGAGACTCAGGGCACAAAAGAGGTTATTACAGATAGTTGGATTGCTAATACTGCTGTGAAATTACCTTTGATTCCCGGCATATTAGACAATAGATATAAAATATTCCTGTGAGCTTGGAAAAATTTTCTGGGGCAATAGCTGCTGGCAACTCCTCTGTAGGTAATTACAACACAAATTCTCACACATCTGCTTAGTGGATGGCCTATCAGTGATGCCTAACGATGATGATTTGTTTCTGGTTGGATGTGTTAAATTGTCAGCTATCAAAAATTTTATGTGCGAGACTGCTGGGAATGATGAGATTGCAAGAGCTTTTTCAAAGTACACCCTCCACAGGAATATTTCAGCATCCTGTGCATCATCTAGCATCTGTTTTTGTGAAGGAGAAAGAGCCTGGACCATCAATTTGAATACCAATTAAATGGCTTCAGAATGTCCTGGTAAATGAGTTGATCCTGGATAATCTGGCTCCTACCAAAAAGGCCGTTGGCTGACAGTGCCTGGCAGAGAGTTAGTTCTCCGTAGCTATTAGCTAGCTAATATTGGCCCGGCCACACTAATGCCAACGCTCATTGACAGCCTTGTGTCAGGCACTGTTACAAGCATGTTTCATTTACTCATCATCAGAAGGTTCTTGGCCATAAAATAAAAATAATATGGAAGACCTGGAGACACATTCCAAGGTATTACATATAAAGATTAAGAGAAAAAATTAATTATTAACTTGCCTGAGAAAACATGCATCTAGGAGTTTAGTGACAAAAAAAGGAGAAGACTTGCAGAATTTAGAGAAATACAGGGAGTTATGAAGGTGACATATATTTAGAGAGGGAAATTCCAGGTTCTAAGAAAACCCTGCACTTAGGGTGGCAGTTCCCAGGTTCCTTAGCCCTTGGGAGTTCCTCGGGACTAATCTCAAAACTTTCCTGATTAACACTTTGGTCCTTGAAAGAAGAACAGATAGATGATCATCTGAGAAGAGAAATTACTCAAAGTCTGTGCAATATAACCCCGAACTTTAATACCATTACCTTAAACACACCACAGGAATTTTTCTTTCGGAGCCATTCAAAAGAATGAATAACTATAATAAAAACATAATTATAGCTAAGATCTGGAAACAGCCCAAGTGGCCATCGGTAGATGAGTGGATAAAAAAGCCGTGGGACATTTACACCATGGAACACTATGCAGCTGTGAGAAAGAGGTATCTCTTGACCTTTGGGACAGCATGGATGGACCTGGAGAGTATTATGCTAAGTGAAATAAGCCAGTCAGAGAAACACAAGTGAGATCACATGACCTCACTCATATGTGGAATCTAATGAACAAGATAAACTTATGAACAAAACAGATCCAGAGACATTGAAACATCCAACAGACGTATTTCAGAGAGAAGGGGGGAGGGTGTGAAGGGATTATATGCATATATGCATAGCCCATGGACAAATGATAGTGCAGGGAAGGCTTGGGGAGGGGGTGTGAGCAGGTGGAGGGGGCCAATGGGGAGAAAAAAGGGGACATCTGTAATACTTTCAACAATAAAGATTAAACCTATTAAAACAAAACAAATACATAATTATAAAATGTAATTAAAGACCTAGCCAGTTTTGCTCAGTGGTTAGAGCATCAGTCTGCTAACTGAAGGGTCTCAGGTTCAATTCGATTCCAGTCAAGGAGGGAAACATGCTGCCATGCTGTGAATTGCCTGGTGGAGAGGCCCACATAGCACATAGCTGAGGGAGCCCTCCCGTCAGCAGTTGGTGAAGAACTGAGGCCCTCAGTCCAACAACCCTTGAGGAACTGAATCCTGCCACCACCCATGTGAGGGAGCCTGGAAATGGTCCTCCTCCAGCTGAGCCTTGAGAGACCCTGAGCCGGGGGCACAGTGAAGCCCTCCAGAATCCCTGACCTATAGAAACTGTGAGATGATAAATGTGTGTGTTTTAAACTGCTAAAAATTGGGGTAATTTGTTATGCAGCAATAGATGACTAATGCAGACACACCTTCATCGAAGACTGGTTGTTGGAAGGCTGTAGTAGAGTGCCCCATCTTGCCTCCCACGTTAGTGTTTTTAGAACTGTAAGCTGCTGTTTAGTGTAAGGAAATGCTTTGCCACAGGTGTGAATTAATCTTTGGATAGGTTTATTGTTTGATGTTTAGGCTCTGAGAGTCAACAACCTTCACAGCATCAGACACGGCCTTGTGTCGTTGAGTTCTGAGGTGATAAAATGTTTACAGACAACTGTCTGAAGCACATTGAGAATAATGATTTTTATCAAACGCTTTAACATTAACAGGTTACCTTCACCATCAGCCATGGCCTACTTATTTTTCAACTCACAGTTAAGGGTTGGGGCACATATAATTTCTGTGTGAGATCTCAGGAATTTCCACATGGTTTTGGGCATTTCAGAGAGCACTCACCAACCCCTGCTATTTGAGATCTACTCACTTAGATGTTTGGATGCAATTTATCCCAGACGCTTTCCGTCGTTCAGTCATGTGAAGTGCAGGTTCAGACAGGGATGATGGGCTGGGATGCTCAGCCTTGGCCCTGGGGTTATCCATAGCAGTGTCCACATCCAAGGATTGCTTCTGATGTTAGTTCTAAGGAGATATCATAGCAGCAGCCAGGACCTGTTAATTGCTCAAAAGAGTTGGGAATTATGTAAGAAAAGAGATTGCAAAAAGTTTGCCTTCTTTGAGTCTATCTGCTAAACAAACAGGCATAATGGGAGGCAATAGTAGAAATAGCAAAGACTTGGGAGTTGGGTGGATCTGAGTTCAAATTTAGGCACCATATTTTACTAGCATGTGACCTGGGGCACATCACTTACTCTCCTGAGTCTCAGTTTCATCATCTATAAAATGGGGATAATAATACCTAACTTGAAGGATTATTACAATTTGTTTAATAAGGTAAAACATATAAAATGCCTAATCTTTATATGCTACTCAAAAAAGAGTAACTGTAATGTTTCCTACTGAGGTCCTGCCATGTCTCCTAATGGGACCTGACGGACACTTAACCCTGGTTCTTCTGATGCCGAGGGGCCGAAACGGGCGTAAACACAGCCCCCATGATTCCCGCGGCTTGCTCTGGAGAAGGATGGGTTGCTAGGCTGTTTTCCTCTCATTTATAGGAACTTTTGGGTGTGCAGATGTGGGAGGGCCCCGCAGGAGAAGCCCACCCCTGGGTCTTCTGATTCCATATCTGGTGTGGAGTGTGGTTCCAGCGCCTCAGGTCATTCAGACGCACAGCTAGGGTGACAATCACTGCATAAAGGACAGAAACTCTGAATTAATTACCCTTTGGGTGTTCCAAGGTAGTTCTGGTTAAGCATAAAAGAGCTGAATTATTCCGCTTCAAGAAAAAGAAATGGCAATCTTTTTCAATTTACAATGGTTTTCTGCGATGCAATGTAATGCCCCTTCAATTACTTACAATCTTTTAGGAGAAATCTATACACCGCTGGCTCTCGTTGGAGATGGTTTGAGGAAAGTAAGGAGAAGGGATTTGTTGAGCATTTGGGAGGCATTGAAGATTTTTAGGCAGGTGAATGATGTGATCACATTTATATTTTACTGGTACTCTGGAGATAGTATAAAGGATAAATTGGAGGTAAAGACTGAAAATAGGGGACCAGTTAGGATGCTATTATAAGGCTCCAGGTTGCAGAACAACAAATAAACTGAAATTTAAGAAGATAGATCTTAAGGTTCAACTGCCAAACATTCAGTTTGTGTCTGTGTGTTTGTGCTTATGTGTGTTTGTGTATATCTTAATGTATGTTTGTGTTTCTGTGTGTGTGTCTCTGTGTGTGTGCATCCATGCATGTGCATGCACAGTGTATTCATGTGTGTGTGTGTGTGTGTGTGTGTGTGTGTGTGCCTGGAGGGCCCCTGCTGCTCAGGGAGGTGCTTCAGCGGCACAGATGTCAGAGCCCTGCGCCGGTGGGACTGCCCGGAGCAGGGTTACACTCAGCCTGGGAAGTTCTTCCCCCAAGGGTCCTCCTCCTGGAGAGTGTGGCAGGGCACCTTGATTTCTTTTTCCAATTAGCTGGAAATAATCTTCCCTGACACTTAACACCTTTTTATTTTGAAATAATTTAAAACCTAGAGAAAAACTGCAACACACAGAACAGAAAGTTGCACAAATAACTCCTGTATTTACTTCACCAAGTTGTTAGTATTTTGCCATGTTAGCTTTCCCTCTCTCTCTCTTAATCTGCCCACATGTATAAAATGATTAGTTGTTTTTTTTTTTGAATCATTTAACAGCAAGCTGCAGACATGATGCCTCTTTTACCTCTAAATATTTCAGCATGGATTTCCTAAGAACAAGGATGTTCTTTTATATAACCACAGCACAATAATAAAATTCATAAAATTTAACATTGTAATAACAATATAATCTAATACACATCCCATATTCAAATTTCAGCAATTGTCCCAATCGTGTCTTTTATGGCTATTGTTTTCTTTGGTCCAGGATTACACATTGCATTTAGTTGTCATATCTCTTTAGCTCTTTAGTCTGGGACAGTCCCTCGGCCTTTCTTTGCCTTTTGTGACATTGACATTTTTGAAGAGTACAGGACAATTATTTTGTAGAACATTCCTCAGTTAGGGTTTGTCTGATGTTTCTGCATAATTAGATTCAGTTCTGCATTTTAGCAGGAATACAATAGAAGTACATCGTATCAGGAGGCACCTGATGTCAAATTGTTGGTGATATTAATGTTGATTACTTGGTTAAGGTAGTGTCTCTTAGGTTTTTTTCACTGTTACCATCTTTCCCCTTTGCAAATTACTGAGCAATTTTAGGGAGATAGTTCCTCCATTTTATGAGCATTTACTAAGTACCAGGCTGTTTTAGGTACTTGACGTACTATATCTCATATAGGCTTCCTAACAAACTATGAAGAAGTTTACTTTTGTATTTCCCGCTTCCCCCTCCTTTCTCATCTTATGGATGGGAACACAGAGGCCAGTCTCAGGTCCTGCAACATGATTGTGACCCCAGAGTCCATGCCTGGTCACTCATTCAGTGTTTCCCAGGAAGAGTCAGACATCCAGAAGTCTTGGTGTCCAGACAGGTAAACCACGTCCTTAGCACGAAGGAACTAAAGGGCGACGCCATGAGGAGTTGACTTCACGTTTCATAACGTGAGACGGGGAGAGGTTGCAGGAGCACAAAATCCTTGCTCTACTACAGATAAGAATGGACAGGGTGCGTTAACAGACTCAGGTCTGCCCACAGTGTTGATCATGTGTAATTCTCTGCAGTTTACAAGCTGAAGTTGACTCCCTGTGTTATGCCATCAGGGGTGCACATGCCCGGGTCATTCTCCATGATCAGGCAGCTCGGTTACTGCTCATTTGATAATGCCGAGGGTGGGACTTGCTGGTCAGGCCATGGTGCTTTTTTTTTTTTTAAGGAGTGGATCCATGACAGAGCAGACTTTAGAGCAAGGAAAGTTATCAGGGATAAGAAGGGCATGATCCATTAATGTAAGAATTGATAAACTGGACTTTATTAAAATGAAAAATTTCTGCTCTGTGAATGACATTGTCAAGAGATTGAAAAGACAAGCCATAACAGGTTGAAAATATTTGCAGAAGACATATCTGATAGAGGACTATAATTCAAAAAATATAAAGAACTCTTAAAACTCAGCAAGAAGAAAACAAACAATCTAATTAAAAAGAGGCCAAAGATCTGAACAGACACCTCAGCAAAGAAGATATACAGATGACAAGCATAAGAAAGGATGCTTCACATAAAAAGCTATTAGGGAAATGCAAATTAAAGCAATAATGAGATATCGCTACAGACGGATCAGAATGATTAAACTCCAGAACTCTGTCAGCACCAAATGCCGGTGAGGATGTGGAGCTCCGGGCGCTCTCATTCATTGCTGGTAGGAATGCAAATTGGTACAGTCACTTTGGAAGACAATTGGGCAGTTTCTTACAAAACTAAACATATTCTTACCATACGATTCAGCAATCTGCTCCTTGGTATTTACTCAAAGGCACTAAGAACTTATGTCCACACAAAAACCTGCACACAGATGTTTATAGCAGCTTTATTCGTAAAATTGCCAAAATTTGGAAGCATCCAAGATGTCCTTCAGCAGGTGAATGGATAAATAAACTGTGGTACATTCAGACAGTGGACTACTACTCAGGGCTAAAAAGAAACGAGCTATCAAGCCATGAAAATACATGGAGGAAACATATTACTAAAAAAAGAAGCCAATCTGAAAAGTCTACATACCTCATGATTCCAACTATGTGATATTCTGAAAAAGGCAAAACTTGTGGAGACAGTAAAATGATCCGTGGCTGCCAGGGGTTAAGGGGAGGGAGGAACGGGTGGGGCACAGATGATTTAAGGGCAGTGAAACTACTCTGGCTGATACTGTAATAGTAGATATATGCCATATAGTTTTTCAAACCTACAGAGTGTATAACACCAAATGTGAATCCTAATGTAAACTGTGGACTTTGGGTGGCAATGGTATGTCAGTGTAGGTTCATCAGTGCCCCTCTGGTGGGGGATATTGATAGTGGGGGAGTCTATGTGTGGGGGTAGGTAGGGGGCATATGGAAACTCTCTGTACCTTTCCCTCAGTTTTGCTGTGAATCTAAAACTGCTCTAAAAAATAAAGTCTATTAAAAACCAAGAGTGGACTTTGATACAGTTAAGTGACCACAACTAATAATCTGAAGGTGTTTCACCAATTACTTAATGAAGATGCATATACTTTAATTTTATTGAGGTCTGAAGGAAGGAGAGATATGGGAAGGAAAAGGAATAGAGGAAGTTGAGGAAGAAAAATTATAAAGGTAAATACAGGATGGAGCAAAAGTAGGTTTTACAGTTTGTTCATATGGAAAATAATACAATAATTAATAAATAGTAATACAAGAATAAACTCTGTGTTTGCCATACTCACAGCTATAAACCTACTTTTGCGGCACCCTGTACAGAGAGTATGTGGATCTGGAATGTGTGTGTGTGTTTTGTGAATTAGGAAAAAGGCACAGCAGGAAAAGCAAGCATCCTTCCTATGGCCTTTTCTGATAATTTTTCATTTTAAATTACATTGATTGGGGTGACATTGGTTAATAGGGTCATATAGGTTTCAAGTGTACATTTCTATGGTACATGATCTGTATGCTGCATTGTGTGCCCACCACCCACAGTCAAAGCATTTTCCGTTACATGTATTTGGCTCCCTTTACCCCATACTACCCCTCTGCCCCCTTCCCTCTGGCATTTTCAACTGGAGGCATAAAAGGGAAGGAATCATTCTATGATCCTTTCCCAAGGGCAGGCTGAGCTGACTCGGGATGTACAGCTTCTGGGAGAAAAAACTTTGTGCTGATCCCTTAAACTGCCTGCCACGACTAAAGCTGGCCTTGGGTCTGCTCCTTGCAATTGCTTTCAATTTCTGAGCCCGACTACCTGACTCTGCCGGTATCCAAATTTAAGAGGTAACCAGGGATCAGGCCAGATCCACAGGGTGACCGCTGGGGAAGGGCTGGGAGAGCCAAGACCCTCACCATCCCCACAACGGCCCCATGAAAACGAGAGGCGAGGACACTGAGGAAAACTACCTACCTTTCAAAGACACAAGGTTTAGTTGTAAGAAAGGGACGAAAGGACACCAGAAATCTCTATCAAATGGGGTGCTGTAAGTGGGGGGGAACCAGTTATGCTCAGGGAGGAAAGAGAAGCCTATATCATAGGTGCTGCAGGGAAATTTGTGTGTTGTCTCATCTGGGGCTCCTGGTGACGGGAGAGAAGCGATTGGATTCTCTCCGGAGATGGGCAGCTCATCACTTTCAGCAGAGCCACTGAACAGTGCCATCGGCCAAGGAATTGGACTAGACACCTTTAGAAAAGTCCCTCCTGATGAGAACCGCTCAGAGAAGATGAAAAAGCAAAGGAAAAAGCTGAAACGAGAAAAATAGGGGAGGGAGGGAGAGGAAAAGGGAATAAAGAGAAAAATTGAGAACCTGCTGACAAGACAGGAGGCACGCTACTTTCACAGTCTCCTTAAGGTTCTTGACCAGAGTGTTTTATTTATTTATTTATTTTTAAAAATATATCTTTATTGATTTCAGAGAGAGGAAGGGAGAGGGAGAGAGAGAGATAGAAACATCAATGATGAGAGAACCATTGATCGGCTGCAGCCCGCAACCCGGGCATGTGCCCTGACCGGGAATCGAACCCTGATCGCCTGGATCCTAGGTCGACGCTTAACCACTGAGCCATGCCCAGCTGGGCTTGACCAGAGTGTTTTAAATGAAAGAGCAGGATTGGGCAATTCACCCACTTCAGAGATTGTTATGCTTTGAGAAACATCTCTCCGTGAATAAATATGTGGTTAAATTAAAAAAATGAGTAACAGGAATAATTGAGAATGTTGCTGATAAGTTTGGGTTTGTGTCTTACTAACATATTCATTTATTAAAATGTTTTTCAGGCTGGAGAGGTTTTCAGAGGTGAGGCAAAGTATGCTGGCCAGGTGTCTTCATGACACGAACCAGGTCACCTGTGTGCTTACACACTTCCCACTTCCCCACCTGCCTTAATTTGTTCGGGCGGCTATCACAAAATGCCATAGGCTGGGTGGCTTATAAGCAACTAAAATTCATTTCTCATAGTCCCGGAGGCTGGGAGTCCAAGACCAAGGCACTGGAAGATTTGTTGTCTGGTGATGCCTGATTCCTGGTGGCAGATCCCTGGTGACAGGAAACCCAAGAGAGAAGTTGAACCAATAAGGGACTTCATATGGCCGAGAACTGACCCTGTTGCTTGGGCAGAGGATGCTGATGGGAAGATAGGGCTGTTGGGGGAGCTGGAGCTACAGAGTGAAGCGGGGGAGCTGGAGGATGTGGAGGAACAGAGTGAAGCGTGTGAGCAGGAATATCCTGGTGAGTAGAGGTGAAGAGGCGATGTGGGGCTTGGGCCTCAGGCCTGAGTGGCCCGAGGGGGAGGGCACAGTAGCTAAAATTGTGCCCCACCAGAGTCAGCCGTGTAGGACTCAAGGGCAGTTTTTCAGGTCAGTGTTGGAACCCAGCTCTGGGGCAGAGGAGCCACAGCACTGGGGTTCCAGGAGGAGATGCAGACAGACAAGCACACAGGCTTGGAGAAGCAGCTGTCCGCCCACCAGTCTGGCTGCACGGGGAAGCGCCTTCCTGTTTGCCCTACTGGCCTGATCCCAGCCATGTAACTTGGGGGACCTCGTGCAGAATGAAAATGTGGGGCCCCTTGTTCAAAAACTAGGAAGAAGTGATGTTAAAAGTACTAAAATATAAAGCTTTTTCCTTTCTCTCATGGTCTCTCTTACAACTTGTCATGGTGATTTTTATTTGCTATGTAATTTTTCTAAGTAAAAAGCCAAATTGAAATTTTAGATGATTAGCATGGATTTTACTGTTGAACTTTATATTGCGTCATGCCAATTTTAAAAGCCAATATAAGACCGTTCAAAGCATGTGTAGAATCACCAAAATGACACAGCTTGTATTTCATGCAGCATGCATGCATATGTATTTTGTTCTGACCAGAGGAGGGGAAACAGGGCACAAAACTAATAACTGCTTTAATTTCACTTCTTGCTATGCGCACGTTCTACCACCACTCTCCACCTTTGCCTCACTGAGGAGGAAGGAAGGACTGCAAGGAAGGGAACCATGGCTTCTTCTAGCTTTTCCTTTCCTTTTATGTCACCATCTTCAATAGAATTGGTAGGAAGTCACTGGCAGGAACTTGAGTGACAAGTAAGGAAGGCTGTGGTGGGGTTCCTCAGGTGTTCTTAGAAAACTCTTTCTGTGTTCGAAGCAGGTTCTGGTTTGAACAGAAAATGTGGCCTCTTGGGGCTGTCAGAGCCCCTGCAGACTCACTTGTAGACGTAACATATACCTTGTCCTTTTGAGTCTTGCAGAGGCATCGTAGGTTCACAGGAATTCTAGGTTCATGGGGCAATGAGACCCCTCTCTGCTAATGGGGCAGCAAGGAGCTACGGGGAGCTTGCATATCAAGCATGTTGCCTCTGCTCACTAGCATGCTCCATTGTCCCACTGGGTTTCACTTACCAAATACAATTTCAAAGCTAAAATTAGGAATTTCTGGGCAGGAACAGTAGAAAATTAAACGGAGCAGGCAGGGCGCTCCAAGGGCAGGCAGGGCTCTGTGACTGCTCAGGTTGAACTTGCATGAAGCTGGCCCTGCTGAAAAGGACAAGTTCTGCTGGCAGAAGCAGTCACAAGTCAGAAACCAGGGTTGTGGTTTGTAACCAAAATTGATTCCTTCTGGTGTTATTTTTAATTTAGATTTTTAAAATTGAGGAGCTCATTTTTATTTAGAAATGTTATCACTTCTGTAATTAACCTCACATTACAAGCGAAATCATCTCCTGCCTACATTAATTTGAGCAGGGGAATACAGAGCTGGGGGAGGAGCAGGATTAGCAGCTGGGGAAGTCAGAAATCCCTGAAAAGCTGTCAATCAGGCTTGTTGCTGGAGCAGAGGGAAAAGCTAACTGCCTAGTTATCAGGTCTGGGATGCCACCGTGAGAATGGCTCATCCTGGAGGCTCGGAGACCCAGCTGGGTGGGACAGGTGAGAAGGAAAATGGACAAAACAGACCCTGGCGATTTTCAGCAGAGGCAACTGGTGGCTGTCCTGGCTGGGGAGCCACAGGAAGGTCATGGCAGGCATCCAGGCTGGCCACATCACTGAGTCTGAGCTCATCACTGGCAGTAGGGTTAGAGCACAGGACACTAGTTTCTGGGGAACAAACATAGAAGGTCAAGCAAGTCTGATTCCATCTCCTAGAGGAATTGGTGGTGATGAAGACAAGTGTTTAGGAGCTCTGAGGACAATGTGGACACTGGGAGAAAAGGCAGGTGTTTGTTATAAGAAGCAAGGCAAGCAGGATTCCTGGCACCGGGTCTGGGATCCAACGTCTGGGCAGGAGCACTCCCAAGCTCAACAACTGAGTTCCAGAGGTGCAATGGTCCCTGGATTTCTCTGACCACAGGATTAGCTGCTGTGCCCGAGGAAGAGTAGAGTGGTCCCAGCTGGGAATTTGGAAAGATGTAGGAGTGGGGAGCCAGGGGAGTTGTTACCTTATGTGCACCATTTCTCCTGGAATGCATTGGTTTGCTCCCTGATTTCTATTTTGTTAGACTATTAAACAATTTTCAGGGCTCAGAATTCACTTAATTCTGTGCTGGTCCTTTTTCCTCAGGAGTTCTAGTGCTTCAAGCCATGTATATATGAAACACAAACACACAGACAAAAATTCACCAGGCAAATTGTTTAACATCAACAAATTGCAAATCAGTCAATCAATCAATCAATCAATCAATCAGTCAATAGATTGGAATCAGTTATCAAACATTAAATCTTGCAATTTCCAAGCGATAGCCTGTGGCCAGTGATTGATGTACTCAATCAGATGGCACACCTATTAGCTGGCTGGGCACAGGAAACGTGACCTGTCACCCTTCCAGCAGCTGTGAGAGAAGCCAAGGTGTTGTGATTCCCCATCATTTGAGGCTGGGATCATTTCAGGATTCATGGGAGTCCTGGAATGCTCCAAGATGCAGGTAATCGCATTTCCTCTGAGCCAGGAATCCAAAGGTTCCTTGCACAGGGTACATGGCTGGTGTGTGTGTTGGGCTGAGTGATTAGGGAGCCTACATTTGCAAAAACAATGCCTCATTTCCTGACTTTACTAGCGACTGTAGTGCTTCTTAATTAATTATTAACATGTCGTCCCTCGGCTTCCAAGTCATGACTCCTGCATCTGTTTTTTGCCTCTTCCTTTCCATAATCCATGAGGTTTTGCACATTTTTGGGAAATCCAAGTAACAACCCTTCTCTGGTAATGGGAAAAGGCAAGGGCAGGTGGTTTGAATTCTTTGGCATTTCCCTGAAGTGGTCTGTAGATCTGATCCAGTGACTTAGTTTCGCATGTATAATTAATTGGGAGCATGCCCACAGCTCCTACTAAGCTGCCTTATTTGCACTGTGTAATTAGCAGATGCAGGCCTGGTCTGTCAGCCAATCAGAATTTCCAGGGACAGACAGCGCAAGGTCATGAATGAAGATTGTGTCTTGACAGGCCTTGAAGGGAAGTGAAAATAAGCAGGTTTTGATTTGCACCTATGGTCACGCAGGCTCTGAAAGATGTCATTTTTAGATATTTCCTGTGTTTTCCTTTAGAGTCACAATACGTCAGGCTCAGCTAAATGAAGAACTAAATTAAAACTGTCATTTCAGCTCATAAATAACAGATGTCTAATGCATTTAATTATTTATAGTCTTGAATCTTTCAAAACTGAAAATGACTATACACATTTTTAATGGAGTTCTTGGTAATTTGCCGCCTGACTGATAAGATTTGCCGATAATCTCGGCTTGCAAACATGAGAAATAAAACTGAGACTGACTCATTAATTTCACGAGACTGCTTCTTTGCTCCCGTGTGGCTTTAACAAAATTTAAATTAAAGTGAAATCTAATCACAACAAAATGATGTTCATATACTCATATTAATAATTGAGTTTTCTGAGATCATGCGGTAGGTACCTGGACGCCAGAGATTTTTGCATTGCCTGAAAAATCAATGCTTCATTGTTCTCTAAACTGTCTCCTTGCCAGCAGGTTGTGACTGGACTGATCAGAGGAAACTTAAACATACGGCCCCTGAGCATGCCTCCCGGATCATATTTGCACATTTGGCGAGGACTTTAATGTTAGTTTGCAAACTGGCCCCAGGACATGGAGAGCAGGGAGAGACCAAAGAAAGAGGCAGATTATTCCAGATTGGTGGTGGCAGGTTTAATCAGCAAGGGAACGTACGTACGAGGCTTACCTTGGGTACTGAAACATCTCTGCACCCACCTGACAGAATCTTAAAAGTTTATATAGAGGCTTTAACTGAATTTGGTCCCATAAACCATCTAGACGGTCTCAACAACACATTGCTCTCTTAAGGCTGCAGCCCTGAACAGGTCTCCCACTGTGGGAAAAGTGGGCAGAAATGTACATTCTGAGACCAGGGGAGGGAGTGAAAAGCCCTTGATGACCAGGGTCCAGCTGGTGGGTCAATCAGTGGTCATGTCCTCTTGATGACCTCATCTGACACTTAAGAATGATTAAAAAAAATTCATTATTGTGACTTCAGCAGTACCAGGGAGTGCCTTTCGTCCCTAGAGTATTTATCTCTTTTCATTTGAGTGAAAGATCTCCCAGGTGTTCATTAATACTCCAAAATGACTTAAATGCACACTGAGGTATAACTGGCCTATGTCAGATCCCGAGAGTAATTTTTATTAAGAGGAGAGAAGAAATAGGATGCTTCAGCTATCTGAGTAATTACTTTCTTGGTGGGCAAAGATAAACATTTACTTTTGCTTACTGGTGTAATGAGAAGTGAATTAATTTGGGGGTTATAAAAACCTAAGTTTGAGTCTTAGCTATAACAATTACAAGCTAGTGTCCAAGAGTAAGTTACTTAGAATCTCTAGGGCTCAGTTTCTTCATTTCTAAATTGGACATAATAATACTTGCTTCCCAGGGATGCTGTACAAAGTAAATGAGGCAACATATCTAAAACACCTATTCTTAGTAGGTATACGAGAAATATTAGGGATGCTTGTGTCTGGCTGGGAGAAAAGCAAAAAGTTGCTCATTAGTAAAGTAATTGTATTAGTTGTTCCCTATGGTTCTTTTCAGCTGAGAGTGCCTGTGTCCTCTGCTCCCCAGTCTTGTTTTACTTCTTCAAAAATCTTCATTGATGTCTCAGTTCTTAGTGCTTCCCTTTGGGACTTCCCTGGATCATTTTACTAGTCACTGCTGCTCAAATGTGTGCTTTGGAGCAAAGCTGTCAGTGCCCTCTGCACAGAAAGATATTTCCCCAGCTCGTCCACAGTCAAGTGTAACCCCCATGTGTCACCAGTTCGTCTCAGAATCCATGGCATGTCCCAGAGGTCCTGGGGTGGCCAAACCCTGTGTCTCACTCCTGAATGTGGCAGGGGCCACGTGTCGCTCCCGGGAGAACACGAGGACCGTGGTGGGATGGAGAGGGTATGCTTGTCTAAAATGGTGCAACAGCTCCAGGCTGTTGTTGCTAAGCACAAATGAGGGCCCACTGTTGCCAGGTCTGTAGATTTTTCAAGAGAAAACAGATACCAAAGTGTTTATGTGAAAACTTCCAAGTTTTAATGGTGGCAAGCTATTCACATTAAACAAAACGGAACGGAGCCTGTGAGGATCAATGTCGTGCCATCTAAACAGAGCAGGCCTGTGCCTTTCCTGTTCTGACCTGTGGACTTGCGGTGTTTCATTGGCCAGACTTCTGGGTGCCATTTATCTCTCAGGGGTCTTAGGCCTCCTGGGAGCAGCTATGATTTCTCCTTTAGTAGCTATAAAGATTTCTGTCTTTCTCTCATGGGGTTCATGACATTTTGATATAGTCGTTTGGCTGCTATAATGATATTCACATCTATTTTATGACCATAAAAAAAGAGTTATTGAACTTAAAAAAATCAAGTGATGCCTTTAACCCTCGCTCCATCTCTGACTTTCAAGCCCCCATCATTCTCCATCCCTGAATCTCACTCCATCCCCATGACTCCCCAGAGGTAAGGAGTTTGGAGATGAGATAAGAATGTTTATAGTGTACAAATCTTGTATTTTAATGGTTTAAGTTTTAGGCCTTGTGAAACAACCCAATATTAAAACAAAATATCCTGGTTAAGATCTTGAAGAAATGAGTGTTCTTAGCCCTGCTTTCTCCTGGCAAAGGCTGTTCCTCAAAGACTGGAATACATACTACGGATCATCCCCAGTACAGTCTGGGGCAGCACATAATAAATATACCAGCGCTCCTACAGCAATGTGTGGATATTCATCCTGAATAGGATAAAGAGAGACCGTAAATGGCCACAGAGCAGTCCAGGCCAGGTTTTGATGCCAAATGAACTACAGAAAAGACTGTAGTTTGGATATCAGAAACTATGGAGGAGGGACTATAAATCTTTACATGAATCATAGTCCTGTTGCTATCTGGTCCTTAGCATGGCTTCAGTGGAAAACCTCACGCTGATCTTCTTTATACGAATCCATGCGTTCTTATTTTATTGAATCATAAGAGTTACATAGGGCTATTTGAATTTGCTGTATTTTCTAAATCCCTACAGTGAACATATATTTTATTTTTTTAAATTTTATTTTTGTTTAAAATATTACAGATGTCTCTTTTCTCCCCAATGACCTGTTCCACCCCATCCCATCCCCCTCCCCAGTCCCTCTCCCCACCATTGTCCGTGTCCTTGGGTTGTGCATATATGCATATAAATTCTTTGGTTACTCTCTCCCCCTCCACCCACCTGCCCTCCTCCATCCCTCTGACATTCGTCATTCTGATCTATGCTTCCATGTCATTGAATCTATTCTGTTCATCAGTTTATTAAGTTCTTTAGATTCCACATATAAGCAAGATCATGTGATGTTTGTCTTTCTCTGCCTGGCTTATTTCGCTTAGCATAATTTTCTCCAGGTCCATCCATACTGTCCCAAAGGGTACGAGATCCTTCTTCTTTACAGCTGCGTAGTATTCCATGATGTAAATGTCCCACAGCATTTTTATCCACTCATCTACTGATGGGCACTTGGGCTGTTTCCAGATCTTAGCTATTGTAAACTGTGCTACTATGAACGTAGACTACTCAGCAAGAGGAAGACAAGCAACCCAATTAAGAAATGGGCAAAGGACCTGAAGAGACACTTCTCCAAAGAGGACACACAGATGGCCAAGAGACACATGAGAAAATGCTCGACATCGCTAATCATCAGAGAGATGCAAATTAAAACCACAATGAGATATCACTTCACGCCTGTCAGAATGGCTGCCATCAACAAATCAACAAACAGCTCCTGCTGGCGAGGGTGTGGAGAAAGGGGAACCCTAGTACACTGCTGGTGGGAATGCAGACTGGTGCAGCCACTATGGAAAACAGTATGGGGGTTCCTCAAAAAATTAAAAATGGAGCTGCCTTTCGACCCAGTGATTCCACTTCTAGGAATGTATCCTAAGAATCCTGAAACACTAATCAGAAAGAATATATGTACCCCTATGAACATATATTTTATAATTTAAAAAATGTACTAAAATTTCACTTGACATTTTATAAAGTTGGGGTAGTAGGATGTATAAACCTTGTGTGTGTGTAGGTTGACCTGCTAAAAACTTACCTGTGCTTTGCTTTTCACTTCTGTAGTATGAAGTTCTGTCTACTGATAGGTAGAAGGAATTCCCCCCTTGCCCATCAACCTCTCTTCCTCTCTTCATCCCTTGACCCTCACAGGAGTAAACAGGCCTCTGTGTTTCCACAGTCTTATTAAGGAAATGGAAGGACTCTGGTTTCAGGGGGTGAAAAGACACCTGGGAGAGGAGGAGCAGTTGCAAGTTCCATAAGGGTGGATGGGTGAGTGGCCTCACACGGGCGTAATGCCCCGAAGGCAGCAGGATCTCAGACAATGACCTCCTGGAGCTCTGAACTGGTTGGTAACTAATTATGGTGGTGCTTAGAGCCCAGATTACTTATCATGGATGGAGGGGCATTGGGATCTGCTTAAGCAAAGCTACATGGATCAGTAGTGACAGAAGGAAGCTCAACAGCATTACTATGAGGCTGAGAAAGACAGCGGCAAGGAAGGTCTGCTGAAACAGACATCAGGGTCCATCCTTATCAGAGAGGAGGTTAAGGACCTTTATGGGTTAAGTTCTCTGGGGCCTTGAACCATCCAAGGGAGAATAGGGAGCTCCTAGAAGATGATACTGGATGTGAACCAATTGTGAGAAAAACAAATGTGACATTCTTTGCATCTGAAGACTGAGGTACTATCTATAATTGCTATAACTGAAAAAAATGATATGATACAGAAAACAATTATATCCAAGTTTTAAGAATTTGAGTATCTCTTGTATTATTTTGTAGTATTATCTGTCCAATGTAATAATGTGATCAAAAAGGGAAAACAATAGGTTGATCTAATTTCTGATATAGTGGGGAAATACTAGACATCTAAGGAAGGGTTGGAGGGGAGATGACAAAATGGGATAAAACCACAGAAATAGGGGATTGGAGGGCCCAACTCTACAGGTTTAGCAGAGGGTCAACCTGCTTCTAGATGAAATAATAGTTAATCAGTGGTTTCCAGTCTAGGATCCTTTGACTCTGGTGGTCAATGTATATTGTATTGGGACTCCTGAATTTCTGAAATTCAGATGGCAGTCTTGCATTTCCTTCTGAAGTGGCTGTATGAGCTAGCAAGAACACCTGTCTCTGTGCTTTTGCATGAGATTCTATTATGTAAGTGTGGAAACAGTTTATCCAATACTCATCAGAAACTGTGTATAGTTTTGATGTGTATCAATGATTAATAGAAAATGGGGGTGGGATGAGTAATGATCCAACAAATGTTTGTTCAGTGGTCAAAAATACTGCCAATACCTAGTATTGGGTAGGGGGGCTTTATAAAGAAGTCCTAAGGGAATGTCTGGGAAGCCCCGTGGACATGATTCTGTCTCTCATACTCTCCGAAACTGAGTAGCCAGTCATTCCCTGTGCCTTGCTGCCCAGCTGAATGGCATCTGTTTCTGTGGGCTGTGCACATGGGTGGCAGCCAGCTGCCTCCCGATGGAGCTGTTCCTCACATCATTAAATGAAGAGGAGCCTGCCCTGGCCAGGTAGCTCAGTTGGCTTGAGCGTTGTCCTGATATGCTAAGGTTGCAGCTACACCAAGGTTGAGGGTTTGATCCTTGGTCAGGAGGCAACCAATGCATACACCAATAGGTAGAACAACAATTCTCTCTCTCAAATCACTAAATAAAAATTTTTAAAAAAGAGAGGCTTTGTTTTCAGAAGAGTGGAAGATTTTCATTTTTCATGTTGATGAATGTTTAATCATTCAGGTTCTCACTAAGTGAACTTGGGCCAGTCAGTCCTCCGGTAGCTTTGTTGCCACAGGACTCTTAGACTTATTTCTTCATCATCTTTATCTACCATCTGCTTCTTCCTCCGGCCGTCTGTGGGTGCCCTCTCCTCTCCGTCCACATGCGTCCCTGTTCCTGCCTCTCCGCCTCCCCATCCATCTACTCTTCCAGCGCATCCATCAGCACTTACCCTTCCCAGGAGTTGTATCACTACAGAGCCACTGCTACGTTCTAGGGACCGTGCTGGCTCATGTGTCAAGTTCCTTGCAAAGACTAGTTGCTAAGTAGTATTTATCTCTTCCTACCTTTCACACCGACTCCTCACGCAGAATAAACCGCACTTCGCCCTTTCCGTGTTAGGTGATGTGATTAGGGCAGAGGAAATGCAGGGGCTCCGCACAGACCTCTGCCGCGGGGGGGAGTTGGGGGGAGCGCCCTCGCCGGGCCCTGCGCACCTGCCCCGAGGGTGTGTGAAGGGCCCGCACGCCGGGCTGCAGCGTGCAGGTGGATTCTGATGGGGGCGGGAGCGAACAGGGAGGTCAGAGCGCATTGACTTTCCTGCCATTAAAAATGGGTAGCAGTGTTTAAAAGATGAAGAGGGACAGAGGGCATAGAAGCCAAGAGGAGCATCACATGCAAATAAAATGCAGTTTGAGACCAAAAGCAGGGAATTGAAAAAGGGCTGTAAACAAACAGCCTCCATTTCCAGATGAAGAGAGGACAGCAGTCCCATCAGTCCCCCAAAGCATATTGACTCGGCAAACAGATTTCGCATTGACATTTCCCAGGAACGACAAAGGCAATAAAATACCAAAAAACCAATCTGATTCCAGCAGCAGTGGTACTGATTTAACGACGTTTTTGCCCCAGTGCCGAATTTCACAAGGCAGCGTTGGCGAGACGCTGCCCTTTCCAAACTTCCATGGAAATATTTTCCATCATTTTGACATTTCATTTAAAATGAAATATAGGAGATATTAAAAATTCATGTTCATGACAGGTATTATTTGTTTGACTTTGAAATATACAGCGAGCGCACTGTTAATGAACAGCGAGGGAAGTATCAGGATGGCGTGCGCGCGCATATTCATGGCCCACTCCCCACTTCGGGAGAAAACAGCCGCGGCGGCAAGGAGGGCTGACCTTTTGCGGTTCTAAAATCCATGCGTGTGTGGTCATGAATAATTGAATATGGAATAATAAAAACGACCCTTTTTGGGGGTAATTCAGGTAAAAGCAAAATGCCATGACTTTATCCTAGAAACATGAACCTCAATTATTTCTGAATTTGCATGAATTACATGAATATCTCACTTGAAACGTTACCAGGATGCAATCACATTAATTCATCCAACTGCCAGCACGCCATCTGTGTTTCTCTGCAGTCGTTTCTCCACCCCGAGGACGGTGCAGTCCTTGGGCTTTGGAGGGAAAAGGCTCCCTCCCTTGAATCGTCTATTCTCCTCCCATTTAGACTCTAGGAGGAAATTGCTTTTTTCTAATCTGGGAGCCGCGGTTTCTACACTGCTCTGGGTGAAGGGAAGGAAAGGGACTGTTTTGTGTTAATTACCATTGGCACAAGAGAAGGACCCTAAAAGGGAATGAGAGAAAAGAGTGGGAAGGAGAACCCAATTCCTCACCCAGTAAGGCCAGAGAGGGTAGCCTTGAATTTTCTCTTACTCAAAAACATGATCAAATTTATTATTTTTACCCTAAAACATTAAGGTGTAGAAGTGTTCCATTCTTAAGAGTTTTCTGCCATGTAAAATTCTGTGAACACAACACAGTTTTCTCACTGATTTTCTTAATAGATTAGAGTTTCGTTTGTTCACAGATGCTTTCAACATGCCTGCCACCTGCTGGGCACAGGGAAGAGACAGGTTTGGGCCTTGCAGACCTGAGTCTAGTGGGGGAAGACTGTCAGGAACTAGGAATTGCGAATGGTGAGCAATGCTAACAGGGGAGGGTGGTTTATTGGAGGTGCTCGGGACAGGGGACCAGGCCGTCTGAAGGTTCTGAGAGAGGCCTGGTGAGCCTTGAAGGTGGAGTGAGAGGTGGCCTCGAAGAGAAAACAGGTGTGAAGGCTCCAAGGGGAGATACCTTTCGAGGACGATCACTCAGCTGCTGTAAGGGTAACAGCAGCATGGAAACACCAGGAGAGATTAGCTCTCCGGGATTCTAGTGCTGGTTCTGCCATTTATTAAGGAACAGAGAGGTTGTGATGTTTGTTCAGGGTCACACAGTCTGTCTTCTCATTTGTAATTTCTGTGTGGAGAGTGGGGTGGGCGAATGAGGGTTGGATTTAGTGGTCTGAAATTCTATTTTTGAACACTCAATAGTTTCTTATGTTTGCGCATGCATGTAAAGGATACCATAAATCAATACCAGTGCTTTCATTTCTTCTCTCTAGGATTTTCTTTTAAAATTTTACATATCCCATGGACTATGGCACTAGACCATAAGTTCTAAGTTTAAGAGAAAAGGAACCTTGTCTTTTTGTTCTCCACTGCCTGGGAGAGTTCCTGGCACATGGTGGATGTGTAATAAATAAGGCTGAACAAATAAATACGATTGAAAGTTAACAACTTACCTGTGAGTTAGCATCATAATGTGAAAAGCCAGGTGGGCACAATATTAGGGACCAGACCCCTGGGTGAGGTGAGGGTACCGGGAAGAAGTATGGGGCATAGTGTCAACAAGCACTGACCTGAGTGAAGTTTTCACTTTTTCAGCATCGAGTATGTTTATGTTTTATGTCAGAAAGTTTAACATACCTTTATTTTCAACAAAGCAAAGACTTTCCTGGGTAGATTCCAAGTAGGAGATGGTAATGAAAAGGAGCAGAAAGCAAGGAGGTGGGCAGGTCATCTGATTCGCTTATCAGAACAATACTACAAAGGCCAGGAGTTCTAAGAAAGTCCAATTTACGCTCCTCATCATTTCCATGTGTTTTTTTTTTTCATATTTAATCCCTATATTTAGTCGAATACTTCACATACTTCCATCCTGACTCATATTTCTAGCATATAATTCCTTTTTGTTTTACAGTCCCAATAAGGCTTTAAGATATCGACTTGACATCATAATATCTTTATGCTCACCCTGTAGCACATAACCCTTTCAAAGATGTTGCCATTAGGATCTTACAGAGAAAAATCTGCCCACCGTGCATGCAAGGGGAGATTTTCTTTATTCTGTAGATTAGGAAGATGACACATAGGGTGAGAGGGCCTCCCTAGGGTCACAGAGTGGCTCAGTGCCGGCACACTCAAAGCAGGATAACTCAAGGAAGGTTTAAGGAAGAGTTGACATATCTACAAAGATTTGCACATGGTGTAGGGAAAAGTCATAAGAGGTAGTGCAGAATCCTAGAGCTATAATCAGTGGGGCTGTTACTACGTCTAGGTCCGAAGGCATGAAGCTATTAGCAAAACACAGAGATAGGCAGAGATGTACAGAGGGGGCCATCTGAAAGTAGCTAAGACCTTTGTGGAGGGGCACAGCCACCCCTTTGTGACACCACAGGGGGAAAGCCAGGGGAACAAATACCTCAGCTTCCTTCTTCTCCATCCTGCTGATTTGTTGTTGGTGCTCCCTCTCCAGCAAACCCAACTGTAAGCCAGAGGCAAGGAAGTTCGCACTGGTCAGTCTCCTGGCACTGAGTAGGTTGGACAAGTGTGGAGAGTGATCTGGGAAGCAAAGGAAGATGTCTGTCACACCCATCAGTCTGAGGTGGGGTTGGGACTGGAAGTCATATCTCCAGATCCCCTTCCCATTGCTTGTCCACATTCCATGCTTTCCCACAGGGGAGAGAATCTGCATTCACAACACCTGGCCCAAAACCACTTGGGAGCTCTCTGCTATTTGATCCCTATATCTTGAGGATTTCTGGGTAGAAAACAAGATTTTTGGTAGATATATCATTTATTCACTTATTATTCCTGCACATCCTTAACTTTGACTATTGAAAGTTGGCTGTATATCAAATTCCTGATTCTTCTGACCATAAATATGAGAATTTGTTTCCTTGCTCCAACTGCAAGGTGATTTTTGAAACAGAACAACTGATTATGTAGTCTAGCTGCGCACATCGGAATGTTGATTATGTGAAATCTCATAAGGAATTATAGTCAATGCCAATCATTGTGTGAGTGAAGGTCAAATCTTACATGTTCTGTTGGTGTCATCAGCATTTTTAGGATAAATCTTTGAAGCACACATATTAATATTGGGATACCTGTCAGCGCTGAAGGCATCTTTGAGAAATTAAATGCCTGTGAACTACATAAGAAAAAATGTAGGAGAGAGAGAAAAACACCAGGGTCCCCATGCACAAAATTGTTGGTTTAAACAATTTTGATCAGTCAGCTTTTTAAAAGTGCTAAATATAGCCCAGATATTTGAGTTAGCCAGAAATACTGCTTCCAGGTTTTAAATGTTCAGTGAGCAGCTGTGGAGGCTGCATGTACGTATGTGCACATGCATACGACGTTGCTGGAGCTCCATCTAAAATCAGAGCTGGGAATGCATTTGTAGAGGCAATGCATATAGTATGACAATTAGAAGCAGTTCCTCTGGATTAAGACAAGCCTGGGTTCAAATCCTGGCTCCACCACTTACTTAGCTGTGTGATTTTTCTGAACCTCAGTTTCCTTCTGCGTAAACTAGGAATCATAATAGTACTCTTTGCCTCCTTGAGTTTGTATCAGTTAGCTTTTGCCAAAAAGCCTCAGTGGCACAGAGCAGCAGTGGCATGTGTCTGGAGTCACATGAATACTGGCCAGCAGCTCGCCAATCTTGACTGGTGTTGATCACTTTTCTGGGTGTTGGCTGATCTAAAATGGCTTAATCTGGGATGATTTGGGTGAGTGACTGTGCCATGTATCTTTCATCCTCTAGCAGGCTGGCTTGGGCATAATCTCACGGTGATGGCAGAGAGCAAGAACCGCAAGCAGAAACACAGAGGCACTTTTCAAGCCTCTGATTGCTTTACGGTTGCTCATACTCTGTTGGCCAAGGTTCTGCTGCTAAGCCTTGAGTCAGAACGGGAGGAACTACACAGTTGTGTGCAAAGAATGTGGACACAAGGAGAGAGGAAGAGTTAGGGCCATCAGTGCAGTCAATCAACAGCAGTATAACGAGGCTTATGGGGGAACAAGTACTCAGCACACGGAGGTCATTTAATAAGTGGTAGTTGTTATTGTTATTTCCTAGTCACGTCACAGCTAGCATCTATCCAGGTCTTTTTTTTCTTCTAAGCTGGTATTTGTGTTAATTTATGGTCTTATAGAAATTGTTGCTTTAAAACAGAATGAAGAGCTATGGATTCAAAGCCTGGCTATGAAACTAACTCTTGATACACCCACACTGTGTGATGTGGAAAGGAGTGCGTGCTGGGAGCCAGACAGACCCTGGTTAAATACTTTGACCACTTTCTGTTCTTTGATCTTGTACCTTTTTTCTCCTTAATCTCCTTAGCTGCAAAATGCAGATAATTATATTTATTCTGCTGGGTTTTTGTGAAGATTAAATAAGAAAAACAGGTTTTATATATTTTTCTCAATATTTGTCACACAGCTTGTGTTCAATAAATAGTAGCTATGATTATTTATAACTTTAGTAATCTATGTTTGTAGGAAAATTAGAAAAACAATTACCAAATTTATACTATATAGTATAATAACTGTTGACATATTGATTCCTTTACCATATTTTCCTTTGCATATATTTTAAAAATTAGGGTTAGATTCCTTATCCTAGTCTAGAAACATTTTCCTCACTTAATATAACATGACACGCTTCCACATGAAGAAATAGAGATCTACAGCAACGCTTTTAATAGATGTATCATATCAACTGTGTGGATATATTCTAATTTATTGAACCAATACCCTATTGTTGAATTTTTAGATTGTTTCTAATTTTTTACCATATCAATGACACTGCAATGAATGTTGTTTATATTTTATATCGATGTGTTTCTTTAGGTTAAAATTTTGGAAATAAAATTGCTGGGTTAAATGATATTCACTTAAATTTTTTTATAGTTAAATATGACAAACATATATAGAAAAGTATACAAAATCTGAGTGTACAGCTTAGTGAATCACAATAAACATTCATATAATCACCACCCAGCTCAGAAAACAGTACAGTGCCAGCCCCCAGAAACCTTCCTCTTGTGTCCCCTCTCAGTCATTAACTCTGCCCACTCCCCAGAGGGAACTACCACCTGGACTTTTAACACCATACTTTAGATTAGCCTATTTTTGAATTTTACATAAATGGATTCATAGCATATGCATTTTTGGGCTTTGTTTTACTCCACTCAATATTCTGTGAGGTTAATAAAATTGTTCAACGTAGAAACAATACACTCATTTTCCATGTATATTATTTCATTATATAAATAGGTAATTGATCTATTTTATTGTTGTTGAACAATTTGGGTCATCACCACATGGACTCTTAAGAATAATGTTGCTATTATCAGACGTGAATGTGCTTTCTCGGTGTGTCTGTGAGTGCGTTTCTGTTGGGTATATTTATTCCCAGGCCTGACCTGCCAGATTAGAAAGTATGTGCGTCTCCATCTTTAGTCGCTAGTGCCAAACTCTTCCAAGATGATTGTTCTAATTGACACTCCTGCCTGCAGGACCTGAGAGATCCTGTTGCTCCACGTTCTTTTTAACACCTGGCATTTAAACAACTTAGCTATTCTGGTGGGCACACTGGTATTCACAGTGGTTTCACTTGTATTTCTCCAATAACAATGAAGTTGGAGTTGAACACTACTTCGTATGTTTATTGAGCCATCTGGACGTTCTCTGTTCAGAGGTGCTTGTTCAAATCTCCTGATCATTTTTCTGCTGGTTATCCGACTTTTTAAGAAATTGATTTGTAGGTACTTCCTTTATATTCCGAATAAAGCACTTGTTGAAAAACGTGTTGCCAATATGTTTCCCCACACTTCAGTTTGCTTTTATATTCTTTCATAGTGTCTTTTTATGAACATAAGTTTCTTAATTCAAAGATAGTCAAATCTATCACACCCATCTTTCCTCCTTTTTACTCTTTGTGTTTTTTGTGTGTTCTGTTTAAGAAAACTTTTCCGGACTTGGAGGACAGTAACCTCCTATACTGTATATTCTCTTTTTATTTTTATATTTAAAAAAAATATATATTTATTGATTCAGAGAGAAGAAGGAGGAGGGAGAGAGGGAGAGAGAAGCATCAATGATGAGAGAGTCATTGATCGGCTGCCTCCTGCATGCCCCCTGCTGGGGATCGAGCCGGCAACCCGGGCATGTGCCCTGACCGGGAATCAAACCGTGATCTCCTGGATCCTAGGCTGATGCTCAACTGCTGAGCCACGCTGTGCAGGCTATACTGTATTCTCTTTAAAAATATTTTTCTTGCCCGGCCGGGCGTGGCTCAGCGGTTGAGCATCGACCTAGGATCCAGGCGATCAGGGTTCGATTCCCGGTCAGGGCACATGCCTGGGTTGCGGGCTCGATCCCCAGTAGGGGGTATGCAGGAGGCAGCCGATCAATGACTCTCTCATCATTGATGTTTCTATTTCTCCCTCTCCCTCTCCTTTCCTCTCTCTGAAATCAATAAAGATATATTTAAAAAAAAAAATTTCTGCTGTTTGTTTGGTCTTTCACACCTGGACTTACAATCTACCTGGATTTGAGTTTTGCACAGAATGAGGCAGGAGTCAAAATTTTATTGTTTTCCATATGGACATTTTATTGTCTCAGGACCCTTTAGTGACAATATTGTCTTTTCCCCATTGCTCTGTGGTGCCACCTTTATTTTAAATTAGTGACCATATATATGTGTATATGTTTCTGGTCTTTCTATTCTGTTCCATTGATTTTTTGTCTATAAACCTTAGTCTCTAGAGGATATTAATTTTTTAAAAAGGTTTTTGTCACATATTGAAGAAAGGCATTTACTTGCTATCTTTAAAAAAAGGTAATAAGCTCCTTGAAGGTACTTTTCTTACAGAAAGTCAGACTGATTCTGAGATGTTTCCTAGTTGTTCCTGCTATAAGTAAAATTATGGAATCAGAGCCAGTCACTGGAAATTCATATTCTCTGTATCTATATTTCTTCTTCCATTCCTTGTCCTTTCAAACATCTCTCCTGTCTCTGGGAATCTACCATCTGTCTATCCTATTACATTCATCCCTCTCAACTGGATGTCAGAAAACTGTGTTGAGACAAACAAAAACATAATTATAACAACCCTTTCCAGGAACATTTGCATTTTAAAATGGTCTCCTTAGAACAAAATGCCTCCAAAACCAAAAGGAATGGGTATTTTATGGCAGAATGTTAGAATTATAAGGGGGTCACAGATGGTTGATTTCTTTATCTGTAATTTGGTGAAGTAGGACTGGGTGATATCTAGCTTCAGAGTCCAGAGAGGTGACATCATTTGCTCAAAGTCACCTAATTAATATGTGGAAAACAGGAACAATAATCAGTATTGGAAAACATATTTTTTTGGGGGGGGGGTGTATCTTTTTAGTAACCTTAAAATTTTCAAACGAGTCAAAGTTTATTCATTTCCCTCCGAAGATTAGTTCTTAATTATTCTGGAATGCAAGATTAGACTACAGTCTTTCACTTAAAACTCTTTTAAGCAAAAGTGAAAAGACAGAAGGGCCTTAAGGTAGACCTTCCTTCAGTAAAACAATACTTGTCCCCATCTGGCACCTTTAATGAAATGTTATCTTACCTGCTTCCCCACCTGCCAATTGCGGCCCTGGGGGATTGTGTCAGCTGCTTGGGTCATTTTCTACAGAGGCATCTTTCTAGTGGAGACCATGTGTTGTTTCAGAGACACGGCTCCTGGGAACTGGAAAGCCCCCAGTTCCTTAACTCTGCCCTCTGCTCTCCTGCCCTCCCCCTCACCCAAAGGCCCTGGCCCTTGGGTCCTCATTTCCAAGTCACATCCAATACTCAGTAACTTGCAGACTTGGGTTTCCTTCAGGTCATATGGATTGTTATTTTTTTTTTTTTATTGAGGTAAAATTTACATAACATAAAATTAATTATTTTAAAGTGTACAATTCAGTGACAGTACATTCACACTGTTGTGCAACCATGATCTCTATCTAATTCCAAAACATTTTTATCACCTCAATAGGAAAGCCCGTACCTATAAAGCAGTCATTCTGCATCCTTCCTCCCTCCAGCAACCACTAATCTGCTTTCTGTCTCTATGGATATACCTATTCTGAATATTTCATATAAATGGAATCATATAATATGTGAGTAACCTTTTGTGTCGGCATTTTTTACTTAGCATAATGTGTTTGGGTTTCATTCACATGGTAGCATGTATCAGTACTTCATTCCTTTTTATGGTTGTATAATATTCTCTTCCCGATCCCAGCATTTTGTTTTTCATTTGTCTGTTGATGGGGATTTGGGCTGTTTCTACCTTTTGGCTCTAGTAAATAGGGCTAATATGAATATTAGTGTATAAATATTTGTTTGAGTACCTGTTTTCAATTCTTTTGGGTCTATTCCTAGGAGTGGAATTTGCTGGGTCATATGGCGATTCTATGTTTAGCTTTTAAAGAACTGCAAACCTGCTTTCCACAGTACCAGCACCATTTCACATCTCCACCAGCAATGTAAGAGAGTTCCAGTTTACACAACATGAAAATAAAAGCAAAGCCATTTGATGCCCCTGGATCTACAGTGCCCTGTCACCCTGAGGCTCCTCCCCATCTTGGCTGTCACCCCCTTGACCACCCAGACCTAGGATATATGTCTGTCTGCCTACGTGATTTGCTGGGCCAAGGACTTTTCAGTTTATTTCTTCCATATTGGTCCCACTGTGGGATGCTAAACAGTCCTGCCCCAGGGCTACCAGTAGTCCAGAGGCCAGGGACAGTCACTCACTATTTTCAGTGTGTATTCATTGCCACACACAAGTTTTTAAGTGGGAGATGGAGCCACTGACTGCGAACTTCAGCTTTCTGTTTGGATAAGTAAGTGAATAGCCTTGAGACAATATATCTTAAGTACATAGTGAGGATGTGCTGTTTCCTGTGTCAATAAGTGTTCTGGCAGGAGAACTAGACTGTGAGCCTCACTTCCGTTAGTGCCAGTCAGCAGCCAACGTGGGAGTCAGGGAAGTTCTTGTGGGGAGAACCTCCTGAGGATTTCTATCTAGTCCTGTCATCATTGCCAAGCAGAGGTGTGCTCCCGTGGTGAGCTCCTCCTTTATCTTCTCCTCTACACTATGCGGCAGGTTTTCAGGGCCGCGCCAGCTGCTTTTACTTCCCAACTGTTTCCAGCTGTCCTCAGATGTGATCTAAATGCATTTCCACAGTGCTGCCTGCTGAGCCTTCCTCATATACACAGAAACATCCATTAAAGTTGAGAATCTGACCCCTCTTCTTTTTGCTTCCGATCCCAAAGAAAACAAACTGTGACAAACAGAAGACTGGATGGAGTGAACTGGGATAAAGTTACTCTGGGTTCTAGATTGACTAAGGAGGTTTTTTCATTTCTCTGTCCAGAGGAGGGATGAAGGTGGATTTTTCTTTCTTTAGAACTGGAGAAGCTATGGTAATGGCTACATTGGTTTCAGAATTGGAAACTTCTGGTGCCAGGGTGACTGAATCAGAATGACCTAGGAGGCTGGTTAAAATATAGATTCCAAGGGTCTACCCTCTGAAATTTGGATCAAGACCCAGGCATCTGTATTTTCAAAAAGGCTTTGTGTTATAATTCTAATGCATGGCCAGGCTCGCAAATCTCTGAGTTCTAAGGTTTACTTCCTGAATCCAGCAAGATAATTGAACTCTGTTTGAGTGAACATTTATCTGCACCATTTGCTTACTAATACTGGTCTTTGTGTATGTCTTTTTTCTATGCGCTTGTAAGATTGAGAGCAGTGGCTATTATTTATCTTTATAACCTCAATAACATTCATTAGGTATTAAAAAGTTAGTCAATGAAACCAGAAGCATGTCCATTTACTCAGCTCATACGAAGGCACTGGTAACGAGAATTTCATGGGTAACGTGTTCACTTATTTTTACTTTCATGGTAGGACTTCTTCCTCTTGCTTTTCCCTCCTACCTCTTTTCCTTCGCTACTCCATGTTGTATTTCTTGCTGTAAAGTACTGCATAACATGTTCTTGAAGCTTCAGTACCTTAAGTACAAGGCCCCAGAAGAAACTCGTCTTGGTGTGATTGGCTGGTTAGTTATCTCAGCCAAGGAGGAATAGAAAACTCATGTCTCTGGACTCTCAGGCCTCAGGCCTTTTACTAAGCCAACAATTCTGTCTCCCTTCTATTCTGTGAATGTGGGAAAGTTTTCTTTTGTCTCATAAACAGAGCCCTTCTGCAATACCCTCTCTTCCCAGGGAGATGGTCTGTTCTGTTCCAGCCTTTGGGGTTTTGCATCACAGAATGACTGAAGCTGCAGAGATAAAGGCAAACAAATGCTATCAAGGCTTTCTCTAAGCTCCTAGTAAATGAATTTACATGCAGTATCTAGGGAACAAACTGAAACAGCAATTGACCCCGCTGACCACCTCTGATTATTTAAGGTGCAGTAATCTCGAGGGGCCTCATTCATCTCTTTGCTGGAGTCTTAGCTGACTGCAGAATAAATATGGGGAATTCAAGTTAAGACTTAAAAAGATTTGTTGCTGGCTGGTGGGTACCACTGGCTTAGTAAAACCCAACACATTTATAATTAGTATAAGTCAGCTACAAGTAACCTCTTGTTAAAATGCAAATTATTAAAACATCTATTACCAAATAAGAAAAGTTTTTAAAATATTAGGGATTCCAGGCACCAGAATGTGTGGTGAACTTGAAAAGCTGGATGCCAATTATGTGCTTCACTGAATTAAAATGAATTGGTGTTATTAATACAGACTCAAATGATCTACTCTGCCAGCCCAACCTTTTACCACCTCACATTTCATTAGAAATGAACTTTTCAATTAAGATCTGTCTTCCCACACTTACCAAATTGAGTTTTCCAGCCTTATGATTCGGTCACAGAAGCTTAAGGTACATGGTAAGGGCTGAGGTGAGAGTAGGGGTGGTAGGTCATGCCCAATTTGCCATGACAGCTTGCCAGTCTCTCATACAATATTTTATCTCCTTTCTGAGTAATATGGTCCCCTGTCCAGGTTCCTGACTTTGAGTAATTTATTCAAAAAAATGATGCAATTTAAAGGAAAATGAATGAAGATGTTTACACTTGGTGGTAGCTCTCTCAAATAATATTTGCAGACGAAAATTGAGGTGAACCTGTCATTGACTGTTTTCGCAAGAAGAGAAGGAATATATAGGAATGAAAATGTTTAAAGATATATTATTCTCAACTTTGTCCCATGAAGAGCTTTTCCATGCAAATAAGAAAATACTCAATCTGAAATTCTTCTTAGAAACTAGATTGCTTTGCAAATGTTTGACATATTATTTTATAAGTAAATAGAAATGTAATTTAAGGCATGAGTCAGCATTTCTCAAAAAAAAGAGTCAGTAGCACATTTCTTTTGATTGGCAGTCTCTGTAAAGTGGCATAATGATCTTGGAGCCCTTCTCCACCTCACCACCTTCTTTCCTTAACTTGAATTCATCTATCCTGCCAGCTGTCTCAGAGTTATCAAGAAGGGCAATGGCAGAGCTGGTTGTTTTTACCAGTTACATATCCACTTTCCTCTTCCTGGCCAGTGTCAGCTGGACAAAACTTTCCTTTCTTTAGGGTGGGTATTATGAATTTATTTGCACCTCTCCCCTTTTTATCATGCGTGCTTTTCATGTCACTACCAGTTTTTCAGTAAGATCTCTGCTTCTACTAAATGGTAGCTGGTGTGGTCCCTGATACGTCCTAGGGGCAGGGGTCCTTGTGTGTCTTGTTCGCAGCTGTTTGCCTGGTGCTGTGAGCAGTGCCTGGCATGTAGTGACTGCGCAGCGATCCCCTCCTGCCTCAGCTGGTTGGCCTTCCTGCCAGTCCCTGCACGGGGCCTCCACCTGCTCCTCAGCTGCCATCCCCAGAGCAGTCCACACCCCTCCGCAGCCCTGGGCTGTGCTCACACTGTTGTCCCACTGAACCTATTTCCCCCTCTTCTCTGTCTAACCAAATCCTGCCCATCCGACTACACTTGCGATCCGTTTCTTCCATGGTGATTTCTGCTGGTTCACAGAGGCCTGGTTTTCATAGACCACCTCGATCTCACCATCATGTGCTATCATCAGGCCTTGCTTAGTTCTTTCAGGGTTTTCTGAGCGATGGTATTTGTCCTCATGGAGTTTGGGCCTAGGTGAGCAGCCTAGGTCCCATGACTGCAAACTTTATGGTTCTTCCAGAGCCCGGCTCAGCACAGCGGCCTACCTGAGATGTCTAGCAGATGCTCACTGCAGATTGACAGTCCTCTCTCCTCGCCACTGCAGTGCATGATGCCTGCTTAACCTTGAACCCTGTATCTGTTTGCTCATGACTTCAGGTCAGGTCAAAACATGGGCAACATTTCCTCCCGCCTATTTCTTAAGCTGTTTGTCATCTTTCTGGATAGTTTAGCAACATCTACAGAGAAGCCGTATTTTTAATGTTGCCTTTTCCTGGTGTCCTGTGTCCTAGCCTCAGCCCAGTTGCCTCTCTGCCTCTGATTGCCTTTCCTTTCTCTTTTTCTTCCCACCATAATAGATCATCAGTTTGTACTTTTCACTGTCAGACTGACCTTCCCTGCATTTAGTTCAAATTACTGAGCTGTTATTGTATTGTTACTCTTTCACCTTTAAATTTCAAAAATGCCTTTGTCTGTCAAATCTTATTAGGAGAGTTAACAGAAGAATATGGCTATATGTAGAATGTTGACACCCAATAGGCTCCTTGAAATAGATGACCTTGGATATGGACATTGAGGTAATTAGCAAATGAGAATTGACAGAAACCAACTGCTTTCAAGACAGCACAGGGTCACAATCAAAAGAAGGACAGCAGAAATTGAACAGACAAGCTGACCAAAGACAAAAGCTTACCAAGGGACCTGGATTTTTAAAGAAAATCATTGGGGTAACTGTTATTTATTTAATAGTAATTCCACAATGTGTACTGAGTACTATATTATCTGTGCTGTTCTAGGCACTGGTAATACTATAGAGAAATGAGATAGGGTCACTGACCTGCTCACAGCCAACAGGAGTGGGGGTCAGGGCAGGGGCAACAGTAAAACATATAAAAATATACTGTGTTGGAGAGAAAAGGTGGTGAATTTAGTTTTGGACTCATTGTGTTTGGGATACCTATAGTATATCCAAGTGGGACTGCCGGTAGGGGTTGATTTCCCCATGACAGAGATGTTCAAGCTGGCGGTGTGTGGACAGCTGTTGGTGATCTTGCAGAAGGGATGGCCCTTTGGCCTAGATGAGCTCACAGACCATATGTACGATGCTATGTTTATTCGCACAATTCCTCTGTGTGATACCCTCTTTTAAATAATGCTCATGGAAGGGGATGGTGAATTCTGTGAGCATCTGAGCCCTTGGCCATAATACCTTCCTCTCAAAAGCAGAAATCACAAAGGAGATGTCTTCTTTCTGTAATCAAGGTTATGAAGGTAATTAACATGCTCCATGGCTTATTTCCTGCCATTTAAGACCACTTTGTAGACTGACGTCTGAAATGGCTTCCAACCTGGCAGCCCTGTTCTAATTATTTAAAATGAAAGATAGGGGAAAAGTTTATATTTCTTAGGAAAAGAACACACACCACTCTTTAAGACATTAAAGCTGTTGAGGAAAAACAGTCTCACCACTTCAGTAAATTTAAAACATTAACTTTTTGCTTTTTCACCAAAATACAAATTCATTACAGAAAGTTCAGATAATACAGATAGAAAAATTATGCAATAAAAATCTGCCATCGTGACATATCACTGCTAACAACATCTTTATTTCCTGACCTTTTTTCCTGTTAACATGCTGATATACATTTCATAATAGTGAGTTTATACTAAGCATACTCTTCTATAATCTGCTTTTTTCATTAAATAGTTGTCTGTATGCTTTGTTTCATCAGTTTAGAGGTACAAAATGAGTTCACATTACTTCAAATATTCAAGTCAAATTAACTTGTAGCTCCAATACACAAGAATATCTCTCTCTTTTTAAAAAATATGTTTTTATTTATTTCACAGAGAGGAAGGGAGAGGGAGAGAGAGATGGAAGCATCAATGATGATAGAGAGTCATTGATCGGCTGCCTCTTGAACGCCCCCTGCTGGGAATCGAGTCCAAAACCTGGGCATGTGCCCTGACAGGGAATCCAACCATGACCTCCTGGTTCATGGGTTGATGCTCAACCACTGAGCCATGCTGGCCAGGCAAGAATATCTCTGTTTTATTCTCTCTCTCTCTCATCTATTTTATCTATTGTCATCATTGTCGTCATCATCATTGTTGTCATCATTATCACCATCATCATCATCTCAGAGCTTTAGCTCACACAGTAAGTTTAAAAAACCTAAGGGTATTTACTTACTCTTAGGACTCAGTCTTGGTACTGTCCTGCCATGGAGGAAGGACTAGAAAACCTCCCATTTTCTTGACTGTTGCTCTTGCTGCCACATGATGTTGCTCCAGTGTTATACCTGATCACTAGCCAAAAGATTTGTAGTGATGTGGGCACACTTGCCATTGGCACTGATGGCCCTGCAGCCTGGGGTGGTCATTGACCACTGAAGTGATTTTTGGAATGATGCACATGTTAGCTTAGGAATAATTTCTCAGGACATTCTTGGAGGGGAAAGGAGAAGGTATTTTTCCTGCATTATTACATTCATCTGGGTGGTACCTTTGCCCTGGGCTCCTACGCACATACACACACACATACACAGAGTTGCAGGCTGGGTTCTTTAGAAACTAACACCAACATGGAGTTTGTGATGTAAGATGTTTATTGGGGAACAGCTCCTGAGAAAGAAAGAGGGAAGAAGCAGGATTGGGCAGAGAAAGAAGTTGAACTGTGGGGCAGGCCTGACAAAGCCTCGGCCAGCCCACTGGGGAGCTCTGCAGTGAGTATTGCCCATCAAGGTGTTCCATGTTGGGCTGAAATGGCTGATTCTGTATTCCTGTCTCACTTAGTCACTGGATGTGTGAAAGACATGACCTTGGCCAAGGCAGCATTCTGTATCTGAGGCTGACGTTCAAAGAGACCTCACTCTCTTTGAAGTTGCCCAGCAAGTCCTTCCCTAAAGAGGGGTCTGTGTGCCGCATCTCTGGTTGACCACAGTCGAGAGTCTCCTTGGCTCCACTTCTCCATATATTTTTGGGGAGAAGCTCCTCCAGGATACCAGTGGGACCCTATTGCTGATATAAAACTTAGAGGAAGGAGGTTAGTGGGACAAACTGTGGCTTCTGCTGCAGCAGTTGGTCTTGGGGCTGCAATTGATAGTCATCGTCTCCCTCTAATCTCCATCCTAGATTCCTTTCACCTTCAGACCAGGTCTGCTAGCCTCAGTGGCTTACCTAGTGGCTTGAACTAGATCTTAAGGTGTCTGAGACCTTGGTAACCATGCTCTTCTTAGGCAAGGGTTGTCGTATATATTCATTTACAATCATAATTGGGCAAGGGAGGACCAAGAGGTGTCCAAGTGAATTACCTGAATGCCACCCATATTCCTTCTTGCCCCCTACTTTATTCTCATGATCAGGGATAATTACTCTAAGATGGCGACTCCTTTTTCTGCCTCTGGCCCTTGGAAACAAGGATCCCCACGTGACCAGGTAACAGCTCTTAGTTCAGTGGGTCTTTTGCCAGTCCTCTGGTAGAAGTTTCTTCTCTGGGGACCAGATCTCTATCCTCAGAGAGGACAAAGTTGTATGGACAGAGAATACAAATTTCTGAAGTGGGTCATTGGGAGTGATGGTAAATGAGGTTATATCTACTTTAATCCCCTGGTTCTCAGACCCATGTATTCTTTTTACTAGAGACAGAGTACCACACAGTGGTATTTTATTCAATGCCTAGACTGTGTTTTGGAAGATGCTATCTCATTCTGTCAAAGTATTGCTGCTGAGATAGCACTGTGTCTATACCTTCAGTAGGCTTATCCAATACTCCATGAGGCCTGCAGCTCTATTTATTGTGGAATGGGATATGATCAGTGAACTTTGTTATCATGGAACCATTCCTAATTCTGGCACAGAAAAAATGCCTTACCATGAAACACCAAGTGACCCTGCATCTGGATTTGTCCATTGTGAGTTGGGTCCTATCAGACCTAACAAAACATAAGACCAAGTGGGCCCAGCTGTCTATTGTAACATGGAAGTGGTATATCTGGGAATGAGCATGAGCAGAACCAAGAGGCAGCCTAGATCTTCCAGGCCCTGTAGCATGCCAGGAGTTGTTTTTCAAACAGCATCTAATTCTCCAGAGCAGACAGCATGGCCTTGCCCTAGAAACCCAGACCATGGCCCCCACCAGTGTTGTAACAGCACGCCTTCCCGGCTCATAGCCCAACTTGACTCTTACCACTAACCTCCAGTACAGATGGCATAACCTTGCTTTGGAATCCCAGGGACCTACATTGTTATTCTTTCACTGAAGCTTGCCACAAACTCCCACAGGAATCTTTGCCCACCATTGATACCTCCAATATTATAGCATCTACTGGGTTGTACGGCTTAAGGACCAAGGCTACTTTCACTGCAGCTTGGACCTGCTACAGAACTCTTTCCTGCTCTGGGCTTCATTCAAAGCTGGCTGCTCTTTGATCACCAAGTATATGGATAGAAACAACATTTCTTATTTCTAGGTATATAGTGCCTTCCAACAGAACTCTCTGCACTGGTGGAAATATTCTATACTTGTGTTATCAATATGGTAGCCACTAGCTACATGTGGCTATTGAGCACTTGAAATGTGGCTGGTACAACTGAGGAACTAAATTTTAATTAAGTTTAAATTTAAATTTAAGTAGCCTTGTATGGCTAATGGCTACCATACTGGATATTTCAGATCTAGAATATACTGTCTCCAGAATCCAAAAAGACTCAGCATGTGTTGTTCTTCATTTTTTGTGGTAGGAAGTACAAGGGGAAATGCTTTAAAAAATATTATTGGAAGGGATGTCCAGCAAACTCCTGGCCACTAGACCCTAGAACTTTTGCTAAAATTACGACTCCACTTTATGAATCTGCATAGAATTTATCTCCCACCCTCAAAAAGTGCATGTCTTACAAAGTCCATGATAGCTACATCTTGGGTATCTAGTACAATCAGCATATTACCAATGTGATGGATCAATATAATATGGGATATCCAAATGGTCCAGATATTTTTGGATAATAGTATGACAAAGTACAGAGAGTTAACGTAGTCCTGGGGGGAAACTGTAAATAAATAATGTCCATTTCACACAAATGCATATTGTTTCTGATTCTCTTTTCTGATCCATTCACCAACTCAATAGCCACGTACCATATACCCGATGCTGTGTTAATTTGCTCTAGCAGAGACCACATCTGACATAGTAGCTCCAGTTGGGCTACTATTTGGTAGAGGTTGTGGTAGCCTGCATCAAGTGTTAGCAAATGATAGCCTCTGGGCCAAATCCAGCCTGCTGCCTATTTTTGTAAATAAAGTTTTATTGGAACACATAGCCACACCCTCCCACATTTTGTCTGTGGCTACTTTCACAGCACAATGGGGTGAGTTGAATTGTCGTGACAGAGACTATGGCCCACACAGCCTAAAATATTTACAATCTGGCCCTTTATAGAAACAGTTTGCTGATCCCTGTTTACATTAATCCTCCAGGATCTATCTAGTTTCTGTAGGAGCCAGAGTGGGGTTATTATGTGGGCAACTATGCCTTGATCCTTTAGGTCTTTAAGAGTAGCACTAATCTCCACTTTCCCTGCCCAGCCTCCTCTTCTGTATTGGGGTATGCCAACTGCTAACTATAAATTTGGCACCAGGGAAATGACCACCAGGTTAATCTGTGGGCCCAATGAACCCATTGTAAGCCAGACCTTGGCTATGTCTTCATTTGTTTCCTGTCCTCCATATACTGCTATGCTAACAAGGGTCCATGATAATACTTTAGGCCTCAAGGTATCTGCTCAGGTACTGAAACCCTATGTCCCATAGTCTTGGCTATTCCCCTTACCCCAGTGTATATTTACCCAAATAAATGGTCAACGGTCCCTTTGGGAGACAAGTCAGAAAAATCATTACAGTGTAAATTTGCTGTGGTGTTGCAGAGTCCTTTCTCCCAGGGACCAACTTCTCCAGCCAGGGTTCTGGGTCTGAAAATTCCACAAGGGATCATGCCTTTTGCTGAGGTTGACTGTACTCAGTCTCCCAGTCATCCGTCCTTGATTTCTTCTGCTGACATAAACTGAGTACCCACCTATTTTCTCTTTAGGTATTTGGTGTTCTATCAACCATCTGTATAACTATAGTTCAGCTCCTTGACTGCCATGCCAACCCTGCCCATTCATTACCATAACTGAAATCCAGTGGCTATAATCTGTTCACTGCTACCATTTGTCCTCTATTGTTTTGGGACCCCATCAGCCCCATTGCTATTAGGGAGCCAAATCCCATAACAGGCTCTCTTACTATCACCTCTGGCCTACAGAGAAGCAACAATGAGAAGTGTCCCTCTCTCCAGCACATTCTTTATAGTTTCAGTAAATAGTAGGCCCTCTAGGCCTTTCTATGGATATAATCATTGAGCAAGGCTTCAGGGTATACATAGTATCTCCATTCCAGCTTAGCCACTTCATTGAGTCTTTTTTAATTTTTATTTTATTTATGTATTTATTTTTAAAATTTTTATTTATTTATTTTTTATTTATTTATTTTAAAAATTTATCTTTATTGTTGAGAGTATTACAGGTGTCCCATTTTTTCCCGCCCAATTGACCCCCTCCACTTCGCTCCCATCCTCTCCCCAGGCCTTCACCTCATTATTAACTGTGTCCATGGGTTATGCATATATGCATATAACTTCTTTGGTTAATCTCTTCCCACCCTCCACCCCCCTTCCCTCTTTCCTCTGAAATATGATCTTCTGTTGCATGCATCAATGTCTCTGGATCTATTTAGTTTGTCAGATTCTTTTGTTCATTAGCTTCTTCTTAAAGAAGACCCTTCAACTTTTCCTGTAGTGCTGGTCTGGTGATGATGAACTCCTTTAGCTTTTTCTTATCTGTGAAGCTCTTTATCTGACCTTCAATTCTAAATGATAGCTTTGCTGGGTAGAGCAACCTTGGTTGTAGTTCCATGTTTTTCAACACTTTGAATATTTCTTGCCACTCCCTTCTGGCCTGCAAAGTTTCTTTTGAGAAATCAGCTGACAGTCGTATGGGTGCTCCCTTGTAGGTAACTAACTGCTTTTCTCTTGCTGCTTTTAAGATTCTCTCTTTGTCTTTAACCTTTGGCATTTTAATGATGATGTGTCTTGCTGTGGGCCTCTTTGGGTTCCTCTTGTTTGGGACCCTCTGTGCTTCCTGGACTTGTAGGTCTATTTCTTTCCCCAGGTAGGGGAAGTTTTCTGTAATTATTTTTTCAAATACGTTTTCAATTTCTTGGTCTGTTTCTTCCCCTTCTGGCACCCCAATAATACAAATGTTGGGCCTCTTGAAGTTGTCTCAGAGGCTCCTTATACTATTTTCATATTTCTGGATTCTTTTTTCTTTTTGCTCTTCTGGTTGGGTGTTTTTTGTTTCCTCATATTCCAAATTGCTGATTTGATTCTCAGTGTCCTCTACTCTACTGTTGATTCCCTGTAAATTATTCTTCATTTCAGTTTCTGTAGCCTTCATTTCAAATTGGTACTTTATTATGTTATTGATTTTCTCAGTTATTTCCCTAATAGTCTGCTTAAACATCCTTATAAACAAAATTCTGAACTCTGTATCTGTTAGCTTGCTTGGATCTATTTCATTTAGTTCCCCTTCTAGAGATTTCTTCTGTTCTTTCCTTTGTGACATGTTTCTTTGCCTCCACATTTTGGCTGCTTCCAGGTGTTTGTTTCTGTGTGTTAGGTAGAGCTGCTGTGTCTCCTGGAATTTGTAGAGTGGCTTTGTGTAGTAGGTGTCCTATAGGGTCTAGTGGCTCAGCCTCCCCAGTCACCTGAGCTGGGCCTTCTAGGTGGTCCCCTGTGTGGGCTGTGTGCACTGTCCTGTTGCAGTTGAGCCTTGGTTGCTGTTGGTATCCCTGGGAGGAATTGATCCCCAGGATGATCAGATGTGAGGACCAGCTGCAACCACAGCCAAACAGCTGCTGTGCTGGAGACACCCCTATGGAGCAGGATTTACTTTAGTGGAGCTTTGGTGTTCACCAAGTGCGCCCCTTGAGTGTCACTCGTGTCTGTGGTTGGGTTGTAATCCAGCATGGTCAAGTCTGACCACCAGCTGCACTGTCTCTGGGGCCTCTGGGGAGGTGCAAAGTCAGCCTGTGCCAGTGCCTTGCCCAGGGCCACCCAGCATGAGCTGCACAGCAAACCGTAGTTGGCTGCTACTTGTGCTGGGCTTGGAGGTGTCCAGGAGAGGCCAAGCTATGAGCCAATGCAGGCTGCCGCTAGTGCCAGGCCTGGGGCCACTTATCAAGCCGTATGGGGCACGATGCTGCTTGTTTGAGAGATTTTAGGAAAGGCCTAAGCATGAGGCTCGAGAGGCCACTTGCATAGAAAAGCCCCTGGAAATGGCCTGGATGAGCTGCAGGTGGGGAGAGGCGGGGCCTCCGGGATCACGGGGCGGGGCCAAAGGGGTGAGTCAGGCGCTGGCAATTCAAATGTGGCGCCTGCCTGCTGGCTGTGTGCCGGGAGGACTCGCCAAAGGAGCAATGCCAGCTCTTCTGCCTGGGAGGAAGCCGCCCTCCGCCTCTCGCCCCGACTTCAGGCAGGTTAGTTCCTCCCCGAGTGTCCCGGGTCCTTTCAGGCTGCTGCCCGGCGCTGGGCTCAGAGGGAGCGTCTGAGTGAGTCCGTGCCGGGCCCTTTAGAGGAGCTGCTGGGGCTCCCGCAGCCTCCAGGACCCTCAGCCACAGTCCCCGCTGGTTTCACAGCCCAAAGTTGTGGGGACGTCTCTTCCCGGCCCTGGAGCCCTGGGCTGGGGGCCTGCTGTGGGGCTGGGACCCCTCACTCCTCCGGGAAACCCCCACCGCCGGGATGTCCCTCCCGGGTTTAAACCGTGGTGCGGGGTGTCCGCCTGCAGCTGCTTCTCTGCGATTCAGCCCCGATCCTCCCGAGTCTCTGCCCCTCCTCCCTCCCGGTCTCGGTGCTGCTTCAGGTCCCTGGTTGTGGGGCTTCTGTTCAGCCAGATTTCAGGAGGCTCAGAGTGATGGTGGTTCTGTATTTTAGCTGTAATTTTGATGTGGTTGTGGGAGGCGGCGGGTGCAGCTGCTACCTACGCCGCCATCTTGTTTTCCTTCTTTATTTTTATTTTTAATATATATTTCAGAGACAGAGGAAGGGAGAGGGAGAGACATAGAAACATCAATGATGAGAGTCATTGATCGGCTGCCTCCTGCACGCCCCCTACTGGGGATCGAGCCTGCAACTCTGGCATGTGCCCTGACCAGGATCGAATTGTGTTCTCCTAGATCATAGGTTGGTGCTCAACCACTGAGCCATGCTGGCCAGGCTTCACTGAGTCTTTAAACTCCTTCCTCCACTATTTGCCATGGTAGTTTTGCATTGCAGTGTTGTTTAGAGAGAACCATCATTTTGTGTGTGTGTGTGTGTGTTTCTAGTAGCCATTTTCATGGTAAGCTTGTGCTATCTCTTGGGGGCCCTTGCCAGGTATTAAAGTATCTTGGGACACCACCCCGAAGTCAATGAACATGTCCCTATTTTAAGTTTATGTTCTTGTCACCTTGATTAAGCACCCTCAGAACCCAGTCCCACATACACATGTACTATCCATGTACATGCTGGTACATGCTGGTTCATGTGGGCTATGTTTGCAGCTTTTTGAAGGTATAGTCCATTTCTTTTCGTATCAGGTCCAGCACATTTGCAGCTGGGTTATATTGTGATTTAACCCTAGTTATAGGCCTAATGGCCTGTAGTAGATGTGGGGCAGGTCCTATTGCCTTCTTGAGGAAAGGTCTTTGCATTGTCTTCCAGGATAAAGTTGAAGGAGGAATGATAGCTCTTCAAAGAGGCATGGGGCACTTCTGTGGGCTCAGAAAGTTCAGAGGATTCTAGGGAGTCCAAATTGTTAGGGGCACCCTACTAAATGTCTCCATTGCATGTCAGGTCCTAGGTTTTCCTAAGTATGGAAACCTTGCCCTGACCTTGGCATAGCAGGCTTGCCATTGTTGGGCATTTAACTTTTGAAGTTCAGTCACTGGGACCATTAAATTCTGGTCTTTATTCTTGGTTTTTCTCTGTCCTTGCACTATAGGAGATAAGGACTTCTTTGTGCTACTAAAGAGGTCCTCTGGCTTTCACACTTGGTTTTCAATTGCTTGTTAATTTCCCTTAGCATCTAGTTTATTTCTGAGGAGCATCAATGCACCTTGACAATAACTACCCAATCTCATTGTTCTTGCAGTTCTGTAAGTTTCAAATGCCTGATATACTGCACCAATGGATGGTAACAGGCAGTTTGTATATTGTCCTTTTTATTAACAAATGTATTATTTTAATATTATAATTTGTTTTGTAGATTAGTCTGCCCTGGTTCATGATTTCCTCAAGGGCAAGGCCACATCATTTTCAGTTTTGTATAAATGTTTTTGAATAAATGTATGAGATATTTTGAAGGCAGATGGATTTTTGAAGGTCTCTTAAATTTTATCATAGATTACTATCTCTATTACTTATGAATAGGAGCAGCTTAAAATCTATTGTGAAAGTCCTATAACTCATTGATTATAAGAATTCTTCCTTTATTTTTCTCAAATAAAATTAGACATGGGCCCACAGTATTATTATTTATTGGACCCTTTAAGATGGTGAAAGCTAATTTCAACCTGATTGTAAACTGAGGTCTTATAAAATGTTCTAAGTTATACAAAAGATAATGCTTTTTGGTGGGGAGACTAAAATAGATTTTGAGATACTGATGCCTTGTGGTTTCTCTGGGGTATGACTTTTAAATAATAATAGCAATTGCTAATATTAAAATGTGCCTACTGTGTGCCAGGAACTTTAAGTATGTTCACTCATATGTAGTCCTCATCACAACCCCATGAAGACTGCTATTACTCTTCTCATTTTTTAGACAAGGAATCCGAGGCACAGAGTGGTCATAATTTCCCAAAGGCTGCACCACTACTGTTAAATAGACTTTAAACTCAGCTGGTTTGGCTCCAGTGTTGTAACATATCTATTCTATATTTCAAGCAATAGCACTCAATATTTAAAAATATGTTTTATTTTTATTTATTTATTTTAAATCTAGAGCCTACTAAGAAATATTTATCAACTGGCATTGCTTTATGAAAGTCTGTATTGTTTGTGGAATTTTTTTGCTAACAGTGTAAAGTCCAGATTGAAAACAACCCTCATACAATGTAGGAAAGGTGCCTGTGATGTTTTATGCTCTGTGTGGTTATAGGCCTATTTAAGCATCCTTTCCACTGAAGGCATATCCCTTGTGTCATTGGTTTCTTGACTTATAGACTGAAAGTGATGTGCAGCACCCAGGAGGGATGTCAGCCACGTCCCCTTTTCTTTCATTAAAGTCCAAGCTCGCCCTCATTGCCTTAGGCCTTCACTGCGCCAGCTCTTTAACATAATCACAGTATCACTTGATGCCACTCTGATCCCGTTCCTGCTAACAGGCGTTTGGGAATGGTAATTAAGACTTAGCGCATGGCCCTTATGAGAAGTGGACTGACCCAGCTATCACATACCATAAATACAGCCCTGACAAAGGCCTGAAAATTGGTTCTGCTTGATTGCTTTTACACAGGGCTGTGACTCATTGCTTAATTTCTTCCTGATGCTTTTGCCATAAAGGTTCTGTAGCCTATAATTTGTATAAAAATATATCTAATTTATGGTGTTAAAGAAGGTTTCAGGTAACTAATCACATTTATAAGACATCTCAATCCTAGGACAACATTTATACTTACTATCCTTTTTTTTTTAAAACAAGTGTAATAGGTTTAGTTTTTTTATTTGCTGTTTTTATCAATATCACATGTATTGAACACCTCTTATGTGAGAAGTACATGAATTTAATCCTGTCTGCCATTTTCTCCCCCAGATGTCATGTACTCATTCAGTAAGAATCTCTATCGTAAAATTGGTCTCCCTGTTAATCATACTGTGATCAGATGTAACACTTCTGGGATGGATCCCAGAATAGCAATAACTCTGACAATGTTTTCAGTCCTTATGGTTTTTTGCAACACAAGGCAGAGTCTCAGTACACACTCCAGCCAGCTGCTCCCAGCCTTTATCTGACTCTGTTTATGTCTCTGTGAGGTGTATACACACCATAAACACTGATAACTTGCACTGAATGCCACTGGACGGCCACTGCTCTTCCCCTCCCAATTTCACACTCCCAAAGGCTCACTGTCTTAGTGAAGGTAAGCTCCATGAAGACAAGTTCTTCTATCACTCTGTCCCTAGGACCTGGAATAGTGAGTGGCCTGGCACGTGGCAAAGAGTCAATAATTGCTTGTTGATGCAAATATATGGTGCATCCATTAAAACATCCTCTTTACCTTTTTCTCCTTTTTCATAAGGGCGTTGGTTCTTATCATTGTTAATAGGTTTATTAGTTGAAATATCATTTTAGTTAACTACATCTTCTTGTCAGATGGCAAAAATAAATAACATGTATTCCTTATAGATATTATAGAAAACACATAAAAATTAAATATAAATAAATAAAACAACCTCTCACATTAGCATGGTTTGCTTTTTTGTTTTTTTAATTTGGTATCATTTCTAGGTGGTTTTGGTCCTGTTCTCCACTTATCATGGCATTGGGAACCTTCCCCCTTGCCATTAAATATTCTTTAGAATAATTTTAAATGAATGCCTGCAGAAGGTTTTGTCATTTGGAACATGCTTTCTTCCATTTGTCCTCCCAGATGCACTGTCTACCCTAATCCACCCTTCTCCAGCTTTTTCTCTGCCTCTGGAGACTGACCTCATAGACCTCATATCAAGGGGTTCTTGTGTCCTCTGGCTCCTGCTGGGTTTGGTCAATGGGAAGCCCTGGCAGAAAACGGGAGAGAAAGGAAGGAGGGGATAATGCATAGGTATTTTATTCCTTTGACTCTCCCTGGCGGGTCACCTCAGTTTGGCTGTGTCCTTCTACCAAGTCAACTCTACAGGGCTCTCTCCTTCTGAGATCCAGTAACTGTTCTCTCCCCTCACCCTGTTACTACACTATCTGTTGTGGTTTCCCTACATACACTTCAGTAAGTAGTCACTTGAATACCCTATTTTGAATGTGTCATCTTTTCCTGTTGAGAACCTGATATATGTAACAATAATTTCCTGGGGTTACATTATCATAAATTATATTTTGTTGAACATTCTGGTACCTAGATCCTGGTGCTAATTTCTGATGTTATATACCTGAAACCAATACGATAATATATGCCAACTATACTTAAATAAATAGTCAATGAAAGGATAACTTCTCAAAACATTATTACTTGGTCAAACATTAAAAGAAAATAATGTACAACTATTGATATATATCCAAATTGCCTTCTGATGTGAAATATCTACTGTAGGTAATCATTTGCTGTTTTTGAAATTACTAGCATCTGAATCTTTTTTGTGTGTGTGTGGGTATCCCTAAAAGTATGAATCTTGGCGATAAATGGGGCTCTGCCTCTTACTTTAGAAACGAAGGAACACGTATTTCCTCTCTACTCCCTGGCAACACATGTGTGGGTATCTGAAGCAGGTTTTGCAATTGGATGTTCTTGCCCTGGACTTGAATCTGAGAGAGATATGGATCTGAAGAGACTAGTGACACTTAGAGATTATGCACAGTGGGGTGGGGTGGAAGAAGTGCTAGTGTACTGGTTGCCATGGGAGCAGAAACAGTGGCACCAGTGAGTATCCCAACAGGTGGCCCCTGTCGCCAGGACTGTCCATGTCTTTGTTCCCTGCTACCAAGGCTCTCTTGGTAGCTGCTTGTGCTCTACGCCTGGCTCTTCGGCCGCCCTGTCATTTCTTTGTGAATTGACTCTTACTGCTATGAACTGTTTCTTTTTATGTCTTGAAATAGTCCTTGTTTTGAAGTCTACTTTGTTTGACATTAATATAGTCACGTGAGCTTTTGGGGGGGCGTGATATAAATATTTGTTATCTTTATTGTGGTGGTCGTTTCTTGGGAGGATTCATATGTTGAAAACCGCCAAGTTTATACTTAAAATATATATAGCTTAGTTGCCTCAATACAATTACAAAAAATGGCATGAGTTGGTCTTTTCAAGCATTTTTGAACACACTAAGAGAAATACCATAAGAAGTACTACAAAGTAATAGGAAGAATATTATAATATCCCTCTCCCCCAATTATATGTACAGGACTTGTGCAGAATGGTTTTTATGATTTGCAAGTAGCCTTCATGGACATGTGCCTCCGTGGGTATGCTGGCTTTGCAGACACAATTTGTGGGTGTGTGACCTGTGCAGTCATAGATGATTCTGTGTTTGATTTAATGCTCTGCTGTCACCATCTTAAGTTGTTTTTTTTTTGCTTAAGCAACAGAAATTTATTTTCTCACAGTTCTGGAGGCTGGAAGTCCAAGATCAAGGTGTTGGCAGGTTTGGTTTGAGGCCTCTCTTCTTGGCTCACGGATAGCTGCCTACTTGCTGTATCCTCAAGTGCTTTAGCTTTTATGCTTAGTGTTTGCGTGGTATATTTTTCCATCCTCTTATTTTAACTTATCTGTATCTTTATGTTTAAAGTGGATTTATTGTTACTCTACTATGGCTGGAAGCAGAAGTTGCCTTTCTGTTACTTTCTGAACTAATTTGTTCCTTCCTATAAATTTCTTTTCTGTTTAATCAGCTAGAGTTAAAGTCTATAGTTTGCAATCAATAACCTTGGTGGTAGAATATTGGTACTGGGAGCAGAATGTAAGCAACAGATCCTCAGGGAAAATGAAGAAATCCAGGCTTGCTAGTTCGGGCAAAAGGTGGTAAAAATTCCTTTGTATTAAGGGATGGTCTTCTGGCAGCTTAGGCCATGCAGTGGTGAAAAAAAATCCCTTATTATCACCTGGAATGAAGAGCTCATTGAATACAAAGTTTGAAGACATAAAGTGGTTGTTGGTGTTGAAGAGTATGAAGGAGGTGAAAATTTAAAATATTGGAGGATGATCTGACCTAGCCAGACCTCACAGGAAGAGGTAAATATCTCCCTTTCCTCCTGCCTCTTCCTTACACTGTGACTGTCGCCTTAAGGCCCCTCATTTTCCTGATTTTGAGCAATTTTGGATCATATCATGCACATTATGAATGTCATGTTGTAGAGACTGAATTCTATTAATTTCCTCTGATGAGCCATTTTAAAAAAAGTTTTGTTTTGTTTCTTCTTTCCCTACCCTGCCACTGTGCAGTTAAAACAGAGATCCTTCGGGGGAGTCATGTTGTAAAGCATGTGATTGTCTAACCACTATGCTGTGTGCCTGAAACGAACACCAAACAATACTGAACGTCAACCGCAATTGAAAAATAAAATAAAACCACCACCACCAACAAAGACAGAGATCCTTCCAAACCATTTTTTTTTCTGTCACATGGGAAACAACACATTACCCACCTGCTCTGAGTACTGACCCTTTGGGGTTCCCAATTATCATGCAGCTCTTTCCAGTCTAGACTGCAAAAGGTTAAAGAGAAGTGATGGCGCCCTCCCCTGGATGACCTCTGAGCTTTCTTTTGCAAGGAAGCAGTAATGGAGACTTAGCCTTGAGGAACCAAGTACCGCTTCCCTTTTATAGTTTGAGGGTGACTTCCTTTGTAGCTTGCTCAGCACACTTGTTCTGATTTATGATTCTTTTTGTCATCCTGGTTTACTTTTCTTGTTGTTTTGTATTGTTTTTAAAAAATTTTTTTTCAATTATGGTTTACATTCAGTATTATTCTGTATTAGTTTCAGGTGTACAGCATAGTTGCAAAGTGTCTCCCCACTGCAATATTTCCTGGCATCATACATAGTTATTACAATATTATTTACTATATTCCCTATGCTGTACTTTACATTCCTGTACTTCTCAGTCCCTTCATCTTTTTCATCCACTCCCCTAAGTCCCCTCCCCTCTAGCAACCGTCAGTCTGTTCTCTGCATCTATGAGTCTGTTTCTGTTCTGTTTGTTCATTTCTTTTGTTCTTTAGATTCCACATATATGTGAAATTTGTTTTTCTCTAACTGACTTATTTCACTTAGCATAATACCCTCTAGGTCCATTCATGCTCTCACAAATGGTTACGATTTCATTCTTTTTTTTCTTCTTTTTTTTTTTATGGCTGAGGAGTCATGTTTTTTCATTCTAGCAAACTTGGTTGGATATGAGCTCCAAACTCTTTTTTGTCACTTCCCACTCAGGTTAGTTTAGACCTTTTACGTTTAGTGAGGTGTTTTGAGTCTGCTCTGTGCATGCACAGTTCAGGAGTTAGCCAGACACGTGGGCAGGCAGAATTTGGGTGTTCCCTTTATGGCTCTTTTCCTTCCAAAATCTTCCCTTTCTCCAGTGACTCTAATTGCCCTGGACTCAATACTCTGATACCCTAAGGCAGAAAAATCGTGAATTTCCCCCCTTGCTCGATGTTCTGTGTGTGCTGAGTGAGCCTGCCCTCAGGCTGGAAGAGAAACAGGAAATCGGGGTCCTTACTCCATCTAATAACACCCTTCCTCAGGCGGCCTCCTCCCTGGAATCCACTGCTCTTCACCGCCTGTACCTCCATGGAGTGCTTCTTGTATGTGCCCATATCTCATATACAAACTGTGGAGAGTTTATTCTCTGTGGATTATGTAGAAGCTTTATCCTGTGTGAAGTAGGCTCTTGGCTATTACTGGAAGCTTGGTCCTTATTTTAAAACATGTCTTTATTTGTTTTCTTCTTCATGTTTCTAGATGTCTCTCCTCCCACTATTATAAATACAGTGTGCCCTTCAGAATGCCCTCGTGTTTGCTGTAAAACCTGGTTTCTAAATGTTACACATCAAAGGGCCCTTAAAGCTCATTTTGTTGAACCTCTTCATCACACAGATGAGAAAACAGAGGTCTTGGAACAAGTAATCTACCTCCAGCAATGGGTGGCGTTGCTGGGGGACGAGTGAGGGCGGCCTGAGCGAGACGCCAGAGTTTGGCGGGCGAGACGCACCTTCTGAAGAGTGAAATGTGATTTGTGAAACTTGTTGGGAAGAAACTTATCCTTCGGTGCCTTTCCGCAGCGGCGATAAGGGCCTTCTAGATTTAGAGGCTTGACGTGAGGAAGAGAAAGGATTTCTTTGGAAATCTTGTCTGAAACTGCCGCAGGTGTTAGAAACATCCAGTTGGAAAACACATCAAACATGCCTTTTCTCAAGCGAGTTGTGACGTGTCATCACCGTGGCTGGTGTTCTGTTTCAGTCCCTGACCCTTAAAACAACTGCGCTTGTGCTGAACAGAAGCTCAGAGCTTGAGACAGAGGATCACACGTGTTGCCTCAAGTGAGAAGCCTTTACAAAAGGTTTGCCCCTCAGACTTTGTTTGCCTGTCTGTTTAAATAAGAACATACTAAATAGATCCAGAGACACTGACGCATGCAACAGACAATCAAATTTCAGAGGAAAGAGGGAAGGGGGGTAGAGGGTGGGAGGAGATGAACCAAAGAAGTTATATGCATATATGCATAACCCATGGACACAGTCAATAACGGGGTGAAGGCCTGGGGAGGGGGTGGGAGCGAGGTGGAGGGGGTCAATTGAGGGGGAAAATGGGACGCCTGTAATAGTTTCAACAATAAAGATAAATTAAAAAAAAAAAGAATATACAGCTTTCTCTCCAATGTCCTCCTTTCCCCCAGGTCTCCCTTCTCTTCGACACCATCAGAACGGACATTTGAAAAGTTAGGCCTTAGTCTAGTCTCTTTCCAGTGTTCACTCCTGTGCCAAAGCTGAATCTAGACACCTGATTCATCCAGATGCCTTCGTTCATTGGATGGTTAAAATATCTTAAATTTATGCTTTCTGGGTTTTTGTTGTTGCTGTTGTTTAGGTTTCACAGTCATAATAGTAAGTTAAGAGAGTATAGGGGGGAGAAAGAGCCGAGTCAAGCAAGATACTTGGGTAGGGGGATATTTGAATATAATATAAAGTGCCTAGAAGTAGGAAGAGAGGGATAGTAAGGTATAAAATTCTTCGACCCTAAATTACATAAATTTGATGTAATTTGTGGGACTTGTGCCTTCAAATAGAAAGGTGGATTTAAAAACAGTGAATTCATTTAATTTTGGCAACTTCAGATTTGGTGTTGCTCCCCCAATGGCATGGGGAAACCTGTGAGGGTGAGATGCTGACCTACCAGTATTCCTGGGACTTGAGAGCCACCCGTTCATCCCAAGGACTACAGATTTAAACAAAAGCAATCAAACAACTCAACTCTTTATTAAGTGGGTAAAGAGGGGGTTGATTTATAGACCTGGAAGGACGCATCTCCTCACATGCAATCACCACGACACACAAAACTCTGAGATCTCATCCTGCTCAGAGGATAAAGGCCCTCTTAGTAATGGGGGTGGGAGTTTTCAGGTCCAACATTTTAGTTGAATGCAGTGTGTTTAGAAGGACTTAACTGCAGGGGGGAAGCACCTGATGGGCACACCTATGTGTTTGTAGGATGAATGAGTGATTGAGTGACTATGTAATTCAGTGTCAGCCGGTAATAGCATCTAGTGACTCCTCTCCTGGGTGGGTTGATGCCAATAATTCCACAGGTACAAGGCTTCTTATTTGGAGATCAGGAGGTCAGAAAGCAGCAATTGGACACAAAATGCTTTTCTCTGAAATCAGTTATTAAAAAATAAGCTCTTGCCATCACTAACTTTTTCACTTTAAGTGGAACTGACACTATGACCAAATAATTGGTGGTAATTGCAGGCCTGGTGTCAGATTTAATAAACCACGCAAACCGCAAATCCTGTAAAGACGTAGTTCCTCTCTATCACAGGACAGGACTTTCATATCCTTTCATACCAGATTACTGTTGCTTATATTTTTCCTCAATATAATGTTTCCTGCTTTTTAATAAAAGAACTGTCATTTCTAATAAAAATTGAAAAAAATCATCCAGGAAAATAACACAATTGATAGCTATCACAAGATGAAACATACTGAATAAGTGTACATTTTCAAAAACTTGCAATAGAATCTTGACCCTAATTATGCTGGACCTTATGTTGGGATTGTAACTCACCATGGGAAGTGGGAGAATTTCTCATTTCTGAGGTTCCTCACTCTCATTCCCTTGTCTCCAGAAGGCCTTTCCCTTGAAATGAGTAGTGCATTTGCTTGATCTTGAGAAGAAGCTGAATGCACTTTTTACCTTTTGGGGAATGCAAACACATTTCTTCTTGGCCCATGTGACAGAGTAAATTTACAATATGCTACACCCTCCCTCATTAGAATTGTATTCATCCATGCCCTTGCCATGTTGACTGGCAGTCCCTTCCATTACAGTGAGGAGAGTGTATTTCTCTATTGATGTTAGGATTGGCCACATGGCTTGCTTTGGCCAATGGCATATATGTGGAAGTGGCAGCATGCTAGTTATAAGCCAGAGCTTCGAGAGGCATCATGCATTTCAGTTTATGCTCTTGCAGTGATGACACTGCAGATGAGAAAAGCATGCCCCTTATAGCCTCTGGTGCAAGGCGGATGAGAGACTCACGGAGCAGACCTGATCCTGGTCTTGAGATTTGGGGTGGTTTGTTATGCAGCATTGTTGTGGCAATAGCTGATTATCATTGATCTCCAGCAATATATGGAGTGAACCTGTGACCTAAGTGTGGCCAGTGAACTGCTTTTGACTGAATCTTTAGTACTTGAAGGAAAGGCAAAAGATGGGGGGAGGTCAGAAAGACCTTATTTCTGGTGACTGTGATTGAGTTAGAGTCAGGCAGCATGGCAGGGAGTGTCTTTGGAGCCATGGTCAATGACTGGAGTCAACAGTGCTGGTGGTGGGTCCTGAGTGGATTGTTCTTATGGCAGTGTCTTCACTATGCCTCACTGCCACTCAAGTTTTCTTTGCCAGGCTTTCTATGTTTCTGAGTCACTTGATATCCTTTGGGTAAATTACCTTTCTGCTTAGGTTTACCAGAGATATGTTGCCTATTTGCAACCAAACATCCTGACTAGTATACCATCAATTAGGAAGGAACCTGTTTTTTCCATAATTCTGTACCTTTTGAATGGCTTTATAATATATGTAACAATCCTAGGTGGTCTCCTATAATCCTCCCAACACCTCTAGAGCAGAGTGGTGTGGAGCTCTCAGTTCACACTACAGGGTTTGCTCTGTGTCTGCAACTGCCCATATTGTTAGACAAGCAACTTAACCTCTCTGTGCCTTAGTTTTCCCATATGAAACTAAGGATAAAAATATTACTGCAAACAATTTGTGTGCAGCTGAAAGACACTTAATACCTGTTCCATGATAAATTCTCAGTAAATATTAGCTATAAATAGTAATAGTAGAGATGATGCGATGCTGTTTCTGCTGTTGCTAATATAGTATTATCCTGTGAGATGACAATTATTTGTCATGCTTGTCCTAACTCGTACAGATATATGTGGTAGAACTGGGATCTATTCTGTTCTTCTGGTTTTCCATAGTCCCAAAGCCTTTTATGAATTAACAAAATGCAGTGCTTGTGAATCTTTTGTCCCGCAGGGCTCATATGTCCACAGCACTCTAAAGGCCATGCCCAGATTTTGAAGATGCTCTTCTCGTGCTGGAGTGATAGTATGCAAATTCCAGTTCATTTTGGTAAACATAAGAAGCTCATACCTCACCTTTTTTCCTAAAATTCTATTTAGATCCCTACATTTCCTCACTCCTACATCCTCATCTGAGAATCTCTTCAGAGTGATCTGCTCTTTCTGATGGAAGTTGTGCCTTGGGTGTAATATCTCTTAGGGGTTGTTGGGTGGAGAGAATACTGATGATGGTTATTAGATAATCTAGTCGCTACAGAGTGGTGTTTTGATGGTGGTAGTGGAAGGTGTGTCTTGAGCAAGCATCCGAGAAGATATAGCTCTGGAGCTAGGAGGCAACGGAGGAAAGACCTGGAGGGGGAACCAGAATTTCAGGATGGAAAAGTCTAGAGAAATCTTTACTTCTTTTATCTAAGACTCCCCCTGTTTGAAGAATGTTGCTGGTGCTGAAAGAGGCATAGCAGGTTTGAAGCTCAGCCCCAAGCTCAGGTGTGTGAAATATCACTTGCTTTATATTCTGTAATTCAGAGTCACTCTTCTGCTGGTACATAATGAATACTCAGCTATCCTGAGGATCCCCCTTTACACTGCCTGTCTCACAGATGTTGGTCAATGTTCCAGGTATTACTCAGGGCCGAGTTTGGGGCATGGAAAGCATCTGGGGGACTTCTGGTGACTAGTCATCTGTCTCTAAGCTGAGACATACTATTGCTTCCTGCACATATTGGGGCTCTGAAATCTTCTCTGAGCCCAGGGTCTGTGTCTAGGGTGTCATACTCCCATTGTGCTTCCTCTCAGAGTCTTGTCCCCTACCTGGCTGCAACGCCAAGAAGTGGGGGTATGGGTCCCTGCTGATTTGGGACACAGCTCTCTCTTTCCACGCTTACTGAATCTCAGGGAGTCCTTTTCTAGGCTGGGGGATGTCTTCCTTTTCCATGTTTCTCCATTCTCTGTGTCTCTGTTGCATCTTTCCAACACCCCATCTTAGCTCATTACTTTCCTTCCGACTTTCTCCAGAAGCCTGTGGAATTCTCCAGGGCTAATTATATTTTGTGAACCACAGACATTCCCTGGGGCACTGAGCTGAGAGTTCTGTGATAAGTTTGAATAAAGGGAAGAGGAGCTATGGGGAGTTCTCTATGGTTTTTGATCAATGTTTCCAAAGATTTTTCTAACCACGTGAGCAAAATTGAATGCGATCCTCTGTGGATTAGTGGGGATCATCTCTATCACTGTCAGTCAGTTCCTGGACAAGCAGTTTGCTAGTCCATGCCTCAGTTTCCTCATTTTCAAATAAATAATGTTTCTCCCATCTTCCTAAGCTCAAGGCACTGTTATGAGGTTGAATGGTTTAAGAGATATAAAAGTGAGAAAGGGAAAAATTACTACTGCAGATATCTGGAATAAGTAAATGAAACCCTCAGTACTCAATGAATGCTGGAATATTTTGTATTGACTATAGTAAGTTTTGATGTTGAATTTGTGGAAAAATATAATCACTGAGGAGAGGGGAAGGGAAGTGAGGAATGAAAGCAAAACCTCATAAAGAAAGATAATAATGATGTTTCTCATCTCAAAATCATCTCCAAACTGCCTGTTTTTCTCTCATCAAACAATTGACGGGCAATGAGATTGTGCTTATTTGCAGTTAAAGCTATTGCAACGTTGATAATTAAATGTGCATGCAGAACAGAATAATGGGCAATCTCAGTTTATCACCAGTGTTAGCCAACTTCTCCACAGGGCACAAAGACATGTGGGAGAGCTGTGGGCTCTTGCATGACTTGCATGTAAAATGCATTCTCTCTGCAGCCTGAAGTGGGGTCAGGAGTTTGCTGGGTCACAGTGGGCCTGCTGGTCACTGCAGAGCTACTCACTGTTAACGGCTCTGGGCTTGGCTTCACTTCTGTCCTCATTTCTTTGATTTGTTGATCATATTACTGACCTGTAAGAGTCCATAACTTCTATCAGTCTCAGGCTGAGGGTATTTTCCACCTTCACAATGGTTGGGTTCAGAGATTTCTCCACCAATGACCTTGACTGTGGTCCTTCAGCTGAGAGATGAATAACGGCCACAAATGCCCCAACGATAGGGAAGAGAAAGTGTGGCCGATGCTGTTGATGCCCTGCCCTACCCTCCAGCTGACCTGGGTTTACCAACTCTCGAGAGACATTATCTTCCTACCTCCAAGCACCCGTTTCTCTTTTGCTTTGCCTGAAAGCTTGCTTTGGTGCTGCTCAAACTTGCTCACCAGGGAGGGACAACCAGGAAGAGTGTGTGTGTGTGTGTGTGTGTGTGTGTGTGTGTGTGTGTGTGTGTGTGTGTGTGTGTGTTAGTGACCCTCAGGGCAATCCTTGAACAATGGAACATCTCAATCAGTAGGAGGCCAGTCAACGTCTAGATGCCTCAGCCTCCCATTGTTTAATGAGGTGGTTCTTAAAGTGTGGCCCTTGGCCCAGCAGACCAGCATTGCCTGGGGACTTGTTAGCAATGCAGATTCTTGTTCCCCATCCTGACCTACGGAATGGGAAATTCTGGGGTAGAGCCCAGCAATCTGTAGCAAGCCCCGCAGGTGATTATGCTGTATTCTCAAGTTTGAGAGCAGCTGCTTTAGTGGGATGATTCTGAGCTGGTTTCCACACATTTTCTCAGATGGTCTGGATACGTTTGCACCCCAGTTCCTCACAATGGTTACCTGGCCTCTAACATACCCTTTATTGACTCTTCTCCCTTCCCTGTCTCACTTGTCCTACTTCCTCATTTGTACTTCTGAGGATCACCTCCCAAATCCATCCAAACCCTTTTCTCAGGGTCTGCTTTAGGGACATAAACTCAGACAGGATGAAGGTCATCTAATGAAGGCTGACTGCATGCTAGGTGCTTTGCATATATAATCTCATTTAATCTTCACAGATGAGGACACCAAGTCCCAGCAAAATTGTTAGGTTTTCTAGAATCATTATGGTAAGTAGTAGGGTCAGTTTTTAAATCTCTTCCTGTCTGACTTCAAAGCCCACACACATTGAGGACTGCAAAACCAAACAATTTATAAATATACTGGTCAAGAGGATGAGTTTTAGAGTCAAATATTTTTTTGTTTAAAAACCACTTTTACCATGTCCTAATTATGTAAAGCTAATTATAATTTCATTTGATCTTTGCAGCACCTCGAGAGAGGTGTCTTTTCCATCTTTGTTTTAAAGGGAAGGAAAGTGAGTTGCCTGCATTTGCTTTCCCACCTCTCTTATACCTGGTAGGTTCCTGAAAACCTTCGAACAATTATTATTTCTTAAAATATGTTTTTACTGATTTTAGAGAGAGGAAGGGAGAGAGAGAGAGAGAAACACTGATGTGAGAGAGGAACATTGATCTGTTGCCTCCCATATGTACCCTGACTGAGGACTGAACCCTCAACCTGGGCATGTGCCCTGACCAGGAACTGAACTGGTGATGTTTTGGTGCACGGAGATGACACTCAACCAACTGACCATACAATTCTTATTTAGTAAAAAAGTTAGTGTGTATAAAAAGGCTTTTACATTTCACCAGGAATATTTTGGTGAGATGAGTGTTGCGTTCTTGTTACCAGGAGAAAAATCAGTAGTTAGGAGCATCCTGTGAGTTTAGCAGGTAGCAGGCATGAGTTCCCTCAACAAGGGACTTGGCACTGCTGTTTACACCAGCAGAACCACGAGCCCGGGCCAGAGGGATAGGAGCTTGGAGGTGGAAGGGACCTTCAAGATAACCTAGTCTAACTGCCCAACTTTAAGAGGAAGATGTAGGAGAATTTGTCCAAGATGATATTCCAATTTAATGGGGCTCAGAGCAGCCCCAACAGGACTAAGGGGAGAATAGACCAGGAGAGCACCAGACCTCTTTTTCTTGGTCTGTATCTAGGTCATGAGACCTGCCTGTGCTGTGTTTGTAAAAAGTCCCAACACAAGGAGCAGATCTTTACTGCTGCAAAGCTATGTGTACTACCCCCATTTCTCCAAAATTATCCCAACAAAGAACTCCTGGAATTCAAACAGCCAAAAAACCCTTCCAATGGGCTCCTCAGCGCTTCCTGGTATAAACTAGATACCCTGATATCAATTCTTCCCTGGGTGCCCAGAAGTTATTTTTCCTTAAAAAGTTAGTGAATCTTATGGCTTCTGGATACCTTTTCCCAGCCACTCAGAGATTTGGGAAATTCTCCAGAATTTCCTCAAATTAGGGAGAAGAAATTGACCCTGAAGCCCAGTAAAGCCCTATCTCTCATAGTTAAGTTCAGAGACTTTTGAGCGGATAATCCCATGCCCAGCTCTGGCTGAAGAGTACCTGGTTCCCAGAACTGCCACACTGCACATTGATGGGTGACCCCTGGAGTGATGCTAGCAGCTGGTTCTCTGCAAAGATTTACCATGTATTGACCCTCTTTCTGGTAGGCCAGATCCTAGGATAGAGAGGGACCAGCTGCTATAGAAAACAGTAGAGCTTCAACCTGCCCTTGCCTGTGCAAAGTGCCACTCAAGCTCACTCCAACCCCAGTTACCTTCCTTACTCTCTTTTGGTCCTTGAGCAAAAAGAAAATTTCCAAAATGTTCCCAGGGCGAAGTTTACTTTAGTTGAGTTGACAAAGCATAATTTGTTCTAAAGCAGAGTATAAGTTGGGACTACAGCCTTGGAAGTATTTAGTTTTGTGTAGTGTGGTGTTATAAAATATAATGAAAATGTAAAGACCATTAAAGCACCTTATCTATATTTAAACAAAGCCACTAAAATTTGAGATATATTTATACTAACAAAGAGTAAAAATATAGTATTTCTATGTATAAATAAATAAGTAGGTATATGTCAAGTGTCATATATATCATTGGAAATCTTACTGGAGAGAGAGGTAAGGAGCTATAAGGATACACTTGAGAATAGCAGGTAAGGGGGTGTTGATCACAGTATAAAATATTATCAAATGCAAACAAAATAAGACCCACTTAGGGCTTCACCATTTATAATTTTGACCAGCGCCTTTTGAATCCATTTCTATTTCCTGCCCACACCTTCTCCTGGGGGTAATGAATTCCACAAATTTATTACCTGCTGTGTGAAGTAATACTTCCATCAAGCACACTGGGAAAGCAGCTTTCCCAGCTGGGAAGGTGAGTAAACTCTCTGCCAGTTATTTCTGCTTATTAAGCGTGGCAGGACCATTTTTGAGGTGGCGGAATCTTCTGACAAATTGTGTCATCGTGATGCATCATTTTCATAAATTATGTTACTATGCAGATTCAGGAAGCTTGAGCAATTGGTATAATTTTATCGTATGGACACTGAATTGTATTTCCATCTTTGGAATGACTGCTAGAGGGTGTAGAGAAAATTTATGACACCCATAACTTGTGAGTAGAGCTTCAGAGTATGCATCTTTGCATTAGTCTCATTTCTGACCCTACTTTGCATTTTTCTCCTGTTTTTCTTTTTCTTTCTCATCTACTTTGAATCTACATTATCTTGGTATATTGTATGCATATTTGTAAGATGCAATAAACCCTTTTGTGAATATGAAATGAGGAATGGCCAAAGCAGAAACAGATGGAGATAGACCCACATGACAGAGGGAGACAGAGACATGGAGAAGAGACTAGGAAAAGACAGAGAGAGACAGAGACAGGGAGGGAGAGGAATCCAGGAGGCGAGACTTGGATAAGACAGTAACTTCCATGTGGAACTTAGGGAATTCCTGTCACTACTCATCTCATAAGCTTCATGCATATAGCATTCTTTGCTGATTGTTCCCAAGTTTTATGTTTCAGTAAATCGATCTCTGAATAATGGCCAACAAGCAATAAGATACATTAATTACTCAACCAAATGGCAAGGCCCATTGATAGTCCTGTAGAAGCAGAATACATGCCCCATATTCCACTGAACTTTCCTTTTTAAAAATTAAGTCAGTTTTACTTAGGTATTGATTTTTTTAAAAAAATTAAAAAAAATTTTTTTTTATTCAGCTATAGCAAAGGACATTTCACTCAAGGCTTTGGAACCGCAAACCTTCATGCAGAGCAGAAAGAAAAGGAACTATGGGCAGATAAGATGCAGGGCAGGAGGTGGGATTCTGAACAGTAGGGCTGTTTAGATTAAGCTTTTTAGGTGAAGTGTTTCTATACCATTTCACTTCTCTTTGCCTTTCATCTTGTTGCTTATTGGAGTTTTCTCCTGGTCCCTTTCTTTCATAGACTCCTCAGCTCTACTACTTAGATTCTTCTCTCTCCTTCAAGATTGCACCCCAGACTACCTCCCCTTGAGTGCCCCAAGAAACTCAATTCTGTTCACTTAATTATGCAGAGAAAGTTGGCTCCCTGTGCCCTACTAGACTCTAGTCCTTCCTTTCATATTCAAAGATTCATCGATGTGCAAAAAAGCTCATCTTACAGGTTATGATTCTTGGTTGTAAACAACAGAAAAGGACTCTGGCTAATCTAAGAAGAAAAGGAATTTATTGGGAGGTCATAGTAGCTCTCAGAATAGAAGAAGAGGCTATAGAACCAGGCTCAAAAAATGGGCAGGAGCCAAAGAAAGCTGAGCAGGCAAGAATGCCACCAGGGTCATGCATAAGAATGGTCTCGTTGGCATGCTCCTGTGGGCACCACTGGAGATGGACAACTTGCTGTTGGTGGTACCGCTGCCACCATATACAGCTACTGCATTCTTGATTCCATTACTACAAAAAGCTTCTATCTTTGAATCTTGAGGGAGGGATACAAAAATGTAGACCGGACTGGCCTAGCCTGGGTCGTGTGATTGCTGAGATGGTTAGAGAGTGGGAACAGGGAATAGTCCCTCTTCCACTGTGTCCTACTAGGAACCATACCATGGGGGGATTTACCCCAACCTGGAAGGAATTACAGATGTTGGGGATCCAAAAAAGGGGGAAATGTTCCATGGGCCTTCTACTCTGTTCCTTACCTTTTAGCATCTCATGGGGCCCTGCATAGTTTGGCAATTACTCTGAGTGAAATCAGAAATCACTGAAAGGTTTAGAGGAGATGAGGGGCATGATCTGACTTTTATTTAATAGAATTACCTGCATTTGGTGTTGATAATAGATTGTAGGAGCACAAGGGCAAAAGCAGGGAGACTAGCTGGATCTTTCTTCAAATTTTTTGTGGGGCAAAAGGCATCCTGTTATTCTGTTGGGATTTTTAACAGCACAATCCTCTGCACTCCTATTCTCCTTCCCTAACCTGATTTTTTTTCTGGCCTTCAAAAATGATGTGCCTCATTTAAAAATAGCCATTTTGAATATGCTTTCATTTAGATTTGATCATTTCCCTGCACTTTTGGCTAGTTTCCAATCTGGCCCTGGGACTGGTTCTACAGCCTCTCCTTTGATTCTGAGAATTACTATGACCTTCAAATAAATTCCTTTCCTGCTTAGATTCGCCAGAGTCCTTTTTGATTGTTTACAACCAACAGGGCCTGCCATCTTGGGTATTGACCAAATGGATGAAACAGATCCTTCAACATCAAGCCAGCCAAGAAGCAGATCATCCTCTACACATAAACATGAAGGATGACCCTTTAGAGACAGGCAGTCTCCCCTCACCCTGTCCCCCACTTATATGTTTATAGATTTAATATATAGAATTCCTAGCTCAGCAATGGATTGAGAAACTTCTAGTTGAGATATTTTTAAACATCCAAATACTTGTGAATTATTGTTTGCGTAACATTTAACTTGAAGTATGCACTTGAACCTGAGCCCCTTGGCCGGCTTCCCGTCTGCCTGTCTTCATCAGTACCCTGACTGAACAAACGAAAATTCACTTGAATTCTCACAGGCTCTGTCCTCTCTCCCAGTGCTGTTTCTGCTTGCTCTTTCCATTGTGTCATTCCTCCCATTTGCTGAATTTGCCTATTCTATGGACGGTAAAAAATACAACCTTCCTCAGACTTTCACATTAGTTCAGTGTTCTCTATGTTTATACACTCAACAAATGTTAATTCTCTTGAGTTTTTATCTTGAAAGCCAGCCTGAGAGAAGTGGACAGGGAGCCAGTAGTCCTTGAGTTTGGGTGATTTTCTTTCTTCTTTCTTTCTTTCTTTCTTTCTTTCTTTCTTTCTTTCTTTCTTTCTTTCTTTCTTTCTTTCTTTCTTTCTTTCTTTTTCTCTCTCTCTCTCTCTTTCTCTTTCTTTCTTTCTTTCTTTCTTTCTTTCTTTCTTTCTTTCTTTCTTTCTTTCTTTCTTTCTTTCTTTCTTCCTTCCTTCCTTCCTTCCTTCCTTCCTTCCTTCCTTCCTTCCTTCCTTCCTTCCTTCCTTCTTTCTTTCTTTCTTTCTTTCTTTCTTTTTAAAATATCTTTATTGATTTCAGAGAGAGGAAAGGAGAGGGAGAGAGAGAGATAGAAACACCAGTGATGAGAGAGTCATTGATCGGCTGCCTCCTGCACACCCCCTACTGGGGTTTGAGCCCGCAACCCGGGCATGTGCCCTGACCAGGAATTGAACCCCGATCGCCTGGATCCTAGGTCGATGCTCAACCCCTGAGCCACGCCCGGCCGGGCACTGGGTGATTTTCTTTATTTTTCTCTGACTATAGCTCTCCCTCACTCTATTTAAAAAACTATTTACTTCCTTAGGCAGCCCAATTCTACATGTACTTCATTTTTAGTAGGGATGAAATAATGGAGTTTGAGAGTGAAATATATAGAGGAGTTCAGGTATTTAGTTATTTGATAAACACGCGTTCATTTGATTTGATTTTTTTCTTGCTTGCATTTGCAAGATGGAACTTACTTTTTTAGTGATAAGCTCTCTTATGAAAGAGAAACTTCAGTCATTTGGGAGCAGAGAAAAAGGGATACTAAACAATAGTTTTATTTCATTTATTTTTCTTTTACATTCTGCATAATTCCATTTATATGAACAAAAACAGAGAAATCAATTCTATGGTGTTTGAATAGTGATTACCGGTGGCGATGGTGGCGATGGTGGTGGTGATGTATGTGTCTGTGAGGGGTAGTGACTGGAAAGGAAGATAAGGGAAGTTTTTGGTGTGTTTAAAATATTTTATATCTTGATCCAGGTGGTAGTCACATAGGTGTTTATGTAAGTGAAAAATTCTTCACTTAAGGTTTTCATTTTTTTATTGTGTGTATGTTATACCTCAGTCATCATCATCACAGCATATTTGAGTCTCTGCAGTCTAATCATATTCTAAGCTTGGCTCACACACTGAAAATTCTATTCCTAAACCAAGTTGTTTGGAATGGAATTAAACTCTCTTCTCTATTTTCTTTCTTTTTTTAAAATTGAATTTATTGAGGTGACATTGGTTAATAAAATTATATAGGTTTCAGGCGTGCAGTTCTATAAGACATCATCTGTATGTTGTATTGTGTGTCACCAACACAGGTCAAGTCTCCTATCACCATTCATCCCCCATACAATCTTCTACGTCCCCCTCACCCCCACTCCCTGCTTGGTAATCACCATGCCGTTGTCTGTGTGTATGAGTTGTTGTTTTTCTTAATCCCTTCACCTTTTTCACCTAGCCCTACAACCCTCCTCCCCTCTGACAGCTGCCAGTCTGTTTTTATCAATAGGGTTGTTTCTATTTTGTATGTTAGTTTATTCTGTTCATTAGGTCCCACATGTGAGTGAAATCATATGGTACTTCTCTTTCTCTGACTGGCTTATTTCACTTAGCATAATGTTCTCCAGGTCCATCTATGCTGTTGCAAAGGGTAGGATTTCCTTTTATGGCTGAGTAATATTCCATTGTGTAAAGGTACCACAGCTTTTTTATCCACTCATTTTGACTTCATCAAACTAAAAAGCTTTTGCGCAGCAAAGAAAACCATCAACAAAATGAAAGACAACCCACAGAATGGGAGAACATACTTGCCAGTGATAATCTGGCAAGTATCTGGCATAGATCTGTTAAGAGGATAATATCCAAAATATATAAAGAACTCATACACCAGGAAGACAAACAAACCAAATTAAAAATAGGTAAAGGACCTTACTAGACACTTCTCCAAAGAGAACATGGCCAATAGACAAATGAAAAAATGTTCAGGGTCACTAATCATCAGAGAGATGCAAATAAAAATACAATGAGGTATCACCTCACACCTTCCATCAATAATTCAACAGACTACAAGTGCTGGCGAGGATGTGGGGGAAAGGGAACCCTGGTACACTGCTGGCGGGAATGCAGAATGGTGCAGCCACTGTGGAAAAAAAGTATGGAGTTTCCTCAAAAATTAAAAATGGAACTGCTGTTTTACCCAGTGACCCCACTTCTGAGAATATATCCTAAGGACCCTTAAACACCAATCAGAAAGAATATATGCACCCCTGTGTTCATAGCAGCATTGTTTACAATAGCTAAGATCTGGAAACAGCCCAAGTGCCCATCAGTGTATGATGATTTTAAAACCTCTGCAATGTGTGACTCTGAGCCAGGAAAATGTAAATAGAGACCACAGGCAGGCTCTCCTTTTGCCACTATGGGTTTCTAAAAACTCTCATAAATTTTATTTCTCTCTTTGTGGCTACATTCTTGACTACAATATAACATAAAAAATAGTCATGTACATGGTCATCAATATTTACAAAAGAAAATATTATAAAATCAATCTGATAATTTAAAATAAAATTATGTCACAATTTCTATAAAATATTCATAATTATACTGTGTATATTTACTACAGAAGGGCTCACAAAGTACCATAAAACACACATAACCTATCAAATATAAATCTACCGCTCTATAAATGACCTGAAACATGTCAATGCATTCTCTCATGTTTATTATAGCTACTACCTACTTTGTTGGCTTTTTATTTAGAAGATTTATAAAAAATAAAAATAATTTTGATGACCTAAAAGAAACAGTGGTTGCAGGGACATGAATCAGGAAACATAGAAGGTATCTGTGTATCTATCCTGGAAAAAAAGTCATTTCTACCAAATCCAGAGCCATATGGGCTCTCAAGAAATCATTACTTTCTGTTGTGTTCAATAGTGATGGTGTGTCTTCCATGGAAAACCATGTTTACAAATTAAGGCCTCTCTCCCTTTCAGGTTATAGCAGGGAGGCTAATTCACCTTCTCTTAACCTTTAATGCTTCAGCCAGCTCAGCCCTGTTGCAGAGACATTGCATTTTCTCTGTAGATAACACTCTAAAACCACTGATTCATTAGTTCTCCACTGCCACCCCCTAGTGCCAGCCACCATGGTCTCTATCCTGGGTTGACTGCTCTAGCCTCCTAATTATCTTCCCTTTTCTATTCTTGCTTACTTTTCAATCCATTAGTCAGAGTAATCTTAAAACATGAAGATTAGATAATATCACTCCCTCATTTAAAATTCTCCAGTGGCTTTCCATTTAACATAGAATGAAATTGAAATTTTCTACTGCAGCCCATCAGCCCCGCACTGTCGAATCTTCCCTCTTTCCTCCTGTGCCAATCTGCGCCTGGCTCGCTCTGCTCAGCTCACCAACCCTCTTTCAGTATCAGGATTCACCAAACTCCTTTCTAGCTCAGGAACACTGCACTGCTGTTCCTTCCTCCCCCTGCCAAGAATTTGCTTCTCCCAGCTGTTTGTGTGGCTGGCTCCTTCTCAACCTTCAGGTGCCAGCTTAAAGACCTCCTTGGGGAGTCTTCTCTGGTCCTGTCTAAAATACTCTTGTGGCTCCTGTTATTCTGTGTTATGTTCCCCATTTATTTTCTTCTTAGTACTTACTACAAATGGTGATTATCTGGCTTGTCTTTTTATGTTTACCTCCCATGAGACTATAATAATAGTCTAGAGTACTTGCTATGTACCAGGCAGTGATGTTTAGTATGAATTAATTTGTTCATTATAACAACCCTATAAAATATAGGTACTATATTATCGCTGGTTTACACATGGGGAAACTGAGGCATAGAGAGTTTAAAGTATCTTGTTCAAGGTCACACAGGCTAGAAAGTAGCAGAGCCAGGTTGTGAACCCAGGTGATTTAGCTTCAGTGCCCCCACCTTTTACCTGCATGCCCTATGACGGCCTGTCCGCCTTACTGACCATTTGTGCCCAGTGCCAGCACAGTGTGTGATGCATGGGATGGTGAGGACAGTTGTCCCTGATGGGTATAGGTGAGAATCACCCATAACCAGTGAACCACTGGGGCAGGACAGAGGGAGAGAGGAGCCAGGTGGGTGAGCTTCCTCTGTAAAGAATGCTGTAATTGTTGGAAAGGAAAAGTGACTGAGTCAGCTCAGTGTTCATCACTCAGATTTGTCTCATACCTGGGGTGCCATGCAGAACAGGGTGTGCAAATTAGTGATAAAATATATTTTATCCACAGGTGTGTAATAAAATTGGGCACAAGCTGTATTGTTTTGGGCACTTTAATGGAGGAGCTAGTCTTTCTCTGCTGAGTTCCTCCTCCCCTCCTTTGCCGAAGACCATCATCATGAGGGCTTCAGGGCATCAGTGGAGGTGCCAGAAAGGAGCACCAGTGACTGATGGAGACCATGGTGAGGTCAGGAACAGGGTGCTCCTGCATGCTGAATGAATCATGTGTAAACAATCTCCTGAGCACATTTCACTGCATGTGCATGTGTGTGTACATTTCAAAGTTTGAGATCTAGCATGAAAAGACAGGACCTAGATTTATTGGCCTTTCGAGTTAGTACTGTTAATAGCTGGTGAAGTCAAGGGAAGCTTTGTAATTCTTTCACTCTACAAACATTTATTTAACATACGCTTATTGAATACCTACTGTTTCAGGCACTGTGATAGGTACTGTTGATACTGAATGTCAATGATCCCTGGCCTTGGGAACTTACAATGTCACTGTAAATGTAGAGGAGATGAGCATGTAAGTGAGAAATTACAAGTGTGATAAATTCTAGGGTAATGGGAAGTGCAGAGTGCCTTGAGATTCCCAAGAAAGCAGCACCTAATGCAGACTGGGGATGTGAGGGGAAGGGCAAAAAATACTCTGGAGGAGATGACAGTTGATCTGAGTCTGGAAACGTGAGCAAACCTGGATAGATAAGCAAAAGGGCGAAGAGGGTCTGAGCAGAGGTACAGTGTGTACAGAGTCATGGAGGAATGAGGGAGCGCGGGAGACCACAGGCCCTGAACACGGGCAGGAGAGTGGGCGTGGAGGTGTGATATTGGAAAGGTAGGTGGGAGCCAGATCATTGGCACTTTAATGGGTTTGGATTTTAACCTGGGCTGTGAGATCCACTGAAAATTTTTTTTTTTTTAAGACAGAAAAATGCTCTTGTTAGATTATGTTTAGAAAGGCCAGTGTGCAGAATGGCTTGACAGGGACTGATACTAAAATTGGAGTCCAATGAAGAGTCTGTTTCAATGATTTAGATGAGAAAGGATGAAGTGTGAGCTGGGGCAGGACCAGTGGACTGGAGAGGAAGCGAGTGATTCTAGAGAATTTAGGAGATAGAATCTACAGGACATTGTAGCTACTTAAATTTGGGGTGGGTAAAAAAGCAATTTTAAGATTATTACTAAGTTTCTCATTTGGTAGTTTCTGACTTGGTAGATGGGTGGTATCATTTAACTAAATGGGAAATAGAGAAGGAGGAATAGGGAATAGTGTGTGTGTGTGTGTGTGTGTGGTGTTTAGGAAGATGCTTTGATACTTTGTTTTGGACATGCCTATGGATCATTCCAACAGAGCTGTCCAGTGGGGGGACTATAGAACTGGCACATAGTGGGAACTCATGTATTTATCAAATGAATGAAAATGGTAGAGCTCTGGGATGCAAGTATAGACTGGTTAGTCATCACAGCACCACATTACATTTATAATCATATAGATAGTAGTTGCTTTTATGGGAGTTGATAGAGTATACAGCCAAGAGATGAAGACTGGAAGTGGTCCTAGTCTAAGGCATAGGTGGATAGGAGCCTAAAAAGGAGACATAAAGAGTAGTCAGAGGCAGGAAAAGCTCCAGGAGAGAAATGTAACCTGGAAACCAGAGAAGAAGGCATCACTGATGGAGAAAGTCAAGTAAAGGAAGAACTGGAAAGTTCCCGTCTAGTTTACCAACTGGAGGGAGGTTGGCCAGAGTTTATTATTGCGCTTTCGCCATATGCCAGGCACCGTGTAATGCACCTCACATACAATTAGGGTTCAGTGATGTGCTGGAGGCTGAATCCCAGATTGCACTGAGTTGATGAAATAGTAGTTGGTGAAGAAACAGAGACATAAGTAGAGAGCACACTCTTATGGGTGGTTTACGTGGGGAGGAAAGAGATTGAATGAAAAGTCAGAGGTATGTTGTCTTTAGGGAGCCTTCCCTTCCCTTCCCTTCCCTTCCCTTCCCTTCCCTTCCCTTCCCTTCCCTTCCCTTCCCTTCCCTTCCCTTCCCTTCCCTTCCCTTCCCTTCCCTTCCCTTCCCTTCCCTTCCCTTCCCTTCCCTTCCCTTCCCTTCCCTTCCCTTCCCTTCCCTTCCCTTCCCTTCCCTTCCCTTCCCTTCCCTTCCCTTCCCTTCCCTTCCCTCCCCTCCCCTCCCCTCCCCTTCCCTCCCCTCCCCTCCCCTCCCCTCCCCTCCCCTCCCCTCCCCTCCCCTCCCCTCCCCTCCCCTCCCCTCCCCTCCCCTCCCCTCCCCTCCCCTCCCCTCCCCTCCCCTCCCCTCCCATTTACCCCCCTCCCCTCCCATTTACCCCTCCCCCCCTTAGGTCTCTGAGGAAGTGGGGAAGGTTGGGATAGACAAGAGGAGGAACATCTGACAGGGATAGAGGTGTGATTAGGAGTGGAGACAAAGAGGTGGAGATTAGGGGCAGGAAATGAAAGGAATTCATTCCTCATGTCCCTTTTTTTTCTCTCAGTATGGAAGGAGGGGAGATGGTGAGACTGGGGAATTAGGAAGGGAGATAGAGTTTAGAAATTGCTAATTGTGAGGAATGAGAATGGGACACATAGAAGGATTGCAAAGCACCATGGAAGGCTTTTGGTTTTATGCCTCCCCACCCCACAAAAGTGTGGGTGTGATTCTTTCTCAATGGTCCTGATGTGGAAGGAGAGGTGGTTGGCAGCACTGAGCCAAGCTGGGGGCTCACTGAGTGTGTGCACAGGCTCTTTCATGTCTAATCTTAAGTAAAACTCCCAAAGATGAGTTTAAAAAGTTACAAGCATACTGCCAATTTGTGGTACTAAAACTTTGCTGGAATAATAGTCTTTCACTCTGTTGGAAGTCCATAAAACCTAGCTACTAGGTTATTGCACTCTGGGACAGCCAGATGGTAGAATTCAACACAGATGGCTGGAGAAACCAGCAAATACATGGGTGAAAGAGTGAGTAGTGAGGTGACTCTTAACTGGGCAAGAAGAGAAATACAAAGCAATGGAAGGTGTGGAATGTGGCAATCTTACAGTTACTTACTACATACATTAACTTTCTTTGTGGAGGCACTAAGATTTTTTTCCCCCAAACCCTGAGTTTTTAGTTCTGTAATAAAGAGGATCTGATGAGAGAAGTAACAGAGCCAGGAAAATGGTTTAGGCCCAGGGGCACAGCTGTCGAAGAAGAAACACCTCCAGCCTTTGGGTGGGTGATGGGGTAGGAATTTATGAAGTAGTAAGAAAGACTCGGGACTCTGTTTTTACACCAGTTTCACTAAGGTGTAAATGACAACTAAAATTATGTATATTTAAAGCGTACAATGTGATGATTTCACATATATATATACATTGTGAAAATATTCCCGTTATCAAGTTAACACCTCCATCACTTCCATTGTTACCTCTTTTGTGTGTGTGTGAGAATGCTTAAGATCTATTATTTTAGCCAATTTCAAGTGTAAAACACACTGTTATGAACTATAGTCACCATGCTGTACATTAGATCCTCAGAACTTACTATCTTATAACTGAAAGTCTGTAACCTTTGAACAAACTTTCCCCATTCCTCTCCTCCCCCTCCCCCAGCCTCTGGCAATCATTACTTTCTGTTTCTATGAGTTTCGTCCTGGCTGGTTTGGGTCAGTGGTTAGAGCATTGGCCCAAGGACTGAAAGGTCTTGGGTTCAACCTTGGTTGCCGGCTCCTGTCAGGGCATGTGCAGGAGGCAACCAATTGATGTGTCTCTCTCACATCGATGTTTCTCTCTCTTTCTCCCCCCTTCCTCTCTCTGAAAAGCAACAGAAAAAATATATGTATGTGAGGATTTAAAAAAACTAAATTTTATGTGTTTGACTTTTTTTTCAAAAATCCACATGTAAGTGATATTGTATAATATTTGTCTTTTTTCTATCTGACTTAACTTAGCATAAAGCCCTCCAGTTTCACTTATGTTGTTGCAAATGGCAGGATTTCCTTCTTTTTTAAGGCTGAATGATATTTCATTGTGTATATATACCACATTTTAAAAATCCACTCATCCACTGGTGGATACTTAGATTGTTTCCATGTCTTGGCTATTGTGAATAATACTGCAATGGATATGGGAGTGCAGGTATCTCTTTGAGATAGTGACTTCATTTCCTTCAGATATATATCCATAAGTGGGATTGCCAAATCTTATGGTAGTTCTATTTTTATTTTTTTGAGGAAACTCCATATTATTTTCCTCAGTGGATGCACAAATTTACATTCCCACCAACAATGCACAAGGATTCCTTTTTCTCTACATTCTTGCCAGTATTTGTTATTTCTTTTTTTTTTTTTCTGTTTTTTTTTTTTTTTTTTTTAATAATAGCCATCTTAACAGTTGGGAGGTGCCATCTCACTGTGGTTTTGATTGCATTGCAAGGGACTCTGGTTTTGATAGTTTAATGTGGGTGTGAGTTGCTCTAGAAGTTTAGAGCTGGAAGGTGCATTTGTATGCCAATCAGATTTTGAGTCACAGCCGAAAGCCAGCTACATTTGTATTTCATCTCATAGGGGACTGACTGCTGCGCCCTTGTGAAGCATTCTGTCAGTAATTGGTGGAACATCCAGTGATCCTGCTTGACTCACCAAGAACCATTGCCTGTCTGCACTCTAAGTTGAAGCCCCTTCTTCTGCCCTGCTTGAACATTTTGCAGGATGCTCACCATAGGTGTAGTTGTGATGCCTCCTCCTTTCTCTTCACCTGAACATGAGTTTCCCATCTCAGATAAAAGATGGAAGTAGACTTGGGTATTCTCTCCTGGGGTGTCGGTAGAGGTGTCAGGAAGCAGCGGTGCCTGTTAAAAACCAAAAGGCTTATAGCTGGCTCTGCTGGCTTTTATATCCTCTGTACTCCTCACCAGAAAATTGGGCTGGTGATATCATTTCTCATATAAACTCCAAAGAACTGACACTTGTGTCTGATTGCCTAGTAAAATGACTTCCATCAATCATTATCCTTGCCTAATAGCATTACCATGTTAATAACAAAGAGTTCTCATCAAAGACTTGGGATTTTTAATATGGTTAAGTGTTGGTCTGTGGCCATAGGTTCCCTTTCCTCCAACCCCCAGCTGAAATCTTGTTAAGTCTCACAGCTAGTCTGAGCTGGAACAATCAAGTGGAAAGCCTTCGGGGTTGGGGGTTGGGGATTGGGGGTGGGGTGGGGGAAGCACACAGTGCACTGTTAGATTTGAATAGCATTGCAGTAGATGGCACTCTTTCCTCTGAATCCAAGCCAGTTTACTATACTGCAGTTGGACAAGGGCTGTGTCACATTCTAGGTACACAGCAACATTCAGAAGTAGGTGAAATGAGGACCTGCCTGCTAGTCCACCAAAAGCCAGATTTTACCCCAGACCTCAGCGTATGAATATTTGAGTTTCAAGCAATGATGAGCTATGTGGGGAGATTAATAAAAAAATTTAGCAAGCATTTATATGTAGAACTCCAAGCTTTGATTTTGGCCAAGGTGAAGGCTCAGCTTTCTTGTTTTTGAAGAATTCCAGATAGTCAGAGGTGCGATATCATTGTCCTTTGAAATAAAAAATTTATTCCTACATATTTGAAACCTAAGATAAAACTTAGGTTTCATAGGTCTTTTTTTTTTTTTTTTAATGTATTTTTATTGATTTCAGAGAGAGGAAGGGAGAGGGGGGGAGAGAGAGAGGAACATGAATGATGAGAGAGTCGTCATTGATCGGCTGCCTCCTGCAAGCCCCCGACTGGGGACCGAGCCCGCAACCCGGGCATGTGCCCTGACCGGGAATCCAATGGCGATCTCCTGGACCCTAGGCTGATGCTCAACCACTGAGCCACACCCGGCCGGGCTCACAGGCCTTCTTGTTGCCTTTCACAGGCCTGGATATCAGCTCCGCAACCTGGCCATGCTCTGTTTGGGAGATTATGTTTTATGGAGCTTAACCAAGGCTACATAGAGGTTGGGCAAAAATAGGTTTACAGTTGTTTGTGTGGACAATAATACAATAATGAATAAATAATAATACAAGGATAAACTCTGTGTTTCACATACAACAGTAAACCTCCTTGTGCCCACCCTGTGTAAGCCTATCTATAAAAATTCTATATTATTTAGAAACCATCGTTCAGTAGCTGGTTTTAACTCCCCGCTTCTTCCTTTTTATCCGGCTACATCATTGGTTTGCATCTCTAGCCCTGATAGCAGGCAGGGAGTCTGGGTTAGAGATGGTATCAGTCAGTCTAGTGGGGAATGAATTGATGAAGAATCCATATTTTTTATAGACTCTCAGCATTATTAAAAAATTGACTTTTTCATCATTGTACTCCACATTCACTGTAGAAGAATTAGAAAAAGTAGTTAGTAAAAACAAAACAAAAGCAACCCAAGTCACTAGAATGGTATCCTTTTGTATATATCCTTTTGTATATTTACTGTCTCTATTTGTCTTTCTCTCCTCCCTCTCTCCTTTCCACTCATAATCCCCCCCCCCCCCCCCCCCCCCCGCTCCTGTCAGTAAAGGCTCTCAGCTTCTGGCAAGAAGCTGTCCTGCCTGTTTACACTGCCTAGGAACTATTTACAAGGGTGAGGCAGGGCTTAGGAAAACTGATAAAATATGCTGGGGCTGCAGCGGGAGTTGTTACTACTTCCCCTGAAAGCCCCGCACTGGGAAGGCTGGTGGGTGGAGTGCATGCCCCCTTGCCCTTCGGCTTCCAGTGGAGCTTCATCCAGGGGAGGCAGTGGAGGAAGCAGGGCTGAGTAGAGTGAGCTCCCTGTGTTCATTGTGAGGCTCCCTCCCTGCTCATTTACCGGGTGTTGGCTGCGTTACTCCACTGGAGGCACAGCTCCTGTTCTGGGCAACCACCTTGATAGCTCTTTCTTTGAGTTATGGTAACCTCTCCCTCCCCTTTCCTTTCAGACTCCTTGCTCTTACTGCCCCCTGGTGTTTCTCTGCCCCTTGTTCACTTCCCTGAACCCCATTATCACCATTGTAAATAGTCGCTTTATTTATTTATTTATTTTTAAATATATATTAATTTCAGAGAGAGGAAAGGAGAGGGAGAAACAGAAACATCAATGATGAGAGAGTCATTGATCAAGCCCGCAACCTGGGCATGTGCCCTGACTGGGAATCGAACCCCGATCACCTGGATCCTAGGTTGACGCTCAACTGCTGAGCCACGCCGTCGCTTTATTAAACTTTCCTCAGTTACCTAGTTTCAGAATGCTGCCTGTTTTCTGCCTAGACCCTGACTAATACCCATATCTTTCATCAGTTCTCACAATTTCTCAGCCATTATGTTTTGATTATTGCTTCTGCCTCATTCTCTAATTTCTCTCCTTCTGGAATTCCAATAGATGTATTTTTAATCTTTTCACTCTTAACCTCTCTCTCCCATTTTCCATCTCTACCTCTCGCTGCATTTTGGATGATTCCCTCACGCCTGTATTCTCATCGGCCATCTCCAATCTGCCTTTTCACCTGTTAAATTTTACATTTTCATTTCTAGAAGTTCAGGTTGGTCATTTGCAGATCTGTCAGTTCTTTATGTACTGTGTCTGTTTTTTCCTTAGTGTCCCAAGTCCTTTTATTTTATTATTTGAAACGTAATTATTTAATAGCCTCTCTCAGGTCGTTATATCATTGACCACACATATCTTCCTATTGGCAATGACTGCTGACTCTTACTCATGGAGACTCCTTTTCTCCTATGCTTTGTAACTTTTTATTGTGAGTTCATTTTCAGCCAGAATATATGTATTTGTATGTGTGTTTGTGGGTCTTAGAACATTCTGTAAGTTTTGGGGTTTAGAAGGCTTGTTTCAAATCAGTTTTGTGTTTGCTTTTTTTGGAAGCCCCAGGGGTGTTACTTATTTGGGGTCTGTTTTACAATAATTTCTTGGTTGGAGATTCCCACACCACGTGGGTTGTATGAATTCAGAACCCCCCAACATGTATAGTACAGGCCTGGGCTTGATATCTCTAATGGGAGACCTTTCCCCCGTATACAGGGCACATTCTAGCTTTCTTATACCTTTCCTGAGTTGATGAGTGGAGCTCATATCTAGTCCTGCTTTACTGAGAGGTAGCCCTTCAAGAGTCCTGGCTCTATGGGGGCGGGCGGGGGGGTCAGCTCTTACCTCCCTAGCTTGCGCATTCTGAGACAGCTCCCTGCTCCTTCATAGATGTTAAACCCCAGCCCTTGCTCACAAACTTAACACTTTGGTTTGATGTTTCTCCTTAATTACTGGTAGGTGGTGATTTGATTTTCCTTTCTTTTAGGCTCAGATAGGTATTTATTTCTTAATTCTTTACATGGCATTACCATGAACCCTTACTGAGGTTATGTTCCATGTTCACTTACCAAACTAGCCCTACATGTAGTTCTGTAACTTGCTTTCCCACACAATCATGTTTTGATATGGAAAGATAGCTACTCTCTATAGTAACCTTCTTTAATGACTGCATAGCAGAAAGAGTCTGAAACGAAGGTTATTCGAGATGTCTTCAGAATCCCATTTCCTGGGTTAAAACACTGTCTCCACTACTTAGTAGTTCTGGACCTTGAACAAGTAACTCGAACGTTGCATGCCTCTGTTTCCCTGTCTGGAAAGTGGGTAGCGCATCTACTTTGCAAGTTTCATAGGGTTGCTGTTACAAATTACCACAAATTTAGTCACCTGAAACAACAGAAACGTACTCTCTCACAGTTTTGAAGGCTGGAAGTCGGAAATCAAGGTGTGGAAAGAGCCACAATCCCCTGGAAGTTCTAGGGGAGAAACCATGTCTCTTCCAGCTTGTGGCAGCGGCGGGCATTTCTGGTTATGGCTGCATCACTCCAATCTCTGTTTCCATCGTCACCTTGCCTTCTCCTCTCCGTATCTATCTGGAACTCCCTCTGCTTGCCCGTTGCCGTGTATCTTGATTCCCATGTAAATCGTAACTGATGCTAGGCTCTGGGGAACAGTTCTTGCCCTCTGGCTGTCGGTGTACGCCTCCAGCAGGCACTGGTCCTTGGCTCCCACCAGCATCAATTACTCATGTGTTCAACCCTAAAATACATTTAAAATAGTTTCAGAATTGCTTTGCCAAAACCTGTCTAAGAAACAAATGTATTGAGAGTCCAGGATTCATTTGCAGCTTCATCACCCCCAATCTTACCCAAGGACTAGGGTATACAATCAAATACTGTGCTCATAAGTGACTTGGATGAGTTCCTTGTTTTTTTTCCCTTCTCCTAAGCTGTGATTATAGCATTCCAGTTGAAATACAATTGTTTCATTTGTTTTAGTTTGCTTTTAGGTTTTAGGGTTTTTCTTTCCTCTTCTCGTCATTATTGATTTCATTTATTTTTTGAATGTTCAGAGTATCAACCGGCTTCTGTAAGTCACAATATAGCAAAAGGTATCCTTAGAGGGGTGTCACCCCCTCTTGTGCCCTTTCTACCCTGTTCTCTTTCCTTACGCCTTATAACTAACCAGACTTGTTCTCTGTTTTATCTGTTGTGTGTTTCTTGTAAACAGATATACACCTGATTTCTTACTTCCCTTTCTTTGTTACACAAAATATGCTTTTTTACGCTTTCAGAAACTTCTTTCTTAATGACAGAAGCAAGCAAGAAAGGGTGAGATATCACTTTCACTGAGTTCTCCCAATATCTTCAAAGGGTGAAGATGGGTCAGCTGAGCTGGGTGTGAATTTTAACATGCATGTGAATCACCTGGGATCTTGTAAATTTCCGATATTGTAGGTCTTTGGTGGGATTGTGACTCAGCATTTCTAATACACTCCCAGCTGATGCCGAGGCTGCTGGTTTGGACACCAACAACTTGTGAATCTGACGGGACTGTCATGGGCAGTCACCCTTAGCTCTGAATAAACTTTAGACCACAGTTCCTGAAATGTCTTTTTGGAACCAATACACATACTTGCCTAAATTGGTCTGTAGTTCAGAAATGGAGCTTGTCTCCATGATCAATGCTGCATTTAGGGGGTCATGGGGATAGTATGCTGGAGAAGATAAACATGAAATACTATTTGATGTTTTCATGAAGTGTACAGTGTCTTTCTCACTTATTTTCTCCTCCTGTTCCCTTCCTACTTCTCTATCCGATGGTCTCATAAACTGCTGGTTTTCTGCAAAGAGCTTCAAGTCATTTGATTAGAGATGCTAACCATTGAGCAAATACACCAGCTTTGCACTAAAAGGAAAAAGGTAGCCTGAGACTTTTGTCATGGTTTACTATAACAAATGAAATGCTTTTTAAACCCAGGAATTTAGGGTAATCTCTGTCCCCCAGCTTTTTGTCTTTGGGAACAAAAATGGTAATGTTTTAAAATTTACATTTTCCAGATATTACACTTCTACCTTCCCATACGAGCACTCAGTTCATCCTCAGAGCCTCCTCCAGTTATTTTTGGGAACCCTTGGGGCCCATCTCATTTGTGCTTGGGTTCATGTTTGTTTTCGTTCATCTGCTCCATTTCCTTGGGGGTTACACTGACATCCTTTCCATTGCTTTCCTCTCTCCTGGACATCTGCACACTAACTTCACTCTTCTGTTTTACACAAAACAAAACAGAAAAGCAAACATCAATAAATGAATATCTGGAGGAAATCAGCAGCTCACTAGTCCTGCAAAGAGTCAAACTCCAAGTGCCATTTCAGGCTAATTCTATTCTAATTTGTTATTATGACATTAAAAAAATTGAGCATTCCATTTAGTCTTAGCTTTAAATTGGGGTAGAGTTGTGTCCAGAAATTATATAGCATGGTTGTTTCATTCTAGAAAAGCATGGTAGTGGTTATTCTGGGTGTGCGGCTTCTAATTAATGAAATGTCTTTGGTAATTATCACCTCCCCCAGCAAACAAAAAGGCCAATTTATAATAAGAAGAGCCCATGCCTTTTTACTCTGGAATGAAGCTTAAGGAGATAAGCAAACTAAGCCTTCTCTCACTGCATGGGGCTCTGCAGTCCTTACTGGACAATAGTCAAAATTGCAAATCTATTACATGTAATTCCAACATCATTTAGCACAGCTGTCAATCTGCCAAAGCAGAGCCCCCAAACTGAGCTTCCATGGAGACTAAATCATCTTCCTTCCGAACCTGTCATCTGCACAGCGGAAGAGGGCACCTGGAAGAGAGCACAGGGGAACTTTGGTTTGTGTCTTTTTGTCCCTGGCTACTTATCTTCTCATAAATATACTCATTCGATTCGCAGACACATCAGCATAAGCCCCTCCAGCAAGTGCAAATATTTACTTGGGAGAGGAAAACAAAATAATGTCTGACCGGAGCTTTCATTTTCTGTTAGACTTTGATGTTGCTCTTTCATTTGAAGTCCAAGGACAACAATCAGTGGAATTCCCTTTGTAAAAGTGAGGCACAGTAAAGGCCGGATGAAAATTCAAGCTCAGTTTGTAAGTTAGGGGGGGAAATTGCTGCCTTTCACGAAGACGCTTATGATCTCTACATTGTTTCCTTAACATCATCTTTAAGGATTTTTTTCTTTTTGAGGAGTGAATGGGGGAGTTTTATGTGCGCATGACTGAGTTGCTGATTGACAGAGTTCAGGGATGGCTCTTTTGAAGTGAGAACAATCTAATCCTGGAGCCACAGAACCCCCACAGATGCCACTCTAGATCTCAGCTGTCAACATGCCACCTTATTTTATTCTATTTTCTTTTGCTCTTGGCTTTCATCAGCCATTGTTCTTCAAATAGCTGGACCAAGCTGTAGCACATTGTGAACACTTTTTTTTTTTTCTATAGGTACAAGTAGGGACTGATGATTTATGTCCTTAAAGTTCACTTTTAGGAAACCCTGTCACTTAAAAATATATCCAGGGAGCCCTGGCCAGTGTTGCTCTGTGGTTAAAAGATCAGCCACACACCTAAGGGTCACGGGTTTGAGTCTGGTCAAGGGTACATACTTGGTCATACTTGCAGGTTCGATCTCCGGCCCAGGATTGGGGTGTATGCGGGAAGCAACCATCGATGTGACTTTCTCACATCCATGTTTCTCTCTCTCTCTCTCTCTCTCTCTCTCTACCCCTTCCCTTCCACTCTCTCTAAAAATCAATGGAAAAAATATCCTTAGGAGAGGATTAATAACAACAACAAAATATATATCCAGGGACTCTTTTGTGCACTAGGGTTACTCATACCACATGGGTCTCAATGGGTAGGTAGGTCACCTGGAATTAGGTTCCTTTGTAAACAAATAAACAAAACAATAACAACCCATTTCTCTTTAGAGTGAAGGGATGGGCAAAAGTGCCGGGATAAAAAGCTATTTAGGACATCTGGTGAATTTCATTTTGCGGCGTAGGAAAAACAACCCCTTGGGAGTTTTTGGTGACAAAGTGTTTGCATCCTTTCCGTCTGAGCCTCAATGCCCAGAATATCAATGCACAGAAGATCTCAACCAATTGCCATGATAGTGAGGATACGGCCTGTGCGGGGCCGTGGGCACTGCCGGAGGTCAGGCCTGCCTGGCCATGTCCAGTTCCTGCTGGGATGGGCTTCCAGCTGCTGGCTTTTTCGAGTTTATTTGCATATATTTTTGGCTGAAGGAGGAAGTAGGCCATTTTGTGTGAGGTGTGTTGGTGTTGGTGGTGGAGGGTGGGGAGAGAAGACAAGGGAGAGGGGAAGGTCATTCCCTGGACTAGAGCTGAAGCCGAGGAAGCTGTTGTCAGTGACTGAGTCGCTGCGGCTGAAGCAGCACTGTTTGTACCCTCCTGGCTCAAAGCGTGACCAGGGGAGAAAGAAGCACCTTCCCATTTCTGAGCCGTAGCCTGGCTCTGGCACAAGGAGAATGAAAAGAAATGTGTTGTCTTGGCATCTGGAGGGTTTGGTGACTTTGGGAGCAAGGAAGGTGACACTGTCAGTGCAGCCTCATCGTCTGCATGAGCAGCAGAGGTGCAGGGAGGAGCTGCTTATAGAAGGACGTATTTATGCAATGTGCTGACGTCCCAGAAAACCTCAGCGTATTGCTTGTGGATTCCAAAGAAATAACCTGGAGGACTGACTGTGAAAGACTTTGGTTTATTAGGACTTATCTATGCACTGGTGGTGGCTCACTGGTGAAGTTTACTGCTGCACCAGCTGCGACTGGTGAAGTTGTTGCTCCAGGTCCCATCCGGCCTGTGGATGAGCAGCACTGGGGTGGCTGGCTGGTGCTATTGTTTTGCTCCCCCCCCACCACTTTCCCAGCAGATGGTTTTTATACAGCACAGAAAACAGAGAAAAACAGAGCATGCATGGGGAGGATGACAGGCCCCTGCGCAAGCTATGTGAGATCAAAACACTACCTGTTTACAATCTAGGCTCACGTCTAGAAGCAGTTTCTCTTTGGCCTTTCTTAGACTGAGGTACTGGCCAGATTCCCAAGGTCTCGCAGCCCAATTACTGATGGCCTTTACTATATTTCCCACAGGGTAGGAGGGGGAATTGGAACATGGGAAGGGGCCCATGTTCCTATTTACTATACAACATACAAAAGAGGATCTGGAGCAGCAGAAGAACATGGTGGGTGCCACATGGTGACCAGAGATGACAGATTGATTTCTAAGTATATGTGAGGCACTCTCAGAAGAAGCTTGCAGGAACTTCAGGACTAGAGCTAGAAGCTAGACTAGAAGCTAGAAGCTAGTTAGAAGTTAGAGCCATTGAAATTTGGGTATTTATTATGACTCTGTACACACAGTCTGGGGAAGCTTGAGAAAATTCTAGTTATGTTCCCCAACACTTTCTGTTTGCTAATAATGTAACAGTGATTAATGCTAGGATTAGTGAGACTTACTCTTTAAGGTGCATAAAAATTTAAAGGGCCAATAAAAATTACCATAAGTTGTCTGTATCTGACACTTCTTGTGCCCTGCCTTACATCCTCTTGGCTTACCTTTCTACTCTAGTTGCTGTGGCAACCAGCTGTGCTCAGGTGTACCTGACCCCACCTCACATCAACTGCACTATTTGTCACTTGCTTTCTGTCCAGGGGCATCTCTGCTATGATCACGTGGACACCTGCAGAATTTGCTCATTCTGACACAGCCACAAACCTAAAGGTGTGAGGAAGGCAGGATCCCATAGGCAACCCTTGACCAATGGGTAATGGGAGCATATGGATGTTGGGAAAATTTCCCCAGGTATATGGAACTGACCTCCAAGGGAGGACAGGGTGGAGAAACCAAAGAAAGAGACTGACAACTCCAGAATTAAACAAAGAGCTTATTAGGGGAACAATACTGATCTCCACACCTGAAACCTGGATGGGGGCTTGATACATATAGCCTCCAGGAACACAGGTGGCTTATAGCCAAATGGCATGGGCTTGTCAAGAGCTGTCTGTTCCAAAACAGCAAACAACTTAATGGGCCTACTTATCTATGTAAGAGCATTCCTTTCAGGTGATACAACCCACCCCTTCCTGGGTGAACTGGCAGTCACTGAGAGCAACTTACTTCTTAAGAGGGCATCTGTCATGCTAAACACCGGAAACCATTTTGCCTAACAATGAATAAATTGTCCCATTTTCTTTCCCTTGGGGAGACAATTCTAAAGTATTTTCTATATGGCTATTCAGAGTATCTCCAGTGGGAGAGAACCCCAGTTGCCCAAGAGGGGACTAGCTTGATAACACATCTTATTTTGGCTTTTTTTTCCTTCCCTCTTTCACTTTTCCCGCCTCCCCCCACCACCCTACTTCTGTTTCCAAAAAGCTCTCATCTCAGGCTCCACTTTTTGCGGGCACCCAGGCTAAGACAGGTTAAAGTCAGCTCTATGCACATTGAAGATTCCCTTACTTTCCCACCACCAACATAACTGGAGAAAGGTGAGTATGGGGTGGGAGGTGGGGGGCTGTTTAATTTCAAATCGACAGCAAAAGTCTGTCATTGTCAAATTCAGTGAACATTTAATACTCTTCTGCTTTGATCCAGAGACTGCTTTTATTCAGAAATCATGAAGACAGATCCCTGCCATCAGCAAGCTCACAAACCACTTGGGGGAGGCAAGTGTGTTCATATCTTACAAATAAAAAGTGCTAAAAAGAGGGTTAGTATGCATTAAGAGTGGAGAAAGGAACAGCTAATTCTGACTGGGAGCGGGAAGGCTTGAGGTCAGGGAAGCCTCCACCGAAGAGAAGCTGTTTGGTATGGACCTTGAGAGATGAAAAGGCTGTTGAAGATAGTGAATTAAAGTGTTGGAGGAGCTTAAAAGGAGTTGTACTGAAATGGAATTCCACGAGCTTTACTGTTCTCTCCACTCGAGGGGCAGAGGCCAGCAGCCCTCCTTGGCCCTAATTCCTCTGCCTTTTGTTCCCCTAAATAGTGTTTTGATTGCTCTTTCACAACTTCCCTTCTCTGGGGTATCCTGCTTTACCTTTTTTCTTTGGATGCTTATTGTCTTCTCTTCTGTAGGTGAGTCAGAGCTTTAGTTTCTCACCTGGCCTGTGCTTGTCATGGAGGCCTTATCTCTGGATACTGGATACTGGGAGGAGGCCTAATGGTTCTGAAGGGTGTCCCTCCCGCCAAGGAGTGGAACCACCTTAGTGTAGATGGGGGTTTTCAGGTGTGTTTGGCTAGTGCATGATTCACAAGATCATTGGATAAGACACTCAAAGACAAGCTCCTTTACCTTGAGGGTAGAGAGGTCCCATGTGCAGGCTCATTTCTTCTCTCCTGACTTTATCTGCACTGCTAATCATGAAATGTGGGTTCTTACATCACTGACGGTGTGGTGAGCAGGGATGCATTCATTTTTTCTTTTTCTTTTGAATAAAGACTAGTCATGCATTTATTTCCACAAATGTAGAGACCTAGGAAGACTTGTAGGACTTGGCTGCAGGAAGAACAGTCTTGGTGGGAAAGGCAGGTGATTGGAAGGACAGGACCACTTTGCCCTCTGATGATAACCTGACTCAGCCACCCTCTGCATGTCTGTACTTCTCTGTCTCTTCAGCATCCAGATGACAAATTTTTGAGTTTTAATTTCCCAGCAAGAGAAATAGAATAGTCCATGACATGTTGTCTCACCAGGTCAAATTAAAGATTGATAATGCTTGGACCTACCTCTGCTCCATCAGTCAACACTCCTGTTACAGAAAGGTCCAGATCCTAGTGGACAGTTTAAGATAGGGCATGGTGGACATCTGTATTGTTATCTCTAGTCCATCTCACCTCTGGCCACCACACGTACACCCTTCTTTCTAGATGTACAAACATGCCCTACCTAGCATGTTCTATCACATGCATGCCTGTGGATGCTTACTTCACTTCCAACATAGAAGCAAAAAAAGGCCAATATATAAGTTAAGGTTCCCATAGGAAATGGGTGGTCCTTTCAAAATAATATAGTCTGATGAGGATCATTTATAAAGGGGCTATTTTTAAAAGTGTGGGTGAGGAGAACCACCAAAGATAGTGCAGTACCCCAGAGCTTGTGGCACTGGAACTGTTATCATCTCTTATTCCAAAGGGATGGGAAGAAAGGATGGTTTTTTGGAACCTGGAAGAGGAGAGAGTCACAGAGTCAACTGCTTAGAGAGGATCAATGACTTCTAATCAGGGACATAGCCAGCCTGAAGCAACCCTGCAGGGAGACATCCAGGGAAATAATGACCTTGCTCTCATTCTTCCCTCACTCATATCTCCTGTTGAAGATCTCTGCTGGCCAAACCAACCAGAGCTGGAGGGCACACAGCCCTATTTATGTACTGCATACAGCTCAGCCTTCAGGCAGGGAGCTGGTGAAGGGTGGAGAGTGGATGTGGAGGGGCAATTGGCACAGGCACACAGTGTCTATGCCAAAAAATGTCTTAGAGTCAGTGTAAGAATGTTCACCAGTCTCTGCCTACAGTCCACCATTTCTTTCCATTCCCCCTGGTTCCGTTGTGATCCTGTCTAGCTGTTATTACCATTCTGCCATCTATGAGTTAAAATGAGACATGGAAAACACTCACTGATGATACTATTAATCAATTGAAGCTCTCTTTTTCACTAAGCTTGAACTTAGCATCAACATCCTTCTTAATACAGTGGTCTGGGCAGCCACTCCCAATCAATTGGCATTGATTTGAGATGGAAAAAATTGCCATCCCTTACTGACTTAGTAAATTTATAACCTACCCACTTTCATGTCCAATAATGGAGGAAAAACAGAATATGATTGAGACAATTAGAATGAAAAAAATCTCATTTTTTTAAAAAGGAAAAGAAAAAACAAGAATAACATACTTTTTCCAGTCCTTGCATACTCTCTCAAGAAATTGAAATCTGACATATAGATTATTATGCTAAGAGCCAAGGTCTGAGAAAACCTTAGTGTATTGCCTGCTGATTCCAAAAAAAATAACCTCAAGCCTGGTTATGAAAGACATGGGTTTATTAGGAATATATATATATATATATATGCACACCGGGGTGGCCGGCCCATGAAGTTACAGGGTTATATAGAGTACAGGAAACAAAGCAAACAGGGCATGCAGGGGGACGTGCTAGTCAGTGTGCAAGCTATGAGATAAAAAAGCTAGATGTTTCTCTGCAGTTTACAGCCCAGGCTCACATCTAGAAGCAGTTTCTCATTGGTCATTCTTTGACCAAGGAGCTGGCCAGGCTCCCAAGGTCTCACAGTCCACTTACAGATGGCCCTCGTCATATTCCCACAGGGTGGGAGGAGGAGCTGGAGCTTGGGAAGGGGCCCATGTTCTCACGTACCACATGTAGATGGTGGCCACAACCCTTGTTTCTGAAATTAGCCATGCAGTCAAAACCGGCATCGAAGGCTTTCTCCACTGGCATCATTGCTGAACTATTGTTATTTAACATCTACAGTGTCCTAGACACTGTGTTAAGTACTTTACACAATTATCTCATTTAATTCTAATAGCAGTTTTCATAGGAAGTTACTTATCTTCTCCATTTTATAGATGAGGAATCCGAGACTAAGCAAGGTTAAATAACTTGACCAAAATGATGAATAAGTGGTAGAGATGACACTCAAACTCTGATCTGACTGATGCCAAATCCCATCCATTTGACCTTGAGGCAATAGACCTATCATATCCAGTCATTCCTTTGTTTTTGGCAAGTAATTCTGGCTGGGGAACCAGTGAAGTCACTCCCTCCAGTTCCTCCCTCCTTCTCCCACAACTTAATAAAGCCAGGAGACTTCTGCCTGATTCCCTAGTAAGTACAAGTACTACTATGGCTATGCCTATAACCCTTGTATCCTAGATGTACATGTATGAAGGGCCTGGGGACTCATGTACTATGTCTCACTTCCACCAGCACCCAGCTTCCACCCAGGAACTTGAGGAAATCTCTACAGTGGGCAGCCCAGGAACAGGCTGCTACCATCTCACCAACAGGAAGGAGGCTGGCCACAGTATAGGTTATATTATGTGAAGAAAGCCAAGACTTTCTCTGGTCAGGCTTTGTTCAACAGGTATTCAGTGAACTCAAGATATCAAGCATTGTGTTGGATGCTGGGGGAATTAAGAATAAGGCATCCCTGCTGCCTTCAGAGTGCTTAAGACATCAGAATAGTCCAGATTTCCACAGTGCGCATTTTCTCAGTGGCATTTGCCATCCTGGGACAAGGCAAAGTTCATTTAGAAAACCAGCACACATTCATCAACCTGTGGCTGAATGACCAGTTTTCCCATTGTCCTTCTACCAGCAACTTTTGGCTGGGATCTCTTTTGAAGAAGCTGCTCCAGTCATTTCTGCTATCAGTGGACTTGTCTGGGTCCTGCTAATATCGACTCTGTGCCCTTGACTGCTACTTTCCTAGTGTGGTAGAATCTTCAACATCTCTCCTGGGCACTGAATATCCTGAACAGTGTACTGACTAGGAATCAAGTGTCCTGAGTTTGGCTCTCAGTTCTGCTGTTCACTCTCTCTGTTATTCTGGGCAAGCTACTTTCCCTCTCTGGGCTTTATGCTTTTAGATGACAATAGCTTCTACAATCTATAGTTTTGCAGTTGTCAAAGGCAATCATAAACTTTTCTGGAACCAGGTTATGTCAGGTGTTTTAGCAACCTCTCTTTTCCTTAACAGGGGGAATCTTTTCATAGTTGCTCTGGCTTTTTACAGCTTTATTGCCTCCAGATGGGCCAGCCAATGTTAGGGTTTATTTAGCCACTTGCCACTCCAAGTGTTATCTATGGACCTGTAGCATTGACATCACCTGGGAGCTTATTAACAAGGCAGAATCTCAGACCCTAGCCAGACCTGCTGATCAGAATCTTCATTTTTAAAAGATCCCCAGCTGATCGATCCTTACAATTAAGTTCAAGAAGCACAGAGCCCAAGGCACATGAGAATTGTATTGATTCCTAGAGCAATCAATCACTGATTTAATCGCTTGATCAGAATCAATGTGGTTGAGTTCTGGGCACTCGGGTGCTTGGGTGAAGTTTAGTGTTCAGTCAGCATTGAGAATCTCTGAATAGCCTCACACTGAGTGGAACCCCCTTTGTGTAAAATGGGAGACAGAAGATGGGGTTCTAATTCAGTCAGCAAGAGGATCAAGATAGAGAAAGGCGCCTGGAGGTAATACTTGAACTGCTTGCTTGGAGAACGCGTAAGTTCAGTTAGGCAGAGAGGAGCCGAAGGGCGCGGCTGGTGCACTGACCACAGGGCAGGGACCGCAGGTCTATCTGGCTGGAGCATGGGGCTGGGGGTGGTGCAGGAGATGAGGTTGGGGCCACCTACGCCATGCTTGGGAGTTTGTATTTAATCTCCCATGGGGTGGGCTGATGGCTGAAAATATTGTTTAAGCGGGGAATGCTGTAATTAGAGTTGCACTTTAGGAAGCTCTGTCTTCCAGTGGATGTGGCAGATTGTTTGAAGGTGGAGGAGAGTGAAAGCGGAGAGAAGACTCTGGGCACTATTTCCAATAAGAAACAAACTAGTGTGAGTGTCGGGAAGGAGGGAAAGGAAGAGAGAGATTGAGAAATACCTAGTTGGTGACTAATTTTATGAAAGAAGGTAACGAGGGAGGAGTTTAGAATGATCTGGGATTTCTGGGGTGTGGTGGTGTCGGGGATGGTGGACAGTGCACCAAGATAAAATATGAAAGATAGGTGAAAGAACAGGCTTGGAGTGGGAGTCAGGAAAAGAATAAAGGGGGAGGGTGTCACAGAGGCCAAAGGGAAAAGGGCACCACAGGATGGTCCCCAGAAGTCAAGAAGTTTACAGAGTGAAGTATCTCCTGGACTTGACAGACTATTCTCAAGACAGTGAGGCTTGGCGGTTGTTGGTGGTATCAGAGCAGCTTTATCTGTGTGCCAGATGGAGATTCTCACTTGGTACTTCATGGCTTCCTTTTGAGCAAATTGTTTTTCATTTAAACAAGTATTTTTTGAATGTCTGGTCTGTGTGAGGCACCAGGGCTTTGAAAATAAATAGGTGTAGAACTCTGGCCTCTGGGAATTCACTGAATCTCAGTTACCTCTTCTAGTGCAGGGACTGAGCCCACTGTCTCCTGAACCGTCCTCAGGATGGCTGAAGACAGGTGCACAGAAGCAGCCACTTAGTGAGCCCCTGTGCTATGCTGGGAACCATGCCAGACAGACACATGGGATACAAACATACATGTTTATTGTGTGAATTGATTCTCTGCCCTTCTGGAGCTCTCTCTGGTGGGTGAGATAGATGGATAAAAAATTAAACTATATCATTAAATTTTAAGTACTTTAATAGGAGTTTCAAGAAGATATTTTAGGGAGACCATTCACTGAGCTTTTAACATATGCCCAGGTAAATGAATAGCGTGACTTACTTGTTGCACTTCTGTTTGGAAAACCAGCTCTAGCTTGTGAACATAGGCTATGGGGTTGCAGGATATAACCCCATGGGAGTAGGCTGGCCCCACATGGCTGTTGTCTAGTTAGGGTTTGGGAGCACATTCCTTTAACATCATTTGAGCAGTTTCACAGACACTTTACAGGGTGAGATGGGGGAGGGTGGTTATCAGGGACAGGTGGCTAAAATGTCATCATCTCAACATTGCATTTCAAGGTTAACTGCCTCTTTGGGAAACAGACCCTCATTTAGTCAAAGTGAAGTTGGAGGAGACAGATTTTGCTGGGCTCTAACTAGTAGGCAAAGTATATAGGCTTCATGTTCTGGGAAGCATGTATTGGTATGAAGATGGCAGAGGAGGTGCAGGCTCGTTGAATAGCTTTGGCTGCTTGCAATGAGTTTAGATCAGAGGTGTTTTTCTCTTTCAGGGTGTCTAGAGGAGAATCTTACTGTGTGAAATTCACCTTACGCATTTCAGACCGAACAGCCTTTGAATGGCCTAGGAAGCCAGACCTGCATTTTGGGGAGTGTGGAGGTCTTTTTCAGTTTCTTTTTGTTAGGATGGGATGGCCATCTGGGAAGCCCATGATCTCCTCTGCCATGTACAAAAGCACCAAGCTTAAGGGTTGAACTAGCAGTATATGAACAGCTTTATATGTAGAACTTGAGGTTCAATGTTATGTCAAAGCAATTCGATCTAGCACATAGAATGTTTACAAAATTCCTTTCTATATATCTGGAGATAGAAGAAGAATATGATACTTACTCTACTAAAAAAATAAAAAATAAAATAAAATAAAAAATAGCCTGGACATGGAGATAACAAAAAATAAGTCAATCTGGTTCAGTGAACGTATAAGGTATTTTGATAACACAAGAGAGCAGTTGATTTTCCTGAGGTCTGTGTTTGGGGAGGAAGCTGTCAGAGGAATTCAGAGAGGAGATGGCATTAGTGTTGGCCCTGAGGGATGAGTGAGCAGGGACTCCCAGCAAATGACATCCTGGGAACAACAGCAGTAACAGTGGGGTGGAAACTGGTGATGCCTCCACAGGACCCAAAGAGGAAGCTTTGTTTAGGGAATTTAGTTTTTAGAAATACATTCAGTGTTCAGAGGCATGAACTTAGACTGTTGGACTAGAAGGGACATCATTGGGGTCATGCATCCAGCCTCTCAGTGAACAAGTAAAGGAACTAGTTGAGGATCTGAGAATTGGTGGCTACAAACTCACCACGAGGTCTTGGGCCTGTGCTGGGATTTGAAACATTTATTTACTTCCAGTGCTTTCCCCAATATAGTCACAGCCTTTAGCCTATCTCTCACATCTTCAGTCCTTATTACTCTTGTGTGAAGAAAGCAAAGATTTAAAATAAGTCTTATTGTTCAATACTGTTGGCAAATAGGATCAGGCAAAACCTGCCTTCTTAAGCCACACACACTGCACACAGAATCCAAGGCTGGTTTTAGCTCTACTGTGGTTACTTTAGGGAGGATTCTGCTTAGTGAAATCCAATTCAAGACGTGTTTTTTGAATCCACACTATGCACAAGACCCAGAGCCTCCATTTCAGGACTAGCATGGAAGTTGCTATGACTTCCTGTCTGTGCTGTGGCAGCCTTGACCATTCTGAGCATGCTCTGTGCTACCATCTCACCCAGAAAGCTTCTTTTAAAACTCTAAAACATGTATTTGCAAAGATATATGCCCCCCTCTGTTCACTGCAGCATTATTCACAGTGGCCAGGACATGGAAACAACCCAAGGGTCCTGCGACAGAGGGCTGGATAAAGAGGACGTGGTGCATGCACACAATGGAGTACTCCTCAGCCACAGAAGGATGAATTACTGCCGTTTGCAACAGCATGGATGGACCTTGAGAATATTATGCCAAGTGAAATAAGTCAGTCAGAAAAAGCTAAGAACCATATGCTTTCACTCATATGTGGGATATAAAACTGAAACTTGTGGACACAAACAGCAGTGTGGTGGCTGCCAGAGGGAAGGGGGTGGGAAGGTGGGGGGTGAAGGGGGTCTTAATACATGGTGACAGTGACAGGAGAAGATAGGACTTTGGGTGGTGGGCACACAGAGCAATATGCAGATCTTGTAACATAGAAACCCACACTTGAAACCTATATGTTCATATTAACCAGTGTTAACCCCAATAAATCTAATAAAAAAGTATATGATCTACAAATCTTTGCATTTCTGTGAAGTGAATGTGGGTTAGACAATGACCGACTTTTCTGTGTGCCCGGCCGATGTCTGAGGGATTTTTGTCCACACTGGGTGCTGTGTCAGACATCTTGAGTGGTGCATTTCAGACAGAGCTGGTAGTGGTTCTTTTTTCAACCTCAGAGTCACTGTCAGGAGGTGGTCCCTGGCTTTTCATCAAATGCAGCTCATGTTGCCCATGCCACTGTTGCTGAACATGCAGGAATCAGTAGCTTTTGGGTGATTAAAGCTCTGAATTATTTTCTATTTGTTTCTAACTTGCCTGTTTACCACTTTGGGAGCTCAGCTATCTGTTCTCAACTGATCCTTGGTGCTGTTCTGTGTTTCTCCAGGGTGTTGCTTAGAATGCTAATAATGTTGTGCTGAAGACAAAGCCCACCAGGGATACACCTGGAGTGAAAACAAAAGTTAGGCTTACTGAGCTTGCTGCAGCGAGGGGAATACACTGAGAGGAACTGTGGGAGGACCTCTGACAGAATTCAGGCTTATGCTGAATAATTCCAAGGAGGAATCAGAGATTAGGATCGGGTCTGGATTGGATAATGTGCAGAAGCAGCAGCAATTAGGTGACTGGGTATCTTAATACATTTTATCAGAGAGACTGGTGGATTCAGACTAGGCTAGGAGTTGTTATTAGAAGAGAAATGACAGCCTCTTGTGTTAGAAGAGGGGCTGTTTTGTCATGTTGAGGTTGCAGAATGGCCTTGTCTCTGTCTTGTTCCAAACACATTGTCTGAGCACTGCTTATATTTTCTGTTTATGTTGAGTTGGGAACAGCACTGTCTGGCCGCTGGCAGGGCCATTTTTCATGTTCTCAGTAGCTTCCTCATTTGTAAAACGAGAGGATTGCATGAGATCAGTGGCTTTCAGATGGCATTCCCCAAAGGTCTAGGGTTCTGTGGGGCACCTTGGGGGTCACCAGAGTGGGCAGGGCTGCTGGTCCTCCGACCCTTCTTCAACAGGGCAGCTCTGCTCTTCCAGTTTTATGTTTTGGGATAACCCGCTTAACCAAGTTGTAAACAAAGATTTTTTTGCTAAAAGAAGAGCTTGGAAACTGCCAAACTGTATAAGCTCTAAGGCACAAAGAAATTTAACAATTAGTCCCAAATTCAGAGCTAATTGGATTCAGTAGTCTAGATTCTAAACTTAGCTCTGCCACCAATTTCAGATGTTTGCTCTTTAGTTTTTCCAGGGTCAGGATTCCAGCAGGCCATGTCTAAAGAACTGGCGGGGTGGACATACTGGGAATTTATTTGAATGAGAATCCCAGAAACCTCATGAAAAAGACTGCATTAAAAAATGAGACTCATATAAGTTTGGCTCAGTAGCTTAGGAGGACAAAGATGAGAGAAAATTAGTAATGGAACCCATTTCTAGCACCCAGTAGGTGAGGTCGGGGGAATCCCGGGCTTCATATTCTTCCACGATTGGTTAATTGTGCAGTAGGACCAATTTGGCACAGATTAAACTAGATTCTTACTTATTATGCAATTCTTCTGGTGATAACTATGCTTCCATTAATTTTTTGGGACTTATCCTTGTATATTTATATTATTAGCCACTTGTTTATTAGATTTTATTTTTCACTTTCTTCTGTGGCAATGTGGCTGTTGCTTTTTGTTTCATATACCACATATGAGTGAAATCACATGGCTCTTGAGTTTTAAGTCATTAAAAAAATCAAAAGGAGAATAAGATGAGCTGTTAAAATTATATAAAACTCAAATTCCAATGTCTATAAGTAAAGTTTTATCAGAACACAGCCAGACTCATTTATTTCCATATTGTCTATGGCTGATTTGTGCTGCAGTGACAGAGTTGAGTAGCTGGAAAGGAAACCTTATAACCTGCAAAGGCTAAGATATTTACTATCTGGCCCTTTATAGAAAATGTTTGCCAAGCCTTGGTCTATATGATAGTATTGCACAAGTAAAGAATTGCTCTTAATAAGTAATCTCATTAAATTGTGACTGCTTGCTGATGAACACTTATTTATCCTAAATTTTTTTGGGGGGGTGGGGGTATGTTTTGGAATCAGCATAGTTTGTCTTATAGATAAGGCCAGAGAGGGTTTTAAAATTTTCTTCTTCACATTTTCCAATTATCACATTGATCTTTACTTCTTTTATGAAAAAAACTCATGTTCTCTATATTAGATATTAATCTTTCTCCATGTTTCTGTTTGTGGATATTTTGCAAATAGTCAGTTTTATATTCACTAATTAGGCTCATAGGTACTGGGCAAGTGATGTGCTTAGGCTTAAAGAGAATTGATGTCTAAGTAAAGAATGCATGCAAGAAAGATTGAATGTGAGAATGCAAAGTTGTAAGGGGGGTGTCATGGTTATAATTAGCCAGCAAGTGCAGAACTGCAAGATGCTGCTATTTGAGATTTCAGGGAGCTGCTGGGTTGCAGTGGACATTGCAGTAGGGATAGAATCTTGAGTAACTGGGCAGAAAATGCCCATTTCTTTCTACTTCCCAGAGGTCACTGAAGGATGGAATGAATTAATCTTTGGTTCAGAGTAGATGTGGAGAAGAGAATCTAAGTTTTCTAGGAGCAAGGCTATCATGAAAGTGCTGTTTGTTGTGAGCTCCCAGGAGTTCACAAGGAGACAACCAAATTTCTGGATGAAAACCCCTCCCCAGGGACAAGGAATTCTAAATCAACAGGCATATTTTGCATTTGCAGGCTCATTACATCTATTTTCCCTAATCATGCTTGCTACTTACTGTGGGGTATGGGTTGTTAGAGTGATATGGGGACAGAAGCCATCAGCCTCTCATAGAAAACTTTAAGGACCCTATATGTTGGCAGAAAGAAAGGAGGAGATGGTGGGATATTGAAGACCAGCTCAAGAGTATAAACTTTCAACCAGATTTTTGTTAGATACATCCTACTCTTCATGGCATAATCTTTCAGAGTAGTCACCTAGCTCCACACCTCATGTCATCTCCAAAAACTTCTAACAACTACAGTGAGTAAGAGACTTCTGTCCTGTGAGCCTGGTGACCAGTATAATGACACCAGTTTCATGAGTCCCATCTTCTTAAGTTTTCTCTAACCTGACAATTTTGAACATCTGGCTGATCAGTGAATATAATATCCTATGTGTCATCAACTTTGTAGTAAGTGGACTCTATATTTTCAATACAGTTGCTGAGGGAATTTATTAGCACTTGCCTCTCGACTGGGGAAATACAGATTTTTTACACTATCCAGTTCACTTTCACAGGAGAATAGACTTAAATCAAGAAAGTTGTGAGAATCTTTGCCACATTCTCTTCTAGTGACATATGCTAATCGCAGGCACAAAAACATTTGTGATCTGTTGTAGAAGTTTAGTCTGTTTCCCGATCTCATCATTAACATGGCTTTCTTGTTACTAGATATTTTTAAGAAAAAGAAAGTATAAAAATAAAATCATAGAAATAGAATAAACTACAGGACAATATGTGTCTTATCACAGAGTAGGGAAGGACTTTCTAAGCACAAACGTAAAGAGGGAGATGGTAAAAAAAAATCTAACTTGTTCTAGAATAGGATTTCTCAACTTCAGGACTGTTCATATTTGGGGCTGGATAATTCTTAGTTGTGGGAGGCTGAGCACTGTAGTGTGTTTAGCAGCATCCCTGGCCTCCGCTCATTAGGTGCTAGTAGTATTCCTCCAGTCATGACAGTCAGTGAAATGGAACAAATGTTTCCAGATGTTGCCAAATGTTCCCTAGTGGGGAAATCACCACTGGTTGGGAACCGCTGTTCTAGAATGATAGTTTTGGATGCAAGGGGGAAAAAGCCCTCTTAAAAATCAAACCACAGGGGCTTATTTATGTCTTCTGGAGGCTTTGTTTTGGAAATGTAAAATTTCAAGGGATCAAAGCAGATATATGTGTGTGTATATATATATATATATCTGCCTCATTTAAAAATATTAAGCATGCCTTTGTAAGCATCATAACTGCATGAATGAAAGGTGCTATGTCATTGTTATTACAAGCTGTGACCACATTTTGATGCAGTGTCTTACTAGAGATTTCTGCCAAATAATCCCTGCCTGCTCACTTGCTGTGCTGGGGCCCTCACTGGATTGTAGGTAGACACAGTCCAGTGGGCAGGCAGATGTAGTGACAGGTATGAGTTATGCTCTGTTCAGCAGAGCGCAGCCATCAGAGAGAGGGAACAGGAGAAAGGGAGGACGGCACTCCCCCGGCAGTCTTCACTGATACCAAGTTTGGTGGATTTTTGCCCAAATCTCACTTTTCATCTCTCCCAGACCCCAAATGCCCAGAGGGCCTTTGGTTTACACACAAGGTTTCACCATGGAGAAGCTCATAGCATGTCATATAGTACAAGTTTTGTATATCAGCTCAGTAACCCTCAGAATAGCAATTTTATTTTCAAGTACCCTACCTTGGACTTATTCATACATATAATGGAAGGCTGCAAAAGCTGTTTTTCATATTCTCTGGGTAAAGTGAAAATGGTGTTCTCAAGTGTGCCTAAATAACCATGGAAACAAAACTCCGTTACCCCATCCTCAGTCTCCTTGCTGGACTCCTCACTGGACACTGCCCTTTATACAGTGGCTATTTGAACTTTAAGCCTATGAGACCCACGCAAAAAAAAGCAGCGATTTTTTTTTAAATTAAATATCCGTGGTAGGACTTGGTATTTTTTAAATGATAGTTGGGGGAAAAGAAGAAAATTACAAGAGCATAGAGATGAAACAGATTCCCCATAGGACATTTTTATTTATTTATTCAGACTTTTCTTGTCTCCTTTCTCAGTCTAGATCTCCCTTCTTTCTACCACTTCAGCTGAGAAAGTAATTATAGACAACACCGAAGAGCACATAAACACTTCCAAAGCCAATTCGTGTTATAAATGAGCCTTTAGGAAGTAAAGAGCTTTGCAGCAGTTTTAGAAATGTTGGAATCTGGCTGGGATGTCAGGGCTAAGGATCTGATCCATAAAAATTTCCTAAACAGCTTCATAGAAATTGTAGCCATATGTTTACAACTTGAAAATGGGTATCTGCATTGAGATAAACCTGGCATCTGACGCATATGCTGTGGATGCAAATAAAGCATTTTCTCACAAATACGATTTACTTAAATGAGGAAGCAAGTTTGATATGGTGGGGTCTCAATGTTTCCTTTCAGCAAATTGCCTTGAAGTGATGCTGTGATTTTAAAATGTGCTTGCCCTGGTTCTGCACCAGGTTTCCGCAGGTAGGCTGTCTCAGTGTCTGTCACCACTCGGATGCCTTTCCTTCCTTGGGCTTGACTGTGCTGATTCTTCTGATTATGAAGAAAAGGGTCTCCTATCCAGGAACACCTGCGTTATCTTTGGATGCTATCTGCTCTGTCAGATAATGCGTTGTACAACTCCTTCCTCTGGACTCGGAACATAGTTGAAGCACTTCTGGGATTTTGAGCTGGCTCACGTATTGGTGTTCACGCTGGGGGTTTTGTCTGTGGCTTATTTGGGGACCTAAGCCTTTGTGGGGACAATAGGGCAGCTATTCCAGCAAAGATGGAGGGACATTCTGACCCTATTTACATTCCTTAGGTCTGACATATATCCAATCATTACTTTCCTTTGCCTTATATAGGAATACATTTTCCATGTATATTTTTAGATATTTCTACTCATCCATGTAAATACCAAATGAGCAGAATTTCTAGTCCAAGTACATCTACTTTGCAGGTTTTAATATTTTCTTTTCTTGGAGCAGATATGTATTATATATATAGATATGTATTATATATATATATTTTACATCTCTATAGATTTTGAAGATGTATATCAACATTGTCAGTGCTATGCTTAGGGACAGTATCCCACCTGCTCCTGTGAGAAGGAAACATCATTATAAGACAGGGCCAAGAATCAGGAACCTCATTCAGGAAAGTGTCCTAAGCCTCTCCTTGGATACAGATTAATTCTTTGAAATTCCACCCCGTAATGGTATGAAGCAAGAAGGACTTCAGAGATGTATTGAACTGAGTACACATCGGGCAGTCCTGGTCTGATTCACAGGGACTTGTTTGCTGGATGTAGCACAGGGTGTTTTAGAGTAAGTGTATTAATAGAAAATTTGAGGTATGATAAGGCCAACAGACTAGGAGATGACTGACATTGAAAAGATAGTTTAACACTCATAGTTCCCAAGAGGAGGGATCATTCTGTACCATAGGGGCCACACAGGGAAGCACAGTGGTTTCCTTGGAAGGGACAGGTGAAGCAGGGTAAATAGGCCTAGCGTCACCTAGTTTGAATAATTTTAGTGGCTCTGGGGCACAGGCTGTTCCCGGTTGCCTGGTATCGAGCTGTGGGGTAATTAGAGCCTGTGGACAGTGGCTCAGAGCGTGAGAGCCTGATAGTGGAGGTGGTGGAGAGTGTGAACTCTGGATTGGCTGGCTTGTATTTGAAAAGCATTCTCCTGGCAGGAGGATTTCCCCCAAGGAAGGGGGTGTTGGGTGACAAGGGAGGCAGGAAGCCAAGGCAAAGTGACTCGGACATATTTGTTGTGTTGTCCAGAATAAGGCATGTCTAACATATACATGTAGGGCAGATGTTAAAGCATCCAGTTTACAGAAACTAGAAACATGGTTAATATAAATGGTTAAAAGCACAGCTTTCACTGTTGTCAAACTGCCTGAGTGGGAATCTTGGCTCCCCACACTATATTGGCCTTGTAACACTGGGCACATTTCATGATTCATTTCATTTAATCTTTATGACAACTCAAAGGTGCAGGTGCTATTATCAGCCCTATTTTGCATGTAGGATAACTGAGGCTCAGAGAGGGTAATATGTGATAATGCTTAGAATAGTGCCTGGCACCTAGTGTCACATACTTGTTACTATAATTATTACTATTATCATGATTGGTATTTTCTAGGGACCTAAGCTAGTTGGAGTTAATTTGTTACACACATCTGATGGACAAAGTTGGTGCTATTGCAGTCTGGAAATTGGGATCACTGGGTCAAGTCAATATTATTTTTGGCAGGGCATACCACCCACTTACAGAGGATGGCTGGTTCACTGGCCCGGCTTCCTCAGGCCATGGTAATTCACTGGGTGAGGATCTTCTGAGAGGCTCTTTTCTGTGGCCTCTGCCTGGAAACTGAATGCATTTCCACTCAACCTGTCCACTCTCTAAAAGCAAGTCTCAACAAAAACAACAATTAAGTCTCAAGTCAGGCTTCTAGAGTACAACAAAACCTCCTAAACCGTGGTGATGAGATGTAATGAATGGAACAGGTGGACATCCATAGTGATATGGTGAGAGGACAAGCTGTGCACTGAGACAAGTGTGGATCAAGTAGGTACAGATCTCAGCGTAGTATTTAGGACATGAATCTGAATTCTGAGTGCTGAACCTAGGCTGTCCTTGGCGTTGGTCCTTATGTGGCTCTCCAGGAAGGCTTGGATGCATTGTCACTCAAGTTACAAGTTCTGCTTCTTGTTTCAATTGGGATTCACATAGGGAATCTTAGGTGACTCGGGAAGCAGAGCCTTTCTGAACAATGACTTCTAATAACTATTTTTCTTCTCCAACCATTCTCTTTGTTGGCATTGTTTTTTTTGGCATTAAGGATACTTTTATGTTTCCCGGCCATATTGCTTACTCAACTAATCAAACGTGTATTTCAGCCTGACTGCACCGCCCATGAGATTGCACTTCAGTATTGCTCAGTTGGATTGTTGGGCTCGATGGCAGGGAGAAACGGGGGTGAGGATGGCATGTGCCGTAGAAACAGCCGAAGCAGCTGGGAGAACTTGCATTCCTGTGTTCAAATAGTGCAGGCTGCACCCTTCTCTGCACAAGTGCGCAGAGAACAGCATGAGCGACTCTGTGGGGACTGCTCTTTGATAACAACATTTCACTGATCTGATTACAGGGAATTCTTGACAGTGAGTAATCAGGACAATAGATACTGTTTCCAGCAACTACCCATGTGGTAATCACTCTTGCTGATGAAAGTACCAGATTGTTCTGCAAGCCAGTGAGCTAGGCTCTGTGGAAACAGAACATACATTTATTTTGCAAAAATGTAAGTTTAGAGCAGTCAGTGATACCCCAATTTCATTTCCTCCACAGCAGTGTTTTCAACGAGGGGTCCCGTCCTCCCAACTCCTAGTTCGTAGTGATGAGTTCTTCAACCTAGTTCTTCAGCAGGCATAAAACAAAGCAATGAGCCAAAGACAGACCCAATATCCTTTCTTTACAGAGAGCAGAAATTGACCTTTGTACCTAGCATATGAATTTATCCTTGACTTAAGGAGGCCATTAGTTCTGAGACTTAATGTGTGAAGATTCCTTAGGACATAGAAAGGATGCCTTCTTGTATTGCTAAAATGGAGACATTTGAAACCCCTTGCCCAAGACTTCAGAACAAATCTCTTTTAAGATTCACAAACCTGGGTTGAAGTCCCAGCTCTACTGTAGCTAGGCTGGGTGGACTTTAGTGAGCCTGACTTGAGACTATATTGTCGTTTTTGATAAGACTTGCTTTTGGAGGGTGGACAACTTAAAGGGAAATGCGTTCAGTTCCCAGGTCCAATTTCTTCACCAGCATCGTTTTAACTTAAACACTAAAAAACATCATTATGTGTATCGTAGAAAAATCAGAAACGTTAAGGAACAAAACCAAGAAACTAAAAGATAATTATAGCTAGTCCACTTAGAAAAACCACTCTTAGAAGCTGCTGAATATTTCCCCTCCCTCTCTCCCTCTTATCTTTGTTTTCTTTCTCCCTCACTCTTTTCTCTCCTTTTATCTATTCATCTGTTTGTTTACCCATCCATCCATCTGTCCATCCATCCACCCACTCACATATTCAGTGGAATCAGGCTATGTATAGGGTTGCATAATTTGCTTTCTCTTCTCACCAGTGTCCCTGAATATCTTTCTGTGTCACCACTGAGGGTTCCCTTTTTGTTGTCTCTAGAAAGGAAGATCTGGACAATCCAATGTAATTTATTCATCAACTAATTTTTAAATTAGTTTGTAGATATTTCATTAATAGAAAACCTTTATTGTTGATATTTTGGTATTTGTCTTTACCCTTTTTAAAGGAAAAAGTAAACCTATCTTAGTCTCAGGCTCATATCTTCTAATATTTCATGATGAATATTTGTTACAATGAATGTTTTTCACATTTTTCAGCTATGCAGTTCCTGGACATCCTATAACAAGAAGGAGTAGCTCCCATGTAAATTGGAGTTTAACTATGCTAGAGACTCTAGTGCAAAGTGCTATTTGTGTGACAGTGCTATCTAAACCTTTTTGTTATGTTCACGTTTTTGGTTTGTGCCCTGTCCTCTCAGGAGAGCCTTTCCTCCCAGAACCTGGAGGCCAGTGTCTCGGGCTGTACAGGGAGGGACTCCCACAGGCTGCACCTAGTGTTTTTTACTGTATCAAAATGAGTTTTGTTTTTTTTAAAAATATATCTTTATTGATTTCAGAGAGAGGAAAGGAGAGGGAGAGAGAGAGATAGAAACATCAATGATGAGAGAGTCATTGATTGGCTGAGAGCCCACAACCCGAGCATGTGCCCTGACCGGGAATCGAACCTTGATCGCCTGGATCCTAGGTCGACGCTCAACTGCTGAGCCACGCCCGGCTGGGCTCAAAATGAGTTTTTAATAGATTATTGTGACATATTAAAACTATGTCTATTTCCCCTTTTAAAAAAGTAGTACATGTGTTTTGAAGACTGTTTGGGAAGTACAGACAAATACGTAGAAGAAAACACTGAGGGAAGTTCATTGCTTTGCGTAATTACACTGCACACAGTTACTTTTGAAATGAAAAAGTCTTCTAATAAAAAATTCCAATGGTATAATAATGAGAAGTAAGTTCTTCCCCACCCTACACTTTCAGACTTTCTCCACAGGGCGTGAGCTCTGTCGAACTGTTTGTGTGCGCTTCTATCTAGCTTCCCATTTAATTACAAATTCTTCAAAGACAACTTTAATGGCTTCATGTCATTCCTTTGTGCAGATGATGGCAACTTTCTTCCACTATTACCTGATTGGTGGGCATTTAGATTGTTTCCGAGGTTTATTATAGAATATCCTTATCTACATCAGGGCCAAATCCTAAGGTCTTTGCAAATCCCAATTCTGCAAGTACCTCCAATTTGAGAATCAAAGCACATAAAAGACTTGGCTTTCCAATTTTGAAATCTCATTATGATGGTTTCAGCTTGAAAAGGAAAAAGCTCGTGAATATTTTGTCCTTATGATTTTTGGTCATTGAACACAATCCAGAATTGGCAACCAACCTGTCTTTTCTTCTGCGTTCAAAAGAAAATAGTTCACTGCCCTTTTTATTCAAATTCCAAAAATCATTCACTGCATAAATTTACTAAGGAGCCAGGGTACCCTGTGTAGCCTGCAATTCAATATTTGAAATTGCAGCTGAAATGGAAAATTATAGCAATTGCTCCAAAAGTTTCAGGTTACTATTATTATCCCTGTAAACTGTCCTCAGACAGTTCAGCCATTGTTGAGTCTCGTCTCTATCTTTATTTGAACTCATAAAATGTGACATTATAAGTTCAGAAATTCAACGGTATTGCTAATACAGAGCTACTTCTGGAGGCGGCACATGAATGCTCATTATCATCCTTAAAACAATCCCCAGACACCAAACATCTTCTGAAATAGCTCTGTTATAATAAACACATCTGCAGATCATCCTTTTATGGGCCTGAGTCATGTGTGCACACTTTTCCAATGGTGTGGTAAGATGTAGGAGTAAGAACAATCATTTCCACTCTTCTCTGAGCCTTCCTGGCCAAGAGAGAACTCAGGTAGTTCTGGTGAATGTAGAGTGACTGTATTTTTTCTTTCTTTCTTTTTGGTTAATCCTTACCTGAGGATATTTTTTCCTTTCTTTTTAGAGAGAGTGGAAGGGAGGGAGGGGGTGAGGGGAGAGAGGAAGAGAGAGAGAGAGAAATACAGATGCGATGGAGACACATTAATTGGTTGCCTCCCGAATGTGTCTGGATTGGCTAGGGGATGAACCTGCAACTCAGGGAATCGAACCCATGACCCTTCAGTGTGCAGGCTGATGCTCTAACCACTGAGACACACTGGCCAGGGCTAGAGTGACTGTATTTTCGGTATTTTATTATGGATAAGAGGTGGACTCGTGACTTAGTAACTTTATTTCTCTAAGGCATACAAGGTCCTAGTCTGAAGGAGTGGGAGCGGGATAGAGGGGCTTAATGGGGGAGTAAAAAGAGGGACATCTGTAATACTTTCAACAATAAAGATTAAACCTATTAAAAAAATAAAAAATACATAAAAGATAGTTTGACTTTCGCACTGGGCTTGTCTTTGGCACAGGTGGGGGCGGGGTCTCCCACATGATCCTATTTGAAGTTGCAGTGGGGCCTCAAGCTCTGTTTTACCCATCTCTTTGAACACCTGAAATTCTACAGTTAGTGACACATTCCTTGGATAAAGGAACTATTAACACAGGTACTTTCTTTTAAAATGGATTTTCTGTGTAGGATGAGATTTAAAATATAGATCTATATCTTGGAATACAGATGCCTAGGTAAGAGAGAGCTGTATGGGCCACTACATTAACCTACTGGACAGTGAACTCTTAGTATAAACAAGTTTACAGAACTTAGAACAAATGTATAACTGGCTGACATTGACTCTTAGCCTGGATTCTATTGCTTTGAGGATGCCAAGGTAGAATGAGACTTTAGTGGCGAGGAGCTCTGTCCACTAACAATTTCTGCCCTGTGTTTGGAAGGCGGAAGCTGATTTTTGGCCCTGCAAGGCCCAGATCCTTTGGTAACGGACGAATAGTCTATTTTTAAATAAAAATTGGGATGAAAAGTATGGCAAGAAGATTTTAATGCTATTTCTGGTACAAGAGGGCATAATTTAGATGTGGAAATAATGGAATTTCTAGCATAGTTAATGATTTTGGGGGACAACCAGGCATTTGAAGTGACTGCCCTGGGGAATTCATGGTTAACAAAGTGTGCTGGTTTAGCTGGATCCACAGCACCGAAGTACAGGTGCTGGTGGCCTCAAGTGAGAGAGAGAAGGAAGGGGCTCTCAGAAGATTGACAGTGCTGGGGAAGCTTAGGCTTGGGGGGAAACGCCTGTGCTGAGACACATCCTAATGCAGTTCTAAAGAGAATGTGCACAAGCTGATGTCTGTCCCTGTGTGGGCCAAGTTTCCGCTCCTCAGGCTGTGAAGGCAGGTGTCTCCTCCAGGCCAACCCCGGTTCTTAAAAGGACGCGAATGATTTTACCATGGTAACCAAGTAAAAGATACACTGCCACCCACATCCGAGAAATCCAAATCCAAGCTGGAGGGACAGAAGAGGTCATTGGAAATGATTGTCTTGTTATTAGTTCAGTATCCATTGAGTCATTTAGAAACTGGCAAAATGTTGAACTACTCACCTTCCCTTGGCTCCACTAGGCTGCCACTGAATCCCCCTCTTACACTCTCTACTTCTTGCTGTCGCCTAGAGGTGCCATTTTCGTGCAGAGCAGAGCCAAGAAGGACTGTGTGCACCAAAGATTGAAAAGAGCCTGCAGGAGTTGTCACAAACCTGGTTTTCAGGGAAGAAATAAAGGGGCCATCTCCATCTTAGCTGCCTTCTTTTATATCTCCTTCTTTCTTTACTATTTCCTCCTGGGATGCTGACCCCAGCATCCCATCATAGTCTGGGTACAAGGTTAGCTGGCATTCCTTTTGTCCTTTTCCCACAGATGGTTGGGCCAGCCATTGGCAATATCCCCCCCACACCAGACTGCTTAGCTTTGTCCCAGCCATTCTGAGTCCATGTACATAGATGATGGTCTATGAGTGTGTGCTTAGGGTATCAAGATTCAGCTGGCTGTGGCCAGCCATTGGCCCCAGACCTCTTGGAGGACTCTCATTGACTTCTGCTTGACCTCTAGCCATCCTGATGCAGGAATCAGCACCCTCCTCCCTTAGATGGTTTCTAGAGGTAGAATGGTGAACTAATCTCACACTTTAATGATTATTGACCCCTTGGGAATCTTACTTAAATGTAGCTTAGAAAATTTATAAAGAACTTATAAATCTCAACACCAAATAAACAATCTGATTAAAAAATGGACAAAGCACCTGAATAGACACTTCTCAAGAGAACATACAGATGGCCAAGAGATATATGAAAAGATGCTTAATGTCACTAATCATCAGAGAAATGTGATTAAAACCACAACGAGATATCACCTTACACCTGTCAGAATGGCTATTATCAATAAATCAACGATCAATAAGTGTTGGTGAGGATGTGGAGAAAAGGGAACCGTAGTGCACTGTTGGTGGGAATGCAGACTGATGCAGCCACTGTGGAAAAGAGTATGGAGTTTCCTCAAAAAATTAAAAATGGAACTGCCTTATTAGCCAGCAATTTCACCTCTGGGAATTTATCCAAAGAAATCCTAAACACTAATTTGAAACAATATATGCACCTCTACGCTCATTGCAGTGTTATTTACAACAGTCAAGATTTGGAAGCAGCCCAAGTGTCCATCAGTAGATGAGTGGAATATTACTTGGTTGCAAAAAAGGGGAAACATTTTGCCCTTTGCAACAGCATGGATGGACCTGGAGAACATTATGCTAAGTAAAATAAGCCAGTCAGAGAAAGACAAGTACTATATGATTTCACTCATATGTGGAATTCAATGAACAAACTAATCTAACATGCAAAATAGAGACAGACTCATAAATAGAGAGCAGACAGACAGCTCTGGTGGTGGGGGGGTTGTTCAGGGTGGCGTGGGGTGTGGACAGATGGAGTAAAGAAGGAAGAAAAAGAGAAATAACTCATGGACAGGGACAACAGTGTGGTGGGGTGAAAGTGGAAGAGGGTATAAGGGGGCTAAATGGTGATAGAAAAAAATTGTTAACAAAATAAAATAAATTTAGCTTGGAGGTTGTGGGTGTTGATCCCTCAGGGCCTGTTATTTTCTCTCCCACTTCTCCTGGGCGGAAGACATGAGACATCTGGTCCTCTCCAAGCAGGGTGGCTGGAGAAAATAAATGCCACCTTCTGCATAGGTATATGATTCAGTGGTGATTCACCTCTTGATTTTGCTTATAATGCCTCTAATTTCTGAAACATTTTCCAGTCTCTATTAAAGAAAAATGCCATCTCCCACATTACTGCAGTGAGCTCCCTTTTCTCACTTATGATGCTCCAGTCTTCTGTACCCCCATGTCCCACTCCCCAACTTCTGATTTCCGGTTTCCTAGGTCCCTCTGGGAGGTAACAGCACTCAGGTCTCAGACTAGTTTGACATTCTTGAGTAGTTGTTCAGTTTTAAATGGTGTTAGGGGAATTTACAGGACTCGCGCTGCTGTAACTTGGTTCGTCTTGTTCCAGGCTCAAATGCCATTATGGAATCCTTTCTAGTTCCTCCTAAACCTCAGGTCTGCCCTCAGAGTGAAGTCGATGGCTGTCCCCCTTTTCAGGGTCCAGATTGTAGATTATGCTTAACTCAAGTATGATGTGAAGACAGGACTTTCATAGAGTGAAAAGCCACACGGGAAAGAGATGGTGGGAGCAGGTAAAAAGATACCTCTGTTGGAGGGGTGAGAAGAGGAAGAGTAATAAAGAAATGTACATGAAAGAAGACAAATTTACCATTTTTGCCATTTTTTCTAGAGTTTGATTTTCTTAGTAAGTGGTTTCATGTAACTAGTTCATTTGGAATCACACTAGTTTGCTTCAAATTTCAGTCCTGCTACTAACTGTTGCTGTGTGACTTTGGGCAAGTCTCTTGACCTCTCTGGCCTCTCCAGTTTTTATTTGTAAAACGAGAGTAATGATAGTGCCTACTTTTTGGGTGGTTGTGAGCACATGTTGGTTCATCAGGGCAGTAACTCCTCACTCAGGTTCTTAGGCTCTCCAATATAGGTGGGCATTCCGGGGATCAGGAAGGAACACTGGATTGGATCAGGAGGCTGGGGCTCAGAGAGCCGAAGTTCTCCTGCTGTAAAAAGAGGTTCCTTTTTTTGCTTAATCCCTTCACCTTTTTCACCCAGCTCCCCAACCTCCTCCCCTCTGACAGCTGTCAGTCTGTTCTATGTATCTATAAGTCTATTTCTATTTTGTTTTTAAAAAACCCCTAAAAAACAGACACAGACAACAGTATGGTTATTGCCAGAGGGAAAGGGAGTTGGGGGGAGGTGGAAGAGAGCAAAGGGGGGATAAATGGTGGCAGAGAAAGACTTGACTTTGGGTGGTGAGCACACGATGCAGTATACAGATGACGTGTTGTAGAATTATACACTTGAAAACTCTATGGTTTCATTAACTAATGTCACCCCAATAAATTAAATAAAACATTTAAAAAGAGGTTCATAAGGCAAAATCTACCTGTTTGCTAAGACCACGTTGGAGATCTAACGAGAATAAAACTATATAGTGCTGTTCAAACATCAGTAGGAGTCATTACCGGCTCTGTTGATGGAGGGACCAGAGTATGTGAGTCTGCGTGTCTCCTGGGTGCTCATGCAGGAAAAGATTCACCTGAAGCACATGGGGATTGTTGCTACTACTATAATTTTTGAATCTCTAAGTTTGCAAAAGTAGTATTGCCTGCAGAAAAAAATTACATATGCTTTCGCTTCCCTGAGGCAACCTCTATAGCTTGGTGTTAGTCTGGATACTCCAAGAAACAGATGCCAACCTGGGATTAGATGTGCAAGAGATTCACCAGGGAAAATACCTGTGAGGGACAGTGAGGCATGAGTCAGAGGAGCTGAGGAGAGCCACTGGATGGCAATGCAGGTCTTCCCTGTGAAGAGGAGAGGGGAAGAGGGAAGCAAGGTCCTAGATTGTGGTAAAGTTCTAATTTAGACCAGGCAAGTGGGGAGTCTTTGAAACAGTCTCTGACCAGGAGTCATGTATCCCCCAGAAATAGGTCTGCCTTAGTGTCTCTGATGCATTTAGTCATTGGCTGGAATCAGCCTCTGGGAAATGTGGCTTTGGTACTAACAGTGATGGATTTCAGAGTACAGCAGCCAGGGCCCATCGGTAAGTTGTGCTCCCTGCTGTAGAACTAGAGGTATGTTGTCAAGGCTACTGCAGTGCGTGGTGGTCTTTCAGATTTTTTCCAATGCCTGTGTAATCTCATATATTACACACACATATATCTGCATGAATATGTGTACGTATCTACATAAACATTTACAGTTTCATGAATGGGGTCATACCCTACATTGGGTTTTAGGACTTGCATTTTTCATTGAGTAATCCTTTCTTATGAATATCATATCAGTACATATAGATCTTCCTCATTCTTTAAAAAAATGTTTTTTAATCCTCACTGAAAATATGTTTATTGATTATAGAGAGAGGAAGGGAGAGTGAGAGAGAAAAAGAGAGATAAACATCAATTGGTTACCTCCTGTATGCACCATGAGCAGGGATGGAACCCGCAACCTAGGCATGTGCCCTGACCTGGAATTGAACCTGCAAACTTTTGGTGTCCAGGACAATGCTAAATACTGTATTGTTGTCTTGCCCATTTTTTATTGGCCTTCATATCTTTTAATTTACAGTGTCCTTTCATCCCTTCATTTTCCTTAGCCTTTATATGAAGAACCTGAGGCATTAGACCAGCACTACTCACAGTCTGGATTTTGTTGATTTCATGTTAATGGTGCTCTGTCCTTTGAATTTTATGCAAGTTGGCAGTTGATGCAAAGTATTTATCATATTTATGATCAATCCTTTTGGCAAGACTATTGGTGGTTGTGTGGTGTTTCTTCAGGAGGCACATAATGTCTGGTTGTTCATTGTTTTGAGATACCAGCTCAAGTGGAGAGTCAGTATCCAAATCCTATATAATTATGTAATGTCCTTGTTCATCCCTTGTAATAGTCTTTGTTCTTAAGTCTTCTTTGTCTGATATAATATAGCCACTCTAGCTTCCTTGTGCTTACTATACTAGGTCCTTCCAATTCTTTCTGGAAGTGTTCAGAGTTTAAATAATAAGTGGAGTCAGAAATTTTTTTGAGAAGTTCTGCTTTTAGTAGAAAATGGCTTCCAAGGAGGTAGGATTTGATAATGTCAGACAGATTGGGTTTAAAATCTTGGTTAGCTGTGTTGTTTTCAGCAATTTAACTACTTGGTCTGACTCTAAGTTTTACAATCTGAGAAATGGAGGCAATTTTATTCAGGTTTTTTTTTTTTTTTTTGTAGCAAATATTTATTGAGAGCTTTCTAAGTTGCAGGAATTGTTTTAGCTTCTGGGGATATAGCAATAACCAAACAGACAAAAACTCAGCCTTCAGGGAGCTTGTGTTCTATACTCACATAAAGGGTTTATGAAGATTAAATGAGACCTAATATAAATTTTCTGGTTCAGAGCCTGAAATGACAGCTGCTCTGTAAGTGTTGCTTGCCTTCTGCCTCCTTGCAATAGATGTTTGCTATCACTTCTAAAATTGATACTTTAATTTGGCATTATTATTCAGTAGTCAGTGGTTTCCAAGCAACAACAGCCTAGGCAATATAATTAAGGCATAAATCAATGTTACATTTTTGCTCTGACTCACAGCAGTATGGGCAAAGTCTCTACCTTCTTTCTTCCCAGCTGCCTTCAGTGTTATCTAGAGAGCCACCCCGAGAGCCCACACATGCCTTCTCCCCTGGTGAGTTCATGATATTCCTGCTACCACCTGTTGCTCCCTTTCCAGGGCTTGGTGTCCTTCCCTATCCCAAATGCTTCTCACTTGACATAAGTCATCTTGGGAGGGCAGTAGTTTCTTTGTGGTAAAACTCAGAGGGTACAGCATATTGTCCCTACACTTTTTTTTTTTTTTTATAGCTTTATGAAACTAGGGTGTGGGATGGACTGACCTTATATTTTCAGTTCCTTTCAATAACCTCAGCTTTTTACTTTGCCCCAGCTTTCATTATTTTTTCTCTGAAAAACATAACTATTGTTTTGTTTGTCCAGACAGAGTTCCTTCCCTCTTCTCCTCAGATAGGTGGTTCTTTCTCTTAGACATTCCCATTTCTCCATTTCCATATTCTAATGTACCTGTGTGGGGGCTAGTATGCTTTTACATGTCATAGGTTCCTGGGACCCAAACAATCGAGATGGCTACCTTTTAAATCACAGCACTGTACCTACCTGCTCACAGTTATTAGGTCCAGATGTGGACATAAAATTCAGGGATTCCAAGATTCAATATTCTGGATTTTACCCCAGAATTTTTTAAAGTGAAACTGACAAAGGACTTTAAGCCTCTTTGTAGCAGTGAAGCTGTGGGACTGATTGGAAGTCTTGCCTTCTCACATTCAATGCTCTGCTGGAGCTGTCAACTGACAGGTATTTTTTTTCCCTTATTGCTTGGAAGGTCTTAACCCTTGTATTAGTCAGTTTGGGCTGCTAAAACAAATTACCATAGATCAAGTGGCTTATAAACAACAGACATTTATTTCTCACAGTTCTAGGGGCTGGAAGTCTGAGATGTGGGTTCCAGCATGGTCAGGTTCTGGTGAGAGCCCTCTTCCAGGTTGCAGACTGCCATCTTCTAATTGGTTTATCACATTGTAGAGGGCTAGCTAGCTTTCTGGCTTCTTCTTATAAGGGCACTAATTCCATTAATCAGGGATTCACCCTCATGGCCTAATTGCCTCCCAAAGGCTCCACCACCAGATAACATTACATTGGATTAGAGCTTCAACATATTAATTTGAGAGGACAAACACTCAGTCCATTACAACCCCTGATGTACAGATTTTTTCCTACATGTCTAGAAAGATTCATCTGTCTCTCACCAATCTTTGGTGATTTCTTAGATGTTCTATCACTATTGCCTTTCATGCAACTAAGAATATTCTTAAAAGAAAGTATTCTTGAGTGAAAGAATGCTCCATATAAGTACTGAATTGGTCAGTATGGTAGTTTTAAAGTTGGCCACAAAATTCTTTGATATCTTTCCCTTCCTGATGTGGAGCTTAGTTACTCTTCCCTTAAGTCGGGGGTGGGACTTAGTGACTTGCTTCTAACAAACAGAATATGACTGAAGTGATGGTGTGTGATGTCTGAAATTAGTACATCAAAGTCATTGGCTTCCTCTTGTTCCCTTTCTTGGATCACCCACTTTGGGGGAAGCCTTTTTCCCCACTCAAGCAGACCAAAGGAAGAACCCACACAGCTAGGAATTGAAGTCTCCTGCCAATAGTCACGTGAGGGAGTCATTTGGAAGTGGATTGTTCAGTCACAGTCAAGCCTTCAGATGACTGCAGCCCTCACTGACATCTTGACAGCAGCCTCATGAATTTCTCAGCTAGACCACCTAGTTAGCAGCTGCTGAATTCCTGGGCACAGAAACTGTGCTAGGAAATGTTTATTATCTTAATCCATTGAATTTTGGGGCATTTGTTATGTAGTAATAGATAAACAACTCTTGGTTGTTTAGACTTGATTTAGATGCCAATGTCCTACCTAGATTTTGAGTTGATGACATAAAAGAATGAGACTTTTGAGAGGTCCTGGGAGGTGGGTCCATTTTACATGTGGGAGAAATATGAATAATTTCTGACCAGAGGGCAGCTGTGGAAATTTTAAGTGTCCATGATATCGTCAATGCTCCTTTATTTAAAGATAGGGCCGAATTCTCTTCCTCCAGCAATAAATGATGAATACAATCAGTTTATTCCGTGGTAGATTCATGACTTTGCAACCTGCACAGTTGCAGGGGGCCCCTTGCTCAGAAGGACCCTGTACTTGGCGTAATGCTCATTCGTTGCATCTTGAAATTCTTAGTAATCTTTCAACAACGTGGTCTACATTTTAATTTTCACCAGGTCCCACAAATTATATGGCTATCCCTGAGGTGCTTCTTCTGCCCCAACCTTGAGGTCATTGGCTTTTCTTTTTTTTTTCAGTCCTCACCCAAGGATTTGTTTTTATTGATTTTTTTGTTAGAGGGAGAAGAAGGGAGAGGGAGAGAGAAACAGATGTGAGAGAGAAACTGATCAGTTGCCTCCCACACGTGCCTCAATTTGGGATGAAATCTGCAGCCTAGGTGTGTCCCCTGACTGGGAATCGAACCATTACCTTTTGGTACACGGGACGACGCTCCAACGAGCTGAGCCACATTGGCCAGGATGAGTAAGCTGTTATTTTTATCTTCAGCACTTTCTACCTGAGTAATGTAATTTAACTTGAAAGGTGCCAACTTGGGAGCTTTGACACTCAGAGTGATTGGAGGGCTTGCAACTGGGACTTGGGTTTTTAGTTGCCTCAACTGTAAGCCATTTGACTTCTTTACAACAAGCTAGTTAGTAAATAGGACGGAGTTTCAAAGGTGAAGGTACTCTTTAAACTTGTCTCTCTGAGGTTATTCCTAATCTTCTTTGACATGGGGATGTCAAGAAGATATCTAGGTACACAGTAGGAAAAAACTCAGGAACTTAGAGGCTTTTGGAGATGAGAGAGGGTTAAGGGCCTCATTAAGCCATGTAGAATTCATCTAAATGCCCACTAGGGGCAGTTTGGCCTTAATTATGTCGACATAGGGTAAAACCTTACATTTTAGTTATTGTAGTGGTTAGACACCAGAGGTGCATTGCTCAGATCCTTTTCCAAGACAGAACTTGTTGCTCAGTTGTAAGGAGTGCAGTTCACTGGTAGCCTCCTGATGTTTACTTTTTCAGGCCCACTTCAGCCTTTGAGCTGGGACTCTACTAATGAGTGATCTTTGCTTCAAAGATTCTCACTGGGTGGGCAGAGACTTTGTCCAGTATGCATTATGGCATGCCATTCCCTCCCCCCCTGCCCAATATTTCTTTCTTTATTTTCTTTTTACAAATATTATGTTTCAATCTGCATTCTTAACTGTGTCCCAGCACCTGCTTCCCAGAGGACCCGACTGGCACAGTGGTTTGAGTTGTGCTTGAAGAAACCAGGTGGTTGGATGAGGTTTTGGGTATGGATCACTCATTGCTGGGTTAGCAATGAGAACTCTGCCCTAGGTAACATGTGGGGGCACGGATAGTCTCTGGTATAAGAAGTTGCCCCAAATGCATATACTTTCTCTGGTGAATTGAGAGAGTGTTCCAATGCAATGGTTTAGGTATTTGAAAAGTACAGGGGGAAAAATTCATACAAGGAAACTGGAATTGGCTGTTTTGTTTTGTTTTGTTTTTTAATCCTTACCTGAGGATATTTTTTCATTGCTTTTCAGAGGGAGTGGAGGTGGGGGTGGGGGGGGAGAGAAATATCGATGTGAGCGAGACACATTGATTGGTTGTCTCCTGCATGTGCCCCGACAGTGTCGGAAATTGAACCTGAAACCTAGGTACGTGCCCTTGATCAGGAATTGAACCCGCGACCCTGCGATGTGCAGGCCAATACTCTAACCATGGAGCCACACCAGCTAGGGCTATTGCTCCTTCTTTTAAAAAAAATATATATCTTTATTGATTTCAGGGAGAGGAAGGGAGAAGGAGAGAGAGAGACAGAACCATCAATGATGAGAGAGTCATTGATCAGCTGCCTCTTGCATGCCCCACACTGGGGATCAAATCTGCAACCCAGGCATGTGCCCTGATCAGAAATTGAACCACAGTCTTCTGGATCATAGGTCAATGCTTAACCACTGAGCCAAGCCGGCCGGGCTATTGCTCCTTCTTAAGACCAAGTCTTACCAAAGCTTTCTCTGACAGCTCCAGGAAAGTGATATATCTCACCTCTTCATTTTTAGAAAACCCTTGAACCTGTTCCACATATCTGGCATTTGGTTAGAAAATATTTTATTAATTAATTAGGATTATCTCCGGTCTCTTCAAGTCAATTGTAGGTACTTCAAAGCCAGGACTATGGTTTATTAACATTTTTATTTGTCACTTTGTATCTGGTCAGTGTCTGGGAGAGAGAAAACACTCAGTACATGTAGTTTACTTATCTTGTTCAGAGTATCTACCTATTTGCCTATTAACTGGATCAAGGAAGGAGATTTCTTTTTCTTTTTTTTTTTTAAAAGGAAAGACCACTTAACTATTGTGTTCAACTGTTCAGTGTTCAAGACCTACCTTTGTTAGTATGCAGAAGTACAACCTTAGCTGGTTCACATTACCTCTCTGGCCTTAAGCGTCTCATTTGCAAATTAAGGAAAGTAGATTATATAATTAAAATCAACTTAACATTTACCAAATATTTCCTATGACCCAGGTACCTGATTGAATAATTTCCATTGCTATTTATTCAATTCTCATTTTCTAGAAGAGAAATCCCTGGTGTAAAGGATTATAATTAATTGCCCACAGACACTAGTAAGTAGTAGCGCTAGGCTTGAATCCAGTCCTAACTCTTAAACCCATGCTCTTAATTGCTACACATCTTGCTTCAGTTTTAAAATATAGTGAACTACCAAGGGTTTCTTTCTAACCCTAGAATTTTCTGAGTCTAATAGTTCTGAGGCAGAGCAAGTTAACATCATCTTTCTGTATCTAGTGACTCCTTAAACACAAAGAGAGAGAAAAGAGCTCTACTGTTTTATGAACACATCACTTCTGGGGGTCCTTTGAGATCTTTAGGAAACATTAGGTAACTGGTGCACATGGGAAGACTAAACGTCAGCAGAACCATGAAGAACCAGAATGTCTAAAAATATTAAAGTGGTTTGATTGAGTTAGGGTTGCACATGAACTCCTATTTCAACCTATATTGATTCTTCTTTCCTCAAATAGTAAAAAATTAACCTATGAATTCTTCTTTTTAGAGTCTTCTAGTACCTTATGTGGTTATTTGGGAAATGGATGATCACACAGAACTTCCAGTCTTGGTGGGACACGTTGGTGTCTAAGTAGATATAGCAAGTAGTAAAACTATAATACAGAATTAGAGGATACAGAGGCATATGGAGATTTGGTTGAGTGTGCGTTGTCCCAAGAACAAGCTATTTTTGTTTGTTTGTTGTTTTAATTAGGTTCTTGAGGCAGTCAGTAAATTAAGATTTATTGAGTGCTTACTGCTCATGTCCACTCTTTGCCAGGTGTTATGGAGAACATAGAACTCTAAAAAAATGGCCTCTGTCTCCAAGTAGAGGTATAATATGGCCTAGTGCAAACAATGAAACAATATCAAATCAAGGGAATTGGATCAGACTCTTTTTGGGAGTTTGCACCAGGAAATAGTGAGAGACTGAACATTGTCAACTGAGAGCTGAGTCTCATGTTCTTTCCTTCCTTCTCCCCTTGGGAGACAGAAGCATATGAGGAAACAAATTCTAAGTTGGTAAATATGTTAACATTGGGGAGAGATAGACGGAGAGCAGAGGACAAGGAAGCCAGCGATGGAAAGACGTGGACACATGGAAAGTTGCTAAGTGTTGTTGATGGCAGCAACTTTGATTTCATGATGATCCATGAAATTCTCTCCAGAATTACGGTGGACCCGTAATTACCAGCACCGAGGTCTGGATTTTGCTTGTCCTGGGACTCCTGTGCTTGTGCATCCTTTCAGTGGGCCCAGTATTACTTGAGGTAATTTGACTGAGTTTCTGTTTCTTACAACCAGATAAACCTAAACTAGAACAGTGCCATAGGAGATTGGCGGGAAAGTGAAAGCTGTAGATAAAGAGGTATTTGATTTGTGTAGAAAGAGTCTAGGTGAAGACATGTTTCTTTGTGATTTTCTTTTTTCTTCTAAAAAGGTTTATGGGCTCCAAAAATTCTGATATATTTAGTGTTCCAGTTGATCCAGAATTCACTACTATTCATTCACAACTGATAATGTACTGATTGTCCTTAGGTACAAAAAGCAGGCTTGTTAGGTTTAAGCTAAAAGTCAGAACTTTCTTCAGTTATGTATGGGATGTTTTTGTTCATTCCTTAATGGTTCAAATTTAACTGTATCTATTTTCAAAGTATCAAAACAGCGTTTCTGAAAATTACATTTTTTAGAGCAGTAGAGCTGAAGGTCTTTAAATCCCCCTCCAACGATTAAACCATCTGATGTTCAGAGAAATCCATGAGAGTGATTATTTTTTGTAGGTCCTCAAGGATAAGACCCTCCTTAGGTGGGGAATCCATCTAAGTGTAAGAAGTGAGCTGCGAAGGTAACAAAGTTGGCAAAGAACTATGCAGCACATGCTGAGCCCTGTGGGCCTCATCCTGCCTAGAGTTTGATATATGCAAAGGAAGCCCCATTAACAGCTGCTGTCCCCTCTGGTTGACAAAGATGAAAAGCTTAGCAATACAGAGGGTAGAGAAAGCAGGTTTTGTTCCCTCTTGACAGATTATATTCCAAGCAATCTGGTGAGAGGGGGAGGAAGGCAGGTCTAGAATAAAAATAGAGCCCCTTTAATTTAGAAAATGGTGAGAGAAAATTAAAATAGCAAGAGCAAGAGCCAGTCCTGGAGGCAGACAGTTTGTGACACGAACATTGCTGAAATAGACAAGGAAAAATGATCACAGGAAAACGTGAAGGTAATGCAGAAGAACTTTCCTCCTATCCCACATCATTTACTTGTGAAGTCCCTACAGTCAGAGCTAGGTGTGGACCATAGAAAATCTGGGATTGGATATGCAGGGGGGGGATATTTGCTGTTTTTCTCAACTTTGACTGGTTCTCTCCCTGGATCCCACACAACCACACAAATTCTTCCAAGGTGTGCAAGGCAGGAATCTATGGTGAAGGAAAGGTGCCCAGGCTAGCCAGAATGGCCAAGCTGTAGGGTGGAACAGAGTATTCCATGAAGACTTAGGAGCTCTTGGGGCTCTTTTGTACTCTTTCCACAAAAAGGTAGATTTTTCTGCCTAAGGAAAGTCTTATGAGAGAAGAAGCAGCATGGAACTGTGGAAAAGAAATACTAAAGACAAGTACATGCTTTGCTGTGAATCTAGGCGGGTGAGATGAACAACTGAGAGTGCCAAGAAAAGGTGCCATGAGGGAACAATAAGAAGGTATCTACTTCAGCCGTGCCCAGCAGTCAAACAACAAACTTTTATCAAACACTAGAATCTTCTCAGCCTGAACCAGAACCATAAGAGGGGTATTCAAGTAGGCCATTTAATCTATAGAGGAAGACAACATTTGTGTGTCTATATGTGCATGTGTGCATACATGTGTGCATACATAATTAAATATTGTAGACACCATGAAATCAAAAGTAACTTTGCTTGGTTAGGACAGTCAGTGATGTATAAGTTCTGAAGGGAGGGATATTAGCAAGGTCTAGAATAGTCTGAAGATTTTGGGGACCACCTTAGCATGGTTCCCAGCTGCTATTACTAGTACTCTCTCTCTCTCCTCCACACCCTGCACTCAGGAGCACCTTGGAACATATCCTCTAATTTCTATAGACATATTCAGTTTTTATAGAATATAAGTTTGGGGGGCGAGAACAGAGGCTGGGGTGGGAAATATGGGGAGGTAACAATATGGTAATGGTACTGTTGATAATGATAGCTAATGTTTAGGCATTGCTTCTAAGCATTTAAAGTGTGTTAATAATTATAATCTCTTTAACAAATCTATGAGGTGGTAATAATAACAACAACAATAGTAATAATAACTGTCTTAGACTTTCTTAGTTCCCAAGAAAACAGAAGCTTGGGCAGAAGACTTCTATGCTATTATTTTATTAGGAAATGCAATCTCAGGTAGCAGGAGTGAGGGACTAAGGTGAGAAACGCAGGCAAGGAGGGAGAGCGCATATGAAGATGCTATCCAGATGGCCAACAGTGTAATTAATTGCTCAAACCATGGGATCCCATCTCTGAGAAGTTATCTAATTGTGTCTCAGAACTGTTCCTGGGTGGGAAAGGGGAGATAGGAAAATAATTTATCTACTGACCCTTGTCTCCCATTGTGAAGGGAAAATACCCACAGTTTTCTGATTGTGTATTTGAGTCTGTGGGCACCAATGAGGTAGGGTGCTGAAGCAGCTTTAACAGGGCAGCACTCATGTGAGAAGAAAGAAAAGAGGGAAGGCACAGGTAAAAGGTGAGGCACTGTCAAGATGCAACTGTTTACATTGAATGAGAAAGTGTGCAGAGCTGGAAGAGACCAGAGAAGTTTCGAGAACTGGGGTGGCGTGCAGGCAGTGTTTGATATTGTCCCCACTTGCATCACACAGACTGTGCCCTCTGTGATATCCAGCTCCCATATCACTAAAGGGATAAAAAGACCAATTTTTCTTTTCTTTCATTTTCTATTTTGGTGAGAGCACTATTCATTTCATTCTTTCCCGAGAGAGAAATTATAGGTCTAATCGGTCACAAAGTCCCTCTCATTGAGCTGGCCAGCTGCAATCCCCAAGTGACCCAAGGCGAGAGAGTTAGTGAAACAGGTACAATTCCCATTACAGCACTTTCCTGAAGCCCTAGTTGATATTTAAATCTACCTTTCCTACCACTAATTTCTCTCAGCCTCAGTCAGTCTTTCTGCCGGCCTGGGCTGGCTGGCTCATGGGATGATGCAGCCCTTTGTCCCCTAGGGGCCTACACCCTTAGTTCCTTTGCCCTCATTTGGCTGTGGTTGCTACACTTGCCCTTTTATACTGATGTAATTGGGTACGGAAACATAAGGAAGTACTTGACGCACTCTTCCCTGTGCCCTTTGGGTAGGGGCAACCTTGGCTCTTCATGTAATTCCCTTGTCATTTCAGTAACTCCTGTGTCTGCTGGTCTATCATGAAGAGCAAATTGATCAGGTGGAAGTCACAGCTGCAATTTCAGTAGACTCCTTTCAGTACCTTCACTGAAGTGCTTCCTACCCTCTCCCCTCAACTAGGATTTCTAATCCATTAGTGGTTAAGATTTGGGGAATTAGAAGCAAATTCCCCAGTGGTTTCTTGGGGGTGGATAATTGGAGGATTGCTCTTTTCACCCCTTGATTCTCAAACTCGTGTATTCTAGCTATTAAAGACAGAACACCATAAATATATGTGTATATTCTTATGTATCCCTAATAGCTAAAAAACATGAAGTTGTATACAACTTCCCAAGGTGTTATTCCCACACTGGTGTCCTATCTGAGTGTTGATGTTGGGTTGCCCAAGAAGCTGACTCTGAAATGGAGATTAGTGTGTAGGAGGCTTCTTAGGCAGTGCTTTGGGATCACCCTCTGTGGAAGGGAAGAAATGCAAAGGAACCAGGACTAGGCAGAGAGAGATGTCGGGATGCAGTTCTAGCAGAGACCTCATCTTCCCCACAGGAGATGGAAGGACCTTTCAGGATTCTGAGTTAGGGCGAGGAGGCTGAGTCTCTCTATCCCTATGTCAGTCAGATATGGTTGCCCTGGGAAAGAGTCATGCCCTTGGGTGAGGGGATCTCTTTAGTGATTAATGGGGACAACTCCTAAAAAGGGCTGACAGCTCAGGATCATCTGTTGTCAGCAGTCCCAGTACCTGGGAGAATAGGTCCTTCATTCCTGAAGAGGGGTTTCGGTGGTATGTCATTGCATCCACCTCACTGAGCATTTTAATGGACGGTCCACCATTCTGTTAGATGGCTGCTTCTGGGAGATAGGGCACATGGTCAGATCACTGTCATACGCCTGTTGCTAACACCTCCTTTGCTGTAAGGTGGGTTCCTCAGTTCGAGGCAAAGCTGTTTGGGGTTCCATGTTGTTAGATCAGATATTCTGTAAGCCCTTAGATGATGGGGTTGGAGGCGATAAGGAAGGTCCACTCACGTCTGGAGAGTGTGTCCCTTCCAGCAAGGATAATCTATTACTTTTTCTAGGGGCCAAGGGGTCTGATGTAATAATCAGTCTTCGACCAAGTCATTGGTTACTCTCTTGGAGGAAAGGTCCCACCTCAAAGGCTAGTATGTCGGGCTTGGCGAGAGGGAGCCCATACCAGTAAGCGCTTACACAGTCGGTACTGCTGTCGCCATGACTATCTGATTGATGGGCCCATCGTGCAAACCCTGAGATGGCCAAGGAGAGAGGCTGGCTAATATCCACGAGTGAGTTATTCCCCCTGGTTGTTGAGGGTCTCCCTTGTGACGTATGCTCACTGATAAGCATTAATAAGCGAAACAAAGTGGCCACTGCCGTAGGCCCACCTTATTCCTCTTCCTCAGAATTCCTTGTCTATGGCCTTCTACTCTTGTTACTTCTAGGCCCTTACCCGGCCAAGCCATTTGCTGCTACCCAGGACACCACGGCTATCTTTCCTTCTAGCCATTTCTCCATACAAATTGAACCATCAGAGTGTACTGATTACAGATCTGCCCATTAGGATGATTAACTTTTTCCTCTCTCATCTCTCATTTAGGGCCACTCTTGGGGGGGGTGTGCTGTATTATGTCAGTAGGCCACTTTTGTTAGCACCAACATATTACCCCAATTCATCTGTGAGCCAAGCGTGATTATTTTCTTCTCCCTTATTTGTCACAGGGAAGGAGTTGGTCATGAGCTGAAGGTGAAGCATTAGTGTAATAGAGGCTGAGAACATGGAGTCTAGGCTCTGTTCAAATAATTTAATTATGCTGTCAAATAATGTAATTATACCTTCAAATAACCTATGCCTTCAAATAATTTAATTATGCAAATAATTTAATTACACCATCTCTTCTAAGGCCCAGTTTGCACACCAGAAGCTACTTTTTAAATGGTGAGTAGTTCTCTGCTGCGGAAGGTTTGGCCCTTCTCCAGGTGATTAGGGATCTGTGCTACACCTCTCCTGTTAGGGCTTGCCAAGGGTTTTACCTATTCATACTATCCTGCTAGGGACACCTTTAGCAACATTGGCTCTTCTGGGTCATACAGCCTGAGTAGTCAGGAAATTTGCACCATGGCCTGTATTCCACTCAAAATCGTCAGTCTCCAAAGTCACCTGATACTTGGGTCAGGTGTGATGTATACTACTTGTACTTTAAAGTGTGACATATACTACCTCCAAAATCCAATGAGATGATCAAGTGCTTAGTGTAGGAGGTATGCTGAAACAGTGTGTCTTTTACCTTAGAAGGAATGTAATGACATGCCCCAGACTGCTGCATTCCTCAAAACCTCACTGATATGGCAGGCTCCTGTATCTTCACAGGGTTTTTCTTGTACCTTCCAGTATAATGTGTCTTTCCAGGGCATCCATATTATTTTTAATCAGTATGATGTCATCAATATAGAGGAATGGTAATATGTTCTGTATAATGTCAAGATAACCAAAGTCCCTGTGGATTAGATTTTGACAGAAAATAGGAGAGGTAGCTTGGTCCTTGGGGAGGGTGGTTGAATTATAATTCCATCCTGGCCTCTTTTGATCTTTTTATCCTTTCTATTGATGGAGATAGAGAAGAATACACTCACTAGGTCAATAGCTGTAGAGCAAGTGCCTGAAGCCATTTTGTTTTGCTCCAGTGGAGATGTCACATCTGGAAATAGCATCTGCACTTGAGGCTCCCACCTGTTTAAGCTTATGGCAGCCTACTAATGACTGTCACATTTTGTCTGGTTTTCTCAAGTGCCAAAACACTAAAGGGATATGATGGAAAACCCTTGTTTTCTTTAAGCCTTGGACGGTACTGCTAATCTCTGAAATTCCTCTTGGGATACAATATTGTTTGTGCCTCACTATCAGCCAAGGCTGGGGAAGTTTCAGTGGCTTCCACTACGTTTTTCCTACCATAATGGCTCTTATTCCATAAATTAGACAACAAGTGTGAGGATTTTTCAGGAGCTAAGTGTATCTGTTTAATTATGCACTTGGGAACTACAGAATATCCATAGGACAGGTTTGCTATCCTATTGAACCATCTCTAAAATGAACTTGGTAAAATGTTCCATCTGTCGGCATTCATTTTAACCAGAGAATTATTACGGCATTTTGGGTTCCTTATTATTAGTGGAAGCTCAGGTCCTGTATCTCACAATCCTCAAAAATTTGAATATTCTGAACATTCCTTTTTCTGGTGTACAGTTACCCTGGCAAATGGCTTCAGATATTTTGAGGCTAGAACTTGGGAAGATTTCATTGCATAGACTTGTGGTGGGTCACATGGCTCTTCTTAAGAGGACCTTCATTTTTCTTTAATCCATGGTTTCTGACTCTAAGAACAAGAAAATAAAAATGTCATGGAAGCCAAGGAGCCAGAACATTCCAAGGAGACAGCTACGTATCTACCCAAATCCATCTTTTTCACCTTCTGGGCTCATAGCTAACTGACTTTTCTATGGTAGTTGTTTGAGGCCATGCGACTGCGTTCTGACCAATAGAACGCAGACAGTGTAATGGACACCGCTTGTGCATGAAGTGCTTGTTCCATGGCAATCTCCCACATAATCCTCTGTCTTGTCACTTCACTCATCACAGGGAATAGGATGGAAAATTGAGGGGCACCAAAGACACATTTTGCCTGATTCCTGTCTTCCCCTTTGTTTTCTCTGAGGTATCCAGTGATTCACAGTCTTTAAATGAAAGACGACTGGAGCTGGAGTTAGGAGTCCTGGGTTTGCGTCCTGGTTCTGCCATCCACTATCACCCCAGGCAGGGCGTGCAACCTTGGCCGTCTTTGTTACTTCATCTACAAAATGGAGCATTGGGTAAGGCGCTCTCTAAGCCCCTTCTGGTTCCTAAAACTGAGTGAATACTGAATACAGTCTGAAATGATTCACAGGGAGAAGCCCATGGTTGATTTGGGGGTTATCCATTTCAGGGGTCTTTCATTTTAGCAGGTGTGAAAGCCACTTTCTGGCATGGCTTGCTTCACTGGGGAGTTAGAGCAGTCTCATCCCGATTCTACTAAATCCCATTCCGTTTTCACTTTAAATTCTACTGCAGATTGATGGTGGCCCTGAGGATTTGTTTGGGGCCCTGCCGCCCCGGGGAACTGCGGCGAGGCAACGTGCTGGGATGTTCTTAATCGTGGGAGAGCCGCAGCAGGCCCTGTATACTTCCGTCCTCTAGAGAATATGATTGAACGTTCAAGGAGTGTTTCCGTGAATGGAACTTGTAGGCTTGACATACCTTACCAGAATAACATTTTCTTTTCTGATCTTAAAGAAACTCTCTGAAGAGCGAATAAAACCTTCGCGCCAAGGAAGAACACTTTATAATCATAATTATGTTACTCTAAAAGGCTGTAATAAACTTTAAGCAAGTGCTTCCTATTTTATCTTCACTGCAAACAATTTATAAGCAGAACTGTCCTCTTGACATGATAATGAAAGAGCAGTCACACATGTCAGCTGGGGCAATTATCTTCTTCAGATGTCTGCCGTAAGTATTATATGATTCCTTCCTGCTGACGCCTTATCAACTGTGACATGCATATTAAAAAGAACATCCAAGAGAGCTAACTTTAAAATTTGGAGTACTTTCAAGAAGTTCCATCTGTATCCAAAAGCCTTGTATCTAATCTTCTAAGATAGTCTCCCCTTTGCTACCTGTTTTTTCTTGGGCCTCAAGTAGAAAAAAAAAAAGGAACAAAAAAGCAACACAGAAACATGTACTTTAATAATAAACATTAGTCTAAGATTCAGGGCCTTAAAAATACACCTGGATAATTATCTCAATGAGTAAAAAATATGTCTCGTCAGACAGATATGGGTTCAAATTTCAGCTCTGTCATTTCTTAGCTTTTTGACTTTGGTGAAGGGATGAACTCTTTGAGGTTCCCATGTACAAAGGTAAAGATGCAGATTATATTGCCCAGATTGCAGGGTGAGTTGAATGAGAGAACAAGACTAGGAGCAATAAGCTTAGGGTCTGTCCCATGAACACTGAAATGCTGGTTTCCCTCCTTCTTGCACGTTTTTAGTAGAACCCAAAGGGTGCCTGCTCTGTGTGTTCTTTGGATGCTACCTACAGAGTCCCTAAAGCCCATGATATTTCTGTTGAGGAGGATGGGAGATGAGAGGGTTTAGAGAGCATCTTACTCCTTAGTCCAGCTCCAAAATTCTTGGTCTGCAGGTTAAACATCTTTTCTCTGCTCTTTCTTTCCCATCTCTCCTTTCTCAAGACCCAAGCCAATTATCCCATTTCCTCAAAGCTTTCACTGGACCTCATCAGTGTTGAATGACCAGAGGCCTTGCAAGGAGCCAGTTTCCCCATCAGTCACTGTCCTCTGGCTAGGGAGCCCCACTGACTCTGTGCCTTCAGATGCCCAGGCCACTGATCACCAGCACCCCTCTGCTCCTCTCCTCACCCATCACAGCCTGCTTGTGCCCTTTTTTAGCAGGTACAAGCACTTGCAGGTAGAAGATGGTTCCAGGGCTTCTCCATAGGCCTTTCCAGAACATTGCTATCTGGATGGTCATGACACTTTTTTGTTAGGAACAACTTAAATATTTTTTCAACATCTCAAATCTTGTCCCTCCCATTCAGTTCACTTTTGGCATCAAATTCCATTAGGTACTCAAGCCATCTCTTTTGTAGCCTTGATTCATTTAATAGGAAGCATAGTAGGTCACACATGAAAAGGTTAATCATTTTTGTTCCTCTACTATGAATTCTCTCCAGCTCAATCGCCTGTTTTTTAACATTTGAGAACAAACTGCACAATCTTCTAAGAAGGGTTTTATCATATAAAGGAAAAATTATACCTGGGCCCTTGGTCATCACACTGCTTTTGTTACACCCTGGGATCCCTGGAATCTGTTACCATGTTTTTCTTTCAAAGCACTGTATTGCTGACAGATGTTCAAAATCTCCTGCTATAGTTGGTTAATATCTGCTAGACTTCCTAGTAACTGTTTATTTTTAGTGACTTCATTACTAGTAATTCATTTTTATTTGTGGTGTGTGTGTGTGAGAGAGAGAGAGAGAGGTTGATTTTGAACCATGTGTTTGTTTGTTCATTCATTCACTCACTCATTCATTCTAGAGTCACTTTCTGTCTCTTAGCTATGGTAGAAAAACACTGAGATATCAGATTCAGGGTACTAGGTTCTTGTTCTGTCCTGATGAAAACCAAATTGCTGTGTGATCTTGGGCAAGCAGTGACTTAACCTTTTTGGATCTTAGAATCTCCACCCAATGAAAGGGTAGGACTATGTCTGTGAACACCTTCTAATGTTAGTATTTCAGGAGCCTACTCTAGTTTACACTTTATGCTTGTCTTTCTTTAAATTAACTGGTGCTACTGTACCAGGGCCATGCATAGGGTATGATAAATAGGGATAATTATCTCAGATTTCAAATTCTGTGTGTGTGTGTGTGTGTGTGTGTGTGTGTGTGCGCGTGCGTGCGCACCCTTCTGTTGTGGGAGACGAGGTAACCATTTGGACAGTCAGTGAAGGACCAGGATTGATACTACAATTGACATGCATTTTCCTGAAACTGATGTAAGCTTTCCTGCATCTCATCCTTCGCTTCTCCCACAAATATCAGAAAGTTAGGGCTGAGCGCCTGGTAATATCCTCCCTTCCGTAGACTGCACATTTCTTCTTTAAATGTCTCCCTTCTTGAAGATGGTCCTCGACTATCATCTTAACCAAATTTCTGTAGCCTGGGGTATGAGAAAAATAAATGGATTATTTTGATTCACTTTCCCAGGGAAAGGGCTTATGAGATTACTTGTTATAAATTGTGGTTTTGACAATTCATATTGGCCTAGATTCTGGAGACACAGACTTGAGTGGGAGCCGTAGCTCCACCACTTACCAGCTACATGGCCTTGGACAACTCAGATTTGCCCCTCTCAGATTAATGTTTTTCCATTTGCAGCTGAAGAAAATAACTACTTTTCAGTGTTACTGAAGTGAGGAAATAGGAAGATTATAAAAAAATGTATGAGTAATTCATTTACTGTTGCTTTTATTTTTACCTTCAGCTGCATCAGTAAAGGATGGAAACAGGCTCTAGGCCTTTTTCTGGAAACAATAATCCAAGTAAGTCACCTTGCGTTAAGGGCAAACAAACCCCCTGAGAGTTCTGTGATCCAGACCAAGCTCTTCTAGTTCCTCTGAAAATCTCTTGAGGTTGAAATTCTGAAGTTGCTGTGAGCTCAAGAGAGAATTATCTCTGGCTCGTTCATCCTTGCTGCCCTTGTTTAGATAACCCGTCCTTCTGTTAAATTAATGTGGTATGATTTGTAGCTCCCAAAGCTATTTGATTGCACTTGTTAGCTCTTAATTTTCTGAATGATTATAAATCAATCACTTGATCTGTTCCAGTCTCACCCAGGGTTTGTGACATTAAGCAGACTTATCTATCATTTTCAGGGTCATTCTTCTTTTCTCCTTTCAAAGCTGGTCCTGACATTTGCTCTTTTCCAAAATGTGGAGACTTCTCTAATGGAATTTATTAAAAAATATTAAGTAGCAGTTTGACAGTGATGGCACCCATTGATTTAAATCTCCCACCACCACCAGCCCTTGTCCTGGAGGGACCTGGCATGTAAGAGGAGCCCCTCTTCTTGCCCGTCTGGAGGTTTGCAGCGGGAGGTCTTTGATTTAACTCATATTCTTACTGTTTTCTTCTTTGCTTTCAATTGCTCAAGGCACATTTACGAGACAGTGTGAATTCTTAACTTTTTTAACTGAGAAGATGCAATGAACTTCACCCAGGTGGGACCTGCATTTACTTAGGTGCATTTCCCATTCCTGCTACCTAAAAGGAAGGGCTGCTGCTGCTCTGCTGGAATACTTTGATGTGCCAGCTGCTTTGTTGCAGTGAATAGTCATTGAGATGAAGCCAGGGAGAAACTCAACCATCCCTTGTTAATACGATAACGACTAACATTTATTGAGCACTTGCTATAGGCCAAGCGCTGTGCTGTGCACTTTATATGAATGATCTCATTTAGTGCTGCAAGCATCCCTACGAATTAGATTCTATTATTTTCCTTATTTTGCCGATGAGCCTGGTTCAGCTCCAGACTCCATGTCATAGAGGGCTGACCTTGGCCAAGAATGGGGTAGAGCTCCCAGACTTCACCTAGACAATATGGCCTTTCTGTAATACCACCAGGTGTTCAAAACCTCAGAAATGGTTTGAAAAATCATGGAGAGAGTCTGAGAATCTAGGTCTTAGCAGTTGAAGTCACCTCTAGAGATCACTTATGCAGCCCTTGTTTTAAGGCAAGTGTTGACATCACTGACCCGTTCCAAGTCTCCAGATCCTCATTTGTAGAAGCCCTGTTGTTATTCATTGATAAAGGCAGGACAGCAAGAGAGAAAAGATGGGGCAGTTGCAAGTCTTTCATAGGCTGTTTTCACTGATGAGAAGCACCTATTAGATGTTACTTTGTGGCCATCCTGTGCTGAGTCCCTGTAAATCAAGTCCCTGGTGTATGATGGAGCATATGGGTTGGCCCACATGTAAACATAAAAAGGGGCTGGACAGGGTGCAGGGTAGGGGCAGTGATGTATGGATACCTAGCTAACATTCAAATCTAAAATATGAATTTAAATGTAGGAAGAGTACCTGGGGCTAATTTGGTGGGAACAATTCTTTCTCAGCATTTTCAAGTCAGTATAGTAGTTTGGAGTGTTTATATGTTAAAAAATAGATGTCAGTCACTAGTATAATAAAACATCTGCAGTATACTGATAACACATAATGCTAAAATATAACAGATGTGTATAAATAAACATTTTTAATCCCTCTATGTATTAAGAGGACCAGTATTCTTATAGGATGCTTTTCCTAAGTCAATCCACAGCTGCTTCCCCTTTCCCCTGGAACCACTGTGAGGCCATTCGTTTCTATCTGATGTTTCTAAATGGTAAGGCCAATGTTTTCTCTCCTGGAATTTCTCCAGCCACATGACATCACTAACTAATAAATACCAACTTTACTCCATTTCCCCTCATGCCATTTTGCTTCTTGGGTATAAAGGGTGGAGAGGGTTTGAAATTATAGGACTTGGATATAATTAATTCATCTGGAACTCTCCTTTCAATTTTTAGGCTGCATAAACTTAACAATTCTTTCTAAGAGTAGAAAAAAAAGAGTGTGGATAATAAGGGTACACAAGCCAGTTGTGAAAGTTTTTATTATAGGTAATATTTTTATGAGGAAATATAGGTAGTATGTTAATAAATATCAATCCATACTCTAACCACTGAGCCAAACCAGCTAGGGCAAGATTTCATTTTTTATGGCTTAGTAGTTATATATATATGTATATATATATATATATGTGTGTGTGTGTGTGTGTGTGTGTATATATATGACATCTTTATCTATTCATCTGTCAATGGACATTCAGGTTTAGGTTGTTTTCATATCTTGGATATTATAAATGCTGCTGCTATGCACCTGATGCATATATTTTTTTGAATTAGTGTTTTTATATTTGGGTAAATACTCAGAAGTGGAATAGCTGGATCATAGGCGAGTTCTATTTTTAATCTTTCTGAGAAACTTTCATACTGTTTACTGTAGTGGCTGCACGAATTTACAATCCCACCAATAGTGTATAAAGGTTCCCTTTTCTCCACAGCCTCTCTAACACTGGTTATTTCTTGTTTATTTGCTAATACCCATTCTAACAAGTATGAAGTGATATCTCATTGTGGTTTTGTTTTGCATTTTCCTGATAATTAGTGATGTTGAACATCTATTCATGTGCCTTTTGACCATCTGTATATCTTCTTTGGAAAAATGTCTATTCAGATCCTCTGCCCATTTTTAATTGGGTTGTTTTTTCATTAAATGTTTAGTTGTATGAGCTCTCTTTCTGTTTTAGATATTAGCCCCTTATCTGATGTATGATTTGCAAATATCTCTTCCCATTTAGTAGGTTCCTTTTTCATTTTGTTAATAGTTTCCTTTGTTGTGCAGAGGCTTTTTAGTTTGATGTAGTCTCATTTATTTATTTTTATTTCTCTTGCCATTTGAGTCAAATGTACAAAAACATCCCTAAGACCAATGTCAAGGAGCTTAGTGCCTATGTTTTCTTCTATGTATTTATGGTTTCAGACCTTACATTCAAGTCTTTGATCCATTTTGAATTAATTTTTGTGTATGGTATAAGGTAGTGGTCCAGTTTCATTCTTTTGCATGTGGTTGTTTAATTTTCCCACCACCATTTATTGAAGAGATTTTCCTTTCTCCATTGTATACTCTTAGATCCTTTGTTGTAAATTAACTTTCCGTATATGTGTGGGTTTATTTCTGGGCTCTCATTCTGTTTCACTGGCCTCGCTGTTTGTGTTTCTCTCAATTTTATACTGTTTTCATTAGTATAGTTTTAAATCAGGGAGTGTGATACCTACAGCTTGTGTGTGTGTGTGTGTGTATGTGTTTTCTCTCCTCAGGATCGGTCTTGCTATTTGTAGTCTTTCGTGGTTCCATACAAATTTTAGGATTTTTTGGTTCCATTTCTGTGAAAAATGCCACTAGAGTTTTGATAGGGATTGAAATAAATATATAGATTGCTTTAGGTAATATGGATATTTTAACAATGTTAATTTTTTCAGTTCGTGAGCATAGAATATCTTTCCAATTCTTTGTGCCTTCTAAAGTTTCTTTCAACAATGTCTTAGAGTTTTCAAAATATAGGTCTTTCACCTTCTTGGTTACATTTATTCCTAGGTATTTTACTCTTTTTGTTATAATTATAAATGGGATTGTTTTCTTAATTTCTCTTTGTAATAGTTTGTTGTATTGTTGGTATATACAAACAATGGATTTTTGTATATTAATTTTTTACCCTGCAATTTTACTGTTTGCTTATTATTTCTAATAGTTTTTTGGTGGGTGCTCTATAAGCTCATTGTTTCTTTTCCCTTGTGCTTCTGTCTGTCTTTTTTTTTTTTTAAAAAAAATCTTTATTGATTTCAGAGAGAGGAAGGGAGAGGGAGAGAGAGAGATAGAAACATCAGTGATGAGAGAGTCATTGATCGGCTGCCTCCTGCACACCCCCGCCTGGGGATCGAGCCCGCACCCCGGGCATGTGCCCTGACCGGGAATCAAACCACAATCTCCTGGATCCTAGGCCAATGCTCAACTGCTGAGCCATGCCCGGCCGGGCTGTCATTTTAATTTGGTGGTTTTCTATGATGTTTTTCTCAGTTTCATTTTTTTATGTTTTGTGTCTCTACTCTGGATTATTGTTTTGTGGTTATAATGAAGTTCATATAAAATGTCTCAGAGATAAAGTAGTCCTTTTATGCTGATAGCATCCTATCTACTAAAGTAGGTAATATTTCTATGCCCACTTTACAGATGTGGAAATGGGCCTGGGGTGGTTGAGTAACTCGCCTATGTTCAGACAGTAAGTGCCAGAGTCGGAATTTCATGTTAGGCAGTTGGGCTCCACGGCCCAAGTCCATAACCTTTAGTGCTTTGCTCTCTTCTAAATCCGTATCTTACCTCTCGGCTAGCCTTGTGCTGCTGTCAGATTTAATGTTCTTAAAATAATACTTCAAACATTTTATTTCTGTACTTGAAAGCTTTCTTGGCTTTTTCCCAAACACAGAGTAAAATCCGAACTCTTCAGCTGGGCAGCGCACTGTCTGGTTCCATCCTAACTTGCCAGCACCACCTTTTTATGGCACCACCTGCTCACTGTCTCTCTCACCCCCCGCCCCCCCCGTCTAGTCTGCCCTGAGATTACCAGGTGCTTTTCCTCTTTTTGAATCTTTGGTTATGCCATTTTCTCTGCTAAGGATTTTCCCCCTGCTCTTCTCTTTCCCAGCTATTCAAACTCAGTACATTACTTTCCTTCAGCAAAGAGTGACCAGAATATGATGGGATTCTAAGCTGTGCCCAAAGATATAGGACTGTTTAGCCTGGAGGAGAGAAGACTTATAGAGACAAAACTGGCCATCTTTAATTAAAAGGCTGCCACGTGGAAGAGGTTTGGGGTAGTTTTGTTCAGCCTGAGGCTGTGACGGCTAAGACTTATAGACAGAAATAAATAAATGGAAGACAGCATGTCCTTCATGTGGAGCTTAATTTTTAAATTTAAGAACACTAAGAAATAGGTTATCTTTACAGCAGTGACTGAACTATTGATATTCTGTGGTCCACTGCTGGTCCACAAAGGTCTTCCTGATGGGTCAAAAACAGATTCAAAATTCAGCTCCTTTCTTTGCATGGCATCTACCCAGAGAACACAATGTCATTGGGTTTTATTCTGTTAACCACAGGAGGTGTCTGAATTAAGGCTTATTAAATTTCAGTATTCATAAACTAAAATATGTGCCCTTATCAGCTTCCTGAGTAGTATTAATTTAACAAGTGGTGCTCAGCAATTGACAGCATGGCAAACTATTGTGTGTACTTCTAAGTAGAGATAAGGCACTCTTGGGAAAGTCACAGACACATTGCTTCATGATTAATTGCTGCCTTTCTTTTTAACTATGATAACTTGATAATATTTCTGATCATTTATAGCAGTCTGTTTTAATTAAAAATTATTAGCTTAGCATCATTATTATCTATTTAATTAATTATGTAAATTGTTATATTAACACTAGTCTATAGTAGGATATATTTTCTTCAAGAGCATTTTAAACCTATAATTTTCCATTAACTACTTTAAAACCATATATTTAGCTCAAATATGAGTTAGCCTTACCTTTATTGACATATCTCTGTCTCTATGTATATAAACCCAAAGCTCCTCATTCCCACTTCCAAATTGCTTTGTTTATCCAATGGTTTCATTGTTATTATCACCAGCTGCCTACAACTCCATTCATAAAAGATGGGCCCCGGGGTCTTTTGTGTTTCCCATGTTTGATTCTGACAAAAATGTCCACTTGATGATATATATATATATATATATATACACACACACACACACACACACACACACATATATAAATATATATATATATATATATATACACACACATACATATATATATATATATATTTTTTTTTTTTTCCAGTGAGGATTCAAAAACCAGATGGATGATTCAATTTAATGGCCTTTGTGCTTTCTACTGATTTTGAATTTTTTCTGCTCTTCAGACTTCTGCAGGGAAACCTATTGACCATTCACTCTTTTAAACTCATAAGCTGCATCACATATTTCAGCATTCTTGCAGTTTTCTTTCCACCAGTAGAAGTTATAGTGTGACTGGGAAGTGCACTGGGCAGGGTTTTTGACTACCACTTTGCTAGGAAGGGCTTCCTTTGGATCCAAAGCATTGGAAATATGGGTTCAAAAGAGAAGGAAAAGATGTATACCTATTCCATAAAAATCAATTTAACTTATGTTGTTATTGAGCAATTCTCTTTTACAAATAGTCCTTTAATTTTCAAGATCAGCCAGTGCTTTGACAGAGTGGTTTAAAAGAGGAATGATTATTCATGCAGATAGCAGCAAGGTGTGCCAATAGTGTTTCATTTCACACTATTGTAGGCTTTCCCTAAAGAAACAGTAATCTTTGTGATGAGCATGTGGAACTATTTCTTCAATACAAATCCAATTTATTTTGGCCAGCTGATTGGTGCTTGCAGCCAGATCATTGCACACGATATTAATTATTCATTAAGGTGCTTGGAAGGACAGAATTTGCATTCTCTCGCAGTCAAAATTGATGAGGTTTTGCATATGTACTATAGGAATAGCTTCCAACTCAGTGCTAAAACTCAATATAATCTTAATAAAAATTTTGAAAAAGACACCAATAATTTGAACTTTCTCATATGCACAGAACATTTGTTTTATTGGACCCTTATGTCCTATTAAAAGTGTGTTGAAAATATCCTTTTTGTATCTAATCATATGAATATGGCTTTAAAAACATCTCAAGAAATGTTTCAAATGAAAGGTCATAATCACTGCAATAGAGCCTAAAAAGTTGTGATTCGGAGAACAAAATTGCAACTCGTATCTTTATAAAAGACATTTACTGTAGCACATCTTCAGCATTTTGGTTTTTAGATAAGAAAATATTGGGACTATAACCGTCTTTGGTAGAGAGGCAAATAGTGTTCTCGTGGATTAGGAACACCAAGCACAAAACAGACTTGTCTTAAATCAGGCATATGGTTGGCGATACTGCATGCAGCCGGGCCCTTTTGGTCTCATAGAACAGACCTGGTCTGAGGTTCCGACTTGTGTCTGTAGCTACAAATAGATCTATAGAATGCAGGCCACCACCACTGCCACTCCATTTATCCCATGCTCTCGGGGGTGTATGAAATGCTGTGCTAGTACCTGGCTGGAGGACAGCTGGGGCAGGCGTTCTGATATTGTGCTTTCCTCAGGAGGCAGAGGCGGCCAGGAGCACTGATTGATGTTTTTCTGTATCATATGATTAAGTCTGTAAAGAAATTTCAGACTTAGAGCTGTGCATGTTTTGGAAGGAGATACTTAAAGGTGAAGGTTGTGTGTTGAGGGGGGATGTGTATTAGTTAGGCTGCCTCTGGCCACAAGTAACAGAAAGCCTAGTCTCCAGCAGACTTAAACAGTAAGGAGACATATGTCACATAACTGGGAGACCAGAGGCAAAGCAGGCTCCAGGCATGGTGATCAGAGGTCCAACGATGGCATCGAGGACCCTGATTCTTTCCATTTCTCTGCTCTGCGACCTTCTAAGGCTGTTTCCCCTGTGGTTGCAAAATGGTCACCAGTGGCCATCAGGGTACATGCTTCCTTGTTCATAACCATCAGGGGAAAGGGTGAGAAAAGCCTTCCTCCCAAGCATGGAATATACATTCTTCTCTTTGGTCTGATCGGCCCATCCTTGGTCATGTGCCCGTAGCAGGACCAGTAGTCACTGTCAGAAAAATTCTGTGTGCAGATGGCTCCATTGCTCACAATTTTAGGACATGGGGTGGATGCCTCGACAGCACTGCTAGAAAGGAGAAAATAGGAAAGGAGAATATGGGTAAGAACCAAAATGAAGTCTGCCAAAGCAGGAGAGTGCTCTTCTTTACCTAGGGAAGGGATACCTGGGCGCTGTTCACTCAGGTTCTTACCTTAGCCGTCTGCCTTCCTCGCTCCATTTCTCCTTTCTCCCTCCCAGACTTTGATAAATGCCTGTAGTATATGCTGGTATTGCTATAATGGCTTGATAATGGTCTGTTTCTCTTGTGTCCTATATTTTACAAACCTCTTCAGGTATGTTTATCTCCTCTAAGTTTGAGATAATGGTAAAAACACTTTGGATACATATTGCCCCATGTTCCACTAGAAAAGTTGTATTAATATGCATTTGTTTCAGCTCCATGTGAGTGTCCAATTTCTATTCCTTGGATAGCATCAAGTTAGAAAATAGATTAAGAAATAATAGTATGTTTTCTTGTTTTGAAAATTATATTTCTGAGACACTACATTTAAAACGCCTTATTTTAACATATTTTTTAAAAATTGCATTTTATTTAATGAATTAAGATTTCATATATATTTTTAAAAATATATATCTTTATTGATTTCAGAGAGGGGGAGAGAGAGATAGAAACATCAATGATGGGAGAGTCATTGATCGGCTGCCTAGCCCGCAACCCGGGCATGTGCCCTTACGGGAATCGAACCCCCATCACCTGGATCCTAGGTAGATGCTCAACCGCTGAGCCATGCCCGGCGGGGCAAGATTTCATATTTTTATTTGCCCATTGTGTATCTACTTTTTGGGATTACCTGAGCCTTTTGGCCATTTATTAACTGGGATGAAATTTTCTGGATTGATTAATAATGGTTTGGGAGATTGATTGCACTAATGGTCCCAAGTTTTCACCTGTTACTTTGGAGTTCCTCCATTAAAAGCAGGGTCTTTCCCCGCGCCCCACCCCCACCCCATGTGACTTGCTTTGGTCCATAGAATGAGGCAGAAGTGATTGTGTGCCCTCTTTGAGCCTAGGTGACAACAGCTTTGCATTTTCCCTTTCCATCCTGTACATCTGCCCTCATCGTGAGTACATGCCAGGACTGGCTTGCTGGAGGATGGGAGACATGTGGAAAAGAGCAGGGGCCACTGTAAACCAGTTGACATTAGCTGACCCCGGACAAGAGAGTGAGCCCCATCAAGATCAGTAGAGCCACCTAGTGAACCCCTAGCTGACCTCAGTCTGTGAACCCTAAATGATTATTGTAGTGCTCTTTTGAAGCTTTGGTTGTTTGTTAGGCATTGTTGTTATAGAAACAGATAACTAATACAACTACTATTCCCTTTCATCCATTAGTTACAAATATGCCCCAGATCTTGCCTTTTAATTTTGCTTATGATGTTTTGACTTGTATAAGTTCAAGAGGCTAATATAGCCAAGTCTGTTTTTCCCTATGTGATTTCTTCCATTGTTCTAATGTGTAGAAAAATCTTTCTTCACTGAGAAATCAGAGAAATATGTACATATATTTTATTTTGTGGTTTCAACTTTACATCTAACTTTTACATATACATATTTGGGTTATTTTGTTATGTGGTAGGATTTGAAAATATGGAATTTCCCCCCCCAAATAAATTTTCCAACCCCTACTGAAATAGTCCCTTCCAAATTTGATTAATGAAGCCACTTTCATATATTTGGCTCTATGATTATATATCAACATTTACTTTTAAAAATATTTTAACAGCATTTAAGGTATTGTAATGTTTATAAGAATTAGACATCTCCCATTTATGAAAATTAAAAAAAGTTGAAAAAAGGAATATACCAACAGATAAACTTGAGAACCACTTTGGTAACTCCATCTCCTAATTCTGTTGCAGTTTTGATGGGCATTTTATTAAAACTTTAAATTAATTTGGAAAGGCCTATTATCTTTACACTAGCCAAACATCTCATTCATAATCATGCCAAATCTTACCATTTAAGCCATTTATGCATTTTAGTATATTTTCTTATGTCTTACACACTTAAAATTTTTTTTTCCTCTAATTTTTTTCAGTTGTTATTGTTACTGGAATTTCCCCCTTATTTCTTGAATATTATGAACTTAGATTTCTCTTTTTGGTTATTTATCACAAATCAAGCTGTTTTCAGAATTATTAATTTGAATAGACAATTGATTTCATGATTTAATTTCAATGGAAACTACTATATTCCTTTGAATAAATAAGGTGGGCAAAAATGGAATCAAACCAGAGAACCCAGCTCCCCTTCCTTCCGAGGGACAGTATTGGAGGGTTAGAGTTGCTGACGACTTTCATTGTAAATGTCGGATTAGCAGAAAAGGCCTGCATGATGTTAGGTAAAGGAAATAGGGGCTCCTTCTCTTCCGCTAGTTGGTGGTAGCAGAGGACTCTGTCATCTTCATCTCTGGGGACATAGGACAGGGGCTTGTGCCCCCATAGCTTATCTGAGAACCATGGCCTGTGTAAGAATGGTGATACACTTCCAACCTTGCCCAGGCTTGTTCTGTTTTTTGCCTGCTGCCCTAATATAATTGTTAATAGTTGACTCTTTCACTTTCCAAAGTATTCTGGTCTGGGTGATGAATTACACCGTCCCCCTCTCATAGTGTACCATGAAGCGGTGACTGCAGTTAACGGCCACGGTACCCTTAGATTGAGAACTGAGAAGAAGAGAACAGGTGCTTAGCACTACAGGGCTCAGACGGCTAATGGGGCGGCAAAGATCACCTTTGTGAGCACAAGTCCCCACTCCTGTTCGCAGAGCTGTTTTGATGGGAAGAGGAGTGGCAGAGAAGCATGCTTTTATGAGCTTTTGCACCAACCCTTGCACCAATTAGCAAAGCCTATTTACAGAGCCCTGAGCTATATTTGCTTAATTGGAGTGGAACAGTGTTTGGTACATCCTGGAACAGCAACTAGGTGAATCACCTCAAACCCAAGCAACAAGCAAGGTTCATGCTGAGAAAGCAGCGGGAGAGGGGATTTGCTGAGTGAAATTCCCCCTTCTGGGGGAAACCCACACCTTTCCCGTGTTATCGAAGGGGTGAGAAGCAGCATCAGATGCTGGATGTCATTGCCATGGGTGACTTGATGACCTCGCTGGATGTCATCATCTTCCCAGAGCCTTCTCCTGGGAGATTACTGACAGAGGGGCGGACTCCTGGAAACTTGGCTCATGAGGAGGTCTTGCATTAAGCTTGTTCCTGCCTCCCCCACCTGTCCCCAATCTGTTGGCCTTTTGTTCTTTAGCGCTCGGGGACATTGAGAAGGAGCAAATTAGGCTCCTGTGATTCGGTCCTATCATTTCCCTAAAACAGCATTTTCCAAGTGCGCTCTGCAGAGCTCCAGTTCTGAGGGGTAATGAGAGCTATACTAAGAAAAATGGGTAGATTTAGGAACTGGAATTATTTCATGCTATTCTGCATCTGTCTTCTCTACCTTCAACTTAAGGTTCTTAGTGAAGTTCTCATAGCAGCCAGGGCATGAATGGGGCTTTGAAGGATTGTGTCAAAGACGCAGGAAAACAATTTCCCAGAAAGTGAAGTGATTAGGATGGTGAGAAGGGTCATGTTGTAGAAATTTGACCGACAAGATAGACTAGAAGGTAAATTTAGTTGTATTTTTCCCCTTGGTGGAGAGACAGGTAAGCAGCTAGAGGCAGGAAATGGGGACTATTCTGGATACTCTTGCAATGTTAGTATAAGTAGGATATGGTAAGGGCCTGAAGCAAAGTGGCAGCAACGGGGATAGAAAAGAGAAATTAGATGTAAGAAAAACATAGAACTGTGCAAGACATGACCTAGTCACTCTGGTGGTGACAACCAGTAGTAGCAACGGTGTGTTAACAGCAGCTAAACTCTGAGGCTTCACTATGTGCCACACACTGTGCCGGTTGAACACAACCCATAGATGATTTCATTCAATGCTCCCAAGGACACTGAGAGGCAACATTTGCATTTTACTGATTAAGAAATGCAGATCTATAGAGGCGAAGTCGTTTAAATAAGCTAGAGCTAATAAGTGGCGTCTCTCACTTTGAAACTCTGCAGAGCCCCAGAGATGCTGTGGGACCAAGAAGTAAGATGCCAGCTGCCCAGAGAGACTGTGCAGAGGGGACAATGACCGGAAGGAGCAGCTGGCCTCCTCCCTTCTGGATCCTATGGGCTCGGAGGCAACTGATAATGCTAATTTCACCGAAGAGGAGTGGGTTTAGTCCTGTCACTTTAGTGTTGGTGGGTGAGGGAACTTGAGAAAAAAGAGTGATCTGATTTATTTGGAAGGCTGTCTGGATGGGACAAGTCTAACAATGAAGGGTCACTCACCAGATGCTCTAGGGGCTTTGAATAGCTCTAGCACTTATGATATTTATTTCAATCTAACATTTACTTGAAGAAAAGTGACAAAGTCACTTTCCCCCATGGTCTGAAATGAGTGTTAAAATCCTATTAAAAATCTGAGGATGACTGAAGACTGCACTCAAGAGGAAAAACAGTTTCTAGCTTTTGTAAAATAACTATTAAATGTGTCAAGTATTTACTTTCCATTGTAGTTATAATGGTACTTCAATATCTCCCATGGTTGGTTTGGTGGGGGAGGAGAGGCATTTGTATAATTTAAAAAAATAAATTATGATGCCAAATATTCTTCAGAACAGTTTTGAGTTAGTTTCTGAGCAGGTCTACAGAGGCTGTTAAAATGTGAGATTACAGCAGAAAACCAATTTCAGCATAAGTCTATGGAGATCCCATTACAATATAAAAATGAAATGTTGCCAATGTATGTTATACACTACACCCAGAAATAGATAGAAAGCAATACAAAAACCTCATGCCTGTATAATATTTTGGTTCAGACATTCATCTATTGATTGAGCAGCATTTTCTAAGAGGAAGCTGACACAGCATCCTTCCCAAAATGGTAGTTATACCACAGATGATGTTTTATTTAAGTGGATTATGCTTTAAGTCACCTGGGAAAATTGCAAAAAAAACCCACAAAACACCCAAAACCCTCACAGAATTCAAAATCTTGGGCCATAACTAGACAATTCAAGGAGATTAACTGAGAAATTTGCCTAATCAACATGTTTAATACACCACTGATTCTCAACTCTGGCTGAATATTAGAACCACCTGGGAAGCAGTAAAAAAATACCTATGCTATGCCTGGGTTCTACCTTCAGGGAGTCTAATTTAATTGATTTGCTGGTGGTGTGTAGGCATCAGTATTCCAATGTGCAACACTGATTTACATAAACCCCAAAAGCTGGATTCAGTGGGGTCTATGTGTGCCACCAAAAAAAAAAAAAAAAAAAATTGAAGAATGCACTTTTCCAAACAGGAGCAGAAATTGCATGCAAATGGGTACAATAACTTATGCCAATTTCTCTCTCACCCAAGATGCTATTTCAGTTTGGTAGTTTGATAAAGGAAATATTGAGGAACAGTGGTAGAGGTGGGAGAGTTCAAGGTATACCTAGGGCAGTTTGGATTTCTGGCTACTTGCACACTGAATTGAGCTATTACTGAGACACAGACACTTAGTGGTCGAGCTAAATCTGTTACCTAACTCTATAGGTGGATAGCTGCACTCTGGATCTATTGAAGGATCCACCCCACCTCTAGCTTTGAAGGACCAGAAGTGAGCACAAGATCTAAGTTTGCCAAATTGGAAGGGATTTATATTCCTTCCTTGCCTCCCATAACCAACATTAACAAGCAAACACACAACTTAAAGTAGCAATCAGTGCTATCTTGACATCCTAAAGGCAGTCAGACTTAGGAGGAAGTTATACCTAGGAAAGTAGAGTGGTGAAATAGAAAGAATCTGGGTCTTTGATGACATCACTGAGTTGCTGACCATGGGTATCTGGAGCCTACTCTATTTCTGGACCAGCTAGATAAATAGTTCTTCATAGTTTAAGCTATTTGAGTAAATGATGAATAATTAGTGAATTATTTCAGGTAGGCAGAAAGCAGAGAATATTCTAGTTGGAATTAGGAGTCCCATCCCAACACTAACTCAAGATCTTAGACCCAGGGAAACTTTCTGAATCTCAGCTTCCTCCTTTTGTAAAGTTAGGGTTCTTACAGCACTATAAGACTTAAGTGTATGCTTAAGAATTTTATTCATTGAGTTACGTTTGCTATGCAGTGCTTTCTGATGAAACAACATCATTTTCTAACATACTTAATACAGCATATTTTCTGTTTGTTCCTGGCAATTTCAAATTTTGTAGATAGTTAATCTCAAGTGAAATTTCAATACAGCTTCACTGATATTTCAGTTTGGGGGAAATCAAGGCCAATCTAGTCTTTGCTTCTATTCCATCTTTACTTTCTATCTTGGACTTGATTTCTTCCCTCAGTAGCCTTCTATCTGGCTACTTCCTCTTGAAATGGGATTAGACAGCTAGACCAGATCGCACATGCTCACATCAGGCTCTCAGCTCAGGCTCATGAATGTGTCACATGCTCAGAAAAGATTACCTAATGGCGAGTGTGAAGGTGCAGGCAGAGTGCTAGGAGTTTTGCTTACTTTCAGCGCTAGAATCTTGACTCTAGTAAAAATGCAGTGTCTCTCCTTGTGTGTAACAATAATACCCAGAGAGGTTTATTAACTTGGGCTTCATAAAGACTTTTGTTACTTAAATCCTTTTGAGCTTAAGTTCTGAAATGAAAATGGTATATAATTTACTACAGGTACACACTTATAGAATATACTACGCATCTTTTTAAAAAATTTTTTTAAATATATCTTTATTGATTTCAGAGAGAGGAAAGGAGAGGGAGAGAGAAAGATAGAAACATCAATGATGAGAGAGTCATTGATCGAGCCCACAACCCGGGCATGTGCCCTGACCAGGAATCGAACCCCGATCGCCTGGATCCCAGGTCAACGCTCAACTACTGAGCCACGCCCAGATCTTGATGTCAGTCTTCAATTTTCTCTCATGTGCTGATGGCAGTTATCTTACAACTCACCCAATCTATACTTTTTTCTGTGTTTTCCATATTGCTCTCATTCTGATGACTGGAGTGCTACTTCCCTTCTCTCCCTCCCCCCTCCTCTCCCTTTTAGTTGTTAGTGAGTATCTAATATGTGCCAGGCACTGCACTAGGTAGTGGTTCTACAAGATTGCTCTTTGTCTGGTGGGGGAGAAACAAACACAAAAACAAATGATTACAAAGAGTATAATAATTTTGTATTAAAGGAGGGAAAATAACTGTTTCTTTGGTAGGATATGATCTGGCAAGAAATGACATTGTAACAAGTTTTGAAAACAGTAGAGTAGAAAAGATTTTATTTTATTTTTTTATTATTAATCCTCACCTGTGGATATTTTTCCATTGATTTTTAGAGAGAGTGGAAGGGAAGGAGGAGGGGGAGAGAGAGAATGAGAGAGAAACATAGATGTGAGAGAGACACATCGATTGGTTGACTCCTACACATGCCCCGACTAGGGCCAGGGACTGAGCCTGCAGCTGAGGTACGTGCCCTTGACTGGGAAACGAACCCTCAACCCTTTGGTGCATAGGCCATGCTCTAACCATTGAGCAAAACCAGCCAGGGCTTTATCATGTTTTTAATACATAAAAGGCATGGTCTAGCATGTAAGTATGTGGTAAACACCAAAACTATACACTAGTCACTATAATATCCTTCCTCTAGTGCCAGCTCCCACTTCATAGCTATGTGAAATTTTACAGGGAGGTTCTATGAGGTCTGAAAGCGTAACTGAAGTCTCCACCAGGCACATGTAAAGGCGAGTTGGTTTGTGATTACATGTGATAACTGCATTGTAGCATCAATATATTTCTTGTTTATAAGGTCTTTAGAAAGGAGTCCCTTTCCAGCACTCCCAGCTTGCCTCTCCCTCACTCTCCACAAACATTTCCCAAACCACCAAGAAAGCAGTCAATCAAAATCTACAATCTTATTTCAGTCTAGGAAAAACCAAAACTTTTACAGATTTCTTTCAAAGTAGATTCTTTTGCAGAGCAGTTGATGGCTCTTGTATTGACAGTTCTAATTCACTTGTAAACATATGGTCTTTATGGTAGGGCTGCCCAGTTATTTAAATATTGCCCAACACAGAGTCTAATCATGTAACAGATGCACAGATGGTGCTGGAATGAACATACTGGTGGACCCTGAAGTTAACTTCCCTCATTCTCTTTTGAATTTTACTTTGTTTTGTGATTTATTGACAGTGGATTTGATTAGAGTGGAAATCTGCTAGGTAGTTTCCAGGTGCTCTAGGTATGTGTCTGGTTAACTCATAAAAGTGTGTGTATTGTCTGGTTAGTCTTTAAAGTCAGGTTTTAAAATCTTGTCTTTGAGTAACACTTTAGAAAATATGCCCCTTCTTATGCCAGAGAATTGAATAAAATAGCAGCTGAAGCTGTATCAAGAGACTCAGACAATGAGCATATAGACTTTTGTGCTGTAACAAATCATTACAGTAAAGTTGAAATAAATACAAGCATTATTTTTCCCAAACAAAGAACATTGTGTCTAGGTTTTTAGTATTTGTGTTATGGTTCTGGACAACCATAACACAAACTGTGTAGGCAAACTCAATTCATCTATCTGGCCTCACATTCTTCATCTGTAAAATGAATGCTTTTCTGCCATAAAGTTTGAAAGTGGTCTTTAAATAAAATTGCAGGGGGAAAGAAATTATATGAAATAAAGACAAGTGGAGCTACTGTTGAAACAGGAATTTCCAAGAATCTAGCATCCAGAAATGCACATGCAACCTTACTGGGAAACACTATAGCAGCTCCCAGTAAGCAGGGGAGTAGGGACCATCGTTTATTCCCTGTGTTGATGATACAATCTGCAATGTAAAATAATGTGATGTTCCCAGTGGGAAGCTCCTACTTCTAGAATGGCAAATCAGGAACCTTTGTGTACAGGTGTGCTGCTTGTGTGATGATGGCAAAAAAAAATCTGGGCTTATGCTACACTGAATTTTTAGATGGGTCATTTGGTCTTCAGCATTCTGTCCCCTTCAAACTATGAAGTTCGGTTTCTAATACTCACAAGCATAGGAAGATGCCTCATGAGAACACACCCTCCTTTGAGATGATCATTTATTCCTCAAGTAGTGGTAATCCTGAAAAAGCTCTCTTATGGTCAGAACTCAGCATAGACTAATTTTAAGCAGACTTCTAAGGAAACCCATTTCTGGATGATTTCATTATCTACTTGCAGTGACATTCTGGATTTGGAGATGACGTTCTACCAGACTGGGAAGTACTCATCCCTTCAGCATTTATTTGATGTCTGCTGTATGCCAGGCATATGCTCAGTGCAACAGAGAAAACTCATCATTTTCAAGGCGGTTAAGGTGCACAGTGGGAGACTGCCACGCACACCGACCATTCCAATGCACTGTGGTGAGTCCCACGGAGGTCTGAACAAGGTGCCATTGGGAGGATGCACAAGTAAACCAGCTTCCTGGGGGAGATGATGCTAGAAGAAGCTGAGAAGGAGGCTGAGAGGGGAAGAAAAGTATTCTAGAAGAAGTAGCACATGGGGAAGCGTGGAGGCAAGAAATAGAAAGAGTTGAGAATCTCCCAGTACTTCGCAGTAGCTAGAGAATCAACTGTGTGTGTAGGCTGGAAACAAAGTTCGTTCTCTCCCTCTCTCTCTCTCCTCCCTTTTCTTCCCCCTCTCTCTCTCCCCCCTTTCCTCTCTCCCTCTGTCCTCTCAGCTCCAAGGGCCCTTCTTCTGCTGTAACTTGTTTCCCAAGCCCATTTCTTCTATGGCTTACTTCTTCCACCTCTAAAAAATATAAGTAAAATTAACTTTGAAATGGAAAGGTGAGAAATAAGGATAAAAGGAACAGAGAAAAGAGAGAAAGTGAATTCCGTCAGGTTTCTGTGACAAGGTGGTGGTTGAAGATCAACACCGAGGTTGACCCTAAGCTTTCTGACTCCAAGGCTGGGGGGGAGCATCGCAACGGCTAATTCAGTTTCAATAGCTCAGTGAAGGGAAGCATCTTATCCAGTGGCGGGCAACCATTTTTCCGGTTGTAAAAATTTCACGAGAAGGGTTTGTTCCATGGATGTCCATTGCTCATCAGAGCAGCACGTGGTCCTTACGAGTTTTCCACAGCTCCAAAGGAGCGCTGTCCTCCTGTTCGGAGGAGGAGGTGCGGGGCCTGGCACTGCGGTGAGCGCCAGCACTGAGGGGGGCCCTCGCCTCTGCCCGCGAGTGAACTCGCGAGTGCTGGCTCCGGGCCTTCCTGCTGCGCCTATACCTAGGCCCGATTCTTGCCCATCTCGGTTCCTGAGGCCTACTTCATCCTCCTGACTTTGTCTCTTGGTTCCCCAAATTTCTCCTTGCTCCAGATATTGAGAACCTCCCAGACTTACTTCTGCCTGATCTTTCCTGGGCCCTTAGCCTGAGCCTCTTGTTTTAAATGCTGTGTCTTAATGGTGTCTGAGGAAGAGTGCTGAGGCTCACCACTTGGATCCCCATCATAAATGAAGAATTCATTCCTCTTGAAAGAAAGACCTCAGCTGTCAGCTTCCTACTGCCTTGGTTGGTGCCCCTTCCCCCGGCTGCCTGCATTCAATGACCCATCTTCACAGTGATACCAAAGCTTGGTTCTTTTGTCCGCATAGGATTCAGAACTCTATATAGTTGAAAAAGGCCTTTACTGAAATTATATTGCAGCTAAACGTCTCCCTCCACCCACCCTGGCATTCTTCCCTTTCCTTCCCAGGTACACTCACTGACAGGCCTCCTGCCCACTAATTCCCATCCAGGAGGCTACTTACTGGGGGACCCAACGGGGAGCAGCTTCTTCAAGCTCTGACTGATCCACCGCATGGATCACGTCGTGATCGGAACATCATGTAATTGGCCCCAACACCGCAGCATTAACTAATAACATGTAGGGCCAGGAAGGAAACCCAGGGCACTAGAAAAGGGTGAAGTTTCATAACAGGAGGAGATGGGTTAAAAGAGTGGGAGAGACGTAAAGAGGAAAAGCAAGCATATTGGTGTAGCTACATTCAGCTTCAAGACACGAGTTTTGGGGATTAGACGTTGAAGTAGCATCTGAAAACCATTCTCCACATTCCACCAACACTTGTACCACCTAGACAAGGAACATGAAACTTCTAGAAGATTCTGAATCCCACATGCTTTAAGATGCTTCCACGTACCTTCCCATTGGATCCTAACTCAGCCTCTGCCTAAGGTGCTGCCTCTTTCATCTCCCGTAAGGGGAGACTCATGCGGCTCCTCCGAGGCTATCAGCAGAGCCCAGGGCTGCAGGGCCCAGGGCCAGTGTTTCTTCCACCCTGTGGCAGTTTCCTCTGAAACAGAGGGGCTGGCTCAGAACACCCAACAATCGGCACTTACTCATTTTAACTAAGGTCTTTAAAGTTGCCCTTTCCTGGTGTTATTTACACAGCTTGAGTAAAACACTCTGGGGTCTCTGGGCTGCATAATGGAAACCAAGTTAGAGCCAGAGAGAAAATCTTTGATCCTCTCAGCTGCCGCCTTCCACTCTCTCCACAGGTGTAAATACTACTCCACAAACCCTGTTAGTGCACAGAGTTAGAGGCCTATTTATTTTTACAGTTAAAGAAGAACAAAGCCCTTCTGCAATCTTGCTTGGGGTCCCAGAGCTTCCTGCTATGCCACTGTACACCTGCAGGGTCGGTATATCATGCATGCAGCTTGTTCCCTGAAGTTTCCATGGGGCCTATATTAGTTTTATTTTTCCTTATGTGGGTCTAAGCATCACTGAGCAGATTAGAATCAATTCCTGGAAGGCCATATAATAGAAAGTTGTGGCCTAGTTGGCAAGGGACACTCTGCTGTGAGTCTTGCTACTGAATATTTTAAAACAGAAATAGATCAAGGAATGGGAGGAAAATCTCCCTCTATCTTTGCCCTGGCTCCAGACTCTTGCTCACTTGGATCTGTGTCAGACACACCCTTGTTGCCTACATTTTGTGTTGCTCTGGGTGGTGGTAGATTTCCAGGATTAGAAAATAATGTATGTTCCCTTCTGTGTCTCTCCGGAGCCCCATAGTTGAATTTTTTTCAGATGTTAAGTAAAATAAGTACATCTCTAAGAATATCAAAGGGAAAAAAATTAAATGTATTTTTCTCTCCCAGCCCCCTCTTGGAAGGCTCATCACAGGTTCCCTGCCCAAGCACCAGGTGAGTGGCCAGGCCACTCTCTCTAAGCCTGATTCAGGTTTGTAGAAAGCTATCCTGATACCTGAGAAGTTCTCTTAAAACAAAGCAGTAATTGATCCTCTCTCCTTCCTTTTTTATGCTCTTTTATTTTGGCTTTTTCTTCCTAATGAGAGGTAGACAGTCATCCATTCTGGACTTTGTTTTGTGGAAGAATGCTCTGGGGCGTAGGAACGCTTGCTGGAAGGCAAAGGCAAGGGGATTAAATACAATTCATCAATGCTGACATTTATGTCACTGTGGGGAATTCTTTTTTAAGTGTTACTAGCACAAAATGGAGTTGTGTGTGATGCTTGGGGGTAGTCAGTTAAGAGCTATGTAAATAGAAAGTGACTTTATTGAATTTTATTTTAAAAGGAACAGAAGAAAATTTTATAATTAAGAATAGGACAAAATACTCTTCTGTTCAGCTAAATAATTTTAGTTAGCTACTATTTTAAAGAGAAAGTGGGGTAGGGATGGCAGTGGAGTGCTGAGGGGCACACGTCGGGTGGTGAATCCTGTAGCACTTTAGACATGGCAGTTAAAGCCCTCAGGGTGACGCTGCAGTGAACTGAACTAGATCAGGGTACTGACTGAGGGCGAGACCTCCTGGTGCTGGCTCCAGAGGCTAGAATGAAAATGAAGTGAAGGTCAGATCAGGGTCACACTCTAATCATTCCCACCCCTGCTCTCTCTACGTCATTTAAATCTGTTATGGTCAAAGACCAAGTTCTGAACGGTAGCGGTTTGCTCACACTGATGCATTTTACTGCGGCCTGTTTCCTCTCTCTGGGAAGGTTGTCATTTTGCTCAAGCTCCCGCTGTTAGCAGGGAGGCCCGAGGGGCTGAAACAGGAACCGGTGTCTTTCTATTGAGTCAGATCAACAGATCAACCAAATCGACTTTTATGATCGAAGGAGTGGCAAATGTCTTTTCTAAAACTTTACTTCCTAGCATAGCCACAAAAGTTAACATCCATAGAATGAAATGTGCAATCTTTTTACAGCATGCGCTTTCTCTTGGTATACTGTGAAGTGTTTTGAAATATAGTATGTGTGTGTGTGTTGATTTTCTGAGTTCTATGGGAATGTTTTGAAAAAAGATTCCAGAGTTGAGACAACCTGAGACAAAATAAACCTTCAAAAATGATCCTCAGAAGGTAGGAAGGAAAAGGGCGGTAGACACAGATTTGTGCTACCCTTCAGGGCCCGTAAGAAGGCTTCCGGCTGTCAGCTGCTTTGAGATCTGCCTCAGCTGCAGAGAGCCACTCAGCCAGGTTGCCGCCCTTCCTGAGACAGCCTGCATTTAGTTGCTGGGTGAGATGGAGGGACAGATCCCGGCCGTGTCAGTCCACCAGATAGCTCACATTTGCAACACGTGTCCCTGACCTTCCTGCCAGCTTCCCAGGACTTTGTTGGCTCTGCCTTGAAGCTCAGCCGCCTCCTGATTCCGCACCCTCCCTTTCACAGGTGTTGACTCTTAGCAAATACCCTGCGTCCCACGCTCCTGTTAGAGGTTTGCTTCTGGAGAAAGAACCTGTGGCACTGGTGCCTGTTTCTGAGAGAGCAGGCAGTGAGACTGGGGTTCAGAGACGGTGTTCGGGTCCCGGCAGGCACTGAGCTCCCTGTCACTGGTAGAAGGTGAAGCATAATCAGCTCCAAGTACCAGGTGACACTTTTGTCAGTGGTAAGTCAGGATGATGTGCTGGAGAAAGGGAATGTGACAGCACATGTGATGTGTCAGGTGTTCAGGGTCTGTGGAGGAAATAGTACCTCTAAGGACAGTAGGATCCGGTGGCTATGGCTAATTGCCGTGGATGCAACAGAAAGATGACTAATACCTGAGGGCAAGTAAAAGCGTAGCCTGGGTCTCATCTCCTGCAGGGAGAGGACTGAGAAATCCGAGGACCAAGCCCAGGATTTAGAAGACAAAAGGGTTGAACTTCAAACAAGAAGGGCATCTTATGCTGAGGTCAGGGCCCAGGTTAGGAAAGCATGATCCTAACACAACGGAGGTAGGCTCCTACGTGGATGCTTGAAGATTTTGTCTCCCTAGGCTCCTCCAAACACTAGTTCTCTAGTAAGAGCTGCTATTCTCCCACCCTCTCCAGGCTGGAAGAGAGGGCAGAGGCCCCTCCCTGGAAGGCAGCCTGTGCCCCTCTCTGGATCGGGCCCACCTCCCCTCCTGGCTACTAGGCCTGTAAATAGGGTTAAGACCGTGTTTTCCAGCCAGGGACAGCAGCCCAGTCCTGCTTCCTCACCCTCCTGCTCAGAGGTGGTGATTCCAAACTCCATCCAGGTCTGCTTCTGGAGAACGCGTCCTGTGAGGGGAACAGTAGCTAAGGCAGCCTGACACTCATTTCTCATCAGTGTGAGAAACTGGGAGTGCAGTGCGGGAGAGCACATGGGCTACGTTTTGACAACACATAACCCCAGGAGTACTGTTTCTGGGCAAAACTGTCAAGTAGGCAGAATGTATCTTTTTATTTTAAAATATGTTTTTATTGATTTCAGACAGAGGAAGGGAGAGGGAGAGAGAGAAACATCAATGATGAGAGAGTCACTGATTGGCTGCCTCCTGCATGCCTCCAACTGGGGATCAAGCCCGCAACCTGGGCCTGTGCCCTGCTGACCGGGAATGGAACCTCGACTCCCGGTTCACAGGTCGATGCTCAACCACTGAGCCTCGCCGGCCGGGTGGCAGGAAGTATCTTTAGAGCACCTCCCATCCCCCTATCTGCCTGCATCCCCACCTGACTTCTAAGTGTTCTCTTTCCAAACATGTAAGTTCTTACTCATCTGGGTGTCTCCTCCCCCTTCCCCTCACCGTGGTTCCCTGTGTGCTGACTCTCTTGCTGTGGTCTCCCCCAATTCAAAATTTATCTCTGATATATAAAACATACGGCTATTAACCATGGACAATACCTTAATGTGCTTCTGCCATAAAGTGTTTACGCTTCAATAGCTATGGTTGATCTCCCTTCTTAAACACCGACTGTGTGCTGTGAAGAATACAGAGAGCGTTCGTTTCCTGCCCACCGGCTTCTTTGTTCCTCCCCCTGCCTTCAGCCTTGTCCTTTGTAAAGGCCTGCGCCACGCTGACCCTCGAGCGGCCTTTCTAAAGTGTAAATTGATCATGCTGTTTGCCTGTTTGAAATGCCTCTGTGACCCCCATGATCTTCAGATTGAAATCAGAACAATGATGATAATGGCCATCTTTCACCAGGCACTTCGTTTATGCCTGGCACTGTAGTGACATTCTCTGTGGCTCGGTAGCTTCTCACCACATTCGTATGACAGGAGTAAATTCTTGTGTCAATGTTATAGTCCTGATTCAAGTGCAAGCTCAGGGTGCCGGACCCCCCTTCTAACCTCTGCACCAAACCGCCCACATCCTTTCTGTGACTTCTGGAGGCCCAGTCTAACATGGGCTAAGCTTATAACTTCATACTCACTCAGTCTTTCACCTCTCCCTAGGCTGGACTCGCTGGTCTCTGCTCTGCTCCTGACCTTTGTCCCTGCTGTTTCTTAGAACTCCTTCCAGGGCATACTGTGCCCCTGCTACTCTCTTAACTCAGCATCTTCAGTATCCATTTAGATGTCACTTCCCATATTGGCTCCCCTCACCATTCTCCAAACAAGTTGGGGAGGACAGCCCTCCATGTATCCACCCTCATTGTGACACCTGTTTGACTGCCATCCCCACTGGCCAGCAAGTTTCTTGAGGAAGGGAATGTCTTGCTCACAGCTATATCCTCAGCACCGGTAGCGCCTGCCACATAGTAGATGCTGAAAAACAGTACTTGTTGTGTAAATGAATGACTAAGCCCTGGGAATACATGAGATGGGAACCTCATGGTGGAGGTGGAGGTGCGGGATGGTTAATTTATGTGCTAACTGGACTGGGCTAAGTGACGCCCAAGTAGCTGGTAGAACTATTTCTGGATGTGTCTCTGAGGGTGTTTCTGGAAGAGATTAGCATTTGGATCAGTAGACTGAGTAAAGGAGATCACCCTCACCAGTGCCAGTGGCCATCACTCAATCTGCTGAGGACTGAAGAGAACAAAAGTGGAGGAAGGGTGAACCTGCTGTGTGCTTGAGCTGGCGCCCATCCTCTCCTACCTTGGACATCAGTGCTTCCGGCTCTTCTCTGGTGTTCAGGCTTCGACCAGAACTTATACTATGACCCCCTTCCCTACCTCCAGTTCTCCAGCTTTCAGGTTGCAGATCATGGGACTTCTTGGCCTCCAAAATTAAAATATAATGCTCTCTCTCTATATATAGAGCATTATATTTTAATATATATACATTATATATATATATATACATATAGTATTATATACATATATAGTATTATATTTTACTATATATACATATATACTATATATACACACGTGTACATATATACTATATATACATATAGTAAAATATATATACACATATATATTTTTTCCTATATATATTCTGGGTATGCAGCATTGTTTTCCTCTTTAGATATCCTCATGAGAAGGAAACATACTATAGTAAAAAAAGAAAAAAAATGTAGGTCCCTGGCCAGTGTGGCTTAGTGGTTAGATTGCTGGCCTGAGAACGGAAGGGTCCTGGGTTCAATTCCCCATGAAGGGCATGCTCCTGGGTTTCAGGTTCTATCCCCTGTCCCAGTTGGGGCATGTGTGGCAGGCAACCAATCAATGTCTCCCTCCCTCCCTCCCTCCCTCCCTCCCTCCCTCCCTCCCTCCCTCCCTCCCTCCCTCCCTCCCTCCCTCCCTCCCTCTCTAAAAATCAATGAAAAAATATCCTTGGGTGAGGATTAACATAAAAAATAAAAAAAATAAAAAAATAATAAGGCACTGGGTTCCAGTCATCTTGCCCCACAAATTCATCTGTAGACTCTGGCTACTGGGGCTAAGTTTTGGGTCCAAGTCTGGTTCAGAGTATGTTATGCCATTTCGTGTGACCATGTGTGCCACCCAGGAGAATTTGGGCTGGTGATGTTCCACGCCAGAAGAAACCTGACAATTGCTTGTTGAAAGCAAATTGTTTGTAGCTCTCTAGATATTTGCAGTCTGACAAATAGACTGTCTTCCTCAAAGAGTTTAGACACACATAACTAAACACTGAAGACCCAGATGGCCTGTCACACATGAAAAGGTGGTGAATAAGAAAAGCCCGTGTATGCAGTGTTGCTGTCTCCTAAACTACATGGGGAAGAATCCCAGTCAGTACTGGGGACAGTCAGTTCTTTCAAGATGAGGGAATGCTGAGAACGAGAGCCTATTTCGTACCTGGAAAGGTTTGCGGAAACCTTTATTCTAATTCAAAATGTTCACAGTTTTGCAATTCATGAGATTTGCTCTGTAGCAAAAGAGGAAAACTATTGTATATAAAATTTAGCAGCTCTGGACAAAATTGAGTAAATGCTAGAAAGAAAATGTGCAGTGTTATTTGCCTACAGAACAATAAAAGAAAATAGTAGCTAAAAAGCAGCAAGAAATAAGCAGGCCCTGTTTGGAGGAATTATTTTTGCAAATGCATTTTTTTCTAATTGTAAAAAATTGCCTCAATTAATTGATTTTAGAAAGAAGGCATAACAATCATCTAAAACAAAGCTTTCTGGAAAGTAGAGATATTCTTTTTAAACCAACTTGGTTAAAAGACCTTTAACTTGCCAGACAGCTCACTGCCTATATATTTACCACACTAAGAAATCAGAGGCTATTTTTTTCCCCACAATCTCTTATTTTTATCCCTTAGAAATGGAGATTGTTTCTTTCCCTTTTGACCTTCAGTAAATCAGAATAATAAATATTTATTGAGTGGCCAAGGTAGACCCATGCTGGTCCACTGTGTAGAACTTACTTCTGACCATGGTTCTGCTGCATTCTCATGTGCAGAGAATGTTTCCTGCTGATTTTGAACAAGCTGAGACATACATTTTCCCCATGGGTCTCAGGGCACCCTGGCTATAGCAGTCTGTTCTACCTTTGACTTTCTCATGGTGTATGGAGTGCTCCATTCCCATAGGTCTCCCCCCCCATCATCTCCTCTCCCTCATTTCAGCCTCCCCCACACACCTCTATACCCATCTGACTGGAGTTGAATGGACTCTGGGCACAGGGCAGAGGAACCACCAATCACTGTTCTTTTCTCCTTTCAAACACTTCAGCACTTGCTCTGCACTGGGCACTGTTTTAGGTGTTGGAGAGAGAGACGGTAATGTGTAAGCAAGTAAATAACAGGGATGATTTCAGAGATGATGAGTGCTAAGGAGAGGTGAGGGACAGGCTTAACTTTCGATTGGGAGGGTGGTTTGAATGTCAGGAAAGAGACCACTTTGCAAAGGTCTAGGAGCAGAGAACTTGAGGCACAGAAATGAGTAACTGTAAAAGAGGTAAGATGGAAACAAAAAAAGGCCAGTCTTGTTGAGTCACATGGGGCAGGGAGGGGTGCCCTCTATAGGGAGTTGGAGATGAAGCTATAGAGGTAAAAAGAATGTAGACCATTTACCACTGTTCAGTGGAAAGCCCCCATTTACCCCTCTAGGTCCATTCTTCACCCTGCTCTATGTCCTGGGGGTGACTTGCCCTTGCCCTCTGCCTTCTGTTTGGGTCCAGCCAGTAAGTCCCAGCAGATGGGAGAAGGGAGGGACCTGGGTATTTCACTGTAAGTCTCAGCTCCACACAGCCTTTCTTTCAGGCCTGGGGTGCTAACTGTGTCCCGTGGGTACTATTTCTGGGGACTCCACTCTAGCCGAAGCTTCATGACAGCATTTTCCTGATCTGAATGTGTCACCTGTGTTCTGTGGGACTTTGACTCATATCAGCCATGGCAACACATGTGGATTTCATCTTAAGTACAATGGGAAGCCATTGGAAATTTTAATTTTTTAAAATTTTGAGTCAGGTTTTTATGTATTTATATACAGTAAAATTCACCCCATTTAGGTTGTGAATTTACATAGTTTTATGAATTTTGACAAAGGCCTGTGGTCATATGATCTCCACTAAATCAAGATGCAGAATGTACCCAACCTTGTGAGACTTTTAAATGAGGGGGATTATATGACTTTATTTTCCCCATTTTTAAAACCTTGCTAGAACTTGAAGAAAGGTTATTGGAAGGCAAGAGTGGACATAGAGAGGCTTTTTAGGAGACTACTGTAGTGGTTTAGGCTGGATAATTAGAGTAAAATAGTAAATGATCCTCTGCTTTTTGTTTTTTTTAAATCTTCACCTGAGGATATTTTTTCCATTGCTTTTCCGAGAGAGTGGAAGGGAGAGAGAGAGATTGAGAAACACTGATGTGAGAGAGATACATCGATTGGTTGCCTCCCGCACATGCCCCAGCTGGGGCCAGGGATTGAGCCTGGAGCCGAGGTACCTGCCCTTGGCTGGAATCGAAACAGGGACACCTTAGTCCTCAGGCTGACACTCTAACCACTGAGCCAAACTGGCCAGGGTGATCCTCTGTTTTTAAAAAGATTATAGTCTGGTGGGAGAAATCATTGAGAAAACAACATTATAATTCAGTGCGATAGCTTATGCAATATGCTGAAATATGGGTGCTATGGGAGTTCCTGGGAAGAACACACAGGGGATTAATAATTTGTAAATCCTGCCTTTCTGTGACCTCTCTGGTTTAAATGATCCCTTTAGATTGGGCTGAGAGTTCCCATAAGAGGCTTGATTCCATCAGCACCCATACTGTGGGCAGAGGGGAGCAGAGTTTTTGAATTCTTTAAGTCCCAGTAGTTCAAGATATGAATGACACTCTTTGAAGTATAGAGCAGGAACATAAAAAGAATAATATGTCAACACCAGCTAACATGTATCAGTGCCTCCTGTTATTTTCCACATCACAGTCCCCATCACACACTGGGATAAAGACCAGAGGCTGCTCACTGCTGGGAGGGGACTGACTAGGCCATCTTGACACACAGTTCCCGCCTGGCCTCCTTGAGGGCTGAGGAAGGTCAAGATTTTGGCTCCCTTGTCAGCTATTAATTGAGAAGCACTAACATAGTTTCCCTCCCAATTGGAAAGGTGTCATAGGAGAGTGAAAAGAGCCATGGACTTTTAAGTCATGAGATCTGGTTTAAGATGTCTGGGTCATCTCCACCAAGGCATAGACCTCTCTGAGCTTCAGTCCCCTCATCTAGAAAATAAGCATATCTTCTTATCTTAGAGACTACTGAGCATATTCTCAAACATCAATTATTACATTGTAAAAACCCCAGCAGCAGGAACTTACAGAGTCCTCAGGATTGATCACATTGTTCTGCTTGATAATGTTTACCTGGAAAAAATGCTAGTTGTTGACTTCGACCACCCTGGAAGAACAGCTCAGGGGAGGGCAGTGGAGAAGAGGGAGGACTTTGACGACCCCTTGCCATTAACCACCTGCTGTCACTACCCACCTGAATCACCTCCATTCACCTACATCAACAACACCATCTCTAATCACCTCCTCCACCAAGCCCTGGAGAGCAGAGACTAGGAAAAAAAGTGAGAACATGTGTCTAAAGTACCATCTGGGTTGATTTTAGGTCAATAAATAACAGACTTGAAGAGAGTTTGAATGTCATTCTTTTATTATCAATTCAATTTTTGGTTATATTTTCCTAAGTTCTAAAATCGTCTTTTACCTGCGTTTGTAGAATTACCTGAAATTGTTTGTTGAAAGTAAACAATGGCTATTAAAGGGTTCCACCCTAATAAGCAAATAGATATGTGTCTGGATAATCAAAAGAGAATTATTTTTAGTCCCCCAAAATAATGTCAGTGGTAAATCCAGGCAGGAAGAGAAGGATGACTTATTGATATCAAAATCACTAAGATGATGGTAATGGTAATAAATACAGTAATAAATACAGTAAATAATGGTAATGCCAAGAGATGAAATTGATTGAGAACAGCTAAAATGGTATAAGTGGGGTCCAAACAATTAAAAAGCATGAAATCCAGGGGCTCATGATTATAAAGTTAATGAAATGACCAGGGTGAGCCTACTGTGGAGGTTGGGAACAAATAACTAGTTACGGTTACCTAAATTTTCCAGGTTTCATTGTACATATGATGTTCCAGGACTTGTGTTAAGCAGTTTATATAAATTATCTTGTTTGATCCAGACAAAAAAACCTACACCTCTATGATGTAGGTAGTTACTATTAATCTCATCAAACACCAGTGAGAAAGCTAAAGCTCAAAGATTAGTATGTTTTCAGCCAGGCTGATGGATGGCATTTCGGAAGACTTGCACCTTTGGGAGCAACTTTGCCAAGCCTTGAGCCTCCTACTGGAGTGATAGCCAGTACAATTGGCAATTTATTCCTTCAAATGTTTTTGTGATGTTTCTGATATTACTCTCAGAAGTTTCTGAAATGGAAAGCACATGACATCAATTACGTTTACTCCAAGGTCAGCCTATACACTAGGCCTTCAAATTTTGCCATGCATCATAATCACCTGGAGAGCCCACTAGACCATAGAGGCCTCTCCCCCATACCTGGCCTTAAACCAGAATTTCTGGGGTGGGGCCTGGAGAGCTACATTTATACAACACCTCCAAGGAATTCTGATGCATATCTGTTTGGTAACTACTGCAGTAGGCCAAGACATCATCTCTTACTCTGTTTTTTCACCTCAAGTTCTGCTGGTCTATATTGTCAAAACTTTCTTAGAGTCAAGAATCTGGTGTATATAGTGAAACAAATAGAATTGTGCTAGCAATATGTAAAGACTTCACATTTGTTGCTGTCTTTATTTAATTTTTAAAAATCAGCTTTACAAAAAATTCACCAATTACAGGGTACAATTTGATGAGTTTTGACGAATGTATATAATTGAGTAACCACCACCACAATAATGATATGTCCATCATTCCCCAAAGTTATTTTGTGTCTCTTTGCACTTAATCCCTTCCTTGGCCCCTGGCACCACTGATTGGCTTTCTGTCAGTATAGTTTTGCCTCTTGTAAAATTTTATATAAATAGATTATACTGTATACAGTTTTAAACTCTGGCCTCAGTCATTTAGCATAGTGCTTTTGAGATGCTTCCAGGTTGTTCTATGTATCAGTAATTCTTTCCTTTTTATTGCTGTACTCCACCATCATATGGGTATGCCACAATTTATCTGTTCACCTGTCAATGAACATTTGGGTTGTTTCCAGTTTCTGGCTAATATGAACATATTTGTGTGAACATATTTTTTATTTCTCTTACATAAATAACTAAGAGTGGGATTGTTGGGTGAAATGATATCTGTTTAACTTCATAAGAAACTGTCAAACTATTTTCCAAGTGACTATACTATTTTGCACTCCCATTAGCATAGAATGAGAGCTCCAGCTGCACCACATCCTCACTAGCACTTGGTTTTGTCAGTCTTTTTGATTTTGCAATTCTGCTTGTCTGTAGTGGTATTTCATTATTATTTTAATTTGCATTTTCCTAATGACTAATGATATTTGGCATATTTTTATGTACTAATTTGGCATTTTAACAGCTTTATTGAGATATAATGGATATATAAAAACTGCACATGTTTAGTGTATACAATCTGATGAATTTGAACATATGCAAATACCTGTCATTCTTTACCCCAAATGAGGTAATATACATATCCAACACCTCCCAGACTTTCCTGGTGTCCTTTTGTTTTAGTTGTTGTAATAAGAACACTTGACATGAGATCTACCCTCTTAAATTTTGAAGTGCACAATATCGCATTGTTAACTATAGGCACTATGTTGTACTAGCATTGATTCATCTAGCTCAACTGAAACTCTATTTGCTATTCATGTATGTTCTTTGGTGGGGTGTCTATGCAAATCTTTTACCCATTTAAAAATTGGATTGTCTTATTACTATTCTGTTATAAGAGTTCTTTAAATATTCTCTAACAGGTATTGGCAAACTTTTTCCTAAAGGGCCAAAGAGTAAATATTTTATGTTTGTGGGCCATAGGGTCTAGATTGCAATTAACTAACTCTGACATTTTAGCTTGAAAGAAGACACAGATAGTAAAAATTGACTTATGAAAACAGGTGGCTATAATTTGCTGACTTGTGTTCTAGGTGCAAGTCCTTTATGAGATTATTTGCTGGCAAATATTTTATTCCAGTCTATAGTCTTCCTTTTCACTTTGTTAACAGTATCTTTTGAACAATAAAAGTTTTTAATTTTTATGAAGTCAAATTTATCAGTTTTCTTTGATGCATTGTGCTTCTGTGTCTTACCTAAAAAAGCCTTTGCTAACCTAAGACATAAAGATTTACTTCTGTTTTTTTTCCTATGGTTTCTTCTAGAAGTTTTATAGTTTTAGGTTTATGATCCATTTGGTCATATTAGGCCTATGATCCTATTGATGATATTAATTTGTTATTAATTTTTTGCATGTATATTGTAGGATATTAATTTAAGGCAATGTTTATTTTAAGACAATATTAATTTTGGTGTGTGTTTTAAGGTAACAGTCAAGGTTCTTTTTTTGCCTAGGAATATCCCATTGTTTCAACACCATGTATTGAAAAGACTGAAAATTCCACATTGAATTGCTTTGGCATATGTCATCAGTTTGGCTCAAATACACTTAAAAAAATTCAGAAAAAAATTTTTTCTATCCCTATTTTACTGAGAGCTGCTCCCCCCCCCCCCCCCCCCCGCAAGTGGATGGTGAATGTTTTTAAATGCCTTTTCTTTATCATTAAGATAATCATATGGCCCCGCTGGGCGTGGCTCAGCAGTTGGGCATTGGCTTAGGATCCAGGAGATCATGGTTCAATTCCTGGTCAGGACACATGCCCGGGTTGTGGGCTCGATCCCCAACAGGGGCTTGCAGGAGGTAGCTGATCAATGACGACTCTCTCATCATTGATGTTTCTATCTCTCTCTCCCCCTCTCCCTTCCTCTCTCTGAAATCAATAAAGATATATTTAAAAAAAAAAAAGATAATCATATGGCTCTTCTTTTTTAGTCTATTAATATGGCAAATTATATTGATTGATTTTTTAAAAACCAATCTTGCAATCCTGGAGTGAATCAGTATGATTGGATAGAGGTTCATTACTTTTTTAAATTGATCTTAAGTCTTGTTTCATTGAATTTTTCCTTTTTTTTCCTGTTTTTTATTTTATAATTTTCTGTTCTTATCCTTAATAGTTTGATGCAGTCCTATTTGTTTATTTTTTCTTGTGCCCGAGGAGATATATAAAAAAATATATTGCTAAGAGAAATATTTGAGATTTTGCTGCCTATGTTTTCTTCTAGGATTTTTATGATATTGAGTTTTACATTTTAAGTTTTTAATCCATTTTGAGTTTATTCTTGTATATAGTGTAAGAAGGTGATCTAGTTTCATATTTTTGCACATATCTGTCCAATTTTTCCAACACCATTTATTGAAAAGATTTTATCCCATTATATGTTCTTGTCTCCTTTGTTAAGTAGTAATTGGCCATATAGGTGTGGATTTATTTCGGGGCTCTCTATTGTTTTCCATTGATCTTTATGTCTATTTTTATGCCAATACCAAGCTGTTTTATTTATTTTAATCCTCACCTGAGGATATTTTTTCCATTGCTTTTCAGAGAGAGAGAAACATCTATGTGAGAGAGAAACATCTATGTGAGAGAGACACATCGATTGGTTGCCTCCCGTATGAGCCCTGACTGCCGAACTGGGGCCAGGGATTGAGCCTGCAACCAAGGTACATGCCCTTGGCTGGAATCAAACCCTGGACCCTTCGGTCCGCAGGCCAATGCTCTAACCACTGAGCAAAACTGGCTAGGGCCAGTACCATGCTGTTTTAATTACTATGGCCTTGTATAGTTTGATATCAGGTAGCATGATTACTCCAACTTTGTTCTTTCTCAAGATTGCTGTGCCTATTTGGGGAATTTCATGTCTCATAAATTTTTGGATTATTTGTTCCAGTTCTGTGAAATATCTCATTGGTATTTTGATATGAATTGTGTTGAATCTATTGATTGCTTTGGGTAGTGTGGACATTTTAATGATGTTAATTCTTTGTATCCATGAGCATGGTATATGCTTCCACTTACTTGTATCTTCTTCAATTTCTTTCTTCAGTGGCTTATAATTTTACAAGTACAGGTTTTTTGCATCCTTGGTTAATTTTACTCCTAGGTATTTTATTTATTTTTGATGTAATTGCAAATGGGATTGTTTTCTTAGTTTCCCTTTCTGGTAGTTCATTATTGGTGTATAAAAATGCAACCAATATTTGGAGATTTATTTTGTACCCTGCAACTTTACTGAATTTATTTATCAGTTCCAGTAGTATTTTGGGAGGAATCTTTAGGGTTCTATGTGTACAGTATCCTGACATAAGCTAGACACGTTTTTAATAGAAATAAATGCAGAGCGCAAAAGGCTACACTGAATTTTATGTTTTCTATGAAAAAGTAGGATCATTAATTTTTTCACTAATACAATTAGATTATAAATTATGGTTAGAGAAGCATACTAAAGCAATTTACCACATTCCATTCTTCTTGGTCGCAAGCCCTGGATTTGCTAGAGCATACAGTAGGTAACACATGCAGGTTTAAGGCCTATTGTCATCCAAGGAAGATCCGCTCTGGGCAAGTGTCTATGGTTAGGCAGGGCACCTTTCTAACTAGCTGTTTCATTCAGGTCATTCAGAACTTTCTCTGTGGCGTGGAACACATGAAACCATTTGGGTGCTGCCCAGCCGGGTGTGGCTCAGAGGTTGAGCGTCGACCTAGGATCCAGGTGATTGGGGTTCGATTCCCGGTCAGGGCACATGCCCGGGTTGCGGGCTTGATCAATGACTCTCTCATCATTGGTGTTTCTATCTCTCTCTCTCCCTCTCCTGTCCTCTCTCTGAAATCAATAAAGATATATTAAAAAAAAAAAAAAGAAGAAACCATTTGGGTGCTGACTGAACCCGAAAATGTCTTGGGTTCTGAAGCCTCAAAGGGGCATCTTTGTCATCAATCTATTGAATTTCTGAAATTCTTTTTCATCATCCTGAGAACACAGGGATATGTGACAAGTTTTACATCCTGTTCATGGCTTCTCTCACTAGTATGTCCTAGGATGACACCTACTAATACACACAACCAAGAGGCAGAAGAGTGGAGAGTTAATATAAACGAGCTTTTAGTAGTATTGGTAAAGGAGCCATAGGATCCTTGTAGGAAGCAGCAGGAACTAAAGTTAAAAACATTTTCTTCAGGGCTGCTCAGCTTGAAATGCTTTCTCTTTTACTACTAACCTGCTTTCAAAATTCTATTAATCCTTCAAGACCCAGTTTGAAAGGGGTCTTTTCTTCACATTTGCAAAGTTAGCATTACTTCCATGTGCATTCATCAACTATAACTACTCCCTGCTCAAATTGTCAACTGTATCAAGGACTTTGTCCAAAAGCAAATAATCACATGCATACACCAAGAAATGCATCTCATTTACATATTTTACTACCCCACTTTTAACTAATAGAGAGTGACCTGAAATGCCCATGTAGTAATTTGGAAAATGCTGAGGCAAGAACTGGAATTGATTATGCTGTGAGACCAGTGTGTAGCAGCAAGCCACTTGGTCAGCTGGTATACCTCATTGCATTCCAGTGGGATTTGGCTGCTCTTTATGCATTAGCTTCTGGGTAGAAATTCTGCTAAAGTGAAACAAATAAGCAAACAAACACTTTAGTTCTTTGTGAAAAATATCACCCCAATAAAGCCAAGAGCTTGTGCTGGTGAAGACAAGGAGAATTTAGAAGTAGCTCCAAAACTAGAGAGACCCTAGGTTAGGGTCAACAACACATGGAATTTGTCCCACCACCTGTTTCTCTCAAGCCCATGGCAGACATTGCAAGTTGACCATTCATTTTTTCCTGCCAAGTTTAGCCCTTGCCTCACCATTCTTTGAAACCTAACTCACTATGCAGTCCCCACCAATACATCAGAGCAGGCACTTAAAATACTTGTCAGCCATTCTTGCCTTAGTCCAAAGTGATTTTTCTCAAGTCATCTTTCATCTTTTTTTTGAATGACTCAAAATTCAGGTGATTTTTGGCTTACCATGTTCTTTCCCTTATTGGTATCTATGTTTTGATGGTTCGCACTTTTCAATTACTTTTTGTTGTTTGTAAAACACTACAGCAACTACTGCTATAGCTTAGCTACTAAACTCTGATGGTTGGGACATGCAACCTCCTCTGAGTACATGATCATTTGTGATTGGACATGACAGAATTCTTACCAGTTGAATTTTCTTTAGTCCAAGCTGGGTTTGTTCACTGAGGTGTAGCTTTGAAGAACACTCTTACAGTAGGGCTGTGCCATGTCGTTTTATAGTATATAAAAATTTTTGTTTTGTTTTTCTATGAATATGTGACAATCCTTAGCTCAATTCTATAAATGCAATGCCTCAAAACATGTTTCCTTTTAAAACTAGCTACAAATATATGTTAACTGATGTAAAGTCTGTTCAAATTACACTTAAATAAATGAACTGAACATCTTATTCACATAGAGGTCATTATTATGATTTAGTCTGAAGCTTGCAGTTTATCAAGATTCTTACACCTGTGAGGCCTTGGATGGATACTTCTTCATCTTATGGTGTCTGTGACTGTAGTCAAGGTCAAAGAAAGTGAAGGTTCTTAGTTGAATTCAGTGCTTCACATTTAATTTACCCCAAATGATTTCTAGCTATTGTTCTGTCCTTGACTATAGTAAGCTTACCATATACACTCTATGGAGCAAAAGCAGTGATTTATAAAATTTCAGTGTGTGCTTTGGTTAGGTCTACAATGACTCATCAGGTAAGAGACAAAAGGTTAGTGAACGCCTACCCAGCAGTTATCTCAGTGGTCGAGGATATGCTTAGGAAAGTGGACTGAGTCTCTTTGCATATGAAACTTAAAGTCAGGAGGTTGAACAGTCATTTCATTGAAGCATTAGGAGTTAAAGGCTCATCTGTTGTTGAACCGTACTTTTGTGGAGTAAATAATATGTTATGAAGTTGTTCATGTATTATGGGATTAGCCAAAGTCAACAGACAGAGCCCTATGAATGTCAAAATTCTACTACATTGAGTATTTTTTTTTTAATGTGTTTTTATTGATTTCAGAGAGAGAAAGGGAAAGGGAGAGAGAGATAGAAACATCCATGTGAGAGAGAAACATTGGTCAGCTGCTTCCTGTGCACCCCAAACTGGGGATTGAACCCACAACCCAAGCATGTGCCCTGACCAGGAATCGAACTGGTGACCCAACCGACTGAGCTACACTTGCCAGGCTACATTAGTAAGCATTATGGTAGTTCTTTAACAAATGAAATGAAATATGAAAATGTTCTATCTCAACATGTTTGAAAAACCATTCTGTGCCGGGTGAGCACTATTGATTGAAGTAAAACAAATGATTTTTTGTAGTAGCACATGTGACTAAGATGTGTTATTTTATGGAAACTCTCTCCTGTTGAAATATACTTCATTGAAGAGAGATTTATTGAATGTGTCTTATGTACCAGGTATGATGGTAGGTGCTGGTGATATAATGGTGCGAGAGAAAAAATAATAGAGATTCTGTGATTATTTGAACATAGGTGCTCCGAAGGAAACAGTGCTGTAAATGTGTAACAGCAGGATGTGACCGTGTCTAAGTGATCAGGGAAAGCCTTGAGTGGACATCAGAGGGCGGATGAGCAGAAGTAAACTAGCTGAGTAGGGAGAGCATTTCAGGAAGAATGAGCAGCAAGGGCTAAAGCCCAGTGGAAGGAAGGTGTGTGGGACCAAAGACGGTTGCTGGGGAAGCCAACGCAGTTCCTGGTGACTAAGTGCAGGGAGCATAGAGGAGAGAGTAAGAAAAGCCTGGGACTTGGGCAGGTCCTAAGTCAGGCAGGGTCACATCAGACACACCAAGAATTTCACTATTTAAGAGCCACACGATGTCATTAAAACCCAAGCAAGCCATAAGAATCCCACCTTGACAAGATCACTCAGGCTTCCATGTTGAAAGGAGGTTAGGAGGGGCAAGAATGTATGGAAGAGCAGTTGGGAAGCTGTTGTGGAAAACCAGGGAAGAAGTGATGCCAACTTTGACTAGGATGATTTAAAATACGTGATATCATCACCAATCTCTCCTCTGAGTTAAGGAAAAATAAAGTCCCTGAAAAATGTAATCTGGGAGGCAGGTGGCCATTTAGCTCTCAGTAGTGCTGTACTGTGCAGAGGAAGTTTTGACAGGCTGGCTCTGGCACAGAGGGAGGCCCCAGAGAATGGGCCCTAGGCGAGCAGGCAGTAGAACTCAGGGTGCTCACTTGGAGGTGTGGTTTGGGCAGGTGTGGTAGGTGAACCTTGGCATCTGGGTGTTAGCTGAGGGTCCTCAGACCTCACACCTGGCAGTGCTAATTGGATGCTAATTAGAACAAAGGAAAAGATAAAGAGGCCCAGAGAGCCAGCCCCATCTCTTTTCTGTGTTGCTCAGTATAAGCTTTGTCATGTGTCTTATGAATTCATGGAGAGACTTTTTAAAAACATAATGAGAGTGTAGAGCTGGAAAGGATGTGAGACGTCATCTAATGTAGTGATTCTCCAAAGGTAGTTCAGAGACTTCTGTGTCGAGGAAGATGGAGTAGATGCACTTACCACACTGTCCCTGTTTCTCCTGGTAACTACTAAACACCCGACATTTTAAATAACACAAACGTAAGACTGACTCTGAAGAATGGAAAAAGCTGGCAGACAGTCTAGGGATCTCAGGACCCAAGGAGTGACATGGTGAGGAGTTTCCTGAGTTTTCTTTTAGCTGCATAGATACAGGGTGTCCCCCAAAACTGTATACACACTTTAACAGTTGAGAGCTCAATTTTGGAAATGAAATGTATTTTAATAAACACTGCCTTTATAATTATTCAAAATGTGTGTATACATATTTTTGGGACACCCTACAGACTCATAAATGAAGACACTGGCAACTCAGAAACACCAACAGCCACAGACAAAAAGAAAAAACTTCAGAAAAAGCATGCTCTTGGATCTGAAAAGGGGCAACCTGGCAAGACAGAAAACGCTGAGACATTAATCATTATACTCTAGACCAAGTGCTGTCCCTGGGCCAACAGCATCGACATCACCTGGGAGCTTGATAAAATGAAAACTCCTGAACCCATCCCAGACCACTGAGCAGACCCTGGGGGTAGACCTCAGCAATCCGTTTTAACAAGTCCTCCTCAAGTTTGAGAGCCGGTAACATGGTATACCTGGTCTTTTCTCCAGGTGAGAAAGCTCAAGGCCAGAGACTGGTTGATGTGCCTCAGGTCACGGCTTGTACAGAGTCTACCCCTGTTTTAGATTGGCCCAGAAAGCCTCTTCTAGGGCTAAACTCTAAGGAGAATAGAGAACATTTAAAACGCACATTTGAATGAATGTTAAGGTGTGTATTATTAAGTTTTGGGCACACAGGAAGTACTAGATAGATATTTGTGGAGTACTGAACAGTCGTTACTCTTTGATCCAGCTACAGTTTTGGAGAGGGTGCCAAAATGAAAAGGATCTGCTGGAAAACCTCCAACTGGCATCTGTGAAGCACCTGCAGCCTCCGTAAAACCTGCCCCGGGAGGGACACCTGCTGCGTAGGAAGGGGCTGCGTGATGTTCTTTCAGATTCCTGGCCTTTTTTGCCCCAGCCTACATGAGGCTTTATCATAGCATGCAAGCATTTCTTGACTCTGAATTATTACCTTTTCCTGTTGGAGTAGTGGGGAAAGGCTAAATTCCTGAGTTCAAGCACTAAGCCTGTTCCCCAGGTTAGCGAGAACATGGGTTTTTACCAGCAGAGCAGTTTGTAATTGTTCCTTCATTGAGTCTTAGCCCACACAAGATTACATTGACATCATAAAAAATTCAGGGTAATGGGACCAGAGTAAAACATAAATGTCTGCTGTTTGGAAAATAGACATTTTTGTATTTTCTTAATGTTTATTTTCAATGATACTTATAATTACCTGGAGGCTAAATGGGGTTTTAAAATGTATTTTAAAAGTCATGGCTGCTAGGATGGGTTGATGGAGGCCAAGTATGAACCCATTGTGTGTTTTTACAAGTAGTCTTTTAATAACGCTCTCTGTGCAACACCTTATGTGTGGGGAGAACTCAAGATGACTGTAATTATGGTAGTACAATTAGGCATTTTGACCTTGCAGATGCACAGGGAACCTAAGTCTACTAGGCTGTCTGCTCCTGCAACCTCCAGTTTTATATTTTGTAAAGCTATTTGGAAACAGCACTAAAGCTTTGTTTTAAAGATTTTTCAAGCCACTGGGTTCAACAGATGGAGGCCTGATAACTGGTTATCTGAAAGATCTACAGAAACATCCTATTCTAATTCTCATCACCCAAGCTAGGATATATAAAATCTGACCAGAGAACTGGAAACAGTGCCCTAGGGGGTGCAGGCTCAAGGCGAGACACTTTCTGAGATGAAAAAATACACACAATTCTACCATCTGCCTTACGCAAGTTCACTGTGACATCCATTCTCCACTCAGCTCATAAATCCAAAGGAACTGGATGTTGGTTTCGAGCAGTGGTTCTCAAAGTGTGGTACCTGGACCAGCAGCCTCAGTATCACTTGGGAATGTGTTAGAAATGCAAATTCTCAGGTCCCCACTCCAGATCTACTCAGTCCAAAACTGTAGGGACGGGGCCCAGCAATGTGTTTTCACCCCCAGGTGATTCTGATGTACACTAGAGTTTGAGAAGTACCAGAGAGAGTGATTTAAAGGAAGACATATCTTTTCAAAGGACACAGTGTCTCACTGCTGATGTGGAAAATTAGAACAAAAACTGATTAGGAAACCAGAGCGACTGTGTTAAAGGCAAGAAAAAAGTCTTTTAAGAACCAGAAAGACAAAACCAGTGGCTCTCCTGCTGGATTTAAGAGTGAAACAATTCAAGGGAATCAAGGAAGCTATACATCTTAAGAACCAGAAAGCAAATAGCCACTAAGGCTCTTGTATACATATGAAGTTAATTCACTTAGTCACTTTTATATATTCTCTGCCTTCATCTTTCTCTAGATTACTTGCAGTGAGCGAATTTATTACATCTTGTTAGTGAACTTGACAGCAAAAGTAAGTGATAGACACCTCCACTTCTTTCAGTCTTTCTCTTTGTTGTGAGTGGGGGGTGGCAGGTACAGCTTGTGCATTCGTCGTGTCTAGGCATCTGAGCATTATGGGGGGCGTGCCTACCCAAATTTATTCTGTGAGTGGCATGGGAGCCTCCTGGGAAGGACATTTGTTTTAAAGGAAGAGAGAATTAGACAAGGTTCACCCAGTAGCCAATATCGAGTCACTGGTGAGATCCTACTCTGGAAATCACTCAGATTTGCCTCTTGACCAGTAGTTCTGTGGGAGAAGGGGTGGGGTGTAGTAAAAATGGAAAGTTGCTTCACAGCAACAGTTCAGAGATCTTGGGGCATAAGCTGCATTGCTCTGGTGCCTTCAAGGAAAAGTACAACTCAGTTGGGATAGAGAACCCATCCTCATTTTTCCCTAAGGAAAATGGCTTTTGGTTTAGGGCATTCACAACTCCAGGAAACACACTCAAGTGTTTTCTGATTCTCAACAGCATGGGAGTCAGCTGAGGCTCGCAGGCCCACGTGGCGCTAATCCCTGCTGCTGCCTGAAAGGCCTTAGCAGTAGCCCAGGAGCACCGGCATTATAAAGAAGGTACAACATAGGGGGAATCTGCGTTTCCCTCCGTGTTTCCTCGGCTGTATTCTCCTGTCATTTTCAGTTGTGTTTGCGGTTGACAGGGAGGGTTCGGGTGGCGTGCGGGACGCATTTGTTTGGATCTTTATTTCCCGTCTCACACTAACACCTAGACCACAGCTCAGTATATGTAACAGATGTTCAACTAATTACACTGATTGAGAGACCCGTGAAAGCAAACCTTTTAAGAATGATTTGATGCTTAACAAAAAATGTGACATGCCTGTGAATTTTAAACAAGCTGAGTCCATTAACTTGTCTAAATATATCCAACCAACAGAAACCTGTGTTCACCCCCCAATGCTGGGAAACTAGGAGGAAAAGACTCAAAAACGGTTCAAGTTTGGAGGAACAACTAAGCACATACTTATTTGTTCTACCGGCCGCTGCCAGTTTGCCACTTAGGATTTCTGCTTGAAAATCCTGCCAAGGCCTCGGCCTTGTTGTCAACGCCGGTGGGCGGCTGAGCTCCTTAAACCCGCCTTAACCTCCTACTGCCTTCCTAGCCCTCTGTGCGCCCTGCCTCCGCTCACACCACTCCACCTTCACCTTCCTCCCACTGGCCAGGGTCCGCTGTTGGGTGGCTTGCTCAGAAATAGCCCCTGCCTTCATGATGGGAAATATGGCCTGATGTTTGTGTTCCTTGGCTTTACTAGTATTTGCAAAGACCTCGGGGAAAAGTAAGTGCCTGACTCTCTGCTGTATCTGCTCTGCCCTTGCTGCCACTTGGCTGCCCTCATCCAAGTTCACTTACATTAGATTTAGTCTCCATGTCAACCCCACCACACTTCCCGGTGAACACATTTCTGGCCCTTCCTTGCTACCCCATTTTACGAAATGATACTCAAAATATGTGCACATATTGAATATGCTAAATAGGATGAAAGCACTGCATTTCAACCCAAACATTAGCAATGTTCTTAAGCGTGGTCTGTAGACCACCTGCATCAGAATCGCCTGGGAGCAAATTAACAAGGCGAGTTCCTGTGTCCTACCTTCAGCTACTAGTTTTTGATTCTGTAAGTCTAAGTGCAATGCAAAAAACATCCATCCAGTTTCAGAGACACTGCTTTATATCTGGTTATTAATCTTGGCTGAAAGGCTCAGACTGGAGGTGAGGGGTAGGGGGCTGGGCAGGTTCTTTTAAGAAATACAGCACATGTGGGCCCCACTGCACAGCAAGTAAATGAGAATTTCCAAATGTAGGGACTGGGCATTGGCGTTTGAAAAAAGCCTCCCAAGGAATCTGGAGTTAGTCTAGATGATTCAACATATGAAGTCAAAATCTGTAATGTGACAACTGTTTTAACATGTCGCCCTTTAACCATGTTGCCTAAAATCTTCCAGTCTGTAGGTCATGGCAATAATGTATTCCCTTCTGTGTTTTGCTATGGAATCATCTTGCCCTTTAAAAAAGTCCTTTTTTCTTGGCTTTTTTTTTTTCCTTTCTGATGAAGTAAATAATAGGGAAAAGATAAAGCTGGTTTTGCAAGCTGGTGGTACACGGCTGAAATTGTTCTAGCAGGTATATTTTATTATATCTACACAATGTTTTTAAAAAGATTTAAACCAATAGTTAAAAGCTGAAATATTTTCACATAAAAATTCAGACTTTCCACAACGAGGGAAAAACCAGAAGTTTTATCAACATTGGAGCAGTCTTCTCCAGGAGTGCTGAGTAGTAGCTACTCCTTGGTGTGTGTGTGTGTGAAAGAGAGAAAGAGAGAGAGAGAGAGAGAGAGAGAGAGAGTGCCCAGCTTTCCCGGCAGGACCTCCCTGACCCACTGATGCTTGGGCCCTCAGGTATTTGTATTTGTGACTTTTAGGTTAAAGGGACGGATATAATCAACATTTGAGCACCTACTAAGTGTCAGGAACTCCAGGGTAAGTGCTTTTTCTCACACATATCTATGAAATATGCATTGTCCTCTAAATAGGGAACTCCAAAGCTGGGCTGGGTTTGGCTGAAGGTCTAGGTCAGAATTCCAACTCAACTCGATGCGGCTGAAGCTTCCCCAGATCCTCATACTTGTAGGAACTGCAGGAATTCTGGCTTGGTTCCATGCCTCTCGGATTAGAGAGGCAACTTTTTGGGACACCTGTGAAGTATTTCACATTCAATTAAGGCTTCATCACCTGGATGAAGGGAATTTAGAAATCAGTCAGTAAATTTGGTGAGGGCTTCAGTCTAATTAGCTTCAAGTATAAAGGCAGAAGCTTTTTGGGCAATTTAAGACAGATTTGCAATGCTATTAAGTGGATGCAATCATGTATGTAACCTGAACGCTTCAAGGAGAGCTAATAATGACTTCTCAGGCACCACAGGGGACTGAATGGGAAGAACATTTGTTCAGTGCAGTGAGTTATTTGAGGAGATTTTGGTAACACACATTCTTGAGTGTACCTCTGGGGAAGTGAGGCCTCACACCCACAACTCAGTAGCAGTCGCTTCAGCTCTGGTAGTTTAAAGTACCACCTTTTTGGTGTAGTTTTCAACTGATGTTATAAATATTTTACCAGTTAGTTCATTAAATAGCATTTTATATTCTTTCAATTACGTCTTGGGGCTAGAATTATTCCTTTAGAAATGGATCTCAAGTAATGAGGTATTAGTGGGAAAATGCTGTTTCTATGTGCCTTTCAGAAATATATCACTTGCATAATTAAAGCATGAACTTCAGGGTTACTGAGCATAAGTTGAAAAGAAGGCAAGTGGTGAGCCATTCTGTGTCCAGAAAAAGTTCCATTTCTCAAGACACATGTGTGGATTGGCAAGTTAAGGGAAGGTAGAAACAGTAAAAGGGAACTGAAAGACATTAAAAAATATTGAAGTTAATAGTTATCAGGATTAGAAAACATTTGGAACTATTTAATGGGGTCAAGATCAATGAGCTTTTGCCTTTATATTCCTATAGTTTCTGCTGTGAGGTCAGTGGCTGTGTCTTTTAATATATTGTCTGCCTCAGTCCTCATCGGCTTAGGGTACCTGAGCCTAACCCAGAGGGTCTTCGGCATCGATAGCTGACAGAACTGGAATAGACCGGATAGATACTCCCCCTCCCCTACCACCGGGAGAGGCCATGGGAGAATTGGCTTGAAAATTACTTTGGGCTTTATTGGCAAGAATCGATTCTTTTGCTTTGGCTCTGACCAGCACATTGCAGGGGCTACCAAAGTCAGACCTGAGAGGAAGGAAAAATTGGCTATCTTAATTCCCAAGGTGCTGCACTAGACCCTGCAAGGAAGAGAAGCTAGGTGGGTACTGTGCTACCATGGAGGCTCAATTGCTCTGGTCTGGTCCTAGTTTTCTGCGTTAGCCTTTGTCTATGGTATGGGTCGATTCTCCAGTGCTGGGAATCATCTCTCTTAGGGTGGGAGTAGAGGCTGTAGATTCTGTCCCAGGTCATGTCAAGTGGGGTCAGAGAGACTGGCATCCTCAGGCCCTCACGTGGGGGATTTTAATTCTTGAGGTCTTTTGAAAGGACCGAAGACAATGCTTCCTGGAATTCATCCATAAAGGTGCCCACAAGTCTGCCTTGGCTAAAGGCTTACTTACATTACAGCTAAGGATAGTTTCCTTTTGGTCAAGGTTAGCTCAGCAACTGACAGCTCTCAATCAAGCAACAGTGTTGTGATTTCTCAGCTAGGAAATGGTAGAGTACAACTGATAATAGTTCAAGAATTGGCATCATTTAGATCAGCGTTCAAATCCTGACTGATCAGTTACTAGCTGTGTTTTCTGGAGCACAGAGCTCTGAGCCTCAATTTCCTTATCTGTAAAATGAGACACTATTAAAATGAGGTGTGGGGATATTATGATTAAATGAGAGGGTTATATGAGAATGTATATCAAGGGATGCCACAGATCCTGCCTTGTAAGTGCTCAATAAATAGACATTGTTTTTTTAATGAGGAGATATTCCTACAGGTAACCTCCATTTCTTCATCAGGTGTCAAAAGGGTTCCTGAATTTTCAGTACCCCTTCCACAGGTCACCATCAACAAGAGTCAAGGTGCCATCTCCTCTGGGGGTATGCTCAGCCTCCTGCAAGCCCAGCATTTATCAAGGGTCTAGTGCTTCCCGTGCTCAGAGTAAGACCACGTTTCAGCAGCAGAGTCAGAAGGGAGTCAGCACCCTGCAATCCACTATTTTATGGGAATACAGAATGAGGCCACATTCAAGAAAGATTACCCCTTTGTTAGGGTGTATTTTTTCAGTAGGATTGAGTTAGAAATATTTCTGCTCCAGGAAAGACTCCCTCACCAGTCTTCCTTCTCAACACTCACAGCTTTACCTTCACTGTCTGCCTTGGGACCATCAACAAAAATCTCTTCACGGCCCCATCCCTGTTCATCACAAGAAGTTCAAGACTGATGTCATTCCTCATCTCCCCACTCTTTAATTCCATCACCTCCTCCCTTGCATCACCATTTCTTGAAGCTCTTTTACTTTGTCCCCAGGAACAGAAGGTCAACCATGATCAAAATACGCTTTACCCAGAGCCTCTTCTGTGAATGCTCCCTTCACTTCCTTGCTCTGACCTGCTCTACTCTTGACAACTCCTCTGCATGAGTGACACCATCTGACTTACTTTTTAATATGATCGGTCTGGGAAGCCAGGGTATTGCACTGGTACGGTCCCTCTCCATTATACCCACCATTCATCCATTCATTCAACAGCCAGTTTAATTTGAAAATACAAACCTTCCAACTGGAATGGAACAGACTATCTTAGATGGAACAATCTCTCTCTCTCTCTCTCTCTCTCTCTCTCTCTCTCTCTCTCACACACACACACACACACACACACACACACACACCCCTTTTCTTCTATTGATTCCCAAGGAAGAACCAAGTGGATGACTACCTCATAGCTTTTTCCAAATGCAGGTAGTTTTAACTTAGGTTAATATTCAAAACTATATTCAAGTGTCTTCAGACACTTCTCCCACAGGGTCCTCTGGAACCTTAACTCAGCAGACAACTGTATACAGTTGCCTTGGGTCATGAACAGAGCTCAGTATAATTAAGTTAAAAATGAAAAGGAAAAATCTGTTTGGTAAAGACTTAAGCAGCAACTTTTATCGTAGGGTTACCATATTTTTAAACGGGAATCCTGCAGGCTGACTCACTGCTCAGGTGATGGAGAAGACGATGAAGGAGAATTCCCAGCCTCATACTTATAGGTGCTCCTGATCACATCTCTAATTCTCCTTGGGAAGGGGAGGGATAACGACTGCTTGGACATGTACGGCTGAAAGTTTGCTGACCCCCGGTTTACACGACGCCACGTGAGTTTGCCCGAAATAGCAGCGGGATGAAAGGTGCAGGCACAGTGCACACAGCTATGGAAATAGAGACAGTTGAGTGCAGTAACAGAAAGGTTGAAAAAAATCAATAATCATCTATGTTGGCGAATTTAACATAATTTGTATAATAATAACTTATCTCAGAGCTTTAGACATTGCTCCAGCATAGTTCTGCACTCTGCAAAACCCGTAAATGTCCTTCTCCACCTTTCCAGTCTTTTTGAGAAAAGCCAGAGGGCAGGGAGGGAGAAAGAAGACCTCGGGAGGGGAGTCTGAGGGTGAGAGGACACGCTTTAAAATTTTTACTTTCAAGTCTGATTTATTGATCTCTGTGTGTCTTGTATAGATAAGCTGGAGACGTGAAAGCACACACAGAACATCGCTTAGTATTATTTTGTCCCATAAAAATGTCATTTTGGGTTACCATTAGCAATTACGGGTGATTGCTGGAGGTTTGCTTTGGTCAAATCTTGTTCTAATGTAAAGACAAAAAGGAATGATCAGCCGGTTCATTCCATTTCTCTTTGTAAACTATCTTTGTTCTCCCGTGATTGGTTTATAGACCGTTTCTTTCAAGTGATGTGAAGTAGAACTAACGTGAACTTCATGTCAGTACACACAAACTGTCTCCACCATTGACTAAAGCTCTGAAATTTATCCTTAAGAAGTTACTGAGCCCCTGGCCGCATGGCTCAGTTGGTCGGAGCATCATCCTTGTGCCCCCAAAAGGCTGCCGGCGTCATTCCTGACCCGGGCGCATGCCCAGGTTGCGGGTTTGATCCCCGTCAAGGTGTGCATGGGAGCGGCCGATCAATGTTCCTCTCTCACACTGATGTTTCTCTCTCTTCCTCTCTCTCTCTCAACATATCCTCAGGTGAGGACAAATAAAGAAGTTACTGAACAATAGCTTTGAAAGTTTCTCAGAATTATGTTTTATAATACAAATGGCTTTTATAATTGACAAAGATATTTACATTATTTTCAATAAAACGTATTGCAGTACCTTGACAAAGTCTTGTCTAATACTATATAAATATGGCATTAATGAAGAAATTTAAAATATAAACATCACCATCAGCTTAACTCAAAATCATCAATACTCATTTGAAACTAATGTAATTAAATATAATATGCTGTGCGAACAGATTGTTTCCTCACCTTGCTGGTTTAAGTTTTAGACAGCTGACAATATTGCATAACTGTTTACTTTGGAATTGCACTGCATGCAATGTGTCCAACATAATATGAGCATCTTCTAAATGAAATATTCACAGTTGGGAATTACATCTTGGTAGGAAAATTACATTTTTAAACTGATTGGCTTAATATGAAGAGAATACAAACTTGTGATATTTTTAATGTTTCTTAACTTTAAAATGCATCCCTTAAAAATGAGTTTCTACAGTATTAGAAATAGTTGGGTGAAGTGAGGAGAAATAGATGTATTGGGGGATAAAAATTCAAGGTGACTTTTATAAAAAATGGAACTGCCCTACATTGGTTCAAATACTAAAAGTTTTTCACGTCCCAGACCTTGCTTTGCGGATGGTGACACAGAACGGTTCTGGTTCAGTTAGTGAGCGGCTAGAGTGAATTATGAGAAGTCCAGGCATGATTTAGTGAGCTGGAGCTGCTGCTTTGAGCTCTGAAAATGGTGAGTGTGGCTGGGAAACATCAGGAATAATCACAAAAAATGACCCCATAAATCTTAAACACTTCACTGGAAAAGCATGTCCAGAAAATAATGCTTACCACATATTCGTGTTTCATGTGGAGGTGGCAGAGGTTCCTTGGGTTGTTCAATTGAGCCAGTTTCTTAAGCTTTGCTGGCAAATAATTCATGACCAATTGTACTTTGTCTAAAATAACAGACACTAGGATAATATGAATAAATGGGATGTCATCTTTAATTTATAGTTTTAGTATTTGATGATGATGGCCTTAGTTTGCTTTATAATAGTGATAGTTCTGGGGGAAAAGGTGTTGGAGAGGATTTGAAGGAACTAGTATTACAGAAATGCACTGATGTTTTGTTTGAGATGAATGCTTAGATTTTAGGGCATGATCCTGTGGTTAAAAAGCATCCCACGCAGAGTTCACTGACATGCACAGGGTTTAAAACAATTTACTTGATTGATCTTCAAATTAACCAACCTGGAGACCCTCATGTTTACAGCTATTTTTAAATGAACAATTTAGAATTAACAGAAAAAAGCTTCGCCCCTATACCTCTTAATTTTTTTAAGAAGTCAAAATAATAATATGGTTCCCACAGAAGCTAACAACTTCAGTTATTGCTTCCTTAAAAGCTTTTCCTGACTTGCTTGTTAGGACACTATCGCTTATTATACACTCTCACTGCATCATGTCTATCACGCATTTTCTTAAGTGGTTATTTTATTAGTGTTTGTCTTACCCACTTGTATGCGAGATACATTAGGGCAGGAATCTTGGTGGCTTTAGTTTGCCATTGTATTTTTAGTGTCTGTACAAGACACAGTCAATGGATATTTGTTGACTGAATAATAAATGCATGAGTCTGGTCCATAGTCCTGAAGTCCTAAGGCCCTTCTAGCCTACATGGATAGATAGAACCCATGAATTAACATGACCTAGTAATGCCCACAGGGTGACATGAACATGTGCACAGAATATACAAGAGGAAAAATGTACCTCAAGTTCCGAGAAGGTTTATTTTAAGGAGCAATCAGGTGACAAAGAGAAGTGCAGAGATACTCTTTTTTCCTCTTAGCCAATCATTTTAGTACACCATTTCAATGCAGATACTTCAGAGCCACAAATGCCTCTTAATTATTAGGACCTTTATTCATGTGCAAGTGATAAAAGACTTAACCTAAGTTTGCTTTTAACAAAAGGGACTAGAATTCCATTCTGATAATATGAATAGTTAGGTATTTGAATGGATTCTTCTCCTTAAAACAAACAAAAAATGCTGTGTTAAATAGAAACTATTCTAAAAAGTGTTGAAGAGATGCTAAGATATAAATGATAAGGCCAATATCACAGGTGAGAGCCCCGAGAGGTAAATTGAGCATTAAATCTTATTTTGTTCAAACCTGTTTATTTTTATTTTTATTTTTATTTTTTGAGGAGGGGGCAGCTGTGGCAGTCACAAGAACCAGAAGACAAAATATAGCATTTTCCCAACATGGGGACACCCTCCCCCACAAAGCTTGGATTCTAAAGGCTATCGTAAGGGGGATCCAAAATTAAATGTGCTCAAGATTTCTACACCCCAGGGCCTGTAGGAAAATTTACCTTTGTGCAAAGTAGAGCAGAAAGGTAAAAACCCTGAGAAGTTTTAAGAATAGGTTGACTCTCAAGAGCATTTTTGGCTTAAATTTGCATCATGCTGATGGTCCAACAAGTAGTTCAGGATTGACAAAAGCAAATCCAAAACTTTGGGTGAATGTACCTTTATCCTAGGGCCTAAAAGAGTTTCTACAAAAAAACTTCCAAGTTAAACAACAATCTCACAGAAAAAAAGGGGTGTGGGTGGGCAACTAAGCACAGAAGAAAGCCAGGAACCATTTCCTAATTTTACTTTTCACTGTAGCAGATTCAAGACAGGGCTTTGAGGGCATGTAGTTTATTTGGGAAATGCAGGTGACACTAGATGGGAAATGGAGAAGTGATATAGAGGAGGCAGTCAATAAAGCTCAAAGTGGATGATTAGAACTTAAATTCACTGGAAACTAGGAAACAGTACAAAACACACGTCTCAGAATAATCCCTTCTGAGAGGTGAGGACACTCACTTTTATAAGCTAATTCTGGTTGATGGATCATTGATTGACAGTTACTTAGTGTGGAGTTGATATTGTGAATTCCTTGGCACTTCTAGCCGGCCACACCCATGGGTAGCACAGCTGTCACGGTTCTGCGGAAAAGAGCCATCGGGTAGAGCACAGAGTGCAGATGCTGCTGGTTAGGAATTGGCCACAGCACATAGAAAGGGCTCAGGGATATGGGCGGGGCCCTGACAGCTTTTGCTACAAGAAAATAGCAGAAACAGATACACAAAGATGAAAGATAATAGAATTAGTAGACACTGATTATAAATAAAAAACAATAAGAAGACAAATTAGAAAAATCTAAGGATGGAACAGGAGCCTATAAAGAGCGACAAAGAAGTTTTGTAAATAACCCAATTAGAATTTCAGAAGATAAAAAATACAATAACCAAAATTTTAAAACTCAATGGGTGGTAAATTATACCTCAGTGAAATTAATTAAACAAACAAAAACCTCAGTGGATGGGCCTAATGGCAGATGAGACTCAGGTGAATGAAGCGTTAGTGAGTTGGAAGATAGATAGGTCAAAGTAAATTATCCGGAGTGCAACAGAGAGGGACAAAAAGACAGGAAATTCTTATATGAGCAATAGAGACTACACATGGCGAACAAATCTAACATTTGGTTAGAGTCCCATAACGAAAGGAGTGTCAAGAAGAGGTGATATTTAAAGAAATAAGCTTTAACCATCTTTGCGTAGCTATAACCTGACAATACCTCCCCTCAGCAATGAACACTTTCTCTTGCTCCTGTCTGATGATTTGACACCTATGTGAGGTGGTATGGGAACCTATTGGCACTCATATATGTACAACATGAAAATGTGTGGGAGTATGGGCACCATTTTGACATTGGGGGACAGGTTCCCATTGAGGGATCAATGGGAGATTAAATCTCCCTTTCATCCCCTGAGTAGACAAATCTGAGATTCAAATTCCTAAGGCTCCTCAGAATGTTCAGTGTGACTGAGCATCATTTATCCTCAGGGGTGGCCTGCTTGATAATGCATCCTTGTGTAGGCTTTCCTCCTCTGTTTCATTCCTCTATCCCTCACTCCTGCTTTCTGGGATTACTTCTCAAATAAGCTACCTGTACATAATGGTCTGTCTCAGCTTTTGGGGAGGTTCAAACTGAGAAAAATAAATACGAATGTAATTTGCCACATTAACAGATTAAAGGGGAAAAAGTCACGTGATAATATAGATAGATACAGAAAAATACTTGCATAGAATTCAGCATCTATTCATGATAAAAACTTTTCAAAACCTATGAATAGAAGAAACTTCCTTAGCCTGATTAACAGGCATACTTGGCAGTGAAAAATTCAAAGCTTTTCCTTTGATTGATATTATGGATAGCCTTTGGTTGCTCTTAATCTCATAGACCAGTGTGTGTGTGGGGGGGAGATACAATTCTATTTCAATAGAGGGAATTAAATACTATAGGGAAATGATTACACAGGTGACAGAAGAGTGGAGAAACCAAAGAAGGGATGGTGAACTTTACCAGAGATTAGAAACATTAGGAAGTCCTTAGGCTGGAGGGTCATAAGGGAGGTGGTGAGTATTATCAAAGGCCAGAAGCTGAGGCCCTCAGAGAGAGGCTGGAGCCACGATGGCATAGGGACCACAAAGGGAAGGGCTGTGCCTTGCAGGAGCTGCAAACAGTGCCCCAACTGGGTGACAAAGAAATTCCTTGTTTTCTCATCTCCTTCCACAGTCTAGTCTTCCACCAGTACCTCCCTTTGGTCACGCTCAACTGGAAACCAGAGGATAAGAGAATCTGTTGATGTAATACATTTATTTCCCTTGGTGTGCATCAAGGTGAGGATGGACAGTAGATCTGGAGGGCAAACAGGAACTATGCCGTACTGTACAGAGGGGAAATAATTATCACAAATGTCAGGGAAGTAGCTACCTCAAGGGTGTGTGGGAAGGGAGCAGTATACAGGTGCCTTCTGAGTACTGGCAATATTCTATTTCTTGCCTTGATCAGTGGTTACATTGGTGTTTGCTTTGTAATTGTCTTTAATCTTCATTTATATTTTAGGTTCTCTTTTGTCTATATGGCATATCTCATAAAAAGTAAAAGAAAATTCATAGACTCACATAATTGAAAAATTCAGAGGTAAGACTAACATTAAGTGCCTTTTACCTAAAGGCTCAGACATTGCCAGCAAGGCTCTTCTCTGTCATCCTGCCTCATGGTCAGTGTGGCTGCAACAATCCCACCTTTTACCGCACTGATCCTCTCTCCCTCTTTCCCAGAAGCTTTTGTAAATATTTCATTAGCTTTTACTCCATCACATGCCCCTTCCTGAAGCCAATTGAGGTGGCCAAGGGGGGAGAGGAATCACTTCCACGAAAATTTCATTAGCTGGAGGACAAGTGAATCCTCTAAAGGAATCAGCTCCAGTAAATGGAGGAAACGGGGGAGGCACATACCAAGTGATCATTCTTCCACTTCAATCAGTCCTTATCACCCAGCTCCTGGGCTGATGGATTCCTCGTGTCTGCTGTAATGTCCACTAGGACCTGAAGAGAAACAGGAAATGAGGGAGATAAAAACTGAGTGCTCTGTGGATTTGTGTTTCTGTTCTGAGTCCCGAAAAGTTATTGTTAAATAATGCTCACTAGTTGATTCCAGGAAATATTATCAAATAATTGTTTAAGTCACAGGGTTTCTCTAAGTTCTTCATTTTCCCCTCCTTCACCTCAAACACCTTAAGAGGTCACTACATCCAGCTTTGAAAGGAGTAAGAAACATAAACTAAGTCAGAGAGAAGCTCAATGGATGAGTGATGGTAACTATTCTAAGTAGCACAGATGGCATGGACCCTGTTTGGTTTACTGCATCTGTAAATAATAATTTCACATATTTTAAACACCCTTAATCTTTTCTTTTGAACAAAAACGCATATGTATCATTTGTGTCTAAATCTTAATATATATTTATTAACTTTTGAAACACAATCTAGCTTAAACTCTTTAACTGTAAATTTAAGTGTTGAATATATTTAATTAACCTCATCGGTATGATGAACACAGAAAGGCACTGCTCAGATTCCACTTCAAGGAGGGATTCTTTGCCCCAGCTGCTGGGAATGCTATTAGCAGACTATTTTCAGCTGTCAGCCCCTTTAGGGATTGGCTCAGCTGTAAAGAGCCACCTTTTCCAAGAACATGACTTTCTGGGGTGGTGTGATGGTGAATGTATGTCTTGACCTCGCTAGACAACTCTACCCACATATTTGGTCTAACTTTAGTCTAAATGTTTCTGTGAAGGTATTTTTTAGATGAGAGTAACATTAAAACCAGTACACTTTAAATAAAGCAGGTTGTCCTCCATAATGTGGGCGGGCCTAATCAAATTAGCTGAAGGCCTTAATAGAAAAAGGCTGACCTCTCCAGAATACAAGAGCATTCTGCCAGCACACTGCCTTTGGACTCGACCTGCAGCGCCTCTCTGGGACTCCATCCTGCCAGCCTGTCCTGCAGATTTCGAACCTACCAGGCCTCCACAATTGTGAGCTAATTTTAAAAATCAATTTCTCTCTCTCACACTCTCTCTCCGTATATATATTCTGTTGGTTCTGTTTCCCTGAAGATTCCTGTCTATATGGGTGGACTACATTTAATGACTAATTAAGGTGGGAATATAAAGGTCCAGTCATTTAAACCCAAAATGAGAAAAGTCTGATAGGTCTGCCCTACTCCTGAGCTCCCTCCAGAACTCTGGTTGGCTTAGGCTGTGGGTTTGGGTTGCAGCTTGACTTCTGCCCTCTCTAGCTTCCTTCGCCTGCCTTCTACCTGTGTTGATCCCAAGGGCACTCCCTAATAAACACACTGAATACCAAACGCCATCAGAGTCTGCTTCTTGGAAAACCTAGCTTACAATAAAAGGTAAGTGGAATGTATAAGGAAAATATAATTCTCATTCTCCCTGAAAAAATATTCCAAATTCTAGAAGGAGAATATAAGAGACAAAACAGAAGTCTGGGCCAAAAATCTACTTGACTCTGAAGGGAGTGCCCTAGTTCGGAAATAGGAGAGAAAGAGTTTGGAAAGCTTACTGTCAAGGTGTTAATCTTTTCCATTAGGATAGAAGACAGCGTTCTCCCTAGGCAGCTATTCCTGAGGTTTGATGAAAGAAAATGACTTGGATAGAGAGTTAGAGAGTAAGAAACAGAGGAAGCATTGGCCCGCCTCAGTGAGGTCAAGGCCACATCTTCATTAGGAGATAGGGTAATGGGTGTCTTATGTCTTTGGGGAAGAAAATAAAAAAATACTAAATACACTACCCTCCCTGCTTCTTTCCTCCTCTCTCTCCTTTCTCAAGACACCGGGGACTGATTAGAGTTATATGTTCACACTCTAATCCATTAGTTTTAACTTACAGCTTATACTTTTAAAGGTTAAGCTTTCTTTGCACTGTGATTACACCACTAACTCCAGTCAATTATTCAGAAAATTAGGGCAATTTCACTTAGCTTATATGGTGGTGAGTCCTCAACTAGCTCACAGACTTGCCTATTTCTGACATTTATTTCTTTTACAAAGCTCAGGTTTCTTTTTTGGATTTTCCTGATCAATTTTTTTTTTTTTAATCTCTGTGAGTGTATTTCCCTTTGTCCATGTCATGCAGAAATGAAGTTTAATGAAATATAGCAAGATAAAATGATAAAAATTTAATGTAATAGGATCACCCTTTGAGAACTGAATTTGGGTTGTGTTTCTTGCTGCTGTATATTCAGAAGGAATGGGAACTTTTTTTGGTTTCCCTATCCTAGGAGAATATCCAAGTCTTTATTCCCCACTCTGATCTTCCCCCTTACTCTCAACAAGCCCCCAAGCATGACAAGCTTGATAAGGAGAGCCCAGATCTTATGCACATTTTTTTTTTTTTAGACTTGATTTCTGTTTAAAAGAGGCATTGATATTTAGACTATGGGGATAAAAGAAAGTTGTTACCTTTAGCCGGTGAGGGTTGGGTGCTGTTGACTGTAAAGAGGCATGAGAAAACTATCTGGGGTGATAGAAATATTCTATATTTTGATCTGGGTGATTGCTGCATGAGAGCACACAGATGTAAATGTCATCGAGCTATAAATGGAAGATTTGTGTACTTTATTGTATGTATATCACCCCCCACTATATATGTCTTTTTCAATTAGAGCCCCAGTCTTGAAGTAGAAGACCTTTTATTTGTTTTACTGAGGTATACTTGACATGTAATATTGAATAGTTTTAGATGTAAACCTAATGATTTGATATGTGTATATGCTGTATTATGAAATGATTACCACAATAAGTTTAGATAATATCCATCCCCATACATAGATACACATTTTTTCCCCCTTGTGATGAGAACTTTTAAAAATCTATTCTCTTAGCAATAGAAGACTTGTTGAGGTTGAGAATTCAAACCTTTTGGAGTTCTACTCTTTTACTATTATTAAGACCTGGGTCCAATCATAGTTTTTTTCTGTTCTCTGCCTGCAGGAGATGAGTCTTTTTATACGTTGTCAAGGAGGGCCTTTGGCTTTCACATGTTTTCTTAAAATGGTGATTAATGATCCTCAGCATTTCATTGCTTTCTCCAATGTATTGTGTATACCCAGCAACAGCCAACAATTCCATAATCCTTATTATAATTGCTTCCCCTGTACCTCTCAAATGCCTTGTAGACTGCACCTGGCAGTGTGCTCCCTTCTGTATTCCATTCCAGTTTATCACCCATTAGAGTTTTCAACAATTGTACCACTGTAGCAAGCCAAGGCCTATCTATACTTTTCCTGCTACCAGTAATGGGCTCCTCTTTGACAGATGGTCCATGAGTGATCCAACTCCAAAATCCATTTGAGAAGCTGCTTTGTAGGATCATGTCCACACCAATTGTTGCAGACCAGGTTCTGGGAAACAGACTCTGAGACATTGGTATTTCCTGCAGTATGTTTGTTTGGGCATGCTCTCTAGATCGGTGCCTTCGAGGGAACAATGAATGCAGAATTGGGCTAAGGGAGAAACTGAATGACAATGCAGTGGCAACATCAGCTTCAGCCAATATTATGGAAAACTCTTAAACTAGTCCTTCAGTGGTTTAGCAGAGGAGCCAGTCTTTTGTAAGAGCACATTAACCAGTTATTAAATGTGGGTTGCCCCTGGGGAGACAACTTAATAGTTGAAGCTTCCTTCAGTCAAGGACGATGCCTGGATGGGGACACAGCTGTGAGCCATCAGTAGACAATACCTCTTGGGGCTGGAGGAATGAGAGCCTCTGTCCTGTAGGGGGATTTGGGTGGTACACCAAAGCATCTACTACAAGGCTCACTGAAAATTAAGAGGTATTCCAGAGGCAGAAAGGAATAGTTCTACAAAGGTTGAAGAACATCCCTACTCTTTCTGTGATTTTTGGATTCCTCAGGCTTGGAGAAGGGACATACTACCAAGCCCTATAAGTAGACTTAAGCCTACTTGAAAACAGCACCTTAGAGATGGCTGGATTACAAGAGTGATCGGCTACTGTGTATCTATAAGCTGGGTATTAAGTCTCTTGTGAGTGTTAATATCCCCTATGCATAAGCTTGCCATAGAGAGAGTGAAGCTGTCTGCAGAATTGTCTGACTTTGACTGGACCACACTGGGCACACAGTGACCATGTGGGCATGCAATTTCTGAGGTGAATCAGTAGTGCTAGAGCTTTCATCCCATGGTGGTTAGAGAGCTGTTCCTCTTGGAAGTTTTTACTTGTGCTGTTGGGCTAAGGTCTTCTATTATCATTCAGGATTTTATCTAAATAGAAGTGGACCTAGTTTAAGGATCCTGTGTACCAAAATTGGTAGAAGTTCAAAATCTTTCATTTGGGGAATAATTTTATTGGTGAGATATAAAGAAATGTGAGTGTGAGTGTGGTGGAGTAATTTACTTTTAGAGCATTAATATGAATTACCATGGTAGAGTCTATTGTTCTAACTACTCGCTGTCTCCCTCTAAGGAAGAATTATATATCTCCACCCCACTCACTCCTTTGATATTAGGCTTCGCCATGTGCATTGCAATGAAGTGAAATGGCCAGTGAGTGAAAATGATGTGTGTTACTTCTGAACAGAAGTTTTAAGAGTCATTGAATGGCTGCTAGTTGGCCCTTTTTCCTCTCTGATAAGATGAGAAATACTCCGGTTAGGGGCTTTTCCGTCAGTCTGGGCCTTGACTTAAAGGTTCATGGGGTGGAGCCATAGCCGACTCTAATGAAAATGCAGAGTAAGTGAGAAATAACCTCTGCTGTTTTAGAAAACTGATTTTTTTTTTTTTTTTTGGAGATTTTTTTGTTATCACATCATAATTTAGCCCAAACTGACTGATACAATCAAATTTTATAGGTTTCATTTCATGCAGATTCTGTTTGGATACCCAATACATTCACTTAAAATGACTAAGGGACACCAGATTGAAGTAATTCTCTCCCTGGTAGGAATATTGCTAATGTAAAATTGACCATTCTATTTCATTCCTATAATCCGGTCATTTTAGTGGTATAATCTGGTTTTAGTGGTCATTTTTGTGACAACAGTAAAGGCAAGGAGAAGATGGGAAGACGGGGAGGGACATGGAGAAGATGAACTGGTAAACAGTCCTGACTGGGGGTGGGAATGAAGAGTGGAGATAACAGCAGCTCTGTAGTTAAAAGGAAAAATAGATAAAGTGCTAATTTTGAATTGCATTTTTGAAAGCTATATGTTATTAATTCTTTTGAAAGTAATGCTGTAAGGCGTCTGTTCTGCAGTTCAGGTAAGATCAAAGGGAAAACACAAGGCTTCCTTGCACCTAGCTCTATCTACTCTTACAGATAGTATACATTTTGTGTATCCACACATACACACATACACTCAAAGGCATGAACACACATACACTCACTCAGTGAAGTTAAGCTTTTATCCTCCAGTGAAATTCAGTACTTAAAATAGTAACACAACCAAACATGCTTTCAGTTTTTTGAGTTTTTGTGCGTTTACCTATTTCTTTCATTTTCGAGGTAGGCATGGGGATTCTTTATGGTCCATATTTCTTAATTTTATACAAATATAAAAGTATGATTCACCAAAAATCTTATGCAAGTCTTTATACAACTCTTAAGAGAATAGCCACCATTTAAAATATGCTTCAATGTGAGACGCTGTGCTAAGTAAGGATGTTACGTGATACATAGGCTGTAACAAGACGGACAGCCTCATGTGCAAAATGAGGCTTCAGAGACCAAACTCACTGGTGGGTCAAAATAGGAAGTGAGTAAATGAAAATGCACGTGGAGTGCATAGCTTAGTGTCTGGCACAGAAGAAATAGGAAAAAATGATAACTAATATGCACTCTAATGTAATACTTCTTCCTACAAAGTGTTACAAGTTTTTAGCCTCAGTTTGCCCGTTTTTCTCATGGAGAAAATACTAGAGAGCCCGGCCGGGCGTGACTCAGCGGTTGAGCATCAACCTGGGATCTAAGCGATCGGGGTTCGATTCCCAGTCAGGGCACATGCCCAGGTTGTGGGCTCAATCAATGACTCTCTCATCATTGATGTTTCTATATCTCTCTCCCTCTCCTTCCCTCTCTCTTAAATCAATAAAGATATATTTAAAAAAAAAAAATACTAGAGAAAATTGACCAGACATTTTATGTGTCCCCTGACTTCCTCCTTTCTCTCTCGTTTAGTGCCCCAGGAACACCTGGCACCCTACCCCTCTAGGAATTGGATTGTGGCAGGCAGAATTCTAAGATGGCTCCAGGATTCTGCCCCTGATATATATGCCCTGTATAATCCTTCCTCTTGAGTGTAGGGAGAACCTGTGAATATGGTAAAATATTATTCCCATGACTGGGTTACTAACCCATGGACTTGTAGTTAATCGAAAGGGAAATTGTTCTGTGTGGGCTTGACCTAATCAGGGGAGTTCTTTAAGAGAAGGTGGGGCATCAGAGAGCTGCTACTTCTGCTGCCTGGAAGGAGCAAACTGCCGTGTTGTGAGGAAGGCGACATGGCCAAGACCCAAGAACAACCTCTAGGAACCAAAGTGGTTCCCCCACCAACAGTTAGCAAGAAACCAGAGACCTCAGTCAGCCACAAAGAAATGTATTCTGTCCACAAGCCAAGGGAGCATGGATGTAGATCTTTCTCTAGTCAAGCTTTGAGACAAAGATGCAACCAGCTGACACCTTGATTTCAACCTTGTGACGCCCTGAACACAGGAACCACAGAAACTGGGAGATAATGACTTTGTGCTCTTTTAGGAAGCTAAGTTGTGGCAATTTATGCAGTGACAGAAAACTAATGTAAAATGAAACACTCCCTGGGACATGGAACCTGGCCTCCTGAGCAACTGCTGGAGTCAGACGGCACAGAAGTAAAGGAAGGTTAACCCCCCCGGGATAAAGATGGACCAAGGGGAAGTGAAAGGTGGGAGGAATATAAGCCTAAATGCCCTAAATCCCACCTTTCCCTCACCCTTAGTGGACTACCCTAATACCTTTCCCCCCCTTTGTAATCCTTCTAAAGAAGCCAAGGGAATGCATCTCATGCTTAACTTGCTTTGCCTTTCAGAGCTTGTCAGGAGCAGCCAGCTTGGTAATGCTCACATTACGCTTCACTCATCTCTCTCTTCCTCACCAACATGGCCTCACATCTTCCAAATAAGGTGTTGGCACTTTGATCCTTTCCCCAGGTTCCACTTTCTGAAGGATCTGGGCGAAGTCACACACACAACAAGTGGCAGATCCAGAATTTGAGTCCAAGTCTGACCCCAAAGCATAAGTTAATTTCAGGATACCTTATTGTTTTAAGGAAGTTAAAGTGAAAAGTGAAAACTGCTTACATGGTAGAGACAGCACACAGTTTCTGTGCTAGTGACCGCTCAGGAAGACAGGGAACAGGGGGCTCAGATTGTCTTGTTATTCAAAACAGAGTTGACCTAACTGTTAGAAAGAGCAGTTTCTGGCTCTTTCATTAGTCAATTTCACATACATTTGGCAGCAAGGAGCTCTGTAGCATAAGTGATACTAGATTCCTGTAATGTTTATTGCTAATATATTTTGGGGCAATGGTGTGGTAAAAGAGTCACTTGCGCAGTGGAGATTAGGTTTCCAGTATACCTTTTCTTCTCAGTTTTTTTTTTTCTTTTCATTTTTAGAGCTGTCAGTACATTTCCTGAGGTTGAAAATTTGCCTTGAACTATTTCTGAGATGCTCTTGTCACTGAGCAGTGCTCAATGAGCCTGGGGCGGAATTGGAAGCAAATAAACAGAAACAGCACCCAAGTGCATTTTTAACACTGAGTTCTGTTGGTAAATGAAAATGTTCCTTTCAGATTGGCTAATCTGTTCAGTGCATTAGGGCCTAATAGGGTGGGCATCGCACTTTGCTGCCTTAATGATGGAGTCCAGAGAATAGGTAAGGTTGTATTTCCAGAGTATTTTTCTCCTTACGAATTTATGGTAACTTGCTTTTAAATATATCCTTAGGAGCCCTGGTCACGTAGCTCAGTTAGTTAGAGTGTTGTCCCGATGAGTTTGATCTCCGGTCAGAGCACATAAAAGAAGCAACCAATGAATGCATAAATAAGTGGAACAACAAATCGGCCTTTCTCTCTCTCTCAACAAATTAAAAATATATGTATGTCCTTAGGATTCAGTTACAGATTCCTTGGAGATGCCTGCGCTGCTCTGGTTCTTTGAAAGTTTTACTGATAAAATGAGTTGTCGTTTGACCGTCACCCCCCAAGTCACATGTGATTGAATGAGAAGTGAGTACCTACCTGAAGCTTGCCCAAATGTGCCCTCTCAGGAATTTGGAGTTGGGATGGAGACCACCAAGGAGAGAGGGCTGATCTCCTGACTAGGTGAGACGGAGACCCGGGAGCTACAGGGTGGCCATCTCCCCCCTGTATCTGAATGGAAAAGCTAAAGAGCCAATCTGACTTTATTTTCTATGTGGACTCTTTGTCCCTCTTTCTCAACTTTATGGAAATGTCGTATGAAGAGAGAATGCCAGCAGGGAGGATTTTTATTTTTCTCTTCTCGATCCATTCTTCACCTTTCTTTACCCTGCTTTGTTCCCAGGAGGCTGATCTCCATGCTCTGATTCAGTGTGGCTCCCCTATCCTCTGGCTTCCAGGTAGGGTTGGTCATGATGAGGTGTCATTAGGAGATCAAAACGTAAGAACAGAAGTTGGAGTATTTACTTCCTTTCTTCCCCACTCTGAGGCTGCAGATGTGCAGCGGTTGCCTTTCTGTAGCAAGGTCACAGATCTTATAGGGTGATTTTCTTCTTTAGCTGTAGCTATAGATCTCGCTATATGTTTCAATAAATGCATCCCAGGTCTAGCAACAGGCAGATTCTATTACCACCACTAGGCCTAGAGGAGAAAGAGGAGGGAGCTTCATCTTGCCTTGTTGGTTTCTCTTAACACTGCATTTAACCCTTTGTAAGTAATTCAAATGTGCCTTTTGAGAGTGCCTTCTTTTTTCCTGCTGGGATCATGAGACTGTTATATGACTTGTGCTCCAGAGGTTCGAATCCCTTTTGGATCCTGATTGTGAAATAAACCTATGACTTTACAATAAATTTGTTTTGTGTTAACTAGTTAAATGTCTTAAAACCAAAGAGCCCCAAAGAATAAAGATTGTATTACATATATAATATGTACATAGAACTAAACAATCTTTCAAAATAGGGTAAGAAATTCATCAATAAATCAAATGGGCCCAGCTGGTGTGGCTCAGTGGTTGAGTGTCAACCCATGAACCAGGAGGTCGTAGTTCGATTCCTGGTCAGGGCACATGCCTGGGTTGTGGACTAGATCCCCAGTAGGGGGCATGCAGGAAACAGCCAATCGATGTTTTTATCTCATCGTTGATGTTTCTATCTTTCTCTCCCTCTCCTTTCCTCTCTCTGAAATCAATAAAAACATATTTAAAATAAATAAATCAAGTGGCTGTTACTGTGTGCATGGTACTATGATATGTAATACATTTGATTTTTTAAAAAATTTTATTGAGGTATAATTGGCACATAACATTTTATTAGTTTTAGATGCACAACATGATTTAATATATGAATATATTGCAAAATGATTACCACAATAAATTCAGTTAATATCCATCATCTCACACAGTTACAATTTTTTTCTTATGTCCTTCGACCACTTTCACCCGTTTTTCTCACCCTAACCCCCATTTTGAGTTGTTTTTGTGTGTGCATGGTGTAAAGTAGGGATCTAGTTTAATTCTTTTGCATATAACTGTACAGTTTTCCAGCATTATTTATTGAAGAGACTATCATATCTCCACTGTATATTCTTGGCTCCTTTGCCATAAATTGACCATATATATGTGTGGGTTTTATTTTGGGCTCTTTAGTCTGTTCTACTGATCTATGAGTCCATTTTTATGCCAATACCATACTGTTTTGATTACCATACCTAACTTCTACTAGCTTTGTAATATGGTTTGAAATCAGGAAGTATTATGCTCCTGGATTTGTTCTCTTTTTTCAATATTGCTTTATCTGTTCAGGGTCTTTTGTGGTTCTGTGCAAATTTTAGGATTGCTTGTTCTATTTCTACAAAAATGCCATTGGAATTTTGACAGAGATTACATTGAATCTGTAGACTGCTTTGAGTAGTATGGACATTTTAACATTAATTCTTCCAATCCATGAGTACAGACTATCTTGTCATTTATTTGTGTCTTCATTTTCTTTCGGCAATGTCTCATAGTTTTGAGCACACAGATCTTTCACCTCCTTGGTTAAATTTATTCCTAGGTATTTTGTTCTTCTTAATGCAATTGTAAGTGGGATTTTTTAAACATAATTTCTCTTTCTGATAGTTTGTTATTGGTGTATACAAATGCAACTGACTTTTATATATTGATTTTTGTATCCTGCAATTTTACTGAATTTGTTTAGTTCTAATAGTTTTTTGGTGGAGTCCTTAGGTTTTTAAAAATATATATAATATGTCATTTGCACGTAGAGGCAGTTTTATTGCTTTCTGTCTGATTTGGATGCCTTTTTTTCCTTCTTGTTAACTGCTCAGGATAGGATTTCCAGCACTATGCTGAATAAATGTGGTGAGAGTAATAATTCTTGTCTTGTTCCTGATCTTAAGAGGAAAACAATTTCATTGAGTATGATGTTAGCTGTGGGCTTGTCATATTTATCCTTATTAAAGAGTGGACAAGAACCTCCTAGAATAATATTTTGCTGACTAGGCTAGAGAAATATATTCCCCTTTCTAGGAAATGGGAAATCAGTAAAGAGTTCTGAGTAGGGCTGTGAAAACAAGTTTGATTTGAAGTAAGACATTTCTACTTTTGTCTGCTGGGTGTTCAGGTGGCTCCTTCAGGTAGACTCAGAATAAATGTCTCAGCAGAAAGGGTGACAAGATACTGAGGGCCCTATGCAATCCCCTAGGCGACTAACGCTGGGACCTGGGTGTTTCTCTTATCAGCAAGGCTATTTTCTCTTACCATGTGAGCTCCAGGCCTTTCAATTGACCCATTATTAGGTGGTTATTTGTGTGTTCCTGTCCCCCCTCCTTCCACTTCTCTATAAATAAATAGAACTAAAGAGAGCAGTGCTTTTCTCTGGAGCCCAACTCCTGGTGTGTCCAGCTATACCCAAGCACTCCTCTCTGTGGGGTGGGGGAAAATTGGGATCAAATGCACTCTTTTACTAATCTCTGACTTTAGGTGTCCACAGTAACCTGCTTTATACCTGCGCTGTGTGTCATTTGTGGTATTGGCGTCTGTCCCAGGCCTGGCAAGTTTTGTGCTCTGGGAAAATTAATGTCCTACCCACTGCTACTTGATAAGAATGGGGGTGAGTTTAGGAGACAAATTAGAAAGCCAGTTATAAGGCTGGCTAGGTAGGTGGTAATGAATCCCCAGCGAGAATCTTAGAAAGAAACAGAGACACATAATCAGGTAGTAGCTACAGGATTTGGTAGCTGAATGTGAAAAGATAGATAGAGGATGCCAAGGTTTTGAATCTAAATTACTAAGAGAATGGTAGTAGCTGTGGATTTGGAATGGCAGCTTTGGTATAGGTCCAAACCTGATGGAGAAGCGGATGGTAAAATTGAGCAAATGTCTTGGAGGCAGCTGTAAATAGGATTCAGCAAAAAAGCCACCCTTAGAGATTTTCCTCGGATATATATGAAGCTAATATTTTAAATATTTTACTTCAGGATTTTAACAAGGGAGCTGAAATATGTTTAACAGAGCTAACTAGCTGAAATAATGTAAAATGAAACAAAATCTTTTCTAGACATGGTCCAAGAGAAATGAAGGTTGGGGGAACAAGTGCTTTTGTGTTTTGTGTTCTCTGTTCTTTAATGGGCCAAGGAAATGAAAAAGTGGCCACCTGATAGAAGGGCCCCGAAGTTGGATTTTCGTGTTCCATTCAGCATGAACATATTCCTCGCTTCCCCATGACCTTCTCTTCCTTATACCCCCTGGTGAATGGGCCCCAGGAGAAGGGAACTCATTAAAATATGTGGGTACATAATGAGATAATAAATAATGCAGCAATCTCACCCCAAGTAAAGATACTATCTCTATTGACTTTGGCATTTATTTAAAAGTCTTCAGAGAGGAACCTTCTGGGTACAGCTCTGGTAAGATTTAGCAGATTTATTTATTTTTTACCTGCGGTGTATTTAGAGTAAAAATGACAACTTCTAAATTGGTTTATTTTTCTTACAGGTATTTTAAGGACATTTTAGCAAATGGTATAACCAAGTTTATCTGGAGGCACTAAGCCCATCTGTGGAATTCTCTGAGTCTCAGTAGAAAACCACAGAGCCTGTCTAATGCTCTCAGCTCTATTTCTTTAAGCTTGTTTCAAATGTTTCCTCGCCTATGAAATGGAGGAGCTGAGCTACATTTTTCAGGTCTTCTCCTGCTTTAGGTTACTAGTTTCTAGTGACAAGTCCAAAGTCACAAAGTGAGTGACAGCTTGGACATTTCCCTGAGCAGCATGAGGGAGGAAGAAAGCCTGGCGAGAACAGGAAATAGCTACTTTTGGAATTGGAGCTGCCGGGTGTGAGTACTGTTCCCAGCACCAATTACTAGTTGTAGATAAGACAGTGAAATTTTGTGTTCCCTGTTTTACAGATGATCAAAGTAAGTCTCAAATGCCATATGTTTTACAAGACTATTTCAGAGACCTGTGTGCAGTAGGTGCTTTGTCATTTCCCTTCCCACTATATCAGGAAACTTCTTTTGGGACAGTTTTATGAAAATTTTTGTTATGTTGAAACCAAGCTTTGAGTCACCACAGTTTAGTTTATAAGCAGGATAGGCCCTCAATGGTCCTTTAGAAATGAAATATCAGTGAACATTGAGACCAAATTCTAGCTTTATTTTTTTACCTATATCACTAATAGTTTTCTGATTTAGCTCCACAGCTTTTAATTTATATAATGGGGGATAACATTTACTATGATGATGATAAAACAAAACCAAAACAACCCAAAGAGCTCTTGGATCTCTCTGATACACCATGAAATTTAAGTTAGGATCCCTGTCCAAACCATAGCTTATCTCACACATCTTTTTCTCTCATCCCCAACCATTAAATGATTTTTCTCACAAATTCAAATTGGACATGTAGACTCTTATGACCAGCTTTCCCATGAGATGGTAACTTCCCCTGTGGGAGACAGTGTTCTAGTCATCTTGATATTGTCTGCCTTCAGCACAGTGACTGGCACATAGGATTAGGACAGTAAATGTTGATTGAATGAATGTAACTCCAACACTTCTCTCTTCTCTTCTTAAAGAGAGAACCTAAATAACCCCTATCTCAAAGTTCTTATCTTTTACTTATTCATATGTTGTCCATGGTACTGATTTTTATTTTAATAATGCCTTTATGTTTCTTGGAAGTTACTTAATTTTGTGTGAGCCAAGGTAGGTATTATAAGAAAGGAAAAATCCTGTGTGCTCTTTGTGGAAAAAAGCAAATAGGTTTAACTAAGCTTTTCAATAGATAGTGACTATTTTGTGATATTGGGATGAGAGGAATAGGTAGGTGAGGGCTATAGTTTTCCTCCCCCCCCCCCCCCCGACTTACTACTAGGGGTTGTTATACTTACAATCAGTCTCTGATGTGTGGTTTCTGGCTGATGCCTTTATGCCACAGGCACCAACATGCAGGTTTGGTAAAGTCCCAGCACTCTGTTCTGCTGGGCACACTGATAATCCCCTTGCGCAGAAGGCTCTCCCGAAGCTGATTGGACAACTTGCTAATAAGATTCAGTGAACTTTCTTATTGAAGTTAAATGACTGTACAGTTTTAAAATTGAGTCCTGAGTTTGGTGTGTGTCTTCCTTGGTTATCTAGAAAGCAGAGTAAGTCCAGGTGCTTATACTGGAGGTCCAAGAATAGGGAGCTAAGGCTGAGGAAGGAAAAGGTAAATGACATGAAAAAAGGCACATATTATGTGCTACTTGCCACTTTTAAGCAATGAGCTGAAAGGACACTTATGTGTGTTCAACTGGAGAGAGGAAAATGACCATCACATGACTTCATGGGTTGTGAGCATTGAGTATGTTAATTTATGTAATATACTTAGAATACTGCACATAGTAAGAACGGTGTAAGTATTAGCTATTATCTGTTATTATTTGAGAAACAAAATGGTCCTTGATCCAGACTTAAATTATATAGTTTGTGTAGACTCATACATTGCAAATAGCTTGGATTATATTCTATTTCTAAAAGTTCTTGCTGAATCATTCAATAAACATTAAAAAATTACTATGCTTGAGAAATAAAGAGCAAGATAATGTCTTAGGCTGGGGCCTCTAGATGTCAGAGCCTGAGGCAAGGGTTAAAATGCTACAACATTGAGAGATACAAGCCAAGGACAGTGAGTCAAGGAAAGATGAGCTCGGCCGGGCGTGGCTCAGCGGTTGAGCGTAGACCTAGGATCCAGGAGATCGGGGTTCGATTCCCGGTCAGGGCACATGCCTCGCTTGCGGGCTCCATCCCCAGTCTGGGGCATGCAGGAGGCAGCCGATCAGTGATCAGTGACTCTCTCATCATTGATGTTTCTGTCTCTCTCTCTCTCCTTTCCTCTCTCTGAAATCAATAAAGATATATTAAAAAAAAAAAAAAAAAGGAAAGATGAGGAGAAATTCAAGTGCTGCCCTGCTGCCTATTGCTCCACAATAGGATATTGAAAGGCATAGCACATTGCTCAGTAGTCGTTTACTCCCCACATTGGAATTTCCAGGGAAGAGCCACCCCTCAAGTTCACAGGGGGGAGAAAGGAGAGGCTTTTATGTGTCTTGTCTTGTTTCCTATTGGTCCTCAAGGGGAGCTAACTCTCTGGTATCACTAGTCCATCAACAACTTTTAAGGGGGAGTAGGATACTTCATCTCAATCCACAAATAAGAGGCAACATGCATGGGTAGGATTCTAAGAGAGAAATAAGGAAGCTCTGTGCCCACAAGTTAGAAGTACCTCCAATTTGATGTTCTTTCCTCAGCAACTCTGGATGGATTTGTATGCACCTTAAACCTCACTTTGATTAAAAAAAAAAAAAATCAAAACAACCCAGTGTCTTGAAGGTGTGTCTGCTTGATAATGTCACTCACTTTCCTCAACTCCTATCTATGCCTTCTTTTGGACTCTTTGAGTTCGCTGAAGGAAGAAACAGAATTATTTTTGTAAATGGAATATTCAGAATCTCCTCTGAGCTCGGGTGCATTCTTCAGTATTCTTTTCTGCTATGCTAAATTATAAAATCCCTGAGGACAGGAACTATGAATTATCTTCTCTGGATTTCTGAAAGCACTCAACACTACATGGTCATGGATGAATAAATAAATATTGGCTATAGTCGGTAACCCTTAGATCCTGCCTGCTACATCTGACATGATTTCCTTCTCATTTTAAAAAATATATATCTTTATTGACTTCAGAGAAAGGAAGGGAGAGGGAAAGAGAGAGTTGAAACACCAATGATGAGTCATTGATCAGCTGCATCCTGCACGCCCCCTACTGGGGATCGAGCCAACAAACTGGGCATGTGCACTGACCAGGACTCAACCAAGATCTCCTGGATCTTAGGTGGATGCTCAATTGCTGAGCCACACCCGGCCAGCCTCTTTCTCATTTTTAACTTATACCTCAGGGACTGGTTCAGTTGTCACCTTAACCAAAAATGATATTTTTCTGAGAGATCTTGTTGCATGAGATACCCCCCATTAAATTTCCCACAGCAATTTATTTGAAAATATGAACACATCCTGTGATATTTTGCATTGTAATCGAATTGAAAAAAATATATATATGTGTGTATATATATATACACACACACATATATATATCACTTCTACTTCATTTGTTTATTCAGTAAACTTTGAAACATGCTACGTCTAGGAAGTGGGGTTATATAAATGAGAAGACTTGGTCATTGTCTTCAAGGAGCTTATGACTCAGGATAGAGGATTCACAAAACATTATCTCCATCAGTCATTGCCATATTCTGCAATGTGAGCAGAAAGAAAAGAGGCTATAGGGTAGTTTTCACAGGCGAAATTGTATTAGTGTTTAAAAATGAGTGGTGAATGAACTTTGTGTGGGGGGCAAAATGAGGCTGGCAGGTAACAGATGCCGGGCAGCTGGAGGCGTTCTTATGTGTGCTGAGGGCTGCAGCAATGAGAGAAGCAGTTGTGTTCGTGTGACACTGAGGCACAGGACCTCGGGGAGACCAGGCCGAGGAGGGAATCGGGGAGTAGAGAACGACGGGCTGTAGAATGCGCTACAGCTACCTTAGGGGCAAAGGGGGGTCACGGAAAGTATAAGTAGAAGAGAGATGCAGGCCTCTTGAGGGTCAGGGCCTGTATCTCAGACACATTTGTTTTCTTCATGATGCTTAAGAGCATCTTATATGTGGCAGGCCCTCAGTGAATTCTGGTTCAGAGGTGAAGCTCCCATCATTCTGGGGCACCACGTGACAGGCACAGGTCTTAGCTGAATTCACAGCAAGACAGGAAGTGTTTGGAATTCTTTGCTACTGGGAACAAACTTTGAGAGTACGACCTTGTATTTCATACAACTTTGTTCTTCAAAAACTGCTGCCGTCTAACACTTTTTGTCAATTAGTTGGAACTGCATTCGGTTAATGGCATATGTAATTAGCCATCTCATCTTGCTCGGAAGGGCACTAACAAGAGGTAAAATGAGCTATTTTCGGTGGTTGTAAAACTACTGAGCCACAGAAGCAGAGGTTGAGACCCTTTTAGGGCTCAGAGGAAATGGAGCTGAAACTAAAAAAAGTGTGTGTGTGTGTGTGTGTGTGTGTGTATATATATATATATATATATATATATATATATATCTCTCATCACAAATGGAAACTATTCCATAAAAGGAGAGAGAATTTCAGTGTGAAATTCTTGAATTATGTTGCCATATATGTTAAATTCTCACAAATTGGTTCATCTTTTTTACCCCACTTGCAAAGCCCCATTTTTCATTTTCCCATGAAGATAAATATTAAACCAAAGGAGATGATTGCTTAGAGTTTTATAAATCTGTTGTTTATCTTATCAAACTATAAAAAGTTGGTTAGTAATTAAAATTTAACAACCAGCTACATAAGAGTATTAATAGAAAAGTTAACGTTTATTTTGTGCTTACTGTGGGCCAGGTATTTGAAGTTCTCTACATATATTCTCATTTAATCCTTGTAACAACTCTGTGAATAACAAAACTGAATAACTGCTTGATTACACGTGAGTAAAGCAATAATTATTCTCTGTACCCATGCTTGTAGCTCTAGAGCTGTAGCCATTAGACACATGTGCCAATTTAAATTTGAGTGAAAATAAATAAAAAATTCAGTTCCTTTATCACACCACCCAATTCTAATTGCTCAATAGCCCCAGGTGGCTAGTGGTTATTATATTAGATAGCAAAGTTGAGAAACTGTCAACTGTTATGTCCCCAAACCGTTAAGGGACTTGCTTAAGATCACACAGTTTATTGTGGAGACAGCCAGGACATAACCCTATGAATCTTTACCCATTTCATGCGCTGCTATATCATACCTGGTTTTACCAGTGAGGACATAGTAATAACCACAGCCATGGCCATAGCTGTCCTGTTAATACTCATCTCAGGGAGGGTATGGCTATGAGAGGGTTCAAAGGCAAAGGGTACAGGCTAGAGTTCATTTCTCTCCTTTTGAGCTTCTGAATGTTAGCTCAGATGAAAGAGCAACGGGAGGGAACAAGAGGATGTCCTGTATTATGGGACAGGCTGGGAAGTAGCAGATACAGAGTTGAACCACAATTCCTTCCTTAAGGTCCAGGGAAGCCTGAAGGCTTCAGTGACCTCTGCTTATTCCACTAGGATACCCTGTGGCATTTTTACATGACCTTTGTTCAGCACCTCTGAGGAATGGCTTGTGCCAAAAACCTGGCTGGGGCCTGGAGCTTGGGAATCTTACAAAGCTTTTTTTGATTTGTATTTTCATTATGATTCTTTGTTTTAAAAATTAAATAAGAAACTTCAAATATTATAAAACTAAAACATTATACAATGTCTCTCATACATTTGTTACAAGTATTATGTTCATGTTCTGTAACCTTAACCATTTTCATTTGTATGTAATATTTTAAGCACCTTTAAAAACTGAGTGTTTAAAATATTAGAATTTCTGTGTGGTCCCTTTGCCTGTGCAGTTGGTGCTCTAGTGCCCAGCTGATTTCTCCTCGGCCCTGGCAATTCAAGCACATGAGATTCCTTGCTCTGGGGCTTCCTCTGGGTGTAGGATCACATTTGCCCAATGTGGAGCAGGCCAGACATGCTACATAGGTAATGACTCCAGGAGCATCTGTCAACCAATGACGGCTGAGAATCAGTAGATGAACAAATACCCCCATCTTCTTGCTCTGTGTGGGACAACTCTGAGTTGGGAACCCAGGATGAGGTCCACCATTGGCTGATGATCTTCTTTTGGGTAGGAGCAGGACCGGAGACTTGCTTCTACTCAATAAATATGGCAAATGTGATGGGATAGTCACTCCTATGTGATTGTTACATAAGACAGTCTTAGCAGACTATACTGAGAGATTCTCCTGCTGGCATGTTGTAAGAGGACTGCATGGCAGGGAACTGCAGGTCATCTCTAGGGGCTGAGGACTTCAGTCCTACAGTCATAAGGAACTGAATTCTGCCATCAACCATGTGAGCTTGGAGAGGACCCCAAGATCCAGAAAAAAATGCAGGTGGGTTTGATATCTTGTTTGAAGTCTTGTGAGACCCTAAATAGAAGATCCAGGGAATCTGTGCCCAGACTCATGACCCATGGGAAACTATGAGATAAATGTCTATTGTCTTAAGTGGCTGTGTTTGCAGTAATTTGCTCCACAGCAATAGGAAACTAATAGAAAATTCTTCCACAGCCTCCCAGAGGGGCCCAGCGAGACAGAGCTCCAGTTGCTCTCAGTGGTTATTTGCTCATTCTAGTACTCTACAGAGCTTCTTTCTATTTTCTTCCCCACTTCCCTATTCTCCTGCTGCTCCTTCTTGGAATCACCTTCTAAATACAGTATTTGCACTCAAATCCTTAATTTAGGGTCTACTTCTGGTAGAACCCAACCTAACACTAGTATTTTGATGCATTTTTTATGAAGATACAATTCACCCATTAAAGTATATAACTCAATTTTTTTATATATACAGTCATGCAATCATCACCACAATCAATAGTAGAAATTTATATTACTCTAAAAAACCCATATACGTTAGCAGTCACTTCCCATTCCCTTCTACCACACCCCTCCCAGCCCAAGGCGATCCTAATCTATATGTCTTATATAGGAAGTATATAGGTCTATATAGATTTCCCTATTTTGAATACGCCATAGAGACCGAATCATAAAATGTGATCATATGTGACTGGCATCTTTCACTTATAGTATTTTTAAGGTTCATCAATATCAAAGCATTATCAGTATTTTATTTTTTTATTGCCTCGTATTCCATTATATGGGTCTACCATATTTTATTTGTAATTACCCATTGATGGGCCTTTGGATTGCTTCCACATTTGGCTATTATGAATACTGGTGCTATGAACATTTGTGTATGTTTTTGTGTGGACATGTTTTCATTTCTCTTGGGTACATACCTAGGAGTGGAATTGCTAGGTCATATAGTAACTCTATGCTTAAGATTTTAAGAAACTGCCAAATTGCTTTCCAAAATTATTGCATCATTATACATTGCCACCAGCAATATGTGAGGGTTATAAAAATTTTTCACATACTTGCCACCACTTGCTATCTGTCTTTTAGATTATAGCCATTCTAGTAGCATGAGTGGTATCTCATTGTGGTTTTCACTTTCATTTTCCTAATGACAAATAACCTTGTACTTGTTTTTATGTGCTTATTGACCATTTGTATACATTTTTAGAGTCATGTTTATTCACACCCCTTTCCAATGTTTACATTGAATTATTTGTCATTTTATTGAGTTGTAGGTGTTCTTTGAATATTCTGGATATGTCCCTTATCAGATATATGATTTGCAAATACTTCCTTAGAGCCCGGGGAGGGTGATCCCCTTTAGCTCCGCTGCATATATCATGGCAGAGCTTTTATAACACAGCTGGGGGCAAGGGGAGGGTCAAGGAAACATTTCATGGCTCAAGTGCCACAGAATCTTACCTTTCCATAAATATTTAATAGATTTTCTTGAATAAATGTTTCTACATTTGTGTGGTATCCTCCTAGAAAAATCTCTAGAAATTTTAAGTGTCTTTTTTACATACATATACATATATATGTGTATATATATATATCTATACATATATCATCAGTTACGGTTGTTTCTCTTAGAGAGGGTCTACAGAGCTTCTCACACAACCTTTGAGGAAGTCTTGTCAAGTTCATTTTTGCCCTTGCTCCCATCTATTTTATAATCTCATTTTTTTCTTAACACAGTTTTATGATTTTTTTTAATGAATCGGAGAACAGCACATGCCTACATTGGCCTTACCTTCTAATCCAGGCACTTTTGGAATATTTGGAGAAAGCTGTGTGAATAAGGCCTCCCAAGATTATATTTGTCAAAAAAAATGAGGAAGTACCCTGAGGAAGACTTACTGGGTGGAAGATTAAGCTGTGCTTCAATGATGGTGCAGGTGGAGGGTGCCTAACACTCAGATTTGAGAGTGGAAAACAAAGTTGGGGGAAAGGGAGACTCTCTGTGGATATGAAGGTGGAACAATGTTTTTATCAGTTTGGAAGAGACATACCAGGCATCAGTTTGGAAAGACACTGCAGGCAAAGGGCTTTGAGTGGTCTGCAGGTAGGAGGCAGGATTGTGCTGCTTGGGAATGTCAGGGCACCGTTTCTGCCCCTCTCTTCTCCAGATGCAGAGAGAGTCTTACCAGCATAGAATTCAGCTTAAAAGCTAGTAGCTCTTGATGTTGGGCAGCATTCCCTTAAGTGAAAGCATCAAGACCAGCAATCATTTGTGTTTTCTTAGACTAGAACATCTGTAATTCAGTACATTATTAGACTTTCTAATTGGGTGAGACACGTCTCACATGTGCACTGCTGCTTTGCAGGTGTGAGCTGTTTGGTGTTGATTGTGGACAACTAGATGAAATCATGTGACCCCAGGGGATGGAGGTGCTGAAGGAAAGCCTCCTGGTCAGAGTTTCCACGTATTTATGGTATCTGAGTTGCATGAAAAGGGAAAACTCTGCTTTACTGGGTTGCCTTTGTTCTGGCCATTGATACTCTGTGAAGATGTGGAATCCATGCTTACTTCTTGGTACAAGGAAATTAAGGTGTTATCAGCATATGAGGCATTAATAGCAGAGGTGGACTGGGCATCTTGAGGACTTTAGCACTCATTTGTCTCCCTCATGAAAGCAAGTGTTTTCTGGAAAGCTCCAGGGCCTGAAGTAAGGCACCCATGTGGCTTTGCAAAGCTCTTTCCAGATAAAAAATTGTAATGATTCAAACAGTAATAACTTAAAAAAACACACAATTATGTTCACAGCAAAACTGAGAGGAAGGCATAGAGATTTCCTATATACCTCCTAAACTTGCACTTGCATAATCTCACCCGTTATCAACATCTCCCACCAAAGTGATATGTTTGTTACAACTGATGAACCTATGTTGACACATCCTAATAACCCAACATACATAGTTTACCTTAGGGTTCACTTTTGGTCTTTTACATTCCATGGATTTGGACAAATATGTCATGCTATGCAGCCATCATTACAATGTCATATCGAGTATTTTCATTGCCCTATAAATACTCTGTGCTCCTCCAATTCATCACTCACTGCTGCCCACCCTCCCATCATAATAATAGCTTTTCAAAAGCTTGCTATGTGCCAGTAAACATTTTGCAGTACCAAGGAGAAGTAGATTTTTTCATTACCTTCATTTTACAGGTGAGAAAACAGACAGAGAGAAACTGAGAGGCTCGCACATCTTATGATTAGGTCTAGTAAGTGGAGAAAGAGGGAATCTAACTTCAAAGTCAGCAGTGTTGACCAATGCCCGGTACTTCATCTGCAGAGGGTCCAGAAGGAAGTGTGGATGACCCTGGTAGGAAGGAGTGGGGGGACAACTACCAGGGAAACTGCTTTACTACTTAGAGAGATCTCAGTTCTTTTTATGTTAGGCTAGTGTCCTTGAGAAACACTGTTCACACTTATTTGTGTTTTTGCATTTTTTTTTTTTTTACTTTTTCATCGTGTAAAATATAGCATTCAATAGACAAAGATTTCACATTTTTGTTTCTAATTGCTATACTTTTCATGAGTATTAAAACATATTTTCTTTAATCACATTTATGGATGTTATCTAATATCAAAATGAAATTTACAGGAAAATTGAGTAATTTCTTTGCTATGACTCTCATATACACCAAGAGAAACATTTATTCCTACTACACACGTTTATGCTCTTCATAACATTTCTACTATTTTACTTATCTACCTTTGAAACAAAGCAATTAAATTATATTTCTCTTCATTTTATTGTCAACAGATAATCTATAACCTGCTGTATAATGTTATGACTTTATTTACATCTTTTTCTGAGCAGGGAGAATTGTTATTATTTACCATGGAGTAATCATACTTAAAATGTTTTAGAAGGAAATCTTTGTTCTATATGTTATCTGCCAAATTTGCTTGTTAACACTCTTTTAAACTGATAAACCTCCAAATATGTTGGCAGCCCAGATTTCTCCTCTGTGCCCCAGACCCTTGCATCAATGACCAACTGGACGCTTCTGGGGTAATACCTCGTGCGGTGGACACTGGGATGCACTGTCCAGATCCCCTTTCGGGATGAAATACCTCTTACTCCAGCCATAGGGTTCACCGCTGTCGGCCTCCGCAGGGACTGTCCTGGCTGAGGAGAGGCATCGCACTCGATTCCACGCTCCTTTCCGGGGGAAGCTTATTTCCAATGACTAATCAATGTACGGGTATAAACGCCTGCCCTGCCCACTCAAATGGGGGTAATTCTGAGGGTTATTTCATCTTCAAAACCTCCCGTAGGGCTGCCCGGCGCTCCCATTGAGACTGCATTGCCGCCCAATCCTGCCTTTCCCTTCCCTTCGTCATGAGCTGATTTAAGGGAATTCTCTCCTTAACCTCTTGCATGCTCATTGCCACCTCAGGGTCAACTTCCCAGGAAATCCAGCCTGAGCCACTGACAGATCTCAAATTCGGCACGCCTAGGCATGACATGGTTTGGGGAAGAGGCTTTTAATGTGTTTCCTGTACAAGTTAATGACACCATCCTCCACTTTAACAGGCAAGGTAGAAATCTGAGGTTGCTCTGGACTCTTTTCTTCATCACTGTTATTTCTTTGGTTACCAGTCCTCTTGACTCAAGTTCATTTCCAAATGCTTCCTCTTCTCCCCATCTCTACTGCCACTTTTTTTTTTTTTTTGGTTCAGGCTCCCATATTTTCTGCCTGCTTAGAGCAGCAGCTTCATAATCTATTATGGATTTGTAGCAGATGCTGTTAGTGCCCTGCTCCATCCCTTGACACTCGTCCCACACTTGCCAAAGGCTTGTTACAGTGAGCACCTGCAACTCTGTCGGAGGCTTTCCCTGGCCTCTGGAGATGCTGAGTTTGTGTTCTGGGAAGTTCTGGGCAGTTAATACTGCCAGTAGCAGCCATCACCCACTGTTGGATGGGAGTTGGTAGGTAGATACTCTGATGGGGAATTCTGAGGCATATTTTACATGGTCTCCCAGAGGTAACCTGTGGATTTAAACTTTAGATGCCCAGAGCTGTAACCTCAATGTAAACTTCATGACACTTTTCCTTTCTCTGCCTTCTTTACTCCTTTATCAATGTTTTCGGGCCTCCCCTCCCCTAGGAACTGGCTGTGACAAGGTTCTTACCTTAGGCCAGGTTGCCTGGAAGCAGACCCCAAGAGAAGGGTTTAAGTGCAGGAAGGTATCTGAATAAAACACAAGTGCAATTATTTCATTATTTAAAAATTCAGGCTGCTAAAGGTAAAGCTTAAAGTCCTTAGCATGCTATCCAAGGCCCTTCATGACCTACAGCATGATCTTTGCTGATGCACTGAGCTAGCAGATCAGAATCATGGCCCTTCGAAATAGTTCACGATCATCTCTCACTCAGATAGAAGGTAAGGCCTCAAGCAGCCAAGCCTACCTAGTTCAGGCTGAATGTGAGATACATGTGATCCCTCTAAGAACAATACAAACAAAACTTTATTGAGCCAAGAAATAAAGTAACCTTTATTCCAGACACACAAAACATGGGCTTCTCAATGGCACTTCAGTGATGTTTTCCCACCTTCATCCTGTTTAATGGGAATTGGACTCAAATCTCTCATTAGTGTTTCACAGTTGAACATTTCTTCATAATAAAGACTGGTGAAATTTTGGAGCTCACAGGAAAACTAGGGTGGAAAAACAGGCATTCTTATTTGTGCTTTTAACTTGGCCACTAGGGTCCAAATGGAATTGAAACCCAAAGCTAAATTTATTAGATTTGAAAATAAGGCAAGATGTTACTACTCAGTGAACATTTATGGAACACCTACCATACAGTGTGGTGTGAGAAATACAGGAGAGGTGTAAGGGGCTAGGTAAGAAGGCTTGAAAGAGAAGAAAGACTACGTTTGAATAGGTACTAAATAAACTTAAAAATGATGAATCTCTGCCTGATGCCTTTGCTGAACTGTTATTTAATCCTGTTCATGCTGTGAGGCATTGTCCACCACTTGACACATAAGGCAATAATCTTAAATCGAAGAACTACAAACTTAAACACCATTTCCTCAGGGATGACTTTCTGACTCCACAATCTGTTTTCCAGAGTGTCTCAGAGTTTTCTTTATAGCCATTACAATAGTTGTTCATCTAAATTCTATCTCCCTCACTGGATTGAAGTTCCAGAAGGGTTGCGGCAACATCTGTATTTTTTACAGCCATATTCTTGGTACCTCCTGCCTGACACATGATGGGGGTACAAGTATGTCAATAGGTAGTTGTTGAATAGATGAGTACCCCAGCACGACAGACCAAGGGACTGACCTCAGGTCTGACTTCCCATCTCCATGCTCTTTACAATGCAGACTTTTAAGAGGCAAAGATAGCACACACATTATCTATAAAATTGGTACTTAACTAAGTATTGATTGGCAGTGTTAAAGTGAGCACGCAGCCATGGAGCACTCTGATCAAACCTGTTGGCCTTTGTGTCATTTAAAAAAAATGTTTTTCATGCTTCATGGACTGTGGGGCAGAAGGGATTCTGAGTTAGGAATTCACCCATGTGGCAAATTCAGGACATGGGCTTCTCAGTGATGGACTTTACATACAAACTAAATTGAGTTTATGGACTACTCTCTAAAATCATTCACCTAACCCTTCATTTATTTATCCCTGTCTTAGGCCGTGAGAAAAGTTTATTTCCTATGACAGTTGTTAGCACTGTGGCTTGGTCTTTGGGCTATTCCCTGCGTGCCTACAGCCTTCATGGCTGCTGCAGCTCCAGATAGTGCATGTAGATAACACTTGGTCAACTTTCTCACCCCCGCAAAAAAAACCCAACCCCCCCCCAAACAACAAAATCCCAAACTATAGGTTTTTTGATTTTTAATTAGGAAGAAAAATTTCCCCAGAAGCCTTATATAAATACTTCTGCTCAGGAGCATTTGGCTCAGATTGGGTCACATGCTTATGTTTTAGTGGAAAGGTGGCTGGCAAAAATGCAGATCTGGCACTTTTAACTTTTTCACCCACATTCTTTTCTTGTGGGTCCTGTTTTCTCTTAGAGGGTAACTGGAGCATAGATAACCAGAGGAGACTCCCCTAGGAGCTCCTACTTAAGTTTATAGTAAAAGGTTTCATTTTATAGTTGGGTTTCATAATAATTGAAGGGAGAGTTCATAATTTAAGTAATTTAGCTTCTAAAAAGAACTCTGCCCTGAAAATGTCTGTCTCTAGTATGTCCTCAATTTTTTTCTAAAAATTAGTTGTGTTAATTCCATTTCTTTCTTTTTGAGCAGATGGGTATCCAAAAGCAGCTGTTCTTTGTAAGAGAAAACGCTGGAAGATCAGCTAGGGGTTAAATCGAAGGTCCTCCAATAAAATGCTATTTTTCCTTAATGTCTCACCTTTCACATACTTGGGTTCCTGGAATTTCCTGATTATATAGTATACTTCTTACATTGTACTTCTTGCCTTGGCTCTCTCCAGCCGCTTAAAACCTCACCAGTCCTTCACAGGAGGAAAGACATTGAACTGGGCCTTGAATCTTTCATGATTCCTTCTCCCCTCACCATACCTTTTTCTTATCACTTATCGCCATGTGATCGGTATCATTAGAGTTGTTCCTAATTTCCTCACAATCTATGACTTAAAATAATAGAGTCTTATTTAACTTCTATGGCCCAATACCAGGGTACAGTCAGTGCTTACAGTAGATTCTCCCTCTTTCCTGTGGCCATACTATTTGCAGTATCACTTACAGACTTGACTTATTGATGGGAGGAACTGCAGTTTCCATACCCCTTGAGACAGGGCTGACTTGTGGCATTCCACAGTCATTGGTCAAAACAAAAGTGACAATATGTTAATTCAGAATCTAGGCTTCAAGAAGCCTTGTATGCTGTGTGTTGATTTTCTACCAGATTAGCCTGGGCTTTTTCACAGCATAGCAGGAGAGAAGTGTGTGTGAGTGTGGGGGGAGGGGGAGACTGCCATCCAAAGAAGAACTGAGGCTTCTGTAAACAAGCTGACAGCCAATTGACTGCAAAACAAATGGGAGAGTCAAGCCAAGATTAGCAGAGCTGCCTGTTCAATCTACAGATGACTATATGCACATTTATGAGTCTGGCAGAAACTGGAAAATTCCCATCTGACCTATAAACACATGAACAATAGAAAATACTATATCTTTAAGCTACTGTGCTTTAGAGTGCCTTGTCACACAGCAATGACCAACTGATAATGTGCTCAAAATTTATTGCATTGAAACCACCTTTTGTAATTGAATGAGGATTTTCATCCTTGGCAAAGAAGGGCCTAATGGGTACATGGCCAAAATTCTTCATGGTAAAATTATCATAGATATTAAACAATTTAACACAAAATGAGAAGTAAGTCAATAAGAAGATAACCTTTACAAAGGTAAGCGGAAATGTTATCCTTAAATTAGACTAGCTGTGAAAACAAGATGAAAAAGTTCAAGTACAAAATCATTTTAATACTACATACTTTTTGCTATTGAATAAAAGGCTTTGATGTGCCCAGAGAGAGGGTAGTAATAACATTCGAAAGCCAAATTTATTCAAAATGCCTTTCAAGCACTCCTTTATTGTTACGATAATTAAACTTAATTCATAAATAAAATATCAAGTTGAGATGTATTTGGCAGATGTGGTTTATTAAGGAACACTCAGGTTCATGACTCCTCCTGACTGGCTGAAGCCTTAATACCACACAGTTTTCCACAGTTTTCTGCCAGGCCATAGGGCTTATTCTCATGTTAAAGTAACAGGCATTTGCCAAGAATTCTGATTAACAATGTCTTTACACAACTATAAACAAATCATCATGGAGTCTCAGCAGTCTGTAAATGCAGAGGGATTCTCTGTAGCCCAGAGCTCCCTAACTCAGAATTTCAGATTTTTGGTGATGGTCAGAATGCTAATCGGAACTAGGAATGCAAAAGATCATTTTAGACTCTAACATTTGAAACTGGTTAAAGAAGGAAACATTTCACTTTAATCAGAATCTGAACAGATATAAAGGATTGCACTGTATTTGCTCTTCTGTGCCCAGCAATCAGCTTTGTGTAACTATATTAAGATGAGCCAAAGAGGCAAGGTTAATGGGAGATTTAAATATGCACAGTGCTGTACTCTTGTTAGAATTCAACAAAGGTGAGCCCTTAAGCAGTGTGGCTCCTATTCCGAGCTCTATGTGTGCCTTAGGAGAGGAAATCTGCTTGGAGGTAAGACCAGAGACTAGAAAGTGAACCTAGAAATGCTCACAGTTGGAGGTGATATTACTATAATATTTCTTTGGTATGGCACCTCAGAGTCTGGCTTTCCACTGAATGCTAGTGAATTAAAATTCAGTGAACAATATTTACTGAGTACCAAGTGCTCCTGGGTAGGAGGGGGCAGAGAAGAAAAGATATTACTTTATCCCTACTCAGAAGTTTATTGTCTTTTTGAAATGGGAGGGTGAGTTTTTTTCCTTTTTTTAAAAAAAATTTAAATTAAAATTTTCCCCATCACCACTTATCCCCTCTATGCCCTCTTCCACTTCTACCCCCTCCAATCACCACACTGCTGTACATGTTTATGAGTTCTCTCTTTTTTTTTCTCAATCCCTTCCTGCCCCTCCCCAACCCCTCCCAACACCTCACCCCACGTCTCAGAGCTGTCTGCCTGCTCTCTAGGAGTCTGTCTCTATTTTGCTTGGTAGTTCAGTTTGTTTCATATGTGAAGGGTGAATTTTTGAAGGACATTAAATATTTATTGAACAGATTTGTACCCCCTGCCTCAAATATATCTTCACAATTAACTCCCCTCTCCCCCACCCCTGTATTAAACAATAGACATGATTGGCAGAGGCTCTGAGAAGTTATGTAACTTGCCTAAGGTCAGTGGTAAAGCAAGGATTCAAAATCGGGTGTGACTCTCCACTCCATGTTCTTTCCACTACAAGACACTACAGGAGAGACAGAAGAGTAATTTTTACGACTCTAATACTGTATCTGTGAGAAAGCACATAAACCTACACATTTATGTAGGTATTTTTCCAGGATGGATTGCCTCCACCAGAAGTACAATTTCCTGAGGGCTAGGCTGCTAGGTCTTTGTTGAGTACAATTACATCCAATCTCTTATTGTGGGAAATAATATATTTTTATTAAAAAAACCCCTTGCATATCAGCTCATAGTATTAGAGACACATGAGAGTCAGCGGGGGAGTAAAGTAGGGATTTTTTTTCAATTGCAGCTTTTATGGGACTTAAAATGGTTGAATCTGTCCAGACATAAAAGCAATTATGTCCAGTCCCATTGATCTTGGGGCTAAGATGTGTCATTGGCCTAAGATCTATTAATGATGGCATATGTAATAAGTTAGTGAAAGCAAATTCACCATACATAGGGTACTCTGATTATCCTCTCAGGAAACATTCCTCGGAGGCCTTTCTAGGGCAAAGCTGATTAATAATAAACCTTTTGCTTCATGTAGTTTATAGCAATTTAAAACTACTTTTATGTATGGTGTCCTTTACATTTTTTTTTACTGAGATAAATTCATATGCCATAAAACTAGCGCATTTAAAGTATACAACTCAATAGTTTTTAGTATATTCAGCTATGTAAGTATCCCCACAACTAAGTTTAGAACAGTTTTGTTACCCTAGAAAGAAATCCTGTACCAGATTTTAAAATCCATCCTTCATTTGATGCACACTTGAGTTATTTTTAGTTGTTGACTATTAGGGATAATGTTGCTATAAGCATTTGTGAATAAGGTTTTATGTGGATATGTGCTTTCATTTTTCTTGGGTAAGAACCTGGGAATGAAATTGATGGGTCATATAGTAACTTTATATTTATCATTTTAATGAAGTACCCAACTATCTTCCAAATTGCTGTACCATTTTACCACTAGCAATGAATAAAGTTGCAATTTCTCTACAGCTTCATCAATGCTTCTTATTGTCTGGCTTTTTAATTTTAGCCATCCTAGTGCATGTGAAGTTGTATCTCGTTTTGGTTTTGATTTGCATTTCCCTAATAACTAAAGATGTTGACCATCTTTTCATGTGCATATTGGCCATTTTTATATCTTCTTTGGAGAAAAGTCTTTTCAAATCTCTTGCTTGTTTCTAAGTTGGCTCATTTATATTTTTATTATTGAATTATAAGAATTTCAAAAAATATATCCTGGATACAAGTCTCTTATCAGATATGATTTTTCAAATGTCTTCTCCCATTGTGTGGCTGTCTTTTCACTTTCTTGATGGTGTGTGAAGCTCTAAAGTTCTTCATTTTTATAAAGTCCAGTTTATATATTAATTTTGCTGCTTGCACTTATGGTATCATATCTAACTTCCTGGTATCATATCTAACATTGCTTAATCCAAGGTCACATAGATTTACTACTGTTTTCTTCTAGGAATCTTATGGTTTTAGCTCTTACATTTAGGTTGTTGATAAATTTTTAGTTCTTTTTTTTTTTTAGTTCATTTTTGTGTGTGATATGAGATAGGGGCCTAAATTCATTTTGTACATGGATATCTATTTGTTCCAACACCATTGGTTGAAAAGACTATACTTTCCTTCACTGAGTTGTCTTGCTACCTTTGTAGTAAATCAATGGACCATAAATATAAGGGCTTATTTTTGGCCTTTTAATTTTGTTTCATTGATTTGTACATCCATTCTTAATGCCAGTACCACACTTACTTGATTATTGTAGTAGATTTTGAAATTGTAAAGTTTGTCCCTTCAACATTTGTCTTTTTCAAGATTATTTGGCTGAGTCTCTTGCATTTGCATATGAATTTTAGGATCAGCTTGCCAATTTTTGCCAAAATATCCAAGTTGGGATTTTGATAAGCATGGTGTTAAACCTGTAGGTCAAATTGAGAAATTCTGATGTCTTAACAATAACATGTTTCCATGAACATGGGGTGTCTTTACATTTATTTAAATCTTCCTTAATACCTTTTAACATTGATTTGTAGTTTTCGGTGTATTGGTCTCCTTTTTGAGGATCTACTATACTCCTTCTGGAGGGATAGAGGGACAAAACACTGTTTAATGTTGGACATTCCTCCAGTCCATGAGAAGCTCCGTAGCTGTCTTATGTCTCTGAGGCTCCCTTCCTACTCAACTCACTGAGTCTGCCACAGCAAGGCATACCTCTCTCTCTCCCACAAACTCATGAAGGCCCTAGACTCCTATTTATAGGATATGATCAGCCAGAAAGCTGTCAGAATTTTAGTTAATAACTCACAGGTTTGTAATCAGGTGTTGCCAGGCAAAATTTACATGCATTCAAAAAAGGCTCATAGCCTTCTCCTTCTCCTTTTATTCCAGCCACTACTGAAATGACTAGTTCTACACAAGCCAGCTTTGTGTAGGTGCAACTTTACTGCAATTCACCTCTCGTTTTCTATCCTGGGATTCCTGATACCAACATATTGGTTGCCCATGGGCACCTGTTTGGTACTCCCAAAAGTGCACACTTGCAAGCACAACCTAGAAGGGCAGGAGAGTTAATATTTGTACTATCTTTCTTTAAAAATTTCAATTTTTATTTTTCAGTTACAGTTTACTTTATGCAACCTCCAGTCCATTCTCTGTGCCTATGAATGTTTCAGTTTTGTTTGTTCATTTATTTTGTTCTTTAGATTTTCCATATAAGTGAAATCATATGGTATTTGTCTTTCTTTGACTGACTTATTTCCTATCTTGAGCAATGGGTGAAGGGATTGATGGATAAACACCACCCCTTTTGTCCACCGGGTAGATGGTTTTGAAAGTTGTATGGTTGCAAGTATCAGTTTTCTGTTGTGGTAGCCAACTATATAACATATCCTTGTATTGCCTTTCCCCACTTCCTTGTTTTATTGTTCTTTTCTAAAATCCTGATCCCTGGGATTGTATTCTCTAATTCACATTCTGCACTTAGATTCTGCTATCAGAGAAACCCTGGCCAAGTTTTGGGGGAACAACAGCTTCATTTAATGGTAGCATAACTGTAATTTTTATGAGTATGACTATACCATTATTGGTGTAGTCTTTATGGAAACAGTTGGATATGCAGAAAAATGTCAACTTAAACATATTGGGACAAACTTCTTTGTAAAAATATTTCTCCTAATTTATAAATACTGAGTTACCCTAAGTTTTATAACACTCTGGCTTTATTTCTGGGATTTAGTAGAACTGTACTTTTCTGTGATCTTTGACATCAGGCTTAGCCATGAGATTTACTTTAGCCAATTAAACATGGATGGAAGTGAAGAAGGACTGGCACAAGTTTTATGGGCCAAGGCATGACTTTCTATGTTTCTTCCATCTTGCCATAGTACTTATGGAATACTGAGAATATATATATTTTTTATCAACCTGGCTTTCAGAGTAATAATGATGAGTAGATCCTACCTGTTGATTTGCACTGAACATGTAGCATTAGCAAAAAATGCATTTTGTCACTTTAAGCCATTGAAATTTATCAGTTGTTTGCTGTGGCTTACAAATCAGGATGGACTAGGTTATTATGTAGTATCATAATACATGCATATGCACATGTATCATGTATCAAGCTTTACTCTAAGGATAAAAACAAAACAATAAAACAACAATAATCAGGTAGCACACAATGCAGTGAGCTTTTCAATTGTAAAATGGGATCAGTGTTTAAGGTTAAGATATGTAATAACTTGCTGAAGATCACACAGCTAGTAAGTGGAAAAGCCAGGATCCAAACTTCAGAACCCTGTTTCTAACACCTAGGCCAGTGTTTCTTGATATGGATGAACTTTGTTGGTGATCCCTGGTGACCTGTCAAGTGGTCCACAGGGAAGCTTTATATTTTTAATTACTTTTCTCATATATTTCACAAATCTAACATTTAACATTATTAATTGTAAATAGTTACATAGATTATATAAAATGCATCCGATTAACAGGAGTAGTTAACATTAACTAATAATTGCATATGTGCTAAGGTGGATTGCATTTAAGAACATAATTATGCAGAACATAAGATAATATGAAAATAAATAGTAATTTCTCTTTACTGTTTTTATGTCTATAGTTCACTAAAGTTTGCAATTTTACAGTAGTGCAATGTGAAAGTAGTTCATGAAGTAATGGAAGCAAATGAAGTAGGGATAAGATAGGAACCATTACTGTAACTCAAAGTAATACTTAATTTATAAATACTATATAGTACCATAGTGAATATAACAATGAATATTTATTGAAAAAGGTGAATTAATTGGTGTGCTGATTTCCCATGGGCAACTAAGGAAAGATGAAGAATCTGAATATTGATTTTATTGGATAGGAACATAGTACAGTTTATGAAATTGTCATAAAACCCTTAAAACTTTTACATGTGTTTTTTTTTAAGCAAAGCACAATGACCACTCTAGCAAAACAAATATTTTTCCCTCAGGAAAAATAATACTTTCTAGCACAAAATTGATTGCTGCTAAGAAAAGAGATCAGGACATCAGAATCATCAAAGTTATAATATTTACTCTTGCTAAGATGCTTGTAAAACCACACATAAAGTTAACAAATATAGCCTGCCCTTTCTGTCTGAGCTTTAGGTACAATGTCTTTATTAAAAGGATATTTTAGGCATTGCCTTATATCAATGGCATACAATGTGGAAAAGCGATTACAGTCACTTATGTGCTGGCAAATAATTTGCTTTTATAGTTGGACACAACCAATTCCAGCATATGTATAGCACATGAGGAAGAAATGCCAGGCACTGCTTTTTGTGTCTTTATCATTAAAAACTCATTTTGTGAGCTGTGTTATGAAGGGGAAATCTTTTCAATGATAAGTAAGTGGAAATAAAGGTGTGTTGGGATCAGTATTGTCAGAACACCAGTTAAGAGTACAACAAAGAAGAGCATTCCTACATGAAGTTGCACTTGAATCAGAGCCACATACTTCTTTATTTATAGAAAATAGTTGTGGGTCAGTACAATGTGTGAAGGATATTCTCCATTTGCTTCATCAAAACAATGCTCTACCTTTCTAGTCAGGGTCCCAACAAAAATCCGATGGCACACTCAAAATAGGGTAATTCAAGGAAGGGCTATTTACAAAGGAATCACAAGGGACACTGCACTGACTCAGGACATTGTAAGAGTCAACTCATTCCAATGTCTTCACTCCTTTGTGTAGGTCCAGCAGACTTTATATAATGACTACATAAATATTGTTGACACAAAGCTAAGGAATGTAGTCGAGTTGCTGAATCAGACTCCTCTTGTGTAAAGTCTCACATCATTACTGGTTCACTTGATTCCAATGTCCATGGCTAAGAATGTCACACCAACTCTCATCTCCTCTACACCAAGATCATCTCAAGTTTGCATTGTCTCTTGCTTCTTGCCTGGGTTTTCTGATGTCATTCATGTAGGACCCTGTGAGAACCCACTGGACATTCCATTCTCATCTCCAAAGTGGGGGGGAGTTGATGCCTTATGGAGCAATCCTCAACCAAATGGGGAATGGAAGTCAATAGATAAATGAGTTTCATTCCTTGGGGAAACAGTTCTGAGATGTTCTCCTCATACTCTTTGAAGGTTCCCACAATGTTTAGCATCAGCCACCTACAGCAGTAAATCCATTCAATAATGCATCCTTATGTTGATTTTCCCTTTCTCTATTTCAGTGTAGACAGTACTCAGAAGGGAGGTCAGGAACTTTCCCCAAGAAAGAAACAATTCCTTACCTCCATGTCATGAGCAGCCTAAATTCAGGCAATGGCATCTGTGGGAGGAAAGGACGTATCAGAATTTTTGGAGGCACAATTGTCCCCCTCCAGGTCCAGACTTGCACACATAAAGTTGAAGTGGTCCTGCACATAGAATGACACCAGGTGAAATGGTCTTAGCATATATCCAGGTTAGGCAGAATGATTTAATGTATAATGTGACCGCAAGGTACAATGGTCCACTTACAGCTCATTTATCATCCACAGCCTACAAAACCTTCATTTATCCTCAAATTCTCCAAGACAGTAGCCCCTGATTAAAAGCTATTCGTGAGCTCAGTGCTGCAAAATCAAAATAGGAGGTAGTGGCCTAATATTTCTTGGAATTGTGCTAACAAGCTCGTAAACTAGCTCTAAAGTTTACCCCATAGCAGATGACCTGTTTTCCTTCTTTTCTAGCAGCTTGCAGAATCTTGTGTTTATTCTTAAACAATAATGTTTCAACATGGATAATTTTCCTATCAAGGCCTTCAGTTATGGAAAAACCTTTTCTAGTGTTTTTAATAAATTCCTCCTCCTTCCCTTATCTTTTTCTGAAGCTCCTCTTATCTGGAGGAGCTTACATTTTCCCATGTTTTATGTGTGGATACTGGGAAATTTTTTAAAAATGCAGTTTAACAGATAATATCTTTAAACTAGCTTTCTTTGGGGGGGGTGTGGATATTTTAGGTGGGAAATGAAAGGACTTTAAAAGATCACGTATTTTATTGGCTTCATTTTAGGCATATCTTATTTAAAACATACTGTCTGTTTGGTTTGCTGTTCATCTGATAGTCTCAACAGCTGAGTTGAATTCCCTCATTTCTGTGATGGTTATTGGTATATTTAGACATATCTAATAGTTTATGTTGTATTGTCTTTATTACCTATTCTTTTCTCTTTCTTGCCTTCTCTTGGCTTGATAAAATTATATTTTTTCCCCTTCACTGATTTAAATGTTAAACAGACATTTTACAATTATATTTTATAATAAAGTCTATAGTTATACATTGTATAATTGGTTTGCTAGTGTTCTTTCTTTAGGAAAAGACCAAAGATATCAAAGTCACTCCATCTGCCTTTTCTATTAATGTTTATACATTTAGTTCTATCATTCAAATAATGAGATTTCAGATATTAGTCATATTTATCCACACTGTGCCTAGTTATTCGGCTCACCATTTGTTTTTCATTCTGTTCTTTACCATCTTCTTGCAGCAATTATTTAATAGAGCTCTCCATCCACAGACCCTATTGAAAGAGAGAGCCTGTTAGTCCTTTTACATTTGAAAATGCCTATTATTTCCTTACTCTTGAGTAGTAATCTAGCTGGCTTAAAAAAATTATACATTTTGTATTTACTTCAGAATTTTGAGGATTTTAGTGTATTTCTTCCCGGAATTTATTTGTGTTGAGATGTCTTCTGGGATGGCAATTAGACTAAGATAATTTACAGACTATCATAAATATAGCCTCTACTTTTTCTAGATATGGATTTATTTTTATTCTACTTAGATCTTTGTTAAAACTTTGCTAGAACTGAAGAAAAACACAAGTCTTCAGATTGAAAGTGCGTATCATTATTTTAAAGTATGGTTAACTTCTCATTCCTGGAAGTTCTGTTAGACATATGTAGGGGCATCTTTTATGTTCCCATTTCTCTCTCACATATTTTCTACATTATTTATAATCTGCTCTCTGGGTGAATTGCTCAGGGGTAACTTTTTGTTCAATTGTCATGTATCTGGAATTTATCCTATATATGTCTGACTTTGAAACAGATACAAGAGACACTTGTCAAGGCCATTTTTCAGAGAGAACAACAAATTAATAAAAAATGCACTACCCCTCACCAAAAAATTCCCCAATTTAAGTTGAAGTATACCAGAAAGAAATAGATATGATCAGTATTTACTTTAAATAATATTTTCCTACAGTTGTAATTTTAAAATCTTGCTAAAATATGTCTAAGCATTGGTCTTTTAACTTTACCTAGTATTTGAAGAATACTTTTAATCCCATATGAAAGTTTTCATCTCAGGAAAGTTTTATTTAATATTATTTTGCTGCTGCTGTTATTTTATTACTATTCCTGAATAATATGTATAGTTATATATTATAAAATGGAGGAAAATGGATATCGACTCTTTTAACTCATTGACACTTACTTTGACCCATTTCCCTGCATTCAAGGGAAACTTAACAAGCGAATCTTTCATATAACCGATTCTATTATCTGAAGTTTAAATGCTCTTCAGTTCTCTTTCCAATGCAGATTTAAATTATTCTACTACTATTTTTTTCTTAGTTTTTTAAACTCGATTCTTTTTATCTTATCTCGTCTATTGAATTTCCTATAACTTTTTGTTTCCAATCCTTAGGGACCACATTTTCATGCATTTTAGCGAGGATGACAAGCCATTTTTCCTCAAATAATATTCTACGTGTTATAGAAAGTAATTTTTAGAGTTTGCTCCTTTTGAGTTTATAATGTGATATGTCTTTTTTTTTTTTTTTAGTATGCTTTTCACTGGTTAGAAGAAAACCAATGTGAGACCTTTCTTGACTAAAGATGTGTTTAAATGTGTGGCGTGGATTGCATCAGCCCCACTCAAATCCCATTGTCCGATCTACAGCTATAAGGGAAGCAGTCTTGCATAGCTCCCAACCCAATTACTAGTGTTTCAGATTTTAGTCTTTACCTCAGTTCAGTTGTGATAGAATTGTCTTACTCTACCCCCATTGCATGGTTATAGGATGTTTTATATTCAAAGAGATATATCTATCAGAATACTGTGGGCAAGAGAAGTGAAGAGCTCAGCTGGTGCAAATGCTGGGATTATAGTTTTATAATTGGGTTCCAACACTTTCATTTTCTCTTCTATCAGTTTTTTGGAGTTACTGTTTTTTAAATATTTATAGAAATATGTACTGATGGGAGCCCAAAGGGACACAGTACTCTACTTGTAGGTAATGGTTTTTGAGGCAAAGAGATGACCCTTTAATCTATCATCTAGGGGCAGACTTTGGGGGTGGCTGAAGCATACAGTTACTTTCACGCCGGTGGAGTCCCTCTCTAAGTAGACTCTGTGCCTTTACAAATGTTTTATTGGAAAGTTGAGAAGAACTTCCCCAGATACTGTCAGAAATCACCACAAGTCACTTATTACTGCTCTAAAGCCTGCTTTTCTTCTCACTGACATTGTGGAACTTTTCCATTATTGCTCAAATTAATTTCTCTATAACACAATTCTGATCATCACTTCTCTTTTCAAAGCCCCCAGTGATTATACTTCTGTAGTCAGTGAGTAAACTTGTCTTCCTTGTGTTCAGTGTCTTGTATAAGAGCGGAAGGGTAGGTGAAGGAAATCTGTTTATAATACTTCTATATTGGAGCTTATGACCTGGTCCAGTTTGCCTACAACTCACTTGAAAGTGTCAGGTGTTTTTATAGTGTTCATACCATCTGATCCATGCAGAATGCCTTCTACTTTCTCTACCTAATATTTTTGTCCATCCTTCCATACCCATTTAAGGTATTGTCTTTACTATTCTTATTATCTGTGCTTCACACAATTGAATGTTGAAACCCTCATAGCCCTTTTCCTTTTTTTATGATATTTATGCCATCACTGATCGTTTGAACAGTAACTGAATCTTTAACTTTATTAGTATGTCTGCACAACACCTAGTTAGCAGTGTTTTATATCCTATAATGCTTCATAAATTCTATTCAGTACTTTTGGTCTGTGGGTTCAAAACTCTAGAGTTTTCCCTTCTGGTTGTAACCATATAACACAAAGTCCCACATTCTGTGACTAAAGTGTCTTCTTTCTTTTTAAATGCATTGCCCCTGCAGTATTATTCAGAAATTAATTTGTCTCTCTTTTGTAGCTTGGTAAAATACATTACTCAAATATTTTTTTCAGCAAGTGTAAAACTGTCTGATCTTGTAGACCACTAAAGGACTAAAGAAAGTAAGATCCAATAATTTGGGTCTCTATGCAAATGTTCAATGCCCTCATGGGTTTGTAGCTAAGATACAGATTTAATTGCTCCAGTATATGCAACTATCAGCAAAAGGAACCGATTTTCTATTTCTTTCTAATTCAATCTTGGTTGGTTATATTTTTATAGGAATTTATTCATTTCTTCTAGGTTATCTAATTTGTTGGCCATGCAATTGTTTCAGTAGTCTTTTTGATGTTTTGTATTTCTGTAGTATCAGTTGTAATGTCTCCTGTATAATTATTTGAATCTTCTCTCTTTTTTCTTAGTCTAGCTAAAGTCTTGTCAATTTTTTTAAATCCTCACCTGAGGATATGTTTTTATTGGTTAGAGAGAGAGAGAGGGGGGAAGAGAGGAAAACATTTATGTGAGAGAGAAACATTGATCAGTTGCCTCCTATACCCGCCCTGACCCTGGATGAACCCACAAGCTAGGTATGTGCCCTGACCAGGAATCAAACCCACAACCTTTGGGTGTATGGAACTGTGCTCCAACCATCTGAGCCACCCGGCCAGGGCGAGTCCTGTCAGTTTCATTTATTTTTTTGAAAAACACCTTTGAGTTTCATTGACTTTTTTTCTACTGTTTCTCTGGTCTCTGTTTTATTTATTTCTGTTCCGATTTTTGTTGTTTCCTTCCTTCTGCTAACTTTGGGCTTAGTATGCTCTTATTTTTCTAATTCCTTGATGTGTTGTTAGGTTGTTTATTTGATACCTTTTATTTTCTTAATATATGCATTTCTGGCTGTAAACTTTCCTCTCAGAGCTGCTTTTGCAGCATCCCACAGAGTTTCCTATGTTGTGTTTCCATTTCTATTTGTTTTTTCTGTATCTCAGTTATTCTAATAATGGTTTACTCAGTGGCTTCCCAGGGATCAAGCAGGCTTTCTTTGCTCTTTTTCGTCTTTTTGCTTTTTCTTCTTTAAGGTGGTAATTTCAAAATTCCCATCTTCTAACTCACTTATTCTGTCTTCCACTTGCTACTCTACTGCAGATGCTCTGTATTGCATTTTTTATTTCATTCATTGGGTTTTTCAGCTCCAGAATTTTTCTTTTTTCTTTTTTTTTAATGTAGTCTATCTCTTTAGAAAGGATCTCATTTTGAACCTCTGTTTTTTTATGAATTTGTTGAATTGTCTTTCTGAGTTATTTTGTAGCTTTTTGAGTTTATTCAAAATAGTATTTTGTCATTGAAATTATTTAGAGCTCTTTGCAGTATTCCAGTATAGGCAACCTGTACTGTGCAAAGCTATACATTACTGAGGAGGTGGAATGGACTAAATCCTGGGATTATTAGACAATTGTGGAAGCCTGTTGAATATGGAAGACTAACGGGTTGACTTATCCAAATGTCTGAACCTCAGTGTGCGGTGCATTTCCACCATGCTTCATTTCAGATGGTGACCATAGTTCTCAGGGATTCTTGGAGGTGTCACAGTAAGAATTGCAATTGTTACTGTGTCACCACCTGGTTCAAGGGATAACCCAAGATATTGCTTCAGTGTAATATTAAGGAATAACATGGGATACATCTTTTTCCCACCTTGCTTCATGTAGTCAGGGCAATGTATTGTTGCACCAAGGTGGTGCTCTTATCTCCTGCATATTTAATATAAAAATTGGCAGCAGCAAAATACATTCACACAAGCACACATTAGAATTCTGTTCCTGCTGCTTCCCCATCTGTAGCAGTAGCTTGTCAAAAGTCAGTGATTTAACTAAGCATCACCCCTGTGTCCTAGTGAAACACACTTTTCTAAAACATGCATAGTTTAACTAAGGCTTAAAAACAAAGCAAAGACATATTAAGCATTTGAAGAGAAGAAGAACAGGTTCATCTTCAAGAAAAGTCATTTCAAAGACATGGTTCCATACTTCCATAGAAACAGATGCCCTAACAGGACATGTCATCAGAAGACTTTTATGAAGTTTTTCAAAAGTAATAGCTTAAAATTTCTTAAATGTCTTTCTCTTTTATACCCCTTATCAGTATAGGGTTCAATTTTGGGATACATTCTTTACATATTTTACAAACTGACCATCACTATCCCATGAGAATTTTCACTTTAAATATTGCTAAATGTCATTTTCTGGGTAGAATTTTTCATTCCATAATCAGGTTCTGTCACTTATTTTGCAGTCTTTGTTGTAGGCATTCATTAGTTGGATGACATTTAAGACTGTCATTCCAATCTGGAGGGCTAAAGTGGCAGAACTGGGTGGAACATAGCTCCTCTTGCAGCTCACACATGGCCCCCAGAGTGGTGACAGCTGCTGCACTTTAGGCCTCAGGTACAGGAAAAAGGATTTTTAGCCTGGTGGGTCTCCATGTGGCTTGTGTCTACCCATGATGAAGGCAATTATGAATCCCATATTTTGGAAAAACTCTGCATTAATTTAGAAATTTGAGGCTGTACTAAACCCACGTGTAGGCATGGTATAGTTATTACCCCATGGGACACACTTCTTTGGAGGGAGAAAAGGAGTGGGATTTATCAACTGCCCCCCTTTTTTTTTTCTGTCTCTAGTTCCTCATTCATAGACTCATTATGAGGTAAGGTAGTTTGTTCCACATGATCTGTCTAGAATATTTACCATGGGACTCAACAGTGGGCTCTACTTTATTATGAAATTGTTGCCAGCTTGGTAACACCCTCACCCCCCCTTTACATGCTTTTCTTCTTTGCCTCATATAACTCTTGCTGCACTAGGATAACATCTCCCATCTCATGGGAGTTTGAAAGAATCCCATTCCCACGTAGTGAGAAACGTGTCTAAAGCCTGGCAATTATGCTTCAAAATGCTGGATAGAGGAAAAATAAGAGGGATCTGTGAATTCATGGCCACCAAGTTATTAAGACTCTGAAAAGATCCACTTTTATATAAAGCACTGAACATCTTAAATTCTTTGGCCGTCTGTTCTTCTGCCCATGGATGTTTCTGTTCTTCTTGAGATCCTTTAAGAACACTCGATTAGCATTTGAAAATATCAGTACCTAGTCTATTTCTGCATCTGATGCTGCCCCTACGTGGGTCATAGCTGACTGCCCAGCCATACTCTGCAGACAGTCCTCTTAGGATGTGAGCATGAACTCAGGAAAACATGAGGGCAACCTCGATAGCAGTGAATCTGATAGGGGCGGCAGGGTTGGGGGAAGACGCTGAGGATCACTCTCATTTGTTCAACACATCTCATCAATCTTAACATGACTAATAAAATTCAGTAGTGTTTAGTGTTCTTCGTGTCTAACCCGATTCTGCTAACTTCTCATTGTTGAGGCTTTGCTACAGATAACAGGAATCTCCTTCATGAAATAGTCTAACCTAATGAGGAATTAGGCTATCTTGAGAGTTATATTTACTCCCTGTCAGTTTTCCAGGTTTACTGAATTTCTTTACACACGGAGAAGGTTCTAGAAGGGAATCTGAGGAAGGAAACGAACAGAATGAGAGGTAAAGGAAAGATGGATATAGCAGATGTCAGCTGGATGAGCTCTACAACTCTTCTGTATGGTCATCAATACAATATATATTCCTATTTAAAGGAAGGAATTGTCAAGTTGGGACTCAGGCTGAAAGGGTTGGGCTTGATGTAGGACCAGGAATGCCACTCAGATCAGCCATGTACAGTAATCTTTCTGTGGAGTTGATTAATCTGGCTTATTTATATAATGTAAGTTATTCCCATATGCCAGAAGCTGTGGGAATGGGTCTGTGTTTATGGGACTAGCTAGTAATATGTATGTAATGGGGTCATGTACCATCCATATCCCCCTACAGGAATAAAAGACTTATTACCATAGCTGCTGGGAGTGTTGTGGCAAGACAGTGAGTCCTCAGCAGTCGGCCCACATTGAACTACATTCCTGAAAGTCATTCCCTCTTCTTGGGGTGGCCTGCATTCAATGTATCCTTGATGTAGGGGTATAAAGGCTTGGACTTCTCACTCCAATTCTGGAAAGGTTTGAAATACCATCCCAGGTTCAGAAAGCTTTGTAGTTTCAGCAGAGATGTTGTGGTGGTGGCATTGCCTCTGCAAATCCTGTTTCTTCCCTCCCACACATTGATCCCAGAAGCTTTCTAGCAGGCCTGCTACATGCTATTATTTGTTGCAGGTTGGATTCCCTGGGAAGTAGACTATAAGGTGATATTTAACTCCTGAGTCCAGTTGTCTTTAGGATTGTGATCTTTTACAAGGTACAAGCTTGTTCACAGTGAGTGTGCCAATCCCAGGGGAGTCCTTCTGCTTTGGCCCTAGTTCCCCTTTGACTAGTTAAGGGAACCAGGGTACCCTCATTTCTTTGGAGTGGAACTGGCACATTTCTGAAATCAATCTCTTTCACTTTCAAATACTTCTCATATGAAACTCTTTTCTCTTCAACTTTCAAAGCTAATTTATATCTCTATAGCCTCACCTGTGCTAGTCCCTAGGCTTCAATTAACACTGAAGCAGGAAGAAAATCTGGCTTCATATTGACTATAATTTGTCATACTGACAGACTGAGATCCTCTGAGCCCCAAGCCAGCCTTTACTGGATGAAATGAAATGGTGGCACAAATACACAGAGACAATGATGGCTCTCTTAGCATGAGTGTCTATCCTGAGGGAAACTCCAAGGGGAACTAACTATGAATGGTTGAATTGGTCTTCTGCCCTTTGACCCAGATTTTGTGACTATTGTGCATTTAAACCCAACCCTACATCTTGAAAATTTTCTCTTGGCCAAGAAGAGCTCTTCATCTTTGAGGTCCTAGTCTACCTGTAACGATTTCACCTTAGAAACATGAGTCATCTCAGTCACCCTTGGGAAGATGAATCAGCCCTGAGGAATGGAAGTCCTTTGTCTATATGAGGACTCAGACTTTTGGGACATGATCAAATTTCATTGGCATATGGGAAGGAGGTGGTTACTTGGCTTTTTGTTTGTTTGAGGACCTGAAAAAAAGAGGCCATGGAAAACGGTTCTGCCAGGAGAATGAGGTAGACTTTGATGTGGGAACCTAGCACCAGATGGACTCTGCCATTTTGAAGGTCATGGTGTGTCTCACCAATTACTTGAATTGGAAATAAGATTATAGTGTCTTTAAAAATACCTATTTCCTATCTCTGTCAATTGAAAAGCACCAGCTAGAGACTCTGATCAACCCAGTAGTAATGAGTGTCCCCAATGCCCAGGTTATTATAGCCTTTAAATATTCCAGGTCCATTCTTATGCCCTAGCATATGACTAAAATCCTACCCCAAAGTGGATTCAGCTACTTTTCCAAGGAGCCATGTGTTCTTTCAGTGGGAAATATCTTGTGAAAAAGCAAGGAAGCTGTCGATGTAGAAACTGTTAGTGATCCATGCAGGTCCCTTTAGGTTCCTTTTGCTGTTTCTGTGAGTCCCTCCTTTGGCTTTAATGTGCTCTTGCTTCCAACAGCCTGTGTCTTCAGCTCCATTTAGAGAGCTGACATCTGCTAGTGCTCAGAATGCAGGCCCAGAAAGTTAGAAATACCTGGGAGTTCACTCCCTCGACCCATGAAGGGCTTTGATTTGTCAGTTATTCCTCAGCATTTGCCCTGACTTGAAGCAAAAGACCTGGGCTTTCATAGCCCTGCGACTATCACGGCTCCTTGACTTGGCTTTGACCCTGTCCCTGACCTGTGACTCCACTTCCTTACTGGTTTCTCTGGGGAGTGAAACCAGTCACTCGTACATAAGTTCTTATCCAAGGGTCTGCTTCTGGGAAACTCAGGAAAAGTCCTGGGTATTCTAGGATCAAAACCACAAAATTTTGACAAGTTTTCTATGTAAACATTATAAAATTCAGTAGGGTCATATGTCAATTGGTAACTTAAACCCTTTACCACAAACAGAGAATGGAGAATCATTTACTTGGAAGTCGTAATAAACACTTCTGAGGGTTGTGGTTACTTCAAGCAGAATGTGAGTGAAAATGTGTAATTATAGAAAATACTAACCCTGCGATCTAAAATAGTAGATCTGGAATCTGTTTAGTGAAATCCGATATAGACTCCCTAAGAGGTCTATGATTTAGGAGCTTTTGGAAAATATCATATGGTGAATCTGGAGACATTCCAGAAAAGAAGAGATGGGTTTATTTTCTATGTAAATTAAGAGGGATTGGGATGCTATGGAGCCTCTTTGTTGTCTTTGTCATTCCTACATTTTTGTATTTGGAGGCAATGTCACACAACAGAGCATAGAATTGGCTTCCTGGGGCTGCATAGGGGCAGGGTGATGCAACCTGGAAGAGTGTGAGAGGGCTCCCCAGGGGATGAACCTACACCCCAAGGAAACAGGAGAGAACTGGGCAAACAAAACTTTCATGCAAAGACTGTTTGTTCAAAGGTACATTTAATCCATGCACACTTTCCAGATAAATTTGGATCATGTCTGTTCAGACAGCTGATAATTCTGCATGGCACACTGTGAGGTGGTGGCTAGCATAGTAACCTGTCACGTTGTGTCCTGGCTTATCTTACTTCTCTTTTCCCCCTCATTTTTATTGTCCTGGCCTTGCACTGTCCATAAGATGTCATCAGTTAAAGATTAATCTCTGACTCCAGCTCTGCTTTCTAGAGGATATCAGTGAAGACATTTATTGATTATTTTCTTAGAGGCAATCAAAAGATACTAAAAAAGAGAGTTCTAGGGACATTGCTAAGGGAAAATAATTGCATCTAGAATTCTATACTCAAATTACTTAAGTATAAAGACAATAGAGAGCATTTCAGACATATGACTCAGTTTACCCCATGCTTCTCAAATTCTGAAGAATGTGTAAGTATAGTTTTATTTCTCAGTTTCCAGGAACAGTAGTGAAGGAAAAAAAAAAAAGAAATCAAACTTAGTATTTAAATACTTGTGGATAATTTGGTTGTAAAGGTTAATATATTCTTTATAAAAGAGTTCCTAAAATAGTAGATCCAATTGTAAAGAAGAAAAAAAATGATGAAATAATATCCTTTAAATAAAATGACACAGAAAAATTAAAGTGAAAGGATATTAAAAAGTATCAGACAAACAGAAACTAAGCAAATATTTTATTTTGTTTAATATTAATATTATCACAAGGATATGAATATTAAAGGAAGCTAAGAGGTAAATTGAATATTGATAAGAGGCATATTCTACTAACATAAGTCAAATATTTATATAGAGAACATGCCAAAATATACAAAGCCAGAACTTTTAGAAATGAAAAACTGACAAAACCATAGAGGTGCATATATTCTTTCCAATTAGGGTTTTGGGTTTCTTTGGATATATTCTCAGAAGTTGGAATCACTGGGTCAAAAAGCAGTTCCTTTTTTTTTTTTTTTTTTTTGAGGGAACTCCATACTGGTTTCCACAGTGGCTGCACCAGTCTGCATTCCCACCAGCAGTGCACTAGGGTCCCCTTTTCTCCACACCCTCGCCAGCACTTCTTGTTTGTTGATTTCTTGATGGGGCCATTATGACAGGTGTGAGGTGATACCTCATTGTGGTTTTAATTTTCATCTCTATGGTTAGTGACATTGAGCATTTTTTCACGTCTATTGGTCATCAGTAGATGAGTGGATAAAAAAGCTGTGGTAGGTACATTTACATAATGGAATACTACTCGGCCATAAAAAAGAAGAAAATCTTACCTTTTGCAGTAGCATGGATTATTATGGAAATTATTATGCTAAGTGAAATAAGCCAGTCAGAGAAAGATAAATACCATAGGGTCTCACTTATATGTAGAATCTAATCAACAAAATAATTTAACACACAAAATAGAAACAGAAGCATAGATACATAGGACAGACTGACAGCCGTGAGAGGGGGGCTTGGTGAAAAAAGGTGAAGGGATTGAGACATAGACACAGACACCAGTATGGTGATAGCAAGAGGGAAAGGTGTGGGGGGAGGTGGAAGTTGGCAAAGGGGAGAAATGGGGACGGAAAGAGTCTTGACTTTGGATGGTGAGCGCACAATGCAACGTGTAGGTGATGTTTTATTGATTTGTACACTTGAAACCTGTATGGTTTTATTAACCAATGTCACCCTAATAAATTAAAATAAAATAAAAGAGAAAAGGAAAACTGACAAAACCAATCACACTATAATTTTAATACATTCCTATTGAAAACTAGAAGATCAAAGTAGAGCAAAAATAAGGCTAATAACAACCTTGACTTATTATATAGTTTGATTAAGGCAAGTCAACAATTAAAAAAGTTGAAAGTAGAATATAACATTTTAAGCACATTGCAATAAATTAACAGTATGGTGGTTACCAGGGGAAGGGGGGGCAGGGGTTAGTTAGAATAAAGGGGTCAAATGTATGGTGACAGAGGAATTTACTTTGGGTGGTGGGCACACAATGCAATATACAGACGATAGATCATAGAATTGTACTAATCTTATTAACCAATCTTATTAACCAATGCCACCCCAATAAATTTAATTAAAAAACAAGTAAATTAGTAGTTAACAAGTAGCAAAAAATATTCCTGAAAATTAAATAACTTAGGTTAATTTGTTTTAAATTTTTTCTTAAATCCATTCAGAAATTAGCAAAATGAAAACATTCTTTTAAGAATGTAGGATTTTAAGAATATAGTTAAAATAGAACTAAGAAGAAAATTTTATGAAATATTATTCATTACAGGACAGAGGGAAAATAAAGCAAACATTTAACTCAAGAATCTAGGGGAAAAATTAACCCAAAGAAAGTGAATGTAAAAAATCAATAAAGACAAAGCAGGAGTTTCTGGGGTTAAAGGGATTAGGGAAACCAATATATGATCAAGAAAACCTTGAAAGATGCTTCTTCTAAAATATCAGTAAAGAGACATTCCTGTGGCAAAACTAACTTTTTGCCAATGAATTTGAAAATATAGATAAAATGCATAATTCTCTAGGATGAAATTGACTCCAAAAGATGAAAACTCCCTGGCAGGCCCATTAGTATGAGTATTGGGTTAACATCACACCTGATCCCAGCCTGCCTGACTTCTGGGTCCTCTTGGGAGACTACAGAGTTAAGGTCAGGGTGGGCCGTGTGGTGCCCCATGTGCTGTGAGCCCCCATCTGAGGGACTGCTTTGGGTCGATGGAGACGGGAGCTCGAGTACAGGCTGTGGTCCCACATGACTGGAGTGGTGTAAAAGCTGTGGGAAACAGAAGCTGTGGCGTCCGTATGTCACACTGACACCCACACACCTTGGCTCTCCTTCAGGGCAGTTGTACACACCTCATAGGTAAGAAGGGGCAAAAGAAATCATAAACCGGGGTAGCTGCTGGTCCTCTGGAAAGGTAAGAATGCTGTGTTTCTTGAGCTGTATCTTTCTGTAAAGCTGAGTAAACACAGTATTAGATTAAAGCTACTGTGTCTCCTGAGTCTGACTGCAGATTAGAATCTCTAATAGCCACTAACATTATTGGTAGTTAAAGATGAGGCCTGGATGGTTTCAGTAACTAGTTTTAAAGAACCTTCAGGGAATAGACTTTTTTTTTTTTTTTGTTCCTGTTATTTAAATGGTTCTGGAGCACAGAGTAAGATGCAAAGCTTCTCAGTTTATTTACTAGCATAACCTTTTTACCTAAATAAGACAATTTGAATACTTAAAAGTGTAGGCCAATTTCACTTTTAATGAGAGAGAAATCCTAACAAAACATACTTGTAAATTTTAATAATCTTTCAAATTAAAAAATATACAATCTATTTGACCCATAGTTCTAATTCCAGGAATTAATTCTAGAGAAGTACATGTACATGTATGTAAAGATACATGGGTAACTCATTATTTAAGGCATTATAAGCATGACAAAAATGAAATCAACCTAAAGTCCCACCAACAGGGAAATGATTAAATAAATCACATTATATCCATTCTATGGAATAGCTACATAGAATTATGAGGATTAAATGGTAATGTGCATGTGTGTATGTCTCTACATATTGCATTTAGAGCATGGATATGGAGCTGGAAGTTTCTGTCCAGGCTGTGCAACCTTGTACAAATCTCCTGACTTTTAATCCTGAAGTTCTATGACTCATAAGTATTTCATGAGAATTAATGGAGAGTTTTATATTCAAGTCTTTTTAGGCTGTAATATGCTCTCAAGATATTAAAGATCAGAATATTCAGAGATAGTAAAGATTATGATTTTAAATGATGGCAAGTTTCCAAGATTACCTTGCATCCAATTAGTAGCTAGGGAAAAGGAACATTACCCATGTCAGTAACACCAAATAGAAGAGTGACTGGCACATTAGGAAGTACTATAAGCATCAGCTATTACACCACACTGCCTTTATAGACCATCTTCAGATATCACATCCATTTATTGGCTTTCAACTTTCACCCAGCCCTTCTCATTATCCAGAGAGAATGGATGTAAGTCTGATCTAGACCAATAATGATATCCTCTAAGACCACTCTCTAAAGCTCCACTGTGTCTGATTGTGGGGTTTTATTTTTGGGGCTAGGGGAATGTCCAGTAAACCATCTGCTCTTTAAACTGTGATAGGCAATTTAATTGGTTTCCTAGTGGAACATTAGAGGGATAACTGAAAGACATCAACATTTACAGTCTTGAGTTAAACTAGGGTCAATCTGACAAAACATAATGATAAACTAGGCAGCCATGTGAAAGAACAGAATAACTAAAGTTGTGTGCTGTAGAGAGTCTATCATCAAAGTCAATTTTTGAGGGGACGGAGTAGTTAGATTCTGATCTCAGTTCTGAAAGAGTGTGTTGAAATGGCCTCTGTGCCGGGTCTACAGGGTTTATTGAGTGAAGGAGATCTAACTAGTAACTCGTTACAGGTCTGAGCCTCTGACATTGATGTCATTCAATTAGGAAGTGGATGTCCGATGTAGTATTACCCCTTACAGTGGCATTTAAAGAATAAAAGTCATTTGTTAAACCTTAAAGGAAACAGTGGCAGGATCAGCAAAGTTCAGCATATGGTTGACTCTATGATTTGAGCAGGTTCAGTGTTTAACTTAGTCTTATTTCATCTGATTCGAATTATCTGAGTGGCTAGAGGTCATCTCTTCTAATTTCAAAGAGTGGAAAAGAGGAACAGAGGTTAACTTGTTAAAGTAACCCTACTTCCACCTTGAATGAGCTAAACCTCAGATCAAGGTTTTCTGATTCTTGGCTCATTTCTTTTTACACTGGATAAAACTACCCCCAGCTCTACTTAAAAAAAAAAAAAAAAAATGTTTTCTTTGATTTCATTGATATATATATTTTAATATGTTTTCATTGATTTCAGAGAGAGGAAGGGAGAGGGAGAGGGATAGAAACATCTATGAGAGAGAAACATCAATCCGCTGCCTCCTGACCCCTCAACCCAGACATGTTCCCTGACTGGGAATCAAACCAGCAACTTCCAGGTGCATGAGACAATAATACTCAACCAACTGAGCCACACCAGCCAGGCTCCCCAGCTCTATTTTTAACTACATCTGTTACAGGTTGAGTTGTGTTCCCCTCAAAAGATACGTTGAATTCCCAACTTCCTGTACCTATGAATGTGACCTGATTTGGGAATAAAGTCATTTCAGACGTAATTAGCTAAGATGAGCTCATATTAGAGTAGGGTGGCCCCTTCATGCAATATGACTGGTGTCTGTATTAGAAAAAAATTTGGACACTAACACAGAGGAAAGACAGCCATGTGAAGACAGAGATTAGAATTATGCTGCCATAAACAAAGGAACACCTGAGGCTACCAAAAACTGGACCAGGCAAGGAAGGATCCTTCCCTAGAGGCTTTGGAAGAAGCATAGCCCAGCCGACACCTTGATGTCAGACTTCTAGCCTCCAGAATGATAAGAGAATTCATTTCTGTTGCTTTGAAATTTGTGGTATTTGTTACAGCATCCCTAGGAAACTAATATAACATCCAAAACTTGATTTTGTGGCCTTGTATGATGGTGCCATATTTATACCATAGCCGTAGACAGGTTTCAGCAGTAGAGGCGGTAGATAATTTAGAGTTAGTGCTGAGTTTGGTTGGCTGAACCAGAAGGTCTGATGCGTAATAAACCAAGCCTCTGAAACCTTCATGTTAAAAACTTTTAGCATCTTAATAACATCAATATAAACTTCTGGTTGCTTATATAATGCATTCTAATGAATTATAATAAAATGGACACAGCTTAGTGAGTATACATATTGGCTCAACATCTGACAGGTCTGATTACTCCAGATTGTCTAATAATCATGCATTCCCGTATTATTTACACTCCAAGAGCTGCCGTCAAGGAAATAGCTCTTCTATAATGATCATGACTCTTTGCAGAGTTAAAATCCTCCACTTCTACTTTAATAGCAGAATAACAAAATGATTATAAAAGGTATGCCTGTGTGTGGAACGGCCAGGTGGACTTTAATATAGTGAAGCCAGCTGAAGTTTAACCCCAAATATCTGATGAGTGCCCCAGATGCCTCTGCTTAGAATAGAGGGGGGAATGGAACAGACACTGGCCTTTCCTGTAAGTATTTAATTTAACATGGGGAATAAGTTGGCCATTAGAATAACTCCTATTTAATCACAGTGTTGACAAGTTTTATGAGGATAAGCATAAGTGGGGGAGTATATATAAGAGAGAAAGCCTGAGCTGTTTGGTAGAGAGAAAGGCATCCGAGCAACTGATAAAAGCTTTGTTTCTGGACAATTAGTAGGAAGCTCACAGCCCTCATTCAATCCATCAGTAAATTCAGTGAGCTCTCCTTTCAAACTGTATCTTTAATTTAACCATTTCATTGCCTGTATTGCTAATGCTGTGATGGCCATTTCCCTCTCTGCCACCTTAGCACCTGGACTATTTCAAAGTCCTCCTTCATGGGCTCTTGCTTCTACCCTCATTTCCTTACAGTCTATTCTTATCTCAAACAGCTAGATTCAGCTTTGAAAAATATGATCCAGATCATGTCAGTCTTCTCTCCAAACACTCCAATAACTTCCCAAACTGGAGTAAAATCCAGAATCCTTACAATGGTCTGTGGTCAATAAGCCACCTTTCTGACCTTGTCTTCTTCTGCCCTCTGCCTCCCCCACTCTGATCTAGCAAAGGAAAAGGAGGGGTGGGCAGGACCAAATCAACTGGGCTACAGAGAGCAAATTAGGATGAGGGCCCAAATCCCTAAGAGAAAGTTTTAAATGAGGAAGTGATCATACATGTACATACTACAACACTCTGGTTGTGTGTGGAGAATGGTTGGGAGATGACAAGTTTGGAGCAGCCCACTACAGTGATCGGGATGGGAGATGAGATGTGGCTGAGACCGGTGGGGTAGGGGTGTAGAGATAGAGGGTCTGTGGACAAGGTTGGAGATGTTTGGGGAAAACTGTCAAGACTTCTAAGGGAGCACAAATGAAGATGCTGCCCCTTGCTGCGTCAAGGAATCTGGAGATGGAGTAGGTTTATGTTCTGACATTAGGGGCTGGCAGACAGATCATGAATTCTACTTTAGACATATTGTCTTTCTGCCAGAACTCTTTGACAGCCAGGCCTACTTTTCTAATCAACCAGTTGACATTTCTCCTCACATATATTATAGGCATCTCAAAGCTTATAATATGTAGTCTGTAGATGGTATTTAAACTTATAGAAAAGCTCTACTAAGGAGATGTGTAAGAAGCAAACAGATGAGAGACTAGACTTGCCCTGAGACATTCCAACTTGTAACAGAGATCAGGCAGAAAAGAAAAATCCTGAGAAGATACGCCCCCTTCCCTCCCTTAGAGATTCTAATCAATTTTTGACAGACAAAGAAACAGATGCCAAGAGCAATAAGGCAACTTGCCTGATCTCATGGGTAGTGGAACAGTGAGATTAAGTAAACTCTTTCTGGATCTGGTAGGGTAGAAAGAGTAAAAAAAAAAATAAGTCAAAATAAGAGATTTTGAACTCTCAGCAAAGTACTTAGTTCACACTACCACGATCACTTTGGACAAAGGGTCTTGCATATGTTCCTATCTTGTTTCATCTGAAATCTATGTCCACTCCCATTAGAAATATCTAGAAAAGATATTTCCATTTTTCTTTTTCTTTTTTTCAGCAATCCCCTTCCTCTCCACTCTCATCAGACTAAAAATTCCTGCAAGTTACAAAACTTCTTTTAATTTTAAAATATCTATCTAGCTGATTACCTACCTACCTACCTACCAATCTATGTCTGATTCCTCCTTTTCTTAGATATGGAAAAATGGAGCTCAAATGTTTGCAACTCTTAACCACTGTCAGTATGTAATAAATTGTTGATAGACATGTATTTAAATAGAATATGCAGAATGTGAAAGTGCATTTTTAAAAGTTTAACCCCAGAGACTTTTCAGTGTGTTCTAGGGGGAGCTGTAATTCTCACTGTTCTAGATAAAGAACAGATTCAGATCATTATTAACATTCTGCTCCTCACAGTAGGGGAAACTTTTGCAATAAGTTATGCTCATCAAAGCTCCCGTAGACCTTTATAAACAAGGCTCCTGAGCCCTTGAAAGCTGTGTCTACTAACTTTATAAAGGATGCAGAAACCAGTTAAGACAAATCGCCAACTCCAAATGTAGATCCCAGAGAAGAGCCACCAGATCAATGTTAGTGGACCCCCTCAATCTCCTCAAAAGAACCTTATCTCTCTAGAGTTATCACAAAATTATAAGTTAGTACTTCAATGCCCTTTACAAAGGGTTTAAGTCCTTTGCTCTTCCCCACAAACAACATTTTAGTCAAAATGTACTTGAGCTCCAATTGCTTGGTGAAAAATAGGTCACTGCTAGTCATGTTTAGCATTCTTCTTTCTTCCCCTTGAGGACAGAATCTGCCTTCAGACTATTTTTCACACAGAATGCGGATTAGTGCCTCTTTATCAATGCTGTCCATATCCCCACTCAGTATACTTTATTATCACTGCTAGAAGGTGCTTCTCAGAGACTGAGTTGTAGAGCTATATAAAAAATCAAGCTCCCCAAAGCCAGGGAAAATTGAAATGTCACTCTTTACAAGGAGTTTTAGGGGGGAGACTAAGCATTTACTTCAATACAGACGATCCATTCTATGGCCTAGTTTAGAAACTTTCAAAATCAATTTTAAATCTTTTCTTTATAGCTTTCACATCTCCTCAATGTCATCCCCTTTTTATTATGAAATTGTTTCAACCAGGCAACACAGGCTGGGGCGGGGCGGGCCCGGGGAGGGTAGGAGGCAGGCTGGCGATTGATTTATTGTCGGGGCTCTGTCCCTTGGCCCCTCCTGCTCTCCTCAGCCCCACTCAGCAGCCTGGCTGCTGGCCTGGGTGCCTGCCCCTGATGCATTGAGCCTGCCTGCTGTTTGGCAGACATTTCCCTTTGTTTGTGCTCCTTGTGCTGCTCTAATAACCCTCCTCAAGGCCAAATTAGATTTATATGGAAGGGGAAGTCAGCTAGAGGCTTCAGAATGACTGTGCTAATTAGAAACCAAAATATAAACAGCAACTCCACATGGATGTATTAAATAGGCCAGCATTCTCCACAGCAAATCAAATTAAGAGAAATCCCATTATCTCGCTCAGGGCTTCTGCATTTTTTTTTTCTGACCGCCTGTTTTCATGTTTGAACAGAATGAGGCTGCGACTATATTTCATTACAGGTCTGGTTCTAAACGAAAGCCTTTTTCTCCCTTGCCCCAAATTACAATGCTACCCAGCCATTATTCATAATTAAACCAAACTAATTTTTAAAAAATCCAGTGTAAGTTTATGTATCACCCTCCAAAGAGTTTTAGGTTTCATGGCAGCCTCAAATATTTCATTTATCCTCACCAGCTTGGCTTCAGTGCAAACTGCTCACCACAAAGTATTCTCAACAGCTCTCTGAAAAGCCCCATGTATCCTATGAGAGTTTATGTTTATTAATATCTGCTATAGGAAATGAATATTCTGTCTATTAATCTTTAACCCTGTGCAGTCAGGCTAATTCTGCAAGGGGATATGAGAACAAAAGTAGCCTGTCTCCTTTAAAATGAACCTGCACTAGTGCTCAGGGAGTTTTGGGTACTTAATATTAGAGGGGACAAAGCAGCTGGGGAGGGCAGTCACCTATGCAGCCAACAGGCTTTGTTTGAAGACTTGTATCCAAGTTGGACGCAAAGAATGACACTTTATGATCAGTAGGATTGGACCAAAAAATCAAGTGGGATAGCTCAAAATTACTCTTTAGGCTTTAAAAAGGAGGCAACAATAATATCCTTAACATGTTAGACACAGAGTCATTGAATAAAGTCTGCATGATTCAATAGATGTTTTGTTTTTTTTTAATTTATCTTTATTGCTGAAAGTATTACAAATGTCCCCCTTTTCCTCCATTGATCCCCTCCACCCTGCATCCACCCCACCCTCAGGCCTTCCCCATACCAATGTCTGTGTCCATGGAGTATGCATATAAGCATGTAAGTTCTTTGATTAATCTCTCCTCACCCACTCCCCCTCCCCTGCCTTCCCTCTGAGATCCCTCAGTCTGTTCCGTGTTTCTGTGTCTCTGGATCTATTTTGTTCATCAGTTTATTTTGTTCATTATATTCCACATATAAGTGAGGTCATGTGGTACTTGTCTTTCTCTGCCTGGCTTATTTCGCTTAGCATAATACTCTCCAGTTCCCTCCATGCTGTCCCAAAAGGTACGAGACCCTTCTTCTTTACAGCTGCATAGTATTCCACAGTGTAAATGTCCCACAGCTTTTTTATCCTCTCATCTACTGCTGGCCACTTGGGCTGTTTCCAGATCTTAGCTATTGTAAATTGCACTGCTAGGAACATAGGGGTGCATAAGTTCTTTCTGATTAGTGTTTCAGGATTCTTAGGATATATTACTAGCAGTGGGATCACTGGGTCAAATGGCAGTACAATTTTTAATTTTTTGAGGAAACTCCATAGTTTTCCACAGTGGCTGCCCCAGTCTGCATTCCCACCAGCAGTGCACTAGGGCTCCCCTTTCTCCACATCCTCGCCAGTACTTCTTGTTTGTTGATTTGTTGATGGTAGTCATTCTGACAGTTGTGAAGTGATACCTCAGTGTGGTTTTAATTTGCATCTCTCTGATGATTAGTGACTTTGAGCAATTTTTCATGTCTCTTGGCCATCTGTATGTCCTCTTTGGAGAAGTGTCTGTTTAGGTCCTTTGCCCATTTTTCCATTGGATTGTTTGTCTTCCTTTTGTTAAGCTGTATGAGTTTCTCATGTATTTTGGATATTAACCCTTTATCAGATGTGTCATTGGCAAATATGTTCTCCCATACAGTGGGCTCCCATTTTGTTTTATTGATGGTATCTTTTACTGTGCAGAGCTTTTTATTTTGATGAAGTCCCATTTGTTTATTTTCTCTTTTGTTTCTCTTGCCCTAGGAGATGTATCAGCTATGAGAGATGTCTGAGATTTTGCTATGTTTTCTTGTAGGATTTTTATTGTTTCATGTCTTACATTTAAGTTTTTTATGTATTTTGAGTTTGTGTGTATGGTGTAAGTTTGTGGTCTAGTTTCATTTTTTTGCATGTGCCTGTCCAGTCTTCCCAGCACCATTTATTGAAGAGGCTGTCTTTACTCCACTGTATGTTCTTGCCTCCTTTATCAAATATTAATTGAGCGTAATGGCTTGGGTTGATTTCTGGGTTCTCTGTTCTGTTCCACTGATCTATATGTTTGTTCTTCTGCCAGTACCAGGCTGTTTTGATTACAGTGGCTTTGTAGTATAACTTGATATCTGGTATTGTGATCCCACCAACTTTGTTATTCCTTTTCAAGATTGCAGCGGCTATTCAGCATCTTTTTTGGTTCCATATAAATTTTCGAAGTGTTTGTTCTAGATCTGTGAAATATGCTGTTGGTATTTTAATAGGGATTACATTGAATTTATAGATTGCTCTGGGTAGTATGGACATTTTAATGATGTTGATTCTTCCAGTCCATGAACACGGTATATTCTTTCACTTATTTATATCTTCCTCTATCTCTTTTAGCAATATCTTATAGTTTTATGAGTACAAGTCTTTTACCTCCTTGGTTAAGTTTATTCCTAAGTATTTTAGTTTTTTTGTTGCAGTGGTAAATGGGATGTTTTTTTAGTTTCTCTTTCTGAGAGTACATTATTGGTGTATAAAAATGCCATCAATTTCTGGGTGTTAATTTTGTATCCTCCTACCTTGCCGAATTTATTTATTAAATCTAGTAGTTTTCTGGTGGAGTCCTTACGATTTTCTATGTACAATATCGTGTCATCTGCAGATAATGACAGTTTTACTTCCTCCTTTCCAATTTGGATGCATTTTATGTTTTATTCTTGTCTGATCACTGTGGCTAGGACTACCAGTACTATGTTGAATAAGAGTGGTGAAAGTGGACACCCCTGTCTTGGTCCTGTTCTTAGGGGAAATGGTTTGTTTTTGCCCACTGAGTATGATGTTGGCTGTAGGTTTGTCATATATGGCCTTTATTATGTTGAGGTATGTTCCCTCTATTCCCACTATGCTGAGAGTTTTTAATCAAAAATGGGTGTTGGATCTTTGTCAAATGCTTTTTCTGCATCAATTGATATGATCATGTGATTTTTGTCTTTCAATTTAAATGATGTATCGTATTTATTAATTTGTGAATATTGTACCAGCCTTGCATCCCTGGAATAAATCCTTGGGAAAATCCCACTTGGTCATGGTATATGATATTTTTAATATATTGCTGGATCTGATTTGCTAATATTTTGTTGAAGATTTTAGCATCTATGTTCATCAGGGATATTGGCCTGTAATTATTTTTCTTTGTAGTGTCTTTATCTGGTTTTGGAATTAGGCTAATTCTGGCCTTGTAAAAAGAGCTCAAAAGTGTTCCTTACTCTTGTTCCTTATTTTTTGGAATAGTTTGAGGAGGATAGGTGTTAGTTCTTCTTTGAATGTTTGGTAAAACTTCCCTGTGAAGCCATTTGGGCCAGGGCTTTTGTGTGCTGGGAGCCCTTTGATTACTGCTTCAACTTCATCAGCAGTTATAGGCCTACTCAGGTTTTCTGACCCTTCTTGATTGAGTTTTGGCAGGTTGTATATTTCTAGGAATTTGTCCATTTCATTCAGGTTGTCCAGCTTGGTGGCATATATAGTTGTTCATAGTATTTTCTTACAATCCTTTGTGTTTCTGTTGGGTCAGTTGTTACTTCACCTCCTTCATTTCTGATTTTGTTTATTTGGGTACTCTCTCTCTGTTTCTTGATGATTCTGGCTAAGAGTTCATCAATTTTGTTTATCTCTTCAAAGGAACTAGCTCTTGGTTTCATTGATCTTATGTATTTTTTTTTAGTCTCTATGTCATTTATTTCTGCTCTGATCTTTATTATTTCCTTCCTTCTACTTACTCTGAGATTTTCTTGTTCTCTAACTCTTTAAGTTGTAGGGTTAGAGAGTCTATTAGAAGTTTTTCTTGTTTTTTGAGGTAGGCTTGTAGTGCTATGAACTTCCCTCTCAAGACTACTTTCATTGTGCCCCGTAGATTTGAGACATTTTCACTTAATTTCCAGGAAGCTTTTGATTTCTTTCTTGATCTCTTTGGTAACCCATTCATTGTTTAATAACATGCTATTTAACTTCCATGTGGAATCTTTTTTAGTGTTTTTATTGTAGTTGATTTCTAATTTTACGCCACTGTGGTCTGAGAAGATGTCTGATATGATTTCAGTCTTCTTGAACTTGTAGAGACTTGTTTTGTGTTCTAACATGTGGTCTATCTTTGAGAATGTCCCATGTGCACTTGAGAAGAATGTATATTCTGCACCTTTGGGGTGGAATGTTCTGTAAATGTCAGTTAAATCCATCTAATCCAGTGTGTCATTTAGGGTCACTGTTTCCTTGTTGATTTTTTGTCTGGAAGGCCTATTGAGTGAAGTCAGTGGGGTGTTAAAGTCCCCTACTATGACTGTATCACTGTTAATCTCTCCCTTTAAGTTCTTCAGAAGTTTTCTTTAATAAATTGAGGTGCTCTTATATTGGGTGCATATATGTTTATCAAAGTTATATGCTCTTGTTGGATTGATCCCTGTATTATTATGTAATGACCTTTCTTGTCTCTCATTATGGTCTTCATTTTGAAGTCTATTTTGTCCAATTTGAGTATTGCTACCCCAGCTTTTTTTACATTTCCATTTGCATGGAAAATTTTTTCCATCCTTTCACTCTCATTCCGTGTGGATCTTTTGTTCTGAGGTGGGTCTCTTATAGACAGCATATATTTGGGTCATATTTACTTATCTACTCAGCCACCTTATGTCTTTTTATTGGAGCATTTTATCCATTTACATTGAAGGTTATTATTGATAGATATCTATTGCCATTTCAATTCTTTATGCCTATGTTTCTCTCTCTCTCTCTCTCTGTCTGTCTGTCTCTCTCTCTCTCTTTCTACTTATTATAGTGGTCTCTTTAACATTTCCTGCAATGCTGGTTTGGTGGTAATAAACTCCTTTAGACTTTTTGTTTTGTTTGCAAAGATCTTTATTTCACCATCTATTTTGAAGGATAGCCTTGCTGGATAGGGTAGTCTTGGTCTCAGATCCTTGTTTTGCATTACCATGAATAATTCATGCCATTCTCTTCTGGCCTGTAGAGTTTCTGATGAGAAGTCAGCTGACAGTCTTCTGGGAGCTCCTTTGTAAGTAACAGATTGCTTTTCTCTTGCTGCCTTTGAGAGTCTCTCTTTGTCTTGAATTTCTAGCATTTTAATTATGATGTGCCTGGGTGTGGGCTCTTTGGATTCTTCTTGCTTGGGACTCTCTGTGCCTCCTGAACTTGTGTCACTTTTTCCTTCACCAGGTTAGGAAAGTTTTCTGCCATTATTTCTTCAAACAGGTTCTCTAACCCTTGCTTACTTTTGACCTCTTCTGGTACTCTTATGTTGTGATTATTGTTATGTTTAATGTTGTCCCACAGCTCCCTTAGACTGTCCTCCTGTTTTTAAATTGTTTTTTCTATTTGGATCTCTGATTGATCTTTTTTTCCTACCCTGTCTTCTAACTTGCTGATCTTATCTGATCCTCAGCTCTCTCCAATCTACTGTTATTCCTTCCAATGTTTTCTTTATTTCTGCTATGTGATTCTTCATTTCTGACTAGTCATTTTCCATAGTTTCCATATCTTTTTTCATGCTGTTGAGCATCCTTGCAATCAGTATTATGAACGCTATATCTGATAGATTGCTTATCTCTATTTCATCTAGCTCTTTTTCTGGAGACTTCTCTTTTTCTTTCATTTGGGGCTTATTTTTTTTGTTTCCCCAGTTTGGCTGCCTATTTGGGTTTGTTTCTATGTATTAGGTAGTCCTGCTAGGACTCTCAGTCTTTTTGGAAGGTCTCTGTTGCAGGCCAATGTCAGATGCTGTTTTGTGACTGGCCCTTGAGTACCCTGTTTGGAGCTATCAACAACCCACAGCTTGAGTTCCCCTCTGTTGGGGCTGGGTGCATTTGGACAGGAGCAAGATGCACACCAAAGCCTGCTTTTCCAAAGCCCGGGTCCAGAAGCAGATCAGGCAAAGACTCAAAGCACTCTGAGGTCTGCCTCTGGCTGCAGGCTGATTAATCTTATTCTCTTAGTGAGCCTCAGGCTATAGAAACTCCAAGGGGTGGGGTGGCTGATTATTATCAGTTTCTTAATGAGCTTCAGGCTATAGAACTCCTGGGGGTAGGGCCAGAGGTTTTCCAGTAGGGTGGGGCAATTGCTTCCCCCTCAGGCAAAAGCTGCCTGGAAGGTAAATATCTGCCTGTGAAAGATGTCCTCTGCAGTATGGGGGAATGACTTGGCACAGGAATTCAGAGGGGTGCCCTCTGAGCTATCTCCAGAGCCCAAAACCCTAGGTTCTCCTCACATAGCTCCAGTTTACTCTGCCCTCCCTCTGTTGAAGCCCAAGGTGAGTGGCTGCACACGAAACTTTGTGCATTCTTTAAGAGAATGCCTGCATTTCCAGATGTCTCTCTCTGGGAGACAGAAACCTAGCTGCTTTTCACAGCCAGGTGTTATGTGAGCACCTTTCTCAGTTCTGGTGTTCTTGGCTGGGAAGCCGAGCCTGGGGTTTAGGCCCCAGAGTTCTCAGTGGAAACCCCCTACAGCTGAGATATCCCTCTAGACCTTCAGCTCCTGCCTGTGGGAGACCAACCAGACCTCTTGAGCCTCCATACTTCCTACCAGTCTCTATGCAGCCTCTGCTTTACATCCTTGGTTATGAGGGTGCTCTCAAGCTTGTCTTCAGTTGCAGTTGATTATTCAGGATGGTTTTTCTATATTTTAGTTATAATTCTAGTTTGTTCCCAGGAGAGTGTCAGTGTAGCTTCCACTCAGTCCGCCACCATCTCTAATCTCCTAGATGTTTCTTCTTTCAATTTTATCGGTTTGCAAAATTCATGAGGTTAATAAGTATTAAAAATCTCATTACTGTACCATATCAGATAGGGATGTAGCTCGAGGGTGTAATAAACTAGTTCTGTTGTAGAAATTCCATCAAAAAGCAAGACTGCACTTACCCAGCATTAGAAAAACCTCTATATCTCTCAGCATACAACTTAATGTAATGAAAATATTACATACGGGGTTTCTGAAAGCTCACAATTCAAATCCTGAAATTCGTTGGCTTCTCATATAAAGTTAGAGCCAGTGGTTATTAAAGTTTGAAAGAGATTCACGGTCTGCATAGTGTTTTTGGTCTAGCAATAGATATACTGGGCAGTTACATCAATAGCCATATTTTACCTTTTTTGAAAATCCTGTACGACTTTCCTGAAGCCGTACTAGTTCTAAATACTTTGTGTGGCATAACTGTTCCTCTTCCTTCCTGTAGAGGTCATAAATCAATATTGATAGAGTTTAATAGGTGCCTACTTCCTTCTAGGTAGAAGGGAAGGTTTTCCAGCTTTCATCAGTAATGACTCTACTAATTCCTTTTCCTATACTTTTCCTCCTCTAAAGCTCCCAGCTCACCCTTGGAGCCCACATCACTCCCAGCTAGCTGTGAGATACGCAGTTGCCCTCAAATATTACTCTGCTTTAACAGATAACTTAAGACAGATTACCATTAGAGATACATTGGGGGTCCTTAATTATAAAAGGCAACCAGATCAGGGGAAATCCCACATAGAAATTTAAGCTCCTTTGATAAAACATGAGATATTTTCTCACCAGCCCTTAGGTTATTTTAAGTACAGCAGGCCGAGAAGGTAGGTTTGGAAGATATATTGCTTCCCTCTCTATGACTTTTTGCCTCCTAAAGAACTCATTTTCAGGGAGCAGATAGGGCTCCATCTATGATCTCAAGGAGCTTAGGCTCTTATCCCAGCTGATAAATCATGATTTGCCTAAACCAGTCATAGATATCTACTTCCTCAGATTGATATAAGTGCAGGGGAAGGGAAGGGCAAGGAAAACAATTCAGTTTTGGAAAATGAGCTCTACAGGAACACTGGTGTTTTATTCCAAAAGGGAAGCCATCCTCAGCAAAGCATTAGGAGGGATAGGCCTTTGACTCCTTCCTCATTCCTCCTGCCTGGAAGTCAAATGAGATGCATGGAGGTCATCTTGCTATCACAAACTGAAAAGCTGGTGGGGAAAAAAATCCGACATTTTAAAGATGAGAAATAAAGAGCCTGAGCCCATTACATCACCATTGAACCTACCTCCAGAATCGTTATTGTGTGAGAAAGATAAACCTCCATTTTTAAAGTACCTCCAAGCTTGTTTTTTGTAGCAGGAAGCATTCCTATTTCTAGGTAACTCAGTTGCTGACAGGCATGAGCATTCTCAGGCCACATTGTATTCTCCATTGCCAGTGCAGCATTTTTAGAACTGGAATCCTGTTCTTCCCACCATAGCTGGTGTGTATATACAGCAGTCAGACTTTGGATCATTGTATTAGTCAACTTGGGCTGTATTATAAAATACCACAGGCTGGGTGGCTTAACCAACAGAGATCATTTTCTCACAGTTCTGGAGGCTGAAAGTCAGACCAGGGTGTCAGCGTGGTCGGATTCTGGGGAGAGCTCTCTTCCTGGCTTGCAGATGTCCGTCGTCATGTTCCTCTTACGTCAAAGAGAGAGCTCTGGTGCCTCTTCCAGTTTTTTTGTTTGTTTGCTTGTTTTTTGATAAGGGCACTAATCCCCTCATTAGGGCCCTGCTTTCATGACCTCATCTAAACATAATTATCTCCCAAAGGTCTCATATCCAAATACCATCACATCGGAGGTTAGGGCTTTAACATGTGTGTTTTAGGGGGACACACTTCAGTCCATAGCAATATTCATCTGTACTATTTTACTTCTCAGCCCTCAGAGTCTTGTATTTATGAGGTAAATAAGAAGAAATATATATCACTAAAATGGCAGGGCTACTCGCTATGCTGGCTTCACAGGCTTGTTGGAGCATATGCGAAAAGAAAGGATTTGCCCGGGCCTACCAGTTTGCACTTGCCTAGCACATCCGCATATCATGTTTCCTCCTTCGGAAGTCCAGTCTCCCATCTTTTCTTCCTGGCCCCTTGCATTGTGCACTTGGTTCCTTCCTTCATTTATATGCACCCGCCCTGTATCTAGTCAGCTTCCCTAAGTGTAACAGGTCTAGATTTCAGTCCGCAGCAAATATGAAAACATGCAGCCTTATTTTTTAGAACTGATCTCATCTTACTGAGTCCCCACTAGGAATGAGTCATAAAATATTCTAAACACTTCAAACTCATCAAATGAGTCACTTCAGTTTAAAACAAGGATAAATCCAGGATTTTTTTTGTTTCTTCTACTCTCATTCCCTGGGGCTTCTGACAGTGATGGCAGAGGTCCTGGAATAAATGAACAAACTCCCACCAGTGTCTGAAGACACCAAACAGGTGAAGCTGCCTGTATGTGAGCTTGGTCAATAGTGCAACTCTATCTTCTACATCTCTTTCCTGGACAACTGCAATGGTTTCCTTACTGATCTCCACACACTGACCATTTTAAATATGTGCCTTCATTGGTTCACTATTCAAACAATATAGAATGATATAAAATATGAATTTCAAGTCTCCTTCCCAAGGTCCAATCCTATTATCAAGGGACAATAACTTAATACAAATTCTATGGTTTGCATTATAACTTTAAAGCTGACAAGAAGTGAAAAAAAATAAAAAATGAGTTTTTAGACAAGATTTATCATCTCTGCTGGGAAAGATGAAGAATTTACTAAATTTACTGAACCTCTTACCTCTACTACCAAATCTGTTAATTATAGTTACAGAAAAGATTGTAAATGTCAATGCTTGATTTAAAAATAAATTATAACTAAGTTCCCATTCTTTGGTTTATAGATTCAACCCATAGATAATGAATGACATTGATCATATTATGTAAATGTCCTTTTAAAACAAATTAATATGAGTGGATTCTTACAGAAGTAGAAAATTCTAGATTATTGAGACATTGCTGTTCGAAGGAGACTTTTTCATGGGTTAATATCTAATGTATCCTATTAATTTCCTTTTATCTAACTTTTCTGGGTTCTCATAACTATTCTTTCCCTTAGATCCAGCCTTGGAATGTCTCCCTGTGTTGCTAGACCCAGGGATTATTGTTTTTTATTTCCCTGTACCCTGTCCATACTTTGAGGAATGTCTAATAAAGGAATTCATAGACTGCCTCATTGGGTAGTTTGTTCCTGTTAGGACTCTGACCTTTAAGTCTATACATAGCCAAGGTGTAAAACCTCCTAATCCTGGCCTTAGTCTGCCCACTCCTATGACTCTCAATATGTTTATCATAATTTTTGGTCAAATCAAGCCAGCATCTACAATATGACTGTAGAAATATTGCTTTCTGCTGAGCCAGGGAGCATAAGATTCTCTTCTTGTATAATGTTTAGATTTCTATATATCTATTTTTCTAAATGCCAAAATACAAATCCATCAGTTCCCTTTATTTCCTAGATAACTTTCCCTTGCAGCCTCTGTGTTCTAGCACCAGTTGGGACTCATTATTCGCTAGGCATGACTTCTTACTCATCTGGGATTTCTTCCTTTTATTCTCCATTGTTTTAGCTCCCATATCTTGAATCATATATCTTTTTTTTTCATTGTTGTTATTGTCTATAATCTTGATTTGATAGAATGCATCTTCCAGCAGCATCTGAGGAAAGGTACATGTAAGGTTTATTTTAGTTCTAGATCTAAAATGTCATTTTCAGCCTGGATTTCTGTGCCTGTACAAACTACCCATCATTATGAGGGTAGAACAGTAACTTTTTCTTAGAATTTTGAAGGTATTGCTTACTGTCTATGGGCATGTAGTGATGATGAGAGTTTTGAAGACACTCTGATTCTAATTCTTTTTCTGTGACTTGTTTCTTCCCTCTGGAAAATTTTTAGGATCTTATTGTCTCTGTTGGTTTAGTGATGTCACTTTGTCTAGATATTTTGTACTTCATAGGCTTTTAAGTGATTTTTAAAGGGTAGTTGGCTGTTATATTTTTCTCTTACTAATAGTAGAACTAACATCTTCAGGATGAAATGTCAATTTTGATGCACAAACAGAAAAGAATGAACCTGTTTATGCAGTAAATACCACACTCATCTCAAACAAACACATTGGCTTAAGTCCATATATATGTACAAACTTGTGATGTCCAAGAGCATTGAGTTTACAACATACCTTATATTTAGTATTAAATATATTCGTATTTTTTCCTAACAATGACAAATAATGGTCTATCATGCTCAAATTCCAAAGTATCAACTTGGCAAGTGAAAATTTTTTAGTGTGGTTAATAGAACACATTTTAAGCCAAAAAAATCACATTTGCATTAATGCTATTGACTAGCGTGTTATTATTTAGTAGGTTTTAAAAATCAATTTATAAATTTGCTTTGGTTTTATAATTGAATAAGGAATCTTCATTCCAATATCTGCTAGATTCCTACAATGTGTATGACACTGCTTTACCACTAAATACAAAGCATGTAGCACAAAAATCTCCTTACGTGTATACTCACTGTACAACAGTGAGTATACACTGAATGCTATAGACTGAATGTGTCCTCCCAAAATTAAATTTTAAAACCTAATCCAAAAATGTGGAAGTGAGGCCTTTGGGAGGTGATTAGGTCATGAGGATGGAGTCTTCCTGAACGTAATTAGTGCCTTTATGAAAAAGACCTAAGAGAACTGCCTCACCCCTTCGGCACGTGGGGTTATAGGAAGAAGGTTGCCATCTATGAACCAGAAAGCAAGTCCTTACCAGACACCAAATCTGCTGGTGCCTTAACCTTAGACTTCCCAGCCTCCAAACTGTGGAAAGTAAATTTCCATTGTTTGTAAGCCACTCAGTCAGTGGTATTCTCTTATAGCAGCCTGAACTAAGACAGTGAGCTTTGTGAGGAAGGAGTTTATTTTTACCCAAATTCTTAGGATATTAGATATATTGTATATACATTGAGCATATCAAATGTATGTATGTATGTACATATTTAAATATATAAATGCAAGTTAACACTGGGTGACTACAAGAATGTTGCCTGTTAACGCGGTCCACTGAAGTTTGAGTAGCACTTTTATTTGTTATACTTTCTTCATATTTCTCATGTTTTCCCTACTGACTCAGAACTTAAAGATTCACTAACATCCTTGTCTTACTCTAATTCCTGTCCTAGGCATCAGCTTCTACACTGATAAAATGAAAGGATGCAAGAGATAGGGCCAAGGGTGTGAGAGAAACATGTTCTCAAAGGCATGACATTTAATGCCTCTGAGCATCAAATAGTCCTGTGATACATTTATTGTTTACTTAGAAAGGGACAGAAATATCCTTATGAAACTAGCTTCATGGATAACTGTGCCTCCCACGGATGACTTGGCAGTGGATTTAGTCTTCTGCACTTGGGGAGCACAAGGACATAGAGGAAACATGCCTGTTTTTTCCCCTACTTTGGCAAGAACAAAGTTATGGGTAAGGACCTGGCCGTTGTAGGAAAAAGTTAGTACACTGACTGCTTCTCTTTTACAGATTTACTTGACCTAATTTCTTATGGACTTCCTTACCAGTGGGTTCAAGAATTGAAGCAAAAACTTACCTGGTTGCCAGAGAGAGCTCCCAGGGCATAATCAGCTTTCAACATAATGCTTTTATCAAAGAAAATGAGACACAAATGCAGTCTGGATGCAACATAGCATGCCTTTTTAAAAACGGAAAGGACATCTGCTAATTGCCTATATGTATATGCTTCCCTTCACTGCAGTGCTTAGAGTACAAAACAGATTGGGGCCTTTGGAAAATGGGGTTCAGACTAAGAATCTCCACTGCTGTCCTCCACAGAGTTAATGGCTAATGTGGGTGCAGGCAGTGACCAGCGTCCATTTCATCTTTCCATTGTCTGCCTGAGTAGCACATAACCTATTCCAGGCATCTGCAGCTGGAGGCAAAACATGCCAATTGTTTTTATTGATCTACAACCTTCACAGGTGGGACACCTTGCCGGGCCAGCATATGGAAATTTAGATAAGGAAATGATTGCAGAGACACGGAAAGGTCTTTGCTATTTGGAAAAGAATGTATGGGCCTTAAAAAAAACCAACAAGCACTCGGTATTCCAGAGCTTAAGAGCGCCAAGACGAATTATGCAGTAGCTGCAATGGAAATTGATTACTAAGCCTTCGATGAGTCACATGCCTGAGGAATTAAGTACTCCAATCTATTATTGTCAGTATACTGATGGGTCAACCAGGCTGTGAATGGGAATTTGCATTAAATTGATTTGAGTGTTTTTTCTTGAACTAACATCACTCAATCAAGGGACACATTCAGACAGAGCTAGATAAGTCTGACTGAATTTGATTTGGAAAAGCAGAGTAGCAAGGGATTAGCAGGCAGGATTTAAAAGCACCATAAATCTGGCATTACAGGCTGGCCTGGGAGAAGCAGGTGAGCAGTCTCTGTACCACAAATAGGGTATCCAGTCAAAGCAAATTTGTTTTGCAGTTCTGTAGCATGCTGATACAATTATGGGTTACAAAAATCACCATCAGGTAATACAGAGGGCTACTTCTTGGGGGATTTTAGATCTGATTCAGAAATGACAAAGTAGCGGCTATCTGTCTCAGGGTCGAGTCTGTATTTCTAGTATGCATTTGCCATGCAGTGATCTTTTGACTTCAGGAAAGTCACTCGCTATACATGCAATGAGCTTTTACATAAAGAGGGTAAGTAGACTAGATGACCTGAAGTCCTCTTACGTTTAACATTATATGATTCAGTGAGCAGAAACATATCAAGTGCCAAATTTCACTCAAACACGTGGTGCTCTTTGGGCTAGATCATTGATTTTTCAACCTTTTTCATCCAATGGCACACATAAACTAATTACTAAAATTCTGCAGCACATCAAAAAAGTATAATTTTTACAGACCTGACAAAAAATAGGTATAATTTTAATTCATTCACACTGGATAGCTATTGTGTTGGCTGTTGTCATTTTTTTTAAATTTGACAATCTAAGGGAAAAAGGGTCAGTGCCTCTGATTAAATAGTCAGGTATTGCATGTTTTAGAAATTCTTCTGGCACATGGGTTGACAATCTCTGGGCTAGATGCCTGGATTCACAAGGAGCCTCAGCTGTGCCATGCGGTCTGTCCCAGCACGTGGCTCATGGTTTAGGGAAGGCATGAGTCCCCAGGGGCTATGGTGGGTTGGGAAGTTTTGAGGTACTGAGAATTGACAATATTTGAATGTTGAGAGAATACAGCTCAGAAAGGAGCATCTGTTGATACTCAAAATGATTTTCACTCACTAACAAATTATGAAATAAGTAAATGAGTTCCCTTTTTATTTGCTATTAACCACTCACATGCATACACTAATAAGGATTCAATTTTTTGCTTTGAATGGCTGGGAAAGAGCATTAAAATTTCGTCAGTCTCTTAAAGTGAGAGAAAAATGTGAATTTTCAGAGAACCTACAGTGCCCTTACATCTTAGCCTGTTCTAACTAAATAGCACCAGGTTGAAATTAAAAAAAAAATTTATTGTTGAAAGTATTACTGATGTCCCCCTTTGTCCCCCCATTAACCCTCTCCGCCCTGCATCCCCCACTCAGGCCTTCCCTGCACTATTGTCTGTGTCCATGTGTTATGCATATTTGCATGTAAGTTCTTTTATTATTCTCTCCCCACCCACTCCCCCAGCCCCACCTTTCCCCCTTTATTTAAAAAACACATCTAACTTTGAAGTAGTAGAGTATTCTGGTTGAAGGATACTTAGAGGCATATAACTGAATAAAATTCATCTGTACTACTGACTAAGCTGAAAATTTGGTAAAGATGTGAGGTTACTGGTTTACTGATCAAGCAGGATTTGTGGGAGTAATAGCTGACCTCTTATCAGTGTTGAGAGTCTCTTCCATTTCCATCTTGTCTGTTTTCAGGGTTGCCATGGTAACATTATCAGGGTGTCCTTACTGTTGATTACAGCTTGTCAGAAGTCTGAGAGGTATTGCCACCTGCCCCTTTCATGGCTCTTTCTGCCATTGCGGGATCCAGAAATCAGTAAACTGTATGAGTCTTTAATCATGCTGATATTCGTAGGATATGCATCTTTGATGTTTTAGGCTATATCTTGCTGGTTTGATTAAAATACAGAAAATACTTCTTAAAGATCAATATCTTGAAGTTGCTTTGCCCCTTGAAGTTCACTCTTAAGCACAAGTTGGTGAAGTTTTGCAGATAAGCCATTTGCACAAGAGGTGCTCATTGTTTGAATATGGTACTATTTGAAGATATAGTAATCAATATTTTTGCAGCATTGTGTATTAGGGTTGTTCAATCAAACTTCATTCAACTCGAACCTGGGTTCTGTTGAATTGTTGGAACTAGAGAGCTATTAAAAGTACACCAAGGAGAAAATTACTGTATTATAATGCTCTAGTGAATGTATGGGGTATACTGAGCCCAGAATAATGAAAATTAGGTAGAAGCCAAGGAAAAGAAGTTGGGAATCCATTTTCAAGGATATAAAAGTTTAGTTAGGAAATTATTTTGAAGTAGCATTAAATGTGTATATTATCCTCACATATTAAACCTGTATGAAGGGCCTGGGAAAATAAACCTAGAGAGAGCACTATTTGTGTGTTTCCAGTACAGAGGGTAGATGACCCCTAGACTGACAATGTTCAGTGTGTCTAAGATACAAATTTCAGGATGCCCAGGAGTATGAAGAATATTCGTAATGCAAGGGCAGGAGTTTGAATGAAAGCAAATGGTGAAAATTCATGAAATAAAATATGGAGTAGAGACAATAGAATCTCAGCCAAACTTCTATTAAGACTGGGAGATACTCGTCTAGGAAAAAACTCGGGTAACATTTCCTCAGCCACTAGAGGGCCTCAGTTGAATATATGACGTGTATCCGAAGGCCCTCTTCCTCACCGGGTCCTCTCTGCCATCTCCTAGAGAGAAAGAAGATAAGCAGCTGGTCAGTGTTTACACAGATGTCATGGTCTGAGTTTCCAGTTGTTTCTATAGTTACCTTCGAAGAGGAGAGAGAGAAATAGGCCAGAAAACAAGCTCAGTTTTGTGGGTACCTCCTGCTTAAGAGGGACTTTTTTCTAAACAATAAAACCCTATAGGCTTTGACTGAGGTGCTGTGATGTGAAAGGTCACAAAATTTACAAATGAATAAATCCATGTTTATATTTTTACCATTAACTTCATGGGAAGTAAAGATAATAATAAACCTAAAATTCAGCAAAAAGGAGCCAATGCAATGTTATGTTCTAGGTTCTAGAATATTCATACAGCATCCATATTCATATCAGAGGCATTTGTTTAAGTCTTGGATAACTATTATAAAACATTAAACTACTCAGAGATTTTCCTCTGAGGTGTCTGAGCCCTTGGTTACCATACTCTCCTCAGGTTAGGGTTGTAGTATCTATTCATTCATAGTCACAGTGGCGCAATTGAGTCCCAAGAGTGCCCAAGTGAGTCTCTTGTGTAAAAGCAGTCCTACCTCCTCCTGTTGACCAAGGTCAGTTTCTCCTGTCAAGATTGTGATTCTCTTATCTTTGCTTGCTAGTTCCTGGATACAAGGAGGCCAAAGTGCCCATGAGCCAACTGTAGCATAAAATTCAGTGGGACTCTTGGTATGTCCTCTGTGAAAGTGTTAGTCCTTTGGGCACCAAGACCTGTCCATGCTGTGACTTTGCCAGGAGTTATGGAGAAAAGCATAAATGAAGGCCCCCAGTGATTCACTGAGAGTTAGGATAAGTGGCTGTGATTGGACCTATTTCTTGATTGAGCACTTGGTAGTCTTTAGTCATCCCCAAAGATCTGTTCGATTTTGGTAGGGATCAGGTGGTGAATTACACAGAGATACAATGGGAATCATCATCCTTGCACCCTTGAAATCTTTAAAGATGCACTATATCCACTATCCCCCTCTCCAAAATGTGATACTGTTTTTGATTTACTGCTTTGGTCACTGGTGGGGACAGTTTTAGAAGCTTTTACTTTGCATGTGGATGTAAACTTTCATCATTGGGAAGGTCACAGCCCCAACATGGAAGGTGCATCATTTGTCAAACATGTTAATTCCAATCATACTTTCTGAAACTGGAGAAATAACCACCAGATCAAGCTGAGCCATTGTAAATTGGACTTTATCTACAACTTCATTTATTATTTGGCCCTTGTATGCTTCAACTGCAACAGGGGTTATCAGAGTATTTTGAGTTTCCAGCTTTCATTATCATTTTACGTCCCTTTTCCCACAATCCTCAAAATATTGGGAAATCTCTTTTCCCTGATGTATAGTTTCCCTGAGTATGTGCCTTAAAAATCTATTGGTAAAAGAATCATTACCATGTATACTTGCTGTGGCTTTGTAGGATCCTTCATGCTGGAGATCTGGCCACCTCTTCAGTAAATAGGTTCTGAGTCTGAAAACTAGTTCAGTACTAAGAACTGAACAATGAATTGTGATTTTTAATGGGATGCCCTCCCTCAGACTCCTTGTCATCTATCACTGATTTCCTTTGTTTGTGCAAGTTGAATAGTATCCTTGTTGGCTGCCCACCTATTTTGCTCCTAGAGTGGCCATGGTCCATTGACTATCTCCATGCTTTGCGATGGGTTAGGGTGACTGGCACTCTAATCTTGCCACTTGCTATAATTGTGGCCCTTTGGCTTGGATTATATTATTTGGGGTCCTACTAATTTCATATCATAACTTTCCAAATATTATCCCTGACCTATAGACTAAAACTACTACTACTTTACATGTTAACGAGGCTGGTACCCTTCCCAATAACACATTCTACCAACCTTGGTAAATAGTGTTTGCAAGGGGTTTTCCTGTGGAACATAATTACCTGGCAGGTCTTCCAACTGAATATAGTATAGACATTCTAGAATGCTTACTTCCCTAAACCCTTTAAGTCATTCCTCCACTATATCCCATGGAAATTCTAGCATTTAAACCTCTTCAGCATGGGTCATTGATTTTTTCATCTTTCTAGGAATCACCATAGCAGCAGTTCACACCATTTTCTGGAATTCTTCTGAGGATGTTAAACCGTGTATCGCAGGAGAGTACTCCTAAGTCAATGTCCTTCTTATCCAATTTCAACCCCCCAGAGATAGTGTGAAATTACTGTCCTGAAAGTATTCTGTCCCTGCCTTGAACAAACATGCTCATGAGCCAGTCCCACATGTACTCCCCGGATTCCTGCTCATGCATGTGGCTGTGCTTTTCTTCCCTCTTCAGCTCAGCTAGGCTGTGATGCCAGCTCTAACAGCTGGATTGCGACTTCGTGCTAGGGTCTGTGTGTTGCTTCTACTACCAGTGGTGGGGTCCTCATTGCCAGCCAGTATGATTCAGCTCCAAAGCACCATCTTATCACTTAGTTTCTCAGGCCGTTTTTAGTACCAGCTCTTAGGTTTGGTTCTCTGGAAGCAAACACTGAGATGACGTTTGGGGTACATTATATTTGTTAAGAATCATACAAGTGAAAGAGAGAGGGAGGAGGGAAGATTTGACACAGGAAGAAAATGTGATGTAGATCCAACAGAGCTTTGGCTAACCTGGCAGGAAGTTCTGGAGCAAGTATTGTTCACCTGAATTGTGTCACAACTCAGAATGGAATTACGGTCCTTTATACTTCTATGATTGGTCCCCGGGTGAGCGCTCTGTGGGGAAGAGAATGCCCCTGGGCAAGGCTGCTTTTTGCCCTGAGGCTGACTTTGAAGGTGCTGACAGCTGGAGGCATTATGTACTGTGGCTGGTAGACGTGGAAAAGTACTCTTTACCTTTCAAGGAAGGATGTGCGCAGGTTGCAGTCAGCAATCAACCACTTCTGTGCGAGCATTTTCTTTAGTAAAGGGCAGTGCTGGGGAGGAAGGGATTTTCTTCCAGATGAAATGTGATAAGGTAATAAGATCAGTAGGTTTAGAGAAAGTTACTTGGCCTAGTTCTGGCTCAACTCCATCCTATTTCTAGGATTTTTTCCCCCCAAGACAATATCTTCTTTCCCATTTATGGTTGAAAGAGTACATGCAAAAATGTTAGCCTGGCCCGGTGCAGCAATCAAGCTCACAAATGCTTGCAAGTTACCTCCCTGGAAGTGCTCCATGAGAAATAGAACCATCATTCTGTGCATGGGAATTGCAAGCATTGTTTCATCAGTGATACTTTTTTTGCGCTGAGGTCTTATAATAGGAAGAACTTGGTTGCCATTCCTTCCTCTGGTTTCTCCAACTTTTGCACCCAGACCCTATACATGGTGGTTTGCTCTTGATGTTTATGGCAGTCCGGCAAGGCTGACGCAAGCAGCTTTCTTTGATAAAAATCAGTTCTAAGGTCATACTACTTCCTGGGGTGTGTACTGAGAACTTGTAGCTTGGTGTGGGAAGCCGTGGTATTTATACATAAAAACTTATATATTTCATGAAGGAAGCAGCTCTGCATAAGCTATGTCCCAGATGGTTTTCTTGTTTAATTTTTTTCTGCAAAGAAACCTATATATACATATATATGTGTGTGTATATATATATGGTTATCTATACAGCAAATGCATAAGAATATGTACTAAACATTCTACTTGATTTTTTTTTTTAGGTCTATATAAATGTTCTTATACTGTGTGTGTATCTTCTGGACTTTGCTTCCTCCTTTCCCACACTTAATTTTTAAACAACTATCCATGCTTACACACACAGTATATGTGTTCCTATGCATGTTTGTGTGTGTATATATATATATATACACACACACATATATGTACACATATACATATATGTGTGTATACACACACAAACACACTACCTATATCTGCTGAGGAATACGCCATTATTGATTATAGCCGAGTTTATTGGTTTTTTTAACACATCCAAGTTAATTTCTATTTTGCACTATTATAAAGTTTGTGACAATGAAAGTCGTCATCCATGTCTGCAACACATAAAATTCTCTGGAGAATGTTCCTAGAAGCATAAATGTATATACCCTGTAATCCAGAAATACATTAGGGGGGAGCGACTTGGCAATATTTCCTAAGAGGCTATGGCAGTTTACACTTCTATGAGCAGTTTGGTAACAGTCTGAAAATTTCAACTCTCTGTTTTGTCAGTCTTACAACTGTCTCCCTGTATCTTAAGGTAAATTTATTTTGCATTTCCTTGATAATTAGTGCGGTTGAAGATCTTTTGTGGCTATTGGCCATTTTCCATTTTATTTTCTCTTGTGAATTTTTCCTCATTGTTTCTGTTCATTTTTTTTTTTATTGGCTTTCTTTTCTTACCAACTTTTAGGAATTGAATATAATTGAATATAATTGAATATAATCCTTTGCTGTTCTTGTTGCAATTATGTTCCCTTGATCTCTGGCTTGTAAGCTTTACATTTTAATGTTATTACATTTATTACACTGAAAAAGCAAATAGTTTAAACACATTTCCTGTATTAGCTTTGCCTGCTTTCTCTAAGAAAGCGTTTCCTACTGTGAGTTCATCAAGATATTCTCCTATATTTTCTTTCAGTTTTTAAGTTTTACTTCTCACATTCAGGTCTCATGAAAAACTGTATTTTTATTTAAAGAAAATTAGTTTATCTCAGGAGGTATGGATCTGATATTGAGTAGTTCTCCACTGATTACTAATGTCATCTCTGTCATACCATATGCTTAGGCCTTTTCTGTGCCTTATATTTGGTGCTATTGGTCTGTTTGTCACCCCCTTCCCCTAAAACAAATACTCTACACTCAAACCACATAGTTTGGTTACCGTGGCTTTATAATAAATCTTCTATGTTGTATGGCCACCCCTATTTTTCAAAAATAAATTTATTTTAATGCAGTATCACTAGTATGTCTACTTCTGTGAAAAATCTCAGAATTGATTAAATTGCATTTAACATAAATATTGGGGAGCAAATTGACCATTAGATTCTATATTTATGGATGGAAAGACTCAAAATCCTTCCTTCCATTAAACCTTTAATAAGGTCCAAAAGAGCAATATAGTTTTCCCCTTAAAATTTTTAGGAGTAAATCTAATAGAATGTATAAATTCTCATTGGGGTACTTTTTTCCTACTTCATTGTTCTAATTTGTATTTGTTACAATATGGAAACACTTGATTTTAATGAGCTTTGCAGACAAGCTAATAGAATTAATAAAATTCAGCTGAGGCTCTTGGTGCTGTATGGTGACAATAACCTATATAATTGCTCATCTGTTTCTTCCTTTTCATTTGTACCAAGTTTCTTTGTCTTATTGCATCAACTACAAACTCTAGTACCATGTGGACTATCAGGTGTGATGGTGGACACTGTTGCCTTATTTCTCAATTCAGTAGAATTGCTTCTAAGTTTGTGTCACCATTAATCATGATGTTTTCTGGGGCTTATTGGTAGATGCTCAGTTCCCTTCTATTCATAGTTATTAGAATAGTCATGAATGTGTGTTATATTTTACTAGAATTTTTAATGAACCTATTGAAATAAGAATATGGCTCTTTCTTTTAAAACTCAGTCTAGAAGGATCTTGTACCATTCGGGTCAGTATGGAAAGACCTGGAGAATATTATGCTAAGCGAAATAAGCCAGGCAGAGAAAGACAAACATCACATGGCCTCACTTATATGTGGAATCTAAAGAACTTAATAAACTGATGAACAGAAATGATTCAATGACATGGAAGCATAGATCAGACTGACAAATCTCAGAGGAATGAGTAGGGTGGGTGGGTGGAGGGGGAGAGATTAACCAAAGAACTTGCATGCATACATGCACAACCCAAGGACATGGACAATGGTGGGTAGAGGGACTGGGGAGGGGGGTGGACGGGGTGGAATGGGTCATTGGGGAGGAAAAGTGACATTTGTAATATTTTGAACAAAAATTTTAAAAACGAAATAAAATAATGACCAAAGAAAAACAAAAACAAAACTCAGTCTAATATATTTCTGCGTATTATCTAATATTTAATTTTCTTTGCATTTTGGGGTAGACTTGACTTGGTTATGGTGCACTATTTTATCTATGTATAGTAACGACCCAAGTACTAGTAACTAAGCCTATGATCTTTGTTTCCATATTTATAGAAATATTTTATACATGTTTACTTTGATAGCTACAAATAAGGAATGCTACTCACTTTAAGGAATAGACCCTTGTCCTATACAGATTGAAGTAAGTATAAACTTGACACCAAAACTGAGTGAAAAGATTTGGTAAAGCTCACCTGTCAAAAGCCTGGACATTGGGTCCTTGCTGAGTAGCGCATCATCCCAGTATACCAAGGTTGCGGGTTTGATCCTGGGTCAGGGCACATACAGGAATCAACTAATGAATGCATAAATAAGTGGAACAACAAATCCATGTGTTTCCTCTCTCTCTCTCCCCCCTTTCTCTCTCTCTCTCTCTCAAATTAATTTAAAAAAAATGTCTGGACTTGGTGGGATATTGTCTGCTTTCCATGAGCAATAAAGCAATGGTGTCCACCATCACACCTAATAGTCAACACTGTACTAGAGTTTCTAGTTAGTGAAATAAGACAAAGAAAATTGGTATAAAGAATGAAGAAACAGATGAGCAATTACACGTTATTGTCATGATGCAGCACCAAGAGCCTCAGCTAGATTTTATTAATTCTATGAGCTTGTTTGTAAAGTTCATTAAAAACTTCATACCTCACTCCATACACATTTCCTACTACCCAAAATAGTCTCGTTTGTTTACTGCTATTTTCATAAGGCATTCAAATCTATAACAAAATTTATCATTCTTGGTTAATTCAGGTTATCTACCTACCAGAAAATTATCAAAACATATGAAGATAAATTATGCTAGTAGGTTTGAAATCATAGAGGACAAGGACAAACTTGTTTACTGTATTCTTATGATGGATCTTAATTGTGTTACCTCTTTCATTTCCATTTGGCTAGAAGCTTGTCTATTTTAAGAAGATAAGGTTTTATTCTGCGTTTTGACTTGTGGTTTCCTCCTTACATTTAAGTTTTAACTTTGAAAATAAATAAGTTATCTTTGAAATATTTTAAAACATTAAAAGAAAATTCCAAACTTGCAAAAAATACTTGAATAAATTAAAGAAAGAAAAAATATTTTAAAAAGCAGAGATCAATAGAATGGAACTTTTCTTTGTTGGCCATACCTACTTCTTTGTTTCTAAGTCTTCACAAAGGACAAAAGAACTATAAAAGCAAACTTGTAAGATACAGAAATTTTAAACACCCTATAGATTAGAGTGTTTATTTTATTCATAAATATTTCAGTGTGTGTTTCCAAGAGCTGATTTATTAGATTTGCTTCAAAGTAATATGGAAGTAGGGAAGAGGGGTATAGATGAAAGAAAATTGGCTCTGAGTTAATAAATGAGAGTACATGGGGGTTCATTAAACATAAAAGTAGGCAAATTAGTAAAAGATCTTTTACATTCATTGTAGAAAATTTCATTGACTTCTTATTTAATTGCATTGCAGTCAGAAACAATGGTCTGGAAACAATTGTTTAGAAACCAAAAATGTTTTTCCCCCCATATATTTGATTAAAAATAAGTAATATATATCCACATATATAAATAAAATTTTATCAATGTTCTCTTTTTGTTAACTGCAGGGTTCTAGATATGTTTATTGACATAATATTAATTGTTCCTATCTTCTCTAGACTTACCTATTTATTTAAATCAATTTGGGAGAATTATAATAGAAATATAAGGAGAAATAGAAAAATCTACAATCATAATAAAATTGTCTGCCAGTTCTTACTTTATATTGAGGTGATGTTGTAAGCATATAAGTTCATGATACATTTTTCATTAGTAAAAATGCATGTAGGGATAAACACTATATATTGATTAAATCAACATTTAGATATTAGCAATCTTTCATGTAGTATTTGCTCGGTGTATCTATTACTCTATAAGCCAATGACCAATTTTTTAGAGAGCTATTCAGATTATCTGTGTTTTAAACCTATGTTTAATCATTACATTTAATGATTCCACTGTCTTACGGTTTTTGGTTTTTAACTGTCTTGTTGAATTCTTGGATTGATTGAATGCTCTATTCCATTTTTCCTTTTCTGGTTTGGAATTTATTGATTCTCTACCTAGTACTTTAGTATTTACCTTTATGTGTTATGAATGTTGACTCAGAGGAGGATTGATCTTGGGCTGTGTGTTGGTCAGGAGGAAGATAAAGATGGAAAGAATTCTAATGCATCTTGCTCTTCACCTTCCATGTTATTGCTGATAGTTTAGTTCTCTACTGTTTAGCCTCCTGGTCAGACATTGCTCATGCACAACTTCACACCTCAGCCTCATTTGTCTTTTATCAGCTGCTCCTGCAGCAGCTAGCTCCTGTGGACCTTGCATGATTTTACACAGATGCAGTCCGACAGCATCTCATCTCATGCCACATACCTCTTGCCTCCCACTTTGGGACCCTTCTTGGAACCCTCACATACTCATTCTGGATGGGTAGAAAGTTAACACTTCTAAGGGCAAACCTTAGCTCATTTCCATTGGTCAAATACTTAACCACTAGCTCCACTTTCTCCATCTTCCTATGAAAGGTTCCTAGACACTTTTATATCAGTTTTTTGGGGGAAGTCTCATGGCCTTGAGCAATCAGTCATAGGTTTATATTGTGTCTCTTTTCCTGCTTCATTTCCCTTGTCATTCACTCCTGCTCTAGGACCATCCTCTCCAATAAAAAAGTAGTATATAAGTTCCTCGTTTGGGGCTCTGATAATTTAAGCTTAGGTCCCTGAGATCCGAGATGGGGACTATGGGATGGATGAGCCTGAGAAGCCTAAAACCCTGGAATGGCAGATATTGTGAAAGTTCTGCCCCATAACCTCAAGCTCTAAGTTTACCTAGAGCAGTGGTAGATAGTTCCTGTGTGTACTGATAGCTTGTCATTTCAATACTTGCATCTGTGCTCCTCTGCCTGAGGGCTTTTTCTGGTGCCTTGGGGGCTTGCTAAACACCTGTGCAGAGCAGCCCAGAAGAGCTGGGGTGAGACAACCTTCAACCAATGAGGAATGGAAGTTGGCAGATAAACTCCAATTTTCCTGCTCCTTGCATATTCTACAGGGATCCCTAAAAGCAGATGGTTACTCAGGGTAGCTTGCTCAGCAATATGCTCTTTATTGTGTCTTCTCCCTTTTCTGTCTCTTCTTTGTCTCACTCTCTCCACTACTTTACTGGATATAGGTAGATCATTTGGGAAGTTATCCCAAGAAACACAAGACTTTGCCTTTGGGTGTATGTTTAGGGAGGTCCCAACTAAGATAACTCAGATTTCCTCACACCCACCAGGAAGGCGATCGGGATTAAGAGATCATTTCCTTTTGGCGAATAATATTCACAAATATTTCAGCTTGTATATGAACGTGATACACTTGTCTTAGACTATAAGTTCACATCTTTGGGAAATTGAAAACAATGATCTCTTCAGGTGTCCATGAGGCAGTGTGGAGGCTGCTGTGATATGTCGCCCAGATCCTCACTCAGGGATGAAGGACTGATTCCCAAGCTGCTGAGAGTGTTTCAGGTAGATGGCCCTCAACTCAGCCTTCTTGGGGGTTCCTCAGTGGCATAGAACAACTTTGTCAAAAGTCATGCCTCTTTCCTGGATGGACTGGATCCAAGAAATGATTGTCCCAGGAGTATAAAAGGCTGGCTCTATTGTCCCAGCTGTGGGCAGCTCTGAAGAATGAATTGACCTTTAGACCTTCCTACAGGCCTGGCTGAGGTATTTTCTCCAGACAGAATTGCAGCTGGACTTCTTACTGGGCTCATTCCTACTTGCTTCCCTTCCCCAGCTGAGGATCCCAAGAGCACTCTCTGAACAACCTCCAGCCTGCTGATCTCCATCTCAGACTACGTCTTCCAGATCAAGTTCTCAGAAAATAGGGAGAGAAAGAAATACAATGAACACTGTGATGTCTCTCTTTTGCTTTAGTTGTCACCTTCTCATATAAAAACTCAATCCTTTTCTCCTATGGAGTAGGACATGGGGGGATAAAAAGGAGGTATAAGCCAAATCTGAAGCTTGGGATGCAGTGTGGCCTAGAGGACTAGACTAAAGTCTGCAAGATCCAAAGAGGACATTAGGTGCTCACTATGTGTCTGATATCATAGTAGGAACATCCATGTTTTTCCATCCTCCCCCATTTAACAGTTAAAAAAAAAAATCTCTCCATTTTACATTTAACCTAGCCGTTTGTGAAGTATCTGGATTAAACTTTTTTTTTTTAGAAAATGTATATGCCAAGGTTAGAGGTATGCCTGTTTAGAGAAAGTCTGAATGGCAGAGAAGAACAGGTCAATCATGCTCCCAGAAATTGACTGCACTAGCAGGCTGTGATCTTGGAGAGAAGGGAGGTATAGTAATGTTTGAAAGCATGCCTGTGGAGTTGGGGCCACGAGTCTAGATAGGGTTAAGAGCATTCTTTGCTTTCCTAACTGCACCATTGTGGGTGGTAAAGAGGAGAACTGATCTTTTGTACTTTTGTATGGATGAATGGTTGCATTTGCTCCAACTCTTTAAAAGTTCCCAGTAGGCATGTGCAAAACAGAAGAAAAGGAACATAGCAGACTGAGCCTGCTTTCTACATTCATCCCAAACTAGCCTTCTGAGGCTTTTGAGGAAGGTGAGCTCAGGGGTGAAACTCTCTCCCCACCCCTAGTAAAGCCTCACCTAAGTGATCAGAGATGAAAATAAGGAAAGTCTGTATTAGCATTAGCAAGTAAAGAAGAGCACATGACATTGGGGGCATTTCTTGAAATTGTTGATAGTATGTAACCAATGGGATGGAAGTCAAGATTGGTCACTGCCTTGCTATTGTGGATTAATAGCAATGACTACTTAGGAAAAGGGGAGCTCAGTCTTAAATCAAAATCAGAAATAATTTTTTCCTGATGTGATTACTAGGAAGGTGAACTGTGGATGACACCTTAGAGTTCAACAAAATTGTGAGGAAAGCTAGTCACCCCTGGCCCAGCAACTACAAACAGTGAAAGCCACACAGCTAAAGCCCATTTATATACTCACTTCCCTCAGGCTAAAGTGCTAATGGAAACATCAACAGAAGAATATTAAAAGATATAAAATTCTGGAAAATGTAAGGGCTTAGATCTATTTAATCCAAGAAAATTAAAGTCACTGATTTATTATGCAAAATTAGACGGAATTTTTCAAGGTCCTAGTCTTATGCCTCACTTTATTCTTCAATTCTTTTTATAAGAGCCATTAACAAATCATTTCTCACTTCTCATTGATCCAGGATTTAGCAGGCAAACGTTAAAAATGAGATTTGGTGAAGCTAAGGGTTTGGGGAAAGAGGTATTTCCCTAACAGATAAACACAATCAGTTTGATTGTTTTGTCTTAGTGACAAATTAGAATTGATTATGAAACCCATAGAGCTAAGATATTTAGGTTACTAATGACAGACTATAATGGGGAAAAAACAATCTATCTTTGTATGTTTATGAAAAAAGCCTGTTTATTCCCTAAATTATTAACTATTGAGTAATTTTTTAAAGGATGGACTAATTTGACAACAAAGCACCTAACACCCTAATTCAGGAAGTCTCAACAAAGGCCTCCCCAGGGAGGTGAAGTGTGACTGTTAAACTCCCTCTATGTGCTCCCATAGTATTTCCAACATCTTTTAATGTCACTCATATCTCTCCTTCTTGTAATTACTAAGTGTTCTTCATTTTTTCCTGGTAGGCACTAAAAACCATTAGGTCAGGGACTATACAATGTCTCTCTGGTCTAGAACACAGATGGCATACACCTGTGCAACTTTAAACATTTCCTGTGATTCTCTTCATTCAGGATTAGGCTTTTGAAGAAAATAGGAACTTTATGGGACAGTAAGAAAAGCAAAGCATGATGGTATATGAAATGGCTACCTCTCTGAGAGAAGGCAATGAAGCTGTACATTTTAAAAATCATTAGAAGTAATAAAGAGTGGAAAGGACACTGAAGGCCATTCTTGACAAGCTCTCTGACTGCACATGAAGGAAACCGACCTTCAGATGCAGCCTAACCTGGCTCAAATCTTGACAGTGACCTGCTGCAGAGGCACAAGTTTAGATTAAGAAGGGTTGAGAAGGAATCGCATCTTTTGTAATTACTCTACTCTTGAAAATCCTTAAATGAAAAGCCATGGGCCACAGCAACACTTACTGAAGTCTTCTGCCCTTAAACTGTCTCTCTGACGCTTGTCCACATCTCCACAGCACATAAACTTCTATTCAGGGCCAAGGGCTTTTTCCCTCCCTCCTTTCTTTGGTCTTTGATTCTTTCCTCTTGGGGAAAAGACTCAATTCATTCCTATAAAGAAATAAACCTTCCTATAAATTTCCCTCTTCCTTTCCTTTTAGGCAAGGGTATTTATAGGGTTCTTTTTGGTGGGTTGGCGAAAGAAGAAAGGACATCTTTCTCCCAGGCTGTTAATTTTTATACTGTTATAGATTGAAGTATGTCTGTTTACTTATTACTTCTGTTCCCTTGTTATAGTTTCTTCCTGAACATCTGTTCTGTTTCCCATATCTATATTTCATCTGGATAATGTCTCCTGTCTGATCATTTATCTGTCATGTATCTAAGAAATGGGTAGTTAAGAATCAGGCAGGGATATTCTGTCAATCTATAAATCCTTTGAATATTCCTGGCCCCATGGTGCTCTTTCCCGGATTTCTGTAGCACTGGCACATGGCTTATAGCTCGGCATCGAATGCAGCAGCTTGTGTACCCAGTTCCAGCAGAGAATGATCAAACCCTTGAGATGAAACCCTAAGCAGGCAACTTGGCTAAGCTGAAAAGAAATTCCATGTGTCTACACTTACATCCCCTACAAAGAACCAATGCTGAGTTGAGGCTGGGTTTCATTGTCCCTCAGAAACTGCCACCAGAAACATCTCTGGACTTCTGCAGAATCAGGTCATGATAGACTCTAGAAATCTAAATTCCTAGGCATTGTAGTTTACAAACACACTTTGTGGGCAGCACTGATGGGATCTGTTGTTAGGGGCAGTGGTTCTCTCCAGGTGGCCACAGAGCTTATTGCTTTACAGACGAGTCACTCATGTTACATAATCTTTGGAATAGTAGATGGAAAAAAAATGGAGGGTTACACTGGACTGTTGGTCTTATGCCAGTTGTCATAGATAAACAAGACCACTGTCTGGGCCAGCATTGGAATTAAAATGTGGTTCATCTGCCCTGTGACAGCTTCTCCCATTCAACTGGGTTAGAAAAGTCAGGAATCTATGAATTTGTTGTTATTGTTATTATAAGGCAAGGACCAGTCTGAGATTTGTCTCTATTCCCTCTCATCCTTCCTGGGTCAGTTTCAAGGGGTCCAGGTTTTTTAAGAAGTTGAATTTTCAGTGAACTTACTACCTCATTTGGACCTCTGAATATTAAGCCATACTCTTTGTATATTTCAGTGTCATATTAGAGACTGGCTTCTAGAATGTTATAACACAATGAATTAAGTTCTCAAATATGGCCTAAAGGGCAGTTTTCCTCAAACAGTGGGCAGCCAAGTTCCGCAAAAATCTTGGAGTCAAGCTAGGCTCAGGTTCTGATGTTGGTCTTTACAACATTCCCAGTATCTCCAAGAGAAGTGCTAGAAGCAAGTTTTAGTTTTCTCACTTAAAAATAGAGACACCAAAAATGGAAGGTAATGGGAATAGAAAGCACCCAGGAGTTACCATATATTAGTAATAGTGCTAAGCAGTGATTCTCCCTTGTCTGATGAATGTCAAGCTCAAAGAGTCACTCGGTGAACACAGGAAGTAACTCCCATTGACCAAACAGTTCACCGGTCAAGCTCCAGTTACCTAAACCTGGAGCAAACAAGCTGCTGGTATGTTTTTCTCAGTGAGATGCTCCCTCAAGATCCTATGCGACAGTATCAGTTTACAGGATTGCTTTGGCTCAGATCAGTTTTCATTCCTTCTAAATGCTGCTCAGGTATTAGGTACACCTTTCCGTAACCTCCACTCGTTAAAAGGGGGTGCATCAGAAGATGACCAAGGCTAGGATGCTTACTTCAAGAAATCTGAAACCATCCTCCCCATAGAGGAATTGGCGTTATCATCTCTCCATGTACCTTGCCATTCTGTTATATTGCTTTCTAACTTGGTAAAGAAAATCCAATAGGGCTAGAGTGAGGTCTGGACCTTCTGTCCTTAAGAGAGCAGGCCAGTTGTGTGCTGGGAACGCTGTAGTCACCAGGGCTTGATTCTCTCTCCAGGGGCCTGGCCGTTGAAATAACCCCTGGCTGCTTGCGGTAGGAAAACAGCTGGGCCATAACTTGTTCCCTTGTTCCCTCAGCTTCTATGCATATTCTCACTAGGCGACAGAGGAGTGATTTGAGGAGAACTATAGGAGGCTTTTTGACACAGTCAGGCATGTGTGCTAGAGGGAATGGGACAGCCTCATTTCCTTTGTGTGATTTCTGATTATTCATCTAGTTCTTCTTGGGTCTCATAAGAACGGCACCCAGGCATGGTCATCCTCAAACCTGGTCAGTGTGGCTTTACTAGAGCTCAGAAAAATCTTTTCTGGATATGTTACAGGATTTTTGTTATGTTAAAAAAATTACACAGCTTTGTTGAGCTATAGTTGATATATAACAACCAAACTTTACATATTTAATGTTTTAACATATGTATATACCAGTTAAAGTATGACCATGATGCAAATAATGAATGTATTCATTATTGCCAAAAGTTTCCTTGTGCTTCTTTGCAGCCTCTCCCTCTCACTGCTTTACTCTGTTACTATATATTAGTTCTCATTTTCTAGAATGGAATTATACAGTATGTACTTTTTTTAAATGGCTTCTATCACTCAGCATAATTACATTGAGATTCATCCATATTGTTGAATCATTTATTCTTTTATATTGCTAAATAGTATTCACTGTGTGGATATAGCACAGTTTATCCACACACCTGTTGATGAATATTTGAGTTGTTTCTAGGTTTTGGCTTTTACAAATACAGCAAATACGAATGTTTGTACACAAGATTTTGTCTAGACATATGCTTTCATTTATCTTGGATGAATATCTGGGTATGGAATGGCTAGACTGTATAGTAAGTGTATGTTTAACTTTACCTTCCCATGGGCAGTGTCCTGCTTGGGCTCAATTTCAAATGTACCATTTCCCTCTCATATGGTTGGATAAGCTGAGCAATAACCCATTGTGAGTTAATGGGCCAGATACAACCCAGCTTATAACAAAGGAGACAAATGGTCACTTGGTGGTCCAAGGTCAAACATCCCATCTCTACAACGCCCAGTTGCAGATGACATGGCCTTGTTTCAGAACCCTAGGGGCTTTCCATAAACTCTACAAGAAAGCATTTCTCACCACTGGCACAATCATGTCTGCTGAATCATCTGGCTGAAGAGGTGAAGCTGCTTGCAGTAGAGCTTGGCCTGTCTGAGAGCACCTTTCTGCTCTAGGCCTCACTTAAAATGGGCAATCTTTTGAGTCACTTCATTTGTAGGCCAGACCAGTATCTCAAGTGAGGGATTTGCTGTCCCCAGAACCCAAAGAGGCTGACATGCACTGGACTTCCTTCTTTGTGGCAAGGTCTGCAAGATGCAGCAATTTGTCTCTCACTTTGGAAATGTCCAGGCATATTCCTGGTCACTAGGTCTCTAAAAACTTGATTAAAATGATAGATTCCTAAATCTTGGAAGGGTTCCTCTTCCCTTCGCTTTCAGTATATTATCGACGTCTTACACATCCTGCCTCATCAGCATGTTTTCATGGATGTCATGGTTCAATGTGATGTTCTTTACATATTCACAGTGTCCAGATCTCTTATGAGTATATTATGACAGCAAGGATGGGTTATCATAGTTTATAAATGTATTTATTTTGGTCCAATCCACTTGAATGAAGTTTTTCCCAGGGCTGTTTTTAAGTCTTTCCTGAATTGGACAGGAAAAAAAAAATACATTCATCTAATCAATGGCTATATATAATTTACTCATTAATCTGCTCTCTCAAAGATACTACCTCCAGCACAGCAGCCACAATTATGGTTTCTACTTGGCTGAGTTTGCAGTAATATACAGTCATTTTCAGGATTCATCCTTGCCATAATATAATGAGGCACTCCCATAATCTACCACAGAAGCTCAGGCATTTTAACATTGCTCAGCATGGGTTATCATTTTCTCTAGGCTCCTAAGTGCCTCTCTAGCAGTGAGTTTTTCCTATCTCCTGTGAGGGGAGAAAGGGCATTAAATATTATGTACCAAGTGAATAAATCATTGCTTATCCAGTCTTATATTCCAGTTCTCATGATAAAGAATCTCAAAATCCAGTCCTACAGATACATCCCTGGCCAGCACATGTGGACTACTTACATTTTTCTATAGCTATAATCTGTCTCTTCCCTATGCCCCAGATGTCCCTAGCCATGTTTTAATGGCATAGCCCAAACTATACACCTAGAGGAAATTTCTGATAGGAGCTGCTTCCTCCTTATATGGGAGAGGGGTATATAATACCTTCCCACAGAGTGGGGATGGGGATGGAGGTGGGGTGGGAATAGTTCCAAAAAGGAGTACTGCACTAGCTCTGGAGGCTCTTTGGGTTTAGGGAAGTCCAAAGAGCCACAATATACAGGGGACATCCACCCAGATATGCCTATCCCATGTCAAATTTCTTATTTATTCCTAACCAGGGCTCTAACCTTAACATAACACATCTGCCTTGGCTGAGAGTTCAATCACCTTTGAAGCTCAGCAACCCTAACTGTAAGATCCTCAGTTCGTTCTTTGGCTGGGTCCACTCTTCCATTGCAGGAGATAAGAGCCTCTTTGAAAATTGGAAGAGAGAAAACAAGTAATAAAGAAAAAATAAAAGGTAGCAATACTGTAGATGCAATATCACTCTCCCCTAGCTTCCTGTATGACAGCAGAATATCTTTGTTTCATATAGGACCTTGGCTTGTAGTCCTTTTATCTCAGAGAGAAAAAAGGAAGATATAATCTCAGAATTTAGGCACATTTACTGATATCACACATTTACTATATCTGAGGAAAATATTTGAGAAAATCTTTAAACCACTGAGCAAAAAGGGAGACCAACATGGGGGAAGATGCAGAAAGGAAACAACGGTGAGTAACAAACCTTGAAATATAAATAAATGTGAATGGACATTAGGCTACCCGGCAATGCACAGCATCAATGCCAAATTAGGACAGACTGTCAGAATAATTCCTATAGGCAGTCATTAAAATGACTAAACTATCAGCAAAACTGAGACATTTTCAGAGGGGATTGGAGGAAGAAGCCTACAATGAAAAGGTAAAGTAAAAGCATTCAAAATTCTCATGGGAGGAGGCAGTCAAAAGAAAGGCTGAGGGAAAGAATGGAAAGTAGAAGCATCTTATTGGGACTAGGGTAGCATCTATTTCCTCTACTAGATTATTCTTTCTTTCATAGCAGTTTGTGAGAATAGAGAAAGGAATGGTAAGCATTAATGAACGGGGGCAGTATATAAAGAATAGCAAATTGATCAAATAAAAAATACTGGAAAAAAATATAAAGATGAAAGAAAATAAGTCCAGTAAACTTAATAAATACTTATGAAAAATGATATTTTTATTCTTCAATTATAGTTGACATACAATGTTAGTTTCAAGTGTACAACATAGTGATTAGACATTTATATAACTTGCAAAGCAGTCACCCCAGTAAGTCTAGTACCCATCTGACACCATAACATGGTTATTACAATATTATTGACTGTATTCCCTATGCTTTGCTTTAACATCCTCAATACTTTTTTTTTTTTTTTTTTAATTCTCACCCAAGGATCTGCTTTTTAGATAGAGGGGGAGAGAGAGAAACATCGATGTGAGAGAGACACATTGATTGGTTGCCTCCCGCACGCACCCTGACCAGAGACAGGGAACGAGCCTGCGACCCCGGTACATGCCCTTGACCGAAAATCAAGCCGAGACCCTTCTGCGCATGGCTGATGCTCTAGCCTCTGTGCAACACCAGCCAAAGGCAGCCCAAGACTTTTTAACTGTAGATTTGTACTCCTTAATCCCTTCACCTTTTTCACCCATCCCCCAAACCCTCCCGTCTGGCAGCCATCGATTTGTTCTCTGTATCTATGAGTTCGTTTCTATTTGTTCGTTTATTGTTCTTTAGATTCCACACACAAGTAAATCTTACAGTACTTGTTATTTCTGTCTGACATATTTTACTTAGCATAATACCCTCTAGTTCTATGCATGTTATTGCAATGGCAAGATCTCATTCTTTTGTATGGCTGAGTAAGATTCCATTGCATATAACACCTCTTCTTTGTCCATGTGTCTATTGATGGACACTTAGGTTGCTGCGATAAACATAGGGGTGCATATATTTTTTCAAGTTGGTGTTTTGGGTTTCTTCAGATAAATACTCAGAAGTAGAATTGCTGGGTCATTGGTAGTTCTATTTTTTATTTTTTTAGGAACCTTCATACTAATTTTCCACAGTTGCTGCATCAATTTACAATCCCACTAACAGTGCACAAGGGTTCCCTTTTCTCCACATCATCACCGACACTTGTTTAATTTATTGACGGTAGCCATTCTGACATGTGTGAGGTGATATCTCATTGTGACTTTAACTTGCATATTACTGATGATTAGTGATGTTGAGCATCTTTTCATGTCTATTGGCCAGCTGTATATCCTCTTGGGAGAAATATCTACTCAGGTTCTCTGCCCATTTTTAAAATTTACTGGACTTTTAAAAGACAGATTGTCAGATTGACAGTCCAGTTATATACTTCCTATAAGAAATGCTTAAACCAAAGTGGCACAAATTAAAGTTATGGGCAAAGGGATTCCTGGCACACAAATAAAAATAAATCAGTGGTGGCAATATTAATTATAGCAATGCCTAGAATAACATACATTAATGATATAGCATGATTCATAACATTATAAACCCATATTATGAAACATACACATATAAAGGAAAGAATTATTAGGGGGAAGATCTTGATACAAATATATTTATAGCAGATATGATTTCTATGTTATAATTGTCAAACTCAGTTTGGTTCTATTTTTGTATCTCATAACTGAACAAATCTAAAATACAGTATGGACATAACAACTAGATTTTTGTAACTCTTCCAAAGATATGACATAACATGTATATCACCTGAAGATTTTCTCATAATTAAATCTATTATATTTTTGGTCACACACATAGGAGCTAACCTAATAAGATTTTTTTCTTTGTCACCTTTTTAATTATCAGTTGTCGGGAGATATATAATCTGCCCATTCATCCTTAGGAGAGGTCTCCAACCTTGTTTGAGTCTTTGCCTTAATTGAGACTTGGAATAACCTGAGGACAGTGACTACAAGAGAGAAGGAGGGTTCTGTCTCTACTGCCTCACCTTTGACCTACTACACCAATTTTAGAAGGTTAAAATCTTACTAGTTTCTAGGGAGCTTATAGCAACTTTTGGAAATACAAAGTTAATGAAGGGCATTTAGATCATGGGGGGAAAAGGTGAATACAGGTCATTGATCATGGCATTTATAGGGCAATCACCATGTTCCAATACCTAATTAATAACTTCTAACATGACTTCAAATTGGGAAATTATTGTACATTTAGATAATGTCCTAGGGAAAAACAGGAAGGAACTCAGAGGCCCAGAGCTAGATAGGTCACCAGAGAGTCAGTGGAGAAATAAAATCAAAATAGGACTTTATAATTAAGAAGTATTAAGTGTTTTGAAAAAAACCAGAGATGCCACCTACCATTGATATCTGTGAAGATGAAAGGAGATAACAATTATAGAATGGCTGGCTCATGCAGTATTCAATTTAATACCTGTAAGTCAGGAGAAAGGAATTCAGAATATTCAAAAATAAGAGGCAGACAATAACTGACATGAGCACTTCAGAAGAGTTAGGACTCTATTACCAATATTTTAGAAAATACTTTGGGTTCAAACCAAACTATTTTTCTTAGGATCTGGAGGTCTTCACTTATGGAATGACTTGAAGGTTCATCAAACAAATATGAATTACACCGTGTTGTTAGTTGTAATATGGTCCTCTCGTAGTACCGTATTCTACTATACACAATCTTGGAGAAAGTAATTCCTAAGTTGCTACAGTACTATATTAATAATTGTTTGGATATTGATCTACCCTCCTCAGCAGAAAAGAAGTAGGAAGACATAACTTAGTTTATATCTATTCTGGTATTGTGGTTACATTGTAAGTTCTTAATTGTATGAAAGGAAAGAAGGATCAGTTCATAACTATTGAGGCCACTATGCTGCAATCAGTGAGCATAGGGATTAACTGTGGAGATTCTACATGTCTGTGGGCTTGTACTATATTTTGGGAATGAAGAATTGGTCCTGAGATCCATATGAGCTAGAAGGAGCAGCTGTAGTGTTGGGAGCCAGGTCTGGTCCTCCATACTTGGTCAAGCTTCTTCATTCATAGTTTCTGGTCTCTGGCTCTATTTACATACCCTGATTACCAACATACTTTCTTATCAGGACTTAACCCTGTGATAAATCCAGTTAAGATAGGCTATCCCCTACACAGAGTGCTAGTTGCAGATATGCGTATGATGGGATGGACTCAAAGTAAATCTCTGGAAATTCAAAGTCCAAAGTCAACTGCAAATAAGTATGCACCCAAGGCTTTGGATTTATATCAAGAGAACTTAGATGACCTTGTCATGTTCCAGCAGGCAGGGTATATGCAAGGGAAAGGGAAGTCATTTTTGGCATCACCCCAACTTCATATAATTGCCTATAGACCACAAATCTATTTGCTCTGCCCAACCAGGGCTGGGTGCCCACAGAGAACTATAAAGGGATAGTCTTGGGATGTGTATTAGTCCAAACCAGTTGAAGGCACATTACCCTGGCTAAGAAGGAACAGTAACTTATCAGTGGTCAGTGCATTCTATAGAAATGCAGGAACCCTGGAGGCAGATCTGTAATTTCCACAGCATCTAAATCTACCTGTATTTTTTCAGAGGCATAAGCAAGGCTATCACTTCACCTGTGAGACCCCTTGGTCTGACTGAGAGCCTAACTATAGGATCCCCATCTGAGCTGGCAGCTCTGCCCCAACCCTTTCCCATACTAAAAATGCTGTAGGGTTGTTGAGGTCCACAATAATACAGTATCTTATTTTATGTGCTTTCCTGAATCTTGACTCTCTAGTCATTTGATTGTAATCTGCCTTTCTTCATGCTTTACAGGTAACACTGATGACAGCCGGCTCCCTGTTTCTTTCTCTCAGACCTGGCTCAGGTAAAGGGAGAGGGTCAGTGGGATGTGGAAATACTAAAACAGAAGCTCTTTTACCATGTCGGGTAAGGGGGGACCACCTTGAGGGATCTGAAAGTGATTAACTCTTTCATGGTTCTATGTAAGTATACATTGAAGTGAGATTTTTTCCCCTACTGAAGCTGATGGAAAATTTCCTTGTTACAGGAAAGAAATAGCTACAAACCCAAGTATGTATGAGAAACCATAAGAATTGTTCTCTGGTACCTGGAGTATAGCCCTGGTTAGGGGTCTTGGTATCCTGAAAGAAGAACATGGCCAATCGCCTTCAATTAGAGCTCATATGAAATATATGGGAGGTACCAGGGTAGAGGCAGGAATGAGGGGGGGCGGGAAGGCAGGGCCATTGTGGTAAGATATTTGAAGAACCAGTAGGGTCCTGATAAGACAACAGGATGGAAGCACAGGGTCAAATACTGTGACACTCATTGCATGTGTAGGCTGACTATGGCTTTCCTATAATTTTTTGTATTGGTGGCTAAGATATTATTACAAAACACTTTGCTATACTATTTTCAGAATTTACTATCAGGATCAGATATTTTTCATGAGTGATGAAAGGACAACCACAAGATAAATGATAATTACTTGAATTATGGGATATTTTTCAGGTATTAGAAGACTAAAGACAATGAAGTATATGGCAACCTTGAGATATCATCAGAATGTACATTTCAGCACAAGAGAATTTATAAGCACTGCAGTTAGGGCAAGGAGAAAGGAGCCGAAATGACAGGATTGATGGGAGAAATGTTCATCTAGTTTTAAAAAACCATGTTGGCTCAATAATACCTGCATTTGCTTTCCCTCCTAATCTATCCTAATGCCCTTTTACCCCTTCCCATGACTAAATCTCTGCCCTGACGACAGATATTTTTAAAGCAGTTTCCAATTTGAAGATTAACTAATATGTAAATCAGAAGACCCCCTATCTTTCATTAACTTTTTCTTTTTTACGGACACAAATGAGGCAGAACCCTCATTCCAGACCAGACTTGGATCGTATGTTTGCCAGGCCATGCTTTCTGCCCTCTGCCCATGTTATCACCTTATGTTTGCATACTAAGAAAAGTTTGGGTGATATTGACATTTTGAGGAAAAGTGTGAAGCATTCGGAAGCAGACCAGCAATACTATGAATTCACAATTCATTCTTGGTCACTTAATGAATATGCCTCATCCTAAAGTGACTTGATCAAACTAAAACAGAGCTACCATTTGCCTGTAGGATCATTTGGAGGAATAGTAGAGACAATGCTGTGAGTCCATAACAACATGGCTGAACCCAAATGTTGTTACACTAACCCTCCTAAGCAAAGAATCCCAGGACATGAAGAGACACAGTCAGGATGCTAACATTTTGCATACACAGACCTGGTTCAGAAGAGCTTCTGGTGTTTTAAACCCCCTTTTGTCCCAAATCACTGAGAAGCATGATTATCCCAGTTAACAGGACCACCTCATCTCTAAACAAAAACCTTAGTTCAGATATCTTTGGAGTGCTTTCACAAGGCACTTCTAGTATTAGTGCTACTTGTATCACTCTCCATCCTAAGATATTGTAGGTCAACCATACACATAGGGAGGACCTCAGAGGCTTTGTTGTCTCCTGTTAGATTATCACCTGGTTGCCCACAGGAGGATTTTCAAAGATATCTGCATCATCTCCATCAAGAGCATTCCAAAATGTAGCCAGTGGTTTCAGTTTCTGTCTTTTCTTCCTCCCTCCCTCCCTTCCTGGTTGGTGGCTACTATGTGGAAGAGTGATGTAGGAAACACTAACCTTCTTCCATAAGATCAAGGAGAACAAAGTCATGGTCGTTAACCAACAGTGTGGTGGCCATCGATTAGGTAGATGTGATGACAGCACCAGGACTGGTCCCATCTGGGAATCAGAATAGAGATTCTGGATCTTAAGCCAATTAAACCAGTGAACTTCTACCGTGTTTTCCTTCCATGCTTCATGCCCTGTTAGAGCACTACCTCCTTTGTCAGCCCTTCCACCTGTCTCGATCAGGGATAAGCAATACAGACCATTCTAGGATGCCAAGTCCAAGAGGCTCTTTAGAGAACCATATAAAAGGGGAGGTATAGAAGCTCTGCAGAGCACTGCTGTAAACTCATGACCCAATGCAATAAAGCTTTTAGTCCAGTGGTATCTTTGTCAAAAACACCAATAGACCTCAAACAGCAAGTTGTGGAAAAGAAAATATATTCTGGCGATCCTATGTTAAATCTAGATCATGCAGTCTCAACTAGAGTGATATTACCCCATGGGGGGTAAACATTTGTTCTTAAGGAACAAAAAAAAATCTTATTCTTTCTATGTATAAAAAAAATATATATATATATACACACACGCACACATATACATATAGTACATAAACAAATACATATATGTAATGTCAAAATTATACTAGGGTACAAGCAGGAAAAGTGAATGAAAACATTTCATTAGGGAATTAGAATGATAAAGGTTGAGAAACAGTGATTTAGATTATATTGACTTTAAAAAATGACAGCATTATTTTTCACATAAAATTTTTCACATAAGTCACCATTTTAAAGTGTATATAGTTTAGAGGTTTTTAATATTGTTACACAGGTGTGCAAATATCATAGCTATCTAATTTTAACACTGTTTTCAACCCAAAAAGAAACCCGGAACCCATTAGTAATCATTCCTCACTCCTGTTCCCCATCACCCTCAGTCAACTTCTGATATATATTCTCTCTATAAATTTTCCTATTCTAGGTATTTCATGTAAATGGAATCATGCAGTATGTAATCTTTGTGACTAGATTTGTCGCTTAACATACTGTTTTCAAGGTTCTTCCATATTGTAGTATATATCAGCACTTCGCTCTTTTCATTGCCATGTAATATTCCATTTTATGGAAAATAGTACATTTGTTCATCCCTCATTGGATGGATATTGGATTGTTTTACTTTTTGGTTATTATGAATGCTGTGATGAACACTTATGTACAAGTTTTTGTGGATATATATTTTTATTTCTCTTGAATACATGGTAGGACTGGAATTGCTGGGTCATTTTGATCTTGTATCCTGCAACTGTGTTAGATTTGTTTATTAGTTCTAATAGATTTTTAGTGGATTACTTAGGATTTTCTATACACAAGATAATGTTATCTATGAATATAGTTTTACATTTCTCTTCCCAAACTCACTTCTTTCCAAATTGGATGCATTTTCTTTGTTTTTCTTGCCTAATTGCCCTGGCTATATCTTTAGTACAATGTTGAATAGAAGCAATAAGAGCAGGGCCCTAGCCCATTTGGCTCAGTGTTTCAGTGCTGGCCTGGGAACCTGGGTTCAATTATGACCAAGGGCACATGCCTTGGTTGCAGGCTCCATCCCTGGCCCAGTCGGGGCACATGCAGGAGGCAGCCAATCAGAGAGAGAGAGTGTGTGCCTCTCTCTCTCCCCCATTCCACTCTCAGAAAAAAGCAATGGAAAAAATAACCTTGGTGAGAAAACAAAACAAAAAGTAGTAGTAAGAGCAAATATCCTAGTCTTGTTCTTGATTTTAGGGAGAAAGCACTGAATCTTCTACCGTTAAGTGTAATGTTATGTATAAGTTTCTTATAAGTGGCCTTTACTAGGTTGAGGAAGTTCCCTTCTATTCCTAGTTTGTCAGTGTTTTTATCACGAAAGAGTATTGAGTTTTACCAAATGCTTTTTCTGTGTATTATATTCATGTGGTTTTGTTTCTTATTGTATTGATGTCATGCATTGCAATTCATTTTTTAGATATTAAATGAACCTTGCATTCCTGGGATAAATTCCATTTGGTCATGGTTTATAATCTTTTTTTATACAGTTCTATAGTCAGTTTGCTAGTATTTGTTGAGAATTTTGTTTTTGTTTATAAGGGGTGTTGGTATATAGTTTTCTTTCCTTGTGATTTAAAAAATCTGTTTTTAGTATCATGGTAATTACTAGACTTGTAGAATGAATTAGGAGTATTTCCTATGCTTCTATTTTTTGGGGGAAAGAGTTTGTGAGGAATTAATATTAATTCTTTTAATGTTTGCCAGAATTTACCAGTGGAACTATCTGGGTCTAGGCATTTTTCTTAATGGGAAGTTTTTTGATTACTAACTGTTCTTAATTGTTATAGTTCTACTTGGATTATCTATTTTCCACTGCATTTAACTTATCTAATTTGATGGCATATAGTTGCTTATAGGATTCTCTTAAGATACTTTATTCTGTAAGATTGATAGAAATATCCCCTCCTTCATTCCTGATTCTAGTAAGTTGAGTCTTTCTTTTTTCTAAAGTCTAGTTAACAATAAAATTTGTAAATTTTATCGTTCTTTTCAAAGGACTAATTTTTGGTTTTGTTGGTGTTCTCTACGATTTTCCTATTCTCTTTCATTTATTTCCACTCTATTTTCCCCTCCTTTTCATTTTGGTTTAGATTGCACCTCTGTATCTTAAGGTGAAAGATTAGGTTCCTAATTTGGGATCTTTCTTCTTTTTCAGCATAGGCATTTTTATGGCCATTTAGATTACTTATTTTTTTCTTTTTAAAATTGAGATGTATTTGACATATATCATTACATTAGTTTCAGATGTACAAAATAATGATTTGATATTTGTATATATTGTGAAATGATCACCACAATACATTTAGTTAACATCTATCACCAAATGTTACAATTTCTTCTTGTGATAAGAACATTTAAGATCTACTCTCTTGGCAATTTCCAAATATACATAGTTAACAGCAGTAACTATGCTGTGCATTCCATCATCATGACTTACTTTATAATGAGAAGTTTGTGCCTTTTAACCACCCCCATCCCCTGCCTCTTATAACCACTAATCTGTTCTCTGTTGATCATTTCCTTTGCTATAAAGAAGCTTTTTGGTTTGATGTAGTCCCACTTGTTTAAGTTTTTATTTTCTTGCTTGTTATAGGTGTCAGATAAAAAAAAAAAATTGCCCAGACCTATCTCAAAGAGCTTTTCCTGTGTTTTCTTTTAGGAGTTTTATAATTTCAGGTCTGTTCAACTCTTTAATCCATTTTGAATTAATTTTTGTAAGTAGTGCTAGGATAGGGGTCCAGTTTCATTTTTTATGTATGATTATCCAATTTCCCCAGCACCATTTATTGAAGAGCCTGTCTTTTCTTCATCAAGTATTCTTGGCTCCTTTGTCTCTGACCATTTATTGACCATATATGCATGGGTTTATTCCTACCTCTTGATTCTGTTCTGTGTCTGTTTTATTGGTTTTTTTAATCCTCACCTGAGGATATTTTTTTCCATTGTTTTTTCAGAGAGAGTGGAAGGGAGAGAGACACATGGATTGGTTGCTTCTCGCACAGGCCCTGACCGGGGCCAGGGATTGAGCCTGCAACAGAGGTAGGTGCCCTTGGCCAGAATCAAACCCGGGACCCTTCAGTCCACAGGCTGACGCTAACCACTGAGTCAAACCGGCTAGCGCAGACTATGTTTGTTTTATAAAACACTACATTATTTGGGTTACTATAGCTTTAAAATATAGCTTCAAATCAGGAAGCATGATGGCTCCTGCTTTCTTCTTTCTCAGGATTGCTTCGACTGTTTGAGGTCTTTTGTGGTTCTTTATACATTTTATGATATTTTCTTTCTATTTCTGTAAAATATGTCTTGTAATCTTAATAGGGATTGCATTGGATCTATAGATGACATTGGGCAGTATGGACATTTTAAAAATTAAAATTATTGGGGTGACACTGGTTAATAAAATGATACAGGTTTCAAGTACAGAATTCTATGATACATCATCTATATATTGCATTGTGTGCCCACCATCCAAAGTCAAATTGTCTTCTGTCACCATATACTTGACTTTACTAACCTCCTTCCCTCTGGTAACCACCATACTGTTATGTGTCTGAGTTTTTGTGTAAGCATGTACATTTTAATATTAATTCTTCTACTCCATGAACATGAGATACCTTTCTATTTGTCTTCAATCTCTTTCATCAGCATATTGTAGTATTTTTCAGTATAGAGATATTTCACCTCCTTGGTTAAATTTGTTTCTAAGTATTTTATTGTTTTTGATGCTATTATAAATGGGATCATTTTGTTGATCCCCCCCCCCAGATAATTTGTTGTTAGTATATACATGCATTACTAATTTTATAAGTTAATTTTATATTCTGCAAATTTACTTAATTTGTTGATTAAAGCTCTTTTTGAGGGAAGTCTTTAGGCTTTTATATAATATAAAATCATGGCATATGCAAATAGAGAATTTTATTTTTCTTTATAATCCTAATGCCTTTTATTTAATTATATATTTTTCCTTGCTAGCTCTTCCAGTACTGTTTTGGATAAGAGTGGTGATAGTGGGCACCCTTGTTTTGTTCCTGATCTTAGAGAAAAAGTTTTCAGCCTTTCACTATTAAGTATGTTAGCTGTGGGCTCTTCAAACATGGGCTCTGTGTTGAGGTAAGTTCTTTCTATACCTAAGTTGAGAATTTTTATCATAAAAGAATGTTGAATTTTGCAAAATGCTTTTTCTGCATCTATTGAGATGATCATATAATTTTAATCTTTCATTTCGTTAATGTGGTTATCACATTTACTGATATTTGTGTATTAAACTATTCATGCATCCAAGAGATAAATTTCATTTGATTACGGTGTATGAGTCTTTGAATGTGCTGTTGAATTTGATTTGCAAGTATTTTGTTATAATAGTCAATTATGCTGGAAACAATTTTGTTTTACATGTAAAACTCTACACTTTAATTCCCCCATTTTATGTTATTGATATCACAATTTATATCTTTTTACATTGTGTATGGTTTACAAATTAATCCTATTATTGAGTATGATGTTAGCTGTGTCATATTTGGCCTTTATATATTTTTTCCTTTTTATTGAATTTAGTGAGGTGACATTGGTTAACAAAATTATACAGGTTTCAGGTGTACAGTTCTACAACACTTCTGCACAATGTATCTTGTGGTCACCATGTCAAGTCTCTGCCCATTACCAACTATCCCCTCCTCCACCTCCCTGGGCAATCACCACACTGTTGTCCATGAGCAATTCCTTCCCCCCTCCCCCATGGCCCCTCTCCGACAGCTGTCTGCCTGCCTGCTCTCTATGACTGTCTCTGTTTTGCTTATTAGTTCATTTTGTTCATTAGATTTTACATATGAGTGAAATCATATGGTATTTGTCTTTCTCTGACCGACTTATTTCACTTAGCATAATGGCTTTTATTATGTTAAGGTATGTTCATTCTGTACCTTCTTAAGAGTTGTGTTGTTTTTTTTTTTTATCATGAATGGATATTAAATTTTATAAAATGCTTTTTCTTCATCTTTTGAGATGATCATTTGATTTTTATTTAATTCTACTAATGTAATTATTTACAGTTATTGATTCATATGTTCAGCCATCCTTATATCTTGGGGATGAACAACAGCTTCCACTTGGTCATGGTGAATGATCCTTTAAATGTGCTGCTGAATTTGACTTGTTAGTATTTTATTGAGAATTTTTGCATTTATATTTATCAGGATTATTTGTCTGTAGTGTTCATTTCTGGTGGTGTCTTTTCCTGGCTTTGGTATCAGGGTAACGCTGGCCACATAGAATGAAGTTGATTTTTTTTAGAAGAGTTTGAAAATGATTGGCATTAATTTTTATTTAAATATTTGGTAGAATTCACCAATGAAGCCATCTGTTCCTTGGCTTTATTTCATTGGGAGGGTTTTAATTACTGATTCATTCCCCTTGCTAATAATTGGGCAGTTCAGGCTTCTATTTCTAAGAATTTTTCCATTTCATCTAGACTGTCCAGTTTGTGGGCATACTGGTTCCTTGTTTTCTCTGGTATTAAAATGTCCCCTCTTTTATTTATAATTTTGTTGATTTGGGTCCTCTCTTTTCTTTGGTTAGTCTCAAAATTTTGTTTTCAAAGAACCAACTCTAGTTTTTAAAATTTCCTATTGTTTTCGTGTACTCTCGTTCATTTATTTCTGCTCTATTAGTTCCTTTCTTTTAACTTTGGTTTTGGTTTGTAATTCTGTTTTCTTGAGGTGTAGAGTTAGGTTGTTTGAGATTTTTCTTGATTCTTAATGTGTGTTTATTGGTATGAATTTCCCTTTGAACAGCTTTTGCTGCGTCCATAGTTTTGGCATGTTTTATTTCCATTTTGTTTGTCTCAAGATACTTTATTTCCCCTTCAATTTCTTTGTTTCCTTTTTATTAAATGTATTGGGGTGACACTGGTTAACAATGATACATGTTTCAGGCACACACAATTCTACAACACATCATCTGTACAATGTATTGTGTGTTCCCACCTCAAGTCTCCTTCTATCACCCGCCTCCCCTTGGCAATCACCACACTGTTTCCCGTGTCTGTGAATTTTTTCCCTTTTTTGCTCAATCCCTCCATTAGGCCCCCTTTAATTTCTACTTTGATCCACTGATTGTTCAAGAGAAAATTTAAATTTTTGTTTAATTTTCTTTGTGAATTTCCAGTTTCCTCCAATTATTTACCATTGTGGTCAGAGAAGATACTTGCTATGATTTCAGTGTTCTTGAATTTGCTAAGACTTGTTTTGTGGCCTAACATATAGCCTCTGTTAGAAAATGTTTCATCTGTACTTGAGAAAAATGTGTACTCTGCTGTTGTCAAGTCTTTTTGATTTATAGCGTGATTCAAATCTACTGCTTCCTTAGTGATTCTCTGTCTGGATGATCTATACTTTGTTGAGAGTGGATTTTTAAAGTCTCCAACTATTATTTTATTGCTATTTATTTCTCCTTTTAGCTATTTTTTGCTTTATATATTTAGTTGCTCTGTGTTGGGTGCATAAATATTTACAATAGTTATTCTTGATACATTCACCACTATCAATTAATGATGGAATTCTTTGTCTCTGCCATTTTTAAAGTATATTTTATAATGCTTAAAATATCATTTTGCATCTTTTTCACTCTGTCTGTATGTGTCAAGCCAAAGAATTTGGTGCACAGTTCTGCTTAACATGATCCTCAAACAAGAGTCTACGAGAGTCTTACCCCCTATATGGGTCCCTGCCTGGAAGAGTAATTTGTATCCCCACCCACTGCTGAATACAAGCCTCAGCCCACCTGACAAGGGAACCTAATGAGAGCACAGAGGAAGCTAACTCTTATCTGGGTAGATAATCAGGCAGACCTGTTCACTAAACACTGGCCAGATGGGCTGCTGGCTTATCTCTGCAGATGAGCAGAGCCACTGGATGGACTCTGTGCTCAAGTGCTGCTGGGCCAGCAGTTTCCCAGGTGCTCAGGCAAGGCTTCCTGTCATTTGGGGTGAAAAGCTACCTTCAGAAGTGGGAAGGCCATAAATCGGCATCAGTTCTGCTGCCCCACTAGACAGGGAGCTAAGGCCAGGAAAACCCTTTGTTTGGGATGTTGACTCAAGCAGAACTGTGCCCCAATTTCCCTGGCCAAAGGAGGCTACTTGCTTTGCCCTAAGTTGGAAACCACAGGAAGAAAAATGTCTGAAAACTATTTTGATGTGACTGCAACTCACTCTTTGGTCTTCTCTAGGCAATGACTGCCTTATAAACTTTTCATCAGTGTTCCCAGTTTAATCCATTGTGTATAGACAATCCTATTTGTTTTTATATTTCCCCTTTTAAACTGAATATAGCTTGACTTCACTGCAGAACATACCTAAAGATGTATATTATGGGAGTCATCTAAATAAATATTTTCATGTAACACTAACTATATTATTCAAAAAATTACTAGCACTCACTCCTGACTACCTTTAATATCAAAGTCAGCCCTGAATGGGAGATAATTTATCTGGGCACATGTATAAGGGCTAATATAATTGGGTAAAGTTTCAACCTCTGAATATAGAACAGTGACCCCATATCAATATTAAATGTCTCATCATATCCAGGACACTTTCGTACTTTCATGCAGTTACAGAGAGGAATAAGTTGTATGTATGCTATGTCCCAGGTACCTGGGGGCAGAAGAACATTTCCTAACAGAGTGCCTTCCAGAGTCCATGTTTATGGTAGAGTCCAAAGTCACGAGTCAATAGATCACAGATATAATAGCAATTCTGCTGTTAGTTCAAAGACAACATTAAATCTGATAATTCCTGAGGTTCTAGTTCAAGATGGTGATGTAGCAGAGACTCCTGGATTCACCTCCTCCAATAGACACACCAAATATACAGCTACAGACAGAACAAGTTCCCTTGAAAGAAATCCAAATGCTAGCTGAGCAACTCCTACACACTTGTAGAAAAAAATCCCCTCATCAAACAGATAAGAGAGGCTGAGATACAATTTCACAAATAAACCCACCTCTGGTGTGGTTACAACTGGGAGGGAACTTGATTCCCAGCTTCTCCCTGAGAAGTGAAGGGTTTGGGCCCCACAGATTTGGTGCCCCAACTTTTAAAACAATTACCTAGAGATGGGCTCCCAAAATATCTAGTTCTGAAAGCCAACAGGGCTTGTTTCTATGAGAACCACAAGGCTACAGTGACTTAAGACAGTTTTTAAAGGACTCATGTGGACTCACCGTGGCTAACCCAGCATCACCAAGCACAGAGAAAGCAGAATGAAACATGCCCAATCATTTCATGAAAGAGACCTATTTGCTTATCTTAAAAGTTTTGACTTGATGAGCAGACTGGGAGGCTGTTAGATACCATCTTCATGGTCTCCCTCTGTCTTGCTCCAGGTCACCAGTACGCCTGAAAAGGAGCTTGTGTACACTTTGGGCATCCCAGTTTTTGTGGCTGCTGCCCAGGGGACATACCTTGTTAACCTGACTCTGGTGGTCAGCAGGGTTTATGTTGATGGATCCCAAAGGACTGTAACAGAGAAAAAGCTATTCCCCCAGGGTACAGTTCAAAGGCAGCAGACAATGTCCAGTCTTTCCATGAAAGAAGCCTATTGCTTATCTTAAAAGCTGCAGCCTTCTAATTTAATACACATCTAGACACTGAATACAATTCTCTCCATAGACAGGAAAGGCCAGCAGGTGCCTTTTTTTTCTCTCTCCCTGCCACAAGTCACCACATCTCAGAAAAAGAGCTTATGCACCTTTGGCATCCTGGCTATTGGGGTGACTGCCCTGAACACTCATTCCTTGATAACCTGGCTTTGGTGGCTAGCAGGGCTGTGCTCACATGTTCAATACAATATTAGGAAACAAAGAAACAACTCTTAGTTAGTTATCCCCTAAGGGCTTAGTGCCGAGGGAACACAAAGAAATGCCCATCGTCTAGTCTTTCTATGAAAGAGGTACATTTTAAAATATATACCTTTATTGATTTCAGAGAGAGGAAGGGAGAGATAGAAATATCAATGATGAGAGTCATTGATTGGCTGCCTCCTGCATGCCCCCCACTGCGGATGAAGCCCCCAACCCAGGCGTGTGCCCTGACCTGGAATCAAACCTTGATCTCCTGGATCACAGGTTGATGCTCAAGAGCTGAGCCATGGTCGGGCCATTTTTATACTTTAAAAGCTGCAGCCTGTGAGTTTGGCTGTAGCTTTTAAAGACTGAGAGCCTCTCCTTTGCTACACTGACAGGTCTTGGCACATACACAAATACTGGGAACTGCTAAGAACAAAGAATCTGTTTGGACAATCACAAAGGATTGGAGGGAACTAAGAGCTAGGGCAGGGATGAAGGATAAGGTTCATCTCCTATGCAAGATCAAGTTCTTCAAGACTTAGAGAGATGGCTGTTTTGTAAAATGCATAGGAAATAACAGAATCAAGGAAAATGAAAAAAATAGAGGAATATGTTCTGAATAAAAGAAAATGACCATAGCAAAATGATGATTGTAATTTACCTGATAAAGGGTTGAATATATGGTCATTAAGATGCTCCCCAAGGTCAAGAAAACAATGTAAAAACACAATGAGAATTTTAACAAAGAGATAGACAATATAAGAAAGTACCAAACAGAAATCAGTGAGATGAAACATACAATAACTGAATTGAAAAATTCCATAGAGGTGTTCAAGAGGGGTTATCTTTTCCATAGATAAAGCAGAAGAAAGTTCAGCAAACTTTAAAATTAGGCACAAAGTAGTCAAAAGTTAAAGACAATGAGAGAATATTAAAAGCGGAAAGACCAAAAAACTGGTTATATACAAGGGAATCCCCATAAGACTATCAACAGATTTTTCAGCAGAAACTTTCCAGGTCAGAAGGGAGTGGCATGATATATTCAAAGTGCTGAAAGAGAAAACTGCTAACCAAGAATTCTCTACCTGCCAGTAATACCCTTTGGATATGTAGAAAATATTTGCAGATAAGTAAAAGCTGAAAGAGTTCATCACCACTAGACCAACCTTACAAGAAATGTTAAAGGGACTTCTTCAAACTGAAACAAAAGGTCACTAATTAGTATGAGGAAAACATATGAAAGTATAAATCTCACAGACTATTCTAAATTCTATTTATATTTAGTTCATCTAATGTTGTAATGGTGGTTGGTTAATTACTTATAAATCTAGTATGAAGGTTTAAAGACAAAAGTAGTAAAAATAACTAGCTATAATAATTTGCGATGGATACCAAGGTAAAAAGATTTACATTGTGACAGCAAAAAAATAAAACATGGGGAGAAAAATGTAGAACTTTAGAATGCATTTGACCTTAATTGTTCAACTTAAAATAGATTGTTATAAATATATTTTACCTAAGTCTCATGTTAATCACAAATAAAAACTTATAGTAGATACACAAAAGACAAACCTAATCATTGCACTATAGAAAATCATCACATCACAAATAAGAAAGAGAAGAAATCAATAAAAGAATTGCAAAGAAACAGCCACATAATAACAAAACACCAAGAGTAAGTCCATACCTATCAATAATTACATTAAATGTAAATGACTAAATTCTCCAAATACAGACAGACTGGTTGGTGGATAAAAAAGACCCAACTATATGTTAACTATATATTGTGTATAAGAGACTTACTACAGCTTTAAGGATACACACAACTAAAAGTGAAGGTATGGAAAAAGATATCCCAAGCAAATATACACCAAAAGGAAGCTTAGATAGCTATAATTATATCAGACAAAATAGACTTTAAGACAAAGACTGTAATAAGATTTAATGATAAAGGGGTCAATCCAACAAGAGGATATAACAGCTGTAAATATTTATGCACCCAATAGAGAATCACATAACTATATAAAGCAAATTTTAACAGATATAAAGGGAGAAGTAGACAGTAATATAACGGTAGACTTTAATACCCCACTTTCATTAATGAATAGATCACCTACACACAAAAAAAATCAATGCAAACATTGGCCTTAAGTGACATGTTATACCAGATGAACTTAACATTTACAGAACACTCCATCCTAAGGCAGGAGAATACCCATTCTTTTATAAAAAAAATGGAACATTCTCCAGGATAAATCATATGTTAGACCACAAAACAAGTATGAATAAATTTAAGAAGGTTAAAATCATATCAAGCATCTTTTCCAGTTACAATGGTATGAAACTAGAAATCAGTTATAAGAAAAATGAAAAATTCATATATATGGGGAGATTAAACAACATGGTAGTGAATAGCCAATGTGTCAAAAAAGATCAAAAGAGAAAAATATCTTGAGACAAAAGTTAATGTAAATACAATAGAAAATAAAGACTAAAAAAGACAATATAAAAGATCAATGAAATTAAGAGCTGTTCTTTTGGTAATATAACAAAATAGTCAAATATTTAGCTAGACTTACCATGACAAAAAACAGAGAAAGCTCAAGTAAGTAAAATTAGAAAGAGGAGCCATTACAACAGATACCAAACAAATACATAGGATCATAAGAGACTACTATGAATATTACAGACCAACAAATTAGACACCCTAGAAGAAATGGATAAATTTCTAAAACATACCACCTATCAAGACTGAATCATGAATAGAAAATCTAAACAGACCAATTACAGTGGTACCTTGGTTTTTGAACATCTCTTTTGACAAACATTTTGGTTTACAAATGCCATAAACCCGGAAGTAAATGCTTCCGTGTTCGAACATGCCTCGGAAGTTGAACATGTCACACGGCTTCTACTGAGTACAAGATCCTGAGGCCTAGCTGTTGGCTGCTGATCCCTCAGTTTTCAAACGTTTCAGAACTCAAACCATCTTCCAGAATGGATTACATTAGAAAACTGAGGCACCACTGTACTATTACAGATTAAGTCAGTAATAAAAAACCTCAACAACCAAAATTCTGTCCAGGATGAGATGGCGCCACTGGTGCGTTCTGCTGAATATTGAAAGAGCTACTCCAATCCTTTTAAAACTATTTCAATATGTAGAAGAGAAGGAAACACTTTCAAACCAATTTATGTGGCCATTATCACCTTGAGACCCTAGGAAAAGACACTACCAGGAAAAAAACCCTACAGGCCAATATCCCTGATGAACATGGATGCAAAAATCCTCAACCAAATATTAGCAAACTGAATTCAACATTACATAAAAGGCATCAAACACCATGATCAAGTGGGATTTATTCCAGGGACGAAAATGGTTCAATATTTACAGAGCAATTAATACAATACAGCACATTAACAAAAAAGGGTAAAAATATTTCAATAGATGCAGAAGCAGCATTAGACAAAAGTCAATATCTATTCATGACAAAAGCTAAACAAAGTTGATATAGAAGGAACATATCTCAACTTAATAAAGGCCCTATATGACAATCAGCGGAGGACTTTCTCCTACCATCACATGCCCAACAAATGGATCCATATCATTAGTGCCGCAGCATTGGGCCAGTTTCAGAACATGGTGACCACAATGCAGAGGAACAAAAGGAATGAGCCAGAACTGCAAGTACCTAAAACACATTAGAAAGTTCTCTTGAATTTCTAATGATTCCTGCTGCCTCTAAGAGCTCAGATACTCCCAAATAAGAAACATGTTTAAGCCAGATTCCCTTTTCCACATTTGTTCTGCAGGATTATAGCAGAATATTGTGTTGAGCGGAACCCTGCTCCTTCTGCCCTCCCCACCCCTCATTTAAGTACAGCTGTGGTAGGAAGTTTACTACCTATTGTCTGTGACCTCTATTGAACTCTGCTTTCTTGCTTTAGGACTTTCTCAGAGGCCATGTAACACTGCTGGCCTGGATGCCCGAAGAAGGCAGCTTGGCTGAGTTGAAAGGAACGTTCCTCTGCCCAACCTGCAGCTCCATCAAAGGCTGAAGTTTTATCCTGTTTCACAGAATTGTAAGATTTATGATCAGTTAGAATGTCTCTCTGCCCTGAGACTAGATAGGAAACTTGGAACCTGGGTACTTATCATTAATAAAATGTCATAGAATGTTGGGGGTATCAACATCTGTGCAGCAATGAGAAGAAAGTAGACCCCTGCCAAAATCAGGATGTTTCCCTCAGTTATCCTACCTGTCCTGCTTCAGAGTGAGCTGGGAAGAACAAGGACTGGGAATGAAGCTCATATTGCTGATGTGACTGATTGTAATTTTCAGTCTATCACATCCAGACTTTTAGAGTTGAAGAGAACCCCTTCATTTTTGCCATTACTAACTACGTGATATTTTGCTTGTCTGAGTCTGGTGGCTCAGGAGACAAAGACTAAGTTTCCCTCCCATTCTGACATTCAAAGTCCTATGGCATTGCCTGTACTGCTTGAGTGGTATCATGTGTGGCCGCATCAGACTCTGAGTTACATGTAATATATCATCTCTAGGAAATTCTCCAAGCAGGTGGCTGAGCAGAAGGAAAGCTTGTTCTCTTTCCCATACCTTCTTCTGTTTACTTACAGAGGGGATCTATGATATTTCACTGACCCCAGGACACCAGGGATAGACCAAGGAATCATCAGCAGGAGATGGAAACCTTGCTGAGATTTGAAGTGATTCATTAGCCACTCAACTGTCTCCATCTTCACCAAGTCTCTGGAGAAGATCTATCCAGAACAAGGAACCAACATGGCTTTAATGCACTGATGTCTGGGATCAGCTTCACTGTTCTCCCCCTTATCATTTTAGACTATATTCTGGAGCCCCAGATATTTATTGTACCAATATGTGGGAAACAGGTACCTGATTTGTTCTCCTGATGGGAAAAGGTACCAGTTTGGAGGTCAACAGGTTTAGTCTACATGCTGAAAAAAATCCCTATTTAGAATGCAGTTATTTCCTTTTCCTCATATCCAGACTATTAGATATTAATATGTGTTCATATACTTGCACAGAACATGCTGTAGGTCTCTGAAGCAAGACAAACCAACTGCTTGTCAGATGAAGCACCTGTAAGAGTTTCAGCTTCTCTTCCTTTGGTCATTGCAACCAAATTAGATATCTGCTACATTCTAGAAAGGAAATGTCTATAAAGCCTAGCCCAGAACTTGGTATATGACATTTTCTCAATAATGTAGTGTTGAATTAAAACTCTAGAAAGAGTGACTATGCTGTTTCAGTTTTGCTATTATTATCAGAGTCCCAAGTTCATTCATGATCTGGAGAGCCTTTGACACTCTAAATGATGTGGTTTATCTTTTCAGCTCACATTTATGGGGTACCTCAAGGATAGACCCCAAAAAGAAAATCTTGCAGCCCAATTAACATACAGTTCTCCCCTCTGTATCCAAATCAGTTTCTTCCACTGTAAACAGACTTAATTTTCTTATTATATCTTCTGCTACCACCATGGCTGACCAGTGGCCAAAGTGTGACATGGAAAGAGCTCAGAGAACTTTAGCAATCCAAGTAGAAGTACAAGACCAAATATGGCAGCACTTCTTGAGGTGAACTGGCTTGGCTATTACCATGACAGGTTTTTATTTGGCCTGCTTTTAGTTAACACAGAGCTTTGAGACAGTATTCAGGATAAACTCAACCATGTAGAATTTTATGGTCTCCTCCCTTATATCCCTTCCTTCAAAGCTATTCACACTTTTCTATCAGACTCTGACTTGGTAGGTTCCCAACTCATATTGTAATTAACTTTGGTGCAAATCATGTTAGGTCTTCAAGTGCGATCAGGGCTAACTGGAGCTCCCAACCAAGGTGTATTCCAACAGTTCATGTCAACTAGGTTCAGGATAGTGCCTAAGAAGAGAAAAATATTCTTAGCTCTAGCAGAGATGAGTAGATTGTGTGTGTGAGAGAGAAAATGTCAAGCAGATGGGCAAAATTGTTTGGCAGGACTTGTTTTACTTTATAATCAAATACAGTAAGCCTTTTCCCTACTCAGAATTATCCTGTTTCTATAAGGAAATGAACTAAAGTACTTACCAAATGCCAGAAGAAAAAACATTTTAGGAATGTTACATAGCAGTGAAAATGAATGAACTCCAGATGTATGCAAAAGTACATAAATTAGCCTTAAACAATGTCAAGTGAAAATAAGTCCCAGATGACAATTTTAGCAAGTAGAGAAACAAAGCTAGATGCGATAGTTATTGAAAAAATAAATGATTATGAGGTGGACTATGAGGATAGAAGCAGAGGCATGGGCAGGAATGGAAAAAAAAAAAAAAGAATATGAAAGACATTTGAAATGCTGGTTTAGATGTTGGGTTCACTGATTTGTTATATAACCTATATGCACAAGAACATACCAAATGTGTCAAATATTACATAGAAGGAAAAGCAGCTAGATCCCCCCCCCCCCAACCGGTCATCTAATAGATCAACTTTGGCTCTTGACATAGTAGCAACTTTTCACTAACAACTTTTCCATATATAACGGCTACAGATAGTTAGCTTCCCAAGGAGCAGGTGCCAAGTTAATGGGTCTACTTCATCCCATCAAAGACAACTATTAAGAAATTCTAAAATCTTAGCAAGGAAACATGTAGCCTATGTTACCATTTATCATGACTGATGGGGGGTTCTTAGTAACTGCTTGATGTTTGTCTAAGGCAGGAGAATGCCTTAGCTAAAAGAATTTTCTTTTACCTTCAGTTCCAGGAAAAGGGATTGTCAGGAACAAGGGGCAGTCTTGGTCTCAACCCCACTGCCCAAAATGCTGTTTTCACCGATCTCACGTTACAAAGAAATTTGAGCATTATTTGAGCATTACTTAAGTCTCTTGCATATCTGCCACCAGAAAGTACTCCAAAAGGTGATATAAGTCAGAACTATGCATAATCCTTCTCACGCCACTGGCACATTTGATTGGATGTGTACTGACTCTCTTAAGCTATGGATTTCCCAAGACTTGAGAACATCAAACCAAAAAAGTATATTAATGTGTTGGTTTGCCAAATATAACACTTGCTGGACTCAATACTGTAGAACCTAGTCAACATGATTAACTATTTTATTCTAGGCCAAATACCTATGAATTATCTCATTAATCTTAAGAAGTCTAGATACTAGGTACTATTACCTCCATTTGGAAGAAGAGGAAATTGAGGTACCAAGGTTATCTTAAGTTATGTAACCTTCTGCAAATCATGGAGCTAAAATTCAGCCCTGATCATCTGATTCCTGAACTCTTATCCTTAAGCACCATACTCTGCTTCTTCCACAGTTAGCCAAAGATCACGCCAGTATAAATGAATTATTGCTTTCTGTAAGTGGGTGTCTCACAGGGTCAGATCACCTGGGCACCTGTCTTCTTTTAAGTCATCCAACCTGTCTTAGAACTAAGCCACAGCTCTAAGGCAAGTCAAAGAATCAAAGACAAAGGTTCTGTCTAAACCTTTCATTCAAAAGCACTGCTAGAGCCACTAGAGGTGACCACATGTTTTAAAGTGCATTTGTTCAGAATATGAAGCATCTGTGAAAAACAGAAGCATTGGTTAACTGTTCTCATTTAAAAACCTGAAGGGAAGGATAGTGCTCTAGTTTGGAACACTTTAATACAGAGCCACCATACTTTGGACTCAGCAGTGTTATCAGCAAAACGCACTGTCTAACAAATAACCTCTAATAGCAACTTCTTGACTGGGAGATTGTTGTACATTTTTGTAACATGGACACAAAGTACACGGGAAAGTGATAACATCTTAGACAAAAAAGATCAGGCTGTTGATCATGTACTATTGGATGTAGGTGACCTTTGCCCAGATACTTAGACTTGGGCTTGTTTTTGTGGATTCAAAACTAAGATCTCAGTGAGTGAGCAATGGATTGAGTCTGATGTAAATCAGGATGAAGGAATTGAATATTCCTAAAACAAAGTTTTTCTGCAACCTGAGCCACATTGGGTTGATGCTGGGAATCCTTACTCTGTGACAGACAGATTTTAGAACATAACAGTAGCATTACAGAACAGGAAAGGTTGTGACCCAGTCCCAGAGTGCCATATGGTCTAAACCTTATTAGTAAGAGGTCTTAGACTCTAATAACTTCTGTTTTCCCCCTGGATTTGAATGGTCCTAATTTGAAAAACCTTATCAAGTTAAACCAAAGTTTCTAATCTGGAACTTAAGCACCAAAGTATGGTGCTTAAGTTCCTTGAAGACCCTACACAAGGCTGTGGCACCCATTGAGCCACTACATCAGAAACTGATAAATTTCCATCTATTGACTGGGACAACTGACCGGGCAAGGGATCTACAATCTCCAGAAATCTTTCACTGTGCTTTCTGTTATAGTTCTGGAGAAGGCAATCTCCTCACAAGTGACTTAGTCTCTTTTTGAAGGCCTCCACCTCGGGGCCCCACCCCCTTTTCTAAGGGTTTGGAATATATGGAATGGGCTGCAGGAAGAGTGAGATGTAGAGTCAGCTTGCTGGGATAAAGGACAGTGGTGCTCTAGTGATGAGAACAGGCCAATAATGACAGTAACTAGAAGCAGGATATAAAGAAAAAATGGGAGAAAGGTTGATGGAAGCCATGATACATTAAAACTATTAAGTGCCTAGAAAGATGCTACTGATGGTTTTAAAGCACGGGAATGAACGTTCCGCATTCAAACCTTTCTGCAGCCACGTTCTAAGACCCTCCTCCCTCTATTTTGTGTTCTGCCAAGATACACCTATGCTCTGGAATTAGTGTTTATTCTGGTGTGGCCAGTGCCTTCCCTGATATCACCCCACTGTCCAATTCTAGTTTTCATGACCTTCTACTGTAATGTATTTTCCTTCAATCTTCTGACATACATGTGAGGTTAAACCAGAGTTCCTATTTTGTTACTAAAAAGGCTGTCGAAAACCTAGGTCGGGTACACTTTTCTACCAGATATCCCTTAAGACAGGAGGCATTCAACTCTACATTGAAACACTTTGAAGAATAGACCTGCTTCTAGGAGAACAGGTCTTTGTCTTCCCCAGGAGAAAGTTTACATTCCTTAATGCCCTCTTATGCTCCTTAGAGCACACTATCTGTTTCACATGGCCCTCCAAAAAGTGGCACAGGAGTACTTTACGAAGAGAATACAGTGTTTCACAGCAGCCTAAGGACAAGTACAAGGCCTCAGCCCGCAGTGCTTATACTGAGGCAAAACCTCCAGGTGAAGGGCCTACCTCCTGGCTCTGTAGGTGATTCAGCAACATCTGCTGCACCGAGACAAAAGAGTGCTTATTACAGTCCCCGTCATGGAACTGATCAACCATCTTCATCATTCCCCCTCATTCCAGTGTCTCCAGCCATTTGTGTGGCAGCCCACAGACAGGTATCACTCACCACCGGAGCCCATGGATACAGACCCTCCTAAGTCCCCGGTGCCCTGACAGCAATAAGGGAGCCATGCGGAATGAGAAGGCAGGGCTCCTACCTGCATGCTGTAGCACGTGGCTTTCCCCAGATGACTCAGATGTTAGCTTTGGATTGGAAATCACCCAGGCAGGCTTACAGAAAGCACGGAGAAGGGTAATAGAACCTCAAATCATTATCTTAAAGCTGTGTGAAGAATACTCAGAGTTGCTGATCGAAAAGGTAAGTATGGTAATGAGGTTTTTTTGAAAAAGAATTCCACTTGAGATAAGGGTGTGTAGCCCTGCATTTCCTTCACATGTAAGCAGATCCCGTTGGTCATTGTGCCAAATGACATCAGCATGCATGATTCTCTTATGTAAGCTCTCAAAGCAAAGGGCCTATAACCAGAGTGCTATTTAATTTCCGACTTTTGTACATACTCAAGTGAAGAAAGTTATTTTAGACTGCAGTTCTCATGATGCCTCTTTGAGAAGCTTCAAGTCGATTTCTTGGATCATGCTTTCTTCACAATACACAGCTTTGCTCAGAAAATGTCCCTATGAGCTTGCTGCCTTCTGTCACATTTGTCGGGTACTTAGTGCTCCTTGGGATTCTCTGTCAAGCTTGTGGTTATAAATTTTGTGAGCACATCGTCTTCTCCACATGAACCCCGAACCAGTAAGCAAATGAGATCTTTAGGAAACAGTACAAGGTGTTCTCCTGTCTATCTACTGTGCCTTAGGCTAGAGTAATAGACAGCTCTTATTTCTGAATTCTATTGTTGACAGTGGCTTACTGGCACTAACTTTCTTTGCCACTGTGTCAGATGAGTGTTTCTCAGGTGCCCTTAAATATTCCAGAGCCCATGTCTTCATGTTCAACACCCTCAAAGTCCTTCCCAGAAGCAGAGGCCAACCTCCATCCCCAAGGTTTGCTTGGTTCACATCTCAGTTGTAATAGTCAGATTAAGGAGGCTGCAATGTGAAGTCACCGTGAATCAATCAGCCTCACCTTTAACCCTGTCCATTAGCTCTAAGAATAAGCCTAGTATATTGGTCTTAGCCAAGCCCCCTGGATGAGCATAGCAACAAGCACAGGATCAAGGCACCAAGAGAAAAATTAATCTGACCATGTGGACAGAGACTCAAACTATTCCTGAACAACAGAAACCGTGAAGTCATACTCTCCACTCAGATTGAATTAGGTTGTATGGAACTTCATACAAGCGCAAGTGGCACAGACATACTATGCAGTAAAGACCCTAAAGGCTGAGACCCAGTGCCAGAGGCATTCCAGCTGTCCGTAGTAGAACCTAACCATAAACATTCTGCTCTTCAGATAGCCTGATAAGTTTGTTTTACCGATGTGAGGGCAGCAGCTTCAACACGCATCTGTATATACACAATGACAAGTTTCATATGTGCCAGTTAATCAGCATCACTTGTCAGATGCTTTAGGAAGTAGACTATTTAAATGCAAAGGCTATCATTTACAGAGGCATAAAATTAAACAATATATTTCTCTATGAAGGTCTCCTGATGAAAACTGGGAATTTTGACTTTGCAACAGGGAGATAGTGGGATCTTCCTGGAGTTACTCTCAGCAGGTGGAGTGATCTATTTGCTTTGTCTTCTAAATGACCCCATAGAGGATCCTAACTGGAAGGCCATCCACCAGTTTGTTCCTAATATATTTCTTTGGCATTGTGTTATATGAGCTTATCCTGCAGGAGCTGCCTCTCTCTCACAGCCAAGATCAAATAATCTTCTTGTTGGGGCAAAAGTATGATCTCTCCAAACTACTAGTAAGTTAAAGTAAAACAGTCCCAAAGTAATTCAGAAGGTTGGAGCAGACTATGTTAAGAACATTAAAAAAGACAAATCTCACTATTTTCAGGTTCTATCTTACATTAAACTATCCAACACTGTTTACCAAAAACCAGTTGCACTGAGAAGCTCTCAGTGACAGTGTGACACTTATATACTTCTAGACCCTTTCCTAGTCATGACTGCTAGAGGAAGAAGGAAGGGCAGCAGAGACACGGCCCTTCTGTTTCCCTTCCATAGGATCAGAAAACCTGTTTGCAGAGACGTTGCTGAAAAGATACTTACAGTTCATCTTCTAGAACAATCATAGGGCTATAACTTCACATTGCCTGTTTACCTTTTGTAGCTACGGGATAATGAAGCCATTTGCAATTTTGGTGTATTCTGTTTTCTTACCTGTCCATGAGTCAAGCCTGCTTCAGATCTATAAATGGACGCTGACAGGCCACACATCAAGTGGTGCCCATCTATTAACTAAATAAGCAAAACACTTGAAGGAAAAGTTATGGAGATGTTTAAAGTAAAATGGCAGCTAATCCAGGCCCTGAGGGGAGCAGTATGTTTGGAAACAAGACCCGTTAGAAATGCTTATCATGGAAAGGCCATTGTAGCAAGGAAATACGACCTGGGCACCAAAGAGGTTTTTTACATAATGTACCAGACAAATCTTGTCTGTCCAGTTTTTTCAGCTGACTGAAGGAATTCACCTTCCTACTATGGACACTTACCTTACGAAGCCCAATGAGGGTTACAGTGCATTAGGATGGTGTTCCAGGTAAACTAATTGACCTTCCTCTGTCTCCTTTTCCTGAGGAGCAAAGAAGAGTGGGAGGCATTCGATACATTTTATATAAATCGAATTAAGCAATATGTGATTTTTGTGTCTGGCTTCTTTCATTTAGCATAATCTTTTCCAGGTTCATCTAAGTTATAGCATGTATCAGCACTTTACTTCCTTTTATGGCTGAATAACATTCCATTGTATGGATATGCACCATATTGTTTATCCATTCACCAGTTAAAGGACAGTTGGTTTGTTTCTACTTTTTGGCTATTCTGCATAGTCTTCCATGATCATTTGTGTACAAGCATTTGTTAGAATAGAGTTATTAATCTTTTGGTTATATAGTTCACCCTTCAACAACATGGGTTTGAAGTGCACAGGTCCATTATACAAATTTAACACCAATTCAACAACCATCTGTGAATATACCTTCATGAGAAAGTTCTGAAATCCAGGTGACAGGTTACACACCCAAGCGGAGCACAGAAATGAGAAAAGATGCATTAAAAAGATTAAGAACAGTTTCACTTTACCAATGTCATTTGTACCCCAAGCCAGAATAGTACAGCACCAAAGAAGCTCCCTTCAGCCCACTGTTCTCCCATGGGGTAGAGACTAAATGGAACATCCAACATCTGCAGCCTTTTGGGAAGCTACTTGAGAGGCCTACTTTGATTGTGCCTTACCCAGAACACTGAATTGGCATGACTGATTGCCTGGGGACAGGTACAAACATAGAGAACGGTGGGGGCTCTCAAGAATCAGCACATGGATCTCAATAGCTGGCCTGTGACTCCCTGGCAGAATATCTGCCTGCCTGTGGATCCTGGCATCAGCCCAACCTTCCCATGCAAATTGGAGAGGAAAAGGTAAAATTATCTTTATTTGCAAATGACATGTATGTAGAAAACCCTAAAGACTCCACAAAATGCCTGTTAGAATAAATGAATTCAGTAAAGTTTCAGGATACAAAATCAACATATAAAAACCAATTACATTCCTATACCTTAACAATAAACTATCTGGAAAGGCAATCCCATTCACACAGCAACAAAAAGAATAAAATAATTAGGAATAAACTTAACCTATTAGGTGGAAAACTAGTACACTGGAAACTATAAAATACCGATAAAAAAATTAAAGCAAATGGAAAGAAATCCCATGTTCATGGATTGAAATAATTGTTATAATGTCCATAGTACCCAAATCGATCTACAGATTCAGTGCAACCTCTATCATACAATAGTATGAAATCTGGTAGCTTGATACCTCCAAATTTGGTTTTTGTTTTTTTTTCCTCCGGGTAGCTTGGCTATTTGGGGTCTTTTGTGGTTCCACACAAATTTTAGGAGTGTTTCTTTCATTTCTATGAAGAACACCTTTGGTGTTTTGATGGGGATTGTAGCATGGACATTTGGGTAGCATGGACATTTTAACAATATTAATTCTTCCAATCAACAAACACAGGATGTCTTTCCTTTGTGTCTTCAATTCTTTTCAGCAAAATTGTATCATTTTCATTGTACAGATCTTTCAGTTTCTTGGTTAAATTTATTTCTAACTATTTTATTATTTTTGATGAGATTGTGAATGGGAGAGCTCTCTTCATTTCTTTTTCAGATGCTTCATTATTAGTGTAAAGGAATGCAACTGCTTTCTGAATATTGATTTTGTATCCTGCCACTTTACTAAAGTTGTTGATTAATTTCAACTTTTTGTGATTTTATATAAAATCAAAGCCATAGTAATAAAAACAGTATGGTACTGGCACAAAAACAGACACATCAACCAATGAAATAGAGTAGGGAGCACAGAATTAAATTCTAGCATGTATAGTCAACTAATATTCAACAAGGGAGCCAAGAACACCCACTGGAGAAAGAGTCGTCTCTTCAACAAATGGTGCTGGGAAAACTAGAGAAACACATGCAGAACAATGAAATTGGACCCCTATCTAACACCACTCATGAAAATGAACTCGAAATGGATCAAATACTTAAACATAAGACCAGCATAAAACCCCAAAAAGAAAATGTAGGGAAGAAACTCATTGATATTGGTCTTGGCAATAATATTTTGAACATAATGCAAAAAGCACACAACAAAAGATATGAAAACAACTCAAAGGCCCATCAATAAATAAATGAATAAAAAATATGTGGTACATATATGGAATATTATTCAGCCATGAGAATGGAGGGTATCCTACCATTTGAGACAACATGGATGGACCTTGAGCACATTATGCTAAGTGAGATAAGTCAGACAGGGAAAAACAAATACTGTGTGATATCACTTATATGTGGAATCTAAAAGAACCAAAACTATAAAAAAACAATAAAATGGTGGCTACCAGATGGTGGTGGTGGGGGGGGGGGATAAGAGTGATAGTGTTTAAGGGTACAAATTTGTGATGAGTAGTAAATAAGCCACAAAGATTTAATTCACAATATAATGAATATAGATAATATTGTACTATAACTATATAATGTAAATATCATTACAATGGCAACCACATTATAATATATAAATTTATCAAAGTAAAAAATTCCAATAGCATTTTTTTTTTTTAATCCTCATCTGAGGATATTTTTTCCAATGGTTTTCAGAGAGAGTGGGAGGGAGGGAGGGAGAAACATTGATGTGAGAAAGACACTGATTAGTTGCCTTCCACACATGACCCAACTGGGACTGAGGATCAAGCCTGCAACTGAGGTACATGCCCTTAGCTGGAATCGAACCTGGGACCCTTCAGTCCAAGGGCCGATGCTCTAACCACTGAGCCAAGCTGGCTAGGGCCCAATAGCATTTTTTATAGAAATAGGAAAGAAATCCTAAAATTCACTTGGAACCACAAAAGACTCAAAATATCCAAAGTAATTTTGAGGAAAAACAACAAAGCTGGAGGCATTGCATCTCCAGCTTTTAGATGCTGTGCTTGCTTCCTCCCATGGCCACATCAAAATTACAATGAAATTACAGAACTATCACTGAGAATCACCTGAAGACCAGATGAACAGAAGTCCTGTAACTAAAGATTTAAAAAGAAGCCATGCCAAGACTAGTAGGAAAGGTGGAGACATGGAATAGGTAGGTAATTAAGAATTGGGAGGAGCCTGGCCAGTGTGGCTCAGCAGTTGAGCATCGACCTATGATCCCGGAGACTGCGGTTCAATTCCAGGTCAGGGCACATGCCCATGTTTTGGGCTCGATCCCCAGCAGGAGGCGTGCATGAGGCAGCCAACCAATGACTCATCATTGAAGTTTCTACCTCTCTCTCTCTCCCTCACTCTTCCTCTCTCTGAAGTCAATAAAGATATATATTAAAAAAAAAAAAAAAAAGAATTGGGAGGAATATCTCAGCTGCAAAGATTCTCCCTGAGGAGCAAGGGGTCCCAGCCTGACACTGAGGTCCCTTCCTCAGGGCTCCATTGCCTTCAGGGCTCCAGGAGCCTTCATAAGATCTGTCTGAAAAATACTGTGAAGTACATCTGAGGAAGAGGAGGGCAGCATGCTGGAGACTTAGATGCTGCGGGTCTTAAAGAGCCCAAGCATAGACTCATTTGCCCACAAACTCACTCACTCTGGGCTCCAGCAGAGGAGCAGTAGCAGAGCCAGAGACATTCAGGGAGGAACCAAACTGACTAGTTTCAGGGCAATGGCTGGAGGGCAGCAGGGGAACAGCTTTGTCTGAGGATGGAAGTGACGATAGGCACCACTGTTGCTGTGTTGATTCCTTCCCCTACCCAGCCAGCCTGGCACAGGCATGCACCAAATCTGAGCTTTCCATTAAAAGCTAAATTGTTTGCCCTGCCCTGGTGATTCCATGAGACCTGCCCCACCCAACTAGCATGCCCTTCTCAGCCTCTTCCAGTGATGACTCCACACAAGCAGCCTGCGTCAGATCATGATGAAGACATTCCTAAAATCTCTCAAAGGTCCACAAACCCCAAACAATCACTGTCTAGTCTCAGTGTGTCCTGGACCTCTTGCTAAGCTACCCCAAGCCTAGCGCAAGTGGTGACTTGTCTCAATTTGCATTTAACTTCCATTAGGTAGCCCCAAGTTTGGCATACCAGTAGCCAGTCTTGGACTGGAATGTAGCCTTAACTGCGTGACCACACACAAGTGCCAGCTGGCCTCAGCTCACATTGTGATGCTCACCAAAGGGTCACAAGCCCAAAACTAGTGGCAGCCAGTGCTGATTCACCCAATAGCCTCTCCCAAATGACCTCCAAGTATAGAACAAGCGACAACCAATCTCAGATCATTTTGTAACTCCCATCAGAGGGCCCCAAGCTGGGCACAAGAAGAAGCTGACCTTGACCTGCACCAGAGCCCCTTCCAAGAGACTCCAGAACCAAGATACCTGGTGGCTTCAGACCATACCAGAGTACCACCCAACAAACTCCACAAACAACACGCCTGAAGGGTGGACTTGGCTGGCACTAGAGCCCCCTAAAGTGAATTCTGCTCCATGGAATCAGCTCTGGCACAATAGCTCGTCCATTGTAGTCATGGCCTGCCCTCATAGTCAGACAGAGGGTCAATCTCAACCTACATGCAACCTACATGATGGACCAACAGCAATCGAGGCTCAACTACAATAAAAGGGCACACACAATCCACACAATGGGCACCCCTGGAACACCCTCCTCAGGTGACTAGGCAGACTGCGCCAGTGTCACAGGACACCTATGACATAAGGCCACCCTCCCAAGACTGGGCAATGCAGCGGATCTACCTAATACACAGACACACAGGGGGTCAGCCAAAATGAGTAGACAAAGAAACATGTTCAAATAAAAGAACATGACAAAACCCTAGGAAAATAACAAACAAAATAGAGACAAGCAAGCTACCAGATACAGAGTTCAAACATTGGTTATAAGGATGCTCAATGAAATTAGGGGAAGAATAGATGAACTCAGTGAGAACTTCAACAAAGAAATATGAAACATAAAAATGGAACTGCAACATAAAAGAGAACCAGTCAGAAATGTAGAATACAATAACTGAAATGAAGAATAACATAGAGGAAGTCAACAACAGATTAGATGAGGCAGAGGACTGAATCAGTGATCTGGAAGACAGAAGAAAATACCCAATCTGAACAATAAAAAGAAAAATTAATTAAAAATAATGAGAATCGTTTAAGGGACCTCTGGGACAACATCAAGCATATCAACGTGCACCTCATTAGGGGTACTAGAAGGAGAAGGGAGAGAGCAAGGGATTGGATACCTCTTTGAAGAAATATGACTGAATGCTTCATTTCCCAGCCTGGCAAAGGAAATAGACATAGAAGATCAGGAAGCTCAGAGAGTCCCAAACAAGATGAACCCAAAAAGGCCCATACCAAGACATATAACTGCCAAAAGTTAAAGACAAAGAGAGAATCTTAAAAGTAGTAAGAGAAAAGCAGTGAGATTTTGGGTTTGATGAGACACGAATATCCTTATTCCAGACAACAATGGGACACTGACAATATATAGCATTCAGTGATATCAGTTTCTCAAAACATTATTGATGGGTGTCTGTGATGCAATGTCAATATAGGAAAATTAGTTGGAAAATTATGATAGCTACTTGATTGGAATTGAGCAATGGTGAGTATGAAGATTGTTGACTGGATGCCTTTGAATTTGTTGAAGAACTTATTAAAGAACAATAGGCTACATGCTTAAACATTCAACTGAAGGTTCCAGTAAAGAATCTCAGAAAGCTTCTCTAGAGACGGTAAAGGAATCCATTACCTTATGTAGCCACTGGGAAAATATGGTTGAGCATCAGCTCCAACGCCCAACTTTACTGGATGTAGAGACTGCAATACTTTGTCAAATCTTATGCTAACATTAGGTCATTGGTTGGAATGGGTTGAGATCTTGAGACTTGGCATGAGAACATTTGATTAGACAAAAGAGGCTGAGAACCATGTTTCTTCAAAATCACTCAATTCATGTTTGCTTGGGAAAACAGCTTCTTCCCCATCTAAAGACATTATCTTTCCTTAAAGCACCCTGAAGGACTTCACCTAGGGCAGTTGCCTCTAACACCACACCCTCATTGCTCCAGAAACAAACAAAAAAAAACCATTTCAATATGGTCCTGGGAAAATTTGAAGGTCTGCTCAGGAGGAGATAGCTTATACATCAGAAGAGTTCCATGAGTTGTATGGAAGAAACCTTGAGTACATGTATAAAAAAGGTTAATAATAGGATTTTGACCAGAGAGAAGAAAATAAACTTTGGTCATGCCAAGTTCATCAATATGGTAGTATTCACCTAAGTTTTGTTACTTAATATATTGACTCAAACACCCGAGATCTCTATCCATTTTTCTGCTTGTTAATTATAGCTTAGAGGCAGCTGTTGTAGGTCTAAACCTGTAATTTGCCTAAAATAATAAAGAATGGACCCCATTCCCTACCACAGACAGGAAGATGGAAATGGTGTTCACCTATTAAGTACAATGTATTCAGTCATACCTTAACCATATTTCTTGGGAGGGTTCATCAGTAGGGTAATACCAGGAATCTTGAGATCTGTGTGAATATTTTCTGTTTAAGGCAGAAATGACACCATTGAAAAGATTCCCTGATTTTATAGTAATAATGAAAGCTCAGGGTAGTAAACATACTTTATTTCTCAGACTTACCCAAAGTAAAGGTGGGTATAGTTTCTCTAAGTCATCAGGATGGAATAATGAGACCTTTGACTTAAATGGATCTGTGGAAAAAGCTAAGGAATCACACACTGTATAAGGATGGCATAACCACGTAAGCATAAGAGGTACAGGCCTAGTAGACAAATATGAAGTGAGCCACCCTAGTAAGAATTTAAATTCCTACCTAAGCCTACCCAGAGCTCCTTGACTGAAGAGGAAGCTGGGTCCCTTTAAAGATAAATCCATGAAAACAGCCATAAGTGTTTACTTATAGAAGGTTGGTTGATAGCACATTAGAGAAAGAAAAATCTTAAATATTCTGGGGTTACTAGTTATTTGCATTGATATAACACTGAATTCTTGAAACATATAAAATCACCATGATCCATTGTTCTAAGAAGAAGCTTATGCATGGTATTTGATTAACGGAGTCCTAATGCAAGTCCATGTTGCAGTGGGCTTACTGGGCCCAGATTTTAGTTATGTTTCCTTAGTATCTCTATATTATAGGAATGAAGCCTTAACAGCATCTACACATAGGTTTGCTGACTTGTGGGGTAAAGGCTAATATAGCAGAAAGGGTCTAGAAGCCTCATTTATTTTATGAAGTCAGTGAGGTTCTCAAATTAAAGTGAGTTAAGAACAATGTAAAATGAGGTAGTTAAACTAATGTTACAAATATATAAAATGTTAACATACACATGCATATATAATATATAAATTTGATTATATAATTTGATTACAGTCATATAATTTGATTTCATGTATAAATTTTGATTTTACATATACTTTGATTATGCATGAGATTCGATTATATATACATAGGTTTGATTATATATACATAGATTTGATTATATATACATAGATTTGATTATATATGCATAGGTTTGATTATAACCTGATTAAATATATATATATGTAATTGGATTGCATGTGTATGTGTATATATATAGTCAGGTTGCACACACATGTATATGGATTATGTGTGTACATGTATAATAGGCTTATATATATATATAAATACTCAAAAAGAGATAATTTTTCACCTCCATATTGCTTCCATCTTTTGAAGATGGGTATCTACTTAATTATACAGAGTATTTGTACTAATAATGTGGCATTTGGGAAAATTGGGATAAGACATAAAACTTTCTTTTACCCACTGAAAAAGTCCAGGACAGGGCCTTTGATAAAAGGCTTCATCTTAGCATATCTGGTTCTGGAAAGGATATTTCCCTTTCTGAGCAGGAAATCAAGGATTTATGGGGCCCCTATAAGGGCTGACTGTGAGCATCTGCTTCCAGGTCTTGTTTGGGAAGGAAGTTGCCAAGACTTTCCTACATCTGTGATCTGAAGTCATTGATCAACTAATAAATGTACTTTCGTAATTTTATCACTTTTCTGGTCTGAGGGCATAGGGAAGACATGGATCTTACACATCAGAACAGGAGAAACTCTTGGCTGTGCAAGAGTAGAACTGCTGAGAAATCAATGAATCTGGCTGTAGCCTCTGCGGTGCTATTACCACCATGTTCGAAAACTAATCTAAAACTCCTAGCAGGGCCTTAGACCTGCTCAGCAGAAAATGCAAAAGGAATATTTATACTTTTAAGAGATTAATAACATGATTCTTTTATCCAAGGTAAAGCCTGGATATGCTTTCCGCCCCCCCCAAAGAAATGTTCCAGGTTGAGTACAAGTAGAATACTGGGTACAAGTAAAATGTTCCCTTTGAATTACAAAATACCTCCATTAAAATTCATGACCTCATAGACTATTTGGCTCAGGAACTGTGCTCTGGCCTTAGTTCATCATCTAGCACCTGCGGGGCTGTGGAAGTACAATTGCAAAGTGTTTGTTTTTAAGTCATACACAGATCCCTGAACTGCCTGAAGGTGGTTTTGGGGGTGTCAAGAAAGAGGGAAGGCAGAATATGATTATTCCTGCAGTGACATGTTTTCTCTCTGACAAAGTATCTGATTGGTCACTGGGCTCCAGAAAGAGTGCGGGTGGCCTCTGACTCGCTTAGGGAATGGTGATGAAGACATTAGGAGACAGTCATCCGTACATGCAGGCACCCAGCTACAGGTAAAGTAAGCCTTGTTGTTATTATTGCCGATTAAATAAATGGATACTCGATGATACGTTCATAACATTGAAAATGAAATCCTGCAAGCTAAAATATCATTAAGGATTTTTTTAAACAGACGTTTAATGCAAGTATAGGACGTCAGTTTTATGTGCTGAGATGAGAGAACAAGTAATTATTTTGTTCAAGCAGCCAAAGAAGAGGCAAGAAATGAAAATATGAATTGAGTTCTGTTGGATTGGCAATGTGCCCATAGTTCCTTATTTGTCAAGAAGTTTGCATAAAGAAAGAGGCTTTTGCACAATTTTCAATTCAGGCACAGGGCTCTAGCAGACTGTTTAACTCTTTTCCAGGCAAAAAGAATAGTATTTTCTAGCATGAAATTACTGAATTTTGTCCTAAGAAGTAGAAAAATTTGAAACCGTAAGCCCTTTCACACATCCCGCATAGAAAATACAGATATGGATCCCGACTGCTGAGAACCTTGTAAGAGCAGTAGTGAGTTAATGGCAAGCACTTATGCTCAGAGGGAAATCAAAATGAGTTACTGGCAAAAGATCCATCATCAATGGAAAATGAGGTCAATAGGAAACACTTGTACTTTCTCATGTCTTTGTCATGGGACAAAACCCACGGAGGTTCAGAGTACTAATGAGCCATCAGTAAGCTTCACTGGGGAGAAATTATCAGCAACTTCTGTTTATTACTGAAAACCCATGACATATAAAAACTTCATTCACGACTGATTCAAGATCAGGAGGCATTCCTGGCTAACAGCTGTCCTCTGTGAAACAAGGTAATGAGGGTTGGCAGGACAAGGTAGTGCACGCCCAGCCAGCGTGGCTCAGTGGTTGAGCGTCCACCCATGAACCGGGAGGTCACGGTTCGATTCCCAATCAGGGCACATGCCCAGGTTGCGGGCTCGATCACCAGTGGGGGGCGTGCAGGAGGCAGCTGATCAATGACTCTCTCTCATCACTGATGTTTCTATCTCTCTCCCTCTCTCCTCCTTCCTTTCTGAAATAATTTTTTTTTTTTAAAAAGAGGAAGGTAGTGGAAACTCATCAAGTAACACTGTAGAGTGAGTCTTTCACCATAAGAGTTCCTTAGCAAGGAATAGTCAAAGTTATTCTTAGGAAGATGATACATTCAGGTCTAGACTGTATGGTTGACAGGATTAACAGTCGTAGCATGTTCGTGGCATGTATGCCTTTAAACAATTTAGGTGTGAATTATTGAAGCCACAACTGGCAGGCAGACGTGGAGTGAAACCTAGTGGAACCAACCTGAACCTTCCCCCACAGCGATACAAGACGACGGGGGCATTAACGCCATTGCCTGCCTCCTAAGACATCATTCTGAGCACTCAAGAAGGGACTGGGGCTAGGATTTCCTCATCTTAATGGAATCCTAAGGAGAGTGAGGACCGAGAAGGACATGGAGGATCACAGAAGGAAAGCAAGGATTGGAGAGAGAGAAAGGTAAGCTTCCTTAACCACACTCCTGGGTGGCTCTGCCCCATCTACTGCCAGCACTGTTGCCCCAGCCCACCCTGTCTCATCGTGGAAAAATGAAGATACAACACTTGAGGGGAGCAGAAACACTGCTTCGAATCTATAAGTTTATTAGAAGAAACAGAGTTGCTACCTAACCATGGCCTTAAAAGACTAAGATAAAGAACCTTGTTCTAACATTGATAAACTGTGCTTTTGAAGTTTTTGGTTAAATCATCCCACTTACTCCACACACACTGCACTTAGCTCAAGAGTTTTGTCAGCCAGTCCCTAGCTACAGCACCAGAACTCTTGAATACAGACAAACGATGTGTTTCATGCTCCAGCTTCAGGAAAACATGTTACTGAGAAAGTCTTGTGATCAGTCAGCAAGAACTGTTTCTCTAAAAGATCACAGGAAAGGCCAAAATGTGGATCTCATGAAGGAGCCCTTACCATGTCAATCAGAAACTAGGGGCCTCTTTCGTGGACACATAGTCAACGTGTCTCATTCTTAACTTCTTTTAACCAGTCCGTATTTTCTCAGCAGCTTAACTACATTAGTTCTCATAATACAGTGTGTAGAATGACGCTCGGCCCACTGCAGATATTCCTACTTTTTGAAACAATGAACTCAAAGCTCTTTGGGAGTCTATTTTGGCCTTCCTCGAAGAGATACACACATTTTCTACAATGTGTAAGAGACTCTGAAGCTCCTATATCTGGGAGCAGGATAAGAGCCTGTTTCTGGGAGACCTCAGTCCCTGGTAGTGTGGTGAGACGCAGATAGCCGTGCGAGGAACCACTGGTCTCTGACATGCCGGTAACAGGCGGTACACGTGAGGGCAAATGAAAAGCAGGTGGCACGGCCAGGAGGCGGCGAGGCTGAATCCCAGCTCACATGATGTTTTCATTTCTGAGTGTTTGAAGGAGAGGCTCAGGGAATTTCCCTCCACCCCCTTTAAAGCTAATAATGCCAAACACAACCAAGTTCTCCTACTTTAGCATAAATTTGTACCCCTTTAAGCTACCTACCAACTTCCAATTTTGTAAGAAAATTCCAGGAGGAATAATGACAGCCCTTCCTAGGTAGGCCTTTTCAGCAGATGGGGGTAAGCAAATTCCCTGGAAAACAGCAGCCCACACCTCCTTAGTCCCCTCCTGCATTTCCCACATTAGTAAAGACCAGCTCACAGGAGAAGCCTGGACTCCTTGTAGAACTGCCAGAAAAACATTTATCTCTAAGTTAAAAGCTGGAGAACGCCACTCCTTCCTTGGGCTTGGACAAACACCTCTCAAGCCTTTCTCTTAAGAGTCTTGAAAACCAACTACTTACTTCCTTTCTGAGTCCAGAGCAGTGGAACCTCGAGACCATCTGTCTTTTCTTAAGATCTCTTCACACAGGTGACTCAGTAGGTGTCCTTCCTTAGTTGGCTCCTTGGCAGCACGTCCTTGATCCCTCGGAGACATCTTCCCATGTCCCTCTTGAACACCCCCGGGCTCCCTGCTCTGAAAGCGGCTGTTCCCGCACCTGAGGTGAGTTCCACTGGCTCCCAGCTCCTGCTCCCTCACGGGCCTCGGCCTGGCCAGGCTGGCCTCCGGCCCCTGCTCCAGCCTCCCTGCGCTCTCCCTGCACACGGGATGCCAGGCTGGCCTCCGGCCCCTGCTCCAGCCTCCCTGCGCTCTCCCTGCACACGGGATGCCAGGCTGGCCTGCGGCCCCTGCTCCAGCCTCCCCTGCACTCTCGCTGCACACGGGATGCCTGGCTCTGCCATGAGGAAGCTGCTCCCCACTTTCCTCGCGTTTCCCCCCTTGAAATTCTTGCTCTCTCCCCACTGCCGCCCTAGAACAAAGTAGCTTCTTTACTATCCCACCGAGGACTCTTCTCATTTTTTTTTTTTTTTTTAATATCCTTTCCTATAACTTCCCACCATTTCCCCAGTAACCTTTCCCAAACACCAACTCCATCCAGCCCGGCTGCGTTCTCTCCCTCCCGCACACAAACACGCTCCCACAGCTCTCAGCGTCCTCTCTACAACTCGTCTCCCAGCTGATCTCTTGCTTTGATAGAAAACCCTAAAGCCAGCCCAGCTGCATCCTCTCCTCAGGTATGTAAACCTGTGCGGGCCTAGTTTGCAGCCACGTGACTTTCCTCCCACGGACGAGTTCCCGCCTCCCACGAAGGCTCCCACTGGAGGGGTCTGGGGTGGGGCCCAGGCACCCGCAGCCTTTAAAGATGCCCAGGTGCTTTCGGTTTGCAGCCGAGGCTGAGGCCCGCTATCCATACCTCTTCCACGTACAATTACTGCTCAAGTTCCCTGCAGCCAGACTACTTTAAAGGACAGCACAGAAAGATAAGACTGCAGCAGCTGCCTCAGCAGTTAGGCTTTAGGTTGATCCTTGCATCAAAAATGGACTATCTCGGTCTCCCAGCAGTTTCTTAAAGTTATTGACTTCTCTCAGCATGTGGCCAGGATGTACTTTCAAGGTAATTAACTCCGCAGCTAAAGAAAAGGTTCCCCAACTCTCCCAGGCTGACGATTACCTGCTCCATTTTCTTAGTTTGTCATTTTGATGGTCAAAAGCCTTTCCGTGAAATTCAAATAGAAACGTCTCTTTTTAATCTAAGCCTGTTTCTTTCATGTTGGCCCCCTGTGGATATGAAAAGGCCAATAAGCTTTCCCTTCATGAAACTGCTCATGCTATCAAAGACATGAATCGAATCACACCTTCGCCTTCGCCTTCTCTTCGCTGGTTAAATGCAGGCAGACCTCGTTTTATTGCACTTCACTTTATTGTGCTTCATGGATTTTGCGCTTTTTTCCAATTTAAGGCAAGACCCTCCACCAGCAAAAAGACTTCGACTTGCTTTATTGCGATGCTCTTTTTCTTGCGGTGGACTGGAACTGAACCCGCAGTATCTCGGAGGTATGCCTATAGTCCCCAGTTAATTTATAGAAAAGAATGGAAACTGGAAGGAATGTCAGGGATGCTCTAGCCTAATGTCTTCAAACTTTATTTGTAAACAGCAGGATCATATTATTAAATACAATCTTAACCCTAACATGAAAATGATACAAGCAGAGCTGATTTAGGCAGTGTTCTGGAAGACTCTACATGTGGTGGTAACAGAGGCACCTGAAAGGAACTTGGGTACTTTGCAAAATGAAGTGTGAAGATCTTTTTTTTCAAAGTCCAGCATTTCAATTTTATGGATAAGAGAGCCAAAGTTCAGGAGCTTTATGTGAATTTTCAATTTTCTAATAACAGTAGACATACTACTTGGGGGGGACATGGGGACGTAATGTACAGCACAGGGAATATAGTTGGTAATGTAATAAGGTGGTATGGAGATGGATGGTACTATATTGTAGTGATCACATCATCAGGTATATAAATGCAGAATCACTGTGCTGTCCACCTGAAACTAATGTAATATTGCATGCCAAATATACTTTAATTTAAAATATTATTAATAATGTAAAGTAAAAATGCTTAATGTAGCCACTGGAAGGTTTGGTTTTGGAGCTGATTTTTAATAAACAACAGAGTCTTTGCTTTATTGCGTAACTGGTGATAAGCACGATTTTACTCCCACTAACCAAAAAGTTCCAAATAAAAGGAGTGCCTAATATCAGGGAACACAGGTAAAGCTGAAATGCAAAGGATCTTTGAGCCCCCGTTTCCAAAGCAGTGCCAGGCGGCCTTCCTTCCCTCCCATCATGTTGCCTTGGTCAAGCAGCTACATACTACTGAAGGAGTTCGTCCTGTTCTTGGATTCTAAATGGTGGCTGCAGGATCACTACTTCTTCTCAGACTTAGAGTGCTGCCGAGAAGTAAAAATGTAACCATCAGGACACTTTTCAAGCCTCTGGATCTTTACTCTTCAGAGAGCAAGTATACACTAGGATTCCATTGGTAGAAGACTAAAGACCCCGGGCATGCCAGATGTAGACATCTAGTTCGCAGAGACTGAGTTATTTACTTCTTTCTCCACTCTCACAAATTTTAAGTATTCTTATTTACTTTCTGTGTATTTTCATTCCTACCTTCCCTCCCCCTGGGATGTCCTTCAGCTCACAAAGGCTGAACAAGCACAGAAGCAGCATGAGATCTAGGTAATATGACAGGTGACCACCAGCCTTGGAAAAATGTATTATTTGATCTAGGCCAGCCCAAGTCATAGAAGCATTCTGCAAAACAGAATCATTTGGAGGACTTATGTTGATTTAAATAAGTTACGTCTGGGAAATTTTACATATGTATCTCAAAAAATATATATTTATTTCATTTTGGCTGGCCCCTTTTTCTTCTATTAAAAGTTAGGCATATTAACTAACAATTCCCATCTGAAGGAATAAGAATTAGGAAAGAAGAAATAAAACTGTCTCTTTTTTTTGTAGATTGTGGTTAATACTTCTCATTTTCCCCCTGGGATCTTCATTCCACCTACTCTGTTCTGCTCTGTGCTCCAGGAGACTGACCTGCATGGATTGTATCGATGTCTTTATTTTCTGACAGTTGTTTGAATTCAGCCAATAGACACATCAGTAGAATATTGGAGGGTAAGAGGAGAGAAAGGTTGGGGTATGTATTTCCCTGGCTCCCTCCTTTTGTCCCTCTAACAAAGGCCATGATTCCTGCCAGGTTGCCCTCCCCGTACAGCACTTCTTGAGGCTCATGTAACCGTTCCCCTACTTTGCCTCTGCAGGCCTGGGGGTGGTAATTACTCCCTAAGTTACTAACTCTGGGTTTTACAACATGAATTGTTGCTTTCCCTAAATGCTGCCCACTTTGTAAACAGTCACAATGTTGTTAATTTCTCCTCAATTACCCAGTTTTAGAGTGTCATCTACTTCCTACTGGGACCTTCATTAATGTACAAATAACATGATTATGTACTTATAAAATCCACGGATGAGAGAACAGAGCAAGGTGTTGTCATATATTTGGTATGCAAAAAAAAAAAAAAAATTAGCTGCATTTCTATACCAAAGTTAGAAATAGAAAATGACAGTCTTTAAAAGGTTTAATTTACCAAAAATAAAAATAAAAAAAAATCAACTCATTTCATGTAGCTCAGGAGAAAAAGAAAAAATTTCCAAGATTTTATGATAAAATGACAAATCTATATTGACATTTAAAAAAATCTAAACATGAGGAGATATATAATGTTCAGGGATTGTCAAGATACAATATAATGTTTCTTAAATATGTCCACAAATTTCTGATACTTCTACCTTCAACATATAGAAATGAATCTTCATCCTCTTAAGTGTGGGTTGGACTTAGTGACTTGCTTTTCAGGAATATAATGTGGTAGAAGTGATAATGTATGACTAGATCATAAAAGGCATCGTCGCTTCCTCCTTTCTCTCGCTCCCTCCGAGGGAAACCAGCTGTCATGTCCTAAAGGCCTGAAGCTGCCAGTGCATAGGAACTGAGCCCTCTGACCGACCCCGGGAGTGAGCCATCTGAAGCACAGCCTTCCCCCCGGCCAGTCCTCAGATGACTGAAGTCCTGAATGACATTTTGAACTGAAAAGTCATGAGAGACCCAGAGTCAAAACCACTCAGTTAGGCTGTTCAAAAATTTCTAACCCACAGAAATTATGTGAGATAATACATAATTGTAGTTGCTATTTTCAGGTACTACACTTTGGATAATTTGTTACATAGCAAGCAATATATTGATAACTAATACATCCAATATCATAAAGGTATCAATTATTCCCAAATTTCTCTCTAGACTAAATACCATCCCAACAGAAAATCCAATGTGTATTTCATCTAAATCGCCAGACTTATTGTAAAACTAACATAGAAATGAATATTCACTTACTCTCCTGAATCAAAAAGAGAGATGAGGGAACTGGCTTTAACAGATAGACATGCTTAATACTGATGCAGGGGTAGATAAATAAATCAATGGAAAAGAATAATTATCCCAGAAAAAGTACTTAATTATGAGTAGACACTTGATATGTACCAAAGGTAGTACTACTGGTCAGAGGGGAGAGAATGGGCTTTCAATAAATGGCATGGGGGACAGTTATGGACCATATAGAAATAAAAACAGAAAATAGCAAAACAAAATTGGACCCAGTTTTTTTAATTTTATTTTTTATTTGAGTCTCTCAAAAAGCAGGCCCTGAAACAAGGATCTGGGTGCAAATAGTTTGGGAGATGAATTGCTGAAGCAGAGTCAGAGACTGAGGAAGTAAAGCAAGGAAAAGAGGAAAGCAAGTAAAGGATGTGTTTATGAATTTGTTGTCTCTGTGTACAAGGGGGACTCAACCCTCCTGGGAAATCCCTGAGAAACTCTGTAGAACACACCTTAGAATTTAAATGATAAAGCCGCAGGGATATTTAAGGACCAGCTCCTATTTCTCATAGGTTGAATGTTGATCCTAGGGGCAGTTTCTGGTTGTTAACTGCTTGAAACAAACCATCCTAAAAAAATTAGTGTCATAAAAAAACACTTTTAGATTTGGGGAAGTGGTCAAGCACAGGGTATAATACAATTAGCATTTCCCATAATGCTAATTTTTACTTAAAACTGCAAATTGTATCAATGATCAATGGCAACAAATACTTTCAGTTGTTTTCTTTGAACGGCAGGCTTACTTTGTTCATTTTTGTGAAAAGGACTACCAAGTAACCCAGCCTGAATAAGCATCCTTTGTTTGTCAGTCAGTTGTTAGTTCAGGGGAAAATGCTACTCTATTAAAGAGGCTTGTTCAGCTTTCAAGTGATGTACTTGCAGAAGTGCTTTTTCTTGATAGAACAACGAGGCTTGGGTGTGTGGCAAAGCTTTGTGCGCACTTCTTATTTTGTCACATAGGGTATTAAAAAGACATGCACTCCAGTATCAAGAATTTTAAAATTAATAACAATTTTGATTGCTCTATCAAGAGCACCTCAGGAAAACTGACTTTAAGAACTGGCAGTGGAGAATATTATTAATAAGTTTCATGCCACCACCTTCAGTTTTGGCTAAGGCACGAACAGTTTGATACACCACTGGTCTGGCACTATCAGTGAAAATTCCAATAAAACAGAATATGCACAAATAATCTTAGTATTACTATTATTAAAATAATTGGACCCTGTGGACTCCCTGAAAGGGTCTCTAGGACCCCTCGGGGTTTGCAGACCCCCCTGGAGAGCCGCTGCTGTGGAAGCATCATTCCAAGCAGCATGGTTCCATTCCAGCAGCGCCTCAGGACTGGCTCCAAGCGTCTGCATATAATCAATGAGGTGATGCATTGATTTGATTGTATCATGTTGATTTTCATTTAATTTTTTTGTATTGAAGAGAATCTAGTGAATCATCACCTTGTTATGCTTTTGATGCAATGTTGAGTCTGATCACTCTCACACAGAGGTGGGGGCTTTTTTTGCTGACCTCTAGGGTTCAGAGCAATCTAGAGCTCAGAGTTTTCCAATATTTCCACCCTGGACTCCAGGGTCCCATTCTTTTCATTCTTCTTTATCACTTTTTTTTTTTTTTTTTTAAGTATAGGAAACTTGCCATTGCTATTAATTCACCTGCTTCTGAACTCTTGCCATTTGTACAATCAAATATGAGTCCTGATGTTCAGTACATTCTGCCCTCTGGCTGCAGGAGATAAAGGTCTCTTTAAATATCCAGTAGAGGCCTCCTGCCTATCCCAACAATATTTGAGTGACATGAGCCTGTCTCTCTTTTTTCATGCTTCCTTGATAGCTAACAAAACCCAGCCAAGTTTACTATCTTGATTACCATTACTCTTATATATTTCAAATGTTGGAACTATGGAAGAGCCAGTGTTTCCTCTTTCACCCGTGCTTCTTACCGACAGATAAACCATAGGGAGAGTCTAAGTAAATGCCACACTGCAGCATTCCAGTGCCCGTCACCACCTTACTAATTACCAGTGATGGAGACCTTTGTCACCTGACTAGCAAGTGATCTGGCTCGAGAATCTCATCCTGAGGATGTTTCCTAGGACAGTTTGGGTTACAGCCCAAACCAAACCAGAACCAACAATTTGGGGAAACATTAATTTCGGAGGTGATCTCAGGAAGCAAGCTAGAGAGTGGGGAAAGGCAACAGGTAAGAGGAAAACACCCAGTAAAGTATTTGTTAAAGAGTGGTTACTACTGTGGCAACCAAGGGCTCAAGTCTACTGTGAATTCCCTGAAAGACTGCGTTAAACATACTTAACGACTGTCCCATTTAGGGGTGAGGAAGCAGCTTTTCTGCTCATGCTTTTTCCTTATTGGTTGAAGACCATCCCTGGGACACTGACTGTCTCTTTGGCCAGCCCTGTGCATGGGCCAAGCCTGTCCAGCAGCCAGTGCACCTCCAGCTTCGAGGAAGCTGGCCACACGAAGCCCATCCCGACGGGCAGACGCTGAGGCAGGAAGGCAAGTGTAGGCCTCTGCACTAAACCTCGGGTCCCTCATCAGTGAAATAAAAATACCAGTAGCTTCTAACTCATAGGCTTGTTACTGAAATTAAATAATACATGTAATATCCTCAAAGTGTGCTTTCTTGTTACTTGCTCAATAAATGTTAATAAAATGAATAATTCTTATTTTCATTACAGAGTATCAGAAAGGACTGTTTTAAAAAGTAGATTATTGTACCTTTTAGTTCCTAAGGGCTTGTTAAATAGCATTTTAGCTTTATTTCACAGTAGTCATCTAGCCTTAATAATAGAACCTCCCCCATGGTGTTGTTGAGAGAATTAAACGAGGTAAGAGAGATTGAAAGGCTTCTGCACCTAGTGGTGGTGTCACATGGGCAACCACTGTTATTATTTTTTCTATGTTATAAGACTATTCTCTTTGGTTTTCAACTCTATGAAATTCGAGGGTTAGCCTAATTTGTTATCCCTTTTATTGGCTTTTCTCCTCCCATATTTAATTTTGAACATTTTTTTTCTTAAAGCACCAACCTTCTAAACATATGGATTTTATTTGCCTTCTAAACTTCTTTTCCAATAGTTTTTTTTCTTTTGATTGATCTGTATCTGGCCTAGATTTCTTAAAGTTCATGTAACAAAATCTTGTTGAGTTCCCTTTTCCTTTATGATCTTGAATATTAGCATATTTGGGGGATTTTCTATCAACTTTCTATTTGAACAGGATCTTTCTCCAAACACTGCTGCTCTGAGTCATCAATTTGGTTTGCTAATCTAGAGTGGCCTGCTCTGTGATTCACAGGTCAGAAACCAAGACTTGGTACTGAAAAATTAGACAGTGCAAAATATTATAACATAAAACAATAAAACAAAATAATAAAATGAAAATTTCTGAAGTTGTTATGAGAAAAAGACTTGCAATATTCAGATTCAACTTAATCATGGAAAACACTTCATCATCAAGCTATGGATCAGCAATGTCAGCTGAAATGCACTTAGATCTTAACACCGGGTAGCAGGAACTTCCAGTATAGCCATGTGCACAGCAATAAAATACTTTAGCATCCAATCCCCTGCAAGCCACGTTACTCTACGTGAAGCTGAGGTGCTCTCTGTCCTTCCATTCAAGGTGAGGGCCAAGCGCCAGTAGCAGCAACATTATCTTGAAGTTTAGTAGATTTACAAAATCTCAGGTACCATTCCAGAGCTGCTGAATCAGAATCACTAAACATCACCAGGCTACTTCTATGCATAGCCGTGTTTGGAAAGCTCAGAGCTAGAGTCAGATTTGTCTGTACAGGGCACCTTCCTCCTCTTTATATGTTAGTGAATGAATGGCCAGGTTCCCTAAACCATAACACAGGTAGGGCAGAGAGGCATTTCAGATGATAGCTTCATTAATTAAAACGCTAAATGCGAGCAATTACACTGAATGGTGCGTGTGTTCAAATCTCTTCCTCAGCAATTTAATTCTTTGTGGCATTTCGTTCCACATGTGTTAGCCATGTGTGAGTGTGTGATTCATTTACACCTGCCCCACTTGAATATTTGGTAGAGCATTACTTTTACTATGACACTGTTGAAACAATAGAAGAAAACATATTTTCGTTTATTCACTCATTGAACAAGCATTTCAATGAGCACCTGTTCTGCCCTGGACTAGAGGCTGGGTACACAAAGGTGAATAAGACATGGAACCTGTTCTCAAGGAACTCACCATGCGATGGGGAATAAACGGACACTTCTAATGAAGTGGGAGCGATGCTTTGATAGAACAGCTACGGGGTCAAGGGGAGGCACTAGTGAGGGACAGCTATCGGAAAGGGGGGAGCTGAGAAGGTGGGAGGAGGTAATGACCAAGTTTTCTTAAGGGACGTATGTAAAACTTGGTTGGGGGAGATAGAGGAAAAGAAGATTCCTTGGAGATGAAGTAGCACAGCAGAAATTTGGAAAGAAGAAGTCTGATTTTATCAGGGACCTTCCAACAGCCATGTGTTACTGAAGCAGAGCATGAAGCTGGGGAGCCAGCCTGGGCATTTCAAGTACACATGAGGAATTTTTAAAAAAATATGTTTTTATTTATGTGAAAGAGGAAGGGGGGAGAGAGAAAGAGAGAGAGAAAGAGAGAGAGAAACATTGATCAGTTGTCCCCGATGGTTGCCTCCTGTATGCACCCAGACCAGAGACTAAACCCGCAACCTGGGCATGTGCCCTGACTGGGAATCAAACCAGTGATGCCCAGGGCGACAGTCAACCAGCTGAGCCACATCGGCCAGGGCTACATGAAGAATTTTGTAGTTCATTTTGTAGGGCAACATTGAAAGGCTTTTAAATAGGGAAGAGCCCGGTCGGATTATCATTATTGGTGGGACACTCTGGATACCGAGTGGGGGAAGGAAGAAGAACACGGGAAGTAAACCCTAAGAAGAGAGACCAGTTAAGAAGCTATTACATTCTTGCTGGCAAAAGTTAGAGTTGTTTGATGGTGGGATGTCAGCTTCACTACCAGCCAGAGGGCAAAGGTACAAAGAATCCCCAGAGACTGAAGACTCCTACACACTTTCTCTATAAACTTCTTCATGTCACATTCCACTTTTCAGAACAATATTGCAATCACTGCTTTAAATGAACCAATTCTCAAGATACCATCCTACTTCATCCATCCATTATTCTGTAAAAAACTGAAACAATTAAATCCTTTATTACACAAGCATCTTGAACAGAGATCAAATGTAATTCACCCACTTGCTGTCAGCTAATTAAAGTATTTGTACCACAGATTCCTCAGCCTCTCACACAACCTTGGAGGGGTACTGGGGTCTTACTCCAGGAGAGAAACATTTGCCCCTTTTAATTTGTGCCGCTTTGCCAGTAGTTTAGTACAGTGCTGCGGTTTCAAGCTTCATATTTACCCTAGAAGTTAAATGTGCACCTTCAGAAAACTGCCTGCCCTCAGGACACTGCACATTAATGAAACCTTTGAGCTGGGATGACCTGGTCCCTCCCCCTCCATCCCACTGTCTTAAGCATTATTCCCCTCCTCACGCTGCTATTCTCTGATCTCAGCCCAGTGGGACCGGAGATGCTGGAGGAGGCATGTATTTCTCCCCAGTTTTACAGCATGACAGATGCTGAAGTGATAGGGAAATCAGGGAAATCTAACTCCTCCATATGCAACCTAATGTGCCAGGTTGCATGCATCCTGAGACGCTCGCTAGGTTCTGCGGTCCATCTCCACCGAACACCAGCACGTTCTCCCCTAGAACTGGCAGGGGCTCAAATCCACTGCAGAGATTTCCGCTGGGCTGCTCATTCTCCGCCAGGCACAGAACTTTTGAGTCCCATGCAGGCAAATTTAGCATTGTTTCCTTTTAACAATCATTTATTAGATACCTACTGTATGCAGGATGCTACTAAATAATTGGGGGAGAATACAAAATTTTTCAGTATTTTTTCCAGCCTTGTGCTGGACTCATGGGTTTCAAGGAGTAAGGTTCCTCAGACATTCATAAAACCCTCACCTATTCCCCTTGTCACCATTATCCCCAAACCTTTGTTTCTGATTGCCCCTGCTATGCTCTCATTTCTGATTTACCTTACAGAAGAGCATCTTTGATCTCCCTTAGATTACTTCTTTTGTTATTTTTTTTCCTGAACTGTTTGTAAGCTCTTTCTTGACCTTAATGTTTTTATTATTTGATATTATATACACTCATTTGGATTCCCATGAATGTTTTTATTATAAGATCTCTAAAGTTCACCTTAAAAAGTAAATTTTCATTTGATTGACAGTGGGGAAAATATCTCCAGAGTACACAGTACAACATGTAGATTAATTTCCTAAAAGTCTTTGGATAGCATATTTAAAGTTGGTCAATGCTTCTTCAACAAGTCCTATGGGTTTCGGTAGAACCTCCAACAAAATACGGTTCGAGGAGGTGATGTGCGTCAGTGTCCATCCTAGCGCCCCAGCTCACCGCGGCGCCGCCCGGAGTAGACGGGAGACGGACATTTGTTCATGGGTCGACTGGCCCGTGCGTGAGCTGTCCTTGTTCAGGGTTCAGGCAGGTGATCTCTCCTGTTACCCTTAACATTTTCACAGGGTATTGCAGCAGCAACGCCCGGTGGCATAGCAGAGCATCTCCGAGCACACCGGTCAGGGGCTTTCTCCTGGAAAGGCCTAGTTCTCCCCCTTCACATGCACTGTGTTCTTCCTCTGCTGTCCACACAGGAGTACCCAGGACCCATCGCCTACCTCCTGCTGAGCGTCCCCGTAACCCAACCCAGTTAGAAGCTAGAGGGGCACAGGGAGAGCGTGATGGTGTGACCCAAACAGGCAGCCCTCTGCGGCAGAGAGCATTTTGGAAAAGAGTAGAAAGTGAATCCGGAGGATCCGATGGAAGATAGAGGACACGCTCTTCACCTGCTTATTTATCTTTGAGTACACACATACAAACACACTTAAATACATATACACATAGTTAAAAACATTAGAAAATATTAAAGCCAAAGACCAATCATTTAAAATTTGACACGCAAAATAATTTATCCACCAGTCAATTCAGCCATGTACAAGGCACTTGGTAGGTACGGCACAGATATTTATAAGGAAAGGTAGCTGTTTTCAGGAAGCTTATAGTTAGGTCATGACATCAGACAGTGTTTTTTCCAATTTTTCTGTAATTCTAACTGTTCTAAAAATAAAGTCTATTAAAAGTTATCATGATAATTTACCACACTAACAGACCAAAAAAGAAAAACATACAATTATCTAAAAAAGATGTAGAAAAACAGTTTGACAAAATCTAATACCCTCCCTTATAAAACTTCTTAGAAAAGCAGAAATATAAGAATTTCCTCAACCTAATAAAGAGCATCAAGGAAAATGCTACATCTAAAATCATACTTAATGGTAAAAAACAAAATAAATTTTCCCTAAGATTAGAAATAAGGCAATGATGACTGTTTTCACCATTTCTATTCAACACTGTTCCCAAAGTTCTAGATAATTCATTAAGGCAAGAAAAAAAAAAAAAAAGACATCTAGATTGGAACAAAAGCTATATAGGTTTATCTTCATTTATAGGCTGCCTGATCATCCATATAGCAAGTCCCAGAGAATCTATAAATATGCTACTATAACCAATAAGTTTACCATGTTTGTAGGATACAAAATTAATATACAGAAACTAATGTGTTTCCATATACTGGTAATAAACAATTGGAAATTGAAAAAAATTTCAGTGCTGTTTGTAATAGCATATAAGGTATGAAATATTTAGGGATAAATTTGTTAAATTATGTGCAAATTATGTGTACACTGCAAACTACCAAACATTGTTGAGATAAATTAATGAAAAACTAAATAAATGAAGAGATAAAATAAATAAATAAATAGATCTAACCATTCAATGCAACTCTAAATAAAAGTCACCCTTTTTTTTTGTAGAAATTGACAAGCAGTTTTCTAAAATTTATATCAAAATGAAATGGGCTTAGAATAGGCAAAATAACTTTGAAAGAGAAGACCACACTTGAGGGACTTGTATTACCTGATTTCAAAACTTACTTTAAAACTACAGTGGTCAAGAGAATATGGCATTAGTAAAAACATAGGTGACAGTTCATTGGAATAGGACAGAATGTTCAGATAAAGACATACACATATATGTTCTATTCATTTTTCATAAATTTGCCAAGGCAATTCAATGGGGCCAGGTTAATCTTTTATAACAAATTGTACTTGAACAAGTGGATATCCACATGCAAAAAAGTACTTAAATATCATACATAAAAATTAACTTGAAATTGATTATGGACCTAAATATAAGAGTCAAAATGTTGAACGTTTAGAAGAAAACGTAAGAGAAAAAAAATCTAACTTACCCATGCTCTTGGCTAAAATGTCTTAAATATTACACAACATTCACTACTATAAATAGACCTCATAAAAATTAAGAACCTTTGATCTTCAAATAACATAGACAAGCAAATGTAAAGCAGGCCACAGACTGGGAATACATTTCAAAAACATGTATCCAATCAAAGACTTGTATCTAATATATATGAAGAACTCTTACCACTCAAAAAGAAGGCAATCAAGAAGTCTGTTTTATAAGGGGCAATAGATTTGCTCAGACACTTCACCAGAGAGGATATACAGATGGCAAATAAATATGTGAGAAGTTGCTGTCAGCCATATCAAGTAGGGACATGCAAATTAAAACTAAAAGGAGATACCAGTATACTGCTACTCGAATAGCTAAGACTAGAAACACTGACCAACTAGAACAACTTCAAGTCTCATACACTAGGATTTTAAACTGGTATAAGCATTTTGGAAAAGAGTTTGATAGTTTCTTAAAGAGTCAATCATATGACCTGGCCATTCTATTTCTAAGTACTTACCTAAGAGAAATGAAAGCATAATTTCATAGGAAAGCTTGTTCATAAATGTTCATAGCTTTATCTATAATAGCCAAAACCTGGAAATAACCTAAATGTCCATCAACAAGTAAGTAGATCATTAAATTGAGATATACCCATACAATAACATTGCATGTCAATAAAAAGAAATGGACTGACATTTACAACATGAATGAATCTTAGAATAATTATGCTGAATGAAAAATATGAGTATGCATACTTCATAACTGTATTTATATAAAATTATATTTATATAAAAAGGAAAATAATCCACAGTGGTAGAAATCAGATCACTGGTTGCCAGTGGGGGTCAGGTGGAATTTGGAAGGGTGGGAGGAAGGGCTTACAAAGAGGCAGGAGGAAACTTGGGCATATGGGTGTGTCATCTCGATTGTGGTGATAGTTTCAAGGAGATATACATTTGTAAAAACTTACCAAATTGTACATTTTATATATGCAGTGTTTATGTCAATATTCCTTTGCAAAGCTTTAAAGAAAAAAATAAAGGTAAGTTTTATTTATCTCTTTATAGACTTGTTATTACCAATTTGAATTGCTGTTACTTATTAGCTCATATTTCCCTTTTTTAGACCCTGAGCTCCTTGAAGTCAGGAATTCATTCTATTTTTGTTCCAAGTGTCTATCACTGGGATTGTTTAATGTATATGTAACAAATAACATGCAAAAAGAGTATAAATCAATCAATGAGTACATAATACTGAACACGTACTATGCATTAGGTAGGGTCTTTGGAAAACTTCTCCAAGCCTTACTTGAGATGATCATATCTTAGAAAATAAGAATACAAAAGCTAGATTTGTTTATAAATCTAGAAATGTACACCAGAGTAAAATAAGCAAAAGGAACTATGCACTAATCTGAAAAACTTGACCATAGCAATATTTTAATTCCTAATATTAGCAAAATTATTTCTTGGCACAGTTGACCCTGCTTGATATGTATGCACCTTAGATTAAATAAATCAACATGAAATAAGACCCCACTTCTGGTGTCACAACTTGAGGGAGGTAGACTATTGAGAATCAGGCTGAATGGGTTGGGCAAGATAAGGGGACTCCTAGAAGATTTTGTCTGGAGTAGGAACATAGTCAGTTGAGTCATGGAGTTGTCCTTCTTTGTTCAGTGGCTAATTAATAGGCCTTTTCATTTTTTTAAGACCCTAGAGTTCAGCATATGATGAGGTTGGTTGATGCAGTTGCATTAAGAAAGCTTGGGATAATCTCCCTTCACACCCCACTCTCTAACTCTCCCTATACACAACATTAATTTCTCTAGGCACCTGTCAGAAACACAATCATTGTACTTTGTGCTGTGGGGAATATGAGGAGGTACTGTCCTGATGGGGTTTATAGTCTAATTAGAGAGAGAAAATATCAAAACATGACAAAAGTAGCCAAACCACCAGAAAGTGGTAAATACCAAAAAAGTAGGAAAGACCAGAGCTCATAGGTAGGATTTACCTTTTGGCCAGGGAAGCTTCAGAAAACAGATGGGAGTTTTAACTCATCATATAGGACTACAATAAGCTAAAAGGTGAACAAAGAACACTGAGAGGTGAGGTGACAAAGGTGAGATGGGGAAATAGGATGGAAGAAAAAAAATTAACAAAAGTAAACAATCTAATGAAATAAAACTGAGCATTGCCTTTAGGCAAACCTAAAAACAGCATGTGGTAGTTTTAGAAGGAAAGAATTTTAAAAAACCTGACTCAATCATTTTTTATTCTTCAAACCAGCTTATATACGTATATAGCGATTATTTTACTTCATAAGTTATAACTTGAATACTGGTGTCACAGTTCTCTCAAATTTAATTGGTGATGCATAATGCAGAAGGTAGAGATGGTGATTCTTAAAAACTAAGTTCACTAATTAAATTCTACATGAGGGGACTTTCAGTGACTCTATTTGGGAAATAGTTTAAATCAGGTGAGTGAAAATAACTGTTTATACTAATGTTATGTATGTATGTATGTATGTATGTACTAGGGACGGATTTGTCAACTATGCAAATAAAGGGCTATTAATCAAATTGACTAGTTGATATTTGGTCTATGCTATAACTGATCATATGCAATAATCTAATTCAAAGAACCCTAACACTAGTATATGATAAATTATAAAAAATTAGCTACTTGAGATGTCTGATCATCTCAGGAAGTTTAAGCAACTATGCAGTTCCCATATCCTTAGATGAAGGCAGATGACAGTACACAATAAACTGACCTTTTATGTCCTTTTTTCAGTAAAGGACATAAATTATAACAACCCTTTGCGGTCGTGTTAAATTTGGACATGGGTGTCGTACTGGTCAGAATTAATTTCCATTGAAAGAGCAGTGATACATAACATGCAATGTCGGGGCAACGTTTTGGTTCGTCACAAGGTTGCTGAGACACTTAAGAGCTTTCAGAGAAATTATGAACTGATACATGAATGAATAGAGTTAAGATTCGTACGGTTTCTTGCTGTGGTGGCTGAGAGCAGACATACGACTGCAAAGGGTTAAATCAATGGAGTGGGAATGACAAAGTCACTTAAAAGTACTTCTGTGATTAAATGGTCTATGTTCAGATTGTACTGTGGCCAATTTCAATAAAGGATACCTTGAGTGAAAAGTGTTTTATTTCTGTATAACTTTTATACAAAAAAAGCATGCTTTTGTGCCTCACTCCACGCTAGAGAATACTGGAATAAGATTCATACTTAAAATGAGAGGGATTTATACAGTTGTAGAGCAAGAGCTGATCTTAGAGACCATCTAGTTCAAACATCTCGTTTTACAAATGAGGAGACAGGCCCAGAGGTCAGAGTGAGACTGATGTTTACGGGAGATTAGCCTAGCAGCATGGGGATGACACTGTGGGGCAGTCCCAGGGGCAGGTCTGGGTAGGCCTGGGTCAGGCTGTGGTGTTTTCTCCAGTGGCTGGAAGTACATACCATCAGAAGGATGACTGCGAATTAGAGCTCAGGTGAAGACAAAAGGAGCAGAGTCTGGCATAGTTCCAGAGGAGCAATGGAAAAAGATGCCATAGCTGAGATAAGAACACTCTGGGGAACAGACTCCAAGGCTCAAAGAGGTATTGAATACCTACAAAGCAAGGATGCCAAGGACACATTGTTTTGTGAGATTTGTCCATGATGTGGAAGAAAACTTGGCATCCAGTTGGAAGTTCAGACTTGGACTGCAAATAATAACGCAAAATTGAATAAAACTGAGCAATACTGGTGTCTTCAAAAAACCTGATAAACTCTCACTGGCCCATCTTCTTTTTTTGGATCCATAAAAACCATTTCCTATTGTTATTTTCCTTCTTGGGACTTTCTGAGGCCTTATAACAAGTACAAAAGAGGGTTTTATAGGCTTAGAAGGAGGCAAAGTGAGATTTGATTCCCAGCTTTGATGCCGGCCAGGAAAATAACTTTGGACAGATTACAAATTCCTTGAGCTTAAGTTTTTTTCATCTGCAAAATGGAGATGACAGCACCCTCTAATTCAAAGGGTTGTTTGGAGAATAATTTATCTAAAATTCCCAGCACAGAATATATCAATAGATAGTGTTTTCTATGATGCTAGATTTGTTTTACAGAATTACATATTTTGAAGAATATACCCTAGTTTTGCTCTTCCTTAGAATAGTCTGCCTCATCCACTAAGTTCTAACCTTATAATTTGACTTTCAGGGATACAGTTGCCTACAAGTTCTGGGCATTTTACTTTATTCCTCTAAGTACATGGCTGTAAATTACAGAGTGATCAGCATAATCCTAGGGCTTGAGATATATATTATTCTTTCATCATCATAGCTCTTAGTTATTTCAATCCAATAACTAATATGCACTTGATTATCAGATGCACAGAGAGTGGAAGAGACCAGCCAAGAAGGAAGAATAAAAGAGCTCTCTCTCTGTGAAGAGTACTGGAGATGCTTAATCCCCCATGTAATGAAACACCTAATCCCAGAATCACGGGAACTTATTCCATCCTAGCAAAACAAAGGTTAAAGGGGATTATGATTGTGTCTGCACTGCAGTCCCGTAGCACTGTGAAAACAGATGAAAATTAAGGAGAAAATTATTTTTTTGATTACCCTAAAAGTTCAGTTCCCCTTCCATGGGATTCTCAAATTTTCAGGTTGGCTGTCTCTTTTTCCTTAAGTTTTCAAAGATGCAATCTGAATGGATATTGACTATCTAAATGGAAATAACTGTCTTTGTTGAAATAATAGGATAAAATAATTGGGCTCTAAGAACCTAGAGAGATGATTTAATATAATATTTCAATTTATAAAATAATTAAGCCTGTAAAATTACTCACTATAATATGCAGTGATTCCTAGACTTCTGGATTTCATAGGCTAGTACACATTTTTTAAATTAGGAGGTTGGCCCTAGCCAGTTTGCTCAGTGGTTAGAGCGTCGCCCCATGGACTGAAGGGTCTCAGGTTTGATTCCAGTCAAGGGCATGTACCTGGGTTGCAGGCTTGATCCCTGGCCCCAGTCAAGGTGCGTGCGGGAGGCAACCAATTGATGTGTCTCTCTCATATCGATTTTCTTTCTTTCTTTCTTTCTCTCTCTCTCTCCCTCCTACCCTCTTACTCTGAGTAGCAATGGGAAAAATATCCTTGGGTGAAGATTAAAAAAAAATTAGGGGGTTGATATAAGCTCTGTTTTTGTTGTTGTTTGTCCATTGGGTTTATCATCTAGTATCATCATCTCTTCATCCTAGGATCCTAGGTGGCCACTAACTGTTGGTTGCATGTTTGGGAGCTACTATGGCAGTAAGTTAACAGACTTTGAATTAAGCTTCAGTAATAAAGAGAAGTATCTTTAATGCAGCTGGACCCATTTAGACATCTTTCAAGTTTATTCTAGTGTGGGCTGGAACTGAGAGGGGCCACTTTCAGTAGGCTACATTGACTGAGATGACAGTAATCTGGGATAAAAGAAATTCTGTTGGTATGGTCATGGCTAGACAATTGAAACCAGCTCCATGGCCTTAGGCAAGTCATATTACCTCTTTGAATCTAATTTTTATCACATAGAATATAAAAAAAGTCCCCCCACAGAGAAAATCTATAAACTCTGGAAAATACAAAGCTCTGAGGAGTGAACAAAATTTCAACATATTCTGAAGAGGTGATGGTATTTGGATGGAGGAAATGACATGGTATGAGTTTCCCATTTTTTACTGCTTTTAGCTCAGGGGCAGGATGCAGTCAGCATACATGGGGCAGCTAAAACTTCCCTAGAAACCTTCACTATTTCTGGCATAAAAAACCAATCACAGAAACTAGGGAACGATACAGTCAGGTTGGCTTTAGGTGAACCCAAGAAGCTAACGGGTAAGATGTCTGCTTATGCCTTCTTTGTGCAGACATACAGAGAGGAACATAAGGAGAAAAACCCAGATATTCCTGACAATGTTGCAGAATTTTCCAAGAAGTGCTCTGAGAAGTGGAAGACAATGCCTGGGAAAGAGAAGTCTAAATTTGATGAAACAGCAAAGACAAAGAGAGTACGCTACGATCGGGAAATTAAGGATATGGACCAGCTGAGGGAGGCAAGAAGACAACAGACCCTAATGCCCAAAGGCCAACATCTGGATTCTTCCCGTTTCGTTCAGAATGCCGCCTCAGGATCAAATCCACAAACCCTGGCATCTCTACTGGAGATGTGGCAAAGTAGCTGGAAAAGATATGGAATAACAAGTGGTAGTGAAAAGCAGCCTTACTCAAACAACAAGGCTGCAAAGCCGAAGGAGAAGCATGAGAAGGATGCTGCTGACTCTAAGTCCAAAGGAAAGTTTGATGGCGCGAAGTGTCCTACTCAAGTTACCTGGAAAAAAGTGGAAAAGGAAGACAGAGAAGACAAGAAGGAGGAAGAGGAACAGAAAACCTGTTTATCTGCCTCTTGTGAGTACCTTAGAGTAGGGGAGAGCCATAGCTGACAGCGCCTATCTCAGATGTGTTTGTTGCCCTCATTAGGATTCATTACACAACTGGACGATGATCGTGTTGTGTGGTCTCTCAACATGCTCTAGAAGTGGTCATGGGAGTCCAGAGCACCCTGGAACTGTATCAAAGTTGTACATATTTCCAAACATTTTTCAAATGAAAAGGCTCTCACGTTCTCTTCACTCTCTACACCTTTTCTGTGGGTGTGAAAAGGCATTTAAAGATGTATCTGGCATTTTCTTTTTTACTCTGTAAGGTTGTATTAACTACATGGTTATTGACTGGAAATCCTGAGTTATCAACTGTACATATCTATGGTTTATAAAAAGAACAAGACAACAGAGAGAAGCTCTTAATGCTCTTTGCTTGGTTTGGAGGCTATGAGGAAGATGCCTTTTGAAGGGGCCATTGCTCAGCATGTGCACTGTGAGGCTGGACCTGTGGACACTGCAGTGGGCATCACTTAGCTTCAGGTTGTATTGTTTTTGTATGCAGTGACATAGCATTCTGCTGCCATCCTTAAGTGTAGAAAAGAGGGGTGAGGTGGCATGAGAAGTATTTGGATCTTTTTTAGTGAAATGCAATAGTTTAAAACTGTTTTTAAACAAACTGTAGAACTCTTTCATTGTCAGCGAAGTGAAGAGCCACTGCATAAATGAAAGTTCAAGATCCTCTGTACTAAACACAATTTGCAATGTTTTGTTATTTTTTTGTATGTTTAGAATGCTGATATGTTTTGAAGTAAAAAAACAACAACAGTATTACATTTAAAATAAAAAGAACCAATCACAGTTCCTAGAACGGGGGTGGATCTGAGAAAAAAAGAGCCAGAGATGGTGAACAACATGTCCTATGTATATATTTTGTGTAAATCTCTAACTGACCCCTATACCAGGGAACACTGCAAGCAGCTCAGCTACCAATAAAAGAACTGAACTGGTATCTGAGTTGCTGCCCAAGAGGGTATTTTCAGTTTGAGGCAAGTCAAATTTCCCACTAAAATAACAACAACAAAATCAGTAATCTTTGCAAGAACAAAACATAACCCAGAGTCTCCACAACAGCACTCATAATATACAGAATGCAATCTAAAATTTAAAAATCTGGAACATTTGATACATTTTCAAGGGAAAGGAAAATCAGTGAAGTCATACCATGATAACTAATAACCCAGATGTTGAAATTAGTAGAGAAGGATTTTGAAGCAGTTATAACTGTGCTCAGTGACATAAAAATATGTTCATAAAGAATGAAGAAATATAAAATAAAGGTGTTCATTTTTTTCAGACAGTTTGAAGCTATTACTTCAATGTCTTCTATAAAGAGACACAGTTCTTGCCTTCATAGAGTTTATAGTCTAAGAGTAAAATAATTGATGGGGTACAATGTCACTTTAGCTGTACTGTTTGTTCTGTAAATCTGTTATTCTAAGAATAGGGAATGGAGAAGAATCCTTAATATATACATGTGTATCCAGATACCACTGACTTGTATAGCAAAGATCCAATTGAATTAAGGTCAGAGATACTCATTTGACTTCATAATTTTTATAGGCAGTGGCCACAAAGGCAACTAAGTCAGGTCTGACACCTAAAGACAAATAATAGTAATAATTAATAATAATAATAAAACAGCAGCAATAACTATAACAGTACTAGCTCATGTTTGTATACCGCTTAACTGTTTACAAAATAACCTGCACTTTTATTTTGAAATTTGAGCCTATCAACCATCCTATAAAATATGGGGCAAGTATTAACAATTGGAGGGTCCATTTGGAAATAAAAGCAGGAGTAGTATATCCACATGGAATTCTTCTTTTCAAAGACATAAATTGACTACATAAATGACAGGCATTCACCCAGATCTTTATTTCTAGTAAGCTCTCAGTGGCTATCTAAATTTTAAAGGAGGAAAACAAGCTTTACCTGACATGAAAACAACAATAAACATTTGGGACTATCAAAGCACTCTAGCAACTGTCTTTTCTGGAAACCTATCTTAAGAATGAGTTGTTCCATGATAATTAGAGTGTGAAATGTACCCAGTTTCACATTTCAATGCTCCTTCCCAATTAGAATGGCATTAGAGTGAAAGTGAGGCCATATAATTGTATGAAGAATAGATCTAATTTTCCCAATGTCACTGCAGTATCACCTTTTGGGACTAACAGCACTGAATGATTACGCATATCATTTGGTAATTGTATTTTTATCCATTTCGCACTGGGAGCTGACTTTTAAAAGTGGACATACAATTAGGTCATAAATGAATGCACATCAACCGGCCCTCATAAGATAACAATATGTCAGCATTAACCCAGCTGCATTTTTAACTACTGTCAGCGACCATGTTTGTGGCTTGTCAACACTCAGCAGTGATGAACACAGTCAGGGATTATGAACTTGGCCTTTAATAATAAAAAGAAAGTGACAGAGAAACTCTGACTCAGAGAGAGTGGCCTTCGCAAGCTGATTGCTTGGCTGGCTATTGGATGTAACCACTAAACAGCTTGTTTAGAGAATCAAGACAGCAGATCAAGAGCAAATGCCCATCGTTGCTGCTAGATGCTAGTCTTTGAGAGCTGCCTAGAAAATGTGTGTTTCTAGAGATGAGCCTATCATTCTATCTCAGAGGCTCGAAAATAGATAATCCCTGGGGGGAAAAAGGATGTCCGTAGTGCCAATTAATCATGGCATATATTGCTGGAAATAGTTCAGGTCAGGAGTGGAAATGTATATAACCATCTACATATATGCATGACCTATGGACACAGATAATAGTATGGAGAAGGCCTGGGGGTGGGGGTGGGCAGAGGTGGATGCTGGGTGGAGGGGACCAATGGGGGGGAAAAGAGGGACATCTGTAATACTTTCAACAGAAAAGATAAATAAAAAATAATTAAAAAAATAACAGCAGTTACTAAAAGTAAAATGTACAGGATAAGGTGAGGTTAAGGCTCTAAGTTATACTTTCGAGACTTCCTGAATACTACTGAACTCTCTAATGAACAATCATAAATTTTAGTAAGTACAATTATTTGGTGTGCAGTTGAAGTCTCATTATTATACTAACTAAAAGCAAATTTGTGAACCAGTCTGATCCTTGGATGAGATTGAGAGCAATCTGGGGATATTTAAATGAGAGTATTTTATACATGGAACAAAAATAATTTTGATTTTCCTGTCCTAACAACATGGTAGTTACACCACACTCCCCTTCATTATGATGGACTGGAAATGTCTGTCAATAACTCCATTCTCTTTACCACAGTTATTAAGGCAAGCTAATGAACTGCGCCAGTCCTGCTTAAGACCTCAGCCAGAAACCAAAGGCTGTAGCATTTCTTGCAGGTTTTTGTGAAAGTCTACTGTACTTTCTTTAAAGTTTCAAACATCCATGGATGGATGGGCTGTGGCTGTATCTGCACGTGCAAAGTGGATCTTTGAGTCATTGCATTAGAGTGTTTTTCCCCTCCCAGAGGAAGAAGGCCTTGGTCCTGGTTGCAGTCCTCAGGTATGTAGGAAGGGGATCGACTATTACCCTGGCTGCAGGGGGTGAGGTCAAGGTAAGCCAACCAAAAGGCAGTATCTAGGGAGAATTGCAAGTTAACTGCAGAGAGATCATCCACCCCAATCACCAATCTGTAGGGCTCCAGGCAGAGCAGACACATGGAAATATGAAACAATGTATACAAAAGTGGGGAATCCAAATGACTGTTGGAAATTTTGAAGCAGAAGGCGGGAGAAAGAGCCTGAGAAAGAATAGGTTAAGCCTTTCCTTTACTTCTTAATTTCCCCTTTTCACAGTTTACCCTGCTTTAGCACTCAATTCCCTGACTTACAGTTGGTTACATCAAGGGTGATCTTATCTAATAGACAATGCATATCTTCAAAAAACTTATTATTAATGTTTCTGTGTCCATGGGTTGGGGTCTCAATAAATATTTGGAAAGTCTTCTTCTTAAGTTAGACAATGGTTTACTACTGTACTTAAAATGGGACCCAAACTTCTTACAGTGGACTATGATATGAGTCATTCCTCGCTCTTTAATTTTATCTCAACCTGCCATCTCCCTTGTCTAACGTAGCTTTTTCAGCTCCCTGAATGCCTCAGGTTCTTTGTAAACTGACTTCCTTTTGCCTGGACATCCCTTTGCTTCATCTCTTCATATGACTGGGCTTCTTTTGTTTGTGGGTGTTTTTTTTTAATATGTCTTTATTGACTTCAGAGAGAGGAAGGGAGAGGGAGAGAGAGAGAAACATCAATGAGAGAGTCATTGATTGGCTGCCTCCTGCACGTCCCCTACTGGGGACTGAGCAGGCAACCTGGGCATGTGCCCTGACCTGGAATCAACTGTGATCTCCTGGATCCTAGGTCGATGCTCAACCGCTGAACCATGCTGGCCAGGCTTTTTGTGTGTTTTTTTTTCTTATCTGTTAGTTCTCAGTTTAAGTAATATCTCACCCGGCCTGCGTGGCTCAGCAGTTGAGCATCAACATATGATCCTGGAGATTGTGGTTCGATTCCTGGTTGGGGAACGTGCCTGGGTTTCGGGCTCGATCCCCAGTAGGGGTCCTGCAGGAGGCGGCCAATCAATGACTCTCTCATCATTGATGTTTCTGTCTCTCTCTCCCTCTCCCTTCCTCTCTCTGAAATCAATAAAGACATATTTAAATATTTTTAAAAAAATATATATCTTTATTGATTTCAGAGAGAGGAAAGGAGAGGGAGAGGGAGAGATAGAAACATCAATGATGAGAGAGTCATTGATCAGCTGCAGCCCGCAACCCAGGCATGTGCCCTGACCGGGAATCAAACCCCGATCTCACCTGGATCCTAGGTCGACACTCAACTGCTGAGCCACGCCCAGCTAGGCAAAGAGATATTTAAAAAATATTTTTTTAAATGATACCTCTCAGAAAGGTTTCCAGGCTATGCACTATAAAGTACACCCTCTGTTACTTTCTCTTATAGCACCCAGCTTTTAACCCTGTAGGGTGATCAACCATCCCTGATTGCCTAGGAATCAGAAGTTTCCTGGGATGCAAGTTTTTCAGCAGTAAAACCAGGACACTCTTAGGCAAAATCTACTTATACAACTTACTTAATTTAAACTATAATTTTTGTTCATGTAGTTGTGGAAAATCTATCTCCCCCATTAAGCATTAAGGTCCACGGAGGCAGGGGCCAAGTCTTGTTGGTTCGCCATGGTGTACCCTGCACCCTTCAGAGAGCCAGACACTTAGTAGGCACTCAATAAATATTAAATGAATAAATGAACTAATGATTCAAAAATACGGGAGCTCAGAACAAAAAAATTACATTTGGAGTCAGCTACACAAAGCTGAAGCTGTGAGATGTGGGGAGTTCTATAAGGAGGAACACAGCCACAGAGGCTTTGTTCTTATATATAGGTGGTGGGAAGTGGGTACCTGACCAGGAGAGAAACAGTGATCAGAGGACAGGATCATGTCAGAGAAACCAAAGCACTTACTTCAAGTTACTTCAAGAATGAGATTGCTTCTAGATCTTTTTCTTTCTTTCTTCTTTGTTTCTTTGTTTCTTTGTTTCTTTCTTTCTTTCTTTCTTTCTTTCTTTCTTTCTTTCTTTCTTTCTTTCTTTCTTTCTTTCTTTCTTTCTTTCTTTCTTTCTTTTTCTTTCTTTCTTTCTCTTTCTTTCTTTCTTTCTCTCTTTCTTTCTCTCTCTCTCTCTCTCTCTCTCTCTCTCTCTCTCTCTCTCTCTCTCTCTCTCTTTCTCTCTCTCTCTCTCTTTCTTTCTTTCTTTTTTTTAATATCATTGAAGGTCTAGGTACCATGATATTAAGGTCACTCTTCTAGGCACAAATGATGGTTCATAAAGAAGCCACATTGGCCAAATAAAATATCTAGTTGGAGACGATTATTCTCCAGAAAGAAAGATTGAACAACTGTGTCAAATCAAGCAGTGATTTATAAAAGAGGCTGAAGACAAAAGAGTTTAAGCGGGGAAAACCAGTTTATTTATCATCTAACAATCTGGCTATAAGATAATACAGCAATTTTCAACCTTTTTCATCTGATGGCACACATAAACTAATTACTAAAATTCTGCAGCACACCAAAAAATATATTATTTTTTGCTGATCTGACAAAAAAATAAGAGGTATTATTTTGATTTATTCACACCTGACGGCTATTGTTGTGTTGGCTGTTGTCATTTTTTTATTTGACACTCTTAAGGGAAAAGAGTTCAGTGCCCCTGATTAAATAGTGAGATATTTCATGTTTTAAAAATTCTTGTGGCACGCTGGTTGAAAATCGCTGATATAATGTATAAGAGGCAGTAAGGGGAGTCATATTATGAACATCTTGACATTTGCTCCACCAAGAAACATGCCCCAAACATGCAAATGTTATTATACATGAGAAAATGTTGGATTAGAATAGGAAGAGAGATGGCTGGAGATAAAATGCAGGCTCTAGATTAATACTAACATCAACCCAATCTAATCTGTGATTATTTCTTCTGGCAGAGCACTAGGCCCTCACGAGAGTAGGTGCTGGCTGTAGGCAACCTTAGACTCCCTCTAGATCATTGCTTCACAAAGGGCAGCCATAGGAAAACTCTCCCACAAGATGTCCTAAAAAAGCATACCATTGTCAAAACCATTTGGACAATGTTGCATAGCATTTAAAGATTCACAATACACATGTGATAAGGATGGCATTTTGGGAGATTTAAATACTTTTTTCTTTTCCTGTAGCTTCACATTTGAATCAGGGTCTGTTTTTCATTAATTCAGAGGTGGCTGTGAAGGGGAGAAAGCAAAAATAACCCAGAAAGGGAGGAAGGTTTGGAGTTATTGTCAAAATGCAAAAGGACACAAATTTCACTGTGAATTCCCTGGGGCTTGAGAAGGTGGTGAAAAGTGATGGTATTGGTGGACACATTTAGAGGTACCTGGAGGTCTTATAAGAAAGAGAACCTCTGCTCTGTTTCCTGACTAGAGATGATGTTGTGATGCTTAAGGCCCCAAGGGGGAATGGCTAGGCTGGTGGGATTACACAATCTTGCAAAGATTCTTGTGTTACAAGAAGGGTATAGAAACATCAAGGAGCTGGTCATTTAGACTAGAAGATGGCAAACTACACAGCAAGCCAAATACAGTCCACTATCTGTTTTTTATATAGTCCACAAGCTAAGACTGGTTTTTATATTCTAAAATGGTTTTAAAAATGAAGAAAATTTTTTACATATTATATATTGTGTATGGCTACTTTTGCACTACAACGATAAAAGTGAGTAGTAGCAGAGTTGAGTAGTTACGGCAGAGTCTGAATGGCTGGCAAAGCCTAAAATATTTTTTATCTTTCCTTTTGTAGGAAAAGCTTGCTCATCCCTAATATAGACAGTCCCAGAAACAATATTTCTACCTATGGAGATTTCAGAACCAAGAGCTCAATGTGACTTAAGAGAAGATTCTCATCAGTTTGGCAGGATGGAGTCTAGAAAGTATAATTTTATTGTCCACCAGGGTTTGTGACTGAGATTCATATCCATTAAACAAGTTAAGATGATAAAGGCTCTGGGAAGTCCTCTTGTCAATAAACATATTTAACATTTTCCAAAGTTATCTAATCATGAACTTTTTTGTTAGACCTATTAATATCCTAGGATAGAAAGTATTATTATCTAAAGAACACACTTTGGCCAATGTTGCTATCATCTAACCTCATAATTTTATTTGGGGAAAGGCTGAAGGTCAAAGCTAGTAACTTGGACAAGTCACACAACTGGAAAATAGCAGAACTGGAACCCCATACGTCTAACTCCTCTAGTGTAATATTAAGCCTCTACCAACCATTTTGATTTAATCAGTCAAAAATTTGTCAAAACCACATAGTTGACAGACACAATAGGGATTTCTGGGCTGATAGGACCCAGTTTTTGACTGGCAAGTTGGTTAGAGCTGTGTGGTGTTCAGGGGATGCATCAAAACTCACAAGCAGCAGGGTTTAGAGTAATTCCACATTTTACAACTTTTAAAAACCACTTTGAATAAATTGAACAATCAATCCAATGTAAAACAACATTCTGATAAGACACTGGATTGAATTTTGATGGAATTGACCATCTGTTCAAACCGTCAGGCCAATTCAGGTTGTATCTAGAGGACAGTCCAAAATAATTTCTGAGCAAACACAAAACTTTTTTAAAGTGAAGGAAAAATTAAATTTTCCCATCAGGCAGGAAAGGTATGGACTTAGTCAATCTCTGCCTTCAAAGCTGTCCCTTTGCTGAAATTGACAAATTGGTTACTTACATCACTTTCAGCCTCTGACAATTTCAGCAGCATGGAATGGTCCCACAAACACATCAATTTCAGCTCTAGAAGTTTGTCTCTTTTGAAACTGACAGGAGCTAAAATGAAGGACAGCCCAAAGTGCCTGGTTCTCTGGAAGCTTTGGGAAGGAGCCGATATTGAGTGCCCTCTTCAGCAGGCCTGACTTCCAGGACCCCGATCCTGCTGGCTTGATGTATTGGCTTCATACCAAGTCACTGTCCCTAGGATTCTGTAATGGAGGTGTTCCAAAGGCCACACATCAGTCAACTGTACCGCAAGTACGGAGCATGGTGGTTTCAGAATTTGAAATGAGTGTTCTGGGGCCACCACTTAACAGGCAATGAAATCATTTAACTTTTTGAGATTCTTTTATCATCTATACATTTTAGCTAGTGCTATCTGTGCTACTAAACAATAATGATACCACAAATGATGGTCGTTTATTGAGCATAGTATTTTCCATGCATTATCCTATTTAGTCTTTGATCAACCCCATTTGATAGCTTTAGGAAACTGAAGAACAGAGAAGTTAAGGAACTTTACCAATGTTACCTGGTTGGTAAACTTTCCCTTACGGATTCACTATCCTGCTAAGAGTGAAACAACAGGACTCAATCATTCTGCAAACTATTAGGTGCTGCACACTTTGGGTGTTATTTTCATTGGTGATCGTAATTCCCACGGGATTCGCCGTGTCCTGTTTTCTTTCACATTAAAAATATCACTCACTGCCTGTGGGAGCCTGCATAGTGAGTACACTAAGACCTGATTCAAGGAGGGATGTGAATAAAAGAGTGCTCTGACCCAAGTCAAATGTCCTGCTCTATCAAACGCTAGGGATAGGAACCACAAGATATCCGTGGATAATGTTAAGCTGTCTGGATATGGCCTCCAACTAGGCTAAAATTCCCTCTCTTCTGGCTGAAATATCTCCATTTCCATTGTGTCTTTCTGGCATGCATTTCGAGACCAAGCGTGTACATACCTGAGTTTTCAAATATCCTTGGACACCACTCAATAAGATCCATCCTATCAACACAGATATATTCTCCTCCTCCTCACTCTTTTTCATCATTTTTGTTTGGTATAGAATTTGGTCAGTCATCTCAATAAATTTAAAGGTTTTACAGAGGCCTCGAAAGAAGGCATAGAAATAAAAAGTTGCAAAAGATTATTTCTCATCTCTTAGGTCCTCTCTTGCCCTCCTTCCTTCTTTTATTCCCACATTATTTATCTCTTTTCTTTCTTTTTTTATTTCCACAAGTATTGACTGAACTCCTACCATGTGAATAGTATTTTGCTAAATGCTAATGCAAGACATATCCAGTTTCTTTCCTTGTCTCTCTTAGAATTTAGTGAAGTTTGATGGTCATTAAATGAAAATTATTTATAAAGGCCAATGTGATAAGTATGCAGAAAAAATACAGGATATTTTGAGATCAAATAACATGCCCCTTACCTAGAGCAGAGGGTAAGGAAGGATTGAACTGAATCTTTAGATTGTTAACACTCCTTTGATGTGAACATAATTTCTAATGTAATAACATAAATGCCAGCCCACACTCATTTCCCTCCTTTGATGATCACATAATGAGTGGGATAGCCAGCCTTGGCTTATCAATTCAGTCATGAAAATGGACAGAAAAAAAATACAGTCTACCACTCGGCCAGTGTGGCTCAGTAAATGAGCGTCAACCCATGAACCAAGAGGTCACCGGATCGATTCCTGGTCAGGGCACATGCCCAGGTTGCGGGCTCCATCCCCAGTAGGGGGCGTGCAGGAGGTAGCCGATAGGTGTTCTTCTGTTATCGATGTTTCCGTCTCTCTCTCTCCCTTTCTCTCTAAAATCAATCAAAACATATTTAAAAAAAAATAAAGTCTACCATTTCTTAGTCTAGTTGTCTTAACAGCCAAGGCCAATAAATAATTTGGCAATCAATTAGATTATTGGACTATCACCTGGAAAGAGTTTATCTTATCAATTATATAAATTTAATTTAAACTCTCTGCTTCTACTTCACTCTGATTTAGAGGTTTCACAGGTGGCTGTGCTACAGATTTGGAGAACAAACAAACTCAGGCTTGGGAAGGGAAAGGAAAGGAAAGGAAAAAAATAGAAATAAAAATTTTAAGGGAAGGGGAGGTGGGGGGAAGGGGAGGTGGGGGGGAGGGGAGGTGGGGGGGAGGGGAGGGGAGGGGAGGGGAGGGGAGGGGAGGGGAGGGGAGGGGAGGGAAGGGAAGGGAAGGGAAGGGAAGGGAAGGGAAGGGAAGGGAAGGGAAGGGAAGGGAAGGGAAGGGAAGGGAAGGGAAGGGAAGGGAAGGGAAGGGAAGGGAAGGGACCAGGCTGACACATGACCAAACCCCAGAACATCAGTGTTTTCTGCACCTAATGTGCTGTGTCAGCCTAAGCCGACCCACCAATTCAGATCGCCTCTTCTTCAAATGGAATAACTTGGCATTTTTTAAATCTGAGAGCAGAGGGGTGAGTGTACTCTCATAAGCTTCCCGAGTCTCATTTGTTTGAGAGCTAATTCGTTAACCTGGAGAATTCTCTTCATCGGCGTGCCTTTCCATGCCCCAGGCTGAGAGCCGGTGGCCCTCGGTCATCTTGATGTATTCACAGCATCTGTATTCAAATAATTTATTCATGGTTGGCACTCACTCATCCCAGGTCGGGGTGGAGAAATGTTTACCTGGTCACTCGCACTCTGTTAGCTGAGGCAGCGCAGGGAGGGTGGCTCCAGCTGTCCTTCCCCACGCCACTTTTGGAATCGTGCACTGGAAACCATTTTATCAGAGCCCCGGGTAGCAGCCTGTGAGGATGCCCTGGGAGTCGGCGAAGGACAGCAAGTACCTGCTCCGACACATTCCCCCCGCCCCCGTCAGCCTGCATCGTGGCAGAGCCTGCGTGACGGGAGGCAGGGTCCCAGCACACCAGGGCACCTGCTGCCTTTCCATCTGCCGAGCGCAGGAGCTCCTTTGATTGCCCATTTTTCAGCCTAATGGCTTATTCCTTTTCTCTTTGTAAAGTTTTTACATTTTTTATTGTGATTTTAATAGCCATTTAGAAAAATTTCTCATCTCTGTTTGGCAAGCCAGGGATGTTGATAAAAGAGTAACATAAATAATATTCTAAACCACACTCAAATTGAGATCACTCCAAGAGCTGCGTTTCAGTGTTTAGTCTGATAAAGTTGTCATGGCGATAATGTCCCCGGAGAATAAAAGTGCCATGTGCGTGGCTGATTAAAGGAAATAGCTCAGATGGTACACACAAACTGGCAAATATTGAACCTACAAACTACTATACTGGCCATATTTTTATTTTGCTTTTTTTTAATGCTTGAGTTTTGTTTTTTTGAGCTGTGCTACGTTCAGTTTTGTTTGTTTTTAAAATAGTCTGATAAATCACATTTCTCCCTCTTTCACTCTTTTTCATTTGATTTATATAAAACCTTAGAATAGATATTGGCAGTGCTCCCAAACTGGCCTTTGGATTCTGCCTAAAGCTGTTGATTTGGCTGGATTAGTCAAAGCAGCAGATCATTATTACGTATTGAACATCTGTCAAAAATAGCACTAACAATTATCAGATACATTCTCATGAAGATTTGGACTTGAGTAGTGAGAAGAACTTTCTATAAATCCAAGTCAGTAAGACTCTGTATTTTTACTCAAGACAAGAAGCGAAGTTAAAACTGTCTTTAATAAATCTGAGGATACAATGATAGGCATGCTGTATCTATATTTAAAATCAGGATAGGTTGTGTCTATGAGTGGTTGTTTTTGCTTAATCCCTTCACTTTTTTCACCCAGCCCCCACTGCCGCTCCCCTCTGACAGTTGCGAGTCTGTTCTCTGTATCTGAGTCTATCTCTATTGTGTTTGTTAATTTTATTAGATTCCATATATAAGTGAAATACATGGTATTTTTCTTACAGACAACAGTGTGATGATTATCAGAAAGAAAGGGGGTGGGGGAGGTAGAAGAAGGTAAAGGGGGAATAAATGGTGATGGAAGGAGACTTAACTTTGGGTGATGAACAGACAATACAATATACAGATGATGTATTAGAATTGTACACCTGAAATCTATATAATTTTGTTAACCAATGTTGCCCCAATAAAGTCAATAAAAATTTCTTAAATGAAAAATAAAATAAAATTAGGATACATTGAAGTTAGTGTTTTCTGGGGGATCAGAGCCAAAGCGTCTTCCTAAGTCTCGGGTCTGGGCTTAGGCGGGAAATGCGAGGCCTGACCTTCCCTGGAATCTGGAATTTTTCTTTGTTAACATATCAATTTGATAAATTATCTGCAGGAGGGGATGCTTTATACGTGACACTAAATTCTTTGGTGGAGTGAAACACCGGGAGACTGCAGTATATGACAGGAAGGTCTCATAGGCTGTGGGATTCGAAGGTAAACAGCAGGCAAACTTCTAGAACAGCTGTGGGAAAGCACTTCAGGAAACACTTATTTTGTTGTTACATGTTCAAGATCAAGAAGCACCGAGCCCCTAAGCACACCCCGAGAAGGCCTTCCTGTATCTGAGTCCATCTCAGCCGTGCGGCCCTAGAGCTCGATGACATGCCAGGCGTGGCCCGTGGGCCTAGACGTAAGGGACCACGGAGCCCGCACAGATGGGGCACACAGCAGCGCTCTGCTGCCAAGGGGCCTGTGCGGTTCCAGCCCCTGAAACCAGAGAGGGCCTGAAAGGACATTAAAATGGCCAGAGAGATGGGGGGGGGTGTCTCTGTACCAGCAAGGGGAGCAGTCTTCCTTTCGCAAGTGTTCACTCTTTACCGGCTTCGTTTTTAGACATTGGGCCCGGGACTGTGGGGAAGCAGGGGAAAGACGGCCTTATCTTCATCCATCCGGGGTGCACAGGTCACACCCCAGAAGGCCACACACTGACGGGTCGACAATGCAGGAGAGTCAACCACGCAGTTGCCAAGCACCGGCGCTGCGCCTCGGGCCTGGCTGAACTCGGAGCGTCTAGGAGAGGAGGTGCCAGTATGCAGGGAAGATCCTATAGGTGTCCCCTGTCTAGGCAAAGTCTGCCCTTGACTAGAGGCGGGGTGGCAGGCTCAGAGCTTCAGGAAAAACCTTAACAGTGTGGAAAGCCAGGGCCCAAGAGGAGTGCGACCAAAACTCATAGAGACAAGTGCAACAGGTGGAGCATAAACTTTTTCTCAAATGGGGAAACAGGAAAGTGCTAGAAACGGTATCCTCTGAGTAGTACATTAGCATCCGCCCCAAATAAGAAAAAAAATAGGAGAAATGAAGGGGAAAAAAGGTAAGGCATGATGGGGGAAGGAGAGAGGGAAGAAGGAAGGAGAAAAGCTCTGTTTTCCATGAGCAGTGAAAAGTGATCTCAGGAAACCGGTTGCTCTGGGTCACTGTGCTGTAATTCCCAATACTATGAAAGTGTTTGCATAAATTCACAGATGGTAGAACCACACTCATTACTGAGAGAATCCAAAGGACAGAGAAGCGGGATGCTCTAGTGCAAAAAGCATTTTCTCAATCCATTGAGATTTTGCTTCTTGGCAATTGTCAGTTTGGCTTAGATAAAATAAAAATTCTCAAAGAAATAAAAATAAAAAAGCACTGGATTGAGAGTCAGGAGATATAGGATGACCTGGCCAGAGTGGCTCAGTGGCTGAGATTACAGTTCGATTCCACATCAGGGCACATGCCTGGGTGGCGGACGTGGTCCCCAGTGGGGGGCGTGCAGGAGGTGGCCAATCAATGACTCTCTCATGATTGATGTTTCTATCTCTTTCTCTCCGTTTCTCTGAGATCAATAAAGATATATTAAAAAAAAAAAAAAAAAAGATTTAGGATGGAATTTGCCTTCATCGAGAACTATTTTGTATGACTTTGAGCAAGTTATATTACCTCAGTTTTCTAATTTGCAAAAAGAATGTACCTATTTGGATATGAAAGACAAACTTTATGTCAGCAAACATACACATTCCTTGAGGCTGATGTTAGAAAGGAATTTGTCTTCCCATTAAACTATTCCCTTTCTCTTGTCTAGTTAATCTCACTATTAAATTTATAAACAGTGCTTTTGGTTATAAGTAGAGGTCACATAAAATGGACAACAAGGTTGTTATTGTACCTGATCATGCTGCACTGCTGTCCTTCCTCCTTTTGACCCTATGCTTCCGTGAGAATTCATGCCATAAGCAGTGACTCAGGCTCCATGTCCACGAGAAGCCAGAGCCCTTAGTCTCAGTGCTTTACATGTAGGAGGCAGGTGTGCTTTGCATGCTACAAGGAGACTCGGAGAGATTAGTGAGGCAATACAAAGTGATTGTAAACTTTTTAGCAAGTTTAAAAGCAATTTAAACTATATATAACATTTTGACAAGATTATGTATTATACCGAAAATAGAAAAAAATAAATTAAATTAAAAATTCTAAACTACAGACAGAGACTAGAATTATCTCTAGTTGACAAAGACAGCTGTAACCCCACTGCAGTACTGTGATGGAGAGCTGCTCACTTGACAGCTCCAGGCTGTTTCAGATACAGTGACACGAGTGACAGCAAATGACCCCTCAGCTCAGCCTTTGAGTGGCAGAACAGTAAAAGAAGGCTAAGGTGCTTCTTACTGGGCACAGGGTCATCTAAGAATAGCAGATGCTCTTATGCCACTAATTATTTAAAAGATAATAGCACCCCAGCAAGTGTGGCTAGAAGTTGAGCATTGACCTAGGATCCAGGAGACTGCAGTTGGACTCCTGGTCAGGGCACATGCCCAGGTTGCGGGCTTGATCCCCAGCACAGGGCATGCACGAGGCAGCTGATCAGTGTTTCTCTCTCATCATTGATGTTTCTCTCTCTCTCTCTTTCCCTTTCCCTTCCTCTCTCTGAAATCAATAAAGACATTAAAAATATATATATAATGGCAAAGAACTCTTATATGTTCTTTGACTAACGGTACAAAGGAGGAGAATGTATATTTTTCCCATAAATATCTTTGCATTTCCCTGGGTGTGCAGCTGTATATGAAGGTGGTGTTAAATTGGTCAGGGTGCAGAATTCTGAGAACTTGTCCAAACAGATTACTCAACCATCCAATGTTCCATTAACATCAAATCAAAAGTTTTATCTGACTGTCTAAAGAGATTTTATACCAGTTCATTGATTTTCCTTGTTTCATATGACAGACACTTTGAGTTTTGTTAGCTGGCTATCACTGATGTCCAGTGTCTGATAAAATAGTTGGCTATCAATAGTTTAAGGTACTACCCAGCCATGGCCAAACCCCTTCAGTCTGTGTGGCTATAACTGAGCACCAAAGTGAGCTATCAATGTATTGGGGGAAGGTATTTTTGTTCCTCCTTAACCACCTACACAACAATTAAATTCAGGAGAGTGCTCTAAATCTATTTGTCCAAGGACACCAGAGTCAGTTCCTGCTATCAGGTAGGCTAAAAAAAGAGGAAGCGGAGAAAGAAAGAAAAGGCAGCCCAACTTTGATAGGGAAAACTACTGCTTTCCGCCTTCTGCTGAAGAGGGGCAGGTAGATCAGTGAATAAGCATTTTTGTATGAGTCTTAATAAGGGCCGATGTACGCATTCTGAAATCTAATACATATTCTCCCACATTTTTCCCTGTTACACCATCCTTTGAGCTGTTTTCCTGTGGTCCTCATTCCCTAGGCAGGTTAAGGCTATGCCCCTACGCTTGTCTGCATCCTGTTTCTAGTGATAGAACAAATAGGGTATAACTGATGCTTAAAGGCTAACATAGCATTCAATTACATCTTAGACGAATCCTCAGGATCTCAAAAATTCTCTTAATGAAGGAATGCCACTCTAAGGCATGAAAGGCAGGCAAGCATAGGTTATCTGGATTGGGAATTATGGGTAGATGGGTGGAATTGAATGCTTAGAGTCTGATAGCCAAAATTAGGTACAAAAATACTTTAAAAATAGCTTAGAGGAAGATATACAGATGGCAAATAAGCATGTGAAAAGATGCTCCACACCGTATGTCATCAGGAAAATGCAAATTTGAACAATGAGATACCACTAAACTCCTATTGGAATGGCCAAAATCCAGAATTCTGACACCACCAGATGCTGGCTAGGATGTGAGGCAATAGGAACTCTTATGCATTGCTGTTGGGAATGAAAAGACAGAACTGTCGCTCTGGAAAATAGTTTGGCATTTTCTTAAAAAACTAAGCATACTCTTACCATACAGTACAGCAATCATGCTCCTAGGTATTTACCCAAAGGAGTTGAAACTATGTCTACACAAAAACTTGCATAAAGATATTTATAGCAGCTTTATTCATAATTGCCAATTCTTACAAGCAACCAAGATGTCCATCAGTAGGTGAATGCTATGAGATTTCATCAAAAAGACAAATATCATAATAAAGTTCCAGAAGAATCAGAGAGGCAGAAGGGGAAAGATTTTTATTTAAAGAAATAATAGCTGAGAACTTCTAAAACCTGAGGGAAGACTTGGAAATACAAGTTCACAAAGCTGACAAATTACCCTATTACCTCAATTCAAAGACATCATCTCCAAAACACATTATAATGAATCTGTCAAAAACTGATGATAAAGAAAAAAATCTTAAAGGCATCTAGAAAAAAAAATAATGTAACCTACAAAGAAACCCTCATCAGGCTGTCAGTGGGTTTTTCAATGGAATCCTATAGGCCAGGATACAGTAGAATGATATATTCAAAGTGCTGGAAAAAAATTCCCAGCCAGGAATACTTTATCTGGCAAAGTTTCCTTCATATATGAAGTAGAAATAAAGGCTTTCCCACACAAACAAAAGCTGAGGGGGTTCACTACCACTAGATCTACCATGCAAGAAATGCTGAAAGAACTGCTTCAAGCTGAAATGAAAAGATGCTAATCAGTGCCATGAAAACATACAAAAGTGCACAATGCACCCATAAAGGTAAAAAGTAGACAGAATTAGAAAATTGTAACTCTATATGAGGATGGTATGCTAACAAATCAAGTACAGTATAAAGGTTAAAGGAAAAGAGTGGTAAAAATAACTATAGCCACTACAAATTGTCAATGAATACACAATAAAAAAGAGGTGAACTGTGACACTAATAATATAAAAGGGAGGAGTACAAGGGTGGAGACGTTATAGGTGATCAAAGATAAGTTGCTATTAGCCTAAAATGAATTGTTTTATCTATAAGATGTTTTATGTAATCCCCACGATAACCACAAAGTAAAAACTGAGAGTAGATCTACAAAAGAGAAAGAAAAAGGAAACGGCATTCCACCATGGAAATAACCAATTTATAAATGTAGACAGAAACAGAAAAAGCAATGGAAATTCAAAACAACCAGAAAGCAATTAGTAAGATAGCATACTAAGTCTTTACATACCAATGACTACTCTGAATGTAAATTGATTGAATTCATCAATCAAATGGCAGAGAGTAACTGGATGGATTAAAAAAAAAATCCCAAAACATGACACAGCTAAATGCTGCCTACAAGAGACACACTTTAGCTATCAGGGCACACACAGACTCAAAGTGAAGGGATGCAAAAAGATATTCTATGCAAGAAGGAACCAAAAGAAAGTGGGCATAGCTATACTTATACTAGACAAAAAGACTTAAAACCAAGAACATTAACAAGAGACAAGGAAAGTCATTATATAATGATAAAGGGGTAGATTCATCAAGAAGATATAACAATCATAAATACATACTCAATATTATAGCACATAAATATATTAAGCAAATACTGACAGATGGAAGAACAGACATTACAATAATAGTAGGGGATTTCAATACCTCACTTTCAACAACAGATAGATCATCCAGACAGAAAATCAATAAGGAAATGGTGGATTTGAACCATACATTAGACCATTTTGACCTATTAGACATCTATAGAGCATTCCATCCAACAGCAGTAAAATACACACTTTTCTCAAGTGCACACGGAGCATTCCCAAGGAAGACAGGACACAAAACAAGTCCTAGCAAAATTGAGAAGACTGAAATCATACCAAGTATGTTTTCCAACCACAATGGTATGAAACTAGAAGTAAAAAATAACATGAGGAAAGTTGGAAAAATCTACAAATATGTGGAAACTAAACAACGGACTGCTGAACAACCAATATGTCAAAGAAGAAATAAAAAGGGAAATAAAAGAATATCCCTAAACAATGAAAATAAAAACACAACATACCAAAAACTGCGGGATGCTGTAAAAGCAGTTGTGAGGGAGGTTTATAGCAATAAATATACATTGTAAGAAATTAGAGAGATTGCAAAATAAATTGAACTTTATACCTCAAGGAATTAGAAAAAGAAGAACACATTAAGCCTAGAGTTAGCAGAAAGAAGTAAATAATAAAGATCAGAGTCAAAATAAATGAAACAGAATCCAGATTAACAACAGATATTAAAAAAACTAGGAGCTGTTTTTATAAAAAGATAAAATTGACGAACCTTTAGTAAGGCTAAGAAAATGGAGAGAAGGCTCGAATAAAGTCAGAAAAGAGGAGAAATTATGACTGAAACTACAGAAATATGTAGGGTCGTAAGAGACTACTATGAACAATTATATGCCAACAAATTAAAAAACCTAGAAGACAGGGATAATTTTTAAGAATCACACAACTCACCAAAACTGAACCAAGAAGAAATAGAGTCTGAACAGACCAACAATAAGTAAGAAGATTGAATCGGTAACTGAAAATTTCCCAGCACGGCCCAAGCCGGTGTTGCTCAGTGGTTGGAGCATCAGCCCTTGCACTGAAGGGTGCCGGGTTCGATTCCCAGTTACGAGCATGTACCTGGGTTGCAGGCTCAATCCCTGGCCCTGTCAGGGCACAGGCAGAAGGCAACCAATTGATGTGTGTCTCTCTCACATAGATGTCTGTCTGTCTGTCTCTCCCCCCATCACCTTTTTACTCTCTTTTGGGAAAAAAAAAAAAAAATCAATGGAAAAGATATTCTCGGGTGCGGATTAAAAAAAAAATTCCCAACACAGTGAACCCCAGGACCAGATGGCTTCACTGACAAATTCTAGCAAACATTTAAAGAATTAATGTCAATCCTTCTCAAATTCCTATAAAAAACTGAAGAGGCAGAAACACTTCCAAACTCATTCTATGAGGCCAGCATTACCCTTACACCAAATCAGTTAAGGACACTACAAGAAAAGAAAACTATGGGCCATTGTCCCTGATAAACATAGATGCAAAACTCCACAGCAAAATACTAGCAAACTTAATTAAAGAACTCATTAGAAGGATTATACACCGTGACCAAGTGGAATATGTCCCTGAGTTGTAGGGTTGTTCAACATACACCAGTCAATAAATGTGATACACCACATTAACAGAATAAAAGATAAAAATCATACAGTCATCTCAAGAGATGCAGAAAATGTATTTGACCAAATACAACATCTTTTCATGATAAAAAACCCTCAAAAATTGGATTTGGAGGTAACATACTTCAACATAATAAAGGCGATATATGACAAACCCATAACTAACATTATACTCAATGAAGAAAAATTAAAAGCTTTTCCTCTAAGATCGGAAACAAGACAAGAGTGTGCACTCTCATCACTCTTACTGAATGTAGTACTCGGAGTCCTGGCCAGGGCAATCAGGAGAACTGGTTTGTGGTTCTACATTCTCAAGGGAGATTTATTTACCCTCTACCTTGCTGTTTTGTTTGTTTTCCACACAGCGAGTGTGTTTCTTTTGTTCTTAGACTGAGAATGTTGACCTTCGGGCCCGCTCAGTGCTGGACTCTGCCATCACATTTTCCTCCTTGGGTGGGTTAGGTTGTACCCCCTGTCCCTCGTGAAGGGTGACCCTGAGCAACTCTTGAATCAGAAGCTCAGGCTCACTGGGATCTGGCAACTGCCAGAACAAATGCTGGGCTGCACATTGGCTTTTCTAGCAATGACTGACTCTTTCACTTGTTTTCTGGTATCTGAAAATTCATTAAAATAAAGTAAAAATTAGCATTTTTATTGTCTTCAGTGAGTGAGAAGGTTATTGAGAAATTTAAATGCACCATACTGCCAGAATCAGAAGTCAAATCTTTTTTTATAAATCACTCAACATTATGTCAAAAGTATTCCACATAAAATTTGTAAGCATTGTTGTAACAGCAAGCGGAGGTGCTTAACCATTCCCTCAGAGTTAGATGTTAAGCTATCTCCATTTTTTAACTATTATTTTTAAAAGTACTGCAGTAAACACACTTTTTAGTAACAATGTTTATATGTTTAAAGTTATTTTCATAGGATATATTGCCAGTATAGCATTGCTGGACTAAAGGGATGCATATTTTTAAGGTTGTTAATATACTTCACAAAATGCTTTTCAAAACGGTTGTACCCATTTCCATTTTCATTAATAAAAATTAGAGTATATTCTCATCATTTTTTGTCATTGTTAATATTTTTATATTTGCCAATTTCATAACAGACTTTTCTTTAAGAACAAAACATGTTTTTTGTCTTCAAAGCTATCTGATATAAACTTTTAATGTTTAAAAAATTCTTTCTTCTAAGTTTGCATATTTAGACATATAATTATATAATTGGAAATAAATACAGAAAGGATAATCTCCTGAGATGGGTGATAAAAGTTTTTGTTGACTCTGACCTATTTTGGTTCTGATCTCTCTCTTCTTTCCTCACCCCCACTCTTCTAACCCCCCCCCCCCCCAAGTGTTTGGAGAAATATTTTTAAACATATACCCTATCTTGAGAACGCCTTCTTCTGGAGATGCCTAGAGGCCACTCAGTGTCCCCACACCCATATCAATCCTGGTGAACTCCTCCCTTTAATCCACTCCATCCTGGGAATAAACCAGGTCACTAGTTTTCCAGCTTAACAACAACAACAACAAAGTAAGAAAACACATATCTTAAAAATGTGAAAACTCTATTTAGCCCTTGAGTTTTGTTTTATTTTTGCCTATATGGTCAAAATACTTTGTGCATGTAGATGGCAGTCGGAGAGAGAAGCCTGAGACATCAATATTCTGGTATATATATATTTTTTTTTAATCAGACAATAAGAACACTTTTTCCTACCTAGAATAATTTTCACCTGCAGACTGTGCAAAATTACCCCTTGAGGGCTGAGGGCGAGTCTTCTGCAGCAGTAGCAGAAGGAGGAGGTGGCCTCCATGCCTTTGGCTCCACCAGTATTTACATACCATCAGCTTCCTGGGGACCTGCTTCCTCCCCACATCACCTGAACTTATCTCCCCACCGCCTCAAAGCTTTGTTTCCAGGCCAGGTGCCTCTGGCCTCCTATCCCCTCAGGCAACCGGTGGCCTCTCAAGCAAAACCCTGAGCAGTCCCCATAGGTTCCCCTCTCCTAGCTCTCCAGCAAACCTCGGGGCTGAAAGCTTTTCAGCTTCTTTGTTTCCTTGGAGCCACTGCTTTCAAATCAGCTGCTGCCTGCCTGGGCCTGAATTCTGTGTCCCAGATGGGACCACCAGGCTCATGAATGATTCTTACACAAGCTTACAACAGGTATGGCAGGGCCACCAGGTCTCCTAGCATCACTCTTTGAAATAACTGTTATTTTCTAATTAAATTCATTTTTAGACTATCCTAGAGTTTGTTCTATTTAGATTCTAACAGACTGACTTAAAAAATTGACACTAATTAGCCAATCATTCCATTTTAAAGGTCAGGTTTGACTGATTTTACCCAGAAGGATATCTGCATCTTCAGAGGGAAATTGTAGTTGGAGCTGTTGCTTAGTGTTCAATTTCTTTTCTGACAGTCACTTGTCCCTTACCCACAGCCACTGGCTGTCTCTTGGTTTAATTTCTGTTAGTTCAGGATGAAGGAGATTATTTCAATTCACTCCATCTGAGACTAAACGTATCACTTTAACAAATGCCTACACCAGGCAGGGCAAACCCAGCTGCTGGCAGGCTGCGTTCATCTCTGGATGATGTGATTGGGCATGTGGGTCCCATGCCCATACGGCGACTAGACAATTTAGAAGGACAGGCATTAGTGTCTAGGCTTCTTGGCTTGACTCCCAACTCTATACATTTCAGCCTTTCTGTTTCCAACTCCCCTCCCTGTACTTACAGCCAACCAAACATCCTATCATTAGTTTTTTTGAAGACAGGAATAGAAGTTTGCTTTCTAAGGAAGTGTAGAACATGGAAGAGTAAGGTAATTCAAATTTCTGACACGCTTTAAAACATGCTTCCTGTAGGATAAGCCACAACATACTCAGTTTAGCCAGAAACCGTTAGTGAAGGTCTTTTAGCTGGACAGAGAGCTGAGCTGAAGTTCCAGCTCTGCCACTTCTTAGTTGTATGACTAGGTCTGTTAAGTGAGATGGTGACTAGCTGGTTCCCTACACTAGCTGGTTCCACACTTCCACAAAAGTATGGTCACTACTATGTATATTATCGAATTAGATTCTTAGGAATGTCTAATGCCAGGAACACTTTAAGATACTCTCTCTTGTAAAGGTCATTAGAATATTATTTAGCATTCTCAAAGTGCTTCTTGTCTTCTTACGCATTTGGAGAAACTTTTAGTGAAAACTAACATTTTTTTTTTTTTAACACATTAAGAAAAAGGCCTTAAGAGTAAAGTTTCTTTCCATTTTTCAAGAGCAAGAAAAAGTCCAATAGAATATTCTGATGAAAAGTGATCTAGGCTTAAATTGGGAAATTTAAGAGGCAAAGGTAACTTGGTAAAGGATTTGCATCTGGGAAGTCAAAAGGCAAGCATTTGTGGAATATAAATACAGGGTGGGGCAAAAATAGGTTTACAGTTGTTTGTATGGAAAATACAAGGATTAATAAATAATAATACAAGAATGAATTTTCTGTTTTGCATACTCACAACTGTAAACCTACTTTTGCCCCTCCCTGTATAAATTATATGTATAATATATATATGTAACCCTCCCCACCATGATTTATTTTAATGTGTTTTATCTTAATTGTCCAAAATCCTGCTTTCATCTCCGTCTCCCTAGAGCCTACTCTCAATGTTAGAGCTAGAATGATCTTTTAAACATATTAAGGAAGTTCACGTCACTCTCCTGATTAAAACTCTCCAATAATTCCTATCCCACTCCACATAAAAGTCCATGTCTTACAATGATCTACAAAATCCCGTGACCTGGCTGCTGCTTAATTTTCTTCCGCGTGGCCCCCGGGTGTGCTGCGGGCTGCAGGCATTAGCTCTTCTCAGGTGCTTTACTGTTGCTGTTCCCTCTGCTCAGATCACCGCCCCCCCCCCGCTGTCTCCTCTTCATATGTCACTATGACAGTGAGGCTGCCTGCCCCTCATCACACTGAAGTGAAGCCCCTTCCCTTCCCACGCCCTCCTCCCAGGCTTCATTTGTCTCTGTAAATGTTATCACCTTCTAACGCACTATATAATTTAATACTTAACTTATTTTGTTTCCGTCCTTGCCTAGAAGCTCCCTGAAGGCAGAGATTTTGTTCATTTTACTAATGAAAGACTCCCCAGCTCCTGGAACCTTGCCTGGAGCATAGTAGGCGCTCACTGCATATTTGTTGAATTAATGAGAGAGAAAATTTAAAAGCACATGATGGATTTTAGAAGGTGATTTTTCTTGACCTTGACAGATAAACTAATTCCTTTTGTGAAACAAGGTAAAATTTCAATGGGGATTTTACTTAAAATCACACGAAAAAGAAAAGATGGTGATTAACAAGGGAATACAAGCAACATAGAAAGTTATGTTTGTAAATAAAGAGTTTCTGAAATGCCGGGGACCTAAGACCAGGCCCCCTCCCCAACTTCATTTTCACTGTATTTGGAAAGCCCTGCCTACAAGTCGCTCTTCTCAGATTGTGAGTGATGCCCACTGGGTTTTGCCCGCTCTCTCACAGTGAGGGGTTGGGCAAAAATTCACAACAGAAACTCTGGTTCCCTTAAAAAAACAACAAAACCTTCCACATCCCCTGAGTACTGTACAGTTCAGCAAATGGAGCTGCACCAATATCACACGGGGTAAGGCGCGCACAACTCTAGGCTTTGCCAACCTTGCACTTCTGGTCTGAAGGCTGCTCGGGCTGCAGGCCCCTCTCCGCCGGCTGCACGTGGAGGACCCATGCTTCCTACCTCACCTCTCGGATCCCAGGAGAGGCTTCAGCTCAGTCTGCTGACGCGGCTTCCAAGGCCATGTCCCCATTTCCAGGAAATGCTAAAAAAAGAGGCTGCTGCTCCTGATCCCCGGAGGTTTTTTTTTCTCTTTGAAAAAGTGATCTCAACTCACAAGATAATTAGCTCCTTAATGCGAATCCAAGTGCATTTGCAAAAGTGCTTTCAGGTTCAGAGAAATGAAGACTTGATTAGGTCATTATCACTGAGCTACACCACCAGGGAGCTCTTACCTGCTAGTTGTATTGGTGATAAGGAGACCCGAGACTCCTCAGGTTTGCTTACTAACCTGCTCTGCTTCCTCACTTTTGAAAACATGAAAAACATGTGGAGCTTGCAAAAAACCCTGGAGTTGATTTCCTCCAGAATGTTACTTATTTTACTTTGATTGAGCTTTTGGCATTTCTCCCTTTGTTCTTAGAAGTTCTATGGGGTGTGATCTAACGGCCCACAATCCCTCCGTATATTTTGTGACCAAGGCACTTTGTTTAGTAATCTAGGCCACTGCTTTTCAACTCTCCAAATCAAAGAGACTTGGGTAGGATTTCCAGGCTCTCAGATATTAAAAGAGGAACTGAGAAAGCAGAAATAAAAACAAGTGAGGACAGAATTATGTTAATGAAATCCCGTGACAACTTATTTGCATTTAGAGATCATGCACATTTTTTTTTTCCTTGATGAAAGGGTGTTTTTTTTTTAAAAACTGTTCTGAAAATGCTAAGGAGACAAGTTTCAAGAAATTGACAGTAATGGAAAACTTGAATGTTACAATGATACCTAAAAAGAAAGAAATGATTTCAGTCATCTTAATCTTGCTGGAGAGGAGAAAAAAAATGTGAGCAGAGAAATGAGACAGCTGGCAATTGAAGCCTTGGGATTCCTAAACCTCTTTTGTGCTCCCAAATGCACAAGGTTTAAGCTGCCTTCAAGACAAAGTCAATCTAAAGTCCACGATGACTTTTCAAAACGAAGCCTTAGGGAGCTTTTAAAACTACAAGCTTCAGCTCAGCAAGGTCACTTTCAAGAGGGAAAATTCTTTTTAGGGTAATGATTGTGGGGTAAGATAAGGCAGGGGTCCTGGTGGGGTGGCATGTTTGGGTTTGAGTTTAAAACCTATTAAGGAATCGGCAACTGTACAAACACTACTGTCCTCCCTCCACAGGCCACAGGGAGGCCCGCTGCCCAGCCAGGCGCCCAGCCCCCTGCTGGCTTCTTTTGCAGAACCACCTGATAAAGGCACACGCACTTGTTCATAGGTACTTAATTGGCTGATCTGCATTGCAAGTTAAAACTCTGGCCACCGGGGAGGTTGCAAAGCCCTGGGACACTGTCAGCCAGAGCAAAGCTCAACTGTCACCCGCACTCCTAGAACACAGCCCAGATTCATGCTGAATTCCATTGAACTTTCTGCCTCTTGGTCTAGTCTTGACACATACTCTGTGCTTACAGGCTGTCTTGCTATTGTTACCAGCTGTTTCACAAATGCGTGTTTTGAATTCCCAGTTACACTGTGAGCTTCTGAGGGGAAGCTTTCAGACCCATGTTCTCTGCCTCTGCCCTGGAGCCTGAGTGGGCAGTGTGGGCACGGCTACCCATCTGGAAGCTGGGAAGTGAGTGGAGGGCAAGCTGGGCTAGCAAGTCTGAGGACCAGGTTGGCAGGGGAGGGGAGCTGGAGAGCCCAGCCAAGTCCAAGTTCAGAGGCAAATTTAAAGTTGCCGTATAAACAAGGGAATGTGACAGAGGGACATACAGAATCATGCCAGATGTGTGTCACAGCTGCCTGTATCTTAGTCTTCTCCAAGGAGAAAGTGCACATGCTATTCAAAAACAAAAAAGGGGGGGGCATCAAGGAGGCATCAGGAGGCTCCTTCTACTTACATCCATCTCTCTGTTGCTGTTGGTATCAATGTCCCAGGTGGTCCCTGAATGCTGGTCCCACTGCTTTCTGACAGAGTGACCTTGGGCACATTCCTTAACCTCTGCCTTTTTATTTCTACAAATTAAACAAAGAAATAGGAATCAAAATAGGGATAAAATTATGTCATTAAATTTAAGTTAATGTTGTAAGGACTTGTTTCTTTCTTCCTCCATTTTACATGCTCCGAGTAATCAATAAATATGTGTTTAGAAACAGTAAGTTGATTTTGAGAGCAGAGTGTAGTAGCTGTGGAGCCAGAATGCTTGGCCTCAAACACTCTTAATAACCAGCTTTAGACAAGATAGTTAGATTCTCTGTGATTTAGTCTTCTCAGGTTGAAAAAAATAATAGTATCCACTTGATAAAGTTATGGTGAGGGTGAAATGATACAACTGTATGAAAATGTTAAGATGGTGATGATGATGATGAAGATGGTAGCTTTCCCCACCCTCAGCCCTGCTGAGTATACCTACCATCTCTCTGTCACCTTCCCCACATACTTATATTGCTCAAGTCCGAATATAACACATCCCTTTCCCCAGACAATTAAATGTACTGCTTTTCTATGGGGGAAAGAAGTGAGAACAAGAAAGGACATTTAAAACAACTGTCATTTGATTTTACAGATGACATATTTGTAATGTTACCAGGGGAGATGTTGTCAAGGTAGAAATCCCACACTCTGTGGAGTGTAGTAATTTTTCTATAATGGCTTTACAGGGGAATAGGAGTGTTGAGTTGTATGCTGTTGAATCCATAAAACCTACAGAATTTGCATTCTATAAAATCCACATAAGAACAAAGCACAAGCAATCCAAAAACCTATGGAAAGGAAGTTAAGACCTCAGAATCCCTACTCTGGCCCAGACCCCCATGGGCACCTTCCAGCAGCCTCATGGGTCTTCTAGGGCACTGACCTCAGGTCTGAATCATGTTTTTGCGAATCTGCCTTCTAACGCACCTTCTTTGTGGAGGGAACATTCTGAGGGAGTGTTCACAGGCTGAAAATTGCTGTCTGTGATGGCCGTTTTGAGCAACACCGTAGCTCTTTCCGCAGCATGGTCTCCCTGTAGGTTATGGAAACTGTTTAAATCTCCCTTCTGAGAGCCCTGGGCTGCCAGCTCTGGAGGGGGCTCTTTGATTTCTAAAGTTGGATGACATTCGTCTAAACAATAGTCACTTTTAAGGTCTGTGCAGAGGAACTTTATGAACATTCATGCTGTTTTCAGCAAGGACATACCTGGCCAGGGTGGTAGAAGGGAAGCCTGGCGGGCTGGTTGGACAGAATGGAACACTCTGATCTCTAGCCTTAACATTTTCTAACAGATGGTCATGTAGAATTAGAATAAAAAGGAGGGTAGGTAAAAGCTGGGAATAGGGAATTATATATTGTGTGTGTCTCTTGAAATATAGCTACAGTGTTAGGAGGGAAATGTATAAATGAATCATACATTCTCAAGAATGCTAAATGTGGACTATTGTTTTCCTCCAGAATGGGAGTTTTAAATATGTAATCCATAGGGAAACTATGACTTTTGAGTGTCTCTGTTTATTTAGGGGAGAGGATGTGGTTTACAACATGGACTTCAAAGAAAGATGCCTGGGTTGGAATCCCAGCTCTCTTACTTGCTGGACAAATTACCTAACTCCTCTGAGCCTCACTTTTCCCATCTGTCAAGTGGGGATAAAAGTAGTACCTACCTCATGGAGTTACCAGACCTAATGATATAGTATCTGTGGAACACTTATAACAGTCCTGTCCATACAATTAGCATTAATAACTAACAACTGCCATTATTCTTGCTTTTCTTTTTATTATTTTCAGTTATATTTATAACCAAATAAAGTTTAAGTTCACTGCTCTAGAGCTTGATGAAATTAAAAAGTTGATGATGAATTCCCGCAACATCACCAATTAGCAGATTAACAAACTAGCATGGCTGTGACGGCTGAGGCGAAAGCAAGCACAGCCGACACTCCCACAGTGATGCAGTTTCCAAAGGCCTGTCGTATATATTTTTCTCAAATTGATTCTCGCAGCCACTGTGAGAAGGGGAGCATTGCCCGCATTTTACAGACGAGATTATTTGCTCCGGGAGCGTTAAGTGACTTGCCCAAGGTTGCCCAGGGAGTGAACTGCAAACCCCCGGACTGTCCCAGTGCCTCCGCCGATGTCCTCTCCTTTCCATTACTTTGCCTTCTGCACGCGCGAGATAAACATGCTGATAATTAGACTGGCAGTGTAACTGATTTATCAGAGAGAAGCTGAGGGATTTAGAAACAACACCGCAGCCCCCGAAACAGAATCAAAGGACCTGCGCGTGGCCAGCAGTCAGTCACCGCTCCAGCTCGCTCGCCGGGCCCTCATTAGCTGCAGGTTCCAGAGACCGCTCGGTGCTGAGCCAGCCGAACATGGATTGCTGTCTGGAGAGCTTTTGGAAATATATGCTCAGAGATAGCATTCACAGGTTCATCAAAAGTGGGGCACAGGATGACAGGCTGAATATTCAACGGGTTTATTTATGTCTTTATAAGCTAAATATTCAGCAATATTAGGACTCAGACAGATTGCTTGGCCCAGCCCCAACTTGACCTTCAGGGTACTTAGGGGACCCTGATGCTGCCTGAGGGGTTTACTCACTGCTCCCCAACTCCCACCATATTTCCTCTTTGCTATTTTGCTTATAGTGAGCTGTCCAGGATATATTCTCCAGGCCATCGACTGTTTAAATGCTACCCATCTTTCAGATTCACCTCAAATTTTACCTCCCCAGATAGAGCTCGCATTTACTTATAATACCTGCTTTGGGACTCCTAGAGAAATGGATTTTTAAGATTTTTTAGAGAGAGAGAGGATGTGGGAGAGAGAGAGAAAGAGAGGGCGAGAGAGAAGCATCTATTTGTTGTTCCTCTGATTTATGCATTTGCTGGTTGCTTCTTGTATGTGCCCTGACTGGGGACTGAACCAGCAGCTTGGCCTAATTGGAAGACAGTCTAACCAACTGAGCTACCCTGCCAGGGCTGAAAAATGATTTTTAAAATTATTTAATTTGCCTTTAGCTTTAACTGACACACATTTTCTTTGCATGTACATATACCCTAAACTTCCCACAGAACCATTTTTTTCTTGAGGATACCTCCTTCGTATCCCTCATAGAACCTGAATTCTGCCCTATAGCTACGGGAAGCACAGCAGGCACTCAATTACCAATTGATTACATTAAAAGATCAATTTATGCATGCATACCAGCAATGCACCAGATTAAAGCTGAAAAGAAACAAAAGGATACATAAGTCAGCAAAACTATATATACCCTCTCAAAGTTTCACTGCTTCTGCTGGCACCAAAGATCTGAATTCTGGCTCTTTTTTGAGAACCTATAGGTGGCCAGGATATAAAAGAGTATGTGAGATATCACTTGGTGCTGCTATCTAATAGAATAATACCAACGAAAAAGATGAACTCATCTGTAGCCCCTATGTCACAGGGCTATCATTAAAAAAACAAAGCTAAAGGCCTAGCCGGTATGGCTCAGGGGTTGAGCATCGACCTAGGATCCAGGAGAACGAGGTTCGATTCCCGGTCAGGGCACATGCCCTGGCTGCAGGCTCGATCCCCAGTTGGGGGTGTGCAGGAGGCAGCCGATCAATGACTCTCTCATCATTGATGTTTCTATCTCTCTCCCTCTCTTGGAAATCAATAAAGATATATTAAAAACCCAAATCAAAACAAACAAAAAACAAAGCTAAAGGGAAGGGCCAAAAGGGAAATGTGATTGTCACTGTTACAACTCTTTCAAATTCCTCTCCTGAAAACTAATTTCTGATGAATAGGTTATGGTGAGAAAGGACAGTGGAGGAGCTGTTAATTGGGAGGGAGGGAGGCACCCTGTGGAGGCCCCTTGGCCCCTCACAGAGAGGAACTGATAGAAGATGAGCTTTCCTATGCTAGGGGTAGAAAGGAGATGAGGAGGACACTTAATAATGAAAGAAACGGGACCTAGGCAAACAGGCCCTAGGAACTGTCCTCTTCGCTGGGTGGAAGGAAGCTTTGCTTACCTAGGCCACTGGAACCCTGACCGGATGCTTCCAACTGCAGAACAAGTCACACTCCCAGAACTGTATCTGGGGTTTCAAGCTACAGAAATTAGCTTATCCTTTCCCTTCCATTAGATCGCACCCGTTTCATGGGTAGGGACTCTCTTTCCTATGCTTCAGTTTCTGCCTTGCCTGGACCAGTGTGTGTGTGTGTGTGTGTGTGTGTGTATATGTCTGTACACATATAATACCATAGTTTTAATTGGCGTATATGTATTACCTCTTAAAAGTTCATTGCTGAAAGCTATTTCTGTCAGTGAGAATGTATGTGTAAGTGGTTGCATAGTGGTAGTGGTGATGGAGGAGTTTGGTGTTTAAAATGCAATACCTTGGGCAGTAGGGAAAAAAATATTATTTCAGAGTTGGGTGCTTATGGAGAAGCTGCAAAACCAAAAAAATAATAAATGGCATCATGACTAGCACATCCTGGCAGCCTCCTGGTGCCCTACATGAGTGTTTTACACACTATGGCTTGCAACCCATTAGTGACTCATGAAATCAATTTAGAGGACTACATGAGGGTTTAAAGAAATGAATACAATAGAATATTCATTTAAAATCTATATTTAAAATGAAATAGAATATAAAATATATCAGAATATATTGCATACTGTAAGAGCTCTATTCTGTAAACTTTCATTTATATAAAAATATGTCCTGATTCATGATTTAAAAAAATGTATTTCTTAATGTGAGTCATGGTCAAAAGTCATGGTTTAAAACCCACTGCCCTAAGTGTTGTGAGGCTTTCCTTAGTTGGGTAAGACAAGAGATATGTGTTAATGGATTGTGAATGCCTACTTTTACCTGGTAGAAAAAGATTTTTAAAGGACACAAGACTAAGCAAAAGAGAAAGAGCTGCCTTCTGAGAAGAGAAAAGGTGGAAATGTAATCACTGTCCTGGAGAAGCTGTAGGCCAATAGGAGGAATGGACAAATAAATAAGCATTTACCCTATGGGGTGTCATCATTACAGGGTTGCTTATAATAGCAAACTGTTGAAAAAAGCTTAAATATCCCCCAAATAGAAGCTTGGATAAACAGAGTACATATTTACAATCAAACATATCCAACCCATTCCACATGAAGGTAGGGATCTACGTTTACTGGCTTGAAAAGATGGGTGTGAAATATTGTTGAATTTAAAAATGTAGGTTACTAAAATAGTGTAGGAGGGAATGATCCTATTTATGTAAAATTATGTGATTATATTATATAACTGTGAGTTTGTGAAGAAATAGATAATTGTCTGGTAAGATGTTTGCCAAAATATGAAAGATGTCTATCTCCTGAAGTAGAGTCAGTACATTTTTTTCTTCATATCCTTTTTCCCCCTAAATTTAAGAAATATCAACTTTATAATTATGCATACAAAATAAAATATATACACACTACATATATATATATAATGTGCAGTAGGAGCAAATAGAGGTGACTAACTGTTACAAAAGGACCAGGGAAGAGATATATTATGAAATGAATTTTGAAGGAGAAGATATGTTAGTTAGGCCTAATGAGGAAAAGTAACCAGTTTGGAACAACTGAGCAAACAACTGACTGGAGATGTGAGGGAGTGTGACATAGTCTGTATGTCGTTGTCTGGGATTCAGCGGTCGAAGATAATTCTCCAAGGATAGATAGAGGAAAGAGTTTGTAAGCTAAGAGAAGGAGGTTGGCTAAATCTGAGATTGATGGAAAACCACAGAAGGATTTCAAGCAGAGGAGTTTCAGCAGATGCTATTCATGTCCTGCCCATTTCCTACTGCTTCCCCATTTTCTGTGAGCTGATGTCTTCTCATGAAAGCATCTGCAACTCAGCTCACTCCTCAGGCCACAGGAGTGTCCTTGGCTCACACATACAGAGCAGGTAAGACATGCCAGGGAATTAACCTCCTAGGAGCAACCCTCAACCAAAGATGAACAAGTGAGTTGGTGGATAAATGACCCAGCTTTCTTGCCCCTTGGGTGAAACAATTCAAACGTGTTCCAATATGGTCTCCCACATATGTCCAGTGGAATTGAGCCCCGGTGCCCACAGCAGTGATTTGCTACCTAATGCACCCCTTTTGGTTTTCTTTCTTTCCCTGGCTCACATTCCTGGTCTTATATTGGTACTTTCTCCAATCACCAGCCACATGAAATACTCCTAATCAAATCATTTTCTCAGAGGTGGCCCCTGGGGGAATATAACCTGAAGAACCAGCTTGTGGTGTACATATCTCCTTCTGTATGAACATCAAAATAGCTAGTGGTTGTGTCTGTGGGGTAGAATTTTAAGTGGTTTTTCTCTTTCATTTTAAATCTTTGTTTTCTAAAAAGTCAACAATTTATTTCCATTACTCTTGTAACAAGGGTAAAGCCAATAGTTATTTTTTTAAAACAAAGAAATATTTTTGTTTTTCATGAGTTCCATTTTCATGGAACTCATGAAAATAATTTAGGTGACAGATAATGAAAATAAAAATTTACACCATAGAAGTAGAAATAGAGATGATGGGTTAGATTTGAGAATTCTAGAGATGGAAAGAGGAAAGAACTTTGAGCCAAAAGAGGTCAAGAACCCACGTGCTTTGGGGACCCTTTAGCAAATACTAATGACATAAAAGAAGAAACATGTTCTGGAATTTTAGTTTGGACACACTGGGTTAAATTTCTCTTAGGTAATTCCGGGGGAGATGTCTAGTAGAAATGAGAAATATGAGCCTGGATAGAAAGTTGATTGAGAGATGTAGAAGGGGACGTTACAGGCAGCGTGTGACAGAACAGGCAGAGGTGTTTAAGGTTGCCTTGGGAAGTCTACAGAGTGAAAGAGAAGCAGCCTGAGAATGCTACCCAGGGCCATCAGTGTTTACATCCTGAGAAAAAAGACAAGGCACCATTACCGGAGACTGAGAAGAAATGGTCAGAGCTGTGGGGGAAGAACCAGGAGACAGAGGGGGCGTGAAAGTTTCAGGAGAAGTGGAAACATTCTTCCCTGTCAGATGATTTAGCAAAGGACAGTGCAGGGGACCTGCCCCAAGCTGCCCCCTCTGTCTTCCCTTCCCCTTCATCACTGGTCCTGTTTGCTCTGTTTCTACATATGCTTGGTCCCCCTTGATTCATCTTGTTTGGGTAATTCCAAGAGCAGGGCAAGGGATTTTTACTTTTATTTCTTAAATATGTCTTTATTGATTTCAGAGAGAGGAAAGGAGGGGGAGAGAGAGGGATAGAAACATCAATGATGAGAGTCATTGATCGGCTGCCTCCTGCACGCCCCCCCCCCCCGCTGGGGATCGAGCCCGCAACCCGGGCATGTGCCCTGACCGGGAATCGAACCCCGATCGCCTGGACCCTAGGTCGATGCTCAATCGCTGAGCCACGCCTGGCTGGCCGAGAGATTTTTATAGAATTCCATGCTACCATTTAACAGAAGATATTTGTTTCTAATTACTAAAGAGTAAGCACAATAAGCATCCCCGAGGTTCACATCATCTCTAAATACCATTAAAGTAATTGAGCAAGGAGTCCAGTGGGCCGAGGCGATGCTGACGCCTTTGCAGACAATATACGGAAACGGAAACCCAGGCCAGAGTCAAGAACACCGATCACCAGCAGCCAGCTAGGCTTTCCCACGCCAGGCAGCTGCTGAAGCTATAGCCAGCCAGCGACTCCCCTGCACTGGTTCCAGGTCTTCTCGTAAAAACCTCTCCCTCACCCTCACCCCCCCACCCTCATGGCTTCTGTGAGTGGAGCGCTCCTAACCACTTTCAGCTTGGGGCTGCCTGATCGGAATGAAGATTTTAATGTGTCTCAGTTTATCTTTTAACAACGAGATGCAGAAGGAATAAGAAATCTGTTTAAAAACAACTGAATATTTAATAAATTGTATTTTTAGAAATCTTACATCACAATGTCTCTACGTCAAAACAGTTCAATCCAATGGACTGGTCAACATGAAAGGCACCCCTCCAGGCTTCCGAGGGGTCTTCTCCCGTGGGTGTGCAGTGCATCCTCCTCCCTCAGAGAGCCTGTGGTTCTCTGCAGATGGCCCTCACTGTAACCACCAAGGTGGCTCAGTCCCAGGGCTCCCAGCCCTGTGCTCCTATGACAGGTAATCCTATCTCTAGCCTAGTTTGGCTCACAGATGGGACTGAGTGAGAGTCAATATTGGGAGTAAGGCAGCCTCTGGGTCTCTGAGAGAAGGTCAGAGAGGTGAAGATCTGGCCCAGGGCTCTCTCCTTCCTTGAAGTAGAAAATTGCTCTGAATATTTAAGACTTGCCAATTCCTGTTTACTCCAGTATAGTTTTAAAACTATGAAATCAGAGAAAACATTTTTTAATTAATATAACTTGAGTGAGCACAACAAATGATTTTACTCAGGGCACAGAGAAAAAGAGTCATTTCAAAAATTGTAAGGAACTGGGGGTTTGCTAAATTTGAAGTTGCCCCTAATGATTTAACTCGGCTGGAGGTTTCGAAAAGGAAGTCTTTCTGTCAACTTCAGGTTGTCCAGCCAGGGCAGGTAGAAAAGCACACACAGCAAAATAAAGTGTGAAGTTCATGAGAAGCGATGGTCTTTCTTAAAATGAAGTTCCAGCTGGAATGTAAGAGGTCCACTGGAGGCAGTGGTTCCGAGAGCTTTTAAAGAAGGCGTCAGAGAAGAGTGATAGAGACGCAGACTCCAAGCGGGCTGCAGGGCCTCAGCCTGGCAGAGACGAGAGTGAAGAGAAGTTATTTCCTCAAGACTTCACTGCCCGGCCATCTGGAGGTTAAACAAACAAATAAGCAAACTAGCAAGTGGCAGGAAAGTAGAGACAGCCCAATTTGGTGTACAGTTTGAGCTACAGCCAGAGAAAGTTTAGCCAACTCCACCTTCCTTGTTAAAACCCAGAGACGTTTCTCCCTCGCACCTCAAAGCCACCTCCACTTTCTTCCCTAGGTAAGCGAAGTCTTCAATGGTTTGTGAAACTAGGTGTTTTCTAAGGAAATCCTTTTAAGAGTAGACAGTGTGTGGAGTAGATAAAAATGCACCACTTTCCCTCTCTCTTTCTTTATATGTTTAAAATAAGCACACTGTTCTTTTTCTTTTTTTGGATTTTATTGTGAAACACTACTGAAAAACAGCTAGGGAGTAACAAAAATTACTCCACTGGCAAAGTTAATCTTCAAGAAATATTCAAATCCTTATTGCCTTTGCCCTTGGCCCGAAGGGAAGAGCAGAGGGAGCTAGCCAGCTCTGGGCCATCAGATGCATGCTAAGCGTTGCTTTAAGAATTAGTTTCATTAAACCTTTACTGATAGAAAGACGGTTCCCATCCAATGTTCTGCACCACTGCGACCAATGATTATTGACCTCATGCCCCCCAATAAAGTGGCTTTACCTGTTGTTTGCTAGCTGTTTGGGACCTTCTGTTTTGCCAGGGTTGCAAAGCAAGGATCCAGGCATGTTCTGGGGTCGAGTCAAAGGTTAGAGCACCATCTAGAAGGTGAAGACAGACCAAGGGAGGAGGTGGGAAGCAAGTCTGTTCAGCCAGAGAAAGAGCAAGTCTAAATGTTCAGTACATACTCTCTGTGTGTGTGTGCGTGTGTGATAAAAGAACAGAAAAGAAAGGAAACTGCAGTTTTTCCATTTTCCTTCCCTTGGACTTTCTCGTAGTCTAAGGATACCTTGGGGCCACCTGCAAGTGTCTATGACTATCTCATCCCAGGTTCCAAGAACTTTGACCTACGCATGTGTCCAACTGCTATACCCTTGGGATTCTTGAAAATGTCATAACCCTACATCCCGGTTTTAGTTACACATGAAATGACTTGCTGTGCCCTTTGATCTTCCCTGAATCGAGGAAAGTTGTGTAGATTCATAAGTGATTAAGGCCTTAATAATAGCTAGCACTTACTGAGCACTTACGGTATACCAGGCGTTTGTTAAGTGTTTTATCTTTAATAACCTAATGAGGTAGGTTTTGTTATAATCTCTGTTTTATAAAGATTAAGTGTCAGAAGGCACCCAATAATTGGCTAAAATAAGATTTAGATATAGGAAGCCTGAACTCACAGCTGTGTTCTTCAACACTACATCCATGACCTTTCCCACATGACTCCCAGAGTTTTCTCTCCTGAGTTTTGGTTTGAGCCCAAATGTCTAGAACTTCTCTACCCCTACCTCTCAGGACCATCTGACTCCAGCCTTGGCTCTGTTTCCTGCATTCTTCTGATTTTTCTTATAACATATTTACTGTTTTTTTTGGCTTCATCTTATATTGTTCTAAGTCAATATCTCAGTCAAATACAACACATTGCAACATTAAAAAGTGCCTCCATGGCCATTATGTCAGTTTTTCCATCTGTAAAATAGCATTAGGATACTTTCTGTCTCCTGTAGGTACTATGGATTAAAAGACAAAATATTTGTAATACTCAGCACAGTGCCTGGCACAATATGAGTGCTATTTTTGTTATTTGCTTACTAAAATAGCCCAGAGGTAATATTATATTCATTGTGTGGATGTGAGAATGGAGCATATGTGGTTAAGTAACTTGCAATAAGAAAATACTATGAGTAAGTGGCAGAGCTGGTGGAGCCTGTGCTTTAATCTGTGTCCTCAGCTCCTGGCAGACCTCTATCAACTTCACATTGTTGGGTATCCCACTGCCTTTCTGTTTATGGTTTGGGGGTCCCTTTATATTCTCATTTAATTTAAAGAGCAGAGATGATTTATATTCCATTTCAGATTAGCAGTCTCAGGTTCATCCTGAGACCATTCAGGGCTATCAGACTTGGGAATGCAGTAGCAGGGAGAGATGCTGTTACTGGTCCAAAGTCCATGTGCCCAATGCTTGGAAAGGCCAAAACTCAAAATGCCAGAATTTGGAGTAAGGAAAGGTTTATTGATCCAGAAGGCGCCAACCAAGAAGATGGAAGCCCTAATCCTCACATCCATCTCAAGAAGGTACAGAAAGTACAGAATTCAGGCTTCTTTTATGTCAAGGGAATGGAGAGTGGGAGGAGCCATTTTTATAAATACTCAAGCCCCGAGCAGAATTCCTCTAACAGTTATTAGCATGTCTAAAGCTTGAAGGCCATGGGAACAATGCAGACTTGAATAGGATGGCCTCAGAGACACCCAGCATTTCACTCTGCTATAAAGAGAGACTGCATTCATGGGATGGCGTGCCAGTGTCAAAGGACATCAGAAGAGGGTGACAAAGAGCCTAAAAGCAGAAAACACTTGAGGATGTCCAGTTGTTTGTGTGGTTCACTTGGATGATAGAGGAAGACAGACACTTGGCAGTGGGGGACCCTGCTGCATAGGAAGTAAAACTGTAACAGAGAAACTGGAAGGTTATTGCAGCTCCCTGCCATGACCACAGAGCTGCGGTTTCCTGAGATTGGGCAGCTTAGCCAGGGTCAGATTTATCCATGTAGAGAATAAAGAGACACCCCATTCCAGCATCAGGGACAAGCTGTAATGGACAAGAATTACAGGGTAGAAGCCTTGTGGACAAAGGCAGAACAGGGCCCTGCTTCCACCCTCTCTGGAAGTGTGCCCTGGGCAAGAGCTCCACCTGAATTGAAATACAGTAGTGCCTCTCATCCACATTTCACTTTCTACAGCTTCAGTTACCTGTAGTCAACTGCAGTCCAACAATATTAAACGGGAAATTACAGAAATAAACAGTTCGTAAGTTATACATCGCATGCCTTTCTGAGTAGCATGATGAAAGCTCACGCCTCCCACCCCGCCCTGCCGGGGATGTGAATCATCCCTGGGTCCGGCGGATCCACGCTGTATTCGCTCCCTGCCCTTTAGTCACTTAGCAGCCGTCTCGGTTAGCAGATTGACTGTAATGGTACTGCAGTGCTTGAGTTCAAGTGACCCATATTTTACTTAATAATGGCCCCAAAGCGCAAGAGTAGTGATGCTGGCAACTCAGATATGCCAAAGAGAAGCTGTAAATTGCTTCCTTTTAGTGAAAAGGTGTGTATGTACAGGGGAAAACAGTGTAGGTAGGGCTTGGTACTACTGTGCTTTCAGGCATCCCCTGGGAGGCTTGGGATGTATCCCCCCCAGGTAAGGGGGGAACTACTGTAAGACTTGTTTCTAGAAAGGGCATGGAATAGTTGGGTTTTGTCCTAGGAGAGCCTTTGTTTTTAACCTTAAAAATAACTGGCAACATTTCCATTCATGGAAGAAAAAGTGATATTGCTTTATATAAGATTCTCTAAGGCTTAGAGATTTTTTTTTTAAAAAAAAGCTGAAACAAAGCAAATTACTTTCTTATTTACATTAATGCTGCCACTCAAGCCCAGCAGTATCTTAAATGTAAGAGGAACTCAGAATAATAGAGTAAAAATCTGATGCAATGCCTGATTAAAAATGCAAATTTAAATCTGCCAGTGATTGTCTAGCTAAGCAGAGTAAACACAGGAAAGGAAAGAAAGGCCGCTTGAGGTTGGTTAGATAATTGAAATGATCGTGTGTGCTGAGAGAGGTGAGACAGGTGGATTCTGGCCTCTAAAGGATAAGGGGAGACTGGTAAGCCCTGGTGAATCCAGGGAGGATGCTTAGCAGGGTTTAGGTTCTGTTCTCAGGGGTGGAGTCACTCATTCTTGGAGGAAATGCAATCATTTAATTCTAACTCAACATTCACTATGTGCAAGGTATCAGGCTATGCATTTCCAGGGTAATAAAGAAGAGCAAAGAAGGTGAGATAACCTTGTGATATAACAGTCAACCATGCACAAAGTTAAGATAGGAAATGTACACACTTGGAAGAAAATACAATTATAGCATGTTAAATGAAAAATAATGGTACAAGAGAGAAGTGTTAGGAGACTTCAAATGAGATGTGGGGTGGTCAAGAAAGTCTTTTGGGAAAGGGTGGTGTTTATATTAAGTAGGATAGAAATGAAGGATGGGAAAGATCAAGGTTGAGGTGAGAGGAAATTGCTTTTATAGAATCAGAACATTATAGGGGGGGCATTCGTGGAGACAGCAGTGTCTGAGAGCTCTGTTGGATCACTTTTCAGTTTAACTCCACTGGTCTGCCCCACCCCACGCCTTCACCATCTGGATCTGCCCACTGAGCAGGGGGCACTGGCTGAGGGTCAGGGGGGCATGCTGCTTGGAGTGCATGAATCCAGAGGGGGCCCCCTGAGTTGGTCTGAGACTGCTGTCCTGGGATGGAGGGACAGTGGCAGTGCTTAGCGAGGAAGAGCCATTTATCTTCTCTGTGGGTTACCGCAGAAGACAGAGTGCAAAATATCTAACGAGGTGAAGGGCTGAGCAAGTACAGAGCTGTGGGGCTGGGCCCGAGGACAAGATCCAGGAATGGCCCTGTAAAGTGAGGATGTCTACTTCCATGTGGGGTCTGCTGGGGTCTCCTTAAAAGAGATCTAAAAATTATCTATAACTTACAAATATGTCATTTAATATTTTCCATAATGTGACCAGGTTCTAGTTTCTAACTCTTTTGTGTTTTACTGTTTAACCAAGGACCTCTTAATATTCATTGGAGTCACCAGAGAAGGTTATTAAAAGTGTAAATAATCAGGACTACCCTCAGAGATTCTTACTTAAATGGACTGGAATGGGACCCAGGGAACAATATTTCTTAATATTTTTCCAGGAAGGACGGGGAGCCACAGGTTTAGCCAAAATGGGATTCTCTTTTTTCTTTTTAAATATGCTCCAGAGTTTCCCTCCTCTATTCTTGCTCTTACGAGTTTCATTCTGTTAGCAATGAAAAAATTCTGTTACTGGTGTTCTCCTTAAACACCGTTGAAATCCTTATTTTTAAAAATACCAATAAAGGTAGTAATGCCCAATTCATCTGACTAGTTTGATCTACTTCCTAGGGCTCTTGGATCAGTCAGGCAGGGTCTGTGACGACCTGGAATTGGTTTTGACGCTCCGAGGGCTGATGTGAGCCGGCTACTGGGCGCCAGGAGAGGGCAGCAGAGAGCTGGGAAGCCCTTCGATGACCGGCCAGAGGAAGCCCGCGAGTGGCAGAATCCAAAGCAGGTGAGGGGAGTGTGTGGTCCTGCACACGGCGCGGGGCGTGCCAGTCTGCGCTCCATAAATTAATAAAAGACCAGAGTCATTACTCAGCCAGAAACTGAAATCAATAGGCGATGCAATAGGGAGTGGCAGTTGTAAAACAAGAAGAGATGAAAACAGGATCTGAGCTATTCCTGGGAGCCAACAAAGGCAAGCCGGTTTGCAGAGTGATGGTGGACCCACGACTGCTCGGGAGACCCAAGGCCCCAGTGGGCCTAGGGACTTATAAACTCAAATCAAGAGAAAAAGCCTTTAGTTAAGGGCTGAGCAAGTCTTAACCTAGGGTTGCATGTGAACAGCGCAGAGAACATTTCAGGATAGGTTCCAGGGAACTGGAGAAGTCCTGGCATTTAGGAAGGGCACGAGAGATCCCTGACAGGTCAGGGCCTTCGCCAAAAGGAAAGAATCTTCAGAAGGCTAGGCTGGGCCCTGCGGGTGCTATGAGGATAGAGGCGTACGGGAAGTACTTAATATACAGGCCAGGACTACAGAAGGTAATTCAAAGTAAGTTCTAGAAGGGTTTCGGAATTCCCCGAGATTTTGTTATTGGTAGTGCCAATTAGAACCTACCTTAGGCCCAGGTGTGCAGCATGTTCTTCAGCACCTTGTTGCTTAAGGTGTGGTCTGCAGACCAGCAGCATTCTCATCACTTGGGAGCTTATTAGAATTTAGAATTCCAGGTCCCACCTCAGACCTACAGAATCAGAATTTTAATTTTAATAAGATCCCCAGGTGACTCCTATGCATATTAAAATCTGAGAAATACCAGTCTAGCAGCAAGTCCAGACATGGCTGGGTGGCACCGATGTCTACAGAAGATTAATAAGGGCATCCTGTAATAAAGAAGCCAAGGAGATTAGCTGCATTTTAATGAGAACAGGTGCACCTGTTACCAATATTTAAGTAAATCTGGTACTTTCTATTGGTTATCTTTGTTAGAACCTATTAGGTTCCTTATAATTATATGCAATATCAACTAACCAATACCCTTTTCAGAGGCATGATAGTAGGAAAAACTGTGTCGTATTGCAGTCTGCAAGAGGGTGTAAATCAAAGTTGAAGGAACTGTGTGAGATGAGCGGGGATATCTCAGAAGGTTTCCATGTGCATGGTTCAGGGCATGAATGTTCAGAAACTAAACCTTTACTTTTTGGGCTAGCTAAAAGTAATTCGACTCTGATACAAGGAATCACTAGTACTAACAGTACCAGGAAGTTTATGTTTGTATTAGTTTCTTATTGCTGCTGTAACAAATTACCACAAATTTAGTGGCTTAAAACAAGTTCTGGAGACCAGAGTTCTGAAATGAGTTTCAATGGGCCAAAGTCAAGGTTCTGGCTGGGTTCCTTTCTGGAGGATTCAGGGGAGAATCTTTCCTCCTCTCTTCCAGCTTCCAGAAGCTGCCGCTGACATTCATGGCTCTCTCTGGCTCATGGCCTTCGACTCCATCTATTCAAGTCAGCAGCAGAGCATCTTGGTTCTGCCATCACATTGCCTCTCTCTATAAGTACACCTGTGATTACAGTTAAGTCCCACCTGGATAATGAAGGCTACTCTTCCCATCACAATACCCTTGGCTTAGTCACATCTGCAAAACCACTTTTTTCATAAAAGGTAACATTCACAGGTTCCAGGGATTGGGGTTGGATGTCTTTTGGGGCCACTATTCAGCCTGCCACAGTGTTAAATTAGAATGTCCATTAATTAAGAGAGAACATAAAATAGGCTTTCCCATTGATTAGAGTAGCCTGAGCTCTTTCTTGGTGTTGGAAGTGAAATTGGTGTCAGAAAATGACTTGGACAAGAGAAAATGAGTGCACAAGGAAGTGGCTGTTTTGTGGAAGCTGGAGAGAGCCTTGCAGAAGCACCCCTGGCCCACAGCCCTCCCTGTGACTGGACTGCTCACGGGACCCAGAGCCCCCCCTCTGCTCTGGCCTATCTTACACTGTCATCACTGGCTCTTAGACTTCCGTGTTCCACACTGCTCCCCTCCTTCAGTTGGTAAATTCTTCCTTTGGATGTATAATATTATAGATGAAGCCCCAGGTCTAGGGGCTCATGGACCACTTAAGAGTAACCTCCCCATTGTTTCAAGGAAGACAGCAGCTTGGGCAGAAAAATTGGTAAAATGGGAATGACCTAGCCTTAGAGATTTTTGAACTTGAAGGTAACTTAGAAATTATCTAGTTCAACCTTTCCCCTACTGATGAAAAATAAGTCTCAGAGAGAGTGGCATGTCCAGGGCCCTACTTTATTATGTAGTCAGTGGAGAGTCACAAAGCAGCTGCCATATTGAGAGAGTTACAAGGAGGAACTGAATGTGAAAAATGGAAATAAAGGATGGTACCAGGGAGCTAACTGGTGGGAGGCCCTCATATGTCCACCGGAAATCAGACTTTGGGAATTTCTGAACTCAGACTCTAGTGCTCTGTAGGTTATGGACAAGTCTGGTGCTATTACACTGTCATCGATAGTGTAGAAATAATAGTATTTGTTTCCCAGTACAAATCAGAAAATCTGGCTGTCCCTTTTTCAAGCTAGAAGGAGTCTGCTTACCTCCCCCGAGGCAGGCCCTCTCATGGTTGGGCAGCAACCGGCTGCCAGCCCAGCCCCCTGGGAAGCAGAGAGCAGCAGCAAGCCGGCCTCTCCACTCCCGGGGCGTCCTCCAGGGACACGTATTGGAGCTGACGGATGCGACTCCACAGCGAAAGGATCGGGGGGGGGGGGGGGGGGGGCGGGGGGAGGCTCTTCTTCCTTCCACGAAGCACAATGTGCCTGAGCTGGGAGGAGAACTGAACTGACTGTCCCCCTGGGCTTTGGGGCTGAACAAACAATGCCATTGACTCTCTCCCTACGCACCCATATGTATCTTTTACCATACTTCTGTCAGCCCAGAGTTTGTTACTCTATGTCAAACACGCTCAAAATCTTTTTTGCAGCTCCGAGAATAATATGCTTGGGTACAGTATGATGACGGTGGTGAAAAGCTGTGAAGTTCTGAGTCATCTTTCTCGTGTTAATTAAAGTCATAATCGAGTGATCTTAGGTTTAAATGAGGAATATACATATATTTCAAGGTATGCCGGATATAAAGGGACTCCTTAGAATTTCTTTTTTCTGAGGAACTCAAAGGAGATTAAAGTCTTCTCAGAGTAACAACAAGGACATCTGGGTAGACTAATAAAAACCACATCCAAATGTGAAAATGTAAGCTAGTCATCCTTTTTTAGAAATTAAAAATGCAGGCTTCGCATGTTTCCTTTTGGGGACACTGTTGGCTAGCTAGCCTGCTTTCTATATCTACTATGATTGGAAGGGCCTCTCTCAAGAGTGACAAGACTGGCTAACAGGTCTCAGCACAGATGACAAAGGAGGCCGCAGACCTGGCTCAGCTTCCCTGCGGTGCTGGGGCAAATGGCGCTCAGTAGCCCCTTGATCTTCTCATGACCACCCAGCCCCCCCCCCCCAGTCTGGTCATCAGCTCACCACCCCACTTCACCCACGACTTGTCACAACTCATGTCGGCCCCATTCCAAGTAATCCTCAGTCTCCCGAGTGGTGGACAACTCAGGCCACCTGCTCCCTCCCCAATCTATTACCACTCATACACTCTGTGCCTGGCTCCTCTCGGGGTCCTCTGCTTTCGTCTCAACTGCCTGCCTTTTATGTCAAGCAGCCTGAAGGTTGCTCGTCTACCATGCCTTTGCCTTCCAGCTATTAGAACCCCAATTCTCCTAGAGGCCATGTGGTTTTCTCTAAGGGAAAGCTCAAAAGTAAAAAAAAAAAAAAAAGCTCAGAAAAGGAAAGCTTAAGATATTATTAATCTGCATAAAGACAAAGAAAATAACTGGAGGATCACATATCAAAATATCAGTAGTTATTGCTGAGTGTTGATTTTTTTCCATGTGATTCTATATATTTTTCAAATTTATTTTTATCACAAACAATGAATCAGAAAGAAAGTGATATGTGATGTGAGTGAGAATAATTGTATTTCTCTTTGTAACTAGAAGGTAGAGTGTGAAGAGACCAACCATGGGACCTCTTGGACATTGCAATGGGCCAGGATCAGGTTTGGTAAGTAAAGGAAATAAATTGTTCAGATGCTATTTTGAAGAAAGCTTACAATCAAACTAAATTTGATATGGTAAATAAGATGCCCTGAGGTCAACCCTACTTAGGTTTTTTTATATTACTTCACATAGCCATGGCTAAATGGATCTTCCATCACCCTCCAGACAAATTACATTTGATTAAGGGCTTCCTTAAAAGCTCTTCTTTTACTGTGAATTGAAAATGACCACTAACCTCCATTGACTGATGCGGTGGGGTCACCCATGAATTGATTAGGTAGTGCTGCATTATGCCTGTGGGATGCTAGCTCTGTGGGGCCCCTGGAGCCCTGGCTCCATAAATCAATGGGCAGGGGTGGTGATGGCAATGTGCTGTTACTGTTTCTGTGCTATAGCCCCTTTGTGTGATGCAGTCACCATTTTATCTCATTCCAGATTGGCATATTCTCTGCTCGTCTGTTTTTTTCTTTGCATTTCTGAGAGGCATCTCGCTCATAGTTGTTTGCTCAACCAGAGGCCATTATCTCCCCTGTGTTTTATGCCAGAGGGTTTTATTATATAGTTTGATGCCTACAGAATGAGATGGCAGGAGTGGGTGTGCAATGGCTAACAGGCAGATGGGCTGAACCATTAGCAATGTCAATAAAAAGGAGGGAAATAAATGCCAAGTGAAGTCTGTGACTGACGACCCATAATTTGTTTTTGAACAGCATTGAAAATATCGTATGTATTATAAACAGAATGGTGCTGATTTCAGAATAATTTTTTTCAACCATGAGTAGTACGCACATATGTTATATATTGAATTATAACGTTGATGAATATGTATAATATTGAATATATTTCAACATAATAGGCTTTGGAATAAAAATGGTAACACCTTTGATAAGTAGATTTTAATCCAGATTGAGCCTTCCCTGTCCCTGAGGTCCCTCGCTCCGGCTATGAATCGCACCCAACCCAGAAAGAGAGAATGGGGGACGGGAAAAGGAACTGAGGGTCACACCGGTAAAGCTCATAGAAACAGAAGAAGTTTCAACTAAAGAATCCCAAAAGAAAAGGGTTATAGGAAAGACTATCAACTCAATAAATGTGGTCTTCTGGGAAGAAGAGAAACTTTAATTTTACTTCACTAGAATATAATTCTTTTAGCGGGCATAGTTGTTAAAGGAGACTCACGCCTGTGTTTGGATCCTGGCTCCTCTACAACTAGCTGCATGACCTTGGACAAATACTTAACCACGTATCAGTACACTGGGTTGGTTAAAGTAGTCCTTGAGTCATATTTTTAGGAGTCAATAATATAATACACGTTAAATGCTTAGAACAGGGCCTGGTTCCTAGTACGTATTCAATAAATGCTAGATTTTATGATTTTTGTGCCCTTTATCTTTAACTAACATTTTGTCAAAACTTCCATAAAAACGGCTAGGTATTGGTATTAGAAATTTTGTCTGAAGATTGAGATTTTTTTCATTTGTTGTACTTTTATAGCTGCTATCTAGATGCTGCACTGAATTTTAAGGTTTCTTTTAAGAACTCAAGATATCCTGGCTAGCATCTTTCCAAACACCCAGCCCTTGCTTCTAGAATCATAACAGTAAGAGCAAACATTCACTGAGCACATTTATGTGCTAGGCAGGGTTCTAAGTGCTTTACATAGATTAATGCATTTGTTCCTCATATCAACCCTATAGCATTTTCCCCATGTGACAAGAACTTGAAGTTCATGAAGGTTGAAGTATTTTGCCAGAGACCATCCAGTTAGGAAATGGCAGATTCAGTGGCCAAGCCTGGCAGGTGACTCCAGGGCACAGCTTCACCCTCTCTGTTACAACTCAGCACCATCAAGTCACCTGCCTTTGGTTTTCCTTTGGCCACGATAAAAGAGCCAGCCTTATTGGTGGTGGTGGTGGTGGATGGGGGTGATAACTAACCAAAATTTCTGAATCATTGGCTCATCAATAACTTGAAGAGATTTATTACTAAAATTGATCAAAACTGTGATTCTTTCTAATAATCAAGTTTAAGTAGACGCAAATGTTCCTGTAATACTGGTTCTTGCTGACTCATCTCCATGTGATTTATCTGCAAGCTGTTCTCTTTCACTATTAATCTCTTCACACATAAGAAGGAAACACATCTCACATTTCTTAATACACCTTGGTGCCTACTAAAGCATTGGATGAAATCTTGTAACACTGGAACCTTCTCTGTTTCGTCCATTCCTTTGTGTCCCCACACGAGACTAGCTGCTGAATATTCTCAATTCATCTCCTTATTTTGGAGAGACTTTGCTAACTTGCACGACCTAGGTAGAAAATTGGCCGGAGTTGTGCCATTGGAACTCTTTGTTAAATATGTAAAGAAGCCCAGGTGTGGGAAAAGAAAGCCTTCCTTTCTAAAGAAAAACCTGCCAGGCTTCCCCTACCTGAGTGCATCTGTGTGGCGGCCCCTCCAGAGGGAAGCCCGGCCTCGGGAGCAAGGTGTGGGTCAGGGTGGCTGCTGGAAATGGATAGTTTGATTTGCCCCAAGGGTTCATCTGAGCTCTGCAGGACTTCTTTATTTTCCTATTCTTCTCCAAAGATGTTATTTTAGCTGATTTCTTCAACCTTAAGTAGTCTATATTCTTAGCGTATTCTTTTAGTAAATATTTACTTTAAACTTCTTTATACTTTTTGTTTTATTGTCTTATCTTTTTATTGTATCTTATCCAGTCTGAATTTTTAGTTTGCTATTTTATCTTATTTTATACTGTCTCATCTCCTTTTATCTAAATTGCATGTATTTGCTTTACACATGTGTTTGCAATTTCATTTGCACTTTATCTTTAATCCAAAGAGAAAGTGCCTACGTTAGGTGACCAGCTGGAGGTCAATCCCTAACCCAACAGAGGGAGACAGTGATTGGATTCCTTGGTCTTTCTAAATATCTCACTAAATAATCCTTTAAGTTTTCTGCTGTGTGTTCTTATTTCTCCCCAATAGCTAAATTTTAACATAAAAAAGTCAGTCAAACTAATTACATAGATTCACCTGTCAACTTCATTTTCTCTTACGTTTACCCCATCTTTCTGGGGTAATACTATTTTTAGTGCCCATGGCTTTGAGTTAGAATTATGCCATCTCCTCACAGCATTGGCCCAAACACTCTAATGCTTTCTGATCCAAATTTACAGTTTCTATTTTAACTGCTGGACATTGACTAGGTCTAGCATACAAATCATGAGCTCCTGAGAAAAACAGGCGTGTGTGGGGGGGCTCTAGGATAACCTCCCACTTCATGTTTAGTATCTCCCTGACATTACAGCTGCTTCCTCCCTTCAGCCCTATGGTCTTAAGCCCATGGAAAGCCTTCACTCCCACTCCTGGGCCCCTCTGACTGCTGGATCACTGGTCTCCATAACGCAAGTGTCTGTCCCGTGTTTCTTCCTTGGGAGTCGCTTTCATATTGCTTTTCTTGACATATAGCCCTTATCTCCAATGCCTCCACTAGTTCCCCATGGCATGTGAATGGAGTCCAAACTCCTCTTCCCGGCATTCAGTGCCTCCAAGTTGTCCTCAGCCTTCTCTCCCTCATTTTAGACAAAATAGCCAAACTTAATGGTTTACTAGTCTTCATTGATGGCTCAAACATTTCCACAGTTGTTTCTGTGCTCATATTCTTTGTTTTTTAATGCATTTGTTTTCCATTTGTGAATGTCAATATCACACCCTCTTTAAAGCCCTTTTCCCACTTTTTGACTTCTCTAGACAATAATCCACCTTGATGTTCCTTGGAGAAATGCTATTTTTTAAAAATTATTTTATGGTCCTAGATGGACCTCACTTCAAGTCCCAGCTGTGCTATATAGTAATTATTCAACCTGAGGCAAGGTATTGAACTTTTTGAGGCTTGTTTCCATCTCTCTCAAGTGAGGCTAATGCAACCCATCTCATAGGGTTGTATACAGAATAAATAAGATAAGGTATGAAGTTCTGAGGCTTTTATATTAAATATCTTGAGGCTCTGATTCAGTGTTTGAGGAGGAGAGTAAGAAGGAGAGGGGCCTCTGTTATGTGAAGAGCTATAGAGTCATGGGTTATAGAGCATGGGGGTGCGAGAGCTACACACGCACGCACACACGCACACACATGGAGCTGCAACTCCTGAAGATAACATTCTCATTTGACATAGTCACATTTCCTAGCTTTTCTGATTCTATCTGGACTTAAGAGGCTTTTTCTATATGGAAATACAAGTCTCTCTGAGCATTGTCAAAGTGTTCCTAGACAGATGATCTTGAAAACAAGTCAATTTGCATAAACCTATTTTTATTATTGTGGTCTATTTGTATTTGATATAATTTCAAACTGCAAATATACTGATACTCACTATATTAAATTTCTAAAATAAATTAAAAACATTAAAGTATTCAACTAAAAACACCTTGGAAGTGATGTTAGTTGAGTAGGAAATTCCGTCGTGTGCGAGGAAACTGAGGGGACAAGGGACTTCTTATGGAAGATCTAGAGCATAACAGTTCACCACAGGCTTGGGAAATAAACACACCCATCGGTGCAGGGGAAGCAGGGTAACATTTACCTGATTATCCCAATTGTATGAATGGGATAATGATGGGGGTGAAAGTTGATCTAAGTCAATACCATTTTATGTTGAGTAAGAACAGACTGGAAGGGATAGTACAAATTCTGAAACATATTTCTTCTTCACAGGATGTATTAAAGAATGTGGAGATATCCCTATTTTTCTCTCTTCCTTCATAGAAATTGAGGGACCAGAGAGGCTTTCAGCTTCCTCAGCAAAGGGCACATGGAGGAACTTATTATGAGCTGAGAGGAGACAGAGAAAATAAGTCCAAGAGCTAGAATGTCAGAGACTGTGGCTTAGTGGGGAAAGTCCATAGTTATATTTGAAATATTTCTTTAATAGTACAAATTATAATATTTATATTATATATATACACATATACAATCAGAGTGATTATAAGAATGTTACATATAGATATACTTACATATATGGTATGCTTCAGTCATTTTAGCTTTATAATTGTGCCTTGTGTATGCTAGTTTAATAATGTTATATTAAATACTTAAAGCAAGTGTGTTAGGTAGATATTGTTTTAGTTTGTGGTATAGAAACAGTAGCCGAGAGTAATTAAGTGACTTCATCAAGCCAGCTTACGTGGCAGAGTCCTAAGGCAGATGCACTACTCTGAGATCTCTCTGATTAAAACCGCCAAAAACCATGCACTGTGCACAACACGGAATCATCCAGGAAAGCTTAAATGGTGTAAACTTTATAAATGTCATGTGTACCAGGCAATTTTGTGATTCTTATTACTCAGTATTTTAGCTTTAATTCTCTTCACGTGGATCAGAATATTATTGATTTGTAAATTGTCAAACTTTTGTCTGTTGACTGGAACTATTCTCTTTGTGTTTTTCTCATGAACCCAGTTCATCCAAATGCTGACGTCGCCAGGCTGCTCTGTTTCTGCTACTGAAGCACCAGCTCCTAACAGCACCTGGTGATGGTAACAGCCAAGGGGTCAGGTGTTGTTTTCAGTTGGGCTTCAGAAACTTTAGAAAATAAGCACACATATGGTCAAGGCAATAATAAATGATGCACTAGTTGGCCCTTGTGGTAAGCAGTGCTGAATCTGAAGGACTAAGATTGAGGGCCAGGGAGTCTGCCCCGGAGGTATGCACTGTGCTAGCTCAGCCGTGGCAGATTGGTGCTGGAAGAAAACGCCCATAAATGTGGAGCCAGACCCGGTGAAAAGGGCCAGAAAGGGGAGGGCCAGCATCAGGGAAAGAAAGCCGAACGAAGGGAAGAAGCTAGAGGAAAGCGAAGTCTCCAGGGAGAGTAAGAAACTGCATGGTGGGCCCAAGAGGATTACATCATTAAGTCTGCAAACTGTCATGGGCATACCACAGCTCCTTTGTGTCCTCAGACTGGCAAGACAATGACAGGCACCTCTGAGGGAACTGTAGGTTTCCCTGGCTTGATTTCCCTCATCTTAGTCAGATTATGCTGTAAGGAGATACACACCCTTTATATACGTACCTATGATAAGAATATATGTTATATACTCTAAATTAAATAATTCATCCTTTTTAGAATTGGCATTATTAATTTTAATGTTTGTCTTTGGTAAAACAAACATCCTTCATCTTCATTATACTGAAATGTAACCTCTCTCAAAAACACGTATCCATTTATGTTTTCAATTTACTTTGTGCTATTTTTCAAAAAGTCAGGTCAAGACCTAATTTCTAAAGCAATCTTCACAGCGCTTTATTGTTCACCAGTGACTTATATGATTAAGGAATCCATCAGGACTTTTCTCTCTTTCTATAGCATCTTCTTTGCCAATATCTCATTCTCTGCAGTTTGCAGTTCAGCATCTTGAATAAAATTTCATACAAGAAATGGATGTTATACTTTAGAAAATGGCAGCTCCATTTCAACAGCCACATAATTTCTTAGAATTTGTGCTTTCTTATTGTGAACATCAATCATCTAAATATAAGAAGGCATTCAAACACTCAAATACAACATCTACCTGAGATTAATAAGGCACCATAGTTTCCTTTCAAAATTCATTCCAAAAAAAATCCAAATAATTCATCAAACGTAAATGGGACTGAAAAGTTGATACTGAAATTATTAGATTACTGAACAAGCCACTTTGGTGGGAACATTATGGAAGTTACAAAGATGTGAGGAAAGACACAGACACTTTTAGAATGCCAATAAAGAGCAATTCAGTTCCAGGCATATGAAGTAAAAATCTTTTTAAATCTTCAATTTACTGGTTGCCCACATGCCTTGCAGCAGGTTTAGGAAGGAAAATAAACACTTAGTGGGGAAGTAAATGGACAGAGAAAATAGACTTCTTATTAAGTTAAATGGCATTCATTTAGCATGATGCTAATGGCTCTAGGACATGTGGACGCAGGAATGACTGTTAGATCTCATGTGCTAAAGTAACGCTGATGTGGAAAACTTGAGAATATTCCCACAGAGAAACAGATAAGTGGCATGATGTGGGGATTGAAATTAACTATAAGACCTAACTACATATTAATACTTCCCTCAATTTCAGACATTGTCTTAAACCATGTTATGTAACAAGCCAAAACTAACTTCTAAAAGTTGAAATATATTAAATGTTCTGCCAATTAAGTAAAGGTGACAGTGCCATAAATTGTCAGTGTCTAGAACTGTCCTTCATGAAGATATTTATTGGTTGAAGTCATTCTATTATGTTCCTATGGGAAAGAAAATTAGACTGTCGACATAGGAAAAAGTTAAGTGTTAAACATATACATGCCATCAAAGAACATTTTAAATCATGCCTTTAGGAGCTATTGTTCTAAGTGAAATAGATTAGATAAAATGGTCTTAAATGATAACATCCTTTACGAATAAGAAATAAAGCGAGCAGATATAGATTTAGTATTAACAACTATCAACCCAGTCATTTACGTAAGAATATTCAGTTGGGAAAATGTCTATTAAGTTTGTTTGCTCTTCATTCATTTATTCATGTATTAATTTCTTTTTCAACTTTTTAAAATAAATATTTATAGTAGTTCATAAGGCTATATATCATAAATTGGAAAAATATAATTCATTGCCCATTAAAAGACCAGGGAAATATAGAACAGAGAGAAAAATGTTTCAAAAATTAATTTTTAAAAAGTGACAGAGCTTCCAAGTGGCCAGAGCCAAAGAAATGGAGATACATTTGATTATTTAATTTTTATTCTTAAGAAAATATGTTATATTGGTTTCTAAGATAAAACTTTTTTTTTCCCCCCTTCGACTTTGGTCTGAACTATATTTCTCAAGAGCACCTTCTCAAATGGTCATTGAGTCCTGCACGGGGAAATACCATTAGCTATATAAACATGGCAAATTCAACACCAGTGAACATAGCATCCAGTGGATTTCTATGTGATTTACACATATCGCTGTGGCCACTTCTCCCTAGTGACACTTGTCACTTATCTTATGTCTCTCATCCTTAGAGCACGATATCAAGTACTCTCCCACATTCTCTCTTTTTCTAATGTTTCCCTAAAAATGTGTTCTTTATCCAAAGGTGGCAATGTGGCACATAAAATGCACATTAATTTTTCAAATGATGTATGACATCAGGGAGCTGTGATATATCTCTCTTCCTGGCTGTAAAAAGGCACTTTTGCTATATAATTAAATTAATCAAATTTTTGCATTGTGGACAGCGGGTTTCTGGAGAACATAGCAGGTTCCTAGGTGGTGGAGGGAGGCTTTAGGGGAGCCGGGCTGGCAGTTGGAAAGCAAAGCTGGTGTGACGTGGAGGAAGCGAAGAGAAGCAAGGCCCCATGAGGGCAAGCTGGGACCCACATGTCTCCGCTTGTGCGGCCTCCGTGATCCGGTGGCCCGTAGGAGGGGCTAGTGTCCTCTGCCAGTGCTGCACATGCCTGCACCAGGACTGGGAAGGCTGAGGGAGGACACGCGAGGAAACTGAAGCGTTGCGGGTTTGGGTGCCCGCATCAACAAAGGGGCCAGCAACGGGAAAAGCTGAGGAGCGCCCTGGTGCCTAGAGCTCTGCGCCGGCCTTCAGAGCATAAAAATTGCTGTTTCTTCACTGCTGCTTTCCAAATCCCGTATAGATTGTACGAGGTAAAAAGGTCAATCCTTGTGTAAATGGCCAATCCTAACCCAGAAATACACAAGTAAGAGAAGTGCGGGCCCGCAGCTCCAGCTCAGCTGTGCTGCCAGAGCCCAGAGCCAGCGCAGTCCGCGCCTTGTCAGCAGGGCACCGCGTGCGCCTCTCTTCTTCCCTCTCAACTGCCTTACTAGCCTTCTTATAAAATAACAGAGTCCCTCTATCAGTATTGGGGGACAGTCATTCCTGTCAGGGCTGAGCATGTTTGCACTTAATTACTGAGATATACGGTTAAGTATTTTTAATATATCTTAAGGGAAATAATGGAAGAAGGGAAGATAATGGATATAGCCATACTTTTTTTTCATATAAAATGAGGAAGATATTAACAATTACAGTTCTTGTTTCTATCACTGGCCACGTGGTGATAGCTGGTATTTAAACTATCTTCTTCCGCTGGCCGATCCTTCCTCCCTTTTGTTCTCAGCAAGCACCTCTGCTGGTGCTGGTTCTTTGCCTGATGGGATGACCCAAGTCTTAATTCCAGAATGGTATGAGCCGGACTCTTATTGGGGTGTAGTTTTACATTAAGGTTTATCATAGGACATGGAATTACTAAGATGTTTCTCAGGGTACTGTCTGTCATCCAAGCGCACCCGTTCATATTCCCCTTGTGGAAGAGCAACCCATTTTGCCCCCTGGAAGTTACGATCACTCGTCACTCGTTCCAGGTGAAAGGTAGCCCCCTTCGTTGATTGTTGGCCTGAGGAGCGCAAGCTGGCTTGGTGGCACCATCAACTTCTAGTTTTAATAAAACCATGATTGTGTTCTCTGATAGGACCATTCTTCCCTTAGGAAATAAGCCCTCTAGACTAGCAGACTCAAAGTTGTGAGTTTGGGGTGAAAATATTTTTGCTAGCTCGATACTAAGAAAAATGAGCAGAGCTACTTCATTTTTATCCTCAATTCTGAGAGATATAATAAGATATACTTATATATATATATTGATCTGTAGGGTGTATTTTTATTTATTCATATAATTGATAGAGGTACAATTTGTGTATCATAAAATGCATAGTTCTTACTTGAATATTTTGATGAGTTTTCACAAATTTATGCACTGTGTATGAACTCCTACATTCAAGATATAGAATATTTTACACCATTTTTCATTTCCTGGAAGTTCTTTTATGTCCTTTCTCTACTGATTTCCCCAATCCCTGGCCCAGGCACCCACTGATTAATTTTATATCAAGATAATTATTGTATTTTCTATACTTTCATAAAAATGGATCATAGAGTAATTTACTCATTGAAATCTAGGCTTTTTCACACAGGAATTATTTTTTGTTTTTTTTTAAAGAGTCACCCATCCATCTTGTTTTACGTTATCAGAAGTTCATTTCTCTCTTGAGTATTATTCTATTCTATAAATATATCACGACTTGTTTATCCATCCCTCAGTTTCTTGACATTTATCTAGTTTCCAGGTTATAAAAAAGTTGCTAGGAATGTTCTTATACGTTTCTTTGTGTAGACATGTTTTCATTTCTCTTCAGTTAATACCTAGAAGTAGATTTTCTGGATCATATAGTATGTGGACATTTAACTTTGTAAGAAATTGTCAAACTTCTTAACAATGGTTTATTATTTTACATTTCTACCAAAATTGTATGAGTATTCTAGTTGTTCTCTCTCTTTACCAATACTTAATATTATTAACTGTTTTTAGTTTTATCCATTTTAATAGGTTTACAGTGGTCTTTGATTGTGGTTTAATTTACATTTCTCTTATCACTAATGAGGCTGAGCATTTTTTTCTGTGCTTACTGGCCATTTGAATATCTTGCAAAGTGTCTGAATATTTTTGCCAATTTTTAATTTTTTGTTTTCTTGAGTTGAAAGAAGTCCTTATATATTTTGGATACCAGTCTATTATTATATATTCATATTTATATAACTACATAAATACTTATTTAAATTTACAAGTATTTGTTTTATATATCATATATATGTGTATATAGATATGTATGTGTGTGTGTATATATATGTGCACTGATTTATTTTTCTATTTTTGACTTGCCTTTCAATTTCTTAACCATGATATTCAAAGAGCAAATGTTTTTAATTTTGATGAAGTTAAATTTATCAAGCTTTTGGTTCATGATGTTTTTAGTTTTATCTAAATAATCTGCTTATTATAAACTCACAGATTTTCCACTATAATTTCCTAGAGAAATGTTATTGATTTATTTTATAATTTTTATTTATTGATTTTAGAGATAGTGAGTGAGAGAGAGAGAAACATGGATTTGTTGTTCCACTTATTTATGCACTCATTGGTTGTTTCTTGTATGTGCCCTGTCTGGGGATCAAACCCGCAACCTTATGTCTTGGGATGATGCTCTAACCAACTGAGCTACCCAGCCAGGGTAAAAAAATATTAGTTTTAGTTTTAATTCTATTTTTAGATAATTTTTGTTTGTGGTATGAGGTAAGGATTGATGTTATTTTCCCCCCATAAAGATATCCAGTTGCTTCAACAATATTTATTAAAATGATTATCCTCTTTTTATTCTGTCTAATATTAATGTTGTCACCTTAATATTCTTAGCCTGACATACACACTTGTTTTCCTCCTTGTATTTTCAATTTGTGTTTTAGTGTTTAAAGTATATCTCCTATAGACAGAATGTAGCTGGTCTTGCTTTTTGAGCGAGTCTGACTTATCTGCCTTTTGACTGAAATATTTAGTCCATCAATAGAAATTTTAAAATAACATTTACAATAGCATCAAAACATAAAATAATTGGTAATAAATTTAACAAAATACAGTAAGAACTATAAAGCCATGCAGAGAAAAAGCTGAAATAAATGGAAAGATATACCATATACATGTACACGTTCAGCTGAAATTATGTTGTTATTTTTGTGGTGTGTAAAGCAAACATTCCAAAAAGAAATTTTTTTTCCCTGAAATCAATATCTTTATTGATTTCAGAGAGAGGAAGGGAGAGGGGAGAGAGAGAAATAGAAACATCAATGATGAGAGGGTCATTGATTAGCTGCCTCCCACATGCCCCCCAGTGAGGATCGAGCCTGCGACCTGGGCATGTGCCCTGACCAGGAATCGAATGGCGATCTACTGGATCATAGGTCCATGCTCAACCACCGAGCCATGCCAGCTGGGCCCAAAAGAAAGATTCTTAACTCTAAAGTTAATTTTTCACTGTCTTACACAGCAATAAAATAGATTTGAAATTTAAATCCAGGTATGTCAGACTCCCAAGCCCGTATTATTTTCACTACATGGCATTAACTTTCTTTGGCTACTTATCATGATTAAATGTTGCCTAATTTTCCAAGAACTTCTCACATGTTGAGCTAAGAGAGAGTTATTCATTGGTCATAAAGCTTGCATCAGTTCGTGCTGGCCCAATGCATTGACCTTGGCCTGGTTGCTCCCTAATACTATGCTCCTAGCCAGGAAGGAGGTGGGCAATAATCACCTCAAATCTACCTTGGATTCTACTTTAAACTGATTATGTCAGATTTCAGAAGGAATCCAGGAAGTCTCCCTTGAATCATTTAATAAGAAAATTAAGAAGTATAAATTAGGATATTTGAGAGTTTTGGAAACTTCAGAGATATCTGTAACTTTACCACCTTAGTTAAATCCATCACTCCCTGTCTATTTCCACATAGTATTAGTATATAGATTTCCCATGAGATATTCCAGCAGGCTTATTTAATGGATCGGGATGGCAGAAGGAGCTGAGAAAATGATCTCCTATTGTGAAGCTAATCTTGGAGGGAAATAACCTAAACCACAGAACAAACAACAGCTTTAAAAAGCAGAAAAAACTAGCTTCAGAAAAAAAGGAAGGGATACAAGGTGAGCCAAGATGGGAGTGAGGAGACACTTCAGGTTTGGCAAGTGTCTCATCTAAAGGCAATTTATGATTACTTGGCAGCTTTAAGAAACTTCAGACAGACAAAAGTGTAGTAGGATAGCAAATTCCCCAGGCTAACCTCTAACATAACTTGGGAGTAAAAGGAATGGTCAAGTGAAGAGTATTATCATATTTTTTTAATGGAAATAAAGATTATTTATTTTTCATTTATTCATTCTACAAACACTATTTGACAGCCTAGTAAAAAACTATCTTGGCAAAATACTGAGATTAAATAAGTGATTTAAAGAATGTATTGTTTATGGAAAGGAATACATAATAAGATATTTATAAAGCAAGGACTATATCAGGTTATGCTAAGTTATGCGGCGGTCAAACAACAACCCTCAAGTCTATGTGGCTTTGAACAATGCGGTTTCAATTTCTTGCACGCATCGCCTGTTTGGGTCTGAGTGCCTCCAGGAGGCAAGTATCCTCCATACGCTGGTTCATTGTTTTCAGCTACTTTAATCTTGTGACAACCCCACATCAACAAGCGATTTCAGGATCATCCCGAAAGAGGAAGAGAGAGCTAGAGATTAGAGCATCGGAATTAAACATTGGGTACTAGTGAAGGGTGCCGGCTCCTACAGTGTGCTGAATGATAAAGGTCCAGCCAAAGAACTCGAGTCACTAGTCATTAACAAAGGGGAAAGTGGCCGCTGCTTGTATTTCCCTCCGGTCGTGGAATGGAAAAATAAGGTGGTTAATCCTGACCTATACAGGGTGGGGCAAAAGCAGGTTTACAGTTGTTCGTATGGAAAATAATACAATATTTAATAAATAATAATACAAGAATAAACTCTGTGTTTTGTGTAGTCACAACTGTAAATCTACTTTTGCCCCACCCTGTAAAGGGAAAATATAGGAATCATCAAAATAAGGGTCTTTCTGTGCACTCTTATCTCTAATCCAGATAATAAAAAATATGAAATTTATACCCATTTATATAAAGTCCTGTGTGGAATGCAAAATAAATAGAAGATATGATTCTGGCTCTTAATCTTACAATATAATGGTGATGTGAGGCAAACCCAAAGAAATGCAGTAAAAGCTGATCAATCTGATAACCTATGAACTGGAAATTTTTATTACTTCCCTACATATATGGGGCAATGAAAATGATAACCTTGAGACTCTGCAAAACCCTAAAGTGCTTTCAGAATCATTAAAGGAAGATTAAAGTATTTTCAGTACAGTTTAGGTTTGAGGCTATTATTGAATTTTAATACGAGACAATTGGCTATTCATGCAAAATATATGTTACACATCTCTAGTAACTTGAAACTGTGCCGAACTAGGGTACCCCATTTTCTGATCATTAATAAACAAAATTAGAGAAACAGATAAACATTTGCATCTAGCATCATCGGTACAGAATTGCCTATTGCATACTGAGCAATCACAGTGATTTATAATGGGAGTGAGATGGAAGTGGGTTAAGTAGGCATTTATATAAAAAGGCTATCTGAAGAAGATGAGTATATTTTGCAGGAGAGGCAAGAGGCATTTTGTTGCATAGGGAGATAAATGTGGGGGGAAGCACTCCCGGAAAAAAAATGAGGTAGTTTAGAAGCAGATGTGAAGCTTGGTCACATTAATTGTGTTTGTGTGGCTGGAGAGAAGCATATAATAGAAAATAGCAGGGGGGAAATTTTTGTAATAATTGGTAGAGTCTTAAAGCTTACAACCAGGAAGGGCGTGTGTGTGTGTGTGTGTGTGTGGTTCAAAGTGAAAATTAGACTCCATTCGTGTTCTCCGAAGGCAGTTTGGACGTACAGGTCCTGGGTTTGTCTGTAAGGCAGGTAGGGTGAGAAGCTGCCCAGAGGGCTGGTGCTGGAGGACACACACGGACGCCCAGGAACTGCTAGAATGGACGGCGACCCCTAAACAGCTAGGGAAGAATGACTAGGCCGGGGGGGATTCTCCAGGGCTTTCCATGAATGGCTGGGAGTTTGTGACTGAGGCCCTGCTTCTCACTATTTCCGCGATGACATTCACTGCAAGGATGTCAGCTACCTGCCACCTACATGCTTATAATTCCTACCCAGAAACAGAAAAGCACCAGGCAGTGACGAAGTGTGCACTCAATAAACGTTAGCTATTATTGTACGTCTACTAAGATCTCTTCATTATGAACCAACATTTGAACGTCCCTCTGCATTCTGGCTATTTTTATTTGAATACCCGAAAGCAAACTGGAGCTCGGCGGGCCCAGCAGTCTCCTGTCTGCCCGACCCGCATCTGCGCCGTCCCTGTCTGCTCAGCCCTCTGCGCGTGATGGTGGCCGCGTTGTTCGACGCGCTGTCCAGGCCTCCGCGTGGCCGCGTGTGACGACTTCCTATGGCTCCGGGCCAGGCGCGCGATGAAGGAGCCGCACTTTGAGTGTGGCTCCAAGGCCGTAAACTGCGGTGGAAACGTTACTGGGAACTAGGGAAAGGAGTGTGAGCAGGGGAATCGGACCTAAATTGTTGACATAACTTGACAGCTGTTTCACCTAGTAAATGATTTATATTAACGAAGCACAAATCATCAAGCAGGCCTCAGGAAAGGCAGCTTTTTCAGCAAGCACTCCTTTGTTGCTTCTGCGCCTGTCCACACCTTGCCAATCTTTTCCTTTCTCTAAAAACGACGCAACACTGCGGCAAAGACAGAAGATAAGCCTTTGCGTCACGGAAACTCGGTGTCCTCTTGGCTTACACTACTCTTGAAAACAAGAGGTGAGGTCCTCCGGAAATATTCCTGAAGGACACATGTTCGCATCGTTTTATAGGAGAAAAAAGGACACGCTTTGGTAGATGGATAATGAAAGCTCGGGGAAAGAAGAAGATATCTCAGATGAGAGAAATGACAGATAAGGAGGATTAGTGGGGGGTCAAAACAATATATGAAGACATCAACATTTCTTGCACAATCATTCAATAAAAATGTCAACAAGCAAAGGGTTCACTGGCAATAACACCACCAAAATGGGTAATTTCAGTGAAGAGAGTAGTCTAACTGAGCTCAACATGGCTGTTAACACTTATTTACTGGTCTCAGTGGCATAAAATACTGCAAGACAAGACCTTGAAGTGAATAAAATTGTATCCAATTTACAATCAAATGAAAAGACAGTAGGCTCAGAGCCAAAAATATTCTTCAATTAAGCTTCTCTTCAATGGCTTTAGTTTAACCAGCTGGAATTTTATTTAAGGTTTTTTTTTTTTTTAAAACTACTCTTATTCAACCTTTTGAAAAGCAAGATTTCCTTTTTAATGGGTAATCTATTTCTTTTTATAAAGTGAAAGGCAGCAATAACTGGTATTCTGCACACACGGAAACACAATCAAATTGACACAAAGAAATGGAAGACACACTTCCTATTCTCAGAGATACGACTTTCTATGAAAAAGGAATATATGGCAAATGGGATATGAGGACATATAGGTCATGAGCATGCTGCCCCTGGAGTTGCCTCAGTTTTTAATTCAAAGGAACATTATTGTTTGCTGGTCAGCTTAGGTGATAAGTACTAGTTAAGGTTCTATGCTCAATAAAACATCATGATTTTGAGGATGACTCCTCAAAAAAAGTGCAGCTTAAGGTCAAAATGTTTCAGTTAAGTAATCTTCTTTCCATGTACTAATATATGCAGTATAACTTAGTAAAATTTCCATTCTTAAATATATAAAAATCATTTAAAATTCTGGAACTTGAAGAGGTAATCTTTTATCACCTGGAAAATTCTTTCATTATGATACTGAATTAATTGGATGTTATTATACTTGGAAACATTTCATCTTTCATTTTGCTTTTAAGATAAAATCACAATATAAATATATATGATGTTTCCATGTTAGAACATTCAATTTGAGGGGACAGTTTAATAGATTAAGCATCTGATTTTTTTACAAGTAATCAAATGTAATGTTTTATCTCCACACGTGCAAATGAAGTTGAAAAACTGTGAAATCTGCAGATAGTTCAATCCAATCAACAAATACTCGAATCCAAACCACTAGCAAGTTTAAATGTTTCAAGAATCCAAACCACTAGCAAGTTTAAATGTTTCAAATGCCAGAGACTAGAGTGATTTATAGTCTCTGCTCTCACTGACTCAGTGCACTGAGATGGTTCTAAAAGGAGAGAAAATAATATAAATTCATAGATAAATAACCAAACCAGAGTAAACTAGGAAGCAAAGCACTGGGAGAGTTTCGATTAATTGGAGAAAATGAGCACTGGCTCCATAGAGAAGATGGTATTTAAGAAGGGCTTTGAAAAATAGGTGATTCAACTTATAAGGAGATAAGGTCGTGGGGGCATTTTAGGGACTGTAAAACCACAAGCATGTGGTAAAGAACAAGATGGGTTTTGGGAAAATGCTGAGTAATACAGCTGTAAACAGGATACTGAATAGGAAAACTGGTAGATAAGCTTGGGTTAGATTGGCATAAGGCTCTGAATGCCAGACTAAGGCTTTTATACACCTTTCATGTAAAACATGCTTGTTTTCCCATGCAACCTGCCCTAAGCCAGAGGCTATCTCAAAGTCACTTTTTAGCACAAATGGCCTGACTCTCAGAGCATTCAGCAAAATGCTTGGGCTCTGCCTGGCCAGGTTTTCTTGAGTACTTAGTCTTCTTAAATGTATATGAGCGAATTATTTCTTTCCTTGATGATTTATGTTGCTCTAGTGACACTTTTTACAACTGTTTATGAATGCAAAGGTTCTTATAACAGACTATTGAAAAACAATTCACATACCATCAAACTCACTCTTTTAAATTGTACAAATTTGTGGTTCTTAGTGCATTTACAGAGCTCTGCTACCATCGCCACTATCTAATCTTAGGACATTTTTACCACCCCCAAAATAAACCCCATACCTATTAGCTATCATTTCCCCATTCTTTCTACCTCCAGCCCCTGAAAATGACATCTATATTCTGTTTCTATGGCTTCACCAATTCTGGACATTTCATATAAATATATTTATACAACATGTGGTTGTATTGGTCAGGGTTCTCCAGAGAAATAGAACCAATAGATGTATATATAGTTACATACAAGAAAAAACTTATAGGAATTGACTCACGCAGTTACAAAAGCTGAGAAGTTCCACAATCTGCCGCCTGCAAGCTGCAGAACCAGGAAAGGCAGTGCTATAATTCAGTCCAGGTCTGAAGGCCTGAGGTCCAGGGGAGCCGAGGGTGTCACTCCGAGTGCGAATGCCCAAGAACCAGGGGCACCAACAGCTAAGGGCAGGAGAACATGAACGTTACAGCTCAAAAAGAGAGAGAATTTGCCCTCTGTTTCTTTTTTGTTCCATTAGTGTCCCCAGTGGACTGGTTGATGCCCGCCCACATCGGTGAGGGCAGGTCTCCGCTTTCAGACTATTGAATCAAATACTAATCTCTTCCATAAACACCCTCGCTGACATGCACAGAAACAATGTTTTACCAGCTCTCTGGGCATCCCTTAGGTCATTCAAGTTGACACATAAAATCAACCGTCGCAGTCAATTCTGTGTCTGCCTTCTTCGCTTAACATAATGTTTTCAACGTTCATCCCTGCTGGAGCATTTACGGGTACTTTGTTCCTTTGTAGGCTGAATGATATTTCATTGACTAGATGTGCCACATTTTGTTTACCCATTCATCAGTTGATAGGCACTTGGGTGGTTTTCACATTTTCCTGTCATAAACGATGCTGTCGAGACTATTCGGGCACACTTATTTGTGTGGACGTGTTTAATTTCTCCTGGGTATATATCTAGGAATTGCTGTGTCACGGTGATTCTATCTTTAACATACTGAGGAACTTTCCACTGTTTTCCAAAGTGGCTGCACTAACATATAGTCCCACCGACAATGTATGATATCTGAGGGTTTAATTTTCTTTGTGTCTTTACCATCGCCTGTTACTGTTGGTCATTTTGTATTTAGCCGTCCCAGCGTGTGTAAGTGGTGCCTTGTAGTTGGCTTGCATTTCTCTAATGACTAAAGATACTGAGTATTGTTTCATGTACTTATTTTTGCCATTTGTACATTCTTTTGATAAGTGTCTTTTCAAATTACTTGCTTACTTAGGAAGTTGGATTTTTGCCCTCTTTTGAAAAGGTCATATTTATTTTGTTTTTATTTTTCAATTACAGTTTACATTCGATATGATTCTGTGTTAGTTTCAGATGTACAGCATAGTGGTTAGAAAACGATGTACTTTACAGAGTGGTTCCCCCCGCCCCCTACCTGGCCCTATACACAGTTATATTATTGACTATATTCCCTATGCGGTAATGTATATCTCTGTGACTATTTTGTAACTACCAATTTATGTTTCTTAATCCCTTCACCTTTTTCACCCAGCCTTCCAACACCCCCTCCTTTGTCAACTGTCAGTCTGTTCTCTGTATCTATAAGTCTGTTTCTATTTTGTTTATTCTGTTCTGTAGGTTGCACATACAAGTGAAATTATATGGTATTTGTCTTTCTCTGTCTGACTTATTTCACTTTGCATAATACCCTTTAGATCCATCCATGCTGTCACAAAAGGTAAGATTTGTCTTTTTATTGTATGAGTCCTTTATATGTTCTGAATATGTCTCTTATCAGATATATATTTGCAAATATTTCTCCTAATTCTGTGGATTGTATTTTCACTTTCTCTATGGTGTCCTTGAAACAAAAGTTTTGTATTTTGATGAAATCCAATTTACCTTTTTTTTTTTTTGGTCACTTGGGAATTTGGTATCATATCTAAGAAATCATTGCCTAGTGTAAGGTAACAAAGATTTACTCTTATGTTTTCTTCTGAGAGTTTTATAGTTTTAGTTCTTATATTTAGATCTATGATCCAGTTTTACTTAAGTTTTATATATAGAGGTGGGGTCTAACTTCATTCTGTTACATGTTGATATCTGGTTTACCCAGCGTCATTTGTTGGATATTTTTTTCTCACTGAATTGGCTTGGCACCACAGATACAAATGTGTTACCTACCATATATGTTTGAACACACACATACTAAATTCTTTTATAAAGTCTTAAATATACTATTTTCCAAGTGGATGTTTATGGAAACATGATGGATTAATTTCTTGCATGCAAATTTGGAGGCCTCAGTAACATAAGAAATTGACATAAGAATTTGGCCTTGTCACCAAACTAGGAGAGAGGACCCCTATTCAAATCCGGCTGATTTCTGTTTCAGAGTCTGCTTCTCAGAGAAGCCACCTGAAGCACCTCCGAAAAGGAGACAGGGCCCCACAGAAGAGAGGCTACAGAGCAGAGCAAGGCTCCAGCTATCACTGTCCAGTTTCTTCTGCCAAACTCTCTCATGAGAGTGGAGTGAATGGGGGGATGTAGGGAGACCGGGGGTGTAATGCTAACACATACTCATCTCCATGAAAAACAAACAAACAAACAAACAGAAAAATACTAAGAGGTGAAAAATAAGCATTTCCCCCCAAACCGTACACATACTACATGTGGCCAAGTGCCAGGCTCTGGTGCAGGGCTTAGTTTTCCCTGCCGACCTCCCACAGCACCTCCCCGGCTACTCAGTGGGGAGCATCTGATCCCCCCCTCGCTGACTTGTGGCTCGACGAGGGTTCACCGCATCCGCGCTATAATTGTGCCTTTGTCGCGGTGCCTTTCAGACAGTCAGCGCAGGTGATGGCTGTTTCATTTCCACCCAAAGGCCAGCTGACTCATGGACTGACTCAAGCTTTGTTGGGAAAGGTTTTCTTTCTTTCTTTCTTTCTTTCTTTTTTTTTTTTACCACTGCAGGCAAAAAGACCATTTTTGGTGTCTTTCTGGTCTAAATATAAATTTTGGGTGGAAATTGATGGCGATTCTATTTTGGACCACTGATTCATTTCTAGGTCCTACAAAATGACATTTCTGGCTCTACTTCAATATGAATCCAAAGGGAATTGGTCATTAACATTTGCAAGCTGTTTCTTTATATTCATGGTCTGATGAAAATGACTTGGGAGCCACAAAATATGACTTGAATTTCCATTTCTACTATCGACTCCATGTGTGACCTTGGACAGAACTCTTAATTTTCCCAAACCCATTTTCTTCGTCTGTAAAATGAGGATAACAGCAATAGTGGATAATTGCTTCATTGCTTAGTTTCTCATACATAATGTTTTAAAAGTCTCTCTAAGAAGGATACAATAAAATGTCTCATATGAATAAAAGTTGGAAAATAAGTTTCATAAAAAGGCAAGTTTCAATGGCACGGCTCACTTTAAGGAACACATACATTTGTGAAAATTTGGTAGAAAGTATAACGCATCATATTTTTTCATTTTCAAAATGACAATTTCCACGTTAAAAACTGTTGACTTTAGCACATAATAGCAGCTGTTAAATTATGTTTTTAGTAACATGGTTTTCTCACAAAGCGTATGTGTCTTTTTAAAATTTCATTTTAACCAGTTTTCTAATCATTTCTAGGTTACAGTGGACTTTTGTTATATGCTATTTTGTGTTTCACATGACAGCATCATACTCAAGCCCTCATAATAACAAGCTGATTATTACATGGTTCTGCACTGTAAACCCTAGATAAAACAGACACATTCAGAGGTGGTTTTAGAAACCCTAAAAACTTTCTAATGCAAAAAAATTCATTTCATGTTTTCTTTAAGTAGCGAGCTCATCATTTCAACTTCTTAAAAAATTCCAAGTTTGCACAACTTTTAAGGAACACATCTGTGACAAGAACAAGGCGCATTCCTCTCTCATGTCACAAAATGAAAACAGCACTTCAGAGTTCTGCCGGGCCCTGGGAGCAGGAGGGTTGCTTTAGATGCAGTGTGTGGCTTTACTTCTCCCAAGGAAACATTCATTATAAGATACTCAGTGTGTAAAAGAAAAGCTCTTGGTTATTGCCTTGATCATATTGTAGCACTTACCTATTGAGTCCAATGAGGTTTATTTCCGCTTCCCTTTCATTCTGTGATATTCAGGGATTGAACGTATAATTGAGTTCTAGCATTTTGCATATTACTTCAGTTGTGCCAGTGGGTAGAGGTTTAGGTTAATCTTGGTTTTGCTGGAAAAATGGCCACTTCAAGGGACTGCATCCCCTCCCAAAGTGGTTCACACAGCAGGTGAAGGTCAAGTGGAGGCTAAGTTGCCCATTCAGCGGTTGTTATCAAATCTACAGATCATGGGTGCCCTTCTTAGGTAGTTTTATTTGTTTGCTTGGGAATGTGACTTGGGAATTTCAACTGAAAAAAGGAAAACCACCAACTTTCTAGGTCATTCTAATGTCTCCGGCCATGCGTGAGAATGACTGTCTTACAGTTTCTTGAAGGTCTCTATGAATTCAAGGTAACTGTCACCTATATGATTGTCACCCTGTAGTCCCAGCACCAACATTCGAGTCCTTAGTACAGACTTTACATGGGCTTGTTCTTCATTTGTGGGACTTGTGTGCAGCTGGGGCTTGGCCTCCTGTGCTATAAATACGTTTCTTTATTTCCCTCATTTATGTCCTAGCCTGGAATAATTTCAGAATTAGGCCCGTATCTCAGTGCTTAGGCCATTTATTAATTTATTCTTTTAAAATCTGTTGAGTATAAAATATGTGCCCAGCAGGTACATTTATTACAGACATGAGAGCCCAAAGGAAGGGACCCCACCCACAGCAAATCTCCCTGAGGAAGGGAGCGTCAGATGGTGATGTTAAAGTAGGTGAGGGGGGAAAGGCAAAAACAAAACAAAAAAAAACAGAAAATACAGGACAAAAAGAGTTGAAATTTTATTGACTTTTCATCCCCTTTAACCTGTCACACTGTTTTGTACTAATTTAGGTTGTCCAAATTTAACTGTTAGTATTGTGTTTCTTATTTTAAAAAATATAAAATATTACTCTGATTATTGGCCCAGAGCCCCTCATATATCTACAGATTCCTAAATCAAAGCTCTTAGGAAATATCAAGTAGGCATTTGAAAGGCAACCCTCAAAAACCCTACCAGATTGAAAAGCTCTAACTCTATCTACTGACATGCTCTGCTGCATCCTGTATATAGTAATAATATAGGACATTCACTGAAGGCTATTTTCAATCTGGACCGTTTTTTTTTTTAAATTTTAAATTTTTATTTTTGTTTAAAATATTACAGATGTCCCTTTTTCTCCCCAATGACCCGTTCCACCCCTGGGCCGTTCTTTAATGTCTCCAAACGGCATGCTCACAAAATCACCTTATTCTATAATGTTGTTTCTGTCATAATAGGCCACTGTTCCTATTAACCATGTCACTGACTGCAAAGGCAAGGACAGTGACTGAGATCCAAGTGCAATGTGAATCAGCTGAGCTCTGAAGAGGAACTGGATTCTCGTTAGGTTAAATTAGCTACTACTTGGACAGAGCTACCCACAATGCAGACTTCCCGGTAGCTTTCCAACCTCAGCCTCAGGGCCGAGGCTGCACTGTCAGCAGGTGGCTCTGAGGATGGCCCTAGATTCCTGCCTTCCAGCGGCTGTGCCCTTGTGGAATTGAGCGACGTTCCCATTATTCTGTGGATAATGAGATGAGATGTGCCTATCACAGCAATTTACTGAAAACAAAAAAGCCACACATTAGCAAACTAAAATTATAATCAAAGGCAGAAAGAGAAGAAAGCTTTTGCATAAATAGTGCCCAAATCTCAAGGGACCAATCCTTAGAGGACAGAGACATCAGGATTCAAATTTGATGAGTAATTTTCCTAGGCCGCACGGCACCAAATATATCATCTGACACAGATCTGCCTTTGATTTCCACTTAGGTTTAATGGTTGAATAATCATGGCTCATAAGTTTATCTTTAATAAGTCACAGCAGACAGTTTATTAGCAGATTCTTCAGGCTGCAGGGTTGTCATTTGTTGTTATAGTGATTGTCTGTTTTAAATATCACAGCTGTTGGTATTTTTATTTATTTATTCACGATTTGATTCCTGCCTCTCCCACATCTCTGATGCTCAAAGGCAGGCTATTTTCCTTTTCTCTTTGAATTGTGAAAGGCGGCTGTGACGGCGCCTAGCCCCGGCCCTGGAGTGTCACACAGGGTCCTATGGTGCTGAACAAAAAGCCACGTCTTCCTGAATCTGGCAGAGCTCTTTATGAGAGCTGAGCCTTCTTGAGGGGGGCTTTCTCTGTCAGTGCGTGGCAGGCATGAATGGCATCCTATGAGGGGCTCTGGGCCAGTGAAGACCTTTCTTCATGCGTTTCTTGGCCAGGAGAGTGGAACCACTAGGAGAAATGCAAATGCCCAGGCCTCCACTGTCCTGTGCAAAACTGGATGGCACTGTGAATAAACATAGGAGGCACTGTGAGCTGTAGTTGCTAAATTCAGCTGAAGAGAAAGCTTGGTCATAACACATAGCATCTTTCACTGAGTTGGGGGGATGGACTTGGGTTGAACAGATGGCATTATTTCATTTGTCCTCAGAAAGGCCCTGTGAGGCAGGGTGTATACAAAGTGATACAATGTTGTAAAGAGAAAAATTGGGGTCTCACATTCTCAGCATGACCTGGAATTAGGCATGAAATTAGAGGAGGCTGCTGCTGCTAGAAAGCTGCTTTGGGGAGTCTCAACATGCTCCAAATATCCAAATCCTCCCCTTCTCCCCTGAGGAAATATGCCACAGTCCCTATGTCCCCTGAGTAAATAAAACGATGTCCCCACCTGATGGATAAGAGGTGAAAAAAGTCTGATATTCTACAACTTAAACCCATAACGTATCCCTTGAGCAGAGGGCATGTGAAATATATATAAATAATCTCGGTTAATTTCCCATGAGCAGGCTTGGATTCCTGGGAGGCCAGGAAAAGCAGAGAAGATGTAAGAAGAATGGGGGAGGAAAATAGAAGGCCCATTTCACCCATTTCTTCATCGTTGGAAGGACATGTTTTGCTCCCATATGCTCTGGAAGGTATCGTTTCTTGCAAAAAGGAGACTCGGTGGCCCTGTTGCCTTGGGAAAGGGGATCCCACAACCTGCAAACAGGCAGTTCTCCTTACTCCCAGCAGCAGCTTTTATTTTTGGCTCCCCTGCCTTTCAGTCAGTGCTTTTATAAAGTAACAGTAAAAGCTAATGTGCAATAATATTTCAAAAGTTAATGGTGGGTACTGAGGATTATGGAGCACTTTAATTTGTATTGTTGCTTTGCTAATATCTTTATCAAAATAATGAGAACCAGAAAGTGGTATCGACTGGAAAGCAGAGCCAGAGCCAGGACTCAGCACTGGGAGCCTTTACACGGGCCTGGCTCCTAATGCACTTCCCAGTGTCAGGTTGAAATCTGACAACAGTGTCCATTTTAACAGGTGAGGTGCTCCTCATAGTACCGGTTTAAAAGCAATTTCAATCTCAGCATTATCATTCCTCACATTTGTGTGGCTTAGTAGTTCTCAGACTTTGTCCTTAAGAAACCCTGGGAGTCTGCAAGCTGGGTGCCCAGTGTTCTAAGGCGGAAGCCCAATAAATAGTCACTATCAACATAATAGAAATGTAATGGACATAATGTTAATGCAGCAGATGTGTGTGTTATTTTGTTTTATTTTAAGCTTCTTTACCCATGTTTATCAAGTCTTTGACACTTGATCATGTTTGCTTAATAATGAATGCTGGCCAGTATTTATCCATTTAAAGTATTTGTCTAATCCCATTGACTCTACTTTGATATATCCAGCATTTAACTAATTTTCATTATGGACACGCTTAGTACTTTGATCTGAGCCACCAAAGATTATGGCAATCACCTCCTAAGAGGTCTTTCTGCTTCTGCCTTTGCTACTGCATAGTCTATTCTCCACACAGCAGCCGGAGGGAGCCTTTGAAATATAGGTCAGATGACGTGACTTGCTCAGAACTCAGCAGTGGCTCCTCATTTCACTACTGAGGAAAGCTCAAGTCTTCACAATGCCCTCCAAGTCTTACATGGCCTGGCCACCCCTGACTTTGCCCACCCCTCTTTTCATTCACACCGTTCCAGGCACACTGGCCTCTTGGTTGCTCTTTGAACACGCCAGGTAAACTTGCACCCTAGGTCCAGTGCCCTATTTTCCTGTTTGGAATGCTTCGCTCCTAAGAGATCTGCTTGCCTGATATCATTACTTTCAAATTTTTGCCCAAATCTCACCTTCTCAATACAATTACTCTGCTTAGTGCTGCAACCTGATTCCCTTTTCAACTCCTATTCCCTTACCCTGCTTTTCTTTTTTTCCATAATATCTATTACCTTCTAGCATTTAAATCCACTGGAATTAGAATGTCAGTGCCTAGACTAGGAATCTTGTGGGGCTTTTTAAAATCGTATTTTGTGACTTCTAGTAAGTACTCAGAAATGTCTGTTAAATAAATGTATATTATGTGCCAAATTATTATATTCTGCAGATAATCTTAAGAATTAAGACGTGTGCTTTTTTATAGTTCAGTGGGGAAGACTTACAATTAACAAGCAGATACAGTCAAGAGAACAAAACAGCAAGTGAGTAATAATGCAAATCATCAATGAACAATTGAGCTGGGTTTAACAGCTTTGTGTGTGTCATGCTTGTGTGTTGCATGTACTTACCATGTGATCTCATTTTGCATTACATGGCTATATTTTCTCCCATTAAAATGGTTCCTCTGATGCAATTCAACACATCAGGGTTCACTGTGATCTCCAAGGGGCACTATGACGTTCAGGTATCCCCACGCCTGAGGGCATTTAAGAACTGCTATTTGACTGCAGTGATTTTCAAAGGGTGTTCAAATACATTTTTTCTCATTTAATCCTCAGAAAATCTTCAAAATGTAGGTCTCATGTGTTATCTTTTTCAGTATGTTCTCCCTGTTTTGCCTTTCAAGCTTTACATAATGTACTTCAATGTAATTTTGCAAATTAAGATGCCTTATAGATTCTATGAGATTCCTGTATGTTGCTGCTACCCTGTGCTCATTTTTTCACTTTTTTTTTTTCCAATTTCAGTCTACCATTATGGGTCTTCCTCCCACAGGAAGGTTCAATTATGCAATAATTGCTAGGAATGTAAAAAATGGATCTTACCGGAAACTTTTGCTTTCCTACTGTGGAGTCAGGTGGACCATTGGGTCATCTTCTCTTTCAATTCTCGGGACATTTATCCTGTAGAAATTATGTGAAAGGCATGGTATAAGAAGTTACAGGAAATCCAAAGATGGATAAAACAATATCCTTGCTTTAAGAGTAAACAGTTGAAGAGGGTGCCAGTGGTCTCAGCAGTGGTGGAATACACCATTCCTACAAGGTTCCTGCCTGTGTATGTGTATAATTTCTACATCAACTTTCCATTTTAGAACAGATGTCAATTTACAGAAAAGTCATAAAAATAGTAACAGATTTTTGATATATCCCACACCCAGTGTTTCCTATGATTAACATTTTGGATACCACATTATGTTTCATTAGGCTCCTCTCGGTTGTGACAATTTCTCTTACTTCCCTTGTTTTTGATGACTGACAGTTATTCTAGTCAGGTATTTTGAAGAATGGCCCTCAGCTGAGATTTGTATGATGTTTTCCTCATGATTAGGCTGTGGTTATGGGTTTTGGGAGAGACCAAAGAGGTAAAGTCATCACATTATATCAAGAGTATGTGCTGTCAACATGACTTACCCCTGCTGATACTGATCTTGGTCACCTGACCAAGGCAGCGTTTCTCAGGCTTCCTCACTGTAATCCTGTGATTTTTATGTATCCTTTACCTTGGCCAGATTGGGGTTGTGCAGGAGCTCCCCTGGACTTTCTGCTTTAGGGCTAGCCTCTCAACCCCTGAACCAGCTCGCCTTCCTCACGTTTCCAAGGTTTTCTATACATCTTTTTGTATTTTTCTTTGTGGGACAGATATTTGTTCTGTGTCACCAATTTTGGGTGTGAAGACTGCTTTTGTTTTGTTTATTGTTTTTAATTAGGGACTTATGTTAGTTATAAAATTAAATACTTCAGCTTAAGAGCAATCAGGCTAAGGAATACAAAATAAAAGACTAATGATTAATTCTATGGATTCACAAATTTTAAAACAAAAATAACTTGATTTTAAGTTAGAGATGTAATATACATGCATTGTTTAAAAAGTTGGAAAACAGAATTTTAGAAAAAAACAAAAACTACTGGTAACTGCTATTGATTTATTACCTTCAGTCATTTTCTACATTTCTATGTGTGTGTTTATCCATGTATCTACATCTATTCACTATCATTTTATTTTTTGGAATGATCTTATATAGGTATAGTTCTATATTTTGTTTTCTACAGTGAATTTTTTTTCTCATTAAACTTTGTTTTGAATGGGTCTCAATTTTTTATTTAAAATGTACTGATTTTTCGAAACTAGTAACTTAAAGCCGTCAAAGAAAAAGATCCTCAGAACATCCTCTTTTTCCTCTGAAGGTTTTCTTTGCATTGTTACAATTGATCAGATGTTTACTCTTAAACTTAAACGGCCAGCGGAGACAAACAGTTCTGAGACCTTCTTCCACCACTGATTAAGGTGGGGAGGGGGCATGCATTGAGGGAAATATTCATTTAGCTTACTGAGTTTTATGGGCAGCCTTGGTGACCTTACCAGCTCCTGCAGCCTTCTTGTCCACAGGTTTGATGACACCCACCGCTGTGGTCTGTCTCTGTTACAAACAGCCAAATGACCCAGGGGAGGATGGTCGGAGAAGCTCTCAACACACAGGCTTTTAAGGAACTATTTCAACCACGGTGGCATCACCGCATAGCAAGAATTTAAGGCCGTCTTCCAGTTTTTTACCAGAATGGTGTCCAATGTTCTCCAGCTTAGCAAACTTGCAAACGATGTAAGATGTTTAACCATCCCACACAAGTTGATAGGCAGCACTGATTTCACGTGGGTGCTTCAGGGAAATCACCTGAGCAGTGGAGCCAGCTGCTTCCACTGGTGGGTCATTTTTGCTCTCATCAGCCACATTGCAAAGATATTATGAACATCTTTGACAGCCACTTTCTTGACACCGAAGCTCACACTGTCCCCAGGAAGAGCTTTACTCAAAGCGTCATGGTGTATTTCAACAGACTGTACCTCAGCTGTAGTTCTGACTGGAGAAAAGGTGACCACCATGCCATGTCTGAGAGTACAGTCTCCACTAGGCCCACAGGGACAGTACCAATGCCACCAATTCTGTAGACATTCTGGAAAAACAGCCTAAGGGGTTATAGTTGGATGAACTGGTGGCAGGATGAAATCCAGATCTTCCGGCAGGATGGTTCCAATGACATTGCTGTCTTTACAGGTGACTTTCCACACTTGAACCAAAGCACGTTTGTACTTGGCTCTAACATGTTTTCACCTTTCCATGCAAAAATTGACACAAATGCTACTACAGCCAATTTTCTTACTGTAGGTGCTTAATCATTTCCTTGACTTCCTCATTGTCTCTCTGGTCGAGGGGTGGCTCAAGGAATCTATTTTGTTAAGAGCAATGATTAGTTGTTTCACAACCAGTGTGTAAGCCAGAAAGAAGGGCATGCTCTCGGGCGTGTCCATTATTGGAAACACCTGCTTCAAATTCACCATCAGCAGGAACAAACAGAACAGCAGCGTCAACCTGAGATGTGCCTATAATCATGTTTTTGCTAAAGTCCCCGTGTCCCAGGGCATCGGTGATGGTCACATAATACTTACTGGTCTCAAATTTCCATATGGAGATCACAATAGTTATGCTATGCTCATGTTCAGCTTTTAGTTTATCCAAAACTCAGGCATATGTGAAAGAACCCTCTCTCAACTCAGAAGTGTCCTTCTTAAATTTTTGATGGTCCTTTTGTCAGTCTCACCATATTTGCAGACCAGATGGCCAGTAGGGTGGACTTCCCTGAATCTACATGTCCAAAGATGTAGATGTTGCTTACCAGTCACAACTACACACGTATTTCCGTGTCCAAACACTGCTGACTGGTCACGAGGTAACTCGTGTCTGTATTTACATTAATTTAAGTAATTTTAAACACCTGGTTGACCGGTCACAATGGAAAAGTAGCCGGCCTTACTTACGGGCTAGTTCTGGCTCGAAATAGCCAGTCAGCAAGGCGTTTAATATGAATCTTTTCTTTCCCCTTTCTGGCTTAAATTTAGCAATGTTTTTCACAGGCACCTATGTTCTGGCAGTAAACCCAGTGTAAAAAAGCTACACTAAAATTATTTATGGAGGGTTTTCCCTTATTAATTAAGTTTTAAAAATGGCTAACTCCAGTATAAGCATTTAATCATACTCTTATTTGGGGGAATTTTAGTTAGAGAATTTGTAATTATTTCTGCTGTCATCAGTTCCGTGATGAATTTCTTTGATGCATCTTTGAATAGTCTTTGACTGCATTTTTTATTATTTCCTTATAGTATCTATGTGAAGTTCATTAGAATCCACATTGTTGGAGGTGGGCTGGATTGTATACTCCAAAATCACAGAATTTATCATCTTCTTTTTTGAAAACCAAAATAACTATTCTGGTGCGTCTAAAGGAATTGAATCTTACATAATATTCTTCCACCTTTAAGATTCCATGATTTGGATTGTTGGCTAATCTTAGAAGTTTTTTTAAAATAGATTATATTTTATACATGTATATGTATAAATAAGGAATATTCATATATATCTACACTATAATGTGGATATTACAACTTAGGCTAGGATCCTACAGAAATTAATTAAAATTTAAATGTCCTTAGAAGTTGGATAAATTCTTAAGCTTGATATTTTAATTGATATATTCAGTATAATTCACTCAGGAAAAAATATGAAAAAACAGTTTTGGGAAAAGCAAGGAGAAGGTGAATATGAGTTGGTATAATTCTTTCAGTTGGATTTTATAAACATAGTTGAATAAGGCCTGTATTACAAGGTAACAAAGTCAATAACATCATTTCAAACCAAATTGCAAAAGGCAGCCATTGGACATATGAAGTGATTCTCCCAGTATAGTATGGCTCATGTGGTTCCAGTCTCAACTGCTGTGGTGGTGAGATTCATTTAAGTCCTATTATTGATCTAAGAAGGGCAGGATTTGGATAGGGTTCAGAGGAAATGAGAGTTAACAAATATGATTAGATCATTGACTGGGAAACACTGAACTCATTGGGGTTATTGAGTTTGGAACAGACTAAGGACAGACTTAATGCCCGTTTCTCACTGTATAGGTGAGACTATGTATAATTAACTGTCTGTAACTGATTTCAGCTTCCATCAAGGAAAAGGCAGTTATACTAGTATGGATTTGCTCTGGTCATTGAGAAGATAAAACAGATTAGGAGATAGCTGCAATTTTTTATCTACTCTAAGGTGCATTATAGTTGGGAGAAAGGAGGCTCATAGCTTACTAGGAGAGGCCCCATGAAATGGATAAAATTTCAGAACAGAACAGTGTACAGAGGGGAGGTGATATCTGCCTCCTTCCTGGTCAAACAAGTTTTAGTTGGTACCACAAATAATGATGAGGAAACCATTCCCCCATGAAAAGCAAAACTCCCAGTACTGAGCCCCACCCCATCCTGTTCAGCCATTTATAACTGGTTTGTGGACCTTTAAATATGGGCCATTGTCTTCTCTGCTATTCTATGCTTATTACACATTAGCAGGAATTGACTGACATAAACTCTCTGTTTATGTAGAGAGCATCTGTCAACTGCAGCATGACACTTTATTTTTTATTTTTTTAAATCTTCACCCAAGGATATTTTATCCATTGCTTTTCAGAGTGGAAGAGTGTGTGTGTGGGGGAGAGTTTAATGTGAGAGAGACATATTGATTGGTTGCCTCCCAGACTCTTTGGCTGGAACTGAACCTGAGACCCTCCAGTCCTCTGGCCAATGCTCTAATCACTGAGCAAACTGGCCAGGACTGTAGCGTGACACTAATGCAAATATGTATGTCTGTAAGTCACACTGATTTAGAAAGAAGGTCTACTTTCCTCCAGTGTAACAAATTACTCCTTTAGAATATGTTAAGCACTTTGGGAAACTTCTTTTGGTCGTTGGATCAATAATTCAGTATTTGGAATCTCTGAAGAGCAGATAGAAAAACTGCACAATATATAGTAAATTAGAACAGTGATATTTTTGGGTTAAATCATAACTTAATTATTCAGTAACTTGAGGCTACATAGTCACTGAGCCATGTCTTTTGATAATGTTCCTTTAGAATCTCTGGGAATAACCAAATTTAGACTGATGTGCTGTCATGCCACTTTTTAGGAACATTTTCTTTGCTATCCTTGGTGGTTGGTTAGCAATGCCTCTGAGAATAGTGTTTATGTAAATTTTATTAATCATTTTACTTCAAACGTGATAAAAGTGTTTTTAAAAAAATCAGATTAAATCTAAAACAAAACCAGACATAATATGGGATTCAGAGCCACAAAGGATTTGTTTCAGGAGCAAAACTGTTTCCGTGAAATTAAAAAGTGTATCTGAAGTTTATAATTTAGTTGAAATGATCAAGTATTTGTAAAGTTACTATGATGAAAATATGCTTAAACGTTTTTGTAGAGACTCTCAGATGTCTGGTATCAGAGAAAGTTAGGTTTAAAGATAGTCAAATGTTGAAAATGGAGTGCTCGTTGGCCCGTAGCTGCCACTCCAAGGCTCACTGCGTAATTACATGTTGTTATATGTTCCCTCGAGGACTTGATTCAGCAGCGTCCGGCTCACTTCCAGATTTACTTCCCACAGTCTCGTGAGTCATGGGCACCTTGGGTAATCACCTATTTAATGTTATTATGCCAGATATCCTGCCATAGTATTTGTGTTGTATTGCTAAGGACAACTGTTATTTCCCCAGAGTTTGGGATTTCCCAAGCAAATAAGCATAATTATTTTTTCTCTTTCCAGGAACTGTTTCTGCAATAGAGATACATTATCAACAGGTGCATAGTGATAGCTGTATAATAACTCCCCAGTCCAAATAAACAAATACAATTATAGTCATGGACCGGTATTAGAACTAACACTTCTGTTTTTTTAGTATTTTTTTCACTTAATTTTTTTTTTCCATCACCATTTGTCCTCCATGTCACCTCCACCTCCTCTCCCCTCTTCCCTGCACTCGCCACACTGTCGTCCATGTCCATGGGTTCTTTCTTTTTTTTCTTTTTTGCTCAACACCTCCACCCCTCCAATGCTGCCCCCCCCACCAGAGCTGTCTGCCTGTATCTATCTATGAGTCTGTCTCTATTTTGCTTGTTAGTTCAGTTTGTGCATTAAATTCCTCATATGAGTGAAGTCATATGGTACTTGTTTTTCTCTAACTGGCTTATTTGACTTAGCATAATGTTCTCTAGGTCCATCCATGCTGTCACAATAGTATTCCATTGTGTAGATGTACCATAGCTGTTTTATTCACTCATCTACTGATGGACACTTGGGCTGCTTCCAAATCTTTATTATTGTAAATAATGCTGCGATGAACATTGGGGTGCATATATTCTTTCAAAGTATTATTTTGGGTTTCTTTGGATAAATTCCCAGAAGTGGAATTGCTGGGTCATAAGTCAGTTCCATTATTTATTTTTTTAATATGTTTTTATTGATTTTACAGAGAGAGGAAAGGAGAGGGAAAGTGAGAGAGAAAAACATCAATGTGAGAGAGACACATCAATTGGTTGCCTTCCGTATACACTCTGACCTGGGATTGAACACACAACTTGGGCATGTGCCCTGACTAGGAATGGAACCAGTGACCTCTTGGTGGATGGGAAGAAGCTCAACCAACTCAGCCACACCAGACAGGGCTATTTTTAATTTTTTGAGTTAACTCTATACTGCTTTCCACAGTGGCTGCACCAGTCTCCATTCCACCAACAGTGCACAAAGATTCACTTTTCTCCACATCCTCGCCAACACTTATTGTCTGTTGATTTATTGATGATAGCCATTCTGGCAGGTGAGAGGTAACATTTCATTGTGGTTTTAATTTGCATTTCTCTGATGATTAGTGACTTTCAGCACCTTTTCAGATGTCTATTAGCCATCTGTATGTCTTCTTTGAATATGTGTCTATTCAGGTTCTTTGCCCATTTTTTAATTGGACTGTTTCTTTTTTTGTGTTGAGTTTTATAAGTTCTTTATAAATTGTGGATATTAACCCCTTATCAGATGTATCAGCAAATACGTTCTCCCATTAAGTGGACTATCTTTTATTTCTTTGCTCTGCAAAAAAAAAAGTTTGTAGTAATCCCATTTGTTTATTTTTCTTTTGTTTCCCTTGCCTGAGGAGATATATCAGAAAAAGCATTGCTATGAGAAATATCCAAGGTTTTACTGCTATGTTTTCTACTAGGATTTTTATGGTTTTGAGTCTAACATTTAAGTCTTTAATCCATTTTGAGTTTATTTTTGTGTATGATGTAAGAAGGTGGTCTAGTTTCACTTTTCTTTTACATATCTGTTCAATTTTCCTAACAGCATTTATTGAATAGACTATCTTATCCCTCATTGTATGTTCTTCCTTCCTTTGTCAAATTAACCATAAAGGCATACATTAAGGCATAAAGACTCTCTATTCAGTTCCATTGACCCATATGTCTGGTTTTATGCCAATACCACACTGTTTTGATTACTAGGGCCTTGTAATATAGTTTAATATCAGATAATGTGATTCCTCTAACTTTGTTCTTCTTTCTCAAGATTGCTATAGTTGTTCAGGGTTGTTTCTGGTCCCACGTAAATTTTTGGAATATTTTTTCTAGTTCTGTGAAATATGCATTGGTATCTTGATAGGAATTGCATTGAATCTATAAATTGCTTTGGGTAGTATGGACATTTTAATGATGTTAATTCTTCCTATCCATAAACACTTTATATGCTTCCACTTGTATCTTCTTCAATTTCTTTCTTCAGTGTCTTATAATTTCCTGAGTATTGGACTTTTACATTCTTGGTTAAGTTTATTCCTAGGTATTTTATTTTTTTGATGCAATTGTGAATGGGATTGGCTTTTTAGTTTCCCTTTCTGATAGTTCATTATTGGTGTATAAAAAAGCAACTGATTTCTGGATATTTACTTTGTACCCTGCTATTTTACTAAATTCCTTTATTAGTTCTAGTTATTTTTTTGGTAGAATCATTAGGGTTCTCTATATACAGTATCATGTCATCTGCAAATAATGACAGTTTTATTTTTTATTTTTCAATTTGGATGCCTTTTATTTCTTCTTCTTGTCTGATTGCTGTGGTTAGGACTTCTAGTACTATGGTGAATAAGAGCAGTGAAAGTGGACATTCCTGTCTTGTTCATGATCTTAAGAGAAATGCTAGTAGTTTTTGCCCATTGAGTATGATGCTGACTGTGGGTTTGTTATACATTGCCTTCATTATGTCGAGGTATGTTCCCTCTAATCCCACTTTGCTGAGAGTTTTTATGATAAATGGGTGCTTGATTTTATCAAATGCTTTTTCTGCATCTATTGATATGATCATGTGGTTTTATCATTCAGTTTGTTTATATGGTACATCATGTTTACTGGTATGCAGATATTGTACCAACCTTGCATCCCCAGAATAAATTCCACTTGATCATGGTGTATGTTCTTTTTAATGTATTGCTGGATCCAATTTGCTAATATTTTGTTGAGGATCTTAGCATCTATGTTCATCAGGGATATTGGCCTGTAATTTTCTTTCTTTGTCATGTTTTTATCTGGTTTTGCAATTAGGATAATGCTGACCTCGTAAAATGAGCTTTGGAGTCTTCCCTCCTCTTGAACACTTCTCATTTATAAGTTTATAAATGCAATAAAAAAACTTCATGTTAAAACAACAAATTGTAACCACAAGCCAATATATAATGAATAGGGATAGTGTTTTAAGGACAAGACTAGAAAAAATAGACACATATAATTGTGTAGTTTCTTATTAATCATCAAATTAATAATCACTGCTAAAAATAATTCTGGTTTTACCTCTGGGGTTGTGTAAGATAATTAACCCTCAGAATTTTATTAGTGTGAAAAAGCCATTAGTGTGAAGGCATAGCTCTGATACTTCGGGGCTTTCCATGGTTTTCTTACTCCTTTAAATCATCTCATTATGGAAACTGGTACTCAGGCCTCTTATGTTCTTGCTTTTCAGAAGAAAAAAATTCCATGTAGACTTCCCAACTTGCATCATTTAATTATGGCAAAGTATAAAATGTGAGGAAACTTGCAGAAGGTCTGTTTCCAAACAAGGTATCTTCAGTTCCATGTCATTCACCCTATCCTAGTTCCCCATTCTTGAGAATCAATATTGGACGAACCTAGATGGTATAATACTAAGTGATAAGTCAGGCAGAGAAAGACAAATACAGTATGGTCTCACATACACTATGTGGAATCTAAAAACAAAACAAAACAAACAAACAAAAAAATAGATTCATAGAAACAGAGTCTAGAAGGTAGGGGGTATGGGGATGAATGAAAAGAGGAAGGGAAATTTAGTCAATAATATTGTGATAAGTTTGCATGTTGACAGGTGATTACTAGAATTAGTAGGGTCATCACATTGTAAGGTACAAAATGTTGAATCACTATATTGTACACCTGAAAGTAATATAACCAATATAAGATTGTATGCCAACAATATTTAAATAAAAATAAATTTTTAAAGATACTAGCGCAGAATTAAATATAACATTTATTATAGATTAATTATACTTAAAAAGAATATTTTGTGAGTGAGGTAGTTAAGAGTCCAAATTTATATATTCAATATTAGAATTAGATTTCATTTTCCATTTCTAGCCAAAGATTATAGGAAGGTACATTTCTATCTCTTCTTCATAGGACATTTTTATCAAGAAATAAAATGTGCTTTTTAGTCATATTTCAGGGCCTACTTCACAGTCCACCTATTTCTTGAAGAGTTCCTTGATAACTCTAGCAGGGCATACTCCCCTTTCTGAAATTTATAATTTTTATTACTGTCATTATGCATTTAGGATGCTGACTACTAGCAGTTCTCTACTTTCTTTCTGAATCCTTAAATATGCATATGAAAGGTGACTTTTATGTTGAAAGGATGAGATGTGGTTTTGTTCCTAGTGTGTTAAATACATTATAAAATCTCATTAAACCTTACATTTTAGCTATAATTTCCATTGATATTTACTCAAACTTCCTTGTTCTTTTAAATTTTATTTTTTTTTAGGTACAATTGAACATATAATTGATAAGGTGAGGTCCAATAAGTATCTAATTGAGCCTTGGTATACCTGTCATCATTCATATTCTTTCAATTGTATTAAAATTGTAAAATGACTGGTAATGGTATTTTTGCTTCTATTGAAAAATTAGTTTTACGCCATCTTACTAAAGCTGTAATACAAATTATTGCTTTTGTCCCAGACACACTATTACTTGAAAGTCAGGACCTTTAAGCTCTACTTATTCCCTCTTGCCTTTTGAGTAAGTTTTGTTCGGTATTTTAATTTTACATGTGCTATAACTGAAAAGCCATTAATTATAATTTTGTATAGTCAATATTCCTTAAAATGACCCAACGACGTTTTTATTCCTCTTCTGCCTTGTCAAGTTTTTAACTGGGATGCATTTCAATTTGCCCAAAGAATTCCCTTTAGATTTTCTTTTAGTGTAGATCTAGCAAAAAATTATATCAAAATTTTACCAGAAAATGGCTCTATTTTACCTTCATTTTTTTTAAAAAATATATATCTTTGTTGATTTCAGAGAGAGGAAGGGAGAGGGAGAGAGAGAGAAACATCAATGATGAGAGAGTCATTGATCGGTGCCTCCTGCACGTCCCCACTTGGGATCAAGCCTGCAACCTGGGCATGTGCCCTGACTGGGAATCAAACCCTGATCTCCTGGATCCTAGGTTGATGCTCAACCGCTGAGGCATGCCCGACCGGGCTTTTGCCTTCATTTTTGAAAGAAATTTTTATTGCTTTTAAAATTTTAAGTTGGCAGTTATTTTTATTTTTAGCAGTTAAAAATATTATTCTTTTGTTTCTGGCCGCATCAGTTCTGTTGAGAATTCACCTGCCAGTTTTACAGTTACTACTGTAAAGGTAATATTATTTTTATCCCTGTTACTTTTTAGGATTTAGGATTTCCTTTTTGTCCTTGATATTTTGCAGTGTTACTATGATATGCCTAGAAGTGGTTTTCTTTGTTTTTCTTCCTATGAATTGAATTTTTCCTCATTGGAATTCTTTGGGTTGATGTCTTTTATCAAGTTTAGAAAATATTCAGTCACTCTCTCTTCAAATATTTTTCTGCCTCATCCTCTCTTTTTTCTCCTTCTAGGGCTCCAACTATATATGTGCCTTTGGGATGTTCCCATGTATCTGTCTCACTTGTCCGATGTTTTCCATTTCACTAATCATATGTCTGCAATCTGATTTGAACCCATCTAATATGGTCCATATATATATATATATATATATATATATATATATATATATATGTATGTATGTATATGTGTGTGTGTGTGTGTATATATATATATATATATATATATATATATATATATAAATTTTTGAGTTCCAGAATATCCATTTGATTATTATTTATGTATTTTTTTTAAATCCTCACCCTAGGACATGCTTAGACAGGAAGGGAGGGAGGAAGGGAGGGAGGGAGGGAGGGAGGATAGAAGGAGGGAGGGAGGGGGGAGGGAGGGAGGGGGAGGGAGGGGGGAGGGAGGGAGGGAGGGAGGGAGAGGGGAAACATCATTCAGTTGCCTTCCGTTTGCAGCCTGACCCGGGATCAAACCTGCAACCCAGGTGCCCAGACCTGGAATCGAACTGGCAACCCTTCAGTGCACAGGACAGTGCGCAACCAACTGAGCCACTGCAGTGAGGCTGATTATTTTTTTAGGTGCCAATTTTATGATTATTTTATTTATTTTGTGCACCTTGTCTTCTTTTTTTGAACATATGAATCACAGCTATTTTAAAATTCATTGTGTGTTAACGCCAACATCTAGATCATACGTAGATCGTCTATATTGTTATTAATGTTTCTCTTTTATGATATTTCCTTTTCTAATTTCTAATTTTTAAAAATTGTGTGCTGGGCCTCCAATTGTCCAGTGTTTTCCATTTCACTAATCACATGTCTGTGAGCCTCCGAGAATCCCGGTGATCTGGTGACGTTATATTCCACCAGTGAGTTTCCCCTTTCCTGTGTTAAGCAGACAGGATGGGGAGTGGATCATTTCAATTCAACAACAAATTGCCCTGGGTCAAAGCATGGTTGCAGGTTTAGAAAGACTGAGTCTAATTGTTGTTCATCTTTTTCTCCAGGTACGGCCCTCAAAGGATATATATTTAGAGCCTTTCAAATACATGTCTTCTTAGTCCAGGAGACCTTCAAGAATGCTGGTCTGCTCTTCGGCAATTTCCAGCCAAGCTTATTAGCTTCCTGCCCGATAGGACTTCAAATACGGTCAACTTCTTTACAGATGGACCCATGAGGTTTTCCAGGAAAGCGAAGAACCCAGTGACTGCAGCAGATTTCACTCTCCCTTTTAGAAAACTTTGCCCAGCCAACCAGACTTCCACTCAGCACTAGAATTCAGCAAATATCCTTACAGATAAACTGGATGCCTTTCAAGGTTTTAATGTTTTGTTCAACTCGCAGAAACATTCATAGTGTTTGATCAAATATCTGGGCACCGTGTGGCCTGGTGAATTTGCCAGATACAATTAACCCTCATACTATTATTAGATAACAATTAACAATTTATATTATTATTAACGATGTTTGATAATATATACATGCATATGGGATGTAATTTATTAAAAATTATATTATATAAAATATTATTATCTGAACTACTTAACTTGGCATCCAAGACTACCCAATGTATTATATGTGTTCAATTCATATTTTCTAATTATAAAAAATGCCCAATTCAAATACCAACTGTTTTATGTAGTAATATAGTTAAGCACTTGGAATTACTATATCTGTGTGAAAATCTTAGCTCTGTCACTACTAGCTGTGTACTTCTGGGTATCAATTGCCTTATCTATAAAAGGATAAAAGTAATAACTATCTCTTTAGGTTGCTGTGAAGGTTAAATAACAACTAACTAGTGACTGGCACCTAGTAGATACTCGATAATATGTGTAAAATATAATCATCATTATCATTATCATTGTAGCTGTAATTATTTTTAATTTTGAGCCTTATTTGCCATTTCAATGATATGTGTTCTGTTACTCTAAAACTTTCTTAACCATATCAGTGCACTTCTCTAATGGCTTTAACATAATCTAAAAATGTAGCTCTTTGTATTCATGGATAAACATTTAATTTTAAGGTATTAAAAAATTTTTTTGATCAGGGATTGTACAGTATTCATCATCATCATTATCATCATCATAATTTTATCATCATCATTTGCAGGAGAAAACACTAGTTCTTGAATTAATGAATGCATGAATAAGTAAGGAGTGAAATAATATTTTTTATATCTGCTTAGACAGCAAAATAATAAAACATACTATACAGTATATTCAACATCTGAGTTTATCTTTCCTTTAGTTTTATTCAGCTTGATATTACTACATTAATTATCCAGGACCAATAAGTGAGAAAAAAAGGTTGACTTAATATTTAAATGATGTATCAAAGCATATGAAAGTCAAATGCCTTCATGGCTAATAGGAAGGGCAGTTTTGCATTAGTTCAAATAAATAAGAGTGATGGAGAATTAAATCACCACATTGCACACAATGGCTTAGGCACGACAAACTCAACAGAATCTCCATCACAGTAGCAATACCATATCTGGGTTTTCAGTGCAGATTCATTTTCAGCAAAACTATCACATTAAATTTCGTTAATTTGAATGTCATTGGTTCATTGTGTTTATTTTATAAACTTTTGTTTTTAAAATTATACAAGAATTAATAAACATAAGAATATGTAAGTTCATAACATTCACATATATCAATATTTAAGTAACATAGTACAATAATTTTAGACTTGGAGGTCATAAGACTTGTTTTCCTTTAAAGGAGACCATGCCTTCCTTACTCAAATCTTTCTAAGCACCATATGACCCAAGTGCTTATTCAGTGGAACTCCATCTGAGCGCAGCTTGTTAGCTTGTAGACGTGGATATATGTGGGCTCCGAAGCACCGCAGCATCATGCGAAGTCCAATATATCAGAGTTAGTCTGTGATGCCGGCATCAGTCCAGCTGGTGCATTCTGCTCCTCTGGTACTTCACTCTATTTTTCGTAGTAATTTATTTGGCATTCAGATTGAGATCTTGCATGGGAATAACATAACAGACTTGAGTCTCGAGCTACCCAGTTCTCCTCCTAAGAGCCACCACGTAAAGATGCACCACAGTCTTGGGCCTGACATGGTTGGTAATGGATGGCTCCTCTCCTCTCTTGTATATTTGTATAAATTCTCTTGAATAAATAATGAATAATTTCTTTTTTACTCCAACAACTGAGTCTCATAATTAGAACTTGCTACTTCTTTTAATATATTCAATTATCTGCTGATTCAAGCATCTTCAGGTCAAATGCAGTAGAAAACAGCTAATTATGCCCTTTCCCATGGGTAAGAAAATCTTTAAATTTAATTAAATTACCTTAACTCAATTCCTGCACATTGGGTCTACTTCCCAATGGATTTTCTACAGGGTGACTTGAAGAACCAAGCTCAATATTAAAATTAGCAGCAGCTATTACTTGTTATTTCTTTGTCTTTAAAACAAATTATTTTTATTTGAAGAATACTTTGATCATTAATTTCATTCTCTCAATTATGCCTCTGCATTCACTCTTAAAAGCATAGGTTAATTGAGAAAGCTTCCTTGCCAGTTTTAAAGTTGTTTACTTTCTATATCCTGCCAATAAAGGCACCTTAAATGCACACTATCATTTCTCAGTCTCAATATTCTCTTTGACATACTAATCAACACATAAGCAAAGGTGGCAGAAAAAAAATCTTAAAAGATGAGAGAAATACACTAAGCACCACATCTGAGCCATGTAGGGTTCAAATATACAGGATGCTCTGACTTTTATGTGAGAAAGCCACAAGAATATTTTTCTATTTCCCCTTTCTAAATTGGAAAATTGGAATAGAGAGAGCTAGCTTGGTTTAATATTTTCCAGGAGAGCATAAAAGTCAAGCAAATCATGTGTTTTCATAAATTTTACCCATATATTTTTTTAAAACTTAGAATCCACTTGTTTTTGATTAAAATTGGCCTTACATGAAAAGGGGCATCCAGATGTTGAAATAAAGAAAGAATCTGGAGAGAAGCAAGTATGTGTCCTTCCTCTCACCCATTCTCTCTTTGCCTTTTCTTCCCACCCTTCTCCCTCCCTTTCTTTTCTTCCCTCCTTCCCTTTTTGTCTGCCTTCCGTGCTCTTTTTTTTCTTTTTCTTTTTGCTTGGCCAAGTGCTTCTTAAAGATGGTTAGTTATGTGAGCAGCGTATTGATACCTCAAGGCGCCTGTGTGGGCCAAGCCCACGGCCACTCCCATTCCTTGCTTGTTTACATCAGAGTGGTAGGAGAGTAATTAATGATACTAATTGTTCTTACTGAGTCAATAAGCACGAATTGGGGAGCCATTGGAGATTTTTGAATAGAAAAATGACATCAGGAAAGTGATCTTTTAGGAAGACTTGCTATCAGTGATGGTCAGGAAGAAGAAGAGTGGGAGGGTGTAGATTGGGTAGAAGGGTTTATGATTCTCAGGCAGGAGGTGTCACGGGTTTTGAATAGTCCAGCAAAGTGAAAATGAAAAGAAAGGACGTCATATTGAGAGACGTTTAGAAAGAAGAATTGACCAGTGATAGATTGGATAAAGAAAATAATAGAGGAGAGCCAAAGATTGTTTTTACCTTTCAAGCCTGAATGACTAAGGAAAATGAAAGTATTATAAATGGGAGCTGATCAGGAGAGCAGATTTGGTGAAGAGGGTAAATTCCGTTTTAGGCATGTTGCTTCAACGTTATAAAGCTACTTCTATGTGAAAATGGCCAAATCAATTGGAGAAAATTGAAGAAACTGAGAAAAAAACACACCACCGTAAGGGCTTGTTGACATGAACTCCCTGAACTGCTTGGTACCTTACCCATTAGTTTATCTGCAGGTGCACTGCAATCTCATTTCTCTGCCTTTGTGTTCTTGGAAAACACTAATTTTAATGCAAAAAAAAAGGTGTTATTTATAATCCCTTATCTGTTATCGAAGGCAGGTGAATCCTAGTAACTAGAGGATCTTTAACAAACTTAAAGATTTTATTTAAAAAGAGGGCTTGGGGGTACATGTTTGGAGAAGGGGAAAAGTGAGTAAGAAATGGTAAAGTGCTGCAGAGAGGCCAGGAAGGAAAGACGATGCATAGGACTGCGGTCAGGAAAGCTCTGGAAGCTATTGTAATGAGACAGAGGAAGTACTGGTAGTGAGTGGCAGGTGAGGGACCTTGGGGATAGTCATAGATATATCTAGTGATTAATTTGGAAGCGGAATACATATATGTTATAACTGTTCCATAGATACCCTCATAATCCCTGTGGATTTTTTTTTATTGTTCAAAATATTACAGATGTCCCCTTTTCTCCCCATTGACCCCTTCCATCCCCTACCCACCCCCTTCCCAGTCCCTCTCCCCACCATTGTCCGTGTCTTTGGGTTGCGCATATAAATTCTTTGGTTACTCTCTCCCCCTCCACCCACCTGCCTTCCTCCATCCCTCTGACATTCGTCAGTCTGATCCATGCTTCCATGTCATTGAGTCTATTCTGTTCATCAGTTTATTAAGTTCTTTAGATTCCACGTATAAGCGAGATCATGTGATGTTTGCCTTTCTCTGCCTGGCTTATTTCACTCAGCATAATACTCCCCAGGTCCTTCCACGCTGTCCCCCCCGTGGATTTGGAGTGTGTTTCTCATTACCCCAAGTGGGTTGCTGCCCATGCTGCTCAACACAGGAGTCGGCAATCCTAGATGGGGAGGCTAGCAGGTGGTGCGGGCCCCTGCGGCAATGATGAGTGCAAGCTCTGCAGGGTAGGGTGGCCTTGCTGGGGAAGAGCTGAAGGAGTTGAGGACATGGACCTCCATGATCACAGGTGAATTCTATGCTCAGAAATAGGTGAAAGCAATCTACCATGTTGCTGGGCCTTCAAGGAAAGCAATTTTTACGTAAAGGAGGGCTTAGAGAACTAGAAAAAGAACTTTATTTTCTCAAAAATGAAGAGCTTTGGCCTTAGAGTAATAGAAAACATATGAAAAAGGGAAAAAAGAACATAAAAGTTTGCTAGAGCATCTTTTTTAATGTGAGAAAATCTGAGAAACAGACAAACCTCCAGGGCAAACCTGGGTCCTTGTTACTCACTTCATCAGAATGTTATTTGAATCAGGAGATTCCCTCACATTTTAAAATTCTGGCTATACTTTGTAGTATTAGTCTCTGCAGATAATGATTCTGTGTCCTAGAAGTACAGTCTTTTGAAAAAACAAAAACAAAAACATGTGACCCCATAGTAGCCACAAGTGCCTACGTGTTATCTAGGTCACAAAGGGAACTGGCCGGGGAGGTGCTGCCAAGGGGAACCAGAGGACCCATGGCCAGGTTCCTGCTGCAGAACAGAGGGGATCGGAAAACCAGTGAGTGATTTGAGGCTACTCTTAGCTAAGCCAGGCCCAGAAAGCCCATCATACTTCAAGGGAACACTGAGGTTTTTGAGTTCAGACCCAGGTGAGCCACTGCTGCAGCCAATGAGAAAAGGTGAGAGAAAACAGAAGCCTGAGCCATGGTCTTCACTACCTGAGCAACTCATGGGCTTTCATGCCTCCTCATGCCTCGTCCCTCAATCTGGAATTCCCACTCTCCACATAATCACCTGTGGAGTAAGTTAACGATGGCACATTTGGAATGGGGCATCCTGGGAAAATTCTCCCTTATAAAAGCAGAAATAATTGTCAGAGAAAGCCTCAGTAATTTGGCTATTTATAACACTTAATATTTGAGGCAGAGCACTAATCTTAACTGTGTGAGGTCAGTACCTTTATCTTTATTTCACTAATGAAAAATAACTTGCCAAAAGTTACACAATTGTAATTGGCAATGTCAGTATTTCCATCTAAATCTCTCAGATTTAAACTCCTTGTTTTTAACCTTGATGCTTTTAGAAAACTACTTCTCAAGTCTGTAGATGACTATATGAAATAGGATATGCTCAAACTAATCACAATTGCATTGACCAGTTGGGCATCTGCTCCCCTGGCTAACGCTGCTGGAAACATACTGCACAATCTGGTTGGGTGTTAGGAGAGGCTGGAGTCAGGGAGCAAATAGTGATGGTTTTATTATCTCACCAGACATTTAACACATTTTTTTTTCACTCCCTTAAAGAATTCCAAATGTTTCACCCTATATTTAGGCTACACTTCAAGTTAGTTTACCATCCAAGGGCTTTTGGAATTGGATTCCACCTGATTAATCCAAATTTATTCAATTCATTTCAAAACCCATGGATATTTTCATGGAGAGTTAGGCACTACAATGGGGAGGAGATACAAAGATGAAATAACTACATTTCTCTAGGATCCCACTGACTTGTTTCCTTTAAAAAGTAATATTCTAAGCGCTATATTGAAGGTATGTTCCAAGTACTATCAAAACAAAGACAAACATGATAAATTGCCTGAAAAGGTAGGATAAGGTAACACAGAATATGAAATTTGAACTGGGTATTGAAATAGGAGCAGAAATTTATCAGTAAGAGATGGATAGACAGGCATTTCAAGGATCAGCAGAGCAAAAATGAGAGTGTGAACTAGTATAGAATGTTCAAATAATGGCAAGGAGCTCAATAAAGGACCAACCAACTACGTGTGTGGAGGAAACTGGCAGAAAAGAAGGCCTGAAATATAGTCTGGGGCCAGATTATGAAGGTCCTTGCATGCCACGATAAAGATTAAACAATGATTGTGGTGGGTTTTTTTGTTTTTGTTTTTTAAATTAAAATGTATTTTCTTTCTGGCATTCACTGTTAGATATATGTATGACAAAAACCTAGAGAGTTTTAATTTGCCTATGTTCCTTGGCTGTAGGGCAATCACTTGTCCATACTGCAGGAGGGGCCAGAGAGAAATGATCTCCTTCTGGTCTCCTAAGAGAATTAATTTTGCACATCTTTAAATCTAAAATGAGTACTTACAATTTTATCTCCCAGGTTTTCTGGAGGAAACAAACACGAGTTTTAAGAAAGGGAATTTTATTTTTAAAAAGCTCACTTTGGCAGGGAGTGTCAAAATGAACTGAAGAGATGGGGCCTTTCTCTTCCTTCCTTATATGTATTTAAATCCAGCATAATTTTTGTCTTCCTTGTACCCAATGCACCAGGCCAGCTACTGACTCCAGCCTGGCTGTTTTCTCATGCTGTTCATTCTGCCTTCTTAGAGACAGAGTGTTTCTCCCTCTTCCAAATGCAATAGTATCTTTCCTTCAGGCAGAAGCAAGTCCTGGCCCCTCACTAGCGTGCATTGGGTGAGATTCTTCAGAAGCAACCCCTGTGACAAGGATTCCTGGGCAAGCGACTTACTAAGAAGTGTCCTCAGGGGAAAGCGGCGAGGATGGGGAAGGGGAAAGAGCCGAACAAAGGCTCATGCCTCAGGATGATCCGATGGGGAGGTCTGGAGTACAGGCTGTCTCTCGTGTGTCCTGCCTCCACGCAAGGGGGCTGGACTTTCAGGCTCCACACCTGTCGGTCATGGGCTGTTGGCTTCTCCCAGGACAGAGGTGTGGGCCGTGCACACTCCCAGGCACTTGTGATTCTCTGCACTTGCCAGCAAAGCAGCTCCACTAGCCCAGGGCCAGTCCTCTGAAGACAGTTCCAGATGGACACCATTAGAAAGCACATAGAAGTTGGGGGTCAGATGCAAAGAATGGGTAGAAGAGATCGTACGGGATCTGGATGAAGGAACGGCAGGTTCTAGAACAAGGAAGCATTGCTCCCCTGCTCCGGCCAGACTGGTTTATTCTCTCCAGTTCTCTGGGAGTTATTTTGCCCGCCACTCAGATAGTCAACCTGTGCTTCTTTTGGATGCTCCCTGGTGCCTAGCCTATTACTTTGCACACAAAATGAAAGCATTTTTTCTCCAAGAAATTTTGGATCTAGATCACCTCCTTGAGATTCCTTTATGTCTGAGGAACCGACTAAAGTCCAGGGAAGATCCTTACAGTATGAGTATTTGCTTAAGTGGGCTCTGGGGCCTATTTCACTTCTAATGTGAACCCTATGCTATTCCTCAGAGTCTGTAACAACTCCTAGAGTTCAAGAGTGTGAGGTAATGCATCCATCAATCCAAGTGTAGAACAATAGAAATGGAGACTAATTTAGTCAGCTGATGGCAAAGCATCAAGGGACCCTTGGTGATTCCAAAATGTAGTTTGCCAGCATGGAACCCGTTTGAACGTAATAGCTCTCCCAAGTTAATGCACTGGAAACTGGCTCAATAAGAATGTTTTAAAATGAAAAGTATAGTAGAAAATTGACTGTCAGTTATGTGAGGAGAGACAGTAGGCCTTTTCCCTCTCGTGTCTCTATTTTTCATAGCAATCTAAGACATTTACATGTAGAACGAGGCCTGGGAAATTGCTTAACTGAAGCACCTTTCAGCCAAGGCTGGTAGGAACAAAGTGATTCCTGTTGATTTTTTAAAAAATCCAAATACAAAACGAGTACATTGTATTTATACACGTATTTCCTCTCTTATATCACTTTACCTTTTATGAGAGGGAAAAGAAAAAGGCTTGGAGAAAAGTGTGTTGTATTATATATATCTTCCCTTTTGTCTGCTGTCAAGGGTAAAATAATAACAACTTCCGTTTTGTTAAACAAAAGGCCAATCAAGGGGCATCTAGGCACTTGTTATTTGCTACAATGCCAAAGATCAGGTCAGCATATATCCCGTAGCCCGACTCCATTCATATTCCTTTCTAATCTTGTCTTCTTACCTTGACCTTTTCAGGTCTAGAGATCTGAGACGCTGGCTTCTTAATGCCTGTCCAAACTTTTCTGGTTGGCATATTGAGAGAGGGCTGTTGGAGTCATTCAATATCTTGGATCAAATCAGTTTAATTATCCATCATTAAACCTAAAAAAAAAAATGACAAGGAAATACTGCATGTAAATATCCACTCTCAGTAATCTATAAACAATCTCTACTCCCTTCTCCTCTACTGTGCTATCATGAATTTTTCACACCCCTCAGTTTTGTAGTTGTTTTATGTCTCTGGAAATATCAGAAGCGAAGTTGGAGTATTCAGGGTTTTAGGTTACAGCTAAGTTTTGCACAGAATGCTATACAATTTGGACTGAGTCACTGTTCTTTAGATGATGGGGGTTAGAGTCTGAATAATTAGTAAAAATTACCAAGGTTGGCAGCAGAAAATGTCAGGGAGCAGAGAGTATAACGAAGGTATTTATAACAAACATCTTAGCACAAGGTGGAAAGAAAACAAAAAACAAATAGGAACAGTTTTCTTTTCTTAATACAAGTCTAACATGAAATGGTTATCTGAGACAAAATGGTAGTACACCTAGTCATTTGTGCAAGGGATTACTATTATGTGGAAATATTTACAAAAAGTATTAATGTTTATTATAATATTTAATATTAGAATCACATTAGTTATCTTATTGCAATTCTAGTTTCAATGTGTTAGTTATTTGAACTACTTGGACCTCATTTCTTTAAGTGCAAATTAATTTCTCGTAGTCACATCATCTCCTCACTGATTCACCCAACAAGCGCTTATTGAGCACGTCCTGCCTCCCAGGTGCAAGGTTATGCTCTCCGGGTTCAGCAGAAGAGGCACAGTCCCTCCCGTCAACGTGCTCACAGTCTAGCCTACTGTGAGTCAGGGCTCTAGGTTGCAAGCCACAGATGCTGTAGTGTCTTAGTTAAGCAGGAAAAGAATTTCATTAAAGAATATGAAGTAGCTGAAAGAATCACCCAGAAAGCCAGAGAATCAGATTAAAGTCTAAACAGCCAGCAACAATGTTCCAAATTACTAGAGAAGCAGCGAGGGCGTCTATGCTGCAGGCCCAAGCACCAGGGCCTGCCGCTTGCCTTGGGAACACACCTGGCACCGGACACTGGAGGCTGCCCGCCCTAAGTGACCCGATCTTGCTGCAATTACTCTTTATTACCTAAAAGAGTTCCCCTCAGTCTCTGCTTCTTTGCATTATTAGTGTTGGTTGAAAAGCTCCTGTGGGTGTGCCAGCTGCTGGGCCTAGGGTGTGTGCCTGGGTCCAGGTAAAAGAGAAGCCAGGATGTGAATGCCTGCCACGTTCAGTTTCTGTAGTGGAGTTCTCCAAACTGAAGAATGTTACTGGCGGACAGGACAGCCACAGTGACAACTGTCCACTACAGTGCCTGGGTAACTGTGTACCCTTTTTTCTTTACCCACACAGTCTGCTCTGATAATGTGTGTGTCTATAAAGAAATGAGCTTCCACGATTCGTTGATAAGGGAATGATATCAATAGAACACAGAAGTTGTCTTGTTCCATTTATGACTTTCCTCAGCGTACAAATGTTTGTGTCATGAAGTAACAGCTAGTGAATGCTCATACTAGTGAATGCTCACACAGCTGAACACAGCAAGCCGTGGGGGAGCACAGGGCTGTACACGGTGCCCATTCACACTCTCCCTCCTGTTTGATTTTGGGCATGTGCTCTGCCCAACAAGCGCTCACTGTGTGATTCTGCCCAATCTTTGTGCATTTTGTTCTTGTCTACATAGATCCGCAGCCTCAACGCTTTTTTATATATGACCCACTTGAAAAGTGAATTGTAAGATACTCTGTAGTATTTATTAAGAACTATAACATCTCTTTAAAAACTGGGCTAGAATAGTTATTGTACTTGTTATTGGTCTGGTTACAAAATTGCATAGGTTTTGAGTGTTTGCCCTAATTTATTTTTTCTGTTAAGCTCTGTAATTATTTGTAAATGATTTTGCAGGACATGTGGTTTCCAGGAACATGAAGATCTGTTACAGTAAAAACACTTGAGCCTTAAAAAAAGTGCTTTCATTAACATGACACAAAATTTTCACATACAAGCACAAACACTCTTAACCCCTTCCCAAGAGGAGTAAAATTCACAATTTTCAGTGCCAGCAACAAGCCAAGATCTCTGGGTGATGTTCATGCTCCTTTAGTTCTGTCACAAGTCTAACTGTAACATATGGACTAGATTGGAATGTTCACTATCACTAGAACATGTACGCGAAGTAGTGGGGAAAGGGAGAGGAAATTAAAAAAAAAAAAGTTAAAATTTATAATTACATACAACACAGAGCACAAAAAGAAATATGGAAAGGAGACATAGTTTTAATTTTTGAAGCTGGTTTAGAGGCAATAATTGGTCCTGATTTTCTTCTTTTATTAACAATTCTGTATGCCCTTTATTTTCAGCCATCACCTCTCTAGGTTCTTGTTCCCTGACCAAGCTGTTATCACTGAAGGATCTGAGGGCTTTGTGGTACTCCTGTACAGAGCTGCTATCATTTTCAATTAAATTTTACCATTAAAAAGGGAATTATGGAGGATTTGATAAGTTCTATCCATTCTCCCCTTTCCCATTTTGCAGCTGCAATTCTATTAATAGCCCAGATAAAAGCTCCATGGGATGATGGAAACATGTCTTTATTAGGGACTGAGAACTCTAATCCAAATTTACAGGGCAAAGGAAGCAAAAATTTTCAAGTGGATCATTAGTTCACTAGGTCTAATACTGAAAGGAGACTCTCCCACTTTCAACCTTTGGTTCCAAGGCCCATATATTCTGGTGATGGGAAAAATAACATTGTATCTTGGGTAACAGTTCAGAGAATTTGCTGCTGGTGCAGTGCCCTAGTCTTTAATAGGTGGTCCCCTTGTTTTACATGTCCAGCTGCTTTTAGAGAATGCAGTTCTAAGCCCATTGTCTTTGCCTCTTTCCTGTAAAGTGGGTATTCCTTACAGGCTCGTGTGTTGTGCACGGAAATGTTAAATATGGCATTCTGTGATTCCTCAGATGGTGATGCTGATCGGAGCCTGATGAGCAGGGAAAGCCAGAAATCACCAGATAAAAATGTCGATTGCCATCCTTTCCATGATGACAAAGATTTAGCATAACTGATGGCTGGCTCCCCTGAGATATTACCCCATATTGGGGAGAGGAGTCACTCAAAGTTGGCTCCTACTGCTAACTCATTAGTGGAAGTAAATAGTTCAGCCTTGGGGAGGGGAGGTCCAGAATGTTGAGTTGCTGCATAACCTTGGTCTTGACACCAAGACCACTTTGCCTCTGAGCCTGTTTAGCAGGAGCTGGAGTGACTGTGGAAAGAGGCTGACCAACATTCACAAAGAGAGGATCTTGCCCACATGATAACTGAAAGTCTTCTCCACCAAGGAGGACTTTTAATGAACATTTACATCGGAACCAAAGTTCTCCCATTTTAAGTCCATTACAGGTGGTTCGTCCATGCTTCATCAAAAGTCCTTGACACCAATCAATCTTCCAATGTTGTCATTTCAGAATGAAGATCCTTCACTCAGGTCATATATCCTTCAAGGAAGAGTGAAAAATCAGGTGTACCTCTCATAGTTCTGCCTCACCAGTAGAATTTTTTGTAATCCTTTAAGGAAGGACTAGTTGCCTCATTTGTCATCAGACAGGCCCCAGCTGTCAGCTCCTTCAGGGTTTGCTTCAGTAGTAAAAGCCACTCTGCCCAAGGACGTAACTTTCCAGGGCAGCACACACCCAATGACTGATCAAGGTGAAAATCTAAAGGCATGGCCATTTTCGCTCAGTGCAGGACATTGTTAATGAATGTGCTGTAGAGTTCCCCATGAGGCTGTCCAAGTTTTGTTGGTCCTCTTCCCACCACTTGACTTTCTTCTTTGCTCAATCTTACTTTTCCTCCCTTCATTTCTCAGGCGTTGATTCCTAATAAATGTTTTGCATTTCAAACTTCATCTCAGTAGCTATTTCTGGAGAACCTAACCTGTGACACCATGTGTAGATTAGGCTGGAATGTGTTCCTTCCTGAAAGAAAATTAACCTAGGAATTGATTCACAGGTAGAGTTGAAGGAGGCTTGGTTACGTGGCAAGATTAGCCTCACTGAAGTGAAAGATTCATGCTTGTGTAAAATAATTGTGCTTTCAGGACTGGCTTAAGCCAGAACTTCTATGTTCAACTTCCACCCGACAATGGGGTGATTAAGGGTCTTCCTGATTTTATGGCTAGTGTATTAGATAAAACCTACTTCACAGTGAATTGCTCAGATCGTATAGTCACCAATTAATCCATGATCAGGCATTTAATTACAAGTGTAAAAACTGACCTTAAAAAAAGAGTCTAATAATTTTCCCAAATAGTTATTTTACTTCCAAACCCTTTAGACCTTCCCTAAAATTTTCTTTATAGGGACACTTGCTCCAGGAACGTCCAAACTTTTCAAAGACACCGTGGGCACAACTGGTCTCTGTATGGCCGCAAAAGGAGCTCTAATTTCCATCAAGTCTTATAAGGTGAACCATTTCCTAAACATCGAAAAGGGCTTAGATGCAGGTAACAAATGACCACTACTAGACCTTCTTACTATTACATTTCACAAAAGTATAATAGGTTTCATAATAGAGCCCCCTTTTAATCCTTGGGGATCTGCCCTGGCAGGAGGCTTATGCATGCACATACCACCTGACAATACGCCACAGTGGTTAGTAATGTAAGCTCTGGGTTCAGAACTCCATAAATTATTGGCCATGAAACCCTGAGCAAGTTCCTTAACCTTTCTAAACTTCAGTGTCCTTGTGTGTAAATTAGGATATGTCTCTAACTAATAAAGTAATTGTGAGGATTAAGTGAGACGAGACCAATAAAATGCTCAGCAAAGTCCTAGGGGATAGAAAATGCTCCAAAATTAGCTATGATTTCATTATTATTACTTGAGATAGTTGTACGATACCCTCCAAATATCAGAAAGTTTGGATGAGCATAGTAGGACGGTGGGCTCAATTTGGTTTTCTCTTCGGTCCTCTTTACCATGATCTTGACACTCTCACTTGTTTGCCATGATTCAGGATAGCTAGAGACTGCGTTTTAAGTTCATGCTTATGATTATGGAGATAACAGAAACCCATTCTCTATGTCATTAAATCATTACATTTATGTATATATTTAACACTGACAAATCCTGAATGAAGGTTAATACCCATGGCAGAGAACAACCATTTGCAAATTTATAAATTTGAATTCCACTTAGCTTTATTGACAAAAATAATCACTGAAAATGCAAATACAGTGGTAGCTGGGTTTTCTAACGCAATCCTTTCCGGAAGACCGTCCGAGTCTGAAACGTTCGAAACCCGAGGGATCCACAGCCGACAGCTGGGCCTCAGGACCCTGCCCTCGGTGGAAGCCGCGTGGCGTGTTCGACTTCCGAGGCCTGTTCGAAAACTGAAGCATTTACTCCAGGTTTATGGCGCTTGTAAACTGAAATGCTCGTCAACGGAGACGTTCGAAAACCGAGGCACCACTGTAATTCACTTATATTAATGTCAGGGATACCAAATAAATTTGTGAAATCTGGCCTAAACAGACAGACATTTGTTCCATCTAATCCATACCTTCTGGTTCTTACTGCAAATGAGGAAGAATGCTGTGTAGAAAGAGAATTAAAGCTTCTCATACAGTGACCATCGCACTTCAGAGAGTATTTTCCAAAGTGAGTTCTGAAAACTACTAGTTGTTGGAGATTCTCAACAGTTTTTATGTGAAAATGGGTTCCATAGTCAAAGAGATTCAGTAAATATAGCATTTTATTCCAGCTTTATTAAGATTTAATTGACATATAACATTGTGTAAATCTAAGGTGTACTATGTGATGACTTGATACACGTATATATTGTGAAGTGATGATTACTACATAAGGTTAGCTAACACATCTAGCACCTCACATAACCTTTGTGTGTGTATTTGTGTGTTTGTATGTTGACGACATTTAAGATGCTCTCTTAGCAGCTTTCAAGTATACTACATAGTATTGCTAATTCTAGTTATCATACTATAAATTAGACCCATAGAACTTCTTTATCTTATAACTGGAATTTTGTATCCCTTCACCAACACCTCATTTCTCCCCACAACCCAGCCCCTGGCAACCACCAATATACTCTCTGTTTCCGTGTTTTGTCTTTTTAGATTCCACATATAAGTTAGATAATACAGTATTTGACTTTTTTGTCTGACTTATTTCACTTTGGTACTCAAGTTTAATCCATGTTGTTGCAAATGGTAAAATTTCCTTTTCTAATGACTAAGTAATATTTCATCATGTGTGTATATAGTACATTTTCTTTACCCACTTATTTGTCAGTGGACATGTAGCTTGTTTCCATGCCGTGGCTATCCTCAATAAGGCTGCAATGGGGGGGGGGAGGGTTCAGGTATCTTTTTGAGATAGTGATTTCATTTCCTTCAGATATACACCCTGATGTAGGATTGCTAAATCAAACGGTAGTTTTATTTTGAAATTTTTGAGGAATTTCCATACTGCTTTTCATAATGGCTATACCAATTTACATTCCTACCAGCGTGTAGAGGGTTTCCTTTCCTCCACATCCTCATTGTCTTTTTGACAATAGTTATTCTAACAGGATTGAGCTGGTATCTCCTTGTGGTTTTAATTTAAATTTCCCTGATGATTAGTGATGTTGAGCATCTTTTCATGTGCTTGTTGGCTACTTTTAACAATGGTAAGCAGGATTCCTTACTGCAAGATCTCTCAGAAAATTTACTATGTACTTAAAAATTGTAGATTTCTAATGGGTTAGAGCAGCGCACTCCAGTAGAAATGGAATGTGAGTCACATGTGTATTTTTAAATTTTCCAGAAGGCACATTAAGGTGCTCAAATTAATTTTAATCATATATTTTCTTAATCTAGTATATCCAAAATGAAAATTTTAACATATAACCAGTATAAAATTATTAATGAGCTATTTTATATTTTTCCCCATAATAAGTGTTTGAAATCCAGTGCGTATTTCCAACTTGCAGCACATCTCAACTTGGACTGCCCGCATCTCAAGAGCTCAACAGTCATGTGTAATGAGGGGCTATGACATTCGACATTGCAAGGCTGGACTATACGGTATTTCTCAAACTTGCTTTTCCATGGCTTACTTTTCATGGGCCATGATGAGGGATTATATTACATGAAATACGTTCTGAGAAATGCTCTTTTATGGAGGAGGCTAATGGAGATATCACCAGATGCAAGAGAAGTGTGAGGAGATGGGAATTGCCATCATGATATGAGATTTGAGCAAACATGAAGCCTGCATGGCTGTTGTGAATTTAGCATCACACTGGCATCACATCATAGTGTACTGACCTATCTGTGCAGGAGCAGACTGACAGTCAATCGATTACCATGAGGAGCAGGCAGAAGAAAAATGAAAATGCAACGTATCAACAAATATAAGGGAGTGAACAGTGTTTAGAGGCAGAGCCTGGAGAGCGCACCATGTAGAATCTTGCGGGGGAGATGCTGGTGTTCAACCGAGGACTCTTGAACTCAGTCTCTAGGAGGCAGTGTTTCCCTCCAAACTTAGACATTTTTACAATCAAAAGGAATTTTGGAAAAGAAAGTATTTAGCTCTTAGAATGCCTTACATTCTAAGTTACTCCTAGACATTTTATGTAAAATCCAATAGTTGAGGGTTGCCAGAAAAGGAATGCTCAGTTTTTCATCTCAGACAAGGCTTGGCTTAAACCCATAGGATTTCTTTTCTTCATCTTAAAGTGTCATAGCCCCAGTTGGTTTGCCCCTGCCCTATAGGGATTACAAGATAACTTTATTCAGAGACCAGTCCAGAGCTTTTCTCTATTGAAATCAGGCTGATTTGGCAAGGCAAAAGAAAACCCTCTTCATGACATTTGCTCAAAGGGTCTTGAATTTAAATCTAAAGAGGAGAGGCAGGAGAGGCAAGGTGAGGACACGTGTAATTTGTATAATTGTAGTTCAATGGATGAGAACACCAATACCGCCAGATTTAATTATTCTTTTCATTTTGCCTTACTTCACTCTCGAAGATCAATACACTTGTTCTCTTCTTAAGCAGCAATGATTTCCACAATCTAAACATAAATTTAATCATGCGCTGCCATCCCCGTGTTTATAGACTCTGTCAAAGACATAGCCCATTATAATTATTTTCTCAATCATTTGCCACAAGAGAAACACTTCGAGCAACACTAAAACTTAACTTAATCACTAGAAACGATATCAGTGCAGCAAATGGATCTTATTAGATGGCCATTTAAAAAAAATAGAAAACTCATTTCCCAATACTTTAATTTTCAGCTAAATTTCAAATTGTGTTTACATACAGAAATTAAACTATTGCCATATTTTATAGGAACCATAAATGGAACAGTGTCATGAAGATTGCTATTAAAACTGATTCTCATGCAGCATACGCAAATTTCTAGCTCATAAATCATTAGGGCAGTTTATTTACTTCCACTCTAAAAAGAAACTGTATGTTAATGCTAAAATGAGTAATAAGGATAGATTATACAAATGGCTAAAAATTGTTGAATTTATCAGAAAAGCGACAACTTACATGACCTCCAAAACTCAGATCCAAGGGATTTCAGGTTCAATATAAATTTCACAAATATAAAATTGTGAAAAAAGCCAATGGTGCTTTAACTGTGATCATGCGATCCAGCAAGGCCAGAGACATAGCTCATGGTGCCTCTTCCGATATATATTACTGTGGGAAATTAGAAGTATTGTGTGCATGTGAATGAACATGCGTGCGTGAGCATGAGTATGTGTATGTATATACGTACATACGTACATTTGTGTGTTTGTGTGTATCTGTTTTGTTTATGTAGATGTGAGACTACAGACATAAATGTACTTTCAAGTGTGCTTTTGTTCCTCATAAATAAAATAGATAAGTATATTTCTCTGGGGAAAAAAAGGCAACTTGCTTAAAGTTGTTTTAAGGACAAAAATAGAGTCGGTTATAACATCAAACACTTTCTTTTAGAAATAGGAATTCGGCCCGGCCGCTGTGGCTCAGTGGTGGAGCACAGGCCCACCCGCCGAAGGGCAGGGACCTGGGCTGCCGGGTCCGTCCCCGGCCCACAGCTCGCCTCTCTCACATCAGTGTTTCTCTCTCTCTCTCCCCCTCCCCCTTCCACTCTCTCTAAAAATCAATGGAAAAAACATCCTCAGATGAGGGTTAACAACAACAACAACAACAACAATAAAAAACAGATAAAAATAAGAATTCAACCGTACGTAGAAATTCATGACAGAATCAGGTAAAATTCTCTCAATATTTTTCAAAGAAGTAAGGCGAGATTTCCAATAAAAATGACTTTAGAAGAAGCTCTAAAGGGTGCATTTTATTATTTTGTTAATTTTTGTTATGACCGATTTCAAATTCACAAAATGTCTGGAGAAAAAGAAAACCAATGCCTTATAGCTACTACCGGATTTAGTTAAATCTACCATTTGGCCATATTCAATTAAAAAAGTAATAATGCTACGTTTTTTGTTGAAGTTCCTGTATACTCTTTTACAAACTCATTTCCTTCCTTACCTCCCCACAAGTAATCACTGTCCCAAAGTCTTGTATTCTTTCTGTTCATAATTTTGTACTTTTAATATTTAATCATGTTTAACATACAACACATTATATGCATATTTTATACTTTATGGAAATAAGATTCCACTGTGAATGTCACTTCATAGTTATCTTTTTTTGCTTAAAATTATGTTTTTGATATTTACTTATATTAATACATATTTAGATTGATAGCTCCAGTTAATTCATTAACTGCTATATAGGATCACTGTAAAAATATAACACATTATTTTTGTCTGTTCCCAAATTGATATTTGATTTCCAAACCTGTTGTTCTTTTACTCGGTTAAGCAATGGTTATTCTTGTACACATCCCCTTGAGCACATTTGCAAGAAATATGCTATGGATTATATGCTAGAGATATAATCGTTGAGTTGCTGGGAGTGGCATCTTTGATTTTAATTGATCACTAAATTCCTTTCCACTTTGTTTCTACAATTTAACTTGTGGTTAAAGAAATTTCATATTATCCCACATCCTCACCAAAACTTGTTATCAAGGTTTTTGATTTTGTCAGTGTGAAAGTATAAAGTGGTAAATCCATTTTTTTAATTTTCACTTTGCTGATTGCCAATGAGCCCATTAAAACATGGGTCCCAAATATATTTCCAGCTTATCATTTTCCTTTATGCTTTGGTGATGATGTCTTTCCAATATTTTTTTCCATTAATTTTTGCTTTTCTATTTGTAATTTTTTGTTATCTGTTTTCTTTGTGTTTACCCTTTTTTCCTTTTTCTCCAGATTCAAAGATGAATTTTTAACTCATTTTTTCCAGTCTTCCTTTATTTTACTTTTTAAAAAATAGATATTTAAAGCTTTGCTTTCATCCTCAAGGCTTTCCTTGGGGGACAATGAATCATCCAATGCAGTAATTTAAATAGCAGAAAACTTAAGAACAACAGGCTGAAGTATGGAACAACTTTTTAAAGCCAGGGGATTCTTGTGGTTTCTTTTTTGTTATTATTACTAAAAATTTTTGCTCTGGTCAGTGTGGCTCAGTTGGTTAAGTGTCATCCCAAGCACCAAAAGCTTGCTGGTTCAGTTCCTGCTCGGGGCACATGCCCAGGTTTCAGGCTCCATCCCCTGTAGGGCTGTGCAAGAGGCAGCTGACTACTGTTAAGCTCTCTCATGGATATTCCTCTCCCTCCCTCTCCCTTCCTCTCTCTCCAAAAATTAATAAACTACTCTTTAAAAGAAGTTTTAGTGTTGACACTATTGCAGATTTAATTGTGTTTAAACTGGCATGCCTAGTAATCATGAACAAGTGCTTTTTCCAATTAAGAATCTTCAGCTCTGTTCCCTTCAGGTATTTTATAAATAAGGAAGTTAGAATTCTGTTAATAAGGAGATCAGTGAGCCCTAGTTAGCAGAACAACTTCTAGAAACATGACTGTGTGACTAGGGAGTTACCTTTAGGTAGCATCAACTTAGTTCAGTCTCCTCTAATTATGCCTCTCAGTACGTAAACCTCCTGTTTGTGTGTGTGAAAGGCCATAGTGGCTTAAAATATATGTAAGTATATGTAACATTTCCCTCTTAAATAAAATGACTTATTGGCAGGGACTTGCAAGCTGGTTCTATGGGGAGAAACCATTGACCAAATTTAGCTTTTTCTCTAACTAAAAATAATGTTGGAACCTGAGGTGATTCAATAAGACCATTTAACTTATGTACTTATGACTCATTGATTTTTCTAGCAAGTTTTTGGTCTTCTAAAAATATTTTAAGACCCAAAACTTTTACACAATAGGCCATTAGAAATCTCCACATCCCTTGCAGATATGAGAACCATGCACTACAATACCTTATAGAGTGCTGTCTTTGCAGACTCATGCATTTAGATTGGCTTCCATTATTCCAATTTCCTGGGTTTCAAGCCATTTTACTCTTTGGGGTCTTTGACTATCATTGTGTCCCAGAAATATGAAAAAAATATTGCCTTAATTGCAAATAGAAAACCATGTCCCTCTTTTTTTTTTTTTTTTTTAATATATATACAAACTTGGATAACACAGAGAATTAATCTATCTACAAAATTTCCATTCTTTGGACACCATAAAGAAAATACTATGAATCTGGAAACACAATTCCTACTGGAAGATGGAAATAGTTTGCCTTCTACTTTCTCTTTTTTGATTCTAGGATCAACCAGATCTGTCTGTGGCCATATTTTAATGGTCATCTTTTACTGCTAAAGTCATGAGGTTTTCTTCCCCCTAAAAGGCTATAAATTGAAAATGTTATACATTTATGTTAATAATGAGAGCTGAGAGTAATGATATGCTCATAATTGTTTAAAACTTGGCTATTATGGAAGGAAAAAAGTGAAACATAATAGTTGGGGCTTTCAAGGAAATTGTTCCTTTACATGGTAAATAAATTTCCTATTTCTTTTGGAAAACTAGATATATAGAAATATTTTTTGCTATCATTATATTAATTTTCTGTACTTTCTGGTCTATTTGTGTTGTATTTTCATTAGGAATTAATTAATTTTAATTTTACTAGTATTTAAAGAGAACATTTTTCCTGTGACTGAATGTATAGTCACATTAAAACTTTGAAGCAAGCAGATTTTATCATAATTAAATAGAAAAGTTAAAACTGAGATCCCTTGTTGTTCAAACTTACTTCATTTTTGTAAAGTTACTAAAGTAGTTTCATTATTCCATTTTGGATTTTGAAAGGAAAATGACAGAGTAAAAATAAGGGCTTAGAAATCAAGCTGTCTTGAATTCAAATCCTGGCTCTGCTACTCAGTAGCTACATGCACTTGAGCAATTTAGTTAATTGTCAGTCTTAGTTCCCTTTCCTTAAAATGGGAACAATAACACCTACTTCTGAGATTGTGTAAATATTGATAAATATATATTTTTGAAACATTTGATCTCTGAAAAATTTTCAGAGAGCTCATCAGCCCTGCTCTGAAATTCTGCACCTAATTTTGCATTTATTTATTTTCAAATTGAAAAAACTATTATAAGTGCACAGTTAAACAAGAGTATAAAATGAAAATAGGTCTCCCTCTATCCCGAGTCCCCTATTCTCCTCTCCAGAGGTACATCTGCCTACAAAATTCATTCAATTTCTTATTCTCTTTACAGAAATAATCAGCACACACACACACGCTATCTATACATAATTGTTCAGCACCTTGTTTTTTTACGTAACAATATATCTTAGCAATTGCCCCATAAAAGTGCACATAGAGCTGCCTTATTCTTCAACCTGGCTGCAAAGGACTCTCCTCTAGAGATGAACCAATATTTATTTGACCAGCCCCTTGTTGCTACTAATTTAGGTTTTCAGTGGTTTTGAAAACAACTTATTTATACAGTAAACATCTTTGGACATACATGATAGCATCATTGTACATGTGTATATCGATCCTAGTATGAAAACTTCATAGAAGGAAAAGGATGAAGTCAATAATTTCATTTTTACCATGCAGAGTGACTGTGAGAATTTAATGGAATAATTAAGATAAAGTGCTTACTACGGGGGGTTCAATACGACATAGAGCAAGCACTAGGTAAACATTCTATATTATTAGTAGGGCATCTATGGCTCAAGCTGGATCCAGCAGCCTCAAGGCATTCGTTACATTATGTCATTTTCCTTAAAGAGTGACAAGAATGTCAGTGACATGGACCTAGTAATTAGGTTTTAGGCTCAGTCAAAACTGAGGTCACTCAGTCAAATGAACATTTTTGTTCTACATGATCTAAAACAACCAGTATGACTTAACTTTTTATTTTTTAGTTGAACACATTGGCACGTTTTAGACATTTTTGCATAATCATTGAAGGCAAAAGAAGTTTGGGCCTTATCACTGAAGTTTATTCAATGTATTTATTACTGAAATCAGAACACTGAATTATCTCCTGATGAGAAAGCCAGCAGACTAGAAACTGGCTTATAATCTCCAGCATTAGGCACCTGCACCTTTGACATTAGAGCTGATGTATCGACTGCTAAGTGGTTCATGCCAAAGCAGGTGCCTCACAAATTTCACTTTCTAATTGGATTTTCCCCCCTTTTCGTAACAAACAACTCTTTATATTAGGAAAAACACTTCTTCCCTGCTGAGTGCTTAAAGGTTCAGCATTCAGGACAGGAGGCAGATTTATTCTGGTTTTTTATTTTCACATACTAGATTACTTTCTTCGTATTTATCGAGCATTCAGAATGTGAAAGATTCTATAACCTAAAGTACCTTGCTGCTTTTCTCTGGAGCCAATCATGAGGAAAAGAAACCATTAGAACTAACTAGATATTTATTTATATTTAAATGAAGGACAACCATGTGCCCCCCCCCCCCAGAAAAAATAGTCAAGTTATTTAAGCTCCTCACCCACCGTAATATCCATACTGAAGTTCTACAGTTACCCTGTGAGCCCAGCTTGGGGCTTTGTGTCTTTGTGGTTGCTCTGCCATAATGTGGAGAAAGTATATCTATTGTCCTATCTACTTTGAGGAGATTATCTGAATCTCACAACCCAGATTCTATTTATGGTCCTGGCTGCCGAGCTACTTCTGCTACTAGGCTGTTTAAAACAATCTGTGAACAGTTATTGTTTCTAATGGCCTGGGTGCTCGTCAGTCAACAATGGAAATCAATACCAGAAGGAGGCAGGAGCTTGAGGAGAAGGGGAGGGGTGTTTGCCTGGGCGGGAGGCTGATGCGACTGGCGCTGATCTGTTCCTTCCCTTCCACTCTTCCCCAACTCTCCAATCCTGTTTCCCTCTCCCATAGTTCCCATTCTCATAACCTTGGCCAAGTATTATGGACTGAATGTCTGCGTCTTCCCCCAACTTTTAATTTAAAACCCTCTCCCCCAAGGTGATGGCATGAGGAGGTGGGGCCTTTGGAAGATGATTAGGATTAGATGAGGCCATGAGAGTGGAGGCCTCATGAATGGGATCCACGCGCTTCCTTACAAGGGCTCACTCGTGAGTGTTGCTTCCCCTCTCCACTCCCCACCATGTAGGATACAAAGAGAAGGTGGCATCTGCAAACTAGAAGGCGGCCCTCACCAGAACTTGGCCACGCTGGCACTGTGATCTCATATTCCCAGCCTTATGAACCGTGAGAAATAAATTTTTGCTTTTTATAAGTCACCCAGGCTATGGGATTCTGTTATAGCAGCCCAAGTAGACTAAGATACCGAGAGAATTTCTTTCATCAAAGCTCATGTTATTTACATGAAAAGTAAATGCGCTTTGCATTTTACCATCTCTTCTGACTCCTTCGTTGCCTGCAAACATGTCCAGTTGAGCCTTTAGCTATAGGTTTTGTCCTGTTATCCTCAACAAATTTCTAGAATGAGTGTTCCCCACCCCTTCCCTCTACCTTCTCCTTACCCTACTCACATGCTTGTTCCTCAGCCCTTGATGTCTTACCTCTGTTTACACCACACAACTATCCAACACAGCCAACAGACCCATCACATTGCCTTGTTTAGTCTGCTGAAAATTCATTTAGAATTTTTGACTCAACAACCCACTACATTTTGACCTCTGTCTCCCATTTCCTGTGAAACTGCTCTTGCCTGAGTCACTAGTAATCTGTTTTCCATGCTATCCGTCCATAGTTGAGATTTCTCAGTTGACCCCTTGGAAGTGTTCCGTTAAGTCTTTAATATAGTTGATCCCTCTTCCTAGATGACACACTCCTCCCTTGTATTACAAAACACAGACTTCTTCTGGTTGTCCTCCTACTTCTCTGGCAACAGTTTCCCAGACTTCATTATTGTCTCGTCTTCCTCCACCTACCCCTAAATATTAATATTATTCAGGAATTTATTTTAGGTCCTTTCCTGTCCTTTTCTTCCTGGGAGTATGTGTAGTAAGCTTGTGCTCGTTTGAGGTTCTAGTTTTCATTTATATGATAATGGCTTCCAAATTTATATGCCTGGACTGGACCTCTCTCATACACATTAAACACATTTAACTGCCTACTAGACACCCTTTAGATATAATCTCAGATTTAACATCACAAGACTGGACCTCTTCCTACCCCTCATCAAATCAAATTAAACCATGCATTTGTTGACACACCTATATATACACACTCACACACACTATCCCTACCTACTTTTATGTTTTTTTACTTAGTGAATGGTAACCCCAACCACCTGGTGGCCAAGAAAAAAAACCTAGATATTTCTGTCGAGTCTGCTCTCCCACTCCTCCACTCCATCAAAGCAATCACTGAGTCTCTTCTTAATCCAAATGGATAGTATTGAGGAATAGGTCCTCTGAATCTCACTGCCCTGTTTTTCCCCTCTCTTTTCTATTCCCACATTGCTACCAGAGCGATTTCTATAAAATTAAAATCAGATAGTACCTCACTTTAAGACCCATCAGCTGCTTCCTATGACTCTTAAATTGAGTCCAAACTCCTTAATGTGACCATCAAGGCTCAGAATAATTGACCTTATCTTCCCGGCGTCCTCTCTTATTACTCTCCATTGGGTGTTTGCTGCTCCAGGCCACCGTGTTCTAGTCCTAAGCTGGAATTTCATACTGCCTGAAAATGCTTGTCCTGATTCCCTGTCCCCCATGATCTCCTGTCACTTAGAAGTCACTTTCTACTAGGATCCCTCTCTAACCCCCAAAGTCTAGGTAAGGTGTTTTGGAAATTTTCTGGATGCATTACACCCTGTGCTTCCCTCCTATCTTTCATAGCAGTTATCACCTTGCAGGGGACTGGTGGGTTTACCTGCCTGTATTCCTCACTGGACCGTAAGCTCTGTAGTATCAGAAGCCATTGGCCTTGTTTATCTCTATAACCGCAGACCCTCACACAGCGCCTGGCATATAGTAAGTTCCCCATAACAATTTACTAAAACAATGATTCCCAACTCTATGTGTTAGCCCTGGGTTATTTCCTATAATTTTGCTGCCTACTGGGCATTTTAAACGCATTTTTAGCTAATTCCTTCACTTTAATAAACCCCAAACCGAACTCCTCTTCTTCCAAAACTCCAGATTTTCTTTCCTCTCCATGGCAACACTATTGTAATCCCTAGGGCTCCAAACCCTGGCTTCATCTCTGACTCTTTTCTTTCCCTTGCCAGCCACATCAGTGAGTTGTCAAGCCTGTAGATTCTACTTTTTCAAAGTCTCTCCAAACTCTCTCTTTTACTATTCCCACTTCCACCATCCTAATAGAAAAGATTTGTTACATTTTGACTAGATGACTAAAATAGATGGTCTCGTGGGTTTCCGTCTCCAATATTCTTCCAAAATATCCCATTATTAGATTAATTTTTGTATATTTCTAATTATATCACTTTCTTGTTCAAAATTTTCAGAATCCCTATTTTTTATTTCATTAAAACCCAAATATTCAACCTAACATTTAAGGCCTTTACCAATATGACCACAATCTGGCTGTTCATCCTTATTTGTTACTATTTTCCTATAAGAATGTGATGCTTCAGTCCAACCACACCCTTCCACCAGCAAGTCCTGTACTTTTCTACCTGGGCACTTTTGTGTACTGTCTGCTACATTAGCAGAATGCTCTGCTTTCCATCTTTTTTCTTCATATGTTGGAAGCCTCCCTATGCATCAAATTTAATCATAGGGGCCGCCTCCACCATAAAGCTTTCCCTGGTTTCACTTGATGAAGTATGATCTCCCTGACTCTTAAATCCCCAGAATTCTTTGTTTCTCTCCTATGGTATGAATCAGTGCCCTATCAGTACTTGCTGGTTATTATAATCATATGACTCTAATACACTTTTTTTCTCTTTCTGTAAATTCATTGATGATAGGGATGATGGCTTCCTTATTTTTGTTATAAACCCACCCAGCACCAACCAACTTATAGTGTAAGGACCCACCAAGACAGAGGCAGGCCCCTAGGCCCCGGGGCAGGACAAAAGGCATACATGGGTGACTCAGTAAACTGCAGAGGGTGGAGGCAGTTCCAGGAATTAACTTAAATAGGTGGGTTTGACAAATACCAGGTGCACTCAAGCTTCAGGCGCCTGTGGTTAAGAAAGATCCTGAGCCCACCCTTCCTAAAGAATTTACAACCCTTGCAAGGATAATGATTGCTTGCTCACTGTAACCCTATATCAGCTTGTTGTAAATTTAGATCAGGGTTCGAGTCAGAATTCCACTGAGTTGGATACAACCGAACCCCAGCTAGCTGGAATAAAAGTCGCTTTTGCTGTTACATTATCAGCTCTGGAGTGATTGTCTTTCCGCCACATAGGGGATCTGATTCTCGGACATAACAATAGCACCCCTTATACATAGCAATATATATATATTACACACCAGAATGCACAAGGTCTCACACATTAACTGCCTCCTCGAAGAAAAGAATGAAGGAACACCCGTCGCCCTGCTCTCGTCTTTGCATATATTCGTCAGGAAACGTACAACGATACACTAGTCATGGCTCTACTTTCATATTCCCATGGCACATAAGACATGTCTCCCTCCTTCAGCCCAGAGCCCTTTTGTAAACTAATCAAGACTAGAGACACTGCTGGATCAGCCCCGCACTCTCCCGCGTGTCAGACAGATTCCCTCTATCGAGTTGGCTGGACGAAAGGGGGCCTCTCCTGGGAATCGCCTGCATCTCTGTGTCTCCCGGGGCTTCAGGTAGGTCCCAACTTCGGGCCACTTCCATGGGCTTAGCCTTTCCTAGGCAGGATTCGTTTCCAGATGAAGTCCCTCCACTCTGGGACTTGGGACTGAGGGCCGGTTTTGCTGGGCCTGAACAAAAGGGACTTCATGCCTGACTTGCTCCCCAGGGACAACAAACACGGTCACGTGGGCCCTCACCAAGGCACATTTGCGAACTGAGGAAGACCCGGCATTTCCATCCTTTCCCCGTTTAGACTAACGGGGAGCCCAACTGGGGCAGCTACCAGGTTCACAGGGAAACAGGCGAAAGTTTGGCAAGTCTTTGGGAGACCTAGCAACAAAACTCAATTCCCCCACCCCCTTTCCCATCCATTTGAAATGCAGGTTCCTTTAAAGCAGCATGAAATCCCTGGCAACTTCTTGTGCCCTTTCAACAAATCAGCTCTAGGAAGGGAGATGACTCACTCTCCTTTGTCCCTGAAAGCCAGAGCCAACTCGGGCTACTGCAGTCTTGGCATCACAAAAGAACAGTTTAGCCCAGGTCCCCTCACTGACTCCAATCAGTCTCCTTGCTGCTTCCAACGGCCTCAAAGAGGGGGTGTGTGCACTCTAATGATCACTGCTCTCCTGGAAATACCTATCTGACGGCCTGTATGTGGAAATGTGCCCGTTCACAAATGGACACCTCTACTTGCCAAGTAAAGGCCAAGGCAAATGAAAGAATGCTTCTTCCTTTGCAGTGAGTGGACTTTTTTTTGCAATTGGGGAGATCAGCTCTGGCAAAGTATAAACTGCTTCTGCTGACTCTCAGCAATTTGTTAATTTGGGAACTGCTTGCTTTCTGTGGTTCAGTAGAAAAGATGGAAAAGTTGAGTATATATGTAATTTTATGTATATGACAAATACGTAAATATACATATGCATACATGTTTTTTAAAAAATAAAATGTGTCTGCTGACTCTTTGTATTATTGGTCTGTAAACCAGTCCTGGGTTGGCCTGGAGCAAGAGTAGTGATGGAAAATTGACACCCAGGCACATTTCATTGCCTGATGGATGGGAGAAGTCACCCAACCATGTTGCCTCATTTTTCTCAGAAGCAAGAGGGGCTGTACCTCTGCTCAGAGGAAATAGATCACAGGGTCAGAGGTCATAGGTCACTAGTCTCTAAAGCTTTATGACATGTAGCTGACAGTTATTTCCCTTAGATGGAGAAACAGCAGAGAGAAAACCGTGCTTATTCTCTGTCTCACATCCTCTCGCTCTCTGAATTTAATTTCCTTGTTGTTACATTCAATCCCCAAGCATTGCTTTCTTGTGTTTCTATTATTTATTCTCCCCATTCTCATTCCTTTTCACTACTGTTTGCTCTAGCATCCTATTTACCTTTTCCCAGTTGTGTTATTATTGTTTTATTTCTTTCAGAAAGCTCTCTCTCCTTCCCCAAGAACTCTCTGTTAGCGATACCTTGCTTATTGACAAATTCCTGCCTCCTCGGAGAAACGCTGGATTAAATTATAGAGATAAATTCTTTGTGCTCTCGTAATTTTTTCTATTATTAAGTTTATTTTCGTAATTATATATATATATATTTATGTCTACAATTTGGTTTGGCTTAGATGAATGGATATAGACAGAAGGGAACAATAGCTATACTATCTTTCTTTTTTCCACATTTATTTCCAATTCTTGCTTTCTATTTTATTCAAAAATATAAAATGTTTAGATGAAAATGAAGCTGGAAATAAAACCCACACCATTATAGGTTTTTCAGCAAATCTAACAATAAAATAAACCTCAGTACATGCATCTAGGTAATTTACTTGAGAGGACGTATTTCTGAGTATTAATGGAAAGTTGTCTATTTGAGTCGTTTAAACAGCAGAAGGATTAAGGATAAAATAAAGAGTAGAGCAGCAGAATCTAATGAGCGAGCCTCACACACACTTCAAGAAAAATGCAAATTAAAAAAATAGGCCTGGAAGAGCAGTGCAGGAAGCAGAGGCAGGCGCTGCAGGTGAACCTGGCAGGAGCCGGGCCCCACGCCCATGGCCAGCTCAGGGCCGCGGGGGTGCCGTCCCCTCGCAGCGGCCGGCGCCCCCGGCTTCTGTCCAGGCCCCGGGCGGCTCCGGGCTCGGGCGCGCTCCGCGAGTCGGCGGCTGAGTGAGGCCGTCGGAGCGGCCAGGCTGGGCTCCCACTGCCGCACTGTTCCGCCCCGTGTCTTGTCCTTACCAAGCTGCGGCCTGTGTCATACTTCCCGTGGCCTCCCCGTGTGCCGGGCTCTCTCACATCAGGTGTCACGCCCTGTTCCTTCTGGCTGAGGCGACCCTGCTCCCCACCCGCCTTCACCTCCTGTCCCGTGGTGTCCTTGGCGGACCTTCCTCAGGGACCGTCAGTTCCCGCGTGAACTCCACTGGAGCTGTCCCTTTGACTGGCCTGTACCTCCCTCCAGTCTCAAAGCTTCTCGAGGGCAAAACGAGGCTCACATGTCCCCACATCCTCAGCGTCCTATCCAGAGCGCAAGGCGGAGCAGGCGCGACCGCAGGGTTGTGGAATAATAATAAATGAGTGAGCATCACCAATGGAAGGGACGGAGAGAAGAGAGAAGCGCACAGTGGTGAGAAGGGATGTGCCGCTGCAGACAGCTCATCGCACTGACCTCACGGCTACACGGCACAGTGCTATCAGAAGGCTGCGTCGGCTTTGATTCTAGTGCCTTCTCATGTGCACCGTCTGGTCAGACATGCCTGCTGTCCCGGGAGGTCGAAGGTAGCCATGAGGTTGGTGAGGACGGCACTTAGCTGGATTACAAATGACTGGAAGGGACACGACGGACACTGTGTGCAGGCATTTCCCCAGCCATGGATGGAAGACAATTTAGTGGGTGCCCTGCTCTATCTGCTGGAGCCTCTTTTCCATTACCCGCTAATACATTCCTTTTCCTCTGGTTAGAGCTATAATTTTATGGACTCCATGAAAATACTCTATTAATATCTACTTCACTGCCATGTCTCACAACATCCTTCTTTTTTGTTTTTCTTTGTTCCTTTCCTTATTTATCAGTAAGATCGGATCCTTCAAGGATCAATTCACGTTTCTCTGCCTCCAGGCTAATCTAAGACTTCCAAACTAACCCAAGCCTGTCATCTTCAGAGCACCTGGAATATCGCCACCTACATATAACACAACCAATGTGGGATATAATTTTAAATAGCGCTGTATTGTCCACTGCCTTATCCATTCATTTTGTCACCCAACCAAACTATAAACTATGTCAGAGCAGGGATTGAATTTAGATATTTTGTAATCTTTCACAGAATTTGACCTGATAACATGCTGTTTACTCAATGAATACTTGCTGATTGAGGAAAAAGGGTCTGTAGATAATTTAAAATATATATATATGTTTATGCTGGGTTGGCATGGCTCAGTGGTTGAGCTTTGACCTATGAACCAGGTCACAGTTTGATTCCCAGTCAGGGCACATGCCCGGGTCGCCTGCTCGATCCCCAGTAGGGGGCGTGCAGGAGGCAGCCGATTGATGACTCTCTCTCATCACTGATGTTTCTGTCTCGCTCTCCCCCTCCCTCCTTCTTTCTGAAATCAATATAAACACTATATGTTTATGAAGTAACATGTTCTCAAACAGCTTTCTAATTGTCCTCCCCAAATTTCTGCCTTTGTTATAAAATTTGGCACATCTTGGTTCTGTGATCTTAAATGTATCTATGTATAAATGGAGTTATGGGTATAAATACAGAGATTTAGAAATCGCTATTTCACCACTTTATTGTAAACTTTCTATTCAAGAAGTTCTTACACTCGCATGCTTCTTTTCTCTCATTCATTCCGAGGAGGGCATGATAAATAGTTGTTTGCTGCCCTCTGAATAATAGATTGTCACAAATGCTACTTCTGGTGTTCTCCTTTCTCAGCTAAACCTTAGCGCCTTTCGACATTTAAATGTCTTGAACAGATGCTCAGTAATATTACTTGGTGGCTGGGCATAATTTATAGTGCTTATTTATGGAAGCAGATGAAAATAGAAGCATTATGTATTTTTAAAGCTTTTCTTTCACATATGGTATGCTTTAAAGGGAGTGAGGATATGGATGAATGAATAGTTGAATGCAGCTAATATTCTCATTTCAGTCCCATCTAAAGAGGGGAAACACAGGAAACATAATGGAAGCGAAAATGCATGAGATGCTATTTTACTATTAACTCAGACCTTTCTTATGCCAGATTGTTGGAGGAAAGCTTTTGTTTTCTTGATGATGGGCATCTTCTTTGAATTTTGTTAGCTAGACAGGTTTCCTCTCTCCGTGGCATACACAGACACTGTGGGCTTTCACACACCTTAGGTACAGTAGCTGGCTTGGATCTCTAGGCATTGTGTGCCCTTCTGATTGGTTTCTGGGAGGGAAGATTATGCTCCTATTGATCTATTACATGCTATTATTGATCTATTCAAACTGTCAAGGATTCAGAGAGCTACACATGCGACCATACGCCCTGTAATAGTGGTCACCACATTAAAATGTCATTTATATTACTGTCTTTCTGAACCCACACTATGCACTCCTAGTTATCAGGAACTCTTTCTGATTTATCTTTCTATTGTAGTCTGGCATAGAGCAGATGCCCACTAAACATTTCCTGAGTGTATGAACAAATAAAGACCAGTAAATTCATATCTACTTAGATATTTGAGGGAAGTCTTTATACTTCCTGGAGCCACATAGAACAGAGGGAACATTTATTATAAAGAGATGCTTATGCTGTATCTGGAGCACAGCAGATGCTACCTCAATCAATCCTTTCAAGAAATCCATGAGCTCTTCTCTTATTTACTACCATTTATTGATTATTTACCATGTGATATACACCATGCCCTGTCTTTTAAAACATTTCTTATTTAATATACTTCTTTTTTAATTTAAAATTTTATTTTTCAATTATAGTTTACCTTCAGAATAATTTTGTATTGGTTTCAGATGTATAGCCCAGTGGTTAGACAATTAGAGACATTACAAAGTGTTCTCCCTGATGTTTCCAGTACCCGCCTGGGACCATACATAGTTATCACAATATTATTGCTTCTATTCCCTATGCTGTACTTTACATCCCTGTGACTACTCTGTAACTACCAATTTGTACATCCAAATCCCTTCACCTCTTTCGTTTAATATTTTTAATGATCCTATGATGCAGGCATTATTGTTCCCATTTTTAAAATAAGGAAGTTGAGGCTCAAAGAGAATATAAAGGATTTAAATCCATATCTGCCTGACACCAAAACCCAAATAGTTTCTACTTTACCATCTTGTCTGGGAGACAAAGCAGTTGGGGCAAAAGGTTATTTATGTGACTTCGCTGCTTTCTTTGTTTTCCCCTGATATCTCTGTCTACCATTTCCTTCCTGTGTATCTCGCATTAACTCCCCTCTAGGCAGAAGACTTATTATTCACTGTCAAATATAGAGAAGCCTTACTGGCCGTCTTGGAGGCTGCTAGTCCAATGCTAAGTCTATAAATATATTCCTTTGGGTAAAAATCCTTGGTCCAATCAGTTGTGACCAAATTCTTAAAGTTACATTTCGGGAAGCTTGGCCACCGTTGCACAAGCACCTGCCTTGGTATCATTTCCCAGAAGGGGCCTGGGGGTCTGGCAATTGTTCTGAATTTCATGAGTGGTCCAGTCACATACAGAAGATGCTCCCAGAGGTGTGAGACCTTCATCAGTAGAGTCATTTTAGCATAGCTTTACTAAAGCTGTTTCAAAGTTTAATTGAATCCACTAGATTTAATTTAAGGAGCTATAGTGGACTAATTCCAATGTACTGTTAGATCCAGTGTAGCAGCACAATATTATACGTAACCATGTGTGTTTGTGTGTGTGTGTGTGTGTGTGTGTGTGTGTGTGTGTGTATACAGCGGGGAGGCATTGGGATGTAGGAGCTGGGTGGTGAACTGAAAACATTATTTTAACCTTGTTTTTATACCATAATAGACAGGTCTTAGTACTGTCCCTTATGAAAGACATAAGAGTAAAGAAAGGGAAGGTAACTAAATTAGCAAAAGATAAAGAGGTTGCGATGCTAGTAAAAGTGGATCCTAAGATGGAAGGAGAAGTCAGCTAATTCAATTCCCTGACCTATGTGAAATGCCATTTCCATTGTCATCAGTGACTATCAACTATCCTCAAAAGGCTAGATTAGGAAATTATCATTCTTCATTTTGCAAAGATTAATACCAAAAGGGGAGGAATCAAAACTGTTAACATAGGAAGGCTTTGGGTAAGGTGTAGTCACTGCAGAGCAAAATATCAGACATAAAGGCATCTCTTGAACCTGAGAGATGGGTGTGTGTCTGTGGCATTTAGCCAGGTAGGGATGGAATGTAAATTGGACTTCTTGTCATAAGACCTGGATTCCAGTCCAGTCTCTGTCATTAGCTAGCTATGTATCACTGGGTTGTACACATGACTTCTCATCTGTAAAATAAAGGAGCAGGACTAAATCCTACTTATTTTATTTTCCAGGAATAAAAATTACATGACCTAAAGAAAATATTTACTTCTGACAGTGGATCAAATGTAGAACACGTTGCCCTAACGCTGTATTGACGAAAAATAAAAATAATTTCCAGGGATGTGGATTTCAAGCTTTCTATCATCTTCTCTACTAAAAATTAGGTCATTAATGTATCTTTCCCATAGGTCTACTCCACATCTTTTTTGAACCCGACATTTTTCTTTGTAAGATCAACTGGCTTGTTCCTGGCCCTTCCTGCAAACTCGTTGTTGGGGTAGAGAGGTGTTAACATTCACAAAGGTAATACCAAGGCTATTCTGTACCTTATACAGACGGGGACTGCACACAGGCACCCACCTGAGGAAGCAGGCAAGCGATGTGCCTTTGTGGGGGTGCATCCACCGGAAGGCAGGCGCGCCTTTTTAAAATTCACTCCAAGGTATAGTGTGAGCTTGGGGTATTCTGGGAGACGGGAGTCACCCATTTGTTGCATGATCTGAAAAAGTCTGAACTGTACTAACACTGTGGCCATCCATTACTCACAAAATTAATGACAAAAATATACATCACAAAACTAATGACAAGAAGCTCTTCCTTTAGGGCTAAAAGAGGAACAATTCAGATCAATTCCACTTAAGGGGCCAAACATTTCAGGCAACTCAGATTAAACTTTTGCATTAGCCTATACCGTTGGAATAATAGTACATTATTATGGAAGGACACATTATTAAGCAAAATTTATTGTTCAAAATTTCCTCTGGGCTTACGTTGAATTCCTGCTGAATGATCGCAAAGGAATGAAACAGATGACATACCCTGCATTAAGCCTTAGCATGCACAGTACAGTCAAAAGCAGATTCAAACACTCTCTGTAGGTGCCATGCCTGGCAGAGAAAGAGAAATCTCATGAAGCATTGTTGATATTCCTTCTCCCTTATGAAATATTTGATAGACTTTTCTGTAGATACTCTGCAACCTATTTGTAGTTCAGATTGCAAGTGTGATGTGTACAGCTGCCCTAGAATTTCATGGAAAATGTAAATTGTCCCAGCTCCTTTCCAAATCAAATTAGACTGAAAATGGCTCCCCTAGCTCTCCCTTCAACCATAAGATGTTCCCATTAGTGCCAATTAAGGCTGAGACCCTGGCAGTCTGTATGCATGATTCATTAATGAGCAGCCTCATTTACAGCAGAGAAAGCAATGCCAAGGAGCAGATGCAATCATTTCTCACCTCCTCGACAAGGACCCATGGCCTACAAACTGCTGACCTCTCACCACAGATAAGCTTCCCTCCCTCTGGCCTGTGGCAGTGTGTGCTCAGGGGACAGTGGTCAATGGCAACCAGGAGAATGAAATCCTGCCTCATATCCCAGGTCCCATGTTCACTTCACACCAAATGTGACCAGGACTCTAACCCTCCCTTCTCAAATGAAATTCTTGATTCAATTAGAATGGCGCAGAGAAGCCGAGATCTCTATTACTCTGTAGAACATTGCTTCTCTACAGGGTACCCACTTCATCGACACCCTCTAAATCTGTAGAATATCCTGTTAGTCTCATTACTAATATGAGTCCAGTAATCAAACTGGCTCAGCTAATTTAGAACCTCTGTGTCAGAGAGGCTGATTTTTACAATCTATATGTACATATATTTAATTTTGCCTAAGTATTTCATTGATATGACTCCATATACCATAGTTACTATTCGATAGTAACAGCCAAGACATTTTTCCCCCTATACAGCCACTTCCTTCCTATTCTCCAACTTAAACAGGGTTACAAACAAAAAGTGGCTGGGAGGCGGGGTGCCAGCCACAGTCTCCCAAATTGCCATAGTCAGAAGAGTAGAAAGAAGGTACCGCCAAATTCAAGAAGTCAACTAACAGTAACACTCTTTAAAATGACAAAGGGGCTCTCTCTGCCTTTGAGGGAAAAACACTCAGGGCCCAACAATCTCTTTTATCTGTGAACTTGGCAGGCATCTTACCCCTCACTCCCATCTTTCCTGCTCCCAGAGTTGAGCGTGAGACAAATTTGTTTTAAGCAGCATCAGATTCTAAACAAAAATCTTTAGGTTTTAATTTTCATTTCCACTTACTTCAAGTGGAAACTGGGATGAAATAGAATTTTATATTCTCTATAAATAATAGTAGAAGTAGCATTGAAAGGGAAGTGTGCCTGCTATTTAAGAGAGTCAATTGTTTTTCAAGCACCATTAAGCCTTTAGAAATAGTACATTTGATCAATAACCCAGCTGAGCTATTAACAAGCATGTGACCTCAGACAAGTCCCTAACTCTCTACAGGCCTCAGTCTGCTCATCTGTAAAATGAGAGCATTACATTAGATTTTCTCTGTGCATCTTTATAGCTCTAAGAGGCTATGATTCTATATGCTAATTGAAAATGACTCTTACCGAGGTGATAAAAATCAGTGGCCCAAAACACTGGTGGAATGAAGACTATTTCCAGTGTTTTTTTCTTCTGGATGAAGATGGAAATAGCAATTATTACCTGGGGCCTTGGGGGCTACTTGCTTGTACTCAGGCTCTCTAAATAAGTTGAGATGCATTAATTGGCTATCTTCTGGGTCTAAATCTGCCTCTAAATTGATTGGGGATTTTATATTTTCCCTGTGAGATACAGCAATGGTTATGTGCTCAAAAGAAGTTATAGTTAAACAAGGAGACGTAGCTCTGCTCCCTGGAGGGTCTAACTAGAACAAAACTCAGCCCTGCTCAATCCTCTGATAATTTTCTAGGATGGAGGGCCTGAAAATTACTCAGGCAAGTTATACATCTCTGATATATTTAAGTAAACTGAAAAATAATTTTATCTCTCTCATAGAGTCAAGATGATGCCAAGTAAACTGTGTAAACTATACTAAGATTTATTATTAATCATCCACACCCAATACTGCAAAGGCTATTCAGGAGGCTATATATCCTTTTATGCTTGTGACTCGCCTTTATTTTAAATACTATATATTAGTAGCCAGAGGGATTCAGTGACTATAATGCTGCGTTTTTCCTAAGACTATGTAGTCAGATTAAGCAAAGTTTATTAATACCAATGTATTCTTTTCAGAGCAAAGCAAAAGCCCATGGACTTAGGGACAGAAGTTTCGCAGGGCTAAATGCGTCCTTACAAACCTCTATTGCAAAGGGTGATAGGACTTTGGATTTGTTCCCTCAATGGCTGTATCAGTGGAACAAGTGCTATAATTTCATTTCTTGGGAAACTCTTTAGATAACCTCTCACACAGAATTATAGCTTCTACTAAAAATGCGTATTCTGTCCCAAAGCCTTTTTCCTCTCTTACTTTAATATGAAACAATTGAGAGTCATATGAGCAAATTGGGAAGGAATTAGTATTATCCTTGTCAGCATCTTTAGGGGGCCTGATTAATACAAGAACCACTTCCTCCCGGCTAATGATAGTACGAGCTGCGGGAGCCTTCCCCAAACAATGGTGCGATTCAAGTCCTTTGTATCCAGTGTGTTTTTGACAGACTGGTTAATAGGGGCTGCTAAAGGAAAGTATTCCTCTCAATTTCAATCACAAAGCAGCCTCTAAGGAAATCCTCAAGGCTGGTAAGGAGGCTCAACCGACTTAAAATATCCAACTCACCTGTGACACTCTTGCCTTCCTAGTGATGCGGAGTAGAGAAGAGCAGGTTCTCCCAGAGAATCTGTAGAATGAATGAAGGCGAAAGCTCACTTACTGTAGGACAGAGGGAGAAAATCTCCAAGTGAGCTGAAAAATCTTTAAAAACTTTAAAAACCTTAAATCCTTCTTTACGTGATAATGCAAGAAATAATGAAAGCTATCATGTGTTGAAAGTTAGTGAATGCTACAAAATGTATGTTTTTAACATATTCAATAATTTAATCCTTATATAAACCTTAAAAGGCAATTAATAGGACTATATAATATGTAAATAGTTTTGTCTTGTATTTACTTAATATTGTTAGTTTGCATTTTCTTACATCAATATTTTTTAATTTGATTTTTAAAAGCTATTAGCATCACATCACTTGGGTAATTTATGACTTTATCGATTCATTCTAACATGCAAAGTTTGCTTGGAAATTACCCCTTTGGCAAAACAGAGCAGAAAAGATTCAGGAAATATAGTAGGGGACAGGTAAGCAATGCATATAAGTTTTATTGTGTAGTTTCACAATGGTTCCAATCGAATAAGAGCCTTTTTCTTTGAAAGATTTTTAGTTGTATTTGTTATTGTGCCAACGTGGCTATTGATAGATTTGGCGCCTCTTACAGACTATATTGTATGTGTGCTGCTTGCCCCAATTCGTATGTTGAAGTCCTAGCCTTCATTGCCTCAGCATGCGACTGTATTTGGAGATAAGGCCTTCAAAGATGTTACTGAAGGGAACCTAAGTCCCAAATAACCGACATTTGTGATTTTGTCACACTGTTATCCTGGGTGCTCCTATGCATCCTGGAAAGTAAGGCCTATTTTTAAATAATATCTTTTATTTATTTTTATTTATTTTTAAACTTAATTTATTGGGGTGACATCAGTTCACAAAACCGTACAGGTTTCAAGTGTACAACTTAATAAAACATCATCTGCACACTGCATTGTGCGCGCATAGCTCCAAGTAAAGTCTCTTTCCATTCCCATTTTCCCTCCTTTGCCCGCCTCCACCTACCCCAGCCCGGTTTTCCTCTGGCGGTCACAACCCTGCTATGTTTACGTGTTATGTATATATGTCTTTTGGCTAATCTCTTCACCTTCTTTCACTCAGACCCTTCAAACCCCTCCCATCTGACAGCAATAAATACTATTTTTTAAATATTTGTCACAACACTTTTTGACTGTGCCTTGATTAAAAACTTTACAAAATACAAAGGCATATGCTATCATTTTTAAACGCAGAAGAGATATAATCAATCACATGTTCACACAGGCACACACACACAAATACACTTACATAAACATTTTCTCAGACACTGCCACTGGTTACCCATTGAGGAGTTTAATCCCTTTTAACACTGAGAAATATTTTCTTATATAGCTGATCTCAATCTCTAATGTGGCTGGCAGTCTATCTATTTTTTCCCTTTAGGTCCACAGTACAAAGAGGGAACAGCTGGTCCCAATTCTTTTTATGTCAGTTTTTCACATACTGGGGGACTTAGTAGTGAAATAGGTCATGCCTGTCGATAACAATAGCAGACTTGAATTTTATATAACCTTGACTCTTTTAATTCCCTATACCTGGGAAATAGAGGGTGGGGAATAACTGGTGTTTGGCAGGATTTTACACATTGCCCATTACCTTTTTTTTTTTTTTTTCCCTAATAAAAATGTGTCCTCATCAGATTTATCCTAATTCTTTAGTAAAATGTCCAGGGGGAAAAACACCAGAATAATCAATAAAATTTCTTCTGTTATTGAAGAAAATTCATGAAAAAAAGACAAGCAGGTCTTTTGGCCTCTCCCTTGCTAAGCATATTTTCTTTAACGCTGGTGACCCTGTGATTCTCGAGTCGTTAACCTTTACATTAACAATAAAGGATTTGGGAGTCTGGCTTCTACAGAATAGTTTAGTAAGACTGTGAATTTAGCCTGTGGAAGATGAAGCTGTCTCCGGGTAGATAGTGCTAGAATGGAGTTGAATTCTTGGACACCCTGCTGGTGTTGGAGACTGTTGTCGGCGTGGGGTGAGCCCGGACCCCATGGTAAAACTGGGTCTTATGTGCATGTTGAATGTTTACCAAGACAGACATATGTTGGGTATAAATAAGTATCACTAAATTTCAAATACTAATATCATAGAACAACTCTTCTTTGACTATAATAAAACTATTATGAATCACTACATATTTGAAAATTAAACAGTACACTTTAATCCACAAGTTAAAGAAGGAATTGTAGAAAAACATAAAATATTCTGAACTAAATTACAATAAACAAAATATTAACATGTGTTTGATGCACCTAAAAGAGTATTTAAAATTATTTTTTGTTGTATTTTTCTTTAAATACTATATTGGAAAGATTTCAGGATTAAGACAAATTATCAAAGTTTTCACTATGAGAATGCAAGCAAATTGGATTTATTGATGTTTTTAAAAGATTTTTTATTTATTTTTAGAGAGAGAGGAAGGCTAAGGGGGAGAGAGAAGGACAGAAATATCAGTGTGAGAGAAACATCACTTGGCTACCTCCACCCCTTACCGGGATCGAGCCTGAAACCCGGGGCATCTGCCCTGACCAGGAATCAAACTGGCAACTTTTTTGTTGCACAAGATGACACTCAACCGACTGAGCCACACTGGTCAGGGCAGAATTTAAAATAAGTAGAAGACAAAATAAAGAAGAGAACAGATATCAGCAAAAGTAGAAAACAGAAATAGAGAAAACATGGAAGTTGAGAAAATTAACAAAACAAAAACTAGTTCTTTGAATATGTAAATTAAAATTGATAAGCACCCGGCAAAACTGATCACATAAATAAAGGGGAAACCTAAATTACCTACTCAGGAATAAAAGACGGAATATCTATATGTACTAAGAAATGTAAGGAATAATAAGGAGCCTGGCCGGGCGTGGCTCAGCGGTTGAGCATCGACCTAGGATCCAGGAGATCGCTGTTCGATTCCTGGTCAGGGCACATGCCCGGGTTGCGGGCTCGATCCCCAGCAGGGGGCGTGCAGGAAGCAGCCGATCAATGACTCTCTCATCATTGATGTTTCTCTCTCTCTCTCTCTCCCTTCCTCTCTCTGAAATCAATAGACATAATATATTAAAAAAAAGGAATGATAAGGAAATATTATGAACAATTTTATGCCAATAAATTTGACAACTTATATAGTGGACAAGTTCTTTCTTTGTAAAGCACAATTCTCTAGAAAAATGACATAAAAGCAGATGTAAATCTGAGTAGATTTATACCTATCAAAGAAAATATATTCGCTATTTAAAAAAATCTCCTAAAGAAAACATCAGGCTTAGATAATTTCACTACTAAATTCTATCCATCATTTAGTGAAAAATAATATCAATATTAAACAAATTATTTTAGATAATAGGAGAAAATATTATTAGACTCATTTGATGAGGTTAACACAATCCTGACAGGAAAATCTTACAAACATATTACAAAAAAATTACAGAGCAATAGCCCTCATAAACTTAATGCAAAAATCCTTAACAAAACATTTACAGACAAAATGCATTAATGCTTAAAAATGATAATGCATTGAAGCTGTGTTTTTCAGAGTTCTCCAGGAAAACAGAACTAATAGGAATATAATAAGGAATTGGCCCAAGATCTGCAGGGTGAATTGTCAAGCTGGAAACTCAGGAGAGCTAATGGTTTATTTCTAGCCCAAGTCAAAGGTCTGAGAATCAGGAGAGCAGATGGTGTAGTTTCTTTCTCGGGGGCAGCAGGATAAGACCCAGGCAGAGCTGATGTTTCAGTTAAAATCCAAAGGCAGGGAAAAAACTACTGTCCCAGTGTGAAGGCAGTTAGGCAGGGAGAATTCTCTCTTAGCTGGTGGAGGGTCAGCCTGTTCATTCTATTCAAACCCTCCACGGATGGGATGAAGCCCACTCAAATTAGGAAGGGAAATCCTCTTTACTCATTCTACAGATTTAATATTACACTTATCCCAAAACACCCTCACAGAAACGCCCAGAATGCTGTTTGATCAAAAATCTAGGCACCCCCTGTCCCAGGCAAGTTGGCACATATTCCACCTCTTGTCAACTTGGCACCCTTCTGCATCCCCTGAAGCCATATGTAACCTCCAAATAAAGATAGTAACAAGGTCCTAATTCTGCTTAACATGATTCAGCTTTCCTACCTACCACTGAAAATGTATTAAGCTGTATCCACTTTGGGGCAGTGCCTGCAAATCGTGCAGAATCATCTGTAAACCAGGCCCAAATCTTCTCTTCCTCTGTCAGTTGATCATAGGGGACTCCCCATGAGCCCTAAGTGCAGACGGAGGAAGAGAAAATAATGTCATAGGAGTGGAGGCCATGTGCATGTTGGCCACCTCTTCATGTAACTTACCCACATTTTCAGGGCCTGCTGGGTCCCGAAGATGTAAATACCACTTCCATTTGATGATGGAGGACTTGTTGTGAACCAACTTTATGACTTGTTGTGCACCAACTTTATGACTTTATGGGTCAAATAAGGTCCAGTTCAGGGTGGGCAGCTTAAGTTACATGTTAATTTGGTGGCCCATGTTTAAACAGTTTAACCTCTACTAAGGCCTGGTAGTGGGCCAAGAGCTGTTCCTCAAAAAGAGAGTAGTTATTCACAGAGGATGGTAGGACTTTGCTCCAAAATCTTAAGAGCCTACATTGCGATTCACCTATTGGGGCCTGCCAAAGGCTCCAAAGAACACCTCTATCTGCCATTGACACTTTAAGTCCTATTGGAACTACCAGATCATATGCCCAATTGGCAGATCAGCTTGTCTGGCAGGCTGGACCTGTTGCAGAGCCTTCTCTTGATCTGGGTTCCACTCAGAACTAGCAGTAACTCATTAAATGGGCTGGAGTAACACTCAAGAGTATGAGGAATATGTTTCTTCCAAAATCCAAAGGGGTCCACGAGGCATTGTGCTTTTTTTTTTTTTTTTTTTTGGTTGTAGGAGGGGTCATATGCAACAAGTTATCCTTCATTTTAGAAGGGATATCTTGACATACCCCACACCAAAAAAATTCACTGAGGTATGAGGCCCTTGAATTCCTGTTGGGTATATGTCCCATCCTCTGACATGCAAATATCTTGCCAATAAGTCTAAAGTCATGGCTACTTCCTGCTCACTAAGTCAAATCAACATAATGATATCAATGCAATGGACCAGTGTGATATCTTGTGGAAGGGAAAGGCAGTCAAGATCCTTGTGAACTAAATTATGACACAGAGCTAGAGACTTGATATACCCTAGAGGTGGCACAGTGAATGTATATTGCTGGACTTGCCATCTGAAAGCAAACTGCTTCTGGTGGTTCTTATTTATAGGTATGAGGGGGAAAAGCATTTGCCAGATCATTAGCTGCATATCAGGTACCAGGTGATGTGTAAATTTGTTCAAAAAAAAAGAAAACCACATCTGGAGCAGCAGTTACAACTGGAGTCACCATCTGATTAGGCTTACAATAATTTACAGTTATTCTCCAAAACGCATCTGTCATCTGCACAGGCCTAACAGGCGAGTAGAATGAGGATGTGGTGGGAATCACCACCCTGTGCTAATGGGAGCACTAATCTCTGCAATCCTAGGAGTAGAGTATTGCTTCTGGTTTACTATTTTCGTAGGTAGAGACAGTTCTAGTAGTTTCCACTTGGACTTTTTCACTTAATAGCACTCACCCCAGTGGTTAGAAAAGTGAAGATTTTGCCAATTGATGAGTAGGTCTATTCCAATTATGCATTTTGAAACTGGGAAAATAATTGCAGGATGGGTTTAAGGACCCACTGGGCACATTGTGAAATGGACCTGAGCTAAAATCCCATTGATCCCCTGACACCCATAAGCCCTTACTCTAGCTCTTAGACCACAGTGATGTTTTGATTCTCCTGGAATTAATGTCAGTTCAGAGCTGGTGTCCAGTAGTCCCTGAAAGGTCTAAATGTTTCTTTTTCTCCAATGTACAGTCACCCTGGTAAGTGGCTATATGTCCTTTTGGGGAAAGTTGGGAGAAAGATTAATAGTATACATTTTTGGAAGTGTACCTGGGTTTTGCCTTAAGGGTAACTGGCCTCCTCTTCCTTCAAGGGGTGTTGGGTCTATACAGTGACTTGTCTGAAAATTGATTCAGGGACCATGAGTATTTCTTTTTATGATTCATATTAAACTTTTGTTTACTTGACCAAGAATTTTTCTATTCTACAGATCAAGTAAGAATTTAGTAGGCTTTTATCCATTTCACTTCTAGTAACACCATGATCAACTAACCAACCCAGTAAGTCTGCATGAGTCAGACTATCGTGGTTGCTGCTTTGACTGTGCTGCCCATTATGTCAGCACCCCCCCCCCTTGCCTTTGGTGTTTGAGTGTTGTCAACTGGCCCCTGCCCCCCAGGATCTAATTTCTCCCATTGCATTTAGGTTTCTCACTTCAGTAACTGCCCTAAGGTCTGGTCTACAGAGAAGAGCAGTCATAGAACTAACTTCAATGATGCTGGGACTCCCCTCACAAATTTATTTCTCATAGTTGTAGTGAAAGGTTTGTCTTTTTGACCCTCCCAGGGTAGCTGAGCAGTTCTTAAATGACAAATCCATTTCAACATTCTCATCTCCCTAAGTCTTTGAATCTTAATCCCTACATTAAACAGAGGCAGGTCTGGCATTTTGACTCACTCACTGTGGCCACCTTTTGCTTCATGTGTCAGCCAGCCAAACAAACTGTTAGAGCCCCTTCTAACTCCTTGAGATGCAACATTAAATGCCTAATCTCTTCTTAGTGAGCTCATATCAGTAAGTTCAGCCTGATCCAACTTTATGTTTCTTCTACCGTTATCCCACATCCTTAGTATCCCTTTTCACACATGCTCCCTAATTTGTGTCTGTTTAAATTAGGAAACTCAAGTAGTTCTTTGGAGTGTAGTCCTCCTCCTCACAGGTGACACTTTGATCTCATCTTTGAAGGTCTGCTGGGATTTGACTCTAGTTAGGTCTAGAAGCAAAGAAGGGTAGCATGAGTGTATCCTGAGAAGAATTATCATTGTTTTGTATGGCGACTATCCCAGGGGAGACTGTCTCAGGTAATAATGCCCTTAGAATGGGTGGAGAGGCTGCTTCCACTGGCAAAGAAGACTCATAAGAATTTAAGACTCAATGTCTCCAGATTCATCAGGGTCTTCCCATACATCCCATTCCAACTTTCAGGATTCTGTACTTCCCAATCAGTGCCCTCACTTTAACAGGAGACACCCTTGTACTATAATGCAGCCAGCTGCAGAATGAGATTTGGGGTTTGATTTGCATCAGTTTCAGCCTTCAGCTACAAGAGATAAGGGTCACCTTCAGGGGACACATAGAAGCTTTCAGGTCATTTGTGCATCACTTGAACTGGGAATTTGAATTCCTGAGCTCTTTCTTTTCTTTTCCCTTCCCACTTTGTCCAACAACATTAGGAGCAACTAGACAATCTCATTATATTTTTTAGTTTGGCCAAATGTTTGAATGTAATCAGGGTAATATATGCAGTTACCCTGATACTTGCTTCTTATAAGTGGGTGATTAGAAGTATCCAATGTTGGTATTTTGTGTATGTTTATTGCCAGATCACACCATGGACTATGGGTGCTTTCTTAACTATTGGAATTGGAGTCATTAACATCTGTAAATCTAAACAGGCTAGAGAGCCAATCCCAGAACCAAGTTAGAAAGCTCATCCTGAACATTCCTTTCCTCTAGAACTACTCTCTGTACCTAGATTTCACTGCTGAGTTCTATGAAACACTGAGTGAAAAATAATACTCAAATTATTTCAGATAATAGAGGAGAAAATATTTCCAAACTAATCTGATGAGACCAGCACAATCCTGATAGGAAAGCCTTACAAAGACATTACAAAACAATTATAGAATAATCGCCCTCATAAAAGCAGTGCAAAAATCCTTAATAAAAATATTAGCAAAGCAAATGCAATAATTTCTAAAAATAATAATGCACCATGGCCAAGTAGTATTTATCTGAGTAATTTAAGATTGTTTCAACATTTAAAAATCAATCAATGAAATCCACTATAGTGTAAAATAAAGGAGAAAAACCTGCAATGTGTTTAATATCATTATTTTAATATATAAGAGCAAAAGTTCTGACCAAATATAAAACCTATTCGTGGTATAGAAAAAGAAAATCTCTTAGCAAGCTTGAAACAAACAGGAACTTCCTAATTTTGATAAATGGTACCTATGAAAAATCTACAATTTACATCATACCTAATATTCTCCCTAACATTGGGAATAATACATGGCTATCTGCTTTTACCACTTCTATTCAACATTTATTTGAGTACCTGGATGTTATAATAAGTAAAGAAAAAGAAAAGAAAATGCATGTGGAATAAGTTAAACCACCCTTATTCAGAGACAATATGGTAGCTTTTTATAGGGGGAAAAAACCCCTAAAGAGTGAACAATAAAAAATCTTCTCAAACTAATAAATGAGGTTCATGAGACCTGAGGTTATAAAATCAATATATAAAAATCAATTTTATTTTTATATACTAGGAGAAAACAACTGAAAAAAATTTAACTCCTTTTACAATTATATAAAAATATTCATAAAGTACATAGGAATATATTTTTAGAAGTCAAACAAAACTTCCACTTCTAAGATCACTGAGCATTGCTGAAACAAATGGAGAGATATACTCACAGTATAAAAAACCCAGTATTTTAAAGATGTCCATTTCTCAAAAATTAATCTATAAATTGTGTATGGTCTTAACAAGAATCCTGGCAGACATTTTTGAAGAAATTGATAAGCTCATACTAAAAGGTATATTAATATGCAAAGGACCTAGAATTTTCAAAAATTCTTGGAAAAATAAAGCTGGAAGGCTTGTACTACCTGACATCAAGAGTGACAATAAGTTATATTAATCAAGACAGCATGGTATTGTCCTAAAGATAGACATATAGATCAATAGAATAAAATAGAGGGTCCAAGTAAACCCATGTTAATAAAGAAAATTGATTTTCAATAAAAGTGCCAAATCAATTCAAGGAGGAAAGAACAGTTTTCTCAACAAATGATACTGGGCTAACTGAAAAAAATTCAGTCCCCCCTTTTTCATGTCATCCACAAAATTTATTTGTGATAGATCATAGACAAAAACATAAAAATTAAATCTATAAATCTTTCAGAATACTATATAGAAGAATACTTTTGTCATTTAAAACATTAAGACCATGAATAGGCAAGACATAGTACAAGAGAAAAGTATTCAAAAATATATATTCACAAATCATATTTGACAAAGGACTTGTATACAGAATATATTAGAATTCCTGTGATTCAATAATGAAAAAAAGTTAACCCAATAAAAATATGGGCAAAAGATATAAACAGACACATCACAAATTAAGTTACACAAATGGTCAATAAGTACATGAAAATGTACTCAGAATGTAATTATCAGGAAAATGCAAATTAAAATGATATATCATAAAATACCAAATAAAATAGCTAAACTATAAAAACTAACAGCATTGATAGTGCATGGACCAGGAGTAACTGGAACTCTCCGACATTGCTGGTAGAAAGGTAAAATGGTATAACCACTTTGAAAGAAGGTTTGGCAGATTCTTTTAAATAGCCTACACTTTGATCCAACATTCCCACTCCTCAGTATTTATCTAAGAAAAACGAAAACATTGTCTACACAAAGACTTGGGGACTAAATTATTCAGAACAGCTTTAATCACAATAGCCAAAACCTGGAAACAGTCCAAATGTACATCTGCAGAAAAACGGATAAACAAGCTATTGTATAGCTACTTAACAATAATAACGAACGACTTGTTGGTTCACTAAACAACACAAATGACTCTCCCAAATAATGTGCAGAGGGGAAGAAGACAGACACAAATAGTACTTGCTGAATGGTTCTGTTTACGTTAAGTTTTAAAACAGGCAAAACTTCCAAAGAGAGGAGAAAAATCACAATATTGTTTGCCTGGGTTGGGATGAAGGGAGTGTAACTTTCTGGGGAGACAAGAATGCCCCATATTTTGATAGAGGTGTGGATTGCACGTTACTCAGTTGTATCTGTTTTTTAGAAGTGTACACCTAATAGTTCTGTATATTGCTATGTAAAATTTACCTCAATGAAAACAAAAATAGAATACTATTACTACTACTACTACTACTACTACTACTAATCAAGCAGTAAATAGAAAATGGGTGAAAGTACAGAGAAAATAAGAACAGCAAAATGTTTACAGTTGTAGGAGCTAGATAATTGACCCATGGGTTTCAATATATTATTTTGTTTACTTTTTGTAAGTTTTAAACTTCCTATAATAGAAAGTTAAAAATAATTTGTTATGCAACACAAACAGTAATGTGGCAATGGCTGGAAAATAGGGTTGTCCAATAACCATTTAAGACACAAATCCTTATTATAGTTTATCTAAAACAATAAATCTAATTGCTCATGTATACAAATAAAATATTTTTAAAACAAAAATATCATTTGAAACTAACCAATAATAAGAAGACAAACAACCCAATTAAATAGTGGTAAAAAAATTGGACACTTCACTTAAATATACAGATGGCCAATAAGCATATGGAAAGATGCTTACTATCATTAGTCATTAGGGAAATGCAAATTAAAACCACAATGAGATGTCAGTACACACCCATTAAAATAGCTAAAATGAAAAAGCTGAACAATACCAAGTGCTGACAAGGATGTGGAACAAAGGGTGGGAATGCAAAGTGAAACACAGTTTTCAAATTTCCTAGGAATTTCACTCCTAGATATTAAAATAAGGAAAATGAAAAAATATGCCCACATAAGGACTTGTAAAGGAATGTTCATAGCAGTTTTATTCATAATAATAAAAAACTGGGAAACAACCCAAATATTTATCAACTGGAGAAAGGATAAACAAATTTTAGAATATCCGTACAACAGAATGCATTTCAGCAATAAAAAAGAAGAAACTACTGACATACAAATCAAGGCTGAATCTCAATAGCGCTGTGCTAGGGAACCAGAAACAAAATATTACATATTCATAAGAAATTCTATGAAAGAAAAAAGAATATAGTGATGAAGAGCAGATTAGGGGTTGCCAGGGTACAGTGGGTGGGAGGAAGAAACCGACTGCCACGGAGCATGTGAGAACTTGTCCGGATGAAGAAAATATTTCATATCGTGAGTGTAGTAGCAACACCATAGCTATGTACATTTGACAAAACTCATGAAGTCAAACACACTTTAAAAGGGCAGATTTTACAAATTTCAAAAATGTATTAAGAATGTGTTTTTGCATACTCAGAACCTATCTCCCATGGGGAGTTTAATTTTCTTCCTGATATGTACTAATTTACATCCTAATACGTACTTCAAGAAATTCTATGAAAGAAATTTTGTTTCAGACAAATGACAAATATGATCACAGAAATTGTTGTAGTATAAAACTCATTAAACATGAACATGTAGAAGGCAACCAGGCTCATGCTTTGGAAGAGTCCCTTAAAAGCTCAGGAAACACTAAGATCTACTTTGACTCAGTCCTTTGAGTTCTTACAGTAAAACGTCCTCCTACTGAAACTACTAAAGTGTGGCTTTAAATACACAGTTCTCAAATCAGTTCTAAGTGAAGGCCAACTTCTTATATGATATTCTACTTGCTGGCTTTTCCTTATGGTCACAAGAGCTTCTGTAACAAGTTGTTTCATAGTGACATTTCAGTCTCTGTCTTCTTTCTGAGTCAGAGAAGACGAGAGACTCAGTTGTTATTTAAATAGGTGAAAATGGGGCACAGAAAATAACTTGTTTAGTCATTGACTAGTGGTAGTATCAACCTACGCACGAAGCTTTTTTTTTTTTTTTACACTGTTTTAAGGATGAAAAAAATCCAAAATGTATCTTAGTAGCATCCCTGGAAATTCAGGATGTGAATGATCTTCCTGACATCTTTAAACTCCTAGTTGCTGTTCTTGTACCAGCGGTCACAGCAAGCACAGGAGACAATGGACATTCTTGGCTTTTAGTACAGCGTCACTTAGGGAGAGGGGCAAGTCCAGCCTTCTGAGTTTCCTAACAGTGTTTACAGTCAATTAGGGTATTTTGGCAGCAGCACAGGAAGGATCTAACAGAGAGGACCTAGATTGTGCCTGCTGCTAAAGTCAATGCCGAAAGTCACTGTTTCTGGGGCTGCTTCTCAGAGCTGTGTCCTAGCAACAGGTACTTCTAGAAACAAGAATGTGTAATGTGAGGGGTGAGGTGTGTGTGTGTTGGGGTTGTTGAGGGGAGGGAAAGAAATATTAGGGAGACAGTGTCTTCATGTCTTCTGCATAGTACTTGGTTGGATACATCACTTGTATTTATTAATTCCGATTCTTGGCCACATGTCAGAATTGCGGTGGGAAATCGCATCTCCCTTTGAATCCCAGCATCCTGCCCACTGCCCCACTCTGGCTCCAGCTGAGGGGGCCGTGTTGAGAATGGGTTGGCAAGGGCAAGGATAGGCCCGGGCATGAAATCAGCCAGGGAAAATCGAGCAAGCAGAGGTCCTTACGTGATTATTGAGATGTGAAAAGTTGGAGACACAAGAAAAAGAGGCAGAATTAAAAGGTCTCGGTGTTCTCATCAGGGGTGGGAGTTAAGCAGAGAATTTTTGCTTGAGTATTGGGTGGAGAGCAGCATCACACATAAATCTAGGAAAACAAAAAGTTGCCAGCTGGGTTGGGCGGCACTGGGGAGTACAGCCATATAAGGGGTGTGTGTGAAATGCAGCAGGCATCTCAAGCTGCGGTAGGAATCTCATGGCCCCAGAGTTTCTGTTTGTTTAATGTTCTATGTGCCTCTTTCTCTGGCCTTACTTCTTTTTACTCACTTTAATGCCCACTTGCTTTACTTACTCAAATCCCCTAACAGGCGCTTAACTTAATTTTGAGTTCCTTGAATGCTCCCAGTCCTGTCTCACCCCTGTGACTCTGCAAATGCCTTTCTTTCCTGAGTGCTCTTCTCCCTCCCTCTCGTTTTCTTTTCTCGCCTCACTGCTCTCCACCCATTCCCCTGGAGGCCTTCCTCGCACCACTCCCAGCCTCCCCAAGCCCACTTTCCCTAACTCTTTGATGTCAGGTAACTCTTTGATGTGGCTCTACTTCCTCTGGCGTAGCACTTATCAGCTTGTATTGAAATTGCACCTCTAGTTGTCTGTCTTCACCTCTATACAATAAGTTCCACCAAGACAGATAAATGTTTGCCGTGTTAATAATTTAGTCCAAAGAATCACAAAAAAGTTAAATACATATTAGTAAAATTTAACATTTTAAAAATTACCTAGCAATCCTAAAATAAAAAGAAACATACCTTGAGGCACAAGTAATCATTGTATTTATTCATTATGACATATCTTCATGTATATTAATTTATATATCAATTCTATTTTATAATAATAATATAAGTAATTATATATAATATGTATAAGATATCATTATATTTTATGTATATATGTGAAGAGAGAGAGGCAGAAAGACAGAGAGAGAAAGGAGAGAGGTGTAGGTAATACTAAGAAATAGGAAATAGAGTTCTACCTAAAATTCTGTTCTTTAGAAGCAGAGAAGATTACATTTAAATACTTTGGGCTTAACTTTTATCATTTGTGCAAATGAAAAGTAGGATGAAGAAAGTTTTATGTTTTTTTCAGATTTAAGATGCTCTGAATCTATGAAAATAAGCAACAAAAACAATCTAAGGCTCTAAAAACAATTGCCAAGTGCTCTAAATAGAAATTTCAAAAAATAAGGTAAGAATTGCGATGATGTCTAATAATATGGGGGTAGAAATGGGTTTCAAATTTCTGTCAAAAACCAATGTTACAAGCACCATGAGTTTATTTAAGAATGATTTTATGCCTGGATTCTTCAAGTTTGGCTTTATTATTAATATTTAGTTAAGCCTAGCAATCAACTTGCTCATAAAGATGATGAAAGCTCATCATAACACAGAATTAATCGAGTGAAGTTAGTTAGCATTGGTAAAGACCTTCTACTAACATTTAATATTAGTGAGGGGCCTGATGGAGACTGTAGCCAGACACAAAGTACTTAGATAAATTACTGATATAACAGTACATCATTTCCAAGTAAATATAAGATGCTTAACCAATATAAGAGAAAATGGAAATTCACCTTTCACCTGTTCTGGAACCACAGAAGTACAGGTAGGGAAAGGTCCAAGAATCATTTAATACAATCTCACCGGAGTCTTTGCTCTTCTTGAAACACCCCAGCTAAGTGCTGTCCCACTTACTCTTGAGTGTCTCTGAGGCAACAGCCTCACTGGACGCAACTCATCCCATCTTTGCACAACTCTATCCATTGCACAGTGTTTTCTTTTCTTATGCTCCCTGAAGTTTCCATTCACTGGTCTTAGTTCTGCCACTGGGATCAAGCAAAACATATGAGATATCTCTTTCACATGACAGCCTGCAATTGCCATTGCAAATCTGGAATGAATGTCCAATTTTGTATTTCTATGCAATGTAAAAATATGATAATGGCAGTCAAAACCTTTTTGAACTGGATGTGATTAGAAGTTTAATTTCTTTTTTATTCACCAAATTACTGAAATTACAGTTTAGCTTAAAGTGTGATTCAGGTTGTTTTTAAACTAAAGCCGCCCTCTTTTTAAGGTATGCACCGCCTCGCCTCTTTTCTTTAGTCTGACGTCAGTCACCACAGTCTAATTGCTCTTGCTCTTGCTTCTTGGAGATGTGGGTGGTCAGTTTGTATGACATGTGGTATTAAATGCTTGCTGAGTCCCCAATGTTATAAAACAGCTTGGTGTATTGCACTGCAACATGCTGTCAGCTAAGGCACCTTGGGGAGTGGAGTGGCTGTGGGGATGGTGTGAGCCGAAGCCACTTCTGCTTCCGGACAGAAATGTGTTGTAAAACAGTAACAGTTATAAAATAACGAATTCATTGGAATAAGACTAGACCTAATTTTGTAACTTGGTCTAGAAAGTTACTCTACAACCTTCACTAAATGAGTTAATTTTACTCAGCCCTCGGGTCTTCATCTATAAAATGGGAATAATATTCATTTTGCAGACATGTTGCGATAATTAAATGAGGTACTTCAGCAGACTTCATCTAGTAAAACGCTTGGCTATTGCTTCTCCTGTTTCAAAGGCAGCACAGAGTCAGAAACATTATCTCTTGACTCTCGATAGCTTCCCCAGGACCCCCGCCCTTCCGCTCTCCCACACGGCACTGCTGCTCAGGATACTCTCCAGGCCCACGTTCAGGCCAGGGAGCATGTTCTGCTCTGGGCTCTTACCTCATCTAATCAGATGACTCTCAAATGAGAGCTCCACAGCAGCGGTGGAAACACCAGACACGAACGAGGCAGCGTTATTCTCATTCCTCAGAATTGTAAAGGTGCAGTGACGCACAGACAGGTGAAGAGCTGGATCACCCCACTTGGTATGACCCAGAGTAGCTGAGGCTGCTTTGCCTCTGAATGTCCCCCTGGTGGTCTTCTTGGGATGGCTTTGGAAAAACAGAGGCCTGGTACTATTGACCAGAGAACCAAGCGGATGGAAACATGTACAGCTACTGATTATGTGCCAAGAAGTATGTCAAGTCTGTGCCTCAAAAACACTCATTGACGTATTTGTGCATTCACTCACCCATCCATTCATTTATTCATCAAAAACTACTGCAAGCCACCTCTAAGCCAAGTTGTGTGTGACAGTCTCAGAGAAGAAGTTACAATATAGTAAACTACAGTAAAATGTATAAATATAGAGAAATTATACAAAATATAAATATAGAGAAATTATATAGAAATTATACTCTCTGGGGTTGGAAAAGATTGGAAGAAATGACAAGGGAACTGAGGTCTGAAAGAAAACAGACTTTCAAAGGGAAGGCAAGAGGGGATTGTGAAAATAGTTTAAGCTAGAAAGAGAGTGCTGTGCAAAATAAGGCTAAAAATATAGAACTTAATATAAAATTGTATTGCTTACCAAGAAAGAGAGGAGGGAAAACACATCAGCTCATGGTTGGGCTGCTATCATATTAAAATTTCTTTGCACATCAAAATCACAGACTTTCACGTCAAAATGTAGAAACTTCCAGTTATAAGAACTTCTAAGTACTTACTTAAGTACTAGGGATGTCATGTGCAGCACAGCAACTATAGTTAAGTGTTATATGTTGTATACACGAAGGCTGTTAAGAGAGTAAATCCCAAGAATTCTCACCACAAGGAGAATAAGTATTTTGGATTTTTTTTCTTTTTTTTAAATTGAATCCATATGAGATGATGGATGTTAACTAAACTTATTATGGTAATCATTTCACAATGTACATAAGACAAACCATTATGCTTGTACACACATCTTAAACTTATACAGTGCTGTATGTTAACTATATCTCAACAGAACCTGGAAGAAAGAAATTGAAGACTTTCTTTTATGTAAGAGTACAATGTAAGATCCACTTGAGAATTGAATTTTATCAGCAGTGAAGATTTTGTGATACACAGGTGATGGGGGTATAACTTGTGATGAGGAGACAGAGGGATTCTTGGAAAAAATAGAAGAGATAAACCTTATGAAAAGCCACCCTCAACCCCCAGACCCAGAAGGCTATTTGTGAAGTGCAGTGACAATTTAGACTTCAGAGGGGCACAGGACTTTCCTGGCAAACATTAATGTATTCTCATTTTGCTGAAAACATATAGTCTTCTAAGTAACAAGAAGTTATGTAAGATGAGGTTCTGTTTAATATTGGGGAGTTGACTTTTTTTTTCATCCAGAACCTGGACTTGTGTGTTCTATATATTTTTCAGGGCCAAAGAAGAATTTTAAGCATGTAGAGTCATGATTAGATTTGCATTTCATAAATATTAGCTTGATCACAATGCAGAAGATGAATTTGTGGGGAATGAGGCTGGAGACAGATAAATTAGTTAGGAGGCTATTGCAATATTCCTGGGGAGAGATAATTAGGAATTAAACTAAGAAGAGCCACTGGGAATACAAAGGAGATGATGAGGTTATCTAATAAAAACCTGCAGAAAATAGCAAACAGAATGGAGACAATTTAGATGCATTCTGTTAAAAGTTGGAATAAGCCATGGGTACCTGCTATCATGCTACTTTTCACTATAGCACAGAGGTTCTGGTCAATTCAGTAATTTTAGATAAAGCAATAAGATGTGTATATATTGAAAGGATGAAACAGTGTGCGATTATTTACAGGTGATGTAATGAGGTATGTAAGCACATGCACACGCGCACACATGAAAATCCATAGACAAACTATGAAACCTAGAGCCCATTTATGTGCCGGATACAAGAGCACATTAAAAATCTACATGCAAAAAATCAACAAGTTGCATCAAAAACATCTGTGCCAAAGACCACATATTCACTGAAGTGCTCCCTTACACAGCTCTCTCCCTTTTCCCCTTCTCCTCAGCAAACCTCCCTGGCCCCTTAATGGGCACGGTATAACTACACCCAGGAAACTATACTATCCTTGAGGTTTCCCTACATTTTAGCCACACTTAAGCAAAATGTTCTTTATTAAACTCTCCTGCTAGGACGCTCACAAACATCATCCCATATTAGCTACCTTTCTTGTCTGTCATTGGTCCAACAAATATTTGTTGACATGTGACCCAAGTTTGGCCAATTAAGTGGGACAAGAAATCTGTTCATTGGCTTTTAGGGAAAAGTTGATCCACTCATTAAAAAGAAACACAGGAAAAGATGGTTCTCTTTTTCCTCTGAACCTTGACCCAACTGAAAGTGGAACTTGAAATTTTCAGATCATATTCCTATCAGCACGTGGGTAAGGTTACCCTGGACGATTCGTTCTGCATTGAAAGGATGAAGTGAGAGAAGGAAGCAAAGGACCAGGCTCCAGGTAACTTTGACACTGATAGGTGGTGAGAAAGAGGGGTCCTAGAAGCAACTGAGAAATGGCAACCAAAGAGACAGGAAATGAACCAGAAGAAAGGACAGTAACAGAAATTAAGAAAGGGCTTCAAGAAAAAGGGCACACCCAAATTATCATTCTGTTGAAAGGGCTACTGGAGTGAGATCTAAGAAAAGACTATAGTCTGAAGCAAAAGCAGTTGTTAGTGCTTGAGAAGTAAAAGAAGACTTAGAACATGGATGCAGACCATTAAGAAAGACTAAGGACATTTTGGAGAGATTTTCCTGGAAGCAGGGCATGAAAAGAAAGGAAGCAAAGTTGTTAGTGCTTTTTAAAAAAAAAAGGGAGTTATACTATGCAGCTGTAAAAAATAAGGATTTCTTACTTTTGAAACAGCATGGAGTGACCTGGAGAGTATTGTGCTAAGTGAAATAAGCCAGTCAGAGAAAGACAAGTATCACATGATCTCACTTACATGTGGAATCTAATGAACAAAATAAACTGATGAACAAATAGAGCCAGAGACATTGAAGCATGCAACAGACTGATGAATTTCAGAGGGCAGGGGTGGGAAGAGATTAACTGAAGGACTTACATGCATATATTAATAACCCATGGACACAGACAAGTGTGATGAAGGCCTGGGGGGGCGGTGCTCAATGTGGGGAGAAAGGGGACATCTGTAATACTTTCAACAATAGAGATACATTTAAAAAATATAGAGGAGATGATTTAGGATGAAATAAATCTGTGGATAGAGAGTGAGAAATTAAAATTGCATAAGAAAACAGACTGATCATGTGTCTGAACAATGAGGCTATTTTCTCTACCTTGTCTAGCTTTCTGATTGTTTATAGTAGGAGAATCAATCCATTTCCTGTCACACCATCATATTTAGAAGCAGAAGTCTACAACTCTGCCTCTACTCTTGAATGATCAATTGGCTGTTTTCTTTCAGCACTTCTGCACATATTTTATGCACTTACTGAAGTTGAGACATTTGCTGTCAGTGTATTTGCCATTTGTTTATAGGTACTATGTCTCTTTCTTTCTCAACTGGAAGCAAGTGGGCAAGGGAGCTCATTGATATAGTCCATACAGATAGGGGGAATAAGCATCCCTGTTTGCCTGAGAGTATCCCAGTTTTAACAATGAAAGTCCAGTGTCTGGTGAAAGTCCTCGCAGTTCCAGGAAAATTGGGATGGTTGGTTTCCTTACAATACAGATCAGCAACTCAAGGCAATAAATAGGGTGGAGAGGGATAAAGTGGATTTAGAAGGGCAAACAGAAGGCATCCAACAAACGTAGTCTGTTTTCTTAATTAACACTAATTTACCATAATTATCTTTTCAGTTGTATAAAATCTGCCATTAATTATTTCCTTTGAATTTTTTCCCAGGGACACACTGTTCTTTTGTAAAATGCCTACTTAATTATTTTTTAAATTGGCTGTTTTTTATTTGTTTTCATGGTTCCTTTTTATCTCATATTGGCTTCCTCAAGAAGCAAACTCTACAACAGTGTGGTGATTACCAGAGGGCAAGGGGGTGGGAGGAGGTAGAAGAAGGTAAAGGGGGGATAAATGGTGATGGAGGGAGACCTGATTTGAGGTGATGACCACACAATACAGTGTACAGATGATGTATTATAGAACTGTACTCCTGAAACCTATATAATTTTATTAACCACTGTCACCCCAATAAATTCAATTTAAAAAGGGGAAAGAAATTCTCTGTAACTTATTTTAAAGTTTTGTCTTTCTAGAGAGTGTTTATATTTTCATCTGCCTGTTGCAGGTTTTCATTTTATGTTAATTTTAGCTTGGATATTCCTGTTTCATATGGTTAGTACACATTTGAATTCCAAACCCACATGAGGTTCAGATCCATGATGAGAAATTCCTAGGAAAGCCTTTGATGTTGTTGTAATTCTTATTCCTCCAGGAAGAGCCAAGTAGAGAAAAATAAACTTCTTTATTGTCTCCTTGTGCTGGACTTTTTCTAGTCTCCACCTTTTCTAGCTGATGTGAACATTATTTGTGGGTCCTAGCTTTACATCACTTTCCCAACTCTTGTTTTTTTAGGAAAATCAAATTGCAAGTTTAGGTAAACTTTATATCAGCAATTAATGCCAGCTTCTATAACAAATCACCCCAACATCTTAGAGGCTTAACAAAATACAAGTTAATTTTTCATGCATAACCCAATAAAGATTGAACACCTCTCTTGGGACCTCTTCTCTAAGCAGTGACTTGGGGGTTCAGATATTTTCCATCACATAGTTTCCCGTTTCCTTTTCTTCCATATACATGGTTGGTGAGAGAGAGCTTGTAGAAGAGTGAATAGTATATACTTAGGGGCAATCACTCCCATCCACAGTCTTTGTTCTGAACTCAGTCATGTAGTCAGTCTGATTTACTAGGGAGGCTGGGAAATATAGAACACATGGATATTGATAATCACTAATAATCATTATCATATCGTGACAGTAAATCTTGATAGGGTGATCCCAGGATTACTCATTGGTTGAATGCTCTGGTTTCCAGTCCCCTGTTTTCTTTTTGTTTTTGTGAGCTCAACTAAGAATTTTAATAGCTGTTAGCTTGTATTTTTAGATGCTTTGTTCTTGGAAGGCTTTCAGGTTTTCTGATTCACCTTATTGCAGAGAAGAAAAGTCTAAATTTACTAATCGAAATGCAGTTGTGTAAACAGGAAATCATCTAAACAATAACTGAAAAATTTTAGCATCGAACACAGTACCCAACAAAAAGGCGCTGATCAGTAAATATTGGATAAATGGAAAACAATAAACCTAGATCTCTGCAGAAATCTCTTTGCAGATCAAAAGTTTTGAGGTGAAAGGCCCTATAAAGGAGTGCTCCTGAGCTCTGATAGAAATCCCTTGCATGTTATTGCAAATAGAAATATCTCCTCCCTCATTCAATGAAAGGCGTGCCTCTGCTCCCACAATGTCATGAGTGCTAGGGAAATCTTACCTTTTTCTAATGTTCCTGGTTTCATAACATGATCATTATGAGTGCGTGGGCTGTCCTATTCACTTTGCCTGGTATCACGGGAATGTGGTCTTAGTGCTTGTGCATCTTCAGTTCTCCTGGATTTGCCCTTTATTTTATGGTTAAAGCACATAGAGCTTGGTGCTCTATGTCCAGACTGAAGGGAGCTAGGGTCCCCTTCTCATTTGCCAATATCTTTTTCATCAGGCAAGTGCCATATTTTACTATTAGTCCATCCTGACATTGTATTGCATCTAGAGGTTTATACAGGGCACAAGGTTGAGGGTCTGTAAGGTCTAGACACGGAGGCCCACTTTGCACACTTGCTCCACTGTTGCATGTGCAGACTTGCACAGCCAGTGTTTTTGTTCCCTGGAGAATCAGGTTGGATGACAGCACCTGGAGAACACTTTTGTCTTTACTTTTAGTTTCATTTCCTGGCATCAGGGCAGATGAGTGCATGTTCCCTTTGCTGTTGGCAGGTGTCATTAACTATGTTCAACTGTGTTTTCCCTGTAATTTACTTTTTCTGTTCTTCTGAAGTAAATGTCACTCATGGTTTCTTGTGGCTCCCATTGGTCTAAAGTGTATAAAATGTAGGCCTGAGTCCTAAATTGCTGACCAATCCGAGGTTATTGCAAACAGGAGATCAAGGGGGCCATGGCATAGAACTGGGGCAAAGCTTGGAAATAACCTTAGACAAGTCTATTAACCTGTTTTGACCTCAGCTTCTTTATAGGTACAATGCACATGTTAACCTATATCATCCCTTCATCTGGGACATTCTAAGATTCTAGTTCTTGTTGATATTTCTATTAATAGTTTCTGCATTTCTTCGTGAGTTTAGAGAATTCCTTATAAATACTTAATTATTGACCTGGGACATTAATTACCATATCATGTATCTATATACTTGATTTTGAAATGTGGATGGATCACTATAAGCCCATATAATCCAGTTTGAGAAAAAAGGTTTTTTGTATTAAGGAAAACATAATTTAGCTTCCAAAATGAATACAGAAATAACTCAAATATTTTCTTGGAATCCTCAAAACTAGGATATTCTCCAAGTAATTCACAGAAAATTTTCTTAATACCCCTTGTCATCTCTTCAATTCTTTATCTCCATAAAACTCTAAAACTCTCCTTCCCCAAAATGCAGAAGACACTGTAACTCCTCACCTCCTTCCTCCTCACAACATTTCCTCTTCCTACTTCCTGCTGCATGGGGGTCCTCCCTGACTTTCCCAGCCTCCTGAGGCGTCTAGTTTATCTTCTGTGCTCAGTGTTTTCTTATTCTTGTTCTCACCCCGTCCCCATCCAGTTCTTGAGCAAAAGGTAAGAGACAGGGAATGTTTCCTTTCATTTCTAACTGATGATTTTTTGCAAATGACTGTGAAAGGTCAGAACTGGTCATTCTTGGAGGTTATGGTGAGAGATGAAACCTCTAGTCTGGGAGAGACACAGAGGAAACAGAGAAGTAAACTCCCCAGGAGCAACCCTTTCTCTTCTCCCATATTGAGTAAATCAAAAGGCAGGAGGTCCCATATCTCTGGAATATTAAACTGGGTACAGTGCCCATTATCTCTCCTCCCAAATACTTGAAAACTGTGGGACCTTCATGGGCGAATTCCAAAATAATAGAATATTTAAGTGCTTACTTAGGTAATAATTGCCCTTAAGAGCCCATCCTAAATCAAGTCATTTATTAGGTAGAGAAATCTAAACAGGTAATCCAATCATCCTTTCCTTTTATTTATTTAAATTCTAACTTTATTGAGAGGGCCTTGACTTTGCCAGGTTCTGATCAAGTTTAACCCTATCCAGGCTGGGTGTCCACTAATGGGTATATATTATTGAATGATATATACCTGGACTGGTCTCCTAAATGTTTGATCCTTTAAACAGAAGGCATCGTGTATCATTTAGGAGCCAGTTGGCTCCTAACATTAACTAATGAAGGCTGTTTCTACATGGATAATGTCTCAAGGGATGCAGCTGACTGCATTTTTTTTTTCCTGTGGCTAATGACACCAGCGCTGGGCTCCCTGTGATTAATCTGGCCACCTCTTAATGTTTTCCCATCACGACCACAAGATGGCTGTGGTAGTATTAGTTTCATATCTGCATCCAAGCAGAAAGAAGGGGAAAGGGAAAAGGTTATGCCGGGACTCTTGTCCCCTTTAGTTGGGAAAGCGTGAGCAAAAGCTTTCCTGAGCATCGCCTCACCTCCACCTCAGCGGACACGTCGCCGACTAGCACTGGACCCCGTGGCCACCCCTCACTGAAAGAGGGGCAAGGACTGACGACACAAGGATTCACTCGGGGGCCACTGCACGAGGCTTCTTTGAACCGAGGAGGGTGCTTCTCTCGAGGAAAATGGGGTAACGGCTCCAGAGCAGCCACCCCCACTGGATCCCACTACACCTCTCACGGGAGTGGAGAATCATTTTTGGAAGTTTACTTAAAAAGAAACTTTAAAAGAAAAGGGCTATTAAGTTTGTGTAGAGATTTAGTAGTAAGTGTTGCTCCAATAGTCTCTTTAATGTGCAGGTGCAAGGAGGAGAAAGGGGGAAGGAATAAGGAAGCGAGAGGCCTTGTGGAGACGGTAACAGGACAGGCCGCCTTCCCTGTGGGCCCAGAGTCCCAGGGGCTCTTTCTCCGTCGGATTCCCCGTCTGCCTACTTTGCGCTTTCCTCCTGTGGAATCATGCACCCACTCCACGTGCCGCTTCTCCGTATCATATTTTACTGAGTTCCTTAGCACCAGCATCACTGAGAGGATTGCGCAGCGACTACCCGTATATTCCTTTTCTTCAGTTCTGTAAAAATAAGTGAAGGACTGAACGTATGATTCTCTGAGAACTCAGAGGGCACAGAGGCGATACACCACAAGACAACATGGTCGCCATTTAGATATGGGCAGGATTTATTTCTCTTGGGGGAAACAGACATTCTGGGACGCTGAACAACTAGACAGAGGTGTATTCAGAAACCCCTGGGCACCGAATCTGCTTTTACACCTCGGCTGCGGATGGAGCCTCCCTGCCTTCAAGTTCGTTTGAAGAACTGCAAGAACCCAGATGCTTAAAAAAAATTCCTTTAAATTGTAGTGAGTAAATTTAGTGTAACTGCTCTAGATACAGATGTAGGGCTCAAGTGTAAAAGCCACTGGTGTAGCAAGAACAGAGCTTTTCACGTCTGGAAAGATCCTACTTAGTGTGGGCAGTCACTGCTGCCTCGTGCCCCTGTTGGGGATCATGAAGTTGAAGCAACTTCTATTGAAATATGCTATTTTTGTCCCAGCCTTGTGTGTCATCTCACTTCCATTAAAATATTTCACCTGTAAGAAATTCAGTGGGGAAGTAAATCTAACCCCTTGCTGCCTCCAGGAACGCAGGTTTCACAAGTGAGAGCAATGACGCAGACGCCTATGGTCCTGTCCTCTCTTCCCAGGGCTAGGTTTTCCTGTCACACGAGTAGGGTTGTTTGGGGGAAGAACCATGCTATTGAGGAACAAATTGTACCACTGGAAGGATGCCAGAGAGTGTCTTGACCGAAATGACCTATTACGCCAGCCTCAGCAAATATAGGAAATGAGTACCAAGGAAAGACGGAAAGTGAGAAAATTTGAGAGGCACCTGCCATGGCACTGATAGCATATTTATTTGTAATCACCACAGAAATCCCAGCAAGAATTTATATTTATGTCGGAATATTAGGAGAAATCTGTCTGGGAAACACTCAACTGAGTTTGTGTCTGCGTAGGATATAGTCCTGATCCCCCAAAGGCAGGTGTACGGTCAGGCTGTAGCCCTGGTTTCTGAGGCCCGAGGAGGCGGCATGGGTGGGCGCTATAGGGAGAGAATGGTTACTGAGTCACAGCAACGAGACCCCGTCCCTCCAGCGTGGTTTCCTACTGCTAATAAAGAAGCAGCCTGTCTCACATGAATGGCTTTAGCACCCACATGGCTGTGAATTTGGAGCAGGAATAACTAGGAATGATCTAAGAAACGTGGGCTCTAACAAAGGGATGCCAAAAGCCTGTAGGGATAACACCAGATCAGGAGCCTAACCAAGCAGAAAGCAACAATCTTTATTGTAAAGCAAGGAGCAACTGCAAATTGAAAGGCATGAGCTGTGTCAACCAGTTATAGATACAGCAGGAAAGGAAGTCACACAGAGGGATGCCATGTGGAAAATGCTCTGTGAGCTTCTTAAGGAAAGGCAGAGCAGAAAGCATGGTGCGGAACTAACATCCCACAGGCTAATTCTTGCTGTCAGGTTACGATGCCTTGATTTGCAGTGATTGTCAAAGACACGAGAGTCACTGGAGTTCATCCCCACCCTGCACTTAAAATACAGCTATCCTAGTAAGCCACTGACAGCAGATACAGCGGCGCTTGCTGCATGCTCCGAGTCCGCTGCACTGGCAGAGAGCCCTGCCGCCCAGCCACTGGGGTCTGACGCTTTGCCTTTGCACATGGTTGCTTATCAGATGTGCTTTGCTTCTGCCTTCTGCAGTAGAATATGCTCAAGCACGAGCAAGGGTAAAGTATCTGAGGAAAGGACAGGGCCATAAGGACAGCCTTTAATGACCTGATGATTTTGCATTTGGCCAGCGATGTAATCATGGACAAGGCAGGACAGGGTATTTGGCTACAACTAAACATTTTATCTCAGTGTCAAGAACAAAACAAAAACTGTAGATATCAGACTAGTGAGTAGCTGTGCTTTCCTAGAGAAATGATATTGGTTATAAACAGAATGTCTGTGTCCCTCCAAAATCCATATGTTGAAATCCTCTCCCCCAGTGTTACACTAAGAGGCAGGACCTTCTGGAGGAATTTAGAATTTGATGAGGTCATTAAGGTGAAGCCCTTACTAGTGGGATTAGTGATTTATAAGGGTCACCAGAGAGCTTGCTTCCCCCTCTCTGCTCTCCACATTGTAAGGTTACACTGTGAAGTCAACAGTCTGCAACCTGAAAGAGGGCTCTCACCGGACCTGAACATGCGGGCATCCTAATTGTGGACTCCTAGCTTCTAGAACTGTGAGAAATACATTTCTGTTGTTTATAAGCTACGCAGTCTGTGGAATTTGTATTACAGCAGTCTGATGGACTAAGAACATATCTGAAAACTAACAGCCCCAAACATAATGATCTGTTTGCAAATCACTCTGGGCCTTGGTTTGAATGACTGCATGGCCTGGCTGTGCTCAGACCGAGACTCAGTAGCCTGGGTTACCAGGCACAGTGTTGCAAGCACACAGAGGCTAGAGGTCTCTTTGGGTGCTGTTTTGTGAAGAAGTGGCTTTCTGACTTGATTAGAATTCTCTTTTCAGTTGAAATGTTATTAAAAACTCAAATACATAATGGATGGATCTACAGGGTATTATCTAAGTGAAACAAGTCAGGCAGAGAAAGGCAAATACCCTATGGTTTCACTTATATGTGGAATGTAAAAACAAAACAAACAAAACCAAAACAAACTCATAGAAACAGAAACTAGAAGGGAAGGAGTGTGGGATGGGTGAAACGGGAAGTGAGAATATAGTCAGTAATATTTTCGTAAGTTTACATGGTGACAGATGATTACTAGGATAAGTGAGGTGATCACATTGTAAGGTATTAAAATGTCAAATCACTATATTGTGCACTTGAAACTAATACAACCAGTATAAGATTGTATACCAACTATACTTAGATAAAAATTAAATAAAAAAAGTAAAAATAAAAAACCTCAAATGCATAAAACAAACAGAAGCAGACAGTGACAGAAATGAATTCGATTGTATAACACCTAGAATTGGAGGAGTGCTGTTGGAAAAGACACCACGTATTTGGTGCCAGAGTGGGACCCACCCCCGACACACACACTTGGTGTCAAAGCTGTCGTATGCTTCTTGTTTGCGGCTTTGTGAGATTCCCCCTCTTCCTGGCCCAGGAACCATGGGCACCAACTGCAGGTGGAGAGGGAGCGACGGCCCTTGTACTGAGAGGTGTTCTTCCTGGCACCTCCAATGTGCTCACGGCAGCAGCTTGGGGGAAGGGGTGGGCGTTTTGCTCTTTCATGCCCACCCTCTGTCACCTAAGGGAAGACTGAGGTTTCATGTAGCCTGAAGCTCATACAATTCGGTGAGTCCTCTTCAGGAAACGTAACACAGAAACATCTTGCGAACATACTGCTAAGGTTTACCTCCAGGTCTCAGGAGAGGCTGGCGCAGAAGCTGAAACGTCAGTGGCTTCGTGGTATAGACAATCTCAGCTTCTCTTGGGCGATGTTGATCTTCTGAAGTGATAAGTGAAGATAACTTGGCACGGGTTCTGTTTCAGAACCAAGAAAACTTGAGAATCCCCCAGAGTCCTGGGAGGGAGGGGTCAAAGGGAAGGGCATAGAAGCCCCTGGGGAAGGGGGTCTCTAGCAATGTCCCTGGCATCTAGCAGGCGTTTGATAAATGTTTATTTGCTGAATAAATGAGCACGGACGATTTCCTTGGCAGGTCTCACAGGTAGAGTTATTTGATCTAATGAGCACTGAGCTAATTCTGCATTGGGGAATGATGCAGATTTTAAACTAAATCCTTCTTTTAAAACCCCATATTTCTCTATTTTAAACATGAGGCTAGGACTTTGACTGATCATTTTCTATATCCAAGATGCCAGGTTGGTTTTCCTTGCTACCCCAGATAAATCTAGTTCATGACAGAGATGTGCAAATCCATATCCACATGTGATCAGACGATCACGATGGGGCAGAAGGACGCGGTGAGCTATGAAGAGCATCTGTCCCAAGAAAAATGCATGTCCAGAAAAAGTGGACTATGTCCAGGCTTTAAGACCCCGTGCTGTCCAATTTATTCATAAAAATCCACGATGTGTAAGTGTAAAGAACAGGAGGAATAAAAACATCGTTTGAAACTCAACAAGCTCCAGATCATTTTAGTCAAAATTATTTTCAGTCACTGTCACTCCTGAGCAGCCTTTTCTGCCATGAGGCACCAGGCCAAGGCAGTCAGGTTCCTGACAGCTTTCTTCATCAATCCAGGAAATATACAGTGGGCCATTTGCACCATCTGCCACCCAGGTGTCAGTCATTGGAAGGCAGAGAGGAACCCGGGAAAGCATGTTGAAATGCCATTTGGAAAACAACAACAACCACCCTGAAACCTGCTCTGAGAAAGAGACTGGGAACATATTGAGCATGAGGAAGAAAGAGGCTCCATAAAAAGAGCACAAAGAAAGCACAGATACATGTTAAGGCCCTGACAAATCAGAAGAAATTCTCCTATCGCCTCTTAGCCAATTTGATGTGATTCCAGCTTTAGGAAATCATAAAAAAGAAAACATTTCCCGGGCATTTTGGAGTGGTTGTATTATATTCTTTACGCGTATAAATACCTCTGTAATAAACATGCACATCTCTCCATTCTTAGAACGGGGAGCATAGGGGAAGAAATGCTTGTGACACAGCATCTGGATCCTGACCTCAGCCCAGGCTGTAATAAACAATCATCACTGTAGCTATTCTCCTGAAATAATTATGCTCTTTACACACTTGGTGTTAGAAATGTTGGCAGCCTTGGTCTCCAGTGATGTGGCCATTTCATTTGCCACACAATGATATTGTTTTGCTTCTCAGTTAAGAAATGCTTCATGCAGACCATTGAGAAGTCTTCAGGAGATGGGCCTATGGTGGAATTGTGCTCCCTTGCAGAGCTGGATCATGGTTTTGTCTGTGTTTGTGTGTATGGTTGGGGGAAATTGCTCCTCAGAATCATCTCACCACGGTTACTGCTATTTCTGCTTTTGGTAGAGCTCCTCCCCTCCACACCCCTAACCTGCCACCTCCCTCCCACATGAGTTGCTTATCTGTTGGGTTATTCCAAGACAACCTTACTTGGGGCTTGGGAGAGTTCCTAAGGACCCAGGCTGTGTTTCTCAAATTTGAGTAGAGTGATGTATCACTCCTTTTAAAAAATAAAAACTACTCATGGATTTTGAGTATTAATTAACTTAAATGTTACTGAAGTATTTATAACATAAAGCTAGGTATAAGCTCCATCTGCTTATAGCTATGATGCAACAATACAACCAAGACAAATATACATATCAAGTGCGACGGCAACTACAAAACCAATAAAAGTCGCATTAATAACATTAATTTAATGTGACAGATAGACTTGTTTTGGTAAAATCAAATTGACTCTCACAATGTGAATATTTTCCTCAGTGCTGTGGCTCAAGTCCTCTTAAGACTGGCATGTAGATAACTATATAAACCCTGTGACAGTGACTATACAGGTGTACAGTGGGGGATATACGAATCTGTCATTTTGACATTAGGACATGCCAGCATCAGGGAGATCAGGCAGGCTTGCCAGAATATTAAACGCACTCAAAAGATTCTGTTATAGTTAAAGCCCTTCTTCTTTTAATATTTAAAAATCATCCTGGAATTAACAAGAACAACATTTCAAAACAGTACTCCATCAGTGGTTAGCTATAACAAGTATTTCCACTATTTCCCAACTATTACTATTCTTGTTAAAGAAAAAAAATTGTTGTTGAGTATTTATCTACCTTAGTTCATGTTTCTTTTTTACGAAAAAAGTTCTACATATATTTAATTATTAAAACAGAATGCAAAATATACAACGTTAAGACTTGTTATGAACATCTGCATTTTTTGCAGCTCTATAGTAAATCGTGCTCACTGCATAATTTATTCAAGCTTTGTTCAAATCTCAGCAATATTTTCTGAGTCTTCCCAAGATCTTTGCTGATAGAAGAGCACATTTAGTTTATTTACATGTTGCATTTCATGTATTATTTCAGCTATTTAAACTATATCAGGAAGAGCAGGTATTTACTCAATGGTACCTAGCTTTTTGTTTGTGTTTTTTTGTTATTAAGTTGGAGCCTTAAAGTCAACTTCCAAACATTTGTCATAAGTTTTAAAAAGTTGTTTTTTTTTAACTTTGAAATAATTATAATCTCACAGGAATTAAAAAAAAAAATTCACAAGAAGTCCCATGTAGTCTTCACTCAGCTCCCCTGAAAGGTAACATCTTATATAATTCTATCAAATATCAAAACCAGGACACTGGCATCTGTACAGTCTGCAGGCTTTATTTATTATTAAAATTCAGTGAAACTAAATAGTGGCTAGAGTATAAAATGACCTCAACAGTTACTAAACAAATAATGAAAGTGTGTATCATGATCTGGCTGTTTAGTTTGTGAATATTTTGCTGCTTAACGTAAGCTTTCTTAGTATCCATTACTAATCAACTGAGGGAAAATCTGTGCTTGGGGCAAGGTTCTTTACTAATACTGGATATAAATCATGTTTCAAGTAATTTTATTAATTTTTGTTTCTAGGTTAACATTTTGATTAGATTATATTTTATCAAAAGTAATTTGATTAGATTACTTTTTAAAAAGTTTGACATGTGGACTAGAAAATGTGTCAGTTCTCTCTTTTGTTTTCTACCAGTGCATACACCAATGTGTTATCTTCAACCTAGTTTCTTTTTTAGTCACTTTTGTTTTGAGTATTTAATTGAAACTAGGTATTTATGCAGTAAATCTACTTAACTAGGCACATGCAAACTGCATACATTGCTTAATATAAAGAATGATTAAGCTGGTGGGAATGCAGACTGGTGCAGCCACTTTGCATGGAAAACAGTATGGAGGTTCCTCAAAAAATTAAAAATGGAACTGCCTTTTGACCCAGTGATCCCACTTCTAGAAATATATCCTAAGAAACCCAAAACACTTATTAGAAAGAACTTATGCACCCCTATGCTCATAGCAGCGCAATTCACAATAGCTAAGATCTGGAAACAGAGCAAGTGTCTCTCAGTAGATGAGTGGATAAAAAAGCTGTGGGACATTCACACCATGGAATACTATACAGCTATAAAGAAGAAGGATCTCATACCCTTTGGGACAGCATGGATGGGCCTGGAGAGTATTATGCTAAGCAAAATAAGCCAGGCAGAGAAAGACAAACATGACATGATCTCACTTATTGTGGAATCTAATGAATAAACTGATGAACAAAATAGATCCAGAGACATAGAAGCATGGAACAGACTGAGGGATCTCAGAGGGAAGGCGGGGGTGGGGGGTAGGAGGGAAGATTAACCAAAGAATTTATATGCTTATATGCATAACCCATGGACACAGACAATAGTGTGGTGCAGGCCTGGGGGTGGGGTTGGGTGCGGGGTAGAAGGAGGCAATGGGGAAAAAAGGGGACATCTGTAATTCTTTCAACAATAAAGATAAATTTTTAAAAAATATATAAAAAAATTAACAGGCATATAAAATATAGAATAGGGAATATAGTTAATAATATTTAAAACTATGTATGATGTCAGACTTTACAAGGTGATCACTCCATTATGGGTATGTTAATGTATAATCACTATGTTGTACACTTGAAACTAATATAATATTGTATGTCAACTGTACTTCAAAAATAAATTTAAAAATAAATAAAAGGTTTTTAATGAAAGAAAAAAAAAGAGTCCTATTTTTCTCACCCCCTCCTTTATGGTGAGGAACTCTCTCTTCACTCAAGATTATCTATTTCATGTGACACCTGACCTATGACTTTCTTGTGAATAGATTAAAAAAGTAGGACTTAAAGTTTAAACACTCAGTGGACCAATTTATGTCCTTATTTGAGGTTACTGATCCCACTTAAAAACTGACCCACAAGACACAAAGCCCTCGGTGTTCCTTCTGCCCTTCCTAGTCTCTTTGCCTTGTGTTTACTAGCTCATAATGATACTGTTGTAATTAGCTAGTTATTAATAACAGGAAAGAAGCAAAGGGAAGGCCAGACATTATAGGTAAGTTCCCTGAAAAACATTGGAGGAAGGGGTCTAGACAAAGAGAAGATAGACGCATGCCCAGTAAAGTTGGGGTGACAGGGAAGGTGCTTCCTGACAGTCACACCTGGGAACTGGGGTCACTGGCCAGAATGGGAGTGGCCACTGCAAGCCCATAAAATTTTGGGATACTAAATTCCCTAAACAAAGGAGTTCTCTGTCTTGTGCTCTTGGCTCTCTTGGGACCCGTGTGACTCTGGATTTGTGGGGTTCTTTTGCTCTTGCTTCCTTGCATTGGCTCACCTGGCCCACGGCCATGGGACCCCACACATAATGGATGCTGAACTGGACCAGGTTCCAACATGGAAAGGAAACTCTGGACACTGGCTTTATGTTTAGCTTTACTGAAACCCCAGCTACACTTCTTCTATGACTGTACTAAGAGGTGTAATTCCATGGGACTTTGGAAACCCAGGGGTGTAATTCCATGGAAATAAAGCTTTCTACCTTACCTCAGCCTCCTGTGGAGGCTTCCAGAAATGCTTATTCCAACGGTACCCCAAGAGCCCCACTTCCACTGACAACAGAAATACTAAACTACTGTAAATGCATCACATGCATCTTGCTATTTCACAGCTACTCTCCTTTGTAACTACTTTTTATCCATCTGGAGTTCTCTTTCTTCCTTCACTGATCTGGAGAACTCCCACTCTTTCTTCAAAATCCCAGCTCAGATGTCCCTTCCTCCAGAAAGCTCTCCCTTCTCCTTTCTCTGCATGACATGTTTGCTCCATGTGAATTCACTGGTGCACTGATCTCACCAGGCTGTAATTGGTTTCATATATCTCTACTCAGTAGAGAGTAATAACTATGTCTTACTCTGCTCCCTCAGCAATTAGTATCTTGGACAGAATTGATTTAAGAGTTGATCTTTTCCCAAAAAACGATGGCTCGCCTTTATAGAATCCTGACCAGTTAAACCACATGCAACCCACAGGGAAAAGTACAATCATGGTGTGGGATCAGATAATTTGTTATTACAATTTTTAACCACGAAGATATTCAAAACTGATGCAACTGGAGAAAAGAATTAACCTGTAAAAGAAATAAATTTCTCTATGATGGATGCGGCTATATTACTATTATGAAAGAATTCGGAGGCCAATAAACATCATTTTTCCATAACATTCAGAATTATTGTCTCAATTGGGAGTTTAAAAGCCTATTATTTTCTTAATCATCAGGGTACAATGAATATCTCCTAGGCATTTGTGACCCTGCCTCCACAACCCCTCAGAGATCTAAGCTGTATTGCAGCCTCTAGGACTATAAAGTACAGTAAGTCCTCACCTAACATCATCAATAGGTTCTTGGAAACTGTGACATTAAGCAAAATGACATTTAATGAAACTGATTTTACCACAGGCTAATTGACATAAAGAAGAGTTAAATTCCTACGGCCTATTTCTGGTCACAAAAACATTATCAAACTTCTAAATAAAGGCCCAAAGCACTTCTAATATTAGACACTGAAAATGTGAGTTCAACACAAATTTAAGAAAGATTAATAAAAACAAGAAAGATACTTATTTTCCAGCCTGCTTATTCCAGTTCAGAATCACAGATGGCTAGAGCCCCTGCTGCAGCTCAGGGCACAGGGTGGGAGCCCACCCTGGACAGGACGCCCCTCCATCGCAGGGCCACTCACACCCACCCACTCACTCCCCCTGGGACAGTGTAGCCAGGCTAATTCACCTCACATGCACCTCTCTGGAATGAGGAAAGAAATCAGAGCACCCCGAGAAAACCAACTCAGACATGGAGAAACCATGCAAACTCCACACAGACAGAGGTCTGGCCAGGAATTGATTTTTTTTTTTTTTTAAATATATCTTTATTGATTTCAGAGACAGGAAGGGAGAGGGAGAGAGAGAGATAGAAACATCATTGATGAGAGAGTCATCAATCGGCTGCCTCCTGCAGGCCCCCAACCGGGGATCGAGCCTGCAACCCGGGCATGTGCCCTGACTGGGAATCGAACCCCGATCTCCTGGATCCTAGGTCGATGCTCAACCACTGAGCCACGCCCGGCCGGGCCAGGAATTGATTTTTTCCCCCCTCATCATTATAACAAAATGATGTTGAATGAAATGACATTATCCAATGCCCTGCTGTATATTACATGGAGAGGTGGAGGAAGGACAGAGGTGTCTTAAATTAGACTGAAAAAATAGGCTTTATGCTTTCACATCCTTTGGGAAACGAGCCACAGGGTATACATTTCTCTCCCACTCCCACCCCTCAGGAGGATTCCAGACTCTTGCTCAGGCAAAGGGGAGAGAAGCTGCTTTGGGCTCTCCTTTTCTTCTCCTCTGAGATTTGTTTCACAAAAAACTATTACTGGCCTGCAGCTAAAATCCCCCCTAGTGCATATGCCTGATTGTGCATAATATCCATTTGCTGTAAGTTTCCTCAAACGCCAAACCACCTGCCAAGTTTTATGTTTGTTACTTTTTCACTGCTTTTGATTTATAAAGTGTTTGTCTCTGGTGCCCACAGGAGAGATAATATCTCAGACATCCCAGTGACCGAAAGAGTATAGTCAAAGGCAACAGGGAATTTGGGCAGGAGGGGAAGGCTTAATTTAGTTCACTAGATACTTGGGGAGTTATGGTAGGTTTAGTCCTGATCTGTTTGTCCTCAGATAATCTGGCCCAGACTTGGAGAAAAAACAGAGGAAGGTAAAACAGGGAAGAGAGATTTTTTTTTTCTTCTTAAGAGCTGGTTGTGGAACCATTTTCCAGGTACCACTGGAAATAGATTGAATTAAGATGACGAAAGGTGTATCCAGCTCCAAGGAGAATGACTGTCCCTCTTATGCTATTGTACCTACTATCTACACTATTACTTACTATCAGCATAACAGGCTGTGCCTTTACCATACTTAGCACCAGTATCAGCCAAAGATCCCACAGGGAAAAACAGCTCATTCAAAAATAGTATTTTGATCAGGGTTCAGGGTATGGTGAACAGAGACTAAAAGGGTCAGTGCAAATAAGAGCAGAGCACCAACTATTTTTAGCCTGGAATAGACAGGGAAGGGATCCACTATTAGAATTTAGAGAGCAGCTGTGTAAGGACAAGCAGTTAACTGGAGCTGTGACCTTGGAGGAGCGATGCAATCAGCCTAAGGGAACCCCCGAGAAGGAGTCAGGAAAATACTATGGTGTCACTTTCTCCTGTGACCACCTGCTCCTTCTCTTCATTGCCTGAATCCAATTTTAAGTCAGAGGGCATTGGAGCCCATTGATGAAATTGCTACAGGTCAGACTCAGGGCAAAAAGCAGGGTGGAGTGACTTTGGGGGTGTAAATGAAAGCTTTCCAGTGCAGAACCTACAGGTGTTGGTTTTATGTGTCTCTTTCTGGTGTGTGTGTGTGTGTGTGTGTGTGTGTGTGTAGTATGCAAGATGCTAGACTTCAGAGAATTGCTTTTGTTGATCTATTTACAAAGAGGTAACCAACAATCACCTATAGTTGCCCCATCAAGGCCCTAACCAAACAGTAATAGTAGGGCTGCTCTGGGTTCAAGATCTCATGTCACCATTTTTGCTGTTTCTCGTGATTCATCAGGGCAAGTGACCATAACTGGGTAAAGTGAACACTAAATATTAATGTTTTCTTCTTCAAGGAACCATCCATAGTAAGTGGTTGACAGGAAGAACTGGTGCACTTTTCCTACTGGCTTTTCTGTGCCTACTGTCCATTTTACAGAGACCCCTGCCTAGTGGTTTGCTGGAGCCAATTGCATGTACCTCTTCCCCACTTCAGTTCAGTGACATCATGTTGGTGCCTTGAAATTGGCCATGGTGTGAGAATTTATACCATAGAAATCAGCAAACTCAATAAATAATTTTACTTGCTTCCTCCATAGTTTGTTTTTAAACATTGAGGGGCACACCACTGCTTCTGTATACGGTAATTTTCTGAATAAATTGCCGAGGGGAGTTCTAGGACACAGAACTTTCTGCTAGGTCTCAGATGTGAGGGTCTTATCATTCTTTTCTCAAAATTTGATTTTTAGTTTCCCTAAAAACTCTGAATTTTTTAAATTCTCTTCCTCCTACCCACAGAAATGCAAGCCCACTAGGGTGTCAGGGAATTTATAGTATAGTTATATCTTTACAACTGCTTACCTATTTTACTGCATATACATCAACTCAGCTGAGTTCCTCCTTGTCAATCAGGATAGGATATTTTTGCTTGTTATTACTATATTAGTCTTCCCATTCAATCAAAATGAGGGTCTGTGATGTATAGGACAGTGTTGGGTTGAGGGGCATTGTGAGAGAACTGGGGTGCAGCAGATAACTTGAGAGTCTTAGGAAAACATTAGTATTTATAACCTTCCGTCTTGGCTAGTTGATGTTTATAGCTAGGGGCGGTACCTCTCTAGTGACATGGATGTTCACAGCATATCGCTTTCAGATGTAGAATAAGGGCATTAGAGCTGAGACTTGACTCAGAGAGCTTATTAATAATGCTCAAAGACAAAATTTACTTGCTCTCTTTGCCCTTCCAGATCCACGTTCCTCTTTTTCTGCACTGCTCTGAGCCCTGGGAAGTGGACCTCCGTGGATTGTATATGGAGGCTCCTTTGCCTTCTACCTTCCTATTGTTTTTACTCAATGGGAGACACAAACAGGAGATCAGAGGAAGAATAGATAAATCAATTTAGCAATGACTGCTTCTCTGCCAATAGCTATGGCTCTCTCCAGTTCCCATAACACCCTCCCTCCTTCACCATCCCTGTCTCTTCATGTTAGAAGTGACAGCTCCATTCTTTTAGAAGTTTAACTGACCCTGAGTATATCATCAAACCCTGTTGGTTCCCTTAACTATGCTCAACCTCTTGTAAAAAAAAATCCTTTAACATTTTTTAAACACCTCATTTGATTAAACCATCTATCCCGTCAGGACCCTGACTGATAAATTGTTTAATTGAATTTAATTATTTTTTGAATTTATTGGGGTGACATTGGTTAATAAAATTATATAGGTTTCAGGTGTACGATTCTATAATACAGCATCTGTATGTTGTATTGTGTGTCTACCACCCCAAGTCAGGTCTCCTTCCATCACCATTTATCCCCCCCATACCCTCTTCTACCTCCTCCCACCCCCCTTCCCCTCTGGTAATCATCATACTGCTGTTATATTGTGATAATGATGTTTTAAATATGGATTTTTAGTGAAGAAAAAATAGGGAGAGTTTTTTTCATTACAGGTGGGGCTTTCCTGCACACTTAACCCCAAACCAAACTGAAGAGCTTTGTTGACTCAGTCTTCCAAGGAGTAAGGCTACTCCTTTTGGCCTCACCAAGTTATTCTGATTTCTCATTTTCCATTTTTATTTACTGCAAAAGATGTTTGGCTCATGACTTCCTTTCTCTTTATATTGCACCCTAATTTCATGCCCATTCTTTTCTCAGTTGCCCTTAAATACAACAGTTACTCCTCATACCCTATTGAGTGTAACAATTTCTCCTAGTCCAGCAGTATTTCTGTGATGGCAATTAATCATGAGGGCATACTAGATTTATTCAAGCATTTGGAAATAGCACTATTGCTATAAATGTCTTTAGTATTTCAAGAATATAGAAAGGCTACCAGCAAATCTGGCAGAGATAGTCTATTACCTACTAATCCAAGTACTAGCACTTTCACATCTGTTATGCTTAAAATTTTTAAACTAATGTATTCATTGCAGAAACAGCAGAGCAAAAAGATATCCAGCTAGGAGATCTATTTTCATATCTATATTTAAAATGTGTTCAATATTCACCATTTCACACTCACTAAATCTCCCCTGACATTTTGCTTTCAGGGAATCCATCAATTACAAACCAAAGCGAACCTCTAAAAGGACCTGTAAAATGCAATGGATATTGGCAGGGAGGGAATCCAAAGCCCACCAGAGACTGCAATTAGCAAAATCTCCCCAAATCCATACAAATGAATAAATTGTGTCACCATCTTGAAAATCCATATTTATTATTTCTCCAAAGAGACAGTCAATCAGAATCTAATTTTAGAATCTAGCCTCCAGAGGAAAGTGTTCCATAAAGTGATGAACATAGAAAATTCACACTAAAAAAAATGTAAAAAACAAATAACCATATTAAGAACATTAACCTTACTAATGAAATTATGGAAAATAAAACACTGGATATTTTTGACCTTTCAAATTAGAAAGTATTCTGAAAGATTATATTGGTAATAAGAAAATAATATAGTATTGCAGTTAGAGCATGATCGTTGAAGTCACATTGCCTGGGTTTGAGTCCCTACTTCATTCCTAACTGAGTAACTTAGGACATTAAATTTAATCTGTTTGTGACACAGTCTTTTTGATCTGAAGGATGGGGATTATGATAATATACTTTACAGAGTTATTAAGAAGATTTGAAAATACAGCATCTGTAAAATAGAACTGAACCTGCCACAAGGTAAGGGCTTAGTAGTTATCAGAAATTTTTACAGCTGTGATGAATGATAATGACTTATTCTGAGAAGGGTAGTGGTTTGGGTTTTGAATGAACACTTATTTATAATGTAAGAGTGTAAATTGGCATAAACTTTCTGAAAGTAAGTTTACCTGTATGCATATAGAGCTTTAAAAAGTTAGTTTTCTTAAATATGGTAAAACTATTTCTAAGCATTTATCCTAAGGAAACTGTAACAAATATTTCTTTCCAAGGATGTTAATTTTAGCATTATTTATAAACAACCATTAGAAATTATGTCTAAAAATGCTAATATGAAAATCATTCAATGAAATATTATGTAATCAATAACATTTCTGAATATTATTTAATGTCTTAAAATATATGTGAAAAAGAATATAAAATGTTCACACAGGACTGTTTGCTTTAAAATGTAAATTTTATAAGTTATATAAATGTACACAATTTTATATATAATAAGAATTTCAGCCCGGCCAGTGTGCTCAGTGGTTGAGCATTGACCTATGATCCAGGGGACTGAGGTTCGATTCTCCGTCAGGGCACATGCCTGGGTTGTGGGCTCGATCCACATGAGGGTGCATGCAGGAGGCAGCTGATCAATGACTCTCTCTCACCACTGATTTTTTTTTTTTTTTTTAAGTATATCTTTATTGATGTCAGAGAGAGGAAAGGAGAGAGAGAGAGAGAAAGAGAGATAGAAACATCAATGATGACAGAGTCATTGATCGAGCCCACAACCCGGGCATGTGCCCTGACCGGGAATCAAACCCCGATCGCCTGGATCCCAGGTCGATGCTCAACCGCTGAGCCACGCCCGGCTGGCATCACTGATGTTTCTTTCTCTCCCTCTCCCTTCATCTGAAATCAATAAAAATATATTAAAAAAAAAATTTCATATATACATAAAAATCTGAAAAGAAATCCATCAAAATTAGGACTTCAAATGGCACTATTGCAGGTGAGTTTTGTTGACCTTTTTATATTTTTGTGTTTTCTAAGATTTCCATTATGAGCATTAATTAATTTCAAAATTAGAAAAAATCTGATAAAAGTTTTCTTTATGTAATTCGAAGATGTTCCAGCTAGAGCAATTCTCTGTGGTCTCCTACTCAACTTTCCTTTCCTGACAGTTGCATGCTCAATTAGATGCATTTACCACTTCATGCACAATTGATAACCTGTTGTCCTGTGACTCTAATTACCTGGTCAGCAATACTGACACCAATTTAGTAGTCAAACATAAACATAACTCATCTCTACTTTCAAGGTACTTAATAACTAATATTTATTTAGAATATACTACACGACAGACATTATTAATCACTTTGCATGCATTATCTACTTTAACCTTTATGAATATCTTGTGAATTAGGTACACTATTCTCTTTTATGGAAGACAAGAAATTCGAGGTCTACTGAGATCTATCCACAGCTGCACAGGGGCCCAAGACTGGAATTTGATGCCCAGTCAGTCTGACTCAGAGAGGAAGGTTTCACCCCTGTGTATGTTGCCTCTTGAGAGGTGGCTCCTGCATGCCTGGCTTCCTTTCTTTGCTCTCACTATTGGGAACAAAAAAGAAAAAACTATTTCATAGTATCATCTAAGATTTATTGATGTCTGGCAATTAGTATAAAATAACTTGGAGTTAAACAACTGTAGCTAATATGTAAACTAGACAGCTACACTAAATTGGAAATTAGTTTTAGACATTTTGCTAAGAGAATACATTTACAAAATGAAAATATAAAAGGATTAATCAAACCTAGAAAATGTTTGGCAAACTATAGTATTATTTTTTACAAGGAAAAAAAGTCTTATAAAATATCTGCTGCATATGGAGACTAATTTATTAACAATGAAAATATTTCTTGTTTTGTTTGACTTCGGGATAATGATTTTGGTGGATGGAGAGATATTTTCCCCATTCTTTTTTTTTTTAAACATTTTATTTTTTTTAGAAAGTGGAAAGATCCATTTTCTTTATATATATATATAAAGATATATATATATATCTTTTATTGGTTTGAGAGAGAGGAAAGGAGAGGGAGAGAGAGAGATAGAAACATCAATGATGAGAGAGTCATTGATCAGCCGCCTCCTACAGGCCCCTGACTGGGAATTGAGCCCGCAACCTGGGCATGTGCCCGACAGGGAATCGAACCCCGATCACCTGGATCCTAGGTCGATGCTCAACTGCTGAGCCACGCCCGGCCGGGCCCCATTATTCTCTTATAATGATGCTCATATAAGACTTTGTAATTATTTTCAGGTTATTTCTTAGTAGGTCTTTGTTTCCTAAGTGGACAATGAAGGCTGAAGAAATGATATATTTTTCATATGGAAATAGGTATTGAGCTAACGTAGGAACTGATTCTGTTCCTGGTTCTACCACTAATTTGCTCCAGTTGCCTGCGCAGAAAGGTAAGGGTTAGACACCATTTCCTCATTTGTGTAATGAAAGGGCAATCTATAATCTCAAATGTCCCTTTTAACTCTATCATTCTATGATTCCGGTAATACTAGGAAATCATTATGTATACCGTAAATATTTATAGAATGAATACATATCTTTAAGCTACTTCCTAATCCTATCTATTCTTCAAGGCCCAACCGGAGCCTGGCTTCCTTCACCAAGACTCCCTCACGTACTCCAGCTGCCTGAACGCATAACGTCGGGGCAGTAACCGCAGGTTTTCTTTAAACATTGCTTCATAATTTCACATACGACAGTCCTTGTTTTAAAACAAGTTGTAAGTTATCTTGCCAGAGACAGGTTTTTGAGCCACAATTTTACACACTCCTTGGGTTCAATCAATCACAATGTTGGTCCCACAGTTGCTGCTTAGCAAAGTCTTATTAAATGCAGAGTAAAATTTGAATCAGCAACTAGATTCAGAATTTTCGATCTCAGCACATTTCTTGTATCAAAATAAGGTCCCTCTGATTGCGATCCAGGTCTCCTCTCTGGCTCATACTGTTTGATCACTGTCATCATCTCAATCTTTACGATCAAGAAGCATTTACTTGGTCCTGGAATGAACGGCAGCCGCCCAAGTTCTATCTTTGGGTGAGATGGAAGCAGCTGGCTATCATTCCCTATATAATAACCTTTCATATGTGTAAAGAGTTTTTCCAGAGTCTAAGATCATTACATTTAAAAGAGCCTCAGCTATTGAACAAGGTCAATTGCTACAAGAGAGGGAATGAGAGGAATGGAGGAGGACATGCCACGGGGAGAGGAGGAATGGCGTGTTGCCAGCTTGCTGCACCTCCCCGCCCAGTGCAAGGCGGCAGGCCAGTGCTGGGGAAGATGAGCTGTCAGTCTCTTGGCGCACAGCATTCATCATGGGCCCTCTTCCATCTTCAGAGGCAGAGGCGCCCCTGTTAGCATGCAGAGCCTGTCACGGGCCCAGTAGTGTCTGTGCACACTGAGTGCACTTTTGTTCTTGTCAGTTCACGTAGCTGAGAACGGTTGTACGTCAGGGTTGCGGTTTCAGCAATGCTCTTGGCAGTTGAAATTAGAATCAAATCCCTGAATACAGATTTAAAGAGATAGATGATTTTCCTCACTCTCCAAAGAGGTGAGGGATATGTTTAGAGCACTCTTTTGGCAATCATTGTTTACAGTTAAAAATTCACCTCAAACCTGTAGCATAGCTCAGAGGAGGGCTCAGTTTGACAAATTAGATAAAGGAATAATGCACGTGATTTGCACACTGAATGGCCTACTTCTAGAACTGGCCATACCTATTCACAAAGAGAGAGTTGCTTCTGGACTATGGCTCCAAAAAGTAAAGACCAGTTTGGATAAAAATCCAAATTTGGGCACCATCCTCCTTTGAATAGAAGGGAAACCATCTGATTTCAGCTTTCAAATAGCCTCTCCTTCCTAGTTATTTGGCCAAAGTCGGAGCTACAGATCTCTTGATTGAATTTCATTTTTAGTTCTTTCTATGTCTTCTTTTCATTTGATTCAAGACACCTATCTATATATGAAATCCTTTTTGATTTTCGCTTCTTAGACTAAAGAATTAAATTAAATTCATCTGGAAGATGGAAAGTGAAGGCCCATAAGGGCAGAAACAAAGACTAAAATAATGAGAAGTATGTAAAAATATCCTGATTTGGGGGGTTTAATAGTACTCAGAGGTTATAATTAATCAGTTATTTATTTATTTTTATTGGTAGTTCCTCTCCTTCCTTTTCTAATTTATTTTGCTCAGGCACTGAAAAATATTCTTTGGCCAGAATGCTGATGCTGACGCACACAAGGCGGACTCCCCTTCTCTGGCGCTGTCTCCGGTGACTGCTCCCTGCTCCTTCAGCCTGAATAGGTGTCAACGAGCAGAGTTCATGAGGACCAGGTGTCCTGGGGCAATTCCAGTTTCAAAGAGGTTCCACTGTCTCTCAGAAATATCTGAGTGCAATTTACAGCATGTAACCTGATTCGGGGACTGGAAAAAATCAGGCATCAGTCAACTGATTAGTCAGTATATATATTTGTATGTAATTATGCATATATATACACATATGTATGCATACATATACACATATGTATGTTTTGTGTGTCTTTAAAATAAACTATATGCCTGCGTGTGTGTGTATGTATATATACATGCAAATGATTCTCACTCTCATTAGTTCTGTTCTGTGAAGTTGCTGCAAACACTGAGCTAGCAAACACTAAATCATTACAGGGGTGGCCTCCTACAAGCCTCTCCTCACAACATTCTTATCAGCTGATCGATACATATCCTTGTTTTATATGTGTTTCTGTTTAAAGACTCATTATTTAATATACATTGCCCAATCATTAACAGTGAACTTAAGGCCAACAGCACTGTGACTTACTTTTGAATGAAGGTTATCTAACACATGTGTGTCTCTGAAAGGCACATCTCAGCCTTTCTGCACTTAGTAACACTGGACAACACTTCACCACTACACTTGGGGGTCATTCATTTTAAACAGCAAAAGAAACAAAAAGCACAATAATACAAAAAGGTGGCACTTAATGTACCATAAAAACTTAACCTATCTAAAAGCCTAAAAAATTGGCAATATTAGTAATTTCCTGGGCAGTCCTAAGATGAATGGAGACTCAGCCTTATCATTTACCTTCTGTGTCTCCATTTATCATTGTTGAATAAAGACAATGATCCTCAGAAGTATGACACTGAGACCTTCAGTTCCCAGCAAGCAATTTCTGAATTTTCTATTTTATTACACTGATCTATTTGTCTATCTTTAGATCAATACCAAATTGTCTTGATACTATAACTATATAATAAGTAATGTAAGTGCTCCAAATTTGTTCTTCATTTTTGAAGCTGCTGGGATTTTGATATCATTGCATTTAATCTATATATTAATGTGAAAGAAGTGACATATGACATTAAGACTTTCTACTCATAAATATGGTATGTCTCTCAATTTTTTTAGATCTTTAATTTCTCTCACAAATGTGTTATAGTTTATAGTGAACAGATCTTGCATATATTCTATCAGATGTATCCCTAGTTTTTCATATTTATTGTTGTTATCTGAAGAGGTGTTTTTCATTTAAATATTCAATTGTTTGTTATTAGTTATTTAGAAATACAATTGATTTTTTTTAAATTATCCTCATCTGAGGATAATTTTTCCACTGCTTTTCAGAGATAGTGGAAAGGGGGAGAGGTGGGGGGGAGAGAGAGAAAGAGAGAGAGAGAGATCTATGTCAGAGACACATCGATTGGTTGCCTTTCACATGCTCCCAGACCAGGGGGCCGGGGATCAAGCCTGCAATCGAGGTATGTACGTGCCCTTGACCACAATTGAACCCAAGATCCTTCAGCTCATGGGCTGGTGTTCTAACCACTGAGCAACCAGCCAGGGCAGTACAATTGTTTTTTATGTTGTTGTATCCTGATATTTTCTTAAACTCACATATTAGTTCTAGTGGCTTTATTGTGGATCCCATGAGATCTTCTTCGAAGACAATTATGCCACTGATTAAAGAAAGTTTTTGTCTTCTTTTCCAAACTGAATGATTTAATTTTTTTGTCTTGTTGCACTAGCTAGAGCCTTTACTATCTTAAATAGAAGTAGCAGTAGCAGACATTCTTAAATGGTTCCTTATTTTAAAAGGGGGGAAGCATTCACATTTTTACCATTAAGTAATTTTTAAAGTAAAAACTTTTTAAAGTGATTAATAAAATGTTTGAAATCACATATGTAGCTTGATATTCACACACATATTTATCTTTACTGTAATGTAACTTACATGCTGCATATCACCCATTTAGCTGTACTAATCATTAGTTTTACTAGCTTCTCAGAACAGTTCTCCATCACCATGATCAATTTGGCAAAATGTCATCACCCCAGATGAAAGAACGTGCCCATCGGCAGCCACTCCACATTTTCCCATAACCCTTCCAGCCCTAGGCAAACCTCAAATCTACTTTCTCCACTTATATATTTGTCTATTCTGGACATTTCATAGCAATGTAATTATACAAACTTTTGTATAATTATTGTATAATTAATTGACTTCTTTCAATTAGCATACATTCAAGGTTCATTCGTGTTATAGTTTGTACCAGTACTTTATTTTTTGTGTGTGGATAAATAATATCTTATTGAATGGCTACACAACATTTTGCTCATCCATTCTTCAGTTGATGGACATTTGGGCTGTTTCTATTTTTTGGCTATTATGAATAATACTGCTATAAGTATTTGTGTTCAAATTTTTGTATGAACGTATGTTTAAAATTTCCTTGAGTATATACATAGAAGTAAGATTGCTGGGTCATATGAAAACTGTACGTTGGACTTTTTTAGGAACAGGCTATTTCCCACTGTACCTGCTCCACTTTACATCCCCAATAGCAATACATAAAGGTTCATTTTCTCCCATCCTTGCAACACTTCTTATTGTCTGTCTTTTTTATTTTAACCATTCTAATCATTATGAAGTGGCATCTCATAGTGGTTTTGACTGGCATTTCTCTAATGAGTAATGATGTTTATCTTTTTATGTGTTTAACAGCCTTTTGTACATTCTTCTTGGAGAAATGTCTATTCAGATTCTTTGCTCATTTTTAAACTGGGGTTATCTTTTTGTTGTTGACTCGTAAGAATTCTTTGTATATTCTGTTTATAAGTCTCTTGTCAGATACATGATTTGAAAGTATTTTCTCCCTTCTGTAAGTTGTCTTTTCATGTTCTTGATGGTGTACTTTGCAGCACAAAAGTTTTTAATTTTTATGAAATCCATGTATTTATTTTTCCTTTGGTTCCTTGTGCTTTAGGTGTCATAACTAAGGATCAGTTGCCTGATACAAGATCACTGAGATTTATACCTATGTTTTCTTCCAAGAGTTTTCTCTCTTATGTTTAGGTCTTTGATCCACTTGAGGTAATTTTTTATATGGTGTGAGGAGAGGGTCCAAATTTATGCTTTCACATCACGATATGCAGTTGTACCTGAGTAATCTTTTTCATATGTTTTTAGAATCAGTGATAGTATTTTGTTGAAGATTTTTGTATCTATATTTACAATTGATACACTACATTATTCTATAGTTTTCTGTTTGTTTGTTTATTAGTTTGATATCATTATAATTATATTATGGTCTCATATAAGAAATTGGTAAGCAATTCCTTCTCTTCTATATTTTGCAAGTTTTAAAATGATTTGTATTATTTCTTCTTTAAATGTTTGCCAGAATTCATCAATAAAGACCTTTTGGGATTGGGTATTTTTTTGTGTGGGAAGTTTTCTAAATTACTAATTCACTTTTTTACTTATTATATGTATTCTGGTTTTTAATTTTTAAAAATCAACTTCAGTAGTTTTGTATCTTTCTTGGAGTTTTAAATTTTCATTTACATTATCTAATTTATTGGCACACAATGTAGATATTTTCTTACTATCCTTTTGACTTCACAAGGTTGGCAGTAATGTCCTTTCATTTCTCATTTTTAAAATTTTAGTCTTCCTTTTTTCTTCCTGGTTAAAGATGTTTCAATTTTTTTTTTAATCTTTTCAAAGAATCAACTTTGGCTTCACAGATGTTCTCTCTTTTTTTTCATTCTATATTTCATTTATTTATTGGTTCCTTCGATGTCTACAATGCTTTTCACTTTCTTATATAAAATAGTCCTTTTAATTACTGGAAAAATTATATGTTTATCTTTGACTGGGCACGAGGAACTCTACTAGGCTCTGCAGACATAGTGGTGAGCAAAACCAGACAGTTCCCAATCCATGGATCTTGTACTCTAGATAGAAGATAATCACAGTATCAGGCCAAAAAAAAAAAAAAGCTTAGTTAAAACCAGTAAGTCTTATAAAAAAAGAGATGTACTTCTAAGAGAAGATGGAAAAAGCCACCTGACCTAGAGAGAGAATAGACACTCCATCCCAATGGAGGTAGACAGGACAATAACCGAGATTCGATCTGAGCAGGTGGAGCAAGAGCAACAACACACATGGACGACGCGCTGTGTGAAAAAGCTTTACTTGTAAAAGGACTGGAAGAAAGAAAACACGGCTACAGCACAGGAAGGAGAAGGAGAGAGACAGTCCAGTGCCTCTCAGAAAACCCTGCACCTACACACTGCTGGCTGTTTAATGGACCGGCTATCAGAATGAGAGGGAGGAGAGAGGGCCACAAACGACTCCTTCGCTTTGGCTTTGGGTGTAAAATTGGATGAATGGCGGTGCGATTCTTTGAACTAGGTGCCCCTGAAATGTTTGCTTAAGAATGTCAAAAACTTAGCCCTGATATGTTGAACTTAAACTATGTTCACATGGACATAAGGAGTAGGCAACTGTATATAATCATAATAATAACACTTATGTAGCCCTTATTTTTCCTGGGAATGTTCTAAGAGCTTCATATACTAGTTCATTTAATTCTTCCAACACATCTAGAAAGTTTGTCTATTATTAGTTTCATTTTACAGATGAGGCACAAAAGTGTGTGTGTGTGTGTGTGTATGGAGTTCAGGGGCAAGACTGTGGGGAATTGAGAGAGCAAGGGACCAGAGAATCAAGTAGGACTGCTAAATAGCTTTGATGACCCCTTTGAGGCTACAGACCTCAAATTTATAATACCAATGGGCGCACTGTGGGGCACCTGGCCACTTGGGGGAAGACAGAGACAAAGCCTGAATTCCAGAAGACAGTGCTGGTTTCCAGTCACTAACTCCCAACCCAGCTATTTCTGTTCAAGTGCAAAGGATGATCTCAGTGATGTCCAATCCCCAGATTGTGCTTTGTGAACCCAGTAAATCTAAATCCAATGAATCTATTCACAATTAAGATACTTTCTCTTATTTATTAGCCTTTCATTTTAATTAAAGGTTTGTTTCTGTATGTGATTTTTAGAAAAAGTGAAAGTTGAAACTATAAACCTAAACCTTAAATAACAAACATTTTCTTTAGGCTTATATGTTGCCAAAAATATTGCTGAGACAGCTTAAATAATTAATAATTACTATTAACAAACAGCTCTGGGCAACACAAGCTCAGAGACACCTCTGTATTTTCAGGATCAGTGGCCTCTCACTATAGAGATATCTAGAACATTGTTTGGGGACAGGTAAGAAAGAGATAATCCCAGACCCTCAGGCAAAATGGTACTGAAAGGGAAGATGTCTCAGAATTTGGAGCCTGGCTTATTCTTAGGATTTTCTTAGACTCGCCAAATTAATGCGAGGGAGAACGTTCCTTACCTTGCATTACTGTGTAATCAAAGTTATTTACTTGCACATTTTGGGAATTGCGAATAATTCTGACCTTTGCTACAGTATTATGAGCAGAAAGGAAAACTGTCCCTTTAATACTTGCCTCTTGATGTTAATAAATTAGGGACCTCTCACAGTTCTTTCTATGCCAGACTCCATTTGTTGTAATGTTGAATTGAAGTTTCCAGGTGAGATGAACAGCTGCCAAGCTAGCTTTTCAAAAAGCTGTCTTTGGGAACATAATACTTTATTATCCGTGTTGTGCCATTCTATGCTGAGTAGTAGTTAAAATAATGAGAGGTCTGACTAAGTGATCTATTTTAAGGCCTATTTTCTCCTTAGCTAGTGGTGCACCTTCAGACTTCTCCATCCATCTGTTCTTCCTCAGGGCACAAGAAGCAAGCCAGTTGGCTGGAACCTGTTTTTTTCTCTTGTGTGTGTGGTGTTTTTTTAATACACTTATAAGCTGAATTCAGCCTCTAATGTGTTTATCTAAAACCAAACTTTTGGCTTCCCTAGAGTCACACCTTCTTTCACTAGTTAAGAATATTTTCCATTTATTTTGAGTTTAAAAGTTTGCCAGTTTCCTGTAGCTACTAATTAAGGGCACTTAGTTATTTTTTTCTTTTTTCCCCCAACCCTCCAAACTCCAGCACCTGATTGATTACACAACAAAATTTATTATTATTCGCAAGTCCAGTTCTATTCCCTTCTGGCAGAACATAATTTCCTCTTAAAAGCTTTTTGAGAAAAGATGTAATAATCTTCACATTTGGCTTGGACATCAAATGGCTTTTATTAAGCAACAGTTTGAGTACAAATGAATCAAAAACATATTTCAAATAATAGGGGAAAGTGCCTTTGGAATTCACATAATAGGTCTTTCCAAAAGTAAAACAATTGAAAGTTTGTTGTGGTGCTTGGCAAAATTAAGGGCATGCATGAGTTTCTTGGGAAGAAACAGAAGAAATCCAGATTTGTGGGGAGAAGATATTGCATTCATTATGTCTTGTCATGAAACACGAGAATCTGTTAATATCTTTTATACCTTTAGGAATAATAACGGACCTTATGGGAACTTGCCTCCCTACATAAAGAAGAATCACACTAATTTACTGCAGTGCTTTTGATCTTTATAAAAAGAGATCTGTAGTGTCATCCAGGACTAAAGGGAATGGAATAGCACTAGGACTCCATATACTATGACAGGCACAGAAGGGGCTAATTTGTGTCAGGGGTCTCCTTTGATAATCCCAGACACAATTTAATGCATCCTTTATTCATCTATAGAGCTGAAAATGGGTGTTTACGCTTTGCCCATCCTGTTCCCTCTCATTGTTTGTAGACTGCAAACTGGAAGAGCCCATAGAGATTCTCTACCGTGATTGTAGTTTGATCTCAGAGTATAGGTCAGTTTTCAAAGAGGTCTTTTTCTAAACTCCTTTGTGAAAATCAGATCTTCCTCTCCACTAGTTTCTTTCTCATAGAACCTGTTTATTTTCCTTTTTAAATCTTTATTACAATTGGTAATTTGAAATTTGTTCATGCTTGTCTAATGTCTACTGCCCTATTACACCATTAGCTGTCGCTTTATCATATACGTCTTTTGCTCTGGTAGCCTCACAGGCTCATCTCTGATTTCAGCCACTCCTGTCTCAATGATGACAGTTTCTTGCCTCCAGGGGTCTTTCATTTTATCTCTTGAGCTTCTCTTATGCTGCAGTCTTTGTGGAGCCCACTCATCAATCAGGCATTTGCAATCTGTAATGCAGGGAGTTAATGTCCTAGGGACAACTTTCATCCAATGGTTCTAGAGTTGATGGAGAAATGCCTTGGTCTGTCCTTGAGTAGACAGTGCCGAACTATTGAACTCACTTATGTATTGAATGCTGGACTTACTATTGGCTCTATAAATGCTATATGATTGTGAATGTAGCTCATTTGCTCAGGTGTCTTGACCAAGGTATTCATAGATATACCGAAAAGGTCTGATTTTTCTTCTTAAATGTAATTAATACAGGTCCCTGGGTTTGCAGACAGTTAGGTGAATTGTTGAACTTTGAGTCCTCAGAATGTGTCAAAATGGTTTACCTGGCATTTCCCCTAGGGCTCTTTTGCTATTTTGTCAACTAATCAGCTGATCTTCACAACTCATTATATTGCCTTTCACTAGACACTGTTTCCAGATTCATGCTCATAATTCTCCTTTTCTGACAAATCATGCCTAGTTCTTGCTCCCCATTTCCAGGTGGGGTCACAGAGACCCTTGTTCTGAGGCTTGGTTCACCCACCACCTCTTCCCCACTGACTTCTGGCAACAACATCAGAGTCTTCAGCACTCATTTGTTTCATAATCCTCTTTATAAAGGGTCTTTATTTTTTTTCTCAAAATTTCACAGCATCTAGGTTTACACATAGCTCTCTAATAAACTGTTGTGTCTCCAGAGCTTGGGAACTCAAACCAGCTGACTTTTGAAATTAGAATTTCTATCCCAGGACCTAGAATGCTTAGAGATTTGAAAAACCAGATTTACCCTTTGACTTATGATGTGAGGCAGGAGAGTCATCAATGTGCTTTAAGGTTTCAGAGCCTAAGTAAGGGTCACTTTCTGCAGATGGACAGGTCAGAGTTGTGAAGAAAACAAATAACTCTCTGGTGGTCCCAGGAGCAGAACCCAGCACAGTGGACCTAATAGGAAGCCATATGAGTTTGAAATTCAAATACAAAGCCTTTACATCAAGCTTAAAGGGAAAAAAGATTCAACCAGGTAATATACATTATAATAAGCCTTGAACATTGCAAGTTATGTTTAGAAAAGGTTGAATACATTTTCCCTGTCAGTCATGGATTGATTGGTCTTCTATCTAATCCCCATTTAAAACACAGGAAGGTGGAGAATTAGCCAAAATACGGAAGCAACCTAGGTGTCCATCAATAGAAGAATGGATAAAGAATATCTGTATAATGGAATCTGACTTGGAAATAAAAAGAATGAAACCTTGCCATTTGCGACATGGATGGCCCTAGAGCATATTATGTGAAGTGAAATAAATCAGGGAAAGACAAACACCATATGATTTCACTTATATGTGGAATCTAAAAATCAAAACAAATGTATAAACAAAACAAAACAGAAACAGACCCATAGATATAGAGAATAAGCTGATGGTTGCCTAAGGGGAAGGGGGAGGTGGCATGAGTGAAATAAAGAAAATAATAGAACAAACAAATAAAAAATGAACAAAAATTATGGGAGAATGATAAAAAAATTAAAAAGCACTTGATTTTGTTTAAAGAAATAGAAATCAACTAGGAAGTTTATAGATTGTAATTTAAAAAACACAAGAGGGTGGGAAATTCCATGTAATATGGAAAGAAGTGGGTATTATTCCTATTTTATTGATGAGGAAACTAAGGCTCTAAAGGAGTAAATACTTTGCTCAAAGTCAGACAGTTAAAAGGTGATAGAGGTAGGATTCAACCCAAGAACTATTTGATTTCAGAAGCTTCACCTTTGCTGTAATACCATATAGTATCCATTGACAAAATGGGCGGAAAACGAAAAAAGATGCTGTCCATATGGATAACTTTTGTTTTTACTTTGAAAGGTGCAATTTTACTTACGAGGAATATCACATGCCTTCTAGGCTGCCAAGTCAATGTCACATTGGAAAGAAAAATTATTTCCCACATTGGAATGGCACACATTTGTCTTTTTTATACTACACACCTAAAAAGTTAAGCACAGACATGTAAACGTGGAATAGGGAACAAAGTATCATTTACTCTAGTTTTGATGTCTTTAGTTGTGGTTCTTCTCTATAAACTTGGTGGTGAGATTTACCTTCAAATCACAATTCCCAAAATAATAATGGGGGATAGTGGTGAGGTGAGTAGATGTGATCCCTGAAGTCTGTGCTAGTCCCATTCTCTAGTTTCCTCATTTACAGGAACAATTTCTACCACTAATGAAAAATCATGGCATTCGGATGGTAATCATAATGCATTTGTATTTCCCTTTAAAATCTTATTCAGAGAAATACATTCTACCCTGTCCCTCAAGGAAAACGTGGGCAGCCCAGTACTTTTCTGTTCCCATTCAGATTAAAAACAAACAAAAATAGTCATTATTAGTCATAAGAAGTCATAGCTCAAAAATTCAATAAATTTAACATCTAGTCCCACATAAGAGTTAAAATTCTAAACTTGACTTAGTGGTAAATCTCTGACTTCATCTCCTCAGGCAGCGGGTGGAGGGTTGAGGAAATGGGTGAAGGTTGTCAAAGATACAAAATTCCAGTTATAAGATTAAAAACTCCTGAGGATGTGATGCACACCGTGGTGACTATCATTAACAATCCTCTATATTTGAAAGTTGTTAAGACAGTAGATCTTAAAATTCTCATCGCAAGAAAATATTTGTAACTGTGAGGCAATGGATGCTAACTAAACTTAGCGTGGTGATCATTTTGCGATATATACACATAACAAATCATTATGGTGTACACCTTACACTAATACAATGTCAATTATATTGACATGGAATACAGTGAAAACCCTCCCTTTAGCTCTGTTTATGAGAAGCCCCTGGCTGCTGGCTTCTGTTTCTGGAGCGGGCTGAGTTAAACTGCATTCTTCCTCCCCCTCCTCCCTCCTCTCTGCGTCTTTGAGTTGGTTTCAGGGTCACTCCCTGTGCACCAGCCCCCGTCCTGTGTGCTCAAGCATGTTCAGCAGGAGGATCTGAGTAGAGATAAGACTAGCCTGTTATGACTGAGTTGAGAAAGCCTCTTTGTTGTATTTTAAACTTTGAACCTTTATAAACTGTAAACTTTCCTGTAGAAGGGGCTCAGAATTTAGAGTTGGACTCCTCTGGCCCGCCGGCGTAAAACAAACCTCCTGAACCCCCAGCCTCCGAGTGCCGCTTGGTCTTTCCACAAAGTAAACATCTCCAGTTCCACAACAATATATGTCAATTATATCTTAATAAAACTCAAGAAAAAAAGATTATGTGGTTCAGTTAAAAAGAATTACCGCAGTGTATTTGGAATGGGTATGGTTGGAAAAAATAAAGACCACCAAAAAACTTTTTAAAATCTGATTTAAGCTACATCAGGTAGAAAGCCCGCGTGGATGGGTGTCAGGGACTTCTGTTCTCTGCTTTCTTCACGCTCACATTCTCCATTTTCCTGCCAGGGCAAGAGTGGAGGCAGATGAGCCTACTAGCCAGTTCTTACTTGGTTTACTTGTTAGCAATATGGCCTGGCAGATGGCTAAAATTAGTAATCCTGAGGGGGCCTAGCTAATGGTAAAAGCGAAATCTTTCTTTTGAGGGTGCTTCTGTTGTCACTTCAAAGGTTTCCTGCAATTGTCATGATTAGCCAGCTGGATCTACCTTCCAGATGGCCTCTTGTAACCTCTAACTCAGCCCCTGGGCAGCCAGCAGCACACACCTCCGCCTTTCTACTGAGGTCCCCGTGCCCCTACAGAAGGCCACACTGGTCAGGACCAGGAAGGCTCTGTACTTACTCTCTCAGCCACAAGGCCCTGGTCAGCGGAGCGCACTCCCACGGCACCTGGGGGCTCAGGATGGTCACAGTGCAACATGCTGCCTGACTCGACTACCAAAGATGTTAGTCGGCCTGACTATTGCCTTTCAGATTTCTGGGGATCTGATCAGACCCCAGCTGTAGTCCACTTTAGCTACTTCAGGCAGGAGTCACACACAGCTCTCTGTCTTTGAACTGCAGGGAACATATCTGAAAACACTCTGATTGCTTTCCCAATCAAGGATGCTACCCAAAACTTGTAAATAAGGCAGATAAGATTACCATGTGCCCTTTCAAATTCATATTAGGGCATTGTCTGACTAGCCTGTCCAAAGGTCATCTGTCCCTCTAGAAAAAGATAACATTTTGACTTAGTATTTAGCAATAATTAGGTCTCAGAGTCTGAAAAGTTACATGTTAATTTATAGAATATTGATTAGTTGTAAATTGTTTTTGATCGGTAAAGAGGCAAATGATTTTTAGTAGAGAAGACAATTAATTTCTATGATTATAATTATTTTGTCCTATAGGACACAGCACAATTTTGAAATTTTATCTGGCATTTATTGCGTTTTTTTTTTAATTTTGCTGAATATATATGTGTGTGTGTGTATGTATATATATATGTGTGTGTGTATATATATAGTTCTTTGTTTTGTCATCAGGTTGGTCTACTTATTAATGAGTTAAATAAGTTATTGACACAGACTCACTGTTTATTTGTGAGAGTTAGCTTTTAGAAAATTATATCTTGATTGACCCTTGAAGTATCTTTTCTAAGCTTGAAATTAGAAGGTGGTGCCCTGCTTCTCATCTCTTGAAAGGAGGGTGGTGAGAGTTCAGCAAAGCAACATCTCTCTCTTTCACAAAAATCTCCTTGTACTCTGGTCCTCTGTATTCATGGAGTGGATGAAAAGATTCAGGATTCTGGGAACAGGTTGTGGGTTATAAACTTTGAAAATCTACATTTGAAGGGTTGTTTCTCACTTAAGTTTGACTTTCTGGTGAACTATTATATTGATACCTTAGTCAATCTCACACCCCAAAATTCATCCTCTAACATCTTGTATTACTACTATCAAAATAAAAGAACAAATTGACTGAAAGGACAAAGGCAAATGAGACTACCTCTGACCTTTGACTTGCTTGTAGGAAGCCAAGTTTTCACATTTGCAGTACCTTTTCATTTAAAAAATCCCTTTTGCTCTCAGTGTGAATTCAGCTGGCAGTATTCTTTGCATTTCACATTTTCACATTTATGTTTAGAAACTTCTGAAAGAAGCAAATATGAATTGGCCTGGTTTCCATTATCTGTGAAGCTGAGAATAGTTTGCCATTTAAGTAGAGCAGGTACAAGGCAGGTGCTGAGTAAGAGTATAGATTAGAGAAGTTGCCCTCTTCCTAAATGTCTTATATATATAATATAATTTTGTTTAAAATGAATTTGAAAAACATCAGATTTCCTACATAAAACCTATATTCAAAAATACCTCTAAGATAATTTATAAATGGTCAACTAGAGAATCTGATTGGGGTTGTGCTAATTTCTGCAAAGTTCATGACCCCTCACTCGCCTTGTTTTAATGCTGGTCATGGAGACGTGCTCCAGTAACACAAAAGTTTCTATAGTATGTGTCTGTATATGACTAGAAAGAGTGAAAGTATTTGCAAGTATCAATTAAAAGGGACTGACAATAACTTCTAGGTTGGGATTTTCCTTGCTTGTTGTATTTCACTTTCAGATGATTAAAACTCTGGGAAATGACGAGGGAAGCATAGGCAAGCCCAGCACGGCTGAACTCTTTACTCACCTTTTAGGGACATAAGATGAAGCCAATTCAACAATTAGGAGATTTCTACAAAGTTCATAATGTTTTTTAATACATTTTTTCTTTTTAAAAAATTTATTGGGGTGGCATTGGTTAATAAAATTATATAGGTTTCAGGCGTACAACTCTATAATCATCATCTGTGTATTGCACTGCATGTTTCCACCCTAAGTCAAATCTCCTTTCATCACCATATATTTGGCCCTCTTTACCCTTTACTACCTTCCCCCAACTCCCTTTTCTCTGGTCACCACCATTACCATATGACCTAGCAACCCTCCTCTGGGTATCTACCACAAAAATATGAAAGCATTTATTCTCAAAGATATATGCACCCTTATGCTGATTGCAGCACTATTGTAGTGGCCAAGACATGGAAACAATAGAAGTGTCCTTCCACAGATGATAGTGATACCATTATAATAACCTGGTTATTATTTAACAGAAAAGGAGCAACGGGGAGACTGGATAATACAGGCATGCCATTTATACAGCTTTACCAGGAAACTGTGGTTAACACTCCAGATCTATTCCCCATAGATCCATAGATGCATGCCCAGAAGGTCTGCGTGACCTGGGAAGATGCTGACCTGTCAGTCATACCTGGGAGCGAGTCAGTGGCCAACACAGGTGTTGTCAGGCCACTGCAAGGGCAAGAGATCTGAGATGCTTAACTCCTAAAGAAAGAGAGTTTCCTCTCTTACACTCTTGGGCTCTTGGGCCTCTCGCTCTCCTGAGACCTCTGTTGCAGGGTGTGCTCCCCTGAATTTGCCCACAAGGATAATGCCCATGTGGGACCCACACAATGGATTGATGGACTAAATCTAGCCTGATGCTACACCGGACTCACCTCCATGGAACAGAAACTCTGGACAATGGCCCCGCTTTTAGCTCTATTGAGCCCCCAGCTGCAAATTTTCCAGGACTGGTTTAGGGAACATGGGACTTTGCAAACTGAGGAATGTAACTCTATGCAGATAAAAACCACTCATTCTCCCATGTGAGTCTTAGAAAATTTCTTTTCTAAAGATATCACAAGAACCCCACTCCCACCAGCGATGGAGGAATTCCACCCACCCAATCCTCTGGCAACTATTGGATAGAGAGGATGTGGTACGTATATACAACGGAATACTCCTGAATCATAAGAAAGGGTGAAATACTGCCATTTGCAACAACATGGATGGATCTTGAGAATATCATGCTCAGCTAAACAAGTCAGACACAAAAAGTCAAGAACCGTATGACTTCACTCATATGTGTGATGTAAAACTGAAAGCAACAAATGGACAAACAAACAAGGAAAAACTCATAGAAAAAGTTCATACTTTTTAGGAAGTAAAAACATTTGTTAATTACAAACATTAGGATCGCAAGTGGATTATGGTTTTAGTGCTGCATTTTCTGGGAAAATACGAAATACAGAGGGGTCCCCCATTCTATCATTTTATGTTCAGGCCCTGAAATCTTTGAAATGCTTAAAATGCAAGTTGTAAAATGCAAGTCTGAAAGAGCATCCATTGTGCCAGAATTGACAGAGGGCAGCAGAAAACTCACAAGCTGTCCTCTAGTCGATTCAAAAAGTAATTAATTGCAGCTGCTGTTTTGCAGCAAGCTGGGGAAATGTCACCAAATACAGAAAACTCCAAAAAGAATGACAAGGCCTTCCTGTAATTTTCCCAGCCTAAACAGAAAGGAGATGAATGCACTGTGACTATTGTAGGTAATGAGACTTTGTAAGATTATTATAAATAGGGTGCATAATTAGCGTTCTACAGTTCAGGAAGCATTTTGTGTTGTTTTTGTGAATTTGGAGTAGGCCCCAATGGCTGACAGAACACTCACTCTCCCTGAACCAGGCAAACATCTTGGCTTCAGACACTGACTGTCATATCTTGTGAAGATGAATTTAGAAAAGAACCAAAACATTAACTGCAAGAAGAATTAGCAGTGAGTGACTACCATGTGTTGGCAACATGCCGTTCCCTCTACAAACTACACATTACGTGTATTACCTCATTTAATCTGCATGTGCAACTATTACTGGGCTTTTTCGTAGATGAGAAGCTGAGGTCTGGAGAGGTAAACATGAACAATATTCATAGATAATAAATGATCTTTGAACACAGGTCTGTCTAATTTAAAGTCCTGATTCTCTGAATTATACCATCTTATCTTCCACAGATTCTGCAATGTGTGGAAATTTATATTGAGGATTTTTTTCCTTTGAGCTGCTTTTTGGAGTGATGTTTGCTATGCATCTTAGTGAAAAATGTTCCAGAAGAGCAAATGCATTCATTATGGGATGAAGGCAGTCACTACATGGGGAGGGGCGGGGGGGGGAGAGAACATGTTGGAAATTACTAATGGATGAAAGTCAGGCATCATCCATCACTCTGTACTTCTCTTTGCAAAGGTAAACTCATAAATATCCAAGTTTTCATTTATTTTTGGTAAGGATTAAAAATAGGAGGGCTAAAAGAAATATGACCATCTCTGATTCTAAAATGAAAGGAAGATATTACCAGCTTAGAAGAACGTCAGTAAAAAGAAAGGAATACATACCTCTTTGTACCTAGAGATAAAATGGTACTTTAGCTCTCAAATGTATCATGACCAAAGACATCTTGAAAACTATGGTGTAAACTAGGATCTGTGTAACCGGGGTTTTGTGGGAAAGGAAATACAGGGAGAGAGAGTAGGCCAGATTTCTGAGGAATACCTTCCCTTGTATTAGTTGGGGTATAGTCTAACTAATGTCACAAAAATACCCAAGACACAATGGATTAAGTACTACAGGAATTTACTTTTTTCACGTAATAGTTAAAAATAAGAAGTCCATGGCCACTAGGGAAGCTCTGCCTTCCTCAATATACACTTATGTCTCTGGATCTCCGGCATCTGCATCTGCCATCACACCTACAGGCCAGACAATGGCAAAGAGGAGAGAGACAGGAGAGAGCAGACTTGTTCTATTTAATGCAAGATCTAGAGGTGGCACGCACACATTGCTGCTGAGTACTTTGTCATCTGGCTGTAAGGAAGCCTGAGAAATGAAATCTTTTGTTGACTGGCCATGTGCTCAGCTAAGACTCTGAAAGGTGAGTATGAATTTTGGTGGACAACTACCAGTATCTGCCACACACAACCAGGGAAGGAAGGAAACTAGGTGGCAGAGCCCCAGGAAACACTGTGGTCTAGTGGTTGAACTGGAGATTTCCCTCTCTCCTCAAACCGCTGCGTCTTTTGCTGGATACCTCCCCTCTTTGCACTGTCTCTGGAGGATTGCAAAATAGGGGAAAGGCACGCATAGTTGTTAAATAAGCAAGGTGGGGGTTTGGTGTTGAAATATTACTCATCACTCCACCTTCCTAGGGTTGAGGACAATCAACAAAACCAAACCAAAACAAAAAACTCACAATAGCTAAATAAGAAATCAAGGGCCAACATTATTTGTTGCTATCCAAGCATATTAAACAATAAGCATAGGGTTTTTTCTGGATTTCATTCTTTTTCTTCTTCAGGAAACATCAAACTGCAAGCCAAAGCATTATACTCTCTGACTCCTTTCCATTCTGGGGGTCTGTGGAGTCAGCTCTGAATCATTTTATCCTACAAGTCCCAGGGACAAGAATGGAAAGTATGCTTCACACCCTCCTTCCTCCCCCAATCAGAGATGGGACTGAACGTGTGAGGGGGCTGGAGGGCCTCGCCCTGCGCCCACCTCCCGAATCCCAGACACAGAAGAGAGGATGCTGCATTCTGCGAAAGGACTGCAAGCAAAAGGCCACTAATGATTGGGTGTCTTTCCAATTACATTCAGTACTTAACTCTGAATAATCACTTCAGCTTCTCCTCCTTTTGGGGAGGTAGTAGTGGGTGGAGAGTGAGAAAAAGAAATGATAAAGGCAGAATTTACCTCTTCTTCTGGTTGAAGTGTAAAAAGAGGGTAAGAAAGTAACACTAGTTCCTGCAGAAGAAAGCACAGTAAAAGTGAGCCATACATCCACTGGATGATCCCTCTTCCCCTCCAGGGGTGATTCAAAGAGAAATGTTTAAAACTGGAGGACTTCAGGATGACATAAAATAGACAGGCCCAACTATGGTTGCAGTAGTAACCTAAAGGAAACAAGATGCAAAGATGGAAGCATACGTCCAGACCTTCTCTGTTCTTGGACACAGGAGAAAACAAGTTAAATAAAACCGAATATTAAGGACTTGTGGTCTGGGTGTGTCCCTTGTTATTTATTTTTATTTATTTGTTTTTAAAATATGCCTTTATTGATTTCAGAGAGAATAAGGGAGAGGGAGAGGGAGAGAGAGATAGAAAGAAACATCAATGATGAGAAAGTCATTGATCGGCTGCCTCCTGCAGATGCTCTACTGCGGATTGAGCCTGCAACCCGGGCATGTGCCTTGACTAGGAATCAAACCATAATCTCCTGGATCCTAGGTAGATGTTCAACCACTGAGCCACACTGGCCGGGCTAGGTGTGTCCCTTTTTAAATTGGAGGAAGAACCCCCTGCTGCCAGCGTGGTCATACTCCTACATTCAAAAGAGCCCACTGCTCCAGCTGTGCATACATTACTTGAGTTGCTGGTATGTACCCCACCCCAAGCTTTGTTCTAGGGACTGTCACAGGAGGCCAAGTTTTTTTGTTTGTTTATTTGTTTGTTTTTATGTATATCTCAGTACTCGGATGCTGCTGCTGAAATGGAAGGAAAGCTAACTGGCCTTTTAACTAGGAAGAGGCTTCTGGTGGTTGATCCATCCCTGAACACAGAGCCTAAATTTAGTGTGCATGTGATTGTAAGCCTCAGTTTTCCCATTATTCAAATGGAAATAATAACAAGTATTCAAATATTTGGGTTATTATGAAGATGAACTAGCATTATGGACACCAAGAATTTAATGCAATGCCTAATATGATGTAAGAATTTAATACAATATGAAAATTGCTGCTATTGTTATGAATTTGATTTGCCACACAATATGCTAGGTTCTGGGGATAAAACAACAGTTAGCATGTTTTTCAAAAGGTATAGAACCTAGCAGAGATAGATATAAAAAGAAATTGGAACAATAAAGTAATACCTGTTCCATAATAGACTTATTTGCCAAGTATGTTACTTGTCAGGAGTCAGGAGAGGTTTTATAGAGGAGGCCACATGTTTGGCCTAACTTAATTCAACAGGGGAAAAAAAATGGAACCTGTGTCTTACTCTCTCAATCTCCATGCATTGGGAGAGTCCCACCTGCGATTTCAGCCATCCCGGGACATTGAATACTGCCAATTTCTGTTGTCTGCCCACAGCTGCAAACTGTTTCTCTCACTCCACATCTTCCTGTTTAAAACCTATCTCCACTCGCACTTACCTTTTGAAGTGTGAATGATATTTCCATGTGTAGTGTTTATCAACATCTAGAAATGATGCACATAAAGTAGCCAATAGGTGTGCAATACATTTTACAATGCACTGAAAGGGACTTGGTCAAGCTAACAGGCTCTCTGAATGACAAAGAGACGTTTCTACCCGGGAAGACTTTTCCTGGTTAGAAATGTTGTCCCCCAACCAATGCCCTCATGCCTTTCAGTTAAAAGGATGGAAGGTCCAGTTGGGGAGGGAATATAAACACAGAATGAGCGAGAGCCAGGTTATGGGCATTAGAAAGGGAGTACAGAAAATCTGGAAACTTGCTGTACTCCAGTTTAAAACAATAATCATTTAGGACAATCACTGAAAAGAATACTGTTGACATACCAAGGATCCCTTCTTAACAGATATCTGATAAAACCTCTTGACTAGCAGTATTGACTTATTGGTAAGATTAATGGGGGACAAACTTTGTGGAGTTAAGATACAGAATAACATGACAACTGCACTGAATTTATACCTGTGTGCAACGAGCAGAATGACTGATGTCATAGGAATCAATGTGGCTAAGTATATAACCTAGCACAGGAAAATTTGCCAAATGCATCAAGCAGGAATGAGAAACTGATAGCCCTGTGGTAGTTCCCAGGAAGTGAACACTTGCCATTGCTTGACTTTCATGCCCTGTTGTTTATACTTAGCACAGGTCCAAGTTCTTCCACAGCATGAATGTTTTTCTAATTTCCCATCACTCCTGGGACTGGTTTCCCCAGCCAGGTCATCTTTATTGCTCCAAAAAACATGTGTTGAGGTTCACAGGCATTCCTATTTCCTTTGACATTTATGTTTCCTCCACTGTCCCTTTTCCACATCTTCTGAAATAGGACGTGTTCAGTGATATGAAATGTGTTGTCTGACAATGTAATCAATAGAGCAGAAACCTGCCTCAAGAAGCCCTGGGATCTCTCTCTCATATTCATAAAAGGAGTTATTACTTTGGGTGCTGCTAGGCTGTCATCTCTCCATTTTTATTAATTGTATCTCTCAGTTGTACTGGATAGAAGAGAGCTGCTGCTTTATGAGTTTTCTCATTTCCCCAATCCTGCAATGTTGTGGACTCTGAATGGGGGCAAAAAAGAAATTCACAAAAGCAACTGTTGTTTGTCTCATACAATTAAATTCCAGGAATCGACTCTAGAAGTGATGTTTTCAGGGGAAGCAGGGTATATTGGTCATAAATGTCTTTGCCATTTGTTGAAATTGGAGTTCGGTTTGGAGATGAAATCTGATAAAGAAAACAGAGAGCTGGACTAGAGTTAGCACATTTAGGTTATTATTGCCTGAGTACACTGCTGACTTCCTGGGGTGCTGGAGCTAGACATACCATGCTTATCTGTGCTACAGTTTTTTGTGTGCAAATGTCCGTAACTGTGCCTATTTTTCTAAAAGATGAAATATTTTTATTTATATATGTTTTTATTACATATATATAGCAAGGTACTTGATATAAAAACTCTGAATTATAGCCTGGGCAGGAAATCCGTGCACAGTGCCCCATACTTGGTTTAATGGTCGACTCTCACCGTTTTGAAGGTTTTAATACCTTTGAAGGAGGGACCCCTGGTTCCTTTTGCACTAGACCATGCAAATTATGGAGCCAGTCTGGATTATCACACATTCAACTGTAACTAAAAACACTTGATAGATTAAGATATAGATCTCCACACTGTAAATTCTCTTTTTCAAAGATAAAAGTTAAATATTCAGCCAATGTTTTTAATATTAATACTCAATATTAACTAGTTTACTATAATACCGACAGAAGTAATTTCCATTTGATTTTATAAGATACAGACATCACTGTCTTATGGGAAAACTAGTGAGATCCTTCGAGAAAAATGAACTTAAAGCTTTTGAAAACAACTCCTTAGTCCAAGGTCATTTTTGTTGTTGTTGTCTCCAGTACTTTTGAAGAAACTGTAATTTCTAGGTATCAACTGTCTTTTATCACCTGTGCGGCCGACAGCTGTCAGGCAGAATCCTAGACACAAGTCAACTCAGCAACACCAGCGGAGTGGCAGCCACGACTGTGCCTGTCACTGTAAGCTGCGGGTGACCAATTTCTCCCTGAAAACGCCTTCTTGGGTACGATGCATCCGCGACATTAACGGGCGTACAACGGGAAGAGCACAAACTCGGACAGCCAGGTTCGTGTTGAGGCGCCCTCCCAACGGCGCCGCGGGCATTGCCATTTGTCCTTAACTCTTTTTAACTCTGTCATATAGAACCAGTGAGCTGGATGCTGTTTCTCAGGAGTTGAGACTTTTTGCTGTTTATTTTTTTTGGGGGGGGGTGAAGAGCAGGAGGGGGGGATGTTATTTGTTCCAGTCTATATACATACAATCTACACATGAACCCCCGTGACCCACACCCAGCTGCATTCCTAGTTTTGTGCTGTCAGCCTTTCACTTATGTAACTGGCCCATCACAAAACTCATGGTTTTAAGATGATGTATAAAAGAAACCCCCCTTTTCATATTATATGTATATTGTCATTATATTTCTTTTGTCATATACAAAAATGCATGTTTGCCTAAGAGAGCTTATGTTTGGGATGCAAGCATTGTAAATGGATGATTATAAATATAAGTATAAAAAATATACATATAAATACAAATATAAATATACTGCTATGACATTTAAGGATATAGGAGAGCCACCTAATTCAGACAGGAAGACTAAAAGGAAACCACATTTAAGCTGACACATGCACGGCACCGGCAGCTAGCTTGAGCTCACAGTTTAACCTTAAGGATAGCTTGGAAGCAGAAGGTACAAACCAGATAACAGATAAGTGGCGTGCGTATAAAGAAAACTACAGCCTGGTCAAATATGAGGAAAATGGAGTAATAGAGGTTAAGGAGAGACCTAACTTTTAAAGAAGAAATAACAAGCATTAGTTGGTGCAAGCTGACCTGGGTTCAAGGTCTGTGGGTGATGAGTGTGAATTCTGAAAGTGAGAAGTCAAATTTAGAGTATCAGGTGTTTTGGAGAATATTTTCTTTTCTTTAAGAAATGCTCCATGCAAGCTCCATGAGGACATAGACTCTGTCTGGTTCACTGCTATCTCGCAAGACAGACAATCTCCTCAGTAATAAGCCCCTTATGTCATGTGTTGAGGAATTGAATAAACTGCTTAGTTGCCATATAAGTAAAGATGTTGAAAATGGGAAACCAAGGCGAACTCTGTAACTAAGCTGTGTGCCTGTAAATCATCTTCCTGGACATATTTCTCACACTTTATTGAGTAAGACACTGTTTGCACCTTTTGCAAATGAGGGTTATTCTTATTCCATCTGAACAGAGAGGAAGAGGAGTACATACCTGTTTATGAATGGAGTGGAAATGTTCTTAGAACTCTTAGAGCTCTACTATATTTTTTAAAGAAGCTTTAAGAGAAGTTTCAGAGTCTAAAATATCTTTAACACTTTCCTATGTAGGCCATTGTTCAAGTATACTGTACTGGCTTCTCTGTTGGCAGAGTTTTTGGTACACTAAGGGGCCAAGGACTTCTTCCTAATGACAATCTAGAAACATTTGTCCTTTGGATAATGAAAGTAATAAAAACCAGTGGTGAATAAATAGCTTCTATAATTTTTGCCATGGTCAACTGAAGGACACATAGTCAAGTCTAGGAAATGGTCAGTTCTCTTATAATGGATTTTCTTTGTAAAATTCTGGGCCATTGATAAATGTACCATAAATTTCCACATCTTTTTCTTGCATTTTAGTATGTTTTTTAAAATCCTAATTATAAATTCTGAAAAGGTGCACTTATGGATGTGATTTTACCTACAGTGTAACTAACTGTACCAAGGAGAAGCTATTTATTTAGCTGATGGCAGAATGTTACTGTAAACCAGTGACATGTAACATATGAGAAACCATTAAAATTAGGTCAATTAAAGCCATTTCCTTTAAGAAATAATGGAATTAATATGAAAATATTTTTAATGAAAATACTATAAAAGAAACTCAATGTAATTAGTTTTAAAAATATTTTGAGCATTGATTTTTGTTTTTAAGGTATTTATTTACCATGGGTGGAAAAAAGAATAATTAGTGGTGGATTCCTCAGGCAAAGTAAAATCTATTGTTACAGATAATATTTTTTAAATCTAATGAGTTGAAATCTCTTACAATAAGAAGAACCAATGAATCATGTTTCATGTATTTGATCAAAGAATACTGTCAGTAAAGGACAACATTTTTATTCCTGGGCATCTTGTTGTGCTTTTGCATAGATTAATGTTACATGGCCACAGATTATTCTGCCAACTACAGCCTCATGAATGTTTGGTTTGTCATAATGGGGCCCGAGAGAGAGCATGTGAGCCATTTTCAGAACACTCAGGAAAACAAGTTTCTCAGAGGCTGGGCCAATATTTTATTTTTCTTATGCGGATAGTGCATTTAGCAGGAATAAAGAAAAACTAAGACATAAAAAGCATGTTTACTATTCTAGTTTTCTTTTTTCCTAATTTTTATTATTCCTCTCCTCTCTGAAGAAAACAGAGCTACTATCAAGGCCTAAGTGACATAGTACAAGAGAGATCTATTTAATTAGAGTTCCCTGAGCAGAAAAATTTTTTATAAGACTTTCAAAGTGGGTTCCATGCTGGAATGGCCATGTAAACTCTGGTAGGAGAATAGCCAGGTCCTGCATTTGGTCCATGGGCTCGGGCGTCTAAGCAACAGTGGCCCACAGTGTGTGGATGGAGGCTCTGGAACATTCCTTCTTAGACCTTTGAGCCTCCATATAAGAAGTCTGACTACTCACCAGAAAGATGTTGTGGGAGAGGCCCTGAGATTAAGTGGGAAAGGAGAGGTCCCAGATGAGCTCAGCTTTCCAATCCTCCCACCCAAACACCAGCTATATGAGCAGCCACCTTGAACCCTCACTCTAAGGTCAATACTGGATCCCCCAGACTGAAAAAAAGGAGAAGAAAAGCATTATGGTGACCATAGGAAACATTACAGATTCAGTTGGAGGCTATAAAGAAAATAAGAGTTTATAAAATCATCTAACCATAGTGAAATAAGATAAATAAGCAACATAAAGGGAAGATTACAGCCTAAGTAGGAAAACTGTGATAGGAAAGCAGACACAAAAACTGACGAAGCAGAGTACTGGTAGCTGATGAGTGGAAAGGAGGGTGGAAGGTAACCGCCAGTAAGAGTAAGTCTCAGGGTCAGAATATAAATTCTCTCCATTTCTTGACTGCCCTCTGAACTCTGCATCCAATAATCACAGGGTAAACAGCTGAAAGTAGTTATCTTTAATGAGCTTTCTTGATAAGCCTACCCAGTGACTATTATTTATATCTTATTGGCCACCTTGAGCTCCAATGAGGCTGAAAATATATAGTCTTTTTTCCCCCAATAAATTTTATTGTCAGAAAAAATAAAGTAGAATTTCTGTCTGTAAAGGAGAAGGAAATTCAGGTTACTTGCCTGGAATCAGGTAGGTCACTATAATTATTTGCCCTGACCCCCAAACCTAAACTTTTTCTAAGGATAGAAATGTTGGGATGGATCTATGAGCTGTGACTATGACCTAATCCTCACTCCCTCAGTTTTTCTCTGAAGAAGACCCAGACGATATTCTCTTCACCAAGATGTTGAAAAATATTTGGCGAAAGGGTTAAGAATATCTTTGGGAAGAAATGTAGTAGCTATTCTCTGTGCTAAAGATGATGATAAGAGAAGATGAACTTGGAATAGACACCTGGGTTTTGACCGATTCTAAGAATCATCTCACATAGGAATCTTTATAATGGCTAATTTGTTATAAGATCTCTTAGAATGAAACACATGGACAGGCCAATAATAAATTATTTAATACATATTTCTGAATAGCCCAGAACTGGTGAGAAGCCACTATGATAGAAAATCTCCACTGAGTCAGTTCACAGAATCTTCTCCAAATGTATAACTTCTATCAGTTCTACTTATTTGCCCCTTAGTTATATAGCCTCTTAAACTTTTATATTATTAACTCATATTCTAATTTTTAAAATATCTTTAGTGATTTCAGAGAGAGGTAGGGAGAGGGAGAGAGAGATAGAAACATCAATGATGAGAGAGTCATTGATCAGCTGCCTCCTGCGTGTCCCTTATGGGGGATCGAGCCCGCAACCTGGGCATGTGCCCTGACAGTGAATCCATCCTCGATCTCCTGGATCAACGCCAATGCTCAACCGCTGAGCCACACCCGGCTGGGCATAACTCATATTGATACTTAACCTTTGTATGAATATCTTATTTCCCAACTAATCTATAATTTTCTTTAGGTAAGAGCCATGTTTTATGCTGCTTCTCATTTCTGGAAGTGCCTAGCTCCACAGTGAATGTATGTTATCCATCTGTAATTACTTTACTAAATTGACTGGACACAACATCTAGACAGAAATTAGTTATTATTTTTTTCCAACACTGCCTCCAATGAGGACTCCTTTCCCTATCCATGGACAACACCTTGGAAAGATAATGGCATCTGTTTTTCTATTCACTTTTGGATATTCAAGTATTTTCTGAATGAAATTCTATGATTATGTAGCATAAAACAAGCACATAAATTTTAATCTCTCCGCACTCCTCCAATAACACATACTAATCAATAAGAAGAGAATACAAAATCTTTTATTACTCATGCCTACAGCATAGCAAGGAGATTACGAATATTATAAATTTCAATTTATATGAAGATGGGAAAGAAAATATCTGAAACCAGAAGAGCCATCTTACAAACCCCTGAAAAGGTAGGGGATTCAATTGGAAACTAAAAAAAAAAAGAGAGTTCAGAAAGCAACCTAAATATGACAAGTCAAGATAAGTTAGCAGTAGAAAGAGTGGGGACACCCTGAGTAGAAAAACAGGGAGTAAGGAGAACAGGTCTGAAAACTGATGAATCAGGTATTGAAGAGTGAACAAAAGAAGAGAAGTGAAGGTAGCAACGAATGGGAGGGACTCCCCAAAGCAGCATATAAATTCTCTCTAAATTCTTGGATAACACCCGAACTCTGCACATACAGAAGAGACTCCAATTTCATCAAGGCAAACAATAGCTGGAAGGTGGAAATATCTCATCTGAGATTTTAGCAGCTGCCCAATGAAAGGAGAGAAAGTGTGAATTCAAGTTTTGTCAAGTTACAAGGGCTCGTTAAACAGCTTGGACTTTTATGACTTATAAGTAAATATTATATCTGAAGACTAAGAGATTTTTCCTAGGTTTGGGAGCAAAGTTTAAAAAAATTATAAATCTTAACAAAAATTAAAATGGTTCCATAAGGTTAAGATGCTCTGTCACTTATTTGTCTGGCTGGAAAACAGACTCAATACACTTCAGAAGAAAAAGGAAAACATAACCCAGAGTCCCTACAAAATAGCATCTCTTATGTGCAGGGTAACCTAAAAAGAAGTACTAAAAAGGTGAAGAAACAAAAAAATTTGATTGATAGTTAAAAGAAAAATTGATTAATAGAAACAGACCTACAGACAACACAGATGTTAATATTAGCCGACAATGACTCTAATGTTTATGACACATTTGTTACATCACCTACAGAAAAATAAACACAATTGGTAAAGTAATAAGGAAACTTTAATTAAGATGCAGTTGAAAATCCTAAAAATAAAAAATTAAATACCTGAAATTAAAAAGAAAATCATTGACTGAAACTAACAGAATAGCAGTCCCCATAACCTCTGAAACAAAACCATTCTATCTAGTATATATGTAATTATAGTCTCAGAAGGAAGGGAGAAGAAGAGGGAGAAAAAAAATTTGAAAAATTATTGTCCAGAATTATTCCTAAATTAGTAAAAGTCATCAATTCAAAGGTCCAGGAGATTCAGCAAATCTTTGCATATTAAGTCAAAATGCTAGAAATTGAAGAAAAAAATTTTAAACACAACTAGAGAAAAATAGGTACATTACAATTGCAATAAGAGGAACAAAATAATAAAAACAGCAATGGACTTATTCCCAAAAATAATGGGGGCCAGAAGGTAATAGTCATATCTTTAAAAATGCAAAATTTAGGGGGGAAAAACTCTCAACTTAAAATTCTATATCTAGCAAAAGATTTTTCAAAAATGAAGTCAAAATAAGGATACTTTTAAATAAGTGAAATCTGGGGAATGTATCACTAGTAGATCAATACAATAAAAATGCTAAAGAAAGCTTTTGGGTGTAGCTGAAGGAAATTCTAAGTTAATAGAATTAAGACTCTATAGGAAAAAAATGAAGATCACTGGAAATGGCCACTATGTGGGTAAATATGAGAAGCAATTTTCACATTCTTAAATGCTTTTAAAAAAACTTTTAAGATCTACTCTCTTAGCAACTTTCAAACATACAATACATAGAGTCACCATATTCTACATTACATCCCCAGGACTTATTTATCTTATAACTGGAAGTCTGTATTTTGTGACCACCTTCATCACTTTTGCTCACTCCCTGGGGACATGGTATTCTTTAACAAAAAGTATCCAGTCTTTCATTCCACAGTTCACAAAGCACTTAGTAGAAATTCAGAAATAGCACTGAGGAGACGGGTTTGTGGCTGATCATTCTATTGACTCTTAGCTTTCCCTGATAACACCTGAGGTTTATAAAAGAGATTTACAGTTTTACAAAGCACCTATTTCTTGCCTTATGTAACTTATGAGGTAGATTTTATAATAATCCTCAATTGTAGGAAAAAATCTGATCAGAGATGCTAACTTATTCATGATGTACAGATAAAGCCAGAAGTCACTTGGAGATCACACCATTTTAATTAGACGAGACTATAGAGATCATCTAGTTGGGAAGTTTTTTACCTGCGGTCCATTCAGTGGGTCCATAATTTGGATGGGAAAAAATTATGTCCTTCCCACTAACCTTTAATTGAAATTTAGCATTTCTTTCTATTATGATTGTAAATCACAAACCATTTAAACGTTTTTAAATTCTTTACGTCAATTAATTATAGCAAAAAAAACACACCCAAAAAAACAAAGACAAAGCAACAGATAGTGTGGAGTTCAATTAAGACATGGAAAAGAATAGCACAAAAGATAGTAAACCTTAATTATAATATTGCAGGTTTCTTACAAGTGTAGTGTTATAATCTTAATTCAACATAGACAGTGATAAATTAAGAAGGCGTATTTTAATCCTAATAAGAACTATACATTAAAAATAAAATAACAAATATGAAACATATAGCTAAAGCCAATAGAGGAAAAGAAATGCAATACCAAGACGACAGAAAATTATGTATAAAAGAGAGAAACAGAAATCAATAAAAATAATAGCTAGAAGGCAGACTTAGGCTCAACCATATAAACCTTTACACTACATGGTAGTATACTAAAGAGTCTTATTAAAAGGCAGAGGTTGCCATAATGAATAAAATAGACCTAAGTATATGCTGTTTCCAGAAAAGAATTTAATTTCAAAGTCAGCAAAGGGAATTTTGCTTCAGGCTACTTAGAGTAATAGAGATTGAATATACCCTATCACCTAAAAAAAACCAAAAACCCTTAAAAAAATACTAAGAAAAATCTCTGAATTAATAGTTTTATTTATTTAGAAAATCCTAATAAATCCACAAAGCTACTGGAATGTCTAAGTGAGTTTAGTAAGATTATAGGATATGAAGTCAATATACAAAAATATCAAATGTATTTCTATGTAATTGACATAACATGAAAAAATATTCCTGGGATGCTTAGGGATACATTTTGTGTATGACACATATGCTGAAATGTACAAAACATGGTTGAAAGAAATTAAAGAAGACCTAAATAAATAAAGTGATATGCCCATGAATCAAAGGACTAAATATTTTTAAGATGTCAATTCTCCCCACTAAGTAATCTCTAGATTCAATGCAACCTCAATAAAAATTACAACCAATTTATTTTGTAAACAACAACAGCAAGTTGATTATGAAATTTATATAAAAATGGAAACAATCTAGAATAGCCAAAATAATTTTCAGTAGAGCAAAACTGGAGGACTTATACTACCTGATTTCAAGGCTTACTATAGAACTGTAGTTATCAAGACACAGTTGTCTAAATATAGATCCACACATATGTACTTAGTTGAAGTCTAACAGAAGTCCCAAGATTATTCAATAGAAAAGTATACTATTTTCAACTAAAGGTCCTATAAAGCTGGATATCTACATGTAAAATAAATAAACTTCTACCCTTACCTTAAAATACATGTAAAAGTTGACTTGAAATGTATCGTTCACATATATTTAAATATTATAAAATAAAACTTTTGGAAAAACATACAGGAGAAAGACCAAGATATTTTAGATAAACTACCAATAGCTTGAACCAGAATTTTTTTTAAAAAAATGGAATTAATTAAATTAAAAACTATGGTTTTTAAAAAACATTGTTTAGAAATAAAAGATAATCCAGCCCTGGGGAAATATTTTTAAAACATACATAGTAAAATTGTATAGTTTAATAAATAGAAGATAGACACACAAAATTGGGGAAAACTTTTGAAAAGAAAAAATCACAAAGTTACACAAGTGCCTAATAGGCACATTAATACATGCTCAACTTCATTAGTTAGCAGCAACAATGAAATACTACTACACACACCGTAGAATAGCTACAATTAAAAAAGGCTAATCATGCCAAGTGTTGTGAGAATGTGGAGCAACAGGGGTTTTCATCCACGACTGGTAATACAGAAATGGCACAGAACGGGACAGCTACATAAGAAAGTGTGTCGGTTTCATACAAAGGTAAACATAAATTCGCCCTATGACCCAGCCACTCCACTCATTGTATTTAATACATAAACAGTTATGTATTTATGTACATAAAATGATATATACTTGGGTATTCATAGAAGTTCATGCATAAGAACTGAACAAAACTGAACAAAACCAGTCATCAGCAGGTGAATGGATAAATACACTGTAATATACACATTCAATGTAATACAACTATAAAATATAAAATGAACTACTGATACACGAATGAATCTAAAAAATGCTGAACTAAAGAAACCAGACATATTCTCTGATTCCATTATCTGAACTAAAGAAACCAGACATATTCTCTGATTCCATTATCTGAAACTCTCAAGAAGACAAGTCTAATGTATAGTGACAAAAAAGCAAATTAGCCCTTATCTTGGGTATAGGAATAGGGTTGAAGATTCCTGGGAAGGGATATAAGATAATCTTGTTTGTTTGTTACTATTGTAATGGTGGTTACATGGGTGTATATATTTATCAAAACACATCAAGCAGTATCCTTAATATTGATGTATTTTTTTCTATGAAAATTTACCTCAAGTTGTGAGATTTTTTTAATTACAAAAAATTAAATACCTAAAATTAAATTTAACAAAAGATTCACAAAACTATAAGAAGGTCTACAAAATCTCACTGTGGCAAATTTTTAAAAAATTAAATAAATGGCCCAGCCAGTGTGGCTCAGCAATTGAGCACTGACCTGTGATCTTGGAGATGGTGGTTTGAATCCCAGTCAGGGCACATGCCCTGTTTATGGGTTCGATCCCCAGCAGAGGGTGTGCAGGAGGCAGCTGAGCAATGACTCTCTCACTGATGTTTCTACCTCTCTCTGAAATCAATAAAGGCATATTTTTAAAAAAATTAAATAAATGAATGCATATAATAAGCTTATATTTAATAAATCTTGGTATTATGAAAAGAAACAATCCTTTCCAAAATAAACTATAGATTTAACTCAATCACAGTAAAAATCCCAACAGAGGTTATTTATTTATTTATCTATCTACTTATTTATTTTAATGAAATTTACAAGCCAATTCTAAAACTTATATGGGAGTTCAAACAGCCAAGAATAACTAAGGCAAATCTTGAAGAAAGAGAGTTGGAATATAGCTATTCCAATTAAAACATTGTAAATTAAAGGCAGACCAGTAGACCAATGCAACAGAATAGAGTCCAGATACACAAATATTGTAATCTGATTTATGTTCAAGCTGACATTGCTGAGTACACAGACACTTTTCTGTTCAATAAATGGTTCTAGTATTATTATTGTACACTCATAAATAAACAAAATGAATCTTGACCTCTATTCATAGCACACACAATATTTAATTTTAAATGGATTGTAGATAGGCATGTGAAAGGTAAAACAATTAAATACTTAGTGAAAAAAATCAAACATTTTCATGATCTTGAAGTAGGCAAAGATAAATTGTAGTCTAATCAAAAAGAAAAAAAAATTGGGCTATATCAAGATTAAGAATTTTTCTTTTCCAAAAAACACTGTTTATAGAATGAAAATACAAGGTTTAGAATATAAGAAGAAAAATATTTACAATACACACCCCAATGAGGAATACATGCCCAGAATATATTTTTAAAAATTCTGAGTCAGTAATAGAAATATAGACCACCCCCCAAAAATGGTAAAAATATTCAAGAAGTACTTCTCAAAAGAGTCTATCCAAATTGCCAGTAGACATACGAGAGATCAACTCCATATATCATTACAGAAATGCAAATTAAAACTATAATGTTTACCATTATGTGCCATCAAAATGCTTGAAGAAAAAAAGACAGAAACTCTCACAATATTGCTGGTAGGAGTATAAATTGGTACAAATGATTTGGAAGACTGTCTGGCAGTATTTACTAATGTTGAACATATAGCCTATGGCCCAACAATTTTACTTCATTCTATACCCCATAAACTTATTCATATTTCACCAAAATATTTTTACCAGGATTGTCATACTGCCACAGTTCCAACAGCCCAACGTTCGCCTATATCAGGAGGGATAAATAGATTGTGAGGTATTGGCATGATGAAAGTCTGTACATACATTTAGAAAAGAAACCCACAAGAATCAGAAGTATATATACTGTGGGATGACACTGACATTAAGTTAAAATATCCAGTTATGACCCTCAGCATTAAATGTCAATATAGTGGTCACACTTGGGTGTTAGGTAAAACTGGAAGGGGGGGCTTCAGAGGTTCCTGGGCTGCTAGAAGTCTTCTTTAGCTGGATGGGCAGGTATGCTCAGTTGGTAAAATTCATCAATATGTACATTTATGGTTTGTATAATTTCCTATGTCTACAATGTACTTTAATTAAAAGTTTATAAAAATTAGGAAGAAAGTGCAGTCCTAAAAAAAATCAACTTTCATTGTCTTCAGCTTCGGCGACAGCTCAAATTTTGAAATAATAGAAAAATTCCTGCTACACACTCTATAAATATACTTTGAATTCCTAATCCTGTATTTTTACATGCATAACGTCAACAAATTCTGGCATAGCACCAACGTAGAATTTAAGCTATTTAAAGTCAGAACAACTCATTGCAATATTTTCCATAAAACTACTTTGAATGTTCTGGCTCTGAGACTAATTGCAAGAGAATGTTATTTACCATTCCATGTGAGAAATGCGGACACTAAGTAAAATGAACTCTTCTGTTACCACTAATTCAGTTTCATTAAGGTTTCACAGGCTCAAGGCAAGAAAAAGGGCAACAGGACTTTTAGCAGGACATCAACTGTATTAGTTTGCTAGAGCTGCCAGAACAAAGTATCAGACAATGGATGGTTTAAACAACAGAAATTTGTTTTCTCACAGTTCTGGAGAATGGAAGTCTAAGATCAAGATGCTGGCAGGGCTGATTTCTCCTGAGGCTTCTCTCCTTAGCTTGCAGAAGATCATCTTTTCCCTTTGTCTTTATGTGGCCTTCCCTCTGTTCCTATCTATATGTATCTGAATTTCCTCTTCTCATAAGGATGCCAGTCATATTAGATTAGGGTTTACCCTAATGGTCTCTCTTAACTGTAATTGTCTCTTTAAAGGCCCTGTCTCCAAACACAGTCACATTCTCAGGCACTAGGCATTAGGACTTCAACATATGAATTTTGGGAATAAATAATTCAGCCCATAACACCAACTAATTTGAAGTATGTGGCAGAACTCTTTTTTTCATACCCAAGAAGTATTATAAAAATATTCCCCACTTCCATGCTAATAGCACCCGATTTTGCTAAGTACCAGTTTTTGTTAGGCTCCTGGGGCCCTTACAAGACCTAGGGGTTGAATGATCTGTGCTAACCAGGAACATTCCACTTCCCTTTCCAATCATGCCTCTAAGCACGGGTACATGATATAACCCTGACCTAGGAGATCTAAGGGAATGTGCCAATGGGAAGCTTCTTGGAAAGTTCTCCTGATTCTTAAATAGAGACACAGGGAGGAAGGAGCCTAATTCTTGACTTTAGATTCTACTACATGTAGATTTGAAGCTTGGAGCTAAAAGAGGTATCTTGAAGCCCTGAAAGTAGCATTTCATGGACTCTAAGGAAGGTAGAGACCAATGATGGAAAGCCAAGTAAATGACAGTGAAAAAGCCAGCCATAGCTTTGACAGCAGTGAGTTAACTTTGAAATTGCCTGCCCCAGACTCCTTGTTGATAATATGGATATATTTTCTTCTTTGTTAAACCAATTGAAATTGGATAATCAATTTTTTTTTTTAATCTTCACCCGAGGATATTTTTTCCATTGCTTTTCAGAGAGAGTGGAAGGAGAGGGAGAGAGAGAAACATCGATGTGAAAGAGACACATCGACTGGTTGCCTCTAGCACATGCCTAACCGGGGTCGGGGATCGAGTCTGCAACCAAGGTATGTGCCCTTGGTTGGAATCGAACCCGGGACCCTTCAGTCCGCAGTCTGACACTCTAACCACTGAGCCAAACAGGCTAGGGCAATAATCAATTTCTTATAGCCAAAGGCATCTGACTTGATACAAGAATGATGTAATCTGTACTATAATTAGTTTTGTGGCCCATTTCACAAGTACTCTGTGGGAAATGGAAGGAGGGAATACTTTTCTCCATCTTACACAAGTGCTGAGAAAGCCCACCCACTTAATGTAGATGAAAGTGAGGTATCACACCCACATGGTTTTACAGCAATATAATTTTATTTATTTTATTTTAAAGATTTTTTTATTGATTTTTAGAGAGAGAGGGAGAGAGAAAGATCAGTGTGAGAGTGAAACATGGATCAGCTGCCTCCTGCATACCCCTCCCCCCTACCAGGGATGGAGCCCACAAACCAGGCATGTCCCCTGACCAGGAATTGAACCAACAACCTTTTGGTGCAAGGGATGACTCTCAACCAACTGAGCCGTCGGCCAGGGAAAAGCAGCAATATAATATTACATGGAAGAAATGTCATGCTTTGAGAATGAAATTTTCCTATAATTCCCATTATGTTCTTATCTTTGTCCCGGTTTACTTCCTGAGAGCACCTTGGATGTCAATTTTAGACTTCTCAGTACTGACAAGATGACTTAGGAAATTTCCTGACCCCTTGTCTCGTCCAGTGTTATGAAACCAATAAAATGCTCTTGGATTTTCATTTTGCACGCTTATGTCAACAAATCTATTCAAACAGACATCTCTTCCAAGAGGCTGAATTCCGATTTCAGTCTAATAAACTTCTGTGCCTTTCAGGTTTAAAAACTTCTCAACAACACTATCTGCCATAAATTCAACAAGTTCTTTAAGAATCCCTTGTATCATAAATGTACCATTACATCCTGTGTCAAGAAAGGAACCAAGTGCCCTTCATTTCTCTGTCAAATCTTTCATGCATATAACTTATGTGAAATCACCTCACACATTAGGTGCTAAATAAAAGTCACTTTGTGCATCAAGAAGTATTCCTAACAACTTTCTTTTAAGATTCATAGAGGGTCTGTCACAGAGTCCCTGGAACTCCAAATGCTCTCTTGCTAGCAGAGAGCTCTACTTCTTCATTACTTCCAAGTTTCTTTCCAATACTTTGCTCATATTTAATTTCACATTGAAGCTCAGCATCAAGGTATTTCAAACTTTATTTGCTTCAGCCTGTATCCAATCTGATACAGACTGACTGGATGACCCTGTATGATTCCTGGGGCCTACTGATGTTTTCCCAGTTACTCAATCTACCAATTCCCCAATTTGATTTTAGAATGCAGGCAGATTTCCACAGAAGGAGGCCACTCTCACTGAACTTTAAATAAAGCAGCCATACTGTACACTGTATTTCTACTTTCAAAATTGCATCCAGGTATGCAAAGAAAAACAGCACCTCAATAAATCTACGGTAAAGCTGTCAGGTTGCTTATTCGGAGTCATTGGTCCCCAAAAGATTTCAGATTGTTGGTATCTGATGGCGCTGTTAGACAAGGTCAGAATTGCCCTTGCCCATTTTGACAGCCTCTTAGTTATCTTCTGTGTCTTTATTGCTTCATATGAACTTCATCACTGACATACTGATTTGATTAGGTGGCACATCAAAGCCAAGTTCTTACTGAAATTAATGATTATCCACATCACCTATGATTGAACCTGTAATTTTAGAATGTGTTCCTGGAACAGACTTTGAGATAAAGAATTGGGTGGAAGTTTGGGGAGAAATTCTCACAGGATACACACCTCTGTGAAAACCAGGATTTCAAATGGGGAGAAGCTGACCTGCAATGTGGTCGCACCCGAAACCTCAGTAGAGCTTTCAGGTTGGTGGGGGGAGAGGGGAAGGTTACCCTGAAGCTAGAAGAGCCCTTCTGAGTTGCCTTAAATTGAAGGGAGGACTCACGAACACACAAACCAATCACGGATTGCCGGCCACCCTCAGGAAGGAATGTAAGTTTAGGATAAGCAGTTTTTTGATGCCGAGAGCAGTTCCTGGTGAGTGAAACAGCTGATATTCGTAGTAGCTGTGAGATGAGTGCCTCACTCTGAAGAGGGAATGTGGACAGAGTACCACTTGCTTCTTAAGGTAATTCACTCCAGGTAGTAACAACTATTTTAGAATTTGGTTTGTTCTTATTTCATGTGCAAGTGGTAAATACTGCATCCCCTATCACTAACACTGGTCTTGGAGTTACAACTGATGCTCATCACTTATCTCCTCTACTATCATGCGTAGATTCCTCTTGCACTCAGCTACCATCTCTCCTGGTTTAAATGACTTGTCTGGTGCGTGCAATAAGATCTTCATCCCTGAGGGATATGAGCCATATGTTACCATGCCCTTCTCAGGATATGGCTGCTACATTTACTCATTTATCATTAATTCTAAGAATGGAAGCACCAAGAGGTACCTCAGAATCACCAGTGTGCTGAACATATTCTTACGTACGAACTCCTGAGAAGAAAGGACAAGTTCCCCTGCCAGCATGGTGACTCCTTTCCTTGCATCCTGGTCTTTGGTGATGACTAAGTGGTAGTCAGAGATTAAATTTCAATGGCTCTTTATCAAATTTCCTGGTGGAAGTGACAGTCATCTGGAACCAAGTCCTCTAGATGCACAAAGCCTACAGTGTTACAGGGATGTAAAGCATATCTCAAGTAGAAAAATTGGGCTGATATTTATTGTAGCCACTCCTATATGTACACGCTTGTTCCTAGACCAATGCATTTTTCCTACTGAGGACACAATACTGAATTTATGGTAAGTAACACATCCCGGAGGATGGTGCCCCATAGTCTTAGATTATCATGTCTAACCTGACTCCTGAGAAGTGTTTTTAGAGGCTATTTCACTGACCACTCAGACTGGAAGCTTGTAGGTTGTTGCAGTGTGTGAAGCTTCACGGTATACTCCATGACCAGTTGGCCACTTCTGGATCTCCTTAGTCTGAGATGATACTGTAAGGGATCCTGTGTCTGTGTACCAAATACTCTGTAAACCCCTGGAAGTTGTGCTGGCCAAGGTCCTTAGGGCAGAAAAGGCAAAGCTACACCCTGAATCCAGTCAGTCCCAGTCAAGATGAATCTCTGCCCCTTGCAGGGTAGAAAGTGCCTGTCTAGTCAACTTGTCATCAAGTGGCTGGTTGGGCTCCAGAAAGAATTGAACCATATTGGTGAGGTGGGCTTGGTCTCTGTTGTTGGCAGCATGGGGCACACAGCAGTGCAGTAACTACGTCAGTCTTGGTGAACTGAAGCCTATGATATTAAGCCTAGGCACAGGCTTTATCCTTGCCTCCACTGAACTCATGAGCCCATCATACCAGCCATGGTGTGGTCCACTCTGGACACTCGGATGTTTTGTGACTCTTTTGTAGTGGAGGCTTTCTGGTGTGAGTTAATTTACGCTACAAAGATCTTCCTATGTTGCACACCCTCCCATTTGTCAATCCACATGCCTCTCCCCTGGACCTTTTCACCTTTGTTTCTCAACCTGTATCTTTCAAGGCTCCTAACCAACTATCCAGGCCATTTGCCACTACCTGTGAGATTGTGGACATTCTTATTTTGGGCCCTTTGTCTCTCCACACAAAGTACCTGAACCAGATGAACTTCCCAGAGTGCTGCCAGTTGGGAGGATTTTCCCCTCATTGCTCTTTCTGGGGCACGAGTGGGACTTAGTGTAGCAGCCTTCGATTTTTGATTCGCACTAACATACCAACTCAGTATGTCCACAAACTGAGTCTGGACTTCTCCCTTCTCTGCCGGCTGGTCATTAAGCAACCACACAGTACACAGATGTGAGCTGAGGGAGAAGTAACATTCGACAACAGTAGCATGAGACATGAGATCAGACTTATGCAGTTTACACAGGCATTCTAGCTCTGCTCATATCCAGTCCCAAATATATCACTTCTAATTCGAGATAGATTGCTGCTGTGCTCTCCAAATTTTATGACTTAAGAGTTTCACGGAACTAACTCATGATGGGCATCAGATGCTCCAACTTGAGAAGCACCTAGTGGCATATCGGGAAAGGTGCCTATTTCCTGCAGATGATATGTCCTTGCTCCCGAACCTCAATCTGATTATTCTATTGGAGCTTGCAGTGAACACTATATGGCATCTTTTCCCATCTCAAATGCCATTAAATCATAAGATCTGCCAGGTTATGTGATCCATTTGGTATAAATATATCTACCACTGCTTGGAATTATTGCAGTTCTTTTCTGGTGTTGGCCCTAAAATTAGCCTTTGTGTCACCCAATAAATGAGTCAGAAGATATTTCTTTGTGCAGAAGAGGGCATCTGGACAGAACACCACAGTGTGTACTTGAACTAGCCTCCCCAATACAATGGTGCTTGTCACTTGCATCAATATGACCCTAGATTTTTAAAAATTCCCTATTTCTCATGCTGTATTATAAAATTTGTCTTCAAAATTAAAAACATTTATGAGAAAGAGTAAGAAACAAATGACTATATTCAGATGAATATGTGAAATGATCAGATAAGTTTCTTCTCAATAAATGACTAATACAAACTCATTGGATGGTTAACTCAGAAAATAAATTTATAAAATGTGGTGGCAATGGCATGAAAACTGTGAATATTAAATCTGCAAGTTCAAGGTATTACCCCTGAAGTTCAGGGTAGAGTACGTACAATTCCTGAGTGAATATCTAGCATCAATTCTATCGACCATTCATTTGTCAGGTCTCTTACTTTCTCTTCTTTTCTTTGACAAATTAAACAACTGGGAACTTTTACATTAGCAAGGGGGATATTTTGGCTGTTAACAACAACATCAAAAATTTCTGGGCATCTACTAAAAATTTCCAGAAAGATGCTGACTACAGGCCTTGTGCCATATAAGTGTTTATTTATGCTCTCCAGAAAAAATAAAAACAAGCTAACAAACAAATGAAACAAAAAGATTGATCAAATGCTTGTTGACAATGGTACGACTGAGAACTGAAATTCTTCATCAAGTCATGGAACTGTGAGATCAGAGTGCGTTTGGTAGAATGAACATTGGTATAGGGTGTGGGTGGGTGTAGGAGGAGGTGTTAGACAGGCCTGATCAGAAAAGGACTTTGATGCATTTCTGGAAAGACTCTTATTTTGGACAAGGAGAAATCATTACTACATTTTATGTATAGTTCATTATTTTTCTTTTTCTTAACTCTGAAAGTAAGACTATTTGCTAATGACCTTTTTTCTCTTTTTTCCCCTTTTTATTGAATTTATTGGGAGGACACTAGTTAACAAAAGTATACAGGTTTCAGGTGCACAATTCCACAACACATCATCTGTACACTGTATTGTGTGTTCACCACCCTAAGTCAAGTCTCCTTTCCTCACCATTTATCCCCCCATACCCTTCTCCACCTCCCTTCCCCCTTTCTTCCCCCAGAAATGACCACACTATTGTCCATGTCCATATGTTTTTTTCTGTCTGTTCTTTCTTTTTTGCTCAATCCCTCTACCCTCCCACCCAGTCCACCCCCCTGACCATTGTCAGCAGCTCTCTATCTATGAGTCTGTCTCTTTTGCTTCTTAGTTCATTTTGTTTGTTTGATTCCACATGTGAGATCATATGGTTTGTCTTTCTCTGACTGGTTTATTTCACTTAGCATAATGCTCTCCAGGTTCCATCCATGCTGTCCCAAAAGGTAAGATTTCCTTCTTTTCTTATGGCTGAGTAATATTCCATTGTGTAAATGTACCACAGAGTTTTTATCCACTCATCTACTGATGGGCACTTGGGCTGCTTCCAAATCTTGGCTATTGTAAACAACACTGCAATGAACATGGGGTGCAAATATTCTTTCAAATTAGTGTATCGGGTTTCTTCGGATAAATTCCCAGAAGTAGAATGACTTTTTAAAACTGAGGTAAAATGTAGATGCATTTAAATTTACCTTATATTGTATAATTCTATGTCTTGTGAAGAGTGTATACAATCAGATATCTATCACCAAAATCAAGATTCAGATCATTTTCATCACCCCAAAACTTTCCTCCATGCCCATAAGCAGTTAACGCCTCCCTTGACCCATAGCCCATGGTGATGATTGATGTATTTTGGGTTCCCTATAGGTTTACCTTTTCCAGAATGTTACAGCATAAAACCAAACAGGGATTTATTCATGCTATTGTTTGTTTCAGTAATTCGTTCTTTTTATTGCTGATGTACAAATGTACCACAGTTTGTTTATCCATTCGCCAGCTGAAAGACATCTGAGCTGTTTCCAGTTTTGAGTGATGATGACTAAAGTGGTCATAAACATGGATGTGCAGACTTCTGCATGAACACGTTTTTATTTCACTTGGATAAAAACCTAGGTTTGGAAGTACTGGGCTCAATGACAACTGTATATTTAGCCTTGAAAGGAACTTCCAAACTCTTTTCAAAGTTGCTGTGCTATTTTTGCCTTCCCACATAAAAATGTGTGAAGTTTCAGATGATCCGCATATTCACCAGCACTTAGTGTTGGCAGTTTTCTTCCCCAACCCCTCCGTTAGCCTTTGGAATAAGAAAGTGGTTTGCTAATAATTTTAAGCATTTTTCATGTGTTCATCTGTCATCTGTATATCTTCTTTTGTGAACTGTTGGTTCAAATCTTTTGTTCATTATCTTAATTCTGTTTTATTATCATCATTTATTTTTATTTTTATTATTATTGAAATTTGAGAGGCTTTTATATATACTAGATACAAATCCATTGTGAGACCTGTGATTTGAAAATATTTCCTCCCTCATACCTTGTCTTTTCCCAGTGTCTTACAAAGAGTGCAAGCCCTCGATTTGATGCAGTTCAGTTCAATAAGTTCTTCTTTTCTGGGTCTTGCTTTTGGTAACATTTCTAACTAATCTTTTCCTAGCTCAAGATCTCAAACATTTTCTCCAATATGCTCTCCTAGACTTTTATATTTTTAGACCTTATATTTACACCTGTGATCTAGCCTTTGGAATTTCTTCAAAACTATTAACTAAGCCCCAAGCACCTCTTTCTCCCTTCCTCCGCTGCAGTTTGGTAAGTGCCCACGTCTTAGCTCCCATTGGAAGGAGTCATTCTTTCTTTGGATTTCAAGCTACTTGGTTACCTGGTGACACCAGGTTTATTACATTATTTTTTATTATTATGACTTTGTAGTCGATCCATCTTTTACTTGTTGATAGTGGGACTCCTTCCAGCTTTGTATGTCTTAGGTATAAATAGAACTCTACTGATTATTATTGTTATTTTAAACAGCTTTGTTAACATATGATTCAAATATCATAAAATTCATTCATACAGTTGTTGTCCCTCTTTTTAGTATACTCAGAGTTGTGCAATTAACACCGCTATCTAATTTTAGAACATTTTTATCACCCCAAAAGGAAACTGCATACACATTAGCAGTCACTTCCCACTTCTCTCTTCCAGCACTAGATAACCACTACTATACTTCTGTCTCTATAATTTTACCTAGTCTAGACATTTTATATGCATGGAATCATATAATATGTGCTACTTTATTCCTGGCTCTTAGACTTAGCATGTTTTTAAGGTTCATCCATGTTGTAGCAAGTATCAGAACTTCATTCCCATATATGAACGAATAATATATATTTTTAAATCATCAGCTGAGGATAGGTTTTTATTGATTCTCAGAGAGAGAGAGGAAGGGAGAGAAAGGGAGAGTGAAACACCAATGTAAGAGAGAAACTGATCCATTGCCTTCCTTGTATGCCCAGATCAGGGATTGAACCAATAACCTAGGTATGTGCTTTGACTGGGAATTGAATCTGCAACCTTTTTGGTGTATGGGACGACATATTAACAAACTGAACCATCTGGCCAGGGCAATAATATTTCTTTTTATGAATATAACACATTAATCAGTTGATGGACATTTCAGTTTTTCCATTTTTTGGTTATAAATATTGCTACTACTAAAATTTTTAGAAAGTTTTTTTGGATATATTTTTTCATTTCCCTTGGGTATATGAAAATTACTGAGTATATGCTCTATTTTTAACATTTTAAAAAACCGCTAAACTGCTTTGAAATGTTGTTTTACAGTTTTGATTATTTTACAATGTACCTCAAGTACTTATGATTAAAGTCATTATTTTCTTTGGCTCATGACCTGTAATTATCATTATTCCACTAACAGATTAGTCTACTGGTAGCCTAAAGTAGGTAAGGTTGTTTTGGACAATCATGTAATAGTTCAGGCAGGTGATCATGAGAGCCTGAACTAAACCAGTGAAGTGAGCATTTAAAAATATATATATATTTTTAATAATTTCAGAGTGAGTAAGGGAGAAGGAGAGAGGGACACCTCAATGATGAGAGAGAGTCACTGATCAGCTGCCTCCTGCATGCCCCCCTGCTGGGGATTGAACCCACAATCCGAGCATGTGCCTTGACCAGGAATCTAACCTCGATCTTCTGGATCATAGGTTGGTGCTCAACCACTGAGCCATGCCAGGTGGGCTAAGGTGAGCATTTTATTTAAAAAATAAGTAAATACAAATCTAGAATTAATTGAGAAATATTGGCAAAATTACAGCCCTGTTATATGTAGGAATAAAAGAGGAAGACAAGTGAAGGGTGCTTTTTACATAAAGCTTACATATGCAGACATATTGGGGCAAGTTAGGCCATTGCTACAACTCAATCTATTAGATACTTTTGATTTATATAATACTTTTATTTATTTAAATATGCTCTACCTTACGTTTTGTTATTTGTAAACCAGGAGTGGCAATGAAATATTCCTTGAGAATTTAAATTATTCTTTTAATAAACATATAGGTTTATTTACATGTATTTATATGACTTAATTATTAATTACCAGTGAATAAAGTTACCACTCTGTTTCCGCTTTAAAGAAAACTGCTAATACTTTTTGCTGCCAGTAATAAAAACAAAGAAAACATACAAGGCAAACACTGCACTTGTACTAGTGGTTCACAACCTCCTAGGCACTTTCCGTCCTGCTGTTTTTTTTTTTTTTACTTCAAGTCTGCACTAGCTGCCTTGGTTCTTGCAGAGAGTCAGCATGGATTCTGGTGTCTTAACTCTATCATTTATCGGTGATAACATGCTAATTTGCCTCTTGCTCCCAACGCTCAAAGTAACAGTGCATCTTCTATGTGTTGATTCATTTCCCAGATCTCCAGCTGAGCTTTTCTGGAACACCGACCTCTTGTCCAAGCAGGCAAGGCGATAACAGCAGTCTGTGACTAGACCTCCCGACTCCCAGCTCCATAGAGCCCGTGCTGTTCTTCCACCAGAAGGAAGCGGTGGCCTTGGTACTCAAACTTGACCATCATCAGCCCACACCTGCCTCCCAGAAAGTCTAACACTAAGAGATAATAGAGTCACTTTGCTAACCTCTTTGATCTTGATATTTTGCAAATTGCCATTGGCTTCTTACATACTTTTCATTTTTCTTAAATATAACAGTGCAGTTAAAAAGTTATGTAATTTTTCTTTTTCTTTATAACATCTGTTTCAGAAATCATTATAGCTCAAGTTTCTTCATGGCATAAACTGCCTTATTTTGATTTCATCACTTTTTATGTCATTTTTTTCTATGTCAATATGATTAAGGCTATTTTTAGAAATAGCATTTTCATACAACCTTTGCTAATCTAGCTGCAGTTTTTGTAAACACATTTTGGGTTCCAATTTCCACTCAGATAAAATCTTTTTTCTTTACAGCTTCTCTTTCCCACTCATCCCTACACCTAGGTGCAAAATCCAGATTTAACTCCCCTTTAATCTGCTTAAGTAAATGTAGTGAAACTCTTAGTTTTCATTGGTATTTTCTTTCCTACTCTTCATAAACTTGGCTATGAATTATAAAATCTCAAAATATAGTTTGAGTAAGATTTCTTTATTCTTTCTTTAGGTGGCTGACTTAAAGAAAAGCACAACTATTATCATTCAGAAGGACCAAGGAAATAAAGAGCCTCCCTTGGAGGTCTCGAAGGTCAGTGGCTATGAACCATGACACAAGGACTATTGTGCTGGGATGAATCTCCCAGCCAGGGCGGCCTAGCAAAGTTGGTTTGGACACCTCTGTGTCCATTACGCTGACTTAATGATACAGTAGGCTGATATCTATATAATATTTTACATCCTGATGCCTGGGATGCTGCCCTAAAAATGTTGGCAGAAAAAGAGAAAGAAAGAAATGACATATGTACTGAACAGTATTTTTTCTTTTTATCAAAACCAAAAGTTAATTTTAGCTCCTTATATATGCATTTTGTACAAAGAATAACCATACACTATATGCCCTTCTACCAGATTTCCCCAATATTAACCTTTTCTTTATCATCTTGTATTCGTGTGTGTATGTAACTTTTTCCTGAACCATTTGAGAGTAGGTTACAGACATGATGCTCCTTTATCCCCAAAGAATTCAGTGTGTATTTCCTTCAAATAAGGACATTTTTTTGCATATACAAACAGTTCTAAAAATCAAGAAGTTAATGATCTAAATTAAGAGATTTTGCCAATTATCTTAAAATACCCTTTAAAGGAATTTTTTATTTTTGGTCTGGTATAGAATCCAATCCAGGATCTTATGTTGTATTTAGCTGTCAAATCTCATACATCTCTTTTAATCTGGACAGTTCCTCAGTCTTTGTCTTTCTTGACCATAACATTTTTGGAGTACAGGCCATTATTTTGTAAATATCCCTCAATAGGGTTTTTGATGTTTGCTCACGGGCTAACTCAGGTTATGCATATTTGACAAGTATAATACTGATTTCATCTTTTGTTGGCAGTCATAATCAATAATGTATATAAAAGTGCTTTGTTAAAATGTAAACTTCTATCTCAAATCAAGGATTAAGGATTAAAGGGATTATTACTTGTTTTAACCCCCCGCCCCCCTCTCTGCCCTTGCCCTCTGGAATATGCGGCATCCCCCCTCCCCCCCCCCAGAAGCTGCACTAGGGTACAGTGCCTTAACGGTTATGGCAATGAAGTAGGAGGAAGCATCTTGTTCATTATGATAGAAACTAAAACACCGGCATCACAACAACCTCAGGTGCTCCTATCCTTCTCTGGCTCCCTTTCTATTTCTTTTCACATAGGCATGTCCCCTTATAAAATCCTTACACACAGAATTCCATTTTGATATGTGCTGTCCCTGGACGAATAGAGGGAACTGCTGCTCTACTGGATACTGTGGGGACAATGAGAGGAAACTAACCTTCAAATAAATAAATAAATAAATACATACATACATACATACATACAAATCTTGTGAGTAGCCCTCCCTGCACCAGTCCAAACCATGAGGCTTTGAAACCACAGTTAAATGTCATCAATGGTTTGCATTTCCAGAGAGAGCAGAGAATGTCAACTCCATCCCCGACTGAAAAACCAATTGGGTCCCAGTGGCGGGACAGAAGCCTCAGGGAAGGAAAGGAGAATGGAAGATACATAATGTGCATCCAGTAATTTACCATAATAACAAGTGTCCCCTTAAGCAAGAAGAGTGAGGTTTATTGATTTTATGTTAGTTGATACTAAGAACAATGATTAAGAATGAAAGGAAAACATTCACTCCCCTGAAGGAGATTCTAATAGGGCTTCTCACATTTCCCGCTCTTAAATGAAGATGGGTAATGATCCCTCATATTTCATTTTCACAGTGTCATGTAAACAACTAGGAGACTAGCCTCCCTGGAGTTGCGGCCAATCACAGCAGTTTTCTGTAGCAAAGATTGTATCTCATGTGCGCAAAGCACATCAACCTTTCAAAGATGGAAGAGCCCACCTTCCCTAGGGTTCCTGTGGGCCTGAATCTTCGGGGGTGCTTGGGAGGCAGGTGCTGGTCCCAGGATGCCTACAGCTTCACTTGCACAGCCTCAGGGGACAGCCTGGCAGCCTCTGTGAAGGAGCCAAAGTGCCTCTGGCAATCTCCAAAGCACTGACTGATGGCAGTGGGAGCCAGGGGTGAACAAGACAGAACATTTGACTTAGGTCTGCGTTTATTTCAAACAAAAGCATGATGCGTTATGAAGACTTCAAGAACACAACCTCATCCATCTCGTTTAAAACCACACCAGCTGGACAGATAAATCATCACGTAAACCGCATCACTGCTATCAGAATATTTTAAGGAAATGAGGAAAGACTAGGTATGCTTCTATTCGTGAATTCTCTTTCCTACACACACGCGCAAATGCTGAATTCACTATCATTCGTTTTGTTCTCCACAGAAAGCTTCATTTATTGGGGATGCCATTAAACAAGTGAAATACAAATTACAAGTGACATTGATACAATCATAATTGCTCCTTCCTGGCTGGCAGAGATATTTTCTGAGAGGAACCTGCATTTCTACAGATGGCATGAAAAAAAAAAGAGGCCTGCAGAACACCATTATTCCTGCGAGGCCCTCAGTTCATTAGTTGAAGCAGCCAAGTCTTCACGAGCTGCGACTGATCAGCAAATGGGAAATGAGCAAGAGCATAAATTCCCAGCAAACCAAATCATTAACATTTGCCGCCTGCATCCTGGAAACATAGCAAATCAAATGTGTCATCATTTATCAAGACAAAATATCATTACTAATTGGGATTAATTTGCTGCTGTGGGATTGCTGACCTTTGCTGAAAGAAAATAAAACTGCTCGTTAGCCGTCTTCATTTAATTTTCCTTGAAGGAGGGAGAGGGGAAAAGGCAGTTTGTCTAGGGGTTGGGCGGAGCATTCTTGTCTTCCAAACAGCTACACATTCCGAAGTCAAAAAAGAAATGAGAAAACTTGCTGATATGCCATTGCCAGTTGATGATTCGGGATGTTTGATAGGGGCCCAGAGATCACCACGCCTCTCACTGTCATTGGTTGTGATTTAGCACTGTCTTGGGAAAGATTAATTAGAAAAATTGCCAGGGCAGAATTTTATATGATTTTATTTACAAATAAGAAAAGGCAAGTGCCATTGCAAGGGTGCAGCCTAGGATTTATCTGTGGCCACTAATTTAAAAGGGGTTACAAATATTATACATATTATATCTGAGCATCCCCAGTGGTTCCACATGTGACTGAGGTCTACATGGAATCGCTGATTTAAATATTGTGATGAGGACCTTTTACTTTTAGTAGCTACCAATGCTCTTTCAGGGCTGATAAATGTATGTGCTTTGCAAGGTAGCTGTAAATACCCGAGTCAGGGTTCTTATCTTTTAGACCCTGGAAAAACGGTGGATCCTGAGAATTCAGCTGTGGACTAAAATCAACGTGTTAACAACCACTGACTTTTTGAGTTTTTAAAACATTAAAATATTTATCTTGATTACTGAGATTTTTGGTGTCCCCTTAAATTCTGCCCCCAATGCAAGTGCCTCACTCACCTCACCCTAGTAGTGTCAGACATTGTTTAAGGTTAAGTGATTTACTCATCACAACAACTAATAAGAAACTAAAGGTGAGTAGCCTCTCCTGGTAACAACCCTGGCAAGCAGTGCAGCCAGGATTCAAACCCAGACCACTGATGCCTGACTCCAGCATCTATGCTCTTTACTCCGCTTTTCACCTTTGCTACTGTTGAACTGAGAAGGGTGAAGAAGTGGACCATGCCGGTAACTGCTGTATGATGCCACGGGAAGTTTAAACACACACACACACCCCCCTGAGGCAACTAGATGCCAGGCAGTGACTAGTTAAATAAAAATATGTGTGGATGAGCTAATTCATACTACAGGGAAATTGAACGTAAAAAACCCAAAACACCAAACACCTTATTTAAGAGCTGATTTGAGCACCGCCTTGAACACACCTGCAAATCAACGCCAGCCACTTGCTAAGAGATGCCAAACACGGAGTCCTGGATGAAAGGAGGGCAGGAGATTGGGCCAGGTGTGCTACCCAGGCCTGGAGGAATCCTGTTTCTGGTCAGTCTATTTTGGGAGTCTACCGATCTCCAATTCTAAACTGCCTCTGCTTATTTTCCTTACCACCGGAGCTAATGGTTGCAGTGGAAGGAAGCATATCAATGTTTGTACTAAAATGTTTTAAAACAATTTTCTCCTCTTAATTAGAGAAAACATTCTTGATATTTTAGCACTATGATGTACTTAGCAAACTGTTTGTGAGACTTTTAAAAATGTATGTGAGGTGGCACATTGAGGCTGAGTGGGAGGAGGGAGGTAAGGGTGCCAAACCAGGCCAGGTACCTTAAATTATGATTTAAAAAAATTATAATTTCACTAAAACTTGTGCTATTTCATAATTCTGTGTAATGGAGAGACCCAAATGCAAGAGTCACGGTAGCCCTCAAAGAAGATGTTGGGTGAAGGGGCTCCTTGAAGAAGGGCTGTGAGTAAAGGAACCTGTTGTGAACTATGGACACAAGCACAGGAATGTGGAGGAGGGGAGTTTAAGAGACCTGCAGCCCTCACCCAAAATAATGCTCCTGCAAGCCATGTCTGAGGGCAGCTTCAGGACACCAAGCTGATGGCTCTGCAATGCTTCCTAAAACATAAGTTTCTGCACCTGAATTTTCTTTCAGCTCAAGAGAGTATCATTACTGAATTATCTTCATTCTCACTTGAATCCAAGCTTTGATCTTGTTAATGTTGGGTGCCTCAAGCATCTAACTCCAGCCCATGTGAGTCACCTGGTTTTCATCGCATTAATTTGGTCTTGACACCAACAACTCTTGGTATTTTTATCCTGCTCAGGATTTCAGAAATTTGTTGCTAGTGACCAGTTTTGACTTCCCAGAGGAACACTGTAATAGTTAATTCATAATCATATACAAACATTTAAAAAACCTCCCTACCCTAGGCCAGCTACTCATCTCTGTCCGATAGAAGTAGCTTTAATCAAAGGTTCTATCTATAGAGACATCCGTTTTTATAAACTAGGACTCAGTTTAAGTTCTAGGACTCAGAGGTTTTAGTTAACATTGTAATGACTGAATATTATGTTGACTCCTCATGAATTCTTGTACTTCTACCCTAAATATTATGTAAAAGTGTTTCATATTTGGGAGTTGAGAAATAAAGACATCACTTAAAAACAATCAAAGTACACAGTTTTACTAGCTCCCCTAAATTCCAGGTTATTATAGATATAGCTCTAAAATGTATTTGCCTGCATCTTTCTAGCAGAAATTGCTAGTGATCCTGTAGCTAAGACTAGATAAATGCCCTGGTGCTGTCAGTCCTTGGGGATCTTCTGGTGGGGCCAAGTGGATGAGAAGTGTGGGAAACTGAGGCTGTTTTGCTTGTAGAGTTTTACCAGATTTTTTGACTTAGTGGTGTGTGGCTCAGAGGAGGAAGATTTAACACACATTTATGCAGGCCCAGCCTCTCCAGACTGCAATACCATTCAAGGTCCTCTAATGGTTAAGTGTTCCACCCACCAACATATCTTCATGTTACTCTGATCCCAGCAGAGAAAACTAAGGGATGGTAAACTCTGCTCTGTGTTTGGGGTTATTTTATTTGGTGATCTTTTGGGCCCTTGAAAATACTGAGGTTCATAGATCCCACACTCAGAATTTGGAGACCTTTTTGATTGTGTGATTTTCAGGTCTCCTGGTATAAGGGTACTGTCCAGAGGCACATGCTTTCCATAACCCCTCCCCTGCAATCCCGTGCAAATAAATAAGGCAGTAAGGCAATAAGGCAACACTAGATTGCATACCTCCTCCCCTCCCCCAAGAGCCAGGAGCCAAGAGCAAATATTGTGAACACTGAAGAACTACAATTACATCTACAGACCCTTCAAGAGAAAGGGACACACATGATGTCTGAAGATAGTAATATGCATCACAAAACAATTGTTTAAGCAAGAGATATGGGAAAGGGGCAGGACCAGACGGTCAGGTCTTCTGCAGTCAGTCTTGTCTCAGTCCTCTGCCTGGGTGTCTTGTTTAGCTCGGCATCCCACTTCTACCCAGCAGTCTCCGCGCCTCTGTCCAGTTCAGTGCGCTACTTCCTCTCCATCCCATGGGTCTTTCAGAATCCCCTTGACTCTACTCCATTCCAGCCATCTCACGCCAAGGCTTTTCCATTCTAATAAGAAAATCTCTTTTGATTAGTATTTCTGCGTCATTGTTGTGTTTGTTTTGTTCTGGGTTATATTCATTGCATTTCTGATTTTTCCATATTTTTGCTTTCAGTATATATATTCACAGTGAGAAAATGTGACAACTTTCCCTCTCCTTTTGTTTCCATGTTGAGTCTGTAGCTACTAGCCAAGCAGTTTGCTCTGTTTCTCCAACCTGCCCCTAACAAAAGAGCTCAGGTCATCTTACATGCTCTCTCTTGGTTTCAGGATGACAAGGTCACGGTTCACTCAGATCACACCATCTTATACCTCCCTACTCCCTGACAACTCTGGTCATGCTGGACCATCATGTGTTCTTGTGACTGAACTGTTTGTTCAACTCTGTCTCTTCTCTCATGCTGGCTGTGTGCTTATGCAATGAAAGTAGCTGCTTATCTGCTTCCATAGTTTTGAAAGGACAGAACTCTCTTAAGAAGACGGCCACTCTATCAGCCCCAAAATAACAACACAAAACCACAAATTTCCTTCTCTATGATTTTTTTCAATTACCTAATTTAAATGTTTCTCTTCCTATATACCCTACCATCACCTCTGTACACATACGTATATCTCACTGTAGTTGACAAGATTCATAAACACAGAAGTGCTGACTCAGGATAAAAGCCATAGCTGACCATTTCCTGTCTTGCACATGTAATTTATACTAATTCCTTTGCATCTTATCAGTAAAGAAACCACTACATACAAGTAGCTTGCAAACCCTCTGAAGACAGAGAATATACCATATATGTTTTATTTGCTTGTTTTTGTTGGTTTTTTAAAAATATTTTTATTGATCTTTAGAGGGAGAGGAAAGGAGGAGAAAGAGAAACATCAATGTGAGAGCAGAACATGTATCGGCTGCCTCCTGCTTCCCTCCCTGTCCTCCCCCCCCCCCCTCGGAATCGAGCCCACAACCCAGGTATATGCCCTGACCAGGAATTGAACCAGCAACATTTTGGTGCATGGGACGATGCCCAACCAACTGAGCCACTCCGGCCAGGGCTGTAGTTTGTTTTTGTTTTGTTTTTTTTAAGTTTTATTATTGTTTAAAATATTACAGATGTCCTTTTTTCTCCCCAATGACCTTGAGGGCCAGGCATTGTGTGGGAACCTAGAAGGCCTCAAGATATTTTTACTGATTACTTGAACAATGAAATAATCCAACTTCACCTGAGTAAGGCTGGTTCATTCAGAGTCCAAGAAGAGAAGACCATAATTTCCAATATAAGCCTGCTCTCCTCCCTGCCCCAAATCTTTCTCCCATCCCTGAAATGAATGTTTCTATGATCCTGCAGATGGCTGGGGCCAATTCTTGACTGAACAGTTTGTCAGTGCTTTAGCGTAGACAATCTCACATGTTTTCTTTTTCTCAGCTCCCTCTTCCTCCTTTTCCCCACTCCAAGGTAATGATCCCTGAATTCATAACACCTCCTGCTTCAAGGTAATGATCCCTGAGTTTCTATCTCCATCTGATTTCACTCATTTTTCTACTACACGTTTTCTTTAAAGGAGCTTGCACTTTTTTGTTCTCTTGTGTCTATTTCTATCTTATATTGTCTTTTATTTAGCATAATTTAAAATTGAAAATAAAAATATTATTGATGATTTGGCAAGTAGCTACACACTTCTAAACCCCTGGTTAAATTTTGACACCTATTTTTTTTCTCTGAAATCATTCTTCCTTCTTACCCCCAAGACAACCCCCAAGAAACTAATAAACTGCTGAGAAGAGATTGAGCTGCCACTCAGGCACGCCCAGCTCCACACCCTCTTCTTCCATCTCAAGGCTGAAATGACATTATTCATGGTATTTTATAACAACACTCCGGACTTAGCTCCAGAAGGCAGAACTTTCTCTAAACAAGTTCTTTTGTCCCATGTTCATGTTTATGGTTGCATTAAACAAAACAAACAAACAACAACAACAACAAAAAACCACTACAAAAGCTACGAGAAGGCAGCAAATAATATCTTTGAAATATCATAGGGAATCTTGGCAGCAGGAAAATGCACTCAGTCTTCCAAGCAGATCTAAAGTAATTCCTCAAAGAGACAGATTTACAGGGTTAGCAGATGCTGATCAGGCTTTAGGAAGGAGCTACTCAAATAGACTAACAGTGGTTTCCCAAGCAGTACCTTAAAGGGACAGAGGTCTGGGGAAACTGAAACAAGTCTTGGCCTACATTCTCCTTACCCACCCCTTGTTTAGGTGTTTTGGAAATTTATAACAAACTATATGTTATTGGAGGTAGAAAACTAGTGATCCAAAAACTCAATCCCATCTAAGGAGGGGTTTTGTTGTAAATATAATCACATTCATGTAAAAATCCATATTTGTCATTTTTCTTAATAAAATGAAGATATGGCAATGCCACAGGGCAACAATGGTTATTGCTGGGCAATGGCTTCCTTATTTTGGGTGGTTCTTGTCTAGTTCACCATAATGTTTAGTCTCTCAATGTATTTCACTTCAATCATTTAAGTAACTTCGCTGAACTTTGAAGACATTTGCAATGTCTGCCTTAAGCCTTCTGAGAGGTAAGGGTTAATTTATTCAAGACAAATCCCTTAAAACTCGCTTCTTAAAATTCCATAGAAACTGGGTATAGCCCAGTGCTTATGGCAATTAATGGTGGTCTGGATCCTAGTCTATCTCTGATAATACTAAAAAATAAGACTGGTGCTCACTTAACCATGGATACTGATGTAATAAATTCTTCTATGAGCTTGTCATGTCATACAACAGCAACTACAAGGCCTGAGACTATTCCTGTGATTATGTTAGGAGAGGGGCTGGTTCTCAACCATGGAAGTTGAGCTGGCAGGATACAGTCAAAAACATATTACTAGGCTATGTGATTAACATATCCTTGCCCTTCATCACACCAGTATGGGCTGGTGCTTTTTTTTGGTCATAAAACTTAAAAGTTCATAGCCCAAGGGTTAAAACCTTATGCCTAGAACCTGATGCTCAGTCGTGTTAGATATCTGTGCTTCACCCTACCTAGCATGTGTAGGAAATAGGGGCTCACATATCTGCTACTTTTCTTGTCCCCTTGGATGTTAACCAAAGACACTGCCACAGCAGGCTTTGTGAGTGTGCTCCTTGGCTATCTGCCCTTGTTTCCATGACAATTGGTACTAGGCATCTGACCAAGGATCCATCATGGACTTCTAGTGTAAATAAAAGGATGAGATCAAAGTCCCACCTTGTAGATAGGATAAGTCTTAGGGTGGCTGGTTATTGGGATGGCCCATCACTGTTCATGGAAACCAGCCCATGAAATCCTGAGAAATGGGAGATTTACAGGGACTAAGAAAACCTGAATTGACTTCCTAGATTGTTAATAACGGCCTTAGAGAGAGTCACTCAGCAAGGACTGAGCTCCATGGAGACAAATATTGAACCATGCCCCCTGGTAAACCACACATTCACACATGCACGCACGCACACACACAGACACACACACACACAGAAAATGGAAATGAACCCACCAGATGTTCACCAAAGGTCTGATTAGTTGGTATAAGATAGAGGAAATATTTGGGAAGTGTGAAGACCATCTATAAGACAGAGATAAAGAGGGCTCCCAAATAGAGTCCCTGGGAGAGATACTAGCTGACCACATCCTTGACACTCCAGAGTCACTCAGTGACTCAGAGTTTGATGCAGAGACATAGGCTGTCCAACTGCAAGTGCTTCCACATGCAATTTATGTACTTGATGGACAGTTCTGTTTCCTATTCAGTTTTGTGATGTAACACCAGAAAACTCAAGATTGTGCTTCCTCCACAGTGATGAGTTTCCTCAGCTATTGTGTCAATAATGTTAATGTTGCCACCCAATTCCAGAAGTAAGGGGGAGAGATGACAGCCGTTTTAGTGGTTGCTAATGGAACTACCCTGCTCCCAGTCCTCTTACCCTCTTGCTGAACTCTGTGAAAATATACCACCAGCACAGGCCAATGAAAATGATGGCCAGCAATGGGTCCTTTAGGGGCTACGCAAGGCTTACAGTACAGCCATTCCTCTCAAATGACACAGGTTCCTCAGTCATGGAAAAGGCTTAGAAGCCCTGGTTGATCTTTGCTTAATCTTTCAGCCACAGCCAAAGATACCAGTTTCCTTTCTTTTGTCTTGACAATGTACTCCTCCTAGGATATTCTTACAAGTAGCAGTGCCCCATCTGCTTTGGGTAAGTATGATCTGTACCCTGTGAATAGTCACCTGGTAAATACTGGCCATCTTTCAGAGTCCCCATAATAGCATCAATGACTTGCATCACCTCTTATTCAAAATGAGTACAAGTTGAAACGGAACAAGTTGTTAACATAATGAAACATGCCGTATGGTTAGAAGCCATCTTTGGGAGGTGGACTGAGTATGAAGCAATAAATTTTCAAAGACTGCCTGCAGGAATGACCTCTCAGAAAATAAGTTGAATTTCTTCAAAGTTTAGTGGAAACTAGGTACAGCCCAAGATCCCTGGTGGACAAGTATACTTAGAATCAGGTCTCCTAAGCTGGCTTCCACATCATGCCAGGGCAGGGCTGGGGTTGCCATGGTGACATTTTGCTACTAGCTTGTCAGTCATATGGCAATGCCATTTTCTAAAGTTTTTGGCAAAGTCATATTGCCAGGTCTCATGGCTACAAGTTTAAGGCTTATACCTCTACCCTGGATCATACTAGAGAAAAGACCGGTGTTTCCTAATCATACAATTTAGGAGCCCTCACAACCAAAGAGTGAGGACTGATTTCTGGAGTCTAATATTCAGTCATGATATATTTTTGTGTGCTGTTTGTAGAGTGCAATGAGCTATTGAAGACCTACACAGCTCCCACTGCTCATGTCCCTGTGAGCTTTTCTACTGAAATAAATCAGGCCTGGTGTAAATGTTGTTCAGGTATGTAGCTTCATTTGTAGGACACCACCTTAGGAGCTTACTTTTAAGTCTTTTTTTTCCCTCCCTGAAAAACTTCTGTAACATCCTATATTTTCTTATCTATTAATTATACTGATTCCTTTAACATTTTCCTATTTGCAGGTAGAATACTACTCCTATGTAGGACACTAACTTAGTGATTGTTTAAAATGTAGAAATACTGGATATTCGGGGGAAAGACTGATGGATATAAATGCTATCTTTGAGGCAAATGCTAGATGCCCCTATATCTTGTGGGAATGTTTATAGTGATAATGGGAAGGTGGTGTTTAATGCAAAATGTTAATAGCTCACAAGAAATTCAAGAGGGACACTGAAAGTCTGTCTTTATTTTGTCTTGAAAATAGCTTCATTAGGACTTATCCAGTTCCTGCTCTCCAGGCAGGGAGCTGAAGGCTAGCCGTGTGAAGGGCTGACTCTCGAGCCCTTATAAATACTTGAGGGTCTACTAAGAAGCCCAGAAAAAGAGGATTGGGGCTCAGTCTTCTAATTTAAATATAAAAGGATTTTTTTCTATTTAATTCCTCAAACTCGTAAAAAAGGAACTATCAGTAACACATTTCAAATGTTTAATAAATTTGCATAGCTGATTCAATTTACCTAGCGAATCTTAAGTAATCAAAATTAAATTATTTATAAGCCAGAAAAATATGGGTAATAAATTCTGAGAAACTTAAAAGAAAGTACACAACAATATTGAAACTGTTATGTAATCTAACTGAATTACCCTTTGCATCTAAAAATTGCTTTTTAATAACCTTGTCAGCCAGTGTCATTTGCTATTGGTTCTTAAATTGTAGTTTCAGCCTCTTAATTACTTTCATAATAGATTAGGTGAAGCTTAAAACTGGGCGACTCAGTCTGTTCTTTTGCTTGTCTCCTCACAGCTCAAAATATATGTGTCTCCTAATAGCCCCATATTCATGAGTTTATAGGCTGGCCTAACACTGGGTGGTGGCAGCACAAATTTATTTTAGAAAATTTATAGTTATAGAATGCCCACTTCTCTCTGATCACACACACACACACACACACACACACACACACATATACACTCAAGGAAAAAAGGAAGGGGGGGAGGAAAGAGAAAGAAGGAAGGAAAAAAGAGAAAAATGGAAGGAGAAACAATTTCTTTTATATAAACCTCTTTTCCAGGGCACACATGTGCCCCCCTCCCTTTACCTTCTTATCTTTACCTAATACATATTAGAATTGGGATTACTACACCTATTATTAATCAGTGCTAGAAAATCAAGTAGTAAAGACTAGAAGTGAGAATGACGAAAAATTGCTTTGATGGCCCTAATAATGTTCCAAAGAACAAAGTCAGTGGTTTCAGTTAACCAAGAATAAATGTTTTGAGTATCCTAAAACCACCACCATTTTTCCGTTGCCATCATAGCCTTTTCATTTCTAAGGGATTCCATGATCCATTGTTTAACTAATACAGATATTACTGATATGACTAAGTGGGAAAACAAAGGGAGAAATCAAACAAACGTTTTTATTTTAGCCTTGCTAGAATTCCCAGGTCCCTCTAATTGTGCTTCTCTTTGTTTCGCAGACAGCCCCAGTGAATGAGATCATAGCCAGCCTCTTGAGACTGAATTAATCATTCATATGCTTTTTGAAACCTGCTGAATGAATGAGGGAAGGAGACAAAGCAAACAAAATGCCTGCTCAGGTCTTAGTATCTGGCCATCTGCCAAACTTGTCTGATGTCATCCTTAGTGGACCAGTAAGCCCTTTGGAGAGCTTTCAGTTGCCAGGTTAGCTCTTAAGTACCCTGTTTAATTGTCGACAGATTAATGTTCTCCTTGGTTCTCTGCACCTTTGTATATCTGGGCCATCTGATGTTAATCACACAGGTTACACAAACTGTGAGCTGAAGGCCTGAAAAAGAAACTGTGAGAGGCTTGTGAAGAAGTCAGGTGTGGGTGTGACAAAAACACACAAAACAGCAGAACAGCACACAGACCTTTCTCAAAGTAACAGTGACTGGAAAGAGGATTCTACAGAAGATGGAGACGGAGCGTAATGGTATGGTTCGGTTGTAAGGCTGCAGGGTACAGAAGTTGAGTGGAACCCTTGGGCATGTGAATGCACCCAGGGACCTGACATCGGTGTTGCTTAAGCAAGCTGATGTGGTCTGGCAAGAGGAGTAAAGTAATAGGAGCTTTCAGAGGCCCCGTGGCTTCTGAGCCGATGAAGAGTGGAGCAGGTTGGAGCAGAAGCCTGAATGAAACACGCGTAAGCCAGTGCACCAGCGCAGAAGAGAACGAGAGCTGGGGAAGTGGGGTTTCCATGTGGAACAGTTCAGTGTTCTCAAGGCCTGTTCTGCTCCTGCCCCCCATCTACTGGGCCCCTCGCACAGTAACTCCGCAGGCCCCGCGTGACTGGGAACAGATTCCCTGCATCTGTTAGGCTCTCTCTTTCATTCATATCTTCTCACCTGGCCTCCTGAATCCTAGCTTTTCCTTGATGATAGTGCCTTCTACATTGGGGTGGGATAAAATTGGAGGCATCAATGTTCTTATTGTTTTTTGCTGCTTCTACCAGGCCATTCTAATAAAGAGATTTTATTACAGAGGTACGTAAAGTGAAGTCCACGTTATCCATATGACACACTCTCCATCCTAGGCGTGTTTGCCTGTAGTCATAGGGCATCCTAGTAGGCAGCTGTGCTTGCTTGAATTTATTTATCAGTTCTGCCACTTTTGCCACTGTCTTTTGACTTTAGGCAAATCCCAGGAACTATCTGGCCTGTCTATATGTCTATAAAACGGAATAATGACACCTACTTTAGGAAAATGCTAAGGGAAACAATAATCCAATGTGAAAGGAACTTAACTGTAATCTCTTGGAAATGTAATACTTGGTAGTGACTGATAAGATTGCCAATGTAATCAAATTTCTCAAGATTTCAGCATCTGTTCCAAATCTTCTTTTCCAGCCTATCCTTTAAATCATCCTCCAGGACTTCAATACCATGTGATGGTGGCCATCAGACCTCGCTAGCCATAACACTCTACTATACCTCTATACACCTACATTTCTTCGAGCCTCAGACATACATTCTTCAAATGTTTCAGTTTTAATTTGGTGTATTTTTACGACTGATTTTTTGAAACTTTCCACCACTCTTTTTCCTTAAAATCTTGCTATTTAAATAATGATGCTTCCAATAATTGATGACATTAGAACTCAAGAAATGTGATCATTCCACTTGGTCACAGACACACACACACACACACACACACACACACACACACACACACATGAATGCAAGGAAAACTGGAGAAATACGAAAAAGATCAGTAGACTGTTATTGACCAATATTTTGGTTATGATATTGTACTAAAGTTCTACAAGGTGTTATTATCGTGAGAAATTGGGATCTCTACTATTTTTAATGCATGTGAATCTGCAGTCATTTGAAGATGAAAAGCTCCATAATGGTAATAAACAGGTGGCAGGACAAATGTGCTCACTTCCATCCTTGAGCAGTACATCATTGATTTTTAAAATCTAGCCTCCATGCCTATGGTTCCCAATTTTCTGTTCTGGTCCTTGCCTCTCTGTTGATCCAGATATTTATTTTCAACTGCCTGCTATTTGGGTGACCTTCTGTACTTTAATTTCAAAAGGTCCACAGTTAAGCTATCATCATTCCTAATCTCCCTACCCCCCAGAGAATAACAACAAAAATCCACTACCTGTTTCTTCCTATATTTGCAGGTCCTTGTTCTGCAAATGGCAGTAGAACCTCCTCTCATTCTTGGTCTAAACCATGAAGTCATCTCTGATTCTTTCTGGACCCTCCCAATAACCAGTCTTGTTACAAGATCTACCGGTTTCAACCCCCAAGATGCCTCTTCTACTGACTCTTAGTGCTATGACACCAAATTAGGCCTTTCTTGTTTACTATTTAAACTATTGTCAGAGCCTTCTTTGTGGTTCCATCTTGTCTGTTTCTTCCCATTAAGCAATTCCACTCTGGTTCACAGCTCTGAAGAGGGCACTGCCTTGCTCAAGCCCACTCTCTGACTCTCCTTCCTTCAAGGGGGGAAGTCCAGGCTCCTCAACCTACCATCTGGGGCTCTCTACATCTTATCCTCAGTGACTCTTGCTACTTACCTATTCATGCACTATGCACCAGCCCAAATGGAAGACTTTCTATTTTTTACACATTTGTGTCTTAATGTATTTGCTCTTTCCTATGGCTGCATGCCTAAGTTTTCATCTCTTTCAGTCAAAATTCTTTCAGATGGTGATCAAAATGAGTCAGTTTGTCAGCAAACAACATAACTCTGCATGGGCATAATGAATATGGACATTGGGAAGTGTTTCCTTTCTGAGAGGCAATGGTAACAGTATTAATTTACAGCACAATACTGCCCAGATAAACCCCAAGCCTGGCAGAAAGTATGTGTGTGCTGGGGTGCAAGGCACATATTGTGTTAAATAGAATGGATTTATGTGTGCGGTGGGGTGCCAACAGCCAAGGGAGAAGCAAGTCAGATCTGGTAAAAAAATAAGCACCAGATTTTGTTGTAAGATCACAAGGTCACATCAATTTCCCTCTGGTGTGTGTCCTACTTCTGTACCACATCATCACAGGATAGCCCTCTCATGGCACTTCTGCTCTCCAAATTATACTGGAATCAAGGCTGGGATATGTAGTAAATCCTTACGAACAGTGTGGGGTGATCTAGATTCAGGTGTGGCTAAATGCAGTTGTGCAAAACATATCTGTAGGAATCTCTTGCTCTACACTCTTTGACACTGTTTCCTTTTATTTTTAATCTATTTTCAGATGGATTTTCCTTTCTGGTGATTAAAACAACTACTAGATCCCTGTCCAGTTTGGCTCATTGGCTAGAGCATCGTCCCTAGGACTCAAGGGTCCTGGGTTCGATTCCGGCCAAGCGCATGTACCTTGATTGCAGGTTAGATCCCTGGCCCCAGTCGGGCCGTGTGGGGGAGGCAGCCAATTGCTGTCTCTCTCTCACATTGATGTTTCTCTTTCTCTCCTCCCACTCTTTCTGGAAAAGCAATGGAAAAAAATATCCTCAGGAAAGGATAAAACAAAACAAACAAACGAACAAACCATGAACGCCAACTATTAGAAGCTTGAGGCTCTCATATTCCACCTTCATGATTTCCTCAACTGAACACTGTCATCTTTGCCTGTAATTTCCTGTGCTGATCTGTTTGGACACTCCTACAGCACTTATGTTCTTTTAATTATAGCTTGTGCAAATCTGTAATTTTACAAACAGCTCATTTAATTTTTACAATGACTTTTTGATTTAAGCACTATTATTCCTCACATTTTACCAGTGAGAAAACTGAGTTTTAGAGATTCTCAATTAACTTCCCCAAGGTTCCTCAGTTAGTAAATGATGAATAATAATGTGAACTTCGGTGGTCTAGTCCCAAAGCCCACATGCTTAACAAGTGCTCTATTGCCTAACTGACGCTTAGTTTATCCATTTTGAAAATTAGGGTAATTATAACTACCCTATTTTCCTCAGAGAACTGTTGTGTTTATCAAAATAACAAAAGGTATATAATTATGCCATAAGAGTAGTGTTGAACATATGGGATTATTACTTTTTCCATAATTCATTTTAAACTTCATCTAATATTCATTTACATTTTTATAAACAACAAAAAATAAATATTACTGCTATCCAAAATATGTAAAGAATTCTTACAACTCAATAAGACAAAAACTTGAATATTTGTGGAGGAAACAAGACGGCAACATAGGGAACAGCTACACCCGCCGCCTCCCGCAACCACATCAAAATTACAACTAAAACACAGAACCACCATCACTCAGAGCCTCCTGAAATCCGGCTGAACAGAAGCCCCACAACCAGGGACCTGAAGAAGCACCGAGACCGGGAGGAGGGGCGGAGACGCGGGCGGATCGGGGCTGAATTGTGGAGACTCGACCCCGGTGCCTCGGGTTAAACCGGGGAGGGAATCTCCATGGGGGAGGTTTCCCGGAGGAGGGAGGGGTCCCAGCCCCACAGCAGGCCCCCAGCCCAGGGCTCCAGGGCCGGGAAGAGACGTCCCCAAACTCCAGGCTGTGAAACCAGCGGGGACTGTCCCTGAGGGTCGCGGAGGCTGCGGGAGCCCCAGCAGCTCCTCTAAAGGGCCCGTGCACGGACTCACTCGGACGCTCCCTCTGAGCCCAGCGCCGGGCAGCAGCCTGCAAGGACCTGGGACACTCGGGGAGGAACTAACCTGCCTGAGATCCGGGAGAGAGATGGCGGGGCGGCTTCCTCCCAGGCAGAAGGGCCGGCAGAGGCCATGGCTCCTTTGGCGAGTCCTCCCCGCACACAGCCAGCAGGCAGGCGCCATGTTTGAATCGCCAGCACCTCTCACCTTTGGCCCCGCCCCGTGATTCCCGGAGGCCCCGCCCCTCCCCACCTGCAGCTCATCCAGGCCATTTCCAGGGGCTTTTCTGTGCAAGTGGCCTCTCGAGCCTCATGCTTAGGACTTTCCTAAAATCTCTCAAACAAGCAGCAGTGGCCCCATACAGCTTGATAAGCTGCCCCAGGCCTGGCACTAGCGGCAGCCTGCATTGGCTCAGAGCTGGGCCTCTCCTGGACACCTCCAAGCCCAGCACAAGTAGCAGCCAACTGTGGTTTGCTGTGTAGCTCATGCTGGGTGGCCCTGGGCAAGGCACTGGCACAGGCTGACTTTGCACCTCCCCAGAGGCCCCAGAGACAGTGCACCTGGTGGTCAGACTCGACTAAGCTGGATTACAACCCTACCACATCCATGAGTGATGCACTCAAGGACCACACTTGGTGAACACCAAAGCTCCACTGAAGTAAATCCTGCTCCATAGGGGTGTCTCCAGCACAGCAGCTCTTTGGCTGTAGTTGCAGCTGGTCCTCACAGCTAATTGGCCTGAGGGTCAGTTCCTCCCAGGGACGCCAACAGCAACCAAGTCTCAACTACAACAGGACAGTGCACACAGCCCTCACAGGGGAGCACCTAGAAGGCCCAACTCAGGTGACTGGGGAGGCTGAGTCACTGGACCCTACAGGACACCTACTACACAAAGCCACTCTACAAATTCCAGGAGACATAGCAGCTCTATCTAATACATAGAAACAAACACCAGGAAGCAGCCAAAAATGCAGAGGCAAAGAAACATGTCACAAAGGAAAGAACAGAAGAAATCTCTAGAAGAGGAATAAATGAAATAGACCCAAGCAAGCTAACAGATACAGAGTTCAGAATTATGGTTATAAGGATGCTCAACCATATTAGTAAGAGTATGACGAAAATAAGAAAATCGATGACATAATAAAGTACCAATTTGAAATGAAGGCTACAGGAACTGAAATGAAGAATAATTTACAGGGAATCAACAGTAGAGTAGAGAACACTGAGAATCAAATCAGCAATTTGGAACATGAGGAAACAAAAAACACCCAACCAGATCAGCAAAAAGAAAAAATAATCCAGATATATGAAGATATATAAGGAGCCTCTGGGACAACTTCAAGAGGCCCAACATTCGTATTATTGGGGTGCCAGAAACAGAAGAAAGAGAGCAAGAAATTGAAAACCTATTTAAAAAAATAATGACAGAAAACTTCCCCTACCTGGAAAAAGAAATAGACTTACAAGTGCAGGAAGCACAGAGGGTCCCAAACAAGAGGAACCCAAAGACGCCCACAGCAAGGCACATCATAATTAAAATGCCAAAGGTTAAAGACAAAGAGAGAATCTTAAAAGCAGCAAGAGAAAACCAGTTAGTTACCTACAAGGGAGCACCCATATGACTGTCAGCTGATTGCTCAACAGAAACTTTGCAGGCCAGAAGGGAGTGGCAAGAAATATTCAAAGTGATGAAAAACATGGAACTACAACCAAATTGCTCTACCCAGCAAAGCTATCATTTAGAACTGAAGGTCAAATAAAGAGCTTCACAGATAAGAAAAAGCTAAAGGAGTTATTCACCACCAGACCAGCACCACAGGAAATGTTGAAGGGTCTTCTTTAAGAAGAAGCTAATGAACAAAAGAATCTGACGAACTAAATAGATCCAGAGACATTGACTCAGGCAACAGACAATCATATTTCGGAGGAAAGAGGGAAGGAGGGTGTAGGGTGGGAAGAGATTAACCAAAGTAGTTATATGCATATATGCATAACCCATGGACACAGACAATAACGGGGTTAAGGCCTGGGGAGGGGGTGGGAGTGAGGTGGAGTGGGTCAACTGGGGGAAAAAATGGGACACCTGTAATACTTTCAACAATAAAGATTAAAAAAAAAAGACAACAACTTGATTTTTTTAATGGACGATTTGAAAAGACACTTCAGAAAATAATATCTATAAATAATAAGCATAGATAAATAATCAACATCATTACTCATTAGAGAAATGCAAATTAGAACCACAATGAGATACTATTATCCACCCATTAGTATGGCTAAAATGAGAAAGAGAGACTACTGGTGGGAACCTACATGGTATGGCCCCTTTGTAAACTTTGGGCAATTTTATGAGAAGTCTAACATACACTTTCCAGCCATTATACTCTTAAATAGTATTTACCCAATAGAAATAAAAACATAGGTCATAGGTCTCAGCAAAGATTTACGTGCTGTTGTTCATATCAGCTTTATTTCCAATAGCTAAAACCCAGCCACAGTTGCGCCGTGAATCGGTCAGTGAATGGATGGAGAAACGGCTGCGTGTGCATACAACGGAATACCATTCGGCAGGGTGCACGGCTGCTGTACACTGTCACGTGCACGAATCTCAAAGTCATTATCCCGAGAGAAAGAAGCTAGCCACACAAACTGCCGACTATATAACTCCACTGATGCAATCTGTAAACTAATCTGTAGGGACAAAAACCAAATCGAGGCTTGCCAGGAACGGAGTAAGGGGTGTCCTGCAACAGGGACCATGGAGGTGACGTATCTTTAGTGTAGTCGGTGGTTTCATGGGTCTATACAATTGTCAAAAATCACCGAATTGTACAGTTTAAAAGGATGTAGTTTACGTATGTAAATTCCTCCTAAAGTAAGTTCATCAAGGGAAAAATAAAAACTATGGAGAAAGCCCAGTGTGTAATTAATTTAAACAAAGTGTTCTAGGTGGGAGAATAATTGATGAGGGTGGGTGGCAGCCCATGGGACCTGCTGTGCTCATGTTTCCCAATCGATAAGCATCGGACAGTCAATAATATCGTGACAGTAGGGAGAAATCAGCCATGGTAGGTGTATATACACCATGGGAACAGGACGGTGCTACAGATTTGTCTCTTCTTCCTTCAAGGACCTCTTGTGAAACATTTACTAAGAAATCACTGACTAGTATAATCTATTATATATGATTTATACTCAACATTTCTGAATATATATGAATTATACCTGATATTTCTGTTTATAGCTGTGTATTTAGCACACTTCTAAGAATTTAATAATAAAAATGGAAAATTAGTAAGAAATTTAAATGCAATATAGTGTACTGATTGAAGGAATAAATATAAAACAACTTCCTAATTAGACCCTCTTCCTAAATTTGGAAAAGGGGAATGGGCAGAGATTATATTAGAACGAAAGTGGAAAGAGCCACACTTAAGGCCAACACAAGTTCTGCCCATTAACAGGATTATGTGACCTTGGGCACATCCCCTTTCTTCTCTTAGCCACAGATATCTCATTTGTAAAAAAAAAATGATAATATCATATAGGTTTAAATCATGTGGTTGGTGTAAGGATTAAATAAAATCATGTCTGTGAAGGTGCTTGTTATTATTGCATCCTAATCTGATATTTCCAGAAGGTTTCAATGTCTCCCCAACTATAATTGTAAACATTTTGAAAGCAGAGACCATAATAGTAATTCAGTCGTTCCTTATGAATTACACAAACATTTTCAAATATAAATACAAAAATTCTTATTTTCTGTTTTGAGTGAGACTGGAAAGTTTACGTATTTGCCTCTCTTTTGATGATGTATATTTAGATTGATTATGTCATTACCTGTGTGATAAAATCAGTCACAATCTTTTCTTTTACTGTAAAACGTCAGCTCTATGACTTAAAACTTCTCCATCTCAAAACAGTTTGAAATAGAACCTTGGAAGCATAGCTATAAAAATATATCTAGCTTTCTATGCTGAAATTTAAGTAGCCTACAAAAAATAAATTGTAGAAGCGTCTTTGAAACAATAAAAGAATTAGAAATGAAACACAAAGAGCCTCAGCGGCAGATAGAAATAGAAAAGTCAGGAGGCATTTGATACTTTCTGTAAAGGGGGAAATGTTTTTGTGGCACAAAGTAAACCAGAAATGAGGTGAAGGGAGGAGGCTTATGGGAGAACCCAGTTGTCTCTTCCTGAAACCAAAAAGTTAAAAATGAAGGGTGAACTCTACTGGAACTTCTTGCTGATAGCTTATTAGGATCAAATGCAAGATGGGTTGCATTAAGACAAATAGGGTCATAAAAACTTGCGCCTGAAACCATGGAGAATAATTATAGAGTTTCATTAGGAAGTGAAAGGATGAAAATCTTTTAGGAACACTTGCCTGGTGGCAGGAATGTTAGTACACGCCCAGGTGTACACACAAAGTCTGGTACTTGCATTCCCAAAAAGATTGGGAATAGGGTAGTCTGGGTAGTCTATGACAAGAACAAGAGCACCCACTAGAAACTTCTATGAATTTTAGCCGACAGTAAGCTCACGTGAACCAGGGCTCGATGTTGCCCCAAAGCTAAGGCAACCTTTGGCTGTGCTGGTAGGGTAGTTCACCTAGGGTGAGGCTGTTAATACCCTTATTTGTTCAGCTAGTCAGACCACGTCTAAAGGGTTGTATCCAGCTTAACAAACTCCAGGAAAGACTGCACAAACAGTAGCATATGTAGAACAGGGATATTCCAACCGGAGAGGTAAAGGTTATTGAGATGTGTTACAGGGACTAAAGATAGCAGGTAGCTGTTTTCAAAATGAAAAGAGTTTATATGAAAATCAAAGACAGTTCTTTTTTTCTTTTGAGGTTTAAATGGTGGTAGAACAACTACTGAGAAGTTACCTTAGGAGTCAACTACTATGTAAACAGAAGGGAGGTTAGGATACTTCCAACTTGAGAGTGTGTGAATTGAAGATACCTAATCAAAGTTAACGTTGCTGCTGATTTGAATTGTTTTAGTGTAATAATGATAACTGGGCATTGAAAGGCCACCCATTTAATTCTCCTGCTTACCCTAGCATGGAGCTGGCCTTGGAACGGAATATAGTGTGAGAGTACGGGACTCATGTAGAACTCAAGGCTCTAAGGCCGGCCTCATTAGCACTGATCTAACAGAATTTAGACACGCTCATTTTCACTGGGATTAGAACATGGAATATTTGGATGAGTGGCTGACTTTATTATTGAGAAAGGACAACTGGATAATTATTAAAATAGCCTTCCTAGAAGATGAATATTGCGTTAACTTTTACTTATCAATGGCTAAATTAAAAGCAATTCTCATTATGGATTGATGTATTATTCCAGCCTCAGAATTATTGGCTCATGCATTTAATATACTATAAATACAGGGTGGCTTTCAAGTTATGACAAACTAGCTTACCTATTCAGCGCAAGCTGACTGCACTATTGACAACATCATTAAAAGCAGAAGCAATATTCTATTAAGTTAAAAGATGGGTGACAATGTTATAATTAGACTGTATAATTCAGCTCAAAACTACAAATTTTCCATTTCTATTTGGTACAGTATAAGCATTTTTATCTATTTTTTCAGTACAGTCTCAGGTAATTGAATTTTACACTTTTCTAGACAATCAGTCATTATTTTGTAGTCATTAAAAAAAATGACAGACCAAATCATGTTGGTATATCATTGGTGAAATGTGCCTTAGGCCTATACAAGGGTGCCTTTATTCATTCTCTCCCCACTATCTGCCTACTATCTGCCAGATATTTGGAAATAATATAGAGAAATTCACTGTCTTAACTGAGCTTACATACATAAAGCTCCCAAACGTGCCTACAATATCAAATTTGCTCAAATATATATTTAGCCAAGATATCAATCAAGTGCTAAGGCAGAAAGAGGTATTTTTAAGTAAAGTGTCTTTAAAAATTACCTCTGACATACTCTTTATAGTAAATGTCTAGATGATGTGGGCCACCAAAATCAAGGAGTGAACTGTGAATGAGGAAGATAGGATCTGGGACCCCATTTCTCAAATTGTACCAATATGCCCTGGAAAAATACTGCAAAGTCCCAGGGTACCAGGGAATATTTGTCATCAAAGGAGATACACTGACATATATAAGTTACCACATGAACTACCAGTGTTAATTTTGGGAGCCTTAATTACCCTAATATGCAGAACTGTTAGATATTTCCTTTGGCCTAGGAGTGTCATGAAAAAAAGTAATGTGACACAAAAGGTATGAACACAAACATTTGAAAATATTTGATCTAGGAGATGGGGTATCTAATGGAAAACAAAGGCATAGGGAATCCTCAGGGGGACTATGAAAGAAGAGTTTTAATCATTAATGTTCAGCAGGTCCAGTGATCATCTACCAGGTAATCCTAAGGCAGAGAAGACTCTGGGAGAGACTTCTAAAGACTTCCAAAAGTGATAGAATTGGACATTGTATTTAAAAAAACAGAGAGAGGAGATTTGCATCATTTTGAGGGTTGTAGGATGATTTATGATAAATACATAGAAAAAAAAATTGAGGTAGTTGTCAATATACAGACAAGAAAAGAATTGCAGGAAGAGAAAAATAACCATACTCATATGCATGGCTCTTTTCATACTAGTTTTTACAATGTATAATGCAAACACTGAATATCTTTTGTGTATTTTTAATGGATGTTGATTTTTTAAAAATAACAGTTTATTGATTTTTAGAGAGAGAGGAAAGGACGGAAACATCAATGTGAGAGCATAATATCTATCAGCCGCCTCCCGCACGCCCCCCACCATGGATTGTGCCTGCAACCTGGGCATGTGCCTTGACCAGGAACTAAACATGCAATCTTTTGGTGCATGGGACGAGGCCCAACCAAATGAGCTACACGAGCCAGGGTAACTCTGAATATCTTTTAAAATTTGGTTTATCTTGCCCGGCCGGGCGTGGCTCAGCAGTTGAGCATCGACCTGGGATCCAGGCGATCGGGGTTCGATTCCCGGTCAGGGCACATGCCCGGGTTGTGGGCTGCAGCCGATTAATGACTCTCTCATCATTGATGTTTCTATCTCTCTCTCCCTCTCTTTTCCTCTTCCTGAAGTCAATAAAGATATATTTTTAAAAAATAAAATAAAATAAAATAAAATTTGGTTTATCTTGAGAGAATATAGGAGACCAGAAGAGTACAAATTTGTCAGCATGTGTGTGTATAAGAGACTAAATCATTGTACTGTAGTTGGAAAAGCAAAAGATAATTCTTACCACTAAAAAATTTTAGAGTAGCAACAAAATATTATTATATTAAGTACCAAGAGAACCAGCTAAAAATGTTGAAGGTGGCTGCATCTGGAGAACTGGTAATTGGGAGTAATTAATTAATTAGTCTCATAGAACCATTTGACTCTTAAAATTAAGACTATAACTTTATGTGGGTTCCCTTTTTGCTGGTGGGAATGCAGACTGATGCAGCCACTGTGGAAACCAGTATGGAGTTTCCTCCAAAAATTAAAAATGGAACTGTCGTTTGAGCCAGTGATGCCACTTCTGGGAATATATCCTAAGAAACCTGGAACACTAATCAGAAAGAGTATATGCACCTCTATGCTCATAGCAGTGTTATTTACAATAGCCAAGATCTGGAAACAGCCCAAGTGCCCAGCAGTAGATGAGTGGATAAAAAAGCTGTGGGACATTCACACCATGGAATACTATGCAGCTGTGAAAAAGAAGGACCTCTTACCCTTTGAAGCAGCATGGATGGACCTGGAGAGTATTATGAGAAGTGAAGAAATAAGACAGCTAGAGAAAGACAAATATCACATGATCTCACTTACATGTGGAATCTAATGAACAAAATTAACTGATGATCAAAGTAAGTCCAGAAGGCATGGATGCATGGAACAGACTGATGGTCAGAGGGGAGCGGGGTGGAGAGGAGGGAAGAGATGAACTGAAGAACTTATATGTATATACACATACTCTGTGGACACAGACAATAGTGTGGGAAGGCCTAGGGCAGGGCGGGGGCTGGGTGGAGGGGAGCAAAGGGGCAGGGGAAATGGGGCACATCTGTTATACTGTCGACAATATATATATAGATAAAAAGACAATACCTTTAATAAAAATATTGAGACTAAATTATTTAAATAAAACACATCTTGAAACACTGAAACCCATGAAGGTTTCCTTGGGTTTTTTTCATGGCCTCTGTCATTCAGTGATTGCTTACGTGAGTCCAGCCTCCATGGAGGCAGAAGTAAGGATCTGAAGAACGGGGCCCCCTTTACAGAAGGTTTGAGGTGAATAGGAATGAAATAGAATAGAATCTGTCACCTTTTAGGGAAGAAGAAAGCAAAGGAAAAATACTTGACTCTGGTCAGTTCATTCTTTTTATCCAAGTATTTATTTTACTTTGAATTCTACTTTTTAAATTAATAACAGTAAAATAAAATGGTCTTATCTGGTTATATAATTTATTAGAATCTCTGAAAACAGGCCATTTCGGGGTTTGAATCAAAGACCTACAATAAATTGTATGGGGAGGACCTAGACTACAGATCAGGGAACTGGGGGCCCAATAAACACAAAACACACAACACTCAGGAAAACAACTTGTTGTAGGTATTATTTGTGCTTACAAGCACCTGACTCTCCTTTCCTTCAGAGCACAGGAAAGAGTGAACTTCTCAACACCTTGCAATTGGACTGAGTCCAATGACAGCCAATGAATTGCAAGGAGAAGTGATGTGTGTCGTTGCCTTTCTGAAGCATCCAGTTGCTAGCGCAAGGCCGGTAGCATTTTCCTCCCCAGCCTCATCAATTAAGGAGGCCATACGCGCTAAATAGTGAAGGATAATGCAGTTTTATCAGCCTCGACACTCTGCTTCCGGAGAACAGTGTCCCCAGAACCCTGTGTTAGAGAGAAATATTTGTGTGTGTGTGTGTGTGTGTGTGTGTGTGTGTGTGTGTGTGTGTGTGTGTGTTAAATCACTGAGATTGGAAGGTTGTTTATTACCACAGCATAATTTAGCCTATTCCTACTAATTTACCATCCATCTGAATTAACTTTTCACTATGTTAGAAAAGATCTGGGATCACTGAGAACATTGAGGATATCCCAAAACAAAAGGTCCACGTAACATCATTTCTAACACTAAATCCCAAGACAGGCAGGCACTCTTACCTTTGGGGGATACTTTTGTTTGTTTTTTGTGGTGTTTTATTTTTTTAGTGTGAATCATACGCTCATACTTTCTGTTCTCAGTAACCTTTTGATGTCAAAATCTAGAGATTTTAGTTTGGTTCCTTTGTCTTCTTCTGCTTTAAAATTTTAAATTGAATTTATTGGGGTGACATTGGTTCATTTATTTTATTTAAAAATATGTAAATACTCTTTCTAGGGCACTTTTGGGTTTATGTTAAAATTGAGAATAAGTTATGGAGATTTTCCATATATTTGCTTCCCCCACACATGCACAGCCTCTCCCATTATCGACATAAGTCACCAGCATGGTACATTTTTTTGCAAAGATGAACCTACATTATGACATTAGAATCACCCAAAATTCATTATTTACCTTAAGGTTTACTATTGAGGTTGCACATTCTGTGGTTTGGATAAGTGTATAATGATATATATCCATCATCATAGTATCATACAGAATATTTTTACTGCTGTGATAATCTTCTGTGCTTTCCCTATTTCATCTCTCTTCCCTCTCCCACCCTTGGTACCACTGAACATTTTTTCCTCTTTGGAAGGGTTCTAACCACACTTTTTTTTCTTCTTTTTTCTTTATTTTTTGTTGACAGTATTACAGATGTGTGTCATTCTTCTCCCTTCGTCTCCCTCCACTCAACCCCATCCCAGACAAAAAACAACAACAAGGAAACATTGACCTTAAATGACACACTAGAGTAGGTGGATTTAATTGATGTTTACAGAACATTTCATCCAAAAGTGGCAGAATATATATTCTTCTCAAGTGCACACAGGACATGCTCAAAGATAGACCACATGTTAGGACACAAAGTCAGTCTCAGTAAATTCAAGAAGATTTAAATCATATCGAGCATATTCTTGGATCATAACAGCATGAAACTAGAAATCAACTACAATAAAAAAACCCTCAAAAACACACCGTGGCCAGTTTGGCTAAGTGGTTAGAGCATTGGTCCATGGACTGAAGGGTCATGGGTTCGAATCCCAGTCAAGGGTTGCATACCTTGGTTGCAGGTTCAATCCCTGGCCCTGGACAGGGCATGTACAGCAGGCAACCAATCGATGTGTCTCTCTCACATCGATGTTTCTCTCTCTCTCCTCTTCCTTCCACTTTCTCTAAAAAAAAAAAAAAGTCAGTGGAAAAAATATCCTCCAGTGAAGATTAACAACAACAAAAACTCAAAAACATTCAAACATCTGGAGGCTAAATAGCATGTTATTAAACAATGAATGGGTTACCAATGAGATCAAGGAAGAAATAAAACACTTCATGGAAAGAAACGAAAATGAACACATAACAGCTCAGAATCTATGGGACACAGAGAAAGCAGTCCTGAGAGGAAAGTTCATAGCACTGCAGGCCTACCTCAAGAGACCATAAAGAAACAATAACGTTCAGAGCAGAAATCAATGACAGAGAGACTAAAAATAACAATAAAATAGATCAATGAAACCATTAGCTGGTTCTTTGAAAAGATGAACAAGATTGATGAAGCTTTAGCCAGACTCATCAAGAAACAAAGAAAGAGTACCCAAATAAACAAAATCAGAAATGAAAGAGATGAAGTAACAACTAACATCACAGAAATAAAAAGAATTATAAGAAAATTCTATGAACAACTATATGCCAACAAACTGGACAACCTGGGCGAAATGGAGAAATTCCTAGAAACATACAATTTTCCAAAACTCAATCAGGAAGAATCAGAAAATCTGAATAGTCGATAACAACTAATGAAACTGAAGCAGTAATCAAAAAAATTCCCAGCAAACAAAAGTCCTGGACCAGATGCCTTCACAGGTGAGTTTTACTAAACATTAAAGGAAGAACTAACATTTATCCTCCTCAAACTATTCCAAAAAGTTCAAGAGGAGGGAACACTTCCAAACTCTTTTTACAAGGTCAGCATTAGCCTAATTCTAAGACCAGATAAAGACACTACAAAGAAAGAAAATTACTGGCCAGTTTCCCTGATGAACACAGATGCTAAAATCCTCAACGAAATACCAAATTGCACCCAGCAATACATTAAAAAGTTCATACACCTCATCAAGTGGGATTTATTCCGGGGATGTAAGGCTGGTACAATATTTGCAAATCAATAAACATGGCACATCACATAAACAAAAGGTGGTAACCACTGACCTTTTTATCATGTCCATAGGTTTCCAGAATGTCTCGTGGTTGAAATCATATACTATGCAGCCTCCTCAGACTGGCTTCTTTCACTTAGTGATTCGCGTTTACTGACAGAAGTTGCATATCCCTCATGCCTTTTCAGGGCTTAATAGCTCACTTCTTTTTAGCACCAAATCCCTTCTTTTCTTTTCTCTTGTAACATAGTAACCTATTGTTTAGACTACAAAATTCAAGTAGCTGCAGTTTGAGGCTCAGTATTATGTCCAGCCTCACACAGAGAGACTTCAGCCATTAACTTTATCTGGTTTTACTTTCCAGCCTTCTCAGTTCTATTAAGCTCATCATTGTCTAGACTCCACGTTGTCTATTCTATTGTGGCTTTGTTTTCTTCTGATTGAAGTCTATCGGACACAGGTCTATTTTCAAAATAACCGTGTTTGCCTGAGTTATTGCTTTAGCTAGAGGAGTGCGACTAGCTATGTGCACAGCTGGGAGTGCAGTTATTCACACTGGGGTCCAGCGACAGAAAAGAACATGAGCTTTGCCTTTGGGGACCCAGGTTTGCTGTGAATAAACAAATTCCAGAATTTTCCTGAATGTGCTTACTGCATTGTTAGAGCCACCTTAAGAATTCTGATAAAGGTGATTAAAACATTTGATATTCTGGGCTCCCTGATTGAGGAGTCTTACTTTAAATATACTGGTGCAGCCATAAATGAGGAACTGAAACACAGCCATCATTCCCTGAGCCCGATCATTAAATGAGCTAACAATTAATGTAAGGGTAGATGCTCATCATAAAGCTCTGTTCATAACTATTTAAGTTGGATTTATGGTTGTTGATTGGCTGAGGGGAATTAATTGAAAGTAATTACATATAGACAATTTTCAAACTATGAAAAAATAAATGTAAAAATGTAAGCCTCCATAGAACAATTCAGTGAGTCTTATGGTAAGAGTAAACACCTAAAAGTTTTATATTATGTCTACTTAATAAATTTCCATGCTGTAATTTGCAAAAGAATATAAACCAATTTTAGTATTCTTCTAAGGAAAAGAATCAACTTCTAAATTTCTCACATCTAAAATGTCTTTGGCAATTTTAGACCTAGACCTGTTCCCAGCAAACATAAATTAAACACAAAGAAATTCATTCGATATCCAACCAGTATTTCTTTTCTATATGATAGTCAATGTGCTCAATACAAGAGATTAAGAGGGAAAATAAAAATAAAAATTCTTCTCTTAATATGCTCAAAGTCCAGCAGCAAGACAGATATATAAAAAATTTATTACAATGCAGTGTGAAAAAATCCAATATTAGAAATGCCTTTAAGTATTATGAAGGAACATAAAGGGACAATTCATTCTGGGAAAGCCAGGAAGGCTTCACAGAGGAAGTCACATGTTGGTCCATCAGACCAAGAAGGTAACAGGAAAAAACTATGTCTGTGTGCAACACACACACACACACACACACACACACACACACACACACACACACAGTATTGACATACTCTTACTGTTGGCTGTTCAGAACTGGGTTGTTGGCAAGAGTTTCTAGAACAGAGTGAGTAGGTGGTGTACAAACCATAAAAGGCCAGAGTTGGCAGGGCCTCAATGATCTTTATACCCAAGTCCCTCATTTTACAAGGCAGCAACTGAGTCCCCGGAGAAGGGATAGCTTGTCCAGTGTTACTTATAAGTAGAAACGAACAGTACAAGTATTTTACAAAGAGTAAACAATGACAGTTTGGTGTAATAAGTTGATAAGATGAATGTCCCTTTGAGGGAATCAGCAAAAATACAATTTTAAAAGCTGCTCCTCAAATACCAAAATATATGTTATATTTTGTTTTCAATCTCTTTTATTCTTTTACAAGCACTCCTCAAGTTTAAATTTTCAAAATCATTAATCTAACTTGGAATTTCTCTTCATGTTCTTTGAGAAAGAGCAGCTATTAAATAACAGTTATATTCTCCCCAGTAGGAAAGTATATTAGAAGGTTGCAAGTAAGGAAATGAAAGATTAGACACTCTAAACTGCTTATTTCTGAAACACTGCTGCTTCTAAAACCAGCCTTTACCTATTTTGTTTCCTTAGTATCAGGAATAGTAACTGTTACCTAGTAGTCTTTCTTGATAGATAAATGATATAGATTAAAATACATAAAGAAGACAGGTATATATATATATATTTATATATATATAAATATATATATATGTGTGTGTGTGTGTGTGTGTGTGTGTGTGTGTGTGTGTGTGTATAGAGAGAGAGAGAGAGAGAGAGAAAGAGAGAGAGAGAGGGAGAGAGAGAGATTAGGAATCTCCTTCTGCACACGCGGAGGAATCTGGGATACCATATCCAGTCTTGGGGGGATAGAAACCAGGAATCTGGCCTACAGAGGTTGGAAGTTTCTAGTCTTGTATCAGGATAGAGAGCAATGTTCAGAACCGAAACCAGATTCTGGGGAAGCCAAAAGAAAGCCAAGTAGTGGATCAAAGCGAAGCAGCGCAGGAGGAGGGCAGAGAGGCAGAACGATCGTCTGGGAAAAGGGCAAATGCAGCGAGGAAGAACAGTGACCTCCACCTGAGGGTAAGCAGGCAGCAGGCAGCGGGCTCAACCTCACCCGGGGGCCTCCTTACGAAGATACTGTGAGCCGCGGCCATCACTAGAGAGGGAGCTGTTAAGGGCTGACCCGGTTGTGCCACTGAGCTTGATGTTGACAGTGTAAATTAGAGAGGGCTTTTAACCTCTTCGTATAGATGAGATGTTTGCAAGAAGAAAGATTTCACAGGCATCAGGATTTGGGGTATTTTAATTGATAGGAAATGTTTCCCCTGTAATTTTTCTCTTTATGAATAATAAAATGTGGATTTTAGTATCTCTTCCCCTATTTTTTTTTTAATATATCTTTTATTGATTTCAGAGAGAGGAGAGGAGAGAGAGAGGGAGATAGAAACATCAATGATGAGAAAGTCATTGATCAAGTCCACAACTTGGGCATGTGCCCTGACCCGGAATCGAACCCCAATCGCCTGGATCCTAGGTCGACGCTCAACCGCTGAGCCACACCCGGCCGGGCTCTGCCCCTATTTTTTTAATGCAGAGAAATAGCTGCCATATTACATAATCCATGAAATTCCCAGGGATCATGTTAAAACAGTGTTTTGTGCCTGCAGTAAGCACTCAGGATGTGTAGGCCCAGCTGGCAACCCAGGTACCAGAGCCGGGAGAGCTGCTCTCACAATTCAGAAAGAGCAATCACTGAAATAAAACCCTTGCTTAGATAAATATCAAAGTAAAATGAAATCGAGGTCTTTACATGTGGAAAGATTTCTAAAGTGTGGAGAAAAGGAATTTCACCGAGTGTATTAAAGGTAATCAGAATTTCCTATGATGAAACAGCAATTTGACGTGTATTTTGTAAAAGGAATTTTAAGCCGATAATAAAATGTATTCAAATTATACACGGTGAGAGGATGCTAATAACTCTGGCGAACAAGGTGCTTTAGGGATGAAGAGATTATCAGTAAAACTCAGTGGTTTCATTATTACTGACTTCCCTGAAGTTGTTAGATTCCCTAACCTAATTTACTCCTTAAAGCAAATAGGTCAGAGGGATTAGAGGTGCTAGCTGTATTCTCACAGGGCTTGTCCAGATCTCCTGACATTCTACACATGCGAAAAAATATACAAAATAAATAAATACAGAAACAGCCATTTTTACTCAGATGAACCCGAGAGTTGAAGGGAAGTTACTGAAACGATGGTTTAAATGTATAATTTATGGACTCATGTGCTATACTTATGCCATCTGCATAATGAAGGCAAAACCTCATATTACATTGTACAGCTGATTTCAGAATAACCTATTGAGATAAAAAGCCTCCAGGAAAAGTACCGTGTGCTTGTGAGTGGAATCGGGGTTTTGAATGCAGAACCTGGTGGCTTGTTTGAGGTTCTGTAAATTCTTTCCCTCAACAGCAGCTCTTACTATAGACTAATGTTACTGGATTAAGGCGCTAATAAGCGGAAAACACACCTTCTTCAGAGTATTTCCCAGAATCTCTTTTAGCAACTACTTTTATTGTTTTAACAAAGGCATTTGATCTTGGCCCCACTTTTTCAAGAGCTGGATGATATGATGGATGGATAATTTTTCAACAAATGGATAATTAGTCCTAAAGTCTTAATCCATTGGAAAAAATATTTATTCACTGCACATGCACAGACATAACCATATATCTTAGCCATCTCAATGTCTCTCTTTCTATTTTTTCTTAGAATTATCCAAGAGATACTGTAGCTACATCCCTTAGATATACTAAAGGCTTGCCTTAAATATGTTGCTTTGTGTAAATTTGACCTAAGGTTAGATTCTAATGCAAAATGTTTATAAAAATTGATAACAAAATTTGTATTTTGTTTTATCTTAATTGCTTATGTTGATTTATTTTCAGATTGAGAAAGATGAAATAAATTGAGTTGTCCACCTGACTGAGGACCATGTTCTTTCCCATGAAAGTCAGCCAACTAGATTTTGAACAGACATCTTCCGCTGTTCATGATGGGAGGGGTGGAAGTGAGGTCTGGAGCCTATCTGATCTATTTTAAACTGATGTCAAAGGATTAAAATAAACTATTGAAGCCTTAACTTTGACTATATGTGTGTTTTTTTCAACTTGAACCAAAACCCTAACATTATTAAAATGAGGCTTTTGTATTTCATTAAGAGCTAAGCAATTGGGTTTGCATTTTTGATGTACCATAATTGTAATAGTATGACACTGTTCTGATGATAGTGTTCATTGATCATTCATAAGGGAGCTTCTCACACCATGAATCAAGTATAAATCAAAACCTTTTTTACTTTACATGCAGTAAAGCATTTTACTTTCAGATTGATAATTTGCACTCAGAGTTTAATCTTCAACTGTCAGAACATTTTTGGACTAATTTTCATCTGCTTTCTTATCACAGATCTTTAAACCCCTATGGAAAGTACTTTGGAAATAGAGCAAATACTCTGACAGAAGAACAGGGAGAGGCTTTAGCATTACTAATAATGACTTGCTAATAATGAATTATATTTAATTGCTGAGTAAAACTTAGAGGCAGGCACAGGCCAGAGACATGGCTTGTTTTATGCAGGGAGTAGAAGGGTACATGCCGTGCCTTCTCACAGCATCAGAATAGGTAGACACACGGCTATTTGACCTCAATACCTACCAGCCAGGGGTTAGAGAAGCCAAATGTGGTGAGAAAGGACCTGGAAGCTTCAGACCTGAGGGCTCTCTCCCCAGGTGAGGTTGCAGATCGCTGACAGTATACATGTGTTTCGATGGCACCTGTCACGTACAGCAGCCCTCAGAGCCCAAGGACTGCTACTTCTCTTGCTCCTCCCAAATCTTGCACAGATTTCTCCTGTGGCTCATCTTAGCCCAGCCCCTACAGGGAAGGACATTCTGCCGTGTGTTTACTCATTTATCATGTGTCTCCTGAATAAACAGCACCTTCTGCGTCCTAGATGAGGTATCAGGGATGAAGCAAGTTTCAGAACTGCATTTCCCAGAAGTAGTGCTTATGTATCAGTGGCATTCCTTAAATATAACTTTGTGAGCAAACATCTGTTAATACTATCATTTTCTACAGAACTGTTGAACGCTTTTACATGGCTAATATGCTTTTCCAAAAGAGGTATATAGTAGGTCGCGTGTTCCACACACAGCCTGCTGACTGGGGCACCCTTCGGAAAATGCGAGTCCTGAATACCCTTGCCTTCAGAGACCTCCCAGCGACTGCCAGCCTACAGCGGGGACAGTGATCCACGCAGGCGAACGGGGCACTGGAGTAAGAGAAGCGGAAGGTACAGGAGAGAAGCTGTGCCGAGGGCTCTCCATTTGCTCCCTTGGGGCTCACCGTTTATTCTTCTGTTTCCACTCTGTGGCCCACAGACGCGATGGCTGTGGACTGCATGGTGGGGATTTCCTTGCCCTCCAGTTTCCAATTGGGATCGGTCAATAAAAATCCCAGAAGGGCACAGTAGGACATTAAGATAGAAGATTAGGGTATTATTTCTGCTTTCACCTACCCTCCCTCTACCTTTAGCAGGGGGCTTGGGCAGCAGATGCTTTCTTTCACTGAAGGCCACAGGCCATGTCAAGCACCCCTCACACATGCCTTTCTCTCAGTAGGTTCAGGAACACAGATCTCTCTCTATACATTAAGGCCTAGGGTGATAACAACTTCCACTTGCTGTTAATTCCTATGTGCTTCACCATCTGCTGTTTATCCCTCTGTATAAACCATCCTAATTAATTATCTTTAATCAACCTTTGAGTTTATTATCTATAGTGACAAAGGGACCTATTTGTTGAGTGTCCATTATGTCCCAAACACTTTAATACACAGTACTCCGTTTGGTTATCACAAACACCCTTCAGAGTATGAATTATCAGCCTTACTTTATAAAACAAAAAAATAACAGAACTAAAATCTCAAAAGGTTAAGTACCTTGTTTAAAATCACACCTCTAAAATTAGTAGACCTGAGACTTGAGCCTCACTGTCCAAAACCCATACACATCTTATCACACTATACAACTAAGACAAAAGGACCAATATTTAGAAATAGGACAAAAGACCAAAACCATACTAGCAACAAGTTTTGCCTAATACTGAGCTGACTAAATAATAAAGTGATTTGGTGAAAGAACTGCAGAAGTAGAGAGAAAAAATTGAGTGTGAAAAGAAGACAACAGAGGCCAGGGGACAGGGCAGCCTCTTACAAAGGTGAAGGTGATTTTTCTTGATTTTTTTCCATAATGGTCATAAAGATACAATTACACTGAGGGTGAGCAGGGTTGTAAAGTCATATGCCCTCCACAGTGAAGGAGGCCTGGATTCTGCCAGAGCTGTGTCTAACTGGGGGAGTCTCCTAAATGCTCACTATTCCTGTGCCCTTTAAAAAAATAAGATTAGGTAAAAGCAATGCGACTACAGTTAATAATACTGTATTGTGTACTTGAAATTTGCTAAGAGGGTAGATCCCAAGTGTTCTCACTACAAAAACAGAAAAGGGTAATTATGTGAGATGATGGTATGTTAGTTAGCTTGATTGTGGTTTATTTCACAATGTATACATATGTCAAAATATTAAGTTTTACACCTTAAATATATATCATTTTTATTTGTCAATTAAACTTCATAAAGCTGGGGAAAAGTGAGATTAGGAAAAACAACAGTAATACCTTATGCATGTTTCTCTCTGCACTGGGGCTGTAGATAAAGTATTGTCTTTTTCTCTAACTTTAGGGAACCACCAGTGTCCTGAATTTATGTTAGAACTTCAAGCCCCCAGTAAATGTAATAAATCCAGATGGCTAATTAAACATATTTCCTTCATTTATTTATTTGTATGTTTTAAAATATATTTTGATTTGAGAGAGAGGAAGGGAGAGGGAGAGAGAGATAGAAACATCAATGATGAGAGAGTCATTGATCGGCTGCCTCCTGCACGCCCCCGACTGGGGACCGAGCCCGCAACCCTGGCATGTGCCCTGGTCGGGAACCGAACTGCAATCTCCTGGATCATAGGGCGATGTTCAACCCCTGAGTCACGCCAGCAGGGCTTCTTTTATTTCTTAATGTATTTCTTACTACATAAAATCCCTTAGTGCTCTAGCCCTCTTAAAAAACACCAAAAAACAAAAAACAAGAGAATCTGAGATACCCAAGTAGGGCAGGTGCACAGAATTTCTGACACTAGACCCCATCCTTCTCATGATAGTTTGCTGGTCATTGTTTCACCTGTGGAGAATAAGTTTGCCCCCCAAAACAGACACCTGAAAAGGAAATGCAGACGTTATTAGACAAACAGAATTCAGCAACAAAGCACAAAAACAACAGCTGACATTTGCAAGAGTTACCAAGTTGCAAAGATTTCCAAGGACAGTGATGTATTACTTTGCAGCTAAACCCTGCAGATGGGTTTCCAAAAGGACTGGCCTGAAAGGGCTGAAGCAAGGGACGCAAAGGAGAGACAGGAGTCCTTAGGACAGTGGCTAATGTACAAAAACAAAGGCAGCCCCAACTGCACACCGCCATAAGCTCCAGAGGATGAAGATGGAGACTTCATCAACCTAAAGAATACGTTTTGCTAACTAATTCTCACATGAGCTCCTTGTTCTGTTAAAATGTGCTATTTCCCTTTTATTTTGCTGGAGATATTTTTACCAACAAGAATGGATCTCACACCGGTGATAGAGTATTCCTTAACACAAAAGGCAGTTTTTGCCTGCAGGGCCAATATCACATGGATCAAAGATTTTTGATTAAAATACATACAGTGAAGAGTGTAGCTGTGATGTTTTTGTGTGATATGTGGATTTTGTAATGAAACACAGCAGGTAGAATGTGAACTTTAGGGTAAAGAAACGCAATATTCCTGAAATCTGTGAAGGCTTTTTCTAACGCCTGGTATTATGATTAATTTTCTCCGGGAGGCAGGCAGCACTGACATTACACTGCTGCTCGGAGATGTTCTTTTGATGGAGAATATCTGGTGATGGCGCCTGAAGAGCTGCGCAAATGATGATGGCTGTGGTCTTTCTAAGCTGGGCTTGTGTGATGAACCAAGAGAAGTTTTAGAGCTACGTATAAGTGGGCCCAGAGTAGAATTTGTGTGTGTGTGTTATTTTTTCCAACTTGTGACCTGATGTAAATTTTGGAGGCCAAACTTATTCTCCACAGGTGGAAAAATGACCAGTGAAATGTCATGAAAAGAACATGGGGTCTAATGTCAGAAAGTCTGGTTTGAAGCAAAGCTCTGCTGCTCTCCAGCAGCAGATTGTGGCAGGTCACTCTACCTCCTCAAATAACAATATTCCTATTTTTGTGAAGGAAATAATAGCAACTAGTTAGTTCACAGGTAGTCCTAAGAATCAATTAAAATGACCAATGTGGAAGTGATTATAGTCAGGTGGTTTCTAGAATCTTATCAACCTACCCCAGCCCCTGCACACTGAAAACAACTAAAGAAAATAAAGTATTTTAAACTCCCCTTTTAAAAATATAGTAGAGGGCTGGCAATTAGAAATGGAATATTGGATGTAAAAAAATCAGTAAAATGAGAACCTAAAGGGATTAGCAAGAGACTGAATTTTAGTTCCACTCTGAAGACACTTAACCAAATCTGAATGAACTTCATATTGGGCTTTCATGGCCTCACAGAAGACACAATACAGAGCCCAAGACCAACTTCAGGTGGGAAATCTAATAGGAAGTCATTAGGCTAGAACCTCCAAGTGCTGTAACTTGGTATACGAGAATCTAGAAACAAACTTCCCTTTCTTCCCAGGAAACTATTTAGGAAAACCCCCTTTCTAAGACCATGATCTGGGGAGTTAGGAACAAACAATTTCCTCTGGAGGTTTACCACTGTAGGTCAATTCTCACACAGATTTGTCTACCAAATTTATACGATTTTTCTGATTTAAGATATGGATATTCTAATCTCAAACATCTCTGGAGTAGTAGCGCTGCTGATGTGTGGCAGAAATAAATGCCAGTCATTTCTGGAAGAATCAGCCTTCAGCCTGAATCTTAAAAGAAGATAAACTTACAGTAAAGAATCATTAAATGGGTAGGCTGGGGGTGGGGGGGTGTCCATGATTAAAATTTCAGAAGTCACAAAACACATCAGACGTGGACCCACACGAAGCTCGGTCACTGACATCATCACACAGAATAAGCACGCTGGCTATGTCTACAGGTAAAAGAGATTCAATGTAAGTAAAGAGAGACCTTTGTTTCTGACGATGATAAAGTAACTTGTAGTAAACGAATCTTCCTGTCAAAAACAACCATTAAAATGGAATAAAATATAGAAAACAGCTCTTTGGAGGCGGCATGAGAGAGTAAAGAAGGCAGCCAGGGCTTGAGGGAGTAAGATCCCGGAGAGAGAGGAGTGCTCTGGGGTGAGTTTCCTCCACCTTCTCCTGCCCCCAATATTTGCCAGCACATAACTAGCTTCACAGAAGCCAGGCAGAAAGCAGTGATCTAAAGCTTAGGACAGTTTTACTGGGTTGAGGAGGCAGAAGTAGATGCTCAAGCTCTACTTTAATGATCAAATTCCCAGGGAAGCGGGAACCACAGGAAAGGACCCCCGTTTACACATGCAGTTTCCCCTTTCCACACCAACCAAGGCCCATACCCAGCATGCGCAGCGCAATGCCAAGGCCCAAGTAGTTCCTTCCTGCCCTCATCTGATCAAAATTTTCATCACGGATGGGCGTAGAATTTTCTTTTGTACCTATTGTTTGATTTTTCAAGTGATAAAATAACCTTGCAACCCTGATCATATATTATTGTTTTTGTATATCACTAGATTTTCTTTGATTTTCTTTTGTTAAAGATTTCTTCTGCCTATGTTTTATTAGTGATGTAGTGATTTTCATGATGTATAATGCCCGCTTTCATTGTCCCTGCTGGCCTCAAATGGGCCAGAAGGATTCCCTGCTGTTTTCTTTTCTGAAAGAACTTTGTAGGGTTCTTATTATTTGCTTCTTAAATGTTTGGTGGAGTTCACCAGTGAAATGTTTTTGCGGAAACCCTTTTACCACACGTTCAGCCTCTTTAAGAGCTACAGGGCTATCCAGGATATTGATTTTCCTGAGAGAACCACTTTGTGTCTTTCCAGAAAATTTTCTGTTGGATCCATGATGTCAAATTTATGGGCATAATGTTTTCATAATATTTTATTATTATCCTTTTCATCTATAGGATCTTTAATAACATTCTCCTTTCATTCTTTTTGAATAGACTTTATATTTTAGAGCAGCGCTTGACAGAGAGAGGGCCGGAGGACCACTAGGTTCTTCCTTGTCCAGCTTATGTTTCATTGTCCTTTGATCAAACATCCTCAGAACCTGGCTTCCGATGATCCCTCAGTTCCTGCAGATATCCAACCTAAATCTTATCGTTACTTTATAGTTCCTTTTCTCCCTTATCAGGCCCCACACATCTCCAGATGATGTATTTCAACTTTAATCATAGCTGTAGTCCTATTGTCTTCAAGGGGAGATAGAAACAGATTTGGAAGAGGTCACCCTAGGGAAAGGCCTATAAGGAATTTTTAAGCAATTACCAAATACTAGCCCTCAGTTTGGAGTACTGGGCTATCTCTCTGGGCTCATTAGTTTCAGAGAAATTTGAGGATTGGAAATTGTCAGGAGCTTGGTCTCAGACGTCCTCATAGCTATCATGTGTCAGAGTTACATTCTTTTCCATCCTGGACCCCAATGTTGGCATTGCAGATCTGACTTGGTTGGAACTCTAACTTTCTTTGAAGCTTAATTCCTCTTATGATTAAGTCCTAGGACTGGCCATCAACTCCCTCTCCCCTACCACTGCTTTCACATTTAGCTTTTAATTATGGGTGAATCATATTTGGCTTTTTATTATTTTTTTGAAGCATCAACATAGCTTAGCAATAGCCAGATGGTCCTTTGTCCAGCCAATGACTGTTTATCCTAATATTTCTCGATTTTCTATATATCACAGCAGCTAATGCTCTCGTTTCTATTGGCATATCATTCCAGTTGAGTTCTGGTGAAAACTGTTACTCAGTTGGACTTTGTGCCAGAGGCCATCTTTGCTTTACCTACCACAAGCTATGAGTTCCTCATTGCTAACCAAATGGCAGGTGACCCAGCTCCAAAATCTCACTGTAACTTCTGCTTTTGCAGAATGCTCTTTATACCAGTTATTACAGGTTGGGTTCTCTGGTAAGCATAGAGGAGGTTAATTTTGTAGGCTATGTGGGATCAGTACTGAGAAAGTAAAGGGAAAAAAGCAGGTCTGAGTACAGGAAAAATGTGAGCTCTGACAGTCTCTCCAGAGCCTGAGCTGACGCTGGGTATGTGAGGGGTGGGGGTAGGGTTAAAGATAGAATGACATTTCAGAGCTCTTCAAATACACTCTACAGGTCACTGGATATGGGTCTCCTTGGGAAAGTGGCATAACCTTGGTCATGGCAACTGTCTTCGACTAAAGCCATCTCCGAAAAGGAGAGGCAGGCCTGGGGAGCCTGCTGACAGCAGCCCAGCAGCTGGGGCTAATATATCCTGCATTTCTAAAGGGGAATCTTAGAGGCACATTAAGTTTGAGAAATTAGAAAGCCACCACCACCACCAAGGCAATCACAGTCAAACTGCAAAAAATCAAAGTCAGAGATAATATTTTTAAAGTATCGAGAGAAAAAGGACATCAAATGAGTAACAGTAAGATATACAGCTAGTTTTTAGTGATGTGAATCAGAAGTTAATGAAACATTACTTTTAAAACAAAAGAGGAAAACAACTGATAAGCATGAATGCTGTTCCCATGGAAAACATTCTATAAATATGAAGGCGACATAAAGATATTTGAAGATAATAATAAAAAAAACACCTGAGAGGTTGATTTGTTTTGTTTTGTTTGCCAGGAGAATTGCACTAATAGCAATACTAAAGGTGGGTGCACTCATGGAAGGGGATTGATTACCTGGACTTTAAAGAGTTACTGGATACTGAAGTTGGTAGCTGGAGCCCAATGCATTTGCATGGTGCTTCTCGCCCCCTCATTAGTGGGCTTTTATGACAGTCGGGTAACAGATGGAATCCTGGCTACTTCTAGCTTATAGTGGGTTCACGGTGTTTGTAGACCCATACGCTGGTTATTTCTCAGTCTATGAGTATAAATCTGGGGTGTGTATACTTGAAATTTGGAACAGTGTTTACATGGTCCTTGGCTTATGAGGTAAAAACTATCATAGCAGGGAAGGCCAAGTGGAAACATCAGAAACTGGCTCCCTTCTCAGCCAAAAGAGCAAATCAAAACAACACTGCATCCTGGGAAGAAGATGATGTAGGGGAAGTGATTTGTGCCACCATTAAAATCTTAAATGTTGTAGAGACAGTCTGGACAGTCTGCAGAACCTGGATGGGTTCTAGAGAACAACTTCAGAATGAAGCAAGCACAACAAGTAGTAGCTCGATAGTGGCTGCTATGATGGAAGTGAGAGCATTAATAGGACGCAGGTACATGAAACACAGCCATTGATTTGGCAAATGCATTCTTTGCTATTAACATTAGAGAAGGGATCCAAAACAGTTTGCATTCAAGTAGAATGAACACTGCAATTTATTTGCAGTTTTGCCTGCCTTTGTCATAATGACATCTAAAGAGATCTTGACTACAATAATATTGTCTGAACTATGTTTTTTGTTATACTGTCTAAGGAGAGCTGAACTGCATTATATTAGCCCATATAATATCACTCTGGCCCATTACATCAATGACATTATGCTGATTGGACAGGATAAGCCACGGAAGGCTTGTACACTAGAGGCCTTGCTTGGTAAGATACATGCTTTCAAGGACCTGAATAGACACTTCTCTAAAGAGGACACTCAGATGGCTAAGAGACACATGAGAAAATGCTCAACGTCGCTAATCATCAGAGAGATGCAAATTAAAACCACAATCAGGTATCACTTCATACCTGTCAGAATGGCTGCCATTAACAAATCAACAAACGACATGTGCTGGCGAGGGGGTGGAGAAAGGGGAACCCTAGTACACTGCTGGTGGCAATGCAGACTGGTGCAGCCACTATGGAAAACAGTATGGAGGTTCCTCAAAAAATTAAAAATGGAGCTGCCGTTTGACCCAGTGATTCCACTTCTAGAAATATATCCTAAGAATCCTGAAACACTAATTAGAAAGAATATTTGCACCCCTATGTTCATAGCAGCACAGTTTATAATAGCTAAGATCTGGAAACAGCCCAAGTGCCCGTCAGTAGATGAGTGGGTAAGAAAAGCTGTGGGACATTTACACCATGGAATCTTATGAGGCTGTAAAGAAGAAGGACCTTGTACCCTCTGAGACAGTGTGGAGGGACCTGGAGAATATTATGCTAAGTGAAATAAGCCAGGCAGAGAAAGACAAACATCACATGGTATTGCTTATATGTGGAATCTAAAGAACTTAATAAACTGATGAACAGAATAGATTCAATGACATGGAAGCATAGATCAGGCTGATGAATGTCAGAGGGATGGAGGAGGGCAGGTGGGTGGAAGGGGAGAGAGTAACTAAATAATTTATATGCCTATATGCACAACCCAAGGACATGGACAACGGTGGGGAGAGGGACTGGGGAGGGGGGTAGGACGGGGTGGAATGGGCCTTTGGGGAGAAAAAGGGACATCTGTAATATTTAAAAAAAAAATTTAAACAATCAAATAAAAAATAAATTAAAAAAAAAAAGATACATGCTCTCTAGAGGTTGGAAGATAAGCTATGAAGTTTTAGAGACCCATGGCTTCAGTCCAATTTATAGAAATTCAGTAGTAAGCTGTGTGCTAGCTCATTTCCTGCAAGATAAAAGATAAATTGTCCTATTGAGTATCCCCTACTCCAAAAAGGGAAGCTCAGTGCCCGTTAGACTTTACTGGGCTCTGCAGCCAACACTTTCTACATCTAGGAGTACTGTTCCAGACCATAGCCTGGGCAACGTGGAGGCTGCTAGTTTTCAGTGGGATGCAGAGCAATAAAGGACTCTAGCAAGTCAAAGCCATGGTGCAATCTGCTCTGTCCCTTGGGGTCTTACCCTCTACCACATTCACTGCTGCTCCAAGTGTCAGTACGTTGTTAGATGAAATTAGTATAACTGAGTTGGAACATTGGCCAGGATACAACAGAGAACGATTAAGCCATATATAGGAGCAAGTAATCTTGACCCCAACGTCACCCACTACATTTGTGCCAGTGTCCCTTCCCAGTTCTCACCGGTAGCCATCTGGAGGTGCAGAGTCTTCTACTAGTGTAGCATGATGAAAGTTTTAACAAACTGGACAACCACTTGGTGCCCAAACTATGTATGCCTCGCCTACCACCAGTAATGAAGTTCTCATTGCCAGTTGGGCAGTAGGTAACCTGGTGGGTTCAAAACCCCATCTTATATTTTAGTTTCTAGGGTCATGACTGATATCAATTGTTGAAGATTGTTTACTCTGGAATAAAGAACTGATATTTATTAAAAATTTAATAAATTATTAAGGCATTAGGTATTTATAAAGAATCAACACCTATGGAAGGGAGAGAGAGTAAGCAAGATTGGACAGAGGGAGAAGTCAACTTAGGTGTAGGCTGGAAAAGAGTCAGTGAACCTGACCATGGGTCTGGATCATATATAGCCCGTTAAAGTTGCCCCATATTGGACTAAAATAGCCAGGCCTTTATATTCTCACTCATTACATTATTGGATATGAGTTGCCACGGGAAGTGTGTGCCCCTGGATGAGGGCATGTTCTACAATTGAGGAAAACCCTAAAGGAATTCAAAGCTGGAGGAACTTCCCTGAAAGTTGGGGCAGCAAGCTCTGTCGTAAAGGGGGATCTGCAAAGAATATTTTTATGTTGAGCACAGCAAATAATAGAAGGGAAGATTAAATGGGTGAGCTGGAGTTCCAGCATTGAAGACATACATGGCAGATTGGGTAATTTATATTCAGATAGAAATGACTTTCTTCTAAACGTCTTATGCAATTTGCCTCAGATCATCTTTTCCTTCTACTCAAAATATGACTATGTCATCACAGCCTGTGACAGGTAGGATGAGAGAGCAAGGGTTTTCCTGGCTGGACTTGTCAACAGTTCAACTTCTACGTCCCCCCCCCCCCCCGAATATGTGAGTGCAGGCATCTCACTTAAAATAACGATTTAAATACAAGAACAGACTTCTACAATGGAATGGAGACTCTTTCATTTCAGTGTTCACCAAATACTTATTGAATTAGGTGACCACAAATGAAAATAACTAGAGGAGGCAAATAGCCTCTAGACTTAAGTATCTTTTGTGTACACTACTTAGTATTTCATGGAGCTAGTCAACCACATTTCTCACCAGTTTCTTTCTAAGTGTATTACTGTTTTTTCCCAATGGGAACATATTTTTAATTACATAATGGAAGTCAATGGAAAATAGGATTTACATGACAAATAATTCCATTCAGTCACCCTCGCTATACATCAAGGGATTTATTGCTGATAAAATAATTTTTGATGCAATCAACAAACTGAGTATGTGACCTGGTTTAAATATTGTGTGGCATGCGAAACAAAAGACAAATAAGCTCTAACCTCTGTTTTTAAAAGAACCTTCATTGTGTAAGGAGAGATGTGAAGTGGAGGTAAACAGAATATAAAACAGCAAGTATTACATGCCAGATGACAAGAAAAGTAATGTAAGAAGTCAGAAGTAAGTAACCCTACCTCTGCTGGGCATGAGATCTCTGGAATGGGCAAAAAGGGTAACATTCTAAGCAGAAACAACAGCATTTTAATCGAGGCACAAAAGAAAAAGAAAAGGCAAAATCTTTAGGGAAATGGTTACTAGTCTAGGTTGCCGGGTTGGCAGGAGCATAGGTTACTTGTAGAAGAATGCATAAATAAAAGCTTGGCAAGGTGGTTTGAGTCTTGTGAAGGTTCTGGATGCTGATCCAAAGACCCGGGACTTTATTAACCAGACTTTGGGAATGCTCCCAGGGTTGGTAAGAAGAGGGGTGTTGTACAGGTTCAGAACCAGGCTTTTAGAAAAGTAATTAAATTGCTTGGAGCAGTTTGGATCCAAGAGTTTAGAAGTTTGAGATCTAATTAAAAGAATATTTAAATAGTTCAAGTAAGAAGAATAAGGGCCTAAATTAACTGTTTTGACACACATTGCAATTATTTATTCTACCATTCTATTATACCTTGTTTAAAATTTTGACTCTAAACTTCGAATACAGTGCTAACCTATAGTTTGCTTTCCAAGAAATATGCTTTTAGTATGTGAACAAATGAGTGCATGATAAGTAGGAAATATTTTGCAGGTAATGTTTGAAATCAATGGAATCTTTTGAATCATTTCATAGAAGGACTGGAAGAGAACCATTTCAAAGAATTTTAATCTGAACGGTTGAGAGAAAAGTGGTAACAACTACAGAAAAATAAATCCAGCTCAAGAAGAGCAGCAGGTGTGAGGGACAATATGGAGAGTTGGGTATAAGATGAGTGACATCCTCTCTTGAGGCAAGAGAAAGAGCTGCTTCTGATCACAATCATAAAATGGCACAGAGGAGGGCTGGGCACGTTCCTCTTCACAGAACACAGCAAGGCTCCCGTGCCGTGGAAAGAGGGTAGGTGGCATCATTTTGATGTTTTAGGTGTCTGCTCTTTTGAGATGTTTGGCGGTGAGGGATGTGTAGCACCCAGTGCTAGTCAATGTTTTCTCAAAGGAATAGCAGGGACATGACCAAGCCCCAGAGGATATTTCAGGATTTGGCAAAAGGGGCAAATGCCCAGCCCCCAAGGAGGCGCCCAGTAGGGCCTGGTGGGAAGCAACAGCCTCCGGAAGCTGCAGGCATGAACACTGCTGTACGCAGCCGGGACTCATTCTGGCCAAGCCCAGAAGCTCTTGAGGTGTCTGGGGAGTACTTGGCATGGGCGTAAGGACTGGCAATAATGCAGGTGGGTACTTGATCTCAAAGAATTATTGTTAACATAAGCATGTAATAGTCACACATTGTGGGCACTACAATTAAGCCACATTCCTCTCCCATAGAAACTGCTTCCTCCAACCTATTTGCTTCCAAAAACCAACTCTATACACAACCATCATGTTTAATCGATGGGCAGACAGTCCAGAACCAAGTTTTAAAGCATTTATAATTGGTTTTGAATTTGGAAACATGTGCACATGTCCTCAGAAAAGCTAGGCACAGGTTTTCATCCAGAATGAATAATTATGCATAGAACTGATTACTTAAATAGGCAGTTCATGATTATGAATGAAATTACCTGCATTACACCGAAAATACCTTGCTCTGCATGGATTAAGGAAAGTAAAACTTGATTGCAGATGTTGGAAATGTTAGATCTTGAGGTTTTTCAGTTGCTCTCAAAATATATCACTTGCCTCTTATAACATTCCTCTTATAGAAGTAATTTACAAGTTGAAATTGAAAATGAAATACTGGCTATGCTGGATTTCACAGTGGAATAAAATTTCAAGAGCTGGACCACAGGAAAGTAGGTGGGCTGTTTACTCAGTTTCTAAATCATCTTGTTCAGACACTTTTCCTAAGATACGGATGCACAGGCCAAGTAGAACTCGTATCTACTTGTTTAACCTGGGGGATTCCAGCAAACTCCCAAGCCCCTTAAAGTTTCTCCTACACATCTGTGTAGATGCCTAAAATACTGCCTTTATTACCTCACTGGTTTAGTCTTTTCACTTATTAAAATCCACCTCCCTGCAGAGAATAACCCATGGAAGTGCAATTCATGGAAGCAGCGTGGTGGGAACCGGCTTACGGGCTGCAGCCGCGGGAGACGGGAGCATTTCCCACGCGGCCTGGCAATATCATTATTGGCAGGTTTTCCCACGAACCAGACGAGAGCTCTGTGTAGCCAGCGGCCTTGGTTTTGGCTTTTATCAGTCCATTTCATGTGGACTCACTTCCAGATTTTGGAAACTCATTTACCTTTCTTATATCTCGTAGGGTTTTGTAGAAAAGCAGCTTAATAAGTATGTAGTGGTTAAATGTACCGACTCAATGTTGAAATGGGAATTCAGGATCAAACATGACGACACCAGACTCAGGAGCACTTTAAAACGTAGGCAAAATACAACTCCCTTCCCTAGGTTTATTACTTTATGTTCATAAACCATAGCACTATTTTAATTGTTTTGTATTTACTAAAATAATACGTTTCATACATGTACAAAGTAACACAAAGTTTAAAACACTAAAGTCAGTCAAAAAGTGTTCTATGACGAAAAGCAATAGTGCCTTGGCCTCTAGTCCGCCTACCCTCTTTCCCATATGTTACAGGGAAAGCAGTGGATATAATGTCAAGTGTAGGATTTTCACAGATTTTCTTATCAATTTGAGTAAATGCCCCTCTTTCCTGGTTTGTTGAGATTTGTTATCATAATTGTACGTTGAATTTTCTAAAATCATGTTCTGCATTGAGATAATTACGTATCTTCTGTTTTAGCTTGTTGATACTGTGAATGAAATAAAATTAAATTAGATAAATTGTTAGATTAATGAAATTAAATTTTAATAAAATGCATATATGAATTTATGAATGTTCAACCTACCTATCATCCCTAAGATAAACCCCACTTGGTCATAAAATGGTACCCTGCTTTATGTGACTAGCTGTCATTTGCTATCATAGTTCTCTAGATTTCTGAACCTACTGCGGCACTCTCCTATATCTTCTGAAAGGTTGGCACGATTTTCCACATGATGAAAGTATTTGATAATCTGTCAGTTCAATTCTCCTCAGCAGCTTCATCCAAACAAATTGGACAACTGTTTCCAGGCTTGCTGTTCTATAAACCACCATTCTGAGAATGTCTGTCTTCTCTCATTTATTTGTATACTCTGTTCTCTGCATCCATGTTCCCCTTTTCTTAGATTTTTTATTTATTTATGTATCTATTTTTGTGGAGATGATCCTTCAGCACTTGCCTATGAAAAGGTAGTTTTCTGAGACACTTTTTATGCCTAGAACAACTTTATTTTACCTTCACCTATGACTGCTACTTTGGTTGGCATAAAGATTTACATTTAAAACATTCCCCACTTAAAATGCTATATTTTGGTTTTGACTTTGCTCTGAAAAAGTCCAAAAACAATTATGACTCTTGACCCTTTGTAAACCACTTTGTTATCTCCCCTTTGGAAAAATTTATTGGGTCTCCCCTTCTCCTTGATATTCTAAAGTTCCATAAAGATGCCTCCTATGTGAAACTTCCAAACGTAATTATGTGATTAGTTGGCTGGCCTCTTTAATCGCGAGCTCTGGGAAGTTATCTATCCTTAAGTTTGGGAAATTTCCCTTCTTTAATTTGTCATGTTTTTGTGTTGACTACTAAATTTTAGATTTGTTGGGGGTTAAGTTTTTAAAGTAGAAAATAATGGAAATATGTGTGCAATTCTAAGAGCAGAAGTCTACTACTTTTTTCAGTTTGTAATTTTAGTTTAACAAACATTAATCGAACATCCATACATGCCAGGCACTATGCTAGGGCGAAGGGGCCCAAAGACAAATTATTTCCAGATACTCTCATTTAATTGTTTTTTTATCCACTGAGGTAGAAATATAGACATGAAGTCTGATATCAGCAGTCTAATGTGGTAAAAAGTGTTGGTAGGTGGGATGAAAAGGAAGTTGAAGTGCCTGGAAGAGGAATGCTTCTCAGGGGAGTTCAGGGAAAATTCCCTGGAAGAAATGATACATAAGCTAAAATGTGAAGAGAATAAGAATTAATCAAACAAAGAAGTAGGTGAAGGACATTCCTGTCAGAGAGAGTGACATTCATTCATTCAGTCATTCATTCCTTCACTAACTTTTTAAATAAGCATTTACAGAATATTATCTGATTTCAAACAGAATTCTAGACATGGGTATCAATAGCATATAGTGTGATCAAAGGTATGAGATCACAAAATACATACATTTTGTTCTGTGTGTACTTGTGTGTCACTGGAAGCATTTAGAATTGTTACTCAAGTGTAATGTAATATGTGACTGAAGATGTTACATGAAAGAATTCCTGGAACAGGTACATTATTGAAATCCCTGGTATGGCATGGTGAGTACTTTGAATTTTTCTTGCAGGTTTTTGGTGTCATGATAGGATTTTTTTTCCCTGGTTTTGTTTTTATAATAGAATAATTTTATATGTATTACTTATATTTGCTTTTTTAAACTTCCTAACTACACATCATTTATAGGTCTGAAATTATACATTTAACTATTTTCTTCCCCCCAAATAGGATGATACCATCCAAGTTGTCTTTGCTATAGAACAAACAATTGTCTATTTCTACATATCTGTATCTATCTAAATGCTCTCCTTCCCTTTCTTTCCACCTTCACTGGCAACCAACTCTCATCATTTCCTCTGTTAAAATTAGTTGACATGTTTAAGCAGGTTGGCTTGTGTTGTTCTGCAATTTTATTTGTGATGAAATAATCATGTGTAAATATTCATCCATCTTTTTTCTGTTTCTACGTTTACCTCTAAATCTATCCACTATCTGTTTCAAACTTGGGGATTTTTAAAAAATATATATCTTTATTGATTTCAGAGAGAGGACGAGAGAGAAAGAGAGAAACATCAATGATGAGAGAGTCACCGATCGGCTGCCCCCTGCAGGCCCCCGACTGGGGATGGAGCCCTCAACCCGGGCATGTGCCCTGACCCAGCATCGAACTTCGATCTCCTGGACCCTAGGGAGATGCTCAACCGCTGAGCCACGCCCGGCCGGGCAAACTTGATGATTTTAAAAAATGAGGTCCTATTGTACAATTTCTCAGCTCGGCCTCACAGAAATCTTTTCAAGTTAACAAATATAGTTTTAATTAATTATTCTTAATGACTCCAAAATATTCCATCATGTGGATGCACCATAATTTACTCAGCCATCCTCCTATTGATGCTTATTATCTGTGTTTCCAGTTTTATGTCACAATAAACGATGCTGAAATAAATTTCCTTATACATACATCCTGGTACACTGTTGTTTTAACTTTATAAGATAGGTCCCAGATGCAGAATTACTAGGATGAAAGATATGTGCATTTTCAAATTTAATAGATTTTGTTGCTAAATTACTCCCCCAAAAGAACTATATCTTATGTCCACCAACAAATTAAGAGAAGGTTCTTTTTCGTATATCCCCACCAACAATAGGTATGATTTCTCTGTTTGTGCCAATTGGACTATATAAAATACTTCACTGTCACTGTGCTTTTCATTTCTCTAACTACTGGTAGGTTTGGGGCTACCTTTACTGGCCATTTGGGCTTCCTCTTCTGTGATTTTGCTTGTTGTTCATTAGCATTTTCATGGGAATTTACAAGTGGTCTTTGTTTTAAATATTAATATTTTGTCTGCTATCTACAATTCAAATGTTTATAATCTAATGACTTTATATAGTAAACATTTTTCATATAAGAACTTGTGATTTTTGTAGAAAGGTATTGCTATTTTATTATATATATATTAATATAACTTCTGGATTTCCTTTCTTGAGGATGGTCTTTCCCACTTCTTTATTATGCATATATATTTTACAGGTTGTGCTAAATAGTCTTTTCCTTTAAAGTTGTTGGTCTATCTGAATTTTTTATTTTTTTTTTACTCATGGTATGAGATAGAAATCCAACTTTTTTCCCTTTCAGATGTATAGTTGGCATGTGGGCACTATTAAAATAAAATACCACCCCTGTCATATATTAAATTGTCAAATTATCTGTGGCCTATGCTTAGATTTTTCATTAGATCCAACTAATTTTTATTTCTATGTCAATATTCCATTTTTACATTACAGAATATTTATAATGTTTTAAATATTTATGAAGGTAAATTCCTTTTTATTATTCTTGCTCTTTCTTTTATTGGTTATTTTCAGAAATTCTTCCTTCTTATCCATTTAAGATACTTCTGTCAATTTAAAAAAAAAAATTAAACCCATATGTTTATTAACATTGATAAAGTTGATATTTGTATTCTAACAATTCTTTCCATCTGAGAACATGATCCTACTTCCAATTTTTTCTGATTTTAAAGATTTTCTTCAATCAGATTTACTCTTTCCTGTACCTTTCCTGTTGAGTTTATTCCTAAGTATTATATATATTTCTTGTGGTTGTTTAGGGACTATTTTCACCATTTCATTTCTTCATGATTATCGCTAACATAGAAAAACACACAATAGTGTCTTAAACAGTGCTGAGACACAGCAAACATGAACTTTAAGTAGAAACTTGGTGATAATGCAGAGAATGGATTTTCAGGGAACCAAGCTGAGGAGAGAGGCCAGGCAGGAGGCATCGCTGCAGTTCAAGTGGGAGGGAAGGAATGCATCCAGGTGTGGCTATCAAGGTGGGGAGGACTGAGAAGGAAGGAACGGGTTTGAGATGCAACTGGTAGAACTTGAGTGTTGACTTTATATGGGACAAGGGGCAAGGGAGGTGTTCAGATTTACTTTCAGATTTCTGGTTGTTTCCTGAAATGAGGAGATAATCCGCCCTCCCATATTCACTGCAGCACTATTAACACTGGCCAAGACATGGAAACAAAGTGTCCATCAACAGACAAAGAAAGAAAGAAAATGTGATATATAAATACAATAGAATACTACTCAGCCACAAAAAGCAGGAAATCCTGCCATTCGTGAAGACATGAATGAACCTGGAGGACATCATGCTAAGTGAAACCAGCCAGTCACAGAAGGACAAATACTGTATGATTCCACTTATATGAGTTACTGTACTTAGAATAGTTGAACTCATTGAAGCAGAGAATACAATAATGGTTGCCAGAAGCTGGGGGTTGAGGGAATTGTAGAGTTGTTATCCCAAGGGTATAAAGTTTCAGTTATACTAGATAAATATGTCCTAGTGATCTGCTGTACAACATAGTGCCTATAGCTAATGATATGGTTCTGTGCACTTCAAAATTTATTAAGATGGTAGATCTCATATTAAGTGTTCTTAGCGCACACACACAGACACAAGGACACTCTGGAAGGTGTTGGGTATGTCTAGTACCTTGATTGTGGTGATGGTATTATAAGTGTTTACATATGTCCAAATGCATTAAATTATAGACATCAAATAAGTACACTTCTTCGGCTATCAATTATAACTCAAATAAAGCTGCTAAAACTCAGTCAATACATAAACAGATTGACAATGAAAAAAAAAAAAGAATGGGCAGGCTAAAAAATGAATCCACAGTAAATCGCAGTCCTTGATTAAGTCTCTAACTCTATATTATAGAGCAGTGTTTCTCAGAGGTTTGGCAATTCTGTAACCAATTATTAGATGGCCAGTTCAATCACAGGTTTCCACATTTTAGTTAAATAACTTTTAAACAAATAGTAATAACTTTTAAAATAATTAGAAAAATTTATTTAAAATAATACTTATTTCATATCTAAGGTAGACATGCTGTTGTGTTTAAGGCTTCACCATGATGTATGTGGTTAGTATGACCCAGTGGCCAAGTTTCACATGCAGCAAGTTCTATTAAGATAAAACATTCAAATGTTCAATTATAGATGTTGAGGAAAGAGGAGCAGCTACTTACTGCTTTGTCATTTATGAACATTCATCTCAAACACAAATCTGGATATTACAAAACATCTTTCCATTAAAGGCTATTTCCATTTTCAGAGCCGCATCAGATATAAAATAAATGACTATATCACACTGTAAAGCTAGACTGTTCAATAGTTCAACTGGACAACAGCAGCTTTCAGTTCACTGACCCACTCTGGTAGCTTTGGGTGCCAAAAATTATTTCCTCTTTTAGATGAGTAATATTAAACTCTATAATCTGTTATCAATTTCCAACTTCAATAAATAAAAGCAAATATTAAGGGAAATGTTAAATCCTTTGTAAGGAATTTATTCATAGCTTTGTTTGGTCTTCAAATAAGTCCTGATATTTTATCCTCAATTTAAAAATCATATTATGCTAAGTGAAATAAGCCAGTCAGAGAAAGACAAATATCACATGATCTCACTTACATGTGGAATCTAATGAACTAAATAAACTGACGAACTAAAAAGATCCAGAGCCATAGAAGCATGTAACAGACGATGAATTAACCAATGAACTTCTATGCATGTGTGCATAGCCCAAGGCGGACAACAGGACGGACAATAGAGAATAGTGCAGAGGGGGAGGGAGGCCTGGGGAGAGGGCGGGAGCAGGGTGGAGGGAGTCAATGGAGGAAAAGGGGGACATCTGTAATACTTTCAACAATAAAGATACAGTTTTTAAAAAGAGGGGAAAATCATAATATTTTTCTTTGAATTTTTAGGGTCAGACTATTCAAGATTTTAGTATATCTTTGAAATGTGCTATTTGAGTAGGTGCTTTAAAAATGATATACTCTTTTTACTAGTATTATCAGTGTAATTAAGAAATATTTTTTATTTTATTAATTCAAAATCTCAAATATTTTCCCTGCCGAGAGCAAGGGAAATTGCGTGGAAAAGCAGTGGACTTGCAGCCCACTCCCTCACATGGCATAATAGAAAGACAGACTCACCCCAACTCTGATTCTATCCTATTCAATATGTTTACTATTTCAGATAAATGTGCTGTCCAACAGCCAATAGACATATGTTGATGTTTAAGTTCAAATAAATTAAAGGTAAATAAAATTAGAATTTAATTTCTCAGTTGTACTAACCACATTTCAAGCGCTCAATAGCCATATATATCTGGGGATACCAAATTAGAAGGCTTAAATAGAAAATAATTTTTACCACTGCAGACAGTTCTTCTGGTTAAAGTTCTTTTGGAACAATGAATTAAGGAATATTATGGACCGCCATCTATTTTCTTGGAGTAAATAATGTTTAGATTGATTTTCATAGACAACTCATTTGCCTATGTCATATTTTCCTTGCTGGACAATGCCAAAGCCCTTGCACCAAGTTCCAAAGGTACCTCTTCCAGTCTACATCACACCTCAAAGATAATCATTAACTATTCCAGAAACAAATAGCTCTCTTTTGCATCCCCATGAGTTCAATGAAAAAAAAAACAGAACAAAACACATGTTCCTCCTACATGCTCTATACTTGTGTCACATTCATAATTATGGTATTGTAATAAGAAATATTTTCCGGCACACACACACACACACACACTCTCTCTCTCTCTCTCCCACACACACACACGTACACCTCAGTACATACACAGTTTAATCTCTCTTTGTTCTTACATGCTTATGATGTCATTGGCATTTAGTAGCATCTTTCTATAAATAAATTTTACCAGCATGTTTTATTTTTTATTTTTCTGGCATAATAACTGTCAATAATTTGCAGTTGGTTTTACAACCTTCTCAACAATACTGTAAAGGTCATTTATATTTGCTTTTACTCTGAAGAATGTAATTTTGGATAATGTCTCTGTCATTTGTGCTCTTGTTTTAGTGGCAAAAATAATCAATTTTATACTAAAAAGGCTTTTTTGTGTATTTATGAAAAATGTAATTATTTGACAATTAAGAGAAAAGTTCAATGACTTTATGCTGGCATTTAAAAAATTTTATTAACAGCAAACTCACTGTGGAGTAAAAAAAATTGTTCCATGGCCCAATGTTATCCAATTTTTAATTAATTGTATATTTTATAATTTTATTTTTATTTAGCTGATTTGTGAAGTCATTACATTTAAAGATTCGATTTCCTACAATATATATATTCACATTCAATACTATCACTGGAGTCTCACTTATTTTTCTTACTAACAAGGCTATTTAGAAGGGCCAGTGTTTTGTGTTCTTGTCTATCAAGGTTTTATGCTTCATTAAACAAGTTTTGGAGCTATAGATCCACTTTTGCCAATAAAAGATAGACAAATGTAGTAAAAATTGCAAATTTTATATATTAAAATGTAAATAGTGTATATACTCTATATAAAAATGGAGTATATATTATGAATATATATGACATTATATTATTAGCTATGATAAATTACAGCCTCTTAAAATGTGCACAGCTTTTAAGACAGTGAAAAACATAAAACAAAACAAGATTTTTGTAAAGATTATAATTAATCTCACATTTCTAATTTTTGAAATATGCATTAAAATTATTTTTTAGATAGCCCACCTAACTCACACAGATCATCTGTTACACCACAGGACTTTGAGAATGTTCTTCTCAATGATCAGCTTGATCAAGCAAGCTGTGGCGTCCCTAATCTGTATGTGTATACTTTTCAGGAGGGACTTTAACTTTTTAGCTTTTGCTCCTCAGGAGGTTGTGTCCAGGGCATCAAGGGAAGGCAGCCAGTGATGCAGATGGTGTCTGCATGTGGTGCGGCGAAGATGCTGAGTGAAATCCACAGCAGTCATTCCTAAGACTGAGGTGGTAGGTGTCCCAGAAGTGATGGCAAGTTCACTAAAGGTTTAACAAAGTCCACTCAGAGATGGAGGCAGCGTTATAGGAACAGGACACCCGTGATCGTGTGAGGGGACATTATAGACAACATGCAGGCATGATGAACCTGGGGTCAGACGGCTAATCCCTGGAGAGCACCCACTAGCCCCAAAGTGGAAAGAACTGTCCAGGTTCACACAAAGCTCCAGGCATAAGCTCCATTATATGCTGACCCCTCGTCCCCCCTACACTTACCCACCACCAACAGAGGTAAACAAATGCAGATCAGTGATTTGTTATTTGTTCACCTTAATTAAAGGGAATATAATTATAATATATTCATGTAACTGACATATACAGTAATTCTATGTTTTCTTGGCATTGTCACAGAGGAAAGTGCTTTAAATAAAGAGACTTTACATGTAACTTCTTGAATTACAAAACCCCTTTACAATTTTAAACACATCTCTCTAAAGTTTATTCCACACTCCCTGACTTTCTAAAACAGTGATGTAGTGCATATAGTTTTTTCCCTCACTAATGATACTACATGAAAAACATCAATGATCTTTCTGTGCTCTAGAAGTTGATGCGTTTAGAGACTCTTGAGTTCTTTCCTCTCCACTAAATGGCCTCAAGCACTTGAGTTTTGTTTCTGCTTTTAAGTTTTTCTGGCTTCCACGCCCCCCACCCCCATGGACAGGCTGTCTTCTATTATGACTTCTCACCAAAGTACCTGCCTGAGGTACTCTCTTCCCACCCTTCTTTCTTTCATTCTCCTTCCCTCCCACCATGTCTTCTAAATTAGTATTTCTGATTTGTTGGAAGCTGGCACACAGGCATTCATATACGTAATAGAATTGAGTATGTTGTAAGACTCCCCTGGTCTCTGACTGATGGTCAGTGGCTTTTCTGGGGAGTGTGGAGAGCTGGTTCTATAAGGTCTGTCTCCTGACATTTTCCTCTCTTTCCTTTCTGTGCTCTAAGTTGTGTCCTAGAGGATTGAGGACAGCCAACACTTGATTTAAATTCCTGTATCCCTGTATAAAATTTTAAATATAAAATGAGAAATCAGGACTAAGGAAAAAAAGCACATAAGAACATGGTCTTAACCACATGGTTTCTGCAATTATCAATGTTCTTGGCATTTGCTTCAGCGTGTGTTTCCTGTTACTGGTGTGAGATACATTTTACTTCGGAACGCTAGGTGAGGAAAATACTTTAGTATAAAACTCTCTTTCCTCCTTGTGGCTTTGTTCACAACATGCAATATTTTTTAAATTTGAGGAATGACTGCAGCAAGCTGTAAATGATGTATGGAGTGACAAGTCTTTCTTACTGCATAAAAAGAGAAAGAGCGCTGAGCAATGACTGCTGTGATGCACTGTTTCTTGTAATATTTAGTTTATACAAAGCTCTGGAAACCCAGCAGGCTCTGAACTGTCTACACAGTGAGACAAAGCTCAAACCAAAGTGCATATAATGTGTTCATTTCTTTTTTCTTTCTGTTCAATACATTTCCAGTTGAGCAATCAGTTGCATGCCCCAGGGTGCATTGCATGCCTGTAGCCCCAGCGATGCAAAGTGCTGGGACCAGGGTTGGATCAGGAGGTGGAAATAGAACTTGCAGCCTTCTGGTCTCTCTCCCCAAATCCTTACCATCAGCAAGTGCAAATCACCTAAAGGAAACTATATAAGTGTGTTGGGGATAGAGGGATGGTATGCATGCTGTGTGGGTGTTCTTAAGTGGAATGAAACAGTAGTTGGCCTCAATCACTAAGCTGGCCTCATGCCAGGTGTCCCAGTCTTTTCCTGGGCAGAGAGGAAATGCTTATATTCTGTATCAGTGGGCTGTTAACCAAGACACCATTCTTCTGGGACATGCTTGGAAGGGAACAGGGAACGTCAGACACAGAAAAAGGTTCGAGAACAGACATATCTAGAAGGCAGCTCTCCTAAGTGTAAATATTTGTTCGTTTCTTGGGGTGTGCTGACTTCAAACACCAAGGGCAATGTTTTAACTTAAAGATACTTACACTCCATCACCATTCCTTTATAGGAGACACCGATGTGAAATTTCCTGAGATTCAGCTGGTGAAGAACGTCTTTTGCCTTTACCTGATACTGTGAAGCCCAGTGACCGCTTCTTGTAAACACAGAAACACCATCAACTCACATATGATGGGGCATCATCTCAGGTCAGTATCTCACAGCTCTAGTAGCTGGACTTGGAGCTAAATGTTTTCCTGAAGTATTTGCTTGCTAGTGGTTCACAAATATTTTCGGAGAGGGGAGAGGTTTGGGGATAGCTGAAGGAAGGCAAGAGTCTGGATTTCAGGACCCAGGCAAATGGAGATAGGGTGTGTGTCTGTGAGTGTGAATCTCCAATCTGGACTACAACCCAGGAGACCTAGCCCAGCCTCTAAACACCTCTGAATCCAACCATCTTCAGCCCTTCAGCCCTTATTTCAGGATTTGAGACTTAAAGACATATTTCTATGCTCATTAATTTTAATTGAAGTTATTCCTAAGAATACTTCATTTGCATAATAGTTTTGGTTTTGTAAACATATACCTCAAGGGCTATATGTGTGCCAGGCCCTGTCCCTGCCATCCAGGTAAACTGCTAGCAGATATGGTGCTTGCCTGGGTTATGGCACAAGATCTCTGTCGGAGTTAACTTTATAAATTAGATTATTTCCTCCACATAATTATAACTCTCATTAAAAACAAAAATCGATATTTAAACATCTAAGCAAAGTAATTAAACATATTATTTATACATATAATGGGGAATTTAAAATAATTTTAAAAGTAAAAATGCATAAGGCATTTTAAATTAAATTTATATCATAATCATACATTCATGTCATAATAATTTTTTTCTTTATTATATTAAGTCTGCTAACGTTTTAAGTTTGAAAGATGCCAAAAATCAAGCTAAAATCACTTTTCTATCTCTTTTTAATAAGAACTCTTTAGGCTTTTTCTTATAATTCCAGGGACAGTACGAGTCAGCTCTCTGAATGATCAATCAGATTTCTGGTAGCTTCCCTTCCACAATCAGAATCAATTAATTTAAATAAAAAATAAAAGTGTCATATATACACACATATATATATACACATATATACACACGTGTGTCTGTATGTGTGTGTATCTCCCCTGCTCTTCCATGCCTGTTGTGACTGCATTTTTTTATGATCAAATAATATTTTTTCCTAACTCACTGCCTCTCATTATTTAACACTTTATTTAACTTTGGTAATTTTTCTCCTTCACTTTTAAGTTAAACTTTGGTAATCTTTTATTCCTCTTTGTTTTAATTGCTCACCTATTAAACACTCTAAGTGAAGACTAAATACTTAGGCCATATACTAAGTTGTTTTTTTCTCTGTTTAAAAAAATTTTAGTTGATACAATGGAAATATTGATCCAAATTTTGAAAAGAATATTTTTATAAGCCTGCATTACAACTTCTGTCACCTGGATCTCGAATGATCATAAGCTCTCTCTGTCCTGAACTGTGATGATAATTACAAATATGAATGTAGGGCTTACTATGTACCAGATGCTGTTCTAAGTAATATATATATATATATATATATATATATATATATATATCCTCAGATAAACCCTTTGAAAGGAGGCAGATTACTATCCCCATTTTATAGATGAGGAAGTTAAAACCTAAGGAGATTTAAAAATTGGCCAAGGCCAAGACAATATTAAGTCTGAAATAGCTTCAGACCTATTGTCTAAGCCACTCCTCATTAATCTAGCTGGGGAATTCCTCTGAAGTTCTCCTAAAGAATTTATCCACATAAATCATTAGGAAACAATATAAACATTTCTGACAATTTTGATAGGGAGGCAGAGAAGAGCTTACACTATGCACCAATAGCAAACAACCTAAAAATAAAACTGCATATTATGTTCTCTAAAATCCCTGTTGGCAGAGGATCTCATCCCTACAGTGCATTCTCTGTGTTGGCCCCACCCCCGGGCAGCTCTCCTCTCTGGCAACTGTCTAAAGCTCCTGAGTTCCCCTGCAGACTTCGGTTCTCTTTTTGCAATTGTACAGAACATTCAGGTCTTTTCAGCCCTTGCTCGCCAAGTAGCCTACAAAACCATCCAGCTGTTGTTTAGCTACAACCTGCCTTCCCCGGGATAAATTCTACATTGTCAGAAAGTAATAATGGTATATAGTGAGAAATGGCATGTTTCTATCAGAATTTGCTTCTATGTACAAAGCCTTTGTAATTATCATTTTAATAAGCTATTAAATAATTTCCTACTCAATATACAGATTTAATGCAATCCCCAGGAAAATCCCAATGACATTTTTCAAAGAAAAAGAACAAAAAATCATCAAATTTATATGGAATTACAAAAGACTCCAAATAGACAAAAAAAAATCCTGAGAAAAGCAAACAATGCCAGAGGAATCATACACCCTGACTTCAAATTCTACTAGAAAGCCACAATTATCAAAACAGTATGGTATTGGCAGAAAAACAAACACACAGACCAATGGAACATAACTGAAAGTCCAGAAATAAACCCACATATATATGGGCAACTAATTTTCAACAAAGGAGCAAAAAACATACAACAGAGAGAAGAAAGCCTCTTTAATAAATGGTGTTGGGAGAACTAGAAAGCCATATGTAAAAGAATAAAACAAGACTGTTATTTGAAGCCAAACACAAAAATTAACTTAAAAGGAATAAAATACTTAAGTATAAGTCCTGAAACAATAAAATATATAGAAGAAAAAATAGGTACTAAACTTAAGAACCTTGGTCTCAGAGAGGCCAAGTGTGGAAGATATTTGCAAACAATACCACTGATGAGCTAATATCCAAAATATGTAAAGAACTCAGATAACTCAACAAAAGAAAACAAATAATCAAGTTTTAAAATGAGCAGAGGATCTGAATACTTTTCCCAGGAAGACACACAAATGGCCAGCAGATATAAGAAGAGATGCTCAATGTCATTAGCTATGAGGGAAATGCAAATCAAAATCACAATGAGATGCCACCTCACATCTGTCAGAAAGGCTATTATCAAGAAGGTAAGAAATAATAAGTGTTAGAGAGTATATGGAGAAAAATAAATCCTCATACATTGCTGGTGGGAATGTAAACTGGAAAACACTATGGAGGTTCCCCCCAAAATTAAGACTAGATCTACTATATGACCCAGCAGCCCCTCTTCTGGCTGTCTACCTGAAAAACTTGAAAACATTTATTCATAAAGATATATGTGCCCCTATGTTCAGTGCAGTGCTATTCATGGTGGCCAAGACATGGAAACATTGTCAGTCCTTCAATGGGTAATTGGATAAAGAAGATTTGATCCATATGTATATACAATGGAATATTACTCAGCCATCAGAAAGGAGGAAATACTGCATTTGTGACAATATGGATATATCTTAAGAGTATTATGCTAAGTGAAATAAGTCAGACATAAAAGGACAAAAACCATGTGATTTCACTCATAGGTGGGATACAAAACAGAAAGCAACAAACAAACAAAATAAACAAGCAGGTGCATAGACACAGGTAACAGTGTGAAGGTTAAGAGAGGGGAAGAAGGGTGGATCGGGTAAAGGGATTAAATACACGGTAATGGGGAGACTAGACTTCGGGTGGTGAGCGCACAGTGCGACATACAGATGATTATCACAGAGTCGTGCACTTGAAACATATAATGATATTAGCCACTGTCACCTCAATATATGTAATTAAAAATTATCTCCTACTGATGTTCCATAATTAATAAACTAGTCTTTTATTGTTGAATATTTTGGTGGTTTTAGTGTTTTTTTTGTCATTTTATTTGTTTCTGCTTTGTTTCATAAAACTATTTTTATTCATTTGGACTTTGCTTCTGTTGAATTATTTCTCTAGGATAAACTCCCAGGAGAGAGATTATGAGGTCAAAGGATATGAATATCTTTATGTTGCTTTATTTTCCAAATAGGTTTTATCAGTTTACAGAGCTCTCAGTTGTTTGTAAGTTAGAAGCCATACTAAAATGTTTCAATATTATTTCTGTTTTACTACAATGCAAAAGGATACAAATATTTTCCTTACATATTTGTTTCCTATTTGTATTTTCTCTAGTGTGAATGCCTTGTCCACACACTTGGATCATTACCTATATGGTAAATATTCTTCTTTGTTTTGTTTTTAGATTTGAACGCCATTTCCGCACAAAAACTATTAACATTTTGTATGCTACACTTGATGAAAATATTTTAATTTGTTTTACTAGTTTTAAACTTAGTAAAGTTTTGCATTCTAAGTATATTTTAAATATACTTTGAATCAGTCTTTTCCTATGTGACTATTTTTTTGTTTTTGTGTATTTTGCTTCGAAGCTGAGAAATCCATTTATTCCAGAGATCAGATAACAACTGTATTGTCTCCTTTAAAACAGTAGTTTCATGTTTATCTCTTTCATGGGCTTGGAATATATTTTGAAGTCTGGTATTGATATTCAGTCTTGAAATCGATTTCTGTTTTTCCTAATTCTCAAAAAGACTGTTTTGTCAAGGGCAAATTTTATTTTCATGGCAGAAGTTATTTGAAGGGTTTTGTGCTAGGAATAGTGGGAACCCTCTGTTTTTTGGGAGGAATGAAGCCAAGCAGAGGAGAGGGGTGAAAGGAGGGACACAGAAGGGCTGCTGGGAGGAGGGAAGGCAGAGCATCCCCTCCACAGCTCGGGCTTCGGCAGTCCCCGGGCTGGAATTCTCAGTTGGGTCTGAGGCCTTCAGTTACTACCCATGGTGTTGGGGCTAGATTGATGGGTTAAACTGCTTCAAGGTAGTTTAGAAAAGTGGCCCAAAGACCTCTTTTAATCCAGTATGAAGATTTTTTCAGACCAAAATTGGTAAAGAAAGGGAATTTTATTTCAGCTAGATAATTGAGCATAACTGCAGGTTTAAACAAGAAAAGAAAATCTGAATTTTTTCATTTATCAACTGAGGACATGAAAAACAAACCAAATAAAAAACTGTTTAAAAGTTAAAATAAAATAAATCTTTGTTAAAAATAAAAGATCCTCATACTGAGTTTTCTGCCACTTTTCCTAATGACATCTTTGAAAACAGGACTGGTCAAGTCTCCTTCCCCAGCATCTCAGAGCTCACGGAGGCAGTGAGGGCCTAAGTCCCCAAGATTCCCTTCTAGGTCCAAGAGTAAGTCAGCCCCTTATTGCATGTGCACAACCGGGAATAAAAGGGTCACATCAACCAGAACATGGTGATGGTCGTAGGACAACTAGCTCTGGGTTTTCCTCCTTTCTCAGCCCCCATTTTTCCTGATGTTAGCTTCATAAGGCCATCCTGCTTGGTTTTACCTAAAGCCAGAATTTCTCTGCAAAGTGAAAAACACAGGTAAGCAACTGAAGAAAGCTAAGCTTTGTCTGTGAATTACAGCTGTAATCCTTTAATTTCCTTTATATCCACAAATTCACAGGATATAAATACTGAGCTAAAACACAAATATATTTCTTTAATATCTGACTACTCAGTAAACAGAGATCCTTCTGTTATGAAATAATTCTCCTTCAAAAGAATTAGTCAGGTCTAGAGCCAGAAAGCCAAGTTAACAAGTACAGCTTTCTAGTACATACAGCACATCTCTTTCTCTGGATGGGACACAGGGAGGGGAAACAAAGGGAGATAGATAGGACATCTATCAGGAGCCTACCTCGTCGGCATTCTCTGTGCTGTCGCTGACTACTCCAGTGTCAGAGGAAAAATTGTCCTTCCCCTCCACCAAAGCTAATCCCTTCTCTCTTGATCTCATCCCCTTCTGACTTCTCTCTATTTTTCTTTATTGGCCAACCTGTTTTGCTTGTTATAGCATCTCATATTTCTTTTCCCCTTACACATATGCTTGGGGGGGCTAATAAATAAAAGAACTAAGATTTATTGAGTACAAGTTTTGGACCAAGCAATTTATGTATGTTTTCTTTCCTTATTTCAACATCACTCAAAATTACGAACTTTGACATCTGTGCTGTGAGATACCGTTTCTAATTCATTTTACAGATCAAAAGCCTGAAACTCCAGGAGTTGAAGTAACTGGGATGAGGTACACTGCTAATACGCGGCACTGTTGGTATTTGAGGTCAGATCTGTTTCACTCCAGAGCTTGTGCTCTGTACCACTTAGCCTTGCCAAGCTGCAAATCTCTTCCTCATAAAATACCAAACCAAAACCTTTCCACCCTGCTATCCTTTCCAGCTCCTATTTGTTTAGTCCAAATGTCCTCTGACAGCTCCTGATTGTCCCATCAGCCAGCACAGGTCCCTGCTTCCTTGCCACCCCCCTAGCCCTCTGTCCATAATTCTGTTAGCCTGTCTCCTTTTCCGGGTTCCAGTAAAGCATTGAAATGATGGATTCAGGTGTTAGACTGCTTCAATCATGTGCAGTCTTGAAATAACTAGCAGAGTGAGCTCCAGGAAGTTACTCTCTTTTGCATTTCATCAATTGCAAAAAATTCGAAGTAAAAGTATTTACCTCATAGGGTAATTATAGTCTGAATAATCTGAACTGTCATATAGTAAGAGCTCAATAAACACTGGCTACTCTTTTAGGCTGATAAACTGCAGAACAGCATTTGCGTGATATTCTTGCATCTATTGCTCCTAGCATGGTATCTGATTCAAAACAAAAATTTAATACGATTTCATTGAATAAATTAATATAATTAAGAGGCATCTATACCCATTGCATTTAACTTATTTTTCTTTAAACCCTTGTAATCTGGCTTCCCCTTACTGCCAATCCATTAGAATTGTTATTATCAAAATTATCAGTAGCTTCTTAAATGCTAAATCCAATAGTTCTCTCTCCTCCGTTTCTTTAATATTGGACAGTGGTGCTGATGCCCTGCTCCCGGAAACTCTGCCTGCCCCTTGCCAGCGGCATGGCACCCGAGGGGACCTAGGTCCCCTTCACGGACAAACCCGCCAACCTAACCCCTCTCTCTCCAGCCGACCTGCTCGCACCCCGGCTCGCGCTGTGCGTCTATCCCAGCTCCCACAGCCCCCGTCCAGCCCGGGCACGCTCCTGCTCGCTCGCTGCACCCACCGCCGCCCAGCGCCCTGCTCTTCCCACACGCCGGCCGGCGTTCCCTTCGCACTGACCCGCAATCTTACTTCCTCTGAATTTTCGCTCCTTTCGGGGTAATTCTATTCTCCGTAGCCAGCTGCCAAGTTCTACCGTCTCTGACTTTCCTTCCCGACTTCCCGCCTCCTGTCAGTGCCGCCGCCGACACCTCCACAGAACCTCTCCCCTGGTTCTTCGCTCCCCGCCGCCTGCTGCGGGGTGCCGCGGGCGGGGAAAGCCGCGGGAAATTAGTGACGCAGAGGGTACACAGATCAGAAGCAGTAACATGCCGATGAAAGCATCGAGCGGGACAAGACAAGGGTGCCCAACAGCACCCAAAAGCGAGGGGCAGAGCCTCTGAACGCAGGCTTCCCTCTGCCCACCCAGGACGCCCACATCCTCCTGGTGCGGCAGGTAGAGTCACCACGTGTGGCTTCCAGAGGGGCAGAAGGGGACAAGAGCTTGCAGGGCCACATTGGTGCCGAGGGGGCCGAGGCGGCCCGGCCTCCCCGGGGCCCTCCCCGGGCAGCTCCAGCCCGGGAGAGGCGACCGGCGGTCATCGGGGAAACAGGCCGCTCCCTGAGCCCGTTCCTCAGCTCCAGGCTGTGGAACTGCCCATCTACATTTTCTCCACATAAATGCTGCTTGATGAATAAAAGTACAGTGCAGATGAGGTCCTTTAATGGTACCACTAATCTCCTGTAATAACGGTGGGCGATGATTACTGTTTATGCTATCCAAGGTAAAAACGGGTCTGTGCGGGCGCGGGTGTGCCTCTGATTTGAGGGAGAGAGGAAGCGGAGAGCTGAGTGGGAACGCCAGCGTGCAGAAGCGGATCGGCGCTGATTATTTCTGATTATTTTAATCCTCTGCGTGAGGTAAAGGCATCAGAAAATCATGTGATTTTCATATTTTAATATTTGATTTCTGAATCGCTGCAAGTGATAAGTGAAAAAGTGCAGCAGATTTTATGTTGTGTTTATGAAGTGGAGGCGGTTTCAAAGAGTACAGGGATTACTGGCATAAAAGCGAAGTGTTAAGTTCCAGTTTCTCCTTCAGGTCCCTACCTCCCAGGTAGCAGAGACAGAAGTATCATCTTCAGACATTTCCAGCAATTATCTCTGTTTTCAAAGCTTCACTTTGCCCACCCAGTTCCCTGCCCACTTCTGTTTCTGTTAACGTGGCTGCCAGTTATAAAACCATGTGGGCTGTTGAACAATGGAAATGATTTGTAGACCAAAACTGTTGCTGTTTATTTCTTTTTACAGCCCAGCGTCACCTGGGAAGCAGGTGTGGGAAGGATTTCTTATCTGAAGATTCTACTCTAGAGTCCACACATACTAAATATTGTTCTCTGACATAGCTTTCCAAGTGTGGCTCATGACAGCAGCCATTTAAAGTAGCATTTGCTTTCCCATTTGTAATAAATAAGGGAGAAAGATGATGCAGAATAGATGCAATACTTGGTTTTATAATTTTATTTTTACATATTTATTCAGTGTCTCAGTCAGTTGAACTCAGCTAAAATCTTTATCTATCTTTTACAAGCCTTGATTACTGACCTTTTAAAAAACAAACAAAGAAAGAAACGAAAAACATGTAAACTTCTTGGTCACTGCTAAACCTACCAAAAACGTTTTTTCTTTCTGTTTTCTTTAGTGATTGGTTTTACATTGCTACTTTTTCCTTATAAGCCATTTAAAAGTAGCATTTCATCTAAGGCAGATTTCAGTCCCCTTATGTGGCTCCAAGAGAACATAAATATAAGCCCACATACCTGACAGAAGTGGCCTGTAAAGGAACAGGAGGGAGAACAGCTTCTAAAAGTCACTTCCTCTGAGGAGTCATCTCAAAGACCCCGATGTAGGACTGCGTGTGTTGGTTGTAAGCATAAGCACAGGCTTGGCTGGACTCCATTCCCCGACACATCCTGATCGAGCAGTTGTCCTGTTCTGGGCCCGCAGCTTGCCTGTCTATAGCCTTATATTACCACACCTCTCTAACTATCTGTTTCTTGGGGTACCTTTTTAAAAAATATACCAGGCTCTTCAGTTTCTAATATGTAGGTCACTCACTTCCTTCTTATCACATGGTACAGAATTAAACCCAATGAATTCATGCTCTGTCTTCCATGAAGGCTGATGACTGTTTCTTACCTGTGGTGGAGACTGCCCCTAAGAGGTGGTCTTAAATAATTAAAACCCACCAGAAGGGGGGGACTTCAAAAACCTCTCATATTCACCGTTCTTTCTTATCTGTATCCTCTACCTCACTCTCCCCTGGATTCAGAGTAAAGGAAATACTGAACATGCAGATACTTTACTTGGATTATACCTTTGTGGGTCCTATGTGTAGATGTTTCTGATTTGGGGCTTCTTAGAGGTGCTGGGATGCATGAGACCATAGTCGCCCTGAGTGAAACTATAGAGTACAGCTCTTTGGTTCTGTGGTGTGCAACAATGATAGTGTCTATTGGGGTTAGCCGGGAAAGTATACATTATACAAATCCAGCTAATTACCACGTGCCCGAGTAGCTTTGCAGTGCTGTGGTTTTAAGGGCATTTAAACCCAAACCACAGCTGGCATGAGGCCTTTATAGCTGATCTAGGCCAAAAGATGTTATGTGTATGTGTGTTGAGCATTCACATGTGAGTGTGTATATGTATGTGTGTGGGGGGGGGGTGAGACAGACAGAGGGAGAGAGTGCAACTGTGAGAGCAGAAGAAATTTGCATATATATAAATATGCAAAAATAAGCATATTTATAAAATTGGAGACATGAATAGGATTGGGCCATTGTTTCCATTTCTTTACCAGTGTTGCATGTCTATAGAAATGCATTTTCCTAGGGTTCTCAATTTTCCTTGATTCACATGACCTATACAGATCTAAAATGGATAATGGGGAATCATAATGAGAGACAGAAGGAGATCAGCCAGGGAAGCAGCCGGAGATGAGAAGTGATGGAAAGGCACCAGTCCTCAAAGTGCTGAGGCATTTTAATCACCTCAAACACAGCCTCGAATGCTAGCACCTTCAGAGACTAATAATGGTCATCCTTAGCAAAAGAAAATTGGGCTCGTGACATCTTGAATAGGGAAAAAAATGAGACTTCTTGTTTTTAGGTACAAAGGAGACACTTAGGCAGCCCAGAGCAAGATAGCCCTGTAGGAATGTCCTCAGGGGGTAGGTAATGGACGAATTTACTTCATCACTGACTAGGTTTTAAGTCTAGTCTCTTTTTCTCACGTAAAGAGCTTATGAGGAAAGCTATGCCTGAATATACCATTTGGGAAAAATGGAACTTTTCAGGCTAAAAATAATTTAATAATATTTCCACTTAACCCTTTTAAATTTCAGATGCTGAAAGAAAACAGAAAGATACAACTGGTGACTCAGTGACACTGTTATCTAAAACACTGACTTTTAACCACTGATTCGACCACTTTTTTGTTTGCCCCAGCCCATGTGAAATGGAAAACCCAGCCAGAGTATAACACTTTCTGGGCTTTTCTATCCAGGTTTTTTCTCTGTCCTTGGTCTCCTGCTGAATAACTGCCTGGCTAGAGGACCTCTCACTTCGTCAATCGAGGCAAGTATACATGCGAATATTGTAACTGTACATGCTTCTCCCAGGAAACAAAAATGGAAGTACTAAAAGCATAGAGAATCTCAATTTAATAACTTGAGAGTTCTTTCCTTCCTCTGCAACTCACGGAGAACCTTGTATGGTAACTAACTTCACTTAAACAATTTCACTGAAATAAGTATGATTATAATACTGTTCACTTGCCCCAGATGTATGTGTGTGTGTGTGTGTGTGTGTGTGTGTGTGTGTGAGAGAGAGAGAGAGAGAGAGACAGACAGACAGACAGACAGACAGAGGGAGAGAGATTAGAACTGAATGACTGAAAATATGCAATAACTGGATAGCTGGCCAAAAGAGATAATTGTACATCTTTCTGGCTGAAGGCATGAGGAATTCCATGCCTAGGCGTTAAATGAAGAGATACATGAAGTAAGGGGCAGATATATTTGCCTTGGTATTATTTCCCTGTTTCTGAAATCAAACAGTAGTCAACCTCAACACAGGAAAGCTTTTTGCCATGACTCTCTTAAGAGGAACACTGTTGAGTAGACACTCTAGGTACAACCCTTCCTCCCCTGCTCCCTCGCCTGCCATCCACAGTCCATTTTACTGCTATTATGGGTTTTGCTGCTAACAGTTAACACCTACAACTTTCCCTGGAAGATTGGCCTTGGGTGACTGGATCTGCTTCACCCAGAGACAGCCTGGAACTAGTGGCTGAGTGGTCTGAGTATGTGAGTAGGTGGGAGGTGGGGGTGACAAAAGCTCCCCAACCTTGCTGCCACAAGGCAGGCAAACTCTACAGTGCAAACGTTTACTTTTCAGAAGTCCCTGTGGTACCGGGCTCCAGCTAGATGATTTCACACAAAATCATATTTTTTACTTAGTTTCCCTGCCCTATCCTAATTTCCTCACTTCCCATGAGGCTTCTCCTAAGAGCACCCTCTAAATAAGTCATTTCCATCAGAACCATGTCTCAGCCTCTGCTTCAAGGGAGCGAGACCAAAGACAAATAGTTATAAATGATGTTGAAAAATGTTCCTGAATGCCACTTCATGTTCTAAATGTAGACTTTTTCTTTGTTCATCAATCATTGATGAGCATTTTAAGAATCTTATGGTGGGGCTGACTGCCAGCCAGCAGTTAAATTTGGATATAACACTACTTTTCTTGGTTAAGCAGAGTTTTTGCAATTATTTGAATATTTTATTGCTTTTTACCCATATAATTTTATGAGAATTAATAGGAAATTGAAAAATTAAAGTGCTCATAATAAAGACAAGGGTTGTAGTCCTAAAACAAAAAACAATAAAACTGAAATAAAGATAAAAATCATCAGAGCTGTACTGAAATGGTGAGTCTTTAGCTTCCACCAGACTAAATTAACATAAGGTAGCAGAATCTGACCAGTTGTAAAGGAAATAGACAAAATTAAAGAGCATGCATGGAAGGCTGGAAATACAGCTTTGAGTATTTTGCCTAAAGCAAGAAGGGCTTTATAAAATCATTAACTAATTTAAATTCTTTGAGGTCATAACTCTTCATTATAGTAAGTCTCCTTTTTAATTTTTTTACAACTTTTGTGTTGGTTTACAACTTTTGTGTTGAGTACATTATATACCAATGTAAATGACTGCATAGGAATAGGCAATTAAAAATTTAAAAGTGGAAAGGTAAGAAATCCAGTGGAAAAGGAAGGGGAATGAAGAGCTGGACAGGCCTGGGCGCACCATCCAGGTTTCCCTTCAAGTACCTGTTAGAGGGCATATTGACAGGCAGCCTCTCTCTGCTGCAGCTTTGGCTCTACTATAGAATTTACCCTCAGGCCACATTGGGCTGCTCCCTGTCAGACACTGAGCATAGCAGAGGCACCAGCTTTGGGTTATTTCTGCCCAATGCAGGACTCCATTAACAGACTACCCTTCACCTAGGATTTCCCATTGACCTGGCTGAGGCTGTCCTAGCAAACATTGCCATCTGAAGCTCCTCCTACCCAATCCTTTCTCTTTTTTACCCTTTTACAGATGTCAGACCTGATCATACTCTGAAGGCTCTCCTAGCCTTTTCATGCTCCTTCCTTATTTATTCTTTGCAGGTGTTTCTTCCAATGACTCTTGTGGGAATCTAATATTTCTTGACAAATTCTCTAAAAACCCAAAGCAGTATAATTTAAAAGTAAAAATATGCACTATTCATTCATTGAGTCCTCTCAGAGAAATGTTTTCAATGTAACTGTGTAAGATGTAGGCTGCTGGCTTTGTAGTTTTCTGCCATCAACCTGTAAGGCTAACGATTTAAGTAAACAGGACCACCTGGAGAATCAGTGTCTTAACTGGATATCTGCTGTACATCTTCACAACCAGTTTAAATTTTAGAACACACAAGCCAACTGTCAAAAACGGCCAAAATCCAGAACACTGACAACAAGGATGTGGAGCCACCGGAACTCTCACTCATTGCTGGTGGGAATGCAAATTCATATAGCCACTTTAGAAGACAGTTTGACATTTCTTACAATACTAAACATACTTTTACCGTATAATCCAGCAATCGTGCTCTCCGGTATTTACCTAAAAGAGTTGAAAATTCCTGTTGACACAAAAGCCTGCTCATAGATGTTTATATAGCAGTTTTACTCTTAATTGTCAAAATGTGGAAGCAACCAAGGTGCCCCACAATAGCTAAATGGACAAAATAAACTGTGGTACATCCAGACAATGGAATACTATTCAGTGCTAAGATAAACAAGCTATCAAGCCATGAAAAAACAAGGGGGAAACTTAAACACATATTATTAAGTGAAAAAAGCCAATCTAAAAAGTCCACGTACAGTATGATTCCAACCATATGACATTCTGGTAAAAGCAATACTATAAAGACAGTACAAAAAAATAAATGGCTGTTAGGTGTTAGGAAGGAGAGAGGGATGGATAGGTGAAACACAGAGAATTTTAGGGCAGTGAAACTACTCTGTATGATACAATAATGGTGGATATGTCTTGTCATTATAAATTTGTCCAAATGCATACAATGTACAACACCAAAAGTGAATTGTAATGTAAACTATAGACTTTAAACAATTATGATTGTCAATGTGGATCCATCAATTATAACAAATGTATTGCTTTGAGGAGGATGCTGATAATACAGAAGGTTATGAATGTGTGTAGGCAGGAATTCTCTGTGCCTTCTACTATAAAACTGCTTTTAAAAGTTGTTTGTTAAAAGTGGGAAGGAAAAAAAGTCAGTCTCCAGAGCACAAAACAGCCATCAGCTGGTAAGAATTCATGTTTGAATTCCATGTGCTTTGACAGTCCAGTTTATCCCACTGGGCTTTAGTTTCTTTATCTAGAAAATCAGATATAATAGCCTTTATTTTGCAAAGATGTTATAAAGATAAAATAAAATGACTCAATGTATTTGGAAATATCTAATAAAAAATCAACAGATAATAGTTTCCTCACAGATAAATACGTGACTGTCTGGTCTTATCTACAGAAAATCTGTAGGTCATTGTATATAGAAGTAAATGAGGCAGGAGAAAAAAATCATATAAAACTAAGGTATTTGACCATATAAAAAAGAAAAGATAGTTTCCTGTGTTACTATAACCAATGTTTGCCTCCCTTATCTCTCAGTCTCAAAGGATCTAGCTGCAAATGTGAATATATATATTGTGTGTGTGTTTTTTCCAATTTGCAGACTTGGAGAGAGGAGAGAATACTAAAGAGAAAAGTATTCTTCCTTAAGCCAAACTATAAGTAAAAATGAAAAAGCTATAAGTCCTAGTAATCCTCCTACAGATTTATCACATTTTCGTAAGTTATTGAAACCCCTAAATCTGTAAGAAAATAAGTGTCAATGACTCATTACAACATTCTGGGCTTAAATATTTTAAAAGGCAAATGCCCAGGGAGTAGAACCTCTGTGAAATGTGGAGACCTCACAGAGGAGATCAGAAGTACTTTAGGCTGGGACGTAAGGAAGGAAATTAGAAAGAAGGTAAAAGCTTTTAGAGCAGAAGAGATTTGAAGGTAGGAAGCTAAAGACTTTTAGGGGCAATGACACCAGCTTTTGCCTCCAGCTGAAGGTTTCATTGCCCAGTTGCTGGGAGTGGTGGTGGCCCATAACTCTCAGCTGAGACACATTACTTGCCCCTAGCAGAAGAGAGACGCCTCACCCAACATCAGGCCTCCTACCTAAGAGCCAACACAGGGTATCAAATGCCTGGCTGAGTTGAATTTTGCTGGGACAAACCTGAAGGGCTAACCCAGCTTCAGATCTCTTGTAGGAATTACTAAAGCCTTGGTCACATCCACATTGTAGTTCAATGTCTCCTTCTGCCCATTCTTGCCTCTAGTACTCCCACAGAGGTATTGATCTGAAGAGTGTTTTCCAGTACACTTGCTGAGTGCAAATCTTTCTTAGTCTCTGTTTTCAGGGAACATAACCTGAGACATCAGTCCTGTGCAAAAGCATCAAAAGATGGAATGGATGGATTCAGTTAAGTGTCATAGTCATGACCTGCCACAGAGAACAGATTTGATCAGATTTATTGTGGCAGAAGGTGGCAGCCTTAGTACGTCAGTATTTGAGCACCTGTAAGGATACATACTTCAATTTGAAGCTAAAATATATCCTGGGGCCTGGGAAAAATGAAAACTTTTCTTCAGATAAATGGGCCTGAATAAAGAACTTACCCTGGCCTTGTAAATGAATATAAATAGCATAACTTAATAAATAACCAGATAAATAAATGGAAAACTATACAAAAACATATTTAAGAGGAGGGTGAGTCCTAGAACTTGACATGGAAAGCAGACTCAATACTAATTGGACAATAAAAATTGGACAAAATTACTGGATAAACAGTGGCTTCCAATTGTCCAGGATAATTTTTCTGCTTGTCTAGTACTTAGACACAACTCAGTTTTCTGGGCTGCGGATGCAACATTTATGTTCTTCCTTCCGTATGTCATTTTATCTTAAAACTATGTTAATCCTTCAGCTGTTCTCTCTCCCTTCTTCTTTATGAAAAATAATTATAACAGCATTTAACCTTAATTGCTCTTAGGCCATTTCTGCTGACAATATATATTTATTTTTTCCTTTGGATACATAGAGCACACTTAAAATACAAATGTAGAATTCCTCTTCAGACTTGGCCCTTTATTTTGGCCTTTTATTTTATTCTATTTTTTTAAATTTTATTCCTCACCAGAGGATATGTTTTATTGATTTTAGAAAGAGAGGAAAGGAGAGAGAGAGAAACACTGATGTGAGAGAGAAACATGGATGGGTTGCCTCCTGTATTTACCCCAATTGGGGATCAAGCCCACAAGCTAGGTATGTGCCCCGAACGAAAAGTGAACCCACAGCCCTTTTGGTGTGCAGGACCACACTCCAACCAATTGAGTTCCCTGGCCGGGACTTACTTCTATTCTTTATTAAAGTTTGAAAATACCTTAATCCTGAAAGATTACCCATACTGAGACATGATATCAGGGGCCTAAACCAATGAAAGTGTAACGTTAAGGACATACTGCCTTCTTTCCAAGAAAATCGCAAGAATTGATACATCATGAATAAAACTATGCACAAATCAGATGTGATACTCTACATTCTATGCCTATGTTTTTTGAAATTTCAACTTCACCAATCTCAGCAAAGGCCTTGGTTCTGTCATAGGCTTCAGCTGACAATTATTTCTCTATTTCTCTAACATTTGACTAATTACACTTGTAATTTCAGAATGGTCCTTTGGTTGATTAATGTCAATTCATAACATTCTGAAACAAAATAGAGATTTTTTAGTAGACATTCTTTTTCTCAAACTAAAAAAAAATTGTACATGTAAGAAAAAATGGTGTTCAAGGGAGTGGAGGAGGAAGGGTTGGGAAAGGGGATGATACCAAAGCTGAATTGTGTTATCACCAATTTTTTAAATGCAATATTCACCACATATTGCATACATACATACTATGTATTTGGGTTCAAAATATGGAATCTGTGGATAGCTACTGTATAACTTTTTCCCCCAAAAGGAATGGTGCCGGAAGTAAGTTAAAGACATTCTGAAAAGCTGCATAATGTGTAAGGATTCACTAATCCTTTGCCCATCTCTGCAGCAATGGCTGTAAGAGCAAATGCCTATTCCTTGCCATTCATAACTAGTCCAGAAGTTTCTTAAAAGTGACTTTTACATTTTGACGCACAGGAACTTCTTTAAGGAGAAACAACACCTTGAAGTGAGTTTGAAATAGGGCCTTCTCTACTTGGACAAAGGCCATATACATGCTTCTATCTGTTGAGTACTTTTATGTGTGTTAACTCACTTAATCCTCTTAATCACCATTAGAGGAATGTACCATTATTTCCTTGCAATATAAATGAAGAATCAGATTCTTAGATGTATAACTCAACCTGCCCAAAGTCATACAGCTGTTAATTGTCAGAACCGACGCTGGTACTCAGGCAGTCCAACCCTAGAACCTATATTTAAAAATAATATACTACAAAGGCAAATGCAGGGCAGGGGGATGCCAAAAACATATTCCCTGTTAAACAGAAGGTGAAATATCAATCAGCCCATTCACTAACATGAGTTCTCATTTATAATAGAGGGGGAATCAGTAGATATGGCTTTATTATCTAGTCTCTCATTTCCCCCCAAAATTATAAGCTCCATTAAATAAGAAGCTATGTCTAGTTAACATTTATCTCTAGTACCAGTACAGAGCTTGCAACATAAGAAATACTCAATACACATATATCTGATAAGTGAATGAACTGGATGAAAGAGAGACACTCGTATAAAACCCTGAATTTTTCCTTTACCTTCTAGTCTAGTACTTTTGTGCGTAACATTCCCCCTATTTAGTCAGAAGTATGGGTTGTCTCAGGAACAATTTTGATTACAACCATGAGTGCCAAAAGAAGTAAATGTTCATCTTATGACTTTCAAATGAGGCCCTTAAAACCCCAAACTGAAATGAGATCCTTGAGAGAAAAGTATTTTTTGAAGCTCAAAAAAAAAAAATTAAAAAAAGCCCTAGGATAATTGATTTTCCTGTAACATTGAGAGGCTATAAAAGCCCTGTCAAGGTTGAGTCCTGGTGAAAATCTTCAGAACTAGAATATGAGAGAAAGAAGGAAGCAAGAATATAAAAAGAAGACATGCAGATAACCGACTGAGTTTCAGTACATGTGCAATCAGAACCCCAGCCTAAAATAATAAAAAAGGAAGGAAGAAGAAAGAACGAAAGAAAGAGAGAGAGAGGGAGGGAGGGGAGGGAGAGGAAGAGAGGGAGAGGGAGGGAGGGAGGCAATATTCAGATTGGATGGCTGACATGCTTCCTGTATGGAGCAGACATACCAATACTTACACTCAAGAACCCCCCAAAATCCTATGTATGATAAACTAAATGAAAGAAAATATTCACTTAGATACATAACAGAGAAACTGAAGAACATCAAACACAGATGGGAAAATCCTATAAGCATCCCATGTGAAAATATCAGTTACCTCTAGAAGGAAACTATTGACAGCTGATATCTCCACAGCAACATTAGAATCCAGAAAATAAATGGAGTGATATCTTCAATATGTTAAGAAAAATAACTCTCAAGTTATAATTCTAAATGCAACAAACTAATTTTCAACAAGAAGGCGAAAATTGCATTTTCCCCTACCAACAGACATACGGAACATCCTTCAGGTACAGTAAAATTTATATCATAAATAGAAAGGAGGAACCAAGAAAATGGTAAGTATGTGGATCAATCTATCAGAATAGTAGCTTCTGGTAGATAATCGCAATTTTGGGTCCTAATGTCACTTCAAAGCTTCAAAATGGTGTTTTAAATTCATTTGGTCTTATCACAGGTGTATTAGTTTCTTATTGCTGCTGTTAGAAGTTACCACAGACTTAATGGCTTAAAAATAATACAAATGTATTACATTATAGCAATATCAGTCTCAAGATAATATCAGAGTGTGGGCAGGGCTGTGTTCCTACTGGAAGCTCTACAGCTTCATTTCCTTGCCTTTTTAGTTAGAAGTCGCCCTCTAGAGGTGTAGAAGTCACCTACCTTCCTAGGTTTATAGCCACAATCCTCCATCTTCAAAACCAGCAAATTTGGGGGCACATCTTTCTCATGCCAGCCTTCTGGTTCTTCCTCTTCTGTCAGCCTCTTCCACTCATAAGGGTCTCGTGATTACATTGGGCCCACGCAGTTAATTTGGAATAATCTTCCTATCTCAGGTCAGTTGATTAGCAGCCTGAATTCTATATGTAACCTCAGTTCCCCTTTGTCATATCACATTCATGGGTTCCTGGGATTAGGATGTGAACATCCTTAAGGGGCCTTTATCCTGACATACAGTAGGCTTCTCAGTCTCCTCACTGGTTTTTAATATAGAGTAAAACATATCCAATCATGTATTAATTTTTGTAAGGTAAATTGCTTATAAATTTTAAAATCACAAAATCATTATTGACAGATAACTAAGAAATAGAAAAGCAGACCGATTTTTTGGTAGTTTCTTATAAAGGTAAAGATATATTTACTCTAAGGCCCCGCAATTCCATTCCCAGGTACTTCACCAGAGAACTGAAAACATATGTGCCCAGGAAATTTGTACCTGAATGTTCAGAGCAGCCTTTTTATAACAGCCAAACCTGGAAACAGCCCAAATGTTTATAAGCAGAGATATAGATAAACAAACCCTGGGATATTCAGAGAAAGGAACACATTTCTCATGTATTCAACAACATAGATGAATCACAGAAACATGTGGAGTGAAAGAAGCCACATAAGTAGAAACAAATGAATTCATACTAAAAGAATCATTTACATGAAGTCCTAGAAAGGACATAATAAAGAGTACATGATAGAAGTTAGAATATGTTGGCCCTAGGGAAATGTGGAAAAGTGACAGAGGGGAAAGAGGGAACTTTTTGGAGTATTTAGGTGATGATTACCATGCATACACAATTGACAAAATTCAATGAACTGTGCATTTAAAATAATCCGAGTAATTCCCAACTTCACCTGTCTTGTACTGATGGTTTTAGTTTCTTTGTTGTTAAATTTACTCTCAGACATTTTCACTGTTGTTAAAATTACTTTTCAGGCATCAATAAAAAGATTCTATTTATTTTTTAATCTAAACAAAGTAGCCAAACACATATATTGTACAAATTTAAATATTTTTCCGTAAGCATAACTGTTTTCAGGGTACAAATGTCCTTGCCTCTTTCTCATGGGCTGATGTTTTATGAATTTTTCTCCTAATTTATAATCCACTATGATTGCATTCAATGCCACAGAAAAGGAGTGCATGATTGCAGGCTCATTACCTTTAAAAAGGTGTGTAGCTTTTTCTCATTAATTAGAGTGAAATAAGATCAAATAGTAATGGCCCAATTCACGATAAGTTCTGTTCTTGTTAACATCATCAAACAAATGAATTCTAGAACAATGAAAATTTTCAATTAGAATTTGTTAAACCTTCCTTACATTCAATTTTCCCTTATAAAAATTTAAATTCAATTAATTTTTATTTACTGAAAGTATGTCTGTATGAAGATCACACTTACTAGGTTTGAAGTACAAAATCCAATTATATAAGGTAGGTCAGGTTAAACTCATTTGTCAAACTTCGAATTACAGTATAAGTTACTTTCAGATAGTTTATTATCATATACTTACACTTAATGTGTCACAATCCTTTGTATCTGTGACTTTTAATAAACTAAATGCTTTAAGCTTCACATTTTCTTATCCTTATCAATAGATGGAACATTATCTCACTTATTTTGAACAAAATTAAGGGTGACATGCTAGTTTCAATAATCTCTCCACCAACTGTAAACATACTACCTTTACAAATACAAAATTTCCAAATGCATCTTAATCTCCCCAACTATAACTTATTTTCCCACTTCATTTCATTTTTCTGAGCATTTTATATCTTTGGAGCCATATATTTAATTTTTTAAAGTTTTTTCCTCTCTCTTTTTAAATTTGTCTTTATTGTTGAAAGTATTACAGATTTCCCCTTTTTCCCCACTGACCCCTTCTATCCCACACTGGCCCCCCGCCAGGCCTTCACCACAGGCCTTCTGTGTCCAAGGGTTATGCGTACATGCATATAAATTCTCAGGTTAATCTCTCCCCGCCCACCCACCCCCACCTTCCCTCTGAGATTCGATTTAAAAAAACAACTATGGTTTTCAATTTAAAAATGAATTATTCAAGAAGCAGACACTCTTTTCAGGTCAAATTCATCCCCGTAAACATGCACACAATTGAACAAACCAAACAGTGACCATACTGACGTGTACTGAAAAAATGACGTTCTCTTGCTTCAGGTCCATGACAAAACTAAAAAAAAGCCTTAAAATGACATATACTTGTGAGTGTCTGCACTATCCTTCCACATAAAACATGCTTTGTATACAATAAAAGTTAAAGATGTTTGTTGAATTGTGCAGAATTCACATTGCTGCCCACACAAATAAATATTTTTGATGATATTGAATTTAAAAACATAAAAGAGTCACTTTCAGATAGAGGGATTACTTATTCGCCAGAGGGGGGATAACAAGTCCCTCAGAGAAATATAAACTCACAAGTCTGTTTTCTTTGCTGCCAGTACGATGTTTTCTGCAGTTCTTTCTAGATCTGTACAAATCTTGGTCAGTAGACTTAGACTCAACTATCATTAAGAAGGATTTATCCTTTGTCTGGGGGAAACCAGTTTAAATTTGTATACAATAGAAAAGCTTTTTCAGTTGATTCAACTGTTAGCATGATTTTCTCCAGGATTCAAAAGTTTTTAAAAATTACCTCATGGATACTGTGTATTCTACTTTGTTAATTAAATGTCCTACAAGTCATACTTGACTCCTTTCTATCATTGTGAATGATATTTACTTAATTTTCTTGTATTCCTAACTAAATCCAATCTGACTCAATTCTTATTTGTCTCTCTTAGGATCCCTTTAGTTAGCCTGTCATGACTGGACTCAAAATTGTTGTAATTATACCATTGTTGATGGACCACACCACCTTGGCTTAATGTTTGCATGCATTAAAAGTGACTCTCTTCTACTTGAAATCAGACCTTTATCAGGTTTCTTGACTTAATTAAGAGAAAAGAATCAGGGTTACCCTGAGATCCTCTGTAGCCTGAACTCCATTAATCCACTGTAGATTTGACCATTGTTAATGAGAAGGTGCTTGGGACACTTGGAGTGGAAGCAATGTTTAGGCCCAGAAGTTCCCTCACCATTAAAATATCACAACTGCATTGATCACACTCTTCCTGGTGCTCAGTGTCCCAAAGTTGCACACACTGCACTTCTCTAACCCCATGCACATTAAACTGAATCTATGAGCAGTCACTTCATATATGGCCACAGGATGACAGGTGAAAGTAAACATAGAAGCCAAGAAATAAAGAAGAATCTCATCAGCCAAGAAAAATGTGTGTGTGTATGTGTGTGTGTGTGTGTGTGTGTGTGTGTATGTGTGCTTGTGAGTGTTCCATTTCAGGCTAATTCAAAGCTGTTTATCAGAGATAATAATAAGACTGTTTAAGCCATGATAACCTCACATGTTCATTAATCATGTTCTTTGTTCAGCAAACACTTATCCACTTTGAGGATCACTGCAATAGGCACTGTAAGGGATTCAAAATATATCAACAGAGTTGTAAAATGAGTCCACCACTGACTAGCTAATTTGGTCTCTAAGAGTGGCATGTTTGGCTGACTGTAGCATTGGAGATGAAAGTGGCAGCCCAGGGTCATGTTGTCTGTCCTCGAGTCAATCACCTTCCGGTTGGGAGAGTCACTGATCAGAAAATAACCAGAGATTATTTCATGGGATAAGGGCAATGATTGGAAGGGGTCACCTGCCTGTGGCTCTGATGGCAGTTGTAGTTCTATGAGTATGCGACCATGATCTTGTTCTTGTCGCCTGACCCTTCAAGTAGAATAGCCAAGTACAGAGTTATACAACATACCACCTTTACCCCTTTGAAGGTTGGCATGGATCTGCTTGTCTCACTGACGGTTTCTCGTCTCAGATTTAAATGGTGAAGGTGACTTCTATTTTCTCACTTTAACCATGACATGTGGCCCAAATGATTATTTTTTCACGTAGACCAAATTCTTGGCTTTTGAATTTCCCCTGCATAGCCTCAAGTAATGGAAGTACCTCTTTGTGGCTTTGCATATTTGGACTAGTCTCAAATAAGGCCACAAAGCCCAGATGAGATCAGACAAAATGGGAAGATCCAGGGAGGTTAACTTTAGCTAAAACCCTAGAGGGGCCATTCTCAGGCTAAAAAGCTTTCACATCAGATATAAATGCAAACTATAAAGACCACAGGGTCAAAACAAATATCCAGGAATAAGACATCATGACATCAAAAAGGAAATAAAAGTGGGGGAAAAAAGATAGTTTCTTGGCTTCAATTTTTGTAATATAGGTTTGGTTGACTGGTGCCAGCTTTGTGAATCTAGATTGACATAAATTCTAGGTATTCTTTCTCCTTTTATGCTCTAGAAATGCCCATACCTAATCCTCTACTACTTTAAGCAATATCCAAATTTGAGAGAGATCACTGAAGGAATCTCCCATTTCTCAACACACATGTGATATAAAAATTAAATATCCCACTGTAGCCCAGCCGGGAGTGGCTCAGCAGTTGAGCATCGACTTAGGATCCAGAAGATTGAGGTTCGATTCCTGGTCAGGGCACACGCCCGGGTTTGGGGCTCAATCCACAGTGGGGAGTATGCGGGAGGCAGTCGATCAATGGCTCTCATCATTGATGTTTCTCTCTCTCCCCCTCTCCCTTCCTCTCTCTGAAATCGTAAAGATATATTAAAAAAAAAAATCCCACTGTAGCACTGGGTAGAATGCTAGATGATGTCCTGTCTTGCAACCCATAGTGATGTAATCACACTGTCTTCTTATCATTTATAATGATAAGTTGTTGTAGAGCCCTGCAGCCCTCTGTAAGCCCAATGTTTGAAGCAACAATATAAAGTTTTATCACATTCGATTACTCCAGGGTTTAACACCTCTTTCTACTTTTACAAGTCTCATTTTTTACACAGATGCTGCAATAAGACATTTAGGACCATAAGTTCAGTTTTCACATTGACTCCTCACCTACAGCATGTCCTCTAATTACCCAGTTTCTCTTCTAAATACACAACTTGTCCCTAATAATTTGAAAGCAATTTTTGTTGAAGACTATTTTTAGGAGGTAAGCATAAGTTTGGGAAAATAAATGTATAGGAGGTGTAGAAAGGCAGAGCTTCCCATCTATAGCTTTGTTCTGGATATTACCTCTGTGATTGGAAAAAGATAAATGAGGGAATTATCTTACTTGACTTTGGGTATCCATTAGCCAAAGTTTGAGGTTTTTCTAACTAAAACATGTTTAAAAGCTCAGAAATTGTTTATTGAGTGCTATTGTTTGCTCCACACTGTCTTAGGTATGTAATTAAAGTGTTATAAAAAGGTACAAGACAAGATTCTATCCTTAAAGCTGCTTGTAAGCATGTTTTATAAAAACTTAAGAGACAAACAAAGAAGATAAGCAGACTGGATAAACACAGACGAGCCTGTGTAGGGTAAACATGTGCTATTTGCTTTAGGAGAAAGGAGACTAAAATTTACTGGAGAAATCATAGCAGGTGACCTGGAGGAGGTCTGAGTCATGACCGATCTTGGGTCCAATAAAAAAAAAGTGTAGCAAAGGAATTCGGCATTCTAGATACTGAATTATCAAATGGGTTGACAGGGGCTATCTTTATTTTAAAACTACACTGGCATGAATTCGAATTTTATAAACAATGTGAAAGCAATGATGTCCTCTGTCCTTTGAGGATGAGTGACAGGCTGGCGGTCCTCTCCGTCCCCAAGGAGAGCCACACGTAAGCAGAAGCCCAGAGACAGCGGGCTGCCGCGCCTCGCGAAGCAATCAGAACGGAAAGGATGGCGGGGGGTCCACAAGCGTCCACAGAAGTGATTCTCAAACTTTCTCACCTCCTGCGCACATACACTAATTATTAAAATTCTGTGGCACAATAAAAAGATAAATTTTGTCAATCTGACAAGAAATAGGTATAATTTTGGTTCATTCACACCATACCGTACAGGTACTGTTGTGTTGGCTGTTACAATTATTTATTTATTTGTTTATTTATTTTACAATCTAAGAGAAAGGAGGTCAGTGTCCCTGACTAAACAGTCACATATTGCATGTTTTTAAGAAATTCTTGCGGCACAAGACTTGAACGCCACTGGTCTGTGGCAACGCCCCTGCCCCCGCTCACTGGCTGACGGCGGGGTAAGAAACCCTCTGGATCAGCGACTGGCAGCTAGGAGGGAGTGAGGGCGGCAAGTCCTCTTAGGTTCTTGCCTTATGTTTTGCATTTGTACAATTTGTTTTAAAAACAGCAAGAAAAATCTTTAAACGATTATGGAAGAATTGAGAATGGTTCTGAAACGTGCAGATTAATTCCGCTGTGAGGAAGCTGTCAGGCCGACGCAGGCTGGCGCAGGGAAGAGGAAGGACCGCCTGCAGGAGGTGAAGGCCCATGTAAGGAGCGAAGGGCCAGGCAAACCCAAACCGGGCAGGGACTGCTCTTGGCTAAGCAATCAATCAGGGTTTGGAGAGGAATAATTGGAGTTCAGCTCTAAAATCAAAATGTATTTGTAACTTTGTAGTTTTATATTTTAAAATTTAATAATACAATTCAATTGGAATATATTAGAATATAGTTCATTCAGGGTATTAGCCATTTTTTTGAGGTGTAAAATTTAATGTTTTGATATAAGTATACCATTATACATTGTAAAATGATCACAACCAAGCCAATTAATATACCCACCACCTTATAAAGTTATGATATTCTTTTTTGTTAGTCTGTGGTGAGCAAACTTAGCCTCTATTTTCTAGCAACCTGAAGTAGTCAATGAGTACTGCTGACGGTACTCACCATGCTGTACATTATATCTCCAGAACTTACACCTCTTGCACAACTGAAACTTTGTACTCTTCCACCAACACCTCCCAATTCCTCTGTCTCCAGGCCCTGGCCTCCACCACTCTACTCTCTGCTTCTATGAGTTTCACTATTTTGGAATCTAACAAAGAAAATAAACTAACAAACAAAGTGAAAGACTCATGGATACAGAGAACAGTCTGGCAGCTGTCAGAAGGGAGGGGGTTGGGGGCTCGGTGAGAAAGGTGAAGGGATTAAGCAAAGAAAAAAAAGAAAGACTCATGGACACAGACCAGAGTAGGGTAGAGGGGAGATAAATGGTAAAGGAAGAAGACTTGGCTTGGGGTGGTAAACACACAACATAGTATGCAGATGATGTGCTGTGCAATTGTACATCTGAAACCTGTATAATTTTATTAACCAAAGTCACCCCCCAAAATTAAAAGAACATTTCGCTTTTTAAAATTCCACATGTAAGTGAGATCATGCAGTATTTGCCTTTCTGTTGTTTGGCTAATATTTCACTTAGCATAATGCCCTCCAGGTACATCCACGTTGTCATAATGGCAGGATTCCTTCCTTTTTTATGGCTGAGTAGTAGTACTGTTTCATATAAATATATGCACAGACACACACACACACATATATAATAGTATTCAATGTACATATACATTTTCTTCATTCATTCATCTGTCAATGGGCCGTCAGGTTGTTTCCATATCTTGGATATCGTGACTGATGCAGCCATGAACCCAGAAGGTGCAGATATTCCTTTGAGATACTGATTTTGTTTCTTCTGGATATATACCTCCAAGTGAAATTGTTGGATCATATGGTAGTTTTATTGCACTCCCACGTGTCTATTTTTTGATTTTTGAGGAATCTCCACAGTTTTCCATGACATTGGTATCCGTGTACTTTCCCACCAGCAGTGCAAAGGGTCCCGTTTCTCCACACCCGTGTCAACATGGTTATAGTTTGTCTTCCTGGAAACAGACATTCTGATGGGTGTGAAGTGGTATCTCACTGTGGTTTTGATCTGCACTTTCCTAATGGTCGAGCACCTTTTCCTGTACCTGACAGACATTTGTATGTCATCTTTGGAAAAATACCTGTTAAGCTCCTTTGCCCATTTTAATTGAATTATTATGAGTTCCTTATATACTTTGGACATAACCCCTTATAGATATGTGGTTTGCAAATGTTTTCTCCTTCCCCAAGGTTGCCTTTTGACTCTGTTGGTTGTTTCCACTGTTGTGCAGAAGCTTTTTAGTTTGTTGCACTCCCACTTGTCTATTTTTTGCTTTTGCTACTTGTTCTTTCGATGTCACATCTAAAGGACACTGCCAATACCAATATCAAGAAGCTTTTCCCCTGTGTTTTCTTTTAGTGATTTTATGGTTGCAGTTCTTACACTTAAGTGTTTAAGCATTTTGAGTCCCTTCTGCATACAATGTTATATAAGGGTCCGATTTCACTTCTTTTGCAGGTAGATACCAGTTTTCCTAACGCCGTTTATTGAGGAGATATCCATTTTGTGTTCTTGGCACCCTTGTCCAAGATCAATTGACCTTAAATGTATGAATTTATTTTCTTAAACAGTTCTCCAGGAATTCTTTTTAGGTTACTATTAAAGGGAAGTATTTGAAATTGGTGAACCCAGACAATAATTTTTGATAGTATTTCAAGACTAATAATGGAAATAAAGGCTAAAAAAATTCCCAGAGAATTAATCCTAAACAAGGCTTATTAATTGTAGGTGTGCTACACTTTAATTTTCTGAAAAATGTGCAGAAAACTATTTTTCACTTTTTTTTAAACTGTCTTGGGTGAAACCTGTAAAGTTTAAGTGCTACTGCTTTTTGGGAAGGATTCTAGCAATTTTTATACAAGTTCTAACTGATGGAAGAAGCACTAAATACCTCAAAAGAGCCTCTTTTTAATGATATTTTCCTCCCAATTTTTAATTCCGAGGATTTATGTGTTTCATATAATCACTGGTACTTCTGCGTGCCAAAAACATCCCTCCAGGTGACTAGAGTTGAAAATACAAGGTTTGTTTTTACTTTGTGATTTTAACTTATGTGCCTTTTAAATTAATGTATTTAATTTTCTTTGTGTATTTTGTTCCTTCTATTATCAATTATCAAGCATAGTTTCAAGGTATATCAGAGAAATACTGAGGAGCATTTTTCATACTTAGAGCTCCTCAGATGGTTTAAAAGAAATACATAATTCCTGAGTAGCTCTTTTGAAAATTAACCAAATCCATTTAATATATAAATTCAAAAACCAAACTAGATCAATGAATCTGTATTTAGAGAAGGTTATTTTGCCTGAAATTATCTTTTAAAAATCATGTGCCTGCTCATTTGGATACTTTTAATTCACGGGAGCAGTGATCCTTTGCACGAAAAGATGACTCGTGAAATTTAATGGCAGATCATCATAAATTTATTAAAAAAAAACCCACAAGTTTTCCTGAGAAAAAGGCCATAGAACTCCAATCTAAATGTTTTATTTTTAGAGGAAAAACAAGAATGAAAATTATAACACCTTTATTTTAAGCAGTCTAATTGATGAGCTACTTTGAGTCCATGAGAATTCTTTAGAATTGTATTATTCCCACTCATTTATCCCTTGTATGTTAAATTATTATTCCATGCCTACCGTGAACAAAGTGCCATACATATGAACCTGTTTTATGACCCTTGGAGTAGCAGGGCACAGCAGGGAGGCAGTAACTGTACTTATTTTTAATACAGAATTCTACTTATTACTCACTCCGTGAAACACGGAAAATGTTTACCCTGCAGAGTATTACAAGTAAATACTTCTTTAGCTTTAGAAGTCTAAATTCGGGTAGGTTGTGCCCCAAATGAAGAAAGGTGTAGCTCCACTTCATTGTACATTGTATAAAAATGTGTACAAGTATACCTTGATAGGGAGATGAGAGAGAGATGAGAGTTAGAGAGATGAGAGCTGGAGTGATGGAATTCAACACAGTTTCCCTGTGTGTTTTAGATTGCAACATAAGGGAAATAAATACTGTGCACAATTCTTTCAGGATAAAGATAAGGGGACTTGATTCCATAAAACAGCACTTTTCTTGAAGCTAAATTTAAAAGACCTAAGGTAGACAAAAAGGGAGAGATGTGTAGGGGATATAAATGAGGCAAAATCTGATTTTATAAAGTGTTATTTAAAAGAGAAGGTGTGGTGCCTTGGCCACAGATTCAAGCTAAGAAGCACCTATGCACACTTCTGACTTTCTTATTTTTCAAGAAAAATGGTTACATGCCAGAGAGCTGACAATAGAAGTGTTTGGAAATTGAGTGCTTTTATCTTGAAAATAACATCTAAGAGAAATGAAAAAGGCTGCATGTTTTTTATCTGCACAAAAGCAAATTCAAAAGAATATTACTTTTCATCCTCTTGGTGATATTGCCATAGGTTTTAATTAAATACACCCCCCCCCCCCCCAAAATCACACTTTAAAATTGTGACTAAAGAGTGCTTTAGGAGAGTTCACTGGACAGATCATGATTTTCAAGCTCCTCTGACTCATTCATGAAGTGTTAAAAATGAAACTCTGGAAATGGGGGTGGGTCTAATCCACAGGAAACCCCTGGTGTTCACTGTCAGAAAAAGACGGAACCCAGATCAGCCATGATCAGCATCAGTATCATCACACCAGAGAATAAGCTGACATCACATACCGTCTTTCCTGTCTGATACAGCCCAAGAACTTTAGGTTAGTTCTGCTACGAGATCTTAAAAGCAAACCTCACTTGGCTAAAACTCAAGTAGCTCAGTAAAACAAGATTTAGTCTCCCTCAAGGATAGAGAGAGCCCACTGGTCATCTGCAGTGTGTTAGCCTTTCGTCCACATCTGAGGTCTTTGAAAATATTCAGTCTTGAAAGGGCCAGTTTGCTTGCAAGTGTGTTTTCTCTTCACCTAGACATTGGTCTGTAAATTGGAGTGCTTAAAATTTTGGGCAATGCGAGGACTCTCCTACCGTTTTCTTTTCCTTCAATTCTGGTCACAATTCTGCCATGGAAGTGCTGTTTATCCAGACTCTCCCGTGATTAAGACTTTTGGGGGATGGGTATAGCAAGACAGCCAGGTTAGGCTGGATCATGTGTGTGTGTGTGTGTGTGTGTGTGTGTGTGTGTGAGTTTGGGGGTTGCTGGTGGAGATGCTCTTTTTAGCACAGTTACTTAATAAATCAGACTAACATATGCCATGTTTATTAGAATCAATGTTTCAGTGCATGACATTTGCAGCCCACCTGTCTTTAGGCATTTGTCATTCTAGTGTGATTCCTATAATTATCACACTTGCCATAATGACAGCTAACAACCATCTAAGACTTACTGAGGGCTAGGTAGTGTTTTAAGTACTTTATGCATCATCTCACGTAAGATTCCTAACAGCCCATTAGCTGGATACCATTATTAGCCCAATTTCATAGGTGAGGAAACTGAAGCATAGAGAAGTTCAGTGATTTGTTCCAGGTTGCGAACTCATAAGCAGGTGGAGTCAATATTGAACCCAGCCACGGTTTTAACTACTATGAAATCGTGCCTCTTGATTCCTTCAGTACTTCATATTTATATCCTCAGCATTGTTCTCTGGTTAGCATGTCTCTCTCTTTCTTCTTTTCTTCCTTCTTTCATTCCTTCCTTCCATAAACATGTATACATTTATGTATAGGTTTCTGCTAATACATTAATTACTGGCAAAGAATTGTCCTTAGGAAGAAAATTATGTGTATATGGAGTTAGTCTGTAGGCCTGTGCAATACCTGGAAATGAGAATAACTGCTCTTCATACGACAAGAAAAGGAGACTTGAATTGTCCTGAATTATTTTGTCATCAAGAAAGAAGGGGATACAGGAGAGAAAAGAGAGGGTCGGGGAGGTGAGCCAGTGAGACCGCAGGACTACTCAAGTTCCACAGTGTGAATGCCACCTCAAGTCCTTTCCAAAATGTTCAACAATGCTACACAAATAAAAATCTCAAAGCCAGCTGCTTTGTAGTGGAAACCTATGAGAGACCCGACCTTGGCATCCAGGGTCTGTCCCACAGGGCAGCAATCTAGAGGGCTTGGAGCAAGCCCGGGAGAGGTCCCAATCAAGTCTTTAAGGCGCGAGCTTTTCAAAGGGCTTTTGTTTTGCAAACGTCACTGCAGCAGGGCTTGGGGAAAGTTTACATCTTCAAGGATGAGGGAACTAGACTAACATCTTCACCCCGTGGCTTCCTTCCCCCTCCTTTCTGCCTGCTTTCCCCTGTAACTCTCCTCCCTCTCTCTCCCCTCTATTTAGTATAACAAATAATTTCAATTCCTTTCAAAATTTAGACATTTAAAAGCAAAGTTTAGAAAATTCCAGATTACACAAAAAATAAGGCAAAATGTAGTATGTATTCAAAGATAATGTAGGTTATAGAAAATAAAGTTTCAAAATTTTGTTGAATTTATTGGGGTGACACTGGTTAATAAAATTATATAGGTTTTGAGTGTACGATTCTATAATACACAGAAATATTTTTATGCAGTTGGACTATATATTCTAATGTGAACTTCCTCTTGGCTAAAGCAAAAAGGGAAATAAGTGATTACAAGATTCATAATGAACATAAGGAAATAGTTCATCATTTCTTGAAATAGATACATTTATTCTGTTATTTTTTTAAGGCTTGTTTAATTATGAAATGTTGCTAAATTTCCTGTTTGCTCATGTGATGTGGTATAAGCCTAATGCTTCCCCAGGATTAAGATGTTTTGCTAGGTTGGCCAAGGTGACTAGCTTCTTCCCAGTTCTGAGAAAAATCTTTATCCCCATATGTGCCCATCCCTTATTATAGGACCAGGAAGGGCGGATATTCTGATTGGTGGTCAGCTCTTTAGTACTGAGACAGTTACATTGATTAGCTTCTCTCCTAAGGGTGGGTCACTGTGATTTCATCTACTGAGTTTTCAGGATGCAATGAACTGAAAATCCATTTATTCCACTTGAAAATCTTTGTTGCTACATTTAGGCCATTTCCAATGTTGGAATTCTTTTTTAGCAAAGACTTCTCTCCATGGCAAACACGACACAGGAAGAGCAAATGTCAGCTTTCTTTACAGTGACTATCTAGGTTCTCAATCTACAGCTGAAAATAAAGATCATATTGTTTTCAATATTTAAAGGTAAAAGTAGTCACTGCACAGTGTGAAAATGCAGTGAGAAATGAATCTCATTAATATATTTTACAAAAGAAACAAAGTTTAGAATCTCACATGAGCTTTCTGTAAGGCGATTACACTTGAGTGCTAGGTAATATCGCCAGCACAGCCCTTTTTGATGGTTTATGGGAATTCTCTACAATCTTAAATTCTTTCAACTTAAATTGCACTTCAAAGTTTCATTCATATCCAGTAAAAATGATATAGTTAAGTTTTCAACAGGTAATGAATTATACATTAAAGCAGATAATGGTGTTAGGGCTCAACCATGAGCTATAACATTAGCATAAAGAATTCCCTGTGCCACATTAATTGCTAATATTAAAAATATACAACATGAAATATATTGATTAAGAGGTCTTTTTTTGGTAAAATTAAATAAACTAAAGTATTTTATGGTAACCTTTATATCAGTTTTTTTAGTCATGCTACCTGGGGGTTTATAAACCACTTGGTCTTACTTATTAATTATAATAGTGCAAGAAATACACTTCTATGAAGGCTTGCTTGATGACTATTGGAGGTGGTAGCTTGGGTTTTCTTTTTATTTAGGTCCTATGAAAATTCCACAAGTGAATTACTTAGAGAAAACAATAACCTGTGTATCTGTGCATCGTTTCATTTATTTTGTCCCTGAAAGATGTTGATTTGTAAGTAGTGGCTTACAAATGCTCTGATTAAATTTTATATGAGAAACAACATCAAATGGTATTTTACTCAATGAATTTTTCCTGTTTGAAGCACACAAAATGTATGATCGATTCAAACATCATGATGTAATAGCCAATATGTGCCAAATAAAACATTAGACAGTGTGAAGGAAAGAGATAAATATAACATGAATTATGCCCTTAAGAAAATCACTATTTATTGAGGAGGACTATAAAGAGGAAAGAAATATTTCAGGGGAAGAATCAGCTTCCAAGCTTACTCACCTGGGTATTGGCAAGCTTCGGTGGAAAAGAGAGAGGAAGGGAGAGAGAGAGACAGAAAGAAGGGGGGGAGAGAAACATTCACCTGAGACTGAAACACAATGTGGGTATGTTCCCTGAACGGAGATCAAACTGGCCAGGTTTCAGTGCACAGGATGACCCTCCAGCCAACCGAGCCACACTGGCCAGGGCAGTAATGTTATCTTTAATGTGTTATACATCCCTGCTCTGTGCCCTTTGCACCTTTATTGTAGGCCCCTGTGCCTTTGTCCCACACACGTCTCAGAAAAACATATCTGATTAAAACACAAAGTAGGACTTTAAAGTTGGAAGTTCAATATCTTCCCTATGTATTACATTTGCTTACAAATTCAAAGCTTTATTATAAGAATTTTTTAAAGAGGCTTGCACTAGGAGTACTGAATCTCCAATAGTGGGACTCCAGCCTTAGGCTAGTCAGTAGCCTGTTTTGGACAGGAGAAACTTTAATTTCTATTGTAAATCTGGCCATGATCTAGGTCAGCTCAACAAAAGTTCTAAAATTGAAGCCCTTACCTATTTTCAATGTCTCCTTTTTCTCCTTCAGTGGATGCAGGGCTGGACTAGGGTTACTTTACCCATTAGTCACACAAGGGACAGTGCTTAGGAACTATGTGTAAGCTTTTCATAGGCTTCTGTGAATGTTTGAGGTTCCAGAAAAATATTTCATTTAGTACAAAAGAAACAAAACCCCCCAAGTTAAAATTAATTTAACTCTGTGTCTGCCAAATTGCAGCTTTATTAATTATTAATTTCAGTGGTCACAAAACCATACCTTTAAAATTTAGGCTTTTTTATACAATGATTGTCAAAAATTACACATGATTATTGTAAAAAATATTAAATTATAAGTAAAATAATTTATTCATAATTAAATAAGCTTAAATATATTTTCATTCATACACTTACTCATCTCACAATCATTTATTCATTTCACAAACAAGCACTTAATTTAAACTAGCTCAGCAGTGTTCAACCTAGAGTACTAGTACCCTTAGAAAATAAGAAGACTTTATAAGGACATAGATATAAATAGTTTTAAGTGAAATCATTTTCAGATGTTCAACTTTCATGTGCACTCATTACTGATATTGATCCACCTAAGAGCAAGGCTGCTCTTCTGGTTCCATTTTCCCACCACTTCATGTCCAATCAATCATCTTTATTCCCAGGGACCTCTAGAACACACACACACACACACACACACACACACACACACACACACACACTAGTCTAAATATTACTATAGCTTTTGAAAAACTGAATGAATGTATTGCTAAAATAACACTTAGGAAACACAAGTGGCTTTTTTTTTTTTATCAACACAGTTGAAGTAGGAACAATTTATATTTCATAAAGTAATTTCTGATGTTAGAACACTGTGTGATTTGGGGGGTGGAGGACATATAACTCAGAAGAAGTCGAAGTGACATCACTACAAGAACACTTCTATTTTTATCTAATTATTGAGGCAAATAAATTTTCTCAGTGCTTATACTAATAACTACCAGAAACAGAACTAGAATTGATACAGAAACTTGTCCTCCTAGCAATGAGTAATAAATTGAAAAGGAAAAGCTCCACCCATATCAGTAACAGATTTACTTCCAACAAATTTTTGTATTTGAAATTACTTATCATGAATTTTAATATACTAATTTTTATCAATTTTGTGCCATTACAGGATTAAAAAAACATTTAATTTCTTTCTTTCTTCATATAGATGTGGAAATATGTACATATATAAATACACATATGTATATGTACACATACAAATACCATACACATATTTTTGGTACTTTTGTTATAGGGAGTGTGATAGTGTAGTCAATATAAAGATTTTTATAACACTGAATTAGCATAAAATTACATGAAGGAAGTAAATGGAAACATAAGCTTATGGAGAAAGAGTACTGATTTTAAAATTTCTGAATGCAAAAACAGAGCTTCCTTAAGTATTTATTTATTTTTTAAATCGTCACCCAAGGATATGTTTTAATGGTTTTAGAGAGAGGGGGAGGGAGAGAGAGAGAAACATTGATGCATGAGAGAAACATCAATTGGTTGCCTCCCGTATGTGCCCACACTGGGGATCGAACCTGCAACCTAGGCATGTGCCCCGACCGGGAATCCAGTCAGCAACCTTTCAGTACATGGGACGACACACCAACCAACTGAGCCACACCGGCCAGGGCGCAAGTGTTTGTTCAGTGAATGGTGGTGACTTTCAAAGTACTATGGTATTTAAAGTTCTTTGGAAACATTTGGGAGAATGATGTGATGATTTTTTTTTAAATGTCAATATTCACAACATGGCAGGAAGTATCCTTTGCAACCATTTACAATTATGATGCAAAATTATAGATTAAATAAAATAAGTATACCAGCCATCAAGGTACATCATTTTTCAAAGTTCTTTTAGATAAAATTCCAGAAGAAAGGTGCACAGTTCACTGCACTGGATGCCGTGCTCATATCTAGTTTCTATGCTTTTCCATCCTACCAGAGCCCTTGGAAATCACTTCTGTGGAGCACTCACACACTCAGAAATTGCCCAGATAAAGGAAGAAACAAAGGCAAAGCACAAATAGATTTGGAGGCTTATGAACAGATACAGAATATGGCTGGTGAGACAGTCAAAATTAATAACTATAAAAAAGATTTCTTAATAGAATTTGTAAATATAATCTATTTTTCATTCTGGCATTTTTGTGGATGATATTTTATGTTCAGGTTATTAATCTTAAAGGATAAATTTGGAACTGCTACTCTATTAGTTTAAAATGTATTATTAATGAATGGAGACAGTACCCTTCTACATTAGTTTAGGACAATATTTAATTTATTGAACCAACTAATAACACTGCTGGGTCTGCGATGTCCAACCATATCCTGAGGCATTGGGAGAGGGAGGTGGCAATGGCTTAAGGGAGAAGGGATTATGAACAATAATAAAACATCCTCTGGCCTGGAAAATTTATGTTCCAGTTTTGTTCCTTAGTTTTCTACCAATAAAATGAAATGCGACATCTCTGATTATAACCCCATCTTAGTTCATCAAAATAATGGAAGAAAACAGAAGCCATGATACACAGAACCATTACTCTGCTTCTCTGTTTTTGTATAAGTGGCGTCATTCACTTGAATGCTGTTGCTCCTCTTATTTACCCAATAACTTTTTATTCAAGCCATCCCTGATATTCCAAGGAAAAATTAGTGAGTGTTTTGATATCTATTTTGGTTTAGAGTGGATTACCTGGTAACAGACTCTCTAACAAAGAGCTGCTGGCTCTGGGGAGCTGCATCTGTTAACACAGGCAGGAGAAGCCAACTCACAATACAATTGCAAATGAGGCATAATCTTATCTGATCAGCTTCAAAACTGGCAGGTCCCTTTAGATTTGTCCCAAGGTGAGGCAAGGGGACCAGCTATTTGTATCCCTGCATCACATAGTCATTGGGCTCAGCCCGCCCCTTTAAAGAATGTGTAATCCTGGGCCGCGCAGCCCCTTACAGCTGAAGGCAACTCTCAGTGAGGGAGGGAAGCGTGCACGGCTCCGGCCGCCACAGCCCACCGGCGAGGTGCGGTGCAGGGCTGGGGAGAGTCTCCCCGCGCCACGCGCCTATTAGCTCTAGTAACTCATTCATGTAGGTGTAAGGCACTTTTTCTAGGTTTTTGGAAACCTTCTTAATCAAAACAGCCAAATATACGTGCCCTATGGAGTTTACGTTGTGTTCTATTAGGGGAGAGACAACGCCAGTGGTAAACATAATGAGACAGAGAAAACTGTTAGAATATTAGAAAGTGATATATTCTATAGCAAGAAGAAAAGGTAGAACAGGACGAGGGACTTTAAAGAGTTTGGCTACATTTTATTATTATTATTTTAATGTATCTTTATTGTTGAAAGTATTACAGATGTCCTTTTTTCCCCATTGACCCCTTCTACCCTGCACCCCCCCACACAAGGTCTTCACCAAATATTATTATTATTTAATGTAATGTTGATATATCCCTTTAAAAATTCAGTTTCTTAAAGATAGTCTTTCTCTTCCCATGTCCAGAATGAAGTCAGGGTTTGAGCTGTTACTGGAGTGAGTGGGTGAGACAGAACCTGAGGATATTCCACTTGAAATGGAAATAAAAGCAGAAGACAGAGAAGGATGACCCACTGCAGTGAGTTGTGTCCTTTTGGCCATATACTGATCTGTTTGTACGTGATTAGAACATTCTGTCCATGTTAACATCGAGGTCAATGAAATTTCCTCATTTCTTTTTTTTGGTCTTTTCTCTTTGAGGATCTCAAATGCCACCCACACATCATGAGCAAAACTGCCTTTGTGTTTAGAGTAAGTGGTTTGCCTTTGGGGTATGATATCTTGTTTTTTTTAAATATATCTTTTTGATTTCAGAGAGAGGAAGGGAAAGGGAGAGAGAGAGAGAGAAACATCAGTGATGACAGAGTCATTGATCGGCTGCCTCCTGCATGCCCCCGACTGGGGATCGAGCCCACAACCCAGCCAAGTGCCCTGACCAGGAATCGAACCCCGATCGCCTGGATCCTAGGGCGATGCTCAACTGCTGAGCCACGCCTGGCCGGGCTGGGGTATGATTTTGAAGAATATGTAAAACACCCCTCTCCACACAAATAGACTAAAAGCATGCAGGTAGCCAAGTTTTTAAAATCCCACAATTACAGTTTCATCCTTGTAAGTTAGCGAGCACTGCCATCTCCCCCCCTGGAAGGCAAGGCTCCCTAGTGTGCTAACTCCTTAAGGCGACTGCTTTCCTCACCCAGCAGCTCCGCTGTGGCCTGAGAGCTGGACTCGAACTTCTTAAGGTCTGGCTTGGAGCGGAGGCCCTCACTGTATGGGACAATGAGAGGAAAAGGAAGCCTGTGTTTTGGACAGTAGATAAAGCTAAAAAACACTTGTTTGTGCTCCTTGGGAGTGACAGAGTGACTCAGCTTGAGCTTTCCCTGGGATATCTTGCACAGTGTGTCCTCCTATGTGACTTCAGAAATCAGTCAATGGCAGAATTTAAAGACCATGCAACAGCTATATTCTGGGAAAAACAAAATGATTACAATGGAGTATATAAAAGCTGTGTCTAGAGCTTCTGTTCTCATTTTTTTTGTGGCACAATAGATAAGCCTAGAGGAAGGGGTAGAAACTTTTGCTTGCTCAGGAGTTACTGATTAATAGAAATAAAAAAGAAAAATGGCATATACTTCTGTAAAAGTTCACAATATTTTCTCTATTTTGTTTACCAAAAAAATAATAAATACATAAATCCCTTAAAACAATGACTGAAAGCTATAATTCAATTACATAATTATTATATGTGATAAAACATATTTTAGTTTCACATTCTGACCAGTAAAGGAAGTGAGAAAAGAGGAAATAGTAAAAAAATAAATAGAGGTAAGAGAGAAGGGGCTAAGGCGTGCTTTAAATGAAGGGGGTTAAAGGGAGATAGAAGAGGGTAGAATAAGAGAGAACAGAGCACCAGTGACATGAAGAGGAAGGTGACAGAGAAAAGAGAAAAAGAAACCTAGCTACTGGAGACAGGAGGGGAGGGCGGAGAAGACAAAGAAACTACTGTGGTCAAATAGTGAAAGCTGAAGGTGGCAGATAAGCGCTGTGACTGGTGCCCTCTGGCTTAAGAGCATTGGGTAAGTCACCACTGCTGTACCCCTTCTTCCAGCCATCCCATCAGCTAGAATATTTAATGCAACGCTGGGAAGCAGGCCTGCTACCATTTAAAAATAAGATTGGGGTATACGTTTTTTGTTTTATTATGGAATTCGGTGGGTTTTACTTGTGAAGAAAATGCACTGTATCTTAATGGGCCCCAAACTATTACCATTGGCTAAAATCTCTGCGAGATTCAAAGTGGAATTGTGTCATTTCCAAAATTCTGGCAAGCAGCTTTCCAAAATCACCATTTATTTGATCGCTTTTACCTTTTGTTTCTTTTCAAATTAAATTTGCTTTTAATCTAATTAGTCCAAGGAGATTTTTAAAATGCAGTAAATTAGTTTAGAAATATAAGTTATTTATCAAAGTTCATACCTCACGATTTGCCCTTATAATACATAGTAAGTGCAAAAACATAAAACAACTTTGAATATTGTTCTTGTTTTGAAATAGATGTATAAAATCTCTCTCAGAAAACTGTAAAACATAGATTGGAAAAAAATATCAATGTTATAAGGATACCAGTTCTCTGAAACTAATATGCACATTGAAAACAATATCGATTTTGTAGACATGGACAAGGGATTCCAAAATTTATGTGCAAGTGCAACGGCTCAAGAATAATAAGGCCATCTTGAAGAACAGAACACGATATAAGGAATTTCTCTACTGACGACAAGATTCTCAAAGCTATAGTAATTAAGTAGGCAAAGTGTTTCTTTTGGATAGACAAAGGACTAAAAGGGAATGGAAGAGACGGAGTGGAACAGAACGGAATGGAGAACACAAAAACATAAGCATGCTATGACACTATGGAATTATGGGAAAATCATTTTCTTATTAAAAATGTTGCTGGGAAAATAAAATAATTGGAGGAAAATATAACATAAATTCATTCTAGCTGAATTTTAGAAGATGAAAGAAAATCAATAAAATTTATAAAATAAAAAGTAGTTAATAATCAATTTCATGATACTTCTTAAATATTGACAGAAAACAAATAATAAAGAAAACATTTAAAACTGGTTATTAAAATTCAAATGTTAATAAAATATAAAGAGAAATAAAATTGTCTACATATAAAATAGTGCAAAAGAAATATATGAAATGTAAGAAGACATTTGCAGCACATATCACTAACAAAACCATTCAATCCTTAATATATATGAAGACAAATCAGAAAGAAAACTATAGAGAACTCACTAGAAAAATAGGCAATATACTTGAAATGCATTTCACAAAAGGGAATATCCAAATGACCACAATTTGCTCAATATTGTGATTAATCAAATGAATAAAAATTTAAACATTTCCCAAGAGAATGGCTGAAATAAAAATATGTTTGCCAAGACGTGGACAACCGGGAACTTTCAGACACTGTTTATGGGAGCATAGATTAATATAACCATTTTAGAAAACTATTAAGGATTTTCAATTAAATCTAGTCATCTTCCCATCTTATTATGACTCAGAAATTCCACTCTTAAGCATCCCCAAAAGAAATGCATTCCCACCTGCACCAAAGAGATATAAACTGAAATGAGCACGACCATGAAATTCATAATAGCTCCAAAATAGTAGTAACTCAATCTCTGCCAGTATTAGGAAGAATAAACGATCAAACAGTGAAATAACATGTAGCAATGAAAATAAGTGAAATAGGTACAGGTAACAACAGGAATGAACCTTACAGACAGGGATGATGAAAAGAGCTTCACCACAAAAAAATACATGTAGTAAAAGTTCACTTACATGATAGAATACAAGAAAAATATACTGTTAAAAATGCATTCTTATTTGTTAAAACTATGAAGAAATGCAAGGAAATGTTAACCAAAAACCAGTAACTAAAAATAGCAGAGAAATTAGTGGCTTAAAAGAGGCCTGAAGATGAAATTGAGTCCTTGTGTTACTACTAAAATATTTTTCACCATTTTAAACAATTCCAGTTAAAGGTATGTTTGCCAAAAAACAAGGCTGCCACATGCTGCACAGTTATTCTTCATATAAACTACAGACAACACGCAGAGCACCCCCTGATGTTATGTAATAAAACGACCCTATCAGAAAGTCCAGATAAACAAAATAGTCTCTTCTCTCTTGGACAATGATTTAATCTCAGTATTTTCTTTTATCATAGTCATGGCAGGACTTCAGTGTTTGTGAAGGCTCAAATTACTTGATTAGCAATAGGTCTCTTAATAAGATTCTATACTTCATGTATATTTGTTTTTGTTATCTATCTTGGTAAAAAAATTATGCTTTAATACAGTACCCAAGTAAATATAAAAGAATTCACAGTTTATGTGGCTATTTTTGACAGTCATATGATGTTTCTTACCATGTCCCACATGGACTTGGCTATAAGGTACAGTGACATCTTGAGTGGAAGTTTCTTCCTCATAACCACTCAAACTAGGCTTATGATTTGCATTTACTTACTATTTTCAATATTTTATTAGGAAAATTTTAACACACACAGGTAAGCTGAAAGAATTTTACACTGAACATTCATGTACTCACCTACTGTACTTTACCATTAATGTTTTATTTAACTTGCTCTATCACATAGCTATCTACCTCTCCATCCCTTTATTTACCATCAATCTATGTAATCATGTGGTTACTATATTTTCAACAGCTCAATCATTTATCACAAGGTAACCCCAATGTAAACACTGCCCAAGTGAAAAAATAAAATTTTTTTCATATTAAGTCTTCCAACCCTCTAGATTTTTAGTCCTTGAGGAAGTAATTGATCCTAAATTGTAAATTTATTTTCACAAATGTGGAATTTTAGGAAATTAGCTTACTTTACCTTCTCTGTTCTTTTTTTCTTTTTTGGTACATTTGTAAGTTGTAAATAAAGAAAGATAGGATTTCACAAAAAGTTTGTGCATACAACTTCCTCATGGGTTTCTTCGTACTTTCTCTACCATATATTAGAACTTCTTAACACTTAAAAAATCTAGCAAGATTGAATATTTTTTTAAACAACAAATACACCAGGCTGAGTCAGTAAACAAGTTAGGTCTCTGTCTCATGGGACATTTGCTAATGTAAGTTTTCTAAATTTGGGCAATTTAGAGCTAGTATTTGCCATTATCACATAAAAGAGTTTGCATCGAACCTAATGCAACCTAATGTGTATTATTTCTTTCTGAATTCCCCTCAGATGTGAACACAGCAAACAACACAGTGAAGAAAACATTTTTTTTTTTTTTTTTTGCTATACAGTGATTTGACTTCTCACATTTCTGTTGGAATGAAAATTAGATTCAAGAACAGCTCTGAACCTGATAACTCTGACAAAGGTGTGAAATGCTACGCTTTATGTGGCTCTAATAAACATATGCAAAGTTTTTTTTTTTCTTTTGTCTGAAGGCTTCAGGCTGTCTATCTTGGAGAAAATAAATTATAAACTCTTTCATCATTGATGTTTCTCTCTCTCTCCCTATCCCTTCCTCTCTCTGAAATCAATAAAGATATATTTAAAAATAAATAAATAAATAACTTCTAGCCTGTGGCATCAGCTATCCTGTCTGTGATGCCCATGCTCTCCAAATGCCAGCCATACAGGGGAAAGGACAGATCTTAGGGACTTCGTATAATTGGGTACTTGATTCTCCAAAGATTGACAATGTACAGGAGTCTCCTGGCTGATTTTCTGAGCTTCTTTTTGTTCACCAGCTGGTGTCCTTTGGAATCATATTGGAAGGAATGTCACCAATTATAAAACTTACATAAATGAACAGAGGAGAAATTAGTCTAACGAAGAGGCAAGAAGAAAACAATGGGTGGATATTTTTGTTTACTTACATGGAAGTATTACTGTTTTCCTTCTGATTTTTAAAGGGTAGCACTGACATTTCATATCCAGAGTACATTAAAATGCTGATCTTAAGTTAAATATGATTTTAACCTTTTGGTGAAGTCACAAGAGCAAAGGCCTATAGCTCTGTGCATCTGGGAAAAATAATTATGAATATTGGCCAACTAACACCAATTAAGGCTGCTCTGAGTCCTCAAGGGGAAATGCTGCCTTGAGGATGCTGGTCTACTTAGAGGTATGAGCAGACAACCTCCAGTTCTTGGACTTTCTCAGCAAAAAATCAAGAGGATGAGTCATATTTTGTGATATAAGATTAATATACAAAAATCAGTGTATTTCTATACATTAGCAATGAACAATATGAAAATAAAATTGAGAAATAGAATTCCTTTTAAAATAGCATCAGAAAGAATATAATAAATTTAATCAAAGAAGTGTAAGACTTATACACTGAAAACTAGCTAACATTATTAAAAAATAAATTAAAAAGACCTAAATAAATGTAAAAACTGATTTTTCTCAGTCATCTGTAGGTTACTTGTAATGTAATTTACTGAGCTATTCAGATAAGTAGGTCAGCTACTTTAACTCTCTGTTCATAGATCTTCATCAGGAAAAGTAAGAAACTGAACTGAGGTCTTTCCTGCTTTCAGCCCCTCTGATATTGTAGATGCTTGTTCTGGATTCAGGGCTCAGATGTTTCTGTTACTAGAAAACAAAGTTAAATGTGTTTCATCTGTACTAGGATGAGGCAGGAACTGCAGCTGGATCTGACTTATTTGTAAAGAGGGCAAAGGCAAGACTTTGGAAACATATTTCAAAGAATTCTAACAGTCGGCAGTCATCATTCTCTTACAGTTCTGGGGGTTAGACGTTCTCCAGAGAACTCCAAGAACATAGGTCTTATGGGCTAATAGCAACACATTGGCAGAGTTGCCTCCTAGAGGCCCTTGGGGAGGCTCCCTTCCTCTCCTCTTCAAGCTCTTACTCCTCAGTTCGTGGCCACATCACTTTGATCTCTGTTTCCATCATTACATTGCCTTTTCCTATAGTCAAGTCTCCTTCTGCTTCCCTCTTATAAGGACATTTATGATTATATGGGCTCACCAAGAAAACCCAGGAAGATTTCATGACACTTAATCACAACTGTAAAGCCCCTTTGCCATGTAAGATAACACATTCACAGTTTTTGGGGATTCAGATATGAACATGTTTAGAGGGAGGGCATTATTTATTGTCACATTCCTAAATTAATCTACAGAATCTATGCAACCTCCATCTATATTCCAACTGCCTTTGTTACAAAAATAGAAAAGATGATTCTAAAATTTATTTGGAAATGCAAGGAACAATCTCTAAAAAGAACAAAGTTAGAAGACTCACATCTCTCATTTCAGAACTACAATGCTTCAATATTCAGGACAGTATAGTACAATAGAATTAAGATTCCAGAAATCCACACATCTAAGACTAATTGAATTTCAACAAAGTTACTACTTCACTAATTGGAAAAAAGAAGTTTTTTCAACAAATGGGTGGGAATAACTGGATATCCACATGCAAAAGAATATAGTTATACCACCTATCTCACATGATATAAGGAAAATTAGCTGAAAATGAATAATATAAGAGCTAAAACTATACAACTCTTGGAAGAACACATAGGGGTAAATCTTTGTGTCTCTGGACTAGGCAACATTTTCTTAGATATGACACCAAAGGCATAAGCAATCAAATAAAAAGTAGATAAATCTGGCTTTATCAAAATTAAAAATGTTTGAGTGTCAAAGGACACTATTAAGGAAAATGAAAAGACAAGCCACAGAATGAGAGAATATACCTTAAAACTATGTTTTTAAAAACCCTGACAGGAGTTTGGTATCTATATAAAGTACTCTTATAAATCAACAACAAAACCACAAATAGCCTAACTTGAAAATAGGTAAAGGATTTGAATAGACATTTTTCTAATATAGAAATGGGCAATGAGCATGAGAAAATATACTCAACCCCACACCATTAGGGCCATGCAAATAAAAAGCACAATAGGACAGCACTTCATGCCCACTAAGGTGGCTACAGTAATAATTTCAAACAGGAAAATGTGTTGATGAGAATGCGGACAAATAGCTACACTCATACCTTGGGGGGGGGTGGGTGTAAAATGGTGCAACTGCTGTGGAAAAGTTAGTTCCTCAAAAAGTTAAACGTAGAGTTATCACATGACCCAGCAATTCCGCTGCTACTTATACAATCAAGAGAATTGAAGACATTTGCCCACACAATGTTCACAGCAGCGTTCCTCATAAGAGCCAAACTGTGGAACCAGTCCGACTGTCCATCCACTGATGAAGCAGAAACAGCCTGCGGTAGGTACGTGCGGTGGGATACCGCTCATGCATAAAAGGGAATGAAGTGCTGACACACGCTACCAGGTGGATGAACCTTGAAACATTATGACAAATAAAGAAGCCAGACAGAAAGGCCATATATTGTAGGATCCCATGTATGTGAAATATCCAAATTTGGTAAATCCATAGAGAAAGAAAGTAGATTAATAATTGCCAGGACCCCAGGAGAAGGAGGAAGGAGAGTGACTGATAATTGGTATAAGATTTGTTTTTAGGCTGATGAAAATATTCTGGAATTAGATAGTGGTCATGGGTGCACAACTTTGTGAATACATTAAACACTTATACCTAGTCTATGGTATCTTGTTATAGTATTTTGAGCTAATACAGCACGGAATGAAATAGGGAAAGGAGAATGGAAAAAAGAAGTCCAGGGAACAGGAAATATATTTGTTTAATAAAACACAGCCCAGATCAGAGAGAGATTTAAAAAGGGAACTGGAAATATTATTTAGGTTGTTTGGTTTTTGTAATTAAAATACTTGCAAGGACAACAAATAGCCTGTAGATGGACCATAATATTGCTCTGTTTATCAAGGTCTCTTTAATTCTTTTTTAAAAACAAAACTACAGTAGAATAGATATGCTTATTAGTTTTATTCATCTAGGAGTCATAGAAAGAATGTTTTCATTTTATGTATTGGGATATAGCTATGTGCACGCAATTTATAATGTCCTTTAGGAAAATACAACGAAGCAGACAAAGAAAAGGACCTGTTGAATTCTTTTCATTTGAAATGGTTGTCTTATGTTGTTTATTTGTTAGTAAGAAACTGGGTAATTCAGAATGAGAATTCAGGGTGAGCAAGAGATAAAGATCTGATGATTAATGAGGCAGATAAGGAAATACAGGGCAAAAGAAGAGCCCTGCTAGTGGTAAGGGGTATGGCCAAGTATGAAAAAGACAGAGAATTCTCTCTGCACACTTGAGAATAAAGCACCTTCCATGATGAGCCACCCGCATCATCACTCTACCAGCCATTGAGACCCAGTGTCATTCTGCTATTCCCGGGACTCCAGGTACATACCATTTTACAAGCTAGTCAAGAATAGCTACAAACCTGGGTGAGTCAATAAACAAATTAGAACAATAGGTTGTTAGGTTTCTACAAACAGTAGAGTTCCAAATGGAGATAAATTCAGGCTTATACACACCCTGGCTTCTTTCTCCAAGTATATACTATACCCTTATGCCAACTGCATTCATTTCTGGTCTTTAAGAGGAGTGTGCCTTTTTAGCTTCTGTTCAAAGTGATTCTGCCATAAAGCACTGTTCAGGAGGTTGTCCTGGATTTATTTGTCTTTTAAACTCGGCACCAATAGCTATGCAAACTTGAAGTAAGTGATTTATCCTCATAAACCTTATTTCCTCGTCTGTAAAATGTAAACAACAACATTGGCCTCAGAAGCAAAGACTTCTGGAGATTTAAAAGACAGGAGATTAAATTAAATAATGTCTGTAAAGTGCTTCACAGAGTACCTGAAAGAGTAAGCACTCAGCTCATGACATTACACAGCAAGTACTTTTTCAATTTTCAATTCCATAACCAGAAACCCTTTCTCTTTTCTCTTCTCCATATGCATCAAACCTAGCTAACTCCCACACATTGTTCTCACCAGGCACTTACATAAGTAACTTAGGCCTTTTTCTTGTCCAGTAATCACTGTGATCTCTTGAGCTCTCTTTACTCACCAGTATTTCACAATCGGTGCCCTTGAATTGGCACTATCTCAATTCCTTCTCTCCTAATTCCCTTATATCAAAATCTGATCTATGGCTCTTCTGGCTTTAGGATTAAACAATTTGGGCAGATTCCTTTCAAAGTGCCAGAAAAACTAGCCATGCACCCTGCAGTCTTTGCGCTTCATTTTGGGGGCAGTGGAAACTAAAAGACTTGCCGTGAAGATCTGGGGGGTCCTGAAAGGGTTTTCATAAGGGAACTGCGGAGGCCGGTGCCTCCTCACTGAAGTCAGCAGTCGCTTGCTCTCACAATCACCCGTGCCAAAAACATTACTCCTCAGACACTATCTTTTTACCAAACTCTGGTAACAGAACAAAGAAATCTGGAAACCACAGGTGAGCATCTCACAATGCATTCAAATGTAGATTCTCAAACATAAACACTGGTACTATTTTTGTTGTATTGTTTCCCTAGGGAATTTCTCAAACATCAATGCTTAATCATCACCTGAAGTTGCTATTTAAAGATGCAGATTCCTAGTTCACTTGGTCTGAGAATAATCTCAAGTGAATTGAATGTTAAGTAATTCATGTACATACTTTGAGAAGTGCTGCCTAGAAAATGGAGAGTCAGAGTTCACATCTCAAGGAAAGAAAGCAAAATCCTCCAAGATGAGCTTAAAAACAACAATCAGAACATACTATATAACCAGTCTATGTACTTATAAAAACAAAATGCCTCCTGCTCATACCTTAAGCAATTTCACTCTGTATCTTGAGCATTCCTTCAATTTCCATTTAAACAAAGTACATAAAGCAATCCTTTGCTTCACTCAAGGAATGGCATCGCTCAGAAAGAAAAGTGCTACCTGCAGAAGTCAGTCCCTGTGAGAAATGATATAAATCTGGGGATTTGCACCCTTTTTATGATTTACAGTCCACTGGTGGCTGAAATCGTTTGCTTTCACCAAGATTTTCAGAAAAAAAATCTCTAAGAGATCGATTCTCCAGACATCAGAAGAAAATACCATTAGCCACTCAGAAACTTCAGGCAACAGGCAAACTCCACTAAGTGGGCAAGGTTGCCAGAGGAAGAACCTCATTAAAGCGTTTCATGTAGGTGCTTCAAGGAAGAAACTGCTAGGTGACAAAATGATTTTGATATTATGGAAGTTCATTAAAAAAGGATTCTGTCTGTAATGAGGTGGGGGTGCGTGACCCATGGAAACGCTCAAAGCAGGAGCTGAAGAACAGCGATGGCAACAGCAGAGAAAATAAAAGCAGAACTGTGAGCTGTGGTGATAACCGCAGAAGCCGGCAACGTCTCCAGCAACTGAAAGAGTGAAAGAGAGACAGAGCATGGGGAAGGATGAGAAAAATATAGGACAAAGCATAGAAATGGTGGATTCTCTGTCTGTCTGTCTGTCTGTCTGTCTGTCTCTCTCTCACACACACACACACACCCCCCAGGATAGATCATAATTTATATTTTCACATAGTTATTTTTTCAGATGTACAACCTCCTTTTAGGGTTTACTTCCACGCTTTACGAATCATTTCGCTTACATATTTTTATTTCTTTGCTTTAAAATGCAGCAGAGACCATTGCAAGTTCATAGTATTCAAACACTTTTCCTTTTCACTTACATACAAACTGTTAATTTTTTGAAACTTGGATTTTATTTTCGACTACCTGTAAAATCTCTCCCAAGAGTAAGTTAATGTTATTTTTCTGGACAAGATTAATATTTTGATTATTTATTTATTTATTTTTTTAAGTAAAGCTCTACCCTTATGTATTTTAGGAAATGCCTCTGTTTTGGAAAGTTAGCCACCTCCCTCCTTCTGAAAAACTGTTTTAAATACTGATTTTTCATCTTCCTCTTTGACTCACGTACCTTTGGTTTCTTCACTGGAATGTTTTCCTTTCCTTTCCTTTTTATTTTTTCTCCTTTTTATTGAATTGGTAGGGGTGACACTGGTTAACAAAATTATACAGGTTTCAGGTGCACAGTTCCACAACACCTCTACACTGTATTGTGCGGTCTCCACCCTAAGTCAAGTCTCTGTCCATCACCATTTATCCCCCTACACCCTGGTCCATCTTCCTCCACCTCCACTCTTCCCGGCAATCAGCACACTGTTGTCTGTGTCCATGAGTTTTTCCCTTCTTTTTCTTTTTTGCTCAACCCCTTCAACCCGCACATAGGACCCCCACTCCAACAGCTGTCACCCTGCTCTCTGTCTCTGAGTCTGTCTCTATTTCAGCTCATTTTGTTCATTAGATTTCACATGTGGTGCTTGTCTTTCTCTGACTGGCTTATTTCACTTAGCATAATGCTCTCCAGGTTCATCCATGCTGTTGTAATAGGTAAGATTTCCTTCTTTTTCATGAGCATTTATTATTCCATGGTGTAAATGTACCACAGCTTTTTTTATCCACTCATCTACCGATGGGCATTCGGGCTGCTTCCAAACCTTGGCTATTGTAAATAACGCTGCAATGATCATAGGGGTGCATATATTCTTTCAAATTAGTGTTTCAGGTTTCTTCGGATAAATTCCAGAGACCCGCTGGGTCATAAGGCAGTTCGTGTTTAATTTTTTTGAGGAAACTCCATATTGCTTTCCATAGTGGCTGCACCAGTCTGCATTCCCACCAGCAGTGCATGAGGGCTCCCTTTTCTCCACAATCTCCCCAACATGAGTTGTTTGTTGATTTGTTGATGGGGGCCATTCTGACAGGTGTGAGGTGACATCTCATTGTGGCTTTAAAATGTCAATTTCGTTGATGATTAGAGATGTTGAGCATCTTTTCATACATCTATTGGCCATCTGCATGTCCTCTTTTCAGAAATGTCTATTCAGGTCCTTAGGCCATTTTTAAATTGGATTATTTGTATTTTGGGTGTTGAGTTTTATCAGTTCTTTATACATGTTGGATATTAGCCCCTTATCAGATGTATCACTGGTGAATATGTTCTCCCATTCAGTAGGTTGTTTTTTCATTTTGTTGATGGTTTCCTTTGCTGTGCAAAACTTTTTAGTTTGATATAGTCCAATTCGTTTTCTTTTCTTTCCTTTCCTTCTCTTTCTCTTCCCCTCTTCTCTTCCTTCATCTTTCTTTCTTTTCTTTCTTTCTTTCTCTCTCTCTCTCTCTTTTCTTTCTTTCTTTCTTTCTCTTTCTTTCTTTCTTTCTCTTTTCTTTCTTTCTTTCTTTCTTTCTTTCTTTCTTTCTTTCTTTCTTTCTTTCTTTCTTTCTTTCTTTCTTTTTCTGTCTTGTCTTTCCTCCCTCCCTCCCTGTTTTCTTCTCCCCTTCTCCATATATATATATATATATATATATATATATATATATATATATATATATATTTTTTTTTTTTTTTTTCCTTTAAGGCTCCCTAGGAGATTTATAGCCATCCTTTTCTGTACCCATGAAGAGCTCAGTTCATTTGCAAGACTCCCAAATATTCATTTCTTACTTTGACACCACATTCTCTATAGGCCCATCATCTTCAGTTTATTTTTTAAAAGATATCTCACCTTCCATATCCAAATCCAAAATAGGTCAAATACGAGTTTATAATTAGTTCATAACATTATTACAACATGCGGGTTTCCCCCCTATTCTCACATTGGCATCACCATTCCCCAGATTTTTCACACCTAAAGTCTTAGTCCTCCCTAAGTTTGTTCTCCTTCTTCCATGGCCTACTCATTAACAAGTTTATTAATTCTTTCTTTTGAGCATCATTGATATTTACCATACTTTTCTGTGGTTGTACTTATGACAAAATCTACAACTTTCATAAACTTACATCTGAGCCATTATATATTTTTCCTGATTTCTTTGCCTACAAAAGTGAAGAGTCCAGAAATTAAGTCTTTCAAGACACGTGAGAGCATGGGTACTGTCAAAAGAAGTGATAATTAAGGGAAATAATGTTACTTCTCATCTCCCTTCCAACTCTGGCATTCCACGATATCTACTTTTATTTCTCATGTTTGTGCTTTTACTATATTTATATTTTTCTATACTCTTATTTACTTTTCCAAATGCACCAGGAAACAAGAGAAAAAGACCACAGTATTGTGAGATACTGTCAAACTGTGGCTTCTCCAAACATCACCGAAATAAACTGTTGATAAGACAAAGCTGGGTTTACTGCTTACCCAGGCAGGGAGAGCAGTACCTTGACAAAGTCTTAGTAGTGTCTTGGAGGGAAAGGGCAAAATGGGATAACTGAATAGAATTTGAGGTCTGGTTTAAGATGGATCTTCCAATGCAGGAACCGGGCTTATATTGAGCAGGATCATAGAGTGATAGTTTAGATTTGGTAGGAATGCAAGGTGACAGTATTGAATCAAGAAGTTCCCAGAGTTAGGGTATAAATTCTCTTTTGATGTTTTTATTAAATAATTGATGGGTCTTTCAGAAGTTCCTTGGGACAGCAGTAAGTGATGTGCAGCTTTATCTTCCCAGGCAAGGATTTCCTGAAACAGTACAGTTACACTTTATGTTGAACTATTTTCATAAAGAGTCTTCATTTCTTCATAAAGAAGATTTTAAAACACATATAAGGTTTTAAAACAGATATTACAACTGCAAACGTAAAATTTTATAAGAAAAATGAAGCATAAAATATTTCACTTCCTGGGAACAGGTGCTTCTGTTTTTCTACTAACCTCAAGAAATGTGTTTTCAGCAGTTTCTTTTTATAAGAGAAGCACGTACCTAAATCAAAAAACACAAGCTCAAGTGCCTAGATGGTCCAGGGCGAAAACATTAACTTGTCAAGATGTGGGTTCCAAATAAGAGTTGGTATGGACTGTGGGAACCAAGGAACTAGAGTACTTTTTCCATTTAAGCATAACATCCAAATTAAAGCATTTTAAACTTTGTTCTGGTCAAATAGGATCTACCTTCTGGCCAGCTTCTACAACATTTTGCAACCTTTTTTTCAGTTTGAAAGGCTGGTGAAGATCTTACAGATGTCTGATGTTGATTTTAAAGCCAGGAAATGCTTGAAAGAGTCTCGCAGTATCCACCTTACCACCTAGCATCAGATATGTGCAGCCCCAATGTGTAGACAGAGCCCTGTGACTAACACCACCCACAGTTAATAAAAAGGGTTAAGCTTCACCAAGCTCTCTAGTGACATGGAGAACCACTATGCCAATCTCACAGCTCAGAACGAACTAAGATGGTCAATAGCCACAATAGCACTTGGAAAATCACTTTTTCTGTTTTGATTAAGGAAGCCATTTCTTCTTTAGCAAGGCAAACAAAATTTCACAAGTACTTTTATTTTCATATATTTTTGTTTTTCATTATCAATAAGTATTCAAAACATGGAAGGACTGTGCCTTTTCACAAGATCATCATCCTTCACTGTAGATTTGAAAGGAGGAAAGTAATTGGGGAAAAAAAATGTTGGCAAGCCTCATCAATAAACTGATGAAGTCAGCTACTGCTCTCCAGCATGACTCCTGGCATGACTGCTTAAATGATCATTTGGTTCTTGGTGTCAATGAGCTTTCAGATCTGGCTCTCCTGGTGTATGCAGCTTTAGGAATTATATATGGTATGTTGATTATACTCTGCAGCAGGAAAGGCTGCAGTGATCTGCTTTGTCTGAGTTGGGTCTTACTGCCATCAGCAAGACAACCTCTGAAAGTCTTCAAAGGACAGGCTGCCAGACAAAAGGCCAAACAGAATTAAAGTGTGGTGTAAAAACCTAGTAAACCCAATTAAACTGGGATTGTTAGTGGAGGTAATTTGTTAATCATGTGAACACCCCTTCTCCCTTTTCACTCTATTTGTTTGAGATGTGTGCTGATTTAGGAAATCACGCAAGCCATAGTTCTGTTAAAGGCCTCAATCCCTGGATCCCACATGGTTTAAAGTGTTTAATATCCCATTTAAGATGACCCATTTTAGGACAGCTGGAAAAATCTGTCCTTGCAGGTCCATCTGCCAACTGAGCAGTCAGCACCTTTTGGATGCCCTGGCTTTAGCGTTTTCCACTGGCCTCCTTGAAATGTGGAGAAGGCAAATATGCACATTTTCAGCAAAAGCAATGATGGCCATGTAACTGATTCACCATGATCCATTTCCAGTAGAAAAGCTGCCTCTATTCCTGCAGTTTAGTCATGCAACACAGACTCTCAATATGCCAGCCTCAGAGAGTAGGGAGCAGTGGAAAGGTGGGCAGGAGGGTTGGTAGCTGTCATTCTAAGCCGAGGGAAGTCTATTAGAGATGCAGGCATCCTCTAATCTGTCTGCTTTCAGAAGGCCGCAGGATGTCTCCTGAATAATGTACAAAGGAAGGAGAAAGCACTGCTGCTTCATGGTGCCCCCCAAATTGACCTGTTATCTGAGGTCACTTCACCTTCCTCATACTGTGGCTCTCCTTACAGTGTTGGCCGTAGTACCCACAATACGAAGCCCCCTCAGTGGTCCATGTATTAGAGTTCACTGTATTGAATGCATTCCTCATTTACCTGCTTCTTGGTGATATAAGGTATCCATATGTCTCAAATAATTTAGAGCCAAGTGAAAGCATTTCATCATTGGAAATAAACTTTAATGAATGAGAAGTGAACTAGGGAGAACAGAACCAAAGTGGTGTTCTTTTGCTTATGAGTAGGTCACACCAAAAACACATATGCAATTGACGGGAAACTGAAGGAGACAAATGATAAAACTTTCTGGTTTTTTATTTATACTTTTAGATTCCACTAGATATTTCTTTTAGACGATAGGTCTGGAACTAATCTATTTTAGATCTGAATGACAAAATATAAGTTTTGGGGGAAAAACAGAGCATCCAATTAACCTACCAATTCATAGGTTACACAATACCTTAATGGCATAATCGACGCTGTAATTCTAGGGAAGGACCAACTAATCCTGTCACAGAATTTACTTGGTTATTTTCTCTACCACACTGTTCCAGACTCCACTGTCCTGAAGGACAGGATCTTTGTCCTTTCAATGCTAAGTCTATTGTCTGGCTCATAATAATCTTCCTGAAAATATCATGAAAGAAGCAGCCAAGGAGGAAAGGTTCCAAATTCTAAGTGTAACAAGGACCTCGAAGTTATAAATGTGAAAGTGAATTATCAGTTTAATACAGTTTGACTAAAAACATCAAGTTCCTGTTAAACAGAAAATGTGTAGAAAAATAACCCCTAAATCCAGAGATCTCAAAGCATAATTTGGAAGTTACCCTACCAGATTCACCTCAGTGTCCCCATTCCAGGCTTACTGAGGCAGAACATCTAGTACTGGGGCCCAGGAGTGGACATGCTTGATGTTTTCATAAATGATTCATATTCACACTGAGGTTTGAAAAACACTTTATTCAGCTGTTAAGGCTCCAACAAGTGTCCTCAAATAATTTCCAGTGAGAAACTTCTTATACCTTAAATAAATAACTAGATGTGTGGGCAGAAACGGTTAACAGTGAATGCCTGTGTAGATGGGGGCATTTCAACCAGCCAGAGTTGGAATTTACATGGGGGAGGGGACAAAAAAACAGGGACCATGATTTCTGGTTCCAGGGTTGTCTCTTGCCTGAGCCACAGGAAGTGGGGCATAGCAGCTACTCTCATCCATAATAGCTGCCATTTCCCCTGATATTTTACACAAAGATGTTTCCTTGGTGCTATGAATTATAACTGACTGCCCCCCCCCCCCCCCGTCCCTGCCCAGGGAGTCATTTTTCCCTTTTTTCAAGGAACAAGAACCAGCTCATTTCTTACTCTTGGCTGGACTTTGTATTGGAGATTTCAAATTATCCCATAGTCTCTAACTATGTTAAAGGATTAATTTAAAGTTAAAAAAATGTATCACTATAAAGGTAACCCTGGCCCAGCTAGCTTGGCTCAGTGGCTGAGTATGGACCTATGATCCAGGAGATCGAGGTTCAATTCCTGGTCAGGACACATCCCGGGTTGTGGGCTCGATCCCCAGCAGGGGGCGTGCAGGAGGCAGCCGATCAATGACTCTCATCATTGATGTTTCTATCTCTCTCTTCCTCTCCCTCTCTGAAATCAATAAAGATATATATACTTTTAAAAAGGTAACCCTGTTTAATCTAAATATATACACAGTGTTTTAAAAATCAATTTATAGTGTTTATTTACCTAACATTGTATTCTGGGGCTTCATTGAGGTATAATTGACATACAATAAACTGTACACATCTAAGAGTACAATCTGATTAATTCTGATGTTAGAATATACCCATGAAACCATCACCACCAAGATAGTAAACAAATCCATCAACTCACAAAATTTTCTTGTGTAGTTTTGTAAGATCTCCCTTCCCTTCACTCATTCAAGCCCACTTCCATTCTCACCCATTCAATCACCCATAAGTTTCCTGTCAATGTGGATTAGTTTGTTTCATGTAAAGTTTTTCACGAATGAAATCATACAGTATGTACCCTTTACTGTCTGGTTTCTTCCACTCGACAAAGCTGTTTTGATATTTATTCATTATACATCAGTGGCTCGTTTCTTGTTATGACTGAGTAGTGTTCCGTGGCGTGGACGTGCCACAGTTTGCTTAGACATTCATTTCTTGACTACGTGGGTTGTTTTCAGCTTGAGGCTATTACAGATACAGCTGCTACGAACATCTGTGTATACGTCTTTAAGTGGGTATATTATTTCTTTTCTCTCAGGTAAATTCTTAGCCTGGATCAAACAATAGATGGGTATTTAAAATAAAAGCTGCCAAATTGTTTTCCCAAAGGGATTGTACCAATTCGCATTCTAATCAGTGTGTGAGAGTTTCAGTGCTGCCACATCCTCACCATTTGAAAAGGTCTGATTCGTAATTTTGGCTATTTGAATAATTGTGCGACAGTATTCCATAATGGTTTTCATTGCATTTCCTTGATTATTAATTATATTGAGCATCTTTTCATTTGCTTCTTTCTTACCTATTTATCTTCTTTGGTGAGCTGACTGCTTAAATCTTTTGTCCATTTATTTTGGGGTGTCTTGTTTTCTTACTGAGATTAGAGAACTTGTTATGCATTCTGGAAAAAATTCTTTCTCAGATACGTGCCTTGCAAATATTTTCTCCCGCACTGTGCAGCTGTCTTTTTATTGTCCTAACAGTATTTTCTGAAGAGCAAAGTTATAGTTTTGATGATGTCTTACCAGTGTTTTCTTTTTGGGTCATGCTTTTGGTGTCACATCTAAGAAACTGTTGCCTAACCAAAGGTCACAAATATTTCCTCCTCTGTTTTCCTCTATACATTTTATATTTTTAGGTTTTGCATTTATGGCTACAATCCTTTCTGAGAGTGTTTGTCTGTTTGGTATGTTGTATGAAGCATGGATCAAAGGACAGATGACTTCTTTGGAGCAATGTCTAACTTCCTTTAGGTGGGAGTCCCGGTGTTGATACGCATTAGGGATATTAATGAAGATACAAAGTCTATATGTAGTGACAGAAGCTGAATCCAAACTACAACCACGAAGTTTATGAAGACAGGAACACAGGCTGACGGCTGCACAAGCTCTTTCAAGTTAACGTTTCCGCATCTTTTTCATTCCTGCTGAAATAGAGATTTCCTACATTCCTCTTGCCCAGATCCTGATGCAGGTGTCTGTAGAAAGTTGAGAACCAGAACTGCTCCTTGATACTCATTAAATATAAATTCTCCATCTTCTACAATTTTGAAACAGAAGTAGCTCCCTGTTCTTACCTCTTGTCTTTCGTCTTCTCAGGCTGCCAACCTACACTCTGAAGAAATCATGGGAAGGAAAGGTGGTGCTCAGGACCGTGGGTGTCGGCGTATGTGCTGTAGCCCTCTGATGTGAAACCAAGGGAGGCTGGGAAGTACTTTCTGCCGCAATTATGAAAGCATAAACCTAGCAATCTATACATTATTTCTGAGTTTATTTTAAAATATTTAACTGTGTACAGGTATTCAGCTGTGGCCAAAATAGCATTTTCATTAAAAAGATTGAGTGTTAATGGGAAAATGTTCAGACCTCATTGTTGAATGAAAAATGCAGGTACAAAGCAATATGTTGAGTTATGAGGTTACTTTGTAAAAAAAAAAATCTATGCATATTAAAGGACTGGAACTGTATACAGAAATATTAAAAATATACCTCCCAGTGGTAAAAGTGATTTTTAAAATTTGGTTCTGTGTGTTTTTTTGTTATTTAAAAATATTTTTATAACGAATATTTTATTTTATAAAATTATTTTAGGTAAAGTAACTAAATAGTCTTAAAAGTCATACTGGAAAAACAATGGCAATTATATAACCAGAGCTCTGTGAAAACCTGCTAAGGAGATAATTTTCTTTAATAAAATGTATACTACCTATGTCAGCAAATTAGGGCTTCTGTGGGCTTGTAATGATGATATGAAAGATAGACTGCTTAAAGGATATCCATTAAAACATGTGATCCTACAAGATTCAACCTCTGTCTCGTTATGTGGATTGCTCAGCTCCCTCTAAGCCCTTCTTAGAATTCCTAAGGGGTTGCTGCTGGAGGAGCAGCTCTCCCGCATCATTATTTAATACCCCTCTGTGTCTTCACATGTTTGAGTCTGTAAAACAGTTCTGTTCTAAGATACCGAAGATGAACTCCCAAGGCTGAACAAAGGGATTCACTTGTCTCACCAGAAATTCTGCGTCGTTATGAAACAGAAATACACCGCTTCCCTCAGTAATGGAGCAGCCATGAATCAGAGCCTCGCGCGGGCTCGATCATAATCTAACACTTCATGCCTCAGACAACAACTTGATTTGTCGAGGGAATATTCCTGTGAGGGCTGCCAATAGTATTGATGCCCACCGAAGAGGATTAATTAAGCCCTTGGTGAGCTAATTTCATTTTCTTTTTTAACGACTTAGGGTGCATAGGTGTAAGGCTGAAATAGAAGATGCTAAGAAACCGGGCTCTGCCCAAATCCAGAGCAAGAGTTTCACTTCCCTTTGACCTGATAAAGGATATTTAGAGACATTCAAACAGCCTTCCCTCAAACGCCTCCCACTTACAGCACAGGTTTCTGTGGCTACAACTAAGCACCATCAGGTATAACAGTTGCTTCCAAATTAAGGGCAGAGCAGCTCAGTGCTTTGTGTTTGTTTTCCGCTTCTGTTATGGCTTGAGGACAGGGAAATTGATTGTCAGTCACTCTCCCACTCACTGAGCAGTTTGGAGTAAAGGTATCTGTCGATTAGGGTAATTTTTTCGAAGCTTGTTATTTGCTTGGGGAAACATCCATTATCCAACAACTGGAAGTATAGGAAGCTGAATCAGCCACATTTTTAGTTAAAAACAACAACAACTGATGTTGAGACAGGTAAGTAGAAGATTAATAGTAATCTCACTCATACCCATATTGGGCTAACCTCTGAAGCTGCATAAGGCAAATGGTCCCCTATGACAAGGAAATAATCTCTACTTCCAAAATCCTCTCCACCTTTGACCTTTACCCACCCCCCATCACTAAGTATACTTACTTTCAAAACACAGGAGAAGGAATTCATTATGTATGTGTTACACGTCTTGGTCAAAAACATATTAGCTGGAGGATTAATGGGTCAGTAAAGATTATATTGAGTTCTGCCCCAAACTGATATCCAGGAAGATAAGCATGTTGATTTAGTCGCATTTTCCTCTCTAAACCCTGGTCCCTCCCTGGGGGGATGCAGAGGCTGCACAGCACCTGGAGCCTGAGCTGGGAGGGGCGGAGAACAGCCTCTGCACAGAAGCCCTGACAGTGGGTGGGCAAAGCCAAACTGGTTAGTAGACAGGCGGAGGGAGCGGGTCATTAAAATGTGTTTTAAATTTGTCATCTATGTTCAGAGCCTATCCAGGCGGTAATTTTGCCCCTGGAGTACATGTTCAGGTTTCAGAGGTTCCAACAATATCATAGTACAGTCAGGTCTGGTAAAAGGAGGCAACCAAGGCTGACTTTGTTCATGAGAAAAGGCTGAATTTAACGTACAGGTCCTCACATTTCCTTCCTGACTTATTTTATCTCCATTCCCCTGTCTTCCCATTTTCCTGGATCTCCAGAACCTTTAAGATCATCCCAAGAGGAAATATTATCTTATAATCCATTTGCATTTATGCGCATGTGTTTAATATGTTTTTTTCATGGGATCACTAGAATTTTCAAAAGGAATAAATGGAGAAAATACCAAAAAAAAAAAGAAAAAAGAAATTCAGACATGTGGAACCTGGGTGTGGGAGAACTTTGGAGGTAAAGGGTCATCCCCAACTTCCTATCTCAGAATACAAGATGGTTTCTCTATTTCCCTGATGCATGAGGTCAGCTGTCATGTCCTACTTCATTCCTGGTGTGTTTTACTCTAAAAGGTAGGTCAAGAATTGGGAGGCCAGGCATCGAACGCAGAGAGAAAAGTTTAGTTAGGAGCTTTTTCTCTCATCAATCAAGAGTGTCTGAATAAATTGGGAATTCTCTAAAGATTCCTTGAGTGTAAGAGAATACCAGACTAAGAGAGGTTTAAGCAAATAGTGGCTTGTTTCTCTCACATAAAAAGGAGTCCAGAGACAGTTAGTGGCATTATTTAAGCAGCTCAAATCCATATGTAAAAAGACCTTTTATTGTCATCTTTCTGTTTCTAACTTTACCTTTTGTGTCACAGTTCAATCCCTGAGGCTCAGAAATTAGTTCTAATAATTTCCCACGTGTTTGTGTTTGTCTATCTCTCCCTGTATCAGCAAGGAACTAATCAATATGCTAATTTCCTCCCTGAGGGAGGAACACAGTGAACAGGAGGGCAAGTCAGTGGCTAATCATGATTAACTGACTGATTCTGGACTGATTCTCATGGCAGCTGGGGCTCCTTGGCCAGCATTTCTTGTCTAGAATGAGCAATGGAGCCCACCGCCACTCTCTTAGGTACAACACAAGCAGGGCGCTTTTATTATTCTAGTCCAGTGGGTCCCTTTAGCTACTCTGATCCGGCAGAGTACAGATTAGTATATGTTGCCTTACCCCCTAGACTTTCCTTGGTCTTTTCTTGCAAGAACCCAAGTTTTATAGAATGCTGGACCTAACAAACAATTTCCAAGTGTGAAATCTTGAACCTTTGAAATGAAACAGCATCTCCCATTCAGGAAATATATCTAGAACGACTTCTTGAAAAAGTCCGCCTCTTTATCTGCACAATTGCTCCCTCTGGCTTTGGACTTCAACTGGTTCCATTTCTTCGTTCTCAAGTTTGCTCCACTTGGAGCTTGTTTTGTGTGTTTGTAATCCCAATATCAGACTCTCTACCTCAAAAATTCCTTTGCAATCCTCCCCGACTAGGTTTCCATGGATTTAGAAGCTTCAGGATTTTGAAGCTTTAAAAAGCATTACCTTTTCAGTGTTTCCATGACAGCCTGCCCTAGCTCTGCTGAACTTCTAGATGCTTTATGAGTCTCCATGCCCTTAAATGCTAGTTATGTCAAATCTCTCTCTTTTTCTCACCCAACTTTATGCATATGCTCATTTTCTCTTTCAATTATCTTGTCCTACCCAACTGCTAACTCCATGGCTGTCCATTGCATCCAAATTTGTATCTATAGGCAACTCTATTCTCCTTTGGGAACACAATTTACAATTGTCGTCTCTATATTTCAATACAAAAGGCCCATCAGTACCTCATTTTCAAATGTTCAAAATGAAATTTATGGCAAAAAATATACATTGAAAATATGTTTAACATCATTAGGCATTAGGTAAATCCAAATTGAAAGCACAATGAGTTATCACCACATACTTATCAGAATGGCTAAAGTAAACAATAAATGCTGGTGAGGTGATGGAGAAACTAGATCACTCACAATTTGCTGGTGGGAATATAAAATGGCACAGCCAATCTGGGAAATGATTTGACATATTTTTTAAACATGAAACTCTCATATGACCCAGATTGCACTCTTGGACATATTTCCTAGAGAAATTAAAATTTATATCCATAAAAAATGTATACAGTATCCCCCTCCCCCTTATCTGTGGCTTCATATTCTGTGGTTTCAGTTACCTGGGGTCAACCATGGTCCAAAAATACTAAGCAGAAAATTATAGAAATAAGGAATTCGTAAGTTTTAAATTGTGTGCATTCTGAGTACCTCATTTCATCTCATCACATAGGCATTGTGTCATCTCACATCATCCCAAGAAAAAGAAGGGTGTGTCTAGTACAATAAGCTATTTTGAGAGAAAGACTACATTCACATAACTTTTATTATAGTATATTGTTATAATTATTCTATTTTATTATTAGTTACTATAAATCGTTTGCTGTGCCTAAATTATAAATTAAAATTTATAATAAGCATGTATGTATAGAAAAAAACATAGTATATATAGGATTTGGTACTATACACAGTTTCAGGCGACCACTGGGGATCCCTATTGTACATGGATATTACAGAAACTTTACTCATAACAGCCCCAAACTGAAACCAGGTGAGTGGTTAAGAAAACTGTGGAACATACATACCACAGAATAACACTTAGCAATAAAAAAGAATAAACTACTGACATATACAAAAACTTGGGAATATTTCCAGGAAATTAATTATGCAGATTGAAAAGTGGTAATCCCAAAAGGTTACACACAGTATGAGTCCATTAATATAAAATTATTGAAATGATAAAATTTTAGAATAATGTATTAGTGGTTTCCAGGGCTTGGGATCTGAGTGAGGTAGGGAGAGGGAGGTAGGTGTAGCTTAATAATATGGCTAAATAAGGGATCGCTGAGGTAATAAAAATACTCTGTATCTTGACTGTTTATCAATGTTAATATCCTGGCTGTGATATAATTATAGCCATTGGGAGAAACTGTGTAAAAGTTGCCTGAAACCTCTGAATAACTTCTTACAACTGTATGTAAACTTAAAACCAACTCAAAATTTAAAGTTTAGTTGAAACAAATTCACATTTGCTTATTCAGAATAAGTAAATTAGGAGGAAAAAGTACAAAGAAACTATTCTAGTTCCCAGAATGAGAAAATCACTCTTAAAAATTATATTGCATTAACCATATTCCAAAAGACTTTATTTTCTTCATTTTGATATGACAATATTTATATGGCTTTCTCTATTTTTCTCTTATAAATTATATGTAGCGTCAATATGTTTGGGATTTCTTTGGAAGAAATCACCTCTTAAACCTAAAGCAAAAAACTTATTAGGAAATGTTTTAAACAGGCATTTTCATTGTTTCAAATATGTCTGATACTAAACAGAAGGCTAGAGTGGGTGAGTGGGTGGGGAGAGGTTAATTGAAGAACTCCTATGCATAAATGCATAACCCATGGACACAGACAATAGTGTGGGGAAAGCCTGGGGGTGGGGCAGATGCAGGGTGGAGGGGATCAATCAGGGGGGGAACAAAAACAAAAAAATAAATAGATATCGTTTGATTAATATTTTTACCAACCTCATACACCTCAGATAAATGTACTTCTTGAGTAGATACAAAATAGTAGTTTTGATTTAGAAAAGAAGGCCAATGATAGAATACTAGAATACAGCAAGAATTAAGGAAGGAGAAGCAGTGAAAAAGGGAAGGCAGAAGAACTTAGAAAGATTGCTATGAAGTACAAGGATGAGACTGTGCTGCATTCAACATAATTTCTTCAAATTTGTTCTCCTTTAACTGATTCTCTCTTTAGTTGTATTTATGCTGCTGTTAAAATCATCCTTTCAGCTTATTTTAAAGTTATTTTAGGTAAACAGATTATTGAATTCTATCATATACAGACAGGCATACGAATTATAAATGTACAGATCAATGAACTTTCACTAGGTGAGCCTGGCCATGTAACTACCACCCAGTTTAAGAAACAGAACATCACCAGAACTCAAGATGCCTTCATTTTGCTTCCCTCAAGTCACCAACTATACTCCCCCGAAGGGTAACTAATATTCTGACATCTACTACCATAGTCTATTTGTGCTTATTTTTGTACTTTATATAAATGGAATTGAAAAGTACAGACAGAACTAAAATGTAATTATCTTCCCCACAACCCACCTTCTTCGTTTCCTGTTTTGGCTTCCCAAATTAGAATGTTTCAGGTCATCTTCTTTGCTCCACCCCCCCCCTCATTCCTCATTTCATCAGCTATCTAGCTCTGATGTCAGTTACCTAAACATTTTTCGAATTTCTCACTATTTGTTACTATTGGCACTGATATAGGAGGTTATTATAAAAGTTTTTGGAAATCAATAGTAAATCCCAAACTACCTGTCAACCTGATCTCACCATTACCCTCTCTGCTTTAATACTTTCTCCCTACTCCTTCCAACACGATTTTTCTAAAATACAAACCTAACCAGTCACTTACTTGATTGAGAGCAAACCATATCTTTTCTTTGTCTTCAGAAAAAAAAAAAAAAAGACCAATCATTTTAACTTGTTCACAAATTGCATGAAGATCTGTCTCTGGCATATTTTTCCATATTCAATTTGTCTACAAATCCCAGCAAGCATTGTACTCCAGCCATATGGTAATATTTGCAGTCTCCAAAACATACTCTTTCACACACCCCTAAGTATTTCCACATGCTCTGATTTCTTTTAAGGATGTTTTTCTACCCCTTTACTTGCCTAGTGAAGAGCCTATTGAACCATCAAAACTCAATTTAAAATATCCTCACTATCCCTCATCTCTCTCTCAAAGACAGTAGCTGCATGACACTCATTCCAGCATAATCTATAGATGTTTCTATGTAGCACTTTTAACATAATGTACAATTCTCTTTAGTCATGTCTCTCTGCTCTGTAGACTGAGTTTTTGTTCAGTTCCTTCCAATATTCTCCATGTCTGAAAAAGTCTACAAAAGTTGTTCTATTTGAATGAATGCACTTAAAGAATAATTATGGCAAACAGAAGTGAGATAATATTTTCCAGAAGTATCAAGCAAGGAAGAAGTGTGTCCTTGCACAAATAGGGCATTTAAGCTCCATCCTAAAGACTGTATGCACGTTAGGTGGGCTGAGAGTGAGGCAGGAGCACTCACTTCTTTTGGGAAAGGTGCACCTAGTTGTCTCCTGTGTCTCTTAGAAAAGGCTCTTTTTCAGAGTATTTCAACAATAAACCACTTTTTCAGGTCTGAGACCCTCAAATAGCATCTCAGTCGCCCAGCTCAGGTACAGGTCCTCGCTCCTGGGTGTACTTGGACAAACTGGAAATTGTAAAATAAGAACTGGCCTGGAATTCGCACAGTCCTAAGTTCAAATCCCTACTGCTCACAGAGTTTGTTGTTTGGCCATCTACACATCTTCATTTTATCACCTCTATAATGGGAATAACATGTCCTTTTTGAAGTATGTTAATGTGAGCATCACATTAATGAACTAATGCTTATAAAGTGCTTGGCACAATACTTCGCACAATTTCAGGGCAAGAATCAGTGCCCTGAAATTGTCAGTTCCCTTTCGGTTCCCTCAGTGCATGTCTGTGCTGTTTCCCTTTTTATACATTGATTGTGAATCACACACTGTACATTGTACCAGGATGAGGAGATGGGAGGGTGGGGGTGAAATATTGTGTGCAATAACTATGTAGCAGAATGTGTGGCGGAAACTGTGACGCCAGCCAGGACTGAGCATCAACAGTAAATCTTGCCATGTGCTGTGTGCTCTGCTGACCCCTGAGGTTCCCTGGAGGCCCAGGGTGGCCTGGATTGCTGATACAGGCGTGATAAGAATTGTGCAGCTCATATAAAACAGCTAGCTCCCTTCACCTGATTTTGCACAGATTCAGAGCACCACACTCATTCCATCTGATTTGTGCTTGGAAAAGAAACAAATGCCTGAAAATAAAATCCACCTGCTAAATCAGCTAGTTTTGAAGCTCCAGTCAAGGTTGTACATAAATGATCTGTACTTGCCCAGGCAGTTTCTACTGCTATGTCTTTCAGCAACACTGTCTAAGCATCTAGTAGAGACGCATCTATCTCTGACACTGTGAGGACAGAGGGACCCATAAAAGCGATGAAATGACCATGATTCAGCTGCTCACTACATCTGCTGCTTGAAAAGAAAAATAAATTAGCTTAGCCACAGCATGTTCTTCTCTGTATGATACTACATACAATCAGGTGTCTGACAAATGTTTTTTTGGCATCTACTATGTGATCACAAAGCTTAGTGTTGATCAACCAATTTGAGAAAACCCTTGTTCACAGAACCAGTAAAATGTGCAGAGAGAGACCAGCACACATAGAAAGCACAATTATTTAGCAAAATATATATTAAACAGTGGCAACCAGAGGCCATAAAAAAGAGTCAGAATGTATAGAAAATGAAAAATGATTTGTTGACACAGATTTGCTATAGATGTGGGATCTATAAGAATCCTCACTGGATGATATGGGTCATGAGTGATGACAAATAAGGACACTGGGAGCAGATGGAGGAGTCAAGGCCAGAGTGACATATTACAGAAATAAGACAGCAACAGCATATATTGATTTCCTGTTGCACATAGCAGATTACTGCAGTCTTGAGGAGGAGTTAACTAGGTCCACTGCTCAGGGTATCACAAGGATGCAATCAAGGTGTCATCTGGCTGGTCCCCACCTGGAGACTCGGGGTGCTCTTCTAAGTCATGTGGCTGTTGTCAGGAATCCTTTACCTAGCTGGAAAGTCATGCGCACTGTGTCTTCCAGGTAGCACGAGAGAGTCTTTCTGACACTTCACCTTCTTCAAAGCGCTCACCTCATTAGGTCAGGCTGCCCAGGGGAGTTTCCCTTTTGATTAACACAGTCAACTGACTGGTAACCTAATCATAGGGGTGATAATCCTTCAGATTTACTGGCCCCAACCACAATCAAATGGAGGGGACTTCACAGGGTATGGGCACCATAGGGCAGGAATCTTAGAGGCCACATCAGCATTTAAGCTTGGGGCCAGACAAAAAGTCTCTAAAAGATCACCTTCGCAGTTAGCTGTCATTGTCCTACATGTATCTGTTTGCCCTGCGTGGAAGAGACTTGCAGTATTTTGGGGTAAGTTTCTAGAATTGGACCACTTAGGTTCAAATCCAGACTCCACTTCTTCATAGCTGTATAAGCTCAGGAAAGCAACGGAACCTCTCCGGTGGCAACCATGAAGAGTTCACTCAAAGGGTTTTTACTTGTCCTCTGTAGATAATATTAAGTAAATGATGGTTTGAAAGTAGTACAAATGTGACCAGTTAGTACATATAATTGTAGAGAAAATTTCTTAGTTTCTGGTTGTGCTTTCTTTTCCTTGGGAATTAAGCAAACGAGATCAAGCGTCAGCTTGTCTATGAATAGCAAATATTGTGATTAGACTAAAAAGGTAATGACCTTAGCTTATTCTGTACTGAAGACCACAGACTATTTCAGTGTTTTGGGCACGAGTAGACCCTGATTTGTTAAATTAAATTAAGCACTTGAGCCCATAAGTATTAGACCCCTGCTTCTAATGAGCAGGTCTTCAGAGTAACTAAGCCAATGAAAAGGCAGCCGTCTCTCCTTTCACTAGAAGGATGGGGCCGTGCGGAATATTCCCCCTACTTCCAATGTCCATGAAGAGGGGTGACTGACACAGTTATGGGCTGGTGCAACCTAAGTGGGCATCTTGCTAGTTCTGAAGACGTTCTTGATCCTCAGTTCTTTGTTTTATCCGCTTACTAACAGTGATACCATCCTCCAGGAGTCACGATCTTGACATCCACCAGAAAACACAGGATTTCAGAGAAGAAACCTGATTATGGATGTGTCCTAGCTAGGGGAAGAGGGTTGTGCACTGGGAAGGCAGACCTGCATCCCTGTCACTGCATCCTTGTTTGACTACGGCATCCCATCTTTCCTTTTGTAAGAGTGTAACTTCAAATGCTTGATGGGATGGGTCCACATAAGAATGTTATAAATAATTCAAATAGGCCTTTGTATTCTGAGGCAGAAACCATGGAAGCTGCAGTGTAGCAGCTGTTTTCATAATGCTTGAAGCTGGGTAGGTCTAGAGCATTGGTCCTCAGTCTTTGGTATGCAGGGTCTCATCCACAGAGTGCCAGGTGAGGTGGGGTTGACTTTAGGTATAAGGTAGATGGTCTTGAAACCAGACTTTGAAGAATGCTATTCTAAGACATCAGGCAGATTAGGTGGCTATAAGGATCTAGGCAAAGGCCATTGGGGCTAGACTATAGTCATGTTGGGGCTGAGGGGTGGGTGGGGCTGGATGCATTTTTGGTGTTTGTTAGTTCAGACTCTCCTGAGGCAACAAAACTTGTATCATTCTGAACAGATACTTAGCAGAAAAATTTTCTCTGCCCCTCAGTCTCTTTCAGCTCTGAGAGCCTGCATTTTATCATTTAGACATAGAACAGAACATTCTATAATGCAAGGTAACAACATAATGCAGCTAAATAACACAATAACGACTCCCTTAACCTATATCTGTAGGATTACTTATATCTATGTTCAGCAGAGGGAAAGAAAAGTCACCCAACTCACAGGAAAACTTCCAAGCTTACAAAATGGCAACAAATATGAGTGAACTACAACTGCTCAAGAAATATATAGTAGCCACAAAAGTAAGAAATTAGTTTTTTTAAAATGACAGTATTTTCATTCACTAACTAGAGGGAATTATAAAGCCTCTTGGTAATTTTTATTATTTTTCTTAGCAGTAAAATTTCCATCTTGAGAAGTCCTTGAGGAGGCTGAAAAATTTAGAATGGAGAAAAAATAAAAGTGAGAATTAATGGATTCGGACTCTTTCCTTGTGATGACAAGCATCGTGAGGACTCCAGTGTACACACTCTGGATCCTTACAGATAAGTATGAAGTTTATCTCCACAGAGGGCTCTTTTCTCCTAGAGCCGTGATTTTCAGCCCGTGCGCCGTGGCAGACACATGATGTGGCACAAGAATTTTTAAAACATACAATACCTGACTGCTTCGTCAGGGCACTGACCTCTTTTCCTCAGATTGTCAGAAAAATGACAATAGCCATGTGGTGTGAATGAATCAAAATTATACCTATTTCTTTGTCGGACTAGTAAACAGTAAATTTTTGGTGTGCCACAGAACTTAAGTAATTAGTTTATATGTGCCATGAGATGATGAAGGTTGAAAATCACTGTCCCAGAGGGTAGAGCTGCTCTGTGATTCAGAGGCCTGGCTATTACAGTTGGGCCAGGAGGTTTGAAACAGAACATCTGATAGACCCTTTGCAGGCCTGTCCCTTCTGGACGCAGTTATTTCTGGAGCTGCTGGAGTCTCCGTGGTTGGCAACGCCATGTGTGAAGGGCAGTGATCCAGAGGGAACTTGGTTTTCACTCAGAACTGCCTTGTGCAACTTCAGCCTAGCTAGGTAACCTCCTTGCACTTCACTTTCTGACACTTGAAGTTGAAGCAGCTAGGTTAGCGAGACCTAAAGACCCTCCCATCTCTGCTACTTTATTATCTGAGTTTAAATGGGGGAAATCAGAGTAATCAAGAATTATGATATCCAAGTATTAGAATGAAAGCCCCAAGTTCCTCTGTAATCTTGTCTCTGCCTACCCAGTCAACTCATTTCTAAACATTTCCCTTCTGGCTCAATATATTCCATAGTCCCAGTTTTCCCCCAACACAAGGTCTTAGCATATTCTACTTCCTCCTCTGTGAGACTCTTGCACAGGCCTTACTTGGCTATCCTCTGTGACAAATGTCACTACCTCAGGGAGGCTCTTCTTGACTCAGTCTAAGTTAGATTCTCAGTAAGTATTCCTTTCTATAACAATGTATCTTTTTCATTTACACCAGCATTAAAGTTGACATATATATCTAACTGTGTTTTATTTGTTAAGTGTGTTTTTCTTCAGAAGACTGTAGGTTCCTCAAGGACAGGGGTGGTGCCCACTATGTTCAATAATGGATCTGTTGCCTAGTGCTAGAAACATAGAGCTACATCTTAAATAGAAGCCAAGTGAATGAATGAATGAATGAATGAGTCACTGCAGTTCTTTTCTCCACTCCAACATCTGAAACAAAATGCTCCCAATCCATTTAATCAATGAGATGTGCACCTTCTATCTTTTCTCTCTGCTCATAAAGGTATCCTGGGGTCTCAATTCCTTTGATGCCCCCCATCCAGGCCTATACCTCCTTGTAATTTATTCACAGAAGGTTTCCTTTCTTCCTTTAACTCCCAGAGATTAAAAAAGAAGATATTCCTCCTTTATGTTCTCCTTACATATTTCATGAACAAATAAGATTCCCTGTTGCACAATCTTCCTATTGTTGCTGCAACAAATTATCACAAATTTGGTGGTCTAAACAACACAAAATTATTATTGTACAGTTTTTGGATCGTTCTGACCTCCACTTCTGTAGTTCTATCCCATGCAAGGTAACATTCACCGGTCCTGGGGATTAGGACATGGGCTTCTTTCTCTGAGGGGTGAAGTGACATTATTCTACATACTATACCTGCACTTTCTACCAATCCACCTTTCAGCACAGAATATTCATACCTGACTAAACCTTCCACAGCCTCACTTCTATTTTTTCCCCTTCTCTCCATCATAAAAATTTTGCAAGACTATTACTCCACCACTGAGGAGGCTATGCGACAGGCATTTGTATTTTACATATCTGACTTTCATAGTTACAACTATTTGCTAAAATCTGGAGAGTCCATTGCATTTTGCATGATTTTGCTGAGGCATGCATTTTAATCAAAAACACTGGAAATAAGAGTCTTAATGAGAGGGAAAACTCAGTCCACTCTACATTCAACGTCTACATTTAATATAGCTCTTTCAAATACTTACTGTAATGTTATCTGGCAAAATTTACATTCTGTAGTATAGCCATGTTTGCAGCACTTCAGAAAATCTATTATTCATAAATATCCGAGATGTAGTGAACAAAAAACATAATTATCTATGCCTAACAAATACCAACGTATATTCATTAGGCTCTATTATATGTAATTCACACTTGACCTTATGATTTATTATCACAGTAACCCTGGTAGAAAAGTTTTGCAGGCAGAAAACAGAGATTCAGAGACAATCTGTAGCTTACTGCCCAGCAAAGGGTGGAGCCAGGATTTGAAACCATTTGGGACAACAATTAAGTTCTATCTACTACTCCAAATATCCAGATGTACTTATGTGGTTTCCTTTTGTTAATTTTGTCATGTAAAATCACTGCAGCTTCCAGGTGGCAGAAGCTCTGGGCTCAGCAGATTGGGTCCTAATTAGGGCCTATTGTGTAGTTGACACTCTTCCTCTGGAGACACAGATAAAGGCCTCTGACAACTTCAGGAGCTGCCCTCACATAAGGCAACTGGGTATTTTTTACAGCAAAAGAAATTTCATATCTTTGCAAAATTATTTTTTCTCAGCATACAAAGATGGGGAAGAGCAGAAAACAGGAAATAGTTCCAATTTTAGCTGAGCATCATTTTAGATTTAGGAAGAAAAATATGATGAGAAAAAAAATAGACATCTTTACAGCATGAAGTGTAGGGTGGCTGCCTGAATAGGCAGGTAAGCTCACCCAGGGTCAGAGAATTGAGGAATCTAATTAGCAACGAGATCTCGCAGGCCCTAAACCTGACTGGCGAGGATGAAGCTATGTGAGCTCCGTGGAGTTCCAGCACGGCCTACAGCACTGTCCGACATGTCACCCTCTCTGTGAAAGCCGAAGAACAAATTAACTTCATAGGTGAAATTTTCCCCAAGTATCCATTCTTCTAGCTAGTCCCCAATCAATTATTAAAATGTACTTTTCAAAAGGTTAAAAACATAACCAACACGTAAGTGTAAAATGAGCACCTGTCAAAGATTTCAAAAACCAGCAAGAAACCAGTTCCAAATACGGTGGGGGGAGAACAGAGACTTACAGGCAATTTAACAAAGAACTGTAAGGATGAGACCACAGCGTTGGACAAAAAGTTAGTGCATAGCCAACAGGACACTAAACTGTTAATTTTTAGGTTTATTTTTTTCCCACCAGTGAGAAATTATTATCACCCCTGCTGGACAAAAATGTTTAAGTTAATTCCTCACCCAGAGCAGGGTTTCTCAGATTGGCTGGCACTAAGGACACTTTGTTGGGGGGGCTGCCCTGTGCCCTGTAGGATGTTTAAAGCAGTTCTAGCCAGTAGCACACCTCCCCCCCATCATGACAACCCAGAATGTCTCCAGATGTTGCCATTTGGCTCCTCAGGGGCAAGTAGTACTGTTTTACAGAGATCAAGACTGTCAAAATGTATCCAAAATTTGCATATAGGCCAAGGAGGCCACAGGGCTTCTTGCTACCTTTGAGTTTCTTTGGGCTACTTTACTTGAGTCCCCAGGCAGTGATTCTCAGTCAGGGATGGTTTTATGCTATACTTTTTCTAGTGCTAACCTACACTACTGATTTTCTGCTCAGTTCTGCTTCTCATTATGTTCCACCATTACCTGGAGAGAGAAAAAATGCTAATTTAACAATATCTTTGCAAAATAATATCCAGGTTTTAAAGCATGCAGTAAATTGTGAGTAGCCATTTTTAGTTTTCTTTTTAGATTTTAATTGTTTTATCTTTAATCCTGTTCTACACATTGGAGTCAGAATGTTAGGCAAGGACTATAATTAAATACAGTGTTAGCTATTCACTTCTCATTTACTGGTGGTACCATTTCCCAATAGAACTAAATCCTCTTGAATTTCTCCACATTAAGTATAGAGAAAAGATTATGAACTTTTTGACCTTTGGTGACAATAATTATAATGAAGACACAGGTCACCAATCCTCTTTCTAAGACCCTCAAAGATAAATGGCCTTCCAAATTCAGAATTTTAAAAATTTTAGACAGCTGATATGGTACATATTACTGATCACTCCCAGCAACATCTGGGGCAGCGTCCCACAATTAAGCACTTTAATATTTCTACGGCTAAATAAATGGACATACGCATCAAATGGAATAAAAAGCTATAAATAGCCTCACATCATTTCAGCTCAGGCTTTGCTACTAAATGAGTTTGTGCCAAATGTATGAAAAAGGATTTTGGTTTTCAGAGCTTTTCGGATATCGGAACTTTAAATTAGGAATGCTAGATCTGGAATAGTAATAATAGCACAACAACAGTACCTAATACTTAAGAGTATTTACTACGGTGCAGGCCCTGGAGTATATTCCATGTGATTAGATCATTTCAACCTCCCACAACCTACCAGGTACCTTTATTACCATCCCTGTTACACTGATGCAGTTTGAAGAATTAGGCACTAGCTCAAGGTCATACAAGATTTAGACCTAGGACATCTGTTCCACAGCCCAGGCTCCGAAGAAGGGCTACAAACTGAAACCTAACAACTCTGGCCCCATTTACGACTCGGCCTTTGCCTTTTGCTCTGCCTGTCCACAGGCCCACAGGCGATGGGTCAAGGACGTGATGTCAGCCAGTGAAGGGCAGCGCATTATGCTCCTGCATGCCCTAGATATGTTCAGGCAAATATGCCTTGAGCACAACGGGCTCACTCTACTCAGATTCACAGGCTTCCTCTTCCAGGTTATTTCACTTAAAGCTTCCTATTAAGGATCTCATAAGCACAAATAGGGCACTCAGTATGTCCACAGAGAAAAAGCTGGGAGTCGCTATTTCAGCTGTTTCCAGATATACTTCTCCTCCTGACATAGACTTCGCGAGAGTTATAATCACACGGCACTTTCACGAAATGCTTCCCAAATGATTTTATTAAAAATTCTAAGTGAGAAAAGTCAGCTGAAGGATCAACCCAAAGATAACCTGATTGGGAGCAATAGAGTGGCTAGAATATGAGCCTGCCCCTTATGGAACATTTATAAGTAGGCTTCTTATATCTGTCTTTTTTGGGATTACAAATATATATATTTTGCCTGTCACTGTGCTCATAATTTTCAAGTGCTTTTCAAATCGCTTAAGTGTTTTGTATTCTCACTAAGCAATGCCATCAGCCTTGCCTCTATGACTACAGAGCTATGGTGCCATTCACCTCTATGATCCCCTTTAGTCCTCACTTTTGAGACTATTAACTAGTCCTTGGACTAGTTAACTAGTTCTAGTGTCTACGAAGTAGGACACTATTACATGGTCTATCTTTTTCCGTTACTTTATTTTCAAATAATTTTATCTTTTATATCTACCATGTGCCTCCTATAGGCAGCATATGGTTAAATATATTTTTTTAATCTAATCTGACAAATTGCATTTTGATTAGATTGTTTAATTCATTCACATTTTTAAAAGAGCCTTATTGAGATATACCTGTTGTTCATGTTTTTAAAGTGTACAATTCAGTGGTTTTTGGTATATTTACGAGGCTGAACAGCAATCAACACCATATAATTCCAGAACATTTCATCACCCTAAAAGGAAACCCCATACTCTTACCTCAGCCCACGGCAAACATTAACCTTCCCTTTATATGGATTATCTTGCTCTGCACATTTCACATAAACGGAATCACATAAGATGTGGCATTTTGTGTCTGTCTTCTTTCATTTAGCATAATTTTTCAAGGTTCATCCATCTATAGAATGTGTAAGTACTTCATTTCTTTTATGGCCAAATAATATTATATGGATGAACCACATTTTATGTATCCATTTATCAGTTCATGAACATTTAGGTTGTTTCCGCCTATTGGCTACAATACATAAGGATGCTATAAACATTCATGGACAAGTTTTTATATGTGAAAATAGGTTTTCAATTCTATTGGTATATTCCTAGTTGTGGAATTGCTGGGTCATATGGTAACTCCACGTTTAACATTTTGAGGAACTGCCAAATTGTTTTTAAAAGTGTATATACCATTTTACATTTCCATCAGCAATGTATGAATGTTCGGATTTTTCCACATTCTCACCAACATTATTATCCATATTTTGTTTATTGCAACCATCATAGGGCACATAAAGTGGTATCTCATTATGGTTTTGTTTGCATTTCCATAAAGACTAATGATGTTGAACACCTTTTCATGCAATTATTGGCTATTACGTTCCTTGGAGAAAGGTCTATTCAAATCCTTTGCCTAATTACTAATTAGGTTATATGTCTTTTTATTGTTGATTGGTAAGATATCTTGATATGAGTCCTTTATCATAAGTAGGACATACAAATATTCTCCCATTCTGTGGGCTGCCTTTTCACCTTTTTATGGTGTTTTTATAAAAGTTTTTATTTTATTTCGATTAATTCTCATTTATTTTTTTATGAGTGAGGTTTTGGTGTCATATCTAAGAAATCAATCCATAGTCTAATGCCACAAAGATTTATTCCTATGTTTTCTTTGAAGAATTTTATAGTTCAATCTCTCAAATTTATTTCTATAATGTGCTTTGAGTTAAATATTGTATATTGTTTGCAATAGGGGTCTGACTTCATTCTTTTATGGATATCTATTTTTCTTGGCACCATTTGTTGAAAATGCTTTTCTTTCCCCATTGAATTATCTGAGTACCTTTGGCAAAATCAATTGATCAGAATGTAAGGGATTATTTCTGGATTTTCAGTTCTAATTCCAATGATCTATATTCATATCTGTAAGCCAATTCCACACTATCTTGATTATTATAGCTTTGTAGTAAGTTTTGAAATTGGAAAATGTTAATTCTCCAACTTTGTTCTTTTTTTAAAAATATGTCTTTATTGATTTCAGAGAGAGGAAGGGAGAGGGAGAGAGATAGAAACATCAGTGATGAGAGAGAGTCACTGATTGGCTGCCTCCCACATGCCCCCCACTGGGGATCAAGCCCACAACCCGGGCATGTGCCCTGACCGGGAATCGAACCTCAATCTCCTGGATCATAGATCAATGTTCAACCTCTGAGCTATGCAGTGTGGGCTGTTCTTCTTTTCCAAGATTGTTTTGACTATACTGGGTTTCTGAATTTCTATAAATTTAGGATCCATTTGTCCATTTCTGCAAAATGAGGCACTTGGTATTTTCATTTGGGAAGTGTTCCGACTGTAAAATATTTAATCTAACCATGAACATGGCTTATGTTTCCAATTACTTAGTTCTTGTTAAAGTCTTTCAATGATGCTTTATAATTTTCAGTGTAAAGTCTTGCAGTAATTAGTTAAATTTATTCCTAAATAGTTATAATTTTTACAATATTATAAATGGAATTGCTTTCTTCATATTTTTGATCATTCAAAAATAGCAGTTTTAGCTTCATGTACCTGGGGCTTTGTTTCCAGGTGCATATATGGACAACTGTTACACTTGTCTAATGGTTTGACCTTATTACTACTATAAATTCTTATTTTTCTCCAGTGAAAATTTTTGTCTTAGTCTATTTTGACTGGTTTTAGTATAGTCATTCCAATTCTTTTTGGGTACTGTTTGCATGATATACTTTTTTCTTCCTTTTTCTTTCAACTTGTGTGTTTGAATCTAAAGTGTTTCCCTTGTAGATGGCATGTGGTTTAATCATAGGGTTTTTTAGATCCATTCTCCAAAAATTTCGATCAGAAAATGTAGTGAATTTATGTAATTACTAATAAGGTAAGATTTGCAGGGACCATTTTGCTATGTTTCCGGTGTGCCTTATGTCTTTCCTGATTTCTATGCCTCCATTACTGCCATCTTTCATGTCAAAGAGATATGTCCAAATATACCATCTTATTTCTCTTATTTCTTTTACTATATGTTTTTGAGTTATTTTCTTATTGGTTGCCCTGCATATTACAACAGATATCTTTCCTTAAAATAATATCAACTTAATATCAATGGTATATGAAAACTTTGCTCCATATAGCTCTCTGTTCCTTTACTCCTGCTCTGAACTATTATATCATATTACAAATACATATTTACACATTATAAGCCCATTTTACTATTTTTTTGCTATTACAGCAGTTGTCTTAGAAGTAAGAGGGGAGAAAAAACAAGTTACAAAAATAACATGTATCCTCTTTTATATTTACTTATTTATTTACCTTTACCAGCGCTCTTTATTGCCACCTGTGGGTTAAAGTTTTTGTTGGTTGCCCTTCATTTCAACTAGAAGAACTCTATTATTTCCTGTAGGAAATGTCTTCTAGTGACAAATTACCTTCAGTTTTGTCTTTTGTTTATTAGGAAATGTCTTAATTTCAACTTTGTTTTTTGCTAGATATACAATTCTTCGTTGACAGTCTTTTTATTTCATCACTTTATGTCATTCTACTGACTTCTGTTGTCCATGATTTCTAATGAGAAGGCGGCTGCTAATTTTACTGAGAAAGACTTGTACAGGATTAGTTTATATTCTCTTGCTGCTTTTAAGATTCTATTTCAGCTTTGTCTGCTGACAGTTTGACTACGATGCATGTTGGTGGCCATCTCTTTGAGTTTATCCTACTTTGGAATTTTGCTGAGCTCATTGAGTAAGCATATTAATGTTTTCCATCAAATTTGTGAGGTTTTCAGCCAATATTTCTTCAAATACTGCTTTCTGTCCTGTTCTCTTTCTCTTCCTCATTTGGTAGGCTTACAGTTGTGAGTCCCTGAAACAGTTTATTCTTGTATTATTTTCCAAACGAACAACTATAAAACTACTTTTGCCCACCCCTGTATATGTAGTTGTACTTAATGATTTCCCAAGGTCTCTGAATATCTTCATTTTTCTGTTCCCTTTTCCCTGTGTTCTTTCCATTAAGTAATCTCAAAAGATCTGTCTTCAAGCTCACTGATTCTTTTTCCTGCTATTTTCTGTTGACCTGCTCTAATACATTTTTCGTTTCCATTATTGTACTTTTCAACACCAGAATTTCTATTTAGTTCATTTTAATAATTTTTGTCTACTGATATTGCTTGTTTGGTGAGACATTGCTGTATTTTCCTTTAAATTTTTGTGTATATGTTTCTTTAGTTCTTTGAACTAACAGCTGTTTTGTAATCATTTTCTGCTAAGTTCAAAATGTGGACCTTCTCAAAAGAAGTTTCTGTTGCCTGAATTTCTCCCTGTATTATGGGTCACATGTTCCTGGTACTTCCTTTTCATGACTGACTCAAAATTATTTTTGAAAACTAGACTTTTTCTTTTGATACTTTTATATTAATATAATCCACACCTTCCTAAAGTTTGTTGTTATTGTGTACTTGTTTATTTATTTGGCAACTTGGATTGACTAGTCCATGAAATCTATTTCCCCCGCATTGTGCATTCGGAGGTCACATGAATCTTTTACTCTCCTCCGTGTTAGCATCTTGCCAAACTATATTACAATATTATAAGAATATCGACATTGCTAATACAGTCAAGATACAGAACATTCTTATCACCACAAGAGCTCATGTTTCCCTGCTATGCCATACCCATTTCTTTCTCATCTCCCACTACCTCCTTAGTGTTTCACAATTACTAACCTGTTCGCTATTTCTAAAATCATGTCACTTCAAAAATGTTATAAAACTACAATCATATAGTGTATAAACTTTTGAGATTAGCCTTTTTAAGAATTCTCTGGAAAATCATTCAAGTTACTGCATGCATCAGTAGTTTGTTCCTTATTATTGCTGAGTAGTATCCCATAATGTGGATCTACCACAGTTTATAACCCATCGCTTATTGAAGAATATGTGGGCTTATTCCAGGTTGGGGTTCTTACAAATAAAGCTGACATATGATTCACAATCAGTTTTGCATAAACTTAAGTTTGCATTACTCTGGGATAAATGCTCAAGAGTGCAATTGGTGGTTCATAGGGTAATTGCAAGTTTAACTCTATAATAAATAGCCCATTTTTTCAGAGTCGATAAGCAGTTTACGTTCCCACCAGCAAGGCATATTTGACAGCATCTGGTGGTGTCACTATTTCTTATTTTATCCATTCTGATTGGTAAGTAGCAGTGTTTTATTGCGGTCTTAATCGAATGATGTTGAACCTCTTTTCGTGTGCTTATTTGCCATCTGTATGCTCTCATCACTGAAATGTCTATTCATGTTTGCTGGCTATGTTCCAATTGGATTATTAGTTTTATTCCTGATGAGTTACTTGAGTTCCTAATATACTCTCGGTAGGTAGTTTGTAAATATTTTCTTCCAGCTTATAGCTAATCTTGCTTTACTTCTCACATAGTTTCAAAAAGCAAAAGTTTGTCATTTTGATGTGGTTCAAGCTATCAATTTCAACATTTACACATTGCAGTTTCAGTATCGAGTGTAAGAATTCTGTGCATAGACTGGTGCTGGAGATGCTCTCCCCTATGTTTTTTCCTAAAAGTTTTATAGTTTTACACTTGGGTGTATATTCCATTTTAAGTTAATATTGGTGAAAGGCGTTAGGTTTGGTTGAGGTTCTTTTTTTTTTTTCCTTGAGAGGGAAGAAACTATTTATATCCAGTGTTCCAGCATCATTTGTTGAAAATTCTATCCTTGCTCCATTGAATTGCTTTTTCCACTTGGGTCAAAAATCTGCTGGGTTTGTTTAGATCTATATCTGGGTTCTTTGTTAGGTTCTATTATCTATGTGTCTATATCTCTGCCAATAACACACTCTTATAGCTACATAATGAGTCTTCAACAGAGATAGATGTGATCCATCCTACTTTTTCTTCCTTGCAAAAGTTGTTTTAGCAATTATAAAGCCTGTGCTTGTCATATAAATTTTAGAATAAGGTTGTCTAGGTCTACAAAAAACAGCAACAGGCATGTTTTGCAGAAACTGCATTAGATTTACATATCAAGATGGGGAAATATCTTTAATATCTCTTCTTTCTCTTATTTAGATTGGATAATTCCTATTGATCTATCTTCAATTCACTTATTTTTCCTTCTACTATCTTCAACTGCTGTGAGTCCCTCTAATGAATTTTTCATTTCAGTTACTGTATTCTACCACTCTAGATTTTTATTTCTCCTTTTTTATATTATATGCATACTTACTGAGATTTTTTTATTGGTTAATCCATTGTTGCCGTACTTTCTTATATTCTTTTTAAAAATTTTAAAATTAATTTGAAAGAGAGAGAGAGAAAAATCATCATTTTTTTGGTTCCACTTATTTATGCATTCATTGGTTGATTCTTGAATGTGCCATGACCTGGGATTTAACCTGTAACCTTGGTGTATTGGGACATCTTCCTAACCAACTGAGATAACTGGCCTGGGCCCTTTTATTCCTGTAAACATGATTTCCCTTAGTTCTTAGAGCATTTTATAATATCAGTGTGGAACTCTTTGTCTGCCAAGTCCAACATCTGGACATACTCAGAGATATTTGCTGTCCCTCCCTCACCCCACAATGTAGCTCATATTCCTGATTTTCTGCAGGTGTTTTATATATATACATAATTTTTAAAATTGAATTTATTGACTTTATTGGGTGACATTGGTAAATAAAATCATATAGGTTTCAGGTGTACAATTCTATAATACATCATCTGTATACTGTATTGTGTGTTCACCACCCCAAGTCAGGTCTCCTTCCATCACTATTTATCCCCCTTTTCCCCTCTCCTACCTTCCTCCACTCCCTTTTCCCTCTGGTAATCACCATATTGTTGTCTGTCTATGAGGATTTTTTGTGTTGTTGTTTGTTTGTTTTTTTCTTAATCTCTTCACCTTTTTTACCCAGCCCCCCTAACCCCTCCTGTCTGATGGCTAATAGAGATATGAAAAGATGCTCAACATCACTAATCGACAGAGAAATACAAATTAAAACCACAATGAGATATCACCTTACACCTGTGAGAATGGCTACCATCAATAAATCAACAAACAACCAGTTTAGGCAAGGATGTAGAGAAAAGGGAGCCATCCTACACTGTTGGTGGGAATGCAGATTGGTGCAGCCACAGTAGAAAACAGTGTGAAATTACCTCAAAAAATTAAAAATGCAACTTCCTTATGACCAGGAGATTTCATTTCTGGGAATATATCTGAAGAAACCCAAAACACTAATTTGAAAAAATATATACACCTTTATGTTCATTGTAGCATTATTTGCAATAGCCAAGATTTGGAAGTAGCCCGTGTCCATCAATAGATAAAAAAGCTGTGGTACATTTGCACAATGGAATACTACTTGGCCATGAAAAAGAAGGAACTCTTACCATTTATACAGCATGGATGGACCTGGAAAGTATTATACTAAGTGAAATAAGCCAGTCAGAGAAAGACAAGTACCATATGATTTTTCTTATATGTGGAATCTAAGGTCTCATATATTTTTAAAACTGGACATTTTATAAAATATATTATCACAGCTATGGATTATGGTTTTCCCCCTAAAGATTATAATTACTGCTGTTTCTTGTTTATTTCTTTAATTGCTTGCTTGGAATAAATCTGTGAAATCTATCTACTCTGTATTCTATGATCCCTGATGTCTCTGAAGTTTTTTACCCTGTTTTTATTCTTAAGCTTGTATTTTTGTTCTGTTTTTGTTGTCATTGTTCCATTGTATTGAATTTACTAGTGTCACACTAGTTAACAAAATTATACAAGTTCAGGTGCACAATTCTACAACACGTCATCTGTACACTGTATTTGTGTTCACCACCCCAAGTCACGATTTCCTGAGGGTTTTTTTCCATGTCTGTGTCATGTAATGATTAGTTAATAATTGGAGAATAATTGCCCTCAAATGCCTCGGGCCAGAAAGTTCTGTGTCCTCTGGTGATCAATCTTTGGGTAGGGGGTAAATTTAAACTTCAGGCAATTCTGATATGCTCCCTGGGTTTTACTTGAAACTAGGCCTTTTAGAGTCTCCTATGCACATGTGTTCAGTCTCAGCATTGGCAGGTGTGTGTCCGAATAGCTTGGGCCTTCTTAGTTCTGAGCTGTGCACACATGTCCCAACTAAATCCATAACCTCTGGCTAATAGATCTAACCTGACACTGAGAGGACACTTCTACTGATAGTGCCAGAGGATATGGGCATTGCTCACTGCTAAGAATCAAGTGGGTCCCTTTGATGGCAGATGAAGTCTTCCACTACCTATTTCCTGCCCTGCCCTGCCCTGCCCTGCCCTGGTCCAACTCCTGCACCAATCAAGCTAAGGGGAAGAGAGCACTCCCAGGCCAGAACACCACAGATTCCCCTCTCCTTTACTGAAACTCAGCAGTTTTTAAAGCATAAATGCTTCTCAGATTGTTGATTATTTTAACTGATTTTCAGAGCACTGAAATGGTTGTTTTCCCCAGTTTTGCCTCACTTTATAGTTGCTTTGTGGAGAAAGAATTTGCTGATCTCCTTACTCGGCCATAGTACAAGATTTGGTGTGGAATTCTGTTAGAGTGAATCAGGATTCCCTTTAGTGTAGAGATCATTTAGTCCCAGTAATAATTCAATGTCTTTATTTTTTACTTATACTTTATGTACTATAAAATTTACTCTGTTGAAGTGTACAATTCAGTGGGATTTTTTTGTATATTCACAAGCTTATGCATCCACCACCACTATCTAATTCTACAAAATGTTTATCACCCCAAAAAGAAACTCCACATCTCATACTATGTATTAGTAATTGCACATTCCTCTCTCCTTCCAACCTCTGCTAACCATTTATTTTCTTAATCATTTATTTTGACTATTCTGGACATTTCATATAAATGAAATCATATAATATGTGGCCTTTTGTGTCTGCCTTCTTTCACATAGCATATTTTCAAGGTTCACCATGGTGTAGCATACATCAAAATTTCAATTCCTCCTATAGGCTGAACAAATATTCCATCATATGTATATACTACATTTATTTATTAATTCACTAGTTAATGGTCATTTGGCTTGTTTCTACTTTTGGTTACTATAAATAATGTTGTTATAAACATCTGTGTACATGTTTTTGAGTGAACTTATGTTATCAGATTTCTTGGGTCTATACCTAGAAGTGGAAATGCTATCAATGAAATGCTCTTCTGAGATTTCCATCCAAACATCACAAATTTTATGAGGTCTTTCCATTCTGTCTGGTGGGAATGTGAACTATTCTTAACCTCTACGAGGTCCAAATATTGTTTGAACCCTTACTTTCCAGTGGTTCATTCCAAGGTCTTTGGGTAGTTTCTTCCAATGCATGCATAAATCTATACTCAGACAGAGATCACCAGAGCTTTGTGTTCCCTTCCCTCTAGTACATTTCCCCATGAACTTGAACAGCTTTGCCTGACTTCTGATTTCTTTCTTCTCTACTCAGCAACAGTGCTGATTTGTTTGGGTTCCTCTGCTCTGTTCTTCCTCCAGGGATCTGCCTCCAAACTATAAGCTAGGGCAAATACAGGGTTTACCTTGTTTATTATGCTTCTCTTAGAAACCAGAGTCCTCTGATGTCTGCTGCCAAAGTCTGAAAACTATTGTTTTCTATATTCTTTTAGAGGCTTTCTAATTTTTGAGGTGGAAGGATAATTTTAGTTCCTGTTACAATATTGTGATAAGAAGCAAAAGTGTCTTGAGTTTTATTAATTTAATTTTAAAGAGTAGATTAAAGCTCAGGGAATGTACTCATCACTTCCTTATTGATTACCTGCAAAGTTCTAAAAAATGTCCCAGGCCCTGAGAATTCAACATTAAACAGGACTCAGCTCATATCCTCAAGGAGTTCCAACTTAGGGAACTATAAAGACCTTCAAATACTTTTTATTATGGTAAATAACCCAACTGGACCTTAAAGAGGTGTCTTTAATACCAAACGTGTTTTTTTCTCCCTCAGGAACCTTTATTCTTAAACCTCTGCTTTTCTATCCTCCCAAATATACCTAAGGAATCTCATATATTTTCACAAATAATGGTGTTCAATAATTGTGGTGGTTTTCAAATAGGAGAAGGAAAGGGAATTTCTCCTCCAAAGAGAGAAGTTGTGTTTGTTTTCGTTTGTTAGTTGTTGGGTTTTTTGTTTTTTTGTTTGTTTGTTTGTAAATATATCTTTATTGATTTCAGAGAGAGGAAGGGAGAGGGAGAGAGAAACATCAATGATGAGAGTCATTGATCGAGCCCACAACCCGGGGCATGTGCCCTGACCGGGAATTGAGCCCTGATCACCTGGATCCCAGGTCAACGCTCAACCGCTGAGCCACGGCCGGCCGGGCTGTTGTTGGTTTTTTTAAAATCAGAATCAATAGCAGGGAATTTTCTTAAAAAAAACAACCTTCATGCAATTATGTAATGCTCTTTCCCCAGGGAGGTAAAATGTAGTCTCCCCATGACTCTCCCCCAGACGCACAGAGATGGGTGCAGACAATCATGCTCTGTGATGTAACTAGCGTATCAGTGCTGTGTTGAATAAGGAACCACGGGCCCCATGTACCACATCCCACGGGGGCGTACTCGGGGGACAGAGCGTAACTATAAGGGGAGAGCACAAGGGAGTTTGCTGGAGGGATGAATGTATTCTGTAATCTGTGCGGATGATAACTTGAATATGTGCGTGTGTGCGCGTGTGTGTGTGTGTTAAATTCATAGAATGGTACAAAAAAAGGTCAATTTTACTTTATGATAATATTAAAAATAAAAATAATAATAATTTAAAGGGGAACCATGGACTCTGCTAGGAAGTTCTATTCATAAACAGCCTTATGAATTATTACATAACAACCAACACTAGGCTTTTAATAAATTAGAGTGACACAGAATAATCAAAAAGAAAAGAAACTCCTGCACTGGATTCAAAATATATTTTTTCAACAAGGCACATTTTTCAGAAAGGACTCTGGACTCAATTTTGTTTATATCTATGTTCAGACTGAGCAAGCCATTTCTAGCAATATATTAATTTGAGCAATATATCATGACTCCCTGCAAAGTAATTTAGATGGCCCATGCAGTTCATCATAAAAGTACTCAAACTTTATTTAAATAGATTATTCTCTTCAGATTAGTCTCAGCTACCACTGAAAAATTAAAGAAGATGCCTAGATCATGATTTTATAGAACAATAAATTATCCGATTGAGACATAGCAAGAGTGACTCGGTGTTTGTTCTGAACAGAAACATCCTTCATATCTTCCTTGAAAGGCCACATTTTCTTGGCTCAATACTTTTTAAAAATATTGATCTAAACGTGTATATTTGATATGCTGGACTTCACTTTCAAGGAATTGTCGCAGAGTTGTAACTGAAAACTGAAAAGTGGTTCATAGCAGTGGCCTTTTTAATCTATATTTACTATATATATCATTACTATATATATGAGAGAGAGAGAGAAAAGTTATCCCATAGATGGAAAGTCCTTTTAGATTGTCTCTCCTCCACTTCTGTTTGAAACCTACCACCTACTCCTGACTGATCCTCTTCTTCCAAGGTGATATATCAAAAGTGGAAACTTAATTCTCATTAACTTATTTATTTTTAAGACACAATCAAGAGAACCTCAATGGCTTTATATTTCTTAATGAGATAATGCTTTAACTTACAATATAAATACTCTCAGTCTGGCTGGTCAGTCTTACCATCTAAGGTTATTCTTATGGGATTATCAATATGGTTGCTGTTCAGAAAACATCTTGACACTGGTTCTCCTGCTCTCCTTTCTCAAGGTCAGATAATGAACACACCACTGAAGATTCCCCATAAAAATTTGAAAACAATGATTGAGAAATACTGTGGTAAAATGGAAAGAATATTTATTTGGCTGGGAATTAAACAAGGCAAGATTTGATTTCTACTTTTTGAGAAATAGCATGTTAGTTCTTTCTGAACTATAGTTTCCTCATATATAAAATGGAATATAAATATTACACAGGATTATGGTAAAGTCTAAATAAAATGTTTAAAAGTGAGATCTTTGGGTAGATCATTAATAGTTTATGTATTTTATCACATTATCCTGTAGAAATAACATGGATTTAAGAGCCAGACAGTTTCTCATTCAAATCTTAGTTCTACCACTTTCAAGCTATATGATTTGAGTAAGTGACTTATTTCCAAGCCTACCTCCTTTTGTGAAAAACAGGAATAATAATGTCATAGGGAGTGAGTGAAAAATGATATGTAATTTGACGTAAAACAGGCAAGGATGAGGTACTCAATAAATAGTGCTTATCATGACAAACATCGGGGAGAGGTTTAACAACCTCTTCAACAGAACATGTGTTGTGGTTTTGGGTTCACTGAATCTGGTCACATCTCTGATGAGTCTTTACTCAGGAGCCTGGTAGAGATCCAGAATGACATGCCATTAACACACAGGATACCCCTTCACAGGACATTACATTCTACCTGCTGCTTTCACATCACTGTAATATGTAGTGACATGGTGTGATTCATAGAAGAACAACACAGTTCTGGTTAAAGAGGGACTTGATAGCAGACAACTCGATAATTCCTTCCTAACCTCCAGAACCCCATATAAATGATCAAGGAATTGAAAAAAAATGAAGAAATATTTGAGGACCCAAAAATTACCCCTGAAAAGGCAGCTCAGCAAAATATTGGTAGAACCCCACTGATAATGCTTCATTTCCAAAGTCTGAAAAGCTTAGAAGCATAATCCATCACTTGAAACCACTTTGACAACTAGAGATTTGTATCCTTTGAGAGCATCTATTTATCTGGGAAGTTCCTGATTTTGGAGCCATTACCCTAAGCAAAAACGTGTTATCCTCTTAAAATAATGGGATTTTCTTGACATGTGATCGTAATCAGAAAGTTATGGAGACACAGCCACAGAATGAACCAATTCAGAATATTCACCACACAAGTGGACATGGACCAACAGCTAGCTCTGGCATAGTGGCATCTTCAATGTAGAAAAGTAAAACCCCACAATCCAAACAACACAAAAGATTATGTCCAAACTACCTATCAAAATCCTTAAGCTGTTGCACCCTAAACTGATTATATAAATTTGCATCAAACAAATAAATACCTTAGTACTTGAGAATAACTTCTGATAATAAGAAGGGGACCAGTAGTCACTTCAGCCATACCTTCCAGGGTCCCAGCTGAATAAATCCAATAAGACATTAGTGTTCATCTTAGAAAATGAAGGATCTTTCTCCTTAAATTTCTATATTGACTTTTCCATTAGGTTCGGGCATTAATCTACATACAGTAGATTTATTAAGAATTGCACAGAACCTATCTTGGCCCACAAGGAGGAACTCTAGGGCAATTCTACCACCTATTACAAATCCAGTCAGTGAGGATGACCTGAATGCCTTCCAGGAATGAGGAAGGTACAAGTCACTCTGTTCTCTGGAGGGAGGCAAGATACTGCCTGGTTCTCTCACAGGAAAAAAAAATCCCACAGGCACACATGGTTCCCCTGGAAAGAAAGTGCTGTTTATAAGTACTCTGACCCCAGTGGTTCCTGCCTCAGCAGAGGAATGTGCAGTCCCTAATGTGCAGTGCCTCCGGGGTGGCCTCCAGCCGGCTGGTAGGCCTCAGAGTTTCCAGATAGGTTCCAATAATTGAGTCCAGTGTTTATTTTTGGAAGGAGCACCTGAGGATAGTCAGTCTAATCTGTCCTGTTAATTCAACCCAACAAGGACGTGACATTGATTTGCTTCACAGAATGATGCATCTGGAGTGGGGATTATCATCTGGGGGGGTGTGGGCAATAAATAAACTGGGGCCATTCCTGCTATTTCCAATAGACTTCTCATGGTTAAGGGAAATGGTTAGCAAATCATGGTCAGAGCCATCCGATGGAGGACCGAAGATTAAGCAATTAATTACACATGGTAAGGCACTTGCTACAGTTAGAGATCCTCATCAGGGCGTTTTCCAAAAGATAGAGGTTATCAATGCCTCTCCTCCTTCCATGCTTCCATATTCCCAGTGGTCATTAGACCATCCTTATCCAAACCACACTCATGGCGCTTTTCCTTCAACACCGAAAACATCACTCGGGTGGCTATATCTTCACTTATTTACAATCACTTTTCCCTCAACATCAAAAACACCACTCAGGCGGCTATCTCTTCCCTTTTTTACAGTCAACCCCTACTTGCCCCTTTTGTCCAGAACAGTCACTAAGAATAAAAAGAGGGATAATAACAAAAAAATTCTTAGAAAATCCTAAGTTTAAATCTGTGTTAATTAAAAAGGAAATACAGATTTAATGACATTGGGAAGTTTTGACAACAAAAGATTAGTGAAAACAAGAGCAGAACAGTTTAATTTAATCCAAATTAGAAAAAAAGTCATAACCAAAAGACTGGAAAATATATCAAAATTTAATAGTAGTAATTCATAAGTTAATTTTATTTTGTAGCTTTAACATTCTGCATTTTTATTCTTTTAACATGTGTTATATATGCCATATGTGTATTTCCCTCAAGAGGGAAAAGCAACAAATGTTATTATAAAAATTCAAATAAAATCAGTGGAAAGTCCTATAACTTCCCACAAAAAAAATGGAAAGAAATCTATTTTAATATATTTTCCAATTGCTTCCATCTTTTATTTTAATACAGCTTTCTCTTCTTTTCTTTTTAAAACAATTCCTCTAAAGTGCCTGTGTCGTAGCGTCTCCTAGTGAAGTCTATGCCTCGATAGATTACCCGATTACCCGATTACCCGCTAGCAGGTGGCCGCGGGCAGCGCCTCTCAAGGATGGAGGGAAGGGGAGAGGCAGGCGGGGGAGCGAGGGGAGCCTCTGAAGGAGCAGGACTGGAAGGGGGGCCCGGGGGGCGAGTGGCGGCTGGGGCGCAGTGCCAAGGAGGTTCCAGGGGGCGGGTGTCTGAAATCAATGCTGCCCTCAGGGCGGCCCCTCCTGCAGGAATGGTCACCTGCTGCCCTGCCAGGGAAAGTCCCGGCCCCTGTGGAAACTCTGAGGCGAATTCAGGGAAGGGCTTTGGCCACCTCACTCCTTTGGCAGGCTTCTGGGCACCGCACTGCCAAGGCCTCCACAGTTTTGCTATGAGAATAGTCTTCAGATGGCTTTCAAAGACGTGGAAGTTCTTCCTCACACTGAAATTCCCCTTGAACGATGTTACCTGTACCCTGTGGACCTCTGCACCTGCACACGTTCTCTTAAAATCGGCAGAGAAGAGCCAACTTTAATACATCTCTTTCATCGGTGAATTTGGCAATGCGATGGGGCTTTGTAAGGAGACAGACAGACCTAAGGCCGATCCCGGGTTTGCCATTTATGTGCTGTATGACGTTAAAAAACTCCCGTCCTCCTCAAGAAAAGTCCTTTCCAGAGCAGTGTGGCAGAAACTTTCAAGCACGGTTTCTCAAGTTGGGGAGCCTTTTTTAGAAACTCCCCACAAGTGCAGCTGCATTTACACCATGTGAGCACATCCGGCATGTCTGGAAGCGCATGGGGTGGATACCGATCTACACCATGCCAATTAAGACCTTTCTTCCGGGAATCTGGCATTAGGTCACGCACTGGCACTGCAGCATGGTCAGCTTTCATCATGTGCCCATCAAAGCCCATGCACAGCAAGAGACCAGAGTTTGAATACAAAAGGCAAAACCAAGAGATAATTAGGAAGAGATACAGAAAGATACACAGATTGAGAATATCTGCCTGGTGCCTGATATCCTGGTTTCCTGGTATCAGTCCTGCTGTGACTTTTCCACAGGCCCAGGACATACTTCCCTGTTCCTATAATGAATTCCTTTTTATGCATAAGTTAGTTTAAATGGATTTCTGTTGCTTTTTACCGAAAGAGCTTTAAATCAAACAGACGGGGTCCTGATTAATAGGTGCTTTTCAGAATAAATGTATTTCCCTTAACTTTAGATTTCCTGGAGTCAGCTATTTTCTGAAAGTCATTTCTCCTTTTTATTTTTTTAACTTTCATTTAGCTGGCTCTGGCTGGATTATATTAACTGATTATAGCAATGTTTGGAGGAATGAGCAACACTCTTACACACATATCCCTTACTAGAGCCAAGTGTGGAGCAGAATGAAAGACAAAGATGAGCACCTGAGAAGGCATCACTAGCCAACGAGTGCCAAAAACTTGGCAAAAGAATCGTCAGCCGCAGGCCTCTGCTCGGGGTCACTCTAACAATTAAGGGGGGAATCTGACTTTAGAAATGATCTCATCAGTACAAAGTCATCCTCTAGTCAACAAGGGTAATTTAATTACATAGATACTCTTCCTTAAATACCATATTGATTACTGAATATTGTATCCTTTAACTTTTAGAAAACTTAAGTCATGGTGACATTGTGAGCAATGAAATTATAAATGATTGTAATTAGGTCAATGCAATATTGCCAATACAGCATGACAGATGGAGCCATCAACCGGGTGAGTAAACCGGCATCCTTCATACATAAAGCTGAAGCTACTATCCCCAAATTATCAGAGGTAATCTCTATGTTGTTTTCCCAGCAGTGGAAATGGCTTTGTGCTCTTTTATTGTGACTAGAACCTTCTTCTGTAAAGTGATTGCTAGGATTAGGGTGCAGGTTGCTAAACAGAGCAAAATTAATGGTCTATACACAGACTATTCTCTAATTTAAGTCCCAGACCCATGGTGCCATAATCACCTTCATTCTTTTTATCAAGATATGAGGAATCGCTCCCTTTTAATGAGGCGCCTTGGCTACTAAAGAAGGCTGCATGCATCCACTCAGAAATAATCTCTTCACCCTAGCTGGTTTTGCTCGGTGGTTAGAGCGTCAACTCGTTTGGACTGAAGGGTCTCGGGTTCGATTCCAGTGAAGGCATGCACCTGGGTTGGGAAGGCTCGATCCCCGGCCTCGGTCAGGGCGTGTGCAGGAGGCAACCAATCGATGCATCGATGCTTTTCTCTCTCTCCCTTACACTCTCTGAAAAGCAATGGAAAAAATATCCTCGGGTGAGGAGGAAGGGAGGGAGGGAGGGAGGGAGGGAGGGAGGGAGGGAGGGAGGGAGGGAGGGAGGGAGGGAGGGAAGGAAGATTCTCTTTCATCCCTATATTTGCAAGACAACTCATTGGTTCTTTTATTATAGCTCTCATGATACTTTCTCTCATTTTTGAGTTAACTGAATGTTTCTCCTGGATTATGTGCTTTTGAAAATCTCCTGTGTATTCATTTTTTGTAGCTTTTATAGAACTTATGAGTGCTTATAGGTAATCAATTTTTTAAAAGTTAATGAATGACTAATAATATCGATACCCCTTTAAGAAACAGGATTAAAGCACTTGGAATTTTAGGGATCATGAGCGAGGAGAGTCTAGCTACTTACAAATATAGGGCCAGTATAACTTGCTGCATATATCTAGATTCATTTAAAAAATAGTAAATACTTTAAAATCGCAAAAATTTTGCAAATCTTAGGGAAAGAGCCTAACATGAGCAAGGACTGTATGCACACTAATATGCAGTTAAAAGGTGCATAGTTGTCCATGAAGCAAGTCAAAGTCTCTTCATATTAAATATGACTTTAAGTGTCTAATAATATGGAAGCATTTTATGTAAGAATCTGAAGAGTTCTCTAGACAAGGTGGATTACACCTCAAAGATAATGGGAGATCTATTTAAATGTCACAGGAGAGGAGGTTACACCACAGCTTTCATAGCTTTTCAATGCTCAGAATCTGATCAAGGTAATTATAGCTTGATAATTCAGAGAATGGGAGATAGTTGCTTATCAGAGTTAGATGAGACATTTGAAAACTACAAATTCCATTTAAGAAACATTTTATAATTAAAATATCTTGGCATTTACTAAGAAAGGAGGCTTAGCATAAGAACAATTTTCTTTCTGCTTGAAATACTTCAAATTACACTTATTTTATTATCATATTATCAAAAAATAAAATTATAATTGTAAACACACTGATTATAGAAAGTTTAGAAAATTTACACAATAAGAAAACAAATACTATCATTATTACCATAATTTAGAAATAACTATCATTCATATTTTACTGAGTTTCCTTTAATATATGTTCTCTTTGTATATAAATTTTACATATTGGTAACACTGTAAATAATTATATATACTGTATATTTACTTAAAATTTTAATGTGAAACATTATCCATGACACTGAAGAAACTTTAAAATTATTTTTGTCACTGAATACATAACAGCCTATTACATGCATATGCTATATATTTTTAAGAATTTCTCTATTATTTGACATTTCTTTTTTTTCCAAATTTTAAAATTATATTTTTCCATCTCCACAAATTTTTGGTACTTATATATTTATTTTAAGAAACATTAGTAGTTAAAATAATATGGACATTTTTAAAGGTTCTTGCCATAATTTACCAATTTGCTTTATAGAAAAAATTATCATAATTAATATTCCCCTAAAAAGTCACACAAGCCCGGCGGCGTGGCTCAGCAGTTGAGCATCAACCTAGGATCCAGGAGATCGAGGTTTGATTCCAGGTCAGGGCACATGCCCAAGTTGGGAGCTCGATCCCCAGCATGGGGCGTGCAGGAGGCAGCCGATCAATGACTCTCTCATGATTGATGTTTCTCTCTCTCTCTCTCTCTCTCTCTCTCCTTTTCCCTTCCTCTCTCTGAAATCAATAAAGATGTATTTTCTAAAACAACAATCACACAAACCTCATTTCACTACACATTTTGGCTGCTATGAGGAAATATTTGTATTCCAAAATTACTTATGTTGGCTAATGGGGCTTTTTTCACTTTATTCTGTGTCATATATGCTGGAAATAAATAAATAAGAACCAAAAATACTATATTGACTCAGATACCCTGGTTTCACTCAGCCAATATTTGTTTTTATCAAGTTCTACTATTTTATCAATCTTTGAAAAAAAAAAAATTCCTAATTATACATAGCTTTTTTTTTTTAATAAGACACTGTGAATATTTAGCATATATTTTTTTAACATCTTGGCATTTTCAGTCTGAAAATTTATTTGATAAAAAGCTTTTATATGTATTCCCTACTGAATAACAATAATGACGATGATGATACATAATGAAAACAAGAATATCTACAGTGTCCTTTGTGCCAGGTTCATAGTGAGCCTTCACATTCATCACTGGATTCCACCTCAAGGTGGAAAAAAATAACTCAATTCTTTACTGTAAAGCTTTAAAACCTATATTCTTTGATTCATGTCTTCATATTTAGAAACTATATATTCTCCCTATTAGTCTAGTCATGACGATATAAACTGCAAACCTCTAGTTATCAGTTATTACTGGAATCTTCGGGGAGTACATGGAAGTTATGAGAAGACACTATTTGGAGCTGTTCAGTCATCTAGAAGATTATTAGTAAAAACAAAAGGTAGGAACTTTTGTAAGAGACTGACTCGGAAATAATAAAGAAATAATCATAAACCGAGTTACCTGAAGACCCCCCATGTAAAATTTACACCTCTTCTGCATGTGGTAATATTTGTGTCTTATACCCATTAACATTTTTGCTAAGCTGTTTAAGTTGCTAACAGTCTCACTTACAATATCTGAACTCCAAATTCCTCATTTTCTCTCTCATGGAATATCATATTAGTCTGTCTAACTGCTTTTTGTGGATCAACTGTGTTAACTCTAGGAAATGTAAATTTAAATAAGTAGCTGGTAAATTCTTGTTAAGCAGAAAGGTATCAGGGAAGGGTGGCATAAATAATTCTGTATAATTTAGCATCTTTTCTCTTCTCCTTCCAGAAATTACATAAAAATATACCCAGAGATAAAGAATCAGAAAACTCAAGTATATTTTACCTATAGACTATAAGTACATGGAAGTGTTAAGAATAGACAAAGGCCATCATGATGAAATGAAAACATTATGAGCAAAGATTTGTCCAGTGGTCAAAGATCTCAGAAATCCCTAGGGAGGAAAATATTACATTTCTTAAAATTAAGAGACTGACTCTGAATTGCAAAATTTTATCCCTTCATTGTAACAACAGAAGCAGGGACAAGATTGGGAAGGACTAGGAGCACAAGCTGTCAGTAGCCCGGCTGGGCGTGGCTCAGTGGTTGAGCGTTGACCTAGGATGCAGGCAATCAGGGTTCGATTCCCCGTCGGGGCACATGCCCGGGCTGCGGGCTCGATCCCCAGCAGGAGGCGTGCAGGAGGCAGCCGGTCAATGACTCTCTCATCACTGATGTTTCTCTCTCTCTCCCTCTCTTTTCCTCTTTCTGAAATCAATAAAGATATATTTAAAAAAAAAGAAAAGCTGTCAGTCATTTCATTTCCTTAAGAAGAGCCAAGGGGGAGAGTTTATACAAGTAGGTTAAAAAATAAAGCCATGCTTGAAGGAAGCTATTTGTTCTTGTGGTAGCAAGAACGGGGCAGTGCATTTGGGGGTGAAGCCTGAAGTACTTCAAAAATGTCTCCTTGTACATAGAAGCTTCCTACCTATTATTGTTCTGGTAATATATAATTTATTCAATGACGAATAATGAAAAATAAGCTGACATAGCATTAACACAAAGATATTGTAAAAAAACAACAAAAACCAGATGATAAAGAACAACAGAAGTTAAAAACAAAAGACACCACAGAAAAATATTTCCATGAAGCAAGTAACATTTTTGAGCAAATATCTCACCATAATAAGTATCTTCAGAAAGTAACTGCCTCAATGAGGAAGGACTACAAATAACAAATAACATAAATTTAGGGAAAGGATGGCAAGGCAATAGGAGATAGAGGAATGTAAGTTGACAAGATGCAGGAAAGAAGTGGGAAATTAATCATATAAAGGAAGGCAACAGAGAAGGAAACAAAAGGGATGTTACATCCTGTAGGAAACTTGTAGGATAAAGTATAAAAAGTGGCCAAAATAAAATAAAGGTTTTTTTTTTTTAAAGCTAGGCAAGAAAAGATAAATGCAAAAATTAAAACACTACAAAAAGAAAATCAAAACAATATAACAATATAAATGTTTGAAGATAATACTTTTTAAACCTTTCCTAAAAGAAAAAAGGAAAGGAAAAAAGACAGCCTATTCAAATAAAAAGCAAATACCATGAAAAAATATCTCAGGAAAAATCAACACAGAGCATTTAAAAGCAAGACGGAGCCTGGAAAACACTGAATTTAAAGAAATAAAAAGGAATCTTGGTCAATTAAGCATGCGGTTCAAGTTCCTTTTTAGTCAAAAAGATACCAGACTGGTTCAGATTTCCTCACAGCAACAATGAACACCAGAAAAAAATGGGGAGATACTCACAAAATATTTCAGGAAAAAGTGAGAACAGAATTTTATATTCACCCACGCCAACATTCAGGTAGAAAGGCTAAAGAAAAAGTGTTTTACTTTGCCACAAGTCAGGGAATATTTTTCTTAATTTCCTTGAGGAAATTACTGAAAAATGAACTTCATAAAACCAGTAAGAGACTTTAAACAATACAAGAAAAGGATTGGGGCGGTGCATAAATTATATTTAACTTTGGAACTAAAAGTAGAAAAAATGTGCACATTAGAATGAAGAGAGTAGAGTAAAAGTGTTATATGCCCAAATACCATAGAAATGATAGACCAACCAATATTTGGGAAGCGGTAAAGACGGTGGGGTATAAAATAGGTTGCTGACTGCCACTTCTACAGTGGTTCAGGGTCAAGAGGGTGTCGATCAAAGGTGAAAAATCATATAAGAGAAGTTTAGAAATAATTAATAGTGCCAAGCTGAATACCAAGGAAGGCAATGATATAGATTAAATCTGGTCAGCAAAAGAAGTGAAAAATAAAAGCTTGTAAATGTTATCACCCATTATAAATGCAAGCTCTAGCTAGAGTCTGAAGAAATACATTCATAATTGCCACTTAATACATTACAGTAATCTTTCCACATCACCCAGAGAGAATCTACATCTGTTTTATTGGTTTCATAGCATTCCTGTCTCTGAATATGTATGATTATTTTAAATAAGCCATAATATTGGAAATGTAGATGTTCCAAAAACGTTAATATTATGTCATAGTGCTATGAACTTTCAACATGTGTTTTCATGTATTTATGTGATTACTATTTAAGTTAAATTCCTACTAATAGAATTCTAGGTCAACAAATTGGCAAGTTTTTGAGGCTTCTGAGATATATTGCCAAAACAGAGTTTAGAAGAATGATAATGAGTATTTTTCTTGATCTTTGCCCACACTAGATACTATCATTGTTTTATATCTTTACAAAATTTCTGAGCGAAGGATATGTCAGTGGAGTGTCAGCATCATCTTGATATTCTTACATCATCAGTGACTTTTTAATATTCTGCAAATTGTCTTGAACTTGTAGTATTAAAGTAATTCTAAAAATGTTAAAATTCATGTGTTAACAAAGCTACAAAGGAAAATTATTAAGTGAGATATTTCATTTTAACCAAAAGGCTATTTAAAGAGTTTATGAAGTGAACAAAAATCTGCAACTTGGAGACCTGTTCTCAGGTCCACCTCCCTGTTGCCCTATATCCCATCTGTCATCAGATACGCTGGTGGAGCCAACCCACTCACACCCAAGACTACTCTGAACCTTAAAGTGAAGGTCAGAAGCATCTGCTAACGAGGGAACTCTTTCTATGGACGGCTTACTAAAACCTCTGCTGTGCTGCTGTTACTCTGTTTATTATTAGACCTCTAATTTTCTAGTTATTTGGTTTGTGTTTCTGATTATTTTGGTTTGATTTGGGTTATCTCTGGAAATTTTCTTTAAACTGCAACATCTAACATTTTAAAAAAATATATATATCCTTATTAATTTCAGAGAGAGGAAAGAAGAGAAAGAGAGACAGAAACATCAGTGATGAGAGAGTCATTGATCAGCTGCCTCCGGCACACCCCCAACTGAGGATCAAGCCCACAACCTGGACACGTGCCCTGACTGGGAATCGAACCCTGATCGCCTGGATCCTAGGTCGACGCTCAACCGCAGAGCCACGCCTCGTCGGGCAGCAACATCTGACTTCTAAGGAGGCTCTGTCCCTTACCTGTTGGCATCGATTCCCAGTTCTTGCCTAACTTCAGACAAGATTTTCAGGGTCTTGAAGTGAGCCCAGCACACGATGCTGCCTTTTTGGTGGGTGATAGCTTTCCTAGCCTCTCTCTAAAAAGCCGAGGTTTTGATAATCTTATTTGACTCAAATCTGATTTTGCACTAGGAAAGTTATTTGCCTTAATATGTCTCTCCAAGTTCACACTATTGGAGGCAATTCATCAAAGCAACACTACATTGGTAGGCGGAAGTTGTCTTCTCCACAACTTACCTTCAGATAATTTTTTTGTTTGTTTTTTGGTGTTTAGTGTATACATTATTTATTAATTTTGGGTATTAACCCTTTATCAGATGTATCATTGGTGAATATATTCTCCCCTTTGTTGATAGTTTCCTTTACTGTGCAAAAACTTTTAAGTTTTATGTAGCCCCATTTGTTTATTTTTTCTTGTTTCCCTTGCCTGAGGAGATATATCAGAAAAATACTGCTATAAGAAATGTCCGAGACTTCACTGCCAATGTTTTCTTCTAGGATTTTTACAGTTTCGAGTCTAACATTTAAATTGTTAATCCATTTTAAGCTTATTCTTGTGTGTGGTGTACTTTCATTATTATTCATTATTATTATTATTATTATTTTGTAATAATGTAGTTTCATTATTTTGCATGTATCTGTCCAGTTTTCCCAACAAACAATTCAATTAAAAAATGGGCAGAGGATCTCATTAGACCCTTCTCCAAAAAGGACATACAGATGACCAATAGATATATGAAAAGATGCTCAGTGTCACTAATCATCAGAGAGGCGCAAATTAAAATCACAATGAGGTATCGCCTCATGCCTGTCAGATTGGCTCCATCAACAAATCAACAAACAAGAAGTGCTGGCGAGGGTGTGGGGAAAGGGGAACCTAGTACACTGCTGGTGGGAACGTGGACTGGTGCAGCCACTAAGAAAAACAGTATGGAGATTCTAAAAAAATTAAAAATAGAACTACAATATGACCTGACCCAGCAAATTAACTTCTGGTATTTATCCGAAGAAAATTAATTCAAAAAAATAAATGCACCTCTATGTTTACTGCAGCATTATTTATAATAGCCAAGATAGGGAAGAAACCTAGGTGTACACCAATGGGTGAACTGATAAAATGGTGTGGTTTATATATACAATGGAATATTATTCAGCCATAAAGAAAGGAATCTTGACATTTCTGACAACAGGGATGGACCTTAAAGGCATTATGCTAAGTGAAATAAGTCAGACAGAGAAAGACAAATACAGTATAATTTCACTTACATGTGAAATCGTAAAAAATAATTGCCCATAGATACTGACAACAGCAGATTGGAACTTGCCAAAGGCAGGGGTAGGGGTGGGTGAAATGAGTGAAAGGGGTCAAAAGGTACAAATTTCTAGTTATAAAATAAACAAGTAACGAGATGTAACATACAGCATGATGACTATAGTTAATAATCCTGTGCTGTATATTTGAAAGTTGTTGGCAGTAGATCTTAGAAGTTCTCTCCACATGACAAAAAATGTGTAACTCTGTATGGTGATAGATGTTAGATTTATTGTGGTGATCATTTTGCAATACACACAAATATCAAATAATTATATTGTGCATCTGAAACTAATATAACTTCACATGTCAGTTATATATCAATAAAAATTACAAACTAAGCTGTAAAAATACGGTTACTCCATATAAATGTGTTTAAGATGTGCTGCCGAATGAGACCTGTGCGCGGGCCTTCATGTAAGCCTCTCCTAACCGCGAAAAGGAAGGTGACAAGGACAGAGGGTGAGAGAAACCGCCTGAGGCGTGCTCGATGCGGCCGTCCCGAAGTTTAATAGAAACGTAAGGCAGCTGTCCCCATCTGCGTGTCATCAGGCGCTGAATAATCCGAGCAAGCCAAAGGAAATGGCGGAGGAGTGTCCTGCACTAACTGCGATCCTACTCTTAGAGTTTTGAAGTGTAAGTGGTGCCAATGTGCCTTCTTAAATATGCGCCAGGGTACGAAACGTCACGCGCTTTCTTCCTTTGCTCCCAACATTATTTCCTTTGCCATTCTTTCGCCTGCTGTCTTTGCAAATCGGCAGCTTTCAGGAGGCCTGGTGAAATCCATAACTCATTATTCCGTTCTTATTGTTAACGCCTCCTGGCATATGCCTTATTAGATTACATACGAATGGAAGAAATAGTTCCCCGAGCAGTTTAAATATCTATCCTAGGTGCATCATTGGATATTTTACTTTTTCACTTTTTTCTTTATTTTTTTTCTTTCTGCTCCAGCTCTGGATTCATCAACATGGCAACCTCTCAAGAATGCAGCCCCTTCTCCTGTGTTAGTGTTTAATCTGCCGGTCTCACGGCTTCTGTGTTTTGATGTTCTTACACCTCTGAAGTCCTGTGTTTGGGGTGATTCCATTTCTGCAATTTCTGTCATTGATTCCTTTGAAGAATGGATTGCTTCTAGTTATACAAGGGTAATGGAAATAAGAAAGTATAATTGAATTTGACCAAAGGTGATACAAGAAGGATTTTTTTGCTGCCTTCTCTAACTGGTTAAATGATACACAGGTTTCAGAAATCACTCTGAGCCTAAACTGAGCAATTAACTCAAACTTTCCTTTAACTTGATTTCCTCTATAAAGTGGAAAGAGCATGATCACAGACGGACATAGGTTCCATTTAAACTCCATGCCTGAAAATTTGCACTCGAAGAAAAGGGACTAACCATATATAAATTTTGCAAAGAAAGCCTAAAATACTTTAGCAGCTTTTGAACGATAAACCCACATTAATCTGACGTTGTAGATTAGATGTAGTGGGGGTGTCTATATAGGGGATTTGTATGTAGATAATTTTGGATACAGCTACTGATGTGCTGTTCATACCTCCCTCTCATTCCGTCCCTCTGCGCACGCGCGCGCACACACACACACACACACACACACACACACACACACACGGAAGAGGTGGGAGTAGGTACTTGTCTTTCGCCTTAAACCTAGTGAGAGAGTCTTCCATGGGGCCATCTGGAGTTTGACACATGCCCGAGACACACTAAGTGAGCCCTTGCTCCGCCTCGGAAATCTGCAGCACAAGGACGGGCGAGGCAGCCGCTCGGCAGGCAGGTGAAGGGGATGCTCGCGGGTGAGATCGGCCTGCGCAGCCCACGCTGGCGCAGCTAACAGTTAAACGGCCGGCTTCCTAGAGTCCCAGAAAGGACTAAGTGGCCTTCAGAGTGCAGTGCATTACAGGGGAAAAACCATCAACAGCAACAAGTGAAAGCGGTCGAGGTGATCTCCAAAGGCTCCGTGGAAGTGCCAGACCTAAAGGAGCCTTAAACATCTCCCAGGGAAGAGAGCGGGAGGCCAGTTAGAGCAGAGGCAGGCAGGGCGAGATCCTCCTGCGCCCTTAACTCTGCCCTCCGCTCGCTCCGGGTCACCGACGGTTCCCAGCTACAGCTACCGGGCGGACGAGAACGGAGCGACAGGCGGACCACGGCCCTCCCTTGAGGGACCGCCTCTGGCCAGAAAGGCGGACAAGGGGCTTTACCTAGGAGCAGGTCGCAAGCTTTGATGACTGCAATGAATTATTTGTGAAACAAACTAACCTAGACTGCCTACTATGTACAATGACACACACACACAAAAATCTCATTTCTCTCCAAGTTTTTCTCTTGGGATAGTTTAGAGGGACAGTAGGAAAAAAATAAAATTGCTTTTTATCTTTAAGACCTCATGAGTCTTGCTCGATTAATTCTATTAGGTTTATGGCCTTAAGCAAGTTACCTAAACTCCTAATTCCTCATCTGCAAAATTAAATATTAATACTTTATAATTTTGCTATGAAGATTCAAATATTTTTTAGTTATGAGAAACATTATTTAAATTATCCAACACTGTGTCTGATTGATAATAATAATTAAATAAATAGAACTTGCTAGACATTTCCTAGCTCACTTGGGCCTTTCACTTATGATTAAGATAAATTTTTACCGTAGTCACTGGACTTGAATACAGATAATATTCTCACACTGCTTGCCAAAAATATTCATTGAGTACCCACCTTTTTACAAGGCACTGAGTACTTTTTCATATATCTTTTTATTTAACATCTAAAACCCCACATAAAGGTATCACCATTAGCACCACAGCATGTTACGCGTTTGAGGCTTAGAAATGTTAAAAAACCTGTAAAGTCACGAAGCTGGTAAGAAGCAAAGGCATCATTTTGATCCATTTCTCTGTACTAATTGACCAGGACATTTTTGCGATATCTTAAGCTATTAGTAACCATTTTTAACATGCATTCTGTCCAAGTGCCTGACAACAAAGGACAACAGGAAAGACACAACTGTTTCCTGAATATTCACAGAATGAAAAAGCTTACTTTCACCTGATAAGCACCCCTATGGCTGGAGAAATCTTTTCCAATAAACATCTATGGGATCTGAGTTCCCAGCACCATGCACAGCAATGTGAGTGACCAAAAGGGATGAGATTTCTGATCTTAAGGGACTTCATTTCTTTTCAGGAAAAGACATTAGTAAAATGTAATTCAATGTAAACATTAATGTTAGAAACAGTGAGTGATAAGGAAAATAAATGTCAGAGAAGCACTTGTCTGAAGGAAAGTTTTAGTAGACAGACCAGTAGAAGAAGGTGGGTTTGAGGTGGGCCTGGGAGAAAGGACAGGCTTCAGAGAGATAAACCAAGAGCAGGAGGTTTTTACAGATGAGAGGAATAAATATCAGATGTACTTTGGGTTTGAATTTCTGATGGCCCTGTGTTGTGTCCTTTTGAATCTATTTAACCTGGGAATCCAATGAATTCATTGGGAAAACAATCACCCCTAGAGGTTATGGAGATAATAGACTAAGACACTTGACTTCATTGTCCGTTCAGGCTGCTGTAACAAAAATATTATAGACCAAGTGGCTTATAAACAACAGAATATATTTTTCTCAGGCTGGAGCCTGAGAAGTCCAAGATCAAGGTGCTGGCAGATTTGTTATCTTCAAGGGCCAGCTCCTTGGTTCTCAGATGGCTGTCTTCTTGCTGTATCCTCAGCTGGATAAAAGGATGAGAGACCTGTCTAGAGTGTCTTTTATAAAAGCACAAATCTCATTCTTGAGGGCTCCACCCTCCTGACCACAAGGCCTAACCTCTTACTACCATCACATTGGGAGTTAGGATTTTAACATACAAAATTGGGGAAGGGGGACATAAATATGCAGTCCACAGCAACACTGTAAAGAAAAGAATACACTCTTCTTTAAACAATAGTTGACTGTTTTTTAAAAAGTAATAATAAAATGCAATACCCAGGCATGTTCTAGCTGTACCACAAAATGACAAGTTGAGAGCACCTACCATACCTCGTTCAAGACAACTGCATTTTTCTGTTAAAAATATATCCAGTCAAATAATTATAATGTTGGAAATAATTGCTGTCCAGATAGTTTTTAACTCATATGTATTTATAATGAGTAAGATTTTCTAAAGATGATAATGTTGCACAAAGTGTTTCATTGCTTCACGAACGTATTTTTTTTCTTTGCACAAAAGCCACAATTTAAAAGCATAAAACATCTGTAAGCCTGACTCTTAACAGCTCAGTTTAGCTATTGGGCCCTATGTGTGAATAGGTATGGGAATGTTTCTCAGATTTGTAAATGAGTACATCAGAATTGGGGGGAGAGAGGGCAGGCAAAAGAAGGAGAGAAAAAAAGATATCATGACATAAAAAAAACCCATAAAGCACACAGTAAGATCTGTTGGAATGTCAGGAATTTTTCAATGGTTTCAACTCCTATTGATCTCCCACAACCCATTCAATGTTGTAATAAATATTAACATTAGTATTTAATTTCTTTGCATTCATAATCATGCTCCTGACTCACACAGACGCACTCATACCTACTCATATGATCTTCTTAACTGGTAAATAACTTGGTAGTGTTCTACTTTAAGCCTCTAGCTCCTAAGCCTAACTCTGTGTTTCGTTGATCCCAGACAGTTGTAACATAAAAATTTGGTAGCGGAGAAGGAAAGAAGACCTAAAAGGCTCTAAACTCCAATTCCAGCTGATGCCTCCTTGAGGAACAGATACATAAAAACAAAACAAAAGAGACACACAGAAAACAACAGCAAAACATTGTAACAAATGGCACGACTTACTGAAAACAGAATGGTTTATACATTGCTAAGCTAGGCTGGATCTGAACTCGGGTTCCGTCACAGACCCCGAGTCTCAAGACAGTGATTGTCAAACTTGGGCGCATACCGATCGCTTGGGAATCTTGTTAAAATGCAGATTCCAGCTCAGTAGGTTTCTGGGGGCTCCTGAGATTCGACATTTCTCACAGCTATCAGGTGATGCTCGTGCCACTAGTTGCAAGTTCCTGGCGAGGCCAGGAGAGATTGCCAGGCCCAGGTTCTAGTCTCTAGAGTAGGTATCATAACACCCTCTATGTTGTTGAAAAGAAGTGAACGTGATAGTTCAATTAAATCACCAGTCTGATGTGCAGTAGATCCTCAATCAATAAATGCTTTGGTGGCCCTGGCTGGTTTGGTTCAGTGAACTGAAGGGTCTCGGGTTCAATACTGGTCAAGCGCATGCACATCTGTTGCAGCTCGATTCCCAGCCCCCTGTCTGAGCGGGTGCCGGGGGCAACCAGTCCATATGTCTCTCTCATGTCTCTCTCTCATGTCTCTGTCTCTGTCTCTGCCCTTTTCTATCTCTCTCTCTCTCCCTTCCACTCTCTCTGAAAAGCAATGGAAAAAATACCCTCAGGTGAGGATTGAAAATAATAAATGAATAAATACTTTGGTGAGTAGGGTATATTTTGAATCTCTTTCCATCATCTCTAATGTGATATTCCTTGTAGCAGTTTTACTTAAGTCTCAATTTTCTACATATAGAATACTTTTGACAGTTAAATATTCCAAGTAATTGTGATTAAAATATTGCAAATTCCCTGCCAGAATTGAAGGGTTAACTAACACTGCAGAGCTCCCAAGCCTTACTAAGGCCCTCATCTTAGACAATTAGTAAAATGACCTTGAGGCAAGCGGCAGTCACTTAGACAAAATGCCTCCTAAGGACTGAAATAATGACATCACGTTGTATCACCCCGAATCTGCATTTCAAAACCAGGACAATGCAGCTGTCTGTCAGCCCGTCAGAAATCATTCAGCTTGAACCTAAATGTGTTTTTACGCTTTTCACCACCAATTTTAACAGTGACAAATGGAGGGATGGCTTCTTTAACCTAATGAAACTCTCACCACCTCTGAGAGGCCGTCCCCCCTCCCCCTTAAATGTTTTCTGAAACAAGATGTACAATGTCTGTGTCACAGAGAATGTCATGGCTCATTTGTCATCTAACCTTGCACCTCTGGGCATCCTGGTACTCACACAGGAAGAGTTCTCCCTGGTGGTGAATCCTAATCCTTTGACCAAGTGCCTCATTGTCTTAACTCTGCTCCAGGTATTTTCAGCTTTTCCATTTCAAAGTAAATCTCTAACTACCGTATTAATAATCATGAAGGTATGTCTCTCTTGAGAAATGAACAAATACGCATTTTGTCATGAGTCTGAATTCATTGGTTCCCCTTTAATATTAATGCCTCTAAATTGTTTATTGACTGCCAATTTAGCATACCTTTTTTAAGCTAAAGAAAGGCTATTAATAATATGATTCATGTATAAAATGTTTAATATTTAACACTAACTCCTAGCTGTTCCCAATCTAATATATTAACATAAATGCATCATTATGCTAAAGGAAACGCCTCACGATGTTAGAAAATGTTATGGACCCAAAGGGGCAATGTCTAGTTAATTACCGAAGAGTAATCTCCATCTGGTAGATTCTGTCTTCCCTGGTTTATTCTCTGATAGGTCTCCAGATAATCTCTGAAACAGTCTCCTTATGCACGAAAAAGGTTTCCGAGGTTATTAGTAACTGTGTTGCACAACTGAGGGAATTTTGTTTAGCATGATGGAAGCAGCAATGTCATTATTAGTTGATTAGTGTGAACAATCTCTGACAGTATGTAGCACCAACTACGACTCCGAGTGGTGGCAGCTCATTATTCTGATTGCTATTTGATTTGCAGCAATATCAACCACAAAGTGAGTGACATGGACCAGGGACCAAAAGCAATAATTGGGAGATGTTTTTATGACTAATGAGAAACATGAGACTGCACTGTTTAGGAAAGTGAATCTGCATTAAGCAGTTGAGATTTTGGGGTTAGAGGCTTGACTTTGGGTGGTGAGCAAACAAAGCAATATGCAGATGATGTGTTTTGGAGTTGTACACTTGAAACCTAGGTGGCTTTATTAACCAAAGTCACCCCGATAAATTCAATTAAAAAAAAGAATAAAAGTAAAAAAATAATTCTAGTAAAATAATGCATTAAAGCTTACTATCATTTATCCTACCTTAGAATATATATTGCAGGACTAGACTTTTTGAAAAGATTAAATGTAAAGTAGGTAAGACATGCTGTGTATTATTTGTCAAGGGGCAATTTCAATTGCAAAACAAGACAGGAGCACAAGGACAAGGGAATGCTGAAAGAAGGAATAACTGCTAGGAGGAGTTTGGAGAGTAAGGCCTAGAGGGGTCGAGAAGGGGAAAATAACCCTTGTCCAGGTGGGCCAGTGTTACACCCTTAAAAGAACCTAAAAGGAAGCATCTTATGTAAAACTTAAAAGGCAAATGTTTTCAGTGAGATCCAATGACGATGTCATCAGTAACGAGAGATTGGTTTGTTTTTTTACTGTTTTGAGGCTTTTTGTTTACTCCAAAGAAGTGACATGATACTTATAACATTTTACAAAGTACAGATTTAAAAATAGATATGTGAAGCCTGTCAGAGAAAAATTGCATCATACGGTGTCAAGAAAGACTTTATTCAGGACTTGCAATGGGTGCCAAGATTTTGCAATAGCAGGGGGAGTTTGAACGGAACTTTGTTGACACAAAAGACAGGGGAGTTTCTAAGCAGTGGACGGAGCTGTGGGAAAGCACGGGGTGTGTTAAGGGGGAGGTTGGTCAGTGCGTTAGACCGTCCAGTGTTTGCTATTCGGACGTCATGGAAGTGAGGGTCCTGGCCAACCACAGAGATGGACAGACAGGGTCTCTAGCTTCCTTGGGGAACCGCATTTAAAAGGGATGGTTCCCAGGTCTCTGAGAAAGACAGGAATGGTTTGTAAAACAGGTTAGAAGCTAAGAGGAAATTTACATTCCTAAAAGGACAGAGAAAAAATTTACAATTGCAAATTTTCTGAAGCAAATGCTCTAAGAAAAGGGAGTTCTGGGGCCTATAATCAGAAAGAAACCTGTCTAAAGTTTTGTCAGGCTGAAGGGAACCTGAACGCCCTCTCGGTTAGACACACTATTTAGACACATCCACCGTTAAACTTTTGGATAACATTCTTCTTGACCTACATCATTTTTATACATAAATTCACTTTAGATATGCTGTGTAGATAAATCCAAACGTATGTATTTTTAAATACTTTGGATTGTATCCTAATTGCTATTTTTGAAACTGTCCTTGACAATACATCATGAAACTACTGTTGTAAACATACATATAAAATATTCTTTTAGTGACTTCATTTATTCAATCTTATGATGTAAGCTATAAATTATTAATGCACTTATCTTAGTCTCTTGACCCCTGAACATTCAGAGCACATTTTGGGTAACCTTTTATGGCATTTTCTACTTACTACTAGGTACGACTATGTATTTGTTTATACCCTTTCTTCTCTCTTCTGCTGTAAATTCCAATAGGGTAAAAACTTTGCCTCTGTTTCTCATTGGTCCCCATATTTGCTGCTGAATCTGCAGGAGCGCTTTGGTAGAAACAGACAGCACTTTTGATGAATGAATGACTTCCCCAAGCAAGAACAAAGGATGCCAACCAAACTAGTTACGCTGCTTCAAGTTCCTGAGTTTCTGAATGCAAAGTAGGTTCTGGAGAGATTCAAACTCAAAAAGAAATCCTCCGTTTTTCCTTTTTCTACCTCCTTCCTTGTCCTAAGCAGGCTTCGCTCCTGCGTCCTTGAAAAGATGGAGAAACACCTTTTGGGGTGGTTGGTATATGGAAGACGACAAAAAAGAGCAAATCAGAAAAAAACGGGGCCACAATTTTACCAACTTATTTACAGTTGCTAAACCTTAATCTCTCCCACCCTCTTTCAAGGTCTCCTACAGTGGTTCGAGCGGCGGCCTGCGGCCTGAAGGGTCCCGGGTTCGATTCCGGCCAAGGGCACGTACCTCGGTTGCAAGCTCGATCCCAGGCCCTAGTCGGGGCGCGTGTGGAAGGCAACCAATCGATGTATCTCTCTCACATCCATGTCTCTCTTCCACTCTCTCTGAAACACAAAGAAAAAAATATCCTCTGTTGAGGATTAAAAAAAAAATCTACAACTTGCCCTGCGAGTGTGGCTCAGCGATTGAGCATCGACCTAGGATCCAGGAGATGGAGGTTCGATTCCCATTCAGGGCACATGCCCCGGTTTCGGGCTCGATCCCCAGTCGGGGGCGTGCAGGAGGCAGCTCATCAATGACTCTCTCATCACTGGTGTTTCTCTCTCTCTCTCTCCCTCTCCCTTCCTCTGTCTGAAATCAATAAAGACATATTAAAAAAAAAATTTACACAACTTTACATGACTTTGAAGCTATCCTTAAAAGAAAACTCGTATCCATTATCTGGCACTTCAAAAATTTTCCCCCATAATTACTAAATATTTACTACATATTTTTCTTAAAAAAATGACTATACTACATGGCAAATACATTGTTCTTAGCTATTATTTTTTCCTTAACTCATTCTTGATTTTGACATTTACTTTAAGAGATTCCACTATGAATCCGGAGGATAGGATAATTAACTGATCCACGAGTTATGCATCTGTTTACATCTCTATTTTCAAAGCTGAATTTGAAAGCTATATTTAAAGTTCTAAGTTAATTTGTTATGGCTCTGTTGAACCTAGGACCACAGTGACAGGCCTGCTGAGCCTGATCCCTGCTGTGAGATCCACTGTACACAATTACCAAAGATATATGAAACACATACTACACATTAATTCTAATATTAGGTTAAAAAAAGGGTTTCAACTCTTCTCAACAAAAGATAATTTAAATAAAAACTTTTAAAATGTCTTTTGATAAAAACAGTTCAAGGTTAACTAACATTGACTGTCTTTACAATTCCATTTCCACCCTCTTGTTTGTTTTCTTCCAGACTCTAGGTATCAGGCACTTATTCTTGTACACTTAGATGATATTTTCATGCAGAATTGGAGAAGATTGAGGGATAAACAAAGCACTGCTGGGTCTCCTTCTCTTTCATTCAGTTATTAATGTTATGAAAACATTAGTGAATGCCAGAGAGAAAACAGGCATTATTTTCAGTATCTGCAGAAAATTTATCATATGGCATATTTCTGTTAGCTTGAATTTTTTAAAGATTGTGGCATATTCAGTTGAGCATTCAGTTAGAAATGGAGCTTTGGTTTGGTCCAGCAGGATGTCAGGGTCAGGTCAATGGAACCCAGCCAAGCCTCTTTTCTCACTGGCGACTTTATCACTATGAATTCTGTTCTATAATTATAATGTGAAATCCTCTATTCTATGAAGCAAAGTTATTGTTGTGCTCCTTGAGGGGTAAAGCTTCCCTGACTTCACTTTATTTTTCATGACCCTTTGTTGTTCCCCAAGAGTCACAGTCACCACCATTTCATCAAACTTTACTGCTTAAATAGAGAACAGGGGTTTAAAAAGATTTTTAAAATCAACAGCCAAGTAAATTAATGAAATAATGCTGAGTTTAGGCTTACTGTGCTACTTATCAGTTGCAATTAATGCAGGATTATCTATTAGAAATGCTTGGGGAAAGGCAGGAAAGAAGTACCCAGTGCTTTTTCATAGGAAATTCAGAAACGTATGATAGGTAAGGTGGTACTTTTTCCACATAAATAAAGGCAGTTTGGATAAGAAGAGCTGAGATGGGATATTACTGCAACAGAACAACATTCTGGTTTGTTGGAAGATGAAGAAACCAAAAATCAGAAGTTAGGAACCCTCTCTTCACTAGGGTCATTAACTTGAATGATAAGAACTGTTTCTTCCCTTAACATATTCCTACAACTCAAAAATCGAAATTAATTAGAATCCCCAAGATATAATATTTCAAACAACATATTTGCATATGTATGAGAAAGATGTTATTTCTTGAGTGATTTCCTCCCAATGTAAAATGTGTGGTAACATCCTTACCACTGTTTACCTTTTTATGTCCTCAGGATAGCAGGGCCTTAAGCTCAGGTGATAAAATTCAACATACCTGTATGAGAATTCTGGCTCTTCCAGATCTAAGGTGCAATGCACAAGACCTGGCATATAAACCATGCTCTATAAATTTCAGCAATAATAATGATTATCACTAAAACTAGTAGCAGTGATTTTATCAGAGCACTACAGCATCAAACCATTTTTGATGACATCCTTTAGTGCAGATTTCAACAAATCAGAAAAAAATCAAATACAAAATTGACTACTGCCAGAGGTGACATATAATGGATTCTAGACCTTATTATGGGCAGAGATTAAGTGAAATGGAGACAGGAGGAAACTTGAAGGTTGACCTTCTGGAAAACACTTAGTTATCTGAATGTTCTGAGGAATGTCAGTAGCTACAGAAACTTTCTGAGGACAATTGGTAGATAATTCACTAAAAGTGACTTTCAACAGGAGGCACAGAGTGAAAAATGTTATAAAATGATATAGCAACGAGGCAAAGTATATTTATAAATAAAAAACAGGGTGAGGGATTAATAGGGAATCTAGAAAATGTCTAAAAGTTGCAACATTTTTACTGTTGATCTCTCCCTTTATGTCCATCAATATTTGCTTTATATATTTAGGTGCTCCTGTGTTGGGTATATAAATGTTTACAAGGACTATATCCTCTTGTTGGATTGATCCCATTAGTATTATGTAGTGTCATTTTTCAGAAATAAGTATTGCTACCCCAGCTTTTTTTCATTTCCATTTGCATGAATTATTTTTTTCCATTCCTTCACTTTCACCCTGTGTGTATTTTTCATTCTGAGGTGGGTCTCATACACAGCATATATATGGATCTCATTTTCTTATCCATTCAGATATCCTATGCCTTTTGATTGGAGCACTTAAGGCATTTAAAGTGATATAGATAGGTATGTATTTATTGCCATTTTATTCTTTCAACTATGTTTCTCTATCCCCCCCCTTCTTCTTCTTCAAGACCCTTTAACATTTCTTGCCATCAGACATGAAGGAGAAATAAAAGTTGCCCCAATTGGAAAGGAGGAAGTAAAACTGTCATTACTTGCAGACAACATGATACTGTTCACAGAGAACCCTCACAATTCCATCAAAAAACTACTAGAACTGATAAATGAATTCAGTAAAGTAGCAGGATAAAAAATAAATATCCAGAAACCAGTTGCATTTCTATACAGCAATAATAAATGATCAGAAAAGGAAACTAAGGAAACGATACTGTCTACAATTGCATAAAAATATACCTAGGAGGAAATTTAACCAAGGATGTAAAAGACCTGTACTCAGAAAATTATAAGACACTGAAGAAAGAAACTGAAGAAGATACAAGTAAGTGGAAGCATAGACCATGTTCATGGATAGGAAGAATTAACATCATTACAATGTTCATACTACTCAAAGCAATCTACAGATTCAAAGCAATTCTTATCAAGATACCAATTGTGCATTGCACAGAAGTGGAAGAAATATTCCAAAAATTGGTATGGAGTCACAAAAGACCCTGAATAGCCACAGCCATCTTGAGAAAGAAGAACAAAGTTGCAGGAATCACACTACCTGATATCAAACTATACTACAAGGCCACAGTAATCAGAACAGCATAGTGCTGTTTGATGCTGTAGTGCTCTGATAAAAATCACTGCTATTAGTTTTAGGGATATAATTATGATTGCTGGATAGAACAGAATAGATAGCAGAGAAATAAGTCCACACCTTTATGGTGAACTAATATTTGACAAATATTACAATGGGGTAATGATAGTACATTCAATAAATTGTGTTGGGAAAATTAGAAAGATACATGCAAAAAAACCAAATTACACCACAACCAAGAATAAACTTAAATGGATTAAAGACTTAAATGTAAGACTTGGAACCATAAAAATCCTAGATAAAAACATAGGCAGTAAAATCTGAGACATTTTTCATAGCAACATTTTTTCTGATGTCTCTTCAGGCAAGGGAAACAAAAGGAAAAATAAACAAATGGGCTACATCAAACTAAAATTTTTTGCACAGCAAAGGAAATCATCAACAAAATGAAAAGACAACCCACTGAATGGGAGAACACATTCACCAACGATGCATCTGACAAATGGTTAATATCCAAAATTTATAAAGAACTTATACAAGTCAACGCAAAAAAAAAAAAACAATCCATTTAAAAATGGGCAAAAGACCTGCATACACACTTCTCTAAACAGGACATAGACGGCCAAGAGATATATGAAAAGTTGCTCAATGTCACTAATCATCAGAGAAAAACAAACTAAAACCACAATGAGATATTATCTCACACCTGCCACAATGGCTACCATTAATAAATAGACAAACAAGTGTTGGGTAGCATGTGGAGAAAAGGGAACCCTCAGGCACTGTTGGTTCGGGAATGCAGATTGGTGTAGCCACAGTGGAAAACATGACATTTCCTCAAAAAATTAAAAATGGAACTGCTTTATGACCCACCAATTCCACTTCTGGGAATATATCTGAAGAATCCCAAAACACTAATTTGAAAGAATATATGCACCCTATCTTTATAGCAGTATTATTTACAAGAATAATACTTGGAAGCAGTCCAAGTATCCATCAGTAGATGAGTGGATAAAAAAGCTGTGGTACATTTACACAATTGAATGCTATTCAGCCATATAAAGGAAGGAAATCTTACCTTTTGCGATTGCATGGATGGACCTGGAGAGTATTATACTAAGTGAAATAAGCCAGTCAGAGAAAGCAAACACCATATGATTTCACTTACATGTAGAATCTAATGAACAAAATAATCAAACAAAATAGAAACAAACTCAAAGATCCAGAAAAGTGACTGACAGCTGTTAGAGGGGAGGGGGTGGGGGTTGGGTGATAGGGCTGAAGAGATTAAGCTAAAAACAAAAAACAAAACTCATAGACACAGACAACACTATGGTGATTTCCAGAGGGAAAGGGGAGTGGGGGGAGATAGAAGAGGGTAAAGGGGCAATAAATGGTAATGGAAGGAGACTTGACTTTGGGTGGTGAACACACAATACACAATACAAAGTTGTATCATTTTTGTCTGTATCTAATAATTTGTCAAGGATACAGGAGAGAGCCACACTGGATTGGGAGGTGTATTTTCTAGTCAGAACCTTGTTGTATATTTTGAATAGTCGGAGTCCTCTCATTTTGCAGAAGCTTCACATGGTAAAGGATTCATGAGCTTTTTGCCTGGTACCTCAGTCTGAGTCAGCTGGCCTTTCTGTGTGTCTGTGGTGCTCCTGTATTCCCATGAGAATATTCATAGCACCACAGTATTGTTTTCGCCTGCTAGTATTCACTAAACAGTGCTCCTCAAGCATTTCTCTCAATTTGAAGCACTCAGAACTTTCATTAAAATGCAGATTTGGATTCAGTGGATTCTGCATTTCAACAAGTTCCTCTCAGGTAATGCAGATACTACAAGTCTGGCAATTGCACGTGGAGCAGCAAGGCCTTAACAAAATGTTAAATTCATGTAGGAACTGAGGCTACCTTGGTCACTCTTATAAGCACCTTCATTTAGTAGGGTGGCTGCCACAGAGTAGATGTTAAATAAATACATAACATGTCAATGTAAGAGTGAATAAAGATATGATCCGTGCTCTTCATAAAACTGGCTGCTGAAGAGAAATTGAGGATCAATATTAATTTGTGGACTATTAGGATTCTGTGTTCTGATCATGGCTACTTGAGTAAAATCTGTTCTATTTTGTCCATGATGTATCTGAAACTAATTTTTGGTTCTGCTGATTTGCTAATAGCAATTGCCTGCATATCTTCATTGCATATGATGCATTGCAAATTGCTTTCCTGGCCCCAAGTAACCACATTTTCTTCTTAATCACATGTGAGTGATTTGTAGGTAACCTAATGAAGAGCTAGAAGAAGGTGAGTGGATGGTGTGTGCCCTTACTTCACTAATACCCATGAATCGTAAAGCAGGCTAACTGTAATTCCACTAAGAGAAGCAGAATTCTATATTTGTAGTAAATGATAACTAGGATCTTAGTTTTTATTATGATCAAGTTTTATTATGATTTATTTATTATGGATGTTTGTATGACCTATACATATTAAAATTGATTGTATACAAAAATAAAAAATGTTAAACAATACCTATAGTCAATAATATCATAATAACTATGGATGGTACCAGGTGGGTACTAGATTTATCAGAGGGGTCACTTCATAAATTATATAAATGTCTAACCACTATACCGTACACCTGAAACAACCCCAACCTGATCTCATCCTCACTTTTCTTCCACTAGATGATCTTGCTTCCGAACTGACAGAAGTCTATTTATTTCCCCTCCTCTCCTTGTAAGACCTCTCAGTATTTCCCCTTTCATATTTTCCTCACTTTGGATTTTGAGACTGAAGTATCTCTCTTCTTTGCCCAAACTAAGCCCTCCACCTATACCTTTGGTGTTGTGCCCTCTTGTCAATTATGGGACCATGTTTTATTATCTGCTAGCTCTTATGTTTAGAATTAGTACATTCTGTAGACAATATGTAAACATCTGTAAATAGTCTCACAATCTTATCCTAATAAATAAGACATGTGATACCATATCACCTCATATTACATAATATACTTTGCCTGCTTAACTTTTCTTAAGCAAACTTCTCATCTTTCGTCTTTGCTTTACTTTTAGATATGCTGTATTGCCAATTTCCCCCCAAATCCTAATTTACTGCTGCTGTGCTGCCCAAAAGAATTTCCCTTGGAGGCCTCCAACCACAAGGAGCAAAGCTGATGAAGGGCCCCAGTTGCTGTGCTCTGAAATCTAGCACCACACTGGCTCAGAGGTCAAGTTTCCTATGAGCTGCTTTCAGGCAGTAACTGAGTACAACAGGGATACTAAGACAGGCTCATTCCTGGGAGACACAAGATTCCTCTGATGGCTAACTTTGGCTCAAGGACTCTCTGATGACCTTCCTGAGCCTTCATTAAATTGCACTTGAATCTGAGAGTGTCTACTTACTTTTCTCCTTCACTCAGACTGTCACTTATAAAACTATTTCATGACTCTCCCATCTTTTTCATGGTTCATCCCCAACATTATTTACACAGCATTTCTTTATTTTTTTTTCTTAATTTATCTTTCTTGTTGAATTACAGATGTCCCCTTTTTTCCCCCATTGATCCCCTCCTCTCCACCCCAACTCCACTCCCAGGCCTTCCCCATACCCACATTTGTGTCCATAGGTTATGCATATAAGTTCTTTGATTAATCTCTCCCCACCCACTCCCCCAATCCCACCTTTCCTCTGAGATCCTTCAGTCTGTACCATGCTTCTATGTCTCTGGATTTTTTTGTTCATCAGTTTATTTTGTTTATTATATTCCACATATAAGTGAGATCATGTGGTAATTGTCTTTCTCTGACTGACTTATTTCACTTGGCATAATACACCCCAGTTACATCCATGCTGTCCCAAAGTGTAAGAGATCTTTCTTTTTTATAGCTGCATAGCATTCCATGGTGTAAATGTTCCACAGCTTTTCTAACCACTCACCTACTGATGGGCACTTGGGCTGTTTCCAGATCTTAGCTATTGTAAATTGTGCTGCTAGGAACACAGGGGTGCGTAAGTTCTTTCTGATTGGTGTTTCAGGCTTCTTAGGATATATTCCTAGAAGTGGGATCACTGGGTCAAAAGGAACTTCAATTTTTAATTTTTGGAGGAAACTCCATACTGTGTTGAATAAGAATGGTGAAAGGGGACACCCCTGTATTGTTCCTGTTCTTAGGATAAATGGTTTTAGTTTTAGCCCACTGAGTATGATGTTGGCTGTAGGCTTGTCATATATGGCCTTTATTATGTTGAGGTATGATCCTTCTCTTCCCACTTTGCTGATAATTTTTATCAAAAATGGGTGTTGGATTTTGTGGAATGCTTTTTCTGCATCTACTGATATGATCATGTGATTTTTGTCTTTCAGTTTGTTTAAGTGATGTATCACTTTTATTGATTTGTGAATATTGTACCAGCTTTGCATCCCTGGAATAAATCCCACTTGGTCACGAAGTATGATCTTTTTAATATATTGCTGGATCTGACTTGTTAATACTTTGTTAAAGATTTTAGTATCTATGTTCATCAGGGATACTGGCCTGTAATTCTCTTTCTTTGTAGTATCTTTATCTGGGTTTAGAATTAGGCTAATGCTGGCCTCATACCAAGAGCTTGGAACTGTTCTTTCCTCTTGGATTTTTTGGAAAGTTTGAAGAGGGTAGATGTTAGTTCTTCTTTGAATGTTTGGTAAAACTCCCCTATGAAGCCATCCGGACCAGAGCTTTTGTGTGCTGGGAGTTTTATCACTGTTTCAACTTCATCCGCAGTTAGCAGCCTATTCAGGTTCTCTGACTCTTCCTGATTGAGTTTTGGCAGGTTGTATTTTTCTAGGAATTTGTCCATTTCATCCAAGTTGTCCAGCTTGGTGGAGTATAGTTGTTCATAGCATTTTCTTACAATCCTTTGCATTTCTGTTGGGTCAGTCGTTACTTCACCTCTTTCATTTCTGATTTTGTTAATTTGGGTCCCCTCTCTCTGCTTCTTGATGATTCTGGCTAAAGGTTCATCAATTTTGTTTATCTTTTCAAAGAACCAGCTCTTAGTTTCATTGATCTTCAGTATTGCTTTTTTTTAGTCTCTATGTCATTTATTTCTGCTCTGATCTTTATTATTTCCTTCCTTCTACTTACTCTGGGCTTTTCTTATTCTCTTTCTAAGCCTTTAAGTTGTAGGGTTAGAGAGTCTATTAGAAGTTTTTCTTGTTTTTTTGACATAGGTTTGTAGTGCTATGAACTTCCTTCTCAGGACTGCTTTCTGTGTCCCATAGATTTGGAGTTATTGAGAATTCATTTTCATTTATTTCCAGGAAGTTTTTGATTTCTTTCTTGATCTTATTGGTAACCTATTCATTGTTTAAAAACATGTATTTAGCCTCCATGTGTTTGAATGTTTTGAGGTCTTTTTATTGTAGTTGATTTCTAATTTCATGCCATTGTGGTACAAGAAGATGTTTGATATTTCAATCTTCTTGAACTTGTTAGACTTGTTTTGTGTCTTAATATGTGGCCTATCTTTGAGACTGTCCTGTGTGCACTTGAGAAGAATGTATATTCTGCAGCTTTGGGGTGGAATGCTGTGTAAATGTCAATTAAATCCATCTGATCTGGTGTGTCATTTAGGGTCACTGTTTCCTTGTTGATTTTTTGTCTGGAAGACCTATTCAGTAAAGTCAGTGAGGTGTTAAAGTCCCCTACTATGACTGTATTGCTGTCGATCTCTCCCTAAAAATCTTCCAGAAATTTTAAAAATAAATTTAGGTGCTCCTATATTGTGTGCCTATATGTTTATCAGGGTTATATAGTCTTGTTGAATCAATCCCTTTCGTTATGGTCTTCATTTTGAAGTCTATTTTGTCCAATATGCGTATTGCTACCCCAGCTTTTTTTTTCATTTCCATTTGCATGAAAAATTTTTTCCATCCCTTCACTCTCATCATGTGTGAGTTTTTTGTTCTGAGGTGAGTCTCTTGTAGACAGCATATATTTGGGTCATGTTTACTTATCCACTCAGCCACTCTATGTCTTTTTATTGGAGCATTTAATCCATTTACATTGAAGGTTATTATTGATAGATACTTATCTATTGCCATTTCAATTCTTTATGTCTATGTTTCTCCCTCTATTTCTTCTTATTATTACAGCAGTCCCTTTAACATTTCCTGCAATGCTGGTTTGGTGGTAATAAATTCCTTTAGTCCTTTCTTGTCTGGGAAGCTCTTTATTTCACTATCTATTTTTGAATGATAGCCTTGCTGGATAGAGTAGTCTTGGTCTCAGATGATGCTTGTTTTGCATTACTTTGAATACTTCATACCATTTCCTTCTGGCCTGTAGAGTTTCTGAAGAGCAGTCATCTGACAACCTTATGGGAGCTCCTTTGTAGGTAACAAATTGCTTTTCTCTTGCTGCCTTTAATATTCTCTCTTTGTCTTGAATTTTTGGCATTTTAATTCTAATGTGTCTGGGCATGGGCTTCTTTGTATTCTTCTTGCTTGGGACTCTCTGTGCCTCCTGAACTTGTGTGGCTTTTTCTTTCACCGAGTTAGGGAGGATTTCTGCCATTATTTCTTCAAACAAGTTCTCTAACCCTTGCTTATTTTCAACCTCTTCTGGCACTCCTATGATGCAAATATTGTTATGTCTCATGTTGTCCAACAGCTCCCTTAGACTGTCTTCCTGTTTTTTAATTGTTTTTTCTTTTTGGATCTCTGAATGATCTTTTCCTACCCTGTCTTCTAATTCTCTGATCTGATCCTCAGCTTCCTCTAATCTGCTGTTTATTCCTTCCAATGTATTCTTTATTTCTGCTATGTCACTCTTCATTTCTGACTGGTCATTTTTCATAGTTTTCATATCTTTTTTCATGCTCTTGAGCATCCTACACTCAGTATTCTGAACTCTGTATCTGATAGATTGCTTATCTCCATTTCATTTAGCTCTTTTTCTGGATACTTTTCTTGTTCTTTCATTTGGGGCTTGTTTTAATGTCTCCCTATTTTGAGTACCTATTTGGGTTTGTTTCCACATATTAGGTAGGCCTTCTAGGACTCTCAATATTTTTGGAAGGTCTCTGCTGTCAGATGCTGTTTGTGGCTGGCCTTGAGTACCCTGTTTGAAGCTATCAACAACCCACAGCTTGAGTTCCCCTCTGTTGGGGCTGGGTGCATTTGGATAGGACCAAGATGCACACCAACGCCTGCTTTTCCAAGGCCCAGGTCCAGAAGTAGATCAGGCAAAGACTCAAAGCACTCTGAGGTCTCTCTATGTCTGCAGGCTGATTAATCTGATTTTCTTAATGAGCCTCAGGCTGTAGAAACTCCATGGGGGTAGAGCAAGATTTTCCAGCAGGGTGGGGCAATTGTTTCCCCCTCAGGCAAAAGCTGCCTGAAAGGTGAATGTCTGCCTGTGAAAGATGTCCTCTGCCGTATGGGGGAATGACTTGTTACAGGAATCTAGAGGGGTGCCCTCTGAGCTCTAGCTCCAGAGCCCCCAACCCTAGATCCTCCTCACACAGTTCCAGTCAACTCTGTCCTCCCTCTGCTGGAGCCCAAGATGAGTGGCTGCACAGGAAACTTTGTGTGTTGGCTTTTTAAGAGGGTGTCTGCATTTCCAGCTGTCTCTCCCTGGCAGTCAGAAACCCGGCTGCTTTTCACAGCCAGATGTTATATGGACACCTTTCTCAGTTCTGGTGCTCTGGGCTGGGAAGCCCATCCTGAGGTTTAGGCCCCAGAGTCCTCAGTGGGAACCCCCCACAGCTGAGATGTCCCTCCAGAACTTTAGCTGCTGCTTGTGGAGCCCAGCTAACCCTCTTGGCCTCTGCACTTCCTACCAGTCTCTATGCTGTCTCTGCTTTTCTCCCTTGGTTATGAGGGTGCTCTCCAGTTCCTCTTCAGTTGCAGTTGATTATTCAAGATGTTTTTCCTCTATTTTAATTGTAATTCCAGTTTGGTCCTGGGAGAATGTCAGTGTAGCTTCCGCTCAATTTGCTGCCATCTTTATCCTCCCCTTTATTCTTTATTTTGCTTTCAGTTGTTGAGGGCCATTTCTAGTCAAACAGTGCTTTCTGGGTGTAGAAGAGACCAGGACTTTCTCCCTGAAGTGAATCTAACTTCTCAAGGATAGCAGTACTACGCTGTGGAAAGCTTGAGGGCTCCTGCCAGATGTGAGCAGTAGGCAACAAGCATTTCTTCTAATAATATTCTTGAACCTTTAATCCTGCTTGTGTACAATGCTTGAAGGACCTGGACTAACAGTTGGTAATCTAAGCCTTTACTCTTTAGTGTTCTAATGAAGATGTTCTCTCAAAAGTCACCAACAACTGCTCAAGATCAAAATGAACTCTTCATCCTTTTGACTGCTCTATATACTAGTCAACCTTTAAGTAGCTATCCTAAAACACTGTCCTGTTCTGGTTTGGCACCTACTAATCCTCTGTATATTTCTCACTATAGTTTTCCTGAGTCCTATTTTTGTTTGACCTTAACCTTTAAGCAAGGCATCCCCCAATGCCTTCAGATATTTATGTGATCATTTTCTACTTTCTTCTTTCTTGATGTCACCAAGTCCATAATTTTAACCATAATTTCTTACCAGAGGGCTCCTCATCCTGTACCATAGTCCTGAACTTTATATTTGAGATATTTTTTCTTGACTTCAACTTTCGTATTTAGCATATCACAAATGTAATTGAACCTCTGTAAGCATAGTTTCTAAACCAGTTTTTACTTCTAATTTCTTAATATCACTCCAAATTTAGTCTCAAACAATGGAGGATGTAGTGGATATTTTTATATTTTTGGTCATCATATTTGAACACCCTTCTTATATTTGGGAAAATTGCCTACATTATGAGTCCTGCTTTCTGAGAGGGAAGCTAGAAAATTCACTGACCCAGACATTCTTTTGTGTGGTGATGTGGCCTAGGCTTTGCCAATCAGAGTCATTTTTGTTGGAGGAGATCATTGAGAGGACATGACCACTGGTAGACCAACGAGCTTGACCAGGCAATAGGAGACTCCTGAAATGTACATTCCAGTTACATTCCCCGTCATCTAAGGACACACCCTTGAGACTCACCCTTGAGACTCACCTTTAAGACAACCTATAGCACTCTATAATATGGTATTGAGATGATTTAGATGGTATACATGACAAGCCCAGTTAAAACCAGTATATAAAGTTTAAGATTCTGGTAGGAGCCTGTGAAGATCTACTCCTCTTGTGGCTGTCCAAGCCAAGCTTCATCTATCAGTTCCCTTGCTTATTAAACCTGTCACCTACCAATCTGGAGTGGCCTGCCTCTTTCTTTGGTCTCTCCCTGCTGTCCAGATACTGGGACAATTTCAAATTATACCACCAGGAAGTTCCTAAGGTTACTGATTAACAGTTTCTATGAAGCTCAGATTCAAAGTGCAGAAGCAGTTGCATGCATGGGAATATAAACGACTTTGAATCTTTCTTTCTCTTTATGGATTCTGTTCCAGCCAATGACTACTCACTACTCTTTAGCATACCCTGTCATGCCTCTGCATTGCTTAGACCACTCACCAGTCTTGGGCTCTTAAGCATTTCATATTCAAATATATTAGCTATTCATGAAGGATTATATTGATTATCTACTATTCAAAGTGTTGCCTGTGGTTTCTGCCATTATTTCCTGATTTGCCATTTACATCTCTGCACTGAAACTACTGTTATAATAATCACCAAAATGACAACTTGGACCCTAATGTTATAGAACTTCTAACTAGAATTGAGCAGAATTGATTTTCTCTACTGCTTTTTCCTTGGGTTTTTTGAATTCCACATAGTTCTAATTTTCCTTCATGGGTCATTCTTTTTACGCCTGTCTCTTGAAACATGATGGTCTTCACAGTTTCATCCTTCTTACTGCACATTTTATATTTGCTTCCATGTTCCTGATTTTCAAAACTAGATATCCAGCCTACTTCTCTTTCTGAGCCTCTGACCTATCTAAATGCCACTGGACATCACTTCTATATTATCCCATTGATACTAAAAACTCATTTTTCCTCTTCATTTTTATATTTTCTTTTTTCTATCTCATTGACTCATTCCACCAACTACCCCATTACCCAGCCAAAACAGTAGCATGAATATTTTCTACTATCTCATCCTGTGTATTTCGTAAGCCACCAAGTTGTATATCATTTTATATCCTTTATCTCTTGATTTGTCCATTGCATTCATCATGCCATTATCATAACTATATTCCACATTATTCTTTGCCCAGTTTTCTGTAACAGCTTCCTACCCAGTATCACTGTTCCACCCCACCCCATCATCAATCCCTATACAGCTACAAAGTGGTTTTTCTAAAGTATTAATCTGATCATTGTCCTCCTCTGCTTAAAACTTAATGGTTTCCAAGGCCTTAAGACAAATTCTAATATGAAATACAAAGCCTCCAAACCACTTGTGTTTCATCTTTATCATACCCGTTCTTCATACTATGTGCTCTCTACATCCTGAATGATTTCTACTTTTGGGACATGTCCTGTCCTCTCTTGTATCTCAATTACCGCATTCTCTGACTACTTCCTCCCTTTTTCACATGTTTGCATCTCCTCCCTGGGCTTGTTCTCTGGTTCCTCCAGGGAAAATTATAAATTACATGATCCTCCTAAAGTTTCCAAGATCCTGGTTCTTTGCTCCAGGTAGACTTTAGTATATGGTTTTTCTGTGTACTTAATGCCAGTCCCCTTTATATTGTACAAGATATAGATTTATATTTGAATATCCCACCTCACTCCTTCATTGCCTGGCACATTATAGGCAATCCATATTTATGGAATGACTGAACACATAAATGAATATTAAATCATTTCTAATCCACACTTGACTTTCATATCGTCTTCCTCTGAACTTTCCACCTAATTTCTGTATCCATTTTGTTATTTACTTTATTGTACCTTGAATTTGCTATTTGTGAAATGAAACTACTGTCACTAATGTCAACTCTACAGAGTAAGTCACATCCCAGAAGAATGAAATTCCACTTAGTTGTGTGAATTTTTGCAAACAGGTCTTTCCCCAATCTATATCAGAATTAATGCAATTCCACAGGGAAGGCAAAAGGTCAAGCACTGATCACACATTACTGATCACAGCATCTGCTGATGTTTCTCTAGAATTTAAATCTGTACATAAATATTGCCTTCTTGCTATCAATATTCTTAAGAGCACGTGAAAAAGAAATTTCTGTACAATCATGTCTGAGAAGACAACTACAATAAAACCTAAATTAAATATTTTTATAAAACCACACATGGCAGAATGGATATCGGAGATTTCTGCAGTTTCTCTTTTGTTTGTTTAATGCATATCCGTTTAGGTACATGCAGCTGAAATTTGAAATGTCAGCTTTTATTAATGAAAGAGATGGAGTAGCAAACTTGATGAAGAGTGACCTAATAGGCACTTCAAATGACTGGTTAGATACACAGAAAGGAATCTGTTTCACAAATGCAATCTATTTTGAAGATAACTCAAAGCAGCAATTTTCAACAGATGTGCCGCACGAATTTTTAAAACATGCAATACCTGACTATTTAATCAGGGGCAGTGACCTCTTTCCCCTTAGATTGTCAAATAAAAAAATGACCACAGCTGACACAACAATAGCCATCTGGTGTGAGTTAATCAAAATTATACCTATTTTTTTGCCACATCAGCAAAAAATAGATTTTTTTGGTGTGTCACAGAATTTTACTACATAATTCGTTTATGTGTGCCATGAGATAAAAAAAGTTGAACATTGCTGTTTTGAGGTATTATAGAGGAATGAATACTGAGGGTTGGTTTAAGATAATGAGTCAGTTATTAAGCATCCAAATCTATGAACTGAGTATAACAGTAGAATAGTTAAATTATATTTTAGAGAACCAGAAAGAAATTGATCATAAAAAAAGCAATTACTTTTCTTTGGTGTATTGCCCATTTCATCCTAAATACTTACTAAAGAGTACTTAACCAATATTTCCCTTAATCCACACCTATGGTATAAATGCTACAGGAAAATTCCTCAAATGGAGCCTCTTTAGAAACATAATTTGAAGTGATACGTTTTTTGGCTATAAAATATTCTTTTCATTTTAGAGAAGCAATGATTCAAGGGTCAGGATAAAAACAAAAAGGAAAAATAATTAAATTGGAGGACTATAGCACATTGGACAAACCATAAATAGTTATTATATATTACATTGCATTATGTTATATATTATATAATTATTTCTATTAACCTGAGGGCTTTTAAACAGGCTTTCCTATCTAGTTCAGTTCTTTTCTGTTCAAGGAACAAGTAAGTGACTCGATAAATATGTACTCTTAAGACAATGTTAATATAACAAAAAAAGGTAATATATTTGCAATCTGATGTAAAAGAAAATAGGGATAACTTTAACTTATTCTTAATGTCATTAACACAAATTTATCCTTTCAAAAGAAGCATCCCATAATGTCAATTGCATAGATGATGCAAGACTGGTCAAATGCAAGACCAAACAAGTATAGAAATACTAAAGTTTTGAGCAATTGGATAAAAAGTGGATTATACTTTTCATTTAGTATTCAGTAGACTTCTCACACTTAATTCATTCCCAGTTTTAAAGCACAGTAATGCAATAAAAGAGCTGTAACTGAATGCAAGATATGAGTCGTCAGAGCTTAGGCCCAGCCTTAGGCTCTATAGTTAAGAGAGAAGTAAAAGTGACAATTTCCTTTCTTCAAACAATAGCAATCAAAAAGACCATAGTGCGCACCTCTTACTTCAGTTCTTGTTTATTGGTTCATGCCTATCTTTTATGGACCAAATATTCCCATTGTTTTAACTTTATTATTGTAAAACTCTAAAAAAATTACTATTACTACACAAAAATGATGCATCTAGTCACAGCATCATACACCTAAAAAATTCCTTGATATGTCAGATATCGATCAACTGAGAACATATTCCCAGCACAATAATCACACTTTGAAGGCTAATAATTCAAGTGACATTTTTGTCACTTCAATCTTCTAAATTCTACCACACAGGATAGCAAGTCATATTCCCTATACGGTATCCTAGGGAAATCATCAGGTTGCCCTTTCCTCTTGAATCAGGGAAAAACTATTAAGCACTTCACTGAGAACGGAAATCACTCCTATTGACCTCACTTCTGTGACCTCCTAGACCTCATTCTTTCTTAGCAACAGCACTCAGGGCACTTTCTGAAAAATGAGCCTTATTGGATTCGGAGGACAGGAGAGTAGCTGTGTGACAAACACTTTTAACTGACTTGTATATAAAGTGTAATGTGTATATAAAAATGGTAATAGGAGAAAGAATTCATTGTACTCAGCCCATTTTTAAAGTTCACAGCTTGTAAAAATATTAAGTTGATCTTTGAAGACACAAAGAAGATCCCAATGCCTTTGGCATTGCTTGTATAATATAGGGAAGAAAATGATGCAGGACAGGAAAATTTACCTATCATTTATTGTGTGCCTACAAAGTGCTAGGTTAGGCAATGTACCTATGATGTCTCTCATTAATATAACAGCAATACACAAATGATACTGTTTTCTTATTTTAGACCTATAGACATGGGGCACAGAAAGGTTAGGTAATTTGCCCAATGGCATGCAACTCATAAACAATGAAGTCAAGACTCAAATCCATATTTTCTTTACATTAAGGTGTATACTCTTTATACTATGTAATACAGCCAATCCCTAAGGTTGGTTATGTCTACAGAAGGCTGATAAAGTCATTCAACACTTACATTTAGGCCATTCTCCATCTCGTCTCGGTAACTTCCTTTTTAGGTCATTTATAACCAAAGGAGACAAACTGTTGCCCATGTGTATTTATTTTACATGTAGAATAGCTTCCATGTCTTATTTCAAGTGAGACTATGTTTTAAGTTTGACCATTGATTTTCTTTAAAGGCAAAGAAAAGCATCACACCAATTTTTACTTTCCAGAGAGCAAGTCTTTGGGGGACCACAGAGATGGCATTATACATAGACTATATCAAAGGGGACACATAAAAGTTGATATTTTCTTTTTATTACTTGAGAAAAGTGCATAGTGGCAATTAAAGTGCCTGAGTCTCTGAGCTCAAATCTATTTATTGTGGCTGATAATGAGCACAATGAGAAGATGTGCTCTATTTCAAGAGTGATAATAACCTTTTAAGTGAAGAAAAAAAAAATACAGGTATTCTCTGCTTTTTGAAAGTTCACCTTACACCACTTCACTTTTACAAAAGATCTACATTAGTATTTGCTTCACTAACCAAAAAAAAAAAAAAAATCCAAAGAGGATTTTCACTTTTATGAAAAAGGTGAAAAACAAAATAGCATTGTGTTTGCTTTTCAATGAGCAGTATAGAGGCGGCACAAAGCTCACGCAGCCAGAGTGGCACCGCCAAGCGCTCTCCCCAGGAACGACACTCAGCATCAAGCTGCCGGAGCTTTGGGCTGTGTCTGTGAGCATCTGTGCTTTATCTTGATTTAGTTTGTGCATCTGTTAGCAAGATATATCCTAAGGTATCAGAAAAGCCCGAGAGCTCATAATGCTGATACACTTAGTGTAACACTGGACATAATTACACATACTTAGTGTGACTTGGTAGGTTATTTTGGGGGTCAGAGAATGCTCCAATTTGTTTGTGTATATATGTGTGTGTGTGTGTGTGTATATATATATATATATATATATATATATATATATATATATGGTAATTGCATCTTTGCTTTATGCCATTTTGGCTTGCAAAAGGTTTCATAGGAACGCTCTACTTTCCAAGAGCCAGGGAAATCTGTAATAAAAAAAGGCATGCAGGCAAGTTCCTCTGGAGTTACAGGGGCCGTACAAATTCCATTATTTGCTTATAGGATTTGGGTTACTCGCCCTCATCACTTTGAAACTGTTTTCAGCTTTATGTATATCTCTCATCTGGCCTCCTGGGTGGCTGTCAGCAGGACATCCATCTTTTTCATAGCTCTCTTAAAACAGTGTCAAAAAATCACATAAAATGCTATTGGATATTTCCAGACCATATTAAAGGAATGAAATAAATATCACGTAATTATGATATATGCTTCAACGTGTTTTATGCATTAACTAAGGTCTTGAAAAGTTGCCTATAAAGTGTGTTTCTACAGTTGGGCCCAAGAGCAGCTCTACTGACTCCATCGCCCCATTCCTGAGTTCCACGCTGCCTGCCATTGCTGCACCTACTGAACGTGACCCTGATGGTGGGAAAGTGGGATTGCTGAGGGGGTGGACAGAGATGGCTAACAGAGGAAAGGTCAGTGGGGATGTAGACTCTGTTAGCTCCTGCTTACCACATGTTTGCAAAGATGGCAGCTGCTTCATGAAGAAGGCATCGGACGACTGCTCCTAACCTCGTGGAAACACATTTTTAAGCAGAAATGTGTTTGCCCTCACTGCCAGTTTTGCATCCACTTAGTACTCAATGGTTCTCAGTCTTGGCTGCACATTCGAATTACTGGGGGATATGTTAAAAATACCGAGTTCTAGGCCACACTCAGGACAATTCAATCAGAATCCCTGGGGATGGAATTCAGGAATCTGTGTTTTTTGGGCTCATTAGGTGATTCCATTGAGTAGCCAAGATTGAGAACCACTGAACCAAGCCTTATTGTCAGCAGCTCCAATATTAACATAGGTTCACGTGTAAGTTTCTAGAAACCTGGGCCCATGTAGTTCAGTCTCAGGACCATACTGTGTTAAAAACAACAGCAGCAACCACCACCACCACCACCAGATAAACAGCCAGAAGTAACTGAAAAGAAATATCAATGTTTATACATATATCTAAAGGTCAATAAGGGAGATTTTAAAATATAGTTTCTAAAAAAAACTTGTTACAACATACCTTTCCTCTCCTATATATTCCCACTCACTCCAAAACTCTTTCAGCTGCATTGTCAAACACTCAGCAAAATCCCCTCTTCCGCTATCAGTCCTTCTGCTTTTCTGTTTTCTTTCTGGCCCTTTCATCATCCTCACTAACCATTTCCTTCTGCTTAGTACTTCACCATTTGGATGGACAAAACCAGCAAAAAGAAGTCCTTTCTTCTTTTTTTTAGGGGGTGTGGTACAAAGCAGAAGAAACTGGGCTGACCATTCTAGGGTGAGCTTGGTGGGCTGGAGTGAGGGACGAGTGTAACACTCCCATCTTGCCACCCCCAGTGTTTCTGCACACACTTTTGTCAGCCTTAACCTTCTCTTCTCAAGAGTCAAGGTGCGTAATCCTGTCCCTAAGACAGTCCTTATGTTTAAAGTCCTAGCCCTATTCTTCATCTTTTGTGAGATAAGGAAAAGTGAGCGCGGGGGCAATAAGTAATTAGATGGATTTACTTTGCCTTGGCTGAGGCAAGAATAAGATACTTTTTTAAAATTAAGGTTTTTATTTTGGAATAATTATAGATTTACAAAAGATTTGCAGATAATACAGAGTTCTCACACACCCTTCATCCACTTTCTTCCACTGATGTACCCAGCTGAGGCTGGAGCACTACTGCCAACTAAACTCTTGACTTTTTTCTGGTTTTACCTGTTTTCCAGCTTCACTGAGGAGCTGCCTACCATGGCAGACACCCCCACATAAGAACCATAATGACAGTGACAGTTGGACCACAGGAAGAAGTCTAATCAACCACCACTTGTTCCAGGACCTATCTAGCCACAGAAAATCCATCACCCCAAATATTATATTAATATTCATTTCTCTTTTGAAATGCTCCTGAACTGCTTGTTTGCCCTCCTGTAGCCACTAAGAATTGACAAATGTCCCTGAAGACCAACCAGAACGTCTCCCCATTTCCAAAAATCCCACCTTAGGAGACTGCTTGCCAGTTCATGACAGTCCTTAATTTTCCTCTTTTTAGTCTATAAAACTTAGTATTCTTTCTAAAACTTTTGAATCCCTGATGTAATGGAAATGTTGGCAGATGTGTTTTCTGCCATGAGGTTATGAATGAATATCACTTGTTAATTTTGTCTCAAACTTAGTTTTGTCTTGGGAACCATTGGGCATTTTGTTTTTATGTTGCTTGGAGTTTGCTGTGTTTCTGGCATCTGTGGATTGACATTTTCATCGGTTATGAAAAAACTTTTGTAATATTTTTGCACAGTTTTCTCACATTATTTTCTTGTCTCTTTCCTGGATATTAATCAAACATGAATTATACAATTAATTTTTTTGACAGGTCTTGGATGCTTTTTGTGTTTTTATTTCTTGTTCTCATGTGCTTCAGTTTCTATGCCAGTCTGCTTCTAAGTACTTTCAATAAATTCCTTATTTCAGATTCAAAATTTTTTAGCTCTAGAATTTGTTTCATTTTAAAGCTTCCAGTTTTCTTCACAAATTCATCTATTTACATTCTGTACACTGTTTTCTGCTATATGTTAAACTTACCTATGAGTGATTTAAAGTCCTGCGATGTCTAACATTTGAATCATTTGTGGGATTATTTTTATTGTCTTTCTTTTTTCTTGATTAAGGGTCATATTTTTTCTTATCTGCGTATCTTTGAAACTTTGACTGTATATTGGACAGTATGACAGATTCATTGTAGATTTTCTCCTTAATTATCTTACCTTGCTAGAAAGCATACTGACTATTGTCCTGGGAGGTGGCTATATTACTAGAGACCTTCCTGGTGTTGCTGAGGCTCCCTGTCAGGACTGTTTTGGTTTTCCCCGTTGACCTTCACCGTGGCCCTTACTTTACAGTGTGGTCCTTACTCTGATGTGTGGTCTTTCTGGAATGTGAACTGAATGGTAGGGTTGCTCAGAAAATTATTTCTTCTCTAGCAGGATTTAAACTCTAATATTTCTCCAGCAGTGTGTGCATCCTCTCAAATGTCTTCCATTTTAAGAGCTCTAGAAGTTGCCCTTTGCTAGAATGCAGGGAGTCTTGCCCTGCAATTGCATAGCTTAGGATTTGAACAGAGATATGAGGGAAACCCCAACTTTAGGAGTGCTTTCCTTATAACTTTGTCCTGCAAATTTCAATTGCTTCTTCAGGCCTTAATTGCAGATTCTTCCTTTGCCTACATCATGTTTCTTTGGCTAAATGCAGTCAATGGCCTTTCCCTGGACTCCGCCACTCTGCTTCATGATTTAAAAATCACCTCCAGGCAGAAAGCAAGGTTGAAGGCAGACAAACAACTTTAGCTTTCTCTACACCTATGTATATCGGTCCTGATTTTTCTGCTATGCAATATCTGAAAAAAAGTAGCATCATAAATTTGTCCAGTTTCATATCTCTGTATAGTATGAGGAAAAATTCAATACCAATAACGGCTGAAATCAGAATTTTCCCTCTTTACATTTTAGTGCCACATTACTCTGCATGTATATGTTATGGTGTTATAATTGTTTTGTGATTTTCTAACATAATATTCATAGAAATTATTTTTATTTGTCTCATGTAGTAGTGTTCTCTCAAATTCTACTTTATCTGAAATTAACATTGAAAAATATGTATTTGTATATATAGGTTTATTTAAATATCTATTCAGCTTTATAACATTTCCTTGAAATAAGTCTGTCATTGTTGATTCTGTTTAATTATTCAATCTTTTTGTGCGTGTGAAGAACCACAATTTTTATGTTTGTTCCCTTTTAGTATCTTATCTATTATTTTCTCTCATTATTTCTTGAATCTTAGAATTTTTTCAATGATCAAACCTTCCAGTAGCACAGTTTGCATAGATATAATTTCCTTTTTTAATTCTCTCCAAAGTGAATTTTTATTTTGTTTTGAAAGTTGGCCTTTATCAACTTTCTTCTTTTGTTGTGTTTCCTTCATTTTAGATTTCCCTTTTATAAACGTCCACCCTAATTTTAGAAGCCACATCTTCTTGAGCTCAACTGAAGATGCAAATGATAAAAAAAAGCTTATTCTCATCATTTTAAATTTAAATATTATTCTAAAGTATGCTCTGTGAGTTTTTAAAATGTTTCCTTTTACTGGGGTGAAAATGATTTTCACATATCCCATTGCATTTTTTATTCTTGCTTTTCCACTTCTGTATTAGCCCCATGGGGCAGCAGCAGCACCAAAATGATGGCAGTGCAACTGGGCAACGGGCCTACAGGACGACAGAGGATATTTGTTTCCTATGACCCCAGGAACTCCGGTCCTCAGAGCAAGGGAAGAATCCACATTGCTTTATTTCTCTCTATCTACTATTGTTTCTTGGCCCTAGAGGTAGACACAGTAGTAGAAACTGTGTGAACAAGTGAGGAAACTGAAGGACAATGAGACCAAGAAGGGGAACCCTGGAAGCCAGTAATTGTCAGGGAAACCACAGAGAGGGGAGATCTCAGGAAAGAGACGCTATGATGCTCTATATAAGCACCCAGGGCCGCCCCAAGCATGTGTGGATGTTTCACATGCACATTTCTGACTTAAACAGCACACCGAAGGTTTTGAGAACGGTACTAACGTGCACATGACCACCCGGATCCCAGACTAACTGACAAAATATGCACATGTGGTACAGGTGTAAATAATATGGCAAACACTTAGAAAAGTGGATTGCCCCAGAACATGGGTGAGAATTTGTGGGTTAAACCCAACTGAATTGATTTCCAGCTAAAATCAGACATTCCCTTTGGCAATTAAGTGACATCAAGAATGTTATGACAATATTAAAATGTTCAGGATGCAATCCAAATTTTTATGACAAAGAACTGGGAAAATATTACTAACTCTCAAAAGAAAAGATAAACACTACAGGCACACCTTGACATGACCTAGGTATTGCAATTATCAGACAAAGACTCTATCACAGCTACTATAATTATGCACAAGAAGGGTGAATATTCTTGAAATTAAAATAGGAAAAGTCTCAGCAAGGAAATAAATGATAGTACCAAATATAAATTTTAACTGAAAAATAAATTAACAAATAAAATTCACTGGATGAGCTCAATAGTAAAATGAAGATGACAGAGGAAAAGGTCAGTAAAATTGAACTTGTACATAGATTAATATAAATCATTCAGTCGGAACAACAAAGAGGAAAAGATTATAGAAAATGTGAGTAGAAACTCAGGTGTCCATGAAACAATAATGAAATGTCTAACTTATGTTACTGGAGTCCCAAAAGGTAAGAAGGAAGACTGTAGTACCAAATAAGTACATAAAGAAATAATAGCTAAAATCTATTTAGATTTTGATAAAATATGTATAAAAAATTTTCTAGATTAAAGAAATCCAATAAACTTCACATAAAAAGGCACTATGCCTAGATACATCATAGTCAAAATATTCAAAACTGAAGACAAATAAAAAAATCTTGAGAACCCAGAAATAAATGTGAAATTATGCATAGTAAAATGATTCAAAGGACAGGTTTCTTATCAGGAATGACAGAGACCAGAAGAGAGTGGAAACTATTGGAAACTTGGAACTTTGGGGATGTAGGAAATAAAACAGAAATTATAGGTATCGGTATACGTCAAATTAACTATTTTCTTATGTTAAAATGTTTATGGTTAGAAGCAAAAAATATAACATTGTTTTGTGAGGTTTGATATATATATATGAATATATACATTCATATGTACATATATATACATTTATAACTACAATATATAATGGGGAGGGTAAAGATTACCACCACTTATATGGTTGAAAGGTTTCTACATTGCATTTGAAGTGATAAAATACTAATTCTAAGTAGGTTTTATGTTTAATTTCTAGAGCAACCAGTAAAAAGGTAATAAAAAAGATATAGTCTAAATTACCATGGGTAAAATGGAATATTAAAAAAGAATACTAAAAAAGTATTTATTTAACATAAAAGGAGATAGGAAATGGTGGGACAGTGGAACAAAAATGAAAGGAAACAAACAGAAAGTAAATAATATAATTGTATCTTAAATAAAAACATGTCAATAATTACATTAAACATACATGATCTAATCATGTCAAAAGATGGAGGTTATGCAAATGGGTTTAAAAAAATACATCACAAGATCCAACTATATGCTGTCCCCAAGAAATGTATTTTAAGAACAATCATACGGGTAGGTTAAAAGCAAAAGAATGGTAGAAGCTGTACCATACAAACATTGACCCATTTATTTTTTTCATTTTTTAATTTTTTTTAAATATATCTTTCTTGATTTCAGAGAGAGGAAAGGAGAGAGACAGACAGACAGAAACATCAATGATGAGAGAATCATTGGGGATCGAGCCTGCAACCCGGGCATGTGCCCTGACCGGGAATCGAACCCCGATCGCCTGGATCCCAGGTCGATGCTCAACCGCTGAGCCACGCCCAGCCGGGTGACCCATTTATTTTTATGTAATACCTTTCTCTATCCCTGGTAATTTTCCTTACTCTGAATAAATTCCTTCTGTCTTAAGAACTCCCTTTAACATTTTTTGTTAGGTTAGCTGGCAGTAAACCCTTTAAATAATTTTGTGAAAAAATTTTTTTTTCAATTTTGAAAGATATTTTTTGTTGGGTACAGTACACTCAGTTGATGGTTTTCCTTTGTCCTTCAGCATTGTGAATAAGTTCCCCCAACGTCATCTCACTTGTGTAGTTTCTAATGAGAAGTGCACTATATTCTTATCTCTGTTCCTCTGCACATAATGTGTTCTTTTCCTTCAAGATTTTTGTGTTTGGTTTTCAGCAATTGGACAATGATATGCCTAGGGATTTGTTTTGTTTATATTCACCCTGTTTACTGTCCCCTGCATTTTTAGGTCTACATTTACAAAATAAAATACCTTCATAGTAACATCTATGTTTGATTGAGTAACTGGGTACTATAATCTAGCCAAGTTGACACAAAGACCTATCATAGTACCCAGTTAACACTTCACTTTATCCATCTTTTTAACTGGAATATTTAGCATGTTAAACTTAGATATTTTAAATTTCGTGTCTTAAAGTTCCAAAGTAGATATCTCATCTGAGTTTAGTTCTATTGATTTTTTCCTTATTGGACAACGAGTTGTTTTCAATTTTCTGTTTTTGTATCCCTTGTAATTTATTTTGATATTTGGATATCTTGTAAAGGGCACTGGAGAATAAAATACATAGAGAGAAATAGTTTTGTTTTTCATTATAGCATTGAAAATGGGCTTACTTTCCTTCTGCTAAGCTATTAGTGTGGGGATTGGGTCAAACTAGTCAGGAGTTGATATGCATTTAGGATTTTGTTGTTACTATGGTTTCCTTCAGTGTAACACGGGGTTCACCTCATTTTTAGGGCAGAGGTTGGTTTGCCAGAGGTTTTATTTCAGCATCTTCTCATTCCTACCTTTAGGTTTTGCATTTGTACAGTGTCTTAGCCAGGAAGTCTCTCTGCATGCTCTTGGCCTACACCCAGCAGAAACTGCTGTCTTGTAAGTTGGTGCTTGTTAGCTTGGTGTTGGGGTGCAGAGGGGGGGTGTCCACTCTTATTTTGATTAGTCTAAATCTCAGGAGGGCTTTGGGACCCTGGTTCTTAGGAGTGGGTCACTCTCAGTTGTTCTGACCCACCTTCAGCTGTAGTAGACCACTATTTGTCTGGGACCAGCAAGCATCCGTGCCCTTCCCACAGGATACAGAGTCTTATTCTGTTCCTTTTTATCAGTAGATTTTTTTTTTTTCATTAGTTTCCTAACTGTTACAGGTTTTTTGTTGTTTTTGTTGGTTTGTTTTATTTTTGCCCTTCCTTAGACAGTTAAAACACCTGTTCTGTAGAAGAGGTAAGTAGAGGAGAAGAATCTGGGTGTGGTTTTGTGCTTTTTCTATAATGGTTGCTCTTCTTCCCCCAGGCCCGCACCATGGAAAAGGCTATCTCAGGACTGTTGACAAACTTTTTATATATAAGCACTTAGTCAGGAGAATGGCTTGTAAGTAGGTCTGAAAACACTGAATTCCCACCAAGCATGTGTGCCCCAGATATTCTGTATTATCCAACTAGCCCATATTTAGCTTTTACCAATTGTTAGGAAAATTTAGCTGGATTCTACTGATGGGCCCTGAAGCATCTGACCCAGGGAAACAAGTCCTCTGTCCTGTCTTTCCTTGAAACTCCTTGAATTTCTTTAGATTTCAGGTTAATTCATAGCCCTCAGTTCTCTAACAGGATCAAAAAATCCTTTGGCACTGGAGGGAGATTCAGACAATTCAAGCCCCTTTTCAAACTGCCTGGGGCCCCTCACCCTGGCCCCACCCCCTAATCACAAGTAAAACCTCTAGCCAGTCTCCTTTCCTTGCCCTTTCAAGTAATTTTTGGATCTTTTTGGGAGGCCTACCTTATTCTTCCAAAACAGCCTCAATTATGTAAGTAAAACACCTTTTCATAACCCCATGGTGTGTGTGATGTCAACAGTCTCAACATCCAAACCAAATTTTGGGTGTAAGTCCATCCTGATATTTCAGAGTGATCACATAACTAATTTTTGCATCTATTTACTGTTGACAGGAGTTTTGTAATATTTTCAAGTAGGTCATACTACATGTATGCAAATATTCTTGCTCAGACTATAAACATGTAGAAATATTTATATAAAGAAATTGAAGTAACTTTTTACCAGTTCACTCTTATCCTTGTAAAATTTTGATCTGCTAAAGGTGAACTATGCCATCCTTATTTTTAACTGTTTGTGCGGATCTACGACCATATAATCATATACCTGTCGTATCGGATCTCGTCTCAGGAGGAAACAGATGGAACACTCAAGATAATTTGAGAAGATTTTAATAGAGGGCAATAGAATTGCAAATAGGCAATAGGTAAAAAGAAAAGAGTTTCATACTCGGGCTAGAAGGCCTGTAACAGTAGAGGTCAATATCATTCTTACACCTGAAGGGTAAAGGGAAGGGTGAGCACAATATGCGGAGAGATTGGGCTGGGTGGAGAGGGTACGAAGCTGAGATTTTTGGTTCAGGACACACAATGAGCTTAAGGTAACCAAGTAAGGAGGTAGCCAAGAGAACAAATATGCTGATATCACTCTTTCCCCTTTATCTCCTGCACGTGACCCTCCCTTTATTCTCAACAAAACCCATCTGAAAGCCAGAGAGAAAAGAACCTAATAATGCCATCTGTATAGGTCAGCACTGGGCTGGGTAATGATGAATAGAAAATAGATCTGATGGTGCAAGGGAAAGATGCCCCGAACCCTGGATTTTCTCTGTGGGTAAAGTACTATTAAAGAAATATTATAAATCTAATTCTCAAAACTATTGTTGTTCTTCCTTTTATTTTATTTTCAATCCTCACCTGAGGATATATTTTTACTGATTTTAGAGAGGCAGGGAGGTAAGATGAGAAAGAGGGGGGGGGGGAGGGGGGGGAGGGGGAGGGGGAGAGGGAGAAAGAGAAAGAGAAGAGAAAGAGAAAGAGAAAGAGAAAGAGAAAGAGAAAGAGAAAGAGAAAGAGAAAGAGAAAGAGAAAGAGAAAGAGAAAGAGAAAGAGAAAGAGAGGGAGAGGGAGAGGGAGAGGGAGAGGGAGAGGGAGAGGGAGAGGGAGAGGGAGAGGGAGAGGGAGAGGGAGAGGGAGAGGGGAGAGGGAGAGAAGGAGAGGGAGAGGGAGAGAAGGAGAGGGAGAGGGAGAGAAGGAGAGGGAGAGGGAGAGGGAGAAAGAGAAAGAGAGGGAGAGGGAGGAGGGGGAGAGGAAGAGAGGGAGAGGGAGAAGAGAAGAGGGAGAGGGAGAAAGAGAAAGAGGGAGAGGGAGAGGGAGGGGGGAGGGGAGGAGAGGGAGACAGAGAGAGAGAGAGAGAGAGAGAGAGAGAGAGAGAGAGAGAGAAAACTTCAATGTATGAGAGAAGTATCAATCGGCTGTCTCCCTTAGGTGCCCCACTGGGATCAAACCACAACTAAGCATGTGCCCTGACCGGGAATTGAACTGACAATCTTTTGGAGCACAGGACAACACTCCACTCTACTGAGCCACACCGGCCAGGGCTGCTCTTCCTTTTAGTAGAAAGACATATCCTTTGGTTTTATAGATTTAGAGAAGTAATACTATTTTTCATGTCCCTAACAACTTCTGTAAAATTTCCTCTACTATTCACATCTAAACCCTTTTCATGTGTACCAAGTATCTAGTCTTTATAGCTGTTCAGCTGCTGCTGTTGTGTGGCTGTGCTTAACAATAATCACCTTCTCAATACATGGAGCAAATGACAATACCTCTGAGGTTCTCTCATCTCATCTTAAGATCTGATTTTATTTTTTCCTTAAAATTCTGAACTTTGGGTACTTATGTCCATACTACACTACAATAGATATAGTGCTTTTTGATTCATCCCATGACTAGACTAAGAGCAATTTCATTGTTTCTGCAATGGTTTTATAACATTACAATATTAGTAAGACACACACTTGAAATAATCCTAAACACAGTTTTTATTTTTCCCTTTGCTAGTTAATATTGGTAGATTATTTTATATTAAAAACTGAAACACTTTTAAATGAACGCAGGCTAGACTCGAAATCTGTATCCATAGGCTATAAAGAGAAGATGATTGATTGTGTTAATTATTTTTCTTTAGAAGAAAGGATTTATTTTCACTAAGTACCTTCACAAATATTTTCAGGGGTAAGATAAGGCAGCCTTAGCTTTACTTATGTTTCTAACCTTTAGAAATTCACCCAGATTCTCTTCAATAGTAAAACTAGTGTTTTATATTCTGACACCTCTGATGTATAGTGGTACATTCTGGCAAATAAAGGTTCTGCTCAATGGCTGGCAGAAAAAAAAAATCTTTTTTCCTATCTCTTTTATCTTAGCGGGGTAATGCTACCGTGCAAGACATTTCCTATTAAACAATAGGACATGAGAAGATTCCTGGTGTTTATTTTATGTAAGTAGTTATAGTAATTGAAATAATTTTACATCATTGTAAAATGCTGTTAAAAATAACAGATCTTTGGAAAGAATACATATGCTTGGAAAAAGTTTTATTTCCTTTCCAAATATCTGCTTTTATTGCAGTTGTTTAGATAGTCATTCAGCTGATCAATAAAAGGCATGTATTAGAAAGAATGAAGATTGGAAATTCAGATTTTAGAAAAGTAAGTACCTAATTTCATGGACTTAACAATCTAAAAGCAAATAAAGGCATGGATGAGTACTTAGGAGACAGGCGCCTGGGAGTTAACAGAGTAATTTAAAAATACAATAGCACTGAAAAAACATTAGGGATTTTTTTTCAGTAATGTCACTATTTTCCTATTGTATATTTATTTATCCATTAAAAGCTAAATTTAAGTAAATTATTTATTAAAGTGATCTGCAGCAACTAAATATAAAACTTCTGATAGTAGCAAAAAAAAAAATCTATACTTCATTAGCCTTTCATTAGGATGGCTGAAGAAAATGGTTCTAAAAACTTTTACACAATTTTAAAATTTCTAGAAACTAATGTTGGTCCAATTTGTATAAAGGTGGAGTGCAGTCCTGATCCCCTCAGCTCTGGGTTAGTATAAATGGGTTTGATAAAGGTATCTTCAAAAAATCATATTACCTTAATTGCACACTCCTTGAAGTGAGGCCAAGACAAGAGTGAGGCTGACAGAGAATGTCTCACAGAATGGAATCCTTAGAGTGAGGGAGCCCAGTGATCACCCCAAGACCCCAAGTCTGTGAGACAGGCAGAATCTCTCTCCAGAGGCTATGGCAAGTATGACATGAATGCATTCTCACACCCATGAACAACACATGCCTCTTACAATATATTTTTTCCTTAATGGTAACAGTGTAAACATATATTTGTTAATGCATCATGTTATAAGAAAGTATCTTCATTAATAGAGTTTTGCACCTGTTTTATTTTTTATGAAGCATCTATGTTATTAAGTAAACAATATTTTCTGGCCAATTGATTTGATTTTCCACTTGATTTTTTTTTTTTTTTTTTTGGTTAGGTTTTATATCAACAAATCCCCCACGTCCTTCCTCTTTGACAACCATCACTTTGTTCTCTCTGGGTCTGTTTCTGTTGCCTATTATATACTTATTTTAGATTCCACATATAAGTGAAAACATACAGTATTTGTCCTTCTTTGTGTTATTTCACTCAGCATAATACCCTCCAGGTCCTTCCATGTTGACATAAATGACAAGATTTCATTCATTTTAAAATATATATATATATATCTTTATTGATTTCAGAGAGGGGAAGGGGGAGGGAGAGGGAGAGATAGAAACATCAGTGATAAAAGAGTCGTCATTAATTGGGTGCACACCCCTGACTGGGAATCAAGCTCGCACCTGGGCATGTGCCCTGACCGGGAATCAAACTGCGATCTCCTGGATCTTAGATCGAAGCTCAACAGCTGAGCAACGCCCAGCCAGGCAGATTTCATTCTTTTTTATTGCTGAGTAATATTCTAAAATATATATCTTTTGTATACCATAACTTTTTTATCCATTCATCTATCAATAGACACTGAAGTTGCTTCCATGTCTTGGCTACTGTAAAGTAATGCTGCAATGAACACAGGGGTGCATATATCTTTTCAAATTTGTGTTCTTGTTATCTTTGTATAAATACCAGAAGTGGAATTGCTGGGTGGTATAGTCGCTCCATTTTTAATTTTTTGAGGAATCCCTCTACTGTTTTCCACAGTTGCTGCACCAGTTTACAATCCCATCAACCATGTAAGAGGATTCCCTTTTCTCCAAATCCTTACCAGCACTTGTTATTTGTTAATTTTTGGATGATAACCATCTGACATGTTTGAGGTGGTATCTCTTGTGGTTTTGATTTGCATTTCCCTGATGATTAGTGATATTGAGCATCTTTTCATGTCTGTTGGCCATCTGGATGTCCTCTTTGGAGAACTGCCTATTCAGGTCTTCTGCCCACTTTTTAAATGGATTGCTTGTTTTTGGTGTTGAGTTGTATGAATTCCTTACATATTTTGGATATTAACCCCTTATCAGATGTGTCATTGGCAAATATCTTCTACCATTCAGTTCGTTATCTTTTCATTTTGTTTATGGTTTCCTTTTTACTTTGACATAGTACCATTTGTTTATTTTTGCTTTCATTGTCTTTGCCTGAGGAGAAAATCCAAAAAGAATACTGCTAATACTGATGTCAGATAGTTTACTGCCTATGTTTTCTTCTAGGAGTTTTATGGCTTCAGGTTTTACATTTACATCTTTAATCCATTTTGAGTTTATTTTTGTTTATGGTGTAAGAAAGTGATTTAATTTCATTTTTTCTGCATGATTTTGACCAGTTTTCCCAACACTATTGAAGAGACAATCTTTACTCTACTGTATATCTTTGCCTTTGCTGTAGATTAAATGACCATATACATGAGAATTTATTTCTGGGCTCTCTATTCTACTCCATTAATCTATATATCTGTTTTTCTGCCAGTACCTTACTGTTCTGATCATTATAGCTATTATAGTTTTAAATCAGGAAAGGTGATAGCTCCCACTTTGTTCTTTCTCAAAGGTGTTTTGTTTTGTTTTTTGCTATGGGAGGTCTTTTTTCGTTCCATACAAATTTTAGGATTAGTTGTTCTATTATGAAAATTTTTGTTGGTATTTTGATAGAAATTGCATTGAATCTGTAAATTGCTTTAAGTTCTAAGAACATTTAAAACAATATTAATCCTTCCAAACATGAGTATGGCATATCCTTTCATTAATCTGTAACCTCAATTTCTTTCTTCAGTCTTATAGTCTTCATTTTATAGGTCTTTCACCTCTTTGGTTAAATGTATTCCTAGGTATTTTATGCAATTGCAAATTAAATTGTTTTCTTAATTTATCCTTCTGATTGCTCATTATTAGTGTATAGAAATGAAACAAATTTCTGTATTTCGATTTTGCATCTTGCATATTTACTGAATTTATTAGTTCTAATAGTATTTTTTAGTGGTCTTTAGGATTTTCTATATATACTATCATGCCATCTGCAAATAGTTACAATTTTACTTCTTCCTTACTGATTTAGGCTCCTTTTATATATTTTTCTTGTCTGATTCCTATGGCTAGAACTTCCAATACTATGTTGAATAGAAGTGGTGATAGTGGAAGTCCATGCCTTGTTTGTGATCTTAGAGGAAAAGCTCTCAGCTTTTCACCATTGAGTACATTAGCTGTGGGTTCGTCATATACAGCATTTATTTTGTTAAGGTATGTTCCCTTTAAACCCACTTTGCTGAGAATTTTTATCACAAAGGATTTTGACTTGTCAAATGCTTTTTCTGCATCAGTTGAGATGATCATATAATATTCATCCTTAATTTTGTTAGTGTGATATATCACATTGATTTATAGATGTTGAACCATCCTTGCATCCCTAGGATAAATCCCACTTGGTCCTGATGTATATAATCCTTTTAATGTATTTTTGAATCAATTTGCTAATATTTTGTTGAGCAATTTTGTGTCTACATTTATCAAGGACATTAGCCTGTAATTTTTTTTGTAATGTCTTTATCTGGTTTTGGTCTCAGGGTAATGTCGACTTCATATAAAGAGTTTAAAAGGATTCCTTCCTCTTCAATATTCTGAAATACTTTAAGAAGGATAGGTATTAATTTTCCTTTAAGAGTTTGGTAGAATTCACCTGTGAAGCAGCCTGGTCCTGGACTTTTATTTGTTAGGAGTTTCTTGATTAGTGCTTTAATTTCACTGCTAGTAATTGGTCAATTTAGATTTTCTAGTTCTTCCTGGTTCAATCTTGAAAAGTTATATGCTTCTAGAAATTTATTTATTTCTTTAGATTGTCAAATTTGGGGATTGTAATTGTTCATAGTATTATTTAATGGCCCTTTATTTCTGTGGTGTTGTTTGTAACTTCTCTTTCATTTATGATTTTATTTATTACGGCCTTCTCTCTTTTTCTTGATGAGTTTGGCTAAAGAATTGTCAATTTATCTTTCAAACAACCAGCTCTTAATTTCATGGATCCTAATTATTTCTTTCCTTCTTTGGGTTTCATATGCTCTTCTTTTTCTAGTTCCTTTGGTGTACAGTTTGATTGTTTATTTGGGATTTTTGGGATTTTTCTTATTTATTGAGGTAGGCCTGTATAGCTATGAGCTTCCATCTTAGAACTGCCTTTGCTGCATCCAATATGTTTTGAACACTAGTGTTTTCATTTTCATTTCTCACAAGGTAGTTTCTGATTGCCTATTTGATTTCCTCTCTGATCTATTGGTTGTTCAGTAGCATGTTGTTTAGTCTCTACATATTTGTGCTTGAGTTTTTTTCCAGTTTACTCCCTGTAATTGATTTCTAGTTTAATGACATTATGGTCAGAAAGATGCTTGATGTGATTCAGTTCTTCTTGATTTCATTAAGGCTTGTTTTGTGACCTAATATATAATCTATACTGGAGAATGTTCCAGTGCACTTGAAATAAAAAGGTGTACTCTGCCATTTTAGGATGAAATATTCTAAAAGTGTCAATTAAAGCTATGTTGTCTAATGTGGCATTTAAGGCCATTATTTCCTTCGTAATTTTGTCTGGATAATCTATCCATAATGTGAGAGGAGTATTAAAATTCCCTACTATTATTCTATTACTGTAAATTCCTCCCTTATGTCCATTAATATTTGCTTTATATATTTAGGTGCTCCTATGTTGGTTGCCTAGATATTTACAATTGGGTTGACCTCTCTGCAATTATGTAATGTCTTACTTTGTCTTTTCTTTCATTTTTTGCTTTAAATTCTATTTTTTCCTGATGTTAGTATTGCTACCAGTTTTCTTTTCATTTCTATTTGCATAAAATATTTATTTCCATCCCTTGGCTTTTAGTTTGTATGCATCTCTTGATTTGCAGAGAGTCTCTTGTAAGCAGCATACAGATGGATCATATTTTTTAATCCATTTAGCCACTTTTGTCTTTTTATTGGAGCATTTAGTCCATTTACATATAAAGTCATTATTGATAATTATATATTTATTGTCATGTTGTTAATTGGTTTTTGTAGTTTTCCTTTGTTCCCTTCTTTTCCCTCTGATCTCTTCCCTTTTGGTGCTGGCTTTCTTTAGTGTTTTTAGTATTTTGTTTGAGTTCCTTTCTCTTTATTCTTTGTGTATCTTTTGCAGGTTTTTGGTTTGTGGTTACTATCAGGTTATGTGTATCATTTTATATCCACAACATTCTATGTTAAGCTAATAGGTGTCTAAATTCAAATATATCCTAAAAGACTACATTTTTATTTACCCATTCATGATTTATATATTTATGACATAGTTTATTTTATATATTTTTTATTTTTTTAGATCTTTTTGTTCCTAACTACTTATTATAGTTTGAGGTGAGTCTGGCACTTCTGTCTTCTAATCTTCATAGTAGCCTTCTAATGCGTGATCACTGTATTTATTATTTGGTTATAACTTGTGAGGTTATTTTTCTTTCTCACATTTTCTTATTTCTGGCTACGGACTTTCATTTTCTGCTTAAAGAAAATACTTTAACATTTTTTGTAAAGCTGGTTTAATGGTGATGAACTCCTTTTGTTTTTGCTTGTCTAAGAAACTCTGTATCTCTCAATTCTGAATAATACCCTTGGCAGGTAAATTATTCTCCGTGGTAGGTTCATTTCTTTCAGCACTTTTAAGATATCCAGCCATTCTCTCTGACCTATAAAGTTGCTTCTGAGAAATCAGATTATAGCCTTCTAGAGTATCCTTTGTACATAACTCACTGTTTTCCACTTGTTTTTAAAACTGTCTCTTTACCTTTAACCTTTGCCATTTTAATTACAATATGTCCTGCTGTGGCTCTTTTTTAAACACTGTATTAAATTTATTGGGGTGACAATAGTCAATATGAACATATAGGTTTAACGTGTCTATATGAACATATAGGTTTCTATGCTACAAGATCTGTACTTTGCTCTGTGTGGCCACCACCCAAAGTCATATCTTCTCCCATCACAATATGTTAAGATCCCCTTCACCCCCTACCCCCTTCCCTCTGGCAACCACCACACTGCTGTTTGTGTCCACAAGTTTCAGTTTTATATCCCACATATGAGTGAAATATATGGTTCTTAGCTTTTTCTTTTTTGTTGTTGCAAATGGCAGTATTTCATCCTTTCTTATGACTGAGTAGTACTCCATTGTGTACATGCACCACATCTTCTTTATCTAGCCCTCTATCGCAGGACACTTCGGTTATTTCATGTCTTGACCACCGTGAATAATGCTGCAATGAACATAGGGGTGCATACACCTTTGAGAATACATGTTTTTGAGTTTTTCGGGTATATACCCAGGAGAGGGATTGCCGGGTTGTATGGTAGCTCTATTCTTAATTTTTTGAGGAATCGCCAGACTTCCATGGTGGTTGTACCAGTCTACATTCCCACCAGCAGTGAATGAGGGCTCCCTTTTCTCCACAACCTCTCCAACACTTGTTATTGGTTGTCTTGTTGATAACAGCCACTCTAACAGGTGTGAGTTTTGATTTGCATTTCCCTAATTGTTACTGAGGTTGAACATCTTTCCATCTATCTATTGGCTGTTCATATGTCTTCTTGGGAGAGATGTCTGTTCAGGTCCTCTGCCCACTTTTTTGATTGGGCTATTTGTTTGTTTGGTGTTGAGTTTTATGAGTTCTTTATATATTTTGGAAACTAAACTTCTGTTGGAGCTACTGTCTGCACATATCATCTCCCATCTGGTTGGCTGATTCTTTGTTTTGTCGTCACTTTCTTTTGCTGTGCAGAAGCTTTTTACTTTGATATAGTCCCATTCATTAATTTTTGCCTTTACTTCTCTTGCCTTTGGGGTCAAGTTCATAAAACATTCTCTATGACCAAGGTCCATAGTTTGGTACTTATGTTTTCTTCTACATAACTTATTGTTTCGGGTTTCAAGTTTAGTTCTTTGATCCATTTTGAGTTAATTTTTGTAGATGGGGATGAACTGTAATCCAGTTTCATTCTTTTGCATGAGGCTTTTCAGTTTTCCCAGCTCCATTTATTGAAGAGGCTATCTTTACTCCATTGTGTGTTTCTGGCTCCTCTGTTGAAAATTAACTGCCTGTATACATGTGGTTTTATATCTGGGCTCTCTATTCTGTTCCACTGATCTCTGTGTCTGTTTCTGTGCCAGTAGCACGCTGTTTTGATTATTGTAGCTCTGCAGTATAATTTGAAGTCAGATAGAGTGATACTTCCAGCTTTGTTCTTTTTTCTCAGCATTGCTTTGGCTATTCAGGGTCTTTTGTGGTTCCTTACAAATCTGATGATTTCTCATTCTATTTCTTTAAAAAATGACATTGGCATTTTGATGAGGATTGCATTAAATCTCTATATTGCTTTGGGTAATGTGGCCATTTTAACTATGTTGATTTTTTCAATTCATGAATATAGGATATTTTTCTATATTGTTGTGTCTTTTTCCATCTCTTTTAATAATTCTTTGTAATTTCCTGTATATAGGTCCTTCATGTTCTTGTTAAGTTTATTCATAGGTATTTTATTATTTTGGTTGCAACTGCAAAAGGAATTGTTTTTTTCGTTTCCTTTTCTGAAGTTTTGTTGTTAGTATACAGGAAGGCAATGGGTTTTTGTACATTGATTTTGTATCCTTCAGCTTTACTGTATTTGGTTTCTAATAGTTTTTTGGTGGAGTCTAGGGTTTCTATATACAGAATCACGTCATCTGCAAAAAAGTGACAGTATTACTTCTTCCTTCCCTATTTGGATGCCTTTTATTTCTTTCTCTTGCCTTATTGCTCTGGCTAGGACTTTCAGAACTAGGTTGAATAAGAGTGGTGAGAGTGGACATCTTTGTCCTGTTCCTGATCTTAGAGGAAAAGCTTTCAGTTTTTCACCATTGAGTATGATATCCTGGACAACTATGGTATGTGGGAACCATCCTAGGATTTGAAGGCTGAAGAATCAGGTTCAAGAAAAGTATTCCTGCCTTAACAAAGGTCCTGTTGTCCTCTCTGAGCCTGTTTCCTCTTCAGTATAACGGGAACGATATTCATTTATTTTTTTTAATGTCTTTATTTCAGATAGAGGAAGGGAGGGGAAGGGAGAGAGATAGAAGCATCAATGATGAGAGAGTCATTGATAGGCCGTCTCCTGCACACCTCCCCCTCCCCCCCCCCCCCCCCGGGGATCAAGCCCACAACCTGGGCATGTGCTCTGACTGGTAATTGAACCACGATCTCCTGGACCGTAGGTCTATGCTCAACTGCTGAGCCATACTGGCCGGACAAACAATACTCATTTCATAGGACAACTGTAAGGGTGTTTTGATGCTATTTAAATATAATGCCTTTTTGAAGGGAGGAAGTGTCATGACACTCAGCATACATATTAAAGGCCAGAGGCAATTTAATTTTAGATTATGCAGGATCTTTCTTCACTGGGTCCATTCTCCCAATAGACTCTTTTTCTTTTTTTAGAACTACTAATTAATAATCGTACTCTTCTAGTATCTACACCAACATCAACTCTGTGGTTTCTCAGTATCTATTATGTGAGCTGCTAACCAGACTCATTCCTTCCTCGAACACTTGAAGGAATGCCCAGTGGTTTTGGATTATAGTTATTTCCTGCTTTGTCTTTTGAATTTCTCTGGTTTTGTTTTTAAAAAGTAACCAAAAATCTCCTACAACACTAAGTAAAGTGGTATTATCTTTCAATAAATAAACAAATAAATAAATAAATAAAATGCCTTTGAAGTGTTGGTTCTTGCTGCCAGTGTCAATACAACTGTATGCTTGTAGAACTGTTGTACAATTTATTTTTGCTTGGTATATGCCTTCATTTTTTATATTACTACATTCAGTACCAAGCCCCCGCCCCCCCAAAAAAGCAGAAACAATTAAAAATCTACAAAGAATACTCCTATTGCTAAATAAAATTTTTAAGAAAGAACCAGAATGGGTTAACACACTGTCCCAAGACAACAGGAATTTTGTTACTGAGAAGTTAGAGATGTGACTTAAGACAATTTAAATGACTCTACTGCACATTTCCATTAGATGAGACTCTCCTTGAACACTCATAGATAGAATAAACCGCATTACAGTTAAACACCAGACTCTACTAGTCTCACACTGAATGTGCTTGGGGCTGGGGCTGGGGCTGGGAAGAGTGCTTTTTTTTTGGTGAATCAAGCCTCATTATCAAATTTTTTGAAGACCTAAAATTCAGAACTACAAAACGACCTAACTATAACATTTAAAATCCATTTTCCCTATTACTCAAAAGACAGCAGGATTTGCTGCCAATGGTAGGAGTTTAATGAGAAAACTTCACCAAAACCATTATAGTGAACAAGAATTTCTCCTTTCACTGGAAGGAACCCTATAGTGAAAGAAGCATGACCTTTTAACCTCTTAGGATGAATATTTCTGAGAGGTCAACATATTATTCGTTTCCTAGAATAACTAAATATATATATATATTTTAATATATTTTTATTGATTTCAGGGAGAGGGAGAGAGAGATAGAAACATCAATAATGAGAGAGTCATTGATCCACTGCCTCCTGCATGACTCCTGCTGAGATCGAGCCCGTAACCTGGGTATGTGCCCTGACCAGGAATCAAACCACAATCTCCTGGATCATAGGTCAATGCTCAACCGCTAAGCCACGCCAGCTGGACAATATATATATTTTTAAAAGGCAATATCAGCTGGCTAAAATGCCTTTCATCTTGTTAAATATTCTAAAATATATGTTTATCATTACCCTTATATACATTTATTTATTTACAATGATTTTACTAGATAGATGGATTAAAATAGTTTTAAAGAATTATTCAGAAAAGCAAAAAAAAAAAAAAAATCATTGGATAAATTTAAATCACTATGCAAGAAATGTCTTACCTTTGAAAAAGAAATATAATAATTAGGTCACCCGAGGAAAGAGTGTTTGAAAAAGGAATGTCTTTTATAAAGACTCACCATTTGCAGTCTTGTTCAGAACTCTATGCATAATAGTTCCCAAAAATGGAAGTGAGTACATGAAAAGCTGAGACTACAATTATTTTTTAAACTGTAACTTGCTCTTAGAGTATTAAGTGTGGAGCCAGCTTCATGGATGTGCAAGCTGGGCAGTCACAAAGGACCCCATGCTTCAGGGGCCCTGTACTTGGTTCAATGCTCTGCTGTCGCTGTCTTAAAATTCTTCACAACTTTTGTACAAAAGGCATAATATTTTCATTTTTCACTGACCTTTACAAATTATTTAGCTGAATTTAAATTTTAAGTGAGTTTTTCTAGATTCCCCCCTCAACCAGCAATATAGTTCGTCTTTCACAGGGCCTGTCTCTTTCTCACATTAACAGAAGCACTGTTATTCAAAAAAAAAAATTCCAAACCTACAACAACAACAAAACTACAAGTCTATGCTGCTTCTTAAAACAAAGATTTAAATGACCCTTCCAATTTTCTACTTATATTGAAGTAGAAGTAATTTGATAAATTCCTTACATAATTGGTGGGATACCATCAAATCTTATGTTAAATTGAGAGATAGGTATGATGACCAGAGAATAAAAGAGTTTACTAAAAATTATTATGGAATTCACTACTATATAAGTGCACTATTTTAAAATTTTCATATATATACATATGTCTTATTATATAATCAGATTTTATTGTGAATTGTCTGTACATATCAGAGACACCAGGGCTATTCATTAATAAGGCAGAATTATGGGCCTTGTTCCCTGAATTTTTAATTCAGTAGCTTGCGGATGGTGAGAACAGCAGTCTGTATTTTTAGGAAGTGCTCCAAGTAAATTTAACCCTAGGTGAAATTTATCATTTTCTATTCTTCTTTGTTTACTTAATGATATAACATGTTTTTCCATGTATTATTACAGTATCCAAAATTGTTTTAAAGACAATTTAATATTCCATTATGTCGCAATGCTACTGTGTTTTAAATTTTTATTGTATATATTTCATCTGGAGTATTAAAAATCATCAATTAAAAACCACCGTAAACTATAAGATATTGAAGTGAGTAGCTGAATAAAGAATAAATATGCAGAGTTAGTGTTCTTCATTTAGACATGGTATAATAATCTGTTAATGGATAGAATGAAATGTAAACATAATAAAACTATAAATTCCATAGGAATAAACATTAAAACATTTGTCAAATGTATAAGAAAACATTCCAAATAAAAAAAAATTCTGAATTTTACTGTAAAAACTAATATTAGCATAATTGAAAAGATTTAGCACATTCTTCGATAGTAAGAGTAAATACCTTTAAAATGTCCATTCAGACACTTCACTGAAGAAAGCCCACGGTTATGCCATTAGCATATACACACTGATGTGAGATGAGAAGGTGCTTACCTCTGTGGTATTATTCCCCCAAACCCGTAGCCACACAGTCTACTCATGAAGAAACATCCATTGAAGGACACCGTGCAAAATACCTGAGCATGTCCTGTGTGACTCCACTGGCAGAGGACTCTTGGAGCTTGTGCCTGAATCCCTCTGGATTTCACGCCATGCACTTTTTCCCTTCGATGATTCTGCTTTATATCCTTTCACTGAAATCAGTCTCAGCTGTGAGTACATAAACAAGAAAAACATTGTCCAGATCATGCAAAGGAAGGAAAGACTGAGGATTCTGAATTCAAACTCTGAATTATCTCTTATGTTTCACAGATCCATTTGTCTTTACACCAACGCCATGCTCTCTTGATTACTTTAGCTCTATAAAAACAATCGAGTTCAGATAATGTGAGTCCCAAATATTTTAACGTTTATCCCTATGGTATTTATACTTTTATAACTCTATTGTTCTATTTCAAAGTTGTTTTGGCTATTCTAGGTCCTTTTCATTTCCACCAAAATTATTAATCAGCTTGTCGATTTTTACAAAACATCCTGCTGACTTTTATTGGGATCGCATTAAACCTATGGGTCAGTTTGGAGATTGAACATCTTGACATACTGAAACTTCTGATTAATTGGCAAGGCTTACCATTCCACTTATTTAGATCCTCTTTAATTTCAATCAACAAACTTTCATAATTTTAATGTATATGTCCTCTGTATTTATCCCTCAAATGTATCCTATAGTATTTCATATTTTTATGCTCTGCTAAATGGCATTGTTTTTATATTTTCAACTTCCTATTATTTGTTACTAGTACACAATAATACAACTGATTGCTGTCCAGTGGGCTTGAATCTTTTCAACTTTGCTAAATGAATTTATTACTTCTAGCAGCTTCTCCCCCAACCCCTGCCTAAAACCTGTAGTATATTTCATATAGAAATCAAGTTATTTCTAAATAGTTTTACTTACTTCTTTCTAACCTTTACCCTTTTTTCCCTTTCCTTACTGTTCTAACTACAACCTCAGGGACAATTAGAGTATAAGTGGGGATAATGGACACCTTTGGCTTGTTCCTGACCTTAGGAGGAAAGAATTAAGTATTCAATGTTAAGTATGATGCTAGGTGTAAGTTATTGGTAGGTGTCCTTTATACGACTGAGGAAATTCCTATAGACAACTGCGAAGGGTCTGAGAGTTTACTATACTTTCAAGCAAATGAGTTAGCCTGCAACAGTTTAATGAATACTGGCAGAAGGCATAAGACTTCTAACTCAAACACTAAATATTTTTAACTCCTGTTGATAGCTGCTGCTGCTGTAGTTCCTTGAGCGCTAATGGACGTAAAGAGGGTCCAGTTCTACCTGCACACTGAGTAATGCAAAGGGGGCCAAGCTGTACCTGCACATTCAGTGAGTTGTGTTACTGAAGAACTCTGATCTTAGGGGACTCGAATATTCTATAATAGGCAGTAAGCATGCCTGCCTTGTTCCCCCAAGCTAGACATTATCTTCACTAAACATGTAAGGGCGTGCACTGTTTACTCTGAAGGGAGACACTTGCTCTATTTTCCAAGACTTTTGCTCTACAAGTATCACTGAAAAGACAGTCCAGAACAAAAGAACACTCAATACCTTGCTTATGAGGCATACAGAAATAGAAGAGGCCCATGGACAATGTTCTCTCAACCATTTCCTTCTATTGATATTTTGCTGAGTTTTGAACATATATGAATGTTTGATTTTGTCAAACGCTTTTTCAATATTGACAATATTATATGTCTTTTAGTCTTCATTACAAAATATAGTATATTTTGTTAATTTATTTTTAGGTGTTAAAAAATCTTGCAATTTTGGGTTAAACCCCGCTTGGTCATGATGAATAATTCTTTCTTGTATGTTGATTGATTTAGTTTGCTTTTTTTTTGAAAATTTTGGCATCAGTGTTGATGAGGCATTCCAATAACTGCAAGATGGAGGCTGAGTGTCAGATTTTAATTCATGGGAGATACAGAATTATACTTTTTGTAGAGTCTATGGCCTTAACTTAATATACAGAATATATGTAAGCATTTTATATTTTATAGTAAAATATGTTAAATTCACCTTTTCCTAATATTTTGGAGTTTCAGAAGCATCCTCAAAGTCTGAAAACACTAGAAGAGAGTGCAGGACCAGCTAAAACTTGTGAGACTAGTGCGACTCCTAGTTTACTTCCCACCACACCTTCTAGCTATAAAATTGGACTACCTAGAGAAGAAATATGACTACAGCAGAGAAAGTCAGTCAGTCCTTTTCAGCAGGGAGCCAGAAACTGAGTAGTAGGTATGGTGATACTATAGACATCACTCATTACTGAATGTGCTCCTGAGAGTTCCCTGTGGTTTCCAGGGGAAAAACCATCAACATCTGCCATTCAGCATACAGAAAGCTCTGTTAACAATGCCTTAGCACATACGACTATGTCCACCCATCCACCCTTCCCTTACCAAGCCTGAAGGGGCAAAAGCAGGTAATAAGTAGAACAAGGTTGTATCCAGAAGAAACAAGGAAACCTAACATGCCCCTCTTCCCAACTGCAAGCTTCCGTGTCAAAACTGAAGCTAAAGCAGTTTTCTTTGGGGGTTGGGGGTGTAAGGTGGCAGTGAGGGTGGGTCAAAAAGCTATGATTCAGATGAAGAGGTAAAGCTGTAATTATATATATATTTTTACATTTTAATACCTCAAAAATGTGGCTTCTAATTACTTGAGAGTAACAACAAACCCTAATGCAAAGGTTCTCAAAAGAATGCCCGGCCCCCTCCCAGCATCAGAATCATCTGGAAACTTGTTAGAAATATAAATTTTCAGGGCTACCCCAAATCTACTAAATGAGAGTCTAGGGTGCAGCCTAAAATTCTGATGTCCCCAGGCCCTCCAGGTGACTTGGATCAAGCTCGAGTCAGACCACTGCCACAGTGGGATTCGCTTATGATTTCCTTCAGGTGCGCAGAACAGTCAGCAGAGCTTGTACAATAGGCAGGGGTAGAGAAGAGTTTCTTTTTGCATGAGACTGTCAGGGTTCACCAGGCGCAATAAGCCAGTTATGTATAGCTGCTTGCTGATATTTCAGAAATAAAGTTTTAATTTATAAATCTGTCTCCCCTCCCCATTTATACTGCACAAACATTATGGTAAGATATTATTCCCTGTTTGATCATATATCTAATTGATTATTTTATTTTATCAATTTATTTTTTTGACTGTCATTTTTTTAATTTAAATTTTTGTTTATATTTATTGTTGAAAGTATTAAAACATCCCCCCTTTTCCTCCATTGATGTCTCCACCCTCATCCCTCCCCCTCCCCAGTTTTTCACCAAACTATTGTCTGTATCCATGAGTTATGCTTTTTTGCATATAAATTCTTCGGTTAATCTCTTCCCACCCTGCCCACCTTTCCCTCTGAAATATGTCAGTCTGTTGTATTCTTCAATGTCTCTGGATTTATTTTGTTTGTCAGTTTATGTTGTTCATTAGATTCCACATATAAGTGAGATTATGTAATACTTGTCTTTTTTTGACTGGCTTATTTTGCTTTAGCATAATACTCTCCAGTTCCCTCCATGCTGTCCCAAGGGTAAGAGATCCATCTTTTTTACAGCTGCATAGTATTCCATGGTGTGAATGTCCCACAGCTTTTTTATCCACTCATCTACTGACGGGCACTTGGGCTGTTTCCAGATCTTAGCTATTGTAAATTGCGATGCTATGAGCATAGGGGTGCATAAGTTCTTTCTGATTGATGTTTCAGGCTTCTTAGGATATATTCCTAGAAGTAGGATCACTGGGTCAAATGGCAGTTCCATTTTTAAACTTTTGAGGAAACTCCACACTCTTTTCCATAGTGGCTGCACCAGTCTGCATTCCCACCAGCAGTGCACTAGGTTCTCTTTTCTCCACACCCTCGCCAGCACTTGTTTTTTGTTGATTTATTGATGGCAGTCATTCCAGCAGCTGTGAGGTGGTACCTTATTGCCATTTTAATTTGCATCTCTCTGATAATTAGTGACACTGAGCATTTTTTCATGGCCCTTGGCCATTTGTATGTGCTCTTTAAAGATGTGTCTATTCAGGTCCTCTGCCCACTTATTAATTGGGTTGTCTTCCTTCTCTTGAGTTGTATGAGTACTTTATATATTTTGGAATTTAACTTCTTATTAGATGTATCATTGGCGAATATGTTCTCCCATCCGGTGGGTTCCCTTTCCATTTTGTTGATGGTTTCTTTTGCTGTGCAGAAGCTTTTTAGTTTGATGTAGTCCCATTTGTTTAACCCATGGAACATTATGCTAAGATATCATTCCCTGTTTGATCATATATCTAATTGATTATTTTATAATCTTTGAAGGCAAACTCTCTTTGGATATGGTTTTGAAACCCTGCTTTATAGTTCAACTAATGGCCAAGGGCAGGTTTGGAGTTTGAGATGGCGTGACAGTCTCTGGCGTTGCTAAAGGTCACAGTAAAGCAGAGAAAACCTGAGAGAAACGTGGAAGATGACACGCGTGATGGAGGCTGGCAGCGTGATGAAGCTGCCTGCTGAAGCTGGGCCGTCAGGTGGGCTAGAGGGACTTGGCAGGGGCGCCCAAGTCGCCTGCTGTATCTCACATATAACACTGCAAGAAAGAAAACCACCAACCTGCCCGTCATCAAACTAGACAAACAGTTTGGAGCAGAGCATGAGGACCATCAAAGTCCGTCCCTACAGTTGGCTCACTGATACCCCAGGTGCAAGTTCAAGTTCAATCCACAAACCAGAAGCAGCAGCAACAGCTGATTAAAGGCACGGGTTTCTGGTTCCAACAGTTTACTACATCACTCTAGAAGCTAGATTGTGAGTTACTGACGTCAAACAACGGCTTTCAATTCATCCTTACTCTCCACCTAGCCCTGCACTTGGTCATTGTTTTCAACAGTGTTCAAGGAGCAACTGCTACATTTTTCAGCCCAGGGCAGTCACAGCACATTTACCTATGACTTGGGAGGATTCTCCCACCTGCAATGTACCACACAAGGGGTGAGGGATTTTTTCCTATTTTAGTGCACATCATAAATGTAAAGTGTTTTAGAGGAACAATATAACACTCTGTTATCTTTCACCAAGTTGAAATTGCATGTCTTTCTGTTGGGCAAACATCCCCCCAACACATGGGTGTGCACACACACACACATGCACACACACAACCCTTTTTGTCTTTTTGGACGGCGGCAGATGTGGAACCTGTGAGCTCACATGTGAAAGCACCTAGCAGGGTAATCAGCACAGAGCCTGCTTAGAGATTTCTCTGCTGCAAGTGGGAGGCCATTCCTTGTGGTCACTCTCCGTATCCCATGAACTCACGTTTCTCCTGCACTAGGGATCCCTGTTTATCCTCAAATTTTTTAATGTTTTTATTGATTTGAGAGAGGGAGAGGGAGAGAGAGAAAAATCGATGAGAGAGAAAGATCAACATTGATCAGCTGCCCCCATCCTCACTTTTTAATCTATGATTCTGGCCTCTTTTCTCACTTAAAAATCACAGATAATCAGCTTTTCTTCTTTATTCTGTTATTATTTTCTATTATATGTATCCTATTTTCTTCCCCATTGACTTTTCCAGATTTTCTTCTATTTCCTTTCTGGAATCCATTATTGAGATAACTCCTCTGTTGCCCTCTGCATTTTCATTCCTTCCCACCATATCTGGGTGGTTTTTCCCTGCTTAAAAGGAAAAAAAAAACAAACCACAAAAAAAAAAACCCTTCCATTCTTTCTTTACAATTTAATGCCTGGTTATCACCGCCTCACAGATATCTGATTGAGTGGAATATTCCTTCTGCGTCGAGCCTTGATAACACCTCTTTTCTTCTTTAGTGCTTTATGATATGCATCAGCATTTTTAACAATAACTTCATAGATTTCCACTGCAGTGCTTGAAATATACAAACTACTACAATTTACATTTTAACACAGACAGTATAAGCCCTCTAAAACACTTCTCTGATTTTTAGCAATGCATAGATCTCACCACCTGTACCCAGCAGTCGCTTATATAGCTTTCTGTACTGTCCTAGTAGCTTCCTTTTGTTGCAATTACCTAGGTAGATTTATTTTCAGGCGAAAGTAAACTAAATTTGAAGTGAGGAGACCTTCTTGTCTAATTAAAAATGTGATATAGTATTTCAGACATCCTATATCAAATTCAGAAATTTTCGCTGCATGTTAAACAAGGATTGAATTTACAATGTTGCTTCCTAAAATAGAATTATAAAATAAAAATGGAAATGAAGTATGCCATTTCCTATCAAGTAGCACATTTCCTATCAACTTTTATTTTCTAGGCTTTTTAAAATTATTTTTCTGTATGCCTTCATCCAGGTCATCTCAATGCAAATATCAATTTCTATTTTGTTTTCATTTCACATTTCTCAAGAACATTTATCGCTGTTGCTATATTGCCTTTACAATTGGCATTAAAGGATGGTATACTATTTCAGACAGTAAATGTATCATTATTTAATTAATAATCTAATCATTATTTAAATTTTTATATGTTCTATTATTAATGTAAATATGAAACACTGATGCACTGAGAAAAATGATACGCATCTACAAAGATAACTTTTAAAGATTTTTTTAAAGAAGGCATAAATAAATATATATTCCATACCTGTGTGTTCTCTATATTTTTCAAAAACAGTATTCTAGTTCTCATAGGAATGCTTTAAAGTATGGCTTTCAGTAAGTGATGAAGGTTTCCAAAGGTGGCCTCTTCTTCCCTGTGTGTATATTTACTGTGTTGTAATCTCTACTGAGCCCACGTTTTCTGATTCTGGAGCCCTAACCCAAAAGTTGTTCTTATGTTTTTAACTCTCTGTAACTCCGTTTGACAGCTCACTGCTAGTTTCATTATTCCGTTCTCTGCAGAGAAAAAATAATAATAGCAGGGCCCAGTTCTGACCCCGATTAGGACGCTGAGTTTATTTTGAACTGTCCCCTCCGTACCTATCTGTAGATTGTGTTACCAAAAATAACTGATGTTTCCATGCCTTCTGAAGTGACGGAAGGCTTCATGGCTACTCGGGAGACTGTAGAGTCCACTGTGGGTGCAGCTATAATGAAGTGGGGAAAAGTGGCTGACCCGAACCCCCAAACTCTTCAAGTCTCATTTTCTTTATTCGTAAAATGGAGGGATCCATGATTAGTTTCCACAGTGAATTTACACAGCCCTGGAGTGCAATCATGGAACATTCTGGAAATAATAAGAACTGATCCAGAAGTACCTGGGGGAGAGCCCACCCATCCACAACAGCCGAGCTCAGGGCACACAGCAAGTTCCCAGGGGTGACAGATGGCCTCCCAGTCTGCAGCCGTAACTTGCGGGCACAGCGCTCCCCCCTCGGGCACACCGCTGGCCTCTGCTAAGCGCGGGGCCTGCAAAGCCCCTGCCGTTGCGGACGCTCAGCACACAGCCTGTCCTGTCCCCACTCCTGCCCACGCCGAAGGACATGCTAGTTCTATTTCAAGGCTTGCCTCAAACTCAGCAGCTTCCCTGAAGCCTTCCCCACTGCGGGAATCCAAGTGTATTATAGGCCCCTTTACAGTGTTACAACGTGTTATTTGTGTTGTTTCTGTCCCTGTTAGAGCTTGTATCTTACCCTGTCTTTAGATGTTTTTTTCTTCCCTACTGATTTCCTCAGGCAATAGTGTCTCCTAGGTATGTTTCTCTTCTCCAAATCCCTCCTATAAAATTAGGTACAGATAATTATCTTTACATTTAAAAATTTTAATAAATTTATTGGTGTGACATGGGTTAATAAAATTATATACGTGTCAAGTGTACAATTTTTGATAAAAGTTGATGGACAGAGTGACCAACTATTATTTTTGTATCTACAAGAGAATAGCACACAGATTTCTTGGCTCATCATGAGTCCTTGGAAAAAGATAAAATGTTTTGCTCTTTCTGGAAAATTTAGTTTGTATAAACATAATTTTCAACAAAGGTCATGTTACCATTTTAATTTGATCCTTATTAAAACAGATACATCTGTTTAGTGCTTCCATGCTTCGTGTATCGTGTATAAAACTAGAGAAAGCACTTCCTCCTTTCCCAGAAAGGATTCTGTCTCCCACAGGGTGCCGGGTGCCCTGAATTACGCTGGCACTGATGGCCACTTACACGTGTCAACAGGACGACATCTTCAAAACAGTTCCCGCTTTCTCACACATTCCCAAGGCAGGATGTGGAGCATGGTTATATAACCCGGAATTTTAATAAAACTTACATTTATGTGCAGAGCCTGCTGTCCATGCATATTTACTTTACCAGCTTAGCCTAAGTTCTATCTATTACATAAAATCTCAAGGTTGCAGGCACAGCTTAAATAAGAAAAATAAGAAAAAATTAGAAAATTGCAATTTTATTATAATTACATTATAATAAAAATTTTAAAATGATATATTACTTCTATTTTCAATAATAAACTGATATTAAATTGTTGAAAAGACTTTTTATGACAGAAACGTTTAATGACAAGAAGACAGTATATTAATATTGTATTGGAAAACCAGTAAACACCCAGCAGTTTATATGATGCTAAAATCTGAAATCAGTTTACTTGCTATTAATGTGGTTACTGTTGTTCTATATCCTACACAAAATATGAAATTTAAGTTTAGCGTGTCACTAATCATGGCTAAATTGTGAGTTACTTTATCTCTGTCTATATATAAAACACTGAGAATATTTAGTTTTTTTCTTATAGGAATTGTAGAGTTGACTAGTCATAGTTCCCTACTCCTGAAAACTTCAGCAGCACCAATATGTGAGTATAAAGTGTGTACTAGTCAACTTCTTAATCAAAGTAACATATCATATATATTAAGAACCTCATGATCTCTCAGGAATACTTGCTCAGGTATCCTACATCAAAAAATATATAGGCCTTATAAGACAATATTTTTCTTTTATTTATTTATCTATTCATTCATCAATGCGCTCATCAAACCATCCATGATTTTATAATATTATGTGCTAGGAATAGTTACAGTGCTGGACAAAGCCAAGAAGGCTTGGCTCTTCAAGGGGATCACACGATGCTGAGAATATATAAAATTAAGTTATTGTTGTTTCTATTTCTAGCAATACGGCTAACTAGATGTTTAGGAAAAATGCTCCAAAGTACTAATCCTAAATGAAATGAATATTGTGTGTGTGTGTCTTTTATAAATACTTTGGTCAAGTTGGTATCAATCAGAAAAAATAATCAGAGATGGTAAGAATGCAAGACCCCAAAAATGGGACCAGAGCACTAGGGGCATCTGTCATACATTTGCCTATAGTCTCAATTTTAATGGCTCCTGTCATAGACAGGAAACAAATTCTAAATTTCAAGAAAGATGAGAGGTCTGACTGGAGACTGCTATAGAAAGCCAAGATTCCCAAAGGGCAGCTCTCTCAGCAGATAAACTAAAACACACTCCATAGAGGGAGAAAACTGAGAATTGTTCTGTGTTAACCTTTGCTCCAGGTAAGATTAAAAATGAGTCTCCCCTTAAAATGCTGATCACAAGTTCACATTTAAGTGGATTTAGGAAATAATTCACATAATCTCTGAGTTCCAATAAAACCCAAGGAAGAAATTTAATTTTAAATGATCCCAAATTGAAGTTTACATTAGGTCATTGGAAGAAGTAAACACAAATCCTCTCCCAGACCACAAACAATTATAAAAATGTTTTAAAGTACAAACTCAAAACCACACACTAGGCATCGAAGGACACAAGAACTATGAGCATAATTCAGCATAAAGAGCAGGGCCTCATACCCCCCCTAATACCAAAGGTACTAGAATCATCAGATTCAGAATGTAAAGAAATTTATTTCTAACAAAATAAAAAAGAAATTTCAGGAATGATGGAGGCACAAGGGGATATCTAAGTTGACCAAACAGATTTGAAAAAAAGAGTTAATAATAGAAAATAGTAATGTAACAATTGGGTTAAGCACCAGATTGAATACATTTAAAAAGAATTTATGAACCAGAATATAGAGCTGAATAAATTGCTTACAATGCAACCCAGAGATATGAAAAGATAGCAAATATAAAAAAGAGATAAGAAACATGGAGGAATGGCTGAGATGTTCCAACATATTAAGTTCAAATTGTTATAACAGAGAAAATGGTCAGTGAGCAGTATTTGAGGAGATATGGCTGGGAATTGAAAAGACTCCAATTCTTAAATTGAGGAAGCTGGAAAAAAAAGTCAGTGTAGAAACATTATAGTGAAACTACAGAAAAATCACAGAGAAAGAATTCTTTAAAGTAGTCATGAAGACAAAACAGAATTCCTACAAAGAGAAGACAATTTGGTTGATGTCAAATTATTTAATTTTCTTTATTGGACTTCAGATGCAGAGTGTGTAAAGTCATGGTTATAATGGAACTTTATCATCAACTGTCCCACTAAAACGCTTTCTCATGAATAATTTATTTTTATTCCTATTTCCACTGTCATTCTCCTACCCTATATTTTGATATATATCATGTGGGTAACCTGTTACAGTACTTGCTTGTAAGTATTCTTGTGAAAACTACATAAAACACGTTGTCTGTCTTTCTGCTTCTCGGCTCTGCTGTGCACATCTACCCTTACTTCTAATAATATTTCACCCAACTCGATAGCTAGATTGTCTCTAATATCCCACCATTGCCAAAACAAAAGCAGTTGCAATAAATATGCTTGCCTCCATCCACTTATACAACAGTGTGAAAGCTCATTTCAGAGTGAAATTCCTGGGTCATAGTATGTGTGTATGTGTGTATACTTTCGGGGCACAAATTCTATTTTTAAATAAGAGAGCAGATTTTTCTCAGAATAGTAACAATATTCTATATTTCAAACATAAGTGCAAGAGGGCTCCTGTAGCACAGGTAACATTTTTTTTCCAAAGAGAGGGAGACAGAGAAAGAGAGAGAGAGAGAAAATGTGTCATTGCAGTCAGGTGAAATGATCATCTAAAAACCAAACAGATCAACAAGAAAACGATTAAATAATTTTTAAAAATTTAGCAATTTTCTGGATACAAATTTAACGAAAGTAACAATTGCACTCGTTCACATCAGCATAAAATAACATGAAATTATAATAAAAAATACATATTACATTTCAGAAAAAATAGATATATTAATTTTATAAAAATTAATTTATTTCAAAGTGCACAATATTTGTGGGAAGAAAAAATCTAGAGCTGCAATAAAATACAAAGGTGATTTAAATAATTCAAGGAAAATTCCTTATTCTTAGGGCATCCTAATATAACAAATATATCAATTCTTTCCAAATTAGTGTAAACATTCAATGTAATATCAATCAACCATTTTGATGTATCTATTTCATAATTTTTATAAAATCAATAAAAATCACTTAAATACTTATATGGAATAATGAAGACCTAAATATACAGATAACCATTAAAAAGATTAATGGTAAGGACTTGATCTACAAGTTATTAAGACAAAATTCAAAGCACAGTAATAAAAGTATTACTTTAACACAAAAAAAGCATACAGATTTTTTTTTAAAAAACAAAAAATAGAAGGCTCACAGTGAGACTTGCCTCACATAGATGGTATTATAATCAATAGGGAAAAAACAGACTGATAACATTGACTCACTAGAAGGAAAAACAAAGTTGGGTCTTTACCTACTATCAACTACAAAGGTCAACTCCAAATTGAATATATATGTAAAATATAAAATGAACAAAAAAAGTAAGTAAATATTGGTGACCTGGGGACCTGCTGCTCTGCCTCCTTGCTCCCCTAGAAGGCGTCGTTTACCAATTTCTGCCTTGCCATGACCTTCCCTCCACTGCTCCTCTCTCCTCCACCAAAGGTAATAACAGCCTGCTTAAAGATTAAGAAAAACGGCTGGCCAGAGGGAAGGAGGCAATCATCAACCAAGTTATATCCAAATTCCTTTTAATTCGGGAATGCTATAGCATTTGGAACCTACCACTGTTTTAGTCCACTTTATAATAAAGTTAATGAGAAAGGAATGTTTCCCAACCCTGGGCAGAGACATAATGCTTCTGCTTGACATAATTCATGACCTCCATCTGGGAAGTAATTATTATGTCTTATGAAACACTTGGGTAATTTTTTGATGTACCTAAATGAGATTAAGAAATTCTGGAAAGTTAAGGTTGCCCATTCAGCTGAGTAAAGCTCATAAAATTATTTTAACCCAGATAGATGTGTTTTAATCTAGTCTAACAATAATTAGCTAAGATTTTTTTCTTTCTTATAAAAAGTTTTTCCAGGACAGAAACCTTTGAATATACTTTTTAAAGGGACCTCTTCTCCCATGAAGAGTTTGCTCATAATCATTTGGCACGTGCTAGTTCTCAATTTGTCTGAGAAGTTTGAATTAACAGGAACAGCAAATTTAAATGACAAAAATTGTTGTTTAGGGCAATGATTAGTACGGTGCTGCTATAGTAAATTAATGTAAAGAACATATATACGGATCTCTATTCTGTGCCAGGAACAGTTGTGGGAAGTAAGAGGTCCAAAGATAAAAGAGCAATCTTTATATTTAAGAAGCTTATAGAGCAGTGCGGTGGATAACATCTGAACTGAATCTTTGGTTTTATTTTCTCAAGTAGGAACCAGACCTATGGAGGATACTAAGAAGTACAGAAGCATGTCTGAAAGACTGGCAGACTTTATGCCCTCAGGTCCACTACTGAGAAGCTGAATACATTATCCTTTTCCCCTCAGTGGCAGACTATATTTAAACATTTATCTTTAGTTTTCAAGTTCTTTGACCTATCCTGGATATCCTGTTTCCAACCACCCATGAAAAGCCATAAAATTTATATATGATCCCAATAGATGAGTGAATGTAATTACCAGATGTGTTATTCTCAAATCATTCATCAAAATATTTTGTAGCCTCTTAGTTGTTATTTCCTTTTATATCCACTCCTGAACTAAAGTACTAAATGCTGGTTAATTTCGTTGCTGATTCAGGACCGAGGGTTTTTTTTCATGTGTATATTTTAGGTGTATCCCAAAGTGAAAAAGGAGAGAGAAAGAGGTACTGACTCAAATCAAGCGAGGAGGGTACTGATATGCCAGCTAAGACGTGGTCTATCAATTCTGATAGCTCCCCCCAAAACAAAGAAGAGTTTTTACTGTTTTTTCTGCTATGCTGCAATGGGTTAATACCAGCACACTCACTCTTTGCATGTGCACACACGCACACGCACACACAGTTCTTTATTTAGAAGGCCTAGATGCAATATTTGGCTCCCCACAATTTTTCACGACTTCTCCAAGAGGGAGTATTTTTCAAGTGCTGCAGAAATTCATAACTTAAACTAGCTGGTCCCTCCCGTCAAATTCAACCTGACAGTCACTGTGGAAATGTAGTCGATATTTCATGTAATATTTACAATAGGAATACCTCAGGCATTACGATTATACAACTTAAACTATTTTACTTAAAGGAAAACCAATTCTAAGCACACACACCTGTCCAATATCTCACATCGTTAAACATAGGTGACTCTAAAAAATTCCCTCAAGTTCTTCAATGCTTTGTAGGAAGGAAGGAAAAGAAGAGCCTGAGTAAGGTAATGTAAATGTGAACTGTAACTTAAATACTTAATTTGATATATTTTAAAGGTCATTTAAATTTTTTGAACCATTACTCCAAAAAGATTTTGCTCTATGACCTATAAGAGAAAGTACATATACAGTAAGAATGAATTCACAGTAAGAATGTAGAATTCATTCTATTTTATAGTATTTAAAATTGTATCTTGACTATTTTTTATCTGCTGGAAAACTTGATATATCGTAATTAAAATTAATATAAAAATTGAAAATGATTCAATGGAGTAAGCAAAGTGTGCTTTTATTAAAATAAGGAGATTGGGCTCTTTTACCATTTATCTTACTGTATGATTATGTAGTATTTCTCAAGTGCCCAGAGTAACATACAAAAACAATCTAAAGTGTACAATGTTTAGTTTTATTTAACTGAAGATTTACCATCAAATAATTTATATCAATCAAATGTTTATCAAACATACACAAAGAAACAAGATTAGGTCCACAAAGAAAAATCTCAATTATTACCAAAGAATTTCAACCATGCAGACTGTATTTTTTGTTAAAAATGTATTTAAATTAGAAATCATTAACAAAACTATAATTAACTCAACTATATCTGAAAATTAACAAAAAATGTTCAAAATAACTCATTGATCAAAGGGAAAATCATAACAAAAATTAGGAAATATCTGGTACTGAATATTTAAAGCATAATGTATCCAACTAATAAAAATTATTGAATACTTGTATTTAGAAAAGAAGAGCTAAAAACTCAATAAGCCACGTACCCATGTCAAGAAGTTAAGAAAATGAAAACAGAAATGACAAAAATGATACAAAGAAAGAAGAAGAAAGCAATACCCTAAAAAACAATGCAACAATAGAGAAAATAAAAGAAACCAAAAAAGGTGGTGTGTGTGTGTGTGTGTGTGTGTGTGTGTCTGTGATATCACCTGAAATCTACTTTCTTTTGTGAAGTTCCAATATTCAGTACAGTATTAATAACTAGTCATCATCCTGTACATTAGATCTCTGGAATTATTCATCCTACACAACTGCAACTTTGTACCCTTTGACCAAGAGGTCCCCATTCGCCCTACTTTCCCACCCCTGTTAAAACCCTAGATCTCCTCTCTGCTTCTATGTATCAGACTTTTTAAGATTCTACATATGAGTGGGAGAATGCAGCCTTTTTCTTTCTGTGCCTGGCTTATTTCACTGAGTATAATGGTCTGCAGGCTATAGCAATCACATCACTATGTATATATATTATCAAATAATCATGTTGTACACCTTAAATATAACAATTTTTAAAATAAAATAACAATTGGCTGTTTGTGTTTACTTCTGACCAAGAGAGAGTAATTCCCTCAGGAAACTACAAAGGAAATATAAAGAGAGAAGAAGGGAGGGAGGGAGGGAGATAATAAAAATAAGAGTTTGCAAAACACTGGAAACGCATGAGGTGGGCACGCTATTGTGCTTGCTATAGCTTATTGCCTTGAAGAAGTTTCCAGGCTGCAGCACATGGAGGAGGAACTCAGGAAGAGCAACAAGATTACCTGGATAAGATGGAGCTGAGATTTTGGGGAAACTAGGAGGCCTGAGTTTACAGAATACAGTACCAAAAGGAGAGCACTACACAGAGAGAAAACCCTGGAAACCTGCCGATAAGTGCCCTCGGGAATCAGCAGAGTACTGATCAGCCCATGTGTGTGGGAAAACCAGCCAAGGCTAGAGAACAAAAAAGCCCACATAATTAAGAGAGAAGGTAACAGTGCCTGGTGCCCACACAAGGCCCAAAACAGCACCTCTTCCTACAAGCCACACTGGATACCCTCAAGGTGGATGGGGCAGTGGGCGACGCAAAGAAGAGTGTTGCCTCAGCTGTGAGAAATAATCACCTGTAGAATAAGCAATGCTTCGGTCCCTTCAAAAAGGAATAACACAGACTCAAAAGAAATAAAACATTTCCAAGGAACTTAACTGCATCCTAGAACAAAGCCCAAGAAGATTTATACAAATAGAAAACTACTTAAAACCCAACAAAGTAAAATTCACTATGCTGTCCAGAGGTTATGAATCATGCCAGAGAGGCAAACAAACAGAAGCAATAACAAGAATAAACCACAGATCAGAACCATGTAGAAGTGAGGCAGACATCAGAATTAATAAAGAGCATGTCGAAGTTTACTGTAAGTGCATTCCGCATGTGCACCACTTAAGCAGGGACATCAAAGACAGAAAAAAGCAAACTTCGAGAGGAGAAAACTATAATGTTTAAGGTTTAAATTACGCTGGATGGAGCTGATGGCAGATTAGACACTAAGGCATATTACGGGAACTATTCAATATGAAACACACACAGAGAATGACCAACTAATAAAATGAAGAGTGTCCATGAATTCAGCTGTATGACAACTTCAGACACACATTTAAGTGGAATCCCCAAAGTATAAGAGAGAGAGGAGCAGAATAATATATTTGAAGAAATTGTGATCACAGTTTTAACAAAGTAGAAGAGACTATACATGTACACAGACTTAAGAAGCTCAATAAACTCCAAGTACAAGACCACAAAGAAAACTACAATAAAACAAATAATTAAACTTCTCAGAACCAATGAGAAAGAAAAAAATCTTAAGAGCAGTCTAAGAACAAAAAAGCATATTATGTATGCAGGGACAAAGACAAAGATGACATCAGAATTCTCACCAAAAATAATCCAAGTGAAAGACCATTTTAAAGTACTGAAAGAAAACAAACTGTCATCTTAAAGTTCTATGTGCAGTAAACACATCTTTCAAAAATAAGGCCAAATAAAGAAATCTGAGACACACACAAGAAGCTGAAAAGATTTTATAACCAGTAAAACCACTCTATAATAAATGATAAAGGGAGTCCTTCCGACAGAAGAAAAATAATACCAATGGTATCATTAATGAAAAGCAGTAAGAGGAGTAATTACAGGTTACATATATAATATTTTTTAATTATTTTAATCTTCTAAAAGATAAGTATTTAAACAGACAATACTATAGTATAAAGTTTATAAGTTATGTAAAAGTAAAATGTATGCAGACGATAGCTTGTAACAGTATACCTTAACACAAATCAAAGTAGATTTCACTTGTTCAGTTTGTTCATTTGATAGACAGAGAGCAGGGTGACAGCTCTGGGGGTGACGGAGGCTGTGGGGGTGATGGTGGAGGGATTGTGCAAAAAAAGGAAAAAAAAAGAAAGAACTCGTGGACATGGACCACAGTGTGGTGACTGTGGGTGGCAGGGGGCGTGGAGGCAGAAGAAGGTACAGGGGGATAAATGGTGATGGAAAAGATATAAAATAATAAAGTGGAAAAAAAAGTAGATTTCAAATCAACAAATATTACCAGGAATAAAGTAGGTCATTTCATATTGGTAAAAGGGCCAACTCTGCAAGAAGGACACAGTACTCGCGGGTCTGGCTCAGTGGCTAGAGCGTTGGCCTGCGGAAGGATTCGGGCCCAGGGCACGTTCCTTGGTCTCACAGCAATGTGGTTTTTCCTCTCTCTCCCTTCCTCTCTCTCTGAAAAGCAGTGGAAAAAATATCCTCAGGTGAGGATTAAAAAAAAAAAAGAGCGACACAGTAATCATAAACCTTTAAACTAGTATCAGTGATTCAAGGCACAAAAATAAAAAGCAACAGAACTGCAAAGAAAAGTAGCTAAACACGCAGTCACAGTCATAGAGTTCAATACAACGTCCCAACAATTATAAAACAAGTAGACAGGAAATCGACAGGGATATAGAAGATTTTCACAGTGTGGTTAACCATCTTGACCTATTTGACATGCACACACCACTAATCCAACTATGGTAGAAGCAGAATACACATTATTTTCTGGATAACATGGCACATTTTCCTGAATAGACTAATTCTGGGTGATGAAACGAGATTACATGTTTTTGAAAGATTCAGGGCATATAAATTACATTCTCTAACCATAATGGGATTAAAATTAGAAATCAGTAACAAAAAGATATTTGGAAATTCCCCAAATATTTGAAAACTGACCCTAAATAACACTAGTGAAAGAAAAAAATCCAGGAAAATTCCAAAGTACCGTAGAGAGCTCAAAAAGAAATCTAAATAAAATGAACTGCCATTTTTTTTAAAAAAAACAAAAATACAAATACAGTTTAATAGAGATACTTGAGATATGTCTCACACCTTATTGATACCAAGTCAATATGGATTATAGCCCTTAGTGTAAAGTGTAATACTAAAACTCCTCTAGAGTAAAACAAAAGAAAATCTACACAATGCTGAGTCTGATTAGAAGTTTTTAGACATCATTTTAAAAGCACGATTCATAAAAGAACATAATAAGTTAGACTTTACCACAGCTTTTGATCGGTGAAAGACATTTTTAAGAGCACAAGAAGGCCGTGGCCAGTGTGGCTCAGTTGGTTGGGGTGTCATCTCATACGCTAAAAGCCTGCAGGTTCAATTCCCAGTCAGGACACATACCTAGGTTGCAGGTTTGATCCCAGGTCAGGGTACGTACAGGAAGGCGGCCGACTGGTGTTTCTCTCTCTCTGTCTCTCTCTCCCCCATCCCCTTTTCTCTAAGATCAATAAGCGTGTCCTCAAGCGAGGATTAAAAATAAGAGAGAGAGAACAAAAAAACAAGACACAGACAATGAGAAAATATTTGTAAGTCACATATGTGCTAAAAGATCCAGAAAATATAAAGAAAACTTAAAACTCAACGTAGAAAACAACCCAATAAAAAATTGGAAATCTGAATTGGCTCGCCACCAAAAAGATAGTAATAGGAAAATAAACATATGAAAAGATGCACTGATCCTTAGTTACTACAGAATTGCAAATTAAAAACAAAATTATATACCACTATACACCTATTAGAATTGGGAAAATAAATAAACGGATGCTTTTAAGAGGCAGTGAGGAAACAGAGCAACAAGAGCTCCCTCCCACTGCTCTTCGGAACACCGAATATCACACCTTTAAGAAAGACTTTGCCAGCTTCCTGTAAATTTAAACATACACCCACCATACGATTGAGCATCACTACTCCTAGAAAACTACCCACATGAATAGAAAGTTTATGTTGGCACAAAAACTTGTACACCAATGTTTTCTACACCTTTATTCATAATGGCCCAAGACTAAGCACAACTCAGACGTCCGAGAAACGGCAACTTGATAAGCAAACTATGGTTCCCCACCTAATGTACTACTAATTAGAATAAAAAATCACCGACTATTGATTCACGCACCAAAATGGGTGAATCTTAAGTGCTTTTTCTTAGTAAAAAGAAACCACACATAGACATCTACATTTTGTATGGTGCTATTTGTACGAAATTCTAGAAAAGAAAAAGCTATGGGGATGGCAGACAGATGACACGTTGCGGGTTTTAGGATGATGGGATAGTTCCATATGGTACTGTGGTGGTGGGTACATGCAGGACTCTGTAATTATAAAAATCACAGAACTGCACACAGCTAAGACCAACTTTTACCATATGCACATATTTAAAAAATCCCCTAAGTTGCTGGAAGAAGCCAGGATAGGATACAGATTGTTTAAATGTGTCTGTGCTATAAATGTATGACATAGAGGATCAATGGGGGAAAAGGGGGGACATCTGTAATACTTTCAACAATAAAGATAATTTTAAAATAAAAATTAAAAAATCAAAAAGAAAAAAAAAACCCCAAAAACACACAAACAGAAATGTATGACATAGCCTCACTGAGGAAGGTGAGAGGAAAGGAGGTGTCCTAAAAAATTTTAAAAACCCTTGTTTTCCCCAGACATTATAAGGCAAAAGAGGGAGGGGGGAGTCTGTAAAATGTCTTTTTAGTGTTCTTCAAAAGTGCCAAGATCATGAAAGGGAAGACCACAAAACTGTGAGAACGGAGGATACCAGAGAGACAGGGTGACTAACTGCAATAGGTAGTCTCCTGGATTGGATTCTGGACACAAAAGGACATTAGGGAGGAAAGTGGCAAAATCTGAATAAAACCTGTAGTTCACAGTATTGTACAAATACTATTTTTTAATTGCGATAGATGTATTGTGGTTATGTAAGATGTTAACATTATGGGGAGCTAGACGAAGGGAGTGGAGGAGTCTGGAGAGGCAGCTTGGGGGTCAGCTGGTGAAGATTTTATTTATTTGTGACTATTATTTTTAATGACAAGCTAACAAGGTTATTTTCTATTCTGGAACCAAATAAGCAGAGTGGGTTTCAGTCGAAAAACAATATGATGATTTCTTAGCTTTTACTTTTTTTATAAATAAAGATCATTCTGACTATAATAGGGAAGACAGAGTTGGAAAGACAAGCAGCGGTGAGATTAATTATAAAATAAAGCTATATTGAAAATTTACTTCGTCATGTATGAGCGCTCGCCAATCTTTTTTTAACTGGTATTGATGAACATTATTTGATCTTAATAAAAATGACAACGCACAGAAGATGTTCACTTATCTGGTCCCTACTGGGTTAATTCTGATTCTGGTATACAGGCATTACAAAGTTCCCATGAATCACAGCAAATTAAGGCTGGGATTTTAGAGATCTGTTTCAAACATCTTTATAAACACGAAGCAGAGGCCTAAGGGGATAAAGGCATGGCCTCAAGATGAGCAGGAGATAATGACCCCTGTTAGTGACTCCCGGCCCAGTGCTCTTTCACCAGCAGCACCTGCCAATTAGGCAGGAGGGAGGACCGACCACCTGGCTGCATTTCATGCTGGTGCTCTGGGTCAAAGCCCAGGAAAAGAGTGACGGAAAGCCAGGGTTTGGGGACGCGTCTCACAAGGGACACAGTGGGACTAGACGGACTGTCCGACAGCTGTTCCTCGGTCTCTGGAGGAGTGACACGATGTCATTACTGCTGATCTATATCTGGTGATGAGGCTGCGTTAACGTGTATCTATACTGGACATCGACTGCTTTTGCCTGCTTAGCACACTCCATCTCTTCACTCAGCAACAGTGATTCTCGTTTCCTTCTTTGGGGGGATTCTGACAGGGCTGCTAGTCACAGTAGCCTGTCCCTCGTGTCTGGGCTTGTCACGCAGGAGGGGAAAAGGAGAGCACTACACCTCCCCGGATACCTGCTTTATGACAGACAAGAGTTCTTCCCAGGATGTCCGAATTTAGAAGTGAATGGATGGCCGTCCTTCCCAGGCATCATGACCTGCATGCACATGACAGGTCCCGGCGGTGGTTATGCCTCCCACCATGGGGAGGCAGGTGACGCGGGCCAAGATGACAGGCAGAGAGACAGGAGAGACAGGGAGTAGCATGGTGACTGTCACAGCTTGGGCTCCCCGAGGGACAGACCCTGAGACAAGGATGCCAGGGAAACTAGTTTATTTGGAAAGTAAAAGGAACAGCAACAGGTGCTGCTGTGCATGACGCACAGCCCAGGATGGTACTGCAAACATCTATGGCGTGAAATCGACGCCTTCGGGGCGGAGGCACATGTGCTGGCCTTCAGAGAGCGTCATCTCTCTGGCTCTGAGGGGAACCGAATCGTGCACAAACGACTACCTAGTAAAGACGGAATCAGCACAAGAGGGCTTACCTACTGGATTCCAATATCTAATGGATTCAGGCTGGGCAAGCAGGGCAACCATCTCCACAACAGAAAACATGTGCCCTGGCCCCATGACTCACTGAGCTGGGGAGTCCAGTCACACTTCCCCTGGGCAGCACCGAGGCGGGGCCCATTTCTCCTCTCAAACCCCTTGGATTCCTGTCTCTCTCTCTCTCTCTTTCCCCCCACCCTCCAGCAGTATCTCCCAATCATAGTCGGTTAGTGAGTATCTGATAGCCCTATGACTTAGGTGCCACTGGCATTGTCCTCTTGCAGAGGGGAAGCTGCTGGGTAAGAGGGCATCACAGCATGTGTGTGTGTGCTGGTTAAGAGTATTTTGTTAGCTATCAGCAGCATGTCCTATCATTTTCCTTCAACATTAACTGTCACTTCTATTTTTTATTCTAACTTTTTATTTCTCTCCCAAATGTATTCTGCTCTGCCTCTGATATGCCCAATTTTATACAAAGTTAAGTTGTAAAGAGCACTTGATATAGAGTCTTAGGAGGCTCAGCTTTGAGATAGGTCTGTTTTACCAACAGCCTTTTGGAGTCAAGCATTTAAACTAAGGCAAGTGGCATGAGCCCTGCAAGCTTTTCTCCATCTCTAAGTTGGAGATAATGCTAAGCAGAACCCACCTCACACATCAAGTATAGTCACAAAATGTGAAATGGCAATGTCTATAAGATTAAGGTGTTGTGGGAGTGGGAAAGGGCATGTGTTGATGACCGGGGTAGGAGAGGCAGCAAGGCAGGGCTTGTGTCTTCCTGTTCCAGGCTTGGAAAGCATGCAAAACCACTTGTGGAGTAAGGTACTGAGTCTGCAAGCTAGAAAGTGGTTTACAATTGCTGAGTTCTGAAGAGGACCTGCTAGAGTATTTTCAGAGACTTGTTGACTAAGTACTTTTTCAATCCTCATGTTATCAACCTGCACACATGTATGGTGCTTTGCAGCATCCCGGCAAAAATCTTTAGTTAATTACCCACTAATTATAATATCATTGAATGGCTTCTGTGAGGCAACCATATAATTATGGAGCAAAAAGCTTTGAGCAATTACAAGGCTGAGCATATTTTTTTATTACAATAAACTCCAGCTCATTGTTGATACCTGTCACCTGCTCATGTTCCTAATCTCTTAATGTATGTGCTAAACCATGAGCAACATAGGTAACAGAGCCTTTGGGGAGAAGGCCCAATTTAAGGGAGGTATAAGAACATATATACAATGAATTAATAAATTGGATGTGTTCACTTCTGTTTATCTAGGGTCACATAGTTTTAGGTAACTGCTCTAGTGGTTCTTCCCCTGTAGGACCACCCAGTCCATGAGGGGAGAGTCTTTAATGTACAGTATAATGAGTTAGCTTTGGTAGAGATGGATGCAGAATGCTGTGGGAGCTTAGTGGGTCAGTGACTTGATGGAACATTGGAGAAAATTCCAGAATATCTTCATAAAAGTGATGATACTTGAGATCTACTTGTGAATGGTGAAAATATTGCCAATTGTACAGGGGAGAAAGGGAGTCTCTGAGAATATACAGTTTTCATTAAGGCTGTTAGTGAATCAGCAAAAACACATACAAAAAGAAAACGATACTGTTGTATTCCCCTGAAAATAACACCCTAGCTCCATGTAAACAGAAGCAGTGATCTCTATAGCTACAAATGAAAGAGATATCTAGTAGGAGGAAAACACTGTGAAAGCCAATTTTTAAATGTTTTGATTCTCTCCACTACACTCAGGTTCCTCAAGAAACCCCTTTGTGTTTCTGGAGCAATCTTATGTAAGAGCTTTCTTTGGCAAATCCTATAATTGACCTTCATGCTTGGAACAACAAAGGAGCCTTGAATCAACCTGGGGAAAAAAGCAGTGAATGTAAGTAGGTAATTGTAGAAAACTTAATGTATGTTCTCAGAGTGCCTTCAAGACAGCATTGTTTTTAGTCCCCTATCTTTGCCTCCAATTCTAAGACTTCTTAAAGTGCCTCAGGTATTTCCACTCTAATCATTTTCTTGGAGAAAGATTGTAAATTTTTCAAAACATTGGATTGACATTTTCAGTATACGGTGTATGGATTTCTCTGGATTTTTTTCAGCTCCTGTAGGCCAAAATCAAAAACTGAGCTACTAAGTAATTAATATTTACCTTTAATACCTAGGATTGGCTCATGATCATTTCACTGAGGAAACTTAAAATTAGTAATTGATTGTTTCATCGCTTAGAGCTATGTAAGTAAATTTTCCATATAGAACTATGTTTCTCTTCCCAGAAAAAAAAAAAAAAAATTGAACACATGGCAAAGAAAAGAGACAATTTTCTTTGAGACACCATAACAACAGTCATGCACTGTGTTCTGCCCATGGTGTCATTCAACAAGTATCTCCTGACTGACTTAGGAATTTGAGACATTACCTGAACAGGAATGTGTCTGTGCCTACAAATAGATTGGAGACAATGAAAGCAAACCACTATCTGAGAACTCTGCACACAGCTAAGGACATTTTGCATTGAAGATCATCCATTTCATCAAGCTTTTCGCTACACAACACTGGAGAGTCACACTCTGGGTTAAACACCTGCCCAACCCAATTGCCCTGTGTCAAAAGCCAATGATATCCATGGGAAGAGGGCATTTGGGGTTGAACTTTCCAAACCATTCACTACTTAGATGCTTTTAAGAAGTCACCAGTTTCCTTAAGGATTATTTTATCATTTTAGGAAAATCTCTTCTTGGCATTTGTAGAGAAATGTCAATTTCATAAAATTACAAAAGTAAAGAATTTATCATTGTTTCATCACAACTTAGATTTCTTTAGAACCCTCTATGTCAAAATTGTGTCTGGCACAGTGTCCAACAGCCTGTAGGTACTCAATACATTTTTTTAAAAAAATTGTCCATTTTGCAACGATGTTTAAGTTATGATTATTACACTTTTCCTATACACGTAAATATATATTGACAATTGGCAAGCACTGCTTGGCCTATTATATAATTACTAAACAGAACATAGTATAACATATTCCATACTCATGCCAATTAGTTGAATGTTTACTATCTTTAGTCAATATAACCACTCATGTATAACAATCATGTATGAGGAAAGGTTCTTTAAAAAAAATTCCCATTCACACCTGTGTATTAACCCAATAAATATGTGTTGAGGATCAATAAATATGTGTTGAGGCAAACACTGTTCTAAGTGTTCAGGTTAAGACCATGAACAAAGTGCACAAAGCTCCTGTCCTCATGTAGCATACCTCTGTAGGCAGCGGCAGGCAATGAACAAGTACATACCGAGTGCCATGTCAGGCAGCAATGTGCTGTAGGCTTTCAAAGGAAACAAAGGTGAGGTGGGTCTGATTTTACATAGTGTGGTCGGGGACACTTCTCTGAGTGACACATGAGTATGAAATGTGGCCTTGTTTATATTTGGGGAAAAGAATGTTCTAAGGAGAGAAAATAATAAGTACAAAAATCCTGAGTTGGTAGAGGGTTTTGTGCCCTCAAGAGGAAATAAGAATCCCATGTGCAGCTGGAAAGGAACATGGGAAGACTGACAGAAAGCAAGTGCAGAGGGCAAGCCAGAACCAGAGCACCTAGAGATTTGTAGGCTATTTTAAGGACTTTTTTGATTTCTTTCCAATAAGATGGTCAGCCACATAGAGTTTTGAGCAATGTGGTGACATGATTTGCGTTTTAAAAATGTCTCTCAGGCAGCTGTTGTGCAAAGAGACTACTGAATGAACTGGAGGGACCATGTTGTAAGCTATTTATTGTAGCCAAGGAAATGATGACTGGTTTGGAATATGGTAGAGTCAGTAGTGTTTAGAATTGGCAAAGCCCAGGCCTCATTCAACACCTAACCTCCAGCAGCCATGCCTCACTACTTGCATGCTATGCTCGGACCTCTATGTGTTGTCCACACTGCTGATAATTCCTTTCTTCTCTCCACATGCCCTGTCCTGAATGTCTCACCTGTTTAAAAAGCGGAGTAAAAGAATCGTCTCTGTTAGGAAGTCATCATAGGCCTGGGTTTGGGTTTGATGTCCTGTCTGTGCTGCAGTGCACCTATATGCAATTTACACATGAGTAGTGATTACCTGTTTACATATCTGTTTACACCCCAGACAATGCTCAGGCTCATGTTTAATACTTCCCTTCTCTCTCTTTCTCTGTCTCTGTCTCTGTCTCTGTCTCTCTCTCTCACACACACACATACACACACTCACACATACACCACAGATGCGATGTGATCCCTTTGAGGAAAGTGACTGCCATATGATAAATGCAAAATACATTTTTTGACTAAATGAAGGAAGGAGTTTGCATGGCAAAATGAGGAGGCCAGAAATTGGGTACTACTTAAATAGGCATTATGAAAACTGGGCTACTCAATCAATTCATTCATTCAGTGTACATTGTTTAGCTCCTACTATCTGCAAATATGTAGATATATGCCAGGTGTGGGACATACAATAATGATAAGACAAATCGGCACTGGTTGCAGGTCCATCATCAGCACATGTAATTTGTGACTGAAGAGTTCACTATCAAAAACACCTAAAACAAACAGGATGCATGGAACCTCACAGATTGTGAAATAATTCTGGATAATACTTCACAGAAAGATCTCACTCTTGTAGCTATGCTTCAGTGATTAAGCAGAGTAAAAATTTAAAAATGTGTAACGAATGTCCTCTATTCCAAAGGGTACAGACAGAAATGATTTTGACAGAAACCATGGAAACGCATAATTATTTGTGAGTGACATGAAACCTACACAGTCCATGTCAGGGACAAGCTGTAAAATTTCAGGCCTATAACAGAATCAGAAATGTGCCCAGTATAATTCTGTGCCATGGAGTACTGATGGCAGAGACAGAAAACAGTTGTTCTTTGCATATTGACTCTAAAAAAGCCTAAAAGCAACTTTCAGGCCAGGTATCTTGTGCCAAATATCACCTTGGTTGTAAAAATGACACAAGGCTGATGAGAAAAATCATGGGTGGACCCAGAATAAGCTGAACTCCCCAGTGCATGGCTAACCAACCAGTGGGGCTTTGACCTTTCTGTTCTAAGACCAGGCTTTGCAGCAGGACTGTGCCCTTCTACTACCTACACTGTCCAACAGCTTGCAGCTGGAGTAGACAGCTTAATTACTGACACCCACAAACCCTGTGCCCAACAGTTCTCATGGGGATTTCCAAAACCGCTGAGCTACAGATGGAAGAAAGGAGTCTGCTGCAGGATAGAGGACTGCTTGGGTTAGAAAGCATCAAGGCAATCATGCATGCTGCGAAAACCGTAACGGCATACTGCTCCTGTCTGCGGCTGCTAAAATGATAATTAATAGGGAGCCAGAGGTGACTACAGTCTCTGAGAATTGACTATTGAAGGACTGGAAATGCAGGGCAGTATACTGGTCCCATATCTGACTCCGTATCTCTTTTCCTTCCACTCACTGCCTCCATGACCTTTTTTCTCATTCATTCCTTAAGGCAAATCCTACCTCCCTCTTACTCCTCATATGCTACTCAATAATTCCATAATTGTTAAATCTAAAGAATATTTATGACCTTGGCATGCTTGACATTTCATGCTGTTGATCAGCCTTTCACTGAAATGCTCCCCTTTTTTATAGCCAATTAATTCTTCTTTTCTGGTTCTCCTGTTTATGGCAACTCAAGCTCCTTGCCTTTATGACTACATTAATGCTGCTAATTCTCAGTCTATATTTGTGCCTGAGCTCTTCCCAATCTATTCTTCCTAATCCAGAACTGATTCAACTGTGCAAAGATTCAAAACCATGTTTCTTAGACAACCTCTCTATCTTGAGCTCTGCCTCTATCGCACATCATGGCTTGAGTAAGCCAAAAACTTTTCAATAGTCTCAAATTAACATGCCAGTTTGTAATACCTTCCCAAGAAATGACACCATTAATTCATCCTCTGGACTGAAAAAATATTCCAGATTTCTGCCTTTTCCATACCACTCACACAAAGCAGTGTTAGTTTTAATTCCTAAATACCTCTTCCAACACTCTATTTCTCGATCACTTCATTTCTCACAAAGTGACTATACGAACATTACTAATGCAGACATTTTTAAGCTGTGTTCTCAGAACTTTGGGTACTTCTTGAATTGATGGAGGAAGGGAGAAGAGAGGCAGAACAATCAGACCCTAGGTTACTACTCATCCCTATTTAAAGCAAATATATCCCATTCTATCTGATATTTCAAGTAAGATTTCATTTGAAAAGTAAAGGTTTTGCTATTTAGAATATTCTAATCATTTTCCATACTACAAGTATTGAGCTAATATACAAATCTTATTATATCACTTCTTTGGTAAACAGGTTTGGTATCAGGGTTTGTTCAGGAAATCAACAGCATGAGTAGTAAGAAATACTAGATTGATTATAGGGATCAGATCCCCTAATACTATAAAAACTGGTGAAGAAATCTGTGGAAGGCTGTTTCTTATGCATTGTCTGTGAGGTGAAGGCACCGCAGGTCAGCAGGACTGGCAGCAGGAAAGGGAAACTGGAGAGAAAAACTGAAGCCCATGAGGATAACAGAACACAGGCCAAAGTGGAACTCACATCTGTTTCTCATCACCTTCAATCCTGACAACACACGTGGCCTGCAGGAAAAACCTCTGTCCTACAGTATAAATCTGTACGCACGGTGGCAGGGGAGTCGGAGAAGCTGAAGGAGGAGAGTTCATGACGAGCAGTTCCTGTAGGGAAGCTTCTTGCCTCTCCCAGCCGCGACAGTGTCCTGAGGAGTTGTCCACGTACATTGAAAAGGCCTATCTGCATATAATCCACGCTACCTGGCATATTCAGCAAAGTACCTGGCAGTCTGCAGCAAAGTATTAACTCATCCATTCCAGTGGCCCACCTTGGCCAAGGGAGTAGTACTTTAACTACAGTTGGGAACTGCCTGCCGTTGGTAACCTCCCTTAGACAGCAGTGGGAGCAGGGACGGATAGAGCGTGATCGGTGTGGATTGTAGATTGTGTATTTGGACTTCACTAAGGTGGCTGATTCTGTCAAATACATCAGTGTGTGAGGAATCCTATGAGAGATTGGCTGTCAGGGAAGTTTATACATCATTCTCTCACTCTATGAGGGGATCATGAAAAGAGATGTAGCTTACAAGGGAGATACCAAATTCACTTATGTGACTAGGAGCACAGGCCAACTGACATCTCTCAGCCATTAATGGAAGGTGCATTCCAGCACCACTCCACACTGCCTTCAGGTACAGTATCCATTCCAGTAAAGAGGAATCCTTTTATATAATTTTAGTTTTAGAAAAAAGACAAGTGTCTTATGTTATGGATTATCCATAGAATAATCATACAGATGTGGTTATGTTTAGGGGGAGGCAATATGATATTTTTACTTGCAGTGCTATGAAAAATATTACCTTTTTGAATTTTTATAAATAAAAGATGATAGATTTCAGTGTATTTTACAATTTAGAGATTTTCATGACATATATACCTGTAGTCCAAATCTTTCTCCCAGTCCCCAATTCCCCTAAAGGATATTTAAAAAAATGTGTACATTGAGTTCCAGTCACTTCTCCCCTTCTTGTCCCTTGACATATATACCCAATTAAAAGACAAGTCCATAGGAAGTTTATCAAAATTTTGTTTTTATAATTTCCACTCTCACTCAGGCCCTTATTACCTCTAACCGATGAGAGCACATGCCGGCAACCCAGACTGGAACTTCAATCTGTGCACATTCCAGCTAAGCTTAACAACAGTGCTTCCTTGCTCTGAGTTCAAATGCTGGCTCCTATGCTGACACCTGTATCTGAGCTCTCTTTGTGACTTTATGTCCCATCATCCCCTGTACCTATCCTCCAAAGTCTGACCATGTTCCTGAGTGATGGGCAGCTTTTTGAAGTTTGCTTGGATGCTTCCCTCTCAGCTGACCCAGGTTTGTTTGTTCAGGGTTTACCACATATTCTGAGGGCCTCAGCCAGCCCCTCTGGAATGCAGCACTGTCTCCCAGGAAAGCATGACCTGGCTGACTTCTCTGTTCCCCCTAACCTGCTCCCTGTGGGTCGCATAGGTTCTAGATCTCTCATAACACATTACAGGGAAATGCTTCTACTATAAATTTTTGACCAAAGTCAGGATCAGAAATCACAGATAAAATGTTAAATGTGTTAGGCAGTGGGCTGGAAAGAAACTTGTTTTCCATCATGCTGGAAGGTGGCAAGCAGAGATATTCCTCAGACAGCCTGTGCCTTAGCAGGGCTTTCTCTCTACGAAACATTCCTCTTATATACCCAGGACAACAACTGGTTTGCTGACACTGACTTTTGTTTGAAAGAAAATGTGCTATTTCTCACACATACTATTTAATGGAAACTCATAGATTGTATAAGTCTTTATGAATCATTCTGCAGTGTAAGAGTAGAAAATGACTGTTACACAGTAAGAACTGAACTTGCCAAGACTTGCAAGGTCCTATATGGTAGGGAAGGTGTCACCCACATGCTGTGTGTCCCCATTAGGCTCTCTGGAGACCAAGAAGTTGCAATGAGATTTGCTGCAACTTTCTCCTATATGTGGCCACCTCACTTCCAATTTGACTTTGTAAGTATTAAATCAGAAATGCAATCCTACAATGCTCAAATGTATGACTTGCTACTTTAAATCTACAGCCCACTTAAGATGTTGCAAACATTCAGAGGCTCCAAATAAACACCATTTACTCGGTATGACCTTCAAGACTCTCCATAGTACCATTCCAACCTACACCCTCAGACTTGTCACCCACAACTCCCATGGGTGTATTTTACGTTTCAGCTGAACTGACTTATGAGTTGGCACTGATTACCACCCTCATCGCGCCACATCTGTGCTTGTGCTCTGCTGCTCTCCTGGCAGACTCTCCTTATGCCCACCTCTAAATGTCCAAGTCATTTCAAGCCCCATGTCAAAGTTGCCTCCTTCACAAATCTTTGGTTATTCGTTCCCAATCTGTGCTGATATCTCTCTCCTTGCTAAATCCTTAATGGTGCTTTATTGACTTTTTTGCATTTTTCTTAATTCACCTTTGCTTTGTTATTACTATCATGGGCTTCTTGCTAATTTCCACTGGACTGTCAATTTTTTAAATTCAGCATTGTATCCTTTGGAACACAAGTGTATCAGCTAATTTAAATTGTATTTTTTCAAAAGGGGGAAAAAATCTTTTCTTATAAAGTAGAAGTAGAAGCTTCAAAGTGAAGCCAATAGGAATGATTCAGAAACTTTAGTGGAGAAAAACAAAGGGAACTTGATTTATGAAGTCTGTAGTAAGGTCAGGAAGTTGCATTTAACAAGCAACTCAAGTGATTCTGATGCAGGTGGTCTGAGTCCCAGCCTTCAAGAAACACTGCCAGAGAGAACACACAATTGCTAAAGGGAGCAAACACAGGGGGTAGCCAAGGTATATAACAAACTATTATCTGTAATTTAAAACATAACTAGTTCTGGCTTCACAGTACAGAAAACTCGTCCAAATACAGAAGTGTTTAGCTATAAACAATGAAAACCTCATGATTAAAAGAGTGCAGTGATGGGAAATCATACTGGACAATTGTTCTATACTACTTGAGAAATGGAGATGTAGAACTCTTTTTTTTAATATGTTTTTATTGATTTCAGAGAGAGGAAGGGAGAGGAGGTAGAGAGAGAGAGAAACATCAGTAATGAGAGTAACTGATCGATCGGCTGCCTCCCACACGCCCCCTGCTGGGCTTTGAGCCCACAACCCGGGCATGTGCCCTGACGGGGAATCGAATCATAATCTTCTGGAACATGGGTCAATGCTCAGCCACTGAGCCACGCTGGCTGGGCTAGAACTCTTTTTTAAGAAAAAATAAACTAAACTATTGAAGTGATTCTGTTGGCTTTAAGAACGGGTGGTAGAAATTTCATCATATAGATACCGTGTAAGAAACTTACATAGAAATAGCCAATACAAACATTAAATTGTGCATATCAATCTAGAGCTTAAGAAAAGTACCACAAGCTAGAGAAAGAGTTGACAATGTAGGGGACAATCAGAGCCTATCAATAATAACTGCTTGCAAAAAGATGCCTAATTACCCATAGGCACTTGTCTTTTAACCATGCCCTCATCTTCCATCTGTCAAAATATATATTTATTTAAAATAAAATTTGTATTTGTAACACAGAATATGTTGCAAGCACACCCCAAGTTCCTTCAGGCCTAAAGAGCCTCTGAGTAGAGATAAAAGCATATGAACAGCAGTGGTTCAAGTCTTATTCCTTCTTGCTTCTCTTGCAAAGAACTCGCATCCCCACGAAGAAAATCCTCTCCATGCTTCTGGGAGAGTTCCAGAGGTGTCTGATAGTCTCAGAAATACATCCTATTTTACTGTGCAGATGCAGAGCTGCTTGGCATCATCTGGGTGCCACTATGTTCGCCAAGTTCCTGTCATCTCTCGTCAGTCATCACTGAGAGCCTCTTATCCCATCTGACACTGTAATCTCCTGCTACAGTCAAGTCATTGGCACACCATGATGATAAACTTCCATGATGTTCTTTTGCAAAATGAAGGCGGCTGCTTCTCTCTCCTTCAGTTCACACATTAAAGTGCACTCTGACTGTTCTAGCTTAAGATTAACATGTTAGAGTTTTCAGTTCTTTTTGCTTACAAAAATCTGATGTTCATGGAACTTAGATATAAACCCAAGGTGGCTAGGCCAAGCAGCCAGTATGAATTACACACATATCCACCACCTTCAGACATGCTTGCACACCCAGTGTGCACTGCTCCCAGAGCTTTCCATTTTTCATGTCAGCGAGCCTCTCTTGATCTTCCATTACCACCTGGGTCCACTTCGTTTATGATCCAATAAAGACCAGGGCTACTTAAGTAATGATTATGCTTTATGTTTACATTAAGAACTCTACTTTTTATAGTGAAAACATGCTCACATGGGGGGAAAATGTTATACTATTTAATGTATAAAATATAGGTACCATACCTATGAGAAACTTGTGTGTGTTTCTTTAATTCATTAGAGGTTAATCCAAAGACTGCCTTGTGAGTATTTAAACAGATTAGTCAATGGCAGAAATAAGATAATTTTCATAAGACTTAATCAAAGGTTGTAAATTGGTGAATACTTTGTGTAGCCTGCACAGTGTTTATAACAAAAAATAATTGAGAACAGCTTAAACAGTAAAAATCATAATAGCTGACCTTTATTAAGTGCTTATTCTATAAGGCCTCACATGACTTTGACACCCTTCGTCCTCACAGAATCCTATGCGGCAGGCAGCACTGCAACAGCACACACTTCCCAGGGTGACAACCACAGTGTCTTCTTCAGAGCCTTCAACACTACACAGTTTTGAGCCTCATTTTCAGTTGAGAGCACTGAGGCATTGAACAGCTGAGTGACAGCAGCGTCACAGGCCAGTACGTGGCAGAGCCAGGATTCAAACGCAGGGTTTCCGATTCCAAAGCCTGTCCTGAGCCTCTAAAATCACATTTCCCATCACAACTCTTATTTCTGGCTCCTGTGGAAAAATCCGATGATCTGGCAACATGAGCCCCTCATTTTGTCCTGACCACGATGGTTTGGAGGGATGATGGCTGCTCCCCGGAGCCAGCACGTGCACATAACTGTTTCGTCTGTTCCTCTCTCTTGTCTCCCTAACAGGGAAGCCTGTACCATTATCCTTGCCTTGCTGCTTTTCCTATAGCAGAAGTGAGCGGAAAGTAAAAGATTTCTTGAACCCAAAAGACAGACCACCAAGGGTGCTCAGTGTTTCCTCCAGTCCTTCCTTACACACGCCTGTCACCACTGGCCCTGCTCGTGAGCTTGTGATCCTAGAGCTAGGTTTTCAAACCAGGACCTATAAAATAACAACAAATCTCACAATTATATCTGTAGCTGTACAATTTAGAGCAATTTAGAGTTTCATTCCAAGACTGTAGAATGTATACATTTTGATCATAGGCTTTGGATTACACAGACCTAATTCAAATAAAAGCTTCACTCTCTATCAGCTACACAATTTAGGATAATTAAATTTTAAGCCCTGAGCCTCCGTTTCTATTACTGTTCAGTGTGTCAAATAAACAATATGTCCAACCTATCCATACTCATCAAATAAATAAATGATTAGTGCAATGAAAATATAAATGAAACTTTATAAAGTGTTAAGTGAGGACTGCTATTTTTTAAATTCTTTTTCTACGTTACCCCTAGTTTCATGTTTGAGTTTTAGATACTTTAATAGGAAAAATAACAGTGGTGGTATTAATCAACCAAGGCTACCTATATGCTGAAAATTTTATGCTTGTAGCTTCTAATCACCTTTTCTTTGATCTATCAATGCCAAAGGCACATATCTTCCTACAGAGCTGTTGGAGATCTCTAGGAACTGCTGCTAAGACCCTGGTCAATGGCTTTATTCCTCTAACAACTAAGATAACTTTCATTATTTGAATGCATTCTCCCTCTAACACCAGCCTTGAGAAAGCAATTACTTGCTTGAAAATATACTTCTTGTTTCTTTACTGACAGAGGTTTTGCAGAATGTAGATGATACCAAAAATAAAACTATGGTGTCCACTGTCTTCCTATAATATGCATTTCTTTTTTTTTTTGCATTTTAATATTTGGATATTGGATTGCTGCAATATTCGCTTATTAAGGCCTAATATTATTGAGGGCCGAGCGAAGTGTTTTACAGAAAGCAGACATTCAATAAATGCTTGCTCAAGAAGCAAATGAATGGATAAATAAATAATTGAATACACAGCAATGAGTTCATTGTATTCACACTCGTTTTCATGAGATAACATGTACAATCAGCTTCAGCATCAAGAAAGAAAGAAAAAAATAGATTAAGTCACGGTCTCGGCATTGCACCCCTCACTTCATTAGGTTAGTTTCTCAGGTTTCTAAAGTTAAGCAATGAGATGAAAAATTGGCTTTAGCTACTCCTTTCAGCACATGATTTTCTGAAGGGAACATGCATAGGCTTCATAGCTACCCACGTAAAATATACAAAGATTTCCTAAAGCTGAATTTAAAGGGGCATTTCTCATGGAAACTGGACGTAAAATCAAACTCCAAATGGCTGTCCTATGCCACTGCATGGACCAGCAGCTATTTCCAGAGAATTCCTTGAATGTGTCAGGATGAAAGAATAGCGTGAAGCCAAGTTCTTTGAATGAGAAGCTAAGTTCCAGTGAAGTATTTGATGGAAGTTTACACTATTCTGTAACTAAAGAATCATCAAACTGTCCATAATTCACAACTCAAAATATAAATTACATTTAGCAAAAATAATTTCAAGAAACTCAAAACCTGGCATCTATGAAAGATCATTGTATTTTTCAGTAAATGTTGCTATTATTGACTCCAAAGTATAAAAATATTTAGTACATTCTAATCTATAAAAAGCATCAAAAATCAGCAATTTGGAGAAAAAAAGCATACTCCCAAATATAGATTATGATGTGATGGTGGAAACAATAATACAAATTTTAAATATTTCAATTAAAATTAATGTTAGATATATTAAAACATTAACAGAGAAAGAGAAATCTACTATATTTTTAAATAAATGTCAGGGATTCTCTGTTGTCTTCTGAGATGTCATGTACGGGAAAATGGCTTAAACATAGAAAAATAATAACTTTTAATAATATATAATGGAGTAAAGCCATGTTTTTTTAGTTTTTCTCCCCAAGTAAAATAAGTGATTAGAAAAAAAGTGAAATAAAAATTCTGGCTACAGTGAAACTAAAAATGGCTATAAACATCACACCATAGTTTGTAAAAAAAAAAAAAAAAAAAAAAAAAAAGCCTATTAAATATTATGCCACTTGGATTAAGTCATGGAAGATCCTAAAACTCAATACAATATTTCATAGTTCAAATAGCATGTATATTCTCTACAAGGTATGCATGGGACCTCTGAGCACCTAATTTTTAATCATTTTCTTGGAAAACTTAGGGGGAGGGTATGATAGGAAAACCAATAGACTAGTTGCCAACATCTAATGTACATGACTCTAAAGGGAAGAGCAACAGGGGAATCGATGTTAAAGAAATAAATGCATAACTTAGTCATATTTACTTTCAAAGAACTACTCTTCTAAGTCATAACATTTACTAAACATAAACAGGGTAAATGGAGGGATAAGTGCCAATCAGCTATTATTTGCTGACTTCATTCAACATATCAGAGGAGATAAAACAATTTTTAAAAGACCTGTAAATTTTAGTGATGGGCCACCTCAACTTTCAGTCAGATGATTTCTGCCCATTTCCACAGGATAAAATTTGAGGATACAAGTCTTCTATGTCTCCAGGATACAAGACATAGAAGACTGAGTTTTGTTGTGGTGTGTTTTTGGAATCAATGCTTACTGGGAAGTAAAAGAAGCACTGCTGGCAGAGTGAGAGGTTGGGCTATTACGCAGGTACAACAAAGGCATGAACTGATGCCATGGTGGCTCTGGAGTTAAAATCACCTGTAGAGCTGCCCCAACTGGCACAAAGTACTGGCCTTTTATAACCTGACATTTTCAGTGCTGAATGGTTCCCCAGACAGTATGCATCTCTCTTCAGCTGAGAGCAATTCCCAACTGCTGGAGAAATCAATGCTTTATTCCTGAAGTTGGTGATGGGGATTAAGGCAACATACGACAGTTTTCGCTAAACACATTTGAATCCGTGAAACAGTAAGAGTACTGCTGAAAACAAAGCCCATGCCTCCAACTATCAAAATCCAAAGAAGAAATAAGCAACAACATAGAAAGCTTCGAAAGAGGATGATGAAGATGAAAGGCCACGCCTCCCAGTATATAAATTACTAAACAAAATGTAAAGATAAAACAGAAATAAATTCCCACATAACTAGAGCGAACGAAAAACTGAATAGTAAGTTCAAAAGAAATAAAAAGCAAATGACTTAGAACAGATGAACCCATCATACTCTGATGAATTTGCTAAAGAGAGAGTCCAAGGGGAGCTGAGACAGAATCAGTTGGTCAGCGCCGTAGGTGGGATATTAGGATAATTCTTTATACAATAACACTTGGTACCAGAATACAATAAAGCAATATTTACAATATTTTAAAGAAATCAGGTTACAAGAGCCTTATTTCGAATTATTTGTTTTTCACATGAGGTTACCATTAAGATGTAATTTAACATTAAGTTCTCAGTGAATCCAGCTTAAAAATCACTGAGCGCTGTGATCAGCAGAGCAAGTGAACAGAAACAGAACCAGAAACGGGAAACCTGTGGCTGGTGGGAATGAGCCGCAGAGAGCACCGAAGGCCAATTTAAGTGTACATCCACGGCATTTAAGAAGTGAAGTTAGAACTAATGGAATAATGATTTAAAAGCAAAATATAATTGCTACACAGCTTGGCAATGTCAAAACAAAAATGACGGGGCACGGGGAAAATGAACGTCTGAGGAAATTTAGTTATGTTCTTTTTTCCATCTCTTATGGTGAAAACTTTTCCATCAAGATAAACGAAACAAATATAGAATCCATTTATGTACTGTACGCAAGTATGTAAAACCAGGGGACTATAAACGATGATAAGCTTAAAAATTGGTCCAAAACATAAAAGTGAAAAGTAAATAAAATAAAAATAAATCAGAAGGTCACACAAAAAAGGATATACTCTAAAAAGACATTATAACTATTCCATCAAACTACACAGACACTACATTCAGGAAATTCTAGAATAAATAAATCTAAAAATGATAGTGCCTAAATCATTTGTTATCCCTTGAAAATGGAACATAAAAGATAAATAAGCTGAATAAAATGATTACTAATATTAACTATATAAATAAATGGAAGATAGTCCCACGTATTTTGCTCTGATATTAATAGTTTTTGTAAGATAAATGGAATATATTTTAAATGACCCTAGACTTTAATAAAATCTAAGGGCTGTATAAAAATCTTCTACAGTTTATTTTCATATCCTTTCTTGAATCAAATAGAAAATCAAAACCAAATTGTAGAATACCTTGAAAATAGCAATAGTGAAAATAATCTGTTAAACATATAACTCCACTAATAAGCAGATGAGAATGAAGAGTGTATTGAACGATCTACTCAAAGTTAGAAAAGGAATAGAGTATAGGCATTACTAAGGCATTATATACAGATACATATATATACATTAATGAGTTAGAAAGAAGAAAGGAAATAGAGATACTGATTCTAATATTAGGACCTCTGATACAAGAAAAGTAATATAATAAAAATCATACATATTAATATAAACCAGGAAGAAAACATAATCTTATAAAACTGGTTATTTAAAAGAGAAAATATATTTTATATATATTTATGCATATGTATGTATTTTGTGTCCATATATTTATGTATATAAAATTATTTGAAAGAGAAAATGTATTATGTGTATATATATATATATATATATATATATATATATATACACACACACAAACACACACACACACACGCATCCATAATTGAAAGTAGTTTGTACAATTAATTGTAAATAGATATGAACACCTGGTTGAAATGGATCATTTTTTTTAAAGAATATAAATTAGCAAAAATATCTCAAGAAGAGATATAAAACTGGAATATATACTTAGAATAAAAGAAACTGAGAAAGATTCTGAAGGGTTAAACCCCAATCTTGAGCCAGGTTCTGACTGTGTATTTCAAGGAACAGACAATCACAAGACTGTTTAACCCTCGGCCCTCATCTTACTTGATGTATGCACAAGTTTGGACAGGGCTGGCCCCCTCCTGCTCTTCCATTCTACCCCTAGGCCTAACCCGAGCCTCTCCATCAGAAAGAGTTCTCATTACAACTAATGGAAACTATGCATTTCATTTGCTCAGGCCAACACATTTCATCTTCTCCATTCATTCTTCTTTTTCTCACATCACCCATCCATTCCAGCAATAAATCCTAGGGACTCTCCTTCAGCAGATCTCCAGCTTCTCTGAAATCTAGCCTTTCCTCATGTCTCCCGTCATACCCCCCTGGTCTAAACTACCATCATCTCTCACCCAGACTATCCAGGACCTCCTCTCGGATTCCCCAACCACCGACCTTACTTCATGTTGTTCTGAAATATTGTGTTTATCCACCCTGCCCACCCACTGTCTTTTGCAACAAAGCAGCCAGAACGCTGTTCTACAAAATATCAGAACAGATTTTTCTGTTCAGACACCTTCCAAAAGTTTCCCATCTCATTCAGACAAAAAATACCCAAAGCATCCAGAAGGCCCCAAAGATCTGACATCCTGCTACTTCTCCGATTCTAATCACTCCTTGTCCTCTCTCTTGTTCATGTATGTGGAAATACATGACCGCTGTGGCTCCATCTTGCATTCTGGACTTCATCTCGTTGACAAAACAAATTGCACTGTCCTTGCTGACTTGTCAAAAATTAGTTATTTGCTGGGAAAGAATTTTTCAAGAGCTGTACAAACAGCTGTGCTTTTCAAGGACTATGCAAAAACATTTCTTTCCCAGTAAAGGCAAGAAATGTTGATGACAAATAACTTGTAAAAGGTAAATTTCCCTCCAATCATAATTCTTGGAAAACTAATGTAACTTGAATGCTCTTTTTGTTTGTTTGTGTTTATTATTTTTCCCCTTTACAAGCACCTGCACCTAATCCCTGGAAGGGCCCCTTCTGGTTGCTGAGGGAATCTGTTCCTACACTGCAGTCCAAGACCCCTAGTAAGTGCTTTTCTTACCTTGCAGCCTCGTCTATTTCTCTCAGTCAACACTAGCTGCACCATGCTGCTAGTCTTTATTTGACATGCAAAATACCACGTGGCTTCAGGATCCTGACCCTTGCTGTCCCTTCTACTGAGAATGTCCTTCTCCCATATAACTATGGGGCTCACTCCATCATCAGTTTAGTACAAATGTCAGCTTCTCGGCAAGACTGTATTTGCTTTCCATTGCTGCCATGATAAATCACCACAACTTAGCAGCTTAAAGCAGCACAGCTTTCTTACTTCACACTTCTGCAGGTCAGAAGTCTGGTTAGGCTTGTCTGCCTTCTCTTCTCTAGGTTTCACCAGGCCCAAATTAAGGTATCAGCCAGTAGAAGTGTTTACCTCAAGTCTTTAGGAACAAGTATGCTTCCAAGGTCAGTCAGTTCCTTGCCACTGTAGGACTGACATTTCTGCTTTTTTGCTGGCTGTCAGCTATTAGGTCACCTGCCTTTCTCATGATGTTAGCGCCTCCATCTTTAAATCAAGAGTTTCCCTTCTCATACTTATAATCTTTCTACTCACTACTGTGCCAAACCTCTTCTGCTGCCAGCTGGACAAAATTCTCTGCTTTAAGGACTCACATAATCAAATTGAGACCACCTAAATAAGCTAGGATAATCTCTCTACCCCAAAAGCTGCAAGCTTAATTATATCTGCACAGTTCATTTGCCATGTAACATAATATACCCATAGGTTCCGGGGATTAGGATGCGTGCATCTTTGGGGGCGGCATTCTGCCTACCACCCAACCTTGACCACTCTGTTTAAAATAGTGACAGCCTACATTCACACTACCAATCCCTTTATCACTTAGTTTGTATCACAAGCACTGATCATAGTTTACCTATTACACAATTTACTTCATTGCTTATCATTTATGAACAAATGATATACAAACTCCAAAAATATAATTCTATGAAGGCAAAGATTTTATACTGCTCCTTTCACCGCTGCATTCCTAGTACCTAAAAGGGTACCCAGCACATAGTAGATGTTCAAGTATTTACTGGATAGATAGATTAAATAATATTTAATTGTATGAAAATATACAGAAAATAGTAAGTCTTTTACATTCATCAATTTATTTCATACTTAGTGTAGTGCCTTAACAAATTTTGACCATGATGACTCAAATAGGGAAAATTCAGAAATATGTGAGTATGGACACCAGGCTGTGGTGTGTGATTACCCCTGGACAGGAAAGTGGAACTAGTGGAAGACAGGAAGAAAGTTTATAGTTTATTCTGAATAAGTATTTATTGTTTAAAAAATTTACAACAGAGATGCTTTTAGTTAATACTCAGGTAATCATCTTTTATAAAGATAATTTTCCCAAAACTAAAAAGGAAAAAAAAAGCTTCTAACTATAGTCAAATTGATAAAAATAAAAAATTTTCACAGGAATCATTTGGACACCAAAAACACGGTTTTAATGTTAACCTGGAAAAAAACTGCGAACAAATGACCAGACAATATGAGAATACACAGTTTAATGAGCAGACCTTTTGACCCATATCTGCTCCATTCTTGAATATGTATAATAAACTCACACAAGTGTGCAAAGATGTAAGTAGAAGATTAATTTCACTGCACTCTCTCATTTTAATAAAGCATTGTTAAATATAAACACAGTGGTAGCAAGAAATATTTGAATAGTTCACCATGATTTTCCACTGTAAGAATCCCTTTGTATTTAATAAATGTATTGGGGAAAATACTTGAATACTATACAACTACCCTCTTTCTCCTCAATGAAACACAGTTACTAACCAGAGCACAGTATTTTTATATAGCTATTATTGTCTTTAGCCTTACAATGTACAGACAAAATGTTGTTTTCAAAAATTAATTATGTTAGTGATCTGTAACACCATTAGACTAATTAGTTATAGTTGGTATTCCATTTTAGGTTCAAGAAATACCGTGAACTTATGTTTGCAAGTATAGCTTTTTCCTTTTGCATAGTTGGGAGTGACATCTTTTCAAGTAAAGTTTTCTTTTAAATATGAAGAAAAAACAACTAAATCTCAATCACCAATTCATTAATACATATCTAAGCATGTCTAATGCAATTATAAAACTGAATTTTCAGGAACAAACAAGCTTCTAAGTATATTGCATACATGCCCTTGGTTCCCTATAGTGAGATCTTGGTTTGCAAGTTTCCACAATTTGATTTCAGAGACTAAGCCACTCTTTGCTGCGTGCATTGCCCTTCGGGCTCTCAATGACTCCGTCAACGTAGTTGTGTCTACATCAGCCTTGGTAATTGCCCAAGCTTTTTTGAGTTAAAATAAAGGAAACAGTAATTGAATGAATATAGTTCTATATTGGCCAATGGTGAACTTCGTTTTCTTTGTGTCTTTACCATTCATTCTACAGCTGCATTCAACTTTTTAACTAATGTGGATCTGTAGGGAAGAATTTCTAAGAAGTTTGCAGAACCAAAGCAAGTGATTCTAAATCAGGTTGCAGTCAATTCACTTTAACTGTAATTTACAGATGTGTTCAGATTTTCCAAATGTACAGTAGCATATTACATAAGGACAGATTTTCTTCTGTGTTTAGTTTTAACTGTCACTCGTAAAACACACAAAGCACTATGCTATCAACAGAACGGTTTCAAACACCTGACAACAGTTGAACAAACATGGCAATTCGTTAAAACCTAGGGGAAGTTTTCTCTTCTGCACTGTGAACAGCTTTTCTTTTACTCCTGCACGGAATGCTAATGCAGAGTCTGTGATCATAGTGTGCCGGGGATGTGCTCTGGAATAGGGAATCACCCCATATTGGTGTTTCTGTTTGATTCTTTTGTTCAGCAAAGATGCCACTTGCAGCAGAAGTACACAGAGAAAAGGAGAATGTGACAATTCTGAATAAGAAAATCAGGCAAAGCTGAGATGCTTTCTGATATTCCAATAAATCTAAAAGGCTCTCCTTTGCAGCCCAGCCTTTGCTGTAATATTCTGTCTTGGCTGTGGGCAAAGTGACTACAGCCTTTCTTTCTAGCTGGCAGGAAAGTACCTAGAAGTTGACAAGCAGCCCACACAGTGTGGCTTGTGCTCTTATTACTGAGGACAGGCTGAAAATGCATTGCTTGCTCTGGTGCTCATTGTGGTAGCTGTGGCTAATGAGCTGCCTTTGTTTTAGTTTTAGGTTTTTTTGTGGGGTTGTTTTTTGTTTTTATTTTTTCCATAACCAAGTGATACTCTAGATGTAGAAACAAATGGGGTTGTTTTTTCAGTGTGTTTTTTTCAGATCTATATAATCCTAGCAGACCTGTCTGTAACAGTCTGCAATTGTAAATGGCTCTATTTTGCCTGTATATACTACTGATGCTAGAATTTACACTTTAACATTATTTCTAAATGCTTTTTAGGAGCATTTAACTCTCATTTAGTTTTACTTAAGATGAAAAAACATATTTAAATAAAAAATTAGTCACTTAATATAGTAATCTGATATTCTAGTTCATCTATAACATGGAACTCTTACATAATATATATATTTAACATTAAAATATAATGTTTTCAAGTAATATTCAATAAAATGAGAGATATTCATAATGTAATAATAGAAACAGTAGATAAAAACAAACTGTGATGTAATTTCAGTTCTATAAAACTATATATGCCTCTACCTGAATTTCAAAATGTTAATAGTTGAAAACAAATAGAGTCCAGGCATAGACTCAAACAGATCCAAACATCTATAGTCTTTTATTTTGTACAAAGGATCTAAGATTATTCCATTGAGCAAGTATAGTTATCTCAACTAATGGTGCTGGATCAACTGGACATTTATATGCCAAAAATTAAATAATGAAATAAAAGGAACCTGATCTCACACCATATAAAAATTTAACTCAAAATAGATCATGGCCTGGCCAGGCGTGGCTCAGTGGTTGAGCATCGACCTAAGATCCAGAAGATCGTCGTTCAATTCCTGGTCAGGGCACATGCCCGGGTTGCGGGTTCAATCCCCAGTCGGGGGTGTGCAGGAGGCAGCTGATCAATGACTCTCTCATCATTGATGTTTCTATCTCTCTCTCTCCCTCTCCCTTCCTCTCTCTGAAATCAATAAATATATATATATTTTTAAAAAAGATCATGGACTTAAATGTAAAACCTAAAACAATAAAACTTGTGGAAGAAAACAGGAGAAAATCATTATGACTTGGGTTGGTCAAAGATTTCTCAGATAAAATGCAAAACCCACAAATATATATAAAATATTAAATTAGACCATCAAAATTAAAAACTTTTAATATTTGTCAAAATGTCCTTGAAAAGATATTGTTAAGAAAATGAAAAGGCAAGTCACAGACTAGAGTAAAATATTATAAAACCAGAATATATAAGAACTCTCAAAAATCTATATCAAGAAAACAAAATAAATAATTAAATAATGGGCATACATTTTATTTATTTATTTTTTATTTTTAGGGGGGAAAGAGAGAGGGGAGAGAGAGACTTGTTGTTCCACTTATGTATGCATTCACTGGTTGACTCTTGTACCTGTCCTGACCGAGGATCAAAAGTGCAACCTTGCCCTATTGGGACTACACTCCATCCCACCCACTGAGATACCTGGCCAGGGCCATGTGGTTCTGACAGACACTTAGCCAACAAGATATATATTCAAGATGGCAAAGAAGCACATGACCTCATTCAGTTGACGTCATTAGGGAAATAAAATTTCATTTTCGATAAGATACTACTACATATCTATTAGAAGGGCTTAAATTAAAAAAAAACAAAAAGATGACTATATAAAATGGTGGCAAGGATGCAGAGCAACTGGAATGCTCACATACTGCTAATGAAAATGCTGATGGAGTCAGGTCCCTGCCCTGTCCTTTCCTAGCTCTTTGAAATTAGACAATTTACTTTACTTCTGAGTTCTCAACTATAGGAGAGGCATACTAACAGACCTACCTCATAGGTTTTCTTTAAGAATTAAAAAAAATCAATGCATGTCAAGCCTAGCACATTGTAAACATCTAATCTTTGTTAACTGTTTTTGTTTTTATTGCATAAAATTATTTAGCTTCCTCTTAACTTAGTTTTACACAGAGTAAAACACTGAGAAGCATGGTTTTAACTTCCTAAAAGATATTTTAGTTTCGCTCATAAATTTTTGCCTTTAATCTCCTTTGGTAAAGGCTTAGAACATTGTTCTTACTGTGGGAGACACTATTTTTTTTCCTTTTTGAAAGTAATTATAGTTCTCCATGTCTCTCTTTTTTTTTTTTTTTTTTAATAATTCACAAAGGTCTCCAACCTTCTGAGAAATTTCTCACATATTTAATCAGAGACAGAGCATGAAAGTCTCCAATATTGAACAGGTTGAGGGACAACTATGTAAAGAACAGATTGTCTGACAATGGGAAACAAACACTGTAATAGACAACCAGCCTGTCTTCTTTCATTTTTTGACCTTTAATTGAAAGATTGAAGATAAGTAGCTCCTGCAAGAAAGCAAGAGGCTGGTTCACTTGCCCTGGAGCTTAAAGTAAAAAAGCTTCCTAGAAGCCTTACTATATATTATGTATCACTCTCTTGTCACTCCAAGAAGTTCATAACTAAGTAAAATGCTGGAAATGGATTGATGGTGCTATGGCAGACACCAGGGCTAAAGAAAAAGGTAAAAGGCCCCCAGATAATACAAATGGGCCTCCCTTAAGGCATTTTTTGTAAAGCTGATGTTTCTGACCTAAGGCTTTCCTGTCTCACTGTATCAGAAAATATTGCTCTTTAAAAATTTCCACTATTTCAAAACATTTCAATCTGTAAAGGTACAAAAAGCCGAGTGCAATTTATTGTCCTTTCAACATGCCCTGTGCCTTTGGAATTACAGGGGATACATTCCACAGGGGACATATTCCAAGACCCCCACTGGATGCCTGAAACCACAGATAGTACCAAACCCTACAAATATTAGGTTTTTCTGATACTTATATACCTACAATAAAGTTTAATATATAAATAAGCACAGTAAGAGATTAACAAATAAAATAATAAAATAGAACAATTTTGCTTAAATAAAGTCATAAAATAGAACAATTACAATAATATATTGTAATAAAAGTTATATGAATGGCTTTTGGGCTGTTATTAAGTGAAATAAAGGTTACTTGAACACACGCACTGCAATACCATTACAGCCAATCTGATAACTGAGGCCACCAAGCGACGGGCGTGAGTAGCACCTACAGCCTGGATAAGCTGCACAACAGGAAGATTAACGTCCTGGGCAGAAAGGGGGGGCAGCTCAAGGCTTTATCACACTGCTCAGAATGGCGTGCAGTTTAAAACTTATGGTTTATTTCTGATATTTGTTATTTAATATTCTTAAATCACGGTTAACCACAGGTAACTGAACCTGCAGACGGTAAAACTGAATCAAGGTGGGACTACTGTTATCTCAAAGGGGTATCAAAAGGTAAGGCCTACAGTACTAGCAGGCTTTCTTGGGGAAGTCACTGAAAACCCCATATCAAATAAACCCTGGACAAGAAACTGCTGAAAAAAGGAAAAAGCCAGTATCTGACGTCTTTTTAACAATCCATACAACCACATGTATTTTTCCATTACTTTTCCTCTAAGCCAATCAAATTCATATTCAGTTTTGCAATTACTAGCTATAATTCAGCCTTATTTGTTATTAATCCTTTATAGATTTTAAAGCTTTCACCAACTAGGTTCACGGAGTGGTTGTCAGCCATTTCCTCTTACAAATTAAGGGATCATTTGTTTCCTCCCCCAAATTTACCTTCAATATCTTGGGCTCATACACTATACAAAGCATTATGATAAACACTTTTATCATACAGAGCGATTCAGATACAAGAGTGAATCTGGCTAATTGAAGATAATCCAATATTTATTCAAATTCTGGAATAAAATGGTGGCTTAAAGTTAGTATCACCTGGAAGTGCAAAAAAATCAATAATTTCTATATTAGGGACAGTTCAATTATGGTGGGAAGATCTATAAAGCTCCTAGGATCTTGTATACTAGGAGAGAAAGGGAGAGGGGAGAAAGGGCGTGGGGAGAATGAATTTAAATTCTAGGCTTGGGAAACTCAAGGTGACATTATATAGCGGGAAGAAAGTGAAATGTGGCTTGTGGAAGAGCGAGTAGCTATATATGACTTAAAGGTAGAATATGAGAACTGAAACAGTAAGCAATAAAGGTGAAAAATGGCTGAGCCGGGGCCGACGGTGTCTTAGTTAATATTAAGCAAACTATTCAGCCATTAACTAAGCCACAGAAGAGAGGTCACTCGTAATAAAAATTGTTTGGTTTTGTTATCAGATAGACTTAGAGCCACATAATGAGTCAGATTCCCGCTAATTGCATGGTATTTGAGCAAGTTACTTAACCTGAGGCCCAGTTATCTCATTTGTTAAATGATTATTGTACCTAATTTTCAGGATCAATTAAAGTTTACAAGTAATACATAAGAGCTATCTATCATTATGGTTGACAATATCTACACATATAACAAAAATGATCAATAATTATAAGCATTAACTAGAGTTTACTATTTTATAGAACTTACATGTTATTTTTAAATATATTCTTTTTCACACTAGTATTTTTCACCAGAATTTAAGCTTCCTAAGGGCAGAGACTTAGCTATATTATTGACTGCTATGTCCCCAGTGATTAAATCACTGCCTTGATTATAACATCTGATCAATCAATATCTGTTAAATAAATGTATAAGTAAAAATCATATTTGGTTTGTTACTACAAGTATTTATTATAGTCAAAATAAAACTTTGGAAAGATTAGTCTGGAAGAGATACGTGGGAAGGGTTATAGTGAGAGAAGGTAAGAGCCCACCCGAGGAAGGCACCGTCACAGTCCCCTAGAGAAGTCAGGAATGCGGTGGCTGCTGTGAGAGTAGATGAAAAAGGGAGATGTTCAAAATACATAGAATGGGTGAAAGAATGATGGAAATCAGCAACTTTGATCAAATGGGCTGAAAAAAGATAGACTACCAATGCAAATTAAGATGCTGAGAATGCTTAAGGTTGTGAGCCTTAGCACTTAGAAAGGTACTGGTCTTAATTTACCAGGATGATGTCAGGAGAAAGATGCCTTGAAAATAAAGTGAACAAGTCATACCTCGATATTATATGTGTATATATATTCAAACGTCCTAAAAGTATATATATGTACTTTTTTTTAAAAACCCTCACCGAGGATATTTTTTTCCATTGCTTTTCAGAGAGAGTGAAAGGGAGAGAGAGGAGCAGGAGTGTGAGAGACACAATCAGTTGCCTCCTTCACGAGCCCTGGCCGGGTCAGGGATGGAGCCTGCAACCAAGGTCTGTGCCCTTGGCAGGAATCGAACCCAGGACCCTTCAGTCTGAGGGCCGATGCTCTAACCACTGAGAAAAACCAGTTAGGGTAATTAATTTTATATATTTACTGAATGTTGTCTATACCAGGAACTGTGCAAAGAGCTTCATATTCATTATCACATTTAATTCTTCTCAATGGTCATAGGAGGTGTATGTAATACTCGCTCTTTACACAACTGAGACACAGTGATTAGATAACGTGCCCAGGATAAAGGAGATAAGATGTGGCCAAAGTTGTATTTGCACATAGGCCATCTTGACCCCAGAGATTCTAACCACAAGGCTCTACTGCATAGTTTGAGTATGAGATGTTACTGGGGCATATGGGAGTGGAAGAGATATAAGTTGTCCAATAACTCATGTTAGGGGCTTATCATTTCACTATTAAAATTTTCCTATAATGCACCATGGATGATTTTTATTTTATTTTTAAGAAATCCCTTTCATATTGTTTCTGGAAGTGATTACACAATAGAATACTTTGCCAGATAATCCCATATGTATTTGTTCAATCACAACTCTTTATTTAATTCTAAGCAGAGCCTGGCAGAAATAGGGTTCAGTTAACTCCTGGGGTAGGTGTGGTAAGGACCCCAGTGTAGAAAGGGACAGCAATGGAAGGAATCCTAGGTGACAGGGATCTTTCTCCAGGCTAAACCAGACAACACTCACCTGATGTTTTACAATGAGCTTTTCAAATTATTCCCACATGAATTTATTCAGAAACTCTTAGAAATATATTCATTTTAATTCTCAATGGTCCATTTCCAATTTTAAAATATAAATGGTGAAAGCAGTTTTTAGGTTGTACTTAATGGGGAGAACTTAATGGGTTGTACTTAATTCATGGGGAGAACTTTAACAAATATCCTTAAAAATCCCCCCTCTGCCCCTAATTTATCCAAAGAACACATCATTCTAGTCAACTTATAACTTTATCAACATTTCTGATGGATGAGGACCACTCTCTTAGCTTATATCTTAGCTTTCATGTTATATCTCAACAAATGCTTAATTGCAAATCAAATGTGGTTCTAGGAAATGAAGTATTAAGCATTTGGTTGCACCAAGAAGTCCGTGCCAGTACGTCAAATAACAAATTGAAGGAAAGGTCATCCCTCCAGCCTGACGTGCCAGCAGTAGTTTACACTTGATTTTATTTGACAAAAAGTAGCTCTGTGTCTCATAATCTACAACGGTACTAAGGAGGTCTTGCATTAACTACAAGGTCTTGTGAGGCAAAAAAAAAAATAGATTTCACATTAGTATGTTAATGGGTAGGCAATGATAAGTGTAAAACAGACTATGGGTCAAGTGTCTACAAATATCTCTTAAGTCAGAGACTCAACCAGGAAGCTCTCATCATTAGATATTAAACCTTGAATGTGGGGCAAGTCCACAATAGAAAAGTTGTTTGTGTGTAGTTACATGGACTTTTGTATTTCTCTCTTGATTGCTGATGATTTTTTGAGTTTGTAAAAGGGAAGCAGGAAACTGAAAGCTTGCCTTGTACACCTCTGTGTCCTTGAGTCCTCAGCACAGATCCCTGCTCTTGACATGTCCTCAGTGAATGTTTATTAAATTGAATGGAAGTTGAGATTCTGAAATAATTTAAATCAAAGAGCAGAGAAGCTCTAAGTATACAAAGTTTCAGTTATGAAAGATGATTAAGTCCCAGAGACCTACTGTACAGCATAGAGCATAGCATTAATAACATTTTATGATATATTAAAAACTTTTCTAAGAGGGTAGATCTTATGTTGTGTTCTGTTCTTATCACAAACATAAGAATAATAATAAAGAGGGCAGAATAAAACCTTTAGAGGTAAGGAATATGTTTATGGCATCGATTGTGGTAACGGTTTGGTGACTGCACACTTAACTCCACACTCATCAAGTAGTACACATTAAATATGCTCTTTGTGTGTCACTTATACCTCGATAAAGTATTTTTTTAAACGTCCTATATTCTGGGCTTACATGAGGTACCTTGCCACTTAAAAATCCTTAGCTCTGGTACAAACTGATGTTGGGGTGATTAATGTTGGGGTGATTAATAGGGCATATAGTACTCCCCTGTTCCTTAACTCAGGAGTACCTGAAAGTTGCCAGCGCAGAGACAAATTTAAGCAGACACCGGGGTTGTAGAGCTGGGAGCACACTTGGGGTGGGGAGCTCTGGTGAGGGAAGTCAGGATTCATCTCTCAGGGGTCATGTTTCCCATTGGTTTTCCTATCAGGTACTGGCCAGATCTTGCACCCCAGTCTTCTGCTGAAATTTTGAAATGTAGCAAAATAGATTCTGAACTGGAGCCTGCTAAACAGCTTTTTTTTTTTCTTCTCCCTAGGACCTTTTAATTACTATGTTAATAATGAAAGAAAAAGTTTCTTCTGGTAGCATCAAGAAAAGGAAGCACATAGGAAGACCCTTTACAGCAATGGACTTCTTGACTCCAGAGAAGAACAGGTCTCCACATGCATCTGAGGCTCTTTCTTGACTGCCGCAATGAAGAGGTTCGCCCTGGCCCCTTGCCAAGCTTGCTTCTGCCCTGGCTGTAGGAAGGATACTGCACGGCCTGAGTGTGGAGTCTGCTCAGTGGAGGCCTGTGGTGATCAGGAACTGGACTGTCGTCACTCCAGCAGCTTCACAGTTATCAGAGAGAGATACCCTTTTCCTTGGAATTAATTTGGTTTATGTTACCAAGGATGCAGTGGATGAGTGAGAATCTTTTAAGCTTCTTCTAGCCTAGTAAAAGCTTGGGCTGTCCTGGAAAATAGATATGGAAAAAAGGCTTTCTAGGTCTCATCTTTGAAAAGCATTTTTTTGCTGCTACTGAAGAGCAGAGCTACTAGGCAGAACTAACATTCCAAATGAGTGGTGGCAGTAAGAGCCCATGAAACAAAATAAGGTAAAAATCTCTATTTGGACTCCATTAATTTGGAATTTATTATAATATTGAGCCAAACTGGACATAAGTCTAGTTTTTGAAGAGGTTTACTACCAAAAACTACAATAGAATAGGATAAAAATGTTATCATAGATGGCTCCCGTGGACTTAGGTTCTTTTTCAACTATCTTAAGCAAGTATATTTTCAAACAATTAATACAAATATTAAGTAAATAAAAAGTAAAAAGTGATGGGCACCTATTCAGGATGTTCCCTAACAAGATCTCAATTTTTTCATTGTTGTTAATATTCATATAGGTTCCAATTATTTTAAAGACCGGGGATCAGTGATTTGGAGAGAATGTACCTGGTACCGATCTGTATAAGAATGGCTGACTTTTATTGAATGTTTAACATGTGCCAGCACTATACCTACATTCAATTATCACCGCAATTGTAGCAGCTGGGCACTTCCTTATTATGTTTTATTGACTAAGATGACACAGCTTAAGCAGTTAAAGCTCTTTTCCCAAGGCCAAATGGCTAATATACGGCCCAGACGGCGCTCAGGGACAGGTCTGTTTGACACTGAATCACACACTTTTAACTTCTGACATATTGTTCCTCTATTTCTGCTTACAAAATGATTTGCACGTATAATCCATAGCACAGAGGCATTAAGACATTAATAAACTCTATTACAGAAAGAAATCCTGTGGGATATACTTACTCACATGTAGCCTGGGTACATGTTGTTCAGACTGTTAAGCATCGTGTTGTTTTGTTAATTATCAGAGATTTGTTCATGTATGTGTGGTAGAGTCCAAAGCCCTAAAGTTGGGAAGTATATCAGTGTAGTAAGTAAAGGGTAACAAGGTGAAAGTGGGCAATACAGGAGGGAAGGGTCACTTTTAGAGTTGTTAAAATAAAAAGCAAACGTTCAATTCTACATCTATTAGCCTCCTAAGACCCCATCACCGCTTTGGACCGTTCCTTACTTTATATACTGAAGTCACTGGTGACTCTATTCCTAAAGAACTTACACTAAAACCCTAAAAGTTTATTTCAAAATCAAATTAGAAAACCTGTTTTGGTGAGAACAGAAATAAATAAAAATGCACTTCCTTAAACTAGCATAAATTCAGATATGACTTAATGATGAATATCATTCTCTCAGTAATTATGACTTACATGAACTTCACGTTGTTCCTAAGGAAAGTCTGAGTCTAAACTTTTTTGACATAACAAACCACTGTTGAACCACACATTTAAAAAAAACTCATTTAGGCTTTTAAAAATAGACTCTAAGAGCCTCAAAGGACCCACTACTGGCTCTACTTTCAATAATTCATTCATTCATGGATTAGAGCCCACCCATAGGCTTTGATTTGATGCACTGCAGGACACAAATGATCTGAAAAGTGTGCATTAATACATTAAAAATTCAATCTTGGTCTAGGATCAATTTACACTTTTCTTTTTAAAATTTACAACTTTGTTTACAGTTTAGGAAAAAATCAACTCCCTCTTCTTTTTCCCAACCTTCTCATTCCCTTTAAAAAATATGAAAACTAAAGAGGGAGAGGAACAGGGAAGAGAGAGAAAGCAGGGAAAGACTTAAATTTATTTATTGCAGGCATATCTTTGTCTTACTGTGCTTCACTTTATTACACTCTGAAGATATTTCAGTTGCAAATTGAAAGATTGTGGCAACCCTGTGTCAAGCAAATCTATCGGTATCATTTTTCCAGTAGCATTTGCTCACATTGTGTCTCTGTGTCACATTTTGGTAAGTCTGGCAATATTTCAGCTTTCCCACCGTTGTCATATTTGTTACAATGCTCTGTATGAGTAACTTATGATATTACTACTTACCTTGATTGATAGTATAATTCTTTTGGTGCACCATGAACCGTGCCCATATGTGATGAACTTAATGGATGAATGTTGTTTGTATTCTGAGTGCCCGGCTAACTGGCTGTTTCCTGATTTCTCCTACTCTCCTCAGCCCCCCCTACTCTCTGAGACACAGCGATATTCCAATTAGGCCAATTAATAACCCTACAGTGGCCTTTAAGTGTTCAAGTGAAAGGAAGAGTCGCACATCTCTCACTTTAAATCAAAAGCTAGAAATTATTAAGCTTAGTGAGGAAAACATGTCACGGGTTGAGAAAAGCAGAAAGCTAAGTCTCTTGTGCCGAACAGCCAATTTTTGAATGCAAAGTAAAGTTCTTAAACACAGTTAAAAGTGCTACGCCAGCCTGGCCGGGCGTAGCTCAGCGGTTGAGCATCGACCTAGGATCCAGGCGATCGGGGTTCGATTCCCGGTCAGGGCACATGCCCGGGTTGCGGGCTTGATCAATGACTCTCTCGTCATTGATGTTTCTATCTCTCTCCCTCTCCTTTCCTCTCTCTGAAATCAATAAAGATATATTAAAAAAAAAAAAAATGCTACGTCAATGAAACCACAACTTATAAGAAAGTGAAACAACCTTATTACTTATGTGAAGAAAGTTTCAATTGTCTGCATAGCTTACAGAAGATCAAACCAGCCTCACATTCCCTTTAGATAAAGCATAATCCAGCAGAAAGCCCGAACTCTCTTCAATTCTGTGAAGGATGGGAGAGGTAAGAAAGCTGCTGAAGAAAAGTCTGGAGCTAGCAGAGGTTGGTACATGAGGTTTAGAGAAAGAAGCCATCTCCATAACTTAAAATGTAAGGTGAGGCAGCAAGTGCTAATGTAGAAGTGGCAGCAAGCTATTCAAAACATCTAGCTAAGGTAATTAATAAAGGCGGGTAGACTAAACAACAGATTTTCAGTGTAGGCAAAACAAGCTTAGAATGGAGTAAGATTCCACACAGGACTTCTACAGCTAGCAAGAAGTCAATGCCTGGCTTCAAGGCCTCAAAGGACATGATGACTCTCCTGTCAGGGGCTAATTCAGCTGGTAACTTTAAGTTGAAGACAATGCTTATTTATCATTCTGCAAAACCTAGGTTCCTTAAGAACTATTCCAAATCTACTTTGCCCAAGCTCTATAAATGGAACAAAGCCTGAAAAAAAGCACATCTCTGTTTACAATATGGTGTAATGAATACTTTAAGTCCACTGTAGAGACCTACTGCTCAAAGAAAAGATTCCTCTCCAAATATTACTGCTCAATAGCAATATACCTGGTCACCCAAGAGCTCTGATGAAGATACACAATGAGATTAATGCTTATACCTGCTAACACAACATCCACTCTACAGCCCATGGATCAAGCAGTAATTTCAACTTTCAAGTCTTATTTTTTAAGAAATATATTTTAGGAGGCTATAGCTGCCAAAGATAGTGATTTCTCTGATAGATCTGGGCAAAGCAAACTGAAAATCTTCTGGAAAGAACTCCCCATTCTAGATGCCATTCAGAACATTTGGGATTCATGAAAAGAGCTCAAAATTAAAGTAGTTTGGAAGAAGTTGATTCCAACCCTCATGGGTGACGTTGAGAAGTTCAAGATTTCAGTGGAGGAAGTAACTGTAGATGTGGTAGAGACAGCAAGAGAACTAGAATTAGAAGTGAAACCTAAAGATGTAACTGAACTGCTTCTACCTCATGATAAAACTAATGGATGAAAAGTTGCTTCTTAGGGATGAGAAAAGAAAGTAGTTTCTTGAGATGGAATCTACTCCTGGTGAAGATGCTGTAAAGACTGTTGAAAGTACAACAAAGGATTTAGAATATTACATAAACTTACTTGAAAAAGCAGGGCAGGGTGTGATCCCAATTTGGAAAGAAGTTCTACTGTGGGTAAAATGCTATCAAAGATCATCCCATGCTACAAAGAAATCATTCACGAAAGAAAAGACCATTAATGCAGTAAACTTCATTGTTTGCATTGTTATTTTAAAAAATTGCCACAACCACCCCAACCTTTAAAAACCACCATCCTGATCAGTCAGCAGCCATCAACCTTGAGGCAATGCCCTCCACCAGCAAAAACATTATGACTCGCTGAAGGCTCAAATGATTAGCACTTTTTTAGCAAGACAATATTTTTAATCAAGGCATATTAGACATAATGCCATTGCACACTTAACAGACTACAGTATAATATAAGCATAACTTTTATATGCACCATGAAACAAATTCACGTGACTCACATTATAGCAATTTTTGCTTTATTGCAGTGGTCTGGAACCAAACCAAAATACCTCCACGGCATTCCTATATAAGAAATTGGCTCATGCAATTATGAAGACTGAGAAGTCCCAAGATCTGTAATTTGAAGCCTGGTAATGAGGGAAGCCAATGGTGTAAGTTCCAGTATGAACCTGAAGGCAGAAGAAGACCAATGTCCCACCCTGAAGATCATCAGGCAGATACAGTGAATTCTCTAATGCTCATCATTTTGTTCTTTTCAGGCCATCAGTGGATTGGGTGAGGCCGGACCACACCAGGAAGGGGAATCTGCTTTACTCAGCCTGCCAAGTCAAAGGTCAACATCATCCCAGAACACAGTCGAAGACACACCCGCAACAATTTTTAACCAAACATCTGGGCACCCTGCGACCCAGTCAAGTTGACACCTAAATTTAATCATCACAAGTACCTCAAAGTAAAACATTTCCAAACTTAAATCATCTCCATTTCTATCTCCACAGTCAACCCAGCAGCCCAACCTTCTTCTGCTTCTTCTCTCCACTCCATTTTCAAGCGGTCAGAAAAGTTAAGTATCCCAGAAATCTGCCCCCTCCCTTCTAGATAACATTCCATGGCCTCTGTTTAGATCTCCATCTTCAATGGCATGGACTATGGCAAAATTAACTTCCTGATCTTCCTGATTCTAATGCCACCCACTTCACAACTTCCTACACTACTATAAAGAATTATTTTTCTAAAACACAATTTTGATCATGATGTTGCTCTGTTTAAAATTAGTCTTTGATTCCTCATTATTTTCAAAATAAGTCTAAACTCCTTAGCATGGCATTATTAAAATCTGGGTTTTGACTACTTTTATATTCACTTATCTCGCCATTCCTTCTGGTGCAACATCTTATCCTAGAGTTGAATTAAAAACTTCTAAATCTATCAATACATGTAATAAGCCTAATGTGTTACCCCAAAATGCATATGTTGAAGTCCTAATCCCCAGTACCTCAGAATGTGACTCTATTTGGAAATAGGAATTTTAGATAGGTAAGTTTAAAACAAGGTAATTAATATTGGTTCTAATCCAGTATGACTGGTGTCCTTTATTAGAGGAGAAAATTAGGTCACAGATGCACACAGAGAAAGGCCATATGAAGACACAGTGAAAAGATGGCCATCTAGAAGCCAAGAAGATTGGCTTGAGAAGAGACTAATGCTGCCAACAGCTTGATCACCACGATTGTAAGAAAATAAATTGCTGCTGTATAAGCCACCCAGTCTGTGGTACTTTGGTATGACAGCTGTAGCATAGTAGTACAAAATGGTATTCATTTAAGTCCCTGACACAATATTTATTAAGTGTTCTCTTCCTCTTACCTGAGATGCCTTTCCTTGTTTTGTATCCCTGGTAAGATTCCTTTCATCCTTCATGACACAGCTCAATTTCTTCTGAAAAGTGCCTTCTTTACTCTAAGTATTTTATACACTCTGTTCTTTTGGACTGTATAACATCATGCTTTAATTATCTTGTAAGGATGACTGTAGTTTAATTGAAAGGATATTTTGGACTCGACAACTTACTATAGAGGTCTGGAATTCTAGCAATCCCAGGATTAGTCAAGATACTTGCCTGAAATTTTGTTTTATTAAATAGAACCATCTGGTAACACCCTCTACTCTGTCTCAGATTATTTTTGCCTTTTCTTCTAGTTGATATGCAAGATTAATAATCCTGGATATTCATCTGCTGATCTATTAATGCTGATAAGAGGGAAAAATCAAAGTACCAAGGTGTTTTTACAAAACAAATAATACAATGCTCCTAGTTGAAGTGTCACAAGAAAATGGGAGATAAACACCCAGCATAAGGAAAAAGCATTTCATAGTAGATGGATTAGTTCAGTCTCTAATGGATAATACATCATCTATCCACTTCGACCCACTTTAAAATAACAATGATTAATTTAGGGCAGGTGTTAGCAAATGTTTTCTGTAGCACCAGATAGTATACATTTTCAGCTCTGTGGACATATGTCTACTCAAATCTGTCAATATAGCAAAAAAGCTGCAATAGGAGACATGTAAATAAGTTTTCCAATAAAACTTTATTTACAAAAACTAGGGGGTGGGCTGAATTTGGCCTGTAAGTCTAGTTTTACTAACCTCTTACTTAGAAAATGTTAAAGGACATTGAGGTTATTATTAATATATACTTAACACTGTTTTTCCCTTTATGCCTATGTTCCTTTCTCTCAATATTTCTTTTTCTTAAAAGCAGTCCCTTTAGCACTCCTTGCAATGCTGGTTTGGTGGTACTGAACTCCTTTAGCCTTCTTTTGTCTGGGAAGCTCTTTATTTCACCATCTATTTTGAGTGATAGCCTTGCTGGATAGAGCAGTCTTGGTTGTAGGTTCTTGCTTTTCATTACTTTGAAAACTTCATGCCACTCCCTTCTGGCCTGAAGTGTTTCTGTTGAGAAATCTGCTGACAGCCTTATGGGGGCTCCCTTGTAGGTCACTGTTGTTTCACGTTGTCCTAAAGTTCCCTTAAACTGCTCTCATGCTTTTTAAGTATTCTTTATTTTTGCTGCTCTGATTGTTTTTTTCTACCTTATCTTCTAATTCATTTATTTGACCCTCTGCTCCATTGAGCTTGCTTTTAATTCCTTCCAGCGTATTCTTGATGTCAGCTATAGTATTCTTTATTTCTGCCTGGTTCTTATTCAGGGTATCTATGTCTTTTTTATGTTGATATAGCTTTCACTAAATTCTTTGTATTTCCCAGTAAGCTCCTGAATGGTCCCAATAAGTATCTTGTGGTTCTCACTAATTTCCTTGAGCATCTTTATAACCATTACTCCGAACTGTATTTCTGATAACATGGTTACCTCCATCTCATCAAGGTCTCTTTCTGGTGATTTTTCCTTTTGTTTGGAGGTTGTTTCTTTGTCTCTCCATTTTAGCATCTCTGTGTTTGTATCTGTATATTAGATATATTTGCCTTCTCCCAGTCTTCTGAGGTGGGCTTTTGAAGTGAATCGGAACCAGAGATGTGTTTTCCTTATGCTTCTGAGCTATATGCTCTAGGTGTGTCTCATTGTGAGTTCTTTGGGCTCTCCTATCGTGACTAGGTCTAGACTGTTATTGACCCATTCATGGGAGGAGTCTCCTCTCAAGCTGGCTAACTGTGAGGCTCAGCCACAACCACACTGTGGTGAGCTGTTGTACAGGTGCAGTTTCTACAATGTTTCTAGAGTGCTCCTTACTCAAAACATGTCCATCAGTTATATTTCTCTTGTTTTTCCAAACGGGTATGCAGTATTTTTAGCTACAAATCCAATCTGTGGCTGGAAGTAAGGGCACTCTGCTGCATGTTAGAGCGCCACCATCTGGCTGATCTTCTCCTCTACATTTTAATTCTTAGCATTCCCGTATCCAAATAATGATCCCCGTGCTCTAACTCTATATACAATTTGCTCTTTATTACTTTTTCACTCTAGAGGAATGCCCTTACAACTTCAGCAGTAGGTACAACACTTCCTAAAATGTATCTCCATGGAAGTAAAAGGCAATAGTAAGTTGCAACCCACAGCCCTTTGGGTTACCAACAGAATCCCAAATCTGTTCAGGGTAGTGATGTGCCTGGCTAAGAATTTTATGTTCTTAGCTGCTTTGAAACTAGAGTGGCCATATGAACTTGTCTGGGCAATGACATAAAATCTAAAGAGTCTGAGTAGGGCCTCTGGAAAAGCTTTGTAAATATACCATTTTGCTCTCCGCTCACTCATCTCTTCCTCTTCTTCCCACCTAGAGTAAGGATGAGATATCCAGAGCAGCAGCAGCCACCTTCCAACAATAAGAATGAAAGATGCCTGCTAAGAATAACAGAACAAGAACCTAAAATGAATCTGGGTCTGGATGACACACTTGAGCAGCAGCACCTGCCTTGGGCTGCCTAACTCTGGATTTCTTATTCTGTGAGAAAAGTAAAACTCTCTCTGTTTAAGTCAGGGAATTGGTATCTTTTTCTTCCTACACTCCAAACTGATAAAATGAGTAAGAAAATGCATGTTTGTGGTAAATGTGAGAACACTATGGTATTAGTTTTCAATGGCTGCTTTGGTCTCTGACATAGTGGCTTCAACAGTGCCAACATTATTTTACAGTCCTTTAGGTCAGAAGTCTGACACAGGTTTCAGTGGGTTAAAATCAAGGTGTCGGCAGTGCCGTGTTTCTTTCAGGAAGCTGTAGAGAATCCCTTCCCTTCCCTTTGCCAGTTTCTAGAGGCAGCACACATTCCTTGTCTCATGCCCTTTCCCTCCTTCTTTACAACCACTCTTTGATACATCTCTCTCTTATTCTAGCTTTAAGGAATCAGATGTTGAGAATGGGCCTGGGTAATTCTATATAATCCCTCATATTTGGAACCTTAACTTTATCACACGTGCAGAGCCCCTTTGCCATCTAAGGTAAATATTCACAGGTCCTGATAATTAAGATGTGGACATCTTTGAGTACCTGTTATCCTGCCTACCACAACACCACGAAGAACATCATACAAACTGCGAATTACATGACCCTGTTTCCTGATATAACTCAAGTTTCTTGTATAGAGTTATGCAAATAATAGAAAGATAATAAAAAAACCCCACAACTTTCTTACAAGACATGAGTATCATACCTTTTTAAAAAAAATTCCACACTAAAGTAATACTATTATGTCAGCAATAATCCAGGATGGATAATGAGCCTGAACTTCCCTGAAATTGAGAAATCTAAAAATTGAATTAGGCAGAAATAATGAAAAATTTCTATTATTCACACATGGGTTGTTGCAATTTTTCAGCAAGACAGATTATAGAGGTAGAGAATTTTATAGAACAAATGACTGCTTCTCAGGAAAAGACGTAGTGTTAGAAATCACTGAGTGAAAATTCATACAAAAACTTACTTAGTAACAAACACTTAAACATCTTGTACAATTTATAATGTGAGTTTTCATTAATATCATCCCATTTAATCCCACACTTTTCCTCGTATTAAGGCACATTACAAAAGCATTTTTGATTACACTCTTCTACTTCATCTTCTATATCTGGTAAGTGACCAAATCATCTGATTCTTTTCTGGAGAATCCTTTTGGTTTCTATGTCCTGGCCATACCCACTGTCAACAGTCATGCCCAATTATGACATAATTTAGTGTTTAGATTATCTAGTTTACTTGATCTTAAACATTCACTCCTACAATATACCCTATATACTGCTGCCAGAAAAATGCTAGAAAAAAATTTACCAATATTCTAGATTTGTAATGGATATTCTCATTTAAAGGAAGCTTGAGAAGTAGCCACCCACCCTTTGGTTTAAGACATCCAGTGGCAGGTAATGCTATATTTTGCAAGGCTCTCCATACTATACAGCACTGGTAAACTTTGTGATTATTTGCAAAATATCCCTTCCTTTTTTTTTTGCCTTTTTAAGCCACATATACTAAATTAACTCTCTATTCAGAATAATACATTTTCAAATATTTGGAGGCCATTATCATATCTCTTTAAAATCATATACTGTCTCAGTTAAACATTCACTGTTTCTCCAACTCTTCCTCATCAGAACCAGAAACTCAAGATTTTTCTACTCTCTTTTGGATATATCACATTTCATAAATAATACACTGAAAAAAATATTGCTTGAGTTAAACTGAATGCTTCTAACACCAGAACACTGCAGTAATAGGGGAACAGGTGAATCTGGCCTCATTTTTTAATGTAACCTATGTTTACTATGAGTTCTGCAACTTTCATGTTATATTTTTTCATTGATTTTCCACATGCCCTACTTTTCAAACGTAATCTCTCCCATTCTCCTCTTTTACAATTTATATTTTAAATAAATATTTCTTATTACACATGTAATACCTATTCTAGAAAATAGAGCTAAAAATAAAAAAGTAAAACCATAACCTTGGCATTCAAAGAATTATTAACCATTTGAATCTAAATGAGAAAATCAAATTTTCTACTTAATAGTAGATTAAATTATTTGGATCAATCTTCCTACCAAGGACAGCTAGAACAATTAGATAGATAATAGATGAAAGACAAATATCCTTGAATACTAATAAGATAAAGACTATTTTACTGATACTATATGCAATGAAAGACAGAAATCCAAAAAGGGAAACCAGCACTTGGGGCAGCTTTTCTGCTGGTGTATTTGACATGCTGAGAGTCTAAGAAGCATTTCTCAGGGAATGAAATATCTCAGGGAATGAAAAAATATCTTTGGATTCCAGGGTTCGCAATACATGGAAGTCTTGGCAACTTTAACACTGAGGATTGGGACCTTTCAGGACTGCAGCATAGGAAAAGAGTAAACTAGAAATAGAACTAGATTGGTTTTCTCAGAGACTTAAAACAAAAAAAAATAGAAATATTCTCAGTTCCTGGGAATTGACTGAAGTAATCTCCGATTACCAGTGTCCCTAAATACTTAGCAGAATATAAGTCCTGTATAAAAGATTATAACATTTTTTTTAACCTTCCAAGTATTTCCACAAATAAACTTCCAAATATATTAGTTACAAAATCAAAACGATCAAGCCAATAATAGATAAGACAACATGAATGAAAATGAAAAGAAGCAAGAGACAAAATAAACAGAATAGGAATTCTAAATAGTGGAATTATAACACATATTTTAAAATAAGAATATGAGAATTTTGAAAGAGAAATGGTAACAATATGCAGGGAGTTAGATTTGAAAGAAAACACAACTTCTTGAACTGAAAAAATATCAAATATAAAATTAAGAATCCACTGAAAACATTTAAGAATCTATCTTTCTCATAATCATAAAATCAAAAGTCCTTAATGAAATATTAGAATGTAGAATCCAACACTATATAAAAAATGACACGCCATGACAGTAAAAACTACATGGTTCTTTCAATGAAAGCAAAAAAGCATTGGATAAATTTTAACATCGGCTTTTCTAAAAACTTCCAGCAAATTTGGAATATAAGAAAATTTCCTTAATCAGACAAAATCATCTACAAAAAGAACATACTCATAACGTACTGAACAATTTCCCCTGATCCAGGAACAAAACAAGAACATCAACTATACTGATTTGTTTTAGATAATGTACTAGAGGTTTTGACCAATACAAAATGCTACAAAAAAGACTTCTGGTTCTGGCTAAAATGCAGTAGCCCCATTCCTCCTGGGCTCTGCCTCTTACAACTAAAAATTCTGGACATAACAAGCAAGCACAAAAAGACACAGAAAGGTAAAAAGGCGGCAAACTGCCTTGAGACCTTTGGACTTGAGGACTAGCTGGACAGTGAGTTCCCTGGTTTCCTTTTGGTTCCCATATATCCCAGCAGGGTGCTGCAGAAGCCTCCAACTCAAAGCCTACCACAGGCACAAAAGGAACTCCAAGAAAAGCTTGTTCTGCTTAGCCAAAAAAAAAACAACAAAAAACCACACACACACACAAACAGAAATATGTGGCCTAAGAGCAAAAGATGGATCATAGGTATTCATGTGATAGGTAAATAATAAAGCTTCTAGAAAAAAAAAAATTGGGTAATATCTTAATAACTTTGTTGTAGGCAAACAATTTCTTACACAGTACCCAAAACAATGAATCATTAAAAAATAAGTTAGCCTTTGACTTCATGAAAGTTAAAGCTTTTTATCAATCAAAAGGCATCCTTAATTGAGAAGACAGTTCACAGACTGGGAGAAGATATTGCAACGCAATTCGTGTATCCAACAAAAGACTCAGAATGTATAAAGCATTCCTGCAAATGAATTTTTAAAAATACCAAATAAAATTGGGCAAATGTATTGAACAGGAACTTCATAAGGGGAAATCCACATGGCCAATAAGAATCAGAAAATGTGCTCAGCATCTGTACTTACAAAGGGAATGCAGATTAAAACCATCATTTGGTACCATTACATAACTTCCCTGAATATTCTGATTTCAAAGAGTGACACCACCAATGTCAGCAAGAATGTAGAGTAACTGGAATACTAAAAAAAATCATTGCTGTAACTGTACATATTTACATCATGGAGAATGAAAGAGAACTTGATTTATTTATCCCCCTGGAACCCTCCCAGCTGAGCTCTGGGTTGGCAGAGCCAGTATTGCCCGACCTAAGGCCATGATTGGTAACCTTGGGCTTGGTAGTGGCTTTTCCCTCTTACTAGCCATGGAGTGTTTCACCTTTCATTTGAAAACATTCTCTTCATTAAACTCCTGGCAACCATTCCTTTGGATGTGCTACCTGTTTCCTGCCAGGACCTTGACTGACACAGATTTTTATCTGTTAAATTAGAACTTTCTTCAATCCCCTTACCTATCCTTGCTACCCAAACTTCTTTAACTCTGGAGGCCTCAGAAACAAGGGTAAGAAGCAAAGAAGAAAGCCCTGTAGATGTTCAAGGCAGAGAGAGATGATGCAGACCATACCTGTTCCATCCCAACCTTAGACTCTACTCATACACTTGTCCCATGCTAAAGGTGGGGAGAGGTCTTGACATTAAATAAAGTTTATTGTTTTGACTATTACATGGGACTCTAATGATCCCATGGGACCTGGACATTTATGTACCAAATCGAGACAATATTTTGTGCCTCTAAATATCCATATGATACTGTATTACTCGAGGGCAGTCAGAAATATCGGAGACTACCCAAATATTTTTGGCTGGTAAACACCTAGAATTTAAAGGAATAGGAGAGACACAAGAAGTTGCTTCATGATTAAATCCCATGTATTTATGTTTGTCCAATTTGCCAGCTACACATGAAAGCAAAATGTAAGTTGGAAGAATACACACCATCGCTGGGGATGGTAGTCAAAGGTAATTCAACATTAGAGTTTATACCTTCTATGAAAAAGCTGTCTAAAATGACAATGCTAACCTTAAAAATTTGTAGGTGTGTGGGTGTATGAATGTTTATTCTATTATTTTTTATACTTTTTCATCTCTTTGAAAATTGAGTCTTATGATAAGTTAATTTTCTCTTAGTCTTCACAAACCCTACCTTTGCTTAATCCAAAAAGACATGTTGATTTATATTGCTAGCCTGAAAAATGGCCCTACTATTGGTCATTTTCTTAGTTTACGATCTGCTTTGAAACTTCAAGGGTCCTCACAGAGGCAGGAATTCAAAACTCGACTGCAATGGTATAGAAGCTAATGGGGAACTAAATGGCATTGTTAGCTACAGCTCATTTTGCAGTTATAATTGGGGCAGTCAGACATGGGCCTGTAACTCAAGAACTTAATGAGAATCTCTGAAGTAGAACTATTGAACTGACAAGTATGTCTGTAAGAACTAGATATAACACACCCCCAAAGGATCTCTCAGTGAAATGACTTCCTAAATTTAGAAATTGACACTTCTCTGTTATGGCTCTTGTTTAGAAAGATTTTTTTTTTTTTTTTTACACTTCACAAACTACTCCAAACCCCTTATCAATACTAAATGGCTATTTTCCAATTTTACTGAAAGCTACGAGCACGTATTTTTGGCCTTTGACAAGATAGTCCCCATATTCTAAGAATAATCAATGTGCATCGTACCTTGATGTAATGTAAATTACACCAGCCTTCAGTTGGCCAAATCCAGCTAGATGACAAAACCTAAAGAAACTGAAACCAACACCTTACCCCTCAAAAAACAAAACAAAAACCTAGTATTTCCTGAAGCCTATGTATCAGACAACAAAAGAGGAATTATGTTGTCTACCAAAGAGCAAAGCTATCTAAAAATCTTCACCCAATTCTATTTTAACCCCCTCTCGTTATATGTCACCTGCTCCCCAAACTCTCTTCTATCTCTGACCTACCATTGTTCTCCATCTCTATCCTGCTCCTATTATTCTTACTTCAAATCCCACTTCTCTACTTTGTCTTTCAGAAAGGATTCTCATGTTCTTTCTACTCTAAATGAATGTATCCTATCTTGCTAATTATTTAGTCTCTTCTTATCCAGTACTCCAATCAGAAGAACAAAATCCCAGGGCTCAATAAATCATAAAAAATGAATTTTCCTAGAAAAACTTGGGGGAAGGGACACAGAGTTGCCAGGTTTTGCAAATAAAAATACAGGAGATCCAATTAAATATGGATTTCACCGCCCTGGCCAGGTAGCTCGGTTGGTTAGGGCGTCATCCCTATACACCAAGGTTGTAGGTTCAATCTCTGGTCAGGGCACATACAAGAAGCAACCAATGAATGCATAAATAAGTCGAACAACAAATTGAGGTTTCCTCCCTCTCCCCCTCCCTCCCTCCCTCCCTCCCTCTCTCTCTCTCCCTCTCCCCCTCTTTCTCTCTTCTCTCTAAATAGAAAATCAATTAAAAAATTCAAAACTGGATTTCATATCAAAAACAAATTTTAGTATAAGGATGTCCCAAAGCAGTATTTGGACATCCCTACACTAAAAGACCATTTGATAAGATCCTGCAAATCACTCCACAAAAACACTCTCATTCTTTATTGCTCATTACCAACAAAGGGACATTTACAGAAAAGTGTAAGGAATGTCATTCAGATCATCCACCATTGAAAGGAATGCTCTCATCACTGTTTTTGAAGCCAAAACCTGCATCACTAACACTAACGTCTCCTCAGATTCTGAGAGAGAAAAGCTAAGGAAGATGGAGAAATTCAGCTTCTAAGATGCCTTGAAACTGAGCATAAGCACTCTGATGGCATCTAGGACATACAGATTTGATTCCTGTTCCGAATTAGATGTATGATCCAATTTTACTCCATAATCTTTCTTTTAAAAAAACACCTCAGTTACTAATAACTAAGGATTTCAAAGCAATTGACCTAAACTTCCCTGCTTTCGTGGCTTTCATGCTAATGAATATATAGGGTGTCCCTGCAAAAATGTATACACACAGTTTGAATGATTATAAAGGCAGTGTTTATTAAAATACATTTCATTTTCAAAATTGAGCTATTAGCTGTTAAAGTGTATATACATTTTGGGGGGACACTCTGTATTTAGGCAAAATTACTTAAGTTGTAAAGCAATCATCTTAGGACAAATTTGCTGTTGTTACATGTCATTACTATTTACACAGGCATGTGCACAATTAATAAAAGTGGTAAAAGTTCATCTTGGAGCAAATAGCACAGCACATTTCATTTTAGAAGTTAGATATACAAAGGTTGAGTGAAAACTGGGTATGCTTTGACTTATCTGGCTAATGATGTTTTAGATGCAGGATGCATCTTAAGAAAAAGGAAGAAGCAATGAGCTCATGTCCACAGGATTCATTGTTCTTAAAGCATCTTCCATTATTCAGAGCCATTGGTTTAAAAGAACAGGGGAATGTACTGCTGAAGATTCATCTATGGAATCAGCATTACATAACCCTGTAGGTTTGGGGTGCTGTGTTACAGGATACAGTATACCTCTTAAAACAAACGCCAAACTATGATTATACTATCTCTACATGAGCTCAGGTACCAAAAGAAGGCAGGGCTGATTTTTCTTCCTATTACTCTTACTAATCCAGTTGGAGAATCTGATTCCTATGTCTGTGACTGAGACTCCCATAGACTTAAAGATTCTAAAGCCCAAGGGAAGAAGGTTTTTATTACCAAACTCCTTAATGGTGATTTGGACACTGCTACCATAGGTGGATATTTTTAGTTTCTACATAATTGTAAACCAACATTCAGAGGAGGTCATTTTACTAGTCAGGGTGATTGATTATGATTAGCAGGGTTAATTGCATGTAATGGACACAAGAAGTACTGTTTGCATCCAGGGGAATTCATGGTATTCTTTTCCCCAATAGTCACAATAAATAAGAAATTTCAGCAACTCAATAAAAGCAAGACCTCCCCCTCCCCCAAAGGACTCATATCCTGCAGGAATAAAGTTTGGTGTCACCCAATAGGTGAGAAACACTATTCAGCTGATTTGCTGGCAGATGATATGGGCAATATGATGAGTGTTAGAAAAGTGTAGCTATGACTGCTGAGCCACAGAAATGTTAGCAGTGATTTATATAGAAGCAGCTATGATTTATGTTATTGTTTTATGTTCCTTCATTCTTTCCCTTATATGAATATGGCAGCTAACATTTTCAGTTTACAGCAGAATTAAGATTAACCTGATATCACTCCATGATGGTACAGTAACTGATGTGACTTTTATGCCCCCGTGTTGAACACACAACCTTTTACCAGTATGAATCAAGGCAGAGTGGCCACTGAAAGGAGCAGGGGTGAAAATGTGTGAGATGATTTCCATTTGCCTTTCATTTCAACTTCTATTTTTTTCCATCTTGCTAGCGGTACACACTAACTTGGTAATCTTGGGAAAGATACTCAATTCTTTAAATATTAAGTTCTGTGTAATCTTAGGAAAGATACTCAATGCTTTAAATATTAAGTTCTGTGTGCTATATATTTATATATACATAAAGATACACATAATATTTATATAAGTTTTGAGGCATATAAAAGAGACGCACTTAACAGTTACATAAGTTTTAAAGCATAATTTTTAATTGAGCCCCCATGAGCCCTCTATGCAAATAAAGAACCAGAATAGAATATTACCCACATTCTTAACGCTGAACTTTTCATTCATTCGCTTCTTGTTATTTACCTTTTGGGAACATTTGTTTTCTCATAAATGAAAGAGATAATAACCTATCCATCATCAAACTTCTTTGGTTCAGTCTTCAAAATATATCCAGAATCTGATCATATCTTATCATTTCTATCATTAAAACCCTAGACCACCTAGACCAAGTCACCAAGATTTCTTGAACTGTTGCTGTGACTTTGTAACTGGTCTCCCAGATTTGTTGTCTCCCTGCTTTCTATTCCTCCCATAGAAGCAAAAATGATTCTTTTAAAATATAAGTCAAATCATGTAACTCCCTTGCTCAAACATCTGTAATCATTCCCCACCTCACTTAGAATAAAATCCCAGCTTCTCACCATTGCTCAAAAGGTGCCACATCATTGTCACTGCCTCCCTTCTAACCCCAACTAGTCCCACTTCCCTCCTTCGATTCCACTTCAGCTCCCCTTGTCATCTCTCCATTTCTCAAACGTCTCTGTTAACACTCTAACTTTTGTACTTGCTGTTCCCTCTGACTGGAATGTTCTCTCACATTTCCCCAAAGACCATTCTCTCACCTAATTTAGTTCTTTCTCATTGCAAAAGTCATCTTGACAGAGAACCTTTTCAGATAAACCTACCTAAAAGGCACGCAATGATCTCGCTGTCCCCTCACCCTTTATCTCTTTTCCCTATTTACATTCTGTAGACATATTATGCATTCATTGTATATTATCCTCCTTGGCAATGTAAGCACAACAAAGACAGGAACTTTGCCCATGCTCTTCACAGCTGTGTTTCCAGCATGCAGAATAGTACCTGGCCCAAAACACTGATCCTTGATACCCCAGCCTCTGGGTGGCTGAAACTGCCCCACCAGGGTTTGCTAAAAAGCATGTGTTTACCCCCAGTGTACTAATATCAGCATTGTCTAAGTGTATTGTGATGTGATAAGGCAAAATGTTGGAACAACTTGATTACAGAGACTAAAATAAATATGACATACAAATTCAACTCTTATACAAAAACTTTTATGACAGTCAAAGGAAACGTATAAAAACACAAGAGACAAGTAAATACTATATATAAAACATTGTGTTGACACATGTTTAATTCACAAATGATTATCTCTGGTAAATGAATGCTGCTCTAGGCATTCAATTTGCTGATAATGCACTGTGGGTTGACATCACAAAGCCTTTCAAATGAAAGTTGACAAACTAATATCAATAGCAAGATAAAAATATCTATGAGATAATTAACCTCTAAGTGATCACTAAAATATCAGTGGAAGAGATATGAAAATAATGTAAAAGGTTCCCAAGGATATTATCTTCATGTACTATTGCCCTCAAAATAATGGGCCTTTATGAGGGAGGGTATTGAGGACAAACTGGGCAGAAACATGCTACTTTGGTTTCCTAAAGGTATGGGTTTACAATCAGATTTACACTCACTCTAAAAGAAAGCTCAGCTCTGGAGGGGAGCCAGATAAACATGTCTAAAATAACTGAAAGTATTGCAAGGGCAGATTCCATATAACAATTCTTTATGATGAGTCTATGTATAAATAGATTCTCAGAGAACCAACAGTTACAGATAATTAGAGATAATTGTTCTTTTCATAAAAACCTTCTGAAAGTATTCAAGTACTATAATAAAACAACCCTTTTAGATCAGTGTAAGTTTTCTCCTATTTTTGATGTCTCCACAGTGAAAAATAAAAGTGGTGAAGTCAGCTACCACCATCAGCATTTACTTTCACTTTTGCTAAGACCAGCAAGAAAAAGAATGAAGAACAGAGAGAGAAGCAGGTTCTGACTTGAAAAGCAGCAGCAAAATGTATGTGAGTTTCTTCGAGAAGAGGGTTCTTAGATGACCCTTTGTATACCTTCAAGTATGAAGATTCTGGGATCTCCACTGAACAAGATAGAGCTCACTCAGTTAACCAAATTACAACCAAGGATCAACACTATTTGTATGTCAGGTACAAACATCATCAATTTCTTAGACAATCCACAAAGTTGCACAAATACAATTGCAGTTTTTTTAAAAAATATGAAAGCAGCACAATCATTTTTTATTTCACTCATACCATTTTTTTAATAATCCCCTATCAGCGCCAGCATCTTTGCTAGAGACTCTTTATGAATTTTCAGCATAAAATGGAGCATAGCAGTTACGGAGGAGTCATTAATCTATCAAGCAGATAGTAAGCAGTATTGATTTGTCTGCATTTACTGACACATCATAGTCCATAAAAATTACCAAGATAGTCCAGACACTGTGTCAAGTAAATTCTGAAAAAATCTGTATCATGTCACAATAAAAGGGTGTATATATGGAAGCTATTCCCAAGTTACCGCTGTTGGTAATTAATGCTGACTACTGCATAGTGAAAACCCTATAAAGTTATTATTATTCAAAATTCATGTAGCTGACACACTCCATAATAGGTTTTTTCTTATATATTGTTTACACTTCAAAAAGGTCAGAGGATCCAAGCTGAATTATTTATTTCATTTGGGGATTATTTGTACTTTGCTTTCAAGAGGCATTTAATATGGACACTACTTTTCTTATCTCTTATAATCTCAAACATGTTAAAATTTTTATCATAAAAACACTGTATACCCTGCCATAAAATTCAACACATTAAAACAAAGAAGATCCTTAGGTTTAGAGAAGAAAATAAGCAGAATTAGTAATGCTCAGATACCCCCTCCCTTTCTGAGATTCACGACATTTATTTCTATGCATTAATCTTTTTGCTGTAGTGTTGGGCATCATCATTATTTGATTTTTAGAACCTCAAGACTTAGTCTTATTGAATCATTTCTGTGTGTTTGGCTTCTTTCAATATTTAAGAGATTCATTCATGTTGTTACATGTATTGATGTTTAGTTACCTTTTTATTGCTAAACAGTACTTATATAAATATGCCATGCTGGAATTGTACATTCTCCAGTTATTGGAAACTTGATTGTTTATAGTTCTTGGCTATTATGAATAATGCTTATATGAAATTCCTGTACAGCTTTTTTGTGGATCAATGGCTTCATTTTTCTTGGATATATAACTGGGAGTAGATTTCTGGGTATTAGGGAATTTTCTAGCATGACAGAAATGTTGCATATCTTGACTGGTGTGTTAAAGGAGTGTGTATATTTGTCAACATTCACCCAACACTACACTTAAGATCTATACATTTTAATGTATATAATCATATCTTTTAAAAAATATTTGGAACTTATATCCCATTATTTTACTCATCCATTAAGTGTTTATTTATGTCAAAATTTAAGTACAACAAATTATCAACCTCATTTATAGAATAATGTATTTTATTTGAAGAGTTTTTATGTACATTATTATAATCTTGAATTTTAGTAGCAACTCTATTTCCTAGGAAGAGAAAGTGTTATCACTCATTCTTAGACAAAGAAAAGTGAGGCACCCAGACGCTAAAGAGCCTGACCACGTCGTATAACATGTTAGGAGAGCTCAGGGTCCTTGGTCCAGTGGAGCCAACAATAATCAATATTTCATAAAGCTGTTTTTATGGAAATCCTTCTGCATGATGTTTAGAACATTTGCCAAATGAATAGGTTTCAAAATAGAGCTTCCAATTATAACCTAATGTACTGCTACATCAAAGTAGACGCAATGGTGGGAGACATTGCCCTTTAAAGATTAACTAAATGCACTTAGAGTTAACAGCTGCATTGACTCTATTTGTTCAGTGGGGTTGGACTGGAATAGAAGAGGTTTTGTATTTGCATGCCCACTATTGGTTCCATCCCATGAAACTTTTAGAAGGCTGGGGTAGAACTGGCAGAAATTATTGGATTTACTAGACCAAAGAGAATAACAGCCTTCCAGTAATAAAGCTGTGCTAAGAGCAGACGCTCATCTTTAATACAAACAAAACTTCTTGATATAATATCCTTATAAATCAGTAACAGAACTGGATGGATACCATTTTTTTTAATTAAATTTATTGGGGTGACATTGGTTAATAACATTATTTAAGTTTCAAGTATACAATTCTATTATACATCATATGTATATTGCATTGTGGGCTCAACACCCAGAATCTCTTCTCCTTCTGTCACCATATATTTGACCCACTCAGTCCTTTCCAAAACCCTCTGACCCCATTCCCCTCTGGAAACCTTCATACTATTTGTGTCTATGAGTTTGTTTGTTGTTATCTGTTTTATATCCCACATATCACTGAAATCATGTGGTCCTTGGCCTTTTCTGACTTACTTTGTTTAGCATGATACTCTCAAAAGCCATCCATGTTGTCGCAAATGGAAGCATTTCATCCTTTCTGATGACTGAGTAGTATTCCGTTGTATATATGCACCACATCTTCTTTATTCAATCATCCATAGCTACTGTGAATAATGCTGCAGTGAATAGAAGGGTACATATATGCTCACGAATAAATGTTTTCAAAAATTTGGGGTAGATACCCAGAAGAGGGATTTTTTTTCTATCTATTTTATTGTTTCAGGTCTTAAATTTAAGTCTTTAAACTGTTGAAGTTAATTCTTTATTTTTATTGTTGACACTATTACTGAGAGTCCTAGCAGATCCACCTAGTCCTAGCAGATCCACCAAAGACTCTCCAAAAAGACTGAGAGTCCTAGCAGATCCACCTAATACAAAATGGGGAGACAAAAAACAACCCCCAAATGAAAGAACAAGAGATATCTTGTATTGATTCACTTCCCAGGTGGGATGGAGAGGAACTGTGGGAAATTTCATCATGCTACTCAGAACGGAATGCAATTTAAAACTCCTGAACTGTTTACTTTTGGAACTTTCCCACTTAATATTTTTGGACTACAGGTGACTGTGGGTAACTGAAACCACAGAAAGTAACACTGAGGTTAAGGGAGGAATACTTTAATTTGACAATCTCTACTTCTCCTTTGGGAATTGTCCAAAGGCAACAAGAGGATTTTTTTTTTTTAATTACACACTCCACTAACAAGGACACAGATAAGTAACTGAAAGCCTGGTAAAGGAGGAAGTGTTCCCAAATGCACTGGAAAAAGAGCAGGGATTTTCTTGGAAGAATGGGCAGAGGAAACGCGGAAGCTGCTGATATCAGAAGAACCTACACTTCCCACAGGGGAAAGGCACATCCTAAGGCACATACCCTAAACTCTTTCCTGATAAGAGAAGAAATAAGGTACACATTCTGGAATCTGAAATTTTCATGGATGAGTTTAGATTCTGAGATGCACAGGAAATAGGGCTAAATATAAGTCTGACAGAATAGCATGTTTTCATGAAGTAGTATGCCTTGGTGGCCTCAAGAGGCAACTGCATTGAGAAATAGCCCAGAACTGCTTATCACCATTAAATGGCAAGACCACATGAATTCATACACAAACTTGGAAAAAAAAAAATCCAGCAAACTAACCTTCCTTTGAATAAACATTTAAGAAATAACTATTTTGGGGTGAGGGGAAAGAACTCACCTGTGATTTAAATGACTAATCAAAAAGGAAACAGGAGAAAATCTGCATAACTATACTACCAGAAAAGGAGAAATAACTTGAAAAAGATAAAAACTGTGGCCAAATTTCACCATGAATATTTTAAAAATCAACTAAATCATGGCTTCTCTAAAACAAAGCCCAAGATCACAAAGTGCAGAAGTTCAGGGAAGTGATTGCAGACATCAAGAGCTTATGAATAAGTAGGTATGGATCATGATGCAGGTGTAAGATAAATATACCATAAAATCATTTCAGCAATTAAGGTAAAACTGAAGAATGAAAGAATCAGAGACAATGCTACAAACAAAGAAATCTGATCACAGAGCCGTGGTAGCCGGGTGCTATCTCAGGTGCGGTGTGCGCTTGCCGGCTGGCCATGGAGCGGCAGCTGGCCCTGGAGCAGGGCATCACCCTGCACAGGAGCACCGACATCGTGGCCGAGTTCTTCTCATTTGGGATCAACAGCATTTTATATCAGCGTGGTATTAATGCGTCTGAAACCTTTACTCCAGTGCAGAAATACGGACTCACCTTGCTTGTGACCACTGATCCCGAGCTCGTGAAATACCTGAACAATGTGGTGGAACAACTGAAAGACTGGCTGTACAAATGTTCAGTGCAGAAGCCGGTGGTAGTCATCTCAAACACTGAGAACGGGGAGCTCCTTGCAAGGTGGCAGTTTGATACTGAGTGTGACAAGACTGCCAAAGATGACAGTGCGCCCAGAGAAAAGTCTCAGAAAGCAATCCAAGATGAGATCCGCTCCGTGATCAGGCAGATCACAGCTACCATCACCTTTCTGTCGCTGCTGGAAGTGTCCTGTTCATTTGATCTGCTGATCTACAGGGACAAAGATTTGGTTGTACCTGAAAAATGGAGAGAGTCGGGACCACAGTTCATTCCCAGTTCTTAGCAGGTCCGTCTGCGTTCCTTCATGACTACAATCCTCAAAGTGAACAGCATGGTGACCTACAAAATCCCTGTCGATGACTGAGATGAGCCGGAAACGATGGCGGAATTCTCAATGTGTGTTTCCTGAGACCAAGTCAACCGTAGTTCATTTTCTATTTCATTGATTAATTTTTAGATGGGGAAACCTTAACATTGTACTTTACTGAACTCTGTATATACTGTTCCATTTTTTGGCACCTGTTTGACTTTCCATGGGGTTGATGTCATTTTTTGCCCACTGTTCAAAGGGAACCAGATTACATCAGCACTGTAATGTCAGTTCCTCTGAAGGAGGTAACTAGAGATGGAAAACTTTTGCTATAAAGCTAAATATCTTTCTAAATCAGACCTTTTGGTCATCAAGTAGCTTGACTCAGAGTATAGGTAAATGTGAAACAGCAAAAGAAGGCTGACTATTCAGAATCTTTGTTTAATCCTAAAGTAACTGATAATCCACAATCACGAAATATTCCTGGAAGGTCGTTTTGCAGTTTGTTTCATTGCGAAAAAATCTCCATTTATTTTACTTTAATGTATATAAATTACACTTACAAAGCCGTCCTTATTTCTTCTGTCTAAATTCCAGTGATACAGAACTTTTAATGTGTTTTTGTGTTTTATAAAATCAAGCTTTAAGTGACAATGATAAATACAGTTAAATGTGTATGGTTTTTTTTAAAAAAATGATCACAAATTAAAGAAATGAAAAAATGTAAGTTGAATAAAATAAAACAATAATATTTTATAAAAGAATGCTTTAACTAAGTAAATAGAAAAAGCTAGATATAGAAAAGAGAAAAAATACCACACATTTACAAAACTGAATGTCCAAAATTTTGGAAATCTGTTATAATAATTTCATTGCTACATAACAAACTACCCTAGAATGTAGTGACTGAAAATAAGAACCATTTTACTTATTTAGATTCTATGTATGAGGAAGGGCTGTGCTGGACAGTTCTTTTGCTCTCTGTCTTGCTGAATGCAGTTGACTAGTGTCTGAGTTGAATTAGAAATTCCAAATATATTTGGCTCTTATCCTTGGCCTATCTGTCTACATAGCTAATGTGGGCTTCATCCCAGGGTAGTCTGACTTATTCATGGTGACTGGCTTCCAAGAGACAGTGTTCCAAGGGGCGTGAAAGCAGAAACTTCAGATCTCATAAGACCTGGCCTCAGAAGGTGCACAGCATCACTTCCATGACATTCTGCTGGTCAAAAACAATCACAGAAGGATAATATTTCTGCCACTCAGTTTTGGTGGGAGGTGGTAAAGAATTTATAGCCACTTTTAATCTACTACTCGACAAGTACATAATTTAAGAAAATAATACTGGAAATAATAGGAAATTTAAATATGTAGAAAGTGCACCCTGTGTTCCAGGAAAAAATGGAACCTAAATAATTGTCATCAAAACATAAACTTATAATTTTCACAGATTCCAAATTATACAAGTAGCTAACACTTACCAAGAGTGTGACACAGTAGCTATTTGCCAGACATAAGGTTGCCAGATTTAGCAAATAAAAATATCTCATGCAATACTTAAGGCATACTTCTACTAAAAAAATGTTTATCTGAAGTTCAAAATTTAACTAGATGTCTTTATTTTATCTGGAAACCATTCTAAACAGTAATTAAATGTACTAGAGGTGGAACTTCCACCAACCAAAAGATAATTATAAAATCAGAGTAAAACATCTGGCATTAAGCATTAAATTTATTTAATAGAATTGTGAGATAATAAAAGATGGTAATAAGTTTATTTAAAATGTATATAAACATATGCCTTAATATGGTATATAAAAATATGCCTTGACCATGTAGAAAACATCACTAACAAACATATGAAGTGTGGGTGGGGGGATAAAATATGAGTGGTAGCATAAATGAAAAGAGTCTTTTTTTAAAAATATATATCTTTCTTAATTTCAGAGAAAGGAAAGGAGAGGAAGAGAGAGAGACAGAAACATCAATGATGAGACAGTCATTGATCGGCTGCCTCCTGCATGTCCCCCACCGGAAATCGAGCCCGCAACCCAGGCATGTGACCTGACAGGGAATCAAAACTTGATCTCCTGGATCATAGAGAGATGCTCAACCGCTGAGTCACACCTGGCCAGGCCAGAGTTCTTCATTTTTAATATCAGATAATCAGAGTTTATAAGTTAAGGTGATTATTCAAGTAACAAAACTGTAGGCATACATAATAGCAAAGCGACACATATTGAGAAAACTCATAATTAGTGAAAATCTGCCACTGGGGAGAGTAAGAGAAAGAAAAGAAAAGGAATTGTTTTATTTTTATCATAGTTTATAATAGGAATGCCAACCTGGTGCCCAGTAGAAAAAAAGATGGTATGCTGAAAATAATAAAAGAAATTGAGGTAGGATTATTTTCAAAGGAATACTTTGCAAATATGGGGTTTCAGAGAAATAACAAGGACTGCAGCAAGAACCATGTTTCCATGGTTACTATCCCTAGCACCGAAAGAACAAGGGAAGCAGTACAGAGAGTTATATGGAATCAGTAACCATAAGAGGATCAGTGATGGTAGGTCAAGAGACACAACATTTCTCTCCTTCCTCCATCCCACTTCTTACCAGGGTTCATCATTGGCTGAGCCCAACCAGAAGCCAGAGATTTTGAGAATTGATTGATATGGTCCATAAGGGTCGGACTTCTGGACCAAAGAGGAGTGAAAATATGGAAAGTGGATCTGGTGGAGACAATAAGATATGCAGTGTGATAGAGAAGTAATAAATATTGCCAAAGAAATAGATTCTGATGGAGGTTATATAATTTTATAGTCATAAAAATAACAGATATGGCAAAAATGAATATATCAAAGGAACTATACATTAAAAAACAAAAATAAGAAAGTGTCAGATCATTTTTACAAGCTATCAAAATGGAAAATAGGTCATAAATTAATTTGAGTTGCTCAAACATATATATCATATCAATAAATGCAAATGTCTTATATCCACTTAGTAAAAGAAAAAGCCATTCACATTACCTTACCAAAAAAAACACACCTGTTTACATTATTTATAAGACACAATCTAAAGGAAAGTGAGTTGGAAAGTAAATAAAAAGATTTGCAAAGAAATGTTAGCAAAATGCAAACAAACAAAAACAATGGACATAACCTTTATATAAGAGAAACATAAATCTATTTAAAAGGCATTATGTAAATCATAGAAGGGCATTTTAACAATTTAAGGGCAAAATTTATGATGAAAAAGTAACAGACATGGTTACCAAATAGCATAGCATCAACAATCATAAAACAAAGATTATAGGAGTTTAAAAATATGATACCCAAAGAGAAATAAATTAGCAAAATATTTTAATTTGCTAATTTCAGTCTGTGACAGATCAAATGGATATATTTTTTTAAGCATGTCTTTATTGATTTCAGAGAAAGGAAAGGCGGGGGAGAGAGAGAGATAGAAACATCAGTGATGAGAGTCATTGATCAGCTGCCTAGCTGGCAACCCAGGCATGTACCCTGACCAGGAATCGAACCCCGATCTCCTGGGTCCTAGGTTGATGCTCAACTGCTGAGCCACGCCCGGCAGGGCTGGATATTTTTTTAAAAAACAACAAAAAGCCTAAGGACACAGATGCCTTAGATGAAGTAATTAAGAAGTTATATCTCTATATGAGTTGGGAAGTGTTCCTAACATCTTTATTTGCTGAGTTGTATTACTGATATTTTTCATCTTTAAATATTTGATTGAATTTGTAAGCAAAGCCATCTGGCCCTGAAGAAATATTTATAGTTATAAAAATTACCCTAAAGAAATAAAAATTAAGAAAAGACAAACATAAAAACAAAGTGTCTAAGAGCTACTCCCCAGAATTCACTAGGAAAAGACAGTTTTCCGAAGAGATCTACAATATCTCTCAAGACAGACAAGTTAACACTATTCAAATTTTTCTAAAGCACAGAAAGAGAAAGGTTTTAAATTCTTTATGTGAAGTGAGGATAACAATTTAAAAACAACAGCAATAGCAACAAATATTGCATGAATAAATAATGTAGACAAATCTCACCATGACAACTGACAGTAAATTCTAAGTAAAATTTTAACAAACAGAAACCAGTAGCACATTAAAAAGATATACAAGACCAAGTACAATTTTCTCTAGGAAAGACAAAATGGTAAAAAATAAAACAGAAACAGGAAATCTACTTACATAAATATATTAAGAGTTCAAAGAGGAAAAATAGGCAATTCCCATAGATCATTAACAAAAATTAGTAATATTAATCATCCATAATTAATTTCAAAGCCAACATCAGGCATAATGAAGAAACACTGAAAACAATCCCAAAAAATTGGAACCAAGGTAAAATGCCCATTGTCACTACTATTATTTAGCATTGTTCTTAGGGTACTATCACTGCAGTTATAGGGCAGGGAAAGGAAAACAGTATGAAATTATCTGTACAATCAGACACTAAGATTTTATATCAAAAGAAAGAACTATAATTAAAAATAAATAAATAAATTTCCACAACATGTGTAGATATTAACTTGATGCACAGAAATCTGTAACAACAACAGTTTGGAAGACATAATAAACATCTATTTTCAATGTTGAAATATATTAGGAATAAATGTATTAAGAAATATGTAAGACCTATAGGAATAAAACTTGAAAATTTTCCTGAGAGACTCAAAGTAAGAGTAATGGAAACTCACATCAGATTTTTTCTTATTGGGAAGGGTCAACATTGTAAAAATAAAAGCTTTATATAAGATAATCCTTAAATTTAGCATTATTGTAATAAAACACCAAAAGTATATGCAAGGTGATGCCAAGGTAATATGGAAACAAGTAAAAATAGTCAGGGAACATAGGTAAAGAGAATATTAAGATATAATTAGCTGAAGCAAATATTAAAACATATAAATATCAAATAATTTAAATATCAATTTTGTTCATGTAAATTAGAGATATCTCAAAGGGAAAGAATAGAAAAATGTAGAAACATATCCAGATACAGAAAGGAAGTTAGTGTATGATAAAGTCAGTATCTAAATTAAAAAGGGAAAGTTAATTATTTAATAAACTATGTTGAAAATCTACATGGAAATAATAATTTTATCCAGATTAAGTTCCAAATAAAGCAAGCATTTATATGTAAATTAATTAATTAATTAACATAACCATATTAGTATTTGAAGAAATCATAAGAGAATTACACACTATGTATGTTTTTATTTCACTGTACATGCATAAAGTATTTTAGAAAAAAATAGTTAAGGGACAAAAAATATTGTTTTCTTAAAGTAAGAAGAACTCCTTGGCTGGATCAGAGGGAAATAAAAGACTGTTTGACAAATACATTTATATAATGTTTGAATTTCTCACCATGTGTATGCATTACCTATACAAAAACCAAATATACACAATTCACACACATAAAAATAAAAACAAAATGAGTATAGTAACTCTTAGTTAAAAAAATAACTAAAGCATTAACACATGTATGCACATGTGGAGGACTTCCAATTCCTAAAATTACTTTATTGTCCCTACCTGCATTGTCTGACTGTAGGTGTGTTCCAAGAAAAGTGCTGGCTTACAATACCCTTTTCAGCCCCTACCTCTTTTCTTTTTTTAAAAAATATATCTTTATTGATTTCAGAGAGAGGAAAGGAGGGGAAGAGAGAGAGATAGAAACATCAATGATGAGAGAGTCATTGATCGGCTGCCTCCTGCACGCCCCTGACTGGGGATCAAGCCTGCAACCTGGGCATGTGCCCTGACCGGGAATCGAACCCCAGTAGCCTGGATCCTAGGTTGATGCTCAACCGCTGAGCCACACCCAGCTGGGCAAACCCCTATCTCTTAAGGACACTCTGAAATTCATATTTTGATTTTATTGAGAAAAAAAACTTTAAATGTTTAAAAGTGGTTGTTTATCTACTCTGAATTACTGCATTTTAAAATGAAAAGACACAGCCCAGCCGGGCGTGGCTCAGCGGTTAAGCGTCGGCTTAGGATCCAGGCGATCAGGATTCGATTCCCGGTCAGGGCACATGCCCGGTTGCAGGCTTGATCAATGACTCTCTCTTCATTGATGTTTCTGTCTCTCTCTCCCTCTCCTTTCCTCTCTCTGAAATCAATAAAGATATATTTAAAAAAATAATAAAAATAAAATAAAATAAAATGAAAAGACACAAAGAAAAATTAATGTATTTCATGGGTTATATTAAACTTTCCATGAGCCCAGGGAGTTTGGTGTTGAAAATTTTATTTTAGGAACATGGGTCTGGATGGCAACCAAAACCCACAAGCCAATACATCTGATGATCTCAGTCGAGACCCTATTATAATGAACTGAGACTCCTCTGTGGATGTTTACCTCAGATACAAAGCAGTGTTAAGTCAAGATAGATTTATGTGCATTGACAGAGCCAAGTAACAAATGGAACGTGCATGTCTGGCCTGAGCCTGTGTGATTAAATCCTGACTTTGATGAATTCCAGACCTTCAGGGAAGAGAAAATAAAGTTCGAAGACAGTTGGTTAATAAGATATTACTGAATCAGCCTGGGTCTAAGACGCTGTAGTAAAAGGGGCATCATTTAGTAAGTACAAAGAGAAATAGTCAGAGGGGAAAATTAGAAAATAAAGGTTATCCTATTCTAAACATGATAGTCCACCTTTCCCTCAGTTTTGCTTCTTTAACATTTTGGATATCATGTATAGGTAGGATATGTTATCATCCAAGTTGAATATTTTATTAAATTCAAGAAAGTGCTATTAATAATTATATTAGGACAATAGATGTAATCTAGGACTGATCTGTCTAAACCAACTTCCATGGTCACCCAAAGTATGTCACTTATTCCACAGCATTACAAGACTTTGTTTATGCATCTGTTTCATCACTAGTCTGTGGATTACTTGAAGAGAAAGACAATGTGTGTTGTAATGCCAATGACTATGCCAAGTGTAGTGCCAAGGACCATGGCCACAGAGGTTCACTCTAGATCCGGACAGACTGAAGGAAAACTGTGGAACCAAAAGAGGATGAGACATTCCTTTATTTGGCTGTGACAGGCCAAATGTACACAAGAGATAAACACACATTCTTCCTCCCAGTGGCAGCCAGCCAGCCAGGCATAAACAGGGGACACACATAAACAGGGGACACCCCGGGGGACAATCTGCCCAGGGGAACAAAACCCACACCTCTGAAAGTCCTGGGCCAGTCTTATAGGACCCAAGACAATAGTGAACCTCAGCCAACGATGGGTCGGACATTAGTCAGCTAACATGGCATCTGTTATGACTATGCTATATCATGTTTACATAACTGAGGCCTTCGCTGGGAAAAGGTGGCGAGAAAGCCTAAGTGTTGTCACTCTCCCTACATGTGTTATTCATACTTATATCACCATTGGCCCATATAATATGTGGTATATGGCCAAAACTGAATAATTTGTTAGAAGAGGGGGACAATGAATGAATGGATTTGTAAATGGATGGATAAATACCAAGGACACGCGATCTTAATAACATGGTTACCCAGTATAATTTCAAATGATGTGATATAAAACTGTTAGGTCGAACTGATTTTATATCATGCATAGAAGGGTTTATGTGTATCAAAAAGATGATGATGTAGTAACTCAAAAAGTTGGAGCTGGAATTTGGAATGTTCAGATCTAGAAAACACATTCAAATGAAATATAGCTCAGTACTTTCAAGTATTCTTATAGCTTGGCCATAAGTGCTAGTGAGCTTTATGTAGACTGGTATAGTAATGTTTATGGAGCCCAGTAAAATGTTGATTTAGTGAAATACTTAAGATAAAAGTATTTTGTGATAAAATCTGTTGAAACATATTTATGGCAACATCTAATAAAAATAATCCTAAAATCTAGCAGCACATTCTTCATAATACCCTAAATAAAGGTGCTTATAAGAATTTACTTATTACTGAACTAAAGGTCATTATTCAGAACATCCATATTAATTGCACAAAATTGTAGACAGGCAGGCTTGATGCATATCAACATCAGGACAATGCCTAAATTAGAGTATTATTTGGTTACTATCTTCTAATTATAATTAGATAATCATAGTATCAAGATCAGATAATGAGCACAAAAATAGAATTCAAAAATTCTAAATGAAATATTTCAAAACAGAAATGCAACAATATATGTAGGCTACACATTTACCTTAGTTCAGGAATTCAGTGAAGACATAATATTAAGAGTTTATTAGGACTGACATCAGTGAAAATGGTGAAGCCAGGACCTCAAAAGTTTTTCTCCTTCAGAAAAGCAATGAGAATACTGGGAAGAGTTATCAGGAAGAAAAAAACAAAACTTTTTCAGAACTCTGGGAATTAGCCAAAGGTTAATCAGGGAGTATTTATTCAAGAAAAACAGCTGATTCTCTATAAGCAATTTTGTAGTATTTTTACTTTTCCTGTTCCAATCTTCCCTACCTCCTGAGCTTTCTATATCCTTGAAAACCAACAGTCTATAATCTCAGTAAAAATGAATGGCATAGTAGTCACCAAACATGGCCAGAAAAAGATTTAAACTCTTTCAAATCTCCATTCAAAGAGGATTTTTATTATTTGACCTGTATGTTGCTTCCTAGGAAGCTCTCTCTTACAAGGCTGTCTTCATATAAAGTGATTTAGAGATTGCATAGTATACACAACCTTCTTCTATAGGTAAAAGGTAGGGGGAACATTTGTAAAAAAGTAATTGCAGACAACTGTTGAACATCATGGCTGCCTGAAGTAATATATAACACTGAGAGCACAAATAGGCTCACCAAAAAAACTTAAAAAGAACAAGAAATAAGATGTCAATAGGGGATATAGAAGAACTCTGGTATATTTCTGGGAATCTAGAATGCCATGTATGTAGTGATTTATGCAATCCCAGTGCTGTGAATTAGAAGCAGCATAAAGTCACTACACTCTCATATCCAGCTAACCTTGATGCTATGTGCAACTAGGAAGTGAAGGTTATGGCATATAAACTCCCTGGGTGAATATTAAAGAGATTCACTAACATACATACAGAACATCTTGACAAACATTGGGAGAATTATTGGTTCCAGGTATCTAGGAAATCCCTGTGAAATCTTTATCTAAGCACTAAGCTAACTGAGCAGAAGCCTCAGCAGACACACATGACAAGAGTACAAACTTTACAGAATTAGTTTAGGCAAATCACTAAAAAAAGAAACTACAAGAAATAGCAAAAACAAAAATCCTGGTAAAAGGAAGAATATAATTTTCAGAGATTCCTGATTTCAATAATTAAAAAACAAACAAACACATACAACTATGAGCCATTAGAAAACACAGACAATATGGTCCATACAGAAAGAAAAAAAATGGAGTCAGAATCTGTTCCCAAGGAAGCCTAGAAGCTGGACATATTTGACTAAGGCATTAAATCAGCTTTTTAAAATATGTTCAAAAAAATTAAAGGACACCATACCTCAAGAACTAGAGGAACATGTGAGAAAAATATTTTACCAAACAGAAGATAGCAATAAAGAGATAAAATGAAAGCTATAAAACAAAACCAAACAGAAATTTTGGAGTTGGTGACAGAAATAAAAAATTTACTACAAGAGCTCAACAGCAGACTTGAGCAGGTAGAAGTAGTGAAAATATACCTGGGAGATAGCCTAATTTATTATCCAATCATAGAAAAAAAGAGTACAAAAATGAACAGAGCCTCAGAGACTCACAAGACATTGTCAAGCATGTCAGAATACACATAGAGAAAGCCCCAGAAGAAAAGAGAAAAAGGGGGCAAATGAATATTTCAAAATAATGGAAGAAAAATGCCCAAAATTTGAGGAAAACTGTGATCTACACATTCAAAAGTCTCAACTAAAAACAAAATGAATACAAATCCATACCTATACACATGAAACTAAGCAGTTTAAAACTAACAAGAATCTTGAAAACAGCTAGAGAAGTGACCCATCATGTACAAGTGATCCTAAATAAGCTAATTTCTCATAAGAACGAAGTCAGAAGGCCGTGGGATGCTATATTCAAACTGCTGAAAGAAAAAGACTATCAACCAAGAATCCTACATCAGCCAAAACTATCCTTTAAAAATGAAGGGGGAATTAAAACGTTCTCAGAGAAACAAAAACTGAGAGAGTTCATTGCTAGCATACCTGCCCTACAATAAATTCTAAAGGGAGTTCTTCAGGCTGAAATAAAGACCAGAAGACAATAAGAAGAAATAAAGACCTCTGTTAAAGGTAATTAAATGGGTAAATGGAAAAGTGAGTATAAATATATTGTTTGCAACTCTTTTTTTCTATCAGATTTAAAAGACAACTACGTAAAGTAATACTTATGAATTTATGTTGGTAAGCAAACAGTGCATAAGGATTTAATTTATATGATAATAACAGCACAAAGGAGTTGGAAGGGAATGAAGCTCATAGGGCAAAGGTGTAAAGAAAACCTACACTACTCCTCCTGTATGTTTCTCCTTTACTCTCCACTACTATTACAATCACAATATGTCTAATGCCAGATATGTGGGGTTTCCTTTCCATGCCAAGCAATTTTGCAATAACAGCCAAGGTGCCCTACATTTTAGCTCAATTTTGACATTATCTACCTGGAGATAGCTTTAGATCCCACAGTTTAAGGGCTCAGTTCCACGAGACTTCACCCTCACCCACTTCAGATGTCAACAGCAAGTCCAGGTTGTCACCTATGTTTTTGAACAATCAGCTACAAGTCAGAAGTTTACATGACTCCCTTTCTCAGATTTGATTAATTTGTGAGAGTGACTCACAGAATTCTGGAAAATAGTTTACTTACTGTTAATCAATTTATCATAAAAAGATATAATAAAAGATACAGATAAACATCCAGAGGAAAAAGAGATCTACAGAGCAAGATATGTGAGAAGAGGCATGGAGCTTCTGTGCTTTCTCTGGACATGCCACTTTCCCAGCACCTCTTTGTGTTCACCAATGTTCTAATCATGGCTGAATAGCCAAAGAAATCTTGAGAAAGATGACCAGTGTTGGAGATATCATGCTTCTTTATTTCAAACTACACTACAAAGCTATAATAAAACAATATGGTACTAGCACAAAAACAGACACAAAAATCAATGGAACAAAATAGAGAGCCCAGAAATAAACCCACATTGAAATAGTCAATCTATGACAAAGGAGGCAAGAATATACAATGGGAAAAAGACAGCCTCTTCACAAAATGGTTTTGGAATACTGGACACACACATGCAGAAAATGAACCCAGGTCATTTTCTTACATTGTATACTCAAAATGAATTAAACATTTAATTGTAAGAACTGAGACCATAAAAATCCCAGAAGAAAGCATAGGTAGTAAACCCTTTGGCATTGCTCTTAGCAAATTTTTTTGGAAATGTCTCCTCAGACAAAGGCAACAAAAGCAAAAATAAACAAACACAACTACATCAAACTAAAAAGCTTCACACAATGAAAGAAGCTATCAACAAGACAAAAAGACAGCCTACTGAATAGGATAAGATATTTGGAAAGATATATCCGATAAGTATTAATATCCAAAATATATAAAGAACTCATACAATTCAACATCAAGGAAACAAACAATCCAATTTAAAAAATGGGCAGAGAACCTGAATAGACATTTCTCCAAAGAAGACATATAGATGGTCAATAGACATATGAAACTATGCTCACTATCACTAATAATCAGGGAAGTGCAAATCAAAACCACAACGAGATATCACTTCACACCTATCAAAATGGCTATTTCAAAAAGTCAACAAATACATTTTGGTGAGGATGTGGAGAAAAGGGAATCCTTGTGTGCTATTGGTGGAATTATAAACTAGTGCAACCACTATGGAAAAAAGTATGGGGAGTCCTCAAAAAATAAAAAATGGAACTACCATAGGACCAAGAAATTCCACATCTGGGCATTTCTCTGAAGAAAACAAAAACAATAATTTGAAAAGATATATGTGCCCCTATGTTCACTGTAGCACTGTTTACAATAACCAGGAAAGCCACCTAGGTGTCCATTAATTGATAAAAGAATAAAGAAGATGAGGTACATATAATATGAACTATTACTCAGCCATAAAAAAGAACGAAATCTTACCATTTGCAACAACATGCCTGTACATATAGAGTATTATGTTAAGTAATATATGTTAGACAGAGAAAGGGAATTACTGTGTGATTTCACTTGTGTGTGGAATCTAAAAAAAAAAAAAAAAAAAAGGTGAACAAACAAAACAGAAACAAACTCATAGATTCAGAGAACAAATTGATGGTTGCCAAAGGAAAAAGAAGGTTGGGGTTAAGGGCAGAAAGGGAGCAGGGGATTAAGAAGCACAAACATCCAGTTATAAAATAAATCATGGGTATACAATGTATGGCATAGGGAATAGAGGCAATAACATTATAATAACTACATATGGTGACAGGTGTTTACCAGACTTATTGTCATGATTACTTTATAAGGTATATAAATATTGAATTACTATGTTATACACCTCAAACTAATATAATACTATATGTCAATTATATAATAAAATATAAATTAATAATAAAGAAAATTTCATGCATACACCAGTTGTTGGAAACACATGGCCAAACATTCATGAGGAGAGGGATAGTTGGGACAGCATAGAAATAAACTTCAAGTAACCTAAATAACAGAGTTTCAAACTTCTGTTTTAAAACAATTATGATTAATATGTTAAATGAAACAAATCACAAGATAGGAAATTGTACCAGAGGACTCATATCAATAAGAATATCAAATGTAAATTTTAGAACTTAAATAACTGCAACTGAAGACAAAAATGTAGTAAAATAAAAACAGATGAAGCTCGGGCCAGTGTCCCCAATGGTTAGAGCATCCGCCACACACCGATGTGGTGTGGATTCGATTCCCAGTCAAGGCCAGGTACCTTGGTTGCAGGTTCGATCCCAGCTGGGTCAGGGCATGTGAAAGAGGCAACCGAGTGTGTGTGTGTGTGTGTGTGTGTGTGTGTGTGTGTGTGTGTGTGTCTCATTCTCCCCTCTTTCCCTTCCTCCCTCCTCTCCACTCTCTCTAAAAGTCAACAGAAAAAAATATCCTCAGGTGAGTACTAATTTAAACAACAACAACAAATGAAATGTAACAGATGAATAGTTAATTAACTGATGATAATAGAATATATTCAGACTAATACTGATAGAAAGGTATAAACATTTTTAAAAAGTAGGTAAGAGACTTGTGGGCCTTAATCAGGGCTAAAATACCTGTAAAAAGAGTTCCAAAGTTGAGAAAAGAATGAATGAGGTAAAAACAATAGTGGAAAAGATACTGAAGAAGAATTTCCCCAAACTGAAAAAAAATCAGAACATAGAGCTTTAAGTAGCTCAATGAATCATAAGAAAGAAAATACAAAGAAAACCATACCTAGGCAAAGCAGAGTCAAATTACTGAAAACTAAAGATACAGAAGACAATCGTACAAGCCGCCAGAAAGAAAAGAAACAGGCACATTGCCTTCGAAGGATAACAATAAACTCATAGCTTACTTTCCAACAAAAATGATGGAAGCCAGAAAAATAAAAAAGTTCTTTAAAGTGCTAAAAGAATACAACTGCCAAATTATAATTCTATATGCAGTGAGAATGTTCTTCAATAATAAAGCCTCATGAAGATGCTTATTCAGAAAAAAGAAAAACTGAAAGAATTTGTCACCTGCTGAATGTTTCTAAAAGACTTCCCAACTTAGCGGTGCAAAGTGATTTCTTCTGGAAGGAAATGAATGATGCCCAATACAAAAAGAAATAAGTAAATGTAGAGCAAAAAAAATGGTATACATGTAGGCTGATATAAGTAAATATTGACTGTATTTTAAAATCTTAATAATATTGTGGGATTAAAAATTTGTGTAGAATCAAAATATATGTCCCCAAAGCACAAAAGTTAGTAGGCAGATGAAAGGACTTAAGCATTTTAAGGGTCTTGTTTAGTCAGTAAAGTTGTAAATGCCCCAATTCATTTTAAGTTTAGTAAGTAACAGTGCAGGTTGTAATTTCTTGAGTAACCATTTAAAGAATTATAAAAAAATGTATAACTATAAACACAGAAGAGAGAAAATATGGAATTTTAAAAAATAATTGATCCTAAAAGTGGGAAAATAATAAAGAGCAACAGAATAAAGACGGAGCAAACGGAACAAACAGTATGATAACATTTAAATCCAAATATTTCTATAATTATATGTAAATAAACAAAATGCCGAAATAAGGCTTAATACAACTTTATATTACACATAAGAGACAGAAAAAAAAAACACACTCGTAAACACAGCAACAGCATGGTGATTACCAAAGGGAAAGGGGAGTCGGGGGAGGTAGAAGAGTGTAAAGGGCGGATAAATGATGATGGAAGGAGGCTTGACTTTGGGTGGTGAACACAGTATGCAATATACAGATGATATATTGTAGAATCATCCACTTGAAACCTATATTATTCTATCAACCAATGTCACCCCAATAAAGCCAATAAAAAATTTTTAAGAAGATACATAATAAATTTAAAAACACAGAAAAGCTGAAAATAATGCAAAAATTTGTTGCATGAAAACAGTAACCAATTGAAAACTAGTGCAACTGCACTAATATTAGACACGGGACATATTGAAACAAAAACATTATTATATATAAAATTATTTTCAAAATAATAAAGGATTGATCTTTCAGAAAGATATTCTAAATTTGTATGCACTTAATAACCTAAAGTCAGAAGTAGAGAGAAATAGGGACATCCATAATCATAGGGAAAGATTTTCACACTTCCTAGTAATTTATAAAATAGAAAGAAAAAAATCTGTAGAAGTTTTAAAAATATGAACACCACAATTTAAAAATTCAATTCAATTTACTCATATAGAATACTGCACCAACAAAAGGGTAGACAATTTTCACATACCCACAGACTAGCAAATATAACCCATGTGTTTAAACATACAGAAATTCTCAGGACACTCTGATAAAAGTAGAATTAAACTAGAAATCTTTAACAAAAAGACAGGTCTAGGAAACCCTGTTATTTGGAAACTAAGCCTATTACTTCTAAATAACACAGTGGCTAAAAGAGATAACATAAAAGGCATTAGAAAATAGTTTAATTACATAATAACTGAAATATTACCTGAAAAAAAATATCCTTGATATATACAGTGAAATCAGTGCTTAAAAAATTTTGGGGACTAAAATTCACATAAAAGAAATAGGCCTGGAAATTAATATAAGTATCTACTTCAAAAATTAATAAATACCAGAAAATCAAATTCAAAGAAATCTGATAAATAAAAATAATAAAATATCAGCAGTTATTAATGAGAAATGAACAAATATACAATATAGAAAATAGATAGTGATAGATGTTGGATCTTTGAGAAGACCAATAAAATAGATAAGCCTCTAGCAAGAGTAATAAGAAAAAAAATAAACAGCATATTATAAATACCAAGAAGAAAAATGGAACATTAATGCAGATTCTACAGACACTACAAAGATAATAAAAGTAAAATCTGAAAAAATATTAGCCATTAAGTTTGACAAAGAAAGCTACGTACCAAAAATGGCACAAGAAGAAATGAAAACCTGAATAGTCTATTTCACTAAAGAAATCAAAATAGCATTTACAATGTTTCCACAAATAAAGCACAAGGTCGAGGTAGCTTCCTTTTAAGTGTTTTCAAAGTTTTTTTAAATGAAAGAATATCAATCTTTTAAAAGAATAAAGGGACCACTCCTTTCGTTTTATGTGGTCACAATGAACTTGATGTGAAAATCTGAAAAGAACTTGTCAAGAAACAAAACTCAAGACTAATGTTTCTCATTAACATAAGCACAAACCCTATTTCAAGCAATAGTAAATTGAATTTTATAATTAATATAGAATTAATATGAGCAATTTGCATTATCTCATTAGTGTTAGTTTGGTTCAATTCTTAAAAATAATAACTAATGAATTCACTATGTTAACAGAAAATTATGAAATCATTTGAACATGCCATGAAGCTTTTCATCAATTTAAACATCTATAAAAAATAGGGCTCTAAGCAAACTATGTAAAAACTCACTGAACTATATACTTTGATTTGTGCACTTTTTTGCATACATGTTAAACTGCACTAAAAGCTTTACCTTCTAAATAAACATAAGGTGAATAAATTTGAAAATCTGAATGTCCATGTTCTCCATACTTATGTTCTTGCTTCATTATTATATTAGGTTATTTTACCCAATTATTCACCTTCTTTCCATATTTGGATTATGAATATCATGAATCTTTGAAATACCCGCAAATATCGTGGTTACCGTTTATTGCCCTATCCCGTGACTTTTGACTTGGCCATCAAACAGAGACTTTACACATGCCTGTATGATTTAGTTTAGCTCCTTAGCTTCTGCCACCAGTTATAAGAAGAACATGCCCAAGGGATCGCTGGCCCAGTGACAATAAGGAGAGGCATGGAGCAGTCTTGAACCCAAATGTCAGCCAGAATTAGCTAATCCCAACGAAGCCTAGCAGAGCTCTAGCCTGCTTGTATACCCAGGAGAAGTAAATGCTTGCTGTAGTGAACCACCGAGTTTTGGACTGTTTTCATGCAGCATGATTTCAGCCAAAAGCTGACCAATACAGCTTTCACATATTTAATGGACCCATGGGTAATTTTTAATTTGCATCTGTAAATTCATGAGGCCTTTGAGAAACTGAGATAGATGTCATAAAAAGACTGAAAAAGCAAATACTGAGCTGCTAAAGCAAAATAATTATATTTTAAAATTATTTATTGCTTTGCATAGATCTATAGTTTTTAAGATTATTTTTGGTGAATTAACACATAGAAATACATCTATGATTATATGGGGGGGATTCTTCAATAGAATAATACAACACTGCCTTTCTCTGCCCCCCTGCGCCTGTGAACGCTGAAATACTAGTAGGGTTCTTACTTAGTTTTGGTGACATTTCTGATTGTATTCCCCTCTTGTCTAAGCACTGATGGGGACTGTAATGAGGTGCATGGAGAGCCTGAGAACAGATGTAAGGAACTGCTTCTGTGCTTTTCTTTGGAAGCATTTGGAACATTACATATACATTCTTGGCGTGCAACACACATATGCACATGTATTTCTGACTCTGTCAAAGTCCTCAGTTTAACTGCATAATTTTCCCATTATGTTTCTTTCACATGCAGCACAAAATGCCACGTGCCAGTTTATTCTAGCTGGGAGATCCCCAGAATCATACCCACCAGAGCTTCTGTACAGATATATTTTTACTACCACCTCCTCCTCCCAGTGCTGCCAGTAGAAAATGACGTAGTAAATCCATTCTAGGCTTTCACACCAAAGTCCCTTAGCATTTTGCAAGGCTGAAACACAGATGGGCACTATTTTTAATTTAAAAGCACAGTCAGATGTTGAAAAGAAAAAGAGCTATCCCTGTAAAAGGATACAGTTCATAAATATATTCTTTATAAAACAATTCACTTTTTCTTTGCCCCAATTTATAATAACCAGGCTTATTTTTAAATCTTAATTGTAATAGTCTATAATATTGTCTTATGCACATTACAGTGTAAAAGATTTATTTTGTTATACATATGTGAGTATATCCACACCTATCTGCCATAGAAATTCCTAATAAGACATCCATTGAAGAAAGAAAAATGTAGACTTTAATTACTAATATCTATGCCAGATACCAAAGAGGTCTATAGAAATAAAAAACTCTCTTACGCTGTTTAATATATGTAAGTATATAAATGTTTTTCACATCCTTAACCACTGGAAATCTTGCCAATCAAAATGTGTTTCTTGCAGTTGTGAATAATCTTGGCGTTCACTCACTCAACCATACTACTCAGTCACAGTGTGTCTTTGCATTCTTTTGACTGTATATGTTTCTTTATGCCAAAGATAAAATTAGGCACAATTTGAGAGTTATTTTAATTATATAATCCAATCAGACTTAACTATGACACACTTCATTTTTTCAAACTGAAATTGTTATAAGATACTTATAGACGCACATACGATTATAAAAAATAATAAAGATCCCACGTATGCTTCGCACAGTTCCCCACCCTCTCTCAGAAAAGCATCTTGCAAAACCATAGCACAGTACCACAGCCAGGATACTAATACTGATAGAGTCAACACAGAATATTTCCATCACTGCAAGGATCCCTCCTTTTGCTTTTATAGTCACCCCCGCCTTCCTCCCACGCCCACCTCCTCCTATGGTAAACATTTCTATAATTTTGTCATTTAAAGTATGTAATATGTAGTCATGCCCTATATAACTTCTGTGGATTAGATTTTTTTACTCAACATATTTCTTGGGAGATTCAACCAGGCATGTATCAATAGTGCCCTTTTTATTGCAGAGTAGTATTTCATAGTATGCACATACCATAGTTTGATTAAGCATTCACCCATTAAAAGACATCTGGGCTTTTTCAGTTTTGGTTTTATGAATAAAGCTATTAAAAACATTCATGTACAGGTTTTGTGTAAACATGAGTCTTTATTTCCCTGGGATAAATGCCTGAAAATGCAAGAAATGTAAGTTCTGGGTCATATGGTAATTGCATGTTTTGTTTTGTTTTTAAATCCTGACAGGCTATTTTCCTTAGTGAAAGCAGCTTTTCATCTCTGGAATAAAGTCAATATAGCCATGAAATACAATATTATTGTTGGATTCTATTTGCTAATGCTTTGTTAAGGACCTTTTGCATCTATATTATGAGGAATATTAGTTTGCAGTTTTATTTTTTGCACTGTCTTTGTCTGGTTTTGAGATCAAGGCAATACTAGCTTCTAAAAATAGGTTGGGGAGTGTTCTATTTGTTGGAAGACATTATGTTGAATTTAGAATTTGTTTCACTTTCTTTTAAACATTTGGTAAATATTTTTAAAAAATTTATTGAGTTTATTGAGGTGACACTGCTTAATAAAATTATATAGGTTTCAGGTGTACAATTCTATAATACAACATCTGTATATTGTATTGTGTGTTCACCACCTAAGTCAAGTCTCCTTCCATCACCATTTACCTCCTTTTTCCCTCTTCTACCTCCTCCCACCCCGTTTTCTCTCAGATAATCACCACACTGTTCCCTGTGTCCAGGAGGTTTTTGTTTGTTTGTTTTTGCTTAATCCCCTCACCTGTTTCAACCAGCTCTCCGAAGCCCCTCCCCTCTAACAGCTGTCAGTCTGTTCTCTGGTAAATTTCTTTTGTGAAACTTCTGGGCTTGAACATTTCTTTTTCGTTAGTTTTCAGTTTACAAATTCAATTCCTTTACAATGAAAAGGCAACTGAAACGATCTATTTCATAATGCTGAGTTGTGGTGTCTTGTATTTTAAAGGATTTGGGTTCCCTAAGTTGCTACATTTATATATGCAGGGTTGTTTGTAGCATTTTCTTTTTTTCCTTTTGATGCCTACAGTTTATAGTGATATCCCCTTTTGCATTCCGAATACTTGTAATTTGTGTCTTCTTTCTTTGTAAATCTTGTTAGAGGTTTGTCATTTTTATTATCATTAAAAAAAACACACACACAAAACTGTTCTGCCCTGGGCAGTGTGGCTCAGTTGGTTGGAGCATTGTCCCAGGGCATGGAAGGGTCCAGGTCCGATTCCAGGCAAGGCACATATCCAAATTGCAGGTTTGATCCTGATCAGGGTGGGTATAGGAGGCAACCAATCTATCCATGTCTCTCTCTAAAATCAATTTTTTTTAATTAAATAAAAACACACTGTTCTCTATTTCATTGCTTTTTTTCCATTACTATGTTTTTAATTATTGATTTCTGCTCTTTGGCTTAGAATTTCCTTCCTTCTGCTAGCTTTGGGTTTAGTTCACTCTTTTTTGCTTTACACTTATAATTGAAGTTGTTTGTTATGTACAAAGAGATAGCATTCTAAGATAAGGGAGATGTTTTGAATGGCCCATTCATGGAAGTTCACTTAGCCCAACTTAATAAAGGCTATCTCCTTTCCAAACTGATGGAAACACTGGCGGTACATATTGAGGGCGTATTTCCAGATCAGACTGGGCGGGTTTGAGCAGACTCAGCAAGAATGAGAACCCTGGCCTAGTTTTCTCAGATGGCTCCAGTAGAGCCGCTGTTGACCCATCTTGTTCTGATGCAAGGAGGCAAATTGAGTACTTAGTCTTTTAAAATGTTTGGTAATATTAAGTCAAGAGTTTCAAAAAATTCTGGACTTTAAAATGTTTAAAATGTATTCATAAAATTTATGTTTTAAATAGTATCCTGATTTATAGAATATTTTTTTTAATTTTAATTAAATTTATTGGCATAACATTGGTTAATAACATATAAATTTCAGGTGTACAGTGTAATAATAGAACTTAATAACACTTCATTGTGTGCTCACCATCCAATTTCTTTTTTTTAACTTTATTTTTATTGTTGACACTATTACAATGTCCCCATTTCCCCCCCTCCCTTTGCCTACCTCCATCCAGCCCTCACCTCACCTCCTTTCACTGGCCATCACTACACTGTTGTCTGTGTCTATGGGTATGCATATATGTTTTTTGACTAATCCCTTCACCTTTATTCATCTAGTCATCCCCTTCTCCCTGCCTCTGACAGCTGTCAGTCTGTTCCATGTATCCATGTCTCTGTTTCTATTTTGTCAATTTATTTTGCTCATTAGATTCACATATAAGTGAGATCATACAGTGTTTGTCTTTTTCTGACTGGCTTATTTCACTTAGCATAATAATCTCCAGGACCATCCATGCTGTCGTAAAGGTAAGATTTCCTTCTTTTTCACAGCTGCATAGTATTCCACTGTGTAATTGTACCACAGATTTTTATTCACTCATCTACTGATGGGCACTTGGGCTGTTTCTAGATCTTGGCACTTTTTTAAAAATATGTTTTTATTGATTTCAGAGAGAGGAAGGGAGAGGGAGAGAGAGAGAGAAACATCAGTGATGAGAGTCATTCATTGATCGGCTGCCTCATGCATGCCCCTGCTGGGGACTGAGCCCACCACCCAGTTATGTGCCCTGATCTCCAGGATCATAGGTTGATGCTCAACAGCTGAGCCACACCAGCCGGGCAGATCTTGGCTATTTTAAATAATGCTGCTATGAACATAGGGGTGCATATATTCTTTCAAATTGGTGTTTCAGGATTCTTCGGATATACTCCCAGAAGTAAGACCACTGGGTCAAAAAGCAGTTCCATTTTAATTTTTTTGTGAAACTCCATACAGTTTTCCACAGTGGATGCACCAATCTGTATTCCCACCAACAGCGCACTAGGACTGCCTTTTTTCCACATCCTTGCCAGCACTTGTTGTTTGTTGATTTATTGATGGTAGCCATTCTGGCAGGTGTACCAGATATCAAACTATACTACAAGGCTACTGTAATCAGAACAGCCTGTTACTGGCACAAGAACAGGCACACAGATCAATGGAACAGAAGAGAGACTCCAGAAATCAACCCCCACCTTTATAGTCAGTAAATATTTGACAAAGGAGGCAACAGCATACAATGAAGTAAAGACAGTCTTTGATAAATGGTATTGGGAAAATTCAACAGGTACATGCAAAAAAATAAACTAGACCATAAACTTATATCATATACAAGAATAGACTCAAAATGGATAAAAGACTTAAATGTAAGTCATGAAGCCATATAAATCCCAGAAGAAAACATAGGCAATAAGATCACAGACATCTCTTATAGCAATATTTCTGCCGATATATCTCCTAGGGCAAGGGAAACAAAGGAAAAAATAAACAAATGGGATTGCATCAAACTAAAAAGCTTCTGCACAGTGAAATAAATCAACAAAATGGAAAGGGAACCCACTGTATGGGAGAAAGTATTTGCCCATGATACATCTGATAAGGAGTTAATTTCCAAAATACATAAAGAACTTATACATCTTAACACCAGTAAGACAAACATTCCAACTAAAAAATGAGCAAAGCAACTGAATAGATACTTCTGCAAAGAGGACACACAGATGGCCAATAGACATATGAAAAAAATGCTCAGCGTCACTAATCATCAGAGACGCAAAATAAAACCACAATGAGACAGTTTGCTTTTAAATTTTTATGTTCTTGAGGTAAGATCTTACAGATTATTGAACCAAGCCTTTTCCTGCTTTCTAATGTATGCATTTAGCCATATAATATTCCCTCTTACTACAGGTTTAGCGTGGTCTTGCAAATTTTAATGCCTGTATACTCCTTTACATTCCATTCATTATTTATTTTTTTAATTTTCTTTAAGACTTCCTCTCTGATTCACAGGCACTTTAGAAGTATATGGTTTAGCCCGGCTGGGCGTGGCTCAGCGGTTGAGTGTCGACCTGGGATCCAGGCGATCGGGGTTCGATTCCCGGTCAGGGCACATACCCAGGTTGTGGGCTTGATCAATGACTCTCTCATCATTGATGTTCCTATCTCTCTCTCTCCCTCTCCTTTCCTCTTTCTGAAATCAATAAAGATATATTAAAAAAAAAAAAAAAAAAGAAGTATATGGTTTAGTTTCCAAATGTTTTGAGTTTTCGTGCTATCTTTCTGACATTAATTTCTAGTTTGATTGTATTACGGTCAGAGAACACACTATACGATGCCATTTTGTTAAACTTCTTGAATTTTGTTTTATGGGCCTATAGACAATCTATCTGGGTATGTGTCTGTTCTGTGAGCACTTGAAAAAAATATGTATTCTGCTATTGTTGGGTGAAATGTCCTATAAATATCAATCAGATCCTGTTTGGTGATGGTGTTGTTGAGTTTTATACCCTTCTTAATTTGAATCAGGCTGTTAAATTTTAAGAGAAGGGTGTTGAAGTCTCTAAATGATACCTGTGGATTTGTTCACTTCTTTTAATCTTGCCAGTTTCTGTCTCACGTATTTTAAAGCTCTGTTGTTCGGTGCATACACACAGTTAGTACTGTTTTCTTTGTGGCCTGACTCAATTACCATTATATAATGTCCCTCTGTCTCTAATAATTTTCTTTGTTCTGAAATTGTCTTATTCTAAGATAGTCACTGATGTTTTCCTCTTAGTGTTTACATGATATATTTTTCCATCCTTTTGCTTTCAACTTGCCTCTATCATATCTGAAGTGGGTGTCTTGTAGCAGGCATGTAGATGAGTCCCATTTCTAACCCACTCTGCCAAATATCTGTCTTTCAATTTTTACGGTTAGACCGTTCAAGTTTAATCTAATTATGCATATTTTAATTGTCTGCCATTTTATTTATGTTTTCTCTGCTTTCATTTATTGTCTGCTTTTTCTTACCAGCCTACCTTAGCAGGTTTTGCTCAGTGGTTAGTTCGTTGACCCTCTCATTGAAGTGTTGGGTTTGGTTCTGGTCAAGGGCACGTACCTCGGTTGCAGGCTGGATCCCCTACGAACCTTTGTGGGTTGTTTGAAAGGTTTTGAATTCTATTTCAATTTACATAGAATGCTTGTATCACTTCATATAAAATTTTTGGTGATCGCTCTAAGTATTGCATTATACAAACGTAATTTATCAGATTCTACTGGTGTTTTCATTGACCAGTTTGAGTGAAATATAAAAACCTTATCTTTTTTGTGTCTCTTTCTCTCCTCATTCACAATATAATTGGCATAAATATTTCCTCTACGTACATTGTAGAGGAATGACTTGAGTGTATTATAAATTTTGCTTCAATCATCAAACACAATACAAAACCCCGAGAAGAAAAGTCTATTGTATTTACCCACATTTTTGCTGACCATGTATTTTCCTCCTTCATGATGTTCCAAAATTCCTTTATGTTTGGACAGCATCCTTCAGCCACTCTTTTATGTTAGGTCTATTGGCAACAAATTCTCTTAAGTTGTTCTCTCAGTTCATCTGAAAATGTCTAGATCTCCCCTTCATTCCTAAAGAATACTTTCACCGGGTTTATGATCTATGTTAGCAGTTTTGTTTTGGTTTATTTTTCAGTCCCTGAAAAATGTGTTACTTATTTCTGGCATCCACAATTTCTCATGAGAAATTTGTTGTCACTTGAATTGTCTTCCCTTATAGCTAATGAGAAATGTCTCTGACTGTATCAAGACTTGTTTATAGTTTTCAGAAATTTAATTCTGATATGCTTTGCATGGATTTCTTTGGGTTAATACTGTCCAGGATTTGCTCAGCTTCCTGAATCTTCCTGTGTCTCTTGCCAAATTTAAAAAATTTCAGCCACTATTTCCTCAAGTCCTTTTTCAGCCCTGTGCGTTCTCTCTTCTCTTTTTCAGAACTCAAAGACACAAATGTTAGATCTGTGGTTGTCTTACAACAAAATTAAAACATTTTTTTTCATGTATCACATTTTCAATTAAGCACATTTTCTGTTGTTTAGGTTGGTAATTTCCATTATTCTATCTTCCTGTTTACTGATTCTTTCCTATGCCCAATATCTATTCCCTATTGAGCCCATCCACTGAGCTTTTTATTTCAGTTATTAGATTTTGTAGCTCTAAATTTTCTATTTGATTCTACATAGCATTAGTTTCTTTGTTGAGACATTCCCTTTCTTTGCTGAGGCTGTCTATGTTGTTATTTGTTTCAACTGTGTTTGCTTATTGAAGCATTTTTACCATGGCTGCATAAAATCTTTGTCAGTTATTTATAAAATTTCTGTCATTTCACTGTTGGCCATTATTGCTTGTCTCTTTTCATTTATTTTGAGATATCCCTGTTTCTTGGAATAACAATCTTTAAAAAAAATAGAAATATAGACATTTTTATATTATGCTATGAGACTCTGGAACTTATTTAAATACATCATTTTAATTAGCTCTTTCTGACACTACTCATGCAGGAAAAAAGCAGGAGCACCATTTTTTTACTGGCCAGTGGAGTTAGAAGTCCAAGTTCCCCACTTGGCTTCTCTTGACTTGGGAGGTGAGAGATAACTTGTTGTTAATGGGCAGAAGGATGAGTCCTGGCTACGTACATGGTCTCCACTGATAACATGGTTAGAGTGGCCTCATTACCAGAGGAAAATGGTGAAAATCTCAACTCTCCACTAGGCTTTCTCTAATGCCACCCCAGCAGGAATGAGGAGGTGACATACTTCTTTTTCTTTCTCAATACACATGCTACAGGATTATAGACAATTGTTCACATATCCTTAAAACCACTGACACCAATAATACAAATATACATTTAGTTTGCATGTTATTGTTAAATCTACTTAAATATCACCTGAGAGAGTAAAAATACTATATATCAGGGATTAATTTTGTAGACAATGTTGTTGGATGTTCCAAATATGAATATGACATCTAATTTGGGGGTAACTTATGGTTTTGTTATTTTATCATTCCAAAACATCTTATAAACCTAGGTAGTTTAGAAACTTAAATGGGAAATATGTGCATTACCAGCATAACTACGATTTCAGTTTTAACATAATACAAACTTTAGTCCATAAATGTATACAGAAACCCCCAAAAGTGATTTTAAAATAAAAAACATGTTGCACTACAAAAAATACCCTTCTTACCATGTTTAGTCCCTCTATGATAAACATATTTTCCTAAGGCTTTTTTATTAAGATTATGAATTCGTTAAAGAGAAAAATCTTTTAGTTGCATTCAAAATTAGAAGAAAATAATTTTTCAAAGTGATTTCTTGGGATTTTTTTCATTTGGATGGTTTACAGCCTATATTTGGGGAAACTAACTAGGCATATTATTAACTTATTAAATGTTTTATAAAATGTTCATTGATAACCAGGCAAAATACATTAATAGTAAGATAAGGGGATTAGTTCTTTATATGTGCATTTTTATTATTTGAGCTACAATTTTCCAGATTTTAAGATGCTTCAGAAGAGGATACAACTGCATCACTGACAGGCTGCTCTTAACTTAGCTCATCATTCAGAGCAAAGCACAGCAATGAGCACTGGAAAACAGCAATGGCTCAGGTACTAACCAACCCAAGGATAATTGGAAGGAGACTGGTACATTCATTGGACATACTGACTAAATTTTAGGCTAGCTAGTTTGCCTGAGAGCAGGGGAGCTGAATGAAGCAGATGGGAGAGGTCAATCTAGGGTCAGGACAAATTGCAAAATTTCCAATGCTGACCTCAGATACTATCCCATTACAGGAGCTACATTTGATTAGCTTAGTGCCTGGAGCAATTTATGCACCAGGGTATTGTTGAAAACAATAGATTAATCATCTATCATTACAGAACTCAGCAGCTTGGTGTGGTAAGGTGGAGTGGTAGTCAAAGAGACCCCTGCCAGAACTACCGTAGTCCCAGAGCGACTGTGGGCATATCCAAGGCTGCATCCCCTTAGGAACAATGTCAGAGGCTTCACACTACAGGTAGGAAACATAATCCCCTAAAATCACCCCTCCAGTCATAAATATACCAGCAATTAACAATAACAAGTCCCAGGATGGGGCACAGAAGGTGGCAGTCCCCAGAGTTGCTATAATATATTATAGAAAATATACCATTTCCAACAAAAAAATAAGACGTACAAAGAAATAGAAAACTATGACTCATACATCAGGAAAGAAAGCAGAAACTGCCTGTGAGAAGAGCCAGATGTCAGATTTAAAAGAAAAGCCTGTAAAGCATCCATTATAAATATGTTCAAAGAAAATCATGATTAAAAAGTAAAGTAAGGTATGATGTAAATACCAAATCAAATAGCAGCACCAATAAAGAGATAGAAACTATAAAAAAGAACTACGTAAATATTCTGTAATTGAAATAGAACTACATTCAACTGATATTTTTATACAGATGATGTATCATAGAATTGCACACTTGAAACCTATATAAGCTTATTAACCAAAGTCAGCCCAATAAATGTAATCATAAAAAGAAAACAAAAAAGAAGTGGTATAGGCCACATTGGAGTGATTACATGTTTATTTGCATGCCTCTCCCAGAATATTGTAAAAAGGGTAATAGTGTTATATATCACAGGTTTCTAGGTATTTTTGCTTTTATAGTGAACTGATTTTTGACAAAGGTGGCAACAGAAGAGTCTTTTCAACAAATTACACTGGAACAACAGGAAAGTCACATGCATAGGAATGAAGTTAAACCCCTACCTCTCACCATATACAAAAATTTACACAAAATGGATCAAAGTCCAAAATGTAAGGGACGAAATTATAAAACTCTTAGAAGTTTTTATGAACTTGGTTTGGCAATGGATCCTTAGATATGTTACCAAAAGCACAGGCAACCATAGAAAACATAAAGAAACTGGACTTCATAAAACTTAGAAACTTGGCATGGTATGACTTTAGAAAATAGTCTGGTAGTTCCTCCTATGACCAAGCATAGAGTTCCTAACCAAGCATACCAATCCTAATCCTAGGTATATACCCAGGATAAATGAAAACATATATTCAACAAAAACTTGTATACAGATGTTTGCAGCAACATTATTCATAATAGCCAAAATATGGAAACAGCCCAAATGTTCATCAACTAATGAATGGATAAACAAAACATGGCATATGCATACAATGGAATATTATTCATTCAGTCACAAAAAATAAATGAAGTGCAGATACATGTTAAAAATATGCGAAGTGAAAAAAGTATTTACAAAAGACCACACACTGAATGATTCTACTACATGAAGTGCCCAGAATAGATAAACCCAGAGAATAATAAAACAGACTGTTTGCTTGAGGTTGGGAAAGGGATGGGAATTAGATTGATAGCCCAAAAGTAGACAGGCTTAGTTTTGTTTTTGTTTTTTTGAAGTGACAAAGATGTCCTAAAATTGACTGTGACAATGGTTGCATGTATCTGTGAGTATACTAAAAATGACTAAACTATATATTTTAAATGGGGGGATAGTATGACATATGAATTATTCCTCAACAACTTTTAAAAAATAAGTTGAATCAATATTAGTATGTACTTTCTGAAGAAAAGATCTTAAAAAACATGAAGGAGTTATTAGGACACACTGGAGAGCCTCCAGCTCAAGTAACTCCCAAGAAAAAGGCAGGCAGCCCTTGGGACGGGGCAGGAGAGGAATATTTAAGAGGTTTTATAATTTTCTTCATCTGTGTTCATTTATGAAGATGGAATTAAGTTAATTCATAACATGTACATTACATAATAACTAGAATTCTGTAGTTAATAAGCTGTTCCTCATTCAGGCCAGAATGAAATAAGATATATCTACTTTAGAGCCAAAATATAAAAATTAAAGCTATCAATAAATTACACATTAAAATTTAGATGATATGTGGGCTGGTATGTTGTGGCACAGACTGGTATCAATACTGAATTCATAACAGCAATCAAGTAAAGAAATTATAAAAAATATTATTAAATGCAGTATGTCCCTTAAAGATAGCAGAAAAATAAATGAAACTTTGTGTTTAAAAGATTTACTTTTACTTTAAAGCATTTATATGTTCATATATATGAGGCTTATTGTTTTATTAAATTATAAAAGTAATGTATACTGATTATTACTAAGAGCTTAGTAAAAATCATTTCCTCTTTATTTCCTCTTTTCTTTCCCCAAAATCAACATTTAGTGCATATATTTTGACTTGTTTTTATTTTACCATAAACAGAAATGTCAGAAATGTATATATACACTTTTTCAAAATTGGATCAGTCTGCCAATATTCAGACAAACTTTGCTTAAGACTTCATTTCAATTACACACACGTGTGATATTATCAGAGAGGCCTTTCTGGATCATTCTATAATTCTATACCCTCCGCATGTTTTAATTTTTATATAATTTTATCACTATTTGAAGTAAAAGAGCAGAAATTTTGTTTACTTTGTTCACAGCTGTACTTCAATGCCTAGAACAGTGCCTAATACATATTACATGTTCTATAAAGATTTGTAGAATGAATAATGAATGGGCAAGTCCTTTTATGGATACTTTTTATGTTAGTAAATAAAGATTTAACTTAATTTTTGTGATGGTTCCATACTATTCTTCTGTGTTGATGTCCAGTACTACACATTTAATCTGTTCTCTATTGATGAGATCCTGTCCTTTTACATATATTTTCTTAACGTGTGTGTGTGTGTGCGCGCGCGCGCGTAGCCCACTGAATTCCATTCTAAATTGTTGGGTAGACTTCATGTTTAACCATGAAACAAATTTTTAAAATGCTAAGAAAAATAATAATAAGAGATTATTAAAGGGCTCTTAGAAGTTGAAAGTATTGCTGAGCAGCAATTTAAATAAAAATTTAAAGAATCTCCTCAAGAAGCAGGAAATAGGACTAAAATAAAATAATCAAAATATTGTTTTAAATGGAGAAGATTACACTAAGAGGTCCATTCTCTGACTAATAAGAATTCCATATAGCAAGAATAAAATAACCAAATAACATTTTAAAATATATGTGGGTCTAATAATTGAATGGATCTATCAAGTGCCCAGCAAAATGAATGAAAACAGACATGTATTATATTGTCAGAAATTTTCTTAAAATTAGAGTTAAGAGATGCTCCAAAATCCCAAAAAGAAAGAAAGAGATGAGAAAGAGACAAAATAAAAAAGATATGAGACTACTCAGTAGCAGTATTGGCTACTTGAAGAAGAATGAACATTGTCTTAGAATTCTGAGGAAAAAATATCTTCAGCCTAGAATTCTATACTCAGTTCTTGGGTGTGGAACAAAATTAGGAAGTAAAGGCATTTTCAAGCACATAATGACACAGCAACTTTACCTCTGTAGATACTTCACTTTTTAAAAATTTTTATTGTTCAAAATATTACAGATGTTCCTTTTTCTCACCATTGACCCCTTCCACCACCATCCCCAATCTCCTCCCCAGTCCCTCTCCACACACCATGGTTTGTGTCTTTGGGTCATGCGTATATGCATATAAATTCTTTGGTTAATCTTCCCCACCCACCCATCCCTGTCCTACCCTTTGAGATTTGTCAATCTGATACATGCTTCCATGTCATTGAATCTACTCTGTTCATCAGTTTATTAAGTTTTTAGACTCCACATGTAAGTGAGATCATGTGATGTTTGTCTTTCTCTGCCTGGCTTATTTCACTTAGCATAATACTCTCCAGGTCCATCCATACTGTCCCAAAGGGTACGAGATCCTTCTCCTTTACAGCTGCGTAGTATTCCATGGTGTAAATGTCTCACAGCTTTTTTATCCACTCATCTACTGCTGGGCACTTGGGCTGTTTCCAGATCTTGGCTATTGTAAATTGCGCTGCTATGAGCATAGGGGTGCATATATTCTTTCTGATTAGTGTTTCAGGATTCTTAGGACATACTCCTAGAAGTGGGATCACTGGGTCAAAAGGCAGCTCCATTTTTAATTTTTTGAGGAACCTCTATACTGTTTTCCATAGTGGCTGCCCCAGTCTGCATTCCCACCAGCAGTGTACTAGGGTTCCCCTTTCTCCACAGCCTTGCTAGCACAAGTCATTTGTTTATTTGTTGATGGCAGTCACTCAGACAGGTGTGAGGTGATACCTCATTGTGGGAAGTTACATGAGGGATGAAACAATAGAATAAGGGTGTAAACACAGGAAGTGGAAAATCTGGGCTTCAATTAATAAAGATGCATCTCCGTTAAAATGATACAATGCAGTGCATCTTGAAAAAAGTAGCACATAATGGAACACCACGGCAGATAGGTCTCTGACTTCAATAAAGGGAAGCAGAAAAATAACTGATGTGATGCAGCAACTGCAATATTTGAAGAAAACATAAAGAAAAATATTGACAGAAGACAGGAGGAAATTATAGAAGGAAGTAAGTGTGATATGAATGTATAGGCCAGCTTGGTACTGAAATAGTAATATTAATGAAAATACTTTAATTGGACAACAGAGAGTGTTTTAACAATTTGGGGAGGAAGAGGTAAGAGAGCTACAGTCATGGACCATAGCAAAAGTAAACAGATATTTTCTCAATTGAGTCTGGTGCTTACCTGCTTGTGAATATTTTGGTTTTCCTTTTCTGTGTCTTACTAAAATTTACACTTCGTTTTAAAATTCTGAAACACTGGCAGGATGCACCTGACGTGTGGCGTCTTTCTTCATTCATCATATTCATGCTTCAGTGAGTCCTTTCGATAGAAACATTCCGTTCACCCGAAGGAGATCTCCTTCTGTTGCCTTTTGCCTCACTCTTCTCTTATCTCTCTCTCTGACAGCTTTTATTGGACATCCTATCAGACAGATAATGCGACAGTCTTATCATTCTTTACGTCTCTTAACCTTTATGTTTTATTTTCTGACTCTTGATCTCTTTGCTTGATATTCTTGCAAATTTCCTGTGCTCTTGCAAATTTCTTTGCCTTTACCTTACTTATATTATCCGCTCATTGTGCTGTTATTGTCTTAGTCACTCTAATAGCTGTGTAGAGGCATCCTGTGGTTTTAACTCCCATTTTCCTAGTGGGAAATGATACTGATCCTCTTTTCACGTTTATTTGTCATTCACATATCTTCTTTAGCGAGGTGTATGGTTAGAACCTTTTTATTAAGTTTCTATTATTTGACTTTTGAGAGTTTTTAATATATTCTCAATAAAAATTCTTGCTCAGAAATGTTATAGGCAAATATTTTTTCACAGCGTCTTTCAGTGAACAAAAGTTTTTAGTATTGATAACATTCAGTTTATCATTTTTTTTTAAATCATGCTTTTGTTTTTACATCTAAAAGTCCTCGTGTAACCCAAGGTCATGGAAATTTTTTTTCCTATGCCTTCTTCTGAAAATTATGATTTTATGTCTTCATTTATATCTGATTCACTGTAAGTTAATATTTGTCCAAAGTATGAGGTTGTGACATTTATGACTATAAATGTCCAAATTCCATTTGGTGTCCTAGCACCATTTGTTGAAAGACTCTTTCCTGTTGAGACTCCTTTGTACTTTTATCACAAACCTGTTAACGAAACTGTAAGGGCTTCTTTCTGAGTTTTCTATTCTGAGGTGATCATGTGTCTGCTCTTTAACCACACTATCTTGATTATTATAGATTTATAGTAAACCTTGATATTGAATAGTGTGGTCCTGTAATTTTTTTTGTTTCTAAGACATTATTTTTATTTTTCCAGTTCTTTTATCTTTCCATATTAATTCTGGAAACACCTTGGCAATATCTATTTTTTAAGGTGGATGAGAATTTTAATTCAGACGGTGTTGAATCTATAGAAAAAAAATGGTGAGAACTGGCATCTTAATACTGCACCTTACTTTCTGGAGACATTCTCTGGAATATCTTCAATATTGCTAAGCATTTTTCATAGTATTTTAGAGATTGGGGGGCAGCCAAAGTCATTCAAATGCAATTCTGCTAAATAATGTGGGTGCTGTATAATTGGATAAAAGCTAAAAATAAAAAGTAAATAGGGAGTGACATCAGTAAGATGTCAAAGAGGAAACCCTCAACTTTCCATCCCACAGAAACACACCAAATCAGCAGCAATTCACAAATTCTCAAATCCAGAAACTAACTGAAATGCTCCTGCAATCAAGGTGAATAAAAACGAGACTGACTAAGGCAGGTAGGGAGATTAGGACACGTTTTCACTGGAGCGCTGGCCCTCAGCACGGCACAATCAGAAGGCCCGTAGCTCCCAGTTTCTTCCATGGTTCATGCAAGCAGTGTCCCGACTTTTCTGAGTGGGCAGGTTCCTCAAAAAATTAAAATAGAACTACCATATGATCCAGCAATCCCACTTCTTGGAATTTACCCAAAAGAACTGAAATCAGGATACCAAAGATACATGAGCACTCGTATTCCTTGCAGCCTTAGTTACATAAGCCAAGATGTGAAAACCACCTAAATATCTATCCATCAACAGGTGAATGGACAAAGAAAATCTGGGATATACAGATAGTGGGATGCCATGCAGCCTTGAAAAAAGAAGCAATATGTCAAAATATGGATCAACCTTGAGGACATTATAATAAGTGAAATAAGCCAGTTACAGAAAGACAAATACTGCATGATTCCATTTACATGAAATATCTACAACAGTCAAATTCATAATATGGAAGACAGAATGGTGGTTGCCAGTGGCTGGGAGAAGGGAGATAGGGGAAGTGACCAATGAATGGGAATAAAGTTTCAGTTAAGTAAGATGAATAAGCCCTAAAGACCTGCTGTATAACTTTGTACCTATAGTCAACAATGGTGTATTGTACACTTAATTTTTTAAAAGGGTAGATTTTGTGTTATGTTAATACAACAAAATTTTAACATCATTAAACAGATATCCTCTCATAGCTTATGAGGTTTCCAAATTATTTTTGCAATACAGGTATTATGCTAAAAGCTTTCCAAGGTGACTATAGTAATTTTTATGTTTAAAAAATCACATGATTTGCTCAGAGATTGCACTTTTCGTATTTTCTATTAGCATGCACATTAACCATTTTCCACTTTTCGATTAAATTGCAAGTATATCAAAAGTGAAGACCTATACTGTTGTCAACTGTCATTTGCCTGTCACAAGAATGTGCATTTAGTAGCTTGTCACATTATTGCTGAGAAACTTGTACAAGATTAAGTCATTCCAAGTCAAAATACTAGAATTGCCCTCTCATTTCTTAATCCTTCTAGATCATTCAGTAACTTTTTATGGGCTTAGTGACCATAGTGTTGGTATGTAATACAGAATCATTTGTCCTTGAGTTTCATAGATACAACAAGACTATATATCTAATTTGAAAACGCCTCAAATCCATTTTGAAAGCCTACTTTAATAAACGAGTATCCTAAAAGGAAGACGGGGGATGTTTTACCACCCATCCCACAATACTAAACATGATGGATTATGAAAATGAAAAGCTGCAACAGAAAATAAAAACTCATAGCATTATTTGCTTTACCTCCATGGAATAATTAATAATATAAAATAAGTGTAAGAAGATGTCTTTGTATAGTTTTGCATAAGTTAATTGTGAAAACTTGCCCTACCTGAAGGGATTCCATTTCTTTGTATGGTACTTACATACCTGCATGTGTGTGTGTGTGTGTGTGTGTGTGTGTGAGAGAGAGAGAGAGAGAGAGAGAGAGAGAGAGAGAGAGAGAGAGAGAGAGAGCACGAGCGAGAGAGCTCGCAGGCACTATTTCTCTTCTGTGTTCTTTAGGGGAAGATTAGGAATAGTCGCTGCAAATAGAAGAGAAGAGCTTCATTTTATTTTTTTATGGGAGTTATTTGAAGGATTCTTTTTAGTGTGATAAGTATATGATGACTGCGCAAAAAACAGTCACAAGCCTTGTTCATTAGGAAGTTTTGACACGTTACATTCCTAGAGATGAGTAAAGAATTTTTAAAGTATTTTTCTATTTTGTTGTAACAATCTTAGCTGTTAAGAAGAAAAATAAAGGAATAGTGTCTGTGATCTCTTTTTGCTAAGATACCTGCCAAAAAATAATCATCTGTTTGGCTAGCTAACAAAATGTGACTGTGTTTGGATTCACGTACTTAAGGGAGGTAAATGTTAATGATTGGAAAGTACATGGAGGTTGGGTAGGACAAATGGAAGGAACTGGGGTTTATTGAATGTCTCCTGACTGCCAAGCACTGTTAGATATCTTAAACTATCGAGCTCTCTTTCACTATTTTATTATCTTCATTATAGTGGTGAGGAACACTTTGACAGACCAAAGGTAAAGTAACTTAGCTTTGCTTAACATAAATTTTGATGTGAAACATGATTTGGATTTAATGGTGGACACATATATCAAACTCTATACAATTAAGTCAGAGCTTCCTACAGATAATTCAGAAACCATCAGAAGTACCTGAGATATTTTTTTAAAAGACTTTCTCTTATATTGGATATTGGAAAAAATCTGTAAGAAATTGGAAAACATCTTATAGAAAAGCTACAAGGAGAACGTAGGCCACTTAATCGCTGAATATCTTCAGTACATTAGCCATTGATAATCTGCCTGTGACAATGGACCCTGATGAACTCTCATGCTTTGGAGAACGAACAGTTCTTCCAGAAGATAGCACTGAAAGGGCCACATATCACTTCTACGTGATCTCTGCCAGTGGCACTTTGGGATTTAGTTAAGTCATTTTAGACATAACATTTATGACAGCTGAGGATCCAGCTGTCGGGTATTGAGTTAACAGTTCTTTGAAGAAATACATTTTGAGGAGGTATGGGAAGGAGGAATACATTTTATAAAATCTTACAATGAAGCTCAAGACTAACCTTTGAATAGCAGGAGTTTTAAGTATGCTACTAAAAATCTATAGTGTACAGTTAAGGAAATTACCAGACAGAGAAAGAAGTATGTGAGTTTGGCAAAAAAAAAAATTTCAGTGGAGATTATGCCTTCATTCAATGATCTTAAAGGAACAAGTTACAGTTAAAGATTGACTACAAGAACCTGCTATTGATGTTCCACACCTGGGTGTCGCTGTTTACATTCCTTTGTGGAGCCTCTATCTTCATAAGCTTTCTAGCAGGTACCTGTCGAACACTTCTGTATCATGGTAAAGACAGGATCGGAGGCCATGGATACTGATAACTGATTTGTCCGTTTTATCCTGTGTTTTCCATGACAGTATCAACTGCTCATCTTGATTTATAAGCAAAATCTGGAAAACCTGCAAAAATGTGTTTTGTGGTTATCTAGGAATAATACAGAAAATATTGCTGTTATTTTAGTTGAAGAAAGTCAATTTTATATAGTTTATTTCAATGAAAATAAAATGCAAATTTTGTTTAAAAAATTTGCAAAGTACAATTGGCAAAAATAGCTGGAAAAAATGCAGCTTTGAAGTAACATTATGAAAAAATGTACAAATGTTATCCAAGAGAAATGCCTTGGGAAGGGAAGAATAAAAATCATTACTTGTTTTTACTTCTTACATATATGATCCTCAAAACAATATTTAATGGATACTTTTCTTTCACTTCAAAGATGTAGTGAGGTTGAAAAGTAAGATATCATCCATAGTGTATAGCTAATAAATAGCTTAACAAGGATTCAAACCAAGTTTTATGACTTTAAAAATAAACTAAAAAATGCACAAGTAGAAATTATTCATTGTAGAAAAATAAAGTTAAAAATAAGTAACAAGAAGAAAATGAATCACTCCTAAGTACATGATGTAGATAATCATGTTAAATATCTTAATATATAGTCACTGACATTTTAATACACAAGTAACTTTTTAAGAAAATATAATTACACTCTAAACAGGTTTTTGAAACATATTTCCTCACTTACAAATGTACTTTTAAAGCATACATATCACTTATATGTAACAATCTCTTGTTTCGATTTACCAATCCTCCACTTTTCCTTTACTATAAATATTTTCATGAGCACTCATGAAGTAAAACAATTTCAATCTGTCCCAGAACTTTATTTTGAGGAAATATGTAAAGATAAGGTAATTTTATTTTATTATTATTTTTAAAAATATATCTTTATTGATTTCAGCAAGAGGAAAGGAGAGGGAGAGAGAGAGATAGAAACATCAATGATGAGAGGGTCACTGATAGGCTGCCTCCTGCATGCCCCTGACTGGGGATGGAATCCGCAACCTGGGCATGTGCCCTGACCGGGAATAGAATCCCGACTGCCTGGATCCTAGGTCGATGCTCAACTGCTGAGCCACACCCGGCTGGGCAGGAACAGACAATTTTATAATGCTTTTCATTCTTAGTATCAAGTTGTCTTTCGCATTATATTAATTTAATATCAGTATCTCACATTACATAAATTTTTAGCAGTGCATGAGTGTATTTTTCCCCAATCTAAACAAAGAAATTGCTTTAAGATAATTTTTATCAACTTGATCATGAAATACATAAATAATACATTTTTTGTATTTTCATTATCAAAAACAATAGAATTTTAAAATATGTTTCTTGAGCAATTATATTTCTTCCTTGATAAATTGTTTGCCCATGCCCTTTGTAGATTTTCTATTAGGTTGATTCCCATTTCCTTTATTAATTTATTAGTTCTTTATATATTAAATATATTTACTTGTATCAACTAATTATATATTCATTCAAAATACTCAAAAAATCAGTCTTTTTGCGTCCCTTATATATTTGATGTTTTTCCTTTAAAATCCTTCCCCATACCCAGATTGCATAAATATTCATCCCTATGCTCTTTTCTCTATATTTGCTTTTTTCATTTTTAAACTTTTAATTCATCTTGAATGTATGTCATCATAAGTAATGTGAGATAAATGATCTGATATTTAACAAATAACTACCCAGCTGTCAGATTTTTTTTTTTTATCCATACTTTTGCCATCAATTTAAAATGTCTGGATAAAAGAAGGTGAAGAGATTAGCCAAAGAACATATATACATGGCCCATGGACACAGACAGCAGTGTGGCGAAGGCCAGGGGAAGGGTGGGCTGGGGCTGAGTGCAGGTGGACAAAGAGGGGGGAAATGGAGGACATCTGCATTAGTGTCAACCATAAAAAAATGTCAATTTGGTCACATTCTTAATTCTTAAGTCATTTAAATTTATATGACTGTTTCGATTATTACAGTTTTATAACGGGTAATGCCTGGACAGTCTAGCCCCTAAAACTCTGAGACCAGTGATAGCAGTGCTGCTCCTCACCACAGCTGGGCCAGAAAGAACCCATTTTACTCCGATGTCGAAAGACTTGTTGAAACAACTCCCTCTCCCTTCTTTCTCTCTGTGTGTTCCATCAGGTGTATCTAAGTGGTAAAACACCCTGACCACTAATCTTTATTTATAACTAGGAATCTCCCATCCTTTCTCCTGCCAGATTATAGAGGGTGAGAACAGTAGTAAAATATATTTGTTTTACCCAAATAGTAAATGTCTTCATCTTCAATGAAATTACCAAGTTAAGGAAATAAAGTTAACCTCTGAAACCAGAAAGTTCGTTATTAATCAAACACTCGACTTAAATACCATTTACTCGGAAGACTTTCTAGGCAATGTGATGATATAACTAATCCTACATACAATTACTCATCTGTTGTAAGACTTTTTCTATAGATTTTCATTTCCCTGAGGGCAGGACCCTTGTCTGTCTTGTGTTCTACTGTGCCTAGTACCTCACATAATACCTGCAATGCAAAGGACACACAATAACCACTTTGACTGACTGATTATACTTCAGTATTTGGTTACCTCTTTGCTTTCAGGAAGAGTTTATTTAATTATGTGTCCCTAAATATAACTAAGTGATTTTATTTGGTAATATCATAAACTTATAAATGTGTTTTTGAAAGAATCGAAATCTTTATAATCTTGAACCTTCTCATCTGGGAACATGGGTATGACTTTTCATTAACTGAGTTCTCATTTGAGGTATGCCAAAGAAGTTTTTTTCTTCTCTTTATGTAATTTGTTCATATTTACTCTTACATGAACTCCAAAAACAGCCTATGATTTGTGTTGTTACTGTGAATGACATTTTTTCTGTACATTATCTAAGTACTTATTACTAATATATTAAAATACTAATTTTTACTTATTTACAAGGCAGCTGGGCATCTAACTGAATTCTCTTTTTAGTTTTAACATTCACACAGGTTTTTCTCATCTTCCCAGAAAGAAATCCGCATAATCTGCAAATTATATTAATATATGAATGTCTAACAATTTGTATAGTAGTTAGTACTTAGAAAATATTGTTGATAAATGTGTTATATGGATATGTTGGCTAAATATTGTTGAATGAACTAACAAATGACAAGTACATATTAAAACATGTTCAAAAGAATTCTTTAGTAAGAGTACAAGAATTAGTGACACAAGCTAAAGGAAGTATTTCGCATGTTGTTTATTAGTATTTGTTTTACTCCTTTGTTCTGCGGAGCTATAGGTACAAACAGTAGTTAAAAGCAACTAGAGGGGGGAAATAACATAACCTAATGGAAATTCTGCTTCTGCAGAGGGTACAAAAGCTTGAAGAAAACATCACACTCATCCAAATAGTGAGAAAGCTCCAGATCATGTATAAAATCATGATTTGAGTCTCCCATAGAGTTGAAGTTACAAGCCAACCAGAGATGCGGATTTCAAAGGGTTAGAATCTCTTCCAGTAAGAGAGGGAACACTGAACTCTTATTTTTGACAGAACTTAGATAGACATAGCTGAGAAGAAAACAACTAAATACTTTAACAAGTCCTTACATTAGATTATGCCCTAGAAGGACAGTTTAAAATCCCTGGAGTTTTCCGACACACAGCCTACACCAACTCACCAGGTGTTTTCCGAGGGCCTCCCTGCTAGGTGCTCATAAGGGATTGGTGTGAGATAGGAAACCTGAAAGGACTTCCCTAAAAGGGCAAGCACAGTCAGCCTAGGTTTTCAGAGCAGAACACGAGAATCTGTAGAAGTCTTCGGCACTCTGGACCCTGCCTAAGAACCAGGTGACGATCAGCCACTACCAGGGAAAAGCCAACACACTACGTCCACACCTGTCCTCCCCTTGGACACCAGCACTCCTGCTTCCTGGGCCTCTGGGCTCTAACAAGAATTTATAGCATTGGTCCTCCTGATTCTCAGGCCTTTGTATTCAGACTGATTTATACTACCAGCTTTCCTAATTCTCTAGTTTTAGATGGCAGATTGTGGGATTTAGCAGACTCTATAATCATGTGAGTCAATTCTTTTAACAAATATATAATTTCCTATTGATTCTGTTTTTCTGGAGAATCATAATTCAATAAGTAAATTTTAGTATATCCACACAATGGAATATTACACATCAATGCCAAAGATTTAATGTCAAAAACAAAAGCTAATTTTAAAAAGGCAGGCAATAAAAAGACCACATACTCTATGATTCCATGTGTATGACAACCTAGAAAAGACAAAACTATAAAGATCAGTTTTTGTCTTGGAGGCAAGAGTGGGTGAGAGAGAACTGATTGAAAAATGGCAGGAGAGAACACTCTGGGTGAAGAAAATGTTTCTATGCCTTGGTCATAGTGGTGGTTTTATACCTGTAAACGTGTCAAAACACATAGAACAGTACACTAAAAGGGACAGATTTTATTGTCTATAAATTTTACTTTAATAAAAAAAAATCAAAAAAATACATTTTAAAAAAAGCTACAGCAGAGAGATACAAAGACCTGTTGTGAAAGGCAAGAAGAAACACCACACTGCATGGGGAGGCCACATTTCTTTCCCTTTTAGTTGCCTCGGTGGGCAATTTTTGCCTGTAGGAATGGACAGCTACATGCTCTCTGATTAACTGTATTCAGACAAAGTGCTTTGAATCTCACCTGAAGACCCTGAGTTCCAAGTACCGATATTAAAAATGATACTGGCTAAGATTTATTTCATGATTTATATGTGTCAGGCCCTGTTTAAATTCTTTATAAGTATTATTTCATTTAATCCTAAAGACAACTCTGAGGCAGGTGCTATTATCCCTGCATTTAGATGAGATTTGCAGTGGCACTAAGACATGAAGCTGTGAAGTGGAGAACTGGGATGCCCGGGCACTGACTCTTTGTCTTGTCCCAGTGCCTCCTGTCTCCGCTGTAGATCTCTTCCTAGTCTTCCCCCCACTGCTGGGACCTTCAAAAGCTGACCTGGACTACGGACTCCACTGAAGATTTCTCTTATCCTCTTGCTTCTGGTTAAGTTCAGCCAAAGAAGAGAATGGCAAAGAGGGAGGTCTGAGTATTCACTTCCCTGGCTTCCTCCCCGTAAGGTGGTTGCTAGAAAGAGGCCTTCCTCCATCAAAGGCCACCACCTCTGTTAGGCAGCACATCCTTTCTGAGGTTGGTAACTACTCCCCTGACCTCTGGAAACCTTGGGAATTGCGCTAGTACTTCAACCAACCAGGAATACAGTAAGGCAACTGAGGCATATACAATCCTCAGACTGAGTGCCTCCTCAAATTTGTGGCCCTCAGTCCTGATCCCTTGTTATCCAGTGTGCCATCTGGGACATCTCTGCTGGGACACTGACCTAGCCATGTGCTAACTGTGAACTACTGCTGATCAATACATGTTGTAACTACAAAATATTGCCTCCTCAAATGACCAGAAATAGTAAATGAAATGGTCCTGCAAGATGCTGACCATCGGCTCAAGGCTCAGGGACTCAACTAGAAGCAATATTTTTTTTAATGAACTCAATGGAAAAAATAAGCATTTGACAAGTTGTTTTTCATGACAAAATTACTCTTCTACTCTTGAATGGTTTGAAAACTATTTCTCTATTGTGCCCTGATACAGTTTAGAAAGAAAGGAAACAACTGAATTTAATGCTTTCAGGCAGCATAGGAGTCATTATCAACAAGTATTTATACAAGTAATATAAACTTCCACACCCACTGGAATCATCTTGGAGTTTGTAATATGCTGGTCATCAGGCAAATCGCATACAGATTCTGCATCAGGAGCTCTGAGGTGGGATCCTGAAATCAACATTTTAACAGGCATTCCAGGTGATTCTGATGCACCTAATCCATGGGTTACACCTGGAGAAGCAACTAGGCTGCTACTCTAGTGAAGGTTCATAGAATAGGCTTATTTTTTGCTGAGTCCATATTATTTTTTAAACTTTCTCAATTATCCAAACCATAACCAGGTGCAACTAAGTTCAATCAATAGAAGCCATGGGAATGGCAACTGTGGTGGCCAGAAATGAATATTCTGGAATCTAGTGGAAAACCTCACCAACACATATCTCTAAGTGAAAGGCAAAAGAAAATGAAATAAACAACAAAAATAAATAATACACTAGTACAGTATTAGTGAGTAATAGAGACTCATGGGTAAAGATTCATAATAAAGAGTATTTAGTGGTAAAAGTTAAGTTGCTCAGTGGGTGAAGCTATTTTTAGGCAGGCTGTCTTCACACTGCCCTTCAAATCATGTTTCACAGGCCTCTACATATTGGCCAAGTTGACTCCGAGTATGGCATCCTCCTAGCACAAACCCAAGTTAGACAAATCTTTAGAAGTACCAGATTTCTATCCGCAAACTACTTCAGTCTAAGGAGATAACAGAGATAAGAATAAATGCAATGAAATATGTGACATAAAATTACTAATCCTCTTTCATGTTATTTTCCAATCACATTCATGATAATGAAATGTATCGTCTACTTAATTTAAAATATTTCCTATACCCCAATTAAAAAACAAAAATAAAATATATTTCCTATCTTTACAACGGTATACTTTTCAGCCAGCTGAACAGTAAGTACACAAGAGAACTCTGTGTATTATAAATTTCTTTGTTTTGACTGACAGTTTGCATTTTTGGGTAACATATGCTTAAATAATATAGCATTATCTGTCCTAGGAGAATCTTTCTTGCACTTGTTTTCTATTTTGTATGAGAAAATTGCAAGCTGAATGCTACATTAACCTATTCATTTAACAAGACCATGAGATGACATGTAAAGCACTGGCTACTCCTTCCCTTCCAAACAGAAAAAAAATTATTCAAATTGGAACTCTCAGGTTTTCAGGCAATATAACATCATGCAGCAATTTAAGGGTAGACTTGGTGAAGCAACAATACTGCATTGTCATCTCACCTTTCAGCATAAGCAAGCCACGTTCCGCAGCTGAAAGTATTAAATGACTCTGGTTCCTTCCGCCCCCCCCCACCGTGGGATTATTATGATTTGGAGCTACAAAGCAAATAATGTCAATCTTGTAGAGTCCTGTTCTGTATCACTTGACTTTCAGAAACAACCATTTCATAAAAGTCCTATTTACTTTTGCTTTAATTTACAATTATTGAAATTTTAATAAGGATTTTGCAGCAACACCAGGCATCACATACTGCCAGGGAGACATTATAACTTTATTGCAGCCTACACTGACAGCCAACTCATAAAAATGAATGACATTCTCTATCCTAACATCTCATAGGCTGTTCAGAATGTTAATAGCTTACTTCATCTTTCTTTAGCATAATGAGGCACACGGTGTAACCACATTCAATGCGAAAGTGAAGATTAAGAAAATCTGAATTGAGGCAGGGAAGTAACACTTAACAGGATTCAGACAACATTCAGATTAAAAGTTTCAATTAAAACACTATTAGCAAGCTTTTTATCACAGAAGCAAAGCTTTGTCACCCAAGACCAATCACTATTCTGAAAAATGTTTATCTCTAGAAACAATTAGCTCTTCAGATTCTATTTGTAAAATGTTGTAAAGCTTCTTACCCAGCTCTGCACTGCAAGATTCATTGGATCAGATGGAACTATAACAGGTCACTGAGTTAAAATAATGATAAAGGATATCTTTTTTTAAATTTTAATTTTATTTTTTATTTTTATTGTTGACACTATTACTGATGTCCCCCATTTCCCCCCCCTTTGCCCACCTCCTCCCAGCCCCTGCCCACTTCATCTCCTGGCCTTCACCACAGTGTTATCTGTGACCATGGACTATGCATAAATGTTCTCTGGCTAATCTCTCCACCTTCTTTTATCCAGTCCCTCCCACCTCCCTCCCCTCTGACATCCTTCAGTCTGTTCCAATGCTCAATGACTCTGGTTCTATTTTGTTCCTCAGTTTATTTTGCTCATGAGATTCCACATATAAGTGAGATCATATGGTATTTGTCTTTCTCTGACTGGCTTATTTCACTTAGCTTAATAATCTCCAGGTCCATCCATGCTGTCGCAAACGGTAAGAGTTCTTTCTTTTTCACAGCCATGTAGTATTCTATTGTGTAAATGTAGCTTTTTTATCCACTCAAATACTGATAGGTACTTGGACTGTTTCCAGATTTTGGCTATTGTAAATAGGGCTACTATGAACATCGGGGTGCATATATTCTTTCTGATTAGTGTTTCAGGATTCTTAGGATATATTCCTAGAAGTGGGATCACTGGGTCAAAAGGCAGCTCCATTTTTAATTTTTTGAGGAAATTCCATAGTTTTCCACAGTGGCTGCACCAGTCTGCATTCCCACCAGCAGTGTACTAGGCTCCCTTTTCTCTACATCCTTACCAGCACTTGTTTGATTTGTTGATGGCAGCCATTCTGACAGGTGTAAGGTGATACCTCATTGTAGTTTTAATTTTTACTACTCTGATGATTAGTGACACTGAGCATTTTTTCATGTCTACTGGCCATCAGTATGTCTCTTTGGAGAAGTGTCTATTCAGGTGGTGAAGGATATCCTTTAGACACATCACTAAGGTAATACTTATGTCTATGAAAACCATTCTTTAATCCCATAGTCTAAAACTTCCACACTTTTAAAAATTCTGTAGTGTATCTTTGGATTGAGATTAATGAAAAGGTAGTTGAGGGCATGTGAATTTTTAAAATGTATATGTGAATATAAATATAAGTTGTATAAAATATAAAATATATATCATATAACATATATTATTCATTTTCCATTTCCATATATAAGGAATGGAAAATACAATGTCCATGAAGGGTGAAAGAAACAAAGTTAGATACTCATAGGAGCATATGAAACTTGAAACTGGTTATCCACCTTTGTGAAGTTGTATTGCAAAACCAAATTTTTAGTTCTCTGTATCTTTGTGAAGAGTTGAGAAATTCATTTTTGTCATCGTTCTATACATCTGAAGTTTTACTATAGAAAAATTTTAGTTAGTTGTAATATCCAGCTGCTCAAATGATGCCGACAGACTAAGTGGCCAAGGCTAGCCACAGATGGAGATAAATGTGGTTTTTGCTTTCTGAAGCTGAAAAAAACCTGAGGATGATATAAGTGGTTAGGGATGAATTATCTGTACCTAATAGACTCCTACTACCAGCAACACAGTGAGAGAATGATAACGTCTCCTATTTAAGTGTTGCCGTGTCTCCTGTGTAGCTTATTTATGATGCCAGAAGAAACCAAAATACTGGAAAATACAACTGTCATTTTACATTTTAAAATAACTAAGATTTATTGTTCTCTAATTAAACTTGTTCCTCACTTTTCAAGATGTTAGAATACTGTCAATACCCTTTAGCCCTTTAATGGGTGCTGCATCGTAATTAGTAATTTGACATTCCAGAAATTTGCCTATTCAGTTACATTTCTTAAATTTCTCTTCTTTTTTTTTTTAATTTAAATGGCCTTTTATTTTATTTTTTGTATTCAGATGAGTGGGGAATTTCTTGACCATACCAACTAAACTCTTTATTATTTTCAGATTTATGCTAATTGAACATTTGTTTCTGTGTACTTCCTAATTGTCAAGGATCTTGCCATTACAGCTTGCATTTTCCTTCAGTGTTTCAATTACTATGGACCTTTACGGGTAATTAAACCTTTTCTGATGGTACTACTATATAGCTACTTTGAAAGAGATTTAATGATTTATTGAATTCTTCGAAATTATCACATTCTAATTTTTTTCTTGAAAAATCTCTCTATACCCACCCATTACATTTGATATTTGTTCCATTAATGCATAATAAATTCTTTTATGTGCAGCTTTTGATTATGAATAAAAGGAATAATTACTTTCATTTTCTTTCTTTTTCACGACTCTCCTAATTTTATACACTATGATCCACCTTGTATTTTGGATTCAAATCTTGGGAAATCAAAGTTTATTCTTTCTTTTTGGAGATGGTGGTCTCTAAACTTTCTCCTTTTTTCAGTAAGTTTTAAGTGAGATCTGTTGTTGTTAAGTAACATCATTAAAATCATAGAATTTAGTGTTCACTCTCACAAGGAAAAAGAAAACGCATTTTCTAAAGGATCCAAATGGGGGGAAAGAGGGAGAGAGAGAGAGACATTGGCTTCTTTTCTGTCCCTAGCTGTCTGTGTGGATACGGGTATAAGTAACTAAACATTTCTGCACATTAACTTGTTGAGTCTCAGACATAAAATGGGTATATCCTCTTTGTTTTACTTTTTAAGTTAGACTGACCTATTTTTCCTCTTTTCTTTCTTGTCCAATTGGAGCAGTTTTAATTTGCTAAATTTCAAAGAGTAAAATAACCTTCAGGAGGCTGTGGGTCAAATCAAGGAAGGGAGACGCAAAGCAGGGGCAGTGCAACCATTTCCATCAAGCTGTCAGTGAAACGGCACAGACAGGGTAAGAAGGTAGCTTTCAAGCGTGGCCCAGAAAAGCACACAACATCGCAACGACAACATGGGTCTCAGAGTCGTACTCATATAGATTTGAATCACATTTACCGTGTGGCTTTTGACACATTGCTTATTTCTTCTTTGTGCCAGGTTTTGTTCTGTTTTGCTTTGATAAATAAAAAGAATAATGAAAACTGCCTCCGAATGTGGGTATAAGAATTAAATAAAATCATGGAGGCAAAGTGGTCAGCACAGCACCTAACAAATAATAGGAATTCTAAATAATCAACTATTTTCATCTGTATGTACTGGTCTCCATTCATTTGAGATTTAATGACAAGATGATATGAAACAAAGAAAACCTACCCTGGCAGTATAACCAAAAAGTGACCTTTTTTGCTTCAGCATACGTTAGTGAAGTTTTCCTCCATATTGAGAGACTGCATTTATGTAAAATTCAAACAGCTCACCTTAAAAATAGCTCAAAGTAGCTCTTCTGAAAAATGCTCCTATCTGGAAGAGAGTACTTTGAAGATGATGAATGTAAAACTATCTAGTTGTGCAAATCGAGATGTGCAGTTTTCTGATGCAACTGTAGAATTATTCTGATAAAATAACATTATAAATCATTACAAATGTACACTGTGTACTTCTAAAAATTAAATTGACATTCTTGTCTGAGTTGTGAAAATTATTTATTATGGTTTAGGGTTGTATCATGTAGTAAACTCTTCTGCTTGAGTAGGGGAAGGAAAGACATAAATCAAATCTTTATGACTAATGATTTAAATAAAGGTGTAATTTGATTTAATTTTAATCTCATTGATCCTAACGCTAGTCAATTTCTGATTAGCTGCAGGTGGAGATGCATACGGCAAACAGTTCAAGTAGCTGAGGAACTGATGTTGCAACTGATAGTATATCAGCCAAAGAGCCTCTACCCTCGTGCTCCTGAAAAAGAAAGAGACTGGCTACTCACTGTAAATCATGAACAAATTTGGGTGGTTCTCTAGAGACATATCAATAGGTAATGACATATCAGACTTATCATTTGGATGGGTGAATCATAAATAGTACCATAAAAAGAAGATAGCTTGGATAGCTTATAAAATAAAAATGAAAAGAAAAAAATAGAACCAAAGAACTCACAGATATGTAACCTATACAAAACTGCTTCTGGCAATACGGTGGATTACTGAACTTGTTGGCATTGGAGCCAGTCCAAACTTGGTTTGAATCTCAACACAGTGCACGTATTAGCTGTGTTATCTTTAGCAAGTCCCTTAACTTATCCGAGCCCTAGCTTGGTCATCAGTAAACAGTACAAAGGATAATGAATTCAATTAGGCATTGGAGACATAAAAATGGGTGTGATTTAATACATATATTTTATTTCTTCATACAAAAATATGAATAAATAAAAGTCAATGAAATGTACCAGTTACTGTTGTGGGCAACTAGGGTTCAGTTATGCATGAGACTCTCTGAAAGATGTAAAACATGTCTTATAATCTTGAATTTAAAATTGTCTACTTGAGAGTGAGGACACTGTACTTGCTGATTTCCTAATTTTATTGACTGACTGAGAGCTATACCTGGAGGCATTAACTTTCTGGCATTTCTTGCCTGCCTGGAGGAATGCCTAGAGCAGCGATTTTCCACCAGTGTGCCACAAGAGTTTCTAAAACATGTGATACCTGACTATTTAGTCAAGAGCACTGACCTCTTTTCTTTTAGATTGTCAAATAAAAAAATAAAATAAAAAAAGATAACAGGCAACACAACAATAGCCATCTGGTTTGAATGCCCTGCACTGAACCAAAAATAAATAGGCCATATAACAGAGTTGCATCTTATTGGTCACATCGCATAATAAGGTTGCATCTATTGGTTAATTCTCAGTACCAGAAATCCTTATATACAAGATACAGGCACCTGATTTTTTAAAAAGGGTAGATAATATTATTTTTTGTAAATCAATCAAAATCATACCTATTTTTTCAGATCAGCAAAAAATGTATTTTTGCTGTGCCACAGAATTTCAGTAATTAATGTGTGCCGTGAGATGAAAAGGTTGAAAATCACTGCCCTAGAGAATGCCGTAAGGCAGGAAGGTATTAAGGTATTAAGGCAGGAAGGTATTAAGGTAGAAAGCTCTTTGGAATATATGGGAACTGTCAAGGGAAGAGGCAGGTGATTTCCAGGATGGCCTTTCAAAAACATGAGCAGGGGATGATAGCGCCTGTTAGAGGAAGTGAACAAGACACACAAGATCTCTGCTCTTATAGTCTTATGGGAGTTGCACAATAAACAAACAAGCAAACAAATAAATGGAGGTAGTTTCTGAGAGCAAAAATGAATATTCTGTAAAAATAAAACAGGGTCACCGACAAAGAATGACTGGAGGATAGGGCAAGGGAAAGAAAGGAGAAGGAGGAGTGGCGGTATTAGGGTGTTATCAAGTCTGTCTGAGATGGGAGAATGCGATGTAAGTTCCGCTAAAGTCTGGGAGTAGAACTTTCCAGAAAGAGCAAACTATAAGAATGAAGGCACCACGGCAAGATCGATTTTGACATATTCAACAATCAGAAGAAGGGAGCAGGGTATGGAGGGGTAGAGGGAGACCAGAGATGAAACTGGAGAGAGGGTCAGATTATGTGGCTCTTAACAAGGGAAGTCATTTAGGTTTAATTCTAATACACTGAGAACTCATGGATCATTTTAAGCATTAATGTGGTATGGTTATGTACATATCTATGTATCACCAGTCATACCCCCTATATCTTCTTTTACTTCCAGCCATCCCTCTCCCCCCATACACACAATCACCACATCACTGTCCCTGTCCATGAGTTATTTCTCTTTCTTTTTTGCTCAATCTCTCCACCGCCACCCCCAACATCTGCCCTCAACCAAAGCTGCCTGTCTGCTCTCTATCTATGAGTCTGTCTCTATTTTGCTTGCTAGCTCAGTTTGTTCATTAAATTCCACATATGAGTGAAATCCTATGGTACTTGTCTTTCTCTGACTGGCTTATTTCACTTAGCATAAGGTGCTCCAGGTGCACCCAGGCTGTCACAAAGGGTAAGAGATCTTCTTTTTCACAGCTGCATAGTATTCCATGGTGTAAATGTACCACAGCTTTTTTATCCACGCATCTACTGATGGGCACTTGGGCTGCTTCCAAATCTTGACTATTGTAAATTGCACTGCTATGAACACAGGGGTGTATATGTTCTTTTGAATTAGTGTTTTGGGTTTCTTCAGATAAATTTTCAGAAATGGAACTGCTGAGTCATAAGGCAGCCCCAATTAAAAAATGGGCAAAGGACCTGAACCGACACTTTTCCAAGGAGGACATACAAATGGCCAATAGGCTTATGAAAAGATGTTCAACATCACTAATCAACATAGAAATACAAATTAAAACCACAATGAGATATCACCTCATACCTGTCAGAATGGCTACCATCAATAAATCAATAAACAACAAGTGTTGGTGAGGGTGTGGAGAAAAGGGAACCCTTGTGCACTGTTGGTGGGAATGCAGATTGGTGCAGCCACTGTGAAAAGCAGTATGGAGTTACCTCAAAAGAATTTTTTTAATTAAAAAAATCATTAACATTTAAAAAAATCATTTTGGCTACTCTATAAAATACAAAATTTTATGGAGGCAAGAAGGTAGGGAATTCTCACTGTAAGCAGTGCTGACAAAAGATGATGTTTCTTAGACTAGGTTGGTAGCAATGGAGATGGAAAGAAGCAAATGGAAGGATATGTATTTTGGTTTTGTTTGGTTTTGTTTTTAAATATATCTATATTGATTTCAGAGAGAGGAAAGGAGAGGGAGAGAGAGAGATAGAAACATCAATGACGAGAGAGTCACTGATTGAGCCCCACAACAGGTGCATGTGCCCTGACCAGAAATCGAACCCCGATCGCCTGGATCCTACGTGGATGCTCAACTGCTGAGCCACGCCCAGCCGGGCTATATTTTGAATCTTTAGTTCACTGAACCTGCTGATAGACTGGAGCATGGAGGATAAAGGATATTCTACTCTGGATCACTGAAAGACAGAGAAATACAAGGGAAAATAAAGTATTGGGAGTCCAGGACTTTTTTAACTTGACTTTAAATCTATCTAGATGCATGACCTTAGGTCAGCCAAACTGCTGTTTCAGGCTTCAGCTTCTTCATTTAGGAAAAGGTATCAATAATAGCCTCCCTAAAGCAGAGCTGTTAAAGTTAAAAATTATAGAGGTTAAAAAAAAGTCTTGTCAATAACAATGTGATATGTAAATTTAAGGTATTATTAGGGGCACCCTAAAAATTTGATGTCATTACTTGCTGCTCTTTTATAACCTTTTATTTATGATAATAAATGTGATTAGCGTGCTAATTTTCTATACTTGTGCCCTAAAGCAATTGTGCAACAGTTGTAATTTAAAAAACTGGGAAAATAAGTAAATGTCAACCTGTAATAAAATCCAAATGGGTCCTTGATGAATGTTGATGGTGACTGGTAATTTACCTGATAAAATATTATAACTGCCCAGTTACCTAAGAATAGCTGATTTCTCAAAGTAATTACCATGTTCTACATATTGAAGTGTCATCAGAGGGAATTTAATAGAGTGGTGATTTTTAATTGCTAATTTAAATATCATATTTATTAATGAAATAGTAGCATTTTAATTCAGATTGTTATGTTCAAAAAGAGAGAAGCATATTACATACTATGCAGTGCACTGTTGTGCAGTGATGAGGCTGTCCCTCGGTCCTTTCCAGGTGATTAGCACTGCTCTTACCTATAATGGAGTTGTAAGTAATTGTTGCAGTACAAGAGGTAAGTTTATTTCTTACTTGTTTTTAAGTACCACTTTAAATAAAACTTTCCTCTGGATAAAGATAAAACCTTATTGGGAAAGAGCTAAAAAGCAATTGAATGGATACAGCCTCCCACCTGGTACCTGACCAAATCTTAAGTCTAAGATATATTTAACGAGTCAGTCTCTGAGTTCTGTGGCTTTGGGCCTGAGGCCATTCATCCCACTTTCCTGAAAACCTGACTGCTGCCTTTCTCTAACTGGAAGTCTGCCAGCTCCACTTAAGGGCTCTCGGCAGTCCCACCCTACAGGCTCTTGGTGGCTCCCCCCTACCAAGGTATGAGCAGAATCCAGAATAGACTGAATTGTGTGGCTCTGGGGGGAAGGTCTCTTGTCTCCTCCTTCCCCCTAACCTGACCAGCATCTCCCCCTCATGGGAGATCCACTAGACCCATCCTCCCAACTCCCCGTGACCCCACCTTGCTGAGATCGGGCTCCTGGAAGAATCTTGGACAGAATGAGTTGTGTGGCTCTAGGACAGAGGCCATTTTTCCCCTCATATGCCTGAATGGTCCAGAATCCTCCCTTCACACGGCGAAATAGTGGTCAGTTTGGGCCTAAAAAACACTGCTGGCCTCACCCTGATGACTCCCTGAGACCCTGCCCTACCATAAAGGTATGCAAACATCCAGTAGGTGGCTGCTAGAATTGGTATGCCCTGGGACATTTGCTGAGTGACCTCAGAACCAAGACTGGCACCGAGTTTGAACCTGTATCAGTCTGGTGAACACCACTTGCTCCTATCTGGTTACTCATTGAGAACCTACCTCATACAACTCAAGTACTGCCAGAGTCTCTTTTGGTGACTGAGCCTAACAGGCAGCTGTCTGGCAAAGGCAGGCAGAGGTGGATCTTGGGGTGTCTTGGGACTTTAGCTACAAGGCCATAGTAATCAAAACATCATGGTACTGGCATAAAAACACACATATAGCTAAATGGATCAGAATAGAGAACCCAGAAATAAACCCACAATTTTATAGTCAATATTTGACAAAGGAGGCAAAAACATACAATGGGGTAAAGAGAGTCTATTCAATGAATAGTGTTGGGCCTGCCTGGTGTGGCTCAGTAGTTGGGTGTTGACCTGTGAACCAGGAGATCACAGTTTGATTCTTGGTCAGGGCATGCCCAGGTTGCAGGCTCAATCCCAGTAGGGGCCTGCAGGAGGCAGCCAATCAATGACTCTCTCTTATCATTGACATTTCTATCTATCTCTCCCTCTCCTGTCCTCTCTCTGAAATCAATAAAACATATTAAATAAATAAATAAATAAATAAATAAATAAATAAATAAATAAATAAATGGTGTTGGGAAAATTGGACAGATAAGTGCAAAAATATAAACTAGACCACTTCATGACGCAGCGATTCTTCTTACGGGAATATATCCAAAGTAACCTGGAACACTTATTTGAAAGAATTTTTGTACACCTGTGTTCACTGCAGCATTATCTACAATATCCAAGACTTGGAAGCAGCCCAAGTGCCCATGAGTAAATGCGTTGATTAAAAAGCTTTGGTGGATTTACACGATGGAACACTACTCAGCTGTAAAAAATAAGGATATCTTACTTTTAGTGACAGCACGGATGGACCTGGAGAGTATTAAGCTAAGTGAAATAAGCCAGTCAGAGAAAGACAGGAACCATATGATCTCACTCATATGTGGAACCTAATGAACAAACAAACAAAATAAAAACAGACTCACAGATACAGAATACAGACTGGCAGCTGTCAGAGGGGAGAGGATAGAGGGGCTGGGTGAAAAAGGTGAAGGGATTAAGTGAAAACAAAAACTAAAAACTCATAGACACAGAAAACAGTATGGTGATTACCAGAGGGAAAGGGGGTGGGGAAGGTTAAAGGGGTGATAAATGGTGATGGAAGGAGATTCCCCTTGGGGTGGTGAACATCCAATACAGTATATAGATGGTGTATTGTAGAACTGTACACATGAAATCTATATAATTTTATTAACCAATATCACACCAATAACAATTCAATTAAAAAATTAAAAAATCTTGAAATTCTCCAAAAACGACAGTCAGGCTCTCTCTTTCTGCTTTCTGAGAGCCATACGTTTGATCTCATTAGATCTTCAAGCAAACTATAGAAGTATACTGACAATACGGTGTTTGATACTATTCATTGCTCATCAAACTTTTGACTTTTTGTTAGCTTTGTGTCTTGCTTTTCAAAGTACAATTCTCACAGACCCCATCAGTTCAAGAAATCCAGGGGAAAAGGAGTTTAAGATCCTGACTTGAAAATGAATTAGAGAAGGTCAGAGTAATTGCCTGGAATAAGTGTGTGGGAAGTTGTGACCAATTTAAATGAACAGAAGTAGACTGCAATTAAACTTAATATTTTTCAGGATGTTCAGAATTACCACCTGGAAATGTTTTTTTGAGCATCGCAAAAAACATGTAGCTAAGGATCAATTTTGGTTTGTAAATCTAGTCCAGGAAAACAATAAACTCTCTAATAACTCAAAAATACTTATCCCTTGTTCTTCCGCAGACTTTTAACCTGTAATCACAACTCTGCATCACTTGTTGGTAAAACAGAGGTTATAAGACACTACAGGTTCTGTCAGCATTTTTGAATTAACCCTTTCAGTGTTTTACGAACTAAAGATGTAAAACATTAGCAGAACATAAAATAAATTTACAAATTTATAATTTAAAAATTAAAGAGTGAAAATATAGTTGAACAAACACTTTACCAAAGAAGATATACAATGGCAATAAGCACATGAAAACATCATCATCATCATTCATTATTCATTAGAGAAATTAACACTAAAACTACAATGAAATGCCACTTTATTGTATTATCTTCTGCGAGAATAACTGTAAACCTACTTTTGCCCCACCCTGTGTACTAAACTGACTAAAATTTAAATATTACATTAAACTGAAAATACCAAGTGCTAATGAGGCAGTGGAGCAAAAGAACTGTCCTTCTTTGCTGGTGGAGATGCAAAATGATATAGTCACATTGGAAAACAGTTTGGTAGTTGCTTATAACTTTAAACATATATTTACAAACACCTAGAAATTCCTATCCTAAGAATTTACCTAAAAAAGAGATGTGAGGAGTCTATGCAAATACCAATATGCCAATGTTCATAGCATTACTATTCACAATGCACTATCAATCAGCTAGTGATACACATATTGATACATACAATAGATTAATACTAGTAATTAAAAAAAAAACAAGCTTCAAATCCATGCAACACATGGATTAATCTCACAAAAGACTGTGAAGTATTCCATTCCATTTATATAATACTCTGGAAATAGCAAGACCATGAAGACAGAAAACAGATGAGTGGTTGCCAGGGCCTGCAGGTAGGGGTTAGGGATTCAGCACAACAGAGCATAAAGGAACTAACTGGAAATATTCTATATCCTGATTATGATGGTGATTATATGACTGTATACATCTTCCAGGAATCATAGGACTGTATACCTAACAAAGGGTGAACATCAATGAATATAGATTATGCATCAATAATTGTGATTTTAAAAATTTATTAAAATGGTCTTATGAACAACTTCAAGGCAGTAAGTTGAAAATTTGAAATAAATAGATAAAATTGAAGAGAATTATTACTTACTAAAACAGTTAAAATAGAAAACCTGTGTAATCTGACGTATATATTAGCAAAATTAAATACTTGCTATATTCAATTTTGTAATACTTCATCCCATAAATCACCTGGAACGGTTTTTTAAAGATTTAAGAAAGTAATAATTCTAGTCTAACACTTACAGAGAATAGAAACTGTGGAAACACTTTCAACACATTCTATGAAGCCAACATTATCTTGCTAGAAAATCTGACAAGGCGCTACACGAAAGAAAAGCACAATCCAGTATCATTATAAAAACTATGCAGAAATCCTACACAAATATTGCAAAACAAATCCGGTAACATATAAAAAAGCTTAACATATCCTGAAAGATTACTTTTTATTCTAGAAGTGCAAGAATGTTTGAATATTCAAATATCATTTTGATAACTGTCCTGCAGTTATGGGAGATATCTTTGTTTTTCGGAAATCAAACTGATTAGTTTAGGGATAAAGGGGCACATTTGGAAAATTTCTTTCCTAAATGAAAGAAGGGAGGGAGGAAGGGAGGAAGGGAGGGAGGGAGGGAGGGAGGGAGGGAGGGAGGGAGGGAGGGAGGGAGGGAGGGAGGGAGGGAGGGAGGGAATCATAAACAAATGAATAAAATGCAAACATTTAGCAAATCTGAGTATCTGGCAGTTGCTTGTATTCTTCTTGCAACTTCCCTGTAAGTTTACAATGTTAGCCCCCTCCCCTCAAATATGCCAAAACTACATTTAAGAATCAGTGGTACAATTCACTAGAGAATGAAAAGACAAATCAGGTGATTTTTCTAAAATCTTTGAAAAATGGCATAAATGGGAAATAAAAGCAAACGTATATAAAACCTCAGCAAGTTATAGATGGCAGCTTTTTAAGTTTGATAATCATCTTCAAAAATACAAGAAATAAAATCTGAAGCAAAAATTCTTTTTAAGGGTAGAATGTTTCCCTCCAAGATAAAAAGTGAGCTAGATTACTTCCTCTTATCACTTCCATTCCATTTCAACCTATTTGATTCACAGCCAGTACAGTAAGGAAAGGAGTAAGAGAGTAATGATTTGAAAGGGTAAAATGTCACGCTCATACACAGGCTATATGTTTGTGTCCATGTAATGTTCAAGAGAATTTTCTACTATTTTATTAGAAATAACACAGCATAGTGTGGTTTCTGATAAAAGGCCAATATAAAAAAATTGTTTTTCTTTATACAATAGAAGATTAAAATACAAAATAATAATCCCACTTAGGATAGCATCAGAAACACCAGTATCTTGAAATAAATCTTACCCAGTATATGTAAAATCTCTAGAGAACTATATAGCATTATTGAGTAAAACTGAATCAAACCTAAATAGAGAAAATATGTTCATAAATTTAAAACTCAAATTTATAAATGTGTTTATTAGTTTCAGCAGGCTTATTTCTTTTAAAAAACTGACATGTTGATTCTAAAATTTAGATGAAAATACAAAAGGCTAAGAATAGCTAACAACTTAAAGAATAAAGTACTTACAGCACTAGATATCAAGCAAGGCCTATTATATAAGTTATGGCAATGAAGGATTACTGCAAAGGTAGATAGACCACTATAACCAAATAGAGTCCTGTAAAATAACAACCTGATTTATGACAAAGAGGGAGTTCTAGTACAGGAGGGATGATCTTTTCAATAATGGTGCTTAGTAACTGGGGATCGTAAGAAAACATGAATCTAGACTTTTACTTCACATCATTCCCGAAAATCATATTCATTTATTGTACATCTAAATGGATAAGTTATAGCAATAACAATTTTAAAAGCTAACATAGAAGAATACCTTTAGGGCCTCGGCAGGCAAAGATTTTTTAAATAGGACATAAAAAACATTAGTAATTTGAACTACATTAAAATTCAGTATCATAGTCCTGACAAAGGCACCAGTGAGGGTTCAAAAGCAAGCCAAAAGACTAGAAGAATATTCACAACTCATATACTTGACAAAACCCTTACATGCAAGATAAACAAAAATTCCAACAATAAGAAAAGAGGCACCCCAATAGAAAAGTGGCGAGAGTTTTGAAGAAGCAGTTTACAAAGGAGGCTACGCAAATACCCAATAGATATTTGAACAGGTGCTCAACTTCATTAGTCTCCAACTAAATGATAATTAAATCCACCATAAGAAAGCACTACACATCCGCCAAAACAGCTAAAATTAAATAAAGTGTTGATTAGGTTTAGGAGAAACTGGAAATCTCACAGAATACTGTTGGGTATGTAACTGAAACAACCACTTTGGAAAAGGGTTTCACATTATCTATTGCATTTGAATACACATTTACTGTATAACTCAGCGATAGCCCTTCTATGTATACATTCAACAGACACATGGGAACATATGCACTACTAACAAACCTTTACAAATGTTACCAAAGGAATCATTTAGAATAGCCCAAAACTGAAAACAATACCTGGCAAGACAGGGGGAAAAAATTATGATATATGCATAGATTAGACATCTAACAAAATAAATATTATGAAAATACTCACAATAATGTATGTGAATCTCAATCATTACTTTGAGCAAGAAGAGTAAATAGAAACACATGAATCTAAATAAAAATTTAAAGTTTAAATTATTCTATGCCACTAGAAGTCAGAATACTGGCAACATTTTGGGAGAAGAAAGAGAATAGAGATTGGATGAGGCATGAGGACTCTTCTAGGTCCAGTTAATCTTCTATTTTTTAACCTAGTATGACAGTTTCGTGGATGTGTTGACTCTGTATTAATTCATTGAGCTGTATACTTATGATTTGTACAATTTAATGTATGCATATTATATTCCACTTAAAAATTTAAAATAAATAAATATTAAAATAAAATTGCACTACTTTATTTAGTGGAGAAGTAGGATTATGTCAAAAGGACCAACACTCAGCTTGAAGGATATCCATTGGCCAATTTTGTGAAAATTTTAACATCAAAAAGGAAAATAGTTGCAGTGGGTGGGAATAGGTTGGAACAATAAAAATCCAAGGCAGTGTGGCACCTGTGGGGGGAGTCGGGGGGTGGAAGAGGATATAGCGGGGATAAATGGTGATGGATAAAAAAGAAAAAATGAATGCAAAAAATAAATAAACAAAAATAAAAATCCAAGAGTCCAAAATGATATTTTTTAAGCCAGAAAAAAATCATGTGTCACTCTTTGGGGAAGCTATTAAAACAACTCCTTACTTTGAAAACTGATACTAATGGTAAAGATTTAAGTGTTTATATTGCTCTTACAGTAAAGAGTTATATTTCAGGACAACCCAACAACCCCAGTTCATGAAGAAAAGCTTTACTTTATAGGTATTTCCATCACCAGCTAATATAGAGGAGAAACTTGAGTCAGAAAAAAATTTCGCAAACCCTAAATGAAATAATTCAAGCAACTGTTAAAATTAATTAAATGAATATTTTATGGAGAAGTGGGCACTGACTCCCATACTCTCAAGGAGAACACGCTAACTAAACAATGGAAGGATCCAGCATCCCTTAGACCAGTGGTCAATCTTACCATCACTAATGGTGAGTCTACCTGTTACTGTGTATTTTCTGATGTGACACACCAGGAGTTACAAAAATATCACCTCAGATTTATTCTAGTCAAGCATGCTTAAGTTGAAACAATTAAAGCTGAAGATAACCTGTAGATGCAGAGATACAAACTAAGTAATTCCACAAGAAAATAATCAGACAATTCCAGAAAATTGGACATTTATAGATCAGTTGGCCCCATTCCTTCAATAAGTCAGTGTCATAGAAGGGCGTGGGGCGGTGTTCCTAGATTAAAATAAATTTAAGGTCATAACAATCAGATATAATGTGTGGCACTTTATACTGATACTGGTTTGAAGAAATCAACCCTAAATAACATTTTTAATTAACTGGGGAAATCTAAATACAATCTGGATATTATATCTAATAAAAATTTACACAAATAAAAATGTGAACACTGTTGACTGAAAAAGGTGACAAAGCAATAATATAGGAAATTTACATTTGATAAAAAAATAACATGTAAGACTAGAGGAAAATGTATTAACAATAGTGATCTCTATGTGATGGGAGTATTTTAGCCCATTTTGTCCCTCTGTATTTTCTAATTTTGCTATAATGCATACACACTGCTTTTGTATTAATAAAAAAGTGATTTTTAAATGGGCCAACATTTCTGAATAGCAAATTACTATATGTGCACTTACTAAAATAGGTAATAAGAAGGGCTCTATTGCAACTAATGACTGTGCATCATCCAGTCAATATAGATGCACCTCTTACTTTACTTTTAAGATTTAAATTATAAAACCCTGACTTTATTAGTGGCTATTAGCATAGTAGATATGTTTATTGAACTTAGAAAAGTTATATTGTATCACAGTATACTTATTTTCTAAGTTTGCTATTATAAAGTATTTTAAAATTATACATTGTTAACATTTTATATATATTTGGATATTTGATTATTTTAATCACAAAGTACACAATGCTTATTCAACCAAATATAGAGTATTTGTAAACAAAATGTAGAAATTAAAAAACTGCAGGCAAAATCACCACCCAGAAATAACTTCTATTTCAGATATGGGGTTTGTCTTTTAAATAATCAATTTCTATCTATCTATCTCTATCTATCTATCTATCTATCTATCTATCTATCTATCTATCTATCTATCTATCTATCATCTTTTTTCAAACCAGTATCAGTTCAGTAGGGTTTAGGTACATAGGTAGATAGAAAGAAAATAATAAGTAGAGATAGAGACAGAGATAGAGATGGATATAGAGATAGAGGTAGAAATAGAAATAGAGATAAAGATAGAGAAAGAAGTACAGACAGAAATAAAAGTAGAGACAGAGATAAATATGCACCCATTAGTCTACCCCATTAGTGATTTATGTCCTTAATCTCACTTATGTTTTGTCCGCTTAATCTTTCATCAGCTGACAAAAGAACATTGTAAGTTTTCTTTTAAAAATGTTTCTATTTACTGACGCTTGTACCTTATGAATTTTGTAGACATGGTATTTAATAAGTCTTTATAACAGCTATTTATGTATATTATCCACTTTATTAATATAGTGTCTGTCTTTGTCCCATTTAATATTTTCTACCAACCACGAATGAAACCTGTTTGATGTTAATATCGGAATCCTTGCTTTTCACTTCGTTTCCATTTGTCTGACATGACTTGGTGAAAAATTTCACTGTCAAGCTTTTTGAGTTAATTTTTATTACATATGAATGTTTCTTCTATACAATAAATCATTCACTTTGTTACTAGATATAATCCTGGAAGGAAACATGATTCCTCTCAGAGGTTCAACTGTAGACAAATTAAAAAGTTTGTTTACAGAAATGTAGGTAGGGTTTAAAAAAGACACCAATAATAAGAGGTAGAGAGAAATGCTCAGGAACAAAGAGACACACTAAGCACAGGAAGCTATAAAGAGACAAGAGAAAAAGTGCCCACAGAGCCAAGTGAATACTGGACTTGTGTCCCCATATAAGACCATACAGCAGGAGCCATAATATGGAGAAATGCAGCAGGAGGCACAGCCCCAAAGCAGGAAGGAAACAGGAAACAAATATGCCATTGTCTCTCCTCCTAACTCAAACCCTGCAGCAGCCTCCAATCAAGTCATTCAGCTTGAATTCAGCCCACAAAGGAAGTGGAAGATGTAGCCTGCACAGTTCTGCCTCCATGACCACAGAGCAGGTTAGAGAAGAAAAGAAAATAGATCCGGGAAGCAAATAGAAAAGTACCGGAACTCTACACCCACTCAGCATCCATTTTTGCCTTTTGCTAAGATTAAGAAAATTGCATCCCCAGCACAGGAGGAACCACAGTTCTATTGTGACTTAAATTGTCACAGGGTGTCAGCAATTCATTCACATTCCCAGCAGGAACCTAAATTTTAATGTTACCCATCATCAGTACTCTTCATACCAGACATCAATGGAAAATGAGAGAAAAGAAACGACTGATTAACATAAAATATGTTAATGAGTTGCTCCTGTTCTTGCCTTTGGTCATGAGGCCAAATCTGAGCTTCATAATTTCCCTTTTCTATCATCCATTCCATGTTCAAACTACATTTTGCCAAATTTCTGCAGGATGGGAATTTTTGTCTTATGAGATGAGCCAAATCTTAATTTCATAGGATCAGAGTCCTTGGTGATCCTGTCTATTTGGTGGCCATTGTATTTCATGGACTGTTTTTTATGGGACATGTAAGTGCTAAAATGCTCCAAAGTGAACCTCTTGGATTCCAGACCAGTCCTTCTAGCCCAATTTACCCTTGTTAATCAGAATTAATCACCCCAGCCAGTAGAGTAAACTTTATTGTTGTCAGTTAGGTCAATGGCGTTTAGGAGCTAAACATGACAAGGGTGTAATTTGAAACGCCAATTTAATAGAAACATAGCTATATTTCTTGGCAGGAATATTTCTTTCTTTAAAAAGCAGAACCTCCAAGCCACCAAGTACAAGGTTCAAAGTAAACAAGCAAATTTTGTAAATAGGATATTAGGTAAAATAATAAAATAGATTCCTCTCAATTCTACCTCTTAGCTCCTGGGCCTGCATATTCCGGCTTTTGGAAATATGGCACCATATATTGACTGATGGGTTCATCTGTTTGGCCAGCACCACAATTTCAAACAATATTTTCTCCAAACTGGAACTGTAACTGAGCCTCCAGGAGGCCATTCCATCATTCCTATCAGGCCAGCTGCTTATTGGTGATGGGACATGTGGGGAAATGTGAATTTCATGGTCATGGATCTATTGTGACAATTATTTTGCTATAAAATGAGTTTCCTGATCAAAGGCAATGTAGTGTTGGACATGATGGCAATAAATAAGGGAGTCTATGTGGCCATGTATGGTAATACTGGTAGAATCATTGAAGGCAGGGGAACAGGAAGCCATTTCCAGAATGTGTATCTGTTTCTATGTGGACAAATCATCGTTTATTCCATAATGTAAAGAGTTCACCGGGTGATATTCCATCCCTATGGAATGGCGCCATATCAGGAGCTCAGCATTGCCTTTGGAAATTGGCTGGTTGGACACTCAGTAACAGTAGCTAGATCAGGCTTGCTAAAGGGTAGTCCATTTTGTTGAATTCACGTATACCGGCCACCCATGCTATCATGGTTACTTCTTAAATGGTCTCATTAAGTAAGTACCAGGGTCACTGGGAAAAGAGATTCATAGACATCCATTTATGGCAGAGGTCATACACCTGACTCATCTGATGACTGAGCACCTTCTCTTTAGAGGATTCTCAAGGTGAATAAAAATGTGGATTGAAGGAGATCTGGCAAATAAGCGGGAGTAAATTGTAGCTGTCTCGGTAACCTGCTCATTCAATATGCTCATGACGCCCATACCTGTTCAGACTCAGTCTCATACATATAATTTCCATCTAATAACTTGTAATGCTAATGTGCATGCACAACTTTAAGATTTAATAACTCAAATAACAGCCGGCTGGTATGAACACTTCAGTTCACACCTGGTGTCCCATATTCAAGTATTTTATTTCTTCCTGGGACCAGCAGAAAGCCAGAAACTGCTTCTAAAACAGAGAAAAATATTTGACAGAAAAGTGCATGGCTCTATAAAATCCTAGGCAAGTGAACTGTGATCCTCTTCTAGGTGCTCGCTAGAAACTCGAAACAGCATCACTCTCAGCCACCTGGGATACTGCCCACATGGCGGTGAGCTTGCAGGAAGGGGAGCTTAAAGAAAGTGCTCTTCTGCATGGTGGGCAAGGTGCAGTTTCTGGGCATTCTCTATAAAACAGGATCTTCTTATATAACTCTCTTTGTAATAGCTACTATAGCAGCCAGGTCCTTGTGAGAAATAGAATTCTGCGTCAATGGTCCAGCACAGAGACTTTCCTGAAGGGACTAATTACCTCAACATGAGCAGGATTTAGGGACTCAGTGAAGGATGATGTAACACCCAAAGATCAGAAACAGTAAAAAGCTGTCACCATCCCTAGATCTGAAGGGACAAGGGATATAAATAGCATTACTTAATCCCATGAAGAGCCAGTGCTATAGAGAAAGGTTCTGTGGTAGAAACTGCACTCATGCAGAATCAGGAAGGGAATACAGAAGAAATGTCATGATTTTTCTCTTTTCTCCACTTGTCTCCTTCAAGTGCCTAGAATTAACACAATTTGACTAGGAGCCAGCTGGCAGAGGAACCAAGTCTGAGGAGTTTGCCTCCTGGAGCACAGAACAGAGAACAGAGGTTGGAGAAGGAACAGGATAATCCACACATTTTTTCTTGTCCACTATGTATTTTTTCTTTCATTGTTAATTTTATTTCATTTACATGTAATAACAATGAAGATACATTTAGTTTGAGTTTTGTCATCTTATGTAATGATTTCTGTTTCCAGTGGTTTCATTTTTTTACATTTCCTGAGCACATACATTTGTGTTTGTTTTCCACCAGAGTATGTATCTATGTGTGTTATGTACCAGTTACAAAGGTTACTACTAGAAGAAATAAAAACTGACTTGTTAATTTGCAAATATACACAAAGTAGAGATGCACCATATGAATGCTTAGGCAAACTCCGAAGGGCTGAGTGCCAAAGCCATTGTTCACCTGAAGTTAAATATTACAATCCGAGAATAAATCTGAACTTTTATCATATTCAATTGTGATTGAAATTTTATTAAAATTTTAGTAACCAGAATTATAAAGCTTGATGTTATAGTTCAGGACAATAATTTCTTAGCACTGTCAGCTGCTGGATTGCTCCTGTGCTCACTACAGAACAAGCGGATGCTAATTTGGCTACTTTTTCCGATTATCATACTTGCAATGATGCTCCCACCATATTATAACATGTACTTTCCCTGTAATATTAAAGGACTTAGGCTCAGATTGGAAGATTCTGGATCCTGAAAATGTGGTTGATGGTGATGATGCAGCTTCACTGGGCCAATCCCAACCAAAGCTTTGCAAACTGATGGTATTTTCAGAAGCAGAATGAAAATTGTTATCCCGACTTACATTTTTTATTTCTATATTTGCCTTCAATGGTAGTTGCTCCATAAAAAGCACTTGAGAATATTTGTCTGTAAGTCTCAGCTTTTAAAATATGGCAATGGAAGAATGAAATTGGCTTTCAAGATAGAACAACTGTCTCTGAAATTTCAGCAGCATCTAAACTTTGAGTATGCCCACTAATTTCAGCAACTTCTCAGTTTAGGATGACAGGAAGATCTCCACAGAAGTCTCCTATGAGAATAATGTGTATTCTCAAATAAAAAAAAGAAATATGTATATTCTAAAGGCATATTGTAGTGGTTATTTCCTCAGAAAGTTCCAACAAACAAACTAATTTCTCTGCAAACAACAACTAGATGTCAGTAAGTTCTGCTATGCAAAGTACTGTTATTAAGGCTTGGTCCAGCAGACATTTTAATATGTAATTGTTGCTGATTCACCTTGTATAGGTTCATAACAAACCAGTTTCAAAATTGTATGCATGTCACGTACTGTTGTTAGCTGAAATTTTTAAGATTTCACCTTGACAAAATAACCTTAAAAAGTAAATATTCATATGCTCATACTAACTCTGAAAGTTTCCAGTATCATTGGTCACATCCAAGTTCAAGGATGCCAGAAATGATGTAGAGTAGGTTTGTCTTATTTGGTCTCCCAAAGTTTAAGTCTAAATGTAAAGGTGCATGGAGATTTGGGCCAATACAGAGGGTAAAGCCAAATGTTGGTGCATTCTGTCTGTGTGTGTATGCGCGCGAGTGCACGTGTGCTCACGTGCATGCTTACTTGTGTGAGAAAAGAACTTTCCAGGGCCCTGGAAAAGTCGTGCTAGCCTGCTCAGGAACACATGGGCACTTACACTGTCTTTATACACTTGAATATACTGGTTCATGGGCTAATACTCTTTTGCAGAAAAAGATTATAGATTAGTAATAAACACCAAAAAATTAAATGAGGTATTATTGAAAGTTCACTGCCTATTATAATGAGCAAAATCTCAGAATAATGGTTTTATGGATGATCTGATGGCCATGTTAATTTTTTCCATTAGATAGGGAAGGGGGTGCTTTCTTCTTTTTTGTGAATTTGGGTCTTTGTTGTAAATCTGCACATTTCTGTACCGTAAGAGAAAACCAAAACCAACCAGAATCTAACTTTTCAATCTAGTCAAGAGTTTACTTTATTCACCCAATTACAATGTGGATCCTCTATAACACCTATTCATAATTACTCTCAGTCCATATTTTCTCCATTATGTCGAACTTCCAGCCATCAGCTGTTGGTTTACTGTAAAAGCTAATTTTATGATTGTAGAATTAATTATTGAAATATGGATTCCCTACTTTATAGACTCATAAAATTTATATTCACCTCTGCATGTCATTGATTATTCATCTAGACCAGGGGTCAAAAAAAGGTGGAGCATGTTTCACATGTAACCATTCACCACCTCTCTTGCTTCCTTTTGCTCACTAGTGAAAGAAGCATTAGGAAGCAACATGAGGAAGAGGGCATAGAACTGGAAAATATTATATATGATCCACTCCTTGAAAAGGCAGTGTAATGTCCTACAGGAAGATTCCACCCTCAGATTTTCATCTGTACATCATAACTAATCTAACTCTTCCAGTTACAAGAGGCAAAACTTCCTTTATTTCTGTTGTCACATTGTTTATCTTGAAAAGGAAAAGGAAGGGTCATGTAGTAAGACCTAAGACCATAGTCTCACAATAATCTGTATGATCATATAGGATAGTGTGTTTCATGATTTTAGATGTCTTAAAAACTGGACAGCAACTGCAGAATATTTGATGTAAGGTATAGGAACCAGGTGATATGAAGAGCAGATAAAGTAATTAGAAATGTTTCCCCTCAAAGAAAGATTTTAGGGTAATATCAGAGCTGTCTTCAAATAGTTGAAGGCCTGCCAATAGGTGACCATGGCGACAAATTTTATACTGCCTTAATGGGTAGAGAAAGGAATGGTGGCAGAAATTTTATGGTTGCAGATTTGAACTACTACCAGTAATTAATGATAATAATTAGAAATAAATTGCTTGAGGGAGTTAGAGACACAAACAGAGAGGGATCATAATAGACTTTTATGGTGAGAGATGCTGTAGAAGAAATGTGGGCATTGAACGGAGAGTTAGACTAATTAAGCTTTATTGACCCCTTCAATTCTGATCTGTAATTGTATAAAATTATACTGATATTTAATGATCATGGCATTTCCTTCTTACTGGTTGGGCTAACTGGAGTGAAGACAGCGCATGAAAATGTGATAATATGACAATTACTAGATCTGGAGTTGAAAACTTGGGGCTTGATTTCCAGTTCTATCACTGATTTCATATCCAGAATTTTAAAAAATTAACTTGCATTGAATCCATAGATTACTCTGGGTAGTATGGATATTTTAACGATGTTAATTCTACCAATCCATGAACACAGTATTATTTTTCCACTTGTTTATATCTTTTTCTATCTCTTTCTTCATAGTCTGGTAGTTTTCTGAGTAAGGGTCTTTTACTTCCTTGGTTAAATTTATTCCTAAGTAAGTATCTTAAATTTTTTTGTTGCGCTAGTAAATGGGATTTTTTTTTTTTTTTTAGTTTCTTTTTCTGAGAGATCATTGTTGGTGTATAAAATTACCATCAATTTCTGGGTGTTAAATTTGTATCCTGCTATACTGCTGAATTCATTTATTAAATTTTGTAGTTTTTTGGTGGCATCCTTAGGATTTTCTACATACAATATCATGTCATCTGCAAATAATGACAGTTTTGGTTCCTCCTTTCCATTTGAACGCCTTTTATTTTATCTTCTTGTCTGATTGCTGTGGCTAAGACTTCAAGCACTATGTTGAATAAGGGTGGTGAAAGTGGACACTCCTGTTTTGTTCCTGTTCTTATGGGCAATGCTTTTAGTCTTTACCCACTGAGTCTGATAACCTAAGAAGCCAAAAATACTAATCAGAAAGAATATATGCACCCTTATATTCATAGCAGTGTTGTTTACAATAGCTAAGATCTGGAAACAGCTCAGATGCCCATCAGTAGATGAATGGATTAAAAAAACTGTGGGACATTTACACCATGGAATTCTATACAGCTATAAAAAAGAAGGATCTCTTATCCTTTGAGACAGCATGAAGGGACCTGGAGAGTATTATGCTGATTGAAATATGCCAGTCAGAAAAAGACAGGTTATCACATGATCTCACTTATATGTGGAATCTAATGAACAAAATAAACTGATGAAGAAAATAGACCCAGAGACACTGAAGCATGGAACAGACTCACGTATATCAGGGGGAAAGAGGTTGGTGGGAAGAGATTAACCAAAGAATTTATATGCATATACGCATAACCCATGGACACAGAAAATAGTTTAGTGAAAGCCTGGGGAGGGAGCAAAGTGGGGCAGAGGGGGTTAATGGGAGGGAAAGGGAGGACATCTGTATTACTTTCAATAATAAAGATAAACTTTTTAAAAATTATGGTATCTCAATTTTAAAAACTGGATCCACTCATTAAACTGTGGACCAAAATCTGTGTATGTTACCCTATGTAAATTAAACTGAATTTTTAAAATTAAAAATTAATTTATCTGGGTCTCAATATTCCTTTAAAAATAATGATAACTATACACAAGGTTTTTATGTGGGTTAAGTTAAATATTTAAAGCAGCATACCCTTAAAGATGACTAATGTGTACAAGATAGTGTTACAAGCTGAGACTCAAAGAGGAGAATGAGGCACGTGCAGACTAAAATTTTGCTAGGGTTTATAAATCATAAAGACATCACTATAATACAACATGGTAAATGTTATAATAGAGGTAAATTAAAAAGTGTTTTATGAACAAATGATGTTGGGAAAGTCAGGTTGGTTTGGGAACTGAATTAGGAAAAAAATGCAGAAAAGAGGTACCAAAAATCCCATAAGATAAACAGAATGTAGGCACTATGCAAAGAATACATCAAAAATATTCACTCTGATTAAAGGCATAAAGGTAAATAAGAGTCTGCCCTAAGCTTCCCCCCACCAAAAAAAAATTATAAGCCATACCTGGTAAATAGTCAAGAGTAAAGGCTGATTTGACTATGTATTTGAAAACTTTTAGTATGGTGCATGGCAGATAGCAGGTATATAATATATGCTCTTTTAAAACCAGAGTGTTTGAATTCTCGCTCTGTTCATAACAAAATAATGGACTTCAGACTTATTCCCCTGCAATAAACAACTACAAAAAGAGACACAATATATAAAGCAACAGTATATAAGCATTGTACAACAAGCAGGACAGAGCTGTGGTCCTTAAAGTGAACCCCACACTGAAAGCAGTGCTTTCATATATGGCTACTTTCAAAACTGCAAGACAGGAAGGAGAAACCCAAACAGATGGGGGGACCACTCTGTAAAGCACATCATTTTCTAGCCACTTTGCTGTACATATGAAACTAATACAGAATAATACTGAATGTAAACTGTAATTAAAAAATAAAATAAAAATTTTAAAAGAAGAAAATCATTTTTAATTTAAAAACAGATAGCAGTCAGGCAAAGAAGACAAATATCACATGATCTCACTTATATGTGGACTCTAAAGAAATTAATAAGCTGATGAGCAAAACAGATTCAGTGACATGGAAGCATGGATCAGACTGAGGAATCTCAGAGTGAAGGTGGGGGTGGGTGGGTGGGGAGAGATTAACTAAAGAACTTATATGCATATATGCATAACCCATGGACACAGACAATAGTGTGGGGAAAGCCTAGGGAGGGGAGTGGGTGCAGCGTAGAAGGGGTCAATGGGGAAAAAAGGGGACATCTGTAATATTCTGAACAATAAATAAATAAATTAATTAATTAATTAAATAAAATAAATAAATAAATAAAAAGAGATAGCAGTAATTTTTCTGGATAGAGAAATAGGTTGTAGGGGGAAGCTGAGGTGGCTGGAATTTATGAGGAAGGTTTCAGAGAAGAAAGAGCTGTAATGAGGAGATCCAAAAACCTACATACGGCTCTTGTTCATTTATTGAGTGAATACTAAATTGTGCATGCACAGAGTAAGATTTCACAAGGCCAGGCTGAGAAGAGTTACTAAGCACCAATAAGTGGAATGGAGATTCCACTGGCTGTGCGATGCCGAGAGGCATTAGAGTTACCACCAGCCACAGGGAAGAGATCTCATTGAGCATTCCCAGGTGTTTAAGTGAGAACCAGAAGAGTCATGCCTTTGAAGTAGGGCTAATCTAGCCTTATCAGAAGAAATGCTCTAAAATCAGCCTTTAAAAGCTTGAGACAAACCTTAACTGGATCTAGCTGATCTGACAGTAAATTAATTGCCTGCTCAGAACAAAATTCAACACAATTTCATAGAAGAAAAAATCTAGACTCTCAATAATATAGTATGGAAACTATCAAGCATAAAGTAAAAATAATTTTCAAATATGCAAAAGAAGAGGCAGGAAATCTGTGACATACCCAGAACAAACAAGCAATAGAAACAGGCCTGCAGATAACCAGGATGTTGTTAATATCAGACAAGCACACAACAGGTATTAAAATATGCCAAAGATTTAAAGAAAATATAGAAAACTGGATTTAGAGGATTACCATCACAGAAATAAAAATTTTTAAATCTTCAATGTAGCCACCAGGGAAGAAACATAACAAAAAAGGGAATGATGATAAAGAACACTACTAATTCTCATCAGAACAAATATAAACCAGATGACAATTGAAAAAAATATTTTTAAGAACTGAAAAGAAATAATATAGCATTCCACAATTATTTGCCTAGTAAAAATAACCTTCAAAAGTAAAGGTAAAGTGAACATATTTATAGATTAAAATAAAACATGAGAGAATTTGTTAGCAATGGAACAGCACTAGGAAAAATGTAAAGGTTTTTCAAGCAGAAGGGTAGTGATACAAAATGTAAACTCAAATCTACTAAACATAATGAGTGCCAGAAATGGGGAATATGTGGATAAATAAAAAAGATACTCTTGTTTCCTAATTTATTATAAAAACAAATGACTAATGAAAAATAATATATTGTGGGGTATATAACATTATATAGAAATAAAATGTATAATAGATGTATCACAAAGGACAGTGAGGAATAAATGGAAACAACCACACTGACACATGAGTGTGTACGAACGTGTACCTGGCCTTCTTAAGTGTGTCAATACCCCCAAGTTTATATCTCTACTTGTGGTGACAGTGCCAAAGTGACAGGGACAGAGAAGAGCAACCCTCTCATTATTGGGATAAGTTTCAAACACTGTTTCAAGACCACAAGCACAACAAAAAATTTAAAAATACTTATAGGGTTTCAAGGCATGGAAATGCTAAGAAATTGGAGAATATTACTAAGGATCATTGTCCTTTCTTTTCAGTAATGGATTCAAAATCCCACCCCAAACTCCCCACTCCCATGAGACAGCATTTGCCTCCTGAAACAGTTCACAGAGCTCATCTGGTCAATGACTCTGTGGACGTCTACTGAAAGTTGTCTTAGAATTTTTGTTGTTTTCAATTATTGCTGGAAAAAATCATACATGTTTCAGGTTAGTAGGAAATTCCAGTCTTTCCCCAAGGTTCTATAAAAATACTTGCAATAACAGGAAACTGATCTTTTTTTTTTTTTTTTTCAGAGATACCCATTTGAATTAACATTAATCCCTCACTCATGTCTTGCCACGTAATGAATTCAAATTATAAATGTTAGGTGTTAGTTGACAACTGGTTCTTAACAGCCTATCACTAGCTAGTGCTAGGAGTCCCTGGGTAGGAAGGTGAAACACAACAGCAGATGTTTTCCTTAAGCAACAACAGCAACAGTGAGGAATAAAAAGTTTCAATAGGGAAATACATGATTTCTATTATTCTTACCTAATTGTTTTAGGCTAATGCCACATTTAGTAGCTGTCATGTCTAATGATCTTCGTCAGAGAACCTAATATAGCCAAGAATGTTTTCTCAAAATATACAGTCTTTACACCTTGGTGAAAGATGAGTTTCCATGACTAGCTGGAGGAAAGGTTTTCGGAGCCCTAAGACTCCTCAAGCTTATTTTGTTCTCTGAATCTACTCCTCTCCCTCCTGAAATGTGATAAAAGTACTGGAGAGCACTTCTGGTAGGACAAAGAAGGCAAAAAATGAAGAGTGTATTATGATAAATTGCTTGTACTAGTTTTGAAACCAAGTACCTAAAGGGTATCTTTATCCAAAAAATTGTATTTAGCCTAGAAAAAAAACAAATCATGAAAGTTCACATTTTACTCACAAGATCTGAAAGTTACTTGCTTAGTTATTCCTGGGTGAGAAGATGAGCCCTTCTAAAATATCTGTAGATTGACTACAGTTATTTTGTTGCCAAAAACAAGGAGAAACTTAAAATCTGTTATAGGAGTGTCTTCCTCTTAAGAAGTTTCACTTTGCTTGGCTATAAATTAAGTACTGCTTAGCTCTGGGTATTTAAATTATTGGTGACAGTTTGAGAAAAAGTCCTTAACTTTTTGCATTTGATCAGTTAGCTTAATGTATTCAAGTATCCTATTTTCCCCAAGCTCTCAAAAATTTTTTCCCCCAAGATTTATTTTTGAAAGTCCACTTAATTAATTAAAAGTTCAGGTTTTATCTTGTTTCTCAGTGTTCTAGAAAAAAAAAAAAAAAAGGATACAAATATACTGATTAATATCAGGGTAATTTCTGCTCGTGATGATAGTTTTGATTCAGATTTTTATATTATTATGGGAATCTAATTACTGGACTCATTATAATAAAAGTTTGAGGTGTAAGTTCTATTAAAAAACATTTAAGGAGAATTGTTTGAAAAACGTGGAGGTGGTACCAGCTTATCAGACTGGTTACCTACCTAAGAGAGACAAAAACCTGTGTATCAAAGGAATAAGAATTCAAAGTATTTTCCAGATAAATAAGTAGCATAAAATCCCATTTCTTTGACACTATATACAATGTATCAACTATAAAAGATACACTGATTGAATACATAAGAAAATGTGAGAAAATCCTAGAAAAGTGTTTTATCGATTTTGAAAACCTAGCTCTGTAAATATTACACAATGAGTATTTCTTTTCAGCAATGTCACCAAATTTATAAACTGGAAGGCCTAGCAATTATTTTAGAAAATGACAGTAGTTCCTTAAGTTAAATTAATCACATTTCATATGTTTTCAATCTTTCTGGATAACTTCAAGTTTATATGCATATACCCATCAAAATAAAAACAGAGGCTCAATTGGTAGTTTATGTTTCTGGGCAGGTAATCTAAAAATATGTCTCCCTCTAAATTCAATATGACTGCTTAAATAGATGCATCGCGCATTATTCTAAGAAAAATGGTGATGAAATACTGTCAAGCCCAGAAATAATAAAGATGATGGCATACTTGTTCTCAATAACAAAAAAATTGAAAAGAACTCAAATGTCCAAAAGTAAGAGAATGAATTGTTTTTAAATGTGATACAACGAAAGAACTGAAAAGTACTCATAAATACTACAAGAAAAGTAATGAGCTACTGCTACATGCAAGGACATGCAAGAATCTCCACAATACTCTGAGCAAAACAAACTCAGACTCAAAAAGTACATACCGTATGACCATATTCCATGAAGATTTATAATGGGTGGCATCAGTCTAATAGTGATAGAAATTAGATCAATGGTTGAGGGGTGGTGGGAATTGTTTACAATATGGTATGTGACATTTCTGAGGTGATAAACATGTTCTATGAAATGCTGACAGGGGTGTAGGTTACTCAAGTGTATGCTTTTGTCAAAAGTCTTTGAACAACAACTTAAGGTTTATGTGTTTCACTGTATCCAAAGTATACTACAATTAAAAAGAAGGAAAAAGTAGTATTTAAAAACGTGGGAAAATAAAACTCTACACATTAGTCTAAAAAGCCAATAATTTCTGATATCCCTCTTTATTAATATGGTTTTTGTTTTTAATGGTCTAGATTTTCCCATAGTATTGTGCTTCAGCCCAGATAGTGAATTTTTAACAAAATGCAGATTATAAATTTCAGCGAGGTAATGGCCAAAAAGTAGACAACAGATTAAGCACCAGATTATCATTTGTGGCACACACAATAGCCCTCAAAGATAGCTGAGTTCTAATTCCTAGAGCCTGTGAACATGGCAAAAGAGACTTTTGTAATGTTATAAATTTGTAATGTTACAAATTCTAAAATAGGAAGATTAGCCCAATCATCCAAGTGGGCCCAAGCTAATGACAGGAACCCTTAAAAGCAGGGAGCTGTCTCCAACTGGAGCAGGAGATGTGGAAGGAGAAATTGGAAAGACTCCAAATGAGAGGATCTGATAAGCTATTGCTAGTTTTCAGACTTAGTGGCTCACTTGGGAATGCAGGAGTCAGGCCTCCAGGTGCCAAAGGCGGGCTCCTGCAAGAATCACCAAGGAAAGATCTTCAACTTCACCAGAGAGTGGGAATGGGGACCTACAAGGGCAGACTCTGTCAACAACCTGAATGAACTTTGAAGCCAATTCCTACCCAAAGCTTCCCTGACACCTTGGTTTGGAACTTGTGAGATCTCTGACCCACAGAACTGTGAAGTAATAATTTATATTGCTTAAGCCATTAAGTTTGTTGTAATTTATTATGGTGGCCATAGAAAACTAATAAAATATTTCAGAATGAGACTGAAACGTGAAGGGATCTCGATTTCCAGGAAGGTTAAACATCATTATCTCATAAATCTTGTAAAAACAGGAAATATCTGAGGATAAAATAAATAACATCTTTTACATTTATATTTAATTTGTATGAAATTCTGCTACATTGCTTCTGTTAGCCAAAACTTTTTTAGTTTTCCTAGAGCTTCTCATGGCTGGTATTAAAATCCTCTTCATGGCCTAGCTGGCGTGACTCAGTGGTTGAGCATCGACCTATGAACCAGGAGGTCATGGTTCAATTCCCAGGCAGGGCACATGCCCCAGTTTCAGGCTCCATCCTCAGTAGGGGGCGTGCAGGAGGCAGCGGATCAATGACTCTCTCTTATCATTGATGTTTCTATCTCTCTCGCCCTCTCCCTTCTTCTCTCTGAATCAATAAAAATATATTTTAAAAATAAAAATAAATAAAAAATAACAATAAAATCCTCTCCGTGTATAAATTTTATTCTCAGTAAAATTTTGAGTATGTGGATATACTTGGCATTTTAACTTCATCTATATGCAGGAAATTTTTTTAAAGTCCAAATTCTTCTTTTGACTGCTTTAGTTATACAGGGGGAAATGATGAAAAATATAAATAATTTATTTGGAAATCAAACCAAGATCATCAGGTACGGCCTTGAGGCCTGTTTGTCAACCTTGAATCATTTCGGGAGAATTTGTTTCACAAACTGGCACCAGTAGTCATTGAAAAATAACTATATCTAGTTAAAATAAAGCTTTCCCATTCTCCATCCCTGTCACCATATTTAGGTGCTGCTCTTCATCAAAAGCCACTTCCTATGTTCAATATCTCTTTTTGCCTGTGATGGGCACTTGTTCACGCTGGGCAGAAGTGAACAGTTAGAAACTAAACCACACACGCACTCCCTGGGTCACCAAGGGGGTAAGTTTCCATCATTATTTGAGACTTTAATGTTTTGGGTTTTTTTAATCTGATTTTACCTCAAAAACCTCTCAAGAGATGACAAATACAAGTCTAACTGCTGGAAAAGGAATGTTTCCAGAGTCATTATTCAAGACACTAACTTAAATGAGAAATCTTTTAAGTTCTTTAACAGAGAAACATGTTCTTGTTGGAACATTAAATAATGGTTTATTTGCTCCATGATTACAACAAGCCCCAATGGACAAGTCTGCTATTTATCATTTAAAAAAACAGGATAACAGTTGCAGAAGAACACCTGAATTTATTGGCTTTAATTAAATGTGTTTGTTCTATACTGATGTAATTTAAACACAATCCACAGAAAAGATCTATTGCATTGTTAGTAACTGACTTGCCTGTCCACATAAGGATATTCATTTTCTACTGCAAATAAGCCTGATAAATATAAAGAAAACAATAAACTCTTTGATAATGTTATTTTTTTATTTTAAAGCAAAAATTTTAACACATTTGCTCTTCATATCTTCTTTGTTCTTAAATCGGACATTATTAATTGCATTCTGTTAGTAATTCCTTTTCAGATACTGTTGTTTTTTTTAACTGAACTTAAACAATAATGAATAAACTGTCTTACTATTTATGTATTGGGTTCCTATATCAGTATCTGAGAATCAGTGTAAAATTTCTTCAAAGCAATGCTTATTGTTTGTTTATTTATTTATTATATATATTTTTAATCCTCACCAGAGGATAAGTTTAGAGAGAGGAAGGGGGAGAGAGAGAAAAAAAAACATTGATCAGTTGCCTCCCATACACCCCCCAACCAGGGATTGAACCCACAGCCTTCTGGTGTAGGGGCAATGCTTCAACCAACTGAGCCACACTGGCCAGGGCATAAATTATTTTTAATTAATTATATTAATTATATAGTCATTTAAAATATAAGTTTCATTCATTAAAATTTTGAACAAATGCTTATGTGATTGGAAAACAATTTAAGAACTGCGGCTTATATTTTATTCCACAAATATAACATGAGGGCTGTTTTGCTAGAGGTCATTTAAATTATAGTTACAGATAGTTCTTATTTTATGTAAATGCCTTTTTATAGCCTGTGGACTGAGAACAGACTTAGAGAGTAAAATAAATGTTTTCTTTTTCCTCCCCTTGTTTCTCTTTACAAGACCTAAAAAATACTTGAAATTTTAGAAACAGCAATACAAATTTCTGAAATTGTATGCATCATCATAACAATGTAACTGAAAATCAGGGTTAAGATCAGGAATCTGAGTGGGTTTAATAATCCTATTGGTTACTTCCCTCCTCCTATTATAGGTGACCAATGAACACCTTCCTTTTGTTATGGTTGAAGTATTAAATTGCTTTTAAATTTAACTAGGCCAATTCCAAATGCAGAAGCTCTAGCACTAAGGTCTATATAACACATTTGTGATCATAGCAATAAAAGACAGGTGGACAAGTAATTCAAAAAATTTTTTCAGTTCTATCTAATAGAACTAAATGATACATTATAGGGACCATATAGAATGCTAACTCTTTAGTATCAATTTGAGAAATGGCGAGCAAAAAAGAAGAAAAATAGTATTTATTAAGGGCATGCTGTGGGCTATGCATGTGATGGATTTTTTTGAACATGATATGTATTCACACGGGACCCTTATAAAATTAAAAATTATCCCCATTCTTAGGGAAGAAAATTGAAAATCAGACAAGTAAAGTAATTCATCCCAGGTCATAAGTGGAATTTCTATCCTGATTTGTCTATCCCAATGCCCATTATCTGGCTTTCTAGAAGACGGGGAACAAACTGATGACAAGAAAGTAAAAAAAAAAAGGCAGTGAATCTCTAAACTCTGAAATGCACTCGTGGGCATATGGAGACATCTTTTTGGAACTAACACACTGAGCATGTAGCCTTCTTCCGATACCCTTTACCATTTTATTTATTTATTTTTGGTGGTAAGCTCTAGAGAAACAGAAAAGTGAAAGGTCTCATCTGCCCATTAAATGCTCCTAAGTGGTTATTTCCAGGTCTGGTGCAGTCTCTGATCTAGGGTGAGGCAAGTGACGTCCTTGCCTCAGGTGAAAAGTAAGAAGGTGCCAAAAACTCAGTAATCAAGGTAAATAATATTTTAATGCAGTATTTTATTAAATCAAAGTTAATGTAAAAATATTCCATGATGAGCAATATATCGATATGTTTAAAAGACAAAATTAATATTACTGATTTTTCCTTTTGCTTCAGGCTCCCCTATGTCTTGGCATGGTACCCTTATAGATCCTGTTAGGCAACTAAGAGTATTTACCAGAGATGATGGGTAAAAATGCTGAATCAAAGGATACATGCATTATCAATTCACATTATTATCATATTTAATTACTCTAACTACTTTTTTACATTTTAATGAATTTGAAATTATAATGTGTCTCCCAGAGGATCCTATATCACAATCGCTGGTAGTGAGGCAGCAGTCCCTATACAAAATACAGATGCTGTATTATGGAACTGTACACCTGAAACCTATGTAATTTTATTAACCAATGTCACCAATAAATTAAATTTAAAAAAATTTGGCATCTGAGATTATCATACAGGAAAACAATTCAGAGGTAATTACATGCCTAATGTGCAAATCAATAACACACTGGTCTAATGTGTGACTCATGAGATTAGTGTTGTATAAATGTGAGCGAAAGAAAACAATCAGGAGCCAAAAGTGTGTCTTATCACAGAAACTACATAAGTTTGTATTTCCACAAAATTCTAAATAGTACTGATTAAACCAATATGCACTCAAAGCAGCAACAGTCACCATGTCCAGCTTGTGTGAGGAAGACCACAAATTCAATTAACTCAAATTTAATACCCCTAATAGTCCCAATTTGTCAGTGAATGAGCATGTAGGCCTTTCCCTAGAAAATTCTTAAAACAGTCTTTTACTGAATTTTTTAAACAGTATGTAGGAAAAAAGCCCGGAAACAAGAACATAGTCAAGGCAAGGATTTCTAAAATGCAATTAAAAAATTATTAAAATTATAGCACCAAACTATTTCTTTTCACAATTATAATGTTCTCTCAAGTTTTCAGATCATCTTCTTGCTATATTTTTTTTTTTAATTTTTCAATTTCTAGACACTGATGCAATTTTTATTTGGGAAAACTAAGCTCTGTAACAATATTCGTCAATTATGGCCATAGAACCAGAAATGTTAAAACAATTCTAAGATGTAAATATTGGAGTCATAACTAAATCTTTTCATTCCTTATTGAATTAAAGATTGTAGCTTTTATTGCATTCCAATTAAAATGGAAGTAAATGAATATTTTTAAGAAATGCCCATTTTCAGCATTTATTTCCCTTTTGTATCTAATAAATACTAAATAGCCAGTTCACCTATGCATATGTAACTGCTCAACACTTTCCAAGAACAACTGTTTCATTCTGACAAATAGGCAAATGACACAGATATGCCTTCCTTGCCTCAGTGTAAAGCAAAGAGAAAGAGACCACACTGACCAACAGTGGGAAGACAGATGACTTGTTCTTGAAGACAGACATGTAAGCTCAAGGTAGGAAATTTAGATGGACAGGGAACAGCTTCACTAGTGAAAAAAGAAACAACTTGGTGGTATGTAATGCACTTGCATGTCAGGAAAAAATAAAGTATTATGTTTTAACTTCAAAGTATCAACTATGGTACTATAGTTAACCTAAGAATGTGGGTTTTAGGGAGAACAAAGGGATTAAGAAGTCAGAGGGCTGCACTTCTTCCAGGTGTTTCCTGAGTCCTAATCAGACTAAGGCTCCATTATATTTGGGGGATCATTGCAAGAATTTTAATCAGCTTCGTTGCTCCCTTTCATCTGCTTCTTTGTTGCCTTGGAACTGGATTGATTTATTGATTTTGATTTTGATTTGTAAGAATTTCAAGAAAGATCTTTTAATGCCAGATCAAGGTATCCAATTTATAAGGTGCTGGAAATAGAGGGTGTCCCCAAAAAGTATATACACACTTCAACAGCTGATAGCTCAATTGATGTTTCTTTCTTTTCAGATTTAACCTATTAAAATAAATAATGGGCTAAAAGTGTGTATATAGCCCTGGTTTGATTCCAGTCAAGGGACCATACCTCAGTTGCTGGCTCCATCCCTGGTCCCGGTCAGGGCGAGTGCAGAAGGCAACCAACTGATGTCTCTCTCTCACATGGACGTTTCACTCTCTCTGAAAAGCAATGGAAACAATATCCTTGGGTGAGGATTAAAAAATAATAATAATTAAAAAATTTTTTTAAGTGTGTATACATTTTTTGGGGACACACTGCATTTTGTGAAGATGCAGCCATTCCACTAGGTTATTAAAATAACAGGTGTGATTTAAAGGACTGATTCCAGGTTATAAAGTGCTAGCTGGCTTAGGTCTGTCCCTTTTGAGCTTAATGAACAGTCTTTGTTCAGCTTCCAAACACTCCTTTGGTTAACAGAGCACACTATTTTCAACCAGAAAGGGAAGTTCAGTACACTTACAGCTCCTTATTGAATAGCCAATCTAGAGTCAAAATTCAGTCTATATGTCACAGGTAATTTATATGAGTGGGGGAGTTTTAGGTTCACTAGATTCTGTACTCTAGGGCACTTGTAAAAAAATGTGCTGCCAGAACATGCATGATTGATTTGGTTTCATTGTGGATACTCACAAAATCTTGATTTCCCCTGACTTCCCACTCAGCAAGCTAGTAGAGAAATGTAATAGTGACAATATCATAGCACTTTTCTCTGAGGAACTCAAAGTATTTTCCAAACATCTCTTCATTAATCCTCACAACATTCTTATGAAGTTAACCAGCAAAGAGATTATTTCTATTTTACTGTAGGGATCAAAGTCTTCCATGGGTAGGTGACATATCCAGAATTTTGTAGGCTATTAATGGAAAACCAGGATCAGAATTAGGTTTCCCATCTTGGAAAACCATATAATTTAATGTCCAAACTAGGGCACTGTGAAAGTGAAAGGGGAAATATTAATAATTATGCCAAAAGTAATAAACTGAGATATACAGAAATACTACCTATAGTCCCCTGAATGAAACAGTGACAAAGCCAAACTGCCTAGTGGAAGCTCAATGGTTTAAGACAGGAACACTGAACTTACTGGTATGGAGAAAATGTTTAAAAACATAAGTAGTAAGTCAAAGGACATGTTTCATTATTTTATTACTATACAATTCCACTACTAGTAGTTTGCTGCATTTACTTTCAATCTTATGCTGTACAATTTTTAGAAAATAGCTGAAACTTTATATTATATATAATTTAGTATTCAGAATCTTTAGCTTGACATATCAACATTTTTTCTAATTTACTAAAAATGCTTCAGAAAAATGTTTAAATGGCCATATTATGTTCCGGGATATGGATACCATAATCAACAGAGCCATAGTCAAATTATTATTTATAACTTTTTAGATTTATAAATAGTGTTATGATGAGAATGTTTAGAATGTTAGCATATATTTTAATATGTCTAATAACTCCCTTAGGATACATTTCTTCAATTGCCTCCAATTATATTGTAAATTTTCACTTAAAATTCTTTTAAATTCTTTATGCTTTAAGATTACGTTTTGGAATGATTTATTCTTTAATCCTACTGGGATTTGCTTGGGTGTCTGGTTGAAGGTAAAGGTCAGGTTCTAAAAAAACCCTATGATTACATTTATCATAGGATTATTAAAAAATCCTATGATTACATTTATCAATTCTTAATTTTTGTTTTTCAGTTTTCTATTATATTGATGTATTTCTATATTAATATTGTCTTATTTTACTTTTCATAGAGATTGTTTTGTATTCTACTTTGAGTTTCTTGGTATGAATTATTTTGTTTGATTTTGCTTTTCTTTTTTACCCACAGGAGGCATTTAATGCTATGCACAAAACTCCATAGAGCTATGGTCTCATCACCCAAATCCTGATACATAGTCCTGGAAATTTCCTAAATTCAATGAACTCTGCTCTTTCTTTTAACTTCCTTGTTAAAAGTCTCATTTCATCAATAGTCTTATTTATTGCTCTCAATTTTATAATTCTCTAGTTGACATATAATTTTTAATATTTTAATTTTTTAATACTGAGCATGATTATTTTAGTTCTTTATATTGATGAGATGGTTTTAGGTTTTCTTATCTAAATTTTGGATTATAATTTCTAGCTTGGGAGTATTTTGATATAAAGGATAAGTATTGTATAGTTTGAATTTTGTTCTGTATATAATTGTTTTGTTATTTACAGGATATTTATTGATACATTTATAAGAAAGAAAGAATAAGGGTAAATGTGTGCACTTTTAGCCTGCAAAGATTTTAGTCTTGAATTCTACTCTGAAATTGATATGGCCCAGCTGGATTTGACTTTGCTTTACATTTTCTGGGCATGTCTTTACCCATCTTCAACCCCCTCCCCCCTGACAACACTTGTACTATTCTGTTGGGCTTTAAGATTATTTTTGTAAGCATCATAGAGCAGAGACTGTGTTTTACTAATTTATTCTGATATTCTTTGCTTTCTGCTAAGGAAATAGAACCACTTGTAATTATAATCCCCTATAATATTTGCTTGTATTTTATCATGTTTTCTATGCTTTGATATATTTTATATTTTACCTAAATTTTACCTTCTGTTCTATTCTTGCAGTGGAGTGGAAAGTTTTTACATATTTTTAATGGGCTCAGTTTTATCAATAGCTCCTTGGTCCAAATATTAGAGAGTGATCACTCAGCCAGATAATCCTATAGGATTTGTGGGAGGAATGTGGGCCAGGCAGGTCTTTGTTGGGATCTTGATTCTGTGGTTTACTAGTTAGGCCAGTGGCTTCTACAATGGGATGTGTGTATGTCATGGGGTAGACAAGATCATGCAAATGGGTACTGAAAGAATTATTTAATAATTCCATTCATATTTACTTTTTAATCTGAAAATTGGGAAGTAAAATACGCTTTTCTAACATTACAATACAGACTCACAGTGGTGCCCCCAACTGATTGTTACATCAACAGGCTGTGCTTTATCAACAGCAGCTGAACCACCCTGAGGACAATGGCAGTTCCACCTTGCAGAGAGGGTGGCAATGGTGCCATCTTTTGTCTGTGAGTTTTCAGCATTTTGTGATCTATTGCAATCGATGTGTGTCAAGTTAAATATTTTTAACCTAACTAACCTTCATAAAATGATCAAGTGAATTAAGATTTCTTAAAAGATATTATATATTTAACATAACCATAGTTATCTTAGTTAAGCAACAAGAATAAGGGCAAAACTGATGCTTCTCCCTACTTTTCAAATAAGCTAGGTGCATATCAGCCTTATTTCTAAGGTCAACACTGAGAATCAAAACATATCTGAAAAAAATCAGCCAAAGTTACTTGAATTATCAAGAAAATTTTTTGAATGTATTTATCCCCATAAACTTCTATAATGAATTTATAATAAAGGAAGTTAAATAAATAATTTTAAATTATTATTGCTTCTTTCACTTTTTTTTTTTTTTTGAGAAATAAAGGAGAAGGGAGAAAGAGAAACACTGATGTGTTGTTCCACTTAAGCATTCATTGGTTGATTTTGTATGTGCCCTGACTAGGGACTGAACCTGCTACCTTGGCGTCCAGGGGATGCTCTAACCAACTGAGCTACCCAGCCAGGGCCACTTCCTTAACTCTATTTTTTTCCTTTTTATTAAATTTATTGAAGTGACATTGGTTAATAAGATAATTTACATTCAAGTGTACATGATCTCTACATTGCATGTGTGGCTACCACCCACAGTCAAATCATCTTCTGTCACCATATATTTGGCTCCCTTTTACTCTTTACTCTTCCCCAACCCCTTCCCTCTGGTAACTACCACACTGTTGTCTGTGTCTATGAGTTTTTGTTTGTTTGTTTTTCTTGTTTGTTAATTTGTTGTTTTCAGTTTTATATCCCACACAGGAGTGAAATAATATGGTTCTTAACTTTTTCTGTCTGACTTATTTCCCTTAGCTTGATATTCTCAAGGTCCATCCATGTTGTCACCCATTTTTATATTATCTTTTATAATTTCATGTAGCACATAGACATTTACAAGTTATAAACGCTGAGTTTGTATAAAATGCTTTTACTGACAGGGATTCAATGAACAAAGTTGAGGACCTCTGACATTGACCTTCTTCAGAGCCATGAATATGTTTATCTCGCTCATCATTATTAATTATGCAATTTAAGAGCATATGCTTATTGCCGTAAACTAATCCCTGAAGAGTCTTCAATTTTCTCAACTATAAATTTAAAATGCCATTTGCCACAACATGATCTTAAGACAATCATGCTAAGCGAAATAAGTCAGACAGAAAGGGTTAAGAACCATATGATTTCACCCATATGTGAGATATAAAACAGAACAAACAAAACAAAAATACTCATCAACACAGACAACAATATGGTGTTTACCAGAGGGAAGGGGGTGGGGAGACTGTCCAGGGTAAGGGGGGGTCAAATGAATGGTGATGTTAGAAGACTTGACTGTGGGTGGTGAGCACACAATGCAATCAATGTACAGACAATTATAGAATTGTATACTTGAAATTTATATAATCTTATTAACAATATCACACCAACAAATTTAATAAAATAAAATAAAAATTTTAATACTGTATATTATTCAGTAATGATTCCATGATTAAAGAAGATCTAATTCCTGCCTGGTACTATTTCTATAGTATAATGAGCAATGCTTGGTCATAGGTAGATGTTACTACATAACTTTTCTAGATATTTAAATAACATATAAATAGATTCTTCATCTCATATCTATATCCAGCTCAATGCTCACAGTTTCCAAATTCAGATTAATGATACAGCCTGACACAGTGCTGTCCATGAAAAAAATTATTCCCACAGATTACTGAGCTGCTGAGAAAATGTTCAGGAAAAATAAGCCCAAATTGATGCTGCCTGTTGACGTAATTCACTCTACTGATTTCCTCCTACATTTTAACAAGTAACTCAAACAAAAATGGGCCCCATTCAGAGATAGTAATAGACAAGAGATCACCATCGTGCGGGTGTAAAATACAGGGCTGGGCAAAGATAGGTTTATGGGAAAATAATATAATAATTAATAAATAATACAGGAATAAACTGTTTCACGTACTCACAACTGTAAACCTACTTTTGCCCCACCCTGTATGTTTCAAGTTGAACAGAGAAAAGCAACAGGGACAATATAACAATAAAAGGTAGATAAGAATACATACCACATTAATTACTATTGGGCCGCAAAGTTAATGAAAATTTGGAAGACATTTTCCCATAAAATAAAAACAAACATAAAAATTCCCAAACATTAAGGCTCCTCTTACATAAGTGATCAAAAACAACAAGGCTTAAAGCTAGTTTTTATTTTTTTACCCTGGGAAAAATTTTTTTAAAAGTATAAAGATGAAGTAGATCAAAACAATAATATGTGCATTTTAGAGATGATGTATGTATTAGTAATTGATGTTAGCATTGAAGTATTTACAGATTAGCACCTTAAATTCCAATTTTAAATGTGTAACTAAGTAATTAATTGTCTTAAGCATTGCTCTTTTTGAGTTGAAAACTACAAGGTTTACTAAGTTGACAGTATCTGTTTAACACTTAAGACGATTTGAGATTTGCGATTTTGTTTAGTTTGATTTATAGTTAGCTTTATAAAGATTAACTATTCTGGAAGGTTTTGTTTGTTAGATAATTAAAATGTCCACAAAGATAATTGAACATATTAAATTTGTAAGTGCAGTTTAAAATCTTCAAGGGAGTTTAATTAACTAAGTTGTAAATGTAAAAAAATTAATCAAAGTTCCTCTTAAAAATTATTTTTAAATGTACTAGCTCTATAAATAGAATAAGATTTTAAATTTAAACTCTAAAATTTTTAAGTTTTAAAATTTTTATTTTAATATGCTGCACACATTAATTTAAAATACTGAACTTATTGTCAATATATCTTTTTATATCAAGACACTAAAAAAAATCCCAAAATGCTCCCTGATAGCACTACTGTAAACCTCTGTAAGCCAAAGTCTTGAATAGATTTTACTCTTTATGATCTGAAGATCATGCATCAATTCTTTCTTCATGTAATTTTGTTCTTAATTTTAAACTGTTATAAATAGGTTAATTAGTCAAATAATTCTTGAAAGTTTATGTACAATGGTAATATCCCACACCTTCCATCCCTTTTCTCCCCCTCTCAAGATACTACTTTCAACTGATTTAGCATTGCTTCTGGATTTTACTTCTATATTTCTAAATAATAGTCCAATACTGAAACTTCATTACTATATTTTCTATTGGCATCATTATGACAGCTAAACATTTAACTCTCCTTCCCATACTTCCTATATAATTATATCTTAACGTTGTTTGGATCAATAGTGTTCAAATTATTATGACTAGGTTAATGCTACTCGCAGCTGACCTGTTTAGCATAAATAATTATATTTCTCTCCTACACAATATTTTCTTTTTTAAAGTTGATCATTTTCTTACTTTTGTTTTATTTAGTTTTCTATATATGCATCAAAAATGAACTCTGTGCTCGGCTCCAATTATCTAATGAGTCTATCCATACATTCAGAAGCATTAGATATTTTTATCAGAGTTTACCTTTTGAAAAAGGATTTTTCTTGGCTTCTGATTTACATAGACTGTGACTTACACATGCTCTACTCCTTTAACATCCCAGAGATTCCTTGTGCCCTATGCCCTGCTCTTTCCTCATTTACTACTCAATTTAGTGGAACATTCTGCAGTGAATTTTTGAGATACTATGCATTGGAAGTATAATTTTGGAATCTCCTGTGTAGAAAATGCTTTTTATTATTTTCTCATATCTGATTGATAGTTCAGCTAAGCATGTCATTCTACATTGGAAATAATTTTCTCTTACTTATTATAAGGCATTGCTTCATTGTCTATTGAATTTTCCTATTTTAATTTTTCTCTCAGAAAGCTTAAATTATCTTCTGTTGTTTTTTTTCCTTACTGTGCTTACTTTCTTCACTGTTTGTCTTGGTGTTGATATAGTTCTGTTTTCATCCACTAGTTGAACTCTGGTGGATACATTCAATTTAAAAACTCACAGATTTTTAAAAAAAATATGTGTTCTTGTTGATCATTTAGAGAGAGGATGGGAGAGGAATAGAGAAATAGAAACATCGATGAGAGAGAAACATCATTGATTGGCTGCTTCCTGCATCCCCCCTACTAGGGATCAAGCCCGCAACCCGGGCATGGGGCCTGACTAGGAATAGAACTGGTGACCTCCTGGTTCATGGGTCGACACTCAACCACTGAGCCACACCAGCTGGGCAATTCTTACCCATTTTTAAAATTTAAGTATACTACACTTCGTTATATTGTTCTCACTTCCATTATATATTATTTTCACTCTACATTTTACCTATTGACCCAACTGGGCTGATCCTTTAGTTCACTAAACTTTTGTCTCCTAATTTCCAACTATTTTATTTTTATTCATTTTTCCAGAAAATGCAGTCGACTTTATCTTTCAAATCTACTATGAAGTATACATTTTTTCAATAATATTTTAAATTTTCAAGAATTCTCTTATGTTGGTAATTCACTTTATGTCACATCCTGATCTTGCTGCATGGGTATTTTATCTTGTAAGAACATTAATAATAACTTTCTTTCTTCCCTGTATGGATTCTGTTTACTTTGTCTCCGTGTTTTATCTTACAGGTTATCCCCAGATTCTCATAGCTGCTGAAAATGTTTATGTTCAAGAGCAGTGCAATGAATGTTTATAGTAATCTCTAAATTCATGAGTAGTAATTTTCAACTGTGGCTTCCCTACACAGTAATCTGGGTGGATAATTTCTTTGGTAAAATCCTTCATAACATCCCCTTAAGTCTACTCTTTGGACTTTTCTTTAAAGTAGATCCTTCCAGTGTCCTTCTCTGAGGGTATAGGACTAACAGATCTTTATACTGTGAGCCAAGAAAGAGATAAAGATTCCAGAGATCGCAGCTTTCCGTAGTTATTGTTTGTTTCATTTGTTTTAGCTCTTATTTTATGTATGACCAAAGAAGTTGATATCTCCCATTCTGAGATCCCCTGTTTTACCTTTTCAGAGGAAAAACCTCTACTTTTCTGTCACTAGACTTGGCGAATTTGGCATTACAAACACACTTCCAACCAACCTTCCTAATTTTTATATTTACTTTTACCTCAAATTTCACAAGTATCTTGTGCTAATTCATGAGCCTTTGAGAGATTAGATCTCCACAATGTCAGCACAAAATTTTGTTCTCTTTGGTCTACTAAGTCAGTTCCAGTCCACTGTGGACTCTTATCTTCAAAAAATATTAATGTTTTCTCTTTGCTCCTTTAGTTTATACCATTTTAATAAACCATTTACCATCACTTTATAGAGTTTCAGAAGGGAAAAAAGTCTATATGCATTTAATATGCCATATTTGCTAAGATGTCCACACCCACACTCTTGCCCGCCCCCCCCCACCCTTTTTTTTGAAGAGCAGAATAAATTGTCATGGCCTGGGGAAACTATTCTTCAGAATCTGGTTTAGTATTTTTCATGGTATTTATTTTTAACAAAACTGATGGTAATTTTAAAAAATATTTTTCTTTTATCTTTCTCTTTGTTTTCTGTTGTTTTTGGAAAGAAATGAAGGGCAGAGATATATTTCCTGTGTTCTCATTAATCAGAACAGCTTGAGCAACACAGAAATACACTTTTGTATTAAGTTAAATAGGACCTTCTTGAGAAATCATGTGGGCCATAAGCCTTTAGGTGTGGTTGATGTAATGACCTTTTCTATTTCTTCTATATTGTTGGTATATTCAAAATGTTTTCATTCTTCTAGATTCATTTTTCATAGTTAAATTTTCCTAAAAATGTAACCTCTTCATGTACATTTTCACATATGTTGGCCAAAACACATATTGCATTCTTTCGAAAATTTTAAATCATCCAGTTTCTCATTTTTCTTAATGTATATATTGATATTCTCTCTCTTTTTAGTTGGGTATCTAATGTACTTATTTTTCAAAGGATCCCTCCCCCTTTATTAATATTAAAGTTCTATTGGTTGGTGTGGGGAAAGGTTAAATCCTTTAAATGGGAGTATATTATTTTGCAGATTATGAGTAATCAATGTTTATTGTAAAATGCCCAAATAGTGCAAAATTTCTTAAAGTAGAGAGTGGAATATTTCATGCTTCCATGTTTCTCCAACAGGTACAACTGGGCCTTCAGACTACACAATTGTTCCTTGTGTCTGATTGTCTGGTCCAATACAGGATGCACAGCACTTCTGACCTCTTCTTGGTAAATGCTAGTCATGTACCTGTCATTTACATAGCCACAAATCACCTACATTTCCAAAACACTCTAAAGGAGTGGTCCTGAGAAACAGCTGAAAACTCTCAACTCCTCTTCTCAGCCTGGAGTCCTATTAAATAATTAAACAATATACAAACCATTATGTGAAAGACTGTTCATTGCACAATTGTTTATAAAATGGAAAAAATGAAAATGCCCTAAATTTTCACCAATTCTGATTGGTTTAAATGCAGGTAAAAATTAAGGCTTTACAGTCACTTTAAAATAAGGCTATGATGGTCAATATATTTTTGAATGATGTATTGGGAACTATAAAAATTAGTATAATATTCATTTTTCAAAAGATACATATATATCTACTTATAAATTGAAGTGTTTGGGATATAATCTAAATTTTTATCAACGGTTTCTAAGGGAAAGAGAGGACGGTGTGGCAGGTGAGATTGTGGAGAAAGGAAGTTTTCAATTTACATCTAATTCACTTCTGGACAGTCTGAGTTGTTACAATGACCATTTGCAGATGTTATTTCTTAGAAAGAAGAAATGGAGAGTACCAAGTAACAACTCCAGCCATTGTAGTTTTCATAAATGATGACTTCCTGCCTTCATCTTGTGCTAATGGGTGCCTACTAAGGAAAGAGGTAGATTCTAGGCTGTGTGCAGTGCGTATATAAAGATAAACAAAAGGACGATTACCCATCTGGGTGCCCTGACTTCCTTCCTTCCTAAGCAAGCCGGGAAGCCATGGGGTCCAAGCCTATATATTAGTGAAACAAAGATATTTTTGCCAAAGGACATTTTTTGATGGTAAGAAAAAAGATACATTTAACATGCTAAGAAAAATTGTGGTTCAGTGATAGAGATTTTCAGTTCTTTATGAGATCACACAGTTAGAGCAATAATGCAAAGTAAGTTTGACTCAGAATAATTTCCAGCAAAATAAAGGATGCTATTGACCATCTGTTTGTCCCCTGACTATTGACTATTTTTCTAAAACTAAAAGAAAATAATAATTTTAAAATAGCATCACAAGAGTATCATGCTGCCTTTTACAAGGTGGGTTTAAGTACTGAAGGAATTCAGAAAGGACAGTGATGAAAGCAGCAATAGTTGAGAGAAGAAAATAACCAAGCCAGTCATTGAAAGACGGCTAATAGTTCTATGGCAGAATGGAGAAGAAAGAGCATTCTTGGCCAGGAGAACTCAAAGTGGAAGTCATGGTGTTTGTAAAGGAGAACACATAGGAAGGACAGAAGAGAATATTTAATGTTCTTGGGAGTTGAGCTGGAAATACTGAAAAAAAAAGGTTTTTTAACTTAGTTAAGCATTGTGGGACCAGAAAATAGAGAAAGAGTAAAAGCACTGAAGCAGAAATTAAATATAAACAGAAGAAAAATGAGTGTATTTGCAAGTTTCTGATCAAAAGAGTCAGTGATTAAAGTTACATTATAAATTATTCTGTCCACAGAATTAATGATAAATTGAAAGGGATAAATGAGAAACTAACCATAGCTTCTCTCTTAAGTGAATATAACTTTATTTTAGAACGCAAAGAATTTATATATCTATACTAATCAGACACTTTGTACACAATTTACACAAAAGTATCAATGTAAATAAATTTTTTAGAAAACTTCTTTACATGCATGTTTCCTGAAGAAGTAAACTGCAGATTTTACTAGTTCAGGTGACATTTGTCATAAATCAATCCATGTCTTCCAAGAAAATCTCCCGGTCGCAGTTCACTCTTTACCACTACATTGCAGGTTTGATTTTCTTTCAGAAAGGTGAGAACTATTTCTCTGTCCTTTTGAACCCAAATAGGAATAATTAAGGTTGCCCATAATTGTACTCAACTTCAATAGAACAGTTATGTCCTGAAACGTTCATCTTTCAATGGCTCCCTTCTAACCAGAATCTGTAGTTTACAATTAATTTACATTTTTAGTCTCCACACTGGAAATGGTCCTAAAATTACTTTGTTTAAAGAACATGTGACTATTTTGTTCTCCTAAGAACTAGTCCTTTAGAGAAAATAGAGATTGTCATGATAAGCAGGTTAATGTGGGTCCTACAAAACACAAAGTTGGATAGAAATTGAATGTTTAAGTTACTGAAATGAATCTCAAAAAAAAGAACTGAAATTCACCACAGAATAAAGAGAGAGAGCATTAAATAATTAAAATCATAATGTATGAGGGATTTTGCCCATGTTGCTCTATGGAGAAAAAAGAAAAGATTGTATATATCACCATAAAAATGTGAATAGAAACGTTCTAACTGCTCCAATGAGTAGTTTAATAAAAGATAAAAGAATTAAAAATATTGTTATAAAATATGCAAATAAATATTGAATCCCCATGTTTATATGATACTGCAGTATTCTACACATTCTGTTTGAAATATAAAATTGCAAAACAAATATAGATATTTTTAAAATGCTGCCAACAAAAAGTACTAAGTAACTTTAATGTGAAATGTAGTCAGGTAAAGAATGTAATTATTTTGTTAGAGTCTCTTTATTTAAATAGAATTGCTAACATTATATTAGAAGTTTCTTCCATGTGTTCATTATGTAAAAATGTTTTAAGAATGTTTGCTTACTTTGGTAAAATTATTCATCACATATGTTCAGAACTCAAGAAAATTGCCCAAACTTCACTTTTAGAATTTTTATACTAGAGTTCTAAACAAAGTGTGTGACTTACATTCATCCAGGAAATTTTTATTTCTGGATAAACTAGTTTCTTGAGTTAATTCATTGGCTGTTGACATTCAATCAATTTTAAATTAAAAAAGAACAAGATCCTGATAAAACAAAAGATGAAGAAAGATATTCAATTCAAAAAGGAATGATGGAACCAGAGCTTATCTGAAATAATATTTCCTCTGAAAGTGTAGGGAAGATCTTTACACAAAAAGCCAAGTTTACCAACTATTAACTTAGTTAATAGTTGATTTTTACATAAATCTTTGTTTACAGAAAAGTAAAAGAGATAAAAAATTGAACAAAAATCTCTTTAAATTCAAAAGGTACTGAAGTTTCAAAGATCTAATTCAGTTAAGAAATTAATGTCAACTATATTCCACCAAAATAAAGTTCTCCATCAACCTTTCACCATATGCTTTTAGCTTTACATTGTAAAGCTTGCCTTAAGCCATTATTTTACTTGATATTTAAAAAGGGTAGCAAATTTTCTCATTTATTCTTCATTTCTTAGCTGAAATAATTCTTTTTTTTTTAAATATGTCTTTATTGATTTCAGGGAGAGGAAGGGAGAAAGGAAGAGAGAGAGAGAAACATCAATAATGAGAGAGCCCTCATTGATCGGCTGCCTCCTGCACGCCCCATACAGGGAATCGAGCTCACAATCCAGGCATGCCCTGACCAGGAATCAAACCTCAATTTCCTGGATCCTAGGTCAATGCTCAACCGCTGAGCCACGCCCGACCGGGCTAAAAAAATTCTTAAAAGGGTATTTTCTCCCCAATGATTGTTAGTTACCTCCAAACACAGTTTGAATAGGAAAATCAAGATAAATGTGTGATTTCCTACCTTTTCAAAGTAATGGACTGGTACTTAAACAACCTTTAATCATATTCATAAAATTATTTCCCATAATGAAAATTTTAAATGTTTGAAAATTAAATGGTAAATAATAATTTACCCCACAAAAATTTCATGGGTGCCTATTAGCTAACAGAGTCTATTCTCTAACTGTAAGTAGAGGAAGGACAGGTTAAAAATTCCTGCCCAGACATCAGCAAGATGGAGGAATAGGAAACCCTAGACCTTCTTTCACCCACAGACACTGACTCAACAACAGTACATAGACCAATTTCCTTTATGAAAACTCCATAAGCCAGTAAAGAAATTCTACACAGCAGGCAAGTGCTAAACCAGCTTCATGAAAGCTGCTAGGACAATTTACAGCACACATTCACAGAAGTCCCTCCCCTGGCACAGCACAATACAATGTGGAGAAAACTCCCAATGCCTGGGTCTACTTGGGGGAAAAAAAGAAAACTCTGGATAATACAGCTAACTTTCTGAATTTTTGACCACCCAAGACACCAGCTTCTGTCCTGCCTGAATCTAAATGCTGACACGAACAGGTGTCAGGTTGGAGGCCACTGAAACAAAGGCAATGGTTTGTAGCATTCACTCACCGTAGTCTCTCCCCTTGGCTCAGTGTAGAAGGAATAGGTGAAAACTCCCAACTCCTGGATTCTCCCTGCCAAAGTTGGAGTGTGTCACCAACGTTCCAAGTTTTCCAGGGGCTACCCAAGAGACTGGTTTCTGTATTGCCTGTCTCGGGGTCCTGATGAGAACTGACATATTCTAGATGTCTGATCATCACTGAAAACAAAAGAGAGATGAGAAGCTTGCTACTGCTCCAGAGGGCCCACAGTACAGCAGAGGCTGAAACAGCTTGGCAGCCTATCCCTCAAGGGAGAAAGAGAAGAGTAGGGGAGCATGTATCCAACACTCAAGCTTTTGAGCGAACTGCCCCAGGGTACTGTTTTTGCCTCACTCAACTTGGAGCACTGATGGGACACAGCATACCCTATAAACCTGAGAAACACTGAGAACAAAAGAGAGCTGGGACTTTTACAAAACTCCACAAACTGGCAATACCATAGACAGACACCAGAGGGAGGAAGAAATTATGAGTCCTGACAAAAGGAACTGGCAAAACCCTCTAATCTGAATACATATATCCAGAAAACTTGCATCCACAAACAAGGTTTGAGAGGTCTCCAGAATGTCTAGCAAGAGTGATTAGTGAATAGTTTTCCATGTAAAAGCAAAATTCTATAAAGACAGAGAGTTTGCAGTTTTTCCAAATGCTCTGATCCAAATACAAAGTTACAAGGCACTTGAAGAAATAAGAAAACATGGCCCAATCAAAAGAACAAAATAAATCTCCAGAAATTGACCCTAAAGAAATGGAGGTGTAAAAATTACCTGACAAGAAATTCAAAATAACCAGGAAAACAATGTACAAACAAAATGAGGATATCAACAAAGAGGTAGAAAATATTAAAAAGTACCAAAGAGACATTTTAGACCTGAAGAATATAATTGAAAAATTCACTAGAAGTGTTCAACATCAAATCTGCTCAATCAAATGAAAGAATCAGTGAACTCAAAGATAAATTATTTTAAATTATCCAGTAGGAGGAGCAAAAAGAAAAAAATGTAAAAGAGGGAGAAAGACTAGGAGACTTATGGAACACGATAAAGTGGCCCAATAAATGTATTATGGTAGTCCCAGAGGAAATGAGAGGGAGAAAGGGACAGACAGTTTATTTCAAGAAATAGTACCTGAACTTTTCCCAAATCTTGGAAGGAAATGAACATCCAGATTCAAGAAGTCCAACAGACTCCCATAAGGATGGAACCCAAGAAGTCCAAACAAAGATACAAGGTAATCAAATTATCAAAAGTCAAAGAAAAAGAGAGTTTAGAAAACAGCAGGAGAAAAGTGACTCACCACATACAAGGAATTCTCCATAAGACAGCACATTTCTCAGCAGAAACCACGCTGGCCAGAAAGGAGTGAGATAATATACTGGAAGTGCTGGTGGGGACAGGAAAAACGCCAAAAATATTGTATCAGGCAAAACCTGGCCTTCAAAAATAAAAGAGAAATAAAGACTTTTCTAGAAAAACAAAATTTGAAGAAGCTTTTCACCACTAGACCAACTTTACAAAAAATGCTAAAAGGAGACCTTCACGTTAAAACAAAAGGACACATGACAGCAACATGAAAGCATATGGAAGTTTAAATCTTGCTGGTAAAAGTATAAATATAAAATAATACAGAATACTGTAGTACAATAACAGTGGTACATAAAGCACTTTTTATTCTATTATAACAAATAAGACAAAAATATTTAAAAATAATTTTAACTATAAAAATATGTTAATGGATACACAACATAAAAAGATGTAAATTGTGACATTAAAAACACAATGTGTGGAAAAGGGAGAGGTAAAAGAATGGAGCTTTTATATGTAATTAAAGTTAAGTAATCTGCTTAAAATAGATTGTTATGTTTTCATAAAATGCATAATAATCATAAAAAAATACCTATAGAAGACACACAAAAGAAAATAAGAAATCAAAGAATGTCGCTACAAAAAACTTAACCAGACACAAATTAAGTCAGCAAGAGAGAAAAAGTGGGACAAAAATGCTACAAGATAAACAGCAAACAATTAACAAAATGGCAATAGTAAGTCCTTCTCTATCAGCAAATACTTTAAAAGTAAATGAAATGAACTCCCAATTAAAATACACAGAACGGTGAATGGGCGGAAAACAAAAAACAACAAAATCAAACTACATGCTGTCTACAAGGGACTCACTGTAGATTTAAGTGCTGAAATTAAAAGGATGGAAAAAGATTTTATGCAAATGCTAAACAAAAGAGAGGAGGGGTAGTCATACTTATATCAAACAAAATCAAATTTAAATCATGAACTGTCAGAAGAGTCAAAGAACATTATATAATGATAAACAAGTCAATTAACCAGAAAGATTTAACAGTTACAGACATAAGCACCCAACATTAAAACAGGCAAATATATGCATAAAACCTTGACAGAACTGAAGGGAGACAGACTGCAACATAATAATAATAGACTATTTCAATATCCCGCTTTCAAAATATATAGAACACCTAGACAGAAGAACAATAAGGAAACAGAGGTCTTAGACACACTACAGACCTAATAGACGTTTACAGACCATTACATCCAACAATTGCACAAAACACATTCTTCTCAAGCGGAAAGGGACAATGCTCCAGGACAGATCACATGTTAGTTCACAAAACAACTCAACAAACTTAAAAAGACTGAAATTATAACAATTTACTTTTCTGACCACAATGGAATAAAACTAGAAATTAGCAGCAGGAAAACTAGATAATTCTCAAACATGTGGCAAATAAACAACAAAATCTTGAATTTAATAGGTAAAGAAGAAATGAAAAGGGAAATTAGAAAATATATTTAGGAAAATGAAAATAAAAAGAACACTACCATAACCTATGAGATGCAGCAAAAGCAGTACTAAGAGGAAAGTTCATGATGATAAATACCTACATTAAAAATAAGAAAGATCTCTCAAGTAAACAATCTGAATTCACACCTCGAGTAACTAGAACAAACTAAGTCCAAAGTTAGCAAAAAGAATGGCCCTGGCCAGTGTGAGGCAATCAATCAATCAATCAATCTCTCTCTCTCTCTCTCTCTCTTTCTTTCTTCTCTCTCTCTCTCCCCCTCCCTCCTCTCTCTCTCTCTCTCTGAATAAAGCAACGGAAAAATATATCCTCAGGTGAGGATTAACCAAGATAAAAATAATAACAATAAAGATTAAAGCATAAATAAATGAAATAAAGAATAGGAAAAAATGAAACAGTAGTTTTTCTAAAAGAGCAACAAAATTAACAAATTTTCAGCTAGACTAAAAAAAAGAAGACAATTAGATAAAATTAAAAATGAAAGAAAAAACATTACAACTGATGCCACAGAAATAAGAATACAAATAAAATGTTATGATATTACTATGAACAATTATATACCAACAAACTGGGTAACGTAAAATAAATGGATAAATTCCTAGATACATATCACCTATCTGAACTGAATCACAAAAACCAAAGGACAAAACACACACACACACAGAAAATCTGGACAGCTCTATAGCTAATGAGAATATTGAATCAGTAATCAAAAACCTCTCAACAAAGAAAACACCAGGACCAGATAATTTCACTGGAGAAATACACCAAAAATTTAATGAGGAATCAATGCCAATTCTTCTCAAACTCCTCAAAAAAAAAAAAAAAAAAAAAAAAGAAAGAAAGAAAATTTGAAGAGGAGGGAATACTTCCAAACTAATTTTATGAGGCAAATATTAACATGATGCCAAAGTCAAAAACACTATGAGAACAGAAACAACAGGTCAATATCTTTAATGAATATAAATGCAAAATCATCAACAAAATACTAGAAAACTAGTATTCCATAGGGCATTAAAGAGATTCCATAACCAAGTGGAATTTTTCCTTTGGAAAGATGGTTCAACATATGAAAAATCAATGTGATTTACCACAATAAAGAAAAAAGATAAAAATCAGATAATCATCTCAAGAAATGCACACAAAACAAAATTCAATACACCCTAATGATTAAAAAACTAGTAACAGAAGGAAAATTCCTCAAGTAATACATGCTATATATGAACATCCAACATATGACTTCATATTAAAAAGAAATGCTAAAACTTGTTCTCTACAATCAGGAACAAGACAAGAATGCCCACTCTCACCACTTCTATTCCACATAGTTCTAGAAGTCCTAGTCAGAACAATTAGAAAAGAAAAAGAAAGAAAAAGCATCCAAAATTAAAATCAGAAGGTAAAACTATCTTTGTTTATAGAGTACATGATCTTATATGTAGAAACCCTAAAGCTCCTACAAAATATATAGATATATAGATATATAAAATGTTAGAACTAGTAAACAAATTCAGCAAAGTCACAGAATACAAAATCAACAAACAAAAAATCAGTTATATTTCTATACCCTATCAATGAACAATCTGAGAAGCAAATTAAGAAAATAATCTCATTTATGATAGCATGAAAGAGAATAAAATTCTGGACTGGCTTTAGCTCAGTGGTACCTTCGAGTCAAGTCTTCACTTGCTAACCACTCTTGCATGCAAGGGTGGTTTAAGACATGCAAGGGTGGTTTGAGACCTTCGAGACCCAAGGGGACCCTCCAGTCCTTTAAAAAGTAAAATAAAATAAAATTCTTAGAAATAAACTTAATTGAGGAGCTGAATGATTTGTACAATAAAAACTATAAAACACTGATGAAAGACATTAAAGATGCAAATGGAATGGCATCCATGTCCATTGACTGGAATAGTATTGTTTAAACGTCTACCAGCCAAAGAAATCTATTGATGTAATGCAATCCCTATCAAAATTGCAATGATGTTTTTTCAGAAATAGAAAAACCCATCCTAAAATGCATATGAACTCTGAATAGCCAAAACATTCCTGAAAGAAAAAAGCTGAAGGCCTCATATTTCATAACTTGGGGACATGTTACAAAGCTACAGTAATCAAAGAAATATGGAAGAAGTATGGTAGCTGGATAAAGACAGACATACAGACCAAAGGAAAGAACAGAGAGGCCATAAATAAACCCACTCCTGTAGGGTCAACTGATCTTTGGCAAGGGTGCCAAAACTACACAATGGAGAAGGGATAGTTTTTTTCAACAAGTGGTGATGGGAAAACTATTTATCCACATGTAAAAAAATAATATTGCACCGTTATTTCACATCATACACAAAAATGAACTCAAAATAGATTAAAAACTTAAACATAAGACCTAAAACTATAAAAGTCCTAGAAGAAAAAAAGTGAAAGCTTCATCACATTGGTCTTGGCAAAGATTTATTGCATGTAACATCAATAGCACCGGTAATAAAACAACATAAAAAGCTACTATGTAATAAAAGAAACAATCAACAGAGTCAAAAGGCAACCTGCAGGATTTGGAAAAAACATTTGCAAACTATATACATGATAAGGAGTTAATATCCAAAATACATCAAGAATTCCTACAACTCAATGTCAAAAAAATAATAATAGCTTGATTAAACATGGGCAAGGAACTTAAATAGACATTTCTCCAAAGAAGACATACAAATGGCCAAAGATCTATGAAAAGATGGTCACCATCACTAATCAGCACAGAAATCGAAACCACAATGAGATGTCATATCACACCTGCTAGGATGGCCATTATGAAAAAGAAAAAAAGAATAACAAATGTTAGTGAGAATGTAGAGAAACTGGAACAGTTGTGCACTATTGGTGGGAAGGTCACTGTCGCTGTAGCTGCTATAGAAAACAGTACGGTGGTTCCTAAAAAAATTCAGAATAGAACTAACATGATCCAACAATCCCACTTCTGGATATTTATCCAAACATAATTGAAAATAGGATCTGGAAGAGATATCTGCACTTCATCATGTGATGCATAACACATTGCAGTATTATTTACAATAGCCAAGAGGTGAAAACAACCCAAAGGTGCATTGACCAATGAATGGATAAAGAAAATGTGGTCCACTGGAATATTACTGAGACTTAAACAAGGAAATCCTTTTATATTTACATGATTCAACTTATACAAGGTATCTAAATTAGTCAAACTCACATAAGCAGAAAGTAAAATTATTTTTGCCAGGTGCTGGCAGGAGAGATAAATGGGGAGTTGCTATTTAATGGGCATAATTTCAACTAGGAACAAAATAAACTGATGAAAATAATAGGACCAGAGGCATGGACACATAGAATAGACTGATAGATCTCAGAGGGAAGGAGGGAGGGGGTGGAGAACTGGAAGAAATTAGCCAAAAGAACATATATGCATATATGAATGGCCCATGGACACAGACAATAATGTGGTGAAGGCAGGGGATGGGGGGTTGCTGGGTGGAGGGGGAAAAATGGGGAGAAATGAGAGGCATCTGTGATAGTGTCAACAAGAAAAAGAAAGAAAATGAATAAATTCTAGAGATCTGCTTTACAACAATGTGCATACAATTAACAATACAGTTCTGCACACCTAAAATTTTGTTAAGAGGGTAGATTTTATGCTATATGTTTCTTACCACTATATATATTAAAAAAACAACTATCAGTATTGAGCTTACATTTTAGTGGAAAAGATAGGAATAAAGACCCTGAAGTGAAATCATGCTTGTTTTATTTCAAAACAACAGCAAGGAAACTGGTGTGACAGACAGGAGTGGGTGATGGGAAGGTTGGAGATTTTGTAAGAACTGTAGCTAAGGGACAGGGTCCTGTAGGGGCTTTGAGGCTTGGCAAGAATTATGAATTTTATTCTGGATGTGCTGGGAAGCCACTGAAAGCAGAAGAATGTTTTTAAGCAGAAGAGTGAAATGATCTGCCTTATATTTTAAAAGGATCACTCTATCAGTTCTACAGTCGTGGAAACAGAGAGACCAGTTAGGGACTCGGCAATAATCTTATGTAACAGTGGAGGTGATGAGAGGTCATTAGCCTCCAGCTATTATTTCTTCCAGACATCAGGGCTCAAAGATTTCTGGACTCCCCAGGGCTTCCTCACAGTTTTTACATTCATTTCTCAAGTGCAAACATAATCCCTTCACTTCCGTGACATCTTAGATCTAGATCCTAGTTAGAGAATGAGCAGTCCATTCCAGTTTACTGTCTTGTCAATATCCAGACTTCTGACGTTTTGATATTTATGTAGTAACATAGAGGTTAGAGGCACAGTGAAGAGGGAAATTTCCTCTCCTGTGTCCACACAAGCACCAGAAGAACAGAGGCACATATATTCAGTTTTCCTGTTACCGTAAGATCTCGTATTCTACTGGGGAACAATTGTAAGGGCTATACAAAGAGTACTTCTACCTATTTTCAGGATATCTATTCTTTGCCATAAAAAGGAGCCAAGGGACTTTTGCTTCTAATTGTTACTTTTCACAAATTCACCACTGTCTCTCACTAACTTATTGATGCTTTTCCTGAAACTGTGGCATAATGTTGTCCTACATTCCAAATTTTCAATGGCCTGAGTTCTCCCCTTTTCAGTGACCTCGTGCTAATCTTAGTAAACAGTTGAGACAGGCTGCAATGGAGTCACCTGATCAGATTTTGTTTGCATCCACCATAATGTTTGAATACGGAAAAAACATCGACACTTTTTCTCCTGACTTTGCAAAGAATTTCCATGGAGAGCAAAAAAATCAAAACAGCTGCAAAATGTTACAAGCCAAGGGTCCATATGAGGTGAGAGCTAAAATGAGAAAAATGTCCACATTACTTTGGGCAATGCAACTCCAGGGAAATAGTAACTCAGCACCTGAGAGCTAAATAATTCTAGAGGAATAAATACATATCTTGGTATTCAGGGGGAAAATTACATCATAGAGATATTAGGCCTATTAAAACATATGTTTGTAGACAATGTGGGTGTGAAAATTGCTTTTAGAGATGGAAGAGAAAAGCTCACCTTATTTGTCTAACAATTCTATGGGGCGCTTTTCTCTACAAGAGAACAGTCTATATGTTTATAACAGTGAGAGTGTGAATTGCAATATATTTCAAATTACATGAGAAGCTAAAGAAAATTTCTCAGTTTCAGGTCATTGTTTATTGTCCCTAAATTCTGTGATTTTATGAATAATTCAGAGCAATGATTTACCTTCTTTTTCTACCGCAGCACTTGGCAAGCTTCCACTTCATTTCTGTTGCAAAGACACAGCTGAGGTTCTCAGATTGGGAACAATGTTGAGAATGCATTTTTTCCAAAATGAAAAATATTATGAAAGGGGCAACTAAGATATAGCTGATAGGGTTTTCAATTGCGATAACTAAAGCAGACTTAGCCTCAAGGAAAACTGGCATCTGAATAACTATTGATGTAAGAGAAAGAAAGCAGCATTGGGCCAGACTGGGGAAGGTGAATTCAAGTTAGTTATTGATCTGTCACCCAAAGCAAAACAAATTCAAGCTTGAACGAAGCTGATATTGACACGGAAACATTTATTCCATAGGTGGAGATGCTAGCAGACAAGGATGGCCATGTGAATGATCATTTTATTTTAGAGCAGACTCCAGCTACTGAAATCTGAAACCAAAAAGCAATAGGCAACTTATCAGGATATCAATAAAAAATACTTGGGGCAGTAATGTAGATTCAACTGTGGAATTTTATTAATATGTAATCAAGGCATAATTATAATAACTAACGGGAAAATCCACTAGACTTGGTTCATTAGAAATCTATGATTCATTGTGCACCTTGATTCAAGACTTAAAGCAGCAATTCTAATTCTGGCCTCAAGTCTGGTTCAGTTGTCTCAAATGCTTCCAGCCTTTGGAAGGGACTGGTATATACTGAAGGTAGTTGAGTGTGCAGGTGTCTGCCTGGAGCTGAAAGAGACCAGGAGAAGCAGGATTCTACCCTTGGAAAACCTGAGCTGGAGTTAATACCCTTCCCATTTCAAATGGGAAGACCAAAGTCTTCATCAGCAGCCTTACCTACCACCACCACCCTCCCAGATAATATCAAGGATTCAAGGAAATTAAAAGTAGCTTTAGCTGATAAAACTGTTGGGTTCCCTGATACTGCACAAGAAGAAAATTACTCTATGCCTTGCTTTAGCTATCTCTTCTTCCTAGAATAACCTGTCCCTCCCTATGTACCAATCAGAATTGCTGCACATTTTCCAAGAAACCCTCCTAGATTACTTCTCCCATCCTAGTCAGAATTAATCTTTTTATTTATCCATTCAAAGGATTATATAAATAGCACTTGATTTGGATATAGTATAGCATTTATAGCCATGTACCTTCCATTTCAGTGACTTCTGTGTGTTTCTGACTTGTATGTATTGTCAGCCCTTATAGAGCTAGCAGTATAGCTTCCCAAACTTAAATTTAACTCTATCCCCCACCCTACCTTCACTTCTCCCCAAGATTACCATATTGTCAATATCTGTTTTTTAAATTGAATTGAATACATAAGTACCCCAACTTCCCTAATATGCATAAACACCACATGTACATGCTCACCTAGGACAGCAGAAGATAATTTTTTTCTGCCAATGTGTATATATTGGTTACAATTGCTGTAATAGGCAAGCTTTGTGTTAGACATGCAAATCTTGCCAAAATATACACATTAAAAACAGTGCATGGCAAGTGCACACAGAACCCAACAAATGATTTAATCTATTGTAATACCTCCAAAATATTAAATCTTCTCCTGGCATCACATCCAAATAAAAGATTTTTCCTCATTGGACAAAGATAGTTTGTTACTATGTTTATTGAACTATTATCCTGCAAATGAACAGAAGCCATGTTGAAAGTTTTTCTTCAATGTTAGAACTAAATGTTCCTATATGCGTTTCGCCATGTTTGCATTCTTTTCCATTTTGTTGTTAAAATTTGCCTCTGCTAATGCAATCTATTTATCATTCTAAGCTTTTTGCTGTTTTCAAATGTGTATTTTTGATAGATGCCTCAAACTTTCAACATTTGGACCGTAAACATTATTTTTAAAATTAGTATCTGGATTGAGTCACATATTTCAGCCAAAATTTGTCTGTAGAAATACAGCCTAAAGCCAAAGAATTAATAGCTGACATTTAGAATGACCAAGATTTGCTCTCTGTTCCCAGTATTTTGTTTTTGAGCACGTGTGTTAGATAAAGAAAATTTTGATTAAAAAAAATCAGATAAGTTCAACTGTGCTTTCGCTCTGCTTTCACTGATTTCTTCGTTTTAAAACTACATTCCAGCATCTGCCATCAGTCTGCCACCTGTACATTAAGTGCAGTGTCATCAACACTTCGCGTCTTCCAAGCTTGCACTGAGCTAGCTGCCAATCCCATTTTTCAGTCAGCACAGCAACCATTATTCACCTACCATACTTCCCTTTTATCTTTCTGAATTTTCTGGGCCGTTATTTACTTTCGTAACAATTCATACATGACTCACAATAATTGTGTATCTAATTTTGCCTAATTTTAAAATACGAAATGAATTTACACATCCACCTTTTTCCTTTGCTTTTGGAAAAACATTACTTTCATTGGGGCCCGTTTCCTTATTCTCTCTCGGGAGCTCACAATTCTCCATCAAAGCCTTGTTCCCGGAAATGAGTAAAGATCTTCCCTAAATTACTGCATTTAATAAGTCATGCTTTCTACCCGGATTCAACAGGAATTACTAGTAGTATTCCTTAGCTACTCAATGAGTGTAGGGAGCACATGCAGTTAGTGGCATATTTCTTAACTTATTTCTCTGATCCAGAATAGCAACTGCAATGGGTTGCGGAGTGGAGAAAAGAAATTGAGTGTGGCTGCATCTGCTAGTAACAATTGCAGCCACTTTGTCAAAGGTAAAGCAACCATCAATGAGCTATTCAAATTGCTTGTCACCAGGATAACTGAATCAAGAGGTTCCAATTCATTGACTTTCTTCATTCCCATATGCCCAAACATCTGGGACACAAGGAAGAATATGTGTGTGTTAATAGGCAATGCAGTAGTAATGACTTCTACCAACTAGAAGCTATCCATTTTCTCTTTCCTATCTAGTTTTACAAGAAAATACTTCAGCTGAATTCTGACGAAAACTCAGAACTATGGCACATACGAATATAAAGGTACTAGTGTAATGGCAGGAAACTAAAGCTTAAACAATTGTAAGGACAATATTGTTGGACCAATTTTTATAAGTTTGATTTGAAATGATAAGATACAGCTAAAAAGTATAATTATTCAACTTTTTGTGTATATGTTTTTCAAGTTCAATAACCAGCATTTGTGGTAATAAAAATTGTAAAGGATGTTGAATTGCATTTCATGTTTATTCCTCTTGCCAGATCTTACTGCATTTCCACTGGCTCATCGGGTGTTCAATAAGCTAACATGCACTCTGCAAACAGTACCACATGAATTATTACAGAAATGTAGTAGGAAATACACTGTGGTTCTTCGTATTCTCAAGTTTATCATTCACTGTGGAGAATACGCTACATTCATGTGGAAATACCATACTTATGTTCATAAGTTGATTTTTTTAAACATGCAAATTAATATAGTACAGGCTGAATACATAAGTATGGGGGCCAGTCTAAGCAATGACCAATACCAGTGGGATTGATCAAGGAAGGCTTCTTGGGAAAGTGAATTCTAAACTGAATTTTATATATTTGTTTATTTAGCACACATTTGATGTATTCTAATTATAAAACTAATGTATTCTCATGGTAATAAATTTGCAAATTTCAAAACAATAAGAATAAAATAAATTAAGAATGTACTATTCAAAGATAATCACTATTCAGCTTCCATTCTTTTCTATTTCATCATGCTTTCTACATGACTACCATATTACATATGCAATATTAATATTTTTTTTATTGTCCAGTAACCTCTATACACACAGAGTCTGAGTGACACAGATGCCTCAAAAATGAAGATTAACACCAGTCTAAATAAATGTGCCACATTCGCAAACCATTTTCCCTACAGTTAAACGTTTAGGGTTTTCCAAATTTTTGTTAAAATAAATAATTTCAAAAATATTTTTATTGGGTATTATTTTCTTAAGGTAGACTTCAAAATCCATTATAATTAATCACAGGTCAAGATCATTTTAAAGTTCCTTATATCTATGATATTTATAAATAAAAGCTATCACTTCCTTATAATTTCTTAATTCTGTTTTATAGCTTATTACATTGTTCAGGATTCTCAGAAATGTGTCAAATGCTAATTATTCATTCTTAGATTCCTGGTCATTTAATAGTAATGAATTTAGTAAATAGAATGTGGTTTATAAATTTTATTGGCATGCTTAACATGTTAAAGATACTGGTATTTCTACTTCCAGTCATTGTTTATTTATTTTTGTTTTATTTTATTTTTAATCAGAAATCAATCTTGATTTTTTTCAATAACTGAATATTTACTCCAATTTTATATTACTTTCCATTAATACAATGCCCCCATTGAAACATAATCTTTATGTAACAGAATAAGAGTGACCCTACTATAAGATACACTGGTATTCAACCAGCTACTTGGACACTTTTAGCTAAGCAATAAAAGGCCATTGGTGGCTTTTGCATAGGGAACTGATGTGGTCACAGCACCTGATGACCAGAGTGCAAGAGAAATGGAAAATATCTATATTGATATTCTCAGCTCCCAATGTATCGTTGTTTGAAAACTGTGATTTCCCAGGTGGCACATAACTGAAATCTGTATTGATACGTGGCAATAAAAATGATAGTGAAAGGACAGATACTAAATATATTGCAAAGGAATAAAAACTGGCTAGACTTGACAAATAGTTAGCTATGCAAGGCATGGCAGACTGAGGAGCTACAGATGACTATAAGGGTTATGAACCTCAGTGAATGGGAGTAATGTGCTATAATTTTTAGCAGAAAGTCTTAACCTTCAGAGTTGAGGCACGCTGATAAAAAGTGTCACAAGTAATGTTTTACTAATAATAGTCTCATAATTATGAATAATTTATTCATTCATGAATTAAAGAAGATTCAAACTCTTCCCCTGAATAACACCACTCACTTTCATTCCTATAAGCTTTCATCAGAGGGAAAGAGAAGTTGGCAGAGGTACTGCTAAAGCTGGGACTTCTGTTTCTCCTACCCTGGCTGCAGCCTTAGCCAGTGAGCTTAACTTTAATGATTGTAACAATTAAACACTTCTTCTGCTGGACTTTATTACTCCAGAAAAAGGAAACTTTCAAGGAAAAGCTGATCTGTAAGAAGGAAAGGAAAAAGGATAATGCTTATGTGACACTGATACCATTATAATAATCTGGTTATTATTTAACAGGAAAGGAGTAAAGGGAAGGCTAGATAATATAGGCATGCCATTTATACAGCTTTGCAAATTTAACACTCTCCACCAAGTCTGTTCCCCACTGATTGATGGGGGAAGGGACTGGACAAAGGCAGTTTGGACGCTTGCCCAGTAACATCTGAGTGACCTGGGAAGGTGCCGACCTGTCAGTCAAATCTGAGAGCAAGTCAGTGGCCAGAACAGGTGTGGCCACTGCAAAGATTTGAAATCTGAATATTTAAACTTCTGAACAAAGGGAGTTCTCCCCTTTTTGGCTCTCTTGGCTCTTGGCTCTTGGCCCTCTTGGGACTCGGGTTGCAGGGGGCACATTCTCCTGCATTTGCCCACAGCTGTGTGGACTCCACACAGTGGACTAATAATGGATTTTAATTGACTGATGCTGCATCGGACTTGGCTGCAACATGGAATGGAAGCTCTGAATACTGGCCCTCCTTTTGGCTCTGCTGGAACCCCAGCTGTACCTTTCCTAAGACTGGATAAAAGACATGGGACTTTACAACCCGAGGAATGTAACTCCACACTTATAAAAACCATTCATTCTTCCATGAGAATCTTAGAAAATTCATTTTCTAAAGCTATCGCAAGAGCCAACCCCCTCGCACTAGTGTCGGGGAAATCTGGCCCACTGATTTTTCCAGTAACAATGTAACACATCTAGGAGAACATGACTGTTTGATGGAAATATGTTCATATAAGCAGGACCATACATGAAAAGAAACACTGTCCTCCACACAACTGGCTTATACTGTCCTGTTCCATCCTGTGGAATTAGTGCTCCCTGCCCTTTGCACTTGACTACTTCAAGTTCCTTCTTCTGAAGTTCAAGTCTCTCTTTTTCATGATTACAGCTCTAACGCCCAGCACAAGCACAAAACTTGGTCCATTTACAAAATGGATGGTACCACTACAATTACTTTGCTGAGTGTTGACTATACTGAAGTTAGAAATTCTGTGAAGCTGTAGGAGACGTGCAAATACTGAAACTGTACAAATAAAGTAGAGTGATACATACCATGTGTCATAGCAGCTTGTAAAATTCCTGAGTTCATTGCAATTTTTAAACTTAATTACCCTATCGCTTCTCAGCCTTTTGGCTAAGATCGAGTGTAAATTTAATTATCCTAAACATGATTGAGTGTTCTTACTAGCCACAAGTCAAATCCTTTCTTCTATTTCTTTCTAGTGTTAGTCACTTTACTTCTGAAAAATTAAATTTTCACTGTTCAGATAATCAGAATTCCAACATTATTCATTTCATTATCCAGTCTTTTTTGCCTGAAATGTCATATTCAACTTATTGCAATAATGTATTCTTATACCAGTTTATTTGACCTTACTTAAATCTCAAGAGGTATCTCATTTATTTTTCTATCCTCTAAAACAAAGAATTATTTTGTCCTTATATACAAAAACGATTATGTTTCCTAAGTAATTTTCTTAGATACCAAGCAAAGTAACTTTTAAGCAAAACATTTTTAAAAGATAATATATTCTGGGTGGGGAGGGAAGAAGGTAAAGGGAAGATAAGTGGTGATGGAAGGAGGCTGGACTTGGGACTTGGGATGGTGAAGGCACTAAACAATATGCAGATGATGTATTACAGAACTGTACACCCCAAACCTATATAATCTTTTTAACCAATGTCAACCAATAAAGTCAATAAAAATTTTAAAAAGGGTAATATATTCTTAGTATTTTCAATTGAGTATTTATTGTGATGAGATTTTTGTGACATTAGCATGGCGGGTTTTTCAGTTAAGGGAATATCTTAGGAAAAAATAAAATAATTCAACCACGGTTTTTTAGTTTTGGAACATGGGATCACAAGTGTCTAATTAAAGCAATAAAAAGAAAACTAGAAAAATTCAAAGGTAATTATTCCTGGTGGTATTTAGGATATATTTTTGGTTTTGGTTCTGCTCATGTGTATTTCTAAGTCATCTACAGTGAGTGTGTATTATGATATAATTTTTAAAGAGCACTTTATTTACACCAAACTTTATAAGTTTCTTACTTTATAAAGCGGGGACTTAGAAATAATAGAGACAACTACTTTTAAAATGGATCCTCACAAAACGCTGATTCTGTGCTAGTATGATCTGCCTTCTCAGTAATAAAAACATAGGATTGCAGTTGTAAAAGTATTTTAAGCTTGGCACATGATGAACCCATCCTTATTTTTAATAATGCAAATCAATAGAAAATATATAGTTTTATGGATAGGGGGTCCCCAAAAAAAGTATACACACACTTTAATAATTATAAAGGCAGTGTTTATGACAATACATTTCATTTTCGAAATTGAGCTATCAGCTGTTAAACTGTATATATATGTTTTGGGACAGCCTGTACGTGGGATTTTAGTTTTAGGATTACATTTTAGACTATAGTCTTTTGCTTAGCAAAATATATCTGTATATTTTGTAAATTCTAGGATGTGAGACAAAGATAAAAACTGATGAGATCTCAAAATTGTAAGTTAAAGTTTTGTTTGTGTTTTGTTTGTTTTTTTAGGAATTATAGCTTATTATTGTGGTTTGGGTTTTGCACCAGTATAATTTCATGTACATACTGCCTTATAAAAGTGTTTCTCAGAGTGTAATCTGGAACATTGGGGGTCCCCAAGCTCAGAACTATTTTCATAATAATGCCAGGACATTCTTTTCTTGTTGCTTTCTATTACAAGTGTACATTGGGATTTCTCAGAAGCTGTATACATGTGATATCCAGACAGACTGAATGCAGACACAAATATGAGAGTCCCACAGTCTTCAATTAAACCCATTTTATAGATGAAAAATTATGATGTAAAAATATGACACGCACTAAGTATAACAGCAACTTGTGTTTGAACTCCAGTCTGTCTGACTTCCAGCTTGCCATCAACAGCAGCACCAACACCAGAAGCAATACTGCTGTAGTACTTTTTAGTATACAAGGTGCACAGAATACCTCATTTGATACACACACACACACACACACACACTCACACAACACAAAAATAACAAAATCTCTCCACCAGGTAAACCAAGTATTATTGTCCCCAGTTCACAAATGAAAAGATTGAGGTTAGGATTTTGACATTTGCAGCTAGTCAGTAGAAAAGCCATGATTCTGACCATATCTTTTTGTTCCCATTCCAAACAATCTGTTTTTACAGATCATTTTGTTGACTTCACTCATTTTAAGATTCCTGGAATCAAATATTTCTATCTTCTTTTGATACCTAATCTTTCAGTACAAAACTTCAAAGTGATAAAATGTCCATTTCTCCCACAGAGATGCACAGAATGGAGCACAGAGTGGAAATGTGCATTTTATCTCCATCTCTATGAAACAGAATTCTTGCTCAATCAATAGGAAAGCATCAAAGGTCAAAGAGATAGAAAAGACCTCAGCTCAGGATTAGCAACATTCTCAATGATGTGTTCTTCTTTGAAGCAAAAGGTAATGGGGCTACTAGGTCATTAGTGTAACCCAGAGTTATAGTGGCTTTCATTCCTTTACACCTAGAATAAATCAGAGTAGAAACCATAGCATCCTACAGAACTGTGACTATAATTTGTGAGACTGTTGCTGACCACTTTAAAAGTCCAACAATTACAAGTTGATTCATCTCAGTGAAATTAATATGTTTTGTACATGAGAGAGTTAAAGATCCAATGTGGGTAAATATTTGCTTTAGGAAAGAAAATTCTACAAATCTATGAACTATAGTTTATACTTTTTTTCTGAGCCCTAATAATTAATTCAAGAAAGGAAGTAAACCAAACAGGCTAAAATCTAAATTGATGGTAAGCTTATAAAAATAAAAAATTCTTTGTGTTAATGATGCAAGTGAAAAAGGGGATATCTGAGGTTCCAGATTTCCCCAGCATATTCCCAATGGGGTCAATTTTAGCTAATATTGTCTTTAGTAGCCTTTTCTCACTAGTCCTGCACTGAATGTTCCCATGCAGCCTACCAGCCATGCAGAGGTTCCCACTGTCTAGATTATTCCTCTTCTCAGTTAACCTCATATACTTTCCTCACCACCCTGAAAAGGCCTTTTGGTATAATAGCAGAGAGAAAGTGAGACAGCTCACTTCTAACTTTTATCACCAAGTCTTCTGACATCGTATGCCAAGAGACAACTATTTCATGAAAAGAAAGATGACATCATTTGAGTCTGTAGAGGGACACATAAGAGAAGGTGTAAAATAACAGAAAGCCCAGCCAGGCATGGCTAAGCAGTTGAGCATCGACCTAGGATCTAGGAGATTGTGGTTCGATTCCTGGTAACGGCACAAGCCAAGTTGGTAGCTCAATCCCCAGTTGGGGGTGTGCAGGAGGCAGCTGATCAATGACAGCTCTCTCATCACTGATGTCTCTCCCTCTCTCTCTCTCTCTCTCTTCCTCTCTCTCTCTCTCTCTTACTCTCCCTTCCTCTCTCTGAAATCAATAAAGATTTTTTTGGGGGGGAAATAATAACAGGAAAAAAAAATCTATTGGTCTCTGTTCCTGGATTCTGGCACACTGCTCCTAAATCCCTTGTAATAACCTAAGAGGACTAGGTTCTATTCAAACATGTGGTCTCTTTAACCCTAGTTCCTCACAAAGAGCTCCTAAATTTGAAATGTCCTATGTAATAGTAGTGTGTTTGGGTTGGGTTGGGTTGGGTTGGGTTTTAATGTGGTGATTCTTGGTGGGCTCATAAATAGCTTCAGGATAGAAGCTGGTCCAAACCCTGGAACAAGTCCCAGAGACCAAACTAAGATTAGAATCTTGAAATTATCAAACCCACCCTTCATTCTCTGAGAAGGGACGAGGGGCTGGAGACTCTGTTAATGATCGATCATGCCTATATGATGAAGCCTCCATAAAAACCCCCAAAGTACAAGCTGGGATGAATACATACATACACTGGAAGGGAGACACACCTCAACTCAATGGGGACAGAATTCCTATACTCAGGACCCTTCTAGACCTCGCCCTATGAATCTCTTCATCTGGCTGTTTTTCTGTATCATTTATTTTAACTTTCATAATATATTGGCAAACAAGTGTTTTCATGAGTTCTCTGAGCCAGTCTAACAAAAAATCAAGCCCAAGGAAGGGGTCATGGGAACCTCAACTTACAGTCTGGCAGTCAGAAGTACAGTAACAACTTGGACTTATGATTGGTATCTGAGGTGGGGGCAGTCTTGTGGGACTGAGCCCTTAAATTATAGGATACACATCTGGTGTCAGAGAAGTACTTAATGTGTGCAAAACCCACACATTTGTTGTCAGAAGTGAAGTATGGCAGTAATGTAGAAATACAGCAGAAACACCTAAGTGTGTCTTTCCAACTTAAAAGGACAAAATAAGTTACACCTCCAGTGAAACTTTGATTCTGCAGCAATTATTTGACTGCAGAAGACTCAGATAAAAGAGAAGCAGAAGCCTAACTGTTTAAAGCACTGAACTAAGCAAAACACTCAGGAACCTACCACAGTGATCAACATCTCCCTGGCAGGGTTGAAGCCTAGGTGATCTAATAGGTGTTTTTCATCATAAGTTTCATGCTTCTCTGATAATTATACTTTGCTTTTTTGCTGTGTAATTCTCCCCATTCTGAGAAACTACTTAGAATTCTTGAGTGAAATTCTATGGAAATCAAACTGTAAGGACTCTGAGAAGAAATGCTGAATACTAAATTATTCAGTCACTAGTGATTATTTTATATAAAGTCAGATAGTCCTGAAATTTTGACTGGCTGTCATTGTAGTATTATTAAAATTCTCCTCAAAAAATTTCAAAATGAAGACAAGTATAACTTAAGAAATGGGGAAAATATAATGACAAAAAGGAGGTTGATTTCTTAAGCTGGTTTGTCCTGCATGGATGAAATCATTGATGCAGAAGAGATCGAGTTAACAGACTATTTGGCAACCATGTAATAGATTTGCCTCAAATGCAAGATGGCCTTAAAATGAGATGATAGTTTGAAAATATTCTATCACTTCAGTTTCAACACCAAGCTTCCTTATGGCAATTTCTGCTTTAGAAAGCTTTGGTTCTTGAATTCTAGTGTGCCTAAAAATTACTTGCTTCTAAAATAGTATGTGAAAGGAAGGAAAAGAAAGCAAGATTACCTACTGTAGGTTCCATTTTGATGAGGCTCAAGAACAAATATTACCAATGTACGTTGAGAAAAGTCAGAAATGGGCATAAAACAGTTGGAATATTGAGCAGAAATAACTATATCTTGGTGTAGGTGGTCATAACACATAACTTACTAAACATAGTTATATCTCCATAAAGTATTATTTGAAAAATAATTTATTGGCTATTGGGCTGGAAATGCAATTTCTTGGAACTCAACCTCAGAGAATCTGATTCAGAGAATCTCTTCATTCAGTGTTAATTATCTTCATTATTCAGAACAAAAGGCCATTCTCATCTTTAACATCTGTATACAAATTAAGGTCAATTATCTGTCTGTTTAAGTACAGTTGGTATATAATACTATATTAGTTATAATAGTTTCAGGTGTACAATATAGTGATTCAATGTTTTACCTTACAATGTGATCACCCTACTAATTCTAGTAATCACCAGGCAAACTTATTGAAATACTATTGACTACATTCCCCTTCACCATTTTTACCTATCTCCCCACCCCCTTCCTTCTGGTAACCATCCCTTTGGTTTCTGTATCTTTGAGTCTTGTTTTTGTTGTTATTGTTGTTGTTTAGTTTGCTTTGTTTCTTTAGATTCCACAGATAAGTGAGACGATAAGTATTTATCTTTCTTTGTCTGACTTATTTCTCTAAGCATAATACCCTCTAGATCCATCCATGTCGTTGTTGCAAAAGCAAGACTTCATTATTTTTTATTGCTGTGTAAAATTCCATTGTATATATACACCCCACATCTTCTTTATCCATTCATGGACACCTAGATTGCTTACATATCTTGGCTATTATAAATAATGCTGCAATGAACATAGGGTGCATATATTTTTTCAATTTAGTGTTTTTGTTTTCTTTGATAAATAACCAGAAGTGGAATTGCTGGGTTGTATGTAGTGACGTTCATTGCCTCTTTTGACATTCTTTGTTTTGAAGTTTATTTTGTCTGATATGAGTATTGTTACCAATCTTTCTTTTCATTTGTATTTGCATGAAATATCTTTTTCCATCCCTCACTTTTAGTTTGTGCGTCTTTTTCCATCTAAAGTGAGTTTCATGTAAGTAGACTACAGATGGGTCATATTTTATTATCTATTTTGCCACCCTGTATCTTTTGATTGGAGCATTTAGTCCATTTACATTTCGAGTAATTATTGCCCTGGCCAGTTGGCTCAGTTGACTGGAGCACTGTTCCATACACCAAAAGGTTACAGGTTTGACTCCTGGTCAGGGACATACCTAGGTTCTCTCAAAGGCTGCTCATGGATTTGAATCCTAATTTTGATGACTGACACCAGAGATGCTGCATTTCCTGTTTTTAAGCTTCTAGAGAGTAAACGGCTAAGTTATCAGTGGTCATGAAGAGTTGGCAACATTTTAGAATATTGATGAACATATGTATATACAAAATTATTATTTTCTTTTCCCAATAGAAATGCTCATTATTCTAAAGCTGACAAATTGTAAAGTAAATGTTGAAAATGTGAGCTTTAAAATGAGCTTTTTCTTTTAGTTTTAGTTTTCAAAATTTTATTTACTGATTTATAAAAAATAGTGATTGTATATATATTTCAACAAAACTAAAGCAATTCCTAGGTAATTTATTGAATTTTTAAAGATAGTTACTAAAATAATTATTACTACAAAGTATATGCAGATAAAAAAGCTTTCTATATAATTTAACACTAAAGATCTATTTCAATACAAAAGTCATCTAATTTAACCAAATTGTGTATGGCTTTAAAAAGCATTGAAAATTGTCAACTTTTTACCCAAATTTTGAGTATTTCTTCACGGTTGTGAAATTTGGGAGGCAGAGAGAAAGGATTTACAGAATCTCAGGCTAGTTTAAGTTGCTTAAGGAAATACTTTTCCCTCCCCCTGATATATAAACCTTATACTAAATGGGATTCATGGTTTGAAATACATTTCTGTTAGAAAAGCATAGTTTCAGCATTTAGATAAAGAAAGAATATTTTTTACATGTGTTCACATTTATAAAAAAACAGTATATGGTTTGTATATATATTGCCCAGGTTTCTCAGTGCTGAATGACCCCCCAAAACAAATTATACCATTTCTTCCAACTATAAATATTCTTTCCTCCCTTTTGATCAGGGCTAATTGCCTATGTCATTCCCATGGTGAAGCTGATCTAAGAGTGATTATCTTGATGAGTACTGTATCTATTAAAATGGATTGTAGAGTATTCTGGAAGGAAGGCAGAGTAGGAAGTATCAGAAATCTGTCTCCTCACCCAGCCAACAATTGCACTGGCAGAATCTGTCTGATGTAACTATTTTTAACTCTTGGGTCTGCTAAAGGCTTATAATTTCAAGAGAAAGCCTTGGATGGTAAAGCACAAGTTCAGTCCATTTCAGCTCTTGGCACAGTAGCAGCTACCTGCCTCTCGCCCCTCAGCCTCATGTCAGGTAGCTGTGCATATGTTCCCAGAGCACCTTGCACACAGCTTGCTGGAGCCAGGATAGACTAAAAGGACCCTGTCCTCCAAATATCGAGCAGCACTTTCACTTTGCTGATAACAGTGGTGTTGACAAAGGGTGAAGGCTATTATTGCTGCACCACTCCTCACTGCTGCAAGCCCCTACCTCTAAGTCTGAAGTGACTTCCAGGAGATTTAAAGAGATTGAGTCTTCCCCACCCCCTTCATTTTTCTCCTTTCCTCCCTTTTGGGAGCCAGACATTGAAGATTAGAATATTCAAAATCAACTACATATATGGAAGAAATTTAAAAGTCACCACACACACCCAGGGGAAGGTACAGGCTTAAAAAGATGTGAAGTGACCTTAAGTTTATACCTCAGGCTGATCCTCAGTACAAAGACAGCCTACAAAGGGAAAAAAAGTGAACAGAAAACAAAAAAATGTGGGGAAGGAGAAATATCTGATTTCCAGAATAACTACATTAGATTGAAACATTCAATTTCAACAACAAAAATCATAAGGCACAACAAGAAACAGAAAAGGGTAGCCCATTCAAATGAAGAAAAAAAGAAAAACAAGATAAACTGTCTCTGAAGGCGTGATGGTAACTGTACCACACAAAGACTTTAAATCAATTGTCTTAAAAATATTCAAAGAGCAAGAGGAATACATGGAGAAAAGCAAGAAAACAATCTATTCACAAAATGAAAATATCAATAAAAGGATAGAAAACCACCCTAGCTGGGTAGCTCAGCTGGTTGGAGCATAGCCCCATATACCAAAAGGTTATGAGTCTGATTACTGGTTAGGCCACACACCTGGGTTGTGGGTTCAATCCCTGGTCAGGCTTCGTACTGGAGGCAGCCAATGTTCCTCTCTCACATAGATGTTTCTTTCTCTTTCTCTCTCCCTTCCTCTCTCTCTAAAAATCAATAAAAACATACACTTGGGTGAGGATTTAAAAAAAATAAGAGAGAGAGGGAGAAAGAGTACCTAAAAATAAACCAAAATGAAATCCTGGAGCTAAAAAGTACAAGAAATAAAACGAAAAATTCACTAGAGGGTGTTTAAAGACATAGCTGAGCAGACAGAAGAAAGAATCAATGAACTTGATGTGATAGGACAATGGAAAATTTTGAGTCTGAGGAACAGAAAGAAAAAATATTACAGAGAAGTAAATCTGTGGAACACCATAAAGTGGATGAAATTATGCATTATAGCAGCAATTTTCAACCTTTTTCCTCTCATGGCACACATAACTAATTACTAAAATTCTACAGCACACCAAAATATATATTTTTTGCCAATCTGACAAAAAAAATTGGTATAATTTTGATTCATTCACACTGGTTGGCTATTGTTGTGTTAGCTGCTGTCATTTTTTTATTTGACAAACTAAGGAAAAAGAGTTCAGTGCCTCTGACTAAACAGTCAGGTATTCTATGTTTAAAAAATTCTCGTGGCATACCAGTGTGCAACAGCACACTGGTTGAATATCACTGCATAATTCGAGACGGGGAAAAAAGACAAAAGGAGTATTTGAATAAATAATGGCTGAAACCTTCCCAAATTTGATAAAAGTTATGAATGTAAGCATCCAAGAAACTTAATGAACTTGAAGGAAGATGAACTCAAAGATACCCAAACTAAGACAAATTATAGTCAAATGGTCCAAAAACAAAGACAGATTTTTGGAAGTAGCAAGAGAGAAGTAACACGTCACACACAAGTGCTCCACAATAAGAGGAGCAGATTGTCAGCCAAAACTTTGGAGTCCAGAAGTAAGTGGGCTGATATATTCAAGGTGCTAAAAGAAGAAAAACAACAACCTGTCAATCAAGAATCTTATAACTGGCAAACTATCCTTCCAAGTGAGGGAGAAATCAGGACATTCCGGGATAAACAAAACTGAGTTTGTTAACACTAGATTGGCCCTGCAATAAATACTAAAGGAATAATGCAGGTTATGGAAGCACAGTAACTTGAAGTAACTTAAAGACACATGAAGAAATAAAGATTTCAGTAAATGTAAATGCATGACAATCATAAAAGCTACTATTATAACAATTGTGTGCAACTACGCTTTTGTTTTCTATATGATTTAAGATATTTAAATCTTTTAAATCTCTTGAAATTATACATTTTAAATTCATGTATATAAAATATGTATATGTAATACATTTTAAATTAAAATGTATATGCAATACATTTTAGAAATGTAATACTTTTTAAAAATACATTTAAAAAACACAACTATTACTTTAAAAGCTAGTATTATTGTAACTTTGGTTTGTAACACTACATTTTGTTTTCTACACAATTTAAGAGCCTAATGAATTAAAAAAAGTATTGTTTTATGTTTTGGGACACATATGATAAAGATGTAATTTTGTGAGTTAACTGAAAGCTATGAGGATAGAGCTGTTACAAGAGCAGAATTTTTATGTTATTGAAGTTAAGTTAGTATGAATTCAAATTAGATTATTTAACTTTAAGATGTTAAATGTAATCCCCATGGTAACCATAAAAAAATAGCTAAAGAATATATACAAAAGGAAATGAAAAAGGAATTTAAACACTCATTACCAAAAAATAACTAAACGAAAAGTACTAGCAGGAAATGAGGGACAAAAGAGTTATGTTATATAGAAAACAAAGAGCAAAATGACAGAAGTTAAAAACCTTCCTTATCCATTACTTTAAATGTAAATGGGTTAAACTCCCTGATCAAAGGACAGAGATTGGCAGAATGTTTCTAAAACCATGATCCAATTATATGCCCTCTACTATAGACTGGTTCTAGATTTAAGGACACAAATAGGTTGACAGTGAGAGGTAGGAAAATGATACTCCATGTAAATAGTGATCAATAGTGATCAGTGATGGCTATATTCATATCAGAGAAAATAAGCTTTAAAAATCAAAAAAGTTTACAAACAACAAAGAAGGTCATTTTATATTAATAAAACATACAATACAGTAAGATGGTATAACAATTACAAATATTCACACACCTAATAACAGACCATCAAGATATATAAAACAAAAATTGACAAAATTAAAGAGAGAAATAAAAAGTTCTACAATGATACTTGAAGACTTCAATACCCTACTTGCAATAATGGCAGAGTAGCCATACAGGAAATATGTAAAAAAAATAGGGAACCTGAACACTACAATAAATCAACTAAATATAACAGATATATACAGAGAACTTTACCAAATAATAACAGAATATACATTCTTCTCAAGTGCATATGAGACATTTTCCAGAATATATGATATGTTAGGCCACAAATTAAGTCTCAATAGATATATATATAGAGAGAGATATATATAGAGATATACATAATGTGTGTGTGTGTGTGTGTATATATATATATATATATACATACATATATATATAGTATACAAAGCATCTTCTCCAACCACAATGGGAGAAAGTCAGACATGAATAACAGAAAAAAAACCCCTCAAAATCCACATATTAGCCTGGCCAGGCGTGGCTCAGTGGTTGAGCATCAACCTAGGTTCCAGGAGACCATGATTCAATTCCCGGTCAGGGTACATGCTGGGTTGCAGGCTTGGTCCCCAGTTAGGGGCATGCAGGAGGCAGCCGATCAATGACGACTCTCTCATTATTGATGATTCTATCTCTCTCCCTCTCCCTTCCTCTCTCTGAAATCAATAAAGATTTTTTTATTTTTAAATCACATATTAGTGAAAATTAAATGAAATGCTCTTTAAGCAATCAATAGATCAAAGAACTCAAAAGGGAAGTTAGAAAATACTTAGAGACCAGTGAAAACAAAAATACAACATACCAAAATTTATGGGGCATGATGAAAGGAATGCTAAGGGGGAAATTTACCACTATAAATGCTTATATTAGGAAATAAAAAAGATGTCAACTCAACAACTTAACAACTTAAGGAACTAAAAAAAGAACAAGCTAAACCTAAAGCTACCACTAGGAAGGAACTAATAAAGATTAGAGCAGATATAAATAAAATGGAGAATAGAAAAATGATAAAGAAAATCAGCAAAACCAAACGTTGGTTCTCAGAAAAGATCAACAAAATTGACAAACGTTTAGCTAGATAAACTAAGAAAAAATAGAGAAGATGCAAATTATTAAAATCAGAAATGAAAGTGGGGGCATGACTGTGATATTGTAATTTATAATAAGAAATATATATTTGGTTTTGTCTCACTTCTGGCACAGAGCTCCTAAAACACCTGAAATTTCCTAAGTGATGAGAACCATAAAAGTGTCTTTTGTTGTTAATGAGGTGACTTTGGAAAAGGATGGGGGCTGGTTGTCAATGGAGTCAATCATGCGACTGAGGGTTGGAACTTTTGGTGGCACTCCCCAAACTCCGGGGAGGGGAGAAGGGCTTCATGTTGAACCAGTCACCAATGTCCAATGATTTAATCATTCATGCCTACATAATGAAGCCTCCATAAAAACTCAAAAGAACAGGTTTGGAGAGTTTCCAGTTGGTAAATACATAGAGATCTGAGAAAGAGTGGTACAGCTAGAGAGGGCATGCCTTTTCCCTATACCTTGCCCTATGCACCTCTTGCATCTGGCTGTTCTCGAGTTGTACACTTTTATAATAAACTGGTGATCTAGTAAGTAAAATGTTTCTCTGAGTTCTATGAGCCACTCTGGCAAATTAATCAAACCCAAGGAGGAGGTCCTGGGGACTTCTGAATTATAGCCAACTGATCAAAAGTCCAGGTATTCACCTGGTGTCTGAAGTCCAAGGAGGGTGTCATTTGACTTGTGACAAGGGGGGTGGCACAGTCTTATGAGACTGAAGCCTCAAACTTTGGGATTTTTTTAAAAATTATATCCTTATTGATTTCAGAGAGAGGAAGGGAGAGGGAGAGACAGAGACAGAAACATCAGTGATGAGAGAGTCATTGATCAGCTGCCTCCTGCACGCCCCCTACTGGGGATCGAGCCTGCATGTGCCCTGGCCAGGAATTGAACCATGATCTCGTGGATCATAGGTCGATGCTCAACCTCTGAGCCACCCCGGCCAGGCTCAAATTTTGGTACTTGATGCTATCTCTGGGTATATAACATCAGAATTGAGTTGAATTCTTGAACACTCTGTTGGTGTCTGAGAATTGCCTGGTGTTGTGTGGGAAGTCCCACACACAAATGTTGGGATTGGGTCCAGGAACCTAAAAGAATTAATAAGTAACAATTGTACAGAAATAAAAAGGATTAAGAGAGTACTGTGGACAATTATATAATAACAAAATATATAACCTCAATGAAATGGACAAATTCCTAGAAATACAAAACCTATCAAGACTAAACCAAAAAGACATGGAACACCTGAGTAGATCTATAATTAATAAGGAAATTGAATCAGTAATTAAAAATTCCTGACAAAAGCCCTGGACCTGATACCTTTACTGGTGAATCCTGTCAAACATTAAAAGTTGAACTAAAATCAATCCTTCTCAAACTTATCCAAAAATTGAAGAGGAGGAAACACTTCCTAACTTGTCCTGTGAGGCCATTACTTCACATTACCTTAATACCAAAGCAAGACAAAACACTAGTAAAAAGAAAACTACAGATCAATATCCCTTAAAGACATTGATGTAAAATTCATCTACAAAGTAATAGCAAATGGAATTTGGCCACATATTAAAATAGTATGCACCATGACTAAGTGTGATTTATTTCCAGAATGCAAGGACGGTTTAAAAATTGGTCAATATAATAGACAACATTAATTGAATGACGGGAAAAAACACATAATTATTGATGCAGAAAAAGCATTTGACAAAACTCAACACATTGTCATGATAAAAACACTCTACAAGCTAATAACTGAAGAAAACTACCTCAACACAATAAAACCAATATGAAAAACTCACAGAAATTATACACAGTGGTTAAAGACTAATAGTTTTTCCAGTAGTTATGAACAAAGCATGTGCACCTACTTTGGCCACTTTTATTCTACATAGTCTAAAAGTCCTAGCCAGTGCATTTAGACAAGAAAAGGAAATAAAAAGCATCCATATTGGATAAAAAGAAGTAAGCTGATCTCTGTTCACAAGTGGTATGATCTTATATGTAGAAAACACCAAAGAATACAGTCACACAAAAACTGTTAGAACTCATAAACAAATTCAGCAAAGCAACATGATACAGTCAACACAAAAATTAGTTGCATTTCTATGCACTAACAATGAACAATCCTAAAAGGAGATAAAAACAAAAAAACAAACAAAAACAATTCCATTTGCAATAGCATCAAAAGATTAAAATACATAGGAATTAATTTAACCAAAGAGTTGAAAATGGCACAATGAAAACTACAAAACATTGCTCAAAGAAGTTAGAGAGGATATTTAAGGTAGAAAGACACCCCATGTCCATGGATCTGAAGATTTAATATTGTTAAAATGGCAATACTATCCCTATCAAAATCCCAATGAGTTTATTGCAGAAATAGAAAACCCATCCTAAAACTTGTATGCACTGTCATGGGACCCTGAATAACCAAAGCAACCCTAAAATAGAATGACAAAGCTGGAGGATTCACGTTCCCTGTTTTCACAATGAGCTACAAAACAGTATGGTACTGGTATAAAGACAGGCATAGAGACAAAAGGATTAGAATAGCGAGTCCAGAAATAAACCCTTGTGTATGTTCTTAAGTAATTTTCAACAAGGATGCCAAAATGGTTAGAGAAAGGACAATCTTTTCAACAAATAATGGTGGGAAAACTGGATATCCACATGCAAAAAAAAAAGAAGTTGGATCTTTACCTAACATCATGTACAAAACCTAATTCAGAATAGATCCATGGCCTAAAGCTTCATGACATTGGATTGGCAATGATTTCGTGGATATGACACCAAAGGCATGGGTAACAAGAGGTAAAAACAGACAAATTCATGAAAATATTTTGAAATTGTATCTCAAAAGACACTATCAAAAGAGTAAAAGGCAACCTAGAAAATGGTTGAAAATATTTGCAAATCAAATATCTAGGGGATATATATCTAGGGTATTAATTATAAATATAATTAAAGAATTATAAGACTATATAGACAACTCCTGAAACCTAAAAACAAACAAAAACAGCACAATTCAAACATAGGCATAGAACTTGAACATCCATCCTTGAAAGAAATACAAACTGCCAATTAGCACATAAACAGATGCTAACTATCATTAATCATTAGGGAAATTGAAATCAACACTACAGTGTGATCCCACTAAGATGGCTACTATAAAAAAATACAGAAAATAACAAATGTTGGCAAGAATGTGAAGAAACTGGAAATTTTGTGCACTGTTAGTGGGAATCTAAAAAGGTATAGCGACTACAGAAACAGTATGGTGGTTCCCCCCCCAAAAAAAAAAAAAATTAAAAGTAGAATTAACATATGATCCACCAATTTGACTTTGAGGTGTATACTCAAAATAATTCAAAGCGTGGTCTCTAAAAGATATTTTTACAATCCTGTTCATAGCAGCATCACTCACAATAGCTAAAAGTGGAAGCAGCTAAAGTCTCCTCCAGTTAATGAATGGATAAGCAAATGTGGTATTAGAAAGAGGGACACGGAAGGAAATTCTGACACATGCTCCAGCATGGATGAACCCTGAGGGCATTATGCTAAGTGAAATAAGCCAGTCACAGAAAAAGAAATAGTGTATAAATCCACATATTTGAGTTAATTAGTATAGTCACAATCCTACAGACAGAAACTGGAATGGTAGTTGCTAGGGGCTACTGGAAGGAAGGAATAGGGAGTTAGTGTTCAGTGGATACAGAGTTTCAGTTTGGGAAGTTGAGAAAGTCCTGGAGATGGGTGGTGGGGATGCTTGCACAGTAACATCAATGTCCGTAATACCACACTGAACTATACACTTAAAAATGGTTAAGATAATAAATTTTGTTATGTGTATTTTACCAAAAAAATTGAAAGAAAGAAAAAAGGACTGTAAGACCCCTGAAAATTGTGCTCTCAGAGTGGGTAATAAGACTAAGGTATGTGGAAACTTCCAGTTAGTGACACAAATAAACTGACATGTAAGTTACAAGTAAATTAAAGCATAGAATACTTCATCACATAAAAAAATTACATAAAAATTTTTGTATGGACTACTCATACTGAAATCATGCTTTAAGTTTTCTGTGTTTGTTTCAGGTTACTCTCTTTATTTAATGTACTACAGACGACGCAGTTACACCCATGCCCCCAGATCCACTTCCCTTCTTTTCTCCCCACAGGGAACGATTCTCCTAAAGATGGGAAACGCGATTTTCACTCACGTTTTTCTAGTTCCATTTAAATACTTAGGAATCTTGAAACAATACATCTGTGGTGGGGTTCTTATCCACACAAACGGTATTTCTCTTTTGGAAACTTATTTCACTCGACGTTATGTTTCTGTGTGTGAACTGTATCAATACAACGAGGGGAGGGCCCGTCTGAGTGCGGCGGGTTCCCCACCCGCGGCGAAGGCAACATCTGAGGGCTCGGAACCCACCTGAGCGGCCGCCTCGGCGCGAAAGGCGAGGTGAGCGCAGGGGCCCCCACCCCGCGTCCCCACCGAGCCCGCCCCCAGCCCGAGCCGTCCTCGCCTCTGCGCGCCCACCTCACCTGGCTCGCAGCTCGGGCACTGAGGACACGCAGGCTGCAAACGCCGGGACCGAGGCCACATGTTAAAAGACGTCGGGCAGCAAGACGACGTCGAGGCCGCGGGACGGCACGTGCTCGGTGTCCGCGTTGAAAAGGCCACACGCCAGCGGTCCCCGAGCGCCACAGGCGCAGGCGGCTCCCGCGGGGGGGGGGGGGGGGGGGGGGGCGCAGAGGCCCGTGCGCAGGCGCACTGCCCGGAGCCCCGCCCGGAGCCCCGCCCAGAACCCGCGCTCAAACCAGGCCCCGCCCCAGGCACGCTCCTAGGCCCTGAGAAAAACATAGCTCTTATAGGTGGTTAAATCGCTTTGATTTCAACGTAATCTTTAGTTGATGAAATATACCTCATCTTACTGAAAAGTCAAGTTGTTTACAATTTTTCCTATGAAAACATTGCTGAAAAAAAAGGTATCCTAGTACATGTACACATGTGCAAGTTTTGCCTGGAAAAGAGACCAAGAAGAAAAGTTAACAGATTGCAGAGCATGCTCATCTTCAGCTTTAGGAGGCTGCTCTTCAAAGAGATTATTTAAAGCCATTCTTTGTTTGCAAAATTCTAACGTAATGCATTATGAAGGAAAGCAACAATTTCCTTTAGGAAGAAAATTTTAAAAGTCACAAAGGTCAGACCCCCCCCCCTTATTTTGAAATATCTCACTACCTATTTCTTCTAAGATAATTCTTTTTTTTTAAAGATAATTTCTTTATATATATATCTTTATTGATTTCAGAGAGAGGAAAGGAGAGGGAGAGAGAGAGATAGAAACATCAATGATGAGAGTCATTGATCGAGACCACAACCGGGCACGTGCCCTGACCGGGAATCCAACCCAATCGCCTGGGTCCTAGGTCAGAGCTCAGCCACTGAGCCATGCCAGGCTGGCCACTAAGATAATTCTTATATCCAAAACCGGGATAAGATAGTTCAACACCTCAGTTAAAATGCCTTTTGGTGCACTGCTAGAAAGCCTTTCTAATGATGTGAGAGGGGGAACAAACCACGGAGACTCCCAACACTAATTTTAGAGTATTCCTTCTCTAGGGAAATGAAATAGATGCTTAAGAAAATTATATATATATATATAATTAATGAGAGGGAAAAGACATATCATGGTCTTTGATGAAAACTGTTAGATTTTGACTCAATGTATTCACAAATCTAAAAAGAGTCTGCCGTGTGGCATGGCTTGTGATGGGACAGCTTTTTGAGTTACTGGCTGGGGAGTAGGGGAAGGAGTGAAATAGCCATTGTGACCCCGCTGCCACACTTGCTCGCCTCACCTTGAATTTCAGGCCTCTGCGATTCTGTGGTGGAGGTGAAGGGCCAAAGTTATCTTGAGTGAGTTTAGGACATGGGATGGCAAGGACTGCTCATTAAAGGCAATGTTTCAGTTATCCTTGATTTTCCAAAACTCTGCAACATAAACAATTTACATACCCTAAGTCAAGCTTCATTTACTGCTCCAATGATCTATGAACATTGAACTTCTCTTTTTTCTTCTTCTCTCCTCAACCCTGTTTTTTTGTTTTTGTTTTTTTTTTTATGCAGGATAACTGACACTTTCACAAAACTTATTTTTAAATGTGGTTACAGGTGTAATATTTATTTCAAGGTGTATACATATTTATATTTATCAAGGTACAGCAGGTCAAAACTTTTGGAATGCAGCTAAAGTGGTGTTTAAAGGGAAATAAATAACATTAAATGCTTATACTGTACTCAGAGAAGACAGAAAATCAGTAACCTAGCATTCTACCTTCACATACTCAAGAACAAAAGCAAATAAAACCAAAAATTAAAAATAATTTTTTAAAAAAGCAGGAGAAATTGAAACCAAAGTCTGGATCTTTAAGATGAATGTAATTGATAAACCTCTACCCAGCTGAGAGGAGAGAGAGAGGGAGAGAATACAAATGACTAATATCAGGAATAGAAGTGGGCACATCCCAAAATCGAAGGGAAAATAAGGATATGCTACAAATAACAGCATGTCAATAAATTTGACAACTGATTTAAAAGGAAACAATTCTTTGAAGAACACAAACTACCATGACTCACTTTAGCAGAAATAAATAACATGAGTAGTTCTATATCTAAAGAAATTGAACTTATAGTTTAAATCCACTAAAATAGAAAACTGAATATCCAGATAATTTCACTAGCAAATTATACCAGACATTTAGAGTATAATATCAATTCTTTACAGTCTCCTCCAGAAAAGAGAAGAAAAATAAATACTTCAAAATTCATCTTATGAGGCCAATAATTCCACTACAGCAAACCAAACAAAGACATTATAAGAAAATAAAATGTCTAATATAGCAATATATAAAAAGAATAATACATCATAGATAAGGATAACATATCATCAAGTGGGATTTATTCCAAGAATACAAGTCTTGTTCAACATTTAAAAATCAATACACGTAATTTGCCATATTAGAGTAAGAAAAAACAAATGATCATATTAACAGATGCAAACATACTGAAAAATATTGAAAAAATGCAACATCCATTAATAATAAAAACTCCCGATAAACTACAAATAGAAGAGAATTTCCTTTAAGTAATTAAGGGCATCTGCAAAAAAAATGTTATCATAGATCTATGATTCATTTGGAGTTCATTTCATTTAAAGTGTAAAATATATGTTGAGGTTCCTTTTTTTTCCTGTTTGCACGTGAAGATATCCAGTTGTTCTAGCACCATTTGTTTAAAAGTCAACCATTCCTCTAGTGAATGGTCTTTGCAATTGTGTCAAAAATAAATTGACTCTATGATTGTGGAACTATTTCTAGCCTGTATAATCTGTTCCATTATCCATGCATTATATCGTCTCATCAACCCCAAGCTAGTTACTGAAGCTTATGATTAATCTTGAAATTGGGTAGCTTCCCTACTCCAACTTCACACCTTTTTTCTTAGAGTTGTTCCGTTTATTCTCACTCCTTTGCTATTCCATACACATTTCAGAATCATGGTTTCAATAATACTTGCTGGTATTTTCATTGAGATTTAAATATATACATCAAATTGGAAAGAATTAAAATCTTCATTTATATCTTTCAATCTATGAACACAGTATAGCTTACATGTCACAGCATATGTAGCAGAAATTTGATTTCTCCTATCAGCATTTTGTAGGATTAGCAAACTTTATTTGTACTAACCAAATGCTGCAAACAACCCAAATGCCTATCCATAGGTGAACAGGTAAACAAAGCTTCATATCTATACCATGGAACACTACTCATCAATAAAAAGAATGGACTATTGAAACATATGAAAGTATATCTGAATTTTTAAAATAATTATGTTAAATACAAGAAGCCAGTTAAAATAAATAGTATGTTCTGTATGGTTTTGTTTATTTAGAATTCTAGAAAGTGCAAGCTAATCTATAGCGGCAGATCAATGGTGGCCAGTGTATGGGGTATAGGTGGATAGAGGAGAATAGAATGGAGGATTCACGAATGGGCACAGGTAAGCTTTCAGGGGTACTGAATATGTCCACCCTTTATTGTGGTGATGATTTCATGGGTGTACACATAGATCAGTACCGGTCAAACTGTGGACTTTAAATACATGCAGTTTATTCTATGGAAATTATAACTCCATGAAGTTTGTTCATTTTCATGTTGCTAAATTTGGTTCTGGATATTTGACAATATACTCATATACACTATGCCACCTTCCCCATGTTCCCCCCTCCCAAGAAAAAAGAATTTGGCAACTTCATGTAGGTATCAATGCATGGAACTCTGATAACTCTCTCAGGACCAATTCTTATTCTAAGGTCCATCTTTTCTAAATATATTGTAATAGCAAAGTAACTACACAATCACACATTTATAACTAAACACTCATCTCAGTTAAAGGGATATTTTCCCCTTGGAAGTCATAAATTGTAATAATATATTGCACCAGGCAATTACAGTTTTGAAGAACGGATGGTGTCCCATTCAGAGTGGTTACTTTGGATTTTATAATGGCAATGTCACATTCAGCACAGCATATCAGAGACATGACATTTAAATAAAATGGAAAGGTCATTAATGTAGAAAGGTTTTAAAACTGTCATCAGATCCATTAGAGTTGATACCAGTATTTTACATAAAAATTGCCTGCTGTGAGGAAAAGGTATCTGAGATCAGATCTTTGAAGAAAATCAAATCGGATCCGTGATTGCTAGATGACATAGTTGTTAAAAGGACAGACACAAATGTATATGAATAGAAACTTGATGCATTGAAGGCAGAAATGTCAAGAGAAAAATTGTCTTAAGAAACAGGCTGATTCTTTGGTTAGGAGCTGAAATAAAATGAAGACCTGTTTTTCAAAATAGACCTGAGGACTATTTTTTATGTGTGTCTATCATGGAAAATATTCAACATGTTCATATACTGTGAGCTCAGCCAAGTAATTCAATCAAGTAAGTTATCAAAGTGACCTTTGTTCTCTTCTTTCTTAAATCTTATCATGAAAAAATGTTACTAGAAAGTTGTTTAAATCTTCATCTCTCAGTGATAGGCTTCAAAATCAATGTTAAGTTTTTCTTTCAATATTCTGATATCAACTAAGGTTTCTACTGTGATAAAAAACAACAACAACACCCCAATATCAACAGATTACTGCACAATGCATTTCAATTTTTAATAATAAAGATGCTATCAAGAGAACTACGTTTAATACTAAACTGCATTCATCTGCTGTCTGTCTGGAAAGAGTGGACTCTTTGGAGCTCAGGAATGACCTTATCTTAGTAGTTATGCTCAGTATTAGCAAAATTATTAGTGGCTCCTCTGAGGCGACTACATTTCTTATGCTAGAAAATAAGACATTTTATAAGAAGGCAACTGAACTTATGCATATATGAATAATCCGTGAACACACACAATAGTGTGGTGAAGGAGGCCTGGGGGGGTGGAGTGGGGGAGGTAAGGAGTGGAGGGGGTAAATGGGGGGGATATCCGTAATACTTTCAACAATTTTTTTAAGGCAACCTGAAGGAGAAAAAAGTTTTGCCCAGTGGGTTATCATGATAGGAGTTTAATGAATTTATGACAGGGCTGTGACACAATCTGATAATTCTTGTGTCTTCTATCACCTACTGAAACTTCATTCAGACCTCTTTTATGATTAGTATTACTTACCAGAATGAAGATACAATCCTATGAAGAGCCCAGGGATCCTCACTCAGCTAGACTCTGAATGGCAAATATGTGAAGAAGGAATTATAAAAATATTGCAAGGGAGAGTGCTGAGAAAACATTCTTGCCTAGAAGAGCAATGCAGCTGGATCGAAGAAGGACCCAAAATTGTCCAAAGATAGTCCCTCTTGCCCCATTATCTTCTTCTTAATTAAGGATGCCGGTCGTAGACAGGGTGACTCACAGAGTGGTCCCCTCTACTTGTACCTTTCTCCAATCCTGTGGTCATTTAAGTTGTATCTGTGTGCATACACCCGATCACATGAAAGTCTGTTTTTATACAGCATAGTCATTCAAGCCACATAGAGAATCAAATTGTTCATCACTGAGGGGAAAGACCCTAGGTGGATTTTTTTTCTTTTTTCTACTTTATTCAGAATATTACAAAGGAGCCTGGATTTATTTTTCAAAGAGGAAAAGTTAAAATAACTTGAAAATAGGGTAAATTCTAATTCCTAGTAAATTTCCAGACATAAGCCTAACAAAGCAGCTGCTGAAACGGAAATGTTTAAACAGACCTTATACATCTTCCACATGACAATTTGGATACATAACTGAGCGAAACAGGAGGAATGACCTACCGTCTGACTGATAGCTGCAATCGCCCAGTAAACATCTTCAGTTTAGGTCATTGCTTCATAATTCATTATTTACTGTAAATCAGAGCCTTTTTACTTCACATTACTTGGAAAGAAGAAGGAAACCTATGTCGGTTGGTAACATTGTTACAGAGAATCTGTTTTGCCTCTGTGGTCAGCCTTGGGAACAGCCACAGGAGCCAGCTGGTGTTAGTCCAGGACAGTGCACCACAGTGAGACAGCAGAATCCTCCCGGTAGGTCTAGTTTGCAGCAACCTTCCTCTTAATTCTGATTTGCGGTCTGTAAACCATTTTAAGCATATGCTGCTTTGGAAATGTAATTGGAAATACTCCATCATCCAAACCATTTTTAAATTGACATTTTAGGTTGGGAAATTGCTGTGGGCCCTTTATTAATAACTTCTGATCTTATTAGGAATACACAATCCTTAGACCCATATGGTCATTGATGGTCCCAAATAAATTATGAACCATCATTATTTTAATTCTGATGCTGATATAAGATGTAACTTTTGTTCTAAATTAATGTTTAATACATAATCTAAATAGTTTGATTTTTCACACATGTGTGTGTGTGTGTGTGTGTGTGTGTTTGTATCTTCTGGAATAATGGATTATACATAATTGTATCAATTTATTTCCTTTTAATTCTCTTATTACTATTCCTTAATGCCCATTTTAGCTATAACCTCTAACAGGTTAACTGTTATCAAAAGTTCAAATAATACACACATCTATTAAGAATGCAGATTCCTTTGATTTGCTCAATAAAAATGCTTTCTAAAAATGTAACAAAAACACAAACTTCCTCTTTTACATTCAGCTACATTTTTTATTCGCTCAGAGCCATTTGCAAATGTATTCTGCAAAAGCTGAAAATACTTCCAATTTTTAAAAAAAAGAAAGAAAAAAACACCTGTCTTGGGCCCAATATGAATTGCAGAGAACTATCACTCCTAAATACTAAATAGCTACATAATTCCTATTTAAGTCGAATCAACTACACTTGAAAAATAAACCTAAAATTTAAATGTTATAATCACTTATAATTCATTCTGCTTCTGCACACAAAAACAAGTTGACTTGCTTCAACTCAAAAGCAAGTCTAGAGCAGGACATGAGCTTTGCAAATCTCACTAGCTGGTTTTAACACAGATGACACTAAATTTTGAAAAACTGAATTAAAGGCATTTTTTCCCCTGAAAGCACATTTTTGTAAGTTAATCTTAACTTAATCTTGATAGTTTCCTCTCCCACTACCCCAAGAAAAGATAACCGGCAATAGCTCTAAACATATTTTAATGTTACCATTTAAATATTCTAGAAAACCCCAGTATGAAACCATATTTAAGAAATTTCCAGACATAAAATACTTCTAATTTGTAGGAATGAGTACAGTTAGATCTCAGTGACTGAAGCAGAAGGCATCTACTACTTGTACATTCGTAGAATCAATGACCCAAAGAAATCCAATGATAATTTCTCAGGCAAGATTACTGAGGGTACGACTTTCATAACTCAGATGCAGTTTCTCCGGGAGAAGACTAAAGTCTCCCAATATCAATCTTTAATTTGTAGGCATATTTCAGTTCCCTCTGGATACTACCAATCAATTCCCACAATGTAGGCAGCTTTCATCTTAATTTGGAGAGAAAGAGCATCTCGGTTGTTACTTCATGCCATATATCATTAAAATACACATAATTACATCTTTCTTCAAAAAGTCAAAACAGTATGGGTTGCTATAGGAATTTTAATGAAAAACAAACAAAAAACAGCAGCCACTTCTTTTTGTAACTTGGTTTCATTAACCAAGGCTGCATCTTTAGGTTACTTTAGACATGTTTCTTTACTGCTACTTAAAATAAGGTCACGAATAACCTTGAGGATAATTAGAAATTCCTTTCCTCTAAAAAACACCTGCTACAGTACATTTTCTGACAAATCACACAGCGCAGGATTGATTTACAAGGGAATTTGACAACATTCAGGTTAGGTAGATGGCAAAGTTTAGCATTCCCTTAAGATTCTCTGTGTACATGATAATTTACAATCAGTCAAGTGCATCTCAAATTAAAACATGAATGTGCATCAATAACAAAAGCATAAATCCCTGTGGGTTTATTTTTTCAGTTTGCATGCCCCCTTTTTCTGCATTTTTTTCATGTAAGTAGCGGTGCTTTTAAATCGACAAAGGAAGGCATGGAAGTCCCAGGCTTGCAGTGGAAGTCAGGATGATCCTAGAAACCTTCGCTAATCCTTGATAGGGATGGGAAAAAAAATCCCCGTCTTATTCCTGATATATAGGCCTGGGAGGAGTAGCTTAGCATATATGATGTATTATCCAGCTCTTCTTCTAATAGTAAAGAAGGAGTCACACACAGACTTTGGAACTGGCAGAAATAGATTTGAGTTCTGGCTTTGCCACAGAGGAACTGTGTGGCTGACAAGTCACTAACATGTTTAGATCTCAGGGTTACCCCCACACACACAAGAATGGGGATGAAATTGTATCAAATTCTTATAATACACATGATGAAATGATACAGGTAAAGAACTTAGCAGCTAACACATAGTACTCAATAAGTTGTCCTGTAATTATTACTTCTGAAAGTCAGAAATTGTCAGCTTTATGACAACAAAAATCACTGGTGAGTTCTTACAATGTACACAGTAGCATAATTGTAACAAATAGAACATTTCATCATCCTAAAAGGTTCCCATGTAGAGTCACAGATATTTAAGACTTAAAGAAGTTTGTGGCATCTAGTTCGATTCCCTTATTTTATAGATGAGGAAATCAAGGTCCGGTGAGGTGCAGAAAATTATCCATGGTAACTTACCTTAGCAATGTCAAAATCTGTTAAATATCTTAAATCTCCTTCCTCTGGACTCAGTTCTCCTCTGCTTTACCACACTGGCCCCAGGGAAGCATGAGGTTCTAGGGAAGGGTCCTTACTCTACAAAGCTATCCAAAGAAATGTAGCAACACATAGCACCAGGCCCCCGAGCAACGCGTAAGTGTCCTCATTTGGAATGCAAACACTACAAAGATTACTTGCTTTTTTATTCTGGAAGCACCTACCAAATTTTCTTTATTATTAGAGTCTACAACTTGAATAGTGTATGCCAATGACAACAAATTTAAGGGAAAATAATATGTACCTTAGACAAATAAACTATGAGATTTGGGAGTGAGGTGAGCGTGCTTTAGAAAAAGAACATTGTGCTGGAAAATCAAGACTCCACCCATTATAGACACACACAAAAATCATAAGCTTTTTTCTTTATCAACTTCTTTGTTGTTCTTAGGAGGATCTAATGTTTCCTTGCTGGGAAAAAAGTAGGCTTATCCTAAGAAATGATACCTTATATCTTTGCCCCATTGGGTGTTTTAAGCATTGTAGAGTACGTCAGGATCACAGAATCCCAGCACAGCTGGTTATTTTGAGATAAAAGAGCCTTATACTTTCTAGCATTTTTCCTTCATCAAAGGCGTGGGTAAAAGAAATGGTATCTACATATGGTAGATAAAAAAGGTGGCTTTATAACATTTTATTTTTACCCCCCCTAAAATAATTTTGGAAAACTCTGAATCATCTTGTATATTTTAAGTTGCCTTCCAAATTCTTCCATCATTTTAATGTTAAGTAGTTTCAAAACTGCGTGAGAGCTGTTGTTTTTCAATATAATACCATTTTAAAACAAAATATTAAATCACTATTTCAGATGTTTCCAATGAAATCTGATTATCATTGAGGTTTGATGACCACCATCATCCATTAAAGAAAATAAATGAACAAGGTATTCTTCAAAAACCTGTCATTCTTTTTTTATCTTGTTCTTATCTTTCCATTCAACCTACCCATGTAATCTTGTCCTCATAAGATAAATTTACTGTATGAAAATATTTTCTAGATAACCCTATAATACTCAATTACAGTAAATACATGCAAAATTTTCTTTGGTTTATAATTTTCTACAGTCATCTAAGTTGACCAAGAAAAAATAAATTTGTTACAAATATTAATAAATAATCAATAAGGGCAGTAAGTAAAATGTTATTAGGAATTCATTGCTTAATGAAATTGATTATGGATGCTCTTGTTTTGTTTCAATTAGTTTGTGTACCCTCTTTTAAAATGAAACAGGGCTCAGGATCAATTATATTCCTATTTTTGAGAGACATATTTATTGAGATAACTTATTCTCATATAAATAGATGGCAATGAAAAGAGTTTCGTTATGGCCATGAAACTCAATTTATTGAACTCCTTTCACGTTATACGACAAAAATCACATATTGATCTTTCATTAAAAACATCTGTAATGATGTAATTACTAAATTAGTTCTTTATTCAATTTTATTGAAAGCAAAGAATTAGAAACCATCTGATTGGCAAAAGAAATTATTTCCAAGTCATTTAAATTATCCCTTTGATTGGGCCCTCAACCCAGAGGTAATGCACCATATGAAGATCCTCTTTGTGTGAAACCTATGAGTTTCTTTTATAAAGTGAGAGAGAAACAATCTTGAAAGAGAAATTAGGAAAGGAAAATAAGAGGAATCTCCTAGCACGATGCATTGGCCACTAGCAAACTGTCAGGCACATCAAATCTAGGAAACTACACATATGGCAACTGAAGATTTGGAAACGGGTTTCCTTAAAACTATTCCTGCCTGAGTGCCTGGTGAAAATCCAAATGGACCCCTAGGGGAAAGCATGTCTCAGTATGAAGAACACTGGAATAACAAATGTAAGATTAATTTCATCAATAAAAGATTTTTTTCTATGGTGCTCTTTACACCTCTATTAATTTACATCATCAAAAAGCTACATGATTCCTCACCCAAGAATATTTTCCATTATTTATTAAAATAATAATAGTTATTCTTTCTAGCAAGAGTGGGAGGGAGAGAAGGAGGAGGAGAGTGAGAGAAATATCAATGTGAGAGAGACACATCAATTGGGTGCCTCCCACATGCACCCTGAGATGGTGGCTGGGGGATCGAACCTGTAACCCAGACACGTGCCCTTGACCAGGAATTGAACCCGTGACCCTTTGTTGTACAGGTAGATGCTTTAACTATTGAGCCACACCGGCCAGGGTGGCTCAATGGTTAAATATTTTTGAAGGACAAGCAGATGGAGGAGCTAAAATATAAACAATTAAGATAACCACCTTGTAGCTATGTAGCTGGGGAAGCTAAAATTTGTTCTCACGACAATTACTCTCTTTTAGGAAACCGGTAGCTTACCTTGTTTAATGTCAAATCATTATGTATAACTTTCAAATAATCATCAGACAAGCAAGAGATTACTATAAGGGATATTTCGTTTATAGAGTTGATGCTTTTCTGGAACCTAATACCATATCTATGTATGGTAGCAAAGAGCTACTGGGCCTTGATTGGATCAGCCACCAGAACCCCTGACAGGACCCATGAGAATGGGAATGACCATAGCTGGAACAGCAGTGGCACAGAGACCTCATGGCCTCGCTTCTACTTCCCACCAATTTTGAAAGAAAAATGTATGCAACCTTTGTCTAATTCATATGTGTGTCAACATGTGAAGAAATCATTTTTGACATTATCTTTCGTTAAGAACATAGCATAATTTATTGTTTAAAAAATGATGTGAATTTGAAGACTCAGAGGCCCAGGGTAGAACCCGTAGAACCCTGAGCCCATTATGGAAACCTACCTAATCAATGAGTTCTCAAATGCCAGGTTCTAGGTTGTGACCCATTAAAAAAAAATGGCTAGGTATATCAGATTGAAAGTCCATTCACCGTGCTAAGGTAACGGGCTTTTGAGCCATGCTAAATTGAGTCACTCATTATACAGTTTTTAATGCATTAACAGATTTCTGAATGAGTAATAATAGTCTTAACTGGACAACAACAATTATCACTTCTATTATGGTGCTAGTTGTATCTGTAATATAAAAAACATTCTCTGCAACTTTATGGGGGAAATACTTTGAATTCGGGTTATTTTAAGAAAATTAAAGACATTGCATTTAAGCATACTTGTGAAACTTATGAATATTTTCTTATATTGATAGATGCTACTGAACAATAAACCATTAGAGACCTAAGTTCAAACAAACAGAGGATTGCAATGAACAATCTGGGTGTAACTGTGATGTTAATTAATGAGTTGGCTGACAGCCTATTTACACTCTAATGCCCTGCTTATTTCTTAAGTTCTATCAGACATATTATATAAGAGAATACCTTAAAAATTATTATAAATATAAAACTGTGACAAGATTCTCACTGACAATTTGTTTGTAGAAGGCTAAGTCTTGGAATTGAATATAATCCAAGTTCCAGCTCTACCATTTGTAGCTATATATCCTTACTGGACAATGCTTTATTGTAATGTCATATTGCAGTACTAGGAAGACACATTGTAAGAGAGGTGGCTGTGTGTCCCTTCAGGACCTTCAGTGTGGACTTTCACGTCTTCAGTGGGCTGCATGGTTGTTGAATACTTATACAATCATGCAAAGCATCCCATGCCTGTGCTGTCACCCTGTCTCTTGTCTCCCTACTATTGATTTTGGTGTCCTTTCTTTAGGACAGGAAAAACATGCAATTATCCCAATAACTAATTAACTGGTTGAGAAATATGCCCAGAGTCCATTTTAGATTAATTTTTACCCCAAGCATTCAATTAATTGAGTAACTAGGCAGAAGATAAGCATGCCTTCTAAATAGTCTAATAAGGTTAAAAAAAAAAAAAAGTGGGACAATCCCGTTGTAACAAAATAGGAATAAATACAATTAAATAAATCCATGCCAGGACACCCCAGCTTAAATAACACAAAGGATAACCCTAGAAAGACAAACTCTGGGACCACCTTCCAATTCCACTAAGCCTGAGAAATGAAGGAGGGTCCTGTCCATAATCCTTTCCCCAGGTAACAGATGTTATACAGTTAAACACATGCACCATCTCCAGAGAACAAACGAGATACATATAAAGAAAAAGATCAGGTGATCATGACTTGTACAACAATGAAAATAATTAAGTGCTCAACAGCCTGTTTAAGAAAGTAAACTTTCTAATTTATTTTCTCAGATCTGCTATCCATTTATTCATTCACCCATTTATCAAACATGTACCTAGGTTTTGGGGGGTCCTGAAACTTAGATAATTTATGGGATCCTTTATAAGAAAAAGGATTTAAAATTAGGACTGTGGGCTCATGCAAGGGAGAAGCCCTGAAGCTTTAGCTTCATCAGCTTAGTAGAATCTACCTCTGTAGCTGGCGTCCTGACCTTGGCCTGCAGTTCCCTCAGCCCAAGATCCTAATCCCCCATCCAGGTAGCGATGATCTGTGTAAATGATTGCACCTGGCACATGGAAGACATGCACCTCTTGTAAATCTGCTTTTTGCCTGTGCTTTGTCAATGTGCTCACCCAGTGATATCCCTGGAATCACCTGCTGAAGGAGTCAACTGGGTGACATGCCAGAGAAGTTGGACTCCCTCAAAATAAGGTTACCAGATAAAATACAGGACACCCAAGTAAACTGGAATTTAAGATAAACAATGAGTAATTTTTTAGTTTAGTGTCCCTTGCAATGTTTAGCTATCCTGAATTTGTTTGTTTTTGCTTGATCTTGCAAAGAACTGGAAAAGCTCTGTGTTCATTTCTTGGCTCAGGTACTTAACTGTGTTATGTGACCTTAAGCAATTTACGTAACCTGAGACTGTTTTCTCTTCTGTAAAATGGGTGTAAATGTTCCTTACATTACCCTGTGCCAGTTAAATGAGATCATTCATGTAGGCAGAGAGCGCTTTGCACAGTGCCTGGCACTGGGTGGGCTCATGTTCGGTGGTAGCTCGTGGTGCGGTCGGAGAGCAGGTCTCTGAGTTAGGCTTCTGGACAGTCTACACAGACCACAGCAGGCCCTAGCTACTCCCTTTATTATTTTTCTCCCGGGAAAGCACCCGACATCTCAGAAACGCAGGCAAATGCTGGAGTGCCCAAGTAAGCTTAAACAACATAGCAACCCTCTGGGATGGGCGAAGGGAGTGCATCTGGCCGCAGGTAGTCTTTTCTGCTCAGTTAATTGGATTCGCTGAACTCCCTTTCACAATGACAAAAAGCAAATGTTTGGGATAAAAACCTACCCTCAGTCTAGCAGAGCACCACCATTACAAATAAACATTTTAATCAAACATTTCATCTCAGAGCTCGTGTTTGCCCACCAAGAAGCTTCATCGCCTTCGTGCTCTGACTTTCTCCTTCCCAAAATATTAGCTTGGCACTTTCTGGACATGGGTTGAGGGCACCAAAAATAAAATCTTTTTCTTTTCTTTTCTGTTTCTTTTTTCAATCACCAATTGTCCAGACTCATTGTCACTATTTAACTATTTTTTTCTAAGTGTTTTGTTCAATTAAGGCTCATGATACATGATAAAGAACATTTCACACTGAGTGGATGAAACCTCTTACTGTGTTCTTTTAATTTCCTTACTTCCTAGCATGAAAATCATGATGTCTCTTTCTTCCCATGTTCAGCCCAGATTCTGTCACTATATTTGCCCCCTTCATTGCTTTCATCTTCTTCGTTATCTTCCTACTCAGCAAAACTATTTTCCAGATATTGTTTTAGATCCAGGATTACAAAGAGAAATACACTTCAGACTCCTCTCTCAAGGTGCACAGGGCCCAGAGGAAGAGACAAAGGAGTAAAAATCCCACTAGATTATTAAAAATCCACCACAGAAATCCGTTCCTGCATTTTCAGGAAGTATGGAAGAAAAAGTGCCTAAATGTGCGAGGGGATGGGATAGGGTCTGAAGAGGTGAGAAGAAACAGGTAACAACGAAGCCAAGTCAGAGAACAGATCCATTTTCATTAAGAGCGCGCACGGTCCGGCTGGTGTGGCTCAGCGGTTGAGCGTCTGTGCTCCCAGCACCAAGTGGTCGCCGGTTCAACTTCTGGTCAGGGCACAGGCCTGGCGGAGGGCTCAGTCCCTGGCAGGGGGCGTGCAGGAGGGAACCAGTTCATGTTTCCTTCTCATCTATGTTTCTCTCTCTCTCTCTCTCTCTCTCTCTCCTTCCTCTCTAAAATCAATAAAAACAAACATTAAAAAATAATAAAATAAAAGAGTGCACAAGTGGCACTTAATGACCAAGAGGGGAGAGCAGATGCAGAGCTCCCCTTGCGTGAAAGCACACACGACCCATCAGGGAACCAGCTGGAGCATATGGTATGCATAGGACTAGAAAAAATGGGCTGTACCTGGATTTTTCAGAGACTTCCATGTAATTCGGAGGAGTTTAGGTTTTATTCCATAGGAAATTAGGGAGTTAGGGCAGCATTTGCATTTCAGAAAGATCAGTCTGGGCTACCAGTTCTGGGAAAGGTGAATCGAGAGAGAAAGAGACAGGACACGGAAAACATTTACAAAGCTATTAAAATAGTAAAAACAAGAGACGATGAGGGTCTCAGCCGAGGAAGAGACAATGAGAATGTGAAAGAGAAGATGAATTTAAATGTTACCTCGGAAGAAAAGTGGAAAAAAAACTAGAGACAAGGAAGTCATGTTTGATGCCTGAGTTTCTGTATCCGTCTGTGTGAGTCGTACAGAGAAATTAGACACACACATGCAAACACACACACAACACACTGAAGATGATATGCCTCCCAAATTATGTTGTGTTGTGTACCTTGCACTAGAAAGTCCTAAGCAAATTGAACCATTAAATGTGTTTAACCATTTATGAATGTTATTAATATTTAATTATTATGTTATCAATAGAACATGAGGCAGGAAAGCCACATGGCAATTTTCAGAAAATCTGTGATTAGTTATAGATTTTATACTCCACAAGAAAGTCGCTAAGGTCTACTTACTTGTTGAGAATAAGCATACATGAAATTTTAGTCTAGCCCTTCTGCTAAGTAAGAGTACAGTCTACTATTTCCCCATTTCTTTTCATTATGATATTGTTAGTTTTTATTTTTAATTGTTTTTATTTATTTTTATTGTTGACACTGTTACAGATGTCCCCAGTTTTCTTCCCTTTGCCCCCTCCACCCAGCCCCAGCCCTCCCCTTCCCTCTGGCCATCACCACACTGTGATCTGTGTCCATGGGTTATGCAGATACGTTCTTTGGCTAATCCCTTCACCTTCTTTCATCCCCCTTTAATTGTTTTATTAATTACTAAATATATGCAAAATTACATTTATAATATATTGAAGTGTAAAGAAGAAGAATAAAATAACCATCCATATATTCTCCTACTCACCCCTAGAAATGGAATATGGCTAATACTTTGAAGCCCCTGTGTGCCCCTCACTGATCTTATCACCTTTTCTCCACACAACCTACTCTTAGATTACTACAAATTTGATTATTTGGAGTTAATTATCTCCTTACTTTTTCCCCCCAGTTTAATCAATATTCTCATATCCTTAACCAATAGTGATCATTTTACATGTACATTAAATCCTACTTGTGCACTCTTGGTGGTTTTTATCTTTTGCCAAACAACATATTTCAAGGATTTGTCCATGTTGATATATATAGTTGTGCTATATACACTTGACTCTGATGGAGAGTATTCATTATGAACATATCCATTCATAGATTGGTTTATCATGAACATTTGTGTTTTGAACATTCTTAGATATGCCTCTTTATGAGCACAGTACATGAAAATAGTTAACTAGCTGACTTTTTGCTTAGAATTTCCTGTTATATCTTCTTGTAGTCTTTTACTTTCAAAGATTTGAGAGTCCTTATATTTTAGAGATACCGCTTGTTAACTGTACTTATATGGTGATTCTGAGTCCATATAGCCACAAACATATCTAACATATGTTTGTGTGTGTGTGTGTGTAGTTTATTAACACATTTAGTTAACTCCTGGAAGAAAAAAATATAAAAAACAGCTGTTAACTAGAATTAGAGAGCTGCTGCTGTGAGAAGGAATGAAATGAGATACTTGGTGTTATGTTTATATAATATTTGTACTCAGAAATAAAGGCCACTAGGAAGGAATGAAGCATAAACAGATGTAGCTCATAAGAAAATTGAAGCATGTGACTTAAAAAGCAGTGGTTTTTGGGAGGAATTAGAACCCTGTCTGAAGAAAGAAAGAAAAGAGGTGCTATAAAAAGAGCTTGTACTAGTTCTGGAAGATTGCCTGGGGAATTCTTGTATCCAGAGGAACAGAACTTGACAATGGACATACAGTTGCACACCAAGCTAACAATATATTAAATCCTGATGTCGAGTGACAATTACCATAGCCATGAGTCAATAGCACCTCAGAAGATTCCAGGAGGTCCTGAACTTGGGCTGGCCTGCACTCATTTGTGAGGTACAAGTGCCTTTCCTTGGCAACACTACCATCCTTCTTCCTTTGGTGTCTGCCCATTCTTAGGGCCTTCCTGCTGCCTGCCAGCTACATAGAACCCTTATATTCCTGCCAACCAGCCACACACACATCCTTCCATGGAGCAGACATTTCCTTTTCCCTTTCCCACGGGAAAGTTGTGGGAAAATAGACCAGATATTTAGCAGTCAGCATTCCTCCAATTTTTAAATTTTATTTATTTATTTTTTTGTTAATCTTCCCCAAGGATATTTTTTCCATTGGTTTTCCTAGAGAGAGTGGAAGGGAAGGAGGGAGGGGGAGAGAGAGAGAGAGAGAGAGAGAGAGAGAGAGAGAGAGAGAGAGAGAACATCGATGTGAGAGAGACACATCAATTGGTTGCTTCCCAAATGCTCTCTGATGGGGAATCAAACCCGTGACCCTTCCTTCCACACACCCATGCTCTAACCACTGAGATACCCCGCCCAGGGCTGCCCCAAATTTTGATAAAATTATAGTTTATTCTCATAGTTAAACTTCTCTCACACTGAATTATGAAAGACAGAACAGTTTATTCAACAGTTCGTAAAAGGTGTATAAAACAAGGGAGCAGGAGACAAGCACACTACTATGCAGTCAAGCTGACACCACAGAAAGGCTGAATGTTTGCTGGGTCGTGTGAGAACTCTGTCTCTTCATAATAGAACAGAACTTAGCTTAGAAAGTAAACAGTTTTCAGAAAACAGAGGCACCGTGCTAAAAAGGAGACAAGTGGAGTATGTGATAATTATGGACACTTTCATAGAGCTGCAGCCTTATGCTAGGTAGTGATGGCATTATGAACATTTTAAAGATTTTTAATCTATCAAAAATTCTAGCACTTGCAGGTATGATTTGAACACCAAACGTCTGAGGATTTCAGCAGTAGGTGTAAGCTCTGTCGGGGTGGTGACCATATCCCACTTGCTGAATAAAGGCACACAGGCAGTTGGATGAATGGATGCCTTCTCCTTGCCTTGCTCTCTGCTGGGGCCAATGATAAACTTATGTGGGCCACTTGTTAAGGCTGATAAAAGGTGATAATGTTTAGCTAATAGTTAAATATTTGACAGCCAACTCAAAGCCTTGTTACAAAAGATCCTATTCAGGTGGTGAGGAATTCCAGACAAAGGTGCCAGGCCTGCAGGGAAACTCTGGAATAAGGGTAATGCTGAATTCAGCCTACTTCCTAAACCACAGACATCAAGGACATGACATTAGAAGAAAAAAATAGGTGGCAAGATTTATTTATTTTATCTTTTCCTTAAACAAGAGCTGTACTAATGCATACTAAAGACAGACAATCCTGCCTTAATGGGAGGACATTGTCAATAAATATAATAAATAAGAAAATTATGTAATATGTTAGAATGTATTAAGTGCTGTGGGAAAACTTAAGAACAAAGAAGTTCAAGAAAGTAGAACAAAGGAAAGTCAAAAATACATTCATTTATTCATTCATTCACCCAGTCACTCAACCAGCAGTTGCCAAGCATTTGCTTTGTCATACACATTCAGACCCTAAAAACGATGGCCCTGCTTAGTCTAGTTGACATACATGAGCAACAGGAAGAGCCACGCTCTTGTTTTGTAAATGCCCCACTCAAAATGGATACAGAATACTGTGGGGACTCCCAATATTGCCTAGCAATTCAGGGAAGGCTTCAGAAATGAGAAGCATTTGTATTAGATCTTAAGAACTGGGTAAGATTTAATCACTGGAGAGGAGAGAAAGGACATTCTAGGCAGCAGAAACAGCTATTGCAATATTATGGAAATTTCAAAGGGGATAGCAATTCAAGGAAAGGTGAAAAGTTTGTTGTAGTGAAAGCATAATTAGAGCAGAAAACAAACAGAGAGTGTGCGGTGAAGTCAGGTGGGGGGGAGGGAATAGGTCTGCAGATGAGCCTGGAAAGAAATCCATCTTCCCAAAACACATTGAGTTTCCACGTACAGTGAATGCATTTGTGTGCGGCCCTGCATTTTGATCACATGAAACAGCAGGCTTAAAAGTTCTGTGGAACAAAGCAGCACACTTTTGTTTTTATCATAGGTGTGCTTGGTTTTAACCAGACCCAGAATACAAAAATCTAAACCTACAAAACAGATAAAATAGGATGCGGTTATTTCGTGAACAAAGGGATTCCTAACTTTATAAAAGGATTTACGTTTCTTTGTTCTCAGAGACAACACCGGTGCCTGAGTTTGCCTCGTCTCTGGATGTCAGGGGTCCACCGGAACGAAGCTCCAGCTGACACGCTTCTGACTCCTCGGTAGGGCTGTTTCTTTGTGTGCTTCGTTTTTAAAGTTAAAGTTCTATATAAACAGGACTCAAAACAAGTCTACATAAGTCGTGACTTTGTGTCTCCAACAACTTTTAGTAAATACTGCGAGCTTGGCTTCCCACCCCCTCCCACCCCCCACCTTCAGCATCAATAAACAGGCCGCAGGTGAGCAGCCGGAGCCTGAACCGGCAGTTCAGGGACTGGGGAGGGTCGGGAAGAACAAAGGGAAGCGAGACCGGCAAACAGGCTCCCTGACATCTGGCAGGCAGCTTGGGGCGGGAGTGATGGCCGAGAAAAGAGAAAATGAAGTTGAACCCGGAGGGAGGGAGCCGAAGGCGGGAATGCAAAGGCTTAAACCGATTGGATCAGTTGCCAGGGCAGAATCTTTCAGAGGAGCCAGCGAGCAGCACTCAGGCAGGGACACCCCTGGGCAAGGGTCGGCCCCTCTGGATTTGTCTCTCTTTCCATTAACTTTTGCTTTCCCCTACCTCTTGATTTGTTCCTTGAATTCGTTCTCTGATTCCAGGAGACACGAGCCTGGCTGACCAGAAAACTGGGTAACAAAGGCATAAAGGGAAAGGAGTCAGTCCAGTTGCCTCTTGGGTTCAACTCAGAACATCCCAGAGCTGGGGCTGGAGAATTGACAGGCAGAGCTCATGGTGGAGATGAGGGGCCTGAGATCTGCAGGGAGCACTAACAGGGCCCCTGAAACAGTGATAATTAGCACCGAGATTCCTGGTGATGAGTGGAGACTCAGGGTATAGAAAAGTCCTATGAGCGTCTTGATTTTCTTGACTGGAGCAAATGAGATAATCAGAATCTCACAGGGGCATTTGTAGTTGGAAGATAAGCTTACCACGTTCCCTAAAATAGTGATGTTTCATGGGACTATGCTGTTGTCAGTTGATATCTTTATTAGTTGTTATTTTTAATTTTTAAACTTTTAGAGAACTATTGTATGTGGGGTTTTTTGTTTGTTTTAATTTAAAAATAAGACAGGCAAAGGTCTTGGGAACGACATCCTTCTGGTCCCTTTTTGCCATACTTCCTCAAAATACTAGTACAAATGCCTTAATTTGTTACAGACTCAACGTTTATTGTTTAAGTTCATAGATATTAATACTTTAAAACTAATATTTAAATATGTTAATAAGAATTCAAATACATAAGGCATTTACCTTATAGGCTAAATATCTTTTTTCCATAACATTAAAATGTGTGTGTGTTTGTGTACACCTGTGTATGTATCTTCAGTATCTAAAGCTAACATACTTAATGGTAAAAGATGGAATATTTGCCCCTTAAGACTAGGGGTAAAGACAAAAATGTCTATTCTCAAAACTTCTAATCAACATTGTACCACAATTCTTAACTAGTATAATGAGGCAAGACAAAAACAAAAGGTTTTTCTTAAAGACAAAAGATGGAAGGATAGAAGTACAATTTTTCTTATCTGTAAGTTATACGATTGTCTGCATGGGAAATACTAAGGAGTAATTTAAAAAACACAAGAAAAATAAGTGAGTTTGTATTTTTTTTATTTCTATATATTAGCAACAAACAATTGGAAAATGAAATTAAAACTAAGGTCATTTACAACAGTAGCAAGAACATTAACTGTTTAGGGAGAAATTTTACAAAAAAAGTGTAAGACCTCTATAGTTAAAACTAAAGAGCATTGTTAAGAGACATTTAAAAATTCCTAAATAAACAAAGGTAAATTATTTTCAAGAATTGGAAGACTCAAAACTGTTAAAATGTTCATTTTCCTCAAATTGATCAATGCATTCAATGAAACCCTAAACCTATTTCAGCAGATTTTGTTTCTTGTTGGTGAACTGATTCTAAAATTTATATTGAGAAACAAAAGATTTAGAACAGTCAAAATAGTCTTGTAAAAAGAACCAAATTAGAGGATGTACATTACATGATATTAAGATTAAGCACTTAGCTGCAGTAATCATGATAACACTGTATTGATATAACGGTAAACCTACAGATCAATGGAACAGAATAGACTCCAGAAATAGACTCCCTCTCCCTCTCTCTCCCATAGATAGATGATAGATAGATGATAGATAGATAGATAGATAGATAGATAGATAGATAGATAGATAATAGATAGATAGGCAGATGATTGATAACTAGATAGGTAGATAGATAGATAGATGACAGATGATAGATAGACATAAACACACACACATATATATACATATACAGAGTGGGGCAAAGTAGGTTTATAGTTGTTTCTATGGACAATAATATAATAATTAATAATAATACAAGAATAAACTGTTTTGAGTGCTCACAACTGTAAACCTACTTTTGTCATATCCTATATATATGTGTATTTGTATGTATATATATATACATACATATAGTCAAATAATTTTTAACAAAGGCATCAATCCAATTAGATGAAGGAAAAAGTCTTTTTAACAAATGTGCTAAAACAACTGTATATCTCTATAGAAATTAATAAACCTCAAACCAAAGTCACATTATACACAAAATTTAATTTGAAATGAACCACAGATCTAAATGTAAAAGCTGAAACTCTAACCTTTCTAGAAAGTACAAGAGGAAAACTTTATGACCCTGAGGTAATCAAAGATTTATTAGATACAATATACAAAGCACTGACCACAAAATAAAAAAGTGATAACCATCTTCAACAACATTAATGTCTTCTTATCACCAAGTGACATTATTAAGAAAATGAAAAGGTGCTCTATTGACGGCGATAAAATATTTGTGATGTATCTGACAGAAGACTTGTATCCAAATCATACAAAGAATTGCTAAAATGCAATAATAGAAAGTCAACCAACTCTATAAAAAATGGCACTCAGACACAGACCGAAGAAAATATTTCCACCAAAACAAACTTCATTCCTTTTAACATTATCATCATAATCTGAGCCCCAGGGTTTTCATCATAATTATTTCTGGTGTTAACTGCCCAGTGATATGATCAAGCAGAAGCTGCTGGAGTGGACGCAGAAAAGCCCACGACTAAAGGCGATGGGGTTTAAGGCGCCATCCTGGTCGCCCCGCAGCCAACCCGTTCTAGGGCTGTCATTAGGCTCCAGCACCAGTCATACGAACGCTAATTAGCGCTTCCGGCTCCTTCCTCTGTCCTGGAGTTTTCCCACGTCTGTCCATCGAAAAGCAGACTGATCTCATATCAAACCCAACAGAACTGGGATGAGAATTTTACTTAATCAAACAGACTGACAAAAATATAATCTCTTAATCGGAATAAGGAAATAGAAATGTAGATGGGAATGTTTTTGTATTAATGTATTTGAATGTTTAATCTAATCACAACATAATTATTTAATTACTGTTCTATTATAAAGGTAAGTAATGTCTATTTAATCAAATCTCTTAAATGACATTCATGCTTACGTAATACTAAGAAAGAAGCTCTGGTTAGCTATCTTAACAGGGGAAAAAAACCAAAAAACTATAAATAAGAACATCTCTAATTATGGAAAACACCACCCTTGAATTTATAAACCACATTATTACAATTGAATCGACTTTATCCAATCGATAGTTGAAATTTGAATTTATTTTTTCTGATTATGAAAGCAATATATGCTCATAAGAAAAAATAAACTATACAAAGTGTAAATAGCAGAAAAAAATTCACTTAATCAAATGATCCAGAAGAAATCATTGTTAAAATTGTCAGTGCTACTTTGCATCATTTTTTTTTAACTTTATATACATGAGATCGTATGGGAGATATATTTCTTTAATGCTGCCTTCTTATTTACCAATGCATAAACTATGTATTTTAATTACCTATTTATTTTCATTATAGGGTTAATTTTGTGTAAAGATTTTGAACAATACAGAAAATTATAAAGACTATAATTAAAGACTTATTAAAAACTTACTAAAGACCTCTCATAACTAAAGACTTACTAAAACTATTTAAAAACTTATAAATTCCCACAGCCAACAGATGAGCTTTATTGTACATTGTTAAATTTCCACCCAATCCCTTTTCTATGCTTTTATTCTTATTCAATATCTGTATGAAGTTTCAGATTCTCAATTAATCTAGTTTAGTAACTAAATGTAAGAAAGTACACATTTTATTACACCCCTTAGTAGCACTAGACAGTATAATTTTTAAAACCTATTAAATTGATGTGATATACGGCTTTGTTGCATAAATCTCTATGTCTTTGTTTCTAATGAGGTTAGAGATAGTTTCATATGTCCTTTGGTATTTTTCCAATCGAGTATTACTACTTTCTTAGTAATTTGTAACGCTTTCTTATAAGTTAAAGATAATAACCTTTGCCTGTTATATCAGATGCAGAGTATTTCCCCACTTTCTATTTTAATATGCTTAGTCTTTTACCATATAGATGTTTCCAAATCATTGTTTGGGCAAGCCAATAGATGGCCTACCATGCATTTCACACACTGCTTTCAAGCTTAAAAACCTCGACATATCCAGCCCTTTGTTGATACTCACATCTCCTCGTAATTTATTATACGATTAAACATTTAATACTGTCACCGAATCTCTTTTACATTGCTTTGCGATACTCCCATCATATGCTAAGATTTTACCTATTTGAGCATCAGTTTTAGTGCTGTCTGTTCTGTTCCACTATTCTGATATTCAGTTCTGATACACAGAAAATAATACTTTCATTGCTGTGGTTCTGTAAGACCCTAAAATATGTATTACACCAGAGTAAGGTCTTTATGACCAATGTGCTTAGCTATGCTTATTTGTTTACTTATATTAAAGGCCTGTAGAGCCATTATCTCCTATTGAAAACAAAGACCTTTGGCTTGATTGGAATAACCTTAAAGTAAAAATTAATTTGAAATATTTGAAACATCTTTACAATACTGAAGAAAATGGTTTCGATTGTATCATGTTCAATGACACAATCCCTTAAAATGATTATATTGAAAACCATTAACATCTTGCCAAATATTAAACCACCTTGCATTCCTGGGAATGAATCCTATAAAATCAGAGTGGGAAGATTATTAAATGTGGTGCTAAATATCGTTTTCTGGTATGTTGTTAATGAATTGTTCCTCTCTGTTATCACTGAGTTTTTCTATACATGTGTCTTGAACACATTTTCTTTCAGCTTGAAGATAACTTTATTAAAATTATTTGATTTGCTTTTATGTATTTTTAAGGCTCTGGAATATATCATGTAACACTGTAATTACCTGTTTCTTGCAAACTCAGAAAAACTTGCTTGTGAAACTTTTCTAATAAAGGTAATTTTAAATAACTACCTATGTAATAAACAGTTCTAATTTTTCACTCTGATTTATACTTTTTAATAAAATTAGGACTTCCCAATATATTTGTATGCAATTATGCATTGAATTATGTAAAGTTAAAATCTCTCCCATACCTCTTTTCATACTTACTTTATTTTCTAATAATTTCCTATTTCTAATATAATTATATTTTCTGGAGATGTCCATTAAAAAACCTACATATTTTTATCTATTCACTTCATATGTTTCCTATTTACTAATTCATTACTCTCCATTTTGCTGCTTTCTATAGGGTTGCCTTCTTCAAAACCTTGTAAGTTCTTAAATAAAATACTTATTTCATTTGTTTTATTTTTCTTAAATGAGAGCACCTAGGATATAAGTTTAGATGTGAGTATGTGTTTTACACTACCCCAGAAGTTTTGATACATATTACTCTCAGTTCAATTATACTCTAAAGACATTTAAATTGCATTTTTATTACCTCTTTAACCAAACTGCTATTTAATGTAATCTTAATTAATTTTCAGTTTTGTTTATTCTTGGACAAAAGATGTAAACTGGCCCATCTGATTTCCATTTTTTTAACAGTTGAGGTTTTTGCATGGCTTTGAGTTTGATTAAATTTGTTAGTGTAATTAGTATACTAAATTTAATTAAGTGTAGGTTTTAGACGAAAAGACCATAGGAACCTGATTTCCTACAAGAATCCCCTCTCACTTTCAAGCCCTTTTAAAAATGCCCTCATCTTTCCTTTAATTAAACAAGAGTCCCATTTGTGACATTTCGATTTCCCTAGTCTTTGCAAGCTGCCTTAACCTTGCCCGCCACTTATCCAATTGCTACCTACATGACAAATTTTCAGATTCAGAATTTGGGTGTTTCTACATCAAACATAACTACCTGTGAAGTGTCTTAGGCTATTTCTGCAAATGAATTATATTATAGTGCATTTCAAACTCCATTTATGAACTAAGACAATTTGAGTCCATTGCATCCTTGGAGAAATGTCGTGAACTGAAATGATTGTCATAAAAAAAATTCTAAAGGTGCCTCATGAGTAGTGCCCTTCAGACTTCTCTGGTGGCATTGAAATGACATGATGATTTCGTACAAACTCAACCAGCAAGACGTGTCTCTATACATCTCCTGCTTCCGTTGCAAGAGGAGTGAGTCCCAGCTCTCAGAGAGGCAGGGTGACGCCTGGAAATTCAACTGACAGGAGGAAGGCACAGGCCTCCTCCCACTTCCCCATCAGCCCAGCTCCAGGGGACGCAGTGTCCAGTCACACTGTGCGTAGCTATTATGAGGCACGTGGCCCCCTGCCCAGCACTGTGGCGGATACAGTCAGACAAGGCAGCTCTCATATTTTTAGCATTTGTATGTTTTATAAATTTCAAAACACACTCATGGTTTTACCCCGGAAAGCTGCACAATATGCTGCTTTTAGTTTTTCTAATCAGAAAGGATTGGAGAGCCAAGGCCCACATACTCAGAATACCCCATAATCAAGTTCCAGGCTCTGCATCCCCAGCCGTAATCGCATTCTCACAGTGTGGCGTCAGCCTAACTAGTTTTAAATACTGACTCTGCTGCTTACTAAATCAATGACTCCGGGTAAATTGCTAAAACTCCCAGGGCTAAGTTTCCTCATCTGTAAGTTCGGGCTAATTGGAAATTAGCAAGTATTATGCAAGAAGAGGCTTAACAAGTGCCTGCACCTGAGGGCTTGTCCTCTTGGAATACCCCGTTTGGAGGCCAGCCACCAAGCTGGAAGGACACTCAGGCTAGACAACGAAATAATGAAAGGCTACATCAAGGGCCCCCCAAAGGTGAGAGACTGTGGTGGACATTCCAGCCACAGCAGCTCTTCCAGCTGAGTGACCTCAGTTCCACTGTGTGGAACAGAGGAATCCTCCACTTGATCCCAGTAAACCCACAGAATTATAAGAAATAATAAAACATTGCTCTTTTCCCAACAAAGTTTGAGTGATTTGTTAGCAACAATAGATAACTGAGACAGTCAACATATCCTTCTCTTGGTGTAATATTTACACCATTTAGATTTGCCCTTTGCAATAGATTTTCGTGTATTATAATGGTTCAGACAATAGCCAATCAAGGGTAGAAGAAGGGTCTGTCACTGTGCCTGAAAATAGATACAGGAATTAGGCGTAAGGAGGTAAAGGAAAAAATTACCTGTTACTATCAGGCAGTAGAGTTTCTCTTAGGCTCAGAATCACACTTGTTTGGAAAAAAAAGAAAACTGTTTGATAAATATAGCATGTAGGATTAGGTTTGGCAACACGTAATAAAAAAATATATACACAGCGCACTAACAATGGCTTAAACAAGATAAATCTTTCTTTTTCTAGCCATCGTAAACAAAAGCAGAGGAAGGCAGCTCTAGGCTTCCTAGGTAATAGGGTAGCCTCTGGTTTGCAGGAACCCAGGCTCCTTGGGTCCTAATGCCCTGCCACCTGATGACATTGCTTCATGGTCATGACGGCTGGCCAGGCTCTGCAATTTCAGTCTGTATTTCAACAAGCAAGCCCAGGGAAAGGTGGAGTGGAGGGGGAAAAATGTGCAAAACTTCTGTTTATATCTCAAGAACTAAGTTAAAATGCTGCACAGGGCTCTCAGAAATGAAGAAAAATGTGTAATTTTATATCACTTGCAGTGTGTGATGGGAGCACCATACATGGCTGATAACTCTTCACAAAGACTACCTTCCTCAAATTACTTTGTGTGACAGGAATGTGTATGTGTGTATTTTTGTACAGTTTGGTGAAAAGGCAGAATTATATATGGGAAGATGTGAATGGCAAAGTGACACCGATGTGAGAGATGATCCCAGAAGCAGAGATGACCAACACAGCGTAGAACTCCTGGAGTTCCCTGAAGAAATTGTTATGCAAAATGGAAATTCAAGCAATCGTTCCTTTCTTTACTTCTTATTATATAAATTTTAAAACATGCACAAGATTAAAAGTAATGATATAATGGACCCCCGTTCCCATATCCAATATCCGCCACCCGGTTTCAATAATTTCAGCATATGGTGAATCTTGCTCCATTTGTACACCACTAACTTTTCCTCCCTCCCAATACTGGATTATCTTGAAGAAAATGCCAGGCATCGTACTGCAGGTGAAGGTTTTCTAGATCACAGAGGATCAAAGACACTGAAAGCATCTGGATTAAATATGGAAAATAAAGTTATTGATGACAGAGCCAAAGAACAGACTATCGAGAGAAAATAGTGGATAGTGTGAGCAGTTTAAAATTTAATAAAAATGAAATATCAGAAGAACTTTAGGGTAATTAAGTAACCAAGATAAGAACAGGGGAAAAAGACGGCATGGGTAACTTAAAAGAGGAGGCAGCGGATTTGTGAAATACCAAAAAAGACCCCCCAAAAGAAAAGGGAAATTATTCAGGTTATAGGAACGTTCAAAGAGTTGCCATTTGGATCACAAATGAAGACTTAGAAGATGAAGACAAAAGGGAAAAGTGAAGAGGTCAACAGACACTACTAGTTACTTGTCTAATGTCTGTTCCCCTTTTTCTCCTGAGTCACAGAACCCTAATTGCATCGAGGCAGCAACATGTCAGATAAAAGTGACATTTCCCAGCTTCTTCTTTCACATAAAGTAGGTGAAATTCACTGCATAGAGCACTGGAAGGGATCTTTAATGAAGGCTGGTTCACCTGGAGGGGCTGACTTTTTACCCTTGTCGCCTTGTGTCCTTTCCTCTCTCCTAGGACATAAAGAAGTGATCACTGGAGTCTCATCAGCCGTGATCCACCAAGAGGCAGTGCAGGGATACTGGAGCTTGACTGTGGGGCCACCACGTGGGCTGTGGCCTGCTGAACTCTGCATTCTGATGCAGAAGAGACAAATAAAAGCCACTTTTGCCTGGGAAGGGGTGGTAGCTCTGTCAAATGTAGCTAAGATTAATTTAATTGATATAGGTACGGTGAAAGAAATACAGTAAAAAGTCTTTGAAGGAAGAATAGGAATTTTTGTTGAGCAAAGCAAAATGAATGAAACGTTTTTTCCACTGATCAGTAGATGTTGCTGTTCTGTAGACAGTGTCTCTCATGATTGAGTTTTTAGATGAAAAAGGTTAGGCATCAAACATTTCTTGCAGAGCAATTCTCCAAAGCTGATCCAGAATCAAAGACTCACAAGTGTCACCTGTTATTACTTATTAATTATTACTGTTAGTACTAACCTCTTAGAATTCTATGACACTTTGTCAATTTCATGACACTTTCATTTATTTTGAGCACTTAATATGTGCAAATCATTATAGTAGACATACCTGAGGGGATAAAGCACTGTAGGGAATCATTGTATCAGGTAAGGCCAAAAAAAAAAAAAATAGCTACTATTTATTGATTAATTACATTGTATGGGACACTAAGTGAAACATTATACAGATACTTTCTCATTGAATTTTATAACAACTTTATGAGGTGATTATTGTTATCCCTGTGTGTTAGATAGAGAGCCCCAAAGTTCAGAGAGATTTAAAATCTGCCAAATTCACTCAACTGGAGAGCAGAGGCACTGGGATTCAAATCCAGGACTGTCTGACTCTCATGTCTCCAAATAATTCAAAGTGGAGAATATGAGATGTTCTGAAAAATGTAAAAATGGAACAAGTAAGAGTTTAGAGGTATAAAATGTATAGAATCAGGGTTTTTGTTCAATTTCTACAGAAGAAGAAAGTTAAGTCTCAGATAAATTAGTGGCATTCTTTATTTGTCCCTCTCATGTTTCCAATGATCAGGACACACAAATGATCATCCTTCTGCCCTGCCCTTGCCACCCAACATACATCTGCTAGAAATCACAGGGGAAGTGATGTAAAAGACACCAATGATATTTACCTACTGTTAGCCTAAATTATTGCACTAAATCCAAAGGAATGTAAATGATGGAGAAACAGTTCAAAAGAAAAAAAAAAGCAAGACTTCATCTCACACCAATTTACTATTTACATATTAAATAACTCTATGTGGCCTAATGGGAAATCCCTCACTGGTGGAGTAGATTTATGCCCTATGACCAAATCTGAGAAGAGTGACATCATTCTCTTTTCTTCTGTGTGGAGCAAAACATCAGCCCTAGGCCAGCAGTGAGGGGTTAAATCTTGTGTTAGCCTTGCTTTAAAGGGAACATAAATTAGCCCCAGTGAAACGGAGGCGGAAGGGCAGAGGTTCGGGTGAAGGGGGAAGAGTGGGAAAATGCATACACAACTGAAGAGTTAAAAATAGGGTTGTCAGGCCCGGCAGGGCTGGCTCGGGGGTTGAGCGCTGACCTAGGATCTGGGGGATCAGGGGTGGCGGTTGGATCCCCAGTCAGGGCACATGCTCAGGTTGCTTTCAGGCTCCATCCCCAGTAGGGGGCGTGCAGGAGACAGCTGATCAATGACTCTCACCATTGATGTTTCTCTCTGTCTCCCTCTCCCTTCCTTTCTCTGAAATCAATAATGTTATATTTTAAAAGAAAATATAATTGTCCGATTGAGCAAATAAAAATACAGGGTACCCAATTAAATTTTAATTTCAGAAAAATAATGAATAAATTTTAGTATAAGTATGTGCTCAAATTCCAAATATTGCATGGTTTACAAAAGGTTGCAAAATGGAGACAATTTATTGTCCCAAATATTGCACGACACATAGACTCATGTTAAAAAAAATTATTAGTTGTTTATCTGTCATTCAAGTTTAATTGGGTGGCCTGTATTTTATTTGGTAGCTATAGTCAAGAAACAAGGAGGGAAGGGAGGGAGGGAGGGAAAGAGGGAGGGAGGAAGAAAAAAAGAAAAATCTAATACACTTATCAAAGATTTTAATTTCAGCTACTACAGCCTCTCAGAGGCCAGGAGAGCCTGGATCACATTTTTTTGTTCAATTGTTTTGAGGTTCTAAGTATTGCAAAATATAAGTTCCAGAAAGGCTTAAAAAGTTTATGAATACTTCATATGTTTTTTCATTTTACAAACTAACACGTAACTCACAAAAATATATTTTTGCTATTCATTAAATACTTATAGAATATCTATTTTAAAAATAGACTATCACACTTTGAGCAGCATGATAAGATAGTGGAAAACAAATTTAAAATTTCAAGTTTACTTTAAGTCATATAAGTGTATCCCAGGTATTGCATGTATTTATTATTTGGAGAAAATGATGACATCTAAATTGGAGGGCTTTTATATAGTATTATGCTGGGGGTCAAATTCCCCCCCTTCTCCCCAAATGATTGGCTCCACCAGCCAAAGAAGAGGGGACTGGCCAATTGCTTGGAACACCTTCTCCTATCTCATCCCCAGGTATAGAAAGTCATCTTCCAGAACTGAGGACTGTATTCACGCTTATTGGTTTTTTATAACAAATTACCACAAACTTGGTAGCTTAAAACAACACATTTATTTTCATACAATTCTTGAAGCCCAAAGTCAAAATCAGTTTCCTGGAATGGAAATCAACATGTAGGCAGTACTGTGCCCCTTCCCCAGGCTCCTGGGGCAAATCCCCTCCTTGCCTCTGCAGCTTCTGGTGGCTGCCAGCATTCCTAGGCTTGTGGCTGTAACGCTCCAATCTTTGCCTCCATGGTCACGTTGCCTCTCTTCTTCTGTGTGTCAAATCTCCCTCTGCTTTCCTCTTACAAGGACATGTGATTGCCTTTAGGATCCACCTGATAATCCAGGGTAATATCCCCATCTCAAGATTCTTAATCATGTCTGCCAAGTACATTTTTGCCATAAAAGGTAACATTTACAGGTTCCAGGAATAAGAATATGGATGTTTTGGGGGGCATTATCCAGCCCTCCATAAGGACTGAGGGAACCCCTTGCACAAAGTAGGAATGCAAATGGGCTTGCTGTGGGCTTAGTCAGAATCAATTTAGCTGGGGATGTCTTTCACCGATCGTGAAGGAAGACCTGGAATTCAAACTTGAAGCCCTCTTTATCTCACATACACACTTGAAGTCATGAGCTTGGATTATGTCCCCCTCAGGTTTCAAATACAGGTCACAGGCAGGGTCCATGGTCACACCAAAGAAAGCAGTTCTGGTAATGGTGGGCCAATCATATGTTGGGCCAATCATAGGTCCTCCATAACCTAAAGTTCAGCCCATTTCATTACTTACTGTCACTTTTTCCTGCTATAAAGCTAAATGCAGATGAATAGATACTCATTATTTTAAAATATTTGTTAACATACCTTAGGTGCAAAGGATTGTAGCAGGTCATGTAGTGAGATGATTAGAGAGCAGCCTGTGAGGCACATTGTCAGGAAACCAATCCTTGCTCCATTAATTACTGGATAGGTGACCACATTTCTGTGCCTAGTTTTCCACGGATAGAATAGTCTCTCTTTCAGAAGGTTCATGAGGATTAGATGAGCTAATAGAAGTCTGAAGTGCTTGGAGCAATGGCTGGCTGTTAGATGCTGTCCCTAGCTTAGTAAATGTTAGCTGCTGTTTATTTCAATGGAGAAAATAAGACATAAGACGACCTGTGTAAGATGCAAGAATAGCTGAGGCAAGATATATGCAAAAATAATTTGAAGTGTAAGAGTTAAGACAAGTGCTACAGGAGGTCTGAGCTTAAAAAGGGTTTTTTGTTTGTTTGTTTGTTTGTTTGTTTGAACTCTGGATTAAGAGGGAGTCAAAGAATTACAGAGTTGGACAAGGGAAGGAAAAATTTTGATTTTTTTAGAGGACAGCCAGCTGGGCAGGCTCTCTGTGCAGCTGGTAGGTAGCTCCAGCATGTGGCATTGGACAGTCAGGGCAGGATGGTCGTGTGGTAAGAACACCGACTTGGGCTAGTCTGAAGAAACATGGAGCCCCAGCACTGACACTTAGGAGCTTCGAACTAGAGAGCTTCACCAAGTTAGAAAAAATGGGTAATACCTCTGAAGATTTCTTTTAAGGATTATGTAAAGAAATGTATTAGAAATCACCCAGCCAAATGCAAAAAGTTTTAGTTTTCTACATGACCTATCAGTTGGGATACAGTCAAGCACGAGATTGAAGGCTTCATTCCTCTAAGTAGGATATAAAACCACCAACACCTGCATTATAGTTAATGGACATTCATTCCTTGAATAGTGTTTTGAGCATATAGTATGTAGTGGGGACTATGCTAGGAGCTGCTAATAAAGTTATTAGTGTGACAAAGTTGTTTCTGGAGAAACTTGTGCACTACGGTAGAAGCAGCCACGTGAAAAAAAAATACCATATAGGTGGCAAAACTGTGATCCGAATGCTGAGGGGAACCCTAATAAAAAAGCAAAAAAACACACCTCTGACTGTGCAGGAAGAGGGAAAAGTGAATATCAAAATATTTCTATAACAACAGCAAAAAGCAAACAACAACAAACCCACTGAAGGGGGGCTCAGTATAAAATGGCATTTTTGGGTTGAATCGGGCAAAAGAGTGTTGGGGAATTTTGTTGGGCTTTCTGCCTATGGAGAACGCTGGGCTGACAGTCCAGCCCCGAAGGCCAGCGAAGAGCTGCTAGGTGATGCTAAGTGACGCTCTGGAATACATTTCTATAATATCAAAAGTGATACTGTGGCACAGTAAAAAATACATCCTCACATACAGTAACACGATCCCCTAAACCACCGCATTAACAAAATCAAAGTAAGGGGCTCTGTGTACTCAAGGGCCGGGGGCGCCTGCGTGAGCACCGAAAGGTCGCTCGGCCACCACGCGTCCCCGGGACCTGGCCTCGGCTCCGAGAGCGCGGGGTTTCCAGGCGGAGGTGGGGGCGCCGGCGGCAGGGGAAGTTCCGAGCGCAGGGAGCGGCAGGAGCACGTGGGCCGAGGGGGTGGGAGGACGCTGACGGCGGAGGACCCGGTGGAAGTGTCAAAGAGGAAGGAGTGGAGGGCTGCGGAGGTGACAGGGTGTGGTCTGTGGGGGCGCGCGCAACCCCGAGAGGCGGGCGCAGAGACCCCCGGGCCCCAGGAGGCAGCGAGGCGCGTGCCTGCGTCGCTCGGCGCGGTGACAGCGCGGAGCGCGGCGCGGGGCCGCCGGCGAGGGGAGTCACCCGTCCTCGCGAAGTGGGGCCGGCTCGCAGCTGCGCCAGCGCCTTCCGCCCGGGCCCGCGGTGCCAGACACCTGCCGAGTCCCGCCGCGCCTCGGCCGCCAAGTAAGTCTTGCCTTTTCTCTCCCTTTCTCCTCCGCGCCTGAGCCGCCGTGTGCGCGGAGCTGGGAGTTCCCGTAGACTAGCCGCGCGGAAAGCGCCCCGGAGCTCCAGCGGCGTGCGGGGATGCTCCAGCCGCCTCCGCGCGCCCCGGGGGCGCGGGACCGCCCCGAGGCCCCGCCGCCCCGCTCGGCCGCGCCGCGCGGAGGGAGGCGGCGGCGGCGGTGGAGTTGTTGGCACGGGCACTACCCGTCTTTTGTGTCTTGCCCGAACCCAGAGCCGTGCCAGGCCGGGGTGGGGGAGCGGAAGCCACTTTATGGCTCCTGGCCCCACCTCTTGCCTCCACCCCAAAGCCTCGGGGATTTCGCTACGCAGCGGACTCGGGCGCAAGTGAGCGCCACCCCCCCGGCTGGGCGAGCGGGATGGGGCGGGCCGCACGCCGTCCCCGCTTCGGGTTTCCTCTTTAGACACAGCATCTCTAGCGGGTGGGTGAGGAAGGCTGCCTGGGGAATCGGGGGTGTCTGGGCGGAGGGAGCGCGACCCACCTTCTGGCTCTCCTTGGGTCTGGAGGGGGAGGTGGGCGCCCCGAGCGCCCCGGCGCCCCGAGCGCGCCGCGCCTGCGGGGTTGCGCGCAGCCGGCCGGCGGGCTTTCGCTGGGTGGGTCCCTCGTCGGGCTCATTGTTCGCGGGGACCGTTCCTGGGGCCGGGCTGAGCCACGCAGACACCGCTCAGGGGCCGCAGATGAAAGTGTCGACTTGGAGGAGTGAGGGGCCGGGCCGCCCGGGGGAAAGGGCTCACCCAGTTTGCAAACGGACTTCTCGGGGCTTGAAGGGCAATAGCAAAACCAGCCGCTCCTGAGTGTGAAACTTAGACCCCACTCTGATCCTCGGAGACAGCCCCGCTAATTAAACCCTCAGAAACAGGGCGCGGTGTCTCCCCCACGGAAATTGTTTCCAGGGTGCTGGAGATCGAGTTGTAGGTGTTCTTGTCACCCGGCTGCTTTCTCTCGCCAGCACCTGTTTCTCTTAAAGGTCCCGGGGTGTGGGGCTTAATTTTTTGCCCCACCCCCCACTCTTTTGGAATGCGTGTTTATACCATTTGTGCCTTTGGGCAGTCGAATTGCGTGTTCCAGGGGAAGACCCCCCCTCTTTAAAAACAAAGTGCGATGCCCACTGTACAAACTGCCCAGCGCGGGCGCGGCCCCCCGGCGCCCCGCCCTGGCCGCGCTGCCCGACGCTCGCCCAGGCGGACGGGCGCCCGGAGGCAGCGGGCCCGCCGCCCGGCTGGAGACGTCGGAACACAACTAGCGCACGCTCATTCTGTCGGAGGGTAGGACACCCCTGTTTAAGTTTTTTTTCATTTCCATAAATGACAATGATATCACACGCTCATGGTTCCTCGGCCCCCTATAGAGGAGGGTGCGTTTTCCTTAAGAGGATTTCCCTTTCTCTACGGTGCATGGGTAAAAATCAGAATAAGCGTTTGACAAGAGGGATTCAAACATTTATACACACACGCACTTGTGTTTCCATGTGTCTGTAAACCCCAGTGGTGACGAGCACACGCGGCTGCCCTGGTTCTATTTTACTTTGACTGCCCTGGTGAACTTGCTGAGTGAACCGGCCTGCGGAAGCCAGGAGTTCCAGCCCCCAGGAGAGAGAATATGAAAACCTTTCTCTGACCACAGTCTGATTCCGCAGAGAAAAGCCATGCAGTAGGAGTGTGGTTTAGGGTATGGAAAGCTGTGAGGTTTATTCTAAGGTGGGGAGAGGGCGTAAGGTAGAAGAAAAATAAAGATGGAAACCTGAGTAGGCAACCAAACCGTACTCACAATTCCACAAATATATATATATATATATATATATATATATATATATATATATATATATGGAAAGCACACAGTGTCTGTCTCTCTCCTTTATCACTTCAATGTTAATATCTTTAATGCTTTTCATCAGAGTATGTATGCCTCTTTGAGTATGTAAGGCTTTGAACAAACCCTTTATATTTCCAGCCTATTATATTTTACATCTTCAATATCAATAGTGCCCATTGAATGCATAGGGCTGTCTTTTAAACTGTTCTTTCGTGCATCGACTACTTGCATACCATGTTCAGCTTCGTGTGGGGCCACGTGCGCCGTGAATCAACCAGGTTCTAATGAAGATTAAGACACGGGAGGTGTCCACAGCTCTGTATAAACACTCATGTAACCACCTTCCCACATGACGAATTTTAGCTACTTGCATCTTGGTCTTCTGCAGTCTCCAGACTCCAAAGTCTCGTCCAGATTGATTGCTGCACTAAATCTTGATTGTACAAAGAACAGAACTTAATTATTTTGGTCTCATTTATCAGTCCGCTATGTTTCAGGGTTGCCAGTTTAATTATATCATTGAAATATGCATGACTTTAAAGTATGTTGAAAAAGGTCCTTTTAAACATGTTTCTTCATAAAGAAAAAAAAAAAAGTCCTTGTGAAGCCATAATTTCACTGCTGTGCGGCCCCCGAGCCATTTGTGTTTATTGAGTTTACTGTTCCACATGAAGAAAGAGCCATTGTTTTGTTGTCTAGGAGCTGAAGGAAGATGGAAAGTGAGAAAAGAATATCAAGCACTTTAAAATGCTATTATTTTCTCTACTTGGGAAAACTGTTTTTTTTAAGTAGTGATTATTTTCTCAAAGATACACTAAAACCTTAGTAAAGGATTCAGAGGAAAAAGAAAATTTCAGGATAGAAGTGCTAGTAGCTGTTACGAAATACTCATAAAAGGTTGGTGTGTACAAACACATGTATTTTGAACCAGCCTCATAACACATTTTCTTCTTTCTACAGAATTATAAAATTTTATTAAATTATTGTTATTAAACATTGAAATCTCATCAAAATCAATATTTGAATATAGTGTCTCTTTTTGCAAGTGCTTTCATTGTAATAGCCTGTTTGTTGAGATTAAAAAGAACATCATTGATGTCATGGTGTGCTTTGCATTTTAAAATAGTAGCTAATGAATTACAAACATTCATTACTCCACAACCACTTGCTGAAATTTCTCAGGACCCCCAAATAGAGAATTATTTGTACTTTATACTATCATTCAGACCCTTGCTGAGTTTATATGCAGCCCCTTTTCTTCTTCAAAATTAATTGCCTTTTAAATTAATACTCCATTGGCTTTGAATCTTTTGTTATCCCCCCCCCCCCATGTCATATATTTATGTGTAAATATCTTCTGTATTGTCCTGTTAGGGGACTTCCTGTTGCAAACAGTAGGAATTGGTGGGGGAAGGGGGGAGAGAAAGAGAATAACTTTTATTCAACCTGGAAAGAGTCAGAGTTTAAAACAGGAAAAGAAGGGTAGGTTCAGTGAATAAAATTCATTGAGGAATGCTTTTTCACCTTTAAAAGTCCAAGCTATGTAGCGCGTCATATACATCTGAGTAATTCAGGCACTAGCGTCACATATCATAAGGCAAATTAGCAGAGTATCATAGTGTCTGCTTTGCTACATTTGAATGGTGACTTTAATTCCATTCACTTTTCTTCATACTAAGGAATGGAAATTGTTTTCTTATGCTATTTTTTTTTTTTTTTTTCTTTTTGCCAGGGATCGTGAGTAGGTGCCTGGCTGGGAAGGGAGGGAACACTATTCTATTTATGTAAAAGTTAAGATTGTCATGTTCATTTTGGAAACATTTTATTTAAGAAGTTCAGTTTCTTCTATAAATTGAGTTCTTATTAAATGTTTACTGAGAAAGATAAAGCTTAACACTGAACTTTCATAACCAGATGCAGCCAGAAACAAATTGGTCATGTGCATTTAAATTAATGCAGGTAAACGTTAAATTTAGTTTTTTTCCCCATAAACTAATATGAAGGAAAAATATTAAATTAGGTTCTTATTTTTAATAACCAACATTCATTTAGGTTTTCTTGAAAATGAAGACCAACATGATTGAATGATAAAAATGTAAGCAATGGTGAAATGAATATATAAGACTGCAAATTAATTATTGTATATACTTTTGACATCATATTTTATAAATTAGTATTTTTAATTTCAGGGTTAATGTGAATTTTTTAAGTGATCACATTTTCTGTTTTCCTTTGGCCATTAGAAAGCTCAGAGCCAATCCGCGATCTAATTTATTGGTCCTCTAAGGAGGCGCCATGACATGCATATGCCTTCTCAATGACCTTATCTTATTCTACTTATTTTCTCTGTCGAAATATCTTTTTTATTGTGAAAAGAGACAGGCCATCAAAGTTAATATGAACGAGTGTTTAGAAATACAATCAAGTGTGCAAATATTAAAGTCTAATACTGCAAATGCTGAGGGGATGTTAGGCAAACTAAGGCATGATTTCTGATCTAAAGATACTTATATTCTCAAAGATAGAGAAGATACAAACACACAACAAATTAGCTAATAAATGAGTCAACATATATACAGACATCTGTTGCATTAAATTGAAAACCCAGACCTTATCGTTAATGACTCTCAACTTCCACTGGCTAGGAAAACACTATTAATAGTGCCAACTGGTAAATCAGAGTAACCATATCATTTCCTTAGATATATACCCTCTGGGTATAGTAAACTCCAAATAGTCTGGGGATGTGCTGATGAAAATAAATGTTGGAAACATCATTGTGATTCTGTGGTACTGGAGACTTCAGACATTTCTCCCCCTTATTTCTCTTTTCCCTTCTCTGTCTTTCATTGGCTTTTTCGCTTGCTATCTAATCAGCCAGTGGCTGGATCTGATTGACAGTAGTGGCAATTCTGATGACAAACTAAACCCCACCAGGATGGCAGCTTATGCAATTTCTGGCTATGTAAATACACTATTTGTTCTAAGTACTGTACTTAAATACAGTAGTTACGTTTAAGTGCCCGGTGGTTGTTTCCCTTTGTACTTGAATCAACAACCATTTTCAGCTTTCAGAAGGGACCACCCATAAAAATGGTTCTTTTTGACTGTAGAAAAAGTTAGAGGGAGGGAAGGAAAGAGTAAACACCTGAAGAAAAAAAAAAAATAGAACTAAGTTATTGACTCAGGGTGATGTGTTTACGGCTAAGGCCACAAACTCTGAATTAAACTTAAAGTCTAACCAGCTACCTCTGGGTATAAATCTGATTCTCATCGTCTCTGTTTCACACATCAACATCGTTTTTGGCCCAGACATCTCAATTACAGTTAGTGTTAAAAATAATTTAAAGTCTAAAATGTACTGTTGTCCTGAACTGAAGCAAACTTTCAGACAATGATAAATACTGACCATTTAAACTTGGCCTTTTAAAAAGCACATTGGATATAATGAAAATGTGTGTATTAGTGCACTCGCTTTGCTTCCAATTAAGGTATAAGTAGTGCATAAAGCTTTAAATTTTTCATCAAGTTAATGTTTCACTGACATGCAAATTAACTGCTGACATCTAAGGTGCATGCCATGTGATGATTCCTAATTGGCAAGTGAACCTCAGAGGGTTATTTATAGATTACATGGCAACAAAGTGCTGGAGTAAATTCTCATTGTGCAGCTCAGTGCAAATTGATGTTTTAGCTTTGATTCTCTTATTTTTTTCACACCCCTTTTGATCCCTGAAGCCTCTCAGAAATAAGATACCTAAGGTGCTAAATATATAATTAATAACATTTGGGCAGGATCTTCAAACGATTCCTAAGAGATCGGAGACCAGCTAAGTACCCCTCGCCAGCGTGCTCGGGTGTGTCTGTCTAACTCTTGAGACTGTGAATTTAAATGCAAGGATTTGGTCACATCCATTTCCATGCAGAGCACAGAGGAAAAATGTTCACACGGAAAAAGTGAGGAAGAAGCTTGAACATTTACCCAGTGAATTAATTTTTTAAAAAATATGTCTTTATTGATTTCAGAGAGAGGAAAGGAGAGGGAGGGAGAGAGAGAGAGCCAGAGAGCGAAACATCAATGATGAGTCACTGATTGAGCCCGTGACCCGGGCATGTGCCCCGACCGGGAATTGAACCCCGATCGCCTGGATCCTAGGTTGATGCTCAACCGCTGAGCCACGCCCGGCCAGGCAACCCAGTGAATTAATTTTTAAGAATAGCTTTCTCTAAAGTTCTAAGTGGAAATCCTGTTTTATTTTCTAATGGCAATTGAGTTTCTTTTATTTCTACTTTCCATTACATTTTGTGTATGAAGATTGCTGTGAGAGAATTACAGTGTATCTGCAATTCCCATGCGAGGTTATTAGGTTAAAAGTTGGACTTTTCTTTCTTTATTCTTTGCCTGTATCTGCCTAAAGATAGAATAATAAAGTAAAACATGAAAAAGTAAGTCCTTCCTTTATTCTTTACACTTTATATTCAGTATGGATTTTTGTCTCATGAGACAAAGATATATATAAGCTATAAATTTCACCTACAAAACCACAACTTATTAGAGGAGTTTATGGCTTGTTTACCTTTCGTTCTTTTTTATGCTTTACACAGCCTAGGATGTTCTACTTTCCCAACCATATTGGCGAAATGCCTGTGTTTTCTTAAAGATTTAATTAAAAGACACTGTCTCTCTGAAGGTATCCCCATAGTTGGACTTGAAATTGGCATTTTTTGGAAGAGTGTGTGTGTTTTACAGTCATATTGTAAACATGAAAATGTTTCGAAAATCTAAAGAATTCTGTACAAATACAGTATTTGTTATAATTATTACTGTCGTTCTAAAGCTAAAGATATAAACTAAATGGCGGATCCAAGCTACATGAGGAAGTGAAACTTTTCTTATTTTTAACACTTTTGACCAGCAGTTGAATAATTTGTTCTCAGGCCTGTTACTTTTCATTGACAAATGTCTCCATTAGTCGTATGCGGTAGGGTCAGGGTATGATCAAGGCGACTTGATTTCTTCCTGGTGAAGGTTTATTAAGAAATTTATCCATTCATTAGGAAAAACTCACATTTATTAATAAGCACTCACTGAAGACTTACTGTGCTCTAGATATCGAGATGGCAAATGAGCATAAAAAAAGGGGGGGCAAACGACAAAAAAGATCCCTGCCTTGAAGGAATTTAGAATTAAATGGGGACCAGAGGTGCAGAATAAATGTGGGGAATGAAATGATACAGATCATCAGGGGATACTTGGGGAGCTATGAGAGAGGGCAGGGCGTATGCTTCTATTCGAGTGGGTGGCGGTGGACTGGGGAAGTTCAGTGGGGGATTTGAAGCAAACAGGAGAAGTAGAAGCCTAGGGGTGAAGAAGCAGTGGGCATGGGTCTCTGGCACAGAGCTGCTGGGGAAAAAGGGAAAAGTGAGGCCCACACAGACCACCCAGAGAGTCCAGCGAGGGAGTACCGTGCGTGAGACCCAAGGCCAGCACAGCAGCCTGGAGATCAAGATTTGGAAATTTAAGGCCGATTAAACCCAACTGTCTTATACCTTGTGCCTGCACCCACACAGCTGAACGTTCGCTGAACACACCAAAGAAAACACACAGCCATGGGTTCTTTCCCTACTCATTAATCTTCAATAGGTTCTGAAGGTTATCAGGTAATCTTACTGTACCGGGCTACCCCTTTCACTCCCCTGGAAGGCTGCGCCACCCTCTCCGTCTCCCTACGTGCTCAGTGCCTCTGTCTGCACCCTCGGGCGAAGGCCTTCTTTCCCAGTCGCTGATACCAGCGAAGCTAGCAGAAAAAATTCCCATAGGCACCCGCTGCCGTGTTTATCCACTTACTGACACTTCAGCTGTTACAGTTTAATGGACGACAGTGTAGAAATATGTAAGTGTGACTTATCAGTGAACAAAACGATTCCTTTAGACCTTGAACTTCCATGTTTAGTTGTTCAGCATTGGGAAATAATGAGTTTTGGAGCCAAAGATGTATGTAAAGTATGTGACTTAGAGTCGTGAAAATTAGAAACAACATGCCTGCCCCAAGGTAGACAGAATGAGCAATAAAGTACAGCAAGCATCACTTAGAAGTACTTAAAAGTAATTATGGACAAGTTAAAAATAGATGATATACTATGAAAAGAAAACCTCAAAACTGTACATAGTATATGATACAACTTCGTACGTGCACATAGAAAAGAACAGAAAAGTAAGTGAACCGTGTTAAAAAGTTGTATTGGACAGTGAGATGAAAATTGTTCTGTATCACAGATCCTTTGAAAATGTACTCAGCTTGGCAGAGGAAACTTTTTGATGGGAAGAGCCTGGTGACATAGAAAATGTCTACTGAGTACACACAATCATGAAAGCCATCTCTATAGTGCCATTCAGCTGTCATTGAGATGTTTGTCCCCACCAGGTATTCCCCTTGCCAGCCACATCCACGACATCAAAAACCATATAATTTACAGCTAAAGTATATCACAAAGCTATTTAACGTTCACCATCTCCACTGCTGTCCTTCTGGAGTGGGACACTGTAATTTCCAGTGTGGATGAGCGTCTCTGCGCCCAGCAGGTTTCCCCCCTCTGGCCTGTGCAGAGCGGGCCACCCGAGAGTCAGCCCTGCACAGTGTATGAAGCGTGGGCCCCGTGCCCGGGCCGCTTGGGTGTGAGTTCCAGCGCTGCCACTCACCAGCTGTGGGAATGGCGGCGAGTTACTTGACTTCTCTTTACTTGCATTTCCCATCAACAAAATTGAAGATATTAATACCTATCTTACATAAGATTGGTAGGATTAAACACCCGACTGGCATAAAGGAAGTACTATTATGTATCAGTTATTTTTCAAAACCTAAATTAGATTATACCTTATTTTAAATCGTCCAAGGACTTCTCATTGCACTTTGAACTAAATCCTTGTGATCCCCTGCATCAGCGTCAACTCTTGTCACTTTCTGCTTCCTCATTATTTCCACAAATATTCCAAGCCCACTGTCGCGGGGACTTTGCACCTGCTGTTCCCTCTGTCTGGAAAACTTCTTGCCCTTCCAGTCTCAGCTCTGCCACCTCCTGTAAGAGCCCTTCCCTGACTTCTACTCAGGGACACTTCCTACTATTTTTTTTTCACTCTCCACACCTCATTGTTTTCTTAACAGGCCTTGTTACTGTTTGAATGTTTTGTTTGTTAATGTTTTTCCTCTTATTTGACCACTAGAGTTTAAATTCTGTGAAATGAGGATAGTGACTGTCATGGTTACATTTGTTTCTCCCAGTACCTAGCTGAAGGTCCAGCGTTTAGTACTAGGCAACTGAATAGATACTGGGTGGATCCATGGCTGAGAGTCTAAGCATTGTCATCATGGAATTGCATCTCCAGAAGGGCTTTGTATTTTCAAGGTCCCCAGGACTTTAACAATGCTTGTCAGAACACAAGTGCATTTTAAAGAGGGAGAGAGTTTGAGACTGTAGCGGGGAGTGATAAGTGGATTGGGGGGCTCTGTACCTGAACATGGCTCAGGAGGCCAGGGACACCCTAAGATGAAACTTGAGTTTTGGGGGTGCCGGGTGGGCTTGGGGTGAGGTATTGGAGTTTAGGTATTCAAGAGGAAATTATCAGGCCAGCATTTCACAGAGGACCGGGTTAAAAATATTTTATAGAGTAACTTCAGTTGCATTTTACTTCTGGCTTCAGAGAGTGTTGAATAAGACTCTTGTCACAATGTCAAAATATGTGGTTTAAAGACTTTTTTAAAAGTCAAATTAGTTATTTGATGTCATGGGGGGAAGAAACAACCAAAACTGTTTTCTTTCTTTGATCCAGCTGGTTTTTAAAATGGAAGTTAGTCAAACCAGAGTATGTGTAGTACATGTGAGTGTGTATCTCTTCAGTTTTTTTAAGATGGAAATACACTTCTGGAAAATATGTTTTCACGTATTGCTTTTGATCATAAAATTGCAAAGGCATGGAATGTTTCGTATCAACTGATGTTCCCTTTCTCTTGCCAGGAGGTGTCACTATAGCTCACTCAAACTCACCAGTGCATTCTGTAGGGACAGACTGTGCCAGCATCCTGTTACAATGTAGTACCCACCAAGTTCTCTACTAAGTTGCCCACAGGAAATTTGAAGAAAATGGAATTCATTCCAAGAGGCTGTTTCTCCTCCAAATAAATGTTTTTACCATGAACTAGCTGAAAACTTAAAGACTTGTTTAATATCCTGGAAATAACTGGAGTTTTTACTTTTCCTTTGTTGAGCGGGGGCAGTGGAGAGAGAAAAAAAAAAGTAAGATAAAAGAGGGGAGAAAGACATACAGAAACATGAAGAGATGAGCAAAACAGAAATTTCCCAATGATAACAGGCTGCTTGAAAATCCCTGAACACAGTACAGCGCTCTCACCTGTCTGACTTGGTGGGTGTTGTCCCTTCCGTGCCCCTCTTCTCTGCCCAGATAAGTCTAGCTCGCTCTGCCATCACAGTTATAATTAAAACAAAACAACTCTGATGTTGAGTTAATACACTATCCCAGGTCTTTCATACATATCATTTGTATCCTCTATGATAACATTATAAAATAGGTGTCATTTCTAAAAAAATTTCAAGTTAGGAGAATGAAAATTAGAGAAGTTCCATGATTTGTTTTTGCAGCTATGGTTTGACCATAGACTCCTCAGATTTCAAAAGCACACCTTTGGTCTTCCTTGATGTCTCCAAAGAGTCCCATCTCCTGGAGACTTCCCTAATGTCCTTCACCTGGACATACTTTACTATCCCTCCTCTGGGTCCCACAGTGTCTGGTGTTCACCCGGTGTAAACATTCACCATGACTGGGCCTTGACCCTCTATTTTCTTCTGTCCCTCTTCACCTGGAGTTGGAGCACTTGGAGGATGGATACAGTGTCCTCTCTCTAGAACAGAGCAGGAGACCCCTCATGATGACTAAACGGATGGGTGAGCCAGAGAAAAGGTGCACCCAAAGATAGGGCCCCACAGTGTGCCAAGGCATGAATGAGGGAAGCATGGGGGCAAGGGGCCGCTGGACGTTGGGCTGCCCGCTTTTGCCCACTGCTGTTGGCCTCACGTGCTCCACGAGCAACTGGACAATGACGAGGAAAGTCCCAACATTTTTCGGCAGAGGAAGAACAAGGTTAAGCGTCCAGAAGAGGGGATATTTAGCACAGTCCACCTTGTAGCTCCTCTAGAAGTGGAGGGAGAAGACTGGCATTCCGCAGCAGTGTCTTCTGCTGACCTCCAGGTGGCAGCATGGCCCAGCTGTCAGAGGCCAGCTCAGTTCCTTGACAGTCCCTAGGCCGCCTACTCAGGACTCTGCGGAGCATTTAATGCCCCAGGAATGATTAATGGTGCTGCCCCCTCGCTGTACCCTGAGGGTAATTGAGCCTGCAGAATTTTGGAGGCTGCAGAGGGACTTCCTGAGCCTCTGTCTGATAAGAAAGGGCTGCAACATTTTGGACATATCTTTTCAGAGACATCCTGGAGGCCTTTCTGTTGTGCCCAGAATGCCGTCTTTGGCAAAAACGTTTTAAAGGGCGGGGGAAGACCACCACCAGCACCCTCAAAATGTGGGGAAAAGTGTCTTAATGTTTTTTAGAAGTTTGGTTTGCTATGCATAGCCTATTCTTTTTTCCTTCTTTGATTCTGAGATAATATTCCTTTCCACCTGACTTAAAGCAAATCCTCTGGAAGGTAGCTTATGTTAATTGAGTATTTTGAAAGAGTGCAGGCAGAGCTATATATAATGTCTTTATTTAAATAAGCTGTAAGCCCTTTTATGTTGTAAGCTGAGGTATTTAAAAGTAGGATGAGTAGAAATTTCTAAAGTTGCACACAGTTCAAGAGAACGTGAAGCATGTTAGAATGAGCACCATAAGGGTACAGTGTCCGTTTATGCTAAATATACATGTAATAGCAATTACAGCAGACAGCCAACGAAAGATGTTAAGCCTGTCGGGTTGGGCTTGTGTGACTGCTTTTCATTACATTTTTAGCAACTGGGAAAAATGCCAGATTCTAAACAGTGGGAAACGGTGTCATGAATAGAATATACTAGTAGATCTTAGCACGGTTGGGGGGAGGAATCACAGATTCAGAAAACTTTTGTCTGTGCAACTGCAGGGGAAACCTGACTGCCTTTCTTAGTTTAAATTTACATGCCTCTGGAGAATGCTGGTAGGCAGCAGTTTGTAGCTTCTTCAGTAAATTCTTTTTATATCACTTTGGTACTTTTGAGAACAATTGTTCCTCCAAAATCGAGGTCTGACTCTCAGCCCGGAAGATTCTCCCGTGGTAGCCCGTAACGACGATTTAAAGTTGTAGTCTGTGTAGGAGGTTATCTTCTAGTTGTTCAGAGAGCCAAACTTAACTGGGCTCCATGTGTGGACACTTTCACGTCTTAGCAGGCAGTAAAGTTAGACTCCTGAAATTCTTGGAATAGAGTGAAAGAATCAGAAGAACAGTTAGGATGGGCCCTCAAATTCTATTTTTTTTGAAATCAGATTCTAGGTGTTGTACAGAGTGCTAATCTATCTTCCTTTGCTTTGTTAAATTTATCTCATAAGTTGAACTTGCAATAGTATGTTTGTGATGAAGATCTAGGCTAGGGGTTGAAAGTCAGGGTTGAGGGTGGGAAATTAATCGAGATAGGTCCACAATAGTTTATTCATGGGCCCTGATTTAACTCCAGCAACAACAAAATTAGTAGAGAAAGAATCCCAGCATAGCCTAAAACCCTGCTTAATGATCCATGACTCACTAAAGGGTTTTTCTCCGCCTACCAATTCCTATTTTTTTTGGCTGCACTGGGTCAACTTATCAAAAATGTCTTGATTTTATCACTTGATGTAGAGATCTGTATTTCCATGCTGCCTTTAATTAGCATGCTGCTTAACATACACAATATAGTGTTCTAAGTGTTATCATTTATATTTCCTACATATTTTTTTAAACTTTTCAAAAACAAATTACAATTTTTTGTCAATGTCTAACTGATATTTTTAAAGGAGCAATTTTTGGATATATTTAAGTAATTTCCTCACGGAGTCAAGAGGTTTTTGCCCTAAAAAAGGACAGGGTTGGTATTACTTAAAACACAGGGCCCACTGATCAACTTTGCATTTCAAAGTTTCACTTTTTGACTTCATTACTTAAGCACAAATAATGCTCTTGAAAGTCAGGTATTGTTGAGGAAAAGGGATTTTCTAAATCCATTAGCTCTCAGCAAATCAAGAATCAAGACGAGTGGAATAGATCAGAGAGTTTAGTGCATTCCAGGGGGTAGAGCCAACTAAAGATGAGAGGAGGAAATGAAAGCCAACTCCTTTGGCCTTAAGGAATTGTGGCAGGAAAAAAATCATTATGGAATTAGGGAACCAGGTGGCGGGTTATTTAAGATCCTGACCTTACTTCTTTGAGTTCAAGACCAGAAAAAAGAGTGGGGTACTGTAAGAATGCCAGTGATGTGCTTCCTAGATTTTAGGATTTTTAGGGGAAACCATAAGATTTTAGGAGGAGCTCCCATATGACATGGGCAAGAGTAGAGCAGTGGTGATGGCAGTCAGCTTGACACATATACCTCCAAATGGGGATTCAGAAGCTGTGTCCCAATCACGGTGTAGCCAGCAGACTCATGGAGATCTGAGGTTTGAGTGAGAGCTGCTTGCCATGGATGGGGTCTTCAGGACTAGGAGAAATGGCTGCACCTGTAGACACCAATGAAAGGCATCAGCGGGTTCTTACAAAAGACTGGATGAGACAGTCAAATTTCAGTAGTTACCCACAGGGCTTATATGTAGCAGTTCTGCAGTGGCTTGCTTACATCACTTATTTACATTATTCTGATGGTGTTTCTTGAACCAGCATGCATTCTGATTGGTTCATGCCATGCCATACCCATCGTTAAATATTTTGAGTACTGCTCCAGGTTATCCACACAGAGAGTAGAGTAGTCCTACTGCTCTATCTCAAGGACCTCAGAGCGTCTGAAGTTCACCGGCATGGGTTGGAGCACCCTTCCATTCACTGTCATAAACACATGGTCAAGCCAGGAAGTATCGGAGGGAAGAGAGGAAAAAGAGGAGGAGACCCGAAAGACTGAGCATTTACTATAAAAATATTGTAGAAAATGGCTATTATAAATAGCTCTACGAAGGAGTGAACTTGGAATAGAGTCAATGTTTAAATATGCTGAACCTGTTCAAAGTAGGAAAAATTTAAAGTATTGTGAATTAGTCACCCTTAGTGGGGTAGGGCAACTTAAGGAGGAATCAAATTGGAGAAATAAAGGCATTATATGTTCTTTTCACATCCCAGAAGAGGGCAAGTGAATTTCCACCTACCTCCTACATTCTCTGGCTGAGTGCCTTGGAACTGTGGCCCGAGCTGACTTCTGATTTCTTCTCTTGATGCCTCTTGCTTCTCACATGTGTTCAAAAAAGATACAGGAGGTCACAAGTTCCTTCAGTTAACCCCTTTCCTTAAGTGTCTCACTGATACTGGACATTTCCAGGTCTAATCCAGAGGTAGGGCCTTCACCCTCTTTCCCTTTCTAACCTCCTTCCAACTACGTCAACCCAAATGGATCCATTTCCAAACCTAGTAACGAACCCGTTTCTTTGGGTTTAACCTCTCTGATATTCTTCTTTCTGTTTTAAAATGTGGATCCTGTTGTAGCTAAGATTGTGTTGTTCCCTAAAGCTAGTGATTGAAGACAGTGAACTAGGTGGGATTAATAACACCTTGGATCTTACCGGTTTCATCTCTGGAGCTCCCTCTGCTTGGAAGAGCTCCTGTGGGGAACCTTTAACCCTGTGGGTGTGCAGAGAAGGCACCTAGATGGCCACTTGCAAACTGATGAGATTTTCTTTTGTCTGAGGGAGGGTGAAAAGAGTTAATAAATTAGTAAGCAAGAGAGCCAGTACTTCCCTCCCCACCTAAATCCGGAAGCCTAGATTTTAATTCCACTTCATCGGCACTAGTATTATTATAAACTGTTGGTAACTAAGGATAGCCCATGTACATGGTGACAGGAGGGAGGGTAGCTATATGTCAGTATGTTTCTGTGCCTCTGAAACCTTCAAATGGAAAGTGTTGTAAGACTACAAAGGACAGAGAAACAAAGGACAACCAACTAACCAAACAAGTTTAAGTGGTACTTGTTTGTGGGGAGTTGACAATCCTTCCCTGGCTGGGAATATTACATTTTATAAAATCCAGGTGTTTATTGGAAACAAAATGTTTACCAAAAGCCATAAAATAGGTCTGAAGTAAATTCAAAATGCTACTTTTAATTTAGAATCCTTAGCATCTCAGTCAGTATCGATTGTTGTTAACTATTTTATTCTAGTGAATGGTTAAAAAAAAACTCTGTATTATTCTAACCAGTTAAAATTTGTGGAGTAAAGTTATTAAAACTTTCAACCCACTGTTGGAATAAAATTGTTTGTGTAATTTTGCCATTTCACTTGTTCAGGCATTTGGAGGTGAGTTAAAAATACGAGGCAATTGCCTAACTGCCCTATAAACATCATGTTAACAAATTTATCAGTATAAAAAGGTATTTCCTAAAGTTAACTTAAAACGCTGTCCTAGCTTTCCTGGTTTCTATGCCTTACAAAATAATTTTTGATTTTTTTTGGGGGGGGGGGAAATGTACCAGAACAAGATGCAATGGTCCCTCCTTTCCCCAGAGCTGCGTGGCTTCTGTGCCTACGTGTGAGGGGAGATGCGCGCGGGAGGCAGGGCCGAGGCGTCGGCGTGCGAGCCCTGACTTCGCAGGACTCAGAGAGACCGTCTCTTGCCTCCTCTTATTTATCTAGTAGAAAGCCTGTGGGATTTGCAGTTTGGAATGTTCCGGCCTTTTAATTTACTTCTCAATAATTTGTTTCTGCATTAGGCTGCTTTGTTTGTAGAGAACAGTACTACACAGTGATTGATGAAATAAAGCGAACTAACACTGCACTCTACGAAGAGAATTTCAGAATAAAAACCATTAAGGATGCATGGCAAGCATTACAGAAATCTCCACCATGCGTCCGAGAGGGTCTGTAGTAATCAAGCTTATTTACGAAATTCATGGGCACGAATTTACTTCAGAAATAGAGTGATAATGTTTTCAAGCCAAAGCAAAAACAATTAAAATACACTAAACATTAAAAAAACACATTAGGAATCTTTCCCGTGACCCCGATTTTGATCTTCTCTTTCGGATTGTCTGTTAGGATTCATAGCAGGACTGTTTTAATGATATGGAAACGGTTCCAGCTCACCAGAACTTTGACGGCATGAATTCCTGGAGTAGGTGGTTTGGAGGATGGGAGAACTTCCAATAGCATTACACTGATAAGAGAAGGAAATTTGACCGAACTGTAGGAAAGTCTGTAACCAACAGATTTCTAAGAGGAGGTATATTCTATTCATTGTATATAAACTCCATCTCAGACACATTTCCCCCCAACAAGATTGGCCATCTCATTTCAGTGAAAACAGAGTGAGAAAGGTTTATGTAATTAGATGCCTGAATAGTCTTTTTTAACAGAAAGAATCAAGACCCTTGTATCTGCAACATATTCTCGATCTTCCTATTTGAACACACTCCGTTGATGACACCTTTCACTACTACAAGTAAAATACCTTGTACGTTTTAAGAGTTATTGAATGAATCTGTGTTGTGGGTATTACAAGAATCAACATATATCTAGTTGCTTATTTAATTTGATTCTTAAAATATTGTAAGTTAGTGTCATACTGTATTGATATTTTTGCACAAAATGTAATTATGTTCAAAATAAAATATTTGTGGAGTAAATAATACAGAAGAATTTGGTGATACAGAATCCAGTAGTAGCCATAAGGCAGTAATAGGAATGAATGCTCCTTTTGACTTAAGAGAGGAGCAGGGTGCGCTCCAGAAGACCGTTGGAACTCGATGAAACCTCAGAGAAGTAAGGGCCAAATTGTTATAAAAATTCAATTTTTATTTTCATAAATGGCCTTTTGAGGTGATTTGTGAGGAACTTTCAACTTAGTTGTCAGCATTATTTAATTTTGCCTGTGGTTCAGAAATGATCATCTTAAGATATTGGTGAGCAGTAAAGCCAGATTCAGTGCAAAATTTAACCCACTGTGGCACTGCATCTTCCGAATGCAGCATACACGGAGACTTGCTACTTCCCTGTGATGCACAGAAATATACTCACTCTCAGAAGACAGTTCATCCTGTGAAGAATCATGAACGAGCCAAGTAAAATACAGGGCCAGAGGTTATTGTTGATAAGGTTGAGGTCATACCGTCACAATAAAATCTAATTAAATTAATCATTGTGGAATTGGTGACTAATAATGACCATTCTAAGTCAGTTAAGGTGTGGATTGAATTGATATATTTGAGCACTTATTTTATCACAGAAATGCCTGCCTAACACATTTATCACCCCCCGTTTTTGGTTCCCCTGACACATTTATCAGCTCCCCCCTTTTTGGTTCCCCTGAATACCATCCAGTAGATTTCATGTGGCTAGGTAATACTAAAGGGCGACTGGGCATAGGTTTTGGCCCTTTCTCCAAAGTTGAAACACTGCAGTGATACAATATAGAATCAAAGAGGAGTATCGAGATCATCTAGATGGGAATCCCAGCTCTCTTACCTATCAGCTCTGTGACCTTGGTCAAATTGTATAATTTCTCTAATAAAGGGAGCATAAAGCAGATTACCTAAGTGTTAAATACAATATCTACTGCAGTGCATGACTCATTTTAAGCACCCAGTTAATAATGTTTCTTGTTTTGAGGGAGGACTAATGTTGGAGAATAGTTAATTTTGTTGGGTTATGGGCCTAGGTGGAATTTTTGCAGGTGAAGGGATTTTTAACCTAAAAAAGGGTATATACAGGCTTAGGGGTGAAGGAGAAAGAGGTCATAAAAAAACACACTTTATTCAGCATGTACTATGTTTTGGACACTGTTCTATGTGCATGAAAGAAGAGAAATAAAAGAAAATAGAACATCAAAATTAACATTTACCCAGTTACAATTTTTACTAATCCCTTTCCAAAACTTTCTGCCTCTGAAAATAATCTGGGTTATACTTTTAGAACGATTTTGCTCATTCATGGCTTGTATTAAAAAAATAGTTTTGATAATTGTAGGTACCTGGTATATTTTGTTGAAAGTATACTATTAAGGAAAAATAATGAACTATTTTTTGTCTTTTCTTCTATGTCTTTATGCATCTTGGAACATGCTGTGATTAAGGCAGTGACCACATATGTGCTTACATAGATTTCTCTCTTTCAGAAAGTAAAACATAAAGAGAAGCTATATCTGTGTATAACCAGGTCCTAATATATTGCCATTACATAGTTGTGCCATTGAAAGATTTTTTAATGAATGAATGAGTGGATGAATGAGTTCTAGTGAATGCATGAATAAATGAATCTCCAACTTAAGTCCATGGTTTTTATGAACAAGGTTAAAACATTTATTGATGTCTCTGTCAGACACGTCATTGTTACTCTGCCAGTTCTGAAATGCATAAATATTACATCATAAAGATGATAATCCCTTAGAAAATAATGAGCATTTGTAACATAAGTCACAAATATATTTATATTCGTTACCTTAGAAATTCTCTTTCTCTTATGAAAACATTTGAACAGAAACAAAAGAAGCTAAACATAAAAAAATTATTGCAATCCATATAAATAGCTAAAAGTTGGAGACAAATTAAAAGTCAAGCAAAATAATGATTTCATAGATTTATGGCCCATCAACACAGTTTAATATTATGAAGCCACTAAAATGATAATTATATAGAAACATCAAGTTATGTTTATGATACAATATAAGTGAAAATAGTGAAATATAAAATACTACATATATAATCATTTTAATAAAGTCAATACATATGTATAGGTAATATGTATAAATGAGTAGTTGTTTCTGGATAATAAGTGATTTTGTATTTTAAAGACTTTATTAATCTTATATTACCTTTTAATACATGTCTAAAAATATCTCATTTTCTGTTGTCAAAATAGATACTCTAGACATAACGGTGCGTTTTCTTCTAATAGTTCAGTGTCTTCACAGGGCCTGAAACTCATCCTCAGCTGCTCTCACCCCTGTGCTGAAATTTTGGAGTCACAGATGACTGGGTTATTGTGTGTTACATTGATCTCTGGCTATATATTTTGAAGGCTTGTTGTTTTTTTAATCCCCAATATATATTCATTTCTATTGTTTGCTTTCCTTGAGAGTCAACTTAAGGTAAAATGTCAAAGGCCAACATGAATATATATCTTTGTTAATCTGGAGGCAGCACTTTATAATGGAAAGGAACTCTTGGCCAGCATGTTGGATCTGTTGATTTTACGGATGGGGAAACACTGGAAGGCCAGGAGATGAAATGATTTGGGCAGGGTTGTAATGCCAGGTAATGGAAGAGCCAGGATTAAATGTACATGTTCTGAGTGAGTTGAGAACTTTTCTGCCCCCCTCCCCTTCAGAATGCTTTCCCCATCACCCCGAAATGAGCTGTCGGCATCCTTCCCCCTTCAGAGCCCATGAAGATTTCCCCCACCCGCAGTGCCGCATCTGCACTGTATTCCCCCGTATAAGGCCAATCAGGGTTTCCATCTCAGCCAGAAATTGCTACTTTGCGCGTAATTGTACAGAGGTAAACGCGTGGCTCTTCAGTAGGCCTGTGTATGTGTTCTCATTGGTTGCATCTCCTCAAAACCATGAGTTCTGCGTGTCATCTCTACAGCACTAATTTGTTCACCTAGCGATACACAGCATTCCTGGCTGTCTCAGCAGCCCTCCGGAGGCTGCGCTCCTCACCGTCCACAGGCAGAGGTCCTGGTCACAGCAAGCCGCTCCCACCGGGATAGCTTCCAAAAACCCACAAAGAACAAATTAGTGTTCCTGATTTGCTTCAGAAACAAACAGCAAAGAAGCCTTTCCATAAGGCTTGGAAAAAACAACAACAAAATAGCTTCAAGGGAAAACATACCACTATTTTTAAAGGGGGCTCTAGCACAAGACTTCAAAAAAAAGATAAATGGTTGCTGAGGACCGTTTGCCCATTAGCCTGTGGTGGGGATATTAAAATGCAGTGAACGGGAGGGTAAGTGGTTAAATTTATTCGAGAGTCGCCCTTGAAAGAATTTTTAAAAATACACTCGATTTAATGAATGCGGTAAAAATGAACATAGATGATTATATTTCATCTCTGCATTGATGTAGCCTTTGTCCAGCCAGGCATCATTTAAACACGGCTTCCTCCTTTGCTTCCATTTGTTCTTGCCCTTCCTGTTCCTTCCTCTGGGTTAATACGGTGAATAACTCCATTTAGTGGGGAATTTTATGATTCTTTATATTCAGAGAAATAGGCAATTATTATCAGAAAACCCTTCTTAGTCTCTTTAGCAAACCACAGTTTTATTGCCTTTTTTTGTTTTCCAGTAATATTCACCCAGAAACCTACACAGTACATATTAATTGAGCACCTACTAGGAATCGGCCAGCACTGAACATCTGCATCTGAGTAATGTTTTGGCCTTGCCCTCCAGGATCTCGCGGTGTGAGAAGGGGATGTGAAGGCTCCCTGGGATAAGGTGCCGAGTAGCCAGTCCATCGGGCTGTCCTGTTTGTCCTTCCCCTGCTCATGGCTTCTGTGAATCCAGACAGTGTCTTTGATGAATAAAGCAGCCGTTCAAGGGAGGAGGGCTCTCAAACAGTAGCTCCCAACGCAGGTCCTTGGCTCTGTACCTCCAGATTAATAGGCTGTGCTTTTATTTTTTTAATTTATTATTTTTTAAAATATGTCTTTATTGATTTCAGAGAGAGGAAGGGATAGGGGAAGAGAGATAGAAACATCAGTGATGAGTTATTGATCGGCTGCCTCCTGCATGCCCCAGACTGGGGATCGAACCTTAGTCTCCTGGGTCCCAGGTCAGTGCTCAGCCGCTGAGCCACTCGGGGCCGGGCCGCGTGAGGTGGTGCCTTTTAAACGGCTTACTCTGGTGTGGACCAGAGTGTCCCGGGAGGGGCCTGGGATGTTTATTTTAAAGAGGTGCTCTCAGTGAGGCAGACACTTCATCAGGGCTGAAGTCAGCCATGGAGGAGTCCGTCAGGGAGGGAGGGGGGCTGTGGAAATGGTGAGGTGAATCACACCCGGAGACTCCTGCGGCCGCAACGTGCATAATAGTCAAAGACCACCACTGGTTGAATCAGGCTGCCCAGCTCTATTTCTGTCTTTGACACGTAGATTTTGGGCGAGTTTTAAAATCTGACTGTTCTTTGGTTTCCACATTTGATAAAATGAGAAAAATAATATTACCTACCTCAGGTATTATAGGGGTTAAGTGAGTTAATATATTTAAAGCATTTAGAATATTGCCAGAGATATAGAAAATACCCAGTAAGTGTTGCTACTACTACTATGAGTTCTTTCTCTTTTTCCTCCTATTATTATTGTTATTATTAATTTTAGAAAATTTATGCTTTGAGGCTTACAAAAATATAGATGAGTGGTAGAGTCCTCCTTTATTTAAACCCCCAGAGTAAATAAAGCAAGAAAACTGATGGTACATGGGACCTTCTAAATTCACCATCTAATAGAATGATTGATTTTCAAGTTGTGGTTCTTTAGAGGATTGTGGGTTGTTTGGTATTTTCTGTGCTCAGGAGATGGGTGATAACTAATCCCTACAGTCATCACTACACTATACTGCTATACATCGTATAGCTTTCCACTTCTTCAGTTCAAAGACTTTAGGAACAACATCAATTATAAAGCATAGAAGGAACACTAAACAGTTTTTAAATTTCTTCAATTGCCCATTTCTCATCATGGCCTTAAGTGGCCTGTAAACAATATTAATATTCAATTATATTTGTGTGAATCAATAATTTTTCTGCTCATCACTGGGCAGAGGATGGTGTGGCTGCTGGGAAGTACTGTGGCATCAGATTCGGGAGACTGGGTTCTCATTCCAGGGCTGCTCCTGGCCACAGAGTGGTCTTGGGCATGTCATGTAATATCCTGGGGCTTATTATTTTCATAGATTAATGAGATTGAGTTGATCTCTAGGGAAAACCAAAGAGCATCCCTCTCTCTCTCAGCAGTTTATCTCACTCTGCCTCTTATGTAAATTTGAGTCACAATAAGGCAAGTATAAACACTAATAAGGAGTCTAATTCGTCCAATTTCAGGATGCTTATTGGGCCATAGATTTAGCATGCAGATCTCTCTAGGTTCCCCCCCTCCCCCCCTCCCCCCTCCCTCCCTCCCTCCCTCCCTCCTCCCTTTCTCCCCCTCTCTCCCTCCCTCCCCCCCTTCCTTTCTTTCTTCCAAAAAGTTCTTTCTCTTTGTGATACTGTCTTCTGTGCTGGCTGGCCCTAAGGCCATTTCATTATTACCAACAGGGAGGATTATCTAGTGTTTTCCAAACTGTCCTCTACATATTAATTCAATAGACTATTAATAAGTACATGAGGAAAATATTTTCATGATTAAAAAGGTTGAGAAATAATGTGTTAAATTTAAACTGGCTCATTTTTGACTGCTCAAATCTGTAATATGTGAATGTATGTTGTGAATTATCAATAAGAGAATATAGTACAAAATGCTTTCAAAATATTTTGATCATGGAATCCTAACTTTCAACAAATATCTCACGGGATTAGTATTCCATGGAGTATACTTTTGCAAATATTGGGGGAGTATATACAGGTTTTGGTTTTCTAAACAAGTGTTAACCATATGAAAAACAAGTTTTCTATCTGAGGTCCTATGAGAAAAAGTAGCTTACCCAAAGACACATTCACTGAAAATGGCAAATTTGAAAACTTTATATCTTTAATCAATAGTATACTATTAACCCATTCTATTAGTTCAGTTCAAAGATCTAGGAACATTGCCAATTTTCTGAATATTTTATTTAAGAATTTATAAAATGTGGGATGTAAGGAAGAAATTTTAAAGCCAAATCGTTTCCTGGTCCCTGTCACCTGCCCAGGTCTGACATCCAGTTTCTAAAAGGCTTCCAACCCTTAGGTTTTTTTGTATTGAAAGAAAAGATTGAAATTGTTACTCATGCCTGATTCATTGGGCCAAGGGAGCAACTGCCAAGAGCCCATCAGTCCTTAAAGTGGAGTGGCTGGCAGTTCCTGTTAGAGTGTGGATGTTAGATTTTGTCCTGAATAAAAAAAACCCACAAAAACAACTTACTACCATCTCTTTCTTTAAAAAGGGGGATTGGTAAAGAAAATTAAATAAGTACTTATTAGTGATAGTTGCCCTGTTTCTGGAAGGGTTCTAGATCTTTCTTCCCATGACCTATCCTTTTTGTTTTCAAACTTTAATTTTTTAAAATATAGTTAGCTTCTTAAATTCTATTTTATTTTCTTAAAATAAAGGATGATTTCACAAGTTTATACTATATCCAGACTTGAATGGAACCCTTAATATATTTCCAAGAATATATTTTCTTATACACATCTTTACCTGTATGATTCTAAATTGACAATCTTTTGAAATACATGTAGCCTAGGTATCCATTAGCATATGTAATAATTATGACAGATTTGAAAGTCAGAATAGGCAGTGATTCTCCTAAAGCCATATTTATAGAAGATGTGAAATAGAAATTTTGTTTTTCCATGGTGACCTTGAATCAAAGAGGAAGACATTTAGCCAAATTTAGTTATAATCACAATTTATGTTATAATCTGACAGCCGAGGGTGTAAGAGCTAAAAAGAAACAGTTGTTGAGTAGTTTTATGTGCCAAGGATTGAGTTAGGTGTTAATACATACATTATCTCTACCTAAGGACTTATTGATTATTTAATAATTAGCTTTTCTGAAGTAATTTCCAGACACTGAGATGGATATTTCGGGCAGTCCAGGCTTGATTATTTCCTTAAATATACTCTCATTTACAAAAGTTCTGCCTCAATGATTGATGATAAAAACAACTAAAAATGGTACAATATTAAGAAGGTGAAAATGGACTGAGATTTTTTTTTTTCTAATATCAACAATAACCTGACAGGAACATAAAAGTTGCATGAAAATTAAGTTATTCACCCAAACCTACCAACATAGCAAATTTTAATGTCAGCCTTGCAAATGATTGTGAATTCCAGATACAAAATTTAAGGAAAAATTTAGGACATACACAAAGATAATTAAGAAACGGGCAAATTAAAATTTAAATGAGAACTTTCCTCAATGGCAGTGTATTTCTTCACTGACCGATATTGGATATTATCTGTTCTGCCATCACTTTGTTTTGTGAACCTGTGAGAAGGCTTTGGGAAATTTTACTTAAGACGATAGGAAAGAGGTTAATCAGTCAGACCTTTCTGCTTTCCAGGCTGCTATTTTATCTCCGACAATGGCATCCTCACCAGCACTTCCAAGGGTGGATGATTATGAGCATGAAATATCAAGCACAGCAAGGATTCAATAAATGACAACTATTGTTATGATGATCACTGTTACACAATTTTAGTTTGGGCAATTCACTCATTCTAGTTTTTCTTAATAATGAACCATCAATCACTCATTTCCCATAATTCTGTTTCCTTTTAAGCCTATACCATCTCTCAAAATAACACATTTGATATGTTTGCTGCTTGATCTATAAAGTAGCATTTCCTTTCTTTTTACATCCTTAATGACATTACCCTTCATTCTTTCATCTCCTTTTTCTCTAAGAAATCTACATTGACCATATGAATATCATTCATGATTATATTGATGCCGAGGACTAGTGAAAAGAATATGAGATGCCAGGTACATGTAAATTGATATCTTTTCTGAGTCTCTGCTCAATAGCAATTTTTGGGCTATGAGGATTAGGTGAAGTGACATTATGGAAAGCACATAACAAGACGCCTGGCAGATAGCAGGAGGTGAGGGAATGTTATTTTTCTTCTCCAGCACCACCTCTATTCCTTCCATTCTTCCCTTCCCTCCTCTAGCATCCGAGCATTAGGGATGCCATGGTTCTAGAGCAGCTGTTGTCCAATGGAACTGTTGCAGTGATGAAAATGTTCTGTATCTGTGGTAGCCACCAGCCACATCTGGCTATCTAAATGTAAATTAACTTAAAATTTCAGGCCCTCATTGGTACTGACCACATTTGAAATGCCCAATAGCCACAATGCGAATGGCTGTGTGTGTCGGACAGCACAAATATAGAACACTTTCCTTTTCTTAAAGTTCAGTTGGACAGAATTCTTTCAAAGTATGGGCTATAAGTGTGACTAGTATAAGTTCAGAGCTAAATTTTTTTATTTTATTACATCTTAATTCGTTTTCATCTTAATTTAAATAGCCACAGGTGGCTACTGGCTGCCACATCAAACAGTACAGTTGCAGAGTATCGCAAGCGCTAGTCAACAGCTTTGCAGATTTTAATTGGCATTTTTAGATTCTACGTGATGCCAGTGATGCTGAGGACCGGATAGATTAATCTATCAACTCCAAGTGTTTGTGATGTGTTTTTGATTCCCTCATCTACTGCCACTAGGCTAAACTCAGCCTATATCTGATATTCTCATACAAGAGCAACTTTTCAATTCAAAAACTCTTGTATCTCATTGGATTTTTGATCTCACTTATTTTTGAGCCCAGCTATAAAATCAATCGAGAACTGTTCTGTGTGCCTAACATTGTTCAGTGAAAATAGCAAGGTTTAGAGAAAGCATATGAGAAAATGACAGCCTGTAGCAGGAGGTCTTACCCACAGAGACACAAACACACTGAGAAGCTGTGATCATTTAGAAGGTGTGTGGTGAGCAATTTGTTGCTGTTAATAAAGTGTCAGCATTTACAAATTATTCCCCTTTTTATTTTAAGAAATTAAACTGTCTTGATCCCTGGCATGATGTTGTTAGTCTTACGCATTTGCATTCTGTCATGCTTCCTTGAGTCGGAGAGAAAAGTGGTGTGGGGCTGGAGCTTGTGCTGGTGGTTGCTCCCAGGCCGGGGTTCACTTACGAGATTGGGTCACTGATCAGAACGTCACTCATGTGTGTTACCATGGAGAAAACCGATAAAAGCTCCATAAGCAAGGTGGTGGCAGGCAATACATTATACGGACGTCTGGTCATGGGGACTGATCATTTTTCTCTCATCGCTTCAATCTTGTTTTTTAAAAATTAGATGGCGGATATTTAGGAATTAGACTGTTTTGAATATAAAATGTCTGACTTAAATGAACGCATTTTTAAGGGGAAATAGGGTCAAGGATTCATCTTGTTGACAGAAAGAATGGAAAGGTGATGCAGTGCAAGAGGTGTTGGGGGGATTAGAACAATGCTGAAAAGCACAGAGGCTGGAAGTCTTCACAGGCAAAGAGAGGTTTAAACATTTAATGGAAAAGGTCACACGAAGACATGGCTGAAGGTCAGGAAGTAATAGAGTATTGCCGGCGGCATGCAGAGTGATTATTTAACTGAGCTCCTTGCACGTGTTCAGGTTGGTTTTTGTTTGTTTGTTTGTAGATACTGATGACACGTGTTTATAATGAGGGAATTTGGCATCTGTTCTTGTCTGGTTCCATTATTTTACTTACGGGCAGAACAAAATTGTTATAGAAAAGATAACGTGTTAGAAATTCTCATTGGACTATAATCTTTCAGCCTAGATACAAATAAAAGACTGTCTATAAAAAAGTTTCATCCTGAGCAGAACTGTGATCACATCTAATGTATATTGTTATTAAGGTAAATTGCATCAGAAGATTTATATTTTCCCATTTTCTTAGGATACAGTCTGAGTTCATTCTAGAAAATGGCAGAAGAACACAAAGACCATCTCAGACCTTCTGACTGCTGGAGGAATAGGGAAGTTTGGCTAATGTACTATCATCTGCCCATTTAGGTTTTCTTTCTTTACTGACAGTTACGTGGATTTAAAAGCCCATTAGGGGAGAGCATGTTCGGTCTGTAAGCAGTGGAAGCACATGATCTGATGACTGTTCTATAAACAGACCTAAGCTTCCTTTTAGACAGGAATAGGTTTTCATTTATTTGGAGGCTAATTATAAATTAGAATGATAATCCTTTTGATGGACAATTCAATTGCATTTAAATTCAAATTAACATCTGCTGTTTATACTTTGTATTGTGCAGTCTACCTGAATCTAGACACAAACTATTAAAGATCTGTGTCTAGGGAATCTTTGTTCTCTAAAGAGTTTGATGGAAAAAAGAGCATTTTCCTACAACCGTTATTGGAACCAGATCGTAGCTGCCCTTGAAAATCAAGGATGCTTTCCTTTGTCCACTAGCATATTAAAGGGGGTTGTGCAAATAAGCACAAACACACTTCACTACAAAGGGAACTGTTAAAAATGTTTGGCATTTTTCAGATAATATAAGTGTTTTGAATTAATAACACACACGTTAAGCTATTTATGTAGTTTTGTTCAGATATTGCCTTATTTAAGAACTTGGTTTATATAAATGCATAATTACATTTCAATTCATAGATATATTAATTATATCTATAGCTATACATAAATTCATTTACCGCTATACTTTGTATATATGAGCCACATATTTATAAATGGTAATATTTATCTATAGGCAAATGGATATATAGATAGGCATGTATGTATATAATAAATCAGTATCTCAAAATTTCAAGACTGGAAATAGTTAGCTACAGCTCATAGTTTTGGGTGTTTTGCTTTCCTTCAAACAACTCTCATTCATTTACAGACCACATGATAATGTAGATTATGTAGGAGCTGGAAGAATGTCTCTGCTTTTCACCCGAGAAGCATGTGAAGTACCTGACACAGGAGCAGAGGGAACCAGTGCCCAAGGATTACTGCAGAGCTGTGGGCAAAGACACACACAATTCACTCATAAGTGTTGTTTTTAAACTTCTAGAATTGTATAATTGGCATTTCTCCTAAAATTAATTAGACAATTTATAAAATGACAGGGAGTTACAGCATGATACCTCTGTCGAAAATCAGTCCTGTTACCTAATTTACAGTGCTGAAGAGGTAACTGATCCTGTTGAATAATCATTTTATTTTTAAAATTAGCACTAGGTGATTTAGTTTATTATTTGAGAAGATTTTAATGGGAAATCAGCTTAAAATTATTTTTAATAAACACTGCATGAACATGAGCTTGAAAACCACATCAAGGTCTCCAAATTATGTATTTATTTCCTAATTATTTGTTTGACAGACTATGGTGTTGAAGCTGCAAAATATGTAACCAAGGTTAAGCATTCAGGATCTTGAACTGAGAGAGTAAGTGGGAATCTTTACAAGGATCTCAGGAGGGGCACAGAGTTCAGAGGTTCAGTATTCCAGATCCCTTGACTTCTCCCTGTGCAGCATCTATCTTCCCTTTAAATGTGAATAGCTGTCTCGTGCCCACTAACAATCTGTCTCCTAGAATGCTGCCTGGTTAACAAAGATCAACAATGACCTAAGCCCCACCTTTACGCCCTCCCCTCCGCTGATGCCAGGATTGTTCCCTAAAAGTCAGAATGAAGGGGTGAAGTCGGAGTTGGGGAATTGTCAGAAGAAGCCACTGGCTTGGCATATGGGACACACCAAGGCACCTTGCAGGGTAGCATGAACATGGTGTGAACAGTGACCCCATGTATTATGCTTAGTGTTGCAAAATCAAAAACTGATTTCTTAGCTTACCAAAATTAGATGTGTCCCTCAAGCCTCAAATGAACAAAGATTCAAAGATAATCATGTTCACACAAACACACACAGTCCTGAGTAGTATATTTAAAGCCAGATTGCCAATTTATTACTTAAAAAAGGAAATATAGCCCTGGCTGGTGTGACTCGTGGTTTGAGCATCGCCCCATGCACCAAGAGGTCGCCGGTTCAGTTCCTGGTCCGGGCACATGCCTGGTTGCGGGCTCCATCCCTATGGGGGCGTGCAGCAGGCAGCTGATCCATGTTTCTCTCTCATCGATGTTTCTCTCTCTCTCTCCCTCTCCTTTCCTCCCTCTCTCAAGTCAATAAAAACAGATTTTGTAAAAAAAGAAATATAACTAATACCTTCAAGAATGTTCCTAATAGCGTAACCAGAACATATTCTCTTGCGAGACAATTTAAGAGAACATCAAATCGTAATTTGAAATTTGTTTATGAAGTCAAAGAAGTGGCTTATTGGTAAAAAGAAAAAAAAAAAAAAGTGTTACTTACGAAAAAATAATATGAAAAGCAAAGAGCCAGTACCTTGATTGTCAAAGAACCTGTATAAATCAATAAGAAAAAAACTAATGTCAATTTTTTTAATGGGAAAAAGATAAATACCCTATTAGTGAAAACAGTTGACAAAAATAAGTACAAATGACCCATAAACATGAAAAAATGATAAACCTCACACATAATTAAGAAAATGAAAATAAAAATTAGATATTTTTATCCTATGAGTTTGGCACAAATTTAAAAATCCAATAATATTTATCGTTGGTGAGGATGAGATAAAGAAACCATGTCGGAGAATATGAGTGCAGCTAGAAACTGAAGCAACATTTCTGAAAGAAAATTTGACATTATTAATAAAAATTTTTAATTCGCATAACCGTTGACCTAGCACCTCCGCAGCTCAGGATTTACCCTGACAATACGCTTTTGCAACTATCTGCTAAGATAGCTGAACAGGATGTGCCCTGTAATAGCAAATAACTGGAAAACAAAATTTCTCTTCAACAGGGGACTGCCAATAAATTAAGTTACTGTGTTGAATATCCTGCAACTGTGAAAAAAAAAATGAGTTATATCTATTGATGTTGAAGAAGAAAGAGCTTTAGGATGTATTATTAAGCGATAGACAAAGTGTGCATTGTGTGTTCTCCTTTATGGAAGAATATGTACTAGTCATATGTATTTTACTAGAAGAATACAGTAAAACCATCAGTGGTGGGAGATGTTTAGCTTTTATTTTAAACCTTCCGGTAATATTTGAACATTGTTTTGATCATTTGCCTAGATTTCATTTAATTATGATCAAATATATATTTAAATAGACACGTTATACACATTCCCACACACAGTTAAGCACATGCAAACACACAAGCTTTTGTAAAGCATTTCTTAGCCAAATAACTTGAAAGGATCTTCCCCTATCTGATGGCACCACCTGAAGTCTATTAGCTGAAATTTTGGCTTTTTGATCACTTTTTGATTAGCTACTGAATTTACTGCTTTCAAAATGCTCTTCCTTCGTTATTTGATTGTTACGTAACTTTAGACAAATTAATATTTCTGAGGTTCTAAGTTGTTATTGTGGTTTAGTTATGTTTATTGGTAGCATGAGGGAAATGCCTATCAAGGAGATGCTGTAAAGATTAAATAATAAAACTTCAATGCACATAGTTCAAAGCCTGGAACTTGAAGGATGCATTGTAAATATTAGTTATTTTTCACTCATCCAATGCCTTTGTGCTGTTTTTTCCTTCATGATGCTGCTTCTCTCCTGTACTCTGTCTTTCTCTTCTACCACTTGAGGTTCTGCTGCTGGGACCAAGTTAAAAGTACTTTAGTCAACCATATTATGGGTCAAATATATTCTTGTGAGGTGGCTTGAGAATCTAACCACTGTGTATGAAATTGTTTCCAGAAAGTAACTCACAAATTAAGTTTTGGAACACAATCTTTGGAAATTGGATAGTACCTGGACTGTGACTAACAGCATCAAACAAAAATGCATTCTTTCTCCATTTTGCTTATTATTTGCAACTCAGTCATGCTTTTCACTGCCTCAAAGGGTGTGATGGAGCTCTGGATAAAACTCTTTCATTTGAAACACTATGATAGCCACAACAAATTATTCATGGAGATTATGCTTTGCCTTCAACATAGGGAACTGGCCATGTAAATTTATTGAGCACTTGCTGTGTGCCAGACAGTGTCAGTTGTTTGATAAGTTATCACATTTAATCTTCACAGTAACCTATGAGGAAAATAATTACTTTAATTATCTTTTAAAAGAGAAAATAGGCTCAGAGAAGTTCAGCCACATGGACAAGGTAATGGGCAGAATCAAAGTTCAAATCCAAGTCCACCTGGTACTGAAGCCCATGCATTTTCTAGTGTTTGTTAACTGATAGAAGTTTGCCATTCCAAAGATTTTTACATCTTATATCCAAAGGTATTCTTTGTTTTTTTTAAGCATTGGCATTACAACATTTAACCCATATATAGTCTTCTCCTGTATAGCTGTAAACTTGCTGTTTGAAGAAGTAAAGGTTTTTTGACCTTGGTAGAGTAATTTCTCAATGACTGTCTTAGAGAAGAACACTTTTTTGTCGGCAGGAGCCATTTATTTGTCTGAGTACCTATGCCCTTACTAAGGGTGCCTGTGGTGTCAGGATGCTTGCCACTTCTGCACAGCGGCCAGCGCTGGGCCTAGGACTCCTGACCATACACAAAAACACATTCGCTAAGATTCACTAAGAGGAGGCTAGAGGCTGCCAGGTCATAAGCACTGTTGCTCTGGCATGCTGGAATTCAAGGTTTTAGGAAACATGATACAGAATCCCTTACGAATTTTGTTTTTTATTGCCCTCTCTCTCTATGTGCTGTGGTAACCTCCTTCCTGTATAGTATACCGGGATCTGTAACTGTTCCCTTCAGCTTTAATCTGACACACAAATGTGAGGTGTTCGAAGCTGAATTTTTGCACTGCCTCCATTCTGTAGTTCCTGTCAGAATCTCCCACTCATTTTTCAAGCACAAGAAACCTGATGTTTTTATGCTACTTACATTTCTTTCAACATTGTGTACTACATGGGACCAGATAGAGTTATATTCTGTGCTTTACTGTATCAATTAGCTATTGGTGCATAACAACTCCAAAACATCGTAGTGGAAAACAACATTCGTTTACTTTGCTCATGATTGTGAAGGCCATAAAGATAAGCTGGGGTCTGCTGAGTACTTTTCCTAGTCTTGGCTAGATGTCTTTATGAATTTGAGGTCAGCTCATGTCAGCTGTGGACCAGCTTTACTGATCTTGGCTGGGCTATCACATGTCTGAGGCCGTTGCTGGGACAAATGGTCTGACTTGATTATGATCCATATGGTCTCTCATCCTCCAGCAGGCTAGCTCAGGCTTGTTCACATAGCAGCTGGGCAGTGTCCCAAGAGAACAAGCAGATGCAGGAAAGGTCTTACAATGCCTAGTCTCAGAGCCAGCACACAAAATATTGTCATCTCTGCAATATTTTAATGGCCAAAGCAAGCTGTAAGGGAACCCTGATAATGGGAGTGGGAAATAGACTTCACCCATTAAAGGAAGGAGCTACAAATGGTATGGATACCAGAAGGAGTGAAGAATTGGGGCCCTTGATTTTTCAAGCAATTAATCAAAATGTACAGAACTTCTTTCTTGCTCTTCTTTGCCTCTCAACGATGTATGTTTTAGCTCTTTGCTAATCTGTGCCAAGATGCTGTCCTGGTGAGCTAGGTAACTGCAGTAACAGATACACAATGGCATTTAGCATAGTTACCAAAAGCTGGTGTCCTCATTAGAGAAGCTGTAGAATGCTCACTTGCACATGGTCCACGCTGACCACCTGGGAGGTGCAGACTGCTCACTGGAAGAGTTTGGAGTTGCCAAGGTAGACATGAGGGGATGGGCACCCCAAAGGGCCCTAATGGTATGGACACTTTCTCAACTATCTCTAATAAAAAATCAGGACAAGGTATCAAAGCTGTATAGACATTTTATTTCCACAATGCTCAATTCTCAACTCTCCCTGCTGCCAAATAATTATAGCTGCTCCAGAAATCAGTTCTTTCTGGTGTCTCACAGGTGATTGCTAACTAATACGTTATCCTGGCTAGATGGGTAAATAACTGGATGCAGTTAAAATACACATCCCAGGAACTCCTAAGGTAGCACCTGCAAACTTTGTTCTAAAGAATATTAATCCTCTATGATGTTCCTTGAAAAATGGATCCTGAGATAAAAGTTTTGATAAACAATAAATAATTAATGACTTGAATGACTACAATGCATGCTAGTATATTAAAGTATCTGGGAAAATCTGCCCTAAAAAAACATAGCTACCTATTGGGCTAGCTTTTCTCATGTTCCTTCCCACACCCCATTTTCCACCCTCTCTGGCTTCCTTTGGACCTCCTGGAGCCCAAACCCTGTAAAAAAGACTCACCCAGGCTTTTGTGGCAGCTGAGCTTTTGTTGGGTTTGGCCAATAGAAAACACTTGCAGAAGTTAAAAAGGGCAGGAGGAGAATGGATTTTTCTTCTCAGCTTCTTTTGCTACTTTGGTGCCAGTCCTCTGGCAGTGACTGGCTTCCTCTATGACTACAGCTCTTATAAGGCAGGTCCTCCCCATGGCTCCATCCTCACTGGGGCTGAGAAACACTATTTGCCCTCCAACTTCAGCTCCAGGCTTTCCCATTGTTGCTACTCCCCAGTTGCTTCTGCATCTTTTTATTAACTCTGCCTACACTGCCTTAAGCAGTCCCTTCATTAAAGTCTGTTCTAGGGGTTCTTAGCTTGGGGTCCAAGGACCTCAGTGACATCTATCGAAAGAAAACAGGATTGGTGAACCTGGAAGGGAAAAAGAAAACTTTCAATTTGCTAAGTAAAAAATTCATCCCCTTATTTTCTCTAATCCCTAAAAGATAATTTAGCATTTCCTTCAGTTATGAGGGTAGGCAAAGGCATTAACAGTACCTTTAACTTTCTCATCAACAGATATCACAGATATTTTCATAAGACATTGCAAGTTTGGTTGATATCTTGAAATAGTTTTTATCGCTATTACTACTTGGACACCGTATTAGTTATGAAACCGTATGCTAGATCATCTTATTTGAATGGATTAATAAAGAAGCACACTTATTCCTATACTAAATATGTGTTTCTCAAAATATTTTAACTGAATTTTGATTTAATTGGTACCCTTTTGTAATCTTTGTACTTTATGTGTTTTCTGAAATGGTTTTGTAGGCTTCCCTAGACTCCCCAAAGGTTTCATTAGGTGCTCCCCCGCCCCAACACACCCGAGATGAACTCCGGAACCGTCTGAGGGGCCAGAGCTGATACAATGTGAGCTTCCCAGTTTATTTGACCAGGGAACTCGTCGTTCATGTTCACACATTAGTATTTCATGCAACTAGTCTTACAAAAAACACACTTAGGAAAAGATATCCTATAGGAATGACCCATCTTACGAGATTACCAAAAATAGGAACAATCAGCCATGGAGACCTGCTCAGAAAGGGACCGTTGCCCCTCAAGTCCCAGTGGCTACAGGTTTCTTAGACTTTCTCTGTCACTTGTACTTTTCCCCAACTTGATTCCCTCCCAGATGCCTCTTATTTTCCTCTTGGGTTCCATGCTCTTGCCACCTACCCCTTGTCCTCTGTAATCTCTGCTTCAACCCTCTCTGGGGTCCTAATCCTGTTTCACAAACCCTCTGTTTTCATTCCCATGGTGAGAACACTCTCATGAATTACAATATTGGCTACAGCCCAACACACCGAAAACAAAGCAGTGACCCAGAAGCAACCAGGAAGGCTCAGTGTTCATTTTTAACCTCGCACGAATCTGTTTGCTACTCTGCTTTGTCACTGAAGACATAATTTAGACCTGTCAGGATAGTCCAAGAGTCTCACACATTTTTTTTCTTCTTTACCTCTGGTTCCCTACTAATTAACCATAACGAGCTGGGGATGACCACGATGGTGAGACTACACGGGCATGGTCTCCATCACTGTGCTCTGTGAAGGCAGCACTTTGCTCTTGCATATTTGAGTAGTATTCTCAGGTGCTAATAGCAGGAGTTCAGTTATGCTTATTGAATGAATAAATGAGATGCAGGTTTAAGCCAGGGCTATCTGCTTTGTCAACAGATTTCGTGACTGAAAAAGTACACTAAAGGAACTTTGAGGGCAGCACTCATATTTTCTCCATCAGTAGACCCACTAAGGACCCTGTAGGTAGCTTTGGATGCTTCTTGACCAGGCCATGGTTCCAGGTTCCATCCATATTTCTCAGAGGCGGAGCCAGAGTTCATACATTTACCCTCTAGAAAGAGAAACTACAGCACTGACCATTCTCCCTGGATATTTTGATTCTTCACAGATATTGATAAAATCTTCACAAGGGTTGTGATTCTCTACTTTGTTTTTTTCGGTCCCATTTAGATTAATGCTAAAACATATTTATGCTAAAACATTTAAAACATCCAAAAATAATTCTTTGCTATCTTCTTTAAGTAATAGGGAAAAACCATTCACATTCTTTTAATGTATGTATATAAGATATAACATATATACAATATTACATTATATATAAATATTCCAAACTTTTCTCTCTTGGTTAACCATCCTGTCTCATTTTCCACACCTGTTCTTGAACCAAACTTTTTGTCCAAAACATGAAAAATTCTTTTTAAAAAATTTTCCTTTGAAAGTACTAGGAATCATATGCAGTGTTTCAATTTGTAAATTATTTGTATCTTTTCAAATTAATTCTCCTGCCACGCTTACTTTTGGAGGAATGCTTTCTACTTTTCATCTCTTCTGTTTCCTGTCTATAACTTTTTCTCCCAAAGATATTTAAAGAATCTTTTTCCCCCAGAGCTTAAGGGTCGTACTGAAGTCTGGGAACTCTCCAGGTTTCCTCCCTTTGATTTTCACTTTTTGTCACTGTGGCAGCTCTTTAAGGAGTTTCACGCTGAAGTCCGTGTTGGGAACTGCGCTTCACATGGCCCGTGGGCCGGCTCCAGGCTCCCCGCGTTCGGCCGCAGGCCGTGTGAAGACGGCAGTGTCCTGGGCTTGCCAGTGATAAGGTGGGCACGGGCCTCAGCCTTGCCCGTTTTGGGTGGTCACTGACCTTACTGTGAAGCCCAAATTTTGTCTCACAAGTAAAACTGTAGATGGGAGAGGATATTGTCCTGCAACGTATAGTACTTGGACGTACAAATGGTACATGTATTTATTTGAAATGCTCTTTACATCTCCAGTTATATTCCCCTACTCCCTTCTTTACCTTGTCAAGCAATATCTATAATTTACAAATCTCAGCAATAACCATACATTTTTTTAAAGAAAGTGTTTGTCATAAGGTTTGACAAAGCATTTGTAATTCTGAACAACTTCAATGTCTACAGTAGAAACGAGACAATACTACCAAGTATTATTAAATTTCCAGTGTTTTAACTCTCACCTGACCCTGACTTCAAGGACAAGGTTCAATAGCAACTCCTTGGTGAGTCCATTCTTACACTGCCCATCAAAATTAATTCTTTCCTCCTCGGTGCTACAGCTATAGTAATAATAATATTAATTTATTATTATTACCACTATTGTATTCATTGGAACTTCATGTTTTCCAGGCACCGTGCTAAGTAATTTCCATATATAGCTAACGTAATTTTAACAATAACACCATGAGTTAAGGATTATCGTTGTCTTCATTTTACACAAGGAAACTGAAGTGCAGACAGACTGTGCAAATGAGAGTGGATCTCAGGTCTCTTTAACCTTAAAACCTGAGCCACTCAGACTGTCGCCTCAAAGGAAAGATTATAGTTCATTTACCATTTTATGCCCAGTCACCAAAATTCTTGTCACATGGTTGGTGCTCAGTGAATATTTGTTGAATGAGTATGAAAAGAAATTCTTCACACTAATGAAAATTATTCTGTTGAACTTATAAGTACAAATCTGGGACCTGCTAGCAACCAGAACTCAATAAAAAATTACTCTTTTATCTTTATTCAGTCTCATCTTGATCTCCTACTTCTTGTCACCCCAAACCAAGAGCTTTATCTTCTCTGACTTCATCTTAGGCGCTTTCTGCCCCCCCCCCCCCCCCCCCACTGCTCAGTGAAGATATGGGGATGGTAGAGAAGGCCGTGCTTGTTTGTGTAATTACAGATCTTTGTTTTGATTTTTGAGGTCCTGAGTGCCTTCTTTCCCTTCCCCATCACGCCCTGGCTGGGGAGCCCCTGGAAGCTTCCAGGCTTGTGCAGAGTAGAGCACCCTGCCCCAGAGTGGTGTGGTCTACTCAGTGGATGTCATTTATGCAGGACTGATGGGTCTGCTTTTGTAACTGGGAACTGCATCATCTCTGGAGACTTTAGTAAAAAAACGCCCACCACACAGAGGTTACATCTGTACAGGAGCCTAAAAGAGGTTTGCTTTTTTTTTTCCTTACATAATACACACTCACACAGATTAACATTATTATTATGGGTTAATTTGTGTCTCCCCCCGCACACACCAAAAGATGTTGGAGTCTTAACCCCTAGGACCTATAAATATGACCTTATTTGGAAATAGGATCTTTGCATATGATCAAGTTACGATGAGGTCATTAGGGTGGACCCTAATCCAATATGATTGTGTTCTTATAGAAAGGGGACCTTTGAACACAGAGGCACGCATGGAGAATGCCACGTGAGAATGAAGGCAGAGATCCACGTTGCATGGGAGAGGCGTGGAACAGATTTTCCCTCACTGCCCCAGAAGTGTTCAACCTGCCAATACCCTTATCTCAGACTTTTAGCCTCCTCAGTGTGAGACAGTACATTTCTATCGTTTATTTCATCCCATTTTTGGTACTTTGTTATGGAAGTCTGAAAAAACAAATGCAATTATCTATCCATATCTGGCCATCTTCCTGACTAAAGCATAGATGAAATCCAGAAGTAAACCAAGAAATTAACCAAGTAGCCACAAAAGATGTCCTAGGCAGACCCAAACACAACTACTCTGTTACCAGTAGGCTCCACTCAGAGCTTGTTCATTCCTTCTTAACAATTTCATCTACTAAGACAGTCTTCTTGCTTTTCAAAGTCATGGCTGCAACAGATGGTGCAAAGGGCCGAGAGGATTGTCCACACAGACAGTGACAGTGGAGGACAGCAATATACACTGATGAGATATCAAGGAGAACCTATGAATAGCAAACGGTATCAGAGACAACCGAGGAATGTAGATGCTTATAGGAAGCACAGAGGGCCTGGCTCTTTGTCCCTAGACTTTGCCTTGCAATCTCCCTCTCTCTAACTTCCCGGAACCCATTTCTTCACCTATAGCTTTGCTTTGGTTTGCACCAAATATTGTGCTGGTTTATTTTGTGGTTCCATTTCTTTAAAATTGTCCTTCAGGCTCAAGCATGCTCTCCATTCTGAATTTTTAACCTAGTGTCTCATACCCAAATAGGGCTTTTAAGAAGCTCCTTTCTGCCAACCAAGGGAAATAGAACTCATTTGTTAAAATGCCCAAAACCACAAAAAGCAAAGTGATCAGGAGCTCATTAGGGTAGAGCTTCACATACTTGAACACGTGATTATCCTCAAGGGCATCACTGTATTTTGTAAAATACTATATGATTACCACAATGACCCTGGGTCATAAAGATATTAAAAAGACAGCTACATATATAATAATACAAATTAGAAAGCTTCTAATTTTGTTGTATAAATCATTAAAAGCTCAGTTGCTTTAAAGTCATGGTGGTCCAAATGAACTCCTTACGGGTATTAAAGAACTATTTCTGCCTCTCCCTGTTTTATGTTCTCTCCCTCTCCTTAACTCACTCCCACTTCCTCTCCCTGCCCCTCTGTCTCTCTCTCTCACACAGACATACACACACACACACATCCTTTTTAAGGATGTGGGGCCAGCAATACACATGCACAGGACTGGAACAGACCTACCCAAAAGAATCCCCACAGCCACCTGATTACCATTTAGTACTTGCTAACTTTTTTTCTTAGCTACCATACAATCGATATACTGCATTATGTGACCAAATATTCCTTTGGCAGGAATTACGTGTAACCCCTTAATTTGGGCTATAAGTCTCCTACTCTGAACAACAACAAAAATGTTGGAATGAAGTCACTGAAGTTGACATTATTATAAATAAGTTGAATCTACTTTATAAAGAAATCTTCTTTATTACTTCAAATATTATTAGTCGATATACCACACAACTGTTTGAAACATACTGGCAGTTGGAACCATGCCTGTGGATTAGCTGGTTTCCTGGAAAGAGCGTTGGTTTTTAAGACAAATCTGAATTACTCCTGGCCCTGGAGCTTCTCACCTGGGGCAAGTTTGCTGCCTACTCCTGGCCTCAGGTTTATCTGTTAAGATAATAAGCTGTTATCACAAGATAGTTATGCAGATCAAATAAGATGATATGTGATAGCACCAGTGAGCCCTGGTAAATGTTTCTTTTCTTTTTTTCTTCTTTGTTTAATTTGAATCAATTTTTGAATGAAGTCACTAATATGTAGAAAGGATGAAAAGATTGAAGTCCACCTTGACCTTAAGGTTACTCAGATGTAGCCCTCCTTTCTTTGTTTGAGGCTTTGACACGTTGGGCTTGTTAGATGAATTAATTCTCACTCTGGAAGGCTGAGACTAGGACCCCCTAGGGAATGAAATGCAGACAGGTGGAATGTCCTTGAGGAAATACAGGGGAGGGCATAAAATAAATATAAAGGAGAGGCAGCTGAAGAAGTCTGGCGCCTGCGTTCAGAGGGCCGGAGGCCAGCCTCTATGGAGTGCCCAGGTGGGTTTCTCAGCGTAAGAACTGGGAAAAGGGGCAAACTACTTGCTGCATAGCTTTGCCTAGTGATGAATAAATAACTATGAATAAATAACTCTCTTCGTATCTATCACAGCTCCTAGCGAATTACCTTCATAAGGCAGGCTCTCAGTAAATGTTTAATGAATGACTGAGTTATTCAATTAATTGCTGAATGCTAAATTGGAAATGCCCTGAGAAATTATATAATCTCAAAGTGTAACATTACTGCTGGGGTAGTGAAGCCCAGAGACTGTCTCACTTGCGAGCATACCCCAGAAACAAAGACCCAGATCTACTGATTCCAAGACTCAGACTCGACACTGCAGCAGAGCCATTTATTTCAAACTAGAATCAGAAAATGTACTGGGCCCGGCCGGGCGTGGCTCAGTGGTTGAGCATCAACCTAGGATCCAGGCGATAGGGGTTCGATTCCCGGTCAGGGCACATGCCCGAGTTGCGGGTTCGATCCTCAGTCGGGGGCGTGCAGGAGGCAGCCGATCAATGACTACTCTCTCACCATTGATGTTTCTCTTTCTCTCCCTCCCCCTTCCTGTCTATGAAATCAATAAAGTTGTATTTAAAAAGAAAAGAAAGAAAGGAAATGTATTGGGACCAAAGATCTACTTATTTTCTGATTGAAAACACCCCAGGCATCAGATTCTGTTTGGCTCAGAATATCCGGATACTTTGTATTCAGATCTCTCCATGTGGTCCTAATGAAGCTGAAAAAAAGGGGAGTAGATTTGATGGTCATGGATGTACATTGAAATATTGATGAGGGTCAGTAATTGCACTCTAAGAAACCTTGCGCTATCCAGCTGGTGAAGGAATTGGCTCAGTGTGTCACAAGCGATCGTGTTCCTCTCCCGTTTTCCCGCTGTCCTTGGTCCAGCTCCACCCTTCATAGTCATGACGTTATCTTCATCTGCATGGTCTTGGAACCAGCTTTGGGCTAATCAAATTCTACCCACCGTCGGGACCAGCTGAAGCCATATTTGCTGATGAAGCTCCCTTCCTTGACTACTCCAGTCCTATTGGTCTTCCTTAAAATCTGAAGTTTGACCTTTTATTGTCTCGTGTGGCCCATAAGATACTCTATGCTTCTATCTTCTTTGTAAGACTGATGACATATTAAACATTCATTCAAAGTCTACTTGGATTGGAGTTGTCAGATAAAGTATAGGAGACCCAGTTAAATTTTAATTTCAGATAAAAATGAAAATGTTTTTAGTATAAATTTATCTCAAATAGTGCACGAAACTTACATTTTAAAAAAGTTGTTGTTTATTTGAAATTCAGATTTAACTGAGTGCCTTATATTTTTATTTGCTAATTCTGGAAATCCTATCTTGAATGTGTTTTTACGTTGAACTTCTATAGAAATTCACCCTTGGAGTTTTCTTCTTATATCACAGAATGTGATATACGCAAAGTTGTATATCTTGGACTGAAATTCATAATGTTTTACTAATCCTGAATTTCTATGGTCACTTATAAGAACAATTAATATGTAAACATCAGACCAAAAGGCTCACTGCCAGCAATGGAAATATAAATGCGTGATCATCGGTATTCTGTCGGCTCTGCGAGAGTAGAGATTTCCTGTGCTGCTCCCCTGTCTCTGTTCGCTAGTCCCTAGCGCAGGAGGCGGGTGCTCTATAGAAACACCCCTCTCAGGCTGCCTAGGGTAGCTTATCCCTCCTCCTGTAGACTTTAGAGTCACAGCCCGTCAGGATTTCCTGCTTTGTACTCTGCTTTTCCAAGTCAGTGGTTATCAAAGTGTCGTGGCCCCAGACCAGCAACTTTCAGCGGCGCCTGGGAATTTGCTAGGGATGCACGTTCTTGGGCCCCACCCTCACCCTCCGGCCTGAGAAACTCTACAGGTGAGCCCAGCAATCTGGGTCTCAACAGGCCCTCCAGGTGACCCCGATGCTCTCCTTAAGAAAGCGCTGGAACGGCCCATGGTTTCCTCTGTTTCTGTGTGTGCGGTAGAGGTGACTGATGTGTGGGTAATTATCTCACTGCTTAACTATACTCGATGCAGATAAATCTAGGCCACTCTTCAGACTTTGATAGACTGTTCCCCGTTTTACTTTCTTTCTCGCCTTCCCTGTTATGTTCTTCCTCACAAGGAAGCCTTGTTTCTTAGTTGCAAAGTCTGCATGTTGAAAGGAAGGGCTCTGGTCATCTCCCCCCCCTTCTCTCCCTCATTCCCTTCCTCCCCCCTTCCCTCCTTTGCCCCCTCTCCTCTTTATCTTACCTGGTTGGCATTCCCAGTTTAGCCCCGAAGCCTTTCCAGCGGGCCCTTTTCCCACCCTTGTGTTTCATTCGCGTAAATGCCCCCGGGCCGGGCCGGCATCTCTCTCCTACCAGAGCCTCCTGGCTCACCCGCACTGGCTGCTCGCAGCAGCCCTTCTTGCCCTCGTTTCTGGTTCTCTGTCCCGCACACACTTCTCTCTTTATCCTATTGCTCCGTCTTCATCTTTTGTTCCTCTGCTGGTACTTGCGAGTCTAGCAGATCACCACCCGACAGACAATCCCCGCGTGGTGTGTGCATCGCCATCACCGAAATCCACGTTTCCCTGTCCACACCCCCCTTCTTCCCGCGGGGTTGCCATCACATTCACACACGTATTTCAGGAAATGAAATTTGTCCCTTATACCTTACAGACTTGGCCATTCGCTAAGCCTCTATATATCTAATTTGTAATTACTTTGGTTTCTTACATAGAACAGCTCTTCTATTTCTTATTACATGAAACTGTGCCCCAGCAGTTTATCTCTTCAGGAGATGTCAGTAAGAACAAGAAATATTTCCGAATTCCTATCCTGCGTTTGTGGTTTCCAAAAAACTGCCTGAGGATCAGCCATAGAATAGACAGAAATTAGAACCTTTCCTTGGCAATTGATTCTTTCGTTCTGATTTTTAAGCACAGAATTCACGTAGCGTAAAATTCACCCTTTTAACCATTTTTTAATAACACCTGAGACTTGCTTCTTGAAAGAAGATGCAGTCGCCCTTTCTTGGGTAAGTCGAGCACTGCATTCGCCCCTGGTATGTGTAGTCCTACCCGAGAGGAAGGGCTCATGTGGGGCTCTCTCTAGCTCCAAGTCTCCATACTTACCGAGTATTGAATGTAATAGAATTCTAAGTACTGAATATTATGATTGACAATATTCAATATGACCAATATCAGTAATTATGCAATTAATAACCAAATCATAAATTTATGCGGCCATTAAAAATTCTAACAACAGTGCTCTATATTATCAGTTTATTTTTATCTCTCTACAATACTGTGTAGTTATGTTTTTTTAAACCTTCCAACATAAAGGATAAAATTATACTTTGTGAGAAAATAACTGGCTGCCTTAAGATAAATTCTGCTATTGCTGAAGGTTATCAGGAAGAGTAATTGCTCAAGAACATTTTATATGGAGAAAATCTATAGGTGTGATTAGTCTAAGAAACTATTTCTTTCTCTAAAAGGGAAAAAGAAAATGCTTAGAAATTATTTGCTTATCATGAATATCATCTAACATCTGTAGGAAAGAGAAGAACATGAAGCAACTTGAGCAAACAGCACTGGACTGAGAATCAGAATATAGTTCCAAATCACGACGCTGTCACTAGCTTACTGTGTAGCCAGCCTCTCATACGCTCTCAAGTTCAGTTTATCATATAGCTACTGAAGGGATTTATTTAGACCCAAGCTGCAAACAGGTGGCAGTGACATCGGATCCATTCTTCTGGATAATGCTTGTCTTCGGTTTGATTAAATGAATACATTTCCAACAAAACACCACCAGTCTTTAGAATTTTTTATGCTCCTGAACAAAGTTTTATTTTACAGTGTTTCAGTGGCATTGGCCAGGTTATATAATTCAACACCACTCTTAGGAATACAATTGAACTAAAGAAAAGTCTAGTAGAATACTGGACAAGCTCTCAGCGTAGCCGACTCCCTTTTGGCTGCCAGAACCCAGGGTTCCTGGGGTTTTCATGTTCTATTCCAAGTCTAAGAACACAGTGTAGACATTTTAAAGCTGTCTGCTTTACTTATTGGTACAACATGCAATAGTTATCCCAGGAGTATCTGACAAACCTCAAAGGAATTCGAGCTTGCCAACATTGGAAAACAAACTGTTATAATTTTTCTAATAGTTGTCTAACTTGTCCTTTCTTATATGAACTATGTAGGGAAGTAGGAGTAGTGTAAAAAGATCACTGTCTGAAGACACAGAAGGTATAGGATGTTAGTCCCAGCTTCGCTGCCAGTTCTGTGACCTGAGCCACTTTAATTGACTTGGTGGCTTGGTACTTTGGTCCTGCTTCTATTAAATGCCCTGGACCAGTGACTGTTCAGGTGCAACATGCAGAACTCAAAGGGCTCTGTGGAGTTGCTTGGAGCTGCTCTAGGACGTGAGGGGAGGTCTGAACTGTCTTCCAGGTGGGACTCCATTTCTACACTCCCTTCAGCCAGAACAGTTCCACTTGTTCGTTTTATGTACTTGAGCTTTTGGATAGGAAGCTCTTTGAGGGAAGATTCTGAGGCTCTGGAAATCTGGATGACTGTTCTTACACATCTCCTTGGCTGATCGTTACTGAACCCCATGTTTCTAGTTTCAGCATGACGGAACCATACCACTTGAAAATGAAATGAGTGGGAGTCCCACAGGTAGCAACCAGAGAAGCAGCAGCGCCCGTTAAGAAAGGTCAGTGTGGAAGGGGTGGTGGGATGATGCAGTTTATGGGGCAAGCTTGTCAAGTGCGCACTTACTGATGATGGTGACACAAGTTTTCCGATAGTAGCTAGATATTTCTGGTGTATGCGTGCTCCTTTTTGCTGTAGTGCATTTTAATTTTTGTCATATTTTGCCAAACAATAAATGAAGACAACATTAATATTCATGAGAGGTTGCAGGAAGAAAACGAGTTTATTTTGCTCTCAGGGACACAAACCACTGAAGAGAAGATACTGTAAACACGTAGTTGGCGAATAAAATAGCAACAACAATAACAACAATCTGCCTAATTCTCCAGGGTCCATTAAAAACACACAAGGCTGTCTAAACACATTTATGAGAGTAAAGAACATTGCGAGGCCCCTTATCTCTGCTTTGGGTGTTTCTATTTGACCCCTGCAGTGTACCAGAACCCATTCAAATTCTCTCAGGTACAGAGCCAAAGGAGCTCCTTTGTACAATAATATTAATTGTACTTAGCTGCTGATATTTTTATTTCCCCCACTAGATTGTGTTTTTCTTGAGGAGAAGAAATCTGAGTTTCCCAAAGACCTACCATAGTGTTTCACAGCATTTTGCCCATAGCTGGAACTCAGTACATGTTTGTCCAAGTGAAAAGTTAAGGGAGGTATAAATGAAAACTTCATCTTAAGGCATAAAAGCATTTCTGCAGAACCTGTGCAGGCTTTCTGGCTCTGGTTACGGGCAGCCATGCTTAGGCCGGGTGGGGCCAGTGGAAATGGGCCCAGGCCTTGCCTCAGTGCATACCCACAGTTCAGCCAGTGGAGAACTGGTGAGAACTCTCATTCCAAGCAACAGGGAAGGTGACATCCACTCTTTTGGGATTCACTAACACTTAAGAAAAAGCAGGAATTTCAACGGAAAACTCCTTCAGTTTGCATGCATGATAAAATTATTATATCTATTTAATGGAAGTCCTATTCTTGAATGCTCCCCAGATTATTTTAATGAGCAGCCATGGTTGAGAAACATGAAGACTTAGAAAGAACGCTGGCTTTGGAGTCCAAGTCCAAAGCTCATGTCTTTCTATAGCCACTTTCTCTCTATGACAGCAGTTTTCAACCCGTGTGCCTCAAAAAAATTTAAAACATACACAATACCTGACTATTTAGGCAGGGGCACACACCTCTTTTCCCTTAGATTTTCAAGTTAAAAAAATGTCAATAGGCAACACAACAATAGCCATCCAGCGTGAACAAATTAAAATTATGCCTATTTTTGTGTGTGTGTGTCACATTGGCAAAAAATATATTTTTTGGTGTGCCACAGAATTTTAGCAATTAGTGTATGTGTGCCACGAGAGGAAAAAGGTTGAAAAACACTACTTTATGATACTGAGTTTGGAGCAATGCTTATGTGCCTGGATGTTGGAGCCAGACTGTCTGGGTTTGAGGAAGTTATTTAGCCTCTCTGTGTATTAGTTTTCCGTATGGTAAATAGGTATGATACTATTAATTGGCTCAGAGAGTTATTATGGACATTAAATGTTATATATGTAAGATATAAATAATATATAAGAAAAGACAGTACGTGGCTCATTGTAAATCTTATACAAATATTTTCTATTATTATTGTTATTATTCAAGTGTTTAAGCTTCAGTTACTTCATCCTTAAAATGAGGTTGCTATATTTATTTTAAAGGTTACATGAGACTTTCAAATAATATTTTTGAAATCCATGACATGTCTTAAATGTTTATTAAATGAAAGCTCTTATTTTTATAACATTATTATAAGCTCTGATCTCAGTTACATGATGTGTAGTTGGAATAAACCTGAGTTCTCCTCCATAAAGAGTGATTTGTCATCCCCCAAAAGGGGCACAGAAAACCTGGGGTCTGATTACAGCCCTACCAGTGAATTTGGATAAGTTACTTCATCCTCCTGGCTTTCAGATTAGTCTTAGGTAAAATGGGGGCCGTGATGGAGTTATGACGAGTGAATGCACTAGTACAGTAAAGCAGCTAGTACAATACCCCTGGTTGCTCAGGAAATTTTACTTCCCTCCTATTCTTACCTGTGGCATCAAGCCTTTTCGGCAGTCTTTTTTTCTTTTAAAGATCATTTTCAACTTCAGTATTTGCTCTCAATATACTAGTGTAGATTTGGTATACTTCATGCTTTGACATCAACATGGAATTTTGCATCTTGATTTCTTATGCCATTCAAGGAATTTTAGTTAAACAAAACAGTATTTTAATGCTGTTGAATATTAACATTTATGTTCTCAAAATTAGTTAAACCAGATTGCTCTGACTCTGGAGAAAAAGGCAGATATTTGAAAGATGTACATAATCATCACCGTTTGCCAAAAATTCAAATTCATTGATTAGTCATGGCCAAACATGTTGGGATTATCCAAGGATTTAGGGAAATTAATCCAATTATATGGATATATTTCCTTTGTGAATTTTATTGGTAACTATTTGGGGAAAATAAAATATGAAAACATAAATGTAGCTCAGAGAGAACTCTTTTAAGCCAAAAACATTATGAAAGGTTTTGCTATAATCCATTCAGAAATTCTGAAAGGTAGATTAGATGTATCATCCTTGCTTAACCACTGAGGAAATTAAAATACCCAAAGAATGAGAGATTCATCTATCTCCTAGCATGGCAGGGACAGAGCCCGGCTTAGAATGCAGATGGCACTGTTATCCAGACTCATGAAAGCATTGAGCAGCCCCAAATGTACATTTTAAAAAAACATTCTGACTGAGTAATGGTTCTGTTGGAGTGTATTTTCCCTCTTAGTCTTCAGTAATCCATTCCTATTTAGCTCTGGTAGGCACTCTAAGAACCACAGAATGTCAAACATGTAAGGGGCCTTGGAAATCAGAATCCACCCTCTGGATTTCACAAAGGACATGATTGTAAGAATGAAAAGGAAGGGGACAGTTGCCCAGTGACGGCTGTGCATAAGTGGTCACTACCTATAGAGTAAAAAGTCCCTACGTGTTTGTTTTTTTAACTGTACTTTCAAATATATTATAAGGCCAAACATATTGAGAGGAAGTATTGCAGGCATGACCCAGAGTTGGGCTTGGTTTAGGCTGTAGAACCATTAGGCTGGGGAGCGGGGAGGGATGGGAGGAAGGGGGTCAGGAATACAAGGGCGTGAATGCCAGCTTTGCTGTCTACTACCTGTGTGACCTTGGGCAAGTCACTTCATCAGTCCGCAATCCTAAACCTACCCTTACAATGGACGTAAAGCTAGTACCTACTTCACAATGTTGTTGTCACAGTATTGTTACAAGTAGCTGACTCAGGGGCTAGCACAGATTAAGTATTACTATAATAAATAGCATGGATTTTGATATGTTGAGGTATCAACCCATTCTTGCCTGATGGTCTAGGTTTATTTTCTGTGGTTGCTTAAGTTTTTAAGGTTCTCAAAGCTGAGCTGCTTAATCAGAATTTTCTTCCCAGTTCCTTTTTGTTTTGCATAATGCTTTATAAACTTCCGTCAGGCTCAATCAAGTAAGCCTTCAATTCTAATTAATGACTTGTGGTTGGTATGTGATGAAGGAGCCATAGGGCATATGCATATATATGCAAACTTTGGGGGTCAGGATTGAAGTTCTGTTAAATCTGCAAGAAACAAAATTTGAGTGAAGTTGCACACTAATGATAATTTGCTCAGGGGTCTGAAGGGGGAAAAAAATTTGTGGAGAAAAGGTTACTGATATCGTTATAGTCAACTATGTGCTAGATTAGAAATAAATTTCTTTTAAAATAATATTACTTTTGATTTTAAAAACAACCCCTGATCATATAGAAAATATAGAGGAGTGGAGATAATCATGCTACCAAGAAGGTATATTACCTTTTAGTGCATTATCCATGCAAATATATTATGCATAGTATATGTGTATGCCTACCATATAAACATTTTTTGAAAATGAAGTTAAACTCTTTTTTTGTATAATAGTTCTGCTCTATAGCTAAAACTCTTGATCATAGATTATTTGAGGATGTAGTAACTATACGTAACCTTATTGAGCCTTCCCAGTGTAAATTTCCAACACCTTAGAATCACAGAAAAGCAAGCGTTTTTCACGCTTGCAAAGCTGTCCTGAGCACCTTTGTTTTTTTAGCTGCTGGAAAAATGAGAATCTCCAAGCCTGAGTGGAGTTTGGAATTTGGGAAGCCACCTCGGGAGAAATGCAATATCAATACAAAACAGTAGAAGAGGAGTCAAAGTAGAACGAACAGCAAACAGTAACGCCCAGACTAGGACATCTCACAGCTGCGTAGCTGGGCTGGGAGGCGGGTTGGTCTGACTCCACTCTCAAAATCCACTTACCTCTCACGGAATCCAGTCATGAACTGGTTATTTGTGTGTGTTTTGTATCCCAATATAACTACCTTCTTACACCCTCAATATCTGTGTTAAAAATTTTAAGAACATGGAAGGAAAGAAGTGGGACAATTTAATTTTCTTCTTTAATAGAAATTTTAAAACAGGATTTGTAATGATCTTATGGGGACCCAGCTCTTTAGGAAGAACTGATTTGAACTTGAGTAGCTATATAATAGGAAGAGATGGAACTTTTCACTAGGAAAATTTAAATCAGTATAATTATGTATAAAACAGACAATAATAGTTAGAATTTGAAACATACCAGAAAATAAAAAGAGTTTTAAAACAAAATAAGGAAACCAATAAAGATGAGCAGGTTCGATCCGACGTGTGTTGCAGATGTCAAACACAGTAAGTTTTTAAGTAGGAATGGAGCATAATAAAATGACAGAAAGTTTTTACTGCTTTGAGTACAATGGCTTGATATGAAAAATGACTTTAAATGGCAGAAGCCAGTAAAGGGGATATCTCTAGTGTGTGTGCTTTATGCCCTGGTAAATGATTGTTACAATTAGCCTGGAAAGGAAACCAATAAGTGTGGATTGTTCTTGTTGAGTTTACTTATTGTACTGTATTGGTTGGGAGGCAGAATTTCATTCATCCATTTAGTCTTTTATTCACTCATTGATATTTCATCAAAACTATTTTGAACAGCTTTTATGTTCTAAGCTGCATTTCACATGATGTGGGTATATGGATACAGCAGTGGACAAAAGTCCTTACTTGCATGAAGTTGATAATCTCAGTGGGTAAGATGGAAAAGAGGCAGATGAATATATAATATGATGTCAGGTATGAAGTGGTGTGAAGGAAGATAAGGCAAAGGACGTGTTAGAAAGTGTGTGGTTTGCTAACTTAAATAGAATACTTGAAACCGAGAGGAGAGAAAAGCCAACGGTAACCTCAGGAAAATGAACCTCAGGGCTGTTGACTGAACATTGGGAAGGGCCATGGGAGAAGCTGACAAACTTAACTGTTCAGAATAAAGAGGTCAGAGCATGGGAGAGTGTGAGTGAGCAGCGTGGGTTTCAGGCTCAGGGGGATATGAATGTGAATCTTTTTAATTGAATAAGAACTTTGTGACTTTGGCCAAGTTACTTAAACTCAATGAGCCTCAGTTTCATCATCTGTAAAGAAGAATATCTTTTCTGCAGGGTTGTTAAGGCTTAATTATGCATGACTTAATTTTCCTTTAAATATCCTTAACCCATGTATTGATTATAGCTGTGTGTTGTAAAGCTCTTTACAGATATTAATTCATTTAATGCTCACAACAACCCTGTGGTAGAAAATGTTATTTCCCTCATTATACAGATGTGAAAACTAAGGCATAATCAAGTTAAGTGACTTGCCCAAGTTTGCATAGTGAAGTGATGGAGCCTTATTTCAAATTCCTAGGAAGCGTGACTCAGTGAGCCAAGCCCTTAAGCACTGTACCTACATACCCACCATAGCATTTTAGGGCGTTACTTTCTTCATTTGTGAAATGAAGGAGCTGGAGTAGATAGTTTCTCAGCACAGTCCATTCATTTGTTATGATCTATGAGCACAGTGAGAAAGTAGATTTTATTTAGGAAGCAAGGCCAGGACATCTGGACAGGGCCAGATGTTCAGGAATGAGAGCTGTTTGCCACAAGTCAGAATGATCTGAAATACCTGGATATCTGTTCTGATAAGGAGGGTGCCCCGCTGCTATTTACCTATCTTATTACTCACAGTCTGTCTCTCATGAATGTGCCAATTTTGCCCACGCCGATTATGGAATGTAGCTTGGCACAAACAAATTGATGATCTTTGTGATGCTTATTCTGAGAACTTGATCCTCTTGTTTTCAGAGATGTGTTTGTGCTCTGAACATTAAATACTAAAAGGTGAAAGAGGATCCTAAGCATAAGAAATTGCAAACACAGAGAGTAAATATCCATCAAGAAAAAATATTTGTATATATATCGACATAGTGGACTGGCAAGAGTGAGGGTTTCAAGGATACACGGACATCACAGAATATGCTGGAAAGTCATAGACATGCCTCATGGGAATGGAAAAGTCATAAGAAATTGAGGCTTCTTTCAGGGGTCAGATGGTTTCTCATGAGCCTTCCCCCATATCTCTGCTATATGATCCACTCCCACGTCCACATGAACTTTCAGCAACCTTTCATAATGCTTTAAAGAAACAACACTGCCCCAGTTGGTGTCCTAGTGGGAAACACATTCACCCCAGACTGTTCAAATAAAAAATGAATAATGGGGAACCACTTGCAGAGGTGTGGGCAGGGTTAAATGCACAAACAGAGGTTAGAAACACTCCCAGAAACTAACAACCGGGGGGTACCATTGCTATCATGGATCATAACCACTGATTTCAGAACCATTCGTGGAGAAAACGTAGTCAAGTCACCACTGTAAACATGTTTCCTTGTCTATTTCTGTCTCTGTCCATCTGATATTTGCTTACTACTTGATCTCAGTTGACACTGCTTAATTTCTTCTGGTTTCCAAACTGCTAGTCAGTGTGCATATGTGTAGCTGGAATAATAATTAAGATTTGATTCTAAATATATGAGAAAAGATAGTCTAAATTTAAAAATTCCATCAGCCATGTCATCATTTGTGAGACTATCAGACCCTGTCAGCTCAGTTAGTTTTTGATAGAGCATTTGCAGTGTGTAGTGTGCTGTGAACGGTGTCAGACTTTGAGATCAGAGGCAAGGGATGAAGTTTTAATCCTCTTCACTGACTGTGGTTATGTGGACTTTCTAAACCTCAAGTTCTCATCTATAAAATAGATAAAGTAGCACTCACAGGACTGGTATGAGAAGCAGATGGTTCGAAGCTATGACATTGCTCTGAAAAATACAGAGTACCATGTAAATACACACATCATGGTCTCCACATAGCTGTGAACCCAAAGGAACCCAAATTGAAAACCTTTTTAGCAAAAATAGGTGACACAATATAAGCCCAATGAAAACAGAGACCATTAGTGCATATTTATTCCTAAATCAAAAAAGAGCTTGGTTTCCCATATTCTGAGCTTTATCAACTTAAAAACAAAAGAATTAACAATTATAAAGGAAAGACTGCAACTATCATCCAACAAAGCATCATATCCTATTATCATGCAAGGAGCAAGAAAAATGCTTACAGAAAAAACACTCAAAAGTAATGAAACACAGATTTTGTGGGTTTAGGAAAATCCAGCAGTCAGGGTCATTTCCTGCCATGCAAAGAGCACAATTTACTCCAAAGGACCCAGAAGGCACCACTGTTTATATGGACTGGAATAATAAGTGTTTGTAATGATTACATTAAACTATCACAGAAAGGTCAAATTGTGTTTACTCAAGACAGCAGGAATATACATTATGTATTCTAGAAAGATACTCACTTAAAATGGTTAAAATTTTAATGATATTGGGAGACTGAAAGTTATTTGGAAAACAGCTCTCAATAGCTGAAGTTTTATTCTATTATTTCACTGATTTACAATATAGAATGTTAGACATGATCTTCAGTCATTTTCTGGCTTTCTAAGATGTGCATATTTACAGAGTTGAGTATGAAGTAACAGAAGCCTGCAAGCGCTGGGTGTCCTCTCACCTCACTTGAAGAAGTTTGGATAACCTAGGCTTTAAGATTTGGGACTTGCAGTGGTATAGCCAAGCAGTTGAGCAGGTTTATGACATGTGTGCTTAATAACAATTGAACAGTGGGCTAGCTGTGTTCTATAGTCTTATAGTGGGCATGCCCAATGATAGTTCACCTGTGTTGCCTGTGGCTCATTTGCACATTTATTAAATATTCATGAGTGCTTTACTCTATGCCAGGCATAGAATGTTAGGCCTGTGTTAGGCACTGGGGACACAAAAGTGAATGTCAGGGTAACCTGGAAAAAAATAGTGGTTTTATTTTTCTGTGGGTTCGTTACAAACTCTCTGACACCCACCCTGCCACACACAGTTCAAGAGAGAGGACGGAATCCTGGGTTCTAGGCCTTCTTATGTTCTAGAGAGGAGCTCAGACTTGTGACTTAGAAGACCTGTATTCAGGGAGATAAAGGGCTAGGTTGTGAACCAGGAGCCAAGTAGTGGCTGAATCTATGTCCCAAGAGATAGAAGGACTAGAGAAAGGGCATGGGAAGAGGTGGCATAGAAGAACCGCTAATCTTGAGACACATGGTGATTAAAGCCCCTTGGCCAAATGAGTCATGGGGAAGGAATTCTGTGAGCAGAGGAGTTTTTGTCTTTAATCAGAACACTTGAATTTGGTTAATAAACTCAGCCATAAAAAAAAAGAAGAAGAAATTCTGCCATTTGCAACAACATGAATGGATCTTGAGAGTATCGTGCTAAGTGAATAAGTCAGACAGCAAAGGATAAGACCATATGATTTCACTCATATGTGGGATATAAAACTGAAAGCAACAAACAAAGCAAACAAACTCAAAGATACAGACAACAGAATGATGGTTAGAAGAGGGGAAGGCGGGCTAGGGGAGAATGAAGAAGGTTAAAAGAGGCCAAATATACAACATAAGGAGACTATCCTTTGGGTGGAGAGCACACAATGGAGTATACACATATTGTATTCTAAAGTTGTACACCTGGAACTTACATAATGTTGCTAACCAGTGTTACCCCAATACATTTAATTAAAAGGAAAAAAAAAAACAAAATGTAGCCAAACTGGATTAGAAGTAAAGCCCAGAGGCAAGTTAAGGTCTTGAATCCTGATATTAATAAACAAAATAAAAAATCGAAAATAAAACAAAAGAAAAAAATTAAAAAGCTAAAAAATAAGCTTCTTAGCAACTAGCTCAAAGAACTAAGAACAGAGACCACTCTCCATATTTCTGTACTCTAGACATTTTGGGACTGTCAAACAGAACTGTGCAGTGTCCAGCAGGGCAAAATCTCGGTGAGGATTAGGACAATATATAATTTAAATTTAAACATAAAATAAAGTTATATTCATACACCTGACAGTTGTGAAGCAAATTTATACCCATTAGAAATGAGTAGGTGATGGATCCTGCCTTAGAGGTGCTTACAGTCGAGAAAGATAATTCCTATAAAATACAACTAATCTCTCTGTCAGACTTTTTACCTACAGGTTCTACAATCTTCACTGTTAACCTGCAAGGTGTGGACCTATCTGTATTTTATACCTAAAGGAACACACAGGATGATTTCTATATTAATGAAAGTCTATGTAAGTCATGACATACTGTGGGTGTCAGTTCTTTTAAACAGAAATTGCTGTCAGGAGCCGTCAGTTTGAACTTTATTTTTAAGGAATAAAAGGAGTAAACAGTTTCCACTGGGCCCTAAAGGTCTGCCACAGAAAGTGGGAGGTACAGCCCAGAGTGAGTGAAAACCAGAGGAGATGAAGGTCACCGCCTCTGGCTCTCTTCTGTCACATGCCAAGTGTTATTGGACACAGTTGTGGGGACTCCCGTGTGAACAAATGCATGCTTTTGCCTTAGAAATTTTCCAGTTACATTTTCAAAAAGGTGGAGAGAATCCTGTCAGTCGTTTATAACATAGAAAGATATGATGTGAAATAATTGATGCATTAAAAGGTATAGGCTCCTTGATTCACGTTTATGTATTGTTTTTCATCTTGAAGCATGAGATCAGAGTTACCAGAGCACCTCCCAGAGGAAGCAGAAACAAAGGGATAAGCCAGAAAGTGCCAGAAACCCCACATACAAAAAAATGGCAATTAAAAGTAGCCAGAGGCCTTTCCTTTTTTAAAAGCAGAATTCTAGTTAAACAGACCTTAGTGCTCCACAGTTCTGGCCTTCCTCCGAACTGTAGGCATTCTTTGTACAACATTTCTGATGTAAATTTACCCTGCCTCCGATTGAACTCATCCTGTATTTTGTGAGAAAAATTGATTATCAAGAATATGTTGCCATGGAAGTTCTACACATAACTTTTGTTTCCAGAACGTAATGCATAATATCTACCTCCTTTTCTGATGGCCAACTCTTCCCCCCAAAACACTTTAGTTCAGGTGTCTTCAAACATGTCACCCTGCTTGTTCTTTTCTGGATGTGCTGCCATTTCCAGTTCCCTTCCTAAATCGTGCATTAGGGACTCAAGATATAATCTGAGTGGAATTATTGCTTATTTCATATTTTATTTTTATTTCCAAATTATGTATTGTTTTAAACAATATGTCATAGAAGTTCAAGTGATACAAACAAATGCAAAGAAAATAGTCTTAATCAAATTTTTTCCACCCAGAAATAACTAGTTTTAAAAACACTTGATGATCTTATTAGATATCTCTCCATGCATATAGGCAATTGACTGTACCTATAAATTATATCTTAAATAGTTCTTCTTCCTTTTCTTCTCTTTTTTTTATTACAGCCATTCTGATAAATGTGAGTTATACTTCATTTGGATTAAATTTGCATTTCCCTAATGGGTAAGGAGGAGGAACCTCTTGTCATGTGTTTATTTGCCATCTGTATATCCTCCTCAGCATATACCCTATTCAGAAATCTCTGTTAATGTATTTTGTCCATATTTTAATTAGATTTAAAAAAAATTTACTCTTGAGTTTTAGGATATCTTTGTATTTTAGATATTAGTCCTTTTTTGTTTATGTGCTTTATGAACATTTTCTCCCCTCTGTATTTTATCTTTTCATCTTCTTCACGTGGTATTTCACCAAGCAACAGTTTTTAAATTTATTAAGTTTTAATTTTACTGATTTTTCTTTTTATGGGTCATCCTTTAGGTGTCAAGACTAAGTTCTCTTTCCCTAGTCCTAAATCTAGATGCTCTACTATGGTTAGTTCAAAAAGTCCTATAGTTTTGTGTTGTGCCTTTAAGTCTGTGGTCTATTTTGAATTAATTTTTGTAGAAGGTATGAGGTTTATTTTTATTGCTTGTCGATATCCAGTTGCTCTAGCATCCATTTATTGAAAAGGCTATCTTTCTTCCATGGAATTGTTATTTCACCTTTTTGAAAAATCAGTTGAACATTTTTTGTGTATGTTTGTTCCTGAGTTCTACGTTCTGTTCCAATGATCTATGTGTCTATTCTCCCATTAATACCACAGAGCTTGATTAATGTAGCTATAAAGTAAGTCTTAATATTCAGTAGAGTAATTCTTCCCAATTTATTCTTCTTCTCAAGATTATTTTACCTATTTTAGGGCCTGTGTCTTACCACATGAATTTTAAAATAACCGTGTCTTATTCTGAAAAGAAAAACAAAAATGAACAAACAAAAAATCGTGCTGGGATTTTTATAGAAATCACATTAAACCTGTAGATCAACTTGGGGAGAATGAATATTCTTAGTTTGGTAAGTCTTCCATTCCATGAATATGGTATGTCTTTCCATTTATTTAGGTTTTTAAAATTTCTTTCACCACCATTTTTTAATTTAAAGCATGCACATTCCACAACAGTTTTATAAGTATATACCTAAGTTTTGCATTTTCCTCTGTTTTCACATGGACATTGTTAGTACATAAAAATGTGATTGATATTTGTGTGCTGGTCTTATTTCCTGTGACATTACTGGAAGCACTTAATAAATCTAGATTGTTTTGTAGATTCCTTTGTACAAAATCATGTCAGCAAATCAGAACAGCTTTATTTCTTTCTTTCCAATCTGTATGATGGTTGTTTGGGTTGGGTTTTTTCCCCTCTTATGATTTTGGCTAGAACTTCCAGTACTATCCTGAATAATAGTGTTGAAAACAGAAATTCATGCCTTATTTCTCATCATAGGGGAAAGCATTTTGTTTTTTATCATTAAGTATCATGTTAGTTGTGGGCTATTTTTACATGTTCTTTATCAAATGGAAGTAATTTCCTCTATTCCCAATTTTATCATGAATGGGTGTTGGATTTTGTCAAGTGCTTTTTCAATGTTAATTGAGATAATTTAATTTTTGTTCTTTAGCTTGTTGATATAGTAGATTATACTAATTAATTTTCTAATTGAACTAACCTTGAATATCTGGGATAAATTCTACTTATTAATGGTATGTAATTATTTTTATACATTTTTGAATTTTGTTTGCCAGAATTTTTTTGAGAGTTTTAAAATATATTTTTGGTTTTTTTTTTATTGATTTCAGAGAGAGGAAAGGAGAGGGAGAGGGAGATATAAACATCAATGATGAGAGAATCATTGATCGACTGCCTCCTCCACTGGGGATCAAGCCTGCAAACCTGGCATGTGCCCTGACTGAGAATCGAAACGCAACCTCCTGGATCATAGGTCGATGATTAACCTCTGAGCCATGCCAGCCAGGCGAGAATTTTTGTGTCTTAAGTTTTGAGAACTATTGTTCTCTATTTTGTTGTTGTTGTTTTATCATTGTTTAGTTTTACTATTAGGGTAATATTGACTTCATAAAATGAATTGGGAAGTATTCCCTCTTCTATACTCTGAAAGATATTTGTAGAATTGGTGTTAATTCTCCATTAAATGTTTTCTACAAGTGTCCAGTGAAACCACATGAGTGTGGAAATTTCATTTTGTAGAGATTTTAATTGTGAGTTCTATTTTATTTTTTTAATGGTGATAGTACATGTCAGATCATCTGTTTCTTTTTGGTTGAGTTTTGGTAGTTTGTGTTTTTTTGAGGAAATTTTCCATTTTTACTAAGTTGTCAAATTTATGAGTGTGAAATTGTTTATATTATTCCTTTATTATCCCTTTATGGCTGTAGGATCTGTGAAATATCCCGTGTCCTTCCTGATGTTGATGATTTGTGTGTCTTCTTTCTTTTAATTTTTGTTAAACTTGCTAGAGCTTTTTAAATTCTTTTTTTTTTTTTTATTCAAAATATTACAGATGTCCCCTTTTTTCCCCACTGACCCCTTCCACCCCGCACCCACTCCCTCCCCAGGCCTCTACCACACTATTGTCTGTGTCCATGGGTTATGCATATATGCATATAAATTCTTTGGTTAATCTCTCTCCACCCCCCACCCCCACCTTCCCTCTGAGATTTGTGAGCCTGTTCCATGCTTCTGTGTCACTGAATCTATTTTATTCATCAGATTATTGTGTTTAGATTCCACACGTAAGTGAGATCATATGATATTTGTCTTCCTCTGCCTGGCTTAATTTTGCTTAGTATAATTTTCTCCAGGTCCATCCATACTGTCCCAAAGTGTACAAGATCTTTCTTTTTTACAGCTTCATAGTACTCCATGGTGTAAATGTCCCACAGCTTTTTTATCCACTCATCTACTGCTGGGCACTTGGGCTGCTTCCAGATCTTAGCTATTGTAAATTGCGCTGCTATGAATATAGGGGTGCATATATTCTTTCTGATTAGTGTTTCAGGATTCTTAGGATATATTCCTAGAAATGGGATCACTGGGTCAAAAGACAGTTCTATTTTTAATTTTTTGAGGAACCTCTATACTGTTTTCCATAGTGACTGCACCAGTCTGCATTCCCACCAGCAGTGTACCAGGGTTCCCCTTTCTCCTCACCCTCGCCAGCACATGTCATTTGTTGATTTGTTGATGGCAGCCATTCTGACAGGTGTGAAGTGATACCTCATTGTGGTTTAATTTGCATCTCTCTGATAATTAGCGACATTGAGCATTTTTTCATATGTTTCTTGGCCATCTGTATGTCCTCTTTGGAGAAGCGTCTTTTCAGGTCCTTTGCCCATTTTTTAATTGGATTGTTTGTCTTCCTCTTGTTGAGTTGTATGAGTTCTTTATACACTTTGGAAATTAGCCTCTTCAAGTGGAACCACATCAAGCTAAAAAGCTTCTGCACAGTATAGGAAATCAGCCTCAAAATACAAAGAAATCCCACAGTATGGGATAACATATTTGCCAAGGATGTACCTGATAAGAGGCTAATTTCCAAAGTGTAGAAAGAGGTTTCTTTAATTTTAAAAAGAAACAATGACAAAAAAAACAACAATCTTGCTTTTGATTTCATTGATTTTCTTTTTTGCTTTTTTTATTTTTAATGTTATCAACTTCTGCTCTAATCTTTATTACTTCCCTTTTCTGAATGCTTTGAGTTTATTTTGGTTTTTTTCCTAATATATATACGAACTTAGATTATTGATTTAAGACCCTTCCTCATTTCTAATGCAAGCATTTAGTGTTATATATTTCCCTCTCAGCACTGCTTAGCCTGTATCTCACTTATAATATGTTGTATTTTCATCTTTACTCAGTTATATGTGTTTTTGGTAGACTTCTTCTTTGAACGATGGGTAATTTAGAAGTGTATTGCTTAGATATTTTCCCTTTGCCTCTTTGTAACTGGGTTCTAGTTTGATTTCATTAAGACCAGAGAATACACTCTCTATGATTTCAATTCTTTAAATTTTTGAAATTTGTTTTATGGGTCAATATATGATCTATCTTGGTGAATATAACATGAGCACTTGAAAAAAATATATGAACTCTACTATTTTCGGTAGATTTTTAAAATAAATATATCATTTAGATTATTTTGATTGGTTGCATTGTTTAGATCTTCTACATCCTTGCTGATATTCTTTTTTTTTTTTTTTTTAAATATATCTTTATTGATTTCAGAGAGAGGAAAGGAGAGGGAGAGAGATAGAAACCTCAATGATGAGAGAGTCATTGATCGAGCCCGCAACCCGGGCATGTGCCCTGACCAGGAATTGAACCCCGATCGCCTGGATCCCAGGTCGACACTGAACCGCTGAGCCACGCCCGGCTGGGCCTTGCTGATATTCTGATTTACTGGACATGGAATGGGAGGCGGGAGTGTTGTAATCCCCAACTATAATTGAGAATTTGTCTGTTTCTCCTTTCAGCTTTATGAGTTTGTGCTTCATCTATTTGGAGGCTCAGTCATTTTGTGCACACACATTTAGGGCTATTATGTCTTCTTGGTTGGTTCTTATTTTATTATTACATTTGTCTCTAATAATTTCATTTGTTCTAAAGTCTATTTTATCATATATTGACACAGCCATTTGTGTATTTTTTTATTAATATCTCTATCTTTTTACTTTCAATTTGAAGTAAGTACTTCACTCAAAGTGGTAAATTTTGAATTTGAGTTTCTTGTTGGTAGCATGTAGTTGTGTCAATTTACTTAAATTCACAGTGCCAATCTCTTTCTCTCTCTTCTCTCTTTCTCTGTTTTTGTTGGTATATATTTAGACCATTTACATTTAAAGTAATCATTTATATGTTCGTACTAAATATATTTGCATGTTTAGAGGTATTTTATTATTTGTCTTCTGTTGTTTCCTCTCATTCTTTTTCCTGTGTTTCTGTCCTTTTTCCTTCCTGTGGATTACTGGAATTTTCTTTTGGAATTTCATCTTTATTTTTAGTGTTTGTGAGTGTATGTCTTCATATAGTTTTTATAGTGGTGGTTCCGACTATTACACTATACATATTTGAGTTATTTCACTCTACAGAAGTTAACATTTTACCACTTTAAGTAAGGGTGTAAACCTTTTAGTAGTTTGTGTTTTTCTTGGAATTTATCCAGTTCATTTCATTTGCCTAATTCGTTATTTTACATATCGTTCATAGTATTGTTTTATAATACTTTTTAATATTTGTAATGTTAGTGGTAATGATCCCTCTTTCATTTTTTAATCCAGTAATTATAGTCTTCTTTCTTCTTCTCTTGGTCAGTATAGCCAAAGATGTATTCTTTTCCTCTGGCTGCCGTAATATCACCACAAATGGGTGGCTTAAGACAACAGAAATGTATCCCACCATAGCTGTGGAAGCCAGAAGTCTGAAATTAGGGTGTTGGTAGGGCCATGCTCCCTCTGGAGTCTCTAGGGAAGAATTCTTTCCATGCCCATGCCTCTGTCTCAGATTCTGGTCTCACAGCAACCCTTGGCATTCCTTTTGCCTTTCTCACATTGCTTGGCCTTCCTTGTTGCCTCTCTCACATTGCCTCCTCATTCTGTATCTTTTTTTTTTTTTTTTTTACTATATCTTTATTGATCTCAGAGAGAGGAAAGGAGAGGGAGAGAGAGAGATAGAAACATCAATGATGAGAGAGTCATTGATCGGCTGCAGCCCACAACCCGGGCATGTGCCCTGACCGGGAATGGAACCCCGATCGCCTGGATCCTAGGTCGACGCTCAACTGCTGAGACACGCCCGGCCGGGCCCTCTCTGTATCTTTGTCAAATCTCCCTCTGCCTCTATTTTATAAGGACGCTTATGCTGTCACTTTAGCCACACCTCGGATAATTGAGCGTAATCTCCTCCTTACTACATAAAGTATCAATCACAAGTTTCATAGGTTAACATGGGTATCAACTGGGAGGTAGAGAGTGATTTTTTACCTACTACAAAAGTTGTCAGTTTTGTTAATCTTTTCAAAGAACCAGCTTTTGGTTTCATTGGTTTTCCCTATTAATGTTTTAATATATGATTAATTTCTGATCTAATCTTTATTATTTCTTTCTTTGTGTTTGTTTCAGGTATAGTTTTCTCTTTTTTTCTTCCACTGTTTTAAGGTGGAAGGTTATGTTCTTGACTTGAGGTCTTTCTTTTTTAAAATAGGCATTCGTAACTATCAATTTCTCTAAACCCTAAGTTAGCTGCATCCCATAACTTTTGGTATGTTGTGTCTTTGTTTTCAGTTATCTTAAAATATTTTCTAATTTCCATTTTGATTTCTTCTTCGACTCATTTGGTGATTAAGGAGAGTGTTTTTACATTTTCACATATTGTTAGTTTCCAAGTTTCTTTCTGCTATTGAGTTCTAATTTTATTCCATTTTTGTTGAAGAACACACTTTTATTATGTCTATCTTTTCAAATGTATTGAGGTTTGCTTTATGGCCTATGGAGAATATTCTGTGTCCTGGAGAATGTTCCATATGCACTTGAGAAGGATATATATTCTGTTGCTTTTGAGGGGAGTATTCTATAGATATCTGTTGATCTAGGTGCTTTATTCCATTATTCACGACTTCTGCTTTTTTATTGACTTTTGCCTAATTGTTCTACTTATTATTGAGAGTAGAGTATTAAATGTCTAACTGTTATTGTTGAATTATCCACTTCTCCCCTTTATTTCTCTGGGTTTTGCTTTCTACGTTAGTGTTCTGCTATTAGGTGCATAAATGTTTATAATTGTTATATTTTTCTCATTTATTTATCCTTTTATCATTATAAAATATCAATCTTTATCTCTCAGCATTTGTGGTGTTAAAGTTTTTTCTCCTTGATATTGTTATAGCCACTCTTTTTTTCTTGTAATTGCTGTTTCCATGATCTATTTTTCTTTGTTTTTCACCTTTTAATTTATTTGTATCTTTGAATCCAAAGTGTATCTCCTATAGACAGCATTGTGCTGAGTCTTGTTTTCTTGTTTTTGTTTTTATCAGGTCTGACAGTCTATGCCTTCTGATTGTATTGTTTAACCCATTCACATTTAATGTTATTATTGAGACAGTTGGATTTACATCTGCCATTTTTATTTTGTATTCTTTTTTAAAAAATATATTTTTATTGATTTCAGAGAGAGAGAGAGATAAAAACATAAAAGATGAGAGTCATTGATTGGCTGCCTCCTGCACACCCCCCCTGCTGGGAACTGAGCCTGAAACCCAGGAATGTGCACTGACTGGGAATCGTAGCAAGATCTCCTGGATCATAGGTCGGTGCTCAACAGCTGAGCCATGCCGGCTGGGCTTTATTTTGTATCATATATAGCTCATATCTTTTTTGTACCTTTATCCCTCCTTTATGCTTCCTTTTACATTAACAGTATGCGAATATTTCCTACTATAGCATTTAATTAACTTAGTGATTTTTTCCCCCATAAATTTTTTGAGTTATTTTCTTAGTGGTTGCTCTAGTGCTTGCCATATACATCTTAACTTTTCAGGATCAACTGTAGAGTTATACTAATTTAATTCTGGTAAGCTATAGAAATATTGCTTCCATGTAGATTGATTCATTCCCCCCTTTGTGGCATTATTTGTATACATATTATATATCTAAATGTTACAAACCCAACACGCCATTGCTATAATTATTACTTTACATAATTGAATGCCTTCTAAAGAAGCTGAGAGAATAGAGAGCAAGTATATATCTGTAGCTTTTGTTGTATTAAGCTTCTTATTTTTCATATTGTCAAATATATTACATTTCCATATGTTATAGGTTAAATGATATGTTGTATCCATATTGTTTTGTACAGTTTCTTTTTAAATCAATTAAGAAGAAATAAGAAAAATATGCATTCATACTCTTTTTTATAATTACATAATCAACTTTACCAGTTCCCTTTGATTTTTCATTTGAGTTCAAATACTGTCTGGGATCACTTGCTTTCAGCCTCAAGAACTTTCTTTAATATTTGTTTTCAGCATGATGGACCTAGAGGGTATTATGCTCAGTAAAATAAGTCAGTCAGAGAAAGCAAATACCAAATTATTTCACTTATATGTGGAATCCAGAGAACAATATAAATGAACAAACAAAAGAGAAACAAACTCATAGATACAGACAATAGGCTGATGGTTGCCATAGGGGAGGGGAGTTAGGTGACTGGATGAAAAAGGTGAAGGGATTGAGAAGTGCAGATTGGTAGTTACAGATAGTTATGGGGATGTAAAATACAGCATATGTAATATAATCAATAGTATTGTAATAACTATGTATGGTGCCAGTTGGGTACTGGAAATATCAGGGTGAAATGAACACTTTGTAAACTATTTGATTGTCTAATGTGCTGTACACCTGAAACTAACACAAAAGAATATTGAAAAAATATTTCTTGTATGTTATCTGCTAGCAACAACTTTTTCTCATTTTTTTTTTACTTGAGAATGTGTTTATTTCACCTTCCTTTTTTTGCAAGGTAGCTGGTTGACAGTGTTTTCTTTGAGCATTTAGAATATGTCATGCCACTGCTTTCTGGACTCCATTATTCTGATGAAAAATAAGCTGTTAATATTATTGGAGTTCCCAGGCAAGTCATGAGTCCTTTTTTTCTTAATATTTTCAAAATGTTTTTCCTTTCAACATTTTTACTATGATGGGTCTGTTTGTGGATCTCTTTGTATTTGTCCTACTTGAAATTCTGGAGCATCCTGGATGTGTAGCTTAATGGTTTTCAACAAATTTTGGAAATTTTCAGCCGTTATTTTTTTGAATATTTTGTCTTTCATTTTCTCTCTCTCCTCTTCTTCTGCCATTCCTGTTACATTATGTTTATGTTCTTAATTGAGTCCCACATTTTCTGTGGCACTGCTCCTTTTTCTTAATTCTTTCTCTCTCTCTCTCTGTTCTTTGCATTACATAATCTCTATTGACCTATCTTAAAATTTAGTAATTTTTTCTTCTGCCAGTTCAAACCTACTCTGAAACCCTCTAGAGAATTATTTATTTTTTGTAATTTATTACTACAGTGTCCATGTGATTCTTCTTTTTTAAAAAAGAACTATCTCTTTATTGATGCTCTCTATTTGGTGTGATGGTGTCTTCATACCTTCCTTTAATTATGGTTTCCTTTAGTTCTTTGGATGTATTTATTATAGCCACTTTTAAGGCTTATTTGTTAAATCTGACAACTGGTTATTATTACAGGCAGTTTCTGGTGCCTTCTTTTTCTCTCTTTTTCTTTTATGACCTGTGCATCAAATCTATCTCTTTTTTTACATACCTTCTAATTTTTTGTTGGGAACTGAACATTTAAATAACATATTGTAGCCAGTCTGGATACTGGTCCCCACTTTGGGGCTTGCTATTGTTATTTGCTTATATTTTTAATGACTGGCTGGATTGTTTTATGAAGTTTATATCCCTTATACAGTGTTAATCTCTGATATTGCTCCTTAGGATGCAGAGCCTCAGGTATGACCACAGTCATCCTAAGGTGACAGGTTTCGGCAGGGCTTTCCATCATTGTCTCAATCCCTAAATACATCCAGTTGTGAGGCTCTACTAATTTCTAGCTGTTTCTTCTAATGTTTTTATTAATGTCCAAGGCATTAACTGATCTACAAATGGATCAAATCAGATTTCGGCTCCTCTGAGGTCTAATCCCTGAGCTCAGTGTATGAGATTAGCTCTGACCCCAGAAGGGTTCCTCTCAGCTGTCTTTTTCTGCCATTCCCTCTGGAGAATAATGCAGCCTGTTTAATCTCCAATTAATCTATTAATTTCCTTTCAATTACCTTTTACCACAGTACTACTTTTTTTCCCCCCCAGAGCCCCGTTAGGCATGAATTTCTCCAAATTCTATTACAAATAAAGTCAGTTTCTTTAAGAAGATATTCGTATGTTTCTGTTTTAGGGCAAAAAGAAACTTGCCCTAAATTCTCTTCCTGGGCAAATTCTCTGAGCCTGAGCTCTGGAGCTGTAAGTGGGTGAACAATGGCATGCTGCTCCCTGAGTGATAGCCCTACTTCTAGAGCTGAGTACATCATCATGGGGTAGTTTGGGCAGTAGCCCTAAGTCTTTATGGCTTGCCTCTTGCAGCATGGAACCACTACCTTACAAACTGTGGCCCTCTAGCATTCTCAACAGCACCATGCTGAAGACAGAGCCACCATCCCACAAGTTGAGGCTGGGCAGAAGGAGGAAACTCCCTTTCATCAGCATTCATTTAGAAATTAGCCTCAGCAACAGATAGTTGGTCCAGGATGAGAAATACTAATCTTCTGCCCCTTGCCCCACCTGCCCCATGAAAGGTAACCCTTTACCTAGTAGCTGAGATGAGAGGGAGCCTTTTGTTCTTGGCTACACCAGGTATGCATTTGGGTTTTTTGTCTTGCTGAACTGAAAGTGGAAAGGGAAAGGGAGCAGGCTGTGGCTCCAACATCAAAGACCTTTGCTGTCCTTACCAAGTTTTAGAAAATTTTCTTGCATAGATCTTTCCTCATATTCTGTATACAATTAGGACTATTTTTAGAGAATGTAAATGATATTTTTAAATAGTTTTCACCAGTTTCTTTGGGAAGCAAGTCCACAGAGCTCCTCTGTGTATCATACCAGAGGTGGAACCAGCTTCAGTAATTTTAACATGACTTTCTTCATTCCTGATTTCCTTATTTTGCTTCATGCCTTGGTTGGCTACATGTGATCATTAAATTATTTTTTTCAAAAGGCGTTCATGTGTTTTCTCTGAGAGATTTCATAATCAAGAATATCTGCCTTTTGTGTTTGTACTTGAATAAGATTAGCCACTTAAAATATTCTTGGTGTTTACTTTTGTTTTCCTTAGAATTTTATAGACCTTCTTCTATTTTGTCTTTTGACATTGAAGGATTTTATTTGAAAGTCTAGAACTTGTGTTTTTTTTCTTTGCACTTCGAAGTAAGGATTTTTCTCCTGCAAACTTTTTATTTTTTTAATTCTGGAAATAATTTATTGAGAATATATTTTAACTTTAACTATTTTACATCCATCTGATGTATGTTGTATCCTTTCAAGCTACAGATTCTTTTTTTTTCCTTATTTAACAGAACATTTCTGATATGTCTTGACGTATTTTTTTTTCTGATCCTCTTATTGGGTTGTTTAATTAGGAGATACTAGTTATCCATATTGAATTGTCTATATTCTTTATATCTATCATTTTTTACATTTGTTTGAATCTTTTTTACTTTTATTTTTTGTGGTTCACCTTGGTTATTTCAAAACTCTAATCTGCTCTTTATTGTTTTCTCAATTTTTGTATATCTGGTAGTGTTTTGATTATCTTTTCCCTTAACTTGACATTCCTCATATGAATTTTTTAAAAATTTGTTGTCTTATCTTTTTGAGATGATGTTTTACTCATTTAAAATTCTTATTGAGTTCTGGAGCACAAAGCAACATTCCAGATTTTGCTACTCTTTCTTTGATTGTATTTATTTTCCAACTGGATTCTTTGACTGCCTTTGATTTTATGATCTTTATCTTCTTTTGTTTATTTCTTTTAAAAAATGCATAATTTTCATGCTTTTCTGCTTTCATTTTTCTCAACTTTATACCATCAGTTTTATTTAGATTCTTGTTAATCACAGTGCTGCCTTCAAACCAGAGACATTGATATCACCTGGAGGCCTATTAGAAATGAAGAGTCAAAAGCCCTACCCAGGACCTTCTGAAACAGAATCTGAATTTTAACAAAGATTCCCAGGTGATCCATATACACATTCATATTTGAGAGGCACTGCTCAAACTCCACTTCATATTTAAGTAACCGGGAGAGGTTAAAAGAATACTAATGCTTGAAATTTTGATTTAATTTATATGGAATATGGCCTAGACATGAGTTATTTTAGAATGCAGTAAATTGGATAACCACTGACCTATACCTTCCCCTTATTTCTGATATTGTGTAGGTTACTCCTTTTTGTCATTTGTCTCAGTTTATTTAGTTTGTCATCTAACCCTCTCATCCTTCCTCTGTACACACCCAACAAACTGGCTCTTGCCTTCTATTTACTCTGTAATCTGAGAGTGAGTATTATGAGGATGGAGACAGAAGGGAAGGAAGGGTAGTTCATCTATGAATGGTGGGCCTGGGTTCAGCTATTATCTCCTGAGATCCCATTAAATGTGTAACTTCACTAGTCAGGGATGGATTTCAATTCTTATGTATGCTACTTTTGAAAATGGCAAAGGCTTATGATTATTCCATTGGAATGCTGGAGCTTTCACTCTTAAGGATTAAGAGCCCTGTACTCATCTGAGGATCTGTGTATCTCCCAGCTTTGCACTCTCTATATTGTAGGGAGCTAGTGAATAATTCTTAGGATGTGTTGACTTATTTTCTTTGTACTACTTTGGTGGGTTGATGGTGGGATTAGGAGTTATAGTAATCCAGGACATAACAGAATTTTTAACATTATTTTTTAATTTTTAAGACTCAGAGTTTACCGTCACTCAATTCTTTTATCACTGATGATTTTTTTTACTCTTTTTTCTTTCATTTTATTAGAGAATTGACTAGAGAAGCCTTGCTTAATTTTGTCATTAATCTAGATGCTATGTGGCTATTCATGCAATATAAATTAGCATTTGTATTTTGGGCAAATATGCTTTGCATTTTTTGGCATATATTAGGCTGTAAATTGTAATTGTAGTCTCCAGTCAGAATTTCTATTTACTTATTTATTTATTTATTTATTTATTTATTGGGATTGAACCCACAGCCTAGGTATGTGCCCTGACTAGGAGTCAAACCTGCTACCTTTTGGTGTATGGTATGATGCTCCAATCAACTGAGCCATCCAGTCAGGGTTCCAGTCAGAATTTCTTTAAATCTCAGCCATTTTATATTTGATTTTAGAAGTTTTCTATATTATGCTTTTATTATCTATGCTTTAATTTAAAAAACAACTTATTGTTAGTTTCTTCAAGCAGTGCAGGCCTATTTCTCAATCTTATGTTTATAAATATTGTGAAGCTGTGTATGCACTACTGCACATATATAAAAATAATATGTCTCTCAAATAGGAGTACCTGCTTATTCAGGAGTGTTCATATTAATACTATTGTGAATACAACAGATGAGATCTATCCAAGCATAAACAAATCTGATTTAGAATTTAAATAACAATGTAGCTCATTATTGAAAAAAAATTAACAGTTAAAAATAGAGCTCAATTTAAGGTAAACGAGCTAAACATGCTTGCTCTTAAAAACCAGTGAATCTCATTACAGATTAAATTCATATATTACTATACAATAAGTTAAATTGTTTTAGCTTACTGTACGTTAATTCAAGATATTTTTTAACTTAATTTATAAATACCTTTTCCCCTGTTTTTTAAATTATATAAATATAATATTTTATTAATCGAGCTGTCAGCTTTCAATAAAGTTTTTCTGGGCTAACAAGGGTCTACCAACTGAATACCTAATGAGTAAAGGTTCAGCAATGTGTCTAAGGTTACTGACAAGATTTATGGACACAGATGACACTGAAATCTCAGTTACTTCACTAATTTCATGCTCTCTCAAATAAGTCACCTTGTTTTAATGCTATTTTGCAAGAGCAGCAAATTAAAGAAATCTTTGTTAAGAACTAGTTATGTTGTCTTTAAAAGTCTCCAAAGATTATAAAAATTTGAATAATTCACTTATATATTTTAATTAATTAATTTTATTTTTTACTATCATAAGTCTGAGGTCACTGAAAATTTATCTGAATCTATGAATTAATATCATAAAAATACTGAGTCTTCTAATTCAAGATCATGTATAATTTTATTTACTTAGATCTTTATTTCTCTCAGAAATGTTTCATAATTTCCAAAATAGAGATTCTGAATATCTCTCATTACATTTACTCCTAGATATTAGATTTTGTTGATACTATTACAAATGTGATTTTTAGATTTTTATTTTCTAGTTATTTGTGCTATTATATAAATTATAATTAATATTTGTTTATTGGCCCTCTACCCTGTGACCTGGCTAAGTTCATTTACTAGCACTAGCAATTTTTTGTAGATTTTTAAAGGATTTTCTATATAAACAATTATATTATTTAAAATTGTAAGTTTTATTTTTTCCATTTCAATCTTTACACCTTTTATTTTTTTTCTTTCCTTATTGCACTAAGTCCTCTAGTACAAATTTGAATAGAAATGGTGAGAGAGGGTATCATTGCCTTCTTCCCAATCATAGAGAAAAATAATTCAGTATTTCACCATTAAGTTTGATGTCAACACTAAATAACTCACCACCTAGACTCAGTAATTAGCCTTTCACCAATTTGCTTAATCACAAACTAGTGAGTGAACCATCCTTCTGTGGGCGAATCAAGCCATCTCTTTTTTTAAACATATATTTGAAAGTGAGTTGCAGACATCCATTCACCTCACCTGTAAACAACTAAACGTGCATATCATTAACAATGTTTCATTGCTTATTTATAATCCTCTTTTTTTCTTTTGAGGCAAAGTTTATATGCAATGAAATACACAAATATGAGTTGTTTTATTTCATTATTTTTTTGACAAGTGCATGCACCCGTGTAACCCAGCTCTTATTGTGTAAGACAAAATGCATTGGATGATTAAGGAGATGATTTTATTCAGGCTATTGCAATAGGGAAAACATTCATTAATGAGGAACACCTCAAAGAAAATGATGTGGGCTTAGGATTTTGCAGAGGTAAGTAAACAAAGGAATCATACAGAGGTGGGCCTTATCTGGGAATATGAGAGGGCAGGGTAGTCATTGGGAGATAGCTGTTGCAAGGTAAACAGAGGGGGGGTTCTTAACCATCTTTGTTTTGGGGGAGCATGGGGCTCAAGTAAACTTCAGCATTGTCAGTATTCATTTTTGCTTAAGAAGAATGACAGCTGTTGCTGTAATCTCAGAAAAGATAAATAAGAATCCTGAGTGCTGCAAAGAAGTGTTTAAGAAATAGTCCCTCAAGGATTCTTGTTGTCATTTCTGTATAATTGATTAGGTCGTGTTTGAGTACTGGTGGCAAAGGTTAGTTGCTTTAGATTCCTAGAGATCAGGTATTTTAAAAGAGAAATGCCTGAAATGAAAAGGAGAAAATGTTAATATAAAAAGTTGTATTAAAATAAAATCATGCGCAGCCGGTGTTGCTCAATGGGTTGAATGTTGTCCCATGTACCAAGAGGCCGCCGGTTCAGCTCCCGGTCAGGACGCATGCCCAGGTTGCGGGATTGATCCCAGGTAGGGGATGTGCAGGAGGCAACTGATCGATGTTTCACTCTCACATCGATGTCTCTCTTTCTCTCTCTCTCTTCATCTCCCTTTCTCTCTCTCTACAAATCAATAAAAAGTCTTAAAAAAGAAAAAGAGTCAGGAATGGATCCTTGAGGGTAATCAGTCCAATGAATTCTAAGAGCAGAAGAAAACCGTTGGCTATGCAACACCACTTGCTGTTTCTTGAAGCTCTCACACTGTATATCAATGCCCTTGGTGATATTAGGGCATTCTTATATAGAGACATCTTTGACAGAAGTATTTTGCCAGACTTTCTTTCCAAGGAGAATTTTGTCCCGTGCATAATTTTCAGTGACTGTGAGTTTTTGGAGCTTATGCCAGATTATCTGTCTTCAACTTGCTGGGCTTCATCAAATCTTAAGTAAAAGTGCCACTGCAAGGCCCTCCAGAACTTAGTAAGGGATCTGGGCAGTTAGATTTTTAGGTCTTGGTGATGCCAAGTCAGAGAAGAGGAAGAAAAATAGAAAAGATAGTCTGAAGAATTATAGCCAGATACAGAAGAAACTGGAAACTTTGAAATTTGGTAAGGATTGTTCATTTGTACAAGTAAGAGAATCTAGCCCAATTTACATCTAAGTACCCAAACTGTTTTTTCCACAGTTTGAGAGGAAGTCAGTTAAATCTCCACCAGACAGTGTAGAGCTGGCGTACCTGTCAGTTACCTGCAATTGACAGGCCGCAGAATAGCTTGAAGACATCGGGCAGGATTCGGGCCTGATAACCACAGAGCATGCTGTAGATGATGAATAGTTTTCTGTTGAAACACAACACCTCTGTACAGTCACCCTTCCTTTGATCGAAAAGAATCTTAAAGAAAATTATTCTTGATCACAAAATAAGATGGTCACATTAGATGTTGCCTGATTATTTACATAGACGCAGCAAGAATGGTAATTTACTATAGCCACCTAAATTTGCTTTGCTGAAAATTTTTATAAGGAATCTAATATTGGACTTTCAAAAGCCTCTAAAGGATAGCAGGCCAAGCAAAGGACACACTACTTGACTTTACCTATAATACCTATAAATTTAGGTGAATTCCTCTTCTCTCAAGGTCTCCAGAATATTCTAAGATTCTTGAGCCTGCCAAGACATGACCTTCCTTATACCCCTTGTGAGGTTGGGAACCTTGTAAGTTTATTGTTATTTATACCATTGTTTGTTCATTAGTTTGTGGATGCACCATTTACTGTGAGTCTTACAGTGAATTCTGAAGGAATTTGTGCTCTTAGTTTCACACTTCATTTCCTGTTTTAATGTCTCAAGAGTGAGCTAACCATTCTGAAGTAGGACTCCTCTTTTGTGCTGCCTTAAAAAAATAGGCCCACAGAAGTCTCTCTCTTGTACTTATAGTGCCTAAGCCTGTTACCCAGACAACATCTACATTCTTTCCCCATAACGTTAATTTTATTAGAGCTTTCCTGTGTTTGGGTACTTATAAAATGGTAAGAGAGCCCCAGAAAGAATAGATATCAATAGTCTGTATTGCTCACGTTAAACAAAAGTCTTCCAAAGTGCTGATGGTTATATAGAGGGCACAAATCCTTACTTAAATGATAGCATTGAAAATAACACTGAATCAAGACAGATAATTTGTATTTGTTCATTTGTAGACTTTAGCCAGAATTCTGTCCTTAGCCAGAAACTATATTACTCCCCACATCAAAAAATAATCCTGTTGTACTTTCGAAGCACTTAGCAGCCTTTTATGTGTCATTCAGGTGTAAATTAGTGAATGTTATTTTTTTCTAATCACAGTTGCTATCGTGCTGTATTAACAGGAAAAGCTAATTGAATAGGAAAAAAACCTTTGAGTGAAATAGTGTTTCAGTCAGCTCTGGTTTACCATATCATGGCAGCGTTTCGTTAAATCCTCAGAGAGTGCAACTGATTGTTTGAAATGTAATAATTGGCTGTTAGTGGAAAAGAAGTGATATGAATGGTAGGTGGGGGGGCACTTCTGCCAGTGGCTGTTCTACCTGCTGTTTTTCTCACAGTCAGGGCATCTCTTTGGTATGGGAGGGAGGGAAGCTGAAATGGACCGGCCCCTTTGAGAGCTGGGGATGCGGGCCCAAAGCCTTCAGAGAAGCACAGCCCATGCTGAGCAGCCCACAAAGCCCCCATTATTGCTGTGTGGGCAACTCCGCTGGCATCTCATTGAAAATGTTGTCTAGCACATCAACATAAGCAATTAAAAAATAAAAGAGGGAAAACATCCGCCTGCTTGTTTAAGATGCTCAGCAAAGGAAGGGAAGCTTGAGATTTGAGAGAAAAGGGAAGGTTTGTAGTATCAAACTTCCATCCTCACCACCCCCTACTGAAACTTGCCCGTAAAGCTACTTTCTAAAAAGATTTTAAAAGAAGAGAGAGGAAAAGCTCTGAAAGAAGCCTTCCTGGCTGCCAAAATGTAGGTTCATGAAACTGTAGATAATGGAATGAAATTTTGGTTCACTTGATGTCATATTTATTTTAAAATAAATTGACTTCAGTGTATTTAATTTCTCAGGATGTTCCTCTGGGGCATGGGTTCTATTTATGAGCTCAATAAATACACACGACCAAATCTGGATAGAGAGAGAAATAGAAATGTAAAGCTAAGAAAAAAGTGAAAAGGAACCAAAGAATTCAGAAGGGAGACCAGGATGTGTGAGAGAAAAAAAAAGGATGAGTTTAGAAGTTGTACGTGAAGCAGGTGAGGAAGGGAGAGTATCAGAGAAGTGACCTCTATTCCCTGCCTTGCCTCTGCCACCTCTGCTTCCCAGCTCTGCTCAACACCTCAGGGGTCTCTCACCCCTCTCCTCTCCCCTCCCTCCACCATTCTTGCCAGGGAGGAAGTTCAGACAAGTTCCAGTTTCCCCACAGGTCCAAGATGGGGAATCACTCATGACCTGAACTGCACCTACCTTCTAAGGGAAGGACAGGTTCTCCAAACAGGCCTATGGACACTGCAGTTTAGCTCTATTGAGAAGCGGGCTGTGGTTCCCAGAGTATGAATGCGAATGAAGCTGGGCCACTTATGATAAACACAATTGACTAACTGCAAGCAAAATGGGCTAAGGAAATGTTAACAGATCCATTGACACCCAACCTCAGGAACTATGGTGGTGGTTATCCAGAAAGAAGAAATGACGTTGACACATTGTGTGTTGCAGAGACAGGGTGTCACATTCGGCTTAAAGGTTGCCTGCATTTTCTGCTTCCAAGAGATTCCATAGCCTTGAAAAGTGCACTTGTGAACATGTCACAAAAGTAGACTGTATATATATGCTGACTGAGAAAGTGAGAAGAATGAAATTGACATTATTATTAACAGTCCCTCTTAGTATATATAATTTATCATCTCTTTAATTTTTCTCAACACTCCTATGATGTAGATGTTTTCATCCTCCCTTTACAAACAAGAAAATTAAAGCACATAGAGGTTTGCTCCAAATGCAGAACGAGTGAGCGGCTGAATCATGGTTTAACTCAGCTTTGTTTAACACGAGAACTTATTCTTTCTCTACTACAAATCCCATGCTGCCTTCCAGGGAGGAGTTGCATCTATCCTTATTATTATAAATTCCATGGCAATAATGTGCTTAGTATCCTGCTCTTTAAACGCAAAGAACGCATGTGCGCATATGCATGTATCTGGTCTCTCTAAAAACAGGACAGTGGCTAATTTTGACATAACTATTGTTAAGAACATTCTTGACTCCCCAGAAGCCCTCCTTTTAACTCCTCTCCCCCCCCATCAGGAGTAATAACTATACTGACTTCTAGCAGTATAGATGCTGTTTACATGTTCTTAAACTTCATATAAATGGAGTTCTAGAGTATAACTCTTGTGTCTGTCTTGTTTTGCTTAATATTATACTTGTGAGATTTATCATTATTTTTACAATAGAATACTGTAGAGCAATGAGAATAAATAATTGTGGTATCCTATTATGTTTTACTATAATTTATTTATCCATTCTACTGTTGAACATTTCGGTAGTATTCAGGTTCTGGCTATTATGAGTCCCACTGCTATAAACACTCTACTAAATGTATTCTGATAAACGTATGAACACATTTCTGTTGGATATAGACCTAGTAGTGGCAAGGGCATAGAATATACATATTTTCAGTTTTGTAGTATTTTAAATGTTCTGTGTCCTGTTGAGAGGAGGCTATCATATTTTAATGTCACTCAAGGAAATTTTATGGAAAAGAAAGGTGCTAACATGCTTTAAGAGTCTGCTATGTGCCAGACACTCTGCTGGATGTTTTCCAGGCAACTTTGAAGTAGAAAATGCTATGGACTCTTGCCTGTATCTTTCCTATGCCACTGTTCCAGAAAGCAGCTTCAAGGTTCAAGCCGTGTTTGTTTTTTATTGTTTCCAGGTGGCCTCTTACTAGCATTGTTGGGCAGGGAACTATGCTTTTTATGTGATTGCTGTCCTACCCTTTCTTCAAGCTATTTCTCTGACCACACTGCTCCCTCTTCCCTTACTGTTTACCTCCTATCTGTTCACTGTGATTCCCTGATATTCAGCATAACAGGATGTAAAATGTTTAGACTCCAGACTGACTTTAGTCCTGGTTTCTCAGAGGCCAAACTGCTGGAAAATCCTCCGCAGCACTTCCCTTTTTCTCATTTAAGGAATGGCAGTGCCCCGCATTCTACCCGGTCCCCACCTTCCTTTCTTCCTAAATTCCTAAACTCTCTAAACCCTAAAGTGGCAGGACCTGGAGTGTGGTTATTTGGCAGACACACAGAGCAAAATCAGGAGGAAGTGTGTGTGTGTTTTCACTCAAGCACATGCCCTGGCCTGAATTACTAAAGTTAAACCCCCAAGGGGGCTGTGCCACCACAGGAGTCAGCTAGTTGGCACTGTGGACTACAGGCAGAGACGGGTTGGTTGGATGATCCTTTGACTTTGGTGTTTACTGATAGCTAACATCTGTCTTCTCTCAATCAACTGCTGGTGCCCCTCTTTCCATACCCTCTTCCCGCCTACGAATCCCTTACTTCAGTGACTTTCACATTTACTGGGAATGGCCAGAGGCACACTTGGGTCTAGCTGACCCCGGAGGAGAACCAGGCCTCGTCAGCAGTGGGGGGCGGAGGCTCTGGTGCTGCTTATGCTCTCCCGCTGTGCTGGGAGAAGGGTCCAGCTGGAGAAAATTTGGGATGAGACCAGAAATACAGCCAGCAAACACTTCCCGTATGTGTGAGCCTGTCTCAACCTGCATTTAATCATAGCCCGCCCACCCGCCACCCTGCCACAGCTGACACATGCAAACCATTCGCAGACAGCATCTGCCCCAGGCCGTCGTCCCAGACCAGGGTCCCAGTTACATCTGCTGCTGCTCTTGCACTTGCCTCCCTGGGCCAGGAAGTTTTGGGTCCATAGCCGCAGTGCCTGACTGACCTCCTGTGTTGAACTCCCTTCCTTGACTGAGAGGGTTTGGCTTCTTTTGCTTTTATCATCTCTATCCACCGCTCTAATTTTGATTCTCTTATAGCACCTTGACCCTAGGAACCCCACAAGCCTAGCTATTGCCACCAAAACCAGCACCCATCTGCACAGCATCTAACCTGGGGTTTCAGACAGTAGCCCTCCTTCTACAATACAAGAGCAAGAGGCCTCCTTTAAGCAGAGCATATAGCATCAGAGATGAGAAGGGGTTCGAGCATGTGGCAGGAGATGTACTTGAACCTATTGTTTATAGAGTGAAATTCAATACTTATCATTAACATCTTATGATTTTTAAAAGATAATTTAAAAAAGTTATAGCCCGGCCAGGCGTGGCTTGAGCATCAACCTGGGATCCAGGCGATTGGGGTTCGATTCCTGGTCCGGGCACATGCCAGGGTTGCGGGCTCGATCAGTGACTCTCTCATCATTGATGTTTCTATCTCTCTCTCCCCCTCTCCTTTCCTTTGTCTGAAATCAATAAAGATATATTAAAAAAAAAAAGTTATAGAGTATAGAGAAAGAAAACTAGGTTATGTTGAGTCTACAGTTCTGGTCTTATGTCTCCCACAGAATCTCAGTGTCTTAACCACTCACATAAATGTGTTGTAATGGGTGACTCCTTAGGTCCTTCCTAGGTGTTTAAGTCAGAAATGCGTTGAGTCTATCAACAGACAAAAGATTAACAGGCTGTGCTGCAAGATCTAGGTTCTCTTGTAAACTCTAGACTCTACTGTAAAATTTGTGAATTCTTTTCTCAGTGTCCTTAGAATTCAAAAAAGAATAAGACCAGTTTTCCAAGGTAACAACACAAGCTGTGTCCCAGTGACTGTGCCCCAGAGTTATGAAAAGTTCTTACTCTGAGGCACTAGCTGCCCTGACATTCTATTGTCAGGTTCTGCATTATTTTCTATATCTTCTTTTTAACCCAATGTTATGTATTTTCTAGTGGAAATAGGACACAGTTCCTTAAAATGTAACAATGATTTCCTTTATCATTCTCTGCTTTAGAACTTTTGCTTCAGGTACTTTTAAATGAGCAGACCCGAAATCTTGAAATTAAACTGCCAGTTATTAGAGATGATATTTCATGCCTCGCATGGGGTGCGCCTCCTTTTCATATTCCATTTGTGATAGACAGTTCTTTGCATGAATAATAGAATGGCCCTGAATGAATTCCCGTCAGCTCTGCCTCAGGGAGAAACGCAAGGTGAGCTCGATGATCCTACTGGTGTGATCCTTTGCCTGTTGACATTACTTTTAAACTTTTCTTCCGTGGGCTGCAGCCATGTGTATTAAATAAATGATAAACATCATTTCTCTCACAAGGCCAGCTTAGCATTTGAGCTACAAAGAATGCTTCGCAGGTAGTTGAGAGGTTAATATCACGGAATTATTTATTTATTCTGTATAGTTTAAACATCCCCACTTTCTGCCTTTCTTCTAACCTTCCTAGTGACTGATTCGGAGCGGGGGAAAATATATAATCTCCAACAAGGACAGATTACAGAGATGGCCCCTGTCTTTGGTGGAAGAAAAAGAACACGAGCAGCACATCTTGTTTCTTAATTGGAGAGGAGTTCACATTTTTTTCTTTCTACACGAAAACAGTTGGGAGAATATAGATGCTTGGGGCGGGGGGAGAGTGAAAAGAAAGGAGAAGGTAACTAGATATACTGCCAAAGAGCAAACCCCAAAATTGCAAATGGCCTGACACCTATGTTATATATATGTCCATCCATCCCCCATACAATTTGTATATTATTATTATTATTAAGATAAAGGGTGAGAAGCTGAACGAGGGCATTCTTAAAGAGTAAACGAAATAGAAGTTTGCAAAGTGCATCGCTCCCCTTGAGGAGTGAGCGGCCTCCTGGCTGCCTTAACGCTCTTTCAAACGCCCCCCAGAACCCTTGAATTTACAACTGCAAAAGTCACCGCACAGGTCCCTGCCTTTCTTTCAAGTCTCATTTCTGTCCTATCTTTATACTTCAAGTTATTCTTTGCCTGTTAACTACCTCTTTAACTTTTACTAACATGTTGTAGCCCGTTGGATGACCATTTTCAAAAAGAAGCAAAGTTTTTTTGCTCACTTTTGTGAGTGGTAATGAACAAAGAACTACCCAACTAGGCCTGTTCACAGGTAAATCATTTCATCCCACCTGTCATGTCAGCTCTGTGCCTCACTCCAAATGCACGTTCCTGAAAGGACTGGTCTGAACCTTACAACTCCAGATTTGACCAGTTCAGTGCTCATGTTTCCCTATCTCCTTCCTCCCTGAGTCCACTTGTCTTACCTGCAGAAAATAGGAGAACCTAGGTCCCAAGTGGGCTCTTCCAGTCTACAGCCTTCTGGAGCCCCATCCCCCGAGGGAACTTTTCCAGCACACACAAGTTTTGAGGGGGCCATACGTACGTGAACAACATGAGCTGAAATGGCCTAAAAGGCTGATGCTGGTCTTTGGATGTCGGAGTCCTAGCTCATGAAAGCAGCCGAGGTTCTTTTAACTGCTGTTGACTCCACCTGCTTCCTCACCTGCCCATACTGTATCCACTGTTCTAGTAGCTTGAGTCTGAGAGCAGAGTGGAAACAAGGCAAATAGAAGTCAAAGTGATGGCCTTCATTTTTGTACCCCAGGGTCAGCTCTGTCCTGAATACTTGAACATACTTATTTGACAAACTAACTTTTCTTCCTTGGTTCCCTTCCTCAGTGACACCACCATCTCTGAGTTTATCCAGTGTCAAAACATCAAAGGTACCTTTGACAGTTTTTACTGATTTATCATTCACCACATTTAATTCACTTAAAAAGTCTCCCATCTGCCCATTCGTCTCAGTTACAACTGCTGAAATTCCATTCTTGTCTCGACTTTTTGCTTGATAAAGTGAGGTCTGCACAGCCACAAGTCTAAACTAGCCAGCACACTTCCAGCTTTTCTCCCACATTGCAGTGCTAATGTGGCAGAATGTGAAGTGACTTAATGGAAGGTCTAATCTGGGCAATCGCTGTGGTAGTTGTTATATAGTCTATTTTAATTAATCCTCACATTATCTCTTTAAGGTAGGTATTGATAACTTGTTACCAATATTGAAATAAAGGCCCAGAATGTTCAAAAAAATTACTTCATTATCGCAGAGCTAGAAAGCATTGGAGCTAGGATCCAAACCAATGCCTGGTTCACCTCCAATTTTATAGAATTTGTGTAACAGCCTGCTGTCGTTCAGTAAGTGCATAACTGAATGGTAAGGAAGGGCATGGGTGAATGAATGTATGAACTTACGCATGAATATATGAATGAGAGGAGTAGTGGGCAAAAGACTTGTAATATAACATTATGTCCTTTTGCAAGTAGGGGACTGTGGTCTGTTAAGTGCTATTATGTAGTAGCTGCGGTCACCACTGCAGCGAATATTCAGTTTTCAGGTCTGAAACAGTTCTTCCACCTGTACACTCCACAGTCCACATTCTTACTTAGGACAGCAAAGCACAACTTAATAAGCTAGTATTGAAAGAATTCTGATTGGGAATGTATTAATGCTTCCTTCAATTAGTTTCCTCCAGAGCTAATCCCATTTACTTTTCCTGTTTGGGCAACCGGCTGTTTGAGGTTGCCCAGCAACCAAGAGATGAAGGGAGGGCGGTTGGGGAGAGAATGGAGATCCAGAAGCTTCAACTAAGGTGAATATTAAATGAGAATCAAATGTCAGGGAGAATTTATTTTAGGGAACAAACAGATCATTCCAAAGTGAACATTAAAAAGGTGAACTAAATTCAGTACAGAACATTTGTTTTTCAGTATTTATATTCTTAGCATAATCTGATTTTTCTTCTGGTGCAGTGTGGCCGCAAAGAGCTGAAGGGATTAGATTTTGAGTGAAAGGAGAAAAGTGTGGCTTTGGGGAAAGCAAAAGTTGTTGTGAAATGGCAGCTTTCCCCTGGGATGACCCGATTGTTTCTATAGAAGAGTATTAAACAGTGGAGTGTTTAATCCTGTAGAAACTTCAGAAGCACAAAGCAGGAGCCAGATCTTATAGGAAATACTAATATTGTAGAGATGTAAATAAATAAATTCTCAGATTGGAGGTTGAGGGAAACCAGGGCATTATTACAGATACCAAAGGTAAGAGAGGAAATGGAATTTGGGCATTCATGCCCCATTCCCATACATTCTAGATACCCATCCCTCCCCGTGTCAATGCCGGGAGTGTTGATGGTCTCAGGCTGATCCTTAGAAGGTGAGCCAGACTTCTCTATAGCTTTATCCTGGAATAAAAGAAATGCCTGGGAAGACAGTCTCCTCCCAGACACATTGGTTGAGTTTAAAAGGGAAGGGTAGTGCAATAAACTAAAAGTAAAGAAAAATCTTCTGGTGATCTTGGGTAAGAAATGTCATTCTTTTTAGAGCCCCTACAACATGCTGCCTGTTTGACAGAGGTATTTTTCATCTAAGAAATACAAGGGTACATTCACATCTCTGGTTAAAGCCTATACATAACAGAAATTGCAGGAATTGCTGCAAAGATTTCAACTAAAGCTAAAATTCCAAAGCCCACCAGGGTCATTATGTCACCTTTGGCATGTCAAGCACTAATCCAGATTTGAAAACAATGCAACATTCTTGTTCCTGAAAATAAAAGGAGAATGTTTCACTTAACTCCCAGTCCCATATTCTCAAAAGACAACCACTTCTACCAGTTCCAAGGGAATTTAACTGAAATGAAAGAAGGAAAGTGAAAATGAGAATCTGAGAGATTGAGAATTGTCCAGTTCTATGTAAATTGAAGATTTTATTGGTTGAGATACAAACAATTATATGTCTTTTAATTAAGTAATAATAAAGCATTTTAAGATCTAGAGTTAAATAAATGTGAATCACGCATATATCTCATTGGAAGTCATAGTAAATATAAATATATAACATAATATAAATTTAATTATATGCTCAAATTTTGAGTGAATTACCCTTTCATGCTAATGTGAATTCATGTATTTGAACAAGTAACTTAGACATTAAATTAAGACAATAAATGTGACCACAGCTTCATGAATTACTACTTTCCATTACTTCTCTTCTTTCTAATATATATAGCCAATACGTGGGACCAGAAAAACAAACACAGACACTCACACTTGTACAAAAAACAAGAAAACTATTTATTGCATGAAGTAATTTGTTGTAAGGAATTTGTAGCCAAAAGAACAGAGTTTTGTTACTCAGGACCCTCTGTATGGATGTGGAAACAGCCCTCTTCTATAGAACCATTCATATGATGGCATTTCTTGTAATGAATTTCTCTGTTTCAGTGTATACCCCAGCTGGCATAGGTGTCCCACTGGGTTTCACCCCAGCTGGCCTAGGTGCTCTACTGGGCTTCACATCTTCACTCAGTGCCTTGGGAAAAAGGATTGCAGCATAATATTATTCTTCATATAAAAAAGAGGTCTAAACACACAATCACTTAGCATAAAAAATATTTGGTGCCACATTAATGAAGGTGATCCCCCAAAACACTAAATTGAAAAGTCATATACATCCATTTGTTTATTGCAGCATTATTTACAATAATGAAGATTTGGAAGCAACCTAAATGTTCATCACTTGATGAATTGATAAAGAAGAAGTGGTGCATATATACAATGGAATATGACTTAGCCATAAAAAAGAATGAAATCTTGCCATCTGCAACAACATGGATGGGCCTAGATGATGTGGTGCTAAGTGAAGTCAGTCATACAGAGAAAGACAAATTCTGTATGATTTCACTTATATGTGGAACCTAAAACACAAAATAAACGAACAAACAGAACAGAAGTAGACTCATAGATACAGAGAACATTTTGATAGCTGCCAAAAGAGAGGGAGGCTGGAGGGATGAGTGAAACAGACGAAGGAATTAAGAAGTGCAAATTGGTAGTTATAGAATAGTCATGGGGTTATAAACTATAGCATAAGGAATATAGTCACTATATTGTAATAACTATATATGGTGTCATATGGGTACTAGATTTATCAGAGTGATCACTTTATAAGTTATATAAATGTTTAATCACTGGGTTATACACCTGAAACTAATGTAATATTGTACATCAACTGTAATTGAAAAATAAAAAAAAAATTTCAAAAACACACTGACACCATCTCAATTCAAATTGAAAAAATAGATTTTTAAAAAGCTAAATAAAATTTTAAACAGTAATAAAAATTAAAATAAAAAATGGGCAAAGGACTTGAATAGACATTTCTCCAAACAAAATATATAAATGGCCATAAAAAGATGCTAAACATCATTAATCATTAGGGAGTTGCAAATCAAAACTGCAATGAGAACCCATTTCCACATTAATTAGGATGGCTATAATAAAAAAAGTAGAAAAAAACAAGTGTTGACAAGGATATGGAGGAATCAGAAATTGATGTATTGCTGGTGGAAATATAAAGTGGTGTGGCTACTGGGGAAAACAGTATGGAGTTCCTCAAAAAGTTTATACAGAATTATATGATATACCAACTCCACTTCTAGCTATATACCCAAAAAAATTGGAAGAAAGAACTTGAACAGATGCTTGCAACAGCAGTGTTTATAGTGGCATTACTTACAATAACCAAAAGGTAGATCAACCTAAGTGTCCATCAACAGATGGTATAGGCATAGAATGGATTATTCAGCTTTAAAAAGGAGTGACATTTTCATGCTACAACATGGATGAATCTTAAAGACACTATGCTAAGTGAAATACTTCAGATATAAAAGGACAAATATTATATGGTTCCAACCATATGAGGTATGTACTTAGAATAGGCAAATTCATACAAATAGAAAGTAGAATAGAGGTTACCAGGGCCTGGGAGCAGTAGTCTAATAGGTAAAGGTTTCTGTTGAACATGAGAATGTTCTGTAAACGGATGGTGGTGATGGTTGCAAAACATTGGAAATGTACTTAATGCCAGTGAATTGTACACTTAATAATGGTTAAAATGACAAAATTTATGTTATATATTTTTTTGCTACATTAAAGAATTAAAAATAAATAAATAAAAAGGCACTCCTGAAAAATCGTGATCAAAACATGTCACAAGTTATAGACCCATTGAAAGTTGGACCACTGATTTGTTATCTCCCTTTGTCAGCATGCCATGCTTAGATGTCATGGCATTATCAGTGTTTTTTAATATATACATAGGGCCTCTAAACACAAACTTGGTCAATTGCTTTTGGTTAGCTACAGGCCTAAGCAGCTTTGCCACCGAGGTAGTATTTACACTCAGTGTTGGAAGGAGAAATTTGGAAGGAATTGACTCCTGGAAATGAGACACTTATGTACCCAATGTTTTCCCCATTTTTACAATTCAGAACAAAAGCCATATAGGAATCAATCAATACGTGAGAAACTAAACAAAAGAAAATTTACCAGGTTATGCACTCTGACTGGTGACCTGCAGCATTTTCCGAAGCCAGAGAAACTTGAATTTGATTAATGATTGTTCTTTGTTGACTCACAAGAAATAGAAGGGAAGTATCATCCCCAGGGACTAGTATTGGTCTTCCATTGGTCTCTTTGGCATTCAAATCCCAACTTTATGGACACAGATGCCTATGGTAGTCGATTCACCCGTCTTGGCCATGGCTCCATTTGGGACCCAGGAGACTAGAAAAACCTCATAGTCTTCTTATACCTTTTGGAAGTCTCTTATATTAGATGTCACTGTTTCCATGATTTACTCTCTGGTTTCCTGTAAGAAGATTACACATTCCTACCTTTATTGACTTTAGGGTTGGGGAAATCACTTATTTAGTCAATGGAATGTGAATGTGTACAACCCACACCACTTCTGTGCAGAAGCTTTTAGAGGCATCATACATTTCTGCCACTGCTTTTGTTCTTTCTCCTGCATGTTTCAGATTTGGACTGCTGCTTCAGTTCTAGAATGAGAAGGAAGGTAGAGTAGAGCCATAGTCAAATTGTGTCCAACTTGTAACATGAAGGAGATATAAACCTGTATTTTGGTAAGCCACTGAGATGTGAAGATTGTTAGGAAAGCAAAGCTGACTAATACAGATGTCTACCTTAAAGTATCCACCCTTTGACTCTTTCCTAAAATAGCCAGAGAGCACGTATAGCCTTCCTATTATCTACATTAAAGTATTTTTTGCTCATATGCTATTGGCTTTATTTCCACAATTGTGTCAACCACTGTAACATATATCTTGTGATCTCAGAGTCTTCTGGTCACAATAATATAAATAAATTAATGGATTGAAGTACATTACTTGAACGACTGAACACTTTCTTTAAGTCAAGTACTGTAGGTACAAAACAGAGAAGACAAGGTGCCCATCCCCATGGAGAGGATGGGCAATGAAAATAATAATAATAATGCAGTGTGATACTTCTTAAAGTAGAGACACTTTCAAGACATGATGACAGTCCATTTGTTCACTCAACAATGTGTCCCAGTATTTTATGAATCCTTCCTGATTCTTCACCTATAGTTTCAAGCTCGGCAAATAAAAGGATACAATTATGCCGAAGGTGACCCACAGATTACTCCAGCTCTTCACTCCCCTCTCCTCTCAACTCTTCTCTCACATACCACTTCTAATCCTTTAAAAAAGTCTTACACTGTCTTTAGTAGGTGTTCAGAACCTGTTCACCTGTCAGCCACCACCTTCACTGCTACCACTCTGGGTCAAGCTAACATCCCCTACTTCAACTATTACAAGAGCCTCCTAAATGATCTCTCTGCCTCCAGCTTTACCTGCCCTTCCCTACCACCCACCAGCTAATTTCCACAGAGTGGCTGGTGGACAATTTTTCAAGCATGAGTTAGACCATGGAATTCCTATGTTCAGAACCTCCCATCAGCTCCCCATTTCAATCAAAACAAAGCCAGGGTCCTCTGAATTGCTTACCAGGACTTCTGTGTCTCCCCACCCACACCCCTGCCTCTTCTCTGAATGCTTCTACTGCGATTTCCCTCGCCCCACATGCTTCACCCGTGCTCACCTCTTTGCCGCTCTGGCATGTACCACGCAGTCTCCCACTGCAAGGACTTCTCGATTCTGTCTCTTCTTCTTGGCTTGCTCTTCGCCTACATACCTGCTGACCTGCTCTCTCTTTCTTCAGGCCTTTGCTCAAAGGTCACCTCTTCACTGTTCTACAAAATCTACCCTGCGGAGACTAGACTTTTCAATACATACAAAAGGGACATTCTACCAGGAGATTTTTCTTTTTCCTTTTTTGTGGGGCCAAAAAGCTGATAGTGAAGAAAAAACAGTTGGCTAAAAATAAAAAACTAAAAATCAGTATTATTTTCCCTGAGGATGTCTGGCTTAGGCGTAGTTTCTATTCTTTCTAAACAAAAGGTGTGCAAGAAGAGTGGGATGAAGCAAAGCATTTTCCGGATGAAATAGCCAGTGTGGAAATTTAATGGCAGGAAAATAAATGCCGGGGCAGTGGGGGGGGGGGAGGACGGGGCGGAAGGCCTGAAATCTAAGATGGAAACTGTTTGAGGGGCCATGGAAATTAGAATGATCCTGTTTGGAGTTCCCGAGTGCTGGAATGGCAGAAGGAGCTCCTTTTTTATATAAGATTACAGATCATACATTGCCTTTGTGTTCATGTATTTCAGCCAGAGGACACACCTGGACGGATGCCCCTGTCCTCAAGTCCATGACCTGAAGCCTCACTATCTTTTTCATTCACCTCACTCACATGATTCCAAAGCCCATCCCTGTAAAACAGGAGCTGGAGATGGAGGCTTAGAGCTGTAGCACAGGATCCTCACTGCAGCTGGCATCTGGGATAGAACTGAAAACCTGATTGGAGATTTTATTAAGCCCAGACACTATTGCTGTCTGCCTCTCCCCTCTCCCAACTCCTTTGCTGGAAGCATCTGTCTTAGTTCTGTTTCTATGAGAGTTTTAGGGCATAGGGATCACTTCCTTGTAAACTAATAATACCTTTACTCCCAAATTCTTCTTTACTCCGCCCTCTATGCCATTCCGTTGTCCCTCCAATATCTGTAACTCTTGAAATAGTTCACACTGTGATAGGCTTCTTGCTGTGTTTGACTGTGTCTGTCTTTAGCTCTACTATCTCAAGTCCAAATGAAATGCAGCCGTAAGCAGAAGTTGGCCTCTGGTCTCCTGCGAGATCAAGTCAACATGTTCCACTTGTTGATATCTTTTATGTAAAAGAAATCATGAGTGCACACATCATATAGAATTTATGCTCTTTATTTCTCAGGAAATCTTTCTTAGATGTAGGAAGGATACATTAAAATCAATAAATAATTCATGTTAGTTTTAGGAAACAGAAAAACAAATGTTTGATTGGAAGATGCACCGTTTCACTTTTTTGAAACACTGATTGAACATCGGGCATTGATTGTAAGCCACTGTGAACACTGATTGAAAGGCCACTGTGTTCAGGGAACTGTGACAGAAAATAAGGGAGTGTCCAAAAGATGTACCTTCATTTGGAGAGGTTTACAGTGGGATGCAGGGGGGGAAAAACACTGTAAAAGTGAGTGGCAGTGTATTTGGTTGGTACCTACTGGCTATATAAAATTGTGTTTGGACGTGTTTCTTGATTCCTCATAAAACAAAGACTTAATAAGTTTACTTGGCAGCTGATGGGCAAAGTAAAAAAAAACCAATTAAATGACCTTTCTGTTTTCCTTTCAGCAGTTCCTGGCAATGCTTTCTTTTTATTTTAAGCAGATGAGTTTTTAAAACAATGATTGCATTTAGAACCTTCAAAAGAGTTTGTAACCCATGGATTTGGTGAGTTAGGTTCTGAGAGCTGAACTGTGAGCTAGCTTGGTGCACACATGGCAAGGCCTAGAAGGTCTGGTATTTCCAGGCACATAGAAAGATAAACATGATAAGGGCAAGCATTAACCTTGCGCCATGCGAGTTGCAAACCACAGGACGTGTATTTTAGCTCCATGAAGACCGGCATGTCAAGCCGGGGTGTGGGTCCTGTGTACAGGGTGAGCAATGAGGGCGACTGGCCTCAGATGGGGAAAACCTTTATTATCAGCGTGATAGCTTTTTCACTGAAACCCCATTTCCTGAGTGGATGGGTATACCAATTTAAATATTTGCTATTCATTTCATGTTGCTCGGCAGTCTTTTCTTCCTGTCCGTCTCCCAAGAGTGCTCTTGATGAGATATTTTTTCTTATCAGGAAATTGATTTTCTTGCAACTCTTTCTGAGATTACTGAATCCAATCTTGGAGGAGAATAACTCAGTTCTTGAAAAAATGTATAATTTGGGGGCCTAGTGGTTGTTTTCCCCCCCCAAAAAAACAGCATTAAAATTGACTGTGAGCATGTCAGTCACAGAGGCAGAGGCAGTGTCTCCTGGTCTGCTGGGCCCTTCCCCCTCATGAACCATCCAGCCTCCCCCAGCAATTGTCTTCCTCCCACTGGGCTCTGAGGCCCCTCTTCTCACCCTAGGAAGCACCCTGCTCTGATGTAGCTTTTCACTCTCTTTCTCTGGGTCTAAATCTTAACTGAGCCTTCTTGGTCTTATTTCCTATGCACCGTGACAAATCCTTACTGGGCTACCTGCACTTACAATTGTGCATTTGGTCACAATGACCTCAGTTCACCACTCTTCCCTTGTGATGAAAGGTGACTTAGTGGCCTAAATGTTGGATTAATAAAAGCTGGCTTTCTAGGTCCAAGATGGTACAACTGGCTGCACTTTGTATTTTTCCAGAAGAAATGCAGTAAACAGATTCATTATGTGTAAGGGACTTTGCCATGATACCTTTGAGAGGGTGATGTGTATCTTTATATCTTACCTTGATGTTTTATTAATGACCAATAGTTGTTTAGTCTACAGTGGCAACAGGGAGTTGGGAATCAGTCTGTGTTTGAGTCTAGTTTGCTTAAGTCCTAAAATCAGAATGGGTTTGATTTTGACGCACATGGATCTGGTTATTGTAAGCAATTATGGTAAGAATGCCCAATTTTCTGTAATTAAAATGCCTGGTGTACTCAATTGATTTGATTTTGCCCCGTGACCATTGTGCTCTTTCTCTCTATGTAGAAAAGTGTATTCAGTTAAGTCTTGCATAACATGCACTTTGTCCAAAAAAAAATTTTTTTCAAGTTGCTTGTGGTGTTGCTGGTATTTATTCTGCAACGTCAGCAGCCCTTGTGGGCCGAGCGCAGAGTGAAGACTGCAGTTGAAGCAACATTTATTTTTGTTCACATTCCAACATTCTTAAAACTGCCTGAAAAGAAATGTTGGAACTGTATTCTGAAAGTACTTGTGAGAGCCCTGCAGTACAGAAGTTAAGAACCTTGTAGTTCTGAGGCTGTGGGAATCTCCTCCCTTCCCATACTTAGTGACAATGCTGGTTCATTCAAAAATCTCTTTTTAAAACTAAAATATAAAATTTAAAATGTTACTAAATGAGCTTCTGTGTTGTTTCTCCATTTCTTGCTTCTTCTCGAGGTAAGAAGAGGACAAGTCTCCTTGTAAATAATGAGACGATTCTGTCTTGTGCAGAAAAAAGCTCAAAACAACCCAATGCACCGTTTTGACAAAACCTCTGTACTCTGCAGAGGCCTTCCTTCTTTTGTACTCCTAGCTGAAAGGCTAGGTGGGTGTGAGGTGGAATGTGTCTATTGCCTACATTTTTTTTCTTTCTTCTCAGCTATTGCTAACAGTTGAGAAAGACAGAGATGGGAAACACGATCTCAATACTTGAGAATGTTTATGTCTCTTATTCTCTGTCCAGGATGGAACAAAATCTGAAACATTGAATTCTCTTGTGCAATATTTCCTTTGTCTCTGCTGCCTTGGTTTTGAAAGGAATCATTAAGACACTCTCAGCCTTAGCCTAGCCCCCGGCTGTTGACAGAGTAGGGGGAGCCAAGAGAAGCAGAAAGACCACAGGGCTGCCGAGAGGGGACCTCGGAGTCAGGTACCAGAAGTAAGGCCTGTATGCTGTGCAGCAGTCTTGCCAGCTGTACAATGAAGGCAAAGAAATGCAATTATTTGTCTTATGAGGTTTTTAAAAAAAAGTTTGTTACGTTTTTGCATGTGTGAGCATATCAAGTAAGATATGTATGAGAAATTATTTTTAAAAATCATATGTTAGATAAATAAAAATTATTGACCTTATATCTCCAACTTTAGTGGGAGCCAGGATTGCAGAGTTTGAAGAAGGAAGATACTCTTTTCCCTCTGCTCTGCTTCTCTTCTCTCTAAATAGTCACGTGACTTGGCACAGTTTGGTCTTTTTCAAGGCCTAACATCACTGTGAATTTACAGATCCAAACTCCTGAACGAATTATTGGTAGATCATTGGGAGAGTAAGCAAGACCCACTCATTGAAATAACAACTGTTGCACGAATGAGGAGGGCTCCTATGGCAGAGAGCCGGAGATCTTTAAACAGTGACTCAGGAATGATGTATTCAATAATGGGTACAAAAGGTTTGTTATGGGCCATGCGATTGTAACATAAAAAGCCAAATGGTAGAATTAAGCCTGTAGAGCTGCTGGAATTTGGTGGTGTTTTCTCTTGGGTTGGTATCACTGAACTACTCTTGACCCCAAACATCCCAAGTGTCAATTTGCTGACTTAATAAAGTATTTATGCTAATGTGTTAGAGGTGGAAGTCTGTGTGTCAAGTTTCTAGTTTAATTAAAGACTTGCATTCAAATTCAATTCCCTTCCTATACCTCTTCACTCTGCCCTGTTTTCCTTACCTGATTGTTTGTGTGTAGAAGACTTGTTATCTAATATGGGAGGTCACAAAGCTACAGACCAGAACAACCTAATGACAGTTTTTGGAGAGATGGAGAAGTGGTGTGGGAATATGTATGTGTATTTGTGTGTATACAGCAATTAGTCTAACTGCACCAAAGTATTGCTGCCTTTAGAGATAACAGTTGCTACCAATTTCCCCCTTTTCAATAGATAGTTGCTTTATGACATTATGAAAAATACATACAACTTTAGTATAGCATAGCCATTTTCAACCTTTTTCATCCCATGGCACACATAAACTAATTACTAAAATTCTACGACACACCAAGATATATATTTTTTGCCAATCTGACAAAAAATAGGTATAATTTTGATTCACACACACCAGATGGTGGTGGTTGTGTCTGCTGTTGTCATTTTTTTATTTGACAATCTAAGGGAAAAGAAGTCAGTGCCTCGACTCAATAGTCAGGTATTGCATGTTTTAAAAACATGCCATGGCACATCGGCTGAAAATCGCTGGTCTAGCAGGCTGAAAATTAAATAGTCACAAAACCCCATGCCTGTCCAGCTGACATTTATACATTCACTGAGGTCTCTGTAGGTGAAACAGAAAATAAGGCAAGAGGGAATACTCACTGAAAGACAGTTTATGTGCCTGAACACATTTTATTTATAACAATGTAAAAGTAAAGAACTAGATAGAATGTTTTAACAGAGGATTCCTTCAGAAAGGCAGAACATAATATGATGAGTGTTTTATCAGATACGAGAATCATAATGGAAAGATACTCTCTCCTTTAATGGATGAGCAAACTCTGCCATAAATCTTCACACAATTGATCACCAAGTACAATTTAAGACTGTGCTTGAGGAACATTTTCCACGTGAATATGCTTTAACACCTGCATCCCTTTAAAGCTCGCTGTTCAGTAAGGGCAATTGGCAGACACGTGGTTCAGTGGGAAAGGAAGAATTCTAAGAATCATCTTTGTATTTTTTTATTTATTTAAAAATATATCTTTATTGATTTCAAGCAAGGAAAGGAGAGGGAGAGAGATAGATAGAAACATCAATGATGAGAGAGTCATTGATTGAGCCCACAACCAGGGCGTGTGCCCTGACCAGGAATCGAACCCTGATCGCCTGGATCTTAGGTCTACGTAGGCTCAACCGCTGAGCCACGCCCGGCCGTGCTCATCTTTGTATTTTTGTCTGTAAAAAGGAAAATAAAATAACTGTAATTATAACACAGTTTCCCCCACCCCCCGCCAAAATGGTTCTCAAGCTCTTTTTGAGAATTTCTTGCCACTTTTCAAAATCAATCATCAGGGAGGAGGTATTTTTCCCTGTTCCAGGGCACACAGAGCTCAGCCAGAATCCCTGTGGCAAGCCACTTGGTGAACTGGCTGCACTGTGAGAGGCAGACTCCGGCTCTTTTAACAGGAATAAGTAACATAACATATATGTTTGTCTTAGGAATATTTAGGCCCTGGGGGTACAGGCATTTCTGTGATTCCTCAATGGCTTTATAAAGTAGACATTTCACATACATATATGTATTAGTTCCCAGTTTTGTTTCTCGCACCAGATTCTGGAAACTCTTTTAAACAGCTGTCATTAGGTATTTAGCTCTATCAGTGATTCTCTGGCCTTTTTATAGAACCCATTACTTTTCCCTTCCGCTCTCTTCTGTGCGCTCCCATTTCTATCCCCCGAAATGTTTATAAAGAAACAGTGAGCATAATTATAAAACATCATGCTGTTTTGCATAAAATGGGACCGTCTTGAAGGAAGCATTCACTTATTCATTCATTACATGCTTATGTGTCTGCTCGGTTCCAGGCAGTGCCCTGGGTGCTGTGGAGACAGTGGTTTAGAGGCTCCTCCTCACAAGGAACTACAGTTATTATGAATCAAGTAAACAAGCAAATACACAAAATGACTTCCCATTGTGAAAAAGGCTCTTAAGGTAATAAAAATGCTGATCAGAGAAGTCACCTTAGAAGATGACATTTGAGATGAGTACAAGTAGCCAGGAGGGGGCAATGGGGAAGATTTCCACAGGGAGAGGAAAGCAGACAAATGGGATAAGAAAGAGGTTGGTGTGTTGGAAGACAGAGGAGAGGAGGCATGGAGTAAGAGAGAGGAGTTCCAGGTGAGTTGAGAGATGTAAAGAAGAGCCAGAGAATGCTGGTTCTTATAGCCTGTGGTAGGAACTTTGGATTTCTTTCTAAAATGTAATGGTTTTATGTAGGCAGACATCATCTGATTTATGCTCTAACAAGGTCACATTCAAAGGGTGCATTTTATAAGGCAGGCAGTAAGAGTAATGGGAATGGGTGATGAGAAGGGCTCCCAGGAGACTGGTCCAGGACCCACCGGGGTGAGGGCGGAGCTTGCACTGGAAAGAAGACTGCATTGACTACCATCACCTGGCTTTGTGGAGCACTTAGGCATGGTTGCTGGTGCAAGTGGGAAATTTCAAAGCTTAGCTTAATATAGACAAACATTTTTTTTTTTTTTCTCACTGGGCACACATATCTTTATTCTAAATCAATAAAGGAGAAGTAAAAAAGTGCCAAAGGCATTTAGGACAGCTTGGAGCATAAACTACCCACAGGAAGCAACTGTTTGCTATGGAATTAGATGGGATATAGAGCTTTTAGCAGTGTGACTTAAGGAGTGAATTATATCCACTGAATGCAACGTTCACCCCAAGACTTTCATGTCCCATCTTATTTGCCCACTGGTGAAATGGCCCATTATGTCAGCACAGCACTCTATCAACTCTTTCACATCTGCCCTCCTGCAGGTTGAAGTGTTACGTAGAGTTCGGGTATGGTAATGTTTCAGGCCTCAATCCCAGGTCCCTTTTCCCGCTGCAAGGACCCTTCTAACCCAGCTCTTGGCCTGCTTCTCCATCACCCTGCTATTATCTTGCCCTTTACTTTGGGCCAATTGGTGAAGAAGAAGAGGAAGATGATGATGATGGTGATGATGATAAATACTTGCATTAATTAAATATTTACTGTGTTACAGGCACTGTGCTGCTTTACCTACATTATCTCATGTATTCCTACAGGTATAATTAAATTTAAAATGTACGAATTATTCCCATTTTAACATTAAAACTGAGTGGAGGGAGACTGAGTTGCGCAACGCCATGGTGGACCAGTGGAGTAGGCAAGGAAGCAAAGAAGTCTGGTGCAGAGGGAAAGCTGGGGTGGGAGATCCTGAGGCCACTGCTCTCTGCATGGATGCAGGTAAACACGTGGCCAGTCTAGTTACATTCACACTTAGCACGTAAATGAATCATGCGGTCCTCAGAGACCAAACTAGACACACCATTGTTTTCAAACTAATTGATTTATTTCTGGTGTAGGTGCACATGAAATAGCCAGTTTGGGATTCCAGTGTGCTTGGGATAACTTTAATTATTTAGGAACCTCAGGCCTACCTAATAAGCCAAACCTCCCTCACAGCACATAACCTTTGAAGACTGTTTTTACTCAAATTAAAGCACAAATGGTGTTCATCCAGATTTTCATTCGGTGTAATTTTGGATTCCTTTAGGGTATTTACCTTTGGCAGGGAAAGTAAAGCTGATCTGCATGGCCAATAAACAACAGTTGTTCCAGTCGGAATGGCAGGAAGGCTCTCAGTTAAACGAAGATGAAAATAACAAGGAAATTCAGTATATGGAGCTACTCCAAAATAGAGACTGGGATGGATATAATTAATGAGTCTGACATAAATCAAAATATTTATATTGTTATTCTTGATGACAAATTGCCCTTGATGGAATCTATTAAATGCACTTGAGTAACCTACATGCTTCATAGGGCTGTTTCTCCCTTAGGAGCTACTGTCTTGCAAAAAGCCATCTTGCAAAATTACAAGATTCTGTAGGTACTTGATAAAAAATTGCAGGTGCATATGTGTGAGTAATAAAAACAGTACAGAGTTAGCATGGAGAATTATTAAAGACATTTCCATTACTTCTCTATTTAAGAAACCCTTAGCAGTTGTGTAGAGGAGCCAGTCTCCTCAGTTGATGACTGTGGGGTATGCACATTAACAGCTTAGCATACATTTACCCTTGATGTAGCTATTAGTTGGGTGTTAGGGAGCCTCAGGAGACTTGGAGATTCTGATTAATCTGAGCAAACATGGAGATTAATGGGATCGGGAGATCTCTGGGAGCAGATGTATTCCACCTGGTGTGTGCTTCCATGGCTTGGCTGCAGTGCTTGCCTGCTCCTCATGCTGAGGGCTTTCTTCAGCGAGTGTTTTTAATGTCTGCTTTTCTACTCTTTAGGGCATTTCATTCTTGGCTGATTGCTCTTGTATTGTCTGTAGTGCCAAGTGAACCTGGGCCACTTAAAAAATCATGAAAAAAGGAAATTGATAGTTTTGCCTATTTTAGGTGAATGTAAAAAAAATGCCATCAAGTTAAAATATTTGTGAGTGCCTGTTATTTGTACTACACAGTGTTGAGTCCTGGAGGGAGATGGAAGGCATGGTGGTGACCAGAAGGGAAAAAAACCCTGACTTTAACATAGTTCCTGCCATTGAATTACACACAAGCTTATGTCCTACAACTCTTATTTTTCTATGTTTATAGCTAGGTGGGTTTTCTCTTTTTTTTTAATAGACTAGACAGATTTGACATTTGAGATTATTTCCTTTGAGGCTCTCATTCTGGTACCTGTAGGTTTTACTTTATTAATCGGTGATAGGTGAGTGTTTGGAAATATGGACATTGTAAATCCATTTTTAGAGAGATTTGAGGACTGTGTTTACTTGCCTTCCCCATGATCACTCACCAGCTTTTCCTTCTGCCACCCATGTGCCTTCTGTTCGGTTCCCAAAGGCTGTTTAGGCCAACACAGCTGTGTGTGTACTGGAGCCACCAAGCCCAGTCTAGGGTGCTGCATCTTCAGTGCATTATTGACCCTAACCATCCTCGCCATCTCTCTAAACCACCCATTGAGGGTGACTGCATTTTATTGCCTACTGTCCATTCATCTGCAAGAAAATAATATTTAATATTAAACTGTTACATTAACATGGCTACTCATCTGCTTTCTCCATGCAACAAGCATATCTCAAGATAGTAAGAACAAAGCATAGATTCAAAATGTGGGTGAAGGACGTGCCATAGAAAGAGAAGTGATTTAGTGGCCAAATCAAACACAGTTCTAGTCTTGTCTTTGGGCAAACTATTCCCTTTCTAGGCCTCCAGTTCCTTGTCCTTCATATAGGTGGTTGGATTCAGTGATCTCCTATAGCACGTATTGAACATTTAATGGCTCTGTCACTCATGTCAACAAAGATGGAAGGTCAGAGAGAGGTAAATTGGTGTAAACAATGACATCTAGAGTTCCATCCACCCCAGTGCTAACAAAGGTCTAGACACGGGTCTCCTCCAGAGGCAGCTCCAGGGTCCATGTCATCCAAACTACCTAATATGTCAGATACTAGACATACTAGATATCTAGAGTTGAGGCATCTGGAAATTGACACCAACATAAGAGATGAACTCAAGACTCATCAGAAATACAACAGAAGCAACAACAGGTAGCTGCTGCTCTTCCCTTCACCTGGGCCTCTTTAGAGAGACAGGTAGCCCAGAAGGTCACCAGGCAGATGTCCAGCTGCCCCAGGGACAGTCTGGTCTTGAGTGTCACTGTTCACCTGATCTGAGCTTGCTCGCTGCCTTCAGCAGGATGCACGAGTGTCGCTGCTGGGCCTCAGCCTCTCTGCACAGACAGCTGCTGCCGCCAGTCTCTGCCAGGTGACTGCTCCTCCCAGCAGCAGCTGTGAGAGGGGAGACCAGAGAGGGGCAGTGACCACAGGGCAGTGCTCTTCAAAATAGCTTCAGGGTTTGAGCCACGGGTGAATTTAATTTGCATACTGAGCTCAAGAGTCCCCCAAACTCTAAAGGAAAGAAAAGTAGCAATATGCATTTAGGTCAAATGCAATATGTAGGACTCGTTTACATAGAAAATAGTTTAAAATCTAGATTTTCTTTCAGAGACTAGATTTGAGGAACTAGGAAGCAAGTGAACGAAAAAAATGTTGATGCTGATGATAAGAACAAAAACAATAACAACAAAATAAGTGGCCAGTGCGGGCCAGTGCTATGTGGGTCCGCATGGAATGCAGTTTGCCCTCTTTAATTTTCATAGTCCTGAAAGGTTGCATTAAGGACACTGAGGTTCCCAACAGGCAACTGATGAACTTGTGGAATTACTGAGAACACACTTCTCAACCATCTGATATTATGCATAGATTTGAATTTCAGGATGGGTGTTGGTGCCTATTTGGTGAAGCCACACCACTGATTCAGATACTGAAATCCCTTGTGATTGCCATGTTCCTTTAACTTGCTATTCCAATTTCCTGGAATGTTCTCCCCAACGACTTCCACATGGGTACTTCCTCACTTCAGGTTTTTGCCTAAATGTCACCTGAGTGAGATTCCCTTCTAATGATTCTATTTAAAATTCTGTCTCCACTCTTTACCCCTTTCTTGCTGTCTTTCTCCATGGCCCTAATCTCCATTCAATATACTATGCCTGACATTTATTTTTTACTTTTTATCTCCTCCCGTTAAAATATCTGCTTCATAAGGGCAGAATTTTATCTGTTTGGTTCATCTATGCATTCCCAGCATTGTCTGGCACTTAGTAGATACTCATTCAATATTTATTGAGTGAATAAAGGATTGTTAGGCTTTTGTTGGTGTGTGTGTGTAGGGGGTTGTTGATGAAGCATAAGCCTTCCTCTCTGAATTATGTCATTTGCTAGACAAGTTTAAGCCCAGTGTTGGTGATGGCACTGTTTTCTCAGTTCCAGGAATAATCAGTCAGATGGTGGGATCCTGAACTGCTTACATCTGAGAATTCAGACTAGTTTTTGTCACCTCCTTTGATGTCAAAATAAGCTTGTCCACCCACTCCCATCTATCCCTTACCCCCACAACACTCTCTGGCTGGTCAAATCACATGGAAAATTAATAGGATGCAACTTTGATTGAGTGTGGAGGGTATCACATTTAAACATACTGCCTGAGGGGTTCAGACTAGTTGCAATGTTTTAATGCAGGCTTTATACCATTGTGTGTAAATCACATTCTTGCTATAGAATGAGGTTGTCATATTTTCTTAGTTATACTGAAAGTAACACCTCTGGGAATTCTGTGTATAAAAGCTTCTGTTAGAGTCTACAGGGTTGCCTAGTATTTATTCTCATCTTGATTTGAACTGATTATGCCACAGCTGGACTATTCTGCTCAGTGTAAAGGCACATATTCTTCCAAGAAAAGGGACCAAAGCACAGAGACAAACAAATAAAAACATAGTCAATAATAATACATTGACTTTGACATAATTACTCCAGGTCTTGTCCATATTAGGCATTTTCCCAAAATAGCCCAAATGCTCAAATTTTATCTTAACCTTCTGCTACATAGCTTAATATTTCTTAGTTACCAATTATTTATAAGTCTCAAATTGCTATATATTCTCTTGTTCTGAGGATGGATCATATTTTTCTTGTCTTAGTTGCATTTGAGTTGAAAGTGTGGACAGAATTTTATCTGAACTACCACCTCACACCTCATTGCCTTCTAGTGAACGTACAGTCTGCTGTAGTGCCGATGAGTAAGGCTGTTCTGATGATGTGAAATATGGGAGAAGTTTGCCTACAAGACCTGCCAAGTTTGCAATCACTTAAATATATTCAACAAAAATATTCAGTCTTGCTGAATTATTAATGAAACAAATGTGAAAGATTCGCCCTGACCACCTCTATTCATACTTAGATGAAAATCTATAAGGAAAACAAGACTATATTGTGTGTTGTTATATTAGCACCTGTTTTTCATGTATAGGGCCTCTCCCCATGCCAACTAAATCAAATTGTATAAGAGTAGGGCTTGGAGAATCTGTATTTTAAACAAGCTCCACAGATGATTACTATGTTTTATAGTTTGACCCATTGGGTTAGTACAGTGCAGCCTTTCCCGTGTGGCCACTCTCATCGTGTTGGTGACCGTAAGCAGATGGATTGGTGGTGGACTGCCATGGAGATTTCCTGGTGTGGCCCGTGGAATGAGCTGATGATAGCAGAGCTACTGGAAATATCTGTAGAGAGACACACCACTGACTTCTTAGCTATAATTCCTTGGGCTGTATCAAAGCTACATTGTGAGGGAAGCCACGATGTCTCACCAGTCATCTGCATCGTCTGGTAAAAAAGGGAAGAAAGAGCGCTCCTTTCCTCGGTTACTAGATTAAATTAATAATGGTAGAACTGTTACGTTGCCTCATGCTGTAATTCAATGCCAATTATTATTTTTTATAAAGAACATTTTATTGAAGAATTTCCCTAACTTGCCAGTTTTGTTGCCACAATCCTAACAGTTCTGCTTTGCAGAAGCATTGCATGCTCTGAGCTTTCCCGACTACACAGAAGCTCTGGGTTTTGGACCAGAGGCCAGGATAACTCTAGGAGAGTTCAGTTGCCACCAAGGCAGCCATGATGAGCTGTTCAACCAAAAGGGGCCCTTTCCATATAGATCATGGCCTGCGCCTGTCCATGCCATCACACATTCTTCAGTGACCTTTGTACTGCCACTTGCTCGCCACCTTCTCCGGTGTCAGAAAGAAACTAAATTGAACTAAAATTTTTGATGGATAATTCTTAGATAACATTTGCAAACTTTCTGTAAACTCTGAAGTGCTATGCAAAATAAAAGGTAGGTTGGAATTCCAATGGGAAGTAAGTCAAGGTTTAGTGGTAATTCACCTTCTAGCTGGCTCTGGTATTAGAGGCCTCCCCTAGAAATTTCTCTTTTCCTTTTTAAATTGCTTTAATTATGCAAGTAATGCATATTCATCATGAAAAGAAATAGAGAGTACAATTAAAAATAAACGTATGTATACATAAATAAAAATAGAGATCAATCATATTCCCACCAAATAGAGGCACTTGCTAACATTTTCCTTTCTAACAAATTATATCCATACCCTTCTGTAGTATAATTTATAGAAGATTTGTGGCTCTTCAACTCAATGTAGATAGATGTATCGGTAATTTCAACAACAGGTGGATTGTTTTTTGACAAAACAACTAATACATGAGCATATTTTCTGGTATCAGTACATTGTTGTATTGAAGAACATAAGCCCTTGAGCCAAATTTTTTGCATTCAATTGGATTTTACCTCTAAATAAATGTGTGACCTGAAGTGGTAATATAAAGTCCTTGTGCTTTCATTTTCTCATCTGTATAATGGGAATAATTAATAATAGCATCAATCTCAGTGGACTCTTGTGAGGATTAATGAGAAAAGTATATGTTAAGCACTTAGAATAATGTTCTACACATAGGAAATAGTCAATAAGTATTAGCTGTTATTATTAATTAATTTTCTATTATTTCACATTCATTCAAGCTTAACTGTTAGATATACACCTATCAGGTAAAGGGGGTGTAATAAGGAAAAGAAAGCAATTCTAATAGTTTTTGTCAATATCTCCCCTTGATCTCCAAAATGTTTTTCATTTTCTTCCAAGTAAGAGACAATGACTGACTCATTATTGCAAAATGGCAGTTACACTAATTATACCTTACTATTTAAAACCATCTTCTCAAAGATGATTTACAAGAATTAAAAGAGATCTGTGTGCAATGACACACTTGTCTGATAGAAGCATATAATGTTTTCCTCTTTAACCAGAAATCTTTTGATGAAGAGAGAAGTTCTGATGAGTTTTTCACATATTTGCTGCCTGCAAAAATGTATCAGACTTTGACCTGGCTAATTTTTTTCAAGATAGTTGAGAAGTAAGCAACTTGACATTAAGCTTATACATTTTAGGGCATAGTTTATAAAAAAAGTAAGAAACCAAAAGAACAATCTTCCAGTATTTAAGTAATGGTCAAACTTTAGTCTTTTCTCCCTTGTGTATGTTTTCTGTCTAGTTGAGAAAACTCTTTGTTCAAATCCCAGCCCAACCATATAGTTGTTGTATACTGTCGGATAAATTACCATTCTTTTCAAGCTTCAGTTTCCTTATGTGTCAAATGGAAATGTGTCATCTAAGGGTTAAATGAGAGTAATCTTAACTGCATCTGGCATGTAGTTGACAATAAATATTAAAGCTTTACCCTTCCTTATCTGTTGAGTTTTAAGTCATTGTTCTTTACGTATAATTTCTGAAATAAATGAAGATATGAGTAAACCCATCTTCTTAATTAAGCAAGCCAAAAAAATCTCCCTGAAATCTTTAGAACCAACCTCCTGGCCGGTCAGTTTTATAATCATCTCTCAGAGTGACCTTTGGACAAATGACCCAGGTGCTCTGACTAACAGTGTTGGCAGTGGCATCAAACTATTGGGGCAGGCTCTTCATGCATCACTGTAAAAAGACCACAGTGATCACTGACAGAAAATCAAAGTCAAAACTTGCCTTTTTTCTCCTATAACTATAGAGTGTTCATGGAAAAAAATGATGTAGGTGCTAATTCTTTTCCATTAGATTGAAACTGTTTTGGACAAACACTGAAATCATACAACTGAGTCTACTCTAGTTGTTTATAAAGTCTACAACTAACCCATTTGAAACATTTTATTCTCTTTTCTTCATTTATTGGTGTGGCAGGGCATGGATGTGGCCAGTTAAGACTCACATCTGCCTGCCAAATCCTGTAATGTCTTTCAAGCATAGCATTCATGCTAGCCCTCCAGCTAGACTACAGAATTGACATTTACTTTAAGATATGCATTTATAAAATTATAAATCACATCATAAATTATAATATAGGGTCATGCTTCTCAAATCTCCTGAATGACTATACTGGAAAAAGAGACATGATTTATCTTCATACTCATTTTCAGCTTCCTTACTGCAAACTTCTAAATTTCTGTTATGTGTGTGGTGTGGGAGAGAGATGTGTGAACACATCCTTTCACGTCTATGTCAAGTAGAAAAGATAGATGAAGTGCATCCTTTTCATGTGACAAGTGTTTGCTCGGTACTGACAAAACCATATGCCCAACACTGACTTAGAGAAGGAAGGGCTCCAAGCTCAGCTTACATTTAGAAACCATACACCCCATCATAATTATGAATTGGAAGGTGAGATAAAAGGTGCCATTCACAATGGAGTGTGGGGTAGGACAGAGGCTATGGGGCTAATCATGGAAAGGATATTAAATTCTAGGTCTAGGTTGTATTTAAGCCAGTGTCTACATTCCATGGAGCAGGCACATCTCTATTTTTAAATGTAGTACATTACTTATTTGAAGTGGACCAACTGCTCATTTCACATTTATTACCATAGTCTACCCAATGTGTAGGTTACCTTGAAGGAGTTTGTAAAGTTCTGAAAGCATTGCCTAGAGGCAAAATTAATGCTCTAAATATATACAAATATAGTTTATGATTTTTTAAACCTAAACTTGTGTGCCCTTTGAATAATAATAGTAGTTATTACTAATTGTTATGAAGAATATACTATGTACTGTACACTTTCATCTCAATCTTTATAACAACCACTTGAGGAGATGGTATTTTCCATATATGATCTGTGAGGAAACTGAGGCTTAAGGTTCACACAGCTGCTTTCCAACCATTACAGTGCATCACAATCTATTGCAGGACTGAGGCGAAGTCAGAAGGAAAGAAATATCTGAGTGTAATCTGAAGAAGTTGAAGATAGAAATATAAATTCTAGTTTCTCTATTGCTTTTCTTTAAAAAATTCATATAAATGTCCTTATCATGGGTTTATGGCCATAGTTGAACATAGCATTTCTTGATTAATTAGGATTAATTATACCACGTATTGCCTAATTTCTTTGCTGAAACTCTGATCAAAAGACCAGTACAAGGCATACTTAGGAGGTGAAATTCCAAAGTGGGATAGGATAGCACTTTGTCTTGGAATTTCAACTGAAGACCAGGCATTAAAGACCACAGTGTCTTACTGCTGCCTGTTTTAGATTTCCTTTCAGCACAACAGGGGAAGAATTGACCCAAAGAGCTTTACTTACTACATCATCTGTGCACTTTTCCCTTTATGCTGTGACTTGATCAGGTTTTGATTTAGGCAACAAGAAGGATATATAGCATATTCTAATTCATTAAGAGCTTTATAAAGGTAAAATAGGACTTAGTTGTCCATGCACTCAATTTCACACCTTTGTGAGAACTAGCTTCATTTTTTTTTTTTTTTTAAGATTCAGTAGAAGTTATTAGTGGGATTACTATCTCAGAGAGACAGCAGTCATTTTAATACCCTTATTTGTCAAGTGTTTTCACCTCTTGATTCTTGAATATAATCTACTTAGGAGCCAACAGGGGATCATGTGAGGACATTAAATGTAACCTGCAGGAAGGGTTGTGTGGATTTTTTTAAACATATTTTTATATATTCAGTTCCCGAATCCATTTGTCTTTCAGATCAGCACAGTGATATTTACCCTGAAGTAAAATATGTATTTCCATTTAATTTTACAAATTAAAAGTTACTTTTGGCCTGGCCAAAGGGACTCAGTTGGTTGAGCATTGTCCTATACACTGAAAGGTTGCCTGTTCAATTTCTAGTCTATTTCAGGATCCAAGTTGCTTTTTTAAAGGGGCAACTTTAGCCTGACTGGTGTTGCTCAGTGGTTGAGTGTCATCCCATGCACCAGGAGGTCACTGGTTTGATTCCTGCTCAGGGCACATGCCTGGGTTTCGGGCTCGTTCCCCAGTAGGGGGTGTGTAGGAGGCATCCAATCATCCATGTTTCTCTCTCTCCCTCTCCCTTCCTCTCTCTAAAATCAATAAAAACATTTTTTTTAAAGTTATCTTTCAGATTTGAAAATTTGAATCTTTATTACTTTAACTTTGGGTCTCATTAAAATTCAGGAACAGGAGTGAACAAAACCTATATATAGCTTTTTCTTTCATACAACAGCTAGCAACAAAAGTCAAGAAGTACTCTAAACTGTTGGCATTTCTTGGTTGCCTATGAGAAATCTCTCTTGGTGAATTTTATCCTGAGTCTACATGAGGCAAACCAGGTGTCTGCAGCAGCTCAAAGCCTCAGGAGACAGTCCTGGCAATGGTTCTTAATTGTGGAGCTATCTTCTGTGACCTTGGCATTTCCCGCAGCTCCGTGAAGAGACATTCCAGGTGGCCATCTCCTGCAGTTTTTCTCTAATAAAGCACCTCGCAGTGTTGGCTAAGCCGGAGAACTGGTGTGGCCTCACATCTCTGGTGTTTCAGCTCTGAGGGTGGCGATGGCTTGGCCACCCCTTTGATGCGCTGAGGTTTATATTACAGTTGCAGTCGACAGCTGTCGTCCTTGCTTAGTTAGGCACCTTTCTCAGGGTCTTCTTGACCTCTTCTCTTTCCCTTCATTTTCATTTAAAAACACATCATTTCATGCTAGGCAACGGCCACAGCTCCCTCTGCAGTTTTGCTTTCAGTCTCTCCCTGTCTCTGCATCATCACGTGTACCAATGACTCATGTTCTTCCTAAGATAATGTTCTCATCAGGACACCACCCTTTCCAGTTGCTCTCTGTTTTAGACTACATACATGGTTGGCCATAATCATTCTCTATAAACAAATTCCCTTCTTTTTACATGTTCACCTTTGTTCTGCACATCTGCTCCAGTCTGACCGCTTTCCTCATGAATAATAATTGATCTGTCAGAATAATAATTGATCGTGTCGAGTGTTTCCATTTTTACTGTTTCCTGTCTCAATCTCTGAACAGCCTCTGCCTCAAAACATGTGCCTAGACCCTTGCTTTTCTCCTTATATTCTTAAACCCTACCTTGAGGTTAAGGCCAGAGTCATTGGACTAACACTGTCCAATAGAAATATAATGCAAGCTATGTATGTAATTTTAACTTTTTATTAGCTATATGAAAAACGGTAAATATACAGATGCAAAAATTTAATAATATTTTAATTTAATACAGTATATTTGAAATATTACTATTTGAATATATAATCAATATACACGATACTAATGCGATTTCGCCAATGAAATCTTCAGAATAGCACATCTTACTCAGCCTAGCCCCATCTCAGGTGCTCAGCTGCCCCATGGAGCAGTGGCTACCATGTTGGGCAGCAAGCTTTAGAACTTTTTAGGTCACGTTTCCTTCTTTTCCTCTGCCTTTCTGTTGCCCCTGTTTTTCTGACTACCCACTGGATGTGTCTGCAGGGATGCCTCTCGGGCTCCGCGAGCTCATCCCATCCGAGGAGACCTCATGAACTTCTTTTCTACATTCTTCATCCCAGCACCTACTCAGAAGCCCGGGCCAGAAACCTCCAGTCAGCGTTGAAATCCTCTGTCTTCACCCCAAGGCAGCTGTCATTAATAATATATAATAATGCTCTAACTTGTCTTCTTCCCCATGCTGCCCCGTTCATATTTTATCTCGGCAGCAGTGAAAATTCTGTGCCTCACTTTCACTTACTATGCAGTGATTCCTCATTACCCACCTTGTCGGGCCTGTGCTCCCCAATGTGTCGTCAAGGTCCCTCCTGCCTGGCTCCTGGCCGCCTCTCCAGCTGCCACTCGCGCTCCCTTCTGCCTCTGTACCGTGTGCTGCCGTTACCCACAGGCCTTATAGCTCCTCACACCTTACTTCATTTAATGCTTTCCTGACTTCATAACTGCCATCCTTGATGCCCAGCAGGCCCTTTCCCCCGATCTGTGTTCTTTCCTTAAAAATTCCCTTTCATCCATGAGTGTCAGCTCAAACATCACTTCCTCTTCAGAGTCTGTCTTCTTTCTGGACGAGTTTAAGTGCCTCCTCTTTTGTTTTAAACTTTATCACCTATATTATTAGTGTGTGCTTTTTAAATTATGTTACTTTTCCCTTAGACTTGTGAATTCCTTGGGGTAGAGTAAGTGTGCGTTTATTTTCATGTACCTATCACCAAGCAGTGCCTGTGACATAGAGCGTGGTAGTTCAGTGTGTGAGTGTTTGCTGTGAGGCTGGATGGCCTGTTTACCTCACTGAGTGGCTTGATGCTTATGCACTCTGGTTACTTTAGAAATAAGATTGTTGTCCTCCATCCGAGTCAAACTCCTTGATAACAAACCTCTGTATCTTATTACTCATATGGCATTTGCCAGGTAAAAGTTAATTTGAGTAATAGATATATATATGTATGTGTATATGTATCATATGTATGCAGCTAAATAGATGCATAGATGCCTGTATCTATATCATCTATATCTATATCTATATCTATCTATATCTATATCTATATCTATATCTATATCTATATCTATATCTATATCTATATCTATATCTATATCTATATCTATCTATATCATCTATATCTATATCTATACCTATACCTATATATCATCTATATCTGTATGTACATGTATATGTGTATGTGTATATATATACCTGTCTATACATATATACACATATACATGCCTATATATTCTTGTGTGTATGTGTATCTATAAATATACACACACACATATATATATATGTGAGTGTGTGTGTGTATCCCAGGTCTCATTAACTTAGTTCAGTCAGGGGAAGCCCTTCTTCCTCATAAGGGGGGACTGGTATATTTTCAGGGATTCTCTCCCAGCTTTATGGGCTCTGTCTCTTATGTCTCTTACTAGGTAAAATAAGACAGAGCTGGGATCATCCAAATTGCAGACTTTGGAGCTGCCCTAAAAGGGGATGCAGAGAATAATGGCCAGGGTTTTGCTAGGCACTTTAGGGATAGATAATGGAATACATTTATTTCATCAGCCATCATTCAGCAGTACTTATTGAGTGAAAAAATACGGTCATTAACCACAATCTCAGAGTCAAAAATAAGATATCTTTGTCTGTTTCAATTTTTCACTCTCCACGAAGAACCTTTTTTATAAACTATGTGTTACTATCATCATTCTTATTATAATATGTATGCTCCTCATAAGACATGACCCCATAGTATAATGATCATGCATGTGAGGAAGTGTTGCTTCTTCATGAGGAAAAATAATTTTTACTTTTTCAATATAAAGAGCTGGAAGTGCTTACCATCGCGCGCAGCTTAAGGACGGGGATATGTAAGTACCTACCGTCGGGCACCGCTTAATGGGGGGGGTATGTCTGAGAAATTCATTGGTAGGCAATTCCGTTGTGTGTGAATGTCACAGCGTGCACTTACACAAACCTCGATGGGACAGCCCACTGCACACCGAGGCTCTATGGCGTAGCCTGCTGCTCCTAGCCTGTCCAACCTCTCACTGTGCAAACCAGCACGCGATCACATCAAGCCCAAGAGAAAATGATGCAATCAAAATACATGGTAAATGGGAGATATGTGAGGCGTAGCGTGGCGTACTGTTTTACAGCACACTCGAAAAACAAGTATGAAGCGTACACTCTAAAGTAACTATAAGAAGTATAGAATGGTAAATACATAAACCACTAACAATCATTAATCATGATCAAGTAGTGTGCACCGTACATGACTGACAGCACAGTAGGCGTGCTTACGCCAGCATCACCACGAACACATGAACGTGCCGCATTACGACGGCCCTGATATCACCAGGCAGCAGGGTCTCCAGCTCCTTTAACATCTGGCGGCACCGGCACGTGCGGCCCGTTGCCGCCTGCAGCTTGGTTATGCAGCGTGGCTGCAGCCGTTTCCCGTTCCTTGTTCACCTGTCAAAACTCAGATTCGTGAGTCTGGCCCTTCTTGAGGTACTGGCCGTTTATGTTGTGATTGATAGTTATGGAAGATGATTAGACAAACTTGTTCAGCCCTACGTGATGGGATTTGTTTTTAAATGCTTAATAAAACAATTTCCCTCCCCCTCTGACACTATGCAGAACAGGAAAACCATTTCCTGATCGGAGGGCACCCTACAAACAGTGGGAGACACTATCAGGTTAACATTGTGGATTGTGAAAAGTCCCTTTCAGCTGTAAAGCTAAGACTCGGGGTAAGACCGCGCTAATATGAAACAGAAAACTGTATGTGGAAACTTTACATTTCTCTCACAAATGTGGAACAAGAATCAAACCCAGAAGGAAGGCACGACAGCTTTCCCCATGAAAACCCTTTTCATTTTCAAAGAATTTAAGACTTACTGAACAGTTGCACAATTACTGCAGAGGGTTCACTAATTATACCCTTAACCCAGCTTCCCCTAAATCTGGAAAAATGACGTTAAAAAATTAAAAAAACGAACTGAACTTTAGACTTTATTCAGGTTTACTAGTTGTGTGGTTTTTCGTCCCCTGATGTTATTTTTCTGCTCTGGGTTCTAATCCAAGATCTCACATTGCAGTTAGTTGTGGCGTCTTCTTAGTCTATTCCAGTTTTGACAGTTCCTCATTCTTTCCTTGTCTTTCATGACCTTAACGCCTTCAATGAGATCTGACCAGTTATTTTGCACAGTGTCTCTCAGCTTAGGTTTTTCAAGTGTTTTGTTATAATTCAATTACTATTATATGCTTTTGGAAAGAATACCACAGAAGTAATATTACACCTTTCTCAGCACATTCTGTCAGGGGTACATGACGTCTATATGTATGTATATATGTATATATGTGTGTGTGTGTGTATATGTATATATTATTACTGGTTGTATTAACCTTGATTATTTGGTTAAGATAATACCTGCTGGATTTCTCCACTGTAGAATGACTAATTTTCTCTTTATAATTGATAACTCTCTTGAAGGAGATATTTTTAGTAAGTGCTAACATTCCATTTCTCCCCTAACATTGGTACTTAATTTTGGCTTCCCTTGGTGGATGTTGCCTGTGACTGTGGTGCTTGCCTAGTGGTGATTTTGCATTTCCCTCAGATGGCAATTAATTTTCTATCTTTCTTCCTTAAGAGAATATATTGCTACATCTACCTAGGCTCCAAGGAAAGAGTTCAATTCAAAAGTTGATATAATTGCAGAACTGGTTAGTGCATTGAACTTTTTAGACCTGCTTTATTAGTGTGCCTTAGTCTTTGTCCGTTTATTTTTCTACCCACTATCCATCCATCCATCCATCCATCCATCCATCCATCCACCTATTCATCCATTCGCCCAACTGTCTATCCATTTTTCTATTTATACATTCATATAATAAATTTATGATATTAGAAGGTTAAATTATTCAAACCATGTCTTATTCACTTAGCCAAATATTATAGCTAATAAATATTTCTCTCATCTTTCCCTATTGTCTGGATAAGATATGGCATATATTTGCACCTTAAAGCCAAGCTCCTCTGTTTTCTACTCAGTGTCATTGAGAAGTAATTGATATATGTCACTGTACAAGTTTAAGGTGTACAGCATGGTGGTTTAATATACATGCATAGTGAAATAATTACCACATTGGTTCAGCTAACGTCCATATCATCTCAGATAGATACAATAAAAAGAAAAGAAAGAAGAAATGGGAAAAATTATCCTTGTGTTGAGAACTCTCAGGATTTACTATTTAGCACCTTCCTTATATGTTGTTAACTATAGTCATCATGCTGTAAATTACATTCCTAATACTCACTTATTTTATAACTGGATGTTTGTACCTTCAAACTACTTTCTGAGTTGACAGATGCTATTGATGAAAGAAATTGGCATGAGGAAAGGAAAGGAAAGATAACTTGTTTTAGGCACAGAAAACATCTACAAGTGACCAAAAGAAAAGAGATTCTGCATGGGAGAACAGGAGTCCTCAGGTTTATTTTGGTACCCAGGGGCAGCCGAGTAGAAAGCACACATCTGAAGTTAGATTTTGCTTGGGGTATCCTGATTTTCCTTTCTTCTTTTGTTAAAGTACGCAGGCTAGAAGACTAAAAGAAACAAATTTAAATATCATACTAAACAAAAGGCAATCAATGCATAAATATGTAACGTAAGTTCACACAGATCTTCATAATTCTGAGATAAACATATTAACATTTTTGTGTCTAGACATTTACCAAAATATTTCTCTTTCATAAATATAAATTTATAAATCTACAAAAATAAAATCGATGTTGTCTTTTATGCCTCATGAAAAAAATGACTTGACCTGTGTGTACCTAACTTAGAGGTGTGTATGTGTCAATAAGCCAAGGTGGAGAAGCATATTGGTTTCAAATATAATCAGAAAATTAAAAAAACTTAGGATCAGGTCTTCAAAACTGCAGATTTCAAAGTTTCATAAATAGCTGCTAACTGTATGGAAAATATTACTGCACTACTAAGATGGGTAGCAGCAGGGATTATTTATTTAACAATGGTTAATGATTTTCTTCTGTAAACATGGGGAAGCCAACTAGTATATGATATATATAGCATTATATTGTGTAAATACATGCTACTTAAATTATGTACTATATACATCATATTCTTACTATAAATATGCATCATAAGTATGTATACATATAGAGTAAGTGTAGGATATTATGTGTATATATTATATATATAATGAATGAATATAGTAAGTGCAGGATATAGTGTTTTTTTTATAGTGTTTTTTAATGTGTGTTTTTTTCACTTTGAAATACATTATGTTCATCCTTCCATGCCAGTGAATATAATTAAACCTTATTTTTAAAGGTGGTTATTATTCCATTGTAATGAGGTTTATTAATTTACTTAAAACATTCCATTCATTAGCATTTGATTTTTGGCTGTATTGTTTGCCACTACAGACAATCATTTGCTGAATGTACCTTTGTGGAGCTGCTGAGTCGAAGGATAGGTCCATTTTTATACAAATTTCTAAAATCATACTCTAGAAAGTTGGTACTGATTTACTTTCCAGCCAGCAGTATATGTACATGCTAGACATGCCACACCTTCTCCAAATACTGGTATCATCGCTCACTTTAATCTTTTTGCTAGAAAAAAATATATATAGTACCTCATTTTTTTCTCTGTTTTCTAGTGTGTTGGAATATTTTTCCTTGTATTTCTTGGCCATTTTTTATATACTTCTCTGGATTCCTTTTCTCTATTTATCATCATAATTCTGCAGAAAAAAGTATTTATTCTCTAAATTGATTTGTCTTAATTTTTCCTCATAGCAGAAACTTTAAATCCTTGTATCACTTCCCCAACTTACTCAATTCATGGTTTTTATCTAGAATAAGCAGCACTTGATTATCCGTGGTCCTCAACTATTACATGCTCTTTTAAAATAAGAGGTCAGGGGAGAGGTTTTCAGATCCAAGATCTGTTCGCATTATTTCCTTTTATAAGCTCTGATGAACTGTGAGGAATACCTACCCTTTAAAATGGATTGCCTACCAGGGCCTCTTCCCCAAAGGTAAAACCAACCTAAAGCCCTCTTTCCCACTTAAACAGACTTTGTGGTGCTCCCTGGCCAGCAGTTTATTTCTCAGAGAACCTGCTTCATTCCGTGGGGCTTGGGCCTAAATGCTCACTGTCCCCATTCACCTTGCTGCTTCCTTCCCTGCACCTCCTCTGTGGCAGGAGCTGCCACGTCATTAATGAAAGGACGGATTTACATCTCAATATTTCACTTGCGATCATTATTTTATCTTTAGGGCTTCATGTACAGCCAAAAATAAAATCTGAAAGTTGCTTGTAAGAGACATGAATTTGCCCAGGTACCAGAAAAACAAACAACTAAAAATCAGACCAAAAAACCCCCTCATGTAACTAGTTATTAGAGCCAGCACAGGTCACTGGATTTGGATTTATAGGGAATTCAGAAGATTTTCCAGAAAAAAAAAAGGCTGCTATTAAATTACTTTTTTAACTTTAGGGGTCCAAACCCAAGCTGCTATCCGCTTGTCCTGGTGAAAGCCTCTCGGAGGACAGCACCCCCATCAAGGCCATTACAGAACCAGACTCTCTAATGCAGTTTTCATTAGTTTCTTTACTGCAGGGCGTGCAAACAGCAGGAACTAAATTCTCTCACGATTGTGCTTAAAGTCTCAAATCAGAGAAATGGACAAGGGAGTTTCAGAAATGTTATAATAAACACTATTTCATTTTACGTAGGACAGTAATCGCGCTGCGGTTAACCAGCGCAGCAGCCATCCTAGTCCCCTCAGTCTGAAGGAACAAGGGGCCACATCACCCCATCTGTCCTGGCCTGTTAAAAGCACTTGCCATGCCCATTCTTGTCCAAACGGTGCTGCTTTTCTGACCCATTCACTTGGTGTGCGAAGGTCAGAATTGCAAGCATGTCAGATGAGCAGCACCTCCTTCTCTTCCCCACTCTGAAAATGTGCTTGCTGTCTGCAGCCCGGTTTACAGTCACATTTTTGTTGGTAGGGGCTGAGTTGTTTACAAGCAGTGTTGCCATGTGAGCCTTGAAAATAGATCTGACAGGGAATTTTGAAAGTGCCAATCTGTTGAAGGAAAATCAGAGACTTCACAGAATGTGGAAATCAGGCTTGTAACATGTTGGTTGTTAGGCACTGGCTGTTGAAGGAAAATCAGAGACTTCCTTAGTATGTGTTTGTATTTTAGTGATTGAGGTTTGCCATTTGTCAGGGGAGAAAGAGGTTTTCCCCATGACAGATTGATTCTCTCTGCCCCACTCTACCCACTCCTACCAAAGCCACACAAGGCTGGTTGTTCACATAGTTACAGGACGTAGGCCACCGACACCTCTCTGGAAAATTCTAAACACATATCCCAGATTCTGGTCTATGCCCTGGACATTTGGAAGTGCCATTTCTAAGAGACAGGCTCCAACAGCAAGAGTTCTATGCCAGTTCATCCCGTGGCTGTGAGAGTCATCCCAGGGCCAGGCTTTTGCTGCCCAATGGTAAGACCATGCCCCTTGGGTGGTCCTGTGTCCCTTGTATCAGTGATGCCTAAGCCTTTGAGATGCAGGTTCTGCACCGATACTGTATGTGTGCCTTGGTGTCCATTGGTACTGGCTTTGCATCCTGCCTCCCCACTTGCTTGCTAGGTAACCTTGGGTAAGTTATTTAACCTTTTTTTCTGAAGTTTTCTCTCCTGTAAAATATTACCAACTCATATGGTTATAAGAATTGAATCATATAATAAATATAAACCACTCAGCCTAGGCCAGGCACGTGATAAACACAATATAAATAGTAGTTATTCTCATTACATTAATAGCCTTATTCTTATATTTCTAACTTTTTTGTTAAAATCTATGAATGAGGGACCACTCTGTTAACCATATTTAGTTATGAATGGACACATTTGTGTTTGAATTGAAAGTTGTGGTAAAATTACTTTATGTTTCTGCTTAACTATATCAGTGGTGTTTTTCATGAAGGTATGTTAGTAGAAAGTCCATCTTTGTATTTACATGCATGCCTATTCAGGTTATACTTTTTGTCCCTTAACTTGTGACTTGGAAGTAGAAAATATGAATACAAGGTCAATCATAGATGAATGCAAGCTACAATAAAAGAAATTATTGACTTAGCTGATAGTTATTTCCTCATTAAGGAAAGGGAAAGCATAATATGTTGGACTGGGAATTACTAGGGAAGGAAGGGAAGTAATATTTATTGAACACTTACTAAATGCCAGAATGGAGGTACCGTTAATCCTTTCCTCAATTATTTTTCACAGAACTGTTCCCGTGATGTTAGTTATCATTATTTCTGTTTTACAAATGCGGAGAATGGGGCTGACTAATTTGTTCATGGATATACTGCAAGTACATAGCAGAACAGGGACGTGAGTGCAGGTGTGCTAGCTTTCAAGTGTGTGGCCCCTAGAGGATAGGTCTTAACTCACAGATCCAACAGAAGCTGCAGAACAAATTGTTAAAATCTGATAATTCCAGCACAAAGACAAAACCAATCTTGATTCTTGATACCATATGCCTTAGATGGAATAAAGAAGGCAGGAGACATGATTTTTCTCAGGATAGCTTCATAACTAGCAAGAGCATGGAGTCTCTTCTTTCATACCAAACTGGTGTGGATTCTAAACTCCTCACCAAGATTGTGTATCACAATACTTGGGGAAGTTTTCTCAGTACACTAAAGACTTAACTCTTGTCTTTGAAAATCCTGATTTTCCCTCCCAGAAGACACAAATGTGTTGTTGAGCAATAAACCAGAGACTCCTGAGAGGAGGTAGTCTCCTTCAAGGCAGATCAAGGTCCTGACCAGGCCTTGAAGACATACAAGGTTCATTTGAAGGCAGAAACAATGGGGAACACCCGAACTGCTATTGGTTAAAGGCCAGCATTTGCTTTAGACCACCATCAGAGCATCTGCCAGTACTCCCTCAGGTAGGTGACAAAAGTTTGACGTGGGACCCTTCTGGTGAGGCCTTCAGCTCAGATCCTACCTGTGTACATGATCCACCTTGATGCTGCTGGCCAGCCTCTGTCTTCCTCCAACCAGGAGGTGTGGTGCACCCCTGACTTGTTGGGGTCCTTACTCTCTCACCAACTCGGTGCGGAGTAGGAAAAAAAGAAGTGACTCATCAAAGAGGTGACAGTGGATTTTATATCAGGGGAAAGGTTCCTATGCCTATGCCTGTTTTATCATTTCAGTCTCTGGCTTCTTTTCATTAATTATTCTGTTTTCCATCAAGCCATTCGAGTAGATTTTTATCAATCAAGACTAGTTTATTCATTCTTTCATAAAATCTAAACTTTTTACTTCATGATTCTCCTTTCAGCCAAATTACCTTGGGGTAGATTCTCATCACTCAAGATTATTCATTCTCCCAGCAAAAAATTTGAGAACCTAAAATGTGCCCGGCACTGTTCTTGGTGCTGGCCACACACTGTTGAACAAGAAAGATGAGATTCTGTCCTCATGGAGCTTTCTAAACGGGGAGCAAGACAAAGTGGGCCTAAGTTATTTAAAGTATTGCAAATACTAAAGAAAGGAACTAAAGTGTGTTTTGGTGTGGTAGACCAAACTGAAGGGTCAGGGTAAGCTTCATGGAAGGAGTGTTTACAATGAATTGAAAAATACCATCTTCCTGTATTCTTAATCTCCTCATTGATAAGCCGTGTAGCTAACAGCATGAGGCTACAACAAAGGAATCAGGTTTTCCATGATGGCACTATATATACTGACTAAAATATACATATATATAAATATATATATATTGACTATAATACATATAGATATATATGTAATATATAGAGATATATAAGAGAAAATAAACATGCATAAACTTCTGGCCTCATTATCTCAAGACACTGAAGTAAAATTAGTGTCAGAATATTTTGGCTGAAGTAGAGTGTGGTTTACTCTGATTGTGATGTACGAAAGTGGGCATTGTTTGGTGACTTTAGGTAATTTCCCTCTCTGCCCCTTCCTTTCTTCTGTATCTCTTTTCATTCCCTTTATAGCAGTGTTTCCTTTAAGAATGGTCCTCAGTCCTACCTCAGAATTCACCTGAGTACTTGCAAAAAATGCAGTTTCTTGGTCTTTACCACAGACACGCAGAACCCAAATTATTTAGGGTAGGGACTATCTGCATTTTTAACAAGATCCCAAGACATTTCTCCTGCACACTAAAGTTTGAGAAACAATGCTTTAGAGTCTCATCTGTCTGCTGTTGTCTCATTAAGGCAGTCATCATTGCCTTGCCAGATGATGAAGATGCCGTTTAAGAGCTGCACACTGCCTTTGTGCCTGGCCTTACACCTCCTGGTTGCCCACTTGGTAAGGTGGCAGATTAAAGAAAAGGAAGCTAAGCTGATCATCCTGTGCTGCCTCTATTTATAGTAGCAACTGGTGGCCTCTTGGCTGATCAAACATTTTCCCCCTTCTCTCCCACCCAGGGACCCATCTCTCACACACAAAACATTCATAGTTTCTTGTTACGCTTCTCATTTTACATTCTGCATTTCCCATTTAATTCTTTCTTTTTTTTTCTTTTGACCTTGCCTGGCACTAGGCACATGCTTTTTGCATGCAGCTATAGAAGTGAGTCCACATGTATGCATATGTGTGTTTATTTGCGCGTGATGTAGGTGACCTACAATCCATTGGTAACCAAGCACTCCCTTGGTTTTCTGCCTGGCATTAGGCATTCAGGGGAAGGTACTCTGTCATGGAAAGGATCAATGAGCAGGTCAGAGACCTAAGGAGATGGCTAGCAGTGGTGCTAGTGACCAGAGTCACTCATGGATGGGCGAAACTAGCATGACTGAGAGGCCATGACTAAAACAGCAATCTCTGTTTTCATATTTTCCATGTTCTAATCATGGCTGAGGAACCTGCCGGGGTTGTGTACGGGTGAATGAGCCATAGTTCATGGTATTAATATCAGTCCCTACCACTATTCCTTAATTCAGCCAACATTTATCAAATCTCTACAGCATTCCAGAATCTGTGGACCTACAAAGATAAATAAGACATAGTCTCTGTCTTTATGGAAAGTATTGTTTGAGAGTAACCTGCACACACAACCAAATAATTCTCTCAATACAAAATGTTTTGGGATCTCAGAGTTAGCCACAGTTTTCTGGAAAGGTCAGGGATGACTTCTCAGAAGAAATGACCTTAAAGATGGGCTTTGATGGGTGGATTGTAAAATCCCAGGTGGACAAGAAAAAGAATTTCTGATTAGAGGACATGGGATGTGGACACATGAAGGGCACGTGTATCAAGATGCACGGGTGCGTTAAGCATGCATACTGAATTACTGATGTGAAAGAATTACATGTTACGCTTAGACCTGTGGCCCCTCTTTCATGCTTCACAGCCTTACCTTATTTATGTGGCCCAATTTCAGTCCTTAGCTGCGGCAAGAGCGTTAGGATCAGAATGGTCCAGGTCACAAGTTTGATTTCTGATCCAGTCCCCAATTTCACTGACAGATTCTACTTGCCTTTAATTTCATAACACACTCTACGATGTTCTAGGCCACAGTGAGAAAAGACCACCATAGGAAAAGCTGGATGTGTCTTGGAACAGTCCAGCCCTTGGCCACATCGCTTTTGTATTTTAATTTCCTTGAGCATTGACCTTAATGGTCATGCATTTTTCTGTGCTTTAAAAGTACAAGCTGGAAGGAAATAATTTCATATGTGTGCCAAGATATATACAAAAGAGTATTTGATGCAGGATTATTTCTAATAGTGAAAAATTGGAAACTAGTTAAATTTCAAACAATTTACTTAGGCAAATATTGTACATTCATAGGATAGACTGTGATGCAATCATTAAATCATATTTTCATTTTAATTACATGGGAAAATGTTTATTGTATACCTTGGAAAATAACACAAAACTAAATATATTTTTATACCTTGTTTGTTGTGTGTGTTTTTTAAAAAAAAGCATGGACATATGTATAACCATGTGAGTGTGGTGGCAGGATTATATAACCAAATGCAACAAAGCAAAATAACAGTAGTCGCTTTAGATGGTGTAATCATAGGTGATTTTTATTCTCTCCATATTTTTCTACATTGTCAAATTTCCCATCATTAAAATAGTATGTAAAAATGAAAAGACTGAGGGGTAAATATAAACAGAAACCAAAAATAGATCTGGAGTAAATGTTTCTGTCCCTAGCCATTCTGAGAAGAGACAACAGAGAAAACACACTAACAGCGATAACCTCTGTTTTTAGTCACTTCATGCATTTCTGGCTCTCGCGCCGCACAGGAGCAGCCTGATGTGGTGGCGACCGAATCAGTTCAAGCCTTGGAGCTCGGAGCGCAGTGAAACAGTCCTGCCTCTGCCCTAAAACTACAGCACAACTTTGGCAAGAAACTCACCTCTCTTTCTCTTTATTATCAGTCTCCCCACATGGTAGGGTTTTGAATGAGAAGTGCTGAAGCTCAGGTCTGCTTCTAATTAGCTTACTTCTCTGAAGAATGACTGTAAATGGCATTAACGCACCTACCAAGACATCTTTGGTAATTCTGTGTTTCCTTAACTAATAGGACAGCGTGCTGCAGAGCCAACAAACACTACCCTTTGTTTACATAAGAACTGGGCTTTAATTGCTTTGTGCATATTTATGTGACCTTGAGTGGAGATCAAAAGGGGCTTACAAGATAGAAGAAACTCTTGGGTTCCCTCCCAGCTTGGGCCATATCAGCCTGGGAAGGACACCACAGGAAAGGCAGGCTGCTGACACAGAGTCTGAGCAGAGTCCATGAAGGAAATGGGTCCCAGCCCTCACAGCTTATTTTTAAGCTTAAGGCTTTCACTTAATTGTCTGTTGTTGACGTTGCTGCTTTGGTTAAACATAACCAGAAGGAACTTGGGGACATGCCCCTGGGTGGCACAAAAAAGGGGAGATGGCAGTTTTCTCTTACCACTCAAGCTGTGTTCCCCCCCTCTTTGGTATTCAACTCAAGATGATTTTCTGAGTCCACTTAAGCTTTAAATCAAGAGCAGAGCTCTCTGTCTGGAATCTAGCAGTGGCTATGGGGTCATCCATTCTTAAGCAGTGATGTGGGTGAGAAAGACGTGCCTGTACACAGTTTTAAAAGCCTGAGTCTGCCAGGCCAGGGATGCCCACAAGAAAACGATGCTTCTTGGATGAAAGATTGTGGCCGGAGATTAAGGTCATAGATGAAATGGGTCCTGAATCACAAAGCAGATCTGCATGCACAATTTAATACTCTCAACACAGGCACCTATCGGCTGCATACACAGGTTACCACTCATTTACACTGTGCTGCCACTCCAGTGACTATTGGCGAGTTTTTTAGCTGTGTTACTGGAAGAAGCCACTGAAAGTCACAAATTTACACAAACATTTATTGCAACCTAAGATACTTAGATAATAATAAGATAGGGACTCTGTGTATGGAAGCTGTCACTCTTGTGGTTATTGCTTAATACTTTCATTGGAAGGAATTCCTGAGTGGGGTGGGAGACAGGTTTGGTGACTCTGATTGTTCCTTATGCATCTAAAAGTCCATGAGTTTAAAATCAGCTCTATTCAAATCTACAGGGCTTACTCCAGTTACATTAAGCTCTGGTTGCATAAGATTTAATAAGTAAATATTTTTGTTTATAGTAGTTGACATTATTGTTAAGTGTGTATCATAATGCAAAATAGAGCAATTGATCAAAACCTGGAGAAAAATGGTGAAAAGCTTGAAGAAATAATTTATAAATCATAGGTGAGAGCTGAGGTCTGCTAATGTATTTCCCTTTTAGTGACACATAGTTCAGGTCTAGTAGTTCAGATCAGAAAGCTGCAGACAAGACTTCACTGTCCACGTTGTAACAGCTTATCCAGAAATCCAGATAGCCATGGTCTCACTAGTATTGGACCCAGAATTACTTCCTAAAATTAGATGGTAAGTGTCATAGCATGTAATGGAAAATTAGGAAGTTAATTTGATGGCTCACGTCATTCACTCAGTCAGCAAAGATTTATTGGATACCTCATTTTTTCCAGATATTACTCTGGTTGCTGGAGATCATGGAGAACCATGACAGACAAAAGCCCTGCTGTCATGGGAGTTACATTCTAACTGGGGAAAGTCAGATGACAAACAAATACGTAAATGCATAATATTCTGGATGCTGTGAAGTGCTCTAAGGAAAAATGAAGCGGGATAAGTGTTGGGATAAAGAAGTCACTATATTTTACAGGGTGGACTTTAATGCGGTGACATTTGAGCAAAGTCCTACATGAAGTGAAGATGCGAGCCATGTGGCTGAAGGAAAGGTAGTTGTTGTACCTCACGGTACAAAGGCCCTGAGCTGCCAAAGGCTTGGCAGTTTTGAAGATCAGGATGTGTGGGTGGAACAGAGGGGCAAAGGAAATAATAGTAGGACATGGGGTCACAGAGCTGAGTGGGAGCCAGCGGGTGAGTGTCAAGCCATTGTTGAAGGAATTGCCTGGAAATTAAAGAGAGGAGAGAGTGTTGGAGAAGAGGGCAAGTGAGCCAAGTAAATCGTCCCACAGAACCAGCTTTGTCTGTGAATCAGGCAAAACAACCTACCCAAGTACTAATTAAAAAAAAAAAAAAAGTATCTAAGGGAAATTTACTTCGGAGACTGCACAGCTGGAGTGGTCATTCTACTGCAAACCTCTCCGGGGAGACGGAGGGCCCTCCACCCTTTTCAGTCAGTATTGCTGTCTACTTGCTGTTTCCTCTTTAGGAAAATGGTAAACTCCTGCTGTCAGGAGAAAATAATATATGTCAATGGTGTTCTATTTCTAGTCAAAATCATTCTTTCTAGAAAATATTTACTTTTTCCAGGGTGCAGATCTGGCAGCCATCAGCTGAATCCCTGGAGTGGGTTTCAGCTGGCTGATAGAAACACTGTGCGGAGTTAAATCATGTTGTTAGGGCTGTAACCCCAGGCATAAAATAAACGGTCCTTAGCAAATGCAAAGTGGGCAGTAAGAAAACATTGATTCAAATAGAAGTTGAAACACTGCTCTGTCTTCCCTTAGGTTCCTGATGTTTACTGAGGTAATAGCCAACATCTCATTTGCCATTGGAATGGGAGGAACTATTGGGGGCGTCAAGAGCTAAGAGATTTTATAACTCCAGCTGAAATGATCAGATCAAAACTATCTATAGCAAATAGAACTTTTTAACCCATTTTGGGTCTTAAAGTCTTGGACTTTTCACTTATTAAAAAACAGTCCTTACATATGAACTCATTTTAGGAGATTCAGAGGCCTTTCAAGGCTGCCAGAAGATTTGGGTTAAGTTATTCACCCTACTAGAGATTCAAAAATGGAAGTAGAAATGAGACCCAAACTTAGTTCTGCATGTTGAAAACAGCACCAGCTTGGGATAGAAAGGTCTGTGTTTACATCCAATTTTGCCACTTAGTAACTGCATGATTGTAGACGGGTCACATTCTCTCAGAACCTTCTCATCAGTAATGTTGGGTTAATTATAACTCTGTATAGTTTTCTGAGTATTAAAGTTGAGATAAGATGTGATAAAGTACTTTTTAACTGTAAAATTATTTTTAAAAATATTTACTTCTGTTATTAACAGCTTTGCAGTGATTCTGATGCGCTAACGCGAATGAGGCACTTGTTATTCCAGAAGTAGTTACACAAAGTCAAATCTGTTGTTACGGGACTTCAGAGGGCACTGCTCTTTAGGCTCATACTATGGGTCTTGACACCTGAGGAGCTAAGTGCCCCTAATGTTAAGCTCGTGTTTTGCTCCCTTTCCCCTCTCCTTCCATCTGAAGATTAGAAAGATCATTGCAGCGCCTGAACACTTTTGGAGCGCTCCAACTCGCAGCTTTTAAATTCAGTAAAATTGTTCCTTGTTTACCCTGGAACACCAAATTACTCTGCCCTTAATCATCTGAAAAGCAATAAGCAATGCCATCTTGTTCTGTAGTTTTCAGGAAAAACTATTAAGGTGTTTACATAAGTTCTACAAATCTCTATCTTATCTCCTTAAGCAAGAAATTTTAACAAACCTTTATTGAGTTCCTAAAATGTATTGTGATGACTTACGTTAGCATAGTATTCTGAACACAGTTTAACCTTTTATTGATCTAAAGTTATCATTAGGAGCTAAACTTATCATGTTCTTTAGTACAGTGATAACTAAAATAAGTTCTGCTAGGTACAGACAGCCCGCGTAACCCTACACTAAATAGCCCCTAATTAGCCTCAAGGCATCCATAGCTTTTGCTTCCTTGCCTCAAGTTTCCTGTGTCTTCCTGGTGGATCTCCTGGCAGTGTAAACCCTCACTCACCTCAGCTTTTAATTTGCTCCCTATTGTAGTACTCCATAAATGTAGCACTTTTAGTATAGTACCATCAGGGGTTTTGCCATATCAATTTCACCTGCATTACTATACACATAAAGCTTTTCAAAATAAATAGTTTATTTCCTTAAAATATTTAAAAGGAATTATATCGATACTCTATTACCAGTATAACTGTCAAATGTATTTTAGTGTACATTAAAAAATATATAAGGACCTCCACTTCCAACCGAGATGTAATAACAAAGGATGGATTTACACTCCTGCCTGAAACAACAACAAAAGGACAAAATATATGTAATAATAGTTTTCAAACACTGTATGCTGGGCAATGAAACATAGTGATTCCTGAGAGATGGGGAAGAGCCAAGCAGGACCTATCACTGCCCCAACTTGCTCTGTTTGGAGAGTTTCCTGGCCACAGTACAAGGAGGGGAAACCGAGGAGGAGCATGGTACAGCCCCCAAGCTGAGAGAGTGCAGAGGTCAAGGCGGCTGTAGTTGTCAGGACAGAGATCCTGAGGAGAGAGAACTGCACAGAGAACTCTGGAGATCTGCAGGTGCTCCTCTCGAGGAGTCAGTAAAGTACTGATCAGTGCAGTATTGCATTGGAAATTCTAGGCAGCGAAGTATGGCAAGAAAAAAGTCATCTAGGTAAGAAAATGGAGTAAAACTCTTTTATTTGCAAATAACATGAATACCTATGAACAAAATCTAGTGAAATCTACAAAAAACTTCACCTAAGTAGTGAGTTTAGCAAGGTTATAAGATACAAGATCAATATACAAAAATCAATTGTATTTTATATATTAGTAGTGAATATTTAATAGACATAGAACATCAGAGCCATTAGAATAGCATCAAACATATGAAATACTTAGGGATAAATTTTAAAAAAAGGTGTGCATAATCTATACACTGAGAACTGTAAAACATCACTAAAGAAAATGAAAGAAGGCCTAAGTAAATGGATTGATACACTGTGTTTGTTTATTTATTTTTTTAGCTGATACATATTTCATTTTTTTTATTACATTTATTGGGGTGACAATGGTTAATATGAACATATAGATTTCTGGTGTGGGTTTTTTGGGGGGTTTTTTAATCCTCACCTGAGAATATTTTTTCCATTGCTTTTTAGAGTGAGTGGAAGGGGGAGAGAGAGAAAAACACTGATGTGAGAGAGTCACGTCGATTGGTTGCCTCCCAATCGGGCTGGGATCGAGCCTGCAACCGAGGTCTGTGCCCTTGGCCGAAGTCGAACCCGGGACCCCTCAGGCCCCAGGCCCATGCTCTAGCCACTGAGCCAAACTGGCTAGGGCTCTGGTGTGGGTTTTTATGTTACAAGATCTGTATATTGCTCCGTGTGCCCACCATCCAAAGTCCTATCTTCTTCCATCAACATATATTGAGACCCTCTTCACCCACCACCCTTCCCTCCGGCAACCACCACACTGCTGTTTGTGTCCACGAGCTGCAGTTTTATATCCCGCATATGAGTGAAAGCATATGGTTCTTAGCTTTTTCTGACTGACTTATTTCACTTGGCATAATATTCTCAAGGTCCATCCATGCTGTTACAAATGGCAGTAATTCATCCTTTCTGTGGCTGAGTAGTACTCCATTGTGTGCATGCACCACGTCCTCTTTATCCAGCCCTCTATCGCAGGACCCTTGGGTTGTTTCCATGTCCTGGCCACTGTGAATAATGCTGCAGTGAACAGAGGGGTGTATATATCTTTGCAAATTCAGATAAACTGTGTTTAAGGGTTGGAAGATATGGTATTGTTAGGATTTCAGTTCTTTCCATATTGTTCTATAGATACAACACAATTCTGGATCAACTTGCAGCAGGTATTGTTGTAGAAATTGAAAACTGATTCTAAAATTCACATGGAAATGGAAATGACCTACAATGTCAACGTGACTTTGAAAAAGATAAACTTGGAGGGCTAACATTATAAGATTGTGAGCATTATAAAGCTGCAGTATGGTACTGGAGTAAATGTAGACAAATAGGTCAATGGGACTGAATAGAGAGGGTAGAACTAGATCCTCTCATGTATGGGCACTTGATTTTCAACACAGGACCCAATGCAATTCCACAAATTATAGTGGTTTCAACAAATGGTGCTGGGGAGAAAATGGATAGCCATATGAAAAAAGAAAAAAAGGAAAATAAGACCTTTGATCCATACCTCATACTATATACAAAAAATTAATACTAAGTCATACACAAAAAATTAACTTGACTTTGGATCACAAACTTAAATGTAATACCTAAAAATTCAAACCTTCAAGAGAAAACTTCTGTTTTCTTGGGTTAGGCAAAGATTTCTTAGATATGGAACCAAAAACACGATCCATAAAATAAATAATTGATAAAGTGTATTTCATCAAAATTAAAAACTTTGACTATTCAGCAGATACTGCTAAGGGAATGAAAAGACAAGACACAGATAAGGCATTTATCTGATAAAGGTCATATGTACAGAATTTAAAAGAACTCAAACTCAATTATAAGAGAACAAACAGTTCAATCAAAAATGGGGCTAAAGATTGAACAGATACTTCATCAAAGAAGATATACAAGCTCAGAAATAAGCACATAAAAGATGCTCAACCTCATTAGTCATTAGAGAAATGCAAATTAAAGTCACAGCAAGGTACCATTATACACCTTTCAGGATGACTAAAACTAAAGGACTGGTCATGCCAAGTGTTGACAAGAATTTGGAAAACTCTAATTTTCTTTTTTAAAATCTTTTTTTTTTTTTACATTAAAAAATTTTTAATTGTAAAAAACTAACTTTTATTAATTACACTTTACATTTAATATTACTTTGAATTAGTTTCAGGTGTATAGTATAGAGGTTAGACAACCATATACTTTACAAAGTATTCTCCCAGATAGTTCCAGTACACGACTGGCACTGTACATAGTTATTACAATATTATTGACTATATTTCCTATGCTGTATTTTACAGTCCCATAATTATCTTGTAACTACCCTTCTGTAACTTCTTAATCCCTTCACCTTTTTCACCCAGTCCCCTAAATCCCCTCCCCTCTGGCAACCATCAGTCTGTTCTCTGTATTTATGAGTCTATTATGTTTGTTTATTTTGTTCTTTAGATTCCACATATAAGTGAAATCATATGGTATTTGTCTGTCTCTGACTGACTTATTTCACTTACCATAATACCCTCTAAGTTCATACATGCTATCACAGATGGTAAGATTTTGTTCTTTTTTTATGGTTGAGTAATATTCCATTGTATATATGTACCACAACTTTTTTATTTACTTGTCTGTTGATGGGCACTTGGGTTGCTTTCATAGCTTAGCCATTGTAAGTAATGCTACAGTGAACATAAGGGTGCATATATTTTTTTGAATTAGTATTTTGTGTTTCTTAAGATATACACCAAGAAGTAGAATTGCTGGGTCATAGGGCAGTTCCATTTTTAAATTTTTGAGGAACCTCTATACTGTTGGAAAACTGTAACTTTCATACTTCCCCTATTGGAATGTAAAATGGTACAAGCACTTAAGAATACAATTTGTTATTTTCTTAAAAAGTTAAATACACAGCTGTTCTATACCTAGACATTCACCAATGAGAAATAATAGGGTATGTTCATAAAAAGAATTGTACATGAATGTTCATAGAAGCTTTATTTGTAATGGCCCCAAACTAGAAATGACTCAAATATCCATCAAGTGAAGGGATAAGCAAATATGGTATATCCATACAATGGAGTACTACTCTGCAACTGTAAAAAATGCACAATCAATAGAATGAATCGCAAAATAATAAAGCTAAGTTAAAGAAGCACATGCCCTAAAAATTTATATTTTATCATCACAGTTAACAAAAATTCTAGGAAATACAAACTAATCTATTGGAACAGAAACTGAAGCAATCATTGCCTAGGGATAGGGAGATTGGAGGAAGTAGGAATGATATGAAGAAACTTTTGGGAATGATGGACATATATGTCCTTATATGACAGTTTCATAGATGTGTGTATATATATGTCTAAACTTATCAGTTTGTACATTTTAAATATGGGCACTTCATGATGTGGATTATATCTCATACAGCCATTAACAGTATTAAATATATAACCTTTACAAAATATTGGTTCACTTATCACCCAGCATCACCTTGTATATAATACCATTTCAGAAGTTCAGGTTCCCAAAGGAAGGGTAGAACAAACAGTTTAGTAATTTCAGTTTGCTAACCATATTGCATCAGTGAGTTGTGGTTGGCAGCTATGTCTGTCTCTCCTAATAAGTACAGTAAAGAGATTCTAAGATACTAGATGTTCGTGTTGCTTAGGATTTTCCTTTTAAAGGCACAATGGGGTTTTGGAAGGAGGTGGAATAGCATCAGAAGACCAGGGTTTTGGCCTAGCATCACCTGGATCCTTGCCTCCATTTGTTCTGTGTGTCAAAGAAAGTCACTTAAGTCTCTGGGCCACATATGGAAAACAAGGAGCTTAGAATTAATTCCTAAATGTTCTTCCATGACTTTCATTCTGCCTCCAGGTTGTAGCTGTGTTGAGGAGAGCTGGGGTGACTGGAAGTTCAACCACCAGATGAAAGCACAAGGTAGCGAGAAAAGAGTTATAGAATTTTAACTAAAAATCAAATAGAGCCAGTTTAAATTTAGAAACAAAGTAATTATAGTGATATTCTATGGTGACATAGTAAGATTTTCTCATTTCTTTCTCCATTTTTCTAAAAATAGTTTTAAAAGTATAATCTTCTTATCTAGGAAAGGTGCCAGGTTTCTGTCTTCAGTGAATTTCTTTGGTATTTTTTTGCTTATAACATTAAAAAAGAAGTTAATACTGCCAGAGTCCTACCTAACTAGCAGAGCTGGTGTTTGTATAATTGATGACAACCTGCAATCCTACCATAGCTTTTATGATTCCATTCAGACATATTTCTTAACATAAAGCCAATTTACCTTGGAATGTTAGGGATAGCTTTAGAGTAACTGGTAAAAATTAAACCCCAAAGTAAAGACCAACCCAACATAGTTTGTATTTCTTCCAACAAATGGAGACCTATTTATAGCCAGTGTTGAAATTTAAATGGAGCAGGCTCTTCTGGCAGAAAGGAGCTTTTTCCCTCCAAAGGACAATTGAAAATATTGATCAAGATTTCTGGTTGTTTCAGACTACAACACTTGTTTCAGTGACCTGCTGGGCATCTATAATCACAGTGCAGGCTCTAGGGAGCTGGAACTAACTAGATACACTTAAAAATTTATGGGTAACAATAAGAGTGTCCAAACTAACAGTGCTTTGCTCTATGTGTGTTTTTTCTATAAAGCCAGTGAGAAATCTGCTCCTTCTTCTGAAAGGGTGAGTGCTTGCCAAATCTGAAAAGCCTGGTAGGAGATATAGAGTCTTTTCTGTGTCATTTCAGTTCCTCCATAATCCCTTTTCCCCTTCACCAAATTTGTCCTTGGAAAACCAGTGGCCACACTTTCCCTGTGTTTCTCTAAAGAAATTGGATCTACTATGCCTAATAAATCACTAATTGAGTCAATGAACTTGGTGTTTTATTTCCAGAAATTCGGCCATACCTCTATGATAGAAACCAAAAGTCTGTGGCTATGTGGGGAAAATGCTTTGAGACAGGAGAGGTTCTCTAGTTCTTCCATCTTGCCTCATGCATACCTAGATGTTCTGTTTCCTGGCAGTCTCTGTTCTTTGCTTTCCTTTTCCTCCATTAAAATCTAATTCTTTTGCTATAGTTCAGTAATCTTTCTAATTAAAATAATTTCAAATTTTGCATGGTAAAGAACACACCTAGCACACATATTTGAGTATAAAGCTGTGTATGTAACAAACTCATTGCACACCCAGAGCTCGAGAGGAAGGCTGCCTGGGTTTAAACAGAGCCTGTATTGGTTACTAGCAGCGAGACTTTGGAAAATTATCTAACATCTTTATTTCTGTTTCTTCATCTATAAAATGGAGATATTGGTGCTTCATAGAGCTGGTATGAGAATTAATAACTTACTATATAAAAGCTCTTAGAACAGGACCACAGGCATAAGAATTATATATATAAGCAACTACTAGTCCTACCGTTTTCTCTTCCTATAAGGGCACTAATCCCATTCATGAGGGTGCCACCTTCATGACCTCCTCACCTCTCAAAGGTCATACCTCCAAATATCATTGCATCAGGGATTAGGATTTCAATCTATGAAATTTGGGGGGTGGGGGGTGGTGACATAGACATTGAGTCTATAACAATATGTAATCTCATTATATTTCAAAGCAATCTGTAAAAAAGTATAATTTTATAGATAAGAGAACAGAATTTCTGAGTTTTTAAATGTGCCCAAGATCATTCAGCTGGGAATTGCCTGCGCCAGTATTCCAAGCCAGGCCTCTGTGACTGGAGCGCGCGCACACACACACACACACACACACACACACGCGCGCGCGTGCGCACCCCACATTATTTTTTCCTGCCATATTACACCACCAGTAACTCACCCTCTGGAAGGACTCAGGGGGAACCTTTTAGAGGAGGTGATGTCTAGGCTGTCTCGAAGGAAGAATGAGAGTTACCCAGGAGAGACTGGAAGAAGAGGCATTGGTGACGAAGGAAATGATAGGATTGCAAAAACTTAGAAACTTCGGACGGCTGGCCTTGTTCTTAGACCAGCAGGTACTGTACCTGCCCTGTACCTCTGCTCTTCAAGGCTATGGGATGGGGCAGCCGGGGGAAAGGACCAGGGCATCAAGTGGCAGCATCTCCCGAGCTCCATTCATCCCCGCGATCCCAGAACAGACCCGGGAGGAGCGCTTCTCTCCGTCTTTCCCTCCGCGGTGTGAGTGCAGAGTGCCCGGCCCGCAGTCGTTCGTCTCAGCCCGCTCCCCCCCCCAAGGAAACCTTCCTTAGGAGCAGTGCTGCGAGGCCCATTGATGCTGACTTGCTTTAGAGAAGCGGGAGGCGCTTTTTTCTGCATTTGACTTGATTCTTCCAGATTGCCCCGATTCTGCAGGTACAGCCTAACATCTCTGAGGCAGAGGCATTTTTTAAATGTGTTCACCCTTTATGACTCTACAGGGCATGTCGGTGCATCTGGTTAGGCCCGCAGAAGAGACATTGCCAGGATTAAGCCTCGCCACCACATCAGTGTGCCAAGACGCTGTGATTGTGAAGATGGGGAAACATTCATTATCCACTGGTGGTTCCGCTCAGAAAGCCTTTGTCTGATTGTTTTCAAATGTGAATACTATTTTCATAAAAACTATTGTGTGGGGCTGTAATATAAATAAGGTGTCACAGTGGATTTTAACTACACTTAAACAGGGATTACAAACTACCAAAAAATGCAGGAAAGAAAGTGGAATTGAGATCCTTATTTTAAAAATATGGATCTAGAGATAAGACCCAATATAAAAACAAATTTTGGTAACCGCCTGGAGTACATTGAAATTTGGTCTCCATGCTAATGTTATTGAATGCATTCAAGAATAAAGTACCGGCTTGATCTTGGGTATCGCTCCTTGGAGATAAACTTCTCAGCCATGGAAGATGAAGAACCCTTGACGGTTTCTGCCATTACTGTGTAATGCACAACAACACAGCCACAACAGATGAACAAAGCAGGGTCTGCTGTTGGAGAATGATTTTATGTCAGCTCAGAGCTGTTTACTCATTTTAGAAGTCAGTGTAATAAAAGAGCGTTTTAGTTTTTCAACACCCCTAAGGAAATGTGTGTGTGTTTTCGCAAAAAATATGTTTCATGGTAACCCGGTCATATCTCTTTATCACAAATCAAGTTTCTAATTTAATTTATCTTTATAAAAAAATCATATAACCTCTTCAGATAGGTATCAAAAACAATGACTGGAGTTTACTATTAGTAGGCTTTTAGTAAAATAGTCCTTTATTGTTATAAACCCTGCTTTGGACGCCTAAAGCAGAGCAGTCACTAGGGGAGAACTGAAGCCAATAATAGGGGCTTAAATACACCATTATTGAAGTTTGGTAGATTCTTAAATATACATCCTTAATGCTTTATAGCATCTACTAAATAAATGTTGGAACATTAAATTTCAAACAGTAAACTTGAACATGGTGTCAGAATTTTGAATATCTTTGGGATGAAAGTGTTCTGTTAGCAGGGGCTCGTTTTCACATAGTCTCAATGTTTCAAGTGACAGCAGCAAACCACAGCCCCTTCTGCGTCATTTCTCCGTGCTTTTCCACCAGCTGTCTCTATAGGCCTGGCCGTTCCACTTAAACACAACCTTCAGTGTTTGCTTTTTCCTAGCACTTTCATAATATGTGGTAGTGGGGAGGGGAGGTAAACAAAAATCCACATATTTCCAGTGAAAAAAGCCTGTGTTCATCTTTATTATTAATAACAGTAAAGCTTCATTTGCATTTTTATTAAAATACCTAAAAGGATGTGGACAACTAATATTTAAAAATAAGAACTGTAGATGTTTTGGTTATTGCTCTTCAGCTTAGGACAGAAGTTGTGAATCCAAACTGTTTGTACTTTAGTGTAAATACAAATTTTAAAGACAATTTTAAAGAAAATGAGTTGTCTTATTTATCTCCTACCTTATATAAACAGGTCATTCTGTTTATAAGGTTTTCTATCCCAAGTAGGAGGTGACATCATATCACTTCAATGACTTAAATTATTTTGGTTCTATGATAACATTCATGATCAAAACTCCTGAAGTGCTCTACATTTTCTGCAGAGTCAAGGTGAGATTCCTGTGCTGGACGGATAGTAGTGTCTGCCTTGATGCCTTGACTTCTCTCCTCACGCACCTGCCCAGCTGTCAAGCTGAGACGCCTCTTATTCCAGTGGATACCTGATGCTTTCCTGGGTCTGTCTCTCAATGCTTCCTCCCCTTTCTAAATATAACGTTCTCTCCACCCATTGCCATGGGCGTACAACTTATCTTTCCTGAAATATTCAACTCTATTGTCAAAATTCTTTGAAGAATTTCCTGGTTCTTAAGTTGGACATGACTCCCCCCACCACCATTTATAAAATCTCTCATATATTACCTTTTATTTTGTGATGCTTTTTTCTACTTTACCAATAGCAACAATAATGATAAACACTAAATACTGTTGTATAATAGAAAAAAGTTATTTATGTACATTATGTCATCTGATCCACACAACAACCCTATAATGTAGATTCTATTATTATTCCTAATTCACCTAAGAAGAAATCGTTAGAGAGGGCACAACAGTTATCTGAGGTCAAGTGCGATTTCTAATTTAGAGACCTTGTCCTTACCCAGCAGGCAAGCCTGGGCCTCATAGCTAGTACCTGCTTTTGCTTGTCGAGCATCACTTTCTGCTTTGTTGTGTAATTACCTGTGACTGAATTACTATAGTTGTTCCTTGAAGGCTAAATTTACGTTTGATTCTTCTTGCTATTTTAAACATGACTCAGCTCAGTGTCTCACACAAAAGTAAGGGTGGTCTAAAACTATTTGGTCAACAACTGAAAAATTTAGAACCTTTCATATGTTCTTTTATAGCTCTGACATGGAAGATTTCTTGAGAGAGGAAAGAACTATGTTTAACTGTCGTCAAAATAAAATGGAAAATACAGCTTTGACCAAAAGAAATGACATGTTCCAAAAGAATAAAATTAAAGCAGGATTTTAAAATCCATTATTGAGTTGATCTGAAAATAAATAAGGACAGTCTCCTGATTGAAGGAGTAAAATATCTTTAAACTCACAGTCAGTATATAATATATATAAATGTGCAAGCTAGAAATCTATTTCCCACATATAATATTTATAAATGTGGAAGCTAGAAATCTATTTCCCACTGAAACAAAAGAGGTCATGCTTGACTAAAACAAAAAGTCTAATGAATAGAAAAACGGCTAATATTAATGACATTTTAATAAATAGACGTGAATAATACCATTTTTTCTATTTATAATTATATCATGCAGATTAATAATTGGCTGATTTTTATCAAGTTGTCATTGAATTGACAGAGCCTCAATATTGAAGTAGGAGAAGGTGTTGAAGATAAGATATCTTATCTGGGGACTAATAACCTTTTTGTCTTTAACAAGCTATCTTATCTTTACTACTCTGCCTAAGAAGCTCAAGAGAGTGGCAGCTTTGAATAAACACTGCTGTTTTCATCGTGACCTGAGACATTCAGAGAGGGGATGTCCTATCAGAAGGATAAACTGTAGTTCAGGCTTATGAGGTAGCAGGTAGACCTGTGAGGAGCTCACCTTCTAAGGCTGAAGAACCTGCAGGTCCGGATCATTTACCTCCGTCACCCTAACTCCATCCCCTATTGTGCGTTGAATGCTGAGAGTTGGTTAGACCTTCAGCCATCTCCTATTCATGAGGTAAAAAGAAAGATTGGGATGAAGGCTTAGTTGATTGACAGGTTTTTATTATATTCTCAAATGTCTAATTGAATAGTATGCCCTGCAAAGCTTCTTGAACATTAAATATATTCCCAATATTGGATATATTGTGCTATAAAAGCCCAGTCACCCAGAAAAATTTATTCTGATTACTTTCTGCCTATACATAGTGTCATGTGCACACAACCAGGCTGATAAAATTTTTATAAAATCATTGTTGGATGTGCCGTATATTTGGATTGTGGACATCACTATCTCTAACTAGTAATCTTCCATATGAAGGCTTATTTAGCTCTCTGCAGAGGTTGTGAGGGGTACTGTTAGGGTCTTGATTTGCTGCTTTTCTATATAATTATATATATATCCTACTTCTATATACATTATATCCTACTTTCAGTCAAATTCTGTTCATAAAGAACCTTTGTGATTAACCTTTTCAAGCTACCTCAAGGGCCTCACAAAAGATGCTGAGTTTTACGATGGCAAATTACACTGCTACTTCCTATAGACGGTCTGTGTTCTGTTTTTGTAATGGAGGTCTTAGATTGTTTTAGACCTGCATGCCATTTAGGAGTCCCTTAACCGTAATGAACAAGTTCAAGGGTTTCCTAGAACCAGCCAAATAAAAATGTAATTCCTTTTCCAGGCATAAATGGTAGATCATGATTTTTCCTTGCACCTCTCCCTGTACCTTATGCTTCTAAAAAGGAGGCGCATCTCCAGTGCTTTCCACCTTGGTCCTCGGTGCTGTTCCACGTGCTGTGCTCAGTGGGAATGTGTCACACTCAGGTCATACGTTACCTTCTCCACGAAGAGTTCTCTGATTTTGTCCAGCAGAATTGATCTCTCCAACCTCTAAACTTATTACTTCCTTTATCGTATTATTTTAAAGTTTATTACAAATTTGATCTCCCCAGATTGAGAATAAATTACTTGAGGTTGGAGAACTCGTTAATCTCATCTTTGAATCCACTGCAGGTCCTAGGGAAATGCCTAAAAAAGGTAGAGAGTAAAAGTTTGTCAGGAAAGAACAAGTAAATTGTTCTTTTCCTAAGCACAGTAATATAGCCAGTTGTGCCCCGTTGTTGTAAAATATTGGGTAAGGTTGTCAAGACTGTTGTATGCAGAATTTTTCTTTTTTTAAAATTGAGGCCCTTAAGACAGAGACAAGGTATATGCTGACAAGCTTTTGAAAAATGTGTTTCACAAAGAAGAAGAATGCAAAATATAATTTAGTTATTTTCTTTTCGTGGGATTCTTAGGTCATCTCCATTGATAAATTTTCTCTCTCTCCCTCTCGTTCAGTTTCTGACGTAACTTTTGATGTCTTGTGTCATTCCATGGTCTTTGGGGTGTTGGTACTTTTCTCTATAAGCTCTCTTTGAGGCTCCACCTTTCAGTGATCTAAGAATAGGAAAGGATTAAAAACAAGGGCTCCATCCCCACCGAAAGCCATACTGGCTTTCAACAGAGAGGTGGGTTGCTCGTGATTCTAGTGATCCCAATTCTTACTTTTCCCAGGGCAGAAAAAATATAAAGCCACAAATAGTCTTCCTTTAAATTTAAGCATACCATCTCGTTACAGTGTCCTTTAATGAAATGTTTTCTCAGTGATTTGATCCAGGTATGTATGTCGGGTGGGGGGGGAATGCAAATAATGAGATGAATATGAGAGTTCAGGGATGGGCGTAGAGCAGTAATTGAGGTTTTACCATGGTAACAGAGTATTTCCATCTTAGGAAAAGAAAAACTACTATTGTGCTTCACAGAACACTTACCTTGCTTCTTGCAAGAGCTGAGCATAGCATGAATCTTTTTCTTGGTTCTCTACTTTGAACAACACACAGCGGAATGCATCATCAGTAAAACCAGTAATCTCTAATCCTGGCAGGGTAGAACTTATTTTTCCCCTCTCTCTTGCTTACAACTTCTCCTTGGACAAATTTAGCCATGCCTTTTTTGCAGGAAAGAGGTTGGCCAAAATCCTCAAGCCCCTCTGTTATAAGAGGGATTTTCACTGGAATGTCTAAGGGTCATCCTTTCAGGAATTCTACATGGTGAGAGTAAAATTTGGGAAATGTACATCCACACAGTATGCCCAAATTGTGTCTACATGATACTTATGTCATCAATTTTGTGAATAACTAGTAGAAAAAAGTGTAAAGAAATAATAATAGGATATTATGAGAACTGGAAGGACTGTAGAGAAAAGCACGCCTAAATCTCTCATTTTGAAGATGAGAAGACTGAAGTCCCAATGGGTTAATTGATTTTCTCAATATAATTTAGCCATTAAGTTACAAAGCAAGGGCTTCTGACTCCTGGTCCAGTGCTCCCTCCATTATACCATTAGATTAATCTAAGGAAGAACTAGCTACGGTAATTGAATTCCCTGGTGCCCAGTCAACCTTTTCCTGAACAAACTTAGCAGCTTTAAACTCTGCCTTGCCTTCCACCAAGACGCCCCATTCCATCATTGGCGGGTCTATTATGAACTTTTACCTAATATTCTTTACATTCTCCAAATCTGGTTTCCTGTATCTTCCACTCATTTCACCTGGTTCTTCTCGTTGGGCCCACATGCATTGAACCTGCTTCTTTCCAGCTGCAGTACTTTAGCTAATCAAAGACAACTGAGGTTGCCTTGTCCCCACACCCTTAAGCCTTCCTATAATTTTCTTTTCCAAGATAAGCATTCTCAGTTCCTTTAGTCCTTCCCATGAATAAAATAGGGGGGAAAAGATTTGGTTTTGTTTGTTTTTGTTTGTTTGCCATCAGTTAATTGACTGGTTGACATTTTTTCCCTTGCTTTTAATTTTACATTTTGTGTTTAATTTTTACAAATCAAAACTAATTGTTTTTGTGGCTACCTGATACCCACAACCGCTAGTCCCACCCTGATCTTTTGAGGTTGAAATTTAAGATTAGGAGTCTACTGTTATTTGGCAGAAGAAAAGCAATATGGGATTTACCATTGAACCAGAATATGTATTTTTCCTCCAACTTTTCAGTTAGTGTGTCACCCTTCCAGGGAAGAGGGGGAAAGGGTGAATCCACGAGTTGGTGCCAGCCATGAACAGGCACATAATAGTTACGGTTAGAAGGGGCTGTTTGCCATTCTGCATAGAGGAGACTTGTGTGGTCAGCAGCAGGCCTTGCAGTCCACATTGTGTCTCGATTGCTGGCAGCATAAGTACAGGAAGAAAAAAGAAATGACAAAGTGGCTTTATGTAACAGCTTTAAGCTGCCTAAAATGTGTGTGTCTAGCTCTAACAACCTGAATAATTTCTGAAATTGTTGTTCCAAAGTGTTCACTTTTTTTTTTTTTTGCAAATTATTTGAAACCAACTTAAGAGCAGATTTAAGAGGCCAGGAATTCTCATGATTAAAGATGGCAGAGGTTTAGGGTTTTCCATGTGGGACACCGAACTGTAACCTTGTGTACCAAAGTTTCATATTTTCAGGCTTCATTCCCCTTAGAGGGCGAACTGGGAGGGGGAAGGAACCGGGGGGGGGGGAGGGTCATTGGGGAGAAAAAGGGACATCTGTAATACTTTAAACAAAAATAAAAATTATAAAAAATAAAATAAAGTAAAATTTTTGTATTAAAAAAAAAATAAGGGGAGGAAGCGTAGGGCATTGAGGGCTGGAGAGGGAAGGGGGGCAGAAGGGAGGAAGGATGTACTTGTACAACGCAAGTTGTAGATGGCACGAATGAGTGCAAAAATCGGATACAGACAAGGCATCTGTGATACTTAAGTGTTAAAACAAAAGTTATATTAAAAGGAAAATAGCAGGTGCTGATAACTTTACCTCCTCAAAAGCTCCCCATTTGTAGCTGTTGTTTTTCCTTCTGTCTCAAGCTAAAAATGAAAAGCTTTCGTTTGCAACTGATGTTGCCTAAGAAAGATATTCAGGAATCAGAGATGAGAGGTGGAAAATTATTCCGATTAAAAGCTGCGTGTACATATATGTGTGTGAAAGAGAAAGTGTCACAAATGCATTCACGGTGGACTGCAGTCTTTTTAGAGACAAATACCGGTGCTAGCTCCTTAGCTTTGCTACATCCTGTTACCCTCCTTCCCATTTGCTTTTCCTCTCGGGACTGTGCTTACCTGCTTAAATAGCTTTTAAAGCAGCTTCTCGCAGAAGGAAAAGTAAACAAACTCAATACACTTGGCTACGGGGCTGGATAACTGCTCCTGAATCCAGCAGCAGTGGTTTCCTGGTGATTTACGTTGCAGATCCCCCTGGGCCAGACCTTCACGCCTGGAGGGCATGTAAATTAGAAGGCCACGTTCTCCCAAGGCAAAGATTATAATTACAAAAACAATTTCAGGGGCAACATTCTGCTGCTTTAAATTGTTCTTCCAAGTCTCTGTTTACAGTGTTCCTAGTTAAAAAAGACATTGTCCTCTGCATAGGACCTTGGAGGAAGGGAAGCCTTAGAGTTTCAGGTCTCCAAATGGGGACAGTCTGGCCCGGCTGGGCGTGGCTCAGCGGTTGAGCATCGACATGGGATTCAGGCGATCGGGGTTCGATTCCTGGTCAGGGCACATGCCTGGGTTGCGGGCTCTGTCAATGACTCTCTCATCATTGATGTTTCTCTCTCTCTCTCCCTCTCCTTTCCTCTCTCTGAAATCAGTAACGATATATTAAAAACAACAACAAATGGGGACAGTCTAGCCCAGAGGGAAATTCTGAAAAACGGTGTGAGCTGGCTGCTTCTCTGACCCTTGGTTATTTGGATATTCCTGTTGTACTGAGTTCTTTTTTGGTCTCTCTTCCCCCCCACTCTCAGTCTCCCGTTTCTTTCCCCCTTTCTCCGCCCTTTTAATGCTCATTTGAGAGAAGCAGGGAGAAAAAAATTGGGAAGAAAAGAAGCCTAAATCCTTAAAATACAAGGAAAATTAATTCCAACAAATGTCATTAAGTACCTACTAGGTTTCTACCCAACCCCAGATAAATTAGACAAAGCACTGCCCCCAAAGAAGAACAGAAGAGCTCCACAGTCTAGAAGACTGTGTGATTGTCCATGGAACGTTTTGAAATATGGCAGGTGCTTGGAACACATTTGAGAACATAGGTAATGCTGGGGGAGTCGGGAACTTTTGAGCCTGGATTTGAAGGGTCAGTTTACCAGGGAATGTGCCGTGGAAAGGCGAGGAGGAGGAGAGAGAGAGGAGGGGACAAGAAAACCTTTACGAAGTTGTGATCATAGAGGCTGTGGGAGCTGAACCATGCCTGCATCCCTCTCATTTCACAGAGAGGTGAAGAAAACCTTAATGACATTTGTTGGAATTAATTTTCCTTGTATTTTAAGGATTTAGGCTTCTTTTCTTCCCAATTTTTATTTTTTTGCGGTTGTATGGGCGTGGCGTCCATTTTAGGAAATGCATCCGTCTGTCAGTTCTGTACACGCACCCGTTTATCCCACCCGGCATCTTCCCATCCACCCACCCACTCTTCCTTCCTTCCCGAAAGCCCCAGAGTTCATTGAAAGCCTCTCAGTCAGCTGATCATTTGCAATATCCCAAACCATTTTATTTCACTGTATTTGTGAATGAGAATCAGGTTAAGTCTGAATTGCTTATAGTTATGTAGGGGACTAAAGATGTTGACTATATCAAGTGGCAGATAATCTTCAAACCCTTTCTATTTGGACGTGAACAGATTTTCATGCTTACATAAAATGGGGGCTAGCTATGTATGATATTTTGGTATCCCCCCCAAAAAAAGAAAAGCCCAAGACATCAAGAGAGCCACCCAATAAATGCTTAACTATGTGCATGCCTATCTGTAATGTCTAACATCTCTAATGCACATGGCAATATCACACTGAAACCTTTCCACCCTACAGAGCTATTAGCAATGTTATCAGCTGATGCCAATAGGGAAGGTGATTTTGGTGGGGAATCCTCTCCACAAATGTATCATCCTTAATAAGATTAGGCATACCACAACAAAGTTTCCTAATATATAGCAAACTGACTAAATATATTTAAACTCAGTTTAGAAAAAGTTTATATTTCTACAGACATCGGGAAGTTTTAGAGAACCCTTTTCCCAGAGTCCCACAATGTATTCCAGGCCAGGCCTCTGAGTTTTCCCTGTGGGCAGGTGATGCTATTCTCCAAATTCTTTATTTGCCTGTCCAAAGGTATGTGACCACTCGCATGAAAGGGCACCTCCCTTGTCTTAGAATAAAATGGTTGCAGTGTTCTTGGGTGATTATAGTAGTTACTTTCCTATGAAGAATGATCACTAGGCCCCATGGAAGGCCATCTGTAGATGCCGGCATAATAACCATGTAGTTTTTGTTTGTTTGTTTTTTAATATATCTTTATTGATTTCAGAGAGAGGGAGGAAGAGGGAGGGAGAAAGAAACATCCGTGTTGAGAGAGTCATTGATCAGCTGCCTCCTGCATGCCCCTTGCTGGGGACCGAGCCCGAAACCTGGGCACATGTCCTGACTGGGGAATCAAACTGCGATCTCCTGGATCATAGCTCGATGCTCAACCGCTGAGCCACACCGGCTGGGCACCATTTAGGTCTTGACCTTTTTCCTCCATTATCTGTCCTTTTCTGCACAGTAACTTTTGTCTTCCCATCCCCTCCAGTTTATATTTATACAAATATTTATAAAAATATTCCAGAGAAATATTTTTAAAGTAATAATAAAATGAGGTTTAGCCTTTTATTACAATTGCTTCCTAGTGATATGTAACCATGGAACCTTCTCATGGTCTCTTGGGAAAAGAAGGGGCTGGGATAATAATACGGTTCCTATGCCCTTACGCTGGACAGGCTTTCTGAGACATCTTTCTACGTTCCACTTTCCTGGTTTCTGACATGGGTAGGAGACCACCCGGCTGTAATTTATTTCCTGGGGCAGAAGTGGTAATGTGCGAATGAGGTTCTTTCAGCACCCGCTTGGGTGGAGATCTGGAACTCATCAGTCTCAGAGGGAAGCCTGTGTGCTCCGAGTGAGGCAGGGCCCTCACCGGGCATCGTGGCCACAGCTGTTTTATGCGTAAGAGCAGGAGAGTATTTTACGAGGTTATTTTCATGTTTTAAACGTAAATATAAGGTGTCTATCTCTGGGGAGAAGTGCCTTAACCCTGACCTTTGCAGTCTCAGAAGATTTTTTCACTCGTATTAAGCGCAGTTTTAGTTCTGCCCATACTTGGTCTGCCGTATCTTATACAGAATTTATCATGTCATCTCTTTTTTTTTTTTCTTTTTTTAAAAATAATTTTTATTTTTCAATTACAGTTGACATACATTATTATATTCGTTTCAGGGGTACACCCCAGTGATGAGACATTACATAACTTACTAAGTGATCATCCCAGTAAATCTTGCACCCATCGGACACCATAAACGCTTATTAGAATATTACTGACAGCATTCCCTATGCTGCACTTTACATCCCCTGGCTCTTCTGTAGCTACCAACTTATAGTTCTCCATCCCTTCACTTTTTTTCACCTGCCCCCCAATTCTCCTCCCATCTGGCAACCGTCAGAATGTTCTCTGTATCTATGAGTCTGTTTGAATCTTAGCCAGGTGCATATCTTCTCCCCTTTCTGAACCCCACATGTCTTGAGGGTAAGGACCCTATATGGCATGACACCTAGCACAGTGGTAGGTGTGTGCATATCTGGCGCCTGATTGATATGTATTGAATTATCAAGCTCCTTAGCCTCTCTGTACCTCAGTTTCCTCATCTGTAATAGGGATTTCATAAGGGTTGTTGAGTCAATACATGTACAGCTCTTAAAGCAGTGCCTGGTACATAGTAGGGAATCGGTATTTACCTGGACTATGCAAAGCGAGGGGGAGAGAAGTGGGGGAGGGAGTCCTCCTCCTCCTGCTCTCCAGGAATGAAGCTGAATGAGTGGGAAGACAGAAGCTTCGGAGAGAAGGGGCAATACAGTTACAAGACCTATTGATTATAAATTTCAATTGCTGAAAGTCATAAAAAGTCAAATAGTTAGTTTATACCAACGAAAAAAATCTTTCTAGGGATTAGTACCTACTCGATGGAATGAAAATATAAAAGAGAAAATGAAAAAAAAAATGGTAATCACATTTTTAGTTAGGTTATAATAGCTTTTCACTCCGGGGTTCTTTTACAAAATTTGCTTCAGCCTTACAACAAGTTTGCTGGAATACTGTGAAACTTAGCATTGTTTTGAGGGGATCAGACAGCTGCGGGAAGAGAAAGCAAAAGCTCTAAAGTGGATTCTGATGCGGTTGAGCTAAAAGGCACAGTGCAGCTGAATTGCAGTCACATCCACAGGCAGTGCTTGGTGTGATTTGGGTCCAAAAGCGATTTCAGGAGTGCTGTGTGTTTGACATGGTCCTTCAGGCTAAGAGGTTTTTTTTGGTGTTTTTTTTTTTTCTGCCTTGCTTTCTAAACAAGGACGTACGTTTTCCAGAATGTTTATTCTTCCTGTAAAATGATATGACACAGCTAGCCGTATCAGACAAGTGCATCCTGCTTATCAGTGAAGGGATTCTGAAGCCTAATGAATCCTAAGGCCACTAATGATGTCTGGATGTTACTGAAGCTATTACCCTAGATTGCTTCTGACATTTGTGTCTTCATATCACAGTGCCAGCATTCTTGTTTCTCCCAGTACATGCTGAGCTTGCTGAACAGATAAGCGTAGGTCCGTGTGAGGAATTTACATTTACAGAACCTTTTAGACCTGTGCTATTCAACATGTTAGCCATGCGCCATGGTGTGGCCATTTAAAATTAAGCAAAATTTTAAAACTCAGTTCCTCCACCATGCTAGCCACATTTCAAGTGCTCAATAGCCACATGGGTCTAGGGGCTACCATACTGAACAATACACATTTTAAACATGTCCATTATTGCTCAAAGTACTGTTGGATGGTGCTGCATTAAGCTATAGGTAGGAGGCAAGAAAATTTACCAGTTCCTAATAGGAAGCAAGTGTGTCTATTTTTAAGAAAACCCAACCTGAGAAAATGCATGCTTACAAAAAGAATAATGTAGGAAGGATTCATTTTCCTCCTATGGCAGTTCAGAATGGGTTCTATTCAACTACCTCTACTGATTTCTAAGCGTTTATGGATCTTTGATTGTATTTCGAGAGCAGTCAAAAAATAGAATAAGCTTATCCTTTTTAATCCCTTTTCCACCCAGCCCTGCAACGTGCCCCGCACCTGGCAGCCATCAGGCTGTTTCCTGCATCTATGATTCTATTTCTGTTTCGTTTATTTGCCAATTTAGTTTTTACATCCCACATGTAAGTGAGATCACATGGCATTTGTCTTTCTCAGCCTTATTTCACCCTCCAGGTCCATCCATCTTGTACAAAAGGTAAGATTTCATTCTTTTTTATGGCCAAGTAATATTCCATTATATGTATGCACCATATCTGCTTTATCCAGTTCACCTATCAATGGGCGCATGGGTTGCTTTCATATACTGGCCATTGTAATTAATTCTGCAGTAAACATAAGGATGCATATGTTTTTTCAAATTAATGTTTTGGATTTATTTGGATAAATACCTAGAAATGACATTGCTGCGTCATATGGTAGTTCTATTTTTAAAATTTTAAGGAACATCCACAGTTTTCCGTAGTGGCTGCACCAGTGTGCAGTCCCGCCAAGAGTACAATTTGGCAGTTTCGAAACAGTCACAGGGATGTAAAGTATAGCCTAGGGAATAGAGGAAATAGTACTGTAATAAATATGTATGGTGCCGGGTGGGTACTAGACTTGCCCGGGGAATCCCTTGGTAAGTTATACAAATGTCTAACCACTACGCTACACACCTGAATCTAGTATAATACTGAATGTCAGCTGTAATTGATTTTTTTAAGTCAATAAAATAAATATGAGATAAAAATGAAATGTAAGGCTATAATGAAGTCCTAAGTTGTAGGAAACCATGCTGGAAAATTTTATCAGGGTGGTGGAGTGGATATTTGAAATATATATTTGAAACCGGCCAATCTGGATTTGGGTCCTAGCTTTGCCTTTGACAATTAATGACCTCCTTTGGCAAAAACAGGCAAAATTTAGCCTACAGGATTGTCCTGAGGATTCTTTGTAGAAGCACAAGTGCAATACAGGTGCTTGGTAACTATGAGGCCCCTTCCCAGCCCCTCTTCTCTTGCTCACCTCCTCCTGCTCAGGGTCTTCTTTTCCATCTTCCTCCAGTGCACCCTGCACCCTGGAGCCTGGAGCCTGACACTTCTATGCTGGCCATTCTGTGCTTCAGGATCCAGATGTGCAGGAGGGAGAAAACAAGTACCATATGATCTCACTCATATGTGGAATCTAATGAACAAAATAAATGAACAAACAAAATAGAAACAGACACATAGACGCATGAAACAGTCTGACAGATCTCAGAGGGGAGGTGGGGGGGGACGGGGGTGCAGGATGAAAGAAGATGAAGAGATTAGCCAAAGAACATGTATGCGTAGCCCAGGGACACTGACGACAGTGTGGTTAGGACCAGAGGGTGGGGAGGGCAGGGTCTGGGTGGGTGGGGGTTAAGGGGGGAGGAAATGGGGGACATCTGTAATAATGGTAACAATAAAAATTTTAAAAAGGGGTAAAACAGCATTAAAGCAGAAATCAGGAGATCTGGGTGTCTCAGTGCTCATGATGATTTCTGGAAATCCTGTACCTCATGGTATTCCTCATTTAAAAATGGAAAGATTGGACTAGAAAGTCTTTTCAGTTAGACCCACTAGCTGCTTGTCAGCTAGGCTGGCGATTCTGTGAGGGCAGAGACTTGGCTGCCTGCTCTCTACCGTATCGCCCACGGTCCAGCACAGTACCAACCACTAGTAGGCTCCCGGTAACTCTCTGTGGGATGGATGAGTGAGTGGAGGCAACCTGCCGCCCTCGGATGTGCTTTTCTGTCACCCACGGCCTTCAGTCCACCCAGCCTCTTGCACCCACTATTTCCGGCATCACCGCGGCTATGCTTTTCTTTTTAGGGAATCCCAGAAGCTCTCTTGAATTACAGCATTAGTTCTGATTTTCCATAAAGCTGGGGCTGGAAAACAAACTGTACCGTGTAATTATCCTCGTAACATTCTCCAGAAGACTTCCAACTTAATCCAATTACTGAGACTTAAAAACATTCGGACAAAAATGAGCTTGTTAGAGTAAATTAGGCTTCATAAATGTGTCCCCCTTTACTAGAAAAGATTGATTTCTGTGGTCACCTCTAACTTATTGAAATCTGAGTGGCCTGCCTGAACTGGCAAGGAGAAATGTCATTAAGCAACTACTACGAAAGCCAGGGAGTGGGTGTGTGGGGATCAAGAAAAATAAAGAGGAATGGGGACTGGCTGTAGGGCCAACTGGCAATCGGATGGGGGAACAGGCACACTGCGGCCTTGGTGCAGCTTCCTTAGGATAATAGGACTATAATTAAATAATAAGTGGGAGGGGGAGTGGACAAATAGAATGCTGAGAGGAGCAACAAGTAAGGAACCTCAGGATTCCACAGCAGGAATGGACATTCTTGTTTCCCAGGGAGGACAATCCTTGTTTAAGATACTACAACGCGGCCTAACAGAACCACTCCGATTCTGTCCTTACCAGGATGACTTTGACCCCTGGGCTCTCAATGTCCGCTCTCAGGGTCAGTGGTGCTGGCTGCCCCTACTCACAGGGCTCTCGTGTGCGTTCACCAGCCCCCAAACAATCTGCTTTAGACTCTGCGCTTCTCGGAGGTCATATAATCACTGTGGGGAAGGCAGAGTGGCCCTCACTGGAGCCTGCTAACTGGCAGTTTGGAGAGGAGAGCAGTGGCTGTGGCCAACCACAATGAAGCCCCCCCGGGGGCGGCTCAGAGGCCGGGCGGGGCGGGAGAAGGGGCCGCTGCAAGCCTCCCAGCTGCTGCTGTCGGGACACAGTCGCTTTCTCTCCTCGGGGAGGAGCCCCTTCTTACGGAGAGAGAGCTGAGTTTCTTGAATTAGGGCCAGTGGGAACTTCCAGAGGTGATGACCTCATGCTGCTTAGTTGCTCTTGGGGAGCAACGAAGGCTCTCCCCAACCAGACCCGCGAGCAGACCCTCCAGCGCCTGCTGAAGCAGCCTGACTTCTTCAGGGCACCTCCGAACACCACTGCCCTTCCATACCGGGATCAAATTCAGGGAGCCGGAAAAGACCTCCAAATAACAGTATCGACAATAACAGTGGCCGACATACAGCATTTATTTTCTACATGCCAGAAAATGTGTGCACTTTATGTGTGTTAACAGTTTATCTTTCCAGAAACCCTCTGAGATTGGTACTGTTGCTGTTCTGTTGTACAAATGAAACTAAGGCACAAAAAGGTGGCCTCCTCAAGGTCACAAAGCTGGTAAGTGGTGGAGTCTGAAATTTGCACCTAAGCACTTGGTTTCAGAATCTGGAGTCTCCGCCACTATATTTATTAAGCACACTCCTCCCAAACTGAACATTCCTGAAACACCTGTTATGGGTCTAGCACAAAGTAGGGCTTATGGGGGTCTGTGAATCTGAGTTCACCTCCTGAGGTGGGGGAGCGGAGAATACATGCCCCCATTCAGGACTGGGCAAGTAACTTGTGGGGTTCCTGTTTCAAAAATTACGAAGAATTTGTAGATGGTGGCATTAAGGCCCAGGATCCTTCTGCAGGACTGAAGGACGGCACATGAGACTGGCCCTGCCCCCATCACCCAGGAAAACAAAACAAGACTTAGAGGACAGGACAAGTCGCAGAGTATTTGTGAAAACGAAAGTGTAATGAAAGTGTTGAAAAGGGGGTGATTTAGTCTGTGTGAAGGCAGTAAGGGAAAGATGAAATCTGTGAAAAAGACAGCATGCAGCCAAAAAGTGGAGGCATGCCTACTGACTCTAAGAAGGAGGGTTACAAAATTAAGACATTACTTCCCAGGCCGGAGCCAGGGTCAGCAGAGCGAGCAAGAGAGCACATGTGCCTTGTGTTGACCTGTCACTCAGCTGCGCTCGCCCTGAAACAAAAATTTCTTAAGGAGGCCTGGCTGGGTAGGTGTGGAGCTATTTTCATACTTTTGGAGCTACAGGTCAAAACCAGCCGTGGCTGATACCCTGGGCAGCAGAAGCCCAGCGGTATTATTATCACAGCTTCAGATGACCACGGCCTACACAACTGTTTGTCTCATAATTGGTCACTCGAAAGATGAGAGACATTAGAGAAGAAAAGTTCTAAAGGAGAATTTTAGTTCAAATAAACTAGATCCAGGGGCCAGCTCAGGGTCATCCTGCAGGATGCTGGGGAAGGAGCAGCTTAATAACCGTTATTTATAGCCCTGCACTGCAAAGGTGGAATTTTATACAGTAGCTGTAATTTATTTTCTATGTAACCAACATAGAATGTATTTCGACCTCTGAAATATGTTGCTTAACATGGGGAGTCCAACAGGTGGGCCATGTCTCCACTCCAGGGTCTCCCTGCATTCCCCCTTCTCCAGTGTTTTCACTGTCTTAAGCCTCCCACCTGCTTCCTGTCGCCCTCCACCCCTCACTCCTCCCCTGTTCTCCTCCCAGGACAGAAATGATTCTGGCCACCGCAGAATTACTCTTGCTTGGTCTGTTTGTTCTGGGCTGCATCTCAGTAGGATCAGGGCACATCTGGCTACACAGCGGGAGGGCCACACTACAAAGTGCAAAAATAAAACCACAAAAGATCAGAAGAAAAGCATCCCAGGCAAGAAATTACCCTTATCTTTATCTCCACGGAATCCATCAAGTACAAGCATCTGAGAGATGGCCAGCAGTAAGATAACAAAGGGGAAGCCGGGAAGAAATTAAAAGCGGCCTCCAATCATTAGCCCTTGAGCTGGCTTCGTAGGGCTTTAAAAGGCTCTGGGAAGGTATCCCACAGATAGATCCTTCATTAGGAATGGACTTGAGCAAAATAGACAACCTGCTGCTCATCAGGCCTGAAGATGACAGCTTGGCTAAGCAAAGCGAAAGCAGGAAAACCGATTTTATTTATACATCGCACACTGTATTATTTTCCTTCTTGCTCAGTGTGTGCGCTCTAGCTTCGTCTTGGGGCTCGAGGTTTTGCTTGGTGAAGTGTGGATAATCTTCATCTTTCTGCACCTACACCTGCGTCCAGGAACTCCTGCAGGTGGTGTCCCCACTGAAGCCCAAAGAACTCCACGGTGGCAGTTTAACAGCTGTGAATATCTCTTCCTCTAATAGCAATTTGTTTCTAACATCAGCATCTAAGCTCTTATCTGGGTCAAATTTCTACATATTTATAATGAAGCTAGCCTGCCTATGCTTAAGCAAATTTAGACATTGTATTAGAAACAAAATCCACCAAGGTTTTTCTGGAGCGTATTTTGTTTAGGAGGCATTTAGATTATGACCCGGTTCAGTTATGAGCTGACTATACTCTTTGTAATATCAGTGTTTTATTCAGACTGAGATATAACTGATCATATATGGCAAAGAAAGTTTGGACTGAAGGTCAAAATCCTATGACTCTGATCTGTTATTTATATAGATGCCATGTGCTACAGCGTAGTCCATTTGTACCACGTGCATTCACATTTTTAAGCATCTTATTGTTGATGCCACACTGTTGTGTTCAGTTGTGCAGGGAATGCACAGCATGACTCCAGAGGAGCCATTCACATTTGTAAATTTTGTGGATGGCACCCTCTGGAGTTGTGCAGTTTAAAATCTGCATGGTCATATGCTCTGGGTATGTCTGTTCTCCTGCAGGGACAAAACCATTAATCTGTTCAATAGCACAGAGTAAGAATACAGAGGTGGCGGTGCTGTCCCTGCCTATCAAAAAGAACGGTGACAAAGGCAAATAGGTAAACACAGAAAAATTGCACTGAATGCCCTAACACTCTATTCGTGGTACGTAGAGAGGGCTGTTGGGAAACTGAGAAGAGAGTTATTAACTCCGCTTGAAGCAATCAAAGGAGACTTTACAGAGGAGATGACATTAGACCTTGGTCTTTCGGGATGAGTAGATATTACATAAAGCGAATAAAGAATTTCAGGCAGAGGAATCCCTGTATGAAAAGATGTAAGATAATAAAGAGGACAGCTTGTAAAGACAAGTGCTAGAAAACAGTGGAGACGTGGGCACAGGCATGAAGGCAGGGAATGAAAGATGCGGACAGAAGGCAGAGTGGGGCCAGGTCACTCTGGCTCAACTGTTTGGACATCTAAGATAAAATTTTATTAAGAACTGGATTCAATGCTGTCTGCTTGGCCAGTTAACCTTCAAGCAGAAAAATGACAGCCACCAAGGCTGTGTCTTGCCTGTGGAGGCAATAAAGTAGTAAGAGCATGGGCTCTGGACTGGAGATGCGCGTGTCATCCCTCATAGCTACTTAACCCCTGTACGCTTCGGTTTCATTAGCTCTAAAGGGGATTCATGATCCACCTGCCTCACAGAGTTGGTGTAAGTTTTACAAGCGGTAGTCTATTATGTAATTCATTTGCCGCAGTGCCTGGTATTTGGTAATTACACGATAACTGTTAGTTGCTTTTCTTACTCTGTTGTTGCTTCTCTTCCTGCCCTTGCCCTCCCCTCCACCCTTCTAATCATTATCATCATCATCATCACGAATTTCACAGAGCCCACAGTTCAGATTTTCTCCTTAATCCTGCTCTGACTAGATTATAAATAAGTTGTGTAGTTTGAGTGGACGGTAAACCTCAGCTCGTATGAATATCTCCTTGGCATTAGCAGCACGGAAAACAGATGAAAAACTTGATAAATCCCAAGTATTTTGCCTTCTCACACCAAATAACACTTTTACGAAACTCTAATGCCTTCTGCCTTCTGTGATACTCTAGTGTGGGGCATGTGCACTGTCTACTGCTCATTGCTTTACCATGATTTTCTTTTATTACGAACTATAGCAAAAGTCAGTTTAAGCTATTTTGAAAGGAATTTCTGGGGAGGAGAGCTGTTAATGTGGGCTTTTGCCATTACTCTTCCCTTTGCCTGAGAGAGAGAGAGAGAGAGCGCGAGCGGGAGTGAGGATGGGGGAGGGGAGGGGAGAGGAGGGGAGGGGAGGGGAGGGGAGGGGAGGGGAGGGGAGGGGAGGGGAGGGGAGGGGAGGGGAGGGGAGGGGAGGGAGGAGACGGGGAGAGAGGAGAGATTAATACAATTGGCTTCTTTCCTAAGTAATACTATAGCCTCTGTATTTAAACTGACAACACAGGCATCTCTCTTTAGCATTTTAATGAAATGATGTTGGACCAAGCCTTTCTGCTTTTCTGATGACAAGCCTTGGCTCATACTCAAAAACTCCAGTTTAGCTTTGACAAGATGAAGACACTTCTGAGATCCCAAGGACCCCCTGCAGCTTAATGCTCCCTTTTTCTTTTCATGAGAACATTTGGTGTGTGACTAGAACATAGTGTTTGGGCCCAACATAAAATGGTAGAAGGACAAGCTTTCCACCAGGCGCTCAGATCTCTTTCCAAAGGTGCACTCAGTATTTTTTCTTTCTATTTATATACCAGTGTCCATCATCCTAAAACCATTGCGCGAGTTACCTCTAAGACCTGACAAGCCAGCAGCTTGTGCCAGGCTCCCCAGTTTGGGCCAGCCCCAAGCAGTTGGCCTTATGGTGATTCAGGGAGGCAGCCAGGGGAAGGAGCTGGAGAAGGAGCTCAGCTGTTGATCAGAAATCCTTGAGCCTCATAGCCATGAAGCCATCCCCAAAGTCTCATTCTCTAATGCTCTTCATTAAGGCAAAAGAAAGCAAGAAAAAAGTTTGCCTGACTTTTCCTCCTTCCCTCACTTACCCACACTGCACACCTGGACTACTGCATTGGGTATCTTTTCCCTTTTAACAGCCTTTAATTGAACTATATGCCAGGCACTTAGTAAGGAGTTCCATAAGTGCTGCCCTGATCTTTGCATTAAATACCAGACCCCTTCATTTGCATTTTCGCAGATATATAACTGGAAGCTGGGGGTTTATACCAGAGTAACAACAATAACTGGGGTCTAGTTTATCCAGTCAAAACTCTTGTACCTTCTGCTGCTCTTCAGCATTTAACATTTCTTTGAATTGCCCCTAAAGAGACATGCGGCCTCCCTTAGAGATGTTTTTTAGTCACTTTAGCCTTTCAGGGATCACACTGAACAAACCAAATGATCTGTGGGGTTTTGGCAGAGGGCTACATGGTCACTTCAACCTGTACGTAACGTGGGGCTGCATGATGTGAGTGTTAAACCAGGCAGGGCAAGAGAAGCCGCTGACTCCCTTTTGGTCCCATGTCTAAATGTTCAGAAGGAGGCAGAACGAATCGATGGTGTCAGAAATCAAAGGAGTGGTTATTTTCCGACAGTAGGAAATGAAAGGGGCCCACAGAGCTTCCTGGGTGCTGGTCATGTTCCGATTTATGATCTGGTGGCGTGGGATTGTTCACTTGGTAAAAAATAAATCATTTAGTTACGTGACGTGCACTTTCTTCTATGTATGTTCTAATCCAATAAAAACATTTTAAAAAGTTGCATCAGGCTTAGAGCTTAGAGGGTTTTGAAGCAACTTCTTTGAATTATCTGACACTTTTACAATGTATTAAAATTCTCAGAGGGAAAAAAAGACAATAATAGTTTGTGAAAGAAAAAACATCTTAGAAAATTGCGCTCCATATCTTTCCATTTTTTGCTGGTGTTTCGTCTACTATGTTGGGCTTAGTGTGAAAATTTGAATCCCTGTCTGTTGTCATGGTTTTAAGTCCTCCCATTGAAATCCAAAAATAACGATTCTCCTTTTTTCCTTCTATATGACACCGATTATGATGAAAGTGGCTCATTTTTTAACTTCCCCGATCATTACAGTAATCACTGATGTATTTTATCACATACATAAAAGGCTTGTGCATTCGAATTGTGTTGGATTACCAGACCCTGCTAAAGTACATGTTATTGCCATAAGCATAAAAGAAGTTCCTACCCAAAAGGAAATTTTTCAGATAGTGAGACACTGTGATTCTGACTAGAAAACCTACAAACAAGGCAGTGAGTGTTTATATCGTTTCTGGGGGCACTACTATAGTAAGTTGTGAAAACAGCCTGCATTAATCGAATGCTTATTATAGACCAGACACTGTTTTAAGCATATTGCATTGGGTTGGCTCACTTATCAACCCTATGAAAGAGGTATCTTATTAACTTTCTTTTACAGATGAGGAAACTAAGGCACACATATGTTCTGTAACTTACCTAAGATTATACGGCCAGTAAGAGAGAGACTAGGACATAAACCTACTTAGGTTGGCTTCTGTCTTCTGGTGAAGGGCAAGTGGGTCATTCCCAAGGTTTCACTCCCTCACTATCCAGTACCTACAAAAGTCTGTTGGTATTTCAGGAGTAGTTTAAATGGAATGATAGTGAGGGCTTGACAGCCTTGGGATAAGACAATAGGGAGCCAATCTCATAAATTAAAGGGCAGTGACAATCATATGAAGAGTATTGAGTTCATTTGATGAAGAGGAGAGAATGGGGGATAATGCAAGAGGCAGGAAAGGGAATGATGTGACTTAGGGTAGTTTTGTAAAGGACTTGGATGCAGTAGGTGGGACTTGGGATGCAACTTCCTGCCAGTTAGTGCCCCCTGGGCAGGATCTATTTGCTGGGTCCAGTGCCAAACGGAATAGTGGATGGCCAAATATTGCAGTGGGCTCAGGGTTCCCCTAATCAATGTGGACCTTCATTTATTTTTATATTAGGGCCACAGTTCATGAAAAGCTGCTATCCATGTATGTTGTTAAATCAAGCTCTTAGCCTAGGATGACATTCTGGAGACCTTTTCCTCTCCACTGTAATGCTCATTCATCACAAAAGTGCCCCCAAAATCCAGCTTTCTGCCAGGTGGTGGTGATACTGAGCTCCTATCTCCATACCTTGCACATGGGCAGAAAAGTCTGTTGAATGAAATAAATGAACTATTATGTGATAGATTAATCAAATAAATGAATCAAGCCAATGCATCTGCTAACCATCACGCTTGAGAAATCTTGCATGTGTTTGCTACTCTTCCCTCAATTAGGATCCCACCCAAATCAGTAAAATCAGACACTTCTTAAAAGCACCCTTCAAAATGTGATGCAAATGTCAGGAACTTCAGGAAGGGTAGAAGGAAGACACTTCTTATATGTAGGGTCCCTACGTACTGCTCAGAACTACTGTAGAGACACTGATTCTCTCCCTGCTCCTGTGGTACAGGCAACCTTTTGAGTCCTGTGCCTTTGTTTTCAGATGAACTAATCACCATAAACTGGGGAACCATTAAGAAGCATGTAAGGACATCCTAAGCATTTGGAGGACAATGCCTGAGCCCTTTCCGCTTCAAGCTCATTTCTGTTGCTTCTTGCTCTGTTTTGTGTTGATGATGATCATCATAGGTAATATTTATCGAGTCCTAATTGCTTGTCAGGCACTGTGTGGAGAGCTTTACAAACATTTTCTCAGTTATGACAGAAGTCCTATGAGGTAGGCAGTAATAGTAATACTTTCTCTCATTTTTAGATGAGGAAATAGAAACTTAGCGAGATCCAGTAATGTGCTCAAGGCCACACACAACCGTTAAGCAGTGGAGTCAGTATTCGAGCCTACACCTTCCCGATCCCCAAGCTGGCAACCAAAGTGTTACACTTCATCTGCTGGTAACAAACCCATGTCTTGATCCCATCTCCAGTTCTCAGCTCTTCACATATTGGACTTGGTTAAAGCCTTGGCTTCAGTGATTTGGACTTTAGAACTCTTGCTCTGTGAGCACCTAGCCTCTGGCTTTGTAACCGTATTACCTGATCAAATGCAGGCCTGGCACCCCAAGTCATTTGGTTGGCATCACTTCCAGGCCTCCCCTGGTCTTCAGGCAAAGAAGAAATTAGACATACCTGGCTTAAGATACGCCCTCTAATAAGAATTTCTAAAATTTCAGTTGCTTGAGCTGATGGATGGAATAACATAGAAACTGCTTCTTCCCCTTTGTTTGCAAAGGTAGAGCTGGACTTGAAGAAATAGATGGAAAGCCAGAACCAACTTTGTATTCAGTTAGCCTCAGAATACACATGACCTGGGAGCTCCCTGTTTAGTTTCCCCTCCCTGCTTTTGCTGTGAATGTTTGCTGATGCTACAGCTTACAGAGTACAAATCTGCAGGGGCCTCGGAGCCCCTCTGGTACACTCTTTCCCATGATTAGGTAAATGTCAGTGGAAAATCACCATGTATTTAGTGTTTTAATAAAACCACAATATTGTTTATTTTGTGGCCTCGGTTCCCAAAGGGAAAGAAACAGCCACATTAAACTTTGCCCCTAAAACTCCAGCAGCTTCCTCCAGGATACTTATAAATGTTATTCTCCTGCCACCCAAGCTATGTTTTCACTAGAACATCCTCCACTGCTAATTCTAGTCGATAATCATAGGACCGGCCAGGGTCATTTTCAGGTTCGAGGAAAGAAATAGAATCCAGATTGTGTGTCACCAGAAACATAACTTTAATTCCTAACTTCCAGCTCCTTGATGACAAGGTCACCAAATGCCAAACTTAGATCGTGGAACAGTAATTCTACCAAGAACACACAGGCATGAAATCTATCTCGGCTTCTATTTTCCTGCCTAGCCCTCAAAGGGCTTCATCTCCACCTCCAACCTCAGTGTCAAGCACTGGCTTTGTGCATTGCACTGTCTGGGACGCTGACAAGCATCAAAGAGTGAGTGTCCCAGCTGTACATGACTTCACAGAGCCCATCAGATCCAAGTGGCTCTAAGATGTCATCGCAGGTGCTCTTGATACAGCTGTCCACTTGTGTTTGTAGCAAGTTGTCACATGGACAGTGGGATTTTTACAGGCCAGAAAGGCTTCTCTCTCATCTCTCCCTCGCCTGTTTGCTAATGCTTCTGTGTTTTTAAAAGAAATATGGACAAAATTATAGATACCTTAAAATGTAATTATACCCTATATTTGAAACAGCACAATTATATACATTAATTCTTATGCGTGACTATGATTAGCATCTTTTTAGAGAGTTCCTTTTTTAAGAAAGAAGAGAGAACTCAATGGCTTTAAATACTGGAGACCTCCTATGAGAAGAGAGTTTCCTCGCAGAAGACGAGAAAGGGAGGAAGAATCAAAACAGTGTTCTCCTACCTCACTTCTCTGACCACCCTGTCACGTGCAAATTGAAATGCATTTGGTACAGGTGTTAAGAACATTATAGGGTTTCTACATATATGATAGATGGGTATTTCCCAACCATGTGACTAAATATTACTATTTATCACTTAGTTATTAAACTATTATCATTCATGGTGCTTCCTGTTAAGTTCCGGGCCCTGCTTCATACAGTTATGTTTGTTTAATTTTTACCAAAACCTGTGTTTTCTTTACTATAAAAGTTTCCCTGGCTTTTGCACAAAAGATTTAAATGGAAGACCTAACCGTTTAGTTGCATAAAGGCATATAATTGATTTCTCCCATTTTATTGGGGTTCTTAGGCATGACCATGAGCAGGGACAGGGCACAAATTCACTCAGCAGTAAATAACTTGTCCACGTAATGGCTAAGGACTGAACCACAACAGATGCAAAGATTAGTGGCAGAAACCCATCTTATTTAGCACATGTGCTAGGGCAAAGAATGCTGAATACTAGCAAATAAAAAGAAAAACATTCATTGTAGCTACAAACATTCACTATCTTCCAGTGTTAAGGACATACAGCCGCCTCCCTATATTATCCAGAATAAATGCAAGGAACTGGAACATTCATTTGGAAAGGAAGAAATAGGTTCAGAGTTAGGAAATTGTCTCATGGCAGAAATCCCACTGAAGGAGCAGGGCCGGAGATGGTAAGAAGTCCTCTCACCTCTGCTTACCCTTCCTCATCCCCAAGTGGAAAGTGGTGGCAGAGCTCATCCTTGGGTTGAGAGCTGGACCTCCTCCCTTTTTTGAAGGAGCTTTTTAGTCTGCAAGAATGGCCATGGGTCTGTCTTCTGAGTGCAAACCAAGTACAAGCCGGCAAGATCCCTGCCTCCTTCACCCTCCTAGACTCACACTCTCCTTCCTCCTAGTGGGCTCCCCAAGGCAAAGCTGTCCTTTTCTCCTCTGTCTAGGAGGCCCCTCCAAAAGCCAATTGTCAGTAGATGTTACAGCTTGAGTTGGCTGCTTCCACTACATATGAGGGACACTTTATCATATATAACAGTTTCCTGTGTGACTGGTGCGATCTTTTAGCACCTTCCGTAGGTCCAGAGTTATTGTGCAGAAATGAAGGGGCTGAGCAGCAGAAGCAAAACACAGATGTCTCCATCTCTGTGCTCCATGCCCTACTTATCCTGCCACCCCAGTGCTCCAGGGACCTGGGTATGGGAACGTTGACCAGATCTGGGCACCTGACCTGAGTGGAAAAGGTGGGTAAAGATGGCAGCAATGTCCTCCCTCCTCCCGATCAGGTTCGAGGCTGCTTTCTCCAGCTCTGTCGTACGCCTGTCACAGAGACCCGAGTGGGTAGTTAAGGCAGCTACTGGCTATCCTTTGCTGTTCCCCGTAGAGCACTTCACAACTTCTCACCTCTGAGTTTATATATTATTTGCAGTCTCTGCCATTCTGTTTATTTCTTAACTATATCTTGCCTGTATTGCCCCTTGTGAGTTGTCTGGAAAAGCTAACTAACCTAAGAGGCTAACATTTGGGAGACGAGAAATCTCCAGGTGGTGCAGATGCTCTTAGAAGCAGGAACTCCCTGGCCCCAAAAAGGTAGATCGGGAGGAGGCTGGGAGCAGGAGCATAAGGCAGAGGGTCTCGGAAATGAAGGGATGGCTTTGGTGCAGAACAGCTTCCAAGTCTTGAGGATGAAGTTTTCAGCTGCTCTTCTGTCAGCCATGGAACCTCACTCGAACTTTCGCCCATTTCTTTTTCCTCTCTTTCCCCCTTTGCTTATCTTTCTTCTCTCACTCTCCTCCTGTCCCTCCATCTTTCTTTTTTCTCAAAATCTCTATCTTCTCCTCTTGAATATTCCCTGGATATTCTTACTTTAATCAAAGAAAATTACTTGTTTCAATTTTTTCCTTCCACGTGCCCACTGAGTTATAATGTTGGTGCATATTTTAGTTACTTTCACTCGCTGGTGAGAGAGAGCTTGAATTCATACCAGGCCAGAGGAGATAAAAAAAGTCAAATTCACTTTCCCAGCATTTCAGCAAAGAACTGGCCTATTGACCCAGTTGCCATTGCAATTTTTTTTTTTTTTTAAATATATCTTTATTGATTTCGGAGAGAGGAAGGGAGGAAGAGAGAGAGGAACATCAATGATGAGTCATTGATCAGCTGCCTCCTGCAGGCCCCCCAACTGGGGATCAAGCCCATAACCCAGGCATGTGCCCTGACCGGAAGTCGAACCCCGATCTCCTGGATCCTAGGTCGACGCTCAACCGCTGAGCCACGCCTGGCTGGGCTACCATTGCAATTCTTATAACACAAAGAGACACATGTGGATCAACAGACTTACAAAAGTTAAAATTTCAACGAGCAGGGATACATAGCAAATATAATTTTATTCCACTAATAAATTGGGTGGAATAGGACTTAGAATGCATTAAAAAATACTGTGAAGGACAGTAGACATTATATATACATTTATGCTCTATTGTATTAATAGGAAAAAATTGAGTAAGAGCAAATGCTAGTGTTTTATGTGAACAAAGAAAGAAAACCTGAGTGCGTTTTGGAATGAGTTTGAATCCACTCTCATTGCCAATTCCCAGCCCGCAGTTCTATGCTATTTCTATTAATAATTGCAGCAGATAACCCATGTAAAGAAGGCAAATTGTTTAAATGAAGCTGGCACTGTGTCCTCAAAGAGTGCAAGCCATCAAAATTAACTTAAAAGTTCTGTGAATCTTTTTCAGAAGCAAACATTTCTCGAACACCTGATCAGTTCTACTCAGGGACCGAATTTCCAGGAGAGAATGGAAGGGACGTGCCGCCCTGGCTGGGTAGCACTCCCTTTGCCCAAGTTCTTCCTTTCAGATCTCCACCTGCCCTTCCTTCGACAGATCTGTCTTTTGGGGGGTAGTCCTTTTAATGTATTTTCTTCATCATGACCTGCATTTGAATATAACTAACTCAGCGTGCTGCTCAATGCTGAGCACAGCAAGAAATCCCCATCAGCACCCCCTTGCACAAACTGCCTTCTACTTTTACTAAACCAAATGCCAAACTGGTTTCACAATGGAGATGTGGAACACAAAAGTTGGCTCCATCCTAATGTCCACCCGGTGGTTATGTGAATGGTTGTTTATAACTTGTGTTTGGCTTTCCAGCCAAGCACTGGTGTCGCCTAAAATTGCTACTGTGAGAAACCCAAAATGCTATTTTGTAAGGCCAGACTGTTCATCTGAGTTTTGGAAGACTGCTCTTCTTTCTGCAGAGCTTGCTACAGGAAGATAAACAACTGTACCCAGACAATGGGGAGCTAAGGAACAGTGGCTCTTTATTTGGTTACATATTACTGTGGGGATGGCAGTGACGGACCGTGTTCTAAACGCGGTTGCCTTCTTGTAGGGTAAAATATGTTAAATATCAGCAGTCTCCAGATCCCTCAGTTGACCTTCTGGGGATTTGTTACTCAGAAATTGATCAGCCCTTTATTTTTCCCATGATATCACATCAGGAGCATAATTTGGATATTGTTATCTATTGTTCTTATATTTTAATGTTAATTTAAGCAACTCTTCTGCCTTAAAATAATCAGTAATTGGTGCCTGATAGCTAAGAATCAGTGTCTCTATTTCCCCCCATAATTATTTGGCAGACAACATTTTGACTTCTAAAGAAGCCATATAAGATGAGTAATTGAATGCCTGAAGATATGTTAAATTTGTGTCCGAAGGCAGAATACAATTTTAAATAATTTATTTGACCTGCCTAGAATTATTAAATTTCAAATGAACAATTTAATAATACAATCTGTGCAGGGCAATAGTAATAATCCAATTTTTCCATTTAGCCTGAATTTTGAATCAAATATATAATTTATTCAGTGATAATAAATTTGTGTCTTAATCACATGAAATGATGTCAGGGATTGGCTGTCACCTTTGAAACCATCAGGAAATAGATATAGTGGCCTCATGGGAAATTCAATAATTCCCAGCAATGCAACCAGATGGAAATAGTAACTTAGGTCTGTCGCTGCTGCTGAGTTCCTCCTGGGCCTGCAGGGATTAGAAACAGAGGGCAGTGCTTAGGGAAAGCAAAATAAAAAGCTGTTTTGTGGAGACCTAAGGATCAGAGCCTAGGAGTCCTTGCAGAGAAGTAGCAAAGGGTATGTGGGAAATAAGGCCTCATGGAGTGAAAAGCATTCCTTAGTAAGTTGTGAGAGGATGTTCTGCCATCCTAACTAGTACAGAGTGGATCCCAAAGTCAGGCAGGGAAGCAGTGGCTGAGTCTGAACAGGAAAGTGCCTGGGAATAAAACTATAAAAGTTACCTGGAGCCTAGGAAGTGAGTACAATCTTACAAGTGACCTCTAATCCCTTCCTTAAGAGTCTGAGGGGAAGATTAAGGTGTTGATGGCTGGTAAGCGGAGTAAAAGTAAGTCACAAAGCTACAGCTTCTTAATTTCTTTTTGTCAGGATGGTGATGTCCTTACAGACTGATGCTTGAGAATCATACCTGCTTGCTGAGATTCCTACATGTTTATAATAAAGTGTTTAGATGTAAGTTGATATCTCCTGGGTACTTTCAATTGCATGTGTTAACCAGAAAGGTCTTTAATGGGAGAAATGCTTGAAAACACACACATGGGCCTTGAAAACCATTTTAAAGCATTGTCGTAGGGTGGTAATAGAAGCGCAGCTCTCTCCTTTCTAGAAGCAGCATATCCCCAGCAAGATTAGCTACCAGAAAAATCGTGTTTAAAATAAATGCTGTTTTTCCTCTGCCTCCTTTTTTAAAATCAGACCCATGTCTCAATGTTAAAGATCAAAGGGTTTTCCTGAGCCAGTGTTTGGGCAACTGTTTGGTATATTATCACTGGGACCTGAGATTTGCATATCTTTTAAAATTTAAGTGAAGCCAGTCTTTCCTCCCAATCTAAGAATTTTTCTGATAATCTAAAAATTTCCTGAATACTCTTTGTGCCTCAAACTTGGTGCCCACTTCTAAGACAGACTTTTCACTGCCTTGCTTATGTCAGGACAATGTATTGCATGAAAATGGCCTAAGAACGGTTCCACTCGATGCTGTCATCTGCTTCATAATGTACTGTGGCTTGGGAAGATAAGATTCTGCTAAAAGAGTACAGACTTGACTTAATCCCATAATCTGTAAAATGGGATTACTAGAAATGATGGCGAGGCCTATTAGTATTACACTCTGTTCTGGCATCACAATTTTTAAAAATATGTTTGTACTGATTTTAGAGAGAGGAAGGGAGAGAGAGAGAGAAACATCAATGATGAGAGTCATTGATCAGCTGCCTCCTGCACGCCCCCTACTGGGGATCGAGCCCTCAACCCCTGGCATGTGCCCTGACCGGGAATTGAACCATGACCTCCTGGTTCATGGGTTCACGCTCAACCACTGAGCCATGCCAGCTGGGCTGACATCACAAAATTCAGTGAGCTACTCACTGGGCCAATTCCAGAATATACATATTCTGGACATAAACCGAACATTGTGGAAGCCACATTAACTCTGACAGTCAAGCAGTTTGTGGTCATTTGGCAAGGGATCTATTGGAAGACATACACTGCATTTTCTAATGGAATTCTTTCCCTACTCCTACAACTGGAGACTTTGTTTTAAAAAAGACAGAAAGGGTGGAATTATGTTGAGAAGTTCTTTCTGCTCTGTAACTGCTGGAACATAATTTGCAATTCAGCTATGGACGTTTAAATTTATAAAGCCTTCACTGACACGTTCACTGTGATTAAGACCTCCTTCATATTATATTGCTAATAAATTATCTCAATCTTTTACACTTTTCTGACCAAATTTCCACAGCTTTTAGGATACAAATAATGTGCTTGGGGGGTCTGCTTAGGACTTACTCAAAACTGGGATTTGCAAGGAAGAAAATATCTCTGTATTGAAATAATTTATTTAATCCATTCAATTAAATGTCTAAAATTATAGGTCAGTTAAGATATACTGAGTAACCTCACTCTACAGAAAGTACTGTCAAAGGCACTGAAGGAAATTTCGACCCAGAGAAGAAGTAATCTTTGCCTTGGGAAAATTTACAATCTAGTTAGGGAAACCAGCCTCTCAGATAAGAAAAGCATTTAGTACTCGGCAGTATGAGACAAAGAAGCAATTGAAATGGGGTAGAGGGAGCCTATACGTAATAAAGAGATATAAACTGAACATAATTAAAAGACAGGTGAAATTAATCACAGAAGCCTTCATGGAAGAGGTGAATTTTGAATATAGTTTTGATAAAAGATTAGTGGAGAGAAATCTTAAATGAGATAAAAGCTTTCACAACTAGAGACGGCAAGTGAAAAGTTCTGAGCAGAGAACGGGAATTTTTGAAGCCCAAATAAACCCCCCACCCAGAGACACAGGCAAGCCCTTCCACCTGGCATATATTGGTCGGTTAATCAAAGAAGAACATTAAAGTCGGGAATCGTAAAATATGGAACTTATATATCTTAAACATTTTAACATAAAGCTTCTAACTGCACACTCAGTTGTTGTTGTTTTCCAATATGATGACAGTGTTTTTTCATAGAGATGAATTCTGTTGATTCTTTCTTCTTTCTAATGATTCTCTTGCATTAGCCACACCCACATGTAGTATTCTCAGTTTCCAGATTTGGTTTCTTAGAAGCGAGATGGGATGGGAACTCTGAGGCCTTTGCTCACTAGTATGAGTGTAGTCTCCTGTGGTTCTCATTCCCCCCTGAAAATGTTCTTAATGATCCCATCTACACAAGAATTGAAAGCTGATTTATTTTTTAGCACACCTTCAAAATATACTTTCCAAAACATCAATGTAATTTCCCTAATAACAACAATTCTCTTTATTTTCATATTCATATTTAATTGGTAATTTATTTTAATTCAATTATATAAGTGTTATAATAAGAACGACTGTATTAGTGGGTTTGGGAATGTACATAAGTGACTATTGGAAAGCAGTCAACTCATTTTATGGGAGTAGAAGTATGTGACTAATGATAACATGCTGAATCAGAGAATTCATTGTGTAGCAGGTCTCATTGTTTTTAGTTTAGAGATGAATGACATATTGTCAGTTAAGTAAAGATCAGTTAATAGAGAGCTATTGAAATAGCTATTGTATTAAAAATTATGAAGGCAGGCTCAAAGATGAGCCTAGATTTAGGAGTCAATTAAAAGTGACTCTAGAACTCTCAGTCGAAATAGCTGGAGGTCGTCATGTAACACCCATAACTCTAATCCCTAGTGATGATAAATAAAATGCCAAAAAGAGAAAGTTAAAGCAGCTACAATAAAAAAACAAGTTAAACATTTCTGTGGCCCAGACACATAAGAGAAATGCGAAATTGTGAATTAAGCCAAGCTAAAGCTACCAGCCTGCTGGGCTCAGGTCCAAACATTCTTTTAGTAGATTTTACACATTGAACATCTGGTTCAACATTACTGCAACAGAGAACTTAGACTATGTCTACATGGTAAAAATCACAAAGGATTATGGTGGATTTACGATCTTCAAAATATATCATTTCAGAGAAAATCCACAGGTTCCACCAAAAACTTGGGCAATCAGAGAAACGGTATCACATTCATGATTTTTGGCTAATTATTGAAAACAGCCAAAAAGTGTAATTTCTATTTTTGAACAAGATCCAGTCCACAGATCACCCTGACCAAAGGCCTCATTCTATGATGTCATTCTTACCCAAATTGGTCTCTGGAGGGGCACCTACAGGATTATTCCTAAAACCAATCTAATCCATGCCCCAAACTCAGGGGCACACTAACCACACCTGTGACCTTGGGGATGCTCCAATAAAAGTCATTGGGGAGGCGATCTTTCTCTAATAGGGGTGGCTTGGGCGTTTTCTGGAGGATTTCAAAGTGGTCTATCAAAGAGGTTATCATGAACTTGATTGTAAATGAAAATGTTTTTTAGCAGAGGAAAGACAAAATAAAAGTGTGACCACACTTAAAAAGATAAAGCATGCAATTGGATGCAAATGCAAAGTAATGTAATAACAATATAAAACTAGGGGGAGCTTGAGTTGTAAACCTTAACACTTTATGATCAACTTGCAGCCACTATGAACAAACCTTCTGAGGGGTGACTAATGAATCAGTGGGGGACATATGGGCTAACTCTTCTTATTCATGATTATAAATGCTCTTTGTCCTACCTGGCCCTTCTCCATTCGTTCATTCATTGACGAGGAGTTGAATGTTTGCTCTGACCCACAGTCTGTGCTTGAGTTTAGAGTAGACAAAGGTGAATTAGACCCTGTAAATGTCCTGAGAATATTTTGCCTTGTGTTTCTCTTTGGTAAAGAAATAATTGATGAAATGAAGAGAGAAGAGTTATCCAATCACTACCGCTGCTTGCTTGAAGTAGAACATTATTAGATTAACAGAGCAAAACAGACACAGAAATAGTATAATTATATAAACTCTTTTACAAATTAACAGTTACATGATGAATCAGGCCTTTTAAGAAGGGATCACTGAGGCATTTTTGTGCTAAGGGAGATTTCTTTAAAAGTATAAACCAAGTCAAGAAATGTTTAGAGAGCTGTTACAGACCCCCTTCAAGTGCTGCTCAGGCGCCCAGGTATCATACAGACCAGGCTAAGATGAGGCTCTGTCTTCAAAGAGCCCACAGTTTCCTAGGTGGGACAAGAGAAAAGGGGGAGATCAGGACAGCTCTCTGTACGTAACTCTTGCTCATTAATCTCCTAGTACTATTTGGTGAGGACAGGTGACATTCTCATGGTTCTAAATTTTCTCTCTCACACTGATCCTGGGGACTGCCTCTGTGCCCATCCTGAGGAGACCAGAGGCTTTTTTCAGCCTTGTGGGACTCCTCAGCTTTAAGTGGTCTTGGCTGGTCCCCTGTGTCCAAGGACACGGGGGTATCATGATTCCCTAAGGTCAAAGGGGCAAGCTCCTAGTCTCCTCATTTATGCCTCAGGGAAGAGTTGTGGGCAGAGGCTTCTAGCAGAGTTTCTGATTCATGGTGGTGATTCGTTAGCTCAGATGGCGCCCGTGGAAGCTATGGGAGGATGTCAGATAATAGAGCCTCCCGTGCAGAGGTGAACGGGCATCTGGGCTGTAATTCATCTCTGACTCCTCCTACCCCCTGGCTACCAGGTGATTTTTAAAAACTGCCAGCACTGACATTTCACAAGGGGGTGTAACCTTCCTCCTTGAGATCAAGCTTTCCTTATTTTCACATCTGGCACTGGCAGAGGCTCGGAACTCACAACACTATAGTAATATATTGAATGCTTCCCTTGTGTCAGACAATGAGCTAAATGCTTTATTTGCCTCATAAGAACCCTATGCATTAAATATTATAGTTATATCCATCTTATAAGACAATGAACATTGAGGCTCAGAGAGGTTAACCACTCGTCAGCTTTACAGATCTAGGGGTAAGTGTCATACTCGAACTCTGCTCTGGCTGACTCCGGAGACAGAACTCTTAAACCACCAAGCTATGCTGAATGATCTCTGGGAGAGTAAGACATTTTAGCACACATTCAATTTTTCATAACATTTTACCTTTGTTCTCAGAAGCATCTCTATGCATCGCGTGATCCAAGTTCAATCGTCTGCTCTCACAAAGCATACACACAGATATACACACTCACGCACGTGATGCAGTTTATGTCCATCGTCTCATTAACAGTAGGCTCAGTTATTTCTTATACCCAATTTCGTTTTTGGCTGGGCCTTTAAATGCTTTTTAAATGTGAAGAATTCCAGGAGCAGGATTTGTTTTCCCACAGATCAGAATAGGCAACTGCCAGGCTTCCGCACGGGCTCCACCCCCTCCCCCTCGAGTAACAGCAGTTGCATCAAAAGAATAGAAAAGTCAAAACATTGTACCCACGTGCAGCAGTGCGTAAAAGGTGCTTTTAAACAGACTTGGGAAAAAGGGCAAATTCAAAATAGTCGCTGCCTTTCTAGCGCCTCTTCATTGTGCGCCCTGGTTCGGAGCTGGAAGCTTGGGTCCTGTCCCACGTCCCCTTTCCCTCTCCCCTGAAACATCTCTATCAGCTCCCCACTCTCCCATCTGTCAGAAGGTCTTGTTCTCCTTTGAAATGATTTCTCAGCCAGCTGACCTCTGCAGATTTCATCAGTGTCACTCGCTTGCACACGCTGGGCCTCATTTTCACTAATCTGTGCAATGAGCAGGGAGCTGAGGCCTCAGAGACCCTGTTGCCTGCAAAGGACTAATCAGCTGCCCGCCGCGGCCCAGGAGGCGCCCGCTGCAGAGCTGCGCCCGCCCCCCTCCCGCCTCCCCCGGCGCCCCTCCCTCTGTCTCCCACGCCTGGGTTTTGATCTTGAGTAAGTGGTGTGACAGCCAACATCTCTAGCCCTGAGTCAGCCTCACACTGCCAAAAGCATGCACAGGAGCGTACAGCTATTTCCCCATTTATCTATTTCAAAATTAACATTTGATTACTGAAGGGTGTTTTTTTTTTGTGTGTGTGTGTGTGTGTGTTTTTAAAGTAAAGAAAAAGAAATATGTTTCCTCTAGTCCTGGCAGATCATTTGTTGTTTTTCTCACCCCTCCTGCTTCTCCCGGGTGTATTTGCAGAATGAGCGAAAGCTTATTTCTGGCAGAGATATTTCATGGCTTAGTTTCTCATCAAGATGATAAATCAGACTGGGTGCCTGAATAATTACATTCATGGAGCTGGACTGTAATTTTTTACTGCAGAATTCATGAGGCAGTGTTCTGACTCATTATATACAACAGTTTTCATAACTCATGCAAATATTGCATCCAACTTTTGGATAGATAAAAGGGTATTTTTAGGAATTTTCATCAATATTTAATAATGCAATTTGCACTACAAACAGAACATTGCAATAAAGAATTCAAGAGTGAATGAGCGCCATTAAGTCAGGTAGGGGCTCCATAGGCCTGGTTTCCATTTACAATACCTTGTCTCAAGGCACATGAATATATATTTTGATGTAGTCACAGTAGACATTACACTGTTCTTTTCTGCTGTAAAGGCAACAAATGTGGTCTTAGCCCTGGGTAGTGGGAGTACTGAATTCCATTCTAATTTTCATAACCAAATTGCTCTGTGAATTTGTAAAAATTAATTTCTTTTTAACAGAGAAAAGCGCCACCTGTCTTCTACTTTCTCTGAGATGCTTTTCTATAGCCTGCTTTGGCTTTGTCGGAGACATGTACCTGTGCTCCTAGGCCTCTGAACTCAAAGCATATGGATCCAGAGGTTCTGCTTACTCTTTACGCCTGCCGCTCCCCCAAAGGAAAAGATTCATGTACATCAGAACTACAGCAGTATTTTTTTTTAAAAAGAGAACTGTACAATTAAGGTGGAGGCTCAGGAGCAATCCTGAACCTCAAAGCAAAAGACCTGTGCTGCAACAGGGCATATGATTTAGCTCTCTGCTTCCTAGGAGTTAAGGGAAGAAATAGGATGTGCTGTGTAGCACTTATTGTATCAGCAAGGGCTTTGGGCAGGGATTGAATAATAATTTGAAAACAGAATTTCGTTTACAAACCCCAATTCAAAGTAAGGTCTACTGCTAACTAGTTGTGCAGCACTGGGCAAGTCATTTAATTTCTCTGGGCTTCAATTTTCTTCTCTGGAAAGCGGAACTGATAATGTATACTTCACAAGGGTTGATAAGAATTAAATAGATATGTTACATCTGTAAAGCCCACAGTACAATGCCTGGCATAGGGTGATATAAAGTATCAATAGGTTTTGATGCCAATATGTTCAAGGGGCTCAACATCTGGTGGAACAGATAAAATATCTGCATAGATAACCGTAATTTATGGTAAAATAACAATGTATTCTAAAAGAGGTAAAGATAAGAGACAATAGGAAGAGCTTCCAGCTGGGACCAGGGGCTTGGGGGAATCAATTATTGCTCTATGGGAGAGGTCCAAAGGGTAGAATTAAGAGAAAGCTAAGCAGCAAGAACCATTATAAATTGGTCCTTCAAGAAGCATTGGCCAATATGAGATTAAACATATGAGGATTTTATTAAGGGAAGTGCCTGTGAGTGAAAATGCAGAGAGAGGGAGGAGGCTGGGTGAACTGTCAGACCTTGATCCAAGACTAGCCCCAGGGAAGGAGAGAGGGAAGGAGGGTCCTAGACTGTTGTGCAGTCTAATGAAAACTCAGCAGAGCTGTCAGGGAGTCCTGCAGCCAAACTTGGCTGCTAGAGGAGTCTAGGCTTGGACCTGCCATAGCAGCCCTGCCTGCTCACCGACTGGCGGTAGCTGGTGGGGAGCCTGACCCCTGGGCAGGCTGGTGTTGGGTTTCGGGGGCAGCAGCTGAGGGCCTTGGTCAGTTGGTTACACTCTCAGTAGTTGGAGGTCTGTCAGGTGTGCTCTCATGGCCACCTCATCGGCACTGGCACAGAGGCTAGAAATCCTGGGTTGCTTTATCTAGAATTAACCTATCCTGCAGGGCAGCTGGGCTTGGCTATGGAGGTAGGAACAGACCTCGGTAAATCTGCACATCTGCCATTTGGTATCTCTGTGGCACTGGGCAAGAAATTTAATCTCCTGAAACCTGTCTCCTCACCTGTAATATGTACAGAATGACAGTAAGACCCTCATGGGGTTGTTGCAAGGAGTAAGACAAAAAGTACTTAGAACAGTGCCTGCCTAAGTTCTGCTACTTAGAACAGTAGTAAGCAGTCAATACATGTCATTATTGTTACTTAAACTTTTGTATTTCTAGTTTAAAGATTGCTGTTGTTCTGTGGTTTTACAAGGGCTCTCTGGAAACAAAGCCGAAAAGAGGGTTGGAAAGGGAAGACTCTTTCAGGTACCGTTTCCTGATCAAGTTTATTGAATATACCACTTTAAAAAAAGGAAAGTGCTAGAGAATGTTAACAGCAAAGAGACAACAAATATGTATCAGTGAAATTATCTTATGAATATTATGGACATACTTTGTTTTTATATTGATATTTTTTAAGGTTTGCCTGAGTCTGTTTACTTACTATGTGTATCTTTCTTTCAAAAAGGATTTAAGGAAGCTTACAAGATATGTAAAATCCATCATGGTATAAATTAAAATGAAAAGGAGTGAGAAAAGTATAAAAGGTGGAAGCATATCAGAGACTCAGGAGTGGGGATAACATGCATAGAGGAAAGTTTGAGACACTTGCCACACTGGAGCTAAACATTTGGCTCCAAACTTTTTAGGTAGAACTTAATTAGTTCCAAAGTCTGTCCAATGAAAATCTGCCATTTGCTTAGGAGAAACACACAATTATTTGGTACAAAACCCATCAGGTAAAAATCTACTATTTCCTTAGAATAGGCACAAGGATTATTTGATAGAAAAGTGGGGAACAATTTCTTCTGCAAGTCCAAATAAGGTACCTGTGGTGAGCTAACAAGTGTTTCAGCATCATCCTTGCCATAGACACTGCGAATTCTACACAACTATTTATGTTCTTAGAGGCAAGTTGTTTAGCATCTCTGCCTCTGATTCCTTATCTGTAAAATGGGAATAATATTAGTATGTCCTTCATAGAATTGTGAGGATTAGGTCAGTTCATGTACACGTAGTGCCAAGAACAGTGTCTGGCACATATAAACCATTTTATGAAGGTTTGCTGTTGCTGTCGCTGTTACTAGGAGCCTCGAGGAAGCTGTGACATTTCACCAAAGCAAAATGCATAGCTCTCTGTGAATGTGCATTTCTTCCACATCCTACACTTCATTTTCCACCTATGGGAAGGAATGGATTCTGTGCAGAAAAAGAAAAGACACCACTGAAATTTTTTGGCCCAGTTATCCCATTTCTAAGAATCTACCCCCCCACCTCAATCTAAAATATAGGAAAATTAACTGTACTTAGAGGTTAATTTATTGAGTTTGGGGTAAAAGAATAAAATGGGAAACAAACCCATGCCCTGCATAAAGTAGTGATTAAATAACTTATGCTGTGCTAACTGGCTGTACAGCCATTTAAATGATTAATGTGAAACTATAGCAACATTAAAATTCAAAAGTGTTTTACTCTCTACCTGGTTGTCTAGGCTGGGAACCTGGGAGTCGCGCTTTCCTTCTTCACTTTCCTTTCTCTCTGTATGTGACTCATTAGCAAGTATTATTGGTCTGCCGCCAAGATTTATGCCAAATATATCCACTCCCCTTTTACCCCATTGCCTCCATTATCTCCAGACAGACTATTCCAGCTGCTTCCTCGCTGGCCTCTCAGGGCAGCCAGAGTGAGCTTCAATAAACATAATTCAAAACATAACTTAAAAATCTTCAATTATTTCCCCACCAGCTCTGTAAGATGATCCTTATATACTCTTATCTGTCAGCTATTTCCATAACAATGCTACCCTAAAGCTCAGTGGCTTAAAACAACAATTATTGACTCTTACTCAGGCATCTGCAGATCAGCTGGAGGCCGGCTGACCCAGGTGGGGCTCAGCTGGCCTTGACTCCAAGCTGCGCGTTGGATCCCTGTCTGCTGTGCATGTCTCTCATCCTGTTACCGTGGGCTCCTCCAGACGTGTCCTTTTGACACAGTGATGGCCGTGCAATAGAGCGAGCCTGACTATGCAAGCAGATGTTAAGCTTCCTTTTGCATCGTATTTGGGAACGTCCAGAGAAATGACACGTTAAGGCAAAGTGAAGGCTGAGCAGACTACACTCAGCCACCACGGAGGCAAAGCGAGTCACCTGGCCAAGTCCCACAACAGTGACGTGGGCAAGCACATTGATCCACGGAAGGGAGCTGCAGGGAGGAAGCGAATAATTGGGGAGGAATCGCCTAAGAGTAATAATCTACCATGTACATCTTTCTAACCTCGCTTCAGTTATTCACCTGAAGCTAACCTCATTGGGTTTTTTCCCAGTTCTTCAAACAAGACAAGATCTTTCCTGCCTCGGGATATTTTCAAATGCAATTTCCTCAAGCTCTAAGTCTTCACGGGACTGTTCTTTCTAATTTTAGTTTAAATATCAATTCCTCAGAAAGGTCTTTCCTGGAGACATAAGTAGGAGGTAACCTGTAATTCTCTCAAGTATCCCTCTTCCTTCGTAGCATTTATATCAGTTTGTCTTTGTTTTCTTTTTAACCAGCTTTGAGGTCTGTTTTTCCTACTAGACAGGCTTTTCCTGCAATGTTCGCATTGTCTGAAGTGTTAACTTCCCTTTATACTCAATAACCAGGAGGAGGGGCGCAGGAGTATGATTCCGAAGCAGCCGAGAGGGCTCCCAGAGGTGCACACGCAGCTCCCATTCGCCTGTAGCCCAAGTCTGTCCCATTCGCAAGAGGGCTCTTGGCTGTGGTATGAGCTTTCTGCTCTGAGTGAGGCCCTTGCTTCCTCAGTTTACCAGTCTGACACATTAACCCCTTTTGCTCTGCTTCTTCTTTAAAAAAAAATTTTTTTTTATCCATTTCAGAGTGAGGAAGGGAGAGGGAGAGGGAGATAGATGAGAGTCCTTGATCAGCTAGCTGCCTCCTGTATGCCCCCTACCGGGGATCGAGCCCACAACCCAGGCATGTGCCCTGACCTGGAATGGGTCATGCCCTACTGGCTCATGGGTCGATGCTCAACCACTGAGCAACACTGGCTGGCTCTACTTCCTCTTCTGAATGCATTTCTTCTTAAGTTGTGAGACACTCCAAGTCCTCAACTAGACAGGAGCTAACCGCACTCAGCCAGCTGCCTCTCCTCTGCCCTCTGACCTGCTCTCCAGTCACATACACACTGGGTACTGGCAGAGCCACCACCACACAGCCAGGTCCGCTGTCAGCCACTACAGAACTCTTTCTTATGAGGGAAAACATTCTAGATGCTAGACTCAGTAGCCTGAAGTTTATACCAAAGGGTTCACTCAGCTCTAAATAAGTACAGTACTGATAATAATGAGTCTTCCAGGCTTCTCACTGGACATTATGTGACGGATGTAAGAATCAATCCATCAGACAGTGGCTCTATTACTTGTTAAAAGACAATGTCAAGCAGACTGGGGTGAGGTGACTGTCTAACTGGAGTGCTTTGGTTTCCAGTTGGCTGAATTGTATACAAACTCTCACTGACTGGAATGACCTGTCAACACTAAATTGAACTGCACATTTCACAAAGAGGCCCAAGATGAAATTTGGGGACAGAAACAACTATTGATTTTTTTCTTTGTAAGAGGAGTGAAACTGGCTATTGTATGGTTTCTACACACATGCATTTTTTGCTGAATATTTCTTGTGGGAGTATCCACAAGTATGCAAGGGTCATTAGAATAAGGGCTACATTTTTTAAAAGAAAGAAAGGCAACTTTGATAGCTGGCACATTTTTAGGAAACATGGAATTTGGGGGCACCAACCATTTATAGTCACACACTTTCCCACTCCTGTTGCCCCAATATCCCTCTCTTCATAGATGTATTTACCCCCAACAATGCATTTTAAAATCACTACCATACACTTGCTTTCTAGGCTCACACTTAATTTTCTTTCTTTTTTTTTTTTTTGAAGTTTCACAGCTTTTTGTTGTTGTATTTTTTAAAATTTTTATTGATTTCAGAGAGAGGAAGGGAGAGGGAGAGAGATAGAAACATTAATGATGAGAGAAAATCATTGATCAGCTGCCTCCTGCACACCTCTCAGTGGGGATCGAGCCCGAAACCCGGGCATGTGCCCTGACCCGGAATCGAACTGCAGTCTCCTGGATCCTAGATCGATGCTCAGTCGCTGAGCCATGCCTGCCGGGCCTCACATTTAATTTTTCAACGCTAACTTCCTATCCTTACTTATTTATTCAATTTTTTTAAAAAGAATTTGTAAAACCACTGTCACTAAAAATGTCTTGTTGCCTATTGTTTTAAGGCACTGTTGCCATCAAGAACTCTTTCGCAAATAAAGTTCCTCATCTGAATTACAGGACACAGAAAATGTCTTGAGTGACAGTTTTCTTAATTTTTTTGAGAGTGATATATAATTAGCACCATTCCAGTTGCACGCGAGAGATGTTAATTTATTACAAAGAAGGATGACAGAGTGACAGCCTCCGCCCACAGATGTCCACTTCCTAGTCCCTGGAGCCTTTTATTGCACATGGTAAAAGGGACTTGGCAGGGGTGACTAAGTTAAGGATCTTGAGATGGGGAGATTATCCTAGATTACCTGGGTGAGCTAGTAATCCCAAAGGTCCCTATAAGTCAAAGAAAGGTGCAGGAGGGTCCGAGTAAGACACAGATGCGAAGATGCTGTACTGTCGGCTCTGAAGAGGGAGGAAGGGACCATGAGCCAAGGAATGCAGGCAGCCTGTAGATGATGGAAAAGACAAGGAGATGAATTCTACCCTGGAGCCTCCAAAAGGAGCACAGCCCTGCTGACACCTTGATTTTAGCCCAGTGACACCCATTTCAAATCTCTGACTTCCAGGACTGTAAGATAATATATCTGTGTTGTTTCAAGCCACTAATTTTGTGCTAATTTGTTACAGTGACAACAAGAAACTAATCCAGATGCTTTAGGGCATTAGAGCTTAATTTTCTCCAGGAAACCTAATTAAGAAAGGTGACCACCAGAGTAAGCTAAGGCTTATAATGAAAATGAGGGACATCTCTTACTGCCATTGCTATTCAGATGGTCACTGAATGTGTCTCTGGAGAGAAACTTCTTTCTGGCAGGTTCTGTGTTTTAATTCTATTTGACTATTCCATATGGCACATTGAGAAGACTCCTTTTACTAATTGATTGTGATGAAGAAATCTTTTACTGACCTCCACAAATGGCTTCACAAGACCCTAAACTTGTCAATAGAAGAAATGTCTGTCTCTTCAAAGAAACTGGAAAAGATAGGCAAGGAAGAATTCTGGTATTTCATACACAAAACTGGTATTATCCTAATGTCATCATGCTCCTAGACTTTAAGCACATGCTTTGATGCCCAAAACACTAAACTGAAATATTCTGCAATATCTACAGAGTGTTTTCTTGGACTCAGCTAACCATTCAGAACCACAAGATTACTGTAGAAGATATTCAACATCATTTTCACTTAGAAGGACCTGAATGGGAAACCTAGCATCCCAGCAGATGTTTCTGGTCTTCGCAGAATTCTCTGCAGCACAGACCAGCTGCAGGCGGACAAGGTCTATATTGGGCGGGTTGCTCCAAAGCCTTATGCCTCCAAGAGCCAATACCTCTTGTAATAACAATAGAGGCACAGTTTCGAGGGTCCTCACACAGGACATGTCAGTGACAAATTTAGCACATTCAGAGAAGCGCCAATTTTTACCTCCTACTGTGTATTTTGTCGTTCATGTATGCACCTCCAATCCAGATGCAATTCGTTAGTCATGGGCCACACCTTACCATTAACAACACTGGTTAACAACAGCAGCTGACGAATTACCCTTCATCGATTAACTAAGCTTGAAAGTTTAAGGCAGGTCAAGTTCTTACGCAGAATGGAAAAGGTTTTGTTAACTCTTTACCCATAAATATGTTGGAAATGGTCCATTTCCCATGTATAACACTACATTATTGTTGTTACTGATTATTGTTTTATTCATACCTGCGATTTTTTAAGATGAACATTTCCGTAAAGTTTTGTGCTTTATATGCATCGGCTTGTTCACTCATCATGTGAGCCTTATAAGGAAGGTATAATCAATGCTCTCTTTTCATAAGAACACTGATACTCAGAGAGGTTGAGAAATTTGCTTAATCAGCTTGCTGTACTTGCATCCTTCTTGTTGCCAAATCAAGTTGTGGCCATTGTCACAGACACCTGTGTCTGCATCCAGGAGGACCGGGGCACCTTTCTTGGTCTACCAGAGACCCACACGCCTACTTCATTAGCCAAGCAGGGCATTTGCTGTGTAACAAATGTGCCTGTAAAACAAAGGATGAATTGGTACATGCTTAGTTTCTCAAACTCAAATGGAGTATCTTTAATGATTAAAAGAAAAGAAATAAAGGAGCCGGGGACACATGAACACTTCAGCAGGTTACAATGGTCTTTTCTGTTACATTCGGCAGTTGGTACAAGCATGCAGCTAGAATGCAGGCAGATTCTGAAGAGAGCTGGGCCTGTATCAAAAGCGGGCGGTGAATTCGTTGGGGAGAGTGGCCTGTAACTTCGTGTGGACAGGCAGGCTTCAGTGCGGAGGGAGCGAGGGTCGGGGTGGTCACTAATCACTTCCCTCACAAAAGAGGCCGCCTTGGCTTCTTGCTGACATCAACAGGAATACCAGATCCTTCCATAGACTGTCAGCTGATCCCTTTCACAGCGGGAGCACGACCGGTTCTCCTCACTTTTGAAATCTTGCCATCTTTACTGGCGGTTTGTCGGAGTTATAAATGATTGTCTGTTTAAATCAACAAGTGGTAAATCTCCCTTAGTTATAATTTGATTTAAATTAGCTTACCTTGAGAAGCAGATCTCCGCACGTGCAAATTACCATAAATAGCAGCCTTCTTTCATGATTTACATAATTAAATGAAAGAATATTAAGACATTACTGTGAAGTGGCATCCTATGATGCCTATTTTTTTTTTTTTTTTAAGTGAAAAAAAGTATCATGCTTTACTTCTTCCCTGTTGCCATTTTATACCAGAACAAACCTCATTAAGACCACTGTGGTCTTACAGATAGGTTTTCCTGCGATGCCATATCCCCAAATGCACAGCTTTCCTTGACACTTTTTAAAAACTGAAAAATGATGAAATTCCCAAACACATAAAGGCAAGGTATTACAGCATATCTGACTTATAAAATTACATACATAATAGGTATTTTGAAATCTGGGAAACTAAGAAAGACAAAGTGCTTCAATTAGTTGTACTTTGGAAAATATATTACACAACACTATTCTACTAAGCACCTTGGGGGGGAAGAGCTTTCCTTTGAAGAGTCCTCTTGGGATTTCAAAAACAGTTCTGCTTTGGGGGAGTGAGAGTTTTAAAATGTCACTGGAAAGGTGTGAGATTTAAGATGCAAAATCTTCATTGGCTTTGACAATGGAGAAATCAAATGGTGTAGTCAGATCCTATGAAGCGAGCCCTGGCTTTCAAACCAGAAGTCTGTGCAAAGAGGCACACCGTGCATCTTCTTATGACTTAGTCTTTCCATGGATTGTCAGAAAGCTGTTTTGTCAATTTTCACGTAGTGTAAAAAGAAAGCATTCTTTTGAAAGACTAAGAAATTACTTGGGCATCATCATCTCCTCTGGAGAAGGCACAGGGGCTAGAAAAGGCCTGTTCAGGAGGCATGTGCTGTCATAGTGGGAACACCTCGATGTGATGGCAGTTCTAAGTCCACTGCCAGGGAGGCTACCCCAGCAGTCATGGAACAGAAAGACCAAATGCCAATACTCAGGTCAACTTAAAACACACAGCAAGAAGCCAGGGGAAAGAAACAGGCAGGTTAGCACACCGAGGATAGAGTGCAAACCTGGGGCATGACCGCACTCCCTGAATCAAGTTTGTATGATGTTCATACATGGGATTGGCTCCTCAATTTATAGGCCCCAGTACAAAATGAAAATCTGGGTCTCTCGTTCAAAAAGCAGGGAAAAATGTACCACTAAAGGTACTAAAATATCCAGCTTTTTTTTCATTTGTGCATCTTCTCTTCTCATACACATGCCTCATTGCCTCATTGGACCTTTCATATAAAACACAAGTTCAAAGATAAAAATTATTACTAAGAATTTCAAAGGGGCAAAAATAGTGTGGAGGGTGTCAATGCGGGGTGAGGGGGAGACATCTGTAAAACTTTCAACAATAAAGATACATTTTAAAAAAAAGAATTTCAAGACAACAACAGGAGAGCATGGGGCCCTTCTGGGTCTGTTCCTATGTCCTATTTCTCTTCTACATCCGCTGGGTTTTTTTGTGTGTGTTTTTTTGCTGATGGCCTTAAACAAGTAGCAGAGGTTGGTGAAAGACTGAGAAAGGAATGGGAGAAATGTTCGGCTCTGATTCAGACACACTTATTTGGAAAGAACTCTTACACCTCTGTGCAGACAAACGATGGGCCTACTTGGGCCTAGTTGGATTACTTGGGTCTCGTGCTCATAGTAGGAGCAAGGCTAGAGATGTCATTTGGAATTAGTGTTCATGGAGAGCTTATTCAAAGCTATATACCAAATGAAGTGACATAGATATAGAGAAAAGAGAGAGTATAAATGAGAAAAAAAATGTTTGTTTTTCTCCCTAGATTGCAATCTTCGCAAGGGTTGGTCATGTGTTGTGATCTGTTGTTGCAATTTAAGCAATGAGCAAAGAGCCTCACGCATAATAGGTGTTAGATAACCGTTGGGAGAATGAATAAATAGGTAAGCAACAAGTTATTCAAACGTATTGTTGCTTTTCTCACGGGCTTTTCCTTAACTTCCTCTGATTCGGAGAGGCTTTACTTTTCCAGGAGAAATTAGACATCGGTGTGTTAGCGCGTGCTTATTAGAGGTGATTTTGTTTTCTTTCTGTAGGCGCTCAGCTGTTTTCCACGTCTTCTGTGATACTGATGAAGGCTATTTAGCATGAAATAACTCACTCAGATGTAGCTTCAGCCTTCTCTCACTCTGTGCCACTGTCATGGAAGATGTTGTAACATAACTGTGACGACGTATCCATTGCCTCTAGGAGAACCCTAAGCAATTTGCAGTGGCTCTTGGCTTTGCTGTGGAGATTTCATTCTTTGAAAAAACTGCCATCACTGTTTTTCAGTCCCTTTGGAAAGTGAAAAAAAAAAAACAAAACAGAACAACAGTATTTTTCAAAATGTGCTTTATGAACAAATATGCTTATAAGACCTCAAACTATTACACAAAGCGGAAGGGCGTTAGCATTCACTCTATCCCCCAACCCTAGGAAAACCCATAGCAGTTCCTGCCTTAGGAAATGCCTTTTAATTCCAGCCATGGCATTTGTAACTTGGCTAATTATGAAGTACGATTAAAAGATGATTAAGAACTTTTCCCTTCTTAGCCAGAACTCAGGAAGTGTTCTTTGTTCTCACCTATTTAATCATCTTTGCAGTCATTTCCAATCTAGCTTTGCTCCTTTTGACATATCCCAAAATAGCCTTTTTAATTCTGGCTGGAGATGTTCTTTCTTCTTATCTGATCTGGCACTCTCTTTTGCTTTATTGGCTGCTATCAAATAAGATACCCTTTCAAACCATCTAAAGTCACGGATGCCTCACTTTTGATGCTATAAATCCCTGAACGCCTGCTTGTCTTGGAGGAGTCTTCTGAGTAGGACCCAGGGTCCTAGAGTCTGCGTTTATGGGAATAAAAGGAATGGAGAGTTTTGTTGTTTTTTTTATTTTTGTTTTTCAATGCCCTGAAATGCTAATGAATAACATTCTAGTTCCTCCTTTCCATGCCCTGAGGCTTCGGCAGAGAGTTTTAAAGGAATGAAGATGTATGGCTGGAAATGGAAAGGGGAAGGCATCATCCTTTTAGACACCAGGCGAGAGCAGGAAGAGGTATTGAATGGTGCGCCGGCCATTGCTCCAGAGGTCCTAGAGTGAGGTGATGACTCTGTGGAGCTGTCATCAGCCTCTCAGGAACCAACCAAGCCTTTGCCTTTGAAACTCAGATAAGCCACAGTGACTATAAGGGCCCTCACTGTAATCATGATTAGGAGCACTGGCTCAGGAGCCACACTGCCTGGCTAAACTTACCCACAGCATAACCTTGACCAAGAGTCTTTGTGCCTTAGAAATGGCCATGAAAATACATCACTGAAAGATTGGGGTGAATATGTTTTAGTCAACATTTTCAAGCCACTAGTCCTACCAACCCCTTTCGCATAAATTCTCTACATAAGAATAGTTTGTAAATTCAAAGACACTTAAAATATATAAATTATTATACATTCTCTCAATTACACACAAAAAAACCTCTTTGCAGTTTTTATTACTATCAATTATTATCTGCATTTTAGTGATGAAAAAACATCAGAGAATAAAAGAGGTTAAGTGATTTGTCAAGGTCACATAGCTGGTAATTCTAGGCCACTAACCCACAGGGAGATTTCTGGTCCAGTGAGATTCTTATGACAACCCAGCTCCCAACAATCTGCTTTTAATCAAGTGCCAAAGGGACATTCAACTTCTTGGTTCTGCTATCAGACACCATCCTGCTGAATCTCAAAGAATTTGACTAGACTCGGGGCTTGGACTGTACATCGGCCACCTGTCCATCTTCTTCCCAAATCCTGGCCTCCTAGACTTCAGCTTCTCTGGCTTCCTAGCTGATGCCCTAGATCTGCTTTCTGATTTTACCAAATTTATAGGCCCAGCAAAAAGGATTTGCTTTTGTTCACTTGTGGTGACATTTCCCAACCGTTCTTGTTTCCTCTGTGCTGTTGGTGACTGTGCCCACCTCTTAGAGTGAGTCCAGCTCCTGGTGTGTTCAAGTCCCATAAAGTCAGTGGTTAGGAGTAAACTTGGAGCAGATCTGGATCTGTGTGTGTTTTTCCTCTGCAACACTTGGCTCATTTCTTTTTTTGTTTTATTTTTGACAGGGTCCTATTTCCTAGGTATGCAAAATAAAAATGAAAATTGAGGGGTGGGGTGGGATTTCTTTTGGCCGTTTGAGAATATGTGCTTGCAAAAGTATTACTTGCCATTATCAACAGGGACACACATGTCCCCTTGACCAGGATTGACACTCAGTCCAGGGTGTTAGGCTGGGAAAGCATGGTGCTGCTAGCTAGCCAAGGCCCCATGGGGAGAGGCTGCACTCTGAAGGAGTGGAACAAATTTGAAGGATAATTATATTACCTCACTCATTAAAGTGGAATTATGTGAGGGTGAACGTCAGACTACAGGACAGAATATCAGAAGAAAAGACACTTGGAGGAACTTTCCGGAGAGATGAGGCCTTAGTGAGGTTGATCAATGAAAACACCAATGTGTTAGGCTCAGATGTGGGTAAACACAGGGACATGTTAGAAAGTGTTGTTGAAATTGAATCAGAGAAGGTTTAAAATAAGAAGAGTTAAAGTTTAGATCATAGACTGGGATGTGTTTGTTTTGAAGAATTTCATATGTGATACCCAACTCCCCATCCTTAAGATGTATGAGAGAGCCCGGCTGGGCGTGGCTCAGCGGTTGAGCATCGACCTGGGATCCAGGCGATCAGGGTTCGATTTCCGGTCAGGGCACATGCCCGGTTGTGGGCTTGGTCGATGACTCTCTCATCATTGATGTTTCTGTCTCTCTCTCTCCCTCTCGTTTCCTCTCTCTGAAATCAATAAAAGATATATTTAAAAAAAACAAAAAAAGTATGAGAGAGTTCAAGTGCATCCTAGGAAAGGTTTTCCAGGTCTAGGAAGATCCCATATTGAAAGATGATGTGTTTTGTTTTTTTAATATATCTTTATTGATATCAGAGAGAGGAAGGGAGAGGGAGAGAGAGACAGAAACATTGATGAGAGAGTCATCGATTGGCTGCCTCCTGCATGCCCCCTGCTGGGGATCGAGCCCACAACCCGGGGCGTGTGCCCTGACGGGGAATCGAACCGTGATCTCCTGGATCATAGGTTGCTGTTCAACTGTTGAGCCATGCCAGCTGGGCTGGAAGATGATGCTTTAATTAAAAGAAAAAAACATTGTGGCCACAAAAGCTCCGTCTCAATAAACACTTCTAGTGTGCCACACAGTGCAAATTCCTTTCTATACATTCTTTTATTTAATAATTCTTGCTGACCTCTGAAACACCTCATTAGCCCATTTTCATAAGAAACTGATTTTCATGAGAGGTTGTTAGAGGCTCACTGTTGTTGAGGATACTCTGGAATTATAGTCATGTCATGATTATCCAAGGAGATTTTCAACCTCCCTTTCTAAAGATACACAATTTATCAAGCATTTGCCCTTTTCTATACAGATGGCCTTCTTTGGAATATTTCTAGAGCACACATACTGGCTTACTGGCTTTTATGGTGTGAGAATGTTGTTTTGAAGATCTGTACTTAAATAAAATTATTTTGGAGTCTTGCTGTGGTAGGAAATAATTCAATATAGAATTGGGCACACTCTTATCAAAAAATTTCTAACAGAGGCAGAACAGCCTGACAGTTAAGGATATAAATTCAAGAGCCAGATATCTGTGTTTGAATCCCATTTTGTTACTTATTAGCAGTTTGGCAAATAATTTAACTTCTCTGTGCCTTTGTTTCCTCTGTAAAAGGGAGATAGTAATGGAAGCCTACCTAGTAGGCTTGTTGAAAGGATTAAATGAATGAGGTTATTTAAACAGTTTGGAATCATGACTGACACCTAGTAAATACTCTAAATATTAGCCATTGTTTTTATTATTATTGACACAGACAGTTGCCATGTGTCTTATTCCTCTCTACAATATAATCATTGCGTTCTTCAGCTCAAATCTTTTCATAATTCTACATTCCATATAGAATAAATTGCAATCATTTTCACTTTTGATTAATTTGCCATGCTCTGTGAAAAGCACATGGTCTCATTTACTCCATACAGCCACCATATGAGGTTGGCAGCGTTATTAACACCATTTTATAGATGAGAAAAATGAGATTCGGGGAGATTTTAAAGCATGCCAAAGGTAATAAAGCTAGCAGTGGCAAATATTGAGCATAAACCCAGTTTTTTGTATCACTTTAATGCATTTTAATCACTGTGTTGTAATTTGTAACTGCCCTTCCTCCCGCCACCTGTTCACCAATGTCCTTCCGTCATTATGGCATCGCCTTGACCAGCCTGTTCTCACCCAGCTCCCCAGGAGCTCACACTGCGCTGCAGGAATACCAAAGGCCTGGCAGCATTCTGAGCTCCGCCCTGAGGCTGCTCTTGCCATTCACACCTACTCCAGTGCCCTTTCTGCTTCGCAAATTAGGAGAGTAGCCAGCTACCTGTTCTTCAAGAATCATATCATGTCACCTCTTGTTGGAGGTCTTCTCTTTTTAATACAAGAGTAAGCTGTTTTGCTGGCCTGAACTAATATCACCTGTTGCACAATGTCTATGTTTGTTTTCCTTTTTAAAAACATGTATTTTCCCCACTAGACACAGCCTTTCAAAAATAAGTAACTTTTACTTTTTATCTTCACTTCCCCACAACCCAGAACTGAGTCTTTTAGAAAGTAAGCAAGTCATAAAATTGCAAAGTAAATGAATTGCTGAATAAAATTTCAGATTATTTTTTAGAGCAGCACTGTCCAATAGGACTTTCTGTAATGCTGAAAATATCTGTCTGGTATGGCAGCCACTAGTCACATGTGCCTGTTGAAATCATAAAGCATGGCTGATGTAACTGCAGAACTATAATTTAAATTCTGTTTAGTTTTAAGTAATCTAAAGTGAAATAACTGCATGTGGCTAGTAGCATGTGGACAGCACAGTTGTAGAGTTAGAGCGGGGCAGGGTTTTATTGAAGGTTCGTAGTGAGCACTCCTTGTCCATACTCCTTAGTTATTTACTGTACCTTATACTCGGTCAAAGTCAGGAAGTTACATATGTTGGAAAACAGAGATTTTAAGATGACTGCAATGAGACAGCAACCCTCTTCTCTGAGTAGACACGACTCCCTCTGCTGAAGGGATAATGGCTCTTCAGAGGGGCAATCTAGGCTCTTAGAGCCACCCGTGTAACTACAACAGTAATTTTTGTAACAGGGTGAGCAATCGTCACAGTCTTCGGGTTCGTGGGAGATATTTGGGGCCTGAGTAAGATGTCATTGTTAGATGCTTTCAGGTTCTCTACAGAGCTAACAAGTGGGAAAAGACATCAGCCTCTTTTTTATCTGCTTTCCCTGGGTCCCTCTGGCATTATGCTCGTATATCTGTTTTCCATTTGTCTGAGTGCGCTGGCATTATTTGTTCATGTCCTGTTCTCTCCCCTCCATGAGGCGACTTCACTGAGGGCCAGGCTCTTTGTCCTGTGCATCTTTATTTCCCTAGGACTAACCATAGCACTTGACATGAGGAAGGGGGTCAATAAATGTGTGATGAATGAATGAATGAACGTTGAATGGAGGAACAAGTCAACCCCTCCGGGGACTGCAAGGCAGCTAGCACATCCATCATAGGAGAGCGAATGAACCAGAGGGAGAAGAGCCTGCAGCGGCGTCGCCCACCAGAGCGGGAGGCTGGCGGGAACAGAGCCCTGCCCTGCCGCAGGACAGTCGCCAAGGGGGGCGATTGCGCATCCCAGGCGGTCCGGGCGGCGAGGCTGAGCGGAGTTTCAGCAGAGCTGGCGGCAGCATGTCGCGGTCCACCCGAGGGAATTTGGATTTAGTGAACAGGAAGCAACGCTGTTTTAACACAGGACTGCTCTGGTCATCTCTGAGCTGGCCGGAGAGCCTGCCCAGCCTCCCGGGTTCTGAAATGAGCCTGACCAGTCGACGTGCAGTTCTCCTTTTCGCACGGTCTTGGTCTGAAAGGTCCCTGGGGGGAAACGTGAAAGTGATGAGCAGACCCCAGAAATGCCTACTGCGCGTGCCCCCACGCACGGCCCGCGAGGCTCGGCAGCAAGCTAAATGCGCAAATGGAGCATGAACAGGGATTCATCTCTATTTTGTTTAATTCAGTTCAATAAAAATGTAGTGAGTATCTACTTTATGGGGAGATACATGGATAATTAAGACACAGTCTCTCCCTTTAAAGAATTCAAAATCAGGTACAGCAGTAAGAATTGTAAATTAATAACTTGTAACACACTGTGATGAATGCAATAACAGAGGTGAGCTTTGGTGGCACAAAGGAGGAGACAGCGAGCTCTCCTTTTGTCTCTCATGAACGGGGTGTGGAAATTCTTTAGCTGTATGGGTCGGGGAGGGGTAGAGATGAAGGGAAGGGAAGGGAAGGGAAGGGAAGGGAAGGGAAGGGAAGGGAAGGGAAGGGAAGGGAAGGGAAGGGAAGGGAAGGGAAGGGAAGGGAAGGGAAGGGAAGGGAAGGGAAGGGAAGGGAAGGGAAGGGAAGGGCCCTCTGATTAGAAGCAAGAATGCAAGCAAAGACAAAAATGTGTGGCAGAGCCTGTAGGGAGTGTTGGGGGAGATGAGGCTGGCCCTCCCAGTGGGGGACCACTGAGGCGTTCATTTCACCAGAAGATTTCTCGGCCTTTCTGGAGTTTGTGAGATGATTCTTGCTATTATATATAGGATGGATTGATAAGAGGAAAACCTCTAAATAAGAAGGTCAGCTAGGAAGCTATTACAGCAATTTTAAGGTGAGAGGTTTTGAGTCCCAGTTAGAATTACGGCTGTGAAAATAAAGAGCAAGGCTTTCCAAGGTACATTCTAAAGAAGTGATTCCCAACCTCTTTTCTGTCTGGTAACTCCTGAGAAATAAAACATGCTGCCATCAGTAATAGTGATAGTACATACAGAAGTGTCTCTAGAAAAGACTGTGGGAATATAATTTGGAGAATCACCCCAGATGACTCTGGTCTACAAAGCACATTCTAATCACCCCACCAAAGATGATCCCTGTTCTAAAGAAGAGCAGAATTTTGTGAGGGCCAGGGAGTGGGAGAGATTGGGGCTAAAGATGTAAAAAATAAATGTTACCATTTACTGAGAACCTACAATGAGCCATGTTCTTGGCAGCCATGATTTAGTTTGATCTTCATGAAACAGTCCTACGGGGTAGGTATTAGCAAACTCGTTTTACCTAGGAGGAACCTAAAGTCCTGCTAGATCCTGAACCGTGCTCTAGCTCCCATTATTACTGGAGGCCATGCGTGGGTTTGAGCCAAGGACCATTTGATTGAAAAACCTGAGTTCTCTGTAGCCCACAACACTGCCTCTCTCTGGAACCTTTAGTGCTGTGACCTGAGGAAAACCTTAGCATCATAACAGAAGGTTGTCATTTATAGTAAAGAAGAAATTGCCCAAAGGAAAGGTTTCTGGACAAAGATGTCTAGCTAGTACTCTGATCAGCTGCCTCCTAGAGCTACCTTTTCCCTCCAGTATCATCACTAGAGCATAGCAAAGAATGATGAAGGATCATATGCTAATTTGCTAAAAGTATATGGGAAGGAAATGAGCGAGCCAGTCAGTCATTTCCCCCCCCCCCCCAACCAATACATATTTATTAGGCTAATATGTGTCAGGCACTTGGCGAAGTATAAAGGATAAAAAGGTATATTTATAGGCATTGCTCCTGCCCTCCAGAAACTCGTAGTTTTGTGCAGGTTAAAACATGTAAAATATAATTCTAGTGGAGGGTGCTAAGTGGTCAAGCAGAGATGTATGCATATGTGCACGGTCGTTTCTCCCCCCCCAATAATCACACATTTTTGTGTGTGTGAAAAATAAAATTTATTTTTCACCCCGCTGGTGTGGCTCAGTTGGTTGGAGCATTGTTCCATGCACTGAATGGTCCCGGGTTCGATTCCCTGTTGGGGTGCTTGTGGGAGGCAAACAATGGATGTATCTCTCTCACATCTCTCTCTTTTTCTCTCTCTCTGTGTGTGTGTCCCTTTCTCCCTCTCTAAAAGCAATAAAAAATATAATTTATTTTTTAATCTAAGTGTTCTTTGCATACAGTGAAATGCACAGATCTTGAGTGTTACAGTTTGATGAGTTTTGAAAAGTGCTCACTCCTGTGTGACACTCACACACCCTAGTCAGGATATAAAACATTCTTATCGCCCAGGAATCTCCCCGATATCCTTTCCTGATCTATTTCCCTGACCTGCCTCCCTCATCCCATCCAACCACTTTTCTGAGTTCTATTCGGAAGGCAGAATTCAAAAAACAAAACTTAATCCGCACCACTCACTGACAAACCGCTTTTGACACTACTGATCATTCTCTTTGTTACACCCCACACCTTGGCTTGACATTTAAAATTTTTTAAAATTTAATTACAATTGACATTCAATATTAGTTTCAGGTGTCCTGGCTCCCTCCTGTTCCTTAGCTGCACACTCTTCCTGGTGGCCCATACTTTTTCATTGTAACTGCTAATTCACTATGAAGAGTAACCTTTAAAAAACCTAGGTCATCCTGTTGAAACTTCATAACGGGGAGAAAATGGGCACTGTAATGCAAAGAGAGCAACCCTGTTTGGAGCTGCATAAGAATCTTGCCCTGGATTTGGCTTGTTCTGAGTGACAAATTTAGCTGATGTTTGTAACAGACTGAGTTACAGCTATAGGAAGAGGTAGGAGCAGATGGAGCGTCTCCCTTACTGTCACGAACCCAGAGGGTACAGCAAAGGGAATGACTAGCTCCTTTCTAGAGTTCGAGAGAGCCTTCCCCCAGCAAGTTACGTGGCAGTTGGTTCTTAAAATGAGTAGGATATTTGTCCAGCGGAAAAGTGAGAAAGGCATTCCAGGAGGAGGGGACAGCAGGGCAAAGACACAGGGAATGGAAAATATTTTAGGAAATGCAAGAAGTTCCATGAGGCAAGGGGTGAAAGGGGTGAGAGGATTACAAAGGGCTTTGTTTTCTCTTCTAAGTAGTAGGAATCTCATCCCCAAGTAGGGTGGTGGTGGTGGTGGCGGGGGGGGGGGGGGGGTATAAGAGAGTGGAGGGGGGTGGCATGGGCTGGGTGTTTCAGGAAAAACAACAACACACCAATGGGGAGACATTTGATTAGAGGAGGATGGTACCAGGAGAGCAGGATCAGACCCTGAAGTCAGAGCCTGAGTCCATCCCAACTGTCCCCTTCCCCTCCCCACTCCCAAGCACCCACACCCTCAGAGGGCTGTGTGACTTCTGAGGTCAGATGGGCATGGAGGAGCAGTTTAACCCAGCACTTGTTAGCCTGGAGAGTTCAAGGTTGAGGGCCGCACATCTGCCTATGAAATGAGTTAAAAACTCGGGGCCTTCCCCATAGCAACAAAATGAGTCCTTGACCCCTAAAGGGTTCTTGCATCCTTTGTTCTGCTTCTTATGTTGCCTGGAGGCTCTTCTTTTGACCTGCATAATTCCCCCAACTAGCTGGGGGCCTCATATAAACTGCGTGGCTGCTAATATTTCATTGTCATCTTTGGCTCGACTACATCTTTCAATCACTCCTCAGAGCAGATGTCACCTGAACAGGTTCTGTGCCTTGCATAAATGAGTTATGAGCCCTCATGATTTCAAGTGGGTTACCAAGCCCCTTCCCAGCAGAACCAGGCATCTGGTAACTCCAAAGAGTGAAAGGGACATGATGCATATGTGTGCAGCGACACGTGCCCCACAGTGCTTCCCAAGTACTGGCCACGTTTTCCCTCTCACAGGCGCCAAGTGCAAGGGGACCCGAGAACTGCTCTTTTCTCTTTAGTTCTTCCAATTTCTCTTTGCGAACCCATGGAAGGAAGAGGGATAGGTTTGTCTGAACGTTCACAGTATGTGTGATATACAGCTTCACACACATGCAGGCAGGTAACCACCAGTAGTTACAGGATAAAGTGAGAAATGCCACAAAGCTCAGCTTATAGGAGCGCTAAGAGGGAAACAAGACCTAGTAGCTGGATTACTCTCACATAGATCACGTTGCCTGAACAGTCGTGATTATGGAGAGTAACAATAAAGAATTTTGCTGGGAATTTCTAACAACTTGAATTTTTCTATATTTCAAAGTGTGAGAGACAGGCCACAAAATGTCAGGGAAAAGCAAGGCCGGCTGGCGAGTCTGGACGCTCAGGCAATGAGGACACCTCTGGAAATTCTATCACCTCATTTAGGTTCAAGGTCAGATTTTGATTGAGAATCTGGGCGGCTTTTAATAAAGCTGGATTTGAATCCTAGCTCTGGTGCTAACCTGTATGACTTTATGCTAGTCATCTGACCCTTTGTAGCAACGCAGATTCCACACTTGTATGAAGATAACACCTACTTCATGAGTGGTTGTGAGGCTTAAGTGAACAAACGTATAACCTTTGCAATGGCCTGTGTTGCATAGCAGGCCCTCAGTAAGTGCAACTTTGATTGTTTTTACAGTGTTAAACATCATCTTGGACATTTTACTTAACTTCATTTTCTGTTTTAAAAATTGAACTAATAATAGCTGTTCACTTTATGCAGTTTTTGTGGACATTAGATAACAGTGCATGCAAAGATACTTTGTAAAGTGGAAAATTGCAAATAGTCAGAAAGTGTGGGTATTATCATTATTTTGGAGGCACGTAGGCTGTCATAGTTACAGGAGTATTTGGGGAAAATCCACTTGAAGTAGAAACAGACTGTCACTGACCTGCAGAGGAACAACAGACGCGTTCACCAGTCAAGCGCAATCCCTGTCCACCTTTTGGTGTGAAAAGCTTCGAGGTGTCTCATACGTGTATAAGGTGGTTAGTATTTGGAAATAAAGATTGGGAGGCCCTCTCTTCTCTTCAACAGTGGTGTACACAAGGCGGAAACCTGCAGTTTTTACATTTTACAGCGACCGAGTTGTACTTGCTCCTGGAGCTTAAAGAGTTACCATGATTGCCAAAGCCCGTCTGATTGATAGCCAGCCAGAGCTCAGATTCCCGCAGGGTCTGCCAGTCGTCCTCGCTCTCCTTCCCTCCAAGCTGGCACTGTCAGGCCTGTCTCCATCCTCGCTGCCCCTTAGGCGGGGGTGGGTGGATTATGGGTCTCAGAAGTAGGCAGTGGATTAGCCCTTGACCAGTTATCAGGGACCTACTGTTTATCATTGGGGCTGCCCAAGTCCCGTTTCTCAGTTAAGTGTCAGCACTTTTCCCATCCCTGTGACCCCGGGTGGAAGTGAAGAGGGTCAGTGGATAAGAACTGTGTGGTTGGCATGGTCTGGCATCCACCCCTGCCAACTACCCCGTGCAGCTGTCTGACCGGGTTTCAACTATTTATCCCCTCTGATACTGGTTTACAGTACCTGTAATCGGGACTAACGATGTATCTGCTGAGCAAGATTTTTCTGAGAATTAGATGAAATAATAAGGTAGTTAAATTATCTTACAAAGAACACAGCATAGAGCAAATGCTAAACACAAATGTGCTTTCCTCCTTTCCCTTTGATTTCTGATAATTCATTACCAATTACTGTGCGGCATCATGTTTCTAGGCCACTCTTTTCTTTTCTAAAAAGTAAAGTTAAAGTCAGTGATCTAGAATTCCTGTAGGTCTAGAATCCCACTTTCGGGTGCTATAAGGAAGGAATAAGCATGTTGCTCTACACACGCTTAGGTCGGTGGGATGAAGTCATAAGGGAGGCTGAGAAGAGAGGGTTTGATCCCGCTGTTGCTGGAGAAGTAGGATTTTGATAAGCAAATAGGTATTGATAGAATGAGGAAAAACATACGGAGTCCAATGTTTTATTAAGTTTAATGAAAGTTGTTTGGCTAGGAAGCAGGCTCCCCCCTCTTGGGGAGGTGGTGGGCCCGGCACACAGCACGCTCAGTAGGCACAGGCCGGGGTGCAGCCGACTTCCCGGGAGCCCCCAGTTCCCGCTGGGCCGCAGCCTACACGAGAGCAGGGACGCAGCCCACTGTTGCCAGGGGTACTTGCTGAATGATGAACTATGGGTGAGTAAATGAGGGTCACTGATGCACCTAAAATATTAATCTGAGCATGGAATAGGATCCAGGAGAAGAGAACCTCGTGATCTTTTTCTAATAGCAATTCTCTTGGAACACTTCCCCAAGATACCCCAGAGCACTTTTGCAAATGCTGATTATTATTTTTTAAGCTTGTGGACAGCTTTTTCTTGCCTGTTGTACAGCTGTGAGTGTGGGAGCACAGTTCTCTGGGGACCTGAGCATATGTTTTCTCCCTGAGAAAATCTGGGAGAGAACCCCAAAGGACACGTTGTACTCCTCTCCCAGCCAAAAAAGGAAAATTTTGTCTGAAAAACTCCCTCGGTCAATGAGTAAAGCTGTAGGCTGAGAATAGAGCCTTGAAAACTTTTTGTGTGTTAGAATGGAGAGTGAATTAATGTATGAGTCAGAAGTCCTGTGTTCAGTTTTTGATCTTTCATCATAAGTATAGTATCATGAGCTCTCTGGGCTTCATTTCTTCCCCCATAAACAAGGAGACTAGGCCAATGGACATGGCAAGATACCTTCTAGCTCAATGCTCCCGGTTTATTGGTATTTCCCAGGATTTTAGATCTGGAAGAGCACTTAGATGTTTAAAAAAACATTTTAATGTGATGGAATGTGTGTTGTCAAATTTCAAAGTTATTTTGGTTTAATAACTTCATTTGTGTAGAAAGCATCTCAACACAACTGGAACAAGTATGGGTTTATATCTGTCCTTCCAAATTAGTCTTACTCACCTGTTTGGTTGATGGCATTTTTTTTAATTTTCAAAAAAGAAGTTACCCCTTTAAATATTACAGTTGTTGCTCCTCTAACATGTACTTCTGCGAAATTCAATGCTTGACTTATGTCAACTGTAAGTCAGATAACACAAATGGGCTGCCTAAAACAGAAAGTGATTTCTCATTAACTGAGTCTGAAGGTGGCCTCTACTAATTAGTTCTTGACTTTGAATCTTTGGGTACAATAGAATGCTCTGCTCTCTTTGAAAATATGTAATCCTGAACCCCATTCCAGGTCTATTAATTCAGAATCTGTAGGAAGTAGGGCCAAAGAATCTGTTTTGTTTTTTTTTAACAAACTTCCTTATGGACACTCACATTTGAGAATTGCTTTCTTCAATATGTGCCCAAATATTTTCAGCCTTTAATAATACTAGGCTAATAACAATTCTATCCTAAATGACTCTTTGGCTTTTGAAATGTTAAGGTAATGTATAATTCAGGGTGCATGTTTGAAAAGCATAACTGTATGATGCTAAAGGTAGTCACTATGTGTGGTATATAGACTCCTTCTCTTTGACCTTTGTTTAAGGAGCATCCTTAGTAAATATTCTTATTTTTATATTTACAATTGCATGTATTCTTGCTGTTGAAGAATTGTCCTCATAGTTCTACTTTGTTTTTTAAATATAAAAATATCAAGTGTATTATTCTAAAAAGTACTTTAGCAAATGGTGACTATAAAACTTATATCTCCTCTTTAGCATCAAAGAAGCTGACACACTCATATACTTGTAGAACAAAAACCCATGTAAGAGCCTGACATTTTCTAACTTGAAAACACCTTAGATCTCAAATAAATAGATAAATGAACAGGTGAATGGCTACCTGTTACTTGGACCAAGCTATTGAGTTACTCAGATGCATTTGAAAAGGGCACCCCTAACCGTGAGTAACCTAGAACTCCAGAGTGTGTCCGAAAGATGCCCTGTTCGCTGAGTGCTGCGGGTTCGGGTCAGGCCTCATGCACTGTCCATTCCTCTATGACTTCTCTGGCTGTTTCCAAGCAGCTTCAGGGAACTCCTGGGGATAACCATTCAGCTACTTTTCACCCTCCTGTCTTCAAGTTTTGAAGCCTTAAGTTTCTCATTGGACTTGTATTCCTCTTGTCTATATAGCTGCTTCTGGGGTCAGACCCCTCTGTTCCAGTAGCAAGATCAGTCAGTCCATTCCAGCCTCAAAGCTTCATCCCATGAGCGATAGAGAGAACTGAAGCTTCCTTTGAGTAAGGGTATGGGGTGTCTTGGGGTCCTGTGCTTACTCTGGCGTGGCACTCTGTCCGCCACTTGGCCCGTAGGATGCCCACAGACCTCTCAGTCATGCAAGCAGTGCTTCGTTAAGATTGGATGTGTTCCTTTCTATCCACAGACTGTGTCCCTATTGCAGTTTATTAAAACTGCCCTGCAGTGCACTATTCTTCCAGCTCCTATTCATGAATGGCTTGTTCTCAATGGAGCATTCAGGTGGGGATCAATAATCAGCCTCCTAGTTAGGGCAGGGGGAATCCATCGATGCCCGCATTCAGCTGTGGTTAAGAGGTCTCATCATTAAAGCAGCAGCAAGCTTCATAAGCCAGGCTTGCCGGCAGTGCTGGACATGCAGGATTAGAATCATCTCCACCAGGCTCTCTCTCATAAATGTTTTCCTTTGACTTTTGGCAGGATCTCCAACCTGAACATATGCCAGTTGACATGGGAAACTGAGGCCAGCAATTTAAGGATTTTCACATTTGCTTGCAGCGGTAAGATTTAAAGATATAACAATGAAGGACATTAAATATTACTGGGTTCTGACTTTTTTCTGGAGATATGAAACGGAAGCTGTTTAGATGTAATATTTTTTGACCCATACAGGTCTCTATTCAATTACCTTGCAAAACTACAGTAAACACAAGATAAATCCATAATCCATAAACACTGAATTTAGTATTGCTGGGATCAGTGAAAATAAGGAAACTAAGTAATATCAAGATTTCTTTATTTCTGCACTGTTCAACCAAGTGGGGGGAATGGATTCCATTTTGAACAATGAAAGTGTTTCTCTTCGGAAGAGAGATAAATATTAGAACACAAAGGGACACAAAGTTTAAGATCATTGGGGAGAAAAAAAGGAGAAGCAGTTTGTTTTCAATATCTTAAGGGGCAGTCATGCCCTTAATGTGGGTCCTGAGACTGGCTTCCTAAAACAACCAAATCTGTAGTCAATTAAGAGACTGGGTAAAAATTAAGAATAGCAGATGCTTAAGGTATGGTGATAATGGTGGCACACTGGACGCCTGCTGCCATCAGAAGCACAACCACATGATGTTTCTTAAAAAGAGAGTCATAATGGTGAAGATGTTAGCAGATAAATAGCAAATTGTGTTTCTGGAAGATTGTTTTGAAAATAAAAGTTTTCCACTCTATCTGTGTATTTACATACACAGGGTAGGACAAAAGTAGGTTTACAGTTGTGAGTACACAAAACACAGAGTTTATTCTTGCATTTTTATTTCTTAATTATTGTATTATTTTCCGTAGGAACAACTGTAAACTTGCTTTCGACATACCCTGTATGCATGCACACAGACATCTTAGATCTGATACCAAAATCTATTACTGAACAAAGTAATAATTAGCATTCTGTTTCTTATGGAAGAGAACAGAGTCGCTGGACACATTTCCAATCTGAAGTAGACAATGAACCATGCTGTGATTAACTGGAGTCAAACAAGAGCATCTAGGCTTTAGGTAGATTTTTTTTGGACTCTGAATTATTGAACTTAATAGACTAAATTCAGCAATAATGTCTATTGCATTCCCAACTTCAGGTTGAACCAGATCTTCTTAGTATGTTCAATTCTCTAAGGCCTACCATTTTAGTACATTTTTTACCTATGTTTTGGTCCCCATTTTCATGTGGCCTTAAAGTAGCAGATTCCTGGTACATTGAACAAATGTGACTTTTACTGAACGTATTTGTCCATTTCTGTATACCAGACATGGCTTTATATCTGTGAATTTTCAAAGGATGCATTTTGGCAAGTCAGCATTCATATTTAGTCTAAGTATACTCCTCTCAAATCTCCCAGCTGTTTTATTCCGTTATATTATTGTGGTAACTTTCAGTTTAACAGCTTGTAGTCACATAATCTATTTATGGGACAATGGAAGAATGATTGCGGAATAGCCTGGAAGATGCATTACTTAAACTGATGCCTGGAACCAACAGTACAACTTCACACTTTAATACATATAAAATAAATGAACGAACCATTATGTTTTCTTTTATCTCAATAGCACATTCCTCTTGAAAATTAAATTACTTTGCACTTGAGTTTTATTTCACGATTGAGATGTGCTTTCTAGGAACTACCACTAAACGATAGCTCCCATATGTAAGTCGTGGTTTTTCATATGTGCATGGAATTCAAGATAACATCCAAATTAGAGAGTCATTAAATCTCAGATATCAGAAGGGCCAGGGTTAAACTGAAAAGGACTTTTTAAAAACCTCAAGGCTGAGCAATTTGAGGAGGGAAAAAAAAGTAAGAGGAACATGCGTACAATTGGCCTTAATGAAACCACAAACCTCTGTGGGAGTGATCGATCTAATAACTTACTCCTGGACCACAAGAAGTCACAGTTTCATCTGAGCTCTGTATACTAAATTATACTTCTGTTATCAAGAGTGAAACCTTTCCAAAGTAACTCAATAGATCATGCTAAATTGATTTCTGTCATTAGAGCTATGAAAAGGTTTTCTTGAAACTAGGCTTGGAGCTCCTAATCTCTAGAGAATTAGACAACACCGAATGTTTTGCCTCTTCTGCAATATGAGAACACTCTTGACCAGATAGGCTTGTTTAAGAAAAAATACATTGATGCAAGCGACATAATAGAAAGAGCAATGATTTAGGAGTCAACGGACCTAAAGCCTAATCTTAAACCATAGCTGTTTAGATAAAGAAATATTTTTTCTTTCTTTTGTTGTTGTTTTTTGCTTTTATTTTTTTTTTATTTACCTCTGAGATCTTAAATAGTTAACAGTTAGGCCTTAGTTTTCAGTCTGTAAAATGAGGTTAATTATTCACTGTATTCCTCTGTAGAATTCTCCAAAAATAAAGTAATAAACAGGAAACACTTCAAGGAACTTAAAGTTACTACACAAAATCCAGCAGTGCTAGAAAGCTGATTTCTTATTAATAGCACTTGGCTGATTTGAAGGTTATGTCTAAAGAGCACCTTCATAGATCTTCATAGGTGTCTTTGCATTGGAAAAAAAGAAAGCTTGCAGTGCTCAGATACTTGGTTTTCTTCTTTAAATTATGATATCATCAAAAGTCTGTAGTTATAACTGTCTCTGATTTGTACCTGAACCTCTCTTGGTGTTTGTGCTCCCAAATTTCAGTGTCCTTGAATTATTCCAAAAGGAAAGCACGAGAGAAGGGAAGAGATGTTTATAATACAGCCTCTGTCGGCAAGACAGGAAAGAAAGCGTCTCTGGGGTTGATCCTTGAGGCGAATCATCATTTCTCAGGCCTCCCTCCCTCTAAGTGTTATCTTCCTCCCCGCCCCCTCCAGTCAGTCTCCTTTCTCCTCTCCTTCACACCTCAGACAGTCTGTTACTTGCTTACAATCCAATTTTTTCTAGCTATTGACTCACAGACCTCTGCTTCCATAAATCCTGCTTTAAGTGTTTGATCTCTAAGACAAATACACCCCCGTAGCCCTGAGTTTACTCTTGGACTTTGTTTCATTACAAATATTGTAGGCGATCAATATGAATTTGAAGGAGGGCGGGATGTCTTGGGTCAAAAAACACAATTTGCTCGAACACACCATAGTTCCATGTCTTTGCAAAGAACTGTGGGTCATGTGCCCTTTAAGAAGAAAGACGTAATTGTTGGAAAACATTACCTAGATACTAAACAGGAAATTCCAACAATTACACAAAATATTACAGAAAATCTTCCAGAGCTCCTGGTTCACGTTCTAGTGTTAGAAGCAATCAAGGACTATGAATAATGGATGACATTGAACACAGTGGTCCAAATTTTTATTCAGAGTGCTAGAGAGGATCATCAGCATGATGGACGTGGGTCAGAGAAATTGGCTGATATTTGAAATAGCAACCAAAAGTATCATCATTTGAGTTTTTTAGGGATAAAATCTGAACACCATCCAAAGTTCACCACTGTAGAGATGCTTACCTATATGCACTACCATCCCCTTTCCTGGTCCCAAGATCCCCAACTACATGGAAGCATCATTTGTATCTTTTCTGTCTAATAAAATCCAACCTCGTTTCTTTCAATTTATTCCCCAAGACAACAAAAATAGGTAATGGTCTCCTCAGGCTGAGTATGGTTCGTTTTGTCAAGTTAGAACCTAGCTGAAATTTTCCCTGCGTCACAATATTCTAAGACTTATCTGGGAGAATAACCAAAGAAAATTAATATTTAGGAATAAAGTTAAATATAGAAAATATTATCCTAGAATACTCCAGCCAGATTTCCATGTTTTTATAACTGACCCAATCAACCTGAAAATTGTAGATTTTAATCATCATAGCAAGCCATACTACTAACAACTAATGAGCCAATTTTCTTGGGCTCTGACTAATCTGGATACATCTATTATTTCCAGTGTTCCCAACTCAAAAGGTAATTTCTCTTTTTAATCATTGGACTCTACTTCTCTCAAAGTCAAAATTGAGGTGAGACATAATCAGCAAAGAGGGCTCCTTACGACTCTTCCCAGTGGTGGGATGATGAAATGACAGAAATTGATAGAAACTCAAGTAGGGCCTCTAAACTCTCAGCTGCCTTCGATAGCATTTCACTGAAGCTCCAGAAAACTGCAAGTATTTTGTATTCCAGTCACCCACTATCACTTTGAAGCTGATCAAAATAACCCATGACTAATAATAGGAACCAGAAAACCACCATATCAGCAATGGTCCCATCTATCACTCAGACATTTTTGGTGTAATAAAGTCAAAAGCGAATTTTCATCTGTTATTTTCAAGTTTTGCATCTAACAAAATGTCATTAGAGCACAGTGACTTATGGAAAATGGGATAGATTGAAAGCTTCTGATAAAAGGCAATATTTATATCACTGAAGGATTTTACTGAATTGAGGGGGGAGGGGAGAAATAGTTTTTAATAATGTGTTCTCTGGTGTCTTATCAACCATCTGCAAAAAAATTCTAATTAACTATATAAAGATATGTTATAAAAATACATTGTAAAGGCACAAATATCCTGGAAAAATATAAATTTTGTTTATTTGGGATTCTAGAGGGCAAGGAGAGATGAGGCACATAAGTTGTCTGAGCATACTGTGATTTCCTCCTAATATAAGGCAAGAAGACATGCTCTGACAGCCTGTCCCTCGGCCATGTACGTCAGCTTTTAGAATCTAGCTGCTAATATGGTGTACGTGTTTGGGGAGTGGGGAGGAATGAATGTCTGAAAAAGTAGGAAGTAAATACCATCAAAAATGAAACTTTTACAGGTTACTTGAAAAGGCAAGATCAACCAAATATCTCTTTCTTCAAGGAGTGACAATTATTGCTAAGATTAAATATATTTATTTTAGAGTTATTCAAGGATTTGCTTTACTTCTTGATATTTTTGTGTTGCTCAGTGAGCTATATTGGTGTATTGTCATGGCACCACCAGGACAGTGATTGCATATTAAGATCCCTCTGAAATCTTGATTTCATAAACAGGAGCTCTCTTAGAAAAAATAGACATCTCTAAATATTATGTTTCCATCTGAAAAATATAACTTTCTGTTTTCTCCTTCCCTGGTCATTCACATACCCATTTATTTGCTGACTCATTCACTGAACAAATATTATTGATCGTCTACTAGGCATTGTTAGGCATTATTTTGTGTACTGGGGATACTGAAGTAAACCCAACAGATAAAAATTGTTGCCTTCGTGGATTACCTTCTAGTGGAAGACATGAGTAATGAGCAAGACACAAATCTAAAATATATAGTGTCTGTATACTTTATACACCCATGTGTATTTTATATATGGATGAATGCTAAAGAGAAAAAATAGAGAAAGAGATATGAAATGTCACAGGGTGGGAGTGTTGAATTTTAGATAATGGCCTAGTAAAGCTTTTACATGTCAAAAACTTTTGAAAAAGGACTTGAAGGAAATGAGGCAGCAAGCCATGCATACGTACCTGGGGGGAGAGTTTTCTAGGCTGTGAGAAGAGTAGGAGAGATAGTAGGACATGAGGTCAGAGAGGCAATGCAGAGCCAGATCATGTAGATACCATGTGAAGCTTGGCTCTTACTCAGTGAAATGGGAAGCCTTTGGAGGGTTTTGACTAAAAAGGTGGCATGATTGGTGTGACTTATATTTTTATAGGGATTATTCTTGCTGCCATGTTGGGAGGTGACACAGGGTGGGAAGGGAAGGCATAGGTGGAGAGACTACTTAAGAGCATGCCGCAATAATTCTGGTAGGAGGGGAGAGGGGAGTCTTCTACTGACCTTGGCTGTGAGCACAGAGAACGTGTCTATAGTAACAGAAGAGAGATGGATAGGTGGGCAGATATGATAGTGAAAGCATGTGGAGGGTCTCTTTTGATTACCTATGAATATCCATTGTATCAGGCTACATGAGTATAAGTATTGAGTGGTTAACTTTAATGAGGGTTATGGTTTCACAAGGAAAGTGCACCAAAGCAAAACAGGAGCTAGCATATTATTGTAATGATTATCTGTGGAACTTAAGGTGGAAAGGAGGCAAGAGAAGATAACATGGGGGAGATATCTCAGGGAGATGTTTTAGGTCCTGGTGGGGTTGTAGAATTGTAGGATTTGGGGTTGGAAGGAGTGGACAGGAAAGATAAGAAGTCATTATCAAAGAAAAGAATATGGAATTGGATTTTGCAAGGACTGCAGTTATTGGTAACAAGAGAGCAACTATGGAAGTGAGTGGCTCAGAAACGACGGCTGATGAAATCTTTGCAAGAGAGGAAGTCCAGGAACTGAGAGGTCTGACTATTGGGAGGATCCTCCCATTGGGTATGGAAATGACTAAAAATTAAATAGTAGTGTTAGAGAGAGTGGTCATGAGCTATGCACCAAAATCTCCAATTAATGGAGGGGCAATGAACTGGTGGAGAATGGTGGCAGAAGGATCAGCAGGGGTAGAGGGTGGTATAGCTTGACGACATGGAAGTAGAAGCCGGGATTTTGTAGAGGAAGAAGGCAGAAGGGACTGGATGCAGTGATAAGAAACAAGAAGGACTCCTGCCGTACCTCCCGGCTCCTTGGCGATAGGGATCTATGAGGAAAGCTACTTCTTGGAAGGGCTTCTGTAGAATCTGTGTTATTGTGGAGAACCAGGTTTTAAGTAATGCAAAAAGTGAAAGGGAAGTTTCCAAAAGAAGTTGAGAATGAGTGAACTTACTGTGACTGATCTAAAGCCCCAGGGGGTTCAGAGAAATGGTTTCAGGGGGTGTGAGACCGGGATCGGAACAAGCAGTGAACAGAATCTTATGGAGATTGGAGAAGAAGAGAGAAGAGATGACAGTGACATGCAGAGGCTTATTCTGATAGTCCTGCAGATGGTGGTGGTGAGACTGTGAGTGCTGAGGTCAAGGAGAGTGTTTAGGGCAAGATTCAAGGGTTGTGAGGGAGATCTTTCCAAGAACATGAAGAGTTCTGAGGTTCCCACTCAACTATTGCTGAAGAGACAGTTGTCCTTCAGAAGAGTGGTATGACTCAGAACACACAGATACTCTCTTGACTTGATCCAAACTGGTCTTCAGCAAGGTGGTCTCATACTGAGTGGTCTGGCTCCCTCTGAACTCATCATTTCAGAACCCAATGGTCCATCTTTAATGGGAAGACTCCCTCCCCTTAAATGCATGTATCAGCAGAGCATTTTACTATTTGAGCATTTACTATTTTACATCAGATTCAGAGATACAGGCTCAACTGTGGAACTCACGGGTGCACTTTAATGGCCTTCTTCTGTGATCTTTGCTCTAGCTCTTTCCCACCAACCTACTTATAAACTCTTCCTCCTTTCCTTGTTTTCTCCCCCAGTCTGTCCCATTTCTTGATACAGTGGGTAGATGAACCTGTGTCCTACAAATTTATATTTTTTAGAAGTACTGTATTCTCGTACTCTGTGCGTTCTCTGACATACTGGTTCCCTCGCAGTTTTGCTTCTCTTGGATGCCATGCATTCTGAACTGAGCGAAGGTATGTGCTATGCACGTTCTAATGCCCCTCTCCTTTGTCCTGACCTTTTGTCTTCACAGAACTGACTTGAGAATTACAGCTGAATCGTAAATGACTCTTAACTTTTCATCCTTCCATTGAAAACATTCCTAAAACCAGCATTGTTCTGGGAGGGATGGTAATATCACGGTTTTTGGAGGCACTGCAGATGGTCAGTCACTCTGTGGAACTAAAATGCAAGTTGTAATTAAATCTAACTCCTCAGGCCCACTACCTGTGGAAAGTAAAGCTGCTTTCTGTTTGTGACCTTAGGAACAGCTATTCAGTTCTCTGAAAAAATAAAACATATTTACGTAAAATTTGAGTAGAATGGGATCACAATTAGAGACACAGAGCATCATACCATTGGGGTTGTTATGAATTACAAAATTGCTAATTTCTCTTTTTTCCCTACAATGTAGAGATATTTCAAGGGTTTTAAAGTGTAATATTTTTGTACTTTTTATGGGAAGCAAATACTATGAGTCAGTGAAGAACACATGATTTAGATGAATGAACTTTTCTTAACAGTTAAAATTATTCATTATTTATTCTCACTTGTACCACTGATTATTTCTAGTTAATCCTCACTCCAATAAAAGACTCAATCTTCCTGTTATATTCCCAATCTCCCTTAATGCTTCCCACCACCTGCACTTTCTGAGGCAGTGTGATAGAGAGAAGAGCATGGGATGTGGCATCAAAGGGCTGGTGTTTAAATTCTGGCTTTGCCACTTACCAGCTGTACAGTGTTGAGGAAGTTATATAAGTGCTATTATCCTCTGTTTTCTTATCACAGGGTTGCGGTGTTAACTGCTCTCAGGTATTTGAAAGAGCTCAGCCCACTATAACTTATAAAAAATAGCTGCTTAATAAATATGCTTTGTTTAAATAAATTGATAAATAAATAAATAAATTGATAGTGCTTTGTTTATCCTCTGGGCCTTGGTTTCAGCTTCAGGTGCTTGGTTAGTTTTGCTGTTTTGTGTTTCTCTGGCCTCCTTAATTGTTTATTTCTTTTTCTGCTCAAGCCTGCTTGCCTTTGCTCTCCTCTTGACCTGTAAGTGTGTGCCCTTTAGATCAGCTTTGTGGCTGGGAAGCAGAGGTGTCAGGAGTCTCTCATTTAGATAAAGAGGATCTGAAGGAAAGGTGCTAATGACGTGTATGACAAAACCAAATATTTATGGAGAGGAAGGGAAAGATAACATCATGGGAATCTAAGTGTCAGCCGATGGTATAAGATTTTCATTAATCAAACTTCTAGCAATGGCAGTGGGCATGTAGAACTAACAAGGGGTGAAAACTTGCCAAAGAACATTGACTATCTTTTCTAGAATCTGTGAATCCATCAATTTAATAAAATAAAACTCTATTATTTTTATGTAATCATGAATATATAATTTTATGACATGTATTTTATTTCCTAACATGTCTTCCTCAGCACACAGACATAGCACAGAACTAAGAAGACTGTTTAAGAATGTTAAAGAGCTAGGAAGACAGAAATTGATCAATGAGCAGATAGGCCCGGCCGGTGTGGCTCAGTGGTTGGGCCTCATCCCATGTACCAAGAGGTCCCTGGTTCAGTTCCTGGTCAAGGCACATGCCCAGGTTGAGAGCTTGATCCCTGGTGGGGGCGTGCAGGAGGCAGCAATCAACCTTTCTTTCTCATTGATGTTTCTCTCTCTCTCTCCTTCTCCCTTCCTCTCTCTCTAAAATCAATTCATTTTTTTTAAAATGAGCAGGTAGAACTCAGTACCACAATATTAAAAGGAGTCAATATTCTGATTGTTTCTTTTTTTAGAACATGAAAAACAAAGGGCAAGTGATTTGAAATTAACAGTTTCCTGTTTGGACCTTTTTTATTTTTTGCTGCATATTGTTAGAGTCTTCAATAATGTATCATTGAATTAAAAACCAAACTTAGTAATCACCATTCATAGTGATGAAATAATATACGATGAAACAGAAGAGACTCTTGAAACAGATATGTTTCCAAGCTTGGTTTCTTTATTGATACTGTATTTTCAAAACAATTGGGTATTCCATGTCATTAAAATTGCAGGGAGAAAAAGAGAACATATTCTGCCTGAGTGTGTGTGTTTGGATATCTTTTCACATCCATTAGAGGCTTTATCCGGTGCTGGGAGAAACTTCAATGAGGACATGATGAATGTCCATGTTAAATTGGTTCCCTTTTTAACTAAGTTCATTTAAATTTAACTTTGTAATTTTACTTCAGTAGACCATCTGACTCCAGATGTTGGATACACTTGTTCTTATTTCTGTTCCCACATAATTGTACCTGTAAAAGATTTATAGCTGCAGGAGACATTCTGAAACCTTTTAGAGCATTTTTGGCATATGTTTCATGGATGACTGGTAACATGAGCAATTAACATCCTAAAATGTTGTTCTGTTCCCCAGAATATTTTTAAGGGGATAAGTTACTTTTATTAGTTTGAACTTTAAACAAATAATCATCTTAAAGGAAACATATCATCAAAATAACTCAGTTGAAACGGAAGGCCAGCCCCCAAAGGAAATTTTTGAGAGTGAAAAAAACCATTGAGCCAAAAGAGCCCTTAACAAAGACACATAAATGAAAGGTGAGGATTGGCCTTTTGCTAAAATAAGCGCTCTAAGTAGAGTTCCTGTTCCTTCCGATTGACTCTGAGTCACTGTAATGTGTGTGTTGCACTGCATATATTATAGAATGATGGGCCATACCTCTGTGCTTGGGGAACATTGAAATCTGGCTTTCAGTGACAGAACTCATAAAAGAGAGCCACCCAAGCAGCTCTTACTTTGTAGGAGACCAAAGATGGAGATTCTCATAAGAGTATTAGTGTATTTAAGAAACATATAGCTGCCTTGGGGCCTAGAACTCAGCCTTTGTTGATAAACTAACTCTCTTTGCCATCACCTCCTGTCAGGCATTCTTAAAACAACAAAAAAAGATTACTCGTAATTATCCTTTCTTGTTACAAGAATTATTTGAATGCTTACAATCGTTCTGAATCTGACTTCTTGCTTTCTTAGTCAGAGCACATCTAATAACATACTTGATAGCTCACCTGGGACCTTGTCTAATGAAATTCCTAGTCTTCATCAAAATAACATATAACACTACAGCTAAACCCTTAGATGACATGCTGAAGGAAAACAGCAGCTACAAATCCACAGGATAAAGGAATCCATTTTTTTCCTCAAGTGAGAAATTATACGTCATGTGTTTGATATAGTTTAGTGTGTCTTAATATATATGAAATAGTCACCACTGCGGTAAACAAATTAGACCAAGTGTTTTCCCCCAGACCTGAGGAACCCAGCAATAAGCTCTAACTCGACTCGTTCACAGTCTTGCTTTGCCAGGACAGGTACCTGTGTGTGCTTTCAGGGTAGGGGTTGTGTAAAAATGACCGGTGTTTGACATTACTGTTTCTATGTGTTTTTGTTGCTTTGCGTACTAAATAAGACTAACATCATTTAAAAATAGCACCAACCATTAGAACCGGGCAAAAGCTGTTTGTCCATAATTGAAACAACAAGGAACTCAGTCTCTAGTGGTTTCTGTTATAACAAGATAAGGTCATAGAATGATTCTGTGATTCACAGAATTTTCAACTTAACTAAATTTTAAATAGAAAATCATGAAGACCTAGACAGAAAAACATCTGAAGCAGCAAATGGCACTGAGCACATAGAGTGTTATTAAATTGTGATGTTACTCAATGTATTTGTTTAGAGAGTCGCTATACTAATTAGGAAAGTACACTGAGAACATCCCATGTCTAGATAGAAGAGTGCCTAGTGACTGTTTGCCAATACCTTTCATTCTTGCTGGGAATTAAAAATAGATGTCTACCATGGAAATATAAATAGAAGAATTTGGAATATACATGGAGCTTTAAAATAGATCATACATTCCCCTGACCAGGTGGCTCAGTTGGTTAGAGCATCATCCCGATACAAGTGCCCGTCAATAGATGAGTGGATAAAAAAGCTGTGGGACATTTACACCAGGGAACACTATGCGGCTGTAAAGAAGAAGGATCTCTTACTCTTTGAGACAGCATGGGGGGAACCTGGAGAGTATTATGCTAAGCGAAGTAAGCCAGTCAGAGAAAGACAAGTATCACATGACCTTCACTCATATGTGGAATCTAGTGAACAAAATAAACTGATGAACAAAATAGGTCCAGAGACACAGAAGCATGGAACAGACTGAGGGATCTCAGAGAGAGGGTGGGTGGATGGGAAGAGATTAACCAAAGAATTTATATGCATAAATGCATAACCCATGGACACAGACAATAGTGCGGTAGAGGCCGGGGGGCGGGGCATGTAAAAGGGCCCAATGGGGGAAAAGGGGACATCTGTAATACTTTCAACAATAAAAATAAATAAATTAAAAAAGGATCAACCAATGAATACATAAATGGAACAACAAGTTGATGTTTCTTTCTCTCCCCCATTCCTCTCTCTCTAAAATTAATCAATAAATAAAAAATAAAATGAAGCCCGGCAGGTGTAGCTCAGTGGCTGAGCATCAACCCATGAACCAGGAGATCACAGTTTGATTCCTGGTCAGGGCACAGGCCTGGGTTGTGGGCTTGATCCTGGTAGGGGGCATGCTGGAGGCAGCCAATCAATGACTCTCTCATCATTGATGTTTCTATCTGTCTCTCCCTCTCCATTTTTCTCTCTGAAATCAATAAATATATATTTAAAAAATAAAATATAATAGATTATGCATTTTAAGTAATAGAAAAAAAGAAAAAGGAAATCAGTTTTGAAAAAAAAAGTGCATTGTGCTTTCAATTGCTCCTATAGGTCATTTATGATAAAATAAATTTTAATGATATAAAATTTTTATTTACCATAAGTCTTGGTTAAATTAGAACCTATGAGTTTATAATTACTTGGAAAATATGTTCAGAGCAAATGTCTAGAAAACTATATCTTTACTCTGTTTTTTTAAGAACATTATTTATTCATCCACTCACTCACTACTGATCATGCCCTGAATACTACGTGGGCAAGGCAAGTGGTGGAGCTTGAGAAACCTGAAGTGAATATCAGAGATGGATCTACTGACAGGGAGCTTCCATTTGAGTAAACAGTTATACAAGGAATGAATAAATCTTACAGGATAGGTCAAGGTGAAATTTAGTCCTTTATTCTTACTAAGGCCAATTTTCTAAGTAAAAATATTACTTTAAGCTGACTCTTTAGACACAGACACCAGTTTTTAAAAATTGTTTGCATATGAGAGATGCCCTGCAACAATATTGGTCAATGTTAAACCTTCTTATACCTTGGGAAATTGGTACCGATGCTATATGACTTAGGTAGAATAAATCGAGATAAAGTGTGTGAATTCTACCTTCACCTCCAAGTTGGCCTATGAGGGTAACGGGCTAGGGGAGGCCTCCCTTAAAATGAACACTAATTCTTTGTATTGTGCTTTAGTCTTTTTACTCCCTGGAATAGTACTGGCATGATTTGATATCCCTCATCTTCTTGAATGCAACAGGAATTCATTTCACTGGACTTACATAGTAAAGGGGCCTTTTGCTTCCACTTTCAAGTTTTCATAGACTCCAAGGACACTTGGGGGTTTCTCTTCAGTGTATAATCTAAACTCTCTCTTCTAATTTCCCAGCCCAATAAACACCTGTTCTAATTACTTTTAATCATTCTCTGCTGGAGATATTTGTGTGCTATTGGCTATGAACAGGTGTTCCATAATAATTGGGGGAAGTAACCTACTAGAGACTCCTTATTTGTGCTATTATGTACTAATAAATGCTATTTTGTCTATTTGTCTCATCACTTGAAAGCCTTTCTGCAATTTTTTCTAGATCCTCAAATTCCAAAAAAATAAACACACTGATTTTATATTATCTAGGCCCTAAGATAGCTTAGTGCAAGGGTTTTAATTTTTTTTCCTGTTTTATTTGATATTTCTGTCTAATGGTGCCCCATTTTACACAAAAACCTGCAGAGCTTCTGCTGCAGAGGGAACCACAATGGATTCATTCTTGATCATCAGGACTCTGCATGGATTTATTTGGAGTAATTGAACCAATTCTATTCCAATCCTATCGTGTGGACACATGAAGATGTGGTCTTTATATACAGAAAGATAGAGCCTTAGGACCATTGCTGTAAAAATCTTATTCCTAAGGGTTTCTAGTTAAAAGGCATAGAAATGCAGAAGGAAATATTTGACGATAGATTTTGGTCTTTTATTAACATTTTCTTTAACATATAAAAGCACATCCCTGATGTGTTCTCCCTGCAGGGTATAGAGACTCAAATTCTTTCTTTCACACACATGTATAATACCAAATATTTTTTTGCCAAGTGGAGCCCAATGCTTGCAAGGACCAGTTCCAAATTTGTTTGTGCTCTCCTCAGGGCTGCTGTGATTCCTATATCTGTTAGCATTATGGTAACGAACTGTATAAATCACATCGTTTTTCTGTGCCAGATGCAAGTCATAAATCTGAAAGAAATATTTGTTGTTAAAAAAACATAATGATCATTTTACTGATAGGGTTTAAATGGTAGAAACCATATGCTTCTTTATACAGGTTAAGCTATTGTAAAAAGAAATGAGTAAGTCAGGTACGAACTGCAATTTCAAACGCCAGTAGGGTATAGTAAGACAGGTTGCATTTTCTTTTGTGGTCCTATTGAAGTAAGATCCATTTTCAGTGGTAGCATTATTTCCTTCGATTTAAAGACATGACTTGGCAGGTATCTGCAATATGAAATACTTCAATACGGAGAAAAGAGGCATTAATGGAGATAGGTATTGCTCCAGTGAGTGTCCTGGGACACAAGTCTCAGGAGATGTTGGTCAGCACAATGACCCCTTGGTCATGTAAGTTTGAGGAACACCGCACGCACCTGCTGTGTCCCGCATGCTCCACAGCCTGGGGGTCTGGGAAACGCTGCACACTCATCTAGAATCGCAGTGCACAGCAGCACACAGTGGCAGGTTCGATGCTCTGAGAAATGCTACAGTTTAACCTTTTTTAACCTAGCGGTTCCCAAACTTATTGGACTCCTTTTCTTTCTGTCACAATTTGTAACATGCCGTGGAATTACGATTCTGTGGAAAACACTTTAGAAAACACTGGTCTTGGTGGTATTATCCTTTAACTGTAATAAATGAATTTATTTATTAATTAAAATAAATAGATTTTATTTTAAAGGAGAGCTATACGATTGAGGAAAGATGCTGGATGTGACATTAGAAAACAGACATTAGATTCCTGCCTGCTCTTTGCTAAATAATATGACCTTGGGGATATCATTTAAGCTTGCTGTGAAATGGGAATAGTGGTATCATCTCTAACTTACAGGGGACTATTGGCTCCAAATTCTTTCATTTATGGTATTATTAGATCATAAAGCACTCATTTATGGCATTATTATTATTATTATTACCGTCATCATCCCATCATCATCATCAATATTATTAACTCTAAGACCCATGCCTTAGAAGTAATAAAGAAAATTTTCCTTACCCTACTGGAGCCCTTTGTGATTTCCTAAGCTTGCTTCCCAGCCCTCTCTGAGAATTGTGCATTGACCATAAGCACTTGGCTCTACAGGAAACAACTTCCTGGGAAGAAATACAATGGGGCAGATGGTACTCTTCTGAATCAACTTCTGTCCTATTGTGTGGTCAAGGCCACTATGCTCAGTCTTGTCCAAGTCCATCAGTAACTAAAATGGTTCAAGAGTGTTTCTCAGAGAATTTTCTATAAAGGTGTCTATTCTTGTCTGTGGGAGCTCTAAGGCTCTCAGATTTTTGTGACCAAACCAGTTGACCTTTCCAATGATTAGATAATACAAACAGTCTGAGGTCTTAGTGGTAACTGAGGGGACACCCACAGAAAGTTTCTCTTACTTTCGTGCACCTTCAAATGATATAATGCCCCCAAAGCATCCTGTTTGATGGCTTGGAGCCCATCACTGTAAGGGGCCCATGCAGCTCTATCTGAAAGGGGCACTCCTGTGGTGAGTTGATGTGCTTCGGACGTGATTTCACAGGCGTTCCTCAGTGCCAGGCTTTTATCAGAGTGAGGACATGGAATAAAAATGCAGTGTGCAGCTACTCTTTGATTTTAGCATTAAACCCTATTCCCTCTCCTCGCCCTCTTTACCCCACTCTCCAAGGAATCTCCTCCTTGGGAGACCAAACCATTTCCCCTGCTGTGGGGAGAACTCTTCGCTGGGCTAGGATCCTACAGCAGAAGAGGAGGGGCGCGCACACTTCGCTTGGGGCCCCTGTTTACTTGCACGATGACCACAGACTATCACTTCCTTGGGATGTGTTTGTTTGCTTGTTGTCTGTGGTCACCCAGGGAGTATTTTTCTTTCTTTGGCATCTCATCAGGCCAGGGGTTCGTCTGGGAAAAGCAAATTAGTTGTGCCTCCTTTGATATAAAACATGCATGGGTTTTAATGAGGCGGATGGAAGGGCAAAAAGATTGAGACAGAAACCCAGTGAGCTGGGTCTCCCACGTGGCAGGTCAGATTTTTCAGTTTGTCTGTGCCTGGAAATGCTAAGGCAGAGCAGAGAGACAGGAAGAAAATGTGTAAAATGCTGGAAAAGAAAGAAGATACATTTCCTCTCGAAGTTATGTTGCTCCCCCCCATCTCTGTTCCTACTCCAGCCCCCCACAGGCCCGAGGTAATGTCTCAAAATCCAGATGAACATTGATAAGATGTGAAGACAGCTACATACTTTCTGAAACATATGTACATGCTCTAGTTGCTTGCTGTCTGTAAAAATGCAAAATTTTTAAGACACAAAGAAAAGCTTAGGAGAGTAGTGAATGACGTCCCTTGGAGGACTACCAAGAACTGTGAGATGCTACCACCCCTCCTCCGTCCTCACCGTCCCCCCGACATCTCAGCGCTGGGCGGCGCGGGGGTAGGGCTGCTGAACTGCAGGGGGGCAGTCTCGCCTGGGAAGCCCCCGCCGCTGAGACCTCTCGGGAAGCAAGTCAGCGCGGCCAATCCCCTGGATCACGGACAGTGGTCCTTTCTACAGATATCACAGAACCAACAACCTCCAAATGGATTAGACTCTGTTTGGGGCTCAAAACAGGATTTGTCCCAACCTTGGTGGAAAGGAAATTTAACTTGTTTTTCTTTGAGAACATAGATGAAACTTGTAGGAAAGTTTCTCGTACTTTTTTTCACCTTTAAATGCTCTAACACAGCCAAAGTGTTTTGTATGTTGGCTTGGAACCCATGTAACTGTATCTGAAAGTGAGAAGCTCCTATGACGTGAATACCTGGCAGCAGTAGTTTGCTATTCTGAAGAGATACCCAGGCTTATGAGGTTCGGGCATCGCTTTTTCTACTACCTCATTCTAGGCCTCTCTTTCGAGGATAGTGGCTGTTTATGTGTGAGGCATTTTGTAAGATGGGTCTTAAACTTCCTCTTTAAAATCTTTGATTTCTGAGGCTTTTGTCATATAGTTAGGTATTACTATTTTATTATATTAAATTAAATTTAATAAAATAATAAACTATAATTTTATTTAGAGGGATTCCCTTCAAATGAATATTTCCAAGCACAATTTGAGCATAATACCAGTTGAAACACGTTCTGCCTCCCCTTCTAATGTTGCTTAGTGCCTAAATGGTTTCAAATCCAAATCTCGGCTCCTTGCTGTATCTTCATCATGAACATAATTCTCTCTCTCCTTCTCTTCCCGCTGTTCAGCAATCCTACATTCCCCCACAGGGGTCCCAGATTGCCCACTAACCACATCTTTCTGGTTGGTTGGATGGATGGAGTTGCGGGCTGGGCATAAGGCTAGCTGGCAGCATTGCCACTGTGGACAGTAGGGACAGTTTTGTCATTGCCCCTTAAGGTCTGGCATGTGGATGTGAGTGAATCACGCTGGCCCCCATTCCAAGGCCACCCACAAAAATGCTTCCTGTGTGATCTGTTCTCAATGCCCTCTGTTGATTCACATGCACAAAGGAAATGAACAGTTTAGACTTCAAAACAGTACAGTTGAAAATGCCTCTGACATCAAGACATGTCTTAGGTGACTAAAAGATATCTCAGTGTTTCTGTCGAAACAAGGATTATAATTATAAATAACCCTATAACTTATCTCATAAACCGTCTGTGTAAGCACAAGGCATTGCATTCATTCAGACAATCATGAAAGGTGTGAAAAGTATCAATGGCTTCCTTTGATTCTTTTAAATGCCCACCCCCGCCGCCAGCAATGACACACGGGCTCAGTGGGGTGATGCTCCAGGGAACTGACTGCTGAGCCCTAAACGATGTCTTCCCCTTTAAGAGGAGAGCTGTGCATTCACAAAATCATTAACGGACCCAAAAGATTCAATAGCAATTTCAGACAGGTTAATGCCCTCATAGGCCACAGCTGGCAGAGTAGTCAATGTCCACTCCATGAGCCATACAGACTTGATTCTTACATCCTCTGTCTTTACAACACAGAGATAAGCAGAGAGAGTAGGGACAAAATGTACTTCTCTGAATAAATATGACTTATAAATATGGGTCAACAAAACTACAAAAGAGCAATTTATGCTTAGGCTGGGGAATTTAAGAAGGGGGGATACGTTTTATTAAAAGCTAATAGTTTTCTGATTCAGTCTCTCCTCCCCCTTTTTTATTTTATATATAAAACACACACAGAGTTAGTGAGCACACAAAAAAGGTGAAGTGACTTGGCTTTGCCTGAGAGGCAAATGTGCTGAAAAGATCATGTGACCTCACTTGAGAGGAAAAAAACAACTCTAAAACTAACCTCTTTAAGTTACGAGTTGGTCTGAGCATCTCTTGGGAGAATTGTGTCTTCCAAATTAAAATGATTCAGTTAGAAAAACTGAAAATCTGAGTGATCAAATGTAAGTCCTTTTTGCTTTGGTGAGAAGTTTGAATTTTTAAGATGTGAAAAATTATTTTTAACACTAGGCCATCAGTATTCGTCGAAAACTTAATGAGCTATTTGTAAAGCGTGGGTAACATGATTCACTTATTATTTGTGAATGGATCCTTCCAGGGTTTGTAAGGTACTCAAAAAAAATGGACTTGCTCCACAAAAATTTTCTGAGCCTTATGTATCAAACACAGGGCTAAGTGCTGAGATATAGTGGTAAATCGCTCTTGATAAGCTATACATAAACTATAATCTATAATTACCAATTGTGACCATGCTGTTCCTTCTTCGGTATTTTAGACAGTATCACTTCCTTCTTAATTAGACTCTTAATGCCTTTGCTCAGCTTTTTTCACAGACAGTGCAAATGTAAGTTTGAATCAGGCCCTTGAGCTATTTGCATTATTGGAATATTAATGAAATATTTTCTATTTCTTGATTCTTAGACATATAACCAAGTATCTTATTACAAAATGTGCCTCTAAACAACAGTTCGTTGTGCAGAATAACATGAGCAAACACCAGTGGAGACTTCCATGGCTTTTCATGACCCAGGCAACTTCTCCCGCTAAAATAAATAATGATTTTGCCCCAAAATACCAGGGCTTATATTTTAACAAAAATAGACGCATTGTATAGATATTTGTGTATAATTGCTCTATTCCATGTATCTTTTGCTTTCTGTGGAATGCTGCAATCCAGTGTTTCATGAATCACACATTCTGGGGTTGAGGCTAAGGGTTAACTCGCTGGAGTTGTGGAGTATGGGAGGTCCCTGATTTACAGAGATCAAACCTCAGAATCCCGGGTAACTCTCAGCCTCTTTCCAAAGCATAATGGGCTAAACATAAAATATGCTTAGATGTGAAAATCAATTCAATTATAAGGTATGGAAAAGATTCAGAGAAAGAAATCACTAGTACTGTGAGAATCATTCTGTCCAGAGATCCTTATGCTTTTGAAAATGCAAACTGTAAAATGGGCATTCAGCAATTTCATCAAAATTCTGAATATGAAGAGTTTTAACAAGGACACAAGCTAAATCTTCATCGTCTCAACAAACTCTTCATCATCAAGCATAAATGATGATGTGGGGGCGGCAGAATAAGAGCGAGATGGCCAAGTAGGAAATGACGACAGCACCCTAGGTATGAAGCGATGACGCCTCAGTTAGGATGGTGGCATTGTTAATGGAAGTGAGAAAGCCGGGAGAGTAATTAGGTGTGGGGGCTGAAGGAGAAGGGGGAAACGAGGTAACTGTAGTCTCAGGTCTGGGGGTGAATATTGAAAAGACTGACAGAGGAGGCGAGACTGGAGGGAGCAGTTTGGGGGAAGGGGGTTTGATCCTTTGGAAGGGGTGCATTCTGGATTGTCCAGATTGAAACCTTCAATAGGCTGATGACAGTGATGTGGAGCTGAATGGGGTAGGGGACTCTGGCTCTAAGGAGTAAACTGAGTCAAAGCAGATGTCTTTTCCTCCTTGCATCTCCCATCCCTCTGCCTCTCTTCCTGACCCATGCCATCCTGACAGTTTGCTGCTGTTTTCCTCATTTTGGTTGCCCCCAGGAAGGGTGACATATAACTCCCTTGCCGCTCAGTCTTCATAATGACTGATTAAAGGCAGATGATAGACTATTGAACTGAAGCTGCTTCGTGAGTCAAGTCTGTGTTTGATCCAGCTTTGTATCTTCCACAGCACCGAAAGAGTGTCTGGTATATAGACTTTACTCTCCAAGTGGATAACGTGTGGTCCCACATGGCATAGTTTCCTCTGAGTCATATGCCAGGGCCCGTTCACTTACCCGGAATCAATCCAAGGGCAAGACCTAGAGCACAAGAGGAGTATGTGTGTTTATATCAGTGTGTTCTTTGTAAGAAATCTGCCAGATGGGAAGAAAAAGGGGCCTTCCTCTGACCTTTACAAGGGACTAAACACAGCTGGTCATCAGAATCAACACACACACACACACACACACACACGTGCACACGCACAGACCGCAGTTCTTTGACAGCTATATCTTGATCCCAAAGGAAGATAATAAATGTTAAAAATAAATCACTGGATTGCGAGGTAGTAGAGAACGGCCAGATTTTAAACTTAACCACATTGGAAAGAAACATCGTGCTCCAGTTCCAGGCCCTTTTTATGCTTTTTGCTGGACTCTTCATAGATGTTGTGCTTAGCAGTAGGCGGTGGCAAAGTGGGCTTTTCTTGGAAGGCCAGACTCGAAAAGGCCATTTTCCCGAATGAAGAAGGAAATATTCTAAATAACAGTCTGAGATTTCTGTGAGGTCACTACGGTAGAAGCAGCCTGGTTTGTGAGCCGTCAGGCCCCTGTCTTTGATTCCATAAGCCTTCGAGCTATTAGCAATACAGAGTATGTTCTCTCTTTCACTCTGTCTCCATCTTCCATGAAAAAATTTGGCTTCCTGGAGTGGTGGAAACTCTGTTTTTCCAGATAGACCTTGGGCCCTAAAATATGCACTCTCGAGGGCCCTGAAGGCAAGCAATGAACCGCACGTGGCGAGTCGGAGCATGTGCGGCGCCCTCCCGGCTGGGCTGGATCCATTTCCTTCTGGGCCCCGGAGCCCGGGGAGCTGCCGAGGCTGCCAGGTCCTCCGAGTGCTCTGGCTCCGTTTGGCCTGTTCGGCTCTGGCTCCTGAAAGAGGCAAGATTCAGACTGCGCTCCCTCTGGGTAACAGCACTATTGACTGGAATAGTTTTATCCTTTAGTCTGACTTTTATTAAGAATTTAGGAAGTTTTTTTAAATAGTTTTCCACGGACTTCTGTGCACATTTTAAAGAAGAGTCACACTTTGGGTCACTGAGATCCTATTCCCACAAGTCATATTATTGTGTTTTTTAAAAAAATAAACAAAGGGATAATATGGAAAAGAAAGGGATTCATATATTTCTTCTATTTCCCAGTATCCTAGCCGTCTAGTAGGGGTGATAGGATTAGCTCTGGCCTAAGGGCCTGGAAGGGAGGTGGCAAGAGTTACTCACAGGCTGAAGCAGTAAGAAGCCCATGCTCAATGAGCCAGCCTCTCATCCCTGGAGGAGGCTGAGTGTCCCAACACTTTTGTCACTGAGTCATTCTAGAGAAGAGAGCTCTCTACCTACTACATATGTAGTATAAATACAAATTGGACTTCTTGTGTTAAGGCACTGAGATTTGGGTGGTGTTTGTTGCCACATCATCGTTAGCCCAGGCTGACTAATACAGATACTATTTGTGATGCTTTAATAAACTCTAAATTATGAATATATTTTAAAATATTTATCTAAAGTGGAAATTTAATCTTTTGACTCCTATGATGTAAAAAAAAAAAAAAATGCTATGGGAAAAAAGTGCTTGGATGCAACATTAAAAATGAATCTTTGGCCCTGACCAGTGTGGCTTTTCTGACATCTACAAGCATGTTAGAAAAGTTTTATATACCCAGTTCAGTCTAACAGCAAACAAATTGTATAAATTTCCCTCAGCACATTTGTGTACACAGTATTAATCCTATTTCTTCACCCCAAGTCATCTCCCACCCTCAACAGTCTAAAATTAGCACGGAACTAAGCAGTAGCTAGTTAGTTTGAGAGTAAAAGGAAGTGATTGCTCACCTTGGATACCAACCTCTTTGCCTGGCTCCTGATGATCACTTTCATTTCCTCTGACTCAAAGAGAACCTCTTGCAAGAGACCTGTAGAGCACTGATTTGTATGAGTCATAGGCTAATGTAGATGATCCAGCTAATTTGCTATAATTACGAATTTTCTTTTTCCTAGAGGTGAGACAAAATAAAAACTGTGGGACTAGCTTTTCTTCTAAACAATAGACTACATTTTCATTCTACTGTTTGCTTTGAAAGCACCAAAAATAACCCCCTAAACATCTCTTTAATTCATGAGCCTCGTGTAGAACTGGTTCTCATTCTGCACTCTTGCTGTAACTTAAACTTCTAGCAAAATCTGGGATGAGTGAAGGGGTGGCTTGTAAAAGAAGCCTCATTCCTGGGACTTCTAATTTATAACTGCTAACAAATTTGGATAGTGTAAATGAACTGTTTGACTTTACATGTTCTAAAGTGAATTTGGGATCTTTGCCCCCAAATTTATTCAACTTGCAGCCTTCTCCATCTCAATTGTTCAGACCAGAACATCTTGGAATATCCTCGACCCCGCTCTTCTCTCACATCTCACATATAATCTTTCAGAAAATCCAGCCGACTCTATATTAAAAATATATTGATAATCTACCACTTTTTACCACCTCCATGTCTACCATTCTGGTACAAGCTGCCATCATCTCTTGACTGCAGTAGTCTCCTAAATTTTCTCTCTGCTTCTTTTTTGAACCCCTAGAACCTGTATGAATAAAGCAGCCAGAGTGATCTTGTAAAATACAGATAAGATCCTGTCGCTCCTTTACTCAAAATCCCATAATAGACTTTCATCTCATACACAGTAAAAGCCAAAATTCTGATGACAGACAGCCTATTATGTCCTATGAGATCTGACTCTTTATTACTTCTCTCTTCTCGTAAAATTTCTCACACGTGTTTATTGTGCTCCAGTCACACTGGTGTCCTTGCCATTCCTGAAACATTCTTGATATGCTTCTGCCCCAGACCTTTGCACTTGCTGTTCTTCTGCCAAGTCTGTTCCCCCCCCCCAGATAGCTAACTCTCTCATCTCGTTCACATCTGCTCGAAGTTCTTAACGTGGCCTATTCTCATTATTTGCCCTTGCCCTCACCTCGGTATCTCTAATTCTGCTTATCACTTAACTTTCTCTTTCATTTCATTTACTGTTTATTTTCCTGCTCTAGAATGTAAACTTCATGTGGGAGAGGGTATTAGTTGATTTGGCTTACTATTGTATCCTATGCTTCGAACAATATTGGTAACGCAGTAGACATGCGTCAACATTTAGTGAGTGAATGCATTCGAGATGGTGATCTCTCCCAGCAGTCGGTAAGCAGTTGGAATTGTGGGTGACGTTTTAGGAATGACTGGAAGGAGAAAGAATGAAATAATTTGAATCTACCAATTTAAAGAGAGAAGCTGAACAGTTATCTGAGACCTGGAGCTTTTGTGAATTTTTAATTTCTGATTTCTATGTCATGAAAGAAGGGAATCGCTTTGTATTATTTGCATGTTCTAATTAAAGCATTGTGCCAATTAATTTGAGCATATACTTTGGAAATTGTTTCATTAGCAATGTTTTATTTTTGTAATCAAATAATAGCTATGTACCAAGAACTAAGTAGTTTGTGTACATAGTTAATAATGTTTGTGAGTCAAGTTCACTTCTATTTTAAAAACCTATGTAAAATGAATACTTACAGTCCCTGTATTTATACAGATCAGTTCTCTAGAAGTCTTTAATTACAAGCCACTCAAGATTCTGTGCTTCTGTTTCTATAGTTACTAGAAATAACTGATACAATTCGGCCTCAACTGTGCCAACACTATAATTTTGAATGTACTTACTTCTCTGAATGTGTGTACTCTCCTTTATAGTGAGAATTTATCATGTGATCTAAGTGATGATATGATCTACACAAGATCCTCTTGGCCGTGGTGTATCTTTTCATTACAGGCTTTTCCTTGAGGGATTTCTCATTCACTTTGCAAAGGCAGAGCTAAAAGTAGTGCTGATGCAGTTCTCATGACTGAGTGCTCTATACCTAATTTCTGCCCTGTGGGTTTAGAGGCCAAGTTAAGAAGACAATAAAAAACGGATAAAAAGTAACTGTGAGGTCTCAAAAAAACCAGACTCACTTAAATCTTTAAAAACCCTTCACCAGGATACTACTAAAATTTTTCCAGATCACAATTGCCAAGAGGAATTTGAATAAAAAGAAGATGGTAGTTTCATTTGAAAAAGCATTCCAGGCAGTAAGAAAAAAGAGAAAAAAATATATAATGCATCCAAGAGAGTCTCAAGTGACAGGAAATGTCACCCTCAAACTTTTATTGAGCACACACTTTATGATGAATCTGGAGAGTTACATAAAAGCTAGTTACTCACATATAAGTTGAACTTGGGAGAAGAAAAGGAGGGATGGAAATCAAGGGTTGGCAAATGCGCTAGGACAGTTGTGAATGTGTTAGAGATTGAATGAAGACAGTGGTTTTTGAAATAGAGGATGGAACATCTGTAAGGCATACAATAGAGAGAGAGAGGGGGACTTGGCAGAATGAAGAAATGAAAGAGCAAACTTAAAGATAGCCTCCCATGAGTAAGGACACAAGGCGGAAAGAGATTATCTTTACCATCAATAAAGCCAAACAAAATGACAGGAAAGTGGGTGTTTGCCATAAACTGTGAATTGGAATTTTATAACGAACTTGGCTGTGGTTATGTTTCACTTGTTATTGGCAAGAAATCTGTGTGACACCAAGCTATAGTCAGTAGGAAATACTGGGCAGAGGATTGCATTGGGAGAGTCAGATGCAAACACGTGTTGGGCGGGATCGTGGGAATTGCTGGCTGGAAAGGCACAGAGCACCTAGGGAAAGCACAAGACCCCCAACTAAGCTTTGGAACGAACCCCCATTCATTGTGAGGGAGATGGGAGGACCGCTCGTTAAGAATTGGCAGGCATCAAACCGGAAAAGAAAGCTAGTGTCCAATGTTCCTGAAGATAAAGCCAAGGAGATGATATTAAATGATATCTAAATAGGAGTGACTAAGCTCAACAACAGAAGATAGACAAATGGTCAGGTCACTGGTGACCCTAGAGGATATTTTCTTGATCAAAAAGAAATGCAGCCAGGTTCTTTAGGATGAAAGACATTAGTGGTGTGGACACGGAGGCGGTTCAGAATATATGTATTCAGATAGTTTTAGTTTAACCCATAAAAAGGAGAATAGAAAATGAAAGTGAGAATTATGACAATTTTCATAGAATCTTCAGAAGACCTTATTACTAGGACTCAAATTTATAATTATTTTCTTGACCTTTAGAAGACCAAACACTACAACTGAGCTCATCTATTTATCATCAACTTGTTCCTTCTTCCTTTCGTATTTGAAATGCCACCATCCCACCAACACTCTGCTTGACACTTACCTTTTCATGGCAGCCGGTGAGCTTAATGACAAGTAATGTCCTCTTAGCCTTAGGACCCTCACTTTACATAGTACTATTTTGTATGTATTTATGAGTTTCTTGGTCTTTCTTAAGTATGTATGACCTGTGTCACCTTAGTTGGTCACATGCCCTTCAAGACAAATGACTCTCTTTCCTAGGCAGTCATTGCTAACTCTCAAAATATTATTATTACTATTGTTTTTATAAATTTTAACCTCATAATTGACATTTAATGGAAAAATAATCATATGAAATGTGAAAGACAAGTTAAACAGAGGAAGGAAGTACAGAACAAGTAATATTGGAAAGAAATTAAAATGGACGAAAGCCAGAAGTAAAGAGAAATTTGTAATGCAAATGGAGAGGACAGGAACAAGGTGTAGTGAGAAATGACCAATGCAAAGATAAATGGCATGTTCTTGTTACAACAAGCAAGATAAGTGATATGTTTATTACTGTAAAAGAATGCAGACACAACGTCGTTTATATAATAGTTTGATGCACCATTTGTCTTTTAAATGTTTATGGGCAAGAGTTTCAAAATGTAGAGCTGCCTTTTCAACCATCGACCCTGCATGATTTTTGGCAACAGCGGATCTCAGGTGACTGGAAAAAAACTGGCTTTAGAAGATTCCATATACTAAAATGTTTTATGGAATCATAGCCAATACATTTTATTTTTTAATAAGGTTGATTCGAATCTGTTCCAAACTATGATGTATTGTGAATATTTGTTAATAACCTTTCAATCCAAGAGTAAAGCAAAGAAAGCAGTTGTAGCTTATGGCTGATTTCCATATGGTTCCTTAGGTTGGGAGGGAAGGAGTGTGGGAGGGTCTAGAGTGCCACATCTCTACACTGAGAGATCACCTGCAAACCCAACTTCCTGAGTCTACTGTTGACATTAGCGTAACTGGATGAGATAATTGGCCACATTTTTAGCTCATCAATTACCACTTTCCAGCAAGTTTGTCATACCTCCGGCATAGTGTACAATTTATAGCATTATAAAGGCAGCTAAAATTCATCCTAATTTCATTCAGCATATTATAATTGGAGCAAGTAGCTTGGAAAGAGATTCTGAATGTCTAGCAAACCTTGTATTCACAATATATTGACAATATTTTCACTGAAGTTTGGTTAAAATCCATTGATAATCTTTATATAATACAGTGGTGCCTCGGTTTTCTAATGTCTCCACTGACAAACATTTTGGTTTACGAACGCCATAAACCTGGAAGGAAATGCTTCGGTTTTCGAACAGGCCCTGGAAGCCGAACACGCCACATGGCTTCTGGTGAGGGCAAGATCCTGAGGCCTGGCTCTCGGCTGTTGATCCCTCAGTTTTTGGTTCTCGAATGTTTCAGAACTCAAATGGTCTTCTGGAATGCATTACGTTCGAAAACCAAGGTACCACTGTACACATAAAATTCAGAGACTCACCAATGTGTCCAAGGTCTGTGACCTACCGAGAGTCTTTAAGACCTTAGAACTCCACACTTCCCCTTCCCCTGCTCTTCGTATGAGGGGAATGGGCTATGATCACACTTTCAAAGGATACCCTCTTGTCTCAGCAGCCACGGAAAATTTTACACCTGCTTTACACCACAAAGCTGATCAAGGCAGAGCCCTAGTCTGCAGCTGGGGGGTCCTGCTCTCTGCCACCAGCTAGCCACATGACCTATGTCACTAGATCTCTCTGTGCCTCTTTCTTTTCTCATCATTCAAATGAGAAAAACACCTACCTTCCCTGGATAGCGGCATTATAAAGAAACAACATCTGTGGAAGCGCTACCAAAAGTTTAAGGCTTTAAACTTGACAACTTGACATTGTTTAGGTTGATAGCACCTTCCAGTCACCTGTTCTGGGTGTTGATTCTCTGTATGGAAAAAGCTTTGCTATGGCCTGTCCGGTGTGGCTCAGTTGGTTGAGTGTCGTCCAGTGCACGGAGACGTCACAGGTTCGATTCCTGGTCAGGGCACATGCCTGGGTTATGGGTTTGATGCCCAGTAGGGGGCAGGCAGGGGGCAGTCGATCAATCAATATTTCTCATTGATGTTTCTCTCTCTTCCTCTCTCTCTAAAATAAATAAAAACATATTTAAAAAAATAATAAATAATAAACCCTTCACTCCTCAGAGAGAAGGTAGAAGTTCTGATTTCCTTCCCAGTGGTGTGTCTCTGGGCCAGGATTTGGATTTATAAAAAAGGTAAAAAAGAAAAAAAACTTTGCTCTGAAATAGGAACTCCTGCTGCTACACAGCAGAGCCCTAAAACCTATAAATCTCTAAGAACTCCAGATGGCCTAGAGTTATTCCTTACTGTCTCTTCCCTCTAAGCCTGAGGCGTGGTACCGAGTAGCACTGTCCAGAACCGAAACAGGCGGGCTACTCCTACTGGAAACCGGGAGTTTCAGATTACTACAGGAGAGCATTCACTAGAAAATTAGTTGTTTTCTGCCAGTGACCGTAGAGCACTGCATTCCAGTGCAACAAGTTAAAAGGATTACCAGTTACATGAAATGCAATGACAGACGTTTCACCTGGTGGCAGATGGCATTTCTAAAGATGGCCATCACAATATCTCCATTCCCAACAGTCCTCCATGGGGAGGTGGGGTCTGTGCCCTTCTCCATGAATCGGGCCAGCTGTTACGACCACCGTGGTGGCCAGTAGAGAGCAGTTAAGGTGACTTGGGAGATGGCGGTTGTAAGGGCATTGCACCTGTCACTTTGCTCATGGAAGTGACTCCTTTAAAGCCATAGGATTCCATTTAAACAGTCTGACTGCCCTAAAGCCACCATGCTGTTTGGAAGCCCAAATTAGCCCATGTGGAGTGACCACACGGAGAGGTCCTGAAACTCGATGAACAGCCATCGAGATGCCCCACCAGCTCCTAGTGCTCAGGTACCTGCTGCCCCAGCTTCAGCCACTGTCTGACCAGCCTCCCAAGAGTCCCTGGCCAGAACCACCCAGCTAGCTCTTCCCAAAGCCCTGGCTCTCAGAAACCATGGGAAATAAAAGTAGTATTGTTTTAAACCTCTAAGTTTTGGGGTGATTTTGATATAGTAATAACTAGAATATGCTGGGAAAAAAATGTTATCAGCCCTTAAAGAAAACTTGTAAAGAGGGTTTTCCATCAAGATATAATCACCAAACTTTAGTAACTTTGGAACGCCTCAGTTTTTTGAAGGTAAAGGGGTACACTCACACATCAGGTAGATTTGGGTAATTAGTTATGGCAACCTAGTGTGGAAATCTGTCTTCTCAGGACATCTAAAAACATTACCTTTTGCTAATAGCCCACTACTTCTAGGCCCCGGTAAGCGCAAAGAGAATAGGTGAGGATAGAAACTAGCGGGTGGCCTAGGAAACAGCACAGTGTCTTTGGGATGCGGTCAGAGGACCAACCGGGGGCTCCCTTCCCTCCCCCGTCAGCCGCACTCCCGCTGTGGATGTGACCCGCCCTGGCTGAAATGAGACCGAGTATGCCATTGTCCCTCTCATCAACGACTGCACCTTGGTCCTTTGCCCCTTCGCCTCCTTGCTACACGCAGGACACCGTGAGGAGCGATTCAGAGGAGCGTAGCCAAGCCTCTTGGAATTTTACCATCGACACACACACAGAGTTTCTAACGGGACAGAGCAGGCTGTGACGCCCAGGTAAGTCATAGTGACAGGCTGCGGGTCCTTGAGGAGGAGAACAGCCGTGTCAGCCGGAACGAGGAAGGGTGGTGGTTGCTGGAGAGGGAGGTGCAAGCCTTCGGCAAAGTGCGGGTGAGCGCGGGCGGCCGAGGGCGTGGGCAGGTTGATTGCTTTGAGGAAACCAGCTTCCCTGGTGCCAGGATAAGCGCCAGGGCCGGGAGGCTGCCCCTCTGTCCCCAGGCCGCTGAGTGAGCACAAGTACATGTCATCACTCAGGTAACGGGCACATGGTCTGCTGCATGCAGGATGGTATGGATTAGCTTATTTGTTGGAAAAAGTGCCAAATTACTGCACATCAGGCAGAATTCCTACTGGCATCTCAGATCGTTTTAATAGTTACATTTTTATGTGATTGTCATGATATTATCATTATGTTATGATACTGTTATTAAAGAAAATTTGTGAAAAATTGGAAAAAGATTAAAATAAGCAAAACTCACTCATCGCCTCACCACAGTAACATATGAACTCTGTTGAACAGGTGGGCTTAGCCATACCTGCTTCTGTTTCACGTGTTGGTAATTATGGTGCACACCAGTTTGTATTCTACACTTGCTGACTTAACATAGTACTTAGTTACTTAGTATGAATTTCCTTAGTACTGATGGAGCAGCTGCCTAATATCTCCTCTTTCTATGTGTTACTATTATTGAACCATTTCCCTTTTGTAGGATGTTTAGATTGTCTCCAGTTTAGTAAAACAGTTATTTTTTCACTTTTTAAGTTTTACTTTTCTGGTTTAAATTTTCAACTTAAAAAAATACCAGTTGGCATTTTAGAAATCAAGGCATGTCCCCCCCACCACCAGCATATGTCCAGGTACCCCATTTAAGCTCCATATACGTGACATGTATCAGAAGGTCACATTCAAAGGGTGAGACAGCTCACCTGTGACACAAGTTGCATTAGCACATTCTGGCAACACCACACAGACTTGGGGAATGAGAGGTAAACATAAAAGTACTTTGGATTCACAAAGAATGCTCAGTGACCACCTCCCTCTCCCCCCACCCTTAAAGGAAAATGAAATCCTGTGTAAGAGAAAATGAGTAGCTGTGCATGACTGTTTTCTTTCCAACATGTACATTTCCTGTGCTCTTAACCCACCCTCCCTGCTCCTCATATCCCCCACCTCCCCCTGTGTGATCAGCCTTATTGGTCTACTTCTCACTCACAGCCTGTCCCCCAACATCTGCTGTGTAGAACAGGGAAGCACCAGTCACTTCCAGGGATGGGGGTGATGACTCCTTGACCACTGTGAGGCTGTCCTGGGAGAAAGAGCCACTAGCCTTGGGGGACACCAGCCTGCACCACTGGGGTGTTTGTGGGATGTTCTGTTGTTTGCAGTCCCAGGGGTGAAGATGAGTATATTTGTGTTCGTGTACATATGTTTATGTTCTGCAATTGCACTGCACGCACTATATAGAGAAATTATGAATACATTTCAGTTCTTCAATTAACAAATCGGGTGTTTAGACATTTTAAGATAGGAACTACCAGTGCACATATGTGTTTAAAACAGTAGCGGTCACTCATGCTCATAACCCACTGGCAGGTGACAATCTGGTGTAGAACAAGTGTTTAGTTACTCACAGCAATTCAGTAGTGAACTTCACAAATGGTTTATTTTTTGTTGCAATATTATCTTTATAATAAACCCACCCTCCTTGGCTTGAAATTGGACAAGCTTTTTTCAGAAAAAGAGGGAACTCCATAGAGTTACAGCTAGTGTGCAGGAAATTAAACAGAACATCACCAGCCGTAGTTATAACCACGTTTCATGTGGGACTATCATATGTCATGTGTGTTGTAGCGAATTTGAGAACTCCTGTTGTGAAATACTCAGCAAAGTGATAATGAGTTCGACAGGCCCAATCTATTTTAAAATACATTTCCCTTCTTAGGAACTTTCAATAATTCCCACTTGTGTACCGATAAAGTCCAGAAATCTCAGCATGGCACATAGCCCTCCATGAGTTTTTCTTGCCTACAGGCCCAGCTTCTTTCTCCAGCCGTTTCCCCAGACACCCATGCTACAAACAACTGGACTCTGCACGGTTCTGCATTTAGGCCTTGCTATTGGGCATGTTGTTTCCTCCGGGGGAATATCTCACACCCTTCAATATGCCGGCACTGGCACATATCCTGCAAGACCCTCTCTGCTCTGGCAGTATTTCCTTTGTGAAGCCTTCCCATCAAGCATAATTTATCTCTTTTTCCCATTTGCCTCTACTGAACATGACATACATGTCACACTTCTGTCTCTATTATTATGAATTTAAACATCTGTTATCCCTAAATTACTGCAAGCTTCTTGTAAGCCAAACCTGTGCCTTATTTGCTTTGGGCCTCTGGTTAAGAGAAGCCTTTAGCCCTGGCCAGTGTGGCTCAGTTGGTTGGGTATCATCCGTGCACCGAAAGGTTACCGTTTTGATTCCCAGTCAGGGCACATGCCTGGGATGGAGGAGTGCAGGAGGCAGCCGATCAATGTTTTGTTTTTATATTAGTGTCTGTCTGTCTGTCTCTTTCTTCTTCTCTCTCTAAAAATAAAAAAAAAACCTAAAAAAAAAAAAAATAGAGAAGCCTTATTCCAGTGTATATGAATCCTGGGCCATGATCTTTGTTCACATCTGTGTATCAACTAAATGGAGAAGAGCTGGTTAGTTTCCAGAACAATAATCTCAGTATGATCTGGACTCAGCTGACTGGCCAGGCTACAGGGGAGGCTGTGTGGGAGGTTTCGGTGGCCTGTGGCATGGCCTCCGTAGTGTGCAGAAGATTTGATTACTGACACCTGAACCATTGGCAATAGGGGACACACGTTAAGCAGATAGCCCTCAGGGGAGTACTTCCTGATCAATCACTTGTTTTTCAACCTTGCCCATTATTGGGACTCAATAACATTTGTCAAATAAGAGGAAGGATGACCCTGTTTATCACAATGTTTTCCTGGTAACATGACCTCATTGTTGTGAGAAAAAATAAATGAGGACCCTGGGGGCTAATACAGTGACCAGAGTTGGGGGAAGGTTGTAGAAAGAAGAGAATAGGGCTGAAGGAAGAGCCCTGCTCTGGAGTTTTGCCCTGTTCATGAGAGGATGTTCACTGTACAGACACCTGTTTAGCCTGTAGAAGCCACCGAGGCTGACACCTTCCTTCTTTGACAGCCCCTGCCAGTGCCTCAGTCAGGGGTAGGGTGGCCAGTGCTCTTCATCTTTCCACTCTGACCAACTTTTCTGGCGGTCTGGGTGCTTTGTCCACCAGAATTTTATCTAGCAAGCAAACAGGTGAAAACTACACCCTCTGCCCCATTCACAGCTTCTCGTGAGGTCAAAGAGAACTGCTGACGTGTGCTGCTGCGGCCACAGGCTTCGACTCCCTTCTGTGCGTATTTTGAAGAGACTGTAATGAAGCGATAAATGACCTAGACATGCTTCCCTCTCTGGGCTGACTTCTCCAAAACCAGGAGCCTGGTGATTTATTGAAGTGTGGATAAAAATAACAGCACCTATATGCATGTTTCATTTAAAAATAAAGCATAAATTAAGCTTTAATACTCAATATAAATAGCTTACAAGTTGATGAATATATCTATATTAGAGATACATTTACAAAATATTTTCCTAATGGAGTACTTAAGCAAAAATGCGGGTGGCCATTGCTCTAAACAATAGTAAGGTGTGTGTATCCAGAGCCAAAGGGATCTGACTGGGGAAGGGGCTGCAGGATCCCAGGTAGGAGCCTCTGCATTCAGCCATCTGCGTCTGATAGCCCGCCCCACCTCCCACCTAGAAGTGCATGAAGGCTTCCTCTCACACACTGCCTTGAACCTGGATGACCCAGTGCATGTGGATTGTGTTTGCCCACTTATGGGCTGACATGTGAGCAGCTGTATTATTGCATTATTTATAAGAAATAAAAAGAACCCTTAGCTCCTCACCGCAGACCTTGTCTTCATGAAGAAAGGGGCTTTGCATCGTAGGTGGAATTTGAGAATCCCCATGCCTCACTGACTGTGTCTCGTTACCATCTCTTATCAGACATCCTGGCCTATCAGGAAAATAGCATGCATTTTTTAAGAGCATGGACACATATAATGCAATAGAACATAGTCCTTCCAAAGCAGTTATTAGAAAGCTCTTTATTCCTTGTAAGAAAATCTCTAAATACCGATTTATAGTATGTATTAGAAGTCTCTAAATGCATATTGAGATGACAAGTTATATGTTTAGCTGTCCCAGAATACTTATTTTAAAATGTTGCAAAGAATTAGGAAACTCCCAGAGACACATCACAGTCTCCACAACTATAAAACCAGAGGAAGTTGTTTTGAGAAGTGGCTGACCTCTTGTGCACAGGGGACTCTTTGGCACCATTTTCACTGTCTTTTCATAATAGGATCAGAAGTAAAGCAAATAGAACAGATTCAGTGCCCATTGCACAGTCAAAGAACCTCCCAAGTCAGGCTTAGCTTAAGTGCACGTTTAATAAATCAGATGTTCCCAGCTCAAATAAACTAAAATACTTAACCTGTTTATTCCCTGCTCCCCCTTCTGTGCCCTGATAATGTAACAGAATTTCCCTCTTTTCATACAGTCATTCAAGACGTATTTATTGGGGGTTTGTTGTTCTTTGGTAGAGCTCTCATCCACCCACCTGGTGTGCTGGTCACAGACATCACCAGGTTTGTCATTGTCACTTTGTTAGTGTGTTTTGGTCCCTAAAGTGAAGCACTGTTTTGTTATGAGCCCCAGTGAAAGGGGGCATCAGCAAGAGAATGGCTTTGAGGAGGTGGCCTACCCTCAGAAACTGGCTCCTGCTGGCCATTGACATTCCAGATCACATCTTAGTTTTAGGGGCTTTTCAAATATCTGTATGTTTTGCATATGTGTGCTGGATATTTTATAAGGTGACCTCAAGTATCCAGAATATTTATTTCAATTATAAAAGAGAAAGGGTAGTTTGACTTCAGAGAAGGGGATATGGAATCCTAGAAGGCATTATCCAATCAAATCCTTTCTCATTTGAAAGACGAGCATATTGGAGATACCCAGAGAAGTCTGTTGCTTTCTAAACCTTATATCCACAGCTATTGGGGGAACACAGAACTAAGAGGAACCCTGGTCTTGTGTTCACTTCACACTTGGCTGCATTGATATTTTGACAAGCAACACAACACTCTTGAACCACACAATTCTTTCTTCAAAATGTTATTTTCTGTGTAAAGTGGTGAGAAATTTCCACTTCAAACACAAAGAGAGATCCGGTGTTATAAAAGCCAAAAAAAAGTTTTATAGAGAACGTGCTAATGTAGGACTTTGAAGTGGTGCTGCAGAGTCCTTCCTGAGTCCTTCTGTAGAGTACGAGGTAGTTCTCCCTGGTATGCCCAGAGCAGGGGGCTGAAGAACACAAGGTATAGGAAGGTTGGACACTGAATACCAAGGGCATCCCTTGATTACCAGGAGTGGGCTTGGGGGTCCCTGTGGACCACCTGAAATTGAATGCCATATTGTGTGTTGAGATGTATGTTACTAGGTAGAGGATCAGGAGCTTCTTTAAATTTTATCTTTATTGTTGAAAGTATTACAGATGTCCCCTTTTTACCCCCATTGATCCTCTCCACCCCGGGTCCACCCCACCCCCAGGCCTTCCCAGACCAATGTCTGTGTCCATGGGTTATGTTTATAAACATATAAGTTCTTTGATTAATCCCTCCCCACCCCCTCCCCACCCCCACTTCCCTCTGAGATCCCTCAGTCTGTTCCATGCTTCTGTGTCTCTGGATCTATTTTGTTCATCACTTTATTTTGTTCATTATATTCCGCATATGAGTGAGATCATGTGGTACTTGTCTTTCCCTGACTGTCTTATTTTGCTAAGCATAATACTCTCCAGTTCCCTCCATGCTGTCCCAAAGGGTAAGAGATCCTTCTTTTTTACAACTGCGTAGTATTCCAAGGTGTAAATGTACCATAGCTTTTTTATCCACTCATCTACTGATGTGCACTTGAGAAAAATGTATATTCTGTAGCTTTGTGGTGGAATGTTCTGTAAATGTCAATTAAATCCATCTGATCTAGTGTGTCATTTAAGATCACTGTTTCCTTGTTGATTTTTTGTCTGGAAGACCTATCCAGTGAAGTCAGTGGGGTGTTAAAGTCCCCTAGTATGACTGTATTTCTGTTGATCTCTCCCTTAAAGTTCTCTAGAAGTTTTTTTTATAAATTTAGGTGCTCCCATATTGGGTTCGTATATGTTTATCAGGGCTATATCCTCTTGTTTGATCAACCCCTTTAGTATTATGTAGTGACTTTTCTTGTCTCTCATTATGGTTTTCATTTTGAAGTCTATTTTGTCTGAGACGAGTAGTGCTACCCCAGCTTTCTTTTCATTTCCATTTGCGTGGAAACAATTTTTTCCATCCCTTCACTCTCATCATGTGTGAGTCTTTTGTTCTGAGGTGAGTCTCTTGTAGACAGCATATATTTGGGTCATGTTTACTTATCCACTCAGCCACCCTATGTCTTTTTATTGGAGCATTTAATCCATTTACATTGAAGGTTATTATTGATAGATATTTATCTATTGCCATTTTAATTCTTTATGCCTATGTTTCTCTCTACATATATTTCTACTTCTAATTACATACAGCAGTTCCTTTAACATTTCCTGCAACGCTGGTTTGGTAGTGATAAACTCCTTTAGCCTTTTTTGTCTGGGAAGCTCTTCATTTCACCATCTATCTTGAATGATGGTCTTGCTGGATAGAGTAGTCTTGGTTTCAGATCCTTGTTTCGTATTACCCTGAATACTTCATGCCATTCCCTTCTGGCCTGTAGAGTTTCTGATGAGAAGTCAGCTGACAGCCTTATGGGAGCTCCTTTGTAGGTAACAGATTGCTTTTCTCTTGCTGCCTTTAAGATTCTCTCTTTGTCTTGAATTCTTGGCATTTCAATTATGATGTGTCTGGGCATGGCCCTCTTTGAATTTTTCTTTCTTGGGACTCTCTGTGCCTCCTGAACTTGTGTGACTTTTTCCATTACCAGGTTAAGGAAGTTTTCTGCCATTATTTCTTCAAACAAATTCTCTAGAGGATCAAGAGCTTTTTCAAAGAGATCTGTAACCACACTGCCCATCCCCCCCCAAGAAGTTTAAGAACTACTTGAGTCTAATCTTGACTGTGATTCACAGACATCTAGGATGTTGGTTGAAGCTACCAGTGTGGTCCAGGTTGCAGCTTTTCAATAGAGTAGAGCTCTGCAGGTGACATTTTTATTCCAGAAACATAATCAATGGATGGAAGTCAGGTTGAGATGAGACAGGGAGTGAGAAACCAGGAAATGACTGTCAGAAAGGAACAGGGAGAAAAAGCAGGTGGCTTTCCCTCCCTCACAAGTCCAACTTACTGTCCTGCCTTGCCCAGAAATTTTGTTTAGATTTATAACCTGGAATTCTAACCATTGGGAAATTCATCTGATTTACGTTCTCCTTTTGTTCTCACTATTTCCCTTACCCTCTTCACTATCCATGTTTTTAAAAACCTGCTATTCCAGTGGTTGTATGAGGACAAGGGTGGGAAGAGGGATTGACTGCAGAAAAGCTGGAGAGAACTTTTGCGGATGATGGAGATACCCTTGGACTTGATTGTGGTAGCCAGTGAACAGCACACTGAACTAAATACATTTTATTGTATATAAATTATACCTCAATATAGCTGACTTAAGAAAAAACCCAAAGATTGGACTGCTTGTTGCTCACCCCCGTTCCCAGCTGATCACTGCTGTTTTTGAAGGCCACTGGTGCTCAGAATTGGTGCTCTTGCTTAGTGCATACACACACCTCCTATCACTCCATGCTTTTCCTGTTTGCTCCCCTACTGACCTCTCAGTTGGAGGCCTGGCCCACAACTTGCTCTTCTCACTCCTCTCCACAGAAGCAAGTACTACCGTAAAGAAATGCCCAGAAGTGGTAATAATGACGAGGCAGATGAAAAGAGGGAGAACTTCAGTGTTGCTAAATCACATAGAAAACTGTCTCTATTGCTTTGGCAGGAATTGAGGAAGGATAAGTTTCTTGATTAACCAAAAAGTAAATCTGAAGTCACGTGACTTGTGCTTGAGTCCCAGGTTTGACACTTAGTCTATGTGATTTGGGCAAATTCACTTCTCTGAGCTCCACTTTATATCTTTAATTAGAAATAAAGAAATACTTGTCTTACCTACATCTTTAGGAGATATATATATGGAGAGACCTCCACAAATTATAAAACTCTGTAATTATTGTTTTTATAAGGTATAATTATCTCACAATAAAACTTTTAAAAAATGTATCTTTATTGTTGAAAGTATTACAGATGCCCCTGTTTTTCCCCCATTGACTCCCTTCACCTGGATCCTGCCCACTTCCCAGATCTCTCTTATCTGTGTCCATGGGCTATGCATATATGCATTTAAGTTCTTTGGTTAATCTCTTCCAGCCCCAGCTCCCCCTTTCCTCTGAGATTCCTCAGTCTGTTCCATGCTTCCATGTCTCTGGATCTATTTTGCTCATCAGTTTATTTTGTTCATTAAATTCCAAACATAAGTGAGATCATATGATACTTGTCTTTCTTTGACTAGGCTATTTCTCTTAGCATAATACTCTCCAGGTCCCTTTATGCTGTATCAAAGGATAAATGATTTATTTTAAAAAAGTTGATATTTTAATTAAAAGTAATCTCCATTATTGAACTTTTAACAGTTTCTTAAAATTCCTGAAATACTTTTATTACATGATTATAGGATCAAGCATGGAAACATATTTTAAGTTATAAATAACAAATTCTCTTTGATCAATTTCTTTATTTTAGCATAGTTTGGAGATCTTTACTAGTGTCATTACCATTAGTAGTTTTAATTCAGACTGCTCAAGAATAGGTATTTTAATTTCTGTTCAGTAATTTATTATGTTTATCCACATCAAATAATATTTATTAAATGGTATTATGAACACTTTTGCATTTTTAAATGAGTATATTTACAGTTGAAATCACCCTCATGGGTATTTGTTGTTGTTTTTAGTTGGTAATTTTATGATCTCATTGTTTTTTATATTCATCTTTACCTTCTCCTTTGTAATTTATTTAAAAAGAAAAATTAAAGCCATACCACAGCAGGTAAGTATACAGAGTCATTATCATTTTCTGTTTCAAAGTTGAAGTGATCTTTGAAAAGAAATCTGTGCTTTTTCAACTTCGTTCAGAATCTAAAACAATGTCAAATGTTTGCCAAGTTGGAAAGTAAAATATTAGAAGAAAATTTAATTTCCAAGTTCCCAAAAGGTCATGTTGAGGCAAATGAGGAAGATAAATTTAATTAGTTTCCTTTAAATAAAAATGACTTAAGTGCCCTTTAGAAAAAAACACCATTTCAACAAATGTGTTCTAAATGGAAGTGACAATTTCTATCGCTTTAGGAACAGATATAAAAAAAGAAAATCAACAATGCTAAGCCCCACATAATAATCCACAGTGAGTCAGTAGAGGTTATGACAACAGAGGCCTGAAGGTTACAAAGCAGCTATTAAAATGTCTGAGTTCATTATGTGCACAAAAGCTTTGTATCCTATTGAGAACAGGGCTAGGAATGGTACTTAGGGTCTGTCTATCTCATATTCAGAGAAGAGTCCAGTTTTAAGTGGTAACAACAGCATGTCTACAAGTTTTCAGTTTTATTTCATGAACTAAAACAAATAGCCTCACTCCACAAAGAGGCAGAATCAAATGTCACTGGTTTGATCTATTTCAAAACATCTTGCTTTATCACAGGAACTGCTTCTGAAAACTCTTTTTCAAAAAGATGGCATAAGAGGGGGATCAAGAGCCCATGCAAGTCCCATCCTGTGGCCACAGTTTCTGACATGCCATACACAAGCTTGGACAGTATTGCAGATGAAGCAGCGAGGTAGAGGGATCCCGACAAACACCTGTTAGAAATAGGAGCCCTCATCAAATGAGGCCCAGAGAGCAATGCTCTTTGCAGAGCTCATTCCCTATTGATAATCTCTTTGACTATGAGGATCTGACATCCAGTGATTGTGGCAACCACTGCTTCATAGGCCTAAGGAACAAATGAGCAAAAGCACGCTGCTACTGAACTGGTGCTCTACGTAATGCAAGACCTGTGGTGTAGTCAGTGGAGAATATATAATTTAAAACATTTTTTCATGCACTCAGTGAGCATTTAGAGAGCCTGATGGCTATATACTAGGATCTTTGCTGGTAAGAGTCAAAGGCTATGAATCCCTGCTGCCTTAGACTTTTAGAATACACTTTAGAATACACTTTAAGGACTTACAGTCTACTTTTGGTAACTGAGTTCTTGCCCATTAGGGATCCTTACAGTAAAGCAGTTTTCTGTGTTTTTCCTGAATGTAGCTTAATTTCTAAGGTAATTTTGCAACTTGTCATTTTGATGTTTCCTGGTTTTGTTCCTGGTACCAGGAATTTCTTTACTCCACAAATGTGTATTGAACACCTTTTGCCAAGCAAATTTCTTGGGCAATAGATAGATCCTTGTGCATGGAGACTACCCAGCAAGAAAGCAATGAGCTATTTTGAGATAGGGCTTGGACGATGTCTCACAGGGAGAGTTCACCATTCTTGCACATGTGTGCGTGCACACACACACAAGTTTTTATTCTATTATTTACACACAGGATACACTGAGGATTATGTGTATGATCGTTATTCACCTCAGCTGCCTAATATGCTACCATTTTATTTATAATTTTGATTGCTGAAGGTTTTTTGTTATAGAGTGACCCTATTTATTTATTTATCTCAATTTATTGATTCTAGAGAGAAAGAGGAAGGGAAAGAGATACACACACACACACACACACACACACAGCTATTGTTCCACCTACCGATCATTCACTGGTTGATTCCTGCATGTTCCCAACTGGGTATCAAACGTGTGATCTTGGTGTAGTGGTGCAACCAACTGGACCACCCAGCCAGGGCTAGAGTGACCCTTTTTAAAATGCAGATGCTGCCCTGGCCAAGTGGCTCAGTTGGTTGGATCATAGCCCCGCACACCAAAAGGTTACATGTTCAATACCCTCTCGGGGTGCATAGGGGAGGCAACCAATGGATGTTTCTCTCACATAGATGTTTTTTTCTCTCTCCCTTCCTCTCTTTCTAAAAATCAATTTTTGGTAAGGATTAAAAAATAGTAATAAAATAAAATGCAGATGCTACCTGAACAAATCACCTTTGAATTTTATTCCTACTATAGTAGGTGGTGTGGTGACTAAGTGGTTTTGAGCCCAAGCTCTGGAGTCAGAATGCTTAAGTTTGAATCTTGGCTTTCCTACTCACTAACTGTCTGACACTGAACATACTTTCTGAATCTTATGAGCATCAATTACTCAAGCTGTGAAATGGGAATGATGATAATATTGTGGGACTGTGCAAGGACTGATAGAGATGATACAATTAAAAATAGCCCAGAGCCTGGCCAATACAAGCACTCAGTAAATGCTTCAGCTCACTCCACACACCCCCAAAAGTGGTCCCCCATCCCATGATGATGGTGATTAATAGTTAATGTGATTATTGTGAGTTTAGTGGGTACCGTGCACAATGATAAGTGCTTTACTTATGATCCCATATAATCCAATTGTCTTTTAGGACCTCACCAACAATGAAGATCTAAAACTGGCAGCAAACTTGAGAAACTAAGGTTTTTAAGTAGCAAATTCTGTGAACCATGAGTCAATCCTCAAAATAAAAAATCAGGAGGTTTCCTGATAACAGTATTTCTGATCATAGGCTCTCTAGATCGCCGTGATGTTCGTGGACAATGCAGGGTTTCATGAACTTGGATAATGAAAAATATGCCTTCATTTTCACTAACCTCTAACTGAAATTTAACATTCCTTCAATTATGAATGCAGGATCCAAAGCTCAGTAGGATTAGCAGTTCTTGCGATTTTGTTATCAGTAGAAATTACAAATGTTTTCATAACACATACAGTTGTGGCAAAAATCTGGAAATATTATTTATGCTAAGTATCACTTTAGATTTTAGTAATTATTAGACCTGCTGCTAGAATTTTTTTAATGTTTTAATAAAGAAGCACATTTATTATAGCAATGCAATTATTTAAAAATATCTTGATAAATGTGTTTCAGGATAATTGGTTTACTTCCTTTATCCTATGCTTTGGTTATACAACCTTAATGAGAATATTCTGAGAACGGTGCATAGATTTCTCCAGGCTGCTGAAATTGCTCAATCTGTGAAAAAGAGGCAACGGTACAAAATGAAAAGATTGAGGACCCTTGCACACTTCCACTTCTAGTAATGATGAGGGACAAGAGACTACTTTTATGCACCTTAAACAACTAAAAAAATGGACAAAATATATAAAACAATAGTTTTAAGATATTGTACAGTAGGTAACGTAAGATAATGATACCTATGGAAAGCAAAAATGAGGCAAGCCCTATGAATGTCTCAGCTTACTGCTTCAAGAGTTTCCAGGAAGGGGCCCCTCAAACAGATCCCAGTAATTTCCCCAAAATGCGGAGATGAAATTGAGAATTCAAAATGGTGAGAATTCGCAAGGCAGCCTACTGGAGAGGAGAGTTCTTCACAGAGAGAGGACTTTTGAGATCTCCAAGTATTCTCAAGTCTCCTACTGTGTTCTGCTCCGCACGAGCACATGATGAAATCACCATATCTGGAGAAAGAAACTATAAAGGATCCTGTGAAATAGTCCCAAGAGATCACACAGAGCTTGTAATAATTTTTATTGCTATCAGTTACAGTGGAACAACCTGGTAATACAAGGCATTGGGTAGAGTATTAAGAATTATATTGTTGCCCGGCCAGGTGTGGCTCAATGGTTGAGCCTCGACCTATGATCCCAGAGATTCCCATTCGATTCCGGTCAGGGCACATGCCTGGGTTGAGGGCTTGATCCCTAGCAGGGGGTGAGCAGGAGGCAGCTGATCAATGACAATCCTCTCATTGACGACCCTCTCATCATTGATGTTTCTATCTCCCTCTCCTCCCTTCCTCAGTCTCTGAAAACAATAAAAATATTAAAAAAAAAGAATTATATTGTCTTAGTTATGGTGAAAAATCAGCCCTAAACTAAAAACTGTTCTGGTCTCCCATAGTAAAGCTTATTTGCAAGCCTTGAAAAACTTACCAAATAATTTATTTGAGTCTCAGGAAAAAACTGAAACATATTTAAAAGCATGTAAAAATATCCAGCATCCAAAATATAAAATTCATATCTTAAGCATTTAATAAAAATTTACTCATACATGCAAAAAATCAGGAAACTGACAAATTAGAAACAGAGGAATGGATACATGGAGCAGACAGACAGCTATCATAGGGGAAGTGGGACTGGATGAAAGAATAGGAAGTGACCATCCAAGAAACACATATACATAACACAAACAGACTACAGTTTGGTGATAGCCAGAGGGAAAGGGGTGGGGTCTAGGTGGAGTTGGGCAAAGGGGTGGAAATGGGAATGATAAAAGACTTTGCTTGAGGCACTGGGCTCACAATGTAGTGTGCAGATGATGTTCTATTGAGTTGTACACTTGAAACTTGTATGGTTGTGTGAACCTATGTCACCCCAATAAACTCAATTTTTTAAAAAAGAACAACATGGTAGATTTAAAAATAATGATATCAAATAATTACATTAAATGTAAGTGATTTAAATACTGAATTAAAAGTGAGAGATTGTCAGACTGAATAAAAAAGCAAGATCTAAGACATACTATCTATAAGAAACTCACTTAAGATATAAAGACATAAATTGATTAAAAGTAAAATGATATAAAAAATTATGCCATTATAACACCAATTTAAAGAAAGCTGAGTGGCTATGTTTATAGAACAAGAATATGACCAGGAATAAAGAGTATCTGGGGGGGGGGGGGTGGAGAAGAGATTAACCAAAGAACTTCTATGCATGTATGCATAACCCATTGACACAAATAATAGTTCAGTGAGATCTTGGGAGGGCAGGAGCAGGGTGGAGGGGGTTCAGAGGGGGAAAAAAGGGGAACATCTGTAATACTTTCAACAATAAAGATAACTTTTTTAAAGTATCATTTTATAATGACAAAGATGTCAGTTCATCTAGAGAGCATAATTCTAAATATAGGGTGGGGCAAAAGTAGGTTTACAATTTGTATGGAAAATAACACAATAATTAATAAATAATACAAGAATAAACTTTGTGTACTCACAACTGTAAAACCACTTTTGCCCACCCTGTATTCCTGCACTTAAAAACAACTTCCAAATGCATAAAGTAAAAACTGATATAAGTAAGAGGCGAACTAGACAAAGCCACAATCATAGTTGAAGATTTCAACAATCCTATCTCAATAAACAATAGAAAAAATACATTAAATAAAGATATAAAAGGCTTAACACTATCAACCAATTTGACTTACTTGGCATTTATGGAAAATTCTACCCAATAACAGAGGATACATACTGTTTTCAAGTACTCATGGAATATTTACCAATATAGACAACATTTTGATGATAAAACAAACCTCCTTAATTTAAAAAGGATTCCAAACATATAAAGTATATTCCCTAAGCACAATGGAATCAAGTTAGAACTCAATAACAGAAAGATATCTGCTAAATCCCCAAATATTTAGAAACTAAGTAAACATACTTCTAATTAATTTATGTTTCAAAGAAGAAATCAAAAGGAAATTCAAGATGTATTTTGATCTGAATGAAAATAATAACATGACAAATAAAAATGTGTAGGATGCTGCTATCACAGTGATTAGGAAAGAAGAATGGTCTCAAATCAATGGCTTAGCTTCTACCTAAAGAAACTAAGGGAGACAAAAGCAATTTAAACCAAAGTGAGCAAAAGAAAGGAAATAATAAGGACATGAGCCAAAAACAATTTAAAAATAAAAATCTATAATGAAGAATATCAATTAAAATATGGCAGGCAGTCCCTAAGGTAATCCCCAGTGTTTCCCACCTTCTTGTGTTCAAGCCTTTGTGTAATCCCTTCTCCTGGAGTGTGGATGGGACCTGTGACTTATTTCTAACCAATTAAATATGGTAAAGGTGACGGGATGTCACTCCTGTAGGTTATGTTATATGGCAAAATGATGGGATGCAACTCCCATCATAATGTTAGAGTATGTAAAACTCTGTTGTAGCAGACTTGAGCCAGAGACGCTTGTCATAGGCTTAATGGAGTAAGTGGATATGTTGGGGAAACCCATGTGGCAAGGACATATAGACAGCCTCTAGGAATTTTTGATAGCCGCTATGACCTGAAAGCAGCCTCAGCCAACAGCCAGCTGAAAGCCAGGCCCCTCAGTCAAACAGCTTCAAGGGAATGAATTCTGCCGATAACCTGAATAAGCTTGGGGTGAGATTCTTTCCAGTTGGGCCTCCAGATGAAAACACAGCCCAGCAACTCCTTGATTGCAGCCTTATGATAGATTTTGTAGACTGAGTCAGTAAGACGTGCAGACGGTTTGCATGTAGATGCAGTTGAAGGTGAGGGAAAGATCAAGAGGGATCTCGCCTGATTCGATACTAAGTGAACAGTGATTTACTAAACTAGGAAAGACCGTGGCTTAACAGATGGGACGCTGACTGTGGGAATCACAAATTCTGTATTGACTGTACTAAGTTTGAGAAACCTGTGATATCGGCAAGGGGAAATATTTAAATTTTTAAACTTGTTTAAAAAACAAACTGCTAAACAAACAATAGATTTTATTTTCTTCCTTTTTTTCCCTACAACCTTCCGCTTAAACCAATACTAGATCATACTAACAATTTCTGGTGAAAACTCTATTAAATTATATTTAAAGGATTGCATCTCCATGGCAATGCCAGAGATAACCAGCTGAGGGAATATGTGGAGTAGTGAGGAATACACTGTATTCAGTCCTTCTGCTTCAATTTCCTAAATAACACATGAATTTATGAAATAAAATCCATACCTAAAAATCAATTCCACTAACTTCTCTATTGACCTGTTAAGCTCTCTAGATCCCTATTCAAATCCTCAAGTCAGAGAATTTTAAAATCTTACACAGAGACTAAGAAAAAACATCTATTTTCTGGGTTTTGTTAAGACATAGTTAGGTGAGGTTAACATCTTCTAATTAGCCATCCCAAGGCTGTGTCTTTCTCATTGGCAACCAAAGACACTCAAGTAAGAGGAGGAATTCTCCTCCTACGAATTCTCAGAACTTACTTAGAAATTACTTCGAATCTAATTTTTATACCCAGGGAGCCTCGTAGGAAGGAGTCAGGCTCATTACTGCTTATCAGAAATTACTTTTCATCATAAGTCCTTTTAAACTCAAAAAGGCCGATTTTTGTAAGAAGCGAAGATGTGAGCCAACGAGGGGAAGATAGTTGCAGGCGGTGATCAGCAAAGCCCAGTTAACCAGGCTGATTTAGAGCTGCTGAGAAACGTCCTTGCCAGTGACCAAAACTTACAAAATAATCAGCACCTGCTCTAAATGTGCTTTGAAAGCACTGAAGGAAAATTGTCTGTCTGCTTTGATTAAAGCTACATCCTGGTTTTCTATGCTTCAGGATAAAGGAGCAAAGACGCTCAAAATAGGTGCTTTGTTAGTGTTATGTGATTGTGGGATGGTTTCCTTGTTTCCTAACCATTTTTGTAGATAATATTGTGAGGGGGGGTTAGGGAGCATTGAAATGTATTGCGAAAATCCCATGATTTTTATTCAAACTGAAATAGAATCACCAAACTGTGTAAACGACAAATCTCAATTTGGGCAAATGTTATATTTTTAGTAAATGTTGGTTAACTACCTAAAATGTTTGGTACCAATAATTATCTTAACATAGTGGAGAAGATCTAAGACCTAGAAACTGATTCAACCGCATTTGCCTTGGTCTTATGAAATGCCTATCAATATTTGCCCTAAGCAGGCACAGTGAGTCCTTTCCAAGGCCCACAGACCCCCCCATGGTCTAGGTCCCCCCTCCTTCCCCTTCCTGCTTTGTTCTAACCACTCCTCCCTCACTGCTCCAGCCCTACCGGCCTTCTTGCTTCTTGAACAAACTTATTTCCATCCTTGAACCTTTGTACTTGCTCTTCTCTCTGCCTAGACCATTCTCCCCTTGGTCTTCATTCAGTTCAGCGCTGCCTTCATTTAAATCTTAGTTTGAATATGAACATGACCATCTCAGAGAGGCCTCTGGTGACCACACCATCTAAAATTACTGCCTCCCACTCCCACCACTGGCCACAGTCACTCTCCATCTCATCCCACCATCGTTATTTCAAAATAGCAGATGCCTCACCATCTGCATTACCTTTATTCATTGGATTACTTGTTTATCCTCTGTCTCCCCCCAACACACGCGCATGTTCACACACACCTATGAATGTAAACCCCACGAACACACAGACCTTGTACCTCCCCACACCCGTCACCATGATATCTGCAGTGCCTGACACATCACTGAGTGTAAAACAGGCGTTCTATCATATTTGTTGGACATGTGGTTAAGTTGGATATGGTAGAACAAGAATATCTGAGCTTTGTTAAATCTGATAATTGTATGACTATTATGGATGGCAATAATTAGTAATAATAATAATTACTATTATTATAATAACTCCTCTAAGTAAATTCCTATTGATAGAGTGAGGTATACAGAATGTCAGAAAGAGACTTCTTCTTGGAAATGTAATTGCTTTCTGTCCTTGGATGCATCATTCTATTTGGAATGGAAAATTTGGTCCTCGCATGTTAATTTAAGGATGAGCTAAGGTCATCCTTAGTCACACAAAATAACCCCAAATGGATAAAATCTATAAAATTAGAACTTCCACAGGCAGAACGCATTTGTAAAATATGTGAGGGATGTGTGTGTTTCTGTTTGCACACTCACATTTATATGGTGTTGGAGAGAACAGCTATAGATGTGCATTGGCTCATGACAATAGGTACTAGATTTGATCCTGCTACATGAGCAAGACAGTCCTTGTGCAGTCCCTGAGTACATTGACAGGCCCCATTTGGTGATTCTAGATATTGATTTAAAAAATTTTTTTTCCCTTTTATATCCAGTCACTGTGATTCATTTCATATCATGATACTGTCGTGGGTTTTTTCCAGACCATTTCAATATGATATGTTCTCTCCATTTCTCTGACATCCTGTAGCAATTATTGATAATTAAATGTGTCCTGTCTTGTGCCATTTTTATTGTCTTAAACTCTTGCTTGGGGTTCTTTTTGTTTTGATTGTTTGGGGCTCGTATTTAAAGTTTCAGACATTATATCTCATCTCCCTAACTAGATTTTTACGGCAGAGATGACACTTAAACATTTTTAATTCCTCACAAACCCCGGCACAGGAAAACAACACAGATGTCGCTTGACCAGCGATTCCAGAATGAATGCTGCTTCATGCCCACCCCCCGCCCCATGCCCCTCTCAGCCCCTTTCCTCAAGTGAGAAATACATAGGTGTTTTTGTGAAAACTGAACTTCTTCCAACAGTGACTGTGAGTATTGATCTGGAGTTAAGCTACTGCTACCATAGACATAAATATATTTCTTGCCTCTCTGGCACCAGAGATTAAATTCTTGGCTGTAATGAACTAGAATTAAGATGACCAAGGTTTTAGGGTTTTCAGATAAAATGAAAACCACATTAGTTGTGTTGATTTGTTGTTACTTTCTTTCCTGTTTCTGTGAGCCATAACAAATTGTGATTACTCTGTTCACAATGAATAGATAAAAGGCCTTCTCCTTTCCATTATTAAGGCTAGACAAGAATGCAGGTAATTTTATCTCTTGTAAAGATTACTTAATTCACCTTTAGTGGAGAGGGGGAAAAGTAAAAATAAAGTTAAAACCTGTTCTTTAAGAACTCAGTCCTGTATGTTGCTGGTGTGGCTTGTAATTCATTAAATCCCTTAGCAAAACAGATGGCATTGAAAGAGGCACGTGGGCAGAAAGAAAATGCCTGACCACAAAAAGATGTAGCTACAAAACCAACTCAATAATAAATTTGGATGTGGGATAGACTTTTTATTTTTAAGAAAAGGATCTTGAGTAAATAAGAATACCTGAGATTCCAGAAGGGACAGTAACAATTCACCATAGCAATAACAGACACAACCAGAATCTAAATCTAATTAGTTTTTCATTTTTCATATGAGATTTTCCATTGCAGACTGGGTTCCACAGTGTACTCTGCATGGGGCTTATAATTTTCCCCTTGAAATATTGCTCAAGCTGTTCTTCACAGGTCCCACAATGTTCTACCTGGTGCTCCACAATTATCCAATTACATGCATCCTTTCCCTCGCAATTCAAAGTCTCCTCCATGAATTCTTTCCTCATCATCTCTGCCCATAACCAGTTCTCTTGATTCAACTCCTATAGCCCTTATTGCACATACATCTCATCTATGTCTTAAAAAATCCAGTAGTTCGCAGTATATTTCCAAATAGAAGGTGGTGTTGGTCAAAGTAAATGGTTAGTATCATTTAAAGTCCAAGAGCTCTATGGCCACAGTGTATGTTGAGGGCATCCCAGAGCCATTTCAGAGGGGTCCAAAAAGACAATTTAAAGTCAGACAAACTTAAATCTGAAACATGTCTTCTCCTCTCCCTAGTTAATTGTATGACTGTGTTAGTTTCCTGCGGCTGCTGAAACAATTGATCACAAATTGGGTGGCTTAAAACAGAAACATGTGCTCTCACAGTTCTGGACGAAAGAAGGCTGAGGTCAAGGTGCCAGCAAAGCCTCACTCCTCTGAAGGCTTCAGGGAAAACCTGTCTCTTGGCTTTTCCAGCTCCTGGTCGCTTCAGGCTTGTGGCCCCATCAGTCCAATCTTCACCACTGTGGTCACATTGCCTCCTCCTCTTCTGTGCATTATTTTCCTCTGTGTATCTGCCCCAAATCCCTTTGCCTCTCTCTTAGGAGGATGCATGTGATTACATGTAGGGCCCATCTGAATAAACCAGAATAAACTCCTCTCAGGATCCTTAACGTAATCACACCCTTTGCCCTACACAGTAATATCCCCAGGTTCTAGGGGTTAGAACATGGGCGTATATTTTAGGGGCCACCATTCAACCTATACAATGACCCTAACAAGAGATTTCCATTTTTTTTATCTACAGTTTCTCATCAGTAAGATGAGGACAATGACCCCTCATTGTCATGGCTATTTAATATATTTTCCATGTAAAACATCTTTTTCAGGCTTATATAAATGGACCTGGATGGACCACTCAACTCCTTTTATAATAAATTCAGCCCGTGCAGCATCCTGCCCCTAGAAGTATTTCATATGCGATCATTAAAAAATTTTATTTAAATATTATATGACATTAGCCATCCCCGCCCCCTTCTGCTTCATATACCTTTGGCGATACCTGTCTTCTCTGCTTCCTGCCAAGCCGCTGCTACCAGTGTCCCGGTCCCTGCGGAGGCCAAGCTCCGTGACGCCCCAAGGCCTGCCAGCAGTGTACTCCGCAGCAGGGCCCGAGCTCCGCTGTCCCGAGGTTGCTGCTTGAGGAGCCGCTGGAGTGCTGCCACCGCTGCGCCGAGGCTGGCGCACGCAGGCGCCCAAGGTGCCAAGGTCGCATTGTGTTCCTCATAGTCTTCCGTGTGCACAAGCCACCCTGGCCCCTTGCCAAAATAAGACTCTCTTCTCTCTCTCCTATTTAATTTAAATACCTCTTTAATTGACAGGTAGCATATCTATGAGCCTGGGCACAATTTGGTCAGAACATAAATCAGGGTTACAGTTCCAGAGAGTGCCCTACCCCACTGATAAGTGAGGGACCGCCATGGACCATGTGGGTTTGTCTGAAGTAGTGCTGTCTTGAGAGGTCCTTAAGTCCCTTGGGCAAATAGTTAAGTCCACAATTCTGCCAAGTATGTATGAATTCCAGGGATACCTAGAGCTGAGACTCAAATTAGAACACTCCATTTCCCTCTCTGCTACACTTTCTCTCCCTCCCTGTCGCCCCACCCCTACAACTCACAAACATGCAGTAAATGCACCTTGCACAGCATCTAGAATACAGTAGGTGGCTCAATAAATACAAGACTCTCTTCTATCTGTATTCACAGTGCTTTATACACATTAAGTAGTCAGTAAATACGCTTGACCAGTGAATAGGTGGATCTTTATTATACAAGAAAAATAGAAATATCCCTCATAAAATTGTAATCACTTAAACTTGGCTTCTAGCCTCAACCTTGACCACTGTTAATTATCTGGTTATTAATAATAAGCCCCCAAATATAGACATCTGTACATTTATATGTGTGTAAATGATTGTCCACATGCTGTTTAAAATTCTCATTTCCTAAAGAGTTGCTTTGCAATAGTGCCAATTGTGCTAACCTCTCTTATAACCTTTGAAGGGGAAAGGTCCCTGACTTTATGTTGTAAATCCAATTCTATAATAATATTTACCTAGTGGTTTTCTCCAGGGCAATATATGCTTTTTTGAAATGCTTTTTAGATGCCAAATTTTTCATATTTGCACAGAGAAAAAATAAAGATAAGAATTTTGATCCTTGGTTTATAAATGAGAACCTAAGATGTAGAAAATCGTACCTTGCTCACATCCACATAAAGGCCTGTACTCTCCTTGATTCACAGTAGGGATCGTTTCAGAAGCAGTGCGCCAAGTTTCAAGCACTTACTGTGATTTATGTCTCATGGACCAATAATCATCTCTTACCCCTGCAGTCATTCTGGATTGACACACTCCAGGTCTGGTTGGGGCCAAGGGAATTAAAGTAATTATGTTGCAAACATACTGGTATTTATGCTAATGCTTCCTAGGAAATGCAACCTGAAGAAGGGGGATTGCCATAAAGCCCTACACCCGGTGTGTTCTCATCAGACATTTGAAGGCTGAAAATACAAGGAGGCTAGAAAATCTGTGGGGGGAAAACAACTTGAAAATGTTAGCTAAATGGCAGACTTAGAAGTAGAATAAGGGATGGAACAATAAAAAAGGCTATTTAATTAGGGGGAAACTTGTAAGAGTTGATCTAGATATATGGGAAATTGAAGTGGAATGATTTCTCTATCTCCATCACATCCCTTTTACACATTATGACATTTTGCTTGGGACATTGTCTCTTTTCTTTTCCTAAGAAAAGAACTGATATAATTCTTTAACATTATGGGTTTCTGTAGGGCCTAACTCGGCAGCATTGGTGCCGTTTAGTAGATGTGCCTGGTAGAGCAGCAAGTAGAAAGAAGACAAGTTTGAATCCCTTCCCTTACTAGGGACATGATCTGAGAAATGTTTGTTTGCTTCTAAGGGCAATAATAATATTGACAGGGCTGTTATGAGGTTTAGATGAGACAGTTTATGTAACAGTGCTTGGCTGGGACACATTATATAAGTAACAGGCCTGTGCTACTGTTCGCTAGACCTGATGCCTTCTAGTTGGAAATAATGTACAATCAAGGAAATCAGTAACTTCAACTTCCTTTCTAATTCAAAATTATATGCAGTATTATATATGTATATAATATATACATTGTTTTCATATCTGTGTTTCTTTACTGTTGAAAAATTGGGTGACACTGACAGTGATTTTCATTATTGGAGTTATCTTAAGGTAGCAGATTTGGCTTGAGTTATTAGCATTAGTAGAAATGGAGACTACTTCAATCATTGTGATTGAACATGGCATAAAATGGTCTGGAGACAGTGGTTTAAACCCTGAGTACTACTCCAGCCAGGAAACTGGCAGTGAGAAGCAAAAATCATCAGATTCATGGCCTTAGTTTAAGGGAATGATCTCTGGTATCTGAGGAAGGAGACAAGTCAGCAAGACCCACTGTCAGCCAAGATGAAAACCCTGGAAGAGGTTACACTAGATGTGAGGGGAGCTGGGCAACAAGTTCAGAGCAAAGAGGGAGCTTTTCAAGAGCAACTGCTCCAAAACTTTCCCTAAGATCACCTACTGATACAGCCCCTTATTTTATACTATTCACAGTTGATAGACTGCAGGCATTAAAGCAACACTTTCCCTTGTTCTCTTCTAAAGCAATGACATCAAGAAAGCATAGATTGCCTGGTCAGAGTGGCTGTTGTTTGAGCATCTTACTGTGCACCAAAAGGTTGTGAGTTCAATTCCCAGTCAGGACACATACCTGGGTTGTGGGTTTAGTCCCCAGTTGGGGCATGTATGGAAAGCAACCGATCAAAGTTTCTCTCTCACCTACCCCCCCACCCTGTCTCTCTCTCTCCCTTTCTCTCTCTGGGTTGTATCCATTTACCTTCTCTAACACACTGGCATCTGTTCAGGATGATTCCCAAGACAAAGCCCCTCTACTTCACCCCATCCAGGATCCCTCAGAATTTTCTCAATAGACAAGTTTCCCGAGATTTTCTTTTCTATTAACTCTTGAAGTTTGAGATTTCTGGGTACAGAAAGTCCATCACTGTCAAATTCCTTATCAGCATAATTGCTTCTTTAGTTTAGGTAAATAGTCCATCTTTTCTGAACCCAGTGGTATACCAAGTTGGGGGCAGTGGGAGCTCTCTGCCTGGTAGAGAGTATTTTATCATTGACATAGTTGAGAATTGTCAGTGTGGTGACAATAAAAAGCAGATCAACTTTTAGTCAGATATATTGTTTTTAAATTCTCTACAGCAAAGCATTCCCTTATTGCCCAAACCTCAGGCATATCCCTTGCCTTGGAATGCCATTGTCTAAACCCAGAGACTTTTGGAGCTATTGCTCTAAGGTTGGTTTTGGGGGAGCAGGTGTAGGATCATCAAAATGGTCTTTATTGTTTTGCTTTTATCCTCTGAGGAATTTTCCTAAGTGAAGACAGGTAAACCTGTTCAGTTATACATTCATAATTATTCATGGAGTACTTTTAGACCAAGTGCCTTTAGACCAAGCCCTGTGCTAGATATTACAGATTAGGTTAACATAAAAATACTTGACTGCCTTGATGTAGTTTCCAAACTACCATGTATGCTTACCTTTCTTATTTACATAAGTAGAATTACACATATATAGTCACCTAATTATTGCCATCATGATGTTTCTTATATTGGTATATCAGAAATACTGTTATTTACTTAAGATTTTCTTTAAATTGACATATTCTTAAATGTAAAACCATTTTTGTCGAAGGCCTGGAATGCTTAGATAAATAGAGAGATTGTGAATCTAATTCCAGGTTTTTTTTTCTTTCTTTAGTCACTTGTAGGCAGTGCTTTTTCACTGCATGTGTAGCTATCCTAATGCCTTTTTGTTCATTTCCTTTTCTGTTTACTGTAGCATGAGTACTCCTGGATTTCTTGGCCATAGATTGACAGCCTGGAATCCTGAAGGCCAAGACTCCTAAGGGTAAGACATGGGTCTTTTGCAAAAGCGCCTCTTCCACATGGAATGATACTACTGTTTGATTGAAGCCTGAACTTGTGAGATCCATTCTTCTTTGGGAAATTTATATCACCTAATCTGGATTTTTGCCTCCTGCTGTCACTAGACATGCTTAACTAATTGGTCAGGTTAGATTAGTTTTCAGATTGTATTCTTAATTTAGTATCGATCAAAATTCAAGTTTTATTATCATTTTTTAAGCCCTCTTTGGCAATTTAGAAAAACATGGTAGGATGAGAATAAAGATAAATAATAGAAGCACTGCTTCAAGAGTATCACTTGAATAACAGTCTAGGTCATTTTGCTGCACGCCATACTCTGAAAAAGCTTTATGGAGATTCTTCCAATTTTTAATGTGAAGCGTATTATTTCAGTAACCAAATATATATACTGTAATGACCATGTTTGGCAGGCAGTTGATGGAGGAAGGCAAGCTGTGTCGTATGTAGAGAGGAAAATACTTTCGATTTTGACCAAGTATTAAGAGAAGAAGCAACCAAGTTCCAAAGAAAGACTGTTGATTGACTGGGATGAGTGACTGTTTTGCTTTATGAATCCTTGAAGGAGCTGGGTCGGGGGTAAGCAGCTCTGTTCAAACAGTGACAGTGCTATGGGGCGACTGACTATCACAGTAACTGTGAATGTCCGTGCAGACCCTGTGAGCACCAGGAGACTGTCACAGTAACTGTGTTGAAATGATTACTGACTCTTAGTGCAGTTTTAAGTCTGTTAGTCACTATAAATGTTTCTCCAAGATGCTAGTATTTTTAAAATTTCTACTTCCCTGAAAAAGAGATGGGACTTTCTGATTCAGGATTCTCTTCCTCCTAAGTCACTTTTTTAAAATTTTTTATTTTTTGAATCAAGTGCTGATATACTCCTTGCTTAACCTATAACTCACTCAGTGATCCTCTAGTTATTTTCAACCTTCATGTCGTAAGCAATCTGTTATAAAGACAGCTGTTCTGGTGAACAGGGCCAGCCCTTTATATTTATGTCTACTTCATCTATGAGTGTCTGTACCAACTGCAAGGTCAATTCTCATAAAAGGCTGGTTCACTGTGAGATGACAGCCGAAGAGAGGCAGCGGAGCCTGGTAGACAGGCCTGTTTTATATACTTGGTTTTTGAGCCAAACTAGGGGCTGGACGTAGTGGGAGGAGCTAAACAACCAAGAGACCAAGGTAAGCTGCTTTTGTTTCTGTTGTTTAGCTGGGAGTGCCTTTCTGAAGAGGGAGCGAGGCATAGCTGTCCCCGATAGCAACATCTGAGGTTGATAAATCAGGAGAAAGAGAGAGAGTTCCTGAAATAGCCCAACCTGGGGTGCTCAGAGTTCCGCCTGGTGGCCACATTCTCCCCCACACACAGAAAGAGGGAGAGCGATTGAAAGGGCAGGAGATGGAAAAGAAGAGAGGAGATGAGAGAAGAGCAGACAAGACAAGAGACACACGTGTTTCGTCGCTGGAAAGCGAGGCTAAGTGAGTTCAGCAAGAAGCCAGGAGTCAATTGTGACTGATGGGGAACCACTTAGGACCTCTAGGCTTTGAGACCACATATCTTGACATTGCATCATCCATTTTTAAAGGGGCCAAAGGGCCAGTGAAATAGACACTAGAGTGGTTTCTAATATCCAGTATGTTTTAAATATCCCCTATTTTACAGAGAAATCAGAAAATGTTAAAGACGGATGGCATTTTCAAAACTGCCGTGTTTCAGCCCTGAAGGAGACACCTTTTGCCCAAGGTCACTTAGTTCACTAGTGACAGTGTTAGGGTAGAGGTTCACTAGTCCTAACTATCAATAGCCTATCCTTTCTAAAACATAAGAACAAGGGAAATTTGTTATTTTCTTCCAAACAAAATATATTAAAAGCGTCTGAAACTTAGTAATTCTAATTTTTAATTTTTCTTAATTAATATTTTGGCCAATGAGACAAAACTTGGGCCATAAAGGAGTTTATGGTATTATATCAGGTAATCAGTTAATGTGCTGCAGGATCCCTCAGGAATTTTATCCTTAGAGGATATCTCAGCAGTCACATATTTCTTTCTTAGCTCTTATTTTCCTTAAGTAGGAAGTCTGAAACAGGACAAATGATGTAGTGTTTTGTGCTCCAACTTTTCTTATCTTCAAGGAAAATATTTTATGAAACCTTAATGTATAAAACAGGTAAAGTAAACTTGGAAGAGATATAAGGATGCTAGAGTCTTACCTGCTTCCCAGCCATGCTATCCCTGTCCATCCACAATGGCCCCAGGACTACATGGGAGGAACGTGAGTGCCTTGATGTGGTAGAAGAAAAGGACTTTTGTGGCCAAAGACAGCTGGAGTCAAATCTTGCTTCCATCTTCTATAATCTGTGTGACACTGACTTTGTTACTTAATATCCCCTGAGCTTCAGCTTCCTCACCTAAAAAAATATGAATAGCGTCCATAAAATAAAGTTGTGTTGATGATTAAGTGAAACATGTATATGCAAAGGAGTGCTGGGTGAAGACTGGATCCTAAATTTGTTATTGTTGGTTTCATGATTGTAACTGGATTCTGCAGTCTAAGTTGATTCACTTCTAGAGTTAAATGTGCTTTTGTTCTGTCGAGAGCTGCTTTGCCTGGTTGCTGATAGTTATGTAGACATAGAATAGAGATCCATTTTTCTGGAGGAAGAGCTTAAGAATATATTTCGCCTTGTCTAGGAGCTAGCATGAGAAACTAAGTAAATGAAGTTAGACATGCAATGGCCACAGTGTCATGGGAGCTTGCAAAAAAAAAAAAAAAAAAAAAGGGATTCAGACAGTACCTGAAAGGGATTCCTGAAAAAAAAAATACGAATACTGTCAGTGGCTTTGGGAATGGGGTCAAGGGTGTGAAGAGGAGCCAGGCAGTCCTCCATGGAAAGGTGTGGTGGCCCCACAGTGGCCACACAGCTCTGCAGTACCTGCTCTGCACAGGGCCTTCCCCTTCAGCTACACAGAAGCAGCTCTGGTGCCAGCTCCAGACTGGCCCTAGAGAAGATTTGTTTCTTGTGGAGCCCAGTGGACCCTTGATAAGATTAGGACAAGTCAGAAAGTCAGCACTACTTGAGAGAGCTCTGTGGCTAGGCCTGAGAGGCTCCTGGGTTAAGAGACAGTAAGGCCAATCGTGTAAAAGATCTACATGGCAGGCTGAATTCAGTAATCATGCCTGAGTCCCCTGGTGCACGTTAAGACAGTCTGCAAGAGTGAGTGTCTTTGGCTGCTTTCTCACCAAGTCCCCAGAAAGTCTACACGGGAAGCAGAGATCTGGTACCAATGTTTACACCTCTCCATAAAACATCAGCTTAAATGTTTTGTGCATTAGAGAATTGAGGTTAATACTCAAAACGAAAGCTTCTCATAAAATAAAACTAAAGAAATGTGGCTCTGAACAGATTTCAGAAACATGGCTTCCAGCCTGCCTGGGTCTCTGATTATCAGCAAACTTTGGAAAACCGTGACTATACTGCCAGAAACTCGCCAGCCGGATTTTTTTCTTTGACCCATAAACTCTTTCTTTCTCCCTTGATCTCCTACGACCTCTATCAGTGACCATTTTGTGACGGTAGCTTTGTAATCTACTGATTCTGGCTGTAGGGTGAAAAAAAAAGGCTTGTTGGCGAGTGCACAAGGGCCTGGAAAGGCCTCTCCTCGCCCAGCTGGCCCAGGGCGCCGGAAGCAGAAGGCTGTGCGCGGGCTGCCTGCTGGGGGGGGGCCTAGTTCCCACTGGCCGGCCTCGGGAGGTGGCCTCCTTTCCCTTTGGCTCATGAAGCTGACTGAAAGGCCAAGAGTCCTGGCTTAGTTCCTGTCAGCTTGTCGCCTTGTTTGTAGGTCTGTGGGGTGGACTGAGTCCGGAAGAGGCCTGAGGCCGCCTGAGAAAGGCTTATAGCTGAGCCTCCGGGAAGACAGACCCTCCCTGTCGCCAGCGGGGGTCACAATCTCTTAGCCAGAAGCCTCTCTCCTTTGTGTTTAGAGAAATGGATTGAGAAGCAAATGGCCTAATTAGTTGTGGAATGTTTGCTCAATACATTGGGGACCTTTGCTATTTTCCCATGAAATTATCATAAACATAAACTAAAACCGATTCTGTTTCTAAGCATCCCAAACCTTATTGCCCTCATCCAGGAGTACATGGCATTAAGTCTTAAACTTGCAAGTATATTTTTTTGCAGCAAATGTAACATGACTCCAAAGAGTTATCCTAAAATAAGATTCTTCTCAAAGAGACTCCTTTGACCTCAATGAAATGCTTATTTATGCAGCATCATTCTAATAGGTGCTAGCTTTATTAAAGCCATTCAATATCTATGGAACATGCTACATAAGGAAGGCACTAAGTCTTTTAATCATTTTTGTTTCCCCGGTGCTTAATAGAGTATTTCTTTACAGTTTTATTGAAATATAATTGATAGACAAAAAGTGCACATTTAATGCGTTTGGACATATGCCTGCACTCGTGATATCATCACCACCATCAAGGCAATAAACATATCCATCACCTCCCAAAGTTTCCTTGTGTTCTTTTGTTTTGTTTTGCTTTTGTTTGTGGTAATAACACTTAACATGAGATTTACACTCTTAAATTTTTAAATGCACAACATTGTGTTGCTAACAATAAGCATTCTATTGTATAGCAGATCTCTAGAACTTATTCATCTTGAGTAACTGTAACCTTACATCCATGAACAGCCCCCTATTTTCCCCCCAGTCCGCTGGCAACCACCATTCTGTTTTCTTCTATAAGTCTGACTAATTTAGATACCTCATGTAAGTGGAATTATACAGTACTTGGCCTTCTCTCACTGGCTTATTTCACTTAGAATAATGTTTTCCAGGTTCATTCATGTTGTTGCAAATAGGGTTTCCCTCTTCTGAATGGTATTCCCTAAATATGTGTATCACATTTGCTTTTTACATTCATCTGCCAATGGATGTTTAGGCTGTTTACATGTCTTCACTATTATAAATAATGCTGCAATGAATATAGGTGTGAAGACACTTCTTTGAGATCCTATTTTCAATTATTTTGGATGTAGACCTGGACTTGAGATTGTTGGATTATATAGTAGTTCTATATATATATATTTTTGAGGGAACTCCATACTGTTTTCCATAGCAGCTATACCATTCCCATCAACAGTATACAGGGTTTCAATTTCTCTAAAACCTCACCAACACTTATCCTTTTTAAATTTTTTACGAGAATCATTCTAACAGGTGTAAAGTAATATCTCGTTGTGGTTTGATTTGCATTTCCCTGATCATTAGTGATGTTGAGTGATTTTCATGTACCTGTTGGCTATTTGTATGTCTTCTTTGGAGAAATGTCTATTTAAGTCCTTTGCCCAGTTTTTAATTGGGCTCTTTGGGTTATTTTGTTATTGAGTTAAAAAATTCCTTATGAATTTTGAAAATTTATTCTTTGTCAGATATGGCTTCCAATATTTTCGCCTATTCCATAGGTTGCCTTTTTACTCTGTTGGGTATTTCTTTTGCTGTGTAGAAGCTTTTTAGTTTGATGTAGTCCCACTTGTCTATTTTTGCTTTTATTGCCTTTACTTTAGGTGTTATATCCAAAAAATAATTGCCATGACCAATGTTATGAAGTTTTTCTTTTATGTTTTCTTATGGGAGTTTTATAGGGCATGAGGCCATACATAAGTCTTTAATCCATTTTCAGTTGACATTTATGTATGGTCTAAGATAGGGATCTGATTTTATATTTTTGTACACAGATATCCAGTTTTTCCAACACAATTTATTAGAGAGACCATCCTTTCCCCATTGTGTATTTTTTTTTTTTAAACATATGTTTATTGATTTCGGAGAGAGAAAAGGAGAGAGAGAGAGATAGAAACATCAATGGTGAGAGAATCACTGATCGGCTGCCCCCCACATGCCTCCGACTGGGGATCGAGCCCGCAACCTGAGCATGTGCCTAGACCGGGAATTGAACCCCAATCGCCTGGATCCCAGGTCGATGCTCAACCGCTGAGCCACGCCCAGCCGGGCCCCATTGTGTATTCTTGACACCCTTGTTGACAATCAGCTAACTATATATGTGTGGGTTTATTTCTGGGCTTTCTACTTTGTTCTGTTGGTCTTTATGTCTATCTTTATGCTGGTACCATGTTGTTTTAATTACTGTAGCTTTGTAACCTATTTTAAAATTAGGATGTGTGATGCCTCCATCTTTGTGTTTTTTTTTTCTTTTCCTTTTCAAGATTATTTTGGCTATTCTAGATCTTTTGTGAATTTTAGGATTTTTTCTATTTCTGTAAAAAAGAGGCATTAGTAGTTTAATGTGAATAGCATTTAATCTGTACATTGCTTAGGGAAGTATGGACATTTTAAACAATATTTTAATAGGATATTAAGGCAAAAATGATAATATTCAACAAATATTCCCCCTGTTCCCTTATATTCCTTGGCCTCTTTGCAACTAGGCAGGGTATTGTGACCAATTCTGGACAATAACATGTGAGTGGGACTGATGAATGTGCCACTTTATGACTGAAGGAGTCAAAGCCCATATACAGTTTTTTATGATTTTATGGTATGACTTCATGGCATGATTTTAAGGCAATCAAGCAGGCACGTGTTCTAGATGGCACAGCTACAAGTTAATGGAATCTCCACCTACTTGCATTCCTGAGCAAGAGTTCCCACATCGGGAAAAAAATATAAGCAAGAAATAGCTTTGTCATATTAAGTCACTGAAATTTTGGGGTCAGTTTGTGACTTGCATAATGTAGCTTATCTTAAGTGTCAAGCAAGTAGTGAGCACTTCCTTCAAGTGGCTTATAGTGAAGCTTCTAAGTGGAGAAAGGAAGCTAGAGTGGGAGATGGTGCAGAGTGTGGTGAGAACAAAGAGAATTATTGGGTAAGGTCTGTACCACAGGGGAGGTGACACTTATCCTAGGTCATGAAAGAGAGACATGGGCATGTTCCAAGCAGAGGAAGTAGGAAGAGCATTCTAAGCAAAAGCACGGAGATAAGAAAGGTTCTGTATTTGAAATGGTGATACTTCATTCATTTATTTGTTCACTCATTCGTTCAGCTCTACTCTTGACACTGTTGATTAGTTGAACATAGATTTCATGGGAAGATTGGTAGAGAAATGAACCCCAAAGTTAATTAGGATCAAGTTGGAAGGTGCTTTGCTTAACTTGTTTCATTTAAGAAGAACTTTAAATAATCTATATAATCTTTTTTTTTTTTTTTTAATATATCTTTATTGGTTTCAGAGATAAGAAGGGAGAGGGAGAGAGAGAGATAAAAACATCAATGATGAGAGAGTTGTCATTGATCGGCTGCCTCCTGCACGCCCCGGACTGGGGATCGAGCCAGCAACCCAGGCATGTGCCCTGACCAGGAATCCAACCACAGTCTCCTGGATCCTAGGTCAATGCTTAACCAGTGAGCCACGCCTGGCCGGACTAACCTATAACCTATATAATCTTAAAATATAGGCTTTAATGTGATGCAAGGAGATGGAATTTATTGTATTCATTTTATGTATGTAGAGAATCTGAGAATTTGATATATATTATTCTCAGATTCAGTTAAACACAAATCAGCCGTAGTGCTTAGAAATAGCTAGAATTGTGTGCTATTTCTTCCATTTATATACTGTCCAATCTAGAACCTCTTCCATGCTCCTGTTTCCTCCAAAAACACAAAACAAAACAAAAAACGCTGAAGTCATTTTAGAAACAAACACTGAGAATGGAGGTGGGGAAGCATGGACCTAGACTAGAGCTAACACGCCACAACATGCTCTCTGATTTAACTCAGCCAGCTGTTTCTTATCTTGACCATGGACTCATCCCATTCACCCCAGCCCAACATGATTCCTGCTCCTTCTCAGATATTTTTCCTGACTCTGACCCATTCACTTTCTAAGCACACCCTTATTTTCCTCCTTTACCGAGAGGCTTTGGGCAAATGGTATCTTTAAGTACAGATTTATCTCTCATCCAAAACTATGTTGGCATTTGAAGAAGGAGGAGACAGTGGTACTTAGTAGTTATATAAAAAAGGTCGCATTGTACGATTAAAGTTTCATGGTGTGGACGAATCAGAAAACTGACATTTTATAATGTGAAATATAGTTTATTTTCCCTAGACTATTAATTCTTTTAACCAAAATTTATTGACCAGATTCACAAACTAGATATTTCCAAAATTTTTCAGGAAAATATGTTCTTTCCTTGGAACTAATTACAGTATTTGGGTTTTTATTCCTCTAAAAAAAGATTAGTGTTTTCAAACACCACATAAACTCCTACCAGAAGTGGCATGTAAATTATGTCATCAACCCCGACCTAATAACCTGGGTAGAGTATGCAGTGAGGAACACCTGGGTGCTAATGATGCCACCTTCTTGGGCTTACCTGGATAGAGTAACACATTTAAATTGCCTTCCCATAGCTACTAAGAGGCCACAGCCTCAACCCTGGCCAACTTTCTCTCAAGGTTTGCCATTAGTCTGCAGCAGAGAAAAATCATGAGTGACCTGGTATAACCTATTTCACCACAAGATAAGACACAAATCAAAAATTCCAATAATTAGGGATTAACATCATCACTTTGTATTTGGAGAAGAGCATATTGCTAGCATTACAAATACATTTGGTCCATTTAATATTTTAATAAGCAAGACAATTATTCTGGAAATATCTAAACAACCACAGAATTCAACATTTTTACCAATCTGTGTGTGTGTGTGCGTGCTCCTGTGTGTGCAGTGATACAGTGAGGAGCATCTAACTAACCATTCTTTACACAATTCACTTTCTCAAGCTTGTAGTTGACTTCGTTGGTAAAGCTGACCAAAAGGCACAACTAGATAACCTGTTTTTGTACCAGATACTGTGGTGGAATCTAGTAAACTGTGGCAGAGAGAATATTGGCTGTTTCCTCATAGTTCAAGCTCTTTCTATGTAAATCCCCAATCAGGTGCTCATAAAACTGAAATTATGACCTTCATTTTCTGTGGTTTGAAGTTAAAACAAAAGTGTTCCATCAATAAAATCTTCAATGGTTTTTCGATCTTTATAATATCACCCAGCAATTCTCTCCTTGAGTTGAGATAATAGCAGCAATTAGGCAGCTTTTATTTCTCAACCCCTTTTAACTTTGCTGTCTTATAAATGAGCACGCGGCATGTATATATAACCACTGTAGAGAGAATGCTGGCCAGTGTCAGAAGTAGGGGACAACAATTGGTCCATTCATGAATTATCTTTTACTTTTCACTTTAGCCCCAAAGGTTAAATGTGAATGTGCTTAGTTGTCTCACTTTCTATTTTGACCACATGTGAAAGCTTTGATGGAGTTCTGCAGAGAGTAAGAAAAGTAAGATTTGTGAAAAATCAAACACAATTGCATTTATTAATGGTCACTAATGGCATGTAATTAAAGTAATTACAAGAAGATAAACAGACAATTAACTTGTTGGAAGTGTCAAGGAAGGGCACGAACAGAGTTTAAAGTTCCTGTCTGTCTGGTTCATCTTTAAATCCCCCAAATATCATAAAGAAAGAGTGATGCTAACCAAAGGGTCAAGCTCACATTAGACCTTTATCAAGCAACCACGGAGCCTGTAAGGGGAAAGCAGAGGGCCAAGGGCAGCATACCAGGGTGGTGGTGGATGGAAGCGAGGCAGCTAGAAGCGTGAACAGGCCTCATGAAAGATGGTGGCTTAATCAGAGCTTTGACAAGGGTCAGCTACAGCAGATGGCAAACAAAGAATAATGAAGGTGTAAGTCTTTCTTTTCCATTATTCTGTGTGCTTCAAGTATGAACCACATTCTTCAGCCTTAATTGGACTTGGTCAAAAGTCACTTTATGCATATATTAGCTTTATGAGATTAAGTGGGCTAGAAGCTCTTGGGGGACAAAGTTTTCATTTCAGGAATCTTCGATGTGTCCTGTCATGCTCAGTACAGAGCTGAGCATCATTTAATGAGTAGGAGTCTCCTGAATTGCCCATCCCCAACCTGTTTCTGTGTGCCAAGTTCAGTGGGGGCAGACAGGATGCTAGATATTAAGAACCCTATCTCAGTTACTGAGATTGACCTTTTACGAATCCTATACACAGCCACTCACACACAGAACTCTGCTAATAATACTAATAAATGTGTATGCATCAGTTATCTCTCATGCCCTACACACTGTATTCGTATCTCACTGGAACAGCTCTATGAGGTTGTCTTATAAGGAGTAGGGGGGATCTGATTTCTAGTATGTCTATGTAAAATAAGCTGAAGTTTTAGAGCATAAACTTGGAAACCAACCTTTGGGATGAATAAATGGGATGTTCTGTTATTATTAATGGAATGATTACAATGGACTAGGTCTAGGGGTCATTTGCAGTTAAGGGAGTGTAAGGATAAGAAGAGATTCTGTCCCCACAAATGAAAACCACTCCTAGAGACAAATAAAAATGATTTACAATTCTTTTAAATCATACACTGCAACATTCTTTAAATACATGATTTTTTAATCATTGTTATTTCACTGCCTATGTTCTTTGTTATTTCTCACCTCAACAAAAATAATACTTTTCAAAGCAGCTTTCTCAATTCCGTCTCTCCCTATTTCCAATGTAGTTTATGTACTTCTCCTATCTAATGGGTAACTGGTCAGATTACTTTCTCACTCAGAAACCTTCAGTGGCCCTCCATGCTTTACCCGACAAAGTCCAATCACCTTATCCTGACAGTCACTATTATCCACAAGCTGAGTCCAACTTGCCTTTTGAAACCATTCTCCATTACTTTTCTTCAGCCATCCTATATTTCAATTTAAATAGCACTCCACATGTCCAGCACTTTTCTTAAGCTTTCTTACCTTACCTCCACCTCCTGGCTTAGGCTATCCCAACTATTTTCCCACACTGGATTCTGCCTTTATTTCAAGACCTACCTCACATGTCACATTAATGACACACCCTTATATAATTTCTCTCCCTGCGCTCCACTTCTGTCTTTGAACTTCAAAAGTTTTTATCAGTACCTTATATTTATTTATTCGTAGATCTACCTCATCTCCACAATAACACTGTAAGATTTTTGTGGCGATGAAATTGTCCTAGATCTTTTTGTATCTTCATAATGAAAGCATAGTACTTTAAATAAACACACTTCCCTCAGCTCTCCGTCTTCCTTCACTGGATGAACTCCTACTTAAGTATGAAGAGCCACTTTGAATATCACCTTTTGCAGAAAGTCCTTAAACCTCTAGGTCTGGATTAACTGCACCTTTGTGTTTTTTCATTGTCTTTTGTTCATACTATCATCTTGAATCCATGTCGTCATAATGAAATTACCTAATTATAGGGCTGTCTTCACTACTAGACTCTACATGCCCCCAAGGAATTATCTAGTATTAAGTTCCCTGCGCCTTGATTCATAGCTTCCATATTGTCGGTGCTCAGTGTATTCGGAAGGGCTCCTTAAGAGCTCAAATCCCTGCAGTTTTTCTGATAAGGCTGGAGACAGTAGACAGGGCAGTTTAGATAAGATGAGAGAGCCCTCTTTGAGGTGAGCAGCCGCAAAACACTTCCACTCTTCAGGTTCTAAAATTATGTTCAGCCTGGGCTTTGTCATCTTGAACTCCACAACCGCCTCCAGTTACCGCCACAAAGTAGCTTTGTGCTTAAGAGCATGAAGAGGGTTAACACCTTTGGAAGATTTTAAAAGAGTTCCGGTGGATTCTAGAAAATAGCAAATGTTTTAAACTCTCAAGCTTTTTTAGACACCTGAGCTCCAATTATTTGCAGTGGGACATATCCCATGGTTCTTCTTGAACCGGTCTTGACTGTTTCCAAGACTTTGAGGTTAATGAATACAAGCTTGTTTAACTACATGACCACTGCAGTTTCCAGATAAGTGGCCTTGAAGCCAGGCCACTGCCAACCCCATCACCTCCAACTTGCAAATCCATTGTGCTCCATTCCTGAGTATGTCTGCAGTGCTCTGACCAGGAGGGGAAAGTGGTATGACTATCATTGTGGACTATTTCTCTCTACTAAATCCAGGCCATAGCCCTAGGGAGGACACAGGTGCATTTTATGTATAATTCAATCCTGTCTGTTTAAGATATAGCTCTGTGTGTACAAAATCATGTCAAAAAAAAAAAGGAAGGTTGCGTGCAGAAGTCCTAAGGAGGGGTAGAGTGTCAGTGTGACCTGTCAGGTTTAGTTAATTATAGGAAGTTTCCTAGAAGACATAATTTCTCTGAAACATAAGGTAAGTGTTTGGTAAGGAGAGGGAGAGCAATCATTTTAGGTGTAAGATGCAGGATGGCCTAAGGAGACTTGGACAGTGCCAAGCAAGACATGCGATGAAAACAGGCAGATGCCTTGGCTAGAGCAAGGATTCTGGGCAGGGAAATCATAAATAATTAAATGTATGAAAATGGGTGTTTAGTAGTGATCAGTTTAGAATTTGGATTAAAGATGTGATGACAACAGGGAGCCATTATAAATTATTGACTGAGGGGAAAACACATGATAAAATACTTTTGAGGATAAATATTTTAAAACTTTTATATTAAACATATTAGAGGGGAAAGAACTAAAACTTGGACACTATGAAGGAGCTGGCTACTTTAAATGTATGAGCTTATGAGGGCTTAGACCAAGGAGGACATGCCATCATTACCTATTCCATGACAGGGATCCCCAGTCACATGCAGATGCTCTCAGGATGGCACCAGAATCCTTCTCAACACTACCCTCTGGGAAGCCTTTACCAAACAATTTGAGGTGGCGAGCTAGATAGTGCCTAAATGCTATTCCTGTTTTAGACTACGGTGCAACAGGTGGAAATAATATAACAGGAGCTGTTATGTAGAAGTCTCGCCTAGGATGTACTGATAGGATGACATGCACACAGAGAATGGGGAAAAATAATAGGAAATGACTGAAAATGTAGAAACCTAAGGGTCTACGAAGAGCTGTTCCAAGAATGTAATAGAGAAATAAGGGAGGAAATCTTGTTTTGATAAGAAAATGAGTTATTTATGAATCCTTTAGGCTTAGGTCCATGCAAATACAATGAACTAAAAATAATGGCTTAGAGAGATGATAAGATATAATATTGGGGTTCATAACTTTATTCATTCAACACTTTTAATAAATATACTTGGAGCAAACACTCTGTACTGGGTACTTTTTTGGGTGCTTGGGATACAGCAGTGAACAAGCCTGGGGTATGAATTCTAGCAATGAGAGGAGACAGACACCCAACAACAGATGCAATAAATAATCACATAGTTTATCAGAAGATAAGTATCGTAAAAGAGAGAAAGTTGTAGAGCGGCATGAGAATCATCGGGAAGTCAGGCAGTGTGGAGAACATTGAGCGTCATTCATTTATAGACCCTCACCATTTGACCTACCATCAGAATACTTGAGAGGCCAACTCCATATGTTTTAAGAAATATTAATTAATTTTCTTACTTGTGATCCTAGAGACTTCGCTGGCTATAGACCCTTCATGCTATAGAGGTGTATGCTAGGACTTTTTAGGAGACCAGAAATTGGTCATCTTGACTCACACTGGTCTTGTTGCCTTCCAGGAGAGGAAGGAAATGTCCAGTAACCTCAAGTGGTGGAATAGAATGGAACATCTGGCCTAATGGATTTTCCATGTTGCTTTCATACCTAAATCTATGCTCCAAAGAATGGGGAGGACAGATTGCTTAATTTTGCCCACTCGGAATACCAGAGTCTTTATTGTAATAGTCAAATATAGTCTATCCAAATTTCTAACAATTACAATAGCTGGAGGAGATTTTATTTTTTTAATGATTTTTATTGTTGATAGCATTACAGATGTGCCCCCCCCCCCCGCCCCCGGAGGAGATGTTAAATCAGGACTTTGTGAAGACTTCCATCTTCAGACTTCCATCTTCATGCCCTTCTTAGTAAAGATTTGTTAAAATTTCTCAACTCCCATGGCAGAGGAATAGCATCTATGCTGGCTCACTCAGAACTTTCTCCTGTTTCTTGGAGCCTCTTTGGTTTACTGCAAATGTCCTACCTTGTTTCTTTCACACTGGGATGAGTTTCTGATTTCTGAGTCCTTATTAAGAGTTCTTGTTTAGCTCACTGAAATGCTGGCTGCCTCTTTACATGTTAGCCTTATAAACGGCTTTGGTCTATTTGCTAAGCTCTGCAACTCTTCTCATGCAGGCGGGCTTCCTCCTCTCTGCATTCTTTTTGGCACAATTGGTACTTTCTCTGCATTTTGTAGCATTCTAAGCATACTGTGGCAGCAGGAAGGGTATTTTCAGTCTCTTTTTGGCATTAAGAGTCATCTTTTGCCTGGCACCAAGCTGAAAACATTCCCCATCGTCAAGTGCTTTGACATTGTCTCAGCAGAAGCAGTGTAGCAGTACTTCCTGCGTGACACCATTAAATATTCCTGTCCCATCAAAAGCCCTTCAGGGACATTTCCTCTGTAGCACTATTGAAATTCCTTCCCCATCAGTAACGATACAGGGGTACTTCTGTGATATTTTAGGGACACTTCCTATGTAACCTCATTACAATCCTTGCACCAAGAGGAGAAGGGCAGGGTTGCTTTTGGTTTTGATTAAATATTTTGTTGCAGTGGCCACACAGCACCTCGAGATCCTTAATATTTATTTCATTTCTAACTCTGCTGGAGTTCCTCACAAGCACAAAAATTACTACTACTAGTTAGTTGATGAAGCTAATATTTTATTCCCTTGTCAGAGTCACTCAAGCCATGAATACACAAGTGTGGCAGTGATGGAACCCAAGCAAGTTTAAGGCCCCTCTGAATTTACAGTAGCATTCAAGAAGGAAGCAAAACCTTATACTATGTATATCCTGAGTGTTTTTGACTCTGTTCTTCAATCTTTAACCATAAACAAAAAACACAATTACAGCCCAAACCCTATCATTGTCAAGAGGTCTTGATTCAAAAAGCAGTTTCAAATTGTACAATGTGGGGCTAGGAGAAGAGAGTGCTGTGTGATTTCCTGACTCTGATTGATTTGAAAGGTTGTTTATTGAGCCTTTTCTATTTATTCTCCAAAGGCTACACAAGGATGGTTAGAGCATGTCATACTGGACAACTGTATCTGAGAATAATGCAGTGATTTATGAATACTTATGAATATTCAACCTAGTTGTAAATTGGATTTAGTGTGGTTGTGTTTTTTGTGCTAGAGGAGGCATAGATCCAGCACATACTTAGATGACATAAATGCCATATCTTTGTGACTAAAATGAATGTGATGAACTATGTGCTCAAAATCTGAGCCACTCTGACCTGCCCAGCAGGTGTAAGAGAGATCAATATTTCTAGGTCTATATTAAGGTAACGGGACACAATGAATGAAAACAACCGATGTTTTTTTTGGGGGGAGGTCACATTTATGTTTCTCAAGGTATCTAGCATAATCTACCTTTAGAAAAGTGGTTAATACCTTGGAAGAAGGGGTAAACACAAAATGACCACAATTAGATAGAGATATAACCCCCACCCCTCAAAAAAAAAAAAAAAAGTGAAGCTCACTAGGAACATGTGCATTAAAACATTTTGCAGAGAGAATGAAATGCTCTGATTTAACTACAATTAAATCTATACCAAAGAGAGTCATACAATATTTAACCCGAAGAGCATTTTGTCAGACTTAATTATGTGATATATCCAGCTTTCTAGAATGATATCATTAGGTTATATTTGCTTGATTACTGAACAGAACTAGTGACGCACAGAGAGAAACAAGGCAGAAAACTGAAACAAGCTAGCCTGTAAATCTTTCATGAGACTGGCAGATAAGCATAACACTGAGCCTCAGGAGCATTACAGTGCAGTCCATGCCATATTTCATATGGCCGAGAGATGCGGCACTGTTCTCTGCAGTGCACCCAACTTTGTGAGCTCTTTCATCAGCCACAGTCAGCATGAGAGGAGAAGACAACATTGTTTTCCAAAAGGAGCCAGAAAGATTCAGTCCACTGGACCAACAACACTGTTTCAAGTCCACAGTATTGGACTGTGTTTGTGTAGATAATAAAAGGACAAGATTGCCAACAAAAACCTGCTTTGTAGTGAACTGAAATAAGGCAGCAGGGCCAGGTAGGAGGAGATGGTTAGGAGAAATAAAAAACAAAGTCTACTGAATCCCATAGCTGTGGTTGCTGAGAAAATGGAATTTTTGATACTTAGTGACCAGGCATAAGAACTGATTTTTAGTTAAAGTATAAAAAAAAAATATACAAGGCAGAGTTGCAAACAATATCAGACTATGAAAAGGACAGCTGCAGTCAATGTTCCCACTAATATTTTCCATCCGTGTACTGAGTGAATTTGTAATGTGCAACGTGGTCAAGAAAACAAACAGATGTGCACCACAGGCAGGGACAGCAATGCAAGACCTTAACATAGATTTTATGAAGACAACACTCTTGATGTTGTTTCTGCTGGTGAGAGGGCATTGCAGGAAAAGGTCTCCTATTTGTACAGTTGACTTCTATTAAGGAAGATGAAGATGTTGACATGGCCCCCAAACCCAAAATGTTTCTAGTGGATCTGCATCCACTCTGAAGCACCCTCTAACCCATTCCCATTGGGAGCACGAGAGCAAGGTTGCCAGACAGCTGGACGTGCATTACAATGACGAAGACATGCCTACCAGAGAATCACATCTGTTGTCTTGGCCTCATGTGCACCCTGCTGAAACCAGCTTCTCCACATGGCCAAAGAAAGAAGAGAGTACAATTACATTTTAGTGAATTCTTCACATTAGAAAACTGAAACTGAGTTTATACATTTTTGTAGGGAGAATTTGGACTAAAAATTTAATTGATGATGCTAATGCTAAATCTATACTGTCATTGACTATGAGTGTATTGTATGCCCTTTATAATTTGTCCCCTACATGTTTACCACCTTTATTAACCCTGTCATTCCCTGAATCACCCAGAGAACCTTCCAGTCCTACAAGCTCCATCCATGGTGAGTACCCTAAACAGGTGTACCATTTTTTATATTTTATACCATATTTTTATTGTACTTCTTCCATGGTTAGCTACACAAATACTTACCATTGCATTATAGTTGCCTACAGTATTCAATACAGTATTATGCTGCACAGTTTTGCAGCCTAGGAACAGTAATAGGTCATATCCTAGAGCCTAAGTGTGGAGGGGGCTATGCCATCTAGGTTTGTGTAAGTGCACTCTGTGATGTTCACCCAATGACAAAATCACTTAACAATGTATTTCTCAGCACATGACTGTATTATAAAATATGCTATCTTGTATATTCTTATAATATTTGTAATAATTATATTTAGCTCTTTCCTTCATCTGAGTTTTGGTGAGAGATTAGAGGCAGGGATCTATTATCTGCCTCTCCCAGCCCCTTCCACCAAATTGCCAGCCTCTTGCCTCAGTACCATTGATTGAAGAGAGAGCTGATCTATTCGTGGCTAATTTGAGAGGCCACCTCTACCAAATACAAAATCTCTGGTTTTATTCTGTTCTATTGGTCTGCTTGTATGTTCCTGAATCAATATACTGTTTTTACATCTTTTGGTTTCTCCCATTACTATTATTTTTTTACCCAAGCAATACATAGTATTTTCTTTGCACATGATTTGAAGAGTATAAAAATATTGAAAGAAAACATGAAAGAACCTTTCTTTCCCTCATTACTCCCCCTGCCCTTCTCCCAACTGTCAACAGGTGGTAGATATTATTTTAGTCTCCTTATGTGTTTCCATATATACATGAAGCTATGTAGCCATATGTGGTTTTATTCTTTTTATTAATACAAATGGGATCATACTATACGCATTATTTCAACTTGCTTTTGTCACTTAACACTTTTGGAGATCTTTTCATATCAGTGCATATAGTCAGATCTTATTTTTTTAAACAACTTCATAGAGTTTATATATATATATATATTTACTCTTTCCAAACATACTGTTTTAATTGGTGCATCTTTATAGTATTTAAATGTGTAGGGCAATAGTAAGATAACTTTTATATGAGGATCAGAGAAGAAAGCCAAGAGCTGAGGAGCAGACAGAGTTAGCTGGGGAAAGAGCAGGAAGGCAGGGCATCCACCAGCAGAGGCTTTTCCTGAGCGTGGAAAAGCACGGCCCGGGAAAGAGTCTGAATGAAGGCCCCTGTGGCTAAAGCTTAGGAAGTGGATCAGGGGAGGAGATAAGTCAGACTGGGGTCAGACCCTTAGGGTCTTGCAGGTTTATCTAAAATAACTCATATTTTACTCTAAAACAGTAGAGGCATTGAAAGATTTTAAGCATGTAAGTGACATTCTATAGTGGGTTGAATTGTAGCCCCCAACAAAGATAAGTCCAAGTCCTAACCCCTGGTACCTGTGAATGTTACCTTATTTGAAAAAAAATGGTTTTTGCAGATGTGACTAAGTGAAGAATCTCAAGATAGGGTCATCCTGGATTACTCAGGTGGGTCCTAAGTCCAATGACAGTGTCTTTATGAAAAGAGGAAACCACAGGGGCCAAGGCCATGGGGAAGGATCCTTGGCAGAGATTGCAGTTATACAGCCAAAGCCAAGGACAACCTGGAGCTACCAGAAGCTGGAAGGGGTGAAGAAGGATTCTCCCCCAGCGTTGTTGGAGGAGGCACAGCCCTGCCGACACCTTGGCTTCAGACTTACAGTCTCCAGAAGTGAGAGAATAAACTTCTGATGTTTCAAACCACCAAGTTTGTGGTCCTTTTTATGGCAGCCCTAAAAAACTGATAGGTATTGGTTCGTTTCTTCTTTTGTTCATTCTCTTAGATATTCTGTTAAAAGGGTTCACCCTATATCAAAACTATTTGAAGTCCTGCGGATACAGCGGTGCATAAGGCACAAAGAAGTCCCTGCCTCTGTAAGCTTATGCTTCCTCACAACACAGCCCTGTCAGTGCAGGACCCTGGGGAGCACCAGCTTTAAGGCCTCTCATTCTTCACTCTGATCTGTTGCCACATCTGGTTCAATTTTACCAGCAATTCTCACCATAGGTTCTTGTCACTGGGCCTTGGCATGTGCTGATAAAATTTATCTCCTACAATCGTTACATAGTAGCTCCAATATTGCATCCACTTTTATGAAGCTTCTGTAACTGTCCTCACTAGGATTTCCCTGCTTCTATGACAGCAGATATCACACTATTTTTGTAATCATTTACTTGTTTGTCTTTCTCACTAAACTTTGAGCTCCTTGAAAGGAAGGACTGTATTTGTTTCCGTTTTTTTCAAATAAGGTAACATTCACAGGTACCAGGGGTTAGGGCCTGGCATAAGCCATGCACATGGCGAGTGTCCAATATTCATTTAACTTATAAAATGTGTGCATAAAAGAAATGATTGATAAGTTGGACTTTATTTACTTAAAAGCTTCTGTTCTCTAAAAAGACACTTGAAAAACTGAAAAGACAAACCACAAACTGATGAGGTGATATTTGTAAGACATACAGCTAACAAAGGATTGGTATGCAGATTTTATAAAATATTCCACTTTCAACAGTAAAGATAATAAATAAATAAATAAATAAATAATAATAAAAGTTGCTTGGGGGGGAAAAAGTACTCCACCAAACAAATAAGGAAAACGCAAAACACAATAAAAATAGATTTAAAAAAAAATGCTCAGTAGGTATTTTAAAGAATAAATACATATAGTCAATAGACATATAGTAGATATGCTCAATCTAATTAGTAATAGAAAATGATAATTTCTAATATTAATTTATAACCCTTCAACTGAAACAAATTTTGAGAAATCTGACAAAACCAAGCATAGGAGAAACTATGATCAGTGAGGCGTCTTTAAAATTGCTAGTAGAAATGCAAAATGAAGGAACCACCTGGGAAACATTTGGCATTATCTCGTGAAGTTGAATATCCACGTACCTTATGACCTCGTAATTACACACACACACACACACACACACACACACACGGAGCAACACTTGCATATATGCACCATCAGGAGGCGTGCACAATAATTTTTCAGCAATAAAATAACCAAACCCACCACCACCACCCTTCCTTCCACCACCACCCCTTCTCAAATAACCCTGTAACTAGAAGCAGCCGAGATGTCTTTTGATAAAGGACTCTAACAAGAGACTTGTGTTGTGTCCTCACAATGGCATATTGTATGGCAGTGACGAGGTATAAACTGGAGTTGGAGATAACCCCGATGACCCCTATAACATGATGTGGAATAAAAAGCAAGTCCTGGAAAACTGCACGGCGTGAGACGTCCTTACCACAAGGCTCAAAAATACACAAAACTAAGCAAGACATCCTTTATGCACAAATATATGTGACTTTAAAACGATATTCTTTAAAAGCAAGCAAACTAGAGACACAAAACTGAAGCTGGTGTTTAGTTCTTGGGGGAGGCAAGGGACGCTGAGCTGCTCACGAACGTGTGAGCGCAGGGGCGGTGGACGGGCGCTGGGCTGGTGAGTCTCGATGACAGGCGCAGGGTCGGGGGTTAGATCCTGTCATGAAATGCAAGATGTGGCCATTCAAGAACGCGATAACTTTCCATTGCATTTATGGTTGCAGTTAAGGCAGCTCATCTCAATGTAAGAAAACACATGGGTCACCATGGCCATAGAAGCATAAGAGGATCCTAATTAGAAATGTCCACTTCAAAGGCTGTTCTAGATTTGACTGAAAATCAGGTAAATCTAAATTTGACTGAAATTAGGATAGAGGGGGGCAAAGACATGTTTTTCATAAGGTCCCACAGAGCTACAGTACTGAACTATAAAATTACCTCTCTACAATTCCTGGCCAAATAAAAGAGCAAACATAAAACTGCAATTAATACTTTAAAAGTTCTCCCCCACTTCCGGTGCCCTTGGGAGGGACACACACATCACATTTCTGAGCAGCTGGGAAGAGTGCTCGTCCCAGCTCTCTGAACATCTGGTCTTCAGCCAGGACCTTCAGTGTGTGTATTTATCACATAGCCCTGTCTGTAGTTTTATACCTTTCCAAGCAATATAGAAAGATGTTTTGGAAACTACTTGACAACTTGAATTGGCTTTGTTTCTTTTTAGCATTTTTAAAACTCTGGAAATACTTAAAGTGCATTTTAAAAATACACTCAGATAATGATATTTGGAATAGTGGGTTCTGTATCCATATATGTTTTTGTAGGTAGTTTACAAGGCCTGGGTACTAGCTGTTTTATGGTGAAAACATTGGTATAACTCTAACTGGTCTCCCTGGAGTGGAAGAGCACAATGTTATAAACTTAACAATAAACATTTAAATAGAAAGAGTCTACATTTTGCATATATTTTTGATGGTTGTCTTGTTCCCAACTTTGGTTTATATATTTGCCAAGTAAAAATGTTTTGAAGAGTCGTTGGGGTATTAAATTCCACCATATCCCTTACCAAAGTCTCTGAGCAGGGAGAGCAAGAAAAGAAACTAAGAACCTACTCCTGCATCCAACCTTAAAGCCTGAGCATGGAAGGAAACACACTTGGATTTCAAATCAAAAAGGATTGGCTGCAGAACAGGAACTGAGTTAGTATAAAAATCAACCTCCACAATCAGACTCTCCAAACATCCACTGAAGCCCAATTTCCCATAAGAGGTTCCCATCCCTCATGCTTGGCATCCCATAACAAGGGTGGCAGACACGTCAGCATAAGGCCCCGGTGAACAATGACCAGTTCTCAGAGCCTGGCATTTGCTCGAGGAAAACGATGCTTCCTGAAAACATACCTCGGCCAGGGAAATAGACTCTGCGAGGTTTTGTTAGCAACTCCCACCTCTGTTAGTCTTTTCATCTTGTGGTCTTTTTGTTGGCAAGTAAAAGCATCATCAGGATCAGATGTGAAGGTTTCTCTTTAGAATTGGAAAATTATACTAGCACAATATCTTAGCTAGAAAATCGAGTTCCATCTCAAGCAGTGGGCATTGAAGACAGATTAGTCATATCCCACCATTCACAGAAACCCATAATAGGAAATCAGTCTGTCAACTGAGCAGTAGTTTACAGAAAAGGCCTGCGTATGTGTGTGAGTTCATAATTATACTAGCTAACAGTCTGAGCGTTTTCTATTTTCCCAAAACTCTATTACCTGTTTCATGTGTATTATTTCATTTATTTCTCATTATATCCGTGGGAGATAGAATACATAATGATCTCACTTTAAAGGTGAGGAAACTAAAGCTTGGAAATTGAAGCTCAGAGAACCCAAGTAAGTTATCTAAGAGCAATTAAGATTTGATCTCAGGTGAGCTTCATCCAAACTTCATATTCATAGTCATTCTGTTTTTCTGCCTTTCCTAGCCTTTCCCTTTTATGGTACATTGGGGTCCTTTGTAAATTTCATGGCCAGGCTGTTGGAATTGGAAGGTAGTTTGTAAAACTTCAACTTCAGTAAAACCTGCGATGGAAAATTCAAGTCTCAAACTTATGCAACGTGAAGGCTTCAGTAAGACAGAGAAAGTCAGCCAGAAGGGTATTTCATGTATTTCTGTAACATATTCTTCAAAGTCAGTTCCATTCCAGAAAGCAAAGAAGCTGCTCACTGCAGAGTGTATGGAGTACCCAGGTGCTTGCTGGTCTGGGCCCATCTACAGTTGACAGCATGCACTACCAGTTATTACAGTGGCCGGATGATCATCTAGGCACCATCTTCTCTTCAATTCACAAATGTCTGTCAAACAGTAAATAGTAGGAATTACTATGAACAGCATTGGTGCAGTTTCAATGGCCATGGCTCTCTATATTCTAGAAATGTAATCTTACACTCTACCTTCAAATTGGATATAGCACATGAACTCCTTCAACCATGCAGAAAGAGAAAATGTGTATTATAGCAATCACTGCTGTCTGTAAAGCAGCTGATGAAGAGTCACAAAAGAAGCTTTAAATGCCCTGGAGAAATTTCCAAGCAGCATTAAAATCACTTATTGGGAACATGTCAAAGTATTTGTGTAGTAAAATTCAGCCTTCAAAAGTTTTTGTGTTAAGTTTTGTGCATCTTGGACATAATTTATTGATGTATAATTTCAAGAATTTTCAACATATATGACCAGTGAATAGTCTTTATAACTTATTTTACATGATAAACAGCTGCTGGAGGATTTGCCAATATCTTCTGTTATAATCTAAAATACTTGGATTTTCCCCCCTTATTTTTATTCTTACCCCAAGGTGCAATAAAAAATCTGGAGAACACACACACACCCTGATGCTAAATCATTCCTCACATGATAGCCGGCCATTATTTTGATTGCTAGCATTTATATTTGCATTTAATTGTAAACACAGTTGTTGGAAGAGTAATGCAGTTCCTTGTGGAAGGAACATTTGGCTTCAGGGTTTGGTAACAATGTTTGACTAATTCCCACACTTTGATTACCACACCAGTGTCTCAGGGGAAGAGACTACAATGGACAGTCAATAAAAATACTGAATTTTTAAAAGGTCAGCTACATAAGGGACTAAGTTTCTGTTGCCTTACCTTTTTTATCTTAAAAATCTACTGTAAGCGGGAAATAGAAAAACCCTAAGCCATTCTTATGGCCATGAGTGATTAAAGGACTTTTACAAATAATGATCATTCTTGGCAACAGTCCAGTCAGAAAATAGTAGTGTTCCTCACTATAAATTATTTTTTAAAGGAAAGGAAAAGTAAAAGAAAGAAAAACTGTCTGATTTTCTGTTTACTGATGGGTTCTGTTTTCCCTTAAGTTCTACATTATGCCTTGGTTATAAGTTGAGACTTATAGAGTTGAGTAGACTTTGCACTGATGCCCAAGAACTTGCTTTCCTAATTGAGGATCTAGAGATGGAGGGGTTAGCTATTGCATTTCTAAGATTGATTGTAGTCCTTTCCCCTGCTAACTCCATTACATTTGTGTTAGAACTCTTGTTAACAGGTCTTGTTCATGAATCTGTAATTCATAAATGGCATGATGTAAAATTTGGAAAAGGTATAAAATGAAGAGAAGGAAGGTTCTAAGACTCTTTTTAACTTTCATTTCTATCAGCCTCTAGTTTAGCCTTGTGTGGTGTGTCATTCTCGTCATGAATATTAAAAATAATAAAACAGCTATCAAGTTATTTTTAATTCTCAGTAACCTTAAAAAATAAATAAAGTAAAGAAAGAATGAAACATATTTTAAAGCTTTAAGTGTTAACTTTAGTCTTATAAGTAACCAATTCTCATAAATTTCTGAAGGATTTTAAATGTGCCCTTCATTGAACATAAAAGTATTATTCAGCTTTGTATAGTTTAATGATCTACCTAATGCTCTTAAAAGGTTAATCAAATTTAATGAGATTGTTAAGCTAATCAATATTTCTTTTATAGGCACATTTTTCACTTGGTCTCCTAAAGAAAATTCCCCAAAGGAGATAGAAACAATGTTCGCTAGAAAATGGGATATAATGAAAACACTAGGGACTCACCTCCATTTTTCCATTAAACTCGTTTTTTAGATTTCTGATTACTGATGTTAATGTATCCTAATGGAACACTGGAGCTAAATTATTATACTTTCAGATTCAATATTTTCTCTAGCTGGTCAAAGACTAAGCAGTACAGTGATTTTCCGTAATTTCCATGATTTCACCGGAACCATAATTTGTTGTCTCTGACAGTGACTAGTCAGGAGCTATCCTACAACTGACTCACTCAATGGAAGTAGATATATTTTTTGAAATGTCTGTTCTTTGTGTGTTTATAACATCTTCTCCATTATTTCTTTGAAGATTCACCAATACTTTCCCAATGTCTTCAGTGACTCCAGAACTTAACTCTTAGTTACTCTCTTTACTGGAAGCTCACCCTCCTCCCTAAATTTAATATCCACGCCTCTGTTTTTCAGCTCCAGGAACATGTTTTTGTCCTACCTCAGACACCAGGGGCTCAGTCAACACTTCAGATCTCATCGTATTTGCAATGGTCCTATTTCACCTCGGATAAGAAGTTTCTACCCTTCCCCTAAATCTGATGTTTAGCCTCAGCATCTTTTCCGGTAATTGAATCTTCACTTTCCTGGTTTGTTACCTTTTTCCTCCATGGTTTTCTCCTTTCTTCTTAGCCTGATCTCCCTTTCAGAAAATTTAACATCCTAGTCGGAACGATTCAGAACGTCTCACCTACTTGATTTTCCACCCTCCCACTTTACTGGTCTCCAATCCAGAAGATTTCTGCATGCTATGACTTCTGGGCTGCAAGAAACTGCTGAGAAAGCCTTGTGCTGTCTCTCCTCCCTTGAGCCACCATGGCTGCATTGCAGTCCCTTTATTCACCACTAGTTGGCCAAACTCCTGGCAATGATTTTAAACACTAGCCCTTGTTTTACAATCCCAGTCTCAGTTCTTTCTCCACACTTTCAACAGATAAGCTCTTCTGACACAATTCCCTAAATTTTCTGTCTTACGCTTCACAAGTTATCACTGATTTGCCACCTCTTCCTTTCTCTGTCTGTGAAAAAGAATGGAAAAGGGGAAAAAAGCTTTTTTCAAGCTTGTTACTTCCCTTCTTCCCTTCAGTGTCAAGCAAAAACTATACCTTTGGCTCCCCTTCAGTCATCTTTTTTTATATTGATAATTCACTTTGACCTCACAACCTTTACACTGTAATTTAGTTCCTTTCTGAAATTTCTGCTCTCCTCTCATTTTGCCATTTTCTGGTTCTCTTCTTTGCCTACCTTTTTCTCCCACAAAATATACACACTCTCTCTCTTAGCAAATTAATCAATTTTCTTGGTGGCAATTACCTTCCTAATAGATGACTTAAGGATATTGGTATAGCCTCAATTTCCTTACACTACCCCGAATCTCCATTCCCAATGCTTCTTGGCCAATTCTATAAGAGCCTTTAGCACCTCAACCAACATGTGTAAATCAAGCCTACTTTCCACTATACCTACTGCCTTTTAATTCCGCTTGCTACAGTACCTTGCTCTCGGTCAACCGCTGCTGAAGCCTTGGAACCATTCTAAACTCCTCTCTCTCTCATGCCTCCCTCTTGGGCTCAAGTCAGTTTCCAATAGATTCTACTTCTGCAGAGGTTAACTTTGTTCTCTGGATGCCAACACTACATCAGTGCCTCAGGACTTCCCATAGGAACCATTGTACAACAAATGCCCTCCCTGATTTTCTATCTCTTTGTACACCACTATCAGATCATTTTCTTAAAGCAGGATTCCAATACCACTAAAACCCTCACCTACTCCTCGCTGCCTACCAAACTAAGTCCATATTCCTAAATGTGGCAATCACTGTCTTCATACTTCGGCCCATCCTATTTTAGCAACCTTATCTCCCACAACACCACTTTAAGACCATGTGTTTCCACAACAATAAAATGAATGATCTAACCATAACTTAGACTTCTATTATGAGATTAAAATTCCACCCCCAAGACTTAGCAATGGAAAGGCATAGATATATACCATGTGCTTCCTAAAGAAGGAAACACCTCCTTTCTATCCTAAGGTTTGGGAGTCATGTACCAACTTGAAGTAAAACTGAAAAATAGACAAATTTGATTTTGTCACCTCTCATTCCCTTTCCTGTATCTCTCACCAATCTTGATAACTACATCAAATTATCACATTCTCATCGCAAGGCTACTAAGTATAAATCTTTGCTGGAAAAGGAAGATTCTTTCTGGAGCCTTATTTTAGAATGAGGAATCCCAGGAGTCTTAGTCCCTTTGGGTATAGGTATCTAGAATTATTTAGGAAATAATGATACTGTCAGTTAATGCAAAAAAAAAAAAAAAGTATATTTCTTCCTCCATATTACCACAAATTATGAAAATAGACGTTTTCAACAAATTTGGAAGATATGGTTATCAAGGACTAACTCATGTGGTTATATGATTATCAAGAACTGACTCAAAATATATTTTATAGACTGTGTGAAAGATTTACTTTGAGGGGATCTGAGAAGCACCTCAAAGAAATTGATGTTCTCCCCTTGCTCATAGGCAGCACCTTCTCACTGCATCCTCACATAGTGGAAAGGGGTGAGGGATCTCTCTGGAGCCTCTTTTATGAGAACACTAATCTCATTCATGGGTGCTCCATCCTCATGATTTAAGCACCTCCCAAGGGCCCCACTTACTAACCATCACATTGGACATTAAGATTTCAACACTTGAATTCTTGGTGGGAAGAAGCTGGGGGGAACACAAACATGCAGATCATAGAAGTGATAAAGATTCATTTGTTCAAGGTTGCACAGCTGGTAAATGGCGGCACTGGGACCAAGGCCAAGGTCTGAGACCAAAGAGCTTCTCTCCTCTCTAAGCTTCTCATCTGTTCCCAGAAATACCTTTTCTAGCCCAACTTCTGTGCCATTCCCAGGCTCACTTACTCAAGACTTCCCTTTGCTCCCTCTCCCAGACTCCACGTGTCTCCCGTTGCTTACCTGCAAAGACAGGTAACACCAGCTGCAGATAAAATATTTATGTCATTTGTATCAAAAATTAATTAGTGCTTTATTAATTTTAACTTCATCAAATTATAATTCATAGCAAACATTTGAATAGGATTATTAATGTCATTGTGATGTTTTATATTTAAATATCTTGTTTCATAAAATACAAATAGATCATGCTTTCAGGACTGATTTAAGATACTTTAATGCTTTCAGTTACACTATCTTAAGTCACATATTATTTCTCAAGATTATGTTCTTTATGAAACTTGGGGTTCAGCTGTATCTTTAAGTTGCTTATAGTTTCTTGGATGAAAACAAAAGGCTGTTTAAATAAAAGATAGAGCTCTGTCTGTAAGGCCTGCAATTGCAGCTCTAAAGCTTTTGCAGGTAAATCATGTGTTTATAGCCTGTTATTTTTCCTCCATACAGCAGCAGGCTCCCACATGGTGGAATGAGTGATTGTCCCTGTGCTTCAAGCTTTTTTTTTTCTTCAGTGAATAAAGACAGCACCCATATTGCTGCCCACAGAAGTTTTTGACATCACCATGGCTACCTATAGGGTAGTCTCTTATGGCCTGGCTCTTAACCCCATCAATGATAAACCCAAACCCTCCTCCCCAGTCAGAATTTATCTTGATGCTGCAATACTACCAGCCTGTCTAGCTTCTTGAGAAGTCATTTTCATAACCAGTGAGACAGGACAATAGTAAGATGACCCCTCTGATGGAAAGAGCAGGTTTTGACTGGTTTGAAGTCACTCTGCCCTTGAGATTAGGTACTTGGTGGGTCACAGGATGTAATTATATCCACACCTTGCACTTTCATTTTGTCTGTAACTACTCAACAAATGCCCCCAAATGTGATTGGGAAACTAAATTACAAATAGGAAAAATATAAAGATACCAACATCTGCTAACAGTTCCTAAATTGCATGTTTCCATACCCGATAGTTTTGACTATTACATATATTTATATAATTTAAAATAAGACAATGATGTAATTAATGCATATATGCTTATTACATGGTTAGATCAAGTAATCATATTGAAATAATTTTAGATAAATTTAGTAAAAGAGCTATCATTCTAATTCTCTTTTTGGCTGCTTTTGAATACCCTACCAGCCAGGATTTCTTTAGTTTAGTAGTTACTAGAATTGGTTGGAGGGTTTTAGTAAATGCTAGTGCCTCAGTTCCACCCATAGAAGTTCTGGTGTCATCAGTATGATGTGGGCCCAGGCATGGGTATATCTTAGGTCACTTGTAACTTATGCTCTTCTCTTAAATCCATTTCACAGGTTTCCATTTGCCAAGCTTCATATCTTCACTTAATAGAGTCAGTTGGTTAAGATTACAGTCAGAAAGGTAAATTTGCCTACATCTATATAGATGTTCTACAGGGACGAGACAGTCTTGAACTATCACTAAGCTTTAGTTTTGACTTTACTTTTTAAAAGTTCACTTAGGACATGCCTCAGTTTCTACAGCTGAGAGACAGGTATGCTCTTTTGTAACAGTAATTCTGGTTGACTTGTGGTGTAGAGTTGCTTCCAAGCAGCAGAGGGAAGTATTGGCCTGGGTATTTCTGGAGAAAGCAATGCAGAGAATTAAAGCACCTTCTGGTACCTGGGCAAATGGAGAATCCCAACAACAACAACAAATGTTCTCTCCTCATTAGTTCAGACAAGTTCTTCAGTTCTTTCATTTGCATTGGAATCTAGCATTCAGGTTCCAGGCTTAAAATTAATCAGGGAACCTCTCTCTGGTGCTAGGAAATATTCCACTGGCTAGAGTTATTTTCAGAGGTGGAATTTGCTCTTCCCGTCAAGTTTCTTGCAAGTTTCTCACTTCCCTTCCTTGCCTCATGTGTTATTTCATTCTCCACTGCTATGACAAAGAAAACGAAATAAATTATACACAGAAGAATACATGAGGACTGACTGGGGCTTTGTCATAAAGCAAAAATTTGCAAAGGACTTAGGGGAAAGAATCCTACATGGGCCCAAAGATAGATTTTCCCCATTATCTTGCAAATGGACATCATTCTGGCTTCTTACTTTACAAGTTCAGATCTAAGTTTGAAATGTAGAGTTTGGTTTAGAAACTAGGTCTGGATCTGCCCTTGATTAATACCTGGGATCAAGCTTCTCCCTTCCTCTTGGAGTTAGGATGGAGAAGTAAGTCAGCAGAGGATGTCTGGAAATCATTAGCAGTGCTAACAAATGAGCTGGTCATCCAGGGCCAGTGAGCTGGATGTGAGTTCTTTAAAAAACCACAATGTGATGCAGCGGAAGAAATTAAATTACCTCCCTTAAATTAATTGACAAAGCCCTTAGCAAGCTGCCCATAAAGCCCAAAGTAGCCAGACATTAAAAATTGTGGCACCATCTGCTGGCTGGAGGAGTTTTTTGTTTTTGTTTTTGCTTTTTACTATAAGCTTCATTGACATCATTTCTCCAACAGCACTCAGGCATCTGGCCTGTAGACATTCCTGTCATTGCATTGCCTTCTTGGTCGTCAGTTATTCTGGTTCAGAAATCAGAAGATAATTTTGGCTTTAGCTAGCTTAACTCAGAGTGGAATAAAAAACAACCATGTACTCATGTTTCCTCAGTATTTAGTATCCACACTAACAACAATTTCAATATTTACCCAGAGACAGATGAAATAATGAGCCTAGCAAATCTGTGCCGTACACATATTTCAGCAGTGACCGTAAAAAGACATCACACTCACCATATTCAGCTCTGTTCCCAAAATGCATTTTTTGACAGAAGACAAATTAGATCGTCGCACTGCATGGTGATGGAACCCATCTCTCTACAAGGGTTTGATTAAATGCCTTTGACCCATGTCATTGACCACAGAAAGGAGAGAGAGAACATAAATAAATTCTATGATTTAAAATTATACTACAGAAAGTGAGCTCCTCTAGGAATCCAGCACATTCAGCTGCAGGGGCTGTGCTCCTTTGTCTTGCCCAGCCCCACAGGAAAGGGCTTCTGGGATAGGCCACATGAAAAGGAAGAAAGGTGCTACCCTCCCACCTCCAGCCTGAGGTGTGAACGGAAGAAAGTTGATACTGGATAAAAACTCTAAAGGCTATGCAGTCCTTGGTAAAATCTATGACCCAAACCACGAGAGTATGACAAGGGCATGTCACATTATGTTTGAAAGATGATTCCCTTCTACCCAAATGAATGGAATATATCTTTTGTAACAAATTTCCAGATTCATTCAGGCCATAAAAATGTTCATTGATTCATGAAAGGTCTCTTGATAGTACCACCACGTATTAAAGCCATTCCTGCTTTCCAACTACTCCTGTCTTATGACTCAAAATAATAGGCCTAAGACACTACATGTGTCCACCGACTTAGAGGAATTTTTTCATCAAACTGTATTCTCACTGTGATTTACCCGTGGAAATGAAAAAGATGAGCTGACTGTGATCTCTTCTACCCCTCACCCAATCTCATTTTTGTTAATCTGGTCTCATTTTCTATTTTTATCTTGACACCTGATACAAAGTATCAGTAAAATTACTCATTATATTTATGGCTGTGTTGATATACCTTTAAAGCCAATAAATTTTTTTTTGCTTTGAATGGTAGCTATTTTATTATTACATACTTTTTTATACTTGCTTTGTTCAAAAAATATAATACAAAAATTTGCATCAACCAGATTTTTGGGACTCGAATTGTATGTTGGATACCTTAGGAAAACTTGATCTTTAGTGATATCTTGTGATGAGATAAAACTTTAATATAATTTCTGCTTATATACCTATTTAGGGAAAAAATGGTTTTGTATGTGTTGATTTTCCTTGAAGTGATATATACTTGAGTCACCATTCATCATATTAAATCTTCATTTCAAATGTAAATTCTCCTTTTGCCAGAAAGAAAGCCAAAGTGAGTGGGACTGTACCACTCACTAGATCCCTGTAGATCTGTTGTTCATAGAAAGTGTGAGGTTGTCAGTGTGGTGAAGTCAAAAGGAGATGGATTTTGGAGTATTCCAACTGCTCTGTCACTCCCCAGCCTGATGGCCTTGGGCAAACTTAAGTTCCCATATCTTTAAAATGGGGATAATAAATAATATGTGCAGACTTTAGGTAAAGATAAAACAAATCATCTTTGCTTGATGCCTGCCACTTGCTGAATGCTTAATGGATGTAGTGAATGTTTAATAAATGAATGTTTGCTTGCAAGACTTGCTTAATGAAGAGCTAGCTGTTCATGTTTGGGGGTCTCAGGCCAGGTCAGGATTCCAAGAACTATCTTGAGAGTATAGATCTTGACAGCTCTGGTTTCAGACTCAGGCTAAGTTTTGATTATGAATATCCTTTCTATTGGAAGCTGATGACAGTGGTCACAGAGAGGAAGTTTGGGCCTCTCCTGGTCCTAGTTTTTACTTCACAGACACATCTGCGCTATCTTTTTACAAGTGTCCACAGAGTAAGATAAGACAAATAGTCCCCCTACAGAGAAGCAGTTGGATCCAGGGGCCTCTGGAGCTGGCACCTGACCACTGGTGTGTGATATTATCAATCCAGTGTATTTATACTGAGCTTTGCCATTCAGATGCTGTTACACTAGCATCTCTATTGCTCTTTACGACACCTTGTAAGTTTGTAGAACGGGCATTTAGAGATGGACAAAGACAGACACAGACATGTCAGGCAACTCACTCACAATCACAGGCTAGTAGAGGAAAGAGCCAAGAGGAGAACCCAGGTCTCCTGACTCAGTATTTTCATTTCTTCAGCCCATGGCCTGGCTGTTCTCTAGACTATGGTCACGCAGCGGAGCTTGCCTGGTGGACAGGCATCCTTCTGAAGGTTATTGTTCAGTCCTCATGTAAGCATTGTGGTCACCAAGGAGAAAGAAGATCACACATATGAGCATCTATTCAGTGGTAGGTACCCTTCAAAACACGCTTCACTTCACCTTAATAGCAAGCTGAGGAAGTTTTACGGATGAGAAAAGTTCTAAGGAGTTTAAGTAACTTGCCCAAGTTCAAGAGAAAGAACCAAAGATTTCAAACCCATTTTCTGTCTGATTTTATTTATTTCATATATTATGCCACCTTCAGTATTTAAAGCCATGGGCTCACATCTGCGTGCTTTGAGGAGCACCTGTAGGGTTCCCATGGTAAGGGCAACCACAGTAACTCTGTTGGCCAGGGAGGGGGAGAATCAGGCAGTGTTGGGGAGGGGCTGCCAGCAGTCCTCTCACTCCTCTGCACACTGTCCACAGTGATGGCAGTTGGAGCCCTGATTCTGTTCTTGAATGTGCTGTGGCCAAATAACTCTAGCTGTAATGCCTGGTGTCAGATCAGAGGAGCATGGGTGCCATCGCAGGACTCTGGGTGAGGAAAGCGCATGGAGCCGTCTGTACTCTGCTTTCTTGTACATGCTCGCGTAGGAATCAGATCCCTCTCATTCATCTTCCTTAGAAAGTCTGGGCTTGAGGCATAGGTTCATTTTATTTCCTTGTATCCCTTCCCTGCTACCTGCCTGTGAAAGAGAGGAACCCTGGGTCTTCAGGGTACCTGAGATAAAGAATGAAATGGGAGCATTACAGGAGAAAAATTGGCAGCACAAAAAATTGAGTGTTCAGAATTTAGTCATTTCTGAGCATTTTCATCATGTCCGTACACACACACATGCACTTACACACACGAGCCTGTGCTCAGCCTGTGTATGATCTGCGACACTCGCGTATGGTTTTGCTTCTTCTAAAGAAAAATTGAAATCTCCCTTCTAATGATACGAAGCTTGGGGGAAGTTCCACAACTGAAGAATGCCACTGAGCAGCAAAAATGCATTAATTTAGTTACAGACTAGACATTTGATTTTAGAAGTCCCTTAAATCACCACAGTAGCCTGTGTTTCTTTTTGTAGTTCATCATGTATGCAAGCATGATAGAAATGCAAGACTTCGATTCATTCCAATTCAGAATATTTGGTGGGTGGGGGACCACATATTGCATTCAGGAGTTCAGTGTCACAGGTTAATTAATATATTAGATTAATTTTTTCCCAATATTCTTTGAGCTTTTTATATGTCCTGAAAGTCAGTTTTATAACTCTGGGCTAATGGAAATAAGATGTAAAACTGAGAGTTTTTGTTGAAAAAATTTCCAAGTTATTACAGCTTTAAAAGCCTCCTATGAAGACTTCCAAAGACAAGCCCTGTCCCCAACAACATCACTCTCCACAGGTCCACACACAAAATATAGTGCCAGATACCTTCTGGTTAAGCTGAGAATCTAACTCAGCCATGTCAGTAATGCATACAAGGAGCAGAGGCCCAGTGGGCTTTTTCCAGTGCAGCAGTTTACTGATCAAGCACGACCCTCAGCTCCAAACAAAATTCTGCCGAGTTCTGATTATTGCTGGGAATTCAGCTACATACTTTACACATATTATGACATCCTCAAACAATAGCATAAAATAGTCTTTATTATTATTTTATAAGTGAGGAAAATAAGACTTCAGGAAGTCAAGTCACTTACCCAAAGCCACCAAATTAATAAGTGACAGAACTGTGTCTCAGAGCCCATGCCATTAGCCTCCACATCATATTGTTTCACACTCAGAGAAGACACAATATGGTTATTCTTTTACTAAACGCTTGCCTTGTGCCATGCCCTGTGCTATGTCACTTGATAACAGGGTCTCAAAAGTTTAACATGAGAAGCTGATTCATCTGTTCAGACCTGCCCAGCACACCAAGGATGCCAGGGAGTCTAGTCAGGACTGGGAGAGCAGACCAAGGGACTTGGCTATTTGGCTCAGTCTTTGGGAAGGAAGACAAGCATATGTGTGCGGTGATGGTGGAGGTGGAGGTGATGGTAACTGCTGATTTATTCAACTATTGGCAGCCATGTAGGGATGGCATGATCATTAACTTCACTTTTCTTGGGGGAAACATCAGTACCTTTGCTTGTGTCTGTACATATGGGCACGCGCGCGCACACACACACACACACACACACACACACACACATCATACCCCTCTGTGTAATAGCTCAAGGCCTAGAAAGCCTCGCCTCTGCTTTGAATAAGGCCTCTCTCCTTTCACCTCTTGCTGCACTCAGAGACAAAGTGAACATCATTCAGGGTCATTTAAACTCTTAGTAATATAGGCAAAAGGCTGAGATACCCCAATCCTTATATTTACTGTAACTTTCATTCCACCCCTACCCCCCAACTAACTAAAGGCCATTTTTCTTTATATCTGAGGGAAGTCTTTGTTCTAGAAAGGACAGCTCCAGTCACCTCCCAGTGAAGAAGCCTAGTGTCTCCAGAGAGCCTGGTAGGAACCCCGAGGCTCAGTTTCCATAGCAAACGCATTAGCCCTTGGCACCTGGACACAAATCCCTCTGCTCCCCCGAGGGGTCCAGCCTCCCAGACAGTGCATTACAGACAACACCAGCCAGGTTTGCCCTATCACCACAGACAAAATGGGGACTTTCCCTGTCCATTTTCATCATATCTGCACCTGCTTAGCAGAATTATGGGCCTCTCCTCCCACCTTCTGAATTCTTCTGTGGAGTCTCTGTTCAGGCCAGCTGGCTGGGGCTCAGCTGAGGCTGGCTGGCTGCCTCTGTCCTCACCACCCCCACCCTGCCTGAGCGGTCCTGAGCTGTCCCCATTGTGTCACAGCCTGGGCAACCCGTCTCCTTCTAGAGGGAAGAGTTCAGTGCAAGCAGTTTCATTCCATCCCATGGTGAGGACAGAGAGAAACCTGTGTTGCTTTATTACAGTTAATTATCTGATAAAAATAAGTTGAGGATTCAGAAAGCCACTAAATAAGACCCTATTGCCCTCTGAGATGGAAAACAACATGGAATTGCAGGCATCAAATAGATAAGCACAAAAATAGCAGCTTTATTTTTGATGAAGCTAATTACAGAATGCAGTGTGGCTTTGATGTGCCACCAAATGGGCACCTGACTTTGCCCTCTAAATGGAACATATTCCCCTTAACTGCTTCCCCCATACATGCAGACACACACAGGGAATGCTTCGAGCATATAAGTTGTCTGCTTGGACAGGCAGCTCGGAATGAGAGGAGAGGCTGACTGGGCATGCTCAGACCTGTCCTCCAGGGTCACCAGTCACTTCACAGAGGAGTGGGTCCGCGGGTCTCTCCCATCATTTTTTTTCTTTTGGGGGAGGGGAGTGCAGATTTCCTTTCCTCCATGGGAAAAAGAAAATTGGGGAGTAAGAGCTTGTCCTTATAAGGAGAATTTGTCTCATTCCTGTCACCTGAGCCTGGGAAGACCCAGGCAGCCAGGCAGACACGCAGCTGGAGTTCAGAATTCCAGGGGCGCCGAGTGGCGGTCTGCAGAAGCGGGGGTAGTCCAGGAGTAAGAAAGGAAGTTGGGCCTTGCAGAAGTGAGAGCCATGGCCGTGGGAGGCCTAAGATAAAAGGAAGAGAAAGGCCCAAACATGCGCTCTTCCTGCCCCTCTCCTCTGGTTGGTCCCGGGCTAGGTCTGCCCCACAGCAGGTCATCACCCTCTTCAATCTTTACTGTTAAAAAAAAGAATGTAAGTCTTAACCAGCCCAGCGATGTCCGAGACCACTGATGAGGCACCAGAACTGAAAGCACTTCCCAACGTTTCCAACTGCAGGCTCATTCTGCAAACCTACTGGCCTGAATCTTCCACAGGCACCTACATCATACATAAGAGGCCTGTAACTGCACTGGGACAACTGGAGAAATAGGAACCCAGGCTGTGTAATCAGCTGGTCACGGAGTATGAGTGTGAACCTTCCTACGCGTGGTAATTGTATTCATGGTTATCTAGGCGATGTCCTTGTTCTTAGGAGACAGATGTGAAAACACTTTGGAGGAAAGAGTCAAGATGTCTAACAAATTCTCAAATGGCTCAGCAACAAAAATAAACATATTACACAAATCATATGTACACATGTGCTCCCACACATATAAGGAAAGAGAAAAGAAAAATAAAATAAACGTGGCAAGGTGCTAACAATGGGTGACTCAAGGTGAAGGTTACACACCTGTTCGCTGCTCATCATCTTATTCTTGCAGCTCTTTTGCAGATTTGAAATTAAAAAAAATAATAAAAAGTTGTGGTGAGCAGGGAAGAAAAAGTTGTGGCCAACTAGGAGGAAAGGCTGGCATGTGGGATGTTATTGGCAGCTGAGGTCTCAAGGTGGGAAGCAGTTGGGGGTACCTTGATCTGCTGGGGATGGTCCTGGGGTCAGAGAAAAAGAGTCAGGGTAGGGAAGCAATAGGATTTTAGTGGGGAAATGGAAGGCAGGAGAAACGAACCTTGCCCTCTTCTCAATGTTCTTCTCAATGTTCACACTCTGAAAGTGTAACCACCCTGTGTACTCTGAGCCCCAAGGAAGAGACTTTCCTGTATCAAAATTTAAATATTTTATCCCTGTGCCTCAAAATTCCTTAGCCTCCCAGTCACCAGATCCCAGAGAGGCACCTTTAGGTTTGTTTTGTCTTTTTCTAAATCCATCGAGTAGCATGCCTTCATGTTAGATTTTAGAATCGTTTTGTGACAGTGGTAGCACCAGAGAAACCTTTGCTAAATTTAGCCTTGTTGCTAATTAGGAACAGAAAACATGTTAAGCTTCAGGCTTAAATACAGAACTTGGTGGGATGCCAAAATATGGAATCAACTTGTCATTTCAGACTGGGGGGAAGTCTATGGCTGAATTACGGTGGTGGCTAACCTCGGAGATTGTCATTTTCATCTCCTAGGCCTCCTTAGTTGTGCAAGTGTGCACACACACACACACACACACACACACACAGATCATCCTGCTCATCCCCCAGAATCCCCTATGCCTCCTTTTCTAAATGAAAGGCAGTGGAGCCCAGGGACAGAAGCAGGATTAGGGAAAGGGTGTCTGTGTTGACTTAATACTGGAAGCTATTATTGTACGGAGTGCCGCCTGTAAGGACGTGCCATACCCGTGGAGGACAGTGGCCGCGTTCTCAGTTACGTTACTGCAAGAGTTACATTATTCTGTTGCCATATTTACAGCACTTTAGATCCAGACAGCGACTGCGGCTACAATAGCTACGCTCGTCCTCTAATCCAAGCATAAAGTGGGCCTTTCAAGTCAGGCTTCAGGCATCTACGCAGCTGTATCTCATGCTACAGCGCTGCTAGTATTTAAGGAAAAACGGGAGCCGGGCCTGAGATAGTTGTCACTCTAAGGTTTCCATCATTTAACTAAAATAACTTGAAAAGGGCACTGTTTTCCTGTCTTGGAGCCCTGTGCATTTCCCCAGGGCATTAGGGGGGCTGTTGGAGCGGTCAGCCTCTCCCCTGTCTTCCTCCCTTCCCCTGACCCCACCATATTTGACATGACACTGGGAAAACTAAACAGGGAAAGAAAAGAGAATGGATGAAAAGAGGAGATAGGCACGCAGAATAAACAGTAGAAAGAAGAGTTGCAATTGCTGCCATTGCCTTGTATTTATTCTATTCTGCCTCCTCCGTCTAGGCAACTAGCTCTTCTGTGTTCTCACATGGGACCCTCCTCCTATTTCTTGGCTGAGGCCAGATGCTTCCTCAGCTTGAGACTGGCTTCTGGCCCCTCCTGCAGAATTGCCATTCCAACTGGGTTTCTAAGTGCCGGAGCCCGAGCAGGAAAAAGGCAGTGTGCGGAAAGCAGGCCGCCCTTCCTTGTTGTTCTCAAGCATGCCTACGGAGGAGTATTTATCATAAAGGGAGAAAACAGTAATAGCCCAGAACTGTCTGTTTGTTCAACTCCAACTTGAATGATACCAAAGATTAAATCTTGGTTTCCAATTGTTTCATGCCAAGGCTGTTATATTTAAGGTCCAAATATGTGCACCATATGTCATAGTGTAGCTTGACAATTACCTCAACAGGCAGTGTCAGACAGATGGTAAACATTACTACCAGGCATACGTACATTTAGGATTAGACATCTAAATAAATTCAGGCCTGTCTTAAGCTTATTAAAAGGATTTCGGTCTGTAAAGCCATCTCGGGCATCTGCATATGCTAAAGTGTCTTTCGCATCCTGAACAGATTCGGTTTGATTCAAGCACCTTCTGGCTACAGATGGCCAGTAACACACATTCTCTTTGAGCCTTGTACCTGCAATTAGGCCAATAATGGCAATTAGGCAAACTTAAAGAGATTTAAACTTCAGTTCTTAGTATCACCACCATGCATTCCTGCCCATGAAATGACAGAAAAACCTCTGCAGGGAAAATCACCAACCTCTTAAAAGCCCAAGAACTTCAGAGAGAGAGATTAGAAAGCTACAAAGGAACCTGCCTCAGGACCAAGTCAGAATCTCTCTGGTTTAAACCTGGGGCTACAGCAAGCTTTTGACATGAATCTCACAGACTGCAAATAAAGGTTAGCATTCCATGGGAGAATTGAAAGAAGGCTTCAGATGAATGTGTTTTAAGATATTTTCTCCTCATAACTATATAAAAGCTCTCTTTACAGTCTCTTCTTTCAGGGGGTTTTGAATCCTACTTGGCATTGCAGAGAGGTACCGTATGCTTTTGTGATAGGAAACTAAATGAGGCTGGGGACAAGGTCCTGGAATTTTATTAAGTTGGAAGTGTAGCCAAAGCTACACTCTGAGGGGGTAGCCCCGTGGAGCGGTCTGATCTTTCTGAAGACCCTGTGTATGGCCCACGTGCGTAGTAATTCACTGCTAGAATAATTTCCCTGCTTAGAGCTGCTACTTTGCTCAGCTATTTAAAAGCAGTTTCAGCCCTGCCCATGTGGCTCAGTTGGTTGGAGTGGTGCCCTATACACCAAAAGGTGTAGGGTTCCATTCCCAGTAGAGCATATGCCCAGGTTGCAGGTTCCATCCCCGGTCGGGGAATGCGTGACAGGCAATTGATTTCTCTCTCTCTCTCTCTCTCTCTCTCTCTCAAATAAATCAAAAAATAAATATAGAATCCTTGCCCAACTGAGAGGACAAGCCTAGTGTGGTGGTTACACCCACAAACACTGGTTCTTGGCCTTTCCGAATGTAAGTCACACCTCTTACTGTGTGACCTTGTCACATTTCTTGACTTCTCTGTGTCTTGGTTTTCTCACCTGTAAAATAGAGATAATAACCATCTCCTTTGTGAGAATTAAATAACATAATATGTTTATAGTGTTTAGAACAGTGTCCAGCACTATGCGTCAGGCATCATTTTTATTTTGGGAGACAGAGCTCAAACCCAAATTTTTTTCTTTCAAACAGAGCCTGATTCGAGTGTTCAGTACCGTTTTCCTTCTCTTTAGCTCTACTTGATAGATCAAGTTTTCATTCTGGCCAACTTCTGACCTGAGTTAGAAAATTATATCTCCCTGTTCATTTGCTGAGGGTTTCCACACCCACTTCTTTAGCATAAGGACTAACTCCTAACTCCAGAGCCAGGGCCTCACCGGGGTGTGTGAAGAGGTGTTTTCTAAATCATGACATACCTATGCATTTCTATGTGTGTCAGTGATAATATAAGCAGAATCCCTAAACCCTGGACAATAGCCAAATTGAGACCTTTGTCCCACTTACTCAGATGATCACCAGAAACATATGGAGTGGCTTTGGAAGAACACATGTCTCCGTTCTATTTTAGTTTCCCCTTAATAAAGACAGATTGATTTAGTGGCTTAATTATCAATCCCTTTCCTCCAATGCCTCCTGTTGTCAGCCTCTTGGAATCTCTGTACAACACTCCTGTATTCTCCATTGCCCAGTAAGTAATCCAGGTTCCCTGGCATGACACTGAAGACTGCTAAAAGAATGCCCCTGAATTCTGGCATCCTCACCTCCGTATGCAGCTGTCATCCCTAAACATTGTGGGTGCTTCCATATCTCTCCCCCTTTGCTCATACTGTTTTCTTAGCAATGTTCTCCTCTACTCCTTTAAAGAAGGTAAATATAGCTACTGAGATGCTATATTCATTATTTCATACCTATTTGTCCTCTAGCTTAGTGGTTCTCAAAGTATTACCCCTGAACCAGAGACTAGTCCATCACCTACATAGGGACTGATGAGAAATGGATGTGTTCAGGCCTTTTCCAAGCGGAAAAAGAAACTCTGGAAGCAGGACCCAGCAAGATGTGCCCTCCAGACGATTCCAATGCATAAAGTTCGAGAAGCATGCCTCAGCCCATCCTTTGAAATGAATTTGCTCTCCAATGTGCAAAACATTTCTTTCCCATGACCATTGTGTTTTAGTGATTATTTGCAAATATTTCTGTCTTCTCTTTCCCTTTAGGTAAGTGCTTAAGACAGATATTCTCTAATCCATTGTCATATCCCCAACCTGGCCCATAATAGTCTCTCTAAAGTCTATGAAAGTAATTCCATTCAAAACATGTTTGTTGGCCATTAAATGTGTGCCAGCCTCCAGTAACTGGCCCTTGAAGAGATAAAAAGAGCAATGCATCATGGGATATTGGTCTGCAGGCATTTACAATCTAATTGGAATGTCAAGAAGTGCATATATGAGGTGATTAGGAAAAGAACATGCAATGGTGAGAATGCAGAGGTGGATCATGAGTGCAGGCAGTAAGTGCCACAGGAAATCGGGAAGAGGAAATACCTGCGGACCGGCTTTATGGGGGCTGCTCCTGGAGAAATGGGACATGAGCTAAGCCTGAAGGGCAGAGGGTGTCGGTGGGCCAAGGAGGATGAGAGTGGGAGCAGGGTGACTCCTCTGCTAACTTCACACCTCCTCAGACACCGCTTTCCGTATGGCACTTGGTTCTTAGAGGGCTGCATAAGATCCATAAATACTTTATTTTATGACTTAGATTAATATGATATTAATACCTTGCTAGAATTAACCAAGTACTTTATCATCTAATTTATGAAAGAAAAATCAGGTTGTATATAATAAGTATTCATAATACAACCTTCTAAATGAATGCCAACATGTACTGCTTTCAATTCCCTTAGGTTTTAAATGGTGCTCGTGAAACCACCTCTTCAATTACACGTGGCTGTTCTTTGAGTGCCTACTTTGCAATTAAGCATTCATCTTCCTTAAGAGCTGCCTTGGGGCGAATTGCAGAGGAGGTGGAGTTGGTTTGGTGCATTCCTCCACTCTTATTGGGGATTCCATTTGCACCAGTTTAGTCTGTGTCCGTGTGCTGTCCAAACATCACCATTGCAATCCAGGACTCCTTGCTGAAGAAACTTCAACTTCCAGGTCAGTAGTCTGCAGTGTTAGTGGTGGAAAATACCTTTGCAGTCATCCAGCCTTACTCCCTCATGTTTACAGTTAAAAGGGCAAGTGCTCAGAGATGCAGCATGACTTGACCAAGGTTGCACAGTTGGCTAGTAGTCTAACCTCTACTGGATCCCACATCTTCTGCCTCTCAGATCAGTTTCCACTCCCCACAAAATATATTAGGTTGCCCCTACACCTTGACATTATTATCTCCCTTTCTCCTCCCCCATACCTGCCCTGTAACATACTCCTTCAGAAACTTATATATGAGCCACTAAGTCAGTAATTCTGATTTTTGTTAATATGACTACAGGCTAGATTTCTAAAATAAACTTTTTGGAGGGGGTTAGAGGGGAAAATGAGGGAGTTGAGTAGGGCTCCAATTCAACTAATCCTGGAACTTGACTTTAAGGTTGAAGAGATACGCTCTGTATGGCAGATGTTTGTAAGCAAGAATGCCTTTGGCACACCTCAGGCCACACAAATGCTCCAAGGACCATTGCAGTCTGAAATATGTACTCTATCATTTAGAATTGAGCCGCCTAGCTTAATTCCTGGCCTAGCAGCCTGCCTCAATCATGAAAATTTTTACTCTTATTGTTTGTTACATTATTTAACATTATCAAGTGTTTGAGATTCAGCGTAGTCTCACTTTTTTCTTTTGCATCTGACCCTGGTATGAGACTATAATTAAAGTCTACCTAGCTGTGAGTCAGCTTTCCCCAAATTAAATGCTGATGATGTGTTAAATACTGATGCATATGCTGATAACCACTTAACTTGCTGTAAGCATATCCCTTAGTTATAGCTCCAGGATATCAGGATTGCTGCACAGCACAACTCCAGGGAGTGCCATTACATTGTGATCTCCTGTACCTTTCAGACATTGCATATGGTGCCCTCTGCAGTTGACCAGTATGTAATCTGCACAGCAGTAAGCAGCAGCTCAGGTTAATAGTCTTGATTCCTCTTGCACGTTGCACATGGTAGAACAAGTATCGTTCATGCAGCACTCACAGTGTCCACACAGGTGAACCATCAACAACAGATGGATCCAGCAGGCAGTGAGTGTGGAGGGTTAGATGACACGCATTCTGCATTCCTGACAGGTGGGCAGAGCACAGAAATGTGGGATCATGAAGCAGGCAGACATTCAAATAGGCAGCATCAGGAGACACTGTCTATTCCAAGGTTCACAGGAAAGGTTTTCATCGCTCAGGTAGAGGGCCTGGGGGAAAAAGGCAAGAAATACTCTTAGAAGGCTGAGAGTACTGGGAAGCTTACCAAATTGGGGACCTTGATACAAAAGAGCAAGTCAAAGATTATACTGCCAGATTTTGGGGACAGGTGGGAAGCTGACCTCAGGAACAAGACAAGCTTATTTCTAGAACTGGCAGGTATGGTGATTTGATTTTGAGTCACCTAAATGTTGAAGAACTCTTTAAATCCTGTGACTTCAGATAGGATTTGTCCTCAAGCTCCCGAGCAAGGCTTAGTCTAGAGGTGGGAGGGATGTGTCCCCTGCAGAGGGAGAGGCAGGCTGTGGGAGCAGGAACCAAAGTAGGCCTTGACGGATTCCTTCTCCACTGTCACTTTCCAGTGATGCATAAAATGCTGTGTCATTACCCCCAAGAGGTAGTACATTCTGAAATGTCAATAGCTTCAGGAAAGGTATAGATAAATTCATGGATGAGAGACCAGAATGGAATATTAACAGAAACCAGGAAGTTTTAAGGCACACACTTAACCTTTGGGTGAATATCAGGGAATAGCAATCCTCACCTCCACAGCACCCCAAAAATGGTGCCACAGTTTGAGATGGAACACAAGGCAAAATGCATCAAGGTTTATAAATTACATGATAGTGCCTATGTTATTAATAGTCCACTTTTATGTATATATCAAAGTGTATGATCACACATATGCATACCCTGGCTCATTTATCAAGCAATCTTACAATACTAATCTCTACTCCACCATAATTTTCTTAAGGAGAGTACCTAATCATCTTCAGTTCTGAATAAGTAGAGGGCCTACAGCTCTGCCCTCCCTGGGTTTTGGGAACCGCAGCTGGCCTTAGGCATGGGTAGAACTGAGCCAAATATGGATTTCAGGAAAATAGATGAGCCTAAAGTTCCACTAGCAAAGTGGCAGGTAGAGAAAAGAAGGGAAAGGAAGAAATATATCTACAATAGAAGCTTGGCCAGATGGACTGAGCAGGTTTGAGAAGTGGATCCAAGATAGATTCCCAAGGGCAGTAGAAGGTGTGTGTGTGTGTGTAGTTTGTTCTTGAAGCATCTCAAACCAAGCTCAGCTATTAAGGGTACTGAAGCATTCAGATAGGTAAGATCCATAGGTGACGCTTTCTGTAGCTTCTATATTGCTTAGGCCAGTACTTACACATTGTAATTGCTCATTTGTTGCTGTTGAATGAATAAATAAATGGTCCTGCTGCTACCTCAAGTAGATGCTTGTTCTTCACCTGTTTCAACCAACTGTGTAGAAACTCCAAGTTGTTGCCCATTCAGTGACAATTCATGCTGATAGATGAGGCTTCATCAGGGAAGCTGAGAGTGTGGAGGGTGAGGAAGTGCACCTTTTCATCTCTATGTGTCTGTCCCCAAGTCACTGGTAAAGCACAGTAGCCTTGTGCATGACAGAGATGTGATACAGGAGACTTTGGAGGAGACCCCAAGTGCTGCTTCTGGTGAAACCTGAGAGAGAATTCTCTTTCCAGGCTTTCTCTGTGTTGTCTCCTGGATGCAGGAGATCCCTGATGGAACTCCAGGAGAGGAATGCTACAGGGCTGTTACTGGCCTATTATTTGCTATCTACACTCACTCTCTGGGTGATCTCATCCAGTTTTATAGCTTTATATATCTTCTGTCAACCACTCCCACATTCATCTCCAGTCCAGCATTGTCTTCCACGTTCCAGATGCTGCCTTTTAAACACCCACCAAACACATTGTGTAACCTACATCCAAAAACTTATTCTACTTGCAGCATTCCCCATTTCAAGCTGATGGTCACTCCATTTCCAAGATGCTCAGGTCAAGCACTTCAGCATTATTTTGGTTCCTATCTCACACACAATTTCTAATCCATCAGGAAGTTATCATAACTGTCCCTTCAAAACATGTCCAGAATCTAATTGTTTCCACTGATACCTCCTTGATCCAAGTCTTCAGTACCACTTGCTTATATACAATAGCCTCCTAATTGGTCTCCCTTGTCTCCCTTATCCCACCACAGTCTGTTTTCAGTAGTCTCAAAATCTTTCAAAGGATTTCTCAGTTCACTCAGAGTAAAGCCATTTACAATGATCTAAATTTCTGCTACTCAGAGTATGGGCTGTTGAACAGCAGCAGCACCAGAGGCAATGGGGAACTAGTTAGAAGCAGAATCTCAGGCCATACCCACATCAAGTGGACATGATGCTTCATTTTCACAAGATCCCAGGCAATTTATATGCAGTTGAAAGTTAGAGAAGCACTGATCTACAAAACCCCACGTGACTTAAACTCCTATTATTGTTTGATCTGATCTCCTACACACGCACACACTAAGAGGCCCACACTAGCCTCTTAGACTTTCTCAAACATGGCGAGCATGCTTCTTGACTTACGGCTTTTTTGCTGGATGTTCCCTCTGCCTGAAATGATCCCCTCCAGACATCACTATCACCAACTCTTCCTCACGTCCTTCAAGCCTTTGCTGAAACATCATCTTTTCAGAGACCTATCCAGAGTTTTCTAAAATTGTTAACTGCCCCTCTCCTGAAATTTTCAATCCCTCTTATCTGGCTCTACATTTTTAAAAAATCTTAGCACTTATCACCTACTAACATATTTGTAATTTACTCATTATGTCTTTTTTATGATCTGTTTTCCCACTGACCTTCACTGATATATCTCAAGTGCCTAAAATCACTCTGACACATACTAGGCTCTCAATAAATACTTGTGAAATAAATTAATGAATGTAGTAAAGATATTTTGCTGCTTGCTAACTTGAGGATGGATATAACTTTCTGCAGCAACCCTTCCATAACAGTAGGGATTTCTTATCCCCAGAGAGGGTACAAAAATCTGAGAAGGCAAAGAAGGAGCTAGGACCCCTCCTGGAGGCAGCCCCAGCAGAGGTGGAGTTTGCAGAGAAACTTTTCCTTTCCTCAGAGAGTCTCTGAGGAGTTAGAGCAAAGTTAGCATCTCCCTAGAACATGATTAGCAACAAGCTATTGGGAGCACATGTCTTCAGTTAATGAAAGGCATGAGCCATGCACAGAACACCTTTTCAATGAGACTGTCTGTGTCATTTTGATATATTTTGACTCTGTGGGCTAGACTTGGAGCAGCACTAACAGTGCAATTACCTTTCCAAAAAATACCCTTTTCACTATGCAGTCATTCTCCCAACCCTTCTTCACAGCCAAAGCTGTAATTTGGGTGGATCTGAAAAGAAAGACAGAGATAGAAAGTTACTTTTGGAAACCAGAAAACCACACCTCAAATTGTGGGCAACAGGTTGGTTGCAGCCCAGAGCCTCAGGCTTATAAGCTATTGGTTTTTACTTGCACAGCTATCCCCATTGAGCCATGTGAAATGGATGGTTTTTGTATAGGAGCAACACTGTTATTTATGGTGACTCTACAGACCCTGATTCCAGGAGTGCTGGATTCATTTCATAATGGTGTAAATTGCATTGGCGCCCAGTTATCTTGATGTAAACTTAGCTCAATTATCCTGCTGAACTACCTAGGACTTCAGTTCAGTCCCACAATATGGATAACCAGGCCTTGCCACTAAATGAAATGAAATTACAAAAGGATCTTCTGTAATGAAAAGGTGTGTATTGTCTATTTGCTCTCAGATGATCACAGCAGCCACAGGCGCATCAAAGTGACAGAGTCGACTTACTTTTCAATGCTGTTGATGTTCTAGTTTTGAATTTAACCATTACTGTCAAAATGAGTTGATTTAACAAAGGCCTAATTTACTATCTCATCAATTGGTTGTACCTTCCTGGGGAATGGAAGAAAGCCTAGAATGCTGACTCTTCAGAACACCTCCCCATTTCTCCTATGGACAGTTGGCTAAGGGACAGGAAAGTCCCATCTGCCTTGTGGGAACGCTGTGAGTTAGTGTGTGTCATAGACATGTATCCTCGGCTGCAGCTCTATCAAGCTAACAAGTGAGGTGCCTTGCTTCTTAAAAGAAATTAGTTAGAAGAGGACATCATTAAAGTAATAAGTATTGATGAGTTGTAAGACTTGCTCATGCAAAATAATTACCAAGCGCCAAAATATTCTCATAGCAGCCGTTCCAGAGCTTGTGTCTTTAATATGGCAAGGAGTCCACGCTCAGAAGTAGTTGTGTTGAATAATGCATTTTGTTTGATTCTTTTTTTGTTAAAAGAAGAACCAATTTAAAAAATTACCTTTAAGTACCTAAGAAGAATTAAGGCTTGTTGAGGGATGTGCTGGACTGAAGCAATTTTCTTGGGCACAGAGCAGTGCTTTCTAGAAAAACACTATTTTCAAAAGCCAGTGCTGCTCTCTAATTTTGTAGCTTCCAGCTGCACTTCTAGGAAAAGTAATACCTTGGTCAGTAGGTTTTCAGGTCTTTAGCTTTATAATGAATGAGGAATGAACCATCATTTGTTATCCTTGGGTATTCAAGGGAAACACACTGTCCTAGGAGGCAGCTGTATGGCTGCCCTTGATTCCCTGCCTGCCTGATTCTTGACTGTGATCACATTGTCAGTTATTGCTTACCAGGAGTTTTCAAAGTGGGTGTGTGGAAAATTAGATCATAGACTCTCAGGTTGGAAGGCAGATGTCTTCCAGGTCAGACTGTCTCGCTCTTCAATCCGCCCACTTGAAGGACTCTGGCATGACAGCTGAGTATGTTTTTTTATACGAAAATACCTATTTGCTCCCTTCCATGCATTACACACCTATACTGTGGCACAGGGGTTGCAGTGAATTCTATTTGGAACTTACCTTGTTCTTTTTTAGAGGTATCTCAGGAAACTGAGAGTGGGAACAAAATACAGCCTTAAAAGCATAAGGTAGAGTTTTAGCTTTTGTTTTTGTTTCCTCTCCTCCGGCCCCCACCACCACCCCCTTTGGAAATTTTCATCTGGGAGGAGACTCTTCTCTTGACCTTGGAATGACCCTTCGCTAAGGGTCATTGACCTATACTCATTACCTCAAACCCTCCTTTACCCTCCATAGACTGATCGCTACCCTTAACAGCTCATAACACTCCTTTCCCAGCTTCAGCAAGTGGGGGAGCTGTCTCTTCTCAGTCTTCTGGAAATGTCTTGAAGTCATCTCCTCCGTAGGCTTCCTGGTTCTCTTTCCCACTTAGGCCACCAGACCGGACCTGCTGCTTGTTTTCCCAGGCAGGCCATCCCAACTCATTCCAAGGAGCAGATTCCCCTGAGGATAAGCACCCTGACTTGCTTCGGCTCTCTTTGCCAGCACTGTGCCCTGAGCTTCATAGGAACCCATTAAATGTTGATAATGGTCGTGAGCTGAGGACAATTAGAGATGCCACGGAGCTAGCTATTTACTTACTTTTGATTTAGAGCACGGCATAGGGATTTAATTTTTAATGATAAACAGGAAAACTCGGAACACTCAGAGAGAGGGGGTGAGGGAACAAAGGAGCAGAGATATTTAAGCTCGGGAAACCCAGAGAAGGCTTCGTCTTATTTATTTTCTAAAGGGTAATGACTAAGCATGAGAAGCTTTTTGGCATATTCCTTTCAGGCAAAAAGAACCCAGGAACAAGAACTCAGTGATGATTAGGGAGTGATAAGTAGTTGTTTACACATGACAATCTGAGGGTTAGGAGGAAATCCAGTAATCACTGCTTTGTAGAAACCAGGTTTGATGCAGCAAAACATATCAGATCAACAAAAATGATGCAAAATTTAAGACCAGACAGGCCTTAATCAGTGATAAATGGTTGTCCAAAGTGTCATTTATAAAAATCAGCTGTACCTACTTGTCCGGAGGTCTCCAAGGGGATATGGTTTCTGGTCTAAGACTGTGCCAAACCCCCTCCCCGCTTTTCACTGTAGCTGCTGTTTGGTTACAAGGGGGCAGAAAACAATTTATAAGGCTCTACTTCAACGTGATGGCTCACTCGGCTGCTGCCGTTTGTATCATATTAGTGCCTGCCCTCCCCCTTCCCCACGGGGAGGTGGCAAGGATGATTGATGCAAGGCCTGTGAGAGCCTCTGAGATTCTTTGGAGAAATACAAGACGTTGTCATTATTATCGTCATCACAAAATGCTTGAGTGTGTTTTCACACTGTGCTTCATGCTAGGACAGACTATTTTCAGCATTGGACTCTCAGCCTATGTTAATTCTTCCTTGTGCTGCTGACCTTCTAAGTTCCTCCCTAAAAGAGCTTAAGGAAAAGCAAGACGAGTCTTCCCACTGAGCAAGACATTCAGGATGATAATGAACAGAATCCCCACATCCTCTTGTGCCTGTTCTTGTGCCATCCTCTGGCTCTGTGGAGCCTGGGCAGTTCTCACCAGGCGAGGAAATGGAGAAACCAGTGGATGTTGCAAATCAGTTTTTCTTTGTTTTTTTAAATTTATCTTTATTGTTGAGAGTATTACAGGTATCCCATTTTCCCCCCCAATTGTCCCCCTCCACTTCGCTGCGACCCCCTCCCCAGGCCTTCACCCCGTTATTGACTGTGTGCATGGGTTATGCATATATGCATATAACTTCTTTGGTTAATCTCTTCCCACCCTCCACCCCCCTTCCCTCTTTCCTCTGAAAGATGATCGTCTGTTGCCTGCATCAATGTCTCTGGATCTATTTAGTTTGTCAGATTCTTTTGTTCATTAGCTTCTTCTTAAAGAAGACCCTTCAACTTTTCCTGTAGTGCTGGTCTGGTGGTGATGAACTCCTTTAGCTTTTTCTTGTCTGTGAAGCTCTTTATCTGACCTTCAATTCTAAATGATAGCTTTGCTGGGTAGAGCAATCTTTGCTGTAGTTCCATGTTTTTCATCACTTTGAATATTTCTTGCCACTCCCTTCTGGCCTGCAAGGTTTCTGTTGAGAAATCAGCTGGCAGTCGTATGGGTGCTCCCTTGTAGGTAACTAACTGCTTTTCTTTTGGGGCTTTTAAGATTCTCTCTTTGTCTTTATCCTTTGGCATTTTAATGATGATGTGTCTTGGTGTGGGCCTCTTTGGGTTCCTCTTGTTTGGGACCCTCTGTGCTTCCTGGACTTGTAAGTCTATTTCTTTCCCCAGGTAGGGGAAGTTTTCTGTCATTATTGTTTCAAATAGGTTTTCAGTTTCTTGCTCTCTTTCTTCCCCTTCTGGATCCCAATAATATGAATGTTGGGCCTCTTGAAGTTGTCCCAGAGGCTCCTTATGCTATCTTCATATTTCTGAATTCTTTTTTCTTTTTGCTCTTGTGGTTGGGTGGTTTTTCTTTCCTCATGTTCCAAATTGCTGATTTGATTCTCAGTGTCCTCTACTGTTGACTCCCTGTAAATTATTCTTCATTTCAGTTCGTGTAGCATTCATTTGAAATTGGTACTTTATTATGTTATCAATTTTCTCAGTTATTTCCCTAATAGTATGCTTAAACATCCTTATAAACAAAATTCTAAACTCCATATCTGTTAGCTTCTTTGGATCTATTTCATTTAGTTCCTCTTCTAGAGATTTCTTCTGTTCTTTCTTTTGTGACATGTTTCTTTGCCTCCACATTTTGGCTGCTTCCAGGTGTTTGTTTCTATGAATTAGGAAGAGCTGCTATGTCTCCTGGAATTTGTAGAGTGGCTTTGTGTAATAGGTGTCCTGTAGGATCCAGTGGCTCAGCCTCTCCAGTCACCTGAGCTGGGCCTTCTAGGTGCTCCTCTGTGTGGGCTGTGTGCACTGGTCTGTTGTAGTCGAGCCTTGGTTGCTGTTGGCATCACTGGGAGGAGTGACCCCCCGGCCAATCAGCTGTGAGGACCAGCTGCAACTACAGCCAGAGAGCTGCGGTGCTGGAGACACCCCTATAGAGCAGGATTTACTTCAGTGGAGCTTTGGTTCACCAAGTGCGTCCCTTGAGTGTCACTCGTGGATGTGGTAGGGTTGTAATCCAGCATGGCCGAGTCTGACCACCAGGTGCACTGTCTCTGGGGCCTCCCGGGAGGTGCAAAGTCAGCTCCTGCCAGTGCCTTGCCCAGGGCCACCCAGCATGAGCTACACAGCAAACCGTAGTTGGCTGCTACTTGTGCTGGGCTTGGAGGTGTCCAGGAGAGGCCCAGCTATGAGCCAGTGCAGGCTGCGGCTAGTGCCAGGCCTGGGGCCACTTACCAAGCTGTATGGGGCCCGCTGCTGCTTGTTTGAGAGATTTTAGGAAAGTCCTAAGCATGAGGCTCGAGAGGCCACTTGCACAGAAAAGCCCCTGGAAATGGCCTGATGAGCTGCAGGTGGGGAGGGGCGGGGCCTCCTGGAATCATGGGGCGGGGCCAAAGGCGAGAGGTGCTGGCGATTCAAATATGACGCTTGCCTGCGGCTGTGTGCGGGGAGGACTCGCCAAAGGAGCCATGGCCTCTGCCAGCCCTTCTGCCTGGGAGGAAGCCGCCCCTCCACCTCGCCCGGATTCCAGGCAGGTTAGTTCCTCCCCGAGTGTCCCAGGTCCTTTCAGGCTGCTGCCCGGCGCTGGGCTCAGAGGGAGCGTCCGAGTGAGTCCGTGCGCGGGCCCTTTAGAGGAGCTGCTGGGGCTCCTGCAGCCTCCGCGACCCTCAGGGACAGTCCCGGCTGGTTTCACAGCCCGGAGTTGTGGGGACGTCTCTTCCAGGCCCTAGAGCCCTGGGCTGGGGGCCTGCTGTGGGGCTGGGACCCCTCCCTCCTTCTTCCTCCCTCCTCCCTCCTCTGGGAAACCTCCACCGCCGAGATTCCCTCCCGGGCTTAAACCGCGGCACCGGGTGTGGGCCTGCGGCTGCGTCTCCACAATTCAGCCCCAATCGGCCCGGGTCTCCACTCCCCCTAACGGTCTCGGTGCTTCTTCAGTTCCCTGGTTGTGGGGCTTCTGTTCAGCCAGATCTCAGGAGGCTCTGAGTGATGGTCATTCTGTATTTTATTTGTAATTTTGATATGGTTGAGGAGGCAGCGGGTGCAGCTGTTACCTGTGCCACCATCTTGATATCTCTCCCCATTTGGTTTTAAAATATACTTAACATTTGTGTTATAGAATACTCTCTTAGGAATTTATTTGACACTTACCACGTCCTAATAGTAAAAGAGTGTTTTAGGGAAATGGAGACCCAAAGAAGCTGAGGCCATAGGCAGAGTTGAGGACTGGAACCAGGTCTCCTGGGACACAAACTAGTATTCCTTTCTTTCTCATCATATCACACTTTCTCAACATGAGAAAACATAAGATGGACATCAGATGCTTTTAATACCATTTTACTCACATCTTGGACAAGACCTGCATTATGTAATCTAAGCTACCAGAAGGCTGACTTTAAAAATTTTACCCCAATTCCACCTGTCAGAATATAGTGCAGAAAATAGTCAGGAAAGGAGATACTGCTTTGTGCACTGGTCTTCAGAAGATTCTGGAAACTAATCATTTCAGGTGTATCCTGTGAACACCTGCTATTTCAGCCACAAACGTCAGGCTCTTGAGGGGATGGTGTGAAACAGAGGAGTTGAGGTTGAGGTGTTCAAAAGTCAAATAACGGGAGTCTACATTGGAGAATCTAACATCAAGTACCAGGCACTTTTTTTTTCCTTTGGGGAATCAAAGCAAAGGGGACGGGCAAGTGCCAGAAGGAAGCCAGCATAGAAGGAAGCCAGCATCTAGCAAACGCAGATGTACCTGCTTATGATGTCTCTGTACAGCTATTTTTGAGGCAGAAGTGAGTCTCTGAAGATGGAAAAGAACACTTGGATTCAGTGTTTCTTGAGCTTCAGTCACCCTGCTTCAAGCAGTGTGAGTGGGGTTGGAATTGGGGTTGGATAGTGGAAAAGTTGCCATTTTGGTAGAACCACCTCCTCTAGTGGGTTTTGACTCAGAGATGCCCGGCTGAGAAGAGCAGCTCTGTGCTGTTCATAAGGTCACCTGATGGTACATGGGTCAATATGGGCTCATTTGGTTTTGCATTAATACACATGGCTGGATGCAGGTTGTGGTCCTCTTTAAAAATTTTTTTTCTTTTTATTGATTTCAAAGAGAAGAAGGGAGAGAAACAGAGACAGAAACATCAGTGATGAGAGAGAGTTATTGATTGGCTGCCTCCTGCACGCTCCCTCCTGGGGATTGAGCCCAAAATCTGGGCATGTGCCTGACCTCCTGGTTCATAGGTTGACACTCAACTATTGAGCCACACCAGCTGGGCACAGTCCTCTTTGAGGGCACTTAGAAGGGAAAGAGAAGTCACCTCCAGAAGTGAGGTGCTGGAGGAGCATTTGTGGAACAGGTACCCTGGGTTCTAAGGAAGCTCAGGTTCTATAGAACCTTTGAGAAGAGACTTTTTTCACCAACTGCCCAGGGCAGGTGCCTTTCTGAGGGTTGCTTCTTCTCCTGCCTTGAAGTTCTGGGCAGTCCCTCCATTCAAATGTAAATTCCTCCAGGACCTGCTTGCCTGTACCCACCTCTGCCCCCTCCCCCTGTGCCTGTGCCTAAGCTGGCACATAGCAAGAATTCAACAGATGTTAGTGGAATAAATAGATGCTCATTCCACAATCACTTCCTGGCACCAGTTAGAAAAAACTTCTTTTCTCTTAATATACCATCACTTCATATTATAGTCTCCTTAGAACAGTGAACAATAATAAATTATTTTGATTTTTTAATCTTTCCTTAGAACTAGAAAATAAGTTCACCAAAACATTCATTATCAGGAATGCCCTTTGGGGGACTATGTCCCTTTACCTACCAGTAATCTGACTACAATTGTCCAATTCAATTCCAAAGCACAGATGGACAGCACAGTTCTGTGGGCACTTTGTTGACTGTATACATGTCCCATGAAGCTGATGGGAAACCAGGGGAAGCCATGCACTTGGAGTTTAGAGGGAGAATCAGAATATCTCGTGCTTTTCAAGAACAATGCAAAATGTTTGTAATTATATTCCCAAGTCATGTTTATTAGGTTCTTTAAGTACAAAAACCTGTACAGGAAATATTTTCCTATATAAACTACAGGACATTCTCAGAAATCTGGTACCAAGCATTTTCCCCTTGTACCACTTTTTTACAATCATAAATTATATGTCTTGTTTATTGTTGGACTTCCCCTAATAGTCTATAAGCTCCATCTGGTCAGGGACCTTGCCTGTCTTGTTCACGCTGTATCTCAAGGGGCAAACACAGAGCCTCAATACATGATGGTTGAATGATGAATAAGTGAAATGTTAAGATCAGAACCCTGTCAAAAGCTCTGGATGATGTTTCCTTTAGAAGAGGAAGCAAAAGGGGGCCTTTATAAGGTGTGAGTGGTGGCTCCGGCCAGTGTGGTGGAGCCCTCCCACCATGGGGAGGGGGCGTGATGATAGTGATGATACTGCCTTTGGTGGTATCCTTTGCTCACCACAGGCAGAATTAGGGAAGGAAGACACACCCATCAGTGTCCCAGCAGGAAACAGATGACAACTCCCAAACCAGGTAATTAGGGAGGATTAATGAATGGACCTTACTAAGGTATGCACAGGTTGAGAGACACCTATAAGAGATGGTGAGGCTGTCTTTGCCTAGCAATGAGAGGTGTCTTCACTACTCTTAGGCTTCTATGGACAAGGGAGTGAGGGGTCATGAAGCCACAGAGCTGTAGGAAAAAGCTGGCTAAAGGACCATGGCCTTCTAATAGTGGGACAGAGCCAACCTAATAGTGGAGACTGGGGATTTGTTTGGGGGGTGGGGGTGGTAAGTACAGTGGTACCTCGGTTTTTTAATGTAATCCATTCTGGAAGACCGTTAAAGTTCTGAAACGTTTGAAAACTGAAGGATCAACAGCCAACAGCTAGGCCTCAGGATCTTGCACTCAATGGAAGCCGTGTGGCATGTTCAACTTCCGAGGCGTGTTCGAAAACGGAAGCATTTCCTTCCAGGTTTACGGCGTTCTTAAACCGAAGTGTTCATCAAGGGAGATGTTCGAAAACCGAGGTACCACTGTATCACTTGTCTTCCAGCTCCAAATGATGGCCTTCTTAAGTTGATCCAACTGAAATCTAGAGGGCGCAGGTGCTTGGCAGCCCAGAGTGTCCACCTCCCGAGGTACAGAATAGTGTGCAGAAGAGTCACAAGTAGATCCTGAAGGGCAAATGGAATACCCTGCATAAGGGGCTATGCCCAAAACCACAGGTTTGCCAGACAGAGCTTGTAAATATCTTTCTGCCTTAAAGAGAAACACCCAAAGTAACACATTTCAACAACAAAGTGAAGCCCCATGGTTTGGATTCTTTCTTTCAATAATCTTTCAGTAAACATTTATTGAGCATCTTCTCTGTACAGGGCATGTGGGGGCTGCTGGGATAGAAGAGTGAATAAATAAAGCACAGGGCTGGCCTTCAGGGTGCTTGATTACAGTGAACAGAACTGTGCTTTAAAAGGATGTAGATGAAGAGACTGATGAGAAAGCACATGAGGAGGACCTCTCCCCCACCCCATCACAGGCTTCTTCAGTGAGAATTTCCCAGTGGAGACCAAGTTCAAGCTGCGAGTCCAAGGCTGGGAAGGAGTCAGGGCGGGGCAAGGGAAGGAAGGAGTGGTTGAGAAGGAATGCAGTGTCCCAACCAGAGGAAATGGCGGATGCAAAGTCAGGAAGCAAAAGAGAACAGGACCATTATAGGAAACTCTTGAAGCGATGCTCTAACTTAAACGAGATGGCTTGGTGATTCTCAGCGTGGGTTATTTACAACAAGACCTGCTCTCACTTTGCTCTTGGAAGGTGGGTAAGGAAGACTTGATGGGTTCAGTGTGCATTTAGAAAAGCCTGATTTTTGTGAGCATTCCCGTTGCGGATGGACCAGAACACTCTCAGGCACCCCTTCAGTGATGACTGTCATCTCCTCTAAGTGTAAAAGGAGCCAGAATTTCTGCCTATTGTTTGTAGATTGCTTCCTCCACAGGAAATTGTGTCAATTCATTTGGATATTTGTGGTTTCACTGTACTCCCTGAGCCATTTACATCATGACTTGGTAGCTCCGAGCTCCAGTGGCACATTATCAGAGCCGACTATTTCTGGAAGCCAGGAGATAACAAACAAAGCGGCTTCATTTGGCCTATAAGCATGTTAAACACCCTCTACAGAGGACAGTGGAATACAAATATGCCTTCCTCCTGACTTTTATCAAGGAGAGGACAGAGACAGGAGGAGATATAAATTATGTGCCCTGCTTCAGCGTAGGATCTATCATAAAATCTATTGTCACAGATACAAACTGGCTTCACTGCATAATTTAGTGACAGTTTGGGGCATTATGTCTCCTTGCTGACAAGATTGCTGCATGGTGAAATGTTGCTGTATCTAAGTATGGATGGACCTGCCTAAAGATTTAAGCCATTTTATCCCATCCTGAATTAACATGCTCAGCCTAATCCTTATTTCCCTGGGAGACTGGGAATTGGGAGGGAGGGTGAGCAGAAGGCTTTTCGTGCAGGTGGCTGGGGCCGGTGTTTCCACTTGCCTGCATACCATTCCCCCTAGTGAAGCTGCCGATTGAAACTTACTCACAGATTACCTTGGTAATAATTTGCGCCTTATCAGGAGGGAAAAAACACAACAAATTAATGAGGTTTCTGCCGATAAAAGAAATATAAAGGGCTTACTTTCCTAAAGATGCCTGATACCAGGGATAAATCATAGACAAATAGAAATCTTGCTGTAGTTTATGCCTAATTATAAATGACTTAATACCTAGTCAGACCCAAAAGATTCAGGGGTGTGATCATTCTGAAACCTAATTAGTCAGTGGGAGACAGTACTACTGTATCAAGATTTTATTAATGCAAGGAAGTCTCTTCTCCATTCATATTTTGTATTATCCTGGTGGCAAATAAGGAACTATTTCTTCCTGAGTAGATGAATTGGGCTCAGGCTAGTGAAATATATTGCTTAAAAATTGCACTATTGGAGCAGGCCAAGGCAGCAAATGTTAGGGCCTTGGCAGAGACCAGTGATCACAGAAGGTGTCTTCGTCAGTTCTGGCTGCTGTAACATACCGTAGACTGGGCGGATTAAACCACAATCATTTCTTTCTTAGCTGTGGAGGCTGGAAGTCTGAGATCAGGGTGCTGGCAAGGTTGGGTTCTAGGTGAAGGCTCCCTTCCTGGTTTGCCCATAGCTGTCTTTTTGATGTGTCTTCACGTGGTGGAGAGAGAGCTGTAGTCTCTTTCTCCTCATTTTTTAAAAATGTGTATTGTTGAAAGTATTACAGATGTCCCCCTTTTTATCCTCAGTGGCCCCCTCCACCCCCGTTTCTCTTCTTCTAAGACCACTAATCTCATTATGGAGTCCCCACCTTCATGACCTCATTGAAACCTAATTACAGTGGTACCTCGGATTTTGAATGTACTCCGTTCGGGAAGACCATTCAAGTTCTGAAACGTTCAAAAACTGGGATCAACAGCTGACAGCTAGGCCTCAGGATCTTGCCCTCCGTGGAAGCTGTGTGACATGTTCGACTTCCAAGGCATGTTGGAAAACCGAAGCATTTACGTCCAGGTTTACAGTGTTTGTAAACCGAAATGTTCCTCAGTGGAGATGTTCGAAAACCGAGGCACCACTGTACCTCCCAGAAGCCCCACCTCCCAATATCATCCCAGTGGGGTAAGTGTTGCTACATGTGACTTTTGGGGCACATAAACATGCAGTCCATAACAGAAGGTGTTTATGTATATCAGGAACCAGATACAGCATGAGCATGGTAATGAGATGACAAGGCATTTGCTCATGACAGTGTAAATGGACCAAATGTAGTTTGTCATGGTGACCTAAGCATCTCTCCAGGCTGTTTTACTCCTGTAGAGGGACTGGCTGGGTAGGGAATGGGCTCCCTTTCTGCTTTGGTATCTCTCTTTTCACAGGCACTGAGTGTATTTTCCTCTGCCCACCCCATTGTTTTCACCTGTCATCCTTCCATGTTCTTTGTCCCCCAGCCACTAATTCTCTCTCTGCCCTTCCCCCTTCTATTGGAGGTGATCTGGATCAATGAGGATAGATGATTTAAAGAGAGAAAGAGAAGATGAAAAATGATTGCTTCTAGGGTAGCAGATATAAGAGATTTATAATAGTCTGAGTTAGCCTCACATCACTGTGGGCCTTTTATATAAACACAGCTATAGTCCTCACAGTTTTGCAACAGCTGCTTTACCAGTGAGACACCTTAGAAGGTGCTCCAGGGCTTTCAGGTCAGGCCAGGGTGGGCTTTCAGCTACCCTGTTGATTATGCAAAGAAAGTCTTCAGGGCTTCCTCTGGGACTCTTCAAATTCTTCTGCCACTGAGTAAGTTGTCCTTGTATTTCCTCTCTTTATCACTCTCTTCATGCTCTCTCCCCTTTCTCTTACATCAAATCTTGCTTTTCAGGGTGGATTTTTAAAACTCATCCACAAAGATGGGTCAGAAGTTGTAAATAAGCATTACCATTTTAATAGGGAACCTCACTTCCAAAATAATTCCTTTCTACTACTTATCTGCTAGAGAAGGTTAAGAGTGGACCCCTGACTTGGCTGGAGCCTGACATCTGACTCCCCTGTAAAATCCTGTAGTTCAGTTTGCACAATTTTAGCTTCCAACAAGGGTGGTAGAGGCAGAGCCTCACAGGGGTCTCTGAAATCAGAGAGGCAGCTTCCTATGTTATTTACTCATGTGGACATTTAAGATAATTTCTAGCCCTGGCCAGTGTTGCTCAATGGTTAGAGCTCTGGCCCGCACACCAAAGGGTCCTGGGTTCAATTCCCAGTCAAGGACATGTACCTGGGTTGCAGGTTTGATTCCCCAGCCCCAGTCGGGGTGGGTGCAGGAAGCAACCAATCAATGTATCTCTCTCACATGGATGTCTCTCTCGCTCTCGCTCTCTCTCCCCCTCTCTCCTTCCCTCTCTCCCTTCCACTCTCTAAAAAAATCAATGGAAAAAATATCCTTGGGTGAGAATTAACAAAAATAATAAATAAATAAATAAATAAATAAATAAATAAAATGGTCTTTAAAAGACAGAAAAACAGAAAAATGGTCCAGGGAGGTGGCAGAGGGGAGGGAGTAGACCACCTACAGTAGAAGCTCTCTCTGCATCCACTGGGGGAGAAAGCCTCTCAGATATAATAGCCACCTCCTCTTCTGTGAGTTGTGGGATTTCTGACAGCAATGCCTTAAGAAAGAGAAATTTTGTGCTTTCAAACAACTATTGTTTGGACTCTTCCCTAAGGTCAGGCTTTGGCATCTTTTTACCTCCAATATCTGTTCCTTAATTTTTTATTTCCATTCTTTTTGCTTCCTTCCCTGGTATCATCTGGTACCCCATTCCTACAGGACTTTGCTCTCAACCAGCTGTCACATACATCTCCCTTATTCAAAACTATAAGGGCCTATGTCCTTCCTTCTTAGGACTATTTGCCCTTTATTAGAGAATTTGAAGAGGACCTCAGAAATTTCTCTCAATCACGGGCCATAATTCAGAGAAAGAAAGCTGGAGGCAGGGAAAGTTTTTAAGGGCTGAGTTCAGAGCAGTGTCTCTAAAAATGTTGCAAGTAAGCAAACATCAAAGGCTGGCTTTGGGGTAAGCTGTGACTTGAGAAGCACTATTGGGGACCTGAATGTTACTAATAATTCTCCCCAAAGACCAGTCTTATTCAAATCAAACCATCCAGCCAGTCCTTTGGAGACATGGCCAGTATTCATTCTGGCAGTGGGCAGCCTGCTGTCTTGGCCTGCTGGAATTATTCTTTGTGTGTTTGTTTGGGTTTGGGTGTGGTGGTGGTGGCGTGTTTGGCACCAAAATGGAACTAGTGATTCTTAATTGGACTGTCCCTCATTTACTCGGTGTCTCAAGACTTTACTCAACAATTGGCTCCTGACATGGATTAGCCCCAAGAGAGGAATGTTTGCCAACACTTTAAAGTCCTGTCAGGTTGAGTGGGTGCAAACTGGGCCTGAACCATGACGAGTGTATGGGTATCTTGGTACATAGTTTGGCAAAAGGGTGTTTGACCAAAAATTTTATGGAAATGCTAAAAGAAAAAAGAAAAAAAAAGATTTCCTGATACCACCTGTAGATTGTCTTGGAGTTTGCTATAAATCTAGTTCCAAAAAATAACAAACCAGCCTCTCAAAGATTCTCTGTGAAAGTAATTGGTAAAAGTGCTCTTGTATGCCTGCGTGTTTGGGGTTGGGTTTCTTTCCCTAGAGAGGTAAAGTGTCTGATTGAGTTCATAGCACGAAATGAGGAAGGCAATTTTGTATGCCAATCTTATAACACTCATAGCCTTACTTTATTTCCCCACCACGTCTGTTTCCTTTAGAGCACTCTGAACAGTGGGAGAAAAGAAGGGAACTAAATTTATATCCTTCCTTAGATGCTTCCTGGAGAAAGAAAAAAAAATACTGGAAAATGCATGTGCATATTTTTCATGAAAATTTCTGTAAAATAATCCACTGTTGAAACTGCTAACAGCTATTTTTTCACAGTCTATAACCCCCAGCAGGTATGAAAATCCCCTGCAGACTTCAAGATATTGCATGTCAGGGTAGTAAAGCACAGTTCTTTATTATTATTTTTTAAGACCAGGTTTCCAGTATTAATCCAACAGGAAAAGTTCCTGTGCTATGTGTGTAACTGTTTCCTAGCTGACAAGAGGCAGTATCATTTTATTGCCAGTCAGACTCTGGACGGATCAGCACTTCTACTCCTCACGCTCGACTGCGCCCAGAACAAAGCCAAGCAAAGTATGAGGCACCTGGGTGATGTAATCCCGAGTCTCTGTTTTAAACTTTAATGTGGACACTACATTCATTTTCAACTGAGTAGGGACAAAGCTTCTTCGGCTCACCCCACGCACTCGCTCACTACTCTAGTATAAGTGATCAGAGGCATAACAAATTATTATGTATTTTTAGTTTGTGGGGTTTTTTTGTGGGTTTTTGTGTGTGTGTGTGTTACGTAATAACCAAGGAGAGAACTCCCAAGAGGAAAGCCTACCATGCCTAGGTCTTTCTCATCACTCTGTGCCTCCTAAGTTTAGATTGTCTGATTCTTCTTTTAAGGCAACTAAGAGTACAGTCCTGAAACTAATGAAAGGAGGTCAACTTGGAATAGCATTGAAAAATAGATAAGGTTGTCTGTGGGATAGTTTAACTTGTATCTTACTTTTACTATTTTATTCCACTCCATCCCTCTCAGCTGGCCAACAGTTAGGAGACTTCAGATTTTAAGGCTCATCTGTAATTGTGGAATAAAGGAATATTTTGCTTTCTAGGGCATTGCCCTTATATGCACGGTCCAGAAAGTTCTGCCTCCATGAAACAATGAAGGAGGGAAAGGCTCTTCCTCTAAGGTTGCCATACAGAAGTTTGGCATATCATTTCCTCTCATATCCCACTGGTCGGAACTAGACAACATCTAACTGCAAGGGATACTGGGAAATGTAGCCTTTCTCCTTGTTGTCCCTCCGCCCAGCTGATAATTTGATAAGTATGCAAGAAGAAGAAAGTAGATATTGGTAACAAGACTTGAGCTGGTAGGGGAGGCTCAGAGGTGGGAAGGTAGGAGAAGGTAGCCTTCAATGTAGGCTGTCATCCACCTTCCTAAGGCTAACCTGTTCGCCTTCGGAATAGAGGAGCCTGTTCTTCTGGGTCTTTCCCTATTTTAGCCCTGAGTAGTTGTGGCACTGAAAAGTCAGGCTTACTTTGAAGTATGTGTTTTACTTTTCTTAATTTGTTTTCTAAGTCTTTAACTAATGATGTCTTCAGTAGCCCTACCTGGAAAGAGTTTTTGTTCCACGAATGAGAATCATTTGTATAAGCACCTTGGAGATAGTAGGGTTTACGGAAGGATATCATATTTGTTTTTCAAAACCTGCTTTTTCCTTTATCTTTAGTTTATTTCATGTGAAGGGGGAATCGCTCCATCAGTTTGCTGCAAGTTTGGTAGTATATGTTCCAGAAAGATATTTAAAGTCGCACATATTTCTACTTTATTCTTTGAGTGATAGTCTCAGTCTGAAATGCAACACCCACCACAAGCCATGATTCCATCCTGTGCTTACCAAGCTCCATGGGGAGGAGGAGATGGTCTCCATAGCCCTGGTCAGTGGTCAGGGTGGAAGCATATCACATCTTTTGGTTTCCTCACATGCTTTTGGGCCAAGAAGATGTTTTTTTGGTGATCTTCTCAGGCTCTGAATCACATAGCAGAACAGGAAAAGCTGTGAGCTCTGACAGACACACACCACAGCAGTAGAGAAAGGCCATTTCCAGTTCAATGGAATCTCCTTTAGAAAAGGTGGACTTCAATTTTTAACATTTCCCCCACATTTCTTCCTGTCATAATAAGCTCCTTCAGACAGAACATCTAATTTCTGAGTAATCCAAAGGGACTTGAACAAATACATCAACATGTTTCATTCTGAATACCAAATGCCCTGATTTAAAATGACAAAATTAGGCACTTCATAATTAGTCAATGATCCCCTAAATTGGAGCATTTTACCAAAGCCTGTTGTCATATAGAATGTATACCCACACTCAAGCCCTCCTTTAAAAGTATCCTCTATGACTATCATTATTACTTTAAAAATATCCTTCATGATTATTTCTTTGACATAGTTTCTTAGTTTATATAATTAAGATCACAAGACATTTACAGAGACCTCAGATGAATTTTGAATACCCCGGGTATACTAAAGTACGTATCTGAAGGTGACAAGGCAGAACTGATGTTTTTAAGGTCCAGTCTCGCAGAATGCAAGTTTTATCTTAAATCATCTACCTTTACAGGAGATACAAAGTTGTGTAGCTCAGTAAAGATGATGGTCAGGCTTGGAGACAGGCAAGCTTGAGTTGAGTCCTGCCACTCATTAGTTGGGAGGAAGTTATAGGACCTCTTGTATCCTGTTTCCTTATCAATAAGATGGGGTTCATCACAGTGCTTATTCCACATGGTATTGACAGAGATAAATGAAAAAATTTAAGTTAGGAACTTAGCGCACTATCTGGCCAAGATAAACATTATATAATTGTACATTACCATTGGTATCATTGTTTCACTTTATATGTTTACATATAACAAGTATACACAAAACATTAAAAGTAGGCAAAGAGGAATCATGACAGTTTATCCAATTTGCCTTTTATGCAACTAAACAGAATCTACAAGAAAAGAAAAATAGGTCAGAGATGTGTACTGTTTACACATCTGTGTAAAGTTTCCTACCAAATTAGGCTCCAGTGAAGAAAATTATATATTGTTAATTTGCTATAAATACACATGTAACAAATATTCACTTTAAAATTGTATGCGCAAAATATCAGCCTGGCATTAAGATTGTGATTTGCAGTGCAAAGGAAACTAGGATTCAAACAGGAAAGCCTCATCACAAACGCATTTCTGACCCTTTGCCCCTGTATGTATAGACAGATTATATTTGGCCTTTCATTACATGCCCACGCACACTGGATGCTATAACATAGTTTTGACCAAAATTATCAGGTATTGGAAAGGAGCTGCACATTTGGCAGATGCTATTTTTGACTAGCACTTTATATCATTGCATATATTTTCAGGAAAAATGACTATGCACGTGTACATATGCGCTTGCGATGATCTCTTTTTTACCTAACGAATCCTACGTTTCAGCCAGTGCTTCCTCTGTGACTCTTCATTAGAACAGTTGAGGGGGACACCACTAGTCTCTACTCAGACTTACTCTCTTTCAGGGGCCAGTGTCAGGACAGAATGGAGTGCTGGGAATCAAAGGAAAGGAAAGCTCTGCTGGGTGACTGCCTGCCTTCCCCTCCTTCTGCTGACTCCACCTCTGCCCTCAATATATATGCACTTTCCAAATGAGCTACTTATTGGAGATCATGTTGCTGTGTACTGTTTGGGGGGGGGCAGGGGTTCTTGTTCTAAAATACCCAGTGGACTAATAGAATGTTCCCTACAGTAGAATGGTACCCATACTCCTCTCTCCACCCTACACACCTCATCTCCACACCCAGCACTTAACCCTACCACCTCTCTTCTTGTCCAAAGATGCTGGACAACTTTCTCAAGCATTACTGTGAAATGAAATCACAGTCCAGGAAGCTCTAGGGTAATGTGCATTAATACATTTTAATCCTCTGAAAATTAGCCTCTCTCAGTTGACTATTATCTTTGTCAAGGATAGTTCAGATTTAAAGAAACCTCAGCCCCCCTTCAAAAAATGAATGAATAAAGGCATCAGTTAAAAGACTATATAGTAAAATACCATAAAAATCCAACTCCATGAAGTACTCCGACCCTCTCGGAACCTCTATTTCTCTCCCTCCTTCTCTGTTTTTACACCGTTACTTACCACTGCTGTACATTTGCTCCGTTTCCTGGCACTGCAGACTGACTTCTCCTCGAGCCTCTTAGTTCTAGCTCCTATCACTTAGGCTTTCACGATACTAAGTTGTTATGGCACCAATTCTGTCCCTAAACCTTTATCAAACGTTCAAATCAAACCCACCTTGTTATTCTGGGTCTTTCATTTTGAATTTTCAAGAGGGAATAATTAATTGGTGGCTAGTTGGTAAGTGCATTGATTCATTTGGGCCTCTTATCCACTCCTGGTCCAATCAGTAGTGTCCCTTAGAGATCCTGTGGGTATATGTGTGGCACCTCTGTAAGCATTTAGATATGGAAACCAGAAAGGACCAAGCGGTGGTAGAGCATCTTGGAAAAGTAGAGCCTGTGACTCAACAGGGAATGCTGGTTACCACAATCCCTTGGAGGTGGTACATAATTTAGAATATCACAATAAATATGAATTAAATTTATATTTTAAAAGGGAAACAAACACTTATTTTCATAGTACAAATAATAGAGAGTAAAGCTTGATAAATAAATAATGGCTAGTAGGAATGGATTTATTCAGATTATAAAACAACAAAATAGACCTAGAGAACAAAATACAATTTGCATGGGTTAAGAGTGTAGGAAGAATGTTTTTTGGTCAGAACACATGGCAAACCAAAGTACAAGGTAGAGGCAGGAGGTTAGCAAAATTGTGAGAAGGAGACAGTGGGGAGGGAAATAGCTCAACTAAGTTAGGCAAAGAGTTTAGATTACACGCTATAAGGTCTTGGGGAGCCACTGTAATTTCCTAAAAAGGAGAAGGACATGTTTAAATTTTAATTCATGGAATAGCAAACAGATGTTCTTAGAATACATTGAAGAGAAGAAAGCTGGAGCCTGGGAGAGCAGGTCAAAGGCTCTGCCATGAGTCAGGTTTGAAGCCACACAGGCCAGGCAGGTTGTTGGCAGTGAGAATGACAAGACAGGGCAAACTTGAGAATCACCTCAAAGGATAAATCATGGGGCTTGGTGATAGACGGGCTATGGAAGTACAGGGAAGGAAACAATGACCACAGCGTGCCTCAAGGGGTGTATACCTTTGTGTCTGAGATAGTACCCGGCTATTAACAGAAGTAGGAATGCTGAGCAAGAGATTCTATAGAAAATGTATAGTTTGGATTTGGATGTGTGGAGTTGGAGTTGATAACAGATTATCCAAATTTAAGATACGGGGTGGTAATGGGGGAGAGCAGTCAGAGTTGGAGGAGCAGGCTTGATGATCAGTGATGTGGCTGCGATCCTGAAATATGAGATTATGTGCTCTTTGAGAAAGTTATTCAGAAAGAAGCCAGGGTGGCCGACCAAAGCTTGAGAGAACATACAGAATTGGGAGCCACATAGGGAGCCTGAGGAGATGTGATCAGAGAAGTAGAAGGATAAGCACAGTGAGATTTTTCTCAAAAATTAAAGTAATTTGTTAGGACATATTTTATGGTTGCTCAAGACCCAGAACATTCTAAATACAGTCAGTAATTTAAATTTCTACTCCATCGTTTCTCTTTCCAATCAGAACCCCATCTGATTCTGATTTTGTTACACATCCATGTCTGTTCTGGTCCCTTCTCTTCGATGAATCTTAACCTGTTCCTATCACCATCTTTGGTCTCTTCACCAGAACAAATCCCATGTGGTCAGGAGATCCAGATGTTGAAGCCCATTGTGAGAAGTTCCATCAACTCTACTTTTTTATGCATCTCCTCCCTTTTCTTTCCTTCCTTCCTCTCTCTTTCTTTTCTCTTCTCTTCTTCTATGTCTCTCTCTATATTACCTATTATTTTTCTGCTTGTCCTGAACCTTCAGCCTTATGCCAGTCTTCTTAACCGTCCTTGAGTTTCTATAATTGGTCAACTTAAATTTGTTATCAGTTACTTCCTATTTAGATCAAATATGTTACGTGCTTTCATCAAGTTATATTTCTCTCCTTGGAAGCACCTACAACACATGTTATTTTAACTTTTTAAATATGATTATCTGAGTAACATGGTTTCTTTCACTTATTTCTGAGATACCTAGAGACAAAGAATGTGTTTGAGTTGGCTCGTATTGTATCTCCCACATGTAGCACAGTGACAGATCAAATAAATATTTACCAAAAGAGACCAGTGTGAAGAACCTGGGAGTTGTCACAATGGGGTTAAAGGCTTTTGCTACATGTCTCACCTTGCACCCTAATTCCCATAGGACCCACGAACATATGAGACAAGTTGAGGGCTAGAAGAGCTCCAGGTATTTTACAGCTCTTTGGGTTAAAAATTCACACTAAGTCATAGTAGTAAACCTGCATTATACCAACCTCAGAAAAAAAAACCCAATAGCTTAGCTAAGATACCATGTAAAGTCAAACAAATTATCTGTATCAGAATCAACTGGTCTGTTGATTGGTGTGGGGGTAACATAATAGCTATTGATACTTACCATAAAATATGAGAGTGTGTCGTTTTGTATACAGCAGTGAATAGGCTTTGGGGGTCAGGCAGACTTTATTGTTCTGATAAAGAGGTCCTGTTTTGTTGAGCTTACTAACAAGTAACACTTTTAGGATTTTCAAATTGTCGTAAAGTTACTAAAATTATTATTTGGTGTCAGCATACTGTTACAGCAAAATATTAGCAAAAAAATTAAGTTTAGAAAACTCAGTTGTGTAAAGAGAAAGTACAGACACACCCTCAATCACCATGTAGAGAATGTAAACCCAGAGGAAGAAAAAATAATAATTTGCCTGGTATCAAGAAAATCTACTTAGAGCTCATGGGATAGAATTAAGAAAAAAGACTTTAAGCTAAGAATCCTGTAAAACCCTCTTCTTATTGAAAATGTTGGAGCTATGGCTTGGGCTTCAGGGAAATTGATAACCACGCCTTCCCTGGACAAGGTGTTAGAAAGCATATTGCAAGAAATATCCTGCTCTGCTGAATTTTATGACCCAGCCAGATAATTTAGAACATAAAAAATTTTATTCCATTCCTTCCTATATTGTGATATGCTTGTCATCACCTGGTACTGCCATTGAAATTTCTGCTAACATCTGCTTACAACTATGTCACTAGCTACCACATGCCCTGGTGAAAATTAAAACATTGCAAATTTATTCTAAAAAGATATGGTCTCACATAACCAAAAGATTAATAATATTATAATAATGTAATTTTAAATGCCTCCAAGACAAAAGCCATTCACGATATAACCCTGGACTCAGTTTTATACCAAGGAAATAAATTTATAAACAGAAAACACAAAGAAAAGACATCTCCTGAGTATGTGTGCTTAGCACTGTTGAAAACACAGGTACAATTGTACAGAAGTTAGCCAAGAAGATAATGGACAGAAGACTTGGGTCCAGGTCTGATCCAGGAGACAGTGGGTCTGGGCCCTTCTCTGTTGTGGTCAGGTTGCATTTCAATGGGCAAATCATTGGTCCTGTCGGTACCTGATTTCTCTTCTGTAAAAGGGGATGATACCAGCACCCTTAGTCTCGTAAAATATGTGAAAGCGTATTTTGAAGAGTCTGAAGGATTCTACTCAAGAAAGAGAGAAATAAGAGCATGATCCAAAGAGCTTTTATATTTAGCTCTGTAATGTGTTTTTTTAAATTTTTTTGCACTTACATTTAAATATGGATGTGTCTGGTGCTCTGGGAATTCACAACACTTCAAACCATGTAATGAAGCCACACTGTGAACACTTAATTAATTTAGAGTAGGTGCTAATTTTTAATAAGAACTTTAAAACATGGTTTATTGTGAATAAACCATAAATCAGAGAATCCACCCACATATAAATGAGGTTTGCCTGTAGCTTAGAAAGATCCACTTTGAACAGAATGTGAATAAAACTTTATGTCCAGGTTTCTACAGTGAGCGACCTCAAAATGTGAGATATTTCCAAATTAGAAAAGCATTTTTTTTTTTTTCTGCCATCAACAGACAAGTTAGGAAATTATTTCCATGAACTTGTATTTTAAAAATCATTCATTTATGCGTCCATTTCTTTATCAGTCTTTCACCCATTATATCTCTCAGTTTGTTCAGTAAGTGGTGAATGCGGGTGTGGAAGCTGCTGGGGCTGGCGGCACAGGCAGGCTGCACTCAGCCAGAGTGCACCAGGACAGAGGGACTGGAGATGTGGGGCTGGTGTCCTCAATGGACAACAGGTCAATGCCCGTAGAGCACTTCTGAATATAAGAATGAAAAGACAAGGCTTTGGTCCCGGGGAGCGTTCCACCTCATTGAAAAGCAATATAATCAATCCTATAATGAAGTAATTCACACTATCCTCAGGAAGAGCTTGGAACGGACATGTAGTGCTGCCCTGGGAAAGTTAAAGAAGGCTCTCAAAGGAAGGGCACAGTGGATGGGAAGGACGACTGGAGCATCCCAGGCAGAAATGGAGAGCATATTCCAGAGAGAGGGAAAAGCTTTGGTAAAAGCAAAGAAGTGTGAGCAAATGGGGAGTGTAGCAAGAACAGGTAATTCATTAGTGATGGAGAAGAGAACTGAGGGAATAGCAGGTAGGAGATAAGACTGAACAGGAAGTAGAAATCAAGTGTAAATTACAAGACTTATGACGAAGATAAAGGGCAACCAAGAAGAATTTTAATGGCAGCATCAAATGTGTGTTGAGCACTATGCAAGGATGCTCTGTGTGAGGAGAGAGGTAGATCCTTCCGTCAGGGAGCTTTCTGAAGTTCAGACATAACAAAACATTCATGTGCAAACGTAGTAAAGAAAACTGCAGATAAGAAACACTCAAGCATATGGTTCCGAAAGAACTATTAGGTGGGCTGCAGATGGGCTGAAAGTTTTCCAGAAAGATATTTTAGCTCCACGACAGTAAAAAATCAACAAGGTGATTTGCCTCCCATAACTTCTAAAAGTGTTCCTCTGAAGTTCATGCGAACATAAAAAATTATCCAAAGAGCTTGAGATGAAAGAATCCCTACAGTAAATAAAAAACTTTCATGTCTAGAATCATCCAGATTCTCTGTTAGTCTGAGCCTCCAAAAAATTGCTTGATCTCCATTTGGTTCTGTGTGGACTCAGCCAAAACTGATGTTTCTAACAGCAATTTCTGTGGAGCTCAGCAAAATGGTGCCAGAGCCACCGGAGAGAAAAGGTAAAGAGGCAAAAAAAAAAAAAAAAGAAGAACTGTGAATGAATCCTCTTTGCAGTTCTGGCTTTTCTTCAGAGATGGCTGTGATTTTGCCCTTTGCAAAATAGCATTTAAAAACGGAATCCTATATCTACAGATGATCTGGAGGAGTAGCCCAGCTGTGCTTTTCATATATGCACCTAACTTATTTCAAGGGTGTTTTTGTTGTATTTTTACAGCTGCACAGTGTTAGCAATCCAAGAAGAGCTGCCAAGAGTACAATCAGATGAATTAGCTTAGGGCTGGTTTTCTTGGTCTATTCAAAGCTGTTCTAAATAAGTTCCCTGTGTGGCTGCTGAATACCCTGAGTGATCAGAGCTGTTTCCCAAACAGAGTCGGAATGGTTATTTCCCCATTTGCAGCTGCTTATTTGATTTCTAAAAAGACCCTTCAAAACATTACCCTTGGAAACATTTTCACATTCCCTTAAAAAACTGTTATATATGCATATGTACAGAGTGAGTCTGCTGTTATAACAAGAAAAATGAAGACATTGACAGTGAAACTCTGATAGAGACCAATCACAGAACTGAACCGCAGGTGCACCTCGGTTTATGGATATGTTATAAAAATCAGCCAATCCTAAATTTCTATAATATTATGTTCTATTTTCCTCTGGCTTCCACTATAATGTTCAAGATATATTCCTCTCCAAAGTGAAATAACCCAATGGTTTGACAAGAGTATTTTTTGTTGAGGAACTGATTGGACTAAAGGCTAATCCTGTGACATCTGGAACATATAAACCTTGGAGAACATCTATGGCTTCCTGGACTTGGCAATAAGTCACCACCCTGAGGATCTCCTTTCTGCTATAGCTTCACTCCTATTAAGCAAACCATAGAAATCTCTCCTATTGCTGACTCTACACATGCAGTTCTTGGACTCTAGCCCTTGTGAGGCTGCTTGTTTTGCCTGATGATCTACAATGATCAGTGAAGCCCATGTACAACTCACTAGTAATGACACCACTGAACCTGAGACCTATTTAGGTTTAACATCTTACCAAGCTAGAGGTGTTGACATCTGCCTTTTCCTGCTTATCCATTCTAAAAACTTAGGATACTATTTTGCTTAAAGCAAGTGCTATTATTTTTTCTTTCTAAGATTTTTTTTCAGTCAATATTTTCTGCTAGTTCTAGTCAATACCACATAGAGTAGATGCCTAGATGTCACAAAAGCACTAGTGTGACATTGGGGAAAACATGACCAGGACGTCAGGTGTTCTTTTCAGCATGTTTCTGTCCAGGTTGGCATGTGGCTTACAAGAGAAGCCTTAACCCAGGTGTTTTTCATGCCCTCAGACTGAGCTAGGTGCCCTGCCAGGTGTTCCCACAATGCCCTGTCATTTTGCATTGCTGGTAGATATCTGTTTAGACATCTATTGCACTCATTAGACTGTGAGCACCCCAAGGGTAGGGACAATAAAGTACGGTATCTTCATCTAGCACTCTCTTGTATCTTGCATTATCAATGCTTTAACAGTGTCCAACACATTATAGGTGTTCAATAAAAATGGTTTTAGAATGAATTAATGACTTCATGACCAAGGATGAACCATCAATCTACAGAAGAATTTTGGAATAGGAATTAAAAGGCCTACATTTTAATCTAAACTTTCTATGTCACCCTGGGCAAATTATTAAGTCAAATCTGTTTTTTCCACGAAAGGGTTTGGACTAAGCAATCTCTAGTGTTTAGTTCCAACTCTGGAATTCTATGACTTTTGGAGGGTTATTTCAGTCCTATGAGTCTGTGATAAGATATCAACCTTCTAAAATTGATTCTGGGTAGCTTTACAGTGCCAAATTAAGGAAGGGGGGGAAATAACCAAACATATAAGAATAAAGCTAAAATGATGTATCTCAGAGATCGAAAAATGAAGAATCTGCCTGACTAGAATAAGAAGTAAATTACCCAAATAAAGATACAACAGTTGGTTGATAGACTTGTCTTGGAGTACTCAGAAGTCTACTATTGATCAGAAGTTCCCCTACTTATTTCTAATAAAGTAGATAAAGAAATTATTTTGTTAATTTTGATCACTGGAAGTAACCAAATTAAAGAATGTAGACTTGAAACAAACTCATAGACAGAGAATAAACTGATGGTTTCCAGGTAGGAGGGGGTTGGAGGGCTGGATGAAAAAGGTGAAGGGATTAAGAAGTACAGATTGGCAGTTATAAAGCAGTCTCCGGGATGTAAAGTGCAGCATAGGGAATAGAGTCAATAATGTAATAACTATGTGTGGTGTCAGGTGGGTACTACACTTATCAGGGTGATCACTTCACAAGTTATATAAATGTCTAACTACTATGTTGTATACCAGAAACTAATATAATATTGAATGTCATCTGTAATGGATATTTTTTAAAAAGAAAAAAAGAATATAGGCTCAAGGTTAGATATTTTAAATTCAATTAGAATGTTTAAATGCCTGCTAAATGGATATAACCAAATATTTTATAAAAATCTATTTTGTGATATGAATTTTATTAACCTTATCTATGGTAAACCAGACAACTAATAATATGAGGCACTAGAGTGCCCCGGTCCCCAAATACCTCTTTAAAGTGTGTTCTCAGTTTTGATGACAACAGCATCATAAACTTTTGAGTTACAATTTTGAAGACCCTTGTTAGACTGCAAACAAGTATCCTTTCTCATTTGTCAACAAATAACTATTGAATACTGCTTATGGGCTCAAAATTGAGTACTTACTATTTGTCAGGCACTGTGCAGGGAACCTAGAACTCAAAAGTGAGTTAAAAATTACTATGACTGCCCAGCCGGGTGTGGCTCAGCGGTTGGGCATTGACCTCGGATCCAGGCGATCGGGGTTTGATTCCCAGTCAGGGCACATGCCCGGGTTGTGGGCTCGATCCCCAATGACACTCTCATCATTGACATTTCTGTCTGTCTCTCTCTCTCCTTTCCTCTCTCTGAAATCAATACAGATATATTTTTTTAAAAATTACTAAGACCCATTTTGTTATGAAGCTTATATTTTAAAATATTGAAGTTTTAGTACATCAGGCCTCTTATAGCTCCTTACCTCTAAGGTCAAATAGTTCAAATTAGTATTTGTCTCTAAGAAGTCCTGGGAGAATAGAACTCAAAGGGTGATTGAATTCAGATGGAGAAAGGAACCAGGAAAAACTTCTAGAACGTGAAGGACTTAGGAAATACAGAGCAAGGCAGGGTGCACTCATGCGCGGCTCTGGGAACACAGACAACAGCTCTAGGAGAGCCAGAAGGTTCAAACACAGAGGAACATATGGGCAGGGGAACTTGTATTTACTTCGGACGGTCTTCAATACAGCTAAAGCCTGAAGAAAGTATTTTTTGTTTTAAGAACTCAGATCAGCAATCTATTAAGTGACCTGAATGGTATTGTTAATCAGTAAATGGACAGATGCTTTTTAAGGATATCTATATGGAAAAATACAAACATGAAGAGTGGCACATTGTCATTAAAATTGTAGATTTATCTAAAACTGCCATAATGGGAAATTACTGTACATGAATTGGTTTCTTTGCAAGATGGCATGGGGTTGGGGAAGAGGAAATGGACCTTTCCTTGTACAATTGGGTCAGTAAACAAATCTATAACTCAGAGCTTGCCAGGAAAATGTAGACATATACCAAAGAGTTTAGTTTTTATTTCCAAAATAAATAATGCTTTAGGATTCTGAAGTGACCCAAGGTAACAATCGACTTTGATTGAAGATTGATTAACACTTTGGGGGAAAATGTGTACCAGTTGAATCACAAATTAAGGTAAATTAAAATAGGCTGTTAAGTTATCCATCACTGGCGAATATAGTGGACATTTATTAATTTGCACTCTATCTACCAATACCTACTCTAGATTGGATGGTCAATAACTAAGGCTGTTGGTGTTCTGTCCTGAAAGACAATCCTTAGGCTATAATACCTAATCAGATTAGAGTTTGCCTCCTGCTACATCATCAGCCTATGGTAACAGGGTAGTAGCAAGGCATCCTACTTTGTTGACATTAACAGATATTAGCTCAGAATATCAACACATATTCCCAATTTATCAGTTTCTGAATTGAATTATGTGGTCCATTTTTACTTTGCATGTTCATGAATAGGTTACTCTAAATCTAGCTTCTAAGATTTAAGTAAACATGGTCAATTTTTAATATATACTCGCAGTAACCCTCTTATATTTTATGAAAGAGCCAGGTGATGAAAAACTACATCTTTTGCCATTCAGATGACAGAATGAATGAAAGGAGCCCTGGAATGAACATCTGAGGACATCCTGTCTTGTTTCAATTCAGATGTTCTCTTCTGCCCTTAGCATGCAACACAGCCTCGTTCTAGCACTTCTCCCTCATTTTCTTCTTCCCCTCCCAGGGTGGCAACAGTGCGGGGCCCCTCCTAGATGAAAGCAGAAAGCAGGAACCTGCACAAAACTTAAGGTGGAAAAGTGTAGGGTCATGGGGATAAGTATTGCCTGAAGCTCTCAGCCCAACATGTACACACGTGCACACATTTACTATATTTGAGTAGGTGTTGCCGGTAGGGAGGTTGGAACTGACCCTACTGGGAGGGAGAGGGGAGTTTCCAAAGTTGTTATTAACTGACACAGGGAATTTTCATTTAAGGAAACTTAAAACTCCAAAACCATGGAAGTGAAAGGAACTGGAAAACAGTGTGACTGATCATACTGAAAAGAAAAGGAGGAGTTCAGAGTCTCACCAAAACCAAATGGGAAGACAGGCATCAAACATGTCCCATTCTATGGTTTGGGAAGCTGAGGCTCGGTAAATTATTTAACTTTCTCAAGGTTATAGAACTGGAAAGTAGTGTGGAATTGAGATTCTAATTTAAATTAGACTCCAAAGTTGAGCTTCTTTTTATTGTGCTGTCTTGATTTCCTAACTAATGAAATCTAGCCAATGAATCCACACTGGATAGATGCATCTATCTCTAAGTATATTACACCTCTAAGTTGTTTTGAAATAAGATTCTCTCTCAGTGCAGAACATGGTTTCAGATTACAATCAAACTTTGCTTAAAGTTCCAATGTGGGTGACCTAGAAATGAAAGCCATGGAACCCAGAGCAGCTCTCCTCCCATCCCCTGCCAACCCTTCACATTAAGGCATGTGACCAGCACACTGTGGCCCTGAAGGAAACGCCCATGGTGGTGGGGCATGCGTACTTGGTATTTATTTCAGTGGACATGACAGATCACACTGGACCATTTACACTCAGATTTCTCTTGAGATCAACCATATTGGGCTCCCAGTCAGAGGACCAGGGGCATTTGTGTCCTAAAGCACAGTCCTATCCTCTGTTCAGAGCTAATTGGTGTCCAGCCTGTGACCTTGGCCCCATCACTCCATATTCCAACCCAGTTCTGTCTAATACTTGTGTATCAAGAGCCAGACATTCTAGCTGACAGAAATAGGCTATTCTCAGCTTAATTGCTCTGGGGAGAGTCAGTGATGGGATCACTGCTGTAAAAATACACACACAAATCCCTCTGACTTGACGCGCACTTGTGAAATGACACTATTTTTACCTGTAGATAAAATTATACATATATAAATACTAGTTGGGAAAATTATTATTTCTAGGGGATCCTGATGTATGTGGCTGGGAAATTAAAGGAGCCTTAAAGTACAATGGGAAAACAAAGAAAATACACTCTACCCACTGAAATCCACCCATTTATAAACCTTCACCACACAAGCCCTTGTTATGCTTCCAGAAACATTAGCAACACCATCCCCACTGATCACAAGAACATTGTTGTGGGGCTAAATTAATACTTGCTGCTTAATTACATATATATAACCCAAAGCTTGAGCAAGACCTTACCAAATGCATTGTTTTACAGCTTCACTACAATTTTAAAAATATATATCTTGACTAGGAGTTTTGCTTTTGTTCTGGTTTTAAACATTAAATATTCCCCCTTCCCTGCCCCCCTTTTTTGTGCTGTATTGACTTTTGACAATTTTTTTTTAACTTTCCACATTCGGTAAGTCCCAATAAAATGGAAGAAAATGTGTTCATCCATCTTTGCTCTTGTTTAATAGAGATTTGTTTCAATCATGTTGTTATCTGCACTTGAGAACAGCAAGCTCACAGAATCTTAGTTTGAAGCTCAAAAATGTGCAGACAGCCAGCATTAAGGAAATCTTAGCCTGCCCGTCGCTTCGGCCCAACGCCTCTAAAACCTTTATAAAAATGAATGTTTAAAACATTATTAACATCCATCTCCTACCTACACAAAAGCAATCAAAATGACTTCGTTTCAACTTGCTGTGGCTCTCACCCACATTAACCAGAAAAAGAAGAAAAGGACCCCATTTTCTCACCTACATTTATGCTGATTAGTCCAGAAACACAGAAGACTCTGGAATTTCCCACCTCTGAGATGAAAACTCGTTTCCCCCCAAAATGTGTAATTGCTGACATATTCTTCCCGCAATTCTGTTTTATTCCTGTGTGCTTTTCTATGGCACACACTCTTGGAGGGGAATGATGTGCTTAAGATAAAATGGTGTGCTCTGCCTACCACAGTTCATGGAAACTGGTATCGAAATGCAGAGCTTTTTAAACTTTCCTAATTTAGTGGTCGGGAATCCCCAGGGACGGGCTAGGTGGTAAGAAGATCAAATGGTTGGAAACACAGACGTGGGTCCGCTTGGTGTCTGAAGCCAAGAGCACTTCCAAAGCAGGCTTAGTCGGTAGCGTGGAGAGGCAGCTGCTGCTCAGCTGAGGGGGCTGCTGATTGCTGCCTGTTTTTATTGCCTTAGAATCCTCACACCTGCCAGGAACACCTCCTTTTGGAACAAGTTCAGCTCTTTCTTGGCCTTCTCCCTTCTGGAAGCAAACACAGAAATGGGGAAGTATGTGGAGTGTAGGCAAAAGATTTGCACATGTTAAAAAACATGGAAAGAGCCATCGCCCTTTCAGTGTGGCCTTCAGAGAACTCCCCAGGTCATCCTGGCTGCCATTTGGACACTCCTCAAAGCAGCATGAATGCCCTGAGGATGGCACATTGTGCTCCCCAAAACTGTTTGCCACAATGACAGAATCCCCTTCAGTATGACGATATCTATATACCTAGATATGTAGACTTATATGTCATCTATGTGTTACATATCACACATGCATGAATACATATATACATGTGTAAAGATTATACACACGTACACATACATATATAATTTTTTTGAATCTAAAATAGCACGCATTTATTGTAAACATTTAGAAAAATACAGGAGAGTGTGATCCCATAAAACTATAAGGAACTTTCCAGGGAGAACTTCCCGTCTGCCATTATCATTATAGTATCATTATTATCATCAATATTATTAAGAGCATGGAGCACAAAGTGAGGCACCCATGCTTTCCAAGTCACCTCATGGGTCATGCTGCTGAAGAGCATTACACTTTGATCTGAATCAACTCATCTAATTCGCAGGGCTGAAAATGTCCATATTCACTTAGCTGTGTGTATCACAGGGTATCCCCAGCCCCTGTGGAGCCAACCACGCACTTTCTTTCCCACAACAACTGGCAAAGAAAGCACATGGCAGGAAGGCCTGTAGTCAGCTCTTGAATTGGGGCTGGAGAGCCTACAGGCTTCCCTGCCGGAGGAAACCTAGGCAACTTTGTGCCAGGGGGGTGCATGAAGAGAAGCTGCCCATCCTCCTGGCAGCAAGGCCTTGGTACCCTCGAGGGCCCTTCTTTCCCCGGCACGGTCTGCTTATTTTCTGTAAAGCTCCTGTCAGGGCATGAAGCCACTCTGTGGCATGCCTGTCGTGATGCCAGGTTCTCTGTGACTACAGTGCTATTCCATGTTGTAGAGCTAGTTTGGGGGTGGAAAGAGTCACTTAATCCTATCTTACTGGAAATAGAAGAAATGTTGATTTTTTTTAAAAAAAACCTAAAATATCAATAGACTTTTCACTGCGAGTTTTATGCAGAGGGAAATAAATTCGTTTGTGTGCTACAAATAGCATAAACTTAACCAAAGTCAGTTTTAGGGTTATTGACACAAAGATGATAATTACAACCATTTATAGTACTGATTTGTATAACCATGCTGCCTCCCCACCCCAGGTGTTTTAACTTTAAGAAAATGAAAAGGGACCCAGAAATATGAAGAGTGGGTCTTTCTTCACTCCAGACCAGGACAAGTGTCGTTCACCCTTGAAAGTCTTGCTTTTTTTTTTTTTTTTTTTTTTACTAAAGTCCCAATACTTGTCTAAAGTTGCACAAGAGATAGTGACAAAGGTCATTGAAATTTGGATCTCCCACTTGGTGTTCTCCTCTTTCATCCTCAAAGTGCTCCATGAGCAATCTAAGTTCTCATTAAGATGAGAGAAGAGAGGTGTTACTACCCACGCGCTGGCCTGTCTTTATGGCACCGTAGAACCTTTCAAGAGACGTCACTTTTATTATATCATTGGAAGCTAATGCTGAACGACAGGGAGCAAAAGTGAATTTTTGAGCTAGGGTTTCCTTTCGTTCCACGTTTTGAAGTTTTGATCCAGGGGAAGAATGGCCAGTCCTCTTTTTCTGGGTCTGGGTCTTAATATTAGTGATGTGAAAGTAAAACAAAACTCAGATAGTCCTCTAACATCGCAGGGGAGGCGGGAGAGGCAGAATTGCCGTGGAAGAGGGCAACAGAGAATCATTCCCAGATATCATGTCCTCCCTCACTTCTCTCCATTAAATGACAAATAGCTCAATGCTATTGGCTCCCGCTTTCCGTTACTTTTGCTTATAGATCTCTGTAGAAACACCATTTTTATTGGACACAAAATGTGTTGTTCCCTAATGCGAGAGCCTAACTACAGCCAGAGAATGGAGAAATGCTCTTCTCATGAGAACCTCTGCGCCGAATTCATCTCCACTGATGGGCTGGCCCCCTGCTCAGCGGAAGCCTCCCCCCGGGCCACCCATCCACGTAGGCTGCGGTGGACAAGTGAGCATCGCATCCATCAAATGTACAGAGAGAGCAGCGCCTTTTCCAAGCTTAAGTGACTCCCAAAGCTCATTTGCAAGAATTATTCCAGAGGCACTTGGTGCCTGTATTATTTTCTCAGTCACTCGTTTGTTGCTGGGAAACTGATGTCCCATATACCCCAAGGAGCTGACGCTGTGATTGCTATCCCAAGCAGGAATTTTCCAAAATGAGAGCAAAATTCTATATGGAAGAAAGTGTAAAAGTAAATATGGCAGCATCATTTTCAAAGGTGCCCATTTGCTATAAAAGGGACATACATTATTCATGACGTTATAATAAAAATCAGACTAGAACCATCCTATAGGAAAGGTTAAAGCTATGATTTTTATGAGGGCTAGGACAACTCAAGACATCAGGAAGCTTTGCTCCTTACACTTCCAGTTACATGGAGGTTTTCACCTTTCGATTGCCTCGATTCAAATTTATTTCTGTCTTGGGCTCCTGAGTGACTCATTTGAAATGAGTTGCTGGCTCTGGTCCAGTGTTGCGATTAGATGACCACAACTCATGATCCGTGTTGGTGGGAGCTCAGAGAGGTTATCCATTGCTTGGCCAGCCAGGAGCACACTTACTCCCTGTGCTATTCTGCAGTCCATGGCCCTGCTCCACGCACAGCTCCACAGGCCGTCCTTTGTGTATTTGGTTAGAGGTGGTTGGTAGGGTTGTGGGAGGGATGAACCGAATATACCTATTTTCACTGTGATTTTCAGAGGCAGTTAGGCCATGGCAAAAGGCCAGGTAGACCGACAATAATCCATAAAGGCTGCTGCCCTGTCCTGAGTAAATGAGCCTACAACCTCCTTAGGAGCTGGGGTTTAGTATTGAAGGAATTGAGGGAAAGAAGAGGGATCATGAAGTGAGAAAGTACGGAGACTGAACTCCACATACTATACTCATTTTCCTTTGCATCTTAGTGCTTCCAATACATAAGGGCAAATAATTGACGTCCACCCCCTCCAATTCTAACATCTGGGGCTGTGTCTGTATGTCTGTGTGTCTGTGTGTCTGTGTGCACTTGCATTTGAATGTTGTTATATTGACACCCATTAAAACTTAAGGAGGAAAAGGGCTCCAACCAAGACCAAAGATTCAGAGACCTGGGCAATGCTTTAGAATTCTGTATAATATCATTGAAACCATATAGATAAACATGTGGCTATGAATTTGAAATATACAGAGGATATAGAGGAACTTACATATTTTGAGAAGTCAGGTACATGGATAAAACACTTTGAAGAGTGATTTGACCTTAGGTATCAAAAGCTATCAAAGTAAGAAATGCATATGTTTTAACCTGGTAATCTCACTTGTGGGACTCTAGCCCAAGGAAATGGAATAACAGAAAGAAAAAAGCCATAAGCACAGAAATGTTCATGTGCAATAGTGAAACACTGGAAACCACCTAAGTGCCAACTGTAGAATAGTGTAAGGAAGTATGGTGCCCTCATTCAAAAAAACTATTGTGCAGCCTGTGAAAATGATGGTTGTGGAGACTGTAACAACACTAAAAATGCATAATGTAAAATACTGAGGAAAACCACAAAATGGTATATATGCTATAGTTGCAATTGTATAAAGATGTAAATGTGTATAAGCAGAGACAAAAATGGTAATAAGCAACAATAAAACAGTTATGCAGAAGATAGGATGTAGGTGGGACTTTTTGATGGCTTATGGCTTCCAGTGTACTTTTTAACAATAATAAGAAGGAAAGTGTGAGTTTATGCTTATTATCAAGAAAATGGTTAAAAAAAAAAAATTGCAGGGCAAGGCATGAAGAAGCGGGTGTATGTGTGTTTGCATGTGCATGTGCATATATTTCAGTTTCTCAAGAGGTGACAGCATTTTAAAATCTTAAACTCCAAATTATGGTTGTTTGAAAAATGAAGATTTTGAGCATGAGAACTGACAGCGAGACATTTCATGAGCACTAAATTCAAGCGAAATTACAGGGAGATAAGTTTGATTTTATTTCACAGCGGCAACTTGTTTCCATTTCATGCCCTTAGTCATAGAACTAATCTTTCAAAAGTTGCAGGTGAAATTACTTAAAAATTTGTCACACTTCAAATGACAGTCTCGGAGCTCTAAAGAGCATAAATATTTTTACTTTCTCACATAATTGCCTCTAACTACTAGTTAATTTAACTATATGGCTGTAAAACTGTTTTCTAAAGTGATGATGTCCCGGTGGGTTGCATAAAACACCTTTTGCCCGCACCCACGCCTGTCACCCTTTTACTTTCAGCTGGCATATCACAGCCTTGCTGGTAGCTCACATTTCCTGCCTGAAAGAGATTTTAAAGCTGCTGATGTATTGCACCATCGAATTTTGGGCTGAAAAGAGAGAACACTGGGGGTAAGAAGACTTTAAGTCATGATTAGAAATGAAGCTGAAGTTGTGTGTGGGGTTCATTCAGCTGTGTGTGAGGACAAAGCATTTTTTTCTTTATTATTCCCATTGTTTTCCGTATAAATTTTATTTTATTCTTTTAAGTTTATCTTTATTGTTGAAAGTATTACATTTTTTTTTAAATCCTCACCCAAGGATTTTTTTTCCATGGATTTTTTTAGAGAGAGTGGAAGAGAGAGAGAGAAGCATCGATGTGAAAGACACGCATTGACTGACTGCCTCCTGCACGCGCCTCAGCCTGGGCCAGGGATCGAGCCTGCAACCGAGGCACGTGCCTTTGACCAGAATCAAACCCTTGACCCTTCAGTCCGAGGGCCGACGCTCTAACCACTGAGCACCGGCCAGGGCCGTGTTATTCCCATCTTAAGAACAGCATCTCAGTGTTGTTTGATAAGAAGGCAAAAGAATTTAATTGTTGGTAAACAATTAAATTGTATCTGAGGGGCTTTCCCAAACTCTGTTCTAAAAAGTGGGTTAAATATAAGTATATGTTATTAGAGAATTACTTGCCCATGGCCACACAGCTGCTGGGTAGCGGAAGCAGGATTTGAACTCAACATTCCAACTCAAGACCCCATATTTATAATCATCATTCTCTCCAGCTTCCCTACGTAGCCCTGAGGAAAGCATCAGAAAGCTACAGATATTTAGCCTGGGAAGAGCAGGAAGGACATGGGGATGCAGGTTGTATGAGGAAATGAGGCTGTCGATGCGAGTAATGCTACAGAACCAAGGGTTAGCCCTTTGGAAAAAGACATGTTCTTTTGGAAGTAAAAGTTGTAGGAATGGAAGGGAGCAAACTTTGTGGCAGGATAGATCTGCCTAGGGTTGATCATGGCCCTGTGTAGACAGGAAATACGCGTTGCTGATTTCAGCATTCGGTTTTCTCTCAATGCCCAAGGAAGCAGCTTCATGTTTTCACTCTTTCTCCATGCTGCTGCTCATTTTCAGCAAGACATGTGGCTGCCAAGACAAACCCAAAGTGACACACAGATAATGAATGGTGGTGTTCCAGGAAGGGTATACAGACCCTGAGGTCCTCAGGGGTACGTCGCTGCTGTAGGTAACATCTTTGATAGTCTCAGGTGAATATTTTGTTTTGGTTGTGTAGCTTCTGTGTATTTTCTCTAATAAGCCCTCAGTGGGGAAGTGCCGAAGCAAGGAAGTCTGTGTTCTCAGGGGGATTATGGTGATTTTAGGATGAAACCATGCTCAGCAGGGCTCAATCCAGGATAAATGATTCATAATTATATGTGAAGACAAGATTTGAGCTGCATATTATTTTTGCTCTGATTGAAAATAGCTTTGCATCTTCCCAAGAAGGCAGTGTTTTCTGGACGAGAGTTGAGGCTTCAAGTAGGCTCATTTTAAGGACCAATTCCCTAATGGATGTTCATAGAATGGGTACATCAACCTTTTACTTCCAAAAAGGGAGGTAGATTTGAACCACTTCCCAGGTAGGACACTGAGTTGCTTTGAGTGCACAGGACATGGTTTGGGTAGTCTATGAGGTAGGTAACTTTTGTTTGCAGGACACAGACTTACCCCTTCCAAGGTGTCCTAACGCTGCTCACCCCCAGCCACCTCTATGATAGCCTCTCCTACCTCACAGTTACATTTCATCTTTTCATAACTGCTCTCTATTGTCAAACCCTCAACTCCCAAGCCCCAAAGAACCTGTTCTTTCAAGGCAACTAATACGTTAATTCAATCTAACATATTAATGGCATACAACATCTTAAAACACCACTCCTTACATGCAATACATTTGAGTTTAAGTAACTTTCATTGTTTTAACCTGAAAGAGTAAAGTGAGTGATATGAAGTGAGTAATCAGCCCTGGATTGGGTAAAATATGAGATGCTTTGGCTAATGGAGGACAGGGACAAGATGGGGATATGTTTTAGTCTGGGGGGTTTTTAAAATTTTATTGATCGTCATAACCACCCAGGAGGCCTAAGTTTCTAGGTTCACCCCCAGAGTTTCTGATTCAGAAAGTCTGAGGGGCTGGACTACTTGCATTTCTAACAAGTCCCCAACATTGTTACTCAGGTATCATACTTTGAAAGCCACTAGATTAGACCTTGCAGTAATTTTGATCACTGTCAGATCACATGATATAATGGGGGATGATGCAATCTGGGTCAAATTCTGTTAAGGGGAGGCAACGTATAGATGCTTGTGTGGTAATCAGTGTAAATTAGAAATGACCCGCAGGACCATGCCTATCAGGCTGTCAGGCCCACAGGCAACAGATGCCCTGGGCCCCTCAGCATCCACATGTAGCAGTGACCTCATCAGCACGTCCCTCCATTAGCACAGTTGGTTGGGGATTGACTGTACTTTGTGGCAGCAAAAATAAATACCTTGCTAGAAGTCAGAATTCCAGCATAAATAGAAATGCCACATTTATGCTTCCTGACGGTGTTGGCACACACCTTATATGTTTTATTTTTAATTGGTATTCACTGTTATACTTTTAAAACTTATTTATTGCACAAACAACACCAAAACAGCTTAAATAGGACTCAAATGGAAGAAAGAAACTCCCAAAATCCCACCACACCAACAGATGATGGCTTCCATTTTTGCACTCTCTTCCAGTAATTTTTCATATGCACGCAATTTTTCCCGGTTGTAACATGGATAAGATTTTATTCTCTGCTTTTTCCACCCAACATTATAACTGTGTGTAATGAATATACAATGATTATCATATAAAATAGACCAAGAAATGAATATTTATGAGAATACTTTCTTATCAAAATCTGTCAAATTTGTATGTATTGCTTACCTGTTATGTGTGAGGCATTGTGTCTGGTGGTGTGCATATAACAATAGAAAAAGGTTTATTTACTTTCTTTATATTTTTGTTATTATCTACAGGCCACATTATAGAAGTGTACTCCCTGGATGGTTCTCCAAAGGTTTTTTGGGCATACAGAGCTAAATGAGAAAAATTATGCAAAATCCCTTTTCCTTGATCGCTTTTCTCTGCTGTGAAGCCCCTTTCCCCAGAAGAGCCCTTGGTAGTTATAACAGGACTAGGGCTGTGTACATTTTCCCCCTGAGATTACAAGAACAGTAACTGGGAGTGATGTTTTTGGGGTGCCCAAAGTTAAAATCAGGGATGAAAATATGAAACCAAGGTTCAGTGCAAAGGCTATCAGATCAGGTGTTCAAAACCTGTCTTTACCCCTTATCAGCTGTGTGACCCTGAGCATGTCAGTCAATCTCTTTGAATCTTGTGTACATGATCTCTAAAATGAATGTAACAATACCTAACTTAAAAGACTTGTTGTGATTAAATGAGACAATGTAAGGTATCTAGCAGAGAGCTTGGCACATAATACATTCTCAATAAGTGAAAGCAGTTCTCTGTACTTATAGTCTTGAAGCATATAGTAAGAGGTGTCAGCATGGGTACCAGGGGAGGGAGCCTAGGAAAAAAATCTGCAGTAGCTTATAAGATGTAAGCATGGGCTGTTTCAAAAGGGCAGAAGAGAAGTGTCTATCTGTGGGGTTGCCTGCCATTCTCTGTTAGCACCCCTTCCCAAAGTACCCTCACCCTATTAAAGTAAAAGCCTAGATTTGACAGTTGTCTACCTAACTTATTTTGAAGAACCTATAATTATGATTTTACTATTTCTTTAATTTGGGGTTGACATACTCTTAAATATCAGCAACCTCCCAGACACAATGTTCTGCTATTAGGTCTGAATCAGATATGTAGATGAGCTTTTTGCTTGAAGTTGGTGTCTTGGGTGCTGCCTTCATTAAGTACAGCCAGAATATGGGCCTGCATTAGCTAGCTAGTGCTCAGCCATCTGCCAAGTGCAGAGAAATCAGCCTGAATTCCAATCTTTATAATAGATAAACCAAAAACTTACTATTGCCCTCATCAAACAGAACTGATACTGTCATTAAAGTTCAGTAGCTGTATACTTTCCCAGAGAGTAGGGTCTATTTGCTCTCTGTTTTGATTAGGGAAGTCACATCAGGTTTACATTTTCTTGTTAGTTTTGAATTTACTTCCTTGTTAAGGGCCAGTCGATACATTGGGGTCTATTAACATCTTTCCATCAAAGGAATAGCCTTGGCTGTTAGACCTGCTAACTCTGCTATTAGAGTAGGCCCATTAATTTGTTACCCTACAATGAGTGCAAGGTCAGCTGTACTGTTGGTGGCGAAAGGATTTGAATATAAATTCATTGACATGAATAAAACTTGGAATTCTGATGAAGCCAGTATTTGCTTGGAACACATGCAAAGCCACAGTTTCACTCTGCATCCTGAGGGAAGAATGGCCAAAAGCATTGGAGGCAATCCCATCAGCCAGCCAGAGCCCTCTGCTACTAATTCACTGGATCAAGTCGTGTCATCTCACTAGACCTCAGCAATCCCATCTGAAAAGGAACAGCTGTTCTAGATCATCTACAAGTTTTTTTCTGACACTGACCTCTGACTTTACAGGACACACTCTATATTCAACCAATGTATTCTAAAAACCGATTGCAATTGATACATCCAAGATTGAGCCTCATTCATGCATTCATTCTTTTATTTAGTGTACAAGTACCAAGTCAATTGTATAGCAAGACATTCCACCAGTGAGGTTACAGAAATAAATCCTTGCCTGAAGCTGATGTTTACATCATAAAAAGACATGCACATGAAACTAGGGTACAAGACAGAAAGTGATAAACACCACAGGCAAAAGTACAGAACACAGTGCAGGTTCGGGAAGGAGGGAATCAGAAAGGGCTGCATGAAGGAAGTATTTTACCTAGACTTTGAAAAATGGGGTGATTAAGCATGCCGAAACTTGCATGGTGCAAAGAGGAGTATAAAGCATCTTTTCATGATTCTGACTTTTTTAAAAGTGTAGGAAAAGATCACCAATCAGGCAACCATTCACCTGATTGTATTCTATTCAATTCAACCTACTAACTCTAAATTGTGCACTAGTTATAGCTAGGATTTCAGTAAAATCTATAAGACATGCAAAATAATAATAGCTTTGCTTCTGCCTTCAATAAATGTGATCTCCCTGGGGAGATAAGAAAGAACGGTGCATAAAAAGAGTAGTTAGGAAATGAACATATGATAGAATCTGTGTAATTTCCGAAAATAATGGCAAAAATAAAAGCCAAAGTGTTCAAAGAAGGGGGAAATTGGAGTGAGTTGAAGTAATTAGCAACAACTATAAAGGAGGAAGATCTTGAGAGAAGACTTAAAGCAGCAACTGATTTGAAAAGAGAGAGGTAATACATTTCAGAGAGTGCTAACAGATGAGAAAGTTCTTGGGTGCTTGAATAAGCTTGTTTATTTTCCAGAGATAGAGCAAGAGATTAGAAGTGAAGGTCCTATCCATTTTGTTTGGCTCAGCCATCTTCAGAATTGGTCTAGTCTATCTCCCAAACTTCTAGGACAAAAGGCATCTGGGAAAGTATCACTGTACAGATAAAGCAAAGAGTTGATGCACAATCCTGAGGAAATCAAAGATAAGACTGTCAAACAAACAAACAAGCAAACAAACTCCTGAAATAAGAGATTCTCTTCAAGAATGACAGAATGAGAAGGTAAACAAACCCTCTCCTAAAAAACCAATTATAAGACTGGGCAGAAACAACCATTTTGTGCTATTGAAACCAACCAAAGGCATACAATAAATTAAGAAGCATTTATTCCTGAAAAATACTGGACTTCAGCTAAGAACAGTATAAGTCTGTGGTGTTCTTGTCAATGGCTTCTTCCACCTCTCTCTCAAATCTATCAGCTTCTGAAAACCAGTAGCCTTGATACCCATGCAGGAGAATGCTCACCTGTATCAGATTATTGAAAATTAAAGTGGCCAGCTTACTGGCAAGCTAATAGGGATATCCAGGGGCTACAGTAGCTTAAGGTTGCTGTCTTATGTGGGATAATCAAAGGACTGGGCTGTCAAAAAACCTAGAGATTTAACTGAAAGTTTTTGGATGTGAAATAAGCATGGGGAACTGATGAGCATTCCACATATCCTGAGTTGACTGGACTCTGTGCAGATATATAGGGAAGACTGGGACAGGCTAAAGCCATTCAAACATTCCTGGTTGATGGAGTATACATATATTCATGAAGGAAATAGAAGAGATTCTGGAAAGAAGCAAAAGTCAGGACAAATTTGAGAATGGCCTAAAATTTGAATACACTCCTCAGTCTACACTCAGACACATTGTCAGAGCATGGAAAGCCTTACTGGCTCTAGGTGTTTGAGCCTAGCTTCTGATAAGTCTTCCTCTAAACGCTAAGTTATGCAGACACCTAGGAAGTAGGCTTAAATATAAAAAACAAAATAAATGAAAACAGAGTAGAGACATCAGTAGGTGTATCTTACAAGGAGATGAAGTTCACAATTTTTTTTTTTAAACATGTCTTTATTACTCTCAGGGAGAGGGAGAGATAGAAACACCAATGATGAGAGAGTCATTGATCAGCTGCCTCCTGCACGCCCCCTACTGGGGATCAAGCTCGAAACCCAGGCATGTGCCCTGACCAGGAATTGAACCGCAATCTCCTGGATCATAGATTAATGCTCAACTGCTGAGCCATGCCAGCAGAACGAGTTCACAGATTTTAATCCATGCAAATTACTAAACAAACAAATGAATAAAATAACATTAGAAACAACCTTTAGAGGAGAAAAGTCAGAACCCAGATTTACTACAGCCTATTATTTAAAACATACTAAAAATTTTTCAACCCATCTAAAGAAACAAGGAAATATGATCAATAGTCATTGGGGGGAAAAGGCAGTCAATATACACTGTCCCTGATTGTCCCCAGATGTGGGATTTAACAGACAAAGACTTCAAAACAGATTTTATTAATAAGTTCAATTAACTAAAGGAATCTGTGTTTAAACAACAAAAGAAAAGCATGATGACAATGACTCAAATAGGGAATCTCAATAAAAAGATAGAAATTATAAAAAGGGACTAAAGGGATTTTGAGAGTTGAAAATCATAATATCTGAAACAAAAACATTTCACTAGAGGCCTCAAGAGCAGATTTGAGATGGAAGAAGAAAAATAAAAGTGTGAACTTGAAGATAAATCAATAGAGATTACCCAGTCTGAAAAACAGAGGAAAAAGATTGAAGAAAAATGAACAAGGCCTCAGAGACCTGTGGAACAACATAAAACAGACATCATGCATGCAATTGGTGTTCTAGAGGAGAGAAGAGAATATAAGGATTAAATCCTGTTTTCCAAAAAGATGATGGAGTTCTAACTCCTAGTACCTGTGAATGTGACCTTTATTAGAACTAGAGAATATGAACATGATCAAGTTACGATGAGGTCATTAGCATGTGCCCTAGTGCATATGACTAAAAAGGGGAAGTTTGGACATAGAGAAAGACATGCATAGAAGGAAGACAATCAATGTATGACACAGAAAAGACAGAAATGCCAGAGGCTACCAGAAGCCAGGAGAGAAGCATGGAGCCAGTTCTCCCTCACCTCCCTAAGGAGGAACCAACCCTGCCAACACCTTGATTTCAGACTTCTAGCCTCCAGAACTAGAGATAATAAATTTATGTTGTTTAAGCCACCCAGTTTGTAGCATGTTACAGCAGCCCAGGAAACATACAGAACAGAATATATATAAAGAAATGGTTAAAATTTCCCCAAATTTAATTTTTACACGTCCAAGAAGTTAAATTAATCTCATTTAGAAAAACCCAAGGAGATCCACATTTAGATGTATTATAGGCTATTTATAGTCTAAGGAAAAGAGAAAATTTTGAAAGCAGAAAGAAAAACATGACTCATCAGAAATAGGGGAATGATTAACAGATGATTTATCATCAGAAACAATTGAGTACAGAAATCAGTAGAATGATACTTTCAACTGAAAGGGGGAAGGAAAAAAAGACATCTGGACATCTGGCCAACTATATATTTTGTCACCAGAAGAACCATTCTTCAGAAATGAAGATGAAGTAAAGAAATTTCAAGATAAACAAAAAAGCTAAAATAATTTTTGCTAAGAGACATGCCTTATAACACTAAAAGAAGTCATATAGACTAAAAGGAAATGACACCAGGGATCAAACAAAACTTGAAGAACTGAAGAATACAGGAAATGTTAAATGTGGGAAAATACAAAATATTCTATGAATGTATTTTTTATTTTTCCTTAATTGCTTTAAAATAAGTAAGATTGTAAAAGCAATAATTAGAACACTGTGTTGCTGAGTTTACAACACATATAGATATGCTATATATGACACAATAGCACTAAACAGGGCAAGATATATTGGAGGAAAGTTTTTATATTTTACCAGAACAAAGTATTTTTCTGGAGCATATTGTGATAAGTTAAGATCCATATTATAATCTTAGTGGAGCAATCACCAAGAAAATAACTATATATATGTGTGTGTACATATACATATATATATGTATATATATATATCAACAGAACAATTAAAATAGTACAACAAACTATATTAAGTTAGCATAAAGGAAGAACAGAGGAACAAAGAAAGACATGGGACAAACAGGAAGCAAACAGCAAAATGACAAATATAAATACAATCATATTATTAATTAAAATAATTCTGAATAGACTCAACAATTCACTCAAAAGGCAGAGATGATCAGACTTGATTTTTTGAAAAGGAAGTATATACTGTCCACAGGGATGTGCTTTAGATTCAAAGACAAATAAGTTGAAAGCAAAGAAGGGGAAAAGATGCAAAGATGCAAACAGTAACCATAATAGAGATGTGGCTATTTTAAGACCAGATCAAATAAACTTTAAGACAAGAAATACTACTAGATAGAAAGAGGGACATACATAGATGCAAAATTCCTTAACAAAATTAATTGACTTCTGTAAAATATTTTAAAAAAAGGTTTAAAGTCATGGCCAAGTTAAATTTACCCCAGGAAGGTACCTTTAGTTAACATCTAAATTAATTAATACACTGCATCATATTAGTAGACTGAAGGATTAAAACCACATGACAATTTCAATAGACACAGAAAAAAGCATTGACAAAACCCAGCACTCATTGATGATAAAAACTCTAAACAAACCAGGAACAGAAGAGAACTTACTCAATGTGATAAAGGACAAAAACCTTTTGCTGAAAGAATGCTTTCCCCCTTAAATCAGGAACAAGCCAAAGATGTTCATTCATGCTACTTCCATTTAGCTTTTACCAGATTCTCTAATTGATTAACAACAGGAATAAAAGCTTCTAGAATGAAAAAACGAGTCTGACAAGAGCACAGGATATAAAATCAATCTATAAAAGTCAACTTTACCTATATACCAGCAAAGATAAAACTGGAAATAAAATTAATTTAAAATTTGTATTTGCAATAACATCAAAAATAATAAAATAAATTAAGAATAACACAAAGTACAGATTTATACAGTAAAAACTACATGAAATGGATGAGAAATTTTAAAAGGATATAAATAAGTAGAGAAATATTTTATTTCTATGGATTTGTTGACTTAATATCTTTTTGATACCAATTATCCCCAAATGGATCTATAAATTCAATGCAATTATTTTTATTAAAATCCCAGAAGGATTTTGTCACCTGGGTTTCTGACCAACCGGCAATAGATTGGAGTGTTCAACAAACTCCTCCTCAGGTTCGAATAATATGTCAGAGTGGCTCACAGAACTCAGAGAAATATTTTACTTACGTTTACTGGTTTTATTATGAACAGATATGATACAGGATTCAGAAGAGTAGGGCAAGGTATGTGGGAAGAAACATGGAGCTTCTGTGCGCTCTCCAGGCTCACCAACTTGGAAGCTTTCCCAACCCCATACTTTGGGGGTTTTATGGAAACTTCATTATGTAGGCATGACTGATCATTAGCTCCACTTTCAGCTTTTCTCCCTTTTCAAGAGAATCAGGGGTGAGACTGAAAATGCCAAGCTTATAATTTTGGCTTGAGCTTTTCCGGTGACATTCCTCATCTAGGTGCCATCCAGAAGCCCACCCATAGTCTCCTCATTAGAATAAAAAGCACTCCTATCACCCAGAGAATTACAGATATTTCAGAAGTGCTGTGTCAGGAACTGGGGTCAGAGACCTATATATATTTTCCATTATTTCACAATTGTCTACTTTGTGTTAACATTAAGTCTTTATGTCCCTTATCACTTCTTCCATCTCCTCGTGAGGACAGAAGATAAGCCTTTCTTATCTTTGTATTCTTAGTACTATACTGTTTGTGGAAGATGCTTAACTAGTGTCTATGGATTTAATAAAAGTACCACATTTACATAGGTATTTACCATCACAAAGATCCGTCCATACAACGAGCACCTTTCAGTAGGCAAGGAACTGCCTTCCTACTGTCCTTCACCCTTCCTGATAGTGACAAGAGTCAGCAGGTAGAAGCCTCTCCTGTTTTGTGAGTATAAATTCATGATCAGCATCTCCTATGGCATATCTCCTTTGAGGGATTCTGACCACTATCCTAATTATGAGTCCAAGAAGCCTGACCCTACCTCTTATGGCATCCCCAGACCATCTCCTTTGTGTTCGTTTGTAAACCCTGGAATTCATTCATGGGCATTTAGTCTGTGTGATTCATAATGCTATGCAAAGTCTCCTGGAATATATAAAATATGAAACACAAGTGTCAGTCAGCCTGCCCATGGAAGCTTGCCCTCCATTTCCTTGAGAGATGAGACCCCTCTCCCTGGAGGCAGGGATGAGAAGAGAGGGTGGTTTTGGTTTCCAGTCCCACTTCTGGCATGGAACTGTGGGAACTTAGGCAATTACTTAGACTCTAAGCCTATTTCTTTATTTGTGATATGATAATACAGGATATAATGTAGATCCCCAGTCCCTTATCAGCAATTTCAAATTCCCAGAAATCTCTCCAAACAGAGCCTTTTTTATATATATAACTCATTTGATGTCAAAACCTGACCCTATCTGAACTTGGTTGGCTGCAAAACCTTACATGAACTGATGAGGGGCTATTTATAGCCTTCATTTAATTCCACTTAATGAGAATATTCATGCTTTTGGCTGAAGAAATACAAATGTGTTTGATTACAGGATGCTATCCCAGATGCTGTGGGGAATGTCTTGTAATTTATGATCCATGTAGTGCATTGCCTTTCTAAAATCTGAGCAATCGTGAATCTGGGAGACATCTAACCACAAGTGTTTTAGATAAAGTTTTGGATCCTGCCCCTACTTCTTAAGTTTTTTTTGGAGGGAGAAATTAAGCGAGATAACAAATGTGTAATGTATTATATATTGTTTTCTTCCTTTCCCTTTTTCCAATCTCCATTGTTATAAAACTCCAGAAAAGTTCAATTGGAAACGCAAAATAGATTTAGTTCAGTGCAAAGTAGACAATCAGGAAAATTTTCTCCCGCATCTCTTCACTTCCCTTTAGACCCTCTCTTCCTCTGCTTTTGCTGTTTCTCTCCTGGCTGTCAATCCTATCACTACACATATGTGTGTGTGTTTTCTTAGTTTTCAACTGAGTTATAAAATTTAAATATTTTTTAAGTATCTCAAAATCTCAAAGAAATATTCTCACAGTGTAAAAAAAAGAAGAAGCTTATCATAGCAGGGCTTTAGGCCCGTAGAGTCACTTCCTTAGCCCATGACCTTGGGTTGGTCACATAAACTCAGAGTCTCGATGACCTCATCATCAAAATTGAGATAATGTCTGACACCTGACAAAGGCTGATGGCTGGATGAGGTGATCTCTTGAGGTCACGTCTAGCAATAAAATCTGTGAGTTTCGGGGTCCACAAGAGACAGAGGGCATTCCCAAAGTCTTTGGATTACAGTGTTTGGGCCTCCACCTGCTCTGCTAACCTCATAATGAGTCTAACTCAGGCCACATTGAGAAAGAGGGAGATCCCTTCTGGCCAACAATAATGCATGGGAAATCATATGAAGCAGATGATGGGGGAGAGGAAGAGACAATGAAGAGGGAAGACTGGAGTGTGTTCACTTGAATTAAGTGTTCTGTGGACCAACTATAGGTCATTAAATGGCAAAATGTACTCGAATCACGGATTCAGAGCCCAAGACAAGCTCCCACTCTGTGGGGACAGGAGGCATTCTAGAGAACCTAGGCAGGTCCTTCTGTTCTGATACTAAGTGGGGGCCTGTTTGAGATCAGAAGTACCTGGCTCAAATCTGGGCTGTATTACTTAAAACTGTGCGACTATGAGCAAGTCATTAGACCTCCCGGGACCTGAGTTCCCGCATCTGGAAAGTGATGGTAACAAATACCTCTCCCAGGGTTGTTATGAGAATTCAATGAGCTAATAATGCATGCAAAGTACTTCATATACTGCCTGTCACCTGATAGTGTCTAGGAAAGGCTGGTGGCTAAAACCTGACAAAAATCTGAATTTTGAAGGAAAATAGAAAATATTTATTGTTCATCTGAGGAGAAAACAAGATGGTGTTGCAGAGAAAGGAAAAAGGAAGAGCCCTCACCTTTTGCTCCTTTGAACGGGGTGTGAGAAATGTTAGCTTCCCTTCACTCTCTAGAATGAGATCATCACTGGAAGCTGAAACTTGCTGTTTGGAATTATCCATCCAATGGTATTTATAGGGGCTGTGGAGTGGCATGGAAGAAATTACTAAGAAAAAGACAACCAAACTGAGAAATCTACAAGAATTTAAACAGATGATACTTGGAAGAGAAAACACGTGGTCAATAATCATACATATACATTAATACTTAAATAAATTATATCGGGGTGGATGTTTTTGCAAAGATTTGAAAATTACTGACACAGAGCAATGTTTCCCTGTGCTTTCTTTTACTTTTTATTAGTGCAAGACCTTTTTTATTTTAACCTCAAAAAATGTGAGTCCTTTGCTGACCTACTCATCTCCCATCAATTGCCCCAGCAGTCACATGCTGTGCCTTTTGTTTGAAGAGATTCAGAGACCTGAGTATGCATAAAGCTCTTAGGCTGGCTCTATGCTGGGAGCCCTGCCCCCATGCAGGTGGCCCATGGAGCCGTTACTCACCTGGAGCAGGCTTTTGATGTCATCCTCATGTGAAGTGGTGCATGCAGTTGGGGGAGGGGTATACTGACTGAATTGAAAGTAATAATTCAGGCTTTGAGTTAGTCTGTAACCCATTACCAGATCACACTGCATATAATGAACTCTACAATGATATATGTGTTGTCAATCCTATAATTAACTTGTAAATGGTACAATTATGTGGATTTCTGTGTGTTTGTGTGTTTTTTGCTTTGTTTAAATGTAAATATTTAAATGTGCCACAAATTCTGAAATCTCATTTTGGTTTTTCTCTATATTTTTTTTAAAGATTAGTTTAATGATCTTTATTTTTTAAATATATCTTAGGCTGAAAGAAAAAAAAGTCAGTTACCATTGGACTCCTGAGACTTCCCGAGGGCTCTCGGTATCCTAAAGGATTGGAACTCTAATTTGATCAGTGCCTCCTTTCTCAGCCCCCGCTGGTCAGCCTCAGCACCTCACCCCTCGCTGACCCTAATTCTGGCCTCATCTGGCCGGTGAAATTCTCCCCCAGCCCAGTACCAAAGTTGTACTCCATTAGTTCTGCGTCCAAGAGGCTGTCCCTCGATGCAAGACAAATTGGGGTACTTTGCACCTCTTCCCAGACTGTGCCGTCCCAAATGATTAAGTTGTGGCCAAAAGACACAGCGAAGTCCAAGCTAAGCTTCAGCCTGTGGGAAGAGGCCAGGGGAGTCGCAGTGATGGAGTGGCCCGATGCTGTGAGGAAGGCTCAGTATGTTTCAGCGACTCTGATGAGTCGCTAAGGTGCAGATGCTCTGCCAAATATACATCTGGGACTGGGGAGCTTTAGGCTCTGTGAACAGATCCGAAAGCTAACATAAATTGTAGACCATATACAATCTTAAATGGAAGAAAACAACAAACGCCATCCAAATTCCCTCCTGTCCCCGCCCCCTCCTGCCCCGCTACAAGACCTGTGACAATCTTGATCTTGCGCATCCCCCACGACTTTATTTTTAATTGACAGGGTCATAAGTTCCTCGTTCAGTCCTCAGCCCACTTATTTGAAATATATTTGAGGCCAATTTTAACAACGTAGCTATACTCACTCTGTAACTGAAATAGAAAAAATAATCACAGAGCCCAATTTGGAAGAAAGCATTTGAAAATAAAACAAAGGCTATTTCAGAGGCTGATGTTCCTGGAATTTATACGAGGGGTCACCGCCACCACTGGTCTTGAGCGTGCCCATTGCAGATGCTTTTGCTGCCTAATTAGAGAATCCTGGAGTTCAGAGTAGTGCGTTAAGTCAAAGGGTAGGTCTTTGAATTCTGGGTGCTGAATCTGATTAACCATTTACAACTACAGGGTGACTTAAAAACACCCCAGAACTGTTGCTGACCTTTAATCGCGGTTTAAGAAAGCTAAGTATCTGATGCTGAGAACTGTTTTGTGGCTGGGATGGTTTCCTGAAAAAGCACTGAAGAAAATATTCTATTAAATAGTTTACTTAACAGCTGTGGTTTAAGCATATTTAGAGCTCCGTAGACGTTGGATAATGTTCACAGGAACCACGAACATTGAAGTTTTGTAAGGTCATTTTTTTATTTTTTGGTAATGGATAGGAAATTGCCCAATTGTTGGTTAAATTACGAAAACGAAAACGTGGGGTCTGAAAATTGGACATCCGAGATTGTGTGTGTGTGTGTGTGTGTGTGTGTGTGTGTGTGTGTACATCCTTTAGTTCATCCTCACCTGGAACTAACAAAAAAATGATTTGTTATTCCAGCAAAAAGTCCTTGAAAATCAAAGCCTGTTATTTTCAGGTTGGAGCCGAGTTTCCTATCCAATGTTTAGTTCAAAATATTATAGAAATAGAAGCCAAGTTACACATTGTCATAGGTTTAGAACAGCATCACTCTTCACTATAAGTAAGGGTGAAAATTTCTACTTAAGGAACTCCTCCTTGATTCCGAGGCAGTGTGTGTTTTGGGAAAAAAGGCCATCCAGTTAGGACAGTTGTCTCAGGATTAGGTGTCATCTCCAGGGAACAACTAGATCCCAAACTTTCTTACGATGAATCTATAATGGTTACTAGTTTCCTCTGACTAAGTATATATCAAATGAGAGGTATAGGTCATTTTGAATTTTTAAAACACTTTTTAAGCCTCAACTATCTTTAGGAAGAAATTATTTGTGTGCTAGCATCTTTGTTACTTTTTAAATTTATTATTGTGGTATAACATTCATGCAGAGAAGTGCAGATACTTTATAATTGTATCATTACTTGATTTATTTGACTGCTGGTGTTTTGCAATAGAAGATTTTTAGATGGTAATTTCTGTATTGAGCACAGAGGCTGTGATAAACCCTGGCCCTTCTTTTATGGGCACACCTCTAACACCATCTTTCCAAAAGATAACTACCACCCTCTCTCTTGCTTTCCTACATAGCCAGGATCAATTTCCAGAAACAGGTCCTTCTCGAGTGACACATTAAGAATCAAATCACATGCTTCATGTACATAGACGTACAGACACACAATTATACCTAGTTGTTCCTTCCAGTACAAGAAAATCACAGCCCATGTGGCTTAGTTGGTTGAGCGCTATCCATGCACCCAGAGGTCACTGGTTTGATTTTTGCTAAGGCACATGCCCAGGTTTCAGGCTGGATCCTTAGTAGGGGGCATGCAGGAGGCAGCTGATCCATGATGTTTCTCTCTCTCTCTCTCCCTCTCCCTTCCTCTTTCTAAAATCAATAAAAACATATTTTTTTAAAAAAAAGAAAAACACAAACACTGAATATGTACTACTGCTTTTCCAGGAAGTCATAGGATATTTGGAGCCCTGTACTCATTATTTTTAGTAAGAAAATATTTTTTCGAGTAAATAAATCATTCATTTGTTCAACGGATGTTTCCTCAACCTTGGTCAGACACCATACTAGATATTAAGAGAGGCATAAAGTCATATATGGCAGACTGTCCTCATGGAATTACATTCTAAAGGTAAGTCAAACCAGAGCACTTGAAAACCAATATTAAATATTTCTATTTAAAAATTGTTAACACTGGAAACAAATAAAGCCGCCTTTGTAAAATCAAATTAATCACTAAGTTATTAGATGTTCTATATGCCCAACCTTTTGATAAGCATTGTGTGTGATAAAAAGAAATCAAAGAGTGTATTATAAACTGAGGAAGAAACAATCAGCACAAAATACTGGGGACAAAAGTGAGTTTGTAAGTTAAATCAAAGAAACAGAGAACCATTGAAATGTTTTACTGTAACAAAAATCAATAGCTGAACTGTACAACACAGTTAAAAACAAAGTGTTACCAATTAATACGATTTTTAAAACGACTGGCAACTCATAAAGTACTTATTCTTTGAAACAAAGTTAGGAAAATAAACTAAGCATTAAAAATTACTTTATAAAACAGGCAAGGTATAGTTACAAAGTGCATGCTAAAGAGGATCCCCCAGTAAATAGAAATTATTTTAACATGACAGACTTTTGTTGAATTAAACACTGTTCTTATAATTGCTAAAAGCAACTCTTATATGAGCCAGTGAGGTCCTATCATTTCTCCTTTTGAGATATCTCATATAAATGCCCCATCTTGTACAGTCCTTCTGCCAGGCCCTAGTCCAGGCCCTCATGAGTCTCCCTGAGATTACTGATTGCAGATCTTCCCTTCCACCATCTCTCAGAGCCAACCTGGCACTGAATCTTCCTAAAATGCCACTATTAAAACATCTTCCTGGCTCACCATCACCTGGACTCCTTATAACAAACCATGTCTGAACTCAGCCTGGTTTTGAATTTCCTTGGGAATCAGGCCTACCTACCCAACTAAAAACTTCAGCCTTTCAACATTGACATCTAAGTGACATCCAAATCACGTTACCCATTCCCTACTCCATCCTTTGGATTCCACTGTATCCCTCATCATTGATGCCATCTGTACTCCACTATGTCTACCTAGAACAAACCCATCAAGTCCTCTGTGACGTTGCCAGTCTGCACCGGGCTGTCTTTTTCATGGATTTTCATTTCCCACATAGTATACCGTTCTCATGAGTCTATTGTCATTTCGAGGGATTTAGATTTCCAGACCCAGTATTCAAGGTCTTGGGCTTTAGTGTCAAGCAAACTGCACTTAAGTTTAGTTTCCCCCAATGACTTGTTTGACTCTAGAGAAGTCACTCGATCTATGTTTCTATAAGGATGGAAAGAGTGATAGTAACTCACCAGTTGGGTGGCTGTGAAGCGGTGAGCTCATGCTCATGAAGCCCGTAGCGTGGTGCCTGGCCTGCATTAAAACCGCGTAGCTGATAATCATCTTAACGATTACGCAAAATGCCTGATGGATGTTGCTGACTGTTGTGGAATCAAACAATTATTGAGTAAGAACTAAGTGCTTTTGGATAACGCAATAGAACTAAGTTCCCATCCTCAGGGCTCTGGTGTCTCCCTGTTTCCCCACAATATTAAGAATGATCAGTATTCAAACAGTGGTATTTGTTTGGTCTTATTTGGATCTGAATACAGTGATCCACTCTGAAAATGACTAATCGGTTTTAGTTTTGGCTAAATCCTAGTTCAAATGATGAAATCTGGAGAATTTTTATCTTCTTGACAAGCAAATATAACATTAAAAATATAATGTCAGAATATTTACTGAATGAGAAGACTTTCAAATGGTGTTTGCTAAGCCATATCTATGCAGTGAAACTAGATCTGGTGACCAGATCCCTGAGCTGATGGAAACAAGGCCACTGTGGACACCATTGCCACTTCATTCATTGAAATGAATTAATTGTATCAATTATGTAGTAATCTATTCCAATCTATCTTAATTCTTTTGAGAGTGCTGAAAGATCAGAGTATGCATAGCTTTCTCCCAACAGGTAGTCTTTCTTAAATAGACACTATTATGAAGTTGCTGGGCAAGGAGGGGGTGGAAGTAAGGTCATCAGGAGAGTCAAGATAGTTTGAGCTGAAATTTCCACAGAACCCAGGTGTGAGGTAGGCTTGAGGGACCCGGCTATAAAGCACAGGAAGTACAGGTGGATGGGAGCTGGCTAGCACAAGATGTTCCAGCGGCAAAGGCTTTGAGTAGCCTCAAGGAGATCTCATAAAGAAATCAATAAACATTGTGTTATCTCACCTTTCCAGATATAGAAGCTGGCAAAGGGACATGCAGATTTAAAAATTAACAGAAAGGAACATATTGTAGGGGCTCAATACATATTATTTAAATAAATACATACCATGTCTTCTGCTCCCGGTTTTTGGAGTCTGGCTGGATAAGGAGCCATGATAGAGAAAATTCTGTATTTACCCAGATGAAACATTTTCATCACAAATCTTTTACATGACAAAATGATTCACAATGGTATCATTCCTTCACACCGCAGAATTTTTTACATTACTAATGGACCATGATTTTTTCTTTAACTTTTAAGAACCAATTTATTGTAATTATTCTTAATTTTCACTGAAACCTGTATCTTTTGTAATGTTTAGAATCTAGTTAGGAATTGACCTTTTTTTTTTTTTTTTTTAAATGCAGAATAGTAGAGATACAGAACTGAAATAAAGAGAAACTAATATGACTTGTTAAGATTATGGTCCAAGTGCAGCTGACCTCAGCACATTTTTCCATCACAAGTGAGGCCAAGGGACAAATACCCGCAAACTGGGGCTATTGCAGGCCCAGTACCAAGGCAACCCCCAGCTGTAGCTTCAGACTCAAAGTGAAGATGATGATGATGATGATGATGAGTGTGGTGGGAGGTAGGATGTGGTGATCTGATCCGCCCTCCACTTTGATGAGTTTATCTCAGAACTTGGGTGTGCTGACATCCTCACATGGCGCCAAATAAGGAGCGCCCCTGTGTGAGCCCTGCCCATCAGCAGACTCAGAGGCAACTTGACCAGCCGTCCCTGGGGGGCTCATTGTGCCGGCAAATCTAGGGTTGGATTAGAGGCCTCGTAAGGCCTCTTGCAGCGCTGCCATTCCAAGGCTGCTTTTACTCAGATGCTCACTCCATGGCCTGGGCTAGGCACTAGCAGGATGCTCCTGGGCAGGCCTTTCTCTGGCCTGTGGAAGGGACTAATCCTCTCTCATTCTTCCCGTGTCCAGACCGTGCCTTCCGAGCCTTTCCCGCAGCGCTTATCAACGCAGAGCAAAGCGAGCTCGTGCGGTTCTCCCATCTGAGCAGCCCCACGCTGCCGTTTGTTTTTGAGCTCCCACTGCCCGCGATCGTATTTCATGCGCATGTATGTTTGTGTACTTACAGAAATGCCTCTTGGTATTTATTCTCACGTGGAAGGCTCGCTTTACCCGCAGAAGAAACCTGCTGTCAGCAAAGCATTAATGGTGTTTCTCTTTATGCTTCTATTTCCCAAACTAGGATTTTTTTTGTTTGAGTAAGAATTTACGTTTTAATTATAAACATTAGTAAGGGGAAAATGTTGGTGTTTCCCACATATATATGCTGTTTCACAGTCTTTGCAGGGGAAGTCAGGCTCGTGAAATATTTATTTGCATAATTTTCTCTTCTTTTCCCCTGGTATTTTCACTTCAATGGCAAGAATGAGAAAAGTTGTGCAGGCACATGGGTTCACCCTAGCGATCATCGCTAACCTCTGCTTGCCTCCTCCCTGTTTACTCTCAGGCCGAGTTTAAGTGTCTCTGGACTTTCTCAACTTTTTCCAGCGCAATGCTTTGCATTTCAGGGGAAAATTTTATTTTCAGCAAAAGATGGCAGGAAAGGCGCGTGGTTGCATGAGTGTTTCTGAGAAAAAGACAAAGATTATTTGCAAATGATAGACAGCTGGTGTGTATGGTGTTCAGGATGTTGCTTAAGCTGGGACATAAGCACCTCCAAGAGGCAGTGGGTTGCCGTAGAATTATGTCCCTCCCTCCCGGGACCGAGGGTGCCCAGGGGAAACAGCCTTCCACCTCAGTGTCCAGAGAGGATGGGGCAGGCAGGGAGGCGTGTGAGAGGGAGCTGGACAGTGACTGAGGAGCGATAGCTAAAATCAGCCCCTGTGCCCCTTCCTCACCGTTAACAGACAGCCTGCTTCTCCAGCTGGCTTCCCTTGAAGTCAAGGAGTTAACCTTTTCTCTGCCTTGTCAAGGACAAAGCATGTTCTACTCTTGCCTGTCAGTGCGGTTGGAGTTTTTAAAATGTGAGAGGAAAGATAAGTATAAAAATCTTTTCATTGATTTTGCTTTTCAAAAGGGGAATAAGGAAGACGATGGAAGTGCCGAATACATACTGTATTATTTTTATGTTTAATACGTCAATAATGGCTAATTTTTAAGGCTTTTTTAGATGGTAGCAGGGTTTTAAGCACTTTGCGTGCATTATAGTATTTTCTCCTTGAAGTAACCTTCTGAGATAGGCATTATTATTCCTAATTTACAATGAAGAAAGTGAGCCCAAGAGTAAGGTACCCATTGTCTTAGTTTGTTCAGGCTGCTATAACAAAATATCGCAGACTGGGTGGCTTAGAAACTATAGAAATTTATTTCGCACAGTTCTAGAGGCTGGATGTTTGAGATCAGGGTGCTATGATGGTTGGTTGCGGCCCTCTACCCGATGGTATTCTTACACGGCAGAAGGAGCAAGGGGTCTTCCTGGGGTGTCTTTTTGATAAGAATGCTAATCCCATTCATGAAGGCTCCACCCTCATGACCTAATCACCTCCCAAAGGCCCCAACTACTTAAGTCATCACCTTTGGGGGTTAAGATTTCAACATATGAATTTGCCCCAGGGGGGAGGCGGGGGGAACAAGCATTGAGACCGTAGCACCCATGCTTTTCTAACTAGTAAATGGTGAGATTGGGGTCGCCTGACTCCAGATCCTTTGCCCTTAACCACTCTGATAATCTTTCTCAATTAAGAAAATAAGGCTTATTGAATTAAATGGGTATAAAAAGTAAAATTACAGATACTCCTTAACTTACAATGAGGTTAGGGCTGATAAACCTATCGTAAATGGAAAGTATCCTTAAGTTGAAAATGCACTTAATATACCTAACCTACCGAGTAGCATAGCTTAGCCTTGCTTACCTTAAATGTGCTCAGAGCACTTACATCAGCCTACAGTTGGGCAGTTATCTTGAGTTTTATCTCAAGAAGCAATTGCCTTACTCTTCTCACCAGAAGCAGGAGACATAACACATGATGGGCATTTTGTAGACATGATGGGATGTGAAAGTACAAAGCACAAAAAACACCGGCCACACAGTACATTGTAGGTGTCGGTTGCTTACCCTCTTGATTGCATGGCTGACTGGGAGCTGTGGCTACTGATCCCCAGCATCACAAGAGGGCATCATATGTCATGCCACTAGCCTGGGAGAAGATCAAAATTCAAAATTTGAAGTACAGTTTCTACTAAATGCATATCCTTTCACATCATCAAAAATTCAAAAAATCCTAAGAAGAATTATTGTAAGTTGGGAACCATCTGTACACTTCATAGAGTAAGTGCTCAGAATGTGTCTTGAAAAAAGTCTGCCCTTATTCTGACCTTGAAGCAAATCACCACTTAGCCTCTGGCCCTTCTTCATCCTGCTGTCCCTCAGATTGTGTGTGTGTGTGTGTGTGTGTGTGAGAGAGAGAGAGAGAGAGAGAGAGAGATCTAAACTGAATTGAACATAGATGATCTATGTATAATAGGAAACTTAACTCACAGGGAATACGTAACACATCTGTGTCTTTGTAATAGTAATAGTGGGATTAAGGATATTTCTCAAAGTACAATCTAAAAAGAACACAAACTAGTCAACCAAAACCAACAAATTTTACTCCATCTAGGACCCTGTTTGTTCGTGCCTGTTGTGTTTAGAGGTTATCCTGCTGGTTGGAGTATTTTGTGACTCTCAGGCAGATGCTCTCTCACTGTGATGAGCACATGAAGCACTTGCTGGAGAGACAGGCTCCATGACCTCACCTCCCAGAGTAGGGCTCTCTAGGTCTGGGTTGGGGCTCCAGACTTCTGCATTCTTAATGAGCAGACACCTTTGAGAAATGTTGATCTAGCCCACTGAGGAAATGCCCTAAATTAAGAGGGACTGCTTCTGTTTCCTCTCCCAAGACAGGAAGGTGGGTTCCTGTACTTTGCTTCAGAAAACCATATGCCTCGTTTTGCTTGTATTAAATAAAATCTTCACTGTATTCATTTTGCTTGGTAAGTGGCATGTGACTACAGTATATAGTAATTACATGTTCCTGAAAACTACTTGGTAATTTGCACTTAATAAGACCAAAAATAATTACCCTGTACTCCAATCTAGAAAACATAAATAATCGTAAATATATGGTACTCACCATGTAATTACTTTGCCACTCCACTCAACTCTCCATAGATTGAGCAGTTACTGAGGAAGTAAAGAATCATAACAAAATATTCCCTATTTTGCCTGATAAACCAAAGCAACTCCACCACAACATGTGGATTTTCTGGCACATTTTCTTAGGTTCCAAATTTAAATCAGAGAAAATTTAGAAGATAGAGCATCCCTTAGCTCTTTTGGGGCTTTCTGATTTGACCTTTTACTTAGTAGCACTAGACAATTTCCCTGAAATTTAAACAATTTCAAACCCCTTAGAAATATGACATAACCCAACTGTCTGGGATGACCTTTCAAAGCCACTTTTAATTCTGGTCTCTGACTTAGTAGAAAAGTGATTAAATTCTAAGACCTGAGACACTTATATGGAGAGTAGGGAGAAGAAGCTAGAGTTTCCCAGCAAATTTGCCTACTTTAAAGCTAGACTTGAGGCTTCTTTCATTCATCATGGAATGAATGCCAGGTACCTTTCCACAAAACATAGGGTTCTATGTAGTGTTTGGGGGTCTTACCTTCACTCATAGTTCTGCATTCACTCTTCAAAACAATCCATAATTAGAATTGAATGTGTAACACACAGCAGGAGTGTTAGAGATTTTCATGACCACAAGGTAGAGGGACCTAGGTGGATACCACAATCATTCGTAGCAGTAGTTTTGTTTTCTTTCTTCATTTTCTTGTGTGCCTTCAGAAAACATATGCCCCTCAACACAGCAATTTTGAAACCCGTCTCATCCTACTATTACTCTTTTCACCAAAAGCAACCACCACGCCAATGAGGATCACTGTAACCCTTGAAAAGGTATAACTAGTGTTTGGGGAGAGAAGAAAGTCGAAGGAAGATCTATTCATTCATTTACTCAACAAATATTGATTGAAAGCCTACTATGAGCTGGCTCTTCAGATGTTAGTAATATAGCAATGGATAAAACAGAAAAGTTCCCTGATCCTACTGAGCTTAAATTCTAGTACATGGAGCAAAAAAATGCTATCAGAACTCCAGTAATATTTGTTTTGAAAAGGTAAATTTATTGCAAAGTGACTGATATCTTAGGGAACAATTTGAGCACAGTGAGAATTTCATATTTCCTTACGTACTTTCGTTTATGAGAAACAATAGAATGCAGAAAACTTCACCCAGCTGAGCTGTGTCACCTGGGAATATGCAACCTGGACATGCATACACACCTCAAAGTTCCACCAGCCACCTCAAGCCTCTGAGTGTGTTATGAACCACATCTGGAACTACAGCTATCGGTTTGATTTCACATAACCCTTCTACCACCTCACAGTAACTCACAGGCTGCAACCCTCCGCATGCCCACTTCCACATGCCCACTTCCACAAGCAAAACTTCAGGTTTTTTCAGGATAAACTGACATACGTATTGTAGTATTTATGTAGGCTTTGGCCAATGAACATATGTAAAACTGCTGCAGTTTTTATTGTTCCCATCTTGTTTTCTAAACCTTTCACTGATGAAGTTTTTGAATGTTGGGCCCACAACCCTATTTTTTCCACAAACCTCGTGGTTTACATTCTGCAATGGATTTCACATAACATGTTATAGAAGAACTATTTGTAAACAAGGAAACTAGCAAACAAGCAAGATCATTCCAGGTAATGATAAGTGCTTTGAAAAAATTAAATTAAGGACTGTGGATGGGAGTGCATGGAACAAACAAGGAGGCATTCCTGAAGACCTGGTGGCCATGGAAACTTTCTGAGAAGGTCACATTTGAACCCACTCTACAGATGTATATCTGAGGCCTGGAGGACTTACCCTTCATATACAGGGTCACATCAGCAGACAGACCTGGATCTCACATCTTTTTCCATGGGCACAGGCAAACATCTGCGGCAATCCCTAGATGAGACCTTCATTTGAACACAGGGAAGAAGAAATTGATTAGGGAATCTTCCCAGATGGTCCAAGATGGATCCTGGATGTGTGTATTGCTTCCTCAAGCATGATGATATTGGAAAGAAGTCCCGTTGAACCAGGCTCTGTCTAGTGTCCTGTTTCATTCGGCTGGTGAAAGGAAAATAGATCAGACAAAATGTCTACTGTACCATCATAGATGTTAGCAAGACTTGTAAGGCAGCCATTCTTGCTTAGAGCAACTGCCAGGGCCCAGATCCACCCACCTTCGTAGTGCCTTTAAGCAGTCTAATGATGCAGTCAGTGGATGTGGGGATTGCTATCTCTGTCCTTCTGCTCACTTGACGTTAGAGACAAGGCATGAGGATTTTCTGACAGTGGATTAAAAGGCCCAGCAATGAGTCATGGGAAGAAGTTGTAGGATTTTATTTTCATATTGACACTTGTCTTTTATCAAAGCCAGTCAGAAAACAGAAGAATAAATTTAACCTGACAACAAGCTAAATGCCACAGGGCAAATGCCTTGGCCAAAAGCAGCCTGTTTGGGGGTTTGCTCTACACTAAGCAGAAGAGGCAGCTGCCTCTGGCTTGTGGTGTTAGGAGCTTGCTCGGTGTCCCCTGTAGGACGGAGCGTACAGCCCCTGTGTGCATCGAGCCCTCCCTGATGCCTGCGCCTCCTGAGTCCTGAAGCCCTGCCTTCAGTCTCCACTTGTCTCTTCGGACCTTCTTTCCTCCAGAAGGCTGGGGAAGAGGGAGAGTGATGAGGTGCTAAGCAGATCCATCATTCTCAGGATAAGCTTCAAAGTGCATCTACCAATCCAGCCCCTCACTCTCTGCCTATCAACTTCTTGAGGGAAGGGGAAGATACATTTGAGATTTCTACTCTCACCTTCTAAATTAGTTCTTTACTGCCTCATCTGCATAATCAAGAGTCTTTATGTAGACATTTGTACCTTCTCCAAAGCTACCATTCACCAAAAAATATTGCCAAACCATCAACTCCCACATGGTGCCAGGAAGCGGGCCAAGTCACCAATCATTAATCCAATTAACACATATTTAGTGAGGGTCTGATCTGAGCTTCGTACTGTTCTAGGTGCTAGGAGTTCATCTATGAACAAGACAGAAGCAAGTCCAGCTCTTCTGGACCTCCTCTTAGGATGCATATCCCTTTGGCAATGTTTCTCATGGGTGGCCCTAAGACCACCTCCTCAGAAGCTGCTGTGATACATGTTAAAAATGCAAATTCCAGGACTCACTCCAGACCTCCAGAAGAAAAAATTTTCAGGAACAGAGCCTCGGAATCTGCACTTTTTAAAGCTTCCCAGGGGATTCTTATATAAACTAAAGTTTAAAAACGACTGCCCCATGGAATGAAGGACTGTAGCTGAAGGGATTCTTTCTCCCCCTTACTAGGAGCTAGGGCAGATCTTCTGCTAGTGAGGCCCCCCAAGGATGTTTTCTCTGGAGACTCTTTGCCTTCTAGATGCACAGGACTGGAAGTCGTTTGGGTCCTGGATTTAAGGAAATCTCTCACTCCAGAAAGCTCTCACTCCAATAATAGGCCTCCAGGAGCCCACATTTTGCAAAGTTACTTCCTTTGTGCCCAGACGTGATCTTCTTTTAAAATCAGAGACTACTAGGCATGACTCGGTAACAAACTGGCTTTGGTATAGATGAGGGTTCCGATCACTGTTCTTGGTGATAGCCAGAAGATAGCAGAGTCCCATAGAAATGGGCATTTTTTATCTCAAGACTTGTTACCAAGATGGCACGCCAGTCTTCTGGGGAAGGGGAAGCCAGAAACCAGGCAGCTGTGACAGCATTAGGGCTTAGGGTGTCCAGGTGGGAAGGGAAGGCAGGAGTTCCAGGAGGGCAGAGAGGTGCCTGGGAAAGCTGAGTTCTCCTTCACAGCTTTGCCTGCAGCCGTACATGCTTCAGCTGGTTTCTCTTTAGGACACTCCATGAGCAGGTGCAATGTTCCCTGACCTTCTTCCACTGCACCTCTCTGCAGCTCCCTCCCGGCTCTGATCTCTCCTTCCTGGCATTGGGGGGATGGGGGTAGGTTTGTGTCTTGTCCACACACATAGCTATCAGATACCCTTGCCCTAGGCTCCCTCTATTGTGTAAACTTCTTGAGAGCAGGGCAGGGCTCACTTGTGATTCATTTATGCCTTCCCAACACTGCCTGGCAGCACTTACATGTGGAATGTGCTGAATAAATATTTGTCAAAAGAATTAATGTTGTGCCTGATCTATTTAGGCCTGGCACAATATCCCATGCAAATAGCCATTTAATATATATATATATTTTTAATGACCATGAAAGTGATAATACAACCCTGCAAGGGATGACTGAGGATAAGGCTCTTTACTGTTGGGGTCTTTTGCTGTAAGCTGCTGCAGATCTTTGTTAGAAGTAGGCAGCATATAAATAATTAATAAATAAGTGAGTGGATCAGCTTTAAACCCCTGGGGCTGCTGTGGACTTTTCAGCCCTATCTTACCCCCAGGGCAAGACAGCCCTCTGGGGATTGAAAGTGAAGATAGTTTTACCCTCATTTATTCATTCAACAAATAAGTTTTGAAGCCAGACCAACTTCTTTTAAACAATAACATTGCTTCAGGGTTTCTAGACGAAGTGACTTCTTGAGGCGTCTTTCAGAGCCATGATTCTTGATTCTGCTCAGAAATGTTGGAGGTATTGATGAAGCAATAGTGATAAAGTACTACCACATCAGAGATTTAGTGGACATATGAGGGCAGCGAGGCTCCGTCTTCTCTCTGTCGAGCTTAATATACTGGCACTGGGTGAAATTGCTGCAACACTTTGTTTGGCATCTGTTTATGTCAAGTCAGATCTTCTCCTAACACCCAAATGAAACCTGATGTGACCTCACATAATGTGGTAGATGTGTCACCTTGTAGCCAACTTCCAACAAAGGTCTTACTTGATTTTTAAATGCATCAAAATGGGAATTATTTTTTTATCAGATTTACCTTTCCTAAGCATTCTGCTGCTGGTGGTAGCTAAATTATACCACCTGATTAAACACAGGCCATCAATGTCTGCCTGTCGGAGGTGTCTTAACTCGCTATATATACTTTTGGTAAATCTCACAACATTATTTTAATCTGTAAATCGGATTTGTCAGGTTTGATTCATTTAAATGGCCCAAATTCTCTCTGACAGCCCCAATGTGGGAGCCTGTCCTCATCTTGAAAAGTTAATATTGCCTGGGGCTTGTTGCTAGCTTAATAGAGGCAAGAACACTGTGTAGCAAGAAATAAGAGACCACCTTTCCTATAACGGGTTTCTGCAAGTGTCCAGCACCTCAGCCATGCAGCATCTTTCTACAGAAATTGGGAGAATACTGACTGAGGTAGAGGAGAGATCAAAAATATATTATTTACACCAATAACACCATTGAAAACAATAACAAACATTTATCCATAATTACTATGTATTATGCACTGTGCTAAGTAATTTATAAAAATGAGTTACCCTAGTCACTGACTACAACAACCTTGTAAAGTAAGTACTATTTTATATGCATAAAGCTCAGGATCTATCTGGCCCCAGCCTGCAGCCCTAACCACCAGGTGTGCAGCCTCTCTATGTGGAGTTACAGTGACTAAGTGACTTTGTGAAGGAATAATGAGGCCAAGGGGGCATTTGTTCAGGATTACATCACACCCAAGGCCCCTACAGCTCTCCCAAATCCTGCAGTACCCACTTCAGTCAACCTATTAGTTTGTTTCTCAGCCTTTTTATTTTATTTTTTTATTTTTCAATTACAGTTGACTTAAATTATTATATTAGTTTCAGGTGTGCACCCCAGTGATTAGACATTACATAACTTACTCGTGTAAGTTATCATCCCAATAAATTTTACACACATCTGACACCATGCATAGTTATTAGAATATTATTCCCTATGTTGTACCTTACATCCCCATGACTATTCTGTAACTGCCTATTTGTACTTCTCAATTCCTTCTCCTTTTTCACCCATCCCCTCAACCCCCTGCCCATCTGGCAACCATCAAAATGTTCTCTGTATCTATGACTCTGTTTCTGTTTTGTTTGTTCGTTTTGTTTTTTAGATTCAATTGTTAATAGGTACATATTTATTGCCATTTTGTTGTTAATATTTATATCTTTTTATATCTTTTATCTTCTGAAAGAAGACCCTTTAGCATTTCGTATAATACTGGTTTGGTGGTGATGAACTCCTTTAGGTTTTTTCTTGTCTGGGGAGCTTTTTATCTGTCCTTCAATTCTAAATGATAACTTTCCTGGGTAGAGTAATCTTAATTGTAGGTCCTTGTTTTTTATCACTTTAAGTATTGCCAATCCTTTCTGGCCTGCTAAGTTTCTGTTGAAAAATCAGCTGATAGTCTTATGGGAGCTCCCTTGTAGGTAACTAACTGCTTTCCTTGCTGCTTTTAAGTTCTCAGTTTGTCTTTAACTTTTGGCATTTTAATTAAGATGTGCCTTGGTGTGGACCTCTTTGGGTTCATCTTGTTTGGGACTCTCTGCCCTTCCTAGACTTGTATGTCTATTTCCTTTACCAAGTTAGGAAAGTTTTCTGTCATTATTTTTTTAAAATAGGTTTTCAATTTCTTGCTCTCTCTCTCCTCCTTCTGGCATCCCAATGATGTGGATGTTGATACTCTTGATGTTGTCCCAGAGGCTCCTTACATTATCCTCATTTTTTGGATTCTCTCTTCTTATTGCTGTTTTGATTGGGTGTTTTCTTCTTCCTTATCTTCCTAATCTCTGAACTGATTCTCTGCTTCATCTACTCCACTCTTGATTCCCTGTAATGTATTCTTCATTTCAGTTAATGTATTCTTCATTTCTGACTGGTTCCTTTTTGTTTTCTAGTTCCTCTTTTATGTTTCCTATCTCTTAAAGTTCTCACTAAGTTCATATACTCTCCCCCTAAGTTCATTGAGCATCCTTATAACCAGTGTTTTGAACTCCTCATCTAGTAGATTGCTTGTCTCCATCTTGTTTTGTTCTTTTTCTGGAGTTTTGTTCTGTTCTTTCATTTGGGACACATTTCTTTTTCTTCTCATTTTGGTAGCCTCTCTGTGTTTATTTTTACATATTAGGTAGAGCTGCTATGTCTCTCAGGATTGGAAGAGTGGCCTTATATAGTAGGTGATCTGTAGGGTCCAGGGGCACAGCCTCCCGGATCACCAAAGTTGGGCACTTGGGGTGCACCCCACATGTGGGCTGTGTACACCCTCCTCTTGTAGTTGAGCCTTGATTGCTGTTGGCACATCAATAGGAGGGATTTACCCTCAGGCTGATCAGCTGCTAGGACTGGCTGTGATCACCGACCACTGACCTCAGACCACTGTGAAAGATTGGCTGAGCAGGGGTCCACCCCACAGAGCAAGACTTACTTCAGTGGTGCTCTGGTGCCTGTTGCATCTGCCCCTTGAGTGTGTTGCTTGTGGAGGTAGTTAGGTGGTGGTGCTTCACTATGGTCTGAAGCTCTCCACTGGGTATGCTGGCTCTGGGTCCTCTGGGGAGGTACAGGCCAAGGTCATTCGCCACCTGTGTTCTGCCTGGGGCCACCCAGCATGAACTACAAAGTGATCTGCAGATGGCTGCTACTTGTGTTGGGCTTGGAGGTGCCCAGGTGAGGCCAAGCTGTGAACCAAGTTTGGCTGCTGCTATTGCCAGGCCTGGGGCTACTTAGTGAGCGGTACAGGGCATGCTGTGTTTCTTAGCCTTTTTAAATGAGCAGCCCTTCCTACATTTCAAAAATGAGGACACTTACTTTTAATATCTGCTGATTTTAAAATAACAAAGGTGCCTTTAAAATGAGTTAACTATATGCTGTTTTTCATGGCTTCTTGAGATGTGTTTGTGATATATCCTTTACTTAGTGTACAGATATGTTTAGTGGGCATAAGAATTTAAGGGCCTCTTGTAAGAACTAATAAAGGCCCATTATGACCTGAGAACCAGTGCTCTAATTTAGAAAATGCAGGAAAAATGTTAGGGAAAATTCTAAGAAATCAAAGTCTTGGTTTGTGTCCTCTCTTACTCTAGTGCAGCCTTGGTTAGCTGGGCCTTAACTTACTTTTTCCCCCAAATGACTTGTGTTTTATCTACCTCCCAGACTGGCTGGGAAGACAAAACATGCTCACTTCTGTGAGAGTATACTTTGGATACCTATAAAATATTAAACAAGTGCAAATAAATGCAAGGTGGTCACATTATCCAAATGATTTGATGTCCAGTCATTGGATATATAAGCTTTTACTTTGGGAAGGTAAAACCACTTTTAAACAAACACCATTTTAAATCGGAGTTCTATGAGTACAGCTTCCCTCATGCCCAGGAGCTGGCTCATAGTAACCGTGCTTTGCTGAATTACATGAATTTTCTTCAACTAAAAATCCTACCAAACAGATGCATTCACAAGCCCCCCAACCCTGTAGCCATCAATTTGTAAAGAAAGCTCTATTTTACTACATTTTGTGCTAGAACTGCATTTAAATTCAGGGTGGGCGTTTCAAAATGAAATTTGATGGGTTTTTTATTTTTTAAAAGACCTGTCTGTGTTTGTGTTCCCTCTCTTCTCCCCAGGGTGCTTCATCCATTGGGCCAGAATAGCTGTCATAGGGGTAGGCTGGAGGCGAAAGTCAGACATCTGGGTGTGAGGACCAGGAAGGGAAGGGCAGAGGGTGATCACATTATAGGAGCAACAGATCGGGAGAAGGGGCATTGGCTTTCCTGGGTGGGTGACCATGGGAGGAAGCCCCTTCCTTCAGCTGGAGGAACCTCAGGGCACAGGAAATGAGCAGAGATGGCAAAAGGCAAGATGGCCAGGAGGGGAAAAGGGCCCTGGGAGACAAGGTTCCCTCCACCCTGCCTCATCCCATCAGTTACCTGGCTCTGTCCTGAGTTTTCAGAGCAGACTCATCTGCACTTCTTCCATCCACAAATTTCTCTCTTCACCATACATTCGTGCAGACTTGAAGGACTGCTTAGACCCTCATGGAAGCATCCTAGATCTCCCTGAAAAGCACCATTTATTGGAACAATAAAGAAATGTAAACATATCTTCTACAAAACTGTCAGTCTCATATTGACAATCTCACGCTCTGTTTAAATATAGCTGTAGCACAGTGAAGAATAGCAGGTAACTAGATGTTATATATAAAACAAAAATTCTGCTTCCAATGCTCTGGAGCTGGGTTAGCAAACTTTTTATGTGAAGAGCAAGATAGTAAATATTTTTAAATATGCTGGTCATATGGTCTATTTTAACTAATCTATTCTGTCATTGTAAGCAGCCATAGACAATATGAGTGTGTTTCTGTATTGATAAAACTTTATTTACAAAAATAGGTAATATCTCAGAGTTTGCTGCCCACTGCTCTGGAGCAATAACAACTTGTTATTTTCAAAATGAGGTACCACTGGCATCTTGGGAGACTAAAGAGCCTGGACCTCCTCCCTTTCTCCATTTGCATTAGCAGTGAGCTTGCTCTTGTAGCTAAGTGAGTTGAGCCAGCATTGTTGGTTTACTCGGACAGCTTGTATACTTTATAAAAAGAGTGGTTGGAGGTTGCATGTGTGCATCTACTTCCACAGGAAAACACTGGAGAAAGATACCTGGGTGCCTGACTAATGAAGAAATTCCTTGCCCCAACCCACCATGGAAAGACTGAGCTGAAGGGGTCTCTTCGCCTCGCTCCTGCCCCCCCCCCCCCAGCTTTGTAGGCCCTCTAGTGAGAGTCAGCCTACCACAAGGATTCCCCCAAAGGACTTCAGTCTCCTTCAGTCTCTACCCCAACCAAGTCTCCCCTCTCGCTCTCCAAGAGTTGTGCCCCCCCCCCCGCTGCACCCTCCTCTCTGGGGTACGTGGTGTCTGAGGTCTACTCCCAGGTGCAGGTCAGGCTTTCCTGGGAGCATTTCCTTTTCAAAGAGGAGCGATGACTTCAGATGAAACCCCAGCAAGGCCAACTGTCTCAAGGGAAGAATTTTAGCCTATTCTCTTTTCTGCCTCAGTCCTTCAGAGAACAGTTTACTCCTTCCACTAACTTCAGGGAGTCACATCCTTGGTGCTGGGCTTTCAGCCTCCCACTCCTGCCTTTCCTCTTCTGTAAGCCAGGTCCTCAGGCTTGGCACAAACAGAACCATTATTCTGGGAGAAGTGTCCAGTCAGCACACGAACTGCACGTATCTGAAAACACAAGTTACGCATTTGAGGCTGCAGAAAGCCTCCCTGAAGGCATTTGTAAATACAGTGTGAGGACTAGTGTCTGGATGTTGTCTGCGAGTGTGCGCCCCTGTTGTGGCTCTGTCTGTGAAGGACAGGCAAGTCCTTGGAAGGATGTAGAGAGTGGGAGTAGAGGCCGAGAAGGCAGTTACACTTAGACATGGGTAGTGTTTCCTAGAGAATTGAGTTTTATAGTCTCCTGGTAATAAGCAGAAAGCCAAAGAGGGGCTTTGGTAGTCATGAATTAAATGTAATGGTTCTCAATAGAGAGCGATTCAGAAATATCTGGAGACATTTTTTGTTATCACAACCCCAGGCAGGGGGAATACTTATGGCATCTTGTGGGTAGGGGACAAGAACGTTGTTTGTCCTGCATTCTATAGTGCCCAGGACAGATCCCCGCAACAGGGACTTTCCTGGCCCCAGATGTCAATAGTGCCAAGGTTGAGAAATTCTGAATTAAAGGTGTCTCTTACCTGAACAGCTCTGCACCATCAGTGGTTAAACGATATCATGAGTAGATGGGCTGGATTAGTTACATGAGCATCACTTCTGTCAAGGTGTGAGGGTGGCCGGACAGTAGAGGGCACCACACCCACCTGGGTTGTGGCAGTGGGAAAGGGTAAATGTATGGGAAGCCCTTTTATGGCTCTTGCTCCTGTGCTGAGCTATGTGTTCTCTAATTTGTTCCCTCCCTGTCTGTAGAGCCCACCTTTATCAAGGACATGGCCCCTTGCCCCTCTGGCTCCAATACCCAAGGTAGGAGGCCCTCAAGGAAAGGTGCCACTCTATTTTTGTAGCAACTGTAGGTGAGGGAGTATGTCTCTCGCAGCTGCTCTACATGGAGGGGGGATACGGAAGGAAGGGGAGACTGAGTTCAACCCTGACAGAGCCTCCCAATCCTGCTGACTCTGAGCCTGGGGTCTTCCTCTCCTAGGCTATGGATTCCTTGGCTTTGTTTCCGCTCCCTCTTTCAATCAAATTCTATCTTCTTTCCATCTTTAAGAAATGCTTTGAGTTTCTGATCTGCTAATGTCCCCCTTCTTTGTTTTTCAGGGATTTGATGAATTTATTCTTACATACAAATTTATTTGGTCATTTTGGTGGACTTCAGGAAGGAAGGGAGGTAGATAGATAAGCTATGTCACCCTTCTAGAGCAGCACCTCTGTCCATTGGATTTAACACCAAGGAGGTCACTGGTGACCTCACCAAAAGAGTGTGTTGGCAGAAGCCAGACTACAGTAAGGAGATGTGAGTAAAGAAAGGTATTTTGGTTATCTTTTGCTATGGGGCAAACCATCCTAAAATTTAGTGGCTTAAAACCACCATTTATTATTACCTCTCACAGTTTTGTGGGTTGACTGAGTTCACCTGGGTGGTTCTAGGTCAGGGTTTGCTGTGAGCTGAATTATGTCCCTCAAAAATAATACCTCAGAATGTAGCCTTACTTAGAAATAGGGTCTTTATAGATAAAACTAGGTAAGATGAAATCATCTTGAAGTAGAGTAGGCTGTTCATCCAGTATGACTGGTATCCTTGTGAGAAGGTGAGAGAAACTCAAAGGGAGAACATGTGAAAACAAAGGCAGAGGCTGAGTGAGGCAGCTGCAATCTGAGGAATTCTGAGCATTGATGGCCACCAGCAGAAGCTAGGAAGAGGCAAGGAAGGATTCTCCACCTGTAGGTTTCAGAGGGGCACGGCCCTGCTGACACCTTGCTTTCAGCGCTCTAGCCTCCAGAACTGTGAGAGAATACATTTCTGCAATGTTAAGTTACCCAGTTTGTGGTTCTTCATTAGATTGTCCCTCAGAAGCTAGTACAGGATCTCTCATACAGTTGCAGTCAGACCGCGACTGGGGCTGGAATCATCTGCAGGTTCTGTTGGGTTGACTGTCCAAGAGGGCTGCTCCTCTCCCATGGCAGGTGCCTCACCTTGGACGATAGAAAGTGCTGAGGCTGGATAGGGCTCATTCTCTCTCTCCACACTGCCTCTCACATAGCTGGTTTGGGTTTCCTAACAGTAATCTCTGGGTAGTTGGACTTTTTAAAAAATGTTTTTATCAATTTTAGAGAGGAAGGGAGAGGGAGAGAGAGATAGAAACATCTAAGAGAGAGACATCAACATCAATTGGCTGCTTCCTGCGTGTCCCCATCTGGGGATCGAGCTCACAACCCGGTGTGTGCCCTGACCAGGAATCGAACTGTCTACCTCCTGGTGCATGGGTCGATGCTCAACCACTGAGCCACACTGGCCGGGCTAGCTGGGCTTTTACATAGTGACTGGCTTCCCAGAGATCAAGTGTTCTAGGAGACCCAGGTAGAAAGCGCGAGAGCTTTTTTTGCCTACCTTCAAAGGTTAGACAATGTCACTTGGCTGCATTATTTTTCAGCCAAAAAATGTGTCAGTAGTCCAGCCTAGCTTCAAAGAGGGGCAATTATACAAGGATATGAATGCCAGAATGGGTTGCTGGTGTAGGGTCATTTTTGTGGGCTGGCTACAGACAATAACAAGGGTTGGAAGCAATTTTTTAAAGAAGTTTGATTTCTAAGGAGTAGAAAGTTTGATGGAAAGTTGTCATTTGTTTTTTGATTTGAGATATTGATGGGAAAGATGTATTAAAAGTTGAAAGTATAGGAGAGAAGAGCTGAGAGAATAAGATCCAGAATTTAGAGGGTTCAGCTTTACTGTAAGAGAAATACTGCTTTCATTGTGTCCGGAGAGAAGCATGTGAAGACAGGTAAAGACAGCAAATGTGTGGATGGGGAATGGGATGTGGAGGTGGGCACAGAAGTTTCAAGGATGTTGAGAGAGTTCCCGTGTATTGGCTTCTAGTGTCTCTGGGTTCAAAGAAGGAGGAGTACCTGCTGACACTGGTAAGATATGTGGTAGACTCGGAAAGAGTAACATTTTGAAAGAGCCACAGTAGAGAATGAGAGAGAGCTAACTGCAGTAAATATATGTCTAAGGACCACAACACTATCAGTATAAAATGATAAACTTTGAGGATAGGCGTGAAATCCAGAAGGGAGCAGTTGTTTTCTGCTGTCAGTGGCATTCTTGATGACATTTCCTGGGTTTTTCTGCCCTAATGTAAGTCTCTAGCAGAAATCAAGATAATGGGAGTTGGGAAGATATGATCCCCCTTTCATAAGTACATTTCATTAAAAATCAATATCTATGTATTTGGTCGGCCACAAGAGAAGGGTTATTGGGGAAGAAAAATGTTGTGAAAAAGAGTTTTAACATCTCATCCCAACATACTTAAAGAATGTCTTACCCTGTCCTGAAGGACTTCCCCCATTCTTTATTGCATCCAGCCATACTTAGAGTGGGAAAACAGGACCTAAGATATGAATTTTTTCTGACTCAGACAGCACAGATTAATCTTATCTCATCACAAAATTGGAGTCATGGTTGGGCCATTTTGCTGTGATTGACTTCCTGGATATGCATGAGAGGCAGATCCATTTCTTCATTGTTAATTTCAGCTGTAAGTGTGGCCGTTTTTGTCAATGATCGTGGAGTGAGTTTCTGTGATGAGTCATTTAATTATATGGTAATTGCAAGCTAAAGTGTTTACAACAAACCTTTTTCTTAGGAGACAGAGACTACGTCAAATTACATCCTATGAAAATTACATAAATTAAAAATTGCATCTAGAAGGACCCTTCATAAAAATTATGAAAAGATTGTCGAATTTTTTATCTGCATTGTATAATAGCTCTGTAATTGACAAAGAAATTATAACTACAGTATAGTCCATGATACTTTACATCCAACAATTATTCATCATTACTGCATAGATGTATATGGCTTGGCTCATTATGAAAAGTAACAATGTTGGCAATCACATTGTTTTTCTTATCAGATTAGTAACAAAGCACAACAGTGAACATAACCTTCCAGAATGGACTCACTGATGGAATCCACAAAGCTAGGTCTTGACACAGGATGGATCATAAAAATTGGCTTGCCCTTGTGCCTCTTCCTGAGAGCCACAACAGTCCCACTCATCTCTGCTAAGTGTCCTTGATTCTAACTTGGTCTGACATTTCAGAAGTATTCATTGCTACTTGTCCCATGATTAGTCAAGAAAAGATCTATAGCCTCAATCCAAATAGGGAATTACACGAAAAATTCTGAAAACGAGCATTTTAATTTAAGCTCTTAGGTTTGGACAATTGCCTAGAAAGACTTTCATTTTTTTAAAATAATCAGAAGAAAAGCTACAAGCATCCAGACATTCTCCCTCTTTTCAAAAAATTGAAAGAAAAGATTTCAGGGTGAAGGGGCACCACCGTCGACTATGCCTGAGGGAATTAAACTCATCAGTTTTCCTGCTCTCAGCAAGAGGGGCAGGTGCCATTAAACTTGGAAGGATAATATTTGTTTCTCTACAGAGCTGAAACCGATGTTTCAGGACTCATTTTGCCCAATTTCCCTAGGTACAAACACATTGGGCGTAGAAATTTCACTTCTTATGCCCTGACCCCAGTGTTGTTGTTTTTCTCATCCTCTGTTCCCTCCTACACTTTCTTCTTTTGCTCTTCAAAGGCCAGTGTTTACTCTGACAATACTTTCCCATTTTCAAACTTAGCAAACCCAACAATACTAACAGCTAAAATAGTTCCACGCTTGTTTTGCAGGGACACCCGCAGTTATATCCAAAGTAGGTGCTAACTGCAATCATTGCATCCTGGAGAGAACTTACAGGAAACATTCACTTGTTCGTGCTTTAAACCGGCCATTATTGGGCACCCACTGGACACCGACTCTGTTCAAGGCCCTGTGATTCAGGATGTATACTTGCTGGCACAAACAGGCATTTAATATTTATCAAATAGGTATCAGCGCCTGCTTCCAAGAAGCTCCCTATCTACGGAGGAGGGCACACTTGAACACAGAAAAGTATGACACACTTTGAATAGTGTTCTAGAATACGTAGGAATACCTATAAAGGGAGCACAAGAAAGGCAGTAACCAAGCGTGAGTTAGTTGAGGAAGGGCCCACAGAAGCGGTGTATAGATTAGATGTTTAGGGATGAGTGGATGTTCCTCAAATGAAAAAGGAAGACTGGAAGAAGCGTGCAGGCAGGGGTGGGGGTGGGGCTGTTGAACATAGGCATTCTAAGCTAGAGGAACAGTGTGTGCAAAGGCATGGAGGCTGATGCACCGCGGTAGGTTCTGGAAACAGTATTTACTATAGCTGGGATCCAGAAGGTGTCCAGGTAAAGGACTGAGGGATAATTGAGAAAAAGATAGATGTTAGATATTGAAAGACTCTGTGACCTTCATTGTTCTTTGGCCTTTGCCACCAGGGAATCAGATAATGGTCTAGTAAGACAGATAAAAAAATTATATTTAAAAAAAATGGTAACTGATAGTTACACGGGGATGGACTAGGTTGGAATCAGTGGACAGGACAGAGGCCATTAGGAGCAGCCCAGGTAGAGTTCATGAGGGCCTGGACCAGGCCTATAGCTGAAGAACTCAGGAGAAGCCAGCTTTGGGAAACATTGGTAGCAAGTCATTTGAGATCATGTGTACTAGGGAAACATCATGGGGTACAGTGAGTGAAGCGTCAAGAGAAGGAGCCTGAATTCCTGGATGACTTCTTGGGGCAGAGTCCCCATTCCAGTCCTGGACCACTACCTCTGGAACAGTGGTTCTGAAAGTTTAGCATCAGAACCACCCTGAGGGCTTGGTGAACCTCTATTTGATTCAGCAGGCGTGGGGAAAGTCTCAAAAATGTGCATTTCAAACAAGTTTCCAGGTGATGCTGATTCTGCCCCCCAGGGCTTTGAGAATCACTGCTTGGGACTGTATAAGTAATTACGTATACGAGAGAAAAATAAAAGTTATCTTATTTAAGCCACTGTTATTTCAGTCTCCTTACACACAGCTGAACTTCCCAAAATGAGGGGGAAGAGAAAAGACCTGAAGTCACCACTTACATGGCTTGCTCTGATGGGAGGGGAGGACACCCTTGCCTTCATGAAGACCCAGCCTTCCTCCTAGGCTTTATTCTGGCCCTGCAGCTGCCGCCTGCCATATAGGCTCACTTCCAACCCACTTAACTAATATTTGCTGAGTGTAGGTCAGAGAGTCCTCAAAGTTACCACTGGGGAGTGGGAGAAAGGTGGGCCTGTTAACTATAAGCGGAAGGTTAGGACGTGGAGCTGATTTAAGGGAAGTCATGGGCTACTTTCTGAGAGTGTGTTATGCAGAACACTAGTTTTACAGAATATTCATAGGTGCTGTGTGCAAAAATTGTTTCCTGGGATAAATAACTATTTTAAATGCTAGATGAAATAAAGTTAACATTTTGCCTTACTTTATGAGAACTCTGAATCTGTATTATTATTCACCAAGATTCTCTGAAAGGGAATTATACGGTCAACCACACACTCCTTTGTTCTAAACCAGGAAATCCTCGTTCAGAAGCATCTCAGGGGCTGAGTGTTGAGTCAGATACACCAGGGAAATACCGCCTCTAAGTTCTTTGTAGAACTTTATAGCAGTGGCTCCCAAAGAGGAGGTCATAGATGGTGCTGGTCCGAGGCAAAGGTATGAATCTACAGCAGTGATTCTCAACCTGTTTCATCTCATGGCTCACATAAACTAATTACTAAAATTCTGTGGCACCCCAAAAAATTTATTTTGTTGATCTGACAAAAAAAAAGGGGGGGTATAATTTTGATTCATTCACACAGGACAGCTATTGTAGTGTTGGCTCTTGCCATTTTTTTATTTGACAGTCTAAGGAAAAGGAAGTGAGTTCCCAGGTATTGAATGTTTTAAAAATTCTTGCAGCACACCAGTTGAAAATGGCCAATCTACAGCAATATGGGAAACATAAGAACAATGCAGTATTTTACTGATGTGTGTGTTTTTTCAATTTAAGGGTTGTCTTTAGTTTGAAATTATGTGTTTCCTGTGCTTTTAGTGCTAAAATTTTCCTTTTCAGTGAAATGATGGTGATGGGAGAGATGATCATTTCTCAAATATGTTTATATATGCTTTAAATTAAAAGTTGGCATCTTTATGCCAGTCACTTGGTTTTAGCTTGATTGAATCATTTTTTTAGATTCTTAGATATCATCTATTTCAATCCCAACATTAATAGATGAAGGAAGTGAAGTCCTGAGGATGCTACAAAGAAAATGATAATAATGTGTTTATTATCATTCATACAAACTCTGTGTATATTGGAAACATCCATTCCACACTCAAGGACTTCATGGCACATATGTAGGCACAATGATGCCTTTCATAATACTAACCATAATAAGAAATTGAAAGGTTTGTGCTATCATAAGAAAAGCATGAACAGTTTCATGAATTGGTGGAAAATAAGAACCAGTAGGATGTCATGTGTGCATTTCAGTAGTATTTTGGTTCTAGGCAAATCCAAGACAGTGCATGATTAATTAGAATTAATTGTATTTACTTACACTGTTCTCTTTGTGGCTATTTCCATCTGAACTGGAAAGGAGTGAAAATTAAGCAGAAACCTGAGAATTATTCAAGATCACAGCAAAAACTTTCCATTAATGTTTCAGATCACTCCCATTTATAAAATAACCCTAAAGTTAGTTCATTTCTCTACATGAAAGTTTCTTCACCTAAAAAAAAAAAAAAAAATGAAAGGATTGAACTAATTTTTTCTGAAGTCCTTCCAGCTATAAATGTCAAGATTTCTATAACTTATGTGGAGTTAAACAGTAAATAAGGGCCACATTAATTAGTGTCTATATTACCTAAATTTTCTCCCCTTTTCGAAAGTGATTTATAGATTATCAAAGTGAAATTATGCTTAAGGCTAGTCTTATATCTCTCTGAAAGTCATCAAGAAGAAGGAAAAAACATTTTCAAATAATGAACAAATTGCACTTATATATTACTGTTATCCGTGGAAATGGAGTTCTTGGTGTCCTGGGAGGAAAATAATTTCCTGAGGCCTCCATGGAAGGATGGGCTTTCGTGGAAAGCTTTATTGATAATGTAAAATTAAGGGGATTTCCCTCCAATCCCATTCCCATCCATGGAAAAAGTCCATTCTTGTCTTCAGCAGGGCCAGAATAAAGGCCACTGCCCAGAATTTCTGTTCCATATTAAAGTCCAGTCCAGTATCTGGTGAGTTCACCTTGTGTTCCCAGCTGCAGTCCATTGTGTGTGGGGTCCGCACAGCCATGGCCAGGTGGCTGCTTAAGGCCACATGACTATGGAGAGAGAACAGGCGAGCCCACGGATGAGTGCAGGTCACGAAGCAAGAGAGAGCAAGATGAAACAGGTTCCTTTGTCTGGAGCTTTAACCAGGAGCTTAACCAATTAACTTTTCAAGATTTTGCATGCTTCTCATGGGGTTCACCCCCTAGCTAATCCATTGTCCCCCAGGCTAGACTGACAGGCAAGTACCTTCCCTACATCGCCCCGACTTCTCTGCACGTGGGCCGATCCCCCCTTTGATCCATGCCTTCCCCCAGTGATCTGCAAGGAGCAGACCGGTGCTTCCCTGGGGAGCGTGAAGCTGTAGCTTCCTGGTGAAGTGGCCCATGTGACAGTGTTTATAACGTCTGGCTTCCCTTTGCTTTCTTTCCTTTATTAATATTAACCAGCCAATTATGACAATAACATTATTACTATTTTTTTCAAACTTAAATATTTATTGAGTACATACTCTAAGATAGGATGTCAACTTATTAAAGCTGTCCACCCAAGGCTTGGCACTTGGTGCTTGGCACAGCCCAAGATCACTTTTCATTTAATGACCACCTAATCATAATTCCCTGGAAGCTTATTGATAATGAACATTCCTGGGTGCCCACTCTTTAGAGATTCAGGTTTAACCGAGCTGGGTTGGAGCTCAGGAATCTGCATTTTGAATAAGCTCCTCAGGGATTCTTATGTACACTTACATTTAGAAACCACTTTCCCTAAGAGACAAATCACTGTGCTGGGAGCATGGTACTTGCAAATGCCAAACAATAAATAGTAGAAGAGGGTCAGAGATAAGATCAGAGTAAAGAGGATTAATATCACTAGGGTTCAGATAGTCCCTCTCACTTTATTCTAGCCAGTGGCAAGGAATTAGCTTCTCTTTTTCACCCCTTGTCTTTTCTGAAAGGTCAACAAACTTTCCACTTAGAGAATCCTCTTCCTGAAAGTAGTTTCAAAGTCATTGTGGGGGCGGAAATTGAGGGAAGCAATAGAGGTTGTGGATTAATTGGAGAAGCACTCGCCTTAATTTGTTTTCTCAAAAAATATATGGAGTTTCAGGAAACTAAGGTGATAGTGTAATCTATCCAGGTGAATTTAAATGTCATAACTGAAAGTTCAGGGGTGGTGGTGCATGGGCAGACTAAATAGCCATCTCAGGTGGTGAATAAAGACAATTTAAATTTGTTAAAAGGGGATGGAGATATCCAAAGGGAAGGGCTACACAGCACTGAGCAAAAGGGCATTGGGTCCATGATGGCAACAAGAATAAATGGGACAGCGAAACAAGAAAGAGCATCGAAGCAGCAGGAGAGCCGAGGCCTGGCTGCTTTGGCTCCCTGAGAAGTCAGAGAGAGAAGGGGCCTTGGAGACAGGTTCAGGGGCAAGCCTGGGATGAGCTGCGCCTGCCCATGGCTCCTCTGGTTGCAAGTCTCCTGGGGTCCCCTCAGAGGGATGGAGATGGCAAGGGTGTGCTCCCCTGATGGGGAGTGAAGTCCTGGTCCTTTGTCCTGAGCATGTTTATCTCTTTCTTGCAGGCAGGAACCTTAGGGAAGGTCTCATGGGAGGGTCTCAATAGAATATCAGCTTTCCAGGGGTGCTCTTTCAGGGCCATGGTCTCCACTGATTGGCCGGTGCCAGGGCGGGGGGCCATTAGTCAATGCTCCTAGTCCTGAGGCAGCCACGTCACCACTTGTCTGGTTTTGCTGCTTATCTGGACCTGGAGCTGAAATACAACCCAGGCCTAGATGTTATCTTTTTTTTTTTAATTTACCGTTGAGAGTATTACAGAGGCCCCCCATTTCCTCCTCTTACCCCCCTGCACCCATCTCCCACCCCTCCCCAGGCCCCCACCTGTCCATTGTCTGTGTCCATGGGGTGTTCGTATATACTTATAAGTTCTTTGGTTAATCTCTTCCCGCCCTCCTTCCCCCCTTTCCCCTGGAGATCTGTCGGTCTGTTCTGTGCTTCCTTGCCTGTGGTCCTATCTTGTTCCTCTTTAGGGAGGAACACTCAGGGGGTCTAAACTGCATGACCAGTCACATGCTAGGGGAGGAGAGATTACCCCGGGGACAAGGTTCTTATTTTCCCAGTTTGCCCCTTGCTCAGCGTCTGGGGCTTCCTGCCCTGATGAGTCTCTGGACTCGGGTTTCTGTATGTGAGTGTCTGTTCCTGACCCACTTAACAATAAAGTAAGTACATTTCCAACCAAGATGAAGAGCCAGTACACACACGATAATTCAGTGCAATTTAAACATGCACTAGGTTTTGAATAAATACAAGAATTTTAGTATGCTTTCAGACCATGCTTTTTATCTTGCTGCTTCCACTTTTGAGGTTCACTATATTTGCGAATGTTAACTGTCTTTTTCTTTTTTAAATCCAGTCCACTATTGTGTACAAAGCACTGTTTCTGCCCTAAGGCTAAGCATGTTCTAGGTAAACCAATCAATTTTGCCCATAAAGAAAAATCACTAAAATAAAAAGATTCCTAACCTTTTGATGAATTTGGTAGCTGTTTGCTAAATGCTTTTTTTCCCCCCAGTGGCAAAACACCAAGAAGAGAAGCACTCTTACAACTCAGAGGAAAAGCTCCTGGGCCCCAGGGAATCATGTGACTTTGGGGAAGTTTTTTCAAATCCTTGAGTATTGATGGACCATGGCCTCACTTGGTGGTAGCAGTGGTATTTTCAATTAATCTTCCTTGCCAAAGTTGGAGGACACACATATTTAAAATATAAAGTAACTGCTTCTGCAAAGAAAACTGGGAACAAGACACGGTGCTCAGCTTAACTGAGCATCTAACTCAGCAATAGCTCTTGCACAGTGCTGTTCAAAATACCTTGCTTCAATTTTCAGACTCTCAGGCTTATGGAATTGATGGAGTGACTGATTTATTTTGTAGGATGTGAAGTTTCCCACTTGTTATTTCCAGGTTGTGGATGTTATATGACTGAACCTGTTGGTAATGCCTGCTGTTCCAGCCCACCTGTTAAATTAGAGCAGTTCATGAAGAAAGATGAGATATGATGTTGCATTCCGTGAAACGGTGTCTCAGCACAAAGAAATTTTTTTTCTCATCTGTGGAGGGAGAATTTTAAAAAAAAAGACATAGCTGAGATCTTCCAGTTGTTGAAAGTTCAAAAAAATGTTTTACAACTACAGTATCTAACCCACCACAGTTTTTTACTCAAGTCTATTTCCCTCAGCTGAACCTATTCCTAACTTAATAGTGGAATTAAATGCAGAAATTGGATTCAGGTTAGAATCCAGCTTGGCTTAAACCATTTTATTACTTTAAGCAAGAGATACATCGAATTGCAAAATGACAATTGTGGTGACAAAGGTCAGAAGGAATAGAATATTAATTCATTTCTCTTTTCCTTTTTTCAGGTTTTTGACCACACAAACCAACCTTCTCCAAGGTAAGCTACATTACACTCTTCTCCAATTTGTTGGGAAAATCCAGCATAATTTTATTGACTTTGAATACATTATTGCTCCGCGGTGTCCCAAAGTCATGAGAGTAACATTCAAATGGTGCCCAGAATTAGGTTTTTATTGGCAGAGTTAGTGATGAGGGCACCCTCAGAATATGGCTTGATGGCTTGACTAAGCAGGGACTGGACCAGTGAGTGCAAGAGAGACTGAGACTCTTTTTCTTGCTTGATTAGCCCTTTTATGAGACAGCAGACTCTCCGTCTCTGATGTTCAAAGGCAGGGGGTTTCTTTGTGAGCAGCTGTGGCAGGGCTTGCACCTCTGCTAAAGCCTGCCTTGGAAGAATTAACATGCAGAGCGCCCCTCAGCATGGCCCCAGCCCCTCAGCTCGGTCGAGCCTTCCTGTCCGGGTCCAGCAAACAGCCTTCGCCAAGTTGTTTAACTTTCCAGGAGGATCTGTCAGAACCAGCTACGGAGGATGCGTTAATCTCATTAAGGAACACACTGGGAACCCTTTTTTATTTCATTAGAAAATCAGGATGCATTTGATGTGCACCATCTGGTTTGTGAATACAGGAATAAGTTGTTCAAAAGGGCACATGTCCAAGTTCTGTTTCATATGCTGGAGAAGGAGAAGCCCACAAGCAGCTCTATTTTTAATGAGAGCAATGCTGAAGCTAATAAGATTGGGGTGGGTTTTCAGTCTGCGCCATTTCTCCTAAACTGCATGTGTTTGCAGTACATTTGGCAGCCTTGTCCTGATTAGAGGCTGGGCTTCCAGTGGAAAAAATTTAAAGTTCTCCATGTGTTAATTGGAAAATAGAAAGAGACATCATTGTAGCAAAGCAGCTGGCTCCTTGGGTATTAATTATGGCTCCATCTATTATAAAGACTAGGATTTTAAAATTATCTCTTATTATTTACTGTTACTTTAAGAAACTGTAAATTAAACTTTACTATGCATTGCATGCTTTGTAAACATGTCTTTGGGATATAATCACATATAATAATCACCTGTTATAAATGATAAGCAGCAACTCAATAGTGAGAAAATACAGATTTACTATTGGTAGTCTAAGTTAGGTCCTTAAAAATATTTCTTTTATTTAAATAAAAATACAGCTCTGGAATGTAGCCATCTCACTATATAGTATATCTCCAACAGGAATGTCTTTGGAGTGGCCGCTTCACAGGAATAATTCCGTCAGCGTCCTACATAATTTTGAAAATCTTATACTGTAGCAAACATGATTTGTGAGGCAATATGATGCTCTCCTTAACCCCTCAGTAATTGGAGGCATCTTCTGTATGAGTTCCACAAGTCCATCTCAGGCTGATGAAGGAAGTATAATTATGCTACAGGCAGTCTCATCTAAGGTAATTACAATTGTCGCCATCAATCCAATTAAAGGGGATAACTGGCTCTACCGAGTCAGAGCCACAGAGCTTTCGCACTAAGTCCAGGCTTTGGGATAGCGGTGGGTGGGATGGAGGATTTCGAGAATTTTCACTTCTCCAAAATAGTGTTGCTTATAAAAATAGATAAGAATGTTGGAGGAAGGGCAGCAGGGAGAGACTGAATATTAGTAGAGGGTTTTGTGTTTTTATTCATTGAGTGATACATTTCTTATTTTTAAGCACAGAAATCAATGTACATTCTCAACACGAAAGCTTCAGGCCACGTGAGGTCTGTACGGAAAGGTGAACCTAGCATCACAGCGTCGTAAGGGTCCCCTGTACGCACCTGGCATCTCATGCTAAGCGCTGCCACCCAGTATTCCTTCAGAGGCCTTGCCTCATGTTCCACGTGCAGGTCCCATACACCGTCTCCTGCCTGCACGCTGTGGAGGAAGCTGACTGGAGCAACGCCTCCCTTGCACTGGCTTATGTGGGGTCAGTGTGGGTGACAATATGAATTATCACTAAGAATTAAAGAGGTTCACCTTTGGTCCATACCAGAATATAAGCCTTGGATACAGGACCCAGAGAACAAGAATTTAGAGTGATGTCGCTCACTGTGACTAAGATTTAGAAAAGCCCAAGAGAGATTGTATACGCCTGTGTTGGATGACGTGCTGTGTGAAGATACTGGTGTTTTCTTCATGGTTTCTCACATGTGAAGTCCTATAGCAGGCAAATGTAGTCAAGGGGTTGGAGGGGAGCATTTGTTATCTAATATCAATGGCTCCTTTAGTCACAGTGGGTGGCATCGGTATTTCACACTCGGAATTTCTACTCTCTATCTGGACTCTTCCACCCGCCTTGATCATTTCCTTCCCACACATCTTCATGCTCTCCCACGACTGCCCCAACTCATTGCCACTCTTAGATGTGTGTCTTCTTTGTCGTAGACAAATAAACTTTAAGTTCTAAAGCTTCCAGTCCTGCTTTAGAACTTACCTCTTCCAGGAAAACAGTTCACAGACGTGGAGGAGGGGGCGGAGGAAGGACGTGGAGGAGAGCAGGGCTGTGTTATATTCCACTACTGGCCAGCTCTGTGATACTCAACAAGTCAACAGAGCTCGCTGAGTCCCAGTTTGCTCATCTGTAAAATGAAGTTAACATCTGTCCAGCCAGATGCCTTATAACAAGTATCTCAAACAAAATTACGAATGTGGAAGATGTCCTTCATAAATATGAAATTCCATTCCATACGAGGGATTATATATACATATATTTATTATCATTAAGCCCATCTACTCTGGTCATCTCATTCTGTCGAGTCCCCAGTCCTTGCAATTTAAATGGTCCTTCTTAACATGCCCTACTTTTATCCCTTGGGTTAATGTTTCTGCACTTTCTATGTCCAGCTGAGTGTTTAAGAAACCTGAAGACTGGCACCATGTTGCTGACTTCTTTTCTGTTTTTCCTAACATTTAATTCATTCCCTGACCTCCTGGGATAGGATGACTTGTTAAACATTGTATAGTGTTCGCTCTCTCTTTAGTTTTTCTCTAACCATTGTAAGCCTCTGGCCCAGCTTGGGCCTGAAGAAAACATGCTGCGGTATCGGACAATAAGCATATGAGTGACTAGGGTCGGAACTGTAGGCGAGAGGGTGGCAGGACTTGGAACTTCCATGCTCTCTCCAGGGGCACCACCCTCCAAGCACGTCGATGTTCTCACCAAGGTGGAAGCGGCTCAAAACCTGTCCTTTATGGAGGTTTCCTTTAGTAGGCATGATTGATTAAATCATCAGCCTTTGGTGTTTAACTAAATCACCAGCCCCTCTCCCCTTTTTAGAGGATTCAGGGGTGGAGCTGAAAGTTTTAAGCTTCTAATGAGACTTGTTCTTTTTGGTGACCAGCCCCTATCCTGAAACTATCTAGGGGCTGCCACGAATCACCTCATTATAATAAAATACATTTCTATCACCCTTATCAGGAAATTTCAAGGGTTTTAGGAGCTCTGTATCAGAAACCAGGGACAAAACCCAATTAACATTTATGAGCTAGCCTCAGAAGTGGCATACCGTGACTTCTGCAGTATTCTGTTGGTCACACAGACCCATTCTGATACAGTGTGGAGGGGAACCACACAAGGGCATGACTACCAAGAAGCAGGGGTCCCTGGAGGCTGGCTACACATCTGCTGTGATTTTTCTTCTTTTATCTACAGTTGTTTCAAGGAAATCTGGCATCCCCTTGACTGTGGCTTGTGTATGATCAAGAATATGATTTCTTGGTTAGATGATGACATCGTATCTATTTATATTACTAACCCCCTGGTGGCCCTTAACATATGAGCTGTTGAAATGAAAGCCTGCTCATGATCCTAGCTGGAATTCTCAAGGCCTAATGATGGGCCATGTTTCCAACTCAAATTTCTACAAGTGGCCTCTGGCAATGGAGAGATCACACGGCACAAACCATGGGATCTGGACTCTAGTATTGTTCTTGCTGCTGAGTTGTCCCATGAGCTCAGTTTTCTCATCTCTAGTCTCTAAAATATGAAAGTCAAGAGAGATGATCTGCATTGCACCTTCTGGTCCTAAAATGTTCACAATTCTAGGAAGGCTCAAAGAAAATTGCTTAAATCAAGTGATAAGGATCATGTCAGATGTTTTTGGTGAAGATGCGGCCAAGCGCCTTGAGATATGTTTAATTGATTTGGAGACAGTAAGAGCTTATATTTCTTTTTTTTAAAGTATATTAAAATTACAGTGGTCCCTCGGTTTTCTAATGTAATCTGTTCCGGAAGACCGTTCGAATTCTGAAATGTTCGAAAACAGAGGGAGCCACAGCCGACGGGTAGGCCTCAGGATCCTGCCCTCAGCGGAAGCCGTGGGGCACTTTCGACTTCCGAGGCGTGTTCGAAAACTGAAGCATTTACCTCTGGGTTTATGCCATTCATAAACTGAAATGTTCGTAAATGGAGATGTTTGAAAACCAAGGTACCACTGTATATGACTCCTCAGTCAGTCACCACGTACTCTAATTAATGCTCAAAATAATATCTCTGGCACTACATTTTGGAGTTGATGTGAATAGATCACAGATCATTTAACAAAAATGATAAAGTTTCTACTCACTCAAATTATATGTAGAGACACCGAGACCGAGATAGATTAAGAGACTATCTTATGGTTACAAAGCAAGTTAGGGACAGCAGATTTCAGTCCAGAACTCCTCAGTGCTTGTCCGTTTCCACATGTCTACTATACCTACCAGCTGGTGTATTTTTCCTCTGCTACCATAAGTAATTATCTACTTATCTTTTATTTACAACAAATAAATACACATGTCAAGGAGCAGAGTATTACTGATTTCAAGGAGAAAGTGCCAATGTGTTTAAGAAAATGTTTTTATTGAATAGTACTGAATTAAGATACAGTTTTCTGAATTTATGCACCCCTATGTTCATAGCAGTGCAATTTACAATAGCTAAAATCTGGAAACAGCCCAAGTGCCATCAGTAGATGAGTGGATAAAAAAGCTGTGGTACATTTACACCATGGAATACTATGTAGCCATTAAAAAAGAAGGATCTCTTACCCTTTGGGACAGCATGGATGGAACTGGAGAGTTTTATGCTAAGTGAAATAAGCCAGTCAGAGAAAGACAAGTATCACAGGATCTCATTCATATGTGGAATATAGTGAACAAAATAAACCAATGAACAAAATAGATCCAGAGACATGGAACAGACTGAGGGATCTCAGAGGGAAGGTAGGGAGGGGGGAGATTAATCAAAGAACTTACATGTATATGTGCATAACCCATGGACGCAGACATTAGTAAGGGGAAGACCTGGGGGGGGGGGGATCTGGGGTGGAGGGGATCCATTGGCGGGGAAGAAGAGGAACATCTGTAATACTTTAATTTTTTTAAAAGATACAGTTTTCTATTTTGTTAATATTGCAAATGAGAAGCCCTGTTTTAATGAGAAGAAGCTGTTTTGGCTTATAGCTTATTTGCCTTGACATATCTGGTATTGGTAAGTCATGGGAAGGGGCTCACTGGCATTGCTCTGAGGAGAAGCTGGTGGTTGATGAGTGTTGCTTCTGCAGACAGACAGGAGGCCTAGGGAGGAGCTGCCAGACTTGTGCTGGGCCCTGCTAAACGTTCCTCTGGCCACTTTGTTTTTCTGTCTCTTCTCTTTATCCATTTCTTATCCTTTTTGGGGCTCTTTGTACTGTCTGTGACATACGTGAGGTCATAATTTGGCCTCAGAGAGTGTAGTATGTTCCCTGCTCTCAAGATTATTATTCAAAACTTTTCCAGCTTGTATGTAAACAGAGACTGTTCTTATTGCAGTCAAGATAATAGGGCTGTAGAATGGCTCATTTCTATGCCAAGTGGGCGTGGACTTGGATTCTCTGCCATTTCCTTAAAGGGACTTCATGGTAATTTATTTACTTAGATGATTTTAAAAGTATAAAAGTCTTTAATCCAATCTTTTATTGATTCATAAACTCCTCTCCGCTAGGCTTGATCACTAGAAATTACCTTTCCTATCTTAATCTCAATGACCTGTTAATGACTAAGAACTAGGCTGATTAACATATACCAGGGCTGGTTTTACTCACAGGGGAGTTTTTGTCTGTAGAGTTCAACAATAGAATAAGAACTCTCTCCCTACCTCTTTGGACAAACATCAAATAACCTCCTATATTTGGCCATGAACGCACTATATATTATTTTTACCTATAAGTATATATGATTTACAAGTTATGGGTGTATAACTTTTATATAAGATTTTCTCTGGATCCACATTCAACAAAATATCTCAATCTCCTCCTTCCCCAAAATCAATATTTCACGTAGTTGACATATATATATATCAGGTGTGTTTTGGGCACAACTAAATGAACATCTGTATGTAGAATCCTGTTCCCTTTGCATTGTATTGTAATATCCCTAATGACTTCCTAAAGGAAAAACTATATATTGGATGAAAATAATCACAAAACACTTCCTCCTGGGACTATTACAGTGCACTCTGCTATCGTTTAGTCTGTATTCATATATATTAGTCCAGTTATTCTGTATTCATATATTTTACCCTAATTAAGGACTTGATGTGTTCTTCATATCAAGTCATTGAACTCACCCAAACACTAAATGCAATAGTTTAAAATTACATCGTGAATTTTCACTGACTTCAGACTTGAGATGTTTAAGTGGCCAAACTACTTATTCTGATGATTCTGATTGTGTAACAAAGAGAACACTGGAGTAGCCGCAAGAGTACTGACCATGTCTTATGCATTTTTATTATCTACATGGTCCCTCACATACAGTTTAAAAAATAAAACTTTAAATAAACAATATAAGAAGGTATAGAGGGAAGGAAGGTGAGTGTATACCATACTCCAGCAGGAAAAACTATGTTAAGATCTATATTTTGAGCAGAATTGACTAATCGTTAGCATCCTGCGTCTGTGCATACAGATCTTGGTATAAAATACAAATGGGTTCATCAGTTTAAGAACAGAAAACAGAAGCCCTTTTCAGAGGCCATTTTATCAATATCTCCCTGTTTGGGTATGCAGTAGCTTAGCTGCCCCTCTGTTGAGGATCGACTCCCTTAACCATTTGAAGGCACATGTGCATGTTTTAATTGACCCCAAAAGGGATCTCTGAAGTTCACTGCTTCTAAAACATTTAAAATTGAAGTCTTTCTGCACTTAAATGACTTAGGTAAATCATGGGACTTAGGAACACCTATCACCCAGCTAACCTAGCTGCATCCCCTACCTACTCTGGCAGGAACTCCAGTACTCTGTCAGTTTTCCTCTCCCCAAGCCCTGGGACCCTCCAGGTGGTCTCACCTGCGCTCAGGCGCAACTTTCACAGCACACGTATTTACGTGAGCTCCACCAGGGGTGGCACACCCTCGCACTGTGGAGCACTGCCTCTCCTCTTTCGATGGCCCCACTGCTTTCTGCAGTCCCCGCCAGGCACTGTACATGTGCTGTGTTCTGCCTGATGGCCTTGTCTTTCTTGCTGCCTTATCCGGCCTGGTTATAATCTCCTGGTGGTTGCTTTGAAAATATACAGGCTGTCCCGTAGCCTTCAAAAGAGTAAGGATGATGGATTTCTTCCGTGGTTAAAGCGGAGTCCTAAAGAAGCATTGCTTGAATCCCACTGAGTCATATAGTTTAGGTGCTTTCAGATTTTGCTGGTAACCCTCTCTTCCCCCAGGACCTGGCCATGTTTCCAAGGTACTGGGTCAGAGGCTGATTCAAGTCATAGACAGGATGTCATAAGCAGACTCTCTGCTCCTCACCAGCACTTAAGAATTTTACATGAGCAAGAGCATCTCAACTGAGTCTCTCCTCCCCTGGGACAGCTTCTTTCCAGAAAAAGACAATCCCACTGCCTGCCCCCGACCGTACCCCTGCCAGACTTCTATTGCACCACCATGTAAGTTCAACACACATTCCAACAGTGGATTCGCCTTTAACGACATCCCCCCACCCCTAAGAAAATGGTTGCATTCTATTTGAATAAACTTTTCTTATATATTTTACTGCATGTGTGATAAAAATTTGCAGGCATGTCTGAACCTTAGCAATGAACGACAACAGGCTGAGGCTCAAGCTACAATCCCACCACAATGCACATTTATAGTTCCTTTCCCTTTTGAAGAAATACTTTTCCATAATCTTCTTCCTTTCTAGATATATTATCTTCTGCGCTCATAGTATAATAATTTATGCTTGGTACCATTTTTCTTCTAAACTCTTAATAGCAATACTCTGTGCTGAAATGTTAAAGAAGACATTTTCTCAGCACTTCCTTAATTTTCTACTGCTAAAGAATCTAGTTAATAAACTATGGAAATGCCCAATATGATTGTTTCCAATGTACAGAGAAGAATGAAGGAGAGCGGGACAGGCAGAGAAAACAGATGCTTATGTAGCTCACTTCAAAGTGGATTAAGCTATTTAAGGAGTGACTTTATGTTATAGGGCAGTTAAAACTATTTTAAAACGGCTAGATGTGTTCAGAACATATGTCTTCATATGGCAAATGGCACACAGATGACTGAAGCTGTGTCGTCGTTCCTAATGCCTGCAGCACTGAGCGAAAGCACGTGAAACGCCACCGTAACGGAAACAACAGCAAAGGCACCTGCGTCAGGCAGCATGTGATTGATTAGTTTACCCACCCGACCTTCCTACACACGCACACACACAGAGTCTAGGACTTTACCTCAGAATGTAAAATATACTATAGTCTTTGTGCTTTTCTACATTTCAGCTGCAAGATATCTTGCCTTTTTTTTTTATATCCTAAATATCTAGCAGTAAAGACATTGGCCAAATCTCCAGGCTCACGGTGACTAAGACAGAACTTTCTACTGAGAAAATAAGCATTTTTGAAAATGAGATGCATACACAATGCAGTTGTCCCTTGGCTACCTGAACAGAAGAAGTTCAGTGTGTTTCTTCCTTCAAGGCAAAGTTAACACAATAAATTTTTGCATTGAGAAAACTGGTGTGGTCAAAAAGCGCTTGTTCAAAATAATTCCAGGAGGGAAGAAGCTTGTAGACACCTTGTGCTCGTTTTCATGGATATTACCTATTTTCTCTAATTTCCTGGCTCTTTGCTATTGTTTCTCACTGTCTCCAGCAGCCCTGAAGCCCTTCTCACTTGCCCCTTGCATTGTGCCTGGGTTTGGAAACTCCTGGTTGGCATCTGCCAGAGAGCAGGGGCCCCAGAAGCTTTTGTATGGATCAAGGGCATGGACTTCAGCACTCAGGCTCTTATGAAGACTGTTTTGACAATGTAAAGGCCTTTTTTTCACTTTTTATTGCATTTATTAGGGTGACACTGGTTAACAAAATTATACAGGTTTCAGGTGCACAATTCCACAACACATCACCTGTACTCTGTATTGTGTGTTCACCACCCCAAGTCAAGTCTCTTTCCATCACCATTTATCCCCCTTTACAGTCTTCCATCCCCCCCCCCCCCCCCGCAATCAGCACACTGTTGTCTGTGTCCACGAGTTTTTTCTCTATTTTCCTTTTGAGCAAAGACCTTTTCTTTGCTTATATTTTTTACTTTGAAAAGTTTTATTCTGGGTAATTGAGCTTGACAAATAAGTGGGTTTTTGTAAGTGAAGTGCTATCAAACCTTTGTTCTCTTGGCAATTTGCTACAATCGGAAAGTTTTCTGACTGCTTCTCTAGATCTTGAAGTTATTAAAAACCTCAACAACACTAACATAGAGTGTACAATGGTTTAGAACGGATGTCAATGTATTTATGAGAAGCATAGATAATGTTGTTTCATGGCAGTGAGTTTTAAGCTATATGGAGTGTAAAACTACAGATTATTTCTTTGTTAATTATATCTGAAAGAAAGTCTAAAATCTAAAGAACTTTAAAAATGTACATTTACATAACAGAGCTAAATAACTGCTACAAACACAGCATTGAGAGATACCTACCCCCAGCTCCCTTCCTCGCAGACAAACATTTGCTAAATAAACAGATTTCATCTCAACCCACTGTTTTAACCCTTCAGTTGTTGGGGGGGAGTCTTTAAACTGCATTTTTCCTTTATTAGGAAACATCTTAAGTCTGTCCTGTATTTCTAGCTTAGCACTCTGTAATTAATATGTCCTTCATTCATCATCACATATTAATGAGCTCATCTGTGTGACAGGTGCCCTTCCAAATGTTGGGGATACAGCAGCTAACAAGACAGAGAAAGTCTCTCTCTGGTGCTTCAAATTCTATTGGAGGAAGATGGAAAAAATACATTTATAATACAAAAATACTAGGTAGCACTCGGTTTGGGGTCAGATACTAAGAGGGTAACATGTGGCCTTTGTCATCATGGTGCTTACAGGGTAGATTGTAAATAAAGAAGATGTTTATAAACCCAGTATATCTGGACCTTTGAGAGTCTCCCCCAAAGTTTATTTAAAATTAATGTTATTATTTGGGGGGATATTTGAACTTAGTACAATTAGTATTAGGTGGCAGTTAAGCTCTTTCATATCCAGTTTTAATCCTTGAAAATGTCAGCTAGTTTGGGGGTGGGGGCTGGAAAGGCCCTTTTACAGAAACCTAAACAGAATGCGACAAAACAAAAAACAAAGATTGAGTGGAGTAGAAAGGAACGCAGAGAACTCTGCTCCTCACTTGGCTGCAGAGAGTGTCCCCAGCCGCTTCCTGGCCCGTTCTGGTTGGTCAAGAAGCACCTCCCGCAGCGGACGCGGGAGTCTCCCCGCCTGCAGTCGCGCAGGCCAACCCGAACCGCTGGACAGCCAGATGGGTCGGCACTGCTACGGCTGGTCGGTTTGTCCTACCAAGTGCCGAATCCCTCTTCTGAGTCCACAAGCCTGATTTAAGTGTTTTGTAGCTCAAATCTTTCTTTCTCTTCGGCCTCCAGATCTCCTCTGAGAGCAGGGTTCCCTGTCTAAAGTTACTTGGATCCTGAATGAGCCAGAGACCCAAACAGATGGGCCCCCCCTCCGTGTCGCCCCGCCTCCTACACATCTGTCTGCACAGTCCTCCCAGTCTTCCTAAGTGTCCACTGCCCAGTGTGGTCGCTGCGAGCGCCCTGCGAGTTTCCACCTGGGATCTGTGTGGGTCTGGGAGCTGGCACAGGGCAGGACGCACAGGAATGGAGTGCAAGGCTCAGGAGTCAGAGCTCCCCATGTTTAAATTCAGACTCTGCCATTTGGGATGTGCAACCTTAAGTTACTTCATCTTTGGAGCCTCTATCTTCTTGTATGTAAAATGGATTAATAATGGTACGTATGTTATAGCTAACCTAATGATGAAATGAGATAAATGATGAAATTTTTGAGAAAAATATGTCACATAGGTTGTGTAAACATAGAGTGCATTTACACTCATTTGAGAGAATGCCTTAGTCTAAGACATTTAAATCCAGGCTGCACAGTGTTCCTGGAGAACCCAGAGCACTACCACAAAGCATTAGATTTTCTTTTTTTGCCATTGTTTGCCAATATTGGCCATTGTTTTTAATATTTGCTCAATATTCAACATATACTTTTTTCAAGGCCCTGGTATATGTCAGTCATGACCTATTAAGAGTAAACCTGAAATGACTGGACTTCAGGGTGAATCCCAGGTCATTCTGGGAAAGTTTCCTTCAGCCCAGTACATGCCAACCATCATGACTCCCCATATGATGGCTTCTTCATAGTTTCCTGTGTTCTTACCTATAAAATTAAGACTTCATTTATGTACACACAAACTTAAGGTTTTTTTTTAAAATGTCTGCTCATGTGCTTATTTTACAAAAATGAGGAAGCTTTAGGGTTTCTTTTTCACCTATTCCAAAAAATATTTTTATTCCAGAGAACAAATAAGGAAGACCCAAAGGATATGAATTCTATTATATTTGAATAGTTAGTTCCAGGATCTTTTATTATCACATCAATCCAAATGGCAATAATAAAGGGAAAAGAAAGTATGCCACACGTAAGAGAGAATTTCTGTTTTATTTAACACTCATGCAAGGACTGCACAGAAATGTTCTCTTTGTGAAAGCATTTGTATTAATAACAAAAATATGAAAACCACTTCAGACGGATTGTTAAAAATTGGAAATGGACATGAGCTTTGCATTTTCAGGCAAAATATATATATCATGCACTAGTCAATTGCTGAAAATTATTCTTCTGAACACCTGGTAAACTCCTAACCCATGTCAAGGCCCAATTCAGATATTCATTTTCTACCTCCTCCCTGAATCCTTCCTGTAGATTAGCTATATCCATTCGGGGTAGTTTTGGGCCTCTGTGCACACTTGAGTATGATTAAGTCATATTTGAATTGGTCATTTATTGACCTCTTACTACTCTCTTTCAACTGTCCTCAAATATCTAGACCTAAACTTAAAAAAAAAAAATCTCTATTTCCAGTGCCCGCCTTGGCGGTGGCACAATGTAGGTGCTTAAAAGAAGAGTGTGTGGATTGTTGACTTCATGCCATTGCTCACTAGAGAGCTGAGCCTGAAGACAAAACTACAGGTGAGCCTGGAGAGGGTGCTGTTTAATTGTGTAGATATTTATGTAGGTGAAGGATGCATGCACGAGAGGTTTGGGTTTTACAGTTTGGATGTGTTCTTTTTGTGTGCTGGAACGCCTGGTATCCAAGGTGGAAAGGTATATGTTAAAAATAAAAGACTGGTGACAAATGTACACCTTTCTTTTTTAACTCCCTGCTCCCTTCCCCCTTTATGGAATTCAAACCACAGCCTTCCCATCTTCTCTCAACAGTTCTATGACTTTCAGGCAGCACTGCCCATGTGCTGAGAGGTATTTCAGACTCCCTCAGCTGCTTTAGCTCAGCTGCTAAGAAACAGCTGGTTTTGGCATACATGCTTTTAACACCTGAATTCCTAGTCACATATTAGCCCAGGGCCAAGACTTGCAGCAGCAAACTGAGCTCCCAGGCGTGAACATTAGCAGGCCTGAGCCTTCTATCGGCTCAACAGTGAGTCACCTGCCAAAGTCTTCAGCTCCACCTTGATCTCATTGTTAGTTGAGTTCAGAATTTCTCTCAGAAGCTGGAGCTTATTACTGCTTCTTCAAGGTCTCCTCCAAGGTTATTAGAGTCTGTAGGAGAGAATAAATTCATCCTTCAGACTCCAGGCTGTTGCTTGAAGGTTTGTAAGAAACTGGCTGAGAAAATCACAGTTAGTAGTTGATTATGGGATAATGTAAGGTCTCGGGTTTGATTCCTGGTCAGGACACATACCCAGGTTGTAGGTTCCATCCCCGGTCAGAGTGTGTGCAGGAGAGGGGAAAGGAGAGGGGAAGAAAGAGAAAAACATTGATCAGTTGCCTCCTGCACACAGGTGAGAATTTTTTAAAAAGGAAAAATAGTTGCTAATGGGACAAAGTTTTGCCATGTTGAGTGATGAAATTCTCCCTCTCTGTTGTCTCTTTAGAAGGGGTCAGTAAAAATTTATATTATTTTGAATGTGACACAGTAATACAGGGATGGGGAACGTCAAGCCTACAGGCTGTATACAGCCTGCAAAATCATTTGGTCTCGCCCTACCAAGGCGACTGCAGGCAGGACTCGAAATTCAATAAATCTAGGAGCTTTTGTCATAGCTAATTTTTAAGTTGATAATTTTGTATGGCCCAGGGATGATGTTATAAATAACCAAATGACTTTGGCAGAAAAAAGGTTCCTCACTCCTACTGTAATAGAAATAGGCTTTAAGGAAAGAAGACAGTGACCAAGTTTATATGTTTGGTTTAGTTTGGTCTGGTTTGGTCTCTTTGTACTTTTTCCACTTTAAAACATAAAGAAATAGTATTGTAGAACATTTTCTCTTTCTTTAAGATGCATATAGCACAGTGTCTAAACATACCTGCAGAGTTAAGTTACTTGGTTTATATTCAAGATTTGCTGACCTAGAGTAAATTACCTTGGGCAAGACTCAGTTTTTCACCTATAAAATGGGATGGTACCTAACTGTTAGGGCTAAAGTAGGGATTAACTGAGTGAATCTATATGGGCACTTAGAACAGTGCCTGGCACAAAGTACAGGCTAGAAACTGTATAACCTTAGGTACTCTTAACATCTCCCTCTCATTGGAGTTTATTTCCTCCTATTGAGATTTCATTAGGCATCCATTTGGTATGGTCCTGATAAGATGTCTCTTCTAATTCCTGTCTGTTCTTCCTTAATTGAGTTGTATCTCAAGGTTAATGCATCTTCATCGATTTATCCCCATAAAGGTGGAAGACAGTTCAGAGAATATCCAAATGGGGAGAAGCAATTTTGGCCCAGTCTGGCTTGCTGGGTGACCTAACCTCTCTAGGCTTCAATGCCCTATCTGTCTGTAAGTTGGGGGTAACACCACTGGTCCTCTTTCAGTGCTTAGATTGCTAACTAACAAGGAGCATAGCAATTTGTAGATGTATAGAGTCAACAGGTACTTAGTAATTGAAATAAGGCTGTCCTGAAAGACAAGCCCATTTGTTTGAAAAGCAATCCAATCCAAGAAGAGGGGCTAGGATCCTGACCTGGGCAAGCAGACCTCCGACCCAGGTTCTGAAAGGACTGCCAGGTGAAACAGAGGAGGCTGGACAGCAAACCAATTGGCTGGTGCTATGGAAACACTTTCAGAGGAGACTTGCCTGTGGCTATGTCTACACAAGCCTCTGGAAAATAAAACATTCAATCAATGACTTGTATTGTCCACTTGACTCTTCAGCCGATCAATATGGCTGATCTTGTCACTGAATTAATTGGGTCTCTTTTCTGTGATGCAGCTATAGGGATTTGGGATGTTTTTCCTATTATAGAAATAGTAGAGTTAATCTCCGCTCTGTATTTAGCTTCACGTTTGACCTTCGCCACCTCTCTGTGTTGGAAAGGCTAGAAAGAGTAAGGGGACTGAATGAGAATAATCTCAAAAGTAAGTGTGCGGTGCAGCCAGAGGGGAAAGACTGCTGGGAAAGAGAAGAACTTCCTGGGTAACTGAACACCCGTATGCTGAGGGTAAATGTCAGTTTCTTCATCTGAAAATGTGGAGCACTAGTAACTTTCTTTAGGGTTGGTTTGAAGATCGAAAGAGATGATATATGTGAGCGTGCCTTATAAATAATAGTCTGATATAATAGAACTAACTCTTTCCATTCGGGTCCCTTCCTGGATGCAGGTAAAGGTGGCAGGTCTGGAGTTGGACCTGGGGCCAGAAGAGCTGTGAGCTGGTGCCCTAGTGAGTAAAGGTGGATCAAGGGGGAAGTCAGTAGATAACACGCTGCAGGACTCAGCCACAGGCACCTTTGTAGGCCAGGTGCTTTCCAAGGCACTGAAACTCTGGCAAAAGCAGCCAGACCACTAAAGGAAGATTTATATGAGTCATCATTTAGGCTAGACAGACACTACTTCCCTGTCTCTAGTGCCTTCCCTCCTGGTTATCCCCAATTCTGCCCTTCAGAGGGAATTAAGCTACGAACTCAATGAGCATGTTGGGTGGGTGGTAGAGGAGAGCCTTGCGTCTATCCGCAAACCTTTAATGAAAGCTATATGCCAGAGGGTGGGATTGTTTGAACCCATGGATAAGGCATGCTTATATATGCAGTGAAGGGGGTGTGGCATCAGGTGAGAAGTTACACATGGTCAGTGGGATCTGCAGGACCAGAGTCCATGTAAGAGGAAGTGTTCCTTGGACTTGGACAAAGTACAAGGTAGTGAGTTCTAACCAAGCTGACTCATTTTCTTCATAGAGGTGCTCCTTGACACATGGCCCATAGACCAGCAGTATCAACAAGATCTGTGGACTTATTAGGAATATAGAATTCAGGCCCCCAGGCCTTTTGAATCAACATTTTTGGAGGCGAGGCCCAGGAAGCTGTCTTGCTGATTTGGATGCTCACTAATGTCTGAGAAACTAGCTTAAAAGACTGCTCTTTAGTCTGAATTTGGGGCATTAAAATGCCTTTTTAAAAATAAAGTGATAAAAGTAAATGGAGTTTTTGTCTTTGTTTTTTATAACATCTTCACTAGGAAAAATCTAAGATTAGCAACATTACGTCATTTTTGTTGGCCTGGGAAATTCAAAGTCAAGGACACAGATTTCTTTTGAGGACCTTCCAAACCCAGATTTTATTATTTTAATTTACTTTCTCTCCCCATTCATGTTACATCTGCTAATTAATACAGGATGTGAGTGAGGGAACAATATGTCTTAGAAAAGGGGTGACCGTGAAGTTAGCAGTGTAAAATGTGGCACCCACATCTGAACTTAACACTCGAGACATGGTTCTAGCAGGTCTCAGCCCTGCGACACGACACTCTCATTTCCTTTGCCTGAACACTAAGCGTCTGTTAATGCAGTAGAAGACTGCACTAACGTCCTAAATAGCAATCTCACAAGGCTTATGCCTAATGCGTGCCCAACCTGGGCATGTGCAGGTGGTGTTTTGAGCCCTCTAACTGCGTGTTTCCTTTTGCCAAGGCTCTAGCCCTGTCGTGTGGGTGTGCTAGAGAGGGCGGGCCCACGAGGGGAGGAGGCGGGGCGCCTGGCTGGGGGGCGAGAGCACCTGCTTCACACAGGAGCACTCTGCCCACTTCGTTCTCGGTATCAAGGCCACGGAGACTCTTACTTTCAGGGCACAGGGGAAGAATAACTAATATTGAAAGTTTAAAAATTAAGATGAACATGCCGCCTCTGGTTACTTATTGATTCAGTCCTGGGTTATTTTTAAGACCGAAGCAGCCAGCTGTGCTGATGTTCCGTATCCATCTTCCCTCTTTCAGCGCGCTCTCAGCGCGCCAGGACCTAGCGGGCACTAAAGGTAATAAATTAGGGGGCGGTTGTTGCGGTTGAGTGGTTGTGCTTGCCTTTTTTAAAAAAAAATTATCTTCTGTTTTTCAAATATTAGTTCATTGTGGGCATGTTTTTCACCCGGGGTTTGGAGAGGTTTGGGCTACCCACCCGTTCGTCATGGCACGGGGAAGCTGGGACACACCAAACTCTAATCTGACCCCAGGCTGTATGACTCATGACGAGTCCTTTGAAGAGATCCCCAGCCTGAGTGTCCTGCCACAGGCCATCCTGTGCTCCAGCTCTTAACAGCATAGAGTCCCAAATGTGTGTGACAGGCGGGACCTAAAGGCAGGGGCAGAGGGACTCTGAGCAACACACAGGGTCAAATGAGAAGACACCCATGTGATACACACAACAAGCATACAACTCACATAGATGGAGACCTTATACCCTCGTTAGTTCACTCTCAGTGGTGAGAAAATATCCTAGAAGGAACCCCCCCGTTCCAGTGTAGACGGTGGCATTTTCTCAGACCTGCCCTGGGTGAACGCATGTGCACGCCTGCTCGGGCACCCGCTGCAGCAGGCGAGGATGCCACCAGCTCAGACCTGCAGTGATCACTTGCATCATAGATACTCGTCTCTAACCTTCTGCTAAGCAGAACAAAAGGATCTTCTAATGTCATAAACCACAATCAGGAGGAGAAATAGAAATGTGGGAATTATAAGCTCTACATGTCCTAACTCTTCTCCCAAGACAGAATATTTATTTTAGCTGATTTAGCTAAATACATAAGCCCAGTGAGTCACCAGTAATGACTTGGCAAGGAAGACCAAACCTGTGCAGAGAGCAGCTGTTTTGGATAGAGCCAGTTTGGGGCTGTGGGTGATATCTGGGAGCCCCAGAGAGTCTGAGTTCACAGCCACAGTTTATCTCACTTTACATGCTGCTCTTAGATGCTCCTGGATCTCATCCCACTCCCCCAGCCCCACCTCCTCTGCACAGAGCGTAAAATCAGAAAATTCTGATTCGATGTGGCTCTCAGCTCTATATTTTCCCTTTCTGTGGCTCTAAGGACCTCACTTGACCTTTCTTGGCCTCAGTTTTTCTCCTGTCTATTGGACACAATTTAATCCATTTCACCTTCTTCAGAATATTGTCATGAAGAGCTACCAGGGTAGCACACCTGAAAGCACTTCGCAGGGTGAAAAGTTCATGAAAACTAAGAAGTAATTAGTCTTCAATCAGGACACTTTAACCCCACCCCTAATTTCCAGAGACTGTGAGAGCTAGGAGCCTCTGTCCCCTTGATAGGTGGGGTAGTAACTCAGAGGGTTCTGTTAATGAGCTGGAAGTTCCTAGTGGCACCATGGAGAAGGCTGATTCAACATGACCAAAAACTCACCCCAGAATCATTAGGGTAAATGGCTGGTGGTTGAGGTTATAAATGACTTCCTGACCAAACCTTTTGTGGTAGCTTTAAACCAGTGAGCCTCTCAAATCCATGCAGGGCAAACCAGCCATTGAAAATAAGGGAGAGATTGCCGATTCAGCTACCCTCATTCACAGGAGGTAAGGGTAACCAAAGTTCAGCTTCCTCATGTCCGCCTGAGGCTGAAATTCTGCTTGCTTTCCAAGAGCTTTCCTCTAATGCTGCTTCTGTCCTGAATGTGAAAGAGGAGAGTCTTGGAGCCAGGAAATTCAGCCTATCCCAGCCACTCAGCCCAACTCAGAAACCGCTGGAGATTCAGCCCAAGCCTAGAGAGCTGAGTTTCTCTTTAGTACCATTGGCCTTTTACTGCCTCTCTCCAAGGAAAATCTTCTGGCCCCCAGGAGGTCCTGCGGAAGCAAGCCCTGAAACGAGCGTGTGAATGTGAGCAGTTACTAAAGAGGGGGCCCAGAAGAAACCAGCAAGGGAGGGAGGAAGACAAACGTGGACAGAGAAGTCCAGCGAGTATGTGAGTTCAGGCCAAGTTCCAGCCTGAGGCCATGGGGAACTCTGCAGCATAAATGACACTGTAGGGTTTGTTGCACTGAAGAGTGGGAGCTGGGCTTTCCTAGGCCTGCACGGGTCAATCCTAGGTAAGGTCTCCTGGGGGTTTGTGAATTCCCAGACATTTCTGTCACTCTGCAGAAATGTCTGACCACACCCAGGGCCTTCAGTAGCCCTCGGAGAGCCCTCAGGAGAGAGTGGCAGGTATGGCTCTGAGAAGGACAAGAGCGCAGAGGCTGGGGGAAGGGTGCGTGGGAACAGTAGAGAGGACCCAAGAGGACCTGGGCAGAGCTCAAAGTCCGCTACCCACCACAGTGCCAACTTTTTGTTCCAGAACTACCCTTCTCTTCCCTCCTGTCCTTTTGACAGCTCTCTTTTCAAGTCAAAAAAGAGAGTTCTGTCAAGCCTCATTTCTACCTGTTTGAATGACTTTTTGCTTTACTTGTAGAGTTGTGTTCAAGCTCCATATCAGAGTACTTGAGCCCCTCCCTGACTGGCTGGGCCCGCCTCCTAAGGTTCAGCCCGAGCACTGCCCAGCGTCAACCATATGTGTTCTTTGGGTCTTCTATTATTTTTAGCTAAAATAATTATAATAATCACAACACAATACTTAGCATTTACTGAGTGCTTATTTATGCTAGTAACTAGTTTATGCCCTTACATTAATTTAATCCTCACCATAACCGCATTATGTAGGTAAATTATCATCCTTAAAGATAAGACAACCAAAGGAAAATCATGTTTTCTGATAGCCACATCCTAACTGATATGCCAGCCAACAGAACCATCATTCTTAGGAGTCTACTAGGATGCATCGCCAGGCAAATAATCAGCCACTGCTTAGAAAATGAAGGCTGCTCCTATACAAAGTGTGTACAAAATACAAACAGTATTTTGTGAAGAGTGGGTAGTCCAGCTCAGTTTCATTTTCTCCCATAATAGAGTGGTAGCCATGATCAACAAAGGAGAAGGTACAGATGCGATGTATCTTCTTTCATGTACTCAATAAAACCTTTTCAAGGGCTCATGCCAGGTGATGACAGGGAAATGAGGAACAGACCTATGTCCTGTTTCAGAGTACTTGTAGCCCAGAAGGGAAGGGAAAACACACATACAGATTGCTGCAACATCCTGAGTCTTCAAATCTGGTTCTCCCTCTAATCCATTCATTGTGCTGAAGGGATGATAATTCTTAATTTTCTACAAAACAGTCTGAGAGTGTCAGGATTCTGCTGGAAGAATCCTTTGGTGTCTTTCCAGTGACCTCAAATTCCATCCCTCCTCTGGCTGACTAGGCCTCTCATGATCTAGACCTGCCAATCTCTCCCATCTCAAGTCTTGCCAGTGCCTTTAGTCTCCTGTGTCATACAGAACTGCTTTCAATACCCAGAAGAGATATGATCTGGCACCCTCACCTTCAGACCTTTGTACCTGTTCTCTTGCATTTCTTCTGGACATTTTTTACCTGTCTCAGCATAGATATCACATGTCCTTAGAAGACTTCCCTGAACTCCCAAGACTGTTAGGAACTATACCTGCATGCTCCCGTAGCTCTGGGCATTTACCCTCATCACTGCACTTTTCCCACCGCCTTGTACATTTTTTTTAGCCTCAGGTAAGAAGGTGAAGAGTGTTATTAATGGCATTGATCTGGGTAGCTCTCTCAAATACCTTCCGGTAAGGAATATGTCTTTTTTTTTTTTATTGCCTCTATGAAAAACTTACAAACATATTTATCAAATTTGTACATAATATTAAATTAGATGGGTTACCAGAATTCTAGATATGGGGGCAAAAATAGAATGTGTTCTTGAAACATTACAAAATGATTTCATCAACAAAGCGGAAATGTAATAGGTAAATGCCAGGTCATCCTCCAAAGAACACAAATCCAGTAACAAATATGTAGGATGGCAAAGCATAAACATAGTGGAAAAGCACTTAGGACGCATAACTAACCATGAGATAAATGTGAGTCGGCAATGAAGTGCCATTACAGAAAGAAAATGCAGGACAGATTCATATTTCCCAGGTGCATTAAATGAGGTTTGATGTGTTCGGCTGGGAAGGGATTTTTGCCTCCACCGTGGCTTCTGCAGAGTGAAGCAGACACTTTCAGCCACCAAGTCATAAACTAATGCAATATATTTTGAGGAGATATTGGAGAAAATGAGGTTATTTAGTGCAGACTGGAGGAGGGAATTACTGTTTCTGAGAATCAGAAATGCTGCTACGTTACATTTTTAAACTGTTCCAATTAACAACATGCTACATTCCTGAGCATTACATCATTCAATTTTTACAACAGCCTTTCAGTTTAAATATTATTGTCACCATTTCACAGATATACATATATATGTATATACATATATGTATGTATATATTTTTATGAGGAGGTTGAAATGTTTCTTGTGTGTGTTCAGGAAAGACCAATGGGCTTAACATTCTAGTTGGCAAATCGTTTTTCTCCTAAAGACTATTTTGGGGAAATATCTTGCTCATGGGAAGGAAAACTAATTCTGAGCCAAAGCCATTTACCTAGCTTATGGCCTAATTGTTATACACAATAATAATTTTTAAATGATTGAAGTGAATGAATGCATAAACACATACAGCAATAAAACAGTTAGATGAGTCCATACTGAAGCCTGTAAGATCTCTCTCCATTAGAAGGAGACAGACCATCATTTGTCAAGCAGGGTTTAGATGGGTAGGCTCTACAATTTTGCTGTTTGCATCTTGATTAGTACAATATCTTATTGAGAATACATGCAAAAATATGAATATTTATTTACAAATTACATGCATGATTATGTACTACTAAACTTCATACATTTACCCAAAAAATGGAATTTAAAAGGATGCAAGGAACTATAGACAAATATCATTTCATGTATTTTTCCTCCTATACCTGAATATAATAATTTGCACACCTCTTTTTTGGAGACTACTCGTGAAGACATTCCCTAGCTGACAATTTCTCACGACTTGAACTGGCAAGAGATTATGAAAAGCCAGGAGAGAGGTGGGCAGGGAAAAGAGAAAGAGGGAGCAGTGGGATGGGGAAGAGAGATTGGGCATTAGTAAACTTTCCAATATGTAATTGATGCCTAGAACATCATCTCTCCCCAGGCAAATCCTGGGCCAGAAGACGTCTCCAGCCAGGCGGTCTGATAAGACCTGGCCCCTGGAAATGCTTATGCATTGCTCAAGAGTTGTGAGGGGATGGCAGAAAGCGTTGCCACAGCTGTGCTAGGTGTGCGTGAATTCAGGCTACTTCCTTAACAAAGCTGGGGCACAGAGAGCAGGCAGGGAGTTCCCTGGATGTGCCCATGCTCCGATCTGTGACATAAAAGAGTGTGAGTCCTCTGAGGGGTGGCTGACCTCCAATGGGTATGTCACTGATACTCCAGCTCAGAAGTGCTCTTCTTAACAAAAGTGCCCAGGAAACTGTGTCTGTGGACTTTCTGAATGACTGTTGTCATCAGCTTCCTGAAGACTTGGAGAAACTGAAGTTAGTCAGCAAGACTCTACATTTGTCATTCTAAAAAAAAAGTAAGAGTTTTCAATATTTTCATTGAACTAAGAAACCAAGAAGGATGAATTCAAGGGCTCTGAGACAATAGGCTTGCTGTTCCTGCAGCTGCTGTTGCCGTTGTTGTTTCCCTGAAATGCCTTCGACAGACACCTTTTCTGTGCTCTTTCTTGTTCATTTTGTACTCTTTTAATTTTGGAAATGCACAACAAGTCCCCTTGTTCAGGAGGGTGGGTTGTTAAACAAGTAAATGGAAATCAGTCTTGAATTATCTACTAAAAAATTAATGCTTTGGCTGATGGGAATGTTCCAAAATGCATGCAATTTTTGTGTTTAAGGGATGTTCAGAGTTTAATTTCCTGGTATTTAAAATCATCTGACAGAAGAAGAGGCACAAAGGAACACCAACAGTAGGGACATTATATGAAACCAGAAAGAGAGTTTCTTACCAGAAAAGTTTAATTCCGTAAAAGCAAGCTGGTGGCGGAGAGAGAGCCCGACTTCTGGCCAGGGCCAGGCTTTCTTTGTTGAGTGTGGTGAGGGTGATCAGTGGCACAGCTCTCTCAGGTAGTGGCACCGACTTGCTTAGCAAATACCACCAACCTCCTTCCATCTCGGTCATGTGGTTCTGGGTGGGAGGGAGGGGAAGAAAGCATAAAGAAACAAAAATGAATTCATCTTTGTATTATTCTCAGATCCATTTCTATATTATTCTCAGATCCATTTCTAGCAAATGCTGCTTTGAGATCCATCTAGATCCATCTAGATCTTAAAGGAACACCGCTAAGAGTATTTAAATGTACCCAATAAGCAAAAGTCATGGTGATAGGAAGTTAAGCAAATGAAATAATTAATTGATCACATTGATCTGTGTTCCAGCTTTTTTCAGTTTGACCAGGGTTAAAATCCTAGATGCTCCTCTGTCAATTATGTTTCCAAATCAATTTAATTCAATAAATTAAATTGAATTAAATTAATTCTGTTTACCCAATAAATACTGTTTACCCAGGCTTTGGGTGGGCAGTTGATATAAAATGGGTCAAACTTCTCTGTACAAATGTATATAGTAAATACACACCTCATCTTCCAGAGCAGGGTGTACCAGAACATTGGATATATTTATTTTAGTCCTCACTGATTTTTGCATAAATTCCTGATATGCCCACCTCACATTCTATGTAGAGTAAGGAATAAAGAATCTTTGTTAGACATAAAAATATGTAACTGTATTTTTCGATAGAACAGTTATTTTTTTTCTTCCAGAGTAACATTGCAAGACAGAGTTGTCTATGAAACTTGAGGATAAGTCATATACTGAGACTGCAATGCCTACTCCGTATTTTCTGCCTATAATAGTTTGACTCATGTTTCAAAGCCCAGCCCACAGGCCACCACTTCTGTAGAGCCTTCTCCAGTCTCTCCAACCAAAAGCAATTGCTTCTTTATTATGTCTTTATAGAATATCTTATCATATTTCTTTCTTTTATAATATATACATCCACATCCACTTCTCTGATCCTAACCCTAGATTATAAACCCCTTGCGGTTTTGGAATAAGTTTTATTTTTCTTTGTAATTGCCATAAAGTCCAGTAGAGCCCCACTGAATATATAGAAGGTGATCACCAAATATTTTACAGTGATTATCAACTTCAGCTATACTTTTTAAATATATTATTTCCAGCTATACTTTAGACTTACCTAGAGCACTTTTAAAATTATCCATACCCAGAGCCTACCAAGATCAACTAGATCAGAACCTGGAGATGGAGCTCAGGAACTGGAACCCTTAGATGGTCCCCAGGTATGATATCGTAGAAAGATATTTGATCTTTGACCCAGATGTTATGACAGAGCCCCTAAACCTCTTGGCATTTCCTGAGTGATAGGTTGACAGAAGCATCTTTTGTTTCATGAGATAATGTTTGGCAGCTTCTATATAGCTTCAGGATGGAGGCTGGTCACCAGAAAGATCAAGCCTTGATTAGAAACTTGGAACTTTCAGCCTCACCCCCAACCTCCAGAGAGAGGACAGAGGCTAGAGAGTGAGTGAATTACCAGTGGCAAATTATTTAATCAATCTTGTCTGTAACATGAGTCCCCCATAAAAACCCCTAAATGTCAGGATTCTGAGAGCCATTCAAGGTGGTGAATGCATCCATGTGCTGGGAGGTGGGTGCACCCCAGCTCCACGGGACAGAAGAAACTCCTGCACTTTGGACCAATAAACACTACCCTTGACAAAAAAATAAAAATTACAAACCTTAAATGCTAAAACAAATCTTTTTACTGAGAAGGATCATTCTGTTTAGGAGCTTCAAGCACACAATTGTTTCCATAGAGGCAATCTTGAATATGCAGCATGTGTATATTGCTTTTGCTTTCAGAACTGACCCAGATGGGGAGCGGCATGCATTGCAAACAGGTAGAAGAAATTCTTTAGGGATGATGGAAAAAAACCCTCATAGACACAGATAATAGTATAGTGATTACCAGAGGGAAAGGGGGGTGGGGAAGGTAGAAGAGGGTATAGGGGGATAATGGTGATGGAAGGAGACTTGACTTGGGGTGGTGAACACACAGTACAATATACAGATGATGTATTGTAGAATTGATAGAATTGTACACTTGAAACCTATATAATTTTATTAACCAACGTAACCCCAACAAATTCAATTAAAAATAAAATAAAAAGAAAGGAAATCCTGCTATTGGCAACAATGTGAATGAGCTTAGAGGACATTATGTTAAGTGAAATAAGCCAGTCACAAAGAAAAATAGTGTGTTCTCACTTATACGTGGAATATTTTAAAAAAGGAAATGTTCTAAAACTGGATTTTGTAGTGGTTGCACAACTTTAGAATTTTACTAAAAATCATTGAATTATTAAAAAATTAAGTAGTAATAAAATATAATTAAAAGTGCCACATGGAATTCTGTCCTTTCTGAATTAAGAGTGCTTTTTCAAACCTGCAATATTCTTGAAAATGAATGGTGGTCATGGATGAACATCATGACACCCAGCAGGGACAAGAATGCACCTTCGTCCCTGCTAAAGTTTGTTATGAGGGCAGTGCAGGCTGTGTGTAACTCTCTCTTTCCCTCTTTCTCTTGTTTTCAACATGGATTATCCCCATCTCCTGAATTTACCTGCCTCAAATTCCTCATCACATTGAACCTACCCTTCTTCGCTAGGGTACACCCGCAGGGCTCCCCACCTCTGCAATTACACAAACCCCAGGTGGTGCCTTCTGGCCAGTCCGCTTCTTTCACTTCCTTTTATGATTTCATGCCTCCGAACAGCAATAACATCTCATGGCCAGGCAAAAGACTCTCCTTGACCCCAATGCAGTTTTATTGGTCCCCGTGGGCAGCACCGGGGTCAAGGGGAAGAAGCCAGTGCACTAGTTTCTGACCTACGGGAGCACCACTGTAGCACTGGGACCTGCAATACAGAAGGGCCCCACCCCCACCTAATGCTGCAAATAGAGATCTCATGTCAGTGTTCCTAGCTGATCTCTCCTCAGGGGAGGGTCTCTCATTCTTTTTCACCAGCCCCATACCTGCTCCTGGCTACCGTAGGCTGGGTTGAGATATGTGGATGCAGTGAGCAGGTTAATAACTTGATACCCTATTAAATCAGTGTCCTTGAAATAGTGGTTAAGCATTTGAGTAGATGTAAGTGTGACGCTGTTGAAAGAAGGGCAGAGAAGGGGGCCCAGAAGTGACAGCATGGTCAGGCCTCGTGTATGGCCTCGGCACCTCAACTCTGGACAATGTTTGTACATCTTCTCAGAAAAATAAAAGGTCTACTTTGATCTGAATACATCTTCTACAAAGCCAGTGTGTCTACCACCTATTGTTACTGGAGCATGCACCAGAAAACATCAACTTATACTCCCAGAAACTAGTAAAATACTCCTTTCGACCCCAAACAGCACTGTCCCTGAGAGAGCTTCCGACAGCTAATATGGAATTTTTACTCCTGTCACATTTCCACTCATGCTCCACTGCTCCTTATAGGCTGGGAGTCAGGGCAGCTGCTTACCTGGCCATCACTAATCTGATTATGGCTTTAGAGCCAGCTCAGTGCCCCCAGGGTTCTATCACCTGGCTGATACAGGAGGCACTTTTTTCCTAGTATCAAGGGCAGAGAGACCACAGCCTTCCTCTATGTTCAGGGTATGAAAATATTTCACACTCACCTTCTGTTTGCCAGCATCTTCCCAGTTTTCCAAGGGGAATGACTTCCATGTTGGGAATCACAGGCCAGGTAGCAAACAGTTGTGACGCTGTGATAAGCCCTGGGGAGTCAATATTTCCAGAAGGGCCTTTAGAACCTTTCAGTCGCTCAGAGAAAGTAGTTGCCCACTGACCTAATACATGCTGCCCTTTCTGCTGAGCATCTCCAACTCCATTACTGATCCTTCGTGGAAGGATCACCCGATGCTTCCTCACCACCCTTGGCAGTCTTCATGGACGACCCACATGCCAACCCAGTTAAGGAGCTCCCGGCCCCGTGCAAGTCCCAGGCAGCACATCAATCACATGGCTTTCTTACGGCGCCTAAACTGTCTGAAGCATTCAACAAACCATAACTAGAATAATATCCGAGTGGAAAAGTTACACTCTGGCACAAATAGATTATCTGTAGCACAGATATCGTATTAGCAGATTTGATCAAGAGCATGAGGGGCAAAAACTTATTTAAAATTTTATTGGTCTAGTGACTGGCTATCTAGGCTACCCGTTTCTTAATTTCATTTCCCTTATATAAGACAAAAACCCAATTTCTTAGTTCCCTAGACGCTAGAACAGCAGTTTCATAACAGTTTCTCCGTGAGATCTTTTTGAGAAATGACAATACGCTGTGCGATGATTCCATTATATTTGCTCAGAAATATTCCCTGAGAGCCCGAACCCCCTCTCTGCGGGCCTTGCACTACGGGGAGTAGAACGAAGGGTAAGCCAAGTGAGGATGCGAAATTCTTTGAGGTCCTCTAATGATAACCAAAATTAAATAAGGATAATTGTTACACATTGCATATGGACACACAGTCTTAATTAAATTTGAGATTTTTAGAATGATATCAGACTACTCAAGTCACTACATTAATGAAACAGACCCTAGTCCCCCTTAACAACATAACAATGTGTATGAATCATTTATACGATTTTTTTCTGTCAAATGATGTTTGACAATAATCAGATGATAATGAAATGTATAATTAATAAAAATGCCAACATCTGTTAGCTTGCTATTACAGACTTATTTTTCAGTGTACTATTTCAAATGTGTCATCATTAACCTAATTTATATTAAAATCTGCTAAATACAATCTGCTGTCATTAGCTGTTAATTTGGGTTGGCACATGACACCAAGGGGATGCTTCCCTCTCTGCTCTCCCTCCCTCTTTCTCTCTCCTGTCTAAACCAAAGATTCCCCCCAATGTCTTTTAAAACTGGCTGCCTCCACTCAAATGTTCTGTCAGCAGATGGATCAGGTTGTCTGGCTGGTTGCTCTCAGCTGCAAATGATCGCCCCCCTTCGCCTGAGGAAGTAGGACTTGGTCTCAGAGGGCTGCCCCTCAGCTGCAGCCGCCGTCTGATGTTCTTCCGCCCAGTCACCTGCCTGTCTGTGGCATTCCCCCTCACATCTGCACATAGTGGCACCTGAAACCTGGGCCCTTCCTTAGCTAGGAGGACAGGACTCTGCCCCCACAAAGTACCAGTCAGTGTGGGCTTTTAAACTACTTCTAATCGCAGGCTCTCTCAAAAGCTGGGGGCAAGTCTCTTTGAAGGGACAACCACTGGTGACCAGATGGTTTCCACCAATGTAAAGCACATGTACAGGATGACCCCTAGAGCATCTTGTAGTGCCAGAAAGTAAGGACCTGCTTGAACTAATTTTTTAAAACAATTTGAAAGCCAACATATGAAGGGGCATGTGAAAGGGACACAGATGCAACTGAAATAACTCCCAAAGGCCAAAGCTGGAACAATTAGAAGATATACTGTTATAAATAAATGATCAAATAGATTAATAAGTGGGAAATGAGAGTCAAATCTCTCATGCAGAAAAGTTCCAAGTAATTTATGGAGGTGCAGCATCCTCAAGGAAAGGGGAGCATAACTCCTCACTCCTTAGGTGTGGACTCCTTCCAGAGAGAATGGGTACGCCAGGGGGTCGGGGAGGGGAGAAGGAGCATTACAGCGGAGCAGCCTGACAGGTGCTCAGCACGGACATCAACGTTCATAAATCGTGTCGACAGTTTGTACCTTTGGTATGATGTCATGAAAATGGCACTTCACCTGTGTGGTCTTCCTTCCAGGAACCCATAGTTCCAATCCTAGAGTCAGAAAACATCATATAAACCCCAATAGCGGACACTCTTCAAAACACCTGATGAGACTCCTGAAAACTGTCACGGTCATTAAAAACAGCCTGAGAAGCTGCCACAGCCGGGAGGAGCCTAAGGAGACTTGGTGATTATCAATAAACCAACATTGATAGTGTCTAACAGAAAAAGGACACTATCAATATTGGTTTATTAATATAACAAATATATTAATGGAAGCTGTTAGTAATAAGGAAAACTAGGTGTGGGGATAGATAGGAAATCTCTTAAATTTTTTTGCGTACCTAAAACTGTTCTAAAAAATAATGTCTTTTTTTTTTTTTTAGTAACTCCCACTGTAATTTTTTTAAAGAAATGTTGGACATCAGTGATCTTTCACAATGTGAGAAACAAACAGGCTGGAATTGAAGCAAGATTCCCATGTATGAGTCATCTCAGCACCAGCAGGGACAGCCCAAGGTGGCTTAGGAAGAAAATAAATATAGAATTGGATCTGTCTTTTAAGATACAAATACATGTGTTTTATCTTCAAAAACTGGCTGTGGCTTTAGGGGCACCCTTAGAATCCTGCCTAACTTCACCTTAGAGTGAGCTGGTGAAGTTGTCTGAGCCTGGAGGGACCTCAAAAAACTGCCTCCAACTCTAGCGAAATTGGTGATTGTCTCACACACAGGTCAGTGCCCATGAATAAACTTCCAGTGCACTTTAAGGGATCGCCTTAAAGGAAGTTGCTTATTAATGAATTAAATGAACTTTATACACCCACGAGATCTTTTCAAGTATTCTGTCTTAACAGCCTTAGTTGATGTATTGGAGGTGTTTCTTTCTCTCTTTTAAGAACTGAAGGTCGTCAGGGTTGGCTACCCGGTTCCTCGAACTAATAATGGAACAAAGATGATGTCACACAATACACTTCTCAAGTCAGGAGTTAACTAGTCACCGAAAAAATTCCAATTTTGTGCATCCAAAGGAATATAATATTTATGTTAAATATGGCCATACATAGGCCAGTCTGGGAGGAAAGCTGAAAATTACATACCTTCTTTTTCTTTTAAGATCACTTATTGAACAGAAAGTGGTAATAATAATATTACACACCTACACCATCCTTTATATTCAAGAAACCTCACAGTACTTCACCAACTATTTTTCATATCCACGGGGCTCACATTTCTTGGGAAAGGAAGTCAGTAGTGATATTAAAAAAAAACAACAACACAAAAAACACACACCAGTCCCCAATGGTCTGCCTTTTCAAAGCCAAGTTAAATGGGGCAGAGTGGGAGGGGGGAGGAGTTGCTCCAGGTACCACAGCTTCTTCTGGCCCTGCAGCTTCGGCATCTCCTTTTTCCCCTTCCCACATGTTTATGCAGCTTAGGGATCAGGACGGGGGGGCGGGGGAAGAGTGGCCGTGGGGAGCAGGAAACAAGAACCACTTACAGAAATAGCATGGCTCTAAGCAGATTTTTAAAACACATTGAAACTCTTCAAGACGCAAAGAGGGAGCGAGACTTGGGTATGCTGGCAGAGGATCTAGCTATGGCTCCTGGGTCTGTTATTTGCAGTTTCCATCTTCATTTCTCCCACCCCCCTTTCCCTCCCTCCCTCCCTCTTTCTCTCTGTGCCATTTTCAAAATTCCCAATTCCTGCCTCATGGAGTGGTGCCTGGAGCTCGCTGAAGAAGAATCTGCATCTTGGCGAGGCACCGATCCAGCCTGGCTGGGCTCTTCCAAAGAGCTCTTGGCCAGGACTTTGGGGGAAATGAGGCTCCTTTTGTGAGGAAAAGGGAATCCCCCTGGCTTGTCCCACCTAAATTCCCATTTCTCAGGCAGGCATCCAGGTGGGCAGGACCATCGATCCCTGCTCCTCTCCGGCCCTATCTGCAGTCACACCTTCTTGCCCTTCAGCCACGTTCAACTGTTTTCAGTTCCCCCAAACCTGCCAGGAAACACTGTGCTCCCCACCCCTGCTCACTCTAGAAATCGCATCTGAGCTGTAATCGCGGCGCCCCTGCTGGGGGAGGTGCCCTGTGTCGTGCTCTGTGGGGCAGAGCGCACGTCCTGCGCTGCAGCACTGGGGTCCTTTGCCCGCCTTTCCCTCGGGGCTCGGGGCTCGGGGCTGCGTTGCCCGGGCTCCGCACAGTGTCTGACGCGTGGTAGCTACTCAGTGCCTCCTGAATGAATCATGATCTGCTTCCCCGGCCTCCTCCACGGAGGCAGCCTACCTAACCTGTGATGAAGCCAGAATCAGATCTTTCTCTCTTGTAGAGAGAAATTGATGGACACCACTGTTCTGTGCACAGATACGTCAGGTGCCTATTGAAGTGGGTTCTGAAGCAGCCAGGACCAGTAGAGGCGCTAGCTGTGGGCACCAACAGGGATAGACACGTCTGAGCTGGAAAGAAACGTAGAGAGAACTAGTTCAACTTCCTCTTTTCACAGATGAGCAAACTGAGGGGCAGGGTTTAAACGTCCTGGCAGAGATCATTCAGAGGACACTGAAATTTTTTCACTCAGAACCCAGTGCTGTTTCTTCGGTTCTGCAGCCTGTGATAGGAACAGGTAAACACACACACACTCAATAAATAGCTGCTGAGTTCCCACTGTGACTGCAGCAGGGGGCACGGCATTTTGGGCTCCCAAAGCCACAGGTCTTACCCTCAAAAGCTTTTATGTCTAGTTGGAGAGACAAGGCATGCACTCATCTAGATAAAAGCAAGGTGTAGTCCAAGAGGAGGCAAAGGCGGCAGAAGCCTCAGGGTGTACAGCCAGGAGCCTGTGAGAGAGGGAGCAAAGGAGGCAGGGCAGTGGCGAAGAGAGGGAGTGGACCTTGACCTCCGGGGGTGGGGCCGAACATGCCATAATGGTGGAGAATTCCCTTCCAGGAGCACAGGAGCAGGGGAGAAAGGCAGGAGGGCTTGGAGTGAAGTACGATTTTTATCTTGTGCTTTTCCTGTGAATCGGGTCAGATAGTGTTTGGAAAATGGCAGACTGGCTTGATATGTTGAGAGATGGAGAAGGAGATGGAAACAGAGTTAAGAATAGAGGTGGAAAGTGAGATTGAGATGGAGATAGCAATAGAGAAAGAGAGGCAGAAATAGGGGTAATGTAGGGATCACTCTACAGCCCAACTCTCAGGAAGGATTCCCTGAGTGCACAAGGAAAAGGGAAAGGATGTTAGAATGGCGTAAGTCTCTACTGAATCATACGTGGGAGATGTCTTTTTCCGTGGTCACCACACTTGTATTGACAGTAAGGCAGTTCTTGATGTATACACCATACACGGTGAGTACCCAGGGCCTGCATTCTCACTGCTCTGGAAGATCTGACCAATACCCGAGAATGTATCTGGCTTGCACGGCGCAGCCACTCGGTGCCTCTAGCCAGGCTTCTGATGCAGGTTTGAAGGAGGAAGGGACAAGGCTCAGCAACAGGCTTCAAATCTGTAACCCAGCTGCTGTGTGTGACATGATAGAGCAGGTCTTCTCAAACTTTACATACTTGCTAGTTACCTGGGACCATATTAAAACACAGATTCTCACTAAGTTGATCTATCAAGGGGCTTGAGGTTCTGCATTCATGACAAACGTCCAAGGGATGCTGACACTTGTCATAAGCAAGGTTGCAAAGCATGTCTTTGAGAACGGCCAATCAATCCCCCCTGGTCTAGAGTAGTGATCCTCTTTCCTGGGTGTACCTGGGGAGCTTTTAAAAACTATGCCAGGCCTCCCCTTAGCCTTTCTGTTTTGTTTACTATAATCCAGGGGTGAGGAACTTCCGGCCCTCAAAATCATTTGGTCTGGCTCTGCCAAGGCAACTGCAGGTGGGACGCGAAATTCAACAAATCTAGGAATTTTTTTATAGCTAATTTTTAAGTTAATAATTTTGTATGGCCCAAGAATGATGTTATAAATATCCAAATGGCCCTTGGCAAAAAAAGATTCCCCACCTCCGCGTAACAAAAGGCATTCAAAAATCAAAATATTTGCACCATTTTTTATTTCCCTACTTAATGTTTATTCCTTCAAACATCATATACTTTTTTTTCTACAAATAATTTTATTGGAACACAGGCTCACCCACTCATTTGCATGTCATCTAGGGCTGCTTTCATGCAACAGTGACAGAGTCGAATAGTTACAGCCCAGACTGTACAGCACATCCTAAAGTCTTTATTGTGTGGCCCTTCACAGAAAGTTTGCCTACCCTTGTTCTAGATATGTTAGAGAAAGATGTCCCCCTTTTCCCCCCATTGCCCCCCCCACCTCCCACCTGCCCCCCTCCCCCCAGTCACCACTTTTAAACAACTCAGTTTCTGGCATATGTGGGTCCTCAATGCATGGTTTACAAATGAGTGAAAATGACATACAGATGTTAAGTGCCTACACAGTTACACAGTCAGCATTAAAAACCATTGTGTCATGGATCATCTCATGTCCTTTAAGTAAAACTGTTTAATTATAATAAAATTGGATTGCATCAACTCTACATCTTGATGGAATTAATCCTAGAGTTTTGCTCAGGTACAAAAAGGAGGACTTTCCCACACCAAATAACTTAATGCTGGCACAGCATGGAAATAAGTGAAGTGACCCTTAGGTCTGTCCTGTTTCCATTAACTGTAAGTGATTCTCTTTGGAAGCCTGATTTAGTCTCAAAAGACCCAGTGAAGCTGACTAACATTAGGAGAGGGGGTAAATTAGCATATTGGAGATTTTTCAGGACACACCGTGCTGATCCGCATGTCTCTAAAAGGGCAAGCACAGCCTGGCCGGCATGGCTCAGCGGTTGAGCATCGACCTAGGATCCAGGAGATCACTGTTTGATTCCAGGTCAGGGCACATGCCCGGGTTGCTGGCTTGATCCCCAGTGGGGGGAGTGCAAGAGGCAACCCATCAATGATTCTCTCTCATCGTTGATGTTTCTATCTCTCTCTCTCCCTCTCCCTTCCTCTCTCTGAAATCAATAAAGACATATTATAAATAAATAAATAAATAAATAAATAAATAAATAAATAAATAAATAAATAGCAAGCACATCTGTTTCCAAGACAACAAACGAACATCGCCTGTGGTGACGGCGCGGGATCAGCCTGTCCACAGTGAAGGAAGCATGCGGGCCCTGCAACCCCTGAGACCTGCTTGGCTTCCAGATCTGTTTCTGTGCTGGCGGCTTTGATGATCCAGAGAAGACGGGAAAAGCAAGCTTGGGCAAATGATGTGGCGCGTCCCCCCTTATTGGAAACATCTTTAAGAAAACAGTCAAGTTGTGGATAACGAGCGTCTGCCTTTCATCTCCCTCTTCCCCTTCTCATCTGTGGTGTTCCTGCTGCTGTCATCGCTGGAACAGTTTCCAACCTAAGGGGTCACTGCTCCCTCTCTGAAGGCACGGGGAAGCACATGCTGCCGTGTGGAGCTCACCAAACACCGAGAGAACACTAACCCTTCCCCAACTGCTCCTGGTCCGGCCCGCGCCCTGGCCGCCTCTCCCAGTGATCGTGTTACAGAGACGGATGTCGCTGCGGACTGGCTTGGCTTCGGGGTGGTCGCAGAACAGGGGTGAGCTGTATGCCGGGCGATCTGGAGAAGGGCCTTGGAGATGATAATGCCTCCCCTCAAATGAGAACTGACTGAAAACGTATGGAAGTATCTCCATTTTTGATTAGAAAAATACAGTTCTGAAGAAGGAAATATTAGTGTCATCATTTGGGGGAAGGAGGAAATCTCCCAATGGTGTTTTCAAGATTTTTACAGTGGAAAGAAGGAAAACAAAACTGCCTTAGCTAAGCTGGAAATGTTCTGTGGACAGTATGATCCTGAATCACTCTATTTCTCTCTAGGCCCAAAAGGCTGAGTATGTACTAATCCATATTCATATTAGGCCCATGCATTTGCTTTCCCAGATAAGACGACAGGAGCAGCCAGGGAGTGCGACCTCAGGGTAAGAGTGAAAGGATGCAACTGCTGTGTGAGTGGAACGGCGTTTACGTATTCACGAGGCAGACATGTCCCCTTTGGCAGAATACGTCACTAGCTGAAAACTGTATCGCTCTCCACTATCTTCTCTGAGAGAAAGCTGTGGTAAACAAATTTCATGAAAGAACAAGATTTTTAGAGACTAAAAAAAGGTTGGCATTTAGGTTTCTTCCAGACTGTAGCTGTGACCGAAAATAAGCAGAACTGTGGTAAACTGTGCAGCACCCCCCATAGCCAGCTAAATCCCCAGGTGGTCATTTTTTTTTTTTTTTTCTTGTCACTGCTGATTCAATGGCAGGTGCAATATTAGCTTAGTGTGGGTTTTCCAAAGACAAGACAAAGCAACATAGTCTAACTATGTAGTCTAAAGTTGTAATTACAGTTTTCCTATGAGAGCAGTATTTTGGATATAAAGTGTACTTTACAATGTAGTGGGTTTTAACTACCAAGATATACACCTTTCTAAGGAAGGCCTATTAAAACAATTTAATAGTATGTCAGCAAGTGCCAATGTATACATAAAAACAGAATTGTGTTTCCATGCAGGGAGCTGGTTCTGCTGGAGTGTGTCAAAGGGCTGTTGAAGCTCATTTTGAACTAACAAGATTACATGATTGGAATTATATTCATTGAAAGTCTTTATTTTTCAGGTTGACAGATGGGGGGCACACTTAAGAAGTATTGAGTATTTTTTTGCATGTGCAAATGTGCATGTTCATATAGGCTTCCAAATTATCACAGAACATATTGATGTTTTAGTGACCAAGCACACACGTTTAAAAAGAGGAGAAAATAGGAACACATTCATTCTTAAATCGGCATGGCCCATTGGAGATGACACTAAATTCATACATTTTGAATCTTGGAAGTTCTAGCGAATGAAGTTTCCCTAGATCAGAATTCACACTGAGCGTGCCCAAGTGTGGAAGAAGACCTTGGCAATGACCACCCTTATGGACGCAAATTATGTAGAGGATGCAAGTAGCCTGGTTTATTTTACAGATTATAAAATGGAGATAGCTTGTTACATAGCTCAGCTCAGAAGCAGTGGAGCACTTCCTAAAAGTGGAACAGAGACTTAGCATTCCATACCAAAGCAGGGTCAGAGGGATGGGAGCTGAAATTTCTTTTCTACACACTCACATGCTTATATTCTGGACAACCTGGGGGATATAAAACCCAATGGAAGACAAAACTAGAATGCAAACCTACTTGATGATACAAAACAATATCTATGAGTAATGTACATGCACTTGTATATTTATGTATAAATTATCTATGCATAAGTAAATAGCTAAATATGTCTTTTTATGTGCCTATTTTAACATGTCAATATATTGATGTCAATTGATGATACAAAATAAACAGGGATGGGCAAAAGTATGTTTATAGTTGTTCATATGGAAAATAATACAATAATTTATAAATAATTAATACAAGAATAAACTCTGTCTCACATACAACATACAACTGCACCCTACCTTTGTCCACCCCTGTATATAAAATGCGTCCACATGTGTATTTATGTATGAATACATATGTATATTTGTATGTAAATGCATGTGCGAGCTTTGAGTGGGCCTATTGTTATATGTATGTATAATATTGAATAAGAAGCCCATTTAATAATGTGACTTAAAGGTCATTCCTGTAGTTCTGTGTGGCTGTCTCGAAGGCGTAAAGAGGAGAAAGGCGATGGAAGGGCTTAGGTATAAAGAGTTGGATACAAGGCTTTATGTGTCACTTACACAGAAGCACTGAGTCACCTAGACAGATGGAAGAGGCACATCTCTGAGATGTATCTGTGGGGCAAAATGTACTAAAAATAAATGCCTGACACAGATGACACTGAGTCATTCAAAGCTGAACTGCACTAGCCATCGGGACATCGTCTGCTGACAGGGAACAACTACCCAGCACCAATCACAGTGGCCTGCACAGGAAGGGGCTTCTCTCAGAGCTCTTCACGGAAACAGAGGGGGGAAGGGCACCAGCCACAAGTCATCCAGAGAAAGGGGTACAACTCTTGTGCCAGTGCCTGGAGGACCAGCAGACAGCCGTTCACTTTCATAGACGCCAAATCTCTACAACTTTTCAAAGATGCTGCTACAAAATAGCTCCTGTAGGCAGTTTCCGTAATGAAAGAGTGAGGGCTAATCCTGTACTCTTAAAATTTCTTTCTCCACCAGCTCGAGTCTGGGCTGAAGAAGCATTACATGCAAAAGCATAAGTAGGCTTTAAAAGGTGTGCAGTGAAAGTATTTCTTGTGAACATAGCTGCTTACTATCACTGGTAACAAAACAGAGGTGGAAGCCAGATTATTGGCCTCTGGAGCCCTCTCTCAGGCACCACTACCAGCACAGAGAACGTTTATGGCGCACCTGTACTGGGCAGGTAATGCGCTGAGCACTTGGGGCGTGGCCACACTGCCCCCTCCCCCCTCCCATCTTGGGAAGGATATTCCAGCGTTGGGTGCACTGACTTGTTCAGGGCTACAGTGCTGGTGGAATTCGGGGTTCAGGAGTAGACCTAGGTTTGTCTTACTCTGGAGACCTAGCCTAAACTGCTATGCAACGCAAGCTCATTCATGATATCCATACACCACCCCATAGGTGGAGATGTTAGCATCAGCTGGGGAGGGGCTTGTGATGCAAAACCATGACAACGTCTAGTCCAGGAAACCACTCTAGCTACTCAAGAACTCACAGCTGAGTGATTTTTGCTTAATTCAGATTTGAAGATATGGTGCCATAAGAGAGACTCAACATAAATGCTAATATTTATAGCTGACCTCAAAATCAGTAAGTAATTATGGATTTCCCTCTCAATAACCAAGGTACCATGCATGTAAATAGTGGTTTGTATCACAAGTAGCTTTCATTTCAAAACCCATATTTATTTTCATTTTATCTTTACAATAACACTGGAACACAGGCAAAACAATCATTTGTGTCTCCACTATACAGATTAGGAAAATGAGACTCAAGGAGGTTAAGCAACTCATCAAAACCCAAGGCTAGTACCCCACCGACCTGAAGCATAAATCCAAGGTAATGTTTCTCTTACTCTGCGGTATCTCAGGTCACAGTGACTTAACTATGTACCAGGCTTTCCCAAATGTACTGAGTGAAAATAAACAGTTACTTGGGCTGGGGGGGGGGGGGTTTGGCGCAGGGAATGGTACTGATATACTACTAACAGTAAGTAGCATTTCCAACTGTTTCAGTTTAAGACTGCTTGCTTTGGTATCTGGTCCCAAGGAAAACAGCCCCTTTGCCCCCATGAAGGACCGGAGTTTCAGAGGGCTGGTTCTTGTCCACAGGACAACACCTACAGCACCTATATCATAGGAGGCATCCATTAACGTTTGTTGAATGAGTCAATAACTCTAATAGTGGCACGAGCCTTCCATAACAAAAAAAGCTAATCTTCGCCATTAAGTACCTCTGAGAAAAGAAACTGAGATATGGACAGATGAATGAGTAGTGTTCAAACATTAGTTCCTTTTAGCGCTGAAAAAAATCATAATATGTCAACATTTTACTGATCTACTAATCATTGTCGTTAACCCTGAACTCTCCCTTCTTCCAAGAGGTATGTGTTTTGCCAAAGGATTGCCTACAGAAGTTATACTTCAAGTACGTGATAGAGCATTATCTCATAAATCTATTCACATTTCCCCAGCGCTGGTCTAGCTCAGATGAGGGACAATGAAAACAAAGTAATGTCTAGTGTTCAGGCACTTAATAGACTTGGAGATGAAAGACTAACACTCAGGAAGCAGAGAACATAGGGGGAAGGAATGAATGGACTGACTGTGTGCTCTGGACTGTGTGTTCTAGGAATTCGGCGAAGTGGAAGGCCTTTATTAATTAAAGCTTCAAGGAGGGCGGGTGTTGAATTGAGTCTAGATTCTCTGCCCACAGTGCCACACCCCGCAGATTAGTCACCAAGGTCTGGGGTCCTGTCTTTACAACCTTTTTATATCCATTTCCTCCCCCCAACCTCCATCACTACCATCTCAGTTCACAGATATGAACCTTGATGGGACACTTGGGACTGTGGTGAATTGGGAGACACCCCTGGAACCTACTTTGGAGTCACAGATTCTGATTTTGCCAAGAAAGGTGTGAAATTTTCTGAGTCCCAGTTTCCCCCGACTTGTATTAAATGAGATAAATGTGGAAGCACCTCATAAAATGGTAAAGTTCTATGAAAATGTGCAGGATTATTGTCCTTACCCCCTAAACTGTACTGTGTGCCCATCTTCTGTGTCCACACCGTAGCCCACAGCAGCAGGGCAACCGTCTTCCTAAAGCATCCCCTCCCCTCGGTTACGTGCTTATTAACGAGAAAGGCTTCATCTTTCAACACAACGGGACCCGACTCCCTGCTCGGCTTTCTCGGGCGCTGCCGTCCTGTGTGAACCTCCCTCAGCCCAGCTGTACCAGTCACTCCCCTGTGCTTTGCAGCAGAGCATCTGGCCCGTCGGAGCACATCTCCGACGCCGAGAAGTCTCGGTGTCCTCAGGAATGGCTGGCTTAAATGCCGGGACCCTTCCCGAGATTCCCAAGTCTGGTGATCTCATCCCACTCTTACTATTCATAACCTGATTTTCTGAACCATTTCTCTTTTGCTATACATTATTTATTGCTCTACTTCACTGGGAAATAATTCCTGGTGATCAGGAAATAATTTTTATAGTTGGAATTCCCTATTCTCTTTAAACAGTGCTTTGCATGTAGGAGCTTCACTCAGTTAACATCAAGTGAATGAATGCTTCGAAGACATAAAACGATAAAAGAGAAAAAGCACAAAACAAATCCATTTTCATGAGAAATGCCACCTGGCCTTTGTGTGGTTTCCTGGGTTTGAGGGGGGACTGGCACATGAAGGGTTAAGAAGAGTTTTAACAACTGCAGCTGTTGGTGGGGGAGCTCAAGGACATTATGAGATTAGCAAGAATAGGACTTTGAAGTCTGTCTTAGAGTCTGGAATTCCCCAGTCCCCCTCCCCACCCCCACCTAACCCCGGCTCTTCTTCAAAACCCACAGCCCTCTCCACTTTCCAGGGAGTGTTAGAAATGCAACTATGGAATTGTGTAGCTAGATCATGCTGAGTGCTTGTGACTCTTATACACACAGAGGCCCTTGCTAGGCGTTCCTTGGTCCACTCCAAGTGCAGACTATGCTCCTATGACATACATTATTAAATAATGATAATAATAATAATAATAATAATAATAATAAATAAAGACTCTACCTGTAGCTGTGCCTCACACATCTCGAAAGAAAACAAGGTCCAAATGAAGATTCAGAGACTGGCTTGATACTATCACTGGCTCATTGGTGCTCCTTGTACATGGAGATTGTGGCGCCCAGTACGTGGAACGGTGATAGGCTTACTCTCCACACATGCCTATTCCTCCACATTCTCCTGGCTAGGAAAGGGTATGATAAAAACTACTTCTGTCTTCTTAGCAGATGAACATGCTCATACACCTGGCAAGGTATAATTGAGGGAAGATCAGTTTACAAGGAAAATGCACTATAATGGGAAATATTCTTAAATCAAGGCTGAATCACTCTTTGCATAGAAAACCTTCAAATGGAACTGTAACCTGAAGCTGTTCGCATGTAAGTATGCTTAATGTGCAGTGGAATCTGCACATAAAAAGAAACTTGACTCCTCAGGAAATAATAGAGACTCTTCAAATATGCAATGAAAATAAAAATCACAAAAAGCAGAGTGAAAATCGACTGCTGATGCTAATTCCTAGTCGTCACACACTTTTCCCAACCCAAACTCCTTCATAGCCAGGCCTGTAGAGAAGAGAGTTGATGGCTCTTCATGTGTTGAATGTTCCTTTGACTGGCTTGCTCTTGTTTATACAGAGCCGGAAGGTTCTCCAGGAGCCACTCGGAGACCCAGTGCCCTTCCAAAGCTTTGCCTAAACTCTCTCCCAACAGCAGTACTGATTATCTTTGTAATTCAATGAGGTGTTCCTAAAATAATTATTTAATGTGGGTTACTAATATTTCATATGCCTTGTCCATGAAACAATATTATCAGTTTCTTGCTGATAAGAAAAAACAACAATAATTTTTTTGTAGGTTGCATGGTATACAGGCACACGGAAGAACACGCTTGTCTGTGAATAAATGAATGGGGAATTCATCAAGCCTTAAAAGTCCCTGCCTCATCCATTCCCAAACAAGGGCAGTGCATCATTTATGTATTTATCATATGTTTAATGAGACTCACATTGTTCCAGGCACTGTACTGGGCTCTAGAAATAGAAATTTAGTGGTGAGTAAAATAGGGATAGTCCCTGCCTTTGGACATTTATAGTGATACTGAATCTTACCGTCCATGTTGACGTGATCGTAAATCTTCTACCAAGCTCCGAGATTAGTGTTTTTCTAAGGTAAAAAAGAAAGAAGGGCTGAAGGCCTTTCCACTCCAAATTGGGAGACTCTTCCTCTTTCAGTTTAAGGTGCTAGATTACCATTTACAACTGTTTCGCCAGTTTTCAAATTACGTGATGGATCTTTCTCTTTCTCTCCATACCTTTCAGGACCCCTATTGAGGAAGATGAAATGAATGCAGTTGGATAGCTTCTACATCCCCCATTCAACAGATATCAGTCTGGCTCCATATGCAAATACCCGGGGCACTTTTAAATACATTATAAATGCCAAGTTCTCACACACGGAGATTCTGATTCGTTGGCCCAGGTCGGGATTTGGCCATTCATATTTTCTTGTTTAACTTCCCAGGTGATTCTGACATAAAGCTATGGTTGAGAACTACTGGCATAATTTCTGCCTCTTCGTAATTATATTCTTAAATCTTTCTGAATAGAAAGTCAGGAACCTAAGAGGGAATAATTTGTGCACATGTATTGTTGCTATAAATACCTACAAATATATTTTTAAAGGTTACAAGCAGTCTAGGAAGAATACATGGATCAGTATATGACTGTTTTTAAGTGAGCATGCACTTTAAGTATTGCAAATATATTCAGGTTTCTTCAAAGGAGATGAGTTAAAAGGTCATTATTCGTATTTGGAAACTCGTGTGGGAAGAATGAAGGTCTTAGAACTAAATGAAGCTCTGCAGATTATCAATGTGTTCTTGAAGCTTCTGTATTCCAAAGCTTCTCTATACCTCAGCTTTCCCCTCTGTAGGTTGGGCATACCGAGGTTTATCTTTGAGAGTTACTTTAAATGTTAGATGAAAATTCAGATACAGTTGATGGTCATTATTCACGGATTTGGTAATTGCAAATTAGCTTACTTGCCAAAATTTATTTGTAACTACACCACCAATACTTGGGGCACTTTCCTGGGCATTTGTGGACATGCCCAGAGCGGTGAAAAGTCTGATCTGCTTGACACATGTTCCCAGTTGAAGCGGAACAAGGCTGTGTCCCCCTTCTTGTTTCAGCTCTCATACTGCAGACCAGTGATTTTCAACCATTTCATCTCAGGGCACACATAAACTAATTACTAAAATTCTGCCACGCACCAAAAAATGTATTACGTTTTTTGCCAATCTGACAAAACAAAAAAAGGTATAATTTTGATTCGGCTGTTGCTGGGTTGGAAGGCTGTTGCTGTGTTGGCTGTTGTCATTTTTTATTTGACAACCTAAGGGAAAAGAGGTCCATGCCCCTGACTAAATAGTCAGGTACTGCAGGTTTTGAAAATTCTTGCAGCATATCAACTTGCCTCTTGTGGCACACCAGTTGAAAATCGCTGCCATAAACAGTTGTTCTTTTTATGGCCTATTTAGCACCCCCTTTTTTTTTTCATTTTCTTTGCTTTTGTTAGTGATTTCACTGTTACACAGAATGGCTTCCAAATGTCGAGCTGAAGTGCTGTCTAGTGTTTCTAAGGACAAAAGGCTGCGATGTACCTTATAGAAAAATACACGTGTTGGATAAGCGTCACCCAGGCATGAGTTAGAGTGCTGTTGGCCATGAGTTCAATATTAATGAATCAATGAACCATATATATTAAATAAGGTGCCTTGAAATGAAAAGACACATAAACAAAGTTATGTATTGATTAGTTGACAAAAAATGTGACAGAGGCTCACAGGGACCTAATCCTGTGTTTCCCCTAGGAGCAGTGGTTCAATACTCTCTCATTCAGTGCTTGTGGTGACTTTATAGAATATGAAACTATGACTTGGGGTGGGGAACATACAATACAACATATGGGTAATGTATTATAGAATTGCACACCTGAAACCTATGTAATTTTATTAACCAATGTAACCCCAATAAATTCAATAAAAAAGTAAAAAAAATACGAATAATGAGAATTGACCGTGAAAAGTGTCCAGCATGATGTCTGGCACATAATTCTTTCTAGAAAATATCAGTTTTTGTGACCTTGTCACCTATTATTAGGATTTTTTATCATAAAATTATTTTTAATTGAATCCAGATATGAATAGACACATTGATTCCATTTGTAATAAAATCCGCTTCTTTCTTTTTCTATAAGAACACTTACAGTGTTCTTGAATTAGCCTTCTAGAATAGCCAGGCTCCCAGGAAACCTTCAAACTCATCAATAGTTAGAAAACTACATGAAGCTTTTTAGCAGCAAAGAAGCAACGCAGCACTAAACGCATCTAGTAAAAGCTGCCGCGTGGGTGGGAAGAGCCCGTTGATGAAATATTCGGCCTGCCTTTCGCAAAAAGCTGCGAAGCATGCAGAGGAGAAAGATGGTGGTCAGCGTGCTGACACCCGTTAGAAGCAGAAGCAGGCATGGAAACCATAGACACTGGAAAATCATGAGTGACAAAAGGGGGGGGAAGAAAAGAAAGCAGCTACAACTATTAGGGCACAAAGAGTGGCCCATTTAATGCCCATAACCCTGGAGGATGTCAGGCCCGCATGTTGAAAACAGGTGACCCAGCACAAGGCTCTCTCCGGGTCACCCGTGTACCCGATGCCGGAGCCCCCCAACTACACTGCTCTTCACAACAGGATGTGTGTGGCCTCTGCAGTGGATCAGGGCGCTGCAGAAATTCTACGGGCCCATTTGTCTTCCTGCAGTGACAGGCAAGAGACAGAAGCAAAAGAGTAATGCTAACAGTTATAGACAAAACTGGGTGAGCACAGGCAAATGACAGCAAGTCAACTGAGTAGTAAGATTTTAAACCCTAAAATCAAAATTAAGAACAGGAAGTTGTTACATGTTTGCAGGTTCTTAAAGTGCATGTAGTGCCATACTTAGGATTTCTGTATAAACAGGCAATATGATTACCCATGCGTTTAACTTGCTTTTGTGTCTTTTGGCAGAATTTTATGGTTTTCTTTAACTTGTCCCAACTCATTCTTAATTTTTGCCTAGGTTTTTAACATTACTCTTGTACAGACAGTATTTTTCTACTTTATTTTTGAACTAGGGGGTTACAAGTATATGAGGAAATCATTGATTTTTTTGTATTTCCTATTTTTTATTAATTTACTTTAAAATTTCATTCAGAAAGAAGAAGAATGTGTCTGAGCAATTCATGTTCTCCTCTTTGCAACATTTATGTCTTTTGTATTGATCCATCAAAACTTAGAATTCATAAAGAAATGTATTGGGGGGGAAGATTAACCAAAGTACTTGTATGCATATATGCATAACCCAAGGACAGACAATAGTGCAGTGGAGGCCTGGGGGGCGCAGATACAGGTGGATGGGGGTCAATGGGGGGCTGGGGGGAAGGGGACATCTGTACTACTTTCAACAATAAAGATAAATACTTTAAAAATAAATGTATGCCATGCAATGACAAAGCCTTTCTTTATCCTGGCCTTAATGTAATAGTTGTAGCATCTTATTATAAGAAAAATGGTGGTAATTGACTTGAGATATTTTTATGATGTTAAAGCCATATTATTCTTCACCTAAAATGTTATTGGCTTTTTAAAAAATTAGATGTTAAATCTAATCCAAATCTTTCAACATCTCCCAAAAAGTTCACGTGTTTTATCCCTTTATGCATCAGATGTAACTAATCATATTACTAAATATACTAAACCATCTTTGCTTCCCTGGATTGACCAGGGAAACCTGCATGGCTATAATGTATTATAGCATTTTCTCAGTTCTGAGATGCTACCAATTATTATGATAAAGAAGTTTTCAATGGAAGAAAGAAACATTACTATGTAAAATATACATATGGATTATAAGGTGCTTCTCAATTTCAAAGACATTAAAAGTGTGAAAAATACATAGCTTAGAATTGAAGAAATAATTAAAGAAGCAGGATAAATAAGACATAAGATAGAAGATTCGTGAGTTTATATTACAAAGATTTACTTTTAATTTAGTAATGGCATTCATACATGACACTGGGCAAAGCTCAGTTTTGTTGTTGGGTTATGCAGTCTTTAACCCCTATGTTTCTAAATGCTTGATCTATCATTTTCTAGCATCTATTACGATATCTCACATAGCTATATGTAATGTTTTTCACTTTAGTCACAACAGTCTACTTAATAGCTGCAAGTTATGCTAAAAGAAAATGTTAAATTATGTTAGGCATATTCTGTTTAAGAAGGCATAGGGACGGTCATTCAACTTCCCTAAATTCATACACACAATAGTTTAGAATATATAATGGAAGAAAAGATACCATTTTAAACAACACCAACAACAGAATCTAGGAATAAGCTGAACAAGAAGTCGGCATGAGTTTTATAAAGAAAACTGTTGAGGAGCAAAGAGGGTGTACCTTACCCTTGAGCAGTGGGCCTCAATGTTGTTAAGATGTCAATTTTTAAATTAATGAATTTGATGGAATCCAGATTAAATTACCAATGGATCTGTTTAAATTACAAAAACAGAATCTAAAGTCCTTGTGGAAAAACGAGTACATGGGAACAAACAAAAAATTTCAGAAAAATAGAAATAATAAGTGACATATAACTTAATTGATATCTGAATGTATTTCTACAGTAAGCAACTTGGTACCAGCACATTATCTACAAAAGAACTATAATAAGATAAGAGAGAGAGTCCAGTTCCAAATATATGTAGCAAATTTAGTATATAATATTTGTAATGTTCCAATCAATGGAGAAACAGGAATTGGTAAATAAAATGGTACTGGGAAAGTAGCCAGCCTTCTGCAGAAGAATAAAGCTATGACAGTTACCAAATACAAATGGATCCATCAGTTACAAGTTTTTAAAAATGAAAGTATTAGAAAAATATATAGGATCGTAATTTTTGTGTTGTTTACAAATTTGAAGCCGGAAAGGTTTTTGTAAGCAAGAAAATGATAAATTTTATTACAGTATTAAGGTTTTGCATGGAGTTTTTTTCTTAATCCCCACCTGAGGACATGCTTTTATGGATTTGAGAGAGAGAGAAGAAGGGAGAGGGAGAGAGAAAAAAAATCTGTGTCGTCTCTAGCACATGCCACGACTGGGGATAAAACCCACAATCTTTTAGTATACGGGACAGTGCTCCAAGCAAGTGAGCCACATTGGCCAGGGTGACAAAAGTATATTTTAAGGAACAAATTTATATTTGTATCCTATGACAAAGTGATGGTTTACAAAGTACTTAAAATTCAATAAAGTAAAGAATGAAGATCATGAGCATATAGGTCACAGAAAAAAATATATAAATGGCTTATAAATATATGAAAGATGCTTAATCTCACCAACAATTTAAAATATGTAAATTAAAATAAAATTTTAACCAAAAAATTGGAGAAGTTTGATTATACATATTGGCAAGGGTGTGTTGAAATAGATGCTGTCATTTTAATTTGAGGTCACTTCTTTAAAGAGTAACTTGATGGTACATATTAAAGTTTGAAATGCACCTACTCTGTGACCCAGAAGTTGCTTTTTTAGCAATTAATGTAAAATACATAATATTGTATTACGCAAGTATGCACTCTAATACAATAAAAAAGCAATCATGATAATTATCACTTTTTGAACATTCATATAGACCAAGTATTACTCTAAGTGCTTTACCTATAATATTGATTTATTTAATCCACACAAACACCTTATAAACTATGTATCCATTAGGAGTGCTGTTAGCTGCAAGTAACCAAATACCTTCTAAAGGGGGCTAAACAGTTTAGAAGTATGTAATCTAATTAAAGAAGTTTGGAGATAAGTGATCCTCGGCGCACATTTGTGGTGTAGATTTGTGTGTAGCATCCTGGGCCCTGGTTGACGCCTGGACAGTTCTCTTAGCTTTCCCATGGTGGCAAGGTGGCTGCAGCAACTCTGACTGTCACAGTCCCACACAGTTCACATGGTAGCCTCAGAGCAGGAAGGGAGCCAGTGCCTCTCTAGTCCACCTCTCGATCAGGATCGAAAATCTTCCTAGAAGCCTCCCCCAGCACAAACTTCCTCTTAGGTTTCATTGCACAGGTAATATTAATAGCAAGTTTATTGAGCACTTAATAATTACCAGACATCGCTCTACGTTCTTTACATACATTCACTCATTTAGTCTTCAAAACGTCCTTTATACAGTACGTAGTAGTATGATCTCTGAGAAGCAGAGTTTCAATAACCTGCCCAAATTTACACAGCTAATAAACGCTGGACCCAGCATTCTTACCGAGGCAGCTGACTCCAACGTCGCACCTTAAACAGTTAAGCTTTTGGGCAGATCTTGTGCTTGTGCTTAAAGTGATCACTAACAAAGGAGAACATCAGTGCCAGCCTCGCTAAGACAAGTCATTTCTGATCCTCTAGGACTGGATGGGGAAGGGGGGAGGGGTGGGGGCTCAACTTACCTGAGCATGTTGCAAGGCCACCAAGACAGAGTCACCCTTCCGACACTTTAAAAAGGAGGAAATTGTTGCTGGGTGGGCAATCAAAAGCGTCTGCCGTAGATTAGTACTGTTGTCCCCGATTAACAAACACGGAAACTGAGACATAGATTAAATATCTTCCCTGAGGTCATGCTTCTTGTAAGGGCATTTTTCTTGAAATGTTGAGTAAACCTCTGGCAATAATCTACATGTGTATGACTAGAAGACCAAAATACATAAATTATGGAGATGAACACAATATGATGATTTGGGGTTGTTTTAATGGGGTGGATCGATATGTAAACATATAGAGAGACCTGTGGTATGTTCTAAGCTTAAAAAATAACAGTAGCAAGGTACAGAAAAATGTATGTTTTATGTGGGCAAAAGTAACATGTAAACGCATGTAGACACACATGCTTGCATAGCGCTGTATTTGCCTATTTCTGGATAAACAGGTAACTATTAATAGGAGGTGCTCTGACAAAGTTGACCCGGTAACCAGGGTAAGGAGAAAACTTACTTTTGGTGAACAATTATTTTTAGTATTTGCATTTTTCCAGAAATATGTATTGCTTTTTTATTTTATAAACAAATTTGCAGCATTGCTTTTTTAAATTAAAATATCTAGTGTATTTTAAAAATAGTTTTGACTTTACAAGTGATATTTTTCTGTGTTCAGAATGACTCACAAGCTTCCTGAGGATCTTGAAGAGTTGATTTTCCACTATCTTTCTTTACCCGTGCTTGGATAGTTTATGAGAATCATGTTTTCAAATGCAGATTTAAATAATTGGAAAAGCAAGCATAGCCTCCTGCTTTCATCTGTTAATAAAGTTAGCTTGGGATAAAGAAACAGGCACAATTGCCAAGTATCTTCTTAGAGTGAAAGAACCTGTCAGTTTTGGACTCCGTCTCAGATATCAGCTTTTTCATAATCACTTAATTTTCTTAGGAAGCCAAGTAAAAGAAGAGTAGATTTTCTTTCTTGATCAACTTGAGGCTCCACCCTCACCCTTGTACATTTTTGGGGGGGAACATTCACCTGGCAGTCCCCTTCCTCGCCTCCCTCCTCCATGAAATCTTCAGTCTGCACATCCCCTAGGAAACCATTTCATAAGAGATGTGTATGAAGATGAAACTTGACTCTGTTTCTGAGATGACCTGTTTAAATCCCTTCTTCTTGCATACTTTTACATCTCCCCCCCCCCCCCACTTGAACAAAAAGAAAAAAGAAATGAAAATTGATGGTGAAAATAGTGATGATATTATAATCTCTGCCTACCCAGCTGAATTAGAAAATTTTAAATCTCTTTTGGCATCAACACCTTGGCAAGTGCCCGGCTAAATCTACAGTCCTTAAGATTTTCTGGGTGACGGGGGAAGCTATGGAAACTGCATGCAGAGCTGGCTTCTCGCATTCTCTCCCGAAGCGAGGAACTCAGAGAGAAAAACGGCCTTAGTGCAAAGCTCATTCCAGGAAGCGAACAGAGGAACTGACTGTGGGAAAACGGAGGCTTTGAAGGTAATAACGCCTGTGCTTCCGAGAGGAATAATGCCCGGCTTGTGTCCCCAGAAGGTGCTGCCGGAGGGCTTCTGTGCAGGGCGAAGCCACGCCGCCTGGTGACAGGGAGCTGCCGCCCTCCATGCCAAAGCGCAGGCAGGAGTAGGACTAGAACCCACGCCTCTAAAATAAAGCAAGCTTTTCAGAAAGGGAGGCGGATACAGAACACTGTTACTCGGGCACACTCGTCCCAGGTGGACAATCCCAGTGAAAACTGCTCAGCGGCTGCCTTGGTGCCTGGCCTCCCTCGCAGCAGCGCGGGCCTGGGCCCCGCCCCGCCGCCGCGGCTTCACGCACGTGGTTTGCCTCATCTTGGAGACACCAGTAGAGGGGGTGGGAGCAAAAAAAAAATAACTTTCGTCCCACCTTCTAAATTCTAGCTGGGCTAATAACCGGGTTAACAGAAACTGATTGACGAGAGCAGACACCCCAAGTTTATGAAGCTGCTGTACCCTGGGGGGTGCCATAGGAACTCAGGCCTGAAATGCACTGGGCGGTGGAGGGTTAGGCGCCCTGGAGGCAAGGAGGGGACAGAGGTCTGGGAGTCCAAGGGACGCAGGCAATTCCCAGGGAGGGTAAAGAGCAGCCATATGGCGAGCACATTCTTGCTGGCGATGGCCCTGCTGGGTTTCTCCCTGTCGTCGCCTATGTGCTGACTCGTGCGTGGTAAGGTGGGAACCTAGGGCTCCTTTCCTGAGGCAGGTTCCCCCTCTAACCCTCCTCAGCCAGTCCAGGGGCGAGGTCAAGGCTCTCTCTGACCTTTCTCTCCTTCCTGTGGGCCTTCAGAACGAGCCCCCCGCCAGGCACCTCAGTGGCATGCGGGTTATTTTGAACTGAAAGCAACCCAGACCCTGCGGGCTGAAGAGAAACTTGTGCTCTCCTCCTTAACTATCCAGATGAATTTAAATTAGGAGCCTGGCCCATGATAAGACTTCAGAACAGAATGACATTTTAGCTATCTATGTGGCAGGGCAAACTAATAATTACTGAGCATGTGTCCTCCAGGCAATAACCACATGCAGCCCCAAGGGGTATTACCTTATCCATACCCAGCTCAGGATGCCTCAGATCCCTCGGCTTCTCTTGCGGTCTCAGGGCCTCTCCTGCATGTGGGGTCTCTGACTTTCTCCTGTGTGCGGGGTGCCCATACATACATATGTATTAAACTTGGTTATTTTCTCGTGCTGATCTCTCTCAAGTCTATTTGATTATTACACCAGCCAAAAGAACCTAGAGGGTAAAGGAAAGTTTCTTCTTCCCCCCACGTTAATAAACAGCTTAAAATCAATATCCCAGAAGTTGCATTTTGGGGTGACATCCCCTCAAAAGCTAGTGGTGGTGTATGTTAAGGTGTCCCAGTGTGTCTCGGCAGTGTTTCCAACATGCTGTGCATACAAAGGGGACATGGTGTAGGATCAGAAGCCTTGCCACTACACGCACACGCGCACACAGGAGTCAGAGTAACATGTGTGTGACTGTGCGTGTCCTCACAGGCTTCGAGCACCCTCTGCAAGAGCAGCACGAGAGTGATCCATTTCTGTGATGCCGCTGCGCTCGCCAAACACACCACTGGAACCTAAAATTAGCCACATCTTTATGAAATAGCATTCATCTCAGTTTCATCCGCTAATGACAGTGTTGTAAAATCAGAAAGGCCAGACTCTTCTGTTATTAGCTCATCACTCTTTGCCCATCCTGCTTAGAATTTATCTTCCTTTGTCTCTGCGTGAGCCCTAAATGTGTGTAAATGCGTTTCGGCAATAACCTGCCTCATTAGGCACTCTCTCTGTACACATATCTACATCACTTCTTGCACTTAATTTCTTTTAAACTTATTGTAATCACAGAATAAATGAATTCAATTCAACTCAAGACATATATTTCGAGTGCCACTAGGTGCCTACTTTGAGTTGAGTAGAGCACAAAAGGACTTTTTAAGCAGAAGGCATTTTACATCGAGCTCAAAGCAAGTAGTTGTTCACAAACACAAAAAGTGCTGACTCACGTGGAACGATGACAGTTACAGCTCTGGCAGATCAAGGGTGTGTTTGGGGAACAGCCAATAGTTTAGTTGGGATGAAAAGCACTATGCTACATGTTGGGAGAAAGAGGTTCGACGGGTCAGTTCAGACCACACTCTAGAAGCCATGGAAGCTTCTGAAGTACTCTTAATATATTTTAAAGCAAGTTCGATCATCACATGAAATAACATATATAAGGCATTGAATAGTGTCTGGTACAATTGAGGTGCCCAGAAAACATCAAGTCTTTTCATTCTGTGGGCAGAGGGAGCCCCTTAAAGATTACACAGACACTGATAACTTGCAGAAAGAATGCTCCAAGAGCATTGCTCCCTGTGAAAGGGTCCGTCATGTTCAGCAATAGAAAGTTCTGTGTTCCAACTAGAAAGATGGTTGAAATCTTTCACTCATTTGGGCTAGTAGACTGTTTATTTCTATTTAATTCAGTGTCACTAGAACTGAATTACCTTATTTCCTGATCCTGAATTAATCCTGGATTGATCTCTGAAGTTACAGGTTCAGGATTTTGCTCTTTGTTTTTTCACAGCAGTAATGGGGGTGGGAGCTTTGAAAAGAGACATTGATACGTAAACTGGTTTCCAGAAATAAAAGCCTGTGAAACGTCACGTCATAGGAAGGGAACACTTGGAATATAGTGATCATAGCTCTTCGCCAAGATTCTGGAAGCAAAATTGACTGAAAGATTTCAGTGCTTCTTCAGGTTCAAGGCAGCCAGTGTAACTTAACTTGAAGACTGAGCTGCTGGAATTTCCAAGATATTCTAGTGGTTTGGATGGGAGAAGAGAAAATGCAACTGTCCCTCAGAAGATCCTTCAGGCAATTGGGTGTGATAGTTAAATTCCTCTAACTGAGCTCTCTTCTTTGGGGATGCAGAACTACAGCTCCAGAAATGCGAAGTGGTTTCCCTAGACACCCAGACTATAAAGAGCACTCATTGCATCAGAATTGGAGTCTTTTGACTTCTCGGTCTGTTTGTATCTTACTGTGTTAAACTTTTTCATCTGGATTGAGTAGATATTTTTCTTATGAATAAAAAAATCTAGAAATAAGTATTAGAACAAATATGAAGGGAAATTCCACTGGATAAATTAATAGAACCTAAAAGCAAAACTGTTTTCAACCTGTGGCATGTTATCTACTGCAGATATTATTTATTTATTGTTATTTCTAACATGCATTTATACACACACAGATACCGACATAAAAGGATGAAACTTCTTGTACATTTATAGATGCCTACCTATCTCTTTATAAGTGCAGGCACAACTATAGGTGAGTTTGCTCTGATTGGGTAATTTTTTTAAATTCTTCATTTCTGTAAGAGCCAAGTTCTGTTTATACAATATAAGTTCTTACCAAATGAGCCAGGCAAAATTCTAGGTATTTTAAGAAGTATTCTTAACTAAGAGACAATAAAATAATTATTTAGACACAAATCTGTACTGTGATGGGAAATGAGCCACTTATCACGTGTCACAGCTTGAAAATGTTAAAGTAGTGAACAACTGTGGGCATAACCACAATGTGTAGCCCATACCTACCAGTCCATCCTCACTAGGACGTGACCCTGGGCAGATCACTTGGCATCTCAGTGCGACACTTCCTTGGCAGGAATGAGATCCCATCTGTGCTACTCCTTTGGGTGTCCCTTTTCCTTTGTGCTCAGTGTGTACCTCGTCTGCCCGTGAATCACATTGATCTGTGGTGATTAGCCACACCCTCGTATCAGAACTAAACATCTAATTGCAACACTTTCGAGCATTCTCTTTGCAGTTGTTCAAAGCTCGTCTTTAGAGTTGAATTCCACCAATCAACTCTTTTTGCTGTTGGCAGCATTTGCACTAATTGGGCAGATAGATGCACATGCTGGGCAGGGTCAGTGGACGACCTTGGCGACCATGGCTGATACAGAACTCCTGCTGCAATGGTGGTGGAAGGATGGTATTCACCTCCCTGGCTTTACTGAGGTTGGGGGAAGTAGGTAAAAATCCCCAGACTGAGTGTCACCTAGAAGATCCTCTCTCATCTCAGAAGCCCTTTATGCTTCATAATTTAATGTCTTTCTCTATCAAGTAGCCCCCACCTCAGCCATAGTAAGTGTGTGTTGAGTTGGGGTTTGTTATTTAACTTTTTATTTAAATCATGCTTATGAACAATTCTTGGTATTCTCAGTCCTTGAGTAGCAAGAAGAGAGGGTCAAAGGGAAACTATTCTTCATTCTTTTTGCAGCTTTAGATCATCTGTTCTACTCTTAAGTGTTATAAATTATCGAAGGAAGATTTTCACCTACCTCTTCCATTTGTTCCGCCTTTTCTTCCCTTGTCTATCTTTGTGCAAGTTTTTGTCTTTATTTTCTGCATTTGTCCTTCTAGGTTTTTTTCCATCTCTACACTTTTCAGAAAGTCAGAACAATAGATGGGACAAAGAGTAAGATCACGGTTAGAGAGAGGGTGTGGGCAGATGTTGTCTATGGTAAGTGCATTCTGCCCCTTTTTAAGAAACTTCTACCCTTAGTGACATTTAAGAAACTTCTACCCTTAGCACTGACATTTTTACAGATGAAGAAACAACCTCAGGGCCTTACGTCTGACTCCAATACAATGAAGAATTTCCAGAATAAACTCAGAGCTCCAGGGTTCTTCCTATTGTTAGACCATGTGTCCCAATTCTTAGGTGGAAAACTACTGCTCTCCTAAAACTAGGAACTGGTCAATAATATATGGATGGTCCCAGCAGCATGAGAGTGCAGATTTCTAAAACACTCATGGTTGAATTTTGTATGACACCTTTCTCTGAACTTACGAAAATGCTTTTGTTTACAAATTCCCACTCGCGCCTCCTTCTCTCAGTGTTCGCATTGTTGGGAGAATGCTGTCAGAGAAGTCAAGAGCTAGAATTGTCTTCCTGCTTCAGGAAGTTGGGCCTGGACACATCTATATATGTCACGGCAAGGCCAATGCCCTCAGAAAAAACCCCACTGTACCCCTGTTGAGTAACTGTACTAGCAGTTACATTTAACACCAAATTGGGGCCAACTTGTGACATTTAAGGCATTAGCCCATGCTTAGTGGTCAACTCCTTTATTTTTATTTAAAAGGAAAAGTGGGGAGGCCAGGCCTAAGAGATTGCTTTTGAACAAGGCAAGTGGCCTCCTTCTGAAACCAAAACTGTGTAGGCGGAGTAAAACAGAGACGAAGACCTCAAGTACATTCACCCTAGTGTGCAGAGTACAATGCTGACTTTTTCTTGCCCCTATTGGATTCATTTTTTCATATAGTTATCAAAACACACCTACATTACTCTCACTGCGACCCACCTGTGAGAAGTCCCTTCACCTTTGGCTCTTGTCTCTATTCTCTCTGTTTAGGGAATGTGTGTTCATCACATCATGAACAGCAAATGAAGCTCCTCAATGTGATTCATTTCAAGTGTTTGGGGGGGGGGAGGTGCTTGCTAAATTCTTATCATTATCCTCATGGCTCTTTCATGGTTCATACATGGCCCTAAACAAGCTCCTATATAGAATGTCCAGCCACCCTGAGGCTGCCATGCTGAGAGAGAGCCCAAGCCACATGGAGAGGCCACCAATAAGCATCCAATCAATAGCCCTAGCAGAGCTCAGCCTGGGAGTCACTCTATCCATCCAACATAGGCATGGAGAAGCTTCCAGATGATTCCAGCACCCAGCTGTTCAGTCACCACCAGCCTGCAGGTCTTTTCAGCTGAAGCACTAAAAATCATGGCACACAGCCAAGCCATCCACACTGCCCCCTGTCCAGATTCCTGACCCATGGACTCTGTGAGCGTAATCAGTCATTTTACGCCACTAGATTTTGGGGGTGGTTTGTTACAAAGCGAGAATAACTGGAACAATCACCATCATCATCATTCATGAACTTGCCATTCTGAAGTTTTGATTTTCTGAAGCCCTAAAAGGTTGTGCAGAACAGCAAGGGTATTTAAAAACACAATTCAAGCACAATGTAGTCTAATTTTCTGTGGAGCTAAAGCATTCTCTAGGCCGTCAGACCTCATGCTTTATAGAAAGCTATGTGAAGAGGCCTAATTCCTCAGACTGGGGATCCCCATGGAGCCCAGAGAGCTCCATAGACTGACACCGAGGGGAGCATCCAGGGTCCAGGGCTACTTGAGCAGGTGCCAAGAGGAGACAGTGTTTTCTTCTGTATTTATTCCCATCGTTGCTTATTCTTTGTTTCTATTGTTACACAAAAGAGTTGTAATTTTTTTGTTTTAAAAATCTTCTTAAGCAAATACAATTAACTAGAATTTTCATTAAATTTGTTTTGAAGTTAATGCCTTAGCAATACAACTGTGGTGTATTTCTTTATCTCCACAGTTAAGAGTATCGTTGATACTAAACTTCACTGACTTTATTTCCTCTTTGATTTACCTTGTAGCCCCAAAGATACTCTGCTAAGACAATAATCTAAAACAATGCCTAGTATTAATGGCTCTGAAATAACTTGAGTCAGTTTGCCCTGTGTCATACTATAAGCACCTAGCTGATCTAACATTGGCATGCAGGACGACTGGAATGAAATCTGACCTCTTCCTGCATAGTCTTAGCCAACTAATTTCCACAGCACTGTTTATAACGTTTACACTGTTTCAACATCTTATGTATAAAGAGCTGAGTAATATATGGGCTCTATTCTGCTCCTAGCTGCTTGCTCTGGTTTCATATATCTCAGAAATTACAAAATCAATGAGACAAATGCCACCCTGCCTTCCATCCACCTCACTCTGCAGGCTCCACTTCAAGAAACCAAAAGCTTATTTGAACCTACAGAGTGGGACCTTCTGCAGATGGGGACGGAGCAGTCTCTTCCAACACCTTAGTGTCATGGTTCCTTGGCCTAATGAATAAATTCCTGTTCCTGACTGTGACTGGCCTCTGCCAGGCTCCAGCCTCCCTTCCCAGGGAGGCCCAGCCTTCCGGGCACCCTTACCTGCGGTTCCCATCCCGGCTGCCCCCTGCAGGAACCCGCCCCATCTTCCCGCTCCCCCTCCACCCTCAGCCCTCACCCACTAGCAGGAAAGAACTTACGGTTCAATTCTCATTGTAGGGCATTTCCTTTTGTTCTCCGCCACCTTTTGTTTTTTTTTAAATTCAAGGTTACGGAAAAGTTGGGAAATAGTACAACGAACGCCTGTGTATATTCATCAGGTATCACCTTGCTGCCTTTGGCTTCATCTGTGTCTTTCTCTTTTTTTCTTTCCTTTTGCTGAATGGTTTGAAAGTAAGTTAGGCAGAGCCATCAGGTCGTTTCGCCCTGGCCTATTTGCCACATAGCTCCTCAGAACAAGGACAGTTTTAAAGCACCGCCTTAGAAGTCCTTCCCAGCACCCTTTCCCTGCACACAAATGGAATCCTTACTCTTCCTTTGAGGCCCCCCCCTCCCCCCGTTTCTCACATGTGCACGTCTATCTTGGCATCTGTAGCTCATGCATGCATAAGGCTCTGTCTTCTGGATCAGCTGTAAATGCCCAAGGGTAGGGCTCCTTTGCTTACTTTTCTCTGCATCATCAGGGCCTGGCCCAGGGCCTGGCATATGATGCATGTTGGTTAACTGTTAACCAAATAAATGAATCATTGAACAAGGTTAGTCCTCTCGTGGTTTTCCGGCCCGGAACACCAAGGCTCTTCACCCCCCTGGCCATCTGCCACGCCTGCCTTGACAATCCAGAGACTTCCTTTCTCAGCCTCCGGGGCTACTATTCAGAACTCATATCACTTTCCTACCCCAGCCTTGCTCCTTCAACTATCCAGAGATGACCCACCTGTCTCTTCACCCATATCTGTCACTTTCTCCGTCAACTTCCTTCTCCTCAACACCTGCTCTGTCACTTCCTTCTCAGGTATTTCAGAGAAACATCTTTCTTCCTTTGAATTTGTGAATCATCACATCTTGTTCTATCAGGTGTAGAAAAAACTGACCTGGACTTGAGCCCTTACTCTAAAATTTTGCCTCTGTTACCATGTTCTCTTTTTCCAGAATATGGGAAATGTATTGTTATCATAGATAATTCTAAGTTTCAACAACCTTTGTGAAACAACTACCTGGCTTATGAAAGTTAGTTTGCATTTGTCCCATCCTTATCAGTTCCCCAAAGCAAGTCAAGTTCTTCCACTCATTGTGTACCTTTGGGCATGTTGCCCCTGCCTGAAGTGTCCCTAGCACCTCTCCAATTGAAGAAATTTTGCACATATTTTAAGATTTTGTTCAGATGACATACTCACTGTGAGGCACTCCTGCAGTATCACCCTCTCCATTTGAACACCCACAAGCAGAAAACAGAATCCTTTTCTATGCTCCCTTAACCTTCAATAAACAACATGACACAATATTCATTATGTTGCATTGTAAACACCTGAGGATCTGTCATACTCACTACGTGGTGAGCTGTTGTGTCTTCATTCATCTTACACACACATGTACCAAGCCCACCACCAAGGACGTGGTACATTATCTGAGAAGCCTCTCAAGCGTCTTGAGTGAGAAGGGCATGATTTCCATGTGTCTGTCCTTGCTTGCTTAGCAGTGTGCTTGACTGAAGAACCAGGGCAAAGACTCCAGGGAGTCTCAGTCATGTCACAGCAGAAAGCCAGTGAGACCTGGGGACACACGCCCATGGGGAAGCATTACCTAATCATACCTTCCTAGCATGGTAGACTCCTTTGAAATAAGGCTTAATAAGTTTTCTCTTTCCATATGTGCAAGAAAAATCTCCTAAGGGATTAAAGTAGTTAAGAAACTGAAATCTGAAGAACAAAGGTCTCCTTCCTGTACACACACACACACACACACACACATATACTTCAACACTTATGAACCCTCGCCTCCCTCTTTTCTCACTCATTTTCAAAGGGCTGCTATTAAATTCCCAAATCTAGTCATTCTTTTGTTGGTATCTGCATTTTCCTCCTGCTCTGTGGGTTACTAGGTGTTAGCCAATCCCATTTTTGGTAGCAAGAAATATTACACAGTAGTGTTTTATAAGGATTTTGGTTTCCATTTAATTATTTTCAATAAGAACGTTTTGTAAACCAAGTTTGTGTTCCCGAGAAAACAATGGTATTGTTGACATGATAGCTTTTGATTTAGATTATATTTTGATAATAGAATATAGAAAAATATCTTTGTGCTTTTTATTCTATTTTCAAAGAAATTGGTGGTGGGTTTTTTTTCCTTTTAATTTAAACATTTCCCTGCAGTGTTGATAACTCAAAGCAAATCTCATTATACACAGTGCATACGAACCAGAAAATGATGCTGAATTGAGTTGAAAAGTGAAACTGAGTCGTTTTGGCTAGATACAGTAGTTGTCCTGAGAATTTTTTAAATACTCTCATTTGCTTGTCACTGTACAAGGCAAGGTAGGGCATGCATGAATACTGTCAGAAGTAGCCTGTGCCCTCAAAGGTATATAGAAAATGTGGGCACGGCTCAAATGATAAAATAATGCAATACAGTATTTGTTCCTGTGGCAAGTGTATCAAAGGTATAGATGAGACCTACAGGAATTGACGTGATGAGCAATGTCTGAGAGCCAGGAAGAGAAACTGAAGCAGGAAAGCAGGTAGGGTTTGACTAGGTAGGAGGACTTCTGCCAAAAGAAAAGTGATCATGACCATAGCTTTTTGGAAGCACTAGGAATAAATCAGCCTGGCTGGAGGACTGGGTAATGGAAGGCAGTAACATATTTGGGGCCCAGAGATGGAAAGCTCAGGCTGACAAAGTAAGGAGTCTGGATAGTCGGAACCCAGGTAGTAACTAAGCAGGAAAACCATGTCTTTTAATGCCACAGAAGATGGATGGGGAGGGGAGAAGACTGGAGGCAGGAATAACCGTTCAGAGGCTGTAACAGTATTTTCCGTTTGAAAACGTGGTGGTGGTAGCAATAAAATGGAATAAAAAAGATGTGAAAAAAGAAGCGATAAAACTTGGTAGCTGGGTCAATATAAGGGCAAGAAAAAGAGAAAAAACGTAATTGGCAGAGTGGAATATGGTACCTATGCGCACAGAACAATAGGAAGTTGGGCTGTTCTGTCATGAGGACAAGGGCATGCGTAGGTGTGTTTGTGAAAATGACAACTGCTACTATGTATTGATCATGTACTGCATGCCAGGTTGTCCGCTAATAAGAGCAGACATTTGCATTGTGAGTACTATGTGCCAGACACTGTTCTAAAACGTTACCTATATGAACCATCGAAGACTTTTAACATCCTTATGTGATATTATTATCACTACGTATAATCCTTATAATACCCCTATGTGATGTATTCATCTCTGTTTTACACAGGAAGGAGCTGAGGCACGGAGAGACTAAGTGCCTTACCAAAGGTCGCACACAAAGCCAGGATTCAAAACCAGGCAGCCTGGCTCCAGAGTCTGAACTTTAAAGGGCTGTGCTACGCGACCAAGCGTTTTATAGGCCTTAACTAACCACAGCGCAGCAAAGCCCAATAGTGAGAAATGACCCTCCTGCGTATCCTCACTTTATATATCGAAAACTGAATCTGAAATATTGGGGGAAATGCCCACTGCTCTTTTATTATAGACCACAAAAGCTTATGAAAAAAAGGCAAAACCGGTAAAAGTCATGGAGACAATCCCTAAAAGTGGTTTAAACAGTAAGGAACATAGGGTTAAATCCTGAGTTTTAAGAAAAATATATGCCAATAATATTTTAATTAACTTGAAATAATTATATCACTGGTGTAATTTATTCTGTCACCGGGTTGTATTAAAACGTTTATTGGCAATCCTGAGAACATGTATTAATGATATCAATAAAAACGTTTGCACTCGGTTTTATTTTCCTAATTGCATCAGCTTCTCTTTCTGGTTAAATATGATAATTACGTAACATCAGTATGAAAATTCCACTCAACTCAAGTCTCTTTATTTTTCCACTCTAGGCAATGTATTAATAATTATCATAATAATTCAGTGCAACCTAATAAATATGACCTAATAATACTTAATCACATTAATGATGTAAATTTCAAAAATTAAATGACATTCAGAAATGTTCCTCCAATTTTAACAAATTGGTTGAGTTACCAGAACGACAAAGAACTTTTTCAAATGGGATTTTTATTTTAAGCCATCTTCTTTAGCTTCTGAGGCCAGAGGCAGAAAGATCCGTCATCCCCCTGGATGCTGTCGAAAACACGGGAGGACCATTTCTGCACGTTTCACGGGGTCCTGAATGACATATGCCCCTAGCTTGGCAATATTCCCTTACCCCCAGAAAATCCCCCAGTGGCCAACTACCCACTGGAGCTGCATCCCTACAATCACTCTTTGCAAAGGGAAAAAGTACTGAATTATTTGCCAGCGTAAAATCTGTACCCAATCATAAGAAGCCTAAGGCTAAAAATCTGTTGTATACTTTTCTTCTTTCTGAAATAATATTAAGCTCAAGCATATATAATTATACAGGAACCACCAGGCTGTGAAGGATGAGAAAATATAACACAATTATCTCTTCACAAACCGCAACTGAAATCTGACAGAAATCAACACGAGCCGAGAACACTCTTCCCCTCCCCTGTTCCTCTGCAGTTTAACCCCTGCTTTCACGGGGCTGTCTACCAGGGTCCCCGCCCGGGAACGCTGCCCACACTCCTGTCACACAGCAATGGGGCCGGCCCAGCAGGTATTCGTGGGAGATGTCGTGTTCAAGCCAGGGATAGGGTTTGCAGGGAAAGCGTGTTGTTTTAATGTACTGGCAGCGCTGGAAGCTTCCTAATCAGTTGAAAGCCAGCCCAGTGCGTGGTGCAAAGCCAGCTCTGCTCAGGCACTTGCGGTGGGGTTGGAAAAAGAAAAAGGAGGGATCTGTCATGTGGGAATGGGAGAGCCAGGTGCACGCCAGGATAACTGAGAGAAGAAAAATAATGAGAAGAAACCAAAGAGTTAACTCCCCAGCTAGCCGGATGCCTGCAGTAGTGGCCTTCTGCCCACATAGGAAAATTGCAAGTACACCCAATAAAGGTCTCCATGGGAAAGTAATGCTATGCTCCCATTCCTTAGGATGTGTCTCCAGGCTGTGCCCTCTGTCCAGTACTTCCTCAAGCTAGTTTTTCTGTGTCTCGATACCTCTGCTGCTTATCTCATTGTCTCCCATCTGCTTGCATCCTAACCTATTGGCAGTTACGTCTAACTTTGTCCCCAGACACTCTGTAGATCTCCCTTCAATACAAAACCAGCCGTGGCTCCTGGGACCCCATCGGGGTGAAGTGTCCCAGAGGCCTGTTGGTTTGAGCCTGTATAAAGTGAAATATGGAAAATATGCTGTTGGTAGCAGATTCATTTCCAAATAAAAACTGTGTCTATTTGAAAAATCGTTTTTCGGATAATTTTCAAATTTCTGAAATATCCTCAAGCCTGGCTTTTTCTCTTAGTAGAATAGGGAAGGGCAAGGAAGAGTTAGAAGGAAAGAAGCCAATCATGGAAATAGCATCTGATTCTTTAGCCACCACCATCATTGTCATCAGAAATCACTGGGGCCACCTTAAACCCTTGTAATTCACCTTGAATAAGGCACAGTTTTGAGAATCTGGATTCATGTTAAAAACATTAATTAATTCTTCTTTGATTAAGAGGAGAACTTGAAATTCCCACCCACTGGGTCGCTTTTGACCCCTTTGCTGCCACCTCTGCTTTCTCTCACCCTATTTGTAACCATTGTGGTGAGAAGGGTGAGAAGTCTGTTTATCACCACCCAAGATCACTTATTAGACCTTGCTTTTTAAATACTAAATTACACCTTTAGAAGCAGCCTGGTCCAGCCAAAAGCAAGCTTAGCGGGGAAGGATGGCAGCTGGACAAGGCTGGGGCTTTGTAGTCTCGGAAGGCTTTGTGTATGTGAGGATTAAGGTGGAGCTAATTATAAGAGCAAACTATGGAAGCAACACCCTTTTTGCAGCTGCCCCTTGATTGAAGATTCTTGGAGCATCTGCCTCTTTTACCCAGCAGAAGTGGGAATTCCTATTAGTTGAGGAGTTAGCAAATAATTAGCACCTGACAAATTCTAGGTCTCTTGGAAGATTCCTGGCTCAGTGATCTAAGTAAAAAGTAATGGTGGGGCCTCCACATGAGCAAATAAAACAGACTGTGTTACACAACGGCATATCAACAATGCAAACTAGAGCAGGCTTAAGAGGTGTCTAATCAAGGAGTGACCACAGTATTAGAAAGCCACATAAAAATGTCTCTTAGATTATTTGCTTTGTGGTATTGTCAACACTAGTATTTCCTAGTTAGCATATATAATTTAGATTGACTTAATTCTCCAATTTTCTAATATTTCTTTCACTCTGTGTTATAGACTGAATCATCTTCCAAAAATTCATATTTAAGCCTTAATCTCCCCTTCCCCCATACCTTAGAATGTGACCATATTTGGAGGTAGGACCTTTAAAGAGGTAATTAAATTAAAATGAGGCCATTGGATGCAGCCTCAATCCAATCTGACTGGTGTCCTTAGAGGAAGAGGAAATTTGGGCACACAGCAGAACACTAGGGGCCATGCACACACCTAAGAAAGACGATGTGAGGACATGGCAGGAAGGTGGCGATCCACAAGCCAAGGAGAGAGGCTCGGAAGAAACCAAATGTGCCTACACCTTCATCTTGGGCTTCCAGCCTCCAGAAATGTGGGAAAATCAATCTCTGTTGTTTAAGCCTCCCAGTCTCTGGTATTTTTATGGTAACCTTAGCAAACTACTGCACTGTCCTTCCTAAGGGACATTAATATCAATTAGCATTGCGCTTTGCTGTATATAAGAGAAAATGCAAAATAAGGACAACTTACAGACGATCGGCTTTTATCTTGCGTGGCAGTTCCACGGTCATCAGGGCTCAGCCTCCTCCTATCTTTCTGGTTCACCATCCCAGCACTGGCTTATGTGGTGGCTATTGGCTCGTTAGCTCCTCAGAATCATTCTGAACCTGTTCCCTGATCTGCCCTGTATGCAGGGAATCTCGCCTCTGCATTTTATATTTACCTGGTTCCTGAGATCATTGGCTTACAACTGAGTTTAGCCAGTAGGGGGCACTGGCCAGAGTTCAGGGGACAAGAGGAAGGAAGAAGCTTTTCCACCTTGGGTCCCCACTCTGGAGCAGCTGCGTCTCTCTGGGGCTCCAGCTCCAGCAGGACAGTCCACCATGTACCATTTGTATTGGGTGACTGCTCTCGGGGCTCCAGCAACACTGTCTCCTTCCCTTGCCTTCCAGCATAACACTGGTAGTGACTGCCTGCTGGTGCTAATCTGGAGGTCTTCTCACTGTTCTGTTTAGCTTCTCAGCTATTCCAGTATCTGTGCAACTAATCCTGCGCTTTGGATTCAATCAGTGCAAAATACAAAGTGTGATTTTGTTTTCCTGGTTAGGCCCTGCCTGAGGGAACCTCTGTTCCCAGTACCCCCTCATTGTCCAAGTGAGCTGGGGCTCCCCGCATCGTGCCTAGTTCTAGGAAAGATGAAGAAGGAAACGAAAAAAGAACAAAAAGGTCTTGCCTCTTGGCTAAATCAGCTCTTTGAAGCAACCTTTCTGAAAACTTCATCCAACATTTCTGCCTATACCTCATTGGCCAAAATTTAGTCACTTGACTACTCCTAGCAACAAAGGAAGCTGAGAAATGTAGTCTATTAATTGGACCTATTGAAATAAATAAATTAAGATTCAAAGAGAATGTGGAAGGAGGATATTGGTTGAAAAATTGCTGCTTCTGCCGCTGGGCCTTTAAAAAATACCTCCGTATCGCTAGCCTCGACTCCTTTCATATTAAACTTTCTGAGGGCCGATACTTTCAGAGACAGCTGGTCCATTATGGGCAATCTGACAGACCAACACAAGCTTTCCAGCCAGGCAAAGGGTGGCAAGTTACTATTTGTGCAACTTCAGGAATTCTGACATTATATTATTCTTCCAGTCAAACTCAAATTAAGGCTCTCACTTTCAATTCTGTGCAACAATTGAGACCAAAGTACTAATTACATTATCCTGCTAATCCCAAGTAGTTTGAGAAATAGTGTGGTATCAGAAAGAAGTAGTCTAGAGCCTGGGAGCCAGTGAAGCATAGTGTATACTCTTCAGGTTATTTATGGCAAAGAATCCCAAAACTTATGTCTTAAAACATATTATCTCTCCCGGTTATGTGGAGAGGCTGGACTCAGATGGGGAGTTTTCTCTTGGGGTGTCTCATGGGGTCCCAGATAATAGTGACTGCCTACTGGTGCTAATCTGTAGGTCTTCTCACCATTGTGTTTGAATGGCTGGGCTTCAGTCTTCTGAAGGTTTCGCTGACCTGGATGTCCAAGAAAACACAGTCGTGGGGAGGAGTAGGCCCTATGTGCTAGGAGCTCAGCTGGGGCTGCTGACTGTACTGCTCCACTTAGCCTTACAATTTTCTCATGTCCCTTTGTCACATTCTATGGATCAAGCAGATTCAAGGGGAGAAGAGTTCGCCTTCATATCTTAATGGGAGCATGACAAAAATCACGTGACAGACAAACGTGGGCATAGGAAATAATATTGCAACCATCTTTAGAAAATGAAGTTTGTCATAGTTACCAAGAACTGGGAGATTGGGGCCCACTCCTATGTGACCTTGGTTAAGAGGCCTTCCCTCTCTGAGCCACAGGATCTTCCACTCTTAAATGAGAGAATTGAACAAGACACTTTTTTACAGCTCATTCCAACCAAAACATCCATTGGCCCTTTGTGAACAATGACATCTGTATCTATCTAGCTATAGGTCCTGGAAACCAAGAAGTAGTAGAAAAGGAAAAGCTTAAATTGTGAGCAATTCTCATGATGTAGCTTTTAGACAGAGAATGTAAGAAATTAGATGATTAAAGACTTTTCTCAAAAGCACACCATGTTTGAAAGCTGTAGAGCAGCAAAGAAGCATTGTAATTCTGCTAAATTAAAAAGCCTCAATAGAAAAAGGGAGTGTGAAAACAGGGAGTATCTTTTTTCAATAAGAACCACCCTGTGAACATTAATTTTCTCCTGCAAATCTCAAAGCATTTGACACACTCACTAGCTTAAGGTTTTACTGTTTTCTTTTTACTGGAGAAGTACAAGTGGCACAGAGAACATAATTTTATCATAGAAAGTAAGAGTTGAAGGGACCTCAAGGTCACCTTATCCAATGCAGTGATACAGGGCAGAAGAGTACAAATGATACATACCCGCTGAGATCGTAATCGAGAGATTAAATGATTTCCCCAGCATCAAACAATGAATCAGAGGCTGAGCTGCAGCAAGGAGGTAAAGTTCTCAACTTTTCAGTCACAGACTAGCAGGGGTGCCTTTTTAGTTCCTGACAGTCAAAAAATGCTTTATGATTTTCAAATGTGTTCATATCCTTCCCTTCCCTTCCCTTCCCTTCCCTTCCCTTCCCTTCCCTTCCCTTCCCTTCCCTTCCCTTCCCTTCCCTTCCCTTCCCTTCCCTTCCCTTCCCTTCCCTTCCCTTCCCTTCCCTTCCCTTCCCTTCCCTTCCTTCTTTCCTTCCTCCCTTCCTGTCTCAATGCTTCCTTGTAGAATGGGTTATATATCAGAAAGTGCTATATAAGCTACTTCATTTGAGTGTTACATCAACCCTATGATACTGCTAAATACTACGGTTCACATTTTACAACTGAGGAAAATGAAGCCCTGGTGAGAATCCTGCTGATTCTCAACCTTGCCAGAGATGCAACACCCTGTCTTTTTTGTTTTGGCTCTGCAACACCCCCTCAAAGCACTTTGTGGTGTGTGTTTTTGTGTGTGTGGTTTTTTTTATAAAAATTAAAATCACTTTCCTCTTGGCAAATTTTGCAAAAATGTTAAAACACCCAAAGGAAAAATAATTGTAATAATCACAAGTAATATGTCTGTAACATTCTGCAGATATTAAATCATTTTCCCAATTCTTGGCTTATGTGGGCCACAAATCCATCCTGGTTTTCACAGAGAAGGAACCTGGGAATCTAGATAGTTTAAGTGATTTTCTGGGTTGTCTCTTATCTCCAAGCTTGTTAAATGGCAGAAATGGGCCTTAAAGCATCACTCAGTTGAGCTTGAGTTCATGCCAAGGATGCAGGGCCCGAGAATCACCAGCTATTCCTCATCATGGAACTGCATCACTTACCTGCATGAGACCCTGAAGAGAGTGCACCGAGTGTAAACAGGCCCCTCCCTGTGGTGCCCAGGTAAGATGATGGGAGCTATCTCTCCCTCTCCGGGACAAAACAGCAAAAAATTGCTTCTGTTGCCCTTTTCATCACATGCCTGTGGCAGCAACTAACATACACCCAGAATCTTCACACTGTCCTTCATACTGATTCTTCTGACTCAGAGGTGCTCCCTGAAATGCATCCCACATTCCCAAATCCGGTCTCCTAGGTATATCTTATGTCTTCAACTGGATTGACACTCTACACTCCCGGTGACTAGAGTTCTGGTGTTCGGTGTCATATCATTTACAAATTCTACTCTGAACCAACGAACAGGAGGGAAACAATAAATAAATCCATTTTCATATAAAAGCATGGGTACTAATTGGTTAATGTATTGCTTCTTCTAGATAACGTGCCAGCATTTAAAGGACTTTCTGTCCTGCCCTGGCCAGTGTGCTCAGTGGTTAGAGGGTCATCGGTTCTATTCCTGGTCAAGGGCACATTCCTGGGTTGCAGGTTTGATGCCTGCCCTAGTCGGGAAGCATGCAGGAGGCAACCAATCAATGTGTCTCTCTCATATCAGTGTTTCTCTCTCTCTCTCTCTCTCTCTCTCTCTCTCTCTCTCTCTCTCTCCCTCCTTCCCTTCCTTCCACTCTTTCTAAAAATCAATGGAAAAAATATCCTTTGGTGAGGGTTAAGAAAAATAATAAATAAATAAATAAACAAATAAATAAATAATAAAGGACTTTTTGTCCTTACACTTAAAGAAATGAGGGCAGTGACATAAATGTAGTTATCTATTGGTAAAATGGAGCCTTATCCACTGCTCAAATAACTCAGAATAGACAGTTTCTAGGTGGTATAATATAAAGTGAAAATATATGCCAACCATACATCTTAATAAGGGGTTACTATCTAAAAATATATAAAGAACTCATATGACTCAGTAGCCAAAAAACAACCTAATGATTAAAAATTGGACAGAGAACTTGATAGACATTTCTCCAAGGAGGGCATGCAAATGGCCAACAGATGTATGATAAGATGCTCAGCATCACTAATTATCAGGGAAATGCAAATCAAAACCACAATGAAATATCACCTTGCATCTGTTAGGAGGGCCATTATTTTTAAAAGTAAGTGTTGGCAAGGATGTGGAGACACTGGAACCCTTGTACAATAGTGGTGAGAATGTAAAATGGTGCCTTACCTATGAAAAACAGTATAGAATTTCCTTAAAAAATCAAAAGTAGAACAATCATATGAGTCAGCAATCCCAATTCTGGGTATTTATTCCAAAGAATTGAAATCAGCTCCTCAGAGAGATCTTTGCATTTCCACATTTATTGCAGCATTATTCACAATAGCCAAGAGGCAAAACCAAACAAACAAAAACCAGATGCCCAATGGCAAATAAATAAATTTTTTAAATGTGGTGTATACATGCCACATTTTAAAATGTAGAGCATTATTCAGCCTAAAAAAGGAAGGAAATTCTGACACATGCTACAACATGGATGAACCTGGAGGACATTATGCTAAGTGAACTAAACTAGTCAGAGATGGACAAATACTGCATGATTCCACTTACATAAAGTATCTAAAGCAGCCAGACTCATAGAAGCAAAAAGTAGAATGGTGGTTTGGGGAGGGGAAATGAGCTGTTGCTGATCAGTGGGTATAGAATTTTAGTCATGCAAGATGAAGAAGTTCTAAAGATCTGTTATACAACATTACGCTTATAGATAACAATATTATACTTAAAATTTGCTAAGAGGGCAGATCTCTTGTTCTCTTTTATTTATCACAATAAAAAAGTGGAATGAATGGACAAATGGGTGAATGAATGACTGCTTCAGACCAGTCTCTGTCATTAAATCACTGTATGACATTGAACATGATGTTTACCTCTCCAGTCTTTACAGAGTAACACCTTCTATACAGTGACAATGTGAGAGTGGAATGAATGATTATTCATTGTAAAGCATTTTAAAGCATATAAAATGATTATTAATTATAAAGTATATGAAATGAAAGGTGGGCTTATAATTGTTGTCATAAGTTGTATTAGTATTTCTCCACTTGAAGAAGAGTTCATCGTGGACATATGTGGTTGATGTTGGCAAAATGTCTCACATGTAATCAGTAATAAATGGATTTGTCATCAAAATTACTACCTAAGAAAATGCTTTTGAGTCTAATGGCATAGTTGTTTCAAATAATATTCAATTTTTATAAAAGCTAATGGTAATCTTACTGTCACTGAGTAAGGGAACATAGATAGACCCCTAAAGGGTAAAGTTAGCTCTTAGTCTCTTAGGACCAGTTTAATAGGTCAGAAGACAAAGGTGTCACAGACTGACCCAAACATGCCACTTTCGTGTCAGTTACATCAGCAATATTTACATCATTCTTCAAATCACAAAAGAAAATATGTAAAAAATTAGTGTCTGCCAGTGACTGGCTTCTATCTCAATTCCCCATTTCCAGGGCTTGGTTTACCCACTCTGGAGACCAAGACCTGGATGGGTCTTTACCAGGATGGCTTAGCCATGTCACCCCACACAACTAGAATACCAATTAAACTATATTGCCACACAGACAATAGTGCAGTGAAGGCAGGGTGTGTGTGCAAGGTGGATGGGGTCAATAGGGGGAAGAGGGGACACCTGTAATACTTTCAACAATAAAGATAAATTTTTAAAAAAATTATGTTGCCAATCACTCGGTATTATACTCTAAGAATAGCACAACTCTGCCAAGTAATAATATAATATTCTAGTTAAGCTGAAAATTAAACCATTTTTACTTGAGTTCATTTGGCCTGAGCAGTACGTAAAGCTCTCCTCACAAATGTCCACTGAGAAAAATGAATATGGAAACTCTGGACACCACACGAACAGGGTTCGAGAGAAGGGGGACAGATTCCCCCAGAAAAGAGCATACAAATGCTATTGATCGATTTCCTGCACACAGGAATGAGCTCAGGTTTAATCCCATGGCTGCACCGAGGCTTCAAACACAGCCGTGAAGAGAAATTTGTCTGCTTGTATATTTTTATGTCAGGATCGTCACCTAAAAACAGCGAAATCCAAGTTCTGAAAATAGAAAAGCTAGTAGTTTATAAAAATCTCCAAATCCTTAAATTTGGATTCTGTTCTAAACTCTGCACTTAGAAAGCACAGCACTTTTTGTGTCTAGTACCTACTCTTAATCAGAATGTGATATGGTTAGTTGTATATCTTGTCTGCATTCTTTTCAGAAAAAAATCAACCTTGAATATTTTATTTACCTTGTTTTTTATTGTTTTGTTTTTATTTTTTGGTTGTCTTGTTTATTTGCTCTGGTTTTATAAACTGCCATCATATACCCGAGCATGCCCCAAATGGTTATTTAAGTATTAGTAGCACATACCTAAGTATTCGTAGGGCTGTACCAGCACATGAGTGAGTCATTCGCCTCTGGAAGTCTGGGGCCAAGGCCGGGCTGAATGACACACGGATGGCACAAAGGAAATGCGTTGCATTTTCCTGGAGTTCAGTTCTGGTAATGTGTGACTAAGCTTACTTCTCTCCAGCAATATACATTAGTGACCCTCCTTAAGTTGTACCTAGTGATAGCAAAATCCAGGAGGTGCTGAAAACAGACAGTAAAGAGGCAGCTTCTTCAAAGGGATGAGTATGCTCTGGATCAATACGGAGCCATCTTCAGAAGGGCAGAGTCCATGGTCTTCACACGTAGGCAACGTTAGCAGAAAGGAAAGCATTACAGGTCCCATGACCGTGTCCCTAAAAGATGCTGATGCATTCCTGAGGCCACATCAGACACTGTCTGCACTGAAAGGGGCCAGGCTTGCGTTATCTTCATGTGGCTTATGCAGTTCTATGGAATACGCCCCAGTCTAATAATAAAAACAACAATAATAACAAACTAGCATTTACTGAGTGTTGGCTACATGTCTGGTACCATCTGAAAAACATACATTGTTAGGACCATATCATATATCATTCTCTTCTCTTTTAAGAAGGTTGAGATAAGAGCTATACACATTTTACAATTAATATTAAAACACAGAGACATGACATCGAATGTAAGCTCTACAGATGCAGGAGTTGCTGACTACTTAGCACACCGCCGTGTTTCCTGGAGTCTGTAATAATGCCGGGCACATACCAGGGGCTCTGTAATTATCTGTTGAGTGTATGAATGACTGCAACTTGTCTAAGGTTACTATGCCAGCAGTTATCCAATTATAACTGAAAGTTAAATATTTAGCAAATTGTAAGACTTTTTAATATGGGAATTTCGTTTTTAAAAATTTGTACTGGCAGATTTATTCCAACTACAATCAGTTTCAATTATTCAGTCTAGTAATTACGATAGAGAAATGAACGTTGTTATTCCACCCATCCATTTACTCATACATTCATCACTTAAATATTGACCTTTAAAATATTCATTGGATGGATTCTATATGCCAGACTCAATGCCAAAATCAGAGATATAAGGAAACTTAATACAAAACCAGTGATAAACCAAGTGAAGCCCTGATGTGTAAAGAAAGAAGGAGGCAGAGGAGGAAGCCGCAGGACTAAATGTGAGGTTCAGGGGTATGTTGAAGGTGCCAGTCCCTCTCAAATGGTGCCACCGCAGAGCCCCTAAGAGCAGACGAGAGCAAGCCTGTCTTTCCACGGACGCCGGCTGTGTAGCACGAAGGGCCCACTGCGAGCATTAACTAACTTGGGAGAGTCCTGTTTTACTGTAACATTCATAAAATTCTTGTGCAGCACCATCGCCTAAGTTTTCCTGGAATCCCTAGAAAGCACAGCCTGAGCTGGATGCTTTCGCTCTAACGCTGCTCTGGCTAGCGCAGTCCCAGGGAGCAGGCCCGAAGGAGAGAGGTGGTGAGGCAGAGAGGACAGTGAGCATGAGGGACGTCACCGTCACCAAGGGAGCAAACAGAGCTGATGTCTGGTCTGGCTGGAAGTCTTTTTAAAGACGATATGGGGAGTGCCGTGTTGCTGACCAGCGCATTGGAGTGGGTGGGGGCAGAGAGGCAGTGAATTTATCTGCTGACTCTCTTCCAGATTTATCAAATTTGCCCCCCAGGGAATTATCTCCCCTACATTCTGGCTTGGACCACATGACCCTTTCAAGAAACCAGAGCAAGCCACACACCTACCACAGGGGAGGTAGTTCTTTGACTGAGACCAGAAATGGGGGGAGAGTCCTGAGACCCTTCGCAGGAGCCCCAAACCAATACAACTATAGTAGGACTTGTGACCAAGGACCCTGGAGACAGGTGAGGCCCAGAGAGTCTAGGGTTGACCACACTAGGAGTCTGATACAACCTGCAAGTAGAACTGACCCCAGGAAGATGAGCCACATTCCTGTTACGGTTTTCAGTCTCCTTTAGACGCCACTCAACACCTTGTAACAGAGGAAGACACAGATAGATTTTAAAAAGCGTATCTGAGAGGTTGTGGCAAAAAGCAGCGATCTCCAATTTCCCCAGAAGCCAGTGAACCAGCTCTTGATCCCCTTCTTCCAGTATTTTGGGGCTGCCCAGTACCAGCTCCTCTTTGGGGGGCCGGGGAGATGACACAGCAACAGCGCAGCCTCTATCGCCTTCGAGAAGTTGTTCTGCGCCGACGCTCCCGCAGGCTGCTGAGCAGCCTCCTGGCCTCCCCTTGGCCTTGCCCAGCTCCTGCAGACGCGCCATGGCAGGTGCGCCTGAGTCTTTCCCAGCCATTCCTCCAGAAGGGCCGGGCTCCCCCCATAGCCACTGGAGCGCAGCATGGCCTTGCATTTGGGGGAACATAAGTTTTAGGTCTCAGCCCGGGCCCCAGTTCTCTACGGGCAACGTTCTGTTGTCGATTACTTGAATATATGGTTTACAAAATTAAAATTCCTGTTACTGCCAAAAAAAAGCATATCTGAAAAATGGAGCAGTGTACGATTGCTGATGTAGAGAGTCCACTTGCGAGCAGGTGGGTCTGGATTCGCCGAGAGAAATAGAAATGAAAATATTGGGTATTACTTATTTAAGTGAAAATGTGGATATTTGCTCTCAGCTACTGTCCAGAGGGAAGAAGCGGATGATGTGTCTTGCACAGCGGCAAGATATTTGCTAAGACTTCAGTCATTTATAAACTACCTTGTTTGCAGGAGGGTAAGCCATGTTATAGACTCATTTGAAATGGTTCAAAAGTAAAATTAAAATTAAGTCATGAATTGAGGGCAAAAAGGAAAAATTTTCAGCATTTAGACATCTTAGGAGGGTCACTTAACTAAGCTCCTGCCTTCTGAAACTTCTACAGAGTGCTTCGGTGACAGTTTTGTCCCTGGACATGAAGGGTTGGGGATATAACCATGGTTAGAAAGACTAAAAAATGTTCAGAGAAAAGATACACATCTTTCATGGAATGAGATTCTTCAAGGAAAGCTATCTCAAGGAGATTAGGATGTTCTCAACAATAATATATTTACCTAGGTTGCTAACGTTTTAGATGAACAAAACCATGAAAATGTAAGATATGAATTCACTGCTGCCAAACTTGGTGAGGCCCTAGGGTAGGTAGCTCCCCTGTCATCTTGCCCACCCTCCTGGCCGGCCACCCTCACAGCCGCTCCAGCTCTGCATTCTCAGCCATCTCGCAGGCAGCATACGAGCTCCCCTCCGCTTCAGCGTGTGTCAGATGCCTTGAATAAACACAGGCGATAGTCTTATCAAAACTGTAGGTGACTTAAAACTAAAGTGGTGTTAATTACAACCAACAGAATATCCTAAAAGAATTTGAAAGAATTTGGAACAGAGCTAGGAATATGAAGCTTTACAGAGATAATACGGAGGTTCCTGCATTTTCATCCTTCTACAAGTAATTTTGAGCATCTGCTATGTACCTGCTGCTGTGCCAGGCACTGTAGAGACAGCTGGGGGCAAGCATGAGATGCTGCCCTGCCCTCGAAGCACTTAGAATTCAGCAGGGGCTCTAAGCAGGGAAGGAAGCAGAATGAAAATGTGTGGCCACGTGTTAAAATATCTCTGGAGGATGTTTCCAGCCCCAAGAAATGACCTTTAGGCTGGAATTTAAGGAAAGGTTAGAAGTTAGCAGGTGAGGCAGACTTGTAGGCCGTTTCAGAAGGGAACAGTATGTGGCACCGTTTGTTCAAAGAATTGGGAAGTGTGACAAAACCAGATCATGAAATCCCCCATTAAGTGATAAGATTTTATCATTAAAGCAATGGGGGCCCCCTGAACCATTTTAAGCAGGGAAGTTACATGAGCAGATATGAGACTTAGAAATATTAACCTGGAAGCATTTGGAATATAGGCATGTGTAGGAGAAATCCAAGCTGATGGCCAATAACAGCGAGAATGGAGAGAAGCAGAGAGATTTCTGAGGCTGAGGCAACTGGGTGTGGTGGGTTATTGGATATGAGAGGTGACGGGATGGAGAAACTCATTGATGATTCCAACATTTCCAGTTGAGGATCTGATCATACATTATGCCATTCATTGAGATGAAAATATTGGGGGACAGCAGTTTAAGGAGAGACGAGAAGAACTGAAATTTGGGCCATGTGAATCTGACGTATCTCTAGGCTATCCAGGTACAGATGACCAGGACATAAGAACCTGGAACTCATGAATGAGGTCTAAGCTCTCTGAGGTACATATTTGAGAGTCAACATATATGTGATAACTGAAGCCATGGGAGTAAATAAAACCAGAGAATTAGAGATAGAATAAATAGGAAATAGGATTTGAATATACACTGTCTGTAAAGTCAACAATGTGGTGTAGCTACCAAAAAGGCAAAGTGATAGGACTCATTAATACAGTATTTGGCACTAACTAAGGCAGCAGAGTCCTGCTGTCCTTGGAGCTGACCAGACCATGCTAAGCATCAGATTGGGCGCGACGCTAGAAGCAGAAGGGGGGTCTAGGTGATGAAGAGACTGAAAACCAGGATGAAGCCTACGGATTACTAAAGCAAGCATGAATGTTTAAATAAAAGATGATTCTTCTTCAAATAGGAAAGAGGCAATTAGATAGTAGCTGTATCAATATTATTATGTATTTACTTATTCCACAATTACTTATTAAAGTCATGGAGGTAGTACACCCCTTGTCACAGGCTTATTTAAGCATTGGCTGGTAAAATTTTTGTAGAGAGAATGACAAGATCAGACAGATGGGTGGGCTAACAAACTTTACTGTACTTTCCAACCTTGAGATTCTATGATTCACCCTGACTGGGGATGAAAAAGGGACGTGTATGAGGCAACATAATTTTAGTGGACTACGTAGAAGAGGGCTTGTTTTGTAGGTTCTTTTGTTTTGTCTTTTTTTGTGCTCGTCTATTTATTGTTTTTAATTTATCTTTATTGTTGAAAGTATTACAGATATTCCCTTTTGTCCTCACATTGGCCCTCTCCACCCCACCCCCACTCCCAGGCCAACAGCACTATTGTCTGTGTCCATGGGCTATGCATATATGCATGTAAATTCTTTGGTAAATCTCTTCCTGACCCCCTGACCCCCACCCCCTTCTCTCTGAGATTTGTCAATCTGTTCCATGCTTCCATTTTGAGTTGACCATTGAATAGTATAACCTGGCAATCTCACCAGACTGAGCTTCAGTTTCCTCCCTGAAAGATGAGGGATTGACAGAAAGTTTGCTAAGGTCCTTAAATTCTGTGAAAGTTCATACTCTTTAGCTATTTTTTCTAGCTAGATTTTCTTCCCACATTTCCCACATATAATCAGTACACTTTAATTATGCAAATGTATCACATGCCTATTTTGGTTGGATGGAAGAACTTTTGAAATAAGAGGACTGGGGAGGCAAAGGAAATAAGTCTTGGCTTGTTGTGCGGGTTGGCAAAGACAGTGTAAACCAATTCTGAGTCACAGATAAGCCGTTTTGAATCATGATGAGTCTGATGGATTTAATATTGCTCAAAGACTCACCCAGGAAAAGGAGGGTCTGGAGGCCAGTGGCAGATATTAGCGTAGATTTTACATTGCAGTGAGTGTCAGTGACATTTGTTCACACTCATCATGCTCAACAATTACACTTATATTCAGATGGTTAAAATATATTCTTCTAATTTTAGTAACTCCTGTGAATTTTATTTTTATATGGATAGCTGGAACATCTCTAGGTTTTGATGACCTGTTCAGGGAGGGCTAAAGTCCTAAAAGCTGCTCCAGCAAGCCAGTCTCAGCACGTAACTGAATCCTTTAGAAGTTGTTTTGGTTCCTTCATGAATGAGCACATAGAAAATCACACCAATCCGATATCAATTCCCAGGGAATTTTGCCATGCTCAGCCAATTGGTTATATCTTAGAGCAGGGATCCTGGCCTCATAAAATCAGCTTCTAGTTGAACGAGGTGGTAGGAAAGAACTTGAGAAAATAGGTAGCTTCTTGCATCGCTTTCCACAGTATCTTCCCCAGAATGTCATGGAGTCACAGGGCTGGCCCTGGGCATTGGATAAAACAAAAAAGCACCTCCCCTCCCTTCAGGGCCTTCAGTGAAGAGTCCCAGTCAGTCTAAAAGCTCTCGCAAAAGGAGAGATTTGGCCTCTACCAAGCCTAATTTTCTCTGGCCCTGCCACTTCCTGGAGCTGTGCTGCCAACTTATTTGGAAACTGAACTGGCCTGTACGTTTTAGAGCAAGGGCCTGACTCCCTTGCTGCCCCTTCTCCTTGGCACGCCTTCCCTCAGATCATCAGCTTCCACAGTAGTCTGACGCGCGAGCTTGCCAGGCACACAGCTTTCCGTATGAGTGAATTTCCTTGTCATCATCTCTCCCTGCCACAGCTCCTCAGGGGTTTCTTGGGCAGCGGAGATTTGCTGTGGGGCGGGACAGCAGGGATGTAGAGCAAAGTGTTTCCCTGAAACGCACTGCCTGGGCAGGCTGGTTCCACTGGTAAAAGCGCCTCCGTGGCCGTATGTCTCCATCCCTTTATTAAGTGGAGTGTTGCTGTCATAAAGACAGAGGACTGGCTTCCCCCATCAATTACACCCTGTGCTGCCCATCTGCAGGCATGGCATTTTGCCCATTTATGAAGTTCAAAGACAGCTACAATAGGAAACAACTTGCAGCTACTGCAAAGCTCAGAAGCCTCAAAACCTAGTCACCTCTCCCCTGTGGCTTTGAAAAGTCATTGCCCCCAGAGGCTGACTCATAATAAAATTATTGTGAACCTTTTCCTGGTCTGTTTTAGGTGTGTTATGTATGGTAAAGACAGGGAAGGGGTAACATCTGAATTAATCTTTCATGATAGATGGAGAAAAGAGGAACCACAAATCTTGAGATGTTACAGTTATTACATAAACAATCAGTATCCATTTCCTTTCTTGATTTCAGACTTGATACATATTCTCCGCAAGGAATTCTTCATTTCCCAAAAAATGGGATGAGTGGAAGGGGTAGCCTGTAGACTCAACAAGTTTTTTTCTCAATTCTTCTTCTAGGAGACACAGCAATAGGGAAGAATTACCACGCTGTACTTTCGGAATCCACTAAACAACATTGGCATCGCAGTGGTTCCCAGTGGCACCAAACTTACATTTCCCAACTTACAAGCAAACTTTGCAATTTTACAATTAAAACCTTTCGTAGGTTTTAATTGTTTGAATTTTTAGAAATTGGAACATTTTTTTTGTGTGTAGAAACTATACTGTTTTTTTTTAACATTTTATTTTGTAATAATTTTAAACTTTAAAAATTTAAACAAAAATATATTAAGTTCTATACAAAAATATATCAAGTTCTATTATACCTTTCACCCAACTTTCTCCCCTCATGTCAACATTTTGCATAACCATAGAACAGTAATCAACATTGATATATTAACTAATCTGTAAACTTCCTATGAATGTCACCAGTTGTCTCACCAATGTCCTTCTTCTGGCTCAGTAGTCAGTACAAGACCCACCTTTCATTTCGTTGTCATGTCTTTTTAGTGTCCTCTAACCTGGGACTGTTTCTTATGGCCAATTGACACTTTTGAAGAGTACTGGCTAGTTATTTGTTAGAGTGTGCATCAATTTGGACTTATCTATGTTGTCCTGTAATTAAAATGAGGCTATCTATGCAATTTTTTAAAAGTAACCAAGAAGCAATATTGAGCTCACCTCAAGAGCATCCTATCAGAAGGTTCTGGCCGTCAACATCTTATTACTGATGATAGTGTCTCCCGGGTTTCTCTGCTGTAAAAGTTACTATTTTTCCCTTTGAAACTATTATTTTTAAAAGACAGTTTTCCTGGGTGATACCCAAAAGCCTACACTACCCATTAGAGTTATCACTGGGCACCTCAGGGTGCTTGAAATGAAGGGAAGTCGGGGAAGCTGAGACATGCTCTTTCTTGTCTGTACATATTTTTACGGAGGTGGTAGGCAGTATAAACGGCTCCCATCTTTGCCACTGTCACTGGCCGCTTTAGTCTGCAGTTGCAGGGGACTATAGTGACTTAAGGGACAACTGTTGTTTTGGTGATAGGAGAATATGTATGGGTCAGATCATCCTCAGTTTGAATCACAGGTCTGTGATCTTGGACAAGTTACTAACCTGCTCAACTACAAAATAATGATAATAGTATCTATCTTGCAGATTGGTGTAAATATTTGAGATGATAAATATAAGGTTCCCATGCAGGGCAGGGCTCAGAGTGGGTACTTAATAAAAAGCATAAACCATGCCTGACGGGGCATGGGGTAGATGTTTCTATTCCAGTGTAACATTGGTTAGCTGTCCACATTCATGAAACATTTATTGCCTGGTTCATTCATTCATTCATTCAAAATCTCTATCTTAAGTGTCTACCAGAAGCCGGGGCTGGTTATATAGTCCCTGCCTTTATGGGACTTATGCTCCAATGAAAGAAAAGCCAACAAATAAATGGAAAACATGCAATGTGGAACTTATGAGAGAAAATGGGAGAAGGAACATATTTAGATGGAATGGTAAAAGAAAACTTTACTGAAGAGGTGACATTTATGGTGAAACCCAAAAGATGGCAAGGATTGCTCAATGAAAAGAGCCAAAGGAAACGTGTTTCTAGCAGAAGGAACAGCAAAGACAAAGGCTCTAAGATAGGAAAGAGCTTGAGATGTTTGAGGAAATGGAAGATGGCCGGAGTGGCTGGGACACACAGAATTGAAGCTCTGCCTGTACTTAACAGCCAGAACTCTTCAGAGAGCTTATTCACATACTTTTTCTTCTCTTGGTTAATGTTCATCTAGAGTTCTGCTCAGTTTTAGGCATTTTCCTAAGTCACTGGTGGTGTTAGAAATGTATTTCTCTCCCCATCCCGAGAGCCCTTATCTTAATTCTGCTCATAGTTGAAAGTGTTATTTATTCCACAGTGTTGTCCTTCCTCCATGGTGAGCATATCAGAGTATTGAATGTGCACGGCTTACTCTGCTTTCCCAGCCTTCCATGCCAACTACTGTTCTGCCACCCTGGTAATGATCTTGCTAAGGTCCACTTGCTGATTACACATTTGCTCTGCTTTTAAAAATCCCTAAGCATGGTGCAAACATAGCACCCCTTCAGCACAGAGTTAAACTGAAAGCAAGGTTGTCTAGCACCTTCAGTATTGTCACATTACACTAAAAACACATTATACCTGATTCTCCAGTGCTCGGAGCAAAGCAGTCATCTAAACCTGTTGGAAAATTCTTGGCCAGCTGAACTGGAAAGGGTGCTCAGATTTTCTTGGGATCTGTTTGAGATGCGACCTGCGGTGTCACCTGGATGAGCTTATCGCAATGCACAGCAATGACCATCTATTTTCCAGTTGTGTAGCAGTGACCCTGGGGATTCATTCTGGTATCTGGCTGCTCTGTCTCAAAGCATCATATGAAAAGTTGGAGTCTGCAATCATAGGCTGAGAAGACAATATTTACAAAAGATTGATTCTCTGCAATTATAAAAGGCTTTGGTTTGAATAAATAATCTGCAAAAAGGAGTAAAGAGTATCTCTCTCCCACCCCAGATATTTGCAATGTTAGAAAGAACAGTATTAAGCGTCACAGGTTGACTTCTGCCTCCTTCCCCCAATTCACGTTAAATAAAGTCCTGACCCCCAGTACCTCAGCATGTGACTTATATAGACACAGGATCTTCACAGGGGCAATCACATTAAAATGAGGTCATTACAGTAGGGCCTAATCCAATATGACTGGTGTCCTTCTAAAAAAGGGAAATTTGCACAGAGGGAAGACAATGTGAATAGACACAGAAAAAAGACTGCCCCTTACAAGCCAAGGAGAAAGGCCTAGAACAGAGCATTTCCTCCAGTACTGTTTAAAAGTTCTTCAAGGGATTGCATTGTAAAAATAGGTTTGGAAACCTTGCATTTGCTTAGTTCTGTGGTCCCAATAGGTGGTGCCCTCACCCAGTGCATCTGAGTCACTTGGGAAGGTGATAGAAATGCACACTCTCAGGCCCTGTGTCAGCCCTACTGAATCAGAAACTATTGGGGTGGGTCTAAGAATCAGTGTTCCAACACCCCGCCAGATGATGCTGACGCCTGCTCATGTTTGAAAAAGATTGGTCTAGTACATTGATGTTTTATGTGATGGCAGCTCATAGAACCTGAAAAAACAGCACGTGCACAAAATTTTTTATTTACTGTCAGACAGTCCAAGGTCTCTCTTGGTCCATGGACATCTCAGGATCTAAAGATCCCAGTTTAAGAACTTGATACTCCTCTCTACTTCCAACCCAACAAGCCATAAATTTAGAAGCCCTTTTTGCCCTTTCTTAACTGCAAAATAAGCAGACTTCCCAGGAAAGCCTGTCCCCTGTCCTGCTCACATGCGCCTCTCCAGCAAAGTCAGGGGCTGCTGCCGGGGAGGGGGAAAGCCCAAGCCTCCTGCTGTCGCCATCAATTTCCCTGTTGAGGTTTACAGGCCTGAGGTGGAGCTGTGCGTTCACTCACCTGATACAAATGGCAATATTTTTCCTAGGCTCACATGAATACAAACAACCCAGCTGTGAAAAGATCAATGCATGTGTCTGCTGTGGCCAGTCAACTGCAAGTTATGTTTTGCAGCAGGGGCTAAGAAGAGCACGGCAGCTTTTCTCAAGTCGGAGTCATTTTTATATGAAATTGACAGAGACAAAAAGTCATGGCAGAGAAGGTTGGTAATTAAAATACATCTGTATTCAATTAGAGTGTGTGTTACAATTACTGAGATAGTAGTAACGTATGTCAGTAACAGGGATTGGATCCAGAGCCCTAAACACGATAGACTTTAGAGCAGGGCATTGCCTTAGGCAAAAATTAAAGTTAATATTGATGGAGATTATTTATTCATTAAATGGCAACACTATGCCTGGCATATACACTCGGCTTAAAACCGAAGTTACCCAGACAAGCAGATTGCCTAGCCACTAGGTGGTCAATGCTTGTTTGGTTGGCCACTTAATGAAGTTCCTCATCTGTATCCAAATGTAAATCGATGACAGTTACAACTTCTGTGGACTCAAGCTGATTGGTGATACCAATGCCAAACCCAAATTCTACTTTTTCAAATGCAGAAAAGATTGGGGGGAGGGGAGAAGGTAATGTGTTCCGTTTGCCTTTAAGAATCTTGCTAGCATAGCCATATGAATTATGTTCCCTTCAATGAAGCTATATTGCAGCTTCTCATAGTTTATGGAGTAAACAATCCAGGGGCAATTTGGATATCTTCATTCCCTTGACAGGTGCCAAGAATGGTCTCGGCTAAAATCAGCTGGAAAAGATTTGCTAATTTGAATTATGGAAGCCCTGATAACTTCTAGCTAGGAAAGAGAGGAGTTGTGCACACCCAATTGTCTACACGCACACAAATTTATAGGTCTTGTTAAATGAAGTTCTTAATTCTGATCTTCATCTGATGCCTTCCCCTCACCTGTCAACATTTCCAAATGAAATCTTAACCTAGTATTCTAACAAAATATAAAACATCTTTTAATCCCCAAAGCTAGTATGGGAAGGAAAACTGAAGAGTCACATGACTGAAGGTCCATATTGGCGTGGGATTTGAATGCCTGGATATGACAGCAAGTTGATTCATATTGGATTTTTTATATTCTGGAGCATGTAATGAGTTATTGATCTGTGATAAACTAAGCTGACATTTTTGAAACCAGTAAGCCATCAGTATATCCAGTAAGCATAGCTGTCAGTAATGTTACAATTAGGTCATTGGTAGTTTAGGATACATAAAGAATATGCATATTTGCAACAGTGCATGCATATCCATATGTTTAATTCTCTCTTCTACCCACTAGGACATACATTTTTACTTAATACAAATCTTCTCTTCACTCACCTCCAATGTACTTTCTTGATGTCAGTTGATGGGTTAAGAAGATGACCCGAACTCCACTTTTATTAGGAACTTAAAAACTTGTTTGCAGTCTGAAGTCTCTTTAGATGACTCAGCCATCAAATCCAGCAGGCCATAATATCTACTCTAAGTGTTGGTTAGAAGTTCTGCCACCTCCACTGTTGTTGAAATTCTAAAAGTCCCCTGAGCTACAAGGTCTCTTGCTAAATTCAAGGGGGAACGAGGGACTTCTAGGGGTTTCTCTCAGCCTGAACAATACACTTTAGACATTGCTCTCAGGGATTGCAACTCTCAGTAGTTATTTTTAGAAGTAGGGATGGGAGGGGGGAGCCAGAGGGGCTCTCTGTGGTGAGAAAACTTGGCAAAAGCTCCTAGTGACTTCCTTGCTGCCAAAATGAAGAGAAAGGACAGAGGCAGTGAGGGGTAAGGATCTGACATCTGCTCTGCAGCTTCTTGGAGGTGAAGTTCTGTGAAAGACACTTTACCAATAGCCTAGCGAGGTGGGATTAAACTCCCATTTGCACATAAGAAACTGAGTCTAAGTTCATTTATTTTCTCTAAGACACATAGGTAGTGATAGAGCTGGAGTCTGAACCACTGCTGTGGGGACGGCCTACACATACAATATGCATATGAAACTTGTGAAAACAATGCCTGTCTCATAGATTTGTTAGAAAGATAAACATTTGTAAAGTAGTTAAGTACTTGACACAACATGGACTCAATAGATGGAAACTGCTATGATTATTACTATTGTTATTACTACTATCAGGATAATCATCACCATCATCTTGTACGTCCTACCCAGGCCCCTACTGCTAGGTCATGGCACGCTTCGCTTGGCACTTCATGAGTGTCCTATACATTTTTGTAAAATTATCAAATTGGGTAAAGGATGCATTTACTGCTCCTCTCACTCTCACATCAGGCCTAGGTTTTGTGTGTGTGTTTTTAATATGTTTTTTTATTGATTTTTACAGAGAGGAAGGGAAAGGGATAGAGAGAGAGAAACATCAATGAGAGAGAAACATCATTGATCGGCAGCCTCCTGCACACCCCCTACTGGGGATCGAGCCCGCAACCCAGGCATGTGCCCTGACCAGGAATCAAACCAGGGACCTCATGGTTCCTGGGTCAATGCTCAACCACTGAGCCACATTGGCCAGAGCCAGGCCCAGGTTTAAAGAACGTAGTAGGATGTGTTAACTGCCTTCCCTTGTGCAGGAAAGGCAAGGGCCATGCATAGCTGTGAACTAGCTGGAAACGGGAATGGGACGCAGGGACCTATCTCTCCTCGCTGCCAGAGCAGAGAATCACAAGCATGGCACGTGTGCCCACGGGGGAACCCTGGTATGCATTCCGAGGGTTAGCACTTATCCTGCTCTGCTAAAACAGCAAGTCCTAGCATGCTTTGCTCAATGAACTCCCCAGAAGACCTTCTCAGGACACCCAGAGTGCCCACAATGATGGTTTGTTGCCACCCCTTGCCTCTTCTCCTCTCCCAGTAGTAAAGGTTGTGGTAATTTTTTCTCATTGGTTGATTATCGGCTAATATTCATTGGATTCCAAGGTTGATCCTGTTTTACTTCTAACTTCTGATTATTTTCAGATAATAATCCAATAAACTATATTTGTTAGAATTCAGACTCCAAAACCCCTTTAGCCCATTGTTTGTTTTTCAGTTGTCATTTAGTCTCTTTCAAAAATCTCTCTTCCTTGTATTGAGAAGCTCTGCTGATTTGAGATTAATTCTAATTATTCTAATTTTATGTCTATTACTGACTAAACCTTCTTCATTTTTCCACTTCAACATACTCACCCTTTCCCTTAGGCAAGCCTCCTAGCATCCCCAATACATGTCCTTATCATCTTATTTCTGACAGCTCCTTCCAGGGGCAACATTTAATAGAAAATGCTATGACTAAGTCTCAAGAGACTTGGATTGCATTTCAACATGGTGTCTACCTAACTCACTAAAGCAAAAAGATCATTAGATTTCCTGGGACTCAGTTTTCCCATCAGTAAAATAGAGGATTAGCCACTGATGATCTCTAGAATCTGTTCAATATTGAGTCTATTCAATCAGATATCATTTGATCTTTAACATGTTTGCAGGAACTATGTGCATTTTTTAATTTCCCCTCAAAGTAGCTATTTCCCATTATTAAAATATGGGTTTAGTGAGATACCTTTGGGATTACGTATTTTTTGCATAATCCATGAAATTTTGCATTTGAACAGTGCTCAGGGTCAAGTGGAGAATGGTCAATAAACATTTAAATGCAAGTGATTTTAGATGTTCTGCCTCTCTCTACGTAACCAACAGAAGAGATGAGAAATGAGAAAAAGGCCAGTGTAAGCTTAGATAATATTTAACAGACAAAATGATCAAACTCTCCAATGGCAAGAACAAAATTTTATAAATGCTTTTTGCTTCTACTGCAAAATCTCTAGCAATAAAAATGAAACTCTCTTAAGACTTCTTTACAACATGGCTACTAAAATCTTCCTACCAGGGAAAACTTCTCAAGACAGAAATGAAAATTTTTCTGATAGAGATGAAACCCAAAGCTGTGAATCTACTAAATAAGGGACATTTACAAACTTGATTATTCCCTTCCTGTCTGGAAATCACCTGTTACTTTTTCCCTTCTTCCATTTCTTCTCTGGTGTAGCTGATTCACGTATATGAAATAGAAATTCATGGCACACAGGCATCTAGTCTCTTTTGCTGTACCCATGGCAGGCATAACTAATCAATCACAGTACTCTTTCCCTATGCATCCTCCTGCAGCCACAGCATCTTTGTCAATGCAACATCCCATGCAATCACTATCTATCAAAGTTGGCACAATATATCACACTTACTGGCCTCCCATAAAGTAGAAACGAACTAGGTTCCTAATAATATGGCTTTCTAGGCCCACTTATAGCCTACCACCCACCTTCCCCCTCAAAATAATAGCTGTAACATTCTCCATTGATAAACTTAAATTTTAAAATGGCTGTGAAAACAAAGGCAAACTTAAGGGAAGTGACTATGATTATAAAAGACAGAGAACATGAACAAAGAATGATTTTTAAATTGCTTTTTTGTCCTAATTATTTATACAATTTATTGAACATCTACTCTGTACCCGTCCCAGTGAAGATGAGAAGGGTACATCTATCCCAGGCTTTCAAAAGCCTTTATTTCTTTATTTAACATGGTTCAATGAGCACCTATCTCATCTCTGAAACTAACCTCTATATAATCATGGGATTTAGGTAAAAGAGCATGGGACCTAATATTTATTGCAAGTCTACTAAGTGCCAAGCACTATGCTAAGTGCTTTGTCAATGTTATTTCATGTAAATCTTTAACAATCCTATGAGGACTGATATTATTCCTATTTTATACATAAGGCATTTAAAACTCATCAAATTAAAGTAATTTTCCAAGGTCAAATAGCTATAAAGAAGTGGAATTGGGATATAAATCTGGGTTTATTTATTTATGTGCAGTGTTCTTTCTACTATGCCATATTACCTTTGAAAAAAAGTCCTTAGACCCTGGCTGGGTGGCTCAGTTGGTTGTAGCATCATCCAGTACACCAAAGAGTTTCGGGTTCAATCCCTAGTCTGGGCACATATGGGAGGCAATCAATCAATGATGTTTCTTTCTCACATCGATGTTTTTCTCTCTTTCTCTCTCTCCCCCCCTTTCCTCTCTCTCTAAAATCAATAGAAAACATATCCTCAGGTGAGGAATAAAAAAAAAGACAGACATTTGGTACTCTTTCTATTAACAGATTAACAGATAAGCAAACTGAATCCTGGAAACCTAAGCGACCAGCAACAGAGAATAGTGGCTGTCCCTCTAAGCTATGCCTAAATATGTACTTTAAATTGCCCTTTTGCATTTGCATCAATTCAGTAGGAAAGGAAGGGAAACGTTTGGGGGAGAAAAGAAAACAGAGGAAAAGTAGGAAAATTTAAGTTAGTCCTACTTTCCAATCACCCTCTTAAAACAGAATGTTTGTCAACACTTCCAAAAATGAATTTTGATGCAGTGTTTGAGTGTGTGTTTTCAAAAAAAGAAGAAAGGATAGATGGAAGGATTTTGAATATAGCTTCATGAGCTTATTATTAAGAGTAAAAGCATTCTTATTTCAAATTTCCATGTACAACTTTTACAAAAGGACATGGTCTATTGACATAATCCTCCAACAATATTACTAAATTCTAAAGCAGATGTGCATATTGTTAATCAAGTGTTTAATATTGACTATAGCTAGCCCATTAGCTTCAGCTAACTATAATTTATGGCATGGTGGAATTGTATTTTTATAGGCTATACATTCATTTTATAGTACTTTGGGGCCTGTTGTCTAATCAATAAAAATACTTTTATACTTTTTAAAATAGGACATGAAATATAATTTTCCTGTTTAAAGTAAATATCAAGATGCACATTTGCATATTCAATTTTATGACATTGGCTGTAGCTGTTATTTATGTCATAAATACCAATAACGTAACACATAAATATCAATAACATAGCACATTTTTAGTCAGCTATGTAAACTTTCAGGTATATCACTATTCCTGTGGAAAAAGAGAAAAGAATCCATTATGTAGCAACACACTTTGTGACAATTTCCAGAAACTTCTTGCAGGAAAAAATGATGCCTAAGAAATATAGCTCCTGCTCTTTGAACTTACATTTTTATAAAGCAAAGTAGAAGATTAATATGGTTAGCTAGATAATTCTGGCAAAAAAAAAAAACAACCCCAAACCAACTCCCAGAAATATCCAAATCAATAATAAAGATAAAAAGAATGTTTGGGTTTAATGCTAAATAATGTCTCTCATTTTTTGGAAAGGAGGGAAGATGGGGTAGGTTTGTGTGTGCATGTGTATCATATGTGGGAACATATTTAAAGTTTTACAAGGTTTTAGATTTTCTTAATAGAGATTAAGTTTTTTCTGCTAATAAAATTAATTTTTGCTCAATGAAAGAAGAAAAGTTTCTGATAGTACTTGGAGGGTGTAAAAAAAAAGAAAATTACCACCCAGCCAGTGTGGCTCAGCGGTTGAGTATTGAGCTAGGATCCAGGAAATCACAGTTCGATTCCTGGTCAGGGCACATGCCCGGGTTGCGGGCTCGATCCCCAGAAGAGGGTGTGCAGGAGGCAGCTGACCAATGACTCTCTCATCATTGATGTTTCTCTCTCTTCCTCTACCTTCCTCTCTCTGAAGTCAATAAAAATATTCAAAGAAAGAAAGAAAGAGAAAGAAGGAAGGAAGGGAGGGAGGGAGGGAGGGAGGGAGGGAGGGAGGGAGGGAGGGAGGGAGGGAGGGAGGGAGAAGAAAGAAGAAAGAAAATTACCTGTTTCAAAAACTTTGGAATATTTTAACATAGGGTTATCATAGTAATTCCACTCTTAGGTATACACCCAAGAGAAATGAAAACATATGTCCACACAAAAATTTGTATATAAATGTTCATAGCAGTATTATTCACAATAGCCAAAATGTTAAAACAACCCAAATGTCCATAAGCTGATGAATGGATAAACAAAATGTATATTCATATAAAGGAATATTATTCAGCCATAAAAAGAATAAAGTACTGATACATGATGCAATATGGGTGGATCCTGAAAATGTTCCATTTGTATGACATGTCTAGAATAGGCAAATCTAGGTAGAGACAAAAAGTAGATTAGTGGTTACCAGGAGCAGGGGAAGGATGCTGGTGGGTACAGGGTTTCTTCTTGGGGTAAGGAGGATGTACTGGAATTAGATTGTGGTGGAAGCACAATTCTATCAACATACTAAAAATCACTGAATTGTATATTATAAAAGAGTAAACTTTTTAGTATGTGAATTACATCCTAAAACAGCTGTTATTTTGAAAAGAATAATATTTTTGTTCCTATGTTGTAAGTGGTTTTAAATTGTTTTCAAGTTTTATTGGTTTTCATTGTATATACATTTTTATATTTTTATACTAAGCCTATCAGTCTTTTTCTCTGTTGTTTTTGGTTTTGTGTCATATTTAGAAATTCTTTCCTTACTGTAGGTCTGTGGAAATAATCACTTGTACTTTCTTATACTCTCTTCTGAAAATTTAGATGTTTGATTCATTAGAAATTTATTTTTTGGTGGGTGGTGAAATATGGAATAGGATTCTAGTTTTTTTTTCTAAAATGAGTAACCAGTTGTTTCAACTTGGTTATTTAGTAATTTATCTTGTCCCTGTTGCTTGAAATGCTACCATTGTTATATTTTAATTTGCATATTAAGATGATTTTAACTTTTATATTAAAATTTGTGTCTATTCCTGTACTCGGTTCCATTAACTTGAATACTTCTTCCCATATGACTCTTGCTCTGTCTTATTTGTTGTAGCTTTAAAATACATGTTACGTTCTCTGTTCAGAACTATTCAAACTAGTTATATTACAGTTAAAGTTCTAAATGGTTTTGAAAAGCAGTCATAAATACTCTCACAAAGAAAAACAAAGCATTGAGAACTTCATTATAGTTACACTATTTAGAGATTAATTTAGAGATTATGGACATTTTAACACATTGCGACTTCTCACATAAGAGTAAAATCTGGTTCTTCATATACTTGCCTTCTTTTATGTTCCTCTGAAGAGCATTATTGTTTTTTTCATATATGTCTAGCACATTTTTGTCCAGGTTTATCCTCAGGTGATCTGTGTTTAATTTGACCTTGTGTATGTGGTATTTTCCCCATTATATGCTGCAATAATATTTGCGTGGTATTTAGCATATAGAAGAGCTAGTCATTTTTGCACTATTTTAAAAACTATTAACTTTGGTAAACTCTCATTCCTTCTAAAAAATTTATAATGTTTGTCTCCTTTCTAATAGTTATGACTATATTTCACTTTCTTGACTTATGGCTTTGGCTAGCACATTCAAAATCATGGTGTATAATGTTAGCAATTAATGACTGATATCCATGGCTTTTTAAAAAGAAGAATTCTATATTTTACCACTAAGAACTGTATTGGATTTTGATATGAGCAGTTTACATTTTGAGTATGTTAAAGAATTATCTTATTCTAGCTTTATTTCTGAGCTGTATTCAAGATGCATTTAAATTTTTTAAAAGACATGTTATGGTAGTAGAAATACATTTATCTTTCTAATAATAATCTCTCTGTTATCACTCATCCTGTCTATTTAATAATGTATTTAGCCAGACACTGTCCTAAGCACTAGGGAATCAAATACGGCCCTGGCTTTCTAGCACTCACTGCTGAAGGCAGTTGCTTTAACTCTGTTTATGACTCTGAAGAACTTATGGGACACAGTATAACAAGTGGCTCACTAAAGCAGTGCTACTCAGTGAGAGGAAAGAGAAGGATCACGCTAGAGGTGAAGGAAAAAGGCAGGTGTGGCACATGTTATTTAACAAAGCACCCCAAGTGATTCTTATATGGCCATAGGGTTGGGCACTGGACTTTAGTAATATCTAACCTCAATATAGTTTTACAGTTTTACTTATACAATAAGTAAATTTTCATAAACATGAATTACTTTACTCCTAGCAATAACCTCAGTTAAATATTATGTCAACATTACAGAAGACAAAATTGGAACTTGGAATTGCCAGAATACCAAAGTCAAGCAAAAAGAAAATCTGTGCTCTTTGTACTGACCCTAATAAAAGAATTGAATAATATAATCCATGACTTAATAATCTCATAATCTTTAGGAGAGAGTTCTAGAATTCATTCTTCTGTGGTTTATTTACCCCAACGATCCCCCTTTCCCATTTCAATGAGAGAATCACCTGTTAATCACACCAGGCCATCCCAACCAGTACTTTTCCAACCCCCCAGAGTTGCAGGAATACCTAAGACCAGTCCTCTGTGGAAACCCTGTATTCTTGCCCTAGGTTGACTTGCTCTGATCCAGAGGCAAGGGTGGGGGGTGCTCAAATCAGGGCCAAATTCTATGCTGTGGTTTGAAAAATGTTGGCCTTCTATGAAGCCCTCAAGGCTTAGGAGACGGCCATCACCAGGGAGTCAGAACCCTTTGCTGGGTAGCCAAGCTCCTGCGGGCTCAAGCCAGGGGAATCTGCTCCTTCTTCTCCAAAGTGGGGACTGCCTCAGTCCCAGAGGCCGCTTCCTCCTCTACTTCATTCACAGAGCACACAGGAGACTGCTTCAGCAACAGGAGGCTGTATTTTTCCATCTCTGAAACTTAAGGAATATCAGAGGAAGAAAGGTGGTTGAGAGAGCTCAGGAGGCCAGATCAGCAATTCAGTCTCTGCTGAAAACTGCTCTAGATCTCACTGCTAAAGTGGAGTCTTGAGAGCTCTCTGGCATATTAAATATTCATCAAAAGCTAAACACCACCTTTTCAACGTTTGACTGAATAATACAAGTGCAGAGCTGCCCCATCTCTGCTCTTGAATTGCTCAGCTATACATAGCACTAAATCACAGTTCTAATGAAGTCAGTTTAAAAGATGAGGAGAGAATCCTTTGTAGTTTATCTCTGCCTTTCATTTCCTCTTAATTTAACCATAAACTAAACAGATCCATAAAATGTTTATAGAGGGTAATAAAAGGATGTTTTTAATACAAAGGTTGCTCGTGTAATTAAGCATAAATTCTATGACATTCTGTGTAATTTGAAATGGTTTGCAAGGAATTAACAAATACTTATATCTATTTTATTTCTCCTTCCATTAATGGCAAGTAATAAAACAAAAATGGAAAGAAAAAAAAACAAAACACAAAATGAAACGAAATTCCTTCCAATGTAAGTAGTACCTACAGTTCGAAAATTGAAACTGCAGATGTTGCTAAAGACTTTATCTTTTTCTTGGAAATGTGCCATTAAATTTAATTAGATTTCCCATTTGTTCTCCTTTCCTTTCATTCTGTCTCTCTTTTTCTGCCCTCCCCCCTCGATCCCTCCTCTTTTTTCCCTTTAATACCAGGAGGACACTATATGCTTTTCAATGGCCTACATAACACAAATGAAGAAACTCATCACCTTAGGAAAAACTGCAGGGGCCATTTTTCTAATCCTACACCTATTACCTTATACATTGTCTGTAAAGTGCTGTTGCTTCAAAGCTCACCCCAACCATTATACAGTACCTGATGCACATGGTCCCGACACTCACTTTTCATACAGGTTCTTTTCCTAAATAAAAAGGGGAACTATGCTTGAAGAATTCAGGTCATATTCTGTTTTTTCCCCCAGAATTTTTTGTAAAGTGAATTGGAAGTGATCTAATCTTTATTGTTATAACATTTCATCATCTGGCTGTCAAGATGTGATTTCTTACTCTGAAATGATCTACTCTCTATTACATATATTTCATGTTCACATTTCAAATCAAGAAAAATGGCAGCGTTTATGTTGTTTAAGATAATTGGGAGAAGAAGCCTCCGAACTGTATTTCTCTAAGTTCATTTAGACTTCAGCAGCCAAGATTGATAATCAGAGTCGGAGGAGGCCTAATTTTACATGGAGTGATAATGGTTTAAGTAAATTAATTTTTCAACATTTTTCTCATCTACACCAAGTGAAGATGAAGGGTTCCCTCAACACTTAGAAAACAATGATTTTGGATAGTTTCACAAAACATTTTAAAAGCAACTATCAGCATTTTCTGAAAAGTATCAGTCTGAAAAGGTATCACTGGTCAGCTTAAAAAGGAATTAGATAAAATAAGATTAATTGCCAGGTCTACTTTTCCTAAGTTGGTGAGACACAGCGATGAGTGGTAATAACTGCATAACTCTCCACCGTATGGTTTCCGTGTTGGGTGGAACAGGCTGGGAGTGGGAAGGATTACAGTTTCTCACTTCATTGTTTCTGAGCACCTGAGACTTCAGAGTCATTCAGGCTCACTGGAGGCCATTTGATGAAAACTAGATTTCCTCTTACTCTCTTGTATGTATTTGTCTTTTAGAGTTTGGTGTTTCTCTGGAAGATAGAAACTTTCTCCTGTCCACTAACCGTAATTATAATAATGATTCCCAATTTTGCTCCTGGGCAGCCCCCATGGACAACATACCAGCACTTTAAGCTCCACTTATCCAAAACCAAACTCAATTATGCCCCCTGCAAACCTCCTCCACCTCCTGTGTCTCCATCTCTTACAGTAATTCAATTTTTCTCAAATCCAGCCAGACTAAGAAACTTGGAAAAATCTCCCCTTCCCCCGTTGACATTCAAACACCAGCCCACTCTGCTGTGTCTCTGCATAGATTCCTATTTTCCTATTGGTTCCACCGCCACTGAAGCCGTCTTCTGGCCTGACCCCTGCATCCCTACTTCTGAAACCTCCTGCTTCTCCAACCGGTTCCTTCCTCCGGCGTGAGTATTGTCTCTCAAAAGCACCGCCTAGATTATGATCATCTTTTCCTCAAAAATCCATGGTTTCTAAACACCCCAAGAAAAACATTCAGACTCCAGCAAGTTCCAATTCAGAAATTCCATACATGACTCTATCCTGTCCTTCCCGTCACATCTACTGCTACATGCCCCCAGGACCGCCAGTCATGGCCCAGCCACACCAGGCCCTCCCACCCTCTCTTGCCTTTGCTGTCCCCTCAGCCCACAATAACTTGGTTGTACTCCTCTGCCTTGGACACTTGTCCTTCACTGTGCTTGGCTCTGCTTGTGTGGCCCCCTGTCATGAAGTCTTTTACCACCCACGCTATTACTCATTGCCCCTTTTCTGGCTCGAGCACTTTCCCTCCACCTCTGGATTCAGCATCTGCGGCGTATGAAGTTGGCCTGTGGCACATGTGTTGTAGGTTGCACCCCCCACTCCTTACCCACCCATCAGATGCCTCCAGCATTCCCGCCCCGGCCTCTGTTCTAGACACTGATACAAAGACCAATTCCCTCCTCAAGAAGCTCGTTCACGTAGGTGATAAAAACATGTGACTAGTGCGCTATGGTGAGATAAGTGTCATAAGGAAGTCCAAAGGAGAGGAAGTGGGGAGACAGTGTGACGGGCACAGGACCTACGCGCAAAAGATTCAGGTGTTCAAGGTCTGCCTCTGCTACGTAGCTAAGTTATAATAAGCAACTCTCCTACTTTCAGTTTTCCCACCTGCAAAGTGAGGGGCCCTACCACCTAGTGTTCTATAAACATCAAAATAAAATGGAATACTGAGTTTTCATTTGCTTCACCAGGTCCACTCTCTTTTTTCTCTACTCTGTGCTTCTAGGAGTTGACCTCTAAGCAAGGGGGTCACCTCCACATCACCTCTCTGTCTTCAGGTTCTGCTAATTGCCTTCTCCTCTGGCTCCTTCGGTCCCAGGGGTAGTCAGGCCCCAGGGTAACTCTCCCTTGTGGCTTCCCTGTCCTCTGCCCACACCTCCGCAAACAGTCCCTCTACGAAAGTCCCCGAAAATTACCCACGTCAAATGTTCCCTGCCAGGACTCTGATTGATAAAACTGCTTTTCAAACTTTAACTTGCTGTCTAAATGCAAGGTATTTCTCATTTATCTCTGCACAGTGCTTTACACAAAGCAGATTGCTGCTATTAATAACAAACGGTGGAATGAATGTATGCAAGGATGAATGAGTGAATGATCCTGCCTGCCTCCACTTTAGCTGCATTCCAATGGCGGGAATATCTCCTTGTCACCTTGATTGGATTTTTAATGCTTGATTTGATTTGGGAGGTCCCCTGTTCCCTTGGAACTTACTGTCTCTTGGGGAAAACATTTCTGCAGATAGTCTATCTCAGCCCTTGTTTGTTTCTAGTGATTAAACTTGAAAGGGTTAACTTTGCAATTTCTAGAAATACCCTCTTTCTATAGGCTGCACAATTACCCGATAGCAAAAATGGATTACATATTTATTCACTTATTTATATCTTTTGTTCATCAACATAAAAGATGGCAAATAAGTCAAAAGCAAGCAAGTGGATTATTCCCTTATTACTTGGGAACCAAGAGCACATTTAAAGAATCAGTAGCTTAGACTGGGGCAGTTTTTCAAAAGCACAGAAAAAACACAAATCATTGCTTCCACTGTCCTCTTTTTCTAGGGGAAGCCTAGCCAATGAGTGGGCAATCGCACGGCCTCGTCGAATGATCTAAAGACAGTTAAATCACAGAATTCAGTAGCTTGATATTTATAGAGTTGAACTGATTAAACTTTAATATTAAATTTATTCCCAGGAACTATAGACTATCCTTGTCTCCTGAATCCCCAAACATATCAGTAAAATAGGAGATAACCATTTGCCTCTTATTTTAATATAAGGTCAATGACTTAAAAATGAGAAATTGACCCATGGAAACTATCTTTATGGAAACATTTTTGAGTAAATACCTTTAATAGTATGCTTTGGTGCTGAGTAGGTATTATTCATTAGCAAATAATTGCATAACTGGAATTCTTAATTAAATTTTTTGATGAGAAATGAGTCTGTTTATTCTGTAATTATAACCCAGAAATTCAGAACATATTGGGGATAGTTTATGAGCACAATATCAAAGATTTTAATATAGCAAAGAACTCACAAAGCTTTTAAACAGGAACTCTTAGAAGAACACACGCGCGCGCGCACACACTGTGTATGCTGTGTATGTGCATGGATCAGATAAAATAGACTTTAAATGTCAACCATTGAGCCCGGCCAGATGGCTCAATGGTTGAGCACCGACCCATGAACCAGGAGGTCGCTGTTCAATTCCCGGTCAGGGCACATGCCTGGGTTGCGGGCTCGATCCCCAGTAGGGGACGTGTAGGAGGCAACAAATCAGTGACTCTCATCATTGATGTTTCTCTCTCTCTCCCTCTCCTTTCTTCTCTCTGAAGTCAAAAGAACATTTAAAAAATTATTTTTAAAAAGTCAACCATTGAATATAACTGTAACATGGAAATACTCTAATTTAATGGATATGTAATGCTGTTAAAAACCTCTAAACAGCCTTCCGGACCTTTCTGGATTTTCCGGGAAGGCTCTTAGCCAAGTAGTTTCTTCCTTTAACTTTATAAATGAAGTACAAATTCAGATAATGGCAAACTCCGTGAGGCTCCTTTTTAAAGCTTTCCTCTTTAAAAAGATAAGCTTGAAGTGATTTTTTTCATTATACTTCAAAATTCAAGCTTTAGGAGATAACCACTGAGGAGGAGCTCATTCTGGAAGATGGTTAAGTGAATCAGGTAATGCTTAAATCTAACTTGGTTGCAAGGGTCAACCTGGTAAGAAAGTCTGTTACAAAGATTTATAGGCTTTATGTGTTTTTTTGTACTTGTTGGCTGTCAACTGATGCTGGGATCTCTGTTCAAAGGCCAAAGAGATCTGGGGACAAGGAGAACTTGAGCAGACCACTTTGTGGGCCCAACCAAAGGTTAGACAAACTGTAGGTTTCTCCCCAGACTTCTCCTAGGACGTAAATGAAATTCCTATAATGGGCTGGTGGAGAGAGCTTACCTCCAGTCACCTCATTTGTGATGTTACTGACTCGGTGACACCATAACCCAGACCCAGATTTAAACGCTGTTGGCCAAATGTACCTTCCCACGTGCTGCTGGGCCTTGCCACTGCATCACAGCCTACTAGGGCATTTGGGTTGTTGGACAAGTCCTTTAATTAAAGCGTTTGCTACTGATTTTTATCCCAGAATGTCAACTCCTTCCTGTCCGCTAAGCACATACCACCCTTCAATCCTTGGCATATTAGCAGTGTGATTTTTTAAAGGAATCTAATATATTCAATATTAATAAGATGTCCATAATAGGAAACGTCCTATCTGAGAAGGCACAGGAAAAAAAAAAGTATCTTTTGTGCTCCTTTTTTTGGAAAGACATAAATTACCCAGAATCTTAGTCTCTCTTTTTTTAATCAATCGGTGTCACTAGTGGTTTTGGGCAATGAATTGGCTCTGTAACTCTACACAGTACAGTCCTTTCTGATGTGTAGCATTCAACGTTTTTGGTTTTGTTTTTTGTGTAAGGTGCAGTTGTATGGCCCTAACCATTAATTGCAACATTTATGGCTTAACTGGTAAGGTTTATTTTAATAAAAACGTGTATGCTGTTAAATAGGTCCTTTTTTTCTCATTATTTGTAAGTGATTCAGAGATGCATAATAAAATGGATATAATGTCCAAAGGTTCAAATAATGCTATAAACCCCATTGCGGAATTCCTGACACTAGTTGGTATGTGACAAGCAAAAACTATCAAAGAATTAGAAATTGAAGCACATTTTTAACCTAGCTTTGAGCATCTAGTTTTGGATTTTTTTAATGTTTTTATTTTCTGTGTTATCCAAGACACATTTTTTCAAACCTATACTCTTTCCATTTTTCATAGCATGGTGTCCTAGAAAGAAAATTAGGCTTGAGAGCCAAACAGACCTGTATTAGACCCTAGACTCCATCATCCACTAGGGCTGAAAACCCTGCTAAGACGGTTAACTTAAGCAAGTGTGGCTTCCTTGTTTCTAAACGATGCCTGTCTTCAAGAGCTGTGGTAAGAATTAAGTGACACTATTGTGGCCAGCCAGCATCTGGATGTAATAGGTACCCAGTGGGTTTCTTCTCCCTCTGTTGACTTGAATTTTAACATTGGCTTAAGGGGGAAAAAAAAAAAAAAGATTAGGCAGGGAGGTTGTTTTTTAAAAAGAAATTTAAAAGTATTTTTAAAAAAACAGATAAAAAATTGTAATTCTCTACTACTTTTGGTTATTTCCAGCCTTTTTCTTCTTTGTTAAGACATTCTAACATTTAATAGAAACTATTCAGCCCCAGCTCTTCAAGGTCAGGGGCTTGGTTACTGTAAATTTGTGGAGAAAGGGCTGTCAGGAATTTACATCTGCTGGGATGTAAGCTGGAGTCCCTGTATCCTAAGTGTTTCTTCCCAAAGTACATAGAAGTACAATTAAGCAATTCCAGCTGAGTTACCATCTTTTTATTCGATCTTCCCTCCAAAACATCTATTTCGCTTCTGTTTGTTCAAAAGATCTTTGATAAAATGGTGATAACATTCCTAGTTCTTGTGTTTTCAAAAGAGCTGGCATTATTAAAAGCTGTTTGCTGCTCATCTTTCGTATAAAAAAACACAAGACAAAAAAGCTTAACTCTTTTTATTTAGCTTGAGCATGCAGTGTCCTTCCACACCATGGCACCTACAGAGTCCTGAGCAAAATTAGATAAGTAACTGATTTATCATTTCTGTAAATGCGTGGTGCATTCCCTTTACTCAGAGGGTACAGCAAAAATTATTCATGCTAAGGGAGAGTAATCAGAATGACTGAAAAAGCACATTTTTATTACTTCAAACATAAGCCTAGCTGTGGTGGTATACTATCATAGTACATAATAATAGAAATGAATTATGTCAGTAAACTCTTGAGGTTGAAGATTTACCATGATAAATATTTTTCATTAAAGTGAAATATCTTGGCAGAGTCACTTTTATATGCAGACTATTGACACAAGGAGGCCAGCTGTGCCTATGCAGATGCCGAGATTTGGGTCTATATTATTAATGATTTATCATGTCACGGGGAGCTTAGATTATTTTTGAAAGCAATCCCTTGCCACAAAAGCACTTTCTATAATGTGCAATCGCAAGGCATGCTATATGTGCTCTTCAAATTAAAGTAATCACAGAAGCTGTAGCTACCTTTGAAATTTCAATACCTCTACTTTTTTATTTTGAAGCATGAAATTCTGCATTCTAACCTGTATTTTTCATTAAAATTCATACAAAATGTTATTTTCTACCAACAACTGGATAGTGAATATTGTATCTGAATTAACAAGCATATGTACATGGATGAGGGAGTGAAGGACTTGGAATGGAACAAACATTTATTGCAAACCCATTGTACAACATGGACTTTTATTTTAAATCTCACATTTAATGTGAGGTTGGACTAAGTTTCTAATCCAATTCTGCAGGATTCCCAGAGTGCACTTCCATCAGGGCACATGTAAGAACATTGGCTAATATTTATTCAGTGCTTGCTGTGTTCCAGGTAAGATGCCAAACACTTTACATGCATTATCCCATTCAGTCTTCATGAAATCCACTTGAAGTATTGTTATCACCCCTGTTTCACAGATGAGAAGACTAAAGCACAGTGCAGGTGAATAAATTATCCTGAGAGGAGGTGTCTGAATATAGATCCAGGTTGTCTAATGTTCCAGAGCCTTCTGCTATTAACTGTGACCTCTCCATTAAAACTATTATGACAATTAAGTAAGAGGTATCGTTCAGATCCTACTTAGTCACTACCTGTGTGGCCTTAGGCAAGTCACTTAAACTCTCTAAGCTGAAGTTTCCTCATCTATAAAGTGAAGATAATATTGGTACTTACATCATAGACTTATTGTGAGTTAATATTTGAAAAGTGCTTAGAACAGAGTTTGTCACATATTTAGCATTAATGTTTTGTTTAATAACTGTAATAGTTAAAAAGTGGTACACTCTGTTGATTGATAAACTTTCACTGGCTATTACACACAGATTTTCTATAATTTTCAGATAGCTTTTATTCTTAAAACTAGATTGGAGCCCTTGCCAGTGTGGCTTAGTTGGTTGGAGTGTCGTCCTGTACACCAAAAGGTGGCATTTTGATTCCCCGTCAGGGCATATACCCAGGTTGCAGGTTTGATCCCTGGTCTGGGCATGTACGGGAGGCAACCAATTGATGTTTTTCTCTCTCTCTTTCTCTCCTTTCCTCTCTCTAAAATCAATGAAAAAACAAACAGAAACTAGATTGCAAATAAAACATAGAAATAAAATTCTGAATTTTACTCCTAAAGTAAATAAACAAAGAAACAGATTGTAAATTAGGTTACTACTTATGACTAATGAGAGATGTATGCAGATAACACTATAAAACATAGTCACTAACCATTTACAGCATTGAGTCCTTTAAGTGTTCTTTCTGGGTATAGAAAGAGGAAATATCTTCCTCCCCTCCCTTCCTTTATTATCCACTTTAGTATTCACTCAATTCAACAAACATCCTCACACAGGTACTATGCTTGCACTGGGGATGCAGGTGAATAAATCCCTACTCTGGAGGAACATGCAATCTAGGGACGACTATACTCTCTGGTTTGGCACATAAAAGAATGTGAAAAAGCTGTGGGTTCCATAATCAGATCTCTTTAACAAGTATCTGTTGAGTGCCCATTAAATACCAGGCACTGGGCTAGGCACTGCTGCTGTCCAGGTAAATAGGACATGATCCCTCAGTTAATTAAGAAGCAGCCAGTGGGGAAGACATCCTAAACAGATATTTTTCCTTCAGTTTGCTAAGTTACATAAGTGTTCAGAAGAGAGGGCTTAAACCCATCCCAAAGGGAGTGGGTTGAGGACATTTTGATAGCTAAACAAAATTTTTGTTAAAAGTCAAGGAAAGCAGATTAAAGTGCATCAAATCATGGAGAATGAGTGCCCCAGAAATCAGAGATGCCACAAGTGAAGACATGGAGACGTGAAACATGTGACATCTCAGGGAACTACCTACAGCATGAGGTAGTGGGGGGGCAGACTAGAGAAGTGAACATATAAAGTAAAGTGAAGGGGCCAGATGCTAATACACTGCATAAAGAGTGAGCAGTTTCCTTAGAATCTGAACAAAGAGTGTCATTTCCCTGATGAATCCTTACTAAATTATTTTGATCTTCAAAAGATGAAGGGCCATTCTTTGTATGCTGGTGAATTGTCCACTTCCTGAACTCTCTTTCCCCAGCAGGCCGAGTGCAAGGATTGGCTCTAAGGTCTAGACTGATAATGAAACTGAAAACATGTCTAATCTTTGGCTTGAAGTGACCTCTCACCATATCCTTCTGCAACCTGAAGTTTTTTCATTCCTGGATTTAAGAACTCAGCCTAACCTGGCCGGGCGTGGCTCAGCGGTTGAGCGTCCACCTAGGATCCAGGAGATCTCAGTTCGATTCCCGGTCAGGGCACATGTCCGGGTCGCGGGCCCGATCCCCAGTCGGGAGCATGCAGGAGGCAGCCGATCAATGACTCTCTCATCATTGATGTTTCTCTCTCTTTCCCTCTCCCTTCCTCTCTCTGAAATCAATAAAGGTATATTAAGAAAGAAAAAAAAAAAAAAAGAACTCAGTCTAGGACCCTGTCAAATGCACACTCTGGGGTGGCACTCGGGAGAGTTGTCCGGTGCTGAATTTCAGTGAAGAATTCAGGAATCTAGAGGATTGAACTTTTTCTATTGCTGCTGCAGCAGATGCAGGACAACTTGTGAACTTTCTGGAGAGGTGGGTGGCAATTTAATTCCTCATCAAACCACTGGTCGCCTTCTTGCATCTTCATTCAGCGCACAGAGCCCTCTGCCTGCAGTGGGGCTTGCTCCCTTGGTGGAGAAAATACGGAATGACTGGGTGCCAGTAAAACAGGCACAGCTTTCTGGGTCAGAAGTTGGCTGGGGAAGGGCCCTGACTGCCAAGTAACTTGCAATGATGTCAGAACCCAGCACAACCAAACAACACCAGCCAGTCAGCCAACAAAAGCCTCAACAACAATAGAAAAATCAGAGGGCTCTGTTGCCAACGCTGTTCTTTCCGCCCCCTACCCTTTTCTTCCAATAGGACGAACAGCAGGAAGAGAGTTTATATTTTAAAAGACACACCCTCCTCCTCCTTCATTTTGGTAACAAAGTGTTAACTACCCAGGACACTGTCCTGCAGCAGTTCCTTGGGGTATCCTTTCTGAGTTCCTTTTCAAGGCTGTCAGTGGAAGGATCAGAAACAACTCAGAAGAGGGTCTTTTCCTAAACCTGAACAGGTAACTTTGTGCTGAGGCGAAAGCAGGAACCCTCAAGGAAAGGAAAGTCCTTACTTTGCCCCCTTCTCTCTTTCAGGGTAATTAACCAAACTCAATGAAAATCAAAAGTTTGGCAAAAACGCTCCCCTCTTTCTTTACATAGGGCATCATGGTTCATTCCAGCCATTTAGAGCCCCCAGTGATTCAAAATTCAACTGGAAATTAATAAGGCACAGCCGGTTCTTGGAAATGAAGTTTGGGTTCAGATCCTCCTGTTTTGGAATATATGACTTTTCTTCTTTCATTTGTGACAGTCAATTTTAAATGATGTCACTTCAAGGACATTTTCATTTCTCCCACAACATATTACACGAAACACTTGCCTGTAATACCGGCTCATTAGCCTGCAAAATTATACTGTGCTGAATGGCTTTCATTCAAAATAGAAATGGGATTTTTAGTAGGCAATTTCTGTATTTTTATAAAAGATAAAGCAATGTTTGATTGCTTCTCCCAGCTGTTTTAGTTAGTGGTTATAAAGAGAAATTGGAAGGGGGAGGGCGAGAAAGGTAATATGGGGGCGGGTTGGTAAAGATGTGCTTAAAAAATGAAGCTTCGATTAGGGAACTAAGGCTGGACCTGACGGAGCAACTGCGCCGGCAGCTCCTGCGGGCTGCACGAATTTGTCCTCTGGGCAGCTGGAGGAAAGTGAGGGAGCGAGGAAAAAAGAGAGAAAGAGGGAGGAAAGCGAAAAGGCTGCCTGGCGAGCCGCAGCGGCCACCGCGAGCCGGGCGACCGAGGCGCTGGGAGTTGCTGGAAGGAGCCGCTCTCCAGGGGGGCGGAGAGGGAGGGGGCGCAGCCCGGCGCGGGGAGGAGGGACGCGGAGGCCACGGAGGGGTCAGCGGGGCCGCGGCGCCGGGCTGGGGGCCTCCAGGCGGCGCTGGCCGCGGGGCTCGGGCTCGGGCGAGCGCGCCCGGCCGGCCACCCGCGCCTCCTGCCGTCCGCGCCTGGGGGTGGGCCCCGCGCCGCCTGATGGATTGACTTGGAGATGGATCGAATTACACCATTTGCCGTGCCTCGATTTTTCTTCGGCTTCGTCCCCGCCGCCGCTGTTGCTGACGCTGCTGCTAGGACTGGTGGTGGCGAGTTTCAGGATTATATGGAGCAAGCCAAGACCTAAAGAGACAGAGGGATATATATGTACATTTTCTTTCTTTTTGATTTTCTTTTTTCCTTGCACGTGACAAGCTTTATTTTTACCAGCCTCCCCCCCATGAGGTAAGACCCTCTTTGCAAATGTGCTAATGCTCTGGGCGCCCGGTGGGGCTCGGACCGAGAGCCTCGGAGCCGGAGTCGCAGCCGGCGTGCGCGTGTGTGTGCGTGGTCACTGGAGAGTTGATTTCTTTGCAACCAGCTCTCTCCGCCTGCCGTGCAAGGGACGCGTAGAGGGCTGGAGAGGTTTGGCGGACCAGTCAAAACTAGCAGAGCTGGGAGCTTGGGGGGAGGGGCATGTGGCCCTGGAGGCCCCCCTGCACCGTGCACCCCCTCGGGGAAAATACAGCCGAAGAAGGGGGCAAGGAAAAGTTTCTTGCCAGGCAGCGCCAGCTCCGCGCTGCCCCGTACCTTAGCAGGGCCAACCCAGGCTGCTACGGTGCCGGGCGCGGCGTCTCCAGCCAGCAAAACAGCCGAGCCGAGGCCAAAGGAGCCGGCTGCGGGCTCGGCCGCCCCCTTCTGCCCGCCGGCCCCGCAGCCGCCCTGGGACCGCGGGAGCCCGGCGGCGCGGGGCCCGACTGGGAGCTGGCGGGCGAGCCCCGGCCCGCGCCTGGAGGACGGGCGTAGCGCAGCCGCAGAGCCCGAGCAGCTCGCAGCGCACCCTGGCTACCTGTCAGTGCGCACCCGTTGTTGCGCCTGGTGGCAGGGGGCTGGGGCTCGGGGGACTCGGCCACCCCCCCTTCCTGGCTCCAGCCGGGGCTCCGGCCGGGAGGGCGGCCGCTGCCCACCCTCCCTCTCCCCCTGCTGGCGGAGCGCGCGGCGGACAGGCTCTGGGGCCCCGAGCTGCCCGCCGCCCACCCCACCTCCCGCCCGGCGCCCGGGTTTCTCCTCCCGGCCACTCTCCCCCGCAACTTTCCGTGCTTTGTTCTCCGGCTGGAAATGATTTACGGAAGCGTCTCGGACAGGGTCTCCGCCAGGCGGCCGGAGCCCGGCGCTGGGATGTGTTAGGTTCTCGGCTGCCCATCAATTATGGATGGAAACAAATAAGGAAGAGTCAGTTCTGCAAGAGCCCCCGCTCCGGCCCGGGAGGCGTCCTGCGGCCCGGAGGGAGCCGCCGCGCCGCCGGCCGCCGCTGGCAGCGGGATGAGCAGGAAGGTAGGGAAACTTTTATTTCGTCTTGACAGCGATGTTTGTGTCTGGGCTGCGGAGATTGATACAGCCGCCGCCTTGGGGAGATTCGGAGGGGCTAAACGAAGGCTTCCTCTGCCGTGTCTAACTGTCGGATGGAAATAAAAGGTCATAGAAGACTTAAAGGTGTGGATGAGAGCTGGGTTTGAAAAATTTCTGCTAAATCGACTCTCGGGACCAGTGCTGTCAGGTGATTAAATCCTGAACTTGTGAAAAGCTAAATGTCATGGAGCTAACGCGGAATGAAGTAGCAGTATCAATGCCAGCGTTAGAGGAAGGAAGTCAGGGGAGAGCTCCCTGCTCTGAGATGAGGGGTCAGTAACCCAAGTGTCAGCACCCCGGTCCCTCACCGCTCTCAGCTGGGTGGTTTTCACAAAGAAGGGACAGCAGGTCATCATTGTAGATATATAGACTTTGAAAACAGTAATTCGACCTATGTCCACCTTTACAGGAGGCCACTTTCCCATAAAAATAACAGTAGCGTTTCCTGTTTCTAGGGGAAATAAGTATCTAGGGCAATTTTCCCAAGAACTTATGGCTACTAAGAATTTTGTGTGCTGTACCCACCTGATATTTGGGGCAATAGAGTAGGTTGTTTTGTTTATTTCAAGGTTGAAGTCCTAGGAAAGGTTTAACATATTCCTAAGTTGGATTGTCTCTGTTTCTCAGAATAGGAAGAATACTCGTTTGGAGAATTTTTTTTAAGGTTTCTTCCTAGTAGAATTGAGAAATCTTATCTCAGACAGCTCAAGGTGATGATTTTACTATCCTTGTTGGTGATATAAACAATAGGTTTTGATGCCGGTTTATTTATGTTGTAAAAAATCCCTTTGCTCTTTTAGCTGTCTGACTCAGGAAATTAAGTTGTGTGTAGTCATGTTTAATGTAGTGAGTGACAGGCATATTCTGTCAGACTGGCAAATACTACACAAACGTTTGCCCTGGCTTAGATAAATAGAAATTGCCAGATAAGCCTTGAGATTTGGGCCTATATTATCATGAACGTAAACATCTGAAGGTAAATAAACTATAGCTCAGCCATAGCTAAGTCTTGTTTTTTATAGTTAGTGTCTGTGTTTTGATTTAGCTCTCTAGAATCTGCTCTCAGAAAGGCAGTTCAAAAAGTAACCCTCAGATTCCCAAAATATGTTGCTTAGCGGTCCATTTTTCTCCATTGGCACATTTAGTTAGATTAACGACCAGCCACTGTTTCTTATTGGTTCCTGCAGAATATTGCTACCTGCCCTCCTTTCTTCTAGGGGCACTACATAGATAACCCTTTTTGAGGAACGTTTCTGTGATTCAGGACAGTGTGCCAGGAATATTGTGACTTCCCCACCGCCAAACAGCTGGTTAACTCCAGTTTGATTTAGATTTGTTGGCATTCTGCCCTCTTCCTTGTTTTTGTTTCTGTTGTTTTTGTGGGGTTTTTTTTGTCATGTCTCCTCCCCTGGTTTGATGGATTTGAAAGATGGCCGTGACGTAAACCTGTTAGTCCTTAGAGGGAGGGCAACTTAGAAATCCAGTGGACTTCAGCTCACTGGCTGCTTGCCTGCTTGCTGCACGGGAGGGATCTGTCCAGTAACTGCTCTGGGTAAGTGGGCCCCTGAATCCTGTGTGGTGGTTTCGGTTGCTTAAAAGGCACACAGGCAAGTAGACAAGAATAGAGATTCGATTCACAAAAGATGCCCATAATTTTTAAGGACTTGCTGAAACTGGAGTTCTTTACTTCTTGCTGCTCCATCATAATGAACCTTGGTAATTAGCTTAGTCATTGTTCTTGCATGTGAATTTCACTAAGATACCAGGAGTGAAAAATGCATCTGAAATAGGGTCATTTTTCACCTTTCTGATGCATTTTATGCAGAGTTAAGAGCCTGGCTGAATGCCTAACCATTATTGGTGTAACCATAGGAGGTGAGCTCCTTCCTTAGCATATTGCAGGATAAAATATTACCTTTTATTTCAATTAATAGACTTTAAACCTGCACATTCTAGATTCATTTCTAGAGGAAGCAAGAGGCACTTGGGGTATGCCAACCACCCAGTATTTATGGAGTGTTAGTGTTTGCAAGGTGCTATGCTAGCCAGTGTTCCAACACCAGGTGAGGCAGACAGGCTTCTGGATGTTCAATTTAAGTAAGAATTAACAGAAATAGAGAATGGCAAAAAGTACTATTAGGCAAGAAATATAAATATACACTCCTTTTCGCGAAGCATATTATCGTATCCTAGAAATTTTAAAGCAAGATTAGTTATACCAGATATTTACAGAGGCCCAGCCTTTCTGTTTTTAACAGTAATAATCTAATGTCCTAGTAGTGTAATTCGCCTACTGAAAGTGTCATTAGAATGGGAGGTCTCACTTTCTGTGGCTCATGTGAATGAAGACATAGTGTATTACAACCTACCAAAGCCTGAGTCTTAAGTTGCCTCTTATTTTGTGAACTGCTGCCAACTTCCAGTTAGGGAAAAAGGTGTGTTTTGATTTACTTCCATGACATGCGGAGGGAATACAAATCATATAACTATATTGAGCATATCATAACCCTTTTTAGTAGAGGTGGCTGTTGTCTGGCTGACTTTTCCTCTTCAGCCCCTGATGACAGTGGCAGTGCAGCTGATAACTGAAGCTGCATTCATCATCCCAACAGGAAAACTAGGAAACATTGTACTTTGCAAAGCACCTGTTTATGTGACCAAGGGCGATCAAATGAATGGTCCCCATAGGTACCACATGAGGTATACTTAGTTCTCAAACTTCTCTTTTCTCTTAAGCTTCTGTTAACTCACCCAGATTAGCATTTTAACAACCCTGAAGTGAACTTCTGTCATTCTCTCTACTCGGACACAGTGTGTAGATCATCCATCATCCTGTCCTTGGCTACAACAGGCTGCTGGCTCCATCACCATTTGGAGCTACACAGAATCCATCCGACTGTGAACAGCACAGCTGGCTACAGCAATTTTTTCTTCCACACCACTGGCAGCATTGTCTGGCTGTGGTAACTAAAGTTAACACCCAGAGTGAGAAGTTTCCATTGTTTGGCAACCTGTGCCTGGGCTCTTCATCCAGTTCTGGGGGCACACCTGCAGACTGGCTGGCTTGAGACGGTGTGTTCCACTTCAGGGGGGGCTAGTACCGACCTTACATGGCCCACAGGAAAGCCTCCTTAGGCTTGATATGATTAAAGCACCAGAATTAGAATTAGAAGTAGCCATTCAGACAACACTCAATCCTAGACCTTCAGAATTCACTCTATTTGAAAGAGGAAGAAAAAAAAAAAAAAAGTATCCTTTAGCTTGTGATCCCAAAAGACTGAACACAGAAAGGACCTTGTCGAGTTCTTTGGAGAACTGAACAGGTTACTGCTTCATCCCTTTGCACAAAGAGCGTGTGCTGGGCCTAAATCAAGGCCCCGTGTCTAATAGTACTCAGAGCTTTCCATCACTTGTTTTGTTCTTCTTTTTACTCAGTAAGAGATCTGCTACAGTAGTCATTGCTTATTAAAGCAAGAGTGACATGAATTAGGTGTATATATTTGCTAGGCTATGTTGCCCACCTTAAAAAAAAAACTTAGAAGGTACTGCTCTTGGAGTTTGATGTAGGAAGGGGAGTTTGATGTGCCCCATGTTACGGTGGGAGATAGTATTCTTGTTTCTTTTCCTAATATTTACTAATGACATCAGCCACAAAACAGCTGGGGTGATATTGTCAGGACTAAAAAAAAAAAAATAATGCTTTTCCTCTCACCTTCTAAGTTCTTCTAGGCTGAGCTAATAATCAAATTAGCATACAGATTAACGGGAGAAAATCAAGTTTTAATACGTGGGCATGGGTAATTCACATATGTGTGAAAATTTCAAAGACAGTGAGGCAACACCGAGTATATAAGATGTATTTGGACCAGGGATAATGGGGTGGGATAGGGTATTAGATTTCAGTAAGAACTGGCGATTTATAGGGAGCTGAGGAAGAGCAGAGCACACCTGGCAGGAAGATCCTTGCTAGGCGACGCAGAAACAATGGGACACAAGTGATGTCTAGCTAACAGGTCCCTGCCTTGAAAGCCCTCTTATTTACCATACTTAATTCAAATTAGGCTAAGGTGAATAGCCTAAGATCTCCTTCCTGAGGCTGGTTTATCTGTCTGAATCTCTTGGGCAGGAAAGGGGGAGGGTCAAAGGTTCTTTCTGAGTCTTTGGGTTCGCAATAAACAGCTTAAAATCAGTATCCCAAAAGGCTGCTTCAGGGTGACAAAACTTTGGCCCCCTTCGATGATGATGATGATAAAGAGGAAGAAGACAAAGGGGCAGCCACTCACTGTTGGTCTGCTTACTAAATTCTAGGCACCATCTAAGATCTTTATCTTCCTTATATCGTGTTACCCGCCAACACCTGCGTGAGGTGTTTGCTCCAGAGCCTTATCAAGAAAGAAACTCAGGCACCGGGAAGTCAAGTTATTTTCCTAAAGTCACAGCAGGCAGGTGCAGCAGGAAGGTGTGCATCGGGATTTGCACCAGGTCTGCCTTACCTCTCAGCCCACGTCTCCATCACTGCACTGAATTGTTTCCAGGAACAATGTTCTGAGTCCCTGATATTTCTGACATTTGTTTTTCAACGAAAGAGTCAGATTTTGAGGGGAAAATTTTCTACTGAATCAAATGATATGTACACAATGGGTGTGCTCTTAAATGTTAACCTTTCTCTGAACTCAGTCGTATCCTTGTACTCTTCTTTCATTTTTATTCCTGTTGGCCAAATAATTATGACATGCTGTCTTTTCAAGTGTCCTAGAACAGTTATCTCCTCCCACTGTTTTTCTCCATGTTAGGCTTCCCTGTCTAAAATTTCAGTGGCAGAGGACAAATGGCAATATTCATCACTCTCCACCAAAAAGTGCTTCTGCATCAGGGTGCGAGTCACATTCATTTCCCTGATCTTGGCAGGTGAAGATCCATTATGCATCCTTTCCCATTTCCCAGGAGTATTTATGGGCCCCATCAGCAAAGACAGTGAGCTACAGCTGCTGGAGCATCAGGGGCAACAGGAGGGAAAGTGTATTACCCAAGTTGGACTGTGCATTGTATTGTAATATACATTTTTCTTCGTTACGATTGTGCGAGAATCCTTTTACGTCTGTGAGTCATCAGATGCATTGTTGAGAACCCGTCACCCATGCATCAGCATTTTTTGGTGTTCTTTTTTATTCAGGATCCCTGTGGGAGGGAAGAAAAACAAATAACACATTACCGCTGCAATAATGCTGAAATTTAAGGTTTTCAACATATATTTATGGGAAGGGAATATGGGTTTTAAAAAGTCCGATATGTTGGTACATGTATAATAAGGCCTCAGATGATGGGCAATTACTTGGCCTATTATTGGAGTCTGTATTTAAAAATAAAGTCTGGAGTTTCTACTCAGCTGAGGAACTGGCACATATGAACCAGAGCAGATGAAGCTCTTTGAGAAAATCACGCTTCCATTCCCCAGGTGCCGGCTTGTCAGCAGACCAGGGACTCGGACTCTCCCAGCATCTGCATGGGCCTAGGCCTTACTTGTCATTCTAAGGGTCTCGGAGAGATCCTTTGGTCTGCAGAGTTGTCTACATTTATCAGTAGGTCCCCAAACCTCTCCCGGGTAGTTGGTGGATGGAGTAAACATATTTTTAAAGCTACAGAAGGAGAACGAGAGGCAGAAGGAGGGATAAAGAATGCTCCTGTGTTTGCAGTATAAATAAAGAATGCCACATAAAGAATGTTTCTGTTTCTACCATTGCTGGGGTAACCATTTGTTCATCCAGCTAACTTTTACCAAGTGTCTGTGCTGTACAAGTAGGTGCCAGGGTGGGAGAGGGTTCAGAGAGGAACGTGACACACTTCCAAAGCTCAAGGGTCTTACTGAGTGGTATATGGAAAAGACAAGGTCAACACATAGCCAGAATAAAATGGCAAGTGTTGTGTCAGAAAACTTACACACAGACCTATGGAAACTGAGAGGAGTGAGAGGTTATTTCTGGCGAGGGTGGTCAGAGAAGGCTTTGTGGAGCCACTGATATTTGAGCTGGTCCTTGAACTAGGTAGGATTTGGACAGGTGGACAGTGAGGGGCAGTGGGGGAGGTGGTGAGAAGGAGGGCATTCCAGGCATAGAGAACAGCTTAGGCAAAGGCCCTGGGGTGGGGGTGGGGTCTAGATCAGTTGTCCATGTTTGAGTCCTAACCTAGGACAGACTTGCATTTCAGGTGCGAGGAGGCAGTTTGCCATGCAATCCACAAATATTTGAGTGTCTCTGGTTCTTAGTCATTCAGCAGATGGCCCCGCTACTTAAACCATCAGAATGAATGGGATCAATCTGGTGATGATTTAGTAATTGCTGCGTGATCAGAACTGATACCCCCCCATGTCAACTGCCAAATGGTTCAGTGTTTCGCATGAACATTGCAGAGCATGGCACGATTGCCTCAGATTTCCCAGCAAGATGGTTTCTCCCACAGTGGTGTTTAGCAGAACCAAACTAGAAGCTTGTTTCCTCATAGACGTCCTCTTTTTTTTTTTTTTTTAACCTGAAAAGACTCCAAACATAGACTCTATAATACAGAATAAATTGCATACATATATGGGGATTTTTGGTGGTGGGAGAAGGAAATGTGGAGATAGGAAGTGGAAGGGGAAGTAGAGACTTGTTGAAACTGTGAGAATGATAAGAGTTGGACTCTAGGTGCTCATTACACTGCAGCCCCAAGAGGCCAGATTGTCTATTCACCCTGTAAGTATGCAGCAAATATTTCAGTAAATGTGTTAATTGAATTTATTACATTGCAGTTATGGCCTATAGTGACTGGTACACTGCAAGAAATGGGGTTGGAGCTATTGACTGTTTTTCGTAATAGGGAGGGGAAAAGCAGGAAATGACTTGGAAAGTTACTAATTCTTCCTTTTCGAAAACCCTATCCTTGAGAGTCCCTGGGGATTCAGCACCCCTTTCTGGGTCTGAGATTTCAGGACAAACTCACCCTCCCATCAGTGGCTCCTCACGACCCCACCCGCCTATCTCCCTTAGCTTCTCCCTCCTCCCCTTCATGCCTATCCCTACCCCAAGCTGTGCTGTTTTGGGTATGAGGGTTGTTTCCAAGCCATCATTAACCCCTTGAGTTAACATAAATGGTAATCGACAGGTGGTTAAGTTTAATAGTGGACTTGATAAGCTTTGCAGGAAGAAAGCCTGGAAGTTCTGTGTAGTATAAGCATGCTTGTTAGAACACATAATAAAGGAAAAATAGAAGGAAAACATTTACGTTACAGAATGATTAAGCCAATTGCTTTGCCAAGAATTGCTCCAGTAGTTCATTTTCTCTTGATATATTTAAGTCTTTTACAAGTTAATAGATGTATGACAGACAGTCTTAGAGAAGTCTGAGAGAAGTGTGAAGAATCACTGCCAATGAAAGATCAATCAGAAATTATAAAATAGGTCAGTGGGGGAAATGGACTAAGCCTACACAAATTCAATATTGGGAACTTTTCAGGAATATTCCAGTGATGTAAAGCAGAGAACCTGTTGAGTCTAGTAATTAGTCTGGCTCCCACCCAGTTACTTTGTGAAATGAAGGGCATGCTACCTCCCCCTTCATAAAGCACAGTTGCCTTCCAGACAGGACCTAAAATAACCTGGCGTGGCTCAACTCAACTAATAATAACAGCGAGCGCTTACTGTGTGCTTACCGTGTGCCATGGCACTGTGCCTAGCACTTCAAGTATGTTATCTAATTTAAGCCCTCACGCTACCCCTGAGAGTGTGGGACTAATAGCTAAGAGCTAGCATTTATTGAGTGCTTACTATGTGCCTGATTCTCATTTTAATGCATATATTAAATTATTTGATCAGCATTCTATGAGGTGGGTACTGTTATTAATAATATCCTCAGGGGGAGACTGAGGGATGGGAGATTTAAGTAATTTCTCCTGGGTTGAACAGCTAATGAGTAGTGGAACCAGGGGACTTGGATCCATAAGAATCAGCATGGCGGGGGGGCATTAAAAACATGAACTCTGAAGCCAGCTTTTTGTGGTGTGAGTACTGGCTGCGTGATTGATAAGCTGTGTGATCTTGAGCAGATTACATGTCTCTGAGCCCCAGTTTCACCACATAAAAGGTTGATGATGATGGTAGCACCCACCTGGTAGGGCTGTTGTGAGGCATAAATGAATTAATATTTGAACAGACAGCACTTAGAACGGTGCTTGGCATGCAGTGAGTGCTGTATATATCTCAGTGTCTATTAAAGAAATGTAAATGCAGTCTGGCTCCAGAGCCCATGCGCTTGTGCCTTACACTGTGCAGTTTTTTCACCTGTGATTCTATCACATCTCCTTAACTGATGTACATACCTTGAAGCCAGTTCTATAAACAGCTCTCTACCCACTACACTTGCCACAAATTCAACCAGATTGGAAAGGGTAACTTGGCAGGAGAGGTCCAGTGGCCTGCAGATTTACCTCAGACCTTGACCCCTAGTTGCATATCCCTGACCCAGATTTCAGCTGTTTCAGATTCATGATATCAGAAATCTGGCTGCCACTATTGGTGGTGTTGAAGGACAAATGTAGATCATCAGTGAGTGTTCTATGTTGGTGGCCTCCTGGGCTGATAAAAACCTGAATAATACCATGGAAATTGAGGCACACACCTAGACCATCCCTGCCATCACCCGCATCTTTGATCTCTAACAGTGGTCCTCAAACTTTAAAATTCATTGGAATCACATAGGGTTAAAATGCAAATTCTTCGGGTCCCAGCAAGCATGGATCTGGAATGGGACCCAGGAGTCTGCATTTTTAACAGACACTTCAAGTGACTTGTGTCCCCTTTTGTCCCTTGACCACACTTTGAGAAATGATGCTCTAGTGTAGCCAGAGCGCAGATTCCCATCCAAGCAAGGCTCTGGACTTCAAGGCTAGTGTTAGCAGGCCACTGGATAGTAGATCTGAAATCTTTTGCCTACAGCATGGGGAGAACAGTTATGAGTGGAAAGTTTCCCAGCTAGCTCATGAAAGCGAAAAAAGTAAGATCTGCTCAAAGCTAAAGAGCCCCTCCCCCCCCCCCCCAGTTTGCAAAAGATCTTTACAATGAGCAGAAATTAAGAAAGTAAAAGGCCACTCACCTCTTTCTGCTGACTGGCCTATACCATTTCATAAATGGAGTCCTGGGCCAGTATTCGCAGCAACATTTTTTGATTTAATGATAAACTGAGATAAGGGTAATCAAACTTCATGCTTCAGGGCATAAGGTGATTGCCTGCTGTGGTCGGGATGGAATTTTTTCCCTTGTGTTTTGCACAATTGACTAGATGCATTACAGAGAGGAATCGGGCTGTGTTTGGAGGAACAGGGCCTCGAGGCCCTGGCAGAAAACTTCCCTGGGTAACATCATACGGGAAATGGTCTGATGTGCGATGAATAAGCCCATCATCATCTGGCTTATCATTTTTGTTTCCTAGGAAGATTCTGCATTCTGTGAGTATTTCTATAAGCCACATGATGAGATTGGAAGCCTGCTCTATTTAGATCCCAACTTTGGCCAACGGCATACTCTGAGGGACCTCGGGAAAGCACTGTCCCCTCCTCTGTGGACTCACAATGATGATAAGCGTCCAATAAGACAGTAGAGGTGAAAGAGCTTTGTAGAAGCCAGATGAGTGCTGCTCAGATGTAAGGTATTATTACGATACAATGAATTATATTTATAGAATCACCGTTTATTATAATCAGCAATGTATAAATCCCTACTCTATGTGATGATATCATATGCATAATGACAGTGAGCACTTACTGAGTTCTTAATCTCTGCCAAGCACTGAAGTGTTTTATTTTCATTCTCTTATATAATCCTCGCATCAGCCCTTTGGAGCGGGGCACATACTTTTTTTTTACCATTGTATAGATGAAGACACAGATGTTGAAGGAGCTTCAGTTGACTATTGCTGTTGTAACAAATCACCACAAATTTAGAGGTCTAAAACAGCACAAATATAATACCTTACAGTTCTGGAGGTCAGAAGGCCCAAATGGCTTTCATTGGGAAACAGTCAAGGGCTGTCCTTCTGGAGGCTCAAGGAGAGAATCTATTTTCTGGTCTTGCGGCTTCTAGAAGCTTCCTTCATTTCTTTGCTTGTGATCCCTTCCTCCACCTTCAAAGTCAGCTATCCCAAGACTCCGACTTCCATAGTCACATCTCCTTGGACTCATGCCTCCCTCTTCCACTTTTTAAGGACCCTGTGGTTACATTGGGCCCACACAGATAACCCAAGAAAATGTCCCTATTTTAAGAGCCTTTACTTAATCACACATGCAGAGTCCCTCTTGTCATTTAAAGTAGCATATTGACAGGCCAGGGATCAGGGCATGGACTCTTTGGGGTGGGATGGCGACATTTTTCTGTCTAGCACAGTTAAGTGCCCTGCTAGGGACACACAGTGGCAGAGTCAAAATTCATGCCTAAGCCTGTCTGACTTCAAAGCCCATAATCTCAACCACTTACTATAAAAACCCCTTCGATTCAATCAGTGGAAGAAACAATAAAATTGTAGAACCTAAGTGGTGAGGAGGGCCCTGTTACTTTTAGAGCAATCAATTGGGGCTTTTAAATAAAATCATTATAGTAGTAACAACACAAAAATTAACCTTACTGAGCTTCATGTCCTACTTTGTACTAAGCATACTATATATAGTCATTTCTTTCTTGTGAGGGTGAGTATTATTTACCTAATTAACTGAATTTATAGGGTTCCTGAATCCAGGTGTCTTTTGTGGGGTGACTGAATAAAGGAGCATTTGGGGGACCAGGGGACCATTTTGGAAGACTATAGGAAGGTGTTCTAATGGAGCTGCCGCTTCAGCAAAGATTGGTTAACAAAAGGTGATGGCGATAAGCCAGTCATCCTTTGCTGGCTCTGGCATTGGCTCTGGCTTTGCTGGTCTTTTGGCCAGTTGGGTGGGGTTCCTCAGGTAAAACTACCCCACCTCATTCACTGAAAGCCAAGACCATCTCTAGCTTGTGGGGCTTGGTGTCCTCAGAGGTCAATGAGAAAATCAGGAGCCTGTGTTCTGCCAAGCCTCCAAAGAACTGTAAAAAGTTATCAGAGATCTCCCTCACTCTCTTCATACCTCTCTCTCTGTCTCTCCTTCTCTTTGCCACACACTTAGCTAATATCTGAGGTTTAGCCTAATGTGATTGTAGAGTTCAAAGTGTGCACCCATCACGGACGGGGCTGTCAGAGCAGTTTGTACAAGGAGTAAGAGAACAGAGCTGGGAGTTGAAACCCAGCCTGGCTCACCTGTTAGCCAACAGCTATCTATGGACAAGGCGTTGGCCTTGCTGGCCTTAGTTTTCTGATTAGAACAAAGCGAGGTGGGGATGGGCAGCAGAGGGTCTAGATGATCTCCACTGTTCTTGTCAGTAGTAGGATTCCTTAGTGCTATATTTTCATATTTTAATTACCTTGGTAGTAAGATCAAATCTAATGATGATTTAAAAACTATGAATCCACTGCATGAATGTGCATATAGCTATCTGCAAAAAGAGACAGACAAAAAATAGTCTTACTTCTCAAATTTATTATTGCCATTTACATTTTACAACACTTTGCCCTTTTCTTTCGGGATCACTTAAACTTCATTGCTGCTAATATAGTTTTTAGACTCAATTTCAGACATACATAGATAATGTTTTCAGTTAGTAGTAATTGCACCTCAGTCAGCTCTCAGGGGTTGATATGCTACCATTGCACAATTTCCCTGTAATTTTCAGTTACATCCCTGAAGAGCCATCCCCCACTGAACATGGATGTAGGACAGACAGGGCAAATGAGTTTCAGAGTAGAAAGCCAAACCTAATGGCTTGGTAGTGACTGCTGGAGCTTGTGTTGTAGAAATTTGTGGGGCCACATCCAAGGTCGGGCGGCGGGAGGAAGAATGCCTGATTGCCTAGCAGGTTCTTCTGGGAAAAGGGGAGGGTGCATGTCACCTCTACACAGAAAATGTGCCACCTTTGATTCAGTATTTTCTTTAGAGACACCTATCTCCCTTAAAACACTCATCAAAGGTCTTAATGATAAGTATTTTATGCCGTCGTCATCTGGCACAATATTTCAACTAGCCGCAAGAACAGTTTTGAATTACCTGACCCATGAGAAGGAAAATAAGAAACTCCTAATGGATAAGGCAATTTGGTAGTGATTACTTTTCCCAGTTCTTACCGTTTGCTTTGTTTTGTTGCATATTTCCTCAATTATGCCCTGCCATTTTTCTCAAAGACCCAAGAATGAGAGAAATGATTGTGATAAATGAGATAAATAACAACCTTCACCATAGGTGCATAAGGGTGGACATATATAAAAATACAGAACCACCACACATATACACAAACACATGCAGAGCTTTTAAATAACTTTTGAAGGCACATAGACTGGGTTGGAATCCTGCCCTGTCTGCTAATGAGAGGTGAGAAATTGGGTGTATCACTAGCCTCTGTAAGTCTTAGTTCCTTGTCTGTTAAGTGGAGAAAACAGCCCTTATCTTAAAGAGATGTTAATTAGATGTGAGCAAATCGGCCAGCACAGTTTTTAGAGCACAGTAGGTGCTCAGTCAAGTAAGTTTTGTCTACAAGTAACAGAAAACCCAACTCAAAATCGCTTGAACAATGAAGACGTGCTAAGTCACATAAAGCCCTGAGATGAGGTGACTCAACAAATGTCATCAGAGACTCGCATGCTTCCGTGCTTTTCTCCGCTCTTCTCAGCCTCTGAGCCTCTCCTTGACTAGCTCTTTTTATGTTCCCACTAAGACTGGTACATTCCAGGTGAGAATAAAACAGATCAAGAGACCAGGTCTTCCTCTGAAACCTTTCCTAGCAGTTGGCTTCCCCTTGGTCTTCACGGATAGAATCAGGCACCTGCCCTAAGCCTAATGTAGCCTTGGACGAGAGAGTGGGACCACCACCACTGTTTGGTGGGCCAGGGACAGAAACCTGAGTACAGAGACGCACCAGGGCAGGAAGCCCCGGACGCCACCGAGCAAGGGGCAAAACTGGCAAAACAAGAACCTTGCCCCCAGGGTAATCTCTCCTTCCCTAGCATGTCATTGGTCATGTGGTTTAGAACTCTGAGTGTTCCTCCCTAAAGATAACATCTAGGCCTCAGCTGTATTTCAGCTCCAGGCCCAGATAAGCAGCAAAACCAGACAAGTGGTCCCAGGACCAGCTGCATTGACTAATGGCCCCCTGCTGATCAGTGGAGACCATGGCCCTGAAAGAGCACCCCTGGAAAGCTGATGAATATTCTATTGAGACCCTCCCCTGAGATCTCCCCTAAGGTTCCTGCCTGCCAGAAAGAGATAAACATGCTCAAGACAAAGGACCCAGTGAGCACTCCCCATAAAGGGACACACCAGCAGCGCCATCTCCATCCCTCTGAGGGGACCCCAGGAGACTTGAAACCAGGGGAGCAATGGGCAGGCGCAGCTCATCCCAGACTTGCCCCTGAACCTGTCTCCAAGGCCCCCTTCTCTCTCTGACTTCTCAGGGAGCCAAAGCAGCCAGGCCTAGGCTCTCCTGCTGCTTCTATGCTCTTTCTTGTTTCGCTGGCCCAAGTACATTACTGCTGCCATCATGAACCCAGTACCCTTTGGCACAGTGCTTTGGCACAGTACCCTTTGGCACAATAGCCCTACCCTTTGCATATCCCCATCCCCCCCTCCCTTTTTCTTAAATAAATTCAAATGTTCTTTATTCACCGTCTGAGATGGCTATTTAGCCTGCCCGAGCACCACTGACCGTTCACCTTTCAACCACCACTATTGACTTAGGTGGAGGAGACTCACCAATGGATACAGGAACAAAATCAGCATTTTGTTGCAGAGCGTGTGTATTTTTATATTGTTACATATGCATATTGTGTAAACACAGTGTATATTACATAAAAATATTCATGTGTTTGGCCAGAAATATCTTCTTGCCATTATTTGAAATTTTGCATACCTAGAACAGAATTTTCATTTAATGAAGCAAATAAAACTAAAAGTCATGACACTGGAGGACAATACTACAAAAGAGTGCCCGGAATATATAAAATGAATGTTCCTTCATTATGCTTCCATATTTTTCTTAATTTTTTTCTGTATCATGTGTTAAGTGAGAAATGATAGCCCTGTCATATTAACACTTTGAAATATCATAATACATATAAGCCATCATTATGAAGACACTTTTATCTCTTGATGGGTAGAGACAGAAACACTAACTCTATACTCCTTAACTCTGAGACATTTCATGATTATAAATTCACATTTTGTTATGGTTCCTACTTCAAAACATCCATTAACCCCTGAAGCTCTGAAGTTAAAGTTTCAGGTGTTTTGGCTACATATCGTACATCTTGTATGTACGGAGGAAATTTCCCCACCTTTTGTCTGTCTTGTCCTTTAATGAAATGTATTGCAGGTTCCCTGACTGGAAATCTTAGCCTGGTTCTTCCTTCACTCTGGACTGTTTAACGTCCTTTCTTGGTACAGTAATGCAATAAATCATCCCCGAGGCCCCATAAAATATGGGTGAGGAGGCGCTATCTTTGTTCAACTTTGTACCTAGCATCATACAACTGGTCTGCCTCTGCAGTAATACTGTAAAATGAACCACCTAGGTTTTCAATATCGGAGATGTTTACTTTCAGTCCTTTATGGTTGCGTTTTTGTTCACCAAAGTGAACCTTCACCCGGGCCTTGTCAAATGCAAGTTGTATTCCTTAAGCCACAGACCTTGCTGTGTGTTCTCTGTATATCCAGCCCGTACTATTTTCCTTCCAAAAATCTCTTGATCTCTCCAGGAGTCCAAATGGCCCTAGGTCAAAATCTGATACTGCCACTCAACCTCGAAGAGTGGTGTTTTCCTTATGGTAAATCAGGATACTGTGTCTACCCATAGAGATGTTATGATGTCTTTCTTCAGAAGGAAATGTATGCCAAGTACTTAGCATGCTATCTAACATAATGAAAACTCAACATATTGTACTAGTTTTGTTATTAGTACTATTGTTTCAAATCAAGGATGCCTAGCAATGTATGAAATATTCATATCTGAAGGGCTTGTAGATTTTGCATATGGATAGGTTCCATAAAACATCTGGATGGCTACTTCTAAATGCAGAAAGAGACAGAAAAAATACAAAAGTTTTGGTAAGAAGTTGGCACTTCTTGAGCACATAAAAGCATAGTTATGCTACCACATGTATACATTGTCACTCATGTTTTGGACATGATTCTGGCAACTTATTTGTGTTGGGGCTTGGAAAGTTTATTACGTTGTGAACTAGTTTCAGATGATGAATTGTGACTCTTAAATAATGGACCAGGTACTTTGGGTGACTTACTGTATTAACCCCGGCTGACCCTGAGTGATTTTCTAGGTGCTTTCCTTAACTCGCTCACTCATTCCTTCATTTATCTATGAAACACATCACGTATGGCCATTTTCAGTGATCAAAGAGCCTTTCTTCCCCTTTGCCTTCGTAGAGTCAAAGCCTAGTAATAATGAAACTGCACTGGTGGTCAGTTTTATGGGCATGTGAACCTGGGCAGTCACACTTGGCCCTGTGCCTAGAGTGCTCTGCTATAGCCGTCTTGAAACTTTTAGTACTTTTTGAATAAGGAGTCCCACATTTTCATCTTGCATTGGCCCCTGCAAATCACGGAGCCTGTTCTGACTACTGCATTTCACCAGTGGTGTTTATTCTGCGCTGATCTGAGTGGACAGACAGGAGTTTTTGGAAAGAGTCACAGATTGGGTCTAATTTCCCACTGTGTCACATACTCAGGCAAGCCGCCTAATTGCCCTGGGCCTTGTTCTCTCAGGTGTAAACTAAGGCAGAATAGACTGGTCTCCAGGGTCACTGCTGGGAACCTTCATACCTCAAGACAGGAAGACATGAGTGTAAAATGATGTCAGGCCTGAATTTGGATAACCGTGGTAACCACACGCTCAGAACTCAAAATTAGGACATGGGGATTATGGGATCAAAAGAAGGGGAAAAAAAGAAATCAGGACTCTTCTTGAGAAGTTGAGCTGTGTAGCCGAAACCTTTGACCTCTAGACTCTGTCCTCGTAAACATGCTCTTTGGTGGTTTTACAACATAAAGTCAAATTGATTGAGCATTGGCATTATTCTGCTCATTTCATTTGGATCTGAACTTTCCTCTCTATAGATTTTATGCTAATATCCCAGAGGAGATTTAACTCACTTCAATACTTTTGCCATACTTAAAAAAAAAAATCTATATCCAAGACCTTAAAACTCTAATATATAAATATTGGCATCCGTGACAATTCTCTAATTTACATTCCAAGAAGTTGTATATTGCAAGATGATAATCAAAATATTTAGCCAGCTCTCTGGCGAGGGAGCTGACCAATTAAAACGGACCCCACCGCGTGGTACCCAATGAATGCCGGCTCTGGGTGTATTCCATAGTCTCACACTCCAGTGTTAATTTTTACTTAAAGTGCCACTGAACTCACCATGGCCCATATATCTACTTCTACAGAGACCCAGTCTCTCCAAGGTGTAAGAAAGAGGTAGCACTGTTTACTCAAGGTGAGAACCGAGATCTTTTCTGGTTCAGACATTCTGACTGACACCTCTGAGAGCACTGTTACAATTTCCGAATTAAAACTTACAGCTGCTTAATGGCAAGCATAGACTTCAGATACTAATCATGTTTTGCAGGTGTTTTTGTTTTTTTTAATCAAGTTGAGGTCACCAGCAAATTGTAATGAATAAAGACATTTCAAAGAAAAACAACTCTAAATTAACAGATTCAGCAATCATCATTTGTAGATACACCTTCAGTTCTGCCTGAAGCTACCTTCTACTTGAGCAAATTTTAGATCACAAGAGAATTTGCAGCTCAGAGTGTCTCTAATCATTACCTAAACATTTGCATCATTAAGCAGGGCTTTCCAGTTTACAAGCATGCTGTCGCCTGTTTGAGCAAAGAAAAGATGGGGACCTTCTGTAGTGTTAAAGCCCACAGACAACTTCAGTGTAAGTCACAGTACCAGGAGCCAATTAAGATCAAAGCCATGATGCTTAATGTTACTGATTATATCACTTAAATATTAAGCAATTTTTACTTTGACACCGATCAAGAGTTATTAATGTAGATTCTTTTATATATATGTTGTTATAGATTTCAGAGAGAGGAAGGGAGAGGGAAAGAGAGAGAGAAACATCAATGATGAGAGAGAGTCATTGATCACCCCCCTATTGGGGATCGAGCCTGCAACCTGGGCATTTGCCCTGACGGGGAATCGAACCGTGATCTCCTGGTTCATGGGGGCGACACTGAACCACTGAGCCACACTGGCCGGGCAGTGTCGATTCTTTTAAATAACTCAAACAATTTAGAGGGGAAGAGCAAGAATGGTAATTTTTTTCTTCTTGCAAGAGCCAGAAGTATCATGTATTTGGGTTTCCTAAAAGATACTCAGTTTAGGGTTTATTTCCTTAATATAATTTAACCTCATTCAATTTTATTTTCTCATGGTGGAGAACATCTTGACTTCTGCCTGTTTTATTACGTGCAATAGGATGCTCAGTTTAGAAGCCTTGGAACCAAATAGGAGTTTACATTTTAGCTCCCACGATGTTTCTTCAGCCCTAATGGCTGATTGACGTGTTTGTATCTGTATTAGCACTGAGTGGGCTGATTTCAAACGGGCCACGGAGAGGACTGAAGCCTGGCTTCTTGCTGCTCTAACAACTTAGAGGCAGAATTACAGACTTCTTGGTGTCTACTACGGCAATGTGACTAAAATTCTGAAATAGATTCAGTGTTCCAGCAGCCATTTTTCTTTAAGGTAAAATGTAAACAGTCCCACTTGGAAATTAGTTTGTGCAAACATGCACTTGACGTTTTGCCGCACGGTCCAGCACAAAGCTTCCCTGGTGCCTTAGGGTGACAGGTATCTGGTGTTTGCATCGAAGTACACAGTTGCAGTCAGTCTTCCCTTTGCTTTTCCTGGTGTCCATTGGACCAACTGAGAAGTCTGAGCCAGGTTTTCTTTCTCCTATGTGACTGTCATTCTTAATTTTTAATGCAAAAGACAGTCACTGCATGACTAGCACCAAGAGAACAGCAGTGATTTTGAATTGGCAGGAATCTTTGTGAAAATCGGATTAAAGTTCACTCTAAAAATACGAATTGTTGTTGCTGGTTTTATTTTAGCACTTTATGTTTTAGAAGCCCAGGAAGAAAAAAGTAGGAGGTTGGAAGGGGAGAGAAACAAAGCCGAAATTATAATATGCTAACTTAACGGTAATCTCTGAATTACCTCCATTTTCTCTTCCTGAACACCCAAAGGATAAATTGGTATATAAAATGATAGAGGACTCATTCTCTAGCAAGTTACCAAAGTAACTTAGCATTAAGTTATCTATGTCAAGTAACATATTCCATGAGACCCAAGTATTAGTTCTTGGTTTTATTCAACAGTAGAGCAATAACTGTTTTCACCAAGAAAATGTTCAGCCAGTTGGGTTGGAGAGTGACTTTATTGTTTTTAACCTTTAAAAGACGGCATTTAAAAGACAGCATCATACAAACTCCATATATTTTCCAGGATCAACTGTACAAATAATGGTTTCTTTCCTTTTGCCTGTAAAAAAGAACGTATATGCTTAGGGTTCTGAGTATTTAACCTTTAAAAGACGGCATTTAAATTCCGTCAGCATTTAAATTCGGCCAGTGGGACCCACTCCTTGCCGGGAACTAAAGTTCCCTTTCGTTGGATAAAGATTAACGGATTATTTCTTTATCCCTTCTTTTTTAAATGTTTAAAAAAAATAGAAAGTTTTGTTTCTAAAAGGGAAAAAGTCTAATATAAACTATTATATAAAATAACGCATTTTGTCTTTGTTCCCTTTTAATACTTGTTGATGTGTTCATCTGTTCTTATAAAATTGTAATCAGTGGGCATATAGTTTTATATTATTCTGATTTTTCCCCCACTTACTATTACATCATAGGCTGAGGATTACTGGTCTTCATTATTATCATCTTAATTATTGCATGACATTCCATGAGGCTGATACAATATACTTTTATTTAAATTATTTCTCCATATCTAGAAATTTAACCTGTTTCCAGTTCTTTCATCGTGATAAATAAAGCTGCAAAAAGCATCTTCCTCTATAAGATTCTTTTTTTTTTCTTTTTTACTTTAGATTATTCACTTACGATAAATTATGAGAAGTAAAATTACTGAGTCAAAGGTTAGTATTGTTAATGTGCATGGATGGGAGTGTGTATGTTACACATTGCCAAATTATTGTCTAAATGGTTGTACTAATTTATCCTGCCATGGGCAATATATTGATTTTATCCTAACTTCACAGGCATTAAATATTATCCTTTAAAAAAAAAGAAAAAGCCAGCTAATTTGACCAGTGTGAAGTTGTATCTCGTTGATATAATTTGTATTTCTATGATTAATAAGAAGAAGCCCGATTTCAACAGACTGGCATTAATCCTTTTAGGGACACGTTTTGTAGTGCTTGACACATAGAAAACCCATCTGAAGATTATTACTGGGAAATTGTCATGGCATCTGCATTCTGACCAAAGACTCCTTGGGTTTCTGCAGCGTATCCAGCTTTGACAGCTAATTTCAGTCTTCAGTTAAGAGGAGAGAGCAAAGAAAGCAATATTTCAGGATAGAGAAAAGGCTTGAAAGGATCCAGGAAAGGATTCTTCCCAGAACATGGAATGTATCAATTATCTAGTTGCATTAGAAACCTTCTCCAAACAAAGTGTGTAAGCAGAGCTCAGCAGAGAAACCCATCTCTGCTCTACGTAGTGGCAACTGGGGTGGCTCAAGTGGGGCTGGAGCATCCACTTCTTGGATGGCCCACTCTCATGGGGGGCCCATGGTGTTGCCTGTCAGCTGGGGGCTCAGCTAGGGCTGAGAGCCACAGCCTTCGTTCCTTCCGACACGAGCCTCTTCACGGAGGCTTCTCCACAAGCAGCTCAGGCTTCCTCGTTCTGTGGTAGCTGGGTTCAGCAAGTTGCCCATTTATTAGGTTCTGGGCCCAGAAGGTGACAAATCACGTCCACCATATTCAATTACTCAAGCAGTCGTACCCCAGATTCAAGGGGAAGATATATTTATCTACTTTTTAATGGGAACAATATAAAAATATTTGGAGACTATGTTTTTAAACTACTATAGAGTATATCTAGTCCTTTGAGAGACAGTAAGTTTAGATACGTAGAACACCACGGACTGGGGAGTATTGCAGCACTGACCTCCACCACTGCTTCCCAGAATACTCCAGCAGTGAGCTCTCCATTTACCTAATTCACCTTTCCCACAACAAGGGATTCAGTCTGGTGTCTCTGGGATTGATTTTTCCCCTCCTGGGAACCTAGTGGTTCCTTGCACCCCCAGCCTTCCCAGGCAGCCAGTCTCGGTGCTTTTAACCATCTGTGCCTGGGCTCTTTCCTAGTAAGATAGATATTAGAGGCAGACCTGAGTGGGTGATGCATCTCAAAAAGAATAATGACATTATATGTATTTGGTATATTTTATACAGGCAAAATGCTAACTTCTCATGTGCCGACAGCCGTATTTATGAGACTCTCACCTGATTGCTAAGTGGTTGATTTAGGCGTTTCTATTACTAGTGCCAACAAAAGGAAGTTATTTGAAAGCAGCTTCTTTGTCCAATCTTCCAAAGAATATTCCAAGAGAGAATCTGGAACATAGAAGACGACATTGAAATCACCAGAGGTGGTCTTCAGGAAAGATTTATTATCACAGGGGAGTGGGGGACACAGCAGAGAGAAAACAGAGTGGTGCTAATGATAATACTAACAGCAATGGCCATAATAATAGCTAATATTTATTGCACTTATGCCAGGCACAGTTTTAAAGGGTTTCTGGGTAGTAGGTTTATAAACCTCAAAACAACCCTTTAAAATAAGTCCAGCCTGGCCGGGCGTGGCTCAGCGGTTGAGTGTCGACCTAGGATCCAGGCGATCGGGGTTCAATACCCAGTCAGGGCACATACCCGGGTTGTGGGCTCAATCCCCAATGACTCTCATCATTGATGTTTCTATCTGTCTGTCTGTCTCTCTTCTTTCCTCTCTCTGAAATCAATAAAGATATATTGAAAATAGATAAATTAAATAAAATAAGTCCAATTATTTTCTATTTTTTACAGATGCAAGGTGAAATATTCTTTCCTAGGTCACATAGCTAGTAGATGGTGGAGCCAGAATATCCTTAAACCAAGTTTCCTCCTTGGATTGCACAAGGGTGTTTTTTTCCTCAGGCGTGATGAGAAGACGGCCCATCATCCTATGGTTCCTTTCTTGGATTTCACACATTGACACCCCTTTTTCAGCCATTTCATGGTGTGTGGATTAGACCCTCACCCTTTACTGTTCTCTTTTTGGTCACTGAAGATAGAAAGTAAGGAGTAGACAAGCCTTCCAGAGGAGGAGACTTACCTCGTTACGTGCATCCCACCATGTCCACTCTAAGGAAGGGATTTCAGAGGGAGCCTTTCTTTAACTCGGGAGGACCTAGGAGCCAGGCGAGCCTGGCCTTCCTTCCGCTCTCAGTTTGTTTCCATACAAGACACCTGAGCAAGGAGGTTCCCTGACCTTGGGAGAGGGTTGCTGGTGCGCTCCTGTCCTGTCTTTTCTGGAAACAAGTTAAAGGCTTTGATGTTGGGCCAGAGAGTGCAGGGAAGAGGCCTCTGACCACTTCAAAGGTGGAGGTAGGAGCAAGAGGTGGAAACCAACTCCCAAGACCTATGGAGGCAGGATCTTAGCTCACTTCCCACATATAACACCTCTCTTATTATTTTATTGTTTCACAAAAACTTTATTTATTTGTCTGATACAGTTAGACTAGAAGAAGGGATGTGGGGGAAATAGTGCTGACTGTATCTTAAAATAACACTAAGAAAATCAAGCTACAAATATGACAGTATTTCTGTCTTAATAAATTACAAATACCCCTTTCTCCTTTCCCTTTCTTCTGCATTCCCTTTTTCTGGTGCAGTGATCAAGACCACAGACACTGGAGCTGTGACCCTTAGTTTTGTGACTGAAGGCAGATTTCCTCATCTGAAGATTTGGAGAGATAGCACCAACGTCCTGGGGGGTGCTTATCGCAGTGCCTAGTGCTTGTTTAGCATTCAGCCACGGCTTGTTTGGATCACTTTTGTCTCTACTTCTCCCGTCTCCAGCACGTGCATATTACACATAACTCCAGGTGTGTCGCGTGAAAACAAAAATGAGTATGTTGTTAGGCAAACTGCTCTCTTAGTGGAGCAGGCACAGGAAATATTTCATGTATTGGAGCATGAATGTATATCCACAAATATGTCATAGATCCTGCCTTCCAGGAACTCACGGTCTAATCAGAAAGACAAGCAAGTAGATGGCCAGTGCTACCCACCGTGGTAAACCTAGAGTCCAAATGGATGGAGTGTTGCTGAAAAAGACCAGAGAGAGAGAAAGGGGCTCAAACTGCTGATGGGTCCTAAGGGACAGGTAGGAACTTGCCGATCAGAGAAGCCTCAGAAGGCAGTCCAGGTCCAGAGAACAGCAGGAGGCTGAGCGGGGCCTGAGCCTTGCAGAGTGGCTGCATCCACGGAGATAGGAATGTTAATATTTATTTAGGCCAGAGCATACGCAGTATTAGTATCCTATCCGTGCTGATGCGAACTGCGACTAAATAAAGCACTGATAATAATAATACTACTTCACACTTGTATAGCACCTTTACAATTTACAATGTATTTTTAATTCACATTTTCTCACTTGTCCCTTTATAAACCACGGTGAGGTAGTCAGCAGCCATGCTTTCTTATCTCACCTGCAAAGAGGTGACAGTGAGTGTGTGGGAGGCCACGGAAGCAAGCCCTTGCTGTGGGATCCCTTCCATCCTGTCTGCGGCCTCTGTTTCTTCCTCTCCCTTGGGCGGGTTGGATGCAGAAGACACAGCAAGTAGAGAAGGTGTAACTGACTGACCTGTGATAAAGGTTAGGGCCTGGGGACTTCTGATTCGAGCACCTCTGAAAGCAGTGCCACCCGCACCCATTGGGCTGAGGATTGTGCCTGTGATACCTCTCCTTGAGTTCCCAACACCTTGAAGGTGCTCTGGAGCCTTCGGCGTGTACAACACTAAAGAGGCCGTTCCTTTCTCCCCAGCTTGGTATAGACACAACCACTTGGGGAGAAACCCAAAGGTGCCGCTGTGTATTTTCTCCAAGTCCTTATAGAGTTCTTTGCTTACTCTGGTTGTAACCCCACTTTATCTCTGTATCTTTTATACAAAAAACCCGAACCCTCCGCCTTCCCTGGTTTTATAGTCCTTTTTTATCAAGGAGACACCCGGCTGTAAAAAGGGTAGGCAGTGAAAGGAAAGCCAGCCACACCTTTCCCTCCAAAAGTAATTAAGCTAATTTCTCTCAGTCTTTTCATCAATATTCAGCCTGTTTGTGTGCCTGAAGCAACACTTTTCTATACCTCCCCAAGATATTTTCGGTGACTGGGATAGAATTTGTGTCTCCAGGTCTGACGGATTGGTCATTGTAGGAAGTGGGCCAGAGAATAACACTGGGGCATTGTCAGTCCTATATGTCCATCTCCGTGATTGCAAAATCTGTGGAAGCCGGAGTCTGACTGTGGTCAGATCAGCAGTTATAAGAGGGAACGCCCTCCACACATCCTGCAGCACGATCTCATGGCGGTGTGTGTGACTGCGATCACTCCTGCAGATTGTGTGCGCCCTGTCACTAGCAGCTCGCCATCGGTGGGAAAAGTGCTCTTTGGAGGTTTTTCAACTTTTTTATTGATAAAGTACAGCGTTGCAGTTCATTCAACAAACAACAATTAAAAACCTGTGTACCAACCACTTGAAAAGGAATTTATTTATGACCATTAAGGACACAGTCTCCACACTCAAGGAACTCACAGTGTGGGCTGTGGGAGGGGAGAGGAAGTTGACAAAGTAAGGAAATGTAATATTGTTTGGTACGTGCTCTGATAAAAAATGAGCCCAGATTTTGGTGGCAGAAGGAGGAAAAGATGGAAAAGTCTGGTGGGAAGTGGTTTCTGATTAGGAATTGGCCATGTAACGGAAGAGGAAAGGACCAGAAGGGCATTCCAGGTGGTGGGCACAACACATGCAGAGGCAGAGGGGCGGGAAAAGCCAGTTTGTTGGGGAATTAGGTGGAATTTTATAAAACATGGGGTGCTAAGAAAAGCATCATCCAAATGCTGTCCTCCAGTCCTGCTTGGGCCTCAGATTTGTAAGCTCACTTCTGAATGTCATTGTAGAACCTCGTTTTTGTTTTTGTCTACACAAATCTACTTTGTGCCTCTCTGAAATTAACCTTGGCAGTGACAGAGCAGTGGACCTGGAGACAAATTTTCCAGAAGCCTCTTAACAACCTAACCCCGAGCAGTTCTTTTACTCTTCTTTTGTGCAGTGGAGATTTACTGACCAACTCAGCAAATATTCTCCAAGTAGATACCAGTTACCCAACACCATGGTGGGTGATAAAGATAAAGACAATAGAGCAGACGGTTCGTGAAGCTGACATGAAGTTCAGTAGAGATAATAATTTCTGCCCTAAACCTTTAAGGACAAAAATAGATCAGGCATATTTGCTTTGGAAAGCATAAGATGCTGTAAAAGTGAAAGCTCATTGCCCAATCCCTGGTCTACGGTGACTATCACTGAGACTTGGCAGTCCCTGGTCCACACCCTCACCCACAGAAGTTAATGAAATACCTCCATCAGCTATAAAGTACATTTGGGGAAGCTGTGAAGCCTAGAGGTCCTGGGTGTGTCTGACCCGTGCTTCCCAGAAGAATATCGTGCAATTTAAAGAAGAAATCGGAAGTGATCTGTTGACCTGTGGGAGGGCCTGCACCACTTTACCCCCGGGTCCAAGGAAGCTAGAGTTGTCATGTAGAGGCAGTATTTTCCAAGGCCACATGATTGTGAGGGGGAAAAAATGTACCCTCTTGCATCCCATCTGGGACACCATGAGAATGCCATATCCACATTCATAGGTGCCAGTGGAACCCATTCGGTGTTCAACGCATCAGCCACTTTGCACTACAAAGTCTGTTTGTGGTTACAGATCGGAGGCAGGATCATAGCACTGTCCTGTCTCGGGGTTCAGAGGGAGCCCATATACTCTGTATCCTAGGCAACACCAATGCTATAAGAAAAAAATTAGAAGTGTGAGTTGAGAATCATTTCACTTTTGGTAAAGAGCCTTTTGCAGCCCAGACACCAAACTCAGAATCATAGAACCTCATGACTTGGAGGGGGCCTTAGCGATTGAGATTCTGGCCCAACCTCTCCTTGCATAGATGAGGAAACTGAAGCTGGAGGAGGTGAATTGGCTTTCTCAGGGCCTCTCGGCTTCTCAGAAGCTGAGTCAAGAATAGAATCCAGATTTCTTAACTCCAGATTTATTATCTGCAGGTGTGTTTGCTGTCTGGGAAGAGATTAACATCCCCTGAGGTGATTCATAAAGGGAGGTAGGAATAAATGTAGATAACGGTTTGATGTTTGAAGCATAACTATTTCCAATAATAACACTGGAACCACACCACCCTTCCTCAATGCCTTTAGCCCTGAACAGGCTTCCCTGCACTCCCATGATCACAGAACATGTGCCCGGAATCCTGGTACGCCCCTTAGATAACTCACTCAATCCTCACAGCAACTGTGAGAGAGCTGCTAGTATTATCCCCGGTTTGTAGGGAAACTGAGGTACAAAGCAGTTAACGAGCTTGCTCAATGGCAGGTAAAGAGAAGAAAAGACCAGAAGGGCATTCCAGGTGCTGGACACAGCACATACAAAGGCAGAGAGGCAGGAGAAGCTGGTTTGCTGGGGAATTAGGTGAATCCATACACCCAGAACATGGGGTGCTAAGAGGAGCATTACCCGAACGCTGTCCTCTGGTCCCACTTGGGCCTCAGATTTGTAAGATTGCTTCTGAATGTCACTGTAGAACCTACTTTTTATTTTTATCTCTACAAATCTATTTTGTGGTTCCAGATCCAGAGATAGGATCACAGCTAGTAAGTGGAAAAGCCGGAACTCCCTCCTAGACATTCAGGCTCTGGAGTTCGTGTTTGTGACCGGTACTGCACTGCTCGGCCTTCAGTGAGACTTCACCCCTCACAGGAGGAGGGGCCCAGCATTGCTCACACCCTCTGGGTGTTTAGTCAATCTAGAAAAATCAGCAATTGACACCAGTGCACCTAAACTCCCATTTTGCCTCTGTGCACCCACAGGTTTCAAAAGCTCATTAGATATCAGATATGGACCCTAGACAGAGGTCTATAGGTAAGTCACTGTGAACGGACTCAGGTCCAGTCTGGGCCCTCTGAGAGCTTTCACTGTCCATAAAATTCATAATTCACTTGGGCCACTTACTGTTCTCATTCGTGGTTACAGCTTCATGTTTAGTCCAGGGCCGTGGGCTGAACCTAACTCCTGGGGACCTCATTTCCATTTCCATCAGTAGGACAGAACACCTTTGGGGGAAAAAAGTATATATATGTAATTATAAACCCACAGAGAGCTGTAACAATAGTAGAGTCCCATGTCGTCTTCACCCAGGAAGTACATTTTTAAAAACAAGTCAGCTGAATTTTCTAGAGGAACACGGGTAGTGGTAATGCTTTAGATCCTTTGGGACAATTAGGAATCATCCTCCACATTTCCATAAACAGACAACTGCTACTGTGTTTTCAGATGCAGGGGGCAAATACAAAGGCCATATTTTTGGCAACCGAAAACACAGGACTTGGACCAGGAATTCTTGGCTTTCAAAAGCTGTTAAAAGACCATTTTTCTTTCTCAGAGTTGTTTACCTCTTCTGTGAACCCTTCAACAACTGTTTGAAATCATGACATCACCTGGGAACCTCTGGTGAGGTGATTTGCAGAATATAAACCGTGAAGACATGAGCTCTTTCATAGAGAGCAAATTTCTGTTGTCGGCAGTGATGATAAACATAGACCACTGGACTCTCATGACATCTGGGTTCTGCGCTGGCTTAACCGCTCTGGGATCATAAGTCCCTTCATTTATCTTATTCTGTCCCAGGAATAGTAGCAGTGGCCCACCCTCAGTCCTTCCTTGCCTGGGTATTAGTCCTGTTCTTTGAAAACCTGAAAAGGCATCGTGGAGGCTACTGGAAGCTGTGGCTCCTTAGTGGTGGCATCAGACAAGTCAGTAGAATCAGAACAAACAAGCTCTACTTCTGTCATCCCTGCCCCGAGGGCAGAACCAGGCATGGACCCAGGCCCTATTATCCTGAACAGAATGTCACGCGCACGCCATATGGCAGCCCCAGCAGGTCATCTGGTAGAATAAGCCAATGTTCCAAAGACAGGCTGAGTCCTTTGGCATCTCACTCATCCCTTGGAACCCTGAGCCCTTCCTTTGTCTAGGATGGTTCCTTTCCTGGAGGCCGGAGGGGAGCAGCCCTGCCTGGCTGGGGACGACTGTGGGGAGGAAATAAAGGAAAAGGCTTTCGATTTCTCTTGTTAGCCTAGAGAGCCCTGTGGTCCTCCCTGAAAAAAACGACACACGGTTGTCTCATTTCTGCCATAGCCATCTTCCGCTGTCTTTGTTTTTCTTTTGTGGTTGTACAAGGTTCCTATGTTTTATATTTTCCCAAAGCTAGTCTTCATCTTTATCTCTTAAGAAGTTGATGTGTTTTGTCATCTGCCTGGATAGCAGATTTTCTCTGCTTAGAAACGTGCTCATCCTCTCATTAGTCTCTTGTGTTATTTTCACTTTAAATGAAGACTGCTTCTAGGATGATTTAACTTTAAAATGTTACCTGATTTGAGTAAGGGCGGACAGCCAAAAATTTGTAGGCATGTTGTCACTAGGATTTTGCTTCCCGGAGCCATGGTTCTGATCAGAGGTTAGTTTCTGGGATCTCTGTTCAGTTTGCTTAGAATTTGACAAAGACAGGTTCGGTCTTGTTTTGTGTCCCTTCCTGCCCAGTTCCTTTTAAGTTCAATTCCTCTTTGAATTATTGATATTTGTCCAGAAGCATTGAAAATTCAGACTTAAAGTGAAAGTCTTCAATAAGAGCTGCTTTAATTTTCAGGAAACTCCTTTAAATAGCCAGCCTTCCTCATGCATGTAAAATATAATTAAAATAAGTACAATTGACCCAACTTTTCAGAAAACATTGGTTATAAAAACAAGGCCTTAATAAAGAACACAACCAGCTCTGGACCCCACCATGTGCCCTTTTCTCCTTTCCATGGTATCTACTGCAACTTTTCTTTCTTGTCTCTTCTGTCTGAATCTAGCTGCATAAATAAATAAATAAATAAATCATATAAATGTATTCATACTGGCTTATATTACACTCTAACACTACTTACTTTATAACTGAAAAAAAGGCCATCAGCCAAAGAAAAGAATTTCCCATTGCAGAATCTCCAGCATCAGCCAGCCATTGGGAAGCTGGTTTTTATTTTATTTTTGTTTCTTGGTAGTGGGGAGTCGAGTAGGCTTCCTTTTCTGCCAGTCCCATGTGTCCTGCTCTTTACTCTGAGGAATGGCTCTACTTCCCTTTGTTCTGGGAAAGCTGCAGAATGGGCAGGAATATCAGTGGGAGGTGACAGAAATCACTTACTCCTTTGGCCTGTGTTGACCATCTGTCCTGCATCAAAGAGCACTTTGTTAATGATGGGTCAGTGTGAAAAGAGGCATCTGCTGCTGATTGTAAGAACCTCTTGGTTTTGCAGCACCTGGAAACACATGGACTGGAAGCTACTGAGGATTGTGTGCCAGTGCCGTAGGAAAACAGTGGCAGGCTCAAGACTCTAGGTGTTTGGGGTGATGGTGGAGAGGTCCTCGTGATGTGGCACCGGCTGAGTCTGGTCATGTGTACTACTTCATTTATTTCTTCTTCTGTTCATTAAATACTGACTAAGGACCTCCTAGGTGCCAGCACCTATGCTTGATGCTGGAGATAAAGAGAGTGTGTAAGATGTACTCTCTTCCTCGAGCAGCCCAGTTTGATAGAGCAAATGTGACGATAAGTAGTATCGCTTGGAAGTGATAAGTGCTGTCATGGAAGCATTTACATGGTATCATAGTATGATCAGCCATCCTAGGGAGCAGTACGGCTGAGGAAGAGGGATCTGGGGTAGGAGGAAGAATGGGAAAGGGGAGAAGCCCAGGGATGTTTTGAGCTAGTAAGTAGACAGTTCCCAGGAAGGGCATTTCAGAGAGAACAGTGTGTACAGAAGAGGCTGCTTTGAGATGGGGAAGCAGTGGCAGCTGAGGCAGAAGCTGGCAAGAGTTAGATTGTGGACGACCTTGTAAGTCTTGGAAATGAATTTGGACTTTATCATATAGGTCTTCGGGAACCATGAAACAGTTCTTAGACAGGGAAGTAACATTATACTATTTGCGCTTTGGGAAGATCATTCTGGCGGCTATGGGGGAATGAGGTAGAAGTCTAGGAAAGCAGAAGCCAGTCAGGAGTGGGCTCCAGAACGGTGACGAGAAAGAATCAGCTGGGCGCACTGACAGATTGGAAGGAGGATAATGGAAGGGAGGGGCCTAGGAACACTCCCAGGCTGAAGGCTTAAGCTACTAAGGATATCAAAAATATCAACAGCACTATTAATAATAGCTGTAATTATTGGATCCTTACCAGGCTCAAAGGGGTTGGCTACGTGCTTTACATAGATTATTTAATTGAAAATTCATAACAATATTAGTGCTATAATTATCTTCACTGTAGGCGGGAGAACTTGAGACTTTGAGAAGTAAAGTGACGGACATGTCCAAGGCCCCATGGCTGGTAAGTGATAGTGCTTGAATTTGAACCCAGGCACTCTGAGCTAGAGCCTGTGCTCTGTGGGAAATTTAGCAGGAGGACAAGTCAAGGCAAAGTATCTTAAGTTCCTTTTTGCTGCTTGTGTTTTACTGAGATCAAAATATCGAGTGAATTGGGCAGCTGGATCTGGAACTGAAGGCTGTGGTCTGTGCTGGACATGTGGAATTGGGATTCCTCAGTGAATTGGTGGTAGTAAAGAAAGTGGGTGTAATGTTGGGTGAATCTCAAAAGAGCCAAGAGGGAACCATCAAGAATCACATGTAAGGGTGTGTGTGTTTGGACAACTTTGGGAAGATTGCTGCAAAGGAGCAGCTAGAGAGATGAGATAATTATGAAAGTCAAAGGTGAGGTTTCAAGATCTGATGGAGGGACAAACATAATTAAATTCCTCAGGAAAGTGAAAGAAGATTTAAAATGAGGATTGAGTTGGTTTTGGCAATTAGGTGGTCGATGGGCAAGAGCAGAAGTTGGACTGAAGTGGGTTAAAAAATGTTTTTAAAAGTGAGAAAATGGAGACAATGGGCTCAGACTCGGAGAAGTTGATGAGAGACAGGGAGATAACAGTGGCAACCTCAAAAACAGGAAAATACTATTTGCTATGGGGGCCACTGGAGATGCTGGTATGTAGGTGAAGGAGAAAGAAACTGAGAAGCAGTGGCGGTTACACAGGATGTTTATCCGAGTAGGTTGGGGAAGTAGGATTCTCCCTTCCAGCTCTCAGAAGGAGATCATGGACTCAAAATGAAAAAAAGTATTCTTACACTTTCAATTTACCCACCTTTTATTGTATGAAGAAATTCAAGCCAAAAAAGTGAAGTGACCCATCCATGGTCACACAGCAAGCCCATGACCCCAGATCTGGTACCTGGCCCCTTTCCTCTCCTGCTGCCATTGTCAGTGGGAGAAGAGTCCTGAGATGCTCCTCATGGTTCCGAGTTCGCAGTCCTCCCCAGTGGCTCTCCCTGCTCCCGCAGAATGCACGTCCTTCCAGATTCTGATGTGTCAGCAGGACTTCAGCCCTGTGGAGGAGGAGTCAGAGAGTTGCTGTCATTTCCTCAACATGCTGTTGGTCAAGGCTGTGTGTGGTTAATTACAAAGTGTCATTAACAAAGCAGTGCTGGAAGCCTCTTTGTCTCACCTGAGCACCCACGTTCCCAGAGGGAGGAAGGGTCTCAGAGTTAAGAGTCTTTCAGCCACCTCTTCCTGGTCCAGAGTAAGGGAGGGTATATTTGTTCACACACAGCAGCTGGTCCCCAGGCCTGTGTGCAGAAGAGGGTGGGGTGGGGTAGCAGTAAAGATTCCTTCAGTGAGAGAGCCGATGCTCTCCCAAGAGACCTCACCAGCCGAGTCACCTGGTGAGCCTGGATGCGTGGTCTCTCTCCACACTGATCAGAAGGGCCCTTGCCTCAACTTTGCCTGTGGGTCTTGTGGAACTCGCATGTATCTAGTGGTGGTTCATCATCCCATTTCACTTTCTTATACTCCAAAGGTTATGCTGTCAGCCTGGTTATCATACCATTCTGATTAAATGCTGATGTTGAGCACTGATTGAAATCCATAGCCCTACAGACAACACATGCCTTGAATTTGGACATGTGACCCTCTGTCTTGGTGGGCTCCAAGGAACAGCAATTAAGTCATTTCTCTTTGCTCTTTGTCAATCTACCTAAACCCATTGCTTGCTCCTCTTTTATTTGGTCTCGTGAGATTCTCAGGTGGTGGGCCTGTAAGTCCTTCAACTCCAGGGGCTGTCATTCCATTGACCAAAATGCTAACCGTGTGTCCTGGAATTTCATGGACTATGGAGTGAATGGTGCCCCTCATGCTGCAGAGGGGCAAATAGTTGTACCCCCATTCTCTCTTGTGGTTCATTGCACTCTCAACTAAAAGAATGAACGCTCTCTGAGAGTAGGATGCCCACCTTCCCTGGGTTTACTGCCCTCTTTTGTTGTCGTTTCGTTTGTTTAACAATATTAAGTAAACCTAAATTACACAAGAGTCCAAAATGCTAATCCTGTCCTGAGAGATCCTGCAGGGCTTTGATGATTCAGGGCACGTGACTAGTTCTTTGGTTTATTCCTTTCTCCACAGTTCATTCACAGTTGTCTGAAGTATTGACCACTGTGAGACATGCTTGCCCCACGGGACTGAGAAGAAGCTTCCTTAGGCTCTGAAAAATTAAGAGGACTTAACCAGGCCAAGGACAGGAGAGAAGAACAGCCCAGAAGGAAAGTAGGAGAAAAGGCTTGGTGAAAGTAGGTGGCATGACACATTCCAGGGCCAGAAACAGAGCCAGGGTGCTAGAAGCACAAGTAGAGATGGAGAGATGCTCAAGATAAGCCTGGAGAGGGAGGCAGGACTCAGAGCACGTAAGGCTACATTACAGAGATGTGGGCTTTCTCCTAAGAGTACTAAGAAGTTACTGGAGGATTATGAGATTGTATGATGACGTTTATGTTCTAAAAATGGTAATTCTTGCTTCATCTAGAAAGTGATTGGGAGACAAACCAGGGACAGACAGAAAGATAGGTAAAAGGGCAGAAGACTATGGTATAACAGAAGGGAAGGAAGGCAAGTGTTTTAAAAAGCTGTGGACACTCAGCTTGTGTCTAGAGCTGTTGAGCAATTACTTGAAACTGGACTGCTGCATTTAATTACCTGGAGGCCATCAGTGACTTTATTGAAAGGCGATATTGAGAGAGAAGCTAAACAGAGGAAGTAGAAGAATCAGTAAGAGGTAAGGAAATGACAGCAGCTGAGAATAAAAAAACTGTTTTTCAGTGTCTTTGAATGGAAGGAAAGAACTAGGTGGTAGCTGGAGGAGGACCTGGGCTGAAAGAGACTTGGGAAATTTAAGTGCTGATGTATAGTATTTAATCAATACAAAGGTATAGAATATTTAGGGAGAGAGAAATATCGATGTTTTCTTCTGTTTCAGGAAATACAGAAGAGTTTGGGTTTAAACACATGCAGAGGAGTTGTGGAGTGAAATCTTCTCTTAAAAGAGGAGAAAGGAAAAGCTAGATGAAGGTGCAGATAAGTTGATGTATTTGGTAACTGGAAGGGGGGTGTGGAGGAAGTTTCTATCTATAGCTTTTATTTTCTATGTGAAGTAGCTGGGGGTGGAGGATGGCAGGAAGGAAGATTGCAGTAGAGTAAGGAGAGAGAACTGATTAGGGCCTTGAAGAAAATGGAAGAAATTTAAACTTACTGATTTGGGGAGTGAGCAAATCTAGTAGAGAAACATAGGATCCCCAGAGTTTTAGGAGTGCTAGCTGTAGTTGGTGATCAAGAATTCTGTGATATTACTACCCAATTGCCCCAGAGTGTGGATGTCTTCACTAGTGCTCAGCTGCTCTGGGGCGGGTACAGAAGATGAATAGCCGAGTTCATCCAAGGTAAGAACTTTGCAAGAAAATCTGACACAGAGGCAAAAGATGAGGGAATCCAGAGTATAGGCAAATGTATTATTGAAATGATTGACTATGGACTATTACATGTAAAACTGATAAAGTTGTATGTCAAGATTGGGGAAGACTACTGAATTAGAAGAAGGGAGAGCAGTTAGTAGAACAGAAGGCTCCGATGAGAAGGATAAGCAGTCATGGTAAAAATGATCGGACAAGCAGGTTGGAAAAACAGGAGATGGGGATCAAAGCATTTAATGCTTGATTATATGGTTTCTAAGGTGAAGAAGCTATAGCTGATAACAAGTCCCAGAGTGGAACCATGCGCTGGGCCTACTAAAGTCTTTGAGTTGTCTTTCTTAAAGAAAGTGACTGGGAAGTTATCAGCTAAAAGGAGAGGCAGAACGTCAAGTAAGCAAATATTTTTTCTGTAAGGTCATGGAAGCTCAAGGTCTGGAAGAATCATTGGGAAACTGGGAAGACTTAGCTCCACTTTCAGATCCTGAGGTAGATGGAATATGAGTCTAAACAGCCTCTTTTTGAGAAGTGGCCTCTCCAGAAGAGAGCGAGAGGAGAGCTTTACAAGCAGCAAGGTATCTTTCTGGGTTCTTTGGCCTGGGGATAAAGTAGTAGGTCTACTCCATTTCTGAGTTTTCATTTCCTTTGAACTAAGATAGCTGTTAGGGAGGCAAAGACTATATACCATTTTCTCAATCTGGGATTCATTAATTTCAAATGTGGGCACTGTGCTGTAACAATAAAAAGAACTTGCATTAACCAATCCTATACATTCTCCTGCTTAAAGAATCCCTTTTAGTGTTTCTTTTAGTTTGGGTCAACAAATCTCTCAGTTTTTGTTTGTCTAAGACATCTTTATTTTGCCTTCATTTTTGAAGAATATATTCACTGGTAATAGAATTCTGGAAATTTATTTTCTTTCTGCACTTTAAAAATGTCACTCTTTGGTTTACTGGACTCTGTTGTTTCTATTGATAAGTCAGCTGTAGTATTCTTCTCTGAAGGTAATCTATTTCAACTCTCAACATTTTTTTTGTCATTGTGTTTAGCATCTTGACTATGGTGTGTTTAAATGTGTTTTTCTTTATATTTAGAAGTTCTTAATTTCTTGAATGTGTGACTTACAGTGTTTTGTCAGCTTTGAAAAAGAATGCAGCCATTATCTTGTTAGATATAATTTCCCCTTTCCCTCGCCCCGCCCCCCTCAGGGATTCCGGTATGTTGGATCTTTTCACAAGATCCTTATATGTCTCTTACCCTCTTACCTGTTTTGGGGGGGGTTGTTTTTTGTTTGTTTTTTTTGCTCTCCATGTTTCTGTCTGGTATTTTCTACTAACCCATTTTACAGTTGACAAATCCTCTCTTCAGCCACAAGAAATATGTTGCCAAAAAACATATTTTAAGAAGCTTTGGTTATTGTGCTTTTTAGTTATATAATTTTCATTTAGTTTTTTTAAATAGATTCCATTTCTCTGTTAAATTCTCCGTCTTATCATCTTTTTTCTTGGACAAAATAAACACAGTTGTTTTTTTTTTTATCTATGTTGAATAACTCTAATAGCTGGGCTATTTCTAATGCCTTTTTTTTTCTTTCTTAGTCTTAGTTCTTGGAATGTTTAGTAATGGCTGCTTGAATGTTGTGTGTTTTATTAAAAATTGTAGTCTCTGGATGTTATTTTTCTCTAGAGAAGATTCACTTTATCTTTTCTGCAAGTAGCTAGGGTAGGAGGAGATAACATCTATCTATAGCACTTAGCTTATCAAGTTAGAGTTTTTGTAAGGTTTGGCCTATCACAAGTTTGCCTTTTCTCCTTGGGGTACAGATGGTCAGAGGCCCAAATGAGAGCCTTTAGACATTTACTAGAACTCCTCCTTCTTGGTCGGTCCTAAACTTGAGACTGCCAAACTTCTGGCTTTTCTTCATCTTTATACAGTTTAAGAATTAGCAAATCCCATAATGTGAAATCAAGTGCCGAGTGTGGGGTTCATGTCCTTCCACCGCTCTTTATTAAAGGATCCTGCCACTCAAACTCTGGCGGTCTTGGTAGCTCTGAAACCCCTTTAAGAGCTTTCCTAATTGTAATTTGGCTTTACCATAATATAACAGTCATGATAATATTCACAAAAATTTACTAGAGATTTACTGTGGACTAGGTTCTATGTTAGATGTTTTATATACATTATCTCATTTAATCTTTAGAAGAGCTTATGAGGTAGGAAATGTAATTATTTCTATTTTACACTTGAGGAAACTGAAGCTTAAAGAAGTCAAGTGTACTGAAACAAAGCCAGGAAATAAATGGCACAAGTAAGTTTGAATTCGGAATATTCTAACCCCAAGGTCTGTGTTCTTTTCCAACATTTTGTCCTGCCTCTTAACTGGCCCTCTTTCAACATAACATAGTTTCATGATTTTACTGAGTCCGAGAATTCTGAGATTCTTCCTTAAATAAGGTAAGAGTTATGTAGACCGAGGGGGTTTACATGCAAATAAATCTCCTTCCCCGGTACCTTTCTCTAAAGTATTTCTAGATCCTTCCCTTCCCTGCTCAGCCTTACTTAGATATATATTTTACTTTAAATACTTCCATTTATAATTCCTATGGCAACTCTAAAAGTATTTCTTTTTAAAAATAAGGCTTTATGCAGGGCCAGGAAGCAATTAGTGGCGGGGCTTTATTTTTGGAGGATGAGATTGGTGGGGGCGGGGTCTGAGGAGAAAATGCTTTCTGCCGTGTCAGATGAATGAGTTATAGGAAATGATAACTCAGCCAGCGGCTTGGCACTTGCCAGTGAGTCAGCGCTGAGTCCGTCCTCAGGCTCCATGCCGGAATCCAGCTGGGACAGACACTGTTCCCGGTGAGGCCCGCCCTGCCCTGCTGTCTGGGGCACCCAGGCTCTGCCCACATGACGCAAACTGTTCCGTTACCTGTCCTGGTGGAGAAAGAATCACAGAACCGTCTTCTTGTTTTCACGCAGTTGTTTCTGAATTTCTTTAGGACTGACTGGTGTGTCTTAATTCCGCCCCTGATACCCTGCAGAAACATCCAGAGACTTTACTTCCAGAGAATGAATTTTGGAATTAATGTCCTAACAGAATTTGGTTCTTAGGGCAACATTTTTGTATTTTTATCAGCTTACCAGGGTATTTTTAAGTGGCAAAGCAATGTGGAAAAGCAAGACAGGAAGATGCCGCTTCAGGAGAAGTGGTAGGTTGAAAGAGGTCACTTTGCCATGACTGAAAAGAGGTGCATGTGGCAAGAAGACTAGAACCAAGTCAGCACAGTTGTTGGGTTAGGACGGTAAGAGTGTTGGGTTTTGGTTTTTTTCCTTGCGTTTCCAAGTTTGGTAAGGGCTCAAGCTGTGAAATTTATTCTAAAAATAATGCTTTAGTATTTTAAAATAACTATTCATTTGTGGGGGGAGAATTGGCGAATAGCTTTAATATTTTACGAGATCTTTTTCCCAGACCCTTCTCAGACTCTTAAAGCCGACTTGGTCTTATGCGTGACGTCCAGGAGGGGATGGGTGACGAGGCCCAGCTGCTGAGAACCTGCATATGCCAGGCACTTAGTTCCTTGTCACCGTGTGGAGAAGGTGGCATTATCCACAAACTCGAGAGAAGGAAACTGATGCTCGGAGAGATGAAAGCACTTCTGCTGGGTCAGTCAGCTAGTCGGTGACGGCGCTGCATCCAAGTCAGAGCGCCGGCACAGTCCACACTCTTTCAGCCGAGTACAGAATGACGCTGCCCCAGATCCCGCAACTTACTGCTGGGCTAGCGATCCGTTAAGAAAAATCGTATTGCAATGTTCTCTTGTTTTGTAAAACTGGGATTCTAAAACTCACATAGACTTGGCTTTGACTCTAGTGAAAAAGAGAAATATTGAAAGCATTGCATAGGATGCATGTGCATCTGCGGTTTGACATTAAGAAGATAAAAGGGCCCTCCCTGGTTTGGCTCAGCGGTTAGAGCGTTGACCCTCATTCTGAAGAGTCTCGGGTTCGATTCTGGGCAAGTACCTCCATTGCAGGCTCCATCCCTGGCCCCGGTTTGGGGTATGTGTGGGAGGCGACTAATCGATGTGTCCCTTTCACATCGAAGTTTTTACCTCTCTCTCCCTTCCACTCTCTCTGAAAAGCAATGGAAAAAATGTTCTCAGTTGAGGATTAAAGAAAAAAAGAAGATGAAAGGCATAGGAAGTACCTGGCTGAGTGGTTGGACTCCCCCGGAATGTGAAGCGATTCTTATCCTCTCCCTAAAGTTCTTAGATGTGTGAAGCTGAAGATAATTCTTCATGTGTTACTGTTCAATACAGTAGCTGTAAGTGACAGTTTTGGTTGAGGAAGGGATGGTATTTTTGCAAAGTGGAACATTTATAGTCCCACAAAAATACCCATCCTGTTGGCCCAGCAGGGCCCTAATTTATTTTTTTAATAAAAGGATACCATTTAAAGATTTTTTAAAATTTTGACAGTTAATATTATACAATTAATACTGTAAGCTTTGCCGAGATACTGACATACAACCTACTACACGTATGTAAATGTACAACTTGATAAAACTTAACATATGCATGCACCTGTGAAACACCACTTCAATAAAAATAGTGAATGTATTCATCACCCCAAAAAGATGTTTTGTAATGCTGTACTTTTGAAGACAAAACCCATAATCTAATTTGGTGAAAAGAGCCTGGATGGGGACTCAGGTGATCTGAGTCAGGACTCTAACTCTTTTCCTAAATAGCTCCATGAAATTCAGTGAGTCCCTTAATTTTTCAAGCCCTTAGTTTTCTCATCTGAAAAATAAGGAGGTTCGACTAGATGGTCCCTAAGGCCCCCTATGACTCTAAAGTTCAATAAAGCTAAGAGGACAGGCGTACTTAGGGTATTGGTTTGTGTCCAAATGGTTTTATGTAAAAATGTCGACATCCCCAGTGGTCTGGCGGCAGCTGTGCTGTTTCATCCCTGCCCTGCTTTGCTTGATTGATTGATCGTGAAATCATTTCATTTCTTTTAATTCTCTTTCACCCTGATTCAAGGTCATTCATGTGGCGGCTTTCGTGTTGGTGTTACTAAGCTTGGGGAACTGTTCTACTTAAGAATTTAGGGCCACGGCTTGAGTAACGCTGGGAATTTGGCAATGCCTTAAGCAAAGATCAGATGAGGGGAGACAGGACCATCAGCTCCCCGGGTATTTGCGAGGCAGCCTGGACATCTTATGAGGGGCAGAGGCAGGCTGTACTGAATTGTGTTTCAGGGCTGGGGGCAGGGAAGCAGATTGGAGTTTAATTAAAATTCTAATCCCAACATTGCCCATCTTCTCGCCAATTCAGCAGCCAACATTTCTGTTTGTGGTTCTGGGGATTTTGCTATGATGACATCCATAGTTACCTCAAAAACTCTTGCAGATTTGCCTAAAACTTCCATATGCTCACCAGATGCTGTCATCAGGCCTGGCACACTGCCATCTTCTGCCTGTGTTTTCAGAGATACCTCCTTCACCAGGGCCAGGGCTCCTGGGGGGAGGAGGGCATTGGAGAGAGCTGGTGGTGAAAACTGAGCTGATTACAAATAAGAAAACAGGTTCATCACAGCATAGAGGTCTTTCCAAACAGTTTCTGTTTTCTAGGTAGCTAAGTGGGACTTCTGAGGAGGGGCTGCTCTGACTTGACCTTGGCCCACCATGAGGTTCCTCCTGCTTTGTGCCTACATGCTGCTCCTGATGATTTCCCAGTTGAGGGCAGTCAGCTTTCCTGAAGATGATGAACCCCTTAATATTGTTGACTATCACTGTAAGTAATCTAAAGAACATCCTCCTTTTCTAAGAAGGAAGCTGTTTTGGTTTTGATTTTTCTAAACGTATTCATTTTTAGAAAGAGAGTTTTATGTGCCTTAAAAATGTTTTGCATATTAATGTATCCATAACTGTGTTCAGAGACAATGGGGACAGTTTTGTTGGGTGCTTTTCTGAGACAGCCCATATATAGGTTATATATTTTCAGTTTAAAGAAAAAGACCATTTGCTGACATTTACCGTCTTTTATTCATTTATATTCAAGACCTGAAGAGAGGAATTTAGTTAAAACCCCTCTACAACTAGTATATACAGCTAATCAATGCTGTCTATTGATTCTTTAGCTCCATAATCCTGACTGATGGTTTAGCCCATTTTTACTTGCAGATTCAAGGCAATATCCGGTTTTTAGAGGACGCCCTTCAGGCAATGAATCGCAGCACAGGCTGGACTTTCAGCTGATGTTGAAAATTCGAGACACACTTTATATTGCTGGCAGGTAATTTTCCTCTCGTTGGTTTATTAGATTAAAATTCTTTTCTCTCGTGGTGCTTGCATTAATGTATCTAGTTCATGAAAAACTAATATGTGATTGTGATCAAAAATTGCAAGTAGCCAAAAATATTCACGGAGAAGAGTCAGTGTTGTGTGCCAGGAACAAAATACAGAGCAGCAACCTTCGGCGGTGCTGTTTTATTACCGCCATCAAGAAATCATACGTCCTTCTTTATTCTTAAAGCAGTGGGGGGAAAAAATATTTCTTTATTCTTTTTTAACTTGGAATTATTCGAGCAAATATTAGAAGTATGTCTATGCTAATGCAAGTAGCAGTTTGACCCACGCCTGAAGAGAAGAGCTTGCTTTGCTCCCTGACCACAGTACTGTATAAAAGCTTCTCAAAAATGAAAAAGTCTCCTTTGTTGACTTTGTTGGAGACATAGAAAATCCAAATGATCTCCAAAACACAATAAAGGCAGATCTGTAAAAATAAAATAAGAAGCAGCTTAACAGTTTTATGCATCCACATGCGATGACTTACTGCCTTATTTCCAACAGGGATCAAGTTTATACAGTAAACTTAAATGAAATCCCCAAAACAGAAGTAATACCGAGCAAGGTAAGCTAGTGCAGTTGGCAAATTTGCTTGCATTCCCTCAGAACTTGGATCATGCCCCCCTCCCCTCCCAGAATTTGCACAGTTAAAAATTGAACTTTGGTTTTGCTTCGTTCGTGCAGAAACTGACATGGCGGTCAAGACAACAGGACCGAGAAAACTGTGCCATGAAAGGCAAACATAAAGTAAGTAAAACCGACCGGTGCCTGCTACATTGAGTCTTCCTGTGGTCTTGATCCCACAATGTCAGCAAATGGAATGTCTAATATTAATGTAATTATTACTTTCTTTAGGATGAATGCCACAACTTCATCAAAGTATTTGTTCCAAGAAACGATGAGATGGTTTTCGTATGTGGTACCAATGCATTTAATCCCATGTGTCGATACTATAGGGTAAGTAAATTTTATATGATGTGCTTCTTTTTCATCAATTTTTCTTCCTTCACTCATATGCTGTCAAAGTTGAATTCTTTCTGCTATAACGGAGTAATTTGTTTTATCTCTAATGCGATGGAAGAATAGAGACAGAATTTTTCAAATAGAGTTTCAGTACAAATAAAGCAGTATTGCTTTCAAACAGGTACATTGAACAGATGTGACACCATCTATTTATTTTTCTTTTGTAGTTGAATACCTTAGAGTATGACGGGGAAGAAATTAGTGGCCTGGCACGATGCCCATTTGATGCCAAACAGACCAATGTTGCCCTTTTTGCTGGTAAGATTCTTTAGCATAATGAATATAAATGATTAATGACACTGAAGGTGCAAAAGGAATTCAAAGAAAGAAAAAAAGTTCTTAACTAGGATAGCTACCCCAGTATAGGTGTTTCAAAGCCTAAAAGCTATGAAAAAATTTTCCAAAAAGAATTAAAAGCGAGCGTATTATAATACAGTGTTCTGACACTTGGTTTTGTTCTTAACTAGGCCAGTGACCCTGAATAAGTTGCTTAATGTTTTGATGCTGAGATTCCTCATCTGTAAAACTAGGTAATATTATTGGCCAACCTGTCCTAGGTTGATTATGAGCATCAGGTTTAGCTCTATTTCTCTGTGTAGGGATAACAGGTGAAAGCACTCCAAAGAGCACAACACACTACTTAGGGCAGCACAGTACAGGGTAATTATGGTTATTTTACTCAAATTATAACTTCGGTTTCAGATGGGAAGCTGTACTCTGCCACAGTGGCTGACTTCTTGGCCAGTGACGCTGTTATTTATCGAAGCATGGGCGATGGATCTGCCCTTCGTACAATTAAATATGATTCCAAATGGATAAAAGGTACCTTTGAAGAGCAGTGTTGTGGGACTGCCAAGGGTAGTGGGATGGCCAAGTGGGAACAGGTGCCCTGGGCATCAGGAGATTCCGTGCACGACTTTATATTGTTTATTTACAGCAAATGTAAGCTGCTTTGGTTGTGAACAGGGGCATTGACAAAGAATGAAGAGACCCATAGCCAAGGCAAGAAAGTAGATTCATCTAGGATTTGATCTTAGGTCACTTAAAAAAAAAAAGCCATTTCAGTGTTCCAGTTAGCCAAACTCAATGCACACAGTACTCCTTGCCCACTTTCATCTACTTATCCTGAGAAGGTAACAGTGAAAGTCGATTAGGTCATATCTGCAGAATCATTTTGTTCTTTAGAGTCTAGAAATCAAGATTTTTTTTTTTAATTCTCAGAGTAACAGGTTTTCTTCCCTAGTTAAATAGGTTAATGAAAAATCTGTTGAAACAAAGACCTTTGTTGTGGTTCAGTTCCCGGTAGGCTTTTTACAGCCCATTAGCTGACATTAAAGACACCGCGTTCCCTGGAGCTTCAGCTCACCCATGTCGGGGCTCCAAAAACTCATCGGCGTGTCCAAGTTCCCCTTGGCTTGAATGTAGCTACGTGACACCTGTCAGTCATGCCTAGCAGTCAGGGTCGTCTGCTAATTGATCTACCCTTTAAGAACCAGTTTGTCATTTTTCTTTCAGAGCCGCACTTTCTTCATGCCATAGAATATGGAAACTATGTCTATTTCTTCTTTCGAGAAATTGCTGTGGAACATAATAACTTAGGCAAGGCAAGTATACGTGCTTGACTTGTGTTGTGGACTCGTTCTGCATGGACTTGAGCCCACATTGGTAGAGACATGGCCTTTGCCTGCGCTTACTGCGTTTAGGGCCAAGAGAGGGGAGTAGCTTATCATGAGAATAATTGCTGGAAAACACCTGAACAATGGCGTGGATGGGGACAGCAGCCTTGGGCCCTGAGAAGGTTTCATGTTTCCTGTCTCTGCAGAGAGTGCTGTAGGGGCACCCTTGACTCTGGATGCTTCCTTAACTCTTTAGCAATCCTTTGATAGTTTCTGTTTCTCTGTGTCGGAGGCAGGGTGGAAAGTAGAGGACCTTGTTCAATTTGGGTGCTTTGGTAGAAGCTCCTATGAGTTCAAAGTATTGCCCCCGCCCCCCCCAGGTTTAAGGATGTGCCAGGTTTAAGGATGGCACATTTCACTTGCAATGTGAGAAGCAATCTGAGAGATAAAGTGTGGGAATGGTTTCCAGCCAGCAAGGCAGTTCAGTCGGTCACTTCTTAGGGAGCTTTTTGGCAGAATGAGAAGCTGGCCCTTTTTTCTAACAGGTAAGCCTAGTTTACATTCTTAGTCTACAGATCCCTAGAGAGAAGACAGCTAGATTCTTTCAAACCAGATATATCTTTAGCATTTCTTGTCCCTCCCATATGTAGCGGCTTTTGGTTTTCATTCCCCTTCCATGCTCACAACCCCCCTGCTCTGCTTGGTCCCTTGGGCAGGCTGTCTATTCCCGTGTGGCCCGCATATGTAAAAACGACATGGGTGGCTCCCAGCGGGTCCTGGAGAAACACTGGACTTCGTTTCTGAAGGCTCGGCTGAACTGCTCCGTCCCCGGAGATTCTTTTTTCTACTTTGATGTTCTGCAGTCTATTACCAACATAATACAAATCAATGGCATCCCCACAGTGGTCGGGGTGTTCACCACACAGCTCAACAGGTGAGAACAGATCCTTGGCACCTCAAAAGGCCTTCTGTCCTTGCTGGTGGGACCCACGAAAGGGCCCCCTTGTTGCCTGATGGTTTTCCCATGGTTTTCCCCCTTTTCAGCATTCCTGGGTCTGCAGTCTGTGCATTCAGCATGGATGACATTGAGAAAGTATTCAAAGGACGATTTAAAGAACAGAAAACTCCAGATTCTGTTTGGACAGCAGTCCCTGAAGACAAAGTACCCAAGCCAAGGTAAAGAAAAATGATGAAAAGGGATTTCTGTCTTTCACAAAACCGCCTGGCCCCCAGAAGCATCCATCCTCAGTCTCCCACGCTGGGAGGGGCCCCTGGGCAGCACAGACAAAAGCCCGTCAGCACAGCCCCGTGAGCCTGAATGCGGAGCACCCGCTGGAGTCGGGGCGCTAGCATCGCTCCTTGGGTGTCGCTCACTGTTCTTTTTCTCTTGACCTCTTCTTTCAGAATGGACACTTACTCCTTAGATACAATTTTTGATGCGGAAAAAAACACACTGTTTTCCTTTCAGGCCTGGCTGTTGTGCAAAGCATGGCCTTGCCGAAGCTTATAAGACCTCCATCGATTTCCCGGATGAAACCCTGTCGTTCATCAAATCGCACCCCCTGATGGACTCTGCCGTCCCACCCATTGCAGAGGAGCCCTGGTTCACCAAGACTCGGATCAGGTAAGCCGGTGCGGGAAGGGCGGCCCCCTGCCACCCACCCCGCCTCCTGGCGTCAGCCCCCACTGAGCGCTCGCCTCCCGGCAGGTACCGGCTGACGGCCGTGGCGGTGGACCACTCGGCCGGCCCCCACCAGAACTACACCGTCATCTTCGTTGGCTCGGAAGCTGGCGTGGTACTTAAAGTTTTGGCAAAGACCAGTTCTTTCTCTTTGAATGACAGCGTATTACTGGAAGAGATTGAAGCGTACAACCATGCAAAGTAGGTTTATTTTACGAGAATGCTCTTCGGCACTGCTCAGAACTTTCCGGAGTTGATTCCATCCGGTCATTTCCTTTCAGCCCTCTAAATTAGCAGTGGTTTGGCAAATTAGCATTTTGGGTTTTGGTGTGTGTGTTTTTCTCACGGAAGCAAATCCTGGCTTTGTTTTCTTCCTGAGTCCGCTGGGGCTCGGAGGTGGGCAGTTGATGAGTTTAAAAATAATCCAGCCCTTGTATTTCACCTGTGGAAGGCGAGAGCATTGTAGATAAATTCGGGGATGCTACAGGCCGCAGGCAGTTGCAAGCACACACACACAGAATACAGTTCTTCCAACCCATGGACATAAAAGAGTATTTAGGCCATTAAAACAGACAAGAAATAAATGAGAGAAATGAGCAAAAGAGACTAAGGAGAAACATCTAGCACAGGAAGATTTAAATGCATTAAAACATTATGCTTTTTTACCCCCTAGAGACCAACATGGTCTTCACAAATATAATTCCCTTCCATCATCAGAGTGGGAAAGCAAACTTAAAACACCCTTTATCGAGCCTGAAATTTAACCAACCATGCAAAGCCGTAGAAAATGAATCACATAATTACTTCGCAAACTACACACTTGCCTGGTTTGCTACCAAGAATATTCCTTAAGACCCCCCCAGCTCTCAGTAATTGTCAAAGCCAAACCCCACTTGCCTTGTATCATTCATGTAGCTTTTGACTTACTAAACAGACGGCTTCAAAACGTATCCCTCATCCTAGGTGCAATCCCGAGAATGAGGAGGACAGAAGGGTCATCTCATTACAGTTGGATAAAGATCACCACACTCTGTATGTGGCGTTCTCTAGCTGCGTTATTCGCATGCCCCTCAGCCGCTGTGAGCGTCATGGATCGTGCAAAAAGTAAGCTGATGATTCTGTTCCGACCCTGGTTCTTGCAGCATTAAGACCTTTGATGACGAGAAGATCCAAGTTATGTTCTGTTTGGTTTTGTGCAGGTCTTGTATTGCATCTCGAGACCCATACTGCGGCTGGTTAAGCCAGGGGACCTGTGGTAGAGTCACCCCGGGGATGCTGTAAGTACACTGTCACATTAGCCAAGATCTCCACATCTGTTCCTATCTTCCCCCTGGGTCTGTAAAGCTAGAAATTGTAGAAAACTTCCAATAAACTACTTTTATCCCTCCTGCCCCTTTTTTGGTGTGGGAGAAGTTTAAAAAAAAGGGGGAAATCTGGAGCTGTGAAGGAGAAGGGAAGATTACAGACAGTGTATTACCTGAGGGAATAGGCCATTCTCTTCTGTTCTCTTAAACATTCCAGCTAGCAGACGTTTAGCAGGAACACTCAAGCTTGCAAGCTGTGTTGAAATGCCCATTTTTTTCTCTCTGCCCGTTCTTACTACTAATCGATTTGTGTTCTTGGTTCTGCTCTGGTTGTCACTTGTGTTCCTATGAAGGCTGTTAACCGAAGACTTCTTTGCTTTCCATAACCACAGCGCTGGAGGATATGAACAGGACACGGAGTCCGGCAACACGGCCCACCTAGGGGACTGCCACGGTACGACCGAATCGCCCTTGCCCCCCTCGCGCTTCTTTTTGACCACATTTGCACGTGAACATTATTTTACAACCAGCCTTTTAATGACTCAGGACACATACCACCTAGCATTTAACTTAAACTTCGCAAAAGCTGAGCTGTTTGGTCATGGGGATACGTTAGAGAAGAATCTTACTTTTTTTTTTTTTTTTTCTTAGAGAATCTTACTTTTTTTTCTTCACCATTTACAATTTTGTAGGAAATCTAGAGAAAGGTAGTCTAACCAGTAGGCTAGTCTTTTAATTTATAGTCTTTTCTTTTGACTTTTTTAGTTAATTGGAATTCATAAATTTTTGCTTTCTTTTGGTTACTTTTTTACTGATTACTTGTTCCTTTAATTCTTTTAGAAATTTTGCCTACTTCAACTACACCAGATTACAAAATATTTGGCGGTCCAACATCTGGTTAGTTTTTTTAATTTTTTTGAATTAACTACCTTTTCTTTCCTTCAGTTCAGCATTTTCAGCCCCTTCTCCCCTCCTTTTGCGCAGTTTGGCAGCCCTTCATTTTTGTGCTTTGACTCATAATCCCACTGATGGTACCAAAAGACTTTTTCTTATTCAGCACTTCACCCTGTGGAGCATGTTAACAGCCCATCATTGGCCCAGGCACATCCTCTAAGGAAAATCAAACGGGGTCACATAGATGCATTCCAGCTGCACGCAGCCACCCAAGCTTTCTTCTCACCTGTGCATCGTGAATGTTGCCTCTGGCCATCTATAGTTAATGGATGGCAGAATTTCATTATTTTCCCCCTTCTCTCCTCACCTTTCCTCAGACCTAGTAAACAAATACACATTTCCCCAAAATGTGTATTTATACATCTTAGAGATCTTTTTTGAATGGTTTGCGGTAATCTCGGGAAACTTGGAATGTTGCGATCTCAGTGGTATGCAAAAGGCTCCTGGTTGAATGAAGCTGGTTTCTGATGTATTGAGGTGCTCAGTGGGCTCCCCACGTCCCTCTCTCTGTATGTGTTTTGGAGTCTTCATCTGTGACCATTACACCAGTCTGAATTGGGATCTCTGGAGTTTTAATCTAAAATCACATGCTTACATTTTTAAGGGAAAATCTGTTTGGTGGGAATCAGTAATAGACATCTAAGAGGTTAAGTCACTCCCAATCCTAGTGCTGCTTCTAAAACTCCCCAGCAGTTTCATTCTTTGGGGGAGGAGGGAGGAAAGGGATGGTAGATCTTACGCCTCAGGACATCCTAATTCAGTTTGTAAATGCCGTTTCTTTTTAAGAGTTGCTGCTAACTCTTCGGAAGAAACTCCCCGGGCATTTTGGAAGGCACGGGCAAGATTCATCCCAGCTTCAGTGCTTTCCCGTGGGCAGTGAGCCCTCAGTGCAGTGAATAATCTACAGATGGACAGGGGTCCCCGGCAGAGCAGGACAATGTAGGCAGAGCTGCTTCATCAGGTCTCAGATCCTGTGTTTACACGGACCTACCCAGGTGCTCCATTTAGGTTCCCCAGGGAAGGATAGACAGTCTCCAACTGTCTATGAAAGTGCTTGAAAAATATACGCAAAAAGAAATGAAATGATGTTGACTCACAAAAGGATGGAAAGCATAGCAATTCATCTTTGAGATTTCTATTATCTTTTCCATGAGTGTCATTCCTCGCCCCAGGGGCTTCCATAGGAGCATTTTGAGTATGTTTAATTTTGAAATCAGCTTAATATAGCTTTACTGTTCATTTTTAGTTTTTAGTTTTCCCTTGCAAGAAAAGGATTTGGTGTAGTCTCTCTGTGAATGGGTTTTGATGAAATCCTAGAACTGGTTTTCTCCTAAAATTGACTTCAACTGTACTTAAAAATGCAACAGACCAGTCAGAAAAATTTGCTGACACTACCCACGTTAATAAAAATCTGTTTGCCACCACAGACATGGAGGTATCTTCATCTTCTGTTACCACAGTAGCAAGTATCCCACAAATCACACGCAAAGTGATTGCTACCTGGAGACCTAAACTGACGAGCTCCCGGAAATTTGTAGTTCAAGATGACCCAAACACTTCTGATTTTACTGATCTTTTATCGGGTATCCCAAAGGGTAAGCCCTCACCAGGGAAGTCATCTCTCAATGAGTGGAAACCTGATTCCTAATATCTCTGGAGCCCAAAGACTTAGGGCTCTCCAGAGGCGAACCAGAGAGGAACTGCTGTTCGTATTACTCCCGCCTCCACTGGCCGCAGTCACTTTGGTTTTCTGTGTTTAAACTGGAGTGTATTGCTTAAAAGATGAAAGAGGTGGAAAGCTGTTAAAGAAAGAGTGGTGAAACAGCCACTCAGACAATCTAATCTGTTGATTTCTGTGTGAAGAAGCTGGAGACTTCTGGATATCAGAGAATTTCAAGGGTCCCCCAGCCACATCAAAAAACAAATCTCATTCATTGCAAATACCCAGATATCAGATATTTTGCCTAAGAGACGTTCCCAGTCTTTTGTTTAGCTACAGTTCAAAATACAATATGAAAAGGATATGTGAGGTGCTAAGTTGCTTGAATGCCACAAGCAATCAAACATAACAGCCCATCATAGAAGCAGTTATAACATAGCTGCCTATGGAGTGGGCTTATTAGATATGTTACTCCGGGGGGTGGGGGGGGGATCTATTCTTTAGTACTTACTAAACTGTGGGATCAGGTTTCCAATCAGTTTCTGTGACTATACATTGTCATTTATGATTTACACCTTTTTATTTTGCTTTTATATATTTTCACTGTAAACAATTTTATCATCATTTTTCCTGCTTTGTTTTCTTTAGTTAGTACCATTTCTACCTTTATTCTTTGTCTTTCAAGATGCCACTCAATCTCATAACCCTGGACGTTGATTAAAAATGACTAATGTTCGAAGGCCTTGGTACTAACCTAAAACAGCCAAACCTTCAGAATCACTCTGACTTACCTTTTTCTGGGATAGCTGTGTTTATAGCATGTAACAGACTTGGATACCTCTTAAACTAACATTTCCTTGGTTGACTGTTAGATGTCTGTGGTTGCATTAAAAATCCCAATAATTAAAACTAATTCACTCTTCTTCTAGTCTAACTTAAATATTTCTAAATATCTCAAGATATTTGAATTATGTTACTTAATGAATACAAAGTATATTTCCTTAGACTGTTTAGATTTCTTTCATAGCAGGCAGTTCAAGAGTGCTTCACCCCAAGATGGAATGGAAAAAAAAATCAAAGCAAATATGAAAGTCTATATTTGCAGCTAACAATGACCAAGCAGGTGCTTTTAGTTTGTGAACAAGTTACGTGTTTTTATTCCAGTTAAGGAAGCATAATTAGGTTAGCATAATGTATATTTATGACAATTTATACATTTCCCTAATCCTAGCAGCTGCCTTTTAATCCTGATTTATGAATTAGGAGAAAACCATGAGATAAAACCTTTTGTGAGTTTAAAACAGGCCATTTAGAAAATATACACTTTCTAATTCTAATTTTTAGGTAGAAACTCTTAAAATTTCTAGTGTTATATAACTACTATTTAAGAGGGGCTGGGGGGAAAAAAGGAATAGAGATGAAGAGATTAGAGTTATCTTGGCATTTGCAGCAATCAGATGTCCCTGGGGATCTTATTGTGATTAAAGAGGAGAATATATATGGAACTTTAGAGTCTGCCTGACCCCCCAAGCTAAGCATGTAGACCATGAGGTAGTGTTGGCTCAGTGGAAGCCATTTGCCGGCTAATACTGTTCTCAAGAGCACCTCGCTCAGACTCTCTCCCTGTGTCTATTGCAGGTGTGCGATGGGAAGTCCAGTCTGGAGAGTCCAACCAGATGGTCCACATGAATGTCCTCATCACTTGTGTCTTTGCCGCTTTTGTTTTGGGTGCGTTCATTGCAGGGGTGGCCGTGTACTGCTACCGTGACATGTTTGTTCGGAAAAACAGAAAGATCCACAAAGACGCAGAATCTGCCCAGTCGTGCACAGACTCCAGTGGGAGTTTCGCCAAGCTGAATGGCCTCTTTGACAGCCCGGTGAAGGAATACCAGCAGAATATCGATTCTCCCAAATTGTATAGTAACCTGTTGACCAGTCGGAAAGAGCTGCCACCCACCGGAGATACTAAATCCATGGTAATGGACCACCGAGGCCAACCTCCTGAGCTGGCTGCCCTCCCCACACCTGAGTCCACACCTGTGCTGCACCAGAAGACCCTGCAGGCCATGAAGAGCCACTCGGACAAGGCCCACAGCCATGCAGCTTCAAGGAAAGAAGCCCCCCAGTTTTTCCCTTCTAGTCCTCCGCCCCACTCCCCGTTAAGTCATGGGCATATCCCCAGTGCCATTGTTCTTCCTAATGCCACCCATGACTATAACACGTCCTTCTCGAACTCCAATGCTCACAAAGCTGAGAAAAAGCTTCAACACATCGACCACCCTCTTACGAAGTCATCCAGTAAAAGAGATCACCGGCGTTCTGTGGATTCCAGAAATACCCTCAATGATCTCCTGAAGCATCTAAATGACCCAAATAGTAACCCCAAAGCCATCATGGGAGACATCCAAATGGCCCACCAGACCCTCATGCTGGATCCTGTGGGCCCTATGTCTGAGGTCCCGCCCAAGGTCCCTAACCGGGAGGCATCGCTCTACTCTCCTCCTTCAACCCTCCCCAGAAATAGCCCAACCAAGCGAGTGGATGTTCCTACCACTCCTGGAGTCCCAATGACTTCTCTGGAAAGACAAAGAGGTTACCACAAAAACTCCTCCCAGAGGCACTCCATATCTGCTATGCCTAAAAACTTAAACTCACCGAATGGTGTTTTGTTATCTAGACAGCCTAGCATGAACCGTGGCGGGTACATGCCCACCCCAACAGGGGCGAAGGTGGACTACATTCAGGGAACGCCAGGGAGTGTTCACCTGCAGCCCTCCCTCTCCAGACAGAGCAGCTACACCAGTAATGGCACCCTTCCTAGGACGGGGCTAAAGAGGACACCGTCCTTAAAACCTGACGTGCCACCAAAGCCTTCATTTGCTCCTCAGACGACCTCTGTCAGACCACTGAACAAATACACTTACTAGGCCTCAAGTGTGCCGTTCCCCATGTGGCTTTCTCCTGTCCATGTTGTTGCGAGGATGATGTTGTAAGGGTACCTTCAGATAAGAGACTCACTTGTCTTTTAAGAGAACCAAGTGGCCAAAGAAACTCTTTCTCACTTTGGCAACATCAGAACTTGCCACATGTAGCTACTGCAGCGAGGCTTCTATGTACTTGCCTGGAAACAAAGGAAGGTGCTGGCCATTCCATTTCTTTTGTTTGAAGCTGAAGAGAGGTGTAGCTCTGAGGGGCTACCTTCCCTGGTGTAAAGAGCTGATACAGTACGCAGGAGAATCTGTGAGCAAATACTTGAAAATGGGTTCAACTTAGACTGCCATTATTATGTGTGGTCTTCCCATTAAATGTGAACATTTTACTATGTATGCATTCACCTTGCCTCTTGCACAAATGTCACAAACAACGGTTATGTCTCAAAGAAACAAACTTGTAGATTACCAAACAATTTGCTAAAAATTCAGTCTTTGACCCAAACTGTAGCATTTTTTTTTTTTTCACATGGGGCAATTTTTTCAGGCCACCACTGAACTGTGTTGCGTGTGTGTGTGTGTGTGTGTGCGTGCGTGTGTGCGTGCATTCTGTACCCACTAGGATGTGTTTAGGTGCCCATTGCATCTTTTTGTGCTGTGGAGTTGTTTACATTGAGCATGACTGAACACGAGACTCCTTCCCACAGCAGTCCGTTGGGTTGGGCTTTGAGAAAGGAATGAAGCGAAGGCTGATTTGACCGTCAGTATGATTGACTTACGGGGCACCCAATGCCAGAATGTAAGAGTTCTAAGTCATTTTGTGCTGCTATTCATTAAAACTTCTATTTCAGTCTTGCCAGCTTAAGGAGATAGAGATGTTAAGAGGTATCCTTGATTTATCCAACAGTATTCAGTAGTAAAACTTACCTGTCCACTGTGAATCCAAGCCTGAGTCACTCTGTTTAACCTTGGACATACTGATAAGGTTTTATTTTGGTTGTGTTTGGTTTTTCCCGTGTAGTAAAATTTCTCTTCCTTTAACTCCTCCTACCCCCGAGACTTAAAATTTAAAAAAAAAGACAAAAGAAGGAAATGAGAAAAGAATTGTAATTGGCTTAACAGACAGCCTATGAAAACCTAACAGTGGTGCAATCACGTCGTCTGTGTCGTGTCATGTGAGAATTTTCCTCCTAAGTCATGCAGGTAATGACAGTAGACTGTAAATATTCCACGTGCGTTTACCTGAATCTGTGCATTTTGTGCCTTACTCATGAGAATGATAGAAGTACTAAAATATGTCAAGTGTTTGCAGTATAGCACATCATTTACTGAGTGCCAGTTGTAAATGTTTTTTCAACCAGCACCTGAAAAGACTTTTTAAAAAAATCATAAAAACAACCTAGAACAATTAATTGTAAAACAGTCCGCCCAGATAGCAGCATTATGTCCTTGCCATGATAAACATTCCACTCCTGCTTTCCTAAGGATGAAACAGCGATAATGTGAAATCAAATGAGGTTTCCCCGGTAATGGGACACCTGCGGAGACCATAGTCATTTATCTGTAGCTTTGCAGAAGCCACGTACAGTTGTTGATGGGCGATCCCAACGACTGTTTCGGTTACGATGCTGCACATCACACTGTGGTTGATCGACCCTAATCTAGACAGTATCAAGGCAGAGGAATGCTCCTGACTTTGTCAGACAAATAAGTTCGACTGATTTCTTGTGATAATGCTGATGATATACATTACTTGGGGGAGGATGGGTGGCAGAAGGCCGGAGCATTTTTATACAAAATGTAGAATACCGATGGTACAGTTATTCTTTTCTTTTGAGGATATTGTTTTATAAAGAACGTGGTTCCCTGAGATCTCTGGAACCTCAAAAGCTAAAACTTCTGTTCTTGACACACTTCAGCTTTGCAACTAAAATATTACAGATTAATAATAAATTAAACCAACCAATGATAAACACTACCCAGTCCACCGCCGACAAGCGTGTTTGAATTCACCTGACCGATATTAATCCCGGCGTGCGGAAAACGGAGCAGTAACGGTGTGATTCCCGGGTAACATGTAACATTGTGCTGCCTTGTCGTTTGTGATGTGAGTTCTTCCAGTATTTATGTTGAGATTTCTAACATTAAATCTAGTCTCTATCCTGTTAATTTAATTTTTAAATGCTTTATCCATTTGTGCAAAGGTAAACACAGATTGTATCTTTTTTAATGTTACGGCATAAAAAGTAACCCTAAAGTGAAGTGGCTCTATACTGTTTTATAGAGTACTTTAACATGTATAGATATCTTGTAAACTTGTATTGTGGATGTGTAAATAATATGTACTTTGGGTTTTTAACACCGCATGTAAAGTCAAAATAAACTATATAAATCATTATTTCCTGCTTGTTGATATTGAAGAGGTTTAACAGACCATATTTTCGAAATAGTTTTCAGTCGACACCAGTGAGAGTTTCTTTTTAAAAAAATCTACCAAATATTCTTGTCTGGAATAGTTGCTACCCAGTCAGGGTTACACCACCGTTCTCTTCTTGGAAGGCTGATGGTGATGGGCAGGGTCCTGAAACGCTGCGAAACGATTCCGAAAACCAGATGAACTGTGTTGCATCAACAGCCAGATGCCGCAGGGCAGACATCACGGTGGCTCACCCGTCCTCATATCTGGCTCACCAGACATTTTTAAAATTCATGATTTGTATTCCCACATTTTTCAATGTCATTTTAAGTCCAAAATTATATCTGGCTTACCGGATTTCCTTGAGCACTTCCTGCTACTTGGTATATGGCATTTCTCAATTCTATTGTTTTAACTGAAGAGAACATATTAATAAATACCGTCCCCAACTATTGAAATGGGAGGTATAATTATGATTCCATTTCGTTCTTCCCTTAGCGTGGAATGAGTTCTTGGCTGCTGTCATCGGCTCTTGTGGATGTTGAGGGTGTCACACTGCTTCTGGGGGAGACAACAGGAGCGTTCGCAGCAACCCCTGCCCTCGGGTCCAGCTGCTGCTCCTGCCGGAGCCCATCGGCACCTCTTCCATGGCCACATTTTTTCTGAGAGCCCCAGCAGCATCTCTGCAGCAGAAGGTGCCGTATTGTCTTGGTCCTTGTTCTCACGATGACATCTAATGAGGGTGCTAAGTTTCAATGTTAGTTCATCGTATAGGGCCCTTTTTCATTCCTCTCATGGCATAGTCTAGTTTAGAGACAGGAGGAAGCGTGCAGGAATCCTTTCATGAGAGAAAGGCTGCCGGAAGGCCGATTTGCCCCTTGCCACAGCGACCACAACAGCCGTGTGGACAGCAAGGCCGGGGCGCCACTAGTGGAGGAGCCTGCCTGGCGTTCGGCGCCCTGCCCCCACCGCAGGAAGTCCGTGAGCCTGCGCCCCCTGCAGTGCTGGGGAAGCGGGTGGGGGCTCCCTTCTCACCAACGTGCCGAAGTCCACTCGTAACTTAGAATTTAAACGAATGAAGAAAGAGACAAGGGAAAGTTATCTCCATCCTGTTTCCTTCTGGGCTTCTTGAGCTTTGTAATCTCATTTACATTCTCTATTTCTATGAAATGGGTGTTTATTATACCTTATGACCATTACCCCAGGTTTCCTGGGTTCTTCGATTTTTCTTTCTCTTCTCCCCTGATGGACAGACTTAACCATTTTCAATTGTGGACATCTTGAATAATGTAATGAATGCTACAGACTGAGCAGAATTTCACTTTTCAGGAGATTTACAGACCCCTAAAACTGACTCTTCAAGATAAATACTTCAGTGTCCTTTGGGAGACGTTTTCATAAGGAAGACATTGTAAAGGCACAAATTAACTAGGACAGGCCACCTGTTCTCTGGGTCCAGAAATCCCATTGATTAGGCATTGAGGTTACTCTGGAGTGTGGCAATTTTGAAGCCAAGTGGGACACTGGAGAGGCTGGTGCAGGCTGAGAGGAAAGGGCAGGCTGACAAGCAAGGCAATGACCTGGTGGCAGAGGCACCAGGAGAAGTGACCTTCCTGCCATCTGAGAGAGGCCAGCCTTCTCCCCTCTGCAGCTCACCTTCTCCCTCTTTGTCAGAGGAGGGCCAAGAGCAAGGTGTCCAAAACAGCCCCTGTCTGGGAACAGGGTTCTAATCCTGACTCCATCACTCATCAAGCAACTTTGTGGCACTATAGCTCTTTCGACTTCAGTTTTCCCATTTTTGAAAAGAGATGGTTTGACATCCATATCTCTGACAGTTTTATGTAACCTGCCAACTCTATAATTCTATTACCTATTTTATGAATGCTATGCTTAAGTATTACTCTTTCAATAGCTTGGTTTGTGGGCTTTTATGGGTGTGTGAGGTCTGTTCCTGGTAGATGTGAGATATATGTGAAATTAGCAATAAAATAAGGCATGATAAACAATGCATTTTAAGCCATTTAGCTTGGGTCTGTATGTGGTTGTTTACCCTTTCTGCATATATAATATGCAAAACAAATCTCTGCCAAAGTTGCATTCTTTATCAAATAGACATGATACCATAAACAGGGAAGATTTGGACCTATAATAAAATCACATGCAAATAGGGGTGAGCGAGTGGGGGAATCAAATCCTGAATATGCAGACCATGAATCAACTGAGGTTCACACACAAAAGAAAATAGAATATTTTAGACACTGTCCAATGATATGGTTCCCTTCGTTTTAAATATTTTTTTATTGATTTTTAGAGAAGGGAGAGAGAGAGAGCAACATCGATGTGAGAATGAAACATGGATTGTTGCCCAAAACCCTGGCATGTGCCCTAACCGGAGATTGAACCATCAACATTTGGGCACATGGGGCAACGCTCAACCAACTGAACCACACCTGCCGGGGCATGATATGATTCTTTTTAAAATGAGGTATTGATTACTGGTTGCTCGATGTCTTTGTAACATGCAGCCTGGTTCATCTTGGCCTCTTATGCTGGGTTTTAGTGAAAGAAAGTATGAAAACACGACATTTGTTCCTATGCACTGTTCCTTGGAACTGTTCTTCATTTGTGTGAGATGGATCCCCCTGATGCTACTCTAAAGACTGACCTGAGCCCTAGCCTGTTTGGCTCGGTGGTTAGAGCATCAGCCCATGGACTGAAGGGTCCTGGGGTCGATTCTGGCCAAGGGCACGTATCTCAGTTGCAAGCTCCATCCCTGGCCCCGGTCGGGCGTGTGTGGGAAGCAGCTAATTGATGTGTTCCTCTCACACTGATGTCTCTCTCCCCCCCCCCCCCACTCTCTCTTAAAAGCAATGGAAAAAATACCCTCGGGTGAGGATTTTAAAAAATAAAAGACTGACCTGAGGCCAGTTGGAGTAGTCATAAGAGGGGAGATTTGTCAGTGTCGAGTAGCACTGTCCCCTGGAACCGTCTGTGCTGGTGGAAATGCCCTCTACCTGGATCGTTCAATATGGGAGCCACCAGCATGTATAGCTTCTGGGCACTCGGAACGTACCCAGGGCCACTGAGGTACTGGATATTGCACAGCACTGGTCTAGAAAGCCACTGCTGCTGCTGCCCCCCAGAAAGCAGCAATTCCAACGGGCTTGTAACTGATTAAAAGGTGAGATGTGCTTTGTGCATTTTGTTTATCTACCCTTGTTCCTCACACAGCTGGGCTCACAACTGATCACCAATCAATCACAGATCTAGTCTGAGGTGTTTTTGTTTTTATTTTTGTTATTTTTCCTACTTAGAAACTGTGATGAGCACATCCATTGGTACCTGAGAGAGGGTCAGCACTTTGGTTGTGTGGACAGGGGTTTTTTGGAGATTTTGAGGCCTATTCAGTTAATCCTCAACACGCTTTCTGTCGGAAGGGGACAAGATTTGTCATTCCCATTTTCTTTTTTAAATATGTCTTTATTGATTTCAGAGGGAGGAAGGGAGAGGGAGAGAGAGAGAAACATCAATGATGAGAGTCATTGACGGGCTGCCTCCTGCAAGCCCCCAACTGGGAATTGAGCCCACAACCCCGGGCACATGCCCTGCCCAAGAATCAAACGGAGATCTCCTGGTTCATGGGTCGACACTCAACCACTGAGCCATGAAGACGTCATTCCCATTTTCAAGGTACAAAAATGGAGTTCATGGTATTGTGACAGTTATAGAAATACAGATGGCAGCCATTTCAAAACTCAGGGCTAATCCACCTATTCTCACACTCATGTCCTGTGTACAACCCAACACGCTCCATGAAAGGGCTGAAAGAGAATATCAGTGTTCACTCAGGAAGGATGGCCTCTCTCCAGCACTTCATGGATAATGAGGAGAAACCAAAAAGGTAGAATGATTACAGTATCCAGGGGTATGTGCCAAACATCCAGTGAAAAAATGAAACATTCAGTGAGTGAGTCACATGCTGGGCCATCGTAATGAATATGCCAAATCAATTATTTGGAAAAAATCATTGGATTGAGTTGATGTGTAGGTTGAAAGCAACCAAAGAGGATGGACTCTGTGATGTTAAGAGAAACTAACCTGACGTGCCCAAACTGTGCCCAGGTTTCTGGGCATCCTGCCAGATCCATACCTGTGGACTGTCAGAGTCTCGGGGGAGAATGCACTTTATTTCTTAAATTGGAATTTCTTCATATTGAGCTGGAGTTGCATAGTGGGAACTAAACACAGTTGTAATTTTTCCACTGCTCCCTGTGGTTGGGGGAGCTAGCGCAGTCAGACTTTATCTTAGAGGAGAATGTTTTCTGATGATTTGTGCTGCCTGGTCTTCTGTGAGGCCCAGAATAAGCACATAGAAAACGCCTGTTGAAGGAGGAGATTTGATGACAGCCTCTCAGAGTTTTTTCCTAAGTCAGATGGCAGGGCCTGGCCAGATATTTGCAACTGTTTGTGCTGATAAGCATACTAGAAGCATACCCCCTTCTTAGCGTTTGCAAATCAGGTTCCCAAATAAGAGGATTATAGAATTCTTTAAACATTCTGAAAGGGGCATTCCATGGGCTTGGGGAAGGCTTTAGGAAGTGTGAAAAGGAAATGGAACCCTTAGGGGACTTCTGCCAATTTGAAAACCTCAGGTGTTAGTGAGCATTTGGGAACTGAGTTAGGCTCCAAAGTTCAAGGACATCTCAGGCTGAGAGGCAGGACCATTCACTGGTCCAGGCAATCTGGAGATTTGTCAGTCAATATGTACCTGTGGCAACTCGTAACACTAAAATCAAAACTTAAGATTCAGCCTGACTTGATTGCCTAAATTAAGGCTGCCCCCTAAATAAGCCCATCTGAATTTCAGGACTTACCTAGCTAGTATTTCCAATTACCTATGCAACTCACCTGCAGAGAGGTAGAGAGAGCTGAGCTCTTGATATCTGCTTAATTTACATAAATAATTATCATAAATTCATTTAATAAAAATAGCAAAATACTAAACTGAAGAAAGTGATAGAATTCAAATTATTTTAAATGTCAGTATACACACAGAAGAGAGTCTAGAAAGAAACACAAAAATACTAAAGCTGGTTACAATCATTAAAACTAACATATTTTGAAACGTGCTTCATTCAAACATACTTTGGAAAGTCTCTAAGATTGACTCTAAGTTTGTTCTAATAAAAGAAAAATATCCTGGGAGCAGCCCCTGACTCTGCTTAGTTATTTGGTCTCAAGAAAAGTTGAACTCTGCTCACTGCTGAAAATGAACTCCCTGAAGGTTTGATTTAGCTAAAAGGGGGAGGTCACTGATTATGATTGACCTGGAGGTCCTTAGGTTTCTAAAGTGTGTAAACAGTGTATTTCTTTCTCTTTTTTTCTTCTTTATTTTCCTGGAGATGCTGGAACTCAACTGATGAAATATGAAAATTTTAGAAATATCAAAAGCAGAAAATAAGTTTCTGAGGAACAGAATTAGGACCCAGGCAGAGCAGCCTGGACAGCAGCAGGCAGCTGAGCTGGGTGCGGAGGAGACAGGAGACAAGGTGATGGCTGAGGGTCCAGGGCCGGGACTCACAGTGGAGGAGCTGCGGCAGCTCCCTCTTCTTTGTGTCTCAAAGGGCAAGGACACAGAAACCTACAAAGCCAGATTTTCTCCTTTGTCTTCTCTTCCCTGGATTCCAGGATAACCAAAAGCAAGGAAGCTGATGAATAGAGAGCGGGCAGGTCTGAGGACAATAAGACTGTTAGGGTAATGTCAACTTGTGAGAGTATGAAATCATTAGTGGAGCAGAATTCTCTCCTCTCTGACAGCAAGCTTGTCAGGGCTGTCAGGAAAGCCACACCCTTTTCCAGTATTCCCATGGGTTCCTCCCCAATCTCCACTTTAAAGAAAAATTCTTTTTAAAGTGAATTTTCTCAATTTAACAAGTTCTCCCTTTGAAGAAGTGACTTTGCCCCTCCTCTCTGTAATGGCTGTGTGACACCTTGAAGAGATTAAAGACTTTTTTTTTTTTAGATAATCTTAACCAATAGCCAGACAAAATAGAATTCAACTTCTAAATTGGCATTTTAGGGGCCTAGCTGTATGCCAGCATATTTTTTTCATTGGTTTTTTCCACTGTTCTAACTTATATCAGGAGTGTCAACAGCCAAGACAATTCAATAGGAAGATCTTGTTCTCTGAAAATGAGCTTTGGATGCAAATGGGAGAAAATTATTCCCATTGTTGAAAATGTTTAATCAATCACATAACTGGATTTGTGTTTCTGGTTTTAGATTGGTCATCTACTGTCAGGGAATGAAGAGATAGCTCTAGAAGAAGGGTACTTTTCTCATTTTTACATGTGATATCACCACAATTGAATATTTTTAAAGAGGCTGAAAATGCCAAGTACAGTGAGTTCTCATTTAACGTCATTGATAGTGAGACACGCCGGTAAGTCAGGACAAGCGGAAGAGGGAAACAGACCAGATAGTTAAACAGCAGTTTGCAACCATCTAGAAAATCAAGATGCCAAGCAGTTTGCAACTGTCTAGTAAATCCTATTTTCCCTAAACCAGGGACACTTGAGAGTAAATAGTTTGCTCTTCTCCTCTCCAACCAGAGAGTAAATGGCTTAAATCATTCTACTCAGGGAGACAAATAGCAGAAATCCAATCAGTGCCATTTGTGTCAACCACACCCAAGCACAGATGAAGTTAAGAGATTTAATCTCATTTTGGTGCATTAGCATAAAGCTGATGAATATTCTACTGAGATCCTCCCCTAAGACCTCCCCTAAACTCCCAGCCTTTAAAACCCCTCAAAACAAAGGTGTAGAGTGTCCCCCCTTTCCCCACAGGCTTGCATCTCCTAAACTCTAAGGGACCCCACAAGGCTTGCAACCAGGGCAGCAAAGGTCAGCAGCAGTTTGTCCCAAACCCCCTGAACCTGTCCCCAAGGAGGTGCCTCCTTTTTCTCTGACTTCTTAGTGAGCCAAAGCAGCCCTGCATAGGCTCATTTCCCCAGCCCTTCCTTGTTTCAGTGTCCTAGCTTTGATAGACACCCTCTAAAATTCACCTGGACTCGTGTGGTGAAATTTCTCCCCCAGGAAGTCAAGAACCCACACACTACCAGCTGGCCCTAGGCAGACCCACCAAGGGCCAGGTCCCCTTTCTGGTAACAATAGGTTCTTGGAACTGCAGAGAAAAGACATAACAAAACCAGTTTTACCAGAGACTAATTGACATAACCAAGGGTTAAGCTCCTATGGCACCTCATCAAAATGATGCTGAACAAAATGGCATTATTCAAAGGCCTGCTGTACTTCTTTTCCAGTCTCTCTGACAGCGAGAACACGGAAACAACCCAATTCTGGCCAGCGGAAGCTGAGCCAGTCTGGGAAGGCTTTGGGGAAGGTTTCCATCCCTAACAGAGAGGGAACGCATGAGGAGGAACGCTCTTCCTTCGGATGGTGGTGAGTGGCACATGCTGCACGGAACAGCAGCCGCCCCTGGGGAGCATGAAGGTGAACCGGGAGGAAAGCAACGTGCTGCAGATGGCGGAGCAGAGAGACAGGAAGCCCTCAGATCCTTGGCTGACGACTATGTAGGGTTGCTGATCTCACCAACTTGAGGCCCTTCATATTTTCTATGAAGGGAGAGATGAATGCCCTTGTGGTCCCATTGCTGATCAGATATTGTTCCTTCTATCTGAAAGCACCCTCACTGATGGCCCCTGACATGCTCCAGGTGGTTATCTCACAGCGGAGGGATGAGAGGGTAGAAATCCCTCTCTCATCTATCTATCTACCCTTACATAATTTGTTCTATATCAGTGGCTTTCAATTCTGGCTGCCTGTTAGAATCACCTGGGGAGCTTTTCAAACATACCAATGGCTGGGCCACATCCCAGAACAATTAAATCAATTAAATCAGCATTTCTAGTGTGGGCCCAGGCACCGGTATTTGTAAAATGTTCCCTGAAAGTTCTGACATGCAGCCAGAATTGAAATCCCTGCTCTATGCTGTGTCTTTCCTATGTGCCGTACAGATGCTAGAGTATGCATTCGTCATCTATGACTGAAATAAGCAACTTCTATTAGTTTTCTATTGCTGCATAACAAATTAGCACAAACGTAGAGATTTATCAGCACACCATTCTCTAGGTCGGAGAGGTGGGCAAGTTGCACCAGGTTCCCTGCTCAGGGTTTCACAAGGCTGAACTCAAGGTCTCGGCTGAAGTAGGTTCTTATCTGGAAATTCTGGGAAAGAGTCCACTTCCAACTCTTTCAGGCTGTTGGTAGAATTCAGTGTGGGTTGTATGACTGAGGTTCCAGCACCCTTGCTGGATGTCAGCTGGAGCCACTCAGCTTGTAGGGACTGCCAGAATTAGTTGTCATGTGGTCTGCTGTACCTTTAAGCCAACAAGGGGACAACAAATCCTTCTCATTCTTTGAATCTCTACGACATTCCCTTCTGCTGCCAGCCAGAGAAAACTTGCTACTTTGAAAGTGCTCACTTCAGCATTTTAAATCATCACATCAGGTCCACATCACAAGACAACTGATTTAGGGCTTTAAATATATTTGAAAGATCCCTTTACAGCAGTACCTATATTAGTATTTGACTGGTTAGCAGGAAATGGGAATCTTGGGGGTCAGAAGGCATCTTTAGAATTTTGTCTACCACAATATCCCGAATTTTAATGGCTGACAACAATAACAATTTATTGTCTCACAATTCTATAGGTTGGCAATTTGGGCAAGCTCAGTTGAGATAGCTGATCTCTGCTCCACATGGTGTTGGCTTTGATGTCCATCAGTTGGTAGAGCTGGCTGTGAAGCTGACTGGTTTGTGATGGCCTCACATATCTTGGGCCTCAGCTAGAATGTTTGGGATAACTGAACCTCCACTGTTGCATGATCTCTCTCTCTTTCTCTCTCTCTTCCTTTCTCCCCATTTCTCTTTCTCTCCATATGATCTCTCACCTCCAAAGAGGCTACCCTAGGCTTGCTTCAAGGTGCAGAGTTCCAAGAGAGAGGGGAAACCCCAAGATCTCTAAGTGGAGGCTTGGAAATCACACAAAATCACACTGCTATACTTCCTTTTGGTCAGAGCAGGTCCTAAGTCCAGCCCAGATTCAGGAGGTAGATTCTACTGCATGATAGAAGAAACTGTAAAAAATTTATAGCCATATGTAATATGTCATAGTGACTAATCAATATTTGTGATGATATGTTAACAAAGAGGTGCTTGGATGGTTTTAGAGGTGCAAAAAGCACACATAGGTGGACCTGAGTTATCCTCAGCTATAGTCCAGTGCATTTCGGTTGGCTCTGGCAAAGAAAATCCCAAATGGCTAACCAAATCTGTATGTTAAGGTGTGACCATCAGGTGCCTGCTACTCAGATGGCAGAAACAAACAAAACAATCTGCTTCTACAAGTCTGACCTTCATGCAACTTTGATGTCCAGCACTTTAAAGAGACATGGAAATCAAAGAATTTTCTTTCCCACAGGGATGTTAAAAGGTGACAATTTCCTTTGCTCTGACATTATTTCTTTTTCTTAGTTTGAAGGTAGTCTTGTTTGCCATTAAGGATCTAAGCATTCCTTGTGACTTTATACTTTACTTATATGATAAATAATTGAACAGATTTAGTTCACACTAGTTTCATGAGGACACATGGTCTTCTAAAACTATACAAAACCCATAGACCACGAAGATGGATAAAGTATATTTATTTCCATTAATAGACAATAAAGTTAAGGCAGCCACATTTATGTTTGGACTAAAAAGCCCTTTGTTCATTAGAGTGTATTTTTTTAAGACTTTTTATTGATTTTTAGAGAGAGAGGAAGGGAGAGAGAGAAACAATGATGTGAGAGCAAGACACAGGTTGGCTGCCTCTTGCACACACCCCCACGAGGAATTGAGTCCAAAATCCAGGCATGTGCCCTGACTGGGGATTGAACCGGCAACCTTTTGGTTCATGGGACAACTCCCAACCAACTGAACCACACTGTCCAGGATGTTCATTGAAGTTTTTATTGTAGTTTTTTTGTTTTCTTTTATTTTAATTTTTAAAAAATATATCTTTATTGATTTCAGAGAGAGGAAGGGAGAGGGAGAGAGATAGAAACATCAATGGTGAGAGAGTCATCATTGATCGACTGCCTCCTGCACGCCCCTGGCTGGGGATAGAGCTCACAACCCAGGCATGTGCCCTGACCAGGAATCGAACTATGACCTCCTGGATCTCAGGTTGATGCTCAACAGCTGAGCCACCCCTGGCGGGGCTATTGTCACTTTTCGAAAGCAACAAAAGCTTAGATGTACATCAGACTTTGTACCACACCTACTGATCCTCTACATAACCATTAGAATGATCTTTCTAAAATAGCCTTGGTCACTAAAATGTTCCCTGATAGCTTATAAAGCTTCAGTCATTCTGTATAGAAAAAAGAGAGAGAGAGAAAGTAATAAAGTCCAGCTTCTTTAGTTTTATGTATGTACAAAGCCCTTCCAACCTGGCCTAAATGATGGGTCCTCATTATTTTCTATCATTTCCCTAAGTCATGCTTAGAAGCCAGGGTTGTTTGTTCAGTAATTTAGTTATCGATTCAATCAAACAAGTATGCATTGAAGGCCTATTATGGGCTACATATACAGAAGTGGGCAAAAGTAGATTTTGGTTCTCAGAAAATGAGTAGAGAAGCAGAAGAATTGGGTTAAAGGGATAAAGTAAATAACCTGTGCTCTGGGGTCATTTTGTTTCATTTGCCTAACATCACCCATCATTTTCCATGCTGTGATCCCTGGAATAGGACTGAGTTAGAGCTTGGGAAACGTGGGGAAGGGGGAAAATTCCCCTTTCCCTCCTCTGGTTCTTTTGGCTGGCCAAATAATCAAATCAACAGGAGGCAGATTGACAAGAGAAAATAAAATTTAATCTCCTGCATACGGGAGCCCCACACAGATGAAAGTCAGGGACCCTGCATACATGAGAGGTTCAGAGATAGAAAGGGGATTGAGTAGATAAGACATCCTGAGCTAGGGAGCAGGTAAGGTACCTTGGGGGCTTCAAAGGGTCATTGCAGGATAAGATAATAAGTTTTCTCTGCCCTATAAGTATATAGTCGGAAGACGTTACCTCTGATAATCTCTTATTATGACAAGACCTATCATTCAATTCTTCTAGCTAGTTAAAGGTAGGGGCAGAAGATTCTCTTGAGCCTGAAGCTAAAATTGCTGTTAGTTCAAAGTAACCTGCATACCCCCGAGGCATATCTTGGCTTGTTCTGAACCCCACAGTTTTCTAGGCTTAACATGCTTCACGGATACTCCGCAGAGCCCCACTTCTCTCCCATTTGCCCTTACACCCAAATCCTCCTCTCATAAATGAAGACAGACGGAAGAGAAAAATGAGAAAGGCAATAAAAGAGGGAAGAAATGTAGGTTGAAAGAAGAAAAAGCGTTCGAAGGGCGGGGAACAGGTTCGGGTTCACAGAAATGACAAAATCTAATTCCGTTTCATGGGCCAGAGTCTCCAGCTGACGTAATTTTCCATTTTCTGCACATGTAGGGTTTCCCCACCACATTCACTACTACACGTGTGAATCCCGCCTCTCCTTTAAGGTGTGGGGCAAACCCGCCACCTCCTCTACCGCCCTTCCTCCGCTCCTTTGGCGGGAAGCAGCTGACCCCTGAGAACCCCTTAGCCTGTCTCCAAACCCCTTTTCTGACTCCTACTCGGTTTCTAGGCTGCAATCAAACTGCATGTGTACGTGTCATTTTCCAGTCTTCACTGTGGGCCCATATGCTGGTGGACTCCATACCTAGCACATCCTTGTAGCCCCAGCAGCGCCCAACCTAATCCTGCGCATAACACGCCTTCAAGGCCTCCAGGTTTTGCCTCAGTCGCCGCCTGCTCCACGAGCCTCCCTCTGCCTAAGTGTCAGCAGCCACACTCGGTTTTCTCAGATGGGCCTCCATGGTATGCGGATTGTTTTGAGCTAAAAAGCAAGTTTAGCAGCAAACTCAACTTTTGCCTGCTCCACCCCCACTCTTAACTACCCAGAAGAATCTGAATGAGAGGTCTTGCCTAAGCTATATCAGAGACAGCTTCTTTTGACTTATCTATAGGGCCGGGCAAACTTCCATTTACTACAGTTCTGCTTATCACCCTCCACTGACCTTTCCCCTCGGCCCCCAGAATAATAAACACCTTTAGTACACCATCTAAGACAGGAGGGAGGATGATTTATTTGCCTTTCGGGGCCTTGATTTTCCTCAGATAGAACCCCGGCTCCTTGACCTCTAGCGCGTAGCCACCTGCTCCGCCGCACTGATCTGGTCTTGAAGAGATTCAGGCAGGAAGCTTGCCCTGCTGGACCGGCTCCTCGAGAAGTCTGCTGAATCTGGCATTGTTTTTCCTTTCATCATATTTCTTCTAAATTTTCTTTCATAGTTTTTGTTTGAAATCTCTTCCTCTTCAGGAGTCAGCTTGGCCCCCTTCTTGCGGCCCAGGGGCAGTGCCTAGTGGAGCTGTTGGTAAGGTGTGCTGTCAATGAGCACAGCGCAGTTCTTCACTAGGGTCTTGGTGAGGACCAGTTTGTTGTTGGGTGCATCGTAGACAACATCAATAATCTTTGTTTTGCATGGACAGCACTCTGAGCCCCAGGGAAGTTGCCCGCATCCAGCCTCAAGGCTCCATACGTCTCGTTCTCTCCCGCATGGGGACTGTATATGCAACCAGGGCCAATCTTAGTGTTGGCAGTTTATATTTTTGCTTCTTATGGTAGGGCTTTCTCTTGCCCCTGGACTTGTGGCATTTGTACCAGTTGTCCTGAGAGATGCCCATGGCTTGGCACTGGCTGGAAAAAGTGCGATGACCCTTTGAAACCCCCGAGGCACCTTACCTAGCTCAGGATGCCTTGTATACCCATGTTCCCTTTCTAACTGTGAACCTTTCTGCATGTGGGGTCTCTGGCTCTCTCACGTATGCGGGGTTCCCATACATATGTACATAATAAATTTGGTTATTTTCTCTTGCTAATATGTCTCATGCCCATTGATCATTGGACCAGCCAGAAGAACCTCGAGGGCAGAGGAAAGTTTGTTCTTCCCTCACAGGTCTAAAGGTGAGAAGTGCTGTCTGCTCTTACTAAACCCAGTTACTGCTCTTTTCTCATTTCCCTTCACCCTGCCCACAATTTGTAAATTCTTTCCTTATTAAACTCTACACAAATTATCCTAATTTGTCACTTTCTTGCTCAGACCCTAACTGATGCGGCATTTTGTCAATGACAGTAACAGATAGTATTTGTTGGACCACTTCACATATATTTTCCTCTCCTTTGCTCTCACAATAAGCTAAGAGCTGGGAACTTTTAGTCCAATTTTACCTTTGAAAGATGTAGTAAGGTTAGGTAGTTGACCTACAGTTGCACAGCTTATAAGGTTTCGATTTAAGTGTTACCTTCTCACAGGAGGCCTTCCCTACTTGAAATAACCCCTTCCTCCTGAGCCCTACCTTCACTTTTTATTCCCTTCATAATGTTTATTACTATTAGATGTGCTCTTATTTGTTGGTGTTTTATCGACTTGTCTTAGCCAATGTGTGCTCCACAGAGTCAGGATTTGTTTCTTTCATGGCCTTAATGATAAGTTCGCCTTTAGGCTTGTGTGCCTCCCTTCATACTACGGGTCTCTCATAATAGTCTCGGATTATTTCCTTTCTTTTTGCATCAAGATATTCAAACCCAGAGTTTAGATCATTAAATTCATCCATATCAACTCTTTGGACCAGAAACAAGGAGTCTCAAATTGATTTTGATATTTTAAGAGGACAGTTAAGAGCCAAGGAAGCAAAAGGAGATAGAGAGAGATGGAGACAGAGACAGAGAATGGGAAGAGACAAAATGAAATTCTCGAGGGCTGCCGCTGCACTAGGCCATGCCTGTGGACCACTGATAAGTCACTCTCTGGATTGCATTGGAGGTTGGGGTCCTTGGGTGACTCGCAAAATAATGCAAACACTTCACCGGTTGTTGACACAGTTCACCTTAAAGCAACAACAAAGTAAAGATAGTCACATTTCATAAGTAAATAATCCCTGTAGAATCTTAAAACCAAGCATCCCACTATCTTGAAAAGAAAAATCAGATTAGAATACAGTATGTACTGCATGTTCTATAAATATTATACAATCAATTCCCTTGTGGAAAGAAATTTCCACATTCTCTACTAAATTTACTGCTTACAACTATAGTATACACCTACACAATTCCACATTAAAAATATCAAATGAAAATATTTTCAATTCATATGAACCTTCTATACATACAAATAGTCATTTTCCATATACACACACAAACACACACACATATATATATAAAAAATTTTGGACTTAAAAAATTCTTGGCAATTCTTTTTGTTCCATAAACCCACTGTCTCTGTATAGGATGGGTCCCTGCCTGCTGGAGTCTAATGATCTGGGTCTTTTCTATTTAGGAAGGACAGGATTAAGTTAAACTCTCATTTCTCCCTTGCATATTCCCCGTCTCCCACTGTGATTTTTCCCGTGGATATCACTGTAAGGACATTTCTGAGAACTTTCCAAAAACTGTAGGCTGTAGTGCTCTAGGCTGTAAGTCCTAGAACCAGGGAGCCTAGCATAGTGCTTGGCACGTTAGTGGAACTCAAAACAATTAAGTTGGCTGGCTGAGGGAACTTGGGCTTTCTTAAGAGGGTAAATAGCTTACTCTTATCGTGTTGTTTTCTTTCTACAAAAAATAAGATATTTCCCTGTTTGAAGTCTCCATGTTTTTCATACTATCTTAACGAGATAGATATGACCCTTGTTCCTTTTTTACTGTTCCTAAGTGAATGCAAAAGGAGTCATAAAGCCCTTGGAACTTGCATGGACCAGCCTGGATATCTGGAGGCAAACATCATAACTTAAATTGAGAAGAAAGCTGCACAGATGACAACGTGGGACAGAAACAGGCTGGGCAACTCCCTTTATGGCTCTTCATAGCTGGAGGCATGACACGAGTCACTGCTGAGATGGATCAATGGTTAAAAATAAAAACCACACCTATATAGGTCATAAAGTGATGCTTCAGCAAACCTAGATAATTTATATATAAAGTGCGGTTTTTATTCTTGTCAGATAGTTTTTGAAAATCTGAAATGCTTGTTAATTCCATAGAGATATTGTTCTATCAGAAATCTTTGCAGTCACTGAGGTGTCACCTGACCCCATGGCCATATTTGGCGGAGAAGAAAATCCATGCAGCGTATGTCTCAAAGCTGGTCTGTGGGATGTGTCCATCACCATGACTGTGAGGACACAACCTGAGGAGAGCATCCCGGTGAGGCTCTTAACTTTCCATGAGTCTCTGGGCTTCGTACAGCTGTGCCAGCAACTCTGTGGCTATGCCAGTTGTCGTCCAAGGGTGGTTTAAAATGGGCCAGCATCAGAGCAACTGCATAAAAAGTGTCAATTATCAGGGATCCACAAGTCCCTGAACCAATTTTACTTTTGTGTTTGGGCCAATAAAATTTAAGTTTCTTCTTAAAGTAAATAAATACGGTGGTATGTTTTGGGCTATCTTCTTACACACTCTGAGATGAATGAGTTTTAAGACCCAGTTGCTGATCTAAACAAAAGTTACAAAAAGGTGGAGGGAGTGTTTCATAGAACATCTAACTGAAGAGATGTTATTGGTATTTTTGCTTTGTAACCGTTTTTGTTGTTTTTAAACAGTGCAGCATGGTTTAGGCCAAAGTGCACAGGACGAGGCCTCAGGATCTAGTCCCTTCTTTGCTGTGTGAGCTTGTAACCTCAATGTCCTGAGTAATAAGAGGTTGCATCAGCTAAACTCTAACATTCACGTCAAGTCTTGTGGTTTTTATTGTTTTGTTTTTTGGGTTTTTTTTTCAAGTCTTGTTTTTGCGGTGGAAGCCAGTTGACCCGGGATTGCAGCACCATCTTTGTCATTTGTTAGCCTATAAACTGTGTGAATTAGCCCTTCTCCAAAAAATAAACTATACTCAGTTTAGTCTTGTTAAATGGGTACAATAACAGTATATATCCCTTTTAGGGAGTTTGTGGAGATTAAATAAGTTTCTATAATGTAAAGTATTTAGGCAACATTGGCACTAAAAAGTACCCTACACATAATTATACATATTTTAAATTTTACTGTTATTCTGTCTTCATTTAGGAAAGCTAAACAAACATTTCTTATTATAAGGAATAATGCGGGCCAAATGATTGTGTGAGTGTTTATGTGAATATGGGTTGGATGCCCTGGCCAGTGTGGCTCAGCTGGTTGGGCGTTGTCCCTTGTACTGAGAGGTCACCTGTTTGCTTCTTGATCAGGGCTCATGCTTGGGTGCCATGTTCAGTCCCCAGTAAGGGGTGCGCAGGAGGCAGTTGGTTGATGTTTCTCTCTCTCTCTCCATCTCCCTTCCTCTCTCTAAAAAAAAAAAAAAAAATCAATAAAAACATATTTAAACATGGGCTAGAGTAGCAAGGATTTAAGTTTAAATAGGAGCTTAAGTTTTACGATATGTGGATGTGAAAAAGGGAATGTCCTGAAACTCTGTAAGAACGTTCACAATGTGAACTGCTTCCCAGTGAAGTCACTTCTTTCTGGATAAACAAGTCAGGCCCATCCAGTGGCAGCTTCCGAGTGAAGCCTCCTTTTTGTGTGTGATAGCAGTCTGAAATAAGCATTTCAATTAGATTCATTAAGACAGTTATTACTTGGTAATTGAATAGCAACAGATTGCAAAGGAACACTTATTGAGGTCTAATAAGTATGGAAGAGAGAAATCTCCTTCTGTAATTCCATCAGCTATAAACCAGGGTAATTAGATTCTTACTAACACATTCAAATTGAAGGGAATGTTGAGGCATATAATTGGCACTTGGGAAGATACCTGTATTATGTTAGGGTGCTTTCATTTACATACTTATTAAGTGTCAGTTTAAGTTGTTAAATAACTGAGACTAGTGGACAGTGGTAGGTCAAATGGTTAAGCAAGAATTGAATTCTTAAACATATTAATAAATTAGGGTCAGATATATTTTAAAAGATAAAATGCAACTTTATTGTATCCCTAAATTTGCATCAATTCTCATAATATTTCAAAGCTTCTCGTGAACAAAATCAAGACTCTGAATTATTTTCTCAAGTATAACAGATTCATTTATTCGTTCATTTTACCTTTTAAGCAACTCTTATTTGTAAGGGGAAAAAAAAGCATGTTATTTGCCATCGATTTGATAATGGAGATAAGATGGTTATATAATAAAATTCCATAATTTGTTACACAAGCAAAATATGCTAGAAGAGCAAGAACAGAAGTAAAAAAAAACCAAATTCTTTTGATATTTTTCCTGTGGGACACAATTCTCCTTAGGATTTCAATTTTCTATCAGTGATGCAACTACGTATTTCCACTTCCCAAATCAAAGCACAAACTTCAGAGGCAGACACTTAATCTTTATTATTTTTGATGCAAAATGATTAGCAGGTGCTCTGTGTATAGCAAGTTAAACCTCAGATAACCTTTGTAATGTATTTAAGTTTTGGAAAATCACATTTAATGCAGTTATGCTAATAACCAAAATTTGGATAATCCAGTTTGTCTTTTCTTGAAACCAATAATAAAAACATATAATTTCTCTTTAAATACAAGAGTCTAGTCTCCCCAAAAATCCATAGAGAAACAAAGAAAAACAAAACCTAAAATGCCTACACATGCCCTTGCAGATGTGGCTCAGTTGGTTGAGCATTGTCGTGTGCACCAAAAGGTCACTGGTTCAATTCCTGGTCAGGGCAAATGCCCAGGTTGCAGGTTCAATCCCCGGTTGATGTATCTTTCTCTCTTCCTTCCTCTCTCTTTAAAAATGAATACAAACATATTTAAAAAATAATAAAATGACTATACACATGTGGTTATGAATGGTTCAGCTTGTATTCATAAGGTAGAAGGCTCACTCGATTGACCACTGGAGTAATCAAATACCACTTTGTTACCAAAGTCCCTGGGAGGCAAAGAGAAGCCAGCCCCCAACCCCCACCTGCACTGCCCCACACACCAAAAAGTTGGACTTGATAATAAACACTTTTGATGTTTTTCTAATGAGCAAGCCTTGCCAGAATGTATACAGATTGCTAAAAGTTCCCATTGTTTGCAAGATTTTCCCTTTCCTCCCTTTTTAACTGCCTACTTATCTACTGGGGGACAGAGAGAAAGGGAAATGTCTTCTTTACTGTTCTGGCACGATTTTGATTTTACTATCAAAGCCCTGGTAGTACCTTATATTTAAAAATCCAACTTATCTAGCAGACCCCCCCCTTTGTCAGAGATACCATTGTCTCCCGAGCCTTTGAGCCTTTTACCGGCCAGCCTCTGACACTACCCTTTCTCCCTGCCCCTAAGAAATGGACGTCAGTGAGGCTTGTCACTTTCCCTCTGCGACATCTCTGACTCTCCAACTTAGCTCTCCATGTCTGTTAAACCTTTTCCCATGTTTCATCCTGCGTGAAGACATAAAACAGGCTTATGGGGCAACCAGAGGGATTTATCTTGAATATAACGGAGAATTTCTTGATCATGAAACACTGGAAAAAGCTCCAAAGAGAGTCTGTTGGAATGTTTAAGAAGGACAGACTCACCTTGGGCAGGAACCATTTAAAAACTTCTGAAACCTGACTTTATCCATCTGTTTATTGGGGATCATTCTCCTGCCCATATGAAGTCCTCACCCAATTCCTTTCTCCAGCTCTCATGTCTGCCTTCATTATTTTCCCTCAACCAAGTGGATTTCTCTATTGTTGATACCTTAGCATTTCTTTACAGATTTCCATCAATATCCCCCTCGAGACTCACTTAAATAACTATTACAGTAGAGGTTAACAGGTATTTATTAAGCACTTACTATATGCCAGACAATGTTATCAACACTTTGCATATATTAACTCATTTAATCCCATAATAACATATAAGGAAGTTACTGTTATCTTATTTTCCAAGTTGGGAAAATGAGATTTCAGTTAAATACAAAGTCACATGACTATTAATTGATAAAACCTGAATTTATACCTAGGAAGTCCCGCTCTTAGCATAAAAGAAGTCACTTATTGATTTCAGGTTCGTTTCCGATAGAGCAGATATTTCCTGTTGATCTATGCAGTATTCACCTCCTTTCTTTATGTGGATAAAAGGGGCCACATACTAAACCTGACAAGCTCAGGGGAGGCCCACGTGGCTGACCTTACCCAGAGACTAAAGTAACCACACAGCTGACAGCGGGGCCTGGTGAGTAGTCACGTCCTCGGTCTGTAGCTCCCTGCACAAAGGCCAATCTTTACCTTTGAAACTGACTATTGTCTTTGTGCATCTAAGGTAACATGCCTTTGAAATGACAGAGTAATTTTTTTTCCAGTCTCCTTGAAGGAACAACCTCAGGCACCAGAGCATAAGACCATGTTATCTTGTTACTCACATACCATCTCTCTGTGCTGTAAATGTTAAAAACTATCTTGTACCCATCAATGCAAAAGAACAACATGTCTCTTCTTTTATTGTTTATGCAAACTCAGAGATTTCCACCAAATGGAAATCTACCACCAAGTGAATTTCATATAACCCTCCTAAGTCTCCTCCTTTTATTCTAATGCACAAAATAAGGGCCATTCTCAGGAGCACTTTCTCAATCCATTGAGATTTTGCTTCCTGGCAATTGTGGTCAGTTTGGCTCAAATAAACTGTTATAAGACTTTTTCTCAGGCTGGACATTCTTTTTTTGACATTATTATTACCCAGATTTTAATTTTATTAAAAAAAGCTACTCATCCCCAAACTGCCCCAGTTCTTGTGAGAAACTGATCCTATTCATTGTTCCAACGGTGGGCCATTGTCCACTTATGTCACATACTCATTTATCCAGTGGTGAGCATGTGACATAAATGTTCAAACCTTGAAATTCTTGCTTGGAATGCTGGGGCAGGAGGGCTCTCCCTGCGGCCGCATGGAGCTCTAGTTGCTACTGGCGCACATCCCAAGACCACAGGGTCTTACTGGCATCCATCCTATGACCAAAGGAAGACCCAGTCTTAGGAGAAAGCTGCCATCCAGAAGGCAGAGCAGAGACATTAGAAGAAACTGGTTGAATTGAATATGTGGGCCCTTTATTTATTAAACCCACTTGAGCTGGGGTATTTTAATGGTGGAATAGGCCCTTTTTGCCTGGGATAGTCCAAGTATATGCCTATTGTCTTGGAATAATTAGCAGGTCCTCCTTTCTTTCTCAAAGTTTGAATATTAAATCTTATGGCCACCCTACTTTTTTTATAACTTGAAACAAGTCTTAACTAACCCATTCAATTCTTCCTCCGTCATATTTAAGTCTTTTTTATGCTTTTCACAACACCCTACAACTTGATGTGAGATGATCAGAAAATGAAGGTCCTCTGGAAAAATGGGAGGTGGTAACTTGGACAGCAAATTCCTGAACCCTTTGTCAGCAGGGGAAGGTGAGGCATTTCCTTGCTGCTCTATAAACAGTGTAATGTAGCCCTTAGAACAGAAAGAACTCCACATTACTGAGCATCACACTGATGCCCGAGTACAGCACATCAATGCCAACACCCCGGGAACCAGACTGAAGAGGTGTTCTTGGCATCTGACTCAGAGCAGGAGCAACTACGGATCCAAGCTAGGAACGCTAATTATAGCAGGGGCAGAGAAAGAGAAAATGGGGGCAAAACAGCTCTCACAGAGACGGAGAATGGGGAACTTTTAGATTTATATCCTGAAATGCAGCACAGGCTTCAGGAGATGAAATCTGGGGAAGAGAAACGCTGGTTACAAAGAAAAAAATAAAGATTAAAGTACCATGCTTATCTGTACACTTTCCTTCCACTGAAATTCTAAAAAGAAAAATGTGAAAATATTTACTTTTTTCTCCTGCTTAATCTTTATATCCTAACCTTATTTTTGAACTTTGAAATAACAATCACGGCAACTAGTAAAGGAAGTGTAACAGGATGTCCTGGCTGGGCAGCGGAGGGGCTCTGGTATTTTGAGTGTATCTCTGCATGTAGTCACTGTACCTACAACTGCTAGTAGGAAAAAAGTTGAAACCTGTCTAATGAACCTAGTTGGTCCCATGGTGACTGTACTTCTGAGGGCCCCAGATGTCTGCGCCCAGTGGGAAGGAGTCCGATGAGGAGGGACAGACGAGACACAGGGCCTGGGTGTTGAGAGCGAGTGAACATTCTGAGCACAGCGTGGAGGTTCCTACAGAATGTGTCCTACCCAGGCCTCCAACGCAGCAAATGCAAACAGTGGCCACTATGCACAAGTCAGGAATCAGCTGGTTTCTCTGCATCAGGTGGAGTTGGCTGAGGTCACTCGCCTGGTGACTGGGTTCAACTGGAGGGGCCAGGGCCTCACTTAGTACCTTGGCCTCCACAGGGATGGCTGGAAGACTGGCCTCAGCTGGGCCATCTCCCTTTCCACGTAGCCTCGGGGCCTCCCCACATAGTTTCTCATGCAGGGTAGTTGGACTTGCTATGGGTGGTGCAGTGCTCCCAGAGGTCAGGGCAGACACTGCCAGTCCTGTAAAGACCAGGGCAGATCCAGTGTAGCCTCACTTTCTCCACTGTCCTCTCAGTCACACACAGGCCAGCCAGATTCACCGGGAAGGCAGAGGCCCTGCCCTCCATGGGGAGCGTGTCAAAGAATTTGCTTCCATCTCTAATCTGCCACACAGCTCCACTAGCTGTGTGTGTGTGTGTAAGGAATATATCTCTAAATACGTGAGGGCTGCTGATGTAATCTAGGAACTTGTATCCCTTTCCAAGGTAAAAATAAAATCCTTGTCTACCCTTATTTATATTTTATTTTAATTTATTTTTTTAACCCTCACTCAAAGATATTTTTTCCATTGCTTTTCAGAGAAACTGGAAGGGAGGGAGGGAGAGAGAGAGAGAGAGAAATACTGATGTGAGAGAGACACATCAATTGGTGGCCTCCTGCGCTTGCCCTCGCCAGGCCGGGGATCCAGCCTGCAGCAGAGGTACCTGCCCTTGGCCGGCTCTTAGGTCCACAGGCCGACCCTCTAACCACTGAGCCAAACCAGCTGGAGCTCTGCCCTTATTTAGAAAGTGTCCTAAGCACGTATCCCGCATCACCTTAGACCGAAGTAGGTGACAGCAATACTCACTGCTGTAGTGATGCAAGCAGGTTTCTACGTCAGAGCTGGATCTCTGAGGGCCTGCGGGCCTGTGGGCTGCTGATCTAAGCTCAGAGCCCCCGGCCAGGAAGGAGGAGAGAGCTAGATCAGGGATTGCTGCAGCATTTTGAGGCCCGAAGCTGAATTTCTGTGGGAAGTCCTGCCGTCCACCCTCCCCAGCCCCACCCTCCCCTTCAGACTTGGCAGGAGGGGTGACAAGGATCTCTGGCAGCCAGACTGGAGGTAGTGTTCCAGTTTCTCCCTAACATGGAGAACAGTTGATTTTCAATTCCTGCAGGATTCAGGCACCAGCAGCAGAGACCCAGCTGCATTCTAGAATCAGAAAGGTCCCTCCCCAGACGCCTCAGGGCAGGGCTGAGAGCGCACTTGGGAAGCGGTGGAGATGAGCCGCAAGGCCCATTACCCGGGTAGGAGGGGCAGGCTGTGCCATCAAATGAGCAAAGGATCCGAGCCATTGAGATTTGGATATTCAGACTCAACCTGTGCTTTCTGGCTCGTGAAGCCTGAGGTGGACACATTGCATAGAGAGGAATTTTTTTTCCTTTTTAGTGAACAGAGTTAAAATATCAGCAAGCCACTGACACCCGACTTAGCAAAAGAAAAGGCGAGAACAATGGAAGAGGGGTGCAAAATAAATCTCCTTTATTCCACTCCACCTACCTTACTTCTCCACTCCTACGGTTTGTGTTTCAGTCCCAGCAGGGAGAGGTACTTACTGTTCTGAGCTCCAGTTACGGGCTTTTGTAGAGGTCCCTGGGGCAGCCACAGAGCGATGCTGCTTTAGGCTGGAAACTGGGCTGAGCACCCCTAGGATCCCTTCACCCTTGGGCTGTATGTGTTTAAACTGTAAACCTGAAACTTGAAAGGAATGGAAATTATTAATGGAAGCATCATTTATAGTCATCTCTTGGTAGTTCTCTTTTAGTTTCTCAGAGAGATGTAGACTGTATTTCACGATTAGTGGGGCTTTTATGAAGGGAGAAATTAATAAAGAGGAGCTACTTGATTTTCTTCTTTCTTCCCCTCCTCCCCCCCATCCTCCAACTTTTTGGGTTGGAAATTTTAACCGTACAACAGACTTGGAAGAATTTAACTGTGAACCATTATATATCCAACAAGATGATACCATTATTGAAATGCCATCTATTGAGATGCACTTGTTTGAATTTAGTGTAACTCAGGGTCCCTTAATGTGGTAAAAACTTTTAATAATAAGTGTGAGTTCCCATGTACTTGAGGCAATGCTGTGTTTCATGTTTTCTTTCCTTTCTCCATTTTAAGGCGATTTTTTTTTCATAAAAGTAAGAAAAAATGAAAACCCTGTAATATTTAGATGTACTATTTAAGGACAACAGCTCTATTACTGAGAAGAGAATAAATTCTTTAAATTAAAAATGATCTTATTAATTAAATGTTCCAATGTAAAAGAGAACATGTTGAGAAACTTCAAATATGTGTATGTGTGTATATCAGAAATATTAATGACCAATTTAACAACCCTTTTTATAAAACTAAATCTCAGATAACATGATTAAAAGTTAATTCATCTCTTGAAAAGGAAATAAAAACTGAGGAAAATAAGAGACCATGAGTCATTGTGTAGATAGAATATCCCCAAATCATTAAATAAATGTTTCTCAGCTTTATTGAGATATAATTATCATATAACATTGTGTGCATTTAGGTGTACAATGTAATGACTTAATACACATATATATTATGAAATGATTACCACAATAAGGTTGGTTAACACATCCATTACTTCACAGAATTACTACCTTTGTGTATGATGAGAACATTTAAGGTCTATCTACTCTCTCAGCAACTTTCAAGTATATAGTACAGCATTGTTAACTATAGTCAAATGCTGTGTTTTTTTTAAAGCCATTTGAATGTTTTGAAATGGTGGGAGGGCTATGGTGATCATCTAGAAATGTTGCTAAAGAGATTGTTCTGCTGTGTAGAAAACAAGGCTGGTAGCATGGAGACTAGCCAGGGACAGTTGTAGCCTAGGGATCATGGATTAGTGTGGTGGGGGTGGACAAGTTCTCAGGGGATCCTGCTGCTGCTGGGCTGAGGACCACACTTTGACAATTTTGGGGGGGAGGGAGGAATTCTTGGGTGAAGAAAACCACAGAAAATCCACTGTTGTTGTAAGAATGTCCAAACCTGTAGAGAATTTTTATGAGAGTTTATTTGAGACAAACTGATGACATATGCCAAGGTGTAAGATCTCAAATGCTCCAGAGAATAACAGTTCTGCAGCTTCTTTCATGCATTTGAAATTAAGGAGGGAACTAAAGAAGATTCCATGGAGGTGGGAGAAGCAAGGCAGGCATTGGATTACAGGGTAGTTAATAAGACTATGTGCTTTATTGAGGGTTGTGATGACTAATTTCAAAAATGTGTTAACCTGGATGCACAGAAACAATGGACAGGGCTGGTTTAGAACCGCTCTCTAAAGGCGTTCTAGGTCTGGGGCATGACTACCCACTGTGACCTGCCCAGTTAGGAATTTATGATCAGATCACCCTGTGAGGTTACTTTTCATAGAAATATATATATATTTTTTATCATCCACAGCACAGACGGAAGTTCAGTAAGAAAAGGTTCCACTCCACCATGTTTCCTGTTTCCTAGACTGTTCCAGAGAAAACCGATAATCTGCTTACTCTCTCCAGCGAATCCCTCCTTTAATTCCTCTCCTGCGTTCAGGGCTGGAGCCTGTGATTTAGAAGAAAGAGAATACAATTTGAGCCTAAATGCAGCTACAGCTCATAAACTAAAAGTAAGCAAACTTGATTATGCTAATGCCAGGCAGTGCAGCGTGACAATACCCTGATCCTGTGGTGTGTTTAAAATCATAAATGTATGTTATGCTTTCCCACCCTGGTCCCCCAAGCCTTCAATGCTATACCGCTTCCTCTCTTTTCACTTGTATATTAGAAGCTTATGGGTTCTTAATTTTTAATAAATGAGATATTGATTTGTTTTGCAAATGCTCCAGCAGGTAAACCTTAATTGACTGCTCCTAAAGACCCAGGTTATAAAAAAAGCCATCAGACCCCACAATTACACTTTGAAGGTTTTTGTGTGTTTTTTTCTCCTAACTTCAGGAGACATGAGAAAGCCCGCCAGCCTCTGTGGCACCTTCAGAATTGCTCAGCCCCCATAAGAAAAGAAGCTTCTCTCACTCCCAGAGGACTCATCCAGTGCAACTCAGATCTCTGGCATCTCCTTCGTCTCCACAGTGAATTTTCATCTGACACTTCAGCTTGGCTCTGGACAGGGGGGTGAAGGGGGCGAGGCCCTGCTCTATTCAGGAGCACACATTGGAAGGGGGAAAGCAACAACTTTTTAGAGTCCCTCATGTTGATGGAGGAAAAGGGTGAGGTTTCTGACTGTAAAGGGATTACTAGCGCCTTGCGGCCGCCCACGTGAGCAGGACTCTGAGATAACTGTGAAATCCCTACTCTGCAGCATATTGATGTGGCTTGCTCTGCTCACTGTCAGCACAGAAGGGAGGTGGGGGGAGGTGGCTGGGTTGAAGGATCATCGGAGCATTACATTCCAGAGTGTGCGCCTGTATCTTTCTGTCAGATAATTAAGCATTAACCTAGGACCCAAACATTTAAACACGTGGTAATTAAACTAATGCACGAGGCCATCAGGCTAAACTGAAAAGCCAATTTGTAGTTGCATTCTTGGTCCTTGGGCTATACCTTTGCAGTTTGAGGCCTGAACTAAAATGTTTATTTTGCAAAATATGGCAAAAATCAGGATTTAAAGCCACCAGTAAGGCCTAAACAGCTTATGAATAAGAGCCTTCGGGAGGCCCCACGTTCACACTGCAGTAATGTTCTAAGTGGCCCTCAAGCTCTTCCCAACCGAATGCTCTCTAGGTATCCTGAGCAGATTAGTGCCAGCATTTGGTGGTGAGGTAAACCTAATTGTCTACTTACGGCTTCCTTAATTTGATTACAGATTTCTCCCAGTTTGGCCTACCTGCTGCAATAGTGGTTATCCTGTCAAAAGAAATTATTTCATACTGTGCAAAAATTTAGTCTGGGCAGCATATGGTGCTGTGCAAATTGGCCAAGGAAGATTCAAATCACCTCACGTGGAACCTGAATGAGGTGACTAGGTTGATATCACCGAGCCAGGGAACCCCACTTCAACAAGTCCCTGAACAATGACTGCTCCCTCTCTCTCCTAGGCGAGGCTGATAGGATTGTCTTTGTTTACCCTAAGCACATAGGTACACATGCACTTTTACTCTTTTGGAAAAATGATAACTGCTGGTAGAAAAAAAAAAATCAAGCAATACAGAGTGCAAAGAGCAAAGGAAGGAAATCACATGAAGCCTCCCCAGTAGAAATAACCTCTAACAGGGAACTTGAGGGGACATCATTACAGCGATCCATGTACAGATAGAATAAGGGAGGTTTGGAAGCAAATTTTATAGAAATGGAGTTACCGAGCAAGCTGTTTTTATTAAAATGTTTTAAGTTTAATTTATATAAATGTTAACAAAATATAAGCAAATAAAACAAACCAAACCAAACCAAAACAGCCCGGCCTGGTGTAGCTCAGCGGTTGAGCGTTGGCCTAGGATTCAGGAGATCGCGGTTCGATTCCTGGTCAGGGCACATGCCCCGGTTGCGAGCTTGATCCCCAGTTGGGGCGTGCAGGAGGCAGCCGATCAATGACTCTCTCATCATTGATGTTTCTATCTCTCTCTCTCTCCCTCTCCCTTCCTCTCTCTGAAATCAATAAAGATATATTAAAAAATAAATTAAAAAAATAATAAAACAAAACATTATGACCTTTAGATAAACATTTTTAAAGTTTCTAAAAGATGCCTAATATTTGAAAGTGAAAATTATGGATAGCATTAAGAAATTGAAAATCATTTAGAAGGAAAAAAAGAAAACCTTACTCTTGACTTTAAACAGTGTTTATTGGTTTCTTATTATAATTATAAGGAAATTAGCATCTAACTTTTTCTTTCCATCTCATTATTATTTTTTTTGCTATAAAGTCTGGCCCTAACATTCATGAGGTCCCTGGCAACAGTAAAATTAAAACTCATTTACCCTGTACCTAAACATTTAAGTGCTATAAATGCAAATGGTTAAATGAAATTTATATTCTTCTACCTCGACAAATACACCATCATAATAACAAAATTGAAAAACGTGCTAAACTTTAGGGTTTTTAATCTGGCTAAACATTGAGGAATATCATAGACAAGAGAATATAATTATTCTTGCTCTTACTAATGTGCTTCAATGTTTAAGTAAGTAATAAAATAAACACATACATAATTTATAAAGTACTATGTATTCATTTTTTTGTACTTGAGCCAAATCACATGTTATGCTTTTATAACTGAGATTTTCACATACTTGTAATTAGTATTCTACTGATAGTAGTGAACCAAGGGATTCAATATACAATGTAATTTTCATATATATATGAATATATTTGTATTAAAGTGTAAATTAATGTAAACATAAAATTTTTTAAATCAAAATTGTTTCTCATACGGATTTTTATTTTTTATTTAATTTTTTAAAATATATTTTTTATGGATTTCTGAGAGAGGAAGGAAGAGGGAGAGAGATAGACACATCAATGATGAGAGAGAGTCATTGAATGGCTGCCTCCTGCACGCCCCCTACTGGGTATTGAGCCCACAACCCCGGCATGTGCCCTGACCAGGAATCAAACTCAGTCTCCTGGATCATAGGTCAATGCTCAACTGCTGAGCCACACTGGCTGGGCTCTCATATGGATTTTTTAATGTAAGTGATCAATTTTAGCTTATAATTAAATCTTGTCATGAAGAAGTTCGAGGTCACTCAGATTTTTTTCTTGTACTTTTAATTTGCCTGGATATCATAAGATTACTTTTTATTCTTTATCATGAGTTACTTTGCTGTAGATTGTTTTGCTTTAGTTTTTCTGCTAACACAGTGTGCTATTTTGTATATCCTGGCACACTGTAAATGCCATACTTTACTGTTACTACTAACATTAAAATAAAAATTTGTTTTATTTTATCTTTGACTATAAGAGACTTTATAGCGTATGAATATGAGAGGCTCTAGCATAGTGGCTTAGAACATAGACTCTGGAGCCAGGCTCTAGGTTTCAAATCTCAGCTCTGCCACTTATCCAAGGTCACTTAGAAGGTAAGTAACAGAGAACATCATGTCAGCAGAAAAACTGATACAAAAGAAAAGCAAGCTCTCTGAGGTTTCTTCTTATAATGACACTAATCCTATGGGATCGGGGCCCCTCCCTTATGACCTCATTTAACTCATTATTCCCTTAGAGACCCCATCTCCAAATACAGCCACACTAGGGGTTGGTGCTTTAACCTATGAATTTGAGGAGGACACAAACATTTAGTCCATAACACCCATGAAATGGAGACCGATTTTCATAGGGCTTTTATAAAGAATAAATGAGTTAATAGGGCACCTTAGAAAATACCTGACATATAATAAGCATTATATAAATATTAGCTATTATTAATGAATACCAGCTATATGTATGTGATATGCATATAATATACATGATAACATATGTCTCCCTTTTTTTTTTTTTGATTAACCCTCACCCAAGGATATTTTTTCCACTGATTTTTCAGAGAAGTGGAAGGGAGGGGGAGAGACAGAAAGAGAGAAACATCCATGTAAGAGAGACATATCAGTTGGTTGCCTCCCACACACGCCCCAACTAGGGTAGGGACTGAATCTCAAACCGAAGTGCGCACCCTTGATTGGAATGGAGACCCAAGACCCTTCAGTCCGCAGGCTGATACTCTAACCACTGAGAAAACCGGCTAGGGTGATAACATATATTTTATATATATATCTTATATATATTTTATATATGCATATATATGTCCGTCTCCCATATTTATCATTTTATCACTATCACTTTATTTTTAAAAATTATATCTTATGACTCTAAAATGATAATTCCTTCAGACTTGTTATCCATGCCTCTGACAATGTTTACATCCAATTTCTTTCTCCTTTATGTTTTTTCTTTATGTGGCTTTCTTCTTTGATTTTTCTCTTCCGTTTCTTTTCTATGCTCTCCCAGCTCACTTTTCAACTTTTCAGCTGTCTTACCATCTTTTCTTTGATCTCCCTTTTTTTTTGAGGGTTTTTTCTTCCAAAAAGTCTATGCAGTCTTTAATTTCTCTAAGACTCTAAGGAACTAATCTTGTGAACTTTTCTGTTTTCTATGGTAATGAATTCATTTGTACTAACTTGGCTGCAAGTGATGGACACAACTCAAACTAGCTTAGTGTAAACGTGTATTTATTTATTCATATTACTAAAAACTCCAATGGCAATGTAATTTTTAGAAAATCTAGTATCTCACCTGCTGTCTTCAAGTCTCCATCTAGGTATTAAGCTCTCTGTAAGTGGTTGCCATGATGGCTGCTGCCAACTCAAGACTCATGTTCTACTGCTGGCAACACAGTTAAGAAAAGAGCATCTTTTCTCCAAGTACCAACAGAGAAGTTCCAGGGAAGAGTCTGATTGGCCCAGACTCAGTCACATACCCATCCTTAATGCTATCAGTCTGGCTTCATAAATGATTATTCTGATTGACCAGGATCACATATCTCCAGTAGAAAAAGGGAGAGAGTGAATGGTAATCACACCAGAGCCACATGAAAAGAGAGTGAGTTAATTTCTCAAAGGAAAAATGAGTGCTCTGAATAAATTTAGGTGAAGGAATGTTGACCATCTGCTTTTGTAGTCCTTCTATACTAGTTCTCTTTTGTTTAATGACAGTCTTTGAATTGAGCTGCCTCTATTGAGACCAGCTGGAATATTACCTAGAGCGACAAGAAGACTGAACTGGCCAAGTTTATGTTTTAGTTAGAGTGTGCTATCTTAACCATGCTCTCACTAAATTAGCTATGCCTCCCTAGGGGTAAGTAAACCACACCCACAGTTTTTATTTCACTTTCCATTTTCTGGGAAAACAAGAAGTCAGTGGGGTTCACAGTAATGCTATGTAAGCCTCTAGGCTCTCCATGTGATTATTACTTCCTTTCTTTTTTCATCTGGGCATACCTCTAAAAGTCACTCCTGCATATCAGACCTACAAGGCACGTCTGTTTTCCTTTATATCCATCTATCATTTCGAAGAGAAATAAACCTATATAGACATACTATTTTTGTGGCCCATCCAGGCCCCTAGATCATTGGAAAGCCCTCTTAAGATTGTGACATGTTTAGAGAAACCCATATCCTTCCTATAGCCTAAAGTAATATGTATTGATTCTGTGTTCTACATTTTATCCCAAATTTCATTGTATTAGTATACTTGATGTTCGCTGCTGGGTAACAAATTACTCTTTTTTTTTTTAAAGTTGGGGCTCTAATTGGGAGCCTACAAGAAGGTCATTTCTTGTTTGTTTTTTTAAAATATATCTTTATTGATTTCAGAGAGAGGGAGAGAGAGAGAGAGAGAGAGAAACATCAATGATAAGAGAGGATCTTTGATTGGCTGCCTCCTGCACATCTGCTACTGAGGGTCAAGCCTACAACCCAGGCATGTGCCCTGACTGGGAATTGAACTGAGATCTCTTGGATCATAGGTTGATGCTCAACTGCTGAGCCACACCACCCAGGCTATTCTTAAACTTAAAGACTTAAAACAATAAACATTTATTATCCATAGTATTTTGGGATCAGGAATTTGGAAGTGACTAAGGGACTCTCATGAGGTTGCAGTCAAAATATCCACTGGGTGTACAGTCATTTGAAGGCTTGATGGAGCCAGAAGGATCCGCTTCCAAGATAACTCACTCACATGGCTGTTGACAGGAGGCCTTAGGTCTTCACTACACTGGTCTGTCCATAAGTTGTCTAAGTCCTCATGACATGCCACCTTGCTTCCCACAGCACCAGTGACCCAAGAACACAAACTGGAAACCACATTGTCTTTTATGACCTAGCCTCAGAAATCACACTCCATCGTTTCTGCAATATCCTGATGGTTACACAAGTCGGACCTATACCCTTTGGGAGGGAACAGTAAAAAGGTCATGAATACTGGGATTGCCTTGGGGGCTGACTACTACAGGCAGATATTACTCATGGTTTTATAACAGAAATGGCTTCAGAGCTTTGCTCTGCCACTTAGTAGCATTTTTGTTACAGAATAGGCAGGAAATATCATCCACATTTGGAGATAAGTGCAATGCATATCTTGAAGATGATTGAAGCAAGTTTAATGTAAAGCCTGTACCAGTTTACAGTTTCTAACAGTCTAAAAATATCAAAATTTGGAGTTGCATTCATCATGTTTCCCCATAAGCAGAAGAGAAACTAGAGTTTTATGTGAGCCAGCCTCCTCTTTCCTCTTCAAATCCAATAAAGTAGAAATATTCAGAAATGCACTCTCATTGCCCGAGGCCACTGGCTGAAGGACACTTCTCTGTCTACACTTGTTGCATTCCCCTTAGGCACTGGGGTTGCGAGCACCACCCATCAGTCTCTAGGCCAGATAAAGTTCCTTTTGACCCCACATCTGGCCTGTACATACCATTCTCAGTCAGGGACAGCCACAGGCACAACTTTGGAACCTCCCCTCTCAGCATCTTTCTTTTCTCTTGGCATTCAATTCCCTCCACTCACATGCTTCCTCTGCTTTCTTTCCTCCAGGTCTTGTTTTCAGCTAGCTGTCATTTATGTTAACAAATTTATGGAGGTATTATCTGATGGATTACTTATCTCACTCAGAGCCATTGCATTTTAATAGGGTTTACTTAAGAAAAAGACATCTTCACCACCCAAAGGAACAAATCCTAAACAGTGAATTTTAAGCATCATGACTGAAAATCTGCTAGATAGAGTTAGAGAGAAACTTTGTAGTTAAGACGCCCGACTCTTTGCTTTTTAAATCACTGCTCACGGGTCAAATCTTCTTTGGGAGGTCAGTCTTCTTTATTTCTATCTCTCCTACCTCCCCTTCCAAGTTTAGTTTCCAAACTCATGGCTCACATACCATACCCCCTTTGGAGTCCATTCCAGCTCTCCTGTGCAGCTACTCAGATCCACTTGTGCCTTCCTCTGAAAAGTGCCACTCCTTCCTCTTTCTGCCTTCATTCAGGCTGTGCATTTGTGGGGATGCCTTCTTTACCCTTCTTCTTCCCCCTTTCCCTGAATTTCAAAATCTGATTCATCCTCTAAGTGCCAGCATAAATATCCCCACCTCTTCAAAGGCTTTCCTCCAATTCTTCAGGCCGATCTCATTACCTCTGCCTCCCAGTATCTTCCAGTCCTCTCCTGTGGCTTCATGTGGAGCCAAGGTGAAGTGTTTAGTGAGCCATTCATGGTGCCTTGTGCCTTATGCCTTCCGAATGGCAGCTACTGGGGCCTAATCACTTAGTGTGTCTGGCTCACAGGACAAGATGTGGCACTTTGGCTCTCAATAGAAGCCTCAGAGGTTTTGTGTTTGTTTTTAAAGAATAATACTTACATGAAATAGCCCTGTGCTTTTGGTTGAATCATTTCTATTTCTCTGGGCCTTAGTTCCCTCCATTTTAACATGAGAAAGTTGGACAAGAGTCTTTCCCAAAAATAAAATGCTGTCACAGAGTCATGGCCCAATCTCTCCAAAGTGCAGAATTAATATTTTCTTCACAGTGTGGTAAGAATGGGTTTGTTTTTTTAGAGAACTGTTGACTCATGTTTATGCAAATAAAATAACATTGACCTTTCCATGGACTCATTTGGACTGGAACTCCAAGTCCACATACCAGAGAACTTAGAAGGAGCATGACAGAAATACTACCCAACTTATCAAAGTGGGGAGCATATGCTCTGTTTTTATTCCAAGAGTGCTAACCAGTCACCCTCTCACTCTGCAGAATGGGAAAGTTCTGGATGGCTTCTCTGGGCAGCATGAGGGTCAGGATGGCTGCCAAAGCACCAAGGACTATCATCACACCTGCCCTTCCTCTTTGTTGTCTTTGCTTAGATGATCGCAATTGAAATGTAAGAGAAACCCTAAAGGAAATGAGGAGCTGAGCGGATCATAGTTCTGTAACCATGACCACAGAGAAAAACAAACACGTTCTTCTGATGGATGGACATGGTTGCATGTTCTGTTCAGCTTTGACGAGTCCAAGCAGATATCCAAGAGAATGATGATAAGCCTGACTTTTTCTCTCTACTCAAGGTTAAACCTTCTCTCTCTCCTGAACCCACACTCTGCTCCTGTGGTAGATGCTGTGGCAGCCGGGCCCAGATCCCCTTTACCAGCCAGTGCCAACCCCATCAGCTGTGAGAGGTGGCTGCTAATGACTCATAGATGCAACCTCCTCTGAGAACCAGTCTCAGAGGACAGGAGCGGTCTTGCTTGGGAAGATAAGCACCCTCAGAGGCCCACAGCCAATGCCTGACATACGTGGGCATACAGAAAGCCAACCTTCTTGTCTAAAGAGGGATGTCTGTTCTGTGTGGTACACACTCCAGAACATTTCCCCCATGGATCGGATCACAGCGAGGCCTTGCCCAGGACCACATCCTTGCTGGGCTTCTCCCCCTGCCCTCGCCTGTGTCCGGCTCTGCTTCTATGGAACTCAGCTTGATTGAGCTTGTCCGCCCTCAGTCTGTCACACCATATGACCCCCTACTGGAAAAGCTGTTTTAACTGGTAGGCAGACTGTTTGCTACATGGCTGTCCTTTGGAGGTTTGAGGTAATTCCTAACACATTTCCTCTGTGGTTTATTTATATTTAAGGGGCTACTGAGCCTCTCGTAGTAATGTTTGCAGATCCCTGGGGAGGAGGAAATGAGGCTTCCTGGTAGTGGAGGGGTGCCAGCTTGAGATGAAGAGGAACTGGGTTGGTCCAGCGCCACTCTCAGTAGTCATTTTGACCAGGGATAAGTTGATATAGCTTTTGGGTCTCAGTTTCTTCTTCTGCCAAGTGGGGAGAAGGAAAAGATGAGCCCCAAATTCCCTGCCTGTTCTGCCGTTCTAGGGGTTTATGATCCACACTCTTTTTTTTTTTTTTGGTCATCATATTTACTCAGAAGAAATGTGCAGGAAGAGACACACATGCAGGAAGAGATATGTGGATGGGGTAGACCTTAAACTCAATTATTCATTTCCTATCTCTGAAGCAGAGAAGCCACACACACACATTTCAGTGATATTTAGTCAGCACTTAATGCCTTCAAAGAACTGGTTTTGAATGAAATGGTCTAAGGACCTATTTTTTGGTGGGAAGCTGGCAGCGGGGCTTTATTTTGCTCTGGCAGCCACTCAACATCTGCTCTTGTTGGCTCTCTGCATTTACAAAACTATACGAGAGCCTGTTGGAAAAGGCAAAACCGGCTCAGATCAGCACAGGACTCATCTGTAAGAAGGAGATTGCTTATCGACTCCATCGCAGACCACACATTCATTTCAAGGGTAGAGTTCACTTGTTTCTCCTTCCCTTTTAATTTTCCAAAATGCCTTCATATCCATTTCTTCACCTGGTCTCCCTGGTGACCTTGTAACATACTATCATCTCTATTTGGAAAACAAAGACACAGAGACCGGATGTGGTTGTGTGGCTTGATTTTAAAGTCACAGTTTAATGTCGAAAACAGTCTTAGAGCACAGTTCTCAGCCTCTCAGCCGCCGGAATTCCTACCAAATCATACTGCGTTTCTCAATAATCTAGAGTTTATCTAAGTGTTTTCAAAGGAGAACACCCAGTCCATTTCTTGGAAGGTGGATAAAAGTTATGCAAAAAGGAGTGGCCTCTGATGACATAAGTTTGGGAAAAGCTAGGTTAAGCAGGCTTCCTAAGATATGTTGGGGTTTTCGTGCTATTTAAGTGTTCCAAGACAAGGTAATGCATGCCACAGAAGCAATTCCAAAGGCACTTGACCATACAAGCTTTTACTTTAAGATCATCTTGCATCTTAGAAAATACTCTCATAAGCCACAGTCACTGGTGGCTATGATGCCCACAGTTTGGATATTTGGATGCCTCCTGGTACCAAGAACGGATAACCTACTATTCGAACTATTTCAGTGGCCAGCAATCTAAGGCTTTGGCTTTGCTTGTTCATGTGAGTGTGTGGTCCATGTACACTGCCAAGCATTGTTTGGTTGTAGTGAGTATCCTTTCTAGCCTTTGTATTTGAAAAGTTTCCTACAAAGGACTTGCTGACCATTCTTGAGGAATTGATGCAGAGATCACCCTCTCAAAATTTCCAGTAGGCTAACTGGGCCTTGTGATTCCCAGCAATCTGGGCATTTGAGGTACACAGTTCTGACCTAGCTTGTAATACCTTAATTGCAAAACTTATTCAAGCTGTTTTCCTCTGAGAAGCTTCACCGTCCTCCGAAACAGGTCGAAAATCATCCATAATTACAAGTATTTAATTGCCCATATATAATACAATTTCAAGGATTGTAATCATTGTCTCCATATAGACATATCGTACTTTTTACAATTAAATACCAAGCACCTGTGTTGAACTCAGTTTATGCACCTCCTACAAATCCCTAGGTCTTGGATATTGCTCAATGGGGAGCCCTGGCAGCTGCCACCCAATTTCCTATCACCACTGGCAGCAGCTCAGGTGCCCTACTCACACCTTATTGGATCTGTAAAGGCTCACATCCTCCTCATTTGGGCCATGGATGAAACACCAGGACATAAAGCTGAGGATCAGCCTTTTCCCAGAAAGGCTGAGGAACACAGCCTGGGGGAGTTAAGGGAGTGGGAGAAGAATTAACAGCCAGTGAGACAACACCTGCCCAGTAAGAAACAGGAGGCAGAAAGAAGCTGACGGGAAAGCGCCACTCCCGTCCTCCCCTCAACAGATTGTCCTGAGGTGCAGTGGGTCCTCATGACACTTCCAGAGCCCTGGGAGCAACGAGCTCTGTTTTCCTGTAGAGCTGTGGCCTGCTCCGGGGAAACCACACTCTTCAACTTGCTTGGCCTACTTCCCAGCCTTACGCTCTGTGTCCTGGAATTGTATCCCCCAGGGCATCACTAACATTTCAACTCTGCCTTAAGCTCTGTTCTGGGGAACCCAGGCTGATAACTCCATACATATCCAAGTTTTTTTTTCCTATTTTTAAAATAATCATAATCATAGCCCTTGTGTACTTAACCTTACTATAAAGACTCCTCACATGCAATACTCCCTACTGCCCATTGGATGGGAATAAGATTGTGATAAGCCACTGTGTATAACCCTTTGTTTGCTCTGTGGATTCTAACGTAGATCGTTTCCAAAGTCTCTCCTGCAGAGGACAGATGTAAGCAAGAGTTCATTAAGAAAATAATTATGCTCTAGACAAGAGTGCTGCCAGGTTTCATCACTGTTGAAGCATGATTATTAGTTTATAATCTTCCATCCCCATCCTGTCCAAGGAATAAAATGCATGCAGATAAAAAGTGGGGATAGCTTGTGTACATGTTTTAGAGGCTGTGGGTTATGCACAGGTCCAGGAAGAAAGACAGATCAGCTTAATCATAAACGTTAACAAAGCAATTAAAAAATTGGTTCATTCTCTGTCCTTCCAGAGCAAAATCATATATGGCTACATTTTTATGGAAACTTGGTTCTTTCCTGTGGCCTAGATAACATAAATTTCCCTAGACTGGAAGTGAGAAGGACTTTTTCAAACCTTCATGTAGAGAGATGTTTTTGTGAACTATGAACATAGATTCTTTCCATGAAATATACTCCCATCAGTAGCTAAAAACCCACCCTCTTCCCAGAGGGGATTGTAAGGATCCGGTAGCACAGGATAGTCTATGCTGCAATAATTAACAAGCCAATTATCTTAATGGCTTATAACAGTAAAAGCCTACCTCTCACTCTCCCTACAGGTCTATCAAGGGTTGATGGCGGGGCTCTGCTCCAAGTCACCCTCACTTTGGAATCGGCCATTACCAGACCGTTACCAATCACCTTGGCAGGTAAAAAAGGAGGTGGTGAGTTATGCTTAACTCTTAAATCTTCAACAGGAAGCGGCAAAGTTATTTTTACTCACATCTTAGTGAGCAAAGCAAGTCAGATGGGGGAAAATGGTACTACCAAATGTCCTAAAGAAGTATCAGAATATTTGCTTTTAGTCCTAATGCTATGGCTCTATACACTGTCACCAAAGGAAGAAATTACATCCTGGGGAAGGAAGGCCAGGAAGCACTTTGTTCCAAATGCAGCTTGCCCTGGCCGAGGTCAGGGTGGATATCCAGGTGTTCTCAGATACAGGAAGGTGCTACTCCCTGGGCACAACCTACTAGCGCGCGTGCACACACACACGCGCGCACACACACACACACACACTCTCCTCAGGCTGCCTAGTGTAAGTATTTACTTAACCACCCCCTCCTTCCATAGAAGAAGGAAGAGAATTGGTCCCTCTTCTTGGTATTGAACAGCTTGGAAGGGGGTGAAATAGAAGACTGCAGGCCCCATTCTGGGGCAAATGGAATTGAGACATCACACGTTGACTGTCCTCTCTGTGCCAAGGGCCTCCTTCTCTGTCTGCAGACTTAACCCTGGCAGTAGAATCAAGTGCAGTGAAGTTCACTGCATCCAGAGGCATCAGTCTGCTCTGGAAACCTTTGCAAATGCAGTTCCCAAGTTCTCTGTAGACAGCAGCCTTTCAGCCTGGGGGTTGGCTTGTTTTCAGTGGTGCTTTTTCAGAAGAAAAAAAAAGCCATTTTCCAGAGGGCTCCCGTGAATGGTTCCTAAAAACCTAAACCAAAGTTGAAAGGCATCATGGCCAGAAGCTTTTTAAAGAAATTTCTGTTGTTTCTTCTCAGGCTTTTAAAAATCCACATCATCAGAAGCCATTTTCTTTAGATATCTAGGCTAAGTGGAGAATCCTATCGAATAGAGAGAGAGAAAGAGGATTTTCTTTATAAAAAAAATAAAGAAAGGAAAATAAGAACATAAAAATCATAAAGAGTTTTTAAGTACAAAAACCCAGATGCTTTGATACCGGGCATATTTTTATCACTCTGTAAAAATGTCTTTGTTTCTAATTCAATCCCATTAAATGAGACAAAGGAGAAAAGCACATTTCTCCTTTTTTCCTCTGAGGTTATTCCCCCTTTGTGCTGCTCATGCGCCCCAAGGTTGGTGCATTAGCATCACCAAGGCCCCCAAAGGTCTTGCCTCTCTGCTCACCACCTCTCAGATCCTAGCCAACTGCTTGCCGAGCAGGCCGCAGTTTAATGAGACAAGTCCCCTTGGAGACTCCTCTTTCCTCTAGGAATTCAGTAAGTGCTTTATATAAAACAGTAGTAGGATGGTTCAGCCAGACTCTCTGGCTCACATACACTAACTGGTGTTCCCTTTGGGAAGGAAGAGCAGGTAGCCGAGTGATAAGGCCATTAGGACTGACTGCACCGTGCAAACTGGTAGTCCCTGAAGCCACTTTTCTTGCCTGTTGTAAGCATGAAAGGAAGTCGGTGAATAGCTGATCAGAGCAGACTTCCTGGTGAGGTATAAAGATGTCCATGGGCAGACTCTAGATAATAATGGTCAGAGTGATTTAGTACAGTGATTATTGCTCAACAGAGGCTAGAAGCGTTGGGCCGAGAAGCTCAGAGGAGCTGCAGAGGAGTGATGGATGAGAAATCAGACACTCCAGCCCCACATACGTGAGACTGCCTACTCCTCTCCTTGGAAGGAACCAAGGGTATCCTCTGGAAGGCCTCGGCAATGCCCCCCAGGACTCTGAGAGACATCAGGCCGGAGAGGGCCACATGGGAACTTTTTCTCTCTTTATGTGTAACTTCACTCTTGTCCTCTAATTCATGTATTCTTGTCTTTTTGTGACTCTAGGTTCTGCCTGGGTTGGGTTCATTTTCCCAAGAAGTTGAAGATGTTGTAAGATCTCAACAATTGTAAGATCAACAGCTGGAGCTAGGGAGAAGTTAGTTAAAGCCATGAGCAGTGTCAGAATAAGGGATGAGGGTTGGGGTGGGGGTGGGGCTTGGGATGAAAGTTAGCAGACTAGGATATAGAGCCACATAAATATACGTGTGCTTTCCCCCTCCTCCATCATTCATGGTGTTTATCCGTATCCCCCTATCAACACCTCAAATTAGAAATCTTACTTAACTAGTGCGATGATTTTAAGATGATTCAAAAGAGCCTTTGATACTCCTCCCTTTCAGAAATGGAGACTAGTTCCCCTCCCCTTGACTGTGGGCTGGGCTTAATGATTTATTTCTAACAAACAGAATAAAACACACCAATGTGTGACTTTGAAGACCAGGTCATAGGAGGCCCTGTGGGCTTAATGCTTGTTTTCACTCTCTCACTTGGAGCGTGCATTCTTGGGGAAGCCCAGCTGCCATATCGTCAGGACTCTCAGACAGCCTGTGGAGAGGTGCACACAGTAAGGAACTGAGCCTCCTGCCCATAGCCACGTGAGCCCACCATCTAGAAAGCAGATCTTCCAGCCCCAGTCAAGCATCCATCGCCTGCATCCCCAGTCAACATCCTGACTACAACCTCAAGAGAGCTCCTGAGCCAGACCACTAACTAAGCCACTTCCAAATTTCTGACCAGCAGAAATTGTGAGATAATATATTTGTTGTTCTAAGCCACTAAATGTTGGGGTAACTGGTTATGCAGTAACTCTGACAACTGGGATTGTGGTCACTATGATACAGACAGTAGCCCAAAGTAACAGATGACCAATATGAAGGCTAAACCCATGTTCCTCTGGTTAACGCCACAGTTCACTAGCACCTCAAAAATCTGAAGAGAAGGAAAAACACGAACCAAAAGCTTTCCAATTTCCTAACAAAGGAATTTGTTAGTTTAAAGCATCTCAGGATTTGTTCCTGGGTACCTTTCCTTGGGCCAAGTGAAAAAGTTCTCCAGTTGACACTATATTCAAAGCTACCTTTATATATTCGTGTGTTCATCCTTTTCAATTAATTTAGAAGATACATTTTCTTATTCTGGGTTTAGAGATTCTCTAATTGGAAAAATTGGAGCAGAAGGAAGGGGAGGGGGAGGAAAAGAGGAGGTGAGGAAGGGAAGTGAGTAAAAGTGAAATCTCTGGTTGATATTAACTTGCCTCTGAAGCATCCAAAACGTGAGGAAATTTCATATTCTAGCAGCTACAGAAAAGGTGTCCTCCCGCAGTTCAAGCTTTTGTGAATTTTGTCCCTAAGCTTTTCATACCTACCTTGATTTATTAGCCTTTCCCAGCATTATATCTTATAGACCTGCCAGAAGAACACAGTGAAATGAAACATCTGGCAAATTTTCCCAGACCCTATTATGAAATAGCTTCCATTTTCAATTCAGTGAAAGGTAAACAAGTCACTGTCTTCCCCAGAAGTGATTCACTTTGCTGTCAGGACTGTGGGCCGTGGGCAATGGGGGTTTCTGAGTCCCTCCTCGGGCAGATGGGCACGTGGGGCCTTGTCTTTTGTGGTCTGGGTTAGCTGGATGGGTCAGGTAGCTCTTGGATGCTTCATCTAAACAAATACATATGCTTACTCAGTGAGGTGGTTATTTTTATAATTTCCAAGTGATGTGCTTTGATGCTGAGAAGGAGTCACTTATGAGTTGACATTATATCAGCAAATAGTAATGACTTAATTTCTGCAAAAATGTCAGTGGCCCAAAGTAACAGATGACCAATATAAGAAACCAATATAAGTTTTATTTCCATTCCCATTTTCCAACCACACACACACACACACACACACACACACACACTGCTAGGCTTAAAAAAGACAACGGAGATAACACGGCCCCCTACAGCTGTTTGCAGTATCACATAGCCAGATTCTTTTTCAAAGGGAAGAATCCCAGCAGATCTTTCCGACGTCAGGCTGCCCTGAACTTAAATTAAAATGCACAATATTTCTGAAATCTTCGTGTTCGTTAAACAGAAACCAATGCCAAGTAACTGGAAAAGAGAGCCTTATGCAGGTGAGTATTTCCAGGGACTTTTTTCTTCAATAGGCATCTTTATAGACATAACAGATAAAGATACGAAGCAGATGCACTTGACTGACAGACCGGGAGGACGAACCATAAGGACTTGAAACAAGCACGTACTAGCTTGCAAACGCACTGAACCTCTGCCAAGAGACACTGAATGACTTAGAGCCAGATGATTCTATAACAACACATATGGAGAAACTGAGGTCGAATGTGGGAAAGAAATTTGGATAGTGTTTCACATAAATGATGCCTGTGTGGTGCAAACAAGTCAGAAGTAGGATGTGGGGGAAAAGGGCAGAGATAAACAGCTCCAAATTAGAGTGGGTTACATGGATCCTAAAGTCACTGCAGCGAGCCCTCTGCAACCTCAGAAATGACCCTCAACAGGACATTTCAACTATTGCCAGCACCCGATCCACGCGAATCATCCGAGGCTGTCTTAGCAGTCCCGACAATGGAAAGCCTTTTGTCACAAAGATGAGCTCCGGTTCACCTTTGGAGAGATCAAATTATAAAGGTGTTAAGAGCAGAATCTATGACTAAGCCTTTTAAATATTTCCCATCTCAGGCACAGTGTTGGGCACATAAGAACTCACTATTTGTTGAAATGAAAAGATGGGATCGTTTCTGTCATTTTGGATCGCACCTTCTACATTAGCTATGTACATCTTGTCTTTCTTCCTTTCAAAGTTGAACTGAGGCAGAAAGGGGCTCCCACACTCCCTAAATCTCCTTCCTTGAAACAAATGAGCCAGCTGGAAACCCTCAAACTGGAGGTCTCTGGAGGTATCATTCGTGCAATTCTCTCTCTCTCATTTCGATTTCATCTTGATAAGCACTAAGCCTATTAACGCTTCCACCCAGGGAGGCAAGCAAGGGAGGGAAGAAGGAACACAACCTGCATTTTGCCTTCTCTTTTCTCAGGGAGCCAAATTATGTTATTTGTGTAAAAGCAGCTCTCCCCCTTTCCTATCTCGGTCCCAGTCATCTCCTGTATCTGCTGGTGCCGAGCCTCAGCATGGGGGCTGCTTATCTTGGGTGGGATCTGGTGGTGGCCTTTTAAAGCTGCCCCAGGCTGAGCTGTATGTCTGAAATTCTTAGGGCTACTTATTTTTTTAAAAAAGGAGGAGCCTTCACTGTCTTTTCTGGTGCACTGTTGTAGAAAATGGTGAACATTTTCATCTTCAGCTTCAGTTTCTTAATTCCTTGCGGCGCAAGAGAGACAGTGGGCTAGTAAGCTTCGGACATCAGAGGCCCATGTTCACGTGCAGCTTTTTGGGTAAATACAGTAACATGGTACCAGGATGGACGAAGGCATGGGAGGATGCGGAACGGCATCTGAGAGCGCTCTACTCTGTAGTATCTTTTCTATCATAGATAGTTATCCTTTTCGTTAAGCCCGTTTGAACATGTGAATCCAGGTTTGTTTATAGTTGGCCTCGGTCTGCAAGCTTGCAGGCCTCTCACCGGTCCCTGTTCCAGCCTCAGCGATGGGTCAGAAGTCTTGTGGAGGGAGAGGTTTGCAGCAATGTAAAAACCAAGGGCCGTGGACACAAGGAGCTAAGAGCAAATGGCCTTGGTGTTTTTTTATTTGACACACAAAAAAATTTGGCAAAGCTTATTCCAAAACTGCTCTGGGAGGCCAGGGTTCAGAAAACAGTGGTCAAGAAGCATTAGATGAGGCTAAATTTAGCAGAAAGGAGAACCTTGATTCCTCTACCGGGCCCCTTGCATAGGATCAGAGAGGAGAGTTGGTGTGAAAGCCATTGACCAGCTGCAAAGTATTTAATATTAACATGTGGGCTCTTTGTGCTGCTGAGTGGTGACAATGGCTCCTATGCACGGGCCTCGCTGGCCTGGAGGAAAGGCCATAGGTGACAGAGGCAGACACTAGCTCATCTAATCTGAGTGCCAGGAAAATTGAGAAAATTAAAGTAAGACCTAAAAAATAAGAAAACAAAAATTGGCTCCGTAGCCAGGCAAGATATGCAGGCAGCACACGGATTAGCTGTGTCCTCTCCTCCCTGCCCATCTAACCCTAGGTTAGACTGTGGTCCAGAGAATGCTGAGCTTCTGCAAACATCTAGCTTAAATGGCACCAGCATTAAAAAAACAAATTCAAAGTTTAAAATAAATGAACTAATGGGAAGCAAAACTGCTACTTTGTGCAACTGAAGGCAGCTTTTCAGCCTGATGGGTAGGATGTCTATGAGTGCGGGGTCATAAGCGAGGGCAGGCAGATACTATTCTTTCATTTAAAAGGGTTTTGGTTAGGGAGGCCAAGACAGGGCCTGGAATGGGGTTGTCACGACAAAAGAACCTGCTTGTGCATAATAAGGCAATCATGAGACTGGGCTTGCTCTCCTGAGAAATGAGGTTTCCATTTCCTCTGTGCCAGCCTCAGTGACAGAACAAGGAAAGGAGTGGAGGAAAGGGATTCAGTAAGGTCAGCATGGAGCCCAGCGATGAGATGAGGGAGGCCAGCCCAAGGAAAGTTCTCCCATGAAAGATTTCCAGTGATGGAGAGGCCAACGCCAAGAGTTCATCAACTCTGATATTCTACAACCAGTGTCTATCTCTTTGCAATATATGCTACAATCCCTCTCCATATTTCTCCAGGCCTTCAAGAGAGCTTGAAGAATAGTTAAGGGTAGGGTCCACCTGGTGACAATGTCGTTTTGGGTGGGCTGTGCTCACGTTGCAGGGCCCAGCAGCACAGAGGCCAAAGGGGAATGAGAAAGTGAGCCAGGTTAGGAGAGAGCTCACAGGTGACACCAGGAATTCTCAGAAATATCTAGGAGGGCACTAAAGCTGTGACGGTGAAAATGAGGGATGGGCTGGAGTTATCTTACTTTAATAATAAAATCAAAGTTAACCTAAAAGTCGAGAACTGATGGATACTGTGACCCATGATCATGAACTGCCATGCCTAGTGGTGGGAGACATGGAAATCATCTCGGTCTGTGACACAGAAGTACCCAAAGTATGCAGCAGGGTGGACTAACCATGTCTGTTTCATAAATGCTGATTAAGATGCCTATACTGTCCCCCAAATTCCCAGGTAGACATCCTCAACTCCTTAACTCCTCTCTGCTTCTCCCCAAATCTCCGAAGCTGCACAGCGATTAGCAGCCTGCGTCAGTCAGCAGCTTCACGCCAGCCAAGGTGCGTGGGAGGCTGCAATGATTTATTGGATTTATTACTCCACCAATATGAGTAAACAGACCAAACTGCTATTTTGTTTTTAAGGTCAGAAATGAAACTATGACTCCTGAGATACCATTACCCTGAAATAAAATAATTGCAGGAGAGCTTTTGTGTAATATCATGCTAAATGCGTAATGGTGTGAGGTGAAATTGCTTTCGGCCCTCTGCTCTTTTTGTCTTATGGTCTGGCTCTCTGCGTGATATCATCTGATGACATATATTTTCCATCATTAAACCAGATAAAATGTCACTACTCCATTGTCCTGAGACTTGATGAAATTACTTCATGTTGGTTGTGTTCTTTAGGTTGCTATTTTGGGAGCAGATTTTTCCTATTCTTTTTATTTATTATTATTAAGCTGAATTTCCATCCAGATAATGAGTTTTGATGGCTGCATAGACCTGTGTAACCGATTCCCTAATCAAGACATGGGAGCTTCCCATCATCCCAGAAAGTTGGGTGGTGTCTTTTCCCAGTTATTCCCACCCACCTCCACCCCACCCCGCCCGCTAACCGCTGTTCCCCTTTCAAAGATTAGTATTGTCTGTTCTTGAACTTCATGCAACTAGAGGAGCACTGCATGTAGTCTTTGGTGCCTGATTCTATTGCTCAACAAGTTTTTGACATGCATCCATGATGTTGCATGTGCCAATGGTTTATTTTTATTGCCGAGTCGTCTCGCACTGAATGAATGTTCCAGAATGTGTATGTTCCTTCTCCTGTCGATGGACATTTGGGCAGTTTGCAGTCTGGGGCTACAAAGAATAAAGCTCCTGTAGAGACCCCCGTGTGAGCCTTTTTGTGGGTATGTTTTCCTTTCTCTTGGGTTGGAGTAGCATGGCAAGATCGAAGAGTAAATGTATGTTTAACATTGTAAGGCACTGCCAAAAGCTTTTCCAAAGGAGTTACATTCTTCATTTCCACCGATGGAGGACTGGCCTACTCTGGCGGGTCCACATCCTGGACAGCCTTCGATTGCAGCCATTCTAGTGGCTGTGAAATGGCTTTTCACTGCGGCTTTAATTTTCATTTCCCTGATGATAATGATGCTGAGCCTTTTGATCATGTAATTATTGGCCATTTGCATGTCTTTGTTTGAGAAGTGCTTATTCAAATATTTTTCCCAGTTCATTGAGTCATCTTTTTATCATTTATTTGTAGAAGTTTTTATATATTCTAGACACAAGCTCTTTGCCATATCATAAATGTGTTCTCTAGTTTATGGCTTTCCTTTTTGTTGTCTTAAAAGTATTTTTAATAAGAAGTTTTAAATTTGATAAAGTCCAGTTTACCAATTCATTTCTTTTTATGTTTAGCATTTTCTGTTTCCTCTAGAAAATTTTTGTTTACCTGTTTGGGTGACTTTTTTTGATGGAAATATTTTAAAGAATATTTTGTAAGTGTTCTCAGTAATAGAAATTTCCTGATTATCCATCTTCACAAAAATGTTTTTTAAATAAATTATTTGCATTTTAATTACCCAAATGCACTGAGATGCTCCAAAACGGGCTTTCTAGGGGACAGGGGAAGCCCTGATTTATAGTATTTGCAAATTTCCACAGTATAAATACTCCCATCATGGCTAATATCAAGCTACCAGTGGTGTAGCAACTGGCTTACAAAATTCCTGAAAATTTAACAATCAACTCTCACTGGCTACTCAGATTTCCTCTAGCATACCACTGCACATGCCACATGAAAACAAGTGGCAAGAGGTAAACCCTTGGGGAAAGGCTATTCCCAGGGACACTGGAACAATGCCATGTTTTGAGGGACACTTGGCCATCCAAATTGGAGTCAGTGACCATGACTGACTGACAACAGAGCCTGACCTCATTTTCAAGTGTAGCTAATGTAAACAGAAGTGCACCTATGAGTGATGCAAGAGTTAAAAAAACAAAAAACAAAAAACAAAACACTTAAAATGAGGAGCCTACTGTCCTGGCAAATTAGTAAAAAGCAGAAGCATTGCTAATAATCCAATTATTGGGGAGATCGAGAGGCAACTTCCTTCTGAATGGGAGGCTAGAGGACTTTGCAGGGCTGGAGGCTGGACATTTAAATTATGGACAAAGGAAGGAGAATAGAAACCAAAAGGAAGTGACTCAAGGAAAGACCCAGGACCCATGGACACATCTTCCCTAGTGAGTTAATTTGGTGTAGGAATTAATCACTAAACCACAAAAGCCCAGTGAGATGGGAAATGAACACTTTTCATTCACAGCTGCTGCGGCCAGGTGGTTTGCTTGATGTTGTGACACAGGAAATGGCCACAGAATCAAGACCTTTAAGTCCTAAAAAGAGTCTCACAGATGACTTTCTTTTCATCAAAAAGATAAGAAAATTTTTAGTAACCTCCCCCAGAGTAGTAAGCAGAAGGAGGCATTTCATAGAGATCATTCTACAAAGAATTTTCATATTAGAGTAGAAAAAAAGTGGAGATTTGCAGCTGTGAGAGATTTTCTATAGCAGCAGTAATAAAAATAGAGCAAGGAAAACACATTCTAAAATCTTTATTCTTTCAAAATTAAGCTTTGGCCAATTATGAACTGAAATCTAGAAGTATTTCCAGGTGATATATGTTAAATTAATTTTACTTAATGAAATATATCATATATGCAAGCGTACATATTTAACTGAGTTTAAGTACTAACCATAAAATGAGTGCACTTATACTTACCACCGAGCTTATATAATAAAACATCACCAATGTCAATACTTGTTATCCATCCTTGATCAATTTCCCTCATTCCTCCCATTCATAGAGGAGACTTTCCTTCATTTCAGGCCCCAGTAGTTTTCCTAACTTTATTGCCTGCTCAGCCATGAACTAAAAAGATATTGTTGAGGCTGTTCTTTGATAACTCATCCTGCAGTTTTACGTGTTCTGTCTTAGGAGTGCTGTGTCGCAGGGATATGTCGTATTTCCAGAAACAGAAAGTCCACATTGCTCTTAGGATCACGAAATAAATAACCTTGAGGTGGACGTGCTAGTCAAGGGGCTGGCCCTGCCCATGGCCTTTCTCAGAGAATGGGCACATGACCTGTTCACACCCCACTCCTGGTGACAGCTGATTGCTTGAGGTTTAGACACCAGCGACAAGTGGGGCTCGATAAGACATGGAGAAACAGAGATCTGCTTCGTTCATCTTGGCCACCGGGTTTGAGCAGTTATGCAGAAATGGGGCTGTGGGTGCAGACAGCTTTCTCTAGTGTTGACTCTGCTCTGCAGAGAAAAAGAGTGAATGGGAGCAGCTTCAAATTTGCTGATTCCCAGCTGTACTTCTTTCTTGTGGGTAACGGGTGCTGCTTTTTATCTTCGCAATGGCTGCATCCTTTTTGTTTGTTTGTTTGGACTACTAGTTTTAGTGGGTTTCTGTTCCTTAGACTAGGTTTCCCTGATAAAGACAAGCCAGGGCTGGGGAGAAAGAAAATGATATAGAAACTATAGGAGCCCAGGGTGTGAATAAATGGGAGTCTAGACAGGAAAACATAAACCTTTTCAAGTACAGGGTGAAGCAAAAGTAGGTTTACAGTTGTGAATACTCGAAACATAAGAGTTCATTCTTGTATTACTATTAATTAATTATTGTATTAGTTTCCATATGAACATGAAGAGCTGTAAACGTATGTTTGCCCCACCCTATATTTCCGAAGGAGAGAATTTAATGCGGGAATTGGTAAGCCAAGTGTTGGAGCAGCTGAGCACCAGCATCAGATATAATGAGATAATGGAGAGATTAGCAACAGCAGGAAGTCACTCCCTTCACCTCTGCAGAGAGACAAAGGAGGGAGTGTTGCTTGAGCCAAGGAGCTGGGTCATGTGGGGGGTCCTGTCCCATGAGAGCTGGAGCCAAGGAGGAGGCATCTGCCAGAGAAACCACCCAGGGCAGACGGAGGTGGAGAAATAGCCGAGATCTTCCTTCCCCCGTCCTGCAATCTTCTGTTAGTGCCTTCCACTCGGTGAATTCAGCCGGCCGCCAAATGGCCCTGGCACATGTAGCATGGAGCAGAGCAGAGGGTAAGGAATGAACCTGAGGCCCAGGACTGGTACAGTGTGGAAGCAAGGAATTCCTCTCTCACCTTCAGCAGAGTTCAATAACCATGAATGTCATGTGTGTGCAAACAACCTAAATGCCCAACAATGGATTCCTGTTTAACTAATTATGAAATATTTTGCAGCTTTGAAAAACATTAAAAAACTTGTAATTATATAAGAAAATATTTAAAGTTTAAGAATAAGTTTAAGAAAATATTTAAAGTTTAACATAGGAAAATATTGCACATAAGTTCAAATTTTGAAAAGAAATACAACAAATATTGTGTATAATTTCAACTACTTAAAGTATATATAGAAAAAAAACTGGAAAGATGAATATCAAAAAGTAAACATTGTGTTTGGCTGGCGTGGCTCAGCAATTGAGCATTGACCTAGGATCCAGGAGACTGAGGTTCGATCCCCAGTGGGGGCACAAGCCCGGGGTTGTGGGCTCGATCCCCAGCAGGGGGCGTGCAGGAGGCAGTCAATCGATGACTCATCATTGATGTTTCTATTTCTCCTTTCCTCTCTCTCTGAAATCAATAAAAATACATTTTAAAAAAGTAAATATTGTTCTGTTTTGAAATAATGGGTTTTGGTATTTTCTTATTTGTATGTTTTTGTATTGGGCAAATGATCAACACTGAGCACCCATTACTTTTGTCATCAGATAAAGACTGTCTTCCTCTGCGCCTGAAGTGTACAGTCCAAGGGGTTATACAATTCACAGGAAGATTACCTGCCACTGGGAATATTATATTAGAAATGGTAGTTATGATGCTCTCCTGCTTCTTATGGTATTTATATTTTGTAAAACACAGTTGTTGTTTTTTTATAATAACCACATGAGCTAGGTTTTCCTGCTATGTAGATAAAAAAAATAGAAGTTCACACTGGTAGTAAAATGCAGAGCCAAAGTCAGAGCCTTGGCCTTTGTCCCTCATCAAAGGACATTATGGGCGTCATTAGTGCTTTTCTCTGACTATTTCATATTTTCCTCTTTCAAGATACATGGTAGGACAGTCCTTCCCTACCTCCTGAGAAGCATGGTCGTATGATTTGCTTTGGCCAGTGACGTATGAGCAGAAATGATGTGCTTCATTTCCTGGCAGAAACTGCAATTAGTCAGTCTCTTCCTACAACTATGGAAATCATGGGAACACATTTAGAAATGAAGCTTTTATAAGTCTAAGTCTTTGAGATTCCTGTTTTTTTACCTGTTTTGGGTACATAGCATGAACGAAAGCTAAGCATTCATGGTGTTAAGCCACTGAGGTTTTAGGGATGTTTGTTTGTTAACCTAACAACCCATTTTGATCAAAACAGAAAGTATTCCCTTCGTAGCACTAAACTGGGTGTCTCATGTTCCTGTCCATTCTCAAAGGCTATTGAGTAGTGATGATTTGTAGAAATAGCACATGCGGTCAAACAAAATAAAAATATTAGAGCAAAATAATCAGAGATGTGTTTTTTTAATTATTTAGAGTAATTACATAAATGGTAAAGAAATAATAGTCTAAGTTCAAAGACACAGAAATAACAAATGTAGTTTGGGTAAATGCTCTTAGCACTGTTCTTTCGAAATTCTTCTTGCCTTGTTTTAAAAAAAATAAATCATTGGCTTCTCCTTCCTTTATCAAAAAGCCATTCAGGCAGCTCCAAATATGTAAGCAATTTGAAGGAGGCAGGCCCAAACCAGGGCTAGGGCAGCCAGGTTGGGTCAGGAGAGTGGTTATATACAGGGAGATGGAGATACTGGGAGCCAGAGAAGGGAAGTGTAAATATAGAAAGGAGGAAAGCTAGAACAAACCCTGTGGTGTTGGATTGGAATTGGACATACTGGGAAGCACTCATAGTTTCCAATATAGTTAAAAAGATAGAGGATAAATATAGGGTGTGTGTGTACATATATATGCATATATATACACACACATATGCATACACACACACACATATACACATATACATAAATAAATGACTGGTTACCCAGGGCCGGGTCAGGCAAAGAACAAGGTGAGTCTGAAACATCTTTTTTGTTTTTTGTGACAAAAAGTAAAAAAATTATAAAAAAATGATGGAGACTTGCCAAAAGTTCCACTGGTGAAACATGGACAATTTGAGCATCAAAATAAATAATATGAAAATGTCTTACATGTTGATTAAAATAGAAAGCCATGAGTCTACAGTGACATAAATAAATGAATAAATTAATAAATGTAAGCTCACGCTTAGGATGGGAAACCAACTAATACATGTAGAGAAATGATGGTGTTGGAAAAACACCATATCCATCAAAGTAATAATTAATTCAGGCAAGGAACATTCCAAAGGTTGCTAAAATTTGTGGGCAAATAATTGGATGAGAAATGGGATTTTCTATAGTCTCAATATATCACCCATAATATATTCATTAATTACAAAGAAAAAAAGGCTGCTTTATAGCCCTGGCCAGTGTGCTCAGTGGCTGAAGTGTCGGCTCATATGCCAAAGGGTTTTGGGTTCGACTGCTGGTCAAGGACACGTACCTGGGTTGCAGGTTGATCCCTGGCCCTGGTAGGGGTGCGTGAGGAGACAACCAATTGATGTGTCTCACATCAATGTTTCTCTCTCTGTGTCGCTCTCTCCCCCCTCCCTCTTTCCCCTCCACTCTCTCTAAATATCAATTGAAAAAATATCCTTGGGTAAAAAAAAAAAAAAGAGGTCTGCTTTATAGTGGTGAAGACTGGAAGACACCATCTCGGTCAAATGAGCCAAGTTGACAGCACCATTTACAGGGCAAACAGGCATCGTGTGCCGCTGGATAGGATAGGATGCACCGGAGTGAACTAACTACAGCATCTGTGATAGTCCCTCCATAAAATGTACAATGGGATGGGGACCTCATCTTGAGGGGGCACTGGAAAACCCAAATTGAGGAACATGCCACCAAAGGACTGCTCTGCAGTCTTCAAAAATGCCAAGGTCATGGTGGTTAGGAAAGATTAAGGACCACTCCAGGTCAAAAGTCTGGAGAAATGGGCATCAGGCTTAATGAGGGATCCTGGTGTGGACCTTCAGCTATAAGGGATGATGTTGCTGAGACATTTAGCAAAACTTTAATGAGGCTCTAGGTTAAGAATATATGGAGGTTTTTCTACTATTACAACTTTTCCGAAAGTTTGGAACTGTTGGAATATTAAACAAATCTCTTTTGCTGGGCACAATAGGTTCCCGGTAGCCAGTAAAGAGAAGGTAGGGAGCAGGGGACTCTGTGTCTGGAAGAGGCCGTGAGTCATTGCCAATATTTCTCACAGTATTGTCCAACAAGACCAACCTGTTGCGCATGCCCACTGTGCCCTGAGTCTCAGGGGGTGAGTGGAATGCGGTGAGTGGGTGAGGGGACTAGTGACGGGTAGGGTGAGCAGAGAGGCTTTCCAATCTCTGGATATTCGGTTTTGCACAGTCAGGTAAGAGAAGAGAATTCAGTGAGCACAGGCAAGGCAAGGAGGAGGGTATGGGCAGAGAGGTAAGTGAACCGAGTCCCAGAGAAGCTGGAATCCAAGCAGCTAAGCAGAGGACAGATCTTTGGGAGAAAGGCAGAAAAGCCTGGGGGTGGAGGAACCTCTGCAAAGGAAGAGAATGGGAAGGTGGGGGTCCGAGAAATCAAAATTAAGTAGTCAGGGTGCAAAACTGGGCAAAAAGAATTCAGACCAGAGAACTGAAGCAAAAATATGTAAAAACTAAAGGCAAAACATAAAACTATGCCAAGCCGGTAAGAAGCGAAAGGTCAGCAGTCCTCATAGGGATGGGTGGATTACTTATTGGTGTTAGAAAGTGAGATTACAGAAAATTGAAATACACTCTGCCTGAGAGTTCACGGGAAAGGCTGGTGGGTGAGAGACAGAAATACAAATCTTAGGAGGGGACAAAGCACAACCTAGAAAAAAGTAAGGGTGTGCATATATCTACCGGTATAAAGACTACAGTATCCGAAATGCAGTAAAACATCAAGTGTAGAACGTTCACAGCCTAGTATTCCAAAGAGGCAGAGGAAAAAAATATGGAGATATTCCCTTTAAAATTGCATCCTAACAACAAGAAAGTAACCTGTTCCATATTTCACTCAGTAACTAGATGAACGCCTTGTGCCCTAATCACTCTGGAATCAGAGGGAGCGAGAAAGCGGGGAAGGCCCAGGCTTCTGAGCGCGCTGGCGGGAAGACCCAGGGGGTTCCCTGCACAGCCTGAGGGCGCTCACTCGTCTTTGGATCCTCAGTGCCTAATACAAGCTCCAGTCACCAGGAGTTGCTTAATAAATGTTTCAGCTATCTGAAAAATAAAAGTTTCCCTCAAAGGATTAAGGCAAATGCAGAAAAAATGAAGAGATCTGTATTATTAGGTGAAATCTTTGGGAGAGTATCAGGAGTAAATAATTATAGAGTAAAAAGTTACTTTAAGGCTACCTTTTAGGTTTCATTTTGAAATATTTTGGAACAAACCTGTTGTTGAAAAGATTTTAGCAGTTTATCACTCTAAGTTGCAGGTCTGGTAACTCTTTCCAGCTAGTCTTAAGAGAGTACTATATACAATTTCAAGTAGACCCTGACTATGGAAGAGAAAATAAATTATTTTAGAGAGGGGAATTTTTTATTCCTTTTTAAAAGACAAAGGTGAGAGCTATCCTTTTCTGATAGGAAAGACTAAGTTTCAAGGAAGGCTTGAATTCAGGAAAGATAGAGTCTTGAAAACCATGGAGATAATAGACCACCCTGAAAGGTAAGAAGGCAGGCAGGGCTAGCAATTGCATTACTCGTAGTGACTTCTGCTGCTAGAGAAATGCTAGCAGTAGAGAAGAAATGGCCAGAAGGGCCCAGACATCAGGTTGTCATATTACCATGAAGGACTCTATTAGTCAGGGTTCTCCAGAGAAACAGAACCAATTGGATATATATAAAGAGATTTATTATAAAAAATTGGCTCACATAATTATGGAGGCTGAAGTCCCACAATCTGCTATCAGCAAGCTGGAGACACAGGAAAGCTGCGGTGTAAATTCCAATATTAGTCCCAAGGCCTGAACCAGGAGCACTAATGGTGGAATTCCCAGTCTGAAGGCGAAAGACCAGTGTGTCATCTCAAGGGGTCAGGCAGAGAGAGAGTGGATTCTCCCTTCCCCCACTTGTCTTTTCTCCTCAGGCCCTCAGCAAATTGAATGATGCCCGCGGGCAGTGAGCAGGACAATCTGCTTTACTCAGTCTGCAGATTCAAATGCTAATCCCATCCGGAAACACTCTCACAGACACCCAGAGTTAATCTCCATCATGGTGCCCAAATATCTGGACACCCTACAATCCAGTTAAGTTGACACATGAAATGAACCATCACAGGGACAGATTCAAAGAAAACCATCCAGAGAGAATCTGAAAGATACACTGTATTGTAAACTGAAGTTAAAAGTGTACTAACCATAACTAGCAATAAAGGGCACAGAATTATAGATTGAGGAGGGAAAAACACACCTGTTCCCTGGGTGAAAGATTGCTTAAAAAGGCTCTTCTTTCTCAGGGGGTTGGCTAGGGAATTAAACCAAACCAGGAAAGCTCATGCGGGCATATACCGATTATAAAAGACCTTCTTTAATACTGAGTTCTACAAGCCTAGAACTCAAATAAATGGTGACAGGCAACGTCATGGTGAGAACAAGTTTCATTAAAAGCCTGAAATATGAATTGAATTCCATTCTGCAGAGTGAAGAGCTCTCAAGATGAATGAATCAATATAGAGCTCAATCTCCTCTTTCTCTTCAGAGCGGAGTGCACACCCTCCACTTCTGGACTGGCTTTGTCTTCCTAAAATATAACCCTGGCCAAAAGGCTGGATGGAAGATACCAAGAGGATGGGCTCTCAGCATGCTCTGAAGGGCTGAGAAGGCAAATAACCAATGTGCCCTTGGGAGCCATGTTTCAGGAAGGAAGACAAAAAACACATGAGAAGACAAAATTCCCTACTGGATCACATAGTAGTTCTTACGAAAAACCCTCGATTAGATGGGATCAGGAGACCCCAAGGTAGAAGAAGTCTCCTGCATCTATGTGTTCAAAGGGCAGTTATTGAGCACCTACTATGTGCAAAACACTGCTGTTAACACCACTCAGACTCTCTTCCCAGCTTGGAATGCTAAGCGGATGTCATTGTCATCAGTAAAGTATGTGGTTGAATCATAGTGATAAGAGAAAGGCAGCCACTGAAGGCTAAGAAGAAAATGGGAAAAGGGCTCTTCTCTGTGTGCTAGGAAATTGGAAATTGAAAGCTGGAGTGTTAAGATGCATGGATGGCCCATGGTTTGCACCAGGAGTTCACTGGGGAGGGGGATCTGCATTTTGAAACAATTTTTGAAATTGACTTTCTATTTAGAGCAGCTTACATACCACTACAAGACAGGATGATGGAATAGAATAAACTTTTAAGGTCATCTCAGATTTAAAATTCTGTGTACCTACGTTTTCTATCCTAACTTGTTTGTAGTCTGTTTCTATTTTTAAATATGCCTAATGCTTAAAAGGGGTAAGTCACTGAATTAATCAGCTTGAGCCCCCAAAAATGAATGAGACAAGGCCTCTGACTTTAACAGACTCATAAAAGCAAGTGCCCAAATAATACTATATTTTAAAATTGCTATCAAAACAGCAAAACTAAACCACAATCAAAAGTGATTTCAAACCAGGCAATCAGAAAAGTCGTGGTACATTGACTGCAAAAAATCTCCCAGGTCTTCATTCTTTCTTGTCCATACCCATTGCAACATGATTTCACAGTTCCTCCCATACGGAGCAGAGTCTAGATTCCCATCCCTTGAAACTGAGTTGGCCTATGGCTTGCTTTGGCCAATGGAAAGCAGCAGAAGTGATGGTGTGCCAGTTCTCAGCCCAAGACTCAAGGGACTTTGCACAGTTCCTCTTTCTTTCATAACCCTGTCACCACCATGGGACCAAGGCAAAGCTAACCTGCTGGAGGATGAGACCATGTGAAAGAAAACACAATTGTATCAGCTAACTAGGTCACCTCAGAGCCCGCCTACTGCCTTACATGTAAGAGAGCTCAGCTAATACTTGCAGATCTTTCTGCCATCACTTAGCTGTCCGCAGACATGGGTGAACACAAGTGAGACCATAAGAAGCATGCAGCTGACCTGTAGACTTGTGAGGATAAATGGATGTCTACTGTAGGATGTTATTACATTGCTTATTTATTACTCAGCTTTATTGTGACAACTGATAACTGATACCAAAGGCTTCAGGAGCTAGTAATCTTTCAACAAGCCATGAAGAATGAAGAGGGTTGAGGATTATGACAGGCAGTATAAATGGGGAGCACTTCAAGCAAAAGGCATAGTACAAATAAAACCATGGAGAAAGCCCAAGACATGGCCACAGAATGGCTACAACCCAGTTTAATGAAGAGGGCTCAGAATTTCTAAATGATCATTCTCACGATGTCAACTATACGAAGTGATCTGGTGGGGCGGCTACCTTCTAGACAAGCAGCCCTATTGAAGGAGGGTGCATTCTGACACAACCTCCTTTAGATGCTGGGGCTGTGACATACACATTTGCCCTCCTCTATGGCTGGGCCAAGAGAGTGCAAGATACGGAAAGAGTCAAGTCTTGTAGTTGCACCTGTTATACAGGTGCAGCTGAGCAGGGCAGGGAAGCAAATACTTTCTTGAAAAGAAGATTACATGACTGGATTATGGAACAGAGAACTGGAACAAGTGAATGCAGATGTTTTTACTGAGACATTTTTTTTTTTTAATTTCACTGAAACTTAGAAGTACTCAAAATCAGATTTTTGTACTGGCTTGTTGTTATTTTGCCAAGAAAGAAAATTTAGGAGCCTGCAGGGGTTACTGAGATACAATCACATTGGTCTGCTTCAAAAATCTTTAGGGGAAGTAGGTGGCATATGAATAATCAATAAATAACTAATCCCTTCTAAGGAATCTGGAAGAAAAACAAAAACACAGTGTTGATGTCCTCATATCGATTGTTTTGCTTTTGTTTTATGTTCCCCACTCCCACTTCCTGTAATTGCCAGGATGCTAGGTGACCTTTCTGTGTTCAATTACCCAAAAGAAACATGCAAAAAATGAATGCCAGAGGAAGGGGGAGGTCCCTGTGCTGAGTGTCTTGTCAAAATAACCACCCCCAAGCTCTTTCCTCTTTCTGTGGGATAAGTGATGCTTGTCTGAAACAAACACAGAGTGCAATGGAGAAAGCATATGGCTATAAGGGGGACAGCTAAGCAAAAACATATCTCTGGCAGTAAGAGTCTCAGTGTCATTCTTTGAAATACAGTGGTTCCCAAATGATACATTCCTGGGAATTCTTCAAACAGAATTCTCAACTCAGATACTTCTATTAGGGAGCGCTCAGTAATTAGATCCAGTTATCTGGCCCAACTCCATGACCATTTCCAACCTGGTGTTTGCATAGACAGAGCCTCCTGCATAAGCAATGCTGAAGAGAATAAGAAAGATATTTCAGAGATATTGCTACTCAGTCAAGTGTCACACACCACTTTCTCCAGCAAGCACCGAGAAAATAATATTAATTTCCTCTCATATTACTTTATTTGCATCTGGCGCCTTAGGTGCCTAATAAAAGCTACTTTATTGCCCTGGATTATTTCCTGATTTTAGTGACTATTTTATTTCACTATTATGGAGGTACAGGGAGTGACACAGGAGAACTTCAATTTGAATTATAAAATTTCTCATTTGCAGTTTGGGCATCAAGACAAAACGGTTCTGCGTCATTTCATAGCCCTCCAGCCAGAGTCCACACTGGCAGGGAGATGTTTCACAGTCCTTGAGCCTGTGCATGCCAGGGAGCATCATCTAAGTCTGTAGGGAAACGACTCAGAACTTTAGAACCTCTACTCGGAGTTAAGGGAACACAGTAGTGTGGGGAGCAGGTGAAGGGGACAAAGAAGGACACTGTGTCTATGTTAAGGAATCTAGAACTTGTTTGTTCAGGTTGCAGATTAGGGCTTTGCTTAGTGCCCACTCAAAGAGTGCCAGAGCAGATGAGTCTCAGGGATTATAACCTTCAGAACTTTTCATTCCACCAAGGGGAAACTGAAGCTAAAAAAGGAAAAGATGTTGGTCACATATAGATATTCCACCTCTTAGTACGGGAGGGACATCACTATGCCATGAGCTTTAATTAGAGTCAGCCATGCTTCTGCCTAAGGACTGCCCTTCACCACCCACCCACATGCACACACACAAGGTCTCACCAGCCTCAGATTTCTGAGCACTGAGATATTCATCTCTATCATGCCACCCCTAACTCCAACAGCCCAGAAGGGCACACGTCAGCATGTATGCTTGATTTGCCAACTCAGTGACTAATCCAGGAAGCACATGTTATAGGAATGATTGATAAATAACTAATTCCTTCTAGAGAAACTGGAAGAAACACAAAAACACAGTGTCGACTTCGTAGTGATTGTTTGCGGGATGGGCTCCCCCAAACACATGCCTCTCATGGCCTGGGTCCCCAGACCACACTCTGTTAAACTCAGACCCAAAGATCTGGTTGAACAATTTCAAATTACCTTCCCCTTGTCGCGGCAGATTGTCTGTTGATCGAAAGAAAATGAATGCCCTCATCCTTCCTTCATTGGACACCTTCTTTAGGCAACCGATCATTGAAGGGATGATGGCCATAGAGTGTCTCAAAGAGACTCATAATCCCAGCTGTCTGATCACAAAGCCTGGAGTTCCAGCCTTCGGGTGTTAGCCTGAACAAGGAACGAGTGCCAAGGCTGCTCCTGAAATGCAAATTCTTGCCCATGAAAAGGACATGGTAAGACTGGCTGACGATATGGATTTCAAAGGCTGAGATAGTGATTCTTCACCCATGTCAAAGGAACAACTACTTTTCCCCCAATCTTTTTTCGTGAATAATCATTTCACTTTGCCTGTGGCTATCATCAGCATACTAGCAACCTTCTGTGGGCATGTTAGAAGCGGTGTTGGGAATGACTTCATGGTAGCTACCTTTTCATCATCGCCTCTGACAAATGCCTCCTCGTCTCCAATTTCCTAGTGCACGAATATCAGTTATTATGTCTTAGCTTGAGATGCTTGATATAATCTCTGATTTATTGTTACTTCCATCCTCCATGCCATTGTGGGAGAGTTCAGACATGTTTCCCCATGCACTGAGATGTCGGAGAAATTAAAGAAGAGGCAGATTTTTTCTATCAGTCAGTTGAAGGCTAATTATGACTGTGCTTTCCAGCAAACCAGTGATTGTAGGCTAATTTTCAGTTATGAAACAGAAACTGAGGTTAATGAGGCTAATTGTGTTTACCAGCATTTTTGAACAAAAGAAAAGAAGCCAACTCAATTTTGAAGAGAGTTCTTTGTCAGGAACAAATAGGGGAAAATTGCTACAGTTGTATGACTGTTTCCTAAAACTGCTTAGTGCCTTGCCCAGGAAATGAACATCCTTGAACATAAGCTAGCAGTTCAGAATATCAAGTTCTTAGACAGTGAGGCTCTCTTGATCCAAAAGGCGTTGCTGCATTACAGTGATAGCTCGAATCTTGAAAGCAATACAGTGAGGAGACATTCAAGTGGCCAACTGTCAACTCTGTGCATTGTGCAAGGGGAAGAGGCAGAAGGAATTGTCGTAGGCTGGTGTCTGATAAACCAATATGTGGTTTTGCCTATTTCTAAAGGTTAAGGGAGGTGACACAGACGAGGAGCCGCCTGAGAACATTAAATCCAGTTGAGACTATTGTGACCCTGCCACCCTCATTGGGAGGTGACTGTGGTACCGATCGCCTCCTGTTTGGGAATGCTCATGAATGACTCATCCATTCTTTCCGACAATTCCATCAAACAAGAAGATTGTTTATAACCACTCCTAGGAAAAAAACAGCAGTCAAGAAGCCTGTTTCCTGAGGCCATACACAGTTGACCGTGTAACCAAACAAGCGTCTGTGATAACCTGTTGCTTCAGCCTGGAGTTGGAGGCAACAGGCACTGCCCCTATTTCCCACCAGGGCTCTGCCCACTTGCTTTGAAGGCTCCTCCCCTCCAATCACACTAGGGCACTGTTAGCTGTGCTCTGAACCAGGTTGACATGCGGCCACCAATATCAGGTTACTTTGGTTCTAAATTTAGTTTCCAAGAACTCAATGTCTCTAAAGAGGCCTCTACCAAGAGTCCTTTAGGGACATCAGGCAGCCGCTAGTGGGCAACAACTTTAAAGAGGACAGCGGTATTTTGAGATACATCACAGGGCCTATTATCATTCTAAACAACAAGCCCTGTTTTAAAGGCGGTCTCAGGTTCTTCGGATTGTTTGAAGTAACCAAACCTGTTGATATTCATCATGATGGTAATGACTTGTCCATGACCCAGCCAGGGTCAATTGAGCACATGCTGTGTGCCTCAGTAATAGAGAAAAAGATGACTGGGCTTGCACGAGGGAGTTCACTCTGCCAGGTAGACCAGACCCACCCATGGTTGACAAAATTCGACAGGAAACAAATCGTATATTTTAAAAGACTGTCAGATTGTGTTTAATTAAATGCTGTGGTGCAAGATACAGCAAGTGCTGAAAACAATCAGAAGCCAAAGATCGTTCACATTCACCAAGGCTCAGTTCAAAAGCAACCTCTTTGTTTCACTCATCTTTCTAGCCCAGCAATTTTCAGTCGGTGTGCCACAGCACACTGGTGTGCCACAGGGATTTATAAAACATGCACTACCTGACTATTTAGTCAGGAGCACTGACCTTTCTTCTCTTGGATTGCCAAATTAAAAAAATGACAACAGCCAACACAACAATAGCTGACTGGTGTGACTGAAACAAAATTGTACCTTTTTTGTGTGTGTGTCAAATCAGCAAAAAATATAAAATATTTTTTGGTGTGCTGCAGAATTTTAGTAATTAGTTTATGTGTGCTATGAGATGAAAAAGATTGAAAATTGCTGCTGTAGTCAGCCCCATTTCCCTTAGGTTTCCCAAAACACAGCGTTTCAACCTTGATTTAGCATTTATTTCATCACGCTGCAATGGTATACTTGCCTACTCCACTAATTTCATCTTTAAGTTGTAATCTCTTTTGGACAGGGACCCTAATCTACCTATATATTCTTCATAGCACATAATACTGACATAAAGCAGGCACTCGATAAATATTTACTAAAATGAAAATGAAAGAAAGGGAGTTTTGTGTTTTCTAGAGATTACTGGGGAAAGAGTTCTAGATAATATGAGAAAAAAGCCAGAGCCAGAAGAGAGGGATAGGATTTAGATGAGAGAAAAAAGGGTTGACTTTTTAAGAAAGGGAGAAAGAGTGGACTGAGCAAACAGAGAAAAAGTAACAAACTTTGTGGGTGAGTGATGGGGATGGGATAGGGATCCATAATGGGATAATGGATTATAGAGGTGAAAAGTTGAGACAGATTTGAGAGATTTTGGAGAACCCAGTTTAAGTGTAAGAAGCTTAAGTTTCCCAAGATTCAGTTCATTGATCTCTTGCGTCCCTTTCTGAAATGCATGAAAGTGTTTCTGAAATGGACTTAGGTGCACTCAGGAAGATGTTTTTGACTGGGAGCTTGCAAGTCTGAATGCCTGCTACCCAGTCCTTTAAAGACTTGAGTCAACAACAAAGATTTAGGATTAACCCTACATACAAGGAAGTGCTTTATCAAAGTCAGGCCAAGAAACTATTGTGGGGATCCTGACTGTGTGTGTATGCACACGGTGGCTTGGCCACTCTGATTAGTCTAGTTTGACTGGCATACTAACCATATTAACGTGACCTTGGCTCTTAGGATCTGAGTACCAGCTCACCAGAGTTAACAGTATTCATTAGTTATTTTCCATTGTGGTTTCTTTTCAGATATTTCATGCCATGCAGGGTACAGATTTCACATTAGATTCTCCTACTTTCTCATGGGATCTACAGTCTCCATTAAGGACAAAACAAGTCCATGACCATGCTAGTTTGTAAAGACTACATAATCGTCTAGGGATGATGAACCAGTTCCTTTTTTTGTGGTCACAGGCCTGAGTGTGAGCATCCCCATTCATGCAGAGGGACGTTTGGTCACAATAGGGCATTGAGGTCACTTGAATTCTGACATTCTACTCAGCAATCTCCAGAGCTCTCCATGCAGAGCTGGCCCATGGGTGGCTCCCAGCGGGCACAGAGGCTCAGCTCATTAACATTTTATGTCTATGAGATAACGGCATTTTGTTTCTGAATGGAAAACTAGCACAGAATGGCACCCGAATTTCCCCATGGCTGGGCATTCTATGTACTACTGTTTACAAAATTATTACAAAAAGATGCATTCTTGCTATCTAATAGAGGAGGACTGCAAGAGGAGGGTGAGAAGAAGCCACTGCCATCCAAATGTAGCCTGATTGTTTCTCATATTTTCCAATCCTGTGTTCTAGACGATTTTCTAGTCTCCAGCTTTAGGCCCAGAATTTAAAAATATTCCTAAAGTCAACAGAGAAGTGTGAAAGTTCCAGGGCAGATCCAGCCCATATGTTCATCACAACCTGCCCACTCTTGGCTTTGCAGCCTTGATTCCACTACCCAGTCACTTCACACCATCTGTCGCCTCCCCCTCCCCCCCACACCCACCCCGTGCTTTCTGCTTTGTTCACCCTGCCTACGCTGCAGCCCCCCACCCTCGGCCAAGTGCCAGAAGTGCACAGCATTCTTGAAGGCCTGGATCAAATACCATCTCTCCCGGGAGGCAGGCAGAGACTGTCATTCCCGCCCCAGCATGCCCACTGCACGACACTTTGCACATTTGTCCATTACCTGAAGTATAAGGTTGCAGTAAGTCACTGTTATGATGACTGTGTCCCTGCTTACTCATGAATTAAATAAGGACATGAAATGAGTTTACTCTCCTCATATGGCGGCTGGCATGAAGTGGGCGTTCAGAAATAATGTTTACTAAATGAACAAATGAATAGATAAGTAAATTAAACAGTACGGTTAAAAAAGGAAAGAGTTCTCCATTTTCACCTGAGCGAAATTCTTTCTAAATAAGACAAGGATACCATTTAGCACTCTGTAGATTCTTCTAGGGCCTCAACTCCTCTTTGAGCAGAGAACTAAAGGCTTTGAACTTAGCCTTAGAGGAATCTGGTAACTGATAGGACAGAAAGAGCCTAGGAAGAGATAAAGAGAACCAAAGGCACTCTGTTACCTCACCTGGAATCACAGAGAGCAAATTTGTTGCCGTAACAGAGTGAACTCTATTGCTGTATACGTGTGTGTGTGTGTGTGTGTGTGCGCACGCGCGCGCACACTCACATGAGGCCACACACCCATGTGTGAGGGCAACGTGGATATATGGGGTTGGAGTCAGGGCATGAATGAGGGGTGTAAGGCACATGGAGAATGAATGTGAGTGCACAGAGTTAATAACAGGGTATCCACAAATACGGAGAGCATTTGCACATTGAAAATAATGATAACAAAATACAAAAACTACAGAAAATTTGCAGATTTTCAGAGACAACTTTAACCTTAGTCATTTAAAAAAAACACAAATGTGTAGACTCTATTATTGCAAAATATATCATCCCACTCTTCTCCATAGTCTCAAATTTATTTTTTTATATTCTGCCATTAAAAAAATAAGGCTTTTTTTTTTTTTTTTGTCTCTCAGGTTAAAAGCAGAGAGAATGTCTAGCAGTCTGGACTGAGTTCTGCCTTCCTCACATTAGGGAGGTGAGTACTCAGCACCAACTGGGCCCAAGACGTCAATAAGGCCGTCCCTGGCAACAAATAGGAAGCATAATGTTTTATTCTAACATTTTGGGAGAAGTGACTATAATAAGTAGGCATTTCCCAGGCCTAATGAGTTCCAGCATATAATAAATTTGTCTATTTACAAATATTATCTAATTTTATATAGAAATGTGCAGTTAGGATTTCACTTAAAAAGTAAGCTGCCATCACTAGCATACATCATTTAGTCAAATAAGATTGTAGATGAGTCCAATGCGGCATGTAGGGAAGAAATTTCTTTAGTCCCAGCTGACACTAACAAAACAAGTCAAGACACAAGGGTTAAAGAGATTATTTCTTTTTACCCCTCCCCCCACATTTCTATCAGTTTTCCTCTAAAATTTTTTGAATAGTTGACTAAATTCTCCAGTTTTCTTGTATGTGTAGCTGTAGATGAAAACTTGTTTTCTCTGAAAATAAAATGCTTTCAAAAGCATTTGCTAATGCCTTTTAAATAAAGAACAAGAAAACAAACTCTGTTTTGTTGGAAGAATGTTTCAAGTTTAATTCAATTACAGAATCTTATGATTCAAAGGAACTTGAGAGAACATCTGATAGAAGCCTTCACTGAATTATTGAATCCTAGCCCAAGTGGGCATCAACCTCTCCTTGGCTCTTCTAATGACAAGAAGTGCAAGATGGGGCATCTCATTTGTTTCCTGAAAGTTCTCATTGTTTAAAGTTCTGAGCACAATCTGCCTCCTTGAAATTCAGTTCTAGTTCTGTATGCTGGAGCTACACAAAACTCCCTCTTTCACATGTCAGCTCTACCCACCACCTTCAGCCTTGGGTGGAATTAAAGTTGTCAGGATGTGCCACTCAAGGAGGCATGTTTTACCTGAGTGATAAAATCCCATTGTGAGAAAATTAGAATAAGTTCATGGTCAGCACTAATAAGCCTTTGAGAACCTATGAGGCTTCTCTGTCCAATATGGTAGCCATTAGCCATAAATGATTATCAAGCAATTAGCCATATATGGCTGGTCTGAATTGAAATGTGTTGTGTGTGTAAAGTACACAGTGGATTTTGAAGACTTGTATGAAAAAAGAATGTAAAATAGCTCATTAATTTTCCATGTTGATTACATATTGAAAAGTAATATTTCTGATATATTGGATAAGTAAAAATATTTTTATGAAAATTAATTTTATCCTTTTATACTTTGTAAATATAGTTATTAGAGAATCTAAAATCATAGATCCTCTAGTCAATAATACTTCCACCATAGAATTTATCACAACTTGTACCAATAGGTTATCGTATGTGAATGTGTATGTGTGTGTGTTCATTTGTCTAACATCTGTCTCTCTAGTCAAGTATGAGCTCCGTGCAGGAGGGGATTTCACCTCACTCACTTTTCTATTTCTAGTACTTAACATAGTACCCAGCATGTAGTAGCTACAGGGGCTTTTGTTGAATGTTTAAATGAATGCAGCTTAGCATAACTAGGGTCAATTTCTGCATCATGAGAGAGTTTTCAAACATGTGTTTCTGAGATCTGAGTATTGAACTGAGGAGCCACATTGAGATTTGGTTGGACATTAGTGAGGACAGGCCAATACGTGCTAAAAAATGCAGAGAGCAAGGGACCCGGGCTGGTAGGACTGGGGAAAGGCTGAAGTAGGCATGGATAAAGTGGGGGCTCTGGTAGCCTTGCACTTGTCACATCTGTAAGTAGCTGTCGGCCCTTTGAGTGGTGCTGTTCTATAAAAATTGGTCAGTCACATATGTGAGTGTAGAGAGAAAGTCATAGGAAGTATCTTTGAGGAAGTGGCATTAGAGGGAGGCTCTAAAGGTAGGAAGGGGTCATCTAGGTGAAGCTTGGGAGAAAGGACTTTTCAGCTGTGTCAAGGCCTCAAAATGAGGAAGAACTTGGCTACATTCAACTAAATGAAAAAAGACAAATGTAATCAAAGTATGGAAATCAGGCAGAGAAAGGACCATGGTGAAGCTGGAGGAGTCAGGGGGCCACATGAGAGTCTTGTACCCCAGGTTAAGAAATTTGGACTTTAAGTATACTGACCTCCAATTGAAGGATTTTAAGCTCAACAGTGACATGATGAAATCAATGCTTTGGAGGTTTGGGTGTTTAGATTATTCTAACAGCCACGTGCAAAACGGACTGCCAGGGTACAAAAAAGGGAAGCTGGAACACGAATGAGTCTATTGTTGTCAAGGAAAGACACGTGGGTATTTAAACTTGAGGAAATACAGATGTAGACAGTGAATTAACTTAGTCAAACCTGTAGAATTGGCAACAGATTAGACAGAGCATGCGATGAAAAATAGAGATCAAGGACTGCTCACTTGGAAAGATGAGATATATTCACTGAGTGCAAGAAAGACCAAGAAATACATTAAGCCCTAGCCAGTGTGGCTCCGTGGTTAGAGCCTTGACCCACACATCAAAGGGTCATGGGTTCAATTCCTGGTCAAGGGCATGTACCTGGGTTGGGGGTTTGATCCCTCGCCCGGTTGGGGCTTGTGTAGGAGGCAACAATCGGTGTGTCTCTCTTGCATCGATGTTTCTCTCTCTACCTCTCTCTCTCCCTCCCTCCCTCTCTTCCACTCTCTCTAAAATTCAATGGAAAAAAGACCCTAGGGTGAAGATTAACAACAACAGCAATGACAAAAATACATTAAGAAATTCCAAGGACTCAGTTCTTAGCAAGTTACGCACACCATGGTGAAAAATTGTCAGGGTGGAGGTCAAGGGTATGTGAGAAGTAGCTAGCAATAGTCACAATCCTCCTCACAGCTACGACTGAGCAATTTTCTGTACCTCCCCTGCACTAACAGCAAGAACTAAGCAGACGGCCTAGTCTAGGGTAACAAACATGATCATAAAAAACATTAAGGAGAAGCCTTGGATGGCCAAGGGTATGTCCAGGAGTGTGAAGTTAGCCTGGTTGATCTGAGGACTGCCTAACTTATGATCAAGAGAACATGGCTCACCTGAATGTAACAGGATTAAACCTGGAGACATGGACACCACCCAGCAAGCTTTGTATTTGCCTTCTGAGCTTCTTCTCAAATGTTAAAAAAATGGTCCAGAATTCTGAGCTTGTCACTGAAGAGGAAAGGAAGCATTAGGTAATAGTGAGAATACTAAAAAGCATCTTACTGGTAAGCATGAGTCTCCTGGGGAAATTTACAAAAACTAGATCAGTTTGTACTTTCTAGTTGGCAGGAAGAGTATGCTCCTGCCCAAGCGTACCTAAGCCTTGCCGAAGTCCCCCACCTGTAGTCCATAGAAGAGAGTCAATGTAAATAGAACAAGTCTATTTATTTCCCAGGAAATCAGATATGCCTAAAACTGTTGTGTCTTTCTTAGAGCCACAAAGAATGATCCATGGGAAACAGGAAGCAGCACCAGAACCCAATCAGATAAAGCTCCGTAGAAGAACTTGCGCAATTAAAAAGGCAAGTAGCTCCCTGTGCACATAAGGAGGTCCCCCTTATGGACCCATTTCATTGCTTGCCAGTTCTGAAGTTCCTGTTGTAAAGGTGTCCCAACATATCACTGGTCCCTCTCTGCTTTTGCCCTCCCTCATATTCTTTCATGAGATACTAACTCCAAATCCACCTCTTCTTGTCTTCTGGAGACAGGATGCTGCTCTACCCCAATACTCTTAATAGACCTGTTCCCCTCCCCACACTCCCCTGACACTTACCTCATGCTCTAGCTGTAGGTGTTATTCCAAAATCTCAGAATACATATGCGATTTTGTTTACTGTGTTAAAACCTTAAGTTAACTATGCTATCCATGTTCTGCACATTCACATCTCCTAAGTAAATATTCCTTTTTTTTTTTTTTTTAATAAATAAAGATTCTAAATTGCCTATGAACAATTACAAAACATGTCAACTACACAATAAGGACTAGTCAGGTATAAAATAGTACAGAGGAAAAGTATTTCAAAGCAGACAAACTGATCTGAATTCATAGTTGATTGTTCTGTATTGTTAGGATGTCACTAATAGGATGTATTTGTTCCATCTTGTCAAGGTTGATCTTCCATTTATGCAATCCATCGATCTACGGACAAGAATTAATTGTGGAAGTTTACAACTTCTGTCAAAGTAAGATGCCTAGTTGGAAAATAGAGTTTTCTGTTGCAGATCTTTGCTGATGTCTTCTAAAATTGCAATTCAAGAGGTAACAACATACATACACACATACACAAAGGAAAAAAAGAAAAGAAAAGAAAAGAAAAGAAAAGAAAAGAAAAGAAAAGAAAAGAAAAGAAAAGAAAAGAAAAGAAAAGAAAAGGAAAGAAAAGAAAAGGAAAGAAAAGTACTCCATGGAAATCTAGACTAGTCAAAAGAAATTTGAAAAAGTGTTTGTCTCATATTTTACATTGAGCTCCCATATATCACAAATTTAGAATGTCTCTTAAATATCTTCATTGGAATAATTTTCAGTAAAATTAAAATAAATTATTTTTGTTTAATTGTGTGCCTGACGAAAATAAAGAAGGGAAAATGCTATAAACTATTTTTAAAGTAATCTGTTTTCTAATCAGTTTTTAATAGCACACGTTCATTTTTTCTACTACTCATGAAACAAAGGAAATATAATAAATAAATGCCATTTGGGTTATTTTTCAAAGATTCTGATTTACCTACTTTTAATTTAATGTTAATTTAATTAAATAAGTCACGTATACACGTAATAACTCAAGAGGCAATGGTTGAAAGCAGGACTTCTTACGTTTCATCTCTCTACTCTCGTCCCATTCCCAAAAAGCAGTCTCAACTCTGGTCAGGTTTCAGTTGTTCTGAGGTTATCAGCAGACCTCCAGAGTATCTTATAACACCATGTCTTGATTTGTTAAATTTAGAAACTTCTCTATTGACTTCCAAATATAAAAGATGAAGATCTGGGTCACTCAGGCTGCCTCCTTCTCCTCTTCTGCTCCCAGCATTTGAGAGTTCAATTGCTTTAAAAAAAAAAATGCCTTGTGTTTCCCTTTGTAGCTTTAAGTGCTATTCTATGTCTTGTCCCATTGACTTTCTCTATATATTTTTGATATCCTATTTGTAAGATGTCCCCTGCCTTTCTCCTACTTTCTACTTCTTCCCTTCAGTCCCTACAGGTTGGCATTGCTGAGGTTGTCTACATTTACAATCTGTCCTGTAACCACAAGCAGATTGGTAGTAAATATAGTACTTTGTTCACAAATTGATAGTAAACACTGAAAAAAAAACCAAGAAAAACCTGTTTACATTGTTATGGCTATGTAAATTTTGTTCATTGCTCTATTAAACAGCAAGTGTAGGATACTTACATTTCTTTCTTTGGAAGTCTCACTTCATGATCCTGGAGTCATCTGTAGAAAAATTTCTATCATCCATGTTAAAGCATTTTACTCCATTACACTCAATGAATTGTACAAAGTCAACATTCTACTGGGCCTCATAGTGAGACTATTGTGCTCCTTCTCTTTTGCTTCTATTTTTGGACTTTCTAACTTTTTTTATAATTGTAGTTTGCATTTCGGCTTTTAAGATATCACCAAGTGTGTCCAAGTTATCTCGTGCAGACATTTGTCAATTTTTCTACTCAGAATCTACATTTTCCTTTCATGTATGGAGAATTTTCTACTGAATGAGTCTTTGGAGGTCAAAGCTCAACTTTCTGTATTGGCAGCTCCAAATGCCTACCCCACTTTCCTAATCTCCTCTGCATCCAGACCATGAAAAAGCGCCTAAGATTTACCCATCAGATTTCCTTACTCCGGGTTTTGAATGGAGAACTAGGGACGCACAGAAATGGAGACCGTGGAGTACTTGCTCTGGTGGGATGGTGGCAGTGGCGGCAGCAGCCAGAATATAGAGTTTCTGTGGACTCCACAGCAGAACTGTGAGCGCCCAGGGTCCAAGCCAGAAGCAGCAAGACAATCAGCTGCTTGGGGAGTCTTCTTGGTAGTGGGAGGGGTGTCCCACCAGACTAAGTTGTGACATCATTTTGACAACTCTCTGATTGCTGTTTAACCATCCCTCCCCTCTATTCTATTCAATCCGATGTGCGTTTTCTGAGTCCTTGATATCTAAAAAGACTTCTGCTCTAATGTCCCACTTGAGTAGGCATAAAATTTTAGGTTGTAGATCATTTCCCTCAAAACCTTGAAGTTGCTTACTCATTGTTTTCTAGCATCTAAAGTTGCTTTTGAGAAGATTGATGTCAGTTTTAGTTTTTTCCCTTTGTAGGTTTAAAAAAATAATAATTTCTGGAAGGGCTGTGGATCTTCTCATTGTCCCTGGTGTTCTGAATTCACGAGGCTACCTGTAGACAAGAGTTTCCGTTATTTGGAGTCAACACTTAGTGTTCTCTTTCAGTTGGAAGATCCCAGTATTTTGACTCTGGGAAAATCTTTTTCCTTAGTGATAATTTGCTTACCTTTGTTTTCTCAATTCTTTCTTTTTAGTAAGTTTATTAATCCAATATGAACTCCCTGGATGCTTATTTTCCCTGTGTCTCTTATCTTTCCTTGAACTTTTTTTTTTTTTTTAATTCTTTCTGTGTTTCTCTATTTCTAAGAAATTTATTAGATTTAATCCTTTTATTGTTTTTTTTTACTTTGGCAATTGTGTTTAATTAGCAGGATACTTCTTTTTTCTTGTTCTCTGAGTACTTCTTTTTCGTAGCATTCAGATTTTGTTTTAAAAGTATATTTTCTCACCTCTGAGTTTATTACTTAGGAAGGTTTTGAGCAATCTCTTTCATGTTATGAATCATTTCTTTTCTCTATATCCTTCTGTTGGATTATTTGGGTTCTGGTAGTTCTCATGTGCTTTGTGCTTTTCAGTTGTCCATTACCAGTTACACAGAAGATTGGGTAACAGAAATAATGTTCCTTTGACATAGTGAAAGTGAAACTGTGTCTTGCCAGCATGCAACATAATTCAAATTTGCAAAGCTTTCCTACTTGTTGGCGATGCGAAGTCTGTGAAATTAAACTTTATGTGTGATTGAAGAGAGGTGCTTCTCTGGACAAATCTTTTTCATAAGAAAGTCAACATAGAATAGTGGGATAAAGTCTTATGGTGGAGCTAGGCCACAGGCACTAAAACTAAAATATATTTCATCTGAGCAACACCCCAGGCTCATGATTAAAATGCTCATACTTTCAAAGAGACCAAGAATCACCTTCTCTTACTGCTGACAGATCTCCCCTTATTGCTTCTCTCCCTAGTTACAATCTCTACCAGTTAGCTATCAGCTCCGAGAGTCAAAGAAACTGTCTAGATTGGTGTTTTTAATATGTTCTAGGTCACCAATGCTATGAGAGTCTTTCTTCCAGAAAAACGTACATACTTAAAATTGCTTGCATATAATTATAGGGATTTCAACCCATCCATAGACCTTGTGACCCAGAAGTGAAGTGCTCTTTTTGAAGCTCTATAAAGTCCAAGTTTTATAAATTAGAAGACTACCAAAGGGCAACACAAATATGTAACTGTCAGAAAGATTCCTGCTACCAATATTATCCTGAGAAAAGTTAGCAAAGAAATCTGATAATATTACTATATCAAAAAATCTCCAGCTAAAAGTCTAAGCACAAGAGTTAGAAATTCCAGACTCCTCCCTGACAGAGAAAGCTAAGCTATATGAAAATGTACTTCAAAGTTAAGTCCCAGCCTGATTTTTGTGCCTATAGACTGGCAATAAACCAGTTTTCCTATCTGGTGACACAAAGGCCATCTCTCAGGAGTTAATGTGAACACAGGGCCAGGTTTGGTTCAGAGAAGAAGTTATGCAGGTGGGAAGGCAATTTCACAGCATCTCAATGGGCCTGACCGAGATCACTGTTCTCGCTGAACTCTCGTCCCTCTTCTTGTCTCTCTGAAGAGAAGTCATCCTGGTCCGTTTCCTCCTCTTTGGATGCTGAGAGATGGGGTCTTGCAGTTTACAAAGATGGAGCTTCAAGATCAGGAATTGCATCTTGGTCAAGGGTCACTATTATCCTCATAGGTAATGTCAGGGGATGTAATTTTTCTTCTTGGAGTTTGTGTCAAGGTGGCAAAATGAGAAACAGAAACTTGAGACCAAATGTCCTTTCCCATTTTCCCTTCTACGTGGATAAGTGAGTTCTCTAAACACGATCTAATATTGCCCATCTAATACCCCATGTATGAAGAAATGCATGACCTTTGGAATTAATTCATTTAGGAGTAACCACTAACTAGCTATGAAAACACATTTTGAATTGCTAATAAAAAAGCCCATACAACCTACTTACATTGAGACATAAGTGCTAATTTTCCAGCACACACCTTGCCTGTAAGAGCTACTTAACCACGATGTTCCAAGCATGCCTGATAGCCTTGGATCACTGCTGAATGGCAAAGGTCAAAGACCTTTATGGGGTGATCTGGCTATATTTCACCACCTTCTCAGGACTCGTTTGTGCCAGAACCAGGAGATGTTGACCTTTTATAATTGAGGCAATCTCCTCAAAGGTCAGCCCTGACACAAAAGGCTGTAATTGGTGTGGTCAGAGCTGCGGAATCCCAGGGCCATTTCAACTCTGAGGCTCGTTTCCTGTTTCCTTTTAGGGTTCTGTGGACAGCAGCTCCACTCAGGCCACCTGGGTTTTTACATCACCAACTAAGGAAAAAAATCTGCCAAACACAACAGCCACCACCGCATGAGGGCAGGGATCATGTTTTCCATTATGGTGTTTATCGATTTAGCCCAGTGGCCAAGGTTTCTTAAGTATGTATTCTGCTACTAATTGAGTAAACAAATGAACATATGTTCTTATGATACATAGCTTATAAAATGCCAGCATCTTCTTGGAGTTTTCCCAGAGGATAGGTCAAATTTTACCACTTCCTGAAAACCTCAAAGGCTGCCTGTTACCTGTGCCTGAAAGCAAAACAGCGAGGTAAAGGGTCCCGCAGTCTTATCCTGAGCTTCCTCCACGAGGGAGGGCCGGTTTTGTGCCTTTATAAGCACCCTTCGATATATGTTCTGATTCTCATTTTACAGATGGGGAAACTGAGCCTCAGAAAGATTAGAGAGCTTTCCAAGAACATATGGGTAAGTATGTGTGGATCTGGGATTTGAGATTCCAGTTTATCAGAAACTGACATCTAAAGATTTCTCCCTCCCTCAGTACTGAGGTAGCCTCCTGAGTGGTTCTACTTGTCCCCAAATACCTCTAACTTCATTCAAAGTTCCCATCACCTACGAAGATGGTGGTGATGTCTCTACTAGGCTCCAGTTCAGAGGCAGCATAACATGTGTGTCTAAGTGGGTCTGTAGTCTTTCATGGCTAGCTCTTCACTGAGTCAAATTTCAGTTAGGATGAGCTTAAGCGGGACATGCTCTGGATCAGAGCCAAGGTTGAGGGTGTAGAGCATGAAATAAACATCTGAACTCGTAGGCGACTTCTTAGGTGTAGAACACTACAGAGATTCTCCCATTGCTAGGGCAACAAGAGAGCCCAGTTCAGGGCATCTTCCGCAGCCTAATCCTAAATGTATCCAAGACCCTGAGAGGTCCTGTGTAGTGGGGAGCTCTCCTGACTCTACCTGCAGAATTCCATGAACGCCTTTGGAAAAGATCAGAAGCAAAGGCCAGCACAGCGCCAACTGCAGGCACTAGGCTCGATGCCTTAACCAGGAGGTTGCACAGCTCCAAGGGGGAGTGGGGCCCCCAGGTGGGTACCGAAGGCTGCTGAGTGGCCCCGGGACTTAAGTGGCCTGTTCCCAACCTGCGGGTGCAGGTGCCTCACTCAGGGGAGCCCTTACCTCCCAGGCATTCAGTGACATAGAACAGGAAGTCAGTGCTCCTGGGGGTATGACTTATTAGCTCTCTTCCATCCAGACTGGGATGATTTGGTGTGGTCCCAGTTCAGCCCAAATGCACTTCGTAAACAGTGTTTTTTCCAAAGATTACCCATTGCTGTCTTTTACCTCCCTTGCATGTGGCAAGGAGAAATAAGGTAATATATGTGCACTGCTTTGAGCTCCTCAGGAAAGCAGCACTCTCTAAGTGCATGATATTAATAATAGCAATATTTCTGTTACCACGAAGACAGGCTGAGTTCATCTTTCATGTGTCCTCTAAAGTCATTTTCCCCGCGGCTGCCTCTTCTGGTAAAATGGTTCTGAATGAGCCATACAAATCTCTAGTTTTAAAATACTCATTGGGGAAAATGCTAGTTAGTCTGTTTATTGCCTGGGAAGGGACTATTCTGATGTTTGTTTCTTGAAATAATGGGGCTCTGGTAGGTCAGGCATGGGAGAGCAGTCCACCTCCAGGTAACAGAGCCGTGGAAGACACGATTGGTATGGAAAATCAAAATCCATGGAAGAGCTGCCTACCATCCCACTACCTGCAGAGCTATGTGACCAAGTGACAAGAAATTCCTTTCTTGGGAGTCATGAAACACAAGTGTTCCTGCCTTAAGAAAACAGACCAAGGTTCCTGCAGCCAGGCAGCCACGAGCCTCACTGTATTAGAAACACACCTGAAATACCATTCCCAACATTGGCAAAATACCATGATGATGATGATAGCCACCATTTATCAAAAGCCTGGTCCATCCGGAGATGAGCTAAACAATTTATATGCCTTGTCTCATCTTATTTAATCTTCTAAACAAAACTATATAGCTGATATTATTATATTTTAAAATGCAGAGATGTTCAGTACCTTGCTCAGTGTCACACAGCAGCAGTGTAATATTTGAGGTTCAAGCTGAAAGTAATGAGCTGTGTCTCTTTAAAAAAAAAAGAAGACAGAAAGAAATAAAGAGAGAAAGAAAGAAAGAGAGAAAGAGAGGAAAGAAAGAGAAAGAAAGAAAGAAAGAAAGAAAGAAAGAAAGAAAGAAAGAAAGAGAGAGAGAGAGAAAGAGAGAGAGAGAGAAAGAAAGAAAGAAAAAGAAAGAGAGAGAAAAAGGAAGCTGCTTCTTTGCTGTGTCCCTCACCACTCCGCTCCATCCATTCTAACGCAGTTGGTGCTTTGGGGTATGTGTCAGGCGCTACTAGGTTCTGGGAATGCAGTAATGAGAACAAAAAAGTCTCCTTCCTGGAGGAGCAGGAACCCACCCCAAATGATAAAGTGAGGGCTTGGGGCACGGGAGCGAGGGCTGTGTTTCCTGCTTTGCTGCTGGAACAACCACCTGAAGGGCAGCAATCTGTGAGCCTGCGGTTTCCAAGCCTTTGGCCTCTGCTCCTGGGCTGTGCCTTCTCCCCAACGCCCTCCTTCCCTAGGAGGCTGCCAACGTGTCTCAAAGAACAGGGCGGAGCCTTGGGCAGTAGAGAGCACAACCCCCAGGTAACGGCGCTCTGGTGTAAATTAAGGCTATGTTTTAACTCTAGATCTACCACTATGGGCAAGTCACAACCTCCCTCTCTGAGCTTCAGCGGCTCATATTTTAAGTGAAAATAATAGTACACATTGCAAAGGGTGATTGAAAGCACTATACATGAGCTATTGCATTTAAAGGGCCCAATATAGGCCTTGGCAGCTACAAGACCCTGTTATAATAAGTGCTTTTTCTGTTGTAAAGTTCAAGAATGTTCAAAACAACTGGGCTTTAAGAGTAAAACCTATGGGTGACTGGTCAAGGGCCAGCATGGCCATTCTGAAGCCCATGAAACCTGTTATATAACTTCCTTCCAGCATCCGCACTGGCCCCAAACTCCTCTCTGCGCAGGGCGGTTGCTAATAAAATGAGAACAAAAGAAATCCTGAGGAAACCATTCATTCAGCCACCAAATAAAGCCAGTGCAAAACCACTCACTGCCCCCTCCCACAACAGGCTGAGGGCCGCAGGCAGGGGGCTGAGGGCGCTGGAGAGCCCCTTATTAAACAGAGCCCTGAAGCGAGGGGAGCCATTCACTGGTGGCAGTCCCCTAGGGGCCGGGATTGTCCCCCTGTCCTAACAAATCCTCACTCATCCCCAGAGGATTAGCGCAGCATTGGACAGAATGGACTGCTTTCCGGTTCACCCCAGGGCTGGGCCTTGTTCTTAGGAAACGGAGAATGATTTTGCTATTTTGCCTTAATGAAGGAAAACAAGTATAAGTGTGAAAACGCCTCCGACTTTCTTGTGCGACTGGCAAGTGTATCTGGTTTTACTCTTTCGCACCAACCACAGACTATTTTTCCTTCCTGGCAGAGAAATGTCACTGTGAAGCAGACCAACCATGATGATTTAAAAGCAGACCCCAGGGCTTCTCTAGGACAATGCCAAAAATTCTAGCGATCCTGGTTGATACAGACAGTCTGACCCCCAGCTGCAGGCCTTGGGAAAGAAAACCGTGCTGCCCAAACACAAAACAAGTAGGGCCTTTTTTTCTTTATAAAGGATTGTGTCAAGTGTCGTTTTTATTTATTTTGGCCTTTTGTCACACACAATCCAAAGTCTTATCATGAAATATTTTTCCTGCCGTTTTGAATCCATTTTCCTCTCTTATTAAAAATTGTCCTTGCTTTATTATTATTTTTTTTAAAAAACAGACATATAAACAAATAAACTATTCTAAGGTAGAGCTTTAAAATAACTGGTTAAAAAGAAATGAAGCATGCTAACACTAGCACTGGCGTACACAGCAGCAATCTTAAGAAGTTCCACAATTACACCGAAGATGCTCTAGCTGGTGCCTGGGCATGGATGGCCTTTCTTGCTGACGGATGGGACCTGACTTGGCTTTGGCATGCACTCCTTCTCACGAGTCAGAGATACATCCTGAACTGCCAAGCCAGCGATGGAGAGATGTGTTTAAAAGTAGGCATGGATGGCAAACACTGCCAATGAATTGTGAGGAGAGAACCACTGAATCTCCAAGGAAAGAATTAACAATTCTAAAAAGAATTAACAAGCCCAGTAGCTACCCTACGTGGTAACATTCTCTTCTGTTAGATAATTATCTCCCCTTATACCTAAAGCCTATTGAGTTGGAGTTTTCCTATTTGTCATTGAAAACATTCAACCTGGTTAATGATAACTGCTCAACTCATTTTGTCATCTCCCCAGTGGAAAGTGCAGGCAGAATCAATTTAATACCATCACAAGGAAATGTGTGCAGTAGTCGCCTGTTGCTACTGCTAAGCATCCATTCCCCGTTCTTAGTCATCAGTGCTTCTCAGACTTGGGTGCGTAAATGAGACATCTGGGGTCTTGTGCAAACACAGATTCAGATTCAGTAGGCCTGGGGTGGATCTGAGACTGTATTCCTCCCTCCTCCCTGCTGCTGCTGCTGCTGCTGCTGTTCTGTGGATCACTCTTCGCATAGCAAGGATCTGCATTTCCATTGGAAAAACCAGGCCTCTCCCAACTTCTCTAACATTTAGGTGACATTGGTTTAAGATAGTAAGAAAAATCCATTTCTGGGCTGCAGTTAGGGGTTCATAGATGAACATGTCACTCAGCACGAGCCTGTGAGATGTGAGATGTTTGCTGGGAGCTATTGAGAAAGGAGCTTTTTCGCTCTCCAAGAGAGTTCCTGGAAGAGATTTCTGTGATGTGGGGTAAGATGTAGTGGCTGGATTGTGCATTTCTGCTGCAGTGAGTGAAGCCATATGGGGACTAAGCCCACCCTGTCGAGGGCAGAGCTGAGAGAAACAGAGGCATGGAGCCCTGGGATGAAGTTGTAAACCTCACGTGGAGTCCTACCTACCACCAGAGATTCTCCTGGGTTTTTCAGTGATATGATCCAGTAAAATCTCTTTTCCCTTTGCTTATGCCATTTAGTCTAGGTTTTCTATTCGTTGCAATTAAAAGAGTCTTAGCGATGTAATTAGAATCAATACTTTAGATTAGGAGTCGGCAAACTTTTGTATGGCCTGGAGCTGAGAGTGGTTTCTTACCTTTTTAAAGAATTATAAACAAAGAAAGGCAAGAAAGAAGGGAGGGAGGGAGGGAGAGAGGGAGGGAGAGACTTCTGGTGAAAAAGGCAATGATTAAGGGCATGAGCTTGAGAGTCAAAATGCATGAGTTCACATTACAACTCGTTCTATCACCTTGTGAGAAGTTACTTAACTTTTGTGCCTCAGTTTCTCAGTTTGTCAGATGGGGACACTGATCATACTTACCTAATGAGAAAATGTATATCAATTGCATAGGCCAGTGTTTGCCACTTAGAACAAAGCTGTGGGCCCCTAAGACAGACTTTCCCAGGACCTCCGATGAGCTCATCCTGGGTCCGAGCCTGCCCCCTTCCTCCCATACATGGAAAATGAGGAAAGAAATAAACAACAAAAATATCCATGAGCCTTATGCATGACTGGGGCCTGATATTACCAAGAACAAGTGTCCCCAGAGAGGAGCTTTTCAGAGACACTTAGCGGGAAAATGGAAGGGGGAAAAGAAAGCAGAATTGTTCGTTGGGCATTCCCTTGAGTGATTTCTGAGGTTCATTTCTAAAGGCAAATACAGTAAACGGTTCCCCTAAGGAGTGACCCAATGTACCAGAGGCTCTGAAAATATGCAGATGGAATTTCTGGGATTCATGATGTTGCAATCGGTTGTTTTCTTTTTTTTCAAGAGGCAGTCCCAAGGGGCTGGCAGCCAGCTCTTCTCAATACCATAGATAAGCAAAGAGCAGCTGGAAGAGACTCTCTTGCCACTCCCCAAGGTACAGACAGGAGAGTGCCGCAGCGGAGCACACAAAGGGACACAATTGGCATTTACGCCAATGATGCCACAGAGCTCTAATCCTGTGCCCTTTGACCCTGAGCTATATTCCGATAGGTCAGAGCATCCTTGCTTGGCTTCCCTAATGCATATTATCCTCTCTGGTCAATAAAATTCCCCTCCGTCTCTATACTGACAATAGATTGAAGGTCAGCTCGTTTCCTCCAGCAGCAACAGCGTCTGAGCTGTCAGTGAGAATTTAAATTAAGGACATAGGTAATCATTTCATTGCTTTTAGGCAAAAATGGAAGAGTCTGTTACTTTGGCTGCAATGAGATTCTCGGAAGAGAAGTGGAAAGATCTCTCAGTTCCCAGGGGAAAATATCTTAAAGTGCCTGGGGGGGGGGGGGGTGGAGTGGGGGGGGGGCTAAATACGCAGTGGCCTTAAGTGATAAATTTCCTAAGGGAGTGTCTCTCTCCATTATATTGTTCCTGGTGTAAGCCACCTCCTTTCTCAGCTTTCACTGTCAAACAGTGTCACAGCCACTGGATGAAAGCAATTATGATTAGAGTGAAATGAATTTCACACTGAAAGAAGTGACAGGAAAAGGAAGGCAAGAGGAAGTGAAGAGATGGCTGGGAGAGGAGGGGGGAGGAAAGCAGCGTGGGATTTGGGGTCTGAGCCCCAGGCCCACTCTGCAGCTGAAAGAGTGACAGACCTTGGGTAGGTCCATTAACCTCCCTAGGACGCAGTGTCCTTATCAGCGAAACGATCCGATGGAGGTTGAAAGTCCTTGAAGATCCTTTTGGGTTCCAGTATTTCCTGAGTTTAAATGTCATTTCAGCGTCGAGTTGTTTAGTGTGCACTACTCTCATTTTAGAGAGACTAGAGGAGCGATGTGATTTGCCCTCAGAATCCTCAAATTCTGTAACGCTGAGCTGGAAGAGAGCCCCACAGATGATCCTGTTCAACCTGCTCATTTAGAAGATGGAAAAACTCGAGTTAGTTTTCTACTTGACTTTTTAAACCAAACAATTTCCCTGATCTCCTTTTTCCTTTCTTTGCTCTCTTCCTAGCTCTGTTTTCTTGACCTCTGTTGAAGGAAGATCTTCAAGTCCAGTTCGAGTTTTCTCAAAAAGTCAGTGGAAAATAGAGGAGAGTCTCAGAGAGAAGGAAGTTGGTTCACACTTCTTTTAAAGATTCAGAAGAGTCCCAGTACACTTTATGCACAAATAACTTCCAGGGTGGCTAACGATTAAATTGCAAAAAATCAAAACAATAAACTACTAGATAAAAACACAGAAAAATATATATGTTTAGCCTTGCTATGGGGGAGGATTTCTAAACATGATGTTAAAGCAGAAACTGAAAAAGAGTACATCAAATATATTGTAGGAACACAAAAATTTAAAAAATTTGCACACAGAAAATACCTAAACATCATTAACTGTCAAAAGAAAGGTGTGGTAAAAAAAAAAAAAAAAAGTGTAATTCATGTGGCACATAGAGTCAGTCTCAATATATAAAGGTTTCTCTTAAGAAAACATGAGTCTGTAATTTGTAAAAGGAACAAAAGATATGATTTCTTCAGTAATTTTCAAATGCATAAATAAATTTTAAAAGCTGTCAGATGGGCTTTGTTTGAAATTAGTTTTTTCGCTTTGAAATTAATGTTTTTTTGTTTGTTTTTTGTTTTTTTAAAAATATATCTTTATTGATTTCAGAGAGAGGAAAGGAGAGAAAGAGAGAGATAGAAACATCAATGATGAGAGAGTCATTGATCGGCCGCCTCCTGCTCGCCTCCAACCAGGGATGGTGCCCGCCAGCAGGGCATGTGCCCTGAGTGGGAATCGAACCGCAATCTCCTGGATCCTAGGTTGGTGTTCAAATGCTGAGCCACCCCCGGCCAGGCTGTTTGTTTGTTTTTACTTTTGTTTTTTATAACAATAGTCAGCACTGGTAAAATGAATACTTTCAAAAACTCCTAGAAAAGTCAATGGGTGGTGTAGTTGGTAACTGGACAACACATAACAATCTTTAAAACTTCGTATAGCCTTTAGCCCAGAAATTCCATCTTTAGGAATTCTGCATCTCAGAATGAATTCCAGGGCAATAATGAAGGATACATTGTTAGAGCCCTCTTGGCACCTACTGCAGGGGGAGGTCACACCTGAGCCTAGGGATGAAGGAGCTCTCGCCTATGCAAACCCACAGGGGCCCCAGGATAGACAAAACTTACCTTAACCTCCCCAACAATACCAGAGGAGAGAGACCCCCAGATATTGGTTTGCTGGCATTGCCATGACAAAATGCCAGGCTGGATGGCTTAAATAACAACAATGTATTTTTCTCACACTGCAGAGGCTGAAAGCCCAGGTTGAGCTCTGGTAGGACCCCTCTTCCTGCACAGCAGAGGCAACTTTCTCAGTGTGTCCTCACATGACCCTTCTCTGTGTATGGTGTCTTTTCCTCCTCTTATGAGGACACCAGTCCTAACACATTAGGGACCCACTTTTATGACCTCATTTAACTTTAATCATATCCTTAAAGGCCTCATTTCCAAATACAATCACACTGGGGGTTAAGCCTCCAACATATGAATTTTGGGGGACAAAATTCAGCCCATAATACTCAAAGTCAGCCTACTTATTGGATCATTCAGTTGTTCTTTTAACCAATATTTATCCAACAGCTATAACTGCCCAGCAGTGCGCTGCATCCGGGATGCGAGGTTATTATGCTTGTCTTTCTTCCTCGACTTATGAGGTATATGAATCCTGGCTGAGGTTGTATCTACCCCGAATTCTCAAAGTTCCACACTCAAAAATAGAAAGACAGAAAACTGTGTCAACACAAAAACCTGCACACGAGTGTTTACAGGAAGTTTTCTGTAATTGCCAAAACTTGGAAGCAGCCTCGATGTCCTTTACTAGCTGAATGGATAGACAAACTGTGGTAAATCCATACAATGGAATATTATTCAGCAATAGAAAGAAATGAGCTATCAAGACAAAAAGACATGAAGGAAACTTAAATGCATAAGATTAAGTGATAGAAGCCAATCTGAAAAAGGTATGTATTGTATGATTTCAATTATACCACATTCTGGAAAGGGGAAAACTATAGAGACAGCAGAAAGGTCAGTGGTTGCTCAGGGTTGGGGAGAGGGAACAGGAACAGACAGAGCATAGACTTTTAGGGCAGTGAAACTATTCTGTATGATACTGTAGTGGTGGACACATGTAATTTTATGCCTGTCAAAATGTATAGTGAATATACCCATAGAACATACATCACCAAGAATGACCCCTAATGTCAACTATGGACTTTAATTCATAATTATGTGTCAATATTGGCCTATAGATTGTAACAAATATACCACTCATACAAGATGTTAACAGTAGGGAATACGTATATGGGAACTCTCTGTTCTTTCCACTTACTTTTCTCTAAGCCTAAAGCTGCTCTAAGAAAAAGTCTACTAATTTATTTTAAAAACCAGGCTGTGGGGGTGATAAGCATTCCTCTCCACACCCTTTCTCCCTCCATCCACACCTATACTCAGTCAGTGTTCACAGAAAGGGCTACTCAGAAGCTTAAACATAAACTTATTTTACTACTGGGGACCCTGCCCCAAGCCCCGTCTCTGGGATTAGTCTTTCTGTTCAGGCGGGCACTGCGCAGACTCGGTGTGCTAGCCGTGAGAAAACTAGTCAGACGTGCTGGAGAGACATGGCCACAGACACCCCGGTATTGCTCTGCAAGTTCATTGCGGGACTGATACAAGACTCCATGAGCCCCTGGGGTGGCAAGTCAGCCCAGGACACACCTTTGAAAGAGATGATCCATCTCCCTGCAGTTGTCTTGTAGTTGTTTCCAAAATCACTTAAGGCAGGAGAGTTCTGTCAAGTCCCAGTGGACTTAAGTTTGGTCAGGGACAGAAAGGGGGAAAAAAAAAAAAAACCTGAAGAGGAAATTGCCAAGGTTTTCGAGTTAGCTGATCTTGGGATTTTCTTTTTCAACTCATGTAACAGAGGCCTGTTGTCTTTAAAAATAGTGAAATCTTAGTCTTAACTTTGATAGTTTATGAATGGGGTCAGGAATCTGTTACATAATATGAAAATTAAAATTTCAAAGACGCTTCTATTCAACTCCAGCATCCACTACTCTGCCTGGTCATCAGATCTTCACGTGGGTATCGCCAAGCATGGCTCATTTCCTCATGTCCGTTTGGCAGCCGGGGGCACTGGCCTGACCTGGCGGGTTACCTACCCTTCCCCCATGTTCCACGGCTGGCCCTCTGGATACTGTGCAAAGAAACATTTAGTTTGATCTGAAAGGACACAGGACAAGGGGCACTGTGCCACTTTTACATCTCTCATCCTCAGATAGATAAGGGCATTGATTACCAATGCAATTCTGGTCTTAAAGGGAAAGAAAGAAAACCAATGACAAGCAAAAGAGCAAGTGATGCTTTCAGATACTGTGTCCAAACTGGTTTTTTTGGTTATTAGAAATTTACTTTCAGCATTCAGGCTTTTAAAAATTACTGTAATTATAAGAGTACAAATTTATGTCTTAGGTAAGAGTGAGCCCCCTCCCAGCCCCACAGGTGACAATATGTATGGGGCCATTCCCCTCTGAAATGGCATGAATCGAGATGGTTAGGAGGATGTCGGAGGCCAAGCCAACATGGCCTTTCTCCATCTCCCACATAAATGGCCATTCTGCTCTCTTACTGTAGCAATAATGCATTAAATGGTGTTCTAAGTGGCCTTAAGTAGTTAATAGGCCTCCAAGCACCTTTCTCTCGCAATGATCTCTTGCTTTCTCCCGGGGAGGGATTCAGACACAGGGAATAATGGAGCTCACAGCTTATTATTTATATCACACAGGCTCAAGATAACCAACCAGAGCACACTTTCTAGCCCCACAATAATATCACTGCAAATTGAAATGCATTGAGCATCTCCATCTGTAAACTGGTCAAAATTGAAGCTGTGTCTAATCAACTGGAACGAAAACACCATGGAGCAGCAGAACCCGACACTTTGGCTCACTGTGGCTTGACTGCTCAGTCCAGATGGATGAGCCTCACGTGCGCCGACCTTGCAGAGAGAGTTACCCTGTTAGGATGGTGCAGTGGGTGGCTCAGTGATGATTCTGGCTGATTGTTTCATTGCACAGGGGCATGACCTTGAATCAAGTCATTCATTCTTAGTGTCTGGCAAACAGTGTTCAAAGATTTAAGTATTTGAATTTTTAAATTGATGGCTCTTTTCCCCTCCAAATTATATGCCAGGAAAAAAAGAATTATGTCTGAAAAATAACATTCATCTGTCCTAAGAGCTGCTAAGTTAATGCCTCTATGTGAAGTTTTGCTTAGGGGAAAAAAGGAAGTGCTTTTTGTTCATTCCACAAACTCATACAGCCTTGCTGGATAAATTGGCCTTAAATGACCCCCACCAGAGCCATGACCTTTTTTTTTTAAAGTTTCCATTATCCATTGTCCATTTGTCCAGTTGTGGGTGACAGGCTGGAAGGAGTGTGAGATTCTGCAGAGACTAGAAGTCTTACATTTTGCCAAATGTCCTGGCTTTATGGGTCTGGCTTCTTGTGCCAGTCGATTTTATTGACATGATTGTTTGTCCCAGTTTCAGTGTATAATTGGCTAATTTTTTATCTGTGACTATGAGTCACTTATTTCTCTTTGATGTTAATTGTATGGAAAGCAGCTGAAAAGAGAGCCCTGTATTTCTCCTCTATCTTATTAGGAACCATGGTTGAAAGTCAGAATAGAAGAAAATGAGAGAATCTGATTAGTCAAATGTGCCTTTGGAAGATAAATGATGGCCCTTGATTGTGTTAGAAGATTCGATTTCCGAATGATCCCCAATGCTCAGAAGAGCAACAAAGCCCTGACTCCATCTGACGTCACATTGCAGGTCCATGATCGACCAGCTTTCAAACACAAACAAACTTCAGAGTCTACCCAGAATGCCTGCTTTAGGCAAAGACTGTCTCTTTTTTTGTGTTCACTGAAGGTCTATTCTGATTTGGAGGCGATCCAGATGAGCAGCACCGCGCGGAGAGAACGTATGATGTTTTTCACATCATGTGAAGATGAATTGGTGTCACAGAAAACCAGTATTTCAGAGACCAAATGGAAAAGCTGGAGGAATCTGCAGCTAAACTGCTTGAGAGGCACATGTCTTTGATTGTCAATATGTTTGTTTTAAGAAAATATTTCAGAGCCTAGAAAATACAACACTTTGACTTAAAAATATTTCTTATGTTCTCTTACTTCTCGGTTGACGCGTGTCCTTTGCAGAACTCTTCCTGCAAAGACCCTGAGAAGAATCCTGTATAGTTTTGCCATTCCCTGGCAACCATATCAGGACATCTTCACTTAGAAAAACAGTGATTGGAAATTGAAACCAGTAAGGCAATGGATTTAAAAAAAAATCTAAACCCAAGTCATAATTTTCTTTGGCTCAGATATAGAGATTTAATGTGAGTTCAGGTAGGTATTAATGCTTTAGAAAGACACTTAAAGTGATGGAATAACTATCAGTGTAGTATATAAAGACTAGGCTGGCCATACATAACCACAAAGTTCATACAAGCCTCATGTTTATTTTTAGGCAATGATCACACTTTCACCTAATTATCCTATCTAGCCTATTTCGGTTGAGCTCACAGGGTATATTGAGCGCTTGACTGACTAATAACTTACACTATACAATTACCAAAGATCACGACGGTAGCAATTTAGAAGCATACCAGTGCGATTTGTTTGTTGTGCTGAATCAAGTATTGTTCCCACTTTCCATTTAATAGCTTATTGAAGCAACTTAAATATTCTGCCATTAACCATCCATTTTTGACTCTTATTGAAGCTACAAGAGAATTTTAAATTTAGGGTATGTGTAGAGATGTATGAAGCCACATACATAGAAATCTGTTCTTATTTTTCAATTAAAGCATTTCTATTAACATTGTTCTATAGACAGTTTATATAGGTATTGCTTTGAAATGGGAAGAGACTGATGAAGTATAACCAGGTGTCTGGATAGGCTGGACTTAGGGCTCAGATATTTCTGACCAATAATTTAATAAGTAACACCTTTTATCCCTTAAAATATTTATATTTATTCCCTGCATTGTGTAAGGGGTCAGGGAGACTCCTAGGGGAATGATGAGCGAAAACACAGTGTGGTAAAGACACATTAATCAGAGTCACAAATGAATTTATAATTATAAACTATAATTAGTGCCATTACAGAGAAAATGCTCTAAAGTGGTTTAAGAAAGACTTTCTGGGGTATGATGTTTGGGTTGACATCTAAAGAAGAAATACAAATAACTAGCTGAAGAGGGCAGTCTGGAAATAGAGGTTTGTGGACAGAAGGAACTCATTGAGCAAAGGTGTTGTCATGGGAAGGACTCTGCAGGATTTAGAAATGTGGAGAAGTCCTGTGCGGCTGGTTCACAGAGAGTACTGGGAGGGCATTGATGGGAGAGGTTAACGAAGTAGTTGGGGGCCTGACTGTGCATGGCCTTTTCAAGGATCCTGGCCTTGAAGAGCAATGTGAAGCCTGCTCCTATGTAGGAATGAACTAGAGGAGGACAGTTAACAAAGCATGGAAGTTGTCAGATGGTAGGTAATGGTAGCTTGAACCAGTATGGGATGGAAACGGTGGACAGGCTCAAGGCCTTTGGACTGGAAGAATACACAGGCTTGGGGATGGGCATCATTCAGTGGGGATGTAAGTGAAGCCAATGATTTTTAGTTCTTTCACTTGTTTAACTAAATGGCTGTGATATTTACTATAGATAACCCTGAGAGAGGACCAATTTGAAAGGAGGTATTAATTTGTTTTTGGATAAATGAAACTTGAGATGCTCTTCAAATACCCAAGTGAAGATGCAATGTAAACAATGGCCTACGTGAACTAGAGCCCAAAGAAAAGATATGGGCTATAAATATATATTTTTATATCACTGGCATATAAATAGTAATTAGAGGACACGAATATGTTTCTTAGGAAGAATGTATAGAATGATAAGAAAAGAGGAGCAGAACTCAGCCTTAAAGTACTCAAATATTAATCATGTGGAGGAAAATATTCAAGGGAAGACTTTGGATAAGAAGCCAGGGAGCCACCAGGAAGTGTGGTATCACAGTAGGCAAAGGATAAGAGAGTTTTAAGAAAAGGGAGCACAGTCAATAGTACCAGAATTACCAAGAGATCAGATACAAAGAGCACTGAAAAAATATTCATTGCATTTGGCGACTTGGAGGCCATGATCAGGACCATTCTCTACTACAATAGGAGGAGAGACCAGGCTAGATAGCCAAGGAAACCGTGGAAACTGGGGAAATAAGAAACCTCATAGAAAAAACCTTGTCAACTTGTAAGCCCCTGTGTGGATTGCTAGGAATAATTAAGGAGGAAACGCTATAAAAGTACTATGCTAGTGGAAACTCAGACCAGTGAGATCTAGGTGTTACTTTTTTTTTTATTAATCTTACCTGTATGGACTTCAGGTTGAAGCTTAATATTCCACGAAACCATTAAGCCTTAAACAATTAACCAAAAGATGATCAGATTACATTTTGCCACCTTAAAAAATTTAGATCATAGAGCACAACAAATCAATTGATTATTTGGCATTGAGGGCCTATAAATGATCTCTCTAGGCAAACATAGTCTTTGGTTCTGAACTGCCTGCACCATAGTGCGGTCACACATCCACTCGTGGAGGGAAGCGTTTGGTGCTAACATCAAAGCAGCTGTGGGAATGGTATTTCTGTGAGGAGGGTATCCACAGAGGTTAGGCAGGTAGGACACATGATCGAAAAGTAACTATGAAAAACTAGAGGCACTATGCGCCCCTTCAGAGAGCAGATACCACTCTGTTCGAGCTACTGATAGCCATGGGAAACGCTAGACACCCAAAGCTTTATGTGAAATCTGCCAGTAGGCCATTATATCAAACTTGTATAGGTATTTCTGGCCTATGGCCTGCCAGCTTGTGACTTCTGTTGGAGGATGACACATTTTAATTTAGTGGATGTTTCAGAGCACTTGCTAACTGCAGCTCATGACACCTGCTTGTGGGGAAGCAGAGATGGCGTGGACCCTGCTCTTCCATTATCTAGTGAGGAGACAGCGTGGGCCAACTACCATAGAAGACAGAGGGACATAAATGCTAAAAGGACATACAAATTCCAGGCTTCTAGAATGCAGAAGAATGAGCTGTTGGTTTTAGCTGGAGAGAGAACTGTCAGAAGACTTTATAAAGGTGACATTTGTCCTGGGCTTTGAAGGATTTCAGTGGGGAGGACAGGAATGGAGGAATAACTAATTACTCAACAATACCCCAAATCTTCCTTTATACTATGACACGTAACGTTCAAAATCAAAACAAATGGTGGCACAATGTGTAACTTTTTTAGGCTCAGAAAGCTTTGTTTTGACATGGTAACAGCACCAACCCAGGTAGAATCCTTCCATAAAAAGAGATGATTAATTAGCAAATGACATCGCCTAGTAATTTGCTGATTGCTATTAATGAAAAGAGTAACAGTTAACACTTGCATTGCTTTATGGCTTACCTGTAGCTTTCACTCCCCTTTCCTCATTCAGGGATGTGATTTAGCCAAGTCTCTCTCTAGCCAAAATGAAGAGAGCAGCACCCAACTTATTGGAGTTATTTGTGGCCAGAGCACCCTGCCCTCTGGTTATGTTACAGGAAACAGTGTGCCACAAAGGGCTTACCTCCTTGTAATCAGTCCCCTGGGCTAATTCTTGCCAGGCATGGTGGAGAGCAGGAATTTTTCATGGTTCTCTGGAGTCTTTTCTGCAGGATAAAGGCTTATACATACATTCATGGTGGTGGTTGTAAGACCTCATCAAGTAAGGAAAGTTCAGGGGACCCCTGGGCCCAAAGTGCCTGCTTCTGTGTTTTATCGTGAAAGCAGATCCAGGTTGGTTAAAAAAAAAGGATTTTAAGACAGGTCAGCTCAAAATGTTCCTGGTGGTTCCCAATCTACCAAAGTGATCCAGGTGGCCCCAATGATACGAGGTACACAACGAAAATATGACCGCTGTAAAGTCACATCTTTTCAGAGAATGTGAGCAGACATGGTGTTTCTAGGTAGCAACATTCAGTCACATGTGAAATCAGGCCTCGTTACCTTCAATCCCAACTCCATAGCTCAGTGGTTCTTAAACATTTCTGTGCCCAAGAATCACCGAGGCATCATAATCAATGCAACTTCCTGAGACCTACCCCAAAGATATTGACCCAGAAGGTCTAAAGTGGGGCCCAAGAATACAAATTTTTAATGGCAATTCCAGATGATTCCAGATGACAATTCATGGACTTGTCTTTGGGAACCATTGGTAAGGATCACCTATTTCCTCACCTCACCTCCTACTACCAGACCTTATTCAGCATCGTCAACAAGTAGAATGAAGAAAGGTGCTGATGGTCTATCAGGAGAGTGTAGGGGGCATGGGTTCTTGTGCTTGGGGCTTTCCATTTCATGACTGCCTGAGATGTAAATTTCTGGTGTTATTTTTAAATAAAGTGATTTATGTACGTAATTACAGAGATTAAACCAACAGGATTGGAAAAGATGACCTCCATCAAACAATTTTAAACTTTTGTCTCGTTACTAGGCTATGATATTTATAGGTGACAGTTTACATTTTAAAATAAATCCTCTGATTATGTTAGAAGTCTCACAGTTTTACTAAATTGTATTTTCTGTGTTGAATGTGCTAATACCTTAAATGCAAAATTTTAATCTGTATCAGCTTTTGGAATATTTATCTTGGCATTTATTTTTACTTTAAAATACACTGAGAGCTCCCAAATCATAGAAGTGAACTGCACATCTCTCATTGTTGAGAAGTCATCTCAAGAGATCAGAGAATAAATGATAAACTTCCAAAAGTGTTGATTGGTGCAATTTTAAATATGCACCACAAAGCTCGAGTCATTTATTTGGTCTCGGAGTCTCCTGTTTAGCTTGGCTGAGTTCCTTCCCAATTGTGCCATAGTACAATAGGAGGGGGGAAATAACTTTTCACTTTCAAAAACTGAACCAGAAGAAAGGCCTTCCTCTAGTGCTCATTAAGCTGAGCTGTCCCTAAACAGATTGTAATAAAACATTCATTCACTGTTAGAAGGTCTGGAGCACGCACCATTGACTTACTCTTACTGAATATTTACCATCAATTTATGCTCTCTGTCCTTCCCTCTCTTTCTCTCTCCTCTCTCTCTGTCTCTCTCTTTCACACACACACACACACACACACACACACACACACACACACACACACACACACACGACAACCAGGTCTTGAGTGGATATAACGGACACATCAGTGGAAGAAACCATTCCCGGCTCCTGATTTCATGACTTCCCGAATGCTGCTGGGGAATCCATCGCACTGTTTCCTTAGCAAATTCCACAGAGGGTGGCCCATGTGGATATTTAGCGGAGCTATACAGTTAATGGGCTGCTAGGCAATTTTGTCAAATTAATTGTTTTCTGGTGACTTATCTGTAATACTGAGGGAGCTACACAATGTTATCTGTTTGTAAATAATTGGAAATCCTTCTTGAGCTTGCAGGGGGAATGCTTTATGGCTAAATGGAGTTGATTCCTCTGGTGGGTCAGTTTTCTTACATAAATCTCCTTTGCTGACCTCAAACCAATATCTATCTTTTCTCATCCATTTTTCTCCCTGAAGGAGAAAACAAACAAATAAACAAAACCAGACTTGTTAGAATACAATAGTTTGTTAAGAGAGAGCTTGATTAGTTGGTGATTACTGTTGTTTTAATTAAATAGGCTACAAAGATGGAGCCCGTGGGAAGTTATCTACCTTCCTACGAAATAAACGGAAAGGGAGAGATTAGCACCGGGCTGCTACAAGGGGAGAGGGATGTTTGTTTTGTAGTTTGGTGGGTGCTGTTTTCCAGGATTATACTCCATCTGGAGACCAAGGACATTATTAGGACAATTTTTAAGCATGTAATTCCTCATGGTCAATTAAAATTACAATACATTTGTGCTGTGTTTTGCAATTTACAGAACGCTTTGATATAGGGAACTTTTCCTTTCTCAATACCGAACTGGGTGGCCTTTAACCCATCCATGGCAGTTACATCAAATAACAGTCCCTACTTGAAATCTTAAAGTTCTTTTAAATGTTTCAACAGAGAATAGTAAGCTTGAAAAATATTTTAAATTTTTAATTAAAATGCTCTCTCTATTAGTGTACATTTTCCACTCTACGATTTTAAAAAAACACACATCTGCACCCTGAAAACTGTATCTGGCTATGTTCTGGGCGCAGCCAGTGGAGACAGAAACAAAGCCAACCTTTCAGCAGCCCGCTGCTTCCGCGTGACTCTGGGCAGCAGGCAGTTGGGATGTGTGGAGACGGTGGTCATTTTCAATCAGGAAAAAGGGGGTTGGTATGAAACACTCAGCCCATTAACCATCAAATGGACTTGACTCACAGTGTTAAATGACAGCTAGAAGAGGAGCCTCCTGTGAAGGTTCCAGACTGCGTGTGCGTGCGTGTGTGTGTGTGTGTGCGTGTGCGTGTGTGTGTGAGACAGCTGCTTCCCCAGGGATGGACGACTCCAGCATCCCAGGCTGTCTGTGGGGGGAGTGAAACAAAACAGGTCCCCTGGTTTCTCCTGCCTTGAAGAAAAAGCCTGGGACCCCAATCAGGAGTTCATTTATCATGAAGGAGAATATTTTAGAGAAAAATGAGGATTAATAAAAGGCCTGCTAAATTTTTAAAATAAGACAGAAGAAGTAAATAAGCTCAAATTGGGGTCACAAAAGGAGAAACCAGACCTAGAAATAAGGGTATTTTGCTGACATCACCAAAGAATTAAATGCTCCTCTTTCGGAGAAAATCAGCTTTAAAAATCACAGTGTCAAGAACTCATCGAATCCGTTTTCCAGAACCGTCCTCCCATGTCTCTCTGCCCCTTTCTGGTACCAGAGGCTGGCAGTCAACCCGAGGCAGGCAGTCATGGCAGCAGACACGTTCCAGATGGAAAGATCGTTTTGTTCCTAGACACTGTAACAAAGGACATGGCAGCTGGGGAGCAACCCTCCTGCTGGGAGCAGGTGTCTTCCCTTTGACAAGACTGCATTTTGTACAGAAGAGCTTGAAGTGGACTGTAACTGGTAGCAGGTCAAACAAGGTGCAGTTTTTGAGAAAGCCCCGGCTAATCGGCTCAAGGTGAGGAGCAGTGACATGGGCAATGAATTACCTGGTTACTAATGTCACAATAGTCCAGCCATCCATTCTGCTTGGAGCGTGCAGTGTTCCCGCTCCCTACTGCCAGGCTGAGGTCCTAGCCGCTGAATGGCTCGGTGGAAACTGTTGGTTGGGAGGACAGTAAATTCAAAGGCACACAGATAAAAAAAATAAACTAGATTCTGGAAAACAATTTCATAGTGTGAGCTAAGAATTCCTTCAGTGAAATATACCACACTTCTAAACGGTGAATTTCTTATCTTTGAATTAATGTCTTCTGCAAACAATTCAACACAATCAAAAATGTTTAGGATAACTCCCCAAACACCCAACAGGAGTAGAATGCTTAAATAAATTGTGATTGGTTGCACCGTAGATGAACAATTACAAATGCATGCAACATTGTGCTTTATTCTCACAAGCCAAAGATTAAGCAAGAGATGTAAGACCCTAAAAAAAAGTAAATACAGCATCATTCCACTTATAAGTACACAACAGGGTTGTATGTGTAGCGTATATGGTTAGAAGGCAGGAGAATGGTTATTGGAGATTGTGGAGAGGCTGGGGCTTGTCGGCGACTGAAAGGGGGTCTGAGGGGATGCTAGTATTGTGCTGTTTCCATGAACACATTCAGTTTGTGACGATTCATCAAACCACACAGTATCCAGGTATGTACTTTCATCAAACCAAATGATATATGCACTTTCCCATATGTATATTTTACCTTAATTCAAAGCTAAAACTTTAAATCCTCTTATTATATAAGAGGTTCTGATAAGATCTGATTTATACATTAAAAATATAGGATAACAGTCTACTGAACTGCTGTAGAAAAATAAATTAGGCTTCAATTTTATTCTTGATATCTGATAGCTGTGTCTATGGCTTAGAGACTCCAGGATCATGAACAGACTTGAGACATGAGGCATCCGGAGCAAGCGATGAGTGTCACGTGGGGAACATCAAGCGCATGTTTTCAATTCCTTTCCCAAGAAAATTCTAACCATGACCTATCTTTGGTTAACCTTAAATTGGAAGCGCACTCTACTTCCATCTCATGTTGAATGTAAGATTGTGTCTGGTATGTAAAACTAAATTATTTGAACGAAGTACGCATGTGAGCTTTGGCGACAAGTTTAAATTGAAACTTTTCTCCCCCTAGATTCTTCTACTTCCTCTGTGACGGATATTCACATAGCAGACCCTCCTTCCACTCAGTACGTTGAAAGTTGCTGCTATAGCTCGGTTCTTATTAAGCAGTGAATTGTATGGCAGGACATGGGCCATAATGGACTGAAATAAGTACTGGGAACGTGGGCACCCAATTCCAGCCTGTCCCCTTTCTCACTCTGGAACCTTAGGTGAGTCACTTCCTGCCTCAGAGGCCTCAGTGTCTTCATCTGTAGAATGAGCTGGTTGAAACGGAAAAGCTCTTAAAGATTCATGAACCGACACAAATAAATGACAAAGGTCTGACAAAGCTAGATATGATGCAGTACAAACACTCCACCAGAGGCATTGTTCAGATTCGTTCACTAAGTGATTTATAAGCAGTGAGGGCAAGAAAGCCCCTATGATTGATCGAATTACGGCAAAGGGTTTTCTCACCTATTCTACATGAGAATTATTTCAAATTGCCTTGGGTTGGCAGTGGAAGGTTCAGAGGTTCTGACGAGATTTTTCTTGGACTTCGCTCTGTGGCCATTATCATTGCTGTCCTCAGTTAAAGCACGGCTGTTCTAATTAAGAGAAAAAAAATGCCCCCTTCCCCTACCCCAGAATGGAATATGTCACACCAGAGCGACATTTGTCCTTGCAAGTCAAGGAAGGGAGTCTTAACCTTGTAATTATAGTAAATCCACCGCAACAGCTTGTAACTGGGATTATAATATTGGGCTGGACCACATTTCCATTCCCTAGAGGAGAAATGGTTTATGAAGAACTGGCATGTTTGAAGTTAAGGGAATGCTCTCACCCTGAGTAGATATTGAACCGAGCAATGCTATTGTCACAAAGGGGCCATTTTCAACACTGTAAATTTTTCTTATTTCTTCTAAGATTAGAGTTGGTATAAGGTACAAGTCTATCAGAGGAGAGAACTTAAGTTCTTCTGGGCAAATAATTCAGGCCCAACACGAAAAATCACAAGGTTTGGGATGTGAGAAGAGCTGCCGTGTCAAATTGGTTCAATCCTATTTCCACCTGTCAACTTTGACAACTGACTGCTGCTTGTCACCTATTCATGGAGAACTGAAAACAGACAAATAAAAACAGACTTTCAGGATTAACTTTCTCCAGCCGGGGTATATTAATGAGAAAAGTTACCTTTGAACACGCTAGAATTTAATTCTTGGAGGCATTCCATAGTATCCCACTCAGCCTGTTTATTACAGTTTTAGAAATGTGAGGGTGACTGGCTCTGATGCTTCTCAGGGTGGTAGTGTGTCCATGAGATTTGCCTCCTCACTTCCCCGAAGTTGTCTTCTCAGGATCAGAACTATCTCCAGAAGAACTGCCTGTGAGACCCTTGGAATCATGTCTGCTGCAGAACCTCATAGAATCTCCTTAATGCATCTTCTCTGACAGGTGAAGGGAAAGCAACTGAAAATATAGCTTTGACTGGGCTGGGTGGTTGTTATTTTACAACTTTTGTCTGGTTATGAAACGAACAAAGCATAAAAAGGGAAAGGAGTTTTACCTTGTCCATGTTACAATAGCTCATTAGTTTGGAGGGGAGGGGAAAGGCTGTTATTGGCTTGTAGCTGGATGAGGTACGTCAGTTCTCTCATTTATATACTATAGACCTTGTGTGCAAAAGATGATGACGACATTGTACTTGAGATCAGAATTTCTTTTCAATGGGTGTTACTCCCAAATCAGTTAGTTTCCCACTTAAAGTGTCAGTACAAATGTTTAAAATTTGGGGTGGTAATTTCAGCTTTACATCTATATATGCCTTATTCATTCAAGGATTTTCATTCTCATTAAATGAACTCTCTTCGTAAATAATTTCTATATTTGATTCTTACACAATTTCACTCCAGCTCTACTTATAGTATAGCTAGACTCTCTTGCACTGTTAACAGATTTGTAATTTTTAAATGCAAAAGTAGATACTGTCTGGCCATTAGAACATATTCTTTCTTTATAATAATCTTCAAAAATGAGTTATACATGTGAGCATTGCAATCTGAATTAATTTCATCTTATCTAGTTTCATCTGAACTGATTTTAGATAGAGGCTCCAAAGATACTCCATGTATTATAGAATCCATCTGATTCTAAAATAAACGGTGCAAATTGTATATCACTGAAATGGTAGCATATGCGTGTATGTGTTGGGAAGGAGGTGGTGTAACTGATACCTTATATTTGGTTGGAAGGAAAAAAACTTTCAATTAAGGAAAAGCAAACAGCATTTGAGTGCTGTAAGTATGCACATACTCAGAGGACTGTAGGTGCCACTGGGGACTACCCATCATTAAAATATTGAAATACTTCTTCAGTACCAATTGAAAAACAGCCTCTCTCCCCAGCCTTAAAGTAGCTTCCCCAGCACTTCCTTAAGGGTCCCAGAACCCCCTCTTGATCCAGCAGTTAAAGGGATTTAACTGACACAGCAAGGGGAGCCGCTGCCACCTAATCAGCCCACGTGATTGAATCAGAGATAAGCTCTGGCCAGCAGAATGTATGACTGTGCTATCAAGTAATGGCATAGGCCTTGAGCCAGCATCCTGGCTCCTCTAATTACTAGCTGGGTGTCCTTGGGCAACTCATTTAAACTTTCTGTGCCTCAGTTTCCTTATCTGTAAAATGAGGAAAATAATAGTATCTACCTCATGAAATTGTTCATACAATTAAATTGTGCTTAGGACAGAACCTTTATAAGTGTCGGAGATGACAACGACGATAACATTGATGAAAACAATGGCAGATCTGAACATGAGCAAGACCACCTGGCCATGAGGCGAATCTCTGATGAAGCAGGTGTTTGCCGCTGAATGGTGAGAAACTAGCCTCCTCATGTCCTCTCCTCAGGAATTATGATTACTAATTTGCACAGCGACGATGTGTCCTTTGAGTTTGGGGACTATTTCAAGCAGTGTCAAGCTACCATTCAAATTCTCCTTGTGGCCAAGTGACTATACCACAGGGGTTGCAGTGAACCCCCGTAAAAAGTTATTCTGGGTTTGGGTTCTCCATGCTGCCTCAAAGAACACAAATGATACAGCTAGGTGAAGGAGAGCTCTGATCGGTGAATCATGTGTCTATGCAAAATGCTTGTTATAGGCAGAACATAGATTCCTAGAGCTGTGGCCTCAGACTTTAGAATAACATCTGCTGGTCTCCTAGAGTCACCCAGACTCTCTGCACACCAGGATAGTGTCGCATTGTTGGTCTGGGCAAGGTCCAGAGCCAGTCTAAGATTAAAAAATGAAGAAAGAAGAGAGGAAGAATGAAAAGGATGAGATTATGCACCTGTGACTCTAGAGCAACTTCTTCCCCACAGAGCATGCGTGTCCTGGATGGATTTAAAGTGATGCTGCCAATATTATTACTGGTTTAAAAGGAAAGTAGACCATAAAGCCATTTGAGATTAAGGCAGGGAATACTGTCTATAGGTTAGGAGCAGGGGGCATGCTACAGGGACCAAAGTTTTGCCACCCTGAAGCTACCTTTTTGGGATAGTGATTTTAAGCTGTTTATTAAGAAACAAGGCTCAGAAAGAACCTTTGACTCTCCCCCCTTTCCTCCCTGAAAGACTCAGACAGAAACCTACTTCAGGAAGGAGATCTTAGGATGCCACCTTAGCCTAGTTTGAGTCAAGTATGGTAAACAAGAGGGCTTGAGGCAGGTGCCCGTTAGCTAGACACCCACTGTGTCCCATTGTTTCTGGGTTTCCCAGCAAGGATTTTCCTGCCATGTGTGTTCTGTAATTCTTCAACTCCCTTCTGAAATCTAATACCCTATTCCACCAGCCATCCACCCCCTTTCTCCTTCGTCCAAAATGTCTTATATACCCACTGTGGCCTTACTGTCTGGACTTTTCATGTCTATGTGAATTCCCCATGCTCATGTATTAAACTTTGGTTTTCTCCTGTTAATCCATCTCTGCTAATTTGATTATTAGTCCAACCAGAAGAATTCAGAAGGTAGGAGGAAAATTATTAATTTATTTTTTAGCCCTCACAATGCAGAAGTGTGGATGAAAGGAAGTGCATCTGATGGGCTGACCCAGGCCTGCCCTCTGTTTCCCTCCCAGTCTCTACTGCCCCTCCCCCACACCCCATTTTCCTTCTCTGTACCACTAGGAGACAGAAGCCAAAAATGAAGTAACAGGGCATGGCCTTGTTAGGGTGGCGAGCGAGCCTCCCCAGACTGTGCCACCCTGGCATGCAAATTATTTCAAACTGAAAACCGTCAAAGCCCAACCAACTCACGAAGAGTTTACCTCCCCTTCACCTCCCTAAAAAGAGTCAGACAGAAAAACCTGCTTCAGGAAGGGACTCTTGGCACATATTCACCTGGGCCCATATGAATTAAGTGTGGCAGGCAGGGAGGATCCAAGCAAAAGGCTGTTCCCTATGTTAAAGTAGCTAGTTAGTATTAACACTGAAGGGAGCAAATGGAATCAGGCACTGAGCCTAATAAACCAGGGAGCTGAACTGGATATTAAGGCTCATTCACTAGAAAGCACTAGATCTTGCCACTGCACTTCAACTTCTCCCGCAGGTGTGCCTTTGAAGTTCCTTTCTAGCAACGCTGCAAGAACCCAGTCACACCCACAACACCTAGGTCGCCCTCCGTGTCCCATTGCTTCTGGGTGGCCCTGTGAGACTTTGTTTACCAAATGTTTGCTCTCCCTCATCTACCTGTGAATTTCTTACCCCACCTTCCCTTAGTCCAAAATGACTTATAGACCTCATTTTGCCTCACTACCTTTGGAATTTGCATGCTTATGTGAATTCCCTGTGCACACGTGTTAAGATTGTATTTCCCCCTGTCAGTTAACCTGCTGTATGTCATATGAATTACTGGACCAGCCAGAACTAAAGGGGTAAGGGGAAAGTTTCCCTGGCCGCAGGAACCCCGATAACCACGACTGGAGTGCAGCAAAGGGCACTACCCGTGGGATCCGAGACTGTTGAAGAAACCGGTTGCCCCACGACTACTTTGATGCCCCTGGTCCCTTCCCTCTACTGTATCAAGTAGGTTCGCAGAAGAAGTCAGGAACTTTAACTCAAAGACGTCCACAAAATCCAAAAACTGGACTCGGACTATTGTGGAAAAATCAAAGTACATTTTATGACTTATGCCACCACAGAGAGCTAGATAGGGAAAACCCCCATAGAGAATAAATAAAAGTCCAGCGTGTGTCATAGACATCTACCTAACTGCATTCCCTCCTCTAATCACAGCCCTCAAATGCAGTAAGATTATATCTGGAAGATGGAAAACAGTGGCCTCAGCGCACTCGGAATCTTAATAGCACTTTTTTCCTTTACTGCACTTCGAGCTGCACAAGAGATTCTTTGCCAAATAGTGGGGGAGCCCATGACTTTACCATTTATCTTGTTTATTATTATTATTTTTAAAAATTTCTTAAACCACAGCACTACAGAGAGAAAATGTTTGCTTTTGGTGTCAACAAGAATTATATTTACTAAATAGCCAAAAAGTATAAGCTCAAATGAAAGAAAAAATGCAGGTGCACTGGAGGAATTCTGATCAAGAGAACCACACAACTTTCCTTATTTTTCAGAGCAGAGTAAGAGTCTTATTTTCCTAAATTCCCAAATATGTCAGGGTCAGGGAGCCCACCTCACCTCTGATTTGTGCAGAAAATGCTGATGGGGACAGAGCACTGTGGATGGGGAAGGGAATATGGTTCGCAAACTTCCTTGAATTCGATGTGCAGTCTTGAAAACCTCAAACAGATTTCTGGATGTTAGTCACCAAGCTCAGAGCTGTGAAATGCTGTCGATCCTTACCCCTAACTGTTTTATCCACTGGCGTCTTTGCTTCATCAAGGGGCTAAAGAATGAGGCAAAGCTGTCAAGAAGACATAAAGATTACCCCCAATTGCTGACAGCAGCTGGTAGCTAATGGCAAGTGTTTTTAAAGGAGCTTTATTGTTCCAGGTTGAGGCACTAACATGTCGCCTTGGGGGGGTTCCTGGCTTTATTTATTTATTTTCTATTTTAAAAAGTCACTTTGTAAAATGACAGTGTGACATGCATTGTAATTTTTTGCCTGCACTGAGTTCCCATGTCATATTCGTCTCCTGTTTTCCTGATGTGAGAGTGACATTTGGGAGCCACCAAAAGCGAGGTTGCAGTATTTTAAGCCTTGAGGATTAATAAGGAAAGCATCGATCCTTCCAAATCAGAGCGAGGAACTGCTCCCCATTTCCTGAGCGATTACAGGACCTTTGAAATCAAAGTAAATGTAGCCTGTTTCCATACTCGAGGTGGGTTTTCCACCGCTCAATGTAAACAGCCCCAAACCTATTTGTTCCAGCTACAAACTGTTTAGTAACCTTAGAAGAAAAAGCTTCTTAGCACTTTTATTTCTCTAACAAAGCAACTTTAGTCACTGCAGATTTATCTGATTTCTGGGTGATTATCTTTTTGTTTGATTTCTAAATCCCACGCATTTTGTTGGACTCCAGCAAGTGGTGACTAAAGCACAGGGCACTTGATTAAATGCAGACAAAAGAAAGCTGAAAACAGAGAGTCTGAGACCCTTTTTTTTTTTTTTTTACATGTTTTCTCCCCATCAGAGTACATCCCCGTTAATAATAGCGGAGGATCATAGCAGGTGAGACACTAACTTCCTCCCCACCCCCACCCCACCCCTTGCTCTAGTCCAGGGACCTGGGGAGTGTCAGACTCAGCATCAACACCAGGGGAAAGTTAGGGGACAGCAGGGTAGTAAGAAAGTGCTGAATTTTCTGAATCTCTATAAAAATCTGAAACATACTGCTGGGCTCTAGAATATTCCTTCTCCATTCCCCCTTCCCACAACCCTCTCCCTCCGACTAATGAAGACGTGTCTTCGTGTCTTAGTAAAACTGGCTGCAGTAGAGTTGTGATCACGGGCACCCTGGGATTGGACTTGCAACTAGTCTTCCTCAGTTGTTCTTAGACTGGTTGGAGGGAGGAGTAGGAGGAAGGATGGGTAACTGTTGCTCTTGGGCATTTTCCTACTTTGACATGGATTTTCAGAGCATGGTCGTCCTAGGGAGGAAATTCTGGAGCAGTCCTAGTTCTCATGGGGACACTGCTCTGCTGCACTGGAGTTCAGGCAGCCCCAGGCCCTGCCCAGGGCAGCCTCACTGCTGGAAGCCTGAGATCTTTGGCCACCAGCTGTTTCCAATTTTAAATGAAAATAACAAACAAGCAAACAAAACAAAATAAGAGATCAGGTTCTTTATCTGGCAGTCATCTGCTGCCCAGAACTGTGTATTCTCTCGGGAAAAGTTGGAGAAATTCTCCCACCGATTTTTAATTGCAAAACGAGCAGCTCAGGCTCTGAGATTCCTCTATTACCACGGGGCAAAGGTGCCCAATAAACACATTTGCTGCATCCCTCCTTCCTCCCTGCAGAGTCAAGCATCTTGGGCAGTGTTTGTACCTTGAGGCAAAAGGGAAAAAAGGAGAATTTTGTACTTTTGATGAAGGCAAGAGCCCCATTACTAATTAAACCTCAGCAGCTTGAACACCGAGTCATCAGTTAGTGGGTACCTCCGGCAGCCCTTGAAGGTTCTGTTGAAATGGGTAATGGAGTTTTTGCAACTCAGAATTCCAGAAATAGCCTGATGTCACAGCCTACAGCTTCTTCATTTCACATCCATCATCTCTTCCCCCACCGAAAAGTTAGATCTCTCAATCTTTTCTACCCCTGGCCTTCAGATCTTACAAAGACCAGTTGAGTGGTGATTAAACCAAAGATCCTTAAAGGTTGCTATTGTATCAATTAAGATGACTTGAGCTGTTACAGAACATCCTTAAATATAACAGAAAACCTTATCTCACCCAGCTTAAACAGTAAGGAGAATTACAACATATAGAACAAGAAATCCTAGCATAAGTTGGCTCTGGGGTGGCTCCATAAAACAACTCAAGGGCACCGGGGCCTTGGTTCACTCTTCTTTCCATATGCCAACCTCAGCATATTGGCCTTGTCCTAGGCAAGCTGCCCTCAAACGTGCAAAGATGACTCCCAAAACTACAAACATCCTTGGCAAACAGCAATGTGCAGACAAATGAGAAGGTTGTTTATTTTCATTTGTCTTTTTTATAAAGAAGGATTCTTTTGTTATAAAACTCCCACCAGATCTCCTTTTGATTCTCATTGGCTGGGTCTCATGCCCACCCCCAGACTCACTGACTGGTTAGGAAAATAGGACTGAGGTGGTTGACTAAGATGAATCAGGATTTTCACCAGAGCCACAAGGGGAAAAGGTAGCAACCTGAATGAAATCAGAGATTTGTGAGCAGAGAAGAGCAAATGGCTGTTGGTATATAACTAACATAACTGGCCCAGCTCCAAAATCCAAATAACCTCCTGAATGCCATTGATCCAGTGTTCCATGGAATCTCTTAGGAGTAAAGACCTGTAGGCCAAGGATAGGAATAAAAGTAAAAAATGCTACTTATTCATATTATCTGGCTCCAGAGCTCAAAAGCTCAAGATTTAAGACTATGTAGGGATGATCAAGACTAGAACAAAAATAACATGCATATTCTTTATTTCTCTAGGCTTATTTTTTCCCCCCACACTAAACCCTTTGGGGTTTCAGAGACATTATTTTGGTGAAAGTATCTTATTTTCAAGATTTTTTTTCTTCAAATTTTTTAGAAAAGCAGTATGTTCCCCACCCCCCCATCTCCAGCCCCTGAATAACTCTGGTTATTGGATGGATGGGAGCCTCCATGTTATTCTAAGCTAGGAATTGTGAATCTTGCCCAGCAGAGGGATTTTCTATACCATTAAGGTTCGCAGAGTGTGCATCTACCTTTCCTCTAGGTGTCACCTTTCCCTGAACCAACAATTCACGACAGGGCACAGTGCTGACCCAGCCACAGACTTTTCTCATAGTGATTGGAGACAAAACAAATCTCAATACATAGAGAATATATCCTCCATATTTATATTTAAGAATGTTATAGTCTCAAAATAAATATCAAGATACATAGAGATGGGAGACTCATCTCATAGTGATGGGAGCTGGAGAGCTGATCAATACCAGCCTATTCAATAAACAAATCCCATAGCTTATATATTCCACTGCTTGGGTAATTTTTCTTGACTACCAAGGCCATAAAGAAGGATTTCTTGCATCTGTCTCACCAAACAATAATTATATTCTCTACTGAACAACATAGTTTTAGAAATAATTTATACAAATAGTGAATCATGCCCAGCCAGTGTGGGTCAGTTGGTTGCACCAGGAGCTTGCTGGTTCGATTCTTGGTCAGGGCACATGCCCGGGTTGCCTCCTCGATCCCCAGTAGAGGGCGTGCAGGAGGCAGTTGATCCATGTTTCTCTCTCATCAGTGTTTCTGTCTCTCTCTCCCTTTCCCTTCCTCTCTCGGAAATCAATAAAAAATATATTTTTAAAAAAAGAAATAGTGAATCATACTGTGATGGTAAATTTTATGTATCAACTTGACTATTATAAGAGATGCCCAGAAAACAAACAAAACATTATTTCCAAGTGTGTCTGTGAGGGTGTTTCTAGAAGAGACTAGCATTTGAATTGGTAGGCAGAGTAAAAATAAATAAATAAATAAATAAATAAATAAATAAATGCCTCCCCATGTGGATGTGGGCAGCAGCCAATCTGGCATTCATTTTCTCCTGTCCTGGGACAGGTTCTGGGCCTTCAGGCTGAATTACAGCACTAGCTCTCCTCGTTCTCCAGCTCACACACAGCAGATCATGGGACTTCTTGGCCTCCGTAAGCGTGTGAGCCAATTTCTGTGATAAATCTCCTCTTATACATCTATCTATAGCCTTTTGGTTCTGTTCCTCGGTAGAACTCTCACTAATACACACAAGTTATCCAATGTCTGTTGTTTGGCCAACTCATGTGTTCTATCAACTTGAATCATTTAGAACTTGCTGTATTTTATGAACTTTATAGGCTATGTTGCTGCAGGGCCAGGCAAGCCTGTAAAACTTGTGGTGGGAGGAGTTCTGGTCTTGGAAAGATAGCAGATAAAGATAATATGACAGTCCTCCAGCTATAAAGCCTTAGAAATGCTGCAGAAAAATAACAAAATGAAATGTTTAAATGTGCAATAAACTCAAGTAAGAAGAACATCAAGTTGCCTGAAATAAAGGTGAAATGAGATGGAAGCACATGGTGGATCAGGACTGCGGGAGTGGGGCTGTGTGGGGGCCTCCTAATACTCTGCAGGATGAGAGGCAAAGCTTTGAACCAAGTGAGCAGGGAGTAGGAATCCAGACCCTGAAATAAAGCTGAGAGTTTCCTGTCTGACAGTCTCTAACTGGTGACTGGTGAATTTTGTTCATTTATAATAATTCTGATCACTGATACAATTGACTTTGTTTTTTTCATAATATTTGTTCTAATTTACCATATATTTTCTATGCCTCTTTTTTCTTCTTAATTGCATTCTAATGATAATTTGTAGGGTCTGTAAACTAAAGGTGCTAGTAAAACAGTAAACACAATGACACGTAAAAAGACAGATGTTTGCTAAGATGCCAATTTACTAGACTGTGATTCTTTTATTTCCTTTTTCCTTTGTACTGGTTTGGAAGTTATATACTCAATCTCTAATTTTTTTAATGGTTACTCTTTGAACTTTAAATTGTATACGTATCTCAACAAAGTCTAAAGTTAATCAATTTTCTCCAGATTCACCTAAGTTCAATTCAGTGACAACAAAAACACCAGCAGGCTTTTCCTGGAACTCAACAAGTGAGCATTAACAACTGCGATTTGATTCTAAATATATATGGGAAATAGCAAAGCCCACGAATAGCCTAGATAATTTTGAAGATGAAGAAAAAAGAAGGAGAAAGAGGGAGGATTCACTTTCTTAGATAATAAGACTATAAAGCTAAAGTAAAAAATGTGCCTAGTGACAGACGAACAGAGTGGAACAGAGAGCCCAGAAATAATCTCTCCCTCCCCTTTTCCTCTCCCTCGTTTCCTCCCTTCCTCCCTCATTAACACGGGCCCACATGCACACACGATATTGGAGTATGACAAATGTGGCATTTTAAGTCAATGAGGAAAGAATAGCCTATTTAATATATGATGCTAGGACAATTAGATATCTAAATAGATAATTTTATAGAATAAGGTGAAATTAAAATTTTAACTCATTCCATGATAACACACACACACAACATCAAATGAATTAAAGACTGAAATGTGAAAAAAGCAAAATCTAGCATTAAAAACACACACACAGAAGAATAATGAAATTGTAATAGGAGAGAATTTTTAAACTAAGATACAAAATACATGTTATAAAAGAAAACACTGAGAATTTAACAAAACTTAAAACCAATGTATGATAAAAAGCATTTTAAAAGTTGGGACTCATCTAAGACAATACAGATGGACCTTGAGGGCATAATGCTAAGTGAAGTGTCAGACAGAGGAAGACAATCACCATATGATCTCACTAATCTGTGAAACCTGAAAAAGTGGAACTCATAGTAATAGTGCAGAATGGTGGTTTGGCAGATGAGGGACTAGGTGGGGTGTTGGAGAGATGTCAGTCAAAGGGTACAAACTTCCAGTTATTAGAAGAGTAAATTCTGGAGATCTAATGTACAGCATGGTTGCTATAGTTAACAATACTGTGTTATATACTTGGAAGTTGCTAAGAGAGTAGATCTTAAATGTCCTCATCACATACACCAAAAAAATGGAAATTATATGAAGTGATGAATATGTTAACCAACAATATTGTAGTTATTATTTTAAAATATATGTGCATCAAACCACTGCATTGTACACCTTAAACTTACACAATGTATATGTTAATTATATCTCAATAAAGCTGAAAAACTGTTTTCAAAAGTTGGGGGAAATGCTTTTGATCAGGAGAAGACAATGCAGTCTCTTTATAGCAGACATAAAATTAATATCCAAAAGGGATCTGCCAAATGAGAAAAACCATAAGCCAATAAACACACAAAAACTGTGAAATGACAACTCACTGCAGAGGAAAAGGAATGACCAATAACATGACAATGTGCTCAACTTCACTAACACCCAGAGAAAGGCATATTGAACCAAACTAACGAAACACCAACTCACACCCATCACACTAGCAATAGTTGTCAGATGACACAGAGTTTGGGGGAAATGTGGAGTAATAAAAATACAGCAATGTTGAGAACAGCCTGTCAATAATTAGAAAGGTTCCGTGTGTGCCCCTCCCCCCGGAGGTCCTCCCTTGGAAAGTCCTGCGTTTGTGTAAGGAAGCACATAGAAGGACGTGCCTGCAGCACTGTGAGCAGAGGCAGCAAAGAACAAACACCACCAAAGTGGCCATTAGCAGGAGAAGAGAGAAGCGGAACACAGATTATTACTACAAAGCCGCACCATTACGGGAGTCACAACAAACTAGAGCTACATGTATTAGAAAACTGTGCTGTGTCCTAGGAAGACACCCAAGAGAAATGAAAACATCTGCCTACATAACACGCACATGCATGTTTAGAGCAGCATTGTTCCTAATAGCCAAAAGGTGGAAACAACCCATATATCCATCAACCAATGAATGGATAAACAAATTGTGGTATATCCACATAATGAACTATTGTAGCATGGACAAACCTTAAGAGCATTATGCTAAGTGAAAGTAGCCAGTCACAAAAGACCACCTAGTATATAATTCCACTGATATGAAATGTTCAGAATAGGCAAATCTATAGAGACAGAACCTAGATTAGCTGTTGCTAATGACTGGGGGCAGGGAGGATTGATGGAAGAACAGGGAGTGATAGCTAGAGGGTAGAGTGTTTCCTTTTGAAGTGATTAAATGTTATAAAATTGACTGTGGTTATGGTTGCATATATCTATGAATATACTAAAAACCATTAAACTGTACACATCAAATAGATGAATTATATCTTATAAGAATGTTTATCTCGAAGTTGTTTCAAAAAGACAAAGACTAGTATCACACTTAGGTAAGCAAGAAAACAAAAGTAGCTATTGTTTGGGGACATACACGCATACATAGTAAAATTTCAAAATACGCATTGGAGTAAAACAAATCAACTCCAAGGTAGAAGTTGCCATTGTAGCGAGAACAAGAGGAACAATGGGAGGGCACTTGAGTATTTCTTTGAAAAAAGGTATAGCTGAAGAAATACAGAAAAATGTTACTATAAGTTTATTCTTGATAATTCATACATAGATACTATTGCATTATTTTCTGGGTTCGAAATCTTTCACAACTGATTTATTAAAAGTTTAAAACAAAAAAAGTTCTTATAGCCTGTTAAATTCATTGGAACAAAAGTTTGACCTTCAAGAATGCAATAAAGTATTTTAATTCCTTGCTCTGATCTTGTAGACAATAAATCCATTCTCTATTTCCCCCTTGGACAATGTTTTATAATTGTAGAGGGTGGTCTCAAGTAGTAAGTATTTGAGTGTAACATGAGTTTTGCCTGAATCACACACATGTCAAATGACTGTGGTATTAATTTCAGCAACAGAGAACCCCAACATGGTGCCTTTTGTCAGTGTAACACAGATTTTTGCTACCCCTTGAGGAATCACGTGAATTGGATCATTCTGCTCCATGATAACATGATCGCGCATTGTAGCCTCGGCTTGTAAATGGATCACGTCGGATTGCTTTTCCAAAATGTAGATTAGTAGACGGCAGCAGTGGTAAGAGAAAAGTAGGCGTTAGGACATTTTTTGAAAATCAAAAAAGATCTGGGAGTCTCTTTACATTCAATCTGTCAAAACATGAACTCGTTGGTTATGAAAAATGTAAATGTTTTGTAGTCTAACTAAATCCAAGTCTGGAATGTGAAAGGCACATAAAAATCAGTATTGCTCTCTCCTCTCCGAAAGGACCTCTTTTACTGCGAACTGTAAAACAGACCGAGCTGCGCCAGCCCTTCGGGACGGCCTAGGAAACCGGCACCGGCGATGCTCCGAGGGTATCTCACCATGGCGAAGTGAATGACATAAAGCTGTTCTGTACAATAAAAGAAAGCTAATTGCAAAATGCACACCATCCTGGGATTATTTTTGTCGGGAAATAGAAGTCACTTTGTAGATAGAGTTTGGGGAAGTATTTATGGCCAGTCTCTGAAGGGCCTGAAATCACTAGAAGATGCTGGCAAAATCCACTGTGCTTACTGGCTTAGCTGACCATCATACCCAAGAGGAAGGATTTTTATGGAGAAAAGTCTTTTAAATATGTGACTGACTGCTAATAGATGGAGCCAATTACCCAAGAAATTAAAATGAATAGATGGCTAGTCATCTCTGCTTGGATTACTGTAATAGCCTGTTTGCAGACTTCCTCCGGCACAGGCAATGAGATGCCCTCTGAGGACAAATACCAAGTTCCTTGACAATTTATTTCGCTAGAAATTACCCTTGGTGGAGCCTTCTGCACCTCTGTAATCCACCAAGGTGGCAGTTTATAAGGAACTTCAGTGTACTCTGGATATGTCCCTCGAACCGGCCAGTAGAAAGTCTATTCTATTTTTCTTGAACCATTTTCAAAAGAAGTTTTTGAGTAATCGACTTGGCCATGAAATCAATCTGATGTGTACTTAAAACAGCCTTAGACATTGGATCAAGTGTGTTTGGAACTAACGTAAGTCACATAAACATTCCCTGATCAACGAATTAATAGAGCAGTCCCCAGAGCCTGAATAATTCGTTTCAGATGCAGTTCATAAAGGTACTGAGTCATTCATGCTTTTATGATCGACATCAAATTCGTACTGTGTCAGTGAAAAAGCTGAGGGGGATGGAAGTTTTTAATGTGTGTGGAAAGTTTCTGAAAAGGGTCTCCAGGTTGGCAGCTTGAGAAGTACAGTCTAATATCCTTGCAAAATAACTATTAGTTAAAATTGAGATATTCCGTAGACAGCCATTTCCCAAAATGTGTTCATTCTTACATAAGTCCCAAGAGGCGCGACTAAAATGGGAGGAGTATCAAAAGAGAGGGGCTCTGTGGTCAAGTATTTTCTGGAAACAGAATACTCTAGCCTCTTTTCAGAGAGTCCCAGGTGTGTGTCCATATATTAAGGACTCCGAGAACAAAGAAAATGAGCCCTAACTCAGCAACATCCACATATATTTGATCAATGAATCCTTTTTTGTTTGTTTGTTTTCCATTGATTGTTAGAGAGAGTGGAAGGGGAGGCAGAGAGAGAGAGAGAGAGAGACATCAATTGGTTGCCTCCCAAACTTGCCCCAGCCAGGGCCTGGGATTAAACCTGCAACGCAGGTCATTCCCTCTAGCCACACTGGCCAGGGCAATGAATCCTATTTTTGCCTAACAATTATTTATTGCACACAATACACATTTGAAAACACCAATAGAGACTAATCTATCTCTTAAAGATAAAAGTCTAAAAAGTTTGAACTAAGTACCCAAGTGCACATAAGTACTTAGTTGAAAAGTCAGGGGTCCTGGCTTCCAATCTGGCTACTTCCGAGGATGATCCAATTAGGATTATCTAAATGATACCCCCAAATTATGTGAATTTTTAAAAATAATAAAAAAATAGAGTAGCTTAGGAATTACCAAGAAACCTAAGAATATTTTATTTTATATATATTTTTTATATTTCAATTACTGTTGATGTACAATATTATACTAGTTTCAGGTGTACAACCCAGTGATTAAACATTTATATAACTTACAAAGTAATTACCCCAATAAACCCACTACTCATCTGACACCATACAGTTATTACAATATTATTGACTATATTCCCTATGCTATACTTTACATCCCCACAATTACTCGGTAACTATCAATTTGTGCTTCTTAACCCTTTCACCTCTAAGAAACCTAAGAATGTTGAAACATTGTCTTCTCTCTGGTTTAGGGATAGCTTCATAGTGGATAGGACTGCCAGGGAGAGAGAGATTCAACACTGTATAGCAGGTAATATAATCTCACTCTGATTTAAAGCAAAGGTCCCTCTACTCTCCTCTACTTCCTCACTATCTATATTAATACTGAAGCTCTTTGCCCAGCTCGCTATGGAAAAAAATTTTTTAGATCACAGAAGCAGTGATGGGACTGAGTTCTTGATAACCCAGGAAGTTTTCTTCTTTACATCATGCTTCCAGTTTTACATTAGTCCTCGTGGGAGACCCTCAGGAAAATCCCCGTCTATGCCCGAGACCCTCTGACTTCACCATGTAACCATTTTCCTTCCCGTCAGAAGCAGATGAAATAAATAGACTGTGACAATTGTCTATTGTTCTAAGCAAGTTACGCCATGATCTGTGTGCCTCTTTCCCAGAAGATGGACAGCAGAGTGCAATGAGGAATGAGAATGTGTAATGTCTGCAACTTCCTTGTTAAAAGTCCCTCTTTGTTTGGAAATTATGCTAGCTTGACTTTTTGTGCTCTATTAGATAATATAAGAATCTTGATCCCCAGTGTCCCTGATAAAATTAGACTCATGATTGGGTGTCACTATCTCACAAGTTTCTAACTTGAGGAAGCATAGAATAAGGGTCAGAATGTCTCTTCCATTGGAAATAAAGTTCTTCAGGCCTGTAGACACCCTACTACAGAGCCAGTCACCCCTCTTGTCATCTGTCCACACTCCACAAAGAGAGTCAAGTCCATCGGGAATCAGAAACATTCAGGGCCCTGGCTGGGTAGCTCAGTTGATTAGAGTGTCATCCTGATCTGCCAAGGTTGCTGGTTCGATCCCACAAGAATCAACCAATGAATGCATAAACAAGTAGAACAACAAATCAATGTTTCTCCCTCTCCCTCTCCCTTCCTATCACTCCCTAAAATCAATGTAAAAATAAATGAACGAACGAACAAAACATTCAGATACTTGAGGAACCCAGCTTCAGGCAGAGGGCCAGGAGTTACGTGGGTGATATCTGACTTTTCTTACCTTAGTTTCTGATAGCTTAATCTTCGATGGGGACCAAAGGTTGGTGAGGCCCTTTACATTTCTCTGAAATCTTAACCTGCACTCAAAAGGATGTCACCCCCAATTCATGTAATCTCTAAGTCGATAGGATTATACTTTTTCACAAAGATTAGTTATATATTCATGCTTCTGTTGTAACAAACTGCATTTTTTTTCCAGTGGGGAAAAGTCTGATTTGTGGCTATCTGCTAATATCAATCATCAATGCTTGTTTATCCTTTGCACTTACAAAAACTGCCTGCCTAGAACTCCAGAAGGAATCTAGGAAGGTGGAATAAAATAAACTATTGTGTTGATAGCATCTACCTTGTGTCCGCACGGTACTAGGTCTTCCTATATTATTACCAACCTTAGAAAAGTAGCCTTCATTGTCACTACTAGTACAGATGCTAAAACTAGGAATCAGAAAGGATCATTTAGGCTATACAGTCAGCAGTTATTGTCTCCCATTTTGAAGGAGAAGGAGGGGGAGAAGAAATAAGAGAAGAAATTAAAGAAACGGGGAGACTAAGATAGTCTAAACCCTTGCTCCTTGGGGTGCAGCACACATTGGCCTCACCCACATGCTTGTGAGAAATGCAGCCTTGGGCCGCTCGGATCCACAGGGTCAGAATCTGTTTTAACAAGACCCCAGGTGATTCGTGTGTACTTTAAAGCCTGAGAAGCAGTGTCTACCCAACTAGTACCTGACCCAGAGGGAAGGGAAGAGAGAGGAGGAAGACAGTCTCTGTAGGCAAGATGGGGGGGGGTAGTTGTATGAGAGGGCCGTTGGGTAAGTAGCATTTTAATACTTTTTTCTATGGCTTTTAAAATTAGGTAGGCTTTTAATGTTCTTCAGGAGAATGCACTATACTTTTGAAACTTTATTTTCAATTATTTGGATTTCTGGTCTAACCCTGGCCTCCCTCTGCACCATGAGTCTGCCCAACTTTCAAGTAGGTTGTCACTTAATCAAGCTTGCTGAGTTTAATTGAATTGAAAGACCAGATGAGATTTGCTGATTCTACAAGAGGGGATCTGGGCTTATGGTGCTCATGTCTTACCTCCTGTTCCTTCAGTTTATTAGGTGCGGGATATTTGGCCTTAATAAGCTTGATTTCACCTAGAAAACCACATGGGAGTCAAATTTGGGACAGCACATCGGGGTCCATGAACTGCCCAGGGTCTAGGAAGCCATGCCACCTAGCCCATCTTCCTGCTGCCGTGGGGTCCCATGGAGCCTTTTATTCAACGTGCAAGTCTGTGGACATGCAGCATTGACATCGCCTGGGAAGTTGTTCAAAATGCAGCATCCAAGCCTCTTCCTTAGGCTTACTGAATCAGAATATGCACCTTACTAAGGCACTCAAGCACTTCATGTGCACTCCAAAGTCTGACAACACTGTCTTAGTAGTTCTCACGTTATTTTTTATAGCTTCTTTCTTCAAATTGATCTCCCCCCTGTCTTAGTCTGTTCAAGCTGCTATAACAAAATGCCACAGACTGGGTGATTTAGGAACAACAGAAATTTATTTCTCATAGTTCTGGAGGCTGGAATTCTGAGATCAGGTTGCAGTATGGTTAGGGGAGGGCCCTCTCTTGGTTGCAGACTTCTTGTATCCTCACATAGTAAAAGGGGGAAGGGAGCTCTTTTATAAGCACTAATCCCTGCCTTCATGACCTAATCACCTCCCAAAGGCCCCACCTCCTAATACCATCCCCTTGGGAGTTAGGTTTCAACATATGAATTGAGGGAGGCATATTTAGACCATAGCACCTACCAAAGCTCTCCCTCACCCCAAACCTGTCCTAGGCACACACACAGGGACATGGTTAATTTTTTGCATATTTTCTACAAATATCTCCTAAGCCAGACCTCCCAAAGTGCATCAGGAAAGAGCGATTTTGAACAGATGTCAAATGCAATTTTTGGCATAGTAAGAGCAAAAACCCTGAATTATCTCCTCTAATGGTGCTGGGGGGCAGAGGGATGTTACCTTCTCTGGGTTTTGGTTACTTAATTATAAAGCCATTTATGCCATGGCTGGTCCAGCACATTGGACTGTAAGTTTTGAATCTAAATATAAAATATTTAACTAGTATTTAATTTGGACCTTTAGGGATTTTCATATATTCAATGTTTGCTTTGGTTTTAGTGATTCTGATGGCAGGGTCCCCTTTTTGTTGGCACTTGAAAAAATGACTGGCTTTACCATATGACCCGGCAATCCCAATCCTAGGCTTACACCCAAGAAAAATGAAAACATCCATCCACACAAAACCTTGTGCATGAACCTTCGTCGTGGAATTATTATTTATAACAGCACCCAAGTGGAACCACCCAAATATCCATCATCTGATGAACGGATAAATTAAATGTGGTATATCCATACAACGGAATGTTATTTAGCCATAAAAAGTAATACAAATTACTGATACATGCTACGACATGGATGAACCTCAAGAACATTATGCTAAGTAAAGTAAGCCAGAGACTAAGGGACAAATATTGTACAATTATGTGAAATATCTAGAGTAGGCAACTCCATAGAGACATAAAGTAGATTAGTGGCTGGTGGGGCTGGCAGGGAGGGAGGAGGACTGGACAGTGACTGCTAGTGGGTAAGAGATTTCTTTCAGAGCTGTTGAAAAATTGACTCCAGTGATAATTACACAACTCTGTCAATGAAAAAAAAAAACAACTGTTTACTTTAAAAGGATGAATTCTATATTATGTGAATAATGTCACAATAAAGTTGTTTTTAAAAATGATTGGCGCCCGGCAGAGCATGGCTCAGCGGTTGAACGTCGACCTAGGATCCAGGCGATCGAGGTTCGATTCCCGATCAGGGCACATGCCCGGGTTGCGGGCTCGGTCCCCAGTCGGAAGCGTGCAGGAGGCAGCCGATCGATGACAACTTCTCTCATCACTGATGTTTCTATCTCTCTCTCTCTCTCCCTCTCTCTGAAATTAATAAAGATATATTTTAAAAATAAATAAATAAAAAAGATAAAAATGACTGGCAATAAACAAAAGCACTCGACGCATGAGATGGAAGTCGGCTGGAAGGTTGTATGCAGCCCCTGCCCAGGACAGGGACATGGCGAAGTGCAGCCCGCATGGCCGTCAGCTCTCATCTCACAAGCTCCAGCGTGGGCAGCTGAACATGGAAGATGCTTCTCAGCCCCCCAGGTCCCAGGAATGGACGTGTTCTTGGTAACACCCTCCCCCCGACTGAGGCAGGTATTTCTGACATTGATCACGTTTTTTTCCCCTCCCACAAATGAACCTCACTTAGCTTTTCACTAAGTCACTTGCCAGAGTGCAGGTGTCTAATATGATAATAATAAAGAAGCTAACCATTATTGGAAATTTGCCATTAATTCTCCTCTGTTCTAAGTTTAACTTCAGCCCCTGTGAGGTTACTAGACCCCTGTGAAGAAGCTGCTCTGCCCAAGTGAATCACCTCTACATTGTGAAGCAGGTGCCATTGCAGATGGAAGACAGGTGCTATATAATATGTGGGTCCTAGTGCAAAATAAAAATACAGGGTCCCTTATTTATAAATAATTAAGAATTTCAAAAACAGTGCCAGCAGAGCACACACACAGACGTTCTGAGTGTGAGACCCTGTGGGGTTGCACAAGCTGCACACTGGAGCTGGCTCTGGGCAGGCAGGGAGATGAGAGTGAGAAGGTCCCATTCTTATGAGCTTGAAAATAAATTCATGACCTTTATTGGACATGCTGCTTCTTGTTAATCAAAGCTACTTCAAAATGGTATATTACTAGGAAAAGCTTAGAGGTAATAGTATGAAATATAATCTGATTTTGAAGGAACTCTCCTAGTATTTCATTAAAATAGTCATTTCAAGGGCTTTAATTTGATAATTATTTTATTTTACCTCCCAACATTATTGTCATGTTGAAAAAGACAAAATATTAGCATCCATATTACATATAGAAAGATTGTCACGTAAATCACTTTAGGGAGATATCAAAACGTAGGGGAGCACCAGGAGAGAGGCAGCATTTTGCATTTCTGCCATCTCTTTCTATAGTAAACAACTGCATCTATGATAGTCTTATGGGGAGACTGCATATTAATCTGTAATACTGGCATATGATGTATTAATAATAATGACAATAATAAATATGTGATCGAATGTTTACAAATACCAGGTACTGAGATAATCCCTTTTTACATTTTATAGTGTTTGATTTTTACTCCAAAACTCTTGCCCAAATTGATGGCTTGTACACTGAGAGATAAGTACTTCTCTGTGTCAAATTATGTGTGTGTGTGTGTGTGTGTGTGCCTGTGTGTGGGTGTTGGCAGAGTGCAAGCCTAAATTAGCTTCAGTTAGCAGTAATTTTAATGGAACTATTTTATGTATACAGTTCCCCAAAATACCAAAGTTGACCATTGATTATAATGTGAACCTAAAGTGACCTCCTGCTTCAGAGAGGCAGCCCAGCATGCTGGTGATGGATGTGAACTCGACGGTCAGAAAGCCTGCAAGGTCACAATGCTTGGACTTCAGTCTCAGCCATACTGCTCACTAGCTGTGTGACCTTGAGCAAGTCAATTACCCTCTCTGTGACCTGGTTTTCCTCCTTATAAAATGGAAATTACAATAGTTCTTACCATAGGGTTATTGTGAGGACCAAATGAATATATATCCAAAGTAGTGTATTAACTGTTGTTGTTACACAGAAAATCAGATCTTAACATCACAGGCTATCAGTTGAAATTTTCCTATGTACACAGCATGTCTTGATTTTTGGCTAAATTATATTTAAGTACAACGTATGATGGTTCTCTGAGAAGCAAGATAACCAACTCCTGAGGCAGAATGAGTGATGGGGAAATGATGGGGCTGCAAAGGCTGACTCCTGGGCCAGGAGAACAGATAAAGAGCAGTGCCAAGCTCTTCTAAACTGTATAAACCAGCGTCAATCTCACTCATGATTCCAGTGACAGCTGGCTTCTAATTGGGGCTCCCAATCAGGCCAGCAAAGAATATTGGCCCAAACTAAATCCAAAAAGCAGAGTACTAGGGAGACAGATAAGCATCCTGCAAAGCTGTCTCTGGGGAATAAGACCTGGCCCCAGGGCTACGGTCAGGGGTAAAACTTCTTATTCCATAGGAGAGGAAAGGTCATTGAGAGTGAGGCAGAGCCATAAAGCTCTGAGTCCAGGGACCTGGAAACAGAAGGACTCTAGTCATAGTGGGTCAGACAGCTGGGCAGGAGGTAAGCTGCAACTTGGAGGGATCTGATTCCGGTCCTACCCCAGAGGCACCAGTCAGTCTGGATCTGATTAGTGGAGAAAGAGCTATGTTAGGAATCCTGCAGGTGTGGCTGGGCCTGGTCTGCAATGGTGATGTAAATCTAGGTGGGCAACCCCTGGAGCAGAAAGAGAATATGGCTGTAGACAGCCTGTCAGTCTCCAACTGGACTGGCAAAGAACAGCACCAAGAGGGAGACTACAAGTGGGGGACACAGTGGTCCAGCTGTGAGACAATGGGGACCCAGAGGAGGCAGCTCCATCAGCCCAGCCTGTCCTGTGGCCTGTGCCCACCTGCCCTCTAGTTTCCAGGCAGATGCTTGTCACCCTGTGAGCCCTGTATGCTGTGGTGCCCTGCCCAAGAATGACCTGTCTCTTCTCCTCCACTAGGAACTGCACTTGCTCTCGAGGCCACCCCAAGGCTCCACTCTTTACATGCCCCTTCCTTGCTTTGCCCCCTCTATGAGGGAGCCCTGCTGGGTACCTGGCCGTGACTTAGAAAGGCTGCAGGTGAGGAAAGCGGTGGTGGCTCCACAGTTGATGCCAAATACTCTTGAGTTTGATCCTGGAAACTTCTTTTGTTCTCCCATAAAACCCAAAGCAGCCCTGGCCGGTTTGGCTCAGTGGTTAGAGTGTCGGTCTGCGGACCAAAGGGTCCTGAGTTCGATTCCCGGTCAAGGGCACGTACCTCGGTTGCAGGTTCGATCCCCTGCCCCGGTGGGGGGTTAGGGCTTGTGCAGGAGGGAACCAATCCATGTGTCTCTCTTACAGCCATGTTTCTCTCTCTCTCTCTCTCTCCTTCCCACTCTCTCTAAAAAATCGATGGAAAAAATATCCTCGGGGGAAGATTAGCAAAACAACACCCAAAGCAAAAGCAACAGCTGAGTAATGTGACTCCGCCCTCCCCCTCTTCACATTTGCCCTGCAGTCTAGGTTGTTCTTAATGCTCCTCCTTTACACTTCAAGCTAGAAGTGAGTTTTACCCTAATAGCGCTTATATAAAAATCTTGGGAAGAATTGGAAGGGTACAATTGGAAACAAGGGTAGTCTGCTTTGGACCCGAATCTCTAAAATGACCTTACATCTGGCACATAGTAGGAACTCTAAAATCCTTGTTAATGAGTGATAGAGAAAGGAATTCTTGTTAATATTCTGAGTTTGTAGTGGGCTGTCTAATGTCTAAGGGCTCTGTTGAGCAAAAGAAGAATCAGTGTATGAGAGTAATACATTTACATAATAAGGTTTTAAAAATGCTTAGTACATCTTGAAGCAGAAATTACGTTTTCCTTGCATGCTGTGTAATTGTGCCCACACTTCTACCTAAGTAAAGGAAGAGGCAGAGGGGAAAAGAGTCGAGGCCCTGACCTAGGATGGAATCAGGGAAGTGGGAACCCTTGGCTAAGGCGCATCTGAGGTGTGTAAATGTGTATTTTTAATTCCCTCAATTGGTCGGGCAGTTTGCCCACATGGATCATGTCAGTTTATGTAAAGCTCACACCCCATACCACAAAAGGCAAGCAATGCTGAGCACATCTCTAACTTCAAAGCGCCAAAATGAAAAGAAACTGCTCTTCCTGAGAGTTTTCTAAACCGAAACACTAAAACCCGTCTATTGGCACCCTGGCCTATGTGGTTCAGTTTTTTGGGCAAGGTCAGTGCACTGAAAGGTGGCCAGTTCAATTCCTGGTCAGGGCACATGTCCGGGTTGGGGGCTTAATCCCCAGTCTGGGGCCTGCAGGAGGCAGCCGATCGATATTTCACTCACATTGATGTGTTTCTCTCTCTCCCTCTCCCTTCTTCTCTCTCTAAAAATCACTAAAAAAATCTTTAAAAAATATAAGACCCTGCCTGAAGTTGGGGAGTGGCTGGAAGCAAATTGAGTGTGAGGTTTCGTGAGCAAGTTTTAGCAGCCTGCTTCTCAAAAGCAAAATGTGCTAAAAGTGCCCATGCCTGAGGTTTACCTCAAAGAGTCAAACCTGAGGTCATGAAGAATAGCTTTCAGAAAAGTTAAATAACTTTTGCAATATCAGTAATTTAACCTTCCAGCCGCAGAGCTAGCCGTGAACATTTGGGGTTCAATAAAGTGATGACATAAAGAAACACACACATATTGTTTTTAATGAATGATGGTCAGCCTGGGGTGGATATCTGTCAGTCAATAAGTCGGAAATGATATCGGCTCCCATGCTGCAAGTGAAAGATTTGAGAATTTTATGAGATGTGGAGATTCTGTTTGACATACAATGAATTCATATGGGAATTAAACCAGAGTATGAGTTGAAATCTGTTGTTTAAAGTCAGCTGGACTCTCTTTTGCTGATGCTCATATTTATGGTCCTAATGGTTTCTGGGTCTTTTTTTTTACCTCCTAAAGTGCAGATTTACTGGTGTGTTCCATTAGTGTCAGAAGTGAGGGCTGTGAGTTAGCCAATATCATTGCCCTCCACGCATGCTGCTGAGATTTTAGGAGTTACAGAGAAATGAACTATTCATGATTTCCCTCTAATTCTTTTTATGTATGTGCTCTAATTTAGCATGGTTTTCTTAGGGCTAATAGTTTAGACTCATTTTTGTGTTCCAGAAGGGTAATGATGTACCATAATAAATGACTCCAATGTCTCCCATGAAATTACTAAATCATTGACAATGGAGATATTTGTGCCTGAGAATATATAATGTGTTAATTAATCTAGTCAATAAATACCTAGTCATTAGGAGAGGCATAATGAAATCCCTGTGTTTTAAATCCCTAGACACCTCTGTGCAAAACCAGCATATATAAACATCATCGTAAATGCTCATCAGCAACCCCAAACACCCACGCATGTGAAGCCAAGGTGAACAGAGTTATATCAGTGAGCAAAAATATCCACAACAGAAAATCTATAAAAACTGCCCATAGAAATAGGGTAGATATGCTGAAGAATAGCCCAAATTCCCTGAGCCGGGTAATTCCAGGTGGAATCGTCCTGGCTTCTGCTGGGAAAATCTCACAATGCCAGCAGTCACATTTTCATCATTTTTTTGCAGCAGCAGCCATTGGTCATGCTTGTTAGTCAATGACATCAGGCTTGGCCAGCTACTGGCATGGAAAGTCGTCTCTTATACAGCACACAGCAAACACTCACAAGCCTTGGAACATGGTTTAAAGAAGACCATTGACCTACTTTCTTGTTACCCTTCAAACTTATAGCTTCTTGCTTCTCTGTCCAAAACATTCAGAATGAGTCAAGATATTCCCATTTGCAAGTGCACGCCAGGCTTAGAGCAGCACAATCACCTAGTAGTGTTATAAAAAAGAAACAGACCTGTCCTGGCTGGTGTGGTTCAGTAGGTTGAGCATCATTCCATCTAACCAGGTCATAGGTTCGATTCCTAATCAGGGCACATGCCCAGGTTGTGGGCTCGGTCCCTAGTAGGGGGTGTGCAGGAGGCAGTCAATCAATGACTCTCATTATTGATGTCTCTCTCTCTCTCTTCCTCTCCCTTTCTCCCTCTCTCTCTCTAAAATCAATAAGACATATTTAACAAAAAAGAAAAAGAAATATAGCCAAGTACATTTTCAGACTGACAGTATGTTGACCCTTGTCTTCTGAAGACAGTCCACATCTGGATCACTTATAGCTGGACTTGGGAAACCATCTGTGGATGGAAGTAGCTTAGAAACTTACTCTAAATCTGCTTTTTTGAGGAGCTGTATTAATTTCATCTGTTTCTGAGTCAGAGATTCTTTTGTTGCACAAAACAGAACTCCACTAAAGACAGGTTAGGCCAAGCATGCAATTCCATGAACAGCAACTTCTCCCAGGAGTTAAAAGGTGAAGGTCAAGAACAGAGAGGCTGCTTCTCTGTTTTAAATGGACCCCATGGACTTTGGCTTCTTCTCCATCTTCTCTTTTCATACTGAGAAGCTTCTCTGCCTCCCCAAACCTTCAGCTTGACGAGATTTTGCTTGGCCCCCAAATCCACATGACTTCCTACCATACTTCCTCCATTACATAAACTAACTCTGAGCTCCTCAAACTGTTTGCAGACCAGTTCGTGAAAAGATTGTTATGACTCCATAAAAGAAAAAGTGCAGAAATTGAGAGTAAATGTTTAGAAATTTTCATAGCAATTTGATCTCCCCCCACCTATCCAAGTGCATGACCAGAGGACTTGCTTTTTGTGTAAGATAGAGACCTGTGTGGGTGTCACTAAATTCGGCAGTGAGTTGCATGAGACACACATTATATGCAGCAGGATTGTGTTACAACATGCGATAGTTTAAGGTTATTTTGTCAACTATAACCCAAACATGAATAAAATTCAGAATTCATTTCACTAATCTAAAGAAAATTTAAATTTAATTGCAATATTATATGTTTAAGTTTTAGATCTGGCTACTGAACCAAATTGAAGATTAATTTTGAAAATATGTTATCACTTACTTCATTTGGGATAGAATTTAATATCCCAAGCTCGTGGAGATTCCTTTAAAATATCTTCTTTCATTTCCATCAACCTACTTCTGTAAGGTTGGTTTCTCTATTATGAGTGCTGTTAAAAGAAAACACAGAGGCAGTTTAAATACAAATTATCCTCTGTATGTAGTATCATAATCAATAAACCTAGATTAGATTAGTTAACAAGCAAGAAGTAAACATTAAAAACTTCAAATATTGATATACATAGTGTTCATTCAAAACAGGTAGGCATTATGGAGAATCACTATTAAAACCACAAATTTTGTTGAGCTATGTTTATGGAATAACTAAAAGTTACAAGTGTAATAGTGACTCTATTAATTGCCTTTATGCATACTTCCAATGAACAATGTGCATAATTTTGTAATTCTTTTCTTTATTTCTATAGGCTATGTTTCTTCTGTTTATATTTATTGAAAAGTAATTTTATGTCAACTAGATCTAATATAAAAATTTGGGTCTTATAGTTTGTATACGCTTTTTTCAATTGAATTTTTTGGTAATTTATTTTTATTGTATTTTACAACAATATTGGTTCATGGCACTTTGGAAAATAACAAAAACAATGTGATTCCTACCAATAAATGGCCTGAAAGGCACTGCTCTAACTCAGTCCCTCTGGGTATGAATTCAAAATCCATAGGGTGGCCCTATTAACTCACGTTGGACAATGTGTTCAGCACAGGCCCAGAGGGTTGTGGTGCGGTGAGGGAAAGAGTGGCTATCACATTGACCCAGGGCTGCCCTTCCCCGAGGACAGTGTTGACTTGGAGGTCAAGTTCACAGCGATATTCTTTGCCTGTTTCATTAATGTCACCATCTCATCATTCTTAATTTAACATGATAAAACAAAATCATCAATAGCCTGACAACCAGTTTCAACTTCAAGCTTTCTGTAGGTCTTCCCTTGGCTTGATTATTGGGGAGACTATGTACACTCTACAAACAAAGAGAAAAGGCAAGCACATGTCAATCAATGGAAGAAATGGTGTAAGGAATCTCTGGAGATAGTCAGAAAGTGCAGAACAGATGCTTAGAGAACTTTACCAAGTATATGTGCATTTCTCCTCTGCCACACATAGAAAGTGTGAGGATAGGTCTCAGTAAGAAGGGGCAGTGCTCAAAAAGCAAGTAAATTGTTTAGGAAACATACATTGAACATCTATTATGTATCATGCTCTGTGCTATGTTCTGTGATTTTTAAAAAATGTTTTTGCTCCCTTCAAGGAGCTCAAAATCTACTTAGAGAGAAAACAACACAACATGATGAGCATGTAAGGTAGACACAGATGTGCACCACCTAGATTCCTTATCAAAAAAGGCACTGTCCAGCTATCAGCAACTTCAGGGCCAGCCTCACCTACAAAGGGCTGTCTTGTCCAAAGTCACACCCTTCTGGGGCACCCACATCCATTGATTAGGTCAGGCAGAATTATAAAGATCCAGCCACTTTAGCCCAATACTGGGCACTCTGATGGGCAATACCTTCTCCAGAGCTCCCCACTGGGTTGTCTGAAGCTTTCTCAGATCTCCATCACAGCCAGATGCCTTCCTCTACCCAGTCCTACTTCCTCCGTCTTCCATTCACAAATGCTGACCCTGCATAAACATCTTGTACCCTAAACTCTGCATCAGTGTCTGCTTCCAGATACTCACACCTGCACAGTGCCATTTTAACGTCTCATATAGGAGACAGGTGAGTCCAGAGCAAGGGAACTAATCCAGATGTGAACCAGGGCTGCTCAGAAAAGACTTTCCAGGAAAGAAGAACATTTCATTTGGAAAATAAATATAAAACTGAGGCAGGGAGCAGAGCAAGGTGACCATGTTGCTCCAGGTACAGGAAATGGATTGTGCAAAAAAAAGGAAGGATGTTATTGGCATATGAGCTCCTGTCATTCAGGTGCCAGTTCAATCATCACCTCCTCCAGAAGACTTCTCTGATCTTCCAGTTTATAGTAACCACCCCATTCCTGCCTAAGTCACTCTCACATTCCATGGAAATATTAAGAAATGCATCTAGACTTGTAGGCAGGTAGTACATCAGAAAGGGCTGTGTAAATCAGGACTTAATTCGGAAAGCCACAGGAAGGCTTTGGAAATTGGAAGTGCATTTCCTCTACCGCCCGAGTTTGCCTTCAAAATGTGCTTGGCAGCTGCATAAAGATACTAACAAAGTAGGATAAGAGTGGTGAGAGGAAGATCAGTTCAGAGGCTTTTGCAGCGATACGGATTTAAAGAAAGGTGTGACAGACCATGTAAAGCAATGGTTCTCAAACGTTAAACTGTATTTGCATCATCTGGGAATCTTGTTAAAATGCACATTCTGATGCAGAAGGTCTGGGGTGGGACTCAAGACTCTGCCTTTCCAACAAGCATCCCAATGATGACAGTGCTGCTTGTCTACCAGGACATCAATAATCTTTTGGGGAAGTCATTAACCAGCAGGTGATGTGTACCTACCTAATATGGAGAAGGCTACAGATGTTCATAATTCTGTAAGCCATAGCCACTCTCCTGGATGCCAAATGACCAGGATACATATGCATAGGTCTTTGATGCATAAAGAGTTGGAGACCTACCAGTCAAAGCGATGGCTATCTCATCCCAAATGATGATAAACCTCTCCAAGTATGATATTCGGGTGTGTGGTTCATTTAACTATGGCTTCGTGTTGCCTGCTATTGACCAGGAAATAGATCGTTTAACTACAAATGAATTGAGTCAGCTTTTGGCTTCTGCTAGAGCCCTAGATTCATCATGCTTTTTTCAGCTGTTGTTAGTTCATCCAAAATGTGGTTTTCACAGGAAAAACCCACAGCTAGCCAAATTCTTCTCTTGATTACTGTTATGCAACGTTATCTTTAAAGGCAATTATCAAATACACCTTCAATGACCATTTCAGATGGGTGCATCTGAGCACTTAGTTATCCATTGAAGTCAGCTACAAAGCACGCTTTTATTATGGCTACACATGAGCATACCAGCCTCAAGCAGCATTGCCCGTTTTGAGACTAGATGGTTGGTGTCTTTTTCTCTTCCCTCCCCTCCCCTCCCCTCCCCTCCCTCTGCCTCCATATCCATTAGATATTCACCCAGCTAAATACAAAATTCTTGGCACCTGACACTGAACCCCAGTTAATTTTGAAATTGAGTTTTCTTCTTCTGCGTCTTGAAATCTGATTGAAGAAAAGGTGGAAAGGCTTCAAATTGTTAATAAGTTTTAATCTGGTATTAATTTCTTATGCATGTCGATATATTGCTGCCAAATAAAACGAACATTACCTTTGCTGGTGATCATCTATAAAATTACACGGGGCTTTAAAAATATTTCATTCTACACACATGATTGTGAGTCCACATGTACAGATATTGTTATAAAAGAATTTAGAGTCACACACATCAAAATATTTTAGCTTTAAATTTTTAAAACTAGGGACTTTGGAGGGAGAGTCACTGTATTTACATGCACTTGGACCTTACTCTTTAATTGTCTCTTCAGGAAAAGTAAAAAGTACTGTTGCTGCTCTCAGTTCACATGGCAACACACAACCTGTAAGGAATAAGCACAGTGCCACAGGGACTGAGGACTTCACACAGGGAGGAGGGGCAGGGAATATTAATTAGAAGGTTGCGGTTCAATCTGGAAGACTCTAGGGGTATTGTCTAAATTTAGAATGGACAAGTCACAAAGTGTTAGTACATGTGCCCCTCACTGCTAGTCATTTCCGCTCATATCCTGAACTTGGTTTAATTGAGATTGAACCTTGTGAACTGAACAACATATAATATCATTGCAAGAGCAAACTGAGAAAAAAAATCACAGAATTTTAGGATGAAAATGGAAATTCTATACAGGGCCAATAACCATTTCTGAGGCAAAAATAATAGTACAAGCAGGTTAATGTATATGAAACTGCATTGAAAAGTATAAAGTATTGTAAACATAGGGGATTATTACTATTATTATTTCAAAGAATGCTGTGAGAGGGAGAGAGTCCTCTCGATGGGAAAATCTGAAATCTCCCGGCTGGGAAAATAAAATAAGTACATGCCTCTGGCAGAGGAAACAATACAATTGTCAAGTAAAAGCCATGAACAAATCCTCTGCTGGGTGTCTTCATGCACACCAGTGGGATGAAGTAGCCGCAGGAGCTCAGTCACGCCTGGTTATCACCAGGGAACTCTTCATTCCCATGACATACAAGCAGGGCCCAGAGCACTATGATGACATCGCTGCAGTCACCTGGGACTTGCACACTGCCATCAGTGGTGGGGGTCCAGTAAGAGGTTAGTGAAGCTGAAGCCTCAAGGTCCCTCATTCGCTTGGGCCCTGAGATTGTGGGGAGAAGTAGGAGGTGCAGAAGGTTCCAGGTGGCAGGTGGGAGGGAGGTGGCACTCAGGAACCACTTCCCTGGGAGCACTTTTGGTAAATTGCCTGAAGAGATCACAGAGCCCAGGGTTCTGACTTGCCAGAGCGCCAAGCATTTGTTGTGAATGCTTTCCTCTCTCTATGTTAGTATATACCGATTTCTGTATTTGAGACAAAAATGAGGCACCTGACTTGATTTTTTCCCTTTGAGTTACACATTTCAGTATAACAGGAAGTTCAGTAGAAGCTGACCTGTCTTAGCTTTTCAATAAAAACTCTAAAATGCCCACAAGTCTGATTTATCCATCAGCCACCAAATCCTTACTGAGCAGAAATGACAGTCAATATACCTTCTAGAATGGTTTAGATGTGCTGCTCACAGCACCTAGTGCCACATCCCTCTGACATCACTGGGGGGGCTCACCTTGCATGCCCCACTGTGGGCTGCTCATTCCCCCCCCCCCATTTCTCTTCACACATTAAGCATTTACCTATTTGCCAAGTCCTACTTTCAGGGTTTTGTAGGTATTGTTTAATGAAAACTCTTAAAGATAAGTATTAATACCACCCCCCTTTTAGAGAACCCAAGGGGAGCTGCACAGTTGGTGCGTGATGTGGTCTGGATTCAAGACAGGCCGTCTCCCTCCAGAGCCTCGGGATTGCAGCCCTCACACCCTCCTGGCAGCGTCCCTTCTCTGGGGCGTGTTGCTTCCAACCCGCCTATTAAGCCAGTGGCTCTCAACTAGGGACAACTTTTTACTTGACAGACATTTGGCACGTTGGACACATTTTTGATGGTCATACTCGGGGAGGGGCTACTGGCATCTAGTGGGTGGAGGCCAGGAACACTGCTAAGTGTCCTTCAGGCCACAGGGCAGCCCCACAACCCAGATTTCTCCAGCCCCAAACATCCATAGCATCACTGCTGAGAAACCCTGTGTTAAATCAATGCAAATATTCCACCTCCAACACATCACCCCTCCATATGACTCCTCATTCCTTTCCAGGCCAAAGCCATAGGCTTTGGGCTTAAAATCTCCACCTTCCATAAGATGTCATTTTCTGTTTTTCCACTTTTATTGTTTCAATTCTGCCACCAACACCCTCGTTCCGACATAGCCTATGGTAATTACACTGAACCGAGAGACAGAAAACCCCAGCTCTGCTCATGGCTCTGTCACGAATTGGCTCTGTAACCACCGGCCTATGACTCAGCCTGCCTAGGCCTCTGTCTCCTCATCTGGGAAATGGGGGGATTGGGCTATACAATTATTTGGACCCCTCCAGAAGGGCCACTCGCTCTGGTCTCCTCCAGCAGGAGGAGGCATTCCCAGCAGGAAGGCCCATCTCTCCTCCTGGCACCTGATGACCAGGTCTGTTACCAGAACAATGAAGGGGTAGAAATGCACCAAGGGCAGAGGCGAGGCTGCAGGCAGGAGGGGAGGCGAGACACAGAGCCACGTGGGGGAGGAGGGTGGGAAACCCAAGACAAACAATCTCACAGTGTAGGTCACAAGCAAAGAACGAGTAGAGTAGGAATGACCAGGGCTCATTCTCAGCAGGCGTTAGACACCCGCCTACACCACCTGCCATGCGTCAAGATTGTCAGTGGGCTCTGGATGGGAGCCTGCGTGCTGGCTTTTGCTGACTGTACTGCCTCTACCCAAATAACAAGAAATCCTTTTCAGTTCTCTGCCACTCTGCCTTCCTGGCATCTTTGCTTCTTGAGAGGCTAGATCATAAATAACGTGGGTTTGTTTGTTTGGGGAGAGCGTGTGCAACAATCTCAAATGTTCAGAAAAATTACGGGAACAGCACAAGAATGCTTTTTTCCTGAACCACCGAAGAGCAACTTGTTAACACGTTGCCCCCGTACTCTGAATGCTTGGTGTATAACTCCTATAAACGAGGACCTTCTATCCTGTAACTCAATGCAGTCATCAGAACTGAGGGAGTAACAGAGATGCACTGCTACCATCTAATTCTCAGGCCCATTCAATCTCACCTGCTGTCACAATAATGTCCTTCATAGCAAAATTAACAGTCTAAAATAGCATGTTTCTTTTACTGATCATGTCTCTTTAATGTCCCTTAATTTGAAAGGCTTTTTCAGTCTTTCATAACCTGGGCATTTTTTAATTACACACGAGTTATTTTGTCGATCGTCCCCCAGTTTGGGGTTGTCAGATGATTCGTCATGATTAGGCTCCAATTTTGCATCTCTGGCAGGAATGCCACCGAAGTGATGCTGTGTTCTTTTCACTGCAGCCCGTTATGCAGCACATGATTTCAATGTGTCCCATCACAGGCGACGTTAACTTTGATCAGTTGATTAAGGTGCTGTCTCTCTTCTTCCCCGTAAAGTTACTCTTTTTGTCTTTGCATTTAATAAGTATTTTAAAGGGAGGTAGTTTGAGACTTGATAAATATTCCATTCTCATCAACCTTTCAGTCTCTTTATTTGCTTATTGGTGTCATCATGGACTCATAGATGACTGTTCTGTTCAGTGGCTTATAATCCATTACAATCATTATTTGTGTTGCTCAAACTCCAGATTTGCTCAATAAGAGCCCCTTTGAGCTAGTTTCTGCACCCTTTTGACATGTGCCCCACTTTCATCAGGCATGTCCCTACTTTCTAAGATCACTTGTATATTCTCTGCCCTATATTTGGGGCATCTTCAGGGATCCTTTTGAGTGGAGAATGGCAGTTAGTTACCAAGACCTGATATTTAATGTGTTTATTGCTATTGGGGTGTCACTGCTTCCAGACTCCATGGACAGAGCTAGAGAATATATGCATGTTGCATACACATTTACATCTGTATTTGTTTATCTGGCTATGTATCAATCCATCTACCTATGTGGCTACCTATCATCTATCTAAAACTATGACTTCACATCAATATCTCTAATTTTCATCGAATACCATAGGGTTCGTTCTAGTTTTCTCCCTTTTCATATTTGTAACTCCCTTCTCTGACAATAAAAACCCTGCTCCCATTTTCTTTAAAATACTTACCTGTTTTCTCAGTCCCCCTGTATACATATTCAACATCCTGTCGCTGCTCGATTCATTCCCCCTGCTGCATGGATGTCCTGTTTAAAAATATATATTTTTTTTAATTTTTCAAGTGTGCAAGAACACATTCCTCACCCTCCTGTGGCTTTAGACTACCACTAGCACCACCCTTCCCGTTGGATTCCCTGCTCACCCCACCTAGGCTCTAATGCCCCATACCAGGTTGTCCTCCCAGCCCAAGGATGCCTATCTTGCTCCACCCACATAATGGCTTTTGGATTGAATTGTTTGGAAAGGGAAGAGAGGAAACACAGGAAAGAGAAAGAGGAAGGAAAATACTGCTCTTTTAATTTTATTTTTAAAAAGGCTTGTGTATGCATTCCTAGGTCTGTCGGTGTTTGTATGAAAAACACCAAACCACTCCAGGCACTTTAAGCAGGAAGGTGTTTACTTTAGATAATCGGATGTGTATATGTTGATGAAAGGGAGAAGCAGCAGGTTCTCGGCTGAGCCTTTGGAATGACTTCTGGAAAAACCTTCTGAGGCTGCTGTTGAAGCAGGGCTGGTTGGAGCCAAAGCTGCAGCCCTTCCATGGCAGCTCTGGACACCTGAGAACCAATAAGGGACACCTACAAATGTTAGCCACGTGTCAAAGAGGCAACGCAAGAGAGCTGCTGCTACCACCACTGTGCCTTGACAGCCAAGAAGCTGGAGAATAAGTTCCAGAAATTGCTTCAGAAAAACTACAATCTTCCTAACCAGTGGCAACAACCAGAAGCCAATCCGTGTTTCTCATTTTTGTTTTCTAAAAGTCACACACGTCCATCTGATTGGAGGAAGTGAATTCATCAGGGCTCAAGTTTCAGAAGGTTTGGGCAGGTGTTCTGGGTTCTCAGAGGTGTGTTTGTTCTGTTTCCTTTGCTCCTTAGAGTGTGTCTTTTAGGTTTCCAATCTATCCCAAGAGAAGGAGGGTGAAGTGGAGAGCGGGTGCCCAATCCCAGCAGCTCCCTGTCCCTTGACTTCTCTTTGCATTATCTACATGATAACTTATTTATCATGTCAGGGGATCTACGTTTTGCAGTAAACCTAATTGAATATTAGCATTTTTAATACATGAGATATTGTTTTCTTTTCATGAATGGTCCAAATATATACATTATAAATTCTTAAGTCAATATTATATTTTCTTTTAAAGTCAAACAAAATATTACCTACAAGAAACTCCAAATGCTGACACAGCCAGTGGGATAGCCTGTGGCCCTTCCCCTTTCTGTTCTCAACCCTGGAATTCCCCAAGCCACCCAGCCTCCTGACACCTCTCCCAATCAGCGGCCTTCAGATCCCGGTTCTTTTTTTACCATCAGTTTTCTTTTTCTTTCATTCTCCCCTCACCCTCTCACACCTTTCTTCATTGGTTTTCTTTTGCAACCCTGAGTTACTCACCACCCCTCCCCCACGCATATGACCAAGATCTTAGTTCATTGCCTCTCCACCTTTTATGAATCATCGTTGGCATGAAAACAGATTCATTTGCCTTTTGCCATGTAGTCACTGACTTCCTAAGTCCCTGTCAGGGGACTAACCAGAATTAGTCACGGTGTAGCTGGGGTGGAGAGGCTGCCAGCGCGCCATGCCAATGCCCGGAGGTCCCGCAGGCCCTCCCAGGAGCCCGCAGCAGCACCTCGTTGTGAGGGGGCTTCCCTTAGGCTACCGGAAACCACCTTGCCTGCAGGCATGGAGAGCGAGCGTCAGGAGGGCCCAGGGAAGCCCGCCATCTCTCCCTGAGTTTTCTAAACAATGGCCAAGGATGGGGGGGGCTCAGCTTCCCCGCTGGCCCACTCTGAGTTGTGACAGCTGAGCGGTCCTGCAGGACGAAGCCACAGTTTCCTTCCATGCAACTTGACTTAATACCTCACACTTGCTTTGCCTCTTTCCTGTCCCAGGGCCACTTTCCTACTGCCCTGCTGTCTTTTCTTGGAAACACTTCCTAACAAATTAACGTGAGCTCTCAGGGGCTGATTTGGGGGAACCCAATCTAAGCCATGTGGAGGGGTTAAACCCATTCTTTTAATTCCTTTCCAAAGAGGGCATTTTGTCAGCTTTCTGCTTACTGCTGCTAATGCCTCTTCTATCAGTATGGGCGTGTTTAATAGGTACCATTTCTATTTGGAGGAAGTTTTCTATCATCCGTTGAAACTATTATCAACACTTGCAAAACAATAAGAGAGGCTAACAAGATTCTCAATTTACACGATTTTCTTTAAAAAGAAAATATTGTTTTCAAACTAGCTGTTAAAGATGAAAAAACTTTCAACTTCTCTAGAGGAAAAAAAAGTAATACAAAGGGAAACCAAAACAGAAGGCCATTTCTTAATTATCCAATTAGCAAAGATTTTGAAAATTATTCAGTCTTGGCAAAGATGAGGTGAGATATATTCACACACTGCTTATGGGAGTATAAATTGGTGCTACCCTTCAGAAAGCAATTCATCAAAATATGTCAAGAGTCTTAGAAATGTTCCAGTCCTTTGGTGCAGTTTACACACCTTTAGGCATCTATCTCAAGGAAAATAATTTGAAATTTTGGATAAAGATTTATGCACAAAGATGCGTATCTTCCCACATTGGAAATAAGTTCAAGTTCAAGGGAGTTCAGTGATTAAATAAATAAAGGAATAGTTATTTGATGGAAGAATTTTTATACAGCTGTTAAAAGAGAAAAGAAATGTTTAATAATATTTTTTTTTTAAAAAAAATAAGTTAATAAAGTTGTATATACCATCTAGAAACAGTGTTTCAACTATGCAAGAATTCATCCTAAGAAAAAAAGATAGGAAGGAAATACAGAAATCCAAAATGAAAATAGCACAATGTTCCTGTCTGTTTTGGAGGAAGTGCAGATTCTGGATGGCGTTTTCCTTCCTTCTCTCTTTCATCTCAACATTTCCTGCTATAGGCATATGTTAGTTTTCTAAATAAAAAAACATATTCTTTAAATCATCATAACATTTTACCCTCTGAGTGTCCCCAGGACACACACCCTTGAATCATGCTTGATTTCATCTATTTTTCCTCATCCTCATAATATCAGTTTTAAGGTCTACTTGAAGAGGAAGCTGTCCTGTAAACAATGGAAAGGCAGGTGATATTCTGTATTAAGCTCTAAGGAAACATCCTAGATGCCGCTCTGGGTACACAGTTCTCTTCGTATGGGAGCCTCTCTTTTGCTCTTCCTTCATTATACGTCAACCTGGAAAGAAAGCTTGTGGAATTTTATAAATATCCCTCCCTTCTTCGTGCCTATCGCGTGTCACAAAAAACAGAGGCGATGTTTTGGAAGCCACACAATCCACTGATAATGGTCTGTCCACCTTCAAATGCGCCAAGAAGGAAATGAGGGAAGCAAGCCCAAAAGCAGGAAACAGAAAGCTTGAGTCAAAAAAGCAGTAAAACAATCCATATGGAAAACATATATACATGTAAAATAATCAGACCCCTATTTCCATTATGGGGCCTATCAAATTTTTTTATGATGAATGAGCATTGGAAGAACATTTACGGTTTGTTCCTATTTAACACTTACTAATCATCAATTAAACTATCTCTGTATATAATGGAAAACAGACTTTCCTGTATTATAATTTCCAGGCTTCTAATCAAAATAAGTCCCCTGATCCCAAACCCTCTTAAGCCACTTTAGAAAAGCATTAAATAGTAGAATACAGACCTTAAACAATTATAATAAAAATTGCTATCTTTTTCAATTTTATATTCGTTGAAAATATACTCTGATTCTCATGGTAGATAGAAACAGTTGACTTTAAAGGCTTTAGACATGATAATAGATACAATGTGCCATCAGTGATTGAGAGGCAAGAGGAATAAGCAAGGAAAGAGCGATCGGATACACTGGGGCAGGGAGTCCCTCAAGGGGGAGAGATGCCTGAAGAGAGAGGATTAGGGGAAAGGAAGAGATAAACCCAGGAAAATGAGCTGCGGTAGGTGGCCGGCAAGTCTGCAGCTGGCGTCTGAGAGTGGCCAAGAGAGAGAAGAGGAGAGAAAGTACTGAAGAGGGACTTGAGCGATTGAGGGGGCCTCGGAAGGGAACTGTATTCAAAAGGTCCTGGGAAGTAGTCCAAGGAACCACACACTGGTTTAACAAGGCCCCAGTGGTTGCTAAGAGCGCGGATTTGGCATGGAGTCCAGGGCTGGGCTCGGAACCCTATAGAAAAGCAGTCATTCCAGTGAAGGCCAGGGCTAAGACTCAGTTGTCTGACCCAGAGGGGAGGGCAGGGAAGGGGGAGAGAGAGAGAGAGGTTCCTCATGTGCTCAGTTCTTTGTAAAATGGATCAAATTTGAATCAATCTCAGTGAGCAGGCTCTGTCCATGTGGTTTGCCTTTTCTCTAGGACTAGCCTTTGGGGGCCAATATTTCCAAGGCCTGCTTTGCTTTAGGGGCATCGCTGAACAATAGGTGATAAAAAAGAGAAGTGATAGTGAAGTTTCCGGGAATTCTGAAGCTCAGCATCACAGAGTGATGAGCTTTCTCATGCAACACCCTGGGAAGGTGCCCAGAAGCCATATAAATTATCGCTTTCAGCCTCGCTGTGTGAGCAGGCAGGAAGGGGCCTCGAGTGAACTGGGGGTGTGATGATGCTCAGTGCTGCATCGGCTGCCTTTCCCAGGCCACTCGGGCAGTTTTATCTATAAGTGGAAATTTTTTTCTCCTGATGGGACCATGAAGCCAAGGCTTTATTCTTGTGGTTATGGTAAGAAAAGAAGAAAACTCTGTCCTTTGAGTGATTTCTGTTTGAGAGCGCCTAACTCTCTTTTCACAAAGGCCTGCACCCCAGAGAGAGAGGAGCAAAATTCAGAATTGTGAGCAGAAATGCACCTACCTCCAACCTTCAGCTCTAGCCTGGCCTTCCTGCCAGGATATTGAGATGAGAATTTACAGCTGGTCCTCTGTGTCCCTGATTGGGCCCCTCAATAATCTCCCTGCTTTCTCCATCAATCAAAGGGAGTTAAGAACACTTGCCCCAGGGACAGGGAGTGGGTAGAAATTCATTCAAGCTTTTGCAACTAGGGCATAACTCCTTGGAGCTCTGTGCATAGCTTGGTGTGCCAAATGGAGGAGCTGTCAAGCTGTGCCAAGATGAAAAGATATAGGCCTGAGGAGATCTGTGAATAGAGTGAGAAAAAAGAAGAAGTTGAGAGTCTTCTATTTTTACCTGGCAGTCAGGTGCTTCATCCTGGGACAAATGCTCAGCCTGGGAAAGGCCCAGGAGTCTCCCCAGGAACCCCACGTGTAGCTTCCTGTTGTTATCTATCAGAGAAGCAAGCGGGTAGAGGGTGTCCTGCTGAGAAGACTGGCTGTGAGATTTGCATGGGCAATCTAGAAGGAGAGGGCTGGATTGACATCTCCGAATCCAGGCTTGGCTTCCCCCATGAATTTCAAGGCAAAGTGGAATGATATTTTTTAGAAAGAGCATTGTGATAGCAGGATGGGGAATGAATAGTAGGAGGAGAAATCTGGTTAGGTGTTTAATTCAATAGACTGGACATGGATGATGAGAATCTAAAATAGGGGAGTGGCAATGAAGAGGAGAGGAAAGAGGGATGTTTGGAGAGATAGTTCAGAAAGAATTAACAGGATTGGTTGATCATGAAATATGAGTGTCGAGAGAGATTGAAATGCAAGATAACTCTGAAATTCCTAGCTTGTGTGGTGGCTAGAGTGGTATGTCCATGGACTGAGACTGGAGTTTGGTGGAACTGATGAGCTCAGATGGGGACCTGTTGAGCTGTAGGTGTCTACAAGATGACCAGGTGAATTGCTATCCATAGCTCAGGGGAGGGCTAGGGCTGTGAACATCAGTTAGAGAATCATAAATACATTGTTGAGAGATATCTGAAGGGAACAGAGAAAATCAACCAGGGAGGGCCTTTAAGTCTTATTTTGGACAATGCCCTATATTTCAAAATTGTTTTTCTCTTTCTCACCTATGAATTAAAATGTTCAATCCTTCCATGCCATGATCTCAACACACTCTTAAGAAGAAAGCAGATGGCTATGTTATTTCTAACTAAAGGGTAAATGACTGATTTCTAGCTGGTTGAGGAGAAACTGCCTTTGAGGTCAAATCTAAAATCCCATACACCTGGCTTGTTTGGCCCAGTGGTTAGAGTGTCAGCCTGAGGATGGAAGGGTAGAAAGTTCAATTCCCGGTCAAGGGCACATACCTCAGTTTCAAGTTTCCCATCCCTGATTGAGGCACATGAGGGAAGCTACCAATCGATGTATCTCTCTTACGTTGATGTTTCTCTCTCTCTCTCTCTCTCCCCCCCTCCTCCCTCCCTTTCACTCTACCTAGAAATCAATGGAAAAAATATCGTCAGGTGAGGATTAAAATAAATAAATAAATAAAATAAAATCCCATAGGTAAGGGTGAAGAAAGGTACAGAAAAAAAATGTACATAACACTTGAACTGATCTCACCACCATTTTATAATACCCTCGGGAGGCATCTGGAACTGACATTATTAGTTTTATTACATAGATAAGTAATCTAAGGTTTAATAATTTAATGAATTAATCTAAGATTTAGATTTAGAATAATTTAATGACTTGTCTGAGTTGACATATGACAGAGTTGGGATTTGGACTCTGTTTCCCTAAATCCAATTTTAGTAATTTTTTTCTCTTATACTAGTCTGCCTTTCAAAAACAATATGTGGAAAGGCTAGTGTTCTTGAATGATGCTGAGAATTAAGAAGCACCTTTCTTTCTTACTGTGAAGGGGAAAGAGGATGGTCAGTGAAAAATTTATGATGGCAAAAATGCCCAGGAAGCCACGTTTTGGGAGTATTTCTCCAGATTTGCTCTCTCAGAGAATTTCAAAGGTGGATGCCTATTTACCCAAAGGTGTGTGTTTCCACTGTTGAGTTGTAACAAGAGTGGGGCTTCTCAGGTCACAACACTCAGGTGCCCACTCTGTAGCTGGCCCTTTAAAGTCTGCCCTATCTTACCATTCTCAGCTGAACTGCAATAAATCTATGCATATTTTCAAGCAAAATCATTCAAATAGCAATGCTAAAACAAAAGACTAGCCTACTTTTGGAGTTATGTGTGTTGTAAATATTCCCTAGTTTTCAGTCCCAGAGTAAGCAGCATAGTCTTAATAAGTTTTTCATTCTAATGCCCTCTTATTTACCCAACCTGACTGGAAAAAGAGAAAGAGAAAAACCTTGACCTTTTGCAGTTTTTTAAAAGCGCATTTTATAGTCTGCATAATCAGGCCATGGCTGTTTCAGCTATATTTTGTCCTGTAATCGATGTTATAGATGGCTTCACCAGAGACCTGCAATGGGATTTTTATTTGATTTACATTTTTTACATTTACAATGCAATTTTCTCTGGCATGTTATTTTTCTTGTAAGTTTCACTAAAACATGATGTAATAAGTAGATTACATTGCTAAATAAAAAACAGAAAAAAATAATAAATTAAACTAAAATCAAATGATTAATTTTTTTAAAGACTGGGTCGATATACACATTTGATTATGCTTAGGAACTGGAAAATTTAAAAGGATATAAAACACTAATAATTTTGAAATGGCGTTATAAACTGGCAAGATGTAATAGTAGAAAATGTACTTTGAAAATGAAGATCAGTTTCACCGCAACTTCATTGGCATTTGAGCATTCAACAGATATTTATTAAACACCAAACTATAATCATGGAGCTGGGTACTCAGGATAAAGCCGTCAATCACACAGAAATAGTTTTATCCCTCATGGAACTTTTACAACCTAGTAGTATACAGAGTGTGTGTATGTTTCTACACACATATATATATATACATGTTTATATTTAAACACACATATACGCATATACATTATGTACTTAGTTACACATACACTCTACTAATTTATAAATTTAATGAGATTACATTATTAAAATTTTACCTGACATTTGATTTCTAGTGAGCTTAAATATTCTTTCACAATTTTTTGCCAGTTACATTTCTTCTAAAAAAACCCTGGCTATTCATAGATTTATTTACTTTTGGCTTAATAATTTTTTTATCAATTTTAATTATATATTTATATAATCATGTCATATTTACCAAAAATGTTTCCCAGCTTTATATACATATATATGAAACTTCTATCTCTATGAACATAGGTAAGTTATATAATCAATCCAATCAATTTTTCCTTTCTGAGCTATGTTCTTATTTCCAACCTTATAGAGTCTCACCCAACACCCTACTCCCCCTTCTTCCACCAACCCGAGTCTAACAGAGAAGAAAGAAAGGAAGGACAGCATGTTTTGAGACCCTATCTCTATGCGAACTGACTTATGTGCATGTGGTACTTACCATGTATTATTTCATAAACAAAAAAAGTTGGATCATAATATACCTACTATCTTGTAAGCTGGGATTTTTGCCTTGCCTTTCTTAAAATAATAAACATTTCCCCATGTCAATAGCTACATACGTAATCATGTTTGTTGGATACACACACACACACACACACACACACACACACACACACACACAGTTTATACCCTTCCATAAGTGAATGCTTAGATTTGCTTCAAATTAAAATTAAGGTTGAGATGGGCATCTTTGCTTATTATTTTTCTTTGGCTTTGTTCATTAAGATATATTTTTATAAGTATAATTTTAGAGTAAAAAATTGGGGGGTCAAAAAATATATATGTTGCCAAAATGCTCTCCCAAAAGATTATGCGTCTGGTAAGAGATGAGGGTCTGAAGGCAGAGAGAACTGGGAGAGTGTGAGGTCATAGGCTCTAAGATGAAACACGATGGCAGGTGGTGGCTGACGCTGAGGAGAGAAGGGGAAGCCCGGAGCTCCTGGGCAGGTTATAGGAGATGAGACCCAGTACACAGGCATTTGATAGGAACTAGGAAAGTGTATTTCGTTTACCAGGAGAGAAGGCAAAAGATAGAGGCACAGATACAATTAAAAGGACAGATTTGTTGTTGGAAGATGCATTTTCCTCTTCTGATTGTTCTCATTTCTCAGAGAAATAGCAAGTGAGATCATCAGTTATGAGCGAGAAAGGGAGAACAGGTTTGAAGAGACAAGAGGTGTGAAATAACCTCCAAGAGAAGGAAAGGAAATTGAGTAGGGAGATGGAGAAAACTGGCTGAGGGGTGCTGAGGATCCGCCCAAGCGTCATGATTGTACATTTAGAGCAATTCCATGCGGCGCGGTGATGGAGTGTTCTCCCCTGGCCACGCTCTGCTCAGAAGCAGGAACGGGGAGGCAGAGAGCTTCATTTAACCAGGGTTGTGGTTTTGCCAGGTGACTCTTAGAGAGAAAAAGGGGAAAGGATGTTTAGGTTGTATGCAAGGGATGGATAGAGCACAGAACTTTGTCTAGCTCAAGAAGATATAAATGAGATAAAGGAAAAAGAGGCAAGGGAAATGGGCTGAATGAAGTTCCCAATGGGGCAAAGAAATGTTGTGATTAGAGTACCGGGGTAATTATGTTGAAAAGCTAGGCGTGATTGTCAACAGAATTCTCTAAATCAGGATTTGGAGGTGTTCAAGATAATGATGAGGTCTAGAGTTGAACTACGAGAGTATGTGACTGAAGAGGATTGATTGAAGACATCATTTCAAGTAAAGAGGTTAAGATTCTGGGAGAACAAATGGTTGAGTAGACCACCTACATGATGGTGGAAGTCACCAAGAATGATGACAGGACTAGTGACGGAAAGAGAGAGCGAGCCAAATGCTAAAAGCTTTAATGAGTTGTGTGACTGAAAGATCAGAGAATGGGTGAGAAGAAAGGGTAGAAAGTAGGTTTGTCCTAATGGTACATGCTTGAAAATATTTAAGGGTTTTGAAAGAAGGTTGAAAAGATCTGGAAACAAAATGGCACTTCAGGAGGGCACCAATCATTATCTCTTGGGTCCACAGTATGGACATTGTGTGAGAACAAAGCAGGTCCCACTCGAGGGGGCTGCAAGGGAAGTAGCTGGAATCCACTTTCCTTGACCTATTTAGATAAATCATAAGATAAAGGAGAGAATCAGGTTTTAGATTAGAAGATAAAGGGGTGAATGTTCAGAGGAGAGACTAGGGATGTGGAAGATTATGTCAAAGAGAGAACATAAGTGACGGAGAGCAGAGTAGAAGGATTTAGAGGATGTGGGATGCAGACCTGAATATGTGGAGATAATTTTGTGTTCTTTGATGACCTGGCTTCCTGAACTTCTGGAAGAGATTGAGGTATATGAGATAATAGCATTAGTCCTGATGGTTTCGTAGGGGAAGGTAGGTCATCAATTTCAGGTATAGTCTTTTTCTTGGTTATAATAAGGAGTGTCTGATAGTAAGGGTGTTGGTCTTACCATGGGCCTATAGAAATACAGAAAAGGTCCTGAAATCCAAGTGAGAGTAGTATTAGAATGTACTGAGCCACTCACTTTGCTCATTTCCCCCTGAGGGTTTTCTTTGATATTCTGGTCTGTTTACTCTATTACATGTAATATAATATTATATTGCAAAACATAATATTTGATGTTAATAAATTCTTAAGATCGATTTGGAGCTTAGTAGAAAAAGATCAGAATCCTTCTCTTCCTTCCACTCAAAAATAAATATTCTCCCTCCTCTGAATTTAATAACCCTTTACTTGAACCTCTCTCCTATAACATTTTATCATAATTTTTTTGTGTGGACGCCTTATACCTATGACTTAAACAATTTTCTATTACTCTACAGTGCTCAACACTGTATCTTACATATAGAGGATCTTAAATATATATATAAATGTATAAGTTAAAAAAGCAACGAACAAGCTAGGAACCAGGATATCTGCATTAGAGAATCATTCTGCCTCTCACTGTGTACATAACCTTGAGCAAGTTATATAACTTCTCACATTTGCATCTGTAGGGTAGGAATAATAATGGTCCTATCTACTTATAGGCTGCTGAAGTGGTAAGAAGTGTGAGAATTAGATGCAGCATTGGAAAGTGCTCTGAAAACTGATTTTAGACAAGCTATTTCAAAACTGACACTCAAAATAATATTATCATTCATTACAAGACAATTTGATAATTTGCAGGAGGCACTTTATTATATGTTCAACAATTCTTTTTTGGCTCAGACATATCTGGAAATAAAAAGACCGGATAGGACTTAGATAATAACTAGGCTCTCTCATTCTGCCATCTTTAGCATAATTCAGAAGACAGCAGCCTTGGGCAGTCTATAGCTTTCAACTCCAAATTCAAAAATAATTTCTCATGGCTTCATACCATACCTGAGATTCCAACATTACGAATTTATTCCCTGGGGTTAAATAATGTCTTTATTCTCCTAATTATATTTCAAAGAAAATAGAAGAATAGCACCGTATGCATGGCTTGGATTTGAATTCCAATTTTGTGATTTAGTGGCTCTATGACTTTCACAGAGTTTCCTAATTTGTAAAATAGATGTAGTGACATTATCATCCTCCTCAAGTTTTCATGAAGACAAAATAAGCTAAAGTATATTCACGTAGCATTTGGTATGGCATCTGGCTAATGCCAATCTCTCAGTAAATGTTAGGTATTTTTTAAGTCATCATAAAATCTCTAATAACATAGTGAAAATGATAGATGAAATAAAAAATAAAGATATAATACAGAGAATCAACAAATCCAAATGACTGTTCTTGGACAAAGATTAATAATACAACCAAACTTACGGGGAAATCGATCAAGGAAAAAACAGGAAGAAATACAAGAAATGCTGGAAAATAAAGAGGGATATAACCGCAAATACAGATTAAAATTTAATAAGAGAATATTGTTAATACTTAATGTCAATAAATTTGAAAAACTAGACAAAATGGATACATTTCTAGAGAAATATTGTAAATTACCAAGCTTAGGAAGAAACAGAAAGTTAGAATATTCCTATAACCGTTAAATAAATTAAATCAGTAGTTTCGTCTTACAACAGGTTCAGATAATTTTATAAATGACTTCTAACAAGTTTCAGGGAGTAGATGATACCCCGAGTCAACCTAGAGAATGAAAGAATACTCCCCGAACGCATTGTGTGAGATGATTATAACTTTGATATCAGAATCAGCAATAACAATAAGAGAAAATAGAATTTCAGGTTAAGCTCACTAATAAACATAGATTCAATAATTTTACTGAAATAAAAAATTAAAAACCAAGCCCATTAAGACAAAAGAACACAATACAAAAGAATATGTCTAAAATGTTTATTCAAGCAATAAATGGTTGGAACATTATAAATCTATGGATATATGGATATAATTTAACAAATGTACTTAAAGAAGAAAACTCATAGTCATCTTAATAGATGCAGATAGGGCAGTTGATAAAATTCAACAATCTCAGTAAAGTAAGAATTGAAGGAATCTCCCTTAACTTCATAAAGTGTGTCTACCAAAAATCATGGTAATACAGTGGTCCCTCGGTTTTCAAACGTCTCCGTTGATGAACATTTTGGTTTATGCCCCACGGCTTCCGCTGAGGGCAGGATCCTGAGGCCTCGCTGTCAGCTGTGGATCCCTCGGTTTTCGAACATTTCAGAACTCGAACGGTCTCCCGGAACGGATTACATTCAAAAACCGAGGGACCACTGTAGTGAAAATAGAAGCATTCCATTTAAATTAGGAATAAAGTGAGGATACGTTCTGTTACTACTTTTATTCAACAATGTCCTAGAGATCTTAGCAGCAACAGTGAGGCAAAATAAAATATATAAATATATGGAACGAAAGTGTATTAGTCTGCTTGAGCCACTATAACAAAATACCATAAACTGGGTGGCTTAAACAACAGACATTTATTTCTCACAGTTCTGGCAGCTGGGAAGTCCAAGATCAAGGCGCTGGCTAATGCTCCTGCTGAGGGCTCCCTTCCTGCCTTGCAAACGGCCATCTTCTCTTGCTGTGTGCAACCGTGGTGGGAGAGGCAGAACAAGCTCTCTGGTCTCTTCTTCTTATAAGAGTACTAATCCCATCATGAGGACCCCAGCCTCATGGCCTCATCTAAACCAAATCACCTCCCAAAGGCCCTGTCTCCAAATTACATCACATTGGGAGTTAGGGCAGGGGACACACAATTAGGTTCATTGCAAGAAGATAGCAAAGCACAGAAAAGCAAAATGTATCTACATAAGAAACCAAAATGGATCTACAGACAAAGACTTAATAACTGTAATAACTGTGATTATCAAAAAGGCTGGAATGAGATTAACAAGCAAAACTGAGTCACATTTTATTCCACCAGAAACAAACCAACAATAAGTATTTTGAAATATAGAATTTAAAATAACATTAAAAACCACACAGCACAAAGAATACATCTTAGAGAGTATGTGTACGAATTCATAGAGAAAATTAGAAAACTTTATTAAATAACATTAAGAGCATCTAAATAAATTCTACAGAGATGATATTATACTAAGTAAAATAAATCAGACAGAGAAAGACAAATATAGCTGACCCTTGAACAACTCGGGAGTTAAGGGCACTGACCAGCCTCTTTCCAGCAGTTGAAAATCCACATATAACTTTTGACTCCCCCAAAACTTAACAGTAGGCCCTTGGTATCTGCTGGGGAGTGGTTTGGGGACACCCTACAAATATCAAAATGTGTGGATGCTCAAGTCTCTTATATAAAATGGCATAGAACAATGCATACACTCGGCCCTCCACACAGCAAATTTCCAACCTCAAACTGAAAATATTTTTTGGATCAGCAGTGGGATGAATCCACAGATATGAATTCTGTGGATATGGGGGGCTGACTGAATTTACTGAAAAAAATCTGCACGTAAGTGGACCCGCACAATTTAAACCTGTGTCATTCAAGGGCCAACTGTACTGTACGATCTCATTTATATGTGGACTCTAAGAAAACAGAACAGATTGGTGGTTGCCAGAGGCAAGGGTGGGGTAATGGGAGAAGGCGGCAAAAAGGTACAAACTTCTAGTTATAAGATAAATAAGTTCTGGGGGTGTAATTAATGGTGACTAAAGTTAACAACAGTACAGCATATATTTTAAAGTTGCTAAGAGAGTAGCTCTTAAAAGTTTTCATCATAAGAAAAAAATTGCAATTGTGTGAGGTGATGGGTGTTAACTAAACTTATGATTTTTTGCAATATATTCATATATCAAATCATTATGTTTTACACCTTAAACTAACCCAATGTTACTTGTCAATTGTATCTCAATAATACTGGAAAATAAATGAATAAATTAATAGATAAAAATTTAAAATAAAAAATTAAGTTCAGCAAGGGACACTGAACAAAATTGATAGACATATGATATAAAAGAAGATACTTGCACTTAAACAGACAGGGGATTAATATTGAGAATATGTAAGAAAAAAGTAACCCTAATGGGAAAATGGTCATTCTCTATGAACAACTAAATGACAGAAAAGGAAACCCAAAAAGCAAGTAAGCACGTCAAGAGTCTCAAAGTCATTAGTTACAAGGAAAATGCGGATTAAATAGACTAATAACCTGTTATAACTATAAGATTGGAAAGTTAGATGATGCAACGGGGAAGGTAAAGATTAGCAACTATGCACTGCAGGCAGCTGGGGAGCAATCTGTCAGAACAGGGCCATGCCCATCGTGGGCATGCTCCGTGACACAGCGTTCCTGTCTCTGAGGGTATTGCCCCAAAGAAACTCACCTACACAAGCCTGTATGAGGCTATTCATGGGACCATTATTTGTGTGCATATAACGGGCTGGAGTGAATTGATGGTAATCTGGGTACTCAGAACTGGGGGAGTGAGTAGGTAAAATAAGGCAGCTTCACAGGATGGAGTTCTAAGCAACAGGTAGCAAGAACTGTCTAGATATGCATATAAGCGCTTTACGTGAATCTGAAAAACAGGACTGAGACTCAGGAAAAAAGTAAGAAATGATATACAGAAATTAAAATACATACAAAAGCAAATGTTACCAAAACTCATATAAATGAAAAGATTGACATCAAACAAATCAGCATGCTTGCCTATGGGGGGAAGGGGGGGAATGGAGAGAGTTCGGAAGGAGGAACAAAGGAATGAAGGAAGCGTGTTCAAGGATCCAATATTCAATATTGTGAATATACTCATTCTCTCCAAATTGATTTATAGGTTCAATAAAATTCTAATATTAATTTCTGTAGGGTTCTTAGTGAAACTTGACAAGTTGATTCTAAAATTTATGTAGAAGCAAAAAAGTTAAGAATGGTGACTGTACTCCCCAGGGCAAATATAAGGCCAGGAGACTACAAAAATCATGACTTACTGCACAGCTTTAACAGTCAGGAATATGGTCCTGGCACATGTAGCAAACACACTCATGGAATATAATCTAGAACCCAGAGAGGAATATAAGAGGGAACCCCACATATATGGAAACCTGGTATATGACAGAAGGGGGAGAGGGGAACATGTATGCAATGAATAGTAATGTGATTAGGCACTTGATTATCCATTTGATAAATAAAATTCCTTCCCATGCCATGTACAAAACCCAGATGTACTAAAGACTTAAGTGTGAAAACAAAACTTTCAAACTTTTAGGATACAAAATAGAGTATCTTTATAATCTTGATGTCAGGCACAATTCCTTAAACAAGATAAAAAAGATAATTATAACCAAAAAATGTTGGTAATTTTTACTGCACTAAAATAAAAAAGTGCTGTTATCAAAGGGCTTCAAAAAGAAGGTAAAAAGACATTTATCGCATGTAAAAACAAACAAAGTGTTAGAATATAGTGGGGGGGGGGGGGGTTAAGTGATATGCACTAACAAGTAAAACATAAAAAACCCAAAAGAAAACAACCCAAAGATATGAATTCCAAAACAGAAGTATGAATGGCCAATGAACATGAAAGGTGTTCAGGCTTGTTGGTATTCAGAGCAGCACAAAGTAAAATCCTAACAATGTTCTATTTCACACACATCAGACTGGCAAACATTCTCGTCTGGCAAGGATGTAGGACAGCCCGATCTTTCATTTTTTGCTGGTGGAAATGTACGTGTGTATGACCACTTTGGAAAGCAATTTGGTGTTAGGCAGTAAAACTGATGGTAGGCCTAAGCCGTGACCCTGCTCTGTCACACATGTTTTGTGCCCTTGAGAGATTGTGCGTGTGGACACCAGGGCACAGGCAGGAGAGTGTTCACAGAAGCTCTGCTGGCGGTAGCAGGAGCAGGTAGAAAGAGCTCGCTGTCTAGAAAACGGCAGAATGGGTAACGAATTGGGATGCAGTCACAGCATCAAACGCTCCACGGTGAAAATGAGCTACATTCACTCATTCATACTACATTCAGCTGCATTCATAATACATACAACACAGAGTAGCATGATGAACCTCAAAAGCACACGGAGTGGAAGCAGCAAGTTGCAGACAACCACATTAACTATTGTATTTCTGTAATTTCTAAAAACAGAAATGTAACAGTGCTTGTTCAGGGATACTCCATGTATAGCAAAGCACAACAAAATGGAAGTTACAAACATTAGAAAGAAGGGAGGAGAACGGAACTGGGGGGGTGTCAGAAGTAGGAAGAATTTTCTTCTGTTTTCTATCTTTTATCTCTTAAGCTGCGTGCTACGTACATGGGTGTTCACTTATTTTTCTTTTTGCTATATAGTTACACATACATATATAGACACACAAAAATGTGTATGTAATATGTTCATTCACATATTTATGTTATTTTTATTATATTCACTTTTTTACTTTTTAAATAATACATTTTTTTATTTTTTAGTTACAGTTGACATACAAATTCACTCTTTTGTATGTATGTAACATTTCATAGTAAAAACACAAAGAAAGAAAGAAGAGAGTGAAGCTTCCAGTTAGCATAGAAACGGTTTCCAATATAAGCTAGGACAACTGATGATTAGGCACGATTTCTCCCCTAAGCCTGGAGTTCACCTTACCCTGTGACTTTATACCAAAATAATTCCAAAAAACCTGTGACTGGGAATACACACATTTATACAGGCACACACACACACACACACACACACACACACACACACACACACACACTGCAGCCACAGTTGTCACCTTTCTTTCCCCCTCTCTAGCTTCACTGCTGAAACTGACAAATTAGCAGGCTTCCATCACAGATGGAGGGGGGACCATGGGGAACAAAGCCAGCCAAATTGCTGAACCATCTAGATTTGCTTTTAGACCTGCCAGAGGGGCTCAGGCACTGGGAGGGGAAATTTGGCAGACCCTGGAGGGTTTTCATGCAGGAGGGAGCTGTTTGAAGAGCTCTCAGGAATGCTGGCCTGTGGGGAAGGCTTGTGCGGAGTTGACCTTCTGAGAGCAGTATCAGGCATATCAAATCCCCTCACTGTTCTGAGATTCCTTCTTCCGTTTGACATTGCTAAAAATGGAATCAGCTGCAAACAGTATGTGACTGTGTATGGTAATTTGCATAAAGCTTGTTAAGTGTAACATTTAGCCAGAAACATGGTATGGGCTGGGATCAAAATATTATTTTTAAGATGAAATGGAGTAGCATTCTGGCAAGGCAGTGCAGTCTCGGAAGATTGCCCAACCCTTTTAAAATGGCTCTCTCCCAATGTACCTCTGCAAACCCTTGCAGTGGCTAAGCAGGCCTTTGCAGTAGCTTTCTATGCTGGAGGTAAAGACACGTCACTCAGCTACAGGCAGTCCCGGGTTCTACGTCTTACCAACAGGACCCTGTCAGTTCTGCAGCAGCGGCCCGTGAAATCCAGGAGAACTGGGTAGATTTTTAGAGTAAATCCAGCTTGTGAAGTTACTGTGTTCTTTCCACAACTTTTTTTCTTGTGAATTGAGACCACATGGCATAGAACAAGTTGCATTTAGGCCTTTTATTAAAACAGTATTGACATGATTTGTCTGCCTTTGGCGCATAGTCAAATCTACCTCTGCTAACAAATACGCTTCACTTTAGATGTTTTGAGTTAAAGGCACTGGAAAACCTAGGAGTCCAACCCATCAGCTGTAATAAATTTGTATTAATTCCAAGAACTGGAAAGCTTTTAAAGAAAAAATTGCTCTTTGGGTTTTTTCCTAGTCATTCATGTGTGTCACCGGATATAATAAAATCATACCTCATTGTGTTTAATTTTGTCACCATGAATGCTGACCTTGAGGGACATGCCATAGCGTGTCTCACTAATGGAATCAGCTTGAGTGAGGGCTATATTTAATATAAACTTGGTAAATGGTTAGCCTGACCTGGACCTCAAGTTGGTTTTTGGTGTCTTAGTCTATTTGGGCTGCTTTAACAAACTATCATAGACTGGGTAGCTTATTAACAACATAAATCTATTTCTCACTGTTCTGACGGCTAGAAGTCCAAGATCAGGGTGCAGTACCATTGAGTGAGGGTCCCCTTCTGGGTCACAGGCATCTCATTTGTTGTATCCTCACACGGTGAAGGGGGGCCAAGCTAGCTCTCTGGAGCCTCTTCTGTAAGAACACTAATCCTATTCATGAGAGCTCCACACTCATAACCTCCCAAAGGCCCCACCTCTAATACAATCACTTTGGGCATCTTAATTAGGCGGCGATACAGACATTCAGACCTTAGCACTTGGGTTTCCCCCCAACCTCTTAATTGCTTTCCCTAGATGCTTCATACAAATTAGAGAAAACTTCCAAAGTAAGGGGAAGGAGAGATTAAAAATGGAATATAAAAAGGAAAGAAAGAGGTCCTGGCTGATGTGGCTCAGATGGTTGGAGCATCATGGCCCGGTGCTCCAAAAGGTGGCGGGTCCGATTCCCAGTCATGGCACATACCAGGCTGCGGTTCTGTCCCCGGGCAGGCACATAGGGGAGGCAGCTGACTGAGGTCTCCCTCTCACATCAGTGTCTCTCTTACACCAACGTCTCTCTCTCCCTTCCTCTCTCTTAAAGAAAGAAAGGAAGGAGAAAGAAGAGAAGCCAGAAAGACAGGGAGGGATAGAAGATGAAGAAGAAATGAAGGAAAGTATGACAGAAGAAAGTGGAGGAGAGGGAAGCAGGAGAGGAAATAGCAGAGGCGAAACATCCATTTAACACCCTGAACTGAGCAGGTTCCCTTGAGCCTCAAGGGGGCTCCGGGCGACTCTGCCTCCTCCCTTTGGTGGAAGCATCAAGTGAGGGGTTTCTCTGTAAATTATTTTTGCTTTTTTATTCCCTAAAAGAAAGCACTCTATTAGATTAACAAGTAATTCGAGCTTGGGGGCCTGTGAAGTCTAATTAAGATCCAGTTCCCATCGAGAAAGGGGAAAGGCGCGCTGTATCCTGAGCCCATGGGCTCATGCTTGACCTTTTGACCTTTCAGCAATGATCGTAATGGCATAAAACGGACAGCCCTCAGCTGAGGTTTGCAGAAACAGAATTTAATCTGGAAGGTATATGATGTATTCCCCCCAATGAGTTTTTTTTCTTTAACTTAAACACACTCACGCAAAGTGCTAGAATTTAAGGCTTTTCAAGTAATTAAGCAGAGGCATGTTATATATCATTGGATCTTTCCATCGCCCAACAACATAGCTGAGTTTTCAGGCCAGTGGTGACAACCCGTAGTGATCTCTGTAACAGGGCCATTCCACCACATAATCACTGGCTCCTTGGCTTTGGTGCCCATCTTTTCTTTGTGTCAGCAGCCCTGAATGACAGTGTCACTCTTTCTTTCTTATGGCTCTGAGGACAGGTAGATAGGGAATTCATTATTTATTTACTTAACAAAAAGAAGAGCTCATTTCAAAAGGACACAGTGCAGGGGAGCTGGGCTGTATGTGATGAGCTTTTTTGAGGATTTACATACTCAGGAAGGTAAACAGGCAGTCCATCTGTTCCATGTTATTATTTCATATCTGAACAATGCCTCTCTTTTGTCCGATTTGAACCCTGGAATGTTCCTCTTAATTTTATAGTTTTGTCATTCCCATAGGAGGTACATCCTTAGCAATGTCACCAGAATGAAATGGTGAGAGATGGATGGTGTCCTTTGCCAATGACATTGGAAAGGAGAAAAAAAATTCATGAATTTAACATTTACTTAATTTTAGATTATTAGAACACTATGAGAGTATTATTTAAGGGAGATAACAAAGGGTCACACATGTCTCATTTACTTTGTGCCCCTCACTGTACCCCACATCTTTACACACTGTGTCCTCACCTCAAATCCAACAGGTAAGTATCATTATCCCCATTTTACAGATGAATGGCCTGAAGCTTAATTAAAGAAGTTAAGTGACTTGCCAGGTCATTAGCTAGTAAGTGGAAGAGAAAGGATTTAAATTCCGGCTGATGGACTCTAAAATGACACTCCTTATCTCTGCCTGATTCATGTCCTGAATTCGACTGGGTTCAAATCCTGGCTCAGCCATGCTGCACGTATCTATTACTGATATATGACCATAAGCTGGTCACTCAACCTCTGTACTCAGTTTCTTTATCATAAAATGTAAATAATTATAGGAGCTACCATCCTAGAGCTGTTGTGAGAATTAAGTGAATTGATAAGAAGTTAAGTGCCTAGAACAGTGCACTTAGCCATGCTCACGGTAAGCCCTCATAAATGTAGCCATTAATAAAAATGTTTGTAATTAATATATATAATCACCCTTCATTATATGGCACTTGTTATTTTATCCTGGTTCTAAAAAATCTATTGTACGTGTGCCTTTTATTGAAAGCCTACTCAAACCTGCTTTGGAAGCAAAATGGGTGTAACGAATGCTTGAATTAATTCCACATTTTGCTGCACTGAAGGGCCTGTTGCAGAATATTTGCCCTGCCCCCCTACAGGGGACCTGAGCAGGGACTGTCCATGAGGACACCATCTGGTGACCCTGAAATGGTGCCCTCACAGCATTCCATCACCAGGAAGACAGGCGACAGATGATTAGTGAAAATAAAAATTTAGTTGGAAAGTAATTGGGAATGATTCTACTTTCACATATGGGCAAAGCCTGACTGGAACTAGGGAGATCTTCCTTTCTTGGTTTCCTTTCAAGGTCTTGCGAAAAGCTCTGAAAAACATCCCATGCCATCTGGCCTAATTTTTTTTATAATTGTGACTTCTAAAAGTAAATATGGTCAAAGAAGGTATTTGGAATAAAAGAAACTAATAAAATTCTTGTAACATCGTGAGGTTGCCCTAAGTGTCAGTCACTTATTTATTCATTTCTTCTTTTACTCTCTTAATCATTAATTCTAAAGCACCCATTCTGTACAAAGAAGTGTGCTGGTGTGGGAAATTCAAAGATGAATATCTTATGAGTGACTATTTATTGAATCTCTGCTTATTTAGCACACTATGAGGAACAAAAGGCCCTATGCTAGAGAGCTCAAGCAAAATGAAAAGTTTATTAGATGTAAATAAAACGTCCACTGGTAGATCTCATCCTTCAACAGGGCTTGATCCAGAGCTCAGGTGATATCACCAAGGTTATCTTCCTCTCTCTCTGCTTCTCAGTTCTGCTTCCCTCTGAGATGGCTTTAGACTCTGCAGACCTCCAGGACACCCCATCACAGCTTCAAGACTGAGGCAGGGAGGGCACTTCTCTGTGCCAGTTCCTCCAGCAAAGTCTCAGGGTTCACTCTAATTTGGTGTGTTTGGCCTGACTCGAACCACATGCTCATCTCTGACTGGCTAGACTTGGAGCATTTGTTCTCCACTGGAGTCTGGAATTAGATTCACGGAAAGGTCATGGATTGTGAGGTAGAAATGGATGGTGCCCAGAGGAAGACCAGGGTATTGTAACTGGAGAAACGGAAATGCAGGGAAAAGAAATGTCCATTATGATTGGCTGGCATAGCAAACTCTCCAAATCTATTTTTCTCTGATTTTTAGTTGGGCTCAAGGCCACGTAGATAAAGAAATAAGCTCCAACTTCCCCTGAAGCAAGCTTGGTTATAGGAATAGGTTATGCGATGTAAGCAGGAGGGTAGGACAAATCTTCCAGGTATCTTCCTTAAAAGAAAGCAGGTGCTTGCCCTTTGCACTTCTCATCTCCATCCCTTCTATCACCCGGCCATGTCCTGAACCAGAGGCAGATGGCCATACCCTAGGGCCAGCTAGAAGGTGCCAAGAAATGCCAAGGCCAGAATTCAAGCAGAGATTGGTTTGACTTTAAGTCTACTGTTTTTTCCACTGAGCCATTTTATCAGGGATTTGGACACAAAGAGTTTTCTCAATCACAGATGTAAGGCAAGTATATAATACACAAAGAGACATCCGAATGGAGTCTGAGCAAGTTCACAGCTCAGTATTGACTTTGTGGAGTGAGAAGTGACTTTGGAGTGAGAAACTTCCCTACTTGCTAAGTGCAATTATGGGCAAATAAAGAAAACTTCCTAAGTCTCAGTTTCTACATAGGTAAAGTAAATAATGACATTGCAAAGATATAATGAAATAATCAATGTAAAGTGACTAGAACGGTTCCTGGCACAAAAATTGTGGTCATTCTCTGCCTTCATTTCCTCCTCTTTTTACTCCTCCAAGTTAGAATGTGATAAGTACCCAAAGAAAAGCAATAAATGTTTTAAAGAGAGAAGTTAGTTTGAGTCTTAAAAGAAAATGGTATTTCAGGGGTTTTTTTTGTTGTGTTTTTTTTGTTTGTTTGGATATTCAGGTCCTATTCCTAGAAATTCTGGGGCTAGGTCTAGAAATCTGCATTAAAAAGTATCTGTGACCCAGCCCTGTGTGGCTCAGTTGGTTAAGCATCATCCCATGCACCAAAAAGTCGTCGGTTCAATTCCCAGTCAGGGCACATGCCCAGGTGGCGGGTTCAATGCCCAGCTGGGGAGTGTATGGGAGGCAGCCAATCGATGTTTCTCTCTCTTTTTCCCTCTTCCTTTCTCTCTCTCTGAAATCAATAAAAACATATATACATTTTTAAAAGTGTCTTTGTTGATTCTTCTTCAGGTAAACCATAGATCATATTTTGGGAAATGATTGGTTAGGAGATAACATTGGAGAAGTAGGTGGAAAAAAGGAAGGAAGAAATGAAGAAAGAAGAAAGGAAAAAATATAGGATGAAGGTAAATATTGGAAAAACTAGAAATGCTGAGCTACAAAATTTGAACTCGATAGTTAATGGAGACATTTTATGTTTTTGAATAGTTTCTAATCCAATCTTTGAGTTAGAAAAGATAATCTGATAATTGTATGTTGAAAGACTTGAAGGAAGATAACTGAATTAGGAAGCTCATATGTGTGCTGTTACAAGGCTAGGTAACAGAAAGAACTCATAGAAATTAAAAAGGTTTTAAAAATGCTGTTTAGGAGATGAATGATGAGGAACTTGAGCCTGTGTACGTTCCATTTAAGAGGCCATCAGGACATGTAGCAGCCAGTGAAAAGGCAAATCTATAGTTATTTAAGGAGAAGTCAATAAAATTTTATGTCACTGAGCCAGCTTTAAGCATCCTTTGTGGTGTGCTGGTCTCTTCCTCTTCTGCTGGCTCAGCTATAGTGGCTGTGAAGACCCTGAACCCCAAAGCCAAGGTGGCCTGAACCCACGCAGGTTGGCAGTCAACATCAGCATAGCCCAGGTGCTATAGGACGAGCTGAGGACCAACTTGGGACCTAGGGGCACCATGAAGATGCTTGTTTCTGGTGCTGGAGACATCAAGCTTACTAAAGATGGCAATGTGCTCCTTTATAAAATGCAAAACCAACACCCAACAGCCTCCTCATTAGCTAAGGTAACAATAGCCCAGGATGACATAACTGGTGATGGTACCACCTCCACTGTCCTAACCATTGGAGAGCTGCTGAAACAGATAGATCTCTACATTTCTGAAGGTCTTCATCCCAGAACAGTAACAGAAGTATTTGAAGCTTTAAAGAAAAGGGCCTTTTAGTTTTTGGAACAAGACAAAGTAAGCAAAGAGATGGACAGAGAAATACTCATAGATGTGGCCAGAACATCTCTGCATACTAAAGTTCATGCTGAATTTGCTGATGTCTTAAAAGAGGCTACGATTGACTCCATTTTGACCATTAAAACACAAGATGAACCTATTGACCTCTTCGTGGTTGAGATCATGAAGATGAAATGTAAATCTGAAACTGATACAAGCTTAATCAGAGGTCTTGTTTTGGACCATGGGGCATGGCATTCTGATATGAAAAAAAAGAGTAAAAGATGCTTATAATCATCACATGCAATATGTCATTAGAATATGAAAAAACTGAAGTGAATTCTGGCTTTTTTTTACAAGATTGCTGAAGAGAGAAACTAGTAAAACCTGAAGGGAAATTCACTGAAGATAGAGTTAAAAAAATAATAGAACTGAAAAAGAAAGTCTGTGGTGACTCAGACGAAGGATTTATTGTTCTAATCAAAAGGGAACTGACCCATTTTCCTTAGATGCTCTCGCAAAAGGAGAAACATGGAAAGGTGGACTCTTGCTTGTGGGGTGGTGTGGCTCTAAATTCTTTTGATGACCTACATCCTGATTCTTTTGGATAGGCAGGACTTGTCTATGAGTATACCTTGGGAGAAGAGAAGCTCACCTTTATTGAGAAATGTAACAATTCTAGCTGTCCCATTATTGATCAAAAAACCAAATAAGCACACATTCACTCAAATCAAAGATGCAATAAGAGATGGCTTGAGAACTGTTAGAAGTGCTATTGATGGTGGCTGTGTAGTTCCAAGTGCTGGTGCATTGCAAGTGGCAATGGCAAAAACCTAATTACATATAAGCCCAGTGTAAAGGGCAGGGCCCAACTTGGAGTTCAAGCATTCGCTGATGCCCATGTGCTCACTGTTCCCGAGGTTCTTGCTCAGAAGTCTGGTTTTGATCTTCAGGAAACACTAGTTAAAGTTCAAGCAGAACATTTGGAATCAGGTCAACTTCTGGTTGTGGACCAGAACGCAGGTGAGCCAATGGTGGCAGCAACAGTAGGCACGTGGGACAACTATTGTGTAAAGAATGAGCTTCTCCACTCCTGCACTGTGATCGCCACTGACATTCTCCTGCTCGATGAGATCATGAGAGCTGGAATGCCTTCTCTAAAAGGTTGAATTGAAGCTTCCCTTGTATTATCTGAATCATGAAGATGCTACAGAGTGGTCCTAAGTATATCTGTGGAATTTTTGTCCAAGCTTCAAATGATTTTCAAAGGAATTTTCTTTTTCCATATGAAGAAAGGAGAGAACGCTGGCACCTATTAAAATTCCAATGTCTGAAATTATAATTACAGTATTTTTTTCATTGCACTCAGTGTATACACATAAAGCAGGCAGTTTTTACCCAATGCACAGGATGTTATGCTTTAGCTTTTGTGATTAAAAAAAAAAACATGTTAGAAAAGCATTTATCTACCTTATTAAACATCCCTTGGAAAACAAAATACCACAGAATAAAATTTCATGTGATTCCTCAAATTTTGGAACTTAAAAAAATAATAACAATAACACCAGCAACAACGACAGTAATAATTTGGGCAAAAGTGATTATCATTATTTCTATTTAACTCATTCAACCACCTTGGGGTCATATGGCGAGGTTCAAACTGTCATCACTATTAGTTAGCAAGTAACTGAGCTGCCCTCAAGCAGTTGAAGAGCAAAGCAAAGTGGAATGTATGTAACCCAATCCCACCAGGGAAGCCAACCCACAGAGCACATATAGTTGCCTATAGCTGAAGCTGCATGCCCAAGCCTGAAACTTAATAATCTTATCAGAGTAATTGGCCACAGGTGGTCCACACAGCTGGGTGAACAGCTGAGCCTGTTCACTGCTTTTTGAGGCTATCTTAACAAGTTGTTTGAAGTTGGGTGTGTGTGATCTCTCTACTACTCTTAGTGCTTCTCACCTAGAAGCTATTTTGTCCCTCGGGGAACACTTGGCAATATCTGGAGACATTTTTTATTGCCACAATGTATTGCTACTGGCATCTAGAGGGCAGAGGCTGGGGATGCTGCTTAAACATCCTACAACGCTCAGGACAGCCCTGAATAACTAGTAATTATTCAGCCCAAAGTGCCAAGATGAGGAAACCACGCTCTTTTAAAACACAGACATGGGTTCTGTGTCTTCCTCTAATAACTTATTTTGTTTAGCAGAACACAATGGCTGGATGATGATGAGGAACCAAAATAAAGTAGACTTATCCCAGCCCTGAACTTGGCAGTGTGTGTGTGTGTGTGTGTTCGTGTATGTGTGAGGGAGAGGGAGGGAGGGAGAGAGAGGGAGAGAGAGAGAGAGAGAAGAGTCATTGTGAAAAATAATTTTTAAGCAGAGACAGCAATCCAAATCTGAACAAAGAAAATCGTTTAATGCTAAGCCCTGACATCACATGCATAGCAATGCCAGAATTGTGAATGAGTGGGAAGAATCTAACCCAATAGCCTCCAATAAATGCACACGAATTGTGTGCAACAAGCACAATCCCCTTCCTCCCCAACAATGAACAACAAAAAACAAGTTAGGCAAATCCAGTCCTTCACAAAAATTCATCCTGTAATTTTCTACAGATTGGCAGTGATCACAGGAGTAGCATAACAAGAATATTGAAAAGGCAGGGGAGAAGTGGCATTCCCAGAAACAATCAGCCCTGGCAGCACTTCCCTCCTAGATGGGCATGAGGAATTTCCTGATGGGTTGTATATTATCTGCCCAGTGGGTGGTCTTGGAGTAGCAAGTAGGGAGGGCTCAGCAGGACCCAAAATGATAAGAGGAACAGTCAACCCTTGTTCTAGTTTAACCCCTAGAAATCTGCAAGTATGAAAGCTCTGGAACTATGGTTTAGAAAGAACAGAATAAACAAGTTTAGAGGCAATGTAATTAGGTTATACAGGAAAAGAAGTTGTCCTTTCCCTCTTTACTTTGTACCCACTCACCTTACCCTTTAAGGCAGGTCAAGAAAATGACCCTAGCCTCCTTCACAGTTGGCTAGCATATTCCTGAGAAAGGACTATACAAGCCATCAGCTCTATAACCTGTCACCTTGGGATTGATCACTATAAGTGAGAAACTTTTTCCTTAAGAAATTCAAGTGAAAGTTGCCAGTGAACTGTCCTTTCCAAGAGAAACATTGGCTTCTCCTGTGACATTTTCTGTTCCCCTCATTGCTGTTATTTTTATGTGCCTCCCTGTCCCACTGCCGTGGCATCTGTATTAGTTTCCCATGGTTGCGGTAGCATACTACTACAAATGGTGGCTCAAAATAACACAAATTTATTATCTTGTGTTCTGGAGGTCAGAAGTCCAGCATGGGTCTCGCTGGGCTAAAATCAAGGTATCAACAGGACTGCATTCTTTCTGGAGGATCTATGGGAGAATCTCTTTCCCTGCTTTTCCAGGCTCTAGAAATCACTTATATTCTATAGCTCATGCTCCCTTCCATCTTCAAAGCTAGCAGTGGCCAATCCCTTCTGTCACCATGAGATTGGCCTCTGCCTGCCTCCACCTGCCAGCTGTCTATTACGTTTAGTCACTGAGAGAGCCTCTGGTGGTATATGAGTTGCATAAGGTAGGTTCTCAGTGAGTCACCATGTAGGGGCAAGTGGTGTTCACTGGACTGATACAGGTTCAAGCTGGGTGCCAGTGCTGGGTCTGAGGCTACACAACCAAAGTCCCAGGTTATACCAAGTCCAGCTGCCACCTACTGGGTGCTTGCACACCTTTGTGCTGAGGTGGGGTCTCAAGGAGTGATCAGGGTGAAGCCAGCAGAGTTTATCAGGCAAAAATAGACCAAGATTTGGCCGTGTGAGGGGAGGGCTCTGCACAGGTCTGGTGTGTGAGGGAAAAAATGGCCCCTGTTCTAGAGCCACACAACTCAGTCTGTCCCAGATTCTGCAAGGAGCCCAGTCTCAACAGGGTGAGCCATTAGGAGTTGAGAGGATGGGGTCACCTGGAGCTCAGTAAGTGAGGCTAGCAGATCTCCAGTGAGGGGGAGGCCCCAGCCAGGGTCACGGGAAAGTGGGAAGAATGATTCCAGCCCCAAAGCCACACAACTCAGTCACTGACATGCCCTGAGTCTGCCCAGACCTCTACACCCTGACCCAGGAAGCTGACTCCTCAACAGGGCACAAACTTAGCAGGGTGGGGTGACAGGGAGTTGAGAGAGTGAAGCTATTGCATTCACCCAGGATATGCTGTAAGGAGGGGAGTGCTCCACTCAAGAAAGATGGTGTCTGCTGTGTGGGAGACAGACTCAGCACAGGGATCCTGGCGGCTATCCCTTCATCTCTCTACCCAGAGCCACAATCCCCAGTCTTTCTTCACATGACTCTAGTCTGCTTCACCCTCCCTCTGCCAGAGCTAAGGGTCAGTGGCTATGAACAAGATAGTATGCATTGGCCCTTTTAGAGGGAGCCTGTACCTCTAGCAGACTCTTGTCCTCCCTGGCAGACAGACTCCCCACTGCTTTTCACAGCCACATGTTACGTGCACACATCTTCTTGGCTCTGGTGCTCTGGGCTGGAGAGCCTGGATTGGAGTTGAGACCCCCCTTTTCTCAGGGGGAACCTTTCCAGCTGAGACATCTCTCCAGAATCTCAGCCACCACCCATGGGAATGGGGCCTGCCCTTTTTGTGTCTCTGCCCTTCCTACCAGCCTTGCTGTAGGCTCTTCTATAAATCCTTAGTTATAAGACTTCTCTTTAGCTGGTCTTCGGCTGGTTATTCATGTTGATTTCTCTATATTTTAGTTGTAATTTGGTTTGGTTTGGGAGGAGGTGAGTGTAGCTTCCATTTACTCTGCTGCCATCTTGGATCGACCTCAAGTTTTTATTTACCAGACTCCTCTGGAAAGTATTGGGCTATTTTGAACTTAGATTTATTTTCCTATTAGGTTGTGTGAAATTCTGACAGCTGCAAAAATAATTATGATGCTAAAATAGAACATAAATACATGTGGAGAGCAAAAACATTTTATTCTTCCTCAGCTAAAAGAAATGATTTACTCTTTCATAGTAGAAGCTATTTAAAGGCACACTTAACTCTTCGTGTTCTGTAGCAGACAATTTAATCCATGGTGATTTTGCTAGAAACATGCTCTTCCATGGCAGGCTCCCTCTACCAATCACTTGTGTAAAAAAAACTAACTCATTTAGATAATTGATGTTAATTTTTAATATTAGCCTAATCAGAATACATTCCCCAAATACTGTACTTATTTGCCTAATTTTATTATCCAACCCCTTTCCTCCGATATGTTTGCTCTAAAACAGAAGGAATTATGTAAACATCTGGCTATCAGCTGTAACAGTCATTAATCTTAATAAGTGTTGCTCCCCCATTCATTAAAGAATAGCAGTTGGCCCAAAGTTACCCAATAATCAGAGATAAAGTTAATTGGAAACTACATCTTCTCACAACCCCCCTTCCTCAGTCTTCAACAAACACATTTATCAGTGTCAGCCTACTCCCACCAATAATACTGACGGTGGTTAGTAAAAGCTACCACTGCTTCAACTTGAGCCATTTCTGGAGATCAAGCCTCTGTGATACCTTGAGTACATTTTTACTTAATTTCCTAAAATCATAACAGGTGTGTATTATTGTACCCATTTTATAGATAAGGAAACTGGAGATTAGTGATAGATATTAAGTAATTTGCTCAAAATCATACCACTAAAAAGTGGCAGGGCCAGAAACTTAATTTCTTAGAGCTAAATGACTCCAAAATCCAAATTCTCAACCTCTTAAAGATATTTACTATTCTAAAATGAAAAAAGAGAATAAAGATTTTAATAAGGATTTTTAAGTCCATAATGGAATGGGAAAATACGTTTATGGGATAACACTTTTAAACATTATTTAAATTTTTCCATTGGATAGTGCCTTGCTTAGTATTAGTCATAGTCTTCTTGCTGTTTAGAATGGCTTGCTAGGACATGCCTTATGTCATCTCCCTTCATACTGAACTTTCCAACTCAGTAACTTCACTCTGTGCTGATTAAACCTACACATTCATTACTGGGGACTGAGGTTCCCTTATATACTTTTAAATGGTGGCAGTAGTCAGTTCTGGCCTTTTTTGCTCCCCTCACTGTGGATTTTCTTGTTTGAGAGGAAAAAACATAATTCTCTACGTTTTCCTGGGTACTCTCTGCTTCTTGCTGAGTATGCCCCGTCTCCGGCCTCCTTAGCCACTACATGTCCATTTCATTTGTCTCCTTGCATCTCTTTTAAAAAAAAAAAATATTGGTTGATTTGAGAGAGAGAGGAAGAGAGAGAGAGAGAGAGAGAAACACTGATTTGTTGTTCCACTTATTTATGCATTCCTTGGTTGCTTCTTACATGTGCCCCTATTGGGGATCGAACCCACCACCTTTGTGTATCAGGACGATGCTCTAACCAGCTGAGCTGCTCCACCAGGGGGCACCTCATCTTTCATGATTAAGTCCTAGCCAGCTGTCGCCCTCTCCTCTCTCGTCAGTAAGCATCCATTAAGGACCCATTACATTTGCAATTCTCTGGTCCACACTTTTCAATCTTTCTTCTTGCTCTCTCCCTCTCACGTTTCTGTCACTACACTGTTCTTACTCCATCATGCTGCAAGAAGTAGTACTTTGGGATGCGGGCCAGGCCCATGAGTGTGTGGGGGAGCGGGAGTTGGGGTTCATGACTGCTTAAGCATCTGCATGTCTTGTGGGTCACTCAAGGGCCCTCCCCATCCCTCTGTTCTTCCTCTCTCATATCTATAATATGTCTTTCAGAATAGGAGCCTGATTATTACCAGCAACACTTAGCTCCACCCGGGACACCAACCCTCAGTAATATCCTCACAGACAACATCATCACTTAGAATCAAACGTGTTCATACCTGCAGGAAATCTAAAGACAATGTGAAGAATCACTTTTTTCCCTCTCAAACAAGAAAATCCACAGTATCTCGTAAGGTAGAACAAATTTTATATAACTCTAGCCAGACTTTTTTCCCCACAAACTTTAATAGTACCTGTCCATAACTTGTTCAGAAACTGTGTTATTTCATTAAAAAGTTGCTCTTTCATAAAAATATAATGGTTCTAAAATTAAATGCTTTATCCATTTATTCATCTATTCAATAGATATTTCTTATGCTCCTTTTATGTATTAAGACAAGGTATTTCAGGCACTACAGATAGTACAGGAAATATAGAATACCCTGCCCCTGCCCCAAAAGATTTTACAGCAGGGGAGGAAAATAAATATAAAAAAACAAAAATGTGTCACAACTTGGGCATTCTGATGCAAATAAGATGTTGGGAGGGATCCCCCCAAATGTAGTATTTTTTACACTGAGTTCTCTGAACATGCAAGTGGCAAGAGTCATTTTTAGTGCTCTTTAGAGGTAATGGTCGAGCAGAGGTGGATAAAGTGGACTTTTCTGTCACTTCAAGTGTCATGCCAGTGTGACGTTGGACAAGGCCTTGCCCCTGTGGTTATGAACCACAGTGAACAGAGATTGAGCAGAAGGATGTCTTAGTCCTTGCTCATTGTTCTGAGGAAGGTGTTTCTGGATTCATCCTATTCAGGTTCCTTCTGTTATCCAAGTGCTGGGAGCAGTGACATTCCTTTCTAAGAGCCTAGATATTGAGAAAGGCATTAAAGAGGAGAAGTATGTGTTGGCTGGCAGGGCTTCCCAAGTAGGCATGACCAAGCAGTCCACATACTGAAAAGAGAAATACTCTACCTCCTCCTTGGCTTGCGCTGGGTACAGTATCTAACTAGCACTTCTTTCCCAGGTGTCCAGAGCTGCCTCTGGGCCTTTTCTTGCTCAGACTGATAGCCAGACTGATGTTACTGAAGACATGAGCCCCATCCCACCTTTCCTTCTGTAAGATTTTGATTTCTATTAAAATGCAAGTAACCCACGAAGCTGACTTTTGAAGTTGTGATAATAAGTTATCAATACATATGAATTCCCTATGAAAAAATTCTCTGTGACAGAGACACAAAGGCAAGGGGTGCTTAAGTTGTGGGTAGAAGAAAGTCACTTGGTTGGGGGCAAAGCCTGGGAGTGAGACCCTAGAAACATATGCCACCTACTTCACTATTTTGCTTGGAAGCAAGTCTGCTTGTAAAACCCACTGAGAGGTAGATCATCTTAGTGTTTGTCCACTACCACTGCTGCTATTCTATTTTGTTACTGGCTGGTCCTTTCTTCTTCACAATTACCGTTTGGTTCACAGTAATAAGAAAGGGTAGCTATTACTCGAGAGTGACTCCACTCCCATAAAGTGACTTCCTTCCCAGAGTAGATTATGGTTTAGAAGAGAGAGGACAGTAATACTTGTTCCTTTTCTTAGGACCCCAAATGATGGCTCTGTAATTTCTTCTAGGGATAGTGACTAATGATACAAAGCTTTCCCAGCACCTTGCAAGACGCACCCATAAAAGAAATGAAGGATGACTGAGCTTTTGATAAGAGCAAGACTCATTTTGGAAAAGTCCAAAAAGTGCTAACAATTCAGGAAGGAGAGGCCTTAGTGAGACTAAATGGAGGTAGAATAGGTTGAAATACAGCTATTCCACAGACTATTGGAAAAGCCTTCTTTTCTGGTGAATGGCCCACCCAGGGAACACCTGAACTTGTAACAAGCCACAGGAAGAAATCTACTGACTTCATGTCAAAGATTCAGCACCTCTCTGCCCTTTGGGCCAAGACTTCTGGGGAAAGCTAAGATGCCCTTCTCCTCACACCTTCAGCTTCTTTGATGGCACCTACTATTGCTCCAGCAATTCTGAAAACCCAAAGCAGCTCCATTCATACAGCGGTCCAAGCACAACCCTGGTCTGACCCTTCAGTCAGCACTAACCCTAGAGCCATAATACTCCTGAGGCCTACAACAGCCTTTTGGGGGATGCAAGGCATCTGAAAATATCTTCCAGGGAACTTCTAGTTTCAGTTCCACATGTAAGGAGCTTAGAAGTTACCTCTTCATCCTAACAACAAATAACAAGGTGAACAGACTAAATAATCAACAACTCTTCTTCGATCTATAAGAGAAGGGAAGTCATAGGGCAAACCACTGCCTCCAAGATCAGAGACACAGGCAAATACAGAGAGTCATAGTTCATTGGGGCAGAGACCCAAGAGTGTAAATTGCTGGGGGAGCTTGTACCTGGATAGGAAAAGCTGAACTGCAACACCAACTGGCCTTGGCCAGGTGGTCCAATTGGCTAGAGCATCAGTCCCTGGCCAGGGCACATACAAGAATGAACCAATGAATGTATAATAAGTGGAACAACAAACCGATGTTTCTCTCTCTCTCTCCTTTTCTCTCTTTAAAATCAATTCAGAAAAAAAAAAGTAAGTGATGAATTAGCGGAGGCTCACTGCAGACAAGTATGAGAGTTAAAAACTCCAGGGGTCCTGATATTTTGTGAGTTTTACCTCCAGGAGCCCAACCAAGACAAACCGATTCTAAAGTTTATGTGGAGAGGCAAAGTACCCAGAACAGCCAGCACAGTATTGGAGGAGAAGAGCAAAGTTGGAGAACTGACACTACTCACCTCCAAGACTTACTATAAAGCTACAGTAATCAAAACAGTGTGGTATTAGCAAAAGACTAAACAAAGAGATCGATGAAACCATAGAGAACCCAGAAATAGACCTACATAAATATAGTCAATTGACCTTTGACAAAGGAACAAAGGCAACAAAATAAAGCAAAGTTAGCCTTTTCAACAAATGGTGCTTGAACAACTGTCTATCCACACGCAAAAATACAAAGAATCTAGAAACATAAAATTAACTCATCACAAAAATTAATTCAAAATGGATCATAGACCTAAATATAAAATACAAAACTATAAAATTCCTAGAGGATAATAACATAGGAGAAAATCCAGATGACTTTGGATATGGCAATGGCTTTTTAGATATGACACCAAAAGCACAATTTCTGGTGAAAAATCTTAAGCCAGACTTCATTAAAATTAAAAACTTCTGCTCTGAAAAAGACACTGTCAAGAAAATAAGAGGACAAGTCACAGAGTGGAAGAAAATATTTGCAAAAGATGTATCTAATAAAGGACTGTTATCCAAAATACACAGAGAACTCAACAGTAACAAAACAACCTGATTAAAAAATGAGCCAAAGATCTTAACAGAAACCTACTTCACCAAAGAAGAGATACAGATGATAAATAAGCATTTAAAAAGATGTTTTACATCTTATGTTATCAGAAAAATTCAAATTAAAACAACAGTGAGATATAGTACACACCTATTAAAATGGACAAAATCCAGAAGACTGACAACACTAAATGCTGGTGAAGATACTGAGCAACAGGCACTCTCATTCATTGCTGGTGGGAATGCAAAATGGCACAGCCACTTTGGAAGACAGTGGCAGTTTCTTGCAAAACTAAACATACTTTTATCCTAACCGTCCAACAATTGCACTCCTTGTTATTTACCCAAAGGACTTAAAAACTTACATCTACACAAAAACCTGTAAATGAATGTTTATAACAGCTATATTCATAATTGCCAAAACATTCAGTAGGTGAGTGGATAAATAAATTGTGGCACATTCAGACAATGGACTGTTATTCAACACTAAAAAGAAATGAGCTATCAAGCCATGAAAAGACATGGAGGAAACTTAAATGCATGTTACTAAGTAAAAGAAGCCAATTTAAAAAGGCTAAGTACGGCATGATTCCAACTATATGACATTCTGAAAAAAGCAAATCTATGGAGACAGCAAAAAAGATCAGTGGTTGGTGGTGGCGGGTAAGAATTGGCAGAGCACAGAGGATATTTAGGGCTGTGAAACTACTCTGTATGATACCATAATGATGAATACATATCATTAGACATTTGTCAAACCCATAGAATGTACAACACCAAGAGTGAACCCTAATATAAAAAACTACGGATGTTGGGTGTTTATGATGAGTCTATGTAGGTTCATCAATTGTAACAAATGTATCACCTTGGTGGGGGATATTGATAATGAGGGAAGCTATGAATGTGTAGGGATAGGGAGTATTAGGAAACCTCCTTACCTTTTAATTTTGCTGGGAACCTGAAGCTTGTCTAAAAAATATAGGCGTTTAAATAAACAACAACAAAAAATCTTCCAGGAGCATTAGTTTTATTCCATGGTAAATAATCCAAACTTTATACATGAACACAAACAGATATTTTAAAGAACAGAATAGGAAATTCACATTATTTTCTAAGGAAAAACTTGATTTGAATAAAACTTCACCTTTGCAGCAGACCTCACAGGTGACACCAATGCCCCTGCCCCAAGCCTGTGCCCAGCTCTTCCTGGAATCCAAGTCCACACTCCTCTGCTGTTAGTGACATTTGTGTTTGTGCTTGAGAAGCTCTACTCGAAGGAGAGGAAATGCTTGATAAATAATATTTATTGACAAACTGATTCACTGTTTCTTCGAAATTCAAAGCACTGACAGGAAGTTGAAATCAAATCTTTCAGGTGGAGGTGAAAGGGCAATGAGAGCCTTCCTGGCACTAGAGAAGTGTCCTACTAGAGAAGTGTTCTACTTGGCGACACACGATGGTTCCCCATCAATGAAGTGGTTTTAGGAATGGGAACATCGTTCAGAGGAAGAGGAAATCTTGGAGGGTAAAAGAGGGAGAATGACGAGGTGTCTGTGGCAAAGGTGAGCAAGGGCAGAGCAGAGCTCAAAGACGGGTCTCAGAAGAAGCAAACGGCCTCAAGCAAAGGACCAGGCAGGTCTTGTTTTCCCTCTAGACACAAATCTTCAAGAAACAAACAGTTGGTTTTTGGTTTTCTTCGGGCTTTGTTTTTGTTTTGCTTTTGTGCCTCAGAAAGGACCAGAAAAATGCAGTGACTCAGGTGAAACTTTCATGTCAGCAGGAAAGACAAGACCCAGATCCACCACCTGGCATTGCTCCCCTCGCAGCTCCCAACCACAGAGCAAGCACCCTCTCTTGTTTCGAGAAATCCCAGCCAGAAACGAAATTGCTTAGCCAAATTTGCCAAGTGGAACTTGTGTTAACACACTATATTTTTAACCTCATAATTTGATCATTTGCAAGTTACCACAACGTCCCCCAGAACATGGGGCCCCATGACTAAAGGCTTTGTGCTTCAGTTGTGGTATAAAGAGGGTTTTGCTGCTGGCACCTATTAGTGTGCAACTTAAGCCCTGGGCTCCCTACATTGTCTCTCAGTAGGATTATAATGTCTCAGGAAAGGGGTGTGGCCCACCCAGGTTTTCTGTATCAGCAGCCGAGGGTGCCCAGTGGAGCCTTGTCTGCAGATCTGGGATCACGGATGTGTTCACGCTTTTCACTGCTATGGAATTCAACCAGGCTGTCAACTTGCCTGGCAGAACTTGGTCCTTTAAGGAATAGTACCAGAACTCCTCTAGGCTGCCAGGGCCTGGTTTCTGAGACAGGGGACGGGGGCAATAAAGGGGCAGTGCTGTGGCTTGGGAAGCACAGGGGTGGGATGCAGGTGGGTGGAGCGTGACAGCAGCCACCCCTGTCTGCACTCTGCTTGCACATGGGGCACTTAACAGCTATGCCCTGGGAAGGGTCATGGGGATCATCTAGTCCCTGACTCCCATTATACAGAAGTGAAAGCCGAGTTTCAAAGAGAATGAAGGGCATACTGAAAGTCTGACAACAAGCTCCTTGTGGGGAGTAGAAATTAATTGCCCTTTTGCTTTTGGAGGGGAATACTCCCAATATGCCAGGCACTTGTGTAGCTGCTATGCATCATCCATATTTTTAAACTTCGCAAGCCAATATGGTAGGTAATGTCACGATTTTAATAGCCCTGTTTTATAAAGGAGGAGGCAGATTCTGAGGGGGAAGTTAAATTTGAATCCACTTCTGTCTACAAAGCCCATGCTTTTTCCTGTATGCACCTGATGCCCATCCCCAACTCAGCAGAATCCATGGCACCTTCCCCAGAAACAACCCCAAGGGCAGGGAACTGGGCTCCTGCCCTCATGTGGAGGGTGGTGAAGGGGGAGGATAGGTATTCCTACAGTTGCAAGTTGCACCTAAGAATATATCCATGCATAGAAATAATAACATAAATTTATGTTTAAGTTTGCACTGTGACAACTAGAATCATGGGTTAAGTAACCTTTTCAACCCTATTGCTTGATTGTAAAGCCATGTACCTAATGACTGATTTCCTTTTATGTGCCTACTGCAGATGTTATGAAAGGGCAGATGCAGATTCAGAAGATCTGTAGTAAGTTCTGTGTTTCTATAAGCTCCCAGGTGATGCTGATGCTGCCAATCCATGGACCATACTTTGAGGAGCAAGACTGGACCAAATCTAATTCACCAATAAGGGATTTACTCTAAATCAAAAGCTGCTAATTAGGCTGGAGTGTCTTCTTTTGTTTTGCTTTGTTTTTAGTGGGGCTGACCCATAAGGGAGTTCTAGTCACCTGTTTGGAAATGTTCTCTCTTCCAGTGCAATACAAGAGCCTGCCTACACCTAATATTCCACCTTCTTCAGGACACATCAAGGTCCTGCAAAAAAAACTGTCTTCCAAAGCTCAACATGAAAATGTCATTCCTGTACCCTCTGGCACAAGTGTGCCAGCTGGCAGCAACCCTGCTCTTTCTAGCCTGCAAACCAAGTATAACACGTTCCATGAGTAAAATCCCGGTGAGCAGTGTGTCTTCTCCCACAGAATAAGGTCCTTTTAGCCCCACCTTCCGAACGAGTCCTTCAGTTGAACATTCGACAGCAGTCATCCGTTCTCCTACCAACTTATGTCTGCCTCACACATTTGGCCTATAAGATCCTTTTACTGAGTCATCTTTCATGATTTGTGTATCTTGTCTCTTCAACCAAACCCTAAGCTCCTTGAAGGCAGAGGCTCTGTCTAATGTCTCTTTGCATCTCCCCACAATGCCTAGCCTAGTGTTTTACTCAAATAATGGGCTAAAGAATTATCTCCTAAGTCCCTGAAAGTTTTTTTTCTATTATGTGAGAATGTAAGTTCCCCCTGGGCCTGTAGATAGTGTCTATGAAGATCGCAGGTGGAATCTTCAATTATTACTGAGTCAACAAATTAACTTCTTACCTAGGGTAGTGATGAGAGTGTGTAAATTCACACCAGAATTGGCTTCCATAGTATGCAAGGGTTATATGAGATAATGCACGTGACAGCATTTAATAAAGTATAAAGCCCTCTGCAAATGTAACTTAGGGCACACGCTATCACTTAGGGCAAATGTTTCTACCAGAAGTGAACAACCAGAAGATTACCAAGAAGTGATAAACAGGCTCCATCTGAAAAGGGTTTAGTTTCATTCATTCACCCTGGAATTATAAATCAATAAACCAAGACTCTCTCTTGGACCAAGAAATGGAGGAAAGAGGGAAATGTCAGCTGGATCTGCAAACCTAATGCTAGTAGCACATGGTAACTCCTATTTCCTGAATTTCAGGGGTAGTCAGGTACAATTTAATATGATCAGGGGAGCCATTTCATGGGCTGAGAGGCAGTGAGAATAAATGTCACTCACAGCAGGACAGCATGATAGCATCCATGTGTTTGTCTGAATATATACAGGCACTTCATATGGCCCACGCTCCCACCTTATTGAATGAGTCAGGCTACCTCTTGCTTTTTTCCTGCCCACACATGATTCCACTCCTGATCCTGTTTTCCTTCTCACTACAGTCTCTTCATTATTAATTACCTGAATAATCATGTGATCATGGGCCCTGTATCTTATGCAAGCCCTCTTCCTGGAGCCTCAGCAGCTTCTCCCAGCTCCTCTCCCTTTAGACCCCTATCCCAGATAGACTTCCTTTTTGGTTCTATCTTGTTGTTATGACCAACACTCTACCCCATTTTTACCATTGTTCCCTTAAACTCAGCATCTTTCCTGCCAGGCCTTCTCCACTCTTAGCATTCCCTATCTCATGAAATGGCATCACCAGCCACCCAAGAAACTGTGAGTGACCAAGACAGGTCAACGTACAGGGCCGTTCAAAGCAGCATTTGTTCAATGGTCATCTGACAGCTTTAGGGAAGCCATTAAGAGATGCCTACAGGCGGGTTGCTAGGGCTGTGCTCACCACTCCCTGCAGCTCTGGCCTCACACCTACAGACTGCAGTTAAGGAGACCAACTCTCTCAGGGTGATCATCTCATCCCAGTCTAACCAGGGACTTCTTTGATTTTATCATTGAAAACTCTGTGTCTTGAGAAACCCTTCATTCCCAGGCAGATCTGAACAGTTGGTCACTCTACCTCTTCTTAGTGGGCAGTTTAGAGACCACCTGTAGTTGCATGGTGTATGTTTCATAGGGCTGCTGTAACAAAGGTCGAGCAACTGGCTTAAGCAGAAATTTATTGTCTTACAGTTCTGGAGACTGGAAGTCCAAAATCAACATGCTGAAAAGGGTTTGTTTCTTTTGAGGGCTCTGAGAAAAAATCTGTTCCATATTTCTCTCCTAACTGCTGGTGGTTTGCTGGCAATCTTTGGCATTCCTTGGCTTGTAGAATCAACACCCTGACTGTGTCTTCATGTTCATGTTTCCTTGTCCTTGTGCATGTGTCTCTGTTCATATTTACCCTTTATAAAAGAAAATTAGTCATATTGGATTAGGGACCCACCTTACTCCATATGGTCTTATCCTAATTTAACTAATTACATCTGCAAGGACCCTATAAGTAATGTCACAAATGAGGTGCTTGGGTTTAGGACTTCAACATATGGATTTTGGAGGGGACACAATTTAACCCATAATACTTGGTGTTGGTTGCTTGAAAATCTCAACCTCCCAGCCCCATTTCAACCATCATGTACATGGAGATCATGTACTATCAACCATAATCAGGAGCCTCCCCAAATTAAACTGGTCAATACAATTTTTACCATCTCATTTAATTTTCCATGTTGTTTCAGCAACTTTTCTACATCAGTTCCCAGGAAGCTGACAAACCAGGCCCCAGACTTTCTCCTGGAAGTCTCCTAGACTCTTCCATCACTCCACCAATCTCTAATTTCTCTCTTAAATATCTCTCAAATTAATCTCTACCACCAGTGTCAAAACTCAGGCTCTCATCACATCTGACATTGATCACAATAGCCTAACTCATTTTTCTCTCTAGTTGTGGACCAGGAGGCCCCTTCTAGTCTTGCCTGCTGTCTGCTGCCAGAAGCATCTTTCTGCAATGCACATTTGAACAAACCACCCCCACACTTAAAGCCCTCAGTGGCTCCCACAGAGCAGGGGAAGTTCAAATGCCTTTGCTTGACATCTGGACCTTGTGTGACCTGACTCTTACCTGACTTCTCAGCCTTACTCATCTCCTGCCTGGCCTCAAGCACAGCAACATTCAATTCTGGTTCAACAGGTCATGCTGTTGTTTCCTGTTCCTGCCTTTGCATGAGCTCTTCTCTCCCTGCTTTCAATCTATGTTCCTATATATCCTTTAAGCTCCACTCAAGTATGACCTTCTGGGAAGCTTTCCCTGATCTTGCAGAATGATTTATGCTCTTCCCATAGAACTTCTCACTGCACTTACCACAAATCAATATATTTCTTACCTTTCTCTTCCTCTTGGTCAGAAGACAAGACGTTCATGAACCATCTAAAACCATACCAAAAATGCACTTTGAACCCCCTCACCCCTCTTTATTAAATGTGTACCTTGGGACAAGTTATTTAATCTTTTTAAGCCAAGGGGTTCTTCACTGAAATATAGATAATACAAGTACCCATTCATGATGTCATTGGCATTAAGTGAGATAATTAATGCAGGGGGCTTAGCACGGTGCCTGGCACATGTGTTGATATTCAAAAACTGTTATTGTTGTTGTTACCATGTTGCTCTTGTTGTTGTTGATTTCAGAAACACTACAGTCCCTGATGAAAAATGCGAGCTCTAGATTTGCACTGCCTGGGAGTGAATTCTGGTTCCCACCACTTATTAGCCATGTGTCCTCATGCTTAAATCTCTGTTCCTTCATCTGTATATGCAGTTGGTAACAGCTACTTCACAGATATTTGAGGATAAAATAAGTGACTTTTGAAGCATTTGGAACCTAATCTGGCATGTAGGAAGTGCTCAATTAAAGTGGCCTCTAATATGATGCTTCCATCAGATCCCCAAAGGGGTCCTTGACTGCAGAGAAGATTGAAAGTCAATGCTCAAGTCTACGAACTCCATGAGGGCGGGATTGTGTGTTACTCTTTGTAGTTAAACCATACAGTACAGCATGGGTCATGCAGTAGATGCTCAGTGTTGTTTTCAATGAATGGGTGAATTGTGAATTGAGCAACAAACCGCAAGTTAAATATTGTCACTTTCCAAGAGTTCACAAACCGTGCAACCTCGACCCTTGAGAACACGGCTGGGAGTCAGGAAATGGGGAAGAAGATGTTCCAGGAACAAAGCATAAAATTCACCTACTTTATTCGGGGGAACCATAAATTGCTAGAGCTGGACTGGGCCTTAGTGAGATCTATTACAGTTTCTCCTCATTTTGTAGACGAGGAAAATGAGCTGACTCTCAGAACCTATTTCCTCCCTTCATATACAATTCTAAGGAGCTTCGTTATCTGGTTTCCTTGCCAAAACATATTAAGGAGAACAAATTTAGAGAGGAAAAGGGAGAGTGAGAGCTACGTCTGCTCATGATAAGCATCAAGAAGGGAAAGCTGGGCTGAGGATAGGAAACTATAAAAAGCAGACACAAAAACTGAAAAATCACCAGGGCCTGCAACATTGGCGTGGATGTGAAGGTGTTCCCTCCTCAACAGACCCTGGGGGCCTGACTGTGAGCCAGTCCCAGCCACAGAACAGATTGCATAATGCATCCCAAAAGCCAGGTTTGGAAGAAATTTAACTTTCTTTAGTTCATAATCGTTTCTATTGAGGGCTTTTATCCCACTGAGCAGATTAGGAATTCAAACCTCAAGCTTTCATAGTAAACCTCCACCCCACTCTGAGGTTATGCCTAATGTTCCAAGAGATGTCAATAATGTCAGAACATTGGTTAGGTGCCCAGCTGGTCATGGGGTCCTTGAATTGTGTGCGCACACGGGTGAGTTCTCCGTTGCTGTCAACACACCTATTCCCACCTTAGCCGTGGCTGACTGTTGCTTCTAATCCAGCCTTGAAGGAAAAAGATCTTCCTGCAAAGCTATGCCTGGCCGTTCTCCTTGGATGCCCCACTCAACCGTTCCTTTCTAGGCTCCCGCATCTGTGTCTCTGTCCATTTACCTCTCTCCTCTCCTGCCTTCCTCCCATACTCTTCTCCACCCATCCCCCCTTCTCTGCATTTAATTTAGCCCACAGGGTTATCCTTCCCAGTTCATGTTTCTATACCCCAAACCCTCTTTCTTTTACCCCCCTCTGCAAATCCTCTAAATTGTTTTAAGGGTCTGGGTCTTTGAAACATAAAAGCTAGACAGATATACAGGCTCCTTCTCGACCTGTCATATTTCTTCTCGGTCATATTTCCGCCCTGTCATACTCCTTCTCTGAGACAATGAACCACAAAAGGCTGACCCTGCTTAGATTGGGGGGGGGGGTGGCAGAGGAAAAAGCAGAGCAAATATCTCCAAATGTTATCCTGCGCCCTGTGCAGCATGTCCCCAAACACTGCTGCCCAGCTGGTACTCAAAAGAGTTAATATTCTGTTACCCAGAAAATCCACAGCCATGTTCATTCTCATGCGTACTAAGTAACTGAATACCAGGCTACTGTGTGCCAATAAAGCACCGAGCAGCATCTCCCAAAACCCTGTGCGTGTGACACTCAGTACTCTCTAATTCTGCCCTAGGAGAAAAAGCCTTTGTCATCAAAAGAGTTTTTAAAATACCATTGTTGTTGGAGACTCAGGAAACATCTCAGCCTGTTAAAGACTCTGAGAAGTTTGAACCTGATCCTACGCTATCGGGCGGTGGAAACCTGATCTGATGGGTCTCCCATCCAACCAGGGCCACGTGGAGCACGCTTTGGACAGATGTGGGTCATATTTATGCCGATGACCAATTCAAGGTGAAGAAAGGCGAGGTTTCTCCTGGTGTGTGTGCTGAAGACAGAGGTGGGATTGGGATTGCTCATCCCTCATTCCAGGGGGTGGAGTGAGCAATGATCTCTGGATTGGGGAGCCCTGTTTTCACCCTCAGCCTGGAGGATTATGTAGTCCAAGCTGTACCTGCCAAAGCTGTGGGGTCCACTGCTCAGTGGGGGATGGGGCGGGGGTGCGATGGGGCTGGGAGGGTGCTGAAGCACTGGTCCTGGCTTCATCCCCCCCAGCAAGATAGCTATTTGGATGCACAAGGCATCAAGAGAAAAACAATTACTTCAGAAGGTGGTGTTCCTGGCGTTTTTTCCAAATAGAACAAGCAGTTATTTGGATTACCTCATCTTTCCTCTAAGCACGGAGGAAAAGGCTCAGACTAGCCAAGAAATGGCAAAACTGTTCTCTGAAAAGATGAAGGCACAGAAACTATGTAATAATAGGCTGAGAAAGGTGCTAAAACACTCTGAGTGCTAAACAGTGAGCTCATGAGAGAGCTATAGGCACTGGTTCAGGAACCTCCTGACTCACTTCCCATATGCTCGCCAAGTAATTTTGGTTCGAGAAAGATTATTGAGACAACTCATTAGTGTTATCACTTTGCTAGACACTGTAGGGATCATAGAATGTACAATTCAGGCTTTTTCACTGATTATATAAGGCTCTTTATGACAAGGCCGCAGTCTAAGGGGTTTCAAGCCCTATCTCCAGCCGCCTCTCCTCCTGGCCTACATTCCAGGCTTAGAAGTATTGTTGCGGTTCCTTCATCTCGTCACGTCTTTTCACCGTCCTTCGTTCCGGGGTTTCTGCCAGGGATCCTTTTTTCCTCTGCTCACCTCCAGTCCACTGGGCAAGCTTTTATTCCTCCACCAAGACACAGACCGAGTCTCAGCTGCCCTGTGCAGCCTTTGCCAGAGGGCCCCGCCTCTCAGAGATGGGGACCGTCTGGGTTCCCGTGCCACCTTCTAGGTGTGTGCGCCCGCGGTAGGAAGCACAACAGAGTTAAAGAGAGAAATGGGCTGGGAGCTCCCGTTCTCACAGGTAGCTGTATAATCTTGGGTGAGTTACCTAATCTCTCTCTATGCTTCAGTTGTCTTACCTTTCAGTGGAGGGTAATGCCTCCTTTACGTGAAATTTAAATAATTTAAAAGTGACTTTTGCACAGTGCCTATTACATATGAGCATATCACAATAAATTGGTTATTGTATTCTAATTAGTGGTTTTCTACTTTGCATCTGTGTGAGTCAATTTCAAGGGCTATCATTTTTGTTTTGCACCCTTAATTCTTAGCGCATTGCCTGACACACAGTAGGCACTTGATAAGCAACTTTAACGAAACCATTAATTAGCTAATTAATCAATAGAGAGGTGAATGGGTTGTTTCCACAGGGGTATAATCTTCCCTAGAAGATGAGGCAGGAGTCTGTTGACCTGCAGGCTGGGACAGTAGCTCCTGAATGCCAACAGGAATAGATTTGGTCTAGGGGCTCCAGGAGCCCAGAGTCATAAAACTCAAGGCAAGCCATGGAATTCAGAGAGAGCACCTGGAGGGGATCCTAATGAGCACTGGAAGAAAAGACACCATTTAGAGAAGTAGAAAGAAACAAGTAAAGCACTCTAGGCTTCCTATACATGAAGGCTCAGAGCTCTTTTGGGATGAGGGAGATTGGTGCATATTTGAAGGCCTTGGGAGGAAAGACCCAAGGGTCAGGGAGATCCTGGTGATGACAAGGAATGGGTGAGAGCAAAGCCTGAATCCTTAGGAAGGTTTGGGGCCAAGGACATAGGAGGGCCCACCTAGTGTGATAGGTAAACGTCATTTTCTGAGACTGAAATAAGGGAGATAAATGGTTTTAAGGACCCAAAAAATATGGTATGAAAGAAGAAAGTGTGTAAGGAAGCCCATGCATTATATGCACTTGATTTTCTCAATGATGTAGGAACCAAAACTTTCTACCAAGAGATTAGGGATGGGAATATAAAGATGGGATCCAGCAGAGTGGTCAAGAAAAAGCACCCAGTGTCAAATTCTGGCACCATCACTGACAGCCTGGATGGCCCTGGGAAATTTCCATAAGCTCCTTGTGCCTCAGTTTTCTCATCTGTAAAATGGAAAAGATAATCATACCTACCCATCTTACAGGGTTGCTAAAAGTATTCAATGATTTAATAATTGATAAGCACCTTTAGAATAGCTTGGAATACAATAAATACTATAGTAGTACATATTTGTTGTTATTGTTGTTATTATAGTTTTGTGAATATTAGAACATATTTGTCCTAGCCATTATGGGAAGTGCTCAAGAAAAATCAATAGGAAATGAACATTATACGGCACATAAATTGTAGTGGGCATAGCCAGTGTGGTCTCATGTCCTTTTTCAGTAAACAAGGAATATGGGCAGAGAGCAGAGAAAGTTGGAATTCACCCCTGGGGGTGGAAAGCAAAGCAAAGAGACAGAGCACAAATTCATCTGACAAGATTCTAGAGTCATGATGAGAACAACATTCAAGTTGCCAAATGCAAAAGCCCAGCCAGGCAGAGTCAAACAGAGCTCGGCATGGGCTAATGGACTACTTATGGGCCCACAGAGTAATCTTTATCCATTTATTAAGGCTAGAGTTAATGGCTTTAAGCTATAGTATTGTCATTCTCTACTGGAAGTGTCTATTACACTTGGCAGTGAGAACCAGAAGGTCATTTGGCCTGCAGTAGGTGCGAGATACTCTTTTGAGTACAGCAACAGCTCGAAAAACATGACATAGTTATTTCAGACTTCCTTCCCATCCATGTCCTGTTCCCTCCTTCTCAGCATTACCCTGGACATACAGATAAACAACCAAAGCAAGACAGGACGATTCAAGGGAATGGAAGACCCAGAAATGCTGAAGGACAAGTTCAGTCACTGATGGGGTGGAGAGAAGACCCATCAGGAGGCTATGGTGTGAGGAAGGGGACATCCAGTTGGAGATCTCATTCTTACCTGAGTTCCGTTTGGCTGCTTTTTAATGTCAATTTCTTTTCTTTTCTTTTTTTTAAAATTTTTTAAACATATCTTTATTGATTTCAGAGAGAGGAAAGGAGGGGGAGAGAGAGAGATAGAAACATCAATGATGAGTCATTGATCGGCTGCCTAGCCCACAACCTGGGCATGTGCCCTGATGGGGAATCAAACCCCGATCTCCTGGATCCTAGGTCAACGCTTCACCGCTACGCCACACCCGGCCGGGCTAATGTCCATTTCTTACATGCAAATAGTATTGCCTTGTCATTTTATTTTGCATTTCTTTGATTATTAGTGAAATGGAATGTTTATTCAGATGTGAATTATCTTCATTTTTTGCCAATTTTTCAATGGAGGTCTTAGAGTTTTTCATATTGATTTGGAAAAGCTCTTTATGCATTTATGATATGAGTTCCTTGCTGTATTTATTGCAAGTTCCCTCAGTTTGACAGTTACCAGTATTTATGATCTCTTCCGACAAACTGAATTCTTAAATTATTTGCAGTCAAATTTACTTTTTTTCCTTTATATCTTCTTTCTTCACTTTACAGAGGCTTTTATGGCCTGGAATCAGTAAATATTTATCTATATTCTTCTTGTATTTTAAGTATTTATTTTTTCTTTATATATTTAAGTATTACACTAGACTAGGAATTATTTTGGTTTATGGAATTACTAATGGAGAATTATATTACTTTCAAAATATGCAAATAATTCTGGATAATCCCTCTCTCTCTCTTTCTCTCTCTCTCTCTTTTTTTTTTTTTTTTTTTTTTGCCTTGTCTATAAGACACTGCCTTTAAACTAAAAACTAAGGAAATAAGCTATCTTAACCATCAAGAGACCCTAACATGCAATTTCAGGCTCTGTGATTAGTGGTGGACTAGATTTCAGTTTTTTAAAGGGGTGGGAGGAGGTGGACAGAGAATATTCCTCAGTATCTCTTAGAACATCTCAAGCAAGCTCTAAACAATCATCCTTAGGTTGGATACCCATGTCATCATTATTCTTGCACTTAAGATCCAGCATCATAAAGGAGTGAGTGGGATGTGTGAGTTGTGAGATTCTAAAGTGGAGCCTCTACACAGATGAAGGTCTAGGGCATGCTGGTTTGGTTCAGGAAAGTATGTGTGGACCCTCAATAAGTAAATAATCAATCAATCCATCCATCAATTCTGTGTCCATAGTAGTGTAAGCTTCCCAAAGACATAGACTCCCTCTTCTATTTTTATCCTATAGCTCCTCTTACATAGTCCCCACCCCCACCCCAAACCTGCCCTCCTGACTAGGTGAGGGTTCACAGAACTGGTGACCAATCCTGATGGCTGTTCCTTGGCTCCAGAACCACCTCACCTCACTCTCTTGTCTTAATCCCTTGAGTCCAGTCTCTCACACCCTCCCTCCTTCTGGAATTAAGAGGTACATTCACAAGTGTTTATCTTTCTAGGAATAGCCTCTGATGCTCAGATGAGGGAGTGGGCAGGGTAAAGGACAGCTAAGCCTGTGGACTGAGGATCCAGGGTGTGGCTTTGTATGAAATCTCAGCTCTGACCTCATCAAGGAAAGATGGCCACTGCTGGTCTCATGGCTGCCAGCAGAGAGCGAGGCAGGAAAGCCAGCTTCTCCCCAGTCATTTCTCCCCTGGGCGGCAGGTATGGTTTCCCAGAGCAGAAAGGATGTTGGACATCAATGATCAGAGGCAGCTCTTTAAAGCCCTGCCTTTCTTAGTGACATAACAATAGAAAGCTTGGGGTGGAGGGAAGGGACAAAGAGTAGCCCAAGGCTACTGTTGGGCCCTGATGCTAATCTCCTTACTTGCTACCTAGGAGGGAGCTTTGGGGGGGGGGGGCGGCCTGCCCTGCCCTGCCCTGCCTCACCCTCACGGAGTCCCAGTGCTTACTCTCTCAGGGGAAAGAACCAGGCCTGGCTGACCACAGTTGGCACTCAGACTAGGACTCCAGGATCCAGGGAGAAGAGCAGGAGACAGAGCCAGACATCACGTTTTATCCCTGGCCAGAGAGTTCTGAGGATGGAGGAGGGCTGCACATGCTTACTGTTTGCATCATAGACGTTGACTTCCCAGAAGAGGGCCACCTCTTCCAGCACCCACTCAAGGTTTTTGCCTGTGCCCTCAGCTGCACTTCGCTTCCCAACTTTAGCATGCATGCCTCCTTGCAGAGATACCACACTCCTGCTTGGGAGAACAGAAGCGGAACAAGGCCAGCCAAGAAGCCCTAAGAACTACCCTCTTCTCCATCCCTTCTTATTTGGCAGCTTGAAAGCTGGGCTGCAGCTGAGGGCATAGTTCCCATGGCAACAGGGCCAGGCCTACAGAAGGGGCAGGGTCCAAAGAAGGGGCAGCTTTGGGAGAGACTCAGAGACCTAGTTACCACTTTAATCAAATGACCTTTTATATTCACTAGGATCATCCTAAAAATCTTTAGAATTCATTCATCAAATCAAAGCAGCTTTCTACAAACATTTGCTTGTGTGCGACTCCTCTGTATAATATACAAAAACATAAGATCCGAAATCCAACTTCAAGGAGCTTTTAAAGAACTGAATATAAGTCCCAAATGGCAATGGAAGATAGCAATAGAAAACAGCAACAAAGCAGTAATGATTAATTGTCTGTGGATAGTGTAAACAATAGCCTATTGAGGGATTCATAGCCTATTGGGAGAGTATGAATCTTGGAAGGCTTTACAAAGCAGGCAGAATTTGAGCTGGACTTAAGATGGGTAGGACCAGCTTGGCTAAGAAGAAAGGAAGAGAAGGGACAGTCCAGGAGAAAGCTAAATATAGAGCAGAGAGCAGGAGGTATGCGCAGGGAACAGTAAGTCAAGCCCTCTGGTTGAGGTCGAGGTTCAGGTGGGGCCTGTGTGGGAGATGAGTTAGTTGAAATAGCTTTAGGCTGAGGGGATAGACATGGAATGGGACTGATCTGACAGCAAGGAGTATGAACATGAAAACTAGAGGGAGGGTGATCAAGACCATCAGACATGAACACTGGGTCCCTGAGGGATGGGGCACCAAAAGAGTCCATGAACCCTGAAGACAAATTTACCTAATTTTGTAGCTTTGCTGCAGACCAACCCTGGGGATGAGAAGCCAGTTCATTCCAGAGCAAGTTGATCAGCATGTAAAAGGGAATTGCTTCTGAGCGTCTTGGGAGCTTAATTGGTACTTAGTAAAGCCTAAATGCTCCCTTTAATAATATTACAAACACAAAGCATGTGACTTGTCTACAGAAAATATTCTGATGGTTATTGAGATTATATGTAAGAGGGCATGTTGCACTGTTATGTGGATGCACCAGCCACTTTAACTTCCATGTGCATGTGCGCATGTAATATTGAGCTCCAGCAGCTACTTCACACCATTGTTTCTTGGTTAAGCACTCTCATACATTTTTTTCAAAAGCCATCTCCAGCATCTTAAAATGCAGAAATTCACAGAATCTTACAAAACACACACCATTTTTTTCTCTCCAGTGAGACCATGGCATGCCTAAGCTTGCTTTGTCTCCTTACCAACAGTGGAAGGAATCTCAAGTTGAATCCTATCCCATCTTTCGTGGCCATGAAACCGTCTCCCATTCTCTGGCCCACATTGATCTTTCCAATTGTCCATGGCTGGCTATGTAACGATATCTAGATTTTCCTGATCTCTGCCTCTAATGTGTGCAACTTGTAACATAGGGATCTTATCACCTTCAGTATCAGCATACTCAGGGAGTTGTTAGAAATGCAAAATCTCTTTCTCTGTGCACTTTTGCCCAAGATTCCCTTCCTGTTTCTGCTCCAGTGCTCTGACCCACCCCTGCAGAGTCGCTGCCTTCCCTCTCCCAGCTCCCCCTCATTCATGGACTCCCTAATTCCTAACCTGCGCCCCATATTACCCTCACTCTTGAAGTGGTTCTGTTTCCCTGACCAAATCCAGAATGACCATATGTACGTGATGCCCCTGGTTGGGAGTGGACTTGAATCCTCTTGATTCCAGGTGTTCCGGTGCTGAGGCAAAATCTGAATTTCTGTGGGTAATCGAATCAACAGAGGTTTCAGTGTTCCTCCTTTAAGACCTGGATACCTAATGGATAGCAACTGCTATTATCCAAGGGAAAATTTCAGTAAACAAGTGCTATAATACTAAATTAAAAAGAAAGGAAGAAAGAAAGGAAATAAATGAAATGCAGAATATCAGGCTCCACCCCAGACAAACTAAATCAGAATCTGCCATTTAACAAGACCCTGGGAGATCTGTGTGCAGTTAATGTTTTAGAGGCATTTCCCTGGGAGACAGGGACCTTATTTTGCATTTCTCTTCTTTTCTAATTCACATTCTTTTCTAATTACGTGGAACCATGGCAGCCATGAAATAGACTGAACACATTCTTACTGAATTTAGTGGGAACGACTGTCAACGGCCAGCCACTCTTCTCATGGAGAAGGTGGCCTCACCATTTTATCTGATTCAAAAACCAACCCTCAGGGAGACATGCAAAGCACTTTTTCATGCCCATTTTACAAATAAAGAAGTGGAGGCTGGAGCGGGCTTGTTAATTTCTTAAGGTCAAACAACTGAAATTTAGAAAATACTCAGGACCTTCAAAGGAAATTGAGCAAAGTGATAATTAAAGGCAGATGGTAACTACCAAAGGGGAAGAAAGGAAAATTTGGAAATAAATAGAAAACATATTTAACGTTTAAGAAAAATTTCACTCTGGTTTATCTTTCAATCTTAATTTCAAACTTTTGTTCTCTTTTGCATGCTGCTCACATGTGGGATCTCCTAAGAGTATCTTTGAGTAGATGCACTCCTGAGCTCCGGACTACACACATACATTGTTGAACCCACGGCATAGGCTAAATTATTTTGGGGCAAGTATGAACAAGGATGACTTATGACCTCTGTTGTTGTTTCTAACTGCTTTGCCCCAAAATAACTTTACCTAAAAAGCAAAACAACCTTTACTCAAGGTATCTTTTAGAAAGAATGAACCTAAAATTTTTTTCATATTTGTTTTCTCCAGGATGAATGAAGATTATTTTCAAAACAAGGATACCTAGTTGTTGTTTTTTAAAACCACTTTTATAAACATAGCAGCAAAAATGCTGGTGGTATTTATTTGAGAGAAATACAATAAGTATTCCCAAAAGATCGATAATAACTTTTAGAACTAATAAACATAACAATCAATTGTATTTTTTACAGCCATAACAAATAGAGATACAATATGAGATTCTGTTACACTTGAAATCATTAAATGCATGCTTATTTACTTGAAGACATAAATGATTTAATTATTCAAATAAAATTTAAAACTCTTAATGGCAGAAATAAAGATGAGAAGAACAATTGGAGAGATAGATATTGCTTCTTATTGGAAAGACCAAGTACAGAAGTAATGACAGTAATTCCAAAGCAAATATTTATAGATTTTATGCAAAACCAAGATCCCCAATGAATACAGTACAGGCTCTGACAAAATCACAGTGTAATTCATCTAGAATAAACTAGCAAGAACATGGAAGTGGTCTTTTAAAAAAGATAATTATAACAGCTTGCTATACAAGATTTTAAAACATGATTTATAGCAACAAGTAACAATCAGTTATTGGGTTAAAAATAAGAAAAGTTGACCAGTGGCTTGGAATAGTGATTCTAAATTAAGTACTTAAGGTTCAAATACCAAAGCAACAGCCCTATTACACTGGTGACTTACAGTGAATTTATTGTTTAACTAAGACTTCAAATCTTTTTCACATACAGCATTATCTACATAAAATTTTCCCATTCTCTATTTTATTAAAGAATAACTTTCAAAATAAGGTGAAATCATAATTCTCATATAAATATAAAATGAATACACATTAAATATTTTTAACTTTTTATCCAATGAGGGAACCAAGCAGATGTTACCACCCATTCAAAGGAAACTTCCAAGAGCAGACACACATATAGATTAGAAATATTGAAATGAATTTGCAAGCATGCAAAACTGGCAAGTCCACAATGTCACTTGAACTTCCACCAGACAAAATTTATTTTCGAGTCTATAGACAAGGATTATTCTTCACTGCTATTGGTTGTCTACCATTTCCATAAACATAAAATAGCTCAAAGGCAATGAAAGGTGCAGAATCTCCATAGGATAAGAATCAGAGAATCCAGAAGGATGCGCCCTAAATAACGCACAGTGTGCCATTGAAGCACAAATTTTTCCCTCCGATTTGTGCAGTTGTTTTTTTTTATACAGAACTGAAGAGTTTTGCACTTGTGTTTATTGATCCCACATTGATAGATTTAATCTATCATCATACCCATCCCTCCCAGTTTTATGCACACACATTTTCGATCAGGATGCTCTCAAGGCCGTTGTCCAAAACAATGAATTTTTTTTTGAAAACAGTTGAACAGGACAGAAAATCAAAGCATACATATCTCATCTACAGAGATGAGAAATCTTTCTTTAAATGGAAAAAGTAGGGGTGCTCATTTGTGATCATGGAGACAGAGAAGTATTGTCCTTTCAAAGAGCAAAATGAGGTAACAAGCCCAGTAACAAGTATTTGGTTTGTTTGCTTGAGAACCGCTGGGAACTAGGCACAGTGCTGGGCCCTGAGGGCACTGTAACAATGAAAGACAAAGCCCTGCACACAGAGATTCGTGGTCTGGGGTGGAGCAGGGGAAGCAGACATTAAACAAACAGTTTATACATCGCAGTAGTAATCCTGAGTGATGTACCTAAAGCAATAAGTGATATCAGGGGGAATTACAGGATATTAAGCAAGTGCAGAGAGGTAGATATGAATGTATTAATCATTATCATTTATTTCAACGTTGGAGCTATTAGGTCTCTATCTTGTACTTCCTCTGTCTTTTGGGGGATGTAAGGATGTTCAAAAGAGAGATAAAAGAAAAAATGGAGAGTGGAGAGGAAGCTGCTACTTACCGGCGAAAAGGGCAGTGGCTTGCTCAGTTTTCTTCTCTTTCAGAGCAACCAATAGTACCAATCAAGTGTTGCCTCTGGGTAGGGTGTGCGTGCCGCAGACAAGGCCTTAGCTGGTCAGTTTCTGCTGCACCCAACTGTGTAAAACGCTGCTACTACACGTCAGACACTAGGCTATGAAATAGGTTTGTTATACTGCAGTGGGAGTTTACTTTTTCCATGCAAGTAGAACTATGTATATGCATGTGATAGTGACAATGTTAGCATAGTTTCATAAAGAAATTAAAATTTGAATTACAGCTAGAAGACATTTGACACACATTATAATCGACAAAGGATTAACATACTGAGTATTTCAGTAATCTGTGAAATTATCACACAATCCCATAAAAATTGGGCATTTCATGGAAGAAGAAATATTTTTGGCCATAAACATAAGAAAATATGTTCAACTTCATCAAAAGGGAGAATGGAAGTTAAAACCAAAAATTACACTTTTTGCTCCCACCAGATTGACAAAAATGTAGTAGTCTGGTGATCACAAGTGTGGAAGGAAATGTAGAGCAACCAGAGCTCCTATGTTACTGCTGGCAGAGTGTAAACCACGTGAGTAGGAAAGCAACGTGGCATTACCTAGTCGAATGGAAGAGGCACACTTCCTAAGACATAACTATCGGGATCTTGGAAAACCATTGCTCATGTGCTCCAGGAAACAAGAACGTTCCTATTATCATTTTGGGGATTGCAAGGCCTGGAAAGGGCCTGAGTGTCCATGGACAAGAATATAGGTAGATGACGGTGGGCTCTTAAGATGAAATACCACATGGCGGCACCAGATTCTCAAAGTACAAAGAGGAGAGGGGAAAGGCGCCAGGATCTTCGGCTTGTATAAAGTTCAAAACTAAAACTGTTTGGGGATATAAATGTGATAAAAAGTGTAAAATTTAAAAAAAGCAAGAGAATAATAAGCATAAAATTCAAGGTAATAGTTGGCTCTTGAAGGCAGGCAGAGGGATCACAGCAGAGTGAATATACAGGGTCATCAGGTGAATTTCTTAAGCTCGTTGGCGGATTCATTGGTGTTCATTTCATTATTACTCTTTAACTTTACATAAAAATTATATGAATGCTTTTGTATATATATGTTACATTTAATTAAAATGTGCATATATTCATAAATACGGGGCATCCCCCCAAATGTACACACGCTTTAACAGCTCAATTTTGAAAATGAAATGTATTTTAATAAACACAGCCTTTATAATTATTCAAAGTGTATGTATACATTTGGGGGAGGCACCCTATATGTATGTATATATTAAATATTTGTCAGTGCAGTTACCAAGGCTCGGAGGTCAGCCTTCAGGGAATGTAGGGGTTGTTTGCCTGTTTGTATGTTTTCAATGTGTTTCTCTTGCTCTAGATATTTTAGTTACTATTTGCTACTCCATAAATATGCAAAGCTGAATTCTCCAGGTTTATTTTACTCTGACATAACAATGCTTCTGCAAAATAATTGCTAGAAAATGCCTTCTCTTTGGCATTGCTATGGTGGGAAGGTGTTATAAGTTTTCTTAACTTTGGGATGAAAAGAATCTAATTTCTAAAATGAGTGCTATCTGAAAAGCTCTGTCCTACACACTGGAGTTCTTTAAGGGGCTTTCTTGTGGCCCACTCAGACATGCCACCTGGCCCCCACAGCTGTGGATAAAATGTGTCCACTTGTGCTCTCATAGGGCTTGTTTACTATTTTAATTCCTACTCCAAATGGATCTTAACTAGAAGTTGTGTCCATGGGCCCTGGGTCTCTCCCTGTGTTACTGTTGAGATCTCCCATCTCCCCCTGTCTCTAGTCTGAATGCTCACCTTCAGCCAGACCAAATCCTGCAGGCTCCCTCACTGCTCCTTTAGGGTCTCTGTCTGGAAATTTTAGGAGGAATTAATCTCTTGACTTCCCAAAGAACTGGAGTCTTTACTTGCATGCTATATACTAGAGCAGTGGGCTCTCTCTTTAAAAATTTATTTTACTTTTACATCACTTATTTCCATACCTCTAGATGAAGTAGCCTCAGTGAGAGGACACGTCAGGCCCTGTCAGTCATGGTCATCGATTCTCTAAGTTGGATACCAAGACCCACCCACACATAGTATGACACCTTTCCAGCATCCTTGGCCTAGGGCTGGACAGCCCTTTCTTAAAGAGCTGCCTCCTGTGTACCCCAGTTTCTCCCATTTCATCCCCGTTATCACAGAAAACACAAAGACATGTCACCAGGGATTATCAAGGGTGTGTGTTCCTGGGGATCATAAGAGATTTTCCAGCACATTCTCGGGAATACATGTCTTTGGCCCCATGTTCTGCCCTATACATGTGACATAATGGGAGAATTGACCACTCTTACGAATTGATGTCAAATGTATGAAGAGCCAAATTTCTCCCGTTAGAACATAAGGCATGCTCAAAAAGTTCATTTATAAGTCAGTGGCTGAAATGTAAAACTTATTTTCATCTAAAAACAGTGTTTTAGTGTTGGTGCTGACCACAGATTTGGCCCCAATGCCCTCTCTAACCCACAAAGCATAAGAAATAGCATACTATTGCAATGAAAGTAGAACACAGCATTGTTTCAAAACTAATCTCTTGAATGTAACATACAGCAGTGTAAATAAGAAATCGTTTTTACTTGCTGGAATTCTGGTGCTTGAGGCAAGAAGGTAGATGATAACTTCAGTGACTAGTCTACAGGGAATTCAGGCAACTTTCAAGGGTTTGGAGATACTGATTAAGCTGGCTTTTTAGTAGTAGCGGTAGAAGGCTTGTCAGCATTATTCAAGCTTTTCACTTCAACATTTCTTTCTTTTCATTGATATAATTCTGCCACTTGTAGAACTCACGTTATTTCTAGTTCACAATGAAATAATAGAGAACAGGGGAAAGGTTGGAAGTAAAAAAGAGGGGCCTTCCTGAGTAAACAAAAGAAAGAAGCTTCATGAATTGGATTCATTGATCAAAAACCCACATATTTATTTAGCATCCACCATCTGCCCAGCTCTCCGCTAGGTCTTAGAGATATAAAGAACAGGACAGTTGCTACCATCATGATACCAACCTATTGCAGTGGATGGTGGGACAAAATGAGGTAGGGGGCTTGCTGGGAGGGTGAACAGACAAGTAAACATGTCAATTATGCCACAATGTGCTAAACGCTGTGTTACAGAAAGAGCAAGGTGCTGTTTGGGAAAATCTGGAAATGCTCCCCCAAAATCACAGTTAATTTTCAAAAAGAATAAGAATTTTTGAGAAGGAACAAAATACACAAAAGCGCAGACATAAAGTCATTTTGGAAATAATGCAAGGCTCAGCAAATGCCGGGAAGGAATGTAGGAAATGGAGGGGGATGAAGCTGAAGAGATAAGGTGGAAGTTCACCCTGTGGCCTTGAATGTCCAAGGAGAGTTGAAACTCAATTGTGCAGGTAACTTGGAGACAAGTTTCAATCCATAATAATATGTTGGAACAACTAAGAAAATGAACAGAGATGGAATTAATTGATCTTTGTATCACTCGAAAGAGAAGACAGTGCCAGGAAATTATGGTTCCCTCCATAGAGATAGAGAGGAGGGAATGGTCAACAGCATTAGATCGGAGTGTTTCTCTGCTCTGGCAGAGGCCGGGACAATCCAGTGGCTCTCAGGGGGAAAGTGAAGTTGGGAAAGGGACCAGCCTTGGGGTTTTGGGAGGCGAAGTGCACAGCGTGTGGTGTGGGGTGTTTGCGAGGGCACACCTCAGTCTCTTACAATCTGATTTCATTTTAAGATTGAACACAGAGTGGATTTTCTATCTTCATGTCAATGACTGCTGATGAAATGGAAATCACGTACTAACAGGTCATCTGCAAACTCTGGGTCAGATGGAAATGGGGAATTCATGTTTAATCATTGACAGTAGCTAATGAACAATCACTTTCTTGTTGGGACCTCCCTTTGGCATTTCTGCAATGTGGCTCCTAGAATCATACTTTGCTTTTTCTCCCTTCCCACCCCCGACTTGCACCAATAAAAGAGTGCTCTGGCGGCTACAAGCCTCTCCAGTGAAGAATGCTTTCTTGCAGTGAATTCACAGTATTTCAATAGTTTTAATTCTCTGTAGTCTCCAGTTTCTGGCTTTTCACAGGTCTTAAGTTTTAGAAGCTTGTACAAAGAATAAGAATGTAGCTAATTAAATAAGAACATGAGAAAACAAAAACATTTAAAATGTTAAAAACCGCATTTGTCAATCCGGGACAATACAGTTCTCGGAATGCTAAATCCTGTTACCTGATTCTACTGTCCTGGGCTGGGGTAGGTGGCCTAATCTCGAATCCTGCGTGCTCTGCAGCCTTCTCAGTGCCTCAGGAAATGAATCGGGTCAGGCATCTAACTGTGCATAGAGAAGGAAGGCACTGCCACCTACAGGTTGCAAAATTAGGGACATCATAAATTAATATTTAATTTGTAGGAAAAAATTATTTTATTAATGTAACATTTTCATAGCCTTAAAAACCTCAAAGTTAGCCAGTTTATTCTTCTGCCTTCAGGCAGAACTGTTCCTAAATATGCAAGAACTTTCCCTGAGATTAGAGAAGCTCAACTCTCAGACAATTAAAATCTAACCGAAGTCAGACTCGCCCTGCAGGAACTGGGAATTAGGCTGCACTTGGTGCAGGTTGAGAAGTGGAGGGAATTGCCTACTACTGCACTCTTTAAGCTCAGAACTCGCCAGACGTGTCTCCTCATTTGTAAACTGAGATAATGTATTAGGTAGCCAGTTCTCAAAGTGAGGCTCCTGGACCAGTGTCATCAGCACCAGCTGGAACTTACCTCAGACTCACTGAGTTGGAAACTCTGTGGTTGGACCCAGCAATCTGTGACTGTGATGTACACAAAAGGGGAGAATCACTGGATTAGATGATCTAAACATTTCCAGTGTGCGATTCCACATCACTAACATGATGGCACCTGCAGTTCGACCACCTGTCTGTGGAGGAGCTGAATCCCTGGGAGGGGTGACCTTGGCAAGGAGCAGGGGGTCGGGGAAAAGCTAAGCTAAAGAAGCAAGTTCACTGCTCTACTGAATGGGTGTATGGCCCCTGATGGGTCATCGCAATGGTCAACTGAATATCTGAAAACTACTGTTTCAACAAAAAGTTATTTTTTCTTAGTTCATCAACACATACATGTACCAGGCCATCCCTCTGCTTTGCCAGTTTTTAACTGTTTAAATTAATGCCTCCCCCCGGCTGAATTCCAACTACTAAATACAATCCTTTAAGACCCATGGACAATTTTCTTCTTCCTCCACAAAGACTTTTGTGAACAGCAGTACAACCATAATTTTCTCTTACTACAGGGTAGGGCAAAAGTAGGTTTACAATTGTGAGTATGCAAAACACAGTTTACTGTTGAATTATTATATATTAATAATTGTATTATTTTTCATATGAACAACTTAAGCCTACTTTTGCCCCACCCTGTATATGAATCCCTTTGACCCTGACATTCGCAGCAGAAACTTTGGTCCTAAATGATCATCTTGGAGTGCTCTCAAATTATCTCCCATGATTATCTCGCCTCCCTCACCAGATTTCCCTGAAGATTTTTGCTTATGTGGCTCATGTACTCACCACTAGGCTTCTGGCAAGTTCCCAGCATAGTGCTGGCACAGATTGGGATTTAACAAATTGTTGGCGATGATGTTTTATATGGGTTCTCTGAAAATATAAATTTGAGTCATTCAATAGATTTTGCAATCACAATTTCCCCGCTCCTTCCCCAGTTGTGCTACTGAATGATTCTGTGAAAGGGTCGTGTTGACTTAAAAAATAACTAAAACCCACAAAAAGCAGCAGGAATTAAAGAGCTGGGAATGGTGAGGGCTTGTAAGCAGGGTATTAGACCCTCATGTGTGGACCTATGGAATAGTCACCACTCAGGCTTCCTCTGCTAAGGGGAATTTATCTGCGCAGTTAAAAATAAAATCAAAACCACAATGAATAAAAATATGAATCATCCTTTTGAAGAAAACATAAGAAAGTTATACTTGGATATAGCTAGCATTAGAAAAGGAACTCAAATACCTATAGTCATTTCTGGTATTGTGACTACAAGGTCATTTATCCAATAATTATTGAAAACCTCTTGGAACTTGTCGGTTTCCTTTCAAATAGTAAGAAGGACACTGGGGACCTGCTGAGAAGGACTTTGGCTGCCAGAGCTGCTCTAGTTTGGTGCTCTACTGTGGTAGGCCCATCTGTGGCAAAGGAGAAGAGCCAAGGGTCTTACATTACCCCAAGCCTTTTCCTTTTACACAGGAAATCTGAACTCTGAATATGCCAGAAACTGTCTGACCCCTGCTAGCTTCGCAGCTCCTAGCCCAGCTCCGACACACAGCAACCCCCCTGTTAGACTGAATTAGGCAAAACACACTCGTAATACCCATAGTTATTTGGGGACTAAACTAAGTAAAGTTTACTCTACCACTCTCAAATGTTATTTATACAATTTCCATTTGTTTATAGTAAAGAGGTGACTTTGAGTAGAACAAAAATGGGCAGGGTCCAAGTGTGGATCTTCGTTACGAAACAAACCAACATCATTTTAATGGAATCAGTCTGGTTTTCTTAAGATTGGCTGGGAGGTCGGTTTTGGTGGCTTGCGTATGTTTAGCAAGAATCCAGAGTTTATAACTCGGTGCGGTCCTCCTGCGCTCCCATCAGCGTACGACATTCTAAATGACCTAGAACCGAGAGGCGTTTTCCGCACAGCCCAGAACAGCTGTCCTGCAGCTGCGCGCCAGAGGTGGCGGCTTTCAGCCGGGCAAGCCAGTGAAAGACCCTTTCTTGTCCAGTGGCCGAGGCCCAGGCTGTGCAGTGTATTGTACGCTCGGGACCCCTTTGAGATAAAAGGTGCAGGAGGAGGAGAATGGGCTCTATTCAGCTTCGCGGAGGGCAGAACAGAGGCCGTCTTCATGGGCTTGGATTCTGGGCTTTGGGTGGAAGAGGGCACTGGCAGCAGGGCCTCGTGGGCGAGACCCTCGGGTGGCTCCTCTGGGTGGCTCTGGGTCCAGACATACAAAAGCACTGCCCTGTCTCTAGAAGCTCATGTGGTCCCCTGAAAGACAGTTTGTGTGCTCCCACGGGGAGGAGGGCAGAGTCCTCCCTGAGGGGCGGAGCGGTGGGGACCACGCAGCTGGAGGAAGCGTGCACCGTGCCCAGACTTTGGCCTTTGCACACCGCTTCCCAGGTGACAGACGTCATGTAAGTCTTGAAACAGCTCTGGGAAACACACAGGGCAGGTGTTAATGCTCCCATTCAGTAGATGAGGAAAATGGGGCCTGAGAGCTGAAGCAATTTGTCTAAACTTAGGTAGCAAGCGAATCCAGAGATCAGGGACCAGAACCCACATCTTCCACTCGTATGTGGAATCTAATGAGCAAAGTAAACTAACAAACAAAATAGAAACAGATTCATAGATAGAGAATAGGCTGACAGTTGTTGGAGGCGAGGGGGCTGGGTAAAAATGGTGAAGGGATTAAGAAAAAACAACTCATAGACACAGACAAAAGTATGGTGACTACCAGAGGGGAAGGGGGTGGGGGAGGTAGAAGAGGGTATAGGGGGATAAATGGTGATGGAAGGAGACCTGATTTGGGGTGCTGAACACACAGTACAATATACAGATGATGTCTCATAGAATTGTACACCTGAAACCTATATACTTTTATTAACCAATGTCACCCCAATATATCCAATTTTAAAAATTGCACAAAACTACATGGCCATTTAAGAAGTAAGCCTTCACCACCTAGCAATGCAGACTGCAGGAACTTCGTTTCATTTGCATTCGAGTTTTCAAAATTACATAGAGCGCTGATTTGCAAACTTTAACTGGCATCAGAGACTCCTGGGGGCTTGTTGCTCATTGCTGGGCCCCACTCCCAGAGCCCCTGACTCAGTAGGCCTGGGGAGAGAGGCGAAAGGAGAGAATTTTACACTCTGACAAGTCCTCAGGTGACGCCGAGGCTACTGGTCTGGGGTCATGCTTGGAAAAGCCCTGACACAGGAAATTTAAAAACTAAAAGCTGAAGGATCATCCTTGCTTAGAAAGTTGCCCTCTTTGAGGGCCCGGAAGTCCAGCCAGAGCGGCCTGGGCTGGTTAGAGTCCACACTGACTCTGGGTGACTTTGGAGATGGAGCGAGGCAGTTGCCACCTTCTCAATGACACTGCCCACAGCGCTGCAATCTGTTTCCAATTCGAAGGGGAGGGCGAGCGCTCCGCACGCGCTGAGCTCAATAAACCTGTCGTCAACAGGCAGCCCTGCACCTGGGGCCGAGCTGACACGGTGCTTATGGGTTTCAGGGAACTCTGCGAAACTGTTACTGCTGCCTCGGCCTCGTGAGGCGTTTTGCCTGGAGTCCCTTTTCTAAAAGCCACTCAAAGGCCAGTTCGAGGCAAAATGAGAGTTAGACCTATGTTATTTTTCCACTTTCTGAGTGCCTCATTTCTCTGCCTTCCATAAAAACTGATCTCTCTCTCTCCTCTTCCTCAATTTCTCCTACCTTCAGCCAGTGATTCTCAAAATGTAATGATTCCCCAAATTACCAGGAGGTTTTGTTAAAATGCAGATTCTGATTTACTATGTCTGATTTAATGGGTCCTGAGACTGTATTTCAACCCAGCTCCCAAAGGGATGCTGCTGCTTCTGTTTCCGGACCATATTTTTGGTAGCAAAGCATTAAATAAGTCCAGGCTTCTTATGATCATCTGTAACTCCTATCTTTCATTCCACAGTTACCCTTCTATTAGGTAACACTGGATGCTAATAAAAAAATTATGCCTGCTACTGTTAGCACGTGAGCTTAGCAACCATTCCCTCTCCTGGTGATATGCCACGATGTGCAGGATTTTGGAGGCCCCCTTGGGAATGGCACAGTAGGGATTTCCAGTCTAAGGACTGGCTACCCAGGTGAAATTTTGGAGTTAGGGCCAGTTCTTATCATTCCCCTGATGTGGGCCTGACCTTCATTTGCGGAGGAAGGAGTCAATCCCTAAGGTGGATGGGTTGACCTGATTATTTATTTATTTGCAGTTTATATCCTATCTCTTTCTAGCACAGATTTGAAGCAAGGAGATATGATTGAGGATCCAGCTATCTGACTAGTAATGTTAGGTGTAAAATTTTCTGCTATGTTTTCAATTGTCTCCTTTTTACGAAGAAGGGAAAGCGGAGGGACAGCTTCCTTGCATGTAAGCGCTCAGCCGTTCTTTTACTGCTCAGAAAACTCATTGTATCAGATCAAATTTTCCATTGTTCTCTTCCTGTTACTTTATCTGAAAAATACCAGCTCACATAGAAATAACCCAGTGCCAAGGAGCGTATGAGAAAGATGACTTATCAATAATTTATGGAGTCTTTGACCCTTCATTCTCCCTTGTCCCCAAATACCCTGTCTGTCACAACGTCCTGTCTGTTCTGCCTCTCACATTTCTCTCAGGTTCACTCTAACCTCCCTCGCTCCCATGTCTCCAAGCAGTCCAGGCCTCAGGACCTCACATCAGAATACCATTATTAATACCCAGCCTTCACTGGCAGCCTGGTTTGGACCAGCCACTCTGCTAAGAGTCCTTTATGCACTAACTCGTCTAGTTCTCACTATATGCTCTAGGTATTGTCATTACACCCTTTTTACAGGTGAGAAGTTTGAAGCATACCTGGACATTTGGGCACATATTTTTGCCAAAACAAGGCTCTATTTCCCAAGCGCCCTGAATCCAGGGACGGCATCTTCCTCCCAAAGCACAGGGAGAACCAAGAGGCTGGCCACTCCCAGTGTAACTGGAACAGAAGCACAAACACGGCAGTGTGAAGCTGAGGGATGCTCCCTTCTAGGAAAACAATATTGATGAGAAAAAAATTAGCAGTTAAAAAATACAATAGTATTTCATTCCCCTCACAGCTATATTTCATTTTGTTTTTAAGTTATTTCTGTTTTGCTTCCTTTCCATTTCTCTGCACAATGGTCTGGTGACTTTGCCCTCAGCCTTCATTGTGAAATGGCTATTGGGACTCTGAAGAGCAGCAATGGCAGAAGACTACATGGGGATGTGGTCCATGCCTTTAACAGTTCCTTATTCCTGGGCATCCTGAATCAAGTCTAAACCCTTCTGCTGCTTTTCAAAGTCCTTCCTAGCCACTGCCCACCCTTCCAGTCCAACTTTATTTCCCTTGCCAATAATAACCCATTAACTCAGGCCCAAATTTCCCTTTTTATAAAAGGGTTCATATAGATTTGTCACAAGCAGCTAATTTGTCACAACTTCTAAGTATATTATATTCCTGGGACAAGGCTGGAAAAATAACGTCTGGGCCCTTGAAGATATTTCTCTGCCTTGCTGTTGTCACAAGTAAATGCAGTGATTCATTAGTCCTTGTGAGAAACGCCAGGCTGTCATTCTTAGAAGATATTACTGTTACTCTGCAGCAGTGAGTCAATATTCAAAGAAAATGGAAATCTCTCCCTTCTCTGAACTCCCATAGTACTTTGGTTTTACAACTCTCACAGCCTTTATCACGCAGAGCTTTGTACTGTTGCTATTTCTGCACGCACACAGCTTAGTCCCCTGCCTGACTCAACTCTGTGACAGCTGGGACAGGTGTAGATCCTGGTCCCTAACTGTGCCTGGAATTAGGAAGGTAATCCATAATTGTTTGTATGTACTGAAATGAAGCCATTCCTGAAACTTAGCTTTTCTTCCTCTTTTAAAACAAAAAACATTTATTGACCACTATTCTTGCTCCAGAGAAGGGGCTAAATAATTTATATATCCCAATGAATTATCTCCCTCATGAGGTAGGCACCACTCCTGTCTGTGATCTTGATGAACACGAGCTCTCCTTCGCTCCTATTTTTCCATTCTTTTGGTGGCTAAGAAAGTAATTGAGGCCTTCAAAGTGACAGAAAAACACAACTCAATTTCAACAGCAAGAAATCTAAATGAACCTCTTCAACCTGCCTTCAAGTGTTTGTCTGTGTGGGTCCTCAGAAACAGCAGATTCACAGATATCCTGGGCCAGAATTTCTGTGGGTGATTTGATGTGCAATTAAAATGCAGATTTCTGGGCCTCACCTCAGATCTACCTGATCAGAAGCTTTGGGATAAAGTTTAAAGCACTTTAGGTGGTTTTGATGTGCACATAAGTTTGAGAAATGATCTGAGACTGAGTCTGTGTGTCAGTCAGGATAGGCTAGTTATGCTGTAGTAACAAACAGCACCAAAATCTCAGTGACTTAATGCAAGAAGAGTTAATATCTCATTCACATAAGGTCTGCTGTGGACATGAATAACTCTCCAGGGAGTTGTCTTCCATGTGGTGACTCAGTGGTCGAGGCTGTACTGATCTTGTGGTGCCTCCATTTCAAAATGAGGCTTGATGGAGGGTTCACGGTGTGAAAAGATGGGAACTTGCTTACAGAAAGAGGTGTGAAACAATATGCCATTTTTACAATCTTCAGGGGAAAAAAGAGGAGACTTAGAAATTCAAGTGATTAGCAATAAAATCTACCTTAGGTGAGGTTGTGTTTAAGTCCCCATAAGCACATTTTGCCCTTCTAGAAAGCCCTAATTTGTTCTCTAGTTTAATGAAATCCTAGAGTGATAGATAAGAAGGTAAATAAATTAATATAAGCATCTTCCAGCTCAGAGAAGAGAGCCAGAGCAAAAGTCATTGGTCATTTGCCTCACTGTCTTCCTTTCTTTGTGTGTCTATGTCAAGAAAATGAGCCAAAGGTAGAATTTTCCCCATGTAAGTAGAATTTTCACAATGAGGGAAAGATGCAAAGGAACTCCAAAGGAAGCATCCTGATGCTGCAGACTTACCCGGAGCCACTTCTAGACCCTGGAGATGACTCAGGGACGGTTCTCTCACAGGACTTGGGGTGGGACTACCTATTCATGTCCTTTATTCTTTCCCCCTCCCCTTCACCCTCAGAGTTTTCCTACTCTTTGGTTTACCTTGGAACAAGCAACTCTGCACAGTGTCTTCTCCCCCACTTCCCTGAAGAAAGCATTTAAGTCTTCTTATTTGCTGGCTACAAAAAAGAAATAACCACTAGTCAACATAATAATAAGGAGAGGCAGTGTAAGAAATAATGTGCCTTAGGAAAAAGCCCAATAAAACGGAGGTCACACAAAGTGAAATGTTGATCTGCCTAGTTGTCTTCTCTTTCCTCTGGGAGGAAGGAACCATGTGCCCTTTGGCTAAGCAGAGGCTGGATGGAGGAAAGGATCAGTGAACAGAAGACAGAGACCGGCTGTGTTTCCAATTACATCTCGGGAGGAAGCCGGAGACTCTAGAACTATGACTACAAGAACCTTGAAAGGACCTTTGCAAGGTCTATAATTTTTATTTTTCTTCTTCCCATTTAATAAATGGCATCCCGTGCTTCAGCCAGACTTGGATGTACTATGTGTATATGGATGTATATACATACCAGAACGTTCTTTGAGAATGGAAGGAGGGTGCTGGGAACCAGTGTCACCTGCAAGGGCCCATACCTGTAATCCAACTCAGAGGCCCACCCTCAGGCTACTGGAGCCAGTTTGCCCATAAGTTCAAAGTCCAGAATGTTTGGGAGTCAGCATAGCCTCTCAACCTCTCCCATCATGACTCTTAGACAATGACTTATTTAATAAATCACTTGCCTGCTTACGTCAGAATCACCTTCTGGGGAACCCAAGCTAAGGCACGGTAAACATCACCTCCTTTCAAAGCTTCTGTTGGCTCTTCCTTTCTGTCCCTATAATTCCAAGACAACATTAATACAACTAATAATATACTTACTGGTTTCCCTGTCTGTCTAGATTATGAGTTCCTCAAAGGGGATATTGTCTTATTGATGTTTATTTCCCCAGTGTTTAGCACAATCCTTGAAAAATATATCTTAAAAATATATTTGTTGTGCATCTATATATAATAGTCCTAGAAGAGAAGACATTTTATAAAGTCACCAACTTCAAGTAGACTTTGAGTTTCAGTTTTCTTGTATTTGAGAAGGTGTTATTTCTAAGGCTCACCCACTCTATGATCTTATACTTGAGAAGGATGACAGTTTCTCCCAATCAGCCCTAATTGTTAGTGTCCCATATGCAGGAAAGACATGAAAACCTAAACAGTTATCTTTTACCATTAAGCCAAAAGATCTGATTATCCCAGAACAACTTACAAATTCTTGATTCTATATATGTCTATAAATGACTCAGGCAGGTGCAAAAATATTTTGAAAACCCAGACTCACGAGTTACTTTATTAATTTTTTATCCAATAAACATTAATTGAACACTTGTACTCTGCCCAAGGCACTGTAAGCAACAGGGTGTTAAAACAGACTTGGACATACAATAATTTAAATAAGTCAAACAACTTACAGTTATGCTTACATGCACATTAACTCAACACATCAATTGTGAGGTGATAAATGTGATCTACATTTTATCTAGGTCCCATACCCAGGTGAAGCGGCTCACCCAAGATCACAGTCAATAAGTAAATGGAAAGCTTGAGTCCACCAGGTCTCTGGCTACAAAACTCATGCCATTTCCACCCCACCATATTTCTCTCCTTTGCAAAATAGCCACAAGTATCAGCCCTTTACCACAGTTTCTCATTGGTTTTAGCCCTGGAGCTGGTAATCATCTTGAAATGTCTCAGAACATCATCATTGAACATGAGCCTATTTTAAATAAGTGTTGAAATACCTACTTAATAAGGTAAATACTGTTGGTACTCATTTGAGCTCTACTAAATCTTCACAAATAATGTGATTTTATTCCTGAGGAAAAATGACACTTTCTTTGTTGGGCACATGTACCAACTGAACAGAGATGCAGAAGCTTATAATAGAACACACCTGTAAATAAAGTTATGTTTTTATAGATGTATTCAGTTATAATAATAAGTTATACATAAGGACATATTTAGTTATAGAAATCTAAACATGTGTTTATATGAAATGTCAACATATTTCTGGATAATGGTATCTTGCAAGAGCACAAAAAGCTTTAAAGCACTTGTTATTTATACTCAGGAAACCAGGTTCAGGTTCAAAGCATTCAAAGAGTAAGGTGGGGGAAATGGCATAAAACATAAGAAACATAAAGAACATTAACACAATTAAATTAACCCATGAAATAGCTAAATAAGAGTCAAGCAATTTACAATGAGAATTAGCTCTGTCAGTCCCCATGAAGAAGATCCATGTTTTAATCTATATCAGGATAAAACCAAACAAACAAACCGGACACTCCAGAGACTGGGTGGAGAGTAGAGTGGGGTATAGAGGGACAGGAGGGCCAGCTTTGTCAAACAGAAGGCCAAAATTTGTAAGAAAATAATAACTAAGGCTTTTGTAATTAGAAGGTCAAGAAATTCAAATATTATGTTTGCAAAGGTGTCTCAATAGCAATCAAGTTGGTAACAAAGAAGGCTCCAATCTCAGCACCATCATACAGTGAGCTGCTTAACCACTGAATGGATGGCCTGCATGCATGAGTAGGGCTTGGACACCATGGGCCACCCAACAGGATGATGAGAATCTGGCCTTGCATTCTTGAATACCCAAATGTCCAAATCTTTAGGCCTTTTCTCTTAGGTCCGTTTTCCTTGAGAAGATTTTTCTAATCTTCTACCTGAGGTCCTAGGTAGAAGCCTGGCTTCCAGAAATCCAGAAGCTAATCAGAAAAGGGGTTGGTGGGATCCTACCATTCAGTGTGCAAACTTCAGCTTAGCCCTGCTACCACTTCTGTCTCTCCTAAAGCTCTGGCTATACCTGGCATGTTTAAATCCAGACCTTTTCTGGTTCACATTCTGCAGTGTATACTTTATTCAGACAGTCTGCTGAGGTCAGAGAGGAGGTGTCATATAGCTGAGCCGGGAGGTGGAATGATCTAGGTGGCCTCACTGTTTCCTTCCGTACTCAGTAGCACTTAGCATGTCTACCTTTATTCTTTCTAAGATTCCGCAATGAGAATTATCCTGCATCTTGTTGATTTCCACCCCACTCTATCCCACCCCCAGACATTCAGGTTTTAGATTTCTCTGGTATGCCAGCTCACTTACTGTTCATCCATCCAGTTTCCATCTTCCAAATTTTGATCAACATCTTCACACTCCTCTTCTTTCTCTTTGTAGGTTCATACTCCTTTACTCTTCTGCTTTTCTTTCTAAAGAGAAACAACCACATGTGTGATTCACCATGTAAAATCAGAAGTACAATGCTTTAAGAAGGCTTAGCTACAGATAGGTAAGGAGAGATTTGCAATGGTATAATCAAGTCAACTATGGTAAGATCTTAGCAGAAGTACTTTGAGTTCTAAAATAGTTTTCATCATGACTATGCCAACTCACAGAGACTCTCTGAAGCAGAAGCCTGGAGTGGAAAGCTTCACATTCTGCTTGTGGCCAGACAGTGGGTATGGATGGATTCTGCCCCGGGGCCAGGCCCATACTAGCTGTATGATATTGGGTAAGTTGCTGACCCTTTCATTGCTTCTTTGGAAAATAGATTTAATTGCCACTCTTTTATTAGGTTATAAATATTAAATGGGATTGTGTGTGTGAGAGTGCCTAGCACAGAGCCAGTCAGCAGCAGTCAAAACCGAGTCTTCCCATAGCCCTTGGAGTTGACTGTGGGCCTAGGGAACATCCATTTTTCTCTGCTTACAGTTCTTTACGCCACTGGAAAAGGGGTTACAGGGAAAGACAAACAGAGCAATAAATCATATGCACTGTAACCTTCAAAGTCTGGAGAACACTGCCCCAGGCAACTCCTGCACCACCCAAGGAGGTGTGCTGGGCTCCCTTCCCCACCCACATCACACACCAGAGGGCTGCCTAGCTCTGCTTGCTAGAGCAAAGAGTGGGAGTTAGGGGAAAGGGATGTTTTCTAAACCTTTCAAGCATGATCTTACCCCTGAGGATATGGGTCAAATGACCTCTGAGGAGAGGAGAAAGGAAAGGGAAAGGCATTCCATATTCATGTGACTCTTGACCCATGTAAAGGGCACTCCCCAAGCTACATCTCCCCTTCCTGGGAACACTTAGCACCTGACTCTTGAGGGGGTGACTGGCCTCTTCCTTGTGATTTAATTAGCTGCCCACAGGGTGGTTGGCTAAAAGCCTACATTCCATACAATCTTATAACTGGAAGGAGCCTTCAAGATCACCCATTCAGGGCTTAAATTTTGATGACATCCTCTACAAGTGGCCAGTTGCCTTTTTAGGACCCCTTCAGAGACAGGAAATTGAATAACTTTGAAGGGTAACTGTGCTGTCTGTGGACAACTCTGAGAGCTACAAAGTTCTTATTTAAATCAATTCATCCCTTCACCGACTTTTTTACATTTTGAAAGGTTAGGGCCAGCAGAGAACATTGGAATCCATCCCTGCCATCAAGGAGCTGACAGTGGAGAAGACAGACGTTAAACAAGCACCAGGAACTAAGTGTGAGGAGAGCGATGAAAGCATAGGGTGCTATAGGAGCATGAGTCTAAAGCATAAACAATTGTCCAGCCCAAAATAATGCTGTTTAGAGAAACCTGATCTAGAGGATTTAAGGAGAGCCCCTGCTCTGCGGAAGGGAAGTTAAAGCTGTGACTCAAAAGACAGGGTCAAGATTATCCAGGGAGAGTGCTCCAGCAAAGGGAACTGCATGCTTGCAGAGCCGGGGGCCAGTCAGCATGGCCAGAACCTGGAGAGGAAAGTGATTAGGAAATCGATTTATGATTCAGCCTGTTCCACCCATCAGGGTCTCATGTGGTAACTTCCACCCTCCTTCCGCAAGAGGACCCTTCAAGTGTCTGAAGACAGCTGTGCTGGCCTTGACGATTTTCTCTTCTCAAAGCCCTCCAGTGTTTCTCCAGCAGACAGCTTTGTGATTCTCCCAATGTCAGTTACATCCTGGTTGCCTAACACCATGACTCAGGGCCACGCTGACATTCCAGCAGGTGTGAGATGATAGATAAGGAGACATGTGAGCCCATCACCACCTCTGGAGGTGCAGACAAGATCACGAGGCTGCTTTCCTATGGGTGCTTCTCTAGGTGGAAGGAGTGAACCCTGTAGGCATGTCAGGTTTGTCAAGCTTGTATGAATCATGAACCCTGATTATAGCTGACCTTGAGTATTCCTGGCCATGGTCTAAAAAAACCTGGCTAGAAAAGCTGTGCATATAGAGTGTGTGCCAACCAAATATAGGTCTGCAAAACTTGATTCCAGGGGCAGGAAGGAGTGGGAGAGACAAAGGAGAGAAAGGATGGCTTTCTCCTAACACCAGGCCCAACTTTCAGCCTTTCCAACCAAGGGTGCACACCCCCCCGGAACAGTCACCTCCAGGCTGTACCTCTGCCAAATACTTTGTCAACCCCTTTCCTGGTCAGGGTCAGACTCTGCAGACTCAAGGTAAGGCAGGTTAGGGAAGGACACAGGAGCCAGGTTGGGTTACAGAGGTAGGGAGGAGGGCAGGAAGTAAACCATCAGAAATATATTTCTCCTCCTGATGTGGAGGAGGCTAGGCCAAGGTCAGCCTCGGGTACAGGGACGGAAGCATGCAGGGCTGCCTGTGAAAAGTACTCAGTACTTAGCAGTCACAGGACGGCTGTGTGGGACAATCTCTGTTCACGTAGATAGGCCTTACCAATGACCAGTGTAGACTCATCATTGAAACCAGCAATTATCCCTTCTTCAAGTATTGTGAGCTAAATTTTTTAAATTTGTTTTTAGATTGTCAAGGGGTAGAAGTTATTGGTGGGATATGCATTCTAAATTTGAACTGATACATTTATTAATTAGTTTTGATTAGGCTCAGAAGTAATAACAGTTCAGTTAGTCATTTTAACTGAACAACAAATAACTGGTCACCTCTAATGTGTCAGACTCTGTGTTAGCTACTGAGAGGTACAAAGATGAATAAGAAATTTATCGGCAATGATAAAATGCACTCTTGTGTACAATGGCTGAGTAAAAACCATAGGGGTACAAAGTGCTGAAGATCACAGAGGAAGGAGAGAGTCACTCTGAGAGGGGAAACCAATGATGTCATGGAAAAGGTAGCATGTGAGCTGGGCCTTGGAGGATGAGCAGGATTTTGATGGAAAGGGGGAATTTTAAATGTGTAAGAGGGAGGGAGCAAGCAAGAAAAAGGAGAGCAGAAGGAGAGAATTACCCAGTGTGAATAAAGGCGGCAGGCTTCCTTGTTCCAGCCCGTGAGCTTGACTTGGCCTAAGCCAGAAGAGTTTCATCCAGGAGACACGGGTATGTTTCCTTGGAGCAGAGATGGTGCCTGCTTCTCTGTGGGCTCTGAGGCACAGGTGTGACTGGGGTAATATGTCAGGTATTCTGGTTTTAATTCACCGCTATCCTGGGTAAGATAAAAAACTAGTTCTGTGGTTTCCCACGACTGGCCATCTGATTTACCTCAAGAACTTTTGAAAATATATATGCTGGGGCATATCCCAGACTTATTAAAACCCCAAGCTATGGTGCGGGTAACTGCACTTTTTAACAAGCTTCCCAGATGTTTCTGACACCTATCAAAAATTTGGAACCACCGGCCTGGTTAGATGGCTGATTTCCATCAAAGACACCTGCTCACTCATGTCTATTCTATTTATCCTGACTGTGCCCAATCACAGCTGGCATTTTAAAATGGTGTTGAATAAACACATTTGGTCCTAATTCAATGTAAGGAGCAGACAAGGAGACAGGTCATTTATACTCTTGTCCTGTTTCTCACTTTCCTCTATGAGCATGGCAAGGCCCCAGATTCTTTCTCAGTTTCCTTATCTGACAAATGGAGACTAAAGTTGTTTGCCATACATAGTATGAAAATGGAATGGGGTAATGTTTGAAATATGTGCATTGAAAAGCAGAGGCATTCTATACATATTTTGCAAACGGGCATTATTATTGACTCACCTGACTCTAGCTCTTTGTGGGCAAGAAATGCTATCTCATTCCCGTAGGAGGAGGCCATTCAGTAGAGTTCTGCACTCTATAGTCCACGGTGGGCATTTCAGCAAATGAAAATCCACTGAGCTAAGGCTGTCCTCTGCCAACACACTAAAATGTCCCCTTTGTCTGAGGGTAATAACTGCAGTTGCTATTTAATTAAGAAAGACTTCCAAGGAAGAACAATCACTTTGCAAATTACATTGGGTAAAACACAGACAAGGAATTGCTTGGCCATCATGGTAGCCAGCGCATACTAAGTGAGGGGAGAGGTCTATCACACAGGCCTGCCTGCCCTCTCTGCCTTTGCAGATTTACAGTCTCCAGAGTTCATCCAGGTTGACAGCTTGGGGAATTTTGATGCATCAGTATATTTCTTAGGTCAGGGGCCAAACCCACTGGGTAAAACACTGTCCCTTTATCAGTGGGAGAAATGATCCATCTGAAAAAAGAATATATAATTCATGACCAAATGGAGCAAAGCATTAAATCAGGAAACCGACACCAGCCCAATTTATGGCATTGCTTTACTGAGTGTATTCCCCACTGTGTCATCCAACAGCCCATCTTGATCTAAAAACACCTGCTTTGGAGAATGGGTCGGTCTTCAGCACTGGGGGAGAAAGCAAATCGCTTCAATCAGCAGCCATTTGTGTTGATGGAAAACCTTGTGGCCCTACGCCAGCAACATATAAAAGTAAATAAAAATTGAAGTGCAGGTCTCAAAGAAACAGCGACACGGTATGGCTGCATTAAAATATTTATGCCCTCAGACTTTTAGACATCCATTATCTATGGTATGTTAATAAGAATGCTAAACTGACCTTGGCTGGGACACAAAACTTCCAGTGCCCTGCAAAACAACTCTGTCCTCTCCCTGCCTTCAGTTATGGAGAAATACGCAAGGGAGAAGGGGAACAGAGAAACTCCGACCTGGGTCGGAGCTCCTAGCCTGGGACAGTGGGGGCGACTCGTGACTGGGGAGCAGAGGGGTGTGTGTGAGTCCCAGTTACGCCAATAATTAGCGGGTGACATTGGGCCGACGGTTTCACCTCTCTAGGCCTCCATCTCTCCTCGTGTGCACTGCAAAATGATCCCAAAAGGATCAGCAAGTGGCAAACCTGGCTAATTCTCTTCAGATTTTAAAGGAAATATTTGAACATACAGGTTGCCAGGCCCTGCCCTAGACTGAAACAGAATCAGAAGTGGGTGGGCTGCCCTCTTCCCACCCCCACATTGCAGATGGTCAGAGAGTGAAAGGAACCAAGGAATAAATGCCTTCTGAACTGCCCTTCCACTCTAACAGTCTATGGCTGAGTCCTGCTCAGTGATATTTCTAGGTCACAAATCCACCTGAGAAAAACTTTAGAAGCTTCTCACTGCCTGCAAAATCAATGGCTCTGGATTTGGTTCAGATTCTTCGTGTGACATTCAACACCCTTTCAGTCTGGCTGCTGTCCACTCTCCCAGCTCCTTCCTTCTGCACAGACTCTATGCTCTTGCAACTTATCATTCCCTAAACAAGTCATTTTATTTCAGGCATCCACACACTTCAATAAGTACTTCTTATTTTCTGGAATGCTTCCCCATCTCCTCAAAATATGTAATCCTTCCTTCAGGACCCACTTTTACTGTCTGCTCCATGGTTTCCTCCCTTCCCCATGACAGTGCTTTCGTGTGTCCGTCTGACTGTCTGTCCCACCGACTTGGAGCGCCCTTCCTCATCTCTCTTGAGATACTCACATCCGGGTGCTCAGGCGATGCCAAGGGGCTCAGAATGTACAGGGTGCAGTCAACTAGGGCAACAATTTTCTTTTTAAGTTGGGAGACATTTTTAGTACTTAAAAAACAGGGATACATTATAGAACAAAGTGCAAATGTGCATGAAGTTTGCAACTAAAACAAAATCCTTCAAACAAACGTGGAGGGATATGATGGCAAGACAATTCAAGCTGTTTCCACAACCAGCACCAGCTGCATCCAAAGCCAAGACTTACCTCTCCATCTTCTTTCAGGCTCCTTGGCGACACTTCAAGGGCACGTTTGAGAAGCCCTGACAGCCCTGGTTGTAGTCACTAATATTTCCTCCGTTCCTCATCTTCAGAACTATTCCTGGCACGTGGGAGATGGCTCAGTATTTTTGTAGTTGTTGATTGATTGTATGGATAGACAGATGGAAATACAAGTCAGGAGTAGCAAAGTCTATGTAAAAATATAGTTTCTTTATATCAAATCCACCCAAAATGTCAAGATCATTTCATCCCTCTAAAACCAATCTCTCTTTGATGCAATAAAAGTAATATGTACTGTGGTAGTAGACCACTGGGCACTAACTAACTATGTGAGATTTCCATGGGCTGAGATGGGGTGGGTTTCTGTTAGGCCTCAGTTGGATGAAAAAACAGGAAAGCTGTCCGCTTCCCACCCTCACAATTCCTGAAGCCACCTCCAGGGTCAGGTGAGACCATTCAACCAGGAACAAACATAACCAGATGCCTGAGGGGACAATGGCTACTGAGCTGAAAACAAAACTAGAAAGGCTTTAAGCAGCCTCAGGCTGACTACACTCTGCTGGGTCATCCGTGAAAGTTAGCAAGGAGAAAGGGGAGTGGGGGAGGACCGCAGGAGGTCAGGAAAGTCGCATTCCAGAGGAGTGGGTGGAAACTCAGAGCCAAAGGACCAAATACCAGCGTCCCCTTTGACGTGCCCCCACCCACAAACACACTCACATACCCACGGACCTGAAGACAAAAACCAAAAACTGAACGCAGGAGTTGAATGACCCTGCAAAGTTAACCTCTAAAGCAAAATCGCTTAAAGTTGAAACCAAATTGGACGATTCAGGCTGAGAGCAGAGTTCATAAGTAGAAGGAATCTAAGCAAAAGCCTCCCTGCCGCTCTCTCCCTGCTGCCTGCCAAATCTGCCTCCCCCAGCCCTGGCTCTTGTCTTTGTGTCTGGCCTTGCTGGCCCACTTGAGCTCCCCTCTGCTTGACTCCTTCCTTTCTGTCTCCCCACATAAGCAAACCTTCTCCAAGGCCTGACTCCTAACGTCTCAGTACTTCCGCTGTGATCCCTCCATGGCCACCATCCTAGTCCAAGGCTGCTCCCCGCCCTGTCCTAGACCAGGACAATAACCTCCCTGGAGTCCCTGCACCTCACCACGCCCCCTCCCATCCTATCCAAGGAGCAGGAAGAGTAGGTTTGAAAATGCAGATTTGACCTTATCACCCATGTTCTTAGAATTCTTTTATCTTCTGTCTAAACCCTGACCTTGGCCTGCAAAGGCCCTTCCCACCCTCCGCACTCACATCCCACCTTCGCTTCTCCTCACACTCAGTACTCCAGACACTGCCTGCAGATCAGGGTGGGAGGCCTCCTGGGTTGTGTTTCCTCTGCCTGAAAGCTCTCCCAGGGCCCCTCCTTCAGATCCTCCCAGATCTCTCCCTCTAGGCCTGGTTCCTCCCTTCATAGTATTTGCCTCACGTGTATGTGCCCATTTCGAGGCTTTCATCCAAGTACTTCTTTCACAATAAATTATAAACTCCATAGAAGCAAGGATCATGTATTTTTGCTCAGCATTCTGTCACTGGTATTTTGAACAGTTCTTGGCACATAGTAGACATTCAATAAACATTTGAGTGAACAAGTGAATGAATGAGTGAGTAACAGAACGAGCAACGTGGAAGCATTAATGGGTCCATGACAGTGACAGCTGTTACTATAGCCGCAACGGGAGCCGAGCCTGACCCTTCAGTCTAAGGTGGTGTCAGAGGCCCTGTGCTGAAGGTGGGGCAGTGTCCCCAGTCTGCCAGAAGCTGTGAGGCTGAAGCTTCTGATTGTGCAGACCTTTTGCACAGGAGTAACTTCTGATCCCAAACACTGTCCTGCTTTCCAACCATCCACCCCTGAGCCAAATGCACCCAGAAGAGTTTATCATTTGTTCCAGGTATACTATCTATAGCTCACAGGCCTCCCCAGGCCCAGCCTCTGGGCAGCCAGACCTGCTTCCCAGTGGAGGAGATGCTGGGAGTGGTGGGACTTTTTCCTTAAGGAACTCATAGGCACAGTCCTCTTCCAGCGTGGGCTTGAACAAGATACAGATATAGATATAGATGATATAGATGAGATAGAGATAGAGATAGAGATAGAGATAGAGATAGAGATAGAAAGAGAGAGAGAGATAGAGAGAGAGAGATGAGAGAGAGAGAGAGAGAGAGAGATTTAAATGCAGATATAAATATGGATATAGATAACAGAGAGGCAACACCAAAGAAGAGATTAACAAGATTATACATTCCCGAGGACAGAGATGGATGAGTTCTCTGATTTTTGTATCTTGCACAGCACTTAAGCCTCTACCTACTTATCCTAGTATCAGTTAAGCTGGATTGACACAAAAGACCTAAGGAGATGCAAGAATGATATTCAGTCAACTAAAGCAAGCAAGCAACTGTTACTTGTCAAGCCCTGGGCATAGTGTCACCTGTTCCCTAACTGTCCTCTCTCTGTGTGATGTGAATTAATGAAATGATGTTTAAGTTCCATGAGTTCCTCAGACTAATTGTAAGCCTTAGTGCTAGAATATTATCATAACAGGTTTTCGGATTGGAGGGATTTTAGAAAGATTTCTGCTAAGTGAAAATTCTTTCTGTAAAGAATCACCTTCTTCCTCCTCCTCATCAAATAATGACACCATTGAAAAGGCTGGTGTGAAAGCCTAAGAATCAGCACTATCCTCTGAAATTACAGGAGCAAGGACCATGTGAAATCAATCGGCCAAACCTAAGAAAATAAAAATGTACTTTACAACTTCCAGCAGCTATAAGGATAAAGGTTCTTGATGATAATCTTCACTTGTATATTACCCCACAATCATAATTACTGGCTCATTTAAAATCCCAACAATCCTTGTTATTCTCAACTTCACAAGGCAGGAAACTAACACTTGCCCAAGGTCTTCTCGCTAATTAGTAGGATAGCCAAGACCCGAGCCCAGATCTTCTGACTTCAGAACCAGAACACTTCCCACAACACTCTGTTTCCCAACAGTAGAGAATCATGCTCATCTCATTAATATTATTAAATTAAGACTTTATATGAATATTTGTAACCAGTGCCCTAAAAATTTAGTATTAGGGGAAAAAAATCCATGTGTCCCAAAGAGAGTAGCTACTTCCCTGCAAAGCAAAACTGTCAGTCATGTTCCACCAGGTGAAAAATGCTTGCCAGTTGGCACTAGCTAAAATAAAAAAAAATTAAAAAATAGAGAGAGAGAGAAAACATGTTGACAATGCATCATAAGTATTGAAAGATGTCAGCTTTCCTCAGGTGAGTGAAAACTCTTGGCCGTATAAGAACAGATGTTTTCCAGATAGCGAGACATCATACTAAATGTCAACTCTGTGTCACTTAAGATGCTGGGCCTGGAGTTCCTATAAGCTGTCAGTCAAGACTGTCTGCACCTACCCTGTGTAGCTGGACCACGTTGGGTCCTAAGGAAGCAGAGGGAAGGGAAGCTATCCTGTGACTGGCTCACAGAAGCTGCAGCACAAAACAGACCTAAAAGGAATTTAGGCAAGACTAGAGAAAAGCTCACACTGTAAAGAAAACAAATGTGATTTTGCAGGTTCAGGGGACTTTTAAACTGCAGTATTTAGGCTTAAAAGATGACACCCGTGCTATTGTTGTGAAGAAAATTGATTACCAGGTGGAAGGAAGGGACAGCGCCGCTGAAATCTTCATGAGTAATCTGAAATGGAACCCTTTAAACCAACTCACTTCTCAGCCAGAGCGCTGCAGATGCTGCACAGGTGACATCTTTCTTGCTGTAAAAATGATGGACAGTGCACCCACGGAGGTATTCGAAACCAAAGATTACCAGAGATCACCTTCATTAGAAGTTCATCCTCGCCTGAACGCTGGCTATGAAAAGTTATATTGGCTTCGCTCTTTTCCTTGTGAGATGCTGCTCCTCAGCCGATGGCCTATAGCATAGGAATTTTAGGAAAAAATTTAAGACCCTCCTAGCCACCCTGTGCTGGCCATGACTGTGACCAGAGGAAGAGGCTGGGATCCCACCCTCCGACTGCCCGGCTTGAAGGCAGTTTTCCTTGGTTGTTGCCTTTGGGGCTCCGCCACTGCTGCTGGGGCTGCTGCTGCTCGGGTGGTGGAGGAGCCGCCAGGCCGCCTTGGAAGGCTGGGCCCGGGGCGGTAGAACTTGAATCTAGGCTGGGTAGCGGTGTGTGGTCTTGACCCCGCGCAGGCGGCTGGAATGGTCGCCCTCTCTAGCATGCTCCCTGGGAGAGTGGCAGGGTCTCTACCCTTCTGCCCTGATGCCTGTGCCCCCCTGGGTTGGGGAAGACTGATGCTTGTGTCATGGGAGTGGCAGGGCCTAGATCCTGATCTTGCCCCCCTTATCTTTGTTTTTGTGCTAGCTAGGATTAGATAAGTGCCCAAAATGTTGTTATATGTTCTTCCTGTTACTGACTCTTCTATCTTATGCTGCTCATATCCCATGTTCTTCATTATTTGGGCTACCTGGGGAGTCCAAGTCATCCCAGGGAGGCTTGCTGTATGGCCTCCGTTCCTCTGCCTGACCAGTGTTGACCCAGCAGGCTTTCATTATATCTTCCAGGGTTAGTCTTTGGCTGGGGTTGAATGATAACAAGTTTTTTAAAAGGTTTTTACATTCTAGATACAGAAAATATGGTATAAAGAAGTGCCCACTCAAGATCTTCTTTAGTTCCTCAAAATTCTTCCCCACAAATGGCAGTTCCATAAAGTACAACCCCCATGCTCCAGACATCCACCTTCAAGCCCTCACAGGGTTGGAGCTGCAAGATCTCTGGGGCTATATAGGAGATAGTGCCACAGAAGGTACTCAGTTTCTCATCTGTACATTTCCTACTGAAGCCAAAGTCTGAAAATTTAACATGCAGCCCACTGTCTAGAAGAATGTTGTCTGGCTTCAGGTCCCAATGTTCTGTGTGCTTCTGGTGGCAACATCGTACCGCTGATAGTAGCTGGCAGAACATGGCTTGGGATTCCTTCTTCGTCATCGGGCCACAGTTTTCCAAGTAGTCAAATAACTGTCCTCCGCTTACATGTTCCATGAAGAGATACACTTGTCCTGAGTGACAATCACCTCAAACAACTTGGTGATATTTGGATGGTTTGAGTTCTTAAGACAATGAACTTCTTGAAGAACATCAGGAGAGCTCTGCCAATTTACAACTTTCACTGCCACCTCTGTGCCAGTGAGCATGTGCCAGGCCAAACTCAGCTCGGCCAAGGTCCTTTGCCGATGGTATTGAGGACGATGTGATCACCCATATGGCACTCCTTGTTGGCAGGGATGGCTGCAAAGTCATCACACATGGCGACTTTAAAAACAAACAAACAAACAAACAAACAAACAAACAGACAGACAAAACCACTACAGAAAAATAAGAAAAAAGAAACAAAATGAAAAAAATGAGAAAACAAACCAACTCATCCAAATCCAACACATCAACATCGATCAGCTTCCCGCGCTATAACTCCACCTTATATAGGAGTGGTTTGCCATTCCATCACAGTGCACCTTATAAAGTTAAAATAAAATAAAAATGAAAAGTCTGACTTAAAAAAAAAAGTGTACTGTAGACCTGGGGCTCCATCCTGGGATATTACACCTCTTGCCTCCTCATAGTCTGTTGATCTAAACCGTTGTTGTGAATTTTAAAGGTAATAACTATTGAATCAACAACCAGAACTCAATGGGGTTCAGACACATATAATCTAGGTGCAGACCCTGTCTAGAAAGACCATTCAGGCTTCTTCTAAAGGACAGAGTGTGAACAACAGGAAGAGAAAATAGATGGCTCGCACGCCTTACATTCAAATAGGAGCAGTAGTTTAGTACTTTACGGCTGGCAAAGCCCACTACCATGCATTTTGTCTTCCCCACATCCTGTGCAGTAGTGGGTATTTTCCACATTTTTTACCATTTTCAGATAACCCAGCTAAGGCACTGACAGGTTAACTGATTTACCCAAGATCACACACATACACAGTGACAGAATCAGGACCTGAACTCCACCCTTCTTACTTGAGAGTCCTCCTGTTTCTACAAGCAGCCTCTGAACTGCAACAGTAATGCACCCCTGGCATTAACACTTTCTTTAGCACTTTATAATTCATAAACCCTTTACATTGCACTACCCCGTTTATCTTCTCAAAACCCACAGAATACGAAAGTACGTTTCCACCCAGTGACCTCTGTCCTCTAAGTGGGATGAGTAAGAGCGAAAGCGTTTGCCCAGGTAGGGTGAATAGTGGGTGGGAGACTAGGGCTCCTTCCTGAGCCGTTATAGAATAATCGCATCGCAGCCCCAAGGAGTACGTTAGGAAGCAACGTGAGAACTTACAGAGCATGAACATTTGCGTTTCTAAAAAATAAGCCCTCCAATATCTACTACAACACAACAGAAGACTCCAAGGTCTTCCACTAAGCTAACTTGTTGACTTGGACCAAGTTCCTATAAAGTCGGGAGTAATTAAAGTGCTCTCCTTGAAGGGACACCTTGTAATTTCTGACCAGCCTCTGGCCTGTTCATGTGCATAGTGAGAGTCGGCTGGCCCGCTTACAGTTTCTAGGATGCTTTTATATGCATGACCTCATTTAACCCCCTCAACAACATTATTGCTGGGTATTATTAGTAGTAGATGTTTACATTTGAGTGATTGAGGTTCAAGGATGCTACATGATTTCCCCGTGTGTATACAATGAGGAAATATCAGAGCGAGGTGCAGTTATTGGAGCCTGAGCCCAGGGTTCTTCAGGAGGCCCCTGAACAGTGTCACCGAGGTCGTCCACAGGTTATGCTCCTAGTCCCAGCCTTCCATCTGTCACTGACTAAGTCTGTAGGAGGCCTGACTTGCCCTAGCTCTCTTGCACTGCTCCCTCTGTTTCCCTTGGCAGTTACACACACCGCTTTCCTTTAATATTTTTCAATCCCTTTAGTCCCCAATCTGAGCTCCTTGCACCTCGCGTGCCCTCCGTATGTCCTTGCTCACCTCCTTAAGAAAGCTTTCCAAACCCTGACGTCTCCTGTCCGATGGCCTCTCCCATGCAGAAGCAGCAAGATGCCTGTCTGAACATGAGCACTCACAAATGTGGGAACCAAGTGAAAAGAGAAATAGTGAGCAAGAGTGGCAGATGTCTCTCTTCCTCCAGCCCTTGCTGTGTTTCCAGGGTTGTATGGAAGGGATTGCCTGTGGCCCTGTCAGCTAGAGTCATTGCCTCTAGGCTCACTGAATAAAAATTTCCTCCAGCACTTTCTTCCTCATTAGTGCTTTCTTGTCCTTGTCTCCAAGGCCCAAGGACTCTCCCAGCGAGGTTAGCCAGCCTGTATGGTGAGGGAGGAGCCCTCGCTGCTAGGAGAGCACCTCTAGCTGCGAACAGCTGCGTGACTTTTCAGAGGACACACTGTGCCCTAAAAGATGAGGCCCCGTGGTGAGCAAAGGATAGAGACTGGAAGATGGAATTGAAAATCTTTCCAAGCTTGGCCTGGTGTGTTCATACTCGCTCTGGCAGTTTACTGAATGTGGAAGTTTTCCTGTTACCTTTTAAAAAAACCATATATATAGATATTTGTATATATATTCATATTACATATATATATATTTTTTTTCATTGCTCAGGAAGCACGGAAAGATTTGGGTGCTTCTAACATCATGCAAAAAATGGTTACCAGCTGTTAAATGGGATTTAAAAGCCTGAAGACAATTGGTCACATGTATTTCCAATTTAGGAGCTTCTGGTTGGCCTTTATCCAGACCTTTTATTACTTCTAAGAGTCATTTGATGGAAAGTAAAGTGACTATAAATTTGCACCTACTAATTCTTTATAATAGAAGAGAGGTCAGTTTGTCTTCTGAAAAAAGCACAGACTTGGAGACCGAAGGAATCTGTTTGTCCCCACTTTCTTTCTGACTAATCTTGCACGGACGAGGTAACTGCTGTGAGTCTTGGTTTGAGATGGGAAAGGTCACAAAGTCCTGTGACAGAGAGAGAGTGAAGCCATGCAAGTAAAGTCACCTGTCAGGGGGTTGGGGTCTGCTTGGCCTCCTACGTATATAAAAAAGCAGTAACACTCCAGATATTTCAAACAACAGAAACAGTGTCTGAAATTTGCCTTTGCCCTTAGTCATTGGCCTATGGGACCTGAGCGAGTGATGCCTGTGTCTGTAGACTGCACAGGAAGCTGTGTCCTCAGGCTTCTTTGAGGAAAGTGAGACCAGGTCTTACCAAGGGTCTCCCTTCAGTTTCCGCTACTCCTGCCAATGGCTTCCCCCTTTCAGGACAGTATCTAAAGACCTTCATAATCTGCAAATGTTCTGGTCTTGCCTCTGACTAGAAGCAGAACAGCCTCCACAGAGTAACCTGCTGAGCCTGCAATGCACCACCCCCTTCCTCACCGCCTGCCACCCTAGCCCACACCCCTGGGTCAACAGCCACCCCCATGCCTTAGGCCCTGAGCACCAGGCCGAGGTTATGGCTCAGCATGGAGATGTGAGTCTAGCAAGGCTCTGAACCCCAGCCTCTCTCCTTCCAGCTTTAACCAGTCCACTCCCTTCGGTGTTTCCTAAAGTGACTTCTCGCTGAACTAACTCACTGCTGGTTCCACAGAAGCCCCCACATTTCCCTGCTTCTGTGCCTTCTAACATTAATTTGTGGTGATGGTTGCACAGACTGTGACTATACTAAAATCACTGACTTGTACAATTTATTCTTTATTTTTAAATATGTCTATTGATCTCAGAGAAAGGAAGGGAGAGGGAGAGATAGAAACATCAATGATGAGAGAGGGTCATTGATCCCCTGCCTCCTGCACGCCCCCTACTGGGGATCGAGCCCGCAACCCGGGCATGTGCCCTGACCGGGAATCGAACCGATATCTCCCAGATCATAGGTTGATCCTCAGCCGTTGAACCACGTCCAGCCGGGTGACTTGTACACTTTAAATGGGTGAATCACATGGCATTGAAATATACTGAGTGTTAGGGATAAAAACATGTGCTACAATAGGTCTTTTCAAAACTCCTTATAAAAGTCTCATTCTCAATTTGGGATGTGTGAATGCTATTCTCAGGGGGCTCAAGAGTTCAAAGAATTTATGTTAAGTTGGTGTCTTCATTTGATGAAGTACTAGACAAAATTTAAAGCCTACAGTGGATCAGGCAGTTCCTCATAATGAAGTACCACCCCATAATTTGAGTACCTGCACCTTTGTCTCCTTGAGCTGCAGAAACCAAGCTTTCACAAGAAAGCAAGGGGACAGCATAGGGGGAGAGCTGTGTCCTCCCTCACAAGGCCCTGGATGGCAGCAGCACACCCAGGTCACCGCGCTGCTCAGAGCTAAAGGCACTGAGCAGGTCCCATCTGTGGGACGCTTCAGGAGCCGGTAACGGAGTGAGCCACACCGTGTTGCTGATCAGTTCTTTTGGTAAATTTTATTTTGAGGTGTGCTGTTGGATTGATTGGTCCATCAAATTCACAAACAAAATTTAATCGCTGTTAACAATTATGGTGGTGACTCAAATATCCTCACCCTCAAAATGAAGGTCAATAAAGTATCACCAAGTATCAAGCGCACATTTCCTGTCTTTGCCACGGTGAAGCTCAATTTTCCACCTTAAAGTAATGACCATTTGAATGCGATGGATTTCGTAAATTTGTTTGTATTCAGTTTCTAAACTTGTTTTGGTTTCATGGCCATAAAGGAGGCATAAAGTCATACGGATTTACACTAACTTTTATACTGAAGCAAAATAATGCATGTTCATAATACTAGGAACAATGGGAAATTATTTTTCCTTTTAAAAGGGTCAATACTTTACACAATGTTGAGAACTGTTCCATTAGAATATCTCCTACTTTCCTTTCACTTCCAGAGAAAAAGTAGAGAAGTGTCCCTATGCACACCCTGAGGCTCTCGCAGCCGGAGAATGACGTTCTGTTCGCTCCTTGGTTTTCCAAAGATCTGATTTCAATTCAGCTGAAAAGTAAAATTATTCCCCACTAGCCAAGAACTCAGCTGACTCTAAAACTTCCCTTCGCTGCTCGGAAGTGGCAGCAGGAGAGAAAGCACGGACCGCGCCCGCTGCCCACACCCCGCCCAGGCCAGGCCAGGACCCCCGGGCTCTGGGCCCCGACACTCACCCAGGCGTTGCCCACCGCGGATGAGGAATCCCTTCCCCACCACCCAACCACAGGCAGCTGAAGACCTTCCTTTTACACATTTTGCAAAAACATCTGAGCTCCTCCTAAAGAGCAGGGGCATGTTGAGGATCCCGCCGGGCCTCACGTGCTGTGAGTTCAGCTTATTCACTACAGAAGGGTGTTGAGGGCGCTTCAAGTAAGCAGAGGCCTCAGCAGCTTCTTCCCAGGTTTCCCGTAGCTCCTCGCAGCAGGAACTCTCTTCCAAATAAGCATAGTCACCTGCCATTCAGGGAAAGTGTTACATTGGGATTAGAATAATGCAAATAGAATCTGAAATCCACTTAAAAGAAAGAGATAGCCTGGCCAGCGTGGCTCAGTGGTTGAATGTCAACCCAGGAACCAGGAGATCACGGTTCGATTCCCTGTCAGGGCACATGCCCCGGTTGTGGGCTCGATCCCCAGTAGGGGGCGTGCAGGAGGCAGCCGATCAATGACTCTCATCATTGGCGTTTCTATCTCTCTCTCCCTTTCCCTTCCTCTCTCTGAAATCAATAAACAAACACATTTTGGAAGGAAGGAAGGAAGGAAGGAAGGAAGGAAGGGAGGGAGGGAGGGAGGGAGGGAGGGAGGGAGGGAGGAAGGAAGGAAGGAAGGAAGGAAGGAAGGAAGGAAGGAAGGAAGGAAGGAAGGAAGGAAGGAAGGAAGAGATAAAATCCTAATCAGGTAGTTCAGTTGGTCAGACCGTCTCCCCAATGCACCAAAGCTGCAGGTTCGATCCCCAGTCAGGGCACATATAAAAATCAACCAATGAATGTATAAATAAGTGGAACAATAAATCAGTGTTTTGCTCTCTCTCTTCCCTTTTTCTCTAAAAATCAATAATAATAATAAAGAGATAAAGCTTGTTATGGGCTGAATTGTTGAACTCCTAACCTCCAGCACCTCAGGAGGTGACAATTTGGAGTCACAATCTTTACAGGGGTAATTAAGGGTAAATGAGGGTGTGAGGGTAGGCCTAATCCTACATGATTGGTGTCCTTATAAGAAGAGGAAATGAGGACAGACACACAGAGGGAAGACCATGTGAACACACTGGAAGAAGACGAGCCAAGGAGAGAAGCCCTTGCAAGAAAACAACACTGCTGACACCTAGCTCTTGCATTTCCAGCCTCCAGAGCTGTGAAGAAATAAACTTCTGTTGTTTAAGCCTCCCAGTCTATGGTCCTTTGTTGCTGTAGGTTTAGAAAACTAACACAAGGCTATACCAAGTGAACCCCTTACTTTATGAACTGTTTCTTAATTACAAAAACCTTTCACTTACTTTACTTTGTTTAATCTAACAACTACCCTCATTTTCCCATTTTCCTGATGAGAAAACTGAGACTCGGACTTGCCCAGACTCATAGAGTGAATTAATGTCAGCACTAGAATTCAAAGCCATCTTTCTTTATCCCTACGTCAAAGCCCTTACTACCAATACTTTAGGTCTTTGGCCTATGAATTTGAAGTAAAAAATCAAGATTGCAAATAATGCCTTAAATAGGAAAGAGATCAGGCTATTTTAAATGCACACACATAAACAAGAATTTTCATCAGTAGACCCCTTAGGCTGAAGCAAAGGGGGCTTGTAGCTTATACTTTAGAGGAAACTGCATGTATTAGAGAACATGCAAAAATAAATAAACAAATGTGTTAAAGAGCATTCAGACATCTCTGTCACTCAAGATCTGACACTTGGCACTGGCAAACCTGGCCCACAACTTTAAACATCTGCTCTGTAACTACTCAGGTCGTAGGCAAACACCACTTTGAAGCTCTAGCTCTAGGTCCTTAACACAAAGGAACTGTACCTGAAGCCAGTTTGCCACTTGTTCAACACTGGAGGCAGACACAGCTTCTGGGCATGGAGACGGCTTGTGCTTAGGTAACAGAAAGACAAATTAATTAACTCGTCAACTCCTTTCTCTAAGATGGCATGAATGCAGTGGAATTGTGCATAATGAAGTACATTTCCCAGTGGCACTGACTCCATTTTTCTGCTTCTCTTCATATTCCAGTTTGTAGCTCCATGTGGACTCATGAATTACTAAGACAGTCAGTCGCACGTGACAACTGAGGAATATCTTGCAATATTAAATAACTCATATTGCATTTCAAAATATATCTATATATATATATATAGATATAGATATATATCTATATATATATATATATCCTGTTTGAAGTGTGATACTGAGGTTTTACATTGGCACCTAGATGAACATTGGATGCTGGAAATATAAAGAGTTTTATAAAACATCAAATAAAGCTTAGTTAACTTTTCAAAAATTAAATTTAAAATGGTAAGCTTTTGTAAGTGATTTTATTTAAAGTTTTTGAAAATATATGTGAAAAATAATTTTATATTTTGACTTTGGGGTTAATTTATCTTTATTATGAAAACATATTTAAATTTTGTATATCTTGAATACAATTGCATTTTTAATTTGTTAGATGATCACTGTGAATAAAACCCAATTTGTGTGAAAATCACATAATTAGTGGTTTTTGCTGGTTAATGGAAAAGAATAAATTTAATGGAATAAATATATGGTAATTTATGAATTATGTATGTCTTCATTTTATTTTCATGCAAATGTCACCAACTCATTAAGAGAATTCTCAGACATGTGCATTAATATTTAAATTCATTCATCTTTGGTGTTTTGCTGACTTTCAGCCATTAAAAACATAAAGTTTTACACTACTTGGTATTGCCTTGATGAGGGTGTATTTGTCAAGGCAGGAAGATAAAAATCTATTCTACAAACAGTTTGTTAGCTTGATTTATAAGTTTTAAATACTTAGACATATGGTATGTGGCCTCCATTTGTACTCTTGCTTCAGCCCTTGCAAATGCTGGGGCAAGCATGGGTTTCATTGTCACCCAAAGGTTTCTCTTTGATGATGTTGCCTGTATTTCCGAGCTCCTGTTTTGTGTCAGGCACTGTGCTGTCGGTGTTGTTGGGCAGATACCCAAGCCCCAGGCTCTGCTTTCATGAGGCGTGGAATGTGTAAGATATGGCCGCAGACACAGACAGGTAATAGAAATAACTACACAAGAGAGGTGTGTCCTGTGGAGACACCTCCAAAAAGGAGTGATGAACCGGATCTGGGATCAGCAGGAAAGGTGCCCCAAAGAAGACGAAATCTGAGCTAGGTTATGAGGGACAGAAAAGTGTTCACAAGGCGAGACCATGTGTTTGATGGCAGCGACATGGTTCTTAGTGATGGATGGGTGCACCAGGGCGTAAAGGCAGAAACAGCAAGACCATGGCTGGGCCAGCCTTGGAGGCCACACCAAGGCACCTCCAATGTATTCCCGGTAGATGTTGGGAGCCTCTGAAGGTATGTAAGCGGGGGAATAAAATTAATATACTTGAATTTAGAAAAGAATACATAGGAGGCTTTCTGTGAAACACTGACTGTGGAGAAGGGAGGTTGGAATCAAGAAGACCAAATACAAACCAAAGGAAGAGAGGAGGAGCCCCGAAATAGACGGCAGAGGGGATGGGCCCAAAACGACAGACTTGAGAGACACTTTGTCTTTGCAAGTCTCACTTGTGATCCAAGTATAATTTCTTAAATGCATACTTATTTGTATATGTGTATATAAGCACATACATGTGCCTGACCAAACTGTTCACTCAATTCAGAGATCTTCCCTATAACATCCCAGATGGCCCAGTATCCAGATGCAGCTTGAACTCTATAGCATAACATACAATTATTTCCACGGGTCACCCATCCTACCATTAGACCACTCTGATGTCTAGAAGATGATCCTCTATGCTAAGCAGAAACCTTCCCTACAAAACTTTGCTTATTGGTCCGGTCCTATCATTTGTAGTAACAGAATTCTTGCCACTAGAAATCAGAACTGACAGGCTTTCACATGACCCAGGGAGCTATAGCATTGTCCCTGAGTTGTCTGTTTCCAGGCTAACTGCTCCCAGTTCCTTACTTCTCTGAAATGACTCTGAGGAGTCTTGGAGCCCACACTAAGCACGCTGCCTTCCCACCACGAGCAGGAGCACCAGCATCAGCAGCAGGTCACCCCACTCCAGATACATCTTAGTTTATCAGTGTCTCTCTTAGCATGCAGCACCTCAAAATACTTCATAATTCATATTTTTCCCTGTTCACACTGTCCTTTCTCATAATTAATATAGATGGCTGAGGTTTGAATGCAATTTTTCATCTCCAGGGCACATTTTTATGAGATTTACCACAAAGGTTTTATTTCTCTACTCAGAAGATGTGAAGATTTTTAATTTATTCCACCAAGAGGAGATAGAGTATCTGCTTTGTCAAAGATCTGGGATTACAATTTAAACAGAGCTCCCCAAAGGAAGTTACTTGCCAACAATGAGGTAGTTGCTGACAAATCTGCAGAGACCATGCGTTTTGCTAATTGCCTTCCCTTTCCTTGGCACGTGGGCTGAAGGGTCATTTTGCATTCTCCCCCTTTTTGTAAAGTCTTACTTGGTGGCTGAAAATTCAAGCCTGCCCACCTGATCACCTCTGTCTGCTCAAGCGTTACCAGAAATAGAAACTGTTCAAATGATCAGGTTACCAAGGTATTGGGGACTATCTTCTTATTTGTCCCACCTTCCCTCAGCCTTTCTTACTTTGCCTCCTTGTGGAATCCCCAAACAAAGGCTATGAGGAATTTTCAGAAACACCAAAGTCATGCCTTCCCCCTGCCCCACTCATCACCAATCATAATGAACTCCAATTCATTGCAGATCCAGAGGGATTTGGCATGTTCACAGGAACTTCCAAGGTGATGATATGACAATTTGACAACTCTTGGTCTCAGAATTTAAATACACCTGCATGCTAATTCATCGTGGGCTCTCTGATATATAATCAAGATTGCTTGCTCATGCTCTAATAAATCATGCGCACACACTTTTCTTTTCTTGTCTTCTTTCAAACAGGAGGAAAGGACCACTGAGGTTTTCACTTTTATGAAAACGAGACTTGCTTTTGTTCCCAAGATTCCCATTTTTTTTTTATCTGAGCATCCCATGACCAAGAGGAGACCCTCCGCATGTCTGGATATGGCAATCCACAAATGCCAGCCTTCAGGAGGGCCATGTGTTCCTACATTGATTTCTCCTTCCATTACTCGAGAGATCTACAGCACCCTCCCTGAAGGGAGAAAAAAATATTAAATGCTTCATTTCTTTCCCAGGATATACATATTAGGACAGTTATTCTCTCAGGAGTAAAACATGTTTAGGTGGATTCAGGATTCTCCATTTAAAATATCCATTACCCTCAAATCAAATTTTCGCTGCCGTTGAGTGGCAAGGGGCGATGCCCTGGGATCAGTGAGCTGCTAAGATGCCTTCTGCTGGAGTGTTTAATTTCATTTTACTTTCCGCAAATAAGCATGCTTGGAGCTGATGCCTTTCCTTCCTCTGGAGTAATCGAAAAATTTAATTCACATTAAGCTAGAGAGGATGGTGTTTTTCCCTAAGGTCACCCAAGTCAAACATTTTAAACCTCTAACAGCCCATCAGTCAGAGATGCGTGGCTCATCCTTTCCTGATGAAGTGCCTCCTGGAGCCAAACAAAGCCTCCCACCCTGCCCACCCCACCCTGCACCCCGTTCCACTCAGAGCCCTAGTGAAAGGTCACCCAGAGAGTTCGGTGGGGGCACCTCCAGGTCCGATCCCCATGGTGATTCCTAGGACGCCTACGGTATGTGTCCCAGGCACCCCCTCCCTTTGGAGATGTCTGAGTTTCTAGGCTTCATTTCTGCTTAAAAGATTAATGTGAACAGGGACCTAAAGCCTCTTTGCTACTGCAATTGGAACTGCAAGCAGCTTACCCGAGAATGAGTATTTCACCAGGGCTGGGTTATGCCTCAAATCTCATCAACCCTTCCCTAAAAGCTAATAACATGTCGCACTTAGGTGCTGCCTTTCATCAACCCCAGGTAGTAGTGACACACTGTTAGGGCTCGGATGAGTAAATCATTAATTGTTCGCAATGCCTCATGTAAACACTTTCCAATTGTCACGCATAAGGACTCAATCAAGCACAGTAACATCCACGCATATTTTTCTTTTACTCAGGTATAAAATGTGTGCAGTGACTTAGAAATGACAAATTTCTCATGAACACAAATGAAAGCATATTATCACCAAGATGACCTGGAGCCACAGAGGTCAGAGATATTCACAGGAATTGTTATTAGAAAGGCTAGGGAGCTTCCAGGGAAGAAGAAAAGAGTAAGAAGGGTCTAAATATTCTTATCTAGGGAAAATACATCACTAAAACCATAGATTGCCCTTTCTGTCAGTCTAGCATTGCTCGGGCACTTTTCCTTGCCAAGATAATTCTTTTTTTAAAAAAATATGTTTTTACTGATTTTAGAGAGAGAGGAAGGGAGAAAGAGAGAGAAACATTGATGAGAGAGGAACATCAATCGACTGCCTCCTGCACACCCCCAACCAGGGATCGACCCCAGAACCTGTGCATGTGCCCTGACGGGGAATCCAACCGGCAACCTCTTGGTTCATGGATTGATGCTCAACCACTGGGCCACACAGGCCTGGCTCTTTTTTTAAAAAAAAGGAAGAAAAGGTAACGTAGTAAAGCAGAGTAAGATCTTGTAAGACTGACTTGATCTTGACTCAGTCCCCTGGATTTCTCCCTACGTCAATTACAGAGTTAGAATTCATGTTGCAAGGGGGAAGCATGCGACCACAGGCACTGATCAGAGGGTGCCAGGGTGAGCCTGCCTGAAAGGAGGGCAGAGGGACACGTAGAAAGGACAATGATGCATCTGCCTCTGTCAGGGCCTCAGCGCCCCTGGCCTCATGCCGCTGGCCTAGGTAGAGAGAAGCTGCAAGCAGAGAGACAGGGCTTCACACTCCAACATGGTTTTGGCCAAGTTTGAGGAGAGTGAGTTGGCTTTGCTAGTGAGCCTTCGTTTGAGCCCAGGTTCATTCCCCACTCTTCTCACTGCGTAAGGTTCATTGCTTCACATCAGCCCGGGGGCCCTGTGATATCTCAACAACAGTAACAACACAGCACAGCCCCCACAGGCCCTCCCACAGGTCACAGAAACCCCTAACCTCCCAAGTCCCTTCCTGTAGGTTCTCCATAAGGGGTGGCCATGACAGTCACCCCTTTCCACTCTTGGTGCCACCATCTCCTCCACTGTTCCAACTGTGGACTCCCTGAGAGCTAAGCTACTGCTCCGCTGCTACTCTGGGCTCCCTGCCCATTGCCACCCCCTTTCCATTCTGCTCCAGCAGGGGCTAGGGAGGGAGCAGGGGGCGAGCTTTCCTCTCCCAGCCCCCGGGGAGCTCCATTACTGGACTGTGATTACCACTGTCCTACATCCCCGGTTTCTTGGGATTTGATGGAGACTCTGGGATGCAGTCACTTTCCTCAGCTGTTTTATTACAGTATTGTCACTGCCACACCCCACCCCGACTGCTGCAGGACTGTCCTCTAACCTGGGACCGGGCCTAAAACACTCCAGAATTAGAACCTTTGTCTGCCAATGACTTCATTGATTTAAACAAAAATGGAAGTTTGCCACACTGTATTTAATTTTTATATATGGTCTCATTGAACCCCAGGTCAGGGACACAGCGAGGCCTCGGGAACAGACCAAACTTGTCACTGGAATACCTGTGTGGCTGCTGCTCTCTCTCTGTACGTGTCAGAATGTCCCCATTACTTTACCTTGCTGCAGCTCAGCTTTCTCAGCTTCAAGGTCACACACAGCTCCCGCTGAGGCTGGCATCTCTGAGTCCCAATTCCAAATTTCAAGGAAGGAACCATGACTGGCCCAACTTGACTTGGGGGCCCAGCCTTGAATTAATCAGCTGTGACCGGTAGATCCAAATGACGTCGTATAATATGGCTGTCGTGGGACTCAACACAGTAGAGAGACAGTTTCCTGTAAGTGTGCAAACCAGGTCTTCAAGTGATGGCCTCTGACCAAGGTTATGAATTTCAGCTCTCCCTCCCTGCAGTTAGAGTTCCTTCCCTACATTATAAATATGATGGCATGGACGGAGATCGTTGCTACTGAAAGATGAAGGACACAGGAGGCTCATCCAGGAGAAAGACTTCAGTCCCAGGATCCAGCCTGTGCTGCTCCCACGAGGCATCCTCACCCCTTCCCCAGTTCTCACAGCTCCTCCTCCCCCCAGTACACAAACACACACACAGCAGTTACTCCATGAAGTGCTCCCACCCTACCACACACAGCTCTTTGTAGGCTGCCTGGGCAGCACAGCACTTTGGGGTCAGGCCAGTCTGGCTCTGACATTGGTTCTGCCACTTACCAGCTGAGGGTCTTCGGGCAAGTGATCTAACCCTTCTGAGCCTCGGTTTCCTCAGCTACAAGTGGACACAATGATACCCATTTCAAAGGGCTGAAATGAGCCAACATGTGCCACGCTGTTAAAACAGTGCCTGGTGAATTGTAGGTGCTCGATAGAAGGTTCCTTTTGCTATTACTATTATTGTTGTTGCTGCTGTTGTTCATATTAACCTTTACAATAAAACCTACGAATGCCATGTTAAAACAGGTAGCCAATCTTCAGGTTGATTTCATAATTGCAGGCACTACCCCATGTTCCAAAGGAATTGGGCGGCACATTCCAATAAAACAGATGGCTAAAAAAAGGCAAATGGTAAATTTAAGGCCTTTTGGGTTTTCTTTTTGGTTTGTATTTTCTGACACATGCAGAGAATGTCATCTTCTAATCAGAACTGTTGTAAGAATGAAATAACGCACTAAGCACCGTGTCTAGACATGGATCATATTCCACATGTGATTGTTGTTTTTATCACTGTAACTAGCATGGTTATGGCTACTCTTATATTACTAGTCCTAAGGGGAAAGGTGCTTAAATATTCATTGGCAAATCTTTTAAGGTGTTCGTTTCATGAACTACTGTACAAAGCCAGGAAGCTTCCGTTCCTGTTCAGTTAGAAATCTATATATATATATGTATATATAAGTTTATATACATGTAATTTACATGCATAAGATAACTTATACACCAATATATAAAACTCAAAGTAATTTAAAACAAGATATTTTTTAAAATTTTTATTTATTAATTTGAGAGAGAAACATCAGTTTGTTGTTCCACTTATTTATGCATTCATTGGTTGATTCTTATATGTGCCCTGACCTGGGATCGAACCTACAACCTTGGAGTATAGGGCAACAACACTCAAACCAACTGAGCTAACCAACCAAGCAAAACAAAATATTTTGAAAATGGAAAGGAAATCATCGATCACCACAGCCCCAGGAAGAGGCAGCTTTTTTGGTGGTTATTGCTGGCTGCAGCTCCTGTTAAGTGCCAGGCTGCTTTCTTGCTCAGGCAGCTTTCTCACTTCTGTGTGAAATAAGTGCCTTAAAAACTCAAGGCAAATTATACAAGTTACCGCCTCACCTTGAGCAGTCTCTCCCCGGTGTCTGTGACCCAGATTCACCATTCACTGAAAAGGGAACGTGAGAGGGAGAAAGGAATGCTGGCCTTAAAAACGCGGGATGGCCTCCTCCGCTCTGGGCTTCCACGTTGTATCCCTCGGCTGATTTGGAGTGAATTCTAAAGTGATCCACCGGGTTAAGAAAGAGAGGGGTGTGTGGGAATGAGGGGAGGTGGAGAACAGAGACACCTACGATAGACCCACTGCAAACATGATCCCCTGTGCATAGAAAATCCACGGCTGGCTGCAGCCATTCCAGTTCTTGGCCAGGGCCTGCCGGAGATATCTTCTTTAGGTGGCCACAAGGGAAGCGCTGCCTCTCTGGTGATGCAAGATCTGTTCTCTGTGTTAGGTATTGATTTTTCCTTCAGTGGAATAGCAAAGGAATGAGAGCATGAAGGAGGGAGAGGTGGGTTCCCTCCCTCATCGCCAGCTCAGAGTGATGAGTCAAAGCAACTGTGAGCCGCTCCTTATCTTTCACATTTGATGAGAAATTGAGCCCCGGACTCTCTGCTCCAAAGATAGCTGTGAGAATGAGAGTGCACCATGAGCCTCTCTGGGAAATACGCTCCCCCCACTTATCACGACCTCCAGTCGCATACAGTCTATTCAGGGTGCTGATCACCACATTAAAATAATCCACATACAATTTCAGGGTGCTGATCACCATATTAAAGCCATCCACATACACTTTCAATAAAATGAAAGCACAGCTATATTTAGATTTGATTCTCGCTCCCAAGCAGAAATTGTTGTCTTTTTTATTTCCCTAAGTTTCTCAAGAATTCTGCAAATTGTTAAGCATATTTATCAAAAGATTCTGTTCACATCAGGGAGACTGATTCATACAAAGCAAAGGTTTGGGCTGAGCTGATCAAGTGATTCCGCCTCTTCAATGGGGAAAAATTGCTTCTGTGTAAGAACTAATACCCCACTGGCTTCAAACCTCAGCCACTGGCAAACGTGTCACAGCAAGGGACGTTTCCTGTTTCTCTGACAGATTGGCCCAGGGCTGAAATTTAATCTAATGTGTCAAAAGTGGTAGGTAGTGGGAGAAAGCAGAGAAACACTAAACCTACTCAGATTTTCACAGTAATTTGAGACAAGTATGGGTTGGTGTTGATAAACAGAAAGTGTAAACATTGCAAAATGAAGCAATAAAAAGCCATTATAAACTTCTACATTTGTTTTTTTAATGATAAATATTTGCACCAAAAGTAAGATGTGGACATCCACATGCCAAAAAAAAAAAAAAAGAATTCAGACTCTGACCTTACACCTTCACAAGAATTAATTCAAAATGGATCAGAGGTCTAAATGTAAAATGCAAAACCGTAAAACTCCTGGGAAATATAGGAGAAAACCTAGATGACCTTTGTTGAGTATGGCGATGATATTTAGATACACCACCAAAGGCATGATCCATGAAAGAAATAATTGATAAAGTGGACTTTATTAAAATGAAAAATATGCTCTGCAAAAGACACTGTCTAGAGAATAGAAGACCAGCCACACACTGGGAGGAAATCTTTGCAAAAAAAAAACATCTGATAAAGGACTGTTATCCAGAATTTATAAAGAACTCTTAAAACTCAACAGTAAGGAAACAAACAACCTGATTAAAAAATAGGTGAACTTCCTGAACAGACACTTCACCAAAGAAGGTACACAGGTGGCAAATAAGCATAAGAAAAGATGCCGCACATCCTATGTCATCAGAGAAATGCAAATTAAAATAATGATGAGCTGCTCGCCAGCTGCAGCAAGGTGCTCCGTGGGGGAAGCTAAGGCCAGGTGGGGAGAGGCCCTGGCTTCCCCCAGCCTCTAGCACCACTGGCAGAGCTTGCCCAGCACTTGACCCCACTGCAGCCTCCCTCTCCTCTTGCCTGCGTCTACCCTCCCTCATCCTGACCATGACAGAGGATAAGATCAATGCCCTCATTGAAGCAGCCAGTGTGAGTGTTGAACCTTCCAGGCCAGGCTTGTTTGCAGAGGCTCTAGCCCATGTCAAGTGGGGAGCCTCACCTGCGATGGAGGGGCTCGTGGGCCTACCCCCACAGCTAACACTGCATCTGCAGGAGGTCCTGCCCCCACCACCGCTCTTGCCCCAGCTAGGAGAAGAAAGTGGAAACAAAGAAGAATCAGAGGAGCCTGGTGATGACATGGGCTTTGACCTTTCAGACTAAACCTCTTTTGTAACACATTCAGTAAAAAGCGGAACTCTGGAATAAAAAGTAACAATGAGAGGGCCCTGTACTATCCAGAACACTGACACCACCACATGTTGGCGAGGAGGCAGAGCAACAGGAACTCTCATCCACTGCTGGCGAGGATGCAAAATGGTGCAGTGGCTTTGAAAGGCAGTTTGGCAGTTTCTTATAAAACTAAACATATTTTTACCATACGATCCAGCAGCCATGCCCCTTGGATTTTACCCAAATGAGCTGCAAACTTATGTCCACACAAAAACCTGGGCACCGATGCTTAAAGCTGCTTTATTCATAATGGCTAAAACTTGGAGGCAACAAAGACGCCCATCAGTGGGTGAATGGATAAGTAAACTGTGGTACCTCCATTCAATGGAACATGATTCAGTACTAAAAAGAAATGAGCTATCAAACCATGAAAAGACATGGAGAAAATTTAAATGCATGTAACTAAGTGAAAAATGCTAACTCGAAAAGTCTACATTCTCTGTGATTCTAACTATATGACATTCTGGAAAAGGCAAAGCTATGGAGACTATAAAAAAATCAGTGGTTTCTAGAGGCTGAGGGAAGGGAGGGAGGAACAGACCGAGCACAGAGGGTTTGTAGGGCAGTGAAATACTCTGTATGAGACCGTAATGATGGCTACGTGTTGTTACACATTTGTCCAAACCCACAGAATGTACAGTACTGAGAGTGAACCCTAAGGTACAGTAAGTGTGAGATGTGGCCACGTAGGCCCACCCAGTGGAACAGGTGTGGCTCTCTGGTAGAGGATCTGGATAGCAGGGGAGACTCTGCATGCGTGAGTCAGGGGGTGTTTGGGAAATTGTTCAATTTTGCTGTGAACTTAAAACCACTCTAAAAAATAAAGTGTACTTAAAACAGAAAAAAAAAGACGAGTGTCATAATGATGAAGTTCCTTCCCATGGGAGGGAGGAAGGAACATGCTGGGGAAGTAGAAGGCTTACTGATGAGATTTAAAAGCTGCACTTCTCCTAGCTCAAAGCTGCAATGAAGTGTCCAATGCAATAAACCTTTGTCTATTTTTAGGTTGGCCCTGCGTTCCCATTTCGCCACTGCTCCTTTTTCTTTCCTCCTCTCGCTTGCTGCTCCCACCCATTCCCTCTTTGTTTTATTTTCCTATTTGTACTTGTTTCCCGTTTTCTTGCTGGTCACCGTTTAGGGCCTGGTTCCTGGACTCTGAGCCTTCTTACCATACTATAACTTGGAACCCCAGTCATTTATTTGACTCTACAGCAGGCCCCCCTTGACTTGGATACAATGGAGTCACACCAAAGCCAGCATCCTCACGACCTATAGATGGAAAACATTTGTGACATATTCAGAATGCTCTCTGAAGAGAGCTGAAATTACTGAAAACAGCAATTTTCAAAGATGCTATCTTCATGACACTGGTCCTCAAATACGGCCACCATAAATAGATTTCTCAAATTAATTCCATAAATCTTATTGAAACACTGAAGACATGGTTGTTGACCTTGAGGGGAGGAGGACTGTCTTTCCCATGTGGGAGGTAGACTTATATGCAAACAATTGCACCCCAGCGTGCAGCGTGCTTAGCTGAACACTGGAGGCATGCTCAGAGAGGGATGGTCACAGAGAATATAATCAGCCTTTTGCAGACGTGATAAAGAAAAGAGGCTTGCAGGGGAGGTGGGGCATTTAAGAGGAATCTGGAAAGAAACATGGCATCTTCTAGGCTGTCAGGTCAAGTGAGGATACAGTAGAGGTGTGAAAGCAGGAAGGAGCATGCCATGCTGGGAGATATGGCCGTGTGCCCGAAGCAGGGAGACAGACAGATGGGGTGCGGCAGGGGATGCGTCCTGCTAGGGAAGGGTCAGATTGGGAAAGTCCCTTCGGGTCCCACAAGGATTTGGCCATCACTCTGGGAGAAGCCTTTGAAGGATTTTCTGGATTAGGGAAGCAACTAGGGAAGGGACATTAGCAGGCCAAAAAGGGACAGGGCAGCAACCATGCTGGAGGAGAGGAGAGCAGCAAGTGCAGAAATATGAAGAAAGGGAGAATCGGTAGGATGCTTTCTTTGGGATTGGGAAGTAAGGGAAAGTGAGGAGCCGAGGACACACCCAGGGATCCAACACGTCTGTGTTGCTCCTTAAGATGTGGCATATAAGGGCAGGGGGGCAGGCTTTGTACAGAGACGGATTTGCCAGTCCCTGTCACAAGAAAGTGCTCACTCGTTGAATGAATGAATAAATGAAATGCCAGGGAGCAGCATCATGGTTAAGTGCACTTCTCGTCAGTAGTGTGTTATGTCCATACGGCATGCACATAGGAACAACCCAATCGACAGATTCCAGGGACTGACAGCCAACCACAGATGTCATGTCCCAATCCCAGGGACTATTATCTCAGAGCACAACTTCTTCCTCCTCCTACAGCAAAAGCCCCCGCCCCACCCTCCAGCTGAACAGACAGCCACAACCACTGCAGCGTGAGGATTACACTTCAGGCCCGAGAGCCACGTGCAGGGAGCACCTTCTCCAGGGTCCTTATTTCTAACAAAAAAACAGTTCCCACTCCACCCACTGCCTACCCTCCCTTCATAGGCATTTTGAGAAGATAAGTTGTCTAATGTAACTGGTCACATTGTGTATTGTAAAGTATGTCCGTGTGAGCCCACTTGTGAGACACTCACTGTTCCATAAGAACAAAGCCTTAGAGTCCAACTCAGGTCACTTTCAGTGAAGCTCATTCTTTAATGTCTTTTTCTTGCTAGTGGCGCATACTCTCAGATTTTATCTCTAAAACGTCTCTCTCATATGTGCCACCATGGCCAATAGTTCAGGCTGTTGTTGAAATAAATTGGTAGCAATTTCTGAGCACTTGCTGCTTGGCAAGCGCTATGCTACACAGTCATATACACGATCTCATTAGTCCTTACTGCACCATAGCAACAATGTTAAATATCTTTATTTTTTTAGTTGAGAAAATGGAATCTCAAAAATGTTAATGAAAATGCCCAAGGTCCCATGCTAAGTGGATGGAGCCACCAGGATTTGTGCCGGAATGTCTAAATCTCCTACTCGTAAGGCTATACGTGAATCAGATGGCAAATCACTGGCTTTAGAGCCTCCCACAGAGAACTTCTCTGGCTGAAACCTAAAAGTCTGTGCTACATTTTCCTTTCCCTGGACTTGCCTGAAGTCTCCCTGCTTAGAAATGCATAGAACATTGAGGCAGAGAAGCAAAATGCTACAAAGAGCCCTCAGATGTGCTATGTACCTTTTAGCCAGCGCAATTTTTACTTTTAAGAAAATGACAAGGACGCCTTCATCTAAAACTTCTTTCAGTTCTCAGATTTGTGTGTATGTGTGTGTGTGCATGTGTGTGCATACATGTGATGGAATTCTACTCCCAACTTTTTATCTGCAAAGGACTGCCATTAAATGCAAGCTGACAGAAGAAAGGAGCCATAACACCAGCTATCTATGCATTTTCTTTAACCACCCAAATGGGGGCCGTATCAGAACCGAGATTAATCATGGCACCCACAAGTGACAAAGCAAAGTTTCTTTTCCCAGGAGACACCTTAATCAAGACCTTGTGCAATGTCAGAGAGAAATCTCCCCTAGAATATTAGAAAACCATTGCAGCGTAGAGCCTCGATTTGATCAAACACGGTAGCCCTCTATTCCCAGCCCCCGTTTTGAAAACGGGCATTTGTCTTCTGGTTTCCTTTCCTTTTCTATTTGTTTTCCTGTCAAAGAGATCGCTCCCCCCCGCCCCTACCCTGTAGCACCACCTGATTGAATTCCTCGCAGGGCTCCTGGTGGTCCTGTTCTCCAAGCTGACTTGAGGGAGCCCTTTTGCCTGTTTCATATCATTCATCTCTCTGGGAAACTGAAATTGTGCTGCAAAAATGTAGTACTTCTTGGGACCTCATTAACACCAGCTCCAAGGGAGTGGGCTTCAACAGAGCAAGCATTAAGCATCTAACCAGCACACTGAGACAGCAAGGACATCAAGAGCATGACAGACAAGTGACAGAAATCAAGTAACTGATATAAAAAACCAGGCGGTACACACAGGGCCAAGGGAAGCTTTTCAATTTATATTTCGTGTTAATATCACATTTGTTCCCCTGTAGCAAGGATAGGTCCTGAAAATACAGAGATGGCAGAGAGTTTGTGTGCCTCCTGGGGTCCCTAGATTCACTTGAACTGAAGCCAGAAATAATATCATAAAACTAATTTAGCCATCACACCAACAGGGCTCCTCAGCCCTGAGACAGACTGGATAATTATATGTTTCCTACAATTTCTGACACTCGGCTAGTTTCAGCAAATGACACTTCTAAATATATATCACTTTGTTGCAGCTACCTGTCTACCTCAGTTTTTCTTCAAGCAAAAGAAACTGAACAGAACGTTAATTATGAAGATGGAAAATCCAAGTCATTGTATTAGAAAAATCTAAGTTCATTAATGGTCCCCAAAGTCAAGTGTCCTTGGTGGTCAAGGACAAAGGTGATCACGCCACCAAGTTCTTCAAGTCCATGCAGGTGGTACCATCTCAGGGCAGTTGTTTTATCCCTGGGACTTCACCTGTAAGTGAGGAGATTGGACTAAAAAACCTATGAATTCTGTCCTGCGTGGTCACTGATGCTGTGTCAGCCACCACCCTGTCCCATCCTCTTGTTTGTGTTTCTCTATTGTCTGTATTAAGGCAAAAAGATTTCCCCGATCTCTTATGCTGTCTGTTTATTGGCTCCCCTGAGTCCTTATGGAGAGATACTAGATTTTCTCAAGTGTCTTCCAAAACACATTTCAGTTCACACATCTATCCACACACACTACAAACAATTACCAGTGAAACCAAAAGCTCTCATTTGGCAGATCAGCAGGTGTGGCTAAGATGCGGGCAAGGCTGAACCTTGCATGCTGGAGTCTCTAGTCAGCCTGGAAGGGAGTCCTCCCCACTGGGAGATGCATGCTCAGCAGCATTTGCCTTACCTTCCACACACAAAAAAGTATGATCTACTCTGGTTCTCTAAACGCTTGAATGAAGAAATAAATAGATGAATGGATTAATTAAAAAAAAGAAACACTCAAAAGTGCATACACAAAACCACAGAGAAAGACAGACAACAAGAAAAATTAACATTTTTTCCTGTCCAATAACCTGAATAGAAAAAGGTGTATGGTGAAATACAGTTCTAAATTACGGGTGACCCATAAATAAGTTATATTTACTGAGAGCTAATAGGCCAAGCACTGATCTAAAGATTTAATTCCTTAATTCATTAATCCACTGGAGTAACTCTGTGAGGAAGGGACTGTTGTTAGCTTCATTTTATAGATGGGAAAACTAGGATACAGAGAAGTTAAACTCCCTGAGGTCAAACAATGTGTAAATAGAAGAGGTGAGATTTGAACCCAGAAATTCAGGTTTCAGAAACTGTACACTTACCACTACACAACACTAACTATATTTGTAAAGACTTCTTATTATGCCCTTAGGAAACACTGATGAAAGCCACAGCTAATGTGGAAAGTTTCCTGAGTCTATTAGGAGAGTTCCTTGAGGAGTAAGGCTTAGGAGGCTAAGGACCTAGGACATTGGAACCAGGCTGCAGAGGTGTAAAGTCATACAGATTTAAGTTCAAGTCCTGGGTCCTCCATTGGAGTGTCTTGGTTTTATTGCTATGTCACAACCCACCCTAAGATGCAGTATTTTAGTACAACACTACTCATTTTCTTATGGATCTGCAGGTTGAGCAGGACTTATCAGGGTCAACTGATCTCTGCTCTACTAGGCATAAGCTGGGGTGGCTAGAGCTTGGGGGCTGGAATCATTGAAAAGCTTAGCAATTGCTGCTGGTTGTTGTCTAGAACCTTAGCCATGGCTATTGGCCTCTCCATGTGGCCTCAGCTTCCTAACAACATGGTGGCTGGGTTCCAATGGTGAGTACTCCTCAAGAGAGAGAGAAAGAGCTATGTAGAAAGTTGTCACCTTTTATTGACCCAACCTGAGAGGTCTTACAGCATCACTTCCACCACACTGTACTTGTTTAAGCAATCACAAAGGCCTACCAAGTTTAAAGAGGAGAGAAAATTGACCTCACCTCTGGATGGGAGAGTGGCAAGATTTTAGACAAGCCATACAACAGGAAATATTGCTGAGGCCAGATTTTGAAATTATAATCTTCCATACTTGGTTAAGTTACTTGATTGTTTGAGCCTCAGTTTCTTTACCTGAAGAAAGAGAATGATGATATTTCAGGGAGCACTTATAAAGGTTAAAGATAATGTAGGGTCCCACAGCAGATGCTCAATACCATTTCTCAGTCCAGGTTGGACGTCAGACGTGGGGAGGCAGAAATGATCTGTTGCTCATGCAAAGGTTGCTGAGGCACCTGGACCTGGACAAGGAACCAAGCTTGTTAGAACTAGAATAAGACAAAAGGCTGAACCATCCTTCAGTCTCATCCTAATTATCCTGGGAATAGCTCTCCTCTTGAGAAGGAACCAGCTCAGTTCTGGAATTAAGACAATTATTTCCTCCCACATTAATGCATCTGCGTTAGGCCTTTTAGACTGAATGTAAACAAGTAACTAAAAATGATTAGTTAAATGCTGGAACTTAGAAGGACTCTTGATCTCATTTTTGGGTGTTTACTTGTGTGAGGAGGAAAGGTCTTTACAAAAGCCCTGACAGAAGGACAAGCTGCTAGGATTATTCCCAGAATCCAACACACTCTCTAAGTAAATTCTGAGCCTGAGATATTCCTAGTGGTTCATAGCAAATCAGTCGAAAACATTTAAAACAAAAACTGATGTGATAGCCCTGACCAGTGTGGCTCAGTTGGCTGAGTGTCATCGCATGCACCGAGAGGTCCCGTATTCGATTCCCTGTCAGGGCACATGCCCGGGTTTCAGGCTCCATCCCCAGTAGGGGGCGTGCAGGAGGCAGCCGATTCATATTTCTCTCCCATCGATATTTATTTCTCTCTCTCCCTCTCCCTTCCTCTCACTCGCTCAATAAAAACATATAAAAAACCAACAATACTGATGTGATAAACCAAATTCATATTTGCCAATTTCAAACAAGAAAACCCATCTGATTTCTAAAGATAAGTTCACAATCTTTTGGGTGACTCCATGAGCTACCTGTAAGGCGTAAGTAAACTCTGAGCTGATGAGTCCTCCTGAATTATCCAGGGCATGTGACAAACCCTCACTTCAGGGAAATCACCTTATTTCTAACCCAGGTTTGGGACAGAGTTTCATAGGAGGCTGCCTCTGCTGAGAGCAGTTTTCTCACAGATTCCAACTTTCCACTCCCTCCTTAGGAATGAGAAAGAAAAGCGAAACAAGTGGGTTAAAATGCACTCTGTCTCAGGACAGTGCTTATGAGGAGATCTCGACAAAGAATTTCTTCAAAAGGAAGAGATGAAAGGGGTAGGGCTCTTTGCTGGCATTTGGGCTGGCATTTGCAGCATTCCCGTACGGCTGGAACAGGGCATGAGAAGCCCTTTGATTGCCAAAGAACAGTTGCACCTCTGTCAGAGTGGCCCTCATGACTCGTGGCTGAGCAGGAAAGGGGGGACAGGAGCAGATGTGAGGGGGACGATCACAGCAGAGGGAAAGTAACTTGAAACAAACCAAAGGGGGAGCAAGGGTCAGAACACAAAAGAAGGAAGAGTGTGAGGAAAGGGGCAAAGAAAGAAGTGTTTGGTGTTCTCCGACAAAGCACCTGTTGTCTGCAGAGACAAAGCACATCCAGGAGGGAATAAATTACACCTTCTTGATCATGAAACTGAACAACAAGGCCCAGAAATGTCTCAGTGGCAGCAAACGCCTTCCTTCCCTTCGGGCTTCGTGGAGTGGGAGCTTGGTTTCTATTGGAGAGTGTGGAAACAGTCACGTATTTTCTTTTAAAAATCCACATTTTAATCGTATGTACCGTGTGCCAGGTATTCTACTAAACTCTCTACAGAAACTAATTCATTTAATCCTCTTGGCAATCTAAGAGGCAGCCAGGAAACTGATGCCCTTGTCTCTTCCCGTTAATCATCATGGTCACGGTTGTCCCCATCCATCGCCACCACCCTATCGCTTTTCTAAGCCTGGCTGAGCATCAGGCGCCGCTTACATCATCTAACACACCTCATCCTTTCAGTCCTTTCAACAACCCTATCATGTGGGCACTATTTTCATTTCCATTTTTTCAATGAAATGTAAACATTAAGATTTTACAATGACTTAGAAATGTTAACAAATATAAAGTGATAAAGCTAATGAGTGGCAGGTCTGAGAAAAGAGCCCAGTTCAGCCTGTCCTCAAAGGCATTGCTCAAACCGCCATGACTCTCAGCCATGAATCCACAAGGCAGTAAATACTTCTCTCCACCTCTCAGGCATGAGGCTCTGTGAGACACTCTGGTCTCAGGGACTTCATTCGGAACCATAAAGTTCCCAGCTATTTCCACTCTCCGGTGTGTGAGCTACCAGAAACCCAGCACTGAGTCACCGAATATTAGAGCTTTCCCTCTCCACCCCACCTCCATATACCCACACAGAAACCGAGGTCTACAGTATTAAATAAAGTCAGAATCAAGATTCAAATCTCATAACTTCCATCTACCCTCCTGGTTCACAAAATACCTGGCCCAGAAAAAAATGGATCTATATTAAGTCAATTTTTGCCAGATGTTTCCATTTTAACCAGATGACAAAGCATAGGACACTGCATTGGAACAGGAATTTCATCCCTGCTTTCATTGCTAACATAACTAGGGACCTTCTTCTGTCCCATTTTCTAAGTGGTCTGGAAAAATAGTCTCATTCTGTTCGCTGTGGATCAACCTCACATGTTGAAATGACTTCTGCAAACTCCGGAAACGTACTTAATTTCATTAAAATTAATTGAGAATTATTAGAAAAGTCTACTTAAAAGTGTTTGCCAATTATTTTTGTTTCCAGATGACAGATAACCACAAAGAAAAACCAAGATATACTATGCTGAAATTTTTTAGTAGCAATCCCAAGTTTGGTCACAATCAATTGACTAATTCCCCTGAAATTTTATTCATTGGTTTATTAAAAACAAAAGAAAACATTTACTCTGTGAAACTTATACCCAGTGGGACACACACAAGGACAAGACAGGTTTCCAGCCCCTAAAGTGCTTCCTATATCACAGAGGGGACAGGCTCGGCTACAAAGGAAATTCAATAGCAAATTAATCAAAGACCTTTATACACGGAAATTCTAAGAACAGGGATGTGAACAAAGATTGAGTTCAAAGGTCTCTTTCTAATTCCATCAGCTGGATAAAAATCAAATGACCATTTACCAAAATGGCTTGAAATTGCCGAATCTCCTGACCCGCCTTCAGAATTAATCCTCAGATAATGAATGCCCAGTGCCTTCAGATGTTCAACCACTGAAGGGCCTTACTTTCCAAAGGAGACTCTACAAACCCAGGAAGTGACAAGGAATCTTAACGAGCTGTGGTCTTGAGAGGTCATATAATTCAGGCTCATCTTCAGACAAGACTTATTTTTTAAAACTTCAGGGAGAGAAACTGAACAGCCTTCTCTGTTCACAGTTTTGACAACCCTTGGAGGAGTCTATAGTGGTAGCCCTTGACGTAGGGTCTTCCATCATGGTTTTTAGAGTCCCTCATGGAGGCTTGATGAGAGAAAGGCCTGTGTTTCTACTGCATCTGGGACTGAGGTCCTTGGTCCCCTCAGGTCTGGAGGATGATCTGACACTGTAATTGGAGAGGCTGGCGACTGTGGGGCCAAAGCCAGGGCCAGGGGCCATTGTATGTATTCCATGGGGGAGGGGAGATGGAGCCAGTGACAGTAGCTGAATCCTAACACTGGGTAATAACTAACGCCTGGATAAAGCTTACACATTTACAAAGTTCTTTGACACACATCGTCATTTGGTTTCCAGAGCCAGGTTGGGATAACTGCCTTGTAAAGTAGATTACCATCCATTGTATTGAATGGAAAATGAGACTCAGAAGGTTTAAGTCACTAAGTGGTAGATCTGGAACTACCATTGTTACTCCACTACTATTCTTGATAACAGTAATAATGATGATGATGATGATAATAAACATGTGTAGGTTAGAGCAACTTTGCATGGAATATTTTATCTAATCTGCATAATGAGCTGATGTGGTAGACAGTTTCTAAAATCCTCATTTAACAGAAGATGAAACTAGAATTTTAAAAGTTTGAGTAATTTGCCTGTGGTCTCACAGTTAACAAGTGGTCAAATGAAATTCAAACCTAGGGAATTTGATACTTACTCTCCTGCTCCTGCTAAATTCATTAGCATTTTAGAAAATACCATTTCTACCAAAAGAGGGACTCAAAACCCTAATAAACCCTTGTTCCAGATGTGCATTCTAACCCACTCTGACAGTGATAAAACCCACATCTCTCAGTGTCTGGGACATTGCCATTTTCACCCACCCATTGTCCCCCCTTCTTGAGAATCCTAGCATCACCTTTACTTCTGGGTGCATTAACAGTGAGCTGGGTTGATAATATCCCTCCCCACGGGGGGACACAAAAAATTGGACTGAGAGGGGGGCTGCAATTCTCTAGCCTCGAGCCTGAGGCAGGACTCTCCAAGAATAATACAAGACCACTGGTAATTTTCTTTCCAAAATGTTTTATCTAAGATTCCTTGAAATTTTGAGTTTTATAGGGGAAGTGCCTGATGAAACATAGAGAGGCTAAATACTTAGCCAAAGTCACAAAGGAATTAGAGGCAGAACAGGGAGTTAAACTCTGGCCTCCTGACCCATGGACTCTGCAAGACACTGGCCAGCAAGTCAATTCAATAAGCTTCATGGAAAGACCAAGAGGATCCAGGCCTTGCTTTCAGTTCCCTGAGCCTCACAAGGAGACTTGTTCATGTATTTGAGAAAGTCTTACTGAGTACCGATAAGGTGCCAGGCATCGCCAGGGCCTTTGGAAATATAACAGAATACAAAACAGTTCTGCTTCTTTTCTGAAGCTAACAGAAGGCAATTAACATATGTGAGTAAGTGCAGGAAGGGGAGCAAAGCAGAGGAATGGGAATATAGAAGAATGCACAAGGTTGGGGGCTTACTGCTTTATGCGGGGTGATGTACTGAATATGGGCAGAGACGGGAGAGAAGTGAGAGTATGAGCTGTGCAGAGATCTGCGCGGGGAGCACGTGGGGCAGAGGGGAGAGTAAGTGCAAAGGCCTAGAGGCGATGTGCTAGCAGTTTTCAAGGAACAGCAGAAAGGCAGCTCTGGTGGGAATGGAACAGGCAAGGGGAATGTGTGTAGAAGATGACTTTGGACAGGGAGGCCAGGCTAGGTGGGGCCTCGTGGGCTCTTGCAAGGACTTGGCTTTACTCTAAGAAACCTAAGTAGCCAAAGGAGGGGAAACAGAGAAGAGATATGGCCTAATTTACATCCTGAGTCCTGGCTCCACAGAGTCAACAGGTGGCTGATGGCCTGACTTCCCCACTGCCTTTCTTTACTCACCCAAACTCCTCGTTTCCCAGAGCACAGGCTAGCCTGTGTTTCCTAATCAAGTCCAGGGCCCTGGGCACATTGGAGGAAGAAGAAAATCATTTCTATTCCTGTCCTGAACTCTGACTCTTAATCATAAAGGCCCAAACTGGATGTGATATTCTGGTCATGGTTTCACTATGCTTTAGAATTTCTAGATATATCCAGTATCATGCTTGTTTTTTGGCAAGAAGTCTAGATTATATTCCTATGCCTTGTTTGTCTATTATTTATCTTTAGCTCTTTTTTATGTAGTCCCAGTGAAGTAGGCCCATCTTCTATTTACAGCCTGTCCCTATTAAATTTTATTGTTCATTTATGGCCACTTATACAACTAGCCAAGGTCTTGGTCTAAGATGACTGATTTCTGGAACCATATCCGAAGCCCCTAGTCTAAAGTCATTTGTGAAGTCAGCGGGTGTGTAGGCCTTATAAATCAGCATAACAATTCCTGTGGATGTTTTTAAATCTATGGTGGATTAAAGATAATCACAAATTCTTTGCTGCCCCTCTCAATAAAAGGGGAATCTGTTTCTCTTGTTCTTGAATCTGGGCTGGCCCTGTGTCTTTCATTTACCAATAGGATGCATGAAATGCTGCAGAGGTAATAGTCTGGGATATCTAAACCCAGGCCTTAAAAGAACTATTAGTGCCGTAGCCGGTTTTGCTCAGTGGTTAGAGAGTCGGCCTGTGGACTGAAGGGTCCGTGGTTTGATTCCAGTCAAGGGCGCGCGTACCTCGGTTGCAGGCTTGATCCCCAGCCCCTGGGGCAAATGTGGGAGGCAACCAATTAATGTGTCTCTCTCACATCGATCTTTCTCTTTCTCTCTCTCCCCCTTTCTACTCTCCCTGAAAAGCAATGGAAAAAATATCCTCTGGTCAGGATTAAAAACAAAAACAAAAAAACTATTAGCATCAGCTTTTTTTCTCTTGGAAGTCAGCTGTGAAAGTGGGAAAGAAGATTAAGCTAGATTACTGAGTTATGGGAGACCAGTGGAGCTCCCAGCTGAATGCAGCTAGAGTGACCTCAGCTGTAGCACATGGAACAGAGTCACCCAGCTGATCTCAGTCAACCCACAGACCTGTGAGAACTAACACGTCGTCGTTGTTGTTGTAACGAGCTAAGTTTGGGGGCAACTTGTTACACACCATCCTTGACTTGGATGCTCACAGAAGGAGGAATGGGAAGAAGGAGAGAAGAGAGGAAGAGCTGGCTAGCCTGGCAACTACACTGTCATTCAGTTCTTAACTTTTGTTTTTCTTTCTTGCATCACAAAGTCCTTACCTGTAGTTTCTTAACATTGGTCCTCGGACCAGTGCTGACAGTACAAAATTATCTGGGAAATTTGGTTAAAATACCAATTTCTGAAACCTTTCTTTGACCATGTAGATTCAGGAGGTGTGAGATGGGCCCCAGATATCTGTATCCTTACAAAAGCCTCCACCTGGTTCCGACAAACGTGCATCTTTAGGGAGCTTGGCTGTAGACCAAGATGAGTTACTTGAGTGCTGAAAGTAGGTTCATCCATCGATTCCATTGGCCTGGTCAAGTGTCTGACATATATGGGAACTACACTAGTGTTTGAAGAATGGGTGAATAAATTAAAAATGAACGGATGAATAAATAAATCTGAAAAGAACAGGAATATCTCTGTCTTGGCATCCTGGAGCCTGTTCTGTTCAGACCTTCTCTCAACCACTTCTGCACCTCTTGTCAACAACAACACTACCCTACGTATCTCATGCTTCCCCCTCTTTGTTACCACTGCTACCCCATTAGGAATACTGTAGGGGTGAGGAGAGGGTGCAGTTTTAGGGCAAGGGTAGGTGGGAAGGGTCAAAGAGATACTGCATTAGGGCAATGCATGTGTGCAGAAATAAACAAACATAGCAACACGCTCATAAACTTGGCTGCACCCTTGAGCTAACTGCTTCACACAAGCAGACCCTGAAAACTGGCAAATAAACTCTCGTTTTCTCTCCTTACTTCTCTCTGCAATTCTACTTTCTTTGGGAGGATGTTCAAATTCAAGGACACTGGCAGTTTAGGGGGCTTGAAGCGGGAAGAAGGAGAGGAAAGGCAGAGGAGTGTTTGACAGTGGAGGAGAGGAGAGAAAGCCCAGGACATGCCAAGGCTATTTGCTTGCTTTTTGCACCAAATTCTATTCCTGTCATGCAGAGGACGCTCAGTCTAAGGCCTTCGAGACCTGCATTTTAAAAGCCTGAGAACCTGAAAGTCCTCCTCTCCCACTTGGGCTTTCAATCTTCCCTGAATACAAAAGACTAAAAAAAAAATAAAGATCTTGAAAAACAGTCTCAAACCATTTCCTGCAGCTTAATTCATTCTGATCCACACCTACTCAAATTACATTGGTGGCTTTGTTCTTCGACTGCTTTACTTACCAAATGAAAGGGCAAGTTTTCTAGGTACAGGGAGCAAACACACACAGAGGACCCAAGCAAAAAAAAAAAAAAAAAGATCTAAGTTGAAATTTAATGGGGAAAAAAAATGAAGCAAGTAAGTTGAATCACATTTTACAGAAATTTAAAACGCCCAGCTAGAAATGTGACTGCTGTTGTCTATTTTCAAAAAGGCTTCACATTTAAGAAAATCTACTCAGTCAAGGAAGAAAATTTATATTTTATTGCACGAGAGATGCACATTTATAGTAGAAAAATATGAATCTAAGGATAAGCCCTGGTTTGGCTCAGCTGGTTGGGCATGGTCCTGTGCACCAAAAGGTTGCCGGTTCGATTCCTGGTCAGGGCACACGCCTGGGTTCTGGGCTCCATCCCGGGTAGGGGATGTGCAGGAGGCAACGGGTCAGAAGCACATCGATGTTTCTCTCCCTCTCCCTTCCTCTCTCTAAAAATCAATAAAAAAATCTTTAAAGAAAAGAATCTAAGTATAAGCAAGATGAGAATAATCTTTCATAATCTCACCGTCTAAAGATAAGTATTGTTAACATTCTAGATACAACCATCTATGTTATTATATTTACAGTTATACTTACAAAATGTGACAGATACTATATATACTTTTTTATATGCTATTTTCACTCAATAACAAAACCGAACAGCTTTCTAGGTTAATTCTAGGTTGATGCATTAACATCATTAATGACAGTATAGCATAGTAGAAATATACTTTTTTAAAACAAACTTTTATTTTCATTACAGCACCAAAGTAACATGTACCTATATGTATTACTTTGCATATATATAGATATATAGATAAATATCTATATATAGATAAATATCTATATATCTCTCTCTATATATATATATAACACATTTTCTTAAGATAATTTTTGACCAATAGCATTATCGGGTCAAAGCTTTTGATAAACATTGCCAAAGGCTCTTTGGAAAATTTGCACTGCTCCTCACTCTCATTAATTATATGACAATGGCCATTTCCCTGTCCTCTTGTCATTCAGGGCAGTATTATATTCTTACTCTCAGCTTAAGGGTCAGAGGGAAAATGTTTCTCTTTATTTGGTTTTTTGTTTCTTTCTCCACTGGAGAGATTGTGGAGGCAGAGCTGAGAGCCACAGAGTTGTTCCTAGGCCTCGGGACATAATCGAGGAATATCTGATATTCGTCCAGCTGGATTCCAGAATTGCTATTTCTGAAATACCAGTGACATTTTTCTGTGCTTTTGATTCCCCCCCCCCTTTTCAGACAGGAATGTTATCCTATACCTGTCCCCACTTGTATGTTTTTAGGGTTGACTCTGAATGGATATCTCCAAGGCGGCAAAGTAATAGTGATCATCACCATCTAGCTTCATAAGTGAATGAGAACTGTACCTGAGGTGTTGCATTGAAGGAGCTGTACCTGAGAGGCCTCTTCTCTGGGACCTGATTAGATAATAAGGGTCTGTATTTCAAGCTTGATGCTTTAGTGAGATACTCTGGGGGGCCTCGTGCAAGAATGAATATAAATTGCACGTGGGAACGTGAATCATTAGGGACCCGAGGGTAGAATATGGTAGTCAACTTCCAGGCTCTAAGGTGGTCCCAAGGAATCCACATTCTGTTTTCCATGTTCTTGTGCATTCCCCACCCCACGTTGTACCAGAGTTGATCTGTGTGTCCGATACTACACAGAAAGGACAGCGCGCCACCTCTGATGCTAGGTCATGAAAGCTGTGGCTTCCGCCGTGGGCACCCTTACTCACTCACGCGGCTCACTCCCTCCGGAGGAAGCTGGGTGCTGTTCTGTGTGTGCCCGGCAGGGAGGCCAGCATGGCAAGGATCTGAATGAAGCGTCCAGCAAACAGCCGTGTTCGTGATTTTGGGAGTGGGTTCTCCCACCCGATCAAATCTCACATGACTGCAGCCCTGACTGACACCTCAACTGCAGCATTGGGGAGGGAGCCCGGGCCAAAATAACCCCACTGAGCCTCTCCCAGCTGCCTGGTCCACCGAAACCATGCGATAAGAAATATTTCTTGTTTCAAGGTGCTACGTTTGTTACACAGAAATCGATAAATAAAACACTCGCTCATCCTCTATTACAATCCTAAATCAGCCCTTGGCAATCACTGAAACTCAGAGATGAGCAAGGAAAGGGAGGAAGCTGAGTCATTACAAATCAGTTGGGAACAGATAAGAAGCCTCGTAAGGATGCACTTCAAGCAAGGCTCCCAGGAAATTGTGACTAAGGATCATTTGCCTGAAGAATCATAGTGCATACCTTGTATAAATCAGAAGCCAGAGATTCCTAACTCTGTTTTCCAGAGCAAACCAGTCAGGCAGAAGGTATCAGGTAGTTCAATGTAAACGAATGGATGCCTGTCCAGTTCTCGAGCTCTCGGCTAATTTAAAGGAGCAATAGATTTCTGAGAACGGAATCTTCATCACTGTCAGAGAAAGACTAGCATTCAATTCAATCCAACCAGTATGCAGTGGTCACTGTTTCCATTGCAAAGGAAATGACTGGTGTTTTAAGACAGAAAGTGGATCATCAGTGGTGTTGCTCTGGAATATTTAATCCCTCTGCTGCGCTCCCCCTCACCTGGGTAATGAAAGTTAGTGCCTGGGCATATATGCTAGATTGCTACCGTCAGGATTTAAAAGACTAAAAAAGAGAATGGACAATGGAAGAGGCTAGAATTCAGGGAAGACTTCAGGAAAAAAGATAGAGATTGAAAGAGACAAAGAGAAAGATTTCACCTATGAAGATGCAGTGCCAGGAAAAATGTCCAGAGCCTAAAATAGTGTTTGGGGTTGACTCTGAATGGATATCTCCAAGGCAGCTAAGTAATAGTGATCATCATCATCATCATCATCATCATGGCAAATGTTAAGGACTCAGCCACGTGCCAGGCATTGTTCCAAATGGTTTTCATGGATTAGTTTATTTAATCTTCAGTAACCCTATGAGATAACTGCTATTGTTTTCCTCAGTTAACACGCACTGAAGCGCAGAAGTGAAGTCAATTTCCCAAAGTCACAAAGCTGCTGAATGGCAGGACTAGGATCCCAATCCAGACATCCTATCCCTGCAACCAAAGCACCATTGCCTCTCAGTGAACCCACGTGGACTACTGGCCTGTGACCTGACCACCAGCCCATTAGAGCACCAGCTTACACTTTGACTAGAGAAAGCCAAAGGTGAGAGAGCAAAATGGCAATCCAAGCCCCAGATCTTTTTTCTGCTCAGCTTTTCCCCGTCCCATGTGGAAGAGGCCCTACTTAAACATGCCCCTGAGGTCAGCCAGGCACAGCAACCTGCCATGGCTGGTACACCCATGACCTGCTGGCATCCAAGTTCACCTTCCCCATTTGAAGAAGACCAATCCAATGAAAAGGCACCTCTCAGAGGGCACCTCTTTCCCAGGCCTTGCTGGGAGATGTGCCTTTGGAGCCACACACAGTGAACCAGCCTTGCTGAGCTGCTCCAGACCACAGCTCTCAGACCACTTAAAAAACAAAGAAGCTTTATTTTTTTAAAACTTTATCCTTTGCAGGATATCCTGAACAAATGATGTTTTAGTAACACATATAAGACAACTGGTAATAAAGCAAAATTTATAAACTGATATTAAAAGAAAGCTGAAACGGTGTTAAAACTAATAATAAAATAAATTAAAAAACAGAAGAGTTAAGCCAGAAATATAATAACATATAATTTTTTCTGTTTCTCTTTGGTTAATTATACACATGTTCTAGTGACTGGAAGGAAACCAAAAATTGTACACCTTTTATATTAACACCTGCTCAATGCCCCAGGGGCACCCTTGGGTACATCTTGACCTCCCCTAAGTCATGCACTTGTGTCTCTTAGATCAGGGGTGGGTAATGTTCCAGGCTTTGTGGTTCATACTGTCTCTGTGGCAAGTAGTCAACTCCACCACTGTCATAGGAAAGCAGCCACACAGAATACATGAACCCATGGGCACGGCTGTGTTCCAATAGCGCTTTATTTATACACATTGACATTTAAACCATGTAATTTTCACATGTTGGGAAATATTATTTTTTATTTCTTTTCCCCAACCATTTAAAAATGTATAAGCCATTGTTAGCTCATAAGCTGTACAAAAAACAGAAAATGCATTGGATTTGTCAAAAGGGCTATACTTTTCTGACCCTTGTCTTAGACTCTAAGCTGCTTAAAGGCAAGACAAGAATTCACTTACCATCTTCCCATTACCGAAGGCACAGTGTGCAGCCGAGTAGGCATGAATAGCCATATCTTAAATGGCAGAATAAAGGTAACTAATAATTCCGCCTGGTGGAAATATGGGTGTAGACCATTACATGCTTTGCCAATTTAATTTAATCTTAGAGGCCAAGTCTCATGTTTCTAACTATTGCACCGTAACTTCAACCACATTTGTTGGTATAGGGCTCAACCCCAAATGTGTTTCCTGCCTTTGTAACTGACTCCTGGCTCATCTTCCTGTCTATTTTCATAGGATACTGGCTTTTCTACCTTGAACTTTGTGGCATCAATTTTGGCCTAGTCGCTCTATTCCTAAGGCCACCTGCTCCAGGTCTTCTCAGGCCATCTTGTTGGCAAAGATGCATGCGTGTGTAATAATATACCTTGGCCTGCCAGGGTCCCAGTCTCAGGGGCCCGCAGTGAGTGGAGTGAGGTGCCCCCACTCTCCTTATACACAATGATGTCTTCAGATTTATGTGGGGCTGAGGAAACCACTACAGACATGTCAGATGGATGCAAGCTTGCAGTGGAGTCTCTGTTTGAGAAAGAAAATCGAAAGAACTGACTGGCTAAACGCTTAACACTCGAGGCCCAAGCAATCTGAGCTCAGTGCGCTGGAGAAGGTGATGACATAGATCACCAGGCCTGGGCACGTGGCTCCAGTCCAGCGGCACCAGTAGCACACCCAGATTTCCAGCTCCACCAGCATGAAGGCTATAGCCATGGGGGCAGTCACGGAAATGGGAACAAAGTTTCTGTTCAGAATAGCTGCTCTGTACACTTAGACCAAAGTCTACAGATCTCTAGCTTGGATGGCAGAGCAACAGGCAACTGTCAAGGGTGATCGGCCAACTCATGGGAGACACCTGGGTACTCCCCAGAATTCTCAAGGTCAGAGAATTAATAACACCTCATTTCCCAAATATATGATCACAAGTGTATATGATTGTAAATTCATAGAATATCAACATGCCGGGTGTGCGGCAGCCACTCAAAAAGGCTTTGTTAAGACGGGAAGATTGAATATCCATCTATTGCCAATATTTTGTCTGTTTAGTCTACATCGCATTTAGCACCGAAAACCATGCCCAGCATAAAAATGACAATAAGTGTTTGTTGAATGAATAAAAGTTGAGTTTTTGTCTTTTCAATTCATTTCATTGTTTTCTATAAATGTGATTTATTAGTGAGAATATCTTTTAAAGATGTAAATAAATTAACAAATCAGGGAAAAGCCCTTTATCCTATGTCTTGATTTATGCTTTAAAAGGTGATTGTTCTTCCTAATGTCATCCCTATGATCCACTTTCCTTTGAACCTGCAGCTACCATTATCCCCTTGCACAGGAGCTTATAAATTAGACCAGCCCTCTCTGGATAACAATGCTGACAATGTTTGAATATCCATTTAACAGCAACTAGCCCTGGCGTTTTCTTAATGTGCTTCCTCTTGTAATTCTGACAGCTTTATGAATGCTCCAGTAACTTTCAGCTAAATCATCCCTGAGTTTCAATTTCCATCTTGAAGCCCTGCAGATAGATCGGTAACCATATTATGCTAACAAATAACTGCATCTCAGGTGGATGGTGGAAAATGATCTAAACAAACGTACAAGGTAATAATGTTGGTCCTTAAGCTTGCACCAGCCCTCATTCACTTATTTCCCCTTCAGTGACCAAAGGCATATTAGGCAATTAAAAATAAAATTGGCCAATGGTGCTGACATGATTTCATTCTTGCTGTTTACTTTAGAAAAGAGAACATTTCCCGTGAGCCAGTGCTCTCCTGGCAATTTCCTATCACCATCGCAGAGCGCTGGAGGAAGGTGGCAGAAATATGTGAGTGACTATATTTCTCAGCTAGAAGAGAAAGGGGATCTTGGAATTATTGTTTAGGGAGCTAACTTTGCATTTATGGCCCTGGCTTCTCTATGTCTTAATATCCCCATATGAAAAATAAGGAACTCTCACCCTTATGGGGTGCCATTAAATATTCTTGAAAAATTCTTAGATTTCTATTACTTACTAGGTTGTCTTCCATTTATTTTTAGGGAGGCTTGCTTTACAATGTACTTTTTATTCCATAAGACTTCAGTGTTTCAGGCCTCTCAGAATTTCAAATGTCCAACTGAATCGATTCAAAGTTTTCTATTTTTAAGACAGAGGACAAAAAAATAAGTAACAATAAAGTGTGTTATGAATGACAAATGACTTTCTTTGGTGATCTCTAATTCCAAGCCTTGGAGTCTATCAGTAAAATTGTTGATAAGTTTCCAGAGCATACTGTGATTAGTGAAATGAATTTATAATCTCTGTCCAGTAAATAATAGAACTTCTCTTGTTCTAAGTGCAGCTTACTTAGAGAGATTCAGTGCAACATCCAGTCTCCTTGCTGGGTTGAATCAAGTCCAGCCCTGCTCTGCTGTCCCAAGGATGACCCATCCACCAGCAAGGACTTATTGAATGTCTAGGGGCACATCCTTGTGCCAGCAGAGAATGCATCTTCAGTGTCATAGGTTAAATGGTGCCCTCTACATGACCCCCAAATATGTCTATGTCCTAATCCCTAGAACCTGTGAATATGTACTTATTTGGAAAAGGAGCCTTTGCAGGTAGAATTAAGCTAAGGAACTCCGAGGTCATCCTGGATTTAGAGTAGGTCTAAATCCAATGATAGATATCCTTATGAGAATGGCAGAGGGAGATTTCAGACACAGAGACACACAGAGAAGAAGGCAGAGATTAGAGTTGTACAACATAAAGCTAAGAAACACTTGGAGCCTCCAGAGGCTGGAAAAGACAAGGAAGGATACTCTCTGAGAGACTTCATAGGGAAAGGAGTCCTGGAAACACCATGATTTTGAACTTTTGTCTCCAAAACTGACAAAATAAATTTCTGTTATTTCTTAAATCACCTAATTTATGGTAGTTTGTTATGTCAGCCCTAGAAAGGGAATATTATCAGGTACCATGTCTAGGATTTGATTCTCATGGGTTTATTAGAATCCTTTCTGTTTTGATAAGCAACTCCTCAACTGCAATCACCATCCTCCCTGACAAAGAGAAAAAAATCTATTCTTGTATTTACTTTAATCATACCAGCACATAATGTCACCGAAAGAACATAGTTAAGATTTACTGACAATTGCTGCTGATAATTAAGTTGGTTAATTGTGTCTCTTACCCTTGGGTGGTCCTTCTTGTCCTCTTATTTAGAATAAAAATGATACTGCTGTCATAATATTTCTATTTGCTCTTTGATGAAGCAACAACCCTGAGTGAGAAGGAAGATCCAGAATGATGACATAAGAGAGTACAAAAGACTAATTTCAGCCTGGTCCTGGCCTTGAGCATTTGAGTTTCCATGAATATGTTTATGAAACTTGGTGATTTCCATATATTTCCTCATATGTCTAGTCACCCACACATTTTAATGTCCCTAAACAGACTCCGTAAAGAAAGCAGCATGATTTCCACCCCTTGGATGGTGAGTAATGAAAGTCTCCTTTCCAAGAACACATTATTGCCAAAAATCAAAGCCCAGCAGACATACTTCAGGCGGGAATGGAGAAATCACCTAATCAAAGAACGCTTGACAGCTGGCTAACTGACAAGGATGTCTTCTAGGCCCAACAAAAAACTCAGAACATTGTATAACTAGAAACAATTAAACCACAATTTCTAAACCACTTAATTGGATCTCCAACTGTTACTCTGACTTCATTAGTAAAACAGAAAAAAACAAAATCCTAGCTATAAACAAGGCTATGTTCATCCTCTATACCTTCTGAACAGGACCGTGTAACAGGACCCAAACCTGCCCCTTGTTCTCTGTCTCCTCGCCTCTGCTCTCACCAGGAATGCCACTCACATCTCCGCTATGTCTGCCTATTGATCTGCTTTGTACAAAGTCTGGCTCAAATACCATATCTCCCACAAAGAATCTCCTGAAGTCCTTTCCCCAACTATGACAGGAGACCTACCTTTCAACCCCACACCACTGCTTCTGCCCTGTTTCTGACTCCAGCCTGTAGCTCTTTTGAGCTCCTCTTGCCACCTCAAAAGTTGGGAGAAACTGGAGAGCGTGTGTGGGGAGGGAGTGTGCATGTGTACCAGGACTCTCACTCACCTTCGTGACTCCATACATAGCCCATCTTAAAATCAAATGAAATAGCTACTGAGATCCAAGAAGGCAGCAGAGAAGGTGGATGTTACACTCACCTCCTCCTAGGACCAAACTGGAATTACAGCTAAAATACAGAGCAATCAACCTGAATAACCAACTGAAGACTAACTAAAGAAAAGCCTTATAGCCAAGGATTTACCAAAAAAGCCACATCGAGACTGATGGGAAAAGTGGAGACGTGAGAAGAAGTGCTGGCCCCACTCTCACAGGTGGCAGCTGAGGTTCTGGAGGTTCTCAGCTGCAAAGATTCCCCCTGAGAAGAGTGGGGTCTCAACCCCAAACCAGGCTCCCCAGCCCAGAGCAACAGAGCCAGGAAAAGGCGCCCGCATAACATCTGCTTGTGAAAATCAGCAGGCATTCTGTCTGCCAGGGAGAGATGGGAGTCTGCACCCTCTTAAAGGACCAACACACAAACCCTTGTTTGCAGGCACTAACCCTGGGCTCCTGCAAAGTGAGGGTAGAGCTGACTAGAGTCACCTAATGAGAGTCTGGGGTTTCTGGCTCTTGGGAGGGGTCTGAAGGGCCAGCCACCAGGATCCCTGTGCTGAGTCCCTCTTCCATAGATGCCACCTTTCTTGGGCGGAGCACTCCCCTCCTTACAGCATCACCCTAGGGGAATGCAACAGCCCCACTCTCTGGAACCCTGTCATACAGCCCTGCAGAGCTCACGCCCAACAAAATCATTGAACGATCCAGGAAATTAGTGAATCTGGATCCCTTTTCCTTCATCCACACTTTATGGAGAATTTGAAAGAAAACATTCAGTCTTCTCTGATTTTCTTTCCCACGAGAATAGGGCTCTCCTCCACGCTTAGTGTCCCTCAGGGCCACCATCCATATCTCATCTCTTCCTTTCTACTCACACTGCCACTGCCCTTTTCCTCCCAAACATTTTTAATGATGGTTTTCTTGATCTGGAATCAAGATTCAGTTTTTTAAAGCATAATTTGTTGCCATTTTCACTCATCTGTCTATTACGTATTCGACCAAATCAAGTCGAAAGCCCTGGTCTTGTGTCTAAGGCCTTCCACAGGCTTGCTTTGGCCAGGTTTTCCAGACTTTTAGCTAACTAGTTCCCTTAAGAAACGCTAGGTTTTGGCCAAACTAAACATTATTCACTTCCCAAATATGCCAGAACCCTCTCCTCTCTCTATGCCTACTCAGGCTGACTTTTGTCCACCTCACCTGGTAGGCGATGTACACACCTGTCCTTCAAAGCCAACCAAATGTTACCTCCACCTTGACACCTCCCCCAAGCACTGCAGCCAAGGAAGAGTTTCTGACCTTTTCATGTTTCATTTATAGCACCTTCATTAGAGATTCCTGATTCCACGGAGGAGCCATTCTCTGAGGCCTACCCATCCTCAGGCACTGTGTCAGTCACAGGCTTATCTCATCCACTCTCCCAGCCTTCTTCCCCGCGCCTCTACCCTAAGGGCCCAGGCAGAGTGTGTTCTCAGCGAATATTTGTGAATCAATTAAAGAGCAAGTCATGTATTTTTTCATACAAAAAGGCAGTTTGACTATTGGAGAAAGCATAGACCCTATACAAGAAGAAGCTAATAAATAGTCCCGGCATATGAACACTACCTTGTGCCTTCCCCCTGCCTTCTCCCTGCCCCTGGAGGAATGACAGCATGGAAGACAGTGGACCTTTCCCAGTCATGGCTCCTAGACTTGGGGCTTCCTTGCACCACGATGGGGTATGAAATGTCACACACCCTGCCCCAACCCCTGCCAGCCTCTGTACCCTCACCCCCTTTGTGTCAGAGGACAGAGGAAAGGAAGGACCAAGAGGAAGGAGACAGATCTGATAACAAAGCCAGTCAAGCAGCAGACCTAAATAAGTATGTGGCGAACCCCAGGAGGTTCAAAGGCAGCAGCAGAAACACCAGGAATGTCTGCCCCCCGCTGCCGTAGCCGGGTTCGTTCTCCAGGGAGGTCTGCCCCCTGAGGCTGGCCTGTGGCCCCAGCCTCTTCTCTGACCTTGTCACCGCGGTCTCACAGTCCAGACTCAGAATCCCCTCCCACGGGCAGGCCCCAGGGCCTGGGCTCGAGGGCTGCGCTCAGCAGTCCCACGGGCCGGCCAGACTACGGCGGTGGCTGCCTCAGACCCTGAGCAAAGGCCGTGGAGACGAGGCCCACATCCCGTGTGGGCAGCGATGGTGCAGCCGGCTGAGTGGCAACCGAGCAGTTCAGGGGAACTGGGCCAAATACAAGGCAAAGGGCTTAAACGGGGTGTGGAGGGGCCAAGGGTTTGCCACATGATATAGGCTCAGTATCAGCAAGTGTGGAAGTAAGTGCAGGACCTGACTCCTAGAGAATAGTGCCCCCTCCTCACCCACACCCCACCACCACTTGGTGAGGAGACACCAGCCGGTGACACAGGGGTCACAGCTTCTTAGTTTCTCACCATCAGAGTCCAATTTCCAACTTAGAGTGGGCTGCAGGTGAGCTGGGAGACAGGTGTACGCAGAAGACCATCATCGCTAGCTCTGCTGCATTAGAAAGCCTGCTGGACCAGGGGGAAGAGAGAGAAAAGGCCTCCACGAAGGAAAAATGCCTAACATTGGTATATGGCCAGCTGGGGAAGACTTGGCCACAGGAGGGGAAGGAGGAGCGGGGATAGCTGCGCACAGCCAGGGTTCAGGGAAGTCCACGCACCCAGAGGAGAGCAGCATTTCCTCACGCAGGATGAAAAAACACAACACAACACTCTCTGGCCACAAAGGAAGATGTAGCCAGTGGGCTGAGCAGCTGAGGGGAGGCAAAGTGGGCCTAAGGCATGGAATTCATCCTAAATTGGTTCCAGGGCCCAGATAAGGAATTGGCTCAGTGGGTCAGTGCTTTCCAGACTTGCCTGGCACAGTCATTAAAATACAGATTACCACCACAGAGATCCTGATTCTGTAGATCTGGAGTTCAGTCCAGGAACTAGAAACAACCAGGAGCTACTGAAACAGAAGAGTCTGGATAAATGGAACCTGGTTATCACAACAAACATAACAGTAGTGGCAATCGTGGTAATAATTACTACACTTACTATGGGCCAAGCACTGTTGCAAACATGATGTTACTTATCTGACTTGCACAACTATCTTATTCCCATTTTACAGCAGAGCCAATTGAGGCTAAGAGCAGTTAAGGCCCTTGTGCAAAGTAGAGTGGCATCATCAGATGTGGCCCCACAAGGTCACTTTCAGAGGCCTGTGCTCTGAACCACTCTGTTATTTGGCTCCTTGAGGCTGCAGACAAGTCCTGGGCCTTCGATGGGGCCAGGGTTATACCTCCTCATGCAGCTTCTCTGGGTTCACAGTGCTCTCTTCCTGTGAGCTCCCTTCCTCCTCTCTCCCATCCAGCAGGCAGGGAGAGAGGCGGGGACCCAGGCTCCCAAGGCCCAGAGCTCTGTCCAGTTGGGTGGAATGCAGTGGGACCATCTGGCACCTCATCTTTGCTCTACTTTCTCAGTTTCTTTGCTGAGAGACACTGACACTTCCCCCAGAGGGTGTGCTGGGTTTTCTTCCTGACATTAATCTCAACAGGTCCCTTATCTCCTTAGGCCAATTGATTGTGCAGACCCAAGAGCAAATGGTCCAGGACTTAAGCAACCAGAATCTAGAGATTAAACCAAACCCTACTTATCTGGGTCAGACACTCCCCCTGGTTTCTCAGCTAAATTGTGTGGCTTCCCCCACTGGGTGTTTTTAGGATTCCTTCCCGTTCAAATGTATTTTGCTGAAACCCTTGGTTTTCCCTCAGGTTTTTTCCCTGGGCCTCTTATCTGGATGTTCCCTTCTGCAGGTCTTGCCCCAACAGGACCTAAAGGAACTTAAATGTGGAGGTAATTCCATCGGGAATTTATGATTCTTTAGGGCAGCTGGAATGAGGAGAGAAACACTGGACTTGGGGACAAAAGCGCAGTGTTGGGAGCCTGTAAAGTCACTTCTCCATGCCTCTGGGGATAATAGGGATGCCAACATGAAGGCTGAATAGCACAGCGAGTATGTTTGCTTTTTATAGGTAGCAAAGCACCATCATTTCCTGTAGCCCAATAAATTCTCTCCAAGGCCAGGCCAGTTTATCCAAAAGTCAATCTCTCCAGGTTCTGGATGGGGTATGTACATTGTCTCGGCACCTTATACCTGCTCAGAGAAAGTCACAGAGTCTGGGTTTAAAGGCCTCCCCCATGCTTGGCTGTGAGTCAGAGGCCACATCTAACAGAGGAATAGGCCAGGAGGCTCTCAAGCACCATTCTTCAGCTTTAACCTGTCCTTAAACAGTCCAGGGAGGCTAGCAGGAGGGTCATTTTGACCACAAATATGGTGGATTGGGAGACAGGTGTGTGACTAAGAGGATCCTGGAGACCCTGCCCCCACCGACATGAAGGTAGGACAAATTGGCCCATTTCATTCCAGTGGCATTGGGATGCAAAGCCAGAACACAAATGATGATGACGCCTGGAGCTCCAGCTCGCTGCCCATCAGTGCAGGCGACAACTGGAGAACACCTGTGCCCAGTGTGAGTGATGCTTTGAGTGTGTATTAAGCTGCTCTGGGGCTGTGTTTCCGAACAACAAAATTGTTTCATGAAGTTCTCCGCCATGGCGTATACTAGTCCCAAATATGAATATTAATGAAATAAAATAATACACCTTCCACCAAAACTTTATTTGTAGATTTTATTTTCTGCTTACAGGAACATTGATGTTAGTGCTAAGGTCTTTGCTGCATTTAAAGTGCCTCTTTAAAAATCTCATTTCGAGTGAATATTCCATTCATGTTTTGTAGTTTTTAGCATTGTTCCTATGAGTCTTGGTTGTTTGCTTCCCCGCTTTCAGGGAGAAGTGGGAAGAGGGAAAAGGGAAGCAGGGGTCTAGCTACAGAGAGGGCAATATATACATAATCAGGCAACAGGGCAGGACCAAGCGGGCAGGACCCTACAAGACAAGTTCCTGCTATGGCAAAGGCACGTCTTGTGGGAAATTTTCACTCTCCCACAGTCCCTCAGTGCCAACTATCAATTCTTTATTTTGATTCTTTTCTGTATTTATAACCTCACCTTATTCCAGAATGGATTTTAAGTGGTGTCAAGGAGTTGTTTATTTGGGTGGTTGACTGAACAACCTCTTGGAGTTCCCAAATCTTTGGCCAAATGACTCAAGCTTCCTGGGAGTGAGGTGAGGCATGGAGCCAGGTTCCCAAACTAGTTCAGATGACCAGGTCAAACCTGTTCAAGGGCTTCTAGAACATGAAATAGACAATGTGGCTAGAGTCTTCCCAGATTTGGGGCAAAATTCTCCATCACACAGAATCCCTGAGGGAAACCCAATCACTGAATTTGTCAGCTAAAGGGTGAGAGAGATTCTTGATGTTGCCTCTATTAGTTACCCAGACTTACTAAATATGTTATTGTTTCCTTTCCTATTGCAAAGCCTGCCCGAGGATGGGCTGGGAAGGTGGAGGCTGGTCACAGCACAGCCCATCCCACCGGGGCCCTCCTCCCAGCCACTAACATTAAAGTTCCATGAGAAGAGGGAGTGACTGGTCTGTGTTATTCAGAGTTGGAGCTTCAGGAATAGAGTGTCTGGCATCTCATAAGTGATCAGTAATATTTGTTGAATAAATGAGTGAAGGGAAACTTAAAGACCACATCAGTGTACCTTCAGTGGACTTATTTATGGATTGGGAAAGGAAACTCCAAGGACTGGATTGTAGAAATCAAGTCATGTCTGAATTTCTAGGAGTGGAAATCAATCCTGAGATAACCCAGCAGGGCCACCAGAGAAAGGTGGCAGTGAGCAAGGTGAGGGGAATCACATGGTATCACTAGGAGAACCCCAGTGAGTTCACAATCTTTGAATCTTGGCCCTTGAAAGGATCATCAATGTCATCTCCTCCATTCTGCTTCTCAACAAAAGGACTCCTTTTCTGTAAGACTCCCTGAGCAGAACAGGATGCAGTAGAGCTGCTAAGGGCAGTTTTTAGGTTGCAAATAAAAGGTAAATAAGTATCCCTGCCCCCTCCCAACCCTTCAGTATAATCAGGAGTATTATCAGAAGGGTATTATCTGTAGAATATTTGACTCATTTGTTCAACAAATATTTACTGAACCCAGGACCTCTGAAGATACAACAGTGGTCGATATCTAAAGTCTGGCCCCCAGGACTAAGGCACCGCTTGCTTTTGCAACACCCTTCACAGTTTACGGAGCACTTCTATTTTATTTGATCATATGGCCACATTAGGAGGTGCTAGTAACACTGCTTTGGGGCATAGTCTGTTGAAACAAACTTCTTCATGGTGGAAACCCTCCTGGGGTCCTAAAACTTAACCACCCATTGTGCCTCAAAGTTCCCAGACAAAGGGCAGCAATCATTCATCATTATCTCTCCCCAAGTTTCCTCTCTTTGCATTAATCCTTCAGATCAACAAAATGATTACTGCTGTACTCCAAAGGTTTTAAGTTTTTTGTTTATGCTTGTTGATTGCCAGTCAGTTTTTAAAGTTTATTTTTACCTTAATGATTTTTATAGAGAGACTTTTCTGGTCCATTGGAGATTTTTGGTTTTATAATAGATTTAAAGAAACATAAGAATATAATTCTTTCTGATTTTCTTTTCTGGCCTACAAATCTTAATTTGACAATGTTCACTAAGGGTGTCTTTTTGTGAGTGTGTCTGTTCTGGTTACCAGTATTTGCATGACGGTATTACTGTTTGCTACAAAAAATAGAATTCCCTTTTGTAAAATAGCAATTTGGGAGTTTGAGAAAGTGAGTGCAATTCAAGGAGTGAGGATAGAGATGGACTCCATCTGCGAGATGAGGCAGGGCAAGAAAAACACAAAAAACACAGTCTGGTGTGACCGCTAGCTCTGTGACTTTGGCAGGCCACTTACCTTTCCTGAACTCTGAATTTCTCATCTGCTACACAAGAAAATGATGTCAGGATTCTGGGCAGTGTGTGCAAGCCCTGGGTGTGGGCGGGCAGGGGTCACCAGGGGGACCTGTGCAGCAGCGGTGCCCGCAGGCAGGGGCTGCAGGGCTGAGGCACCTGGCCCTGGAGACCGGCTTTGCGCGGGGGAACGGGGCTCCTCCATATATACAAGCCTCTGGCATTTCAGGAACACTGAGCTGAGGGTATTCATAAAGGGTATGAGGCTTGTCTCGGTCTCAGAGAATTTATGTCCCATGGAACTAAACCAGGCCTTTCTGACTGAGCCCAATGCAGACAACGGTCTCTCCCCCATCCCAGCCCCAGGTCAAACCCACCTTCTCCACAGAGCTTTCGCCCGAAGCTACTGATTCACTCCCCTGATTTCCCCAACACTCGCTCCCACTTTTCCCAGGTCCCACAGGTCTGAACATATTTGGGAAAGAGGTTTCTTTTTTTAATTCACTTTGCCTCCAGCCTTCTCTTGGGACATCCTAGGATTTACCCATCGCTTGGCAGCCATTTAAAAAATGCATTCACATTTCCTGCCCTGGTTTTCCAGGTCCTAATCCATCTTACCCTCCAAGACAAACCAGTCTAGAGTATCCCTAGCAGAAGGTCTTATTTTCCACACCAGTTGGGCCTCTATTTCCCCATCCTTTCTCTGCAGCATCTTAGGACCTCAAAACACAACCTGGGGCCAGTCAGTTGGGCAAATCCACTTTACTGTGGGGTGTAAGACTCTGTTCAACTCCAGAGTAAATCCCAGCTCTCCGTGTCCTGAAAACATACTTTTCGAGTCTGTTTCATTCTCATTTACCCCCATCCCCAGAGCCCAGCCCTCCACCGTTTGTCCACCGGGCCAAGCACGTCACCTGCGCTCACTGTGCAGGCTGGCGGGACGCACGCCTCCCTCTCTGGCTGCTCCGCGTCCTCTCAGCGCACTGAGGCCGGGCTGCACTCCAAGTCACCCTGACTTTCGGAGAAGGGATCCTCCCCGGGCCTTCCACAGACTTCTCCCTGATTCCTCCCCCAGACTCTCAGCCGCCTCTTCACTCTCCTAAACTGTTCCAGATTGTCCCCTGCAGACTTCTCCTGTCTCCTGGTCACTCCTGACCATCCTACAAGCACAGTCACATCTTTGGGCTTTCAGGATCTAGTCTCTTAAAAAATTCTTCCCTTCTCTTCCTCTCTGCCCCAACTTTGACCAAGCCCACCATCAGGGCTTCATCAAGTCCCCCTCTCTGGACATCTGGAACTGAGGGACAGGGAGCGGGGGCTGGATTTCCACCCCGACTTGTCCCCAGAATGGACTGCTAAGGTTCACAACCATAAACGGCAGCTTTGCCCAAGGCATAGACTTTAAATGTTAGATGAGGAAGAGACAGTAGAGAGTGAAGTCCCCAAGAAGTTGAGGTATGTTCCCAAAGTCATACATCAATTCGGGGCCAACTCAGAACTAAAACCTATGTGTCCTGAATCCCAGCCTCCAGGTCCTTGCCCTTCTCCACAAATGCCAGTGACAGTCCCTCTCCCCTGACATCAGTAGCACCCAAACTCACATTTAAATGAAAGGAGTCTGCCTCAGCCACAGTCAAGTACACTTCACAGCACAGACTTGGGGTGGGATTTCCAAGCTTCCATTTACAGATTCTATCACCCACAGCACCGGTTCCAGCTGCCCTGAGCCCCGTGGGATAACCAGGAGGAGGGGCGTTTATTGTATTGGAGGAGGGGAGAAGAAATAAAGGCAGAAATGGAGTAGAGAGGACTAGATTTTCATTTATGTTTTCGTGCTAATTTTGATGTCAATGTAAAATATCTTCCAATTTATTTTACATTAAACCAATTAAGCATCATCTATTTGCTCTCAGGAAAACAAATTTCTAAACTGCTATCTCTTTATGCTCTTTTCCTAAGTCAAAACATCTGTCTTTGTTTGGGGGCTTGGGATTTTTTTCCTTGTTTTTCATTATTTTTTTTTATAATCCTCAAGACAGCTACCCCAATGCCACAGTTTTTTCCTATGTTTCCCGCAGCTGTCACCAGCCCATTGTCCTGCCCCGCGGAGAGGTCAGCAGAAGCTGTAACTCATGGGCTGTGGCATTTGAGGAGATACCAGGGAGCCATCACCCAGCCTTTCAAAATAGGCCAGAAATCTGAATGCTGAGAGCTTTGATGTGGTGAGGAATCAGGGAATAGCAAGGGTCCTGATGGTTCTGCTGCTCCAGGCATCTCCCTCCAAAGGCCTGAGACAACGAGGGAGCCTCAGGCATCCTGAAAGCTGGAAACAACTTTAGCTTCTTCTAAGATGAACCACAGTGGCACCTACAAGGTGCCCGGTGCTGTGCTGGTTGCTCTACCCAGTTTCTTTCATTATATTTTTTCAGATGAGGAAACCGAGGCTAAGAGAGAGAAAGTGATTTCTCTAGAGGTCACATCACCAACAAGAGATGAGCTTGTTATAGATAAATGAAGACTGAGAAGGGCCTAGGAAGCAGAGTGACAGAGGGAAATTATTAGAAAATGAAAGAGGGAAGGAAAAACAGGGAAATGACCCCTTATTTGCCATTGAGTCAGAATTCAGGTGTGAAGACGTCAGCCCTCTAATAACTTGATCTTGACCCCATCTTGTGCCCTGGTGCTTAACTGATATTAAAATGTCCCATTGCTCGACTCTTAACCTAGCCCTGGGTGAGGCATCAGGTGACCTGAAGCTAAGCAGCTAACCTCCCAGTCCCTCTAACCTGGTTTGCTCACCTGTGGGTGCATGGCTTCCTCCTCAGTACCAAGATTTTCACATCTACTCTGTCCAGCGCTGCACTAGCATTTCAGCTCCTCTCTCCCCATGCCTCCGGGAAGGGATAAAACTTCTGTGGGGGCTGTTGGCTTCTAGCCCAAAGGCTTTATTCCAGATGGATCTGCATCTTGCAGGCCACTCAGGGCAGACAGGTAATATCCACATTTTCAACTTACCCAGACACCTGCTCACTTGGCAGTAACACTGTCCTCTGTGTCTGTGCTAAGGGACCACTTAAGAAAATGCTGCTTCAGTAACTAAGCCCTTTGGTAAGAATTTAGGATGGATCCTTATTATAATTAACTGGACCTGGTAGCCCATAAAACTATGGTGGGTTTCCAGTAGAGTCCTGACTCTCTTCATAAAAACAAGGAGGAATTAGAAGAAGAAATAGTCTTTTTTTAATCTCCTAGATACCAGCTAAGTCACTACGTAAGTCCCGTATCAGAACAGCATAATCACCCAATTCATTGATTCCCACAAGCATCTATTGACTCCATGCCGTACCCAAAGTTTTGTGATAAAGTCATCAAGGGATACAGCCATGATAAGATGAACTGAAACCCTTAAGGGGGGGTTCAAGGAAAAATATATGGTGCTCATTAGACTGACTTGGGGGGGTTTATTTGCTGGGTAGAATTTACTCTCATTGGAAAGCTGTGGAGAAGAGGGAAAGAGTGAACAAAAATACCGTCCAATGTAGAAACTTAATTGTTGAGTTGTATGATTTATGATGCATCTTCACTTCTAATAAATACCTCAGAAAACATTTGAGAAAATCAGCATTTTTCCTCAAAGTGGGAATAGCTGCACTGAATTGCTATGTTGGCAGAGACTGTAAGGAAGGCCCAGCTACCTATGTGTTACACAAAATGAGGTCAATGTAGTTTCTGCCCTTGAGGAGCTCAGGATCTGGTAGGATTGGTAAGATAATAAAAGAATAGCATTGATACAGGGAAGGCTTTGGTCAGCACCCAAGTTAAGTACAAAGTCAAAGTAGTCACAGCAGAGTAAGACATTGTGACACTGTCATTTTGACATTGCTGGTTTTATATCACACGAGCCACCTCACTACTGATTTTTATTGCCTCATCTGGTGAAGCTGACGGCAGGGAGAACAGGAATAGTGTATGGATATCTGTGTTTGCATCTTACTTGATGTACCCTGAAAATGTATGGTTGTAAAAGTAGTAGAAGATAACTCGTTTTAATAGTTCTATCCATTGGAATGGAGTGACTTTTAAGCCAAAACCAGAAATAATCAAGAAAAAGATTAATCGACTGTGGTATCACACACAGACATGTAACCAAGTTTTTAAAAAGCTGAAAAAATATTTGCAATATATATCACAGAAGGTCATTTGCTTTTTTTTCTTTTTAAGTTGGTTTAAGTTCACCTTGATTTTGCAGTTGGATTCTTACCAAGCTCTGTCTTGTCTCAGTATAACAATGGTTTATTCAAATCATTAATAAAAATAAATGCACCTGAGAAACTGCCATTGACAAGAGGAAATAATGAAGAAATGCAATGTGGGATCCTGGACTGGTCCTGGAACAGAAGAAGGACATCCACCCCAATAAGAAAATTGACCAGATACATACAGGTAATGCAAAGAAGAAATAAATATGACCAGTGAAGTAAGAAAAGGCCTCTAACCTCACTAATAATCAAAGAAAAATTATATATATATGTATAATATATATATGCATGTTACATATTATATGTAATATATTTTACATATACACCTTGGATTGACAAAGGCAAAAACAATCAGTGATATCACTTGTGATAGAGTTATTAATGGATAAAATTATAATATCATTCACTTTTCTGTATTTATGCTTGGATTATTCTGCTACTATTGTCTATAATTTAGACTAGTTTAAGCTACTATCATCTGTCACTTGGACTATTAAATAGCCTCCTAACTTGTTAACCTGCATTTATTCTTTCCTCTGTTTATCCGTTGTCTTTTCAAAACACAAATGTGGTCCCTAAGTCTTGCTTATACCTCTGCTTGAGGTTGGAATAACAATAAAACTTTCGCAAGACCTACAAATTTATCTACGGCTCTCTACCCACATCTCCAGCCTCGTCCTGCACTGAGCTTGCCCTCACTTTCCCCTCCAGCCACGCGAGCCTTCTGCATCTCCCTGTCCTGCCGCATTTGCCCAGCTGCTGCTGAAGAACTCTTACATCCCCCATTAGTCTAGTTAACTCACACTTACCCTTCAGGCCTGGTCTGAAATGTCACTTCCTCCAGGACGTCATCCTTGAACTCCCCAACCAGGCCAAATCCTCTCTGTTGTACTCTCTAGCAGTACTATGTATCTTTCCTTAGTAACCCTCCAGACACCACAAAGGCAGGGACCACATCTGGTGTTGCTCACCATTGCTTCCTAAGTACCTAGCACACAGTAATTGGCACATAGTAGGATCTCAATAAATGTTATTGAATGAATTATGAGTCTTTCCACAGGAGGGTTTGGCAACATATGGCAAAAATTTAAATATGCATATCCTTTGACTCAGAATCTACTTTGGGAAATTTATTTTTCCCTTATTCTGTTATGCATGCTTGCGTGCACACACACACATACACAAGTGTGAGTCCTGAGATTTCCTGCTTTTTTGAGTATGTGCCTATTATTTAGAAACAAACAGTGAAGATAGTTTCATTCTTGGGAAGACGTAAGTTAATGGTGTCTTATGTAGGTGACAGCCAAGTGTCCCAAGATTGCGTCAAAAGGAGAACATCAAAATATCACTGCCATTCAAGAGACTGCCCCCAAGTTGCTGTGACAAAGGGATCATGTCAAAAGGTAGAGATTTTCATCTAGGGATGAGGAATTACAGGGGGTTCCAGCACATATTCAGAAAGAGGTAGCATGTGAGTCAGGTTATAGAGGAGAGAGAGGATTCACACAGAGGAGGGAGAGGAGAGGCTGGGGAGACCAGGTGCCGGGCACAAGAGAGGAGATGGGAAGGTGCAGGAAACAATGTGCTCATTTGGCTGAATATAAGGAGACTAGAGAGAAAAAGATACATGACAGAAAAGGTAGGCTGGGGACAGATCACAAAAATGTCAATAGCTGATTGGAAACGATCTGGGGAATTTAAGTAGAGGCTAAACAGGGCTGCTTCCCCGCTTTCGTATTTTTTCATTTCTTTTTTGAGATGGTAAAAGATGCTATTACACTCAGTGCAGCAGTGAATATCCGTATCTATTTCTCCAAGCACAAGCTTATAATTGTGGGAGAAATTCCTAAACATGCAATTGATGTGTGAAAGGATAGGCATATTTTAAATTTTGAGAGATTTTCTGAAACTGACCTCTCTAGAGGTTACGCCAATTTACATAGCTTAAAAAATGTATAAGTGTCTGTTTCCCAAACACCTTGGTCAAAAATAAGTTGTCGAAAACACATCTTAAGAAACTCTAGATGTGAGATGGAGAAATGCAGTTGTTTTACATTTGCTTGTTGTGTGGAACCTAGCATCTTTTCAACTATCTTAGTATTGTTTGTATTTCCTTTTGTGAATTACAGTAGTCCCCCCATCTCTGTAGTTCTGCTTTCCACAATTTCAGTGATCCAGGGTCACTGCAGTCCGAAAATATTATATGGAAAATTCCAGAAACAAACAATTTGTGAGTTTTAATGTATGCCATTCTGAGTAGTGGGATGCAACCTAGAGCTGTCCCTCCCCCTCCCCCTCCCCCTCTGGATGGGACTCACCCCTGTATCCAACAGATCCACACTGTGTACACTACCTGCCCATCCATCACTTAGTAGCTCCTCGGTTAGCAGATTGACTATAATGGTATTGCAGTGCCTGTGTGTTCAAGTGACCCATATTTTACTTAATAATGGCCTCAAAGTGCAAGAGTAGTGATGCTGGCAATTTGAATGTGACAAGGAGAAGCCGTAAAGTGCTTACTCTAAGTGAAAAGGTGAAAGTTCCATGGTTTCAGACATCCGTTGGGGGTCTTGGGATGTGTCTCCTGGGGATAAGGGAGGAACTACTTGCTGTATTTGTTCATGTCCTTTGTCAATTTTCCTACTACACTGTTGATCTTTTCTTATTGATTTGTAGAAGTTTTTTTGTTATATTTTAACAAATTTAGCCCTTTGTCTGACATATTTGTTACAAATATTTTCCTTGTTTATGATTTGTCTTTTGACTTTATTTATAATGTTACCTACCACGCAAAAATGTTTGGTGTTTACAGCCAAACTTATCAATCTTTTCTTTTGTGTTTCCTCAATTTTATCATGTTTACAAAGTTCTTTACTCCAAGATCACTAAAACAATTTTTCCCATTTTCTCCCTAGAAACTTGATAGTTTAATTTCCATATTGTTAGGTCTATCTGGCACTGATTTTGGTATAAAGAGTCAGGAGAAATGCAACTGTATTATTTTCCAGATGGTGACCCAATTGTCCCAACACCATTATTGAGTTGTAAATGTTTCCCCACTGATTAACATGCAAACTTTATCAACACTAAATCCTCATAAAAGTATTGAGGCCAGTTTCAGATTCTATTCTTGTCTATTGTTCCTCTTATTTATTCATGCACAGATAGTAATCTATATTAATTCCTATCACTTTATAGCAATGTTAATATGTTTTAGGATTACTTCTCCCTTTTCGTTCCTCCTTTTCAGGATTTTCCTGGAATATTCTAGCATATTTATTTTTTCATAAGAACTCTCAAATCAGCTTACTTGGTGACCAAAAAATACGAAAAAGCCCTGTTGGTATTTTTATTGAGGCCCTATTGCATTTATAGGTTAATTTGGGGAGAAATGGCAGCGTTTGTGCTCCAGGCCTTTCCACTTAGGAAGTCTTTTTGAGTGTGTCCTTCGTTAGCATTTGAAAGTTTAACTCACATAGATGTCAGTGTGAGCACCACACTGTCTGAAGATTATTTGTCAGGCGGTTAGGAGAGGAACAAAGCTGGATGTGGGTGGTCAGTTAAGAGAGGGCTCCGGGGCAAGACATAATGAGCAACTGAGCTATATGGGAGCTATATGAAGGCAGTTGAAGCAAAATAGCAGAATATTTTATTTATTGGAAACTGGAAGCAAGGAAGAAAAAGGGAAGCAAAGCCTTCTCTAAGGTTTTGAGATTAATGGATTGGGGATTGGGGTATAGTATTATTAGAAAAGGGAAAGAAGAAGGAAAACCAAGTTTTGAGCAGAAAGATGATATATTTATTTCGGGAAATATTGGCCCTCGGGTACAAGCAAGGCGTCCAGGTGGAAATGGCCATCAAGCAAGTGGAAATAGTTGTCTGAAGTTACAGACAACGGCTCGGAAGGTAGACCCATAGGGTGAAGGTCAAAACTCTTCAGGGGTGGGGTGAGCAAGAGAGAGAAAGACCAGGGCAGGACCTTGGGGACAATCTTGTTTAAAGAGAAGAGGAAGAGCCAGAAAAGGGAGTCAGAAAATAAGCAGCCAGAGAAGTGGAAGAAACAGTGTCGTGGACTCAGGGAGAAGAGAAGACAACGAGGTGGCCTGAAGCGCTGCTGTGTCTCCCATCCTCAAGCGCCCGCGAACCCACAGGAGTGACTAGCCATCTGACCCCACTATGTAGGCTTGAGGCAAGTGAGTTAAGCTCTCCAAACCCCAATTTCCTCACCTGTAAAATGGAGATAGTATTAGCACCGATCTCAGAGGGCCACTGTCATGATTAAAGAGATAGCATTGTGAAGATGGCAGGAACCCCCAGGCGCTCCTTCCTCACCCCCTCTGTGCCCACTGAGGCTCGTGCAGTCTAAGCAGCGCCCCCAGGCACACAGAACCAGTGAGCGCCAGAACCGAGGGTTGCTCTGCGCTGCAGTGACCTCGTTCCAGAGGAGCGTGTGGTCACGGTGGGCAGTGACATCAAGGACGATGAGAGTTTGGCATTTAGGACACTGTATGTGAGCCAGGAGGGAAAATTTCCTTCTGAACAGTGGATGCAAAAGCGAGATTCCAAGAGGTAAAGACGTAGTGGATTCTTTCCCCCTCTGGGCCTTGTTCCTGCTGTCCCACGAGCCTACCGTCTTTCACACCCTCCCAAAGTTTCTTTATGTATGTACTCATAATATGCGGATTAAAATACAATGCATTGTGCACTGTGTTCTGTGCCTGACTTACTGACAAATGTCCTGGAGCTCTTTCCATCTCTGTTTACAGAGAACATCTTGGTTCCTTTATACAGCTGCCTTCAGTGTGTGGATATATTCTAAACCAGCCTTTTCTCTACTGATGAACATTTCGGTTGCTTCCAATCTCCTGCTTTCATAAAATAATGTTGGAATGGTTAACTGTGCACACATGTTATTTCACACAGCAGTTCTATCTGTAGGATAAATTCCCCAAAGTGAAGTTGCTACAGGACAAAATCTTAATCAGGCCTATAAAGAGAATCTATAAATATAGAAACCAAAGCTATAACTCTTCTGTGAGGTGTCCAGCTCCGCACAGGGACAGATAACTAAAAATCCCTACAGGAAAGATATTTCTTACTTCCTCTCTTTGTAAAAACAGAAAACAAACCCAAACACCATGATGAATGTGTATTTTAATCCCCATGCAATGTGCTTTGCTCCAGATGTTATAGAAATCATTGAGTTTGATGTACTCTGTTATAATTTTTATCCACAATTCTGTTCAAAGTCTTTTGACTAACATTAGGGAGGTGGCTGAGTTTTGCAGGAATTAATATACAAAAACCTGGATTGGAGTTTGTTAGAGTGACAGCAACAGAACCATTTTATGATCACGCAACTTCAACAATCATATGTTCCTAAATTGAGTTATTGGGTTAGGGGTTGGCAGGCATGCAAGTTTAAATTCAAATTGTTTCTCCCATTCTTTCCTGGTGGTTCCCAGCACACTGACCCCAGAAACGACCATGTAACTCTCACTTGATAACAAGGAGCCTTTTCTTCCATGAGGCTGCAAGCACTGAGCCAGCTAGCACGTCTACAGCAGCTGGATGGAGACCTGGCACTTCAACTGCATGGGAGAGAAGAGTCAGCTGAGACTAAAGCACCAAGAGGTGGCCTGTTCTCCTTATTCCTGATATCCATCATTTCCTTCTAGAAGATTCTGACAGCAAGAGAACTAAATTTTTCCAGAGGAACCCCATCCCAGGTCATGTCCTCATAAATCAGAATGAGCTGCCCTCCCACAGTCTACTCCAAGGACGAGTTCTACAGACCGAGCAGAAGGCCAGCCCAGTCAGCCCAACGGAGAATGCAAGGGGCCCTGTCTCCAGGAGGGGTTTGAAAAACAAAGAGAAAGGCAAGCAGGCAGAAGTATAAAAACATTCATGCCTTGTGCTTTGTAGCTTTTTCTTGCCTATTAAATAATGATAATCACAAAGAAGTATAAAACTCGGACCTCAAGGAAGAAAAAGCAGAGATCAACCAACTAAGCTGGATGCGGCTCCAAAGCTTGTGGCACCTGGTGAAAATTCAGAGAGACTGTGCAGGGTTAAAGAAAGTAGCTCAAGAAACTCCAGCAAGCTAGGAAAGCCTGAAGGAAAGGCATCAGAAATCAAAGTGCAGCTGCTCTTTTTTTGCTGTTTAAATCATTATATATTAGCTGCAAATTTAGTTTGTTGGCCAACACTCAAAAGTGACATATGGCCAATAAAAGGTTCAATGGAGTTTTCCATCTGCTGTTCAATTTTACCAAGGCTTCCAAGCGTACGGCTCAGTGTCAGGGAAAGCCGCACTTCAGAATCCTTCCATGGGCTGCGTGCAGGCCGTTAAATGGGGAAAATTCTATGCCAGCGTCTGCCACCAACAAAACAGAATATTTGACAGGTTGATGTGCATGTTCTCTGGACTCTGTTCCACACTCATACCCAGCCATCTTCCAGGATCTATAGAACAAGAAGTGCCCTGGTGGCCAAGGCCTCTGGAACGCTGCAGGTGGTGTTGGCGCAGGTCCTACCAGTGGGGTTCCGAGGCGAAGCCTGGAATCTCTGCAGAAAGCTTGTGAGAGACAAGTATAGTCTGGGTGCTCATTAAAATTCACACCAAAGGCAAAGGAGTTGGCGAGTGCCGGTGGCTCAGTTTTGGAGACCGTATCCATTGATATTAAAATCAAAGAGAAGAGATTTATTTTCCTGGCTCTGGATTATTCACTTCACACACCTGGAACTGGAATTGCCTGCAGCTGAGCAAATCCAGGCAAGCCGGTCCAGCTTGTGCTCAGTCTTCACACCGATCAGCCTGCGTGCTTCTCATAATCACCGTCCACCATCCTCTGTCACCAACATTCAAGGCCACCTCCATGGCTCTCCTGCACTTGCACTTTTATAGCCACCCTGCAACAGGGAACACATCTTTACCCCAAACCTTGGGGTGGGAAGTATCTAGAGACTCCAAATCATCTAATCCTTTCCTAACCGTTGTGTTCTTCAAAGTGGAATTGGAGGATGCTAGCTACAATGACGTCTTTGTTTAAGTAAAAGAACAATCGTCCCCAAAGATGATTTCACCGGAACCTAAAGGGGCGCTAGCAGGAGCAACGTGATGCACAGATCATATCTGCTTGCGTTTTGCATGATGCTGTCGTTCTCCTGCCAGAGGCAGAGTGAGATTGGGGCCTGGGCTCCAAATGTGCCCCATCGCGAACCCCTGTTTTGACTCTGTTGGCAGAGAGACAGTGACAGGGCAGGAGAGAGACAAGGGAGGAAAAGAGACATGTTGAAATACCACCTAGGGATTGGTGTAAAAAAAATGAAAAGTCTCTGACTCTGTGAGGAGGTGACACAACAAACTGTAACAATGAATCATTTGCACAGAGATGGGCTCTCTGGTCTGACAGACAGCAAAGATTTAGAAAGATGAACTCTTGGGTTCAGCGAGAAGCTAAGGCGCGGAAGCCAGTGGCACTTGGGGTTTGGCAAACTCAGAGACTTTCTCCAACGTGCTGACTCGGCAGAAGCTCAGTTCCCAGGAGCCAGTGCCTCTGGAGACTGTAATTTCTTTTAACCCATGTGTATTTGAGGGAAAATTTAATCTCTCTACCTCTGACTCATTTATACATAACTCATCAAAAAGTTGTTTTGCTTTGTGCTGTTTGATGGCCAGTAAGTTAGAGTGTAATTTAGAAATAGCCTGTGGTCCTGGAAAGGGACCCAAAGCCAGACGCAAGACTCAGACCCAGCTTCTGCTTTCATTACGAACTGTGGGAGGTTATTTCTTTGGGTCAGACTGCAGGGAAACGGGTCTGTACATTTTAACCCCCCAGATCCCATGCTCCCACAACCCAGTGCATACACACACACACTCTCTTTCCCTCACACACATGCACACACACTCACACACTCACACACTCACACTCTCACACTCTCATGCTCACACATTCAACTAAGAACCTGAGTCTGATAAAAGATCAATGAAACAGGATGCCTGAAAGCCCTCCCCCCCTAAAATTAAATTGGGTCATGTACAACTGCAAACAGCAGTGGTTAAAATGCACTAACCTTAACCATCGACTTACAGGTCCAGGCTCTGGATGCAAATTGGCTTGGGTTCAAGTTCTGCCCCCGCCCTTTCTTGTTGTATTCCCTTAGGCAGGTTACTTCATTGTTCTGAGCTTCAGATTTTTCATTTGTAACAATGGTGAGGCGTAAATGCATTGATCCTCAGGCAGTGCTCAGCACAGTCTCTGCACAAAGTAAATATACTCAGGGCCTACTTACAATCAATGAACTGCCCCCTTGCCAGGTGTACCAGAACCCATCAGACACCTGAACGCACCACCTCAGGTCCTCTCGGGCTCCCCAGACTTGCCCTAGCTGTCACTGCAGCTGGAGCAGCTACACAGGTGAAGCACAGGGTGGCACCCACCACAAGCTTGTGCACATGCCTCAGGCCTCCTCGAGGGCCTCTCTATTTTCTTTGGTTGGGTTGTCCCAGAAACAGATCCTGAGATAACAATTTAAAGGCATCCTAGAAACACTGATGGCGGGGGAGGGAGGGACAAAGGAAGAGTGTGTTAATGAAGGGTGTTGCAGTGGATACCAGGGTTCCATGCCACCTGAAGCCTCTGGGAGAATGCACAGCACATGCTTCTTAGTTGCTTCACCCAAAAGAGTGACACTGGAGTATTTACCACGAACTCTCAGATCCTAAGGATGGGAACTCCCTGGTATGTGGGACAGGGAGGCTCCTGCCACCAGAGAAAGCCTCAAGTATAGAGCTGCAGGTGGTGCTCACCTGGAAAGCCAAGGTGTGTGTGAAAATAAGGAGTGCTGAGGGACACAGGCACAGTGCTTACCAAAGGGCGACACCTGTGACTAAGAGCCCTGGGACTTCTTGGGACCCCACGCAAGGCCCAGGCATGTCGACAGGAAGCACAGGCCATAGGATCCCGTGGATTAAACTTTCAGGGGCTAGTGGGGAAGACGGGAGCTGGTAGATAAATTTTCCCCCATTTCTCCCCTCAGGGTCAGCTTTCCCAGACCGGGTTTATATACCTTCTTGGAAAATGGTCTCATGAGATGAAGCAGTTCGTCTCACTTAGAGGAGGCCAGCTCTACAACCGGTCCTCACCCCCCTCTTCCCTGCCTCACTCCCCTCCTCCCTCTCTCCTGCTCCCAGGAATTAAGCTGTTGCAGGGATCCTGGCAACAGGCTTAATTTCTTATTCCCGTCTCCAGCACTGTACTAGCCCCACAGAGACTTGATCTTAGTTAGAGTGCAGAGAGGCACAATGTGAGATTTCAAGTCACATCTGACCTATTTAAGAGGTAAGTTATCTGGGAGAGAAGACTAGATCCCAGTACTTGGGTGTCCCTAAGGAAGAGAAATATATTTCCTGGAAAAAATGGTCCATAAGTGCAAGACCCCTAAGTCCCCCAAATTAGAGAAAGTAGAATTCATGGAGGAATGGGGACTGCATTTAGTGGGTTCCTGGGATGGAGCCAGTAGCAAGTACCTTTGCAGCCCAGCCGTTTGATTGTGTCTATGCCCACAACCACCCCACGCAACCCAACGACTAACCCATGAAAAACAAGGATGGCATGGTGGAAAATGGTCCTTAACAAAATTATAATAAAGAAGCAAAGACCAGAGTTACCTTCAAGTGCTTCAAGACTAATTTCAGTTTTGATATTTTTAAACATAATTTGAAAGAGAAATTTAGTCCCTTCTTCTATCTGGTGAAAGAAACAGCTGTCAGGACACGTAACTGCCCTGCATCTGTGGCTCTGGGGCATTGCTCTTGCAGCCAGCCCACCACTCCTGGCTGCTGTGTCTCCCCCCCTCCCCCTCCAGCTTCCCTGCTGCTTGCACACCAGGAATTGCTCTCTGCAAAATGAATAATGCATCTCTCTGTCTCTCCAAGGACCCTTGTCACCCTTGCACTTGCCAAAGTGCAAATGGATATTCCCCCAGGAGAAATGCAGCCTCTATGCCCACAGGGAATGAGCAGAGGTGATTTCAAAACCTGCCCAGAATTCACTGCAGGAAGACGCCTGCAAGCCTGCAACCACAGAAGAGGAAACTGGCATTTCCTGAGGGCCTATGCACCACTCCTGACTAGAGCGTCTCCCACAGGGTAACTCAGGAGTGGGCAAAGTTTTTCTGTAATGCCAGATAGCAAATCGGCTTTGTGGTCCATACGACTTCTGTGGCAACTGCTCTCTTCTGCCCTTGTGGTGCCAAAAATACACAAAAGGGTGCAGCTTTGTTCCCACACAATTTTTTTTATTTTTATTTTTATTTTTTACCAAAACAGGGTCTGGCCTGCAGGCTAGTTTGCTGAGCTCTGGGTTAGTTTGCATCACCTCCCTTAGCACTGTCCTTCTTGCAGAAGTTTCTCTTCAAATGCAATTGCTCTTGGGAGAAATTACTCAGCAAATCCCAAACATCTTAGCATGATTTAATTCATCATCCACTCTTCCAGAGATAAGAAGTAGGAGAGGAGAAACAGAATAAATGTGAGTATCAGGAGATGGAAAAAGTAAGCCAGAGGGAAAAGAAAAGACGAGGTGACACACCGTGAGACATGGGGTGGGGTGGGATAAATCTGGGTTGGGGAGAGGAGGGGAGGGCTTTAAGAACAAATGTTACAGGGTCACATCATCCCAACTTGACGGACAAACACAGGCAGTATTGCACCACAGTTAAAAGCATCTTCTGGAAGTCAACTGCGTCGACATAACAGGGTCTGCTTCTGACAGCTGTTGGGACCTTGGCTAAGTTATTAATCCTGTTTTGTCATCTGTCAAGTGGGGGTGCATGAGATTGAAGTGAGGATTAAGTGAGATAATTCATGGAAAGGGCTTGACGAAGTGCCTGATGAGAAGTCAACATTCAGTAAAGGCTGGCTGTTATTATCATCGTTACCTGGAATAAGCCCAGGGAAGCAAAGGCTATCAGAATAAAATGCCAACAAGTTCAGAGCTGCGCTTAGTGGGTGTTCCTTAGCTGCTCTTCCCCTCATGACACTCATCAGTGAGTCAACTGGACTATCTGGACTGAAAATAATCATAAACAGGGACACACTCAGACATAAGTTCTGCTGTGAGCCGGGGATCCATCCATCCTTGCCCCTGAGAAGTCTTAAACGGGCTATGTCTCAGCAGTTGATCATTAATACTACACGGAATGCTTCTGTGATCCAACCTAAACACTGAGGCTTGTTTTTCTGGTCATTATTTCAAGCATGCTTTCTAGAGGGCTTACTGAAGCTTGAAGAGAAATACAAAAGAAAAGAGTACAAATTAGATAAAATAGTCTTTAGGGTACACAAGACTAATTGCTTTTTAATTCTGTTTGCATGAAGCCTGGTGAGACCCTGTTACGGCTCTTAACAGAGCATTTAAGACAAGAAATCAAGTTTCTAAGTGAAAATGTAGCCACTACCAGAAAAACAAACAAGATGAGAATTGGAAATTGAATGTTTCCTGGGCTGGAAATGCTCATTTATGGTGGAGTCCTGCTGGCCTCATCACTCCTTGCCAGCCTTTGGGGGATCTATTCATGGTCTGCCTTCTCTGGAAGCTTGAACTCACAGCTCCAGGCTCTACTGGTTTCTGGCTCCTCTCCCTGCCCACAGGACAAATAGCAGGGGCCCTCAATCTGGGGTGCACATTAGAATAATCTAGGGGGCTTTAAAAAAACACTACTGCCCAAGCCCTCTTCCAAGAAATCTGATATAGCTAGTCTAGATAGGATCGGATATAAGACTAGCTTTTAATTTTTTATTGAAATAAAATGTTACATACAGAAAGTACAAACAAGTATTCATCTGGATAAATTTTCACAGTGGAAGGTGCCCTTGTAACCAGCACACGTATCAAGATCCAGAACATTACCAGCACTCCAGGGTCCCTTCCAGACACCATTCCTCCCAGGGTAAATACTTCCCTGACTTCTAATGGCACAGGGCAAATTTTGTTTGTTTTTGACACAAATGGAATCACACAGTATGACTTTTTTAAATATTTGAATATACTTTTAAATTTTACACGGTTTAGATTTTCAGAAAAAAGTGTAAATAGTACAGAGATTCTGTGTACCCCGCACCAAACTGCCTCTATTGTTAACGTCTTACATTACGGTGGTCCATTTAAGTGTGACACTTTTTTATCTGGTTTCTCTCAGCAGCATTATACTAAGGAGATTTATCAACATTGTTGCCTGTAGCTGTCGAGCTCTCTTTCTCATGGCTAAATGCTACCACTCCATTCCGTGAGTCGCCCACCGGTATTTATTCATACGGCCCTTGCGGTGCATTTGGGTAATTCCCAGTTTGCAGCTCCTGTAAGTAGTGCTGCTATGAACATTCTAGCAGGCATCTGTATTTTTTAAAAGCTCTCCGGGGATTCTCATGTGCAGCCAGAACTGGAAACCACTGATATGATCTAGACCAAATAAAGAATCCTCCTTGGGTTGCTGTCCTGTTCTTTCTCTCTCCTCCTGGGAGGCGAGCAGTGGGTGGAGCAGGGCATGGGGTTCTCGTGCTCCTCCGAGTGCCCAGTGCAGTGCGGGAGACAACTAGGTCTTCAACAAATGCCTGTTTATTGATTAATCGATTGATTACGCTTTCACATTTCACAACTCCCTTTGTCCCAGGTTTGGAACCATTTCTGAGCAGCAGCGACACTCTCACTGATGGATCTCGCTGTGAGCACCCCACCGCCGCTTTACTTCATCTGGCCTGATATCGGCCTGCTCTCTGGTCCTCACAAGCTGGATCCTGAATATGCATCTTCGGGACCCACTTAAAAGAGTAAATCTTGAACACAAATTTAAGATGAGGCAGGATGCTCAACAAGCCCAGGTCACCCAGGTGGTGATATATTAGTCATTGTCATTCTTCCTTTGGATATTGATTGTTTCTCAATGTTCCCATTTCCTAAAAGGCACTTATCTTTTCCTTATTAAGTTTTTTTTGCAGAAGTTTTTCATATATAAGGAAATGAACTCATGTTCCTGTCATATACGTTGCACTTGTTTTCAGTGTGCACTTTGCCATTGACTTTTGGACATGGTGTGCCCGGGAGCCCCCACCTCTCAGCCTTTCTTTCCCTTCCCTGGTCCTCCCCAGAGCCCACCCAGAGTTCTGCTATGTGCCTGCATCATGAATATTTCAACCTGTTCCCAGTGGGACATCAGACCCTGATTTCTACTGGGAAATAAGGCTGTGACACTGCTGAGTTTAGCTATTTATTGGCTTCCTGGGGCTACTGGAACAAATTACCATAAACTAAGTGGCTGAAAACAACAGAAATTTATTGTCTCGTGGTTCAGGAGGCCCGAAGTCCAAAATCAAGGTGTCGGCAGCATCGATTCCTTCTGGAGGTCCCGCGGGAGACAGCATTCCCTGCCTCCCTCCTGGCCTTTGGAGGTCGCCAGCAGCCTGCAGCATTTCTTGGCTGGTAGGCAACATCACTTTGATCTCTGCCTGCACCTGTACATCGTCCTTCACATCATCTTCATCCCTGTGTGTCTAGGTCTCTGTGACGGTTAATTTTATGTGTCATTTGGTCTGGGCCACGTTGCCTAGATATTGGGTCAAACATTATTCTGAATGGTTCTGTTGGGGTGTTTTGGAGTAAGATTAACCTTTGAATCAGTGGATTTTGAGTAAAGCAGATTACTCTCCCTGTTGACCGTGGGCCTCATTCAATCAGTTGAAGGTCTAAATACAACCAAAAATTGACCTCTGCCCCCGAAAGATTGACCTTCTCCAGCAAGAAGAAATTCTGACAGCAGGCAGCCTCGAACTATAAAGTCAGCTCTTCCCTGCCTCTGTGTCCAGCCTGATGGCCACTCTGCAGATTTTGGACTTGCCTGTCTCCATAATCCAATTCCTTAAAATCTCTCTCTCTCCCTCCCTCTCTCTCTTTTATACACACACACACACACACACACACACACACACACACACACACATATATATATAAAATGTATACATACTTTGAATAGTTGTTAATTCCAATGAATTAAATCTGAAAAGAAAGAAACATCAATTGAGCTATCAGCTGTTAAAGTGTGTATACATTTTAGGGGACATCCTGTATATATATTTATATTTATATATATGTTATTAACTAGTACATATATGTGTATGTGTTCATATATATATATGTGTGTGTGTATATATATATATACATGTATATATATTGTGTGTGTATATATATATTACTGGTTCTGTTTCCCTGGAAAGACCTGACTGATATAATCTCTGAGTTGTCCTCGCCTCTTCTTATAGACACCAGTCATCAGATTTAGATTCAGTGTCTACCCTAACCCACTATGATCTCATCTGAGGTAATTACGACTGCAAAGACTCTATTTCCAAATAAGGTTACATTCTGAGCTTCTGGATGGACATGAATTTGGAAGTGGGGTACTATTCAACCCAATGCAACCTATATTTGCTTGCAGTTACTGAATTAGTGACATGGCCCCAGGGTGTTGGTGGACCCCAGTTCTTCCTCCCTTTTCTTGCTCATACTGCAGATGTCATGGCCTCAAAGAGTAGAGGCTACACGACTCTCAGACTCTGGCACCAGCCTGGTCCTTGTTCTTCAGCTATTTCAGGTTGGATACGTAGGTCTCAGATATAATTGTTATACTTGATATTGGACTATTCTTCACCGTGGTGGCTAAAGCCAGATGGTTCCATTTATTCAAGTGTTTATTGAGTCAGCAAACATTTCCTGGACTGAGCACTGAATTCCTGAGAATAAGAGAGTGGTTTCTGGAATCAGGTGGTCTAGGTGTAAATTCTGGTTCCATCCTTTCTAGCTGTGTGATCTTAGACTAGTTATTTTACTTCCCCCCACCACAAAAGATTATTGTGAATATTCAATAACGAAAGATCTTAGAACAGTGCCTGACAATAAAAGCAATCAACATTAGCTATATTTAGTATTATCAAGAAAATAAACAAGACATGGTCCCTGTCGGTGGCCTTCCTTTCACCAACCCTTCAACCTCATTATTTGCATGTCCCTGCTTTTTCTTACATCTCATCCCTCTCCTCCTCAACATCCTGCAACATCCCCCCCTTGCCTGTAGGATAAATTCTAACCTGCTTAGCTTGGCAGTGAGGGCTCTCCCCAATCTATCCCCCAGATCATCTTTCCAGTCTCTCCTCCCACTGAAGCCCTGGGCACACCCTGCAAGCTGGAACACTCACCATCCCAAATCATAGCGTGCATGTTGGGGTCCCAAGGCTTTCATTCATTCTCTTCACTTTGCTTAGAATTTTCTTCTTTCCTCTTCAGTTATTCATGTATTCCTTTCTCAAGGTTTAGCTCAATTGTTACCCCATTCTAATGTATTTCTATTTCCCCCATCAGTCTTGGCTTTTTTTTTTTTTTAAATACACAATTCCACAGCACTTCATGTACACTTATTTTATCCAGTTCAATATTATAATTACTTGGATGTCTGTTTCCTTCTAAGATGGAAAGGTACTTAAGGGAAGAAAGTGTATCTTATTTCCTCCATCGCTGTCTTGTATGCCAGGAACACAGCGGGTCAGTGGTCAATGTCTGCATTCATCTGAATGGGTCACTCAAGCTCTGATTGCTGCATGCCACCTTGATCTGCTCTTACAGCTTCTCGGCTCATCTTTTTCTATTTTTTTAATCCTTGCCAGAGGACATTTTCTCCATGGATTTCTAGAGAGAGTGGAAGTGATTGGGGAAGGGAAGGGGGAGAGAGAGAGAGAGAGAGAGAGATCACTGTGAGAGAGACACCAGACCAGGGTGGGGAATCTGCAACTGAATTACGTGCCCTTGACTGGGAATCGAACCCAAGACCCTTCGGTCCCCTGGCCAACACTCTAACCACTGAACGAAATGGCCAGGGCTTCACTCATCTTCTTAAATGTATGTTGCACTGCTTGAAATTCTTCCTGAGAATGTTCTCTTAGTATATCCCCTCATTACTCTATTCGCCCACCCTTACCACGAAGGAACCATTCAAACGCTTGCTATTGTGCACCGTCCTCACAAGCCCTGCAAGCGGGGCTGAGTCACACCAGCACAGCTCTGAGGGAGGCAGTTAGCTAATGCCACAGGCTCGAGTGTTGCTGGTCTCACCTTGGCCCTTGCCATTGCTGTTGTACTTATGTTATTGCACAAGCATGTTTCCAGCCCATTTGAGATGGGGCAAATCTACCTGTAAACTGATAGCCTTGACCTGCCCAATCACAGAGCTTAACTAAGTTCTTAACTCAGGGACCTAAAAACTATACACACCGAGACATGATGGAAAATCCCAAAGTGTCTGAGTTCCAACCCCCAAACAGATGGTGATGCAATCAGGTAGTGTCCAAAGAGTCAGCCGGATGGCTAGATTCATTTATCAAGAAGCGTAACATATACGAAGACAATTGGCATTGAAATACTTTATATCTCTGGGGAAAGATGATGAAGGATTTGGTTTAAGTATATTCCTGGATTCTTGGTGCAGTCACATTTAAGACTGCTAAGCATGAGGAGAAAGACAACTCTGACCTCTCTCTCCAAGCCACCAAAGAAGTTATTCTGAACTCTGACCATATCCCTCTTCTGACTCAAATGGCCCAAGGCTTCCCATCTCAGACAAGACCATGCATAATCCAGGCCCAAACTTCCTCTAGAGAAATGGGTCATTCCATGCTCCACACCCACACTCTAACTTACCACGCTACAGCCCACTACACAAACCCCACTCCTCCTTTGGCTCAAGCTACTTCTCTTGTCCTGCTGGAAAATGCAACCTCATATACAGGTACCTCTATTTCCACTACACTGCATTGCAATGAATCAAAACTAGAGTCTACGGTAGACTGTGCTTTTTTGAGGGGCAGGGGGGTGTAAGAACAAGTGTTGCAAAAATATTTATAGCCTCTGGGCACAAAAGAGCTTCAGTGAATTCTGGGAGCACATCCTACAACAGCCTCCCACTGTCCCCTGCTCATGCTGCTGAAAGCAGGGGCGCAGCTCAGTCCCACTGGTGACGGAGGCTGGAGCAAATGTACTGCCTTCAGTGCTAACTCACCACCAGGGTTTAGTCACCAACTCCTGTTCCACTACCTGAGACAACTAAATGTCCTAATCAGATTCCAAGCTCATCCGAGGCCGTCACTAAAGCTTTGCTTACATAAAACGCGATATTATGAAGCAGCCAACTTGAGTTTTAAAAATTGGATTTTAAAATGAATCTGCACAACACATAACCTTGATTCTTACCCCATCTTTCATCCTACCCAGCTTTGACTCCCCACCTCCTTGCCCTTTCTGAGCCTCACAATGTCAATCCCACCTTTCCTCTCATCTTTAATGGTGTGAGCATCAGAGTTGTGGTAAGGAAAGAGCTGGTCCTAAGGGAGGGGGTGAGCAGTGCAATGGCGCATTGCTCATGAGTGTGATTTGATACCTTTTTGAAAGGGGAAGATTTAATTCTTTGTTTTTCAGTTAGGTCAGAATATTATCTCATGAAATTATCTGAATCAAGATGTCATGCGACACAAGAAAAGGAAAGCAGTAATTGCTATGGGCAGGGGAGGGGGCTGGAGGGACCTTTACTTTCAGTATACATGATGAACTCCTTTTGCATGCTGCATTGTGAGTACATTACCTTTTCACCTAAACACAAATAAGTTTCCTTTAAGACTGTGTAAGCTCTTAATAGACCTGTTGCACCAGGGTCCTAGAGAACAGTGCATACCAACTCCAAGGTGGTACAAGGTTAAAACTCCTATTAATTTCAATGTATTTGCACCACAACTTTGTTGGAGATGAAAATTTGAGGTATGCTTAGAAATGTTTCCTCTCTCTGGTGTTGGAAATAGAGTCTAAAAATGACAGTGAACTTATAAATGATAAGTGAACATAAGATATAGGTTCAATATCGCCCGGCTGGGTGTGGCTCAGCAGTTGAGCATCAACCTAGGATCCAGGAGGCTGCAGTTCGACTCCCGGTCAGGGCATGTGCCCGGGTTTCAGGCTCGATCTTCAGTCGGGGGCGTGCAGAGGCAGCAAATCAATGATGTTTCCATCTCTCTCTCTCCCTCTCTCTGAAATCAATAAAGATATATATATTTTTAAAAAAAGGTAATAGGTTTAATATCACTCCTACTACAGAAAGCTGAAGAATTATACAAATTCATGTCTGAGAAGCAAAGGCATACTTAGGGATGCAAACTCATGTCTCCTGATTGGAGAATCAATATTACAGTCCTGCAACTCAGGACACACAGCCAGCAATCTTGAGTAGTAGAGTTTATTGGCTTATTTATTTTTCAGAAACTAAACCAACAAAATACAACATGCTGCAAATGTGTTTCATTTGCCGTCTTCAGTCAACTCCAGGCAAGTTATTAAATGTGTTCCTCTTTTATAGGCTATCAATAGTTTTTCCATCAAAAAGCTATTTTAATTCATTATTGATGCTTTTTAAAAATGCCAGTTTAGCCACTGCCCTATTGATGGCAGAAGATAAAAGAGAAAACACCTGAGGAAATGAGAGACATGAGTTCTGTGAGTATAACTGTTGTTTTTGTTTTAATACAGTTCATTAAATCATCTCTGCTGATGCAAGTAAACTCAGCAACATCTCCACTGCACACCGGAACACTGGGAGCACTGACAGAACTTCCCCATACACGCCCTGCTCTGCTTTCTGAAAGCAGACGGTCAGTGCGGCATAAGCCCTGGCCAGTATGGCTCAGTGGGTTGGAGCGTCATCCTGTACACCGGAAGGTCACAGGTTCGATTCCCAAGCAGAGCATATACCTATGTTGCAGGTTCCATCCCCAGTTGGGGCATATAACAGAGGCAACTGATCAAAGTTTCTCTCTCTCCTTTCTCTCTAAAATCAGTGAAAATGTATCCTCTGGTGAGGATTAAAAAAAAAAAAAGGAATTATGCTTTGGGGCTCTACAACCTGACTTTAATGCTTATTAACTGATAACCTTGACCAATTGTCTTAAGTCTCCTGCCTAAATTTTCTCATCTGTAAAATAGGGATAACAGTTGTATCTCTTTCACGGGCAGTAACATGGAGTAAATAAGTTAATGCATGTCAAGAGCTTTGTAGCAAGAAAATGCTCAATAAACACCAGGTACTATGATTACATTGTGATACAACAGCCAGGCTCGGTGCTGTTATATCGGGAACCGTTTCTATCCAGGCGCTGCCCTTTTCCACCGCGGCCCTATCGCAGGCCTTAGCCATGTGTGGAGGGCGCCTTTCCAGTGATGATCGCGTTCTCAACATTTCCCTCCCTCGTTCTGCCTCGGGCTTTTCCCATGTTAGGCAGCCAGCAGTTGAAAGCTGAACGGCCTGGAGACATTAACTCGTTCCTCTCCCCTCTTCTCTGCCCTGGTGCTGCTCTTAGGCGCAGGTGGAGGGATAGTGAGGGCCAGCAGGGCACCATTCCGAGGGCAAAGGGAGGCTCCAAACCGCCCCCATCCCAGTCATCTCCCATCTCTGGAGAATGCCGAGCTCACATTCTTGGCTCAGTTAAGTCTTCAGTTAAAGGGAATGAAAAGGGAAAAAGAAAATGGAATGAATTAAAGCTCTCTTGAAAAGAAATGGAACACGACTTTACCTTGTTCCAATCTACCTTCAACTGTGGCTTAAGATACTATAGAGAAAGATGGTGGATTGGGTTGGATTGCCTATGGGTTGTCTTAAGAGCCAAATCCACAGGCTTTAGTTGCAATACCTCATCAAAAATAAACATGTAAATCAGTTTTTTCCTTCTGCCTACCCAAATCCTGTGCCTCATTCAAGACTCTTCTGTAAGTATTCCATCCAGGAATAAACTCCCTTAAGTGCCCATAATGCTTTGTCACTTGATTCTAGCCCTGAGTAATTCCTGCCCTATTTTAAGGTTGTGTGTTATCGGTGTTGGAAACTATGTTCCAACTTTTCTCCTGAGCTCTCAGAAACCAGGGGTCAGGGCTCCTGCCTCTATTTCTCATCCCCAGAGGGCAATCCATGTTCATGTCCATGTTGTGGCGTCCTCGGTGCTCCAGTCTGCACGGACGGTCCCACCCGATGCATAAGCAACAACTATGAGAGATGCAAACTTACAGTGACTTAAATCACAGCCTCAGAAACCACGACATAAACTGAGGAATAATCAATGGCATAGTTTTTAATAGCTCAACTAAAAATGGATTACCTGCTCCAAGGCACAGAGAAACAATTATAGCTGCAGCTCATACAGAGGGGAGAGGTGATGCTTAATAATGTGATATGGGAAATCTCATGAAGCTACAAAAGTGGGTTTTCTATTCTTAGGTCCAAACTGGAGGTGGTTTTTCCCACACAAAAGGGTTGAAAACCCCATTAATAACTACAGCCCCTAAAAATTCAGCTTCTGGCTCCCAAATTACTAATTCTTACAAAGGGAATGCAACAGTTCAACCAGCCTTTCCTTATTACCACAAAACTCAAAAGTCTATATAAACCATAGGCAGTATATGTTGGAGAATATTGAGGGAAACAAGGTTTTCTAAGAAATGTATCTGATGGACTCAGAGCCAGTGACATTGGAGCCAGAAACAGCATTTTCTTTTTATCAACCTAAGTATGCCCCAAGCTCATGTCATTCAGGGCTCGTGATACACGGCCCCTGAGACTTTATTCCAGCCTCCAGTAATTGGAAAATTAGAAGAAACCCTGAAAATAGGGGCAGGTCCTCATTTTTCTAATGGCTTTTTCTGACATTTTCAAAGTTTATGTCCACATGGTCCCTTGAAGTCTGCTTTGGAGCAGAGAGCATATGCCTATTCTGCCCAGGTGCTGCAGTGCCCTTCTCCCTGCTAGTCTTGCCCCTTCCAGAGCACTGCTGGGAACAGGGTGTGGGTCCCAACTGCTCTCCAGACTGGAGGGCCTCCAGACCCCTCTTAATATTCGGGATTCCCCTGTTCTCACCTTATCTTGAAAGTGCTTCCTCTGCACCACTCTTCTCCTGATCACCCAACTCAATCTCTACGATGAGCTCAAGATTTTATAACACACTGCAGGAGCCTTTGTCCGCAAGCAGCTCCTCTTCTCTTACCTGCAGAAGTTTCCAGGCTAAAGAAATACAAACAACCTGGTTTTCCATCTGAAATGAGGAAGGGGGAGGAAAAATGGAAAATCCAGATCAATTAATATCTCAGTCCTTTATTCTGCTATAAAAAAAGACTCTGTAATAAAGGCATAAGCAGGTGAAGATCTCCCAGGGCAGATAAGACCTTTTCAGATAAGAGCAACATGAGACTTGCAGAAAAGAAATCAATGTGGACCAGAACTAGTCTAGTCAAAGGTTATCTCCCAGTACCTTAGTTAAGAGGGAAAAGAGTACAAGACGGAATCTGCTGCACATCTTTTGTTTGCATCTTGAAGTCTATGCATAAGAACAGTGAATGGTGTTTCAATTCATTCTTCACAACACAGACACCATCTTCGTAAGACCCAAGGCACAGAGTCCTTTCTCAAAGTGCTAGAAATAGACACTAGATTTGGATGATGCACACTTGAATACCAGAGTCAAAGTAAGTGGGCAAAACCAAATAAATAACTATCCCTAAGAGAACAGGCTCAACCCCAGATTATTTCCAGGTGTATGTGCTGAATATGAAAATCACAATTTTTGAAAGGGAATCCGGGTGTCTGGGTAAGACTTTTGCTCAGCATAGATGATTTAAAAAATAGCAGATGCTTTTACCCAAATATTCTACCTCTCAGTTACAAAGGAAAATGGAAATTTTGGAAGTTGGCCAGCCATGCTTAAGCTAAAGACTTGTGTTTTCCATAAAGAAATGGAGATAAGTCCAGCTTATCTTTCCCATCACAGACATGGCTGACACGGGCAGAGTTTTTCCAGCCATAATATATGGCGCTCAAACTTTTTCATTTTCACTTCCCCCAGTTGTTGGCCAAACAGTCTTGAATGGAACAACAGAAGAGTCTTAAATAAGTGTGGTGAAGAGGTAACCAGCCAGTCTGTACACATGTGGGGAAATAATGTATAACTTTGTATTACACAAGTAATCAGGTATTACATGTTTATTGTTAAACAAAACAAAAAACTTAAACATTACATAAACAAGCCAATAGTATAAATTAAGAATTGGCTATTATTCTACCACACAATGATAACTACTATATATTTTGGTATATATTTTTCCAGGCTTTTTCATGCATACACATAAGTAGACTATATATCTAAATTTTATAAGATTAGAGTTATTAGGGTTATTGTACATATTATTTTGTAACCTATTTTTTCATTTAGGACTATATTTCCATATAAACAAGCAAGTTATTTAATCATTTTAACATCTACAAAGCACTTCATTGTACCATAATTATTTTATTAGAAAATGTAAGTTATCTAGTTTTTTGTGGTGTTTTTTTTTTACATTATAAACAATACTACAATGAATAAATACACTATAGATGCATTTCTGGCCATTCCCTTAGGAAAAATCCTTTAAAAAGGAATTAGAGGTCAGCGCTGCTCAGGTTTCGTAGGCTGTTTGATGTACGTTGCCAAATTACCCTTCAGAAGAACTGTTCCAATTTATACTCCCACCTGTGTGCTGTGGGTGCATGTCCAAAGCATTAATCTTAATGCTGTGCCGTAAACTTGCTGACAGACTCAACTTGGCTGTAAGAATTGAAACCTTTACAACCCAGTGTCCACCACTGAAACACGAGCACACCTAAGAAACAAAATGTTTACGTTGATAAATAATATAGATGTGTTCGATCAAAACAAAAATCCTTAAGAGATTCTCATTTGACAGAAACTCCTAAATCACATTCTCTTTATAAATTTCTAGTTTAATTCAGTCACCATCTGAGTCTCGGGCTCTTTATTTACTAGATGTCCTCTAAGGCCCCTTTTGTTCCCAAAACCTGTGCTTCCATTCCACAGAGGGAAAGAAAGAGGCCCAGCCTCCTGGCCGGGAGCAGAAGCCTTTGGTCTGGCCGGCCCTCTCCCAGTCATCCCTCCCCCAGTTCCCTGCAGGGGCATCTCAGATCCCCTTGTTTTCTGGGTAAGCCAGGCCAAGTGTGAATTCTGTGTCTTTGGACAAGCTGTCCCCTCTATATCAACTTTCATTCCTTCCTCCACTGGCAAATTCTACTCACCCATCAAGGTCCACCTCCAGTAGCACCCTCTCTGTAAAGCTTTTCTGGATCCCCCAAAGGTGTCACTCTTTGTTTTTCCCTCATCGCCCTCTTTATGCCTTTTTTAAACCACTTATAACACTAAATGCAATGATCCTGTTCATGTCTGTCTCTCCCATGAGACCATCTGCTCTCTGTGTCTCCTGAGTTAAGAATTGTGGTGTGCCTATTTAAGGTACTTAATAAGTACTTGATAAATGTGCAAATGAGCAAATGAATGAACAGGTTATAATTCTTCTGAGACCATCTCTGACATCTTCAAAAACTTGAGATTTACTCAAATCTACCTCAACTTGAAGACTTATTTTGCACATCTAGGGACCAGGGTTTCTTCTGGAATTTATCCCAGATCCAGGCTCCTCTCAATAAAATGGTTTTCACTCCTCCTTATGAACAAACACCTACTAGCACTCATCACTGGACTGGGAGAGAAAGCGATTAAACCCAGTCCACGCACGCAGTGCCATGGAAGCCAGGGAGTGTCATACATACTGAGGGTCCCCGGGTGGAGACGGAAAGGCTACAGGAATTCTAGTGAACAAATGCAGGCTAGTAAGTGTAAACGGTCAGAGACAGCATTCCCTACCCGCAGCCACTATAGCATGACGGAAAATAAATGAGAGGAGGTCGAAGGCAGGAAACATATTTCCGCTGCTGGCAACTTCATCAGGTAGGACTCGGGCTAAGGACACCACGTGAATTACCCTCAAGCAACGTGAACATTCTGCAGGTTCACGGTCAAGTAGCACTTTAGCTCTAACACCGCCCAAGGCAGTTCCCAAAACACTGCCCCCTCCTCTGTTGTCACACAGCAAAACTGATTCCCAGCTGTTTCTCAGATCAGTGTTAATCAAAGATGTGCTTATCTTTTTGCCACGAAATTGTAGCCTGGCCACACTGCAGTGGCCACAACGAGACACCGCACTGAGCACCAGCGAGCCGCAAGCCTGACTTGGGAAGTTGGAATTCCAGGAGTTGAGAGTCCTACCTTCAAAACTGCTCTCTGCACCCGGCCGGGGTGGCTAAGCGGTTGAGCATCAACTTATGAATCAAGAGGTCACCGGTTGGATTGCCCAGTCAGGGCACATGCCCCGGTTGCAGGCTCGATGCCCAGTAGGGGGCGTGCAGGAGGCAGCCGATAGATGTTTCTATCTCTCTATCGGTCTCCCTTCCCCTCTCTCTAAAATAAATAAAAGCACGTAAAAAACAAAAACAAAATTGCCCTCCGGTGCTGCAGTGGAATTAGCCCAGAACATTGAGGCAGCAAAGCTAACGGTGAAAAGTGAAGGTTCCAGAGTTTGATACACCTGGACTTGAATTCCAGCTCTGCCACTTTCCATCTGTGACCTCGGCAAGTTACTTAGCCTTTTTGAGCTTTTGTTACCTCTTTTGTAAAATGACACACACTCTCTGAATACCAGTCTCTTCTCCAATGTCATGTCCTCAGAGGGGTCCTCCCAGACCACCCTGTCTAAATAAATGGCTTTCCCTGTCCCTCTCCTCCCCTTGTCTAACTTCACATTCCTCCTGGCATTTATTACTCTCAATATGCTGTGAGATTATTTGTTCAGTGCCCTCCATTAGAAGGGAAGCACCAAGAAAGCAAGGTCTTTGTCTCACTCACTTTAGAAAAGTTGGCAGCGTGTATTAAGAACTCAATAAATGTTTCCCGATTGCATCAATGGGAATAGTGATTGTAATTATCATCAAATTGCTATGAAGATTAAATAAGGCATAAAAATGTTTAGCATATTGCTTAACAAATTAGAAGCATGAGATGTATGATAGCTAGCAGTTCTAATAATACTAATATAAGCATTCAGCCCCCAGAGTCATTTTTTAAAAATCCAGTACTGAAAATGTGACTTTACGTTGTCTTGTTTTATGTCATGTAATGAGTAACCCAGCTTCTCCCAAGAAAAGACTGGAGGTAGCTAACAAAAATACGTAAAATTCGCTGTGCCAATATAACTTATACCGTTCTGGAATATTTTTACAGTTGCTGATAAAACTTTAATACGTTTTACTTACTTATTCATATATTTCACGGTAGACATCATTAAAAATCTCATTCTTCTCATCTACAACACTTAACGAGACTAGTGATCAAACTTCAGAGAAAAGCATACATTTGTCCCGAACCAAACTACACAAGTGGCCTGGCCTCACTCCACCGGCGCACGTGCCCTTGCTGAGGGTGCCCGTGCGTCATGCCCTGTCCTGCAGGCTTGGCATTCTGCCTGCAGAAAACGAGCCTTGTAAGATATAGTAGGTGTCTCCACTAGTGTTCCGAAATCAACTTTCCCATAGTGAAAGTATTTAATGTACTTAATGGCTTTCCAACATTGTATATTGCAAAACTCCCACCATAACGTTTCCTCTTTCTCCCCCCTTTCATTTCCTTTACAGTCTGTAGATTTTGTGTCCAGTGTGCCTGTGTGCTTAGTCCTGTAGGGTTTCACTCATCCCCTCGTTTCATTCCCCCTTCTTACTCTGCAGCGCCTCGGTCCATACTGGTCATCCTGATCTCTGCTTATTATTGCATGTGCCCTTCTTATAAGACTCCCAAACTCCTTACTCGTGACTTAGTTCCCTTTACACTTCTTACATTATTTGATTAAGCAAATATATGCTCAAAAATTCCTGTTTCCTTAATTAAATGAATAGAGTCTCAGATAGGAGCTTTCGATTTCATTGAGAAGTGCTCAGAAATGCATTTACTTTGAGTAAGCAATTTTGTGCCTGATATTAAATCCAAGATAGGCGGCACATTTAACACTATATGTTGTAGAAATTCTAAGCATAACTCGAAAAGATTAGCTCCACAAATCCTCAGAAACATGCATTATTTATGAATGGTCATAATCTGATGGACCTTTACTATCATAGTTTCTAAAATAACAGGCTTGCTTTTCATACGATCATCAGACACCAATTGAAGTGGTGAAAAGAAAATTTCATCCAGTGAACCTTGGGAAACACACTTTAGCATTAAATGCTCAAGAAAGATTCTAAAATAGAAAGAAAAAAAAAAAGAAACATGAGAAGAAATCACTGAAATGCGGACATGAGGAAAAGATAATCAGATAAAGCAAAGGGTAAAATTGTTCCTAAGAAATAGGTACCATATTTTTATACCTAATTGCTAAAGCTGAGCCTGAGCCACAGATCTGGTTGACATGGGCAAAGCGAAGAGGAAAACATGTTTGCTTATGAGACTCACAAATCGTCCGTTCACTTAGGAGAGTCACAGGTCGTCCTAGCAGTGAAATCCCAGAAAAATCTCCCTTGTGGGCCCTAACGAAGGGAAGGCTACGTGAGGAAGTGAGTTACTTCTTCAGCACACTCCTGTGTTAAAATACCACGGAGAATTAAACCGGAGTGCTTCTTACAGCATCCCCGGCAGCAGTAAATGTCATTACCTTGAAGCAGCTCTCAAAACATGGTCCATAAGGTGTCAAGACAACGGCACCCCAAGGTGCAGCTCTCAATTCAAAGATAACTTTAAATTTCTTTTTAAAGAATGGACTTAGTTGTTCATTCATTAAATATATATTGAGTATTTTATGGATTAGGTACTGTGCTGGGAATTAGGGAAGAAGCAGTGACAAGACTCACGTACAGTGGTACCTCGGCTTTCGAACGTCTCCGTTGGCGAACATTTTAGTTCACAAATGCTGTAAACCTGGATGGAAATGTTTCGGTTTTCGAACATACCTCGGAAGTCGAACGTGCCACGCGGCTTCTGCTGAGGGCAGGATCCTGAGGCCTAGCTGTGGGCTGTGGATCCCTCAGTTTTCTAACGTTTCTGAACTCAAAAGGTCTCCGGGAATGGATTGCATTCGAAAACCGAGGGACCATTGTAGTTCCTTCCTTCAGAATATAACATACTTGTTGGAAAGATACAGCAAACTACAAAACATTGAGATATATGCAAAATGAGATGACATCTAAACTCTGCACTTTCAGCTCCTTGACCCTCTCCTCTCCGGCTGCTTTTCCCTTCACTTTATTACGGCTAATCTGGTCTTATTATTACACTCTACCTTGGCATTATCACAATCAGCATCCCCTCCAAATCTGTTTCTCTAACCCACACCTCCTCCCCTATCTCCAGCCCACTAACATATTCTTTAACCTCACTGATGCCTCCGAACCACCAACCATGATCTCATTATCCGCCAGGAAGTTCCCTCTTCTTTTTCCTTCTTACTCATTTAGATCACGTCTATAATTACAATCACCTCTCTGACAATTTTACCTCCTTTACACCTCTCTCTTCTGTCACACTTGCCAGGATTCAAACCAAGCCTTGCTGAGTCCAACTTATCCACACTTGGATTCAAAAAATAGATACTGGCAGAAAAACACAAGCCCAAAATATTGCTGACCAGTTTCACTTTAAATTCATGATCAAAAGCTCAAACTGAAGAAAACACTCGACTCTCCTCTTACGTTTCCCTAGTAAGCTTTTCCAGTCTCAATGATTATTTTATACTTTTTTAGTCTTGCTCCTCAAACCTCCTTCAAATGTGAATTAAACATGGCATTTTAAATATTTTTTATGCTTTAAAAAAGTAGGAACCATCACTGCCAGAGGGGAGAGGGGTTGGGGAACTGGGTGAAAGAGGTGAAGGGATTGAGAGGTACAAATTGGAAGTTACAGAATAGTCATGGAGATGCAAAGTACAGCACAAGGAATATAGTCAGTAATATTGTCGTAACTATGTATGGTGCCAGGTGGGTACCGGAAACATGGGGGGGTACTTTGTCAAGTATGTGATTGTCTAACCACTATGCTGTACATCTGAAACTAATACAAAATAATAGTGAATGTAAATTGTAATTGAAAAATAAAACTAAAAATGAAAATGTTGTTCAAGTGAAAAAAAGTAGAAACCACCAGATAAGAATGTATATATCTTCCTCCCCACCAAATCTATGATACATCTATCGTCTCCATTTCCTCTTGTTTCAGGGGAGGAAGCAGAGCTCCCCCAACAAAGGCCCATCTATCCTCTGGGGCCCTGGACCCGATCCTCAGCCTCAGCACCTCCTCAAGGATTCCCTCTCTCGGCTGCATTTTCAGTCTCTTGCTTGTTACTGGATCATTTCCATCCATGCACGAACATGCTATAGAATTTTCCATGGTAAAAACAAACAAAAAATATCAAATCCCTCATCTAATATTCTCCTCCAGCTGCTAATTCAATTTATCTTTCACATATAGGAGAAAAAAAAAGCCCAAAAAGCGAAAAACCCACCTCTGCTCTTTCCTTCTCTCTGTTGACTAGAATTTTACTTCTGCACAAAGGAATCCAGCGAAACTTCTCTGTTAAGGTCGTCCATGATCCCTGTGCCGGCAAATACGATGGACTGTCTTGTATTTCACCTTAACCTGTCATCACTTCCTCCTCGGAAACCACCCATCTTCTACCCTGGCAATGCCACATTCCTCCAGTTGCCCTCCTTTTTCAGTGACCGTCTTCGTGAAATTCACTTGCTGACACCTCTCGTTCCACCAGGCTGCACCTCTGAGCTGTGTACTTGTATATTCAACTGACCACTTGACACATAGGCGTTGGAAGGACAGTGGGCTGTAGAGTGGCAAAGAGATGACAGCCTTGTCAAGAGGCTATTATAAAACTCAGGGCGACAGATGATGGTGGCAATGGATATAGAGAAGAGTGTCTTGACCCAACGGGTGTTTAGGAGAAAGAGCTATCTGGACTCAGTGATTAATAAATGTGGTAGGACATGGGAAAAGTAGGTGTCAACGATGACATCCAGGATGGTGTCATTCACTAAGACGGGGAACTTGGGAGGAAAATGGGCTGCATATAATACATCCTTTAGAACTTTTCCAGAAACCTGGTTTCTCCCAACTGAGCCTTTAAGAAGAATCAGGCAGCAAGCAGAGGGTCTGAGGTTTATTCCCCAGCAGAAAATCTGAGATGCAAGTATTGTTCTGACCACCTTTGACTTCCAGCAGTGCAGGGACCATGTGCATTTTGTTCAGAACATCTGAGCCTGGTTCAGTGTCCCAGGCACATAAAGACCTTTACTCCACAAAGTACAGTCAGCTGAGAGACTCTACCCGCGTGGCAGCTCAGTTCTTGTTTCTCATAGTGACTTCTCCTAAAAGGAAGCCAAGAATGCTAAGGGGATGCTGAATGGATACTAAATGTTGCAGCTAAATTCATTTAGAAGAGAATTCAAGGCTGCTGGTCCCTTGGGGTTCTCCAGTGGCCACACCTTTCAGTGACATGAGTCCCCACATAGGACAGATTGATGGCTGCACAGTCACAGTCACAAGGTAAGCACAGAAGGCACAGAAAAAGAGGCTACCCTTTGAGAGTGAACCTGTCGTTACCTCTGTATCTAGGAGGAAGTCCGCAAATCTCTGGATTAGAAGGACACTCCAGAGCCAGGAAGTAAGCACCTGAGTAAAAGAAGGGCAGAAAAGACAGGGGCTGAAATTAAAATATTCTAACTAGAGTAAAGCCATTCCTGCCATCACGGCCACTGTGCTGTCCTATCTACACAGCCTCCCAACTTACCTGGGGCAGAGTTGGCTGAGGAGGAGACGAAGACACGGCCAGCCCAGTTGGTCATGGACTACAATGTGCAGAAAGGACAGCGTTCTTCCATCAAAAGAGCAACCACCACCAGGGGTTGCCCAGTGCTCTAGAGTTTACAAAGCTCTCTAACAAAGATCTAATGGGAATAATGTTTTATAAATGCTTTCCAACTCTTTTTCCTTTTAATTTCCTCTTGCCCTGTGGCTACCCACTCATGGAATCAATGGCATTCATTGCTTCAAAAAGGGGGGGGGGGGTTAGACACAGCTTAGAACAAAGGAGCCATTTCTCAACTTTGAGTTTTAAATTCAATTTTTTTTCTATCCATGACAACAGTTTCAAGACCAAGATTTGTTGAAGGAAAGAAGTGTTTTCTAAATTCTAAAACTCACTGTTTACATATCAGAATAGGCTGGAGTTCTTAGCATAGAATTTTACCAAACAACCAAGCAGGCTAGAGCTTCTCACAGGTAAAGCACTTTAAAGCTGTTTCAGACATGGAGTTTGGAGTGTATGATATTCACTGGAGCTCAGCACCTGTGAGAGGGAAGGGAGGAGGCAGAGTTGGGAGGTGGAAGAACTTGAACTTTAAGGCAGCTCCAATGAACCCTCGGCCAGCAGGAAGCTCCAAACTGAGCATTGCCAGTCACAGTTGTCTGCATCAGGCTGAAATGGCTGGGCTTCTCTGTCCCTGCCTTGCTTGGATGTGGGCTGGGGGTGATGTGATACCAGTTGAGGTATCTCTCTGCAACTCAGGCAGTCCCTGACAGCACACCCCCAGTGCTGGGACAACAAGTCCTTCCTCAAGAAGAACCCGGAAGGCACACGTGCATGTCTATTGCAGTAACCTATCAATTGGGGGGAGAACTGGAAAAAGAGGGAGAGAAGGGCAAAAGGTGAGATATGTGTGTCCTTGGGTTCTAGAAAATAGTAATATAGTTCTAGTTCTTTGGGAATATCTAGCTAAAAACAGAACAGACTGAGTACCCAGAGGTCTGGAAAGCAACGACCCCTTTCACAGAGATGTGCAGACCATGACTGCAGGAGATTGATTTACAAAGAATGACCATTGTCTCAGTCCCAGCAACAGTCATGGACTGGATGGGATGGTACACAAGTTACTCGTATTGCAATAGTCCATCTTTCTGGTCAACTTCCCTACTTCTCCAGCACACCCCCCTCCCCCCCACACACACACAAAACAGAGCTATGACAACCTCACCTCTGTTTTGCAAGGAGGGACTTCAAAGCGCATGAAGTAATGTGAATGACCTATGCCAGCACAGAGAGAATTACAAAACACTTACTGGCTGTCTCTCTTCAGGGCCACATTCTCCTATATTCTGTCCTTAAGAGCTCTAGGGCACTTGAGTTCCAAACCTCGGGGAGAAATTCTAGGGCCAGCAAATTCTGAAGAATCCCTGACGAGTGCCTCTGTCCCTATTATTCAGAGTGAAGGAGGCATCAATCTCTCCACGTAGGTTTGGCAGCCTTCACAGGGCAGACTAAGGAAAAATGATGATGCTAACTCAGACCCTGAGGGGGTTTATTATATTAAAGTAAAGACAATAAATCTCCCCACTCTGGCATGTTTGAGTCCGGGCCCCTCCACTTCTTGTCTCACTCGCCATCCCCTCAGAGCACCTCCATGAAATAGAGCCAGAGGAGAAAATGACAAAGCCAGACCGAGGCGGGCCTTTGTCCAGGTCACTCAGTAAACCTCCAAGTACTGGAACACTCAGGGAAGACTTTTCTTTAAATTCTTAGAACAAAGACAGAGTGAAGCTAGCACAAATGAAGTGGGAGCACCAATATCAAAAAGCAGTCTGAAAGTTAAATTCCATTTTTTGTAGATATAGCCAATAAAAATCTCTGTTCCGCCCCCTCCCCACAGCTGATGGCCTGTCCAATACATTCATTTTCATTGAGAGCTAAGCCTCTGCCAAGTTCTGGTAACATAAAATGTGATCCTAGGGAGTTACAGTGCAGAGGGAAAAAGAATGAATATTTATGTCCTAGATCTGGAATCACACAGCCTAAAAAGCATGAACTGTTAGCCCCATGGACTGAATTCCAGACAACAGTATGGTGATTGCCAGAGAGAAGGAGAGGAGGGGGGAGGTAGAAGATGATAAAGGGGGATAAATGGTGATGGGAGGAGACTTGACTTGGGGTGGTGAACACACAATACAACACACAGATGATGTATTATAGAATTGTGTACCTGAAACCTATATAATTTTATTAACTAGTGTCACTCCAGTAGAGTCAATCAATAAATAAGATAAAATGAAGGAGGGGAGATTTAACTCAGGTTTAGCTAATTCTAAAATAATTTCCTCTCTAAACTATTTTTATTTTAAATAGCATTTCATGTGCAAGTTGGATTCCCCTTCAGTATTCAGAAAATTGGAATATGCCCTCTAGTAAAAGAAAAAAAAATACAAATTTTGAGAAGACCATGAAGGCCTTCTGGGAATTGAAAATATTTTAAATAATTTTCATTGAGTGGGGCCCACACAGCAGTGAATGAGACCAATCTGAACTGGATTGAAGATGGAAAGTTTTCAGTCATACTCTAAACCAGCGCTCACCCTGATTTTCGCTGGTGAACTCACTGAGGGTGAGGGCGAGGGAAAGCTGGCAGGCAGCTTATGAATATATGAACCGCTGAGTGGAATGCTGATCAGCTCACAGGCATGGCTGAGGCTCAAGCTAGCAACTCCTCTGATGGCTGGACAAAATATGAAGGAGTTCAGTAGCCTGAAACGGAACCTCTGAGTCGTGATTAGTACCAGGCCACTCTCCTGTGCAGGCAGCCTGAGGGAGGGCCACTCATGGGACAGCAGCAATCCAACACTCACTCCATCCCAGCCTTCCCAGGCAGTGCTTAACATGAATCAATCAATCCCTCACCTTACCAAGTGTGACCTACGGGACTCGATTCTGCATATTTAATTTGCAAAAGGCAGTGGCAAAATATGTGCACTTTTCTGCATGTTTATTATATAGTGTTTATATATGCATATATTATGACAGTGGCAAAATATGTGCACTTTTCTGCATGTTTATTACATAGTGTTTACATACATATGTATATATATATATATATATAATATATTATATAATAAAAGGTTAAAAAATAAAAAGGTAGCATGGACAAGCTGGAGTCAGAGCACGGGAACAGCCATAGCTGCCTGCTGCCTTTTCCTCCTCTGTCTTCACAGTAACAGGGACAGCCTATGCAAACTTTCATCTCAGTGTTGGGTTGCAGATAATACAAGGCTGAGAGTGGCCAGCATCCATCCATAGGTCTCATCCCATGAAGGAGAGTCAAAATCTCTTTTCAAATGACAGCTTTCACAGGGCTTCCAGTAGGCTCCCCCATGTTCTCTCCAACAGGAAGTTGGAAATCCAGCTGTGTTTGGAGCATCAGCAGGTGAAGTCCGAGAGCTAATTGGGCCACTCAGTAAGGGGACACTTCAGACAAATGCTTAGGCAATGGAGCAGATGGAACAAAAGGGTCAATTTACAAAGACCCTGTGTATTCCTTTGCAGTCCCGTGGATATGGTCAAGGAAGAGCCATTGCGGAACTTCTTATTTATTTGTTCAGCAACATTTATTAGATTCCATCATGTGCCCGACCATCCCTGTGTTGAACGCTGGAAGTGCAGTGAGAAGTTAGACATGGTTTTACCCTCACAAAACTTACATTAGGAGGTGTTGGCTCAGCTTAGCAGGTAAGGATGCTCTTGCACTTTAGCATTACACAGACCTTTGTCCACAACCTGGCTCTGCTACCTAGTTGAGAACTATCTAACCTTAGATCTTAGGCAACTGTTCAATCTATCATCTATAAAGCACGGATAGCAACATTCATCCCAGTAGTTCTCGACCTTCCTAGAATCACCTGGGAAACTCTTTAAATATGCATGCCTGAGGCTCCCCCATAGATTTTGATTCAGCTGGTCTGAGTAAGTGCCAAATCATCAGTAGTTTTAAAAGCCACCAGGTTCTTCTCTTGAGCAGCCAGTGAGAACTACTCCTCTATCCTCGAGGGTTGATGGGATAATTTCACTGAATGATGCACATGAAGACCTCCATTCAGTAAATTCATAACTGTTAGCTTTGATTCCCAAGTATAACAGGTATGCTTCGCAGAGATCCAGGTATCTTGGAGAAGACTGTTCACCTAAAGTTGGTCAGTGAGCAAGGAAGAGCTGAAGATAATTCTGATGGTGTTGTTGTTTAAAAAAACAAGACTACAAATCTATAACTTAGCCACAGCTCAATAACCACCGCGGCGCTCACTTTAATGGGTTAGTTTACTTGGCCATTTCAAGAGACGGCTTGTTTTGTAACTTCTCTGTTTTAATTTCCATTTTGAGTACAAGCCACCACTCAGAGTTCAATAATGTCAAATATGGTGCTAGTAAGGAGAATTAAGACCATATCTTAGAGTCATATCTAGCCCAGCCCTAGCATTTTACAAATGAGAACAAGGAAACCCTAAGAAGTGAAGTGGTTTTCCCAAACTGGGAAAGGTTCAGTTTTGTTTTGTTTGCTCGGCATGAACCTATCTAACAATTTAGCTGTATGCAGCTTTACATAATAGATGAGTTTCCCACTGGTTATATGTAAATAAGATCTTTGTGAAGCACTTTTCCAATGTACTGAAAGAACTTTCTGGTTACTCTTAAAACTATGAATCCCTTTGGTTGAAAGCAAAATGGTCTTTCAAGACAGAGACAGAAGTGGCATGGTTTTTCAGTCTTTCCAAATATCCACATAGAAACAGAGAAAGCAACTAGAGAGCAAATCTGAAGACCCACGGGCAGCATTTTAAATAAAATTGTGTCGAGCTACCTCCAAGAACCCCAAATACAAATAAGTGGGGACAAACCACCCTTATAATATCAGACATGCATGGTATCAGCTTCTATGTGGAAGGAACAGAAAATCTGAGAACATTAGTTGAAACTAAAAAAGGTTTGGCTCAGCCCAGCCAGCATGGCTCACAGTTGAGCATAGGCCTAGAATCCAGGAGATCCTGGTTCGATTCCAGGTCAGGGCATGCACCCGGGTTTCGGGCTTGATCCCCAGCAGGGGGCGTGCAGGAGGCAACCGATCAATGACTCATCACTGATGTTTCTATCTCTCTCTCCCTCTCCCTTCCTCTCTCTGAAATCAATAAAAATATATTTTAAAAAAAGGTTTGGCTCAGTCCAGCAGAGGGTGAGTACCAAGGGTCACAGGAAGGACTGACGTATATAAACTCTAAAAGCTGATCAACTAGGGCTCCCTTCCGGGTCAGGGCTGATGCGTAGTGATTTGAAACTTCTAGAAATGGAATAATGCTAAGCAGGATAGGGACATCAGAGAAAAAAAAGGAGAGAGAAATTCCCAATAAAAGTAAGAGTAGAGGGCAGACCCAGTAAATCTCCCTACAAGGAAACAACAGAAGAGGGATCTCTGTGAATTGAGAAAAGCTCTACTAAACAACACCTTCTTCTAAAAGTTCAGGAAAAAATGATTTCACATGGAAGTGAGGCCAAATCCTCCACAAGGTTATAAAGATAAAAGAGACAAAGGGGCAGAAGAGCATCCCTTCAGATAGTGGAAGCAACTCAATAGCAATGAGCATCCCTGGGAACCTAGATTCTTTGATCATAATCTTGATACATTTTCCAACTAAAAAAATAAAGAGACGTTTTGGATAAATGGCTGGTTTTGTGTATAAGATGAGCCCTGAACATCTTTTTATATGGGGTAGTGAGAAAGCTACAAAACCTATTAAGATCATGTCAAAGGCCCTCAGAAGACAACCTGAAGAAGCTCCCACCAGCTAAAGATGAGGCAATTTGAGCTTCAAAAAAGATCATTGCTGCCCAGGCTGGGTAGGAGTTGGCTGGAGCGTCGTCCTGTACACCTAAAATATTGCAGGTTCAATTCCCTGTCAGGGCACATACCCAGGTTGCAGGTTCAATCCCCAGTCCAAGTGTGGGGGGAGGCAACCAGTCAATGTTTCTCTCTCACACTGATGTCTCTCTCTCTTCTTCTCTCTCTAAAATCGATAAACATATCCTCTGGTGAAGATAAAAAAAGATAATTGCAATTGGAACCCATCAGATATATTTAAATACATTAATTTATAATGATTTTTAAGCTCTAACTGATTATATTTGGAAAAGAAAAAAAAACCAATAATCTTGAGGAATGATAAAGGGAAAGAATCAAGCATGTATGTTTTCGTTTCTATATAAATTGGGTATCCCTGGTACTGAAAGAGTAAATGATAGAAATGTCATTGCAAAATATTCCCAGTAACAAATGAAAGAGAAATTATAGAATTAGAATGCCACCCTCTGGCAACCTCTAAAGAATGAATGGGTTAAGGTAATGAGCATGAAAGGCTGCTAACGTCACAAGAAGAGAGACAAGGAGACACTGTGTGCTTCTGAGGGAAGATCACACCACCGCCTAGGCCAAGGGACAGAACTGAATCTGGTCAAGCCTCTGCATCCAGCTGCCCATTAACAAACATACAGGAAACAGAAGAACATATCGAGCTGTGCGATAGGACATGATCAGCAAAATCTGAGAAACTCCGCAGGTCGAATGTCCTGGGGTTGTCCAACAGGTAAATTATAAAGAAAAGAAGAGGGAGGTGGGGAAATCTATATACTAAAAAAGGCTTAAAGGACTTCTTTTAAAAAGGCTAAGCCATATTATCCTAAGGACACACCCAATTAGGGATGGGTGACAAACTATTAAAAATGCACACATGGCCCTGGCCGTGTTGTTCAGTGGTTAGAGCACAAGCCTGTGCCCTGGAGGGTCTCGGGTTCTATCCCCAGCCCCAGTCAGAGCCGGAGGTAACCAATCGATGTGTCTCTCTCACACCAATATTTCTCTCTCTCCCTCCCCTAACCTCTCTCCCTTCCACTCTCTCTAAAAATCAATGGAAAAATATATCCTCAAGTGAGGATTAGCAATAAAAAAAATACACACATGAAAGTGATGACTATACAAGTCAAGAGTCTGGTTATTTTCAGAGAAGAGGAGGAGCTGAGATTGAGGCACATGGATGGATTTCCAGGGTGGCTGGCAAAGTTCTATTTCTTAACCTTGGGGTGTTTATCATATAAAAAACAACAATGATAATATAACAGTAAATTACAGTTATTTTGTTTGGTTTTATCTGTGTTTTATTTTACAACAAGAAACTTTTAAAGATCCTTTTGCAAAATGAAGAATAAACTTACACAGCAACCCTCATTAGCCTCCTAAATTCTCTTTTCTTGGTAAATCCTTATTTTATTATATAGTTTTTCAAAGCAAGTACATGTTTGTTCTCAGAGTGTATTTTTAAGAATCTCTACAATGTAATCAATCAACAAATGTTTATAAAGGACCTGCTACCTGCGAGACATTGCTGCCCTGTTGTAATTGGCTTGTCTCTTCAGACACTTCCTGTTCCCTGGATTAACACCATCAATGGAAGTAGTCAGATGGGTTTGAGTTTTTGTGCTATTTTGTTTGTTTATAATGTTTAGTTTTACTAGTCGGTTGAACTGCATTTTGGAGAAGACTCAGGAACACTCCCACTCAGCACAGGAGTAAATGGCCTCCAGCCTGCCTCAGCCACTGCTGGCAGCGAGGCCACAGTCTAGGGGCCCAGGGCGTCCCCCTGCGGCTGTGGGCGGCGGGAGCTCTGCTCGCTGAGAATCTGCTGTTCCTGGGCTACACTTGGGTGACTCACCATCCCGGCCTCGACACCACACCACGCATCTGCATAGCAAGTTCCTCGAAATGACAGTTTCAGAGAGGTTTATAGTGGGTACCAATTCCCAGCAAAACTAAAGGCTGTTTAAGAATTTTTACCAACCCAAGATCACAAATATCCAGAAGCAACTCTTTTCCAGAAAAACCCAGTTTCTAAATCTAAAAGTTAGCAAACATATGCTTTTTCTGCAAAGCCAAGGAACTGTGAGAGCTGTAAAGCTATAAAATTTCTTTAAGGCCAAGAAGCTTTTATCTCAACCAAGAGTAATAATAATAATAATAACAATAATAATAATAATAATAATATAATAGTATAGTATAGACCAATGATAGATAACACTGAGCATGTGGAAGAGGCTGTTCTCAGCAGATTGCGCTCATTCGTTTATGCCATCCTCACCACAACCCAAACAGAGGTGGTACTATAACATTCCCATTTTACAGATGGTGGAACCGAGGAGCACAGAGGTTAAATAACCTGCCCAAAGTCACATAGCCAGAAAGTAGCGATGCAAGGACTCAAACCAAGTGGCCTGACTGCAGAGCCTGTGACATTAGCTACCTGTTACTATACTGCCACAAGTTCTTAACACCTTGGCAAGCCCGGGAAATGTTAGAACGGGGAAGACAGTGGTGCATATCTGAGCATTCCCTGCCTTATTGAATTTGCATTTTAGATAACAGCTTCTGGCAGAAAGCACAGCTAATCAATGATCAAATAGCATGCACTCTGTCTCCTTAATAGTTCTTGAAGCTGCCGATTGTCTCCATCCCCAATTGCCACTGCTTTGGTTCAAGCCACCACTATTCCTCCACTGGATAGTTGCAGTAGCTCCTAAGTCACCTTCCGGCTTCTGGCCCTAATTGGAGATATGGATGAATGGCAAAAACAGAAGTGTAAAAGGTGCCAAGTTAGCCAAAGAATACACATATCCCAGTCCCCACAATTTCTAGAAGCAAGAGTCGCAGAGAAGTGGAAGCAGTTGCAGAAGCTCAGATCCTTACAAATCTAGAGAAAGACAAAAGCAGAGCCAGTATGAAGACATTAAAAAGACGACCCCCTAAAGCGCAAGCCTCCAGGCTCTGCCTGCAGGGACTGTGGGCCCAGAGCAGCTGTCGACAAGGGGTGTCTGCTCTCCTCCCTGCCTCCTCCAGCCTCCCTGGAGCTTGGGGCTCCCGACCAGAGAAGCTTGGCTGGCTCCAGTCACCCTCCCTCCTGCAGTGGCCTTGCTGAAATGCGCCCTGGGCAGGGCAATGGGCAGGAAGGAGACTCCTCACATGATCCAGCTTAACCCTCCTTTCCTCTCTTCCTCAAGCTGCAGGCTGCAGTAAGAGCGCGGCAGAAAATGCAGACAAAAGGGGGACCCCGGTGGACGAGAAGGGCCCTGCTCCTGGGCATCCTCTGGGCTACCGCACGTCTGCCACCCCCAGGCGCCTCCCTGCCCCAGCGTCTCCCAAGGGCCACAGGTAGGTGGACACTGGGGTCGGCTCCCCCTGCTGCTGCTGCCTAGAGATGAAGGGACAGAGAGGGAAATCCTCACTTGACTCCCTTTTGCTTGTGCTTCCTCCTGTGCTTGCTCTGATTTTCTGCATTTGGAAGAGTATGAAACACTTTCGATCCTTCAAATAAGTTCTCAGAGAGAGCGCCGAAATAATTCCCAGACATCATGAAGCAGGAGAGCCTCCAGTTTTTATTGTTGGAGACTTTGTAAAAAAATAAACAAAAATCTCCTTTCATCCTAGGAACTCACCCTGCCGAGAGCGGATGACTCTTTGCAGGCCTTTGGACAACTTGGGCTCTGCCATGGGAAATGAAATTGTACAGATATTAGAAATCTTTATAATCAGAGGTACAATCTGTCCTCGAGGGGGAAAAGGGGTTCAGAATTCCCTTGTAGGGATGAAGCAGGCAAGGAAGAGTGGTCTCGTGATTTCCTTTTTAATTCTTCCGCTCTCGTCCGCTTACTTCAGTAAAGCATCTCTTTCGGGTCCCAGAGACTGATTTTTTTTTTTTTTAGAGGATCTACAACTACATCGTATTCAAAAGCTTTATACATTTTCACCCGGGTTCTTAAGATTCCACCCAGAAACCCCACCCTTTACAGTTTTCTTAAGCAATCCCCCCTTGTGGGCTTGGAATGTGCGACTCCGACATCCTTCAAACGCTCCCCCTTCCCTCCCCAGGAAACAGCACCCAGTGTGTCACTTCCCCATCGTCGGAGTTTCCTGAAGGGTTTTTCACCCAACAGGAGCGCGCGGATGGAGGCCTGGTCATCTACTTCCTAATTATAGTGTACATGTTCATGGCCCTGTCTGTCGTCTGTGACCAGTACTTCCTGCCCTCCCTGGAAATCATCAGTGAATGTAAGTGGCTGGGGATCTCCCCCGTGACCTTCCAGAATAGTCGCTCCACACACATACCCCGCTGCCTTTGAAACAGCTCGGCAACAATTCCGACCCTCTCCACCGGTTGCAGAATTTTGCTATTAGAAATTAAGCTCCATTACTGGTTTCTGAAAATAAGATGTACCCGTTTAAGTCCATTGGTTATTTATATCCCTTGGGTCACGGACATCACCCAGACCTTCCACTGGTGCCCTGGGCCCTAAAAGCAAGATGTCAGTGATGTTTTATGCCACATAAGCAAAAATGGCAGCGTCTCCAGTCTCTGTCTCCTACTTGGTTCGTTTAATTAGTTGAGCATGGTCACTTCAGAGAAAGTCAGCGTTGGTAGGGTTAGGTCACCTACTGGACAGAAACAGCATCCCCACCCCACCAAACAGCTAGCATTTGGTCACCGAGGGGGAGAGCAGGAACATAAACTCTCCTTTACCCCACCCCCCTTGTGTTTTTTCTGTCTGTTCACTACAGTATAACAGTATCCTTAGGACCTAAAACACCACCTGGCAACAGCGGGGACACTCAACACATATTTGTTTAACAACAACAACAAATTATAGAATAGGTCAGCGTAAGTTTATTATAATTATTATTTAACTTAAGTAGATGTAAATGCACACATTTTTACACTGATGTTTTACATTTATATTTTTTTTAATAGAGATTAAGTTACTTAACAAAGTGTTTGTACTTGGATTGATGAAGTACAAGAAAAATAGAGGAAAAAAGTAAAATCATCTACATTTCCATCACCCAGAGAGCTTCACAGTTACCACTTGGTGTATTTCCTTTCAGTCTTTTGGATTTTGTTATAGATACAGTTTAAGGTCTTTTCCTTTTTGTCATATAATATCGTATTGTGTACATTTCCCCATATTATTAAATGCTCTTCAGAAGCATGATTTTTAGTAGTAGCATGATACTTAAGGATTATGTAAATGATTTGAGCACCTAAGACTATTTTTTATACATAGTAGGCACCATGTAGAAACTTACAGTTTTTAAAATTACTAATTCATGAGACATTTGAATTTTTTGGGAAGGGGGGAGTTTGTTGTTGTTCTAAACAATGCCATGCCCCTACTTATATAAAACCTTTGCAAACTTCTCTGACCATTTCCTGATAAAGGTGCAGAGCTATGTGTGTTTTAAGCTTCATCTTACACATTGCCAAGAGCATTTCACAAAGTGTGTGGGCCTAAACCTCCAGAATGTGTGGTAGCTTCAGTTCCACAAAACCATGAACAATATCACTTTAAATGTCTTTGTTAATTGCTTTAAAAGTTGAACTTCATTTTATAAAATTTGTATTTATCTTTTATCTTATTTGTGAGGTTAACATTTTATAAATTTATTGAAATTCATTTTTTCTTTTGTGTCTTATTGCCCATGTTCTAATGGGGGGAGGGAACTTGTCTTTTTCTTATTGATTTCTAAGACTTTTTCTTTAAATATTAGGATATTAACCCTTTTTCTAATACAATTTTTATATATCATATGCTTTTTCATGGTTTGATGTTTGCTTTTTATTTTGTGTGTTTATCACATTACAATTTTATATATTTTAAGTAAATTTATAAATAGTTTAGGATTCTCCTCTTGGTTTTATACTGAGACTGTTTTATCCCTAGGTTAGGACATTTTATTTTATTTATAGTTTTTTTATATTTACTTATTTATTCCCCTAAGAATTTGTTTTGCTATAGGATACAATGCTATTTTTTCAAAAGTTGATCAGTTTTCATATACTAAATTCTTATATATATGGATCTGCTTCTATACTCTCAACTCTGTTGCAGAAATAATCTACTTGTTCATCCTGCGGGAAGAATCGTACTTCTAAATAGAATACCTAAATAAATAATGTTAATTATATAAGCCTAAGAAACTTACAATTTAAGTTACTATATCCCACCTAGAATCTTTATCTTTCTGGAAAGTAAAATAATCACTTTTTAAAAAAATTATGCTTTCACATTTCCAACCAATGACTTGACTGAAAGAACAAATCCATAAAAAATTGTCTTCAGAGTGGTAAATAAATAACTTTCCTCACCCTGCAGAAAGACACTACTGCCTTAAAGCTTGGATTGCTACTTCAAAAAATCTTCATTAAGTGATTTCATAGAATATCCCTAACAATCGCGTCCACCAGGCCACTTGTGGAATTCCTTAGAAACATCAACAACAACATGCCCTTCTCAAGTGCATGCTCTTTGCTCTGCAGTGGACTCCAGTAGCTGTTACAGAGGCGTGGCTGATGGATGCCGGCCACTGCCCAACCTTCCCCAGCAGCTAAGAGCTCACCCTGGTCTTGAGGACTAAAAATACTGGCAAGAAAATACCATAGAGATGGTGCTAGCTCCATTCATTTTTAAAAGTCTATAAATTAACGCTGTCATTTCTCTTTGCAAGGTCTAGCATGGTCTCATCCACATTAGAACATCAGCAATAAAAACAATCTCCCTGGAGGTTGTTTACACCCACGCAAAGGTCTGCAGTGTGTTGGTGACATTCTCCCACAGTTCTTTGATGAGCACTGAGTTACAGTAGTTCCCCCATCCTGTCAGCCAATAAATACTACCTTCCAAACAGTTCACTGGGGCATTCCACACAGTACCGGAGTGTGATGTAGTTAGTTAGTTAGTTAGTTAGTTAGTTACTTAGTTAGTTAGTTAGTTAGTTAGTTAGTTGTTCTAAAGACAAAGCATGGTTCTAAATTAAATATACATGGTTTTATTTAGTCTTCACAAAAACCCTACAAAGTAGGGACTATTTGATTGGTTTCACTGAAGAGAACACTGAGGCTGAGAAGGCTGCAGTCAGTACCAGGCAAAGCCCTGGTCTCTGTCGTGCCAAAAGCCAAGAAAGTTCTCGATCGCTGTCTGATACAATTTTACACTTCCTTGTTCGGGATTAGCTGCCGTAACACGGTTGTTTCGGAAGAACTATTCCATATGAACAATGAAAAGATGGTTCCCTCCCAAGGGCACTGGAAATTTTGACGCGCCAAAAGCCTCATCAAATACCCACTGCAACGATGGAGAGGTATACTATCAAATAAGGAGAATCCACTTCAAAAGTCAGCTAAGGCTTTTGGCATCCTATTGGGGGTTGTAAACTAATGTTATAAACATTTACCCACAATAAGTGAACTGTGAGGCCTGCACCTTTTGTCTAGGATGTACCTGAGATCGTACTGTGGGATCAATCAGCAATGACTGTCTGCGGGGTACATGTTCTGAGTCCCCACCTAGAATATGACGGTAGGACTGGCAGGCCCCTGGCCCACCCCGGCCCCATCACCCCGCTACCCCTTCCTCAAGTCACCAGCAGTGATTCATTTGGCTGGCAGAAGGGGCATTAGCAAGGTGAAGACTTGAAGAGGCTCAGGAATGGACTCTGTGCAGGGGACAAAGGAGGTGGAGGGCAGAGTCTCTTGCTGACCCCCTGGCCGGGCCCCAGCTCAGGCAGCAAGTGCTGTCTGTCAGTAGCTATGTATGTTGGTCTGGCAATTTCCCCTAGAGCTGCCACGCCTGAGGCTTCCAGCAGGGATGTCTCCCTCCTCTTTGCTCTACTCGTAATCATAAATGTCACACAACCCCTCCTCCCCAATTCAACACTGGAAAAGCAAGCACGTACCCCTACTAGACAACCTGAGACAGTGTGCTCTCTCTTAACTGTGTAGAACCAGCATCAGAAAATGCTATTGCTATACCCCCTTCTTCTAAATGTCCTTTTTCCCATTTAGGTTCTATAGGAAAAGAGGCTAATGATGATTCTTAGACCACAGAGGGCTGAAGTGAAATTAATCCACATTATTAGGTGGGGAAATGGGTTCTGGGGTTCAGGGTAAGGGGTTAAAAGATGTCGTCAGAGGGGGAATATTATCTGAGACAAGTTAGAGCTAAGGAAAATGGGGTAAAGAAAAAACTGTGGGGAGCTCCCTCGTTACCATCAGTTGTGTTGCTCTAGGGGTGGGGAACCTTTTTTTCTGCCAAGGGCCATTTGGATATTTATAACATCATTCGTGGGCCATACAAAACTATTCAACTTAAAAATTATCTATGAAAAAAGGTCCTAGATATATTGAATTTCAAGTCCCGCCTGTGGTTGCCTTGGCAGGGCCAGGCCAAATGATTTTGTGGGTCATACACTGCCTGCAGGCCAGGCGTTCCCCACCCCTGCAGACAGTGCTTGGGTGGATACTCTTAGGAGTGTGTGTGTGTGTGTGTGTGTGTGTGTGTGTGTGTGTGTGTGTGTGTGTGAAAGAGAGACAGACAGAGACAAAGAGACGGCATCAGAGAGGATTCCAAATGACAAGGAGGAAGCGAGGGAAGCCTCTGTGGTCCCTGGTCGCTCACGTCAGCCTGGCTTAGGAAACCGCCTAAGTTCCCTCGCTGGGCCTGTGAAGTCAGTCACGACCCTGCGCTCCTGGCGGTGCCGCTTGCCTGGGGCTGTGCCCGCTCTGCTCTACATCTCCGTGACATGCTTGCTGAGTGGTCTAGGACCACGCTGAGCATCCGTGGGGGTGCTGGGGGGTGCTGTTCTATGCTATAGTGCCATCAGTGAGATGGTTCAGTGTCCCCCATGGAGCCTGGCAGCCCCCCGCACTGGCTCTGACTTGGGCAGAGCGCCCCGAGTCCCCTGCCCGCCGCCGCCGGCCGCGCAGCCGGGGACCCGAGCTCTCGGTTCAGAGCTGTGCGCCAGGCAGCCAGGAAACACGGCCGCAGCACGCGGCAAACTCGCCGCCTGTTCACTGCCACGTGAGAACAGGCCCCCAGGATTGGAACCCTGCGCTGGGGGAAGGTGCAAGGGGGAAAGCGGTGACCAGAGCCAACGTCGAGCTGCTTGGGCATATACCCTCTCCAGGGTGCATCTGCTGGGGCCTGGAGGCCAAGCTGAAGGCAAATGAAAGCAAACACGACTTCACAAGGTCGCAAGTCAGTTGGTGAAATCAATTCTTTTATTTCGTCTAATATCCCATTTGGCAACTTTAAACAATACCTTAAACATCTCTAGAATATTGTTTAGAGTTCCTTTTATTTCTTTTACACTAAAATCCATACCATTGTATTCCAAAACCTTTAGCAATCTTTTACTGTTTAAAGGATATTTTAAAGTATGTGTAATTTAAATATAAATTAAGTTAAAAATATAAACTACATTATCTTATAGCCCAGATAGGACTATTATCTCTCAGTTCATTTTTAGAAACACAAAAGTTCAGTGTAAAGTCAAAGCAAATCCTTTTTACATATTTTTTTATATGTAAAGGGGATCTCCTAGAATTACTTAACCACAGTTCAGAGCCGCTTTTGTGTTTTCAACCTTTTTTCCAAGCGATCTACATAGAAAACTGAGACCCCCTCCTTACGACTGGTCACTTGATATCATAGCCCGAAGTTCACAATGAGCCAGCTTATAAAACTTTTCATTTTAAACGTCACACTAATATACTATTCAATTAGAAATTCTAATCCCTCCACCACGTTGATCCTTTGAGGCGTAACACGTCCTACGTGAAAACGATCTTAGTAAGAGATGGAGAAACATCATTAAATAAAATATTTACTTTTTTATTAAAAAAGTTATTTTTATTCACTCTGCTTTGAGCTCATATTTGCCCGTGTTCTACCTTGTGTTTCAGAAATAGACAGTAAGAAAGGAGCGCACATTTTAATTCCAGGTAGATCTGGTCCTAAATTGATGAAACTGAAAGGGAGTCAGGGGATTCTGAGTATGGCACTTGCATAGTCTATAGTTTCAGCGTTTGATTCTCTTAATCCTCATGAAGTTTACAGAGGCAAAGTTTTCCCAAAGAACAAAGAACCTAAGAACAGTGCTTCTTCCCTGCCACGTGGGCAGGGCACTCATCCTCCTTTTAAGAGCATTTTCAGCCTTTCTGGTTTTCTTTTCTCTCGGATCTAAACTGTGGTCCCCTTGGATTGCAGCTAAATCTACCCAAGGTGTGTGGATCTAAATAAGTGCCAAGTCATTTGGATGTTACCAAGATGCTATTGCAGGAATAGGCAATGATAATTGTAATAATAATAATGTCATTGTTATTATTGATCTCTTTACTTTTACTTTACCTACATGAATGACTGCAAGAGCAGCTTTTTAAAGTAAAAATGATCTAGGTGCCCAATCCCATCTCTGCAATTACCATGGGACCGTGGGCAGATGATGAAGCCATAACTCAGGTAATTGTGAGGTTTGGTGATAAAATGCCTTGCACGTGCTTTATATGATAGGCTTAGGGCAGTGGGCCTTCATTGTAATATTATAGCTGTTAGATTGGGGTGAGGAGAGTCTTTTTTCAGTGGAATCAAGAGTTTAAAACCATTGTACAGGGTTCCAGAATTCATTCCATCATAGAGTAGACAAAACATAAGATGGCAACTATAAAGTACTCAAAATGTTTTTATTTATGGTCAAGAACCTCAGAGCATGTACATGCAGTTGGGCACTGAGAGGCAAGCATTCAATCCAATGATGATAATTTTACTCAAAATGTTTCTAGAAAAATACTTGAAATTGATGTCAGAATGAGTTTTGCAAACCATAAAAGGCTTTGGTTTGCTGTTACACTTCATTTTGGACCCTAAAGGGTATTACTCAGTATGATTACCCCCTCAAGTCACTAGAGTTGGGTCTGAATGACTTTTGATTGTTCCAAAACTCGAGTCCATTCACAAAGCATGAAAATTTGCTATCATTGAGGACTTTTTAAAAATAGTGCCAGAGGACACCAAATTGCATACAGCCCAGCTGTAATTCTGTTATAATGTGAAAAGGACTGGAAATACATTAAAATGGTAGCAGTGGTTAAACACAACAGTGAAGAGTGTGACTCTCCCCCCTCTATTTTCCTCCATCTTCTAAATGTTCAATAATATAGGGTTGTTTTTTTATTATGGGATTTATTTAACATGAAAAGTGGTACAGAGTCTATGACATAGAATTCATACTCTAAATTTTGATAAAATTAGAAGAAACCTTAAAGATTGTGTAATCCAACCCCCCATTTTACAGATGGCAAAATACAAGCCTTGTCTGAATGATTTGCCTAAAATCTCCTGTTAAGGTACTACTTACTGGCAGGGCCAGAATCCAGGTCTCCATTTTAGTTTAAAACTCTTCCTACTATATTTCCAGAAGTGGATTTTCAAAAACTGTTATAAACTTCCCAACATGGCATCCTAGAAGAGAACACACTTAAGAAAAAGTCTGATGAGTTTTAGTAATCAGTCCATTATCATAAAGTTGCACTTAATAGAAACAATGTGTTGATATCTAAACTTATAAAGCAAACTCACCTTAAGCATTTCTACTATATCCTGAAGGAAAATGTGATTATTCCTTTTAGAGTAATAGAGAGGAAAGAAATAGCTCTGGAGGAGAAAAATCCCCCAAACAATTTATCTCTAATAATAAACTAAAGCAGAGAGAAACGCTAGCCAAAGGTCAGCGAAGACAAGGCCAGTCTATTCTAAAGTTCAGATGTATAAAGCATTTTTACAAAATATGCTTAGAACCTTAAGATATAACTTGTTAAAATATCTTTGAAGGTTTACATGTCCATTGATACAAGCTCTTTCCTTTCCTGACTCAGGGCCCAGCGAAGAGCAACACGCTTTATTGTTACTGCCTTTTGCGAGGGAAGGTGTTCTAAAGAGTCGCGGATTTCTCTGTCTTGCAACAACCCAATAGATCGCGCTGCAGATTGAATTTCTCTAATGAAACCCTCTTCAGCTAAATGAAAACTGGTCATTAACTCTTCCGTTGCACCGAGTTTGGACAGTGACTTGTTATTTTTCCAGTTTCCTCCACATATTATTTAGCCCTGATTTGATGTGAAACTCCATGATAATACCCAATATTACTAAATTTCTATATTCTCTGGGAAAAGCTGGAAAACTTCCAAAGTATCTCTGACTCCCAGTAACTATTTTTCCTCCACAAGAAAGGAACAAATTGGGGGCAGTTATGTGCTAGTGCCACAAGGCAGAGAAGAAAATAACTCAATCAGGTTTAATGGGCCTGCCTAACTGCCATTGTTACATTGGGTTTCTGTGGTGAAACTGAAATAGCGCTGGACTTAGCACCAATATACTTGGGGTTTATGTAGTAGCTTCTCACATTTAAGATCCTTGCTATCCACCTAACTTTGAGCTACTTAACCTCCTGGGCCTTTTTCATATCTGAATAGAAATACCACCACTCATATTTGAGGATAGTTGAGATTCATAAATTATGTGAGGTAAGTTGCATACCATCAATATATTACTTACTTCACACCTAAAATGAAAAAAGTTAATCACAGAGCAATATGCTTTATCTTGTTTTATTTTGTTTCATGGCCAACTGATCTTAGTGCACATTACTGAGTTGTAATAAGAGTGTACATATATACATATAAATTATATATGTAATTACATAACTATTATATATTATATAGAGTGATGTGTGTGTGTGTGTGTATATATATATATATATATATACACACACACACGTATCTCACCTAGCTGAGCCCAGTTTGGGGTGATTTGTTAAGTGGGTATGGATGATATGTAATATATATATGTTATATTTTCATAAGTTACATTTATGAAATTATAATTTTCATAAATTATTATTACTTCTCTCCCTTCATTAGTCACTGCAGGTAGATGTTTATCAAGCCACCAAAGGCAAATAGTGAGGAATAGGACAGAGGGCCTGGATTGGATCATCCCAACGATCCCGAGGACTTTTCACAAAGCTTAGCAGGTGGCCAGACTAGAGCTGGTTGGGCCTCTGAGACCAAATAACCCCACAGGTATTAAAAAAAAAAAAATGACGCCTGATGCTGGTATCATCGGCAGGCATATGTGGGTGGCTTTCCCAGCACTTCCCTTCTCTTTCAGAATAAAAGCCAAAGTCCATACTAGGATCCGCAGGCCTTGCATGATCTGGCCACGTATTACCTTCGGCCCTGTCATCTACCCCTCTCCCTTCACACATTTAACTCGACACGCTGGCCGTGTGCTTCTTGCACGCACAGGCTGGCTTCCACCTCGGGACCTTCGCGCTCCCTCCTTCTGCCTGGGATACTTACCCCAGGGGTGTCTGTGCCCAGCTCGCTCCCTTTGAAGTCCTTGCTCAGGTACCACTGTCTCAGTGAAGCCCTTTCTGTAACCCAACCTAAAATTCCGGTCTCTCCAGCCCGCCCTTTCATATACTCCCTCCGTGCTTTTGTTCTTTGCTATTTCTGACATAACATAGAGTTTGCTGGTCTTGTCCGTTTCCTCCCCTAGAATTCAAGTTCCACAAGGCAGAAACATTTGTGTTTTGTTACTGCCATATTCCCAGCACATGAGAAAAGCTTCCGGCCTAGTAGGTAAATGCGACAAAGAAATGAACAATAGCCAGGTGTTCTTATTATCCATGCCCGCTTAACAAGTCACCCCAAAACTGGGCTCCGCTAGCTGGTTCTTGCTCAGGGTCAGAAGAGAGGGAGGGACATCGGAAAGCTCCCTCCCTCACATGGCTGTTACCTGCGATGGGGACATTCAAAGAGCAGGGGTTCCTCAAGCATCTCCGTTTCAATGTGGGCTCTATTTCAATGTGGGCTCTTCATGAGGTCTCTCCAGCATGGGGGTTTCAAGGTAGCCAGACTTTTATGTGGGGATTTGCAGCTCTAAAGCAAATGTCCTTACAGAACATGGAGAAGTTTGTCACCTTTTATGTCCTAGCCTGGCAAATATTATGGCTCTTCCACACTGTCAGTCAAAGTGTGAGTCACAAAGGCTCATCCAGGCCCAGGAGGCGACATAAACCTAGACTCTTTTTTTTTTTTTTTTTGGATTGGGAATGAAAAGGTTCTGGGAAATCACGTGGGCAGAAATAGTGTAGCCATTTTTTGTAAAACACAACCTGCCACACCAAGAAAAAAAATCAGTCAAGTCAAAGGCAGATGTCCCGGAAGAGAAATGCAACACGAGGTGGACCTGAGAATGAGCAACATATAAGGGTCCCCACAGGCAAGAATAAGGGAATATTGACCACAGCACAGCAGAATTTGAGGGGCCCAGGAAGACGGAAGTGTCAAGAATCAATAGGTATAATAAACAGTAAACATCAGCAAGGGGCTGCTATCAAGAGCCTTGGAAACCGGAATTTTGGTCCCAACTGTGTGACCAGGGTCAGTAACGGCCTCTATCAGCTATTTTTCATTCTTCCCGCACAGCCGGGTTGGGGATTTCTCACGCAGCCTTATCTCAGCCTTCCTAGAGCAGGTGGTTTCTTCAACATGGCTTTCTCTTTCCTTGCTGAAGTAGGTCCCTTGGCTCTAAAATTGAGGGGGCAAAACTTTAAGACTTCATCCCACCAATCACTGAGGGTAATGGACTTGTATGCTCATAAACATGGGGGATACACACAATTTGAATAGTAGTATTTTCCTACATTTCCTACTTTAGAGCAGTTCTCATGATCCCGTGTCTTAATAGTTACCACATAGTAGTCAATTTTGTTTTTAGTTAACTAATTTCCTCTCATGTATTTAGACAAGGTTGAAATTGCCAATTTGTGAATACACTCCTTAATTCAGCTTCATTTATAGATCTTAAGAACTACCAATATTCACTTTTTCTTTCAAGTTGGATTAGGATTTCTGAATTACCATTAACTTTCTCAGCTCCATTGAAGCACTGAGTTTTTAAAAAGTCACGCTGTTGCTACACACCCACATCTAGAAAGGAATCTTTCCTGGGCCCCAAAAGATGCATCTTTGCACTCAGAACACTGAGTCGCAGCATAGCTTCAATATGCTTCTGGCCTTGCCTCCCTTTCTACAGAAGCTCTAAGTCACGGAGTCATAAAGCAAGACACTACATTCCCCTATTTCCTAACATGTAGATTTTACCTTTTCCAGTTGAAGTCAGTATTAGTGCTTTTCCGTGAAGCTGTAGCTTTGAATATCTACTGTATTTAGTTATAAAGACATACTCTTTCATTTGTCACTTTACCAGGCATAACATAATCTCATTTGTCTTCAGCCCTTGGATTGTCTCAGGATGTTGCAGGTGCAACTTTTATGGCAGCCGGGAGTTCAGCTCCTGAATTAGTTACTGCTTTCCTAGGTAAATATTGCACCTTATATTTTTTGCTAACCCCATGTGATTTTATCTATTTCAAATCAACACTAACTTACCTACTATCTTGCTCATAGGTGTATTTATCACAAAGGGAGATATTGGCATTAGCACCATTCTTGGATCTGCCATTTATAATCTCCTTGGCATCTGCGCAGCCTGTGGCTTGCTATCTAATGTATGTACGAAAACTTGATTCAACAAAATTTACTGCCTTGACAGATTAAAGAACTGTTTATAGTCTAGAACAAATAAGGCACTAGTAATGTGTTCAATCAAATTTATTAATCAGTAGAAAAACCAACATGTATTCAATTTTAAGTTAACCCACAAATAGCTCTTGGTCAAATTTATGAAAATCAGAGGTTTAAGAAACAATTTTCCTTAAAGTTCCTTTTTCTCTAGACAATATCCAAAAGATAATATTTAGCTACAAATATACAAACAACTTTATTACATGAAGCATGTACTTGAAGTTACAGTGTAATGGGAACAGTAAATTGTCATTTTACAGGTTTCAACGCTATCCTGCTGGCCCCTATTCCGAGACTGCGCGGCATACGCGATTAGTGGAGCAGCAGTTCTCGGCACAATATATGACAACAAAGTGTACTGGTAAGCTTGAAATAATCGTTACTCTTACGTAAAACACAATTACAGAGAACATTTTATGAAATTCCAATGGCTTGGTAACATTTGTTTCCAGAAATGTAACTTCAGTCACTTCTCAAATATCTGCCACTTTCGCACCGCTTTCCAGTGGGTCTCTGAGCTCACGTTCCTCGTCACAATTGCTGGTTGCCTTTTTTCTCCCTTCTTTGCATGTTTTTAGTCGTCAGTCTCCTTTTTTCTGTCTCATTAATCACTGGAGGTTACCATCCTCCCTTTTCCCCACTGAGTGTTCAAAAAGTCTCCCAACTTTTGTTGTCCATTAAACTCCTAACAGTTGGCTTTTTCATCTATTGGGTTATTGTTCACCTTACCTCAGTTAGAAGTGGTCATGGTCACAAGATTGGAGAGAGATGGTGATGATGTAAACATCCCTCTGAATTCCTGCAACTTTCTCCCTGATGTTCATTTAGGAAGAGGAACTATAATAACCTTCTTCCTCTAAGAACCAAAAATATGTAGGTTTCAATGTTTAAAATTGCTTGCTTGCTTGCTTTATAATCTCCCTATTCCTTGCCTTTCCAAGAAAATAAAAAGGGAATGATGGAGTAGACAGGTAACTTTTTCAGTTAACATGCACCAGGTATCTATTAGGCATTTATCACTCTGCTAGCAATGATCAGGGATAAAGAAATGTTAAACCCACAGCCACACAGGTTGGCTCCCCTCTAGAGTACAACTTAGCAGTGCTGCAGAATGCCTGCTATCAAGAAACCTAAAATCTAGCAGGGAGCAAAGTTTCTAAATGAATCATTCTGAACTCTAGTCTGTCTCCACAGGAAAACTATATATTACAGTTGGGATATTTCTGGGACTCAGCAGCTGTCCATAAGGGGACAATGATTGTGAGAGTATCCCTCCACTAGGGAAATCAGGAACTCTGTGCTTCGGCTGCAGCAGAGATTCACTAGCTATAAAGTAACAGGTAAATGCAAGGTTCAAATGTGATGGTATTAGCTAATCACAGTTCTTTAAATAGGAAACCAGTGTAGGAAAATAGTTGTCAGTGTCTAAGGTATAATTTTATGTCTGAGAATATCTCCTTGTTTTCTTGCGAATTCAGTTATGTTAATATTATCAAAAAACCTCTCTGTATAGAAAACTGAAAAGCCCCAGCCAAAGCCTAACATATTCCGAATAGTTTACACAAATCCCTACATTATAAAATGTGAATAGACACAGTTGAAATGAACTAATACATGCTATGTTCTTTTATAATTATTATGTATTTTGGGGAATGGATTCTGCCAATGAACTGAGAGATGAAGAATGCCCATTACTATTCATTAGTTTTGCTTTAATTTTGAAAATCTATATTATTTTCAAAGCATTTTTATGCCTACCATCTTGGAGGAATCTATAAATGAAGATGAGTTTCCAATCCTTGTTTTTTTTAATACAGAAAAGGCAGAGTCAAGCTCCTATGAATAAATTTCTAATAACGCTGTAACACATCTACCAAACCAAAATATATCCAGAAACATGTGATTGTTCTACTGCTGCATTAAAAATTAAGCATATACCTCAAAAGCTATTAATTCTCAAATAACTCTTGTTTTTTTATTAAAAAGTACACAAATTTCTCTAATTTACAGGTATGAAGGAACTTTACTACTTTTGATATATGGATTATATGTTCTGGTGCTGTGTTTTGACATTAAAATTAACCAATATATTATAAAGAAATGCAGTCCTTGCTGTACCTGTCTTGCCAAAGCTATGGAGGAGAGAAGTGAACAACAACCACTGATGGGATGGGAAGATGAGGGTCGACCATTCATCCGTCGGCAATCAAGAAACGACAGCGGAATATTTCATGAGGATTCTGGTTACTCCCAGCTTTCTATAAGTTTACATGGTCTTAACCAGGTTTCTGAAGGTAATAACCACATCCTGCCCACTATTAATAGTCTGTTCACTAGTCTATTCAGTAGTGAGAATCTCGTTTCAATTCAGCAAGTACTATAGACTTCTTATATAAAAGACACTGGAGATTCAGAGAGGCAGAGGCAGTCCATATCCCTACAAAGCTTCTAATACTGCAGGAAAAAAACAAAATAACTAAAATATGAAGGTTTACACACTTAGAGAAAGAAATAAAGTGTAACTGTTCTTCCTAAATGGGATAATTATTTAAAATTGGATGAGAATGGTTAAATACAAAGTACTGAATCTAGTAGAATAGGTAAGATTTTAACTGATCTGATTTATAACCAAGAAGTAACAGCTACTGAAGTCTTCATTAGGTAAACGATATAGAGGTAAGAACAAAGTATATTCTATGGATTGAAGCCAAGAAAATACATGAGCAAGATGCTTGTTCAAGTACTAGCACAACTAAGTACAAAATGTGCATGGTAAAAAAGCAGAGGAAAGGTGGACAGAAAGGAATAGAATAGGAAGAGACTTAAATGTTTGTGTGTGAGTCTTTGCAGGTTTGTGAGCAGGGAAATCACTAGAACTGAAACACGGGATAAAAGACAGGGAGGTCTATAAGAGGCTACTAAACAGCCGATGTGTTTAATAGATGCACAGACAGAGCAAAGGCAGTGGGAATGGAAGAGAACAGACATGAGACAATGCAGAGAACACATCACGAAGACTGGGCAATTAAAGGGCTATATGGGGCCAGAAAAGGAAGCAGAGACAATTCTGAAGGTTTGATCACAACTGACTAAGAAAATGGAACACTGCTTACAAAAACTAGGAATTTAGGAAAAAGGGCTGGTGAGAAGACAAAGGAAGCAGTTGAGTTTTAAACACGTTATTTGAAGCAGAAACAAAACAGTTTGGTAAATATGTTTAGTAGAAAGTCAAATTCGTCTATGGCCAAATAGAAATTTATGGTAACTTTTTAAAATAAAACAGTTGTATAAAACAGATTCTAAATTTAACTGAGTACATTAAGGAAGGGAACTTACTCTAATTTACTACTTAAAAAAATTAAAACAGGACTTTTCCCTTTCTTACAAAATTTATAGTCCTTCAGATACAAGAGTTATACATTTCTAAGTTAAATTGCATAACAAGAAACTCAAAAGAATCAGTCCAAAATTTATTATTTATACTAAAATTATACCTATTATTACTTAATGGCCCATTGGCTGAGGCTTGGCAAAATTTTTTTGTTAGTTATTTTACTAGCATTAGTAGTAATGTGATTTGATCAAATATGTGGGTACATATTTTGTAAATGCCATACAAATGTTAAACAATTTTAAAATAAATTCCCATTTTATCTAATATATTATTATTGTCTTTCACAACTTCATAAAACAAATTGAATAAAGGAACAAACTAAAGTTTTATAAATTACATGTAGATCCTATCCTAGTTCCTATTTTCTTAAGGTTCTTTCTAAGATTTGTAATGAATTCTGAATTTATTATTGAAAAAATAATGAAATAAGTCCCTCAAAACCACTTACAATGAGAATTAGAATGGACTATCCAACTTAATTTAAAAAATTATGCCCTAATTATCATATAATCCCTAAGTACACATTATCTGATACATAGTACAGGCTGTGGCATCATCAATATTGGGAAGTGGAGACGACTAGAATGGATAAGGTAAAAGCCATGTTAATTCCATAAGCAAAAAAAAAAAAAAAAATTACCAAAAGCCATCCACATTGCAGAAAACCAAGAGATGTCCGACTGACACTTCATAAACATTATCTCTAACATATTTAGTGAATGACCCAAGACATTTTGATGGACTTGTAAGGCCCCAAAATCAAGACATGCTGAGTATCACATTTTACACTGTTTGCCCTAAAGTCTCAATTAGTTTCTTTTTGCCAGCAATATCAGTAATGAGGTATTCAAATGTTTTAAATAGCCTCTTAAAAACTGATACAGCTAATTTATTTCAATATAGCTTTCTAAATGGACATTTCTAACTTAATTGGCCATTTAAGAAAACTAAGAATCATTTAATTTTTTTCTCAACAGATCCACCAAGTGTTTTCAACATGCCTGAAGCAGATTTAAAAAGAATTTTTTGGGTACTATCTCTTCCTATTATTACACTACTTTTTATAACCACACCGGATTGTAGAAGAAAGTTTTGGAAAAATTATTTTGTGATAACCTTTTTCATGTCGGCACTATGGATATCTGCATTTACATATATCCTGGTTTGGATGGTCACAATAACTGGTATGTATCTTAAGTACCAGAGCACAATTTAAAAAGAAAATAGTCAGTTTTATGTAAGAACTCCTTACATCCACTACAGGTAGTCTAGCTAAGGAGCAAATTTCTTTTTCAGCAAAGAGTAAATAATAATGCTATTTACCAAAAATTAAATATTAATGTGGCAATCATCCAGGTTTTGTGTGTTGTGTATTATGTATCAATTGTATTCTCACAGTTATACAGCCCAGGGGTACAAGTCAAGGGATCATAAATGAAATAAATTCAGAGGATGTCTATTAGGCTAATAATTAAATCACATTGCAGGGGGTCCATAGTACACTCTTTAAATTAAGTTCAATTACGTAATAAAAAATATAGCAAGATGCCAATGTTTGGGGAAAACAATGGGTGCTCACTATTTAACTGGAATACATTTTATTTTGCTTTTTAATATGGCAATACAAATGTACTATGAAATGAGTAAAAAGGATATAAAATAAAGTTTCACTGTAGGTTTCTACTACCTTCATGATTAAGATTTAACTATTACTGCTTGGTCATAATCAGCTCTGGTCCCACAGAATTCCTAGTCCAGAAGAAAAAACTGAATATAAACACAGAACAAAAAAGTCAGGAATTCTGCCCCAAAGGTAAACCTGAATGAACTAGTATCAGAGGTAAGCAAACTACCTCCAGGGTGCCCAAATCACTGGGTCTCAGTTTTTGCTAATCAGGCCCATTCATTTACATATTATCTATGCATGTTTTCACACTACATTGGCAGAGCCAAATAATTGCAACAGGGACTATAGCCTGCAAAGCCTAAAATAATTATTATCTGGCCATTTACAAAAGAAGTTTTCTGATCTCTGACTTTTTCCAAATTAATATGTGAGTTAGAATAGTATGCTAGCAAAAAGCAGAATTTTTTTTCTTTTTTTAATGAGGAAGATAAAGTCCAATTAGCTTGCATAGTATATCTCTCCAAACTTTCTCAGCCAGAACATATTTGATATTAGGAAAACAGGAAAAGAGCAAAATCGAGTAACAGATCATAGAACACCCCAACCCCCAAGATAATAAGTATTAGTGTTATTTACGTACATACGAACTCTGGCCAACCAGTAACAAAAATTAACAATCAATTACAATCCTAATATCAATATATATAAGCATGCAATAAATAGCTACTTAAAAGTTTTTTTAAATTGATACTTAAAAGGAAGAAAGAATGATTCTAAAGCAAGTTTTCAGTTATAACATTAAAAGAGCAGTTACATGTACTTTTTTTAAAACTTCCTGCTCGTTCTGTTTCCTAGAATGAATGCATTTCTGAAAAATGTTGAACTGACATCAAATTTAACAGAAGCATTAATAAATTGGGTCTGCAGTGTTATAAAGACTCAAGAAAAACCCTATTTTGTTTTCCTCAGATTTATGGTACTTTCTCAAAGAAAACATAAATTAAGGTATATCACTAAAGTAGGACGTAAAAATGCATACCATGTTAACACATTTACAATTTAAAAATAGCTATAAATAATTTGCTTCACATGACCACTTTAAGGAAATGTTTTTAAAAAGAAGAAAAAAAAAATGACCAATCTTATTACCATACATTAAGCAACAGCCTGGATGATATAAACAGCGATGACATCCAAAACTTCTGTGAGCATACCAGGGAGAGGAATTACTCCTTGGTAGAATTTTGCCTTTTACATATGTCTAAAAATCTGTCCCAGCTGCCCTGGCCAAGTGGCTCCGTGGGTTGGAGCATCACCCTGTACAGCAGAAGGCTGCAGATTTGATTCCCGGTCAGGGCACATACCTAAGGCTGGTGTCTCTCTCTTTCTCTTCTCCCCGCCGCCTTCCCCTCTCTAAAATCAATAAAGACATATCCTGGGGTGAGGATTAAAAAAGATTCTGTGCTACCCATGCTACCCAATTCACCAATCTTGTTCAAATATTTTTCTAGCTAAAATCTAAATACATACTTATGGGCTCTGTAATCTAAATGTACCTATTTTCTTTTTGTTCAGGGAGGAAATATCTGTAGAGAATGGTTAGTGAATCTTTAAGATTTGTGACTTACAATATCTATGTTTATTACAGGGGAAACATTAGAAATTCCAGACACAATAATGGGCCTTACTTTATTAGCAGCAGGAACAAGCATACCAGACACGATTGCAAGTGTGTTGGTTGCAAGAAAAGGTAAGAATTAGATCCTTCAAGCTGCAATGCCAACTCTTCAAACCTGGCTGAACTACAGTAAGCAAAGGTGCCTTTAAAAATATTTATTTCCTCAGTAACATACTTTGAAGAAAAAAAGGAGTAACTCAGAGAAAGGATTTACTATTTAATAACAAACAGATTAATTTCACTAAGTCTAATTCCCCAATAAAGTTCATCTGAAATGTGCATTAAATTGTAATTAAACATGTTAAATTAGAATGAAAAGCAACAAGTAATCTACATACCTTATTGAAAAATGCTTTAATAAAGATAATTATTAGATAAATAAATGTTAATACTTTAAATACTAACCTCCCCAAATTAAAAAATACAAATTCAGTTAAGACTTTTGCTCTAATACAATTTTCCAAAACCAACAAACAAAAAAAGTATCCAGTGTCTTTTCTTATGAAGCTTATTAATAAAATACAGTAATGGTATGCACATTTTAACAACATGCTTTTTTTGCAGGCAAAGGAGATATGGCTATGTCTAACATCGTGGGATCCAATGTGTTTGATATGCTGTGCCTAGGTGTTCCATGGTTGATTAAAACTGTATTTATAAATACATCAGCTCCTGTAGAAGTGAACAGCAGAGGACTAACTTACATAACCATCTCTCTTAACATTTCAATTATTTTCCTTTTTTCAGCTGTTCACTTCAATGGCTGGAAACTAGACAGAAAGCTGGGGGTAGTCTGTCTATTATTATACTTGGGACTTGCTACATTATCAGTTCTGTATGAACTTGGAATTATTGGAAGTAACAAAATAAGTGGCTGTGGGGGTTAATATTAATAGTGATAGGTGGAGATTGTGAATGATAGAAAGGGGCAGAGAAGGAATACTCCAATTCTTCATTTAAGTAAAATAAAAAATATCCTGAACCTTACACTCTTAAAACTTACAGTAATTCTTTATCATCAAAGAAAAGTAATTTAAAATCAACCAAAATCATATCCTAATTTGTCTGAGTCTTTTCTTATCAAAAACAATTACATATAGATAACAGAAGTTTTGAAAAACCATCTACGGTTTACCTTACAATAAATAAGTTGATAAAAGCTGGAGAAACGTGAACAAACAAATCCCACTATGTAGTGCTGAAAATAACATGAAAATGGCTTATTTCATTAAAAAACAGTATAACCATTCATTTAAACTGAATGACCAGACTTGCTGTCTTTAAAAACCCAAACTTGAGATTAACAAAAATCACAGTATATGTAACATTATACTGTTAAAAGCTGGTGGGAGTTTTAAAAGTTCATTTTTACAGCTTTTGTAAGCATACAGTATTACTTAAAAAATGACTTTTACTAGGAGATTCAGCAAAACAGATGTAAGAATGTTCCAACCGTGGTTTGAAATTATGCATTACGATCCAAGCGAACATCAATTTCTCTGCCACTGATTTTTATGCCATTCATTATTCTGCAGGCTTTTTCAGCTGATTCCGGGGAGTCAAATCTGACTGTTCCACAGCCTTTTGACTTTCCATTCTCCATTTTTATTTCTGCAAACATTACATGACCTGTAAAAGAAAAATCATAGAATTACTAGCCAGTTTAAACAGGTTCTATATTTCACTACACAGGTTTGAAATTTCTCATTGCCAATGAAGTGATAAGTGACTTGACTAGAAACATTAACGATTTAAAAATAACATATACAAGTACTATTCACATCATTTTATATTCTGAATATAATGTAATTCATATAAAGTTATAAATATACACAGGTTAGAATATACAAAATTGGACTTGATAAATTTTCTAAGGATTTAATATTTTATTAGAAAAATTTTATTTTTATGCTAATTCCTTAGTTGCTGAAGTAAATTTTATAGCAATAAGGTAAGCTAGCACAAAATGCCACCAAGTCACCATACCCAATGACAAACTACAAATTTAAACAAATTTTTTGAAAAAATTATTGCTTTCTGCTCAATCTCCTTTCCCCTCCCTTGTATCCTCCATTTTGACTCCTCGATCCTTAAAAACAGGAGTAACTGCCCTGAAATTTAAGTTTTGCTAGGTCACAAAGGGCGCACTAATTTTGTTTTCAACCACAGTGCCAAAGTCATTTATTCAGTATCACAATTTGAACTCCAAGCATAAGACTGGCACCAAATGTTATGGAAATAGGCATGGAAGAGAGAGTGCAGATTTAAATCAATAAAGGTAAAAAGTTATGGTAAGAGCATAGAGAAGAGTTTCCAGGAAGAGGAGGAAAACTAGACAATTATTCCATATACAGTTAATATCACTGCTAACTCTAGAGACTGGTATTTGAACTAAATCAATTATCATTTATCAAACCACAAAGTGGCCATAAAAATGTATCTCCCAAACCAGAACATCTGAGAGAGTATATAACATATGTAAAGAGATTATTCCCAGGCAAACTGGGATGTATGATAACCGATTCACAAAGACTTAAGAGTAAGGTGTGTGACTATATACCATATTTCCTTCCCCTTGAATATTGTAGTTGCCAGAACACTATGGGCTAATTTTAGCCTGGCAAAAATCAGAGCGCCAAACATATTTAGCTCATATTTAGTTCTATAAAGGCAGAAGGAGGAGGAAGGTAAAAGCAAAGGGCTTAGCAAAAAAATCCATAAGCTCTTTTTAGGCAATGAGGACAATTTTTCATTTCAATGAGTAAGATTTTTTTGTCTTTTTAAATATTGATCTGATTGATTTCTTATCTACAACATCCTGGACTACTTTTCTACTGTTTTTTCATCCACTCTCCCCTCACTCCCCATAACTGCTTTTTTAAAAAACTGATAGTCCATCGCTTAATCACTCAAAACTAATTAAATGGTGCAAGTCAATAAATGTCATGTTGAGCCAAAACCATGATTTTGTAACCCAGACCAGGAAGTCTTTAACTGTGTTCTAAAAAGTTACAAAACAGAATAATCCTCAAAAAAGCTATACTATAATGGTTAAAGCAGACCCAAACAATATTTACCCTACAACTGGTTAAACACACACACACACACACACACACACACACACACACACGAAATCACATTTTCTAATAAACATCATAAAATGAAACTGGAAAACTTATTTTAAAAACAAACTTTAAAATAGATACAGAGGAATTTCCAGAGCCATCTTAATATCTTGAATGCTGAGACCTGAAAAAAAGCAAGTTTAATTAAAGGAGTATACCTTGGTAAGTGGCAACACTTTACATTGACTTTAAAGGGGACTGTGGATAATTTTCAAGGGTTTTTAAGGTTAAAGGTTTGCCCTCATTCTAATTTTACCTAAAAATTTAGGGTTTTTCTTAACATTAAGTATCCCACCATAGGTTTATTAGCAATAGCAAGGTTCATTCAAGCAAGAAATTTTTAAAACTTCAAAGGAAAATATGTAATTATCTCTTGCAAAATCTGTCTCAACCTTTCAGGACTAGTTTCTCTTTTATTCCCCCTCTTAAATTCTGTCTCTTGGTTTAGGGATCATCACTCAGACCCCCAAACTACTGACCTCACATGGTCTCTTAGCAAAGATACTCCAAACTTCTTCCAGTTTGGACGTTCAGGCTACAGAGAGAGTGGCCTAGACATACTTGTGCTGTTAGATTGTTGCATAAATCCCAGTAGGCACAGAAACATAAAGAGTTATATGTTTGCTAAGTTTCTTCTTAATCCCATAAAAACATCAATTGAGATATTTTCTTAAGTATTTAAGGAGAAAAAATTTAGTTTCGAATAACTAAATAAAATCAGACCTCTCTGGTTTTTTATTCTCTGAGGACTTTTCTTAAATGACTTAAATATCTACAAACATCTTGTATGAGTCCAAGAAAAACAAAAACAGAACTATTTTAGCAACAATATAGAACAAAATAGTATGCAATGAGAAATCGGTACCATAGAATAATCAAACATATTGCTGTTACATTTACTAGTTATAAAAATGACTTATCCTGAAGTGAAAGAAAACTTTCTACTTTATTTACCTAGCCTATTAACTTGTAGTGTTTACTTTGGGAAATGCTTATATAAAAGCATATCTCAAAGTAGACCAAATGAAAACATAAATAAATATTTGATTCAATGAAATCTACTTTCAAAGCCAAGCCGTAACATAACCACAGGAGAGAAAAAAACAGCAAAATCAGATACTCTACAAGAAATAATTATGACATAAGGGACCAAAAAAACAAAGTTTTAGTGTTTCTTACAAGTAAAAAGTGACTATCAATAAGTGTTCTTCATATACTATGCTTACTGTCACTGTATTATTTTTACTGTTAAGTTCTTCCAGAGTCAAAGCCCACTATTCATGCTTGAAGCAGCATATGCTTTTAGTAAATAAAATCTATCAAGTCCACATTTTCTGTGAAATTAACAAGCATAATCAGGTAGAAAACTACATAATAGAAATCTGTGGAAAAAAGCTATATTTGTTTACAACATACAGCAGTAATAGTTAAGAACAGGCACTGCAGTTCTAAAGTGTTATGGCCCTGAATCACACTAAGCCAGGAGACCAGAGAACAGTTAAAGTGGATAGACAGAAATGGAGCAAATTTAAAGACTATACCCTTTTGACTTCATTGGTACAACCTGAACTAATGTAGGGTCCAACTCTGAATGGGTCAGTTTATTTACTCAGCCTTCTTAAAAATGCATGTCACTGAGGAATTACATAAGGCAGTATTTTACTATACTTATTACTCATCTTTTTATACTTGGGGATATGTGAACACCGTTTTTTCTGAATTATAAAGGCTAAGGAAATGTTGGTTGTATTGAGGGTAACATAATCCATGATACAATATTTCTTAGCCTTTGTAATTGTTCCATCAAGGACAATTAACCACTATAGAAATTTACTAAGCAGAGGGCTTGCTGGTGTACCATTTACTGGCAGATAATGTCTGGGGGAGATGCATGGAGTACCACTAGACTCTTACTAGGAAGCAACCAAGAGAATATACTCATGCACCTTGGGCTCAGGAGAAAAAAAAATAACAAAAAACTGCCTTTTACTGCAAGAGTCCATTGTTGGCTTGAAGCAGGTTAAAAAGAAACTTCCATACTAAGAAAGAAAAATTCTTAAGATTTGAAAAACAAAGTGATGTGGCAGACAAATGGATGGTTCAGTTCATACAAACCAGGCAATTTCCACAGTTGACAACAGCTGGACACTTAATTCTGTATTACTATATAACTTTTTTTCTTTCCCATCAATACAGTTCAAGATTAAAAACAGAATGATGATAGGAAATTATTTAAGTATGGTATTGCCTTAATATAAATCTAAACATCAGAAGCTTTTACAATTAGAATTGGGAAGAAAAACAAAAATCATTACTTTCATGATATAACTATAGACTGATCAAAAAGGGACATAAGAATAGAGATAAAATTACAAAGTAAAGTATAATAATTTAACTGCTTTTTTATTGGCTAAAATGCTGTACAACTTTTTTAAATGTAGATTTGGATATCAATTTTCCTTTCAGAAAATGTCACTGAATTGTTGATGTCCTTTGGTCAAAACAATACCACTCCAGCTAGAAGACCACCAAAAACCCTTCAAATTTGCTGCAAGCCTTGCTCACACTTGACATAAAGGAAATCTGCCTACAAAAGATAAAGAACAGTCAACTCAACATTGGTCACGTTTTTAAAAAATTTATGTTTAAAGTATTACAGATTTCCCCTTTTCCTCCCCATTGACCCCCTTCTACCTGGCTCCAACCCCACCCCAGGCATTCACCACACTATTGTCTGTGTCCATGGGTTACGCATATAAGTTCTCTGGTTAATCTCTTCCTGCTCCCCCACCCCTTTTGCTCTGAGATTTGTCAGTTTGTTCCATCCTTCCATGTCCCTGGATCTACTCTGTTAGTTTATTTTGTTCATTAGATTCCACATATAAGTGAGATCACATGATACTTGTCTTCCACTGACTGGCTTATTTCGCTTAGCACAATACTCTCCAGTTCCATCCATGCTGTCCCAAACGGTAAGAGGTCCTCCCTTTTCACAGCTGCATAGTGTTCCATTTGGTAAATGAACCACAGCTTTTTTATCCACTCATCTACTGATAGGCACTTGGGATGTTTCCAGATCTTAGCTATTACAAACAGTGCTGCTATGAACATCGGGGTGCATATATCCTTTCTCATTGGTGTTTTGGGATTCTTAGGATATATTCTTAGAAGTGAGATCACTGGGTCAAATGGCAGTTCCATTTTTATTTTTTGAGGAAACCCATACTGTTTTCCATAGTGGCTGCACCAGTCTACATTCCCACCAGCAGTTTACAAGGGTTCCATTTTCTCCACAGCCTCACCAGCACTTGTCATTTGATGTGTTGATGGTACCCATTCAGGCAGGTGTGAGGTGATACCTCATTTTCGTTTTAATTTGCGTATCTCTGATGATTAGTGACTTTGAGCATTTTTTCATATGTCTCTTGGCCATCTGTCTCTCTTCTTTGGGGGACTCTCTATTTAGGTCATTTGCCCATTTTTTAATTGGATTATTTGTCTTCCTTTTGTTAAGTTGTATCAGTTATTAATATATTTTGGAAATTAACCACTTATCAGATGTAGCATTTGCAAATATGTTCTCCCATACAGTGAGATCCCTTTTCATTTTGTTGGTTTCTTTGAAGCTTTTTATTTTGATGTAGTCCCATCTGTTTACTTTCTCCTTCATTTCCCTTGCCCTAGGAGATGTATAAGCAAACATATTGCTATGAGAGATGTCTGAGATTTTTTTGTTGTTGTTAATCCTCAACCGAGAATATTTTTTCCATTGATTTTTAGGAAGAGTGGAAGGGAGAAGGGGAGGAAGGGAAAGAGAGAGAGAAAAAAACATCAACATGAGACACACACATAGATTGGTTGCCTCCTGAACGCACCATGACCTGAGCAGGGATTAAACCTGAAACCCAGGCCCATGCCCTGGACCAGGAATCAACCTTTGACCTTTGGTGCTTGGACTGATGCTCTAACCACTTAGCAACACAAGCCAGGGTTAAGATTTTGCTGCCTATTGTTTCTTGTAGGATTTTTATGTTTCCATGACTTACATGTAAGTTTTTACCCATTTTGAGTTTATTCTTGTATATAGTGTAAGTTGGTGGTCTAGTTTCATTTTTTTGCATGTACCTGTCCAATTTTCCCAACACCATTTTTTGAAGAGACTACCTTTTACTCCATTGTATGCTCTTGCCTCCTTTGTCAAATATTAACTGACCATAATGACATGGGTCTATTTCTGGGTTCTCTGTTCTGTTCCATTGATCTACATGCCCGTTCTTGGGCCATTACCAGGCTGTTTTGGTTACAATGGCTTTGTAGTATAATTTGATATCCAGTATTGTGATCCCACTACTTTGTTCTTCTTTCTCAAAATTTGCTGAGGCTATCCAGGGCCTTTCTTGGTTCCATATAAATTTCTGGAGTAATTGTTCTAGATCTGTAAAATATGTCATTGATATTTTAATAGGAATTGCCTTGAATCTATAGATTGCTTTGGGTAGTATGGACATTCTAATGATGAACATGGTATATTCTTCCACTTGTTTGTATCTTCCACTATTTCTTTTTTCAATGTTCTATAGTTTTCTAGGTACAGGTCTTTTACCTCCTTGGTTAAGTTTATTCGTAGGTATCATATCTTTTGTTGTTGCAATGGTAAATGGGACTGTTTTTTAAGCTTCTGAGAGTTCATTATTGGTGTATAAAAATGCCATCAATTTATGGATGTTAATTTTGTATCCTGCTACTTGAGTGAATTCATCTGTTAAATCTCTTAGTTTTTTGGCGGTGTCTGTAGGGTTTTTTATATACAATATCATGTTATCTATGAATAATGACAGTTTCACTTCCTCCTTTCCAATTTGGATGCCTTTTATTTTTTCTTCTTGTCTGATTGTTGTGGCTAAAACTTCCAGTACTATGTTGAGTAAGAGTGGTGAAAGTGGACAACCCTGTCTTTTTCCTGTTAAGGAAAACACTTTTAGTTTTTGCCCATTGAGTATGATGTTAGCTGTAGGTTTCTCATATTTGGCCTTTATTATGTTGAGGTATGAAACATTTATTCCCACTTTGCTGAGTATCAAAAATGGGTGTTGGATTTTTTTTAATAATTTTTATTTTTGTTTAAAGTATTACAGATGTCCCTGTTTCTCCCCAATGACCCTTTCCCCTCTGTTCCTTCCCCCTCCCCAGTCATTCTCCCCACCATTGTCCGTGGGGTGTTGGATTTTGATTAATGTCGTTTGTATGCTCTACTTTGTTCTTTATCTTGTTTCATTTCTACTTTTTAAAATAGTCATATCTCATCTGGGGATTTTTTTTTCCACTGAAACTACACCAGAGATTATCTATACTTGCTGTCATTGCTCCTCATTTGATATACTTCAGTTAAAGTCCAAGTATATTCATTCCTCTTTAATCTATAAAACTCATGGCTAGATGCTGCTTACTCATTCTGGGAGATCTTACTCCTACAAAGACTACCAACACCCCAAAACAAGTTTATAAAATTCTGCTTTCTCTTAGTGATGACTGTTTACTCATTTTCAATATATTTTTTGTTATAAAAAAGAAAGTTTAGTTTCTCTTCTTTGAATAAAATATTTTAAAAAGATGATCAAAAAAGAGGCCAAAAGAACATCCTAGATATACTCACACTGAATGCTCTTTAAGGGTGGAGATAATATCTTACTTTGTTCGCCTTTCAAATACTCATGACAACAAACTGCCAAAAATATAGTATTAGATTTAATGAATAACTAAATAAATAAAAATCTCAAAAACACTTAATAAACTTTTACTATATGTATCAAGGCAATGAAAGGTGCTGAGATAAAGACAGTTCTTATCCTCAAGAGCCTCTATCTAGGAGGGAAGAAAACATGTGAACAGATTATCACACTAGAGTTAGGTATGAAGTACTCTGAGAACACAGTAGAAAATAGATTCCACAGTGAGCACTTTGATCACAAGAGATCTATCACTTTGTGATAAGTGGCTACAAAGGCTACTTTTGTGGGAGAACATTAAACTTATCCCCTTCATGATCTCAAAAAATTAAAGATATATTCCAAATACTTTTAACTTTTTATTAACTCTCAAAGGCTGAATGTACCATTTTTAGCCCGTTTTCATCATTATAAGCCACTTAATAGCTTACTATTGTGATTAAAGTCTCTAGGACACCACCCAATAGCAGAAAAACACTAGCAGGAAAATTTGTTAGTTTGTTCCACTCACACTAATTCTCTCATCACCAACAAGAAAAAAGGCCTTCTTTTAAAAGTATTAACCCACCTAATCTTCTACAGACCTAATGAACGTATTAATGTTAGATAGGTAGTATCACTATAGCCAAGAACAGTTTATAAAAGAATGAGAAAGACCACCAGAATGTACCTATGTCTAAGAAGTTCCAGGCAGGACTGGGTTCTATGCTATTAGATAAATTTCCTGTGCTGTGTAGGCAATGAGGTACGTAGAATGGGTCATCTATTAACTCCATATCATTTAGATGTCACAGCATTTCACTGGGTCATGCTGACAATGTACTACACTATACTATAAACAAGGAAATAAATATACCATTTATTAGTATTTCCTACAAGAAAAGGAATCTTTTTAAATGTGAACAATTATGATATAATAACCTTTTAGTAATAAACCAATAATAATCAGGTAATAAACCAAGCATTTTCTTTATCCACAGGAGACAATGACAAGCTCTACTCTAAATCATGTTATTTAGTAGTAATTTGCACTGCTCTAAGTCTGAGTAAAGCAAAATAATTCATTTATTTGAAATGAAATTAGATTACCCAGGAATAAGCATCTGGACAAAGATCTAAACACAGTCTTCAAAAGTTTAAAATAAATTTTTCCTCCATAATCACGATCAACATATCTGCAGTCATTGGCATACTTACCACACTGACTGAATTTTTCTTTTAGTTTCTGCCAAGTCAAGTCAAAAGGCAGCTAGAATGAAAAAAGGTATTAGTAACAGATATACAAGGCAAAAAATAATTTTAAGTATCCTTTACATTTAGTTGCTTACATTTCTGACAAATATCTGGTTGCCTTTGGAGCCTATTCTGTCTCTTATTCCGCTTCCCATCGGACCCGATAAAAATCCTCGATCCATATCGATGCTTCTTTCCAGTATAGCTCCTATACCTGGTCCCATTCTATCAAAGCTGGAACTCATCCGATCCAGTCCCATCCCCATTCCTCCAGTCACACTGTTCATGCCACCCATTCCACCACCTGGATTTTCAGGAAGGGACGAGAGGATTTGGAAGTTTGGTATTTTGTTTTAAAAACAGAAGGAGAAGGAAGAGGAGGGAAAGAATCATTTTTGAGAAAGAAAGGGAGAGAAAAATTAATTCATTTATGTATTAGATAATATGTAAGCATAAAATTATTTTCATATGCACAATATAACAATCTTCCAAAGAACAGAATTTAATTTGGTACACATTTGGTTAGTTGAATGTTAATGGCTAATTGAATTTGTTAATTTTAGCCACTATGTAATACATTATATACATATATTTCTATAAAATTACACTTGATCATAAAACTCATCATATGTAAGTTATGTAAATTTTCTACCAATTACTTTATCCATTAATGTTACAGTATTTATCCTTTTATTTTCCAATAATACACCAAGTTTAATAATTGCTAAAACAAAAATATATGGGGCAAATTTGAATTATTACAACTCCAACACATCAACTGTTGCTCTCATCATACTCTCCTACATAGTATTCTTTTTCTAGCTTCCCTTTCACCTCAGTATCTTCTGTGTCACATATAATTTCTTTTTTTGCATCAATTCAATTTTCAATAACCACAGAAACACATAAATTTTAATGTCAATGTTATATAAAACTTGTGGAGGTAACAATAAAAAATGAAATCACACCCCTTCAGCCAGAGCTTGAGAATTGAGCTCAGAGCACATATCTACTTCATTCTTATGCACTGAGTCCCTCCCCTTTAACTATTCCAGTCCTACTCATTCTCAAAACGTATCCCTTTTTCTCATACCTAAAATGCTCACACACAGAAATTCTAAAAATTAACATCACCCTCCAATTGGCTTTCTGTGAATAACAAATACAAAATCAGGGAAACAGAGTGTAAACACTGAGGTGAAAGAGGGAAGGTAGGGAAGTTACCAATAATAGGAAAATGGCCAAGGCTGAAAAGATGACGACAAGAAGGAATAAAATGAGAAGCAAGGGACAACAGAAGCAGGTAGCTTCAGCTGACAGGATTTTTGCATTCACTCTTAGCACAGTTCAAATAGACTGTCTCCTATTTGTGAGATTTCAATCAATTAAAGGAAGTCAATAAAGTATGGAGAGCTCTAGAGACATGGTCCAGTAAGCAACAGAGGTAAAAAAACTCAGCCATGTGTTAAGCCTTAAGATAAGGCCTAAAATGTGGTAGTGGAAACAGATGGAAGCGATTCAGTACTCCCCACCATTTCAACTACTCTTGATTCTACCACATGGAAGGTTTAAGAGGAGAGAAAATAAGCATCTCTTTCAACCTTATCCCTCAACTTCAAAGGAGGTCTCTTTGGAAGAGTTATATCTGGGGAAATTCACCTGTGTCTTCCAAAAGACAAAAACGGTATTCGCAGATGAAATAATCTAGTAATCAGCAGCAGTTGTAGAGAATAAACAAGGAATCTAAGTTGGTGCTAAAGCAAAAGTTGTTCTTGGCACAAGATCAGAGAAATCCCCAGACCTCTTAGGTGGAAAGGAGATTCTTGGGTTGGCTTATAGTTAACACATACTCTGGTGTTAGTTTAGAAATGTCAAAGAAGTAAACTTCGGTTACTTTAGAAATTTCAGTGATCAAACAGAAAAGTTCAATAACTATCAAAGTTTCTCTAAATTATAACAAGACATTATTAACATATAAGAGCAAAGTATTACTATACTACAATAACTACTCTTGCAAAGCCTTTTGCAAGCACACAATATTACTGAATAAATTCTAGTAAAATTTAAACCTACTTATTCCAGATCCTACTGGACCCATGTTAGAAGCTCCTATTCTTCCTGCAAACCCTCCAATCATTGCACTGCCTAAACAAGGATGGAAAGATAATATACTAATTAATTTAAATAATCATATTTTAAAAGTCCCAAGGTACTATGCTCTCAGAAGATGTACAGTAACTGAAAAGTATAGTCTTCTAGAAATAGGGTTCAAATATGTAAGATACTAAAAAAGAGAGCTAGTACATTAAAATCCATAGTGTTTTTCTAGTAACAAATTGTGTGAAACATATATTTCCAAGTTTTCACACAAAAAGAGAAATAAACTTTGAAAAATATAATCTGCGAAAAGACATATTCAGCCAGCCTACCAAGTCTACCAAAGGAATCTCCAAAGCCTCGATTTATTCCAATATCACCACGTCCAAAATCTCTCTCCATGCTGCTGGTCACTGCACCACGGTATAGCTCTGAAAAAATTATGCAACAAATTAACCCTTTTTCAAGTATATCAATACACAGTAATCCATTTAGGAACATAATGAAACTAAAGAGACAGCAAAAGTCACAAATATAAAAAAGGTCAGTGATTTACCCAACTTACTACCTCACATACCACATATATCCTGGTTCACCATGCCTGTCCCTATTACCAAATGCCCACATATGCCCTCTGAAGACAGCTATAGTACCCAATTCTAAGTAGGGGGGAACATTTTAAATATAAGTTAAACTAAATGTAGCATATACATCCCACTACATACATTTACTTACCTCCCATTCGGCCAACTCCTCCAAATCCTCCCATGCTATTCATTGCTTCCAGACCACCAAACCCAATTCCTATGGAATAAAAATTAATTTTGAGATTTGACTGTCAGTCATATAGCTGAAAGGTACATTTGTAAATGTTAAGTCTCACCACTAAGCTCTTCATCTACCCTACCTTGTGCAGCTGCTTAACACATCACCTTCCATGTCCCTTAAGTATGTACTGGGCTCAGTTTCTGCTAGCAGCCTTTAGGGAGTGAGCCAGCAATAAACCATGACTTTTTCCCTCTTGGAATTCTCAACACAGTTCCTTATTTACTAAAAATGGTAATGGGTACGTATGAAAAACAAGTGTTTATACATACCACCTCCAATTCTATTCATTCCTCCAAAACCTGGACCATCCATTCCCATACCTCAAATAAAATACACAGAATGTACTTTCAGTAAATCTTATTTTCATGACTAAGAATGACATAATGCAATACAGCAAAAACAGATAACACTGGTTTAGTCACAATGGAACACTAAGAGAAGCAGCAGGGTACAGGTGGGATGGTTTAAAGTGCTGTGCCACAGTTGTCTAATCATGTCTTCAAAAAGGCTTCTTTGAATATTTATTAGACAAGAAAACAAAATTCACTGGCCACACATTCAGTTAGAAAATATCTAGGATGATTTTTTTTTTTTTTTCAGGACAAAAAAATATCACTATCACTGATTTTATTTTTTTAGACAAACACAGAATTAACACTGTAGCAGAGTTACACATCAGGTCAGAAAGTTAAGCACTCCTCTACACATGACAGCTAAGGGAGCATTAAAAATTAAAGAATAAAAATAGTATGTATTTAGGAGGGTGGAAGGTTTAAGAGTAAGGAAGAAATCTCCATCTGTTTGGATCAGAATGATTACCATAACTACCCTCATAATTTAAAGGGTAGCTATAGCATCTCAAAAAAAAAAAAAGGAATCTGATAGCATTTATTAGTCTATCAATTAAAATAGCAGTTCTCAAAGTATGGTCTGGGGACCCTTGGGGGTCTAATAGGTCAAAACTATTTCATTCATACTAAGATATTATTTGATTGTTTTACTCTCATTCTCTCATGAGTATAATGTGGAATTTCCCAAAAACTACTATATAATGTATGATAGTGTAACAAACTAAATGCAGAAAATACAATAGCATTGCTGTCTTATATTAAGCCCAACATTAAAGAGATGTACAAAAAGGTAAAATAATGCCACTTTTGTCACTAATTCTTTTGTATTGGAAAATATAATTTATTTTCTTAAAAAAGTATATTTATGGCCCTGCCCAGTGTAGTTCAGTTAGTTGGACATCATCCCATGCACCGAGGAGTTGCTGGTTCAATTCCCGTCAGGACACATGGCCCAAGTTACAGGCTCAATCCTGGGTAGAGAGTGTGCAGGAGCCAGCTGATCAATGTTTCGCTCTAATATTGATGGTTCTCTCTCTCCCTCCTCCCTTCCTTTCTCTCTAAAAATCAATAAAAAATCTTTTTTTAAAGTATATTTATGTTAACAATGAGTTTATAATTATTTTAAAATAAATTTATAAATATGTTTTAATTTCTAAGATAGTAAATATTGATAAATATAATCATACACACAAAAGAACTTTGGAGCCTTCAACAAATTTTAAGTTTAAAAACGTTTAAAAACCAATCTTCAAAAATAAACTGTAAGTTAGTCCAGGTGAAGAGCCAAATACTATCTAAAAAGCTACCTACCCAACTAGATATGCAAATTTAAACTCTTTATGATATGATAGCCTTTCAGCCATTCCACAAGGCACTATGTTGAACATTTGCCTTTTGCCTTTTAAAACCAATTCAAAAATCCAGTGCTAAAAGGCTAGCTACAGCACAGTTGATCTAAGAGAAAACCTCCTGACATTTGCCCATCTTCTTTCATGTCCTTTGCTCCCCAAGGTTTCATTCCTTTTCCAAACTGAAGTGACATCCTAAATATCCAACTATAAAATACAGTCCTTTAAACATTATTACTAACTAGTAAATGTGAGCTTTATGACTTAGCAAATGTATCTCTTAAAAAGAAATAAGAAAGAATACTCACCACTTGGACCTAAATTTCCCATTACACCACCTATATTCAACTGACTGGCACTAATAGGCTGTCCACCTGGACCAAGTCCCATTCCAATGCCTCCAAGACCACCTGAAACACAAATATAAGAATATTACCAGCGCATATATGATTTACTAACTGGCACTACAATTTTTTTAAAAAGCTATAAGCCTGTAGTACTATCTATAAATTCCACAAATTTATAAATAAGACCACTGGTTCTTGTTTTCATTGGAATGCAGCACTCTGCACACTCACTATAATATCATTTATAAATAATGAGAAGTGTTTTATAAAGGCGGTCCATCTTATATCCCAATTAAAGGCATATTGAAAAGGACTAATAAAATACTAAAAGGATTTTGAATATTGTATCACCTTCTATGTGGCATACATACCCGAAAATGGGACTTTTTTGCATTTGTAGAACCACTTAAAATCCAAGGATTACGTTAATGGTTCAAATCAAACTAAAAAGTCAACTACCATGAAAATATTGAATAAAGCAAATGTTCCATTACCTAGTTTTATCACTGACATGTTTTTTATATTTATATGGTACCTTAAATGTTTTTACATCTATTATCCATAGACGAGGAAATTTTTGAGACTTTAAGTTACTTCCACAATGTCATCTAGCTAAGTGGTTAAGACTAGATTTAAGTTTTCTGTCTCTAAATCCAATATTCTGTTTACTACTTCTCTTAAAAGAAATGAATTAAATTAATTGAAAATAGACTTTAAGAAGATAATTTGATGGCCTTAAAGACAGAACTAATTGATATTTGAGTAGGAACTGTTTTGTTCTACTTTTAAAGTTCTTACTAGTTAATGTAGCGATTAGGGGCTGAGAAAACCATATACTTTATATATGTGTGTGTGTGTGTGTGTGTGTGTGTGTGCGCATAGATAGATAGATAGATAGATAGATACATACATACATACATACATACATAGATATATGTATTTTAAAAGGTAGAGTACAGAAGCATGTTGTGTTAAATTAGAAAGATCAATGTGACCTAGTAAAGGAAATCTTTTTTCAGCTTAGTCCCTAAAAATGGTCCAACTGAAAGCAACTGTAAATCTGAACATCAGCAATGCTCATGTCTACACCTAAGCACTCATATTTTCATCTCTGATATCATTCTTCACTAAAACGAACTAGGCCTCTTTGAAAGCAGGTCAATTCCATGTATTCAACTAAAAAAATCTTCATGGTTCTGGGAAATTCTGTTTTTAACCAAAAAGTCAAATAGTAGTATCAGAGGCATAGGAAATGAGGTAGCTCCCACTTGCCAAGTTACAATTTGAGCAAATGAAAGGAGGGAAAGAGAAAAAAATATGGGTAGGTTAATAACAACATAACTATAACAAATTGATTCTGTCAAAGTCTATGAATTTACATATGTCAATAAGAGTACATAAAAACATTTACATAAAACATAATATAAAGTAAGTATAAATGTAATAGAGGATTTAGTTTTTATCTAAAGTATTAATAGTTGAAAAGTAAATTGGGAGATCCTACATAAAGCCAGGATCTTGAAAGATGACACCCTGGCCCAGCCGGGTGTGGCTCAGTGGTTGAGCGTTGACCTGGGATCCAGGCGATCAGGGTTCGATTCCTGGTCAGGGCACATGCCCAGGTTGTGGGCTCGATCAATGACTCTCTCATCATTGATGTTTCTATCTCTCTCTCTCCCTCTCCTTTCCTCTCTCTGAAATCAATAAAGATATATTTAAAAAAAAAAAAAAGATGACACCCTGAATGGTAAGGTGAGCTTGACGGAGATAGAAAGAACTGCCCTATAAAAGGAGAAGGGGCAATATTCAAAGACACATGTGCTAAGAATATTCTAGTTTATCCTTTAAAAATGAGTATCCATATTATGAAAGCTTGATAAATAGTAATCCACGCCACCTACACTGTAGTGAAATTGCATATCAAAGACAAAGACCTTAAAATCAGCTATATGAAGAACACAGCTTGCCCATAAAGAAAGGACAGATAGCTGATTTAGTAGCAACAATAGAAGCCAGATGACTATGGAATATTTTCAAAGTGCTAAGAGAAAATAACTATCAATCTTATAAACTATACAAATGAAACTATCTTTGAATACATCTGTAGAAAAACCAAAATTGAGAGAATTTACTAACAACAGATCCTCAATGAGAGAGCTTTTAAAATATATGTTTCAGGGGGAAAAATTAGTGCCAGGGTCTAGGGAAAGCAGAGAAATGATGAGACCAAAGGGGGGGAAAAAAAAGGTAAATAATAATAATGACAGATTTGTGGAGTTAAAAAAGAAAAAAAAGAAATACAGGAATAAAACAGAGCAATAATAGCATATAATTCAATAGAAAAATGATCAGAATTAAAGCATTCAAAGGTCACTCTATTATTGAGCAAGAGAATAATTACATTAATTTGAGACTTTATAAAGACATTAAAATTTCTAGGATAACCACTAAAAGAGAAAGATAGGAGAAAAATAAGATAATAAATCAATAAATGTAAACAAAACTGTTGTATCTACATTAATATTAGACAAAAGACTAAAAAGTAGTTTCTGAAAGTAAAATCACTCTATAATGATAAAATTTGGATTCAATGGGAAAACATCTTTTCTAAACTTGGATGCACCTACTGTTAGCTTTAAAATATTTGTTATTTTATTTTTTCTATCGCTATTTATCCCCTCTATGCCCTTTTCCAACTCCACACTCTCCCCCACCATCACCACACTGTTGTCCATGTCCATTAGTTCTTTTTTTTTTTCCTCAATCCCTCCACAATCACCCCCAACACCCTGCCACACACACACCAGAGCTGTCTGCCTGCTCTCTATCTATGAGTCTGTCCCTATTTTGCTTGGCAGTTCAGTTTGTTCATTAAATTCCACATGAGTGTAGCTTTAAAACATTTAAAGTAAAAATAAGAAAAAATAGACAAATCCACCATTTTAGGGAGAGATTTTATCATATACACTTCTAAGTGACAGCACAAGCAAACAAAATTAGGAGCCATAAGACCATTTAAATGATTTTAAAACTTGAACATATACAAAACACTACATTCACCAAGCACACCTGGAATATTTATAAAAATGTGCCATATATTAGGCCAAAATGCAAAATTTAAATTAATTCCAAAGAACCACAATGATACAGACTATCTTCTCTGGCCACAATGTTAAGTTAGAAAATAATAAAAAATTATAACGGTAATTTAATAAAAAGTAAATAACAATAAAAACGCTCCATAACAGTCTTGTATAAAGCAGCCAGATTTATAGTCATAGCTACTTACATTAGAAAATAGAAGCTGCAAATTAGTGAAATAGTCAACTTAAGGAGTTAGGACAAAAATAAGAGGCTAAACCCAAAGAAATAGATAGAAGAAAATAATAAAGCTTAGAGCAGAAATTAAAATACCGAAAACAAAATTTAGTTCTTTGAAAGCACTAATAAAACTGACAAAAATCTCTAAGCAAAACTGACCAAGAAAAAAAGATAAATTGCAAACCTTGAAAACTTAAAAGATAGAACTATAGATATGGCAAAATTTTAAGAGACTATTTTATGCCAACAAATCTTAAAATGGACAAAAATGGTAAAATTCTTAGAAAACCAGAAATAACCAAAAGTGACTCAAGAAGCAAGAGAAAATATGAACAATCAATAGTTAAAAATCTTCCCCAAAACAATACACCAAGGCCAGACTGTTTCACCTGTAATTTCTAGCAAACATCAAGAGAAGAGATCATTCTATTAGAAAAAGCACACATATTCTTCAAATTATTACTTCTAATAACAAAAATTAGAATAACTAAGAAACAGAAAAACATACAAAATGTGGTATTAGCAGTTAAAATGAAGGAACTAGAGCTAAATGTATCAACATAAATGAATATCAAAAAAACAATGTTGAACTAAAAACAGCAAGTTGCAGAATAATATATATAGTATGATGTCACACACACCAAATTTTAAATCCAGCAAAACAATTCCATATAACGTTTGTGGATTTATAAATGTGTAGTCAAATTATTAAAACGAAAAGACAAACACTGTATTCATAATAAGTTGTTTCCTCAAGGTAAGATATCTGGTGAGAGGTGGGCAGGGGAGTAGAGGAATCTCAACTTTATCTGTAAAGTTTTATTTTAAAGAAAAATCACCTAAAACAAATATGGACTATGATGGATACATGAGTAATTTTAGGTTTGTCTGTATATCTAAGGTATTTTATTAAGAAGTTTAACAATAACCAGAGAAGGTACAGTAAAACAGTAAGACAAGAGCTAGTATTTATTGAGTGGTTACATTATTCGAAAACTGTGCTAAGTGCTTTATATATATTAACTCACGCAATACTCATCCAATTTCATGAAATAGGTTACTATTATCACTCTCATTTTACAGATGGGGTATTGAGACACAGATGTTAAGTACGTTACATTGTGATTTTATAATCCTTTGGAAAAACATTTTGATAATACTGATCAATGAGCATACCTTGAAAAACCTATAAATCTACTTCAGGATACCTATCTTAAGGCTGTAACTAAAACATACCAAAGATCTGTATACAAAAGGATATGAATTACTTTGTTGTTGATTAAAGGAAAAAAAAATTAGACACCTAAATATACATAACAGTATGGAGCATTCATATAATAGACTATTATACATTCAATAAAAATATTTGGAAATAATTTTCAACATGGAATAATACTTACACTCTATTTTAAACAAAAAAAATACAAAATTATTGTGTGGTAATTCTCAACTATGTAAGAAATATACATAGAAGGAGAGACTGGAAAAAAATACAAAAAATGTTATAATGGAGATAGCTTATGGGAGGTAAAATTACAAAGAGTTTTCTCCCCTCATGTATGTAAGCTAATCAAATTTTTTAGTATATATTACTTTTATAATGAGGAAAAACTACCAAAGAGAGAAAAAAATGGCACATATTTATCGTCTGTCTTCCTAATCTATCATGCCAAACTATCTGCATAACTCCAAACTTTGGGCAACTTGGGATATAGGCACAAAAACAAGGAGTTCTGCTTAGCAAATAATAAAACTGAAAAACGAGTTTGTATTTTTCTGATGGCTTTTACTTACGTGGTAATTGTGGTGTTTTACTGTCATGTGAACGGTAGTCTTCATGAGGGACAGACTTGTCATCCTAATTACAAAAAAGTTTATTATAAGGTTAATATATAACTAAAAAGATCTGCAATGTAGAGAGCAGATAAGAGAAGAGATGAAGTGATATATAGGAACTCACCATTTTCACATGCATAGGTCTATCAAACAAAAACTGCCCATTGAACATAGCTGTTGGTTCAGTCAAGGAAAGCCAGTTAAGACAACTATAAAATTATACTTGAATACAAACACATTTTAACAATCCAAGTCAGACTATCTAGTATTTTAATCAACATCTTTAATATTTTACTCATTTGTATTGTGTCTTCTATATATTCAAAAACTTCAATTCTTTGCTTTATAGGTTTGATTTTATATATAAAATGTATTCTTTTAATTCAACCACTGAGAAAAAAATTAACACTGCTTCATTTAAAACAATTGTATTAATTTACAATGGATTACATAACTGTCAAGAGCATGTATGCATATAATTAATTGTGGCGGGAAGAGAAAGTAGAAAAAGGTTCATACCAGGCCTGTACAATATGGCTAATTCAAGTTTTAAGAGTGACTTTAGTACTTGGACATAGAAAAGGTTTTACGTACTGGAGACTAAAGTCTAACACACATTTCTAAGCCAGGCAACCTTAAATTCCAGGACTCCCACAAAGTGGTTGGTATTAAGCTTCTTCAACCTTATTAAATAGTCCTAAAGTGTAAATCAGGATACAAATTGCTTGAACTGCTTCAATTGCTTGTTCAAAAGTGACTGTGCCCATTCCTCTGCTCTTGCCATCTTTGTCTTCTTTAATATCTGCCCGCTTTACAGTTCCAGCTATGCTGAACACTTCCTTTAGCTTCTTCCAACCAACTTTGAAGTCAAGCTTAACATAAAATTATATAAAGTTACGTACCTAATAAACCCCTCCCCATTTATAAATAATACAAACAAATCTTTTCTAAACTCTCAAACTATAAAGAACTATAATTCTTGTTAAACAGTATATCAATAATATTCAAATACAAAGATCTTAAGTTGTTTAAAATTAGTTAAGCTACATCTATGTTGTTCCTTATCCTTAATTTTTTTAAATTCCCAAAACAGTCTCTCACCTATTCAATCCTGTTTTGTACATTTGAAACTTGCACATCTATTTTTACTGAGAGAAATTCAGATTTTGGAAAGTATTGTTGATATCACTGACTTTCAAAAGCTTAAAACAAACAAATGACAAACCAACTACAACATGCACATTCACAAATATCAAATTTTAAAGCTAAAGAAATCTACTTACCAATATGAACAAAAGTCACATACAATAAAAGTAAATAATGTCAAGAACTGCTAAGTGTTTATAAATTCCACAGTTCTCTTTTTTCAAAATTCTAAATACTCGTATATACACTCTAACCTTATATATATAATTAAATTAGGTTTCAGTTTACAATAATTTATGTCTGGCTTACTTTAGTTAAAAATAAAATGTTCTATAAACCTATAACCCATTCATCTAATTAAATAATCTCATAATTAGAACTACATATCTGAATGACAAAATTTTAGACTAAAGCTTAAACTTACATTAGCAACAAAAATTGTGGAACCAAGTCTACCAGCCTGCAAATTACTGATAACCTCAGGAGGAATGTTTGGATTATTCAGAATGGAAGGTGGTAAATTCATCAACCCCGATCCCATATCGGGTACATGTCCTCCTGGAAATGATCCTCCTGTTCGTTGCAATGCCCTACGAGCATTTTCTCCATCAGGATCCTATAACACACATTGAATGTTAAATGCCACTAGATACATCAGAAAGTCTATATAATTAAAACAGAAACTTCAAATTCTACAGTAGCTATCCCATCTGGGTTAAATATTGGCCCTCTTAAAGAGTGAGCTTTTTTCTCATCCAGAAAATTCAGTCCCATAAAAACCTGTGGACAGATAAAAGATTACAGTCTCCAGGGATGTAAATTAAATACCTCTTTCCAATCACTAAAGTCACTTAAGAACTTGAAATAGTTTAATTTTGCCCTTGTACTATTTTAAAAGTATATACACATACACATAAATACACATAACTCAAACAGGAACAAAATACTTACTGCAACTCTTTTCTTTCCCAAATGCACTAATAATGAATTGTCATTGCTGGATGACCAACGCAATGCCACACTGAATTACCCAGGAATATTGGGGTAGAGGGGAACTACGATAATGTGCAAGTTTCATTCCTGAAGAAGCAAAATATAATTATCCACCTTCTAACTGCTTTCCCTCCTCATGATTATGATCTAAGATCGGGTGCACAGAGGGAATAAAGACTAAATGTCCAAATGAAGAATGATAGTAAACATTGCTTTTTTTTTGGCTCATTAACTTTATAAGAGAAATATTCTACCTTTAAACCAATGAAAAGCAAGTTCAAATATACTTCTCACTCATCTCACTAGGTGAAATGCAAAAAATAAAAAAAATTTTAAAACCACACAAACACAGTAATAGGCTATCATCTGCAATACCAAATGATTATGATATATGTAAGCATCAACTCTACTCTGCTGGCCTGTCTGGAAATACCAATAAAAAGAAAGTTTGGTGACTTTAATACATTCTCTAGATACTAAATTCTCTAGAAAGGCTGGGAGAATAGAAGGTAAAAAAGTGAATGCACAAATAAAGTTATTTTGGCTTCCAATATATTTCTTCACCATGAAGAATAAAAAGAAATACGGAAGTAAAGAAATAAATGATTTTAAAGAATGCTATGAAACAATAAATGCTTTAGGTCTAAGGTTTCAAAATCTTGTACAAATACAAAAGTCAGGATTGTGGTTACCTATGGAGAAGAACACAATAGAATAGATGCTCATGAACTATTAAGATAGGTTGTTTGCTCTTAATATTAATAAAGCATATTACTATGTCTTGATTTGTCTTCTATGTACATGACATATACAAATATATATACATATATATAAAGCATATGTACAGCCCAGCAGTGTGGTTGGTGGTTGAGCATTGACCTATGAACCAGGAGGTCAAGGTTTGATTCCCGGTCAGGGCACATGCTCAGGATGCCAGCTCAATATCCAGTAGGGGGGTGCAAGAGGAAGCTGATCAGTGACTCTCATTACTGATATTTCTATCTCTCCCTCTCCCTTCCTCCCTCTGAAATCAATAAAGCCATATTTTTAAAAAAACATATATACAATACAATTTATATAACACAAATTACCTACTATATAAATAGTTTTTATCCCTCTTTTTACCTTGGATGTCAGCCTGCCAGTCATTGCCTGCTAATGCTAGTAGAGAGCCTATAATAAGTTTACAACTGTTACTAAACCCCATTGAATTACATGAAAAGTGAAATTCTAATACCTGTAAAGGAACATTGGAAATAAATTTTTCCTTAGACTCTCACTAGTAGTTCTCAGCACTGACCTCAGCACTGACCCATCTGTAAATCTGATATTCCCAGAAAAGGGGCCTTTAGTGATATTAATCCAAAAAAGGTAACTGAATAAAGAACATCTCACCATTTAGCTAGGCCAACCTATACAATTTTTTCCTCTTAAAAGGGTTAAAAATGGAAGTATCCTATATTGGCATGGATCACATAACTCTATTCTAGGGTCTCTGAAATACTGAGTATCCACAATGTGCTAAAACTTAAAAGAACACAAAAGACATGGACCTGGCCTTTAGCATCCAATACACTTTTCTTCCAATTAAAAATAAAAACACTGGGAATCTGTAATATTTGTCTTTTGAAGAATAAGAAACATCATAAAACAGTAAATCATAATCCTCAAAATAATAATTTCCCAGAAGAATGGTTTTCTACAAATGTCACCCTTATGGGAAATTATTTAGAATATCAACACATTTCTGGAACACTGGTCCTGGCCTACACATAAAAACCACTAAATAAATGGGCTGGCACAGACCATAACAGTCTAAACTTTCTCTACCAATTCTCCACTTCCCAGTCAGAAGAAAAAAAAAAGAAGAAACCCCAGGCTCAAACAGGGTTAGAAAGGAAGTGAGAAACTAACTCAAATAGAGAGGTTCGAGGTACTTTTATATTGTGTATGTTAGTAGCCTGGCCTTTCATTTTAAGCTATAGCAGTCTCTGCTTATCCATGGTTTCACTCTCCTTGGCTTCAGTTACCCATGGGCAATAACCACCTGAAAATATTAAATGAAAAATTCCAGAAATAAACAATTCATGAGTTTTAAATTGTGTGCTGTCCTGAGTATTATTATGAAATCTTGTGCTGTCTCACACCATCCAGCCTGGGACATGAATCAGACCTTTGTCCAGTCTCATTCACACTGTATACCACTACCCACCCTTTAGTCACTTAGAAGCCACCTCGGTTATAAATCAACTATCATGGTATCACAGTACTTGTGTTCAAGTGACCTTATTTTACTTAATAATGGCCCCAAAGTGCAAGAGTAGTGATGATGGCAATTCGAATATGCCAAAGGGAAGCTGTACAGAGCTTCCTTTAAGTGAAAAGGTAATATGTATAGAAAAAAACAGAATATACTTAGGGTTCGGGCATCCACTGGGGGTCTTGGAATGCAGCCATTGCAGATAAAGGGAAAATACTGCATTATCACCTCATACTAAGGAACAAGAGAACAATGACTAGTAACATCTACACCTTGGACAGGAATAACGACAATCATAATTATTATTACAGCTAACATTTATTATGTAGTTACAATATTTTGAGCAATATGCTAAGTGCTTTATATAATACCACAATTATAACAAATAGCTAACATTTATTAAATGTTTTATATATATTAACTCTTTGACTCCTTATAACACTATTAATAGATTCTAGTATTATTCCCATTTTAGAAATAAGAAAACAAAGAAATAGAGAGCTTAAGTAGTTTGCCCTGGGTCACACAGGTTCTCTTATGCCACAGACTAAGTTCTTTACCATGTATCTAATTTATCCTTATAAACACCCTATTAGGTAAGTATTATCTGTAGTACTATTCAATTACTAAGGTTTAGAGAATAAGTAACATGTCTACTCACACAGCTAGAAGTGACAGAGCTGGGACTCAAATCACTACTATACTAAGTTAAACTGTGACCGATAGTACAGCTCTATTACCAATGATTAACATCTGTGCTAATGGAGACTCTTCAGGGTTCCCAAGTTGTATCCTCTATCTTTTTTAATACAGACTTCAGCAAGGATATATACATAACTGGTCTGTGATCAAATTATTCAGATAAGATTAACAATATGAACTAAAGGAAGAGAGGAAAATGATTGCTATTCAAGCTAATTATTTCTAAGGTCAATTTACACCAAACTATAAATAGTTAGGGTTTTTTTTATGTATCTTCCAATCATTCTTTTATCAACGTATTTATATTGCAACAATTCTATACAAAGGGAACATCTCCATTTTAGGGGTTTACAAGTTCCAGTTATAAATTTCGCTAATAGATGTAACTTTTTAAAAATTTTAATCTGGTATAATTTCAGGTTAATGTTATTAAAAGTATCAATTTTATTCAAATCCATAAGGTATTTGCATTATTAAGCAAGCTTTGATAATCTACATTTCTCAAATTAAACACAATCTAAAAACTGAAAATAAATATACCAAATAAAGTCAACACCTAAAGTGTGTCATCTTTAATTTTTTTTAAAAAGAATAGTTTATTGATTTTTAGAGAGAGGAAGGGAGAGGGAGAAAAACATCAATGTGAGAGCGTAACATCAATTGGCTGCCTCCTGCACAACCCCTACCAGGGACCCAGCCTACAACCCAGGCACATGCCCTTGACTGGGAATCGAACTGGCAACCTCCTGGTGCACAGGACGATGTCCAACCAACCCGTACTGGCCAGGGCTTGGGTCCTGAAATTTCTTTAAATCATGTTCCTCTGCTTATAATAATTTGGAGCAAATCAAATATTAGGACAACTGCTTAAGGGCAAATAGAAAATCATGTACAAGCAAAATTGTCATCAATAGATAATACTTTAATAAGAATCTATGCTAAAAAAAATGTTGTAGTCAGACAAATGCATTACCAATGATAAAAATACAAAGAAAACATGTCCTTATATTCAAATGTTTACATTATTCCAAATATAAGCAATCTTACCTCTTTAATATTCAGGGGTCTTCCACTAAGATCATATTTGTTCATGGTTTCTAGTGCTTTCTTTACAAATTCTTCATCTTTAAATTCAACCACACTTAATTGAGAGAAAAATTGGGAGGAAATTTTAATGTACTAAGGTTATTTTTTACAATCAGAAGTTTAAATTTGACTTAAGATACTTAAAAAAAATTCTTACCCACAACCCTATATCCAGGTAGATTTGTCAATATATGCAAAAGAAAAAAAGTTTTATCAGTAGACGAAGTTAATAGTAGAGTCTAACATTTAAGTCATTAAAATCAATTGTCATTTTTTTTCTTTTACACCTCCAGAACATAAAAGGCAAGTGACCACAAATTTTTTGTCAGTTTTAAATATCTTTTTAAGATAGTACGATCTAGCATAAGCTTGAAGCACATTTTAGATGATTCTTCTTTAAGTTTAAACCAATGTAATATCATTGCACAAATTCAATGAAAACTAATTCAAAGAAATAATTGAAGACTCCAATATCCCTATCCTTACACAGTTATAAATATTTTCAGGAGCTACATTGTGCATAAATAGTTTTTAATGTATATTTTTCAATTTTATTAAAATCAAAATAGGAAATATTAATCTCACTTTTAACGAAGTTCTCAAACTGGCTGCATACAATTTAACAGCATCCAGTTTCAAGAATGTAAAAAAAGTCACCTATGTTAAAGAAACAAATTTGTAGTATCATTTTAAAAATAATTCCTTGTCATTGTTACTATTCAAAGTGTCACTAGATGCAATGACAAACTTTTTATTTTTCATGCACCCAACTGTTTTTTTGCTAATAAAATTAAACACTGTTAAGAGCTTTCCATTCTTTCTTCAGCATATTCTTTCTTGTTTGTTGCCAAAAATCAAAACTGACTATCGCCCAATCCCTTCTAGGTCAATTTAATCATCAGTGTCATTCATACCAATTGATCAGGGCACTGCCTCTTATGTAGTCCTGTAGGCTACCAAATTAAGTTTTTTTCAGTATAAATTCCAAACAAACATTCTGAAGTAACACCTTTAAATTACAGGCCTCTCATAGAACTCTTAAGGAATATTATCAATTCAGTGACTTTTAAAATATCCTTGAAGACATCAAAACACAACAAAAAAAAATCCTACATTAAAATCTATAGTCTAAGAAGAAGCATTACCTTAGAGCATTAAAAAAGTGAATGCTCTTTTTGAGCATTTACAAAACCCATCCCTTCCAGGCAGCTAGCTTGATTTGTATAAGTGTCAGACTTGCTAATATAAAGCCTCAAATCTTGCATAATAAAGTAAAACAAAATGAAACTTAAGTTTCCAAAAACTGGTACAAGTATTATACAAAAAGTAAACTGCTGAGGAACTTTTAAACCTCAAGCAGATTACTGCCCACAGCACTTACCCTTGATTTTCCTTCCGCATCCTTAAAGAGCTCCACGTATGTAACCTCACCAACTACATAAGACATACAAAAGGAAGATACCAAGAAACAATACATTTAAACACCAATATCTTGCTTTACTGCACACCTGTGCACAACTCTACAGAAAAGCACCTATTATTCACCAACAATCAAAACCAGACCAGCATACCTCCTGTCAATGGCTATGTAAATTTAACTAATTTTCAGAAATGTACATCATCCACATTCTCTAAAAAAGCTAACAACCATATTAACCTAATTCATACTACAGATCATATTTTGGCCAGCATGATATAGTTGGTGAACAAATGCACATATACATACAAATGGTCCCTTAGCCTATCATATTAAAAACATCAACATTAGCACTTTTCAAATAACTTTAGTCGCCTACACACAACAGCTGTTTTAAGGTGACTTCCTACCTGAATGTCTTCAATCATGTTTTGCCATCAAACTAAATTTACAAGTCATGCTTCACAGCAAGCCACACACTTTCTAAATAAAGTCAATGAATAAAACCAATCAAATAGTTGTCACCTTACAACAGATACACCAATGCAATTTTTTTTTAATTTATTAGAGGAGATCAGCCTCAAAGCCAAGTACATAGTTTGCAGGACTGTTGAAACTCAATTTTTCAAGAGATAACAAAACTAACTTTTACAAGATCAAGTATTAAAATTATTTTTCCCCAAAACCAACCATGTATATAAAATGAAGGTTTTCAGGTTATTCTGAAAACAAAACTGAAACAGCAGTAACGCAATTTTAATATAGAACTGCAGAGACAGCATCATCGCATTCATGACAATGCAAACAAAATGAATTCCACAGCCAGATTCCAGACTCCACCAAGATAATAACAAAACAGCTTTTGGAAAAAAAATAATCAGACCTTATTATTCATACTTTAACAGCTAAATGTATTGCTTAACTAATGCAATAGTCCTTTAAAATCTATAAAAACTTCAACTAAACAAAGCAATCACTTTAACAAAATTCTTGGTGGCATGCATATGCTGGCTCACTACTATCCCACTGAAATAACAAAAAGAAAAGAAAAAAAACTTTATTTATCCATACTACCTTGTAATGAAATTGTGTCAAGTGAAAGAAGAGGGAATGATTAATTCACGTGTTAAGAAATGAACAAAAATCGGTTTTTTGAGTCTGTTTGGCTCATAGGTATAAAAAAAGTTCACTTAGTCCCCTCCCCCTTCTATATGAAGATTACCCAACAGTGGGTTTATCAAAGATGTTTACCTTTCTCTCTCATTAGATCTTTAATAGCTTGCCATTTCATGTCATATGGGATGTTGCTAATGAAAACTCTATTACGATTTGGACCCTTCTTTTCTCCAGTGCCCGAATTCTTGTCTTTTGAATAAGGATGAAATCTATGAGTCTTCTTATTTCCTGTAGATTTTTCCTTTAATTCAGATTTCTCTTCTTTCACTGATTCATCATTCTCCCTATGAATTAAAAACAAGAAAATGGAAGTCTATATTAAATATTCAATATTTATCACTTCACTTCACAAAACTCTCCACTAAGTTAGATCTCAGCAAAGCAGATGAAGAGTCAGACTGCTGGCAATGAAATTACCCAATGCCATTTCAAAGCAAGGATTTGGGCATGTTACCAAAATTCTCATTTCACAATCCTTTTTTTCTATATTAAATAGCTGCAGCATCCAAACAATCACCCAGTTTTTCCCTTCATAATGCATAATAAACGTAATTAGAACTTAAGAGGGGGAAATGTGTAATTTTATTCCTACAGTATGTACAACTGCCACCTTTATGGAGAATTAACTTTCTGGGCCTTATTCAGAACTCTAAAAAATTAATTTACAAAATGATACCCTGAAAAATTTCATCTCTTAAAGGTTAACAGTTTCTTCCCAGAACTCTTCTCCCTTGTTGCTTAAAAACGTAGTTAAAATACGTAGTTATATCTACGTATCTGTACATGCACACACTACCATATGACTCAATTTTTTTCTATTTTCAGTTTTGATCAACATAGAAAACTGATAAGGTATACTAATATTTTCATGCTCAACATTTTCTGTTTTAACCTATAAACTAGGACAGGGTACGGTAAGAGAACCAAGTCATTTTTATTAGTATTATCAATAATGGGGGGGTGGGGTGGAGGAGGAAGCAGCACTTAAACACAACACCAACTAGAAGTTTATAAATCTACTTTTTAATGAGGCCTTAACCGAAAAATTTTTGAATTTATAAAACTGTAACGACAATTCAACTATGTGATGCTATCCATCAACCATCTGTAGGATACAAGTATATACTTAAAGTAAATCCTGTTGATAAAAAATTTAAATATGTATTTTAAAAATGCAATTTACTTTTCAAAAGAAATCTTTTTTTTTTACAGAACAATAGATTTATTTTAAATCACTAATTACACTAGTGAATCTAAAACTAACTAAAACTTTTATTTTAAAGCAATTGTTTATAAATATACATTAATAAAAATCTCTGGGAGTGACACCCAGGAATCTAAATTTTTTACAGCTTCCTGGATTATTCTGATAACCAATCAGGCTTTATAATCCAGGCTCTAAATTATCTTCTAAACCAAGCAACTGTGAGAATATATACATTGCTGTGCTCCACATACACATCTTATTCTAGTCACTTATTCCATGATATATAGAACTTTTCACACACCACTTTTCTGAGCAGGTTAACAACACAGTCATACATATAATTTGTAAAACTCTACAAAAAGAAAAACTATCTGTGTTGGGATCAGCAGCATCTAGCATGGTGACTGCACATAACATGCGCTCGATAAATATTAATTCTTGAGTGAGCAAACAGTCAGATGGTGCTACTGTCTTCCAGGAAAACTGCTAAAATTAAGAGATATTAGGGCCAAACTTGCTTTGCCACTTTTTCAGACCCTGACAGGGACACCTTCACTGTCAAACATCTTCCCTTTTCAGAAATGGGAAATCCTAGAAGGGATCATCTCACCTGTCCAACTCTAGCAAGTACTACTTGTCTGTACAGAGTTGCACTACTGAAAATGGCAACTGCTAATTTACAATGCATAATTAAGACTACCTATGGAAGTTTAGAGCTAGAGGTATGGTTTGATTAAGAAACTAAGCTATAACTGCTCAATTTCTGAACTCTTTATATGTCTTAAATACATTATGAAAGACACAGTAAAAATATATGTTAAAACTCTTAGAAAAACAATGCTACATAATATTAAAATATTGGTACTATATTCAGAGTTCCATTTAATAATTCCCAAACTATTCATTTAAGCAAACCTTCCTCTTAACGTACTTGAAATACTATGACTATTCAGTTTTTAAAAATTTTTATTAAATTTATTGGGGGTGACACTGGTTAATAAAATGATATAGATTTCAAGTGTACAATTCTATATCATCTGTATATTGTATTATGTGTTCACCACCCAAAGTAAGTATCTTTCAGTCACCATTTATCGACCCCTTTACCCTCTTCTATCTCCCCCCACCCCGGGAATCACTATACTGTTGTACATGTTGACTATTTTAAGTTACAAAAATGTTATTTACGCTTAAGGCTGAATTATGCCCACCCAAATTATAACATAAATTCCTGAAAAGTCAATATGGGACATCAAATAAGAAAACATAGTTTTAATATGATTTTAAGAACATAAAGCTATAGTATGAGATCCAAAATTAAGTCCAGTTCCATTCTTTATTCCTAACATGATAAAAAAAGTACTACTCTACTTCAACCACTTCACCCTACTCCAATGCTTTAAACTTTTATGCTAGTATCCTAATGTAACTAACAATCTCCACATACTCCAAGGTACTACTTAATCACACTTGAATAATGAGGAGTTATAACAATACTCTTTTTCCTCTTACTCACTTAAGAAAAGGAGAGCTAGTATACCATTCAGCGCAAAGCAAAAGACTACACTAGGAAAACATCTTTAATTTCTTGTCAAAAGATGTGAACATACCCACTAAATCTTCTGTATATGAGTTTCATGACCATAAAAGTTTACTTCTACACTTCTTAAACAAATACTTATTGGGCCTTTTTAAGTATAAGGCCTCAGGGATAAAAGATGAATAAGACATAGTGGTCTCCATCTTCAATGACTATCGATTAACCTCAGCAAAAGTCATTTCAATCTTGATAACAAGAAACATTGTGTTCACGTCTGACCAATATATATTTTAAGGCAATACTTGGCAATTTTTACATCTCTATGAATTCTTATTATTAAAAACATGGAAATCAACTGAAGTTTATGCATTGGGTTAACTACTCCACCCGTTGGTTCACAGGGTCAAAAAAGGTTCTTAGGTTGATACAGGTAAATGTACCTAGTTATTCAGTGAGAGGGACCCATGCTGGATTATGTTTTTATGTAATAGGCAGTTCAAGAAACCCCTGAAAGTAAACTTGCCTCTTCACTCAACTTCTTGGAAAAGAGGATAGGAGAGAGATGAACTATAAGCAGTATGAAAAGGATCTGTATCTGTATTTAATAGTCACATTTCTTAATTTCTTCACCTTGTATTTTCTTTTTCCTCAATTAGAAGTTAAAGAGATTCTTTTTCCGCCTCTCTCCTCTCCTGTCTAAGTAAACCACAAAGAGACTTTAAAAGGGATTAGAGACTTTTAGATCTGATGGAGGTTTAGATAGCAGCTTTACCTGTACTGACACTACTACACTGTTTATATCCAAGTTCAGTAGGGTTTCTCTCTGTAATCCAAGGCTGTACTTTCTGTTCAGGAGAAAAGGGTGGCAGGCCCATGTTGAGATATTTTTAAAAAGCACATTTTAAATGTATCATTTCACTGGTTTTCATTCATATTTATGATGCCCAATCCCTGAAAGCGCACAATTTGGTAGGCATGGTAGAAAGTGCTTCAGTCACTTTTGGTCCCTGGGCTGCGGAGGCGCACCGCATTCCACCTAGGAACACACTCCCTGTACCTTTACCTCCATTCTGCCTAAAGATAGCGCCTATCCTGTCCACACCCAACTGAGAGCAGGAGTGCCACAACTAACCTTATCTGCAATCAACCCTTAAACAGGCTGGGCCAGATTTACTACACTTTCAAACATTTTTACACAAAAGAAAAGCAAGACCATTTCCCTGGTCTATTGTAGTGGGAGCACATGTCCACTGCTTTCCACTCTTGAGGAATAACTGAGAGAAGGAAAACGATGTTTTCACTAAATTAACAACCTCCTTCCCACTTCAGGTTTAAAGAGCTGGGCATATGCAAATAAAGCCCGCCTTCGCACACACCCCCATAACAACAACAAAGGGGAGCGTAACATTTCCTTACACTAACTAGAAATTAGAATGAATTCGCGTCAACTCAATTCTTCATAGGTCCTAATGACAGGTGCAATCTTAAAAGTAGTGGATTTCCCTCAATTAAAAAAAAAAAAAATCCTACTATGCCACCATACCAGAATTAAGAACCTACCATCACACACTGTTTAAAAAAAAAAAAAAAAAATACCTGCACGCTAGACAAACATTTGGGGGCCGGGAAGGGCGAGCAAGGCTTACATTTCCCTTTTCAAAAGCACCGCTTCCAATTCAAGGGTAGCACAATGGATGCAGCCTCACAGCCCGTTAGTAAACTTCCCCTCGGTACCTATCTGTTCACAAGTGCGTGTTTACTTTGGAAAACAACAGAACGACTGGAGGTCTGCCGCGCAGCGCGAGGCGGGGAGGCGCGCGGACATTCCTCGGAAACGCGTCCCGCCTCCGCGGCGAGGAGGAAATGTCCGATGATGTCATCCCTAGATACTCCCTAGTGATGAACACTAACTACTGGCCTTTAAACGCGGGACCATTTCCCAGCAAACCGCGCCGGCCGCCGGGCTTTGCTGGCCGGCTCTCCGGCGGCAGCCGGGGCGGCGGGGCTGAGCCGTGACCTCCGGCTGCAAACGGCACGGGGCCGCCGCCCCCCGCACCCCGCTCGCCGCGCCCGGAGCGGGAGGCTCGGGCCTGGGAGCAGCCCGGCTGCACCTGCTCCGCCCGCGCCCCGCGGCCCAGGGCCGTTCCCCCCGAGGCCCAGGCCGTCCCCCCCCGCCCCCCAGGCCGACTTCCCGTCCCCCACCGCGTCCCGGTCCCCGGAGGAAAAGACAATACATTTTAACGCCGTTGGAGCCGCTGCTGTGCTGAGGGGGCTGCTTCTCCGCCTCCGGCGGGTGCGCTTCTCGCCGCGCCTCCCCCGGCGGCTCGGCGGGCTGTGCCAGCGGGCTGTCGTGCCCCGCGGCGCCGGGCACCTCGGCCTTGTCAGCGTCCGCCATCCCGCCGCCACTACCTCCGCCTCGGCCGCCCGCGCTGAGAGGCTCCGAGCGTGACAATGGCGGCGGCCGGGAAAGCGGTAACGGATCCCGATTTGAAAAGGCCCCGAGCGCTCAGTTGCCCGGATCTCGCGAGAACCAGCCGGGGCCTGGCGACTGGGAGATGGTGCGAGCCGGGGGTGGGGGGTGGGAGTGGGAGCGGGAGCGCGGCGTGGGGGAAGGGCGAGGACGGGGTGGCCGGTCGGGGCCGCCATTGCCGCAGTCGGCCCTGCCCCGGGCCGGGAGCGCTTGGCGTGTCCAGGGCCCCGGGGTGCTCCGGGCGCGTCCCCCGCCGGCCTGTGGCGTGGCACCCAGCGGGGGTCTCCGCGCCAGAGTCGCCTGTGGGTGCTGGGAGCCCCTAGCGCTCCGGTCGGTTCGGACTGTTCCTTCCAGGTAGCCGCCCTGCATCTTTGGAGACGTCTGCAGATCTTCAGGCTCCCCTTAGAAAGCCTTTGATGCAGACAAATCCCCTGGCACTGCCCGGGCACCCCGTGAGCATTCAATGAACAGTCGTTGATGACCGGTTCCCGTTCCCCAGAATGAAATGCGTTGGATTTGTTGTGAGCTCCGGTGGTGTTTGACAATGAGGCTTTCCTGGGAACTCCTACCAGCTTATCAAAGGAAGACTGAAGTTATTTTAATTCTCCCGGCAACAATCAATGGGGAGAACCCATACTTTTTATAAGAAATCTACTAGATGGGCTAATAATAGACATTTTCGGTTTGGGTTATGCCTTTATTATATGCTGACGGAAATTATACTTGAAGCAGTTATAGACTCTCAAACAAATTTAATTACCATATAGAGTTTTAAAATACAGTCATAGGTATTTTCCCCCTAAGTATGAAGAAAAAAAATATCCATCAAGCTTAACTCCTAACTCTGAAGTACTTTAATTTCACATTTAAATAACCTTTTTCAGCTGAAAATTCAGACTTCACCAAATGTTCTTTTCATAAAGAAGCAAACATGTATGATTTACATTCTTTGCAGAATGTCTTGCACATCAGTAGGACAGCTGTAGCTTGAAACATACTCAAGTATTGCATAATATCCCCCTGTCCTTTGACATGTCAATATGCAGGTTTCCGCGCTTAATCATAAAACATTTAATGCTATGCTACAAGACAATCTATGTCATTGAACACATACACATAAAAATCAGAAGAATTTTAATTATTAATGAGTATGCTTGGTAAAATACTGCTGTTTAAGGTGCTACTGATATTGTTTCATAAACAGAATACACGCTATGATAGTTGCTCTATTAAATTGTTTCTCCTCAGTCAAGCCTAAGACTTAGCGCTTGAAGAAGAAAGGAGTGGGATTTTTTAAATATATGTTTTTATTGATTTGAGAGAGAGAGAAACATGGATGTGAGAGAGAAACCTCGATCTGTTGCCTCCTGCATGCATCCTGACCCTGGGGACTAACCCGCAACCTGGGCATGTGCACTGACTGGGAATCAAACCAGACTTTTTGGTGCACAAGAGGACACTCAACCAACTGAACCTCACAAGCCAGGGCGGGAATGGGATTTTGACCCAGAAAACCTGGGTTAAAACCCCAGCTCTGCCACTTCCTGCCTATAACTGCTTGGGCAAGTCACTTACCTTCTCAATTTCTTCATAGTAAATTGGAATAGTAATACTTACCTTGCAGGATTAAGGTGAGGATTAAAAGAAAACACTTTATATAGGACAAAATGCTATATGAATGTAAAGTAGTATTACAATTCCCTGTTTCTCTAGGCTGGGGAGGGTTTTAGTCACAGGGAAGTCAGGTGATATTCCCAAGACCTGAATTATAAGTACTTTCAAAACATTCTTCACTCTCTGCGTATCCTTTTGCTATAGTTGAATTTAATTATGAAAATTTAACCCTGTAGTCCCTAGTATATTCTTGCAAAATCCTTCAATAGAGCCAATTTAATATTTTTAAGAGGCCTTTATGCTTAAAACAGAGTAGTAGGTGCCTGAGGAATACAAAAATGAGTATAGGCCTGTCGAGAGAGGATGTTTATAAAAAGCACTATTTGAGTTCTGTAATAAAGATAAAAGCGAAGTATTATTTAAAATTTATTTACAAAAAGAGGAGACCAGCCTGCATGCTATAGTGTGATAATTAAAACATTCCATTCAAATATTTATCGTGATTATTGAGCTTTTTGGCCCCCTTTTAAATTTTGTGCCTAAGGCAAATGCCTTACTCACTGTACCTTAGTCCTGATTCTATAAATGCATAAAGGGCAGAGGTTAATTCCTACAGGGGAATCCATGAGAGCTGCACAAAAGAGCTGGATCTTAAAAGACGAAGAGAATTGGGGGAAGCTTCTGAAGAGAAAATGATTACTCCTTACCACTCCATCCGACTGCTCTATAGATTGATCTTTCCTCCCTCTTTTGCTATTAGTATTGTACTTATCTTAGCTAAATCTGCAAAAAATAAAGAAAAAATAGTTATTAACATTCTATTGCTGCATGTTCCCCCTCTTTTAAGTCCACATATACATGCTATAAAATAATTAAATAAAGCTTTCGTTTTTAATAAGTAGTTACAGTTCCCATTACAAGTGTCATCCTTCACAGTTACACAAAATGTATTAATAGTACAACTTCACATAACCACTTAGTTTTTTTCTTACAAATTGAAATGGGGGGGGGGAGCCATTATTCATATCTAGAGATTTGACCCTAAAATCCCAAAATATTTTCAATTAATATTAAATATGTGTATCATTTAGAAATTGTGTTCACCGGGTAGTAACAGAAACTGGAAATAAAATAATAGTGTCTGAAACAAGATAGGAGTTTTTACTCTGTTGAGAAAAAGAAGTGCAGAGGGAGGCATCTCAGAGGAGATATGGTAGCTCCACAGTCATCAAGGACTAAGGTTCTTTCGGTTTTAATCTTACACCGCCCTCGTGTGAGGCTTCCATTCTGCGGGTCGCCCTCTGGCCCAAGATGGCTCTGTAGATCTAGGCATCTTGTGGGCATTGGAGGCCAGGAAAAAAGTGTTGCATCCAGAATTCTCACACAACACTTCTGCTCATGAGTGGGAACTTAGTCACATGACACACCCAACTGTAGGGGAGGTTGGCAAATAACTTTTCATTTGGGCTCACTGACCAGAGTTCTACTTCCAAAGAAGAGACTCTAGTGGCAACTAGAATGTGATCATCCTTCTAGCCTTGCGTTGGTGGTACGTATATACAATGGAATATCACTCAGTCATAAAAAAGAATGAAGTCTTGTCATTTCCAACAACGTGGATGGACCTAGAGGGTATTATGCTAAATGATAGGTTAAACTAAGAAAAACAAATACCATATGATTTCACTAAAAACCAAAATAAACAAGCAAGCAAAACAGAAACAAATTTATAGATACAGAGAACAAGTTGATGGTTGCCATGTGGGTCAGGGCTGGGAAGATAGGCGAAAAAGGTGAAGGCATTAAAAAGTACAAATTGCCAGTTATGAAAATAGTCACGAGGATGTAAAGTAACAGCACAGGGAATGTAGTCAATACTATTGTAATAACTATATATGGTGTCAGATGGGTCCTAGACTTATCGGAGTGATCACTTCCTAAGTTATGTAAATGTCTAATCACTATGTTGTACACCTGAAATTGATATAATATTGTATGTCGACTGTAATTGAAAAATAAGTTTTTTAAAAATTCGAAGGCAAAGACCAAAAATATGAAGTCAAACAGAAAGTATAGTGTGATTTTTAAATCAATTCGCTTGGCTTTAAAAAATTAAATGTCTAATCAGAGACATAGAAGCATGTAACAGACTCATGAATCTCAGGGTAGGGGGAGGTGGGAAGAGATTAACTGAAGAATTTGTATGCATATATACATAATCTGTGGACACAGAGTACGGTGAAGTCCTGGGGAGGGGGCGGGAGCAGGGAAGGGGGGGTCAATGGAGGGGAAAAAGGGGACATCTATAATACTTTCAACAATAAAGATAAATTTTAAAAAATTAAATGGCTGAATTTGGAGCTATTGAGTTTCTAAACATTAGAGAATTAAAACTTAAAAAGGAATTTATAACTTTAAAAAATACTACAGGTTATATTTGAAATCCATATGTAGTTTCCTTTTGCATCACAGAAGTTTATTCTGTGGTGAAAAAGTGGATGTCAGTTATTGTCACTAGAAAGAAAAGTATAGTCTTATTCTGACAATCAACCACTTACTATCCCCCCACCCCCAACCCCATTGCTCTGCTTAATTTAGGAATCTATTTTTTAGCATTTAGCATTCTAAAAATACATCCTGAAGAAAGGACTCTACCAGTGAAGTGAAGTTTAGAATTAGGGCAATTATCTGAATAATCAAGGCTGAAATTCTACTTTCACCTCAATTATTGAAATAATTCAGATAATACCAAGGGTTTTGCTTGAATTCCTTAGATAATTGTCACATTTTTCAACTTTATAACGCAGGGGTTATTGCCCAATAACAGATTTACTTTTGATTTTTGCAAGAAGTATTGGAACTTTCTTTGAAGACTAAAGATTCCTTTGATTCCCCGATGTTTATTTGAAGTCTCAATTTTTATTCATGTTCTAACTTCTTAATTTAAATAATTTAATTTAAATTTTTAATTAAATTTCTTAATTTAAATTTTTCTTCAGTCTCACCCCAGTAACTGCATGAAAGGGAGGCTCAGCAGAGCCAGTTTTCAAGAGCTCTGCCCCACTGCCCTCCCTGTGTGCAGTTACTCTCCGCGCTTTAACAATTCCATGAACTGGGCTTTCCCTGTCCAATGCCATGGATATTGTATGGTGATATTTTTAACTATTCTAAGTTTGGTATACTAACCCAAAAAGTACAGTAGTTGCCCCTTATCCACAGGGGATATGTTCTATGACCCCCAGTGGATGCCTGAAATTGCAGATAATACTGAATTGTATATATATGTGTGTATATATATAGTGTATATATACATAGTATGTGTGTGTGCTATGTTTGCCCCTACACATACATACCTATGATAAAATTTAATTTATAAAGTAGGCACAGTAGGTGATTAACAAAAATAATAATAAAATAGAAGTTATAACAATATACTGCAATGAATGTTAAGTGGATGGCTTTGGGGCCATCCTGAAGCTAAAAAATAAAGCTTACTTGAACACAAGCACCGAAATACCATGGCAATGTGATGACCAAGAAGACTACTAAGTGACAAGGGACAGGTAGTGGGTAGAGTGTATGGGTGTGGATATGCTGAACAAGGATGATTCACATCTCGGGCTGGACAGAGCAAAATTTCATCATGCTATGCAGAAAGGCATGAAATTTAAACTTACGAATTCTTCACTCCTGGAATTTTCCATTTCATATTTCAGACCATGGTTGACCACAGGTAACTGAAACCGTGGAAAGCAAAACCAAGGCTAAGGGGGGACTACGGTATTAATGAAAACGATTGCTTCATAGCAGTTATTGCTTTAACAATATCATTCTTCAGTTTTTCAATCACAACATTTAAAAGAGAAAATAGATTTCTTAGAGTGATGAATAATAAAGTTCAATCCACATGCTGTCCAGTGCATTTGAAGGTAAGCCTATAAATGCTGATCATAGAGAGGACTGACACAATCCATGTTCCTCTTCTTATTTAATAACAGAAATGTATTTAAGGTGACTGAATGTTGCTGAAAGTCCACATTTCCTAGGCACACTTGAAGCTATGCATGCACAGGGCATAACCATGCTCCAGCCAGTAAGATATAAGCAGAAGTGTTGCGAGGACCATGCGGGAGGTTCCTTAGAAGGAACTGACTTAACTAGAAGAATAGCCTTTGTCTCTTGCCTCGTCCTGCTGCGGCCTTGGAAGGAGCAAATGATGTCTGTAGCAACAGCAACCAGGTTGGACCGTGAGGTGACCTTGTAATTGGAAGCTAAGTGCTGAAGGCGGTGTAACAGGAAAATAAAATTAGGGTCTCTGATGACAACATGAAGCCACAGTAACAACCCCCATATTCCTACCACAAACTTGTTTTCAAGAGTAGGAAATAAATTTCTATCCTGATTAAATTGCTGCTACTTAAATTCTTTCTATGATGCATAGTTTAACTTAATCCTGATGATCCTGATAATTTTTGTATTGAAATAACTGATTTGCTTCGATAGTTTCTTCTACATTGTGGTCACACAAACACTACTTTAAACATTTTTTTTCTGGAGAGGTCATTTGCATTGGTTTTTGTTTGCTCCTTTGCTTTATGCTGTAGAACACTACAAGTTTCCTATCTGATATACATTCTTCCTTGACCAAGCCACAATTCTGTTTAGAGTAGCAATGTGCCCAGCTAAAGTATGGGGCCATAGGACACAGGTCTAGCTAAGAAGTTATAAAAAAGAAATATGCTACAGGTGCTAAAAGGGTCTTTCCTAATAAGTTCTTTGCATTCCTTCTTTTCTGTGAGACTTGAGGGTGGAATATCCCTCTTGAAAGCATGAGGCAACAATTTTGAGGACAAAAGCTACTAGCTAAGGATGACAGATCCGTAGTTTAGGGGACTGAAACATTGATGGCCTCATAGAACCATTGTATAAGCCCTGGATTGCCTACATCTGAAGTTCTTGTTTTGAGAGAAAAATTAACCCCATTGCCTTTAGGCATTGCCATTGGATTTGTTACCTCACTTTTATGAATCTGAACAGAATCCAAAAATTCTACCCTTTTTCAGCCCTTTTTAACAAGGGTCACACCATTCCTGATGGCTACTTATGAGCCCAGTTTGTTAGAAGCAATGATTTTTCAGTAGTATGCAAATGTGACATATTCTTCATGGTGTATTGTAGAATAGTAGGCTGAAATTATTTCATGTCATTACATTTCAAGTCACAAACTGTATAAACATGTTAAAATATATATGTGTATATATATATGCAAATATATACACATAAATATGTATTTAAACAAACTTGATTAGGTGTATTTCTATGATGTTCATGTCTTACTTTATTCAGCAGTCAACCAGGAACAGAAAAAAAATTTTCGATGAAGTCAAACAATATAGATATTTCATGTAGGAATTAATGCACAAAGACTGAAAGATTTACCACAATAATTAGTAGGACTGGGGGAGCAAAGGTCTAAGAGGGATTGCCAGATTTTTAAAAATTAAGAAGGGCAGGAATCATGGGGAACCATCACCAACGATCATGGTTGTCTGTGGCAGCAAGTCGCAAATTTTTCTTATATCCCAAAGCTACTGGGCATAACATCTCATCTCATCAACCATTCACTGATACCTACAAGGTCACTGCTGCTGAGGTGGACGGTTTATTTGTCTTCCTCCTCTAAAATTTTGCACCACCGCCTCTCAGGGGTACAGTCCAGGTTAGAATGCTGCTGGCAACAGAGTCTGAGGAATGTTTTACACAAGGGGGAGCTTCAAAGGATAAGAATGATGCTGAGCCTCAATAAGTGATATTTGACACACTTTCTAAGCAATACGGCATGTGTTCTTAGGTACTCCAATACAAAGGACAGAATTACTACATTCATGCATTCATTCATTCATTCATTCATTCATTCATTCATTCATTCATTCATTGTGCCTGTTAGATTTAGGAATGCCTGCACTTCTAAATAAGAGTAAGTATGTAAAATCACTTATAGCTTACATTATTCTCTTGACTCCACTAACAAATCTCAATTTTGAATTCCCCTCGATACCCTTCAGATTACTAAGGAGACTCCATGGCGGACATCGAGGTGGATGTTCTGACAGTCCTGAGGTCGCTGAGGAATGGTAGGCTTGCATAAGCATAACAAACTGTTTAAACATGTTAAAATATATATGTACATATATACGCATAAGCGTTCCAACTGTATTTCTGCACCTGGCTTCCTAATATTTCTGGAAACTAGTGTCAAAAACATATCTGTAACATCAGACCTTATCCTTCCCAACTGTTTATTGCTTTGCACATCATGGGGAACTATCACCAACGATCATGGTTGTCTGTGGCAGCAAGTCTCAAATTTTTTATGACTGTTTTGGGACAGTCATATAAGAACAACTATGTACTGCCCGCCTTGTGTGGCTCAGTGGTTGAGCGTCAGCTCGTGAACCAGGAGGTCACGGTTCAATTCCCGGTCAGAGCACATGCCTGGGTTGCGAACTGGATCCTCAGTAGTTGTTGTGCAGGAGGCAGCTGACCAATGACTCTCTCTCGTCATTGATGTTTCTATTTCCCCCCCTCCTCTCTCTGAAATCAATCAAAACATATTTTAAAAATAAATAAATAACAAAAAAACATAGGTGTACTGTATATAAAATACTATGTAAAAATTATTAAAATTAATCAGTCCTCAAAACATTGTTTATACTTTATCCTTAAACTCTTCATATTTTAAATATTCTTTTATAAAATAGCCACTAACTTCAATTTATTTTATACAGACTTTCAAGTAGTATTGAAAGATAAGGCCCTTTTGTTTTTCCAATTGTCTTTTATAGTTGCTCAAAGTGACTTTGTATCTTATCAAATACACATTCGGTTTAATTTTGCTTAACATATGAGAGGTGTGAATTTTATTTGGTCAGCTTAGATTTAGAAATCTAATATTAAATATACAAGTATTTCAACTTTAACAATGCAAGCATTTCTGGAAAGAAAGAAAAAAACCTATCATGTTCTACAAAATAATGTGCTAAAAATAACTGGAAACCTAAGAAAATGAAAAGATATATCTGATAGAGGACATATATTCAAAATATACAAAGAACTCTTAAAACACAATAAGAAAACAAACCACCCAATTAGAAAGTGGGAAAATATCTAAACAGACACCTCAGCAAAAAAGATATACAGATAGATAACAAGCATAAGATGTTCAATGTTTTACACCACTATAGAATAAAAAATAAAAACAACAATGAGATACCACTACATAGCTATTAGAATGCCTAAAATCTGAAACACTGACAACAGCGAATGCTGCTGAGGAGTGCAAAGCAACAGGAACTCTTATTATTGCTGGTCAGAATGCAAAAGAGCGCAGCCACTTTGAAACACAGTATTACATTTTCTTACAAAGCTTAACATATTTTTACCACTTAATCCAGCAATCAGACTCTCAGCTATTTACCAAAATGAGCTGAAAACTTATGTTCACACAAAAACCTGCACATTAATGTTTAGAGCATCTTTAACCATAATTTCCCAAAACTGGGAGCAACCAAGATATGTTTCGATAGGCTAATGGTAAGTAAACTGTGATATACCCATGCAAGGAAATGTTACTAAGCAATAAAAGGAAATGAGCTATCAAGCCATGAAAAGTCATGGAGAAACCTCAAATGTATGCTGCTATGTGGAAAAAAGCCAGTTTGAAAAGGTAACAGAGTCTACATGACTCTACACATACATTCTGGAAAAGACAAAACAATAGCTACAGTAAAAAGATCAATGTTTCCAGAGGTTGAGTGGGGAGGGGTGGGGGAGGGGAGGAATGAGTAAGTGGAGCACAGGAGATACCTAGGGCAGTGAAACTCTCCTGTTCTGATATATAATGGTGGATACGCGACATTATACATTTTTTAAAATCCATAGGACTAAACAACACAAAGAATGAACTCTCATGTAAACTATGAGCCTTACTTAATAATAAGGTATTAATGCTGGTTCATCAATTGTAACACACGCATGTACTAATGCAAGACGTTAATAACATGAAACTGTGGGATAAGAGAAAGGAGGTACATGGGAACTTTCTGCTGACTTTTCTGTAATCCTAAAGCTGCTCTAAAAGATAAAGTCCATTCAATTAAAAAACACATGGAATGATTTAGGGGGAAAATCATGCTGAGGAAAAATTGAATGTAAAACCCCTGCAACTTCACAACCAGACACTACAAGAACATTTACAAACCTAAGGAAAACACTAGCGCCGTTGAAAACGAAAGTTAAAAACATACATTACAATATATAGAACTTCACAAAAGATTTAGTTAAGAGTGATGAAACACTCTAAGGAAAGGTTGAATTATGAAAATAAGGGCAAATGCACAAAGATCAGGACAAAGCGTTCAACAGAGGAAGAAGCAGTGAATGGGCACAGTGTACAGGACTGCTTTCCTCCACAGCGACTTCATTCCGCTGGGTTGGCGGAGCTATGGGTAAACTGCTTTTACTTGGTGGTCAAAACACTAATAGACCGCAGAACATCATGTATAAACCAATTGATTTCCACTTTTTTTTTTTGGCAACCCTTCTTGCCCATAACTGACTCCTGTTATAGAAACATAGACTGTAGCAGAATAAACTGCTTTTGCTTTCCTGTTTCTTTAACCCAACAAAATAATTCAAGTCAATTAAATATATGATACTGTAGTTATGGCTCACACATTCATGAAGACTGTGCCCAAGGCACCCTCGCATACTCATTAGATTCAACAGTAAATATACTAGAGGATTTGAAGTACACTTTAAATGAATCAGTTTAAGGCTTAGGAGCAGTAAAAAATGAAACCAATTAAATAAAACGTCATAGATCACTCTGAATTGAAATATTTAGTACATTTTTCTTTGCAGAAAAGTTTACCAGTGAAACATAACATCTCATTTTCCGTGGGACTTGTCGCACAGGCATTAGATCATTATGTACACTGAAGTGTCATCGTGCTCAATTCACTTAGGAGTCCACTCAGATCATTTCTTCACTGTTGACAAAAATCCCACATAGCGATTTTCTAATCAAATCTAATCATCCTGTTACTGTACTCTCTAATCCTATTTCAGCATATTCAGCATTGGCTACTTTCTAGAGATCAGACGGTAAAGCAACTCCACCTGATTTCCAAGGAAATCCAAGGGGGGAAAAAAAGACCAGAAAACAAATGGAATGGTAAAAAAAAAAAAAAAAAAGAGGTATTTAAGTCAGTCAATACTTAGTTGCAAAACTGAGAATGAGGCCATGATCATTCATTTATACGAGAAATTTTTAAATTGCTTCTTGTATTACTTTGGGATTACAGAAATGGATTCCCAGGGGGCCATGAATGCCTTGAGTTGTGAGAAAAATCATCTATATCTGTGTATTTTTAGGTAGAAGACATATATTTCTTATTGGAATTCCAAAATCATTCTTGATTCTCAAAAAATATTAAAACCACTTACGTGTGAAAAAGGTATGGGTAGCTTCAAATGATACTCAAAATAGGTAGAAATGCATCTAAAAAAATAAACAGTTGACTCTTGGATATAGCTAATTATCTAATACCATCTAAAGCTAAATAAGCATTCGATTAATTTTTTAAATATTTATAACAAAAGTAAATTATATTTGTCTTTAATCATTTTTAGGTTTTTTTATTTGAAAGTTTTGATATCTAACATTTGAGTAAATAACATTTGAAATAACAAATCACAGCAATATTAAAACATTTTAGCTCATAAAGAATAATCACACTTCAGCCAGACAGATTTCCATGAAAAGCTGAAGGGGACATGTTGGTCTAACAAGCTCAAGAGGTGATCCCACTATAGAAAATGAGAGCAAGAAGTCAACTGGAGGCTGGGTGGAAAGAATTCATAGCAAGCAAAATTTTCCTTTCAAAGGAATTCTGAGCTGACCTGTCAGAGGAAATTCTTGCTTTCAGTTCCTTTGTGATACCCTCATTCTAGAGTATATTCATTATAGTAGAGTTGTCATGTTCTTTAAATTTCTGTAGTTACCTTGTCTTCTAACAAGGCAGCTAATTAACATTTCTACTCTCTGACATAACAAAAGATCCTAGTCATGTAAGGGACACTATTTATAGAAACAGGGAAACATAATGTTTAGAAATAAAGCTGATCTGTAGTTATATAAATTGAACTTTTCTTCTGATAGCTTAATATTTATTCTTTAGTCATAATAAATTAGATTTTATCTTCATAGCTAACTAGGTGATTTTTTTTCTATATTTTAGTTTACTTGTTAAAAACAAATTTATAAGACAATCACATATACTCACCCAGTAGTCAAATTTTTTGGCCAAAAGGTAGAGAAATAAATGTGTTTATTTACTTATTTTGTATTTACTGACTCCATTTCTGATTTTCTGAGTACATTTACATGAGGACATATATTAAAACAGATAATTTAAAGAAAAGAATGTATCAATACTTGAGAAAACAAAATTGTATCAGTCAAGGCAATAGAGAAGACAAAAAAAACATATATAAAGGCCTTAAAGTCTTATATAGTTACTAATTTGTAGTTGTTGATTTGTCTCTAATCCCTGGTGACTAAAAGAAAAGGCAAATGTGATGAATGATATGATATAATACATTGTGTACAAGAAGAGAAAACACCACTTACCTCAGATGTTTTAAGAGAAGAGGAGGGATGTGAGAGTTCAATTCATGACATTGATAGTGAAAGAAATGTCTTTGGAGGGCTGTCATAAAGGAATAGAAAGTGATATGCTGGTCAAGCCTTTAGTAACAATTCTATAGATGACATAGAACAGGTTGTATAACAGACTGAGGGGTGTTTTATATAGAATATTTGTGTATAAGCTGAAAGTGTAATGCCAAAGCATAGTAAAGGCAATTCTGTTGAGGGAGGTCTAGACAATGACTCCCACATATTTACCTTTCTAATCATTTGGATTGCTCTGAAAATGAATCATAGACTACCCAGAAGTATAGGTTAACCACAGGTTCTTTAGAAGAGCATTCAACTCTTTCATATCTTTCAACAACTTTAAAAAAATAAAAGTTGGGCAGCAGACATTGGTAAGAATTTAAAATACAGGTATTCTGGGTTTTATTCTATTCTCCATTACTATTCTTCATAACTTCTTTGGCAACAGAGAAGAAAATATACATTATTAATCTCTGTGCTTCTATAGAACTTTGTAAAAACTGCCAAGTTGTTGTGCAATGTATCTCATCAAGGGCAGATACTAAATCTCATCTATCTTTGTATCCCAGAATCTAGCAAGGGAAGTGGAACATAATGGATTTTTTAATCCACTATGCTCCCCTGAATAAGCCATTTTGCAGACTTTTCAGAGCATCGCCCTTGTTCATATAACTTGAAAGGGGTCAAGGTCATGCACCAGCTAACGCCAAGGAACCCAATTTATAGTCAAAACTTTCCTTTGGCATCAATTCAAAATCATTAACTAAAAGCACTGTATCAACTGATGTAGGTATGGATTTTTTTAAAACACCAGAAAACCATTCCGAGGAACCTTCAAAATCTAACTATACCTTTATTATGTCAATGACACGACAGATCAACATTCATTCAAATGATTTATGAAATAGTGGCCAAATCCTACTTTCTAAACTGGGTGAGAATTATATCTGTAGCATCTAGATTTTTAAGATCAGCGTCATGAGGATTTACTATGGAGCCATATTTAAAATTATAAAATTACCAGGCAAAGTCTCCAATCATAATACATTCTTGCAGTAGGGCCCCATACATCAAAAGTAGAATTATGTAACTTAGCCCTGCTTCCTTGAGCTGGACTTGAAAAGAGAATGGATGATTGCAGATTATAGTATGGAAATATAGAGTGTAGTAAACTATAGTGTGTGTCCAGACAATGTCAAAATCAAAATCAAATGATCAAATTCATGAAGTTTGTTAATATTGTGCAAACAAAATAGTTAATCCCTGCACTTACGTGAATAAAATATTCTTGCAACAGTCTGGAAACATACATAGAATTCTAGATGGAAGAAAATGACCTCCTTTCCCATACTCTATAAGTGACTGCATTGCCAGAATACAGTATCTCTAGCACCTTGCTACTTGAAGTGAGGTCCTGAGACTTGTAACCTCTGGCATCACCTGGAATATTGTTCGAAATGCAGAATCTGAGACCCAGCCTCACATTTGCTGAATGAGAATGCACATTTTAGCAAGATCCCCAGGGGATTCATATGCACATTAAATTTCAAGGGGCACTGCTTTAGCACCTAGTATATATATGTTAGTGAGCTTTTAAAAAAGTCAATAAAACCATGCTTATGAGATGGAAGAAGATACTTCTATTTTTTTTTTCCTGGGTGAGCAGTTAATTCACTTACATTACAGGGTGTTTACTAGTTTTAAATGAAAAAGAATAACCTTTTTTGGTTTTAGTGTACTCTTGTATGAACTCCCAGTTCATTGTCCATTTTTTGTAATACCATAAAATTTTCTAAATTAGTAAGTACTCCAAATGACCACAAAATTTGTCTTCACTTTATTATTAAACTATAGCACACCTTTACATTATGTTTTATTTTTATGCGAATGATGACCCGATTTGGCATTTACATCTTCCCCAGTCGCTGACAACTTAATAATTCATTAGGTCAATAATTAAGCGTTTAGGAAATCTACAGGTGTTTACAACTTGTAGGTTCTGGATACAGTATCCAAACAGGAATAGAGTTGGAACCTTATAACTGAGTTTGGAGAGAACGACAAGACCCCTCAGGAAGGAGAAGGTGAGAGATTTTTGCTGTTTTCGTTTTGCTTTGCTTTCTAGGCGGCGGAGGCCTGGATTCTACATATTTAACAGCGTGTGGAAAGCGTGTGTCCCAGCCGCATGGGGAGCCGTGTCGGAGCGTCGCTCGCCGGGAGCCGGGTCCTGCTGCGCAATGCTTCAGCACTACGGACAGCGCCCAGGCGCCTACTCCTGCGAAAGGGAGGGGACCCGGCTGGGTTTGCGTAGAGGGAGAAAAGGGGGGGGCGAGGGAAAATAACCCCAAGTGCCGCATGCAGTCCCCAGTTAAACAGTTCGCTCGCGCCTTTCCCCTGTCGGAGGAGAAGACGTAAGGACCCAGAGCCCTCACAGCCGCACAGGCGCGCGCGCGCGAGTGTGAACACGCTGCCACATCGAAGAACCCCGTGCCCGTCTTCCCGCAAGTACACTCGCTCGCGCACACGCACTTGGCGGGCGCCCACGCCCTCTGCCTCTCACCGACAGACACCCTGACCCAGGTAGGCCAGGAAAGCGCTCCCCGCGGTCCTGCGACGCCACGCAGGGCCCCGGACGCGCCTGTTACATTGTTGCTGAGCCGATCCGCGCGCGCAGACCAACCTGCCAACCCTTAGATGTACTCGCGGGATTCCGTCTCCATGGCAACAAGCATGGAAGGTGAGACAGCCCTGCCTCAGAAGTAACTTTCTCCCCCAACCACCGCATTAGCCGAATGGTTCCCGGGCAGGTGCAGATGAGAAGCATGTCCTCCTTCTCGTGTGTTTCCGAAGCTAGGAAGAGGGACAGGAGGTGGGGGAAAGGAGCCTGCAGGTCTGGTGAGTTCCAATTCTAAAGGAGAAAGAGCACTGATGTGTCTGTTGCTGCTGCTGCCAAAAAAAAAAAAAAAAAAAAAGCAAAGCAAAACAAAAGAGCGTGCGTGTACGCAGTCAGTTTGCTGATGTTTTCCCCATATTCCGTAGGAGGTTTCTAGGCTCCTTCGGTTTACTGTGCCCAAAGAGAACTGGAGACAAACAAGGCAGAATGATAGTGATAGTCGAAATTTCTCTGGTGAGACATTTTGAGAATTTTCAGACAAGGGTTTCAGTGCTCTAAAAGGAACGAAAATCATAGTCCTTCAGGAATCATGCAAAGGTTCTCTTAAGAAGGAAATTATCTTAAGGTTGAAATCTGAAAGGTTGGGGGTTGAGGGGTTCTGGCAGATCCCAAGGTTTGGGATCCCTGGGAAGGCCTGACATTTGTGCACTTCATCATGATGAAGACATCTGGGTTTGTAATTTAAGGTTTCCTTTGATTCCAACACATTCCATTCCTAATGATGAACCAGCTCTGTGCAGATGAGGCCTCAATAATGTTTTGTTTCCCCCTTTACTTTTAATGGGATTTAATAACCTTGATATACGGGGAGGGGGGATATGTGTGTGTATGGGAGTATTCATTATTTTTTAAGCTTGGGTTTTCTTATATGTCTCATTTCAGGAAATTGTGAATGTTCATATTATTAACATCAGAGATTATTATATCTAATAACCAATATCAACATACCTTTCACCCAGAACATCATATTCCACTAAAATAGTTGTTATATCAGATTTACTGTTTGGAATATTATTAATAGGTAAATAAATGGGGGGAAACCTGTTGATTAAAATAAAATATGAGAGGTTCTTTATTTTTAATGGGCAACATACTTTTCAATATTGGTCCTGCAACTGCACATTGCTGCATGCAAATTAAATAACTATATGTTTCTGAAAAATGAATTTTTATACCTCCAATCAGTAAACTTATTTCATAGAATAAACAAACATCACACATAACATTCATGTTTATAAAAGGCCATATATATATATCAGGTATAAAAATACTGTTATATTTGCTTGACTACTCAAAATGGTATGATTTATAAGACTTAACATAGAAATATTTTATTTATTGGTTAATAACTACAAAGCAACCCAGTGAGATTTGGGCCTTTTGGTATCTACAAGTATACCCTTGCCCAATTCTATGACTCGTCAAAACTTAGAGATTCCAGTTTTTGACAGTTTCCATGAAGGAAATGATGTGTTTTCAACTCAATTGTTCATTTCTAAAAGTACCTAAATATTTATTCCAGTGAATATGGCCTGAGGCAATATTTTAACATTTGCAATAGTACTATAAAATTGTACTTAAATGCTTTAATCATAATACATATAGACCCTGACATTTAAACTGTACAGTGTTGATAATTTTACCCTTTTTTTGTGGAGCATGTTTAAAATGATTACCACACAATTTTACATTTTATTCTTTTTTGGAAATTTTATTTCTTAACTATTTTTTTCTCATTAATATTTATTCATGGTTTTGTAACCTCATGGTCTAATTTTGTCATTTTTCTTTCATTTACTATTTCCCAGTAAACAGGATTCCCTCTGATGTGGGCATTAAAATGTTTGTTGTGCAGACGGAAGAACTTGCTGATTTTTTTTTCTTTCCCATCTCCAGGAATTAGAGAAACTGAAAATGTATTGTTTATCCACAGTTGTTGAGTAATTTGGGATACTTATTAATTATGGAGAAATCAGTGTTGCAACTGAAGACTTCTATTTATTTTTAACAATAAAGTTATTAACATTGCTTTTATATTACATTATCCTCTACACCAATAGAAATGTGCGAAGCTCAGCACACTTAGCAGTATGTCCTCAAACACTTTAGGAGTTGGTGTTGAAATAAGACAAGTTGTTCATTTCACAGAGCAAGAAAGATGGAAAGTTTGGGAAAATATTTGAAAAATTTAGGCTTGAAAGTACTGGTATTTCAACTGCTATGCATATGGCTTAAATTACCAAGAGCATCTATTTGCTAAAGATATTGTTAGACAATTCCTTAATTTTTTGCTTGTGTAGACACAGCCTACAGCAATGGCCAGACTTTCTTCAACCTTGAATATTTCCCTTTCCTTTATTCTCCTTGACCTGTATTTTGTTTTCATTTTTAATAGAAAGAATTTTAAGATTAATATAAAGGTTTAAGTTCTTCCTTTAAAGACATTAACAAAGCATCTGTTCTTTCTCATCCCAAATTTTTTATTAAAAATGGAAATATCATAGTTCTTTTGAACCCCAAGTGAATTTACTCAGCTCTATTTTTAAAAACTGAATATATAGTCATGTCATTACTGAAAGCACTTAGTCTAGTGATCTCAACTTCTGCACTTTAACTTTTGTGCAAATAAAACTTCCTTTTGTCAAGTTTCCTTTACCACCTGACTCCATTTCTCTCTTCATCCATCACTCCTAAACCCTCCTCAATTTAGTGTCCCTCCTGGACATTGAACTGAAATTTTTAAATGATGAAGAAATTCTAAATGGCAATGCCCTGTTTTTTCAGTGCTTAGTTCCCATTACCTCTGCAGAATTTGACACTGTTTACTCACACTTTTTAGACATTCTAGCCTCTTTTGTTCCAGGGGAACTTCCTATCAGTACCCACCTGGCACCATATATAGTTATTACAATATTATTGACTATATTTCCTATGCTGTACTTTACATCCCCGTGACTATTTTGTAATTATTTGTAAGAAGATACCTTGTTTTAATTTAATAGTGACAAATGAGTTGAGTGTCTTATTGCTATAGCTAGAAAACACCTTTGTTTGTTTGTTTGTTTGGTCAGTTGGTGGGTTTTAATAAGACTAACAGTCTAGTGGATTAATCATTGGCTAAGAGCCAACGTAATAGGACGTATCTCTTCTAATAATTAGCTCTGACCTTGTGTCTGTGTCTACATTATGATTGTGAAAAACACATAAATAAATTTAGCTAATATCATTAAAACATCAAGTGGGAAAAATTTTTTGCTTCAATTCAAAAGTGCTTTCCCAACACTTTTGTTGTAGTTTTAGAATCTCAGTATAGCAGGAGCTTAGGTGTGAGAATCTCGTTGGGAGGGGACTGAGGAGCTTGCCTTGAAGCTACATTTTCATAGAAAACATGCTGCTTAATTTGGATTTTATGTTTATTTAGGGTATTCTGAAAGCTAATGGAGATGGTGGAGAGATGGCTAATGGTCCACAGTTACTGCTGCTTGCTTCTTGCGAGCTGCTATGTTGGGTACTGCACTTATAAACACAATTTTAAAAATATAATTTCTCTCTTTAACAAATTGAGATTTAGTGTATGGAGTAGCCATGGAAAAGAAAATACATGGACATAAGTCTAAAAGCTAAGGAGTGAAAAAGAGAGAAGACATCGAAAAGATTAGAACCTGCATCAGACAAAATGGCACTAGAGAGAAACCTTGAAACATGGACGTCAGAGAATTTGACCAGCTCACACCCTGTTATTATTTATGGTAGTATCTACACATGTGAAAATTAGATGACAATTCGGGTCAAAGAATCAGTGACTTAACTACCTCGCAATGCTTATGATTAAAAGCTTGTAGGGTTAATCATTTGAATATTTACCTTCATACTTGATTTTATATTGAGTGTATCTCAGTACAGTTTTATGAGTCCAAAAGGGCAATTCTGTAATTACTACAATAGAAGTAGCATCTCCAATGCTAATTTGATCTTGATTCATACCTAATGATGTTTTCAAACATCTTTTGTGAGTTAAATCAAGAGGGTTTGAAAAATGCCAGATTTTATAAAATAATTACCTGTTCAATACCACACACGGATACAACTAAACTAATTCTAATTTTGTATCTAGGCCAAGAGGTGACTGCAGCTGGAATTCTAAAGAGCCATGACGATGTGACAGTGAATAATGAGTAGTACCTACTGCGGCAACTCTTCAGCTAAGATGAGCGTCAACGAAGTATCAGCTTTCTCATTGACTTTGGAGCAAAAAACTGGCTTTGCTTTTGTTGGGATTTTGTGTATTTTCTTGGGACTTCTTATTATCAGATGCTTCAAAATCCTGTTAGACCCATATAGTAGCATGCCTTCCTCCACATGGGAAGATGAAGTTGAAGAGTTTGATAAAGGGACATTTGAATACGCGCTAGCGTGACAGTTCCAGCTTTACGGATTTTAGTGTTAAGCTACTGGGACATGTGGTGGATACAATTATAATTATCTTGAGCATGCTGGAGAGAGGCTCATTTCATTCACTAAATTCAATAAACATGTGGGGTTAATTTATCCCCCATGCTGTGGAAATGATAAACCATTGTTGGGGTTCCTCACTTTCCTCTATCCCCTAATATTGAGGTGTCTAATGAGTAGAGTAGAAGGATCACTTCAGCTTTATATACCATCTTTATTCTAATCTCAAATATCTGCCTTAAATCTCTGCTTCCTTTTTGTGCTAATGAACTGCGCTAGAGGCTTTCTGCTCCTGCCCCTCTGCAATGCCAATCTTCAGATTCCCAACTCCAGCCCAAGTAACATTAGAGAATCAGGTGGCTTAAACATAAGGGACCCTTGGTCCAAAGGACAAATCGGCCTGGCCTGGTGTGGCTCAGCGGTTAAGCATCGACCTAGGATCCAGGGGATCGTGTTTTGGTTCCTGGTCAAGGCACATGGCCTGGTTGCGGGCTCGATCCCCAGTCGGGGGCATGCAGAAGGCAACCGATCAATGACTCTCTCATCATTGATGTTTCTATCTCTCTCTCTCCCTCTCCTTTCCTCTCTCTGAAATCAATAAAGATATATTTTTAAAAATAACAACAAAGGATAAATCTAATATGATTTTCCTAATAACAGCCATTGGTCAAAAATGTATATGGGTGAAAAACAATATCACAAACCTACAAATAGCCAGAGGCCCTACAGATTCCCAAATCTCACAGTGCCCTGACGCTTCCAATTATTTTTCTTCTAGCATCTCTTGCAATAAAACTCCCTAGCTTGAGATCCAAACCAGACCTGCTTCATACTGATACTTCCTCCTCCTCCACCTTTTTAAATTAAATTTATTGGGGTGACATTGGTTAACAAAATTATGTATGCTTCAAGTGCACAATTCTATGATACATCACCTATATATTGCATTGTGTGCTCACCACCCAAAGTCAGACCTCCTTCAGTCACCATGCACTTGACTCCCTCTACCCTTCACTACCTCCCCACCCCCTTTCCTTCTGGTAATCACCATACTGGTGTCTGTGTCTATGAGTTTTTGCTTGTTTGTTTGTCTTGTTTGTCCATTTGTCACTTTCTGTTTTCTATCCCACATATGAGGGAAGTCACATTGTACTTGACTCTTTCTGTCTCATTTATTTCTCTTAGCATGACATGGTACATATATACAATGGAATACTACTCAGCCCTAAGAAAAGATGAAATACTGCCATTTGTGACAACATGGATGGATCTTGAGAATATCCTTCTCTCCTTTTATAAAAAGCACAAAAAAGGGGGGTTTTTAGCATGACCTAGTAGAAAGAGCACTTCTCCAGAAACTAGAAGTCCAGGCTCTGCCCTGCCCCCACTACAGCTATGCAAACATGGCTACGTTATCTAATCTCTGTGGGCTTCAGTGAGGCAACTAACTAGAGGATTTTTAATGTCCTTTCAATCCTAGTGTCCTATGAACTCTACGAACATGCCTGGAAATCCCGAGACATGAGAGGAATGCAGACTTAAGATGTGATGAAAACTTTCTTAGTTTAGGAGCCTAAACTCAGAGATATGATTTATAATGTTGGCCCAGCCAAGAGCAAGCTGCATGACCTCAATATTTACCTAAAGGGGACTCCTCTTCCACACCTGCAAAACAACGATGAGAACACCCCCCCTCTCCCTGCGTGTCTTGCAGGAATGAGAGGACTGTCACATAATGAATGTGAAGGAATTTGAGAACCATAAAACCCAGGTTAAACATACCTTTCATTATTTGTTATCCTCATTGGTAATAGTAATAGAGGTTCTCAAACCTTAAAAAGCAATGGTTTAGAGTAAATTATTCAAACTCTCTAGTCTTCATTGTCTTTATTTGATTAGTGAAAAGATAGAATTATGTAATTCCAAAATTTTTTCCAACTATAAAATTCTGACTATGATCACTGAATGGAGGAATAGCAGGAGATAAATACAAAAATATCTGTGTCACTTGAGAACAAAGAACTGTCAAACATACAAAAAAAAGAATGACTGCCCCAGCCAGTGTGGCACAGTTGATTGGAGAGTCACCCCATGCACCCCAAGGCTGCAGGTTCGATTCCCAGTCAGAGCACATACCTAGGCTGTGGGTCTGATCCCTGGTCAGGGTGCTTTGGGAGGCAACCAATTGATGTCTCTCTCTCTCTCTCTCTCTCTCTCTCTCTCTCTCTCTCTCTCTCTCTCTTCTCTCTCTCTCTCTCCCTTTCCCTTTCTAAGATCAATTTAAAAAAAGAATGACATATTTACTGAGAGTGAACACTAAATTAGATGCTTTCTGTTTATTATGTGATTTGATATTCATCAATTCGTTGAGTTCAGTATTACTATTTCCATTTTATTATCTCAGTTTCACAGATGGGCAATTGAAGTTGAGAGAAACTATTTCCCAAGGTCACCAAGCTAGGGGGAAATTGAACTTGGGCAATCTAATGTCAGAGTCCTTGTTTGTAAACATCCTGCTGTACTCCAACACTGTCCCCATACTTCTACAAATCTTATAAAGATGATTACTGCTCAGGTCTATGGCACTCCAAAACCAGCTGTCTCAGTGAGATTCCCAGATACTTTGTATCTCCTAGTAGATTTAGAACACATCTGTGTTGGCCATGGGTCTTCTGGAACAAGCTCATACCTCAACAAGGTTCTCTGAACCCCAGTAGGCACAGGAATATCAGCCTGGGACATCTTGTAGCTAGTTAGTAATTTGGTCCGAAAACTCCTCATTGAGCCATGTCAGCTGGACACACTGAAAGCTGTATGTACCAGGACACCAGGCATATTCTTTGTGACCCACATTTTAAAGTACTCACTAAGATGTATAAGTACCGGATGCTCCATTTGTTTCCCAAGGAAGACACCTATCAAGACCCTTTATTTTAGTGACTAGAATATAACAAAGCCAGATATTTATTTCAAAAAGGAAAAAGGCCCAAAACCCAAAAGACAAGAACACTTGATGAAGTATGAGCATTATTTCTGAAAGTTCAACCTCCACAAGCTTTTTCAGATCTCTTCAACTTCACCATAATATTATTTCAATCCCTCTAAAGAGAAATTATTTTAACCAAAAGTGCCTTTAGCCATGGGATATATATGGCCTATTGTATGTCTTAGACTTTTTGGGGAGAGAGAAGAAGAAAGAGAGGTCAACATCTGTATTTTCAGAGCAAGAAACAATATAAAGGACATAAAAGGCTGGTTCTACTATGGACACAAGATAGAGATTTCCTGAAATGTTAAGCCTTCTAGGGATAGTTGTCCAATGTCACAGCCAGATTATCCTCTGGCTGCCCTTTCCCAGGAGCCCTGTCAGGGAAGACAGGAGGAAAGGGAGAGGAGCATCCCTCCAGACAGTTTCCTCTTGGTACCTTACTCACCTGTCTGGAATACCTGTATTGGGTTTACCATTCAAGGTTGGCTTTATGGATGGTGCAATTTCATCTTTATCCCCCAAAGCATCTCCTCAGTGCTCCAGGAAGTCTGAATTCCTTTAACAGAGAACAAAGACTTTCATTTCACAGTTAGGCTTAGAATAAAAATGTCTGCTTGATGTAAGACTAAAGCTAATTCACACTACTCTGTAGTCAAGCAAAAAAGGAAATTGACCACTATCAAAGGCATCCGCCAACTCTGGTAGAGTAAAAAGTATAAGAAGTAGGTAGAACATATGATAATTCTATTTTTTATTAAAGTATAGTTGCATACAGTATTATATTAGTTTCAGGTATACAGTATAGTGATTCTACATTTATACACCTTACACTGTGACAGGTGGTCTGGTAACCAACTGTCACCATACAAAGTTATTATGATATTATTAATTTTTTCCCCTGTGCTGTACATTATATCCCCATGACTTATTTTATAACTGGAAGTTTATAGCTTTTATTCTCCTCTACGTTTTTCACACATCCCCCATCTCTCCCCTCTGGGAGCCATCATTTCTGGGTATATACCCCAAGAAATTTAAAACAGGGTCTTGTAAAGATATCTGTACACCCCTATTCATAGCAACGTTATTCACGGTAGCTAAAAGGTGGAATCCACCCAAGGTATACCAATTGGTGAATGGATGGTTAATTGTGGTAAATGCACACAGTGGAATATTATTCGGCCTTGAAAAGGAAGGGAATTCTGCAGTATGCCACAACATAGATGCACCTAAGGACATTATTCGAAGTGAAATAAGCCATTTACAAAGAGGAAAATACTGTGTGATTCCACTTAAGTGAGGTACTTACAGTAGTAAAAACTCACAAAAAACAATAGGAAACGGGGGAAGAATGGGGAGTTATTGTTCAATAGGTATAGAGGGGGCTTTTTACAAGATAAAAAGAGCTATGGAGAGGGGTGGTGGTGATGGTTGCACAGCAATGCGAATGTATTTAATATCACCGAATTGTACACTTAAAATGGTTAAGGCAGGACATTTTATGTTAAGTGTATTTTCCCACAATAAAAATGCAAAAGCAAAAACCAACAGCAGCAGGAAACCTGCCTATCACCATATCTGGGACATGGAATATAATAAATGTCCTGGAATATAATAAATGTCCATTGGACCCCTGCCTTCCCCAAAAATAAAAAGAAAGACAGAAATAGGTAGGCTCCTGGAAGAGGGCGGGTGTTGGGGTAACGGCTGGAGGAAGGGAGGCTGGAGGTGGCGGAAGGAACTGCAAGTAAGTCCGCAGCTCCTGTCCAAGGCCGGTGAGTAGGACTTGTTTTGGGTTTCAGCCTCATCTCAGCAGATTTAAATAACCAGCCACCTAGCTGTGTCTGAGATGTGACTCATTCCTATGCCTGACTACTTTCTATATGGGGAATCAGAGCCCTGTGTGGAACAGGCCAGTCAGTGCCTTGTCCCAGAGGCCTTTTGAGAGCAGAAGGAGTCATAGGCACCTATTTGTAATTCTGTCTCTATATGATACGGCTAGCCCCATGACATCAGCCTGACTGATTAGCATGACACTTACCTAAGAGCATCTAAGGGGTTTCACTTAGGTACCTCCAGCCCCCTTTCTACAGCCTGGTATCTGCAGGCCAAACTACATTTCTCCCTATTTTAATAGTCGTAGTACCTATCCCAGTCTCTAATGATTCACCCCAGAATCTTGGATGTAGCTGAGTAAAAGTCACCAACTCAAAATACTGCCAAAACAGTAAAAGTGAAGGCTAAGTATGAACACAAATTGACTCATTTAATCCTCACAGTAACTCCACAACAAGGTAGGTACCACTATTATCCATAACTGCATTTTGCAGATGAGAAAATCAAGGTAGAGAGAGGCTGAGGAACTTGCCAGAGATCACACAGATAGGAAGCGGCTGGGTCAGGATGGGAATGGAGCATTCTCACTCCAGGGACTTGCTCTTAGCCACTGTATCTCACCACAGCCACGCTGCTCAGGCAACTGGAACTCACTTGGATCATTTCTTATAAATCACAGGGAGGACTCATTCAATCTTCACAATTGAAAACCATGACAGAGCCTGCACGGAGGGATTGTTTGTGCTGTCTTAATAATTACCACCTCACAGATGCGAGCCAAACCTTTCCCTCTACAAATCTCAAAAACCAGGTTTGAAAAAATTTTTCCCAAAGGGAGACAAAAAGGCCATTTAGCAGTGCCACTGGGAAACTTGCCCACTGTTTGATTTCTTCTTGAAACCATTTTCCCACTAGGTAGAAATATTTTCAATAAATCATTGACTGAACTCTCGATCTGCTCACTTCCCATGCAGACAAAAGTCAAAATAATATGTACTATAAGCAAGATAAACTAATGTCAGATAGCATTTTCTAGTTACAAAGTATAGAAACTATCTCTGGAGGACTATATTTTCTGCACATGCTGAACAATAGGAGGTCACGAAGGTTCATGTGAAATAAAAAGATGGAACTAAATTTATTTAGTTCCAAACAATTAAAGCACTGCTCGTATTTTGTTAAATAATTGCTGTTGAGTAATACAGCCCCCCTTATGAATTAAAGAAACTTTATTTTACTTTCTATCTAAAAGGATTAATGGTTTACTACTAGTTACTAGTTGATGTAGTACTTAAGGTTCCTGGGGGCTAATGACTGGGCGGGACATACAGTATTATTCCAGGCCTCTCACTGCTCAGTCATCTCTTTCAAGTAAGATTCTAACCAATAAGAAGAAGCCTAAGGTTCTGAGCTGAAAGCTGAGCGCCCCATATATGCCTGGGTGATGCTGAAGCAGATTATGCTTCCTGAGAAGGCAGCTCCGGCTGGTGAGTTAAACATTTCTGGGCAGGGTAAAAATGACACTTAATATTATGTCATAAAGTAGATTCTGAGGAGTGGAGTAAGGGCAAAGATATCGAGGACTCTAAAGAGAAGTGGGATATTCTATAAAAACTAAAGAGATAACAGATTCACTTAGGATTTCCCCAGGAAAGGTTATTTGAGAGTTGAAGTTGAAAAAAATTTTTAATTCAAATAAATAGTTTTAGTAATTTCAGGAGAGAGGCAAGTTTTTGTATTTATCTTTCTAAAACCTTCTTGGAAAAGACAACTTTTAAGGTGTAAATATAATGACATTATTTTAAAGAAAAAACGCTCTAAGATGAGGTTGTACCATGGATTTTAAAAAATGATTATATAGTCTGTTTATCTGAAAGTTAAATATAAACTTCTTGGTAAAGATTCAGAATATTTCACTAAGAGGAATCAGTGGAGCATGATTATTTAACTTAAACATCACATACGACTTTATTGAGGACTGTGATTTATGTCCATACCCTGAATAATCATGTTATTTTAAAGATTTTTATAATAGCTTTTGTAAAACAGACAAATTTATGAGAAAATCAAATATTTTGAAGGCAAGTAAAAGATCTGATAGTTAAGAGAGACATCCTATCTTGACAGGACTTATTTTTAAAAACTAACAAGAATATATTTTTAGGAGTTTAAATATTTTTAAATTTTACTTATAATTTAATGTATATAGATATCAAGCCTAAAAAAACTTTATTTAGTACTGTCAATGAACTGTGTTTCAGGCTAAGAATATTCTCATCAGCTCTTACTGTACTAAATCGGTAGTTCTATCTTTTCTAAAGTCATATTGAATCCAATCGCACAGAGTCTAAGCAAATACTACAAACACAGGTAGGAGTTTAATAACTCCACTGGAAATTCTGTTTGCTGAAGTGGGTCCCCAGTTATTTATTATAGGATTTAATTACTCAGGTGATTAAGGTTCCTGGACAGGTAATTTTTAATGAAATGAATTTAAAATTATATGTCTTATGAAAGAACACTCTTTCCTCAACCCCTCCCATTTCTACTTAAATATATTTATATTACTTGGACCAAGTTTAATTTTCTTTTTCAATGACAGTCTTGAAGAACAATGTGAAGATTGCTTAGGAGACAATACATCAGGAATCTCCTTACTGAGTTCTACTAACAAAAGCCGGGCCCTCCCTAATGTAAACATATTAGTGTTTATTTTGAGGAGAAAATATATAGATTTTTTTTAAAAAAAAAAAAAGCATACAGTAAATAGCTGAGTCCTCCCAAAACATCGAGTTGGAAGATGTCCCTGAACAATTCTTCCAGCGCATTTCTGGACTCAGCGCCCAGCAATACCAACCGCTTTCAGGTCAATGTCATAAGTGAGGGCCACGAGGGCAGCGCCGCGGCGGAGAACGCCGACCCCCCGCATTATGAGGAAACCTCTTTCGGGGATGAAGCCCAGACCAGATTCAGAATCAGCTTTCGGCCTGGGAAACAGGAGTGCTATGACAATTTCCTCCAAAACGGAGAAACGGCTAAGACAGATGCTAGTTTCCATGTCTATGATTCCCACACAAACACATACTACCTGCAAACCTTCGGCCACAACACCATGGATGCTGTCCCCAAGATCGAGTACTATCGCAACACCGGCAGCGTGAGCGGGCCCAAGGCCAACCGCCCCAGCCTGCTGGAGATCCACGAGCAGCTTGCCAAGGTAAGCGCCCGGGCACGCGTGGGCCCTCCCTGTCCTTCCCCTCCGGGGGCATTTCCTGCTCTTCAATGACACCCGGAATGTCAAGGCTGCCAGGGCCCCGGCCTGTCCCAAGCCGTCTGTCTCACACGACTGGCCCTAGTTCCCAATAAACAGAAAATATGCAGAAGTGTTCCACAAACGTTTGCTGACCGAGGACAGGGAACTAGAGAATTGACTCTGAAAGTTAGGCAACATGTGGTAGCTTGTTTACAATCGCTGTCCACTCCATTCACACACGGTTAAACATGTCAAACTGAATGCTAAGCTGATTTCACCTTAGGATTAATGCTTCTACAACAGTTGTAAAAAACAAAAACCAGAAAGAATCCCTGGTGCTTGCTGTAGTTAAGACTGTGGTGCCAGCCTTTAGTGCACATGGGTATTTTTTATATTCTTTAGAGGGACAGCAGAGATTTATAAGATTCAGCATTTTTGTCCCTTCCTCTTCAAAGCTTTGCCTGAGGCTCCCGGGTGCACTTAAGCATATAAAAGTAACTAAATTAAATTTAAGTACAGATGCAGCAGATGTGGCTAAACTTTTTATTATTTAAGGAATATAGCCACGGTTCCCCACTCTGCCAGAAACGTGAGGCAGCACTTTTTCTACTCCTGTGGCAAACCATTTGTAAGTTCTGTATGTAGATTCCTTCTTCCATAGCCTGCTCTAAAATATGCTGATGGCCTTTATCTCCCTGTTCTTCTGGAGCGCAGTTGGGAATGAATATCACTCTTTATGGATATAATTACTTGTTAAGAAGAATAGTTAGCTGTCACATGTCCAAATATAGTTTACTCTTGCCCAAGTGTTGCAATAAGGAAAAGAATTGATTGAAAAAATTTCTTTCATAGCCATTCCTTCAACAATCTTTTCATTAAATGATTACCCTAAGGATTCTAGGAATACTGATCTCACGAGAGATGCTAATAAAGGTGAAAAGCTCCTTTTAGTTTCTGCCCATCCTTCTTTGCCCAAGGAAACCCATCTCCAAAGCTTGTTCCCCTCGGCTGTTCAAGGTCCCAGACCCTGGGTTCTAACCCCAGAGACCGAGTGACTTCCCAGGGAGGAGCCCATGCCCTGACCTTCGCTCACATCTCTCCCCACCAGGCCTGACCTGTTCCCTGCGCCGTGTCGGCCACACTCCTCTGCACGGCTGGTTTCTTTACAGACGTAAGACTTAGACTTTATCTGGGATGTTCGATGCTATAAGCAAAAGAAGTTAGCAATGTTGCAAAGTTGGACAAAATGACAGTCCCCAAGGACATTTTTGAGAAGCTCTTGAAATTTGAAGCTCTTGAAGTCAGATTGAGGTGCCACTTTCCTTTTCTGAGGGGAGAGGAAAGGAGAGAAAAAGGGGAGAAGAAATAGTGAGAAGAAGTCTGAGAGAAGAGGGTGCGGGAGCTTCCAAGATGCTGGAGGGGTACAAAGAGAAAGGCCTTAGAGAGATTTCAGGTTATTCTGAAGAAGTAAATGACCCAAAATCCTCTTTAAAAAGACTGGAAATTCTACTACACCACACTCGACGTCATTACACACGGTAGTTTTTAAAGCTGCATCCTTCATAAAATTGTGATCAAAATTTAAATATTCTCATTCATCCCCTTCCCCAACTTACAACAAAAGAAAAGAAAATTTTAACTCTATTAAAAAGGAAATGGAATAAACTCACACTGTTCTTAGGACTGATATTCTGGAGAGAGAAGAGTAGCTTATTTACAATTTCTAAAGCCATAACACGTAAATCATTATACATGGAAAGAAAAACTCTGGGGGAACGTTGTTCAAAAACCATCTGATTCAGTAGAAATGCAATTGCTGCATTTGACAAATGTGATAGCTGGGATATCATGTTCTCTTGGAAAAGATAAAATGAAACTGAGGATACAAAGGAATGGCAAATTAAACAAATAATTAAAAATTAGATTTAGGCCCCATGCCCTAAATAATCATTCTGAATTAGTACCTAATGAGTTACTCTTTGTATGAACTTGACCTTTACTTATCTAGGGTACTTGGTTTTGATTGAACCATACAGAAGTATCCACATAGCCAAACTGGAAACAGAATTCAAATACAACCGCAGCATCTGCAATGGGCACGTTCCTAGAAGCCGGGACCACTGTAGTGTCACTAAAGTTGTAGGGATAAGCCTGCCTCTCCATGTGTTCTACCCGGTGATGTCCTTTGACTGCAGACAATTACAGTCAGTGCCTTAGTCACTTCATCTCTTTCTCCCTTGCCAGTGAATTTGCTACCACTATTTCCCCTGCTTTTCTTTGCCCCACACTCCCAAATAAAAGATGAAAACCTGCAATATAATGTAATGTAACTCTACTGCCACCTCCTTGTAGTCCTTGACATTTTTTAAGGTAGTTTCTCAAATCACCACTAGAGCAAACATTATATGGTAATACTCAGATAGGTCAAAGATTTTGTATACAAAAAAATTATATGTGATAGTGTTTACTTAATTTAAAAGTGGGAAGTATATATATATACACACACACATATATATATTCTTTTTTTCAAACATGTTTAGGACATATTTTACACACTGTCCTGCATTCTGCTGTTTTCACTAAACAATATACTTTGGAGATTTTTCCATATCAAAACATGTGTAACGATTATTATATTATACATCTGACGAAGGTTAATCTAGTATTTTTACTTTGTAAAAATAATCCCACTTTTAGTGTCCAGACTATTCTTATAGCTGCCTTTTCATAGAACTTCTTTTCAGCCTTACTAACCACTGTTAGTAAAAAATATGATTACAGAAAAAGTATGACTACTGTCAGAAAAAACATGATTACAAGGGAATCAGGAAAATACATAACCTTTCTATCAAAGTCAGTGTTCTGATGTCATTGAAATAAATTGTCTTTGAAATGTATAAAATAGTATAAAAATTAAGATAAATTATTATCCTTAAAGAGACCAACTTTTAGAAACTGCTTTAAAACAAAAACAATAGAATCACTTCACATTTTGGTCATTAGGTTGTTAGCAACTAAAAGAAACTTATGAATAAAAACATTAAGTGTGACTCCGATATATAACAACAAACTTTTTACTGAGAAATTTTATGTATCAGGCACGATGCTCACACTTGACAAATTCTCACTCAATCCTTATAACAACTCTTCAAGTTAGGTATTATTATTATTTTTATTTTATAGAAGGTGAAAGTTTTTAAAAATCTTGTGGACCTTAGAAGAGAAAACAATGACTTAGAGAACTCAAACCTGCAAGGTCAAGAAAGAAAGGTCACCTGGCTGATAAGTTGAACCCATGCCTACACGACTCCATAGTCCACGCTCTTTACTACTATAATTCAACCTAAGCCTACTCTCCCAAACCTGTTTACCTCGGCTTATTCCATGGCTATAGAAAATGATGGAACTCAGGCACATAGAAATCGCACCTCAGTCATGATGGGTTGAGCAGGAGATCCCATCCCAGTTCCTTCCTTATTTTGGGGACTGTGCCAAAAGATTATGTTGCTTCCCCTACAGAATTAATTGTAGGTCTCAATTTTCATTGTCATCATCAAAAGCATTTATTAGCCATTTATTTACAAGAGCTGCTGTATAAAGCGAGTTAAAGAGATTTGACCTCCACTCTCTAAAATTTTATTTTATAAGTCAAGTGGCATTGCTGTGGGTAGAAATAAAGGATATGTAGTCAAGTTAACAAGCATTAAACCACAGGAGTCAATGTAGAAATGCTTATCTTCTGTAAAAGGACAAACAAAATGTACAAATGCGTTCTCTAGAAAATATTTCTAAAGTGTTTCAAAGCTCAAAGTTGGAACTTTAGCATTCAAATTGGGGATATGAGAAATATCACCAAGGCAAATAAAATAGACATTAAAATTGAGGCAATAAATTCCTTGAAGGCCAGTGATTACCAGAAGCTACCCCTAAAACATTCGTTGTAGTGAAACTCTGCAACTAAGGGCTCATTCTAATACCTGTCCGGTTTTTAGTGCCGAAGGCCAAGCCTGGGAGCTCTCACTATTAAAGTACTCTGTGGAAACAAACAAACAGAACAGATTAATTTCCCATTATAAATAGCTCAGTGATAGATGGTGAGTAGAGTAGGAGTTCCCTTAAAAGTATTCTTGGAAAATATTAAGAATCATTTCATCTCATTTTCTTTTTCTGGTTTATCATAGTTTATCACATACAGCTTACCTTTTGGTCCAAGTTATCAAATATATGTCAATTTGTGTGTGAGCCATGTGTTTTCAGATGTAGTAAAAATACTGTGATTATAAATTATACCATTGGTATGATTTAGAGGCAGGTCTATAGTAATTTTTAGAACAAGAAAAAAAACCTTATTTCTTTTTAAAAATTTTATTTTTATTTATAGTTGACTATATTACATTAGTTTCAAGTATACAACATAGTGATTAGATATTTATATCTACCTTACGATTGATCACCAGGATGTCACCCTACAGTTATTACGATATTATTGACTATATGCACTATGATATTACATCCCCATGACTAATTTTATAACTGGCAGTTGGTACTAATCCCCTTCACCTTTTTCACCCTCCCCCCCCTCCCATCTGGCAGCCATCAGTTTGTTCTGCGTATCTGAGTCTCTTTCTGTTTTCTTTATTTTCACAATTTAAAACACTCCCCTTTACCGCAAAGGGCTAGAAATGTACAAACATAATAACATTGATTATTAAGATAGAGAAATGTGGTTAGAATCAAGTTTTATGATTCTGAAATGAACCTTAGGAATTTTCAGGTCCTTACTGGAATTGGAGCTAAAACATGGACTGGCAGTAATCTGAGAGGGTGAGGGGAATAATATCGGCCATATGTGGATAACTGTGGAAGCTGAATGGCAGGTACATGAGATATATTTGTCTCCCTACTGTTGCATATGTTTAAATATTTCAATAATAAAAGAAAGTTTAAAACAATGGGAAGCGTATCCTGTAGGCCTAAATACTTATGGAACTACTTCTCAATGATGGTCTGAAGTTTCTACTATCCCAAGATTAAAGGCTAAAAACTTGAAAATGTATCTAGTTAGAACTTAAAGAATAAATATCTTAATTTTTTTCATTTACCTCTTACTTTATCTGTGATTAAAGCTTTATTAGTTTATCAGTATTAGGGGGACAAAGATTTTATCAAATGGTCTTTCTTTTTTCCCTTCTTTCTTTCTAATGCACTTTCTTTTACCTTCTCTGAATACTTAATGCACAGGTAAAAACGCTTAGTAAATAAATAATCATTCCCTAAAGCTATGCAATTTAAAATGCATTTGTGAAAGGTTGTGGGTCATCATTTATGGTAATGGAGTGTGAACAAACAAATTAATTCCAAGTATGAAGGAAAAAACTGGTTTCAGGCAGCCAGCATGAAACTTTTATTAGTCTTTGAGACTTTGGTCCCAAGAACATGGAGCAGCCAGGAGTCTGCTTGCCATTGATTATAGCTCACAGCCATGGAGTCCCCACAAACCCTCTACCCGGAGTCTTGTTCAGCACTTTATAATTGCTCTTTGGGCTTGCAAAGGAGGCATTTATTAAGAAGTGAGACCAAGCTTTGCTTTGCCATGTCAGAACAGGAAGACAGCAAACATAGAAAAATGAATTTGCCTTAGAGTAAACTACTTCAAAGTAAGATTTTCAGAAAACCCAGTAGATTCATCCTCATTTGCAGTACCCAGGAAAGGTTAAGTAACTTGCTGGAGGACACACCCTGAATTAATTGCAGAGCCAAAACTGGACTCCAACTCTTCTAGTTTATATGGTGCAGCAGTGTGTCAACTCCCGCCTGAGCGTGGGCAGTGGAAATAGGGTCTGTACTTTTAAATTTACTATCAGACCTTTACAGTCAGTAGAAGAAATACATACATTCGAGGGTTTTTTCCCCCTCCAGGGTATGAATATATTTAAAACTTTGAAACTCCAGCAGTTTGAATGTATTTACCTGAAGGAGGGTTATGCATCCTACATTGGCTTTATTTTGGAATAGTTGAGAAAATTATTGCCTTATTAATTTCCATATATGATGATGTCCCTGCCATGTTTTATAAAATATTCTTTTAGCTTTATATAGAGAGATAAATTGAAGAACTGTTAAACGTGACTAGGAGGGAATCAATCAGATAAAAATGCTCATTTAAGGGGAAATGTTAAATATACTTTAGCCTACTTGGTAAGATTTTTTTTACAGCCATTGGTATTCTCATTAATCCAGATCTAAGGGTCACAGTTACCCTCAGAGTTCATCAGAGAGCAGAGTAATTTCCTGAACCAAACACTCAAGTTCAGGTTTAATCATAAAGCATGGGTTTTATTCCCAGGACTGCCTTTATAAAACAAGTAATTAAGGCTTTGTCTCATGGGGTCCCCAATTAATCCAGGAAAAGGAAATTGCCTTCTCCCTGAATGAATAACTGCTGATGGTCTGGCCATGGGATCTTTTTGTTCCAAAGCATATTAACACTTAGATAACAATTTTTAAATTAATTTCTTTTCCAATTATGGTTGACATGCAGTATTATATTAGTTTCAGTGTACAACATAGTACTTAGACATTTATATACCTTATGAAGTGATCACCCACCTGACACTATATATAGTTATTAACAATGTTATTAACTGTATTCTTCATGCTGTACTTTATATCCCACGATTATTTTTATAATGGGCAATTTGTACTTCTTAATCTGGCCATGGGATCTTGATTAACTAGAATATTGACAATTTTAAAAGTTTTTTCTCAAACTAAGTCAATAAATGAATCTCCTAACCAAATAATCTCTACAACAGTCATGGACATTGTAACACATTTCTCAGTTCCCTGCTCTCATTGATTTTCCAGCTGTGGAAAATGAAAGTTGCATTTGATCCACGCAGCTGCCTTATGTGGGTAGAATCCTTTCAGAGAAAAGTTGAATATTTAATTGTCTGTTTCACCCATCTGTAATTGGCTGTATTATATAGACATGTGTCATCCAATATGCTAACCACCAGTCACATGAGCCACTGAGCATTTGAAGCGTGGTTAGTCCAAATTGAGATGCACTGTCTGTGTAAAGTACACCCAGATTTCAAAGACATACATGAAAAAAAGAATGTAAACTATCTCATTATTATTTTTATATCTGTCATATGTTGAAAAGAATATTTTATATGGATTCTATTAAGTAAAATATATTGTTAAGACAGTCTGTGATTCAGGTTCCTCCTACCAGGTGGGTGCCACAACTGTTAATGAATATTTGCCTTGCAAATATTAGAAATATGATATTCTACAGAAATTAAATATATTTTTAAAATTTAAGGGTTCACACCTGAACCCATGTTATTTTACTAATTTCTTTTTACCTTTTTAAAACTAGCTACTGAAAAATTGTGAATCGCGTACATACATTTGTGGCTGGTATAGAGCACAGGGTTCTGCTCTTCTAGTTCAGCCTCCAGTTCCATGGACTTAGTTTATCCATCATCTTACATTGATATAAACAAATGCTGTCAGCATTCAATTATCTGTGCAAACAGAGACTTAAGGATGCTTAAGATTAAAATATACCTCAGGTAATTCATAACTAAACTTTAACTATTAATTTGTGTCCTTTGTCATTCAATTCCCCCCCCACCCATGCTGTCTTAAGACAATAAAATAATCCATTTTGGGATTTATTCCTTTCCTTTCCCTTTTTAAATGTGGCCTGCACAAAGGAAACAGTGAGAAATGGAATACCCAATAGGGAAGAAAGAGAAAAAAATAGGAAGCAAGAATGAATAAGAAACTGTTACCTATTCCTAAGTGATAGGTGTCAGGTGGCCTTCAAGCCCACTTTATGGATTCAATACTGTTTATCAATGGCCTTATGTGTGAGGCCCTCGGTGGGCGTTGAGGAGAAGTAACCCACGCCACCAGATTCCTTCAGTCACTTAATATACAATGACTCTCATTGCATTGTGTTACGTTGGCTACCCAAGTGTCACATTAGAATCATGAAAAAAAGTCTCAAGTGAGAACAAAGTTGGGAGAAATCCTTACTTACAGAGAGAAGTACAAAAATATTCTGGAGGAAGGAGACAAGAAGTCAAAGTCAATTTGAGTAAACAGCCCAAATTAGGGCCAGTTTACGGTGAGAAGGCTAATGGTACATAAAAGCCCAAAGCAGCAAGAATCCTTGGGCATAGCAAGGGCGAGAACTTCGATCATCTCCAAATAAGGTTCTTATCATTAATATTGAATATTTATTTCATACCAGTTCCATTTTAGAAGGGAAAATGCCCTTGTCCAAGACCTCTTAGCTAATAATGTCAGAACACATCATTCTAGGCTTAAATCAATTTAAAATATTTAAACAAACTAAAGCTGTTCTTTGATAATGATAATTAAGTGCTGAATGAAAAGACTTCCCTAATGGACTCCAGACCCTTGCTGGGGAAGATTGCTTTGGGGAAGCATGCTGGGTGTAGTCTAACCACCAAAGAGTCAGGTAGGTGCCGGGTAGGCTAAATTAAGTGGATGCTCCTGAAGTTAATAAAAGTCATACCTAAAAGAGAAATTAAGGGGTTGTTCTTGAGAGAAACAGAGCTATTTCTTCCCCCACTGAATTCAGAGACTTCCTATAGACCAGGAAGGTCTTTCTCAAAATTAAGCCACAGGAAAATAAATAAATAAATAAATAAATCAAGATGTTGACCTTTTAAAAATGTATATATTGATTTCAGAGAGAGAAGGGAGAGGGAGAGAGTTGAAACATCAATGATGAGAGTCATTGATCGGCTGCCTCCTGCACGCCCCTCCCTGGGGATCAAGCCCGCAACCCAGGCATGTGCCCTGACCGGGAATCGAATGGCGATCCCCTGGGTCCTAGGTAGATGCTCAACCAATGAGCCATGCCGGTTGGGTGGTTTTGACATTTTTATACTACTTACTTCTTATTTCTACTCAGCCTGTCCTTCTGATCATGAGATTTCTCTCCTTCTGTACAATACCAGTAGCACAGCCAACAGTTCTGAGGCAAAGGCATATCACATCTAAAAGAAAGTTTTCCTACAGGAATAACATTCTTGTAGTTATAAGGTGCCTTTAAACCTTTCCTTAAAAAAAAAAAATCTGTGTTATTTCATTGAATCTTCTTAAAGATACTCTGATGTGAGTAGAGAAGTTTTATTGTCATTTTTTAGATGAATAAAATGAAGCCCAGAGAGGATAACGGAAGGGAAGGCCCAGTACTCTGGATTAGTAAGGAAGGTTAACTTTCAGGCGCTCTTACCAAGCCTTCTCAAAGACCCTCACTCTCTCCATAGACTTCCTCCCTTTACTGCATCCCTTCTCTCTTTTGTTCCTTTTATATTCCAGACAAATCCAAATCTGGTCATTTTTCCCTAAGGTACTATTCTCGACAGTAGAACTGCCCAGGTTCCCTCACCACAGCTGTAGTCTTGCTGCCTAAAATCACTCAGCTTCCCAGAACAAAAACTAATTATCTTGTTAAAATGTGTAAATTTCTTTTGTCTAAGCGTTTATGTCCATTGTTTTGATTTGCTCTGAAATTCTGATGGAGCCGTGTTTGTTGACCACATGCCGTGTTTTTGCTCTCGGTAAAAATGCAGAATGTGGCCGTGGCCCCAGGCTCAGCCGACAGGGTCGCTAACGGTGACGGGATGCCAGGAGATGAACAAGCTGAGAACAAAGAAGAAGAGAATTCTGGTGCTGTGAAGTTCGGATGGGTGAAAGGTGTGCTGGTGAGAAAGCTCCTATGTTTACAAATGAAGATTATCCATTCGATGTTCTAGTAGACTGTTCACAAGGCTTGAGCAGCAGAGTTACAGAGACCTGGCTTTGCCCCACTGCCACTTCTCATGTCCCTTTCAATGTTCCTTGAATCCGCAGGTAAGATGCATGTTGAATATCTGGGGTGTCATGCTCTTCATTCGCCTCTCCTGGATTGTTGGAGAAGCTGGAATCGGTAAGCATCTTTTTCTGCTCCTATATAATTTTTGATGTCTATTATCAGCTCAAGAAGCAATTTGTTTCACCATTAATGCTGAATGTGATATGAAGGTCACAGAAGAGCATTTGGGCTCTTTTACTTTGCCTCTTAGACATGTTTGTCAGAGAGGAAAGGTGAAGCATTAACTCCCAGGAGACTGGAATTTTCCAGCTTGCCAACCAGATAAATGCTCAAGAAAATATTTCTATATTTTCATGGAGTTTTAGGTGTACAGGTATATAGATACACATTAATTTTAAATAATAGTATTCGTATTTGTGACATGCTGACATTCATCAGAGTATCCCTCTTATGATTATTGGCAAAACTTCACTAAGTAAAAATAACTTGTGGAAAACAAGTGAAAATGTGACCTAACTAATAAAAACTCTGAACTGTTGAACATTTTCCAAAGAAAATAATTGTGTTACTTTCAGGTATCAGCAGTAAGAACACCAAGGTGAATAAAGTATTGCCAGATAGGAGCTTAAAGTGATAGATCAAATGACTGATATTATGCCCAGAACTCCTGCTAATTTTTCTAAATGGAAAGTGGATGATGTTGAAATTATTATGAGTGATTATTCAATGTTTTTACATATTATAATCCGTTTAAAGTAGTATTTCCTGTGGCAAATCTTTTTTATTGAGAGTGTATTAATAAAATTTATATGAAAAATTTATTTGAATTTTATCAAAGTTCCTGATTCAATGTGATAAAAATTAATGGTGTTCTACTCTATGTATGGAAAATGCATTATGGATTCACTCTTGGGGAAGACTTATAAATCATTAGGATCAAGAACATAGAGGTTCCGATGTGCTTTCACATATTATTCCAGAATGTATCTCAATTTGCATTCAAAAGGTACTTGGTCATAATTTATTGCTTTCGCTCCTCAAAACATATTGAGAATCATCAGAAGATGGAAAAAGAAAGGGCTGGGTTGTACATTGAAAAATTGGAACCAGTTCCCATAGTTTTTCCATGTTTCATGTTTGGCAGTTGCTGGGTTCCTGACAAAGGGCTGCTTGCTGGCTTTATGATGCATGTCAAATGAGTGCTTACAGCCGCAGGGTCCCAAATAAGTATATGCTGTTCCATGGAAAATCTGCATCTTAATATTGCCAAGTTGTTGCTCCAGGGCTTCATGCAAAATTAGGTTTTTAAGGGCAGTTTAGTAACTTATTGAGATCATCAAGAAACATTACTTTGTTTGGAGGTGTGAGCATAGCCAAGGGCAAAAGCAATTTTTTTTTAATGCAACTTATTTAACATCCATATGTTTGGGCAATAATCTGAACTTTAATCAGTGCTTACATTACTCTTCATAGTCAGTCCTGTTTCATGTTTATTGCGAAACTGTCAAATATGAAGAATCCTATCTTCTGCTAAACTGTTTAATATACTTTCAGACATCAGTGTTGTTTTAATAAAGGCCTTTTACTTAAGTCGTTCAATCCTGCTTTAGAAGAGATAGAGTTCTACCTAAATGGGTGATAAGTAAGTTTTGCACTACCCTTTCCTTGGAATGGAGGTGTTGGTTTTTTTCTTTTAATTCTCAGAAAATAGATGTTAGTGAGTAGTAGAAACTTATCACCGCCCTTACTCAGTTTTACCGACCTTTGCTCTAAACTTACAGTTAAATGAGTTCATTAAGTCGCCACCTGGGTCCCATCTGAGTTCCCTTTATTGGGGAAGAAAAGAAACAATACCTGTACAAGTAGTTCTTTTTTGCTTTGGGGATAGTTTGGAGAAGAAACCTGAATACACTAAGCCCAGGCCCTGGGAACAAAGCCAGAAGGAAGTTGGAGCCAGGAGTAACAGTGACTGAAGCCCTTAGGTAACCATTCTGGGGTCATGAGTTTTGGCTGTCTTGTCATCAAAAGAAAATGGTAGAGTGAGCCAGTAATGCTGTCTACTTGTTCTCTGCCTTGCTCACTTTGGCTGGGGCCTGATGGTTTCCCATAAACTTAACCATCAGGCTGGAAAGAAGGGTGTGAAAAGCAGGTATGACCTGAAGCAAGTCATTCATACTCTGTGAGTGTCATTTTCTCATCTAAAAGTTAGGGAGCTGGATTAATTGTTTCCCAATCAATTATTTGAAGATAAATGCTAAGAACCTTGCTGAACAGACAGACACAAATTGAGACAGGCTGAGGGTAGTGCAGTCCTTTTCAGGCTGTGAGGTGAATGAGAATTACCTGGGAAGTTAAGTTATAAAACTGCAGAATCCAGGGATTCACCTTGAAAGATCTAAACTCAGTAGGTCTGGGCATTTTTAATAAGCACCGCAGGCATTTCCTGGAGCAGGTGATTAAAGGGCTGTACTTTGAGAATACTGTGAACCAAATGTTTCTAACCTGCCTTATACCCTGGGATCTCATGTTTGTGAGAGAGAAGCAAATCCTTCTCTGTTTAAATGTATAAAATCTGTTTCATGGTTTACACAAAATGTATGCAATGCCAAAGGATAAATTAAGAATTGTTGGAGAAATAGAGGCAAGGGGAAAATTAGGATAAGGAAAGAGTAAAATCAGAGTCGTTTTAATGCCCCAAATGCAAACTATATGGTTCTATACAGTTGCTGAAGTGAGCTGCACATTTGACATCACACATATTCAAAACAAAGTCAAGAGCGAAATGATCTGCAAAAGATGGAAAGAAATCACCTTCAGAGGTACAAAGGGCTGAGTCCACCTAGTGATGAAGAGGTGATGTTTTCCCCAGGATCCCACAATAGATATGGGAAATTTAGTGCAACTCTTTCTTACAACACCAAACTTTTAAGAGTGTACAGGGGCCAAAGCAATAATGGCCCACGTTTGCAGGCTGGGCCCACAGTTAGCCTCTTCCTACCGCACTTTAACCTGTAGAATCGCCCAGAGATTCTGCCAGAGCCAGGATCTAGCTGAGAGCATCAAAAGAGCCAGCCTCCTGTCCCTCGTTCCCATATCTGTCCTATCCGTCTTTAATCTCCCCAGCCTTCCGTTTCTCCCAGGCAATGTCCAGAGAGATCACAGCCTCTCTTGGCTGATGACCCTTCTAATCATCCTCGGAGCGAGAGAGCCTGCCAGCAATTATGGAGCATCTATTTTATGTCGGGGACAGTACAAAACAGTCCAGGCAAAAGCATCCTGGCTGGAGCCAGGGTGATTTCAGTGCCTGGGACCCCACAACTTCTCCCTGAATTCTGGGTCTCCCTTCATTGAGGGGGATATTGTAGTGGAGGAAAAACTGTTTTCCCTCCACCCGTATTAGGCTCATCAGCTGGAGCGCTGCAAGTTAGACGGACAAAAAGATTCACAAGAGAAAAGCAATCGGGAGGTTATTAACATGTGCAGTGAGAATACACAGGTGAAGACTCAGCAATGAGAAACTCGAAGGGGTGGTTAGAACTTGGGCTTGTACAGCACCTTCCCAAGAGAATGATACATTTTTAGAGAAGTGACAAGGGAAAGGAAAAGGAGTTTCTAGGGTGGCCAGTGTGGGAAGGCAAATATATGGGGGAACTAATGGGATACAGGTTAAGTTTGTTATGTTCCTCTGGTGCCAATTCCAGCTGACAAGGGTCTAGAGTTGCCTCTGGTGCCTTCACAAATTTAGGCAAATAGAGGGAAGCATCTGCTTCTTCTCAATTGCCTTTATCTCAAAATAATCCTTAGCCTGGGGCACCCTTGCCTTCCTGGGGCACCACTCTCTTTGTCTCATATTCATTGACCTCTGTACCATAAGATTACTGAGGGTCGCTTTCTTCATTTCATTTTATTTGTTCCTTGCATTTCTCATGTTACCTAACACATAGCTGGATATAAAGTAGGCTTTTAATAAACAACAGTTATTATGACTAATGTGGATCTGATCACAAAGCAGTGCCACTTACAGCACTGTGTCCTCCGCACGATGCTAGCCACTTCACCCATGTATTCTTTTTCATTTCACTGCCATTTGGCTCCGAAAATAAGTAACTTGCAAGAGATCACATAGCCAGTGAGTGAAAGTAGTTCAATGTGATTCTTTCCACATTACTTCTCTGCCAGAGGAATGACTTGCTAGAATGTAGTAATTTTCAACTAGTACACAACCAAATGTACATAAAAAGATAGTTACCTAGAAAGATAAACATTTACTCTTTAGCTATATTAATAGCTTAGCATTGTGTAGACCAATTATTATATGCATAGGTGTCTTTAGGACTTCACCATCATCAATGGGGTTCCCGTTAAATTTTGATCAGCCATAGTGCTTCTGTTGTGTGCAACTTAACACTCCACATCTTAGCTCTTGAGTTTGTAGGATCTGTGCTACTTCCTATAGGCAGCAAACTTTAAAGCTGAGCACTTACTCTGTGGTGATTTTTAGGTCAACTTGTTAACTCCAGTGTGGTCCTTTGGTGATTACCCTAGACTTGTGGGCTTTTATGCAAACGATCTAATGGGTTGTTCCACCAATTAATTGCCTTTATTTTTCCTCTCCCAACTGAGGTCTTGGTGTGATTATCATCTGCTTAGCTGTGACAGTGACTGCTATCACTGGTTTATCCACCTCTGCTATTGCCACAAATGGATATGTCAGAGGAGGTAATTAAACTTGTGACCCACACGATCATTTGTAAGGTAAAGGCAACACAGGCTCAAATAGTTCACCAGTGACCTTTCTGGAGTGTTTTTGAAGGTAATCCAAGTTGGTTCCTCCCCCCACCCCCCGAGGCAAGAGAGATGCAAGAAGAATGGGGAAGGATTTAACCTTTGTCAACCTCTCAGCTTTCTCATTCAGGTTCCTCTCAAGCAAGAGAGAAGGTCAAATGCCATGTTTTCTCTTTTCACAGCCAGGGTAGTTTCTCTCCCAGGACACCAGCATAAGTCAACGTTTCCTTTTCAGGGCTGCAGTTTAGATTGTGTTTACTTTTGGAAACCATCCTTCATCATAATGAGCAGTTCTCCAACTTGATCTTTATGCCAGGCAAACCGGCTTCTCTTTAGCACAAAGGAACTCCGTTGGGGTCCAAGGCTTGGACATGAAAACTTAAACGAAAGGCAGTATAGTTGTGGCAATAGGGAATCCAAGGAGGAGAAGTAAAATGTAATATCTTTTATCTTTCATTGCTGACAGGTCTTGGAGTTCTCATAATTCTTCTTTCCACCATGGTAACTTCTATTACTGGGTTGTCAACTTCTGCAATAGCAACTAACGGGTTTGTGCGTGGAGGTAAAATTTCTAAGATATCTAATGCTCTCATCACTTGCTACGGGTAGGCAAAACTTTTTATATACATTTTTTTGATGGGAACAAGAAAGTAGCCCAGTGTTCTTGAAACTTGGTTAACTCTTTGGATGAGCTGGTTGCCGAAGAAACATTAAGGTACTGTGAGTAAAGTCCCAGTCCACTCTAGTCAGCTGTGGTCTCTCTTCTAATGGACTCTCTGGCACATTGCAGGTCACAGTTTCCAGATGCTCAGATTCCTTGGGTAAATGCTTTATTTTTCAGGCTAGTCTACACTCCTCTTGCTGGTGTTTCGTGGAAAATCATTCCTGGACATGGCTTCAATTTTAAAGTTTAGTACATTTCAGGTGTTTCCTAGATCTTCGTGGAACGGGATCCTTTAGAACATTTCAGGTTTTTCATGGGGAGGCTGATCTTCTGTGACAAGAGTCAGACTGCTGCCTGCTGAAGAAGTACGGGGACTTCTTGAAGTACTGGAGCCAAACACTTTTTTGGGGGGCTTTTGCAGGTCTTGGAGTCATCATCATTGGCCTGAGTGTGGTAGTGACAACACTCACAGGTATTTCTATGTCTGCCATTTGCACAAATGGAGTAGTAAGAGGAGGTAAGCCAATTCATTTACTTATGACTGCAAACTTGGTTATGTAGTAGTGTCCAGAGTTGGTTTAATGTTGGAAGTAAAAATTGTATATTGATAGTCTTCAAAGCCTTAAAATAAAGCAAAATAACCCAAAATTTAAGGAATAAGGCAAAATTCTTCTCCAGAAAAGACTTCCGCACCCCATTTCCCGCTATCAGACATGTTTATAAAGTAGAGAGTGAGCAGGTGTCTAGAAAGAAGGCATTGCTTGGTGCCTTGGAGGAGCCCTGCTCGCTCTCCCCCAGGGCCCCTCAGTGTAGGTCTTCTCCAGTGCCCCAGCTGTCACTGCTGAATCTTCCTACTCACTAAGCCTCAAAGTTCACCCCAACACTATGTTTCCAGTGGCCAGCAGCCATGAGAAGAACTTTAAAAAGAATAGAAAACAAATGAAACAAAGAGTTTCTTTCAAATTATCCAGGAATAGGCAAGCTTAAGTAGAAAATGAAGCGGCTAAAGTTTACCAACGTCCTACCTTTCTTGCTTTCCCTCCCAATTCTGCTTTGGCTCCTCAGGGTTTCTACTTGGGTATCTCACCCAGGTCTCCCCACCCAAACTTCTAATTTACCATCCTGCCCACAACACACTTCCTCTCACAATTTCTGCCTGGCTCTCATTTTGACCAAGCCTTAGTAACTGGCTAGCCGATTTATTTAATGTAATCCAGACAAAGGAAATAAGGGGGATTTGCCCCACTTAGATAATAGGTTACATTTTCAGAGACGACTTTGACCCCTAACCCATAGGAGTTACCATAGTAGAGGAAATTCCTTTTCAGTAAAAGACTGTTTTGTTTTGGTTTTAGATACTTTGTTTATTGTCATTTCCCTATCAATTTTGCCCACCTCTAAGACTAGCTTGGTATAGGAAGTTATTAATTTACTATGGCCTGTGATAACATCTAGTTGTCCAGGCCTCTCAATATGTAGTCACTTTTACCTTCACTGACGTGCTCTCAGTTGAGCAGTTAACCAGCCCAGCTCTGTGTTTCATGTGCACAGAGGTGCCCAGCCATACTTAGAGCTACCTTTCCAAGGTCCGAGGGAGAAGCAATTGTTCCAAACTCTCCCAGTCTTTCTTCCCATCTGTCACCTCCATACACACATAGGTATTTGGCAATAATCATGCCTTCTTGACCTAGAAACATTCAAAAAACGCAAGTCTGATTTATAGAGTGGATAAAACACAGCACTCTACAGATACTGTTTTTACCCGGCAAATGTGTACTAGAAAATTATAACAGAAAGGAAGTTAGAATAACAGTAATAAACTTCACCCAGTTCATTCTCTGCCTAGCCCTGCCTGTTCTTGGAAGTTTCAGATCTAAAATTTTACTTCAGTTACATTATTGATTTGAACTTTCCAATGGATTTTTACAAAAGACAAAGGGTTTTTAGTAAAGTTTGCTGTATTCTTATTTGTAATATTTGTGTATAATTCGGTTTCAATAAATTGGGTTTTATTAAGTCAGGATAGTCCTATTGTAGATAATATACAGAGTGCAAGGAAGGGTTAAGCTGTTCATTAAGGTGACACAAGATTCCTAAAATTATTAGGAAACTATAATATTTTTATTAGAATAATTAATATTTCAAGTGTTCTCAGATGTTCAAAATTAGTGTTCCTCAATGTAAAACATATTCATTTCTGTTGCAGGTGGGGCCTACTATCTTATCTCCAGAAGCTTGGGGCCAGAGTTTGGTGGATCTATAGGCTTGATCTTTGCTTTTGCCAATGCAGTGGCTGTTGCTATGTATGTGGTGGGATTTGCTGAGACTGTGGTAGACCTTCTTAAGGTAAGTAAAAGCTTTTCTTTTTTTTCAGCCAAGTAAGATAATTTGGCTCAATTCATTTTTTCAGGGCACTAGGGCATATTATTATGGCAAGATGAGAGGAAATAGAGTTTATTCTGCAGAATGTGAAAGTTGGATATAATTGAAGGAGCCCAAGGCTTGACATCAGAACTGGCTTAGAATCCTGGCTCTCACATTTACCAGCTGAGAGATTTGGGACCAGTTCCTCTATTTATCTGAACTTTGTTTTCTAACTCTTTCATATGGGCTAATATTGCCCTATGCATTTCATAGAAATGTGGTACAGATAAAATGAAATAATGTACATGAAATACTGCATAAAATACAAACCATCACGTAAATATCGAGTATTATTATCAGCAGCAATATAGTAGCCCCACCCTGTTCTCTGAGGGTATGTTCTAAACCCTCCAGCGGATGCCGGAAACTATGGATAGTACTGAACCTTATATATACTGTTTTTCCTACACACATCTATGATAAAGTTTAATTTATAAATTAAGCACTGCAAGAGATTAACCACAATAACTCAATAAAATAGAAAATTATAAGAATATGCTATAATAAAAGTTAAGTGAATGTGACCTCTCTCAAAATACCTTACTGTACTGTGCTCACCTTTCCACGTAAAGGAAGCACTAAGATTTCCCTTTGGCATGTCTGAATTTCCAGCATCACCACTCTTGCACTTTGAAACCATTAAGTAAAACAATGTTTCTTGAACACACACACCAAGATATCATGATACTTGGTCCGATAGAAGACTCCTGAGTGACTAACAGGCAGGCAGGTAGCATAGACACACTGGACGAAGGGATGGTTCACATCGTGGGTGGGACAGAGCAGGAGAGCACAGGACTGCATCACATTGTTCAGAACGGCACCTCATTTAAAGCTTATGAACTGTTTATTTCTGGATTTTTCCATGTAATAATTTTGGACCATGGTTGACAGTGGGTAACTTAAACCACAGAGAGCGAAACCACAGGTGGAGGGGGGGCACTACTATATTGACTATAGATTTCCAAACAGGAAGAAAGTCCAGACAGAATAACACTGCAGAAAACTAGGCATTTCTTAGTGTAGGTGCCCCATCTAGATGGCATATATGTGTGTACGTGAATTAGCTGGTATATGACTTTAACTTCTAGCCCTCTTTTTGTAGTGGTGATAGCATTCACTGAATTTAATTGGTAACAGTAACTCTATTTAAAAATTAGATGAATAAGTGAGTGGGTTATACAGTTCACCAGTACGCGCTCTTCGAGTCATGCATTATCTGCTTTGTGTAGTTTGTTCTTTAATTGAATAACACTTATGTTCCAATATTCACATTGGAAACCACTCATTTTCATTCCTCTAGGATTTCCCTGACACACAAAAATAACTAGTCATTCTTCTGAAACAAAACAGGCTATGTGTATGTACACACAGTTTTACTTAGTGCCATAATAGCTTCTACAGCTGTGGCTAGAATGAATCTCTAAGATCTCCAACTCCTAACTTTGGCTATCAAAGTGAGGTTCTTTATCTTCTCACATTCATGAGCCCTGCATTTTTCTATTACCCTACATGGCCCCAGCCGTTAGTATATAGTATCTCATCTTACTGTTAAATGATACAATAAAATATACAAGGAAAAAAATAAAAGCTCCATCTCTAACCATTTTTGTGATATTTTTTTTCCAGGAGAGTGATTCAATGATGGTGGATCCAACCAATGATATCCGGATAATAGGCTCCATCACAGTGGTGATTCTCTTAGGAATTTCGGTAGCTGGAATGGAATGGGAAGCAAAGGTGAATTTTGCAAAATGAGGTTATCAACAGCTGCTGGCCAGGCCCAGAACAAGTTGCAGGATAGAAGGAACCCCATATTTAAAAAGAATTGCTGTTATTACTTGCTATGGAAAAGTGGCAGGTTAGCGCTATGTGGAATACCACCCCCTCGAAGCACGAGGTCCAGGGTGGTCATGACTCACACAGCTCCTGTGTGACGTGATCAGGCCTGTGCTCCGTCCTACTTTATGTATCATCACAGTGACACAGCCACCAAGGCTGGTGCCACTTTCATGCACAGATCCCTTTACGATCATAGCAACGGTACACGCTGGCAGCCTGTGTCTCTCCATCACACCCCTGGTAACCCTTTTCAGGGTGGCTGTGGGTGCTGAAACCCAAAAGAAATGGCAAGCATGTTGGGAGAAGGTAATAGAGGCAGAAACTATCATTCTCTGAGATCCAGTACTTCAGTAGCAAATCAGAGGGCAGCATGGGCCTTGGAACTAGAGAACACCTGGATTTAAATAGTAGTAAAACAGTTATTAAATTTCTAAATGGTGGAGAGCATGTTTTTTGCATGCTTCATAACTCCTTACAGTGGCTGGTATAATTGAAACTGAACTTATGTACCTGAAGATGCAGCAACTGGACTTCTCGCGCTTGCTGACAATGGAAAGATGGCCAAAGCCTTCCTCTTATATAAAGCAATAGGAAACATTCCCACGTGGCACTTATTTATGGGCTATGCATTCACACATTGAACTAAAGTTGATTAAGTGCATACATGTGCTGGGCGTTTGCTAGGCACTGGCTACTTGGTTATGAATATAACAAGCACAATTCCTACCCTGGTTGAGTACATGGCCTATGAGTATATGAGTAATAATCAGGAGATAACCAGTACATATAAAACGGTAAATTGTAAAAGTACTATGAAGGCAATAAACAGGGCACTGAGACAGAAAATAACAGGGAATCTACTTTCAATGGCTTTATTCCCTGAGGACGGCAATGCAGTTTCACGGCAGTAGAGGGTAGAATTTAAAGCTCTGCTATCAAAATGCCTGGATTCAAATCTAGTTTACATCCATATGACCTTTAGTTAATTGCTTAACTTATCTTTATGCACCAGTTTCTTTATCTCTAAATGATGATAATATTACCTACTTCATATGGTTATTGGTGGTATTAGTTGTTTGAAAGAACACTGGTAAAGTTAAATCTGCAGCTGCTATATTGTAAGCCCTTGGTGAACGTTAGCTGTTATTAATGTAGATTCAGTGGTCACGAAAGGCCTGTCTGAGAGGGTAACTAAGGCTTGAAGGATGAGAGGAAGGAAACAGCTCTGCAAAGAGGAGAAGTGCCTTCTTAGCAGATGGAACAGCATATGGAAATGCCCAGCCAATAAACACCTTGAAATGAATGGGAAACTAAAAAAAGACAATTTGGCCCGTCAACCTTGCGGATGTTTGTGCTGGGAACACATTGGCAGCCCAACATCAAACGTACTAATTGTCAGGGGAATTCTATAAGTCACTCTGTGTTCTCATACTCCTGCAGTTAGCAATGGGAATGGGAGGAGTCCACAGTGCTCTGCTAAAAAGGAAATAAACTCTATCAGTGTAACAACTCTGGGCTCCACTTATATTCCTGAGGACCCTGCAGTAAGTTACCTACCTAATACTTAGAATGTCCTTGTAATGTCACCTTGAAGTGCCCAAGCACACATTCCCATTGAAAATGTAATATCTATACTGAGGTCAAATAGGGCTTATTAAGATGTCATTCTATAGGGATCCACTTATTACCTAATCTGAGTAGTAGAGTCTTAACTGGAACAGTCAGACAGAGTCTTTCTTTAGTGGACAGCTAGCTTTCATGATTATGTGCAAAGTTGCTAAATAAATCTGATTTGGCCTCCTTTTGCTTTGCCATTCCAGGCTCAAGTGATTCTTCTGATCATTCTTCTCATTGCTATTGCAAACTTCTTCATTGGAACCGTCATTCCATCCAACAATGAGAAGAAGTCCAGAGGTTTCTTTAACTACCAAGGTACGTGTGACAAATGAGTTGCTTTGCAATAAATGGCTCTCCATTGCTCGCCTCCATCACCATCCCTGTGACCCCCACTCCAGCCTTGGAATCCCAGGGTGGTCCAGGGCAGAGGCTGAGGTTGGATTCAGGAGAGACAGCCTGAGTCTCAACCCTGCTGCTTAGCAGCCTGATGGCTCCCCTAACATGTTTGTGTCTCAGACTTTTCTGGTAAGGTGTGAGTGAAAATAATAGCTTCCTGAGGGGATTTTTAAAAAGCAAATGGGATGGTGGATGTAAAAGCATTTTGAAAACCTTAAAGTGCTGGACAATTTGCTGCTGTCGAAAGAGTAGAAACAAAGTGCGCATGTAAGGAAGAAGAAAGCTCAGGCCATTGGTTCAACCACAGAGAGCACTGAAGTCAAGCACAGTCATTTTTCCCCTGCTAGACTTTTCCGCACCTTGCTTATTAATAGCATTACCTAGTTAAGCATCAGTGTCAGGGTTTTAAGCATAAAAGGCTGTGGGAGTTAGGAGAGGGTCCTGTGACAATGCCAATGAGCATGGACTTTGACTTCCCTCCCTCATTTTCCTCCACTGACCCACTCTTTCCTAACTTTCCACTCTAGCTTCCTCGAGAATACACTGCTGAGATTTTTAAAATATTTCCCTTCATTCCCTCAGTGGTCAGTATTCATTTCCTTCTTATATCACCTCATTGCTTTCCTTCTGACTCTTTTTCTTTGTAAGGATTGTCTTCTCTGCTTTGCACGTTCACATCTTTTTCCTCTTTATTATTTTCCCTCCTTCCAGCTCCTGCTGCTATAAATTTTCTTTCTTATTTTTACACTATTCCAGATTCTTGTTTTCATATTTTTCTTCCTTGTCTTCCTTCCCTTCCCTTTCTGTTTTTCTTCTAGATCATTTTCTTTTCATTTAAGTAACTTGGTGACAACCTAGGGGATAATATTATTTTATAATCTAAGCTCCTCATAATATTATCCTCCCATATATAAGAATTTGTCATAAGGATTTAAAATTCAATCTCAGCAAAGGGCGAGTAGGTCAGAATATTAATAGCAAAATTGTAAGGTAGGCTCAGACACGAGGTTTTTCAATTTTTAAAAAAAAGGCATAGGAAAGCAGTGTGTTAAGATTTTTATGCATGTGAGAATGTAGTTGTACATATACAGAACAGTGTGTATGTGTGGTACATTTGTGAGTGTGCCCGTATGACCATGAAAGAATTCTCCCTTTCCTCATTGTTCAATCTTCTAGATTCAAAGAAATCAGGTGGCCTGGGTCTCCACCTGCACAAAATTTATTGATTTTTCAGGTCTCTGTTTTAGAGAGCTGAACCCTTGTGATATGTATTTTGACCTTTGACAAATATTACCATGAGGTTCATCAGAAGGACACCAACATCTTTGAGTTCATTACGTTTAAATTATAGGAACCCATTAGCATTTAGGGCTCTAGAAACCAAAGGTAACTTTATCTCCTACTCTGTAAAGAATGTCTACATGATAATTTTCTCATTATTTGTGTTGCAGCATCAATATTTGCAGAAAACTTTGGGCCAAGCTTCACAAAAGGCGAAGGCTTCTTCTCCGTCTTTGCCATTTTTTTCCCCGCAGCCACCGGGATTCTTGCAGGTGCCAATATCTCGGGGGACTTGGAGGTATGTGGTTTCCTCTGTTTTTGTAGCCCTGGGAGGTGGTGGTGCAGCTGGCAGGCAGCACAGGGAGCTATAGAGGTCAACAGTGACCATGTTTCTCTACAGCTTTCAAACCATAAAATTTCTGAAAGGTTTCCTGATTATTTAAAAATTTTCTTTAAGTGCCAAACTATCCTATTCCTGATAGTCCTTCCAAAAATCTTAATTGGTGATGTTAGAAGGACGAAGTATGACCGTGTGTCACATTTCCAACAAAATAAATACACTTCAGTGAAAAAAATATCAGAACCACCACTTTCTCTTTTAAACACATAATGTGTAAGAACATTTAAGAAAAAAACCTAAACCAAAGACAAATTATTGCTGAATGCCGATATTATAGTCAGGATACATTCACTCATTTAATTGGTATTTATTGAACACTCATATTATTCTATGTTAAGTACTGTAGGGAGCATTGTATTAGTTAGGATATTCCTTTGAATGTTTTGTTAAAAAACAAAAACAAACCAAAAAACCTACAGTAATTTTGACCTAAACAGGATAGAAATTTTTCTAGTGAACAAAAATTTGAGCTCATAGCCACCCAGTGGAATAAGAAAGATCTGCTCCGAAAGGTAGCCCAGGAACCCAGATGACCTCCCTTGTTGTACCCATTCCCTTGGGGACTGCCTCATCTGCAAGGTCAAAGGTGACTGGTCATTTTCACGATCGCACTCCAGTCCGTGGGAAGGGGAATAAGGAAATAGAGGAGAAGCAACCCCTGGACCTTCAGTGGGTCGCTTCTGCTGACGTTGCATTGGCCAGCATTTAGCCAGAGGCCTTGCCTAGTTGTAAAGAAGGCTGGGAAATGCAGTCTCTAGCTGGGCTGCCATGTGTCCAGATAAAATTTTTGAAGGTTCTAATATTAAAAGAAAGAAATATTAAGAAAGAAATATTAAGAGAAAAAATATTAGGAGACAATAAACAGTATCTACCAGGCACACCCAAAGTAGAAGATACAGATTTTTACCTCAATAAATTTATAATCTACTTTGGAAGACAAGAAACATTTGCATGAGCCGTCAAGAGATGTATAAATGAAAACCGTATGCACTGCCAAATGGATTGCAAGATAAAAATAATGAAGAAATAATTATCAAGTTAAGGATGATTTCCTCACGGCAGTAACATTTGGGTGTGAACTGAAAGTAATGGCTAGGTACTGACTATTACTGAGAAAATGTACTTCAGGCAAAGACAAAAGAACAGTCAGGCAAGGGAAAACCTGGAACAGTGAGGGTCTCACAGTTTGACTGGAGAAGCTCTCATGAGGCTGGATAACCTTATACTGTAAGGAGAACAGCTCTTGGAGGGACATAAGCGAGAGGTGCTGGCCCTAGAGCATAACCCTGTGAAAGTGGAATCTTTGCCTTTGGTTTTGCTCATTGCTGCATCTTCGGAGCTAGTAAAGCTTTAATAAATATTTATTAAGTGAATGAATAAAGGTTTTAGGATTTGTTATATTAAGGACCTTGGTGCCACGGTAAATTCTTGAGCAGAGATACGGCATTAAAAAAGATTAGGCTGAGGCTCTGAAAAATAAAGTAAGTTGTTGGAAATGATTCAAGAAGTAAGTATGGCTGCTACATGAAATTTAGCTATGGATGTTGAGCTTCCAGTTTCTCAGATTTGGAAAAGTCTCAGATGTCACTAATTTAAGCCTCTACAAACTGTAAGTATGCATATGAATGAAAGAATACTATGCTTTTCTCAGACTCCTTAGAGACAATTTGTATTAGATGCTTAGTCAGTTCAGCTCAGCCGACACTTACTGAACGGCTACTTACACTGGGCACCGGGGAAGCAAAGGAGAACTCAGTCCTTCCCTCCAGGAGCTCACAGTCTAAGAGGAAGACAGACTTACTCTAATTGAGTCATAAGAAGCAAAAACTGATCACGTGCAAGGTAAAGAAGAAACAGTAGTTGCTATTCCTAAAGAAGTAAGGGAAGGCTTTCAGAGGAAGGACACTCAATCCAGAATTCAAGGGCTGGAGTAGGAGCTCATCAATAGAACAAAGAAGAGAGGGACATTTGGAACAGAAGGGGTAGAATGTAAGAAGGCACAGAGATAGATGCTGCTGATGGGAATTATTTTACATGCAGAATGGGGCATGCAAGGAAAATCTTTTCATCAATACGCTAAACATATTTATAAAGGAGCTTTTCTGTGTCCCTGGCACTCGGAGAGTAAGTGAACTGAATAATATCACTATCTAAATAGGCAAAGCTTATAATTTCTCCCTAGATCAATGTTCACTTCAGTTACAAATGCTATACTAGTAAAGATTTTTACTTATCTATCAATCTGTACTGAAAAATCTCTGATTTTGATTTTACATGTGATGGAAATGCAGAGGATATCCCATCATGATTTTCAGGGCATGAGCAGTCATAGTATCATTGTAAAAAGTTTTTTTCTTTCCATTGAAAAATACTTTGGTGATTTTACAATTAAGCTTAACTTTCAGCCCATACCGGCATTTATACTATTAAATAGAACTCAGAGGTCCTTTACACTACAGACAGTGGAGTTTGGATAGTAACCCAAAACTAGCTAGAGACACTAAGGAGGTTAGATCAAGCAAGATTAGATATATGTTTTAGAGACAGCCTGCTAGCAGATTGTGAAGGATGGATTTTTGTGTGTTTGGGGGGTGTCAGGGAGAGGTATGATAGGTAAGGAGACTGGAGGCAAAAGATCAATTAGAAGATATCACAGAAGTCTGGGCAAGAGACAACATGGGTTTGAATTAAAGCTATGGCAGGGGAAATAGATCAAAGGCTCAGCTTTTGTTAGAGTTAGAAAAGGAAATGAAAAGGATGTTTTCTTTTACTATGTTTTGCAGTAAAAAACAAAAACATTGCTCTACCCAGTTTGGCTCAGTGGTTAGAACATCAGCCCGAGGACTGAAGGGTCTGAGGTTCGATTCCGGTCAGGGCACCTACCAGGGTTGCAGACTCCATCCCGGCACAGGCCCGGGCATGTGCGGAAGGCAGCCAATCTAGGAGCCTCTCTAGTCCATGTCTTTGTCACTCTCTCTCCCTTCCAATCTCTCTGAAAAGCAATGGGGAAAAAATACCCTGGGGTGAAGATTTAAAAAAAAAAAATTAAACCACAACAACAACATTATACATCATAACCAAGTGAACACACACGGCATTTTCCTCAAGTAGTTCTTTACCAGTGATGCCCTCTGATTATTTTCACATCAGTTCTATTCTCCTGTATTTGTTTCGTGCTGGTTGCAACCTACTGAATTGATTCCATGGTGTAACAGGTGAGAGAAAAAGCAGCGGAGATGTCGGGGCGTGTAGCTGGCTTTATGAGTCAGGAGCTCTGGGAAGGAGCTAGGGCAGGACCAGAAGCCACGGCACGTGAGGTCAGCCAGGTCTGTGCAGAAGCGAGGAGCGGTGAGGACGAGGGCAGCAGCCAGGGAAGCAAACGCTCCAGGAGTTGATGGTGGGGACCGACGAAGGAAGAGAAGCAGCTGCCTAAGACACAGGAGCCAGGGCGGCTGGGCCCTGAGAGCCGCGGCGGCAAGCAGGCTAAGGCCGGAGGGGCGACTGCCTGCTGGGGAGCGGCAAGGACATTGCAGGACATATTTCTCTCTGAGAGTGAAACTAAGAATAATCACACTGTAGTGGGTCCAGTTCAACTTAGTAAACATTTTGTTTTTTACACCACTGTAAGAATTTTGCAAGATGCTTCCTCCGCTCACAACTTGGCATTCTTCTGAAGGTGGCAGTCAATGAGAGTTGGCACAAAGTTCCTTCCTGAACCTTCTATTTGTTAACATGCTCATTGGTAATCGGGAAATGTGAGCCCGGGAGAAGATCTGGGAGATACTCAAATTCAATCAAGAGGCTTAAGATGCAGTTTCAGAGACGCAAGATTCGGATACGGTAGACGCCCTCCAAAGGCAGCAATCTACTGAAACGGCAGTACTCTGTCTTAAAATACGTTTGTACTATTTAGGGAAGAAAGGTGAAGGGAAGTTAGAATTGGTAGGTTTGGGTTTACTACTGGGGGCATGGAAACTAATATTTAGAGTGTAAACTGAGCATTTGTCAAAGTCCTGAGCCCTGGGAGGAGGCTGGGGGCGGGGCGGGGAATGTTGCCAGGCCAGACAACGTGAACATATGATCACACAGTAAGATATTGGCATTCTGATTCATATCGGGCCAAGTTCGACCCTTATGTAAGTTCTAAATAAGTAATTTTAGAGCTTGTAGCAGGTAGTCCTAAATAAAAACTAAGCTTTTGTGTTTTAAGTACAAGACTGCCTCCATCTTTACAACTCTTGTCCTTACATATATTTCCTTTCTTCCCACTTATATCAGTTCTTTGCATTTCACTCAGATCCCAAGAAATCCTTAATCAGTAAATTAATTTTGAAATATAGCATGAATTAGGAGATGAGTGGGGCCACTGCAGCCATGACGGTCTTTTTCTTCCTTCCGAGTGCTGCTCGGTTGCACACACTCGCCACCTCCACTTCGGGAGACAATCGCTTGGAAGGAAGAGCTGCATATGTGTGTATTAGAACAGGGATTGTCAACCGGTGTGCTGCAAAAAGTTCTAAAACATGCAATACCTGACTATTTAGTCAGGGGCACTGACCTCTTTGTCCTTAGATTGTCAAATAAAAAATTGAAAACAGCCAACACAGCAACAGCCATCAGGTGTGAATGAATCATAATTATATCTTTTTGTGTATGTGTCAGATGGGTAAAAATATATATATATTTTGGTGTGCCACAGAATTTTAGTAATTATTTTACGTGCGCCGTAAGATGAAAAAGGTTAAAAAAATCACTGTATTAGACAAACCATGTGTGGAGATATTCCTGAAAGAGTGGGAAGGAATTAATGGTCACAAAGTGACTCCATGGGGATGGCTTACTCCTATGTGGACATAGATTTGCTTGATTATGCAGCTGTTGGGTTGAGTTTACAGTCACCATGAGTTTACCTTTCTGATGGATTTGATCAGCAGATTTAAGCTGAAAAAACCCAAACAAACAAAAAACAGCTTTATACTTTAACTGCATTGATTTCTTATTTGTATTGATGGGCCTCATGTTCTCTGGTGGGAGAACCAATGCCCACTGAGACTGTGCTTCCCTCAATTCAATATTTATTGACTCCTACTATATGCCAGGCACTGTCCTGTATAGTCAATAAATATATTAGAATCTCTATTTAATAATCCCTGTTAAGTTGAATTCAATTATTTAGAAGTTATGCTGCTTGGAATTGATTGTGATATGATTTAGTCCCCCAAACAAGATATAAAATGGTATATTGTAAATGGTATAAGTTCAGCTCAGTGAATTTATATATGTTTATAAGCAAGAGAAAAGCCCATTTTCTGGCATAAGCTTCAATTTGCCTCTTTCTTTATGCCTATTTCTGGAAATTAAATATCCCCCATTGCAGTCATTCCTGAACTGGATTCCAAAGGGGAAATGTGAGAGATTGGAAATTTAGCAGATCATCCTTTTTGTTCAGTCAAAAGGGATTTTTTTTTTTAAAGGCAAGCTTAGGCTTAGTACAAAACAAACACACACAGAGATATCATCACTGTGCCAGGTATGATTGGATATTTCTCCTAATCATCTAATGTTTAATAAATCTGCATGAAATTCACAGGAGATAAAGGAGAAAGAGAGGTGTTAGCGAGTGAACTAATTAGTATACTTTACTATAAAAACTCCCTCCTGGACAGTTAGATATCTCTTCTGTTCAGCACAAAATTCTACAGATTTCTTAGTTCACTCCAAGCGCTTTGTCTTTATCCCGAAAGAACCTGAGCTCACCATTTTGCTATTAGCTTGATCTTCTCTTTGGAACTTGCTTCAGGAAGCGTAGCCTAAAAAATTGAAAATACAGAAATAACTCCAAGTGATCTCTGTTTCTTATTCCACCCTGTCTCCTTGTCCCTCCACATTCTTTCTTTAAAGGATCCCCAAGATGCCATCCCCAGAGGAACCATGCTGGCCATTTTCATCACCACCGTCGCCTACATAGGGGTTGCTATTTGTGTAGGTGAGTGGTGTGTCTCTGGTGTTGGGGTGCCAGATTTACAAGGGAGCCAGTGAATTTTCATGTCCAGTGGGCTTTCAATGGAACATAAGTTGAACATTTTAAAAAAGGCAACCACTTTAATTCTCTGTTTAGACGCTCTAGTGGTTTAAATGCAATGAAACTGTAACATGGGTGTCTCTGGGGCAGGGATAGGGTGGAGGTAATCAGATCCTCATTTCACCTGAACACAAAAGGGTCCCATTTTGCATCTCTAGATGATATGAATCCTATTGCCAAGGGAAGCACCCTCCTGCCTTACCCTAAGGAGGCAGGTGAGGAACAGAGAAAGAGAAAAGCAGCCCAGCTCTGGCTGGTGTGGCTCAGTTGGTTGCACTTCATCCTGTGCACCAAAAGGTTGCCAGTTCAATTCCCGACCAGGGCCTATGCCAGGGCCGTGGGCTCCATTCCCGGTAGAGGGTGTGCAGGAGGCAGCCGATTGATGTTCTGCTCTTGCGTTGATGTTTCTCTCTCCCTGTCCCTCTTCCTTCCTCTCTCTCTAAAAAAACAATAAAAATGTTTTTTTTTTAAAGAGGAAAGGAGCCCCAAACAAAACAATAACAACAAAAGCCTTAGGAAAGTGTGAAAGATACAGAACTGATGGCTGTATCTCCTCCTTGCACTGCTGTCCCTAATATGAAAATGTCACTGTCACCAATCAGCAGGAAATCCGAACAAGACCCAGCTGTCAGAAATGTGGGTGACCAGTCCCCACATTACCCACTGAGCACAAAATATGTGGATTGGCCTGCTGTGCCTAAGCTGACCGTTGTCCTACCTGCTGCCTGCAGCCACACCTCTCCCTGCTTGGGGGTCACCTCATGCTTGTGTGATTATCAGAGAGGAAGGGATGTAGAACATTCAGAGAAGAAAACTCTTTGCTCTGCACAGTAAGGGATACAGCTCCAGCCTGGGCTACTACGGAAGCCTGGATGACAGTTTCACCAAAGGGCACATCTCAGCTGTCCTCTGTTTACTATGAAACAAACTGCGAAAGTACATATGTCTTGAGTTAGTTTCTAAAGAAAAAAGCAAAAGAATTCATTTAGTTTCTTGTTTCTCTCACTGCTCCTCATTTGAGGAAATTGGATAATGTTGTTAATTGTATTGTGGCATTTCCAGGTTTAGTTACATGTAAAGAGATTTTATTCCAATGCTTTAGTACATTGACACATTTTAAAATATCATTGAATTCACTTAAAGTTAAATTTCCCAAATGGTGTTCTTTCTCACACGAAGTGAAAATGTACAAATAAGTAAAATTATAGACCTGATTTCAAAGATTCTTTCAGTTTTTGCTGATGATGGGTAGAAAAATCTGTACTTCTGTACTTTTCCCAGGATAGGAGAAGGGTAGTTATGGGGTCTGTGGCCAGTCGTTAATGTAAATAATGATTCATGGCTTGGCTTCATGGGAAATTGGCGAGTTTTATTATACAGAAGTTAAAATACGTGATTTAGAAAAGTCAACTCAACATAAATGAACAATGCAAAGTAGTAAAATCTAGAATGGATTGTTCTTCTTGATAACCAACATAATTTCAAGTGTTTACGCAGAGCTATCAGGCCACCTCTCAGGGCTCTATAAAAAAATTTCCTGCACTGACTATTTTAAGTGGTCCTTTCAACTTGAAGATTCTATGATAGTTGTCTTTCTTGGATTTAAAGAATGTGAATTCATGGCTAAAATTGAGGTTCCCATTAGTACCTACTTATCACCGGGACCTCTCTCACAGTTCTTAGCAAGGAGTAAGAACTCACCCAGCCTAGAGTTTGAAAAGCAAAATGGACAGTTTTATTGGTTGGCATTAGTTTTTAAAGTATTTATCCTTCAGATAGTTCAGAAAAGTTTGCATATATTTCATACCTGTGTTCATATATTTCAATAATCCTATTAAATGCATAATGTCAGAGATTGCCATTAGAAAAATACATAAGGAATGTTGGTGATTAAAAAATATATATAGAGGATCTTTAAAAAGCTTATAACTCCATTTCTGGGAATCTACTGTAGAGAAATATTTTGAAATACAGGAAAAAGTATGCACAAAGATGTTCATAAAATATTTATAATAGAAAATAACAGAAACACCTACATGTATGAAAAAATGGAATAAACTAAGGTAAATATTTGATAGAATATTATTTGACCATTACTATTACTTAAGAAATCTTAATATTTTATCCCAAAATATTTTGTTATTTAAACCATTAAAATGGTATGTCAAGTAAAACTATAACTGTTTTTAAAATTATGCAAGGAATATCATTAGTTGAAAGCAAGGGCTTGGTTCTCTTAATTACCTGAATTCAATAATGCCATCCTTTGGTTCTCTCACAGATGAGACAATAAATCCTACTTGAAAAACACAGAATCAGTAGCATTAAGCTAGAAATCTGAATTGAGTATGTACTAGGTGCAAAGCACTGTATGTGCATTTTAAGGGCTCAGAAAGTAAGATATTCCAGAACCCCAAGGGTCTTACAGAAGTGGGTGAGAGCTGGGACTGAAACCACCCAAGGCAGTGGAAGTGGCAGCCTGTTCGACGCAGAGGGTGCTCCCAGGCTGCAGAGGATGTGAACCTCCAGCGGACCATGCCCCAGGAAGCATTGGCAATGAAGACAGGATAGCCAGTGGACCTACTCAGACTCAAAACAAATAATTATGTTTTCAGAAGAAACCCCTAAGGAAGCAGAACGCTTCATATAGAGAAATGACAACCCACTGTTGTTTCCCCAGGGGCCTGTGTGGTCCGAGATGCCACCGGGAACATGAATGACACCATCATTTCGGGGATGAACTGCAATGGTTCAGCAGCCTGTGGGTTGGGCTATGACTTCTCAAGATGTCAACACGAACCATGTCAGTATGGGCTGATGAACAATTTCCAGGTTCGAGCTGCCGTGATTATAATAATGTTTATTGCCATTGTTTTCATTTTTATAATATCATGTGTAATGAAATCTCTGACACTGCAACTGATTGATTATTGATTGATTTGAATTCTACAAGGAACAACTGGTGTGAGAGGGAAGGGGATCATACAGGCATATGTGTAGCAAATTCTGTGGGTACATTTACTGCAGTGGAGAGAGAACAGGTACTTATATGAATTGCACCACAAAGGAAGGATCACCACTGGACATTGTGTATCTTCCAAGCAATTGTGTGAGAGTTCCTGGTGGGGAGGAGAGACTTAAGTTAGTTAGCACGGGGTGCATTTCAAGCTTGGGCTTCAGTTTGGGAAAGGCCTCTGCAGTGGTCCTGGGGAGCCTGGAAGACAAGGCCAGCAGGGAAATTGTGAGTGGCAGAGGGGGAGGTAAATGAGGGGGAAGGAACAAGGAAAGTTGGGAAAACGGTAGGACTTGAAACATATTAATTTGTCTAAATGATTGGTAAGCAGAGGGAGAGGGAAGTCTGTCGTGAAGGCTTCATTCATCTATTTTAACAACCAACAAAGAGAAATTAACTCAGCTGAAGTCTCATTATTCCAAAATATGGCTTAAATGGATAGAATCTCATCATGTCTCAGATCTAAAATTATGTTTAATGAGCACAGAGAAGGCCAAGATTTGAAAAGCCTCTATGCCCAAGAAGAACGAGAGAGACTGATGCCTTTAAGAAGCTGTCGAACAGCTGAGTCCCTCCCCAAGCCTTATTAAAACACCACCTTCTGTGAGATAGAATTTTCCGTCATGAAAAAACATATGTTCACAAAGGACAGAGGGGGAAATGCTATCAAAATCCTTGAAACCTCTTTCCTTATTCCTTCCAGGATCTTCTGGATGTGTGGTGATGAGCATTTATTATTTTTATAATCAACAAAAAGGCCGTTTCCATTTTGAAATAAAACAACTCCAGAATGAAACGAGCAGGGTGGGGAGGGGGTTCTGGTTAGAAACAAGTAGCTTATAAAGGAGATTCCAAATCACAGAAAGTGGAAAGGGAAGCATTTGGGTGAAAATCTGGCTATTTTTAGTTATTTGTTTGTTTGTTCATTTGTTTGTTTTGGCTGTGCGTTGGATGAGTGTCCTGACTTGAACCTTTCTTCTCAAGGTCATGAGCATGGTGTCAGGGTTCGGCCCCCTCATCACGGCTGGCATCTTCTCAGCAACGCTCTCCTCCGCCCTGGCCTCCCTCGTCAGCGCCCCCAAAGTGTTCCAGGTGATCCAAGAGCATGTGTTTCTCCCTCCCACTCTTGCCACTGAACAGGGATCAGGCTGAAATATTCATTCTCACCAGCAATCATTTTCCATCATTTTCTGAAACACTTTCATGTGTGCATCTGGCTCAAACGCTATGTCTGCCACAGAGTTGAGATCGATCCAAATAATATAAAGAGTGATGAACTGCAGTGTTAACTTGTGCCTCATATTGTGTATCGCTCCATCTCTCGCCCAATCTCCTTGTTTGAATCACCCAGGGAAAATGACTGTACATAGATATAAATGACTGATTTCTCCTCTCCTTTCCCATCAGGCTCTGTGCAAGGACAACATCTACAAAGCCCTGCAGTTCTTTGCGAAGGGATATGGGAAAAACAACGAACCACTCAGAGGATACGTCCTCACTTTTGTTATCGCCATGGCATTCATTCTTATTGGTTAGTAGTATTCTTGTTCCCACCGAAAGCCAAAAAACTCTGCTTCTCATAAGGTTTCCCTTTTAGTTTGAGAAGTTACCTGTTTTATGTTCAATATTCCATTGGGGAATATTGGAGTCTGCCTAAGAAGGAAATGAGAAATTCTTGTCCGAAGAGGGCCTTTGAAGTCTTGAGGTGGATGTCGGACTTTAATCTCCTCTTTGAATCTGAGCTTTGGAAATCCACCCAACCAAATGTAACTGAACCCATCCCCCACCCTCCCTGTTACTGTCTAGCCCAGAGTGTTCCCCAGCTGCCACCAGTCTTTCCACCCCCCAGCCTGGCAGCTGTTCTCAAATGTGGTCCGTTGACCACCTGTGTCAGAATCAGAATCACCTGTGGGTTTGTTAAAGTGCAGGTTTTTCAGGCACAACCCAAGAGTTAGAATCAGAATTTCTGGTGACAAGTTTGAGAGCCACTTAACCTAGACTTTAATCTCATCTGCTCCCTAAACAATCTAGAAACAGCTACATAATCTCAGAGAGGCACACACATCAGTGTAGCCTCACTGCTCCCTAAGGCATCACTTTTGCTGGTGAGCACATTAGAGGAAAACACACAAGAGGTAAGGGTGATGGTTACTGTGCATAGATGGGCGGAGTCTCCTTCAGCACTGAGGTGCCAAACAGTGAGGGCTCCTCCTTATCACAGAAACTCAGGATGTGACTGTAGTTGCTGAATCTTCAAAAGATTTCCACAAGGCTAAAGATATTTGTTACAGGTAACAAGTTTTGAGAGATGTTTTAAAATTTTTTGTATAGAAGTGATTCTGTATAGATGTTTCAATTATGTAAAGTAAGCTTTAAAACTTCAAATCATTGCCCTATATACTGCATTTAAGTGACCAAATAGACAAAGTTTTAAAAATTGTATAAATTAAATAATACCCTTAAAAATCACTCTTTTAGAACAAGGCAGGTTAGCTCCATAGCACCAGCGTTGTGGCAGCTATTTTTGCCTGCTTCCTCGCTGGCTTCCACACCCAGCTGCCACCTGCATTTGCATCACCGGGGTTGATAGACACCTGACATTCAGAGAAATAGAGCTATCTCTAAATTATTTCTTCTATCACAACAATTCAGCTGGAATTAAATCATACTGGCTGGCTACAGCAATAAAACATTTTTTTGACAAATTTGAGAGGTAGAACTCTCTAGAGATGTAGAAAAGTACAAATGACTAACAAGGGCTCTGAAAGTCAGAGAGAGCAAGTTGGGTACATGCAGAGAGATTTCCAAGTAGGCATTTCTGCTGCACTAGTATTTAACTAATCTGTCACCCTTCAGCCTTGGCATGCATAGCAGATAAAGAACACGGGATTTGGTTCCTCTGGAATAGCCACAGGGGAGTTTATCATCTGCCCGGTCCCCAAACCCTCTATCCATTCCCACTCAAATTTTTTGCAGGTAGAGGTCCTGTTTGCCAGTTTTCTGATTGGTAGGGTTTTTTTGCTTCTTACTTTATGGAAAAGAAACTCTGGCTAAGAACAGGTTTTAAAATGAATGCAGCCCCAAAGAAAAATCACTAACTTCTTAAACTTTGACAGATGCTAGCTATGTTTTCAATCTCCAAATAAAGTCAAGCTTCCAGGCTGCAACAGCTGTTCAGCCCCTGGTCTCATCACTCATATGTACATGCTCATTTCTGCTTTGTTCACAGCGGAACTGAACACCATTGCTCCCATCATCTCCAACTTTTTCCTGGCCTCATACGCACTTATTAATTTCTCCTGCTTCCATGCCTCTTATGCCAAATCTCCAGGTAAGTCGACTTTTCAAAGCTAAAATAAGCCTCAGCCAACAGTTAGTATCAATAAAATGAAGTAAATCAGTGAAAGTGCTTAATTTGTGCTTATTTGTTTCCTTATATCCTAGTGGGCAGTGTAACCCACTTTGTTTTGGTGAGTCGGGGGATGACTTCGGAAATAGAAAAAGAATCATTTGAGCAGTGGCCTTTCTCACCAACCGTAAAGTCAATTTTCTCCTGCGGCAATAAATTATTCATTGCAAGAGAAACCACATTTATTTCAGCAGTAGAAAAACACCACTGTTTATTTCCATGGTGAAAGTGACCACAGAAGTGGAATAAATGTATATATTTGAAACTTCCCTACTATCAATTTGTTTCCTGCCCGTCGTGCAGAAGGGAAGGATGAGTAGCTCCCGTAATTACCTGCTGAGAGTAGTCAACACAGACTCACAGCGAAGCTGGTGACATCCCTGTCCTCTCAGCCTGTGGTTTAAAGTGCTGCAAAATTACACACCAAAGGGCCTTCCCCGGTCTAGTGGCCCCTCACCTCTTGTTCGCTTCCACTGCCAACAGATTTCTCCTGCCTTTCCCACCAGAACAGGGACTTGTATGGACCTGCAGAAGGCTCCTCGCCGTGAGCGCTTGGGTCGGTTGGGGGTCAGCACATCTCGGCCTGTTTAGGGCCTGCCACAGTTGAGCCCCTTTTGGGGAAGCTGCTGTCACTAAGACAAACGGTAGATGGAAGGGGAGCCTTCACCGCCCAAGGCCACTGGAGGAGCGGAAACACTGAGGGCTTCTGTGTCTGTGGTGGTGTCTTCCTTTAAGCGGAGAACAGAACGTTCTAGTCAGATACGACGAATCCCAGACACGTGCGCCCCGCGCCATGCCATGGCCATTTTCGAAAGACAAGGCCCAGGGAGAGAGGCGGGCGGGAAAGGCTGAAACGGGAGGAGGGCAAGAGGAAGAGGGAGGAAGAGGGAGGAGAAGCGGAAAGGCCGCAGAAGGGAGACGTACAGACATTCAGGCCCAGACACTGACACTCCCCCCACCTCTCTCTTTCTCTCGCCCTCGCTCTCTCTTATCTAGTTCATAGGCGTGCACACGCACAGGTGCGCGCGCGCGCACACACACACACACACACACACACACACACACACACACACACAGCCAGGCTCCTGAAATAAGGGCATTTCCAGTGACGTTCTCAAAGTGCTGTATCCATCTTGTGGCCATTTAGGAAATTGCTTCAGAAGACTGAAAGCCCTGCTGTGTTTTGGCAACTCCAGATTTTAAATGTACTTCATCCGGAGACCAAACATACCCTTCAAATCAGAGCTTCCCCATCCTGACCCTGCTCTCTCCCAGCTTCTATAATTTCTTTCTTTATTTTTTTTTTAAATATATCATTATTAATTTCAGAGAGAGGAAAGGAGAGGGAGAGACAGAAACATCAATGATGAGAGAGTCATTGATCGAGCCCGCACCCCAGGCATGTGCCCTGACCGGGAATCGAACCCCGATCGCCTGGATCCTAGGTCGACGCTCAACCCCAGAGCCACACCTGGCTGGGCTTCTATAATTTCAGGGAACTAATAATAAAACATGGGAAACCCCTTGCATATATGAACCATGAGAAATATTTTCATTGTAGGTGCAAAACATATTAATGCATTGGGTTTAAGAAGACAGTGCAGACAAATTTCTCCCTCTTTTCCCATAGATTATTTCTTCTGAATGGGCAAGCTCTGCCCTCTTAGGTAAAGGAAGAGCTAGCAGGGAGTTAACGGGTTGACTTGATGACTGCTCTGCCTTCTTCATGGGAGAGTAAGCCCATTGTCTTACCCTCCTCCTTCTTGGCCCACCAAGGAATTCCTCCTACCCTCCCCGCAATTCCCCACTTTTCCATTGCTCCTGCCACCTTTTAGCTCCTAATGACATAGATATCAGATACTCAAGATTTCCTAGTTTGGGAAGACAATTAGGGGGCATGCAAGAAGTGAGGAGGGGCCACTAGAGACATTTTTCTGTATTTCATAGCATCCCTATTTGGTATAATTACACTGTCATAGGCCAGGGACCCAAGATTACAGAAAACTAATAACAGAATTAGAAACTTGACCTAAAAGCTCTGATTTTTATGCTAGGAAGAAACATGTTACCTGTATTCTGATACTGTGCAGTGGCATGGTGTTGGTAGTGTGGAAGATTTTCTTGTACACATAGATTTAAAAAATTTTTTTTTTTACTTTCAGGATGGAGACCTGCGTATGGAATTTACAACATGTGGGTATCTCTTTTTGGAGCCGTTTTGTGCTGTGCGGTCATGTTTGTCATCAACTGGTGGGCAGCCGTCATCACCTACGTCATTGAGTTCTTTCTCTATATCTATGTGACCTACAAGAAGCCAGGTAAGATAAGAAGGGCTGTATAGGAGTAGGCTTACAAAGCAGCCTCTAGCTACTCATTTATTCAACAAACAGGTATAGAGCAGCTCCTACGTGCTTAGGTGTGCCATGTGTATGGTGGATACCAATAATATAATGTAATATAACAATAGTTAACTTTGTTGAGCATTTATCATATATCATGCTGTACATTAAGAATTATTAGATCCATTTTACAGATGAAGAAACGAGTTCAAAGAGTTGACCACTTGCCAAGGTAACAGTCAGGATCTGATGGAGCTGACATTTTAACTGCAGTGTCTACGATACCAAACCCCACAAGCTTCCCATTATATCACCTTCTAATGTCCTGATGAATGAGATAAAGTCCCTGTCCTCAAGAAGTTCAGAGATCCACATATAAGTAATGAACAGTTAATATAATATGATATAATATAACATAATATAATAAATATAATATAATATAATTAATATAATATAATTAATATAACATAATAATATAAATATCACATGTAAAGTGAGAGTTTACATGAATGAATTGCTGAGAAAAGGAGAGAAATGGATAGACTGCAGGAGGGGGAGGCTGGAGACCACAGAGCCAGGTACTGAGAGGCCCAGTCTCAGGGGCCGGAGCCACCACCACACTCCTCTTACCCTTACTCCGCAAGTAAAGCAGAGAAGGTAGCAACTACCTTCGAGGGGCCTGTTTGTTGCTCAGTCTTATCACTTCATGTATTTTTAGCATAATTTACATAGAGTAAAACTCACCCCATTTATTTATTTATTTTTAATTTTTTTCTGGGTTAAAGTAAGTCCACCTTTATTAAAGTTATATACAAATGTGGCTTCAATGATTTCTTTCCTTTTCAATAAAAATCTTAATAATGTGCAATCAGTAAGAAAGTCACAGTGCCCTTAATGTGTTGGGTTGATGTTGATGTGTCTTTTGCCATTTAATATCTAATTGAAGAGAACATTTGGAAATGGCAGCTGAGTATTGGACTCTTTCCCTCACAAGTGTTTCCCACTTTGGATTAAATATTTTGTAATTGGAATCTCAATGAACTTGAGTGATACTTGCTCCAACTCACCCCTTTTATGTGTACAGTCTATAACTTTGACAAACTTCCAGTCTTGTAACCACCACCGGAATCAAGACAGGGCATTTCCATCATCACTATAAGTTTCTTGACACTCCACGGTAGCCATTCTCTTCTCTACAACGTAGCCCCTGGCAACCTCTTTTCTGATTTCTGTCCTAATAAGGACATTGCCTTTTCCAGAATATTATACGGAATCATATATTGTATAGCCTTTGTGTGTGCTCCCTTTCACTTGACAGGATACTTTCAGATTCATCCATGTTGTTGTGTGTATAAGTAATTGTTCTTTTTGTTGCTGAGTAGCATTGCATTGTGTGAATATGTCTCAAAATTTTTTTAAAAATGTATTCACCAGGCCCTGGCTGAGTGGCTCAGTTGATTGGAGCATCATCCCGTACACTAAAGGGTTGCGGATTCGATTCCCAGTCAGGGCACATACCTAGGTTGCGGGTTTGATCCCAGGTCTGGGTGCATATGGGAGGCAACAGATCCATGAGATCCATGTCTCTCTCTCTCTCTCTCTCTCTCACCCCTCCACTCTCTCTAAAATCAATAAATATATCCTCTGGTGAGCATTTTAAAAATGTATTCACCAGTTGATGGGCACTGGGCTGTTTTCATCTTGGGGTGATTTTATGTAAAGTTGCTGTTAACATTCACACACAGGACCTTATGTGGATCTATGTTTTGATTCTCTAGGAGTGAGATTTCTGATTATATAATAAATGTAGACCTTATAAGAAATTGCCACAGTAGCAGTATCATTTTCCATTCCTACCAGCAATGAATGAATGTCCTAGTTGCTCCATGTCCTAGTCAGCACTTAGTATTGTCAGTTGATTAGAAACAAACAAACATTCTAATAGATGTGAAGTACTGTCTTACTGTGGCTTGGCTTGCATTTTCCCAATGACTAATGATGATGAACACTTTATTTACCAAACATATATCTTCTTTAGTCAAGTGTCTCTTTAATTCTTTTGCCCGTTTTTTGAGTTGTTTTCTTATTATTCAGTTTTAAAAGTTCTTTATAAATTCTGGGTACAAATCCTTTACAGCATGCGTTTTGCAAATATTACCTACAGGTTTGTGACTTGTCCTTTTATTTTTCTTATAGTTTGCTTTGAAGAGCAGTTTTAATTTCTGTAAAGTTTAATTTATTAATTTTTATTTTATTTTGTGGTTTGACTTTTTGCTTCAATCAAGGTATCCATCCCTCATTCAAGGTCACAAACTTCTCCTACAAGTTTTAATGCTTTAAATTTTAAATTTATGCTTATTATTCATTTTTAGTTAATTTTTGTATATAATGTAAGGAATACTTCAAGGTTCTTTTTTTTACATATAAATATCCAATTGACTAGTAGCATTTTTATAAGGATAAATTAACTTAAGGTATGCTAAATGCCTTGTGCATAGTCAACAGTTAATCAGTTTTAATCTTCTTTATCTCGAGATAATGATCCTCCACCATTTCCCTGACTCTTCAAAGCAAGACTGGGGAGATGGCTCTGTCTGCCATCTGGAGTGAATCTGTACATTCCTATCAGGGACTGACTCTTATAAAATTTAGAGAATCCATCTAATATTTAATTTGTTCAAGAAAAAGGCAAAGTACAGTAGTGCTTACATCCCTTATTATGAAGATTGGGTCTTAAAAGATAAAACTAAAGTGCTTAATAATGATTGATCCTCTTCCTGGACAACCAGAAGTAAGAATTACTGAGCTATTCAGTTTTACAATTCTAAATATAAAGATTGTTGCATACTATCTGTGTATACAAATGCCTCTTTTTTTTCCCAGCTTAAGAATTTGTGAAGAACTCTTGAATTTATTCAGGGGCCCATCGTTTTCTCAAGCCTGTCGTCTGCAGTGTGGCTATCACCCAGGCTCTCCACAGAGCAGGATTTGGGGGGCTGCAGCCTTCAAGCCTGAGCTAGAAAGGGAGGTCTCACTTCTAAGAATTCACAAAGTGCTCATAGATGAACAATGCTCTTTCTAGGCAATACTGCATTATATGTTCTCTAACTTGCACACTCGTCACTGCTGCCATAGCCAGAGAAAATCATAGAAGGGAATCGCTCATGAAAATTACGCACAGTATACAGAGGGAAAGTCAGTATTTTTTATGCCATACTCCTTTCTTCTGCAGATGTGAACTGGGGCTCCTCCACACAGGCTCTCTCTTATGTGAGCGCTTTGGACAATGCTCTGGAATTAACCACAGTGGAAGACCATGTAAAAAATTTCAGGTAAAACTGGCTTCTCAGGCATCCTGCTGTTGTTCTGCATTAGAAGTTGCTTTTCTTTATGGGGTACAAATGCACTAGAGTGGTTATATGCTCTATGGATATAGTTAAGACTAGGCAGTCATGCAAGCTCCCACATTTCATGACAGCACCTCCTGTCAACAAGCGTTTCTTCTCAGCTACGCCCACCCCCACTAGAAACCCTCATAGTGCCGAGGGTCACCTTCCGTGCATGGGGATACAGAGGTGACCTAAGTGACATGATTTTAGAGAGATGTCTCCACATGCCCACAAACCTTGATCCTTGGTGATGTCTCCATTCAGCTTAATGCTTTGTGGCTCACTGAATTCTCTGAGAAGTGACACTTTAAGCTCTTTATTAGGTATGTCTTATTTTGAATGGACCCTCAAAGCACAAGTTTTGCAAGGAAGATGAAGGACAGTACTGTGTGGAAAAGGGAAGGCTGTGCTAGATTTGGACTAGGATAGTGTCCAGAGGAACAAAGACAGGGGCATCCCAAGACCACCTTTCCTTACTTTACATCTTAGCTGTCACTAACTGAACTAAGGATACATAGATGGCAAGAAGGCCAGGCAGGATGATTCAAGACTTCTGGTGAGAAACCCAAGAAATATGCAGGGGAGAGTTGGTTCCATTTTGCCAGGCCTTCTGTCCCTGCCATTTCCATCGGGGTGGTCCTGAGCTCATAAGCTTCTTGCAACAGTCAGCTCTCACATGTTCTTTTCTCCACTTCCAGGCCCCAATGCATTGTCCTAACCGGGGGACCCATGACAAGACCTGCTCTCTTAGACATAACTCATGCCTTCACCAAGAACAGTGGCCTCTGCATCTGCTGTGAAGTCTTTGTGGTAAGAGCCACTTCATCCCAGAAAAGCGCCTTTTTCTCCCTGCTCCCCTTGTGTTATTTTGGATGAGCCGAACGGGTACACACGGTGATAGGAGGATGGCAAGGCAGCCTGGACAAGAGCCTTTTTCCTTGGTTCATATAGCAAGGACTAGCAAGGGCCCGTGATCCTGAATTTAAATGAGTGGATAAAATGTGCTTCTGATTTCACAGGAGACCAACTAAAAGTGATAAATATTTCCAAATGATGGCCTTTGAGTCAAGAAAAAGAGAACTGGCTCAGAAATAAATAAATAAAATGAAGGCATTTGGGGTCATAACTGTCCACAGAAACATAACAGGATGAAATGAGCCAGAGGGTGCCATTATACAGACTACCTTCTGGAGAGAACCAGACCTAATGGCCTTAAATAGAGAGCACATAGAATTTAGATTAGATATTTGGATGAACTTGATGACACTATAGATATCTAGGGAATTAAACCAGGTTTTCCATGTCTTAGATAAACATCATTCAGAGCCAAACTAATTCCTTTTTGTTCAGGAAGTGTGCGGTAGACTGATGATAACTTACGGGTGGTCTTCCCAGAAGATATCTAAATAGATGCTAAAAAAATAACCATAATTATTGACTGATAACCAATCTGTAAAGTGAGGAGAAAAAATTATAACAAAATAATAAATCTAAGTCCTTCAAACCAGTCTATCTCTACTTGTATCTGGTGTTCCCGTAACTCACTCTCCCCCTCTCACACACTCACCGCTCAAAATTCTTATCTACTTCAACATATTTTATAATAGTTACCTATTCTTCAAAGCATTTTCCTACAGTTTTTATTTGACCTACATAACAGCTTAGTGAGGCAGAAAGCAAAAGAAGCCTTGTTCTCTTCACTGATGGGAAAAGTGAGATTCAGGAAAATTGAGTTATTGCACAGGGTCAAATGACAAGAAAGGGACAGAGCCAGGATGTCAGTCCAGGCCACCCGATTGTGCTCTGTTACATCATGAGAGAAAGCTTTAGCAGACTTGTGCCCTGAGAGCGTTATTAGAATCAGGTACCACTAAATATCCACTACCTGCCAGTGAGTGATAGGGCCATGAGGAAGCTATGTAACCCTTGGGCCAGTCCACTGTGCCATCACGCAGGGGTTAATGTATCAAATGTCGTCATGACCAGCACTTAAGCATCTTTTTACACTTGGCAGTACTCTAAATGCCCTATGAAGCCAGTTGGTCATATTATCTTTCCTCTCGGTGCTTATGTGATAGTAACTTAAACAATATAACTCAATGCAATTATCCAGTGTGGGGTGAAGGGGATCCTACAGAATACATGAGATTGACAGGTTAAGTAATGACCAACTGCGACTCCAGAGGATTTAAAAAAATCTTATCAAGCACCCTTTTCTCATATTATCAACTTTGGTGCCCTGGATGAGTGGATTTCATTTTGGCCAATATAATACAGGAGTGGGTTTTGATGGAATAAGCAGTTTGGGGTGTTTTTCTTCTCTGGCAATTTAGAGAAAACTTAGTTTAGCAGGCAATAAGATACCTTCAGGGCAGGAGAAATGAACTGGGAGTATAAACAGTCATATATTGGCAAGGGAGGAAAGGTCTTTTTATAGAGACAAAAGATATTGCTTTTAATTAACCCTTTGCTGCTTTAACTATAATAAAAGAGTATGATTCTGGAATATCATTTCATGTAAAGTAGGCACCTAAGTCTGTGCCTCCAACGGCCTGGTTGTTTGACATGCATATTGGACCATATTATACATCACTGCGCTGGTCTCTCTGAGTCTTACTCCCAGGTACTGAGGTTCTCTAGGGGACAGAAAATAGATCCTGCTCCAGTTAATGACTTTTCAGTTAGTTATTTTCTATGAGCTCCTGGGGCTGCAGATACTGTCAGCATTTTTCAATCCATGTTCGGTCTTCAATCATCTTTGCAAATAAACAGATGGAAGGGGATGTGGGGAAAGTCACCATTAGAGAATTTTTTCCAAAAGCACAGTGGTTGGTGGTTAGACTAACCTTGTGGAAAAGGTTCAATAGTAACAGTGATGTTAAGGGATGACAATTTAATGTTTAATGCTAGGAAGCTAGTGCTCGTGGGCTTTTGAAACACACGGTCAAGACCTGAATCACTGTTTTGCCATCTATTAGCTGTGAGTCCCTCAGGCACATAATTTAGTCTCCCTGTGCCTCAGTTTTCTCAGGGTTGTTGTGAGAATTCTGTAAGATAAGCTCTCTAGTGCTTAACTCAGTGTTTGTCAAATAATATAGGCTCAATGAATTTGAATTGTTATTGTTGATATTGTTATTATCATTATCATTATTTTGGTAATTACTGCAGTTGCCATTTTCACTTCAAAAATATACCCCCTTCAACAGAAACCTAAAGCACTCTCCCTTAAACAAACCAGGTCCAGACACTGGATCTTGGCCTTTTTGGGTACCCAACAGCTTGATCGTGATGGAACAGTGAGATATGTACTCCTATGTCTCCGCAGTCTCCGTGCTCTGTCCCTCTGGTGGCCTTCAGTTATTTGAAGTGCTAGCTTGAGGTGTGGTTACTCTACAAGGAAGGAGCAAGACTCAGCTCACTGACACTTTGATGCTGGTGGGTAGAGGAAAAGCATGTGGTTACGGCTGCCATTTCCTACGACCAAGGCATTTTTTAAGGACTAGTCATCATAGCCCTCAAGGCTGCTGAAATTGATAGAAGAGAGTTATTATTACACTATAGCCCATACTACAGCCTTCCAGCTGTCCAACTAACTCCTACGCTCACCCATTGGAGCCAGTTCCTGCTCTCGCACCTTTTTCCTACTCAGCTAAAGATTTCAGATGAGGAACCCTTTATTAAAACAAATTTGGGGACCTTTTTAAGGAACCCAGCTTGGTAATTTAATGTCTATTTTTGAATTCTATATAGTAAATCAGTGACATATTTATATCCCAAGAGGCTTTATATTCTACTTCTCCTAATAAACAACTGTTAACTTTTTTGTCATATATGCTTCTGTTCACTTTTTAAGTGAAATAAACCATACAGATCAAGCTGAAGTCCCCTTTGTAACCACTTAGCCCCATGACTCTGCCCCCTCCCCAAAGGAAATGCTGTCCGAATTTTATTGACATTCTTCCAGTCATTTCACATATGTGTACCACGATGTACATTTACCTTGATTAATGGTTTTTTCTTTTTAATATTCTTTAAACCTTGAACATCCTGTCCTTTCCTCTCATTGTAAAAGAGGGTAGTTCAAGCATAGATAAGCCAGGGAAAACTAAAATTCTCATTCTTTCTTCTATCTTCAACCCTTTCTTAATCTCAGCCTTCATATCAACTAAGAAGAAAATACATTCTTCTTCAGATGCATCTATTCTCCTTAAGTCAATAAGTTTCTGTCATGGTGTTAATAAAATAGCGATATGACCGAATACAGGAAGAATGAAATGACCTATGAATGGGCACTAGGATTCATGTGAAATAAAATGTGGCTAAATCAGCAAAGGAAAAATTCTCTTTCCCACAGTTCCAGCCAGAGGGGTAATAAAGCACAAGCAGAGCAATAGGACTCTCAATGTTTTGAAAAATAAAAATTGGAAAGGACACTGCTCTTGGCCCAAATCCCTCTATTTAATCCTGATGATATTGGAATTCCTTTGTAAATTCTTTTTCATAATATTCATTTATTTGAAGTAGAGTCACATCAAACTTCTTCTCCAGACTAAATAATTATAATTTCTTTACCCTTCTCTCAATAAATGTCAAAGTTATAATATATTCAAGATGTTTAGAGCTTCTTTGTTCAAGTCCTCAATTAATTTATATACTCATGTTTTGGATCCTAACTGAGTTAATCTCCGTAATATTTGAATAGGGTGGTAAAATTCATTTTTGCGACTATGACATATTTGAATGTTGAATAATTATTTTCCAGTATGTCTTCCCTCTTTGTTAGTTTACTTCTTTCTTACTACATTTGTATTCGGCCTTGTCTCACATTAATAAGTGTGCTAAAAGGATATTATAATTTTTTAGCCAAGAGAGATTCAATATGAAATATTTTTATAACTTCTCAATATGGTAAACTTAGGCATTAAAGTAAATCTGTCTGTCACAGTTAATGTTTAATCTGGATTTCTGTATTATAAATAGACATATGTTACACTGTATTTAGTTAAAATATAATAAATGGCGGTTTCTTCAGGGGTTCACAGTCACTGTGGAGCAACTTAATATACTGATGGTCCAATACTTTTCCTAGCTGTTGGTTTTTCTTCTGTTTCATGGCTGTTGTTACAATTGAGCTTACTTGAATAAAATATTCCTTCTTACTTTTGAAGTTGATGGAGCCTAGAATGCCCAAGAAGGACTAGTAGTTCAAAATGCATTGACAGTCTAGAACCCTGAGGAAAATTTGACCCATAATGACATATCTTTCCTTAGGCTAAGTCTCCTGTAACTATCCTCCCTATATCTTTATTTTCTCCATCTTCATTGAAGGTTCTTGTTTTTGAACTTTAATGTAAGTCATCCAAACGGTTTTGAAAAATTGTCACATGTTCTAGAAAATATTCTGGTAAAAATAAGTACATAAAGAATCTGATCAATTCAATTTAAATAGAATATTGAAGTGGAAGGGACCCCAGAGATCATCTAGTGTGGTGTAATACAGAGTTAATATATGCCACAAATGTAATTCAAAATTTTCTAGCAGCCAATTAAAAAAGTAAAATGAAACAAATAAAGTTTAATTTTAATATATTTTATTTAATGTAATATATTCAGAATATTATTTCAAAATCAATATAGCCCTGGCTGGTATGGCTGAGTTGGTTTGAGTGTCATCCCACACACCACAAAGTTGAGGGTTCAAATCCCAGTTGGGGCACATACCCAGGTTGTGGGTTTGATCCCGAATTGGAGTATTTTACATTTCTAGCACATGTCAATCTGGACCAGCCACATTTCAAATGCTCAATAGTAACATATGGATAAGGGCTGTTATAGTGGGCAGTGAAAACTTAGACAATTTCCTTATTCTTTTAAAGTATAACCCACATCCAAAGAGGACGAGTGGCATACCCAAGGTACTGGCTAGTCAGTGCCAGAGCCAGGCCTAAACCCAGCACTCTGGCTCCCGGTTCAGCCCTCTTGCGTCTCTGTTGTAGAATCAGGTTGGGGGCTTCAGTGAGATTGCAAGCACTCAGTTCAGAAAATAAAACATCAACTTTGGACAGGCACTTACTATACTCTAGACAGTATACTAGGGACTTTATCATGACTACTTAAAACAACCTTGCAAGATAGAGATTTTTATTCATGTTTTCAGAATAATATCTAAATGCTCCAAAATCATCAGTTACCTCCAGAGTGGCCAAGCTTAGATTTGAAACCAGTTCTCTCTGACCACAAAGCCTGGTGCCTTTTTCACGCACCCAGAGCCCTTACTCTCCAATCTAAGACCCTCTAAGGCTGCCACTCCATGTCCTGAGGACCAGCAGCATCCATGTCCCCAGGAGTTGTTAGAAATGCAGAATCTTGAGCCCTATTCCAGACCAACACTGCATTTTATCAAGATTTCAGGCGGATTGTAACAAGTCTAAGACAATTCAACATAATTCCAAAAATAGTTTCTCAGGAAAATAATAGATTTCTACCCTGTCTGCACTTAGTAGATTACTAGAAATACCTTTTAGATGGATTTGAAACATTGAAGGAAAAGCTAGCTTGGACCTTTAAAGTAGGAAAGATGAGAATAAAGTTTTTAGTTAAAAATGAGTTTCTGGAACTCAGATCTTGAAATTATGAAATGCTTCATCTGCCACAACGCCTGCCTCCTTGTCTTCATTTCTTCCATTCTTCCATTGCTGTGGGTAGGTGAGCTTTTGTTCCCACCAAATGGGTTGAGCGAGTGGGCCACGATGATTTATCTGAGCGGGAGTACACCAGCATCACACGGGGAAAGCGGTGCAGGGTTTCCTTACGACACACAGAAAGCAACCGATGGGCCTAACGGAACTGTCAAGACGCGAGGACGTGCCAGGCCGAGGCAGGCCAGGCAGGCCAGCAGGCTCTGCTTCCCGAGAGTGCGGGCCGTGTCGCGAAACTGGGCTCTGACTCTCACTGGTGTTCTTAGCAGTGGCCCTCGCTGTTGAATCAAAGGGTGATCGTATATTTATCCCGAACTTCTTCAATCACATTTTCACTCTTTTCCCCGTGCGTTGGTGCCCTCAGCTCTCTCTTCCAGTCAGCATGCGCGGGTAATTAAGCAGGTATTTGCACACCTCGACCCCGGGGTAGGAGGTCAGTGTCAGGAACAGCACAGGTCGTCTCCAAAAGGCTGAGCCTGCGGGAACCCCGTTTACTGGGGTGCTTTCCCTCTTTCCCATTTGTTAACTCAATGGGGCACTGCCAGCTATTTTCGCCTTCGAGCGAGCAGCAGCAGTGCGGTGCGCACCAGCAGGGCTCCTGACCAACATTTCTCCGTGTGACACAGGGGCCGCGCAAGCTGTGCGTTAAAGAGATGAACAGCGGCATGGCGAAAAAGCAGGCCTGGCTTATCAAGAACAAAATCAAGGCGTTTTATGCTGCGGTGGCCGCAGATTGTTTCAGGGACGGTGTCCGGAGCCTCCTCCAGGTAAGGCCAGCGCGAGGGATCGAGGGCACAGGCCAAGGACAGTTAGCGCTGCGCGTGAACGAAGCCGGCGGGGCGAGTGGCTCCCGGGCTCATCCTGAATCCCTGCGGACAGGCCAGGAGAAAACAGAAGCAGGAGGCCCTGTCACTGCGAACTACGAGTGACTCACTGGCGATGGAAAATGAGGTTGCCTTTGGCCAGCTGCATACATTGTGTCCCCATATCTATTGAAATGCAAATTTGTTCCCGATGGTTGAGGACACTCAGGATCCTATTAAAACTTCAAATATTTTCGCATCTAGCCATGCTCAAGTCAGGCTTTCTTTTTCTTTTTTCTTTTGCAAGTGGTGTGAGGGCCGCTAGGCTAAATAAATGCATGGCGATCTGGACGAAAAATCCCCCTATCCTCTTAAATTATTTCTAGAATGTTGAATAAAATGTAAAAATCGGTGGTTCAACACTAAAGCCCACAGTTCTCCCATCTTTTCTCAGTTATTCTTTCTTTTTTCCTCCCCTTCTATAGTAAGTACATAAATTCTTCTCCTTGTTCTGATCTTCATAATTCAGAGCATCAGTTTCCTTAACATAATCCAAGAGACTGGCTTTCTAATCATTTTGGCATTAGCATGGCTGAATAGCCCTGATTCTATATATACCGAATGAGTCATTTGGCTTTCAGAGTTGCCACACACAGGAGTGTCAACATTCAGAACTGCATCCAGCTAACTCTGGCGCTGGTGCAGGCAGGAAAGAAAAATATGGATTAGATTGTAATATTTGGAGATTAAGAGTTTTCAATGCATTCCTATCTCTAATATCCCTGACGAACACTTGCAAAGTGGCTGCGCATGCAGAGAAACCATTTCTGAAAGACCTAGTGCACCCAATGAGCCTCTTTTCATCTGTTATTAATTTGCCAAACCATGGAAATAGAAGTCATTGCAAGATGCTGATTTTTCTTTCAGTATCGAGCTACTTTGCAGTAGCTCTTTGGTTAAATATGTTGTAAAGGTTGCAAATTAACGTAAACTTATCACAGAAGATTGGAAAAATAGTAAAAATGTTCACTGGGAATAGGACAAAAGACATAGAATAGGAACAGGGAGAAAAAAGACATAGATATGAAAGACAATTCATATATTAATCCAGAAGAAATTATTTTAAAAATGACAGTGCATAAAGCTTGGTCTCACGAGTTTCTTCAAAGAAGGGTGGAGTTTAGAAGGGTCATGACAAAGGGCACAACAGAGGGGTAACAAAGGGAGGTATCGACAATGATACCATTTTGAATAAAGCCTCTTTTGCATCTAAGAAATTATGTTATGTGTGACCACATCCCCAAACTGTAGTCATGGAAAGGCCTGCACCATACTGCCATATATCTGCTTAGGGCCAAAAGAGCTATTCTGTTACCTGCACATTTTTAAGAGCAATCCACCAAATGTGGATGCAAAGCTTATTTTAGGAACCCTCCATCAAGGCCTGTCATCTCTACTTGCTACGGTCCTCTCTAAAATGTCCTGTTCTGGTCATTTTTTTCACTATGTCATCACCCAGAATGTCCTTCCTTCGCTCCCACTGCTCTCCTTATCTTTACTTGTCAACGTCTAACCAACCTACAAAATCCAGGATAAATGCCACCTCCCCCATGAAACCATTCGTGAATCTTCAACTGGAATTCAAGGTTTTTTTCTTTATGCTTCCAGATGAGTTCCTGCTGCATTTGCACTTGAACTAAAATTATTTGTGTATCACTTGTTTCTTCCACCTTGTTCTAAGCTCCTTAAGGCCAAAGACTATGCCTCACCACTGTCCCACAGCACCTAACATAGTACTCTGCAATTAATAGGTGCTCAATAATATTTTCTGAGTTAAATCTAATTAACTGGAAGTCATATGCTGTCATCTAAAGGGGGGAATGAAACTTCTGATATGGAAGATGGCTATTAATGATACTGTCACATAAAAGAATTAGGTTCTGGAAACATAGCTCAGTTACTCTTCAATAAATAATGGAAGTAGAAGTTTCAGTGATTTTTGTACATAAGAATTTTCCAAACACGGATTTTTATTGCGAATGACATTATGGCTGTAACAGGTGGAAATTAGCTGTGAACCACTAAGTTATAACACGCATGCCAACAGTTAAGCCAACCCTCACTTGATTTTAAATTATTGAAGCATTTTAATGAGTGTGTCAGAAGAAATGCAAATGACTGCTAATTTGGAAAAGCTACATTTCTGTCATCTAAAATCCATTTATGGCTGAGATGATTTAGAACTAATCTTCCTATTTTATGCTTGGGTATGAGCATGAAGGACATGCACTAAAATGTAATCTAATCTTCAGAATCATCAGAACATTCCTCCAGTGCCCTTTCGGACATTATTTTTCGTTTGCCGTGGTGGCTGCCTGGTATAGTAAGGATTGCCCATGTGTTTATCTCCTCTGTTTAGGCCTCGGGCTTAGGAAGAATGAAACCAAACACTCTGGTGATTGGATATAAAAGAAACTGGAGGAAAGCTCAGTTAACAGAGATTGAAAACTACGTGGGAATCATACAGTAAGTGGTGGCTTTCTAGACGTGTTTCTGTTTGTAAAGCACTAACCAGGGCAGTACATGACACCGTTACACTAGATTAAATTGCCTGAGAAGAGGACATTCCCCTGGTACTCTGAATTCTTTCCCAAACCGAAAAACACTGCAAATAATAGGACTGGAGGGAATCATAGTATCAGAGGAAACAGCGTGGGGAAATTCAGTGTCAAAGAAAAAGATCAATATTAAGAGTTACAACCTTAAAATCTATTTATGAGGTTAAAAGCAAAGGACGAGTAGGTAAGAAAGGGATTTTTTTCTTTCAAACCAACTGGAATCTTGGACTAGCTGCTGTGCCCAGTTCAGCCATTGTCTTCTCCCGAGCCTTGGGGAAAGTAGTCACCAGCCCAAAGCCTCAGATCTGCCTTTGTTGATGTGAGGGCCCCATGTGCCAGTTGCCTCTGCCACGTAGCAGTGTTGGGTTATGCACAGAAAGTGAGTTTTAAATGGTATGTGACATCTGATATGTCAGTATTGGAAGAGTCTTGGGATAAAGGTAATGAGAGTCATTGAAGGATGAGTGGGTACCGGGCTAATGTCCTTAACATGAGTTACCCCATATACTCCTCACTAGAAGACTTTTAAGTAAGTACTACTACTGTTCCATTTTATGAGTAGAGACATAGACATCAAAATTTAAGTAACATGCAGAAAACGACAGAGGTGTGTAAGTGACAGACCTGGAATTTCTGCCCAGGGCCATCTGAATTCAAAGTTTAAGCTCCTGACCACATGTTTTGCTGCCTCCTGACATATATATGTATGTGTCTTATGTATTTTCTGGCTTTGTCCCTTCTTTTGCATAGGAGAAGACCAATGCTACACCTATAGAGAGGCACAGGATGTCCTCAGTGACCATTCTAGAAAATCGATCCTTTCTTCCAGGCTTGAAAATACTTAACCAGATTCATCTCAAGGGATGCAATGTTAGCTGTGGCTTTTTTGTATCAACAGCTCTGAAAATGGAAGATTTCCTTGGCCCGGGCCTGGCTTTGCTATGATTTCATACCACAGGGTAGAGAACATGCCCTGAGAGGTCTGAAAAGTCCAAAATACATAGGAAAGAAATCCTCACCCATCAAAACAAGCACATACTCAGTGCTTCTCACACCAGGCTATGTTCTCTGGCCCCTGCTAGAATGAGCACCACGTTTATCATCATTTGGGGGAGATTTAGGCAACATAACAAAAGCAGCCTCATATTGGTTCTGCTGAAAAGAAGCATAAAAAATAATTTTTATTTTCTGAAATTATATGCATTACTGACCAAACAGAAATTCACTTAGTCTTCCTAACATAGAAGACCCATGCATTCAATGCATTCTCCTGAACTGTGTCCTGTGAAGTCCAAAGTCTGGATGCCACGTGCTGCCATCTGGCTCCTGCTGGCGCTCTAAGTGAAGTAGGTTAAGCCTAAACCAGGTGGTCAGGGTTAGAATTTTGCCAGGCTCAGCAAACGGCATTTTGATATGTATAGAATCACAGTCAGTTGGTGACCTGATGTTCTTGGAAATGAATTTAGATCTCTCTGTTATCGAGATTTTTCAGTAAATTTCATCTTTACCTTTGGGAGAAAAAGGGCTGAAGGGGAAAGAAATTTTATCTTTACTTTTGGGAACAATAAGGGGTGGGGCATATAAGAAGAAATATGTAAATCTTTAGTCATAGAGTCCATTATTTGATAGAAAATTACCTGGAATCGTCTCCTAACCTTCCCACCACCCCAAACAGTCTAGAAATTCAAAGGAACTAAAATAATCAATAGTAATATTAAGCTGAGGAAACCTCTAACTTTCATACCAAATTAATAATTGATCTTCTTGGTAATAAAGTTCAGTGTTTAGGTGGCTCATATTTGTACTAGTATAAAATTTAGCTAGCATGGTAAAGTTAAGTAACTTTACTACCATAGCAGTAGGGTCAATATAGAAGGAAGACAACCATACAACCATATTGTACGAGTTTTTCTTTCTGACTTTTTAATTTTGTTTTATTTTATGACTTAAAGCACAGTATTATTGTAATCATAAGGATATTTTTACAATAGTTTAGTAATTTACCATTTTTCTTTGAATAAGAGATTTTAAATGCCTGTAATATTCTTAAGTATGGTTTAATTTTAATTAGAATCTGTACTAGTTTTGTTGGCTGCATTAACAAATTATCTCAAACTTAGCAGCTTAAAACAACACAAATTTATTAGCTTACAGTTGTGTGAGTTAAAAATTCGACACTAACTACTGGGCTAAAGTCAAGGTGTGGGCTGAGCTATATTACCTTCTGGAGGCTCTAGGAGATCATTTATGGCCTTCCCTTTCTAAAGTCTAGAGGCTGCTCATTGCTCATAGCCCTCTCCCTCCATCTTCAAAGCCCTTGATGGGTAAAGTCCTTATCATATCACATTACACTAACCTCTTCTTCAGCTCCCCAATTTCACTCTCAAGGACCCTGGTGATTATACTGGTCCCACCCAGAAAATCCAAGATGATCTCCTCACCTCAAGGTTCTTAACCTAATCACATAAGCAAAATCCCTTTTGCCAGGTAAAGTAACATATTCACAGTTTCCAAGGGTTAAAATGTGGATGTCTTTGGGGGTCTGAAATTATTCTGCCTAACACAGAGTCCAAATATTTTTTGTGGAACACACTGTCTACTTTTTATAATCTAGGACAGTTAGAAACAAGATTTATCAGGAATTTACTTTGTGGCAACTTTTATTAGAATGGATCTATTTTGTTAAGTGATCACTTATGGTTTGAATTTTAAATGAATATTCATATTATACTGAACATCTTTATATAATTATTTGAAAATTCAGGTTTACTTTGGCTATTGAAATCTTGTTTATATATAGTGAGTTAATCACAAACTGCATTGTTTCTGGGGGAGGGTGACCCAATGGAAAGGGTCCTAGGCTCCAGATCCATAGAAGATTGAACAAAGGAACTCCCAAGGAGAAAATTTTAAATGAACTCAAAGTACTAATTGTTTTGCCCCATATTTATGGGCAAAAAAAAAAATCTTCTACAAGAATGGAGATAAAAGAAAGCCTTTCTTTCCTGTCTAGTTTACCTAATTCCATTGGGTTGGGTGTAGACAAGGCATACAGCCAACTTCAACAGCATAGGGTTGCCACGAAAAAGTGTTGCTTCAAATGGTCTGTCCAAAGTCAAGAGGAACATTCACCATTGAGAGGAACATTCACCATTGGTCTGTCCAAAGTTCCTTAGAGGAACTTTCAGAAATGTTATAGGATTCCTCCTCAATGGGTGAAGAGATTTGGTTGATAATTTCCAAGGGTTTTTGCAGTTGGAAGACCCTCTGTTCTAAACATTTCAGTGATTGCTTTATTTATATTAAAAAAGAATCAATTTTTTAAAAGTATGTTACAAGCTCTTAATCAAAACTCTAGTTGATAGTATATTTGAATAAATTGGTTCCAGAGTAAATGAATGTTACCTTTACTCAGAATATGTTTTTTTTAAAGGTATAAAGGGAGAAAAAACTAAGAGAAAGCCATCAACTCTTGGTTGTATTTGAAAGTGAATTTTCTTAGTTTAATTACATTAAAATCCTAGAAGCAAGTTTCATATTTGTCCAAAGCTTGAGGATTAAAGAGTCATTTAAATCACTAACCACTTTGTTTCTATTTTCAGCGATGCATTTGATTTTGAGATTGGTGTGGTCATCGTCAGAATCAGCCAAGGGTTTGACATCTCTCAGGTTCTTCAGGTGCAAGGTATGTACTTTCTTTATTCAACCAACAAATATTTATTAAGCCCTTACTCCATGGCCGGCATGGAGTTCTAGGTGCTGGGGATAGACCAGTGCACCTTATGGACAAAGCCCTACAACAGTGGAGCTTACGTTCTTGTGCAAACCTGAGGCTTATACACTTCCTGTGCTTTCCCCATTGCTAACACAGGTGGCCTTTGTCCTGCTAACCAGAAATATTGAGTAATCCAGGGCTGTCATCAATTATTCTCCTTACCACAAAACCACAAAGCCAGCATCACTGAAAATAAACATCTTCAGTAAATTAACCTGCCGAATTAATTTCTGCAAGATGTTTCAGAAAAATGAAGATTAATTCTTTCCTTGGAAAACCATGTAGTTTGTTTTTAAGAGTCTATGATCTTGTTTACAACCAACATGGAAATGAGCCTGAATGTATCATGCTAGGAATCACTAATCTAAGTCAGAGACAAAATCACTAATTCAAATGAGTGACTCTGCTTTTTCCCTATAGAGGATAGTGGACCCATTTATACAGGATTTTTTAAATTGACCTGCACAGTTCAATTGACTGCAGTTCAACTGAACCTCACAGTTCAATTGACCCATGCAGTTCAAACCCGCTTTGCTCAAGGATCAACCATACTTGTTTAGTCTTAAAGTTTAAACTCTTGTGCATAAAATAAAGAACACATCTAAAAAGTCACTGAAATATTAAGATGGGACACTAATCCATGACTTATCTCTTTAACTAAACTTTACAATAGAGTCCACTGATGACGTGGCACTAAAACAAAGGATTTTGGGGGTACTTCTTATGTAGCAGCTATGATGTAAGTATCAGTACTGGGTACACTAAGACTAGCAAAAGTCTGTGTCCTCAACAGACTTAAAGACTCATAATGAAAATGAATATATGATTAGTGTGATAATGGGTATAAGAGTAGGGTATTGTGGGAAAGAGAAGAGGCATCTAACCCCAAGAAGGCTTCCTGGAAGAAATTACCTTTGTGTTGAGATCTAGTGAATGAGTAGGAGTTAACTAGGCAATGTTGGGGAAGGAAAAAAGGAGAGAGTTTGGAGACTGGCATTCCTGGCAAAGAGGAGAGCCTCAGCCAAGGTGTGAAGACAAGGGAATAGGGCAGAATGCGGCGGATGGGCAACCAACAGCAGATTAATGTTCCATGAAAAGTTGAAGTGGACAAGAGTGAAATATAAGGCTGCTGGTATCAGATCCTGATTTTAAAAGCCTTAATGTGCCATATTAAAACATGCGGATCATGTTCTGAAAGTGGTGAGGAACTATTAAGGAGATTTGAGTGAGAGAGTGATGTGGTTGAATTTAGGTTTTCAGCCTCATATTCTTTCCGTTACATTGGCCTGGACTTAGTGAGGACCATAGATGGAAACAGAAAGACAAATCAGAAAAGATTTTCATATTAATCAAAGCTAGAGAAGGTGACAGCCTGGACTAGAGCTAGGGATGGAGGGAAAAACACAGAAGTACTTTGGAGGTACAAAGAGCAGCATTTAGGGCTGGCTGGCTGTGCAGAGCATGGGACAGGGAGGGGTGAACACAGGTTCCTTGGCTGACTGAATGGTGATTCTACCAAAGGAAATGGGAAACACAAGAAGAGTAGGTTTAATGGAGGGATGCTTGGTTCAGTTTTAAACAATCTCTTGTGAGAAATTCTACTGGAAATGTCCAATAGGCTGATAGTCCTGGTCTTGAAGTAGAATTGTGAGCTGGAGGTGCAGATTTAGGTGATATTATGGGCCAAATTGTAAGTGACATTATGGGCCAAATTGTATCCCCCCAGAATTCATATATTAAAGTCCTAACCTCAGATGTGACTGTATTTGGAGATAGGACCTTTAAGGAGGTACGTAAGGTAAAATAAGATCATTAGGGTGGGCCCTGATCCAATAGGACTGATGTCCTTATAAAAAGACATTAGAACACAGACAGGCACAGAGGAAAAGGACATGAGGACCATCTACAACCAAGGAGAGAGGCGTCAGAATGAAACTAACTGTGCTCAAACCTTGATCTAGGACTTCTAGTCTCCAGAACCATGAGAAATGTATGCTGCTTAAACCGTGAGTCTGTGGTATGTGTTATGGCAGCCCTGCCAAACTAATATGGAAGACATCGCAGTGAAGGTGGAACTATGACACCAGAAAATATAATACAAAGAGTGTGTGTAGTCGAGAGCCCCGAGGCACAGGAAAAGGGCCCCGAAGAAGCGGCAGGAAAGGAGCTGTCAGAAAGGCTAACGAACCAGAAGACTGTGGTGTCACAGTAACAGAGTGCTCAAAATGAAAAGAATCATCAACTTTGTTAAATACACCAGAAAATACCAGAAAGATTTGGGAATAAAATGTAATTGACACAGCACAGATAACCTTAGTGAGAGTAATTCCTGTAGACCAGTGTTGACGGAATCAAGATTACAGTGGGCTGCAGAGAGACCAGGAGATGATGGAGCGGAGACCATGGGTGTGGCCAACCATCCTGAGGAGTTTAGATGCTGAGGAGAGGAATGAGGCTGGAGAGGTTTCCTGCAGGGAGGCCTGGAGACCTTAGAATGGGAGAGAGGCCCGTGGTTTCCGACTGAGAATATGGGCCCAAGGAAGTGGGAGAGCTGGAAGCTAAAAGGTAAAAAAGGGGTGAGCCATGGAGTAAGACCCTGGAGGAACAGGAGGAATCAAGGGAAGAGAAGGGATGGAAGAGTTGGCTTGAAACAGAAGAAAAATGCTTCATCTTCTAAAATTAGAGCAAAAGAGGTGAAGCGTGATGACGAGATGAGGTGTGTGGTTTTGGAAGAGTGGAGGGATAAATTGAGGAGGATTGTGCACAGTAGCCTCCATTCTTTTTTTTTTTTTCTTTTTTGAAGTTGGAGCAATTTCTCTAGTTCTCTAGCAGCATTTGGCCTCCAGAGTATAAGAGGATCAGGGTTTGCAAGGTAGGTCCAGCAGAAAGGAAGAGCCTGCGAAGGATTTCAGGGCACTGATTCCCGATGGGTCCAGCTGCTATCTGACCATTTCATGATTGTCTCCATCACAACAGACGGAAATGTGAGTGGATGAGGTGGATTTTCTGATGTAACCGTTCTGGTGCGTTGGAAGAGGGAAGAAAAAAGAAACTAGGGGCCATGAGTTTGCACAGGGTAGAGAACCACTATCTGATATGTATCCTCTATGATTATATACCAAGAGCTTTAAAAAACTGAGAATAGAGTGCATCTTATGCAAAATTGTAGCATGAAGGTTATCTTTGGTACCTCCGGTCTCCCTTTCTGCCTGTTTCATGTCCACTTTCTCTTTATATGGCCCTCGTACATTTACAGACCAGACACACTAATTCCCTCTCAGTGTTCAGTATTCATGATTAGTTTATATATTCCTTCCTAGTTGAACTTAATACGCTAGTAGCAACAACAGCTAACATTCTGAATATTTACTACGTACCATGTATTATAGTTCATGTTCACATGTATTACAACATTTATCATCCTCACTATCCTATGAGGAAAGTACAATCATTGGCCCCATCTTACAACTAATGAATGTGAGGCTGGCCCACGATTCACCGGGCTTGTAGTTGGTAGAGCTGAGACTCAAACATTTGTCTGTCTGAAGCACTGTTCTACCTTTTTAAAAGGAAAACTAGAAGCAACAGTGATTTACATAATGTGAAGCACTGGTAAAATCTGAGATATGGGAATGGAACAAAGCTATTTCCACCTATTCCTTCAAAAGCCCAACATAGGGGCTGCCTGTCTGTGGTAAGATAGACATGGCATTGAGGACAACTATAAGAACCTAATGTGAAGAGACCTGTTGTGTTGCTAAATTTCTATATTTTACTCTAATTTTATCTGCCTTTTGTGCTTAATGTTTTTCCATCTAACCAATGAGAATACAAAATATGATTGTATTTAGATTACATATTTGCTTCGCATGTTATGTTGGTCTCTTAAAGCTGAAAGATGTGATGTCGCTGAAAATATATGGCTCCCACCCTCACTGCTCCACCCGCCAAAATGCACCATCAATTTAGTTCTATAAAGCAATACAGAAGCTCATTCTGTATGTAGTATTTCTGAAAGAATCCCAGCAGTGAACTGCATCCCCTTTTAATTTCCCAAGGGATGTATCTGATTTATATCAACTTTGATGTTTGAAATATTTCTGCTTCTTAGTCAAGAAAGGGAAAATACAGTTGGATGCTAATAAAATAATTATAAGTAGCAATTATCTAGGGTAAACAAAAAATGTTACACAAATACATGAAGAACATGCAGAAAAACAACAGCATAATGATAGAAATTAACTTTACTCCACATTTCCATGCATTGTTTTGAAGTTTATGTAATTTATGACACAACCCTTGTATTAGATTTTGAATTGGAAGAAATAAGCTTGTGTTTCATTATATTATACTGTAATATAAGGCTTAATAAGAGCCTGATAAATCTTAAGTATTGCATTACACTACGTTAATGATTATCACCATAGCTTTTCCAACACAGGCGCCAAGGTGTCATCACACATTATAATTTAAAGAAAATATTAGCAATCCTGAATGTCCATAGACTGTAGTTAATAAAGCAGTGAATAGAAATCAGCTTTATAGGTAATTTGCTAGCTAATGACAACTATTTCTATCCTGTGTCACTGGCTTATGTGAAATAACTTTTTCTAGAAGTAAGATCGATGCTCATGACACTCTAACTTGTATACTGCAGCAACTCATCCAATACTGGTGGCTGATAGTGTCTCCTAATAAATTAATTTATTACCCGACAACACACACAAAAAAATGGTATTTCATGTTGTTCACTTCCCAGGGGTATTTAGCAAGTTTGCCAACTTCAACAAAGAGTCCAAATTATTCTGGTAGGAACTAAAGTGATGACACGTGCTTTGCAATATATTGCGGTCAAGTGTTCCATGTAAGAGCTGCACGATTTATGACCATCTCAGAGCACAGGGATTCTGCTGTGTCTGAGGAAGTGGCTTAGCAAAATAAAGACAGATGGCAGGGTGGTAAATAATAACTTGACTGGAAGGTGACCACTGCAGGATTGCTTCCTGCCTTCAGTTCGGCTAGACTTCACCGGGCTGTGGCACGTTGATTCATGTGAGCATTTACAGCTTTGAGTTGATTGACCAAGGAAAGAAGCATAACTTAATAATTAATGGAGAAGGATGCTGTGAGGTGGGAGGGGAAGCCATTCCTCAGGGGGTTTCCCTGTTCTCCCTTTTATGAGATAATTGCCTACTCTCTCTCCTTAAGATTCAAAGGGAATTGTAGTGAGTAGACTCCTGCCTATTTCTAAAAGACATCTTAAAAAAAAAAAAAAAAAAAAGACTGAGGATAGAACATTGGAGGCAATCTTGGCAATAAAATTGAATTTCAAAATATGGTCACTCCAGTTGGTTACCATACAATCAATTTATAAACCACTTGAAGGTAGAGTAACTACTACTCAAGTGATCTGGCGTTTCCATGAAGATGGGGCTCAGGATTCACTCTCTGTTTTTACTGTGAGAACTGTTTGGGGCTCTGTACGAACAATAGGTTAGAAACCCACTCAACAGAGAGACCCTAAAGCCTAAATTTTTCCACCCAATCTCTGGGATTCTCTTAATCTTGGAATGAGAGAAGAGCAGGGTTTTACTCTCTCTCTCTAGTATTGTGGCAAATTATGACGGAGTGTGGAATTTTCTAACATGGGAGATTAAAATTCCCACCTGATGCTCAGGGGGTGGCCCTTTCCAGGGAAAGGACCCCTTTCCTTATCTCTCTCTTCCGATGAGTCTCACCTGTCCTTCCTTCTGTACATTCCAGCCTGGCTTATACCCCCAGGCCCTGCTGGCTCCTCTTTTTATTCCTCTGTATAAAGCAGTAACTCCACTTCTCTCAAGCATCGTCTTTTGTACCTACCCCCTACGCACACACACATTACACACACCCCATCCCTGAGAACTGTTCATTCATTTTTTTCCCTTTATAGAGAAAATACTTTCAAATGTTTTGAATTGTATTAACAAGCATGGACCTGTTCTTTCATTTCAGCAGACTGTTCTTGAGTATTCATTATGGTGTGAGCTCAACTAAGAATGTGAGAGGGACTATGTGAAGTCTATACACAGGCTTTGGAATCTGACAGGCCCGGGTTCAAATTCCGGTTTGACCCTTTTTGGCTGTGTAACCTTAGCCAAATTTTGGTCCTCTCTGTGTTTCACTTCACATTTTCAAATTGGAATCATTATGGTACCTACCTTACAGATTTATTATTTTGCATTAAAAGATAACATGGCTGCCAAGTGTTTATAGTCTAGTGGGGGTAAAATACACATGTATCTTAAAACTCTATTCTAGGTCCCACAGTGATAGTTACTGAAATAAAGGCAGAAGCAGAGTATTATGGAAATGTAGAGAGTTATGTAAATTTCTCTGATTGGGAAATTTTGGGGTGGTTTCTTAAAAAAAAAAAAATGCAGATTGTGTATTCCTTCAATAGGCAGATATTGGCAGTCAGAGCACATCACTGAGGAACGGTAATAAAGAGGCACGAACACCAGAACGGAAGCAGAAAGCTTGGGTCCCCAGCTGTGCAACTGTGGACACATCATTTCGACTGTCTGAACCCAAGTTTCCTTTACATTAAAATGGGGAGACTATTACTAGCCCTGCCTGCATCCCAGCATTGGTGTTGGGATCAAATAAGATACGATGTGGAAAGGGCTTTGTAAATCCTGAAAATCACAAAGAGAGCAGTGGTGGTGGTGGCGGTGATGAAATGAGTCATTTTCATTGTCAGTGTTGTGGGGCTCAGTTTATATCTGTCCATTCACTCCACCTTGGCTCACCCGCCTTGCGCCTAGTGGCCGGCTAGCCAGCACTCCCGTTGAAAGTAATGTTTTGACAATTCTGCTCTTAATTTCTTAAGCAAACAGAGGCAAGCGGTACACCAGGCAGGCAGCTCGGAACAGAGCCTCACAGCACCAGTGCTCCTTAACGCCGAAATGAGAAAAAGAGGGAGTGAGCCGAAGGAGGCCTTAGATCACCTACAAAGTGAATAATTAAGAATTAACTCTAATAAGAACTTGTGAAATCACTGTGCCGAGGATCATACCACTTTGCAGATCCAAAAATTCCAGATGTCCGAGCAAGCGGGGTTTGGCCTTTACGGTGGACTCCGTCTCCAGGGTCTTTGAGGGAACTGCGGAATCTGCCTCATTCAGCAGAGCCTGGTTCTGTCTGTCAGTCGGGAGCCTGCCGTTTGCTCCGTCCAGGGTGGGCTCCGTACCCCCCTTCAAGCAAACCCCTGGAGCACGCAGCCGGCTGCCTCTGCCACAGAGGGGGGTTGGTCTTCTCTTCTCCTTTGTCCAAACTAGACAAAGGCCATGCCAGCTAGTGGCTAATCTCAGGTTGTGCTGGAGCCGGCCAAAAATGGAAAACAAAGGAACCCGCTCCCCAACTCTCCTTGAAGTCGCCCCCAAAGAGGCTCACAAATGGGCACCTTCCAGATGACTGCAAAGAGCAGTTACTCCACAGCTGCCCTGCAGCACCCCGAATGTGGGTGATAGCTGGGGGGCTGTCACCCAGATCCAGATGTGGCTGATGTGGCTGCTCCGGGCAGCCTGCGATCTGAACCTATATCTTTAGGGTCCTCCCTTCACAATGATATGTTCGAGGGGCTGTAGTTTGGGAGAATTAACTTGGCATTCTACCATGTGCCTGAGAGGGTTCAGGTTCCCCTGATGAGGAAGAGTTGGAGGTTAATAGGACAACTCTGAAATAACAGTAACAAGCCAAAAGCGAAAGGTCTTCTCAGTTGGAAGCATGCAGGATTTGGAATCGAGCAGGCCTCTTCGTAGCTGGACCCTGTTACTTGCTGGGTGATATCAGACACATTACTCAACCTTTCTGAGCCTCACTGTCTTCATCCACAAAATGAGGATAGTCATAGTAACTGTCTCAGAGTTATTGCTAAGGAATAACATACAGCACAGTCCCCAGCACCTAGAAAGTGTGTAATAAACAGTAACTGCTAAAACAACCCCCAGGCTTTCCAACACACTCAGTTTGCTTTGCACAAATGCCCAGGAGTTGCATAGAAACGCAGCCTATAGGATGCACTGGTCGCTTTGCTCTTTAAGGAGCTCCGAAGCACTAGGCAGGGACTGTTGTTTATTTTTTTTGCAATGCTAGGGAACGGGGAAGGTTATGATTTTCCATTTCGCAGATAGGAAATCAGAGGCAGAGGGAAAGTCAATGACTTGCTTAATGTCACATAATGCCAGCCTCAGAGCTGTAATCGGTCACGACCCCCGGGGCAATGCAGCTTGTGTTCACCTTTCAAAAGTCAGGGGTAAGCAACTCCTGCCTGAGCTTTAATACCATCAGTCTAATTTCTCAGATTTCCTATAGCTGCTGATCTTGAGAACCTTTGAAGCTTTGGGGAAATCACATGGGTGATTTGACCTTAAATCTCATGTCACTGGCAAAAGATTAATTGCTGAGACCTGGAAAGGGGCCAGACAATTCTGTGCAGCTGAATAACAGCACCGTCTAGGGATGTGACTGTCCTGACAGATTTAGTTAGTGCATAATTGATAAATCTAGAGTTTGTGTAGCTTTGCTTCCCAGATAGATAAGGCAACTGGCTCCGAGGGCTGACATTTACAGAAGCCCTACCGGTGTTTCGTAACGTTGAATCTAGGTTTTCCTCTCTCCGTCTCGGAACATCGCTCATTTTCTAAGGCTCTGTTCTCAGCAGACAAGATGAAGGGATCTGACAAGAAGGCCACCGTGCTCACTGGAAGAGAGAATGCCCGCCACTCTTTAGCACTGTCGCACGACTGCTTTTAAAGTCTTTATTTACCCGGATCCAGTGCAGGCTGAGGTCAGAGAATGATGCAATGCATTACACAGCAGCTAGGAATTTTTTGTCACAGTCGAAATCCAAAAAGATAAAAGGCAGCCAGACACAGCATCAAAGTTTGGATGGTGGGCCTGAACCACGGACAGGAAACTGCGCAGCCCGACCCTGACTCCGGACTCGAGCGCCGGGGACCCTTTTCAGTAATTCAAACTCAGGCAGGCACGCGGACATCTCAGCTTTTGCTTCTTTCGCTTGGGCCACTCCAGAAAGTATTTTGCTCATCGGGAAGGATTGTTGGTGGGCATTTTTCACTGTAATTTGTACTGAGAGCCCCATAAAGTTTATGGTTATCTTTCCTTAATTCTCGCTCCTTGGGTTTAGCTGTCAGTTCTGGAGGCATCGTTGTGTGCCTGGTATATACCCAGGATGCTTCTGTCATTTTGTCACTTCCACCAGTAAAATATCTCACCCAGTAGCTCAGGTCAGTAAATAAGTGGCTTTCGGGGCATAAGATCTTATGTACAGTGGATCTGGCTTTGAGGTTTTTGCCGAAGTGAATAAAGATGGCATTAAACAGCCCTTACAAATAAAAACCTAGTGACTTCATACATTATAATTAACACATAGAGCTATTTTTCTCGGTAGTTATTATTTTCTTAATTTACTGACACGCATTACTTTTTAATAATAATTCAGAAAAAAATCATATAATGTTTGTTTCATTGCAGATACACTATTTCTTAATATTAAAAGAGTTTATAAGACTGTTCCTAAAGCCTTTGTCTCTCTGAGTTTGGTAAGTGAGCTTGTCTTCTCTCACCAGATGAATTGGAGAAATTAGAACAGGAGAGGCTGGCTTTGGAAGCCACCATCAAAGACAATGAAAGTGAAGAGGGGGGTGGCGGCATCCGAGGCTTGTTTAAAAAAGCTGGCAAGTTGAACATTACTAAGCCAAGTTCTAAAAAAGGTAAGTACTTTTAAATGTATAAGTACTACTATAAGGTGAACTGCCCCCCCACAGACTCGAGTGTCTGTAGGGGTGAAAAGTCAGCTTCTAAGATGTTAGGGGCATCAAGGAAGGACTGAAGACATCTCTTTCGAGAAGGTAGAAAAGTCAAAGCTGCTGTCATTTATCAGCAATGCTAAGCCCTTTCTTGGTACCATCTTACTGTAAAAACATTCTTTTGAAATAATAATACTTGGTTTGGAAGCAGATTGGGTGGCATAAAATAGAAATTGCTTAGTTAAGGTGGAAAGGGGATATAGAGTTAAAAACCAATACCTAAACCGGTTTATCTACATCCCCCGCGTGTGCGTGCACACACACACACACACACACACACACGCCCCTTGCAGACATTTCAGAAGAAATCCAGCTGGAAATCCAATTTCAAAAACACATCTTAGTAACAAACCAGAATTCTGGACTTGCAACTTTATTGATACTAATGAGCTGTAGATTTTGGCTGAGTAGTACACTTATATCTGAATATCAGGTATACATCCCGGGAACAGGGAACTGGAAAATGAGAAATCTTGCTTTAAGTTTTATAAAGAGATGAATCAAACATCTGATTTTTTTTTTTTTTTTTTTTTTGAAAATTGCTCTTTCCAGAAACACTGGAGTGTGAGGTTAATGAGGTCCACAGCGACCTCTGCTGGTAGAAAATTAGAATGTTAATATTTATTTCTGTCCACAAATAATCCTATAATTACTGAAGTCATTAACTGGCGTTTTAACTGAGATTTAGCAGGCTTCTGGGCTAGGCTGACAGAATCCAATCTGTTGAAGAGGCTATCTCTTACCCTGGAAAAGGTTTGGTTTTTGCTTCCTTGTTTTCCTGCTATAGCCAAAGGATGAAATTTAACTTGTATATAACATATATATTATATACCCCTTCAAATACTAGAGGTACCCTTGGGTACCTGGAATATTACATGGGCTATTAAAAGAGCCAAATATGTATTGTCACCCTTAAAATGCCATTTTCTAGGAAAATTAAGTATTTAGATCTAAAGTTGGTAGTATATCAGGACTTTAAAGGTGTAAATATTAGAATAAGACTATCAGGATGCTGATTACTATCTTTTTTCCTTTCCAAATACTTGGTTTATTTGTGGGAAGAGTTAACTATCCACTAAATCTGCTCTATTCAATAGCACAGTCTGGAAAAGCAAAGGAAAATTCAGAAGTCGTAGTCCAACACTATTCATTAGCTGATGGGGAGGAGGGAAGCATTAAAGTACATATTAATGAAAGGGAACTTGTTATTTATTCTGGAAACCTGTTTCTGCATCTCAATACTTTTGGCAAAAATGTACTATTCTGAAAGTCAACATGTCTTATTGTTTGGAAAAGCAAAATAATGTTATGTTTTATATCCAACACCTAAAATTTCAGACACAGCTCTAACATAGGCCCTCTCACTGCTCTGGGCTTTTGTTGGTTAACAACTCTTTTGAGTTCTAGATCAAGACCAACTCTACCTCCAGGTGCTCATACTTGAGTCCTCTGGATACTTTGATGTGCACGTAAGTGGGAGCAGAATCTGGTCCATTTTGTAAATGCATTTACTTTCTCCCTCAGCAGTCCTAGGGAGATAAAAACAATATAAGCTAATTGCTTCAGAATGGACAGGCCCAAAACATGAAAACAGAAAAAGACAGAACAAAGGATCTTTAGAACCTCTTAGATCAGAGAGGAAGCTCTGAGCGGCTGTCAGCTCTCCTCTAAGCACTACGGTGACACCATCTCTTTGAAATAAGCAATAAAGTCACAACTTTGAAAGACATGGAAATATGAAATAATATATACAGTGTAACAAAGAAACCCCTACTGGCAAATGGAAACAAGGATCCAATTCAAACACTGGCCTAGTTCCCTGGAACACTTTCATTGTGTCCATGTTCGATTGGAAATTACATTAAATTTTTTTAAAGTATTTTATGTGCACCCTTAATTATAACTCAAGTAAAGGAATTTTATCTTTCCGTATTTTCTGGCTTTTTCATCTCATTCACAGAAATTCAAATAGCTCAACTGGCTTTATCCTAGCATCCCAAGACTCCTTGAAAAGAAAACAGAGGAGAAAGCAGGCTGACATTAGGACCAAAGGGTCATACGAGGTCAAGGTGCACAGCATCCCTGGCCACCTTTCTGGTCCAGGCATTCGTGGAATAAACACCAAGGTTGCACTCGAGTGAATGAATTACGTCTGACTTAACTGCTTATTTCCAGAAAACTGATCACCACATGTTTTACTTTCAAGTAAATCTAAAAATATGATTGAGTTACATGTGAAATTTGGAAAAAACCAGAATTTTTTTCAGGTAATTTAGCATTGTTATATGTCTAAGTAATAATTCCACTCTGAGACCAATTACAAAGGACCTGAAAATAATCCACAATGAAAACTATAATCATAAAACCAATATTGACAATTTCTGAACTGCTGAAGGTGATATAAATTACTGTGGGATTGGACCTTTATCATGCCTTTTAGGAGAAAAGAGCTCACTATTTACCTATAAGTATTAAAAAACAAAAACAAAAAAAAACACTTAGAAATTCATGACCCTTCTTCTATTTTCCTGAATAGATTTATTGGAAAGTTATTTTGTTTCTTTCCTCAAAAGACAAATGGACATGCCGTTTTTTCTCTCATTACAGAGAGCAGTCCATGCACGATCCAGTCCATGCACGTCGGGGAGTTTAACCAGAAACTGGTGGAAGCCAGCACCCAATTTAAGAAGAAGCAAGGAAAAGGCACGATTGATGTTTGGTGGCTGTTTGATGATGGAGGTAACGTTTTCTGGAATATACACTAGGGAGCAGAATTTCTGTGTTGATAAATTTAACAAACAGCATGGGAAGGTATATGAAAAAGATACCAGTTAGAGAATAACATGTCTGTGTTCTCCAAAGACTTTAAATTATTTAGGAGCTGTGAATGTGGGGATGAAAAATAATGTAAAGCCATTCATTTCCTTTCCGTGAGAGATACTCATCTTTTCTGTCATAATTTACTCTTTTTTTCAGGGTTAACACTCCTTATTCCCTATATCTTGACTCTCAGAAAAAAATGGAAAGATTGTAAGTTAAGAATCTATGTCGGAGGGAAGGTTAACCGCATTGAAGAAGAGAAAATTGCGTAAGTAACTTATCACTCGTGTTAGAACATTGTGGATGTTTGATGTTCTAATGCTTTAATTTATAAGAACTTTAAGTGTCTTTGAGGTACAACAGATTTAAAGACAAAGCCTTCAGGATAGGCCTTATGGTTACTTGGTTTTCTGGTCAATAAATTATCTGTGTAAGTTTTCTAATCATGGTCTTCAAGTCCTTTTATCTCCTGCCACAAATGCTTTCAAAAAGGAGTTTGGCACCGAAGCCTCATCTCAGGTCTCGAATGAGAGAATCATTATCTCGTATAATGTTCATGGTGTTCTGACTGGTTAGTGTACTCCAGAAGGAAGAACCTGAAGGGATTTGTGTCCAGTAGCTTCTTTTGGGAGACGCGAACTTGTTCATTCCCAGCAGTCGCTCTAGCACAGCTCACTTAAAAGGAACTGAGAGACTGCACCTGGCCTTTGTCCCAGACCTGCCACCAATGAGCTGCAGGACTTTGCAACAGTCACTACACACACCTGGGTCCCCAGTTTCTCAATTATAATTGGGAACAATTTAAATAGATGACTATCGAGAACCCTTATAATTAAAAAAAAAATGAAAAGGTGTCTGCCTGGCCGGTGTGGTTCAGTGATTGAGCATCAATCCATGAACCAAGAGGTCACCGGTTCGATTCCCAGTCACGGCACGTGCCCGGGTTGCTGGCTTGATCCCCAGTTGGGGGTGAGCAGGAGGCAGCCAGTCAGTTTCTCTCTCTCTATCCCTCACCCTTCCTCTCTCTTTGAAACCAATAAAAACGTTTAAAAGGTAATAAATAAATAAAGGGTCACAGTACTAGTCCATATGTTTATTAACTTATTCATAAAGAGCTGATGGGTAGTCGTGAGAACAATGAGCGTGCCAAGAACGTGTGCAACCAAAGGTCTCTGGCGGGAATCCGAAGGAGGCCCTTCAGCAGCACTCAGTCCCTCACGGCATGTCAGTCCTGAGTCCTTCCTGGAACCCACTTCCAGAAATCACAAAATAATGATGGGTTCTTATTCAGGGATGTATCTTCTCCCCCTTCTTAAGAGGTATTTTAGATTTAATTTATCTTAAAGAGGGTCATGTTAAAATGGAAACAAACATGATGTCTATAACAATTATATTTTCTTAAAGACTCGAGTGTCTTAGTGGGACAACTGAAAATGGTTAGTGGATTAGATGTATGGTATCAATGTTAAATCTCCTGATTTCAAAAATCGTACAGTGTATGAGAGAGTATATTAGGTAGGTAGGTAGAAAGCAAACACATAAAAGAAAAAAGGAGAGAAAGAAAGATGTAGATAGATATAGACATAGAGAAAGAGAATAAGTGAAATGGAGCAGAACATAAACAGTTGATTAACCTGGGATTTCCATGCACTATCCCTGAATTTTTCTGTAACTTGGAAATTATATCAAAATATTCAGTTGGGGGGGGGGACCCTCTAATATATAACAACATATTGTCAAGCAATAGTTCTTGGCATCAATTCAATGCCAACAGGAATGCCCAACTTGGGGTGTGTTGAGGAAGAAACTTTCCTCAGTTCAAACAGCTCAGCTGTGATGCAGCACGGCTGTGAGAACAGCACGGTTGTGGAACAGCTCAATGGTGTTAGAGCTCAATTACGAAGCAGCACGGCTGTGGAAAGGCACGCTTGTGAGGCAGCCCTGGGGGGAGGTGGCCCTGGGGCCAGGTGGCTCTGCCCTGCTCCAGTCTGCGCCACTTGCATTGGCCTGCTCTGTGCCAGTGGGCTCTTCCTGCTCTGCTTTGACTGGCTCCAGCGAGGCTTCTTTGCTGGTTCAGCTCCAGCTGGGAACAGTCTGCCTGGTGGGAAGGGAGAGCAGCACTCCCCAAGCCAGCCAGGAGCAGGCTTTTATAGAGAGTAGCCCCCTCCCCTGGTCCCTGACTGGCCTGTCCTCATGCAAATAAGTACTCCAAATCCCCGCAGTTGGATTGGTCAAAAAAGCACTGTCTTGATTGGTCAGAATGGAGCTGCTCTGATTGGTCAGTTACAGCTGTGCAGCTCTGATTGGACCAGGAAAGCCCCAGTCCTATTGGTTGAAATATAATTCCAAGAATTTCTTTATAAGGGCTGGCTCAGGTGGCAAGAACACGGTGCAGGCAGGCAGTTCAGGGCAGGCTGCTTTCTGAGGTGCGGTTTATGGGAGAGGCTCCTGTTTAGAAACAGTTGCAGGTATATTCTTTGTCAGGATCCACAATATAATTATTAGTTTGTCAGTATTTTGATAGTAAACTCTAAAAACTATCAGCAAAATAAAAGTATTAAAATGTGCCCTTTTTTCAAATAATAACACTTGGACAGCTCTACATTATTTTCCTTGAAACATAAACTCAGAGCTGGGTTTCCTCTTTCCAGTATCTGCACCTACAGGAATTTCTCTTTGCCTTCAGTGGAATAGCTTGGTCCACACTTAATATATCCATCAAGCATGATAATGAAAATCAAACACTAACCAAAGCCTTTGTCTAAAAGCTAAGTGGAAATAAGACATGATTGCTTAAACACAAAACCCTTTGACTGAAAAGCAGCTGAATATGGAATGACGAAGTGCTTTTTTCTTATGTTTTCAGGATGGCTTCCCTTCTGAGCAAATTTAGGATAAAATTTGCAGATATCCATATCATTGGTGACATCAACATTAAGCCAAACAAAGAAAGGTATGCAACATTTAACAAGGTCCATTTTTTTAATCGGTGATACTCTCTGATCTCTTTTGTGTTGATTATTAAAGGGTGAAACTGTTACGTATTTACTGTATTATATCCTGATAGGATATTATAAAAAGGGACTTCAAATAATTATGACATAGCACTGTCAAGTACATCCTAATGCAAGGGAAAGTTTTATGGTGAAGATGAGCTTGAGAGGGAGAACTGTGGAGACAGTTTAGTAGCGTTTTAGAATTGCCCTTCGTGTTCTTGATGTCTGTGGTGGCAAAAATAGCAGGAAGTAAGTACAAGCTCAGAGGATTCTGACCTGAGCAAGCAGGGCAAGTTTTCATTATTTGAAGTTACTTGTGGGACATCCCGGATGGAGAGCTCTGGGGGAGAAGATGTGGAAGCAGCTTGTGTCTTCTTGGCACAGAGACAGTACCCGCCCTCCATGGCTGCTTTAGTTTTAGGCACTAAGGATTCAACACTTCAAGCCGATGAGGGCCCCCAAAGGGGTTCTTTAAAACTATCTGAAGCCTGGCAAGGAAATGTAAGCCTGGCTCCAAAATTGAAAAATAACAAAATTGAAATAATTGCTTAAATGTCTTCAAAACATGACACCATTTTAACCCTCTTTAATTGTTAAATTTGTCAAGTCCAGGATATTTAAAAGCAATTTATAGATTAGATCTTCACAGGAGTTCCCAGAGGTGCAAGAGGATGATCTGGAAATTATAGCTGGTTGTAAGTTAAGTGAACTACTCAGAGCAATAAGTTGACAATTATAAGATGTTTTCAATTTTATGTTGTTTATTATGTTTTTATTATTGCCTCCGGACATAGTTTTATACGTTTGATTTGGTGTGCACTGGGGCCTCCAAAGGTCAGAGTAGAGAGAGTCACAGAGGACTCAGTGTGGCTCGGGTCCTCGCCCGCCTGTTGGACCTCTTATTTCTGTTCACCATCGTTTCTCCTTCCTCCTGCTGCTCTTGTTGGGTTGCCGTTCCACATTCCTCAAGTCTTCTTGCCCTTCCCTTATTTTGATTCATTGTTATCCTATATGAGCTTAATAACTAAATGAAAATCATCGAAATTTAGGATGCATTTTTATTTACTAAACAACTTTTAACTTCATGCAGCATGAGGATATTCATGATTCCTCCAAGTTGATGGGCCCCTTAAAAGGGCTTTACAAAATACTTTTACTGCGATAAGCTACAGAGTCAACCTAGGTTATCACTATGTAGTATTTCCTCACATATATACCACAAATGCCTTGCATTCCTATATTTATACAGTTATAACAGATTTATGATTTTCCTTCATAAGTGGAATTAACATTTTTGATATGAACTGGGCTATCATGTCATGCAATAATCTTTGGTAGCCTTCCACATTGCATTTGAAGAATTTTAATTCCTAAGTCATTGCCTCTTGGCATGTGCAGTGATATGATCAAATGAGCTCATTGCATGGCTCTAATTGGTGGAAATGTATTCTCTTTCATAACACAGCAGTTCTGATGATTCCCTAGTATGTGCCACTTAGGAACAGGCCAATGCTCCGCAAGTACAGGGCCATTTACTGTCATTGTCCCCTACTGACTTTGGATTTTCTATAACGCCTGGCTCAATCCTGGGCACAAAATTAGTCACCTACCTGTAGCTGAATTCTTGTTGTTATTTGTCTTACCGGCAGCTAAGGATTGCTTGTGCTTGCTGATTAATTTGTTCCTGTATCTTTGCCTTTTTACCCATCAACATGGTTTTCTCTACCCAAGTCCTTGTTTCCTTCCCTTCCTTTTGTGCTAGTCTCTGCCATGGTCAGCCCCTCATACCCATCACTTCTGTCCTGTCGTCAATAATGTCAATGAACCTCTTCCACTAGCCATGCCTCTTCATTTTTTGATTCCCAGCATAATTTAGCCTCCCTTCATTTTACTACCCCTGACCTTTCTGCCATGGTTTCCTCCTTTCAGGGATCAAACTCTATGAACAGTAGTAAGAAGCAGAGACCCAGGCATCTTTGCTTTTTTCCTGGTGTCTGAATCTGGTTTTAGACACCAGTTTAATTGGGTGTTTCTTACACAGCCTCTTCACCCTGCAATGAAGACATCTGTTTCCCTTTCTCAGGAAAAAAAGAAAAGAATTTGTTTTCACAATCTCAGAGAATTTTTTCCTGGTATTTCAAGGTGTTAAGGAAGATGTGGGAGCGGGGGGGAGGGAATCCATTCTTACTGGAATTAAAGAGTTTTCAGTCATGTACCTTGGTACAAAGACAAGAGGCCACAAGAAGAGGTGTGCTGGAAGTGCCACCCTCCTCTCTCCAGCCTCGGCTATAACGGATGCCATATTACTTTATAAAGCAGTCACATATCTGATGTTGGCAATAGCCATTCCAGTATTTGAAGGTAAATTTTAGAACACAGAATGGTCATTCAGTAAATCTCACATCTGGCCACTGGTAGCACACCTGGCACCTTTGTGATCATTTCAAAAAGGCAGCTCCTGTGAGGGGTTCAATTAGAGAACGAGAACTCTCTGCTCCCAGGGTCCAAAGCTTACAGCACTCAATTTCCGTTCCCCTTGGGTCTTCTTGGCCAGGCAGCCCTCAGCTACCACCAACAACTATCTCCTGATCACTGGCTTTTTATTTTTGGTCACCAGGTGACACAGATGTCAAAAATAGTTTGTCAGTGATTTCCGTGTTGGAGGCTAATGTGAAATGCCCTTAAATGGCATTTAACAAATCTTTCAACTACCCATAAAACATCAGTAAGTCTTGATGGAGACATTTTATCATAGAACATTATCTATAATATGATAGAGCAAGGGTGAGAGGGAGTACAAAAGCAAAGTTAATGAGAAACTAATTGAGCCAGGAAAAACTGAAAAGCTCTTGTGGTTGAATTTCATTTTTTATTGTATAGACTGAATTGAAAGTCATAGGCCAAAAAGACAACAATCTTTATGTAGAAATCAAAGAGAAACTAAAAGCAATTAACAAGCTAATGTAAAGATGCTAGAGTGGTCATAAAAACAACTAGTACATTAATTGGAGAGAAGAAATCTTTTATGAATTAGGGGAAATTTTTATACAATTAAACTTTTTTAAAACTTTGTTGTTAACAGAATAGGGAAGGCAGAACAGCTAGAAGTTATTTTAATTGAATTAATTCTCATTTATTTTTAATAGCATGTAATGCTTGGCCTACTCTAGAGTCAATTAAAAATACTTACAAGAAAAATTACATATAATGAGAATCAAAATGGAAATTTTGAGCTAACTTTGAATCCACCTAGCTAGGAGATAGAAAATGACCAATTCAGGGGTGAACCTTAGGGTGAAAAAATTAGAGGTGAACATAAGCAAAGGGCAGTAAGGGTTCACAGAAAACAAATGGGCAAATATAGCCCCATGATTACCTTCTGTGTCACTTCAGCATGTTCCAGTTGCAAGTAAAAGAAGACTCATAGTGATCTAATAGAAATTATTGTCAAACATCACTGAAAGCCAAGTATATTTTGGATTTCAGGCAAAGCTTGATCTAGGTTAATTTTGTAATCAAGGACTAATTCTCTTTCGTTCTCTCTACTCTACCTTCCATTATAAAATCATCAGTCAAAGTTGATTTTGCTAATAAAAACAAGATGACTACCCATAGCAACCAGGACTACATACTTGCTAATTTATGTTCAGTAAGAGAAAATGTTTATCTCTTCTCCAGTCATTGAATTCAGGTCATAGGCACCATTTAGGCTACACCAGTCTAAGCCACTGCACCCCTCACCATGGCCAAGTAGAATGCTAGGTCCCTATTTGTCAAGCTTGCCTGGGTTATGTGCCCATCTTGACCAACCACTCTGGCAGAAGAAACAGAATCTTGCTGATTGGCTGATGCTGGAGATGGAGTCATTCCCACCCATACTTCAATGGGGAAGGAAAGCATAAATGCCAGGGAGACAACCAGCAACCTTCATTCCACCTTCTATCTCGTAGGAAATTATTTTTGAACTGGTCTTTCTGCACCTGGGCTAAGATGCAAAGAAAACTCTTATCCTGATCAAAATAAGTATATGGGGAGCTTAAACAGAGAGCCTCTCGATTGCTCACCTCAGTGCTGTGGCTGTGCAGTAAATGAATGCCTTGCTTTTACAGGGCACTGCACATTTTTCATAGCACTATCACCCAAATCATCACACTGACTCTCATACCAATGCTCATGCCAGCTCTGAGAAGCCGTCATTACCCCCTTTTACAGGCAAGGTTACCCATGCAGAGGAGGACAATGGAAGAGCTGGAGGGAGGGCCCAGGCTCTTCTCTGCTAGGCCAGCACCTTAGCACTGATTACCAGCAAAGGTCTCTGAAAGCACAGCACTGTTGGAATGAACTGCAAACAGAACGACTGTGTGGTTGAAAGAATAATAGGGCATATCAGCCTTGTTCCTTCTCTGTTGTTGTCTACCACTTATATAAGTCAAAGTGTCAGAAATCTACTGCATTAAGTATCTTTCCAATCCCTTAAAGGCACACTGGTGTGGACATACTACTCCTTTGTAACCTGTGCACTTTGATCTGAGAATCCCAGATCACTCCAACTAATGAGGTCATTGAACTCATGGCTTCATGTTTTAATTTCTTAGCTTAACAGCACATTGAATCTAATTAGCACTTGTTCCAAAGTTGCTAAATTACAAGTACGCTGCATTATATAAAACCAAAAAAAATTATTTATATGTGAGATCATCTTAAAGTAGCATACCAAAGACAACTACTCTCATAAATTATAGGCTTTGTTTTATTCTATCGTTTTAAAAATATATATCTTATGAGATTGCTGTGAAAGAAGCATGAAGTTTTTCAGCAATTTTTAAAATGTTCCACAGAGCTGACATACCACTGCTCCTAGCCTTCTAATAAATTATTTTTCTTAATTACTCTAAAATGGCCTCAGATTTTTAGACATTAAAATATTATTGATGCTCGGCCAGGCGTGGCTCAGCAGTTGAGCACGACCTAGGATCCAGGAGATTCTGGTTCAATTCCCAGTCAGGGCACATGCCCCGGTTGCAGCTCCAGTTGGGAGCAGGCAGGAGGCAGCCGATCAGTGACGACTCTCTCATCATTGATATTTCATCTTTTTCTCTCTCCCTCTCCCTTCCTCTCTCTGAAATTAATAAAGATATATTTAAAATATATACATATAACATGCACCCAAACAACAGTCATTTGAAAAGCTCAAACAACAGCAGAAGGACAAAGCTGCGTTATTTGCAGCAAACATTCAAAATTGTTCTATAGCCATTAAACTTGTGGGAGCCCTTGCTGGTCTCCCACCTGCCCACCGCCTCCTCCCTGCCGTGAGTGGCAGTTGCCATGTGGACAGAAGGTGAGGATGGCAGCCCCACCCACCTCCCAAGGAACCTAGTTCATCTCCTACATTAATTCATGCAGGTCTTCCATGGGACCTGTAAAGTAAGCTGGTGGAAACTCATTCATGGGACAAAGTGTCTACATTACAACTGTGTCTTTGACTATACTATGTAGAAAATGTATTTACAGAATAATTACTACTGTGTGTTTGTGGTTAGTATTGAGGACCAAGAAGGTTGACAAGGCTTCAAAGATGGTAATGCCTTTCCTTGGGTAGGGAGGTAGTGCTATAGTCACGGTTTTACTCACGGGATGTCCCTGGCACTCTTAGAGATTTACATGACATTCAGCTTGGATTCTGCAGCCCGCAGAGCCAGTCGGACCTGGAGTATCTGTGAAATAATGAGCTAGTTTCCCATCATGAGGCCTCCTTTATAATTCCAATTTCAGCTGGAAAGTCTTTGAAGAGATGATAGAACCGTATCGTCTCCATGAAAGCTGCAAAGATTTAACAACTGCTGAGAAATTAAAGCGAGAGACTCCGTGGAAAATCACCGACTCAGAACTGGAAGCAGTCAAGGAAAAGGTAGGCTTGGCTTCCTTCATTTCTTCTTTGCTGTGTAACTGTCTGAAAAAGAAAACAGTGGTTGATTCAAAGATCAAGAAGTAATATATCTGTTACAGAATTTCATTATTTAAGATCCAGGATTCCTGAGTTTTTCAGTGTTTTTCAATTTTATTACTAGATATGAGGATTTAGAAAACTTTTTATTTATTAAATTTAAAATCAATTCCTTTTAACAGTTCAAAAGACACAGTTTTTTGGTTGGTTGTTTTGTTTGTTTTTTAGCCCTCACCTGAGGATATTTTCTCATTGCTTTTCAGAGAGAGTAAAAGGGAGAGACAGAGGGAGAGAGAGAAACATCGATGTGAGAGAGACACATCGATTGGTTGCCTCCCACACTCACCCTGACCAGGGCGGGGAATCGAGCCTGCAACTGAGGTAGGTGCCCTTGGCCGGAACTGAGCCTGGACCCTTCAGTCTGAGGGCCGACGCTCTACCCACTGAGCCAAACCGGCCAGGGCAAGACACAGGTTTTTGATCCATATTGTGAAGTCTCTGTTCAAGTTTAATATTATAGAACAGGAAATAGACCCCTCAGTCTAAAATAATTTAAGTCAAGTCAATATGTATGCAAAGGAGATAAGATAGATAGACACACAATTTGACGCAATAACAAAGTTTTAACCTGATAAAGATAGCTATGAAAACTAGCCTAGGGACCTGAGAAAATATGTGACTGGAATAATGAAGCTGAAAGAGTGATCAGGCACATGTTGTAGGATGGATATAAAATGCTGAGCTTTTCTAGAAAATCCAACAGGATGGGTGTTACCCCCATCCGGCCTGCACTTGAAAGAAGTTGTGATGATGAGGAAGATGGAAGGGCAGGGACGTAAGAAGAGAGTAGAAGAAGTGACATTTGAATTGGATTGGACATTCAAGGAAGAGGGCCAAAGGACCTCCAAACTACAAAATTTAAATAAACTGCATTCGGGGCTGAAGCTGGAACAAGTTAGAGCAAGAGATAGTAAAAGCCTTTCAAATTTAGTAGGAAAATTACTGAGCTAAGACTCATGAACTATGTGTAATAAACTGCCCGGTTCTAACAGAGACTTTTCATATAATTGAGCAAATCACACATCTGGAATCACATTTCTAAAAACAGTAAAATATAAAATATATTATTACTCTTATCACTGCGAAATAGTTCATTGTAATTGTTTTCCCAAGTTGGTCTTTCTGTGCCTTTTTAGTTGCAACCACTCCCCTATGCTGATAAAATACCCAAAGAACTTAAAGAAAGGTGGATTAGGGTATAATCTTATAGTCTTAAAATATCAAATTGGTACCAAGATTAGGATCGTTTTCTTCAACCACAAACCTTGTCCCCAGGACTAGTCATTCTCATTTTCTTTGTACTGTTATCCAGGTGGTTTGCTTGGTGTTTTTGTTGTTGTTTTTCTGGTTTTTTCCCTAGAAATTAATAAGCCACTATATAGCACAGGACAAACTGCTTTTATACCTTGTATTTCCAAAGCTTTTCATGAGTTTTTAAAACACTGTACGTTTCCAAACCTGAATGAAATAATTGTAATATTTTTTAAAAGTGAGGTTTTTCTACTTGCCCACAATTTGAGGTAAGAAGAGAAATTCTTATTCATAATTCTGGGAAAACTGCCCACAACAAAATCTGAATGTCGTCCACAGAGTTACCGCCAAGTTCGCCTGAATGAACTCCTACAGGAGCACTCGAGAGCTGCGAATCTCATAGTCCTGTAAGTATCATCGCAGACATTTTAGAATGTTCTAGACAAATCTTAGGCAAATGAGTTAATCAATTTAAAAGATCATGCCTATTCAAGTGCCAAGTTTCAAAAAACAAAAAGGAACATATGGAATTTTAAGTAGTGAACGCAAAATCAGTGCCACCCTGAGACCTAGAAAACTGGGGCCTGTGGGCTTTAGAAGGCCCCACTTGCTCTTCGCTCCAGGTGTGCCCCGCCCACGGGGCCAGGGAAGGGCCCCCCTAGAACCCCAGCTGTCCCTCCAGATCATGCTCCAGGAACCTGACCCTGAATTCCTTGCCTAACAAGCTTCAGGCCAGCCAGTAAGGCTCACAGGCCCCTTCAGTAGGTAGGTGCCCCTGAGGTGCGGGGTCCGTTGCATGTTCACGAGGCTACTTGCCGTGTAGGAAGAGACCAAGGAGAGACCCTCCACCCCACAGATGTTAGGGGTGCACCTGCTGAAAATATTGTTTGTCTACCTAAAGATGGATAGCTAAATCTGAAGATCTCCAACTATGTCACATTGATAGCTCATGAACTGAGTCATATGTACAACAATAGTATGTCTTCAAGCAAGGTCTAGCCTTGAGGCCTGTCTATCAAAGATGCAGAATGGTCTCCTGACCTGAGTGGCTCAAAGAGCTGGTTTCTGAGCTTTCTCCCAAGTATAAGAGCTTTAAACTATTGGGAAAAATTATTTCTTCCAGAAAAGGGGGGGAGGGGGGAGTATTGGTTGATCAAATTTTCTATTTAAAAAGGAATGAAAGCTTATAGTTGTGTTTTGTCTCTACGATGCCCAAGCCTAATTTTCTGGTTTATAGATATTTGTATTCTCTGAGAAATACATCAGTGTAATATTTATACTCAAAATAATTTCAGTGCTTTCATTTTGGGGAGGAGGGGTATAAAAGTGTCAGGCCACTGCTTATTAAATAGCACAGACAACTAGGGATGTTAGTGACTGTAGTAACTGTCACCTTTGTTTTCTGTTTTTCTTCCATGCTGTCAGGAGCCTTCCAGTGGCAAGAAAAGGATCTATATCAGACTGGCTGTACATGGCTTGGTTGGAAATCCTCACGAAGAACCTCCCTCCGGTCTTACTAGTTAGAGGAAACCACAAAAATGTCCTGACATTTTACTCTTAAAACATGAAAATGAGAACACACTTTAACTAATGGATGGATACTTAAGATATCTGTCCAGTACTTCATATTGTAAATCTGATCTGCAGTTATGCAAACCTCCACAGACTATACATACCACGGGGTTCTACATAAACTTTGTCACTATTTTTTATTAGTTAATGGGAGCTATTTTCTTTTCTGTCAGCTTATGGGCAGTGTCAGAGTTAATGGTACACCTTAAAACATATATTTGTCATTGCTGATGATAAACAAGAAAATTAAGCCAATCCATGCTGATGCTCATAAACCAGCAACTTGATTGTCAGCTTCTCCAGGCAAACCTAATCTTTTGTTTGCTTCTAGGCCCCTGTAGAGCCCTCAGCCCCACGGCAGGTTCTCATTAAATGCTTATTGACAGGCTGGTAGAGTAACATGGGTGGTTATCAAAGGAAAAGACCAACTGGGCAGGAACCGTGATTACGCTCGCCCTTCTGAGAGGCTTATACCTACAAAGGAGATTTGAAAATCAATAACTGAAAACTTTAAGAAGTATTTGAGTCTACAAAATGTTTAAAGCAGTTACCTAAATAAGGTTATTTAATGTAACACAGATTATATACTTAGAGTGATCTGAGCGATCATTGATAACATATGGCTTCAATTTGCTGCTGACTGAAATGTATATTAGCTGGCTTAGAAGGCAACACATATTCTAATTACATGAAATATACTCCATTCTTAATGTATAAACTTTAACTTTTCTCCCTATTAAATATTTTGAAATTTCCATCATAGCATTACTTTACATATTTTTTTCTAATTAAGTGGTTAGCACAGATGAAATCTTCATAGATGTCTAGTAATTGAAAACCAACCACCACAAATTTTCAGACATTATAAAGAAATATATACTGAATAATTTACTTGATTACTTTATGTAGTGATTGTATAGATTTAAAAGAGCAATTAAAATTTGAAGTGGACAACCTTGCAAAATTTGAAATATGTAAGTACTGATTTTTTTCCCCATTTTTGTTAGTATTTCTATTATACTTAATCACATTGAAAAAACAACAAAATTGTATTTTCTGATGAATGACTTGATTTTTTCCTGACATGTTTTGACTGTTTATTCTGATTAAATGTAAGAGGAACAATGAACATGAAATAAAGCACTGGAATACATTCACTTTGGCCTCGGCCATGTTTTTATTTCTCACTCACTCAGATTACAGTGCAGTGGTGTAGCAGATGTGAGCCTGAAATTTTCTTTTGCCTCATCTGAAGTTCGTCTAAAACCTGGACTTAAGATAAGGACTTCAGCCTGGACTCAGCTCAGGATGACCAGGGAGGCGAGTCAGCAAGGCTTCAGCAGCAGGCCCTCCCTGTTCCCAACGTGGGAGCACTTGACTTAGCTCAGCCCTGGATTACACCCTCTCTCCTGAGCCCTCTGCACCCGAAATCCAAATGACTAGCCACGACCAGGGGCAGCTGCTCCCAGCCTCATCTGGGCCTGACATTCTCTGGAACACTTGGGAGGGTCTCTGTAACAGCAAAGTCTGGCTCTTTTTCCCTTTGAGAGGCTATTTCGGTTTGTGTTCCCTGGGGAACACTCTGAGAGAGAGTTTAGTGTGGAGCATGCTTACTAAGGAGTGCCCCTGGGATCAACACCAGTGGGAGGGCGACGGAGGAGGCAAGAAGTGTGGAGGAAAAGGTGAGCTGTGATGCTGACCCAGGGACAGCCTCAGATGACCCCACGGGATGCCCTGGAGACAGAGGGCCCTTCAGAGCAGTCCCTGGCAGGGCTGAGAGCACCAGGCCTTCACCCTCCCTCGCGGATCTGTCATCAGGTGTGCCTGCCAGGAGGGGTACGAGCTTGGGCGAGACAGCCCTCTGAAGGGCCTGAGAGCTGAAGCCTGTCTGCGGACAGCGTTCCCAGCTGCTGGGGCACAAAGTCCCTCATTAAACAGGGTCTGGGTGGGACATCACCATGCCAACCAAAGGAGGCCGCGTAAAGTAGTGGTTAAAACAGAACACGCACAGGCACACAGAAACCTTCACACTGCTCTCACCATTTATTAGTCGTTAGACCTTAAACTAGTTATTCAATTTTCTGTGGGCTACTGGCAAGAGAGTGACTAAAGTAATGTCCCTTGGTTTCTAAATTAACAAAGGAGAAGGGCCTGGACTGAGGGAAAAGGCATGGGGGGCAGTAAGGGGTTGACGACGTTAAGGTCAGGAGCAGCTGTGTTGGGAATAGGTTAGAGCGGCAGAAATTTGCAAGAATGGGGGCTGTGGTCAGGTACAAGCAGATTTTTGTAGCCCTCAGTGTCCTGTCATTGTCCTTTGCTTCCCCCAACTCTATTAACCCACCCACCCACCCACCATGTCCACGCCTGCACTCAGCTTCTCAGCAAGGAGAGAGTTGCACAAGTATGTGCATCGGTGTCCAACTTTCTCTGCCCTCTCACCTTGTTTACATTCCTCATCAGCTTCCCCCACAGTGACTTCAAAATCTTCACCACTTTTTCAGTTGATGGCCCTGCCACCATCCCTACAACATATCCACGTACACACACACATAGCACTTGCCTACACTAATAGGTCCATGCTGGAAGCATTGTCTTGCAAGTTCTTCTCTTAATATTCAATTTCAGGAATCTTTCAATGGAAGCTTTAAACAAAGACTGTGGATTCTTGGGCACCACCAAAGGCCTGCTAAATTAGACTCTCTGGGAGAGAGGTGGGTGATCTGCAAGATTTTGAAATTGCTGCTCTAGGCAGCCTCTCCCATTCCAGGGACTTGACTGCCACCACATGCTGATAGCCTCCAAATTTCTATTTCTAACCCAGATCTCCCCTAAGTCTCAGATACATATATTCAATTGTTAGTTTTCACAGTGTTTCTCTTCATAAGTCCTGCAGACATCCTAAATGCAGGATGACCAGACTTCTGTTAAAAAAAAAAAAAAGTAAAAACTCAAACCACACCACAGGAGCAAAGGCATCTAATTTTCCTTCTCTGTTGTCTATCAGATTCCCCCTGAAATGACCAAAGAAACATAAAAATGGAAAAAACCAGCATCACAGTAGGGTACTAACCTAGGATGCCATCCGTATAGTAACATTTTTTAAAAGTTTACTTGGGAGAGATTGGAGGAAGCTATCAAAGGTCAGCTTGCAACCAATGTTCCTGAGAAAAAAACAGTGTGTCACAGAATCATTGCAGGAGACCTTGGGAAGATTCCACCAACTCCTCTCCAACTTGCAACTGGAGGTGAGAAGCCCAAGGTAGGAGAGTGCAACACTGAGTGGGATCTCTTTTTCTGGATGCCCAGTGAGGCCCAACCGCGCGCTTGGTGGGCACCTGAGGCAGACATGGGTGCTGCAGTGGGGCATCTCATGGGTGCCCCTGAAATGTAACAGGAGGCTAACTGCCTGCCATAGGGCTGAGCCGGAGAAAGTCAGCCCTCAGTTTTTCCTAACACAAAAAAGAAAACTTGCAGGAGTGGAAGATCCTGTCCCTGGGTCTCATGGCTCTCAGGCTGCTGGGTTACCAAACTGGCACTGCAAATTGGTACTAACCAGGCCTCCAGCTAAGATCAAATAGGGGGACTGTAACAATGCCAGGTGGTGTGGTGGAGGTCCCTGGGCCAATCGCAGAAGACCAGCCATACCTGTTTGTTGTCAGTGGGTGTACAAGACTTAGCACCCACAGGGTCCCTGCTGGCTGGATGTCGAGCATGGGTCACCTAGACCAGTCCACCTCGGTATTTCTAATGTTTCCTCTACAGAGATTTAGGGCACACGCTGACAAAAAGGTGAGACCTGTCTGGGCTCCACAAGGGGAGGAGAGGAGAGGAGAAATTCCTCTTTGGGTGAGACTCACTTTGGTGCTAAGATGTCCTAGTTACTGACAGATCGTGGCATCCCCATCAGTGGCAGGAAGAGCCAAAGGGTCACACCCCTGCTCCAGGCCCAGCATCTGACCCAGGCACTGTCGCAGACCCCCCCACCACCACCACCACGCCAGCCTGGTCTGCAGGTGAAGCCCCTTCCCCACAGCGAGGTGTGGAGTCCATCCTGCCTCTTAGAAATTCTGCTGTTGAAACGACAGTTCCAGTCTTCCCTTCCTTGTGCAGAAAACGTGTTTTCAAACAGAACATAAAAGATTTCATCTCATTTGTGACAGTTTCTGAACACACCATCATTTTAGGTCCCACTAAGGAAGAAAAATCTCTGCCGTTTAAGCTATGACAAAATATTCTAATACTTAGCATTTTTGTTGTATTAATTGAGATACCTTTGTAAGGCTTATAGAGGTATAGAATTTAAAATCATACACCATACTTGTGCATATAAAAAAAGGCAAGAAAGAAACAACTTTGATTCTGCTCCTGAGTCCTACTCGTCTATTGCCCTTTCCACTCAACAGGACTCCGTGCCACCAGGAGTGCCAGGGATGCAGCATTTCTTAATAAGGGAAAACCAATAGACACCATTTAATTATTGGTACTACTAATTTGTTTGGATAATTGCAGACTCGAGTATGATTTTGTTTAAAGTAGCTTAAATGTCTTTTAATGGAATTTTAAAATTGTGTGTAAGTTCCAATACATAAAGAGCATAAAAATGAGAAAAACCTAAAAGAGAAAAGTCAGAAAAATTCTCATTAAAAAGAGAGAAATTATACAATATAATAAGATCATACAATAGACTAGAATAGAAGAAAGATCACAAGAACTAAGCAAAAAATATAAATATGTTTCTTTCTTAAAGACTCAAATTTAAGAAAAATAAGTAAATTCAAATTATCTGCTAGCTTCATATCCTGTTATACATCAAAAAGGCTAAAAACAAAAGAATAAACAAAAATATATAGAAATATTCAAACAAAAAGAATAGAGTTGGCAATATTCAGAGTTTAAGATTAAAAGAATTAGAAAGGACAGGAGTGTATTATTTCATATTTATAGAATATCTATAGGCACCATATAGCTATAATAATAATGGAGTTTTATGTAAACAAATAGCATGGTATTGACATAAATAATACAAGAATTGTTTGAAATATAGGAAGAGAGTTACAGAAAGTCAATTTTCTTAGGAAACAGCTCACCTATATCACCACCTTTGACAGATCAAATATAGGAGAATTCAAACTACATAACAAAATGGATTTAACAGGTAAAATAGTGCTCATCCACAGAGAATACATCATGTTTTAAAAATCTATAGTGTTTATAAAATATTATATATTAGATAACTCAGTAAATTACAAAATGTAGAAATGGTAAATATTACATTTATATCACAATGCAATAAAACTAACATTATTTGCAAATATATAAACAATAACATCAAAGCCTTACACACTGGGAAAAGAAAATTCTTCTAAATAAGGCAGGTCAAAAATACGTAATTTTAGACTAACAAAAAAGACATTGAGAATTCCACATAACAATGTATTTTATGCTGATCAAGCAGTACTCAGAGGTAGATTTATACCTATAAATAAATTTATTAATAAGTAAGAAAAATGAAGGTTTACATTCCACTCAAGAAGTTAGAAACTGTGCAAAGTAATTAAAGGAAAGCATGAAGAAGAAATTAAGGAAGGAAAGTAAAATTAAAAGCCGAGGTACCAGAGTCAGAGAGAAAGGAGTCGAATCTCAGTTTCCCCACTTGTTAGTAGAGGGATCATTACCAGGCCTCCTGAAGAATCCGTTTTCTCATACGTAACTTGAGGTTATTAAAAGAATCTCCCCTTGAGGGTTGTTGCAAGGAAATAAGATGACGTGTATTAATAGCTAAGCACAGTACCTGGCTGGCATTTTGTGGCAAACACTTGATGAAGTGTTGGACATCACAGCGCCGCTTGGTTTTGAACATTTCAGAACTCAACCGGTCCCCCGGGACGATGACAGTCCAACACCGAGGCACCTCTGTATTAGTTTCGGAGAAAAAACAGGCCAGCTGACAAACTCAAGGGCTGCTTGGTGCTATTGTTAAAAAGAAAGAAAGAAAGAAATGTCAAAGGATAAACTATAAATACACAAATTTACAAACGAGCAAGGGACCTATGGGTACAGCTTTGGAGAAGAAAGCTCTTTAAAACTCTAGGCTGGTAAGTTATTAAATTCCAATGAAATGTATCATTTGCTAGTAAAATATAAATTACTAAAATTTACACAATACTTCAGAATAAAACCCAGGATTATATAAACTCTAATACTTCAGGATTTTCAAGGAATTAGCTCCAAAAGAGCATCAACCGAAAGGATTTTTTCTGGGTGGATTCTTTTAAATTTTCAAAGAAAATATAATTACCATTATATTTAAGCTATTGCTGAACAGAGGAAAAGAAAACGTTTTCTTTCTCTTCCTCAGTTATTCTGTGAAACTAGCATAAACTCAATACCAAAATATGACAGACTACAAAAACTGGAAAGTAAAATCACTTTCTCGTATGAATAAATATGTACAAATCCAAAATAAAGTATTTTTATTTTTATTAATATATTCAATTTTATCAATATATTCAAATAATAATCCATTATAGCCAGGAATACAGGTATTATAGGAATATAGAAAGATCTTATTGTTAAGAAATCAGTTAATCTGATTAGTAACATTGAGAGGTGGTTAATAATTAATAGTTAATAATTATTCATAATTATTTGAAAACTTATTTGTAATTGCATAGAATACCTGCTGAAGAATGCACAAGAAACTAGTAACAGTTGATGCTGGAGAGGAAAATGATATTAATAAGGGACAAGTATGTGAAAGAGATTTACTTTTTACCATATACCAATAATAATTACTCAAAAATAATATTTTAAAAACTAAAAATTAAATAATTATTCACTCATGTTTGAAGTGACATTTATTGTAAAAGTCATATGTAATAAACTTTAAAAAGTTTTATAAAACACTCAAAAATGTAAGATATTATATGATCCTTATAGTCTGTGTGCTTATAAAATAAGCAACTAAAATATCACTTTTAAAAAAATAAGTTGAACCTACCACACACCTACTGACAAGTTTAGTTTTATTTCATTTTGGTTATTTAAAAAACATGAGTTGTGGGGGTTTTTTAATATGATTCCTGGATGAAAAAGGTGATAGAGAAGAGAAATGTTGGGTTGGATTTACCCCTGGAGCCCTGCGTATTTTATTTTCTGAAACTCAGGAATGACAAGTCTAACCTTAATAGATTCTGGGGTTTTATTTCCTGGGCTGAATAAAACTCAGAGTTGATATTATCCATAGTAGGATGGGAGAATTATAATAATGTAATTAAGTTTGTGTGAACCCATGCATTTTAGCAAGTGCAGTAGGTTCTTTTGCCCTTTTAAACACAAAATCCAAATAGGATGCTGTATTAATTTTCTATAAGTGCATAATAAATTATCACAAACTTATCAGCTTAAAACAATATCCACTTATGATCTCAGTTTCCATGAGTTAAGAGTACAGACACAGCCTAACTGGGTCCTTTGCTCAGGGCTTCACAACACTGCAGTCACGGCGAGACTGGGACTAAGGTCCCATCTGAGGCTCAGGGCCCTCTTCCAAGCTCACGTGGTTTTGGTCAAATTCACTTCCTTGCTGCTATAGAACTCATGTTAGCTCGCTTCTTCAAGGCCAGCAGGAGAGAAAACCTCTTACCTCTAGATCCTCTTTTAAAGGGCTTGCCTCAGAGTTTGAGCATCGACCTCGGAGCCAGGCGATCGGGTTTGATTCCCAGTCATGGCACGTGCCCAGGCTGTGGGCTCAGTTCCCAGTCGGGGGCGTGCAGGAGGCAGCCGATCAATGACTCTCTCATCATTGATGTTTCTGTCTCTGCCTCTTCTTCTCCTTTCCTCTCTCTGAAATCAATAAGGACATATTTCTAAAAAATTAAAAAATAAAATAAAGGGCTTGCTTGATTAAGTCAGGCCACCTGGGTCAGTCCCCCCTTTGATTGGCTGAAAGTCAACTTATTAGAGACTTTAATTACATATTCAAAAATCCTTTCACCTTTGCCAAACATGCAAGGTAACCAACCTAATCACTGTAGCGGCATCCCATCATTCTCAATAGGCCCTTCCCAGACTCAGGGGAGGAGATTACACAGGGTATGACCCTGATGGGGCAGGAAACTTGGGACCATCTTAAAACTCTGCCTCCTGCAGATGCTCTCTTACATTTCTGAAGATCGTATCTCAGCTACTAAGACTCACTCTGGGAATCAGTAAGTTAAAATGGCCTGTGAGGTATCCAAGTAAATGATCCACTATCTATGTGCAACACATCATGCCCATTTTTCAGGAAATCTACAACCAAAAAAATAAGTTAAAGCTGAAAAGGACCTCATAGGTCCTCTACTACTAAATCGGGGTCCTCAGACAGAACATTTGTACACAATTCTGTTTTCATGGTTTCCCAGTCAGTATTTTCCAGCATGTTAAACGAGCAGTAACCAGCAATACATGACAGCATGGACAATGCAGCAAAGTGTCGAAAACATTTTTTAAAAGCAAACACAAGCCTCAAAAACCTGTTCGTCTGCGGTCATACGTTTAGGAGGCACAGATCCTACATTCCTCAAGAGAGCCTGAGGACATCCTCACTTCATGAGAGGATAGCCTAATGGCAGAAAAGTTCAATTTTGATCCATGCACTCTGGTTAAGAAAGCAAGAACATGTGCAGCTCATCCTCAGAAAAATCCTCCCTCATTTGGTGGGCATTGTAGGATGGCTCAGCTTCAGTTATCTGGAAAATTAATTTACATGGAATGACTGCGGTGAAGCAGCGAGTATGGCTCTTGCGTAAGACTTAAAGAGTGTGTTTTCAGGTTGGGTGCTTCAAGACGAGGAATGTGGAAGGACTCAGAGGTTGAGGTCAAGATCCGGGTAATGAATGTCACTGCTTCAGAGGAGTTGACAAGCAGTGACATCTGGAGCAAGGAGACTGCTTTCTTTCTCAGCCTGGAATATCTCTCAGCAGAAGGTTGTTCAACTTTTTAGAGAAAGACATGAGTAACTACCAAGCTGTGGACTCAGCTGCAGAGCCCTGGGGCCACGGCACAGGCCTCTGTTCAGATGTAGCTCTTTCTCAAAGCGGGAGGCTCTCCTGAGCTCCTGAATGCGGTTCATCTGCTTTTAGATGCCCAGGAGATCAGGAAATGAAGATATTTCACATACGAACTTCTCAGTTATTATTTCCAAAGCAATTATGTACTTGCATTTTCTAATTTTCCTTTTGTACCTCTCCCAGCAAAGAAGTAGTAGAAATATTCTCAGGGAAGGTGAGAAGTTCAGAGAAGTAAGCAATATTACGTCTTGAAAGATGTTAAACTACTCCAGCCGCTAATGCGACCAGAACATTGGAAAGATACAGTCAGCTGTTCTATGATTTCCTAATGCTCACAGGAATATTTACGAAATGAATTCTATTTTAATTTATTTTTAATTTTAATTTTTGGTTTTTCAGAGAGAGAGAGGAAGGGAGAGGGAGAGAGAGAAACATCATTGATGTGAGGATGTGAGAGTGAAACACTGATTGGCCACCTCCCCCATCCCCCCACTGGGGATTGAACCTGCAACCCTTTGATGCACAGGACGATGCCCAACCAACTGAGCCACACCAGTCGGGGCAAATTCTATTTTTAAAGAAGTATTACTGTGCACTTTGTGTCCAAAACTGAGCTCTCGATCTTCTTTCCCAAAGCAGCTCTTTAGCACTCTTCCAAATCTCATACAATAAATGGCAACCCCATCTTTGCCATAAATCTTGGAATCGGCTTTGAATCCTTCCCCTCACCTCACATCTGACCCAGCAGCAAATCCTATTGGCTTCAGAATATATCTAGAATCTAAGCACTTTTCTCCGCTGCTCCCTGCCTGATCTGTGCCACCACCATCTTTTCTCACCAGGATCACTGCCTCAGTCCTTCACCCTTTTCTGTCTCATTTCAGCATAACAGCCCAAGCACTCCTTTAAATGAATTAAAATCGACGTAAATGAAATAGAAGGTGTCCCCCGTCTTATCAGAATCTTCCAATGGCTTCCCATCTCACTCGGGGAAAAGCCGCTGTCCTTATGAAAGCTGACAAGGCCCTACAACTGCAACCTTCACCCTCCCCATCTGTGAGCTCATCTCCTGCAACTGTGGGACCCCTTTGCTGCTGTTTAGACCACATCAGGCTTCTTAGGGGTGAGTCTGCAGGTCAGGATCTGAGTGCTTGCTGTGCCCTCCACCTGCAATGCCTTGTCCCCAGATATCACTCCCTCCAATTTTGGTTAAGCACCTGCAGCTCCCCCATCCCTGCACCTGGCAGGTAGCATATTCCCGCCGAGGCCTTCCACGGCCACTCTGTAACTCACAGGCCTCCATTCCACGCCTCCCTCTCCGGCTTCACTTTTCCCCTTAATGCTCAGCACTACTTCAATCACTTTTTCTCTACTTACTGTCAGACTTATTTTTGTCTGGCGTGTTCCCTGGCTACGTCCCCAAAGTCTAGACCAGTGTCTAGCACATGGAAGGCACTCAACAAATACGTGCTGAAAGGATGAATTAATCAGGGATGAGATTGTATAAAGCGCACCCTCCTTTGGGGGCGGGTCTCTGACTCTGTGCAGCTTCACCCCCAGCTCAGCTCAGGCCAGTCACGCCTCACCTCCCACACACCTCTGTGTGTCTCTCAACATGCGGGCCCAGCTGTCTGGGATCTCTGACTCTTTCCTGCTTATCTCACTGTTATTTTCATCCTCACTTATTTCACTACCAGTGAGGTAATTACTAGACAGTTTCTTGAAAGTTTATTAGCCATCTGGTATTGCTTCTTTTGTCAATTCAATCAAAATGTGCCCGGGCTCTAAAGATATAAAGATACATTGTTCTAAGCTCTTAAGATAAAAGACGACCATGTTCCCTGCCCTCAAAAAGTTTATGGTCTAGATAGACAAGCAAACAAGTACACAAAATACTTTTGGATTATGAAAAATACTGTGAAGGAAATAAAGAGGAAACGATGACAGAGTAATGGAAAGGGCAGTGCTTAGGGTATTCAGGGAAGGTATCTATGAAAAAAGCATTTGACGAGAAGGTGCTAACAATGATGAACCTTAGCTGAGCCCTATGTTCTTAGAAAACTGTGATACTTAAGAAATTTCCCCAACCTCCCTCCAATTCCCCAACCTTTTGTGTTCTAGAAAACAGCTAACTGCAATGAACCACCATTCCCCACATGGCTTAGGTAAGACTTGCTGTCCAATCTTTCTCATGATTCCCATAAGACTCGTAGGAGACTTGCATGTTTACCTATGACAAAACCAAACCCAGATGGGTCCCTTTTGGCCTGAATCTGTTGCATCATGAATGATAAACAAAGACTTGAGTTGTTTGTCCCCCTGAAAGTAGCTAGAAACAATAACATTTCCTGTTTCACTGAAACTTCTTGAGATTGAAAAACAATCCCAACTATAAATAACCCCACCTGTAACTTGCCTACTCCTTCCTATAAATATCTAAGGCAAAACCACCCTGCCGAGGCACGCTGTAGTAGGCTGGATAATGAATTACCCCTAAAACATTTCCACATCCTAATCCCTGAAATCTATGAATGTTCCTGTATCTGGAAAAGTGAGATTGAAAATCTCACTTTTGAAAGTGAGATTGAAAAGCTTGAAATGTGGTAATTATCCTGGATTATCTGGGTGGATCCCAAGTATAATTATGAGTATCCTTGTAAGAGGGGAGCAGAAGGAGACTTGACAACAGACAGAGAGAAGGTGGCCCTGGAGTGGAAACAGAGAGCAGCAGAGTCAGAGAGAAGATGCTATACCACGGGTTCTGAAGATAGAGGAAGGGGCCATGAGCCAAGAAATTCAGCTATAGATGTAAGCAAAAAAGCCAAGAAATAGATTCTCCCCTAGACCCTCCAGAGGCAGCACAGCCCATTGAGATTCATTTTGGATGCCTGGACTCCAGAACTAATAAGAGAATAATATTCCATGGTTTTAAATCACTCTTTTTGTGGTTATTACAGCAACCATAGGAAACTAATATACACTCTAATCTTGAGACCTGGGGAGCTTTCCCAATTGCAAAGGCCTGAGTAAAATCTATCTCCTCATTTACTGGGTTTTGTCTTTGACAGTACTCACCAAATGAAGAGCAGGGAGCAGAAGAGTCCAGACAGAGTGAGTAACATGGGTAAAGGTCCTCAGGCAAAGGAGAAGTTGGTGTGTTCCAGAACCTAGGAGATGAGTGTGATTCATGATGACCAAGTGAAATGATAAGAGCCTGATCCTTCAGGGCCTTGGGCCATGGTAGGGAATTTGGATTTTATTATACTTGTGATGGGAAATTGTTAGGAAATATTGAGCCATAAAGAGTAGAGGTGGGGAGATCGCTTAGTTGTCCTGGTAAGAGATAATGGTAGCCCCAGAATGTGGGAAGAATTTAGAAACAGGACTAGATGAATCCAATGGTTTTTTCTGTAAGGGTTGTAATATGAAGTAGCACAGTCCACTTAGGATAACTGGAGGAAGATTAGCTAAAGAGGGTATTTGTAAAGGTGTGGGCAAGGTATGGCTAGTCAAAACCACAAAAGAGAGTGCACTACCCTGAAGCTTACATCAGTGCCAGGCCTAAAAGGAAAGGGGGAGAAAGCAGTTTCCAGAGCCTGGAAGAAAGGGCAACATAGACAAGAGCAGTGGTCTTCAGTAGAGGGGCATGGCCATGCAGAGGGGACCCTGACCTTACCCTCCCCTCTCCCTCTGACCTCCTGCTGAGGCTCTCTATTGTCAAACCCAAATGCAAACCAGAGGACAAAAGAGCTTACTGGTGAGGCCCACACAGATCAGCCTCCTTGGGCAGAGAAGACAGTAGGCAAGGACAGAGAGTGGGCCTGGAAGGAAAAAAGAAAGATCTGTTGTAAAGATGTTCCAATTAATCCAATTTATTAAAAGGAAATGTTGAGACTCAAATTTTCTGCACTATTTCCTTAATACTCAATTTCACTTAGCTCGTGCCTACAGGCTCAAAAACAATGGCCTTTCACCTTCCTGACTTTTCTTTGAACATTTATAACTGCTCCTTTGTCCTAAAGGCAATCAGAAAAACCAGTGATTAAAACATTATATGGTCTAATAATGCTATCTTCGAAGTTCAGTGAAAAACCTCTTTTGTTAAAAGTATAAAATTTGAAGAAATGTTGCTACATTAAAAATGGATAATATCTACTGAGGACTGAAGAGAATTGAGCTTGCACAGCCTAGCGAGTAAAGGGTGTTTGACAGGGGCAGAATATTGAATCACAATGAACCGAAAACACAGCAAGCCTAATTCACACATCTCTCTGCATGGAAACCCAGATTTTACCGTTGTTTTGGTTTCCGTTTTTTGTTTTGTTTTTTTGTTATTACCCTGGAAGATAATTCAATTAGCATTGCACATGTCCTCACAGAAATTTTGAATCTTATGAATATAAAAATTGTGAACTTGGCCCAATTTTATTTTAATCAGTTTTTCTGTTTCCTAATTCAGGATTAACTTCCCAGGATACATGCAGAGATTTAGTAGCAAGAGCTACAGTGCGCACATTAAAATATGGAGAGTCTCAGCAGCAATTTGAATTACGGAAATCTGGATTTGTTTACACAGACATGAAATGCATAACCTTTTAGTTCCTTTTCTTTTTATTTTTCAATTTGGAAAATCTGGTGCAACAAGATTGAAAAATAAAGAGATCAAAACTGTCTGAGGTAGTGTCTCAACTAAGAATCCCTTCTGGCGCCACCCCCGGTGGTACTGAGAGACTCTCATGCTCACATTCTGCTCAGAATGACTGCGCTGCATTCACCTCACCAGATCAACTACCCAGTGGATCTCCACTCACATGCTGATTCCACTGTGGCCCCAACATCTGCTTCTCTTTTCACAGTCATTCTCCATACCCTGCTCCCTGGTCCCATTTCCTCCATTCAGGAAGTGGGCCTGAGTGAGTAGGGGCCATGTGAGAAAAGGGGGGCAGAAAAAGGGAGATGGCCCCAGCAAGTGGGGGCCAGTGAGAGAGGCACCAGTGCTCTCAGAGAAGGAGAGAAAATAAGCCCATCCCTGAAAACACTCATGAACAGACCAGGCCTGCTTTTGTAAGGCTTGCTGATCCTAGATCTAGATGCTTCCCCCAAGATATCCATTGTTTTGTGACTTCCAGGAGTTTCCTCTTGAAGGCAGCACACAGACAGACCTTCATGTGTCTTAGAATAGTGGAAATGGGTGAAATTACCCAAATGACTAATGCTTGATTTCAATATCTTTTTCCACCTCTTCCACCCTTTTTTCATACCAAACTGACTTAATGTGCCATCAACCCAGCTAAAAGGAAAGTTCTATTGATTGCTTAAAATATCTGCTCTAGGAATTTTTTAGACATAGTAGTGGCCCCCACAGATATCCATGGAATCTGTGAATATACTGTCTTACATAGCAAAAGGGACTTTGCAGATGTGATTAAGATTTGAGATAGAGAGATGATCCTGGATTATCTGGGTGGACCCAACCTAATTACATGAGTCCTTAAAGAGGAAGAACTTTACCCAGCTGTGATCAGAGAACCAGAGAGATGGTGACATAAAAAGGAAGGGCTCAACCTGTTATTACCTTCTTTGAAGACGGAGGGTGGAGGTCACAAGGCAGGGAATGTGGTCAGCCTGTAGAAGCTGCTGAAGGCAAAGAAATCGGTTTTCTCTTAGAGATTCTACAAAGGATTGAAGCCTTGGCCATACCTTGATTTTAGCCCAGTGAGACCTGTGTCAGAGTTCTGACCCAAAGAACTGTATGATCATAAATGTGTTGTTTAAGCCACTAAGGGGATTTTGATGTGGTCATTTGTTACAGCAACAATAGAAAACATATATAGCCTTCATCACCTCAAGCTTGGATTAGCACCACAGAAAACTTCCAGTTTCTCCAGCCTCTCTAGTCTCCGGGTCATCTTAGAAGTTCTTATTCCATACACTCTTATCAAATATCAAATTTGACCTCTCTGTTCAAGAGCCTACAAATGGCATTTTTTCAGACTAAGTTCCTCTGAATATCAGAAGATCTGAGGTGCCTCTCCTGGACCTGTCAAAGGTGAGGCTGGAAGGTTAGTGAATATTGCTGAAGATAACTTGAAAAGATTCCTGGCAGAGACAGGCGGGAATTTTCCAGGGATTTCATCACCAAACGTTTAACAATAGTAATACACTGGATGGTTTATGAAGTCTCACAGTGTTTGCCGGTTACACTGCCCTACTGATAAAAATAGTCGGTGTGCTGGACTAAAACCAGTTCTGCCACTCTGTCCAGAGTCAATCATACAATTAACCTCTGAACGAGGAACTAGTCAATAAGGATGTTTACATGATAATACATTATATGGCCAATTTTCCAGTCTAATCAAACGCTTTTCAAAGGTGAGAGAGACATGATTTGAAGGAGATCATATGAGCCAGAAGAGACAGCAGAATTCTAGCACTCAGTCCTTGAACAGTTTTCCAGTTTAGTCCATATAATCCCCCTTCCCCCAACCCTTTGTATAGTCTTGCAATGAAAACTGTCAAATATATCAAGTTTCTTATTGCTCAAAATTCCACTTTATATTCTACAGTAAGTTTCAGACTTTTAATCCTATTTAACGTTCGTGAGGCACTTTTTGTAACTTGCTTTAATGGTCTCCATTTGGCTTAACCAAAAAAACAAGCAGATATTCTGTTGCCTGGTCTGCAATTATTCTTAGTAAAAGTATGCTCCAAATTGATTACTAAGAACAAAGGCCTTGGCCCTGCCTCTATATTTAAGTAATGGAGTCTCTATCAAAACAGTCCAGAGTACAGTGATTTCAGTAAAGCTAGTAATATTGGTTAAATGGAAAGGAATTCTTTCCAGCATGTCTGGATCCCAGCAGATTCTCTAGAAATCAATCCCCTAAGCAGTGGTTCTTAACAAGGAGTGAGCAACAAGAATCACCCTGGAGATTCTGAGCAGTTCTCTTGTAGTGGGGTTTGAACATGTGCACTTGGCCAAGCTTTCTAGGTGATTCTCTTGTGTACCTGGTTCTTAAGCCATCTGCTTTTATTTTCTTTACTTCCTGAAAACTCAATGATGCATTAAAATCAAATAACAATAGTCCTTCCCTGGGATGTAATTACAGAAATTTCACCTCCTGGTACTCCTACAAACACTGGCATAATTCAGAGTCAACTTTTCAATGATGATGATAATAGATTGAGCATTCAGTGTGTTAGGGAGAACTGTAGTTCCGAGTTTGTATATTAACTATTTTCATCCCCTCAAACTTTTGTAGTACGACACAGCAGTAACTTGTTAGTCCAAAGTAATTTTGTACCAGTAAATGCTTGTTTGGTGGACCAGCTGCTAGCTCCTTATTTAGCTCAACTTTGTGCTAATCTCATGATCTTCTTATATGCTTAAGATCCATGTGCTGCATGTGTCTCATCTTTATGTTCTTCCCAATAGCCTGGCAGGACCGCTTTTGTGGGGTTCGTAAGTTATATGCTGGTTTCATGTTTTTATTTTATTTTTAAATATATCTTTATTGATTTCAGAGAGAGGAAGGAAGAGGGAGAGAGAGAGACAGAAACACCAATGATGAGAGAAACATTGATCGGCTGCCTCCTGCACACCTTTGACTGGGGATCGAACCCACAACCCGGGAATGTGCCCTGATTGGGAATAGAACCTCGATCTTCTGGATCCTAGGTCAATGCTCAACCTCTGAGTCACACCCAGCCGGGCTAGTTTAGTGTTAAATTGGGCTATAGATGCTCCCTAGGGGAACACAAGGCATTCCAACAGGCATGCCGATGGTATTATGGACCAAAGATTTTAAAAGAATGAATTTCCAAATAGTCAACATACGTATGTACTTTTTACTGAAATTGAGCTGCCTGTATACTAGTTCTCCTTTCCCACCTCCCTTGTTTCCAAAGGTAGGCACACATCACACACATGCACACACACACACACACTCACACTCACACTCTCAGACACACACACCAGTTTTACTCTGGTGCTTTGTCCATGGTGTAAAAAATGTATATATTCTGGACTTGAAACAAAGAACTTCTAAATTTTGGTACCAGAGCCCAAAGTACTGCATTTCCTTGGCTTACAGATATTTCTAGTAAAAAAGAACTGTGGCGTGATGAATGAGGTATTTTGGCCTGTTTTGGAACATTCTGAATTCAGATCCAGTACAGTTGTGCAGTTGTGGAGAATTATGATTACTTTCCATTTATGTTCCCACCTCTTCCATTCCTGAATGACTGTCAAAGAATTTCATTCCCCTGGAGAAGAATTCACAAGTTTCATTCGAACTGACAAAAACTGAGATCATTCACCTAGCGGGGAGCCTCTCCTTAGGAAGTGTGAGCAAAAAGATAACGCCCCCAGGTGGAGACGTGAGATGCAGAAGGTAAGCAAAGAAAGTGATAAAAGTCTGTGTTTCAGTCTTTTAAATGGAGACAAAGAGTAGTGATGATGATAGTGCTTATCGAGATTCAAAAAAAAAAAAGACACTTAAAAAACTAGACAGTCATATGTACGCCAAAGGAAGAGTTAACAGAGGAAAGCCTTCTAAGGTCCTTGTGTTATCCAGGAGAAAGATGATAATTTTGTTTTAGATTTTAGACCCTGATGAATTAAGAATGCATGTTTCAATTTATCTAAAACAATAGAATTAGAGAGTAAACCTTCTAAATTAGTATAGGAGAAAGTGAAATAATAAAATAATTAAAATAAAATTTAAAGAAGGCAAGAACGAGGGAAAAAACAAAACAAAAACAATAGAGAACATCTGGAAAAAAACAAAGGGAAAACGAAACACAGAACATCTGAAATGAACCGAAGTTAAGCTGGTTTAAGTCCATCATGGAGCTTACATGCTAGTGGAGAAAACATGCATCTAAGAAGTGAAATAAACAAACATGTAATTTCAGTATAGGCTATGAAGGAAAATCAAACAGGGTAAAGCATTAGGAGGAGGCTTGTTTTTTAGATAAGGGAAGATCTGAGAGAAAGAGAGAGAAGCAGCAAGACTCCCAGACCTTTTATCTCGAGCAGGAAGAAAGGTTGAGAGGGGAAGAGAAGCCTGGACGGAGGCTGCGAGGAGGGAGGCAGCCAGTGAGGTGGAAGAGGCCTGTGGCCAGGGAGGACCTGTTCCAACAAGGAGGGCCTGAGCGGCTGTGAAACTAAGAATACCTGGTTAATTGACTACACACACCTTCCCCAGGCTTGGGGAATGCAGCCAAGAGCAGGCTCAGCATCGGAGTCATCACAGCCTCAACAGGGCACAGAAACCGACAGAGCGGAGCGGCTAAGTATGCAGGCTCCGGGGCCTGACCAGCTGAAGCTGAACCCTGGCTCTAAGGAAAGAAAAAAACAATCCTCTCTGTGCTCCGGTTTCCCATCCGTAAAACGGGGATACAACAGCACTTGTTTCTTCCAATTGTGATTAAATGAGTTAGTATCTATAAAACAGAATAAACCTGGCGTAAAGTTAGCACCATGCAAGTCTTTGTTAAAAAGAGAGAGAAAAATCCCTATACGACACAGTTCTCCCTTATCGGAGGGGGAGGCGTTCCCAGATCCCCAGTGGACACTTACAGTAAACCACAGAGAGTCTGAACCCTACATATAATGTTTTTTTCCCATACATATATGCCTATAATAAAATTTGATTTATAAATTAGGGGCAATAAGAGATAAACATATAATAGAACAAATAGAGTGTAATAAAATCATGTGAATGTGGTCTCTCTCTCTCTCAATATCTTCCTGTACTGTGCTCCCCCTTCTTGTGATGGATGCACTGGTGGATCGTTCCATCACCAAGATGCCGCCGTGCTTTCTGACTGTGCTGCCAGAACAGGCAGATGATTTTTGGCTTTGAGAGCGTGTGGGTCCTTTGCTGTACACGATGCCTGGCTTTATCACGTGCCCTGTACCACGGCCACACAGTACCAGGGTGAACCTGTCCTTCCATGTTCTATGCTGATGCCTCCTTTGCACTTTTATGAATGGAGGTCCCATGGGGTATCTTCTTCCAGAGTCTGGTTTCATCGCAATTGAAAACTGGCTTTGGATAGTATCCTTTCCTCTTCAACATCTTCGACTCTGCTGGAAATATGGAAGCAGCTTCATCGGCAGATGCAGCCTCTCCAGTAATGTTTGTATTTTTCAGTCCAAGCCTGAATCTGTGAAACCATCCCTTACTTTGCAGCAAATGGCTCGGTGTCACTCGTTTCAGGGGGTCCCTCGCTGACGTTTGCCTGCAGGCTCAGTGCTTTCTGCTGCGACACGCTGCTGTCAACTGGAACACATTTTCTGTTCATGTCTTCTACCCACAAATTTAATGCCTTCCCCATCTTAACTAAGCACTTATCACACACTGTGGCTGTAATTTTTTCAGTCTGAGGTGCAACAGTGAAATTAGCATGAGTTTCTTCTTACTTCTTCACAATTTCATGGATAGCAGATTCATTCTTACTGTTAGGTCTTAGCAACCTCAGCAAACGATTTTTTTTCACTCCTTAGCAAGCTGAAAACTTTCACCTTTTCAATTAAAGGAAGCACTTTATAGCTCTTCTTTGGCATATCCGTACTCTTGGGCTTTGGGGCCATCAGTACGTAAAAGATTACTTGAACACAAGCACTGAGATACCACGACAGTCTATCTGATAACCAAGATGACTAAGCGACGTCCAGGCCGGGAGCGCATAGAGCATGGACACACTGGACAAAGAAAGGATTCAAGACGGGGCAGGACGGCGCCCCACAGAGCAAGATCTCATCACACGACTCAGAATGGCGCGTAATTGTTTACCTCTGGAATTTTCCATTTATTTTCAGACCATGGTTGACAAGAGTAACTGACACTGCTGAAAGCTAAATCACAGTTAAGGCAGGACTACCGAAACGGCAGAGGCGGAACAACTTTGGTTGTAATGACTTGCATTTGCAACAGGTTTAGGTTGGCATTAGACTTATGTAACTGAATTAATCAACTAGACTGATGGGATAGTTGAATTAAGCAGCATGACTGAGAGGATAAATATATTCTGATAAAGAAATAGCATGAAATAACCTGTGATTGGGACATGTTTAGTTCTTTATTGTAGCATTGTTGTTTGTCACAAGAAATGTACCATTAAATACTTACTGGTTCAGAACTCTAACCTTGTTACTCCTTTCCAGTTGGATTATGCCCTTTTCTCTTTTCAATTTAAAATAATCTCAGAAGAAAAGTGACAATAATAAGTAAGCACTTTCTGTATCCACATTAACAGAAGAAATAGCTGTATACTTTCTTGCTGCTAGGTATTGTAAGGAGCCAAACACATAATTTTTGTGTAAAACATTGAAGTAGGTGCTTTGAAGGATTCATAAAACTTTATGACTCCTACTAATGTGAAAGATAAAATTTATACACATGAGACAATTACACAATTAGAGTATATGGCTAATGAATGATATAGTGTTCTAAGAGATAAGATAATGCAGAGTTCACTACTGGCTGTAAGGACTTTTCATGAATGAAGTGTGATTTTTATCTGGGCCTGGGTAGTTACAATCGTTACATTTTAAGATATGCAAGGACTCAAATGATTTCTCTCCTGTGAACTTCTTTAGAAAAATACTAGAGAAAGTACTGCAACAAAATGGGGATGTAAAACTAAGAGAAAGATACTATGTTCATAAAACCAGGGCTCTAATACAAAAGAGGGGCAAGTCCCAGAAAGTCTCAGGATGACAGGTATTCGGCAGGACTAGAGTAGAGGGTCACTTGCACACATTGGAGCAACAGAATAGAGTAAGGGAAAGGAAATGGAACTGATAAGAGGATTTGATGTGTTTTAGTGTTTCATTTGCTGTGATAGATGTTTAAGGTATTGGATCTACTGGAGCATTTGATAAAAACAAGCAAGAGATGAATGAAAAACACTACCATCAAGGAAGACAAACAGAAAAACAAGGCAATTTTTAACTTGAGGGGCACAGGTGAAAAAATATAATCACATCACATTTATTTGTCTCAGTAATGAATGATACTTACATAGTCACAATAAAGTAAATACAGTGGTACCTCGGTTTTCGAATGTCTCCGTTGACAGAACATTTCGGTTTACAAACACCGTAAACCGGGAAGCCAATGCTTCGGTTTTCGAACATGCCTCGGAAGTTGAACGCGCCATGTGGCTTCCGCTAAGGGGAAGATCCTGAGGCCCAGCTGTCGACTGATGATCCCTCGGTGGGTTTTTGAATGTTTCAGAACTCAAACAGACTTCTGGAATGGATTACATTCGAAAACCAAGGGACCACTGTACTAGCTATTGGAAGAATGGCATGGAGAAGGGGGTAATAGACTGAATCTCAATAACCTTAATTCATAAGATAATTTCTATGCCATTAAAAAAAATAGCAACATACAATTTAGAAATAGGTAGGTAAATTCCAGTAGAGTGCCCCCAAAGTTGGAAGTATTGCCTCTGAGGAGTGAAATTGTGCGAGGGGGTTGGACAGGGATGGCTGTTTTTCATTGTAGGCCTCGTAAAAGCATTATATGGAAAAAATACTTTGATTAAAAATTAAAGGAGTAAACAGAAAAATCAAGACTTCAAGAAGTGATCATATTATACAGGAGCCCAATGGAATAAGCAATAGACATCTCTATCAATCATTCACATAACAAATATTTATCAAGCACCATTTCAGTCAGGCACTAAGCTAGACCCCAGAAATACAATGGTGAATGAAGACATGTGTGGTCCTAGCACTCATAAAGCGTATGCCTACTAGAGCAAAAAGTACACAAGAAAACAAATACATAAAAGAAGTACAGGTTGCAGTAATAAGTGGTGTGATTAGAAAAAAACAGAAACAAAAAACCCCACACTCATTGCTGTGAATGGTGGTGCGGAGACAGGGCAGCTACCCCAGTTAAGTTTGTCAGGGAAGGCCTTTCTGAGACAATCTGAGACTTGAAACACATGAAGCTCAGACCAAGGAGGGATGTGTATAGATTCCCAAGCCAGAAAGTCTGGTGGGTCTAAAAACTGTTCAAAAGCCACGTGGCCAGACCACCACCAGAGGGGAGCGGGATGAAGGCTCCAGATGAGGTTGAGGTAGCATGGCCCAGATCATGTTGCTATACGTATAAATTTGGGCAGTCTGCAGGGTATAGGTAATACTTAAAGCCATGGGAAGAGAGAGCAAACAGTCTAACCCATAACCTCATCCAGGGGAATTCCAACATTTAGGAGCCTGAAAAGGTGGGGCCTGCCTGCAAGGAAAGGCACAGCAAGGAAATCTTAACGCTTCCCCAACAATGCTCTAACATTTCGGTCATCTTTCTAAAACTGCCCCCCCCCCCCCCCCCCCCCGTCCGCTACTATAATTTTGTATTTGTTTTGACAAAGTGCATTACAATTTGGTATTGAGATTTCTGCGTCGGTTCCGGAGATAACTGGAGATATCTGTATCCATGAAAAATAAGTTTACTATTATATAGAGGGTGATTTGCCCATCCCCACTGTAAGTTCTATACCAGCGTGTCCCAGGTCTGTTTGAGTAACAGTCACGTGGGGGGGGGGGCAGGGCTGAGGGGGGTCACCCGAGGCAGCGCTAGGGTTTCAACTGAGCCGTTGCAATTATCCTTGAGATCCTGCTCCTGCCCCCCTTCAGGACAATACACCTGCACGCTGGGCGCGCAGGGAAGCAGAGCGCGCGGCCGCCCGCAGCCCCGGCGCGGCACCGAGCGCAGCGCGCTCCCCCCGGGATGTGATGCGGCTCCGGGCCTTCTGCGGCCGCTGGAGTTCGTACCTGGGCAGGTATGGCCGCGGGCGGCGCCGCCCCAGGTGAGTCAGCAGCGGGGCAGGACCCAGGCAACGGGCCTCCAGGCTAGTTTCAGAAAAAAGGGGGCCAGAAAAAAAGTACGAGAATAGAAGGAGGGAGGCACAGACACCCGGAGGCGGCGGCGGGATCCCGGGCACGGCGAGCGCGGCGTCCCGGAGGCGGCAGCGGGATCCCGGGCACGGCGAGCGCGGCGTCCCGGAGGCGCGGGCCCTCGCCCGGGGGGGACGGCGCCGCCCCGCCCCCCTGGACCGCGGCGGGTACTGCTTCCGAGGTCACCGTCGGAGGCCCGTCGCCAGCGAGCGGACCCGGCTGCAGAAGCGGAGCAGCCAACCAGCGCCCGCAGCTGGCGCCGATGCCTCCCTTCCGCCCTCGCCCCGGGCTCGGCTACAGTTTCCCGACGTCGCTGCTCCGCTCAGCGTTTAACGGCGCCCGCGGCTCACCGCCGAGCGCAGAGGTGGCGGGACTCCGCCCCGTCCCCCCGGGGGCGTCCTGGCTGCTCTCGGGCGCGCGCAGCCTGAGACAGAGATGTCGCGGCGCCAGTAATGTCGGGGCCAGGCTTCCTCAGGCGCGGGGAGGATGGGGGCCCCGCGGGTTTTCCGCGCGCCCGCCCGCGGGCCTGGGAGGGAGCCGCGGAGAGGTCGGGCCCGGGGCAGCCCCGCGGCCGTACTTGGCGCAGTGCCGGGGAGGGCGCACAGCCGCCGCTGCGCGGGAACGAGTCCATTTAGGTGACCCCTGGGGTTGGAATGGTTTTCTTTTGTGTGCGGGGGAGGCCTCCGAAGCCCCATTGCTTTAGACGCGTGCGCTAAGTTTGGAAAGTTGAAAAATGCTCAATAGTTTCCGATCCCAAATTGGCTTTGGGAGAAGGGTCTCCGGCCACAAATTTGAATCGCTCTCCCCCGCTCTCAGCCAAATTGTCGGCTCGCCTAGGAAGAGGGGCGTGGCGGGGCGGGGCTGGCGGGAAATGCAAAATTTGAGCGCGGTGCAGGGGCCGGGGCTCATTTTGCGCGCTCTTCTTCCCCCTGCGCCCACCTTGGCCCGCGTTCTGCTCCGCTCGGCCATGCCCTGCTCCGAAGAGTTTGCCGTCTCCCCCAGCAAGCGGCCCCGGCCGGCGGAGGAGGGCGGCCTGCGGCTCCGCTTCGTGCGGCTCTCGGAGCACGCCACCCCCCCCACCAAGGGGTCGGCGCTGGCCGCGGGCTACGACCTGTACAGGTGAGTCTCGGCGACGCCGCGCCCCCGAGGAGCGCCCGGCTGGGAGCCCGCGGGCCGCCTTCTGCCCCCGCCATCCCTGCCCCACGCGGAGACGGCCAGTTCCCGAATTTCAGAGCTTTCTGTCACGTTAGCAAGGGCATTCAAGCCCTCTGCTGCTATAGGTTTAAATTTTAAAGTAAAAGATTACAGAGGCAAACGTTTTTTGCATATATATATGGTTTCCGACTTTTTGATGTTGAAAATTTTAGCTTTCCTCTTCAGCATGAATTCAACAGGGATTTGGGAAAGAGTGTAGAATAGTAAGTAAATATTCACAAATGCCCTCTGAGGCGTTGTTTTGCAGCATTTATTGCACCCTCCCCAAGCAGAGATGTCTAAGGCCCATCTTGGCCTTCAAGGCCTGAGCGTGACGCTGTGCCCAATAGAAAGAAAAGCCAGGGTGGAGCCTAGGTGCTTAGTATGAAAATACCTAAGCAGGGTTCATGAAAGCTGCTTTTGTTTAAAGAGTTAATATTTAAGTTTGGCCCAAGACTGGAAATTTCATAAAGGGGTTGAATATGAATCAGGGATGTTAGTAATACTACCACGTTTTCATTTGTATTCTTTTTTACCTATGCTAAAAACTTTTCTATAATATTTTTTAAATCCTCACAACATTGTGAACAGGTGAGTGGAACGTTTTACAGGTGAGTAGATTTGTAAGGTGCTGAATTGATAGCCCAAAGGCTTGAACGTAATAGAATTTTTGTCCCTGAATTTATTGCCCGCCCCCCGCCCTCCCCCACACTGCTTAGGACCATTAAGGTAAGTGAAAAGTGATATTGGAAGTAGGGGTGTCCGAGCCTTAGGATATATTTTAAAGCATTCCAGGTAATTCTAATGTGAGAACTACTGGTTTAAGTCGTAAGTAAGTACAGGAGAAAGGAGTGTGTGGTGATAGGAAGGGAGAAAAGAAAAGTGAGGTATAGACTGTTGTAGCTGAAAGGGATATAGTTTAATCCCTTAATTTTCATGAATAAAAATAGTTTGACAACATGTAGTTTAACTATACCATGTCTGAGCACTGTTCTGAGTCTAAGGAGAGACTTTGACTTAAGGTACTTTGAGCATCCTCATATACTGAAATAGACATGGAAATAACATCTCTTTAATAAATTAGTGGTTAACTATTTGAAGGGTGCAGATTCGTTGAAGGAAGTAAAAATACACTAATGCTTTACCAGTCTTAATGAAACTCATATACTGAAGTAGACATGGAAATAACATCTCTTTAATAAATCAGTGGTTAACTATTTGAAGGGTGCAGATTCGTTGAAGGAAGTAAAAATACACTAATGCTTTACCAGTCTTAATGAAAGTCTTCAAAGTAACTTCCAGTTCTGCTTATCTTTAAATTTCTATCAAGCAGGTGGCTACAGTAATAACAGTAGCAGCATCTGCTGGGTGGACCTTAGAGATCAGTTCCTCAGCAGTGTGCACCTCCAGGGCTGGTCACAGTGATCAGCTCTAGCCAGTGAAGATCCTGGCCACAGTTGGGCATGCTTGCGAAACCACCAAGCCCAGCAGAGCAGATGCAACCGAGCTCTGCCCCCTATGTGATCCACCCATTTCCCCCTTTCCTTCTGCATGGTTTTCATAATCCCTTAGAGGATTGTTGTGAGAATAACATGAGTTATGAAAAACAGAACTGTGCCTGGGCGATAGTAAGGGCTTAGTAAATGTTAACTGTTATTTACAGTCCTCTCTCGGTTCTCTGTCTTCCTCTTCATACCATGTTAGTGAAGCATACACCTTCTAAAAGTCCTGTCTTTTCTGCCTCTCCTGTTAAATAATTACCTGAATTCCCCAACCAAATTTTGTTTAGGGGAGAATATATTTATATATTGTCACCTCTTAAACCATAAAAATTCACAGAGAATTACTATATCTAAATACCAGTTATTTTCTTCTAATTCCTTCCTAGTGCCTATGATTACACAGTACCACCTATGGAGAAAACCCTTGTGAAAACTGACATTCAGATAGCCCTTCCTTCTGGGTGCTATGGAAGAGTGGGTAAGTGATTTAAGATTTGTCATGCTCTTTGTGATACGTCCCTTCATCTTCGTTTTATCTGGGGTATAAATGAGGGAAGGAGTATTTCTTGGCCTGTGTCCTAAAATAAGGAAGTGCCCCCTGTGATGGCAAATGCAGCCATTTGAAAATTTCATTTACTGTTATACTTTGGAGATATTGCGGTTTCCATTTCAAACCACTACAATGAAGCAAATATCACAATAAAGCAAGTCACATGATTTCTTTTGGCTTTCCAGGTCATATAAAAGTTAATGTTTACAATATATTGTAGTCTGTTAAGTGTGCAACAGCTTTATGTCTAAAAAAATATACATACCTTAATTTAAAAATACTTTTTTGCTTTAAAAAAATGCTAACCATCATCTAAGCCTTCAGCAACTTGTAATCTTTTTGCTGGTCGAGGGTCTTTAATTGTAAAAAACATAGTATCTTCAAAGCACAATAAATGAGGCGCAATAAAACAAGGTGTGCCTCTATCTCTGCTATTTTTCCGATTCCTTACTTGCGCTTTTAGAGGCTCACATTGGCCCAAGAGGTTCTCACTGTGAGAACAACTAAAAATATAGGTGATTTTTAACTGGCACTTTTTCCAGTGTTAGCACCAACTCCCCCATCAGAAATCAGATTGCATATGAAGTCAAGATTTTTGTGGAGATGGTGATGAGGATGGCTAATATTTTTATGTAAGAAAATAGAGACAAGCTTAGGATAATGGCCCATGGCATTTTACATGAGAGAGAAACTTCTAACTCCTGTTGGTGGCACAGTATATCAGGCCACTTAGCCTTTTCGCCTTTGGGGTTTCCCCCTCGGGGTGTGTTAGGGTGAGGGATATTCTTTAGTGAGGGAAACACCTCACAGAGGGAGGAGCTAGGACTAAATGGAGTGCAAGCTCACAGGTTTGACTTTCCTGGAGTGATTCAGTTGTCACTGGAGAGTTTAAAACTTCTTTTCAGGAGCATAATTACTTTCTGGTGACCCACCCTCTCCTCTCCAGGGTTGGGGTGGGAGGTGATAGCAAGATTACCGCTATCTTATTAGCCATGAGAACTGCTAATACTTCAGCCTTTAAAGGAAAATTATGAGCTCTCTTTATCTCTTTTTTGGCAGCTTTGACCACATTTTTAGTGTATTTGGTGGAGGTTGATGGGTGGGGGATCAGGAGATTAAGTGAAATAAAAATAAAGGCCAGAGGGGGCAGCATTTATTGACAAAGCTTCCTGATTTAAATGATTCTGGAATAAAATACTGGAAGTTAGGATAATTAATGGTAGGCTTGATGGTCAAGGTAGCAAGTAATAAGGTATAAAATTAGCTTTTTATTTTTCATTTTAAGAATAAAAGGCATAGGAATAAAAAGCATAGCAACTTGAGTTTTCTAAGGTTTAGTTTTTGGCATTTTGCTTAACTGATAATAAGCCTTTTACTCTGGTTTATTTATTACATATAGACATGACTTTTGGCATCTGTGTCATGAATCGGAGTCCCAAGTTCCAGGCTAAGCTCTGCTACTCTTTGGTTAGGCTTATGCCCCCCCCCCCCCTTCCCATCTACATTGCAACATGCTCAGAACTCCCATCTTAAAGCAAAAGTCCTTTTCCTCAGTTCCATGTTCTTGCCAGCTACAGTCCTCCCCTTGTGGCCAGGCTTCTTCATAGAGTTGTCTGGGGTTGTCCCCACTTGCTCACCTCAGTTCATTCCAGCAGTCCATGGCTACGACACCCTAGTCCTCAATAGACTGAACTTGTGTGGGACTGGCTTAAGTTGGCTTCGAATTAAACCTCGTCAGTCTTGTCTAAACTATTATTTTCTGCTTTTGTCATACAGTATAAGTATGTTCTTTAATTCAGAACCACCTGCTAAAGTTAAGGTGAAGATATCAGTGATGGGAAATAAGAGTAATAACATGCTTAAATTGTGTCAGTTATATCTGGTAATTGCCCTTCCCTTTAAAATAACCAATTTCTCCTCTTTGTTTTTTAGCTCCACGTTCCGGCTTGGCTGCAAAACACTTCATAGATGTAGGAGGTATTATATTTACATTTTTATTCTGAAAATATTTCCAAGTATTTACTTTGCATTTGCTTAAGAGGAAGTAATCAAATATAAAATTGTACTTTTATCTTCAACAAAAGGAAATGGTTTCATTGTGTCTTTTAGAAATTTCTATCTGATTAAGACAATTATGATATAGTTTCAAATGCTGTTTGAGTGTGTTTAATTTTTAAATGACTATTATTTGAAATGCATGTTATTTTACTACTATGCTAACTAGACACTATCTGACAGGTGGGATTTCGGCCTTGGTTTTACTGATAATCTGCATTTAATCCAAAAATGACTCCATGCATAGAAGAAAGTTTGTTATTATAAGAGAAGGAAAAGCTTTTATGTCATTTAAGCAAAGGGTTCTAGAAAATGCAGGTTTGTCTTGTAAGATTTTTCTTATCTCCTTAAGAGAGGTATCCATGTTTGGCAAAAGAAAGAGAGAGTCTTTCCCTAAAGTGAGGAGAGAAGACCCTGTGCTTTCCTGTCTCAGTTCCTTGCTGAGCAAGTCCTCCGTGGCTCCTACTCCCTTATAACAAAGCCTTACTTGTGCCTCCTAAAGCCTGCAACTTCCTCCTCAGGCCCCTTTCATGAGGGAGCCCTAGGCTCCTCTGCTAGCCACCCTTGCAAGATCTCTAACTGCTCCTTCCTGTATGGAAATTCTCACCTTCCTGATATGCCTCCCTTTTGCTTGGATCTCCTCATTATTGGGGTACATACCCCACTGACAGGGTTCTCATGTCCTGACCCTTCTTTAGCCCCATTAGCAGTAGTGAGTGCTCCACTAAGAAGATGCCTTGGCCCTTGGATAAGTAGATATGCTAGATTCTGCCTCCCACCATTTTTACATAGCTGCTTTTTTTTTTTTTAAATATCTCTTTATTGATTTCATAGAGAGGAAAGGAGAGGGATAGAGAGATAGAAACATCAATGATGAGAGAGTCATTGATCGGCTGCCCCCTGCATGCCCCCGACTGGGGATCGAGCCCGCAACCCGCGCATGTGTCCTCATTGGGAATCGAACCCTGATCGCCTAGATCCTGGGTCGATGCTCAACCGCTGAGCCACGCCCGGCCAGGCCATAGCTGCTTTTGACAGATGAGAAAACTGACTCAAAGAAGAGCCCAAGTTGGCACATTAAAAACTGGAATCTTGCCCAGCCAGCATGGCTCAGCGGTTGAGCATTGACCTATGATCCAGGAGATCTGCTGTTTGATTCCAGTTTGGGGCACATGCCTGGGTTGCGGGCTTGATCCCCAGTGTGGGACGTGCAGGAGGCAACCGATCAATGACTCTCTCATCACAGATGTTTTTCTATCTCTCCTCCCCTCTCCCCCCCTCCATTCCTCTCTCTGGAATCAGTAAAGACATATTTAAAAAACAAAACAAAAAACCCTGAAATCTCAATCCATGTGATTCCAATCCCCTTGTTCTTTTCACCACAATTAAATGCTGTGGATCACCCTGCCCCATCTACCACCAGCCATACTCTGTCCTGAGTTAGCTCTTTGTCACATGCACTGCATGAGCAAGCATGGGATGAGGCCTATCCTTGGGCTATCTCCTGCCCGCCCCTCAATCTCCCCAAAGTATCACTAGGTGGTGCTATGGGGCAAGACAGGAGCTCAGTTTGACACAACAGGGATGGACTGCCCACTCAGGTTGAGGATTGCCTGGGCTCAGTTATGTATACTTTTAAAAAATACTTTTACAAGGTCAAATATGGTAACCTAGGAGTGTAACTTAGGGATGTAAAAAATTGTATATATTTAAAAAGAAATTTCAAAGGGTTAGGAAAGGAACATGGGCTTTGGAGTAACACTAATGAAAATTAGTGTGCCCACCTGTGAAGGGATGGAGGCTTAAATGATAATGTATGTAAAGCATCCGATACTATTTGGTACATATTACATCCTGGAAGTTATATTTCCTGTGCCCTAGGGACTTCACAGATTTTTTTTCTTTTAATGTGGAAACTGTGTTACTAATTTTTGCTCTATTGAAAACAACCCTCTAAAAAAAACCCATGTAAAGGAAATGGAAAGTTAGTTTGCCTGGTGGTTGGTTTGGTATTATTTATAAGATCACATTGTGGTGTGTTTTGGGATGCTGAGTATCTTAAAAATGTCTTTTAGGCACAAGTTTATCATAGTTGGCCACAGCTTTTATTTCAGAGGGGGGATGTTGTTAGGAATCCCAGCTGTAAGTGAGGGTCAAAGGGAACAGTTGAGTATACAGGATTCTGTTCAGAATTCACATCTGGTAGGTGTGGATAGTTTTCACAAAAGGTTTCCAACAGATGACATGCCAAAGTCTTGACACAGTAAAACGTTGCCTGAAGTCAGTTAATCACTCTGCCAGTTCCAATGCATGCTTTTTCCAGTGATAACTTCAAAATACTTGCTGCTTTCTCATGAAGAGAAATATCCCTGATGTGACTTATGTCCCTTACGTGGGTTTTTCTTGAAGGTCAAATTGCCTTTGAGCAATAAATGAACTTGGAACTATTGGATATTTTTTTATACTTTTGGTATTCATGCTAAGAAAAATTTAATTGAGAGCCTTTTTCCCCTGCCATACATTTTAATCGACTTCGAACAACTTCATTTCTTTCAGTTAGTTGAAGGCTTTTCCATGCCTGTGTGCCGAGCATAGAATCTTGGTAGGTCACCTGGCATTGCGGAATTCAAAGCACCCGCCATTTGAGTTTGATAGAACCACTTGACAGATAGATAGCAAAGGCCTTTGCACAAAGGGAGTGTTTTTGTGCTGTAGAAGATAGCATAAACTAAAAACAATAAATATTTACAAGTCATATGCAAAAGGGTTAACTACCCAAAAGGATAAGAAGACAATACCGTAGAATATAGAGGACACGCAAGTGTGCAGGTGTCATCTGAGGCCAGTCCGTCTTCGTTAGTCACCCGGGACACGGAGCACCGCCAGGGGCCCCTTTCCTCACGCGTCACACTGGCTGGACTTCAGAAGGTTGCTACCGTCTGGTCCTGCAAGGAGCTTGGAAACGGGCCTCCTTAGATATCCTTGGAGGAAGTTTGAAGTGCCACACCTTCTTTGCAAACTGTCCGTAACATTTAAAATGCACATACCCTTTGACCCGGGAAGGCGCTCTTTGGAAACCTGGGTGAGGCCAGAAAGCACCAGCGCGCAAGGACGCGCGGGCAGGGCTCTGCGGACAGGGCTCTGCGCGCCGGCGGAACTGCCAAGGCCGCCTGCACGTGCTGCAAGCTGGGCTGCTGTATTTCTGCGTCTTGGATTTATTTATTTTTTATTTTTTTTATTTTTAAATATATCTTTATTGATTTCAGAGAGAGGAAAGGAGAGGGAGAGAGAGAGATAGAAACATCAATGATGAGAGAGCCATTGATCAAGCCCGCAACCCGGGCATGTGCCCTGAGCGGGAACCGAACCCCGATCGCCTGGATCCCAGGTTGACGCTCAACCGCTGAGCCACGCCCGGCCGGGCTGCGTCTTGGATTTAAAAAGTGATGAAGATTTATATATATTAATCTCAAAGGATGTCTACGATACGCGAAATGGAAAAAAAGAAAGCAGTATGTAAAATACTATATTACTGTAGCATCGGCTACCGAGAGGTGGGGAGCATTAGCTTTCACGTTACATGCATCTGTACTCTTTGGGTGCTGTAAACGTGTTCTAGTGAAATAGGAGCAGAAGAATCCGGGAGTCGGGCCGCACTGTCTGTATCTAACACATTCTAGGTAGGTGAGGCCTAGTCTGTGCTCCAAGCCGCGCAGCACAGGATCCCATGGCTTTCTGTGGTCATCTGTTCTGGCATGGATAACATGCCCTCCTGAGGGTGTTATATCAGTTATTTCAATAAATATTAAGGACGAATTTAACGGTTAACTGGCAATTGGGAAAGAAACCGGGCTTCAGTATTCTTTGACTTGGTCATTGCTGTACAAGTAGAAAGGAAGACTTTTAAGAAGTACTTAAAATTCAGTTTCACTGATTTTTAGTAATTCAGTCATAAGGCACAGGGGTTCATTTAAACTTCTGCTAAGATCCATTGTTTTCCTATAGGAGAAAATTGAAAGGAAATGCTTACCTTTATTCTAAAAATTTTTTTAGTTGACCTTTAAGTAATGAGTCCTGTCAACCAGCATTGATACCCATGGAGCTAAGTTCCTGATTACTTTATTTCCTTTTTTTTCTTTGATAAGAGGGTTTTTTTGTTTTGTTTTTTGTTTTTTAGGAGGTAGGTGTTAATAGGAAGACATTACATGGAGCTACTTTGAATTAGGTTCACATGAATTCTATCCAGCATGGACTGCTCGTTGGTAGGGGATTTCTTTTAGGGTAATGAAAATGTTCTAAAATTGATTGTGGTGGTGGTTGTAAACTCTGAATACACTAAAAATCATTGAATTGTGAATTAAGTCTCAATATTTAAAAAAGGAAATGAGAAGGCCTGGTACAACCTATATTATCTATGCTTGTGTTTATGGAAACATTTTAAATTAGTGGTGCAAAGATAAAGGCTAACAAGTCTGGTAAATGTACTTCTCTGGGCCAAAGCTGGGCCCTGCCTTACGTTTCTCTCTTGCCCTTATGTTTGTAACCTCAAGCAGGTACTAATTACACAGGATTGGTGTGCTCATTGTTAACCTTATATGCTAATGTGTTCTGAGAGATCATTTTCTAAGGAAAGATGATGAACTGAAGGGTTCGGCTCCGTTTTTGTTATAAAAATGAAATGTTCTGATATTTGCTAGACTGCTGCTTAACAGTGTCGGCGTTGACTGGTTCCACTGCAAATCTTCAGGCTTTTTGACATTTTTATTTACAACTCTATTGTATTTCATTGTGGGTATTAGTGAGAAGCTGCTACCAGGAAAAGCCTTTAAAGCCCAAATCATAATTGTCTCCTAGTCTTTTTTGGCAGGTGTGCAGCAGATAGACAGCAGGTTTGGAGAGAGTGATTCAGGACTACCTGTCTGAGATGCTGAGTGTCGCTTCCAGGTTAGAGTAGGAAACCGTCACCATTTGGAAGGGTAGCTGGTGGAAAATAAGGACTGCCTTTTTCTAAATTCTTATTTGCATATTGCTAATATTTCTTAGTCTTCAAGCTTTACATAGTACCAGAGCAAAGTTCACTTACTCAGCTGTATAAAAATCTCAGAGCCACGTAAGAGTGATTTTGAGGTGATTATACACTCATAGTGTTTTGGTAGCATAAAACAAGCTAACATTATTTTTCTTTTCTCCAGCTGGTGTCATAGATGAAGATTATAGAGGAAATATTGGTGTTGTGCTGTTTAATTTTGGCAAAGAAAAGTTTGAAGGTACGTTAAATACACAGTCACATAGATACAGGGAATTTCCTGAGTCACGTGGCTAAATAACACCCTAATTCTCATTGTACAGTGCAGGATATAGAGAATGTGTTAATAAAAGATCAGTACCAAACTGTTTTGTTTTTTTTCTCTTTGAAGTAAAAAAAGGGGACCGAATTGCACAGCTCATTTGTGAACGGATTTTTTATCCAGAAATAGAGGAAGTTCAAGTAAGTATCATAAAAACTGAATAGGGAATGGTGTAACGTCTTCAGTGAAGGAAAATTAAAATTGTGAGGATTTAATATGCTATTTGTAACTAAATAGCATATGTTACTAGTCCCATTTTTAAGCAAAATTAAAATCTTAGTTTTAGAATTTCTTGAAATGACTTTCATAGCTATCATAAAGCATTACATTGGATAATAAATCATTTATACTGTGAAATTCTATTTGCTTAGCTTTTTTGAAAATTATTGAATATTTAAGTTTATGGAGCTTTTTAAAAATTTAGTTTTTTGTAATCTTTTTTAAAAAGATGGTATAGCAAGAATGAAAGACTTAGTAATGAGCTGGGGATAACTGAGAACATCTGAAATTCACTCTCACTGCCTTTTATCTTTCCAGGTTTTGGATGACACTGAAAGGGGCTCAGGAGGTTTTGGTTCCACTGGAAAAAATTAAAATTTATGCCAAGAACAGAAAATGAGAAAACATTTTTTTACTGAAAAATAGAGTTTTTGTTTAGTGTTTTGCATTTCTGTGAACTTTCCAGCTTTAGCTTCTTAAATATTTGGTTGTCTTATGATATTTGGTGCTCTGTGGAGGTCATGGAGAACTTTACTTTTTTGTGTTTTTTTGCATTTGATGGTTGTATAAGTCTTCATGGTAGCTTAGTACAGTGAGCTTTTTTCAGTCAAATGTACATCAGTCACAAGTCCCCCTAGAACTGTATTACTTAAACTTAATTCACTAAATGCTGCTCCTTCAACTTATTTTTCAGCTTGCTCTATAAATCACAAGCAAAGCCTTTTAGTCAATAAATTTGAATTCTTTCACTCATACAAATTAGTGTATAAACTGGACTAAAAGATAATAAAAAGTTAAAGTTGTTCCTTGTTCTTGTTTCTGGTCTAAAAATTATATATATAGAGAGAGAGTCTATAAACTTTTTTTTTAATCTTAAGGTTTCTTTGTGAGGGGGGAAGAAAAGAATCTTCAGTTTGTTTTTGTTTGTTTAATTTCCTTTTGTTAGACTACAGGTTGACGGAGTAGAATATGTTTGTGAAAGGAAATATAACTTGAGATTTCCAATTGGTTTGTTCCTCTGAATTTTGCTCCATCAAGGAAATTGTACGAGTTGTCGTTAGTATGTGGGGTTTTCCTCGCTGCAGTAGCAATGATAGGCTGTGTCCGAGAAAATACGCAGTTTAATCAGGGTTAGATATAATGCTGCATGCTTCATCCACTGGGTACTTTTGTTTAAATATGTTTAAGCAGCGTTTTACTGCAGATAGGGGGCTGTTTCTGTGGATTAGTTTGATTAACATCTGCAGCCTCCTAGGTGTGCTTCCCTGTGCTGTATTTCCGAGACCCCTTTGCACCAGGGCTCGGTCAGGTACACTAGTGTGGGACTCACAGCTCATTGTGCTCGTGCATGTGGGTCCCGCAGCAGGGTGTGCTGGAGCTGGCAGCTCTCTTGGCCGCCCAGGTCCTAGACACACAGACTAGTTTGTTTCTTCTGCCCTCTCAGTGATTCTCTAAGCCATTTAATACCCTGTAATGTAGTGGTTTCCATCTCTGGGCCACGGTTCGTTAGTGAGTCATGAAATGAACACTGTGGGTCATAACTAGCATTTTAAAAAATGGAATAGAAACAGCAGAGGACAACACTTGTCAGGTGGGTAAATACTGAGCAGATTGTTTGAAATACATATGTGTGTGTGTGTGTGTGTGTGTGTGTGTGTGTGTGTGTGTGTGTGTGTGTATACACATTGGGTCACGCTGTAAATTATTTTTGCTAAACTAGCCAGAGTAGATTCTGTTCACTGAACCCTGACCATACATAGTAACAGTTGAGTAAGAACAAATAGTATGATCAAGAAGTGGTCTTAACTTACACTGTTATTGTTAGTTACCACTTACTGAAGTCCCCCCTATATTTAGCACTTACAAACTTTCCCTTAGCATACCTGTGGGAGAATAGATAAAACACTCTTTTTATAGATGACAAAAATAGGCTCCAAGGGCCCTGGTTGGTGTGACTCGGAGCGTCATCTCATGCACCAAAAGGCGGTGGGTTTAATTCCCAGTCAGGGCACATACCTAGATTCTAGGTTCCATTCCTGGTCAGGACACATAGGAGAGGCAGTTGATTGATGTGTCTCTCACATTACTGCCTCTCCCTCTCTCCAAAATCAGTTTTAAAAAAATAGTCACAGAGGTATTTAGTAACTTGTTTAACATGTCAGCTAATGACCACTATTAATATTTGCGCCCTGTGTTTCAAAGCCCATGTTCTTTGTGCTTCAGCGTTTCAAGTGGTAGAATATAGAACAGAAGAGATGGTTAATGAAAGTCCTTATCTGGTTCATACCTGGAATATTTTTCCATCTGGACACCATACTGAAAGGAAGAAGCTCAGATCTGCAGCTACTCAGAGAGACTTAGAACCATATCCATGGGGGATAGAGGAAAGGCCTGGCTGGCTGATTGGAGAAGTGTGTGTGCTGTGCATGGGAGGGGTGGGGGGTGGGGGAGGTTGCAGGAGAAGGTCCCTGGGATATGAAAGATGTTCTTAGCTCTTAAATACTCATAAGAGGAATTAAGCTTGTTAGATTTAAACTACAGATGTTTGTGAGAGAACAGAAAATGTTTATTGGTCTCTGTCCCCGGTTCCTGACACAGGCTCCTAAAACCCTTGTAATTTCCTAAATAATAAAAACACTAGGAATACCTCTGGTTTTCCTATTGGTCTTTGACCTCTGTTCCTGACAAAGAGCTCCTGAAACCCTTGTGGTTTCGTGAGTGATAGATGTGTCTGTGGTTCTCATGATGTGGCTGGGTGGGCTCCTTGATGGCTCCTGGATGAGGGCTAGTCACCAGAAAGACCATGAATAGAAGCCTAGGATTTTCAGCCCCCCTCCTTCCCCTCCCCTATTCCCTTGAGAAGGGAGAAGGCCTGAAAATGGAGCTAATGATCAGTGATGCCTCTGTGATGGAGCTTCCATAAGATCCCCAAACTTTGAGGTTCAAAGAACTTGGAAGTTGGTGAACATATATATAGAGGTGCTGGGAGAGTGGTGTGCCCAGATGGCATGGGAGCTCTGTTCCCCTTCCCACATTCCTTGCCCCATGTTTCTCTTCCATCTGCACTTTCACCTGTGTCCTTTATCATGTCTGTTAGTAAACTGAACATAAGTGTTTCCCCACTTGTGTGAGCTGCTCTAGGAAATTAAACCCAAGGAGGGTGGGTCTTTGGAGCCTCGAATCTAGGCAGTTGGTCAGAAGCACAGGCAATACGACCTGGGCCTGCGACTGGCTTCTGAAGTGTGTGTGGGGGGGGGGGGGGAGTGGAGAGGGTGGCATTCTTCCAAGACTGAGCCCTTACCCTGTGGGATCTGACACTATCTTCAGGCAGACAGTATCAGAATTAAATTATAGGACACCCACCTGTTGTGACAGAATTGCTTGGTATAGGAGAAAGCCTCCACACATCTGGTGATCAGAAGTGAAATGTATGTGAGTAGTAAAGGCCACTCACAGGAAGAAAAGACAGCAGAGAACTGGATTTTAACAGGCTAGTATCTTCCCAGGCAGAAACCAGGCAATTTTGCTCATCCTTGACATTTGTCTCACTAATGATACCCACTGTTTGCTCCTATCCTTGGTTCTGTACACATCAGAAAGAAACCATCAGGGTGACTCCTATAGACTAACCTGCTCCATCAGTTCCCTTACTTCAGTGGCTACCTGCAGTGGGAGCCACAAACTGGCACCTCCCCAGTTGGCCTAGGTGGATGGGGACCCCAGCCCAGAGCACTTTCTCTTCACAGTTCTTCCTGCCACATGATCATCTTCATCCCACCTGGCAGGAGATATCAAATGATTATTTCCTCAAATTCATCTTCCATCTCATCGATGGAAGAATGGTGAGAGGCTGGAGGGCTAAGATGCACAGGCACTGGGAGTTTTATGGAGTATTTCAGAGTTGGAATTAAGGGGCCTCAGGAATACGTAATTACATGAGTATTGAGTCCAGGTTGTCACAGGACAATCTCAGCAGGGCTTCTACCCCAATCCTCTTGCTCTGACTTCCCAAGTCACCCCAGGTCCTGCCTCATTTGCCCTCCTCTTCCCTGGCATCTTTAACTCCAGCAGTGGCCCATGTTAGGACAGTACTGATCGTTTGCATTTACCTCCCCCCCCCAGCTTCCTTTCCCTCCTGCTCACCACTACTGCATACCCACAAGGTAATGGCGACAGACTGTCAAGAACTGCGACACAGAGAAGGAGAGGAATCATGTGGGCCCAAGTTTAGTAACGGTGGTAGTGTTTATAGATTGAGAGAGCATCCCTGTTTACAGAGAAAGCTTGACACACCCACCCTAAGAGGCACATAATCATTTAGTAAAGACAATGTGATTGACCTTCAATCAGGCATTTAAAGCCATTTTCACATATGCTCGCCAGTGTAAAATATACTATTTTATGTAACTGACCTGATCCTTTCAGCTGAGAAATCCCCTCTAGTATTGTAGCATCATCCTAAGAAGACAGGTGAGGTGGGAAGGAATTACTTCTCAAAAGTGAAAATGAAATACCTTTTGCAGAAAGACATCTCCATTTGGAGATGGATTAGGTACACAGTGTTTTGACATTGCTCTTTTTCTTACTGAAAAGAAAATGAGAAAAAAAGAAAAATATAAAACTGAAATTTTTGTTGAGAGGATCTCAAGTATATGAAGTAAAAAATGAAGTATATTAAAAATGGTTTTCCCTTATCAGCAAGTAAACATGGTTAAGTTGGGAGAATTTTAAAAGATCCAAGTAGTCTAAAGAAAATGTCAATTTATGAAAGTGAGATTATAGAGAAAATTTAAGATTAATTTTATTAACAAGTTATTGAATTTTGTCTTGGTTTGTATCTAATTTTTAGAAATGAATAAAGAAAACTGTCTAGTTTTAAATTTTTTAAATAAAAAATTATGTCTAATTTTTAAAAATTAGGTTTTACAAATGAATAAACCCCTGGGAGACTAAATACTAAAATAATAATTATCTGCTGTTGGGGATGCTGGTAAATTTTTTTTTGCATTATTTATATTTTAACATTTTTTAACATGAAAGCTGTATTACTTGGCTTAAAATGCTTAGATTTTTATAATAAAATTTTTTGTTTAATTTTGATCACATTTCCTATTTTAGTGAATATTTTAATATTGAAAATATGTGGGGAAATTATATCTATAAATTACAAATTTTGAAGAAAAATACACAAGTTGGTATAATGGAAAAACACTAGCTTTGGATGTTTTAGACCCAAGTTTAGGTTTTGCTCTTTGGCTAACTAAAAGATCTGAACAATTTAAAAGCCGAACAAATTCTCAGTTTTCTTACCATAAAATAAGAGAGTGAGTGCATCAGATAATCTTCAGTGTCTTCCTGCTCTCCTGTTTTGTGAATTGGACACCAGACTTTATGGCTGTGGCAAACTACTGCCACCTGGTGGCAGTTATCTAAAATGAGGGCTGCATTTAAGGTATAAAACACCATCGTTCATTTATGCTTATATTTGCCTAGCTACATGTGCTGGGCAAGTGCCAGCATCATAATTCATTCAATTTAGTGTTTTTCTATTTTATTTTTTAGTTACAGTTGTGGACATTAAATATTATTTTATATTAGTTTCAGGTGTACAAAGTGATCCCCTGTAAGTCTAGCACCCACCTAGCACCATGCATAGTTATTACAATATTATTGACTACCCTTCAATGTAGAGTTTTTCTGGATGATGCAGGTGAAACAACTAAGACATGAGCTGTCACATGCTTGCTGTGGTGCCTTGAGGACATCATTTAACCACTTTTGAGTCTCTGACTTTCCATCTGAAAAATACAGATAATTCTATCCACCTAACATTATTAGAAAATCTAGAGATGATGGATGTAAAATATCTCACACAATCCATGGAAAAAATATTAGGTCAATAACTGTTAGTAACTATTCTCAGAAAGGTTATTCAGAAGTTTACCATCTAGTTACCACATAGAAAGTTGCCATCTATATTCTAGAAAAATATAGAAATCTGTGCGGTATGTGATACGACTTTAAAATACAAAGAAGACACATTCAGACAATGGCAAAATCAAAGTTCAAATAGACTAGAGCATAAAGGACGTGCAGGAAATTGCCAGAAACTATTCTGGAATGGTAGGTTGCAAGTCCACTCTAGAGGGCCCTAAACACCAGGGAAGCAATGGTCAGCCATGAAATACTTCGGAGCAAAAAGTAAGATCGCCAGTGCTGAGCTGTGAGAAGGTTGCTATTAATCTGAATGTGACAATGAGGCTCGATAAGCTGTTGCCAAAACAGCCAGGCAGTGAGCACAGAGGAAGGCAAAGGAAAGATGGATGGCAACGGCACCGAGAAACTGCGAAGAAGAAGCTGTAAATAATCTTTCTAAGGTGACTTAAGACATAAGATTACAAATGAACTACCTGGGACAAAGGGAGGCTAAGGTGTGCTTGACGTCATGGGAACAGCTAAACTACAGCAGCTGTAGGACTAGACTCCAGGGTTCCTGCTTGGGGGTCTAATCCCCGCTTTTCCACACAGGAAAGATACTCACCCACGTTGCACTCAGTATGAGCACTGAATCCCACACGGGGTCAGCCTCCTCACGCACTGCACAAGTGAGTCAGAAAGAAACATTTTGGGGCCTGTTTTCTAACGCGCGGGGCCCTGGGGACGGAGGATGCCAGTGCACTCGTCTGCAAGCCCACCCGCTCTGAGTGTCAGGGCGTTATTCTCCGAGGATGAGAAAATCCCAAGTGGGCCCCGTTTTGAAACCCCTGTGGGATTTATAATGGCTTAACTTTTATTTGACATGAAATATATTTTTCTGGCATCTTAGGGAAGCAGGCAATTTCGGAGGTGATGTTTTGACAAATAGTAGCATAGATCAGGACAAATGACAGGAAGCTCCCATAAAATACTTTGACTAGAGCAAAGCAAATAATGACATAATCCCCTGCAGCTGGAGGTTTGGAATGGCCACATTACCTTGCTGGGGATGACAGGAAAAGCAATATTAGAGACCAGTGCCGAATGGCTGTCCTGTGAGATGGGGACCGGAGGGTAATTCCCTAATAGGTGGAATAATACGGCTCCGAAAAAGGCTGCCGCCAACAGGCTGCTCGATCACAGAAGAGACGAAACACTTCTTCATCGTCAGGAAAAATCAATGCACGGCCCCCGAAGAGAAGCTGTTCGATGGTAGGGCAATAAAAGCTTCAAAGAGCAACTTTCGAATGTCTCCTAATTCGTTTCAGCCTAAACTCACCCCGTGCCCGTCTCACGCCGCGCGCCAGCCCTTTCCCTGGAACATGTTACCCAGTCTCCTTGGAATCATTACCGGGTCTCCTTGGAATGGAAACTGTGTCAGACTTCGGGGGTGAGTGGGAGGGAGAATGGTGCTGGCAGAAAGAGAGGAAGTGTTTTTTCAATTTAGAGCCAGAAGTAAGTGCTGACATTGTCTCGCATGTGCTTGGTGACAGTGGCACATGCCAATGGTAGCGAGTCCGCTTTTCTGAGCCCCTTGCTCAGAGGCATTTGGCAAGTGGCTGCAGAAGCCACAGCTCCCTCCCCCTCCCTACCCCCAATCTCTGTGCCCCTGTCCTCCCTCTTGGAAATGTGAAAAGGGGACGGCAGGCACAGTTTCCACCTTTACATTATCAGTGTGATCCAGAGGTGACCCTCGTAGCCTACCCCCACGTGTATTTTGAAGTGAAACTTTTTTCCTTCCGAAGCATCACTGCCTCTCTTCATAAGCACACCTTTGGGGTTGGGGAGGTGTGTGTGTGCACATTAACCTCAGCCGACTCCAGAGCTGCACTAAGCAAAGCCTGCATTGTCTAGGCCAAAGTAAACAAAGTTAAGTTAAAGGAGCAGTTGCCAGTTGATGCTAAGATAGGAGAAAGGTTAGCGTGTGGGCCGCATGCCCGTCCGCCCCTCTCTCCAGCCTCACTGAAGCGCATGGGGGCTCAAGCCCCTCCGGCTCCCAGGCACCGCTGATGAGCTGGCTGTGCTAGCTGCCCGCCGCTGGGCTACTGCGGTAGAGTTGAGTAGCCCAGAGAAAGTTGCTTGGTTTATTTTAAAAGCTGGTTTTATTTATGCATGACACAACGTCTACATTGCATGTCTTTTGTTTAGAATGCAAAATAGTCACCCATTTGCCACATTGGACTTGTGCTTTTTCCCCAAGACTAAACTCTTGGTCCTGTTATAATTCTCTGTGTCAAGCTTTGTTAGAACCAGTTGTCAGAACTTCAGTTAGAATACAAATAGGAGGAATAGATCTAACCTAAAATGCCGTCTATGCTAGTGTGTGGCTTTTGCCTAAACGGTATTTTATAAAGCTGGGGCAGAATTCCTTTTAGCATGAAAGCTGATTTCTTTATTTTTAGGGAGTCAGAAAACCATTCTGATGGGTGACCCAGGTAGTAGAGGGGTCCCAGAGCCCAAGGCTTGCTGGGGCCGCCTGAGAAGGAGGAGAGGCAGTGGACTCAGAAGTTGTGCGAGGAGGTCCCCAAATGTGGTAGGAGGCTAATGGGAGAACGGACGGAAGCCAGTGAGAAATGTGCTGCATCAGGGATCACCTGGGAGCTTATTCCTTTAAATATTTATTATGCAAATTTCAACCCATGTACAAAAGTTGAATGCATAGTATGGCCAACCCCATGTACTCACCGCTCGCTTTCGATAATTATCAACTCGCAGCTGATTTTGTTTCTTCTATATCCCCACCGACTCCCTCACCCCCAACCCTCAATGAATTAATTTTTTTTACTTTGAAATTAAATTGATTGCGGTAACATTGGTTAATGTAACACCATATAACTTTCAGGTATACAGCATTATAACTCAGAATATCTGTATACTCTCTTGCACACTCACCACCCAAAGTCTAGTTTTCTTTTGTCTTTACCCAGTCTGCCCTCCCACCCTCCTTCCCCTTTAGTAACAGCCATTCTGTTGTCTGACTCTAAGTCTTTGTTTGTTTCATTATTTCATTTGTTACTTTTTATTTTATATTCCACATACTAGGGAAATCATATGTTTTTTTGCCCTTTTACTTCTGACTTTTTTTCACTTAACACATTCATCCATCCATTTAGCACTCAGGATCCATCCATGTTGTTGCAATGGCAATATTTCACCTTTTTAAGGGCTGAGTAGTATTCCTACAATGAATTATTTTCAAACAAACCCAAGATATTGTAGCACTGCATAGATTACACTTTAATTTGTTTGCTGAGCTGGCTGTGATGTCACTTCCCTCCTATTACCCAAACTTCAATAATGTCAACTCTACACACTGCTTTAGTGTCAGTGGTATTTGGAGGGGGGCTGAAAGCAACAATGTCTACATTTCTGCTAAAGTGGGTAAAGAACAAAATGGTCCTATAAAGCTTGATGCAGAGCTGAAATTAAGGGAGAGCAGAGCTCCCATGAATTCTTGGCAAAGAGGAGATCCTAGTTTTTTCTATAGGAAGCCAGAGGAGGGCTTCGTGCAGGACCGTGTGTGTGTGTGTGTGTGTGTGTGTGTGTTTTATTATTGAAATGAAGAGTAACTCTTAAAGAATGGAAGACTTGGGGACAGCCAGACAGCTGACATCTGGGTTACATATTCCAACTTTCCTTTCCTTGAAAGAAAAAAACATACTAAATTTAAACACCATCTTTCAGTTTTTCAGTCAAAAATTCCCTTTTGTCTCTTTCACAAATGCAGTCTCTGGACATCAATGCAAAGCATTTATTCTCCACAAAGCCTTGCAGGCACATGAAATCGCTGGAAAGGAGTTATTAATCCCAACCCCAGTTAAGTTTTCAGCTGAGTTCTGTGTAGCCCTGGGTAACTCGCTGTGGTGAACCAGCAAACATTATTAAAAGTTATGGAAAGTACACCTAGATACTTACCTAATTCTTCCACAGCATCCTCAAGGGGAAAAGCAAAAACCAAAACAAACCCCAAAACAATGGAAAATAGGGACAATAGGTGTACTAAATACAGATTTGGCAATTTTTAAATATATATATCTTTATTGATTTCAGAAAGAGGAAGGGGGAGAGGGAGAGAGAGATAGAAACATCAATGATGAGAAGTCGCTGTTCAGCTGCCTCCTGCACGCCCCCGACTGGGGATCGAGCCCGCAACCCCGGCATGTGCCCTGACTGGGAATCGAACCCTGATCTCCTGGATCTTAGGTTGACGCTCAACCGCTGAGCCACACCTGGTCAGGCTAGATTTGGCAAATTAATAATTATCTTTAAATTTATAAACAGAGAAACTTGGTACTTGATATGTCATCTTCTCTTAAGAGCCACCTACATAGTTGACAGTGGCCGAATGTGTCCCATGTTGAATACACTGTGCCCTTTCTTGGCACACTTATAGCCTATGTTACAGGTGAGTTATTTCCAGAATATTTTATCTTGAGAATTATTATTCATGTGCTAATGAAAAGATAATTTTTCTTTCACAGAAGAAAACGACAACTTTCCTATCTGATAATCTGCCCTTCTATTTTAGGAAGAAGAGACTCCAACAAAATTATAAACCATATAAAGACAATCTATTGCTGAGAATATTGCTATTTAGAGGCCTTAGAAAATAATATCCAGACATCCACTAGATGTCACTTGATGTTTGCTTTTTTGTCAATGTGGTACATAAATTTCTTAAAAAAAAAGAAAAGTTTATCTGCAATTATGAGTCCATGGCTCCCAGAGGGTCCAGACTGGCAGAAAACAAGCTGCAGGAACATTTGAGTGGAAGCAGGCAGCAGTCATTACACAGGAACAATGATTATACCTTGAAGTAAAATCCGGGTGGTTGCGGGGCTTTGCACAATCCCTCCTGGCATCTGGGAGGGTGAAGAGAAGCCAGCAGCTTCGCCCCCCTGCTGTGTTTAAACAAAAAATGGAAAATCGTAATGAACAGCTACATTTTTCCTATCTTCCATTTTCTTTTTTCTTTCTTCCCATTTTTAGGAGAATGCAACTTTTAGAAGGGTTGCCCTTCGATGAAACTGTTTTGTAGCATGGTAAGGCCATTTTTTGTGTGTGTTCATATTTCTACCCGCAAAATTAAAACGGTTTTCATCCACATTATCCCAGTGAAAGGCATGTGACAGAAGTAAATGGGGAAGATGGCTAGAAATTTTGTGAGGGTTCCCTGGGGTGATCCACTTCCTGTATTTGCTAAAAATCTAATCATCAGTTCCAGTAGAGGCCGCGTATCCTGGGGTTTTGTTTTGTGTAACAGCTATTTGTTTATTTTTTTTAACTGTCATTGTATTTTGGCTTCAGGATGGTTAAATAAGTCTCAGTATTAAGTAAACTTCTCTGACCCTGCCTATTTCCTGTCTTGTCAAACCTTTCCTTGTAAGAATAACAGTGTTCTTTTATTTGGTAGTGTGCAGCGTGATGTTTTTGGCATGCTCAACATTTTTGACTTGCAAAAATTTGTGACCTCAAGTGTGAGAGAGTGAATGCTTGCTTTAGTACCTCATAGGGTCCCAATCTCAAAACCGGTCCTGTTGCCTGCATGGGAGAGTTGCGAAAGAATTATCAGCACATTTCATTACCCAAACATCACAACTAAGAAACAGGAATAGATTTTTTTACTTAGTTACTAAAATAATTAAATCATTCAATACTTGAACATTTTGCTGATACTAAACTTATATAATTCCTCAGCTTGACCTCGCTATACAAAGACATTTTATTCACTGTGTTCTGTCTAAAAAATTTATATTTTAAAAAAGATATTTTCAAACCAACGCACATTATGTGGCAACACCAATTGCTATTCCAAGTCAAAGAAGAGAAGAAATATCTTTGTTGCCTTATCTTTGCATGTCCATGTCTAAATTTTGGTCAAGTGGATTCTATAATGTAAAAACCACCAAAATCAAAAGTCTCAACCAAGGGTCCACCCTACCCTTTTTAAAGGGTGGCTATTTTTTTAAAAATATGTTTTTATTGATTTCAGAAAGAGGAAGGGAGAGGGAGAGAGAGAAACATCAATGATGAGAGTGAGTCATTGATGGGCTGCCTCCTGCAGGCCCCCTGCTGAGGATCGAGCCTCAAACCTGGGCTTGTGCCCTGACCGGGAATCGAACCGTGACCTCCTGGTTGAAAGGTCAATGCTCAATCACTGAGCCATGCCAGTGGGGCTAAAGAGTGGCTATTTGATAGCGTTTTCTCTGTCTTTTGATTTATATCTCATTTTCCTTAGTGTAGACATTATGGGAATAAAAACCATGTTGAACTTCTCTTACTTTTAAAGATTGACAACTGCTAAGTATTTATCTTGAAATGTTGAGAACTGAATGGAACATGAAGAAAGCAGATTGAGTTGATTTGAGGATGATTTTCTGAAAATCTCAGCTAACAAATGTTTTCTAAATATCTGAAGCAGATAGAAATTGATAAAAATACTACCAGGTCTGTGTTTTTTATCTTTAGTCTAGAAATATTGTTCTAATAAAGAGTCTCTGATAGGTAGTAACAAAGAAAAAATTGAGGACTGAGAAGACCCATTTATCATCCTGATCTGAAATACTTTTCCTTGGAAGTTCTGAAGCACAGACTGTAAACTCAATTTAAGGTTGTCTTAAACTTGTCATCAAACTTCTCTCTATTGTTCATTGTCACAAGATATGTCTTCTTTTCCAGAGCTGAACCAAAAGAGATTTCAATAGTATTTTCAAGATTTATTCTATTTATACCACATACATATGCTTTCCTCTACTGTAGTCCAAAACACTATTTTATTGTCTTTCGTTTATACAAATAAAAATGGAGTAATACTAGAAATTGATATATCCCCTTTTTCATTTTTTAATATAAAGCTGTAATGTGACATAATAAAAATGAAAAGTATTTTAAAAATTAAAAAACCAACGTTTTAAAGAGATATCCTTCAAATAAAGAAGATCTGAAAACCCGTGAGTTATTGGCAGTCTTAGCTCTACTGTAGTCATTGTGAGTAGGGCCTTTAATTCAGACTGCCTGGGTTCAAACCTTACTTCCACCACTTGCAAACTGTGGATTTGGGCAAGTGACTTAGCCTCTCTAGGCTTCAGTATCCTTTCTGGTAAAATGGGGGAAATTATACTGCTTATGTTACTTTACTTAGAAGAGTAAATAAATCCTATTTTTCAAAATGCCTAGCATAGGACCTAGTCCTGGTAAGTGTTCTATAGAATCTACAATCATTATCTTTATTATGAAGACAGACAATTATCTCTTTACAAACTTTGGCCATTTTTATAACATTTGCCATAGTTGCCTGAGGGTTGAGTGTTCGCAGTCAAATTTGTGTCACTAAAGCACCTGGAAGTACATCTTGAATTTGGTTTGTGATTAGTTCTACTACTTTAATACAAACACAAAAATCAATTTGCTATAAATTCTTTATGTTTGTAATAAATAGAACAAAATATTTCAAAAAAGTTTGGTACATATATACAATGGAATATTACTGGGCCATATAAAAGAATGTGATCTTACCAGTTGCAACAGCATGGGTAGAAAGTTGAGTGAAATAAGTCAGTCAGAGGAAGACAAATACCATGTGATTTCACTTCTATGTAGAATCTAAAGGACAAAATAAATGAACAAACAAAATATGAACAGATTTATAAACACAGAGAATGGACTGGTGGTTGTCAGAGTGAAGGGGGGTTGGGGGAATGGGTGAAAGAGATGAAGGTATTAAGTACAAATTGGTAGTTACAGAATAGTCACAGGAATATAAAAGTACAGAATATAGTCAATAATATCATAATAACTATGTACGGTGGCAGGTGGGTACTGGAAATATCAGAGGGAACACTTTGTAAAGTATATGGTTGTCTAACCACTATGCTGTACACCTGAAGCTAATGTAAATTACAGTGAATGTAAACTGTAACTGAAAAACAGAAAAAAAGTTGCTTTAGAACATCTATTAATCTAGAGAACATTGTGCAAAACAACTGTTAAATATTTGCGCATTGCCCAGCTGAGCGTGGCTCAGCGGTTGAGCATCGACCTAGGATCCAGGAGATTGCAATTCGATTCCCGGTCAGGGCACATGCCTGGGTTGCGGGCTCGATCCCCAGTCGGGGGCGTGCAAGAGGCAGCCCATCAATGACTCTCTCATCACTGATGTTTCTATATCTCTCTCTCCCTCTCCCTTCCTCTCTCTGAAATCAATAAAGATATATTTTTTTAAAGTTGCGCATTTAAGAGAGAATGCAGTAAGATAGTGGGCAAAATAAAATATATTTCCCTGCCATTCGTTCTCTCCTTTTAAAAAATTAGTCTAAAATATCCCCCGTATTTGTAAAGCATTGACTTGTGATAAACACAAAAATACAGAACAGTTTTACCACCATATTTAAGATTGTTTAGCAATCTTAATGCCAATGGGTTAAGAGGTCATATGATTAGATAAATAACCTGATTACGAGTAGAGCAAATTAAGTACTATGGTTTTAGTGTGGTAGCGGTTCAGTCTAAACAAGAGAGCTCATCAAATATTCAGCTGCAGTATTTACAACAAACATATTGACCTAAGTAATACAAATGGAATACAAATGACGAAATTCAAACATCTTAAAATGATCACTCAGTCTCTCTTGAACCCAGATGCACACCAAAATTTTTTTTTTTTTTTACATTTGTTGAAATTATGGATCCTTCTGTGTTTTCCTTCCACTGTGTGACATTTTCCACCGCCATTTGATTTGAGTTTGCAAGGCCAGCATTATAGACGTGATTTATTTCCTCCTGGGACTGGGTTGCAATTCTGATGGACCTCCAGTAGATGCAATGTTGCCCCTTGAAATCACATCGTGTCCACACAGGCAGGCGGCCTCAGGAGTGATAAAAGGAGTCACAGGTTGTGTAATTTTCCCCTCAGTTCCACAATTTTATACTTTAAGTCCCTTATACTTATAGCTAAGTGTGACATTTATCAGACTCCCTACCGTCTCAAAGTAGAGATGAACTTAGGCAGCCCTTTCAATCTTCCACAGTTACATTCTCTTCATACTTATTCCTCAGACATATGTACGTAAGTAATATCTGTTTTGATCCTTATGACCACTGTGGGAGACGGACATTATTATCTCTTTTTTAATATAAATGATTTCACCTAGGAGTCTTGGGAAAATCCTGCATCTTTTAACCTTTTGTACAAATTCTTTTGATTGTACCATCACTATGCTTATATTACAGCTTGATATGCTATGGTTTTCCCCCAGGCTTGAGTTGATTTAGGGACTTTCTTAGGGTTTGAGTATTATTCTGAGATCATTAAATCTAAAAAAAACAACAACAACACCCTAAAGCCTTTGTTTCACTAACGCATCACATTATCCTAGTCTTTATTCTTGTAGGAGAGATGTGCTATTTCCTACACAGAGCTTATCATGGAAAAGCCCTATTTGCCCTTCCAAATATCCTGTTATTTTTTGCTTTCTCTCTTCAAGTTTCAACAGGAATTTTAAAAATAAGAATTTTGAGATAGCAATAGCATGACAATCTTAACATGGTGCCTTTGCAACTGCCAACACCTTCTGGGCTCCTTCCCTTTTTAAGTACCCTTGGGGACATTCATAGTTGTTTCTCCATCTGTCTCCCCTCCTTGTCTTCCAACAACTCTTACTTCCCACGTAAGCATCAGTTCGGTTCCAGGAAGGCTGAGTCCACTGGGTGTCCTAGTGCATTTTATCTCCCGGCCAGTGATTGGTTCAGTAGTCGGCCTGTGATCTAAGCCTGTCCAATGCAAAAGATTAGAGACTTTTGCTGGGGTTACCCATCAAGGATGCCAACTCTTTCCTAATGGACTTGAACAGGAAAGATTAGCACCAGCGGAGAGTACTAACCATCTTAAAACCAAGAGAGGTGCCAGCCACAGGATGGAGCCCACACTGTGGCATGTGGAGCAGAAAGCAACAGGAGGGAATTAGACACTTGGTGACATCTTTAATGCAGCCTTGTCTGGAATCTTTTTGCCTCTGACCATTCTAAGTGAATGAATAAATTTCCTTTCTTTTTATTTTTTTAAACCATTCTGAGTTGAGTTTTTTGGTTACCTGCTACTCTTGCATCTTAACAAATACAGTACCTTTTTTTTTTTTTTTTCCACCTTGGTGGCTCTACTAAGCCTGCAGACATTGCAGGACTTGCCTCTTCTGGGTATAAGGTGCCTTATTTTAACAGGACCATGCTCCCTTTAACTGAACCTAATTTTTTAAAAGCACATTTAAATTGCACAAACAGGATTTAAAATCACGACAAAAAGCAATTACATCTAAAAAATGCTAAACCCTGGTACAATATCATCATGCTAATAGCCGTGATACTGCTGAGAGCTGATAGAACGTCCTTTCTCTTGACCATGTTCTTTGGAGTAAACACCTGGGGTTAACAGAGTTTGATGTCCCAGCTCTTTGGATCTCTAAAAGGATTACAGTGTGGCTTTATAAGCTCTCACAAACCCCTCCTCTATCAATGAAAATAACTAGGTACCATAAATGTCTTCTAAAAATTAATTGGAATGCCATGGCCTGGGTGACTCGGTTGGAGCGTCTTCCTGTAGACCGGGGGGTGGTGGGGCCGATTCCTGGTCTCGTGTGGGAGGCAACCGATTGATGTGTCACTCGCACATCGATGTTTCTCTCTCTCTCTCTCTCTCTCTCTAAAATCAATTAAAAATAAAAACTTTTTAAAGAAATTAATTGGAATCAAAATGTGCTTTGAAATGAGTTATTCTGTTTTACTGTACATGTCTTGAAGTTTTCTGAGACGCGTTTTAACTGCTTCAGCTTGGTGCTGAAATACCTGACGTGTGTAGCTTTAGAAGCCAATGATATAACAAGATGTACAATAAAAGACAGCAGTCCTCTGCCTTCTCCATCTTGAGTCACAGCGCTTTCAACTGTTTGTTATTCTCTTTGCTTTCATGTTTCTAAATAATATGCATGTGCAGCTATTTCCTTTTTTTAAGAAATTTAAGGACTCTACAGCTGTTCTTCCGCAGCTGATGAGAATTCAGCTCCATTCCCGCGCACACCCCTTGGCCGCATAGCCACCCACCCGCCTGCCTTCTGCCTGTCCTCCCAGTGCAATTGTGTGACGAGATTTAGGCTAAATTTATAGCTCAGCCATACAGTATACTATGGTAACGCGTTTATGTAACTTTTTCTCATTAACAATAGCTTCTTTTCATTGTTGTTTAGTTTTTCATGTGTTTGCCATTAATTCCTCCCCAAATTCTTTGATGGAATACTAACATTCTCTAGAATGGAGCTGAACACTCAGACGATCTATCAGTCTCTTTTTTCCTTTCCCTTTTTACTAGACGCTGCTCCCTCTGGTCTCTCTGCCTCTGCCTCCCATCATGACTGACTGCGCCCAGCCTGCTGGACAGCTGCCCTCCCAGGAATCACCATCTTCTTAGGAATTCCCTTCATCTCTGCCCTCTGGGGCATTGCCTGTCCCCTGGGTCCCATGCTTTCCATGCTCATTTGGATAGATCCAGTCTCTAGTAGTTTCTTTAAAAAATTCTTTTAGTTGCGCTACAGCAAACATAGTAAAGCATACAAAACTTAAGTGTCCAGCCCAGTAATTTTTTGTATACATATACATTCATGAAACCACCATCCAGATCAAGAGATTGACTATCTCCAGCACTCTATGGGGCTTTCTCCTGCCTCTTCCCAGTCAATACCCTCCACCATCACACCACCCCCAGCAAGGCCATCACTAGTCGACTTTTATCACCATCAATGGTTGGCTGTTCTTGAACTTCATGTAAAAGAATCACAAAGTACGTACTCATATCTGGCTTTCTTTTACTCTGTAAGTTTAGAAGAGTCATCCCTGTTGTTGCATGTACCAGTAATTTATTCTTTTGTTTTTTACAATGGTATGTGCTATAAATGTAAAGTATTTGGATATTATCATTACAGCTGCTACAACTTCTCTTGTACCTGTCTTTTGTTGGACACATGCACTCATTTCTTTTATGTATCTCACCTAGGAGTGGAATTTCTGGGTCACAGGGTAACCATTGACTTTTTGAGAAATGATGCATTAGAAATATTTTTGGTAGGTTTGTGTATTGGTTAGGCCAGACTATGCTACAAATAAGCCTCACGATGTGTGGTTTAAGTTATCAAGTCTCTTCTGGCTCAGACAAGTCTGCTGGAAGTCAGGTAACTCTCCAGGGCAGCTGTCTCTCCTGTGGTCACCCAGTCAACTAAACTGCTTCAATCCTGTGGCTCTACCATCTCAACAGGCGGCCTCTTCAGAAAGTGTGGCCCTCACACTTCTCTCTTCAATGCTTTGGCCAGGAAGTGGCACGTGTCATTTCTTCTCACAGCCACTTGATCAGAACACATGGCCTCACCTGACTTGGAGAGATCTGGGAGGTGCAGTGTTCTGGGTACCAGGAAGGAAAGGAGAAAAGAATATTGGTGAGTGTGGGTAAAGCCTGCCACACTTCACATACCTGGCAATACAAATTCTTTGTTTTCTTGCTCCACCCATTCCCTTCATCTTCATAAGCACCAGAGATCATAAATTCCTGACCTTTCCAAAGTTCTTTAGAGCAACTCATCTTGCTTCTCCTTGGCTTCCTCTTTTTAGGTTTTATTAGGCTTTTAGGTTTTATTAGCTTTCTCTATTCTGCTCAGTCAGCTACTCCTCTCCTCTCAGCTTCCCATCTTCCAAAATACAGTTGACAGGTCTTGTCTGATGTCTCCTCTACCACACTTTCTGTCCTTGGAGTTTACATCTTTATTAATTCCCTCACTGTCATTTTCAGTAAGCTGTAGATGAAGTTTATATGAATGCTTATTTTAAATTTTCCATGTATAATTTGAGTCAGTTATTTTCTAAAGCTAAAATATATTCGTATCACTCCTCTTTTTAAAACCTGTTCACCTACAGCGTTAATTCTAACCTTATGTTAGCACACAAAATTTTGCATGATTTGACTGTTGGTTACTTTTTCCAGCAATCCAGCATACAGAGTTATTAGCTATTTTTCAAACATGCCAGCTCTTTTTAAAAAATATATCTTTATTGATTTCAGAGAGAGGAAGGGAGAGGGAGAGAGAGAGAGAGAGAGAAACATCAATGATGAGAGAGAATTGATTGCCTGTCTCCTGCACGCCCCTGACTGGGGATCGAGCCCACAACCCGGACATGTGTCCTGACCTGGAATCGAACCACGATCTCCTGGATCCTAGGTCGATGCTCGACCACTGAGCCACCTCCGGCTGGCCTCTTTCTTGTTTTCAAAGCCACACATAGACTGTTCCTATTACTTGGAATTTACTTTTCTTCTCCTCATGGAACATCTGCCCATTCTTCACCTCCCAATGAAGCATTTTTTGATTCCTTCAGATCAAAGTCACTCTTTTTCTATGTGTTCACATAGCACTGAATCTACTTGTATAACATCAGTTCTATTTTCCCATCTGCAATGGAGAATTTAGATGCGGTACTTCCCAGTACCACAGTGGAGGACTCCTGCACATATGAGACCTCAAGGGCTAAGACTATGGCCTCTTTGAACTTTTTTTAGCATTTGTCAAAGTGCCTTTGTAACTCAGACATATGTACCTCAATATATATGTGACCATTGAACAAATAAGGAAAAGATAATATAAGACCCCTTGGGCATTGTAAACAAGGGCACCAAAGTGCAAACCCCTCACGGGGAAGTAGGATTTCCACGTCCCCATTTTTACCTGACTTGGGTTTGCAGTACATAATCTAGAGTAACCCACTCCTGTCTTCCTGCTCGCCATGTGTTCCCTTGCACAATAGGGATACCTCACAGAATGTCATCATTTTTGGAAAGGGGTTAAAATTTGCTTTGAGCTTCAAAGCCTCTTGAGCCAGCTCTAATAAAGTCATGGGCACCTCTGTTTTAAGCTCTGCGGCTGAATTGTTTTTCTAATTGTGCCAGATAAAGCCTTTGCTTCCAAATACCTGGAAAGCAAGGGCGGCTCCACTGGGGAATGTCCAGCATCCTGGCATCAGAAGCTGCCGACCACCAAGGCTGTGCTGCTCTCCTTGGCAGTTTCGTCCTTTGGTAAATATCACCAAGGCTTTTTACAAGATGTGCCTGATCTTGTTTGCTCGATGCTGACCTCAGATGAGGCTACATGCAAGTTCCACCCCACAGCTGTCTCACTTGGTAACCACGTCTCAGGCCAGGCTTTGTTTTGTAAAAGATCCAGCTGTTTGGAAAGTCCCAACAATTGCACACACTCGATAGAGCGGAATCCTCAGCTTTTTGTTGCTGAGACTTTCAGGTGGGAAAACCTGCTGGAGATCACTCCCTCCCAGGACACTCCATCTGAACACATGTGAGCCTTTTATGACAGTTGCCTGATTGGGGACGGTCCAAACACGTTTTTCCTCCAGAGTTTTGGAGCCAGCCAGACACGGGGTTTTTTTTTTGTTTGTTTTTGCTTTCCAACTTTGGCAGGTTACTTCTGTGTTTTAAATTGTTTGTGCTCCTATAAAATAGGCCTGCTTGTGAGAATCCAATAAGATAATGTTTATAAAGCAACTGGTACATAATAGGCATCCCCTTTTGGCACTTCTCTTCTCAGAGAAAACACTGAAGTTCTCCCTGGTTTCTTTCCTTTTCTTTTATCATTCGTTCTTTTAAAAATGTTCAGTCTTCTTCTCTTCTGTACACGGTGTTGTCTTCTTTCATTCTTTTTTCAGGGTGTACATTTTTTAGTTTAAATTGTTAAAGAGCTTAAATTGAACAAATTTAGTTAAATTTTGATCAGATCTCTTTCATTTCATTCGTTATCATTTCCTTGTTTTTCCCTTCTATTTTCTTTCTTCTTTTTGGCACTTTCTATTTCTCTTGGTTTGGTGGCTTTGATGGTACTCCTAGATGGGGTGAGAGAAATATTTTATTTTTCAGGCATTTATCTTCATGGTTGGGAGGAATAGAGGGCCAGGCAAGCCCATGTGTAGAGGTGCTGGCAGTTTGGAAGGGGAGCTGCTGGGAGGGGAGAGAGGGAGGGGTGATGGCTGGGAAACAGAGTCATAGGAATTAAAAAGCCAGAAATGAAGTACCATAAGAACCCATGAGACCTGGATGTTGCCAGAAACCAAAACTACTCTAAGGGTATTTTCCTCTCCCCTCTCTTCCCTTTCTCTGTATCTGTTCTGGTCTCTTCTCATTTAGCACACGTCCCATGATGGCCATCCCAGTCCCCACTCTACATGCTCTTTTTGCAGCTAAGAAACCAATAGCTCAGTTTTCCAAGTGCAAACATTCAAGGAAGGAATCTAACTGGAGCAGTCCCTCTTTTCTCATCAGACCACAGGTCACTGGCCTGCCGATGGTTGAGCTGCCATTAACCAGAGCCCACTCTGGTCCAGTGTGACTCTGTCAGTCAGCATCACTAGTAACTCCCTGACTTTCTGGGCCTGTGCCTGCCCGCTGATGGTAAGTCTCTTGGGAGCCAGTGAGGCCAGAGTTTACAGCTCCAAACATGGCAAGCAGTGCACTGGATTTGATAGAAAGAGACAGAAATATTTTGATGCTGATTTTAAATGGGAAATTTCTTAAAAATATGTCAGGAAAAGACAATATCCTATGATATCAATTGCTTTTGGAAATTTCTCTAGTAAAAATCTGGATATCTGGGTGCTCACTCTCTTTCCTTTGGAAACTTTTTTTTTTTTTTTAATATATCTTTACTGATTTCACAGAAAGGAAGGGAGAGGGAGAGAGAGAGAGAGAATGTCAATGATAAGAGAGAGTCATTGATTGGCTGCCTCCTGCACCGCCCCGACAGGGGATCGAGCCCACAACCCAGGCATGTGCCCTGACCAGGAATCAAACCTCCATCCCCTGGATCCTAGGTCGATGCTCAACTGCTGAACCACACCCAGCTGGGCTGGAAACTTTTCTTTATGTGAAAGCTGTTGGCAAATAATTCTGCAGGGGTATCACCCCAATTTTAAAATCTTACCCGTGGGAGCTCCTAAGATAAGGCGTCACAGGCTGTTTCCCTCGCTCACTGAAGAGGGAGCGGCCGAGGGGCTCGGGCGCAGCTGAGCCAGCTCCCCTGACCGAAGAGCTGGAAGGGAAACAAGCCCTCAGGCGCATCCCCGGCGCCTATCCCTCACACAGGCACAGTCACGCTCGACGCGAGCATTAAATGTGTTGTCTGAAATTCTCTTTGCTCAGATCGCATGTGTCATGTTTCAAATCATGCCTCAAATTTCCCCACGTGTATCTAAGAGAGAGAATGGAATTTCATGAGCTTCCTGAGCTCTCCTGCCTATCCTGGTTTGCTCAGCAATCCCCATTCCCTCCATCTCTCCACTCTCCTTTTCTCTTCTTCTCCAGCTCTCACTTCTACTTGGTCGTGTAAATCCGTGTCCTGCAACTCCCCCAGCACGCTTTAGAGGTAACCTTTGAGGATATCTGATCAGGGAGTCCAATCCCCATATACCATCAGAATCCGCACTCTCGGAACGTGGGATACGCGTGTAAGGCCCAAATTGGAAATGTTGCTGCCACTGGATATGACATCTAATTTCTCTTTTTTCTTCTCTTACGAAGGATCTAATGACAAGTCCCTCGGGTGGAATAATAAAGATGCTCTACTCTGCTTCTTCTCTTTTATTTCTATTTTTTTCTCAAAACCAGCTTTTGTGAAGGGTAGATGAGAAGGCACAGGGAATCTGGTTCTTATTACAACCATGAAAACCTAGACTTAAATCCTCATTAATCTCCCCCACTCATTTTCATTGATTAAATCTGAAATGTTCCACTTTGCCCTCCTATCCAGTTCGGTGGGTTCTTTAAGATACAAGAGTTTAAGGTGCCTCCTTCATCAACAACTATAAAGAGTTATTTTACTACATTTTATTTTATAAAAAAATATAACTTAACCAAAAGAACAGTATTTCAACAAGCGAGGTGACAAATGTCAGAGAGAGAAGGGAGTTATTTATTGCTTTCAGCAACTTTTCTTCTTTTTGGCAAGAACCCTTTGAAAGAAATGGGTCAGTTTCATGCTGTGATTGAAAAAAATCCCAAAGACGGTGTTAGTGTTTTAGTCTGTTTTTACATGAGGGTGTTTCATGAAAGACACACCCATACAGCACAAGACCAGAGCTTGGGAACCTCAATCTGTTCCAGAAACCAGAGTTCCCACATAACTGCACAACTTGCTATTGGGTTACGAGTTGGCCACAATTGCCTAATATAACAGTGAGCTGGGGGCACTGCCCTGGGACATGTACTCACCAGGGGATTGACTTAGGCTGAGTGGCTGCCATGCTCAGGAATCAACGTGCACAACACACAGACAGGCCAGTGTTCCCCCTCAATATTCAACTCAGGCCAGGTATACTTAGCACTAAACTGCCCAGGGTCTTTTCCTCCTCTCCGAGGTAATGTTGGATATCAGCTGCTGCTTCTCTGATACAAGGGTCAAGGAAAGGATAGCATTTAATTACACCGCTGGCCTTGTGTTCATGCCTCTGAAATGTGTTTATTTCAGAATCCCCCAAATGATTTCTGACAAGGTCTCTGATTTTTCCTATGCAGTGAAAAAAAATGTCAACTTTCTATAACAGGTTCAGGATGGTGATGATGGTGGCTTACGATTAAATGCACTCATTTTTATATCAAATTTCAATCTGTATCCATTCTTGTTCCTAATTCTTTACCCAGAAATCCTTCCCTGAAATGAGCCAGGCTTACTCGTAGAATTTATGGAGTTCAGCGATTGTAGCCAGATGACATGGTTGAATGTTGACTTAATGCATTTGCAAAAGCTACAGGTGAATGTAGAACACTTAGAAGATGGGACCCACTTCTATTCAATGTGATTGGTGGTGTTTCCAGTTGAACTTGGCTGATCAGCGCTCTCAGGAGTGAAGCCCAACCTGGATCACTAGAAACTAGAACTTTGGTGTAGGTGTGAGAAAAACTTGGAATTTGATTCCCTACACCTATTTTCCAGTTCCTGTTCACACCACGCACCTTCCCTGATGTGTCCTGCCCAGCGCAGAGTTCTCACCATCACTGCTTTGGTGGGCCCCCTCCTCTGACCCCAGGTGACCATGTCAATGTGACTTCTGATCCTATGTCTTAAGCCTAATTATTACCCCAGTTCCTAGCCCCTTCTGTGTCACTTTAGGTTATGGCTCACCTCTTTCAGTGGCAAATTCCGGGCTGAAAATTATCCAGATGCCCAAGATAACTAAATGGACAAGAGGTTAAATAGTCCTGCATGATGATGATTTAAAAAGAATTTTCCTTTTTTTCTGTTTGATTTTTTCCCCTTTATTTTATTTATTTTTTCCATCACCATTTAACATTGCACCCCAATACCCTCTTCCACCTCCACCCAACCCTTTGCCTCTCCTCAATCACCACACTGTTAAGTAGCAGAATGTTTTGGGGTTTTTGTTTGTGTTTTTTTTAATCCTTCCCCAAGGATGTTTTTCCATTGCTTTTCAGAGAGAGCGGAAGAGAGAGAGAAACATCAATGTGAGAGAGACACATCGATTGGTTGCACCCCGCATGCGCCCCAACCAGGGTCCTGGGATCAAGCCTGCAACCAAGGTACATGCTTTTGGCCGGAATCGAACCTTGGACCCTTCAGTCCGAGGGCCGATGCTCTAACCACTGAGCAAAACAAGCCAGGGCAGTAGCAGAAAGTTTTTTAATTCAAATTAAATCCCATTCAGTTGCCCAATACCTCAAGCAGATGGATGTGGCACTGTCGAGGTGTTCCCCGTCACCTAACATAACACGTTGTCATGTTCACCCTGAGGAATCTCCACAAGCTCAAAGGCTCCTCAGGACACGGACTGGAAACCACTAACATACAGGATCCTGAAAACGAAGAGGAAGCCAAACGTTTGCGGCTCATTTCAACAGCTGCTTCACTCAGTAATTATAGCTTTATTCCTATGACCTGCCTCTGAACCCACGCTTCCTGGATCCTGTTCAGAGCAAGGGATGGAGGTGACCTAGAGGAAAGCTAGCTGCCCATCCCCTTACTCAGTTTCTTCTCCAAGTTTTTCACCAACTTCCTGCCCTTGTAAATTCCGTGGGCCTCTAGTCAAACAATCTACATTCCAATTCCAGTTTTGCATCTTTCCAGCTGTGTATGAAGATCATTTGAACTTCCTAAGACTTGATTTCTTCCTGGGTTGATAGAGATAATGATACCCACTTCAGTTGTTGTGAGGATGAAAATAAAGATAAGCTAATTGCATCAATGAATGGTGTAACCTATGCATTCTATACACCTTTTAAGTAATTATTAATGCATACACTAGAGTGCTGGAGAACATGAGATCTATTAACCAAAGAAGTCTGATGAGACTATAATCATCTGAAAACCTGAAAGGCTCTGGAGGAGCACATAGAGGATACAAATTTAGGAGAAAGATGATCTGCCCCTCCACCCCCACCCCCTAGCATTCTCCCAGTGCTAAGGATTCAGAGTTGACTTTTAACCTATGGTCATGGCTCTCAGCATGTGCCAGAAGGAAAATTAAGGAAAATGGACATCTCCAATGTTAATGTGCCAAAGAGCAGAGGCTAGCCACCAAACTCAGGTCTCTGGCAGCACTGGGAAAACAGCGAACTTGTGCACGACCAGCATAGCAAGCTTAACCAAGCACCTCTGCGAGGTCGCAGACAGAGCAAGGCTCGTTCATCATGCCTCCTGGCTCAGCAATGGGAAACTTGCCTCAGAATCCATGACTGTTTCAATGAATTTAAGCAGAAACTCTTAAAGTCCTGGAGAGAAGGGTGAGGAAGACCTAAAGTGGCAAAAGGGACACCTGTTAGGACAGTGACTTAAGGCAGATCACTGCTGGAATCACTCAGACATTATTTGAGTATTCAAAGAAAACAAAAGGACTGAGAGTGTACTTGGTGCAGAAGTCAGAAAGCCATGGCCTCTGTGCTGCCTCTTACCTTTCTCAAGATTATGGCAGACACCACCAATCAAGACTCTCTTTGATAATCTTTATCTATAAAATGGGGTAACAATGAGATAACTCATGTGAATCGCTTAGAACAGTGACTTCCACAAAATACTAAAAAAATTTCTATATTCCCACTGAGCCCTATTAGCACCTTCTCACTTAGCCATGAGCCAGTCTCAGAATTTCTTTTGCCACAGCATTACTGGGAAATATTCCCAAGATGCGAGAAGAAACTCATGGGCCATTTGTGATCTAATTCAACCCCCACTCCCATCCTTGCCCCACCATCGTTCTGGGACTAAGGAGACTGAAACCGAGGGAGGAGAGGTTGCCTGCCCTGAGCTGTGTTGTCTCTGAAGACCCATCACCACGGGAAACAGTGATCATAAATCTGCTTCTCCACAGTTATGGACAGCATCTCACCACCCTTCTAAATTGTCCTTCAATGGCAGCGATACTGTCTCCTAAGATTTTGCTAAACTCACTCCTGATGCTAACATCACTGACCACTCAGTCAAATTACCGTGAGGTGAGGTGAAGGGAGGCTCCGGCTCCATGCAGAGCGATACTAAGGAAAGGACACCACAGGGCCTTGGAGGTGAAGACAAGCAGAATGACTTAGCAGACTGCACGAGGAGTCAATGACAAGATAGATGGACTCCGTAAGGCCGAGCAATGCCTGGTGCAGCATTAATCATGTGAAGTTGGCAACAATAGCTGGCTCTCCCCTTAATATTTTTCACTTCGTAATTTGCTGAGCTTCTTGATGATTCCAAGTAGTTGTACAGCCCAGGGACTGCAGCGGGTCTCCTGCGTGAGAGAGCGTGAGTCACGACTCAGAGGTTCCCCGAGTGAGGCTACCTGGACCCCGGCCATCCTTTCTTCTCCCAGCCTCTCTCCTCCCAGCCCCTTCCCCAGATGGGCAGTTAATTCCTGCGCTCGGTCCACTCCCTGCCGGTCTCCGCTGCTGTGATTGCTTCACCTTCCCCAGGCTGCCGTTATCTGCCTTGCCTCGCCCCGTGGGCATCTCCTCCCTCCCCACCCAGCGCGGGCTTTCCACTCACGAGCCTCTGCTCTCCTAGTCAGCCTCCTTCCACTCTCTTGGTGCATTTCCCGAGCCCCACCCTTCCTTACTCCTCCAGTTCTCATCTTTTATGTTCATTCCTCCAGCCACGTTTCTCTTTTTAAATATCACGGCGCTGAGATTGAAATGAAAAGGAAAGTGTCTCTTTGGGTTGGCATTTCTCATCGCGCTCTGCATCTGAGCGACTCACTCTCTCGCCCACTGTTAGGCTTGCTTGGACCACATGGAGTTATAAAGTCGAACCTGGCTTTTCCTCTTTGGTTTACTGGAAGGGGCGAGAGGATGGAAGGACAAAGAGCAAGCGAATCTGGAAAGTGTCCTACTGGATGATCTCCTTCAGACCCCCCCCCCCCCACTTTGCACTTCTGGAAGCTGCATTTCCCGTCACCCTTTGAGTGCGTAGCTCTCTATGTGATTTCTAAGACTACACTCATTCATTTGTGCAGGAAAGCCTGGTTTTGGAGTAGGGAGAGAGTGGTTTCCCTAACGACAATGTTGGGCAAATTGCTTTTTGTTTATTAAATGAAGGGAAGTAAAGGGACAGCGGCAAAAAGGAGTGGAAATAGTATAACCTCTCTCTGTCTGCACCCCCCCCCCCCATCAATCTGCTAAGCGAGGAGTTGGAAGCTCAGCTGTGGAAGTTGGAGCAGCTTAATCTGGTTTCCAAAGATTGAGTTCCGTTGGGTCTCTCGGCGGCATACTACTACCAGGGAGGGCCCTTTAAAAATTGTGAAATGGCAGTTTGTTTTCTCTGCCTTATCGATTTGACCTCATGGTTCCGTAGGTCTCCCCAGGCTGTAGGCACAGAGCCGAGCTACCTGTCGTGGTTCGTATTTCAAGGGTCTGTGCCCCTTGTGCACAAAGCGGGACCTCAGCCTCCCCGGGGATTTCGGGCATTCAGGGCTACCTCACCCGTGCTCTCACCTAGTTCTGATGGTAGTTCATTCCAGCCCATCACAGGTATTATTTGCCACTGCAACCGGTACCTTGCCACATCCCGGCCCCTGTGAGAGTCCCCCTGTGAGTGCCAGTTCCCTCCCCTCTGTGCAGTGCTATTTCCCGGTGCTCCCAAAGCTGGAACCCTGAAGGTGCTAATAGGACAGCAGGTTCCTCTGGGTCCCGGCTGCACTGGGGCATTTTGTGTTCCCTGAAGGCAAGTAGGAGACTCTGGTCCGTACCATGTCTGCCATCCAGGCCCACAGCCTCTCTATTTGTGTGTGGCCTGCTCTGTGGGGTGCAGAGAGGAACTGAAGTGCTCTAATGCCTCAATCCCCTCACTTGCCCCTATTGCCTCACACAAACAGGCTCTGCTGAGCCCCTGTTCCCTTCTCACCGTATGACATCCTCCTTCTGAAAATCAGCACGTTTATGGCTTGATGGTGGTCATGGTTTCATAGGCGTATATTTATCTGCAAACTCATTGAGTTGTGTACATTAAATGTGTACAGCTTTTTACATGTCACTCATACCTCAATAAGGTGATTTTAAAAAACCCAATCAACTCGCAGATAGGCCTCACCTGCTTTTCTTCTGAATAGTGTTATAATTCTTTCTGAACAGGAGCATAAATGTGTTATTTAAAGTCATAAAAGTAATTAATAGAAGAATTAAGGAATTAATATAACTACTATAAGTTATAATAATAGAAGAGTAGCCCCATTATTATAATCTTGTACAATCAGGAAAATAGGGGAGGGAAAACATTTTTCCTGAATACTTCCCCTCCTCCTCCCGGTCTCCTTGCACACTCCCAGGGCCACCTCTCCTCCTCTGGCCCTCCCTTGGCTCCCGTTTCCTTGCTTTCCCTCTGCGCTCCCAGCCCAGCCCAAATGCTCCATGCCTGAGTGTTTGCTGGAAAGCGCCCGAGCCGCCCAAGCAGCACAGCGGTTCTGAGGATGGTCGATACCCTCAGCCCGCAGACCCAGAGAGCTTGTGAGATGAGGCAGTTGTCTGTGATCTCGGAGCGAGTCATTTCCAGGAATGGTCAGGGGCAGAAGGCAAAATCACAAGGAGGTGTTTTTTGAAATTGCCCCGTTTCATTTTTGCTGAAACTTTGGGGAAATATGTTTATGAAAGTGTACGCATAACTCTGCCTATGAGAATAGTTTTGAGGCTGAGTGTGAGGTTGGGAATTTTGAATCTTGAATTCAGACAAACTATCCAGTAAGTGTGAGGGCAAAATCAAGATCTTTCCAGACAAGCAAGGGCATCCTTGCTTGATGTTATTTAAGGATGCATGTTAGGGGGAAAAATGAAAAAGAAAACCAAGGAAGAGGAGACATGGGGTTTGGGACACAGAGGCTCTACCCCATGAGTGCAGAAAAAGGGGTCTCGGGTGTCTGTCGTGAAACCGGAGGATGCGCTGCTTGGAGAGGCAGCCTTGCAGGCAATGGCATGGCTGAGGGATAGAAAACTATATAAGGAAATCATAAAAGCTCATTATTCTTTTGTCAATAGAAAAGGGAAAGGCCATGAGAAATTTCAGAAACACACACACACAAAAGTCTAGACAAGAAAATCTTGCCCAAACCTAACAAAAATAATACAGTTATGATTTTAAGCAATTGATAAAGTGTAAGAAAAGAGAATCCTTTTGGCTCTGAATGCTAAAAGTATTTCCTCTTACATAGCCCAGATGACTTGTTGAGAAGAAAATACAAGCCTAGTCCCTATGCTTCTTAGTTCAATAGTGCACAGTGTTTACTCACAATACGTATTCACTTTTGTCGTTTAAAACTAAGCAATAGACAAAGCACAGGCGCCTGGCACCGGGAGCATAAATAAATGCTAACGGCTTTGGTAATGCAAAGAGTACGTCCATAGCTGTAGCTTATTCTAAGAGAAAAGCATCGAGACGTTGGCTGAAATAGTGATATAAATGTGTATTTAAGTCACAAGGGACACCAATGGGAGAACTGAAGGGAGTCACATAATTATTGAAGATCAGGAGGGGAAAGGGGAGGGCAGGTGAAGGATAATACAAAGAGGTAATTTGTCATTGTAGGAGCAAATTGGTATGATTTAAGGTTGATAGGTCAAGAAATAGAAACGTATGCTTATTACCCAGGACCATGGCTGTTGGAATGGTTGCCCCCAGGGCATGGCATGAGGCAGGGCAGGGGTAGGTTGGAAAAGGCATAGAGAAAGATTGCCTTAAAATACTTCTCTATTTTTTTTTTAAATATCATTATTATTTTAATGAAACATGAAATTAAAATTAATCCATACCCCATGTTATGGACTTATGCCTATTCAGGACAGAGAACTCAGTGGCCACCAGGGATTAATTTTTTTGTTTGCATTTACCACATACTACATGTTCATTTTCTTTCTTTTACCGCCATTTCTCTCATAATAAAATGGCTGAGGCAGTGACTTTTGGCACCAGAATTTCATTTCTTAGAAAACAAACACGACCATTTCCAAGCTGGGATTTTATGACCAACCAGAAGAGCAATTTGTTCCCTGGGTCCAGTGCCTCCAGAGTTAAACATGAGGGCTGGAGAGCATTCTCCCAAATGCCCACATGCCTCCACTTTCTTTTCTTGGGTGATGGATGACACTGAGAACATGGTTTTCACGGATGGTCTCCTTGCTGAAATGTGAAAGGAAAACTGTAAATAGCAATTTGCAACCTACTTACCCAGGTTTTTCTGTGCCGTCGTAGCCTTGCAGCTCTGTCCACCTGGAAGATAGGAGGCAGAGGTGAGAGCTTCTTCTTCTCACTCCCGGGCACCAAGTCGGAAGGGCGTGAGGTGAGACTCACACTGGCTGGTGAGAGCCAGCCTCACTGCAGGTGCCCAGAAACCACCACGGAGCATCAGAGAGCCTGCAACCCTCCCAGGCTGCTGAAGTTCATATATGACCACATTGTGTAACATCCCCCCATTGGTATGTCCACAACCCATGTACTGACAGCCACCTGGTCTATTCTGTTGAAACACTAAGGGGGACTGTGAGCATGGGCACAGCCTTTGGAAGCCAAAGGCTAGGAAGAAGTCAGACAGGCACTTTCTGAAACTCTGAAATATTTAGTCATCAATACCCTTGTAGCTCTAAAGCGTTAGCATTGCTTCTACAAATCCGTAACGTCCTCCAAGGGAATCATTTCTACACTTAGTTCAGTATTTCACAAGCCACAGAATGAGATCTTATAGCCTTTGAAGTCATCACAAACTTCTGGGTCACCTCTTGTGGCTCTATACCTGTTGACCAAAGAACTTAGAACAGAGTAGACTGCATTTTATATCAAATGGTTTCAGGTCTTGATAGTTAAACTTATTCTTAGAGAGGAGAAATGAGAAATAAGGTATTTAAGAGTCTGGATTAAAACAAATTGAGAGAAACAAGCACAGAGTCATAGACACAAATAGGAATCCAGCTCCTAAAAAGTAAACAGAATTGGAGCAAAAAAATAGTATGTGACTGTGGGACCTCCTAGGGGCAGGAAGGAATGCGACAAACTCCTGCAGACCCAGGGGCCGCTCCGAGCAAAAGTAGGGTGGGAGCTCGGGCAGAGAGCAGGACATACCCAAGTTGCAAGAGGAGGGCAGCTCTGCCTTCCCTGCTCCTCCTCAGCCACATGACAGTCTGGCTGTGACCCTGGAATCCCTCCTACTCCCCCCCCCAATTTAGTCTGCAAGTGTAATGCATGTTTCCCTGGAGAATGTCACTCTAGGGTACCATGGAACACTGCAGTATAATCAGACTCCAGACAAGATCCCCCCAAGCATTTCTGGGAAATGTCTTGGACAGCTCCCACTGAGTGACAAGATTCTGCTCCTTGTCACTGACTAGATGCCAGGGCCTGTCCTCCAGCCATGTCCCATCACCACAGAACCTGTAGTGCCCACTGCACCCCCAGGATCTCTACGTTCGGGTTATGAGTTGCTATTGAAACCCACTAAGGCTGGCTTCCCTGCCGCCACCAATGTGGGAGCTGGCCTTGTGTCCTAGTCCGTTTGGCTGCTAGAGCAGACTATGATAGACTGGGTGGCTTACAAACAACAACATTTATTTCTCACAGTTCTGGAGGCTGGGAAGCCCAGAATCAAGGCGTCAGCAGATTTGTTGTCTGGTGAGGGCTGGCTGTCTGGTCCTGGATGGCCATGTTTTGCTGTATCCTCACATGGCCAAAGGGGCAAAGCAACTCTCTGAGGGCTCCTTTATCAAATCACTAATCCTGTTCATGAGTGCTCTGCTCTCATGACCCAATTACCCCAAAGGCCCACCTCCACACACCATCACATTGGGGGGTAGATTTCAACACATGAATTTGGGTGGGGAGGGACACATTCCATCTACAGGACCTTGAGTGGGGTGACTTCCTCTTGTCATTCTGAGACTCTCCTAGAGTTGCCCCCTTACAATGCTGTATGATGTTCCAAGCATCTGCCAGGTACTTTATGCTTAGATTCCCCTCATCTCTATGTTGGCTGAGGCACTTTTTTCTGGACAGAGCTTGTGTGCCCGACTCTGAAAGAGATGGCTCTTAAGATGGCTCTTTCCTGGAAGACTCATCCTGCCAGGCTTCAATCCAGCAGTGAACCTGACTTCGGTTCCAATGAAAACCACCTTGCTGATTGTGTTCATTATGGGTCTGGTATGTCCCCAGAACAGTACTAGGTTCTGTGGCAGAAAATAAGTGGGGTACATTGCTCTTGCCCTTGAGAAGCTTAAAAACATTGGGAAAATAAGATATGCACATAAAATGGTTAAGTAACAAAGCTAAGTGAGATAGGGGTAAGTGCTCAAGTGGGCAATATAGAAATTAGAGGAGTAAAAGATTGTGAATTGCCATATTATGTAAAGGGGTGTTAGGAAAGCTTACAGGGGAACACTTGAGTCAGCTGTCTTGGTTGTAAGTGACAAAAACCCAGTTCGAATTCCCTTAAAGAAGGAACTGTACCTCCAGAGACTATCTATCTTCAGGCATAGCTAAGTGCAGTCATCAGAACTTAGCCTTCACTTTTATTTTATGATTAGACAAAAGTAGACTAGTGAAGGCTTTCCTTTACATGATCTAGGCAGCGTGTTAGTAAGTTTTCTTTGTGGACAGGATATTGAAAAGCAATGGTATGATTTATTGAGCCTGTACTAGGTGTCAGGCACATTCATTTTATAGATGAAGACACTGAGCTAGCAAGTGGCAGGGCCAGTAGTACAACCTGATACGACTGTTGTATACTCCTGAGTCCATGCACTTAACAATTGTGCTCTTTTGTGCAAACTCAGTGTTGTGTCTTGTCTATTTATATAGCCTCTCTAATGTCTGTCAGTGTCAGGAATGACCATCTGAGGGCTAAATATCCACCTATTGGATCTCTCATTTGCCTCACGCTGTTCTGAGACGCCCCAAACTAATAGCTCACAGCATCTGAGGCACTTGACGTGGCCAATAAGAACCTGTTCTGCTGTTGCACCCTGTCTCCCTTTAACAGGCACCAGGAGCAGCAGATCCCAGTGTAGCAACAACCCAATGACAACACCAGCGGAATGCAGAAAGCGCAGCATTGTTCCTTCCCAGTGAATGGACTGAGACCCATGGTGAGTTGCACCATGGTAACTACCTACAACCCAACTTATTGGTTTCTCTGAATGTCAGGGTCCAGGGATAAAAGACCATGTGAGACAGAGCAGAATGACATGCTGAGCTCGGAATGGAAAAGATATGACCTTGAATTGGAGGAATAAAGGAAAGAAACTTACCAATGGTTCTTATAGTCACCCACAAAGTATGTTCTTATACCTGTAAGACATTATTCCCCCCCTTACACTACTCTAACTACTACTCTACTACTACTAACCCTACTCTACTGCTGCTGCTTCTCCTACCGCTCCTACTGCTATTACTACTCTACTCTACTATAATACAATAAACATAATATATATGGTAAGATTGATATGATATGATATGATATGATATGATATGATATGATATGATATGATATGATATGATATACCCTAGTTCCTCCCACCCAGGTTAGCTGTGTTCATTTTTGTCTTCATGTTTATCTCTAATGGTGAGAGATGACTGAGGTAGCTCTAAGCATATTCTCACACATCCATATTTAAGGCTGGAGGAGAGAACAGTCCTACTCTGTGTCCCTTTTTAAGAGTGAGAAAAAATTCCCCAGAAACTTCCCTGCAGTCTTCACCTTTATGTTAGTAGCCAGAATTGTATTACATGACCCTTCCCAAACCAAGGACTGGCAAAGGAAAATATGATTCCAACAACTGGTCTCATTTATTCCTAATACCTGTACAAAAGCAAGATTTGGTTAACATGAAAGAAATTGAGATTGACCATTGGGTGCACAACAGCAGTGTCATCCACAACAACACTGCTGGAGCTGTCTCTCCACGCAAGCAAGATGATCTCAGCCCAAACTTTTTATTAGTCTATGCTGTGCACATCTTGAGAATAATAGTAGAGTCATATTTACCATTTAAATTCCTCCCACAGTGCTCAAAATGGAATGAGTTTGTAGTTGAGTAAAGTGAAGCAGTCATATTTTCCCCATTGTCATGCCTTGTTTTCATTAGAAAAACAGAGATCTCATTGAGCTAATACAAACAAGATCTCCAGGGGTTACTGGTCCTCCAGTGACTTTTTTAAAATCTCTTCACCAAGCCTGGAACTATCTTCATTAGGGCTGAGCATGACTATGAGAGCAGAGGATAGGGAGCTAAGAAAAGCATGTCATCAGAAATGTCTTCTTTCCAACCTTTAAACACAGAGTGAGGCAAAAGTATCTTTACAGTGTGAGTATGCAAAACACAGAGTTTATTCTTGTGTTGTTATTTATTAATTATTATATTTTTTCCATATGAACAACTGTAAACTTTCTTTTATTTCACCCCATATATCCTTACCAGCGTCAAGTAGAAGGGAGGTAGTAGGAAGAGTGAATATGTACCTTTAATGGAATCAAAATACAAAAAAAATTTTTTTAACTTAACTGGCCATTGAACTAAAATGATAAAAAACTAATTATCATAAGAAAAACACCCATGTAAGTCCTTGACTCAGACTCCAAAACCAATTATTAAATATAAAAATGTGGTGGAAGGGGATGTGTAGAGTGGGAAATCTAATTCTACTTATGCAAAAAACTTATAAATTGAGTCAGGAAAGTTTAGTCTATAATGCAACAACAAACCACCCTAAAATCTTGTGCATAATGCAACAAAAAGTTCATTTTTTTCCTCAAGTAAATTGTGCTGTATGTCCAGGCAATCCGCCAGGGCATCTGTCCTCTGTGTGTTAGCTCAGCATCCCAGCTTGATTCAATCCATCACACTCCTAATCAACACATGCATTGACAATTGCTGTAATGGGGAAAAAAATGGTCTGGGAAGCTGAGAATGAGGACTTAAATGCTCAACCCTGAATTGACATATGACATCTTGGATCATTTTCCATTGGCCAAAGCTGGTCACATGACCACAGCTAACTTCAAGGGGTAGAGACATGAACACCTCCCATGTGCTTGGGGAGTAGAGCAGAATTGACAACTGATGACCAGAAGTATCATTAATTTGCCTATCACACAAATTTTAGTGGGAAGTAAATTATGAATCCCTAAACGCATAAGGCTGTTAGAAACATGTAAACATGAGGCTACATTAACAGAAGTAAACTCTCAGAATGAGAGAACTAAAGTGTTTCTATTTCCCTTCCCTGGACAGAATATTCACCGAGTGTTGTGAGCATGTGTTAAGGGGGTATAATTAAAGCGAGGGACCATGCTTTAAGAGGTCTTCTAGAGATGTTCAGAGGAGATGAGCTAAATGCAGAGTGATCAAGAACGCTTTATGTTTAGACTGGAGAAGTCTGAGGACAAAAATAGCCATTTATTCTCAAATATATGAGTACTTGACTTTTTTTAGGATCTATGGGTGGTAATTTATAGGGAGAAAGGTTTCTGCTCAATCAAGAGTCTTTGACAGTTAAAGCCATATGGATTGCCCTGAAGTGAGGAAAGTTCCTTCTCAAGGGTGGGGTCTGAGCATGAGCTGAACTTCCTCTTCAGCACAAAGGTTTGGGGGGGGGGGGGGAATGGAAATTTTAAGCATCACATGGCTCATAGGACTAGATGATCCTTAAAGATGCTTTCAGTCCCACACTTGATAAATTGGATAGTTCCTAAGTTGCCCATAACTCCCATCTAGGTGACTGCCCCAGGACCTCCAAAACCACTAGCACTTGCTTGGACTTCCTTCCAGGACCTTGGAGGCATACATTGCTGAGATCTGGCTACACAAATAAAAAATGGATGACTTATATCCCAAAGGTGGAGAGCGTGGGGTGTGGTTCTGAGCCCTGGTTTGCTGTACTTTATCCAGAATTGTGTTCACAAGGCAGCTCCAAGTCATTCCAGAGCTAACTGTGGAAACACATGAGTAGCCACACACACCATTGTCTTCCTGTAATGAATCTGGGCTGAACTAATGAAAACCAAATTTGATTTAAACCAAAAAAAAAATCAAGAAATTCTTGTTAGGCAGAGCCTTTTTATGTCGTTTTATCCTTGAGCGAATTTCTTTACAGCTGAGTCAGAAACTCTATCAAATAAGAATTAGAACTTCTTTGCCAGTTCCCGATGTGCATCTTAGCCAGGGTGTGTACAGGGCCGATCCAGGGCTGCCCTGCTTCCCCACAGGGGTTAACTCCATTCTTCACTCGGTAACCATTTTCTGACATCCTCCTGATCTCTCTCTCTCTCTCTCTCTCTCTCTCTCTCACACACACACACACACACGTTTTTTTTCTTTTTTCAATTCATGAGTTGCACTTTCTTGGTTACTATGGCTGCAAATTGTTGATACTGGACTCATAGTTAGGCTTGTATTCCTTTTTGTCATTTTTCCCCATGAACTAATAAGCCACAGAGGAGTTAAAAGTGGGAGTAAATGTGAACCTTACACAAAGCCTTTTTATATTCTATTGCCATCCCCTTCTTACCCTTAATCATTTAGAGTTGTTAACATAAGAAAATGAAAATGCTCACCCCCCCCCCCCCAAACACACACACACTTCCCTCTCATTTCCCAAGCTACAGAGGGGAGAAACCATCAGCCATTTACCATCAGGACTGTTTGCAGAGTTAACACATGTCCTCAATTACTGGGATGAGAAACTGAAGACACCTTTTGGGTTGGTGATGGATGACTGGTTGGCCCCTGCTTTCTGTTGGACATGCACCATGGATGCCACAGTGGGAATGGCTTAGCAGAGGAATATTTTTCTCTCCTGTGATCCAGGAGGCTTTTGTTCTGGGCCATGGACCCAGTTTTCAGTGAGTGTGAGCCCAGTGTCAGTTAGTGTGTGAGCCACTGCACAGAAGAATCCAAACTCACAGCTCATCTCATGGGGAAAAGATCTCAAACTGAATCAAGAGGAGAAATGCATAAAGAGTAACCCTTTATGGTAAGAGAGTAGGTTCTAGAGTAAGACTACCTGGGTGTGAAACTTGCATTTATTACTTACCAGTTGCATGACTTTTTTTCAAGCCATATAACTTCTCTCGGACTCCCTTTTTTCATCTGGGAAAAGGAGATTACAAATAACAGTCCCTACCTCATGGAGCTATCGTGAGGGTTAAATGAGATAATCCATGAGAGGACTTAACTCACTCTCTGTATGGCACTGAGTATGTAGTCAATAAGAGTTAACAGTTGTACTAGTCAAAAACCTTTGGTAGCAATAGACCAAAACACAGCTCAAAACAGCTAAAGTACAGAAAGTCATTTATTGATTTATCTAAGGCATGGATGTTCCAGGGGCTCAAGTAGTGTCAATTAGACTTAGTCTCCCTTTCCTTCTCTTGATTCTGCTGTAGCCAGTCTCTCAGCTGGCCCGCAGCGATTCCTGCCTTCTGGTTAAACCCTTGTGTGGTCCCCTCCCATGTTGTACTGCAGTTGGTCTGTGTGACCAGTAGAATATGGCAGAAGAGATAGTAAGTTGCTTCTAAGCTTAGGTTGTAAAAGACACTGTGGTTTCCTCTTAGTCTCTCTTTCTCTCTCTCTCCTACCCCCACCTGCCTTCCTCCCAACATTCACTCTGGGGGAATCCAGGCACTATGTGTGGACAGCACTAGGGAAAGGCCCATATTTAATAAATTGAAGATAACAGCTGCATGAGTGTGCCATTTTGGAAGTGGAGCCTCCAGCCCCAGTCCAGTCTTCAGATGACTGCAACTTGACCTAAACCTCATGAGAGACCCTGAGCCAGAGCTATCCATCTAAGCCACTCCTAGATGCCTGGCCCTCTGAAACTGTTAAACCATTCACACAAAGGCACTATCTTTTACAATTCTTATACCATTCATAGAAAGAAAAGTGGACATTGAAAAAAGAGAAAGAATCTTTTTGTAAATATTTGGGTATAGATGTGAGTGTGGGAAATGTCACTGGGATGACCCATTTAACCAATTTAGGTGCATAACTGGTCCCAACATTTTTATTTGTTCTAATTAATTGTTTGACAACCTTCTCTACCTGCCCGTATGAGCAGGAAATTTGGTGTATCCTACTGAAGCCTTTGCCCACAAGCTGAACGGTACAGAAACCCAAGGGGCTTGCTGGTTCAGCTTTCAAGCTCCAGGCTGTTTGGGCTGCTAATGCCCTAGTGTGGTTTGCAGAGTTCATTGCACTCCTGTCCACTGTGGTGATGGGGCCCTTGGGAGCTTGAACTGGCTCTGGGTACACCTCACCCCTGAGCTTCAAAGCTCAGGCTCTCTTTGGTTATATGTGGAGGATCAGCTATTGCTTCCCAGACACAACAGCCACACTAGGGTGGATTGTCTGGGATGAGCAAGTAAGATTGTAACTCCAGCTATACTTCTAGAACAAGCTCTTCCCACAATACAGTAGCCCATTCACTGCCCGGATAGCTCCTCTTTGGAGCTCTTGGTGTCACTGTGAGCCTCTGTCAGGACCATCTCAATCCGTCAGAGATGCTTTAATCCTGTTGCACTCTCAGTGGTTCTGAGACTGGAGTGTAACACTTTTCTCCCAGACTCTTCTTGACAGAGACCATTCCCGTGTTACAGGAAAACATTAAGGATGACCTGTCTCACGGTGACTTTCTGCATCTCCTATGCACCAAAGCTGGTGGCAACTTTTCTTGCTAAAAGTGTGCTTCCCTGGATATCCTGCTGGAGAAACACAACTTCTAAGGGTATTAGAACCTTGGGTAAACTCTCAGATGGAGCCAGATTTTCTGCCCCAACAAGATCAATTTAATTAAAGAAGTAGAGAGGCAGTTTCCCAAAGAGAGGGCATTGCTAGCCCAGAAAAAGAAAGAGCTGCCAGGCAGACAGATGAAAGGTGACCAATACACTTAAAAATGTGTTAATAATGAATTAATTAATTAAATAAGTAAATAAAAAAGTGTCTGTGATTCATGGCTCTGAGCTTGCGAGGGGGAGAAAAATCATCTTTTAGGCTCAAATTGGTCCTAAAAGACCAATATCATATTGCCCACCATGGATGTCATTTTTACAGAAAAATTAATTTTGAGCCAAATAAAATTTGAGACAATTATATGGATTCAGAGTTAGGAGGAAGATACGGAGTTACTAAGCAGATTAGTGTCACTGACTCAAGATCTCAAAACCCTCTAGTGCGCAGCCTCCACACCGAATTCTACTGGGAATAGAGGGCGTCAGTTCCATCAGTTAAGAATATATAGGCAATTTGCACAGTGGGCACTGTCATCTCAGAGCTAAGAGGGCATCAAATGAAGCTCCAGAAAATGCCAACATTTTTTGGATGACCCGAGCTGAAAGGAAAGAACTCGTCACCTCTTCTGTCCATTTTGCCCTCCCACTTTCCTTCTTTGAGTGAACAAATTGCTTAGGATTAAGAATGTTTGGCAAAAGCCTTCCCCTTTGGAGCAAGGGGAAATTAATTTGGGGGCGGGGTGAGGGGATTGTGGGAAGTGTGAGCATGAAGCCAGGTGTTGATGATTTCCCTGCAAATATGAGACTTTCTCATTAAAAGCTGGCAGCCACACCAAACAGCGTGCACCCTGTGGAAAAGCAAGGACTGAAAGGTCGGGTGGGATGCGGGGGCCTGATGTAATTGCATTCCTTCGAAGGAAAATCCTTTCCTGTGGGTACTGTCCTGGGATAGGATGCTCTGTTCCTAATAAATTCCAACAGGCAAAGACACAGACATATCACCTAAAGAAGGTCTTCAAATGACAATAGTTCCTGCAAGTCAGGAAATAGAGCTGATTTCCCATTAAGTGGGTCTGTCTGTTCAGCAGGGTTCCCAGGTCCTTGTCATGGAGAAGTTATTTGCTGACTCATCTTGAAATTGGAGAATTTTCAATTTTCCATTGTATAGAGTTCTGCCTCTTTCTAAAGGAATCTTTTCTTAAAAAAATAATTTTATGTAACATGTGAACTGTGTTTCACTGCTTTAAATTCTAACAAGAAATGTTACTTATTCCTAATTCCAGTAAAGGGGGATTTTTAATGCTCTTGATTCAGAGTATAAAAAAGCACAAGCCATGGACAGTTTTAGTGGCCTAGTTCTTTGAGGCAAACTACTAAAACATGCATCTTCTTAAAAAAGCCTTGCCAAAATTAATAATACTTTTTATTTTTGCACTTAAGAAGTGTAGATTCTGTTTTTGTCACTCCCTTGAAGCTCATTGGTCTTTGCAAGCAGAGAAATGAGCTTCAAAAAAATTTTTTTTCCAGTAATAAGGAAAATAGCTTCTAACAACTCTTTGGCTACTTTTATTATTTTAAAACATTTTTATTTTTATTTATTTTATTATTTTTAATATGTTTTTATTTATTTTAGAGAGAGAGGAAGGGAGAGGGAGAGAGAGAAACATCAATTGGCTGCCTTCTGCACACCCCTACAGGGGATGGGGCCACAGCCCCTGGCCATGTGCCCTGATTGGGAACTGAACCAGTGACCTCTTGGTGCATGGGAAGACGTCCAACCAACTGAGCCACACGGGCCAGGCTTCAGTTACTTTTAAACAAATTCTTTCTGTTCATATACAAAGTTGTACTCTTCTGATCTTGAGTCCTGGCCCTGGCCAGGTAATGAATCACAGGATCTGAGCGGTGGGAAGGACCTTAGACCACAATAGTCCAAATCACATCTGATGAAAGAATTCCGTCCATACCCTTGTCCCTCCCAATTGGTCATGAAGCCTCTGCTTGGACACCCAGTGACGTCTCCATTTTGTAAGGCTATTTTCTAGAAGAGATGGACTCATTTTCAAAGATGAGCAGGTCAGACTAAATACAAAGTCATCTATTCTTTCATGCATTCCCTCATCCATTTGACAAATACTTATTGAGCATCTTATTTGTGCCAGGCAGGCTTTGTGCTGGCTCTGAGGACAGAGGTAAGCAAAGTAGATGTGGTCTCTGCCCTCATGGGGCTCCCAGTATGGGGGAAAGACATTAAACCAGTAAGTGCATGGAACCTTTAACTAAGACTCTTCATTTTTTAAAAGATGTGTTAGATGGTAAATACTATAATACAATGGAATATTACTCGACCATAAAAGAATGAAATCTTACCATCTGCAACAACATGGATGGGCCTAGAGGATATTATGCTAAGTAAAATAAGTCAGACAAATACCATATGATTTCACTTTTATGTGGAACCTAAAGAGCAAGATAAATGAACAAATAAAATAGAAACAGACTCATAGATACAGAGAACAGACTGACGGTTGCCAGAGGGGAGTTCGGTGGGGACTGGGTGAAAGAGGTGAAGTGATTAAGAAGTACCAACTGGCAGTTACAAAATAGTCACGGGGATGTAAAGTATAGCACAGGGAATATAGTCAATAATATTTTAATAACTATGTATGGCGTCAGGTAGGTCCTGGAAATATCAGGGGGAAAACTTTGTAAAGTATATGATTGTCTAGCCACTATGCTATACACCTGAAACTAATACAAAGTAATATTGAATGTAAACTACTACAAAATAATATTGAATGTAATTGAAAAATAAAATTTAAATGGAAAAAGAAGAAAGTGTGAGTTAGAATTTCTTAAAATAACAACTCATTAAAGGAGGCAAAACGTGTCATAAAGGCGAGAGTATTGATACAACCTAGATGTTTTCAGAAAGGGAATAGTCAAGTATTTATAATATATACTATTTGGCAATATGATGTAGCCTTAAAACTAACTTGGAAAGGGTTTTTATGGATTTCAGAAAGCCCTTATGTTCTAGGTTAAGTAAGAAAAGTTGCAAATGCAGGACTAACGTTAAATATGCACTCGCTCCCTATATGCATATGTCTAGAAAATGTGAAAATTATATTAAAACGTTTTCCTTTCTACTCTTATTAAAATATTATAAATATGCATTAAAATATATTTTTAATGAAGTGTATAAAGCAAGCATCTGTGTAGCCACAGCCACGTCAAGGAGTAGAGCGCTGCCCGAAGCCGCCTTGCCCCTGCCCCCGCCCCTTACACGTGTCATAATCCGCTCTCTCTTCCCCAGGGCAACGCTGCCCTGACTTTTAGGATCATGGCTTTGTTATTATTTTTAAATAGAGAGTTTCATCACAGTACGTACTGCTAAGCAATTTAAATTAGTTTTGCCCGATTCTGAACTTCATAGACGTGGAATTCATCTGCCATCTTGTCCAGCTGCGGTTCATTCATTTCATGGCCCTGGTGTCCCTTCGTGTGACTGAACAGGACGCAGCTATGTGCCCGTCCTGCGGTGGGCGGTGTGGAGCAGTCCCCGGCTTGGGTCCCTACAGAGAGTGACGCCACCACTATTCTTGCGCACACACTACCTGGCGAATGGCGCCTGGTTGCTGTGTGACCCTCCGAGTGCACCTGCTGGGCCCCGGGAGGCTCGGGCTGGTTATTTCGTCCCCCGCTCCCAGCCCCGCCGCCTTCCCGGCTGCTCTCTGCCTGGCTCCTCGCGCCCGTATCACCGCGGCACCAGCGGCGCTGCCTGCGGCTGCACTGGGGGTGGCGGGCGGGGGTCAGCGGCCTGAGCTTGGAGGGTGGGAAGGGAGTGTCTGGGTGTTAGTCCCCCCGCCTCCCTCTCCGCCTCCCGCTGTCCCGCAGCGGCTGTGCCAGTGCTTCTGGGGCCCCAGCCCTCCCAGCACCCCCCGAGGACTCTCCCTCCCTGGCTGCTTCGGGCTTGGCAGTGTGACGGTCTCCACGGTCGGCTAGTTCCCAGTGGGTTAGCATGTCTGTGGTTCTTTTAATGCTGATCACACCTTTGTAAACAATCCCTTTATTAAACTCTCTTCACTCACACCCTTTGGAACATACTACGTCTTTACTCCCATTTAAGTCCCATTCGGTGACTTTTAATATATTTGCATAGTTGGGCATTCATTACCACAACCAATTTTAGAACATTTTCATTACCCCATAAAGAAATCCTGCAGCACTTAGCTATCACCCCCAGTTCCCTCATATTCCCCCAGATGTAGCCAATTGCTAATCCCCTTTCTGTCTCTCTAGAGTTTCCTACTCTGTGTATTTCATATAAAAGGAATCATACAATATGTGTGGTTTGTCACTGGCTTCTTCCACTTAGCAAAATGTTTTTATGGTTCATCCATATTGCTGCATGTTTCAGTACTTCATTTTTTTATTGCCAAATAATATTTCTTTGTATGAATATAGCACATTTTATTAATCCATTCATCAGTCTATGGACATTTGGGTTGTTTCCACTTTTTGGCTATTACAAATAATGCTGCAACTGACAATGATGTACACGGTTTTACGTAGACCTAAATTTTCCTCTCTCTTGTATATCTTCTTATTGATACATAGAAGTTCTTTATATATTCTGGTTACTAGTTCTTTGTCAGTCATATGTGTTGCAAAATTTCTCTGACCAGAGGCTTCTCTTTTTAGCTTCTTTATATTGTCTTTTGATGAATAGAATATCTTAATTATAAAGTAGCCAAATTTCTCAATCTTTTTCTTCCTAATTAATGCTTTTGGTGCCTATTTAAGAAATCTTTCCTACTCCAAGCAAATGAAGATATTTTCTACAAGTTCTGTAGCTTAGATTTAGATTTTTAGTCCACTTAGATTTTTTATGATGATGGTGATGAAAGATAGTTATTCCAAAAGAAAAGATTATATTTCTTTTGCCAAATGGACATCCAATTATACCACCACCAAATTATTTAAAAATTTGCATTTCCCCATTGATCTACAGCATAACCTTTATTATAAGACTAGTTTCCATGTATTCATGGGTCTAGTACAACAGAATACTAAGTTGATCCCTGAGTGATTGCCATTTTCTACTTTATACCTTTCTGCATTTTTCAAATTTTCCACAGTAAAGATATATCAACTCCACAGCTGAGAAAAAAAATGTTTCTAGAAAAAAAGTTAGAAGTTGAAGATTAAGAGACGGCAAAGGACACTTAGAGATCTTTAGAATCCTGACAAAGATTTCTCTTCTGCTGCGTTTCCTACCTATGTCCCATTATTCCCATTACCAGTGGCAAGTAGCCAAGAGCCTTCTTGTATCTGCAGCATGGAGCAGAGATAGCCTCATGCCATCTTCCAAGGAACCTGAGTCCTTGTCTCAATTTTCATATCTCGTTTCTCCAGGTTCAGGCTGAGGTTACCTTCCCTGTCCACTAGAGTTGCATTTTTTTTGACTCAAGGAGAAAACTAGCCTCTTGGTGAAATAGATTATCCTCTCTCAGTGCCCGGACTCTACTGACCATTTAATAATCCCTCAGGCTCTCTCATCTCCCTTTTCCCTTTCTCCACCTCCTGTTTCTCGCACAGATGGTCCAATTACTTCTATAGCTGCTCTTCACTCTCCCTAGTGATGTTTGGGCTCTGGATAGGGGATCTAGATGGGCTCTAGTGGTGAGCGAAGGTCTGAAGTCAGACTGTCTGGGCTCAAATCCTGGTCCTGTTATGTATTAGCTGTGTTCCCTTGGAGAGGTTACTTTACCACTCATTCTCTTAGTAGAGAGGTTCCTAGTCTGTAAAATGCTGATCGTTGTTAGGATAAGATGAATTACTCCATATAAATTTCTTAACAGTGCCTGGCACATAGCGCATTCTCAATAAATGTGAGCTATATTTATGGTTATTATCTGATGCTTATACAAAACCCACCTGTTCACTGTTAGGAAGGAGATATCATATATTTAGGCACATGTAGCAGCAAGGTGTCCAGCAAGGTGTCCACCGTTTGAAAAAGTTCTAAACAAGCAGATATAACAAGGATAGAACATCGCCATCTATATCAATTGCTTGACATCACCATGAAGCATCGACTCCTCCTGCTCCCCTCAAACTAAAATTTTTTGAAGTTTGCTTCAGAACACAGTAGGGAAGAGGTATTTAGAAATTTCAGGGAGGTCATTGTATTTCATATCTGCATCAGTATGGTACACAACAGACACAACTTGCTGGAAAGCAGAAGCTTCAGTGGCAGAGGAGACTGTGATCATATAAACCCTCAGGGTTTCAAAGAAATCCAGGGGAGAGCGTTTAATTTCAACCTAGGGGTGGGGATGGAGATAGCATTTGAGCCTCTTGTACCCAGACCTAAGGGGCAGAAACACCCCATCTGAGTTACTCAAGAGGTAGAGCCCAGCATGCATTGCTGGCGCCACCTCCCCCCGTCGTTGGCTGCTAAGCAAGATGCCGTGAATCTTCCACTCCTCTCCTCCCTGCTGTGTTCTTTCTTGGCAACGTCCTTTATGGATAGACCATATGGGCAGCTTTGGAGCCCGTGTTTGCCTTGGCTTGGTGGTTCGCCGCTCACTTCCTGCTGACATTCCTCCACCATCACCCCAGAATGTGGGTCTCTCAGAGCCACCTGCTCCCTCTCTTCCCCGTACCCATCGCCTCTGCTCTCTGATTTCTCCATCAGCTACTTGGCTCTTGCCTGGGACTCAAATCTAACTTCTGTTCAAATGTTTTCCATCTGAACTTCTTGTTTGGAGCAGGTAATGTTTCACCGCGGTGGGCCTTTGTTGGGATAGAAGGTGATCCAGGATGGCACTGGAAAAGTCAAGTTCATATATCCAAATGACTTTTAAGTGAGGACAGATAAAACCTTTATTCCCATGTGTTTCTGTCCAAAAACCTCAGACCCAGAGCAGAGACAATTATGGCCAAGAGGCTAGTGCTGAATTTGAGGCCAAAAAACCAGCTTAGGAATGGACACAGGCTCATAGCTGGCACACATGCTTTTAGATTCTCTCACATTTACCCTTCTGGGTCTTCTTAACTCAGGCTGTTGGCCTAGCAAGCGAGTCAGGCCCGGCCACAGTCCAACGCCAACACGTGTGCTAAACCGCCACACCCTACATGTGGCATGACGTGTCCTGGCTACTCCCAAACTACTCGGTGTTCATCTGCTCCAGGTGCAGTTTAGATAAGGGCTTTCGGCTTCCCTGCCTCCCCATCATTTTCCTCATTTTCCCCAAGTCTAGAGGCTCCACAAAGAAACACATCTACCTACTTAAGGAGCCTCTTCCCTTGACTTTATCTTGGATGGACATCCCAACCACAAACACTTTAGTGAGATGGAACTGTGCTGTGATGCACGTCAGGGTGTGGGTTTAAATCCCAGTTCTACCATTTATTTGCCTTGTGATCATGAGCAATTCCTTTCACATCATTTAGCTGTTTTCTCAGTTGTGAAATGAAGCAAATAATACAATGGGTTGTGAGAATTTAAAAAGATAACCCACAAATAAGGTGGGTGATTCCCTGAAAAGCATGCTTGGTCGTACTGAGGCAGGATATAGGATTGATGTTATATGTGGAGGGGTGGTCCCTTCTTTACCGTAGATAGGCATAGAAAGTATGGCAGGTAGCTTGGGAAAAGTTATTGGGAAAAAGAACTTTGTGTGTGAACTCAGAGTGCTGTATATAAGGAGCTGAGTCCTAGCACTTGGTGTTTGATGTCTAAAGGTCTTTGCATTTAGGTGACATGAACAAAAGACAGTGGAGCATAGCAGGTGTATTTCTGACAGCCACAGAGGTTTTGGATTTGTTCCCATTGCTGGAAATGCCTGTTTGAAAGGGTCTAGCTCCTGGGATGGGGAGAGGCCACCTCAGACACCAGGTCATTGATTTCGTCAAGGGAATATCTCTAGGGAGGTTTGGTGGAATCTCAATAGTGACCCCCGGCAGTAACCACCACAGCCAAAAACAATGAGGCTCCTTGGCAGACTAGGTAAGGTTTTGGGTTTTATGCCTTAAGGCCGTACTCACTTAAACTGACCCTTTGGACACAAGAAGCCTTCCTGGGGTCTCGGAGCTCTTATAGACATAGCACGATTCACAAGCATTTGATGCTCAGATGAGAGAACACGAGCTCATTTCATATCCCTAGCTGGTGAATCGGCTACATTTGTAAAGTGGTTAGCATGCTGCCTGGCACCTTCTGAGGCTCCACAAAGGAAGCTCATTATTACTGAGCACACGTGCCACAGCAGCCAGAGGGCAGAGTGGCTCTCCTTGGCAGCTGACGCTCCCTACGGGGAGGGCGGCGGTGTAGGAGCTGGGAAAGGAGAGTGGAATCATTTAGCAGCTGACACATACCCGGTCACTGCAAGGAATCTCCCATCCCAGCAAAGAAGTCTGACCCAATTTGCTTGGCCCTTCTCCTGAGACTGGTTCCAGCCGCGGATCTGAGCTGGGAGCATCTTTCCTCTGAGCTGGCTGTGGTTGGGAGGCAGAGGGGGTGGCCTGGGGCTGCCCAGACTTGGGAGCCTTGAGCACTAGCTCATCTTGTCTAGCACTCCCTGGGGCTCTGGAGGTTGTGAGAAAGGGAGGAGAGAGGGTGTGGGCACCTCACATGGTCAGGGAGGCCTCCCCTCCCTTGGAACATGCAGCAGCCAGACCCTGGGCTCATCGGGTTGTTTATCACCCTCAGTCTTGGGGAGAACATGCCCACGGGACAACGCTTTGCAAGTTGGAAAGATCTTTTCAAATGCACAAGACCTCGGCATGGGATTTAGCTGCAGGAATCCTCCAACCTTGGAGCACAGGGTCATCCGTCAATTCTCTCAATTGGGATTCAATCCCATAAGTCATGCGGGGGTGAAGGTGCCTCATTAGCAACTATAGTTGCAAACCTTGGGTTCCATACTCTTACCAGGAGCCTTCCTGTGTCCCTAAAGAAACCGGAAGAATGGAGAGTGACATGGGGTGGGCCACCCCAGTCATTGATTCCCATGGAATCTGACTCCCGGAAGCACATGGGTGGGCCTGGAGGGGGGAGAAGGGGAGCAGGCGGATGAAGGAGGTCACCCAGGGCAGCTTTAGGGCAGAACTTACCATCTTCCCCCCACAGCTGTGCCAACTGGAGCACAGAAAGGGTCACCAACATGTCCAGATTCGCCAGCAATCCTGCCACTGCCTTTTGTCCACCTGGCCTTCACAAGCTTAAAGGAGTTTTCCTTCTTCTGTTACTATGCTTTTTCAGCCACCAAGGCAAAGCCACATTCTATAATCTAATTTCACATACACGCAATGAATTCAGTTGTTGGTTTACAGTTGTCCCATCTTCCCACAGGGTCCCGCATGCCACAGCCCCTGAGGCCTTAAGACACCACCCATCCCCGAGACTTTGAGTCCCCGGTCACAACTGCTTCACCTTTCTTTTCTTTTAACAAGGTCTTATACAAGCGCTTTTACTTCTAGTCTTCCATAACTTCTCCTATAATCCTGTCCTCAGCGTTCATATACAGGGGGCCAGGCAAAGGAAGAAGATGGAGATGAAGAGAGGAGACTTACCTTAGTCACTCAGCAGAGCAGCGTGCAGGGAACAGGACTGCTCACCTCGCTGGCTCCTGAGCCCACTCCCCCCCTTTCCCCCGGGCTGAGGCCTCCTGCCCTGGGCTCCTGCAGGAGTTCATTCAACAAGCTGTGGGACATTTACACCGTGGAATACTACATAGCTGTAAAGAAGAAGAATCTCGTACCCTTTGGGACAGTATGGATGGTCCTGGAGAATATTATGCTAAGTGAAATAAGCCAGGCAGCGAAAGAAAAATATCACATGATCTCGCTTATACATGGAACCTAAAGAACTTAATAAACTGACGAGCAGAATAGATTCAATGACATGGAAGGATAGTTGAGACTGACGAAACATCAGAGGGAAGGGGGAGAGGGGGTGGAGGGGGAGAGAGTAACCAAAGAATTTATATGCATATATGCACAACCCAAGGACACAGACAATGGTGGGGAGAGTGACTGGGGAGGGGGAAGGAATGGGGTGGAATGGGTCATTGGGGAGAAAAAGGGACATCTGTAATACTTTAAACAAAAATAAAAATTATTATAAATAAATAAATACCAAAAAAAGCCCCCAAAACAAGTGACTGAGACAGAAACAGTCCCTGCCCTCAGGCCTAAATGCCCATCAAGCTAAGGGAGCCTGGCTGAGTGATTGTGAATGAGTGATGGGAAAAGGCAGGCAGAGGCTTCCTGATCTGTCCCACCGCCGCAGGCAATCCCCTGCACTCCCTCTGGATTAGCAGTCCCAGCACTCCCCAAACAGCCCCTGTGTTCCAAACCAGTCTAGGCAGGCATTCTAGCCCCTCTGTGGCCACAATCTCATGACCTAGTCTTCCGTTTCCAGACCACACCTGCCAGGTGGCCCTGCTGCCCACTCTGTTCCCGGCCACATCAGTGCCCTTACTCAGGATGTGCTCTCTATAACCCCCCGCGTGGCTGCCACATCTCCAAGGAGCTTTCACTTAGCACCCTCGATGGAAACGGTCTTTCAACACCACCACTCTACTCCCTTACCAAGTTTTGGGACTTCTATTGTGGAAAAGGTATATGTTACAAGAGTCAAGGAATTTGCAACTCCTTTTAGGTAATGAAAGTCCCATAGTTGACAGTGAGACTGGAAGACTTTGGGTTATCCACCTCTTGGCTCATTTTTCAAAAGCCCACCCTTGTTCATAGAACATTCGTAATTCATCATTTCTGAGCAATTGCTAAGTTCTAGGTGCTGAGTAGCAAAGTGCAACATGCAAAACACACGGTCCCTAGCCTCTGTGAGTTTACATTTTGAGAAGTCCCTGGGAAGCATAGTGTTTGCATCAGCTGAAAAGCACTTATGAGCCCCTTTTTAAAAAATTGACTTAGAGAGAGTAAGGGAGAGAGAAAGAGATCTATTGTTATACTTATTTATGCATTCATTGGTTGCTTCTTGTATGTGCCCTGACCAGGGATCAAACCCACAACCATGGCATATTGGGACAACACTCTAACCAACTGAGATACCCTACCGGGGCCCTATAAACCTTATTTTTTCCAGAGCTGCCCTCCCCTGGGAGCTTAGTCTGTGACAGATGTCACTGAGTGTGGTTTACCTCATAGCTGGATCTCCTGGCATGACTGTGAGTGCATCACCTTCCCAACTTCTCATGTTTACTCTGGTTCTTCTCAGCCAGAGATGTCTTCCTCATACCCACTTTTCAGCACCCTACTCAGGTTCCCTTCTTTCTGCTCCAAACTTCTGCTCTCCCACTCCTTTGAAGTTCTTTCAGGAGCTGTAATATAGCACCCCATAATTTAGCTCTTCCTTATATGGTTCAGAAGTGTGATGTTCAGTGGCTTTGGAGTCTGTGGCAGAGCGAGGTTGTTGGCAGCCAAAGATATTTGCTCTCCTTCCACCAGGTCAGGCTGTTTCAGGGACTCAGCTACCCAGTCACCCTATTTCCCAACCCCTGTGCATCTTACTGGGGCTATGAAATTAATTATGGTCAATGAAAGAAGCTGATCTGTAGAGCTTTAGGATAGAGGTTGTTACAGTATCCTCAGTGCCATCGTTACGCACCCTCCCTCTTCATCCACAATCTCGGACGCCGGGCATTGAAAATAGCAGAGCTTCAGGAAGGAAGGGGCCTGGAATCCCTACTCTTCACCTGGACAATAACCTCCCAGGAGAGCCGACCAGGAACATCTATAGACTTCAGGCAAGAAATAAAATTTTATTAGGTTAAACAACTGAGGTCTTCCCTGATCAAAACAGAGTTAGATAAGTTTAGGACTGAATTCGTCTCTGCCACTTGTTAGCTGTGTGATGTTGGGAAGATTGCTTACCCTCCCTGAGCCTCAGATCCTCCATTGATAAGAAGGGTTTAACAGTGCCTAACTTTGTAGAATGGTTATGAGACATAAACAAGATATTTCTGAAGTTCTTGGGACATTGTAGAAACCAAATATTCTCTGTAACTTGTATGTACGTACACTCCCATGCAGTGGCTCCATGTGTGTTAAACCTGTCACTAGATTTTAAATCCCTTGAGTCCTGGTTTAATGCTGTAGATCCCTCTGTATTTGCCATAAAGCCCAGCACACTGCAAAAAACATAGAAGGTCTCGATAAAAATTTACTAAGAGGCAAAACTACCTTGGTTTAATATAACCCAAACTAACTTCCTGCGCCACCTGTTTGATGACCTTCCCTCTTGGGCCACCAGCACCCACCCCATCTCATACCTCCCTCCATTCTCTTCCTCCAAGACCCTCTCCAGCTGGTCCAGTTCCCTCAGCTTCCCACCACTCCACCCTTTAAAGTGTACTTTTGTGTAAACTTGTTACTCAGTAAGTGAGTAAATGGGTGTATCTGTTTGGATAAAAGTCCTTTTGTGGTTTGTAACCAATGGAGCAGAAGCCAGACGGGGAAGGGAGAGGCCGACTAGTGAGGTCTTCGGAAACAGAGTGGGAGGGAATCATGCTGGAGGTGACCTTGCTTCATATTTTATAAACAAGCTCTACACACGAGAGGTATGATGAACTCTCCAAGTGGTAAGATGTTGCTAAGCTCTTGGGCCCAGGGTGAAATATTAAGTTGATGAATATCAACCATCTCATCAGGTTGCTATGTTGAGTCTTTGGGAACTGTGTCAATGTGTTTTTAAAAAGATGACACAGGACACATATTTAAAGAATAAGAGCAATGAAGGAATGATGGATTATCCTAAGTCAGTTTAGTTTATTAAAATAAAATAAAAATCAGAGTCTGTCTTCACTGTTGAAGAGGCAGCTGAAGTCCCTGTTAAGTCTGATAGTGTTGGGCATGCTTTTTACGTATAAATATATTCCTAACCTCTTCTGACAAATATTCTGATGATATAGGTAGAGAATAAATGCCCACCCATTAGGAGGCACACTTTTTCATGAGGCCCCATTTGAGAAAAATTTGTAAACGTTTGGACTTTTTAAAAAAGTATACACACACACATATAATGCATGTACACATGCCATCTGGAAATGTAACATCTACAGTTACAGTAAAGCATTTTAAAAATTGTTTCCCTGATGTTGGAATTACATTTAGGGAGCGCTAGAATTTCAGAAACAACATACATCATTAGTACACATTCCAGTATCTTCCTGACATTTTGGGCCTTTGAACACATTTTATGTGAGATGAGAACTGGGGGTGAGGCGGGGAGCAGGCCGGGTTAGAGAGCGAACAGCGTGTCCGTCAGCCACAGATCAGAAACAAGCAGCAGGATGCGGGCAGGGGGAGTGTGGCCTGCAGGCCGCACCGAGGCCAGGCCAGGGCAAGGCGGCAAATCACCAAGATAAGTGATATCTAAAAACTTCAAACTGCACTCTATGGGCTGGCTACCTGCGTTTGTAAATAAAGTTTTATTGGAGCAGTATGGGCATCCTGTGGATGTTCGTTAGAAATGAAGAATCTCAGCCCCCCCCCCCAGACCTTCAAGCTCATAATGTGCAGTTGCCTTGCGGGCCACTGAAGTCCAAGGACAGCTCGGGAGGTCGCCGGGCAGGTGGGACCGACACGCGGCGGTGCCTTCAGCGAGCCACCGCTCCAGTGGTTCCCACATTTACTTAGCAGGGACGGGAAGAAATGAACGTCTTTCTTTATATTCCACATGGGGAACTTATTACATGCATTGAGTGTGCCATGACATTTAAACTTATTTGGAATTATTTTTTTATTTCGCAGCCTTTTGTCGTCTATAATCAGAGTCCTTCCCGCGTGACCGCGGGAGTGTCACCGAGGGTGCCCATCCTGCGGCAGCGGCACCCACTTTTCTGCAGCTCTTGCTTTGTCTTCGTTTCTGTTCTGTGGTTTGCTGAGCGCGTGCTGGAGGCTTGCGGTTCAGGTGCCCGAGTGTGCGGCTCCGCCCTGCCAACTGGCGCCGGCCTGTCAGGTCAGCCTTTTGCGGCCGAGCGATGGGAACCTGGACTCGGGTGCGGGGCTGGGGGGCGGCCTGGCCCGCACCCACCGTGTCACCTTGCACACTCCTGGCAGGAACCGAGAGTTTCTGGAAAAGATAATTCCCGTGTTCGCTCCAGAGGACTTTCTGCTTCTAAAGAATGAATTTGCCTCTTTCAGTTTTGTAAATGTGGCATGAGGACGTTGGCGTTCGTTGGACCTTAGTTCTGATTTAGGTATTTTCAGGCCACTTCCCCAGCGTTTTGCTATGAACAGACCTCACATGGGAGATGCTGACTCCCTGAGGCTGAGAACTACCCAGTCTGGAGGCAAAAATCGAACTCTTGCCAAAGGGCTAGCGCGCCTGACAGTCCCGGGGTAGGCTGATGAGTCTAGGCCAGCACTTGGTGGCACCCGCAGCTCCTGATGCCGCACCTCAAACCCCAGTGAAAGGACGCAGTTTGCAGAGTCAGAAACGTCAAGGTTGATGTGGCCATGTCACATCAACCCAAAGCCATGCAGACCAGCGGTGTCAACAGTGCATAGAATGCACGTCAGAATCACCGGGCGAGTTTCCCAAGCTGCCTTTCCCAAAGGGCCTAAAGATTGAGAGCAGCGGTTTCAGCCTTGGCTGCAAATTGGAGTCACTGGAGAGCGCTGAAAACTGATCAGGACTGGCCTCCACTCCAGAGATTCTGAATTGATGGCTCTGAGGAGCAGCCTGGACTCTGGGAGTTTAAAAAAGCCCTGAGTCATTCTAATGTGCAATAAGGTTGGTGTGGATTCTTTATAGTAAAAAAAGTGATTATGAACTACCCTGACTAATAAAAAATATATATATATTTTATATATATATTAAAAATATGCATATGCAGACTAGACAAATGTGCATATGTATAAATATACATATATATTTATAAATATTCCATTCATATAACAAATAATTCTAAAATATCAGTGGCTAATGCAATAAAGTTTATTTCTTGTGAGCATGAATGATTGTATATGTATATATGTGTATATATATATATATATATATATATATATTTTAAATTGACTTCAGAGAGAGAGAGAGAAACGTTGGTTTGTGGTTTCACCCATTTACGTTCATTGGTTAATTCTTGTATGTGTCCTGACCGGCGATTGAACCCAAAACCTTGGGGTATCGGGACAATGTTCTAACCAACTGAACTACTGGGCAAGGGCAATATTTTTTTTGGCTAATGGTTAGAATCCATCACCCAACCACAACCTAACTGCAGAGGAAGTTAGAAGGTGTCTTTTTATGGGCCTGAGAGGAACAATGGGGTCAGTGAGCGTCTGTCCATTTCTGCCATGTAGTAATACTATGAAAATGTTTTTAACTTCATTATCTGGCATGTGTTTATAATGCCCTTATTTAAGAACCATGGGCTTAGAGTTTGTATCAACATTTAAAATTAACTTTATAAATTATATTTGTCTTACATTTGTAGAATCAATGAAACTCTAAAGGACCTTTCAGTTGTAATTTCAATAAAAATTAATTTGGAGGGAGTGAGAGACCCCAGGCTTTCTGGCTCTGCTTTAATTCAAGCAGCTCTGCTTATATTTTTTATGTTAGATTTCATTAGGGCAAGTTTCCTTTAAACATAGGAATCTAACTCCAAAAGCACATTCGCCACTGAAAATCACTGTGTTTCAGCATTGTGTGGGGGAGATATGCTAGAATGCTGTTTCTATTTGTGGTTGTTCATAAAGATCTTGACATGGATCTTTTAGGTGTCAAAGGTGAATTTACTACCGAACTGTATCCGGCCCTGTCTCCTAGGACTGTGGGAAGTGAGGACACCTAACCCTGCCACTCTTTCAGAAGCCTGACAAGTCTAACCATGTCCCTACCAAAGATACAACTGGGGGAGAAGTGCTCTGTCACCCTTTATTTTAAAGTTCCTGTGGGCTAGAAGCCTGGCTTCATTCACCTTTGTCCCTAGTGCTTCATGCAGGTGGCGCAAGGAAAGTGTTCAAAAGATATTTGTTGAGCACAACAAAGAAAAGGGAGGAGAGGAAGAGATCACATAGAAAGAGAAGAAATGGTTTGCTCTTCTATATGGGTTTTCCCTATTTTCACTTGTATTTTTTAGCTCCTCCAATCTCAGTCATTGATCCATTCAACACCTATTGTGTGCCAGGCACAGAGCTGGGCAATGGAGCTATGAGGACAAAGCACACTCTTGACATCAGAGCTCATAGGGCACAGAGGAGGCAGCAGTGGGTTACAGGCTTGAGATGAGCACTTACTGAGGGTTCAGGGAGGTGGGGGAAGTGGGGAGCAAGAGGGCTGAGCAAGTGTGGCTCATTCGCTCTTGGTGTTCACTTGGATGCATAGGGGAGCCTAGATCTTGAACCACAAATGTAATTTGTAGCTTTACAGGTTCCTATTTTGCTTTCATATACTGTATCTTATTTGTTCTTTGGGCTTTCACAGTGAACTGAGTACACACTGTGTCATGAGAAGGTCTGGAGATTTTAGTCTCAATCTTACCTCTTTAAGGTGAGAGACCTTTGGCAAAACACATGAACTCATGCACAATGATTATAATTTCCCAGGACTGAGGTGAGATTCAGAGGGACACTGTTCACAAGCGCTTTGTAAACTCTAGAGGTGTTAGATTTTTTTAAAAATCTGTATCTTTCTATCATCTATCTATCTATCTATCTATCTATCTATCTATCTATCTATCATCTATCTATCTATCTATCTATCTATCATCTATCTATCTATCATCTATCATCAGCTGTCATCATCTATCATCTATCTATCATCATCATCTATCATCTATCATCATCTATCATCATTTATCTATCTATCTATATCTATCATCTATCTATCTATCTATCTATCATCTATCTATCTATCTATCTATCTATCTATCTATCTATCTATCTATCTATCTATCTATCTATCTATCATCTATCTATCATCATCTATCTATCATCTATCTATCTACCTATCTACCTACCTACCTATCATCTATCTATCACAGGCAATACTGATCCCTGTGAGCATGTAGGGAAGGTGCTATTATTAATCCCAAAATACTGATGAGGAAAACAAGACTCAAAGACATCAAGGAGTTGCCCCGGCCTAGTAACTTAGAAAGGGAGTAAGACTTGAACACAGCTTTCTGACCTCGGATTTCCTGCACTGTCAGAAGTGTGGGCCAGGTGCTCCTGAGGACCTTAGGACTGGACTGAACTCTCAGCAAACTTTCTATACAAGACAAGGAGAGGTCAAATTCTGTGAACCACGAATCACAGACCCTGATAAAAAAAAAAAAAAAAAATTGAGACCACGAGCATCAGCCTCTAGGAATGGTGCCCTCAGCTTCCACATCCTTTCCCAGGCGATGTGAGGCCAGACTGGGTGGGGTTGGACCGGATGGGTATGATCAGGAGCCATTTGCTCCTAGGAAGCTGGTTTTGCAGTGGGCTGACTCTCGGGCTCACCGCTTACCGTGAATGACCCACAAGAGAGCCTGCTATGGTCAATCTACACACAGGTACGAAGCAGCGGGCCTTGGAGGAGCTTGTAACCCTACCTGGGATCACTGAAGCTGGGCCACAGCACTGCCCTGGGAAAGTGCAGTGAACATGCTGAAGGGGTATAATGTTGGTGCAGCCGAAGACAGAAAGGCTGAACAACACATGATTTCATGTAGCAACAAAAATACACAGATACAAACCCAGCCCAGCCTGCCAGGCCTTTGAAATTCTGACATGTCCAGGTCCCATTAATCTTTCTGGACAGGGCTGGCCTTCTACCTAGCAGAGCTGCTGGGGACACCCAGAGCAGAGCTCACCAAGCAGACACAACAACACAGGCCTGTGACCTCTTCCTGTCAATAGCTGGTGGGCTCCATGGATGTGTGATTGTCATCAGGATGTTTTCAAATGTCTCCATTTCCAGGAGATGCAAAAGCTCACTCATTCAGGTTTGATTTAATTCTTCCCCCAGAGAGAGTTTCATGTTAAAAGGAAACAGACCTCTTCTGATTTCTGCAGCTCCCAGAACAGCTGCAAAGCCTGCATGAGGTGGGGTATGGAAGTGGCCCAGGAACTGCCGAACCGAGCAGCTGCTTTCTGCTAACCGTTTCTACCTCGGTGCTGCTTAACCCCGAACCTGAGCTGGGATTCCAGAAACACGCAGTGCGATGCCTTCCAGCTGACACTATAGCCAACCCTTAAGAGGCCAAAGGGAGCAGAGAGGTTAATGCTGCATTTATTTATGAAATGGGAAAAGTCACAAGGACCAAAAATAACAATGAATATTACTTTACGTGGAACAAAAATAAAAACGGACAGAGAGCACAGAGTTGAGCTACAACTTCATTCAATTAAAAAGGATGCACCTTCCTCTCGGCCAGTATGGCTCAGCGGTTGAGCATCGACCCATGAACCTGGAGATCATGGTTCGATTCCCGGTCAGGGCACATGCCCGGGTTACGGGCTCGATCCCCAGTCAGGGGCGTGCAGGAGGCCGCCGATCGATGATTCTCTCATCATTGATGCTTCTATCTCCCTCTCTCCCTCTCCCTTCCTCTCTCTGAAATCAATAAAATCATATATATTTTTAAAAAAAAGGGGGGGGGGGATGCACCTTCCACTGTCCAAGGGTAAAAATGAAACTGACATCCATTTGTAGAGGTCATGATTCAGGCTTGAATCAAGGATGTAAAACAGTCCGTGTCCTAAAAAGCGGTTTATGATTTTGTTTGCCAAAAAAGCCATTTTGGATTCATTAGCAGTTAGTTGAAATAACAGATTTTGTGACGTTGCCAGGTCCTTTCAAATGTATGTCGGATGTCAAACGTACAAGACCCTCTTGTTTACACAGACGTTTGTGAGAACGTCAGAACTGCTCATTGAGACCCAACCCTGTAAGTGAACCCAGTCATGGATACGTGGAAATTTGCAAAATCAAATTCACAGTTTTCTCGTTTCTAATTCTCAGAATAATACTGAGAATCCTTTCCTAACAATACACAATGTTAGGCTCACATTGGGTTTCAAAAAGTTTAATAAAGTAAATTAGCTTCCTTTATTTTCCCTTTGGAAACAGTGTAATTTAAAATTGGCAAGGGGGAAATAACTGTATTCAGCCATGTATGTGAAAACTAATCTTTCTCCCAGTAATAATCTGCTAGCATTTAAAAACAATGTCCTTAAACCATTTAGTAATCACGTTTGTAAGAACTATAGTTAAATCAGAATAAAGTACATTCTGTGGACAAAGCTGTGATTTTAAAATTCCTAAGAGTTTATAGGTATATGACTTTTAAGTATATAATATAGTACCGACTTCATCATCCTTTATTTTGGCTCATCTAATTTACCAACATGATTTCTGAAGTTTAACAGTATTTGTAATGGCAATGTCCAAAGCAATTTTGGCTGAGTAAAGTGCTATTTGTTGAACAAAAATGTAGTTGTTTGTGCAAGTTTAACATTTCACAAGGCCAGCTGAGTTCATTTCAACCCTACTTACAAAATAATTATTGGCAAATGAAATGAGCTGGGGCGGGGGGTGGGTAGAGACAAGACGTTTTCAAGCTTCTGAGCGACTTACAAAACCAAGTTCTTCAACCATTGGAAGTAAAATTGAAAGGTCACAAACAATTAAAAGGTACAGGTTTAAGTCTCAGGATTAAGATGGTTCCAACAAGAGGAATATTTACAATGGAACAATGAGGAAAATATTTCGTTACAGTCAGAAACACGGAAAATATGCCGTTGAAAATTGTTGGCTCTGAAATAAATAAAATCCAGACTGAGACTATTAAAAATATCAAAGTGATCTACTATGCGCCAACTCTATTTTCCTCTGTTGTTTGTTAGAAAGAAAATCCGTTATTGAATATAATGCAGTTCTGGTTAAATTATCAAAGACATTTTCCATATATGCAAACTGTCATTCACCATATGCTATATATTCTTCTGTAACAGTTTTAGTACACTCCCATCACAGACCCATAGGTGCAGAGTTAGAAGGAAATTTTGAGTCATAAATTTAATTTCCTAACCAAGGTACAAATCCTTTCCAAAGGAGTCATTCGGCTCATCTCTGTGAACACCAATTATGAGCAAGATTCTTTGGATGGCAAAATAAGAGATACAAAAAATACTTTAAGATGTTCAGGTGGAAGAAAGCATTCTTGTCCGTTGGTCGACATTGTGCCTGAGCTGCAACCGTCTGGCTAGTGACAAGGAAGTCACCACATTGCAGGAAACCCATTCTCGCAGGGGGTGGCTCCAGAGCCAGTCAGGTATGGGCTAAGCGGAGCCTCACGCCAACTGGCCCTGGTTTTGCCTCCTGCGTCATACCTGCTCTCTTCCTTCAGCAATTCCCAGATTTTGAGAGGGCCTGTCCGAGTCCTGTATGGTTTCTTCGGCCTTCATGCAGCAATCTCATTTACCTTTATTTTCACTACCTTTTACCTTACTGGCTTTAGGGATTTTAAAAATCATTTCATATCATTTGAATGAGCTTAATTGTTCATTGTTCAATACTGCCCTTAAAATAAAACTGCATTTTCAAATTATGACACTCAGGAAACAAGAGTTAAAGCCTTTAATTGGATTCAATTTGGAATTATCCCTTTGTAATTAGACTAGCACTGACTAACAGCAGATGTTTAGGGGGAAAAGAAGAATGGAACACCTAAGGCTTGCCAACACTGTGTGTATATTTGAGGGAAGGGGCATGATAAATCTTTTGTAATGAAATGCATATGCTCTAAGACACTGACTAAACTTGATATTTTAAAGCACTTAAATCTAGTAGTTTACGTCTCCGGAGTAATTAAGTCATGTTTTAGAAATGATGCTACAATCTAAATTTCTTATTTGTGAGAAATAACACTGCTGTCTCTAATGAATTATAAAACAAGGGGCCGACTCAAATAGGTCAAGTTTGCTTGTAGTGGTTACACATCTGGCACCTTTGGAAGCTGTAAGTAACAGACCCAGGATCATTCAAATCCCGGAGACTTTATTTAGCCTCCGGAATGGCCCCTCTGATCCCACATCCATGCAAGAACACAAAGCCAAGGGCTACACTAAAAAAAGAAGAGACTGTTTTATTGTGACATTTATGACATGGACCCCTTGTTGACAAGAGTGACCGAGGGTAATCTTGGCAGATGGCACAGGTGTGACGAAGGATGCACTGGCGATCCTCTGGCTGCTGAGGCTGCTTCCTGGTCCTCCCAGACCTCCATGCACGTGCGGGCCAGTCACAGAAACTCCAATACCACTTGGTGTACACATTTAACAAGTCTTTGGTCTTAATAAGCACCATTACAAACCCTCACATTAAGGGCATTATTATTCTAGTTTATAAATGTTTCAATGATAAAAAATAGCACGATTACAGTATACACACACTTAATTTACATGTAATGTATTATACTCATAACTGAGATAAACTACTGAACTAACTTTGGTTGATTGAAATTAATGAAGTATTTGAGCTGAATACTTGTAATTTGGTTTCTAAGTTGTGTAAATATTACAGTGCATTTAGGAATCTAGTTTGAAAATTTACTAGCACCAAACAGGTATTAGAAATGGCCAACCTAGTACTTTTATTTGGAGAAGCAACGTTTAAAAATCTGAAAAAAAAAAACACCAACCCAGAACAGTCCATCAATTGAAAGCACATTCCTGTACGTCTGCTAGAAGGATGGCACGTGAGCGTGGATGGCCAACCCCCAGTGGAAATACACATCTCAGTTTTCAAGAATCAACACATATGCCAAGGTAGCTTAGCTACGCATGAGAAGCCTGAGGAAGTGGTTGTTTTGAACTAGGGCAGTCACCTGTACCTTGCTTTCGTAATACAAGAATAGTGCTTATTTATAGAAATTTATGTGGTGAAAGATTGTACCTATGATATAAAATTCTGATTGGGGGAAAAAATTCAGTTCTACCTATCTATCTTTGTTTTTTAATTATTTGGTCTCTGGATGGTGAATTAATGAAGCAAAATCTGAATTTTCATCTTCAGATTATCACCCAGTTCGCCACTGAGGTAGTCTTTGTCATATTTGTCTTCTAGCTGATTGAGTTCTTTCTTTTTATAAAGTGGAGTACTGCTGATTTGTAACGAGTAGGTTCCAGCCACCGGCTTCTTCTTTGTGAAGTGGAGGTAGCTGATCCCTTCCTTTTGGTTGATTTTAAAGAAGCCGTTTTCATTTCCAGATTCAATCAAGTATCTGTTGTGATTTGTTAGAGTTGTAAGAGCCGGGAGGAGTTCTAGGATCCGGACCTTGTTACTGATGTGGGAAATATTGAAAGCGAACATGGCTATCTTCTCAACGTCCCAACTTGCAAGACTCACATTGGCTTCTGTCTCTGGATGATCCTGAAAAGACACACGGCAGTGTGTTAAATAAAGTGTAGATATGCCACTTATTTCCCACAATAAAGAAAAAGTGACTCGACTCTCACACGGATACAGCTTTCTTCTCAGGTTGTATAAACTTTGAAAAGGCATAGTCATGGGGGTGGGGTGGATGCGGGGTGGAGGAATCAATGGGGGAGGGAAGGGGGCATCTGTAATACTTTCAACAATAAGGATAATAAAAAATAAATTAAAAAATTAAAGAAACAAAAAGGGAGCCCACTGTATGGGAGAACATATTTGCCAATGGCACATCTGATAAAGGGTTAATATCCAAACTATGTAAGGAACCCATACAACTTAACCAAAGGAAGACAAACAATCCAATTAAAAAATGGGCAAAGGACCTGTATAGACACTTCTTCAAAAAGGACATACGGATGGGCAAGAGACATATGAGAAAATGCTCAATGTCACTAATCATCAGAGAGATGCAAATTAAAACCACAGTGAGGTGTCACTTCACACCTGTCTGAATGGCTCCCATCAGCAAATCAACAAATGACATGTGCTGGTGAGGGGGTGGAGAAAAGGGCACCCTAGTACACTGCTGGTGGGAATGCAGACAGGGGCAGCCACTGTGGAAAGCAGTATGGAGGTTCCTCAAAAGATTAAAGATTGAACTGCCATTTGACCCAGTGATCCCACTTCTAGGAATATATCCCAAGAAACCTGAAACATCAATCAGAAAGAACTTATGCACCCCTATGCTCATAGCAGCACAATTTACAATAGCTAAGATCTGGAAACAGGCCAAGTGCCATCAGTAGATGAGAGGATAAAAAAGCTGTGGGACATTTACACTGTGGAATACTATGCAGCTGTAAAGAAGAAGGATCTCTTACCCTTTGGGACAGTATGGAGGGAACTAGAGAGTATTATGCTAAGTGAAATAAGCCAGTCGGAGAAAGACAAGTACCACATGATCTCACTCATATGTAGAATATAATGAACAAAATAAACTGATGAATAAAATAGATCTAGAGACATAGAAGCACGGGACAGACCGAGGGATCTCAGAGGGAAGGTGGGGTTGGGGGAGTGGGTGGGGAGAGATTAATTAAAGAACTTATATGCTTATATGTATACCCTATGGACACAGACATTGGTATGCGGAAGGCCTGGGGGTGAAGTGGATGTGGGGTAGAGGGGATCAGTGGGGGGAAAAACAGGACATCTGTAATACTTTCAACATTAAAGGTAAATTAAAATTCAAAAAAAAGAGAAAAGGTAGTCACAAAACACTTTGTTTAAACCACAAAAGTGTTACATTGGCACATATTTATAATATTAAAAAATATTAAACTTATGTCAAGTTGAAATCCCTTGGAGGGATTTCATGCAGTGGGTCTACAGGTGTGGTCCCTGGACCAGCAGCACAGGCATCACCTGGGAATCTGTTAAAAATGCATAATCTCGGTGCCACCCTCGGAGACAGACTGAATCAGAAACCCTGCGGGTGTCTCCCAGAAATTCATTTTAACAGGCCTTCAAGATAACTCAGATGCACACTCAAATTTGAGAACCACTGTTTTAATAGGTTATTTTCTTTCCAAAGACTTATCTCATTTCCCAAACCACAGCAGATGTGTTGCAGCACCGATGCTTAAGAAAGAACCAGTCTATTTCAATTTTGTTCACGGATGCAAAGCCATTCCCTCCGAAGGACACACCTACGAACCTACTTCCTGGCTCTGACGATCTGCTAATATTCAATGCTTTTCACCTGGCTTCTTGCTTGCCTCTCTGGGACCAGATGTGCTGGATTCTCCGGGCCAGGAGCCAGAGGTCTGGGTGAGTATCTGTGCCTTTCTGAGTTGACGGAAAGGCTGCAGCAGCCACAGGCAAAGAAAACCAGGCTGCCTGAGCTCCATGTTGTTCTTGTCTAGACTCCAAGTTCCCTCACACTCCACATGGCTCTTTTCAGGAGAGGAGCCTCTAGTCTCAGGACTTGGCGTCCCCACGTAGGAAGCACTATGTCACTTCACTATTCTGCCCACTGGCTGTCCTGGTTCAGACCTTGTCCTTTCAGCAGACTTCGGGTGGGTGTTTGACTTTCTTTTTGGCGAGACAGAGGAAATGAGCAAGTATGTGAAAACCTTCGAACGGCCACTCCCTAAAAGCAGCAAGAAACTCCAGAGAGCCCCACAGACTCTTGTAAAATGCAGCCTAGAGCTCGGGAATGTCTGGATTTTCTCCCTGGAGAGCCTTTTCTCACTCTGGAGCATCCTTAGGGGAAGCCACAGGCATCTGGAAGGCCTCTCTGCACTAGGAGGCATCAGGAGAAACCACTCTGGACCCACCTCGATGTGGGAGTCATCTGTCTCATTGGTGCTTCTCCGTTTCCTGCCCCGTTTTGGGTAACCGTTGATCTTACACTCATAACAAGCCTCTGGGGACAGGGAATTGTCATCCATTTCTCCGCTGGCAGGTGGCTCTGGGCCTCCACGGCCCATGCCCATTCCAGAAACACAGTGCCTGTGGTAGAAAGGGAACGGAGACATTTGTCATTAGAAATGGGCCACAGGGAGGCGATGTGAGAATGCTGGTGAAGCCTGGACCCTGCCTGGTGACACTGAGCCCTTGACTATGAATCCCTTGGGTGACTGGCCGGTCCCAAGGACCACACTGAAGTTCTCTGTGGTAGACCTCTGATTCCCAGCTCCCTGAATTTATTGATTTGTCTCAAATCCCTCAAGGCCCTATTTTGCATATTGATTTGCCCCCTTCTTCCCCAAACCTAATGCGGCCGGCAATTTGCTGGACTTACGCTGGGGAAGGGACCTGGAGTGGAAACAGGAGAAGAACAGGGAATGAGGGGAGACCGTGTGATGTGGGAGGTTAAACAAAAATGTCTTCTTTTTATGAAACAGGCTCCACGGGAGCGAGAAAGGACTACGACATCACCGATCAGCTCCTTGCCCTCTTCCTAACGAACGGTCACCATCGCGGTCACCTCCACTGCCAACACCCCCACTGTCGCCACCCCTCACAACTCCAGCTTCTGAGCAATCTCTCCTGTTATTTGACCTCTCATTTTGGCTGAAGCTACTGGAGACAGAAGAAAGCTCTACGTGATACCTGAGGTTGACTTAGAAATAAATTGTGAAGATTTGCAACAATAAAATACGCAACGTATAAAATACGTGTATCAGAGCTTGCCCAACTGTGGGAAATTGTTTCAAGTCATTCAAAACCACTAGGGCCATTGGTTCTGACTCATGTGAGGCTGGACAAACAAACCCATTGCCCAGGAGACAGCTCATTCAGCTGTTTTTCTTTGCCTTTTGGTTCTCCAAGCCAAGCTGCGGAGGGAGGCTTGCGTGCTTCCCAAGTACCTTGTTTTCTCATTCTGCTTACTATTTCATAGGCCACTTGGAATGTATTTAGTAGGCTCCCCTTTCGCAATGTGTTGAAATATCTGAATGACTCTAAAAGAATCTTTATCTTGGGGCCTGGTCCACTCTAGTGATTCATAGAGAAGCCAACACTATTATAAGTGGGTAGATTTCTACTAATGGGTCCAAATGTAGACCAAATATCATTTACTTGTTTTTATGTATTTGTTGGCCTATTCTTTATTACCCATCTTCCTTTATGCCCTTAAGATTCAATATAGGCCCTGGCTGGGTAGCTCAGTTGGTTAGAGTGTTGTACGATGTGCCAACGTCATGGGTTCGACCCCTGGTCAGGGCGCATACAAGAATCAAACAATGAATGCATAAATAAGTAGAACAACAAATCAGTGTTTCTCTCTTTCTCTCTCTCTCACTTCCCTCCCTCTAAAAATCAATAAATAAAAAAAGAAGATTCAATGTATAATGCCATTGAGCAGAATGTTGTTTTTTATTTTCCAGTGATTGATGGGTTCCTACTATTTTCTGCAATCCTGCCAGAGCCCAATACATTTCCTTTCCTCTTCCTTTATCTTGCAACACAAAATGTGTAGAAACAATAAAAATGAAAGAAAGGATAAATGCTCATCGTGCGTGTGTGTGTGTGTGTGTGTGTGTATTCACACAATGATTCAATTATCGAAAGGCAAAACCCAAATTTGCAGGTTTTGGCTCCTTTCTCAGAATCTTTTCCAGTATTTTCATATCCCTGGAACACCACTTACAAGAAGTGTGACTACGAAGCCCCACTGGCCAGAAGCCAGTGTGGAGTGTCACAATTTTTTGCTGGGAAAATAGTTCTGGCATTAAACTTAAAAAGAATGAGTCTCCTGAGACCCGACACAGTCATCTGGGAATTTGTGTCCCGTGGCTGGCATTCTGTGTGCTTCCCATGAAGCATTCTTTCACCTTCAAGTCTACACAGACCCAAAACAAATTGTCTGACATTTGGGTCAAGAAATCAAAGGCCACTAAATTAATAACTTGACAAATACATGTATGTGTATGTTGTGAAACATGTAACACTGTGTGGTGGGTGTATATGTGTGTGTGCAGGAACATATGTGTCTATGTATGTTTAATGTCTGTGTGTTCCCAATTAAAAAGTTAAAATTTGATATCCTTCACAGGATAGCCCAAACTCGACAGACATCCAAGTCTAGATTAACTCAGCAGGGAAAAAGACCTAAACTTTGAAAACTTAACCACCAAATTTTTAAATATAATAACTATTTTAACTCTCACTTTAATACTCTTTTGGTAATTTTAATGTAAATTTAAGTCTGAAATGTGAAATATAATTTAAAATCATAAAGGACCCCGTTTTGATTTATCTTAAAAGGAGTTGGTCCAGAAGGTATTTTAAGTTAAGGCAGAATCCTGCTTGCCCAAGAAGAGAGTGAATCAGCAACATGCTACGTGAGCTCTGTCACAGTTCAGCCTCCATGTTTCCTGAGAAATGAATCACTTTCCAACAAGATGTGATGATCAGAAGAATGAGAGAGAGAAATCATATATTGAGGTATTTACAATGCAGTTTCGCTATTTTGTTTGACATTCTATAAACTTCCAGAAATCTAGATGTCCTCTTCCAAATAAAATAACCTACAACCTCTACAGAGCTAGCTGGAATTAACTCAAGGATTATAAGATGTATAATTATCCATGAGAATAGGTCATTTTGAGTTAAATACATTTAATTATATTATAAACGAGAGAGCCTCCAACCAGAACTACAAGTGCTCACCCCTGGCCAATTCGGAAGTAGCCTGGTGGACAGCCACACAGGTAGCCGCCCTCAGTGTTGGAGCAGCCGTAGCTGCAGGGGGCCTGGGAAGAGCCACATTCGTTGATGTCTTGGCATCCTCCGCTGAACTGCTCATACTGGAAGCCGGCGGGACACATGCACTTGTAGCTCCCCAGGGTGTTGTGACAGGAGGCTCCTCCACAGATGTGAGCACTGAGGCATTCATTTTCATCTGCAGGAAGAACCAGAAGACAAGGCATATGTGACATCGGCCAGAAGTTTCTACTGAGGAGTCTGGGTCAGGCCACTGGCTGCTGGCCAGCTGGCCCTCGGGTAGGCTTTCAGGAAGGTGAGGCAGGGAGAGGTGGCTGGGAGGGGGTTAGCAAAAAGAGAGAAAGATATGGAAACGGATGTGGGCCTTTGCCATGTGCTGAACAAATGTGGTGGACAAGGTCGAGTGCACCAGGTGGAGAGCATTAAGAATGGCATGCTGAGGACCGACAGACTCCAATTTTCATCTGAAGCAACGGTAGTATGTTCTGCTCCACATGAACATCCCATGAAGAATGTGGGGCTAGTTCATAGCGAGGGTTCAGGGTTGAGGGTGGGAGGGAAGGAATCACTCAATTCTCTGTGCTATGGGATGACTATCTCCAAAGCAAAGACCAACCACAGTCCTGGAGGTTGCTTTCCCAGTCCCCCTCTTTCAGCATGTGCCAGGCTGGCAAGGGCTGACATCCTGCAGGAAGTGTCTGCCCCCCTTAGACTTCCTTTTCAAAAATGTGCAAAAGCCCCCCTGGTTCTTGTCCTGGGATGAATAGTACCTTCTGGTATGTCTGCTCCCATCTCTGAAGGGGCCCCCCTTACCCAAACCAGCCTCCTACCCCGGGAGTCTGGGCCATGTCTAAAGCGAAGTGTGGATGGAAGAGATTCGTGCAAAGTTTGTGAGCAATAATTCTGGAAAACCCACAGGAGAGACAGATGGTGCAGACAGGCTACCCACAGGGACCTGCCAAGTCTGATAATAACAAGCAGGGCCAGGCGGGTGGGGTGGGCATGTGAATTCTAACTTAAAAATCAGCTGGAAGGGAGAAAACCTCGAGTTTCCCATTATTTCTAATTTATACTTTTTTGAAATCTCCAGTATATTTTTGTAGACCTGCCTCTATAGGGCAGGTTGGAAGCCTGCTGGTAGGACAGTTGTTAATTGCTGCAGCCCATTTTCAGGCCTACGTTCATTTCGATGCGGGTAGACCGGCCTTCTCCTCACTTAGCAAATCATTCCAATGAAAGGGAGGAGGGAAAAGGTAATTAACCTGTATTAGATGCCTCCTGCATGACAGATGGGATAGTAGGTGCTTCGCATTCAGTCACCGCCCCTTCCTAACAATCATGGGAGGGAGGTATTATAATCCCTGTTTTACAGATGACAGGAGGGAGGCTCAGAAAGCCCTTCAGAATCCCCCAGTAGCAGCGGTGGCACTGGCACTGGCACTGGCAGTGGTGTGGAGACACGTCCCCAGGTCTGCCCGCCTGCGACAGCCACGGGCTTTCCGTGATGCCACGTTTCTCAAGAGACTCACCGCCATTCAAACTGGTACTTCCATTGTCCTCTAACTAGTTTTGCCTTATTTGTTACATGTAGAAAACTTTAATTCTTAGAAATGTCTTTTTATTCATTTATAAAGAACAATACTATTCCCAAGAAAATATCTGTTTTTCAATTTAGGAAAATAGGTGGGTAAAATGCCAGGGGCAGCATGCTTCCATATATACATAATATTCATATTTCCTCCCTCTCTCCCTCCCTCTCCCTTCCTTCTTTTCCTCCCTGTCTCCTTCCGTCCGTCTTTCCTGTGTGTGGTTACAGGGAGAAGATACACAGTAAGAAAGCCATGCATTGAGCTGCCTGCTATGGCTCAGTGCCGAACTCTGAGTCTGTTTAAGGATCCTCTGTATCCAAGGACTCTCAAGTACCCACCCAAGGTCACTTAGGCTCCAGGGTTCCCAGAACAGAAATAATGAAATATGCCATTGTCTGTGTTCTTTCCCCTGTATTTTAAATTAGAGATGAGGTATGCGATAGAGACCAATGGAGACCATGGGCACCAAAGAGGGAATGAAGAATCGAGGGTGTTTACTTTGGTGGAGAGAATATCCCTGGGCTGGATGTGCTCTCCTTGCCCCTCCATGGCCAGCTCCAGACTTCCCACCTGCTCTCAATCCCAGGAGGCTCACCTGGATCAGTTATCAATAGGCTCCTCTCCCTAGTCCTGTGCTTTTGATTGGGCTCAGCCATTTGTTTCCTGTTGGACTATGACTGATAAAATCTCTAAGGCATAGGTATATGTGGGGAAAGACCTGTCAATATAGAGCTTAGATTTATTCTGTGTTTTTCCCCCCTAAGATGCAGAAATAAGACCAATGGTTGGAGGTTAGAGGGAGGAAAAGTTCTTTCTTTATGAAAAAGACATTTCAAAGAATAAAAAGTCTCTATAGAGACTGGCCTACCATGGGAGAAGGTGAATACCCTTCAAGGCGGTGTTTAAGCCAAACTTGGATGACCAGGGAGGGAGGAGAAGGATTTGTATATTAGGAATAAAGTCAGACTAGATCATCTCTAAGGTTCTTTTGAACTTTGAGCATCTGTCTGTGTTACTATAAATACCAATTTCAGCCTAGAACTCTCCCGCTCCCCTTTCACATCCTCTCTTATTTATTTTACATTTTTCCCCACCCGGAGAATCTAATAAAGTTTAAATTAAACTTGCTTATCTGGGTTGGAGAGGTGGGGTAGAGTGGAGCATGAATTAAGATAAGAAATTGGCAAATGTTCAATGTTTACGGTTTGACAATGCTGTTTGCGCACTCACCCTTTTTTATCAATACACAAACACCACAGTTTAACATGCTTTGCACTTTCCCTGATCTTTTTCACCCTGTGCACTTGGAGCAGCAAATGGTTCCACAGGAATTTTTCTACAATCCAAAATCATTGCTTTATTTTTTAGGTTGGTACTTAAATTGATGAGGGTTTTTTGTTTTTTGTGTTTTTAATTTTATTTTATTAAAAAAAAGACAATTCTAATTTTATCAAAACAGCCTTAGAGTCTCCAAAAAAATACTCCTTAAGAGCGAATTGAAACCTCCCCACCCCGTCCTTGAAAAGCAAAGGTCTGGGCCTTTGGTGTGCAGAGTGTGTGCTAGCTGTGGCCTGAAGGAGAACCACTTCCCAGTGGTTCTAAAACGTAGGATGGGCTTCCTTTTACTCATTTTCTCCAGGTCAAAATGGGTCAGCTCCAACCGCAAGCTGGCAGTTTGATATTTCTTAGAAAGCAATGAAACCCAGTGGCCCTTGATCCCAAACTCATCCATCTTCTGAGAGTGAACTTCAGGCCGGGCTGGTCCAAGAGATCTGCTCTGCTCTGCATGGCTCTGGGAAGCATTCTGACCCAAGGTGACCCTCATTCTGAATAACTATAATTCTCAAGAATCATGAGCCCCGTTTGGACTGGTATCTTGTGGGCATCAAAAATTCCCAAACCTCTTCTTGCTTCTTAATCAACTTATTAATCTATTTAACTCCCAGCCAGGAGATGATCTTCATGGGGCCAAAGTAGAATCCTGGGGCAACTAGGGCATGACCTGGCCATTTCTACTATCCCTGCCCTGAAGGTAGGGAGAGGAGGGTAAGCCCAGGCGACCTCGCTTCTCTTATCCTGCCCCGCCCCCCCCAGCTCTAATTGCATTCAAGGAACCTACATAACAAGGATGGCAATCAACAAAGCTCGCTCTGAAAGTCTGTGAACATGTCATAATCTGGCCATTAAAATATAAGACCTCCCTGAGCTGATAATAATGAAGGCATTTTTATTAAAAGCAAACAGCTGGTCAGAGAGACGTGCAATCCAAACTCCTCTAGCACTGGGGTCATTTTAGCCAACCCTACTCACTTCCACAAAGCTGTCCTACAGGGAATAAAACCAGATGAGAGAGACAATTTTGATAAATGAAAACACACCAAAGGACATGCCTTCATTTGGAGTAAAGAGAAGCAACACAAGGCGGAGCAGCCACCCTCACTCCTCTGACCCAGAAACAGGAATTCTCTTGTTTTTGTAAGGAATACTCTTGTCCCCAAGAGTGTGTCAGCTAGAACAGGTCACTTGTGTGTCACGCTGGCAGTGGCACGCCACAGATAGTTCTGAAGTAGAAAAACAAGTGATTGTGATGCTTGAAAGGCAGCCCTAGATCAGGAAGTTAAGAGCCCTGGGCTCTAGCTCCGAGGGAACCAGTGTGAGGACAGCTTCCCTTTCCTCCCTGGGCTTCTGGGTCCTCAACAGGAAAACAAAAAGCTCGGGCTGCTAGATGCATCAGGGGTCCCTCTAAATTCACAATGCTTGGATTCTCTGATGTGCCTAAGAGTTATGTTCCCATGACATTGTGCAATCAAAAATGACATAATTTCAATTTAATGAGAGAGCCTGTGGGTCTCCTTTAATTTTCAGAAGAATTTAGCAATCCTGAAAAAACTTGCTGTGTCTGCTGCTTGCCCTCTGTGTAGAGCTGAACTGAACCACTTCTACATCTTCAAGCCAAAAGCTGCCCATAATGGCCTCTGGCTGACTGATATTTCTGTGAGAAGCAGGATTTTGTTAGCCCCTGATGTGAACAGAAGCTGCGTGGGCGGGGGACTAGAGACGAGACAGGAGGGCAGGGGGATATTGGGAGTCCATAGATTGACTTCAGAAAACAATTCATTTCAAATGCCCTGATGAGGCCCCTATCATTCATTCTTTTTTCTTCATCTGCTATTTTGCAAAGCTTATACCTTCCCTCTGGTTTCAGCTGGGTTAGGGCAGTTTTAAACGAGTGTACGTTGCTTCCGTGACCAGAGTAAGTTTCCAGAAAGAAAGCAGTATTTTGACTTAGAACAATGCCTCCTGCGAAGCGGGAAGGAGTACTTGCCCACACACTGGTTCCACTGGTAGTGCTGGAGGTAGCCCTGGGGGCAGCTGCACCGGTAGCCCCCGATGATGTTCTGGCAGCCGTGCTGGCAGCGGTGGTTCCCTTCGCACTCATCCACATCTGAAAAAGGGGAGCAGTCGCCTGTAAGCCACGTTCCCACCGGTCTCAGGGGCATTCTCTGAAGCAACATTTACATGGTAAAGCGGAAGGCAATTTCAATAAGAAATTTGACCCTGACAAAGTATTCTCTGGGTTTTTTTGTTTGTTTTCTGAGCTACATTTTTTAAATGTATTTTTCAATTACAGTTGACATACAATATTTAATATTAGTTTCCAGGTGTGCAACATAGTGACTAGACATTTATATAACTCATGAAGTGACCACTCTAAGTCCTGTACCCACTGACACCATATGCAGTTATTACTATTCCTGACTATGCTCCCTATGCTCTACTTTACATCCCCGTAACTTTTAATTTTTAAAAATCATTCTACCATCCAAAAATTTAAGAATATCTACTCTGGAGGCTTTGCTAAGTCCAAGGAAAAAAATATTCAGGTATCCCTGGTAAAGCCTACAAATAAAAATGATGAAGAAATTAATGCAAAGCACAGAGGCACTTTATGGTTAGCTGTATAAATTATATTTGTTTACTTGTGCCAGCATTAGAAACCAAAAAATGTCAATGAAGGTAAAATGCTAAAAAGAATAATTTAAACTTTTAATGATACATTATCAGAGGAGTTCTTCCTCATATGTATAATCCACATTGGGGAATCCTTTTATGACTGAATTCAATGACCAGAAAATTAATGCATAAAATTCAGGAATCTAGCTATTTTCCTTGACCGAGCCACTCGTTATTCAATTAAATTAATAACTGGGCAGAAACGCCTGGGAAAGGCACGTGCTATAGACACAATCGAGCATGAGAACAAAAGATGGGATTGCCAAGGCATGGGACCTGTGCAAACCAGGCAAAATCTTTCCTGCATTCAGCTGGTTGTCCCCCTGTGCTCAGTTACGATAACACACAGAGGACGATGATGAAGGTATCGACAGTCACACGGGCCCTCCCGGGGACCCACCAGCTGGGTCCGGCTGAGGGCCCTACCCACCTTCACAGCTGGCGCCACTCTGATCAAGTGAGAATCCCCGCTGGCACTCACAGGTGAAGCTCCCCGGAGTGTTCTGGCAAATGCCCTTAGACCCACACAGGTTGATGTCCGTGGTGCACTCGTTATTATCTGTAAGACAGCGTGGGGCAAGAGCAATTTCAAATTCCCTGAAGTTCTCTTTGTGTTATTTAAAAGGAAGACAGAGGGATGATTCACTTAGAAAAGACCAGAAAAGGCCTGTAACATGTATACGTTCCCATGTACACACACACACACACACACGAGCTCCTGTATTTTGTTGTTGAGTTTTGTCTTCTAATTCCAACAGCAGAAGAACTGAAGGAACAGCTACCTCCCCACAGGGCCTCCTCCCCTCCACTCACCAATGCAGGCAGTGTGGTGCTGGGTGAAGCCAGGAGGACATTTACACGCGAAGCTGCCAATGGTGTTCACACACAGGAACTGGCAGTTGTGCTGCTTAGTTGCACACTCATCAAGATCTGCAAGAACACACAAGATGGGCATTGGAGTCGAGTGGATGCCACAGGTACCTGGGTGCCGCCCTAGGAAGAAGCTCTGAGTCTTCCCCTCTAGGTCTCAAGTGAGCCTGGCCAGCACCGAGCCACAGCCAATGGCTGGGAGCACCCAGGACATAAGAGTTTGAAAGATAAAATGTGGTCTCGATTTAGATTTAAAAATGTAGCTTTTGGGGGGATCCAAGGAAAACCCCACTTCCTTCAGTTAGAGGAATGTGGGAATTCCTCAAGAAAGGAATTTCAGATAAGTTATAAAATTTTAAACAAATTATAAAATGAGGTAAGCGACCAGGGATTCTCAAAAATTTCCAGAGCGTTGAAAAGAGCTATTCAAGTTAAATCATAGAAAGAAATGTTGAGGCTGGAAATTTGCTCATGCGTTCTTTTCTGATTGCTGTTTTTCATTCTGCTCAAGAGAGTTGGTCAGCCAAACCAAACCAAACCAAACAAAACTGGCTCCTTTGTTTAGAGATCCTCCTTTGGATAAAACGAAATTGAGCAATCAGGAAGAAAAAAAGGAAAGAAAAATACTCATTCTGATAAGCTAATAGCACTTTCAAAACTGCCTACAGTATTTATCCCACGTTATTGCCCATGTCTGAATGAAATCCCCTGCTTTGACCCGGCCTCTTTCCTCATTGCTGTAACTTCAAGGCTCATTCTCAACTCCATTGCTATTAATAACGTCAGGAGATACCAAGTGGGTTCCAAATTTTAGTTGAATTAAAAAAAAAAATTGCTGTGAATTCAGGACCCTTTCTTCTGTCTTTCTTTCCTTCCTTCCCCCCTCCCTGCCCTCCTTCCCCCCTCCCTCCCTCTCTCCCCCCTTTATTATGATCTTTTTCTCTTTTTTTAAAAAAATATGTCTTTATTGATTTCAGGGAGAGGGAGAGAGAGATAGAAACATTGATTAGAGAGAAACAGAAATGTGGTCATGTGCCCTGAGCAGGAATAGAACCTGCGACCTCCTGGTGCATGGGGCGATGTTCAACCAACTGAGGCCACACGGGCAGGGCTCTTCCGATCTTTTATCACTGCACTCAGAGCTGTGCTTAGAGCTGCAGACCAGTGCCAATTCCTGGCTAGAGTAATATCAAGAGTGGACCTAAAGTGAAAGAGCTCCCCCAATGTTGTGTTGACTTCTCTTAAAATAGAGCCAATCTTGTGCTCTTCCCACTGCTGGGGGGGTGGGCCGCTGTTTCCGCTTTTCTGGTTTCCACATTATTGACAGCCCTATGCCTCCTGCCAGTAGGATGGCCTTCCTTCTCTATGACCCAAGGGGCCTTGTTAGAGCACCACCACACGCTTGCTGAAGCTCACCTGCACACAGGTAAAGGAGATAATTTGGTGATTTCCTACAATGCTATCTTATAGCTATGACATTCAGAACAGCAACACTCACTGTTCTCACCTCTGAGAACGTCTTTTCTCCCTTATCTGGATCCTACCCATCTCTCAGGGGGAAGTGCTGGTCCCACATTCCCCTGGCGCCATCATTCTAGCCTCTTTCTTCTCAATTTCAAGAGTACATGTATCTGCAGCACTCATTTTGAAATTTAGCCATATATGCCAAGTATGTAGAAGAATTTAGACCTTACGAGAGAAATAGGAGAAAGGGACTTGTGTTGCAAGTGGACCTATAAAAATCATATAGCTGCTGTTTGCATTCCTAAGACCATAAAGAGCATTAGTGATGCTTTCAAAGAACTTAATGACTACTGTACATTTAATTTTCATGTCTCATCTCTTAATTGCTATAAATTTTTGAGGATTTTCTGCCCCCATGGGTTAGAAAAGTCCTACAAATTTGTTCTGCTTGTTTGTTACAGAGAGAAATTTCCCCCCTGAATTTGGTTTTTCATTTTCATGAAAAAATTTATGGCTCTGAGTTATAGCCTCAAACCACCCAGAACTCACTGTGAAGCACAGATGTAAAGTAAGTTCTAGGCTTGAGAACAAAGGTAGGAGCAGCTTTTCATTTAAGAGAGTCAGAATTTTGAGTAGGTCTCTCAGCTTCCTATCCCACAAATAACAGGGTTATATAAAATGTGTGCTGCACAGGGAGACCTCAGGCCATTGTCCACTATGTCACCCTGTATTACCAGCTTCTTAACTCTCCCCATTCCAGCAGACATGGGGAAGGGGTTGAGGGCCCTGCTCTCTGCTCTGCATTGCCACTCCATCCCACCATTTAACTTCCTCTATTTCCCCTTTTCTCCTTCAAGGCTTCATGGCAGAATGCGCTAACTCTTGTTCTGCCATCTGGTCTACCTTCTCCAAATCCCTCATTTTTCAAATTATCCTTGCCTATGGTGCACTAGTGTTAGTCACTGAATATATGAACTTCTCGTTGTTGAGGAAGTTGTTTATGGGAGTATGCTTACACCAACAGAATTTTGCAAAAATTTTCTGAGTTGATAAGGGATTTCTGCATAAACTTTGGCTATTTCTTAATTTTTTATGTGATATTTCTGCCTCAGACAAGCTCCTGGAAGGCAGGAATGGCCCTGTTTTGCAGAACAAAAGCCTAGACAAAGTGCTTACTTACTTAGGAACGATGTCTTCTGTGATTGTGGCACTGATTAGTATGAGGCTGGACTCTGATGGACACCTAGGCTATTTAGTTATGGAACAGTCTGACTACATAAATGCAATAAAGGAGGCAATCAGTTAGGGACCCACCCTAGCCCGAGCCTTGTAGAACTGGTCCTGCTGTCTCTGAGACTCACAGGGATGGCCCCCATGGATGCCCATGGGGCATGCAGTGAGGATGGCTGCTGCCACGGGTCCTCTGCCATCTCCCTAGACTCAGCCTCCCTCCCTCCCTCCCTCCAGCACAGGGAGCCTCCATGGAGGCACTAACCCCAGGGAAGTATCTCTTGCCTGTAGAGAGGGTCTTTCAGCAACCTTGTGCCCAGGAGGCAGGTAAGTGGGTGAAGGCACATCCTACTTTACCTTTGCAGCTCCTTCCATCGTCCTGCAGGATATAACCTTTCGGGCATGAACACTGGTAACTCCCTTCTGTGTTTTTGCAGATAAAATTGCAGGGTTTGGGAGCCTGGTTGCACTCGTTGAGATCTACAATCAAAGAGATACAGAGTGACTGCCTATCTAAAAAGATGCATAGATACTGAATATCTACAAGGTCTAATAAAGAAGTTTCGTTTTGAGAAAAGGAAAAGTAAACTCTGTGTAGTCTTTGGTCCTTGTCTTATGTTTTCCTATGAAACTACATAAGCTTTTTACATTGAGGATTTTATTTTTTTGCCATAACCTACAATTTTTGCTCAAGTTAATAAACCATCAGAAATAGAGTGCTTACCTACGCAGGCAGTCCCAGTTATATCTGGAGTGTAGCCAGTTTTACAAATGCAATGATATGATCCTCTGTCATTGATACATTCCCCGTTTTTGCAAACGTCATGGATAACCTTGCACTCATCAATATCTGTCATTTAATGAATAGAAATTAAAATAAGAGAGGGGTTAAAATAGACAACATAGGCACCAAAGGCATTAAAGTTAATGCATAGGGCTCACTTCAGTGTAAGTACTAATAAACTATGTTACTAAATCATGGACCTAAGAAATTAAACCAAAGGGAGGACAGCATACATTTTACATGTAATGGTAACTGTATTGAAAGGCAAAGAATAACTTTATCAGGCTGTAGTGGTAAACTAATCGGGTTAGGAGGAAACTTGAAAAATAATTTTCCTTCTAATTTTATACTGTTTTCCTCCTCTGGGTCCGTAGAACAGCCACGTCACCCAGACACATCTAGCTCCTTGCGCCATCGCACGCCGTCAAGCTCGCCTCCTGCTGACATTCATAAATGAATCACAGCGGCGGATCCTCTGGACAAGGAAATCCCACTTTTTTCCTAATAGTGCATGTCCAAAATAAGAAGAAAAGTTTTTCTTTTCTATTCTTTTTATTGTGTTTAAAGTTAATCCTAAAATATCAAGTTGCATAATGTTAGGAAACTTGGACTAAACTTCACTCCTTTGGTGAGGGAGGCCCAGGGCTCGGAGGGCGATTCCTGACTGGGCTTCATTTTTGCCGCCTTCTAAGGAAGACAGACCCTCACTCACAGCCCCGCCAAGGGAGAAAGGTTCCATCAATATGCACTGTTGAGCACTAAAGCCACTGCAGTCCCATCCTGACCCATTCATCGCCTGTTTAGAAAGTTGAAGAATCCCGCCCTGGCCGGGTGGCTCATCTGCTCAAGCATCACCCCATACACCAAAAGGCTGCGGCTTGGATTCCCAGTCGGGGCGCATACCTAGCTTGCCGTTTTGATCCCCAATCGGGGCATGTGCGGGAGGCAACCGATCCATGTTCCTCTCTCACATCAATGTTTCTCTCTCCCCCACCACCTCAAAATCAATAAAAATATATCCTTGGGTGAGGGTTAAAAATAAATACATAAGCAAAAAGTTGAAAACTCCTTATAATGCAGAGGCAGGGACCCCAGGGCACACAACTTAACCAGGTGGACCAAAGACACTGGCAACATGGCCTTGAATGTCTAAAATAACATAAGGAAGAATTTTTGTCAACCTCACCTATGCAACTCAGCCTAGGTTCATACTGCAGATTCGATAGTTTCATCTGTTTTTCATAAAACAAACAAACATATCCCCTGCAAGTATTTTTGGATCGAGTAAAGTACCTGCTCCGCTGGTCATAAATCAGAACAAAATGAAGTACCTGCTCCATTGGTCATGAATCCTCGGCCGTGGGGGCAGAGCTTTTTGAAAGCCACAGTGCCCTGGAAAGGGCAGATCTCGCAGTGGGGACCCCAGCCTCTCCCCCCGTCACAGCAGCACTCGGACTTGGTGACGGGGTTCCTGTTGCTCGAGCCAATCTGGCACATGTTCTGAAGCACCTCGGTGAAGCAGTACCCTTCCCGGTTGTCTGGAAGGGACATCATGTTGAAAAGACGACGTCAGGAAGTTGTATGAACACAGCAAGGGATCAAAAATTTGGTCAGATATGAAACCCACAAGGGATGTAACACTTTACCCTGGGTGAGAAGGAGCGAGAAGGGAAAGCTGGAAGCTGCAGTAAGAGAGAAAGGATGACATCTGAGGAAACAAATAAGAAATTCAGTGAGTAGGCAGGAAAGCATTGGTCTAGACAAGGCTGCAACTCTGTCCGCTCCCAGAAGTATGGGGGGCGGTCATGCTACAGAGAGAGAAGCAGGGAAACATATGGAAACATCCTGAGCACCAAGGGTTTAAAAAGGCAGCCTAGAGAGAAATTCCAAACGAGTGATTCAGTGACGCAATTAGCAAAGGAAGAGTTGAGCTGCAGGGTGGTGCTAAGCCCAACGGACCATCCGTCATTGAGTCATCTCCAAAATAGGAAGATTTTTAACCTTTCCTCAATTTCTGACAATCTCTTTTATTTCAAACAAGAGATCTGGGCTCCAGGCACCCCAGCGTGGAGGCCGGGTTACAGAAGCACCCGGCTGCCGGTACTCACCGAGGCACTCATCCTGGGCGGGGCTGGCAGTGAAGCCGTCGTTGCACTCACAGGTGTAGCTCCCCAGGGTGTTGAGGCAGCGCCCGTTCTCGCAGACGCCGGGCTTGGTCTGGCATTCATTCTCATCTGTGCCGTGCCATTGAAGGACCGAGAACAAGAGGAGTCATCTCACCACTTTGTACAGGAATGGATTCTTTCTTTTTTTAAGTTTCGTTAGTGCCCTAGCCAGTCTTGCTCAGTGGTTAGAGCGTCAGCCCACAGACCCCTTCAGGGTCCCGGGTTCAATTCTGACCAAGGGCAGGTACCTCGGTTGCAGGCCTGATCCCCAGCCCCAGTAGGGGTGCATGCAGGAGGCAACTGATTGATGTGTCTCTCTCACCTTGATGTTTCTCTCTCTCTCTCCCCCACTCTCTCTGAAAAAGCAATGGAAAAAACATCCTCAGTGAGGATAAAAATAAATAAATAATAATAAAAAGTTTCACCAGTGAATACTAGGTAAGCTACTCACAAGGTTCCAAGTCAAAAGGTTTAAGAGCGTTATTTAGAAAAATTCCCTTTCTCACCATCCCCCAGCCATCAAACTCCACTCCAGGGAGTCAACCCTGTTACTAAAGTGTCTTCCCAGAGGCGAACTGCACACTTACAGGCAAATACATACGTCTCTGTGTGTGCACCTCCACCCTTTAAAAACATAATTGATGGCATTTTTATGTACTTAAAACATAGATGATAGCATTGTATGTACACTTACAGGTTTTCACTTAATAAAGTTTAAAACTTTTCATATCCATACATAGAGGATTCTCAACGGATTATATCAAATGAAGGAAAAAAATTTAATTTTAAAATCAACATATTAAAGAAATACTGCAATAGTTCATTAGAATAATATCTGTGATAGTTGTGATGTAAGGGAGTTTGTCTCAATGAATCTTGCAATTCAATATAGATTATGTTTATTGTAATACTTCAACAATGTTATTAAAAAATAAGAAATCAGAATTCAGTTTCCCAGGTTTAGAGAGAAGCATTAAAGTAGCTGGAGACTCTTAGAATTGTCTGATGAAATAATTTGCCTAAACGTATCCCATTGAGAACAGTTCTAAACCCCCGAGGCAGAGGTCTCAAGAAAAGATGCAGAGAGTTGAAGGTGACATCTAGAAAGTATTAAAACAGGTTAAAAATCCCAGTGCCCAGACGAAGTAAATCAAAATCTCGGGGGTGGAACCTGAGCTCTCCACATGACTCCAACGTCCAGCTGAGGATCAGAGCCGTGGATCCCAGAAGATCTGGTGTGGGGTCATCACTCCACATACCTTCCCTATGCTTTTAAAGTCTGCTCTTTAATTACTATTTAATTCTGTATCTCACAGAGCAAGGGGACAGTGAGGTCCTTAAGATTCTTGACTGACACGTAAAACATGTTTCCTAATGTCGCTGATTTGTGAAAAGGAAAAGGAGGCATGAGGGAGCTTTCTAGTAATTTTCTCCTGTATTTTTTTTGGTCTAAAGCAGTGGTCAGGATACTTTCTATAGGTAATAGCAGGACTATAGTATTACTACATAATATATAGTAAATGTTTTAGGCTTTGCAGGCCATATGGTCTTTGTTGCAACTGCTCTACTCAGCTCTGCCACTGTGGCACAAAAGCAGCCAGGGGCCATAAGTAAGTGAATGGTTATAGTTAGGTTCCCATGCGACTCTATTTACAAACACAGGTGGTGGGCTAGCAGGCTGGATTTGAACCTCACGCTGTGGCTTGCCAACCCCTAGTCTAAAGGTGTGGTTTTTAATGCTGGATCCACCTGACAGGAACCTGGGGGAGCTTTAAAATACCATATCCTCCTGAGGAGGGTCCCACTGGGTTAGTGATGTGCCTGGTTCTGAGGGACCTGGCGTCAGAACTCAGTATCAGGGTACTGGTAGCAAAGTTGGGTCAATAGAGAGGCATTCCAGTGCAGTAAACAGAACTGACCCCCAAACAAAGGTTTATAAAAAAGTGAAGGAAAGAAATGGAAAAAACAGCTGATATCCTAATCCTGGCAGCAAAATGGGCCGAGAAAGGAGGAAAGGCCAGCTCAGAGGGGGAAATGACAGTGCTTTTGGAGTTCATAGATAATGAAGAGGCAAGGGGAAGTTGACAGGAGGTTAACAGAGACAAAATGGGCCTGGCCAAGAAGAACACAGTGCCCATAAGGACTCAGCCCCAGTCCCTTCTGTCCTTTGTCCCTTGTGACTCACTCCAGCTCCTCCTGCAGGGGATCTCTTACCTACACAGGCTTCCCCGTCAAGTGTCCGCTGATAGCCAGGTCCGCAGATGCATATGTACGTGCCGATGAGGTTCTTGCATTCCATTTGTTTTTCAGCACAGTCGTGTTTCCCCGCTTCACACTCATCCTCGTCTGGAAAGAATGTGCAACCACAGATTTATAAGAGAAGCTGCATCAATTTCTTACCTTTGACACATAAAATAGTATTAAGTAACCTATTTCCTTTGGCATTGTTGGGCTCTGTGGCCTCCAAAGAATAAGAAGTCTTCTAACCACCTATAAACGTGAAGAAATTGCCCCTAATTAACTGGAAACTTCTTCAAAAGCAGGAAGCAAGATTTTTAATCCTCTCTGATGAATTGAATATCTCCATCTCAACCTCTTCCTATTGAACGTCTTGAACGTGGGGAAATGTCTTCTTTATAGCTTCCCATTTGCAGCGCGCGTGGTATGCAACACAGAGTGAACTAAGAAAGATCCACAGCACAGCCCTCACTCAGCTTGAAGCCTCAAGGGACAATTTACTAGGAAAGGTAGTAACGACATCCTCCTGATGTCCATGGACTGCAGCAGTGTTCCTCAGTCCCCAGCCCTCCTCTGTAGTTGGGAGCTTTGGAGGGGCATCTCCCATCACAGTGTTAGAGCCCCCTGGCCTGGATGACCTTGAACATGGCTGTCTCACCTTTGCACATCCTTCTGTCTTCTCTCAGAATATATCCAGCAGGACATTTGCATTCATATGACCCGTAAGTGTTGACACATCGGAAAGCACAGAGCAGAGGATTCTGGGCACACTCGTTTATATCTGCAGCAGAGGTAGCAAGAAAAATAATGGATTATGGACATCAACCACACAAAGGAATCTACTTTTACCAAAAGCTGAAATGCTTCATTGTCATCATAATGGACCAAGCAGTCTCTGGCTCTCAGGGAATTAAAAGATGAGCTGGTTATTTTATAATCGGTATAAGTAGGGTGACCATGCGTCCTGATTCTCCCAGCACAGTCAAGTTTATGCTTGTTGTCCTTGCGTCATTATGAATTGTTATTTAGATGGATGAGAAATTATAGGTCACCCGATATAGAGGGAGCTTTTCTAAAATTCTGGCTTTGAAGCCTCAAGTGGATCACTTGCCACTCCCAAAATCACATGGAGTGGTGATCAGTTTTACCCCATTCAGCCAAAACAACTGCCACATCAACTGCTGTCAGGACAGAAGCAGACCCCTCCGAGATTGTTAACCACCTCCCTTTCCCCATATAGAAGAGGCTTCTGTGAAATAACAGTGATTTTTATGTCCAAGCAAACAGTGTTCTGAATTATTACACACTTACAGAGATACTTAGTTCCCACTGATGCCCAGGTTAGAGCCTTAAATAGATGGGAATGACTTTACCATTAGTGGGTCAAAGTGTTTTCTGTAGATTGAAACCATAGTTTGAAACCATCATAATGTGTTTTTGGAAAATCAGGGTTAAAACAGACCATCTTGATTATCATGCTAAGGCCGCTGATGCCAACCGAGATCACCAGTGAGACCCCAGATCATGATGTAATCACAGCCTTGAAAGATCCACCCACAACTTCAACAGTGGGTCTCAATGGGCCCTATCGCTAACGCAGAGCTCGTTTTAATACCAACGTTACCCTTTCCCTTCAACTCCCCTTCATTCTTTTCATGGACCAGTAGTTCTCAACTGAAAAATGCATCAGAATCACCTGGGGGGCTGCGGAGCCCCAGTCTTCGAGCTGCTAATTCAGGAGGTCTGGGGAGAGGCCTAAAAATTTTGAATCCCTAACAAGTTCACAGGTGATGCTGCTGTAGCTGGTCCAGGGACCACCCTTTGAGAACCACTCTTCCAGACACTCCCTCCCTTTTCCTTCTCTCCATTCATTCTTCCAGACACACTGGCAGACACTGAGAGCATACAGTCTCTTCTACTGTGATGGCTGCAGGATGTTGGTGGTATCTCAGTGTGCAGATGCTTCTATGAACAGAAAAGAAAAAGAAGAGAAGGAAAAGACAGGGAGCATGGTAGATGAAAATAAAAAGAGAAGGGGAAAGTGAAAAATAAGAAAGAAGGTTGTAAACAAGACAGGAGTTGTATCCAAACATCAGCAGGAAGGACACACCACTAAGAACTCGGCCTAATCTGCAGCATAACTTGTGCCATGAGCCACCTCCATCTTTTTCAGATACTCCCTGCAGAGAGGAGGCCACACGGAGAAGAAATGACGGCATGGCCCATCGGGCCCGGAGGTTCTCTATTCCATACATCCTGAGTGGTATTTCATATTAAGAATTATAATCACCCAACTGCTGCCTCCAAGATCAGGACACGTAACCAACTATCCTGCGTTTAAGAGGCTTACCTTCACAAGTCATCATCGGGCCAGGTTCAAATCCTTCCTCGCAGGTGCATTCGAAACCTCCAATCACATTCTTGCAGGTTCCGTTTCCACAAGGATTGCCCACAGAACATTCATCAGTATCTGCAAGTGACCAGGAGTGCATTCAAAACACGATGAATTGAGGGAAAGTGGGCTTGGACTCGAGTAATACCTTTCATTCTATCAGAATATTTCAACCCATAATGTTCTACTCTATTCTCATTCTGCCCTTGCAGAGAAGGAATGCACATGTCCTATTACCACAGCTTTGCAGCTGTGAAATTTGACTTGCTAAGTGGCAGTGGCGGTGACAGGGACAGGGACAGTACCTGGGCTTCTGGCCCTCACAGTGCTGTTTTCTGTGAGTTTCTCCAGCCTGCCATTTTATAAAGAAGTAAATCTTCTAGTGGGGATAGATTCTCAAAGGGTTAAAACAGTGCTTCTCTCACAAGTCAAAGGTTTTCACTTATTTAAAGCTGGAAATACATCTCCAGTTTGGCCTTACATTACAGCCCTCTCCAAGAAGCCTTAAACATGATGGACCTTTGCCAGATATAAAGTAGAAGACTAAACTGATGCAAAACAAGAGACCAGGGTTGAGCAAAATTAATACACTGGGTAAAATCAAGATTCAAGTAGATTTTGTTGATTCTGTTGAAACCAGATGGTTTACATTAGCCAGAAGACAGTCTAGAAAGAAATACGTTTAGGGTATGATCTCTCTAAATAACTGTGGAGAGAAAACAAGTTTTACCAAGGAGGTCCAAAATATATACATATGCCTTCCAACCCATCTACCTAGAATCCTCTTTCTGAAACATTTCTTGGGGAAAATACCTTCCTTTGGGGGAAAAACTGAGAAATAAACATTGCATTTTAGCTATGTAAGGCACGGAAAAGTAATGAACTATCATCAGGGGCTCTATCTTATGCTGGGTTCTGAGTTCTGCGAGTAAAGCAAGAGAAAACGGCAGAGGGACCCTGAGTGGGGAGGCTCACCTCTCGCAGACATAGCAGCACTTACTGGAGATGCCAGAGAGAAAACACTGACAACTTAGCTTTTGTGCTACCATTTCCCTGTAAAGGGTAGTATATCTCCTTCAAGTTGATAAAAATCACAATATCATTGATTTTCAGAGCTATAAGGTCATTAGAAATAAGTTAGTCCATCCGCATAACATTACATTGGGAAGCCTAAAGAACTTGCTTCATGCCCGGCCGGGCGTGGCTCAGCAGTTGAGCATCGACCTAGGATCCAGGAGATCGAGGTTCGATTCCCGGTCAGGGCACATGCCCGGGCTGCAGGCTCAATCCCCAATTACTCCCTCATCATTGTTGTTTCTGTCTGTCTCTCTCTCCCTCTCCTTTCCTCTCTCTGAAATCAATAAAGATATATTAAAAAAGAAAAAGAAAAAAAGAACTTGCTTTAGCTCCCACAGCCATCACTGCAGCTGAAATCCTCATGCTCTGATTCCTTGTATGGAAATAACACTTTCTCATGCACACAAACTCATAGCATTTATGCCATTATTAATTCAGGTTTGGATTTCTTAGCTAAACATAGTACTTGGAGTCCACTTGGAGTTAGTGTGGATTAAGACGTCAAAGGTGAGCCATAGAAGTCATTCTTTGAAATTTTAATAAGAAGGTTAAAACAAGAGGAATTACACTGTGTACACAGCATTTCATATTACTAAGTATAATAAATCAGGGTAAATTTTGTATTTTACATATGGAAAGAATAAGATTAGGACCATCACCTTTTTTTTTTTTAAATTTCAGAAAGACTTTCATTATAATATTGTCCTTTCCACTATCTCTTCAAATGTGTCCAGCATCTGTCTTCCCCATTAGACTTAAGGACCATGTGAGGAAGGACCATGTTGGCTTGGTTCACTGCTGTATCCACAGAGCCTAACAAAGTGCCTGGCACATAGTGGGGCCTCAGCTAGTATTGCTAGAGGAATGACATATAAATGAATGAAACAAAACTTATTTCTGTTCCATCTTGGTACTTATACTTGCTCTTGTGAATGCTATATAGCTTAATTTTTAATTTGTAAAGTCCCAATGGAAGAAACCAATTTATTACTCACCCACACACTCATTATCTTCCAGAATGTAACCAAAGGGACACTCGCAGCGATAAGAGCCATCCGTATTGATGCACTGTCCATGCTTACAGACGTCAGGTTCTTTGCATTCATCCATATCTTAAGCAAAGGAGAGGAAGAATAGTAAATAACAAGGTATTGTTTTTTTAAACACAGAGGTAAATTATAATCATTTCAGTGTTTAACCCATGAAATATTTATCACAATATTGCAAATGCAATACAATAATACAATTGGTACCTAAAGGAGAAGACAAAGAAATAGAGTTTAATTTTTGAAGAAAGATGTGAAGAAATACAAATAACTGGAATTGAGCAAGGAAGAGGCTAGTTGATATTTAGAAATGCTAAGAATCTAGCACAGGCCACTCACCAACTGCTGAATCATCAGGTCCCACGATGATCCCACTTCCATAAGGACAGATCTGGCGGAAGGCCTCTGTGGTGGAGACATACTCGTTAATAGATAGACCAGTGGCAACAGCTACAGGCTCCTCCCCAAGCATTATGTAGTGGCCAAACTGCCACATGCTCTACATATTGGGAAAGAATGAACAAGACAAGCCCCAAAACCAGAGACAGTAAACAAGGCTCCCAGAGCTGCTGTGCCCACTACTTGGGCAGCTCCGATTCATAACATGGTTGAAAGGAAAAGAACTACCTCGCTTCTGAAATAAATTTAACAAACATTTTAGTTAAACTTAGAGTTAAATTGTATTATTTTCCCGAAGGTCTATGGTCTTGCTTATCTCATGGCCAATGTGCGCCTTGAATGGGCCAAAGAGAAACGCAGATGTAGACGTACCATCGGGCTCAGTGGGGCACAGCTCGCAGGGATCCCCCCAGCCTTCTCCCTTCAAGGCGCAGCAGCATTCCTGCTTGGAGTGATTCCTGGATTTGGGTGATGAACACTTTCCTCCTTCAAACTTTGCGTAACAGTAGCTCATTCGCAGATCTGGAGCACAAATTCAAGAGGCCCTTCAGTTGCTTTCTTACTAAATCATTCATGTAGAATAAATAGTGAATAAGAAACTGGCCATTCTGTTAAATGTGTTCTCTTCTCATAACTAGAGTAATACTCCTTAAGCGATTATAATGATAACTGAGCTGAGCGCTTCCAAGTCACAGGTAACCTCTGTAGTGAGATCTGATGGACAAATCTACATGACTTTCACCATATAATTTCTCATTTTAGCCAGTTCTCCCAAATGACCTGATGTGAATAATACAAATGAACACTGTCACATTTCAAAACTGACATCCTCAGTGACTTCAGGATGGGAACAGCCAGAGATGGAGTCATTCACAAGATCCCTTCACTGGGAGCTCTGCTTACACATGTTTGGGATAACATTTAGCAAGCACACTAGGTGAAGGTAGGCCTCCCAGTTCTAGTACTCACTGTGATATTACACTATGCTGTTTATTGTGTGTCCCCCAAGCCCTAGAGCCAAACTAAAACCCTGGATTCCAGGCATAGAGCAAATAAAGATGTGGGAATTCTGTGGACTAGTCAGAATACCACACACTGGTCGTTTACTGAAGCAGCTACTTATGCGGCTGCTGCCGACAAAATGGATGTGGAGCTTTCTGCAGGGTTTGACACATGAACACACACACAAACAGAAGCTCGCTTAGCTTAACAGAGAGAGGGAAGGTAAAGAGGAGGGCAGGGAGATGAGCGAACGGGAGGGAGAACCATCTTTCAGGCAGTATATTTCTTTAATATTGATTATTTTTGGTGACTCCAACATGGAATATGGGACCTAGTTCCTACAGAATTTTCTAACTTTGCTTGACATAATTTTGGCAACTGACTTTTCCATTTCTTATAGCACAAATTGGGTGACTCTAAAAAGTGAGCTCATCCAAGAGCCTGGATGGAGTGTGTTTTCCCTCAAACTTGATTTCCAGAGCCTTGCAAACTCCTCTCGAGTTACATAGAGGCAAAATCTGCAGGTTTTAAGGAACTGCTTTCACATCCATTTTGCACACTTGCCCCTTTTTCATTTTTGATCAGGTCTGCTCTCTCCTGTTGCTGTTTTCCAATTTCCGGTAGTATACTATTATAGCCACCTATGCATTTCTGTTAGGACAATTTTACCAGCTTTTATTTCACAACAAATGAAACAATGTAAGAATAACTGAGTTGCAAAGGTAAAAATATCTGTCTGTCTGTCTGTCTGATTTACCAGGCTCTGGTAAATCTAATTCAATTGGCCTCCCCAATGAACTTGTTCAACTTCTTCAACCAACTTCTCCAGATAAATGATCTCCCTAGTTTCTACTTTGATTCCACATCTGTACGGACAGGACCTCACAGGCACCCTTCAGTCAGCTACTCTTTGGAAGGTCAAGAGCAGTTAAAAACCAGTCCTGTCCGGCTGGATGTGGCTCAGTGGTTGAGCATTGACCTAGGATCCAGGAGACTGGGGTTCGATTCCCAGTCAGGGCACGTGCCCAGGCTGCGGGCTCGATCCCCAGCAGGAGGCGTGTAGGAGGCAGCCAATCAATGACTCTCTCATTATTGATGTTTCTCTCTCCCTTTCCCTTCCTCTCTCTGAAATCAATAAAGATATACTTAAAAAAATAAAAAGCCAACCCTTGTCCTGCAGCATATCTGCCAGCCAAATGTTTGCTTTGCTGAGAAGCTTCAAGATTTAACAAACTATAGTTTCCTGAAGGACACTTTAAAAAATATATTTTTTAAATTCATTTTTAGAGAGAGGAAGGGAAGGAGAGAGGGAGAGAGGGAGAAAGAGAGCGAGACATCGATGTGAGAGAGAAACATCAATTGGTTGCCTCCCACATGCACCCCAACTGGGGACTGAACCGGAAACCTGAGTATGTGCCCTGACCTGAAATCGAACCCACCACCTTTTGGTGTGTAAGATGATGCTCCAACCAACTGAGCCACACCGGCCAGGACAAGGACACCTTTTCATTGGCTTTATTCTTCAAGTTCATTGTCACACACAGTTTTGTGTTTATTGGTTCTGGTTTTCTTATTTATGCCTACAACTGTCCTAAGACATAATTTAGTGATTACTCACCAGTGTGTCTCAATAAATATATTAAAACTTAATTCCTTCCTTTGTCTTCCAGCTTGTAATGTTTCTTTGAAACCTAGACACGTGCATGTTCTAATACTAGTCTACTAAAATTTTCATTCTCTCTTACTTTTATCACTGGCCCTGTTCCCTAGCTCAGCCTCCCTAACACCACTCCATCGCCCCACCTGCTGAAAAAAAAATCTAGGCATTACACAGAGGCTCAAACACATGAAGTTTAGGGTGAGTCAAAGTGACAAATTCCCTTCAATGAACTCTGTAAGTGGGAGCGGTTCATTTACATCTGTGACCTTCAGGTGCCAGGGTCCATCACATTTGTTCCTCCAAAACATTATCTGTAGTTCTGTGGAGTTTTCTCATTTCATGGGCAATGGAAGCCTGATTCCTAATTTGTCATCTTATAAGAAAAACCCAGGTCTTAATTCCCTGGCTACAATAAAATCTGTGCTCTGTGGGAGATTTCTGTTCGCTTGTGGCAAAATTGTTTTATTAATCAAAGGTGCCTTGCATTGGGAAAGAGAGCTGTGCTTGCCCACACACTTTAACTAGAGATCGCTGGGATGCCTGTTTACCAGTCCATCTGCAAAGAGCCCTTAATGACCTTTGAAATTTCTTCAGAACGGCAACGGTCGCTTTCCCCACTTGCATTCCTCCATTCTGGCTCTGCCTCTTGGAGCTGAGCATGTGGCAGGGCTGCTCACAGGCTGGGCCGATTCTTCCTGCAGCCTTAGTTGCTCTGTGACAGGCCAGTGCAAATTGAATTAATAGCCTCTGAGTTTCCTCTGGCCTGCCACATCGGCAGATTCACACCTGGTTTCTCACTGCTTTCTTTCCAAATTCAGACCAAGCCAAAGGCACACAAAAACCAGGGAGTAGAAGTTAGAATTTATCTGGCTGGTCTGTACCATCCGGACTGAGTATCTGCTTCAATCATGCACCACCCCACCCACAGCCTCGAAATCCACGTGGGCTTCCAACAACTACCTATAAGATCAAACCAAGCAGAGAATTTTCAACTCTCCTCTTTCTCACTTGTAAATACTAGGTGACTAAATGACTAATGGTAAAGTAAATAAAGTTAATTGATTAGAATCACAACAAGAGTCTATGAAGGACTCAGAAACTGACAAAACTTTGTCACCTGTCCAATAAGACTTGTTGGGCAGGTATTACTATTGTTGTTTAAAAAGATTGAATGTCTTGCCCTAGGCTAAAAATGGCAGGGCTGAGACTTCAAAAACAATTTTTAGACTCTTAAGTGATATCCATTGGCTCCCATTTGGTAATATGGAAGCAAAACACACACACACACACACACACACACACACACACAACAAGAAAAAACTAAACAAATAAAACAAAAACAACAAAAAGGCACAGGGGCAGGGCTAGAGGGGTGGGGAGAGAACTGTGTGCGTTTGCGTGGGGTGGTTTTTGTCCTGAATTCATCAAACTAGTCTATGAAAGTGGACAGACACACACAATTGCATCCTTAAGTAAACTCTAAACAGTTTTCAGGGACACGATACACTGTGTTATACTTAAGTGAGGGTTCCCTTTTGATTTTTTTAAAAGTGCACATGCATTACTCCTACAAACAGATTACGACCTAGCAAGAATCCTGGTCAGTTCAAATTTACTTTTCTGTTTTTCTTAGAAAACTAGTGATGTAAGGGATGGGCACTATGTCCTGGGAACAAATGGACTGACTTGCATTTTTCTGTCTGAAAGCCTAGGTTTGGCCTATATTCATCTGGGTTGCCTCGTCAGAGGCACAGCCTGCGTGGCTGACGGCTGATCCCGCCAGGCTTTGCCACAGTCAGTGGCTCATGGCTGATTCCCAACTCCCTGACCTCCCGGCGTCTATGTTCTTAGGGAGGAGAGACAGGTCTCGGTGCCAGGACAGTTGCTGCACAAGCAACCGTAATGTGATGGATGAGTGTTTAGCCTTAAAAGTAAAGATGAACTTTCTGACATATGGTAGTCATTAGACCTCCGTGAGAATAAAAGCCCTCCATCTTCTCTTCCACAAAGAATCAAAGCTTTGCCATGTTTTAAAACTGGAACCGCGACACATAAACCCAGGGCAATGAGCGCCTGAAGCCGGCAGAGGCACTTACCTTGGCACCGTCTTCCAGTGGAGGACAAGGAGAAGCCGTCGGGGCACAGGCACCTGAAGCTGCCTTCGGTGTTGCTGCACGTGCCCAAGGCACAGATCTCTGGCTCTTCAACACACTCATCGATGTCTAAAAGAATTACACGTGTGTGAGAAAGAGTCCAAACACACAGGACATGCCATCAGGTACCAAAAGCCAAATGTGGAAACGCCACGTGCGGCTGACTTTCTAAGTCCCCCGATCGTGAGGATGCTCCCTGTGCCATAACGCTATGGTGGGACTGCTAGGCTGCGACGATTTTAAAAAATCAGCTTGCACAGTTCTTCTTGGAGAAATGGGATCTGCAACGAGGACTCTCGCATCAGTGCGAATGGCTCAGGGAACCATACACCCTAGTTTGCCAGGGAGAGTCCTTAGCTCACACCTGTTGATCTGGCCTCATTATTAATGGTGCCCACCTCCAAATTGTGTTGGTTTGGTCAATAAATTACACAGTCACCTTCCTTAAAGAAAAAGTAGAGCCCTCTCTTTCCAACAGATTTACCCATCGTTTCCCATTTTAGCCAAAATTTGTCATGTAAAAGAGGTAACTCTTGATTCTGAACCATAGTATTTTTATGGAAATACTTTTTTTCCCAATAAAACACATATCTCTTGCATCTTGGGTTTTCTATTGTCATGTTCATGCAAAGAGTTCTACCCACACAAAAATGTATTCACATTACACAACTTTATTCCCACAAAGTCCAACTAAAGGGAAGTGAGAAAATTAACTCCATCTTTGCTCAGTATTGTAAATACCACACAGAAGATATTTTAGAAACATGCAAGGCCAAGTGATTATCTTCCTATACGGTGCAAAGTCGGCCTCTTCATCACCCCACGTTATTACACGGCATTTATAACTGCATCTTGCTTCCTGTGCTTTATTAACAAATCTGAACTGCTGCTGAAGACTGAGTTATTCCATTCCCACACGCTCTCCACCACAACATTCAACTCTTTCTTAAAAGAAAAGCCAACTTTCATGAAAATGCTCAAACATTTCTTTTTGGTTACTGTTTCTGTCATTGTTATGCTTCTTTCTCTTAGAGTAGAAATTAACTGTAAATGCTGACTTCCTAAGAGTGGGGACAAAGATTATAGAACGGGCACATTTCTTGACTATTCAGGAAGTTGTTATTTTTTCTATATATTTCCATTCTGTTCATTCTGGGAGAAGTTTACAGTAATCATGGAGTGAATAAAGTCAATCTAAAAGTAAAGTAATGTGTTTAATAATTTGCAGTTAGGCCTAATTATGATCATATGTATCCATGTGTAATATTTTCAGTTGACTGCAATTTAAATTGGATATATAATAAAATTTCTCATTGATATTAAAATGAGATATTAAAAGTGGAGAAATTTCTTACTCATTTTGGATTAGATACAGTCCTGTTCAAAGGTGGAGCCATGGTCTAGGTGACTTCTTAAGAACCCTAATCATTTATAAAATTCTGGCAATTAATGTTCCTCATTTAATGCAATGGCCTATGTATCAAGGAAGGCAGTGCTAGAAGGTTTGCTGCGAATTTACTTGTAGTAACACATTTCCACCTCTCTATAGGTCAAAATAATATAGACAAATTATACAGTCACGTGCATCCAACCTTAAATGTGGTCACTTAAATATTTTAATTGGAATCAGAAAGCTATTTTTAGTTGCAAACTAATGGCACTTAAAAACATGTAACCTAAGATATTTTACAAGATCCATAAAAGCACATTGGAAAATAGTCAGGGTCCTATGACCACCCCTATGCACAGAGCAAATAACTACATTAAGGATTAGCATGAGCATTAGATGATCTCGTCTCACCATCTAAGTATGAGGCCGTAAGTTCCATCCTCTGCTCTTGGATTTGCTTTTGATCAAGTATTACAAAGTGAAGACAGCGTCACACCATCACAAAAGCTTTGACTTTGATGATGCCTGAGTAACCAATACTACTTATTTCTAAACACCGATAGCCTCCTACCTTCACACTTGTCATTTTGTAGACTGTATCCAGGTGGACAAATGCATCTGTAGGACCCATCCAAGTTCTGGCAGGTGCCTGGTGCACACTTTCCGGGTTCTAGGGCACATTCATTGATATCTGAGAAGAAAAGATAAAAAGAAGGAAGAGGTTTCAGCAGGCATGATTTCCATCGAGCAATTAAAATTCAAAGAAACTGGAATCAAATCAAAGAAATACATAAAACTAATTATTAAAGTCCACAAAACCCTACCGTGGAGAAAAATTAACGACTCAATAAAAATAAGCTTTAACAGCTTTTGGGAGGGAGTGTGCAATCTAGCAACCATATTTTATTTGACCTATTACAAATTAAGTATTTCCAGAAAAGTGTGGCATGTAAAAAGTCAATGGATATGAAGATTTTTGAGAGCAGCCAAAAAGTCATATAAGAACTTATTACAAAGTTATCTTGAAAAAATATATAAGAAAAGGGATTACAATTGTTTATAGAACAACTTAATTGTCTAACTCTTTAACAGTTTAACTGTTCTCTGTGAGTACAACAATTTAATTTTAAAAGATGAGGGGGGCCTGGCCGGGTGCGGCTCAGCGGTTGAGCATCGACCTAGGATCCAGGAGATCTTAGTTCAATTCCTGGTCAGGGCACATGCCAGGTTGCCAGCTCAACCCCTAGTGTGTCGGGGGGTGCAGGAGGCAGCCGATCAATGATGACTTTCTCATCATTGATGTTTCTATCTCTCTCTCTCCCTCTCCCTTCCTCTCTCTGAAATCAATAAAGATATATATTTAAAATAAAATAAAAAATAAAAGATGAAGGGGAAAAAGTGGCATATGTGTTCGTGTGTGGGGGGCAGAATTACTGTAATTCTGCTCTGCTTTTTTCCCTCTAGGTTTCCAGAAGGAAGGACTGTGATAGAGCCTGCAAGATTTTTTGAGGGGTCTCTAGGGACATTCTCTGTAGGGTCCTTCTGAGGCAGGACTCACCCACACAGGTTCTTCCATCCGGGGCCACCTCGTAGCCTTCGTTGCACTGACACTGGAAGGAACCCACTGTGTTGATGCACTGGCCATTTCTGCAGATGTTCCCATTTCCAGTTGCACATTCATCAACATCTGCCAAAAAAAAAATATCCTTTGATATATCCCAAAGAAAATGTCATAATCCCAGCAATGATCAAAACCTTTAAAGGGAAAAACACTTGTTCTGAATTTCAGTGGCCTTTGCTGGCTCAGCCATAAGAAATTCCAGTGGAAATCTAGACCTGGCTTTGAGTACCGGTCAAAACCTAACAAGATTACATAATTCTATTAATTAGAGATTGATCATTTATATTAGAACATTATATGAGTTTACCTTAATCTTCCTTTAGGTTTAATTTTAAAGGCTAAAACTGAATTACTAATACACAATTACAGCTGAGGGTATTATGAAGTAGTCCCATAATTGAAATGATATGAAATTAGCCTCAAGAACAATACATGTTTGGTTCATTACACTCACTTATGAATAATGGTACATGTTTTAAGAGGAGGTTTTAATAGATTGAATAATTTACTTCTTTAAAGAGAGGCTAGAGTGAAATGTAGACAAGCAGGTCCACATTACTCATAAATTCTGTAATTTTTGTACAAGAAATCACTTTTGTATGTCTTAAAATGTAATCAATTCGATTATTTCAAAATTTATTTAATTCACAGCATAGTAAACATAAAAAATGTAGCTGCTAATAAGCATTCGAATAAAAGTAATGGACTTAGTTACACATGTGACATTTAATTAGCGCATTCTACTTGACAAATATTTTAACCAACTGTCATGCATAAGACGGCATATATTACGAAGAGATAGCTGGCACACTGGGAGCAATGCTAGCTACAAAGAACACGTACAAAACTGACTTCCCTGGGGGACCCGCTATTTTGCACACGCACCTATACAGTCATTGTTGTGAGAAAGGATGAAGCCATGATTGCAGCGGCAGTTGAAAGAACCGATTGTGTTTCGGCAAGTTCCGTTCCCACAGGCATCTCTTTCACACTCATTTATGTCTAGTAGGAGCAAAGGACATAGAGAAACATGATTATTAACAGAAGAAGGGATTGCACGGTTACCTGGGGTTAAAGGGCATGTTAGAGTTCACCAAGTGTCCCCCGTGGGCTGAGGACCCCTTGATGGTGGCCTTGGGTCCAGCAGTGGCAGCTCCCTGTGAGAATCCAGCAAAAGGCAAGGCTCTAAACCCCGGGAGTAAATCATTCCCTTGGTTGGCATGTGAAGGGAGGCAAGCTAAGGACATGAGAACTGGACAGAATTATTTTATTCTATTTACTTCTAGAATCCTCCACCCTTGCCACTTTTTTCAAATTTTTTCACTTGCAAATGGAAAAACTCTGTGCGCATCTGGGTCTTGATTTGCTGCCACCTTTGGCAAACTTCAGCCTGTAAGAGTCTCACTCCAGTTTCCCAAAAATCAGTGAGTCACCTGATATTACCCTGCAATCAGCAACAAAATAAATTAGCTTTCTAACTCACCTGACATTTTAGGCATCTTCTCCTTTTCCCCAGTCCACCCCTAGAACCCACCACCACTCCCACCAAGAACAACTTATCTCACTCAAACGATCCCAATGTGAGGGCATGTGAAGTGGCTCGTCTCATACACTCATACGCTATTGTTTGTCTTTCACCAGCCTCTGATTTTCTCTTGAACTATTTTGTTAAGCTACACTGGCATCTTGTATGTCTTTGCATCTTGCCATAGCAGCTGACATCTTTCTTACAAAGAGGTAGGTGTAGGTGTAGATTACATTAAGGAGGAAATAAGAAATCTAAGTGAAAGAAAGTTGATACCTCTGGTTTGCAAGAGATAGGCAGAATGAGGAAGGCAAGGATATACGGACAGAGAGGAATGGAAGGTAGCATCTCAGGCTGGCAAAGTGTAGTGATCAGAGTTAGGGTTCCCTTTCCGTTCAAATTTTGCACATGAAGATACATTATCTGTGATCCTAAACCAGGAGGCTATTGCTGACTCCAGAGTGACTCCAACGAGTGTGTCTGTGGTTGCAAACTGCATCCGGAGAAATCACCCTGCCAGCTATCGAGAGCTTCTGCCACGACTCATTCTTAGCCGAGCTTAGGTAGAGCAGATTCTTTGGTAGGAGGTTGCAGATAATTCAGATGAAAGAGACAGAAATAAATTTGGGCTGGGTCACATTAATATGCAGAGGTTAGGGGTTAGGTCCCCAGTGATGAGCAGGGCGATCAGACTCCTTTAATTTAAAACATATCTGCTCTGAAGAAGACAAAACTGATGAGAAGTTCCCTAACGGATGAATCCAATTATAGCCAAAGTTAAGCACTTTAAACATTACTGGACTGATTGTTCTTTTTCCAGCTGTGAAACTGATTCATGTTCATGAAGTCCCCAAAAGACTTAATAGATGTTGCTTGAAAGTAGAAAAAGAAAGGAGGTAAAGAGAGAAAATGATCGATTACATATTTGAAGTTTATTCTAAATCAATATCCTGATTCACTACTAAAACCTAGGAAGAGATTTAAAATCTTGAGCTTTTTTCCCCTAGGAAAATGTTTCTCTACTTTTTATGCCTTTGTAGGATCTGTAAATTTTCCTTTGAGGATCCGGTAAAAACTACAAACTCGTCTCAAAAAAATGCTCAGGTTCAAACATTCAAAAGCTGCACTCTGTTCCAATCAGCCAAACCCACATAAATATTATAAAGGGAAATAGGTCATTAATGTTCATAAAAAGTAATTTTTTTATCTAAATAGATTTTCTAAATTTATCCCTTAGTCAAAAGTTTTTCTATAAGAGCCAAATGAATATCAAGGAAGAAGTTTATTATGTTCAGATTGCCCAAGATCAAATACCAAAAGATGTTAATGCTACGTACACGCCTGCTTGTTTTTATTTTATAAATAGCAGAACTATTGAAAGGTTTAGTATTAACTATTATATATTCAGAGGCAAATCCGTTTTTCAATAGGATATGGGGGGAAAATGAAATCATATCACATACTCACCCAAACACATGGTTTGGTCGTCATTTGTTTTAAAACCAGTGTTGCAAAGACAATAAAAGCTTCCGACTGTGTCAATGCAATGTCCGTGGCTGCATATGTTGGGGATTTCTTGACATTCATTACGATCTGTAGGTAAAAGGCATCTTTAGCATCTTAAGCAGAAATTTCAAAATCAAACTGAATCATTACTTCTAGGTATTGATCTCAGGACTCATCCTAGCTCTTTATAAACTAAGTCAGTAGAACAGACACTGGCATTATATTTCTTTTTGCCTCAAAATTGGTTAAAACTTTTTCTCATTTACTGGGCATATTCAGAGTATGTTAATAATACATGGAAAAAAAAATGACATACAGGGTCACTATCCAAAAAAATGTTCTGAAAAATTAGAGAACTTAAAAGTCGAATGGGGAAGAAACATCCAAGCTGGGAGAGAATCCATCTGATTATTTGCCTAAAAGCATCATCACAGATTTTGGAATGAATTTAAGTATTTTGTCTAGTCAAGACTTGGGGCCTCAAATCATTGACCCTTAGGGCTTCCTTTGGAAATTTATATCAAAGTGAAACAAATCCCTTTGCTAAAATAGGTTTTCATGATGGACAGCCCACATGGTCCCTGGTTCCAGTTTCCCCCCACTGTTTTGTCTTACTCCTCTAACTTTTGGTTCTTTTTTAACCAAGTCTTCATGTCTACACATGGCTCCTTTTAGCACTTGACAGTCCTAACAGTATTTCTTTATTTTCATTCATATTCATTCAAAAGAAAGCCGTGCCATCTTGCTTCTGCCAGTCTTTAAGCTCTAAACTATATTAATCATCAACTGAATCTCGGTCACTCTCCTGAAATCTGATCATCTGCAGGACAGAATTTATTGCATGAATACACACATGACATAATTACGTGCCTACCTACGTCTCTAATTTAATTTTTAAAGCTCTCAGGATATGTTTAGGGCAAATATAATTTTAAGAGCACCGATTCGTCCGGATTTTCCTATTGTCGCCAAAGAAAGCAAGTGGCAGGCCTCCACCTCGGGTGCAGATGCTGCAGAGCACAGCTGCACCCTGCTCTCCTCTGAGTAACCAAACTCGCTGCTTGTCAACCCTGCCTCCTGAGCAGACAGCAACTGGCAACAGGTGCTTCCCGCTGCACAGAGCAGTCCTGTCCAGAAGAGACGGTATCCCCTCCATTCCATGTGCTCAGGCTGCCATTTTTACAAGGACTTCCTTCCAATACACAGAACATTCAGAGCTGTGATCAATCACCGTACTGGTTTAAAAGGTTCCAGTGAGGTTGAATATTTTATTAACAGGGGAAATCGGAATAAAGCAGCCAAGGAGCTACTGCTAGCCTATGCAGAAATGCTAATTAACTTAACAAATTATGATTCTTCCTATTGGAGAAAATGGGTTTAAAATGAGCAAACTGCTCCCTGAGATAGGCAGAGGAAACTGATCTCCATCCCCAAGCTCTGTGAAGGAAGCTGATTTTGAGGAAGTGCGTCTTGGGGCCTACCCTAGTTGACCTGAACCTTGAGTGCCCTCAGATAGCACCACACCTGGAAGTGTGCAAGGGATCAGGTCTGTCTTATCTCTGGAGCCCACAGGAAACATAGAACATTAAGGATCTTCTTAGAAATGGATCCCCAGTCAAGAATTTTCTTTCCTACATTGCCTATTTGATGATGAGTTTTAAAAAAAGGAAACATGGAGTACTTTGAGATTCTATTGTTAAAACAGAAAGTTGCAGATCTATAGATCTTACTGTGAAGTTCACTTTGTCTAGAGACCAGAAAACTAGGTTTCTCAAGTATCAGGGTTTGAACTCCCAGGAGATTATGCTTGAGGGTGAGATAGGTTTAAACACAATATTGGGGGGAAAACCCACACAGTCAGTGGAGAGAGATGAGACCATAAGAAAATGGTTGGGAAGAACCTATCTCTTGTCTTTCACTTGGTGAGAGATTTCAGAAGGGGGCTACATTTGCTGTAACTGCACAGCCCCTGAAGTCCAACCAGCACCCTGGGCTTAGGTATCTACTTGACTATTCTCTCGGATCTTTCAGCAACACTGTGGGTACTATGGCCAGCCACGATTTTGGGTTTGAAATGATGTACTTATGAATTCAAATTCCATCTTATGATGGAAGAAAAATTTCATTTCTTTTCATTTTAAACACAGGAAAAAAAGTAGTATTTTGCATTAGGTCTAAAAAAATGCCATGTATAGGACAGCATTTAAAGGCATTTTAAAAGATTTTTAAAGTAAAATGTAAATGAAGACATTACCAGAATGAAGTCTTCAAACCTAGAGACTGAATAGTTGCAAAATTCAAGTACGTTTCCTTTCTTTCGAGGACTTCAATGAATGAGAGAAATGGAGCTTTGGCTACAAACAACACTCACACCATTTATGGCTGGTTAATGACTGATGGGTTTTATTTATGTTAATGCTCTATAAGAAAATTTAACAGGGCTTAAGCCCCAGCAGGCCCCGGCTGGACATGCTGTCTTGATGTATAAATAACTTCTTGCCTGAGTGCTAAATGGTGTGAAATGACATGTTCTATATTATCAGCAATTCTTTATTTTGACTGGAATTATTTCACCCAGTTTCAAAGAAATATAAATTAAGAGCAAAATGCACGGAAGTGGTCTCAATGCCAAGTTTCACGAGGGTATTGTGGCTCATATCAGAGACGTCCCCACTTTTCCTGTCGTGTTTTTTTTAAATACATGGATAACAACAGCTCTGTTGACAAAATGTTAAACACTTGCACATATTCCTCTAAACTCAAAAAAACAGGTCTTGATTCTCAAAGTGAGTTTCTGTTCTGCTATTATACCCCATTCCCACTGAGGTCTCATAAAACAATGCAAAATACCCTGCAGAGAGCAGTACACTTCCTACCACTTAATCACTGGTGGGCAAGGAAATCCAAGGAAAATCTGACCATGTTCCCTTGTGTTGTTTCATTCACAAATGCATAAAATATCCAGGAAACTCCCTGTGAAATGAACCATAAGCAAAATAACATATTCTCCCTGACCTTTCAGTTAAATATATAATGATTTACAATTACTATAAAACTTACATGAAAAACATTATGAAGTAGTATTTTGCTTCTGGGCTGAAATATCAGTGTTTCATTTGATACCACTGGCCGCAAGGTACCATCAGATGCTAATAACCTTACCATTAATTTAAGTTGATAACACACTCTTTCCCCTTACTTCTACCACATCCCTGACAAAAGTGAACAAAAAAAGCACTAACTTCTGGAAGACAGTTTCCCATTTTGCTGTAGGTGACTTACAGCTAATAAAAGGCTATTAAGGTTTGCTGCCCTCAGCAAGTGATCTTTCATCTATAAAATGTTTAGGAGGGAGAGTAATGTTGCTGGTTCTTTTTGTTCATTTTTTGCAGGCTAATGTGCAGCTCAGAGGAGCTTCACTGTCAAGATTTCAGGAGTGTGGCTGAGATGGTGACAACTTCACCTGCCTAAGGGGGTTATGTGAAATTAAAAAAGAAAGTATTTGGTCCTGAATACTGGTTGGAGAAGTATGTGTGTGTATATTTGTGGGTGTGACTGTTTGAGGTAGGGTAGCAGATAGGTAAATACGAAATCTAGGTATGTACGTGATTTATTTATTGTTTTGAAAACATCTCATCTATAAAGAGGGAAAAAAGGTGTTTAGCCCAGCTGGTGTGGCTCAGTGGTTGAGCACCGACCTAAGGTCCAGGAAATCGTGGTTTGATTCCGATCAGGGCACATGCCTGGGTTGCAGGCTGGATCCCCAGCAGGGGGCGTGCAGGAGGCAGCCGATCAATGACTCATCATTGATGTTTCTCTCTCTCTCGCTTTCCCTTCCTCTCTCTGAAATCAATAGAGACATATATTTCAAAAAAAGGTAAGTGTTTAGACATTTCAGCAGTTTTCCTTTTTTCCTGGTTAGTTGCTGGAGCTCAGCAGTCTAAATGGAGATAACCCACTTCCTGGCAGGGCAGCCAGCAGGGGCTACTTACCGTTGCACTGGCCCGTGGAAGTGAAGCGGTAGCCCGGCTTGCAGTCACAGCGGTAGCTGCCGGCAGTGTTGACGCACTCGGCGTTGCGCTGGCACACCAGGCCGTTCTGACACTCGTCAATATCTCCAGGCACAAGAGAAGTTCATTAGAAGGAGAGCTGAACCTGGTATCAAGTCAAGCCTCTCACATAAAATAAATTTATATTTTCTTATTTTGATCAGTTCTATGGAACAGACAGTGGAGGACTGAAAAATCATTTTCTAACTTTTCCACTTTACTCAAAGTTTTCATAAATGTGAGTTCTTGATTCAGGACCATATATGGACTCAAGTGATACTTGTGTCTAAAAAAAAAAATCATGAAACTCAACTGCTACCGTCAGGACTTCACATGGGTAGACACAGTTATCCCAGGAAATCTTGTATTTGCTCAAAGCCCCAGATTTCTATGATTCAATCAGGTTTCTTTTGTCTGGAAGGCTGAGAGATCTGGAGGGCAAAGCATCTGGAACCTTGGTGTATATGTGAATTGCTTGGAATCTTGCTAAAAGGCAGATTCTGACCAGTGTGTCTGGGGAATTCCCGAGAGTCTGCGTTTCCAATAAGCTCCCAGGAGATGCTGGTGCTCCTGGTCCACAGGCAGCACTCAGAGGAGGGCTGTGGAGGCTCCTGCTTAAATCACTGCCACATGGCAGTCAAGTCAAGGAAACCTAACATGTTGCACATAAAACTACTGAAAACAACCCAATTCACCTTATCAAAGGAGAGAACAAAATGGATATTATGTACTTCAAAGCTTTGACTATGCTCAGGGGGTTGTTTGCCTATATATATTTTTAAACAGCTTAAATTCATGTAAATGTTATTACGTGGTAAATGTAATTAAAATGTAGTTCATATTCATGACATCCATTGCAAATGGTACTGCACAGACCAGTCTACACTATGGGGCAAAATACATGTTCCCTGCCCCCGCTCCAATGAAATAATCTAATTCATCTAAGTCCAGTAAAGGAACAGCTTGAAACACAGGTGGGAGTCAGCCCTCAGCACCAGCACTGCGGTTTTACACAGAAGTTGGCTCAGCTGAAGAAGTTCCCACAAGGGGGCAGCAAATACATCAACCTATGCCTCTTAGGCCTATGCTTTCTGGCGGGAAAATGTCAGGACTACTGTTGGTGGGAGTTTCCATCTAATGGGGGGGGGGGGCAGAGGGAGGGTGTTTCTTCCTGCAGCAGATACAAGAGCAGAAGTCTGCTTGTCTCTCGGTTTCAAGCACCCAGCACCACACCCACCAAGTCAGCCCTGCTCTCAGTTAAGGGTGTACAGATGCACTAAGGGTAGCTCATGTCTTTACGAAGCCAAACAGTGTCACAGACAGGCACTGCTGCGATGCTCAGGCACCTAACAGCTGACTGTGCGCATACGTGGGAAGAACGGACGCATAGTAGCTCCTTCTAAATCCCTCTGGAGTTCATGCCAACTCCAGCGTTGCTGAGGCATGTACTAAATCAACCTTCATTTTCTGATTCTGAGAGCTAGGAGTGGGCTGGGAAGCGGCTGACCCTGGATTAAACACTCACCCTGCACATGGATATGCTGTGAAATGGAACCCAAAAGTTGGAGCACTTGGTAATCTCAGTATCCACTGAATGCTGCCCTGACAGCAGAGTGGCTTCCATTGGCACAGCGGTAGGTTTTTAATCTCATGTGCATATCAAGATCTGGGTTGACTTGGTGGTCATGGGTGGCCTTGACTATGGGTTCTAGCCAAAGGTGGCTGCTTCAGCAGATATAAGTAAGAGGTACCTGCATAAAGGAGCCATCAAAGGGATCTCTAAATGGAAGCAAAGGGGAGATGCCACAAGGAGGCGGCAGTCATCCTGAGGCCTGTATGGAAGGTAGGAGACTGTGGCTCTGAGGAAGGTGGCCAACCCTAGCACTGTATGATCACCTGCTGTGGGCTTCCTCTCTCTCCAGCATCATGCCTCCTCCCAGACACCTGATTCTTGCTGGCCTCCAAATACAGGGCGGGGCCAAGTCTGAAATGAGGATTTCCTTAGGAAGGCTCCAAATGGCTATCACCCTACTCCCACTCCCTCCCCCAACAGGCCAAGGAAAGGACATGTGCCGACTTGGCTGTAGTAAGGAAAAGCCTGGTGTGGAGAATTTAACAAGCATGTGCTTAGAGCTATAACTTTACTCATGGTCTATAATTGTCCCCAGTTTAGGAGAAAAATGTTTTTTTAACATTAAAATGTTGACATATGTGCTCTAATCCATGCTCTAAGGGATACTAACACTTTCTAGCATGAACAAAAACGCTGCTAGAGGCTCCAAGTTTAAATATTAAATAGAAAATTATTCCAGCTATCCCAGGGCACGTGGTCTATTTAATAACCAGTAACGTCGTCCCTTTTACTATAATGTAAAAGGACACTGCCTTCCCCAGATGGAGGAAAAAGATGAAGTGCTGCAAGGAATGTGCAGAATCACAGTATATACACATGGCAAGGGGAGGTCACTTGAAAATGAAAAAAGTACCATTTGCAAGCATGCCAACATTCTTCCTATAAAATCGAATTTGCTGTTCTTGTCATTTAGAATTCTCTCATGCATTTGGAATATTTGCATTAGCCTTGTTTTCACTTGGGAGTAGCAAAGGCTCCATTTGGAAGAGAATGCTGCTTTTGAGATTCAACTCTAGATGACTGCCCACCACTCATGCTCACTTTCAAGCAAGGAGAAACAAAAGTAATCTATCTGACACACCCAGGAACTCAAGGCTTTTTCGTATCAGCTGGGAAATCTAATACATTGTGTGTGGGGGAAAGGGGGCTGGGGAATGCACATCCTGCTTTTTCCACTGGGAGTCAGTGAATTTTTTTTGCATGAGATTTCATGCTGTTCCCTACAGTGCCCTTCACTATGCTAGAGCTTGATGGATTTGTGAAATTCCGATGTTGTGAAACTGGCCAAGTGTGTGAGTAAGTAGCTCACCAGTTAGTTCACTTCTGGACACGATATAGTGACATCACTTACCTTCACAAACCAACAGCTTGTCATTATAGAAGAAGCCCACTGGGCATTCACATCTGAAGCTGCCAACCATGTTGATACACACTCCATTTTCACAGACCCCTGGGATCTCCCGGCATTCGTCAATATCTAGAACCAGAGCAGCCATGCATGAGTGACAGCAGAGCAGGGTCAAACTGGACTGAAAGTCAGCTACTTCTAACTCGATGTTCAATTTAAGTCTAAAACCAAAGAATAGAAAATGTGTGTGTATGTGTGTGTGCGCCAAGTGTGTGTATGTGTGTGGGGGGGGGGGATATGTTGGGGTGGCGTTGATGGGATGGGGCACGCCAATGAATGTCAAGTTGAAATAACTAAACCACTTTCCAGACAACCATGTGTCTATCTGGATTTAGTGTCTGTCTTTTTTATGTTGTTTCAGAACATCCTCTTTGTCCAGGTGGGAGCCATCTTTGCACCCACTGGACACTGTGCAGAGGAGTAGAAAAAAGTGAAGGCTGAGAGTAAACAGCCTCTTTCCCCAAAGTGTGGGTAATGTTTGGCTAGAGTGGGAAAGGAGAGCTGGTAAAGAGCAGAGGAGGAGCCCACGGTCATAGCCAACTCTGATACTTCAAATTCAACTTCAGCACCCCCTTCCCCTGTCAGAAAGTTTTTGGTCAGGTCTGGGGGTGTAATCTGGGCCCCAGCTGACGATAAAGATGGGGCCAGCACTGAGGAAGGACTGCCACAATAGACTGAGGCTTCCTAAGGCCAGGGCCTGGGCCTAGCTGCTACACCGTTACAGGCCGCTAGCATGCTGTCTGACAAATGTTGAGTGTCAATAAAAATTTGCTAAATTAAGAACCAGTATTTGGAAGTGGAGTTGGTGAGCATTTACACAGGACCCAGGCTGCTAAAGCAGGGCTGGCCAGCTGGTGAGGGAACCTTGTGGGCAGGTCTCACCCCCCCACCAGCCTGGTTGGTCCCCCCTCTGTCTAACTTGCTCTGAACTCCCATTCATTCAGGGCCCTCTAGGATAATAATATTAATAGTATTAACAGTGTCTCACTTGCTATATGCCTGGTATGTTTCTCCAGCAGTCAACCTGGATTTACTCAATGAATCATCAGTCTTCCTACGAGGTAGTCTCTAGGTACTATGACTATCCCCACTATGTAGATGATGGAACTGAGGCCAAGTCAGAGGATGGAACTTGCCAAAGACCACATGGCCAATAAGAAGCAGAGTCAGGATTTGATACCAGGAATCCTCTAACCAGGTATCCTGCCTCCCTTGTGTTTTTTCACATTACAGTCATTCAAGCTACACAAAATCTTTATCAAAGTGATTGTTATCCTGCAGGGCCCCTCCACCAGCCCCTTGGCAGTTTCACAAAACACTCCAGAAGCTGGGAGCGGATGAAAAGCTTTGGTCTATCTAAGTCATGAGTCTTTCTAATTCACTAGGTTTCTGTTACTGCAGTTGAGATACTTTCATTTACATGTTCTAGTCAGGAACCTCTGCAAGGTGCTTTGCACAGGTTGTAAGAAGATGGCCATAGATGTAAGTGGAGCCAACCAAAGGTGCTATAATTTCAGAAGAATCACACTCTGACACCAGCCTGTCTTAAAGGAGAAATTAGACAGGCCATAAATTTATTTTAGACCCTTTTCTAAAGGGCTTGATTTTGTTTGAAGGCAAATTGATCTCTTTAAAAAAAAAAAGCTTAATATCTCAAAAGGTATATTGCCATTTTGAATACAGGTAATTAAATTTTTAGATTTTTCACATATTTATCATTCATGTTGTTAAATAGTTATGCAAAGTAAGCATACAACTGTGTCTTATCAGCAAACAAACAAACAAAAATCCAGATGACATTCTTATAGTATGGTTAAAATATGAAATATTATATTCACAATTATTTGTTTTAAATATCAGTGATGTATCATCATGTTTAACAATAATAGGCTGGGTCAAATTTCTAGCCATTGTTTGGCATAAAACAGCAAAAGGATGTATTAAAAATTTATGTTTTCTTTTCCTGTCTGGATTTCATTTGAACTTCAACTTGGAGAAGTTTATATTTTAAGACAAGATTAATAAACTTGCTATAGTTTTAACCCCATATGAATGGGCTCTATACGCCAACAATCTTAAGGCCTTTCAGAAGGAGAGTATAAAGCTGAAATAAAACAAAGTTTCCCAGTCATCTAAATATTTTGTCACAGTGGAATTTGGTACAATCAGTATACTGCTAACTATCGCATTTCCAGTTTTCAAGAGCTACAGGCAAAGCAAGCTGTGAGTCAGGACTGGATTCTGGCCCCAGCTCTGTTAATAATTAGCTAGGTGACCTCGTCTGAGTCCCTTCCCTTCTCTGGGCCTCTGTCCCCTCAACTGCAAAGCAAGGCGTTTGGACTAGATGATGTCTGGGGCCTTTCCAGCTCTATTAGTGGACGATGCTAATGCTGTTTTGAGTCTGACTGCTGGCAACCTTGGAGGGCAGGCCTTGCTGGGGTGCACTCCCTATCTGACCGTGGAGGCCCATCACTATTAAAGACCACTATCTTTGGATCAGAGATTCTAGGGAGATGAAGAGATCTGTTTTGGGAAGGGGAAAACAAAGCAGCTAGGGCCAGGTGTTTTATGCCAATGTCATTTAGCAGTTTTTCTTTCCAAACCATGAAGTTTCTTTGGACGTTGACTGGACTGTGGAGCCATATGGATTTGGCACTGAGGGAGCCAGGCTGATTGCTGGACCAGACCCTTGTTTTCTTAAACAAGGTCACTGGAAAGGCTGATGTGGATTTCAGTTTACTTATTAGGAATAAGGTGGAACGAAGCAAGTGGTGATATTTGCTACTCCACTCAATTGCTCAGGCCCAGGAGGGGCATCTAAGGATGCATATAAATCACACGGGGGGAAACTGAGCATGCAATAGCTTTTTACTTTTATGGTACTTGTTTTAAACCACAGAGGCATTGCCCTGCTGGCTAACTGCTGTGCAATACTTCTGAATCTTGCACAAGCATCTCTAGCACTGTAGTGGTCTCTGCTCCAGTTACCAGACAGGAAAGATTTCCCTGAGAATTGGAAAGATTTTTCTTTTTAAATTTCATATCAGAAACTCCCAAAGCAGATGACCTGAGGAGATCCCATGAAAGATAAAATTGATCCACAAGAAGGGCTTTATGTGAACAACCTACCCATGAGGATTAGTATGAAAAATCATATTAAACTCGTGTCTTAGTCAGAAGGAAGGATTGGGAATTACAGTCAAGTCAAACGTCAACTGGCCCCACTCCCAGAATCTCTCTCTGTTGATGCCTAGGGTTGGTTTAACTAAGCTTGATTGTAATTTTGTGAAAAGCCTTCCAGCCCCTTAATCATGAGCAACAAATGCTGCTGCCAATTAGGTGGAGCTACCAGGGTGTTTGCACAGTTCATTTCAAACTAAGAATCAGTGTTTCAATAAAGTGAAATCACATTGCTTAATGATTTTTCCTTCTAAGGAAAAAAAAAAAAAAAGCAAGTTGAGAAACTAACAAAGTGTACAACCTTTTCTTCACACAAAGGCAAATGCAGGAAGTTCCAACAATGACATCATCACTCACCAACAGGTAAGCCGGTGTAAATGTCAATGACGAAGCCTGGCCTTTGACTTCCACAGAGTGTAGCGAATTCATCTGCAGGGATCAAACAAAGGTAGGGTGAGACTGTGGGACAAGGGTCAGCAAAGAGTGATGATTGGGCTGAGAGAATGTACTCTGCAAACATTCTGGAAAGGTATTTATCTGTATTTCAAAGAATTGAAAATAAAAAGTAAATCTGAAAATTCCTACAGATGTTATCATTTGGTCATTAAGATGAATATTGAAGGAAAAGTGACCTCATGTTGATGTAATAATGCGGGAAAAGCAGAGGTCTCCACGTCATATGACACTCATTTGTATGAGCTTGCCTGTAGGAATTTGGGTTTGTATAAGGATGTTGTTCACCTCTGAACCCAAGGACCTGCAAGAGCATCTCTTTCCACTCTGCATTAAGGGGAATGCTTACAAAAGCCATTTCCTCAGTAGATTGGGGAAGACCATAGTAAGTCTAGCCAAGTTCTTGACATCAGGTCTATTAATCACTAAATCAGGTCAACCAACCAACCTACGTCATTACTTCAATTTTTGGAGCTGGATTTCTCTGGTGCTGTTCTCTTGCTCTCTCCTTCTCTCCCTCCCCTGACCCTCTATCTTTCTCTCCTGTGTCTGCATTCATCAAAGTTGATAATAAAGAATGAACCAAATGTCATCTGCAGCCCCTTCTAAATCTGAGACCCTGTCATTCCAGATCATGATTGTAACTATTATGGCATGATATAAATTTAAGCTCAAGGTGGCCATTGCCTTATTGGTCAAACCCACTGAAAATTAGTCCACGGTTTCTGGGAGTAAATAAATGTAGCATGTTCTTCTAGTGCTTTATGCCTTACTCTATAAGTGTCCACTTCCAACAAGTGTCATGTCAACAGACACTGGTCATCCAGACAAATTTCAGGAATTCCTAAAATGTGTGGCCAGGTGGCTCAGGTGGTTGGAGCATCATCCCGCACGCATGAGAAGGTCCTGGGTTTGATTCCCGATTAGGGCACATACCTAGATTGCGGGTTTGATCCCCAGCTGGGTTGCATACGGAAGGCAACCAACTGATGTTTCTCTCTCACATAGATGTTTCTCTTTCCTCCTTCCTCTCTCTCTAAAATCAATTTTTAAAAAACAACCATATCCTCAGGTGAAGATTAATTAATTTTTTTCAACCACTTAAAAATGTGAAATTCATTCTTAGCTCGTGGACCAAACACACACAGGTGCTGAGCTAGATTTCTCCCAATGGCTGTAGTTTATCAACCCTGATCTAGGAATACCATGCAGAGTAAGGTAATTCGTAATTATAAGTGATAGTTACTACATTATTTCTGGAGTAAACAATGGGTGAAATGGTATATTTTACTAAAAAAAAAAAAAAATTCAGTTTCATGTGCTGTCAGGTAGCACCAGAAAATAGACTCACTATATTCCAGATCACTGTGGGGAATAGAGTAGGTGCTACAGAACACTCCACTCAATACCTGCATCATGGTTCACTCAATCTAAATCCTCACATTAGTGAATTATGTCATCATGACATACATGATATTTATCATCTAGCATATGATATAAGAACAGTGCACTAAAGTTTTCACTTCATTCACTGCAAGGATATAAATTATACTTTTTAAAAAACAAATAACATCATATAGATTTTTCTCTATGAGATTAGAAAAAGAAATTTCTCTCAGGTCTCAATACCAAGAAGAGTTGAGCTTTCAGTGTTGAGTTTGCTTTACAGTCATTGAGACTCTTAGACTTGATCATGTCTCCCTTTTTTTAATTTTCATTTTTTATTAATCCTCACCCAAGGATACTTTTTCCATTGATTTTTAGAGGTATTTAGAGGGCGGGACGGAGGGAGAGAGAGAGAAACACACATGTGAGAGAGACACAGGGCCGGAAAGGGCAAGTACCTGCAACCCAGGTATTTGCCCTTGACCAGGGAATCGAACCCGAGACCCTTTGGTCCAGGGGCCAATGCTCTACCACTGAGCAACACTGGGCAGGGCAATCACGTCTCCCTTTTTCATGTGAGCTGCTAGGAAGTTTGGAGCCAAAGTTACTGCTCATCTCTGGCAAGTGTGTGGGAACTCCTGGCTTGGATTCTGTGGATTAGCCTCGCTCCATGCTCCAAGTTTCTTGCCCTTGTTTGCCATTTGCCTTAGGCTTTCTTATTTTACATTTGAATCTTTGTGGGCTGCCTTAGATTCTTTCTGAAACAGGACTAGTTATAAATAAGTTAAAATAATAGGAACATGGTTTACTTATTTGTCATTTTGCTTTGCATAATGTTTCCAGTCTCTTAGTTACATGGCAAACTCCAAAACAATAACAGTATTTATGCTTTTGTGATATGCTGTGTCTGTAAGTCTGGTGAATGAACTAGTATATAAACTAGAAAGCATCTTCTGTAACTTAATTTTCAGCTGGAAGGACCAGGATTAACTGTGAATTTAAATATTTGCCTTTGTGAGCTCATTTTTTCCAATGAAGATAGACGATGCACCCTTTCCTTCCCTGGCTGAGACCCATTTCCCCAACAATTTATGAGTAATTTATTCACCTATAGTTTTGGTATTGGTGAAATTAAAACTCACCTGTGCTTGGGATGGGACACTGTTCACAGGGCTTATTCCAGGCTCTGCCAATATTGTAGGAACAGCAGCACATCTTCTTGGTCATATTGAACAACAGTTCTCCATCGCAGGTCTGGTTGTCAGCATAATAGTTTCTGTAGCACAAACTTCTTCTCATATCTGGAAGAAAGGAAGAAGGAAAGGATTGGTGATGCCATGGGAAATCAAGGGATTTCTAAAGGGGTATTCAAGGAGTGAGTCTCTTTTGAATTGTATTATAACTTGAACTTGATAAGGGCAAAGCCTGCTCTTACACAACGTTCCATGCACTTATGCTACTATAAGAAAAAAAAAACCTTGAGAAATGTATTCCCTGGTATTTTGTGCCACAGAACTAACTCATGATGTAGCTGTGGTGTTAATAAACTTTACATGACTCTCCACTCTGTCTCCTAGTAACAATTCTCCACTATTTGGCAGCTATTTTCTCATTTCCGACTCATGATGTTTTAATACTGTAGGTCAGTGCTGTAAATATAATTGTACAAAGATACACCCAAAGTCAAACAAAAGAAGTACTATTAAACCATTGTTTGGGATTTTCCAACACTACATTTTACAGAAAACTCCCAACCACCCACACGAGGTGATGAGAAAAGGCCAAGTTCATGGTTTACAGGGGAGGAGGCTCTCACAAAGACAGGGAACGGAGGCAGCCCTGGGCCTGATGCTAACCTAACATAAGGGCTAATTTCTGGACCTGAAGCTCTTTTGCTTTTTGCATTTGAGGACCAAGCATACATTATTAAGAAAAGCTTGGACTTACCCATGCAATTATTGCCTCCATTCACTTGCATGTAGTCTGGAGGGCAAATGCAGGTGTAGTTGCCAACGGTGTTGTAACATGTCCCTGGACCACAGATTCCGGGAGTTTCACATTCATTCACATCTGTAATCAGAAAAGAAAGTGTTATGGGAAATATGGACACTTCACTCTTTGGAATGGCCTGGTACTCAGTGTCACTATAAATGTGGACAATGAAGGAGAAAGGCCACAGGGCATTTTGAAATCCAGACAAGAGGAACAGATGTTCAGCGCATCGGTGTCCATCTGTGCTGATGTTTGCATGCATTTTCAGAAAAGGATGTTTCAGAAAAGGAAGTTTTACTTTCTGGCATGAGTTCTTAATAACTGAGTCCTATGTATCCTCAAAGGCATGCAAAGATGGAAATGTGGAGAAAATATAACTCAAGGATCCTTCAGAAAGACAACTACGTATATAGTACTTTGTATGTTCACAAAATCTGTAGGAGATGATGTTTCCTGAAGCCATTGACCACTGGATTCACGAATCTGCATGGGAAAGGGAGCATGGAAACAGGTACTTCATACCTCCTTCCCTAATTTCAAACGCAGGGGTTTGATTCTAATTTTGTGAACTCCATGGGTCTTAGGGCTGTGTTGTACACACTGGGATGCTCATCTAATACTCAACAAGGTTGTCACTGAGTCACCTAATAAGCCTTTTGGAGAACCAGAGGACTATTTCTCCTCCAGGATGCAAGGGAGTCTCGTCCCTAACTAGTTGTGTGACTCCAGCGTGTAAATGAAAACCACCTCTCTCAGCCTGGTCTACAGCCCAAGTCCTCTGAAAGCTAAAAGTGGTCAACACTCTCCATCTTTCCAGCAACACAGGATGAATAGGAGTCATCGCATCATGAAACCAAAGGGACCACCTTTAAGAGAAGCTCATTTAAATGTACAAGTACCAATGATAGGTGGTCAAGAACAGGAAGAAGGGCCCAGAACTGCCCAGAATACAAAAGTCACTGAAATGGGACCTGTGCCACTCTAATAAAAGTAGCTTTTCTGAAGAGCATAAAAAACTCTTTGTAGGCATAAATGGGACTGTGACCCAAGATAATAAAACTATACTTTTCTCGGGAAGAGAGAGAGACTTAGGGTGTATTGGCGTTCTGACAATGACACTGTGTCAGTAATACTGGTGCAAGCTGCCACATGTCATATTTACCTATGTTCATATTTAGACCATCATGTTCCGTTGCTAAATTTCAGTTTTTCTGGCTTTTGAGGTCAGTTCTCAATATTGGAAAGAACTTATCACCCCATAAGGGCCATTTACCGTCACACACTCGGGTATCTTCATTCAGGTAGTAACCCGTTGGACAGCGGCACTGGAAACTACCAAAGGTGTTGATACATTTGCCGCCTTGGCACAGCCCGGGAAGCTCCTGGCACTCGTCAATATCTGTCAAAATGAAGACAACGGCATTTCTTCAGCATTGTAAATAAACCCAAGGAAGTTCAAAATGTATGCTCACTAGGACAAAGGAAACAGAATTACCTTCCAATATAACAGTGATAGGGTTGGGTCGAAAACCTTCTCCTCCAGGACAAAGAATTTTGTACTCGGCTACGGAAACAAAAAGGTCAAATTGAGTTCTTTGGAGTATAACATCTCTAGAAATGGTATCCTCAAGAGAAATAGCGACATATCCAACTGAACATATTCATTTTCATGAATCTTTAGCAGCTACCCCCACCCATCGGAAGCTAGTTACTATCTGTGTGTATAGTCGTCATTTTCAAAAGGCTTTCAATCTGGCTGCCAATTGTAAGGCCACCGTCCTCACTCTTTGCACCCTCTACATACGTCCCTGGCCTTATGTCCTTGTGAACTATTTTATCCCCTTATCTCCATCATTATTTCTTTTTAAAGATTCTCCTTCCCTTTTTTATTTTCTAACAGATTCCTTCTCCATTTTTATGTTTCGTTCAGCCTATTTCCTGGAAATTACAGCTTTCATAATAACATTCACCAGCCTGTTTCCAAAACCCTTTCCAAACAGAGCCTTAGGAAAAGCTGCTCTTTCTTGGTTCCCACCCCACTTCTCTCCTTAATGACTAGAGATCTTTCTTACCCCTCTATTTAACTGACAGTAATACTGGCGCCCCTGGTTTCCAAAACCAAGTTTTTACAGTGTCCTTTGATTCCCCCCATTCATTCTGTCATCCAACTATTTCAATCAAAAACATTTATTTCAGTGCCATGCACCAGCAGTGTGATACACACAGGAACACGTAAGAATGACCCTGACCTGCTGTACCGTCCTGGTGAGCATTTACAAGAAGCAGTTCTTTCACAGTCATCATGGTCTTTCCTAATTTGATAATCTTTCTCTTGGATTTCTGGAATTCTGTGTGTATATTTATATATAAATTTATATATGTATGTATTCCAGTGTTAGCTCTGATCCAGTTTGGGGTAGGTGGACCTTTATTTGCTAATCATTATTAATCAAAAGAGCTAACTCCCCCACTTAAACATCTTGGTTTGCTTCTTTCAGTATCAATGATATTAACTACTTTCTTTTTTACTTGTTCTCTCCTCTTTCTGCCATCCTCCACTCCTTTTAAGTCTCCACTTTCACATCACACCCTTCCTTCAAGGGCCAGTTAAAAAGCGCAGTCATGCCCTGGCTGGTGTGGCTCAGTTGGTTGAGCGTCATGCCAGGCACCAAAAGACAGCCAGTTCGACTCCCAGTCAGGGCACATGCCCAGGCTGCGGGCTCGATCCCTAATGTGGGGCGTGCAGGAGGCAACCGATTGATGTCTCACTCTCACATCAATGTATCTCTCTCTCTCTCCTTCTCTCTTCCTCTCTCTTTAAAAAAAATAAAATTAAAAAATCTTTAAAAAAAAGTTAAAAAAGCACAGTCATCACCACCCTCTGCCAAATCAGGACTGACTTCCCTTTGTGAAGAGAAGTGAGAAGGAGATGCATGCTAAACATTCATCCCTGTGCTGAGTGCTTTACTCAAGTCATTTCGTTTAATCCTATGAGGTATTTTATGAATGAGGAAACTCAGGCTTGCTAAGCAACTTGCCCAAAGTTACATGAATGGCATGTGATGGAGTCCAAATTGGAACCAGGTGTGCTGTTCCTCTCACTCATGGCACTGTGTCTGCCCTTTATTGAGGGCTACATTGAATTACTGCTCGTCTGTTATTGAGGACTACTACATTGACTTATTGCTTGTAAGCTTGGGTCTTATTTTACTAGACCGTATACTCCTGGAAGGCAGGATCCAGTGCATTCATCTTTGTATACTCAAACTCAAGCTCTAGGTACTCAGCAAATACTTTTAGAAAGAGTGAATAAATGACCCTTCAGCCAGGAAAGAGTCAATGCCTGTCAATATACTTCATAAGTAGCAACCACTGATCTTTGACAAAGAAGCTACATCTGACTCTGAATCATAGTGGGGGAATCCACTTAGAAAAATGGGAAGCCTTTTACTTTTTTTTAGAAGATATTATTTATGTCAAAATCACATTCTAGAGCTTTTTTAATCTTATTAGTTTGCTTAACTAATTGTTTCTCTTTCACTCAGGGACACTCAAGTCTGTCCTAGAGCTGAAACTAGCCCATAGATGACAAAGAAGAGATCAAGTAGCGTGTCCCTGGAAAGTAGGCAATGGAAGTGGCTTAGCCTGGATGGAAGGTGTTCTTTAACATAACACACTCTTGCTTTTCACTCAGCTAGAAGTGAGATATTACCTGTCCCACCTGACTGCTTAGTGCAGGAACTTTCTAACTACCAAATGGGAGCAGGGTCCCTCAACAAAGCTGAGAGGATTGCTCTCCTTCCCTGATGGAACAGTAGAGACTAGTGGCGGCTCCCTCCCTCTGGGACATCTAGTCTCTAAATCTAGCAAGGAGAACTGGCCTGAGCTAGAATAATGATAATAAACAAGAGGATGTCCACTTACACGTGTTCACAGCAGGGCACAGCTCACAAGGAGTACCCCAAGCTTTCCCCAGAGAACAGCAGCAGGAAGCCTTGGAAACACCAACTCCAATTTCATTGCTACAGGCTGTGTCTCCATTGTCTCCTCGAGGTCGAACATCCAAATAGCAATTTCCAGAGCGGGTATCTATTTACCATAGACAAACAAAAAAGTGTCAGGCAGATTCTTTCTACGTAGGGTTGAAAATTTAAACCTGCTTCAGAAACTGTTTCAGAAACTATTTTTTTTAAAAACCAAAATTTACTTTTACTGAGAAACTAGAAAGTACCCAAACACATATGCTGGGAACTTACCTACAGGAAGCGAACCCAAAAGTATAAACCAGAGTTAGAAATGCTTTAAAGATAACAGTATGCTTCTCTGAAAAGTTTTTAAGATCTTACCAACACAGCCAACTCGAGTTGGATTCAGCTCAAAATCAGGTGGACAATCGCAGGTATAGCTGCCTGGGGTGTTGACACAGTTCCCACTAATACACGTGGTTGGATCCAGGCACTCGTTAACATCTAAAATCAAACAGCAAGGGGCAGAATTGTCACCCGAGCCAATGTGGGGAAGACATCACCATAAAACAGTAGCACCCAAATCTAGGACTCCAACAAGAACTTTCTAAGAGCTACTAGTTATAATTGCTCCTAGAAACACAGTCTTCCACTTCTGGAATATAACCCTTCAGGAAGGAAATATGTCATAGTCTTTGGTCTTTTTCCCCTGGAACACATTTGGCATTCAAATTTGTCATCAGGAGAAAATATGACTGTGGAACTCGGAAAAATATTCCAGTCAAGGTAACTGAAAGCAAAACACTACTGTGACCTCGGTCAACCAAAACTTCAGACACAGGTTTTAAGAAAATATATGTAATATGTGTGGCTTGTTATTTCATCAAATTAGAGCAAGATGTCTCAGGGAACCCTCAGGAGCAGGCGAGTTCTGCTGCTTCCCCCACTGGATGTGCCGGCCTCTGTGCAACCAAGTGCGAGCACAGACACATGCAGGAGGCTCAGTGTGTCTCCTCAAGCCTGCTCAGAGTCTCTCTCCTGTCAGTGATGCTGGGTTGAGGATTTCCCTTTCAGTTTCTAGTCTAAAAATATGTACAGAATTCTAGATACTTAGGACATGAGTTTTGGCAAATTCCAACTCTATAATCCTTTAGTTTGTGTTGAACACTCACGAAATACTCAGGAACAGGTAAGCTGATTCTGAGAGGAGAGGTTGAAGCACTTGGATGATACCTTCTCCTCGGGACTTCTCCCTTGGACCTGGAACCTGTAGGTTCCACTGTAGAAGGTTATTTTGCTCAAATCTCATGTGAACTCGGAGGGACAGGCGAGACTAACAGAAATTATATTAGGTAGAATTATGCTGATCGTGATTTGGGGCACTGAGGAGGGGCAGCTTCTTGTGATGTGCTAAAGACCCAACTTGCTGGCATAATAGTCTTTAGAAAAACCAAGAGAAGAATGTGTGTGTGTGTGTGTGTGTGTGTGTGTGTGCGCGCACGCGCGCGCCTAGCACAGAGCAACCTGGGGACGTGCCGAGGTTGGATACACAGTTTATGGTCCTAATCTGGAGAGCCACTGAGTCATGGCTTGTTTAGGTTGCTGGGAAAATCACTTTCTTCCTGACATCCTGAGCCCAAATAGGATGGAACTTGTTTCCTCAGTATCCTTGAACAAGAGGGGGAACTAGGATGGAGACATGCAAATGGCTTTCAAAGTCATGACTCATTGCCAGAGTGAACAGAGCAGCAGTCTATAGGTGGGCCTACAGCCTTTTTAGTGTTCTCCCCATGTTCCTGGAGAGTCCCTTGCTTCACATGAAGATGACCAACACGCTACAAATGGGTGGCTGAGTTCTATGTACCACATTCTCTGGTGACCATTGGCAGGCCAGGGGTGGGAAGGAGAAGATAAAGAAAAAACCCATGATCCCATGGCCTTTAAAAGGAAACTCTGAGAATGTACCAAGGAGGAAAGGAATGACTGGGAAGCCTTATTGCTGGAGCACCCCTGGAACATTGCTCTGTAGCCACAGCTTGATTCTGAGGTTACAAACTCTGCTCCTTCAACTGTCTCCAAATCCTTCCTCTGCATCTTCACACCTAATCAATTCCAGGCCTCAGAAAATTTATTCTATGATACCTAATGCTTCATCCCAGCTTTTTGTTTGTGACTCTGTGGATATCCTTGTAGAATCCCAGTAGAGCGCCAACAGCCAAGTCCCCTGGGACCCCTGGGAGCAAATTTTGATGCAAATGGACGGACGCCTTACCTGTGCAGTTCCCGCCACTTCTGTCCAGTTCATAGCCTATCTCACACTCACAGCGGAAAAAGCCAGGAAGGTTGTGACAAGTTCCAAAAACGCAGATGTTTGGCAGGGAGCACTCATCAATATCTTGGAAAGGGGTAAAAAAGGGAAAAATTAAATTTATTTTTTGCTAAAGAAACTGCCTAATGTAATTAGACAACTAATGTTATTAGGAAAATGATGACTATCAGACAACAATCTCAGCACTTCTCCTCTGGCCTTTTAGGTGATTCGCTATGAATAGGGAAGTCTCTTGGGTAATAACTTATTTTCCTCAGCCCCTATTACTTGCCAAGTAGTGGGCTAGGTATTTAATACATATCTCATTCATGCGTTTCGCACAGGTCCATATCACTTTTGTCAAGTAAGAGTCAAAAAGATGACATTCGCCTAAATACTTTGGTTGTTGCTGTTGTTTTCAATCTATCTATTCACTATTTTTGTTGTGGGTTAGAATTTTAAGAACCACAAAGGCTCTGCGGTAACTTTTACAGTCAGTTTTCTAACCCTCCGTATCCCTGGTGTGCATTTGCATTGTTCACAGAGATCTAAACGCTTCTTCCAGGCCTCAGTCCCGGCCTCACATTAACATTCTGCCTGTATAATTGACACGCGGGCACATTTTCGGCCTTGAGACCCGCTTTAAATAGCCGTGACCGCTCTGCCAGCGATGATTTATATTAAGAACAAACAAACAAACAAAACCTTCCCTTGTAGCATTAAGAGAAGCAAAACTTTCAATGTGACTATTTATGTTACCAGAGGTGGCACAGTACCTGTTTTCCTTGGATATTCAGAGTAACAAAAGTAAACAAGGCATTAGGCACATGATCAAGAGCATAACCTGGCTTCTTGACTTGGAGGAATTTTATATCAAACTTTGCATATTTAATATAAACTGTATAAAGAACGCCCAATGATTCCATCACAAAGAAAAGTATTTATAGAACTATATGAGGGAATTAGTATACATGTCATAACTAAAGATTGATTTTTGAGTTAATGTCTTATTAACTAGCAACAACTATTCAGATCATTAGTCAGGGTCTTGTTTAACTTTTTACTGTCAATCACTATCATTTATTTCTACTGAAATCTTTTTAATTCACTGTAGCCACTAATTCTTCTCAATGAGGGACAATGCGCTTAAATTTTACAAGTTGGGCACAGAGAAGAATCTTGTGTCTCCTAGAAGGATCCATCCTTTGCCAGCAGGCTCCCAGGACTCTTCCTGTCTGACCAACATTTATTAGAAAGACAGAGTCTTGTGCTGAGAGACATCATGACATAAGGCATTATCCCCAAGGGTCCCCTACTGAATGGATTTGCCAAAGATATTTAGAGACCATGAGAGATGTATGTATCCAGAACATTAGTCTACATATGGAAAAGGCTATCTGCTCCACTGTTACTTTAAAGCCTTTATTTCTAGAAACCAAACCACAGCAGAGACACAAAATTATGTTCCCACATCTAAAGAGAATCCTTCAACAGGACATCATCAAGGTACTAGCATTTTGAGTTCCTTCCCCCAGTGATGGAGACAAATAGATTGCATTGAGTTAACCACACTTGGTGATCTCCTCTCGCCTATGACTGACAGGTGTACTCTTGCAGACCATCTGACCAAGGTTGGATATGAAGCTTATGGCCAGAGAAGATTTTCTCTGCACAAAGGGAAATGATCTGGCTGGAGCCCTAATCCCCTCACAAACAGAGTTGATGAGGTTGAAGCTGAAACACACTTCAGTTAAAAAATAAAGTCAGGAATGATTAAATAACCTAATTTCATCAGGCCAGCAAGGCCCCCCGCAACCTCCCCGTCAGTTACCTTCACAGGCTTTCCCGTCCGCACTGGGCACAAAGCCCATGTCGCATTCACAGCGGTATCCTCCCGGGGCGTTGAGGCACTGGCCATTGCCACACAAGTTCAGATTCTCAGAGCACTCATCAATATCTGCAGCCAGAAAGAAGCACAAGTTACTCTTTCTCACTTAGGGCTTTTCCCACTCCTCAGGTCCGACAATTTTTATAATTGTCAGCTTCCTGAGTATAGTGGTATTTGGTCATACTTTCTGCTTGACACATTTAAGCTCATTTTTTCTCTTCTGAATGTTAATACTGAATATTCAGTGAACATGGTGTTCAGATGCTAAATTATCACTAATGATGTAAAATGAATAAGTTAAACAAATCATTCCAACTAAGGCTTTTTCAAGCAGAGTCATCCACATGAAGACACATCCTTGACAGGAAATAACATAGCACACTTTGTGCCTATTGCTCAGATTTCAGGCTCAGCTCAGAGGGGCAGCAAAAGAGCTCCAACAACTATGGAACAAAAGTTCCTGTCTGCTTAATTGTACTGAGTTTTTTTAATAATCATGGGCATCGAATATCAAACACGAGAGCCATGCATGCCTAATACATGAAACATTCAATCTTTTCTAGTAAGTGACAGGAGGTTTATGGTGACAAAACTTTAGGTTAGGTAAAAATAATTTCAAATATGATAAAACTTTCAGAGAGCTACAGAGAATCCAGATAAATCACTTACTGGGCCTTAGCCTCTTTTATGTTTAAGTGGCTTCTTGTAAGCAAAGTGCTCAGGATACGTGAAAGCTTCAAGTCATGTGAGCAGCTATGCTACCTAATGGCCAGTGAGAAATGGATCTCGGTATCTTATTTAAGACCAAAGCCCTAGCATAAACAGTATTATCAGTTTTTACGTGTTCATGGAAGTATATGTATCATACAGGGGTAGGCCAGAGTAGTTTTACAGTTGTGAGAAAGTAAAACAGAGTTTATTCATGTATTATTATTTAGTTATTTATTATTGTATTATTAGTTATTATTATTAACCTACTTTGGTCCACCCCTGTATTTACACAATCACATTTCTAATCATATATTTTCAAAAAATGTAGCGGTTCGTGTTAATTCCATGACTATTAATTATAACTGAAAAAAATGTCATTTTGATATGTTGTAAAACTGGAAGTGAATGGATTCCTTACAGGGCAGTTAGGAAATTCTTGCTTATACCAATGTGCGGCGATCAACACGACAGCCAGTGGGAGAAAACACTAAACTGTTGACATCCAGAATATCTAATCCCTTTTCCTTCCATAGCTTCCTAATAGCAAGCTCACTCTCAAGTATGGCACGAGAAACAAGTCAATAGTGAGAAATAGGCACAAAAATATAAAGACTAAGAATTATAAAAGGAACTGTACTTGTTTTAAATCAACGACATCATTGCATACAGTGAGATATATATAGTACTAAGAACTATATACGTATACGATTAGCTTCTGAGGTTTCCTTACTTGACCTAGCTCCAAATTTCCATTCCACAAGCATCTATTTTCAAAGAACTAATCTTTTATGTTATAGTTGTCCATAACTGACCAAGCCTTCAGAAAAGAACCGACGGTCTGAAAGGCATGGCACCCCTTGCTTCTCTCACCGCTGTCTGCAGTGGTTTCCAACGCAAACCTACCTGTGCAAGTGAAGCCGTCGCCCGAGTAGCCTTCCTTGCAGAGGCACCGGTAGGAGCCCATGGTGTTCTTGCAGTCTGCGTGCTGGCTGCACATGTGGGTTCCATTGGAGCATTCGTCCAGATCTTAAGGGAACAGATCACCTCGTTATGAACAGCAAGCGTGTCATTTAACACCAACAATGCACAAATTAAATGTTTCTTTACAGAGTTCATGTCTTCACATCTATAATCTCTGCGGTTCATGAGAAGCACTGTCTGCTACTTTCCAACGCACCCGTGCACTTAATGCCATCGCCGATCCACCCAGGGCTGCAGCTGCATTTGAAGCTTCCTGCTGTGTTGGTGCAAACAGCGTGTCTGTCGCAGTTGTGTGCTCCGATTTCACATTCATTGATGTCTGGAAAAACAAGCAGGGGTTTAAAACAAGTTTCGCACAGATGCCTCTTTGGTCTTTTAAGTAACATAGCAATAGCAACTGAGCAACATCAAAAGTAGGCTTACTTTCACACTTCCCAGAGTATAACGTAGATTGGTTTAGCATCCACATAAATACATGTATTGAACAGCCTTAAATTTCAATTTATAAAGAAACAACAATATGATGCTATTAACTCTAATTATTTTCCGTTAATTAATGTAAGTGTCTACTCACTGCAAAACAAAAGGAAGCTTTTTCCAGTCGATGATCTTAAAAAATGAGTAACCTCATGTTTTAAGGTATTAACACTCACAGTCACCGGTTTCTATACCCAATATTTTTATTAAGTCAACCATACAGACAAAGGAATACAATGTGTTGGCATATTAGAAAACTTTTTCACTCATATTCTATATATTTAATATATTTTATTCCTAAATGTAAAACACTGTATTATTTAATTATGCTTTATTTCTATATAAGTTTTACTTTGGGTATTGCTAATTTAAGCATTTGCAGAGAATTTTCCTTAAAGCAGTGTGTGAGCCTTCTTTTCTCTAGCTTCTTAGAGTCCTAGCACGTTGGTGACCCCAAGCCTTCTTGCATAGTTCATGTAAAACTCAAATCAATCCAATGGAGATCTATCTGTAAAAAGAGTGCCAGATTATGGTCACGTTACTAAAAGACTCTAAATTCTTGAACGTTCTCCATTCTCCAAATTTTCATTTCCAAATCTAGCCTAGATTATATAATATAAAAGTGTTATAATGAAGACTATAAAGTGAAATATGTTTTGTTTTCTGTGAAACTGTAATTTATAATAAGATTTATACATTTGGTCTTGGTCTCCATTTCTGGCACAAAGCTCCTAAAACGTTGGGATTTCCTAAGTGATGAGAGTAAAGAAGGTGCCTTTTATCATGTTAATGAGGTGACTTTCAGACTTTACCTAACCTGGAGGCTGGTTGTGAGGAGAACCATCCCTCTGATTAGAGGGTTAGAATTTTCAGTCCCACTGCCCTGACCTTAGGGCAAGGTTTGAGGAGGGGGTTAGATGTTGAATCAATAGAAGGCCAATGATTTGATCACTCATGCCTATTTTAATGAAGCCTCCGTAAAATTCCAAAAGAACAATATTCGAAGAGCTTCCAGGGTACACAGAGAAATTCAGCAAGAGTGTGCCCTCTAGGACAGATTGTCATATCCCTTCCCCATGTCTTGCCCTGTGCATCTCTTCTATCTGGCCGCTCCCACATTACATCCTTTTATAATAAACTGGTAATCCAGTGACCAAACCGGTTTCCTGAGTTCTGTGAGCTGCTCTGGAAAACTAATCAAACCCAAGGACGAGGTCATGAGAACCTCCAATTTACAGGATTTGTAGCCAATCTATCAGAAGCCCCAGTAACAAGCCTAGATCTGCGATTGGCATTTGAGAAGGAGACAGTCTTTCGGGACTGAGCCCTTCATTTGTGGACTCTGACACTATCTACCCAAAGATAGTGTCAGAACTTAGTTGCATTATAAGACACCTAGTTAGTGATCAGAATTGGAACTGGTACCATAATCTTATTTCCTAAAAGTAATCCATTAGATAATGAAAACCAGGCATTTAACCTCATAATCAACTTTTTAATTAACTAAGAATGAGAACTCAGAGGTATGGATACTATGACTCTCTAGAAAAACCAATGTTTGACACAAAACTTGGGACAAGAAGGATAATTTTGGCCTACAAAATGCTGCAAGAATTTTCAGCAAATTCGCTTGAATAGTGGCACAAAAAAGAAACTGGGCAAGCAACTTATGTTTACCCTTATGTTTACCTAAGAAGCCCAATTAAATGATTTGAAAGTGTTTGGAAACCTGCTGTTTGCCAAATATTTCATCTTAAGCTCTGAAATGGTCCTAGGATCTTTGGCTTCTTCAGAACTTCTAGAAGAAACACAAAATAAAATAATAACATTCTCCTACAAAGATATTCTACAGTATCACTAATAATCATAAAGTGAAAACATGCCAGAAGAAAGAACATTCTTAGAACATTCTTAGAATTGCAATGTATTGTATACGTGACTTTTAATGTAACCTTGGCAGCTACATGGACCTACTGAGTTATTAGCAGGTCAAGGGAGGCACATACCCGGCAGCTTTAGACTTATGCTGGGAGCTTTAAGCAGCTGAATAACTGAGCCCGGCACAATCCGAGGAGGTGAGGAGGAAGGCCGGCCCAGGTAAAACAGTGCTAAGTAGGCAGGGGAATTCAAGAAAGTAAGCCTGACCTAACGGGCTCCCAAACAGGGCCATGGACACTTCTCTCTTCCTCAGACACTCATGCCCCTCAGAATCAATGATGCAAACCAGCACTTTTGCAGAGCTGTCTTAATTTCCCTCCTTTATTTGTCATGATCTCTGAATTAGGTAGAAATAATGAGCTTCAATCTGCCCAAGTATTGAAGCCTCCAAATGTTATAAAAATCAAGAAATTTTCTAAGTGGAAAGAATTTAGAATTTCCTAATCCTCAGTTTCCCAGAAAGGAATACAGAGGTCCCCAAGGGCATGGGGACTTTCGAAGGCCCCAAAGTCAGTGAGGGGCAGAGCCAGGACCACCAGGAACTCCCTGTCCACTGCTTAGTCCTCTTTCCCTAATTGGGCTGATGTCTTTAGATACACCAGGACTTTATGATAAATCCTGCTTTATGGAGTTTTCAAAATCTTGGTGAGTTTAACAGACTCATAGAAGTATTCGCTAACCTTTTCTACTAAGTGTAACTTTAAGAGTTTATCACAGCCTGTCAATCTAGTAATTCTGTAATCTTTTTCTTTCCAGTTTCCTAATGACCAAAGTCACTCTTATTTTCCTACACGTTCTTTTTACCTCCCATGTTTAGTGTTGCAATGAAGGAAATTACAACTTCTTTTAAAAGGAGAGTCTCCCTCCTTTTTAATCATTAAAAATATGCTAATATAAATTTATAGTTCAAGTAAATGTGTGCTGTTTCACCACACATTTTCAAGGTGAAAAGAAATTATATTTGCAAGAGGTCATGTATCGTGGGCTTTAGGATATGAGAGAGCAACTCAGGGACCACTATTCAGTTCCCTGTTTGGGAGTATTTGTGTAAGTCATTATCTCAGTGCCTCACACTCCCAGTATGTGACAAGTGAATTAGAAAGGCTTGGTCATTAAATGTAAAGGCATCTCTGAATAAAAAGCTTGCACGTGTGTGTGTGCACACATGAGCACCAACTACACTTCATTACCAAAAAACAGAAGGGGAAACTGAGCCGTAAGAAAGCAAGCAAACAAAAATGCTGCATTCAGACGCTCTAGTCTTCAATAATGTGAAGGAAACAGCACACGCTTGCCAAGAACATCTCTTTCTGTACAAATGTTCTCTTTCCCTCACAAGTTTGCTCCAGACAGAAAATTCCTTTTTAAGATTAAGAATAAAGCGCAGGCCAAGACAAGCAAGGAAATTCAAATTTAGGGCTGACACTGCAACCTCCGTAACCCCACCGAAGCTGCCTCACAGACTCACAGGCTCTGCTCGCAGGGCTCCCTTGAAGGGCAAGGGCGTGGTCCGAGCAGACCCCAGGCGCAGGCTCTGGGCGTGTGCCACTGACACCCGCACAAGGGCTGTGCCCGGGGCTGCTCTGGCCTCCCCGACCGTCAGACAGGGAGAGGCTGCATCGCCCACACAGACACCTGCATTCCGCCATCTGGGTGTCGCTCACGTGGACCCGGATGGGCCAAGCTGACACACTGTGGGAGCTCCTTGATTAAGCACTTGGGGACTAGGACGTTCGAGGGAATGGAGAGGCCAAACGTGAAGGCTACTTGGATTTCTTAATTTGGATCCAAAGTTGAGCCAAGACTATTTAACTGAACACCCACCGAGTTTTCACAGGCTGACAGCCAGCCGAGGACAATCAGCAGTGATAAGGAGCTGGAAGGAAATGGGTGCAAATTCTCCCTGAGCGCCGGTGGTTCTGATGTATATAATTCTCTCTCGTGGACTAAGCCCCACCAGCAGCATTTCTCAAGTGAAAAGCACACAGTTTGAGAAATGGAGTTACCAAGAAATCCTGCTATTTTAACTAAAAACAACTCGGATTTGAATGGTATACCTTACTAACTGATTGAGTGAGCATAGGATGGGTGGGAGGTTCTTACAAATTAGCTTGTGAAAGCCAGAACCCAGCAAGGATGGGACCTAGCAACAACCTAGTTTTTCTTTTTCCAACTGGTTGTCTAAATACAATTAGGCAAAATGAGCCGCAGAAGCCTTGCACGTGAGCCACAGAAACATTGTAATCCAGCAAGCTCCCTGGAGCCAAGGACAGAGAGCTGTGTTCTAGATTTCAAACAAATGTATTTTCTCCCTCCATTAAATTGAACATTCCCCTCAACCCATAATTTGGATAAAGCTGAAGGAGAGAAAAGAAACCCTTAACATCTGTGTAGGCTGGGAATGTAAGTCAGTGGGTGGATTCTGAACACTGCTAAAGTGATTGGGGGAAAGAAAAAACATGTTTATTTGTTAAAATGGAAACAATCAGTAATGACAAGGGAGCTGAAATATTTAGACAGAGCTGTAATGGAACCCAGAGGACATTTTTCTAGTTCTCGTGAAACAAAGTTCCTCCCTGTGAAATAGCATGCATATTTTTATAATTCCTCTACAGGCTACTTTAAAAATATATATTATGTAATTCATACCTATTATGCATGTATAGAAATATATGTAGGGCATTTCTTTTGTCTGTCATCGAAACATAGTTCCAGGTCTGTTCTCCACTGGTATTTGTTGTGGGCTTGCTTATCCCATCAGGCGAGATACATATCTGTATTTATATTAGTTGCCTGGGACATTATAAACACTTGTCTTTAACGTGGCTATCACCAAGGTAACATGCTGGTATTCTAAGTTGGGAGTGACACTAATTTTAAACTAAAAGCAGGCTAAAAGAGCCCTAGTTACATGAGATTTAAAAAAACATTCTGGCTCAGATTTTTAAAAACTTGTTTTTAAGTATACCAGACGTGCTGCCAATTCTTGTTTGTGTAAGTCATTTTCAATCAAATGTGATACCCTTGGTTGTTATTAACAGTATTTACAGAGGCCCTCTTTTTCCTTCCTCCCTAATGCACCCCCTCCTTCCATACTTCGCTGCAGGGTGTTCACCCAAGGGGAACGCTTGTGTGATTATTTTCAAGCTCATGAACCAGTGGAAGAGCTAGGAATAAAAAAAATCCAGAGTTCTACTGCTTCACATGAGAACATCATAGGCCATGGGGCTAGGATATCAGAGGGGCCATGAGACTAAAGCCTTCTTTCTCCCTACAGTGCTATCTGGCTTTTACGAAAATTACCATTCATCTTAGGCTATCATTTAAAAGTAGGGGGGATGTTGGCCCTTGGGAAGAGATAGAGTATTTCTTGGACTTCAAATCTATGTTTCCGTTCACATAATTTACTGAAAGATTGCTGTTCTTAAAGTAAAACTGATGTCATCGCATCTCATATGAAGCACACAGCTCTCCTCACTGCAGCCTCAGTATCTGTGCAAACTCAATTAAAACCAGCCTTCTAAAACATGCCTTTTAATATAAAGGGTAAGGTTTTCTTTTTTTATACTGATTTCAAGCGTGTGTCAGTAAACAGTAGTATAGAATTTTGCTAGACTAGAAGTTATGTCTTCAATTAAGTGGCTTCTAGACACTGTGTCTGTGTCTCATTTTACAATAACAATAGTAGCTACTATTTATTGACCAGCTACTGAATGTCAAGCACTGTGCCAGGGCTATTATATACATTATATCTCATTTACCTAAAATGAAATTAATAATGCATGAAAATGAAAGCCTTCTTCATGGTAAAAGGCCTAAAATAATTGGCCTCTGCACATGCCCTGTTAGCTGGAATTTGGAGCATAAATTCTAGAGATCTCTTTTTCGTATAGCTAAAGACCATCCCATTAGATTAACTTCTCCATTCTTAAACATCACCATTCCCTGGGGTGAATTTCAATGAGTTCAACTGAGCCACACTGGTATTAGTTAGCCTCTATTAAGTAAAATGAAATATGAAATTATCCTACCTTTCCTCTTCATTACTGCCAGACCACCCCCCGCCCCCTTATCCCAAGGTCTATATTTATACTGGAAGCTAAAAATAAAGCTTGAACCATAGATACAGTGAGCTAAACATCACTTGCACCCCCAAGACCACATAGGTAGTTGAGATTTTAGACACTGTGCCATTAGAAGGGACCCCTTGCCATGCTTCATATGAAGAGTAACATGGTAAAGATGAGAGCATTCCAGCTTCATGCTTATTCTTACAATTTGGCTAGAATCAGTCATTTTTGAACCAACAGTAATATTATTGGTGTTATTCTGTATATCTATAACTTTGGAACTTAGTATTATTGGACAGTTCCAAATGATAATATATTAGGGGGTTTTCTTGAAAAATTACCATGTTGCCAACCTGCAAACATTTTACTATTCATTTTAAGTCATGGGCTTTTGCCAAACTGGCTTTTGGAATTAAAGTCTGTTATTTGTAAAGAAATTATGCAGTTACCTAATTCCAGCTCACCATGGTCTCTATTATGTTTTAAATTATGTTATATGTCATAATCAGTTATATCACTGTAAGTAATTACTGTGAAACTTTGTTTTTATTCCACATACTTAACATCACTGTCTCAAGTTTGAAAATAACAACTAAACACTTCAAAACAGTATCACTCACACAGAATGACTTTTTTATTTGACATCTGATAGACTAATCTAGAAATATTGTGAAAAGGTTTTTTATTGGTATTATTGTGCTATTGGTATTAGACAAGAAAAATTACAAATGGATCGTTTATCACTGCACAAGATTTGTTAAGTCCCAGGAATAAAGACTTACTTGGACTAGTGCAACGTAATACATCAAAAGTACAATAATCTAAGGAACTAGAAGACTGATGAGAATTGGCGAAACATTTGAATTGTAGGATGTGCTTCTTTGAAAAGTTATAAGCCCTTAAATAAAGTGTCGGCAATGGAGGCTACTGAGCAAGGCTTACTTTAATACAATCATGCCTCGCTTAATGATGGGATGCGTTCTGAGAAATGCACAGTCAGGCGATTTTGTCGCTGTGCGAACACCAGAGTGCACTCACACAAACCTAGATGGAACTGCCCACCCCTGTAATTGTGTGTGCTGTACTTTAAGTTATTTGCAGTGCAGTAGGTTCTTTAACACCAGCATCACCACAAACATGTTGAGCCACAATGTTACCACAGTGACAACATTGCTAGGTGACAGGAATGTTTCAGCTCCATTATAATCTTATGGGACCACTGTCATATATGTGGTCTGTGGACCTAAACATCATTACGTGGCACATGACTATAAAGGGATATGAATGTTTGGTCATTAGCATGTTAACTACTTTGAGATAAAATGTGATTTTTACCTCATAAAAATGTGATACTTACAGAGTTATAGTGGTAATTTATCCAATATGCCTTGTTTCACAGGTAAAAAAAACTTCTCAGCTAAGATCCAATGTAAAGTATGATAAATTTCAAAGAAGTACAGACTACGTTACTAATGAAAAATGTTATACAAGGTGCCTTAGAACATAGTTAAAATGTTAATAGTTCTAAAACATGTATTAATCTATAATTATGGTAGCAATCTCTTAACCACTTAATGTTTTATTGTCCAATTTGAAAAAACATACCTGTACAGCCAGTTTTTCCTTTTTTGCCTGAATAGCCCATATCACAGTGGCAGATAAATGAGCCTTTAGTGTTTTCACAGGTTCCACTTAGACAGATATTTGGATTCAGGTCACATTCATTAACATCTGTAAAACATAGATATCATTAGTACATATAACCATTTCTTTGATATTGATATTTGTTTGATATCAGTGAATGCTCTCCCCTGAGATAATACTACTGTTCTAAATAAATTCATTCAAAAGATGTATCATATTTGTGGAGCTCAATTCACATGTGCTTTCTACACTGCAGGCTAACCATGCACACTGGCATTTTATCTGGGCCATAAGCAGGAGGCCCAGTAATCAAATAAACTGACTGACTCTAGGCTAAGTATAGTGCCTGTTTATGGGACAGTCTGGAAAACTTTTCAAAACAGCATATTATGTTGCAAGATAAAACTTTTAATCCAGTTTTCATGATGCCAATAAATTTAGTTTCCATATTTTAAAAGAAAGGATAAATAAACTAATAGTGTAGATAATTACAAACTTCACTTTTTCCCCAAAATTAAAAATTGTTTTAATTTTTTATGACATTCACTTTAGTTTCTTGGACTTCACAAATATTCAGTAAGGGTTTCCGGAAGATATAAATGTGATACAACTTAAATATTTTCAATTTTATATTCTTGCTTCTGACCAAGATGGTGTAACAGGCACAGAAACAACAATGTAAGGACAATATAGGCAACAAAGGACAGTGACTTGAGAGAAAGAAAACAAATTAGATGAGTTCTACAGCCCCGGGTTACTATGCAGGAAGAGTTTTAAGGCCACAGCATAGGAAAGGGATGACAGATGGAACCAGGTAGTGTCCCTAAGCTGTGGAGATGAAGCTGGATGTCCTGAAAGGCCCAGGTCACTAGAGTTCACAGGACAGAGCAAAGGACAGATGGGAGCTGCACAGAAAGAAAGCTCCGGGGTCCTGCAAAGAGTCCCAGTCAAGTATGCAGATGAGGAATGTTCAGTGGATTCACATAAGGAAACTCCTCGAAGCTGGGGAAAGTATCACCCACCAGAATTAAAGGGAACAATCATCAGAGTTCAAGGAAGGCCTGGAATTGTGCCTCTTCCTACCAGTCAGTCTGGAAAATCCCAGAATTCACAGAGGTTTGGGTAGAGTGTCCAGGACCGTCTTGCCTCAGTAATGCAGCAAAATTAGCCCAAGACTAACTGCTGCTTACAGGCATAAAAGCAAGACTTTGAAAGGATCGATCTGTTTCGAAATAACTAGGTTACAAAATAAAGCTCAAAAATATTTCTAGGAATCCAAAAATATCTAACACCTAGTAAGTAAAAATTTATAATGTCTGGCATCCAATCAAAAATTACCAGGCATTCCATGAAGCAGGAAAATATGACTCATAATAAAAAGGAAAGTCAATCTACTGAAATGACTCAGAACTGACACAGATGACAGAATTAGTAGACCAGGACATTAAAAGAAGTTTTATAACTGTATCCCATATGTTCAAAAATTCATAGGAATGACTGGACATATTAAATAGACACACAGAAGTATTAAAAAAGGCTTAAATAAAACTTTTAGAAATGAAAATTATAATGTTTGAGATAAAAAAATATATACTGAACATGACTAAAGGCAGATTAGATACTGCAGAAGAAAGGTTAAACAAATTTGAATGCATAGCAATAGAAACTCTAAAACAAATACAATAAATTCTTGAGTTTATTGCATTTTGCCAGAAATAAATTTTGCTTGTCTTTAGTTAAACATCTTAAAAGCTTAAACTCTAGTTGCAGCAGGAGGGCTAGGTGGACAGAAATAAAGGCACAGACAACTCTACCTGGAGTTGACCAGTGGTAGCTCAGCCCACATAACATATCTGACAAGTGCATCAGATATCACAGTCACAAGAAACTTGCTCTTTGAAATGCTAGTTTTGGAATAGTAGTATTATACACCTAAATAACCTTATATTTCACATAGGATCTATCAGCTACCCAAACTAATCTTTATGTAACTTAATGGTACTAGTGAATAACTAGAGAAAATTGAAATTTCTGTTTTCTTTGCTTACCTACGCAAGTCTTCATGTCTTCCGATGCCATGAATCCATCATAACACAAGCACCTGTACTCTCCGGGTATGTTGGTACACTGACCACCATCACAGATATTGGGGTTATCTTCACACTCATCAATGTCTGCAGAGAATAAAACCAAGAACAGCACGTTGTTGATATTGGTTCTATCAATTCAGTGATGGAAAAGTTAACTGACCCAAGTTGAATGAACCCAGCCTACTTGCTGATAATTAGCTCTCAAATCCAGGTGAAGTTTTACATATAATATCCCATCAGGCTATCCCAGGTGAAAGAGGAGAGAATCATTTTTGAGATTCACACCATACTGTTCAAGGTCAAGTGCCACATCCACTTAAAAGTCCATCATTTAATTAATAATTTTATCTCTTATATGAATTTATCATTCAAAAATGATTATGAATCTCATTTTCTCATCAAACTTAAATGCCTAAAGTCTATCATCTTCTGTTTTATTGATATTTTAAAGTGAAAACTGGTCAATAAGCGTATCTACTTAGATGTACTTTTAGTAAAAATATTTACTGTCAACATTTAATTTTTATAGCCAAATTTATATTTAGGGCTTCTTAGGGGAGATTTTTTTAGGCCATATAAGATACTCTTGGTCTTTAAACTTAAGTTCTCTTATTAACCCAAGCCAAAATCAATACCTATACTACCCATTTCATTTTTTATCTCTAGCTGCCTACGTGGCTCTTTTAGCCCAGGGTAATACAACAGGAACTGTAAATTAAACCAGAATTCCTCAAATTTTAGCAGACATCCAAATCACTTGGAGGGCTTATAAAAAGAGATTACTGTGCTCCACCCCCATGAGTTTCTGATTCAGTAGGTCTGGGGTGGGGCCCAACATTTTTCATTTCTAACACATTCTCGGGTGAGGCTGATGCTGCTGGTCCAGGCAACATATCCTGACGAGCACTGAAAGAAGCCAACAGATCAAATTCTTCAAAATGCTGATCAATGGAGAAACTATTTTAGACTCCACTTGTTGAGCATGAGCCTGGTGCTATACTAAGTGCTGTATACACTCTTCCACACAGGAAATCTGAACCCCACTTTATAGATGAGCAATCTGATGCTAAGGGTCTTTATCAAGGACACACAGCTAAAATATGGGACAAACAAAGATGTGGACTCACGACTATCTAACTCCACATCCCCGAACCACTCTACGTAGGGACCTGTTATTGAGAGATTTCACAGGAGACTGAAACCTACTTACCAGTACATGACCTCTGGTCAGGCATTAGTGCAAATCCTGGCTGACAGCTGCATTCATAGCTACCTTCAGAGTTTGTACAGAAGGTCTCACAACCACCGTTCATTATGCTGCATTCGTCAATGTCTAAGAAAAACAAAAATAATATTACCTTTCTCTGTGTTTATAATCATGGCATGTGTTTATAGTTTCCATGCATGGGTCCAATAAAGCAAATTTTTAAAAAGAGCATCCTAGGGCAACTGGAAGTCACTATATTGTTTGATTCCTTCAAAAAATATGAATTACACACCTACTATATGCTAGAGAAATGAATCTAATGGTGAATGAGACAGACACAAGACCTGCCTTCATAATGCTGAACTGCAGCTGGGGAGTTAGGTGAACAATTAATTACACAGTACATAGTGCACCACATGCAATGTAGGAGAAATGTCAGGTGCTATGAGACCATACATGACAATGACCACCTGGGTGAAATTCTCTGGGTCATAGGTTCAGTTATAAACTTGACGTTCAGTTTGACCGGCTCAAGTTCTAAACCTTTCAAGCACTTGAGTTAGAATTCTGAGTTGTCCTGGGCCATGTTTCAGGAGAATTTGGGCTGATTTATGACTCTGGGTAGAAACCATGTGAGACTTGGCAGTTCCACATGACGTACACCCCAAACCAGGCAAAATCTGGCAGTTTCTGCAAAGTTTCACTTTGACTTTGGGCACAATAAAGCCACAGGGTTTTCTGTGCCACTCTTTCCAGCACGACTCAATCTACAGGGGGCCAGCCACAAAGCAAAGGCTTGTCCCACAAAACCCCATCCCTAAGGTGTGCCAGACCTGGCTCCATCTTGATGTAAGATATCCTGGTCTTCTTTCCAATAACTACTCTTTGAAACCTTTCAGCTGATCTGAACCACCTAAGGGCAGAGACTGTACCCTATGCTTCTTGCTTTTCAGGGCACTCATGGTGCTTCATGATTTCAGGGGGTCAGTGCTGATTTGCCTGGTTGTGTGTATGCATAAACAGAGCAGTGCTGTGATTCACCATTAAAGCAGCCCGGGTCAAACTATACTTGTTAGAGCTAAACCATTCCATATCTCCCATTTAACTGCTCTTTAAGCACACCAGGTAGGTGAGATCTGAAGATCGTGAGCCACTATAAATGGAATTTTACTTACAAGGAAACAAGAAAGATTAAGTAAAAGTAACTAGTAATGGGAATAGGACTCAGAAAATGTGGCTTGAGTGCTTTAGAAAGAGACTAGAGGGAAAGGGGATGGTGGGAAGAGATTAACCAAAGAACTTATATGCATATATGCACAACCCACGGACAAGACAATAGTGTGGTGACAGCCTGGGGAGGGGATAGTAGTAAGGGGGAGGGGGACAATGGGGCGGGAAGGACCATCTGTAGAACTTTCAACAATAAAGATAAATTTTAAAAAAAGAGACTAATAAAATAAAATAGAAAACAACGTACTATACAGAACTTACCAACACAAAACAGCCTGTCGGGAGTTGAATGATAGCCAGGGTTGCAGGCACATTGGTATTTCCCTATGAGGTTCACACATCGGCCGTTGGGACAGAGATTCGCACTCAGCTCGCACTCGTTGATGTCTGTGTAGAAAATAAGAACAGCAAACATCCAGCCATCAGCTCTGCCTCTGGCAAAGACGTGGGTCGAATGACTGACCACAAGTAAGTGGACCCAAAGTCCTCCTCCTTACCTATACATGCTGAGATGTTGGGGGACAGCTGATGACCAGGAGGACATTCACAGCGGTAACTTCCTTCGATGTTTAGGCAAGAGCCTCCTCGGCATAGGAGGGGATCTCTCTGACACTCATCAATATCTGCAAAATGGAAATGACTGCGTTGAAGATGTTGGTGGTGTGCTGCCCAGGTCCCCGCGCCCAGGCCAGTGCACTCATCGCCCCGTTTCTGGGCGTTCTGGCTGCTAATGGCTCACAGGCTCCTTCTTGAAGAACAGCTGTCCATTTCATTCAGAAATATGTGGGAGGTGAGAGATTGTTTTTCCCTCCCATGTGGGGGGCCGCCCACGGCCAATCACTGATAGAAAATCTTGGCCTTCTTGTCTCAAGGTGGGACAATTCTGATACTATTCACACTCCCGAGGCGCCTGTGGAATCCGGCTAAGGCTTAACTGCAGCTGAACTCTGCCTCTCTTCTCCTTCCCTAGCCTGCCTCCCTCGTTTCTTCCCAGGTTGCCCCTGATAGCACTCCCTCAAAATAATCTCCATCTCAGGCTTGTTTCTAGGGAACCTCATCCAATGCAACCAGCTTGATTAATCTTTTCTAGAAATGTCTGGCAGAGGCCCTCTAATGTGACCCTGAATATAGCTTCTGTTTGAAGTGCTCTCTCTTCCCTGGGTGTCTATTCTAGGTTTTACACTCATGCCTCAGGGACCCATAACTGGTGTCAAGATCACCCACCATCCCACAGCATGAATTCCCTCATTCCTCCCACATGTCAGTCTCCCACCACCACAGACTGATTCCTGACTCACTGGTCAGGAGAGCAGTGCACCAGGGGAGCTAGAAGAAGCAGGGACATGGGCTATGAGTCCTCAAAGCTTCTTGGAATCTTCTTTTCCCTGTGCTGACCAAATGGGCACACACTTACCCATGCAGTTCTTCATCATCATGAATCCGCTTTCATAGCCTTCGTCGCACTTGCACTCAAAGTCCCCTGGGGTGTTCACGCACTGGCCGCGGCCACAGAGGTCAGGAGATATGCGGCATTCGTCAATGTCTGCACAAAAGCAGCGAGTGGAGGCACGTGAGCATCGGGATAGCCTTAAATTCTTGTGCACTAAAGAGGAAGCATCCTAACAGGTGTCCCTCCAAGGGGAGCCCCCTCACTGACCTGTGCAGTTCCGTTCTTCAGAGTCAAGAGCAAAGCCACTGTCACACCTGCACTTAAAGCTGCCGATGGTGTTTCTGCACTTGCCGTGGGTGCAGAGGCTGGGAATCATCTTGCATTCGTTGATGTCTTCGAGAAAAAGAAAATGTGAGAAAAGTTTGTGAGCAACCAAGTAGGTCTCGATGATCTTCATTTTAAACCCAGGAGGCTGGAGGGTCTTGATATAAGGTCTTGGCAATATTCATATTAAAGACTGTGATGATCCATGGGAAATATGACTGTGTAAACATCTCTAGTCTTTTAAACTCCTGTTTTTAAAAGCATTATCAGAGAAGTAGAGTGCGTTTATTTGGACTTCTAGAACCCAGCACATGCCTGATACATACTGAACATGGAATGATTTGCTGAATGAATGAGTGGTCTAAACCACTAGTGTCTGTCTATACTTAAAAGCATGTAGAAGATTATTAGGACATATTGCCCCACAACAACTAATTAAGTGTGTAGGGCGTGATTTTCAACCTTTTTCATCTCATGACACATATAAACTAATTATACTAAAATTCTGTGGCACACCAAAAAAAATGTATTGCATTTTTTTGCCAACCTGACAAAAAAAACAAGTATAAATTTTATTCATTCACAACTGGATGGCTACTGTTGTGTTGGTTATTATTTTTTATTTAATTTGACAATCTAAGGGGAAAGAGGTCAGTGCCCCTTACTAAATAGTGAGGTATGGTATGTTTTAAAAATTCTGCGGCACGCTGGTTGAAAATCGCTCCTATAGAGAAACGAGATGCTCATTTATGCTCTTTGATGAGCTTTTGGATACATCTAAGATACAAGAATTTCAAAGAAGGCATCCTTTCTAATTTAAATTATTTGAAAGCAATGTATACTACTTAAAATATTTTATCAATATTATATAACCTTAATGTTTCATTAATATAATTTAAAAAGTTTTTTTCTATGCTAAGAGACGACTTCTGTAACTTGTACTCTGAGTTTCCCCTTTTAGGGGCCTCTCCAAAGGAAGACCTAAAACTCAAGAAATACTAGTTCATTTCTATATAGTGTCATGAGAGGCAGAATTGGCAGATTAAATCTCAAGAACACCAAGTCCTGTGGCAACAGATCCCACAGCCTTTGAAAGCAAATCTCTCAAGTTCCTTTAAATTTACTTAAGAGATATTTAAGAGGGCCATCGAGAAGCCGTCTTCCTAGACACAACAATTTTAAACCCCAGAGCTTCTTGGACCAAATGCTTAGAAAAAAAAAAGTCTACACATTTTTCTATAAGGATAGTTAAGTGATATTTATACACTCATTTCCCATCTGATTCAGTTATGAAGTATAATAACTAGGACCAGACACAATGGGCAACCAACACAGAACTCTATCCTGGGAACATAAGCTGAGCGTCTCTGAAATTATCAGAATTCTGAGTAACCAATTATGCTTTTTCCATATGCTGACGTAAACAAGTTCTGTTTCATTGTGAGTAAAAACTTAAATCAAATTTGGAATTAGATTAAATCTGTGACTTCTTATTTTCTGCACGGATTTTAAATTATAGAATAATAAACTGAAATAATTTTTGAAATGTCATGTCCCTGGAGTGTGTCTGCCACAGAAATGAATCTCCCTGCATCTGGACAAAGAGGACCTGCCACTGGGTTTCCCAGGCCACTGACCCTCTGCCGTCACGTATACCCAGGTGGGCTACAGTGACGTGGACGCTCAAGTCAGCAGATAAAAGGTCCTATCATGTGGCTTTAGCAGATGGTATACAAATTTCTCATTTCCTGTCATTTATGTTTAGCTTAGGGTGATACTAAGATCTACTTTAACACTTAATGGCTAGACGGGAGAGGCAAGCAACCTCGGGAAGTCCCGAGATGCAGAAAAAGCAGCCCCGTTGCAGAGTGGCCGTCTGGTTACAGATACTGCAGGGAGCAAAGGCTGTGCGCTGCGATGGCCAAGGGACGACCGCACTGGCCAGACTCCCAGTTCCGTCAGCAGGACTCTGGGCTCGTGGAAACGCACCCCGTCGGCCCGGAAAGAAGAGCAACCGCCCACCCAAAGCGCCGTACCTTTGAAGAACGGTTTTCCATTTGTAATTTCTTTGGTGGCAAATCCGGGTCCCCTGGGACAGAGCTCGTCGTACTCGGGCGTGTTCCTCACAGGGCACTCCTCGCACTCCTGGGTGCCCCAGGCCGCCCCCACGGAGCAGCAGCAGGCGTCCATGCGGTGGCGGCCCGCAATGGGCAGCGCGCACTCCTCGTCCTCGTACCTCAGGAAGCAGGTTTCCACGCGGATATCTGCCCGAGAACAGAGGGCACGTGAGAGCTGAGGACACGTGGGAACCGAGGGCACGTGAGAACCGAGAACATGTGAGAACTGAGGGCACGTGAGACCCGAGGGCACAGGGGAACCGAGGGCACATGAGAACCGAGGGCACGTGGGACCCGAGGGCACAGGGAAACCGAGGGCACGTGGGAACCGAGGGCACGTGGGAACCGAGGGCACGTGGAACCCGAGGGCACGTGGGAACCGAGAACATGTGAGAACCGAGGGCACGTGGGACCCGAGGGCACGTGGGACCCGAGGGCGCGTGAGAACCGAGCACATGTGAGAACCGAGGGCACGTGGGACCCGAGGGCACAGGGGAACTGAGGGCGCGTGAGAACCGAGGGCGCATGAGAACCGAGGGCACGTGGGACCCGAGGGCATATGGGACCCGAGGGCACGTGAGAACCGAGGGCACGTGGGAACCGAGCACATGTGAGAACCGAGGGCATGTGGGACCCGAGGGCACGTGGGACCCGAGGGCGCGTGAGAACCGAGGGCGCGTGAGAACCGAGGGCACGTGGGACCTGAGGGCATGTGGGACCCGAGGGCACGTGGGACCCGAGGGCACGTGAGAACCAAGGGCGCGTGAGAACCGAGGGCACGTGGGACCTGAGGGCACGTGGGAACCGAGGGCACGTGGGAACCGAGAACATGTGAGAACCGAGGGCATGTGGGACCCGAGGGCACGTGAGAACCACCGCCCAGCGTTCGCCCCAAGCTGCCAGCGCTGTGTGAGGCCAAGGACAATACGCTCAAGAATTTTCTACATACGTACTGATTAGAGGTATTTTTTCCCCTCAAAAGAAACCCAGGCTTTGGGGTGGGCAGTCCCGCTTAACAAAGACCTTTCTACTTGGGAGCTCGTATTTATTCGCACCCCCTATTTGGGGACCGTTTCCTCTGGGCTTCAGGCATTTTCTGATAATTCTGCGTCAGGAGCAGGGCTCCGACAAATCCTGCAACGCGCTTGGAGATGTTTTCGCAGACGTGCCTGGTACCAGTGCTCGCCCACCGTGGGGTCTGGACTCATCTCTGGCTAAAATCAAACTGCACTCTCTGTCGCTGGAGAACGTCTGAGCTAGCTCCAGCCCCTTTTCCTCGGACCCACTTCTTTCTGGAGAGGTGGAGTGGTAAACTCCAAAATCAGGAATGCCCTGCTTGAGGTTAAAGAGGAAAAACAGCAGAGGAAAGCCACTCACGCCTCTTCCCAAGGACTCCTTTCACTTCAACACGCGCTCGTGTGCGCATTCTTCTGGGTACGCGTGGGGTACATCTAGCTCCAACCCCAAATTCATGGGGTTATGAGGCCGAGCAGAAAGAGTAGCAGACCAGAGGTCAGAAGACCTAGAATTTGGTCCTGTTCTGCAACTAAGAAGGAAGTCTCCTTGTCTTAGGCAACTATTAACCTGAGCCTGAATTTCCACATCTGTAGAGTGATGTTCCTCCCATCCCTCGGGGGTGGGGGTAGTACTCTGAAGCTCAAGTGAGATTATGCATCTGAAAACTGTAAGGTGTAATTAAAACATAAAGCATGATATTCCCCATCTTTCTCCTTCACAGGGTGGTTACTAGCCATTCACCTAAGTGCCTGGGCTCAACTTTCACGGTAGAAAGCTGCTGAGGCCTCGGGGCAACTTCACATGCGGGTTGCATCTATTAACATGGATACTTTTTAAATGATTTCTAAATCAAACATTAAAGCATCTTTCAACTAAAGAACCTGGAAGAATGTTCTCATTAAATGCGGATCCCTCCTAAACAAAGAAGCTGAGACCCAAAATGTCATTAACTGACACCCACAGTTACAAAGGCTCTATTCTAGCCTTTGAATTCCAACTTCTCTCTTCCATATTGCTTACATTATAAACCATAAAGTTCTAAATTTAAAGGTTTGTTTGTTCTAAATCGTAAATGATCCAAATCCCTGAGCCGCATACCACTCTCCTAACTACTTACAGCGCCGCTTCACTAAGAATGCTTTTCAGAGCAATAAGGTTTCAGATACCCAGTGGGGCTGAGCTGAATCATTTGCACAGTCACGGACTCAGGAACCAGTGATCCACGAGACATATTCCCACCAGTTAGAAGCCACAGTAGTAACATCGGAATAAGTCTGCCAGCCCCCATGAGAATGACAATGGGATCTCAAGCCTAATGCCACGAGGCCACAGGGCAGCATTCTAAGAACTCAGGGTCCTGTGTCCAGTCTCGTCCCCACCATTGCCACGTGGGCTCTAGCAGTTGGCATGGAGAATCCCACCATGCTGACAGTGACGGCAGCCCTGGGCTCCCTCGGGTTCACTGTTCAGGACTGTGGCGCTCTTCATTCCTGATACCCACAGAGTTTCCTCCAAGCCCATGACATACGAGGGGTGGATTTAAGAGCTCTGGAATAACAATTATGATGGTAATGATTTAAGGAACGGTTGCATATCAATTCTCTTCATTAACATGTTCTCTGCTCTTTCTATGAAGAGTAAACAAAGAGCTTGGGTCAGGAAGCCTCTCTTTCCGGGAAACCACCATGGGTCCCGGTGGAAACACTGAGTTTGGGATGTGTGTGTCTGTACTTGGAACCAAATATTCAGCTCTATCTTGTTAACTGAAGTTTTAATAATCTTTAAGAAATGATCGTTAGAAAAGCAGTGAGCTCAGTATTTACCCAGGCAGATCCTCCCGGTGGCATCCAAGGTCATCCCGTTGGGACACTGACACTTAAAGGATCCCTTAGAGTTAACACATAAGCCATTTTTGCATACTCCTGGGAACACCGCACATTCATCGATATCTATGAAGGAAAAAAAAGCACAAAGTTGATATCTCTGTGTAACATCATTCTCTTTTATCCCATTCACAAAGTCATAATTATTCTCATAACGGAAAAGACCATTTGAACCTGATACATTCACAAAATTAGTTTGCTTCCAAATAGTGTAGGTAGAATTTCTGGTATGTCTGAATAGCAACAGAGCTCACCTGCTACCAAAGATATAACAGTTTTTCCATGGTTCTCAGGGAGTAATATTTGAGTTGAAGAGTCAGAGAGCTGGCATAAGTTCTTGGGGACAGCTCTGGGTACTGTGGCTGTCTCAGGTAGGGCTCCCAGAAGCCATAGAATTAGCTTTATGAGACCAGATGTTTGAAAGTAAATAGAGAAACAGAAACCTAGTCTTTCAAACTAGCAAAGAATAAAGAGCTTGAACGTGAGCATAGAAAAAAAAATCCTACTGAGGAATATGTGAGGCCAGTAAAGGGAGCACTTTCGAGAAGTGCTGAGAAGTCCCCAGAAGTGTGTTACTAGTTCTACCTCAGCAATGGTCTCAGTGTTCTGTCCAAACCTTGGTGGTCCCAGTTTGAGTTGGGGAGAGTCGAAAGACATCCATGTTCATACATTTATCATTCACTCAATCTCTCTCAAATGTACCTTTCTGTTCCAGTTTGCTTAATGCAGAGCAGTGTGTTCTCTGCACTTAATTTGGAAAAATATTCACCATCAAATAAATCCAAAGAAAGGCATTTACTTGCCAATGCCAAAAAAGTGGAGCATTAGTTAAGAAATTCACACACACTGTGTCTCTATTTAGAAGAAATAACTTCCTAAACCAGGGATATGAAAAAAATGTTCCAGATCTTTCCTTGTAAGAGAGATCAACGGGAAGGGGAAAATTTACCTTTATGGGTTTTTCTCTTTTTTTGTTCTGGCCACTTGTATACCAAAATGTGCTGCTGAGGTCAGATAAGTTATTAACAGTGGGTCTGGACCAAAGAAAGGCCAAAGAATTCAGTCATCATTTGGAAAGCAAGACCTTGGGTGGGGGTTATAGTGTTCCTCTTTATTTTAGCAAGGAAAAAAACTTCATTTCATCCCACATATGGGACTAATTGCTGTTTTTAAAATTTTTCAGCTGCTGTGTCATGTCAGGTTGTGTTAGTCACCCTGACCTATGTCTATCTGGGACTCCATGAGAAAGAATCACAGCAAACTGGACATAATCCACGTAGACTTTCAAAAATAATGCAGCAGTGTGTGTCCTTCTAGATCATCTGTGATTGAAACAAACAAACAAACAGGACAAACCAAGAAAAAGGCAAATTTTACAGCCTCATTAAAAACCTCCTGTTTTATCTTCTTGATATACAGCAATTTGAAAGTGCAGTCAATTCAAACCATGGTCAGCCTAAAACATTTTCAGCCACCTTGTACTCTGGCCATAGTGGTTTGAAACTGGCAAAAGCATATATATGCTCATGAAATTAACATCTGTTATGTTCTGCAGTTCTCATTATTTCTTTTTCTCTGCGGCATATTTCTCACTGTGAAGCTACGTGACATCTTTATCCAGTCCAAGTTAACACAAGCATTCTTCAAGCACACAGAAATTTATGGTTTATAAATAATCATAAATACCTTCACATTGTGTTCCTTTTATTCTTGAATAGCCTTTACCACATATGGGATCTGTAAAAAACACACACAAAAACAAACAAAAACAAAAAACAAATTTGAGATAACAATATCCAGACTTCGTAGTTATGACCTAGTATAAGAAACACGAAAGAGGACCTGGAACATGAATTAGATTTTGTTGCTATGAATAAGTCTGAGATAACAAAGTGTTTCTGAGATTGCATAAGTGAAACAAATAATAATGAAATGTCTCCTTAAATAAAGCTCAATTCCTCTGAGATATCCAAAAAGACCCAAAGGTACCCTAAAGAGCATGTTAAGTTGATGACCAAGGAGGAAATTGACTAGATTCCTCTCTTGCTATTAGCCCTAAAATAGGAATCACACTATAGGATTACTGTAACATGAACGGAAACCAAAGTCTCGAACTTGAAGATCCCATGCCCTGCAGCATTCACACCGTAGAAATCCACCCATGTATATATCCAAACATCGAATCAACAAAATCATAGGCAAGGCTCTCAAACCTCAGCTTTGCAATAGATTTAGAAGGTAAGTCACGAATACTGATTTCTTTATGTTAATCAGTTTTTTTGGAAGAATATTTGCACCTATAAAACGCTCAGGACCCTAATCCTGAGCTTCCCCAGAGAGCCCTAATAGGAACCGCTGATCCAGGAAAACAACACCAGCTCACCAGATTACAATGTGGTGATAGAAAACAACAAATTGCCAAATTACCTAAAAGTATTGTCTTTGACACCTCATAGTTTCCTGTTCAGTAATACACTTCATTGAGGTCATCAGAATTAAATCTTCTAAAATCCCCATGTGCACCCAAATGTACAAAGGCCTAGGTTTCCCCTTTCTAAACAAAGTGACCAGTGGGATGGGCACAGGAGCCATAGAACCCATTCATCTTACCGACTTTGCAAAGGGTACAGGGGCTCCCCCAGGCAGCACCAAGGGAGGAACAGCACTCTGACTTTAAGGTGGCTCCATTGATGTTGATCTCACACCGCCCATCGATGACAGTCTGCCAGCAAGTGCCCTTGATGGTTTCTGTGGGGGGGTGGAGGGGAATGATATTTAATAGACACTTAAATACAGCGGCATTGATAAACACAAGAAAATCTTTCCCAGAAAGATAAATACCTATGCAGATGGTTTTTGTCGGATCCAAAGTACTTTCAGAAGAACATTCGCAAATAAAAGACCCCTGGGTGTTTTTGCAGACTCCATTAATGCAAGGGTTCGATTCACATTCATCGATGTCTGAAACAAAACGGGTCTACGTCACTGCCGAGAACTAGTCTTGGACATGAATGAATATTTAAACTTTGGCTTCAATTGCTATCACATATTCGTCATCAGATAGTAAAGCTGGTCTGAATAGATTTTTTTCTAGACAAAATGGAATGCCAAAAATAACAGCTAAGCACATCCCTATAGAATAGAATCTGGTACATGGATGAACATTTTTATTTGGGAAATCTGGAGCAAATGTAAGTGTGATTTCTGAATAACTAACTCAAACTGCATATGTGTAATGTCTTCTCCATCTATTAAATGACAGCTAATAAAACGCCAAGTGCAGGCAAATGCAAAATAAATGCTTTCAAATGACACTTAAACTCAAAATAAATGGCAAATAATATGCCGATCACAGGTAAGTACCACCAGTAGCTTGCCAAGTACATACAAGTGCCATTTAAGACCACAGAACCTCAGCTGAAGCAGCTTAATTGTCTAAAATAGAAGCGACTCTAATTTATTCACATGGCTCTTTGGTGGCATTCCAAAAGACAGCAAAGTACATAGAATGAGAACAAAAAGTGTAGTTTACCTTCACAGGTTTTTAGATCAGGTTTGTATATAAATCCCTTGGGACAGGTACAGACAAAACTTCCAGGAGTGTTTCTACATTGTCCATTGTCACAAAGCAGACTGTTCAATGCACATTCGTTAATATCTGGAAAACCAATGAAAATGAACTTTTAAAAGAGCCCATCCCTGGCATGCAACTTCTTTGCTCTTTAGCAAGGTTTCAAGGTCATAATGATATGATTAATTCAACCAAAGAGAGGCAAAACTCCTGTACCATTTGTTTTTGCCTAAACTGCCTAATTTTAGGAAAATAGGGGCTTGATTATTTGTACTTTGTACAAAGTGTAAAATCGCCATACACTATTCAATTCACTTGTTTCTTTAGCAGGAAGAAAATCTGGATTTACTTGAAATCACTGATCTTTATATACTTGTCTCATTGTACCAGAATTCAAAGGACTAATCCTATTGATCTAAGGAACTAAATAAATATTTAGAAAGTATGGTCCCACTTTTACATGTGTTAGTTCCAGGGTGGGTGTTTCTTCTTTAGAATAATTTAAAGGGTCTCTGGTTTTGTGTATTAAGTATGAGGCAATCTGCAGAGTTTATAATTGTCATGGGGAATTAGACTCAAGATTTAGAGAGCTGAGGAAAACTCCTGGCTTTCAGCTGAATAGTTGGCCTATCTGATGCAAAATCTAACTTTTGATATATATGACTCCAATTAGGAAGTGTGGGAATTACACAGCTTTTAAAGTATCCCTTTGGGCTATAACATTAGACGGCCCACAGAATAGGCTCCACACATTCACAAGGAATTTTTTAGACATTGAGTGATCTGCTTAGATCATCATTTGACAAGCTAGTAGCCCTGACATAAAGGATGCACAAATTCAGCCCTGGGGAGCTACATAGGTTTACAGCATTAGATACACTTAAGTCAGCAACATATTTATAAAGTTTTTTTAATGGGAAAATTGAGTATGAAGTTATGTTATTGGCTGAGCAAGTAGCATACTGAGAATTCTGTCAAAATAATATAAGGAGTAGTAACACTTCCCAAAAGGGTGAAATTGTAATTCTTAAACTCTGATGATGTCAGAGGAGTCTGGAAACTTAAATTGAGGAACTGATGATAAAGATAAAAAAACTAGCCAGTCCCTGGAACCCCGTGTGGGAAATGGCTGGAGTAGACCGTTGAGTCCCAACTTCACACTTCTGAACATAATCTGAAATATGAACATACTTCTGACCTGATGATAATGGCTCTGACTTTAAAGAATGTACTAAACCACTGAAGGAAGAATCCCTGCAGCCTCTCAGGCTCTCCCTCTGCTTCCCATGGGGTGATTTCTGGGTGAAGCTAAAACGTCCCTGTGTTTTTCTGGCCTGCCCAAATAAATAATGATTTTTCATGTCTGCCAGTGAAGAGAGGCATTCATAGAAAAATGAAATAGTAAAATTTGTTTTCAGTGGAATCTGGTTTAAAAGTGCCATGTGTACTCAAGTAACAGCTGTAGCCTACAAAGGGAGCCTACAATTAAGGGTGTGAGAGAGAAAGAATTCATTTCTCAAAAGTCAATGTAGACCACAAAGAAGGAAGGGCCAACTTTGGGCCAGCAATAAAAGTTAGGGAGGGAAAAAGGAACCTGTAGTTCAAAGAAGAGGGTTTTGGTTTGTAGCTCCCCTCACCGGCTTCCATCTTCTATGCTTTCTATATACTGATTTAGCCTGAAACTGGGGTGAAAGCTGATTTAAATGGGAGCAGAAAAGATGCTTTGTTCTACTGTTAATTCTTTTTCCATGTTGTGCACAATAGTAAGGAAAGCAGGTGAAAAATATTCAAAGTAAGATTTCTGCTTTTCCAAAATAACGTATCTCTACCTACCCACAGTGACAATCGTCAGCGGCCTTAACAACACAGGGACCTATTAGGTACCACACTCTGCCTCAACCTGCAAACCTAGACAACTATACATTGTCAAAGAGGGGCAGTAAGTACTCCTGCTATGTTCCATCCTGTAAGTAAACAGAAGATAAAAGTAAAAATTATTCATGAAAAACACTGTAAGTATAGGAAGGAAGAAGAGAGTAGTAGAGGGCGTGAGAACAGGAGACCTACAAAAATAACTCAGAGAGGTGCACAGAGAGTAGGAGGGGCAGGGTGGTTGAGGGGCTGCTTTAGGGTGTCTGGAGTTAGCTCCCTTTCACTGACTCTCTCTAGAATCCATTTCCTTTTCTTTATTTGCATATAGATAGAGTCATAGAGTCCAGACCTTCATCACGTGTCCCTGTATGAAAGTGCCCATATTATTTTAACACTGATATCACAGTGTCAATATAAACACAGAATTTTGTAGGAGAAGGAACTATGAAAAAAAAAAAAAAGAAGAAATGGCCAACTATAAAAAAGTTACATTTGAATGAAGGTCTGTGTAATAGATTAAAAGAACTGTACAGAACCAAAGTAACTTGGCTACTGAAAGGAGTCAGAAATAACAACCAGGCTGAATGAGCTTTGGAAAGAATGTTTATAATAACAAGAGGTCAGGGGACAACTTATGGATATTTCAGAGGTGGTTGTTTCTTACATAGTTCTATAGAGCATAATAGATTAAAAAACTTAATTGACATGACCATTGTTCCTGTTCAAGGGAGTCAAGTTCTATAAGATATAATTTAGCCCCATTCCTCTTATTAATCAAGGCACTGCTTGTCTACTCAAAGGAAACAAGTTTCTTGGGAAGGATCCCAGTATTTCATCAAGCTCTCCACCATCAGAGGACATCAAGTGGTAAAGCAAGAAACAAGACAAACAAAATAGCTTGATACCCAGGGACACATGGGAAGAAACTTTTTTTCTTGGGTGAGAACAAATGGTGATTCCCTAGCGGCTGGGTGGGAGATAGTTGAGTCCAGCACCCAATAAGTAGTTGATACTTGCTAGATTGTGTGTTGAAAGAATGAACAGGACATTTGTTTATTTCGATCTGTAGCATCTTTAAATTATTACATATTCTAACAACTGACCACCTTAGAATAGTATGTTGCAAATCCTACCAATAAAATACCACTACTGGCCCAGGTCGAGTGGCTCAGTTGGTTGGAGCACTGTCCTGCACACCAAAAGGCTGAGGGTTCAATTTCTGGTCAGAGCACATTGGGGATTCAATCCCAAGTTGGGGAGTGTACAGGAGGCAATCAAGGTTTCTCTCTCCCTTCCTCTCTCTTTAAAAATCAATTTAAAAAACATATTCTTAGGCGAGGATAAAAAAATAAATAAAATTAAATAAAATACCACTAATGGCAGAAGAGAGTAAACACCTAACTCTAGGCCCTAAATGGCTTTCAGAAGGTAAAAAATATATTTCAGGTCTCCTGTTTATCTTAAAGACTATTAATTTTCATCCCATTTCATGAAAGTATGTTTGCTTTGAGGTAAAATGTGTTTGGCTTCCAAATCAAAAAGGTGCACCATCTTACATTTTTGGTTTGGGTACACTTTGGACTATTTGCACAAGTATGAATATTCTGGTCTTAGAAGCCAAATTTCAAGAAACCCGAGGCAGTATGTCTCTACACTACAGAATGGACAAAACATTTCAGAAAATACTACTCTAGGCAACTGGAGAAAGTTGAAGAAGAAAAAAAGCGGTGTCCCTGTTGACCATTTTCTTCTCAACCAAAGGATTTTATTTAGTTACTGGCTGGTACCGTCATTAAGGATTGTTAGAGCATAAAAATGATGTTTGCTCAATGTAACAGAGAGAAGTTATTACTGAAAATAAGCTGAGTTTTCTCTGGCTAATCCTAAAAAGTGGTTGGGAGAAGAGCTGCTTTGCTTCATGATGAAAAATAGGGATGCCTCTGTAGCCCCATGGAGATGGCTCAAAATCTTTGCATTTTATCTATCTAAGGAGCTTCTGTTTCAAGAATTGAATCTGATACATGATTATTCATGCATTGTCAAGGTTAGACTATATAAATTTTGTTCATCAAGACAGGCATGGGCCATGCTGACACCCAAAGCGTAGAGCATCCATCTGCCCAGTCCTTTAAGTCCTTCAAGAGCAGTTTCCTCCACACATCAAAAGGAGGTTAAAGCAATGTACACAAGACATCTTAGAAAACAGGTGAAACTTCTCACCAACACAGTTTTTCCCAGATGCATCCACTTCGTATCCTGAATTGCATATACATTTGTAGGTCCCACGGAGATTTTCACAAATTCCATTTGGACAAATGTCAGGATCTAATGCACATTCGTTTATATCTGCACCACAAAAGAAGTTCAAAATCAATAACAGTCTAAAGTAAACACAAAATGAACTGTCAAAAAAAAATAGCATTACAATAAATGTAGTGACCTTAGGACCTTGTGAAAATTTTTAAAAAGGTGACATTTTTATAAGAAAGCTTGATCCTTTCTTCTCAGTACAAGACATCCTAAGTCAAATCTTCCTTCCCTTAGTCCCTGAGAGGAACTGGCATCTGAACTGGACCTACGAGATTTCCAATCTTTAATCAAGCCAACGGAGACCTCCTGGACTTCTGGTCCAAACACCAAGATGGAAAAGTGGATCCAATTCAGACCCCAGGTCCCTACAACTGGTCTCTCTGCTCCCAGCTGTGCATTTTCAATCTACTTTCCACACTGCCACCTGGCTTCACCTAAAAACAAGGTGACTGTGTCATTCTCATGGCTCAAACTTTTGTAAATTCAATCATATCCTCAAGCCCTAATTAAAATAGGGACTCTGTTTATTGACTTTAAACTTCTCACTCTTCCATGAACATAAAACACCCTCTTCACCCTGTGTCAAAAATGTCTGGAGCAGACCTATGCACTGATCCAAAGCCCACGCAGACACCACCTGCCTGGGAAAGCCTCTGCTGCTCTGCCTGGGGGGGCTGGGTTCTCCCCTTTCTGTGCCCTCACAGACCCAGGAGAGCTCCAATAGTCAAAGGTGATGCAGAATGACAACCAGTGGACGGCAACCTAAATCTTGGTGCCTGACTCTTCTATAAACCAGGGTTGACCTTTTTTGACTTCTGCAGTTCCCTAGCACAACTTATTTACTCCCCACTAACTCTTCACTCATTATAAATCTCCTTACTTGCCCTCTCTTGTCCTCCCGATATCCTCTCCCCATCGTCAGCCACTCAAAATGATGAAATCAATTGAGCTGAATGAACTCCCAATCAATTCTGCCAGTCCACTTTTTTTCAGCACTCTCCTGATTCAGATGATTTAGTTTTATATTAATAAAATAATCCTTCATCTTTCTTATCACCCATTTTATACTTATACTAATTCTCCCTTTTAACTGTAATTCTTTTTATAGCACTGATATTTCTCTAGTTCTTACTCCTACACTTAAAGAGTTCATTCTTGTCCAATTCAGTTCATTGCTGTCACTGTGTGCTATAAAATAGAAGATGAAAAGTATAAAATATAAGAGGGCTCCCAACTGCCATCTTACAATTACTGAGCACACTGTACAGTTAAGAAATAGAAATAACAGTTCAGTTGAGCCCATAACCCTGAATTGTACTTGATAGTGGAAGATCCAAAGGCCAGGCTGCCCCTTCTCAGAAATGAGCAAGCACCACCATTGTATCTGGTCCACCATCCTCCGACACCGCCCCTGCCCCCCGAAAGCACCCGAACCCGGGTTCCAAGCCCCACACCCAAGCAGCACACCCACCTCCAGCAATCCCAGGGCCCGCCGTGCCAGCTGCACTGCCACTGGGGGCTCCTAGGAGACCCAGGTACCTCATGCAGTGATGGCCAGCAAGGGAGTGAGACCAGACTGGTGTAAAGGGACCAACTGGAAACCCACAGGAAGGCCCGATCCTGCTCTGCACATGCTTAAGGTAGTAAATTTCAAAACGAGTCCTTACCACTGCCTGCTGATGTCATTCCTGGCCCGCTGCTGCAGAGTGCCTGATACTCCGCTGAAATAAATTAACAGATAGTAAATGATCCCCTTGTTTGCAGAACAGGCCGATCCTGCTTTTGGCTTTGCACACATCATTTCCTCCAAAGTGAGTGGAACTGAAATAAGTGGCAACGGAAAGGAGGCATCTCCCAGGGGAGGCCCGTTACACCGAGCTCCCTTTTAAAGGCTCCGCATCACTGAGGAAAACAGCTATAGGCAAGTTACAGCAACTCCCCATGCAAAGCACTTTCGGAAAAGGTGTTTTTCCTATAACTTGATTCTGTTCACCAGGGAACAGTTTACACGTACAGTGAAATGTGCCTGTTAAAGTGTGGTTTCTTAGCTGTTAATAAAACTTTCTCCCACCATCTTGGGAATAATTTTGTTTCTCAGTGCAGGCTTTTTTTTCAGTACCCAGTTCTTAGCATTTTCTCATTTCTCTCTACAAATCCTCTAGCCTCCAATCACAAGAACAACCGGGTATCTGTGTTTGCATTGGAGTGTATTTTTTAAGTGAGTATTTTTCAGGGTGCTAGACTCATTCTATGTAAGTCCATAGGAGAAGTATTGCATGATGTTAAAGCTGGGAGATCTCATTGAAGAAACTGAAGTTTATAGAATATGTTCCCAAATTTGGAGGGGTCAGATTTCTATTTCTTTTTTAAAAATTAAACTTATTGCCTGGCTGGGCGTGGCTCAGTGGTTGAGCGTCGACCTAGGATCCAGGCGATCGGGGTTTGATTCCCGGTCAGGGCACATGCCCGGGTTGCAGGCTCCATCCCCAGTCGGGGGCGTGCAGGAGGCAGCCGATCAATGACTCTCTCATCATTGATGTGTGTGTGTGTGTGTGTGTGTCTCTCTCTCCTTTCCTCTCTCTGAAATCAATAAAAAAAAATTCAATTTATTGGGCTAATATTGGTTAAAATGGATATGTTTTACATACAGTTCCAACAATATTTAGATGGACATTAGAGTCCCACGGTGAAATGCAAATCATTTGTATTTAAGTGGCAGGAAAACTGGACACTAGTGATGGGCCTGCTAACAAGGGCAACTGCAGCTCATTGCTGAAGCAAACAGTCCTTAAACTCTTGCTAGAAAACTGCATTCCTAACAACAGTTGTGCAAGTGAGTTCTACTATACAGGCAAAAAAATTAAGGTTGAATCCTTCAGAGTCTGTGCCTTCAAGCAAATGTAAATTTGAGAAAAGTGGGGGCATCCCTTAATTTCAAATAATCTTAAAGGGGGGAAAAGGGGGAACAAATGGAAGGTGTCTGCCATTGTGTGTTTGAAAGGCAGGAACTGGGGGCAAAAAGAAATACACCCTCTTTATTCTCTCACATCAGCAATTAATTAAAACACCTATCAAAAGGTGGGGAAATACTGCAAGCAATAAAAAAGGAAAAGCAAAATCATCTCAGGTTTGTAAAAAGTACTTTTCCCATTAGTGTCAGATTAGCTGATGCTTGGCCTAAATGCTAGTAAATTACTATTGCTGCTCTTTTCCATTTGGACAAGATCCAGTGCTGGAGTATTCTCTTTAGTGAATGCAGATCAGCATGGGTTTGAATGCTGATGACAATGCTTATTGCTGGGGGTCTTGGCAGCAAGCCTTTCCCCTCTGTAACTTTTGCTCTTCTATAAACTGGACACAATGATACCCAACTCATGCTGTGAGTTTATAAGAGAACATGTAAAGCGCTCAGCATAACACCTGGCACAGCTCAAGCACTTAAATCACAGGTGATGCTGAGCTAACTCAGTGTTGTGCCATGAAGACCATGGTATGGCAACAGATGAGATATTCCTAAATTCTGTGTATTTAACGGACTGATTTCTCTGAGGAGGAAATGCTCAGCCAGTGAGGAATATCTTCATATACATCCTACTTGACCTCCAGAGCACAAAGGTGAGCTTTAGATGTTGTGTGGCTGGGGTTGCTCATTAAGTTAAAGATATTCCTCTTGGATATTTGCAATAGTTTTGGAAGTCCCTCTTCTCTCCTGAAACAAGGATGCCTATACTCAGGTCCTTCGTGATTTGGTGTTTCCATCTACCAAAGAGGTGGAGAAACACACTGACGGAAACCACTTCCACATGTGGGCCTCTCCTGTGCTGGGCTTCAAATGTAGCTCTAGGCTTTACTGCTTAAAGAAATCTGGTCTCTTTCAGTCATCTTTTTATAAGCTCACTTTATTTTCCTATGTATCCTAAGAAATTCTTTGGAGATGTACTCAGTCCAGAGGGAAAAGGTGAAAACTAAGAATTATATGCACCAAGAGTCCTGGATTCTAAGTTTGGCACTTCCACTCACTTAAGATGTGAACGAATCACCTATAGTCTCGCTCACAGTTTTCAAGATATTTATCTCTCTTCTAAATTCAGAGTATGCAACAAAAATACTTTGAAAAGTTAAAGTAACAGACAAAAGGCTGACAATAATAATATACAACTAAAAAGTTACATGAAATTATCTTTGTTGGATAAAGTTATATTTGTATATTATGTAATTGAAGTATTATAAACAGGTATTTAACTGATTGGTAATCATATATAAAATAATAATTTGTATATTAGTCACTGGGTAATCAGAGAAAATGAAGCTTTTTTCCTTTAATTGGCACCCTCCACTTCTTTTAAAGTCTTCCATTTAACTTTCTTTAACTTCTCATAATATGTTTTAATTTCCAACTCTATAATTTCAAATATCATTTTCAAAATGACAAATGTTTAAAAGTTGTGCGATAATTTTTAATTGATATTATCTAGGTCAGAAATGAACTAACTGAATCTTAGATGTGAACCAACCAATCAGAGCTATATGTTGTCAATATTAGATCTAATTCTATTTTAGGACATTAAAAGTCAACTGCCAAGACACCTTAAAATTAAGTTCAAATACAGACAGTCTATTGCTTTAATTCCAATAAATTCTTCAATAGAAATAATTTACAACTGGAGAGGCTCTTCTGAATTACCTAAGACAAGTCATTTTGTAGATGAGAAAACTAAGAATCCCTTTTCCATATTATTTGAGTTTATAATTGTATTTACTAATGTAATCCATCTCAAACCTTTTTGAAAGTAGGTGAGAAAAATTCCTAAATAAACAAAAATCTACAAAAAAAAAAACCACCCCTAAGCCCCTAATTAAGTACTTTGTCTGCCTGTGGCTGGGGAGCAGAATTGTGACTCACAGACCAGTTTTCTTTCCACCATACCATGTCACTTCAAATTGAGGAAATTACTTTTTCCCTAGCCTTGAATAAAATCATTTAGGAATGGCACACTTAAATCAACATGAGGGATTTGAACAAAATTCTTGAAGGCCTTTTGGAGAAAAGTTGGAAATATTCAGGTAACCTGAAAATTATTTACTCTTACGCTGTGTAAAATTCTGCTTTATAAGTAGTTCCTGCAAAATGCTAATGCTGTGAAACTCCTTTAGAAAACAAAGTAAGTTGCATGTATTGCAAAGAGCATGACTGTTTTGGAGATGGAGGAGTTCAAATGGGAGGCACAAATGTGCTCGCTGCCTATTCCAAATGATTGTTAGAATCAGGTGAGTAATGGGGATCAGACCCTGACCAGCCCCTGCCAAGACCCCAGGAAGGTACACGATGTACCTGGAGAGCATATGTGATCTTTCCCCAGGACTTCCATAAATGTAAGACTGCAGATGGTGGCACAAGGCATCCCCATGACACCACATACCTGAATTCTGTGCAGGACACGGCTGGCAAGGTTCCCCAAATGCATACTCCGTGCTGGCGCAACAGCATTCAGACTTAGTAACAGCACCAAACAAGGGCTTGACACACTGGCCTCTCTTGTATCCACCGTAGCATGTGCTCCGCATGTGTGTGTCTAAACAGGAAGAGGCATCTGTCATCACACCATCGCTTCAAACAAACGAGGACCCCCCAGGTCAAAGTTGAAGCTAGCTTTATCTATCCATCATCCCTGTTCTAACTCACAAGGAATGCCTCTGGTGTTAGGTCTCAATAAAAAAATAATAAAGCAAAACAAAGTACATTCAGCTTCCAAGCACTGGAAACCAATGGCCGGATTCCTACAGTTTTCTAGAAGCTATCATGGTTTACCTCCCAGTGAGTGCTGGGATTATAGCTCATTCATTTTTGTCTTCCCCAGGCCTGTACAGAGCAGACACTTAGTAAATGACTGAATGATGGATGATCGTTGAATCTCACCCCGTGATAAGTAAGATCTTTATGAATTGTGGTCTACCTCAAAATAGACATGTAATTATTGAACGTCTACATTAGATGTAGCTTCAAAAAAAAAAGGAAGTTTGATCTGTAAAAAGTTCATTATATATAAATCTTCAGACTTTGGTCAATTAACAGTGTCATCTTTAGCATCAGGGTTTCCAGCTGTGCCCAATTCTCTCCCGATTCAAAGGGCTTACTAACTACCCTTCTTCAAAATAATTTGGATAAAATTCGTATCTATTCCTCAACAAATCTCAAACTTCTTATAAAGCCACATAAAGCTATTATCATGTAAGTTTCCTGATTAGTCATACCCCCCGCTGCATTCCATGCTTCCCTTCGGACATTACACTCTATGGACATGTCCACCGAGAGAGAATGCGCATACACAGGCCAATTTCAAAAACCATTATCAACCAAGGAGGGTTGGAGAAAATTGAGGACAGCTATGTGATTAGGAAAGAAAAGGGAGGAGAAGAGATGAGGATTCCCTTTTCATTTATCTCAGCTCATCTTTCTATCCCTTAAATTAATATCCAAGAAGAGAACTGACGCTGTTGGCTTGTTGCTCCGTAAATAGTAGTTATATCATATCTGCTACAGTAGAGTACATTTGTTATCGGTGGTTTTATTGACTGACAGAGTGCAGATCTCTCTCATACATCTAGTTACGGCTTAATCTTACCAACACACACACGCCCATCCAGTCCCACGGCCAGCCCAGGGAAGCATTCGCATCTGTAGGAGCCATCGGTGTTGACACAGCGCCCGTTCATGCAGATCCCAGGGGTTTCACACTCATTAATATCTGTGGGGTGGAAGAGCACTTATTAAAAATGAAGTCACTTTTATCTAGAGCCATAACATGTTTACAATTCTTTTGCGACATTTGGAAGTGGGGAAGACAGAAAACAATATGCAATGTCAGCAATAAAAACTCAATGAGATGCATTTTCATTTCCTTTGAGTAACAAAAATGGAGAGAAATCACCTGGCTGAGTTTTTCTTTTCCACATAAAGCTATTTTAATAATATTCTCCTGAGATTGTTTTTATAATCCAAACTAAGAATCACAAAGGCAAAAACAGAATCGGAAGAAGAAAAGCGATGGCTAAAATACGAAGGGTCTGGCGTGATGTGTCGCATGGCGGCTCTTCCAGGACTGCCAGAGATCTAGCTGATAATAAACTGCATCTCTGACCTGGGTGGAAAGCTTTTCCTGTTGGCTTCCAACACCCAGCCTGGCGTTCGGTGTAGTCTCACCCATGCCTTAGCTCTCTGGGACAATTAGCATCGCATTAAGAGACACAGAGCCAAAGCCTTGGGGACACACCATAGGAAAGGAACAGAAAATGAATATAGATGACTTTGATGACCATTCCTGGCCAACAACAGCACTGTGAGTAATCGGAATCGAGCAAAGAAAAATCTTTCACAGGCATTACAAACATTTTATAGTATCATATGTGTATACGTAGGTGAGCCTGGTAAAAGTCTTTATTGGACACATACTAATAACAGTAGGTATTTCCCCCCCTTAATATATAGGGAAGTAGAAATGGTAACAAAATTGTGTATAATACTTAGAAGCAAGTCATTTTATAACAACTCCTTTTATTAAATACAACTAGTGTATGTGACTATTTCCATTCTTTTGACCTTAAAAAGGCAAATTGAGACTGAAACACCTCTGCGTTTTACTTAGCTTGTGTTGTTTGGCACAGAATATACACAAATGGTCCAAGATTCTGTATACAGATTTGTATTTTAAAAAAGCAGTTATATTTAAATACATGAACTCAAATTGGTTCAGTTATTTGAGTCACCTTTTTGTTCAAGATGAGACCTAGAGTGAAACAGTGGCGACTACAACCTGCAAAGTAACATGAAGAGCTTTTTTTTTTACTGGGGACACAGATGTAACACTGATCCAGGAGGCACTGCTCAGAGTGAGCAGCCTCAGCTTTCAAAAAGGGACCAGGGAGGCCATGCTGTTCATCAGATCCATTAATTACAGAGATTAAATTAGCACTATTTATTCAGCTTTGAACGGCCACATCTTTGTGGGCTCAGAACTAAGTGCTCAGCACTAAGAGAAAAATCTTATCCCTGATGTCTAGAGAAAAACCATGAAAAAGAAGAAATTCTGCATACAGTGATTTTTTTTTTCCTTCTTTCTTATTACAGTGTTTGTTCCATGTTCTTATACACCAGAAAAAATATGGAGCATTCTCCCTCTCTCTTTCTCTCCCTCTAGCTCTGATTCTTAAGCCAGAATGGGAAAATCAGAGCAAACCTTCCAAATTATTGGGCACTTTCAGATGAATGGAACAACCTATTTATTGATAAGATACTACTTCACTGGTTGCAAATAGTTGCAAAAGCTAGTTTCACCTATGAGGTCATACTGTCTTCTGAAATAGTCCCATCAGCATTATCTGTTGGCCACACTTAAGGCTGAGAGCCTGTGGGCTGGGTCACAGGAGCCTACTGGCACTGAAAGTGAATCTTTGTGTGCTCTGCGGGCAGCTAAGAGGAGGGTGTGTTCTTGCGAAGGGTCTGCTCATGAGGGGGCCTTCACATATCCTTCTTTCGTTTTGTTCAGAAGCCTGGTTCCAAGTATTCCAGCAATCGCTCTCTTCCCCTTTCTTTTTCACTTGTACAGCAGTTGATCTGCACATTTTGGCACTCTGTTATACTCTCTTACACTGCAGAATATTTCCAAGTGTTAATCTTGTCTTCCCAACTGTAAGTCTCTCCCTGCACAGGGCTCAAAATTTTGTACAGAAATCAATTTCCTACTTCAAATGTAAAAAACTTGAATGTTTTCCCTTGCTATGAAGACAGACTTGCCCGACATTAAGAGTCACTCCTGAGAAGGTCATAGAGAATGCAGGTAAACAACCAAGAGCTAGAAGCTCTTTAGAGCCTAGAGAAAAGACACATCTTGCCAAAGACTTAATACAAGGCTTTCCTCCATGACACCTTTACCAAAGCTGTCCACCAGGGACAGCTGGAGAAGAGGCACCACAGGACTTCATCCTGCTTCCACAATCTTGAAGAGCTTGACACTCTAGACTTCTGCATCTAAACCTATGAGCAGAAGGCTTTGCATGCAACATTTCAGCAGATTTCCTGGACCTGTTTTGAGTGTGAGGTTCCTGTGAGAAATCTGGTTCCAACTCAGACCTTGAACCCATGTGCAATAGCCACTCAGCCCTGACTACATAAGGCAAGAGACACAGAGCACAGATTGATCTCCAGTGACTCTTCTTAGGACCCCAGTTTTCAAAAGCACAAATAAAAATCTTCACTTTCCCTTCAATACCTGGAGCAATGAGATTATTTCACAAGCTACCAAGCTAAATAGTGGCTCTTGGTTCATTTATTTTTTTTCTGCTTAATCCTGTTTCCCTTTTGCTTCCGTGACTTGATAAAGCCTAAATAAATTGTCCAAGAATTTTCTGGCCCAACTGGCATGGCCCCGCTGTTGAGCATCGACCTATGATCCTAGGAGATCAAAGTTCGAATCCCCGTTAGGGCACATGCCCGGGTTTCGGGCTTGATCCCCAGGAGGGGGCGTGCAGGAGGCAGCTGATCAATGACTCTCTCACATCATTGATGTTTCTATCTCTCTCTCTCCCTTCCTCTCTGAAATCAATAAAGATATACTTAAAAAATAAAATAAAATAAAATAAAAAAATAAAAAATAAAATAAAATAAAATAAAATAATAAAATAAAATTAAAATAATAAAATAAAATAAAATAAAATAAAATAAAATAAAATAAAATAAAATAAAATAAAATAAAATAAAATAAAATAAAGAAGTGTAACTGCCATTATTTCCCAACTGCAAGGAAGAGGCAGACTCAGCTTATTTAAAAAGGCTCCCTCATCTGTTGGTAAATCAATTGGTAGTTTGGTTTCTCACTGTTTTGCTACATAGCTCTTCAGGCTCCTTTGAGGAGACCCCAAACACCGTCTCTGAAATAAGAACAGCCTTTTGGGCATAAACTGTAGCTCCCTGGATGGCTGGACGTAAGGAGCCCCAGTCAGGTTTTCTAAACCAGAATTAGGGGTAGTTTAAATGGGGAGAATCAATAAGGAAAAATGATACCTCTAAGCAGTGTAGAGAGGAGGGGAAAGCAGGCAAATACGATCTAGAGTTTCTACAGCACAAACCTTTGCAATAACGCCCATCTGATGCCAGCTGAAATCCAGGTTTGCAAATACATTTAAAACTGCCATCTTCATTAATACACATTCCATTGAGACACATGTTCCGTATGCTGCACTCATCCATATCTGAAAAACACAGAAGATGCATTTTCTTAGGACCAGAAGAGTAAGCTTACAAAAGGAGGCCAACCTAGATAAATATAATTCTGTTTCTTTTTATTTCTTCCTTTTTTTAAAAATTATACTCTAAGGCTAATTATCATCCACATTATAGCACACAAAAAGAGAGGGGCCATAGGAAATATGTATCTCAAATTTGCAATTTTTGACACGTGCATGCAAACTACAAGGCTAAATTTATTTTATGACATGTATATATAATACACACATATACATATACATGTATACACATGTATATCAAATTCATATAGAATTTTAGGTATACATACACATACACATATACATATACATATACATACATATACAAATTTATATGTACATATAAATTTGGCTCAATAGAAGCTACCATGACTCTTTCATGGTACAGTAGTTTACAAACTGGGAAGGGTGTTAGCAGCCTGATGGTTATATTTACTTCACAGATCCATATTATTCCTAATATACTGAAAATAAAAACAAAAACAAAACTAAGAATAATGGAATCTGAAATGTATTTAGGCTACTTCCTGATTCTTTAAAAAGTGGGAACCGGAGAACCAGAAGACAGCTTGTAGTTTGAAGCAATTTTAAATAGGAGTAGGAAAAATGTATTTTTAAAATGCAAGACTCACTGTGGATTATAGCCTTGCCAGCTAACCTTTAAGGATCCTGTGACCATGGGGATATTTCTTTAAATTCATCAATATGTTTTTTATTTGATATTAAATCTGTCTTGGGAGGACGCGATCTTCTAGACATGGTGTGTTTTCACTTACAGGCTTTAGTCAGACCAATGTAATTTATGATTTTTTTAAACAGGATTCTATCCCAACCGAGAATTTTGGCATTAAGTCTTTGAATTGAATCACTGAGATAATATTCTGCCAAAAATGTTTCTAAGAACAATTTTGAAATTCCTTTACTGTATGAATAGATTCTTGGGATCTTTCCCAAAGACACTGGGAACGGTGATAAGGGCCATCCTTCATTTTTTGTTAAAGGTCTAAGAGTGAAAACTCGTCAATAATTGTCATAGTTCCGATTTAGGAAAAAATCACAGGGGAAAAATACAAGATATTTGAAACAGTCCAATTCAAAATGAGGTGAGTAACTTAAGAGGCAATATATAATTATGTCTGGCTCTCTATAGTCAATATTTCTCTCAATCAAATTCTACATTTTCAAATACCCAATAATAAGATTTTATTACCAGGCAGACACTTTAAACAAAAGGATAATAGATGAATAAAGAATAAACAGGATTAGGTGTGTCCTACTTTTAAATAAAACAATGTATAAATTCTGATTGTTTAAAATTAGGAAGTAATGATTTATGCTACCAAAGTTTCATCATCCCCAGGGATCTTTAAATGGCAAGCTCGCCTCATATATTTAAAATGTATTTGACTCAGAGAAGTGTGATTAAAGACATGAATATTGTTGAAAATTATGCTTGCCTCCCAGATAACAATATGTGAAATAGATTTGATACTTTGACCTTTCTCTCAGTGTTAGACTCAGCCTTGTAAAGGTTTCTGATATTGACACTGCACTGGAAGAAGGGACATGATAGCGTTACACCGTTACTACCATCAGGCTCTCATTACCTTCACAGTTCTTCCCATCTCGGGTAACGTGAAAGCCCGCATTACACACACAATGGAAACTGCCGTCCGTGTTGATGCAACGGCCATTATTGCAGATCCGGCCATTCTGTAAACATTCGTCAATGTCTGAAATCAAAGTTAAAATAGAAGAAATAGCCTCAGTTAGAGGATTTAAAATTATTTAATTTCTCCCTCCCTCCATCTCCAAATTCATGATCTTAGTCTGGGGTTTTAATTACTAAATAATATTCTTCAAACTTAAAGTTGGTATCAAATAGCATGAGAATTAAGATTACCGATTAGAGTTTGAAAGACATATGACAGAAGAGAAGTGTCAACATAACAGCATTCGATCTAACTCTAATTTCTAATAAGACTCCTTAAACCTAGATTTTGTAAACAAAATAGATTCTTCACCATTCTCCTAGCTGGGTTAATGAGCCAGTATATACCATTCGTCATGTTGAACTTTGGCTGGTGTCATTCAATACAGGGTGGGGCAAAAGTAGATTTACAGTTGTTCGTATGGAAAATAATACAATAATTAATAAATAATAATACCAGAATAAACTCTGTGTTTCAAGTATGAACAACTCTAAAACTACTTTTGCCACACCCTGTACATGATCAAAAAGGCAGATCTTATAGCTATATCAAGGTAATAAAACAGAAATGCTACTTAAAAACATTTAATTCCATCTAAAAACCATCAATAACGTGACTCTGAAATGTCTACCTTCCTGGTGGCAGTTCTGGTCCAAGTACAGTTTTATTGTTTATTTAGTCTTCATCGCTTTTATAACTTTACGAGTATTCTATCTACCAAATAAAATATTGGTACTGTGGGCATTTCCCTTTTTTCCCACTGTATTTAATACTATGCCAAAGTAAACAACAGAGCTTGAAGTGGAAGTGCTAAAAATGACAGTAATTTGAATAAACTTGCATCTGATCTCTATTCAAAGATTGATAATAAACCCAAATTGGACAAGACAATGTCCTGGATTATCTGATCCCCTTAGTTTCTAAGCTAGATAGCTGGATGAACATCAAGGGGATGAACACAAACCGACTTGTCTACATAGCGCACAGTCCTTGCCAGGGCTTACTCCCCAGAAGGCAGAGACCAAGGCACTGTGCAGAATGTTACGGGGACAGACCTACCTATCGGAGCTGAGGCCACATGCGCCTGATTATAAGCGCCCTACGCATCCTCCAGAGGACAAGAATGTGCAGTCATGGCACATCGGTTATTCCGTCTGCCCTGCGTCTGTGTGGTGTCTTGTGGTTGACCCTCAGGCGCACTTTCTTTCTGGGCAGACCCAGCAGTGGTTTCCACACGAGTCATTGGACTAGCAGAGGCAGTCTGGGCTTTTCTTCTGTCTGATCTTTGTGCCAACAACCTACGATCTTTTTCTCTCTCATTTATTTCTTAATCCTTGCTAAAATCTGACTTGCTCCGCACTCCAAAAAAAATAGGAAAACCCACATATTCTTGAGAACAGGATAAAGAGCCCAGCGTTTTCTCTCCTCACTAACTTCAGAATGCCATCAGGCTCCCCACTGCTCTGCAACATGAATGAAAAGCCTGCCATTCAAAGTCCGTCTCTTCCGACCTCCTCTATCTGGCCCATCATGTACTTCTCGGTGAAGTACACAGCCTCTCTGACCATTCAGGGGCAAGCTCCATCTACCCAAAAATGTGAGCATGCTATCATTTTTTTTAATGTTTGCGATAAGCTTAGCACTAGCTCTTAAAAAAGACAGTGCTGGAGGCTTTCAGGTATTCCTCAGTCTCTAACACATTAAGTCTCAGATTAATGACAACATTCATCTCCATGGCTGGCCCGTGCCCTAGCTGAGTGCTCTCAATAATGCCTTCAAATTGCTTATTCAATACTGCAGTCTTCTGACACACTGGCTTCGGTTTATTTTCTACTATTGCAAAAATGCCTAGTACACTTGTTTGTACATGCCAATTATTTTAAACAGTAGTTTTAATATTAAGAAGGTTCTAATATCAGATAAATAATCAAACTATCCACATTTATAATTCAGTAAGTAGGCCATTAATAGAAATATCAGAAGACTGAAATGCTATACACTCCAGGTTTTTCCGCTCAGAACTGCCATTTACAAGTAGTGTACTAAAATACACCAATGGCAAGAAATCTCTAAGTCAGAACCAGATTTAAAGATTTTGAAACCAGACACTGAAAAAAAAAAACACAACAAACTTCTAACTTCTGTATGTCTTCAACTCATAAGAGCTTTTGCTAAAACAGGCAATAAAGTTAAATTAATTCTTACTAATGGCTTACAAAATTTTAAGTCATACAAACCTCTCATATTTCCTTGTATGTATTTTTCTTTAAAATATATCTTATTGATTTCAGGGAGAGGGAAGGAGAGGGACAGGGAGAGACAGAAACATCAATGAAGAGAAAGTCATCATCGATCGCTGCCTCCTGCACACCCTGACTGGGGACCAAGCCCACAACCAGGGCATGTGCCCTGACCAGGAATCAAACTTCAATCTCCTGGATCATAGGTCAATACTCAACCGCTGAGCCATGTCCAGCCGGGCCCTTGTATTTCATTTTAACAGGGATTTTTCTTGCTTTTAGCTGGTTTTACAGAATCAGTATTACAGTTCATTCTGTGCTAAATTTATAAAGGTATAGATATTTGAGCTCCCCAAGAGTGGGAAGTACACCTTACTTATTTCTGTTCCAGGAACTAGGTACATTGCAGTCATCCAATAAAAGGCATATTGGGTGACTTAATAGATTAATTAATAGCCCTAGCCAGTTTGGCTCAGTGGTGAGAGCATCAGCCTATGGACTGAAGGGGACCGGGTTCGATTCCGGTTGCAGGCTCGATCCCCGGCCCCAGTCAGGACACGGGCAGGAGGCAACCAATCAATGTTTCTCTCTCACAATGATGTTCCTCAGTCTCTCTCTCTCCCCTTTTCCACTCTCTCTGAAAAGCAATGGAAAAACTAGCCTCAAATGAAGATTAAAATAAATAAATAATTTAAGAAATTAATTGCATCCAATTTCACTTGAAACTTTCCTCAGTTTCTGTCCTGAGGAAACACAGCCCCATCCCCTAACTCTCAGATTAAAAATTAACAGGCCACAGTGATGAGGCAAAAAAAAAAAAAAAGTAGTGAAAATAGGACATCCCTGCAGGCACAGAAGCATCTTTTAAAATAGTTTGAATGTTTGCCAGATTTAATGACACTATCTTTTAAAATAACAATATCTGGAATTAAGTGCAAAAATCAGTGTGCCCACGCTAGTCTCTCCAGGTAATGGTTTTTAAAACTCCATTGCACTCCTTCAAGGCACATCCCTTACGGGCACGCATGCCCCACGTTCCAGGCCAGGGCCATACCTCGGCACTCGGTCCGGGTGAGCGTGCTCTGGTAGCCGGGTCGGCACTGGCAGGTGTACGAGCCCTGGTTATTAACACACTCTCCACCAACACAAGGGTTTTTCTCACATTCATCAACATCTGAAAAACACAGTATATTTTGGTAAGAAATCTGAGAGCAGTAACTCATGACTCTAAGACCATTTTATTGGTTTCCTTTACATGTTAGAACACTTTCCTTTGAAGAAATAAATGGCATAATGGAAGGATCTCTTTTCTTTCCACTACAGCATGCCATGTCACCAGCCACTTGAAGACCAGTCGAGCAGTTCAAGTGTATTCTCTCCTTGGGTCATTTTTTTCAGAGAAAAATGCCGAACCTGTAGCAACTCAACACTCCAAGCTAATAAACATTTTATCTTCCCTGAGTCTGGCCCAAAGGAATCAAACAGACTAACACTTCAGAAGCAGCTTCTGGAAGCTTGGTTTTTCAATAACAAGAAGGTGTAACCACATCTAAGCATCTTCTGCTGAATTCCACGGAGAACATTAGAACCAAACATGAAGCTGATGTCCTTTAAAGGGCAACTCACCCACCACAGTCCTCCACCACCCCCACTGTGCCCCCAGATAGGCTCCCACCAGTTTTACAGCCACACAGAACTATCAGTATACTATAAGGTGAACTGGTTTATATCCCTCTGTTTGTGAAGATGAGGAAGTGAAGGCTCATGGACGGTAACCTACTTGGCCAAGGTCACATGCTTCTTGTGGCAGGTGCAGGTCTGACCTCCCATGCCCCAGCCCTAAGCTAGGTGTTCCCTCTTCTACCCAGCTCTGGATGGCCTCTAAGGATTGAATGACTCTCCAACGTACTGCTAGAAAGGGCTTTCATATCACCGGGAAACTACATAACACGAGAAACCAAGAACTACTTGTTTCTTCCTAATTCATAATTACAGAATTATAATTTGAAACAGAGCTAAGAAAGGAATTTATTTTTTTTTTAAATAGATAGATGGCAACTGAGTGTTCTTATCCAATAAAAGGTCCTCATGGGACATCTCCCTCCACTGGCTTAAATGCCTCGCCAACCACTTAAAGTTTCTCTCTTGGGTTTTTAATGACTAACTAGAGAGAGCTGATAAGTTATCCATTTAAATTAGTAAAATGTGCAAAAATTTCATAATTTTGAGAAACTTTTAATGCTTTGTCTTAATGGTCAAGCATCTGGTAAAATGACTTAAGCTGGAGTTACCAGCAGAGATGTGAACGTATTTTACAATAAAAGTTCAAAGTCACTGTGTTAGACAGAATAAAGACCCCCCACCACCACCACATACACACACAATATGTTCATGTCTTAATCCCTAGAACCTGTAAATATGTTACAGGCAAAGGGGAATGAAGGTGGCAGATAAAATCAATGCTCATAATCAGCAGATCTGAGCTGGGGAGGGTCTCCTGGGTTACACAGATCCACACATGGTAATCACGAAGGTCCTTGAGTGGAAGGGGGCTTGGCAGAGGGAGCCAGAGAGTTAGAGAGGGATCTGAAGATGCCACACTGCTAGCTTTGAGGATGGAGGGAGGAGCCCTCAGACAAGGAGTACAGACAGACTCTAGAAAATGGAAACGGCAAAGAAATGGATTTTCCCCAGAGCCCCCAAAAGGGGCACAGCCCTGTAACACTTTGATTTTAGCCCAGTGAAATCTGTGTTGAACTTCTAACCTACAGAACCATAAGAAAATAAATTTGGGTTGCTACTTGTGATGCCACTAAGTTTGAAGTGATTTGTTACAGCAGAATAGAAAACCTGTATCATCAAGGGACAGAAGTGCAATAACCTCTTGGTACCAACCTAGCGATCGATTACATACCAATGCACTCCCCACGGAGGTCCAGCTGGAACCCTTTGTTGCACTCACACCGGTAGCTCCCAGGAGTTGGAATGCAGTGTCCATTTTGACAGAGGTAACGAAACAACTGGCAGTAATCAGTGACGTTGACTGACACCACCCCTAAGGGAATAACATTAAACAGCATTAAAATGATTTCTAACTAGGGTGTCTTTCACCAGCACTCAATCTGGTAATACTGGGCAAAATGCTGGATCATGAAAGAAGGAGGACACTCTTTGGGCAAAGGTCATCTGGCTCCAATAAAGCATACTTCCACTTCTACAGAAATCCCATGTGCACTGTGGCGTGTGTGACCAGGTACTGGGCCCGGCTGTCACCTGCTCCTCTGCCTGCTCCTCCCTACCCCTCGCTCTCAAGATTCCAGGTGGGAGAAATAACAAAAGCAGTAAGTTATTGGCATTTACTTGCAAAACTGCTTTGTACGATATATAACCCAAAGAATAATTTTACACTTCCTCTATTAATTCATCTTGTAAATCAGATTTCAATCTCTCCCAAAACTTTCCCACAGTTGACTGAAAACATCAAGAACAAAAGGACATTAATCTCTAGAGAATATGAAAGTTCCCATTTTTCTCTAGGCAGCACGGAAATTGAGAAAGTTTTATACAACACTATATAAACTAAAATGTAACCTAAGATTTGGTAAACTTAGCCAATGACTAAAGTAGCATAAACAACAACAAAAACTTTGACCTGACGAAGGCAAGAAAAATTGCCAAATGACTCTTGAATTCTTACTTGGTTCCTGAGATGGATACGGATAATCCACTGGTGGCCGAGGGACCGGAACTGGAGGCCCAGGAAGAAAGCCAGGAGGAACAGGGTGAACTGGAGGAATGGGGCCAATGGGCGGGGGAGGGTATCCTGGTCTCTCAGGAATGACCATGGGGACAGAGCACAGCTTGTTGAAATCCTCTGGAAAAACACAACACAACAGAACACAGCAGCTGAGCTGTAGCATATGCCGTAGGTCCATGGAAGTCATCCTTACTTTTCAAAGAAATCTTTGAATAACACTGATCTTCAAACCATGTAGGTCAATTGGAAAGAAGGAAAAAAGCCAACTAACTTCATTCCCATTCCTAATTCCGACGGCAGCAGCCATACTGGAACAGTAATTCAAAAACCCAAAACAAACTCCCCAGGGTGTGTACCAACGCCCCTCCCAAACCTGGGAAGTCTTTACTTATATCACAACTCACCTCAAGGAGGAATAAATGCCACTTTCTCCATCTAGTCCCACCAGTGGATCCCACAGGACCCTAGAGTACCCTAAAAAGCCTGGACTTTATTTTATGTGCAATGGAAAGCCACTGGAGGTCTTCGGCAGGGTTGGGACATGATCAAATGAGCATTTTCAGATCATTCTTGCTAACATGGAAGGTTACTGGAGGGAGCCAAGGCTGCTGCAGAACCAAGGGCAAGAAAACAATGGCTGAACAAGGGAGGTAGTGATGGAACTAGACAGAAGTCGACAAATTTGAAGCATATTTTAGAGATAAACAGATAGTGCTTGGTGCAGGAGTAAGTGTCACAGTGGAGAGATCAGGAAATTAAGGAAGACTTCCAATTTTCTAGTTGAGCAATTGGATAGACGCCGGCTCCAATTACTGAGATGGGGAAAAGTGCGGTGGGGTGGGTTTGGTGGGTGGAAGCTAGGTTCCCTTTGAACAGATGAGTTTTGAGATATCAGACATCCAAGTGGAGATGTCACATAGCATTCGTCTAAGAGAGTTTGAAGCCTAGAGAATAAGGCAGGCTGGATATAAGTTTTGGGGTTATCAGTAGATAGGTGGGATTTAAAGCCATGGGGACGGATGAAGTCATCCAAGAGAGATGTGGAAATGAAGAGAAGGGAGTGTGGAGATGGAGGCCTGAGGAACACCTCTCCGTAAAAGGCAAGAAAGTGATGGTGAAGAAGCGGCCCGGGGGAAGGGGGCGGCAGGTCTGCTGCTAATGCTGCATAATGATGCTCGGAACTTGGACACCCTGACTTAGGCAGATCCTTATTTCTCACAGTGCCAGGTCTTTATTAAAAGAGATCATCTTTAGATTTGTGACACCTTTTTTTTCCTGGGCTTTCAAACAGGTGTTTATAAACAGTACCCAGGTTTCCACAGATGTATTCGCTTAACCAATCGCTTTCATGTTTTCCACAAATAGCCATATTTTGTCACAGTGAACTTCCATGAGTAAACTAACCATGTGATTTTTAATGTATTTTTACTCTCTTGGCAGAATGTTGATAATTGTATTGTCCCTGTCACACAGAGATTCTCCCATAGATACTTTCTATATTAGTTTAATCCATTAATATCAATTTGGCCAGTATTTTTCATTTCCTTGTGGACTGAAATCTGACTTCTTCTGAGACACAGTAAAATGTCTTCCTGAGATGCATTCATAGTTCAACCTCCCACTCTTAGCCTAGCCCCTAAATTGTGTCTTAAACCATACATCAGAGGAATTGGTTAACTATGTTGGATTTAATTGAATGCCAATTATATTAAGGGACTCACTTTGCTTCCAAGTACCAATCAGCCTTTCTTTCTTTCTTCTTTCTTTCTTTCTTTCTTTCTTTCTTTCTTTCTTTCTTTCTTTCTTTCTTTCTTTCTTTCTTTCTTTCTTTCTTTCTTTCCCTCCCTCCCTCCCTTCCTTCCTTCCTTCCTTTCCTTCCTTTTGTCTTTTAGCATTTGTATAAAAGAAGTTGGGTAGCTCATCATAATTTCTGCTAATTAGGTGCGTGTATTACTTTAAGCATGCCATTAAATTCACCTTACCCTCTCCAGGACAGTGTATCAGACCAGGTCCTGTACTCTTTTCTACTTTCTCCAGCTTAATAACTGTCCATTGAGTCCCTTTACATTCAGGATCATCAATCTGGGGCGAATTTTGTTCAGCTGATGTCCACCTTTCCTATTTCCATTTAACCCATGATACAGATTTTATTTTTTGAAGAGGAAAAAGCTGACCCATCTAAAATAGTCCTTCCTATATCATCAGTCTACATAAGAGGCCCGAGCTCTGTAGCACTGGTGCTGGAACATTTGAGCAAACAAACTACCTGCAAATTAATTTTCTCTATCATCTGCTTTGCCCTGGGCCTATGTCAAGTTGTGCATCTTTCCACGGTACACCTGGGACCTGAGGGCAGGGTCTGCACTGTGCGTCCCAAAGTCGGTCTTCAGACACCTAAACCTGCTCTAGTTTTCTCTCTCCTCTATTCAAGGCCTGAACATAGGAAGCAATTCACATCAATGCTGCTGATTCTTAAGTTAACATATGTATTTAAAAAGTGACTTGCCTGGTAGCCAAGCCATATGTCCTAGTAGGAAGTCATGTGTGTCCAAACAGTGACCTACTAAATGGTCCCCCTCGTGAATGATGGAGGGTGGATTATATTTTTAGGCAGATACAGTAAGCAAATCAAACAAAATCTATGACTTGGTATATGTTAAAATATATTGAAAGATTTTATTGCTTCTTTAACCCACACATATAATTCTCAGCAATAAACAGAAATTTTATAGTAACATCTGTGAGCAATTCTATAACCCTTGATAATGGGCAATTTACATTCTGTGAATAGCATACCCTGAAGTATTTCATTAACTCTGCATTATCCGCCCTCACCTTCATTTTCTCTCCTAAATTTCCCTGATTTAAATATACTTTTCAGGACTCAGGTTGAGAAGGATATATAACCCCAGTTTTTACTTAGAACAGGTAGGAAAGATGTCACTTAACAAGTTGTTCACTCGACATGAATGCCTCCTATAAGCAAGATTTTGCTAAGTACTGTGGACATGGTTTTTTTGGTTTTTTTAAAGCATAAGGAATAGGGGACTAAAATAACAAATGAGACCTCCTAATAAGATTTATCAACTAATGAAAAAACAGTGCATGGACACACACAGGCACAAAGTGGGGCTGGTGGGATTGGTGGCCAGTAACAGTACAACCTGGGGCACTGAGAACAAAGGCAGCATTTCTAGCTCATTTTCTAGGGAGAGTCATGGACTGGGTCATATTTGAGCCAACCCTTAACAGACAAGAAGGTATATAACAGGCAAGGGTGGCAGGGGTGGGCAGAGGGAGTAAGGGCCTGAACTGGGGAGAATATTTAGAAAAAAGAACATTTGGGTTTAGAAATGCTGTGACCGGGTTCAAGGAAAGCTGGATCATATAATTTAACTAGAAAATAAAGCTATTTTAAAGAACGAGAGTTAAAAGATGAACTGGGAGCACATTTTGGGACTCTATATATATGAGATTAAGTAGTAAAATTTTATTTTCAAGAAATAAAGTGACTTAGCCCAGTGTATATGGCCTGAGTTCATCTTGGGAAAAATTTTCTGGACATCTTTCTCTACATTTTCCCCAGACATAATTTTTTCTAACTGAACTTCAGATGAGTTATGCTTTGGGAAATGTACGTGGCAGCTGTGGAGTTCATGGAGACCAGTTAGGAGGCTACCGCAAGGGTCCCAGCGAGAGAAAATGAACATTAAGTGGAAATAAATATGACAGATAAAAGAGATACTGTAAAAAAAAGTCAACAGAACTTGGCAGCTAGGAAAAGGAAAGTGTCAGATGTTAGGGAAGGAGGAAACGTGTACCCAGAATAACTCACCCGAAAGGCTCTTGAGAAAGTTGTGTTTTATCCTGAGCTTTGGAGGACAGCATGAGGCCAAGAGACTTAGACGAGAATGAGAGAGAGCAAGTGCTTGCTGAAAAGGGTGCTATCCCGCCATCGTAAGCAAGCTGAGCAAGCGCCTGAAAACCGTGTATTCATACAGACCTCTCTATTTTCCCGATCCATTTATCTGGGGAAATTTTCCTGAAGGTCTCTCTCCTTTTGGGGAATCTTTCTTACTTGGGTTTCCGTCAGATCTGCGTCATGCACACTGCCTGCCACCAGGCACGTGAGGGCTGAGCTGGGAGATCTGCAGTAAACTGAAGGGCTCTTACCAGTTGCTCTGATGGGACACATCTCAGGGGCGATGGTGACCCCCGGAGACCAGCACCGGCCGACGTCGCAGCAGCATTGCATTTTGGTTATGGACTGTGGCAGCTGGTTAGAACAGCGCCCGTTTGCCAGAGCCGTGTAACAATATCCTGGGCGAACGTCTGAGAGAACAGAAAACACACACACATCATTGAGATCCGACTCGTTAGGACGCTCCGCCGCCCATCACCTCCAGGCTTCGGCTCGGGCTCGGCGAGGATCGGCGCTCCTGGCCCTGGAAGGGAGGCTGCGGGCCTCTCGGGAACAATGCTCCATTGGAAATCCCTTCTCCCGCTCACACCTTGTGCCCCTGCGAGCTGGTGCAGTTGGCCGGGGTCCCACATTCCAATCCCAAGGTGGGAACGAATGATTACAACCATATGTGCCATAGGAAAGGAGCGACTAAGAAAATCACGGCGGTGACAGTTAATTAGTTATAAAGACAGGTCTCTGTACTGAAGGGAGACTGTGTTGTCCTTGGTTTCAAGCGACTTAATTCGAGCCACTTTAGGCAAATATTGATATAAATCTATTTTAAAACAACATTAGGTCTGTGCTATAGTCTAAGTTTCTAAAAGATCTTTCTTATTTTCAGTCTGAAACTGTGAGTCAGACTTGTGAGATTTTTTTTTAAAGGAATGAGCCACTTTGCAGTCAGATCCAATGCCTGGTGATCAAGACTTCCTTTTGTTCTGGGGCCCTAACACATTTTATAAGGCACTAATTATCCACAAGTTCAAAATGCAGGTGAGTCCAAGTTCTTAGTTCTAAAGGAGACAATATTTCTGGGAGATTTTTTTTTTTTTTTTTTTTTGGCAGAAGGTATCATCTCAAAGCAACATGGGAAGACATATTTCTTTCTATATATTACTTTTATTGGGTTACATCATGTCTGACTGTCATGACAACATTGACACACTGAAGTAAAACTCCGGGCTACCAAAAAAGAGCCTGTGACATAAGAGAAAGCTACCTGCTTTATGGGCCTCTGAGGTAGTTCCGTGAAATAAAGGAGGCAAGTAGCCAACTGAACACCTTGGTCCACCTGACATGCATTAAGGGTATACGTCCCTTCAAGTAAAGTACATCTCTGTATAGATAATACAAAATAATGTTTTGAGATGTACATAATATTTTAGATATGTTTGTCATTTAAAATAATATAAGTGGTAAAATCTTTTCTAAAGTGCAGACATTTTAATAGTAAAAAAATCTATCCCTATGCTTCCTATAAGTCTAAATATTAAACATTAAGTTTGCCCAAAGAGGGTTATACTTATAATTGTTTTCATCTACACCATTCCTAAAAACCCAAAGCCTTCAAATCTTGATGACTACAATAAATGAATAAAGTGAAGTAAAATAAAACCCAAGGCTCACTTAGAAATTGTGAAATTGTTAGCATCAAGGGGAGAAGGCTCCAACAACCCTAGCTAAACCAGAAAACTGCAGGGCAGCTTTAAAGACTGCAAGACTATTTCTGAAAAGTACTTAAAACCACCAGCAAGGATGAATGTGCTTTCCAGAAATGTTTTGTGGTCCCAGTTCTTGCACCTCTGGTCAGACGAATATTCTCAGCAAAGAGGCAGAACAGGTTTTATTCCAGCCTGGTCCAGGGTGAACGGCTGGAGAGGGGGAGCAGACAAGGTGTGCTCCGGGAGGCCAAGGGCGGCCCGCCCCTCTAATGGAGAGAGACAGGACTGTCTACATTCTAATTAGCATTGCCTTAGAGCCACCAACACCTTGTCTAGCCAGGGATTAGGAAACATCTCAGGGACAGAAACCAAAGGCTATTAAGAACAGGAAAGGATGTTCAAAAGTGGCTTATATCCCAGTTTCCAATGAATCTGGTATCCAAACCCAGTATAAACACTTGACCAAAAATTGTGTACATAATTTTCAGCATGGGCTACCGTTCAGAGCAAAGCTGGGACCCACAACTGCCCATAGCAAACTCTCCGTGGGCTAATGTCTATTTGCAAGTTAACTAGGACACTATTTTACTGCCCAGCTGGCTGACTTATATGTTAAATCAATGGGTTTGAGACTCTTGATCAAAATGGTGAGTGTTGAAAAAATTATCAGCCATGTGTGGGTTGCCACAATCCTTGATTTACAAATAGCACCTGCATACACAATAATCATTTTTGCGCCCCTCCTTTTTTTTTTTTTTTTTTTGGCAGAAGGAGAGCCTTTGATTAAAATGCACACATTTACATAACTTAACATTTTAAAGAAAACCTATGGGCTAATAGGTAAAGGAAGAGAAAATCTGTGAAAACCAGGCACTATTTGGAGGAGTGAGCCCTGGGAACCCCAGCCTGAGGTTTTCGAAGTCATCAAGTAGCAGTGCCATAGTAAGTGGGAAGAAAATAATTCTGGTGCAGGATCACTTTGCAGAGAGGGTAAGGGGTGGCTTTAGGATGATATGAAGACCTATGGGAGCCCAGGGAAAAGAATGTCAGGATTTGGAGGAGATAAAGGGAGGTAGGGGGGACCACAGACACCATCATCTATTTTAAACCTGCCCTGGCCAAGACATCTGGCAGAAAAGAAATAGAAATTTCCTCCTTTCTCCCCATCTGAAAAACATGGCCCTTCCTCTCGGGACCCAGAAGTCACATTAAATCGGAACAAATATATTATAAATAGGTGTTTGCAAGTCCTCTTAGCCTATCAACAGGCCTCTCCTATCCACTGTTGTGTCCAGCCCCGTGTTAAGGGCAGTGAGGCCTAAACTAACTTAGCTACAGGACATCTTTAGGCCTCCTAGGAATTGATGTGACAGACACACTAATATGAAAAGACAGCCCTACACAAAATATTATAAAGTGCCAAAGAATGATCACAGAACAAAAAGTAAATAAAATGAAAGGCTACTGCCAGAGCTTATAGGGTAAAGTGGGACACTGGGGCCAAGGAGGTCTGAGAGTCTCAGAATGTGCTGACAGAAGATAACAGAATTTCATGCTTAGAAGAGATATATAAGGAAGCACTACATACTACTATCTACATATGGGATTTTCTATTGGTTAGGTTTACTAATTCCAAACCAATTTACCAACAAACCTTGGATTTGTATATAAGTTGGATATGTATTTTCCTGCCAATAGGAATAAAATTTTTTTTGGGGGGGGCGGGTTCTGTGGTTTACCATGGCAGGAAATATTAGCATTAGCTAAAGCAGAAATGTCATCTGGATAATTTTATACAGTAAGTTGCTAATTATGGGTACCATAAAGTTCCATAGAAGGAGAAACAGGGCTTGCCCAGGGGCATGGCAAGAAAGAGTTACTGTATTGGCTTCATGTGGGAGGAAGCAGTGGGAGGAGTCCAGACTGTGGACTGAGGCCCAGGCTGGAAACCCAGCTCCCTCACTTATTAGTCACTTAAACAACTGGACCAAATTATTTACTGGGCTCTCTAAACCCCAGCCTCTTCCCAGCCACGGCACTGTTGTGAACATCAAGTCAGGTAACTTCCATAAAATACTACCTGTACCAAGGAGGCGAACTATAAATCTTAGTTCCCTCCCCACCCCCCTCCTTTGTAAAAAATTAGCATGGATATATGTAGTAAAAAGAAAAACATTTTCAAAATGTAAACAACCTGATATGTAAATGTGTTTTAATCGTTTTAATATAGTTTGAGGCTTTTTTGAAGGTTAAAAAAAAAAAAATCTACCTATTATCTGGCCAGGAAGGAACCTCTGATCTACCTCTCTGCTAAGCATCACCACTGGCGGTCCTGTGCTAATAGGGACATGTTGGGGGCAAAGGAGCTCTATGTTGCACTTGCCAACCTTTCACTGCAGTTCCTGTATCTACGGCTAGATCATGGAAAATCAAGCAACCTGGGCATCCCCGTTGCTTCAAACGAAAAGTCAGATATCCTTCCCTCACTAGTTGTACTTATCTAAATGTCAACTGCAAGGGTCTGCCCTCAGCTTCTAGTATATGTGACTAAGAAAAAAGGAATTCAGAATTTCAAGTGCAATTTAGTTTTGGTCTGAAATCCATGGCCTGCGGTGAGGATGTGAAGCCGAATGTCTTCAGAAATGTGGGCCAGAAACAAACATCAAAAGATAGCATTCGCTCTCCTCCAAGGCCATGTGCCATGGGCTTCCCAGCTTTGTCCCAATAATAAAGAATTACTCATCCTGATTTTCAACAAATACTAAGTGTCTACGGCAAGGAACTGTGCTGAGAACCACCAGAGATAGAAGGACAGCAGTTGCTAGTCATTAAGGAGAACCTGCAGCTTAACTAGGAAATAAAAGCATGTAGACATAGAATTTCCTGATGAGGCCATTTAAGAGAAGCATGTCCTCAGGTAAGGGAGGAATTGCTTGAGTTAAGAAGACGGGTATTGGGAGTGGTGGGGGCAGCAAGTATGATTACAGGCACGAAGAAGTGAGTTGTAGGCTTGAAGCCTGTATGAATTTGAGGACCTATGTCACCTCGATAAATTCAATAATTTAAAATACAGAAAGCCAATGGCCTGTTTGAGGGTGAGAAGCAGGGGCTGTGTTGACAACTTAGCGAGGTCGGGAGGAGTCAGAGAGTGAAGCTTCTTAGCTGTTAGGCTGCACACTCTGGAACTTGATTCTAGAATAATGGACTTTGAAGGGAGTCTCAGCAATTGTTAAATTCAGCAGTTGTCAAATGTATTTTTTTAAACAACAGAACCTCTTATTTAATTGGTATTTTTCATGGAAGCTTAACATCTAACCAGACAAAAGCAGAGTTGCCTGGAGGGTGTGGACATGGGGGCTGGGAGTGGGAGCAGGAGCCCTCTCCATGCAGCCCCCCACTCTCACAGCCCCCCTCTCCAACCCCAGCAGCCCTGGAGGGTTTTGCAGCACCTGAAGGATCCATGGGACTGAAAACCACTAATTTCCAAGTCCTAATGGAAAATTACCAGAGCAAGAGAATTATTTAACCAAAGCACTATTTTAGGAAGATAAATCTGACAAGATAAATTGTAGAGAAGCCACAAAGCAGGGAGACCAATTAAAAGATTATGGCAAAACTTCAGACCTTAAGTAACATAGGTCCCAGGAAATGATTGAAGATCGGGGATCAAAAGAGAGAGGGGTCAAGGATGGCTTCGAGGTTTGACACTTGCATAACTGTAAGGTTAATTCATAGCCTGAGGATACCCGTAGGGTTTCCTGGGTCATCCCTCTTTGTAGGAGGCAAAAATCCCAAAACAGAAACACAGGGTGCCTCTGCTCTTTCAGAGGGTACTTGACTGCTTAATAGGTTTCCATAAAGGTACATTTTACACTAGGTGAGAAATTGTATGTCCCCCTTAAAAGACTTGTTTAGAAAGATGTTCATGATGAAACTGATTTAGAGAAACCATGCACACGGTTTACAGTTAAACCCACCTATGCATCTCGTGCCATCGGGAGAGGTGTAGAATCCAGGGGGACATTTGCAAAAGTAGCTGCTGACTGTGTTTGTACATTCGCCTCCATCACAGACTCCAGGAATTGTGCTGCACTCATCAATATCTGGAACATAAAGAAGAGTTGCAGTACTGGTAAAAAAACAATATAAAATTGTCATTCCAAGGACTCAGATGTAACATTAGTCAAATCGTGTCACCAGAAACAGCAACCTTTATAGAACAAAAGCTGCACATAATATACTCAACTCAAAGAGTGGGTACTTCTCCTCTCAACACAGGTTCACACAAGTAATTCATCAAGTTCAAGTTATTAGAGCAAAATAAAAGAAACGTCCCCTTCAAAATCTAAAACTGTGCACTGCTGTTTCACCAAGTAACTACAGCAGGCTAACATTCCAAATGTTATTTATTTTAAATTCTGTTTTCCTTCTCGCTCCATGGTTTGCACTCAGTTAAGCTTTCTTTCTATTTACCCTACATTCTGCATCAGTTCCTGTGTTTCACTTCAATATGATTTTCTACAAAGCAGATACTAAAACCCTACAGAGAAGACCACGTGGTCTGAGTGACAACCAAGACTTGGCCATGCCGGTGTTCTCAGGGGCACTCAGATGGCTATCACGATGCTCTTCTGTGCATTCGGGGGAGAATTGTGGGGAGCACTGGGATGTTCCCCCAGAACCCTCGATGGGGGACATGACCCAGCACTCGGGGTGCCGTCAGCAGATGGCCTCCAGCTCTCAGCTTCCCCCTGGACTGCCTTAGCTGCCTGTGACATCTCACCTGAGCCTAAACCTTTCCTAGGAGCCCACACCCAATGACCGCTTGTGGAGAAGAGATAATCTGCTCATCTGGCCCCATAGGGACAACTCTGGAAACAACTCCAATTCCCAGATTGTCTGTGGGGTCAGTTGAGGCCAAAGTTGAGGTCAGCCTCCAAGGTCTGAGGCCACTTAGGACAAATCTGACCATTTTGTCTTCAGGGGGAGCTTTTCAAGAGCCAGAATCAGACACTGACAGTTGTCAGTAGATGTGGCACCGAGAGGGACAAGAAGAAATCGAGCACAACCTGCTTAGGCTACACATGGACTCGGCACAGAGGCCTGCACGGCTCATCGCTAAGATGAGCATGGCTTCTGCACTGACCTAGGGAAGGGTGCGGCTTCACCCAAGTCTCCTGGCTGGACTAACACTGCTGGCATTCAGAAAGCCGTCCAGTTTAGAAATAAGAACATCTATTCTCCAGCTGAAGTACTGCTCTTCACCTATAAAACTAAATAAGAGTTCTAAGTGGACCAGATTCAAGTTTCTTCTGACTCAAGTTAGAAAGGCAGCAGGGATACTGTTTACATGCAGTTCAACCTTTTTAAAAGCAAAATCTCCATCCTTCTATGCTGGGTTATCGTCTAAACCAAATAACATTTCAGTGCTTATATTAGAGCCAATGAGAACATAAACAGCATTGTCGCTGGAACGTTGTGTAATGGTAAAGGTGCACATTCTCTCCCACAGACATGTACTTCACTGGAGCCAGTGAAAGTCAGGCAGAGAAACAGCCGAGGACAGAGCCGAAGGTCCCAGCACTGGCATAACATCTCAGGGCACATTCTAAGACAGTTCTTTGACTTTGATCCTTCTGTATTTACCAGCCATGCTCCTACCTATCACCAACAAATAGCCAAACAAGTGTGTCAAATGGCCTAGAGGATTCAGGAATTCATTTATGGACAGAGGAGAATGCAACTTACCACAAATGTATTAAGAAGAATGTACCTTTCTCAAAGTGTCCCTAAAAGGTAGTGTCTGAGTAATATACTATCTCTCAAAGATCCTGAGGGGAGAGAGTGTCTATTGAAAGAAATATTTTTCTACCTGTTAGTATAAATGATTGCTATCCTTCCTATTAAAAACACAGCATATATCAATATCCAAAGAGGTTATTCAATTGATAGCATATGTAAAAAAAAAAAAAAGTTATTTAAAAACCAGAATTAATTGGCAGGATGGAGGAAATATCTTGACAGGCTGGCTAGGTCAGATCTGGACCCTTTACTGAAGATTATCACAACAATAATGAGTTGACATGCACTGGGTGCCAGGCACTGTCTAAATGCTTTGTGTGTCAACTTGTCCAATTCTCACTGTAATTCTGGTGCCCAGGAAGACTTCAGAAAACTGGCATGAGCAACACCCGAAATAAGAGCAAAGAGGCTCATTTGTAAAGAGATGTTAAACCCAAGACTCCACTGCAGGGGCTGGGGGGGCAGGTTTCGACTTGGGTGCTTGCCCTCAAAGGTCAACAGGTGAGAAAACACCCTATAGTGTGAACCTCCCCAATTTTCACACAGATCAAGATAAAACTCCCAGACCATACTGTTCAATATGAAAAATCTCCAATGGCTCTGAATTCCCTTCAATGTCCTCTCCTCAGTGACACAGCTGTTATCCTTCATGGGTCTAAGGCCTCTCTACTTCCCTGCACCACCGGCTTCCTCAGCCCCATCACTTCCCAGTGATGGAAGCAAGAGTTCTGACCATGGCTGTGTGGAAGCCTCTGAGAGTAAACAGCTAAATAAAGAAAGCATTTGAATTGGAGTCACTTATACTCCAAAACTCATTCATACTAATTTATTATTTCTCCAGGCTCTCATCACTCTGTGTTTATCTCCTTTCATTTCAGGGATCCCGTGTAGGAGAGAGTCTGAGAACAGTGGCTTTCTACTTTCTGTAAGTCAAGTCTGTCTCAAATGTGAGCCATAAAAGTAAATCTGTTTCAGGGACCTGGTGAGCAGTGTGGCTTGGCTGAGAAGAGCTACTTCTATGCTCTGGACACTTCCCGTTTCCTTAGGGCAGAGGGAAGGCAGAGCTGCTGGGAAGTAGCTATCCCTGGGAGCTGCCTGGGCCACTCTTGGCTTCTTGCTGTTAACCTGAGAAGGGACAAAAATGGTAGGTCCTTCTCCACCCTATTTGCTGCCCCATCTTCTGTTCCTGATCTTCTTTGTCCTCCCCACCCCACCCCACCCCCTGTCTCATCTGCTCTCCCTGGGTGTTCTTCCTGCCCCTCAGCCATTTCTCTATCCTGGGGATCTTCTTGCAGGAGGGGAGGGAATGGGGGCAGATGGGAGAAAGGTCAGTCCAGGTTCTGGGGCAGGTATCATTGGGACACTCAGGAGCTCCATCCAAGATCATGGCCATCTACCATGAGAGAAACAGGGCAAACCAGTTAGCCTGATCGGGACTGTCTAGATTACTCACTGAGTGAGAGAGAAAAAACACACAACTAAAAATCCTGGCAGCTGTTTAAAACCAACATATGACACTAATAATCATGAATGTCACCAAGCCTGTGAGACGAGCTTTGCTTTATTAGACACACCAACCCCGGTGAAAAATGTGTGACTAAAAAGTAAACAAGCTGATTCTTCAAGTCCTGTGGGAAACCCCCTCCGCCACGCTATTTTACAGTCACCCCAGGTATGCCAGTTTGCGTGGTCTCTTCTTCACGCAGCACCAGCAGTCTGATCACAACTGGAAAATAACGGGGCATGTGAAGATGGAGTCTGGATGGCAGAACTGGAGAGAACCCCAGGCACCATCCTGTTCAACCTCCTCATTTGAAAGCCGAGGTAACAGAGCTGGTAACCGACTTGTCCAAGATCACACAGAGGATGGGGGACATCATCAGGACTAGGACCAGGTCTGCCTTATTCCCAGGGCTCTTATGTCTCTACCAGAGATTTTGTTCAGCAACTGTATGGGGAACCGGCTGGTGACCCTGATCGGTGAGAGTCATGGGCCTGCAACCAGCTGCAGGGGATGGAGCCCCATCTATGGCAAAGGGGCGAGTAGCCCAGGAATTCTCCTTGATGCCTGAGAGATAAGAATCTCTAAGAGCAATTAAATAAATATGCCATTATTTCAGAAAGGGAAGTCTTAGGTTTTTGGCTCACATTTTAGGAAGTACACAGACTTAAGAGCTACCCTTTTTAGAAGTCCTTTGCACCATGCCGCGCTATTATAATTGCTGAAGGCTGGGCTGGTGATAATCTAAATCCTAAAATATTAGTGGTTCATGAGGAATCCAAGGGACTTCTTCCAGAAATAAAACTTAATCCTTTAATTACACTTTTTATTTCTTAATTTCCTCCCACAGTAACCTACACAAATACGGACTTGGTTTCCGAAAAGGAAACACTCCTATTCTTTCCGTGTGCACACGCTAGAGTCATCAAAAAAACCACAGCGAAGGTCGGCATGAACTGTTTCCCTCTTTCTCATATCACAGCCATGACTCTCAATCTCCTTCTTCTTAAATTTATGAAAATTCAATAATTATTATTTAATCACGTCAGCTTGTTAATTTACATTTCAAATGTACCTAAAATGTGTGTGTTGATATAAAACTTGGTACATGACTTTTTTAAAAAGTTTTGTGAAAAGGAGACTATTTTAAGAAAGGAGAATTCTCCCAAAGGGACGTCTCATGAAAAGCTGTTTTCACCATCACAAAGGGAGTGAAGGTTAGCATATTGTAAATTTGCTAAAGCCAATTTTTGATTGAATTGGTGTGTGTTTCTCATGACTGTGGGCTTCCAGATACCCAGTTCCTTCCTCTCCAAGTCAGGAGGAAGATATATTTTAAAAGCCACCCAAAATAATGACAAAGGTGCCAAGACAGTTTTTCACAAGGGCACAGAATCCCACTGCGGCCTGACCATCTTCTAGGGCTCAGAGATGGTCTCTTCACCCTTCCAGCAATGTGGGCCAGACTTTCTGGAATTCCTTCCATGGACCATCTGGAGATCCTCCTGTGCCCAGAGTGATGCCATCCCAGTCATGAGGCGCTGCAGTGGGAGAAGAGCAAGGAAGCTGGCGGGGACCCAGCTCACCAAGCGTCCTCAGAGGACTTTCCAATTACTTTCCTACCAGGGTAAGCAGGGCAACAATGCCCACAGCAGCCTCCAGGGCCGAGAACGTGAAGTATGGACAGGACATGCTCTTCCAATATCAGTTTTGCATAGACAAATAAAAAGGAAGAGGGGAAAAAACATCATCTGAATTTAATATAACAGGAGATGGCAAAGAAAGAAAGAAAAAAGGTCTAGCCAAAAGTATTCTGTTTTTATCTTGCTACTGACTTCAATATGTAGGCGGGTGGGGGGGGGGGCAGATATTTGTGGGAAAGGGTTAAGTACTTCTCAGACTGGATTTTTGGTCCATTAGATACACCACCGTAACAGGATTCTTAGCATTAATAGAAGGATTTTGAATTGCTTTAGTTTCAGTCTGAATATTAAATCTGAGTATCTTCTGTCTAGTTCACAACAGTAGAAGGCGATCAATCCCGACTACTGTTCACTGATGAGTCTGAGTGAAAGATAAGGGACTCGGGAAAACAATTCTAGTTGCGGCTGGAAGTTACCGTAATTCCCGGCCACAAAACAGATTGGGCAAGTCCTATAGCCCATTATCACCCTCTCTTAAAGCTGACTCTGTCTCTTGAAGCTGAATATATTAAGCTCAGAAAGCCTAAAAATGTGAGACACAACCCACTGTTGATGTGGAGTCTGCATGTGATAAACCTTAATAGCGTATTAATTTCAGAGAAAGATATGTATGATAATACCTAGAAATCTATACCATCATATTTTAAATATTTGGAAATATTAGGAATACAGTTGTTAAAGTAGAGGTAATGGCTTACACCTAGAAAAGAAGACAATATCTTATAAGTGCTAGAGCGTGAATCAAAAGAAGTAGACTTTAGCACCAGCCAAATGACCTCAGACAGGGCTCCTAACATACCTCAGATACAGTTCCTAATCAATAATGTGAAAGGGTGGAAATAGGTAAGTCCTTGCCCCTTTCAGTATCAACATTCTCTTCTTCTAACTTAACCTACAATAAAACTTGTAAAATGCATTGGCCTACAGAGAGTCAACTTTATTGTTCTTTGAAACTCACCATGCTTTTAAGAAGTACTACTTCTTTAGAAAGAACAAATACTTTTCAGAGTTACCCTAGCTGTTTACGGCATGTTCAAGAATATATCACTATAAGTTCTATGATGATTAGTAATTTAAAAACAACTGAAACCCTTAAAGACAATTCTTTCAGAGTTAGATAATTCATTGTCAGGGCAAGTAGATATTAAACTACTTATATATAATTTATGAATTGCACCTCAAATTTAATTTCATGTGTATGACATACTGTGGCTATCAATGAAGAAAGATTAATGATCCAAGACTAGTCTAGTGACTTAGAATAAACCATTTCTCATTGCCAGGGCTCAGGCGTATAGAAACAATGCTTTCAACAAGAGTGCACACATCTAAATAAAGCCTCGTATCACACCAGGTAGAGTGAGTGGAGATTAAAAAATGTTTTCTCTGCTGAGCTTGATCGGAGATGTAGCTTTGAGAATGGTGTTACGTTACTGTCAGGTATTACACATAAGGTACATGCACTCACAACAGAAAAGGGGGTTCAATGCCGCCCACTTATTTTCTAGGTGTTTCCCTCTCATAAAAAAGTATTTATTACACTTGGAAGCCAGGCCTCTTTTTGGCACATAGCAGTAGTGGTGAGTATGAACACAGTGTCTGCACATATATTTTCAGAAGCTCAATCTATAAGCTAGATGCAAATAAATCAATCTACCTCATCATTTTTGTTTGATTAGCATCGAAAGGTGTCCATTTGATAGGCAGAAAAAAAAATCCTAAACTTGTACTTAGAGAACAAATGAGTCAAGAGATCTCTTTTTTAAAAATCAAGCATACATTTTAACTAGAAAAACATCAGAAGATATGGTAGTCTAATGATATGTTACGATCAAATTTAAATTTATATCTCCAGAACTATGAAAAGATATGTGTTTTGAACGTTGTCACCCAAATATTGGGAAATGGAGAACATCTGTAGTAATGTCAACAACAGAAATAAAATAAGAATTTCATGTTTTAATATTTATTTTTATTCAGATGGATGTCTTATTTTAGGTCTATAAAAGTGAAAAGAATTGCTGGGTTTTTCTGGTTCCATAGCACAAAGCTAAGAATGCTATATTTACACATTCACAGGGATGACAAAGACAGGAGGAATTAGGAACAATTTACAAAAAAAGCTTGTCACTGATTTGGGTTTTACCTGACCGTCCATCCCTGAACTGCAAAGCCTGATATTTCTTACCTTCACATTTTTGTGAAACTTCATTAAATTTGTGTCCAGCAGGGCATTTGCACTCAAAAGACCCAACGGTGTTAATGCAATTTCCTCCTTGACAGAGCCCAGGGATGGCCTGGCATTCGTCCACATCTGTCAAATTTTAGGAGGGGGGGAGAGAAAGAGAGAGATTTATACAAAATTCATTGATTCACCTAAAGTATTCTTATAATGTTTTCTATAAGAAGTTACAAGCATTCTTTATTCTTCCATCTTCCCTCATGTAAAGAAGAAGAATATTTATACTAACTTTTGAGGTTTGATCATGAACTCTGCAAAGTACAAAGGCACAATAGCAAACAAGGTTGACAGTAAGCACTGGAATTATTCAAGAAACCCTTAGAATCAAAATGCAACGCAATCTTAGCAAAACTGTCTTTGAGTTGTATTGAATAATTCAGTTAAAATGGAATCTACTTAAATAAGATCACTCAGCCTACATAAGACAGCTAATGTTTTTATACAAATAAAATGCAAAATGTTCACCTTGCATTCTGTAGAACTGTCCTGTGCAATAAAAATTAAAACAACCCAGGAAGGTAGGCCAAGAGGTGAGCGAGAACCCCAGATGAAAGCACCTTGCTGGCAGATGAGAGAGAACCTTTTAAAGTTAGAGTGTGTCCTCACCTCAAAACTCAAATCCACATGAAGCCCTAGAAAATTCTACCTGACCCCTTACTCTCTGATCTCACCTCCTAACCTCTCCCTCTCTCACACCTCTCCATCTACACTGGCTTCCTTGCCTTGCCCCAAATACACCAAGAAGGCACCTGCCTCGGGCTCGGTGGCGGTGGCCCCTCTGCCTGGACTATTCTTCCCCCACACAGCTGCATGGCTCACGTCGTCCCATCTATCAGGTCTCTGCTCCACAGGCACTTCAGAAGCTGAGCCTAATAGCAGCACTTGGCCCCCCGTCACTCACCACCCTCCTTAGTTACTGTGATTATTCTTCTACGTAGGACGAATTACCAAGTGACCTATTACATAGGTTTGCTTTGTTTTGATTTATAAATTGATTGTCTTCAATACAAGAGGTTTTTTGTCCATTTCGTTCACTGCTATATCCCCAGCTCCCAAGGAATAAACCTATGGGTCCTACATGGAACCTCAAAGATGAACCTTCCAGGAACAAAGGTAATCAATCCAGGATCATTACGTCCGGTTAAAAAAATGGTGAAAGTGCATGTACACTCTTCTCCATCCCTTTATCCACAACATGCAAAAGTCTGGTTTAATAAAGAACCCCAGGGAGGCAGTCTAACATTTCTTTCTCTGCTTTGGGTATCTTTTAAAAATCTGGAAGTCTAGTAACCTCTTTAGTTTTACTCTTCATTGTGTGAAGGAAGAGAGTGATTGCCAATTGTAAGACCTCTAAAAAACCTGAGAAAAGTTGGCAAGCAGGAAAAGGGGCATTTAAGGGACAACAATTTATTTTGGTATAAAAGAGTCCCTTACTGCTTTAGATGGAATGTCCTGGCCCCCAAATTAATGACTGTATGTGAAATATAATTATGTCTTATAGCCGATGTCAATTTTGTCTTAGACCAGAATTTTCTATTTAATTGATAGGTTGAATATGTTTATTAAAATGTTATTTAAAATTAAGATTGTACATAGAAGCAAAACTAGGCAGTCTTGTTGATTATGATTTTTGGCCAAGAGGAAATACAGATGGGGCACTTCAATACTGGTCATACATTCCAAAAATGAAGACCAAATACGCTCCTTGATGAACCCATTTGCCCACAGCCCCTTACATCTGGCCCAAAGACGAAGAACACCAGCAAGGAGACAGAGCCCCAAGCTGATAGCAGAATCCCTCGGAGGTGGGGGGGGGGGGAATAAAGAATTTCATTCTCAAAGTGGCAATACAACTACCATTTTGATTCCATGGCTTTTCACAAATTTTCTTATAAGATACCTTTTTTCTTGGGCGTTGAATAGCAGAGTCAGGAAGGGATAGAGGGAAAATGCTGGAAAAGTCCAGATTGCACGAAATGAACAGCAAAGTACCGAGCAGCAGCTCTTTCCCCTCCCTCTTCCTTCGCCCCCCCCCCCCCCCCCCCGCGCCCCAGCTATCTTGGCGCCTCGGCCCCTGACTCAGGCACGGGCGCTGGGCGCTCAGGCTCTGGCCCTCTGGTCAGTCAGTGAGTTCACGGGTCTTAGCTGACTTCAGAACACCGATGCCAAGAATATCCTCAAAACTCACTGGGACTTTCTAAGGATGAGAAAAGTGAGAAGGCACCAAAGAAAAGGGGAACTAAATTTCCTCTTCGACTTGTGAAATCGTACAATCGGCTCCATTGTAATTCTGGGGTTCCAAAGCCACTTCTTGCTGTTCCTGACCCTGAGAAGGATTCGTTCGAAGGCACACAATGGACCTGTATGTTGTACATAGAAGCCAGGGGCCAGCACTGACAGCGCTTCTCAGGAGTGGAATTTATGGAAGTGGAATTTAATGGAGACCCACAGAGCTGTGTGATTAAGCTCAAGTTCTGTGTTGTTGCATAGTATCCTTAAAATTAACATATAGAACCAAACCAACCCAGTCTCCCCATGCCTCAGAAAAGCATGCCGTGAATGCTCTGCAAATACTGCAGCTTGCTAAAAAAGCACCGAAGATGTCTAAAGGAAACAGATACAGCCTGGGAGTTTTCAGTCCCATCAGTTTAGTGCAGGGCTGCCTCCGTTCCCTTCCTCCTGTTTCCTGCCAGACATCCAGACAATAAAAGAATTTGTACAGCTGGAAGAACAGGAGCCAAAGCCAAAAAACAGAGTGAGGGCTTCTACGGCAGGCAGGAGAAGCAGCAAGCAGGCGACATCTGGGGATATTTAAAGCCGTGAACCAAATCCTAATTTATTCCTGACTTGTAAAAAAAAAAAAAAAGCATAACATAGCCTGTAAAATGGAGAGAGAAATAATTTTCTTCAGGTCAGTTGAGTACAACCTAGGAGACAGAGGAACTCCAACGATTTCAGATGAAGGGGAAAAAAATCAAGAAAGACAAACTACCTTGATCACAAATTTTGCTTTGTGTGTATACACAGCTTTGCTGTGATGTGCAGCAGGGCTGTAACCAGAATCATAGCACCTCATGGAAACACCTCTGGGGTGCGAAGGAGAAACCGCTGGCAAGGCAAACCCCAGGGAGACCAGCTGCTCTCCTGCGAGCCACGCTCCTGCTGCCTAAGTTGGATATCATGCCGTCAGCGAAATCTCCAACTTATGTCTCTGACACTGCTTTTCCATTCTCTCCAACTTCTTGGAGAATGGCTCTCCAGAGCAAACAAGATGAATCCGTTAATAGCTCCACCAGCCCGGGGCTTACCTTGACAAGCTCCTGTGCGGATGTTGGGAATGAAGCCGCGGCGGCAGGGGTGGGGCTGGGCGGGGCACATCTCGCACGGATGGCCCCAGGCTCGGCCCACTGTGGCGCAGCAGAGCGTCTTGGTGCAGACAATCCCACTGAGCTGTCCCTGGCACATCTGGTTGCTGACCACAGTGAAACATGGGCCCGTCCTGTAATCTGAAAATAAAGAAGGAGAATTCCATGAAAGTCCAGAAAACCAAGAACCATTGCACAGAGGAACCCCGGTGCCCCAACCTGCTTAACTCCAAATTGGGAAATGGTCTTCAGGAACAGAACCAGGCATCACGGACCTCAGTGAAGCCTTAAGGAGACCACTCTACCTCAGAACCCCATTTTTCTCACCTACAAAATGGGTATGTAGACACCAGTTCCTGCCCATTTTGAAGATGCTATTGTGAGGATCAGATGAGCTAACAGATAATACAACTATGATGTGCTATATAAATAAAACTTAATAATATTATTACACATTCATTCACTCAAGAAAATGTATCAGTGCCAACTATGAATCAGCCCCATGTTTGATTAGATGCTTCAGTGATTAGGAGACAAAATCCTTGCCCTTGCAGAGCTTACAGTCTATTATTATTTAGGTTGGAGAAAGCAAAGAATTTCAAAACTTTCAGTGAGGCAAAGCATGGCACCTTCTTCCCGGGAGCTCCTTAAACAAAAGGAATGGTTACCTGTTTTTCTTCTAGACTGAACCCTCTTATTTCAAATACAAAAAAATAAGCGAACAACCAAAAAAATTTTTTAATTTAGCCACTTAAAAGACATTAGGTATTTGCCTGGCCAGGCGTGGCTCAGCGGTTGAGCATCAACCTAGGATCCCGGTCAGGGCACATGCCCGCGTTTTGGGCTCGACCCCCAGTTGGGGGCGTGCAGAAGGCAGCCGATCAATGACTCTCTCATCATTGATGTTTCTATCTCTCTCTCTCTCTCCCTTCCTCTCTCTGAAATCAATAAAGACATATTTAAAGACAAAAAAGACACTGGGTATTTGATATAAAGAGTAAGGACACTGGTCTGAAGTCATTGTAATCCCTGGACACAACAACCATCTTAAAGCAAAGAGGAGTAAGCTAAGACCACAGGAGGATTTCCAAGTAGTCACATCAAATACAAGACTCGCCCTTTTTTTTTTTTTTGCAGAAGGAAGAAAGTCCATCTGGATGCAGCAACCAACAGACAAGAAAGAATAAGATGTAATGAGCACAAAAGACCAAAGCCAGGCTGTCCTCAGCCTCCTGTGAGAGAAAACGGGGCCAGGATCCCCCTTTCTGTTCTACTGTGGCCTCGACCGATAAGGGAGGCTGGGCTGTGGCAAGACTCATGGGCTGCCATCCACTACCCAACACTGTGTGCTTCCTCTCATCACTTTTAGAAGGACACAGATACAGATAGAGCGTCTCCTGTGAGTCTTGGGATGGACTAGATGACCTCAGTAAGTTCCTTTCACCACTGAGTTCTACAGTTTTATGAAAATCCCTGGGCGTGCCAATGAAACCACCGGGTTATGTTTTCATTTTTATTTTATTTTCTTTCTTTCTCTAAGTAGCTTATGGGACAGAGACATGTAATTTACCAAGGACAACTCTTCATTACAGTACCAGCAAGACTAAGCTTAGGCCTCTGCTCTCCTCAAGTCTCTATAGCCCTGGCCCCGCCCACCTTTCCAGCCCTATCTCCGGACATTTCTTCAGTTTGTCTTTTTACTTTATGTATATTTTACCCAGCTGATTATTTTTTACTTTTACAAATTCTAGGTATATTTTAATATTCTTCATAATGCTAGATCTATTGCAAATCTGCTATCTTCTTTCATAGATACTGAATTCAAACAAGAATACAAAAATTAAATGCTTGAGATCTTGAATAAAATCTCTGCCTTCATTTCATTCTGTCAGTAAAGAAAAAGTCACTCAGCTCCACAGCAGTTTGCAACAGAATTGTTCTTGAATGCATTAACAACGTGGACAAAGTGCAATGCTAACATCATCTTTCTTTCTTTGGCTCAATTCTTCCAAATATTGCCCATAGACATTGAATAAATACTTCTCTGAGTGATAGTGTTTCTTTTTGTATTTTAATATTTTATCACATTTTTTTATTCAAAAATAATTATTTCAGACAATTAGGAAAAAGCAGTAACATATAAGTAAGAAAATAAAAATTTAACTATTTACAATTATTCCCATTGCCCTTACATGTAATTACACATAAAGAAACCCTTGATACCATTTGGTTATATTATCTTACATACTTTTACATGTGTATGTTTTGTTTTTTATCATAATATATGAGTTATACTAAATATACAATTTTGAATTCTGTTGTTTTTTCACTTGACATTGCCAAAGGTATTTTCTTATGTAATTAAATACTATTCCAAAATATGATTTTGAGAGCTGTATAATTTTCCATCAAGTTAGAGAATAATTTATTCAGTTATTTTCTTACTGTATGTCAGTTTAAGTTGCTTCCAAGTTTTCATTAGTATACACAACATTCAGTGTACATTACTGATGAATTCCTTTAGCATGAAAAATGTTTAGTCTCATGCAACAGCCATCAAGATTTTTATGACTACAGAGATCTTAAATCTGAGACTAGAAAGATCACAGCAACATAATCTTCTGCTTGAATATAAATAAAACCTTCCATGTTAGGTGACACGGAAGAAAATTTAGGTTTATTTCTTTTTTCCCCCTCTTAATTTAATGAGACAAGTGCAAATGCTTTAATCAAACAGATTTGTGTTACTGTGCCATTTTCAATCTTTAAAAAACATAATTTTTATTTAAAACAGATTTGTGTTACTGTGCCATTTTCAATCTTTAAAAAACATAATTTTTATTTAAAACCCTCTCTTCAACACTGCTTGGCTTTGTTTTTCCCCTTCATTTTGCCAAGATACCTTATGGAATTACAGATGAGGACTGCAAAGATTCAGGGTACGTGCAAATTCAGTGTTTTTGTGAGTGACACTGGCAAAATCAGGCCACAAAACAAAAATGCTAGGAAAATCTGATTCAGTCCTGTCTAACACTGGTTCACAACTTCAGACATGAATTCCTCATTGGAAGGTCTTCATAAAAAGAAAAATAACCCTTAAGACTTTTCCAGGGTCAACAACATCTTGCTCTCATTTCAATATGAAACACAAGGAATAGAAATGGCACTTGTTAATTCTGCCTATATTCATTAGTCATCTCTCAAGCCCATAGGGACCAATCTTTATAAAAAGTTCTGGCTATCTGGCAAGTAGTTGGAGTGAGTATAACAAAATTTATGGATTTAACACATTTCCACTCTAGATCCTTATCATCACGGACAAAGACCCAGCTCATCTGCCAGGACAGATTAGTAAGTGGACATAAATGTATTTGTAGAGCCATATTTTCAATAAAAATTGCTGATTGCTGAGGGAGAGGCATAATCTGGATGAAACGGAGTTGAATCTAAAATCTCTTGGAAGGTCAATGCTGTACTAACGTGGTTTTCAAATGCCATTCCGATTTGGCAGCATGTGCTTTTTGTCCCATACTTCATTTAAATTGCCAGAGTTATGCTGGTTTTAGTACAATACTCCAACCACAGAAAGAAAGAAAAAAAGAGGAAAAAAAAAAAACCTGCCCACACTCCCAATTCCTTCCTAATAATCCAATTATGTACAATTATTCCCATAGCACTTACATGATAATAGGCTAAATTTACATACTCTTTTTATTTTTTCAGATAGTCCCAGCACCAGACAGGGAATGGGCCTAATTCAATGCTTTGGTAACGTCTGACTCATTCCTTCAACGTAAATCATTATTCCTAATGCAGCTAAAATATAGTACTAAAAAGACTTGCTGTTTGCAAATTGCTCTACAATCACTTCCATATAAGACCTCCACGAACTAGGGCAACAGGCCAAGCCTTTCCAAAATTAAAATGCAATTTTACTTGTTTTTAACTGGCTTACCCTACTATAGCTAGTTCATGGGAAATTCTGCCTCTAAATGTTCCCATTCTGAGTGGTTATGCCCAAGGATTGTTCCCCAGTCCCAACAGATTTGGCCTCATGGCTTGAGATCTAACCAGCGCGTGTCTGCAGCTTCGACCTTCAGCTCCTCCCCAGCTCTGCAGCTCAGAATGCTGTGACATACAGAATTATTTCCCTTTCATTTTTAATCAGACTTCACTCTGAAGCAAATGCATCATTCACAGAGAATATTCTGTGGTACAATGAATTCTTGTCACTCCTGCCCAGTCACTAAACCACAAACTGCAGGGAAGGCACAAGGATATAATTTTGGGCACTAGGCTCCAATTATTTTAAATACTTTTCATAAAAATTACAAACAAAAGGATGCGATACCAATTTATTCATGACAGAGAGGGTCATAGCCATGCTTCTTCCTTCCAGGTAGGTTGCCCTGGTTGGCACTGGTTTGCCTAGGTTCCTAATATATGGAAACTCCTAGGAAGGAGTTCAGAGAACTGTTAGTCTGAAGAAAATTAAAGCAAAGAAGTTCCATGATCATAATCAATCTCATAACTGCTGCTATATCTTCTTACTCCAACCATCTTAATCTTAGGACCTCACCTGGGGAGGTTCTGCAAAATATTGATGCCTGGCCTCACCCTGTTCTCCCACAAGCCTCCCTCATGGAATCCAGTACAGTAGATTCTCCATGGGGTAAGGGTATCCATATTTAGCATGAGACCCCAAAGTGATTTTGCTTTCTAGGGCTCTCAGTTGAATATGTCTCTCTATTACTTTTTCAAACTTTATTGAAGAGTGCGTATGTTCCATTATTAATTGGAGGTGTTTGCCAGATAGCTGACTGCTTACCTAAAAGCCTAACCTTAGAAACGTGAGGGAGCCCATAAACTGGGATCACTGCCACTCAGCATAACCCAGTATCTCTCAACCAAGACCGCCCTTCTAGTCACGGCAAATGTTCATTTCAGTAGTGTTGACTGATTATGGGGCACTTTATTATGTTCTTTATTAATTAAACTCTCCACAAGCTCACTAAACCAAACAGATCAAAATTTAAGAAGGCTAATCACCCACTACTCCATTGTCCTAATAGTCAACTGAATTCAGTGTTGGAAAGCACATTTATATACATGACATCACTCCACTTCCAGCTTCCCTGTCCAGGGCTGGAGCTACTACCTGGATGAAATTCCAGGGGGATTCTCTAACCAGGATCCTAGTACAGTGATCACACTTAGCATCAGTAACACCAGGAGTTAACTCTTAATTTCCTATCCCAATCACAGGCCACTTTGAAATCCTTCCACAGGTCCTGATTTGATAAAATGTAAAGTACTAAGCATTATCTATGAAGTTTATGCCCCAAATAGTCAACCCTTAATCCAAGCAAGTTTCCAGACCTAACTTCGAGCTGAGAGGGCACCCAGGTCTAGAACAAGATAAACGACACCAGGAAGAAACAATCAGAAAACCCAGAATTTGTGCTTTTCAAAGGCAACTGTCCTGAACTTATCCAAAAGTAAATGACCCCCAGCTTCAAAGAAGAAAGAAGGAGAGGAGGAAGAGAAGGAGGAAGAGGGGTTAGGTTAAAAAAACACAATAATCAAACCTTATTGGGTACTGTTTCAAAAAGAGATACTGGGGAAATTTTATATGGGCTGTTCTCTTAGATGGGATCATGATAGGGTGTCATATACGGGAATGTCCTTATGGTGTAGAGATGAAGCATCATGATGTATGCCACTTAATTTTCAAGTGATTCAGCAAAACAGACAACAATTATGTATATATACACACAATTATGTATATATACACATAATATATAATTATATATACACATAATATATAATTATATATACACAGATACTATATAATGTATATTATATACTATATAACATAATACTATATGATAATGTATATACAATACTACATAGCTATATTACATACAAATGTTATATATATTTATAGAAATATACACACATATATACATAGAGAGAGTATTATGTGTATAAAAGTGGAAAATGTTAACAAATATTTAATATAGATGGAAGGTCACCCAGCCGTGTGTGGCTCAGTGGTTGAGCATCGACCTGGGGCCCAGGCGATTGGGGTTTGATTCCCGGTCAGGGCACATGCCCAGGTTGTGGGCTTGATCAATGACTCATCATTGATGTTTCTATCTCTCTCTCTCTCCCCCCCTCTCCCTTCCTCTCTCTGAAATCAATAAAGATGTAAAAAAATTAAAAAATAAAAATTCCAAAAAAAAATATAGATGGAGGTTATATAGGTATACTTTACATTATTATTTCAACTTTAAAGTAGGTTTGAAATTTTTCAGAATAAAAATTCTTGGGGAGTGGGAATTCCTTTCTGGGCTACTTTAACTAAGCAATATTGCCTCTCCCATTTCACTCAAGCTATGTGTTGTTTTTAATGACAATAAATTTCAAATACACATTCCAATCTATACAAGATTACCTACTGAGCATAGTCTATGGTCTATACGATGTTATTTAAAGAATATGAACTTTTGGAAAAAATGCATTTTAGAAAGAAAGTATAACTATTTATATGTTAATATCTTCCCTGACTGTTAACCTTTTAATTCATAAATTTAAAGTATTACCATTACAAATGTTAATATAAATGTTATTTAAAACTGCAGAAACAATGTGACCTGTTGTACACCTTTTAATAAAAAATGCATATACTACTAAGCAGTTCACCAAGACCCAGGCCATAGTTCTGTGGGACCCAATTATGTGTGGCAGCAATTCAACTTTAGAAAATTGTTACCACATTTTATTCTGTTCCATGCTGAAAAAAACAGTAGGCGATCTTGTCCTGGGAAGAGGACATCTCATGTCTACATAATCATTCACCTGACATTACTTGTTCCCTCACTGGACATCCTACAAGTCATTCCTGATTTTCATTTCCCCCCAAAGTTATCTCTAAACCACCTTTACTAGGAAAAAAAGTGGGTGGAAGGTGAACAGAAGTCGAATTATGGTTTCGGTGATATATTTACCATCAAGATAATAGGATAGGGAGCGTCTTCATTTTTTATGGTTTGCAAATTCCATTCTAAAGAACCAGCTGGCTCTGATTTGTTCACTTCTTAAATGGCTTGTATGAGCTCCATGTAAAACCAAACTACAGTTTCACCACAGAGCATCAGCCATTGAGCAGCGAGACAAAAACAATAGTATTATATAACCACTCCATTTATTTGTTCTTTTATATTTTCTTCAAGGCCATCAAGTATAAAACACTCTCTACAATTCAAAAGCAAGATTAATGACATAAGACTAACGGGCCCTAGGATCCATATTGGATCAACTTGCATATCTTAAAAGTGCCTTGTAATGCTGTTTCGTTTCTAAACGTAAGTTCTACCAAAAGTGAACTAAATTTCTGAAGGATCCCAATAGAATGCTGTATCATTAAAATCAGAAAATTATTATTATAAGTGAAGTTTTTCCATATAGACAGTAAAGGCCTATGTTAATACAGGGGCAACAAAAATAAATTGGTTCAAAATATTCCACTGCAGTTTCCACTAATATGAAGCACCTAGACTAGTCAAATTCATAGAGACAGAAAGTAGAATGGTGGTTTCCAGGAGCTTGGGGGAGGGAGAAATGGGGAGTTATTGTTTAATGGGTATAGAATTTCACTTTGGGAGATGGATGGTGGTGATGGCTGCATACCAATGTGAATGTACTTAATCCACACGGGTTCACAATCTGGTAGGGGAGATAGTCACTAGGTAAATATGTTCAAAGTAATTTTAGATTTGAGGATGTTATTTAGTCTGCAAATGAAATAAGCTTGCTGCAGCCGTACAGAGCAACTGGGGCTCCCTATCTCGGTAAGAATGATCAGAGAAGAGTTCTTGAAGGAGGTGATATTTAACTGAAGCCTAAAGGATAAGGGCAAGCCAGCTTTGCAAAGTGACAATAAGTGCTTTCCAGGTTTCAGAGGCAGCAAGAACTATGGCTCTGAGCTGGGAGGCAACCTGGCTTTTCTAGTCACAAGAGGAGGCGACCGCGACCAGGACTCAGACAGCAAAGGCTAAGGGGCACTCCACGAGGTTGGACCCTTGGGCGGGGACTGGGTTACCCAGCACGTTCCAGGCCACAGTGAGGAGTTTGGACTTGGCCCTGAGTTCAACAGGAAGCCACTGAAAACACGATGTGTTATTTTTAAAGAGTGCTGCTCACGGGGTTCAAGAATGCAAACGGGAAGGCCTGCAAAGAAGCTACTGAAGGGTTTGGGGTGAAAGATGGTGTTGGCCAGACGAAGGTGGCGGCATCGAAACGGAGAGAAGCTGGCAGGTGGGGGATGTCTTTGGAGGGGGAGAACCAACAGCACTTAGAGATGGATTGGATGTGACAGTGAGGGACACAGGAGACAAGAACGGCTCGGGGGTGTCTGGCTTCGGTGGCTGGATATACAGTCAGCCACTTACTGAAGTGGAGAATCGGTGGGAAGATGAGGCTCTAACCGGCAATATTCAATACGAAAGCTCATTACACTTTGCAATCAAGTACCTAGGATAGGACAAGTGATTTGACTTGATGAGGCTGGCCCTGCATAAAACAATATGATCTGTAAATCTGGATGCTATCAAAATAAAACAAAACCTATGCGTAATGGAGTATACCTTGGTCTATGTATTTTATCTTTTTCACCGAATTTCTTGTCCCTCTCTTCCTCTGTGAGCTGGCATTTAGTCGTATCACATTCACATATTTATACATAAACGTCATGGTTGAAATTCTTACTTCAAACACATCTGGCCAATTCTCACAGCAGCCCGAGCGCTGAGTACGCATGGCCCAGACCAGCGCCGGGTGACAGGCGCTGGCGGGGCCCCTCCAGAGCAGCCAGGCCACCGCTCCTGCGGACGCCCAGCCGGAGCCCAAGGCACCGGCGCCCCGCTGCCGGCCAGGCCCACTCGACAGGGACGCACACGCCACACCCCTGTGATACTAGCAACTGTCAGGCATCAGCTGGAAAACTTAAAGCAAGGACAAAGGCTCGGCCACTGAACCACAACTGAGCAATGCCTCCTATAAATATGGTCTTTCTCTAATATCAAGACAGAAAAATGCCAGTGAGATCATTCCAGTTCATTGGTTGGGAAGTGTTATTTCTAGAACTGGCTTTTTACCAAATATTCATTTGGTTATGGGTGTATGATACATAGGTTGCTTGTCTCTCTCTCTCTCCCATGTAAGTACACACACACGCGAGTACAGGTATACCACTGACCTAAGTACACACACACGCAAGTACAGATATACCACTGAACTAAGTACACACACATGCAAGTACACACACGCCAAGTACATACACACAGACAGACCACTGAACTATGCTAATTTACCATCAAGCAGTCCTCAAGGTGACCCTCCCATTCTCAGAATTTTTCTTTGGAAGAAAGTGTCTTGATGAATGAAAAATCCCTGTTTCCAGCTCAGGGTCTGGCGCTGCACTCAAGTGAAGAAAGACAAGTAAGAAGAAAGTACAAGCGTTCCTCAGAACACGTGAGTGAACCCTGCAGAAGGCAGGCGCGGAAGCTGAGGGACGGGAGAGCAGCAGTACCGAAGCCCTATCATGTAGGTTTAATTAATCCACAAAAGAAGATCCCTGACTTATAAAAAAAATCTGTGCATGTTCAGATATCAAAATATGACAGAAGGCTGATTTTCTTAGATCAAAGACTAAAAGCATTAGAACCTCAAAACAGCATGTCTGCTGTTATTTTATGGTCTTCCACCTTTAAGACCTACCATGTGGACTGAGAATGTGCCACTAACTGGATAAGCACGGTGGCCTCTTGGCAGCTTCCCTGGTAACATACAGGTTTTGATGTTCTGGGGCTTTTATATGTTTTTTTAGGTGATACTGTTGTACAGCATAGAAGAGCAATTTAACAGACATGCACTATGTTCTTTGGAAGTAATAATTATGTCCCACACATCCCAGGTTAATGATCTGAAGAGCTAAATATTAATACTATACTATACAGGCAGATAGGCCAATCTAGTTTTCTTGAAGTTTTGCCTACTAGTGTAGCCAGTGACGGAATGGAGCACAGCTCAGAAATTTCCATTCTATAGAACTGGAAAAAAATCTGAAGTTGTTCCTGAGGTCGACAACTATTAAATCGTGTACTGTCTGAACATTGGAGGCACTGCATTACTCTGTTCCCTCTTACCACGTACTAAAGATTTACACCAGCTTGGCCAGACACTGGGCTTTCATCTGAGGCAGCTAGTTAGATATGTGCGGAAAGTGCATATGGTTAGAAAATAATAAGAGACAGCATTAAAAGTGGTTTAACGTGCCCCAAGAGGCAAGCCGAACACCACAATTCTCTCCAACTGTGGAAGAAAAAACAACTCAAGCCAGATTCTGGCTCTCTGGATGTATGAACAGGTCTATATTGTATTCCCCTGGATATTTACAAAGCATGTTAACAATAATTAAAATTGAATTTCCAAACCTTTAAGGGTAAAAGTTAGGAATCTAATACCAACGACCTTGGAGAGAGTTATAATTCAATCTACACCATATTCACCATCCTGGGGTTTAACCACTGATATTCAAGATTCACAACTCCTGCACGAAGCAAGTGTTCTTAGTCTCTATGCTTGTGCAAATATCTTCTACTCAAATGTATGCTCCATTTTCTACAGTGGTTTATGGTTAAAAGGCAGTGCTGCTGGGCTAGTAGCATTCAGATTTCTCTAGTCCAGGGTTCTTAACTTGAAGGCCACAGTTGGGACTCAGGAGGTCCAAAGGTACCCTGACATTTTGTACACATCGTGTGCACCAGGGTGATAGATATGGACATAGTCAAGTGGGCCTAGTATCTGAGTACCAGAGCTAAGTAGAGAAATCATATGCTCTCTTCCAGATATCTGGAACTGGGATTGAGAAACACTGGTGGAAATCTTTAAAGGTGTCTGGAACCTCAGATGAATGGTACCTCTGAAGCTGTGGGCCAGTATGCATGAGAGGGAGCACAGAGCAGGCCATTTAGATGGAGTAGGGACAAGGTCTGCAGGGAGAACAGAGAGTATGTGGCTCCAGGGAGAGGCTGAGAGAGCACCTGGTTCCTGCTTGCAGCCCTCAATCAAGCCACAGTGCACCACTGCCCTTGAGTTCCTGGCACACCCCAGCTTCCTTATAATAAATCTCCTATTTCTGCAGAAGCTAGTTTCCTTATTTGCAACCAGCTGGATGGATCTAACCCAACATGCATGTGCATTTGTACCTTTTTGGAGGAAGAGAGTCCACAGTGTTCATCAGAGTCTTAAAAGTATCCATTGCTCTAAGAAGGTGATTCGCCTCTGTGGTGCTTCACAAGTCATTAAGAAGACTGTGGAACTACTTGTATAACTTGTCCAGATTTATCAGAAAGAGTTTGATGAAATGCATGATGTTTCATTCTCAAAGAAAAGTGAAAATATAAATCTCCTGCCAATTAGTAACACGAGCCCAAACAAAACCCACTTCAGCAAGCTCTCCTTTTACTTCAGTTATAAGGCCACCCAGAAACAGATAGACTTGCAGGAAAATTATCACAGGCATATATAAATCAGTAGCTAACTCTCAGCAACACACAAAGTTCTAGCTGATTTTCCCCCAACGGTGGCAGGCATGTAGGGTTATATGCCTTACCTATTTAGGTAGAATATACACATAAGTAGAACTGAAAGGCGAAACCCTAAAAATGTCAGGATGGCTGCTTTCCAGTCTCAGCTCAGCAACTCATTTGCTGTGCATCTTGAGACAGACACTCCACCTTTCTGATGGACTTAAAATGGTCGAACCATGAACCCCTCAGATGCCCTGGTGGCCGCTCAGCTGGCCTAAGTCAGCACAGTAGCAGCCAGATTAGGGAGAAAAGGTTGTTTTCACCATCCAAGAAGGGCAGTGTGTGCACAGAAAGATGTGTCTGATTGGAGCTTGTTTTCCTCCCAGACTCATTCTTCCCACACTTCTTACTTTGGGGAAGGGCATCACCATAGCGCAGACTGTCAAGTCTACAAGTTTGGTTGGGGACATCACAGAAGCCCTCACACCCCACACTCCATCATCACCACAAACCCTGTAAAATTTACCACCCCAACAGCTTCTCAATCTGCCCTCCTCTGCAACCCAACTGGTGCTGCCTTATCACGGAGCCCCATTTCCTCTGACCCTTTGGGTGTGAACTTAGGTTAGAACCCCAGGCACTTTGTGAAATGGTGCCCACCCAGCTCCAGCTCCTGCCACTCCCTTGAGTACAGTCCCTCTATAGCAACACTGAGTGAACTGGATATAGTTCAACTCATAGAGCTGTTTCCAATCTATACACCCAGCAAATTCCTCCTCTGGAAGTCTTCCTTGACCACTCCCCTCTCCCTCTGCGGCAGTAATTAAGCTCCACAATAATCACTGATTTATGTAAGAGTATTTCACCAAACTGTGAGTCTTAAGGATTAATATTTTATCTCATTAAATTTTGTACCATCAAGGCCTAAAATAGTTTGTGGACCCATAATAAGCAAAGAACTATTTATGAATGAGTGAATGAATGAATGATGAAAAAATCACGTATCTTCAAAGTTAGTCTCAATCCATAATCTTCTGCACTATTCATTCACTTTGCCCAAGCCATAATTAACTACTTGTGAGTCCCTGAATCTGTCACACATTATTTGAATCCTAGAACTCTGATTATCAATGTGACAATGAACTGTTACCCTCTGAGTCAGTTTCCTCTACCTCCTGGGGTTGCATGAGTAGTAAACAAAACCATGTATATGAAATACCTGCCAGAGTCACTAGTTCTATTTTCCCCTCCCCCTCCACACACACATACCATGGCTACAGATAGCTTATGTATTCTGCAGTTCTTAAAAATAGATGATGTCACTGACCCGCAGTCCACAGGACATACACCTTTTAATCTGTTCACAGGGCTGATAGATTTGTTCAAAGTCATCTCCTCTCTGTTGCTTGCACTCTCTTGTGAACAATAGTTGAGATTTTTAAAAAAATAGAGCAAAGGTAAAGGTCAACATGCAGATCAAGTCCAAGCCTGGATTCATGAAGCCCTTGCTCTGAGCAAGTTGAAAGGTTGATCCACCACCTCCACAATCCCCTTCTCCTTAGCTACCTTCCAGCTAGGAGTTGACATGTACACAGCTCTGGTCAATAAGATGCAAGTGGAGGCCTGAAGGGTGGGTAGCCAAGGAAAGCTTTTCATTTTCTGATATAATGAGACACACTCATCCGGATCACCCCCTGTCCTTTAACCCTTCCCCTGTTCTAGGAAGATGTGATGCCTGGAAGTCCAAAAGCCAACTTGCAATCACGAGGACAAAAGTTCATGTGCTATGGATGGCAAAGCAGAAAGAAAGAAGAGCCTTGATCCTTGATCACATTCTTGATGTCTCCCAATTCACTTGTGACATAAGAAAACTTAAGCCTTACTTGCTTACGCAACTGTGGTTGAGTCTCCTATTACTTCATCTAAACTCATTCCTAACTGAGACATGGATTGCATGGATTTTGTAGTCATTTGACATATATAAATGAATGATCCAAGAGTAAAATATTTCGTTTTGGAAATTTTCATGTAGCATGTATTTTAAAGACTGAGAGCAAAAAGATTGAGCAAAGCAGGTCAAGTGCATATATAAACACCTAAATTCAAAAGAGAATTCCAGATAGTATTCCCTCATGAGCTCATATTCTAAAAAATCAACCTAATTTTCCTTCCTGGCAACTGGATAAGGTGTCTAATGTTGGGACATGAATAGACTCTGTTAATCTGCTTTAAAAGTCTGCTCTCTGATGTACACACATTTTAAAAATTAATCAGCATGGATATGGCCAAATGCAACATCTCCATCACAAGAGCTACTGCCAGCTTTCATTTGTAAAATACATTCCATTTTGTAAAATAAACTCACTGATACCTCTGAAGACCATGTTGCTCTATTCTGTTTTCTAAACAGTATTTTTTTAATGTGATGTACCCCATATACCACCCTTAACTGAAAATAAAGACCACTATCCCCTCCCTTAGATTCCCAAAGGTTATATGTATTTGATTTGTTACCATAACAATCATAAAATATAAACAAATACAGTGAACATCTGGAACTAATGGAATTTTGGAGTTATTCCCAAACAGTGGCAATTTCAAACTATACGTCAATAAGAATGTTCTGAGAAGAAAGCAAAGAACTATGTAAATGCCAAGGAGGTTTATGGGAAGGCAGAGACTGGAAGGTCACTGAAAGGTAATTACTGCATTCAAATCGACATGGGGAACTATTCAATCTTTAAATACGGTAACATAATGATACTTTATGCAAGCACAGATGGTCTACACAACCAATAAAAACAAATCTTAGCTTTACACTCTATTGTTTTGGCTCAGAGAAGGGGGAGGGAAAGGGTGGTAAATGAACTTTTATCACACTTTTCTTTCCACTCCTTTCCCCTCACTCTCATGAGTGTGAGAACTGTTATTTTGTGTAATTTTTTTTTAAACCCCAGATGCTGTTGTTAATTTGAAGAGATTCATCCAGACCTTGGAAATTCTTCTGATGACAAGTCTGATTTGAGAGAAATGCTTAGTCTGTTAATACAGGAAATTCCATAATTATGAGCTGGTTATGCTTCAAAAATCTATGTATAAGATGAGTGCTGGAATCTCTCATTTTGGAATTGGAAAGAAACTTATAGAAGGAAAAGAAAATACATTTATGGAGCATTGTACTGGCTACTTTTACAAATTGTCTCATCTAATTCTCATATCAATTCTCTGAGGGATGTTTCTCCCCCCATTTTACAGAAAGAGAAACTGAGACCAAAAGTAAAGATACTTGCCTAAGACTATACAAAGATTAAGTGGCACCATGAAAATTCTAATTTTGATGTTTCTGATTCTAAAAATCTGTGTCTTTCCCACTATACTACGTTGCCTTTCTCAAAGAACTCATACAATTTATACAAGGGTAAATTAAAACTCAGAGGGGTGAAGTAATTTTCTCAATGTTGCAAAACAAATGAATGGCAGATGGAATCAGAACTTAGATCTCGCAAATCTTTTTTTTTTTAAAATATATCTTTATTGATTTCAGAGAGAGGAAAAGAGAGGGAGAGAGAGAGATAGAAACATCAATGATGAGAGAGTCACTGATCGAGCCCGCAACCCGGGCATGTGCCCTGACCAGGAATCGAACCCCGATCACCTGGATCCCAGGTCAACGCTCAACTGCTGAGCCACGCCCAGCCGGACAGATCTCGCAAATCTTGAATCAGGCCCTGTCTGCTACTGTGATCATGGGCAAATTATTTACTCTCTGATCTCAGTTTTCTTAATTATAAATAAGGATAATAATAAACAGGATGTTTGTAAGAACAATATGAGGTGGAGTATGTAAAATATTTAATCTTGTGTCTAATAGTAGCTCTTTTTATTCTATGAAAATGATACTGTGAATAGACCTTTTCACATAAGATGCATCATTTGATTGGTTTCTCCTACATCTAATAGAACTGACCCGCATTTGTGCACTAGTCAAATACAAGGCCACGTATAATGTGTTACAGTAACTTCACCTATATATTTATGGTGTTTATGCTAACTTTTATGTAAATTTTCACACACCCTTCCTTCACATCTTGTTCCCTTCCTGGCCTCTTTCCAGTGTCCTCTCCTTGATCCAAGACTAAAATCCGCCAGCACTGCAAACCTGTGCCCAGTTAGAGGCTGTCATGCTAATCCTGGCTGCTCGTTACTGAGAGGTGTGCTCAACTCCTGTTAGCCCAGCACGAGCTTCTAGGACTCCGATTCATCTCCACAGACTCACCCCAACCCACGTCTACACCCAGGGCAAAGATCTGGGATAACTATTTGAAACTGTCTGTATTACCCAAGAAGATGTCTGGTTTTCTCATCCCAGAATGCCCTTCCCCCTTTCAAAAGCCTTCGCAGCCTACAAGCCCAAACTGACACGTCTCATTTTGGGGAAAGCCTGTCCAACTTCATCAACCAAAATAAACATCTTCATCTTCTGAGCTCCCATGGTACACTGCCTGTCCTTTGCCTACTTGGCACTCATGCCATTTGGCTTCGTGCTACAGATAAAAGTATACAGGTCACACAGCCCACTGAATGATTTGTAAATGCCCAGTCTCTTATTTTTCTCAGAACTATCATCCTCTATCTCCAAATGCCAGGGACAGAAGACACTCTATATATAATATATATTTGTAGTACTGAACTGTTAACTAGGAACAGAAATTGCTCTTGCTTCCCTTTGGGCCATGCACAACCACCAATAATTATACACATTCCTGAGATGAGCTCATGTGAAGTTAACTAATTCTCCAACTCAGCAGGTTATCAGAACTGAATGTACCCAACTCATCTACATGCTGAGATAACAAGCAGACTGTTTGCCTTCTACCTTTCAAACGGTGGTCTCTGAAAAAACTTTCCACTAGCTGTATAACTCAAGTATAACTCAAGTATCTCCCAAATAGAAGATTCTGTGCTAAAAGGTTTTTTCAAGGTAGTAATAATATACCTAAGCTCCATAAATACCTTATCTCTGAAAGACAATTTTGCTGGACACCATTCCAAGAAAAAATGCCGCATCTATGAATTTAACTTTTAGCCTCATAGGACATATCCAAACATGGGTCAACAGCTCCTTAGGGTAAGGATGTAGGTGAGCATAACAGAGCTGAAAGGTTAGTGGCTCTCTTTTTATATCAGGGGGATACTGGTGCAGTTTTGGAAGAATCTTTATGACTCACCTTCAATTTCCATCCACTCACAGGATGAAACCACCATGAAATAGTGGTTGGAAAGAAGGATTTAAAATTAATCTTCAACCATGGCAGATTGGAAATCCAGCCAGTGCCAGCCAAATATGAGCCAAAAGTGCTCGTGCAAAGAGGCTAAAGTGTACAAAACAATCCTCTTTGACGAGTTAAGTACAAATGAATCAGAAACATATGGGTTAAATTCCCCTTGAAATGCCCATGGATTTAAAATTAAGTGGAAAACTGCTCAGCAAAGCATAAATTCCAAGCATCTGAAATGCAGTTAGAGATTATTTTCTTTGAGACCTTAACAAGAGAGGTTCCCTGAGATCTCTCGCACAAAACACCAGGTTCTTCTTATGTCAGTGGCAGGTATTTCTAGTAGCAAAGAGAGTGGCTGAGTTTAGGCCGTGGACACCGGTAAGTCTGATCTGAATTTCAGCCCCACCCATTATCAGAGCCGTCCTCTGTGTAACCTCAGAGACTTGATTCCCTCATGCTGAGTGGGGATGAAAAGTTCCTGATAGGGTTGTTAAGGTTTAGGTGAAATATTATACAGGGCTGGGCAAAAGCAGGTTTATAGTTATTCATATGGAAAATACTACAATAATTAATAAATAATACAAGAATAAACTGTTTCATGTACTCATAAATGTAAACCCACTTTTGCCCCACCCTGTATGTAAAATACCTAGAGGAGTCCCAACTACATAGCTTTTATCAGTGATATTTTTTAAATCATCACCCACAAAGGGGTTGATAACAGAGTGATTTAACTTAAGGAAAAGCTTCTTAAAATAATGTAAAATATCCAAGAGAGACAAACTAATAAGCAGAATCACCTTCCCCAACTAACCAACTTTTCGAATGCCCTTCTTTATAGCAGAAGGAAGGGCTTTGAGGTTCCTAAGTCGAAGATAAAGAAGTGGGTGGAGTGCACACGACAAAGCCACAATAACAATGGTCCGTGTTCCTGTGTAGAGAGACACAGTGTGGTGGATAGAAAGATTAGTATTTGCAACCCAAATTTCTATTCGCTCAAGAGTTTGCTAACATCACGTGAATTCCTGACATCTAGGATCAGAAAGATCTTAACTTTTCTTTACAGATGAAAACACTGAGGCTCGGGCAGGGAAATGATTTGCCCAAGGTCACACGGCCGCTGAAAAGCGGAGCCAGGGCCAGAACTCCAGTTTCCTGCCTCCTGGTCCAGCACTATTCTCACTAAATCATGTTACTGCTCTGGATGCGGGCCTGATAGACGCTGGTGCCAAGTGGCAACTGGTTTCCCCTCTAGGGGAGCAATCAGAGGGGCAGCGGAGTCCTTTTTCACCTTGAAACATGCCAGAGATGATGTCAAGAAAGCCAGGTTTAAACCAGGTCAGCCAGAAGGATTTGTCTGAAGCACAGCTGAGCAAGCTCCATTCAAGCCAGGATTCCGTCAGTACAACGGGCGTGTCAGCGACAAAGTTGAGTGAACTCAGTTCAAGCCAAGTATTCATTGAGAAGGCTAGGCAAGATGGGTCCGGGTTGGGGAAGGGAAGAGAAAAGGAGTGGGTGAAGGCTGAAGGAAAGGCACTAGACTGGGTTTCCTTTGCAGCATTTTCCCTCCACTGGGGCTACTCTCAGCCAGCTTGGTTGTTTGTGGAGGGTCCCTGCGACATTGGCCATCACTTGATACATTTGCATTTGCAAGATTCTCACTTTAAAGAAAAAACTTACCACTCACCTTAAACTCTATGCCTAAAATATAATTAAGCCACCATCAGGAGATGAATTTATCAGGATTAAGACTTTGAGGTCTGAATAATAAAACTTCTGTTTTAGTGGCTAAGTCAAAAGTTAGACTGTTTCCCGCCCCCCATTCAAATATGCTTTCATACAAGAAAAGAACTCTTAAACAAGCCGGGCGTAAATAATAATTAGCAGCCCCAGTCCTCTCAGTGAGGCCCACCTACCACTCAACCCCATACCCAGCCACTCTATTTGAATTCTCTTTGCTTTATCTAAACTGCTCAAGCTTTGCTCTCTAACACATTTTATATATTTCTATGCATACACCTTTGTGTTCTTCAACTATTTTCCACCCCAAGAATATCTTTTCCCAATTTATCTCAATATTGTAGTTTAGGACATAAAGAATTAGAAATACTTGAGTATCATTTTAAACATCATTTCCACATTACTACCATGAGGCTTCTTTTTTTTCTGTCTCGCTAATTCCAGGAGAGAGAGTTTAAATTATTAGACCTATTCCAAGCCAAGATGTAAACCCTCTCTAAGCAAGTACTCCCTCAAGTGTGGTGAAGGGAAGCATAAATTATCTAAGTCATCTTATGGCCCAGTCAAGCAAAGCATAAAGTTATTTTGCTGAAGTAAAGGCTATTCTGGCACACTGACAAACTAGCTTTGGAAATTCTATACCTAAGAAGTTGGGGAGAATTATGAAAAGTCAAAAAAAATCATACAAATTAGTCAAATATCTGGCTACAGTATATCCTAATACAAAAACAGACATGTATGAGTAACAGAGGTATCAGATTTAGAGAGAAGATTATGTCGGAATAGATATCAAATGTGTTTTCAAAGTTCAAAGCCTGTGGGTTGATATGGCCAGCTCTGGTTTTCTGATAGCTAATTTTTATAAAGCCACAGCAATCTTTGAAACAACGGGGGCGTAGCTACGTGCTCTAGAGCTCTAACTTTCTGGTTAGTGCTTCCTCAGCGAGCTACGGATGCGCACGTACATCCACACACATCCTTGCACAGAAAGCCCCCACATACCTGCTGTCCCATAAAGAACACTGTTTCAGAGCTCTTTGAATTCATACTAGGAACAAAAAGTGTTGATCATCTGAAGTTCAGACAAGGAGGCAGGTGAATACAAAGCCCCCCCTCACTCAACATAGGCCCCAGAAGTTTTGGTCAATGCAAAGAGCAGACACCAGAGGTCTGCTTAGAAATAAGCTTCACTTAAAGTTGCTGGAAATCTTGAAGACAGAGAACTAGAAAAGGGAGTGAGACGACTGTGGACTGAAAACCATTTTCTCTATCTTAGGTATGTGTTCCTTTGACAATTTATTGGCTGGAACAGCCTGGTTCCTTTCTTAACAAATTGTAGCCACAAATATATTATGTGTAAGGAATTTTGAGACCCCTTCGAAAGGGAGCTCGATCCAATCCTCAAGGCTCCAGGCACTCTCGGCATCGGCAGAGAGCTCTCCAGGAAGTCTGGCCGGTGGAGGCTGGGTTCCTCCCAGAATGAAACCCAAGAACGCTCTCATTAGAGGAGTCTGACTCGAGTAAAAGGCCTGCTGAGGACACAGACCAAGGAGAGGCAGGCAGCCCTCTGCAAGGAGCCAGGGTCCCGAGCAAAGCCATTTTTACAATCCTCAGAAACCGTCTGCCAATCCGGGCAAGTTATGAACCTTGCTGTGTCCATGTGAACTAAGAAAATGATGGAAATTCCCCTCGCTTCCCAGAACGGCTGGGTAAATGCTGACTCTGAACTGTCAAGTGGTTCCTGCTGCACTCGATGCAGAACGGATCTGCTCTGGCAGCGGGCAAGGCGTTGAAAGGGATGATGGCATATGAAAAGATGAGGGTGACAGAGGAAAGTGGTCACGTCTAGCAGCGGAAAAATAACACGCAGAATATGGTGAAAAGAAAGACTGAAAGCACTTAACCCACAAAACCCTTCTTTTGTGGAGGAGACAAAGCCGCGGGAGAGATTCGTGCGCCCATCCTTTGCCTTCGGCCAGCTGTCCTCCGGGAGTCAGCTTGTCAGTTCCCACTTCCTGCGCGCACAAAGCAAAATGAGGCAACAGAGGCCTCCCGCGACTCCCGTGAGTGCCGCCAGGCTCACACAAGAAGGAGTTTTGAGGCAGGAATGTAGAACTCAGGGGCCCTTCTTCACTGATGGACACAGAAAGGTGACGTAAATTGCCACTGTATGAAACCAGACATGCCGTGAGTGTTGGCAGGGGTCGGTTAAGTTCTCTCTGCAGCAAACCCTTATCCGAAACCATCCTGCATCCATTCTCAACCCTGAGGATGTCACAGGCACGAGAGGGAGCTTACGTACCTGAAACCAGAAAGGGTCCTGGGCAGAGACCTGGCTCTGCCACCTGCAAGCCATTGTCTAACTCACTTGATCTCTAAGTCTCGTTTTGTTTTAATCTATAAAAGCAAATAATAATATTTTTATGAGGGTTGTGGTAAGGATTAAATGAGATAATATTTAACAAAGCGCTTTCCTCAGCGGGTGCTCAAAGAGCAGTCACTACAGTTATTATTATTACTAACCAAGAAGATGAGAGGCAAATGTTATTTCCTGGGAATTGGAATTTCCCACCCCCTTGGTGGTCAGGTGCACAGTTTGTGCTGTGTGATATGAGAACTGGTATATGTGTAATTTTCTTCCGCTTGGTTTGCATTGGATTCATAAGCATTCCTTGGTCTTTTTTTTTTAAAGAGGATTTTTAAAAATATCTTTTTTATTGATTTGAGAGAGAAACACTGATGTGAGAAACATTGATCAGCTGCCTCCCACATGTACTCCGACCAGGGATCAAGTCCGCAGTGCAGGCATGTGCCCTGACCAGGAATCAAACCGACGACACTCAACTCACTGAGCCACACCAGCCGGGGCTCCTTGGTCTTCACAGGCGCATGTTCTGAGACTCTAATTACATTGCAGGCTCCTAAAACTGAAGACTCGTGGTTTCAATTTCTTTTGGATTTCTCTGAAAGACTTTAACAAAAGTTGCCTGAGCCCTGAATAGATCATATTCTCAAAGACTTTAATGCTGGAAAGGGCCTTGGAAATTGTCTAATCTATGACACCTTTTTTAAAAATCCAGTAGTTGAAGTTAGATGACCCACCCTTGCATGACCCTAAACCACCTAACCTCTCTGGGCCAAAATTTCCTCATCTGAACAATGGAGATGCTACATACTCTCTGCCCCCAGGGTAAATAATGTTTTCAGAAGCAGTCGGCAAATTGAAAAGCATTAAGTTCTCATCATTATTATTACAGATTGGAAAACTAAGTCTCCAAAGGGTTGAGTAATCTTCCCAAGGTCACCATCATTCCCAGAGCTGAGAGTGCTGTCAGAAGGAGCTTTAAGATCGTGGGTATACGTGCGCAATCACATCAGCTTATCTTTCCAAGCCAATTAGTGATTTCCTTAAAACTAGCTGACTCTGCAGTCCTTCCCTTCCTGGCCTTGACCTTCAGAAACGTTCATGACCTTCTGCTACAGGGAGATGGAGATTCCAGAGTGTGTGTTCATGTAGCCTGGGCAGGGCCAGAGCCATCACCTGCTAAGGTCCAACACTGAATATCAACTCTTTAAACTTCTATATAATTTTAAAATTCAGAATAGGCAATACATTCACAGAGTTCAAAACTTAAGAAGCATAGAAAATATTTACCATAAAGTCTCATTTCCCCCTAATTTACCCTCTGTCTAGTTCTTCCCACAAAATAGGTAACCCCTTCATTAGTGCCCTCAGCATCCATCCAGGAAGGTTTTTATGATAACACAAACAGACGTCAATATATTAAATGTCAACTCCAGCTCTATTAGACTCAATTCAATATTTTAAAGAATCACATTTATCTTTTAAGACTTTATCAACAATTCCCACCAATTCAACAACCTTCAAATGAAAGTTTTTCTACTGTTCCACTATCGGAAAATAATCTCTCTTTAAATGAGAGGCTTCACCTCTTCAACTACAGTAATGTTCTTAGGTCACTGAAGCTCATCTTTAAATGGTATACAACTTACTAGCAGAGCAAAATATGAAGACAGGTCATTCTGGGCAAGCAGAATGCTTGATATAAAGCCCAACGGAGGGGCTTATTAACATGCAAATTCCTGGACTGAACTCCCAGCTGTTCTGATTTCCTTGAGGACCAGGAATCACATCTTACTGAGCAACCCCAGCAATTATGATGCAAGTGATCAGCAGACCACATTTTGAGAAACATTGGACTGGAATTTAGAAAACTGATTTCATGTCTGGACTCCCATCAATGAGCTGCATAACCCCTGATAAGGAACTTCGGTCCACTGGACCTTCATAGCATCCTCTACAAAAGGCCAAAAGGTCATAAGGTGGTTCCCCTCTAGAGATCCATATAGTGACGCTGTGACATCTTAGACAACTTTGATGGATAGTTGGCCACAAAGAACTGTGGTTATTGTGATGCATCTAGTTCAGAAAAACTACTTATTCTGAAAGAGCATGCAACAGAGTAACCTATGGTTTTTCCTTGCTTGAATACTTTTTTTTTTTTTTTTTGCCAAATGGTGGTCAGATTGCGTATTACAAATGGAGAATTGAGACTCCAAACGAAACAGCTCTTCATGCTCAGGCATGAAAATGTTGTTTTTTCCCATCAGCAAGGGTAAATGTGCGTGCCTTTAAATAAATCCAAGCTTTGGATTCATTAGAAACAGAAACATATTTTTAAAACCAAAGCATTTTCATTTTCAAGGATAAAGTTCTGTTATATTTTAAGAAAAAGCACTTAGTTGGTGATGGCCCCCTGGTGCATCACCATGCCACCCTGGCATGCCGACTTGCAAACGGGCAGAAAAAGCTCTGCCCAGTGTCTGGGGAAAGCATCTTCCCCGCAAGTGGGGTCTCCAGTCTAAGTCAGGGAAGGAGAGCAGCCCACACAAGCCCTGCGCTCACAGTCTCCCTGATTTTAGCATTTGAGTTAGAAGGGAAACTTTTATATAGTATATTAATAAATATTTTGAAAAACTCTAAAATTTTTAATGAGACATTTTAAATCCAGTGTTCATTAGCTTGTTCTTAAATGTTTTTACCTAAATGTAAAATTCTTTTAGAGAAGAATTCTTTTGTAAATTCTTTTAGAGAAGGTTTACCCGGTAACAGCACACAGTCCCTGGAACATGAAAATGCTTATAGAATAAATGAATGAATGAATGAATGAATGAATGAATGAATGAACAAATGAACGAAGATCTTTTCCTTATAGTCCTATCTAGAGTCCTTTATGGGCCAGGTTCCATCATCAGTGCTTAATGAGAACCTACTGTATGCCAGGCACTTTTTTTGGCACTGAAGATACAGCGGAAAGCAAGCAGCCAGCTTCTGCTCTCTTGAAGCTAACTTTCCAGAGGAAGAGATATAATTTTAGGTTAAGTATTTTTAAAAATATAGTAATGTGATAAAGAAGGACTGGGAAACCACGGTTAGACAGGATTGTGAGGAAAAATAAAGGGGTTAGGATAAATAAGTTAATGAGTCTCATCTGAGTCTCACCTTCTTATAAACCACCTGCCCTGAGTGGAGTGTTTGGGGGACAGGAGGAGACACATCTATTAAATCTGTTTTGAACAAACTACCCATAGACCACCAGTTGAACCACTGCAAAGCTGCCAAGAGGTTTAAGTTCCAAACATATATTCACTTCCAAAACATGTATAAAATGAAGCATTTTTAAAACTTCCAAGCAATTAGGCCTTAAACTATCAGTTACCTGTATTTAGCCAGTTCTCCTCTCCCACTTTGCAAATGGGCGCTCCACATCATCGGGTGCCCTTACCTGGTGGTTAGCACTCGGATGCAGGATACTCTCCATGTCCTCTGTCTGGAGAGCTCAGTGTGTGTACATTCTACAGTTTCCTTCTCTAAGCAACACTGGAAAGAGGTGCAAAGGCTGGACAGGCTTGGAGACCCCTGAATCAAATACAACCTCAAAATGCATATTTTTGTGATAAATTTAATCATGATCGATTTCCCAAAATTGCTCTGAAAAGTAGAGCTGGAGATGAAATTTCATCTCTCCAATGAGCCAGCTATAGAACAGCAGTGCTCAGAATCTAGAAGGACAAAGGAGAAGGTATCCCACGCGCTCGATACTTCACCCGTTCCCTTTCTGAGCATCTGGATCCTTTTATATACTATGCTGTTCCAGTGGGTGGTCTGGCAATTTTAGGGGGAGGCTGTAATGTTTGGTATGGGAGGCAGGCATTCAAAAGCTACAGAGGGACACTGTGGCTCTTAACTGCAGAACAATAAATGTGTGATGAGCTGAACGTTGCTCAATCATTATCCTCGTCACCACGCAGGCACCAACATCACCCTGACGATAAAAGATCCCCCAAGAAGGCCTTTTACTGTATAGGATTATTTGTTGGACAGCACCCCTTGCAACCAGATCAATAACGCAAGCTTATTAGAATTGTCTGCTCAGACAGAGGATCATTTCTGTGACACGAAGCCAGTGGGGTTTTATGTGTGCTTTGTTGTGAGGTCAGAGAAAAGATATTTTGGGGGGAACTGAGCTAAAGTTTCTGAACTCAATGTCTTTATCAGAATGGCTTTAGATGACCCAGCACATATTTTTTTCTAGCTTTACCTTTGTCTTCTCAAATGCTTATTTTCTATTAATAATAGAAAACATTTTGTTAATTAAAAGGTAAATCCCCAGGTGGCCCTTACATATCTACAAAGTAACTCTCTAGAGTTGACTTACTACAAAATAAATCCTAGTTTCTCTCTCTCTCTCATGAAACAGATGCATTCTCAGAAAAATCCCAACTCTAACTTGGCTTGAAAGGAACAAAGGTAACAGCTCATACGGCCAGAGTCAGTGCTCAATGGGAGGCCATGTGGAACAGCAACTGCAGGGATGGGGGAGGCTCCTCAGGGACAGATTTCACCTGGGTGCACGGTCTCACTTTCTACAAGCACAGGCTGAGTTGCCTCTGGAGGTAATGAGCTCCCCATCCCCAGGAATGCGCCAAGTGCAATAATCATGACCAAAGCTTCTATGTGCCAACTATCAGACCAATCACTTTACTTACATAACCCCAATTAATCCCAGGAAAGAGGCATGGATTTATTACCACTTTACAGGTGGTATGGCAATTTAGGGAAAGGCTGTAATTTACCGGGGGTACCATTTGTTGGTCCCCACTGACCATACTTCAGACGACAAACTAAAACCTGAGCTCCTCCAGGATGACAGCTGAGTCTCATCTGCCTGATTGCCCCAGACCCGGCAGCATGCCCAGTATACAGTAGGTGCACCATCTATGCTTAACGGACCCATGAAACACCCCTTTTCTTTAGAGAGAAATAAAGCTAGAAATTTTAGATTTGGTTAATGGTTATATCTGTGGTCCTTTCTAATTAAAAAATTTAAAACATGGATTTTGTAGAACATTTTAAAAAATACAAAGAATTAGAAGGCAGAAAGTAACATTCAACTCTAATCTCACCACCCAGAAAGAACCACTGGAACACACTTTGATCCATGTCCTGCTTGACATTAATGGATGTGTCTTAGCACATAGCACAATAAGGGTTAGTCAATTAAAAATAAAAAGGTCTGCCTAGCTGACCCCATTAAGACTAATGAATAAAAGGAAATCCACCAAGTAAAATATTTTGCAGACAAGCCAAGAATAACAGAAATACAGTAAGTGTATTATTGATGTGATGTTCGATGTGTTAAATGAAAAAAGGAAAAGAAAATTATAACTTTCCACTAATCTCTCAGCAAGGAAAAACTCCTATATATTTTGGAAATGACAAATCTCTTCACCAAGGGAAACAATTGTTCAACGGTGTAAAAAACTAAAGTAAAATTGTTTTACAGTGTGAGGCCACTGCAAACGTAAGTGTAACGAAACCAGTACTATTTCTCTTCAAAATTCTAAACAAACGATTTTAAGAAAATCCTGAGAGCAGGAACTGCTTTTGAATCGCATAGTGGCATCATATACGTGTCCTGCACTTGAGGCTAAGGGATTAAAATTTTAACAGAGCAGCTGAGGGGTTTTTGTTGTTGTTGTTTTTAATATATTTTTACTGATTTGAGAGAGAGAGAAACATCAATGTGAGAGAGAAATATTGATCGACAGGCTGCCTCCCACACCCACCCCAAGCTGGGATCAAACCCGCAACCTGGGCATGTGCCCTGACCAGGAATTGAACCGGTGACCTTTTGGTGCACACGACAATGCCCAACCAACCGAGCCACACCAACCAGGGCTAGCAGCTGGGTTTTTAAATCTTTTGGAAGACCTGAAAAAGGGATGTGAACTCTCGCACACCCCATAAACCATATATATTTTTTTACCCAAAGAATATGTTATTCATGTGCTCTGTACATTAGGTCAATTATTAGTCACTTTCTTTGGAGGCTGACCAAATGTCTCCACCCTTCATTGCAGAGCTTACTGTAATCATCTGTATTAAGAATAGCAGAATCACCACGCTAATATGTGCTGAAAACTGAGGATACCGCCCCTAGAGGTTTTGACAACACATGTCTACCATTGATTTACCACCCTTTCCATTTGCTTTTAAGCATCAGGGGGTTGGGGGTGTCGGGAATGTTTCAACTGTCTCAGTATATAAAATGAAATATAAAGAAAAATGAGATCATTTTAACTTGGCTGAAATTGGAGCCTTTCAGCTATTTTGCGTCAACTTGAATTTCATAATATAAACACGTATTTTACTTGTCTCTCCACAGTTTAGGCAAGTCAATTATTTTTTAATTGGATTTCCAACTATTCGGTTAAACAAGACCCCCACCCATTTTTATTAAGACTTCAACATGAAAAAAACCCTTGAATGTTGATATTAATCTTTCTGGATCATCCAAAATTTAGCAAAGCATGTTTACTGTTATTTTTCAACATCATGTTAAGAACTGTTGTAAAGTGAGGCTTTGAGTTCATCTTTTATTAGGTTTACATAAAAAGAAAATGCAAGTACAGCCATAATTGTCCCTTGACGTGGATGCTTAAAACCACAGACTATGAGATCGGGAGGGGACTTCAGCGATCTCCCAGTTCAACCCCTTCGATTTAGAGATGAGCAGTTGCAGGCCCAGAAAGGTCAGAGGCCAAGAAAAACAACAGAAGACCGTGACCATTGAGCAACAATCCAACAATCTTTGAAAAACCAAAATATGTCCCAAAACAATTTAAGATAGGGTTATAAAAAAAAGATCACATTTATTTTACTATCTGCATTATATTTCATAGCCTTAGTACTCAAAGTGTGGTCTGTGGACCAACAGCATCAGGATGACCTGGGAGCTGGACAGAAATGCAGACCCTCAGGCCTTGTCCCAGACCTACTGAATCAGAATCTGCATTTTAACAAAATCCCTGGGTGACTTCTACCCACGTTAAAGCCTGAGGAGCATTATGTCTACACCACTGCTAACTCAAAGCTGGTTTATAGATTTGTGAGAACTATTTGTGTCCAGTCTGTGAAGGGACAAGTACGTAAATTAAGAGTAAAAAGGTTTTAGAAATTTTTGTATCAATTTGTTAGAGAATCTTATATAAGCTGAATTTATTTTAAATGGAGCTTTATATTTGTATATTTTGTATAATTTTCCTAGTAATTATTTTTATTGTATTTTATAGAAGTCCCAGTTCACAACAGATTAGAAATAATTTTTTAATGTAATTTCACCACAGATAAACACTGTTCTACACCATCATCCTGAGACTAGTTGAAAAAAAAAAATCACTGGCTCACTTCTCATCTTATTCTGAGCCAAAGATATCACAAGAAAACGACAAATATCTCACACTAACAGAGACACAAAAAACCCTCAACAAAATACTGCCAAACATACAAAAGATTATCCACCATGACCAAGTAGGATTTATCCCAGGAATGTAAGGTTGGCTTAACATCTAATAATCAATATAATACATCATATCAATAGAATGAAAGAAAAGAAAAACATGATCTTCTCAATAGATGCAGGAAATGCATTAGACAAAATACAACCACCATTCATAGTAGAACTCCCAACAAAACAGAAACAGAAATAAAAGTAAACTTCCTCAACCTACAACTAACATCATAAATAATGACAAAATAATAAATATTTTCTTTCTAGATCAGGAAAAAGGCAAGGACATCTTCAATTGACACTTCTATTAAACACTGGATTTGGGGTTCTAGCCAGTGCAAAGAAAAGAAAGAAAAGCATACAACTTGGAAAGGAAGAAGTATAACTATCTTTATTCACAGACAACATAATCTTACATGTAGAAAATCCTAAGGAATCTACAAAAAGTTACTTTTACTAACAAAGAAGGTCCTTGAGTACAAAATCAATATGCAAATAACAATAATATTTGTATATACTAACAATGAACAACCTTAAAATGAAATTTCTATTCACAATTACATTTAAAGGAATATATAGAAATAAATTTAACAATGTAAGTGCAAGATTTGAACACTGAAAACTACAAAGCACTTCTGAGAAAAATTGGAGAACCTTTAAATAAGTGAAGAGACATCCCTTACTTATAGGATGGACAACTCAACATTGTTTCTCCACAAATTGATCTGTAGATTCAATGCAACCTCTATTGAAATGCCAGTGACATTTTTTTGTAGAAACTGGCAAGCTAAAGTAAAATTATATATGTAAATGCAAAGAACCCAGAATAGCCAAAACAGTTTTTAAAATGAAAAATAAAATGAGAGGACTTAAACATTTACTATAAAACTATAATAATCAATATATTATGGTACTGGAGTAAGGACAGAGATTTTGATGAATGGAACAGAATAGAGGGGACAGAAATGAAGCATTGCAATTAGGATTAACTGATTTTCAACAAAAGTGCCAAGGTAATTCAACATGAATTGGTTCTTCGACCAATGGTACTAAGAAAATCGTATATCCACAGGGAAAAAAAATTGACCCTTACATTACACCATTCACAAAAATTAATTCAAAATGGATTGCAGACCTCAACAAAGAGCTAAACCTATAAACTGCTAGAAGAAAACATAAAGGAAAAATTTTAAGATCTTAGGTTAGGCAAGGAGTTCTTAGATACAATTCCAAAAGCACAATTCATGAAAAAAAAAAGATTGATAAATTAGACATCATCAAAATCAAAACTTATATTAGGGAAGACACCAACCACTAAGAAAATAAAGGCAAGTCAGAGACTGAGTGAAAATATTTGCAATATCTGATAAAGAACTTGCATTCAAAACCATCAGGAACTCTTACAACTCGATAATAAGAACCCAATTTAAAAATTGGCAAAAGATCTGTGTAGGCATTTCCCCAAGGAAGATATATGAATAAGCACATTAAAAGATGGTTACCATCGTTAGTCACTAGAAAATTATAAATTAAAACCACAGTGAAATACTATTTCACACTGACTAGAGCGCTGTCATGTAAAAGACAGGCAATAACAAGTGATGGTGAGGCTATGGGAAACCAGAGCCCTCGTGCATTGCCGATGGGAGTGTGAAATGGGACAACCACTTTGGAAAACAATGTGGCCGTTTCTTAAAAAGTTAACTATAAACTTACATATGATCCAGCAATTCCATTCCTCAGTATCTACCCAAGGGAAATGAATACATATGGCTACACAAAGACTTGTACATGAATGTTCACAGCAGGGTTATCACAGGGGCCCCAAGCTGGAAACAATCAACTGGTGAAGGAATGAACAAAATGTGGTACATTCATACAATGGGATATTATTCAGCAATAAAAAGAAACAAACTATTGATGTATACTGCAATGTTATGCCAAGTAAAAAAGGTAGATGTAAAATACTACATATTATTAGATTCCATTTATATAAAAGGTCCAGAAAAGGAAAATCGATAGCGACATAAAGTAGGATTGTGGTTCCTGGGCTGGGGCTGGGGCTGGGGCTGGGGCTGGGGCTGGGGCTGGGGCTGGGGCTGGGGCTGGGGCTGGGGCTGGGGCTGGGCCTGGGGCCGGGGCTGGGGCAGGGACTGTCTGTAAATAAGCACAAACGATCTTTCTGGGGGTGATGGAAATGTTCTAAAACTTGGTTGTGGTGACGGCCGCAAAACTCTAAACTTATTAAAAAGAATTGTACACTTTGAATGAGTGAATTTTATGATGTATAAATTATACCTCCATTAGGCTGTTTTAAAAAATGGATTGGCTTATCAATTATTTATTTACCTAAAAGATGCACATATTGTTAGCTGAAGAAAACCAAAACCATATACTAAGCCCTATAAGTCTGCAGTTGGATGTCCCAGTTCTACCTTAGCCATATGGACTTACTATACTTTTTTTTTTGGTTTGTTTTATTTACTGGATGAGTAAGCTTTGTATTTCTAATCTCTTGGGAAAGATAACTAACTCGTTTTTCCAATCATATTTATCCTATACTTTTTGGAATTCTTTTTTTCCAAACTGACTCTAAAACTCAAAAAATTTGTTTTGAGCCTCTGCTATTATAAATATTAGAAGAACTTTGAGGGGGGAATGTTGGTGAAAATGAGATGAGAAAGTTATGGGGATGGTTATCCTCAGGAATGTGTGACTCCTAGATACACCATTTCTTAAGATGTTTTCCCATCTCTGTTGAACACTTTGGGTGATAAGAAGCTCATTACATTTAAACTGGGTAGTTCCAAAAGCTGTTCTACCCACAAAGTCTTATTTACTTTTAAGTCAATTCTTGATCAGTTATTGAATCACTTGCCCCATACTCATTCCTTAAAAAACAAACCAAAAAAGACAAAAACAAAAAACCCCCACAACAACAATGTTGTTGCTATAAACAGAGTCTGTGTTTATTCTGAAGCAGTGGCGCTAGCAAAGAAAGACTTTCATCGGGCTAAGGAGGGAGAGCCGCCTGAAAGCGCCGGCCGGCTGGGCTGCAGGAGATGGGTGAGAGTTCCTGGAGGAAAGGGGATTGGAAGAGATCCTGCTGCAGATGAATGACCCTGTGTTTTTGACCTCCTGTGTGGTTAGCCCAACATTTTAGTAACACCCATCAGTATGGTTTAAAGAATACTTCTAACAAGAATCAGGTACAAAAAGTGTGAGCTGAATCCTGGAATTTATCTCCCCACCATTGCATTTATCACTGGTTTGCGCTAGGCTAGTAGAAAAATGGAACTTCCAATCCTCAAACTGAGCTAAAGCATCAAGTATATTTAAAGACCAAACCATTTAAAAACTGGAAAAACATAAATCAAAATACATATCAAATCTGGAAGCAAGAGGACTATTTACTCTGAAAAGCTACAGATGAAATCACAAAGGAAATATCCATATGTGAAATTAATAAAAATATGTGTACACTAATAAACAATAAATATATCTGGGGAAAATTTTAAAGCAAATAAGATAATCAACGAGTTAAGAATTTAATTCTATAAAGAGTTAATGCCTACTGATAGAAACAAGCAAAGATTCATTTTCTCTTTTATTTTTATTTTTTTTAAGCCCGTATGTTGGCAAGAATGGGCCCAGACACTCACAGGCACACATGACCACATTGGCAATATGTGACAAGAGCTTTAAGGTACCTGTAGCCATGCCCCAATAATTTCACTTTATTCTAAATACAGAAAAGCCCTAAGTACAAAGATGTTACACATAGTGATATAACAGAAAAAAATAAAAACTAAAGGTAGAGCCCAAATGCTCAACAAAATGGAAACACAAGGTTACATAATGTTTTTTCAATGCTTATGTGTGGATAAACATATAATGCAAGCTGCATTTATGTCCTGATTATGAAGTAAATGATCATGTAAAGAAACATAAAATCTAGAAGGAAATAAAAGCAAGCAAATATAAACTGTGATGATATTAGCACAGTAGGTAGTTTTTTTCCCTTACCTCCTTTCACTTTCCAAATTTTCTTAAATGAGCATATTAAATATTAACCGTAATTACCCGGGTTCCATGGGTATTTTTTTCAACCACCTTTCACTTTTCTGACTTTTTAAAAACACGTTTCACATTGTCTACATGAACATTTTTACTTTGTTATCAAGATACTTCGTAAGTAAAGAATTAAAATGTTTAAGTCTTTAAAAAAATGTATGAACGTTACAAATAAAAATGTATCACTGTTAAAACTACCAGGTTAATGGAAAGGTAACATGATTCCTGTAAAAAGAAATTATGTACAGTGAGTATCTTTGTTGCCCTGGATGGTGCGGCTCAGTAGTTAGAGTGCCAGCCAGCGCACCAAGGGGTTGTGGGTGCGACTCCCGGTCCAGGCACTACCTGGGTTTGGGTTTGCTCCCTGTCCCCAGCTGGGGCATGTGCAGGAGGAGGCAACCAGTCGATGTGTCTCTCTCACATCGACGTTTCCCTCTCTCTCTCCATCCCTCCCTCCCTTCCACTCTCTCTGAAAAGCAATGGAAAAAATACCCTCAGGTAAGGATCAACAACAACAAAATTTTTTTAACCTATATTTGTGGGGAGCAGGGGATTAGAAGAACAGTGAACCAACCGTCCAATAAAGTGAAGAATCACACTGAAAATTTACAAGACTTTGACAAAAATCTCTGAAGAAGCTCCAGGCCAGACATTTTAGAAAGCTTTTTTCCAAAAATGAGCAACAACTGAAGTTTAAAAAACAAACAATACGAAACAAAGAACCCTCCAACCACAGGAAACAAAGAGCTCCCAGTGGGCAGCACTGGGATTGTCTCAATTTCTCTTAGAAATCTGGGGGAGAAAGTGAACAGCAAAACCTACACAATCACAAATGGCCAAGGACTCTCCTGTGCAGTAACGCGCTGAGATGAAAACCACAGGACAAATTTACGGCGGCGGTTGCCTGCGGGAAAAGGAATGGCAGAGAAACCGGGGGGGGGGGGGGGGGGGGGGGGGGGGCGGGGAGGAGATGTGTTTCTTTCCTTTAGAGGCAAAATTCATGAAATGCTGACATTAGAGGGAAGAGGGGAGGTGGTAGGCAAGGATCAGATCATGAGGGGCCTCGTCTGCTAAGCTAAGGAGTCTGGATGCTACCTGAAAACAGGAAGCTAATGAAGCATTTCAACTAAGAAAGGAATCTTTCTGTGAGATCTCTGGGGGTCATTTCAAATTACTTTTGAAAGCTTGTATTTTGCATATATATTTATATCTGCACAGTCTAAGTTATGTCACAACCATGGCCCAGAACACACAACATAATTCGAATTGCATGTTGGAAGTACAGATCCGTAGCTCGTATGAAGAACATTCATCTCCTATGGCGCGATGAATGACATCTAGTCACGTTTCTGTACTCAGCACCACCGTTACTCATCATGTCCTAACAGAGGCTAATAAATCATAAACTCAACAATGTGGCTTGTTGTGCAATAACAATAAGAGCACCATGCCCGTTATTGTAAAACAGAAAGCTTTTACAAGGCTAAGTGGATGAGCAGTTAACTATTGAATAAGCTTCAGCAAGCATAAAATCAGTACTGAGAAAAATCATCGCTATTACACTCCTAGGACGTGGCTCTCATTCACGATCTGTGGTCCAGCAAGGAGATCTCGATTCTCATCAGTCCCTCGAAGTCTTTCATCCTTCCTTTGAGCAGATGCCTGGCAAGCAACTAGAGAAACCCTGAGCACTTAAGACTTCAGGCTTCTGACTGATCTTGATCTTCTGAGAAAGGCTTTTCTGGAGAGGAACCAAGGATTCCTCCAAAGAAAGCCAGTAAGCAGATGGGCCAGGGCCATATGGCCTTCTAGAGGCTGGCAATGGTCACTCCTGCTACAGATGCCCCAGCTCTGGGTTAGTCTCCTTCAACCCTGTCGGCTTGTCCTGACTGCAGGGCTCCTGTGCTGATGATGCGGAGCAGGGCTCACAGCAACTCGGTGATCCTCAAGCCTTGGCACCAGCCTAACAACCCCATTTATTCATTCAAAACATACGGCTGAGTCCTTGCTATAATCTGGGGCACAATATTAAACCACGGAAACACAAAGACAGTACCTCTGTGTTGAGTGTACAAGCTAGAGAAGGAGTTAAGTACAGAAGGTGAGATGGCCAGTGGGTTTCATGGAAATACATCATGTTTCAGAAATACTGAATAAGTTACTCTGCTGCAGCAGGGCTCGGGGAACCTTTCACATCTGCTGGGTCAGTAAGAAATTGTCAGCAGAAGAGACAGGACAAATAAAGGCGTGGAGCTATGAACTCGTATTTCAGAACATGAATTATTGTTTGTGACAGCAAGCGGTAAGGCTAAAAAGATCTACTAGTTCCAGACAGCAAATGGCTTGGTGGCTCTTGCAAAGGAGTCTGGACTTTTTCTTAAAGACAGTGAGAAACTGTTAATGATCAGATGCACATTTTAAAAATATATTTTATTCACTCTTTCAACAAATATACACTGAGCTTCTATTTTGTGCAGGCACCACTTTCAGATGCATCTACACCCTAAACTTCTTTCTTCTTATCATCATGACACAAGGCCAATATAAATGCAATGAGCTCAGAAAATATTCCAAGAAGTGTTAATAAAATGGTAAAGAACATGGGAAAGGTTGAGAGTATACAGTGATTTCTACACAACATCAGATCCAGACAATTAGCATTCTCCCACTTGGAAACTCAAGTAAGACACGAAACAGCATCCAATTGTATGAAAATCACTGCTTTGTTCATTTAATTGTAAATGTCAATTTGAATAAACAACTATGGGTGGCAAATTCATCATATATAAAGATATTACTACTAAAACTACTGAAATTTGGAGGTTATATTTGATCAGATTAACACAGAGCTACCACTTTAATCAACAGCTAGGCATTCGTAGAAGCTAAACGTAAAAACAGGTTCCAGAAGAGAACATCTGCAGAATAGAGATCGGAAATAATTCACGTGTATTCGTTCTGTCATTCATTCAGTTTCATTCATTCTTTCATTCACTTAGGGAAGGAAAGAGTATTCTCTCAGAGGTAACCCCTGCCCACAATTATAGATAAAAAAATTAGGCTGAAAGGGCCATTGTCCTAACATAGACTTTATGGCCTTGCAGCCAGTTATTATGAGCGAAAACAAAAGTCTCTGCACTCCAAATAATGCTCTGGCAGTGACATGGCAATCCTGCTGTAGAGCTCTATTAAGTCTAAGCCTAGGATATCAAGACCAGAAGGGGCAACTAGGAAGCTAGGAAATAAAAAGGTAAGATGACCAAAGATGGCTGAGTGATCTCACCTATTTGATGTATTACGAAGTCTCAGTATATTGGACTCACCCAATGGAAACACCAAAGCACCTCTTAGAACCAATTATTTTTAAATTACTGTCCGTTTTGCTTAATTCCAAACTCCATATACTCTGGTGTTACCTACATTCACAAGCTTCCTACGGTTTCCCTGAAAATGCTGTTTTGTCCGTCCGGGCCTGTGCTTTCATCCAAGTCTTTTTCTACATCAACTCACAAATCCTTCTAGGTTCTATAAATCCTTAATTTTCCATTCCTCCAAAAATTTGTTTCCTTGACCTCTCAATCTGATTTAAATGTGTATTGTTTCTATATTCTCATTGCACCTTGTGTTATGTCTATCACAACATTATCACCTTGAACTGGACCCCCTCATTACTCATTTACTCCCTCATTTACACAATTGGATTGGTCCTCATAGACTGTACACTCCAGGAGGGCAGGAATCTTGTTTTGATTGATCTTTGGGCCCTAGCACATCCTAATATGTAATTGCTGAAAGGAGGCAGGGAAGGGGGGAGAGAGAAAGAGATGAAGGACAGACAGACTGAAACAAAGTTTTGGCTTAAAGTTACAACATTCATTCATTCAATAATTTTTTATTGAGAGCCTACTATGTCTCAGACACAACTCTGGTAGCTGAAGATGCAACAAAGTAGCTGAAGGAGGGTGGGGCCGAGAAAGTAATCCCTGTCCTCACAATGTAGTAGAAGAAGAGCTACATCATAAATAATCTATACAATGTGTTAGAGGGAAGAAGTGGGCGTGGAGACCGAGGAAGCAGAGAAAGTGGACAGGGGTCTTGGAGGAGGGGGTTGCTGTGAAAAACAAACTACCTTGCTTCCCACTCAATGCCTCACCATCAATCTTTATTATCTTTAGTTCCCTTCTTATAAGGAATTCGTGCTTTCCTTCTTCAGCATCCCTTCCAATGGCAATTCTTTTAAAGTTCATAATTCTCAAGTCATTTTTTTAACCTCAGTCTTTTTTTCTGATGCCCAACATCAATTGGGCTATAAATCTATCACATACTACTACTAGTTTAGCCCACTCCAAGTTATAACCCATGTGGTCCGGCCAAGATACAGAGATTCACAAAAATGCTTTCATCACATCCCAGCTGGAATCTCTTAATTCATCATTTTCAGGTCTAGCCAATACCTCCTCTGAGCACTTGTAGCACAGGAATAACTAGGTCACCATCGTGTGCTCAGGATTTGGACCCCTAATTACAATTTTCCCATGATAAAGGCATCTGTGCACAAGTTTATGTGAACCAATGTTTTTCCTTTCTCAAGCCAACTAATATTTTCTCCTCTGCAACTTGAATCAGAAACTCAGTTCTTGAGATTAAAAAAAAAGTATTTTATGTGTATGAACCACTGATTAATTCCAAAGAAACATTCAAACATCTACCACCACGCTTTCCTGGCCCACTTAAATTAATCTTTATTTTTTTCCCTCGTTTTATCCATTGTAATATAGTCTGGCATTCTCACAATAAGAATGCAATCAGGAAACAGACGAACTGGCCTCTTAAATAAACAGAGCCTGTTCTTTCTTGAATTAAGTGGTCGAAAGAATGCTCGTTGCCCTTCCTTCCCTGGAGATTAGTCAACAGCTTGTGATTACTCAACAGTGTCATTTTCACTCTTACATTTCATGCGTTGGTGGCTCTCCATAATGCATTAATTAAATAATGCAAGTTAGGAAGTGAGTTGGCTAGTACAGCATGACCATCCTATTTGCAACTCCTTCCCATAAGGTCTAAGGTGGCCCACATCACTAAGATTAGTTTATTTACGACATATATCTTGTTGTAAAAGCAGTCGACACCAAATGATTGATTTGTGTAGCTTAATAATCCAATTCAAAAAGAAATTAAACTGTTACTACGGACTTATTCCTTAAATAATATTGTTCTTTATATCAACAAATAATCTTGGAACACTCTGTCTACAAAAAGAATTTGAAGATTAAAATGTGTATTTTTGGCCAGGAATGGAATTAGGGGGGTCAAAAAGTGATTCTATTGGGTCCAGCATTTGAGAAGAAAAAAATATTTTAAAATCAAATCTTCTAAGGTTGGCATGGGGTTCAAATTCGTTTTCAGTTCATTCACTGAAAGGGGGACAGAAGGAAGAAAATTCACATCTCCAAGGTCAAGAGCACAGGGCTAACCCACCTCCACATGTGTGCTCGGAAAGTTCACAGGGTAATGACAGAAAGTTATGGACAAGACAATACTTTTGCCGGTCATGTTATTTTTCTCAGGCCTGTGTGGAAATACTTTGAATTGGATGAACTAGAAGTATTTGCGGTTTGACGTAGCCTCTGTTAATGTTCCATTCCTAGACCTGAGCTCTCCAAAGTGCATCCTGTGATTTATTTTTAAGTAAAATATGTCAGCTGCAAAAACGCAACTCCAACTTGTTAAAGCTTGTGGATGCTTTCAGTGACCATGTGCCCAAGTGGGGAACGCAGCTTTGAAAGGAGGGCGGGCAAGGAAGGGCCCACGCAGTGTGAGGACCAGAGATCCCAACCGGAGCACGGCCTAGTCTTCCTGGGTGTCGTGATGTGTGTCTGAATGTAGCAGTTACAGTGGAGAATGTTAAGAAGTTATTCTTTACATGTCTGTAATGGATACTTTCTTGGCAAAAATCCATTCTTAAAAATATCATAATAATTGAATATAGGGATAGTTTCATGTATTAAGCAAAAGAGTTATATGATTACTGCTAGGTGTGTTGCTTAATTTTAATAATGGCCCTTCTGTTTTTTATATTGTGCTTTCAGCTACAATACAGTTGAACATATTTCTACCACCCTCTCCAAAAAGCATGGAAGGAAGAAAGTTGGTATTTTCATTTTTTAATAGGCTATAAACTCTCAGTTTCCCAGGAATTAGCTCTCTGAAACCTGTGGGTGTCCCGGACAGCTCAGGACACTGAAGAACAATGAGAATATTTGGGGGGACCTTTTGCCTTAGATGTGAGGTCTTTGAAGTAGTCTCTAAGTCTCTTTTCAGCCCACATCAACCCAGAGAAGAGCCTCATAAGAGAAAAGCACTCCGTGTTCTGTCCCTTCACGAAGCACTCGGGAAAAATAAGTTACAGGCCAGGCTCTTTCAGGTGCCCATGTCCTAGGCGATGCTCCCACTCAGGAAACTCTCCCCCACACCTGGTCAAACCTGTGCACACTCACACTCAGCCCACCTAGAGTGTCCTCAGCGTGGAAGGGTGCAGATTTTTTTAGCAACTGTTAGCACTAAGAGAGTTATTATGAGTAATAACATCCAGAAGTAAAAATTAAAAAGGAGCCCATTCAATAAATAAAATTTATTCTAAAATCAGTGAGTCCTGAGTCCTGTATTAAAACCAATGTTATTCTATGATAAGATAGAATGAATTCAAGAAATATAACAGGGTAAAAAGAGCCCCAATAGTAAGAGTCTAGGGATACATCTGTGATGGATCAACAGGAACGAGTCTGTCCTTGTTTCCCAAGACAGTCACTGGCCTGCCCTGGAAAGCCTTTGACAGGTTCTGGATGAGAACACTTGCCGTGTTAGCGTAATCTCACATCAGCATTTTCTACGTAGTGAAGAGGAGGCCTCTGAAACATGTTTAATATTGTACAATTAGAATTTAAAGAAGAAATAAAAGTCAGTGAGTGGAGAGCTATCAAAAGGAAACTTAAGACTGAAGAAAGAGATTTATGGCGTTTCTGTTTATACTTTTTTTCTGTTTTTGTACAGTTGCTGAAGTTAAGAAAGAAAGCCTGGAACATCCACCCTTCTTGATATTTTTCAATCCAATATCTCATGTTCATTTTCTTTTCTTCCTCCCCAGTTTTCTCATTTGCTTTTCAGCCAACAGATCCTCACACCTGCCCACACGGTGACGCTCTCAGGGCAGGACACGCGGCCGCTGCACACCCGCCGTGGCTAAAGGAAAGCACGGGGTCCTTTGGACCATTTGTTCTTGGAAACCTAACACACGGGACATTTGCATTTCTTGAGGCGAGTGAAAAGCATCTGTTAAAAGCCTGCAGTCCTCCAGTACCAGGAAACACGAAATATATCCCCTGCCCTTTGGAGATCAATCAATCAATCAATCAGTCTCCGTGGAAATTCCACATAATATCCCTCTCTGACATTAGCTCTCTGGGCCTTCCGAGGTGCTGCGCACAGCGATACATGCCGCCCTCGGGCACACCGCAAACTGGCTCCTCCACAGGACTTGGCAAAGTAACGCACAGCCCGCGTAAGGCGGGTAATTCTACGGTCAGGAGGCTGCATGAGCCTTGCTGAGTAACCACCGTAAGGCATGGGAAAAAAGAAACAAAATCTCCTTGGGCCATTCCAGTGATACCAGACTAGGCCCAAAGCCTCACGCCCAAATTTAAATCTCTTCTGAAAGCCAGATCTCCTCGTGACCAAATGTTTCTCAGGGGAAGGAAATTGATAGCATATTAATCAATGTCACGTCAGGCTCCCCAAAGCAGTCCATTTTAATTCTTTTCATTCTTAGCCCCCTATTTTCAGCCACAGATAAGCAGCAGCCACTATTCTACTTTGTGGAGTTTAACTAAAGCCAATTCTAATTTCACGTTCAAGTACAGTGTATCAGAGGGGCAGGAAACCACCCACTGAAACAGCGGGCGGACCTGCACGCCCAGTGGGGCAGAAAAGCCGTAAACGCCAGCGCCAGCTCAGCTGCGGCTTGTGGTCATTAAGTAAGTGAGGCAGAGTTAGCTCTGAACATGGTCACAGCGACGCACCAGCAAATCATGGGGTCCACTCTGAACCCAGTCCTGGTGCTAAACGTGATCGGCTGGATCCGTCCCCAGATCCAATCTCTTATGCAACAAATATACACTGAGCATCTGCTATGTATCAGGCACAATCCCAGGCACTATGGCAAAACAGGCAAAAGCCCCTGTCCTCGGGGAGCTCATGCTCTAGAGGAGACCACTCTCTTACTCTAACTCCCCAGGCATCTTTATAAGAGTGAAACTGCAAATCTCCTGACATGCACATCAAAGAAACAAACCGGTCACAGAAGAAAACCAGCTCTCAGCCCTTCCCTGAACAGATGCTCCAATACACCTGTCTAACTTCACACTTACGGAAATTACACCCGGCGGGGGTCCCAGGCAGAGCAGCATAGCAGCAGGACATTCGTTCATACATCCAGATTCCTAGGATCTGTGTGTTCTCGGGCTCCATCAGGACCAAGCTCTCTTCCTATTTTATTTACAGCTCAATCCAGCTACGCTCCCTGAAATCCATCCATACCTTCATCGCAGCCTGGGAAAAAGTGTTTTCATCATACATCATCCACTTATGATTAAAGACCAGCTATCCCCCCAACAAATTCAATCAAAAGAGTTTGCTGCCCGGCCAGGTGTGGCTCAGCGGCTGAGCGTCGACCTGGGATCCCGGAGATCGGGGTTCGATTCCCAGTCAGGGCACATGCCCAGGTTGCAGGCTAGGCAGCCGATCAATGACTCTCTCATCGTTGATGTTTCTATCTCTCTCTCCCCCCTCCTTTCCTCTCTCTGAAATCAATAAAGATATTTTTTTTAAAAAAAAATTAGAGTTTGCTTAGTCACCAAAATTTAGAATTTGAAAACTTGATCTGGAGACTGAACGACATTGAGAATGGCAATAGCCAAGCACTGGCAGCCCAACTGAGAATCAAAGGGGTGTGTGAGATGGAGAGGAGGAAAGAACAAAGTTAGAACTAAAATTAAAAGATAATAATAGCTAAAAAGTAATGCTAGAGACAATTGTAGCTCTAGAAGCCAGGCAAATATTTGTTGGGAGACTATGGATACACCACGGTCTGGGCCGAGTTAGAAAACACAGCTCTCATTCCTAGACACCTGCCTTAGAAGAGACACAGAGGGTCCTTCCAAGCTCAGGCTTTTTACCTATAAAATATATTCTCTCAAGATTTCTCCAAGGACCAACTGAGTCAGTGGGCATGTCTATAAAGTACTACATAGATGGAAGGGATCATATAACTTTAGCTTCTCTGAGGTATCAATACTGCACAGAATTCATTTGGCTAACTTGAAACTGTTCATGGTTGGAAAAGGTCAAGGGGAAAGCTACGCATTGAAAGTAGAGATGGTAGATCACTCATTTCTTATTTGAGTTACAAGAAACTCAAGGCATAAACTGTGCCTAAAAACTGCTCATTTATTCATTCCTCTAGTCAACACATCCTTACTGAGCTACTATGTGCCCCCTGCGTTGGAAATAAAATGGGAGCAAGACAGATCAGTCCCTTCCCTCATGGAGCAGAAAAATAGTTAAGAACTAGCAAAAAAAAATATTGACACATCACTCTTATATAAAGCCACACGCCATGCAGTATGATTTCATGTATTGTGCACAGTGGGCCTCCAACAACACCGGCTGTTTAATTTTCAAGATATATTATAAACAGTAAGAATTTGTCCTTCCAAAGCCCACAAAACCACATGTGCTATTATAAAACTGACATGACCAAACGCTATGTTGCTAGGTGGTTGTTGTTATTGTTCATAAAAACCATTACAAATGTATCTAGCGACTGAGGTGGTGGCCATGACTTATCCAAATAGTAAATGATTTATTGATACCAGAATTGCTATTATGACATCCAAAGGCATTCCCTGGAGACAAGTCTGCATGCGTCCCCGTGAAAGCATGCATTATCTCAAAATGCTTAATTCCTGAGCAAGCCATTTTAGGGTGAACTTGTTTTATGTATTTCAAGGGCAGCTTAGTCACTTTCCTGGAGGAAAGGTAGGGGTCAGAGTTCCTATAGAAGCACAAGGATTAGAGAAAAAGCAGTGTTAAGGACCATCAGGCTCCAGACCCCTCTGGTTTGGAAGGGCGTTGGAAACCTACAAGAACTCTCCCATCTTCACTGGGTCAGTCTTGGGAGCTCTTTACAGCAGATTCGCATGGACAACCTGAGTCATCAGGCTTCTAATGTGCTGTAAAAAACCCACAGCGCTCGCCCGGCCGGGAGTGACTCAGCGGTTGAGCGTCGACCTGGGATCCAGGAGATCGGGGTTTGATTCCCGGTCAGGGCACATGCCCGGGTTGCGGGCCCGATCAACGACTCTCTCAGCATTGATGTTTCTATCTCTCTCTCGCTCCCTCTCCCTTCTCCTCTCTGAAGTTAATAAAGATATATTTTAAAAACAAACAAACAAAAAAAAAACCGACAGTGCTCTTATTTACCCCCAGTGTGGGGGCCACGCTCCACCGCGCTTGTCTTGCTGTGCTGGTGCTGAGTTCCCCACGACCTTCTCCCGACTGCTCTTCCAGCCTCACGCCCCATCGCGCTCCCTCGTGGTCTGAACTGTCCACGAAGGCTTCCTCGAATACGCAGGTCATCTCAGGACCTTTACACATGCTCTTGCTTCTACCTGGACAACTTCCTCTCACCTTCACACAGCTGGCAACGTCTCACCCTTCAGAGAGGCCCCCTGACCATGGGTCCACGGGCGTCATTATTTTTGCCCTCGTACCCCCTACATCCCTTCATTTCCTTTGTCACACTGGCAGTGGTGTCTCTGTGCTGACTTGTTTGCTCTCTCCTTCCCCCACGAGGCTGCAACTCCAGAATGTAAGGGGGGTGCTTCATTAGCACAGCGCCTGGGAAAGAATGGATGCACGTGGGTGCGCGCACGTCGCTTCCCTTCTTCTTAGGACAATTTCTTTTCAGCTTAGGAGCAGACCTTTTTTACGGATACATTTAATAAAACAGAACCCCAATGAGTAAGGTTTGAAATTTCTGGGTTTAAAATACCCCAGCGTTTCGGATTTTCTAGCTGTCGTCCCCTGAGGCTGGCACTTTCAGTTCTTTTACAAAGGTCACCTCAAAAACAGCATGTGACTTCACTTACACGTGGAACCTAAAGCACAGGATTAACAAACAGACAAAATGGAATCAGACTCACAGACACAGAGAACAGGCTGGTGGTTGTTCCCAGGGGAGGGAGGCGGGGGGACTGCATGAGAAAGGTGAAGGGGGTGAGAAGTACAGACCGGTAGTTACAAAATAGTCCCGGGGATGTAAGGCACAGCACAGAGAAGACAGTCGGCACCACTGGAATAACTGTATAGGGTGCCAGGTGAGTGCTGGAAATGTGGGTGGAACACTTTGTAAAGTGTGTATATGGTTGTCCACCTGAAACTAATACGAAATAATATTGAATGTAAACTGTAATTGAAAAATTAAATTAAACAAAAAGAAAAGATGAGCCCAGCCGGAGCGGTTCAGTCGGCTGAGGGTCATCCTGTGCGTTGGAAGGTTGCCAGCTGGTTCCACTTCTGGTCAAGGTTTCGGGTTTGATCCATCAGTCAGGGCGAGTGCAGGAGGCAACAAATCAGTGTTTCTCTCTCGCTCTCTTTCCTTTCTCTAAGCATGTCCTCATTTTTAAAAAATGATAGATATATAGATTGATACATAGATATAACTAGATAAATAGATACATAGATAGAAACATAGAAAAATAAGAATGGCATGTGGATTCTACAAGTAAAATCACCCACCCCACATACCCCTAAACTGCCGGGTGCCATACTTACAGACTCAAGTTCTCATACCAACCTGGAAAGCTGAATATATATCTTATATAGGTGTTCATTTTATTTGGCTGATGGGTAAGTTGCTACGATCGCTCCTGATTTTAGAATGCCATGTTTCTAAACAGCTGAGTGCTTCCTACATTTCACCGCTGGCCTTTTTTAAAGAGACAAGCCGGCTTTCCCTTCTGTATCTCTGTATAGATCAGTATAAGTAAATCTTTTAGTATTCTTTGGTTAGTTGTGACAACAAATGTTTCCCAGGGCAACAGTCATCACTACATTTTATGGAAACGGTGGTCACTCACTCCTTCACTTTCTCCTGCCTTTATTACTATTTGCACCATTGGAGTTTTAGTTTTTATTACAATCGCAACAATTGAGTGTGCACTAAAGAGAAGCGCGTGGTTGATCTGATATCCAAATAAGAACACTGGGCTCGCTCTTAATAGGATATTCAAAAACTAGGTTGTTCCAGTCAAATAACAAGACCTCCGAGTGGAAAACACAGTCACAATGGGCTCTCTAAGTTCAGGCCGAATTTGGGTGATAGTTGAAAGTCTGATAACACTGTTTATGAAACAACACTTTCCACCAAGATTATTCTCACTTTCATGAGAAACAGAATGTTAACTGCAAATATTTATTAACCATGTATTACATATGTGCTGGCCCCATACTAAGTACCATCTCGTTTAATATTCCCAACAGCCTCACTAGATAGGTATTATTTTCCTTGTTGCACAGATAAGAACCTGTGGCTGAGGGCCCCACAGCCAACAAATGGCAGGACTTTCTTCAGGGTCTAAGTTCTTAACCAGTTTTCTGGGACATTTTCAAGCAATTTAAAAAACACAATGTCTCTTAGTTAGGCATTTTAATTAAAATTATCGTCATGTAATACTGGCAAATTTGGAGAACTCCTTTGGTATAAAATTTAGTCTTAAAAATAGTTTCCCTATCATTTCCTCTCATTCACAAAAAATAATGATAACAACAACCCAGAAAACAGGGGAGCCCCAATGCACACTTCAGGCTGGCTCAGTAACCGGCCGTAATGACTTCTTGGAACGTTGCCTTTCGTTTGGCTTTATGATAGCTGTTCGGCTTCGCAGTGTGGAAAAACACTGTAGGAAGAAATGAAGTCTAAATAATGTCTGAAAAGAAATAGCTCTATCCAATTCCAAATCACACTTCTTTTTTTTTTTTAATTAGAGACTTTTCTATGGTGCAGAAGGGTTGTTTTCCCCAAAGAGGGCAATTCAACTTTCTATGACACACTGCTTTGCAAAGTGAGCTTTACGTCATTAAGATACATATGTCTCTGCTTTTTATTTTTCCCGTAGTACAGGAAGAAAGTTCCAAAATATTCCCAACTTTTCGAGTGATGCTTGCAAATCATTATACAAAGAATGAATCGAAGTTTACACCTGGAGGGCCATGGCTTTGCCTTTGTCTTTTAAAGTCCACTGGTTTTTAATTTAAAGAATGTATCACTAGAATCCCTAACAAAATATGAACTTTTTCATTGGGACTTCAGGAAAGAAATGATCCCTAAGAGCTAATGCATATTTATTATAAAATGTTTTCAATTTGGGTAAAATTTGCCCCCAGACCTGGACGCCTTCTCTTTTGGCCTGGTTGAGTGTCCTACATCAGGGAAGGTCAGCGGAGTCTCCTCCGAAAGGGCAGGCAAGAGGAGACAGGCTCTCCAGGGACACAGAGAGAAATGGCCTATTTTATGAACTGCACCATTACAGCATTCTTTAATTCCTGAGGAAATAAATATCCTACCCATTGTTTACTTACAAAGCTCTTCTGAAACAGTTCAGAGAGAAAGGATTGCTGCTGCAGGAATATGGGAGGAAAGTTGGAGGACATCCCCTTTCATGTGTTCCACAGAGTTCACTTCCCACACATCTCAGTTATCGACACCCACACACGTTTCTATGTGAAATACAGATGCATGTGTAGGTACTGCTGTTCACGGTACCTTTTTAGAAAATGCTGAATTAAGGAAATATATTTAACATTTAAATACCATTGACCTCAAGATCCCACAGTTAAATCGAATAAATCTTCACAGCACTGGGCTTGGAATTCAATGACATAGGAAGAGATACCAGACATAGTGTTTGTTCTTTGGTCTATGGGAAGCACCAGAGCCTGGCTGCAAGACATATATAAATCAGCATTTTATTAGCCCCCAAACTAGAACTAGGTTAGCACCGTTTATAATTCCCACATCATGGGATCTGACAGGCCAGATTTACTTTGTAGAGAAAATACTGAATATATATGTATTTACATATATATTAATATTTGTGTATATATTCATATTTATGTAAATAATATATTTATGTTTTAAAGTTAATAGGCCATTTGTATTTCATTTAATGAAGAAAATATTCTTAAGAAAACTTAAAGTATTATAACTTGCTTCTAAGGCTTCCCAAAAGCCATGAAAGAGGATTCTACACAGTTTTAGGATATAAGTATTTCAACACAAGAATCAATAGCTGTACATTTAAAAAGTTTTTGACAAGGTGAATATGCTCATTCCTTACCTCTTTGTAAATATCATTACAAACAGTCATCTCCCAGGTAGTGTGGCTCAGTGACTGAGCATCAACCTAGGATCCAGGAGTTCTGGGTTCAATTCCCAGTCAGGGTACATGCCTTGGTTGCAGGCTCGATTCCCAGCAGGGAGCATGCAGGAGGCAGCTGCTCAATGATAGAAGCATCATTGATGTTTCTATCTCTCTCTCCCTCTCCCTTCCTCTCTCTGAAATCAATAAAAATATATATTTTTTAAAAATCACCCCCCAAAACAAGGACTGTGTCACCCAATTATCTCAAAATGTAATAAAATGCAAGAAAAACAAGAATTCATCAGAGGAATAAGAATACTAAAATGGTGATGTAATCCTTAAAGTAAGTGACAAAGACAAAAACTTCAATACATTCATTGACCATCAGCTAGAAATGTGAATGGGGTCCAGGGGCCCAGAGGTGGTCATGTCAGTGAAGTCGCAGGAAAGTTATGGGCTTTCTTGGTGGAGCTCCCTATGGTCAGGAAAGAACTGAGGAAGGAATGAGCCTTAAACCTGACCTTGGAAGAAAAGTAACCAATCTAGAAAAGAAAAGCTCTAGTTCCAAGAATATCTGACACTCCTAGGTCTGGTAAGTGGTACCCCCCAAGGGCTGATCAGAATCAGAGGACATATGGGCCAACCACATTAAACCATTCAGATTAGGAATTTATCACTACCAAATGAGGTAGTTCAGCTTGCCTTGGTGAAACTCTAGAACATTAAAGAACCAAACCTCCAGAGAACGGGTGTTTCCTACTGCCCAAATTTATGGCCAAATGCATCCTCTTAGGAAAACAAAAGGTGAGTTACTACACGATGAAGATCTTCCTCCAAATCCTCTAGACATCTGGACAAATATTCATCTGCAGGTGAGGATCCTATATGGATTTTGAAATACCCATCTAGAATATGAAGATGTCACAGAGATGTCAAATGACTTTCAAAATGACTGTCAAAATCAGAATCCAGATCTTTAGGATAAAGAGGTTAAAGGTGTTTAGGGAGAAAGGGAGGGAGAGTAAAATTAACTGATTTTAAAGTGCTGGGTTAAACGAAGTAAAAACAGTTACTTCCCTGCAGGACTCCCGGGAGCCAGTCTGCGAACACACCAGCGCCTCTCCAGGAGGAGGGCACGGTATAGTTTCCAAAACGCTACGACCATGGAAACTTCACTTCATGGAACCCCCATAGGACTAATGTTTTACAAAAAGTACTTGGGCACATCATCTGGACCACAAAGTCCCATATATTTGTTCATTAAACATTCACAAACCAAAAACAGCAGACTCTCCGGGGGCCATAACTACCAGGGAACATAAACACTAAGCGTTCTCAAGGACTCTCAATTGAGCATGTAAAACTGGGAAGGGTCTCCAGACTGCTATCCACAGGATTAAAGCTAAAACAGTTTCAGAAATAGACCAGTCCACCCACTCACTTATACATACAAAAGAGAATTTTTTAAATCCGCAAATCCTGCGCCATACAGCTATTATGCGGAAGCACAGCTCAGTAGGACAGAAGGGCATCTCGAAGAGGTTTGAATACACCCTCCTCTCTTTGGACGTTTCTAAAGCAAGTTGACATCATGCACCCCCTTTCTCATAGGAGGTCGCCAACACTGAGGAAGCTGGCAGAGCAAAGGCCTCCTGAGGGTGACTGTGCTCCCGTTGCCCGGCCAGTTCCAGCCTCTGTACCTTTGTAAACTCTTTTCCTTCACCTATGCTTTCCCTCGCCTGCTCTGCCCAACGAAACCTTTGCCCTGCCTGGTTATTTGATTATTTCATATATGTATTTTTATCTTTCCAAAAAATGATTTCAAGACCCTGATGATAAAAAACCATATACGTCTTCCTGATCCCATCATAATGCCTAACTTAGGGCCAAGCCTTTATGAAATACTTGCTATAATGGTTATATCTAAGTAACATGACTGCAAGAGATTTCGCTTATCACTTATATTTGAACAAAATTCCACTTTGATATGCTGAGAAATTAGATTCTCATCGGAGGCCCCTAGTTCTGTGTTTTTTATTGGTTTACTCTTAAAAACCAACACAGGTTCTGATTCTCTAAGATGTTGCTTTCTTAAAAGTTGATGAAGCAGCAGGAAAAAGGAAAGTTGGAGACTTCATAGAGCCCTTAGGTGAAGTGTTGATGTTACTAGAAGCAAAGTCCCAGAGCTGTGCTGTCCAATAGCCACACGTGGCTATCGGCTGGCCCAAATTCAGATGTGGCGTAATATATGCATTGGAGTTCAAAAACTTAGTATGGAAAAAAGAATGCAAAGTATCTCAATAATTTTCAGTACTGAGGATCGATTAAAATAAAACTTTTGGACATGTTGGGCTCAATAAAATACATTATTAAAATCCATTTTATCTGTTTCTTTATATGTTTTCATGTGGCTACTAGAAAAGTTAAAATCACATTACATTTCGATTGAGTGCTGCTCCAGGGTCTTGAGCACCCAAGACTAAAAAGTGGTCAAAAATAAAAGTGGTCCAAACATTAAATGTGGCTACTAACTTATAAACACTAGTTTCATTTTTTTTTTTAAGTTCATAGTGCTAAAAACTAACAATAAAGTTGAAAACACGGTATCTTAGAAGATGAAACCATGATGCCAAATCTCTGATCGAATTTAATAGCTGCATTAAATTATTTGCTTTGCTAATAAACAAGGATGTTGACGTGGACATTTCCGCTGACGCACCGAGACAGCAGATAGCACGCCCTAAATCAAGTGGGACGCCATGGTCAGGATCCGCAAAGGAGGTGATGACGATCTGATCACAGGGTGCTTGAAACCTCATGCACACCAAGAGAATCCAAGTGTCCGAGGTAGTAAGAGATGGGTAGGGGGCTCCGTGGGCGAGAGCTGAGCTATCACTCGCTCTCTCTGAGAAACTGCTAGAAGGCCACGTGAAGATGACAAGTCACGAGGGGGGCTTCCAGGAGGCGGCACCGACTACACGATATGTATCTGCTGCAGTTTGCAAGACACTGGGGACGATCTAATGATGGAAACTGGCTGGCCAGATGCTCAGACATGTTTCAAGGGAGAGGCTGCCACTGTCGAAGTTGGTTTGTACTCCGGCAATTTATCGCGGCAAAAAATGCACGAGTGTTTTCGGCCAACAAGTGGTGGGCCGCTGCAAGGGAAAGCGCGTGTGGAGTGGGGTAGATCCTCTCTCAGAGGACTGCCTGGGTCAGCAAAGAGGCCTCCAACGGCCGAAGGTACCGCTGGACAAAAGAAACTGTAAACAACCAATAACAACTTAGACATCTTCGCTCACATTAACCCACAGGGGACAAAAATTCTGAAGGGGACCAAAAAATTTCATCCGCCAGCAGAGGAAAAACTAGCCCATGGAGTGGGCTGAGAGGGACAGGAGTGGGAGACAAAAATAAAACTGCTTTATAACACCATCCCACCAGTCCTGCATCTTCATACGAGGCATGTGCAGCCCCAAGAGGCACATCGTTAGCATATGTCCCCCTGTGTGCATAGAGTTACTCAGCCACGAAAGCTGAATGTCTGTTTCAACAGATGTGGTTCCTGCAACTATTCTAAGAAAATCAAGTTTATTCAATGACCCACCCATTGCCAAGTGTTGCAATACCACTTCAGAAGCATGGTGACATTTCGGGGCATTCTGCTTCTGCTGTCTGCACACTGGTATTTAGTTTCCATTTAGACTAAATACCAAAAGTGAGGCTCACAGAGGGCTTCAGCATATTTTAGTAACAATAGTTTATTGCTTGTTACCTTTAAGGGAAAAAAGATGCATAGCTCACAGAGCTCTGCCTTCCAAAAGCACTTTGAAAATAGGAATTGGCCTGTGGCATTTACTCTGGGAACTTTTATAATAAATAGCCACCTAAAATTTAAAATTATGCAAAATTAGTGTCAGAAATGCAGTTCTGTAAAACGCACTTCCAGAGAGAGAGAGAGGGAGAGAGAAAGAGGAGAGAGAAAGATCTACATGTCATTAATGACTTCCAGAAAAAGCTCCAGGGAAAATTCCGTGAAAAGTTCTAGACAGGCCTCTGTGAGAAGGTCATTTCTCTAGATCCTTTTATGAGGCAAATGTATCTGAACTGCACTACCTGGTTATTATGTATTTGTATCATTATATGTCAGTCCCTTCCATTCATTAGACCCCATGCAGCTTTCCTGGATTTACAAAACAAATGTTTATCAATTGTTTAAGGACTGTTTTTTTGAAAACCATTCAATGAAATCATTTAAAAAGATCTCTGCAATATTATCAGCTTTTTATCAACAGGAAAACTAAGTTATGATAATAACAGTTTCTTATATACCAACTGCACATATGAGGATGGAGATTTAAAAGCAAAAAAAAACCACACAACTTCTCCACCTCTGTTACACTGGAATTCTGTAAAGGAGGCAAGTGTGGCGAACAGAGCTTGAGCCCCCCCTTCCATCGCCCTGCTTCTCCGATGGGGCGGGAATTTTCGCAATGCTTCACTTTTATTCTACTCCACACTCGCTCCATTGTTCTTTCCCTTAAGGCCATCAGTTCAGCAACGCTTTTCCCTGTGCTTTACCAACCAATAGCCAGCAGAACAGCCGACAGGCTTTCTTGATTTGGCAAAAACCCAATGATTGTCTTCACGGTTTAGACTTGGGCAGGAATTTAACACGAGCGAATGAGTCGGAATTCAGAAGACTCCACGTCCATGCTTACGCTCCGACGGCACACGTGAGGACCTCCAGGTGGAGGCATGAGAGAAAACTTTTTGTTATGAGCATTCATGCTTCCAAAACGCTTCGTCTTCCTGCTCACAGAAAGGTTGACATGAAAACACGAATCCGAACCCATGTGCTGTGAGAGCCACATGAGACAATTCTTCACACTGCTTTTTAATCTGAGTTAGTTTTTCACCCCAAACAACGAAAGTGTTTGACTATCCACTGTAGCCATTAGAGCTGACACTATTTTAGGTTGTTTCTAAAAACTGAAATGCCTCCCAGAAAGAGGGGGGGAAAAAAGACCAATACTCATTTGAATGTATTGCTGACTCTGTAAAAAGTAATTCCCAAAAAGTGGTTCTAAATATGGTTTGAACAGTTGTAATACTGTAGGAAAGCTCTATTAACCTTCCATGGTGACTGCACTAGATGACAATATTCATTTTGTACATCTGCATTTAAGAATGTTGGTTCAGTCCTTTAGAGTCCACTTACATGTACTGTGAACAGACAAGAATCACCCTCTTTCCATGAGCAGACTGTGATCTTTAAAATATCAAAATCAATCAAACAGAAAAGTATTCCAAAATCCTGCATCAGATGCAATCAAGCAATACTCAAGACTCCTTTCCCTTGGCTTTTAAATGATTTAACAGCAACTTAGCTCAACAATACCAGAGATTAAAAACCACGTACCTTAATTAAAAGCCAAATTTCTTGAAGGGCTTTTTAAAAGCCTATTACTTCCACTTTAAAACTCTTAGTTCCAGGTTTCTTCTGTCGTCCCTCAGAAAACCCTCTGCGGTTACTAATGACCCTTCCCAGCGAAATCCAAGCATAGCATAGGGATTCCCTGCTCAGGCTTAGGAGCCACACTGGCTGGGTCCAGCTTTCGATTGCACCACTTAGGAGCTGTCTGACCTTTGGCAAGCTATTTGACCTCTGTCTGCCTCTGTTTATGCCTCTATGAAAAGGTACTCGTTACAGGAATTTTCTCATAAGGCTGTTGCAAATCACCAAAGTACAGAGTTCAGCACACTGCCTGGCACACTCGAAGTACCCAAAACACATCACCTGTTACTACATCAAAGGGCCTCTGTGATTTTCATTCTTTCTTGACCCTTTGAAGAGTCAAACAACAGCCAAGCTCTCTCTCGAGCTTCTTCCTGCCCCTCGCTGAGCTCAGCGCTCTCCTGGTCCTCTTGTGTCTCTTTGTGTTTCCTCGGTGTCTGTCTTTCACTGGCTTCTTCCTCAGGCTTATTCATCACTATCCCTCCCCGTCTCCGAGCCCAGGCCTATCTCCAACGTTCTCCCTCATTACCTTGAGAAGTCTCATCCGCTCACATAATTCCCTGTGTTGAATATAAGAGAATTTACCAAGATTTTAAATGGTCTGCATTCTGAGGCAGGATGGCAAGAGAAAGTGTGAGTCTACATAGTCTCGTTGGCAGTCGCTATGGTAATACACAACTAGCTTGTGATGTTGTCATGGCCAAAACAAGCACTGACCTCATTTCAATACTAATCACGAATGGTAACATACTGTACCACTGAGCTTAGGCAATGATCAGTTTTACTGGGTACTCAAGGCCCCAAAAGAAAGAAGGCAGAAATAGGGGGGAGGGGGAGACAAGGGAAAGGGCAACCAGGAAAACCACAAATGTATAAATGTATATTTACAGAAAATAATTATAGGAGGAAGAACAATGGAAGAAACTTAGGCTATAAAAGAAAACACAAGAGATTCAATCTTTGATAGAGACTATGGCAGGAAGTGGGAAACTCAAGTGCTCGCAAGGGCTAAGATGCAAGCTAAATAAATGAAGTAGGCAGGATGGTAATAGGGAGTGGTGGAGACTGTGGTAAACTGAAGAATGTAACTAAAGGTACGCATGTTCAGTTTTTAAAAAGTAAACATTGCAAGCCAAACAAGTCACGGGCCTTTATTTCTTTTCCTCTGAGTGTAGAGATAGGAAATAGTATCATTGTTACCTGCCCAATGAGTCTGATAGTCAAATTTTTTTAAAAAACATATTTATATAACTGGCTAAAAGCTGCAATAAGAAAATTTGCTTCATAATCTGATTGCATTTGTTGAGTGAATGTTATGATTCATAATTCAAGCATGGATCCACTGCTCATCTCCATCACAAATTAAACCACTATGTTTGTGGATTAAGATCCACTTATTGGCTTAAAGTGAGCCAAATCCTGCCAGTATCATCCCCAAAGGGAATTCCACACTCCTATCAGCTCTCTGAGGTAGTTACTGATGTAAAAATGTTCCAAGATTTCCAGGGACAAAGCTGCTTATTCTGAGAAGTACTTAAAACTGATATTTTAAGTGTCCCCTTTCGTGTGTACCACATCATGACAGGAAGTTGTTTGTTTGTTTATTGCCACTTGTTTGGGGCCAAAACACATCCTTGCCAATTGAAAAATGACTGTCTTGTGGCCCTAAAAAAAAAAAAATCATACTTGTGAAAGATGGAGCTGAATTAAATTAGGCATCAATGCTGGTAAGCTGTGCTTACAAGAAAACCAATGAAAAATATCCATGATTGTCCAAGTGAACAAACAGCAATTACTCCAGGAGATACTTATTTATGTCTGATAATATATCTCCAGGTTTTTCTGGTGCTTTAAAATAAGTCCAGTTCAACAGTTATTGGCCGTGTACTACGCAACAGTCACTGAGCTCGGTGTGGGAATTAAAAAGATGAAAGCATAGTTGGGGCTGAAGAGCTTACTCTCTAGCGGGGGAGACAGACATGGAAACCTGCTGTTTCAGCATCATGTGGCTGTCCTATGAAAAGAGGTGTGGAGAGAGTGCTAAGGAAGAATGCAGACGGAGCACGAGGCTCAGCCTCCTGGAAGGAAGAGTGGAAATCAGTAAAGCCTTCCTGAATGTTCATTTTTAAAAATAAAAAGTCACATCCCAGTTAAAACATAATACAACTAGCCTAGGTAATGACACAACTCCATAAACTAGCCCAGTAATAAACAAGGTAATCAGTACACTAAATGAACATCAAAGGTCACACTGAACACTTCCCTACGCTTCCGGATGTATTTGTCCTCACTCGGTCTCCGATTTTTTTATTAATGACTCTTGAACACACATTTGAGTAAAAGGATATACTGCCTTTAATTCTTTAAAGAGGTAAGCAGATGACTTTCACAAAAGCAGAAAACAGTGGAGATTCTTTCGACGGAAATACAACTCTAGAATCCAAAAGACCCCCTCTCCCATGTGGTGAAGGAAAATGTATCCCCTCTCCCGCTGAAGGTCTAGACTGTATTCATGGGTGAAACAGGGGAAAGGTGATGATGAAAGAAAGCCTGCTTCCTGCTCCCCAAACTGCTGCCTGGAAATCTGCCATTTAGGGATGAATTTCACTTAGATACTGTGACGATCCTATGGGAGCAACAAATATTTACACCTCAGTGCAAATTTCAGGAGGGGAGCATTTAAAGACACTCCAAAGTTGGAGCAACTTCTGAATAATATGTCAGTTTTTAATTACTAGTTTAGTAACTTAACCTATTCATGTCATTTCTTAATCTTGGTCAAAAATCGTCTTTAAAGAAATAACTGTAGGATAGTTAAACACCATGCCCTCTTTATTTTAGATTGCGTTGTTATCAATACCCGAACTATGGGTATCACTATCCTTTGCAGCAAATTATTAATCACTTTCTTAGATGTAAAATGGCCTATAATTTCACTCTTAGTGACTTTTCTAAAACAAATTGAACCCAGTATTATCATCTCACAATTATTTTCACATACCACATCTCAAGTTACACATTAACAATTTTAATCTCAACAATTTAAATCCCACAACATCTTCATTAAGAAAATAATAAGGCCACAGAAGGAATGATACTACCTAATCGAAATATTTGTCTTTATTACACTGGAAACCATCAGACAAATATTAGCTCGAGGTCAATAAAAATGCATCTGTGCAAGCTGTAAAGAGTTTTAAGAAGGGACTCCAACATGGTGCCAAATGCCACATCAAGGCCAAGAAGCCATGATGCATCCATCACACATCAATACCACACAGCGGTTTAACACAGAGGCAATATAATTTATCCAGTAATCATAGTAATTGACCTGGGATTACTTGCTAAGATATGTATTGTGGCTTCATCAGCAAATAACTGAATTTAAATGAACTTGTAAAAATAGAAACAGAGAACAATTTCTCACGTACCACTCTCTGCTCTTTGTTTTTAAATAACATATATTCAACATCTACTACTGAATCTGTACTTTCCATCTTAGAATAAAAGATCTTTACACAACATTGGAGGAAAGTGATGATCGCAGTTTAAACGGTTCACGTGTATTTTTCAATGAATACTTTTCATTAGTATTTTTGCAGTTTGGTATGAAATGAACCCTAAACCTTTGCTATAAGACCAGGAACAATAAGAAAATGGCTCTGATCGTGGAGACAAGGTGATTAAAAAAAACTCCATAGTTCCGAGGGTGGGGAGGAAACTCAAGCACATCACGTCTCCATATATCTCAACATCATGTCTGCATTTATAGGTAGAACATTTGTTTTAATTAGGAGCAGCAGTAAGCATTAGACTTGAACACAGAAAATCCCCATTCGAATTAAAGCTTCTTATGACGTGTGTAACCTTCTCAAATGCACAGGTGAGGGCGAGCACACCCTCCGGCAGGCTGCAGCCAGTGCTGAAAACGCCACACTCTGCAGCAGGTTTCTATAGCGCGTTCTGAATGCTGAGCTTGATGCCACTGCGGCCTCCAACGGGTCCTCAGAGATCTTTAGGTGTGTTTTTCTTCATTCTAAATTTTCCCCTTTCCATACAGATGTTTTGTTCGGGCCCATTTCTCTAATTGACTAGGATAATAGTCAGCTCAGTCATTATCCTTAAAGAAAATTCTCTTTATTTTATCTTGATGCCAACTGTTACTTACACTCACTATTGTGTCCTCAAGCCCACTGGGAAGAATAGCTGAATAACACACACAGATTTGGGGCCACTGTCTTGTCATCCTAAGAATCTTCCCCGTGACAATTCAGAAAGGCCCTCAAAGTTCAGCAAAAGTCATGAAGTAGCTGCACAAGCCCAAGGTGTGTTTAAATCATTAATAGCTTTAGCAACCAGATATCTATATACCGATTCCTATTTTAAAAATTACCTCTTTCACACTGGGGTCCAGTGAAGCCGTAAGTGCATGCGCATCGATTTGGGGCCACACACCTGCCTCCGTTGAGACAGCCACTTTCACAGACAGCTGGAAAATAAGGAGAGAGAAGCTGAGAGGCTTTCCCTGAGAGTGGATGTTAATGAAATAACACGCACGGCCCCCTGAAAGGACTACAATAATAAAAAATCTAAATAATCACCCTGGTAAGTGTTTTATACAGTTACTCAACAGTTCCAGCTCCTCGATGTCCCTCAGTCAACAATTAGGTAAAACTGCCTGGATAGGTGAGTTTGTACCTGTGGTAATGCTGACAGTTTCATTCTGGGAGGCAGAGGAGCAATGCTTTCAGTTCTGCATCTAAAATGGTGCTCTATAAAAGATGTCACTGAACTCAAAGATACAGAGAACATTTTGATGGTTGCCAGATGGGAGTGGGACTAAGGGGATGGTTGAAAAGGGATAGGCATTAAGGAGTACAAATTGGCAGCTACAAACTAGTCACAGGCACACAAGGTACAGCACAGGGGATATAGTCAATAATATTGTAATAACTATGTATGGTATCAGGTGGGCACTAGACTTATTGGGGCATCACTTCATAAGTTATATAAATGTCTAATCATTGTTGTCCTTGAAACTCAAAGGCATTCAGGGCTGTTGTTATAGTAAATAAGTTAATACATGTGAAGAATCTGAAAATGTGCCAAGCACATAGTAAGCACAGAGTGAGTAGCTCAGTAGACGGATGCTGCTGTTCCGGATGTTGGTTGTTATCTCACTGCCCTTCCAGGGATCCACATGGTGTGCATAATGACCCTCAAAACCTGGCCCACGACTTCCATTCTGACCTCATCTCCCTTCCCATTACTCCCCTTAGCATTGAAGCTCTAGCAACACCAAAGCACCTGCCACGTCAGCAGCCCACGCTAGGTCATGCTCCAGTACTTTGGCCCATCTGGCCATCTGCCTAGAAGGCCCATCTCCCATCACCTGACAAGTGAACTCCTAGCCCACCCTCAAGACTCAGCTCAAGGGTGTCTCACACTGGGGAGGCTGTCCTGCCTTTTCTCTCTCCATGTTACTTCAGCAGCCTTCACAAAACTCAGTCGCTGTAGTGTGTAGACAGTCGAGAGGGCATTATATAGGTTTTGGCTTATTTTTAATAGCATTATTAATCATACCATTATATATAGAAAGGCAAAAATTGGAAACAACACGAATAAATACTCATCATTAAGAATTCATTAAATACTAAAACATCCATATAATAGAGTATTGTGCGACCATTAAAATGTATTTTTAAATGCTTAGTAACACAGAACATACTTCTAATAAAATAGTAAAACAGTAGTATGAAAATGTATGTATAGGATAAGATCTCATGTATCAGGCACATTAAAAGACTAGAAGGTCATATCTGAAATGATGGGGTTATGGATAGTTTTTTTTATATTTCTGAACTTTTCCAAATTTTCTACAGAGTATATATCTTTATCTTGGTGTAATAAAAATAATGAGCTTTTTAAAAGGAATTTTCATCTTCTGCAAAGCACAGAGACTAATAGAGAGCAAACACACAACAAACAGTGTTCGCGAATGAACCAACAACCTGAACACCATGCGATGCCCATTAGAGCAGCCAGCAGAATCTAGGCTGGGAAACTAGAGAGGTCCAGATACCCCTGATCAAGAGAAAGGACGTTTGCAGAGAAAGATGAGATTGGTTTTTGAGACACTTTATTTGAGATACTTCTTGAAAATTCAGGTAGAGAGGTTCAGCAATCAAATGGAAGGTATACAACTGGAATGAACACCAGTTTTGCACCTTCTGTGGTGCTTGTAAATGGAAGGGATGAGGTAAGTGGGGTGGTGACGATAAATGAGAGGCAAACGAATCACATAGCCCGTTCCCAAGGTTCCTGCTAGAGAACTGGTGCTACGTGCGCTGAGTACGTGACCCATTCACCTGCAGGGTCACTGGACATCTGTGAAAAGGTCATGTCCCGGGTAATCAAAGAACACCCATCAGCGCTTATCTCTGTATTCTTTTGTCTACATATCTGTCTACATATTTGTCTACATGGGTTAACATCTGGAATACTTGTAGCTATGGTTTACTTACGTTGTCCACAGTGAGTCCCGATATATCCTTTCTGGCATATACAGTGATCATCGCTGCAGCTACCTCCATTCATACAGCGAATGTTACAGTGTTGGACTTGAAAAGAAAGAAGAAGAAAAAAATGATTTAAGTTTTTAATTTAAGTGCACAGATTGCAACAGTTCATAGAAGCTGATTTATAGTGATCTAAAGAGAAAATAAAATGATTTATCACGACTCATATATTTATTCAGAAGTAACCTAATTGACCATGCTAAGCATGTTATGTTTTGTGTGTATAAAATAATTTACAATGCAGTGAAACTGTTTCTTTGTCATTTACTCTAATCACACTAAATGACTTCCCTAATTTAGCAGAACTTACCACTCAATACCATTTCTGTAATTTATACCAAGAAAGTAGTGTTTTGAGTAACCACAGGAGACAAGATTACCAGGGCAGTAATTTTTCTTTTGAAAGATTTAGAATCCCAGATAGGTGCCCAGGAAAACAGTCAGAGGTGACAAAGTCCAAGGAACATTTTTGGAAAAAATTTTGGCAGCAGCAAAAAAGAAGGAAAAACCCCCTACAACGACATTTGGTAACAAGACTGCCTGATAATGGCGACGGCTGGACTTGGCTCAGAAAGAGCTGCTTGCTTCAACTGTAACCTTAAGCCAAATAAGACCTGAAGTGTTTGAAATTCATTCTTCACACTGTCGCCTACAGAAGTGGGGGCTTCAGGGCCCAGGACAGGACAAGACCGCAGGCAGGCAGGCAGACCTGAGACCAGGAGACCCTAGAAGAAGCTGGAGGAAAGGACACCTATGAGCGTGACCAAGGCGTGGGCTCTCATTTCTCTAGTGGTCAGGCTGTCTCTATTTCAGTCACTCAGGCATGCTAAGATCACTTTCAAAATCCTAGGCTGTTCCTTAGTCTTCCAGAAACAGTAACTACCCTCCTTAGAGAAGATGGAAGGCTTGATTGAATTCATCCTCGATCCTTGTAGACACAACCCTCCCTATACAAGGAGACCGGGACCAGGCATGGGAGGTCTGGCTTACTCTGCCCTGTCCTCCACGACATGGGAGTAAATTCCCAGAGAAAAAGGCTCAACAATTTTACATAAGAAGAGAATCCTTCTTCTGTACAAGAGCAAAAATCAAGGGCTTAAATTTGTTCTGCTCAGTCTTCTTGGAGCATGGAGGCCAAATCTTCTCCCAGGAGCAGAGGGTGGACCCTCCAGCAGCCACCTTCTCCAGCATGCTTGTAAGGATGCAGAGGATAGTATCAAAAAGCGGCTGCTGACTTCAGGAGAAAGGGCCATTTTCATAAGGAGCTACACAAATCTCAGCATGACAACCGGGAAAGGAAGGTGAGGGAACTCACTACTTACCACGCCCTCACAAAGCATAGAGAGAAGTCAAGTTGAAAGTGACGCACCTCTGCAAGAACAGGTCACACATTTACTGAAACACCATCAAAGGCTCGCTATCTCTACTGTATTAGGAACAACCTCCATCTCTCAGCATCCAAAGCCCTCCCCAGGAAGGCCCTCCCCATAGGCCTTTCAGGGCTCCTTGGAAAATTTCCAATATGTCCTATGACCCAGTCCCTGATCTATTTATCAGTCACTTATTCACTCAACAAATATTTCTGAGTGTCTACTACATGCCATACAAAATGCCAGGCATTTTGCTTGTGCTGGTCTCTTTATGGACTCTCCTCTTTAACCTGTCCCTTTGTCTCTTTGACCCTAGCTCTCAACTCCCAACATAAAGCATACACAGTTCTCACCAAATACTGAAATCCCACCTATCTCCAAGACTCATTGCAAACAAACATCTCTTTTCCCCCTTGATCTTTTCTGGTTTCTCTCCTGCCTCCCTCCTAGATATGAGCCCTCTCACCTCTGACCCCAGAGCACTTTATACTTCTCTTTAGAAATGCATATTACATAATCAGATGTTATTTTTCCTATCCCCAGCCCATTTGTCTAAAAGCTTCCTGAGAGTGGGGAGCATCATGATTATTAGTTATATCTCCATAAGTGCTCAGAGTAGTCCTTGTCTATTTGTAGATGATGTAAAAACTTTACTAAATTAACCTCTATTTATGTAAATCATTCTACTGCATAATGATATCAAGAGCTATGCTCAAAAACTAAGACTGGGAATTTGCCCATTGTGTCCTTAGCGTTTATACAACCCCAAGTAGGCTGCTATTAAAAATATTTTTATCTTTGTTTCCCTGTGTACAAAAGCAGAAATAACTCCTTTGTTATAGAAGTCCAGCAACCTAGGAAACTGATTAAAACAAACTCTTATTTTAGGCTTCTATGATTCCATTAAAACGTCTCAGCCAAAATGCTTTTTAACTAAAAAAACTATCTGCAAGTACACAAAAGAAATGGTTTGGTGAAAAATTTGGATAGTATTCTAAGTAGGTCAGGAAAAGGTGTGTAGTTGCTTTAAAATTTGAAGTTAAACTTAGCTCCATCCTATCTTAGCAAAACAGTGAGGACTGGGAAAAGCACAGGAAATGATGTCATCTGTCAGGCAGCATAGGAACTCAACCCACAAACTGATTTCAATTAACGTGGCTCATGCCAAAAGCTAATTTCCATTCCCACATGAGCAACAAAGCCATTTAGCTACCCTGAGATAAAAAGGCTAAAACAGTAGTTTAAATAATGACTTTACATAATTTGTTCAAATTAAAAAATTGAATGAATTCTTCTTTCCAGGAAGAATGATAAGTTTGTATTTAAATATAATAAATATAATAAAAGCCTCTCTAATATGCTTTTATATATATTTTCTGCCCTGTCTTCCAAGTGAACCTCTTCCAGCATAAAACATTCTTTCTCCTTTAATATATAAAACCACTTGGTCAGACTTGTGAAACAATAGAGCACAGTTAGTCTAGTGGTCCAAGTAAATCAATGAGCCACAAGTCCTTGGCCCAGGAGAGCAAGCTCATCATAGATAACAGATCTTAATCACACCTGCCTGGCCATACACGTGTTTTCCAAAGAAACTGCACTCTTTGTGAGTCTCAGATCTTCAGGGAGAGCAAGTACTCAGGGCCTCACTACACAGCAGGAACAGCTCAGAGAGTATATATATATATATATACACAAATTGGTTTTATTTTTTATTGAATTCTGCCATTGATGCATATTCTAAATTTACTCTGATGTCAACAAGAATTCCAGATGTCTGGCAATTTGGAGACCAAGTTCTATGTCTCTAAAAAAGCCAATTGAAAAATATTAGCTCTACTTAAAGCCATAAAAAAGATGCTCTAAATTTATTGGATGCTCAAGTCAGAATGTATTGCCAAACTCAATATGTGTTAATATTTTACCAGAAACTGGAAATACTGGGGGACACCAAGTGTCAGTGTGCAGGCTGCCCCATGAGGTTCATGAGGCCCCAGTTCGGACTTCCCCTTGAAGATGGAATTCCCCTCAAAGGGTTTCAAGTAAGGCTCAGCATCCTAGAACTAACAAAAAATGTTGCCATTTACCTGGATCCATGTAGGAGCCCCAATGAATTTTATGTTCATTCCAGATGTCAGTCAGTCATTTCAGTCATTCAACAAATACTGAATGCCTTCCATTTGACAGGCATCAGGAAGAGTAAAAGAAACTTTCTTTGGACCACAGCCCAGTGAAAATGAATTCTTCAAATAACCAATCAGAAGAGAATGATGTGAGCACAGTAATGGAACTAGACGTGCAAGGCTGGCACTTAGGTCTAAATACCCAGGTAATGATTTTCTTTGGGATGCATTAGGTTGGAAATGATTCCAAAGACCTGCCATCATCTTGGCAGGCACAAGGGGCAGACAGAACATTGGGAGCAATTTGCAAATAAGCATGGGTACTGCAAGCAGGTGATTTTAATTTAGGAACTAGGAAAAGCACAAGACGGACAAATTAACCAACTGGACTAACTTCTGGACTCTCCACCTGAGACAACAGTCTATAGGGGCAGCCAGAGTCATTGAAGGACAAAAAAAGATTTTCAGGGAAAGAGGTAACATTTTCCTTAAGTGCATAAATACCCCATGCTGCCTAAAGACACAACACTCAGAAGGGCAACTTCACTAAAGTATCTTAAAAAAAAAAAAAAACGAGAGCTGGGAACGGGCCAGAGAAAGGCAAGTTATATGATAGGTATGATAGTGATACAGGCACTTCCATAGAGGGCAGACTAGAAAGCAAAGAACTCAACTGTTCTCATGGAGCAGTCTGAGCAGATTCCACCCACTCCTTTCCTCCCTGTCCGTATAAATCCTCCACTTCCCTGAGAAAACGTTCAAAGGGTCACTTCTTCCTGCAGACTAGCTACAGCAGCTTCCCATGCTTGGAGAGTCAGTACAGTTTCCACGTGTGGCTGCTTGGAGGACATACATTCAAACCAAGCTGAGATCAAATACGAATATGCTACACTCAGCGCAATAAGCAAATGAGTTCCAGCCCAAGGGAGGAGGGAAGCTCTATCCCGATCTATGACTGTCTGTGTTTAGTTCTAGTTTTCCACCAGAAACAAATTCTGAGACAATAATTTAAATTTGAGTAGTTTATTTTGGAAGTAATTTCAGGAAACACTGATAAGAGAATCAGAAAGTGAGACAAGGAAGAGAAGGAAACTAATAAAAATACATTATGAAGCCTATTCCTACTGTGGGCAAGGGGAGGACTTCAGGAGACAGTGCAGAATACACCTCATAGTCATGCAAACTGAGAGGCAAGGAAGCTAGGGCACTTCTCCAACACTCTCCATCTGTCACTGGTTAGGAGTTGCTTCTAGGGCCATTAACCGCCCCCACCCCCACCCCCAGCCTTTCCTTCTTGCCCTGCATGCAGACCTGGCATGCTCCCTGGCCAGGAAAATTTTACAGAGGCCTCAGGCAGAGTCATCTGTGTTCACCCATGAATGCCAAGGTATGTGAGTGGGCACCAAGAGGGTCTGCTACCCAGCACTAGTTGCCTTATCCTGTTAATTGGCTTATAAGAGCCACGCTTGAATGTTAGGACTCTTAATGGGTGATGAACCTTGACCACGCTGAAGTCTCTACTTGCAATAGAAAAAAGAGAATGAACTTACTCCACAATACTTTTCCTTAAAACCTTGTCAAAAACAGAACACACTGTAAGGGGAGTGTCAAAGTGTTGAGGAACATGACCTTCAACTTCTTAACAACCAATAATGCCTCTCCTCCTTCCCAACCCCTCCATTTCCCCTAATTCACTGCTGAGGACCCCACATTTAAAGAACAAGGAAGCAAAGATTCTGAGGAATGAACTGCAAATATTTGTTTGGCCCACAGAATGAACAAAGTGGTAAAATTCTGAAAGGGAAAATACATTTGGGCTTCACGATAAATCATCCCCAGAAACTGCCATAACGACTTCTTGCGTTTTCTTCTTGCAAAGGCAGGGGTCTTGAGTTTTTAAAAAGTGTTTAATCAGATTCATATTTCAGTACCACAAGGAAGAATGCCTAGTTTGCTTGAGCCAAAATGTTCATTAAACAACCATTTCATTGAGCATCTTTACTGTGTTTACGTTGGCAATACAAAGATAACTAAGGCAATACCTACACAGAAGGTCATAATCCTTCTATTGCTCATAGTAACCATGTCCCATACAGCAATTCCCCTATAAAGAGTGAAGGAGGGAAATGGGCCAGATTAAGAAAAGTCATTCCAAGTATTTTGGGTAAAACAGAGAAGGCAGATGTTCTAGTGAAAAATGTATTGCAGGCGAGAGAAAAGCCAAAAGCAAATTTAAGAGAAAATAGGGCGTAACCACATAAAATAATATTATATATAATAACATGTTATACTCACTGGATCTGGAGCCACAGGAAGGAGATATCTGACCAGATGGGCAAGTGCACATATTTGGCCTAGAACAAAATCCATCCCCACAGGAATGCCGGCAGATGGCTGTGAACAAAACCAGAGGTCGGTTAGCTCAGGGCTTCAGCGCTCGGTGATTGACAGGGACCCAGTCCTCAAACGAGGAAACCTGGGCTCTCAGGCTCCTCATTAACTCTGCCATCTTGACTTTGGGACCTTAGGCCTCAGGTTTATTCATTTGCAAAACAAATCTGTTGGACTAAATAAACTTGGGCTGTAAAATTTGGTAACTCCCTTATCCATATCAGCCGTTCTCTGCCTCTCTTTAAGCCCCAGACATCCTTTGAAGGGAAAACAAAACAAACAAAAAGTCCTGCATCGAAACATATTTCTGTACCTACCTACAAGCATTCTGTTTTTACATCAACTTTAAGATTTAATGGTATAGCCCAGCCGGGCGTGGCTCAGCGGTTGAGCGTCGACCTAGGATCCAGGCGATGGGGGTTCGAATACCGGTCAGGGCACATGCCCGGGTTGTGGGCTAGCAGATCAATGACTCTCTCATCATGGATGTTTCTACCTCTCTCTCTCCCTCTCCTTTCCTCTCTCTGAGATCAATAAAGATATATAAAAAAATATTTAATGGTATAAAAATCACCATAGTATTCTTGGAAGTCTATTTTATCACAAATGTTTAATCTTTAATAACTTGCATAAAAATGCTGTGGCCTGCTAAGCCCACTTCCCGAGATCAGATCCCACTAGTTGAGAACATATGATCTACAGAGCGGCTTTGATCTTGCATTTAGTCCAACTGTGAATCACGTCGACAGCCTGAGAGAAGTCTGAAACCCACTGCAATGGTCCCGATTCCACAGTCAGGAAGCTGTTCATTTTGCTAGTGGCCAAAACAGTAAGTTTAAATGGCAAATGATGGATATTTATCACCAAAATAAGACTTGTCACTACATTTTATACTCATAGGCATAATCCTTTCCTCAGACTCCTACACAACCTTGCAAGAGTCAACTGAGAAGTGCAAGGCTAAATATGATACACTTCATAGAAAATGCATTGAAACATCAAAATGTCTATGGATGGAGACTGAAAACTCTTAAGAAATAAGCTGCCAACGGATCCTATAAACATTTATGTAAATATCTGAAGAGAGCATTTCTCAGAGATTCTACAGAACACCAGGGAAAGGGTTCTGTGGTCAAGTTCATTTAGAAAACTCCAAACACCATTATATCCTTTTCTTATGGACTCAACTATTTTTGAAATACACCGCAATGTGCCAAATGAACAAGTTGTTCTTGGTCAAAATCAAGAATTTGGAAAAGGGCCCTGGCCAGGTAGTTTAGTTAGAGAGTCACCCTGATATGCTCAGGTTGCCAGTTCAATCCCCGGTCAGGGCACATACAAGAATCAAGCAATGAATGCATAAGTGGAACAACAAATTCATGTCTCCCTCCCCTCTCTTTCCCCCTTTTTTTTTCTCTCTCTCTCTCTAAAATCAATTTTAAAAAACTGGAAAAAGGTTTAACTTTTTCAGGTCACCAAGAGAATATTGGTTGAAATAGTCTGTTCTTTCCCACAGACCACCGCTGGCCAAGTGAGAAGGTGGATTAAGTGATTCCTCCATGTCCTTTCAGCTCTAAATTCTCCCATTATACTAATGGAGCTTTCTGAAAACTGAAAATTATTTGATAGGTATGATGACTGTAAAGGTTGATGGAGAACAGATGCCATAACTAATTTAACTTAGTATCTCCATTAAATAACATCTGGTCTGGTACGTGGCGCACCACTCAACATTTATGGGATACTTGGAGAATCTGGAGGTTTTCTGCAGCAGCACAGTCAAAAGAGGAATTCCTGGTACCGCTTGAAGTCTTCCCTAGTCTATCGTCCGGTCTTCATCTGATGTTCTATCTGCTTCCTCTCCCTCTTGTCCAAGGTTAGGTCTGCCTTTGGCCTTGACCACACAAAATCAATGTACAAGGTTTGGGTAGGCTTGTGGGTGGCCAGCAAAGTGGGAAGTTACAATGAGGAAAGCAGCAATGGTAACCTTCTTTCACAATCCCTTCCAAGTGATCACATACACTATGCAGCCAGGCACAGCAGATGCGATGACATGCAACACTGACTGAAGTACCCCAGTGCGCTAATGCTCTAGTCCCTGTATCTCAGAAATACTCTAAAGGAAGTCCCTGAGTTAAAGGGTAACAGTGGTCTGACCAAGTTAGTGTATTTCCCAACCTGGATTCAGAGAAAGCAGGAAAACCTTAAAGCTGGAAGGCGCTGCGATACACATATTACCAGTATGCAGTTACAAAGGACCAAATACTAAAAAAATCACCATGCAACCAAACAACAAAAGAAGACCTCGAAGAATGAGATTGTCTGTTTACTTACGAACAATACACTGATTTCCACCAGGTAAGGTTTTCCATCCAGGGCAACAGTAAGCATTATAACGTGATCCACAGACATTGGGTCTGAAACAAACAACAACAAAAATTCCATTACAAGAATTCTATAATTTTTTTTAAGGAAGAACTTATGACCAAATAAAAGCAAAACTTCCTGAGTTATAAGAACCGGATGGCCCTGGCCAAGTGGCTCAGTTGGTTGGAGCGTTATACTGTCCACCACAAGATTGTGGGTTCGATTCCTGGTCAGGGCACATACCTGGCTTATGGGTTTGATGCCCGGTCAGGCGCCTATGGGAGGCAACCGATTGATGTTTCTCTCTCACATAGATGTTTCTCTCTCTCCTTCTCTCCCTGTCTCTCTCTAAAAAATCAATAAAAAAGCATATCCTCAGGTGAGGATTTTTTTAATTTTTAATAAAATAAAGAATAGGAAGAATCTTTGCAGACAGAGAAAAGTAAACTCAAGGGACTCAAAACTGGCTTTTTAGTTTGAGAGACTTTAACATAATGGTATCACTAAGGATATCCCTTAATGTCACCTGTGCATGTAGCAAGCACATCAGGGAAATAAACAGGGGTGGAGGGCCTTCTATCACCATACACAGATATAGATATTTGTAGAACTATATGAGCATAAGTTAAACAATAAACTTCCTACCAATCTAGTTAAGAAAGGTCATCATAAAATCTATTGCATGTGAGACTTTAAATTTCTATTCATTGAAGCCTTGTATATTTTTTCCCTATGGCCCAGCTCGCCTCTGTAAAGGAAGAATGCCTGAATTCTCCCCTCCACTAGAATTACAGGAATGCAAATCCTGACATCAGAAGAATAAATAAAAACCAAAACACATAAATATTTCTCTAGCCAAAGTTTGGAAACACAATTGATATCAGCAGTTACAGGAAAACAAAGTCGACATCACTCTGGGCTTCTTGTTTACAGACAGTTCATCACACGTCTTAGAGGAAAGCCTCCATTCACAATCCAGATGATCCATATTTAAAAATTTAAGGGAGCAACCAGGTGAAGACCCAAGTAATTCACAATGGAAACTAAGGCAGATGACAATTGGCCACTTCTGAAGGCCTAAGCATTCAAGTTCAGGGACTAATGAGGAAGGTCAAATGTTTTGCAATCAATTTTACAAACTAGGAGCTATTCCAAGGTTTGCTGGCCTACTGTAGTCCCATAAGCATAAGCCTTTAAAAGCAAATGCATAGCTAAGGTGTATTTCTGGTCGGGATGCACTCACATTCTCCCTGTATATGCAGACCATTTGCAAAAGCACAGAACCCGCCTGCACTTCCTCAGAACACACTAGCGGGACCACATGCAGGACTGAGAACGAAGGTAAGGTCTTTGCCCTGTCCTGTGCTCCTCTGTCAGCCCAAGAGACCCTGAAACATTCTGCAGGGCAAAACGCATACTTCATATGGACTGATGCTGACGTCAGAAAAAGAAGTAGGAAGAAAGATTGAGGGGCCAGGCAAAGGACCCTAAATCCATACCAAACAGCCCAGGGCTTCTCCAAGGCCAAGCAGAAAATGATTGGACAGAGACTTAATATGCACATTACATGACTTTAGGTCCTCTCTGAGCCTCAGTTTAATTCTCTACACACTGGGATAATGAAATGCCTGCCTTGTATATATCGAGTGGGGAGGGCAGGGATCAGATGAAATCATGGATAGGAGAGCTTTATTCGTCTATGAGAACAATGAAAATGCATTGCAGCATTATCATCACAAGGGAATCATCTTCTGACCAAATTACCTACTCAGCCAAAGGAACCATAAGAGAGTGAGGAAGAAAGAAAAGATTTTATTAAGAATTCTTAGTGGCCCAGCCGAGCGTGGCTCAGCGGTTGAGCATCGACCTATGATCCAGGAGATCGGGGTTCGATTCCCGGTCAGGGCACATGTCCGGGTTGCGGGCTCGATCCCCAGCAGGGGGCGTGCAGGTGGCAGCCGATCAATGACTCTCTCATCATTAATGTTTCTATCTCTCTCTCCCTCTCCCTTCCTCTCTCTGAAATCAATAAAGATATATCTTTTAAAAAAGAATTCTTAGCCAATGGTTCTCAATCCTTTCCCCCTCCTGTGACAAAAGTAGTGCCCAAAACTTCAGCTCAAAGGGCACAGAATTTCCTAGGGCAACTCAAAATCTTGGAAACGAAGATGAAAGATAGGGTAGGAAGCTGGGGCTGGGGGTGGGAGGTAACTCAACCCTTCCAAATTTCATAAATGTTCTCTCAATCTAAAATGACAATCCAGGCTAAAGTCAACCACCTCAAACCTTCCCCCACCAACAGCCCGTTTACAACAAACAATCCCACTGGATCAAATCCAATCCCAAACCAAACCCTGGAATAACTTCAGAGGACCCCTGAGCCTTTGCAGGGTGTCCTATATTCAGAATAACTATGTTTTTCAAACAAAAATCAGGACATATTGTTTGACAAGAATGAGTATATTTATGGAGTAATAACACATATGGAGTAACAACAAAAGTTAAGAAAAAAGGAGTCCAGAATCAGTAATTTTAGTTCTGCAAAGCAAGATATTCAAAAGGTTTTCCAAGGTATTTGAAAAATCACAAAAATATAGTCATTGTTTTTTCAGTGTTTAGAATCAACCTACAGACTAAACATAGTAGATGTTATATCTACATGAGCTATGTCCCCATCTTTCATGGCAAAGAGCCAGTAGGTACTGTCAAATCTAGGCAGAGAGGTACAAGCATAGTAGATGGAGCCATGCAGATAAATAGAACTAAAAACAGAAATGGTTGAAACTGGTTTCCTTAAGAGCTGAGGATCTGGGGAAGTGGAGAGAGAGTTGTTTTGGTTTCTCACTTTAATGCCCATCCATAACTGCTCATTTTTAAATATACACTGTTATACTTTAACCATCATTTTTAAAGATTTTTAAAATTAATTTGAGAGAGAGAGAAAGGGAGAGGGAGAGAGAAACATCGATGTGAGAGTGTAACATCTATCAGCTGCCTCCTGTTCGCCCCTTAATGGGGTGGAGCTTGCAACCCAAGTATGTTCCCGGACCGGGAATCAAACCCGCTACCTTTCGGTGCACTGTACGACGCCCAACCAACTGAGCCACACCAGCCAGGGCCCATCACTTTTCACTTAAAGCAACAACTTATTTTAAAAGTGTGAACATCTTAAAACCAGGGTCCTTTCTGCTTTATTAGTTATCACAGTCCTTTTCATTAGTTACCACATTTTCATTTCACTGCATTTCTTATGATTCTAGATAATGTTGAATTGTGATTTATTTAGTTTGCATGCTCTGACTTTTTATTGTTTTATAACTTAATCTTTTATAATAAGTAATATATAATTTAATTTCAGTTGTTTCAACCAACATCCTCACAGTATGATTGTTTTCATCTCATTACCATTCGTTCTTTAACAATACTAAATACTACTCTGTTATATGGCTAAATGCAAAGCATTGCAAAGATATTAAGATCTCTCCTCTGCTGACTTTGGTCTTGAGAACTGCAAACTAACAGAACTCGCTCAAACAAGCTGGGTGGCATCTCTTCTACTTACACACATTAAAAAAACAGCTCTAGATCTAGAAGTAAATGAATGTCTTATTTAAGTTGGAAAGCATCAAGACATGTAAAGTCTAAAGTAGACATGTTGGATTATTTCCATTACAAAAGACTTTAAGGTTTCAGCACAAAAAATATTAACCAAGGACCTAAGTCCTTAATGAGGCTACTTTTTTGGGTAAATGGAAGTGTAGTGTTCATATACCTCTTTCTCTGCCTCATCACTTCATCAGCCACACCCACTAGGCTGCCACCAAAAAAAAGTCAGAATTAAGGCTCCATGCAGGTGGCAATAACATTCAGCAAATTAAAGGTAACATTCAAAGGGGAAAGGACTTCATGATAAATCCTAAAGATACATTATTTCATCCTCATAGCAACCCTCTGAGTAAGTTCTATTACTGTATTTAACACTGAGGAAGCTATGGCTTAGGAAGGTTACACAAATGGCCAAGGTCCCACAGCTTGGAAGTAGAGAATGGGGCTTTGAACTCAGGAAACCTTGCTCAGAAATACACCCTCTTAACTCCCATGTTAAGGCAGAGGTGTATGTAGGAAACAAGATGACATTTCACCCAACAGCATTCATGGTGGTGTAACAAAAATCACAAAATGTCCATCAATAGACCAAAGATAAAGCATAAATTATTGATAGCTGTATTCTAATAGTACATAGGGGGAAATGCATTTATATTCTATGTCACCACTGTAGGTTACATTTTTTAAATTGCTGCATCTTTATCTATAACTTCTCTTACAGATTGCTGTGGATATTTTGCTCTGTAACGACCCACTTCCAATGGCTCTGGGGGATGGGTGAGCCTCCGCAGGCTGGGTATTTGGATGCAGTTCAGACACAGCACTCAGAGACTGTGTGGGCTAGCTAAAGCCCCCTCTCAATGGAGCAAACAGCTGGGCTCTACCACGTCTGACCACATTATTGCAAGAATTGGCCTCTGTGCCAAATGTCTGCAGTGTGTCCAAATTTCTTAGCCAGAACCCACTTCTGCGAGTCTGGCCTCTTACAGCGAGATAGCCTTTCTGCTTCCTATCCCAAGTGCAAACTCCTTTTCAGACAAGGCTGGGGTAATAAAAACAAGGTCAGGGGCTCTTACTGCATATGCATGAGTTTCTTAGCCTGTGAAGTGATTGAATCCTTGGGCAAGGAGAATACTAAAGATTAGATAAAGGTGAATGAGGCAGACACTGCTCCATGAGTCGCCTGCTTTCTTGACCTTGGCAAGGAAAACTCTGACTTAGTCCCCGTGAATATAATTGTGAAGGCGTATCAAAAGGCATATGCCCCACATAATAAAGAGGGCCCAGCTGCCCATGTAACTCTAGGCAATATCCTAATATCCCACTGTTCCAGAGTTTTACAAAAAATTAATTTTCAGGGTAAAAAATGGGGTAGATGTCCTGGCTGGTGTTGCTCAGAGGTTGAGCATCAACCCATGATCCGGGAGACCATGGTTCGATTCCCAGTCAGGGCACAGGCCCAGGTTTTGGGCTTGATCCCCAGTGGGTGGCATGCAGGAGGCAGCCGATCAGTGACTCTCTCATCATTGATGTTTCTGTCTTTCTCTCTCCCTCTCCCTTCCTCTCTCTGAAATCAATAAAGACTTTTTTTTTTTAATGTGATAGATAATGAAAAAATTATAATACACAAATGAGCTACATATACTGTGAACCACGCATCTTGATTGTATTAGTTCTTTGACAAAATTTTTATCAAGCTGAAAAGGAAAAGGAAAAGAGAAAACATACATACTATCTGATAAAGGGACCCACCACTACTCCACTAAACCTTGCAAATGTTCCCCCTTATTTTAGCGCCCTTACTCTGGCCCTCCTCTCCGAAGACAGAGGTCAGATCTCCCAGAAGTGATTTGAATACCACATGTGACTGTTCCAACCCATCTGCCAGTCACAACAACGTGAGTAATGAAACTTCAAACCCTGGTAAAGAAAACAGCTTCCATGGCCTCTGCGAGCTTCAGCCGGGCTCTCCAGGCCCAGGGGTTCACCTCTGGATTGTCTGGGTCAACACTGGCTGGGATGCAGACAATCCCGGTTTCCTTCTTTGAAGATGCAAGCCAGCCGGCCTCTCTAAGCTACTTCATGCAGTTAAAAAGAACAGAAAGAAGAACAACTTTGCGTTCTGGTTTGCAAAACTTTCAACCTCTTCTCGCTCTCTCCTATCTCCAGTAGATTAGTGACTCCATTACCTTTTCTTCTAAAGCCAATACCCACTTGTTTCTCTCTTACTCTTTCTCCCCCTTCCCCGCCCCCTTCAGTTCCTGTTCTCAGTGCAATTCAAACCAAACATCCTACCTCAGATTCAACATAACCAAGATCACCCAGCTCATCTTCCTGTGCAGCCGGTGAGTTCACCGCTGGGCACACCACAGCGTGCATGAGTGACCACCTGCCCACAGGCACAAAGCTATTCAGCAGTATTTACTGAGCACCTACTATAGGCCAGGTACTGCATTACATAAGAGAGAAAAATGGCAAAGATAAGCAGACCTAACTCCCAGATCTTGGTTTCTGATGCCATTTTCCAGTAGAAGGAACCAGGGCTCTTGGGACAAATGGCTGGTTCTAAGACTGGACAAGAAATACACAAGATGAGCCTGGAGTATCTTGTGGTAACAGGAGATAAGAAAATAAGGAAGTGCTAAACAGAAAAACAGGACGGGGCACGTCAAGGGACATAGGAGGCAAATGAAATAGCTCCCAGTGTCCAAAGCTAGAATCATCTGAGTGATAAAATAACAAAAGTTCTATTGTGTTGTAATCCAAAGTAATAAATAAGCGTCCACAAGTCTATCGTGATTAGTAAATGAGTGGATAAATAAACAAATGGGAGAGAAGAGATGGATCTCATGTGCTGGAGATTCCAAATAAATTACATAGATACTCTGCCTTCAAGGAGGTGGAGCCTAACTCCCCATTTCTTACTTGTGGACCATGCATAGTGACTTCCTTCCAAAGGAATCCCAATTAAGGGATAATCTACAGAATTCCTGAATATCCATCAAAATAGTCAAAGTCATCAAACACGAGGAGCGTCTGAGAAACTGAAGGAGCCTCAAAAGGATTGACAACTAGATGTAATGTGGGTTCCTGGATAGGATCCTGAACATAAAAGGGACATACAGTTAAAAACAAAGAAAATCTGAATAAAGAATGCACTGTAGTTAATAACAATGTGTCAATATTGGCTCATTAATTGTAATAAATGAATCATACCAGTATAAGATGCTAACTGAGAAAACTGAACCCAGAGTATTACCTTGGTGATTTTTTTGTAAATCTAACACTGCTCTAAAATTAAAAGTTTATTAAAAAGTAAAATAATAATAACTTCGTAACCATGCAATTATAAATAAACTGTTACATTCCCCTAAAAAGAGACTAAGACACAGTCTTTGCCCTTGAAAGAACATAGACATGTGTGTCGCTACAGGTCAGCCTGGGAGCTAAAAGGGTCCAGAACATGGGTGTTTAGCCTCACGATCCAGAGTAGGCTCAGAAGGAAACCATCTGAGCTATGGCTTAATGTTCCCCAGCTGCTTAGAGGAGTCACTAGTTTTATTTCACCCCACTGCTGAAATTCTTCTTAAATTCTCTAACTCCATTAGCAAATCCCGCATCCAAATTCCGGTGTTTCATTGCTGGACTGGTATCATGTTCTTTTTTTCCTGACTTTCTACTTCCTCTCTACTCCACTAGGACAATGTATCTAAGTTTCTTTCCATGTTCACCATGATTAATTCTGTTCTATGATCCAGAGACAGACCTTTGCCCTCCATAAAATGTGAAACATCTCACTTTTAGCTTCAGATCTCTACCAGGCAGGCCTACCCTACCTGCCGTTCTCTTCTTCACCTATACCCTCAATTTCCACCCTCCCGCTCTGCTCCTTGTCGCCGTCTCAGGCCCCATTCGTGCAAACGTCCCCACACCCATGGCATGCACATGCTAAAACCAAACTCTTCTTCCATCTTTCCCTTTTCATGTGTCATTCCATCCCTGCCCACAGTATCCATCCCTACTCCATGATTAATCCCATCCACCTTGCAACCTATCAACACAATTCCAGACATAAAACTCAAAAACCTACAAATGCTATACTGTAATTATATATTTTAAATAATTATATGTCTAGGTTCTCATCCCTGAAGCCTGCCCCCACCCACTCTGATCCCAGACTAACAGTTCTTCAATCAGAGAAACAGAACCTGTTATGCCTAGAATATCCTAGAGCACACAGAACTAAATGCCTTAGTAAATACAAAGTACAATTAACAAAGATTAACACCATCCCTTTGGTATCATAAATAGGCCAGCTGTAAATGCCACCAACGTGGAAGTCTGTCTAATAGTGAGAACTATGTCTTATAAATTAATCTATTTAAAGGGAGAATAGTTCATGCCTATTTGAAAGGCAATGGCAGTTAAACAGTAAGTATAATGGTTTCATGCCTTGGTTACATTGCTGACATGTTGATCATTAATTTATTCTGATCAGTGAAGTTATTAGTGTTTACAACTCAGGGATCAATATGTTTCCTTTGAGAAAATACAAAATCAATGTAGACTAAATCATATCTGATTCTACTATTTCTTTAGCAAAAGAAACGCAAAAATCCTAAAAACAATGAAACTAAAGTTTTCAGTTCACAAATTAGTGCTATTTTCTTTTGGCAGGTTGGTGTAACTGACCAAGGCCACAGACGGAGCCTGCGATGTGTGACCAGTTCCTAAAAACAACCATCACAAAGTTCACGGGGTGGCCTTGAAAGGTCTGCCTGGAGGTGCTGTTTGGACCGAGGCTTTTCCCACTGCTGAGCTGGGGTAACTCACAGCACAGGGAGCACAGAGAGGGAGTTGCATCCAACGGTTTAATTTGCTGTCTGCCCAGAAGTGTGTTTGGGGGTAGGGAGGGTTGCACTGATCAAAAGCAATAGCCCAAGGGCTTAAGAACTGAAGAAGTTAGGTCACTGGGACACACACACACACAGCCTACAAAGCTGAAGAAATAGAAAGACGCAAAGGCAGTTCCCCAAATCCGGGAGGTCGTTTTAGACTGACGGCCAACTTAAATCCTGTTGGCATCTCTTATGGGGGACTGAAACGTGTGAGTGTATGTGATTTTCTCTGGAAAAAAAAAGGGAGGGGGGGGAGAATTTAAAGCCCAGTGCAGTGTAATAGAAAAGTAGATGCTGAACCATGAAGACCAGGAGCGCGTGGCTGTATGCAGCGTGTCCCAGTCTGCTGCAGCCTGGGTTCTTTCTGCTTCTGGTGCCCTGGATTGAACAAATGGGACAACACCAAGGCTGCCAGACTTCTATACACCCAAGTGGCTCCCAGACTTCTCAAGGCAATGCTCTGGCTGACTTGCAGCCATAGTCTGCACTGGGCCTATCGCTCTCTGAGGGAAGGGGCCTGTGTCTGGCCTGCCGGCATCACGCCCCTGGTTGGTTGTATAGAAGGTGCTCCCATCTGCACATGGAGAGAGGTGTATTTGTTTATGAAGTTGGGACTTTACTCTTTGACCCTATAAGGCTGAGGAAGGGTTTCCTCAAAACAGGAAAACCAGCACATCTCAGAGTTGACCCTTTCCAGCATCTGAGAGGATATGACCGGTGACACCACGGAAACAGGGCTTCTGAAGAGCTGCTTCCCAGGACACTACAGTCCCTTGACTTTCCCCACGAGTTCAAGGACTGGCATGACATTTTCTTTTACTGGAATAGTTGCTCCATTTATTCAAGCTGAAGCCATACTGCACTTTGCCAAAGGTTGGCAAAATTATAGAAAGTATTGAAACACAAACATGTAAACTTAAGGAGCTGTCCAGAGCCTGCATGGTGAGAGGCAGGCCAGGGCGGAGTCTGTGGAATTCACTGCCTCCATCAGCTCCATCCCTCCTCTTCATCACCCACAGAAGAGATGAGGGTCAGAAACCAGGATTCTCACCACTTCCCAGAAATTCTCAAACCAAGAGCTCTGTCCAGGGAGATAATATCTTCTGAATGTACTGGCAGCCCCAGGAAATGACAGGAACACCAGCCAGAGGGGTCAGGCTTAGGGGAGTGAATGGGGCTCTTCAGGAACTGGGAGGGTGGAGTGATGCGATATTCCAGTGCTGGGTACTGGCAACTCCCAATTGACAAACAGGAAGGGCTCCAAATGTCATTTCTATATTGGTATTTAGAACTCGGAATGGCTCTTCCAATAGAAACAATGTTAATAGGTGGTGGTTTGGTCCCCAAGCTAGTCAAATAGCAGTCTCTGGACTACATTATCAGCTAAATAGGTTATTATAGGCTGGTCTGGGAACCTGACCACAACTTAAAATGTTGTTTCTATGGGAAAGCACATTCCTCGGCAGGCAAGCAGAGAGAAACTTGGCCACTCAGACCCGTGGTCCCTGCAGTTATAGCAAGCTGCCCAGTGAACTCTGAGAACTAAACACCTTCAACTCAGCCCACTCCACACTGTCCTAAGACAGGGGCCAGAACTGGAGCTTTCTCAGTCCCAGGCCCACCCCCAGGACAAGACCATTAGGACCAATGTGGTATATTCATAAGTCCATAAAGTAGGGACTTAAAAACTGGGGAGTAATTGCATATTCCAATCCTCACTATACCTGATTTCTTTTAGAGACTGGAAGATCCCACTCCACCAGCAACTACGATATAAAATCAGTCCCCGGACTAGTTCACAGAGCAAGGGTTCGGTGAGCCATTTCCGGAAAGAGCAGCTTCCAGATGAAACAAGGAGGCAGGTCAGAACTGAACTTTATTTGGCAGCTTTAATTTAGTACTCAAGTTATTCAAGCATTTCAGATCCTCTGGGACCAAAAAATTACCCTCTCTTTTGCAAGGTGAGTTCCTTAAGAATAGAAAGTTCAGATTGATCTTTTTTTTTTCTTTTCTTTTTTTTTAATTTATCTTTATTGTTGAAAGTATTACAGGTGTCCCATTTTTTCCCCAACAATTGACCCCCCTCCCCCTCGCTCCCACCCCCTCCCCAGGTCTTCACCTTATCATTGTCTGTGTCCATGGGTTATGCATATATGCATATAACTTCTTTGGTTAACCTCTTCCCACCCTCCACCCCCCTTCCCTCTTCCCTCTGAAATATGATCGTCTGTTACATGCATCAGTGTCTCTGGATCTATTTAGTTCATCAGATTCTTTTGTTCATTAGCTTCCTCTTAAAGAAGACCCTTCAAATTTTCCTGTAGTGCTGGTCTGGGGGTAATGAACCCCTTTAGCTTTTTCCTATCTGTGAAGCTCTTTATCTGACCTTCAGTTCTAAATGATAGCTTTGCTGGGTAGAGCAATCTTGGTTGTAGTTCCATGTTTTTCATCACTTTGAATATTTCTTGCCACGCACTTCTGGCCTGCAAAGTTTCTGTTGAGAAATCAGCTGACAGTTGTATGGGTGCTCCCTTGTAGGTAACTAACTGCTTTTCTCTTGCTGCTTTTAAGATTCTCTCTTTGTGTTTAACCTTTGGCATTTTAATGATGATGTGTCTTGCTGTGGGCCTCTTTGGGTTCCTCTTGTTTGGGAACCTCTGTGCTTCCTGGACTTGTAAGTCTATATCTTTCCCCAGTTAGGGGAAGTTTTCTGTAATTATTGTTTCAAATAGATTTTCAATTTCTTGCTCTCTTTCTTCTCCTTCTGGCACCCCAAAATATCAATGTTGGGCCTCTTGAAGTTGTCCCAGAGGCTCCTTATGCAATGTTCATATTTCTGGATTCTTTTTTCTTTTTGGTCTTCTGGTTGGGTGTTTTTTGTTTCTTCTTGTTCCAAATTGCTGATTTGATTCTCAGCATCCTCTACTCTACTGTTGATTCCCAGTCAATTATTCTTCATTTCAGTTCCTGTAACCTTCATTTCAAATTGGTCCTTTATTATGTCATCGATTTTCTCAATTATTTTTGTCATACTGTTAATAATATCCTTGAGCATCCTTATAACCATTGTTCTGAACTCTGTATCTGTTAGCTTGCTTGGATCTATTTCATTTAGTTCCTCTTCTACAGATTTTTTCTGTTCTTTCCTTTGTGACATGTTTCTTTGCCTCTGCATTTTGGCTGCTTCCAGGTGTTTGTGTCTATGTATTAGGTAGAGCTGCTATGTCTCCTGTAATTTGTAGAGTGGCTTTGTGTCATAGGTGTCCTGTAGGGTCCAGTAGCTCAGCCTTCCCAGTCACCTGAGCTAGGCCTTCTAGGTGCTCCCCTGTGTGGGCTGTGTGCACTGCCCTGTTGTAGCTGAGCCTTGGTTGCTGTTGGTGTCCCTAGGAGAAATTCATCCTCAGGCCAATCAGCTGTGAGGACCAGCTGCAACTACAGCCAGAGAGCTGCTGTGCTGGAGACACCCCTATGGAGCAGGATTTACTTCAGTGGGGCTTTGGTGTTCACCAAGTGCGCCCCTTGAGTGTGTCACTCGTGGATGTGGGGTTGTAATCCAGCGTGGTCGAGTCTGACCACCAGGTGCACTGTCTCTGAGGCCTCCTGGGAGGTGAAAGTCAGCCTCTGCCAGTGCCTTGCCCAGGGCCACCCAGCATGAGCTACACAGCAAACCACAGTTGCCTGCTACTTGTGCTGGGCTTGGAGGTGTCCAGGAGAGGCCAAGCTATGCATCAATGCAGGCTGCCAGGCCTGGGGCCATTTATCAAGCTGTATGGGGCCCACTGCTGCTTGTTTGAGAGATTTTAGGTAAGTCCTAAGCATGAAGCTCGAGAGGCCACTTGCAGAGAAAAGCCCCTGGAAATGGCCTGGATGAGCTTGCAGGTGGGGAGGGGAGGGGCCTCTGGGAATCATGGGGCAGGGCCAAAGGTGTGAGTCAGGTGCTGGTGATTCAAACATAGCGCCTGCCTGCCAGCTGTGTGCGGGCAGGACTCACCAAAGGAATGATGGCCTCTGCCAGCTCTTCTGCCTGGGAGAAAGCCGCCCCTCTACCTCTCGCCCCAATTTCAGGCAGGTTAGTTCCTCCCCAAGTGTCCCAGGTCCTTTCAGGCTGCTGCCCAGCGCTGGGCTCAGAGGGAGCGCGTCTGAGTGAGTCCGTGCGCGGGCCCTTTACAAGGAGCTGCTGGGGCTCCCGCAGCCTTGGAGACCCTCAGCCACAGTCCCCTCTGGTTTCACAGCCGAGTTGTGGGGACGTCTCTTCCCAGCCCTGGAGCCCTGGGCTGGGGGCCTGATGTGGGCCTGGGACCCCTCGTTCCTCCGGGAAACCTCCGCAGCTGAGATTCCCTCCCGGGTTTAAACCACAGCACCGGATGTGGGCCCGTGGCCTCCTCTCCAGGATTCAGCCCCGATCCGCCCGCGTCTCCGCCCCTCCTACCGGTCTTGGTGCTTCTTCAGTTCCCTGGTTGTAGGGCTTCTGTTCAGCCAGATCTCAGGAGGCTCTGAGTGACGGTGGTTCTGTATTTTAGTTGTAATTTTAGTTGTAATTTTAGTTGTAATTTTGCGGGAGGCAGCGGGTGCAGCTGTTACCTACGCCGCCGCCTTGTTTCTCCTCTCAGATTGATCTTTACCACCCAGCACCTAGCACAGTACCTGAATCTTAAATGGTAAATGAAGGTTTGGTAAGTCAAATGCACATCCAACTAAGGCAGCACAAGTCAGACAAAACTCAGAGTGGTGAGTATTTAATTTACTGAAAAGGTAAATATGTTTAGAAGAAATTCAATAATAAAATAAATGAAAAAGATAATTAGTACTAAGGCATCACTATCTTTTCATTCACTCTTTTTTTTTTTTTTTTTTTTTGGTTTAGAGAAACATGTTGAATTTCTGATGAAGTTCCCTTACTATGGTGGTGCCTGGCTCAGGGCTGGGCAGGGAGTGGCCAAACCCTCTCCCCCACCTGCCAGTGTTTCTGAGATGGGAGTAGAAAAAAAAGTTTAGGCCAAGGCTGCCATGTTCTGGATGCAGCAACCTGGAAAATCATGGTAATCAGGAGACAAAAGTCCCTCTACTCTGCAATACTGCACTCTTAAAAAAATCAAATGAACAAAAATAAGATGCCAAGCCCACAGCTCTTGAAATGCTATGGCTGCTGCAATCCCAATCCTTGATCATTCGTTCTTTGGGAGTCAGGGAAAACCTCCCAAACTCTTTTTATGAGGCCAGCATCATCCTAATCCCAAAACCAGATAAAGACAGTATAAAGAAAGAAAATTACAGGCCAATATCTCTGATGAACATAGATGCTAAAATCTTCAACAAAATACTAGCAAACCAGATCCAGCAATACATTAAAAAGATCATACACCACGACCAAGTGAGATTTATTCCAGGGATACAAGGCTGGAATAATATTTGCAAATCAATAAATGTGATACATCCCATAAACAAAACAAAGGACAAAAATCATATGATCATATCAATAGATGCAGAAAAAGCATTCGACAAAATCCAGCACCCATTTCTGATGAAAACTCTCAGCAAAGTGGGAATAGAGGGATCATACCTCAACCTAATAAAGGCCATATATGACAAACTTACAGCCAACATCAGACTTAACGGGCAACAACTAAAACCATTTCCATTAAAAACAGGAACAAGATAGGGATGTCCACTTTCGCCACCTTTATTCAACATAGTACTGGAAGTCCTAGCCACAGCCATCAGACAGGAAGAAAACATAAAAGGTATCCAAATTGGAAAGGAGGAAGTAAAACTCTCATTATTTGCAGATGACATGATATTATACATAGAAAACCATACAGACTCCACCAAAGTACTACTAGATTTAATAAATGAATTCAGCAAGGTAGCTGGATACAAAAATAACATCCGAAAATCTATGGCACTGTTCACCAACAATGAACTCTCAGAAAAAGAAACTAAAAAAACAATACCATTTACCATTGCAACGAAAAAAATAAGATACCTAGGAATAAACTTAACCAAGGGTGTAAAAGACCTATACTCTGGAAACTACAGAACACTGAAAAAGAAACAGAGGAAGATATGAAACAAGTGGAAGAATATACCATACTCATGGATTAGAAGGATTAATATCATTAAAATGTCCATACTACCCAAAGCAATCTATAGATTCAATGCAATTCCTATTAAAATACCAACAGCATATTTCACAGAGCTAGAATATTCCAAAAATGTATATGTAACCAAAAAACACCCAGAATAGCCTCAGCCATCTTGAGAAAGAACAGAGTTGGAGGGATCACTTTAATGGATATCAAACTACACTACAAAGCCATTGTAATCAAAACAGCCTGTTATTGGTACAACGACAGACATATAGATCAATGGAACAGAACAGAGACCCCACAGATATACCCACACCATTATGGTCAGTTAATATTTGACAAAGTAAGCAAGAGCATACAGTGGAGTAAAGACAGTCTCTTCAATAAATGGTGCTAGGAAAATTGGTACAAGTACATGCAAAAATATGAAGCTAGATTACCAACTTATTCCATACACAAGAATAAATTCAAAATGGTAAGTGACTTAAATGTAAGTTGTGAAACAATAAAAATCCTGGAAGAAAATATAGGCAGTAAAGTCACAGACATCTCACATGTGGAATTTTCACTGATACATCCCCTAGGGCAAGAGAAACAAAATAAAAAATAAACATATGGGACTACATCAAACTAAAAAGCTTCTGCACAGCAAAAGAAATCAACCTCAAAGTACAAAGGAACCCCACAGTCTGGGAAAACATATTTGCCAAGGATACATCTGATAAGGGGCTAATTTCCAAAGTGTACAAAGAACTCATACAACTCAACAAGAGTAAGACAACCCAATTAAAAAATGGGCAAAGGACCTAAATAGACACTTCTCCAAAGAGGACATACAGATGGTCAAGAGACATATGAAAATTGTTCAACGTCATTAATAATCAAAGAGATGCAAATTAAAACTACAATGAGGTATCACTTCACACCTGTCAGAATGGCTACCATTAACAAATCAACAAATGACACGTGCTAGAGAGGGTGTGGAGAAAGGGGAACCCTAGTGCACTGCTGGTGGGAATGCAGACAGGTGCAGCCACTATGGAAAACAGTATGGAGATTCCTCAATAAATTAAAAACGGAACTGCCTTTTGACCCAGTGATCCAACTTCTAGGACTATATCCTAAGAATCCTGAAATACTAATCAGAAAGAATATATGCACCCCTATGTTCATAGCAGGGTAATTTACAATAGCTAAGATCTGGAAAAAGCTCAAGAGCCCATCAGTAGATGAGTGTGTTTAAAGCTGTGGGACATTTACACCATGGAATACTACACAGCTGTAAAGAGGAAGGATCTTGTACCCTTTGGGACAACATGGATGGAACTGGAGATTATGCTAAGCGAAAAAAGCCAGGCAGAGAAAGACAAACATCACATGATCTCACTTGCATGTGGAATCTAAAGAACATAATAAACTGATGAACAAAACTGATTCAGTGACATAGAAGCATGGAACAGAACGACGAATCTCAGAGGGAAGGTGGGGGCAGGTGGGTGAGTGGGGAGAGATTAACCAAAGAATTTATACGCATAACCCATGGACACAGACAATAGTGTGGTGAAGGCCCAGGGTGGGGAGTGGGTGCAGGGTAGAAGGGGTCAATAGGGAAAAAAGAGGACATCTGTAATACTTTCAACATTAAAGATAAATTTTTTAAAAATTAAAATAAAAATAAAAAATAAATGAAAAATTAAAAACAACAAAAGATACCCATACGTGGAATTCATGAGGTATGACAGTAAAGTTTTTCCATGTTTCAGATGCATTATTCAGAAACATTTTATAGCTACAAAAACTTCAGAGGTCTTGTATCTCTAACTCTATTTCACAGGAGTCAATAGGCAGTGGGTCTTCCAAAACATTTCTCTACCCAACCCTTTCAAGAGAACAGAGACAACATTGTTCCTAAGGAACAAAAAAAAGAATCATTGACAGAGTTTAAGTTTTTAAAAAGTCGAGGAAGTTAGCTAAAAGCACACCGTTGTTGAGATTATTTCATAGAAATTAACAATTCACATTAGGGATCAAGAACTAGACAAGTTTTTTTTCTAACTGCCGTTGAAGCAAAGGTGTAAGCATTTATTTCTAAACACCTATATATCTGGATAACTTTTAATGAAAATAGTGTAATTTAAATTTGAGAGAATATGACTAAATTCTCTCAAATTCATCTAGTCCATGTGAAGTCACACTGTTGAATAAAAATAATTAGCAAATTTTAGAGAGCTTTATAATTTACAAAATAATCGTGTGACTCTTCCCCTAAATTCTATCCAGAAAATGTATTCTTGTGCTCATTTTCAGATGAGGAAACTGAAGTTCAAAGAAGTGAAGTTCAAAGGTTACACGATGGAAGCAGGTCATAAGTCTCTACTTAAAAACCAAAAGAGTTTATTCCTAAAACATCCCAAGGATAATACTAAAGATTTATAGATTAGCATTTAGAAAGATGTTCCCATAAATATCCTGGAAAGAATGTGTTGTCTCAGAAAATCTAATTTGTGCATCATTTTTTTGTGCTCTGGTTTTCTTTTCTTAGGTCTGCAAAACCAAAAAGTTTAAAAATGGATCTTACGAAGTAGATTGGAAAGGAAAAGCAATGATAAATACATTTTGGGAACACTTGCTCCTGCAGATTGGTGCTTCTCTTTCTGAAATAGCTTCTCCATGGTGAGGTGAGTAACCTGTCCTGTTCCCTCTGGTAAAAACAGCAGTCAGCTTTTAGCATGTTCAGTGTTTAGGGGAGCAGGTGGGTGGGGAGCAATGTGGAGATTCAAACTGTGGATAATTCAAAGCCTATTCATATCCCCATTGGAATGTATTCTGTACATACACTTGAACATGGGTGTGTCTCATCTTTAGAAAAACAGCTTCAAGCAAAACCATCAGGACACGCAGGCAACTATCTGACCTAGTGCACGAAGGCCGGGTGAGCAGGATGATGTTTTAGAAAAACCTCCAGTGCCCGGCTGGCGTTGCTCAGTGGTTGAGCATCAATCCATGCACCAAGAGGTCCCCGATTCAATTCCTGGTCAGGCACATGCCCGGGGTTGTGGGCTCCATCCCCAATAGGAGGCGTGTAAGAGGCACCCGATAGATGTTAACACTCTCACATCGATGTTTCTCTTTCTCTCCCTCTTCCTTCCTCTCTCTCTAAAAGTCAATAAAAATGTATTCAAACGACAACAACAAAACCTCCGATTTCACGGCTCTATGACTTAATTCAGAGGCTGCCAGCACTTTGTCCAATGTCCAGAGGGACTGGCAACTCATTCCAACAGCCAGCACAGCTCTTCCCTGAAATCCAATCCAAAAGATTTCTCTCCCAGCCTGAGTGATGCCAGCACTGTCTTCTCAACACCTTTTGAGCTCTGGGGAAGGTGTGACGGTATTCGTGTTTCAAGCTATAATTATGCTGAAGCGGTGATAATGTCAGCACTAAACTTCACAGTGACAACCTCTGAGGATGCTGTCAACACAGCAAAACATATCCACCCACTCCGCCTCCTAACCTACCTAAAAGCTTTCCAAATCTCTGTAGCAGCCTCTTCCAAAGACAGACCCCGGCCAAAAACCTATCCGTTTTCCTGGGAGTTTGACATTAGGTGGTAGAAACATGTCAGCTCTCCAGGAACTATGTACACCTTTTCTGCTGACGCGGAAACTCACACAGGAAATTTCATGACTTGCGCGTGCAAACGCACACACGCGCGCACACACACTGTTCCCCCACAAACATTCAGAGTGAAACCCTTGTCCCTGCGCTCCTTTCCCAAGGGGATCTGGATATACCAGCGCTTTTCAGAATCTTCCATTTGAGTCACTAAAGCTGCGCTATTTCTTTTTGTTTGTTAGCTTGATTTCCAGTTTTATTGATGTAACTGACATGCAGCACTGTATGAATTTAAGGTAAACAGTGTAATGATTTGACTTACAACTACTGTGAAATGATTACCACAGTAAGTTTACTTAAATGTTACTATTTCTTAAATAAAACAGCATTCCTGAGAAAGCAATGCTGAAATGAGAAGACAAAAATTCGCTTCTGAATGTTAATCTGCAAACTTGTTTTTTCCAACCCTAGTCCAAAATCTCACCAACTTTTCATAAAACCCTGGCCTGAAACTCTTACTGTGAAATAAAAATAACACTGAGTTTCTCTATCTTGACTTTCACACAAAATCATTGGGTAAGGGGAGAGCCATAGACACTTGCATAATTAGATCCTTCTTTTCTGCCCTCTGGGTGCCAGGCTCCTCTGTATAAATTTTCCACAATGTTATACTTCATAATTGCTAATCCTTAGTATTAGATATTAATTAATTTTTCCATAACTCTCAAAGTCATGGGTCAGTTTGGACAAGTGCAGAAAAAGCAGACCTGGCAGCACCGTAGACATTGCTGGCTGTGAAGCAATGAGTGTAAGTTCATACCTCTTCATAATAAATAAACAGGAGGTGACAGAATTCAAGTATGCCCATTCTGCTTCCTTCATAAATTAATGGATCTAGACAATGATCCTCAATGGCTGTTAACATCACAAAAAGAGACACCAGCAGGCATGACGGGCCTCCTAATAGGAGTACACATCCCAGTTACAAAGTCTCCTCGCCAAAAAGCTGATTCTGAATTGGATCAGCCTCTAGCGCTAACAAGCAAGGCACAGCAAATACAGGAGACAGAGGAGCATGACAGGTGCCACCACCACTGGAATGCAGGCATCGCCAGACTGTGAGAAACTCGACGGGGGTGTACTCCACTTGTGGTCCAAGGACTGGCCAGTGCTGGTCCACACACTAAATATTACTAACCAATAATGCGATCAGGAGCTTAGGATGGAATCAGTCACCTCACTGCTTCCTTCATCGACAAAATCTTGCTACGAAAAAAATGTATCAGCTGGGTGGATTTACATTCCAGCACACACTTCTCATCTCATTACAAGCTGGTAATAAGCTGTTTATGGACTGGCATTTTAAAGAGCACTGCTCTAAAGGATACAGACCAATTTCTTCTTTTCCAGTTTTATTGAGATATAATTGGCATATAACATTGTGTAAAGTTAAGGTGTACAGTGTGTTGATTTGGTGGGACATGATTACCACCCTAGCATTTGCTAACACCTCCACCCCATCATACAATTAGTTTCTTTTTTGTGTAAGAACATTTCAGATCTACTGTTAGCAATTTTCAAGTATATAACACAGTATTATTGGCTATAATCACTATGCTGTACATAAGATCCCCAGAACTTGTGTATCACATAACCAGAAATGTGTACCCTTTGACCAGTCTCTCCATTTCCCCAACCTGGTGCCCCTGGTAACCACCCCTCCACTCTCTGTTTCTCTGAGTTTGTTAAGCTTTTTAGATTCTGCATATAAGTGATATCATATAGCATGAACAAATTTCCTCAATGAACTCATTACAAATGTAAAAAATGACAAAGGGACAATATATATTTTAAAATATTTAAGAAGCATATCAACCAATTACAAAATATGAACTTTACTTGAATCCTGATTAGAACAAACTTTAAAAATAAATAAATAAAATTTATGATCTGATCAGGAAAATTTAAATCCTGGATATTTAATGGTATTTTTTAATTAATGTTAATTTTAAATGTGATAGTGGTATTACGTTTATGCTTCTTAAATACTCCTTATCTTTTATGAATACATATTGAAATATTCACTAATTAAATTATTTTTAGGGATTTACTTCAAAATAACCTGGTGGGGAGGGAGAGAAATGGGTAAGACAAGGTTGACCACTAATTGATAACTGCAGAAGCTGGAGCTTTATTGTATTGTTCTCTCTGGTTTTGTATATATTTTGAATTCTCCATATTAAAAATAAGTTAAAAACAATCATTTTGCAGCAGCATCAGCCTAGTTCATCCTGATCGCCACACTCTCCTACACACCACCATGGCATCATTCACTTAAGGAACCACTTCTGTTATTTAACTCACCATTCTCAAGAGGGATGTAAATCCCCATTTAGAGGTAATAACAGGCCAACCCCAACATGTTTACCATCTTAAACAAGTGGGAAAAATTCACCAAAGCGTTTCCACAAATTTCAAGTATGTGGCAACTACATAAGGTTACTGTTCATTAGACAGGGACTCCAAGAGCAAATGACTTCACTACAGTTGTGCGAATAATTAAGCATGTCAGCCCAGGGGATGGTTCCCTTGGGTATTACAACTACTTTTTACATGATTCATTTTCATAAGAATACTTTATCTTATAATTACTTTACTTATAACAAACCCATAAGTTAACAAAAAAATAAGTTTGAGGGTATTGATTTGTATTGGGTCCATAAAAGGATTGAATTTTGGCTATTCCATTCACAAATGAAATAATTCTTAGTCATGGGAAATATGAAATGGAGGAAATCACTTAGTAAGAAATCCTCGTATGTTTTCTGGTTCCTCAATAAGTGAGAATGTGTGTTAACCCATTTTCAAGGAATGGCCCAAATGCAAATGAACAGATAAGTCAACCCAAGGTCAAAGGAAGCCCTGTTGTCTAGAATTCTGTCAAATGGTCAACAATCTCTCTTAATATTAAGTCAGAATTGCTCTCCCCCCCCCCCCAAAAAAAAGAGGAAAAATGGCTTTCATATTCTTGTAAAATTCCTGAAAGGTCTTCAAAACTTGGAAAAGTTTGTTCTCTTATTTGAGGTTTCTTTCTTTCTTGAGAAGTTAGTAGAGCATAGAAAGTATCTGGTGCTTGTTGCTTTGTTTTTATATTTTCGCTTTTTCATGAACTTTGATTGCATCGATGGTTGTGTGATTTACCCTAAAGGGATGAGAAGTATTAGGTAATTTGAACATTTTTTACTAGTTATTAGAAAAATAACTAGTATCTGTTGAAACCATTCCTTATTTAAAACATACTTATCTTTACAGGCTGTGAATGGATATGTAGCAACCACAACTTCATAGAGCTGAAGCCAGAGGCTGGATGGAGTGTAAGGGTGCAGAGTATACGAGCTCTACCAAAGCTTTGCCTCAGTTAGAAGAATGCATGTTTTGTTCCACTTTCCCAGATGTTCAATAGTTTAGGATCTCTTGAAAGCCAGCTCTCATTAAAATCAAAATGGGAATCATTAAAAGAAAATGAAAAAAATAAAAATATTTTCAATTTCTCAAGAGAAACAGGGCACAGAAGAAAAACAACAAATAAGAAACCCTTTGTACTGAAGGCGCATTACGCTGCTGCAAAGCATGAAGCCAAAGGAAGGGGGTGCTCAGTTGGAAAGTGAAGGCCATGGCTCTTCGCAGGGGTGGCCAGTCTGTGTCTGCCTGGCCCCAAATCACGCGAGTGAGGCCCGCCCACAAAGCGCCCGGGGAGACCGGTAATAACAGTGAGTCCATGAAAAAGGGAGTTTCTTGGTTTAGGTGCAAATGTATTGTTTACCCACCTAGCATCCCTCACTCTTCTTTGCTGGCCAAACTCCTCCTTCCTAAGAAGAGCCAGTTCCACGAGGCTCAGGGGTGGCCAGCCCGAGTGTCCCATTTCCTTGGCCAGAGCAATGGGCACATGAACAGAAGCAGCGCCAGGCTCCTCCTCGGGATCTGGTGTGTGGAAGCTGGGAAGAGTTTCTCTCTTTACCTCTGAGATCATGAGATGAGAGGTTGTGTGGCTTGTCATCTACTTGTTCATAACCAATGAAAAGACATTTCAATAAACGCCAACCACCTCACCACAAAACAGTGCTATCAGGGTTCCCTGCACTGCTACCAAAGAAAATGGCTTAGGACCAGTCCTTCCATTTCCTAAAATACAAATTCCTTTCACAAAGGTTCTTGGGGAAAAAAGGTGTCCATCAGGAAAAAGACAAGGCCTATTCGTCACATCTGCCAATAAAACAACGTAAACTTCTTTGGAGGAGTTGAGAGAGGCATGTTAATAAGGAATAACACTTAGTGAGTTTATTGCCTAATGAACACAACACAATTTGGGGGGGGTGGAGCATTTATAAATAAAAACCTTACCTGCACACTGCCTTTAGGTATAATCAGAGCTCCACAAAGTAAGTTTCTATTAAAATTATATATTTTTTTTAAATTAAGCAGTTAGTGAGATTTTTTTTTAATTTTTATTATTTTTTTAAGAGAGTGGGAGGAAGGGAGAGAGAGAAATATCAATGTGAGAGAGGTACATCAATCAGTTGCCTCCCATATAGGGATCAGTTGCCTCCCATATGGAGATTGAACCCACAACTTAGGTATGTGCTCTGACCGCGAATTGAACCTGAGACCCTCTGGTACATGAGACAACACTCCAACCAATTGAGCCACACCCGCCAGGGGTTTAAAAATTTTGATGTTTAAGTTCGCTACCTTTGTTTCTGAAAACAATCATTTCCAAGAAGAGAAAGTGGAAAGTGGACACTGTGGTACCCAGATACTAATGGTTATCTAACTTTTTGCTTTGACCATAAAAACTTGGCCTCTCTGTATGAGTCCCTCCCTCATTTTCCTTATCTGTATCAGAATTACAGTGGTACCTCGGTTTTCGAACGTCTCCACTGACGAACATTTAACCCGGAATTCAATGCTTCGGTTTTCTAACACGTCTCGGAAGTCGAACATGCCCCACGGCTTCCGCTGAGGGCAAGATCCTGAGGCCCAGCTGTCGGCTGTGGATCCCTCGGTTTTCGAACGTTTCAGAACTCGAACGGTCTTCCGGAATGGATTACATTCGAAAACCGAGGGACCACTGTATAATCATCTTCACCATAGCTAAATACATCAGGCACTGTAGGAGGAACTGGAAATGTATTATCTCACTAAACCCCAGGACAACACAGAAAGCTTGTATAATCTCGTTTTATAAGTGAGGAAACTGAGGCTCAGACCAGTCAAGCCACTTGCCTGAGGTTCCTTCCTAACAGGCCCCAGGCATCTCTATGTCCACACTTCCAAGCCTCCCTGAAAACATGGCCAGTGGTCATTAGTGTTCATTGAAAATGACTCCTCAGTCCTTTAAAATGTAGTCAGTCCCACAAGCAATACCACTCTACCCAGCTACCCACAACCAGGCTCAAATAGGAAACAGTGTGAGGTAATTATAACATATACCCCAGCCACTAGCTCTGGGTTTTTATGACTGAACTGCCAAATCGCTCCTCGCCAACTCTTCAGGAAACGTTCAGACACTTTCTCAGATTCCAGCTAAAACATCAACGATGTGGCCCTGGGGAGTACAGAGCTCACAGGGTGGTAATGGGATATAAAATTTGCAAACTTGAGGTCAGTGGCCTAAACTCTGGGGTGTGAAGCAGCAGTCCATGAAAGATTAAAAACGTCTTGTCCACTTGAAGGTTGCATATCAAGTCCCTCCTTGCAGAGCACTTGTCCACATCATCTCGGACATTAACCCCATCAGCAAAGGGAGAGAAAGATATTCCAAATATAGTTCTGCCTAGAATCACTGGAAAGAAGATAATAATATCAACAGGCTTGACACAGGGAGTTTATTCTGAGAATTGAGCGTTAGGTCCAATTCAAACATGGGTAATGCTCAATAAACACTTGTCACTCAGATTAGGCAGATGATCTGCAGAATTATTGGGATAGAAGATATAGCAGAAAAGACAAGAATTTGAGGGGTTTTTCATTATTGGCATGCTTATTACATGGAATATAAATGCATAAATTAGTTTGAATAACTGAGTCCGTTGTGACAAGAGTCCAAGTTTACAGACCTAGAACTGCAATGGCCCAGGACCTTTGACGTTCTAATTGCTCATTAGAAGTGTCACAACTGTGGGGTGGGGGTGGGGGGCAGTTAGCTTCAGACTCCCAGAGAAGACTCCCACTGCTCCTCCTCTCACCCCCTCACTACTACCCTCACTGGTGACTACCTTCCTCTCAAAGCCCCATCCCATTCAACCCCACCTAATCCGAGACTTCCACTGATTGCAAGGTAGCCCTGAGAAGCTAAAACTGTGGTGTCCAGCCTCCCATCAGAGTTGACCACTGAGAGACTGATCGCACTACCTAAGGCAAAAATGCCCATGCCCACGGGGCAAGGCTTGCTTACTGGCAGCCCAGCTGAGGACCTGCAAATACCAGTCACCCTCTCCAAGGTATGAACACAAAAGGGAGGCATAATCCCCTGCGCAGTGACACACATCTACTTACATCGGCTCTTGCCACCATATGACTCAGCTTCCACATCTTTCTACATCACAGAGAAGGAAAGAAGTATCTTGAGCACTTTTTAATGAACTCTCTCTGGGCCTCAGTTCCAGTATCTATAAATTTTTAATGTCTGCCCCACTATGGCTCTAACTTGTAATATTTTTATAAAGATGGATGGTCTGACTATATGGGAAGATCTGAGTCATGAGCAAAAAAAATAAAAATTCACATGCAAAAAAAATCAAAAACAAGAAGTCTTTAAAAGTTATTTATCAAAGGCATCTACTAAGGTCTGATTACACAATCATGAATTGGCATCAAATGAGTAGGGGAAATGGCAGACAATAAGCCATTATCCACGAGGAGAGTCGGATGCACCAAACTTTCTGTAGTGCCATTACACAGGCGCATAATAAATAATGTATTGGTCTGATTTTTCCATGAAATTCTTCTAGGTTTTTTACAGGGATCATTTCTGGCCTCCAAATGTCTATCTTTTGTTCTCGGTCCCAAGTAGTCTGGTTAAGGCCACAGGTCACCTGGAAGCAAGGCTGCCAGGACTGAGGGAGCTGTCATTCGTCTCTGTCGGCCCCGGGACCTGCTCTGTCCAGCCCAGATCACCAGCCAGCTGGACCCTTCACTCGGGAACCTGAGCCCAGCTCTCTTCTGCTGCCTCCCTCAATCTTTCCCCTTCCCTCCCCTAACAAAACCTCACCTCTGGCTTTCTTCTTGAACGCCCCAAGACCCCCAGGTAAAAAATTAACATTCCACTTAGAATTTAATTTCTTAATGTTTTAACCCATATTTGATATTCCTACTATCCCTATTTTATTTGAAGCTCAGCTTATTAAATTACCTACAAGAAAAAGAAAAAAAATAGACGAGATGATGAAAAGTAGAAAGGAAATGGAGGGAAAGAAGGAGAAACAGAAAAACCAGTCTCTAGAATGCATTCTCTTTATTAATAGGGATGTCACAATAGCGTAGCTCAAAACCGCGAACCTGAGAACTTCACAGCAGACACAGCGCGTCCATAGGGCCGACACAATCCTGCCTCCCAGCACCCACGTCGTAAAGTGGATGTACTATATTTGGACTTCGATGTGTTTGGATACTTATATTTGAATGTAAGTATGACTGATGGTCTAGGAATTCACAACCCTTCAAACACTGAACCAAATAACTCGTCTAATGGAGCAGTTCTCCCGCTCTGGGCCTGACGTCTGGAATACATCTCCGGCTGGGAACGGCGGAGATAGGGATTGTCCTCTCTCCCTTCCGCTCTGAGGGGCTGAATAAATAGGCCCAGTGATAACGTCAACAAAAAGCCACTTGAGAAAGTGGTAGAGTCTCAAGGGCTTAAAACTAGACTTTGATAATAGAGTATTGGATCCACAATCAAACCTTGACTGTTTTCCTAATCCAGTTTTATTCTATTAATGATGTGGCTGCTCCACTTATGAAAAAAATAATAGAGTTCAGTTCACTACAACACTAATTCTATTAGCAATTATACATCTTCTTTATTTATTAATTATAATCTCTGATTCTAAAAAAGAAATTTTTGAAGTAAATTACACCAACACATAAATAAAAATTGTGCTAGTATTAGAAATTGAAAGTAAAATCCCATATAGAAGGAAGGCAAAACATACCAAATACCTAAGGTAATAGATTAAAGTAACTGTGCATTAAATTTGTCCCTGAGTTTCTTAGAAGCTAAAGGAAAAGGGGGAAAGTGAGGAGTTTCATAATTCTTATATTTAAATAAAAGAAAATTGGTCAGTTTATTTGAAGTGTAATATTATTTCTAGGGTTTGTGAATTCTTTAAATGTGGAACTGTGGACAGCTAAGAATAGTGCCCTTAGCATTAGGCTAACAGAGCATGAAGACACCTTGTTCATTTTTCATTATGAGGTCACAGTAGCAAAACACCATGAAACATCTTCAGTGGGGAACTAAGCCAGTCAGACTCAATCAAGTTAGAATTAAAACTTAATCATCTGATTATCCTTCCCAAAAACCCATTCCTTCACTTCGGTAGCTAGTCTCCAAAGACATCCTCCCAAATTCCTCCCCTTCCTGCAGACACATGCTGCTCCTCACATCTGGAAGTAGGGCTTTGCCCTCACCGGTGTGGCCAGTTGGTTGGGCATTGTCCCATGTGCTGAAAGGTTGCCAGCTCATTTCCTGGCCAGGGCACATGCCCAGGTTGCAGGTTCAATCTCGGGTAGGGGGTGTGCAGTAGGCAGCCAATCAATATTTCTCTCTCACACTGATGTTTCTCTCTCTCTCCCACACCCTTCCTCTCTCTCTCAAAATCAATAATTTTTTTTTTTTTTTTAAAGTAAGGCTTTTTGTCCATGGACTTTTAACCTGGGCAAGGCCTGTGACTTGCATGCAATTCCAGGCCATGCAATTTCAGGCTAAGTTTGAAGAAAGTAGCTTCCACTTCTGTGCTCCTGGGATCCTGAGCTGCCATATAGAAAGTCATGGCTATATTGCTGGAGAGTTCATATCACAAGGAGAGGGGGACAATCTGAGACCACGTGGAGGAGAACTGAGGAATGCAGCCAACAGTAGGAGCACATGAATCATCGAGCCCTTCCAGCCAGCTTTCAGCCATTCAAGTCAGTTCTGCACTCAACATCTGGGGTCAAAGCACATGACCCAGGGTCAAGAGGCCCTTGTTCAAGATCCAGCCTGAACAGACACCCTGAGCAAGGCCTGGTAGCTGCACCTGGGGCTCAGTTTCCCCATTTGAAAAAACATACTACGTGGCTCCATTCCCAGGGGCAGGCCCAGGCAGAAGACCGCACAGGGGAGAGCTTTAAAACCTGGAAGCCCCCCAACAGAGCCAGACAAGTGACTCTTTGCTTCCTTTATTCCCCTCCTCTACCTGTCCATTTAGTTAAACCACACCAAAGCAAACAGGGCTGCAGGCGCCAGTCCACAATCACAGAACCAGAGACACACATGAAGAAGTCCTCTTGCTCGTTCCAGCCCCAGGGACACTGCAGGGAGCAGAGACAAGGTTCCCCACTGTGCCCTGTCCAAATTCCTGGCCTGCAGAATCGTAAGAAATAATAAAATTGTTGTTCTTTTAAGCCACTCAGTTTGGGAGTAATTTGTTACATAGCAATAAGATAACCAAACAGATGAAAATAGCTTATTTCCTTGTAATACAGGGACTTGGAATGATTTCATTTCTCATTAATGGTGCTATAATGTTTTTATGTATAATAAGTTTTAATAATACATGGAGGTGGGAGCATCCTAGGTGCCTCGCCCCCTTTGCTGCCCACAACCTAGTAGTCAAGTCCTCCACATGTTATTTCTGGAACACCTTGAACCTCTCCTTCCCCCTCCCACTGCCACTGCTCAGACCACTGCCCACTGATGCCTGCAGTAGCCTCCCAATCTCCCTGCCTCCAGTCTGTACTCTCTAAACCATGTGCTTTTCACACCTCGGCCAGAGTGGCAAAGATCTGATCGTGTTCCCATCTCAGAATCCTTTAATAACTCACCATCTTCACCTTTCATAGCAATCGGAGGGTACGTATCCTTTAGCCCCTCTCCCACCTGACAATGTCACTATCTCTGGGCAGGCACACAAGGTTGCATACTATACAACTCCAGGGGCACTGCTCTCAGAGGCTACACTATGAGCTGGGCCCCTTGGAGCCAAGCAATGTAACCCTGCGCTACGGTACTCAATGTCCCCCAATCAGAAACACTTCATATTCTTCTCATTTCATGCCTTTTTCACTCAAATTTTTCTTCATTTCTCTCATATACTTCCTCCGAGCTCTAATTTGTGTAATTTACCTTACCCAGTAAATCAGTCCATCAAAATTGGTCAGACATTCAAAAATTGTCTCTTGAACTCCTACCATGTGCCCAGCTCCTAGGTATCCCTAGTAATAAATAAAACAAGCAAGAACTCTGCCTTCAAGAAGTTCTCAAGCCTACTAGATAGTCATTTATTTGTCACATAGACCAGAGGTAGGCAAACTTTTTCTGTAAATGGTCAAACAGCAAATAATTCGGTTTTGCCAGGCCATGCAATCTTTGTCTCAACTCTTCCACTCTATCCCTGTAGTGTGAAAGCAGACATAGATCATATGTAAACAACGGGCATGGCTTTGCTTCAATAAAACTTTATTTATAAAAGGAGGAAGCTTGGTTCACAGTTGGCTGACCCCTGGTAGGCTGACTGTGAAGTCTTTTCTGATTAATCCCATTTCCACAAGGATGCTTCCTTTGTTGTGTGACTGCATCTGCCTTCAATAAATGTCAAGTCTTTCCCCACAGCAATGGCAGGAGAAGATTTTGGGGAAATGAAAGTATCAAGAGTATGGAAAAATGAATAAATTAACCAGGTATAAGATTTATTACACTGTAGAAGCAGTACAATACATTGGTTAAGGCAACAGACTATGAAGCCAGATTTCCCAACTCTACCTCTTACTAGTTTGTATCTCTGGAGTAATTACTAAACTCTGCATTCATCCATTTCTTCATCTCTTCAATGGGCAAGTAGGTATAATCTCCCTCTTCAAGGAGGTATGTGTTAAATGAATTAACATATACAAAGTACAATAGTGAGGGATCCATCAGAGCTTGCTCTTCTCTACCATTATTGCTGCAATTTAATGTAAAAATTATATATTACAGGCAACCAAGGTAAAAAATGAAACTGAAAGAATTAAGTAACTCATCATATTGTACTTTAAGAACTTAAGACACATACCAGCCTCTCCTGGAAAGGGAAATATCTCTTACAACTCTATTCTGAGAAAAATCTCTCACATGGCACATGAGAGCAAGAGATTCTGAATGACATCATGAGAAACGCCTCCAGCTCAGAACCCTGGGTAACGCAGGAAAGCGCCTGTGACTGTGGCGTGCCATGCTCAGTAACTGTCGAGGTATCATACTAAAATATAAGCTATGTGCCATCCAAAGACCTCACCAGTTCTGACATTCTTTAATTCCTTCTGTTTTATTATGTCTTTGCAAAAATGTTAAAGAAATTTTCTTGATTGACAAAATATTATCATGTTATTAACTATGCCTGGGATTGGGCACAAAGAAATATTAGGAATTTTAAGTGGAATTTTACAATGCCTTAGTCCCACATTTTCGTCTAGTGGAATGAAAAACCAAAACCATAACGAAAATTAATGAAGAAAGAAAATCTAATGTTAAGAATGTGTCTTTAAAACTTAACCTTTGTGTGCCTCGGCTCTTACAGCTGTAAAAGGAAGCTAATAAAAGGACCCACTTCATAGAGATGCTGTGGGCATCAAATGAGGTCTCATCTGTAAAACACTGAAAGCAGAGCCTGGTACATAAATGTCATCTAACGGTCACCTACCACTGTGACAACTGTTATTAATATTTGGTTTTACATAATCCTATACCCCTTGCCCTCTGCTACCTTTCTGCTGACTCTTGCTTTCTTAATGCATCTGATTGGCTTGCAAATATTGAGCCCCTCTAGGCAATGGGCTATATGTCTCTGGAGTTCCACACAGCTAAATTCAGGATAGCTTTTAATCAAGGCTTCCAGAGTTAATGAACTCTTTGAAATCCCATCTAACAATAAGTTAATATTAAAATGCTTATGATAGGTTTCTTGCCTTTGATGATTTTACAACCCAATGGGAAAATCAAGCTTAACACTCTTGAAACATTAAATTCTCATATGCCTGCCATATAACTCGGGCCTGCTACATTATTGATTTCAGCTTTCTCCAAAAAAAAAATCCTGGAAAAAAGTTCTAAGTTGCTTGAATGGGCCCATTTATTGGGTTAGTTTCTAGAAACAGAGAAATTGTTAGTAGTGCTTATTTCTATTTCAAGAAAACATATTTAAAGTCTTATTTTCACATTGAAAATCAAGGCTAACATTCCCAAATTAGGTAGGTTGGTTGGTTGGTTCATGGTAGGAAAAAGCAAACAAACTAGTGTGTAAATTAGCCTAATAATCTGTTCACTATTTTGCTTGCTTAGAGTCACTGGCATAATACTATAACCCTTTTAAGTAGCTGCTACACAAGACAAGAAAGAAACATTTCATTATTCTTCAAAATTCCAAATAAGCTTGGAGAGATATCTGTCCTACTTCCATCAGCCCTGACTTCATTTCACTGGAGGCTGTGCATGTTTTAATTAATTTGTAATACCAACAACTTATGCATTTTTGTAAACAACCTCTATGTCTTAAATGTTACAAAATGAGTCACATAAATAAATATTTTGTCTTCATCTTCATGTTTAAAATGCGGAATCGCTGCCCTGGTTGGTTTTGCTCAGTGGTTAGAGCGTCAGCCTGTGGACTGAAGGGTCCCGAGTTCGATTCCAGTCAAGGACACATAGCACGGTTGCAGGCTGCAGCCCTGGCCCAGGTCAGGGCAAGTGCAGGAGGCAACCCATCCATGTGTCTCTCTCACATGGATGTTTCTTTCCTTCTCCCTCCCCCACTCCTCTCTCTCTCTCCCTTCCACTCCCTCCGGAAAAGCAATGGGAAAAAATATCCTCATTTGAGAAAAAATAAAATAAAATGTAGAATTGCTGAAGCCTCTAGTTAAGAATATATTTTTTAATGGTGTCTCAACATTTTAGCTTAATCTTTTCAATAAATGCAAGGACAAACCACACCACTGCAGAAGTCTTTTACCCATATTTTAATTATTAACCTATCTGACTTCAGATGAAGTCTTAAAGTCCTCTTTGTAAAGCAAAATGGGCTTTATAAAGTCTACAGAACTTTTTCTGTGTTCCCTGTTAACGTTCTTTATTTTAATAACAGACTTCTGTGTAATTAATCCCTAGGAGTTTGCCGTCACATAATCTACCCTGTGTATGAACTGTTCCATGTGTATTTTTCTGGGAACAAGACCTCTGGAAAAAATAAACAAATAAACAAAGACCAAAAGGAATCACGCACAAGGGGACAAGTTGTGTGAAAGACAACCAGTCTCATACACTTATAAACCAGGCACCGAGGATAAAACTTCTCAATTCATCTTATCAGAGATTCAGGGGAAGGGGTTCCACTCTAAAGATTTTTTTCCCCTTTGACAGGAAGCTGTAATATTTCCTTATTTGGGAGCTAAAGCAATAAGGCAATCATAAATGGTGCATAACTACTGCTATTCAAGTAGAGTTGTGTGGTTTTTTAATTGGATCATCTCTCACACTTTTTGCCTAGTCACACAAGTTAAGAATTTGGCTGAGAAAAAATCTGATGGACTAAAATTTTAATGATAAAGCTTGAATTTTATTACTTCTCATAAAGTCATTTCACACATGTGAAGCATCGCCCAAGCAAAAGAAAACTACTATACACTTATTATTTGAAAACACTTTTGAAATTGCAAAATTCTCATTTCAAAATCGAGAAAATTGTAATTTTTGCAGAGTCAATGCAGACCACACTCACTCCATAAAAATTTTTTTTAAATCCTGTAAAAACAGAAATTGGCGATTTACTCTAAGAAAACACAGCAAAAACTGGGAAGAAACTTGAGGATGCTTAAATTTCCACTGTGGAACAGCTTCTGCTGCCCAGTGGGAAGGAGAAAAAAAAAACCACCTGCAACAGGATGGGAGGAGAGGAAGACAAGCTAGGACTATACACCCAGACAGGGAAAAAGTAGGCAGGTCCCTAGTCTGTGAAGTGAGGGAGCTGACAGGACAGGAATACATATACCAAGAAGGACACCAAGGTGAATTCTGTAGTCACCTGTTACATCAGAGAAAGACAAGAAGGTAGTAATTGTAGGAGAGTCTAGACCAGTGCACAGCAGATACTGATGAGCTTAAAGTACCTTTTAACTAGAGGAAATATTAGTGAGGTGCTGAAAGTTGCTGCCACCAACTGGGCATCAGGCAGACTTAAGGGTTACAAATCACTTTCACTTCATAAATGGTGCATTTCCATTAAAATGGTAAACAGGTTTTACTGTAGTCAAAGAGGTTAGTTTTAAAGCGGGTAATATTTTAACTAGCAAAAATAGAACTTTCAGCAATAACTGGAAAAATGTAACACACAACTGCTTTCCCTGATGATTTATGCAGCAGGGCATGATTCAAAGACTTATTCATGTGAGACTGTAACAGCAATAAACAGAGAGAATACATTCTAAATGCTATTCAAATTTAACATCAGAATTGGCATTTGTTTAAACTGAATTGGAAAACTTTTGACCCAGCAGTTCTATTTTTATTCATTTATACTACATATAAATTTGCACATGTACACACACAGGTATGTAGAAGAACGCTGGTAGTTGCAAAAAAATAATATAATATAAAGAGCCATCATTAGGGAATTGTTCCAGCCACATTATGGAATTCTATATGTCAAGAGAATGCATGAGGCAGATCCATATGATTACTAGATGGTTGCACTAAAGCTATATAAAAGTGGGCAAGGTTCAATATAGTATGTATAGTATATTCCATATATTAAAATGAACACACACACACGTGTGAATATATATGTATACATATATATTTATGCATATATGTATTTGTATATGTATATACATATGCCTATAATTTTTTTAAATGCCCAAGAAAATGGTCTCTGAGTGGTAGATAAATACTTTTAATTGTATATCTTTTTAAATTATCATTTTTACCTCTCCAAATGTCTGTATAACTTATAGATAACATGACAATGATAAAAATAAAAACTCTTATATTATAAAGGTTCATTATTATATCATATTATATTAACATATATTATTATACTATAAAGGTTAAATTTAATTATTTTTAAAACCTTTCTATATGTAAAATCTTAAAGATAACATGAGAATTCAGAATAGCCATAAATGCTGTTCCATTTAATATCATGTTTTTAGAAAGGCTTTAAAAATAGTTTGCTATCTGTGTTAGTGACCAAATACTGTGAGGAACAGAGAGGGTTATCTCTCTGTAGTCATAAAATTGTAAAACCCAATAGAAATAAGTGCTGGTGTGAGTAAAAGTGTGGAAATCCTGTTAAGCAGCAAAGCTTAGTTTCTGTTTTCACACTGAGTCTTTGCCTCCCAAGGAAACACACTGGTTGGTGATAGCACAGAGAGATGAGACAAATGTCTGGCCAGCCCTAACGTCTCCCTGCAGACTTCCACCCACAGAATTAGACCCCCACTTCCTCTCTCTATATAGGAACAATGGCATCGAGTTGAGATGTTGAGATAACATTATCTAGCAGAAATATTTTTTGAAGGGAAAATGCTGGACTAAATGAGGTCTTTCTGAGAACGTATGAAAATCAGAGTTCCAGGCCATCTATTGAACTCGCCTCACGCACAGAGCGGTCAATGCCTGCTGCCTGGTCAGGGTCAGGCTTCGGATGTTAAGCAAACTTTCTCTCCAACACTGTCGGAATCCTGGGATTACTTTCCACGAAGACCGAGATGGAACTAAATTAATCACAGCTATTTCCTGGGGTTAGAAAATCATACATGTTTTACCACAGCCTAAGTGCTTGGCTCTGACACTCATGTTGTCCCCAACCTAGACCGGGACTCAAAAACTGATCTGTCCGTTCAGTGCACGTTTTACTCCCTACCTGGGCCATGCAAATACAAATTTCACTACCCATATAGTTAAAACAGACCATAACAAGAAAGAATAAATGAAATGTCCAGCCACATATCCCAGGAGACAGCATCACTGGGTCACTCGGAGCCCTATAATCAAGCTGCAGAACCACTCAAAAAAGAGCAACAGTGAGAATCACAAGAACTTAATGGAAAACCTCTGAGTATTTCCTGTCTGGGTTCATTTAATAGGCTCCTCCAAGGAGATGAAATGGGTCATTTACCGTCCATCCTGCTGCTTCTACGGAGGCCTGAATTTAATTGCAGAAAGAAATTTCTTTCTCAATCTGAACAATTCTGAAAGAAGCCTACTGCCACCCTTCATTTGGGGGAACTGACGGTCCTTGTTCGGTCCACCTGCCTAGTTTAAGTCTTTCCTGCTGAAACATTTTCTAACACAGGGGCCTAGGAAGCTGGTGGAATGCCCAGTGGCATGGACAGAACACATACCCCACTGGTGTAAAACACCCCTGCGAGGCCGGGTCCAGCAGTGTTGCTGCCCCAGTGAAACCAAGACTCCCTGCAGCCCAGGAACCGGTGCTCAGGAGCCCCGGCCCTGCTGAGCTTCCAGTGCAGACGCCTGAAGCGCGGTGCCGCCCAGAGGGCTCGGCCCCGACTCTCACAAGCATAACCGAGGGGCCGGCCCGTCACGGCGTCTCCTCTGGCCGGCTGTCCCCGGGACCCCTTGCTTGCCCTGCTCCCTTTCAAACGGAGCATCTGCCAAGGTGCCCGCCAGGAAAGGGCTTTCCCCTAAACCCAGCCGGAATGGGTAGGAAGGGAAAGGAACGGACTTTTCTCCCAGTCGCAGCTCCTCCCCTTCTTCCTCAAAGGGCCCGTCTGGCCTCCCAAAATCTGCCTCGACACTCGCCCCAGATTCCTTCTAACCATGACCTCGCCTCTGGGGCGGGAATCCCGAGAGAGTGGTTTATCCTCGAAGGCACTGAGGATCGGGGAAACCCTGTGGCCCTTCTAAGGTGCCCCCAGGAGGTCTTGCCAGGGATCCGTCTACAGTCCAGCGTCCGTCCCGCGCGTTTCTCCGGAGAAAGAGGGAGGGGAGACCCGCACCGGAGGCGCCGGCCCGCTGCATTACCCTTTCAGCGCGTCGTGTCCTCCGCCGCCTCTTCTCTTGGCCCGGCTGGCTCTGGTTTCCTTCACGTTCCCAGCTTCCAAATTGGTATCCGCCCCATGGCTCGTGTAGGACGCGAAGAGGACGGTAAATCCCAGCGCGACCTCCAGCAGCGCCCCTCGCCGCATGGTGCCGAGGGCCGCGCGCTCCCGCCGCCTCGCGCCGCGCCCGGGGCTGCTCCGCGGCCGCCGCTGCGCCCTCGAGCGCGCCCGCCGCGCCCGCCGCGCCGCCGGGGTCCCGCTCTCCCGCCGCCCGTGCCCCGGGCCGGGCTCCTCCCGCCTGCTCCAGGCGCCGGTCCCACTTCAGGCGGCCCGTGCCAGCTGCAACAGACAAACCGCCCGGGCGGGGAGACAGTCAGGGCATCGGGATGCTGAAGCTCCGCGGTCCCCATGCCCCAGCCCGGCCCGCGCGCCGCCCGCGCGTGGCGCACTTATTTTGGGTAAGTGAAGACCGTTTGGTCCACAGCTGGCTGCAAAACCCAGGCCCCCCTCCCGCCCCCGGCGGCGGGGGCTCCAGCCAACCCCACGGCCTCCCGGACGCTGCCTGCAAAGCGTGCGGCACAGTGCTGGTGTCCGGAGAGGTCCTAAGCCCCGGGGCGAGTTCGCCGGGTTTCGTTTATTTTCTGTTTTTTAATGGCACGCATTGCGCGCGTCGCGCGCGCCGAACGCCCTGGCTCCCCAGCCTGTCCCCGCCGAGCGCGGGGCCGGGAGCCCGCGCGCGTCCCAGGCCGGCGTCGGGCGCTGCCACCGCCCCCCGAGCATCTGACGCGGAGCCCAGCACCCGGAGCCCCGGGCCAGGAGGCTGTCAGGCAGCGGGGGGCCAGCGCCAGCTGCGGACGTTCCGGGACAGCCCCTCACCCCCGTCCCTGTCCTCGGAGCTCCAGCCCGGCGGCCGCCCCCCCAGCCCCGGCGGCCCCCGACCCCCGGCGGGACCCCGGCGGCACCCACTGGAAAGCGGCGGCTCCGGCTCCCGAGCAGGCGGCGGCTGTCCCTCGGTCCGGCCGCGGCAGCCGCTGCCCCGCTCCGCCCGCAGTCGTTCCAGCTGTGGCCGCCTGTCCGCCCGTGGCACCCACAGTCTCTGCCGCGGCTCCCGCGCCCCCTCCTTTCCCCACCTCTTCAAGTATCGTCTGCGCAGCGGTTTCTCGCGAGAGAAATACTTTTTTTAAAAAAAGAAAGAAAAAGAAAATGACACCCCCTCCTACATCCCCCTCATCACCACCCCACCCCTCGGCCCCATCCATCCGCCCTTTCCACTCCCCTTTGCCAGCCACCGCCTCGGCGCGCGGGCCCGCCTCGCTCGCAGGACGAGCGCAGCGGGAGGAGGCGGAGGTGCTCGGGTCCCGCCCGGCCTGGGGCTGCTCGCTTGGGGGGGCGGGGGTGAGAAGTTGAAGGAATGGGAAGAAGCGGAGTCCGCGGGGCAGCCGGCTCTGCGGCCGCGAGGTCAGGACCCGAGATGAGCCCCTCTCGTGATCCGGGAAGCCCGGCCGCGCGGAGAGCTGTGCCACCTGCGCCAAGGACGCGCGCTGCGGGCGGAGGCCTAGGCGGCCCCGCGCGAGGCCAGCCCTGCCCGCTGCCCGCGTCTCTCACGGTGCCTCCGGGCTGGGCGGCGAGCGGCGCCCGCGGCCCGAGCCTGGGGCCGGAGGGTCGCGGGCCACAGGCGGAGCCGAGCGCAGGCGGCGAAGGGGCTCGGCCGCCGCCACTTGCCGCCCTGGAGCCCAGAGCCTGCGCTGGGCGCGGTGCTTCGGAGGCTCGGTTCCAGCCATCCCGGCTGCGTCCAGGATTCTCGACAGTCTCGGTGTGATTACGACCCAGAGGCCTGGGAATGTTGGAACCTGGGATTTGGGGGAGAGGGGCTTGAAGGGATGGCCCTCTTGCCCAGCCCAAAGCTAAGACTGGGTTTCTCCTGGATGACCCTATTTCACCTGCCCCAAACACACTCACACACACACACACACACTCACACACACACACAGACACACACACACACACACACACACACACACGCACGCACGCACGCGTGCGCTGGGCTGCCGCTCCAGGACAAGCAACGCACAGTGACTTTGGAGAGTATAGTATCTATGACATCTTCATATGGATAAGGCCCCTGGCATTGCCTGCACCCTGTAACGGTTTGGGGGGGCAGGAAATCACACCTTAGGCCTTGGCCGCTGGACCTGGAGTCCTCGGGAAATCCCCATGTATCAGCCACCAGCTGTCCAGCAGAAAACACTGCTCAGCACAAACAGGAATCCTGTCGAAGGGGTTTTTCCTTCTTTGCAATTGTTTGTGCCTCGTTAATAGGGTATAGGCACCTGGGCAAGTTATTTAACATCTTTCCGATTGCAAGATGGGGATAAAAATAATAATGTTGACCACACGGGTTGTGATGGTGATGATGAGCCTGCTGAACTGTTAGGACACTTGAAGGTGAAGAACAATTAAATTGTCAAAACTATGGGCCCATTTAAAATCATAGTCCTATAAGTATGTGGGGTCTAATTTTAAGGTTAAGAAATTCTCTTAGCAGAGTCATGAATCGGAGCCCAGGTCACACACCCTTGGTTGAGTCAAGGTGATCATTCATTCAAGAAGTTATTTACTGAGCACTAGCTATGTACCAGTTGATGCATCATTGAAACAGGCTTCTTGGTGAGCAAGGCAGAATGTTTCTCTCCAGCAGTCTAAAGGAAAGCCAGAGTTGGAAATAAATAGTGACCCAATTGTTAAATGCCAAGAGGGAGAAATACTGGGTGTCTGCTTGGAGGATATATAGAAGGGGCACTTGACCTAGCTTGGGGCCTATCAGGGAAAGCTTCCATGAGGAGGTGTTATTTAACTTCATTTCAAGCACATGACTAGACTGTACTCAGGGTAGTGGTTCTCAACCCTGGCAGTACAGTAGAATGACCTAGGAGCTTAAATAATCTGACACCAGGACCCAGCCCCTGGAGGCTCTGATTTAAATAGTCTGGAATAGAGCCTATACTAGGGCATTTTTTAAAAATTTATCTTTATTGTTGAAAGTATTACAGATGTCCCCCTTTCCTCCCCCATTGACCCCTTCTACCCTGCACCCACCTCCCACCCCAGGCCTTCACCATTTTTAAAAGCTCCCTGGGCAGGGAGAGGTAAGGGGGTTATTCAGATTGGGAACAGAGTCTGAGCAGAGGAACCATGGCTCAGGAGAAGCATGGCTACTGGAGATCCAGGAAGGTTTTGTCCTGCCCACCAGTTTTCTGGACGGTTCTGCACCCTCTGCGGAAATCAGGAAAGTCTGCCTGCTTTCCCTACACGCCACTAACATGCGAGACACTCTGCAGTCTCTGAGAACCTTCCACTCAGTGGCATGTTGGGCAGCAGCAACGGAATACAGAGCTTTTCTAAGGCTTTTGCCCATGAAGCAAAGAGCAAATCCTGGTGCCTTGCAAGTCCCCTGTTCCAGCATTTCTGGCCATTTCTATTACTCCTAACTCAACCCTACACTACCTTCCAGAATTTCACCTCTAAGAGAGAGACTTAGATCAAATGGTTGCTGCTGCCCTTTCCCCTCTTTTCTCCTTGGCCCCTTCCTCCAGCAGAGGAAAGACTTTCTGCGTCCTCTGCATATGGGATGGGAGCTCTAGCCCATATCCTGCCTTCTTTGGGCAGTAAGTCTCATGACTTCCACCATTAAGCAAAAGAATCTGCAGGGAAAGGGGGCAGAAACCTGATTACTGAAAGGGAAATGCATTTTTAAATATATAAGAAATATTCCTATTATCTAGACAATCAAAATATATATTAGAGCAGTGTGCTACCAGTAACAAAGTTCAGTAATAAATAAAGAAAATCCATATCTTTGCAATAAGATTTTCTTGATGTCATATGATTCAGAAGCCACCTCTCTTCATACTTATCACAGTTTGTAACACTGTTTGCAAAATAAGTTCAAAATTCATAGGCGAGAATCCCCTTATCCCTCCTCTTCGTTTCAAAGAATTCTGTCCATTCTAAGAGCACCCTCCTTGTTCATAAGGTGTTTTAGCTCATGAGGTCTCTCTCTTTTTCAAACTTCATTGCTCTTATAAACTGAGTTATTCATTTCATAATTTATTATTTGTACTATATAATTATAGTATTTCTCCTATGTGCCAAGCACTGTTAGGTACTGACAATTGGGATATTTATTTTATTGTTATAGTGAACTATATATTTTTTTCTGTAGTCATTGTAACTGTTCTCCCCAGCTGGATTATGGATCCTTAAGAACAAGGTTCTTATTCAAGGAAACTTGTACAGTGTCATAAAAACTGTTACAAAAGAATACTAGTTAATTGGTTGTTGTTTGATCAAGTGGAATCTTCTGGCATTTTAACTTCAAGACCACTCTCATCACCTTATATCTCCTGGATAGATGTCTCTGTCAGCAAGGGTTCTGTCTACAAGCAAGAAAACGAACTCTGGACAATTTAAGTTAAAAATAATACTTAGCCCTTGCTGGTTTGACTCAGTGGTGAGAGTGCCAGCCCTCGGACTGAAGGATCTCTGGTTTGATTCCGCCAAGGGCACGTACCTCAGTTGTAGGCTCTGCCACCAGCCCCAGTCCGAGTGCGTGCGGGAGGCAACCAATCGATATGTCTCTCTCACATCGATGTTTCTCTCTCTCTCTCCCTCCCACTCTCTCTGAAAAGCAATGGCAAAAATATCCTTGGGTAAGAATTAAAATAATAGTAATAATAATAATAAATGCTTAAAACATTATCAGGTCATAAGATGGCTCATTGAACATGACTTTATGATAAAATGGAGAATAGCTCAGTTTTGAGTAGAAGAAGCAGGAACAAATGGAGAATGTCTTCAGTGTGATACTATTTGAGTGAATCAATTCCAACCATTTTGGTCCTTCTGCCACCCTTCTCAGGATTCACATTCAAAGGCTAGGGGCTGATTGGCCTTCGTAGCTTAAGGGACCTGCCCACAGTTCTGGCCAGGGGATGATGGAGAATCTTGATGGATGGTCCCAACAAGAATGCGTGTGAGGGGACATGGGTTACTCCATAAAGGATGTCTAAAACACTGTTGCCAAAAATTGGGGAATAGATGCTTCCCAGATCGACACACAGAAATGTCCAGAAATGGGCTATTCCCACTACACCATCTCAAGAATTTTTGAGGATGTTTAGTTTACTGAGATAAAGCATTTCTAAGGGCACAGAAAGTATAGTCTAAAATCAGATTCTAAGTCTTTCACTGTAAGCTAAAGCATTACTTCATGAAATGAGGTAACTGGACTCTCATGTAGCCCCAATTCCCTCCATTGATGGTGTAAAATAGATCATTCATGATACAATCAGCTACATCATCAAAAACTAGCTTTTGACTTTTAGTGAGTGTTGTAGAATTTTGCAGTTATAAAAATATAATGCATATATAATAGCTATCAGAAACCATACCTACTTATATCAGAAAAGCAGTACCTTCACATACATAATTTCACTTAATCTTCACCACAAACTTATGGTAGATTGAAAAATATGGCCACAATATTTCTGATCATCTTCCATCACGAAGTGGATATTTCACAGCCCTTTGAACCTGAGCTGGTCTTGTGATTTCTTCTGACCAATAGAATATTGTGGAAGTGACATTGCGTGACTACCAAGGCTAGGCATTAAGGGACCTTGCTGCCTCCTCCTTCACCCTCTTAGATGATGTTGCTCTGAGATGGCCATGCTTTGAAAAAGTCCAGGATCAAAAACCAAGTCTCATCTAAAATGAGACCCTTGCTGAGCCACCAACTAAATGCAACCACATGTGTGAGTCCAGCAGATCAGCAGAAGCAGTGCCCAGTAAACCCACAGAATAAATATATCATGGTAATTTTAAGCCATTTAATTATTAGGGTGGTCTGTTATACAGGAATAGGTAACTAATACAAATTTATAAAGGAAAACACTTCTGCCTCAATTTTATAGATGAATAAACTCACATTCAGAAAAGTTAATAAACTTGCTCAAATTCATAAACTAGTACTACAGGCAAGACTGGATTCAAAACCATGCCTTTGACATAAGTCAAGGGTACCTTTCATTTCATCACAGCTACCTCATCCATCTACCACAAAAATCTCAGGCAGGATCTAGGGTTGATGTAGACTGGAGCCACTCCCAGTATCCATAACACTTCCCTGCTGTCTTCTGGGAAGCTAAGCATTCACCCCTCGAGTGTCATTGCTCTGTGAAACTACATCACATCCTATTTGAGAGCTCCATTTATTTCATGCTATCGTCATAAAGTCTCCCTGGGAAATGAATGGGTCATGACAGATGTTGTAGTCAACATCCCTGCCTCTCTGCCTTGGTTTCTGGTTCCCAGTCACACCCCTATCACTTAGAACAATTCCTTGTACATAACAGACGCTCAAATATTTGTCAAATAAACAGACTTTTCAAGATGGTGATAGTGGCAACTTCAAAAACTCACCCTATTCTTCCTTACCACTTTGTGTGTTATGGAAAGGCCTAAACGCCCTGGTCAGGTGGCTCAGTTGATTAGTGTCGTCCTGTACACCACAAGCTTGCAGGTTCAATTCCCAGTCAGGGCACATACCTAGGTTGCCATTGCTGGTTTGTCCAATTGATGTTTCTCTCATCACATCTCTCTCTCTCTCTCTCTCTCTCCCTCCCTCCCCCCCTTCCTCCCTCCCTTTCTCTTCCTCTCTCTAAAAATCAATAAAAACATATCCTCGGGTGAGGATTTTTTTTTAAAAGTCCTAAACCTCTCCAGCCATTGAGGGTGCCCCTTGATGTCATATTCCTGCTTGTGCTTCAGCTGTTCCATTTCTCCCTCTTAGGAGGTGATGTAAATGAATCGGTCTTGACTGTAGAAAAGAACTGAGGGTCGAATTAAGTTGCCTGCTTGCTAGTGGAATACCTCTGTGTATAGCCCATTTCTTTGTTTTTAATGATTGTTTAGTTCATTTATTCATTTAACCAATTTTAATGGAAATCCAAGCACCGTGTGTGCCAGACACTGTGTCAAAAGCTGAGGCTTCAGCCATCAAGGAGATGCCGTTTCCCCCGATAAGAATCACAGGGTCTAAGGCACTGGAAGAGGGCCTTACAGTGACAACCCGCATTGACTAAGGCTTGGTTGTACAGGACTGTGTTAAGTGGGAGGTTAGTCATGTTCTTCTCATCTTAGTTTTAGAGAGTTTAAGGTTTAAGGAAGAGCAGCTTAGACAACCTACTGAATGGGAGAAGAGATTCATAAGTGATACATCTGATAAGGGGTTAATATCCAAAATAAGGAACTCATACATTTTAACACCAAAAAAAAAAAAATACAATTAAAAAATGGGCAGAGGACTTGAATAGACATACAGATGGCCAATAGACATATGAAAAGATGCTCAACATCACTCATCATCAGGGAAATGCAAATCAAAACCACAATGAGACATCACCTCACACCAGTCAGAATGACGATCATTAAAAAAATCAACAAATCACAAGTGTTGGCCAGGATGTGGAGAAAGGGAACCCTCGTTCACTGTTGGTGGGAGTGTAAATTAGTTCAGCCATTATGGAAAATAGTATGGAGATTCCTCAAAAAATTAAACACAGAGCTGCCATACATTCCAGCAATTCTATTTATGGGTGTTTATATGAAGAAAACAAAAACACTGATTTGAACAGATGTATACATCATGTTCACTGCAGCATTATTAGTAATAGCCAAGATATGAAAGCAGTTTAGATGTCCATCAATAGATGAATGGCCCTGGCCAGGTGGCTCCGTTGGTTGGAGTGTCATCCATACACCAAAAACAGTTGTGGGTTCCATCCCCAGCTAGGGCATATACCTGGGTTGCAGGTTCAATGCCCGGTTGGGGCACGTGCTGGAAGCAGCCAGTCAGTGTTTCTCTCTCACATTGATGTCTCTCTCTCTCTCCCTCCCTTCTTCTCTCTCTAAAATCAGTGAATACATCCTAGAGTGAGGACAGAAATAAAGATGAATGGATAAAGAAGATATGATATATATATCATATATGTATAATATATTCCTGCCATGAAATTTTATATTATTCTGCCATGAAAAAGAATAAAAGTGTGCCATTTGCAACATGGATGAACCTAGAGGGTATTATGCTAAGTGAAATAAATCATACAGAAAAAGAAAAATACCATACAATTTCACTTATATGTGGATTCTTACAAGAAAAAGAAAAAGAAAAAAAAAAAAGAAGAAAGGAGCAATTCCAAATTATATAAATAGATATTTCTTTTAGGGAAAATTTGTACATGTTTTTGTCTGTATTTTTGCTCAAGATCCTAGAAAATTCTTGCTTAGATGTAAAATTCTAGCTTTGTAAGGGGCACAGGTGGAGAAAAAAAGGTAAACATTTTTACATGCTTGAGAAGAAGAAATTTTTTTTATTTTTAGAATTTTTATTTATTATAGACATATTTTAGCTACTTAAATTTTTTAAGTATGTTCCCACAATCCTACCACCCTAGCACAACTTTTTATTTCTTCTGTCCCCCTCACCGTCCACAGGTGCCTTACCTAGCCTAGCCGGGGGCTGGGTATAGCTTTGCGCTCTGCTGAACAGGCAAAGAATGTGCTGGGCCCATCAGTGTTTAACCTTCGCATTTTGCAGCCGGGGTTCCTGAGTGAGGTTCGCCTGGCTGTTCTTCTGGCAGAAAGCATGCACAACTGTTAAATTATGTTATTGAAATCACTTTCATTACCTCAATCCCCAAAAGCAAACAGATCCTCCCCACCCAAAACAAAAGCTCTGGTTCCCAGACTTTATTTCATTTGTGTTTTCCATGAGTTCTGGGACCCACCCTGGTATTCCCTGTCATTTTTTTTTTTTTTTTTCCTACCAGACATAACAGATACCAGCCCAACAGTAGAGGGGAATAAAGAAAAGGCCTGGACAGCAAGAAAGGACATAACATTGTATCCATCACAAATTAAAAACACATTTTCCCTCAGTTCCATTCAACAGTATTCACCAAACACCAGCTTTGTGCAACAGACTACAGTAGACCCTGCAGAAGCTACCAGAAAGTATCAGTACTGGGTCCCCCTGGAGGGGGAAAGCGAGTGCATGTAGCAGAGGTCAGCAAACTTTCCATAAAGTGACAAATAATAAATATTTTTGGTTTTGTGGAACTAGAGGCAAAAGAAAGAAAATTTCCTCAGTTGTTTTATTGACAAAATATAACTTTATGGACACTGAATTTGAATTTCATATAATTTTCTAATGTAACATACTATTCTTCTTTTGATTTTCTCAACAATTTAAAAATGTAATAAAAATGTAATAACCATTCTCAGCCTGAAGGCCGTATAAAAACTGGCAGTGGGGACAGATTTGCCCACACGGATTGTAGCTTGTCACACCCTGATGAGTAGGGCAGAGGAAAGAATGGAAAATGGCTGGGGATCGGTCCCCAAAATGGGCAGCCCCAAGACTGGAGCCCAGACAGGAGAGAGGTGCGGTGGGCTGGTCCAGTCAGGAAGGCGTGATGGAAGAGTTGGGATTCAAGCGGAACCGTGAAGGGAGGGTAGGACTTGGCTGCACAGAACAGTCTGGGGAGAACATTCCAGGCAGAAGTGATGAACATGAGGCAAAGCACAGAGGGAGGAAAGATTATGGACGGTGGACACTGTGACACACTTTGAGCTCTCCAAGGTTTCTGTGACACACCCTGGGCCGGGTGTTTATGAAGGGGAGGGGTATTGTGTATTGTGGGCCCATGGGAACAGGCCTTTAAATGACTACAATTAATCATGTTATATGAATATTTATCATTAGCATCACCCAAAACTTGTTGAAAACACTGAGATCCATCAGATCTGTAAATTAAAACTGATGGAGGGCAAACTGGACTATATTTTTCTTCATCAAGAGACCTTCCAGGGTTTAATTAGTCACCTATTTTAAGGAATTTTTGTGGAGAATTAGCTTGTTCTCAGAATCTGAATAATATTCTGATCATACCAGAAGATGCCACACGCCCTAACCCAAATTTTCATGGCCAATCTGAAAGTCTTAATCAAGCTAGGAGTAACAAGTGGCTTTGGTTAGTGACATTTATCTTTTTCTACATATAAATAAATAAATAAATAAATAAATAAATAAATAAATAAATAAATATGTTTTTAATATCAGCCTGAATTTCCTCTAAAAAGTTAGTAATTAGTGGAAACCTTTTTTAAAAATGTTATTTCTGGCTGACTTTATCTGTTCCCATGATTTCATCTTCTACTCATAAAATACTAACTCCCAGATCTGTATCTCCAGTAGACATCTCCCTAAAGCTTCAAATGCAGATGTCCAAATTCCTGCTGGGCGTCTCCACCTAGTCCTCCTACAGTTGGCAGCCTCCAACATGGCCCGCAGTGATCACTGATCCCCACCTCTTGGTACTCATGTCCTTGGGTAATCCCTTCCCCTTGAGTGTGGGCTGGACCTAGTGACTCACTTCTAGCAGACACAGTAGAGCAGAGGTAATGGGGTATCGCTTCTAATATCAAGTTACAAAAAGACTGTATTCCATCTTGCTTGCCTTTTCCTACTGTCCTGCTTGCTCACACTGCTGGAAACCATCTGCCATATTCTGAGCTGCCCGGTGGAAAGGCCCTGTGGCTAGGAACTGAGGGAGGCCTCAGGCCAACAGCCAGTGAGGACCTAAAGCTCTCAGGCCAACAGCCCTAAGTGAACTAAATTCTGCTAACAGCCACATGAGGGAGCTGGGAAGTCCTCAGCTGGGACTGCAAACCCAGGCAATACCTTCATTGCATCTGTGAGAGATGCTGAGCCCTGGGCACCTGGCTGATCAGTGCCGGATTGGTGATCCACAGACACCAAGAGAAAACAAGTGTGTAGGGTTTGAAGTTGCTAAATTTTGAGGTAATTTGTCCCCCCAAAATAGTTAACTAATGTATCAACAAATTCTCTAGACCTGTTTCTTCCCCTAAATTCTTGATCTTAATTGCTAGGACCACCATGCGTCCACGCACCTACGCTGACAATAGGTTTGTTAGAGGTGCTTCATTTGCATTTTTTACATCTACAAAACCTCAAAGGCTTTTGCATTTTTCAATCACAATCGACATGACTTAGCTGAAATGTTGCCTCCTGTGAGTTTCATTTGGAAATCCAGCCATTTGTGCAACATCACACGCGGCAGCTTGAACTTTCTCAGTTTCTGCATGATTCTGCAGGCAGCAATATGACATCATCCTGGAAGTCTTTCCACAGATAATAAGCCCCTGGGAAGTGTCCAGAGTGATAGAATGGAAGATGGGAGAGTATGGGAAACTTGAAAACTAAGCCCATAGCTTGAAAATCAACCATACTGTATGTGGAATAGAACAAGCATGGAATTAGCAGGCTGAGACGTGGGTCCTCATCTAGGCTTTGCTACTAATTGGCTGTGTCCTTGGCAAGTCATTTTACTTCTTCAGTAGTCACTTTCTTCTTCAACAAAATGAGGTGGTTAGATCTCAGTGGACAGCAGAACCATGGGTGGATTACTTCAGGATGAACTGGGAGCTTGTTAAACTTCAGAGCCCTGTCCCTAACTTACCCCATGCTCATTCAGTAGGCCTGAGGCGGGGCTTAGAAATCTGTATTTCTAGAGTGACCAGCTCCTTGAAGTTTATCCAGGTGTGGAAATACTGAACTAGATCCTCTCAAATAATATTTAAATTCTAATTGCATGTAATTGCATATAATTGCATGTAATTACATGTAATTGCATGTAATTGCCAAACAGTGTCTATTATATGCCCATTCTACTTTGCATGTACATTATAAAACAAAAAATAAATATTAAAGGATGGATTTGTATGTGTGCATATGTGTATATGCATATATGTGTGTGAGTTGCTTGTGGGTTTTGTGGGTTTTGTGTGGTTTTTTTCATTTTATTTTCTTCCCAAACCCTAATGGATCTCCTTGCATAGTCACTATAACACATGCCCCTCACTGGGAGACCCACTGGTGACCATGACCGGTGTGCTGGAATTGGGTGAAGAGGGACACAAAGGTCCAGGAATACCAAAGACAGTCATGTTAGGAGGTGGGCTCCTTATAGTCGCAGTATTGCTTGGCATTGCATGGGATACTGAGAATTAAAAGCTATTGTTCCAAAAGAACTTACAGACTATATGAGAATGTGTGTGTGTGTGTGTGTGTGTGTGTGTACAGTTAGGCCTTCTTGTCACCATCTGAAAGCCTATCACAACACAATGTCACATTATATTAGTCTGTTCCTGTTGCCATAACAAAATACCAGAGACTGGGTGGCTGAGACAATAGACATTTATTTCTCACAGTTCTAGAGACCAGGAAGTCCAAGATCAAAGTGCTAGCTCATTAAGTTCCTGGTAAGGGCCATTTTTCTGGTTTATAAACAGTGGTCTTCTTGCTGTTTCCTCATGTGTAAGAGCCAGCAATCTCTGTCTCTTCCTCTTATAAAACCACTAATCATGTCATAGGCACCCCACCCTCATAAACTCATCTAGCCCTAATTATTTCCCAAGGACTCCATCTCCAAATACCATCACTCAGGGGGTATTCAACATATGGATTTGGAGGGGACACAAACATTCAATCCACAGCACATAAAAAAGAAACAGAATCTAACTTGATATGAAAACATCTGGCACAAGAGTCAATAAAACAATACAAATCTTTACTGAAACCCTCCTGAGGAGGTGGAAAGGGAATTTTGTGCCACATTGCACACAGCAATACTTTCTCTATTTCTCCCTCAAACCCTGTTTTCCCTCTCTCCAAATCTCTCAAATCAACCACTTCACCTGCCTTCACCTGCCCTTCCCTCCTTACCCTCTCTCTACGATTCTTCAGCCTACCCCGCTGGCCTTTTGTTAGGTAGAGTTTTCCCCCTTCTCTCAGCTTCTCCCATGTTTTCCACAAAGGAAAAGCCTGGGATCCACTTTCAGTTGAAAGGTCCTAGTTATATCTAATATAATACTTTTAACCCTGTACATTAAGAAAATGGAACTAACACTATAAGGCAATACATACTTAAATGCTAAGTAGACAGAGAATTGGATTTCTAGATGTTTAGAGGAGAGAAAGGGATCTCTATGCAGAGAGGTCATGGAGAAGAGAGGAGATAAGCTGAGGGTTGAAAACATGGGGAAATGTTTTACAAGTGAACAGTAGAGCCCCCCTCTCCTATGGGATAAAGAACTCCTGTAAAAGGAAGGCCGAAGACACGCAATTATACAACCTGTTTAGCAGGTAGAAAAACCAGCAGGCTGCATAGAGGGAAAGAATAATAAGATGAGATTGGAAAGTGGGTTGGGGCCAGAACATTGAAGACTGTAGGGAAATAAACCCCATTAAAGAATTTAGAGCCTGGGAGTGGCATGATGTAGAAAATTAACTTTTTGTCACTATGCTGCAGGGACTAAAGAACAGGAATCCTTTAAGAAAGGAGGTCAGGAAGCTTGCGCAGCCTCTGGGTCTTGGTGATGAGCGTGTGCTCCAGGGACGTGGCAGCAGACACGAAGCAGAATAGAAGAATTACTGCATGAGCTCATGGTAGAACCACCATGGCTGGGGGAAGCCAAAGATGACTGGCTGGATGAGGCATGAACAGAAATGACGAATGGAGGAGGAAATTGGGAATTTGGGAAGAAGATGTCAAGTTCAATGCTTATTATATGTGGCAATTCTGAAGGCAACTTGGCCAAGGGGAGTAGCCAGTAGGCAAAGGAGATGCAGAGGGCTGCTTTGGGGACACTTGGGATTTAGATTTGTGAGCATCTGTAAGAAATTATATTCACCAGCTAATTAAAATTGCATATTTTTCCCCCCCATAGTTCAGAGTTTTGAGTCCTAATAAACCTTCAAATCAACCCTGAAGAGATGGATAACCCACTTGCTAACCAGCATTTGTTCTTTGAGTTTCAGATATATTCTTAGGAAGAGATACTGAAGGCAAGCAGGGTAGGAATTCTGAGTAATTAAAAAGGCAAGGAGGAACTCCTTCTAAATACCAGAAATGGACTCTGCTCCCGGCAAACACCAAACGCCTACCCATCTCCATTGGGAGTGGTGGTTGGGATTCTGGGGAATGAGTACAAAATTGCAACCATGCAATGCATTTGCTTCTGAATGATTTGTGAATAACAAATATAAGTGCATGTGGATAATCAATTAAAGAAAACTGCAAAATGTATTATTCTTTTAAGAGAGAAGTCTTCGTTTAAACCTGTCTATAATACATCGTATCAAATTTACATTACCAGAGTTAATTTTGCAGCTCTGGACTTAAGATTTGAGAATACATTAGAATTACTCTCGTTCAGGAAACTACAGGTGTATTCCTATTGCTGATTTCAAACCAAAATGCTTTCACCTGAGGCTCTAGGCCAGTAGCCTCCAACTTTTTATCACTAAAGGCTTCCTGTATTAATTCTTCACCAGAGACTTGCGCTTTCAAAGATTTTGTTCTGTATTTATTAAGTACAATGGATATCCATTTCCATTAGTCTAGGTGCTCATCAGCATGAAATAACTAGCATTGGAATGTAAAGTTGATATAGTTAGTTGGGCAGAGTTGTCACTGTTTCTAGGATTGATATTATGACTTTACTAGGCCCCTAGAAACTCAGGGAACCCAAGATAGTGAGCACTTTTTTGGGCCCTTTCTTTGCCCCTTAATCCTCACCAACCCAAATCCCATATTTTCTCTGCAAATCTCAACACCCTGATTTTGCTCAAGCTTTATCTCACATTCATATGTTTTTGCTTCCAAAGTGGAAAATGCTGTTCTCTGCTAAGATCTGGTTTTCTAAGATCATGTACCCATCCCCCAGTTCCTGGGAATATTAACTGCTAACAGCTATGTCCCTAAGTGAACACTGTCCTTGGCTGAAGGGAACAGCCTAACCCAAGGTGACACCCTCTCCCGGGGTGTGGTACAATATTTTCAACATTCTTGAAAGCCTGCTATAAATGATATAAGTTCAATACTATTTGAGATAATAGGAGAAAAAATACAAATTACTAATATCAGGAATAAAAGAGTAGATGTTATTAAAAATCCTATGAACATTGAAAGTTTAAGAAAATATTACAGATAAATTTGTGCCCACAGATTTAGCAACTTAAATTAAATGGAAAATTTTCTTGAAAAGCATAAATTACCAAACTAATATGAAAATAACAGAAAAGTTGAAGAGGCTTTTTAGCTACTAAAGGAATTAAATTCATAATTAAAAATATTTCCATAAAGAAAACACCAAGTACAAATAGCTTCACTGGTATATTTTATCAAACATTTGTGAAAAAAATATTAACAATCCTGTAAAAACTCATTCAGAAAACAGAAGAGAAGCAAACTCATTTTATGAGCTCATCATTCTCCTGATACAAAAATCAAACAAAGACATGACAAGAAAAGATAGGCCATATCCTTTAAAAATATCGAGGCAATAATCTTAAACAAAATTTTAGCAAATGAAACCAAACAATATATAGAAAGAAAAATGAATCATGAACAAATGGAGTTTATCCCAGAATGTAAGGTTGTTTTAACTTTCAAAAATCAATGTAGCCCGGCCAGTGTTGCTCAGTGGTTGAGTGTCGACCTATGAACCAGGAGGTCACGGTTCTATTCGCCGTCAGGGCACATGCCCAGGTTTCGGGCTTGATCCCCAGGGGGCATGTGTAGGAGGCAGCTGATTAATGACTCTCTCTTATCATTGATGCTTCTCTCTCTCCCTCTCCCTTCCTCTCTCTGAAATCAATAAAAACATATTTTTTTAAAAATCAATGTAACTCACCATATTATCAGATTAAAAGAGAATCCCCATATGATCATCTCAAGAGATGCAGAAAATGCATTTGACGAAATTTAATACCAAATTATAATTATAATTAAAAGCGTTCAGCAAACTAGGAAATAAAGAGAATGTCCTGATGAAGGTCATCTATGAAAAACCTACACTAATATCACCTTTAATAGTGAAATAACAAATGTTGTCACCTTTCAATCTGGACAAGGGAAGAATATCTGGTCCCACCACTTATAGTCAACACTGTAGTGGAAGTCATCCCATAGTGTTATCAGGTGAGAAAAAGGAATGAAGGATACAGATGTACAAATTGGAGAGGGAGAAGTAAAAGTGCCACAGACAAAATTATCATGCACATAAAGTACACTAAGGATGTACAAAAAAAAATGACTAGAGCTATAAATTCAGCAAGGACACAGGACACAAGGTCATTATTAAAAATCCATTATAATTCTATGTGCTAGGAAAATATTTATAGAATAGATTTTTTAAAAAAACGTTTCAGAGCATCGTCCCATACACCAAAAAGGTTGTGGGTTCTATTTCTAGTCAGGGCACATACAAGAGATAGCCAACTGATATTTTGCTCTCACATTGATGTTTCTCTCTCTCACTCTCACTCTCTCACACTCTCTCTCTCTTCCTCTATCTCTAATCAATGGAAATATATCCTCGGGTGAGGATTTTTTTAAAAAAATTTTAAACAATATTATTGGGTAGTCTAGTTTTAGTTTGGCTGAGTAGGCTCCTACTTGACTAACCCTTCCACTGATAATAACAGTAAACCCTGAAAAAATATAAAAACAAAACAAACAAGAACAATAATAAAATTATGTTGAGAATTTTGGAGTGTGAACAAAAGCAGGTAAATTTTGGAGAGAAGCTATCATCTAAAGGAAGGAAATGGCACAGGGTGAGTATCCCATTTCTAATGGCTTTAAGTCTAAAGACAAGCTGCAGCCAGCACTGTGAAGGGTGAATAAAGCTGTGAGAAAACTCATGGTCTTTCTGCACTAGAGAAATAGAGTACAAAGTCTGGGGCAACACAACTGCTGAAAAGTGAGGGTAGAATCCCCAAAGGAGAAGTACAAGAGAGGGGGGTCATAAATTTTGTGTACATACTCATCCCAACCCTTGGACAGACTGCAACCAACCCAGGTAAGGATATGAGAATTGAACTGTAATTTGAACTACTGCCCAAGATACAGTGTCTGTAGTTTGGATCCAACAAAGTTAATTGCCTATTAAACCAAACCAAACAAAACCACAACTCCCTTTGGAGAAATACAACAAAATCAAAAGTCTTCACAACTTAACATTTACAATGTTCAAGATACAATCCAAAATTCTCAATATACAAAGAAATGAAAACATACAAGCAACTTTCAGGAATCAAGACAATCAATAGAGACAAACCCCAAGATGATCTAGATGTTAGAATTAACATACAAGAATTTTTAAACCAGGTATTATAATTCTGATCATTGAAGCAAATGAAAATATGCCCATAATGAATGAAAAGGCAGAGAAATAGGAATTATAAAAAAGAACCAATGAGTAATACTAGGATTGACAAATATAATATTTGAAATTTTAAAATGTACTGGATGAGCTTAATAGTAGAATTGAGAAGATAGAGAAAAGAGTCAGGAAATTTGAATATCAACCAATAGAAATTATCCAATAAGAAGAATGCAAAGAAAAAAGACTGAAAGAAACTTACAGAGCCTAAAGGACTTATGGAACCATATCAAAAGGTCTAACATACATGTATTTGAAGTTATAGAAGAGAAGAAAGAGAGGAGAGATTATACAATTTTTTAATAATAGTGACCAAAATTTCCTTATTTTGGAGATAGTTATATTTACAGATTGCAAGTGCTCAGCAAACCCTAAGAAGAATAAATATGAAGAACAATGCCCGGCCGGGCATGGCTCAGTGGTTAAGCGTCAACCTAGGATCCAGGCAATCAGGGTTCGATTCCCAGTCAGGGCACATGCCTGGGTTGCGGGCTGCAGCCGATCAATGACTCTCTCATCATTGATGTTTCTATCTCTCTCTCTCCCTCTCCCTTCCTCTCTCTGAAATCAATAAAAGATATATTTAAAAAAAGAAAGAAAGAAAGAAAGAAAGAAAACTATGCTGATACTGCTGAAAACCAAAGATAAAGAGAAAATCCTGAAAGAAGACCAAAAAATGACATTATACACAGGGGAACAATAACACTTATGAATGCTGACCTCTCATCAGAAATAACAGAGGCAAGAAATATATGGAACAATATCCTTAGAGTGTTAAAACAAACAAACAAATTGTCAGCCTGAAATTCTATATCCAGCAAAAACATCTTGAAGACCAGATATATTTTCATTTAATAAGGATATCATTTAAAATACCATCAAAAATATAAAATAAACTTAATAAAATATATGCAAGACCTTCACACTAAAAATTATAAAATATAGCTAAAAGAAATTAAAGACTTAAATAAATGGAAAGATTATGCTAGATTGAAAGATTCAATATTAAGAAGTCAATTCTTCCTATATTGGCCTATAAATCTGCAACCTATAAACATAATCCCAATTAAAATCCTGTAGGCTATTATTCAGAAATTGAAAAACTGATTCAAAATTTACAGGGAAAATACAAAGAACCTAGAATAGCCAAAGCAGTTTTCTACATAGTAATTCTATTAATTGCTAAGAGTGAGGTATTAAAATCCTCAACTAGAACTGTGGATTTGTCTCTCTCTCCTTTCAACCTAGTGGTAACGAGCACCACCTGGCATTGCCTCCTTACTTTTTGTTGCTTCTGTATGGGCATGAAGACTCAGCTCACCACTGGATTCTAGAGACACTACCCTGTTGTGGAAATCAGAGCACTGTTGACTTCCATTGGACAGGGAATGGAAGATCAGCTTCCCGCTCAGCCTTGTTGACAGCCTAGAAAATTGGAAAACAGTCTGTTTTTGTGGGGTAGGAGAGGGAACTGTGGGTTTTCTGTTGGTGCTTGGACAAAGTAGGGTGGGTATTACCAAAAATATTTTTTGTTCTTTGGCCACCCTTTTTCCCATTCTTTGACAAGGGGGAATAGAGTTGTTTTCTGTTTTGGGTGGGGTTGGGGGGTGGAGATTTTTTTGTCTGTGCCTGTTGGTGGTTCTGAGTTGGAGGTTCTTGAGCTCCCTATTCAAGATATATGAGAGTCTATAGGGAAATTCAGAAACTTACCACCTTATTCCTCCTTAAGTCCTGCGGTCTCTAGGGAGCCCATCTTCTTTCTTCTGCCTTTCAGAGACTTCCTATGTTCACGGTTGTATTATGTCCAGGGATTTTTAGTTGTAAGGAGAAAGACCTGAGTGTAATGGGGCTACACAATCTTAGACAAATCAGAAGTTTCCCAAATAATTTTTAAACAGAAATCTCAAAGTTAAAGGATGTACACTATAATTAAATAATCAAGACCGGATATACACTATAATTAAATAAACAAGAGAGTTCAGAAGTAGGTCCACATGTATATGAGTCATTGATTTTTGATAGAGGTGCCAAGGTAAGTCAATGAAGAAAGGATAGTCTTGCCAATAAATGATGCTGAAAAAGTGACAGCTACATGGATAAAAATGAGCCTTGGACTTTATCTCACACCACGCAAAAAAACTTAACTCAAAAAGGAGCTATGTAAAAATAAAAATTTTAAATTTTTAGACAAAAATATAAAGGAATACTTTTGTGAACTTTCAGTAGGCAAAGATTTTTTTAGACAGGGAAAACAAAAGCACTAATCATAAAAGAAAAAAAATGATAAATTGAACATCATAATTTAAAATTTTGTTTATCGACAGTTAAGAAAATTCAAAGGCAAAAGGAGAAATGGTTGAGATACATACTTATGACATAGAACTTATAGTAAAATATGTTATGAACCCCTACAACTCAATAATAAGAGAACAACACATTTGTAAAATGTACAAAATATTTAAATTTCATTAAATAGTTATCAGGGAAATGCAAATTAAAACCACAACATGAGCACTACATACTGGAGGAATTAATTCACTGTATTGATAACTAGCCCTGTGAAACAGGGCTGGCCTTGGAGCCAATACAAATACACAGATTTGGAATCTGAAACTTCCAAAAGCAATAACGTCCTGAATTCCAAGGAATATATAACAGAAATCCCTAGAGGTAACCTTCACCCCAGAGGCCGCATACTCCATTCCTTTGTCCGTCCATATAAGCTGCTAGTGATGAGATGTATGGAATGCAGCAGCTGAAAACAGAGAAGAAATAAACTGCATATTAATATCTGCATACCCCATGGATACCAGAACATAATGTTCTTTTCTTATCACCTCAGCTTTGTTGGCTGCTTCTCAGGAACCAGGAAGTAAATGAACATGTATTTTTCATACATAGAAGCATGAGTCTCAAGAGAATGAAAAGACAAGCCATAGAATGTGAAAATATATCTGCAAAACTCTTAAACATCCACAGTACGAAAAGGTACTCCCAATTTAAAAATAAGCAAAAGTCCTGAACAGACATCTCACCAAAGATATACAGATGGCTAATAAGCACATAAAAAGATGCTCCACATCATATGTTATTAGGTAATTGTAAGGTAAAATATCAATGAGATACCATTACACACCTATTAGAATGGCCAAAATCTAAAGCACTGACACCACCAAATGCTGACAAGGATGTGGAGCAACAGGAACTCTTATTCATTACTGGTGGGAATTCAAAATGTTGCAGCGCTTTGGAAGACAGTTTGGCAGTTTCTTATAAAACTGAACATGCTTTTTCCCATATAATCCAACAATCACACCCTACTTGAAAACTTATTCCACACAAAAACTTGCACATTGGATGTTTATAGGAGCTTTATTCTTAATTGCCAAAACTTAGAAGCAACCAAATGTCCTTCATTAGGATGAATGAATAAACAGTGGTATATCTAGAATAATAGAATATTATTTGTCACTAAAAACAAATGGCTGTCAAGCCATGAAAAGACATGAATGAACCTTAAATGTTATTACCAGGTGACAGTAGCCAATTTGAAAAGGCTACATACTGTATGATTCCAACTATATGACATTCTGGAAAAGATAACACTATGGAGACAGTTAAAGATGAGTGATTGCAAAGGGTTCCGGGGTGAGAGGGGTGAATAGGTGGAGCTCAAAGGATTTTTAGGGCAATAAAATGATTCTATGTGATATTATAATGAAGGATACATGTCATATTACATTTGTCCAAATGCATAGAATATACAACACCAAGAGCGAATGCTAATGTAAACTATGAACTTCAAGGGCTTATGATGTGTCAGTGTAGGTTCAGTTGTAACAAATGTCCCATTCTGGTTTGGGATATTGATAGGGGAGGTTGTGCATGGGGACTGTTAGGGGATACATGGAAACTCTCAATACTTCTCCTTCATTTTTGCTCTGAACCCAAAACTGCTCTAAAAAATAGTCTATTTAAAAGATATATGTAAGTGTGAGCAAGTAGGATAACTATTCCTGATGTGCTCTGCCTGGTGTACCCTACTAGTCACTGCAAGGCACATTCCCCCAAAAGGAGAAATAAATAGAACTTAAATGTGTTACAGGAGCCAAAAAATAATGATTTTTTTCCAAACTTCTTTCCCCACTCTTTACCTTGGTTCTCTAACCAAGTCTATCCCAGTTTTGGGAGTTTCAAAATTCCATAATTAGAAATTCACTTATTCATCATTTTTAGGGAAAAGTAATACCTTAAACATTATTGACTATTTACTTCTCTTGTATGAAGGTATAGATTCAGCTTCTTCGCTTAGACCAGGTTTTTTTTTATTGTTTGAAATATTACAGATGTCCCTTTTTCTCCCCATTGACCCCTTCCACCTCGCCCCCATCTCCCTCCCCAGTCCCTCACTACACTATTGTAGACCAGGTTTTGATAAGAGATACTTGGTAGAAACCACAGATAGGCAGAGATGGAAAAAAGAGAGAAGGAAGGGGGAAAAAAAACACAGAAATGGAAGACTGGACATAATGAAGATAAATTTGAGGACTTTACTAAAAGTCAGCCCCAATTTAAATTTTAAAACTTTCAAATACATTGATTTTAAAACAGTGCAGTTGTCAAAATGAATCATTTCTGCTTATAGGGGAATGTTATAAAGTTATCTGCCATTCCCTCTGATTTCTGATCTTGGATAAGTCCTTAATTTCCCTATGAACCAGTTTCTTTCCCAGCTGTGGGATAAAAACGCTGCTTGCTTATTTCCAAAGCCATTCTGGGAGAGGGCGGAACCTGGAATAAATCAGAGTAGTGTGGTCCCACCCTAGATATTCTGACATCAATGAAAACTAATTCAAATGAATATCAAGTGTAGCTTTGATGGAGACATAAATCACAGAAAGGCAACCTGCAGCCGAAGAGGAACACATAGGTGGATGATATTGTCCAGCTGTGGCACTGTGGGTGAAATCTCACAGGAAACATAGAACGGATATGATATATTGGTCCCTGTTATTAGAGCAAGCTAACAGCACCCCCTTCACTCTCTCTACAGAGTCCTTAAGTCACTGCCACCTGTTCCCGCATTGATTTGCCCTTCTCCTGAGTTCCCCAGGCTGAAAACCCCAGAATCAAACAAAGAGTTGAATAGGGGAATATATGGACAGAAGCAGAGTCCCAAATGACAGCAAGACTGTGGAGCTCCACACCAGAAAGGGGCTGGGAGCTTGATATATATAGCCTCCAGGAACACAGGTGGCTTGTAGCCAAGTGGCATGTTTTTGTTAAACACTGTATATTTCAAAGCAGTGAACAACTTAATGAGCCTACTTTTCTGTGTAAGAACATTCTTTTCAGATGATACAAGTCCACCTCTCCCAGGGTGACCCATCTCTCCCGGGGTGAACTGGCGGTCACTGAGAGCTACGTGCTTAAGATGGCATTGGTCACATCAAGCATTAGAAACATTTTACCTAACAATCCATAAAGGTTTGCCCCACAAAAAATCAACTCTTATTCTTCCAAGCATGGGCTTAGTGTGGGCTTTCCTGGGAAGTAGGTGTGTGCAGGAGGTGAGAGGCGCGTGAAACAGCCATGGGGCCCCCACTGCACCCTCATGAAGCTCAAGGCAGTCTGCATAGAGTTGGCAGCCCTACAGACTGGAGATCCAGAGATACTGGAAGTGTTGCTTACATACATATATATGTATGTATGTATGTTTATATATATATATAGTTTATCATATATATGATTTTTTAAAGACCTCCAAGTATGCCAATTTTATTTATTTATCTATTTATTTATTTTTAATCCTGACCTAAGGATATTTTTTTCACTGATTTTTAGAGAGTGGAAGGGAGAGAGGGGAGAGAGAGAGAAACATCAATGTGAGAGAGAAACATCAATGTGAGATAGACACATCAATTGGTTGCCTCTTGCATGCCCCAACCAGGGTCGAGGATCAAACCTGCATCCCAGGTATGTGCCCTTGACCGGGAATCAAACCCTGAGACCCTTTGGTCCATGGGCCAATGCTCTAACCGCTGAACCACACCAGCCAGTGTAAGATATGCCAATTTTAGGTATCACTTAGTGACTGATTTTAGCAATATATTTCCATCTCTTTGTTTTCATAATCTAGATATATATATATATATATAATTACATATTATATATTATTATATATTGCTTATATATTTTTAGAAGACCTCCAGATGTACTAATTTTAGACATCATATAGTGACTGATTTCAGCAATATATTTGTTTTCATAATCTAGATATATATAATTATAAATATTCTCCCATCTCTCTATCAAGAGATTATTGTTGTTGCACCTAAAATGGCCTCTTTGAAACATGTTGGACACATTTTGCAACCCTTATAAAAAAAGAATATGCTCAACATATTTAAAGAAATTTAAAAAAATTTAAAGAATTAGACAAGATTAATTTATTATGAGTTTTATAGGAAATAGCCTTAAAATAGTTATTAGAAGTATTAAACGTTTACCTTTGGATAAGTAGGCAAGAGTAGGAGCAGGAAAACCAATTAGGAGATTATTGGAGTGGCCCAGACTAGAATGACACCCATGGAGATGGAGAGGAGTGGACGCAGTCAAGGTTTATTCTGGACATAAAACCAGTGGGAAGTGCTGATGGATTAGCTGTATGGGACCAGAGAAAGAAGTCAAGGATGAATTCTAGGATGGAATGGCCCGATGCCTGGGATCTGCTTCAAAATGCCCTGGATGAGGGGGTGGGGGTTAGTGGTGGAAGAGAAGTGAGATGCCCATGAGTTGATCATTGTTGAAGCTGAGTGATGGGTACATGGTTTCACTTTGTAGTCTGCCTCTTTTCTTTATAAGAATACACCTTATAAGGCAAATAAGCCTCTACCCAGTGATTTCAATTCCAAAAATCAACCCTAAAGAAACACTCAGAACTAAAAACAGATTTTTCTATAAGGATGGTCACAGCACACTTATTTCAATATTTATAATATTGCAACATTAGAAATAATCTTGTTGACTAACAAAGGGCAACAGTTAAATATATAAATATGACTATATCATATGATCTGCCTATTAAAAATCATGCCATTAATGATTTGAGGAAAGGATGACAATATAATGGAAAGTTGAAAAAACAGGAAATAATATGAAAATAATTCATATTTCAGATTAATTGAAGAGAGAAAAAACTGGAGAAAGCAAAAAGAAATTTGGTGTTTAGAGAGCTCAGAGCAACTCTCTAGAATGATAATATGTTCAATTTGGGAGAACTCAAGTTCAATAGCATTAATAGCAACTCCCCACCCATTTCCTTTATTGCTGTTGCCTCAATATGGTCTCAAACCCACAGAAAAAAATACTTCATATGTCCCACTTCAATGAATTCTAACTTCATGATGAAAACTAGGAAAAAGTATCATTCAATGACAGCTGCTACAAAAATGTGTCAGCATTACTTGCAAACCCTGGGAGGCAGAGATATACCCTTTTCTGGGAAAAATTGGGAAAATGAATAAACATTACAGGAATTTGTCATAAAAGTACTGAAATTACAATCCAAGCTGGCAGGATTTCTAAAGAGTTTTCCTAGCCTTTGCGGTCTTCTGGGAAGACTCAGGGCTTCCTCCACCCTGAGACTGGGCATCTCTCTAGCAGGCCTGACCAGGAGGACTATGAGGACAGCCAGCTACAAGGTGGCTGTGAACCCTGAGACATGGCCACTGACTCCTGGATGGCAACAGGTGTCTCGGTGAAATTCGGACTTCAGGCTACTTAAACACACAAGCGTTAACGCTTGGCCTGAGGCTTTTGTGTCAAGAAGCACAGGTTTTCCTTTTCTTTTTCAATTTATCTTTATTATTGAAAGTATTACAGATGTCCCCCCTTTTTTCCTCCATTGATCCCCTCCACCCAGCATCCACCCCACCCCCAGGCCTTCTCCACACTATTGCCTGTGTCCTTGGGCTGTGCATATGTGCATAGAAGTTCTTCGGTTAATCTCTCCCCACCCACCCCTGCCTTCCCGCTGAGATCTCTCAGTCTGTTCCATGCTTCTGTGTCTCTGGATCTATTTTGTTCATCAGTTTATGCTTTTAAAAACAGGAATGGATGAGAGCCTCCAAGGAGTAAGGACTACTTCTATTCTTACTTCATTTTGTTTGAATGCAGCAAGTTTTCTTGAAAGGACACATTTTTATTTCTCCCAAGTCCGGAAAGGGACACATAGCTGTTGTTGACACAAAGTGCCCCCCTCCGGCACATCAGGCCCATGCTACCCCTGTGTTGTTCAGACCCCAATGCATATGGGCAAAGTAGAGGGTGCAGAAGGCATGTGTCAGAAGAGGGGACTGCATGTGGGCAGGAGGAATGTGTTTACAAGGCGGTGCCTTGGTGAGGAAGGGACAGGCACAAAGCCATGGGTCAGAGCTCACATTCTCTTTCATCTGAGCTCTGTAGATACAAATCACCCAGCACTGAAAAGATAATGTAGACCAAGCTACACTATGCACTTTTCTTCTGTGTCCTCCAAGCCCAGGGTGTTATCTTCCTCTGAGGCAGCCCAGATCCAGGCTAGAAACCTCAATATATTCATGAGATTTATGAAGAAAATCAGCTCTAGTCTCCTCTGCAGATTTTTCTATCACCTATGGACTCTCCTGAATTAAAAGGAGTATGACTTTTGCTTTGCAATGAAGCAAGATAGAGCTTTTTGACTCTGGAAAAACCTACAGTGGATTAAAATGGTGATTGACCCACATGCAGTAATTCACAGTTTATTAGCCTATTCAATATGAAACAGAGTTTCTGTTGTATCATTTTTTTTAATTGCTCCAAAGTGATGTTAAAAACAAAAACAAGAAGTACACTTGAAAGAAATCCAGATAGCCAAAGAATAGCAAAGATATGATTTACTACAACAGGGTATTCAAACATTGAGACTGACTTCTGATTTCTGATGTTTGTATGTTCTGAGACAAGAACTGGAAACAGTCTGTAAAATAAGTTAATTAGACTTGGATGGCTTTGATATCTAGTGGGACGCTCATGATGTATTTTATGTATCTTGCATGTGACACATGATGATTACAGCATATGAGGTAATGTTATACAATACATGGTGTGCATGAATTAAGAGAGAAATATGCAGCAACATAATCATTTGGTACACAGATTCTTGACAGTCCATTTATATTCTGAAAGGAACAGATTTTTAGCTTATTGAGTTTGAAGTTACATATATTGCCAAAAAATAAACAACCATATTCCCATTTCTTCCAGGCAAATTATTTCTCATGTTGACAGGCATAAAGTGACTGTTCTATGTAAATGATTGTAAAATCTTAGCTCCTCTACAGGAAATTATTTTTCTCCTTTGAGATCAGATGATGAGGAGAGTAAAAAAACAAAGAATGGGGGGGTACCTAATTAACTAATTTAATTTAATTAATATTTTCTAATCAATATAAAAGATATGGCCAAGAACACCAGAATAAACCCCTTGCCTGAAAATGTATAATGTATCCGTATGCATAAATAAGGATTCTCAAAGATGTAATAAACATGGCTACTTATGTACAATAAAAATTGAGCCCTGGCCCATCTGGCTCAGTGGTTAGAGCGTCGGCCTGTGGACTGAAGGGTCTGGGATTCAATTCCAGCCAAGGGCATGTACCTCGGTTGCAGGCTCCATCCCCAGTCCCAGTCAGGGTACGTGTGGGAGGCAACCAATCGATGTGTTTCTCTCATATCAATGTTTCTCTCTCTCCCTCCCACTCTCTCTGAAAAGCAATGGAAAAAATATCCTCAGGTGAGGATTTAAATAAATAAATAAAAATAAAAGTTGACTGTTCTTTATCTTTGACACAGTGGAGTTATGAGAGGACGGTGCAGTGCTTCTGGGGAAATGTGGGGTGGGGTAGAGTCTACCTAAATACAATCAACCAAAAAGCTGAGGTTCAAAAGCTTAGATACAAAATTGTATCGTACTAAATACCACAGTATAGTACAGTGTGGTATAGTGTAGTAAAATAGAATATATATTTTACAGTATAGTCTATAGTTCCTGCTCAAGGGGCTTTAATTTATTTGGGCAGATGTGACTAATAGTGAAACAATGGACAAACCATTAAAGACTAATGTAAATGATTGCTAAACACTATAGGAAGACTGTAGACCTGTGGAAGTTCACAGGAAGCGAGTTCGGAGTTGTCAGTGAAGGCTCTGTGGAGATGACACTTGATTTATACCCCAAATGATAGGTGTGTGATCTATTTAAGCTAAAGGGTGAATAGGCTGCCCAGGCTGAGGAAGAAATGCATGAACGTACATGGAATGCACTTTGTGCATGGCAGGGACATTAAGAGACTTACCTGACTGAGAGCACAGAGTACATGTAGAGGAAAATGGAAAAAGCTGTTGGTTCAGTAAAGGGAAGTCAGACCGTGAAAGGCCTCAGAAACCTGGCAAAGGATTTATGTTTGATAGGAGGGAGTGGTAAGATGAAAGCAACTTTAAGGAACATTCATCTGGTGTCCACGTGCAGGATAGATTAGAGCAGAGGAGGCTGGAGTCAGGGAACTTCCCTGGGAAGTTGATGTACTGATCCAAGAATGAGTTGGAGAGAAGCTGGGAGGGTGGGGGGCAATGACAACAGGGAGACAGAAACAGACACAAGAAACAAGATGAAAGAAGTCAGTAGATTAGCTGACTGAGTATCAAAGATATCAGAAGTGACTGAAGACAAGGTTTCAAACTTAGAAAATGAGAGAGAAAAACTAGTGTTGATAACAGAGGTATCAAAACCAGGATGGACAGATGGTTGTGGAGAGACCAGTTCATCTATAGACATCCTAAGTGTTCACATGGACACCAGTTCATTTGTGGACACCCTAAGTGTTCACATGAACTAAACTCATATCTACAGTTTACTATTTTTAAACTCTAGATCTAAATCAGGGGGTTAAACAGCCTATCTTTGGCATTCAGAAGTCTAGGGTGAGAGTTAAGGCTATGATAGCCAAGCCTTCAGGCTCTCCAATGGTTATAGGATTGGAGGAAGACAAAGAGCCACAGAATCTGGGAAACCATATTTTTGGCTCCTCACAGTCATTGTGGGTGTGAGAAGAAAAGTGAGTGAAAAAAGGTGCGTTTGACTCTTAGTATACCTTAAAATGCCATCAAAAACACTGTCAGGTAACTAAGACGATACTCATAAAACTTCAGATCTTTTTAAGATCCATACAGAATAGCCACCTGTTGCATAAACAGAATGTAAGCACTGAGAGCACAGGATTTTTTTTTTCCTGATCTGTTCATTCATGTATCCTAAGCACTAGAATAATGTCAATACATAGTAGACCTTCAATAAATATTTGCTGAATAAAATGAGTAAATGAGTGAACGAAGAGATCTGGAAGATGAGATATGATAGAACTGATGTTTTGTTGCTTGGGCCTCGCAGGTCCTTTGACACAGCAAACCATGCAAATAGCATTTCTACTGCAGAGAGACAGGAGGTGAATCCTTCCTGGGATCCGAGGCCAGTGTCCTGTGGGCAGGGGTCCAGCAGGGCTGGAGAAGGAGCTTCACTCTGCAGGGCAGGGGAAAGGCTCCCAAGGATATTTAAAATCATTGCTCTTTCTAACTCCCCTATTATAGATAACAGGCTGTGAGAAGAAAGCCCAGCACAGCCGGAATGATCTCATACTTAGTAAAATTCCCTAAAGCATGCATAGTCATTGTTTCATTCAAGGCCAATATCTGCAGCCAACATCGCTCCTCCCAGCACTAAGCTTCAGATTGGATCCGCTGGGACACCGCCATCCCAGAAAACACAGTGTTGCAGCCTCACATACTTTCTGCATGTGTGATGCAGGGGTCTCCCCGAAAGGGTGAGATTTAGCTACAAGGGGACCTTCATTTCAAAGCCTAAAGGGTTGAGCCCTCTTGATCTTGCTGGGTGGCTGTCTACGAGTTAAATGTAATGAGCTGAAGCTGTCTTTAGTCAGACTTTGGCCTCTCTGGGTTGAGATGACTAAACTTTAGTAATTTTTCACTCCTCTCTGATTTGATGGGTGGTATTTCTGCCAGAAAGGGACAAAGTCAGTCCAAAGGATTCTCTTTTCCCATAAGTAATCCTGTCTGCTGTCTAAAAGTGTGAGGGGAGAAGACTAGGGATCAGACAAGGTTAGAACAGACCTTAGAAATCCTCTGGTCCAGGCTCCTAAACTCGTGTAAACAAGGGCCAGGAAGATGACAGAGAATGGTGAAGGGGAGTCACAGGGCCTGTGTCAAACTGGAGATGTGATAACCCACCCCAAGAACTCACATTGAAGGACTTTACGACCCCATGCTGGCCAGACCAAGCACATCTGTGCACTGGTTAGGCCCCTGAGCCAACGCAATCCCTCATTTTACAAGTGAGGTACCTGAGGCCCGGAGAAGGGGAAAGAACATTTTGTGATAGAAAGAACACTGCCCCGAGAATCTTGAGACCTGAGGTTCTAGACCTGACTGCACACATCAAATGACCTTGAGTTAAGGTTGGCCTCCTGGAATCTCATTTCCTTATCTGTAAAATGAAGAATTTCCCTAAGATCCTGTGCTCTAAAATTCTAGAACTACCCAAGGGCACCTGATTAGTACTCACGGCTTGTGCAGGTTGTGAAAACCAAGAGGGAGGGAGACCCAAAACTCCTCAGAGCCACACGTGGGGCTTTCTCATTCCTAATGAGCCATCTTTGAGCGCCCTCATGTCTCAAGCAGGCCTTCTGAAGATGGGGTCTCTGAAGACCTGAGTGTACCTGCTCCTTCCCATTGAGTGTGATTCAGCTAACACCAAAAAGATGGATCCAACTGGGAAGAGATATGGACCTCCTTGCTTTGTTTCAGTTTGATAGAATTTTCACCACCACTATTACTTCTCCTCAAGGAACCTACAGGCTGCTTGAGGAAGCAGCTCAGTATTTAGTACGACACAATTCATCATGGCAAGTTCTGTACTGGAGGTCTGCACTAAATATTTTTTTTAACTATTAGCCTGTAGCATCAGGATACTAACTTAGCAAACATGTGATGCCCACTTATCCTCCACTATGCCTTGAAACATTCTGATTTTTCCTGACCACACCATTGGAATCATGCGTGTCCTGTAAGATCTCACCACACACAGCACATCAGTATCATCTGGAAACTTGTTAGAAATGCACATTTTCAGGCTCCACTCTGGGCCTACCGCAACAGAATCTGCATTTTAATCGAAGCTCCAGTTGTTTTACACATGCATTAAAATTTTGAGAGGTATCACAAGGTTCAATTTCTTCATCTGTGAGATGGAGAGACAACTATTTGCTCTACCTGTCTCACTAGGGTTCACAAAAGAACTGAATGGGACACATAAAAACACCTCGGAACAAATCAGCTGTGAATTCCTCAGCGTGCACCAGATTGCTTTACACATTGAAATTGCCGAACACTGATTGACTTATGGAAGGATTGTCACAGCAGTCCATCCTATTTGACTTCTACATCAATTATTAAATATCTGAACCTTCATACTATTTTTATCTTGTAAACTACATATGTTCTCTGTGAACCTCAGGAAATTCCATTAAAATGATTTCTGTCTCAGACTATACTCATGTTCTTGAGCCTTCTTGGTCCCTGTGTGGTCATCTTTCAGAATTCAATTTGACCTACAGTTATTACTCCCACTCTATTTTATGGAACACTTTCAGCCAGCTACATGATTTAATGGTTTTAAACACATCATTATTGCCATTATTTCATAGCTCACATGCCTAAAATAATACATGACACATTTTTAAATGCATCCGAAGACATTTTAAATTTTTATTATCTAGAAATTAATCAAATCTACTTATTAAATTTTGCCACCCAGGATATCTAAGTCTTAGTTCTAGTTGGCAATTGGGTGGTCAAAAAAATTTTAAGGGGGATTTACTCTAAGTTATCACAAGAGGTTGAAGCCAGACCCCACAGAGGAAAGCGAAAACTTAGATATCATCATAGCGAATGCCCTCTTAGGTGGCCCAACATAAAAACAAATGATTCAACAGTGCAAAGCCCCCAACTGATTTCACAGAAGTGACTGATGAAGGCACTTAGTATAAAATGTTCCTCAAACTCTCTGGAGGGCCAATTATGAGTCGTGTATTATTAGGGAAATATGAGGAAGTGGGAAGGATCCAAGGCAAGGACTCATAAAGTCAGATTAAGAGGCCATCCCTGCAGGCACTTAGACTGGTTCTCACCACCCCTTCAGCTTTCTCTTCATTATAAAGTGCTGCAGAAATAAAACCAGTTGAATAAATACCAGAAAACTATGGGGAAATGTGCCATATTAGGGACACCACCATGACCATCTTCCCATGGTCTGGGGATCCTCTGTTCTGTTACAACATCCCCCCACTGCCTCTGTTCACTTCCTAGTGTGGATCATTCCACCTGCTGTGTCCCAGCTAGCCTTGTCCTGGGGGCCTTTGGCCGCCCTATTGAAGGCATGCTGGGGTGTCGTCAGCAGCAGCTCATCTCTGTGGAGACCAGAGCGATGCCTAGCTCTCTGCAACCTGGTACTCACAAGATGGAAAGCAAAACTTGGACTGAGGATTCTGCTGGCCTATAGTCTCCTCCTCTTGAGCTGTTTCATCTATTATCTTATGGTCCCTATAGCTGGACAGGATATAGATTTCATTTAGTTCAAACTCTCATTCACATATAGCTTACTCTCTGGGGCCCACAAATGTGTCCCAACTGCCATCTTAAGTCTCTGAACACTTTGTAACTTCACAGAAAGCTCAGAATTCTCCTCATCAGCCATTATGCAGGTTCTGAACAATCAAAGCAATCCTACCTTTACATAAAAGTTTCTTTTGCCTCTGGGTTTGCAGCTAACTCTATTATAATTAGAACATTTACTTTATTTTTAATATTATGGTGCATCAGGAAACCAATGATGTGATGGAAGTATAACACAAATTATCCAGTCAGAGGATATGACAATGCTTTTGATGCAAATTATAAATCCCATATCCCTGCAAAACCCTAATAAAGTATCTTGCCAACAACTCCTCCCTTTCCCCCTGCCACTTAAACAACCCTGGTGCTTCCCCATGTGTCCCCTCACCCCACCCTGCCAAGGCATGGCTTGCCCCCTCCTCTTGGGAACTGTGAGTAATAAACTATCTTTTAAATGGCAATCACTTCCTCATATGCTAGTCTTCCTATATCCAAAATGTTTTATTAGTATGTTATATTTTAAATTGGTCAAATGTGAGCCCAAGTTTGATTGCCAATCACTGGACTTGCCTAAGGAAAGGAGGTATTCAGTACTGCCTAAATCTCTCCTGGAAGGGTGCTGAGAAAGGTGTGGACACAGAGAAGGTCTCTATTGCCCATCAGGTCACCTGCTGCCGTGCTGCCATCTCACTGGTCACCTGTATTGTGCCCACGTTCCAGCATCAGGCTGCTGCAACATGTGCTACCCTGCTGGGCCCTGGCTGACTCATGCTCCTGAATGAAATGTCATGGCTACGAGAGTGCAAGGACCTGGGCCATGTTGGGGTGGAATCCTCCAGAGTCAGAAACCATTCCTAAAAGGGAAATATGGCAGGGATGAGGGAGACTAGGCAGAAAAATGAGCACTGGAACTATGAACCAAGAGAGCAAAGCTGGACTTGCTGTGGAAAATGGTCCATCCAGGCCACACCGTTCCCCAAACACACACACACACACACATACACACAACTATTTCTCTCTTCCCTGTAAGAAAACTTCATTAGGGTTTGAAATTGAATGGCAGAGCCCCACTTGGCTTTCTCAGACCTTTCTAGTTGTTATTACCTTCATCAAGTCAGGGTCAGGAAGCCTAGGTTATACCGCCCAATGTTTTTGAAAATCAGAGATGGAGTAGGCCTTTCAGGCAGGTCATCCTTCTTTCTAGTTCACTAACTCTTCACCCACACGCAACAGGGTGCATCAGCCGAGTCAGAGCCCACGCCAGGAAGTGCCGCCTCCCAGAGGTCCTCTGTGCAAACCAACCTTCCAGCCGGCACTGAGTGTTTGGAAAAATTCTTATAGGGAATTTGGGACATACTTCTATTTTTATTTTTAACTTTTTATTTTGAAATAATTTTAAACATTAAAAAATGGAAGAATAGTACCCTAAAAACCCATATACATTAGATTCACCAATTATTAGTTTGACCAATTTGCTTTATCACTCATTCTCTCTCTGCCTGCCTCCCTCCCTTCCCCTTGCTCTACACGCTCACACTCACACGCACACGCACACACACCACAATTGAGAAGAGTCCTATTAAAAAAGAGTCAGCAGCAAACCCAGAGATAATGAAAACTTTATGTAAAGGTGGGGTGACTATGACTGCTCAGAATCTGCGTATCAGCTCCCCCTTGTCCTTCCTCTCCCAGGGAAGTTAGAATGGCTCTAAAATCAGCAGCCAGCCAGACAGGTACGTTAGAACCCCTTGCAAGCAAGGATATAATGAGGAAAGGTAGGGTTGTCCTCCTCTATCTCGAATTTAAAATATTTAACTTAGAATTTCTGAAGTTGGGCCAGACCATGGGCTATGTGGAATATGAGCTTTCAAGGAATAGGAAGAGGTTGCAGGCTTGTCCTTGATTAGGACAAATATTTATACGTGTTGAGGAAAACTGTGTTTCTGCATTGTATTTTAAAGTTAATGTGTTTTAGCCACTTTTATATGAAAAGTAAATCTTTCAAGAAGGAAATTCCTTTAGATCAGTTGTGTAGTCTTTTTTAATATTAGCAGAGTTAATTTATACAATAAACCAGTCAAAGCATAGTTACTGTATTAATTTTCACTAGGTTGGTGGGTGAAGTCAGCCTCTTAAGACATGGTTATCATTTTAACTGGACAGTTTTCCACATACACATTTTAATAAGTGTAGTTTCCTATAACAAACATTTATAGTCACAACTTAACAGTCCTTAATGCATTACAACAAAAATATTTTTACAAACATATTTAAATAGAAACTCAACTTTATGATAACAAGATATAGATTTAAATTAAATTTTAAGATATAATATGTAAATATTTGCTCTTTTCCCTAAAAAAAATCTAATGGCTAACCTAGTGCTTTATTTTTTTTATTATGACCTTTTTTTTAGAGAAGTTTTAGGTTCACAGCAAAATTGAGAAAAAGGTAAAGAGATTTCCCAATACCCCTGCCCACACATGCGTAGCCTGCCCCACTATTAACATGCCCTCCCCCACAATGGTACATTTGTATTTACATTGCAGTTCACTCTTGGTGTTGTATGTTCTATGGGTTTGAACAAATGTATAATGACATACAGCCATCATTATGGTATCAGTAGTTTCACTGCCCCCCAAATCCTCTGTGCTTCACTTATTTATCACCTGTCCCTACTATCAACCACTGATCTTTCAACTGTCTCCATAGTTTTCCCTTTTGCAGAATGTCATGCTTCGATATTTTTTTTAGCATGTTGCTTCTTAGTATTAAAGTTCCTTATTTGAAATAATTTATGGGCCTCACTTTAATTTTAATCAAAGCTGAATTAAAGATATTTGGAGCTTTTAAAAATGTGTTTATATAAGAGGTTTTTATGTGCAAAATTATATTCTGGACATCTTATATATTGTGAAGAAGCAGACTCCATCCTCATTTTAGAAGTGAGCAAAACTAAGATTTAGGAAGGCTAAGTAATTTTTCCCAAATCACAATACTTGTAAGCAAGTCATAGGATTGGGACCCAGATTTTTTACTCCAAAGCTCATAATTTTTTGCTACGTGCCCTTAGCTTCCTTCACAGAAGTGCAACCACTAGATAAACCATCCATGAGTCCTAAGGCAATGTAATTTGTTCTGTGTGAACCTGCAGAAGTGCATAACAGCAACTTGGGTTAGCATTAGTCATCTTGTTTTGGAAGCATGCTCCAGGAGAAGTGTGTTCTTCCCTGTTTACCATGTGTGGGCTCTCCCTCTGGTCACCCCCATCCTTCCCAGCGAGGAGTCTGCACCAACTGCCATCGATGTCTCTTCCTCTTCAGGCTGAGATGACAGGATTCCATAAGCTGCCAACACCTAGGAAGGGGCCTTAATATTTTGGAGCAAAAGTGGATGCTACTGCATTATTTCTGGGTGTTCTCTCTACAGATCCAGCTTCTCTGATCTTCCGTACAGCTTCAATGATGTCATTTCTCCTTTTCTTCCTTCCACAAGCCCTTGACATATTTCCAGCTTCCAAGTACTTCATCAAGAATCTCCATCTCCTCCTGCCCCCCACCTTCCTACCCTGAGTACTTGATCTGTCCTAAGAGTTTCTTCATCTCTTCTAAGAAGCCAGAATATTGGTTGTATCATAAACTTTATCATGTTATCTTCAAGCTTAGTCCCTACATGATTAGTAATTGCCTCATGCACAAAATCAAGCACAACACAAACAAGGTTACTAAGGAAGTGTTTTGTGTGTGTTCAGACTTCTTGAATTTTAATGTATTATCATGGTTCCCCTTGAAAATGTCACCTAAAAATTAATAAAACTTCCTGTTTACTGCTAAATTAATCATGCAGGGACTTCTAGAAAGTTCCCTATTAAACACTGCCCAAGTACTTAACAACAAGTGGTAACTTTCTATACATGTACTATGAATATTAGTATATTAAAAAAATCTTTTAAAGTTATTTTAATACAACTTCTCAAAAATATTTTAGTGAGAAAGTTTTGTGGCAAGCTATTAACATCCATGGAACATCAATTTAGAAACTGTTCGTCTAATTGTATGAAAGCATCTGAGTATATTAAAATATGGGAAATATTTTAAATGTCCTCCTGGGAACTTGAAGCTGTCATAATTCACAATGATAAACATTTGATGGACCTTTGAAGGCAAATAAACTAACCAGTATTTGATGAGTGGAAAATAAAGGCAGATCCTATTTTTTGCCTAACAGGCATTCTTGGAATCCCTAGGAAAAATTTGAATAGTGAAAACTAGAACTTCTGTCACTCAGGAATGTTGTAACCCTAGGCAATCATCTTTCAGTACTGGAAAGCACGTTTATTGTGATCAAAATGCTAACTCTATATAGGGCATGCAGAATGGACCCAATTCAATGACAAATAAATATGAGAGTGAATCACATGCATATTTTTAATGTAAAAATAAGTATATGTTAATTGTACTGTAAAAATTGATTGAAAGAGAATTTTAATAGAGAAAGATGAAGTAGAAAGGCATCAGGGGAAGGATATGCCTGGTGGGAAAAAGCATGGAGATCTTTCTGAAGACCATGCTCTGGTGAGAGTCCTTTTATTTCCTCTGTATGAATCCCATCATGTCTGTGCTTATCCAATGACTACTTATTAAATCAATATTAGGTCTTAAAGCTTTATGGCATGTGCCTTCTAGCAAAACTGAGATTTGACAAATGCACCTGGAAATTAGACTATTCCAGTGGGGGAGGCAAGGAGCCAGAACTTGTTTGTTGTTCGCATGTGTTGATGGCGTCATGGAATTCCAGCATATAAATCATATGATTATTTCCCCAAGGGTCTATTGTCATTGCTACATATATAAACTTATCAGATAATTCTGAATGAGACATCTTTTCTGGGGGCTGTATGGGGCAAAGGCACGAGCAGAACAGTCAGCACAGGCTCCTTCTGGCAGAAAGAACTTTTCCCCAGAATTGGTCTAGGGTTTTCCTCTGGTCTAACATGCCATGGGTTCCTTTCAAGTTAATTGCACAAAGAAGACAGCAAAGGAGAAAGAGGCCCAGGTATAGGCAAAGGAATCCAAACAGAGGTCACTGTCTCTGCATGTGGTCCACAAATGCAACAGGTGCCCTCATTCCTGACCTGTTTGAAACTGAGATCTAGATGGTAATAAACAAGTCCATTAAAACAGTCAATGGCAAGTCCTAAACATTTTACTTTAACCAAAGATATACAATGTAAACTTATTTACCATGTTTATAACTATTTTCTATGTATTGTATTTGTTCTTTGTTTCTTCTTTCCTCTTTTCTCTGTTTTCTCTGGTATTCATCGAACATTTTGTATAATTCCATTTTATCTATTCTGTGTACATTTCAAAAGAAATGTATTATCTGATGCTTTTCCTTTCTTTATATAGATCTGAGTTTCTGACAATATCAATTTCCTCCTCCCTAAAGAACTTCCTTTAAAAATTTTTTGCAGGACAGGTCTGTTGGCAATGAATTCCATCAGTTTTGTATTCCTGAGAAAGTCTTATTTCCCCTTCACTTTAGAAGGATAATTTTACTGGGTATAGAATCTAGATTGGTAGTTTTATTTTTAATTCACATCACCCTTTTCTTGCATGGTTTATGATGAGAAATCTATTGTAATTTTTATCATTGTCCCTCTGTAAGTAAGAGTTCTTCCTTTGGCTTCTTCCAAGATTTGCTCTTTGTCTGCAGTTTGAATATATGTGTAAGTTAGTCTTTTAGTACTTATCCTTCTTGTTGTTCTCTGGACTTCTGATTCTGTGGCTTGGTGTCTGCAGTTAATTTTGGAAATTTTTGGTTATTATTATTATTTCCAAATATTTCTTCTGCTTTCTCCCTGGTGCTCCAGTTATATGTATGTTACACCTGAAATTGTCCCACATGTTTCGGATGTTCTGTTTTCATTGTTTTTTCCCCCCATTTTTGTTTTCTGTTTGTATTTCAGTTTGAGAAATGTCCATTGCCATCTCTTCAACTCACCGATTCTCTCCTCAGCTGTGTCTAATCTACCAATGAGTCTATTGAAGGCATTCTTTTCTGTTACAGTGTTTTTTACTTCTAGCATTTCTTTTTAATTGTTTCTTAGAGGTTCCCTCTTTCTACTTACATCATCCACCTGTTCTTGCATGTTTTCTACTTTAACCGTTGGAGTCCTTAACATATTAACTATAGTTATTTAAAATACCCTATCCGATCATTTCAAATCTGTGTCATATCTTAGTCTGATTCTGATAGTTGCTTTGTCTCTTCAGATACTGTTTTTCTTGCCTTTTACTATAAATTATAATTTTTTTGTTGAAAGCATACACTATTGGGTACTGGGAACTGAGGTAAATGGCCCTTTAGTGTGAGGTTTTATGTTTGTCTGGCTAGGAGTTGGGTTGTGGTTAACGTTAGCTGTAGCTATAGGTGCCAAGGGCTTCAAATTCTTTTAGTGTCTTTGCTTATGTCTGCCCTGGGTTTCCCTAAGAACTTCCATTCAGATAGACTCTGAATCGTACAGCTCTTTCAGCTGTAATCCACTGGAGCCCCATTGGTGTGGTGGCCAGGTGATTAAATCTATCCTTTAGCAGGCCTGTATCCCTGGATTAGAACCTTCTCCAATGTTCATTTCCTGTTTTCCCCATCTCGCTTAGGGGGTACAGGGAGGATAGCAGGGGCTATCATCAAAGAAATGCCCTTTCTCCAGATGTGTTAGGTGTTTGGTTTTCCGCCCTGAAGAGTAGGCTTTTGTGATGGAGAATGCTTGTTCATATTTCACAATAGTTGCTTTTCCCTTCTTCCTGCCAGAGCTATAAGGGGATCTTTCTTAGATCTTCACCATGAGAATGTGGTAAGTTTCCATGAAATGTAGAGACTCTCCTCCTAAGATTAAACCCCCAGGAGGTTTTAACTCTCAAGCTAGTCCACAGTCAGCCTCTAGCCAATAAATCAAAATGACCATTAAGTGTTCATATCAGTCTATGATTCCAGTAGTTCTCCAAGTAATCAGATCTCAGCTATGACTCTCTAGATTTGCCTGTCTCTTCAGATTTCAAGGTGGTGATTTGTCCTACAACCTCAGTTTGCTGGTGGGTCCAAAAATGATGTTAATTTTCAGTTTGTTCAGCTTTTCCTTGTTGTAAAGGCAGGAGTGACAACTTCTAAGCTCTTTACATTCAGAGCTAAAACTGGAAGTGGGAGCTACATTTTAATAGGTGTATCAGAGAGCCAACAGATACCAACTGAAGAAATACCAGAATTTTTAAAGCATCCTTCCTCACTTTGAGAACAATTAACAAACACTTGAGAAATTGATTATAAATAACTTACATTGGTTAGTCTGTAAAGCAAAACTCCTGGAGAGCATCACTAAGCAGCCTTGATTCAATGACTCTGAACAAGGTGTGTGGGGTTTTTTTGGTATCTTCACCTGAGGATATGTTTTTATTGATTTTAAAGAGAGGAAGCAAGAGTGATAGTGAGAAAGAAAGAGAGAGAGAATCATCAGTGTTAGAGAGAAACATCCATCTGTTGCCTCCAGTACACACCCTGACCAGGGATTGAACCCACAACCTAGGTATGTGCCCTGATGGGGAATGGAGCCCGCATCTTTTTGGTGTATGGGACAACAATCCAACCAACTGAGCCACACCAGCCAGGGCACAAATTTCTTAAATATTCTGCAGTTTAAACTTTTCACTCATTCAGAATTTTTTCCACAATTTCTTTTCACTTAGTGATGACTGCAGATTTAAATGAAAAGATAAATATGTATGATTATGGCTTTGCTAACATTAATACATCTGGACAGATATTTGAAGGGAATTCAGAGAAATGAAGCATTTAGTACTTTAGCAATTCTTTTTATAGTTAAAAAAATTGTGTAGCGCTGGTAGTAGAAATCACACACAGAGAGAGAAACATACATGTGTGCACACACACACACAAAGAAATTCAAGAGTCAGTCAGATTGTCAAACCAAATAAAAGAATTATTTGGACACAAACAGCAATGTGGTGGTTGCCAGAAGGAAGGAGGTGGGGGTAAAGGGGGTCTTAATACATGGTGACTGGAGAAGATATGACTTTGGGTGGTTGGCACACAGAGCAATATACAGATCTTATAACATAGAAACCCACACCTGAAACCTATATGTTCATATTAACCATTGGCATCCCAATAAATTTAATAAAAAATAAAGAAATAATAAATAATAAAAAGAATTCTTAATCTGCCCTAGCCAGTTTTGCTCAGTGTAGAATGTCAACCCGCAGACTGAAGGGTCCCAGGTTCTTTTTTGGCCAAGGGTGTGTACCTGGGTTGCAGGCTTGATCCCTGGCCCCAGCCAGGGCTTTTGCAGGAGGCAACCAGTGGGTCTCTCTCTCTCTTTCTCTCTCCCTTCCACTCTCTCTGAAAAGCAATGGAAAAAATATCCTCAGGTGAGGATTAAAAAAAAACACAACTACAAAAAAGAATTATTAATCTGACACCATCTTCATAAAACATTTAGTGTCTTATTGTAGATGGCCCTCTAGTAAGTGTTTTGCAAATTTGATTTCATTATTTGTCCACTAAGCCATTGATAGGAAGAAAATTCTGAGGTTTCAATCTTGCTTAGGAAAAACATCAAACCAAACCACAAAGAAAGTAAAATTTTTACATCAAATTTAAATCTACAAGTGTACATAGGTAAGAGGAAGTTCAGTTTGGAAATAAGGGACTCAGAAGAACTACTCAATATGTCATAGATTGTACAAGATAACAGCATTCTAACACTGATGAACAAAAGTAGGTGTTCAAATGAAGACTCCATGGTGGCGGTTCAGTCTTTCAGCGGATTTGACACACATTTCACATCTCCTGGGGTGTAAAAAATGTAGTTGAATGTTAAAAACATGCACTTGGCTCTATGCCCCAGGAAATTAAGCAGCAGAGAAATCAGAAACAAACAAAGCCATTAACAAAAGCCAGTGGATCCTTATGAAACCCAACTGGGTTGTTAAGAAATTGTTAGGTTTCTTAACAACTTCATTGTTTGTTGATTAAATATGGTTTTTAAGTGCTTAGTTTCCAGAAAAGACAATGAGACAGATCTCTTAAAAAGAGCCTGATTTGGAAATGACCTGGAAGCCTGCAATCACTGTTGGCAGGGATGCCAGTTGTGGTCACATTCAGAAAATCAGTCAGTAAACATTGATAAGCTAAATATCTGATGTTAGAAATAAGATGGTTTTTCTTTTAAAAAGAAAAACACCTTTTTATGATGAGATAAGAAGCAATAAAATTTCTTTCTTTAGATATACCTTTAAATTTTACTTGAAATCTATATTGTTTCTTTTTTTTTTTTTTTTTTTTCAGGCTACATGAGAAGTGATAGATGGAAATAGATATGGCTAGAAGTGCGAAAAAATTTATGGCCATGAAAAATCTCTCAGGTGAAACTGAAGTTGAATAACTGTTCTAAGAATGTAAAGTTTAGCTACTGATAGCCTAGGAGCCTTAATCAAACTAAGGATAACTTGGGATAAATTGTTCTGCTCAAGCTTGAGGAAAGAATCAAGTTATAAACAGACCATATTGTTAATAGATATAGTTACTAAAGAGGTGGAATTTTTAAAATAGCAACTACTGTTTCTTTTAGCTTCTCATTTCAAGAGTAGTCCATGCTCAATTAAAACCCCTGAAAATCAGAGACAACCTCTGTCACATAGAGGAAAACTCTCTCTCTCTCTCTTTTTTTTTTTTTTGGTTCCTATTTTTTTCCATTGATTTTTAGAGAGAGTGGGGGGGGGGTGGAGAGAAAGAGAGAGAGAAAGAAACATCCATGTGAGAGAGACACATAGATTGGTTGCTTCCCACAAGCGCCCAGACCAGGGCCAGGTATCGAACCTGCAACCCAGGTACATGCCCTTGACCAGGAATTGAACCTGCAACCCTTCGGTACATTTGCAGATGCTCTAGCCCCTGTGCCACACTGGCCAGGGCAAAAAATATATCTTCTACAATGCCACCAACCAAAGTTAACTACTGCTATATTTCTGTCCAGTATTTTTTATGCAAATAGGGCTATGTTCTTTACCAAAAATCTCATCATTTACCTACTGCTTTTCTCTTAGTAATGTGTAGTGAATATATCCCATGCCAAAAATATTTTTCCATATAGCATTTTAGTGTCTGTATATTCCATTGTATAAATATTCCTTAATACTGTATATTTAATCAATATATGGGATTAAATATTTTTAAAGCCCAATAGGCCTTTCCCAAATTTTCTTATTATAATTAATTTTGTGGTAAACAGTATGAACATACATCTTACTACACATCTCTATCTTCTAGATTTGGAATTCCTGGGTTCAAAGGAAGTCCTCATATTTTTTAAATTGTTTCAATAAAAATTCTTTTTGAAAAAAGACTCAGTAATACAATCATATTATGTCCATGCTCTTTTAACATATTATTTTTAATAATATAATATTTTACAAAATAATAGTTTAATAACCAAATAGTAGGTTATCTGCAGCCAAGGAATGCCTGGCTACTTCCCACATTATGGGCCATTGTTCAAGAACCGCCTGGTGGTTGCAATTTAGACAAGTATGAACCATTACCAATAATTGGGTCCTTTTATAATCTCAGTCACCACATTCCCATATTTCCCACTGTCTCTCTTTAGAATTTCAATTCTGTAAGTTCTTTGACCCCACCAGGACATACAACCTATTGACCCTGTCACCTACTTACTGTCCATCAATAGTGTTGACTTATTTTCTTTCTTACCCAGCTTAGGCACCATAAAAAAATTATTATAATTACTCTCTCACATTCACCCCTACTCCCTTTCCCTTCTGGCCCTCTGTAAGTTTTTTACCTGGAAAACTTTCTTGGGCTTACCTGGCCAACCACAATCCTGGAAAATCCAACTCTTCACCCACTCTGCCAAGCCTGCACCCAAGCAACTGAGTATGGGTGGAGAAAATCAGACCACCATACTGACTTGTCTTAGTTTGAATTCATGGGCTCTCAATACTGTCTGGAACTCCTACACTTTTCATGTTCAGTTCAATTCCACACGGTCTCCTCTCTTCTCAAACCTATAACACTTTGCCCTCCTCCTTAATTTTTTTTATTTTTATTTTTATTTTTTTTGCTAACCTTGGTTATTATGTTACTGAGAAAATAAAAGCTATCAAAAGGATAAATCTACATGTCCCCCTCCACTAACTCTATCATTTATGAACTGGGACATTGCCCTCCCATTTCAAAGGTGAACAAACCAACTTCTACATCTAAGGCTAACTTACTTCTCTCTACTGGATTATTCCCACTAACAAGCAGACATGCTCTCATTTCTTCTATCTTAAAAAACCAAATTTTAAAATTTCTTTATTAATATCCTTCTTCAGCCCATTTCTCTGCAAAACTCCAAGAAAGAGCTACCTCTGCCTGTTATCTCCATGCCTTCTTCTCTTGTTCATTCAATGCCACTACTCCCCTAAACAGCTCTTAACAAAAAGTGTCAACAATTTCAATGTTATCAAATCCAATGGTTATTCCTCAATCATCCAACCCATCCTACTCAATGTCTAGCAGTATTTGATGTAGTCGATCTCCCTTACTCTTTCATAAAACACTTTCTTCACTTGGCTCTGTCCAAGATGGCAGTTTTTGGTTTTCCTTGTCAAGTGCTGTTCACTCCTTGTCAGTTGTTTTGGCTGGCTCCACTTCCTCTTGCCAACCTATAATCACCGTGGTGTCCCAGAGTTCAATTCTAGGACCTTGTCTACCCTCTATCTGCATTCCCTTTTCAGACATCTCATTCAGTCCCAGCTCTATGTGACAACTGCTCTTAAATATCTCCAGTTCTGACCACTCACCTGAACTCTATATTCTATCGGCTTATCTTCAGACTATGTCCAGGATCCCACCTCTTTTCTCCAGTTCCAACATTACCATGCTAATCGAATACATATCACACCGGGTGTACTGCCATAGCCTCCTCTTTGGTCTGGCTTCCATTTTTATTGCAGCCTTTATTATAGCCTTCATCCAGCAACTAGAGTGATCCTTCTAAAAAGTAAATCAGCACTGGCCAGTTTTGCTCCGTGGTTAGAGCATTGGTCCATGGGCTGAAGGGTCCTGGGTTCAATTCCAGCCAAGGGCACGTACCTTGGTTGCAGGCTCAATCCCTGGTGCCAGTTTGGGGCACGTGTGGGAGGTAGCCAATCGATGTGTCTCTCTCACATACATGTTTCTCTCTCTTCCTTTCTCTCTCCCTCTCTCTGTTCCTTCCACTCTCTCTGAAAAGCAATGGAAAAAATATCCTCAGGTAAGGATTAAATAAATAAATAAATAAAAAGTAAATCAGGTCATATTACTCTTTTGATAAAGGGTCTATAATGTCTCACTTTGAATAAAGGTAAAGTCCTTATCAGAGCCTATAAGCCCCTATACCTTCTTGCCCTTATCTTTACCATGTCTCCCCCACTCACTTCATTTCACTTACACTGACCCCTTACTGTTTCTCAAAGAGGTCAAGTGCACTTCTAGCTCAGGGCCTTTACACGTGTGGGTCCTCAACCTGGAAAGTGCTACCCCCCATACTCACAGGACTCTCTCTCTCTCATTTTTATGTCCTTGCTCAAATGTTATCCTGTCATAGAAGTCTTTCCTGACCACCCTAGGAAAAATATATGACACGCTCACATACGTATACAGCTGTCACTATCTCCCAACATCCCTCTTATTATTGTGCCTATTACCACTTTTCATATTATACATGTCAAATATAAATTTGTTTATCCCCTCCAATAAGAAGGGGCTTGGTTAATATTCCCAATGTCTAGAATTCTGCCTGATACATAATAAGTACTAAACAATTTTTTGAATAAAGGACCAAGCAGACTAACTAGGAATACTCATGCATTTCAACCATAAATGAGAGCTTAGAGAGTAAAGCAAATCTTTCCAAGTAATTGCAATCTGAAGGGGAAGTTTTTCTTGGCCATCCACATAAGTTTTTTGCAATTATAGTATATGAATGTGGACCATCAACCACAGGAAAAATTAAAATAAAACTCAGGCCACAAAGAAACTGAAAGCAATAATTAAGGGCTAGGGGAAGGATTAGACAATTAGTCACCACTTGCTTTGCCAGAGTGGTTAAGAGCACAGGCTCCGGAGTGAGGCAGATCTGAGTTTGAGTCCACACTGCCTCACACCTTGAGCAAGATAGTTACTCTCTCTGAGTCTGACTTTTCTGATCTATAAAACATGGTTAAAACTTTCCAGAGTTATTGTAAGAATTATATGACATAATGTTCTTAACACAGTCCCTGCTACATAATAAGCATTTAATATATGCTGGCTTCATTCATTTACTATTTTTAATACATTATCATACTACTATACAATTCATCACCAGTACATTTCATTAAAAAACACAGCAGTTGCACACACATGTCCTCCAACAGAATGCCGTAAGGAATAAGGGAAAGTTTAGCTTTACTTAGAAGATTCTTCATGCTATGATTATGTAGGCACACCCAGCACAGAAATCCACATAGAATACCATTAAGAGGTTCGTTAATTCACACTTACTGAGGAGCACATAAAATAACTGAACCCACACTTAGATGAGATCTCAGTTCAATGAACTATACATACCCATTTAGAATGTGTTTCTTACATGCTTCCTATCCTGCTGCACTAAGGAGCTGGTCACAAGGCTTGGCAGTGAGGCCAACGGAGGAGTCTCTATGCTGATCTGTCAAAGTTTCTCCTCTTTGGGTTCCATGATACTCTTGCTCTATATTACCGGTTGATCTATGCTGGGATATCTTTGACTTGGCTTTAGTTTCTCCTGTTGCTAACCTGATTTCTAGTTTATGTACTTCTTCAAAGTCTTCTCTGAATCTTGAGTCTACTCATTAGTGCTAGGAATAGCTAAGTGATACAAAAGTCCATAACAATCCCTTTCTCCTTTATCCATTCAACAGATGTGTAAAAAAGCTACTGTGTGACAGATCTCATGGCAAGGTAACAGAAATTAAGACAAGAACAGCATTTGACCTCTCCTTTGGGAGCCAGAGTCTAATGAGGAACACAGATATTGAATGTGTGTGTATGTGTGTGTGTGATAGGAACTATAAGGAGTGAATTACAGAGTTCTCTGCAACACACAGAGTACCACAACCAGACTTAAAATACCATGGAATTGAGAGAGTTATATGTAAGGAAATATTTTTTCAAGCTTCTTGACTATGGCCCACACTAAGAAATACAATTTAGAGTGCAACACAACACACACACACACACACACACACAAAACCAAAACAGGTATTTCATAAAACAACGTTTATTTTTCTATTTTATTCTATTTCATTTTTTTCTATACTCTGTTTTTGTTGCTGGTAAATACCTATTAGATTAGGAACTAAGAGTAGCAGACACATATTCCAGGCAAAAACAAAAAAGTAATGCACAAAGTTCTGAAATGAATGCATGTTAATTCATTCTTCTCACCCTCTTGCTGTGATTGTGATTATTGGAAACCAGATTCTGCTTCCACCTCATTTTTAGGTGCCTTCCTGTACTACCAAGACTAAGAAATAAAAACTACATTTCCCAGATTCCCTTGCAGCTAAGTTTCTGCATTTGAAATAGGTTATGCAAGTTAGCTGCAGTATCATGATTAGAAAGTTTGAATTGCAGGAGATTTTAACACCCTATTGACATCAATGGATACTTTGGAACAAATAAAAATGAGAACACAACAACCCCAAAATCTATGTGACACAACTAACCACTAAGCCAAACTGGCTAGGGCAATCAATTGCATTTTTATACACCAATAATAAACTATCAGAAAGGGAAACTAAGAAAACAATCCCATGGACAATTGCATCACAAAATAAAATACCTAGGAATAAATTTAACAAAGGAGGTAAAAGACCTGTACTCAGAAAATTATAAGACACTGAGGAAAGAAATCAAAGAAGATACAAGTAAGTGGAAGAACATACAGTGTTCATGGATAGGGAGAATTAACACCATTAAAATGCCCATACTACCCAAGACAATCTATAGATTTAACAAAATTCCTATGCAATTGCATATGGCATATGGCATATATAATACCAAAGTCATATTTCACAGAACTAGACCAAATATTCCAAAAATTTATATAGAACCACAAAAGTCCCTAAATAGCCACAGCCATCTTGAGAAAGAAGACAAAGTTGGAGAAATCATACTACTTGATATCAAACTATATTACAAGGTCATAGTAATCAAAACATCATGGTACTGGCATAAAAACGGACATGTAGATCAATGGAACAGAATAGAGGGCCCAGAAATAAATCCACACCTTTATGGTCAATTAATATTTGACCAAAGGAGACAAGATCATACAATGGGGTAAAAATAGTCTATTCCATAAATGGTGTTGAGGAAATTGGGCAGATACATGCAAAAAAATGAAACTAGACCACCTTCTTACACCATACACAAGAATAAACTCAAAATGGATTAAAAAATGTTAGACTCAAAACCATAAAATTCCTAGAAGAAAACATAGGCAGTAAAATCTTGGACATTTCTCGTAGCAATATTTTTTCTAATATATCTCCTCGGGCAAGGGAAATCAAAGGAAAAATAAACAAATGGGACTACATCAGACTAAAAAGCTTTTGCACAACAAAGGAAACCATCAACAAAATGAAAAGACAACCCACTGAATGTGAGAACATACTCACCAATGTTACATCTGATAAGGTGTTAATATCCAAAACTTATAAAGAATTTATAAAACTCAACACCAAAAAAGCAAACAGTCCAATAAAAAAGTGGGCAAAGAATCTGAATAGACATGTCTCCAAAGAGGACATACAGATGGCCAAGAGACATATGAAAAGATGCTCAACATGACTGATCATCAGAGAGATGCAAATTAAAACCACAATGAGATACCACCTCACACCTGCCAGAATAAATAAATCAACAAACAACAGGGTTTGTTCAGCTGTGTCTTCAGTCATGTTCACCTGAAGCAGACCCTGATATGAGGATTTGTGTGCAAGTGATTTACTAAGGAAGTACTTCCCAGAGAAGCCATTAAGGGGGTGAGGGAAGTGGAACTGGGAAAGGAAAGAAGCCAAGTGACGGTGCAATTTCAGTCACAGTTCTAGCCTCATCCAGATCCCACAGAAGTGCTTGCCCCAGGAAAAATTAAATTACCACAGGAAGTAAATTACACTTCAGAGGTTGACCCAAATTAAGACAAGAGAGCTGGGCTTTCAAAACCTCACACGATCTTCTCCACTGGCCACATCTTCGGGGGATGGAGAATCCCCTGCACTTGCAAAATGCCTCTAGGAACCCCAGGGCAGCCTTCTGGAGAGAAGCAGGTGGTTAAAAGCAAAGGGCTACAGAAAGTGAGGGAGGGCACAGAAATTTTAGAAGGGATCCTCAGAGGAACGGGGAGGACTGGGTCCTCTACAGGGTGATTTCTGTAACTTACACCAAACCTTACAACAGATACCATCAGCAACAGTTCATAAATTGCTGGTTACTCACTGTCAGGTAGGTTATTAAGACCCACACTAAAAATACTATTCAAGCTGAACCTGAAACTAAAATAGGTTTGTTTCCAGAAATGCCATCATATATGTAACTGTTATAAAGCAAAGGCCTAGATTCAGCCCTTTGGACTTCAGATTTTCTACCTCAGATATAGGATTTTGTTGAAATGTGTTGGCTTTTTTTTTTTTCTGTCTTCATTATCATAGGCATCTAGCAAGAAAAAGAAAACTGACATCTGCAGTTGAATGGGATCTTGCACCCTTCCACGTGGTGGAAGGGATGCAGCCATATTAACCTCAACTCCAATGTACCACGCCTGTGCACCATGAGGCCCCCTGCTGGCTTCCTCTGTGAATGTGCAAAGAAGTATTTCTGAGAGACAGAGACAGAGACAGAAAGACAGAGAGATACGAATAATTTTACTTTCTGTTCATTTATTTCAGAGTCTAGTGAGGATTTTTTTACTGTTCCACAATACTTATTTCTCCCAAAATACTTTTCCTTCTTCAAATCATCAGTTTGACAAGCTTGGTTTGCCACAGGCCATTAATAAGCCATTACTAATTCCCTTCCCTTCTCCAAACCTTTAATTTTAAAACCTAGCAAAATTGGATAAAAATATGTTTTTAAATGTCAGAGGGAACAAAAAGAAAGTAATTATTGTATTATTGATAGTGAGAAGAACTGAAATTCTTTTTGATTATCTGATGAAAATTTCACATCTAGTCTTTAGCTGACAAGCTGTGATTAGGAGCAAAAATATCAACTGGGATCATAGCAATGTATATCAAGAATATAACTTGAATATAATGTAGGAGTTTTAATTTAGGTATGAATGCCTCATTTACTAATGGTAATATCATTAGAAAGGGTTGTTGGGTTACTTGTAGCTAGGTATCCTAGATCATTAGTGCCTGGCTGTTCTCATTAGAAACCCTGAGCTCCCGGTTAGCAGCTCAATAGGGGAAACCCCTCAGCTTTCTCCCGAGGGCAGCCGAGGTGATAGAACCCATGTGTGGGTCCATGCATGACTGTTATACCTATTGATAACTGATGGCAAAATTGCTGTCTTTCCCCAAGTGATACGTATTATATTCCTTATATTCCCAGGGAGTAAGGGTGAGTAGGGGTGAGGGGCTGGAACAACATTCAAGGTGCCTCTTGATTTATGCAATCCCGAGTCTTTGTTCTCTGTGTAAAAGCCCACTCAGAGAAAAAGCGCCTGTTCTCACTTTCTTCTTTAACTAAACTAAAACATTAAGGCAACATTATCAACCAACACTGAGGCTACTCGGGAATTTTCCCTTTCTGCTTATCCTGGCAATTCCATCAGCATTTCTTGAACCCATTTCCCATTATCACTTTCTAGTTTTATAATTCTCCTCAATAATATTATATTAACTACTCAAAGTATTACTGAAACCCAACCTATAAAAATTCTCATATTTTCTAATCCATAAGCCTAATATGCTTTTGATTGAAAATCAAGGGGTTTATTTTCAGAAAGTAATACTATCCCAGGCCACAAAAAAAAACCTCAAGTTCTCAAAACTGCAAAGACCATATTCTCTAACCACAGTGCCATAAAATTGGAAGTTTATAACTAAAGGACAGGTGGAAAAAGTCAAAGACGCTTAAAAACTAAGAATCCATTTTTAATATAATTTTTAGTGAAACAAGAATTAAAAGCGGCTGAAACTACCAATTTATATATAACAAGAGGCAACAAGAATGACAATGTTATACCTTATAAGATGAGTTTCTGCCAAAGCTGAACTAAAGGGAAAAGTATAATCTTAATGCATTTTTTAATAAAATTTAAAAATAGGCTTGGGGAAGGGGTGGAAGCGGGGTGGAGGGGGGCAACGAGGGAGGGGAGAGGGGAATATCTATAATACTTTCAGATTAAACCTATTTTTAAAAAGAAGTTTTATAATTTTAATATGCTATTTGAAAAGTATAAATATAGTATGTGAAGAATCTAAAGTAACTGGGCAGTTTCACTCATTACTCCAATAAAAGGATGAATTGCAAAGTAAATAAATACCACAAGTGAAAAAAGTAGGAAATATATATAATTTAATATAAAATTTCTATATATGTGAAATATTTAGGAGGGACTATTTGAAAAGACCAATAAGAGAGACAAAACTAAGCACACACTCATACACAAAGGCAACAAGTAAACACATTAAAAGTAATAAAGGAGGTACTACTACAAGTAAGAAGAAAATATAGAAAATTCATGACAGAATGCCATATAAAACTATCACAATAAATTTTAAAATCTCCTTGTAAAGGATGATTTTCTAAGGAAACATAATTGTATTAGTTAAATATTGCTGCATAACAAATTCAGTAGTTTAAAACAGTAAACATTTATTACTGTTCATGAGTCTGTGCACCAGCTAGGTGTTTCTTCTGGTCTTGCTGGGCTCGCCCACTAGTTTGCAGTCAGCTGCAGGTTAATTAGACAGTTCTGCTAATCTTGCCTGGGATCTTGTACATTTTAGGAGATGATGGGCTACAGGCTGGCCTAGGATGGTCTTGGATGGGACACTGTGATTTCCTCCATGTGCTCTCTCATTCTCCAGCGGGCAAGTTTTAGCTTATTCACAAAGAGGAGGCAGAGTTCCAAGAGCAAGAGCAGAATTACACTAGGCCATATGAGGCCCAAGCTAGGAAACGGCACACTGTCACTTCTATCAGATCTATTGGCCAAAGCAAGTAACGAGATCAGCCCAGATTCAAGATGCCAAGAGAGGGAATTCACATTTTTACATTTTTTTTTTCTTTTTTTTTCTTTTTTTAATTGATTTCAAAGAGAGGAGAGAGAGAGAAAAAAACATCAATGATGAGAGTCATTGATCGACTGCCTCCTGCACACCCCCTGCTGGAGATCGAGCCTGCAACCTGGGCATGTGCCCTGGCCAGGAGCAGAACCAGTCCCTCAGATCATAGGTGGGTGTTCAACTGCTGAGTGGGGTGGGAATCCGCATCCTGATGGGTAGACCTGCAAAGCCACACTGGGAAGCACATGGATACCATGGGGCCATTAATTGCATCCATCCATGCAATCAACCTACCACAAAAACTGACCAAGAGAAAATCTGCATATACCATGAAAGACACTGAAAGGGCTGTCAAAGAACTACCCCCAAAATATGTGTCAGACCCATTGCGTTCAAATCATTACCTATTCCCAGCAAGTTCTTTCAAATACTGGAGGAACAGAGAATTTCTGTGCTGTAATACTAATCCAGGGCAAAGAGAAAATAGGAAAAACTTGCATTCATTCTATGAAGCTGACATAAGGCTGATACTGACATGTCAAAGAAAACTATAGGTAAATATCATTTCTGACTATAGATCCAAAATATTAAATAAAATATTAGCAAATAAGATACAGAAGAATATAAAAGATATGAAATGGAATGGTTTCTTTTAGGAATTCAAAAATAGTTTAATATAAAAAGCCTGTTGCCAGGCCAGCGTGGCTCAGCAGTTGAGCATTGACCTAGGATCCAGGAGGTCATGGTTCGATTCCCAAACAGGGCACAGGCCTGGGTTGCAGGCTTGATCCCCAGTGGGAAGGGGGGGGGAGTGTGCAGGAAGCAGCCGATCAATGACTCTCTCATCATTGATGTTTCTGTCTCTCTCTACCTCTTCCTTCCTCTCTCTGAAGTCAATAAAGATAGATTTTTTAAAACCTGTTAATATTATTTATCATATTAATCAAAATTTAAAAATACATTTTATCATCTTAAATACTAAAAATATATTTGTCAAGACTTATCATTTAATTACTAGCAAAATAGGAATAAATGGAATTTCTGTAAAGTGGTCTTGAAAATTGTTTCAGGCCAACATCCAACAGCATCCTTAAACATATAAAGCATGGTTGGGTTAAGGTTATAGTTATTGTGTTAAAAAAAAAAAAAGAAGAAGAAAGGATAAAGGATTTACAGGTCATTATTAGGAAATGGTAAGCATATTTAAACAAATTTAAACAAGGATATTAACAACAGATATTTGAAGACCTTTATTATACTAATATGTGTTTTCAAAACATACTTGACTACTGAACTCTTTTTAAAGGATATCAGAGGGGACTGAGAGAAACACTACTACAAAGATATTCTCTTTTCAATCACATATAAGGCAAGAATGAATCCTGTTACCGCTGCGATTTAAAATCATTCCAGAGAGAAACAGGATGGCGGCGTAGCCAACAGCTGCGCCTGCCGCCTCCCGCAACCACATCAAAATTACAACTAAAATACCGAACCACCGTCACTCAGAGCCTCCTGAGATCTGGCTGAACAGAAGCCCTACAACCAGGGACCTGAAGGAGCATCGAGACCGGTAGGAGGGGCAGAGACGCGGGCGGATCGGGGCTGAATTGTGGAGACTCCACCCCGGTGCCTCGGGTTAAACCGGGGAGGGAATCTCCGTGGGGGTTTCCCGGAGGAGGGAGGGGTCCCAGCCCCACAGCAGGCCCCCAGCCCAGGGCGCCAGGGCCGAGAAGAGACGTCCCCACAACTCTGGGCTGTGAAACCAGCGGGACTGTGGCTGAGGGTCGCGGAGGCTGCGGGAGCCCCAGCAGCTCCTCTAAAGGGCCCGGCACGGACTCACTCGGACGCTCCCTCTGAGCCCAGCGCCGGGCAGCAGCCTGAAAGGACCCGGGACACTCGGGGGGAACTAACCTGCCTGAGATCCGGGCGAGAGGCGGAGGGGCGGCTTCCTCCCAGGCAGAAGGGCTGGCAGAGGCCATGGCTCCTTTGGCGAGTCCTCCCCGCACACAGCCGGCAGGCAGGCGCCATATTTGAATCGCCAGCACCTGACTCACACCCTTGGCCCCGCCCCGTGATTCCCGGAGGCCCCGCCCCTCCCCACCTGCAGCTCATCCAGGCCATTTCCAGGGGCTTTTCTGTGCAAGTGGCCTCTCGAGCCTCATGCTTAGGACTTTCCTCAAATCTCTCAAACAAGCAGCAGCCGGGCCCCATAGGGCTTGATAAGTGGCCCCAGGCCTGGCACTAGCGGCAGCCTGCATTGGCTCATAGCTTAGCCTCTCCTGGACACCTCCAAGCCCAGCACAAGTAGCAGCCAACTGTGGTTTGCTGTGTAGCTCATGCTGGGTGGCCCTGGGCAAGGCACTGGCACAGGCTGACTTTGCACCTCCCGGGAGGCCCCAGAGACAGTGTACCCGGTGGTCAGACTCGACCACACTGGATTACAACCCTACCACATCCACGAGTGACACACTCAAGGGGCGCACTTGGTGAACACCAAAGCTCCACTGAAGTAAATCCTGCTCCATAAGGGTGTCTCTAGCACAGCAGCTCTCTGGCTGTAGTTGCAGCTGGTCCTCACAGCTGATTGGCCTGGGGGTCAATTCCTCCCAGTGACGCCAACAGCAACCAAGGCTCAACTACAACAGGACAGTGCACACAGCCCATGCAGGGAGCACCTAGAAGGCCCAGCTCAGGTGACTGGGGAGGCTGAGCCACTGAGCCCTACAGGACACCTACTACACAAAGCCACTCTACAAATTCCAGGAGACATAGCAGCTCTACCTAATTCATAGAAACAAACACCTAGAAGCAGCCAAAATGTGGAGGCAAAGAAACATGTCACAAAGGAAAGAACAGAAGAAATCTCTAGAAAAGGAGCTAAATGAACAAGAGCCAAGCAAGCTAACAGATACAGAGTTCAGAATTTTGGTTATAAGGATGCTCAAGGATATTAGTAAGACTATTATAAAAACAAGTGAGACTATTGATGACCTAATAAAATATCTATCAGAAATGAAGGCTACAGGAACTGAAATGAAGAATAATTCACAGGGAATCAACAGTAGAGTAGAGGATGCTGAGAATCAAATCAGCAATTTGGAACATGGGAAACAAAAAACACCCAACCAGAAGAGCAAAAAGAAAAAAGAATCCAGAAATATGAAGATAGTATAAGGAATCTCTGGGAGAACTCCAAGCAGTCCAACATTTGTATTATTGGGGTCCAGAAGGGGAAGAAAGAGACCAAGAAATTGAAAACCTATTTGAAAAAATAATGACAGAAAACTTCCCCTACCTAGGGAAAGAAATAGACTTACAAGTCCAGGAAGCACAGAGAGTCCCAAACAAGAGGAACCCTAAGAGGCCCACAACAAGACTCATCATCATTAAAATGCCAAAGGTTAAAGACAAAGAGAGAATCTTAAAAGCAGCAAGAGAAAAGCAGTTAGTTACCTACCAGGGAGCACCCATACAACTGTCAGCTGATTTCTCAACAGAAACTTTGCAGCCCAGATGGGAGTGGCAAGAAATATTCAAAGTGATGAAAAGCAAGAATCTACAACCAAGATTACTCTACCCAGGAAAGCTATCATTTAGAATTGAAGGTCAGATAAAGAGCTTCACAGATAAGAAAAAGCTAAAGGAGTTCATCGCTACTAGACCAGTACTACGTGAAATGTTGAAGGGTCTTCTTTAACAAGAAGCTAATAACAAAAGAATCTGACAAACTAAATGGATCCAGAGACATTGATGCATGCAACAGACGATCATATTTCAGAGGGAAGAGGGAAGAGGGGTGGAGGGTGGGAGGAGATTAACCCAAGAAGTTATATGCATATATGCATAACCCATGGACAGGGACAATGACGGGGTGAAGGCCTGGGGAGGGGGTGGGAGCAAGGTTGAGGGGGCCAATTGGTGGGGGGGGAATGGGACACCTGTAGTGCTTTCAACGATAAAGACAAATTAAAATAAAATAAAATAAAATCATTCCAGAAGTACTAGTCAATACAATCAAAAAAGCTAACAAAATAAGGAATAAATACTTTGAAATGGAAAGGGCAAAATCATTGTTATTTACTGCTGGCAATTGCCTAGCTGAAAGGCCAAGAAAAACTACTGGAAGACTATTAAACTAGTAAGAATCCAGCCTTCTACTAATTAATACATAAACTCAATAAGCTCCTTATATCCCAATATTAGTCAATAGAAATTACAATATAGAACAACAAAAACTATAAAATATCTAGGAATAGACTTAAGGAGAATATAGGACCTATAAAATAAAAATAAAAAGCAATACAAAAAATTTTTTTCTGAAAAACATTAAATATTAAAAGGACAGATGTAGCATGTCTCAAATTGAAAAATTAAATGCTGTAAAAATGTCAGTTTACCTAAACTAATCATAAATTCTACAGAATTCCAATGACATCTAAAAATGTAATCAAATAATCAAAAATTTTATCTGGAGAAAATGTTAAATAGCCAGGCACCAAAGGTGGAAACCATAAAAGAACAGAGTATGTCTATATGTCAAAAAAGAAAAGCCACCATAAATATTAAAAAGGTACACAACACATTCAGGAAAATATTTGCAATATATATGACACAAGGATAATACCTGAGAGATAAAAAAATACAAATAAAATAATTTAAACCTACATCTTAGGTAATTTTAAGAAATCCAGTCTCTTATTGACATTTCTTAAAATTTTTGGAAAAGATTTCCTTTTTTCTACCCACCAATTCCACTCCAATCTCTCACTTGTTTTCTCCTTGATGGCGTCTCCCATTTCAGAACAACCATCTAATGTCCACATATTTACGGAAAATTCTCTCTTACATACATTATCTCCTCTCTCAGCCCCACCCCACCCTAGGATAATAACCTCTAGGCCTCAGTAATTTCCAGAAGTACTTTCCCCCTACACAGGACAATTAAGGAAAACAATGCAACATGGGTATCCTTGCTCCAAATCCCATCTCCTCCAGGGTTATACACCAGTGTGAGCTGAAGATATGCTTCTTCCTCCTCATTTTTCCTGATGCCCACAAGACTCAGTTCACACAGAGACATAGACAATTGGCAAATATTAAATATAATGCCAGAACTGAGAAGGATGTGAGGTAATGGGTACCCCCATACAATAGGAGACGAAATGTTAAGCAGTTCTAGGCTTGACGGCCAATAGACATTGGGCATTGAAATGCATAAAAATATAAACTCCCTTTGACTCAGAAAATTTCTTTCTAGAAGTTTATTCCAAATAAATAGTTGAGCAAGTGTCTATGGCTCAAGAATGTTTGTTACAATATTGTTTATGATAGCAATAACATACATATACATATCATGGAATATTATACAACCACTATCATGATGTAGCTCTAGATTAACTGGCCAAACATCAGAATCATCAGGGGAGGCTTCCAAACATATGCATCTTGGACTTCATCTCCTGAGAGTGTGATTGATTCTATAAGTCTGGTACGTGCCTGGGAATCAGAATTTTCCAGAACTTTCTAGGTAATTCTGACACAGAATTCCCCTATCCGATACAAAAGTTTATTTTGAAGTTATGTGAATTATAATAGTGTGTGATGTTGGTGCCAAAACTATAGACACTAATGGAACAGAATAAACTGTCCAGAAACACTCACATTGAAGAAATTACTCTGGGAACTAAGTGGGATTTTATACCTTTGGAGAAATAATGGTTCGTTCAATATAGAACATTGTGACCACTGCCTGGCTACTTGGAAATATTTCCGAAGACTAAAAATTAAATGTAAAAATAAAACCTTAAGAGTGCTGAAAGGACAGGCATACACACAGAGACACACACACACACACACACACACACACAAATAGTTACAGACAAAAATAGTTACATAATCTTGGAGGAAGAACCCTGCTTAGGACCTCTCCCTAATGAAAAAATCATCCTATGTACACCTGAACTCTCAGAGGATTTATATTCATAATTTTTAAAATATGAAATAATGTATTTAAAATATTATACAATTTCTTCATTGTTTCTTTAAAATATCAAAATAACTTTCAACATTTATTTTTGAGTCAAAATGCAGTGGTCAAACTTTTCCTTGGGTTATGGGGTTGGAAAAGCCTTCTTTTTCCAACTTAAAGTATCCAACCTGAAAGATGACCATAAGTAGGTAATAATTTATAGCAGACTACTAATTTACTTACCTTTCCTTGTGCCTTCTGAGGGAAAGCAAGCTGATTAATTCCATATACGTCTGTCTGTTCAACATACTTTCTTGCATGTCTTCCCAATCATTCCAAAGAAGCAGAAAATACCCCAAAACTGAAAATATCTGAAATAAACACTGTTTAATAGTAAAAATGTAAAGATGACTTCAAATATTGCTCTGATGAATACTTTTCAGGTTCCAAGAATAAAATTATCTCTTTATGCTTTGATTATGGTCTTTTATCCAGAGAAATGATTTTTCATATACTGGTAAAAGAAAATCAACCAGTATAGTCACCTCCATCCTTCTGAGGCTCATGGTAAAGGAAAAAAAGGAGAAACTTTAACCAAACAGGGGCCCATGGGTCACAGTTCCTAACACTTCTTACAGAGTGGGGCATATGCTGATGGGAGATGTAGAGGTAAAGTTAGATGATGGTCTGTGGGTCCCCAAGGAAATCAACTCCCTCCAAATTTGTCAGAGACATTAAATGGGTTTAAAAATGTGAAGTACTTAAAATGTTCCTGATACATAAATAGAAATCCCTAGGCACATGCTAGCATCAGCCTGTGAGAGGAAGTATCATGGACGAGGTTCATGTCCTGTGATTTCCTCTAACTGTTGGACCAGTTGGTCATAACCTTGACCCTTCTCAAGAGTAGCCAGAATTCTATAATATTTGCATGTGAAATAGTATGCTACAATGTCAGGAATTTGCTTTAAAATGCTCCAGAAAATAAAGGTGCGTATTGGGGAGGGAAAAATAGATAAAACAACATTCTAGTATTTAGTTACACACGAATCATATTTTAACATTTCAAACATACTCAAAGTCAAACTAGCATATTACAATCTAGTTGCATCAGCCAGCTGTGTATTTATAAACCAGAGGCCTCACTTAGTAGACAGAGAGATTACTAATTTCTCTTGGGAAAATCCCAAGTCCCAAAAGGAGTCTGGGGCCCCCCACCAAAATGTATCTTAGAACTCATAGTTTAGCTTTGTCACTTTATTCCAGCCTCAGTTTAGGATTTTCCATAGAGTGGGACATCTAGACATACGTACAGCCCCCTAATAACCCCCCAAAACTCTGACCTTGTTTCCCTCGAACCCATTTAGAGTATCTTTCAGTTCCAGTGAGCAAGCAACCCCTCTCAGCCTACTCTCAGAGGCAAATCCAATCACCACAGCCTGCTTTCTATCAGCCAAGACATCGATGAGTATTTTACATTGGGGGATTTATCTCTGTTTTCCCCACATAGCATATTTTCCAATGTTGCTAACCAACAAGTCGTGAACCCACATAATGGGGTTCTTGAGATTATTAAGGCCAAGTCATTCCTATTCTGAGAATTCCATGAGTTTCATTTTCTAAGACAGTGGCTACTGGGTGGAAAATATGCTAAGACCCAAAGTCCCCAAATTACTATCCTTATTTCCCCTTCACTCTAATTTTAACCAGAGGTCATTCTCATTAAAAAGCCTCTGGGGTCTTTGATAGATGTAAGTTTTATACTCGCTGAGAGATCCTTGGCCCTTTCCTGTGGCTGCACTTGTGCCGGTCATCCAGCTGCTATCAATTAACATTCCATCAATTTCCCTGTCAGTTTGGGTTAGGCTTGACTGAGTCACAGGTACAGTCTACTTGGCAACATTTTTATCTCACGATGTGCTTACCATAGTCGAATTAGAATCTTTAATGAAGTTGCATTCAAAAACATTTATTGAGCACTTATAAATTATGTGAAAGGCACTATAAATTTGATCTCATTCCAATGACATAGACTCATTGTTCTAATTAATGTTGGCTAAACTAATTTTTTATAAGAGATTGTTTAAACAATTATTCTGTGTTAGACCAAGAATAATCTTTTGGCCCTTGTTGAAAAAGTACATGAATGATAGAAAGAAAATAGAAAGGAAAGGAATTGAGGGGCAAGAAAGAAAACTAAGAAAGAAAAGAAACATAAGAATAAAGAGACAAGAAAGTAAAAAAAAAAAAAAAAAAGAAAAGAGATCAAGGACAAGTGAAAAGAGAAACAGAATGACTAAACAGGAAAGTGGAATAGTGAAAAGGAATAAAAAAAAGAAAGTCAACAGAGAAGACAGAGAGGGGCAAAAAGAAAAAAGTTTTAAAAAATCAATAATGAAAGGAAGCAAAGTATTTCTATTTCCTTCAATATGTCAAATTAAATAGCCAGGAATTTTCTCCTAGTACAATACACTTCAAAATATCAGATAAAAGACATGTTATATATTTTTTATACAATAGGTCTTTACAGATGTACAGTCAGCTAATGATCCACAAAACAGCTAATGATTGTATTCCCCTCAAACCCATCTAGAGTATCTTTCAATTCCAGTGAGTAAGCAATCCCTGGAGTCATTAAGTAAATAGTTTATATGGCAAGAAAGTTAGGAAAATCCTCAGAAGCCCCAAATCACAAGAAAGCATGAATTGAGAGGGTAAGCCAGGACTGAAGTCAAAGGTTACAGTAAAAATATTTGTCAGTCCCTAGTGGCCTGTGGGAAAAGGGGCATAGGAGAAGAAGCACAGGGCCCATGCAGAGAGAGTCAGATCAGATACCCCCACATAAAGCAAGACTCCTACAAGGTAACACTCTTAGTAGGCAAGATAGAAAATAAAGAAATGAAAGTCCCATAGAGAGAAAATTATAAAGAAATTTACCTATCTCAGACTTGCCTCAGGTAGAGAAAATAAAATTTCTCTCCTGAAATTTCTAAAATCATAGCATGGAGCTGAATTTCTACTGGGTTCAAAAACCCTTTTTAATTTAAAGGGTTCTCAGGTTGTACAGGCCCTATGCATTCTGTAGAAGCAAACACAGTTCTTTGCTAAGTAGCATACCTTAATTAAACACAGGATTCAGTGAATTTCTAAGAAAAAAGTTTCAAAGCACTTGAGTTCTTATTTAAAAATGTCACCAAACTGGAAGAAAGAATATACTTCAGAATTATACCTACAAAAACTGGGTATGTTAGAATAATAATTTTAAAAATTAATATAAAATAACTTTGCTTAATATGCTTTAAAAATAAGAACTATCAAAAATATGCCAAGGAATAAGAGTTTATCAAAAATAGCAAGAAATCATTTCTTGAAAAGTACAAAAAGTGTTTACAAATTAAAGTTAGAAATTCAATGACAGATTAAACAGATTAGACACAGCTGAAAAGAGACTTTGTGAAGTGAGTAATAAGACTAAAGGAATAACTAGAATGCAATTCAATAGATACAGACACAAAAAATATGAAATAGAAGATGGATTGAAAAGTCTGAACTACAATTAATCAGAGTCCTAGTGAAGGAGGTAATGGGGAGAGACAATATTTTGAAGAGCTTATAGATGAGACTTTTCCAGAATCTTTTTAACTCATGAATCTTCAGATTCAGGAACCCCAATGAATCCCAAGCAGAATAGATACAAATAAATATTCACCTAGATACATTGTAATGAGATAGTAGAACATCAAGTTAGAAAGATGATGATCTTAAAAGAACACTTCAGTTCCCCCCTGACCCCCCCAAAAAAGAGTAGCCAGGGAGTAAAATAACAGATTACTTTCAAAGAAACACCAATTAGACCAAAAGCTGATTTCTCACCAACAATAAAATCACAACAATGGGATAATGTCTCAAAGACTGAATGAAGTTGTCAATTTATAAATCTATACCCAGCAAAGTTTTCTTTTCACATTGAAGTAAAAAAGAAATTTAAAAAACCTTTTTCAGACAAACTAAAGGAATTAACTTCCAATATATATTTACCAAAGGAACATCTAAAGCAAGCACACCGGGAAGAAAATAGTCTCAAAAGGAAAGTCTGAAATGCAAGAGGAAATACTGGTGAGAAAAGTAAGAATATGAGTAAATCTAAACAAACAATAACTGCATAAAAATAATATATAATACATAGGATTACCTTTTAAGATAACTAAAATCTGCACAACAAAAGCATAATACATAAAAATTGAAAGCAGAAGAGTGTAAAAGATATACCAGCCAAATACTAATGAAAAAAACTGGCATCGCTATATTAATTTTAAATGGAAGGGGAATACATTACTAAAGATAATGAAGCCTGCTGGGTAGTTTTTTTAAAGTTTTAGTAAACCAAGAAGAATAAGAATTCTAAATGTGTATGAACATAAGACAGCGTCAAAAATATATAAAGAAAAATTGAGACAACCACAAGGAGAAAATAATGAATTCACTGTCTTAATGAAAGATTTCACATACCTCTGAAAATAATTGACAGACTGAGTGAACAAGAAATTGTAAGGACATAGAAAATTTAAACAAACACATTTGTCAAGCTTAATCACATGTAAAATAAGGACCTCCAAAATAGGTAATATACATTCTTTTAAAACACACAAGGAACATTTGAAAGGAAATGGGGAGATATTAGGTATAAATCAATGTGGATAGAAAAAGTAAAGAAATCATTAGTACCTCTTCCTGAGTTCTAATCCCTGCCTAAATACTAACCAGTATCCATTCTAAACAAGAATGAAATTCCTTCCTAGAATTTCAGGTGGAGGGACTTCAGAGTTATCTACTCCAACCCTATGCCTAATCTAAAAGTCTCCACAACATTCCCCTAAAGCCTTAATCTAACTTTGGTTTAAATTTATCCATGATGGGGAACTGTGGTGCCTGGGCAGCCCTGCCATGCTCAGCTCCTCCTAGCCTTTAACTAGTTGACATGCCTGCCAAAGAGTCATTCTTTCACTGCAGCAATTCAACTGTGCCTCTGAGATAACTAGTCATTATCTTAGAGTCTGTGCACAATGTCACAGGATGGGTCTGGTGATGATGTAAGAAATTTTACCCAGAACCCAAACATTGTACCTAGGTGACAGGGCTTACTAAAAGCAGTGTTATTGCCATGCAAGGCAATTATGTGGAGTTTCAGAACAATGTGGCAAGGCTTTGTAAGCCCCACTCAGAGCTTCCCGCAACCTGGAAGTACCTCAGCTTGGACTAGCAGAATGTATACACATCTCCCATTAAGAGTTTTAAAAACTTGTAATAAGCCCAGCCGGGCGTGGCTCAGTGGTTAAGCATCAACCTAGGATCCAGGCGATCAGGGTTCGATTCCCGGGTCAGGGCACATGCCTGGTTGCGGGCTGCAGCCAATCAATGACTCTCTCATCATTGATGTTTCTGTCTCTCTCTCTCCCTCTCCTTTCCTCTCTCTGAAATCAATAAAGATATATTTTTAAAAAAAACAAAAAAAAAAACTTGTAATAAAAAACAAATATAATGAAAAACAGCAAAATCCTGCCCCATCTTTTCCTACTCCCAATTCTTGTCCTCCAGGGACAACAATTTTCAAATGCTTTAGCTGTGTCTTCTGGAATTTACCTCAAATTTCTTAATAATGTGTTTATGTTCATTTTTCTTAATTTTTTTAGCTTTATGGCCCACAAATGATGTTATAAATATCCAAATGGAAATGGCCCTTGGCAGAAAAAAGATTCCCCACCCCTGCTTTAACTGTCACATATTTTAAAGAAATTAAAAGAAAAAGTAACATTTTATGTTTACTATTTCTGAAGCTCTTTCTTTCTTTTTTCCTCTCTCCTTCCCCCCTTCCTCTTTCTTTCTTTCTTTCTTTCTTTCTTTCTTTCTTTCTTTCTTTCTTTCTTTCTTTCTTCCTTCCTTCCTTCCTTCCTTCCTTCCTTCCTTCCTTCCTTTCTTTCTTTCTTTCTTTCTTTCTTTCTTTCTTTCTTTCTTTTCTTTCTTTCTTTCTTTCTTTGTATTTCCTTCCTTCTTTCCTTTCTTTCTGAAGAATCAGGTTTCCACCTGGTCTTATTTTCTATTATCCTGAAGAACTTCTTTTAGCATATCTTTAGTGTAGTTCTATTGACAACAAATTCTCTTAATTTCCTTTTATTTGAAAAGTGTCTTTATTTGCCTTCATTTCTTAAAGAATATTTTTGTTGATATAAATTTTTTAATATAGAATTTTGGGCAAACAGGTGTTTTTTCCTCTTACAGTACTTTAAAGATGTTAATTAGTTGTCTTCTGTCTTCATTGTTTCTGAGAACTCACAGTCGTTCAAATCACTGTTCCCCTATATGTAATTTATTGTTTTTCTCTGGCTGCTTTCTAGATTTACTCTTTATCCTTAGTCTAAAGTAGTTTTACTGTGCTCTAGTTTGGGATTTGCTAAGCTTTTATAAACTGTAAAACTTATAATTTATACAAAATTGAGGTACTTTGGACATTATTTTTTTTAATGTGTCTTTGTGTTGTATTTGCTTTTTCTTCTTACTTCTGAGCCTCCAATTATACATATGTTAAATGTTTCAATGTTGTACCATAAATCCACAAGGTTCTATTTCTTTGTTTTTGCTCACTGTACTTCTGATTAGATAATTCTGTTGATTTATCTTCAAGTTCAGTGGTTCTTTCCAGTCTTCTCCTTTCTGCAGTTAAATTTTATATTTCAGGTAATTTAATTTTCAGTTAAAGAATTTGGTTCTTCTCATGGCTTATTTTCTTCCTGAAATTTCCTATCTTTTCATTCATTGTAAGCACATTTTCCTTTACATTATTGTTCATACTTATATAACTGCTTGAAAATCCTTTGTCTGATAATTACAAATGCTGGATCATATCAAGTTTTATCTTTTTTTATTGTGATTCTTCTCAAGAATAGATCATATTTTTTTGTTTCTATTATGTTAAGTAAATTTGGATTGTAGCCTTGACATTGTTAACCTTATCTAGGGAGATCTTGCATCCTGTTACATTCCTCTAAAGAGTATTATTTTTTGTTTTATTTTTGTTTTGTTGTTCGTTTGGTTTGGTTTAGCAGATAAGTAACTTAGTCAGACTTAAACTGCAAGTTTTTGTGTCTTGGGCACTAGCCAAAATCTGTTATTTTATCCTTAGCTAAGCTACTTAATATCTGACCCACCCATAAGGAGTTCAGGGATCAGTAGAGTTTCAGCAAAAATTTTTACACAGAATTTTTGGTTTTGCTCTCTGGATTTCTCATTGCCAGAATTCTTCCCTCAATTTCCAGGGACTGATTGCCTTAAGCTCTATTTTCTGATTTTTCAGGTCAGAAAAACTATTGGTTTTCTATAGGTATTTCAGCTTCCCCATGTAGCCAACTGTGGTCAGCCTTGAGGCTAAAAGCTGTAAAAAAAACAAAGGAAACTCACCCTTTGCCATTTCCTTCTTCCAAATACCAATCCTCTCCATAATCTGTTTAATTTGGTCAGCCTCCATTGCTTCCAGGAAATCTTCATTTGGTTTTTTTCTCCCCACAGTTTATAGCACTTATCTCTGAGGGGATGGATCTACTAGGAACTTAATCAGAAACTCCTGAAGTGAGCCACCATTCTTGGAGATATGAATTTTCTTTTTAATCCTTTAATATATTATCTACATTGAACCAGTTACTTTTATAATCAGGAAAATTATTTTTTATTATATTAATATTGTACCACAAATAAAAACTTTCCATTCCAAAACTAAAACTTTACATTTATACAGAGAGCACTGGGACGTAGACATTCTTTGGAGAATGATAGTAAAAGTTTTAGGAGAATGAAGCAGAGCTGAAAATTATACAACAAGAATTCAGGCTCTAAATCAAAAGAAAAAGAGAATTCAGGCTCTAAAATAAGAACATCTCTACGACAAAAGAGACCTCTGAGAAGGTATTGCACCCATCAACATTAGCAAGGAGGAAATCAAGGAGAGCTTACCTGGTCAGTATTTTCATCTCTAGGTATCCTTGTTAGCAGTTACCCTTCCCTTCCTGGTGTAGGCCCCTCTCCTCCCAAAGTACCCATAGTCCATAATACACTTAGTGAATTTGATTTCCAACTTCCTCCAAAGCATAAGTCTCTCCTCAGTTGATGAGAATCTGAGTGGACAGCTGTAAACTTTCTAGTTCCATGAGAATCATAAATTTTTATGTTCAATATCATCATTAGTGATGAGAAGATCTATGTGAAACCAACTATGTGATCTTGAGTGAGTCATTTCCCCTTGAAGTCTTAATTTCTTCACTTGCACACTGAGCAGCAAACTAACAGAACTTCAAGTTTAATTTTTTTATCTTTAAAACTCTACAGAATTAGACATAAATTCTATACAATATAAACATACTTTAAATATACTTTTTAATTCTTTTTCCCCCTAAAATCTGCTATCCTATATAAAAAGCCACTAGAGGGGAGTAAAACATTAGATGAAAACATACCACAACTCACCATGGGTATCTTGTATAAATTATATTTGCAACTGTTGCCTAATGTCTGTAGTTTCCAATCAATCCCACTTAATTGCTTTAAAATACAAAGATGGGAGGGAATCACCATTTCCGTGTAGAAATATTCTGCTTTGTGGAATACAGCCCCAAGCCTGAGGCTAGGGAGTCTTCTTCTCTTAAATCCACTAGATAATGGAACAAGATCAGTTCCTTAGAACGCCCATTCCATTTCTACTTTTCTATTTATTTACAACTGAGTTACAGCAACCAAAAAGATTCCCTAATCCTTAATTCAGAAGAGATGTTTCATCCTGACAACTAATTCTCACTGAAAGGCAGGAGCAACCCCCGTCTTCGCGGCCCTTGAGTAGTTCCATGTTTAGAGAGACCTCAGAACCCTGTCTGCATTCCAAGTTCTTTGCACCCAAAGGCTGAAACAAAGATCCCTTAGATGGGATTTCTCTCTCATTAAGATGATGAGAGACCCCTGGCCCAGTAATTTAATACTTTTACTTTGAAGAAATACAATTTTAATATAATTTGCTCATCTCTTTCATGGTCAAAGGAGATCTGAGCCTCTGGTTCTTACTCTCAGGGAACCAGCTGCAGAGAAAAGAAGGGAGGAACAGAGGCAGATGGTGCCCCAGTGGGGCCCCGCTGCAGAACTGGAACAGAGGACTAGGTATTAGGAGACTCCGTTTACATACTTGTTCTTTGAATTCTATTTCTGGGGTGGAGGGGGATTCTTAATTTCTTAGTTTCCCAGTAGCTGCAGACTGATAAAGTAGAGAGAGCATTAACTTCAGAGTCAGTTGGACAGATACTAGGTTAATGAGTTGGCTTCTGTGTGACCCGGAGCTATTTATGTAACCTTTTCTGAGTCAAAATATGTGAAGCAGGACTCTTGGTCCCAGGGAACATAAACCAAATTCAAATTAGGCTTCTATGTATACAATGACATGAGCGCCCCCCACTTTCTCTCTCTCTCTCTCTCTCTCACTCATCTCTTTCTAGCCTTTCATTATAGAGTCCCTGAATTTCATTCCAGTAGCATACTACTTTCTTCATCTGGCTAGTAGAGGAGGATCCCAAAATTGACACCCTCCCAGAAAGACAGTCTTTCTCTCAACAGCTGTCTATAAAATTCTAGAGACAGACTGATTGCCTGGCTTGAGTCTGTGCCCATCTTTACGCCAACTCATACAATCACCTTTATGGCCACTAGGACTAACGACTAGGGTTCAGATAAAACACAGGATGCCTTGCTAAATCCGAATATCAGGTGAACGACAAATAACTTTTTAAACATGAGTCCCATGTCATATTTGAGACATACTTGTACTAAAAGGGTATTTGTTGTTTATCTGAATTCAAATTTCCATTCTAATTGGCCTGAGTGCTATTTGGGGCATATTTATCTACCCTGCATGTGAGCTCATGTAGGACTGTCCAGGAAATCACATGTGCGTCAGATAAGTTTCTGTTTGATGTTCTGATGCCTACATGGCTGGTGCCCCATCCAAAGACCACTGCCAACCTCCCTGGCACCACCACCTCTGCCAGGGGCCTACTTTTCCCTTTGCACACTGTTTGAGAGAGTAATCAGGTGTGCTGTCTCGTACTGCTGATGTGTGAAGAGGCTTTTGTGAACCAGTTTGCAGCGATTACGTATAATTGCACAGTTCCCACTAGAAGGGCACTCCACACTTGAGCTACAAATGATCTGTAGAGGACAACCCATACTTATAAGTGACTGATCTTTCTCTTTATCCAGTTTTCACTATTTTCAAGTTTTCATTGTTTTGTAGCATTAAAAAAAAACTCTGACAAACTGTTGTTCATACGCTTGCTTTAAATTTTTTTTATGTAAAAGTAAGGTACAGAACACTGGGAACAATATGCCGCCACTGAAAAGAAGGGCTATTTATATACATATCCCTGTGTACAGAGACTCAGAGTAACAGGTTTGCTTCAAGGATGGAAAACTAGAGGACTGGGAATCAGAGCTGGGAAGGAGACTTTCCACTGTACATCTTCTTATAATGTTAAACTTACACTTAACATTACTATTAATGTTTAACTTATCATTAATAATTTTAAAAATATAAACTTACTTTTGAATGAATTCTCACCAGATATACGGATCATTTTATCTGCTGCACCTGCAGCTCATCTTTGCACGGAGCAGCCAGCCAGTCCTCGCCTCTTCCCTAGGCCTCTCCCAAGCTCAGCCGGCTGTAGCAGCAATGAGATACTCCACCTACGACTCTGTTCCTCCTCAGCAAACACAGGGCTTGTGCCAGTTAACTTCATGGGCTATAGTGACTGTGCTCACCACTGGGACAACCGCCCACACATGTGCTCTGTGGGGAAAGGAGAAACCCCGGTAACATGGAGACCCAAGATTTCTGGACCAGCATTAGTGAGAGCTCCAGAATAAAACGAATACATTTGTACCATTTAAATTGAAACCAGGCCTCTCTGCTTAGGATGTGCATCTTTTATTAACAAAGCCACACCCACGGCGGAGGCAGTATATATGAGATATATGGAGGGCTCTTTCTCTGGTTTTTCACTAATAAAAAACTCATGTTATGGGTTTGGCCTTCAACAATGATCTAGAGTCTCTAGGATCGTGGTAGCAGAGGGAATGAGAGCACATCAATTTATTTTGTGTTTTAAAAAAACACAGTGAAGCTTCGTGTCATTACAAAGCCACGAGTCCGAATGATAGTGAGATTTGCCAGCTGGAGCCACTGAGGAAAGGGCTCTTCGTGGTAAAGCAATTATGTGTCTTGAGAAAACAACCAGGATGTGTTGCAGGCTCAATGGAATTCGCTTAGTAAGTTGCACATTTGTCATTGTAGGTCAGTTCTTTGGGTGCCAGAAGACATAACTTCTTCATTATATAATCAAGTGTTTGTCCTTGCTGGAAAATGAGCCCCAGAGAACGTCCATCACTCGGCTGTCTCCAAAAGCCTTTCTTTGGCCAGCTCGGGGTTCTTCTGTGAGCCCAGCACGGGGAACGTTTTGAAAGCTGCCTGGCACAGGGTTTTGTCCCCTCGGCCATTTATCTTTGCACCTTCCCTGGAAGACTATGACCTGACCTCGTAAATAGGCTGATGGGAAAGGGGAGAACAGCAAAGCGGGAAGTCAGGGGATTCCAAGTTTTTCATCTTTTGTCTGCCACGGCAACACCTTAATTACTCTGAAGGACTCAGAGGCAAAACATTGTCATTTTTTGAGATCTTTTTTCATCTTCTAGTGCCCATACTCATATGCGTTTGGCTCTAGAGTCTTTGAAGCCCTGGCCAGGTAGCCAGCTGGTTAGAGCGTCGTGCCCATATGCCAAGGCTGTGGGTTCAGTCTCTGGTAAAGGCACACACAGGGAGTGACCCGTGAAGGCCTAAGTAACTGGAACAACAAATCAGTGTTGCTTGTGCTCTCTCTTCTCTCTAAAAATTCAATAAATAAAAATTTAAAAAATAAAATCTGTGAAGACTTCTTCCAAGAACAAAACTTTTCATTTCTCCTAAGGCAGTCTCCTTGGTTAATCTTACATATTTGGGTTTTGAGCAAGTTCAGAATATCTTCTGGTGTTCACTTTTGCTTCTGAGGGGACAAATACACGTAAATAATTAGATCTGCTCCAGAGAAAAGACTTATGAAAGTAAACTTCCTGTAATATTTATTCAGGAGTTGACTTGAAGAAGATGAGACACCGAGAAAGTGGGTCTCACCACCAATCTGGAAGCTACACGTTCGTCATTGTAGGTCAGCTCTCCTTCCCAGTGAGAAGGAGACACACTTAGGAGCCTTTCCAGCCCTCCAGCCCTCCCCTTATATCGGTGCCCAGCAAAATCAAGTCATATGAACCAGTCACTGGCGGCTGGAATTGGGGCCACTGGGACCAGCTGGTGCCAAACAGGACTCAGCTCTGGAGCCGGGACTGAGTCATGCGGGAGGAACAGACATCCCCCCGCCCCCCACTTTCTTGCTCTGCCAACAAGGAAGAAGTAGGTAGTAATGTTGAGTACACAAGCAACAGTGTCAGCGATACGTCCCCACTTTTCAGTTGTGGGATCTGGGTTCACTGGTAACTGATGGAATGAAGATTCGAACCAAATTTGACTCCAAAGTTCTGATCACCCTCAGCGTCTAACCTGAGAAATGTCTAGTTTGTGCTAACTGGGCGGGAGCTATTCAGCACACACCTAATCTAATTTTAGGAAGGCTCTTTTTTAGGACAGTGCGGCAACTCCTGTTTTTAGTATGAAGGCTTCTTATTAGTGATACAGTAGAATCCACATGTATTTTGGGGGGGAATGCAATACCAATGTTCGCAATGCATGGTTTTGGTTTAAAGACAATGCTTGCTGAGCATATGGGTTCATAGTCACCTTCATATCCATGGCCACGGTGGATACCTGCCCAGCCCCATGAGAGTCTTTGTGCAAGTCCCCTCACCTTTCAATCCTTCCTCATCTGTAAAATGATTAGAAGACCTATTTTGAAAGGCTGTTGGAAGGATTGGGACAGAAGTGTGTGTGCAGATCTCAATATGATGACTGATCTATTATAGGTATCCAAAAAGCAGATGCTGTTATTTTGTGTTTATACCTAGGCCAAGCCTTAAGTAACCTAAGAGGTAAGAATTTTGGAAAACTTTTAATCAATTAAAGCAGAAATCTGAATTCATGGGAAGGTTAGAAACAATTAACATGTGAATACTTGAGCATCCAAGAATCAAAGTAACCAATGGGTAATCAGAGTCTTGTAGACATTGCAGAGTCGATTGTGAAATTGTACCACATTTTCAAAAATCTCCAAAAAGCTCATCAGCAGCCAATAAATCCATTAATGTCTATAGGGCCATTGTGATAATGCAAGAAGTGGGCTCTCCTTATGTTCTTACACAAATTAACTAGACTCTAGGGTGCATGGGGTCGGGAAGCACAGGAAGCAGAAATTGGTCCCGCATGCTATGTACACACGATTAATAAAATTGAGAAATCAAACTTGTTGTGAGGAAACAAAATCTTTCAAACAATCCTATCTTTAAAACCACATTTTCTGTTGGTTCCATTAATTTACTCATCAGACAACATTTTTAAGAGCACAAGACTTAATTCAATCTCTGAATTTTCATATTATTATTGAACTTTGTGAAAGAAGTCCTCCCATTTCTGTTACTTTTTAAAATGAAGTTTCTCTTTGATGACATTTACTATTTTGATTCCTAATTAATTTCCTGTTCTGGCCCTTAAGGAAAAATGTTGTTATAATAATATCAAGAAGTTTTAGAATGACTTATTTACTGCTAGGAAATTTCTAAATGTCTTTTAAGTTTTCTTTTTAGATGAACCATTATCGGTTGAATTCTAAAATGACAAAAGATGATTCTATTGTATTATAGGTTTTCCGGTTGTGTTGGTAAATCCCTAGTTGCAACACAACCTCCCTACGATGTCCTAGTCCATGAATCTCCACTGAAGAGTAAGACCTGGTTCTCTTCTCTCTTTTTTTCCCCTATATTCTACCCAGAAAGCTAGTTCAAAGGATTTCGCATGTGGAAAAGCCTGCTGAACTCATTTTCCTTCTTGGGAGCATGGGGAGAGAAGTGGAAGGAGAGGAAAAAGGAAAGAACTCCCCTTTAAAAGGAATTCCAGCTCACCTAGAAGCCAAGCCAAATAGAGACAGTATAGGGATTAAGACTGTGAGCTCTGGAGTTAAAAAAAAAAAGACCTCAGTGAAATCGGTTCCTTAGTGTGCCAAATACATCGCAGCGCTGTAAGATGTTAACAATGGGGGAGCCTGGGTGAGAGGTGTACGGAGACTCTCTGTAATACCTTTGTAACTTTTTTGTAAATCTAAAACTATTTTAAGTGAAAAGTTTATTTAAAAAAAAAGAGACCTGGGTGTGACTTCTGGCTCTCCCCTGTGTGTGCTGTGTTAACTTTGAGCAAATTATTTAACCCCTCTGAGCCTCAATTTCATTCATCCAGAAAGTGTCCCTGCGGAGCCCACTTCAGAAACTGCTGCGAGGATGAAGCGAGCCGGCGAAGCTGTTGCGCGCCGTTGCGATGCCGGAGGCGCCCGTAAGGGGCTGTCAGCCCAGGGGGCGCCCACCGCGCGGCCAGGTGTTGCAGAGCTGAATGGAAGGCGCACCCGCTTACGCTCCCCACGTCCTGCTTCCTTCCTGATTTCTCAGAATCTGCTGATGGACAGCACAATAGTCTTCACAATCCATCAAGCTCTAACCCCCTTGGTGCTTCTTTTACCCTTGACCTCGTATGCAATCGGGCGGCAGGTCCTGCTCAGCCTGGTGCTGTAATGTTCTCCCCCTACCACCTCTCCTTCCCTAACATTCCTACCCTGGCTCTGGCCTTTTCCTGCCTAACTGTACCAGGATGTTGTCATCCTGGCTTCCCGGCCTGTTTCCTCTGCTCCTCAAAGCCCCCCTATAGCATGGCCTCACATATCCCCTCAATCTCCCACTCTCCATTTTCTACTAACCCAATTTCTCATTCATCAGCTTGGGCATTCAAGACCAATTGTGACCGAGCCTCAATTGACCTTCCAAGCTGCATTTCCCACCACTCCTCTTTCCAGTCCTAGCTCTCCCTTACCTGAATCATTAGCTAGTTGTGTGATACACCTAAACGTTAATAACAGCAGACACGAAGTCCCAGGGATGCTAAGGAAAAAGCCAAAGGTCATAGAGTTCATGGCAAAGCAGACTTCAGGTTATCGATGACGTTGTAAGTCAGTACTTGGGGAGAACCCAACATCTACCAACATATAGCAATGATGGGGAAAAAGAGAAAGAGAAAAAAAGACATTAAAAAAAAAGAAAAAGATACCTCTCAGGGCTTGAAAAGTTAAGGTCCAACCTGTTCTGGATCCAAAAGCAATAGAGGCCAGGCATTCCTGCAGAACAGCAAGGGGACAAAGGACAAGCTAGATGTTGAAGCTAGTAGCCCCAGGGAGACTAAAAAGCTAGTCATTGCCTGAGGCTACAGCTTATATAAAATCTATGCACCAGAGAGACTGCAGGATACAGGCAGAGCCTTGCAGCCAGGACCTGGGCCAAGCTTCCTGCTGGCTTAGTGACTAGATTTAGGATAACGCTAATGGATCAGAAACCACCTACACAAAACCTGATCTTGGACTGGGAACACAAGGGTCCGTGTGGAGGCAACCAGAAAAATCTAGACCAGGCAGAGACAGATTACTCAGAAGGAAAAAAATAAAAAAGTATTTTTTGCTGTTAGACTGCAAGCTTCCATTCACATGGGGGAAACTAAATCTAGGAAAGGCAATAAAGCAACCATTTCGATATGACCTCACTCCCAAGGGACACCATAATTCCTCTAGAAGTAATTTTAAAAGAAGTATTCTTAAGTCTTTAAAACATAAAGAAATAAAATCTATTAAAAAACTAAGATTACTAAATAAAACAAGCAGACATTATGCAAAAAGTGTAGGTATGAACACACCAACCAGCAATCCTGGACATGGAATGAACAAAGACAGAATTAGCAAACTAGAAGATGGTCCTGAGGAATTCCACAGGGCAGCACAGAAAGAGATAAAAATACACCAAAAAAAATTAAGAGACACAGAGGATGAGATGGTGTTTAGTAAAAGATCCAGAAGCAGAGAATATAAGAAATGGTGAAGCGACATTCGCCTCCTTCAAATCTTTACCCAAATGTTACTATCTCAGCAGGATGCCCCCCCACTGCTGCATCTACAGTTCTGACTGCCCCCTGCCACCACTCCTTCCCCTTATCTGGCCTTAATTTTCCCCATAGAACTTACCAGCTTCTACCATACTTCATAATGAGGTATATGTATCGTCTCCCCTGGCTAGAATGTGAGAGCTATGAGTAGAAATTCATCTGTTTTGGTAACTGCTGTATTCTCCTAGAACATGGACAAGCAATTACTACACTTCGTGCTTGTTGAATGAATTAATAATTAATTACTGGCTGAGTACTTTCCATCATGGAAGAAGAGTGAGACCTGTTTGAAGGTAAATGGCAAAGATCTAAAAAAGCAGTTATGCCCTGGCCGGTGTGGCTCAGTTGGTTGGAGTGTCGTCCTGCGCACCAAAAGGCTGCGGGTTTGATTGCTGGTCAGGGCACATACCTAGGCTGGGTTCGATCCCCAACTGGGGCATGTATGGAAGGCAGCCAATCAATGTTCTCTCTCACATCAATGTTTCTCTCTCTCCCTTTCCCTCTCTCTAAAAAGATCTGTAAGCATATCCTCGGGTGAGAATTAAAAATAAATAAAAATTTTAAAAGTTATAACACATTACTGACGATCGGAGCAATTTTAATAGACTGTATGTTTATGAATAGTTTCCTAAATATGACTATTGTGTTTATGTAAGAAAATATTTTTGTTCTTAGGAGATGCATGCTGAAGTGTTTAAGGATGAATTGCCATGATATCTGCAACTAACTTTAATAGTTAAGGAAATATATATATATATTTATATGTTACATACATGCATGTATATGTATGTATACAAATATAAAGAAAATGTGAAAACTTAACAGTGAGTAAATCTAAATAAAGGGTATATAGGTATTTATTTTCTATAGATTATGAAGTTTTTAAGATAAAAAATTGGGGAAAATAAGTACATAGAAAAGAGATAGAACTCCAGTACTAAGCAGAATAAATAAAAATAAAGGAACTGCTGGTAATGTGAAGAGGTCAGCAATTCCATCCCTCCCCCCAAGATAACTATAAAACTAGGGAAAGATAACGAAAAACAACCACTTCAGGGCTCTGTAAGTCAACCAAAGGGAAGCAACAAATTGAGAGGCTGCTGGACTTTGGAAGATCATTGGGCCTCTCAGATATTCTTACCTGGGGTTCCCACTCTCTTCCCCAGCTTGATGGGTGAGGTAATGCTAACAGGGCAGGGATGGCAGTGAAAACAGCTTCCCTATATACCAGGCCATAAAACAAGCCTCAAGAAGCTTAAAAGGATTTAAATCATTCAAAGTATATTCTCCAATGACAAAAAGTTAAACAACAAAGAAATTTTGAACATCCTTAATAGTTGGAAATGAAGTGGCCTATTTCTATATAACCTATGGGTCAAAAAAGAAGTCATAAGGGATATTAGAAATTATTTTGAACTAAATGAAAACAAAAACACAGCATATTAAAACTTATAAGATATGACTTAAATAGCCCTTAGAGGAAAATTCAGAGGTTTAAATACCTGTATTAGAAAAGAAAGGTTTCACATCAATAATCTAAGCTTCCCTTAAGAAGAGTGAATTAAACCTAAAGCAAGTACTAGAAAGGAAATAAAGATCAGAAGGAGGGGGGGAATCAATGAAATAGGAAACAGAAAAATAGAAAATATCTAAGAAACCAAAAGTTCTTCGGGGGGAAAAATCAACAAAATTGATAAACCTTTGGCTGACTGGCTAAGAGAAAAAGCTGACATGGAATATCAAAATCCGGGATGGGAGAGGGCTTATCACTACCAACTCTACTGAAACTAAAAGAAGTGTAAGAGCTTTAAGTCAACAGCTTAGTTTAGATGAACAAATTCCTCAAAACCTACAAACTACCAAGACTAAAGAGAAAATCTGAATTAAATTAAACTTATTACTTAAAAATCTGCACGCATGCACACACAAGCCCAAGTTATACTGCTTCACCTAGTGATCTATCCAGTATTTAAAGAAGAAATAATACCAATTCTCTACAAATTCCTTCAGAAAATAGAGGCAGGGGAACACTTTCCAACTCACTCTGAGGCCAGCATTACCCTTTTATCAAAGCAAGACAAAGTTATCAGAAGAAAACTAGAGGCCAGTATCCTTCGTGAGCATACACATGAAAATCCCTAACACAATATTAGCAAACAGAATCTAGTAACACATAAAAAAGATTAAACACCACCATGAAGTTAAATTTATGTGACCATGTTGTCCATGGAGCTCCCGCTTCCTTTCTGTTCTGACTTCACCCTTCAGATAGATGCAAATCGCTAGAGCTGGTTCGGTCCCTTCATTTGCGCAATTATCTGTGTACACCTTCCTTGGTGGTTGTGTGTAAAGTGTTTGAAATATCTTAACCCTACTGATAAAAATGCAGTATGTATATAAAAAAATTAGGTTGAAATTATAGTATCAGAAGAGATTAGGGACACCATAAAAGGAGCAGAAAGCAAGATTTCCAGTTTCAACCTTGATGTTGAGGACTTAAATAACTGACAAGGATTTAAAACAAAGATGAAAAGGTAGGTGAGCAATGAGCTAGATTCTCAGTTGTTATCCCCGGGGCTTAGAATGATCATTCACCAACCGGATCCATGAAGTCAGCTGGTTTAGGAGTTTTCCTAGAGTCAGAAATTCCAGCCAAACTATTAAATAGGGGCACTGCATCCTCAGGAGTGAGACTTTGAAGAGATGCTGTGTTCCTTTCTCTAACTGCCTGTCGACTCAGAGCCCTGCAATCCGGTGCTAAGTTTCAGGTTTCTCTGCATCTGGTCACCGGGGAAGGTGAGAGCTTCCCAAGCTCCAGAAGGTTCAGTTACAGGTTCTTGCTTTTAGAGATGACTGACAGCAGGAAAAGGGTTCATCTTGCCACCCGCCCCACCACCGCCCACGTTAGCCTGGTTCTGGGTAGAAAATATACCGAATGAAGCCACATGCACCGTCCGTAATGTGGTTGAGGGTGAGAGGTGCGGGAGAGGCACCTGCGTACCTCAAGCCTTCACAGGCCTCTCTAAGAACCTGAAAATGGATGCCTCTAAAAACAACAGATGTCGGGGTCACTCATTCCTGCATGGGTTAGAAGGATAACCTTGAACCCACAACATTAATAAGTTAGCCAACTTCTACATTATAAATGAACATAAAAATCTAACAGTTAACAATGTTTTGCTGTATGACAAGGTTTATCATTTCCATTTTTTAAAAGTAGTATTTCAGATGAAAGACTGTGATTTCAATATTCCCCCTCAGTGCACTATTTGAACCAAGTAAAGGCATCAATATTGTGATTATTTTTTGATGTAACTGAAACGTGATTTATCATACAGCGCTTTATTGCCATAAAGTCTTCTGAATCGTTTTTTCGTGTCATTCCTGAAGAATATGTCCTAAAACATGGGAGCACTCACAGATTCTTTAAATAAGGAGAGTGTTTCAGATGGAAAAGTATTTCAGGATATAGAATCAAATGTTAAATAAATTTGGCTAAGTGCTTTCTTGGTGTCATTGTTTGGTGTAATGCATTTCATTAAATTCGGGGTGGGGGGGGGAAATCCCCAAAACCGGTTGTTTGCTTCAGTAAGAATGAAAACTCAAGCTGTTTGCATTAAATTTTCAATGTCACTATTGTCATCTCACCTCGTATCCTGATGTTTCCCAAATTGTGAAATACTGTTGCTCACTTTGCTACCTCCCATCACTATGTAAGGAACTTAGTTATTTAATGGAATATCAAATTCTTTTAAAATAAATCACTTTAGGGGAAAAAAGAAGACTGTGAAACCATAAGAGACAGAAAAAGTCCCTGGATGTCATAGGAGATATGAGCTAACACAAATGTCAACTAAAAAATTTATGCTAATATGTTAAATAATGAAACCGGGACACAGCTACATATTTTATGGCAATCCTTACAAACCCTCTTTTTTACTAAATGAAAGCGAGGGTCAAAATTTTGAGAAGATACTTCCAGGAAAAGTACATCTAGCTATATAAAGCCTCATTAAACACAGCCAGTTTCAAAAATGAAACTTGGCTGATCATCCATACAAATCATCAAAGTTTACATTTTTCTTCTGGATGAATTTCAAACATAATGTCAATACAACATTTCTATATTATGAGTTACAAAATAATTCATAACAATTCCATAGACCATATGCAAGTTTATTTAAATAATTTAACACTGCACAGAGAGCTAATTTATAAGTATAAAAATAGATGGTTTAGCAACCAAATATAAACGCCACACGGAAACAGATTACACGGACACCATCAGGCCTTTGGAAGATGAAGGCGACATTAATCTCTCAAGTAATTTTATGAGAATACTTTACTCATATAATAGATGTTATTAAAACATCTCAAAATAGACTCCCACAAATTTTTCAGTATGAAGTCTTTCCTTCCAGTTTTTTTGGTCAATATATTCTTCTTAAATACTGTACAACAACTAGTCCAGATTGACAAAGGGGCTATCAAAGCCACTGTCCTGTTGGCTAGGCAGGGGAGCCATCGGTTTTCTCGAAGGCTGCAGATGCACCGCAGATGGCTCTGAGCTGCTCGATTTTTTGAAATCTGACGTTAACATCTCAGCCTTACGATGAGCTGGGTGTCCGAGAGCCACCTTCCCCGGCTGGGAATACACGGTTTCTTCTGACAGGTCTGCAGCGTGACCACTCCGACATTTCATCGGCTGACAATTCTTACTGTTTTTATCGGAAAGACAACCAGCTGCTAAAAACTGTTGGCAGTGGCCAGCCTCGGCGAGCGCATCCAGAGCTTCTCGTGGCCCTCCATGTAGAAATGAGCCTTCGTGACCGCGGTAGGGGAGGGTGGCACTGTTGGAATAGGAGCTCAGGGAGTCGCCAAGGTCCCCTCCGTCCCTGACGGGCGCGTCCTCCACGCCCAGGCAGCCTGTGGCCCCGGACCCGGCGTTCCCGCGGCCCGCGGGCGGGACACCCCTGTACACCGTGACCCCAGGTCTTCCGTTAGGACCTCGCCAAGTTATGGGTGTGGATCCGGACTCCGAGGGACAGGGGCCGTGTCTGGGCGAGGATTTCTTTCCGAAGCTTCCAAGAAAGGGGTACTCGGCTGGAGGCAGACAGGATCCCGGGCCTGCGTCACTGGCCAGGTCCTTCCTCCTGTGGGAGCCAGAGCGCCCCCTGCCTTCGTAGGGCACAAACTCCGGAGAAACAGTCCTTGGCAAAATGTCTACGTGCTTGTGGCTGCTGTCCCCAAACTGAAAGTCTGACTGCGACCCTTTGGGACCCACGAGCTTTAGGTCCCCACGCTCCGAGGCCTCCAAGCGGCTCCGTAAGTCACAAGCAGCCCTCCTCCTAGGGACTTGGTCGCCCGAACTTTTGGGGGGAGTTTTCATACCGTTCGAGCTGCTTTCACTGTGACACGGTACATCCTGGTTCACGTCACTGCTTTTTGATTTTTCAACACCAATCTTCTCTGAAGTCAGGGGCAGTACTACAATATACAAGGGAACACAAAATTAGGGGAACAGAAAATTAGGAGAAAATTAACACGGAAAGGGAAGGGGAAAAAAAATTACATTTTTATGTAATTCCCAAAGAAGGCATATTTACTTTAATCAGCCTCAAAATATATCAATGCTGAACATTTTAAAATAATCTTTGACACATATCCACTAGATCAAGTCGGGTAATTTTGTTATTGAAATCTGATACATTATTATTGCTAGCTGCCTGATCCATTATTTTCTGATACAGGTGTTACAGCATTTTAAGAGCCAACTGGAACATTTCTAATCCTGTTCTCATGTCAAATACGGAGTTTCTGATGAAGGAAGTTTACTGGAGGACAAGTACCCCACTACCCAACACTTATGCCCACACACAGTACAAACTAATCGGAGTCTCTGATTTAATTAGCTGACATTACAAATGACCGGAGGCAAAGCAGCCACAGGGCATAGAATCAGGGGCTTCGTATCTTGCAATAGTGCAGCTTGGTCCCCCAGCCCATGAAAAGGGTTTGCTTCTACTGGGAACACTGTTTGTACACGATTGCTCTGAATCTAGAAAACTCTTTCCTTGTTATATGCCACTGTCCCCTTCTACCCAAGGTTCCCATTCCAAAGTTTCCACAGATAATCTTTGGGATCTGAAGAATGTTTACTAGTTTCAGACTCATAGGTTCCTAACCAATCTCTGCCTGAAGCTTCCCAGAGTCCAAAAATCCCATTTCTCCACAGATATGTTCAAAATCCCCCTGTGGAGAGTTTACCAATATTTTCATGAGCTTTTGTTTTATATATTATAAAGTACTTTTTTTCCTCCCCTATATAGAAAAAGAAACCATTTATACAGCTTCTTGGGAGGCAGTTCCTTTATCATGAACTTCGGTCCTTTTTAATGCTAACTCTGTAATTTACCTAATATTGTATTAATTCTATAATTTATCTGAGATCAACACTGCATTTGCCAAGTATGGCATCCTCCACTCCTTTATTTTGAATTTTAAATGTTTTTCCTGTAAAAATAATGTATGTCTGGATTTTTAAAATATCTGTTTGAAAGCTGTGATCTCTTAATAAGTGAGGTAAAGCTTTTCACATTTCGTGTGATTCCTGGTATTTCAACCAATCATTGTTTTCTACTTACCCATGCTTTCTAAGTGTATTTTTCCTCTTTCTTGATTCCGTTAGATTGAAACCCTTTTCTTCCAAGTTTTTCCCCACCGGTTTGAAAGTTACGTACTCTATTCCTATTTCCCTGTGGTTATCCTTAAATTTCAATCCGCATACTTAAACCTGTATTTCTCTAGCAATGGCTAGACTGATCAGTATCTATACACTCTCCTTGAAAATAGTAAAAATCTTGACATACGGTTAGTTTCCTCTACAATATTCTCTTACATTTTTCTGAGAATACTATACTTTTCTAACATGCTCAGGTCCTGCTGTTTGTTCTATGAACTCCATTTCCTTAGGTGTGAGTTCTGTGTTTGTTTTGAGTTTGGTGTCTTTTTCCATGGTGCTGGCTTTCTATAAATATATAACGGTTCTAGGTTGAATGCTTATCTTTCAGATGCCCTGAATGCGCTATCTCTTTGTGCCGTTTGTTTAAAGGAGTTGGGAATGGAGTGGGGAGAAACAAGCTGCAGGACAGAAAGACCTAAAAGCAGGTACTCTGGCCCTGGCCAGGTGGCTCTGTTGGAGTGTCATCCCGTAGGCCAAAAGGTTGCAGGTCCGATCCCCAGTCAGGGTGTGTATGGGAGGCAACCAATCGATGTTTCTCTCTCTCTTTCTCTCTTCCTTCCTCTCTCTCTAAAATCAGTAAATATATCCTCAAGTGAGGATGTTTCTATCTCTCCCTCATTTCCTCTCTCTGAAATCAATAAAGATATATTTAAAAAAAAAAAAAAAAAAGCTGGCACTCTGGGCATGTGGCTCCCAGTCCTCGCCTCGGTGTGGCTGGCCACCAGGAGCTCCGCCCAGCTTCCAGGCCCTTTGTTCCTGTTGCTCTTACCCAGCCCGATATTGGGGTTGAGAAAAGGAGAGAAAGAGAAATAAAGAGGGGGACCCTACCTGGTTGCTGCTGTTCTGGAACACCAACTACTTATCCTATAGGCATCCCCCAGGCTCCCTTCTCCTGTAACGTACACCTTCACATGGGCGACAGTTTTGCTATCGCTCGCTTGTGGCTTCACCTTCCGGCAGTCCTGACGGAGGTTCCCATCTTCAATCTTATTCTGTCTTCTTTCTATCAGGATTTCTCATGGCTTCTGGTCTATCAATTATAACTTTTCTAAGCCCGGTTATAATTTCTTCCTTTCTCCTCTTATAGCTGTTGTTTATCATCTTTTCTGGCATTTCTAGGGATGGAAGCAGCAACCGAAAGCTCCCTCGGCCTACCTGAACTGGAAACGACACTCTTTTTTGTACATTTCCAGTTTAAGTGAAAAAACACACAGAAGTTAATAAATTACCTCTCACTCCCTACATTTCCTGCTCTTTTTCATTCTAAAAATGTTAAATATCTTTTTTTAAAAAACCCAAAAAGACACAAGGAGAGAAAGCCCCTTCAGGTGGCTCGTGCTGACATACCTGACTCCGTAGTTTTGCTCTGGGATCGATTAGCAACAGGCGTTTCCAGCAATTTCGCCATTGTAGCAAGCTTGCTAGCAGCGTTCATAATCCTTTTCTCAGCTCTGTGGGAATTCCAGAATATTAAATGAATTTAGTTTAAAGGAAAAAATGAGTTTCCTCCGCCCCAGGATTTCTGTTTTCCTAGTAGCTCTGCCAACTTAGGGGAGCACAGCCTTCAGGCCTCTCTCAGCCCCCAGCGCTGGCCATGTAGAGACAGCGAACAGCGTGACGAAGGGAAATGCTCAGAAAACGACAGCGTGCCCAGACGGTACTCTAGGGACACAGTGTGTGTTTAGACCAAACTTACCCCTCCTGTTTCCCATTGTCCTGCAAGATCTGCTGGAGGCAAGTCAGATAGTAGGCGCGCATCTTGCGGGTGGTTTCCTGGCGCTCTCGCAGCACCTCTGCCTTGACCATCTCCGCAGCTCTCTCCTTGCTCTCCCGGATGTAACGGAGCATGTCACCTGGCGGGCAGGGGGGCGAGGGGGCGGGGGACCCCAAGGACGCACGGTTATTACCAGTTCTTCAAAAACAGGAGAGGCAGGCTTCAGACCAATTTTCTAAGAGATGAATTGGTTACAGGTATAATTTAAACACCACACTTTTCCACAGTCTTTGAAATGGAATATTTCAGATCACTATTTTGGGAGACTCAAAGGAAAAGGAATCTAAAGGTCCTTTTAGAATGACGGCAACCAGATATGGTAAGGAAACAGAGCCTATTCCCTGGGGAAATTCCGTCATATTCTGAAACACCGAGGTGAGAAAAACATAAATAAATACAGGGTGGGGTAAGAGCAGGCTTACAGTTGTTTGTATGGGAAATACAGTAATTAAGAAATAATAATACAAGAATAAACCTTCACATACTTCCAGCTGTAAACCTACCTTTGCCCCACCCTGTACGAGGCACAGAAATGTTTTAGTTATTTATTATGTCCACTTAAAAGAGAAAAAAGAAATATGCAGAAAAGGAGGAGCCAGAAAGGAAGAGAGAGCAGATCCAGAAAGACAGGAGGCCATAGGTGCTGAAGAGGCTCATATTCTTCTGCCTACTTGTGCTCTGGAAATCCATGTCTCATTATTTATTCAATTCTTTCAGCACCACTTATGAGCATCCAACTAAATGTAACCTTACCATCCATGAGAGAGATGTACAAAATGCTGCTACTGCAGGGAAAGGAATGGGACTTAGGTTGCCTTCTAAAATTCACGTTTAAAATAGTTCACAAGCTTTCAAAATCTCTTTTTATCTTTAACTCAGTATGCCTTGGTTGGCACTACCATTAGCTACGGTTGACATTTTTTTTACCACGTCCAGGCCTACAGGCTACAATATCGCCATCCCTGTTATATTAAGGATTCCAATTCATAAAGGAAACTCCCTCTTAATATCAGTAAGCTTTCCCTTAAAATCAGATGTTCTCTGCAAAAATATGGGAAGTGGGGAAAAATTAAAATGAAGTACAAGTCTACACAAAATCTCCAAACAACTTCTAAAATGTAAAACCACACACACACACACACACACACACACACACACACACAACCCAAACAAGTTATCATATTAGGATGGAAAAATGCTTAAAACTTCACTTGCCACCCTAGCTGGTATGACTCAGTGGTTAGAATGTTGGCCTGCGGACCGAAAGGTGGCAGGTGTGATTCCCTGTCAAGGGCACATCCTTGGGTTGCAGGTCCGACCCCCAGCCCTGGTCTGGGCACGTGCAGGAGGCAACCAATCGATGTGTCTCTGTTACATAGATGTTTTTTCTCTCTCTCTCCATGTCCTTTCTCCTTTCCACTCTCTCTAAAAATCAGTGGAGAAAATATCATCCAGTGAGGATTACAAAAAAAAAAAAAATTCACTTCCCAATTAATATGATTGCTAACAAAAATTGCCCTGTTTGTAGTAATAGGGCCTCTGTTAGCACAAGCAACACCTGAGAAGCAATCCTCTTCATTGATACTAAATGGGCTTCTCAAACATCTACACATGATTCCGATGATCTACCAATTATATTTGGGACCTAAGACCTGCTCTGCTTGTTTTGTTAGAAATAAATGCAATTTTAGGAGGTAAATAGACATTTCTTCTATATAAACGTTGGTTATTGTTCTGGGACATAAATATATTCTATGCAATATTGTCGTTAAAAACCAGGAGGCAATCTACTGGGAAAACATAACCAAAGAAATGCCCTGCAGGGTGTGCTACACCACCAAGTACTGCAGAGGACTTGATAAACAAATTTATGTCCATGATTTAAACCAATATCAAAATAATGAGAAACAAGAGAATGACTCCTAACTAGATCCATTTTCCATGGTCCTTAAAAGTTTATGGTAGGGAAAAAAAAATAACTGCTAATTTAAAACTTATGTGACAGTTTCTTTGCTACCAGTTAAGTTATAAAATTATAAAATTTTTAGTTTAATATTAATGTCCTAAAAAGAAACAGGATAATCAACAATATAAAAATAACTCTATCCTCATGTCACTTCCAAAAGTACTTGAGCAAAATAATCCACTACTGTTTAATTAGGAACGGTATCAGTGGTAAGAGCCTAGAACAAAGTAGTTTGAAAAATCCCCACAAATTACTACCGCTAGTAAGAAAAAAGTCCCAAACCACCTGAAAATCTTGGGAATCTATCTCGTTAGGGACTTACGCTTGATTTTTTCCACTGCTTTAATGTACTGCCCACGAAGTTCCTCCAAGGCCTCCTGGGTGTATGGCAGACAAGCATTTTCAATGGCCCCTTCTGACAAGGACCTAAAAACAAACGACAGATTGAAAAAACACAGACTGTAAGTGAAAAACTTCATTTGGAAAAAAATCTATCTATATATTCCAATAAAATAAACTGAAATGTGCTTAAAAATTCACATATGAGAATCTATGCAGCTGCTGAAAAGCATATTATAGGATATCTGATGAGATGGGGAAATGTTTATCTTAAAATGTTACTAAAAGGTCACAAAAAGCTTATATAATATTCTCAATTTTTAAAACATGTGCACATGGTGTGTGTATATAAAGGAGCTTAAATAATATAAAACAATCCATTGACCGAGGGTATCCTAGGGATAGGACTTTGGAAGATTTTCTTCTTTTTTATACTTTATGCCGTACAGTCATGCACCACTTAATGATCGGGATATGTTCTGGAAAATGTGTCACTGAGCTGTTTCATCACGGTGCGAACATCACGGAGCGCTTACGCAAACCTGGACGGCACAGCCTACTCCACACCTGGCTACATGGTATAGACTATGGCTCCTAGGCCAGAAGCCTGGTCACATGTGATTGCACAAAACAGCATGAGGTTAAATCAAGCACAAGACCAAATGACAGTCAAGAAACATGGTAAACATAAGCCAGTAACACAGTTATTATCATCATCAATATTATGCACTGTACGTAACTGCAGGTGTCACACTTTCGTATGGCTCAGCAGGTTGGTTTACACCAGCATCTCCACAAACACTGAATAACGTGTTGCATTTCCACAGCTACGGAGTCACTAGGAACAGGAATTTTTCAGCTCCAGTCATACGCGAAGTCCCATCATTAACCAAATCGTTATTCGGCACAGCACTACGTAACAATAACAATAACTGATCTCCTTGGTATAATATTATTGACATGACTGATATAACAAATTTAAAGATGCTTAGAAATAAGCAATTTCCAGTGAAAGTATATACCTTGGTGGCATGTTACAAAGTGTTCTCAGTTCTTCCAATTTACTCTTCATGTCATTGTTTTCTTCTATTAATTCTTCAACAACTTTACTATTCTCTTCTAAAAAAACAAATTTATAGTATATTGATCAATTAATCTCTTTTCTTTTTCTCAGCCTCCCGTTCTCTTAAGTCCCAGCCCAAATGTTTATAGAGGAAACTGCAGAATTTCCCGTTGCTCCCCGTGTCATTCATTCCCTGATGAACCCTAATCTGACCACTCTGTCTTCTCAGCACTTAAAATCTGTATTGCATGTTCATCTTGCTTTGGGTTACACACTGTTTTGGAGTGGTTTCCAATTGTTTCATAGGCATGGGTTTCGTTTTCCAACTAGACTGAAGCTCTGGACAAACTCCTAGGTTTTCTAATTCCCGGTTCCCCGTGGATCCTGGTGCAGGGTCTAATGACCACTGAACAAGCACCTCAATACAAAAGTATTTTAAAATTAAGCTTAAGCAGGTGCCATTTTCAAAATTAAGGTAAGATTTTCAATTCCTTGAACTTTTAAAAAAGCAGATGAGACTGACGGAGGCCATGACTTTCAGAAACGTGTATTTAAATGCTAGCTCTGCTTCTTTCCAGTTGGATGAGCTTAGGCAAATTACTTAAACTATCTGAACCTGAGTTTTTCATATGAAAAATGGGATAGTATTACCTACTTTGAAGTTTATAATAGAGATAAAGCAATAAATGCACGGCACTTTATAAAAGGCCTGGCAATACCACTGTTGGGTAAGTATGAACGTGGCACCTCATGTTTCCTACTCTCAACCCTCTCAATACTCCCCACTAATGGGGGAATGACTCACTCTCTTACCCCTAGTGATTGATGTTAACTTCTATATTTTTAAACCACTCACATTTACTCTATCACTTTCCAATAAGTGCCACCAAGACAGTGGAAAGGCAATTTCGGAAACAAAGGGAAGCAACCACAATAGTAAAAATATTATCAACAGATTTACATTACGACAAACACTAAAATTAAACTATCGAATGCCTTTAATTCTGACCCTGACCCCTTTTAGTAGCCTACTGTTTTGAGCTAAGTGCCACTTTCTTGGATTATTTCTAAGTCCACAAATTACAGAAGATATCAGCCTCAAAAAGCACTATGTAGAATCACAAATTTATGATCACAAGGAATGGTGCTAAACATTACTTATAAATAAAAATCACATCCAACTGCCCCTGTCATTTTATTATATAAAACAGATATTTTTGGTTTTCACCTAATTTTACATTATATCGACATCTACAGTTGGACAAATGAACTAAATAGTTAAGCAATCACTGTGGGAAGTGTAATTGTGTAAAGTTTTTTTCTCAAAATTCCTAAAACCCTTTTTGCCTTAAAGTAATTATCATCTATCTTTATCAGACTTAGCAAGCAGAGGGTGGAAGAAGAACAGCTTCTCTTAGTCAACAGTGTTTACGGACTGCTATGGCGCCAGATACTACGCTAAGTGCAGGGACAGGACTTGGTCCCTGTCACCATCAAGTCTAACTCCAAAGGAGAAGACAGATGACCAGTAACTGCAAGGATGATGAATGTTATAAAAATCACAGGCGGTCGGGGGGAATGTCTGACAGAAGAACCTAATCAAGCCTGGGGTGGCTGGAATTACCTCCCTGAGAAAGTCACTCATTGAGGGACAGATGTAGAGAAGTTAGCCAGGCAATGTGGACAGGATGAGAGGACAGGTGTTCTGGTAAAGTGAGAGAATGCAAAGAGGACCACAGAAAAGAGACAGTGAAATCCGAGCCAGGGCTCTGTGAGCAGGAGAGAGGGCTGGGGAAAGATAGGCCGCAGGGGCTGGGTCATGAAGGGTTTTTCAGACTCTGTTGAATTAAGTATTTGTATTTCACATTGAGGACCACATCTAGCCCCTGAAGGGCTTTAATGAGAGTGTGATGATCCAATTTACTTTTTTTAAAAGGTTGCTCTAGCTGCCTGATAGAGAATTAGATGGGAAGGGCAAGACTGAAAGTAGAAAGACTCAGCAAGTGACAGGAAAGCATTAGAGGTGAAAAAAGTAAACCTATCCACCTGGTCTTTTGTGGATGATGCAATTATTTGGGACCATGGATTCAGTCCTTCATTCATTCAGACAACTACTATTGTCTGCTATATAGTGGGCACCATACCCACAAGGGTGAACAAAGACAAAACGTTCCTTATCCTCAGGGAACTTACAGGTTGGAAAGGGCACCAGGCAAGTAACCACAAAATTAAATGCAAAATGGTAATGAAGGAGGAGCCAAGGGCTATGGGGCCACACAGGAGGAAAATCCAGGAGGGCTCTGCGGATAAGGCCTCTTCTCAGCTGAGTCTTAAAGCATGTGGAAGAGTTAGGCCAAAAAGAATGAGTGGATACGGCATGGGACAGAGTGACAACATCGTACATAAGATCCAGCAGTAAAAGGAAACACCTGACCAGCTCAGGAACCTGAGCTATTTCAAATGTAGAGAGTACAGAGCACGGGATGCAATGAAGAGCGAAGGTAAGAGGGTGCGTCTTCACAGCTTCCCTTCCTACCAGGGCGACGGAAAGTTTTAATAATTTCCCTGGAAACACGGTGAAAAAGGCACCAGGAGGAGGCCAGGTCAGACCCACACAGCTTCGTTCATGTCTTTCCCCTCTGCCTAGAATGCTGTTCTCTTTGGCAAAGACTTTCATCTTCCAAGGCTTAGTCAAGCCTTCCTTCGCTCTAACAGGGGGAAGAGTTAATTAACATCTTTTCTTCCAAGTTTACAGGGGCACACGGCCAGCAGCTCTCAGTGCTGCAATTATTAATCTGCCTTCAGTTCTCCTCACTTGATAGGAAGCTTCTGGAAGGAAAAGAACAGTCTTGCGCATCTCCATCTAAACTGGAATTTTGTCTGACGCATTGACTTCGGTATCCCCGGGGCCTACGATGCCGCCCGACACACACTGAGCACTCAGCAGCTGCTCAACCAGAAAGGGGAGAGAGGAACGCGGCCTTCTCATCAGAGCTCCAATTTTCCTCTTCTGAGTTCAGTAATAATTTGGTTAGTGAAAATAAGGCCCAAATTAGTTTACGCTAACCCCCAAGGAGGATCAGTGCCTACATCAGCTAAAACGTCACATCCGAACATTTCCACTAGAATCAGAGAGATTTATGCTGGGAGCAGGGCTACCTCCAATGCTAACCTCCGATTTTTTCCACCACAGCTTTGTGCTTCCTTTCTAAGTGCTGAAGATGCCTACAGCATTTCTCCAGTTTTCGTTTCAGATCTTGACATTCCTGCTTTGCCTTTTCGAGTTCTTGGAAGCCGTGTCCACAGCATGAATCTTTAAGTTCAGGGATCTTTTCCTCATCTGCAAAAATTAAATGGTAGCAAACATTTATATTGATTTAGACTAAGAAAGGGAGGGAAGGAGGGAGGGAGGGAGGGAGGGAGGGAGGGAGGGAGGGAGGGAGGGAGGGAGGGAGGGAGGGAGGGAGGGAGGGAGGGAGGGAGGAAAAAGAAGACCAAATGGCATAACTAAGGCTTTAGTGTAACTGGAAAAAGTATGCTGCTTAAGAGTTTAACAGGGTTTAAATCCTGTTTCCATTATTTACTGGCTGTGTGACTCAGAGTGCATTACTTAACCTCTCTGAGACTTAGTATTTTAATATGTAAAATTGAATAAAACTATTTATTTTAAATTGCTATGAAAAACAATGCTCAGACTTTAGTACTAAATACCATTCCCCACTAAAAGGAACCTGGGATCTTCTAGAAATGGCTGACTCCAGTACTGGGACACGGTTATACCCAAGACAGGACTAGAGTATTTTGCTATACCAGAAAGTAAGAAATTATTCAAAAATAAAGCCAGTTTGAAGAGGTTTCACTAGCTGAATGTGGGACAATTTGAACACTAATTCAGTACAGTCATAAGTTACAAAATATTTTTTAAATAGGAATTCCTGAGTCATACCAATAATCCTACCAATAATGGTATGGATGGATGGATGGATGGATGGATGGACAGTAAGTTGGCAGGTATACAGGAAGATAGATGGACAAATAAACAAACAGATAGACAGATAAATAACTACACAAACTGGAGGGGAGGATTCTTAATTATAACAACATGCCAAGTACCAACTGGTAAGAGTGGAAGGAGGACTGGAGTTGGAAAAATTATAATTTTGCAACCACCATAGTAAAGACTGGATTGGGTAAGTATCATCAATGATTGTTAAATATGAGAAAAATAGTTTCATTATCTTAAAAATGTCTCCCCACATACTGCTTATTAGTTGCAAGGAGGGGAAACCAGTGAAGACAACTGGACAAGACATGGACCAGGTGCTCAAATGAACCCCACCAATGAAAGATATCATGCACCTCCTGATGTGATATCACCCATGCAGCGATCCCACCAAGAAAACACACCTGAATCTAGTCATGAAGAATCATCAGACAAGCCCAAATGAGGAAAGTTCTGTTAAAAGCCTTTGGAGGGTGTGTGTGGGGGGGGGGAGTTGAAGAGAGTGGAGAATATGTCTCTCAAAAATGTCAATGTCATAAAAGGCAAAGAGTGGTTGTGGAAATATTCTAAGATTCTAGATTAAAGAGATACAACATCTAAACCTAATGCCTGATCCCAGAGTCCTGTGCTAGAGGGGAAAACATGCTATAAAAGGCATTATTGGGTCAATTAACAAAATTAGGATACAAATAGTAGATTGACACAATATTTTCACCTAATGTTAAATTTACTGTACTAAGGTTATACAAGAAAAATTCAGTTTTTGGAAAATACACACTGTAGTATTTAGGGGTAAAAGGGCACAATGGGTGTAACCTACAAATGGTTCAGGAAAAATGAAATATTCACATAAATATCCATACAGAAGGGCACAAAATGGGGCAAAATGTTATCAATAGGTGGATTTAGGTAAAGGGTGTATGAATGTTCTTTGCAAATGTTTTTATTTTCGTAAATTTTCTGTAAGTTTAAAATTATTTCCAAATTTAAAAAACGATTTAAAACTGTCAGGAGGTATAAATGTATGAAAATTGTTTGGCCCAGTACCTGGCATACAGCAAGAACACAATAAATAATAGCTGCTGCTATTAGTAACTGTAAAATTTAATATATAAAAGTGATACAAAAAGTAGATTATTGCTATTAATATAATTGATATAATAAAGCAGAAATACAAATTGGCACAAGCTCAGAGGCCAATATCCAACAAGCTGTTGTAAGATCACTGGCCCAGCAACATTATTATTAGCTTTCTCCTGACTTTTTAGTTTCATTTTATTTATTTATTTTTTAAAATATATCTTTATTGATTTCAGAGAGAGGAAAGGAGAGGGAGAGAGAGAAACATCAATGATGAGAAAGTCATTGATAGAGCCCGCTACCTGGGCATGTGCCCTGACTGGGAATTGAACCCTGATCACCTGGATCCTAGGTCAATGCTCAACCACTGAGCCACGCCCGGCCAGGCTTTAGTTTCATTTTAAATGGTGTCATTTATGTCCATGAGCACCGAAGGGTTAATAAAGCATCACTTTGGTACCATACACTGCATTTATATTTTACTTTTATGATACTGTTATAAAACTAAAAACCGGGCAAATACCCACTAACAAGAAAATAGATAAATTACTGCATATTCTTACAATGGAATACTATACAGCAATGATAAATGAATGAACTAGAGCTATATGCATTAACACTGACAAATCTTAGAAGCTTGATATTAAGTAGAAAAGGCAAGTTACGAAAACTTTAATGAGTACTGAACCAGTTTTACAATGTTAAAAGACACACAATATAAAGCAACAGCTTTTTTAAGATTCCTATACTTGATCAAAACATAAAGAAAGGCAAGAGAATAACTTTTAAAAATCAGATTATTTGTTGCCTGGGGTTGTGGGGAAGGTATAGGAGTGAAGTCGCCATGACACGCACAGCAGTCTTTAACAGTATTGGTAATGTTCAATTTTTTAAGTCTGACAGTGGGTTCCTGGTTGTTAGCCTTCATAACTCCCATGAGTATTACACATATCTTTTGCATATATCAAGTATTTCATAATTAATGTTTAAATTACTTTTAAAAATAATGATATAAGAAAACTATAACCAGTCAACAGTGCCACTCTCTTGTGATAGGATTGTAAAGGACTTTATCTCTTACTACCTGTTTTGGATTATTTAATCCTTTCTAATGCATTTGTTAATGTCTTGTTTTTGGGGGGGAAAAAAGACTGAAAAAAGAAAAGTAAATCCTTTTATAGTCTGATTTGGTTTAGTTCAAAACTCATTTCTTTCATACTGACAGGATTTCCCAAAGCCAAATATTATCTAAAACTACATTTCACATAATAAAATATGAGTCTCAGGCTATTCCAAATATAACAACAGACATAAAATGACACTGAAAAGTAAGAAGCAAGATACAAATTAAGGTGGTCTTAGCACACACCTCATTAGCAATTAGGTATTCTAAACCATCTAGAATTTAGAAATAAGGGAAAAGGGTCTATGAACAATGAGAGAAACAACTGTCAACTGACATCTTCAGAGGTTCCTAAGATCCTGGTAATATCGTCCAATGATTTAGAAATGTGTGGAAGCTAAGGTTGTTGGCTTAGTACATACAATTTGTTCCAGCAAGTCTTAGTGTTGAGGTGACAAACAGACAGAGCGTGTGTGTGCTCGCAGGTGGGGGGAAGGGGTAGGCTGCAAGGGCTCAATGTCCTGCAAGGGATCAGGGCTACTAAAAGACATGCCAATTCTCAGCTCAAAACCTCAGTGACCAGGAATATAAGCCCTATACCCCTCGGTGAGCTCTGAATACCTTGAGTACATCACACTCATTCTTCTTCATAATGACAGCTCTAAGTCATTAAGGGAAAGTTCAACTGTTAATTCATCAAATATTCACGGAACACAAACTATGGCCTTTCACTCTGCCTTATGTTGGGGAGGGGAAGATAAAAACACTGCCCCAGCCCTCAAAAAACTCACAAATAGATCAGAAAACACCTAAGACACTTTGGAAACATTTCCATTAAAAAAAAACAGTTGAAATAAACCGGTAATCTGAATGAAAAAGTCTCAGTTGTCTGGCAATTCTCCTGAAACCCTTGATTTCTCAGTAAAGCCAGGGAATGAAATCATGACTGCTCTCCTAAAAGTCTCAGTATGCCCCTCCTGATCAGAACCACTTCTGAATGGAGGGAGGGCCATAAAAAGGTAGAAGTAACCCTGTCTTCTGAATGCAAAAATGAAATCTAGGGGGAGGACACACATCGGGGAGTAATATTACACATTCATTCATTCATTCATTCATTCAAAAACTATGTACACCTTTGCTCTCCTTTCATCTACAAAGCAACCCTCTGGAACTGCGGTTATGGGTGTTACAAAGATAAGTAGGAATCAAATTCCATTACCAGCTTCTGCTTCTGTTTCTTTCGAGGCTGAGGCCTGAGCACGGTGTCCAGACGTGGACGCAGGAAGGACGACCAGGACTCCAGGGTCTCCTTGGCCAGTGACACCCGTGGCAGGATCCTTACAGACCTTAGCCATATTTCTCTGAAACAGATTATCTTTACAGTTAATGCCTAGTAGATATCTTCACACGGTTCTCTATTTAACATGCTAATATTAAAAATACAAAACAAAAACAAAAAACCCCACTGCCTGTAAAAAATCTTCCCTAAACTATCACCAATATTTTTTTTATGGTGTTAATGTGAATACTGTCATTATTATGAACTAATCTCTTAGGACCATATTTTTCAATTAAAACACTGTCTAGCAGAGGCCTGGTGGCCAGCTGTGAGACAGATAGGAGATCACATGAATTTGAGATATTTTTATAGTTTATGTGATCAAACCATAGGACAGACTAGGTGAAATCAAACTTGTTCTTGAAAATTCAGAACATTTTTACTGTAGCAGGAATCAAATTCATTAGAAACTATAATACAAATCTTTTGCCTTCTATGAATTAAAAGTAACAACAGTAAAAAAAATTTTTTTTAACTTACATAGTATACTATATGTTTCTAAATATTTTAATATAAGCTGCCATTTTGAAAGGAAGGCCAACTGAATTCCAATGTTAAAGAAACTGAGGCTCACCGAAGTTAAGCATCTCTCACAACACCATTTTTTCACTAACACGTATTGAACACTTTCTGCCTGTTACAGGCAATATAGCTACTAAACTAATTAATGGTGAGGAATTACTTAAGGCAATATTTTCAGATTCTGGACAACTACTAAATCCCAAAGAATGGTCTTAAGAGGGCTGTCTTGCTTAATTACTTAAAACACATTATATATGTTTGATTCTAGAAGCCTTGATTTTGATTATGAGACACTCACTTAACTGACTGTCAGGAGACCTACCTACGATGCCCAACAACAGCAGAGATCAGCAGTTAATGAAAAGAGGCAAATTCCGAGCACCCAAGATGACATGTATGGAGTTGAGGCCAAAAGGAGTAATACAAGTGGCGCCCAAAGGCAGTCAATGTTTCCAGTTTCTACTCAAAACTGGAGAAAAGCTAAGATAACAAAAAATGGTGGGAAGAAGCAACCTTTTCGACTTAGCTTTGACTTGACTTTGGTGGTAAGAAAAGATAGAAAGCACATCCTTAAGTCTGTTTGAAATTTTTAATCCAATTGACATTTCTCTCTTCTTTTGTCCACTATGAGCCGTTGCTTTAACATATTTTGGTAAGACATTCATTTCCTTGGACACTTGATTTTTAATTCATCTCATCCTTTCCATTTCAAAAAAAACTTCTGATCATCTGTTATTTTATAAATACCGGTAGATCAGTGTTCCTGTTTTAATATTCATGAACAGTTGTAAAAACTATAAAATTAATAAATCACCAATCACAGCTCTTCACATTTATGGCACCTATACTGCAAATTTAATATCTCTGCTTTACCTCAAGTTTCTGAAATGAGTTAGCTTTAAAACAGCAAAAGTCAAGTATTACTCTATGACAAATGCCAGATTATGTATTTCAAAGCCACCCTTTTCTCAGGAATGGAATCTGATCCCACCCAACTAAAGCCGCAAAAGTCTAAGTTCTTAGCCAAATTACGTGATTCGGTCTCCATAGACATGTAAGCCACATTAAGTCATAAAAATGACCTTACACTGTTTGCACAAGTATAAGCCCTATAAAGAGACCCCAGGTTTGATTACACATTAATGGTAGGAGAGAGGTGTTACAGTCTCTTGATTTTTGTAGCAGAGACTGCCTTTTCAGGAAAGCAAACTTGAAAGCATATATAATGTGATTTTCCCATCACTTCTCATCATTAAAACCTCCGATAGATAATTCTTCTTAATTATCTATTTTTCCCCAAATTCTCAATAAAGTAGTATAAGCACTATTCATGGGAAGTAGTCTCACCCAAGTATTCTTAAATTGAAAGCAACTACTAAATAGTAACATCTTTGTGAAATCAAGAATTTAAAATATCAACTGGAGTGAAATGGGGTGGGGTGCACTAATCTTTCAGATCCCTTCAGCTCTAAAATTCTGGGCTGCATCATGTGTGTCCTACAGAAACCCAAGGGATTTGTATGTTCTTTTTCCAATGACCATGATACTATATGACTACCCAAGGTAGTAAGTTAGTTATCCCCACGGATGGGACTAGAACTCAGATTTTTTCCCCCTAGCTTATAACTCCTTCCAGGAGGTATTAATACCAAATGCTCAATCCTTGCGTCAAAAATCTTTAATCTTTAACTCATATCTCAACTTTTTTATTATTATTGATTTTTAGAGAGAGAAGAAGGGAGAGGGAGAAGGAGAGAAACATCCATGTGAGAGAGAAACACTGGTTGTCTTCTGTATGCTGCCCGAGTGTGGATCTAACCTGTAACCTAGGTTTGTGCTCTGAATGGGGAATCTAACCTGCACCCTTTTGGTGTATGGGACAATGCTCTAACCAACTGAGCCACGCCGGCCAGGGCTCATATCTCAACTCTTCTGTCAGACAAACCTTATAATATTGGCGTGGGTTTTTTTCTTCCTCTAATTCCAAATGTTGAAACCAGCTGATCACAATGCCTAGAATATCATTCTGGATTTTTCACGAATCCCTATTTTCTTCGATCATAAGGGAGCGAGACTTTGACTTTATCAACTGTTCCACACAAACTGAAAGCTGGTGTCAGAAAGTACTCATACAATGAAAAGAACACAACTACTTCATTACACCTGCACGTATGCAGCCCACCAACAGAACTGGGCTTCAGAGCTCAGTGTGAGCGAGCCATACCTCTCCTTGCTGGTTTCTACATCAACATTCTGTGTACTTGGTTGGCATTCTTTTGCCTACGTGAGATATAAATTCCTTGAGGGCAAGAAATAGGTTCTAAACTCTTTAGGAGCTCTTAAGAAACCCTAGTTGAATATGTTGCATAGTTCTTGAACTGGTAATGCCCAAAATACAAAATAGGAATGAGAGTTACTCAGTTTCTGAAATCTTAGGCCCTTACAAAGGATAGCTTTTTTTTTAAAAAAAAAAAGCTGTCTAGAGACTAAAAGTTCTGCCTCATATTTATGGCACTACAAAGAAAGTAATGTTTTTGGCAAAAAAAAAAAAAAAGGCAATCCTTTGGATTTGTTACAATAAGTTTTTTAAAACCACTGGTCAAAAAAAAATAAAAATAAAAATCAACCCAAGTCTTACATCTATTAAATTGTAAAATGAAAGGAAAAAAATACCGTATGCAACTTCCACAGTCACACTTGATGTTTACGTGCTCTTTTCCCTTCTCGGGCACATACCTTTTCCCAGTCTGGGGTGGCACTTTCTGGAAGCAGGGACAGCATATCTTGAAGTGCCTTCTGAACGCAGGCCTTTAGTTTTTCAAGATATTGCACAGACACCCATTTTGAAGAGCAAGTTGATACGAGTTCTGAGAGCTGCCTGTTCTCTGGACCACCGGCATGCTCCTTTCGGGTGTCCTCTAACAGAAGTTCAAGGACAGTCAGGATGTCCTCCTCATACTGACAGATTTCCAGCTGGATCCGCCTGGCCTCCTGCACCGTCCACTCTCTGCGACTCTGGTCTAGGCAGGTTTGCAATTCTGTCTCCTTCTGAAGCAGCAGTTCAGTTTTTTGTTTCAGAAAGTCGTCTTTAGCTGCTGCAAGCACCTCATTAATCTTATTTCGATGATCATCTAAAAACTGCCGGTAATCTTGCTCATTTTGTTCCTGAATTCTGTGGATTTCTTCTTGCTTTTCTTTGTTCCACTCACTCCGGGCCTTGGCCAGCTCGGCCCTGACAACCACGGGGACCTCCTGGTCCTTTAACTCGAGCTCTCTCTGGAGAGAATGAATCTTCTCTTCCAGTTCCTTGCTAGGTGGTACATTTTTCTTCATGTTTTCAAGCTCACTTTTCCATTTCTCTTTAGCTTCAGAAACAGCAGACGATATCTAAAGGGTATAATGTACATTTAAAAATCTTTAAGATTCTCCTCATTAATAAAACAATTAAACTAAAGTAACTATTTGGGTTAACCTCTGGACTTAGTAAGAGATTTAAAATCAAAATTAAGGGGAAATAGTAAAGTTAGATAGTATATCTAAAATATTCTAACACTATGCTTAAGGGCTTTTTCCTTCACTTTAAATCACCTAACATTTTATCCTATATTATTTAAAAAACAAAATGTCAGGTTTTTAATGAAGAATTCGAAGTTTAAACTGACCAAAAATATGTATATGTAATACTTATTCAAAACTAATTTTAGAAAAAAATCCACATAACTTTTTTTATACAGATGCAGTCTCAAATTTTATCTAAATCCCCAAAACAAATTAAGTATCTTTTACTTAAAGCAAAAACAGCCTCATTAGGAAGTCTTACTGTTATTCAGAAATATAACACATATCTGCATATACTTGCTGACAAACATAATTGTATTTTAATGCAATTTTAGTGGTTAAAACAGTTCATTAAATGACAACAGCAAAGAGAAAAGGTCATTTTTCCCTTAATCTAATTTCCTTTTATAATAGAACAGAAATAGATCATAGAAAATAAGAGTATGTAACCAAAAAGTAATGGGGAATCAAACACCGGGGCTCTGGCTCCTGCCCTGCCCAGTACAGAACAGAGCTTATCAGAGGGGGCCCTGGAGACAAACTGCTGTGGGATCCCAGGAATTAACAGCTTTGGAACCTCAGGCGCATCCTCAACTTCTTTGAGCCTCAGTTCCCTTGTCAATAAAATGGGGTAGCCCTGGCTAGGTGGCTCAGTTGGTTGTCCTGTACCCCAAAAGGTTTCCGGTTTGATTCCCGATTAGGGCACATACGTAGGATGCAGGTTCGATCTCAGGTTGGGGTGCATACAGGAGGCAACCAATCGATGTTTCTCTCTCATATGAATGTTTCCCTCCCCACCCCCCTCTAAAATCAATAAAAAAACAATATATCCTTAGGTGAGGATTAAAAAACAAATAAAATAAATAAAATAAAATAAAATAAAATAATAAAATAAAATAATAATAAAATAAAATAAAATAAAATAAATAAAATGGGGATAATTACCATGTCCTCCAGGTAGAGTTATTTTAGGATTAAATGACAAGGAGATAATCCATTTAAAGCACTTAGCCCAGAGTGTGGCGAATAATGACTGAGTAATGTTATGTAGTTATAACTGCATTTGGCTCCTTGGCCTTGGAAAAGTCAATGTCTTTAGGATTTAGTGTCTTCATCTACATAATGAGCAAATTGGATAATGACCTTGAGTCCCTTTTACTTCTAATACTTCCTGAGTGAATCCAAAGAAGTCATAAGAATACAAGTGTTGAAAGAAGAATTGGGCATCTCCAAAGGTTTGGCCTAGACAGTGGTAACTGCTATTAATTAACATTATATACATGCTCTGAATGTTGAGATAGGGTATCTGCTTACTAAGTGTTGTATTATATAATTATAGCAAACACCTCCACATATACAGATTTATAAACACACATTACCTTTATTCACTACAATAGTATGTGGTCCTAAATAGTTGCACATAATAAAAAAGTGTTGAAATAATTCCATTTTAAGTTTACTAAAAGAACCCATTATCTAAGATGAGCTTTACAAAGGAATTCACAGTAAAATTCTTTTGCTACCAGCAGAATAGTTCAGTCGTGAAGAATGCTTTAGAGAAAACAGGTCATGTCGCAATGGGTGCCTGGAAATCACTGCCAGGTAATGGGTGGAGGTGGTGATCCCACGGAATGTGGAAAGCCAGACCAACCTCACTAACGGTGCACATTCTCTCACGTGAAGTTTTACAGGGAGCGTCTGACAGCATTTATTGACTCAGTGATTCCCGACTTTGCTGAACATTAAGAGCACCTGAGGACCTTCTAAAATTCTGATGCCCAGGACACACCCCACACCAATTAGAACATCAAGTCTGGGAGTGGGAGCCGGGCAACAGTAATTTTTTTACAGATCCTCAAGTTTTTCCAATGTGCAGCAGAGTATGGAACCGCCAAGCCAACCTGACTGCTTCGGGACTCTGGGAATTGGCTTTAAGTTTCCACGCACTTGATGATCACTCTAATCCTGCAAGAACCCTCCTGCCAGTGCTTTGGAACTGGACCTGGCCCACCTCCTGTGGTTTGAGGATGGATGCCCAACATGTTAACATTATGCTTTGTGGCTGAATAATTATCTAGAATAGTGAGTAACTCCCACCCCTAAGTGCTCCAAAGACCAGCAGTGTCATGTCACCTGGGAGCCTGTTAGAAATGCCAATTCTCAGGACTCACTCCAGACCCACCAAATCAGAATTTCCAGGAGTAACCTGTGCCTGCTCCATTTTGAGAAACAACACACTGTCCTCTCGTTTCTATATTTCTGCACTTACATACATTCAGGCCTTCTGTTCTTTTTGTGTTGTAAATCCTCACCTGAGGATATATTTTTCCATCGATTTTTTTTTTCCATTATATTTTTAATTCTCACCCAAGGATATTTTTTTCAGAGAGAGGAAAGGAGAGTGTCTGCCTCCCGCACACACTCCCACCAGGCGTAGGGATGGAGTGGTCGGGGTGTGCAACTGAGGTACATGCCCTTGTCCGCAAACGAACCCAGGACCCTTCAGTCCTCAGGCCAATGCTCTAACCACTGAGCCAAACTGGCCAGGGCCATTGATTTTTTTTTAGAGAGAGTGGAAGGGAGGGAAAAGAAAGAGAAACATTAATGTGAGAGAGACATCAATTGGTTGCCTCTGGCACATGCCCCAACCAAGGGCCAGGGATTGCACCTGCAACCCATGTATGTGCCCTGAGCCAGGAATTGAACCTGCGACCCTTTGGTGCGTGGGCTGGTGCTGTAACCACTGAGCTACACCATCCAGGGCCATGTGGGAGGCAACCAATCCACGTGTCTCTCTCACACTGATGTTTCTCTTTCTCCCTCTCCCTCCTTCCCCTCTTCTACTCTCTCTGAAAATCAATGGAAAAAATATCCTCAGGTGAAAATAACAAAAATAATAAAATAAAAAGCATAGAGAATATAATAAACACCCAGGTATTGCCGCGTAACTTAAAAATATATTAAAATAGATTTTTATTTACGTTGAATTATTTCCTTCAGTAATTTGTGGCATAAGATTATGAATACAGGCAGGGGTGGGTGGGTGGGGAGAGAGTAACCTAAGAATTTATGTGCCTATATGCATAGTCCATGGACACAGACAATAGTGTGGTGAAGGCCTGCAGGGTGGTGCAGGGTGGAGGGGATCAATGGGGGAAAAAGGGAACATTTATAATGCTTTCAACAATAAAGATTAAAAAAATAAAATAAAATAAAGATTATGAATACAACGTATAAATAGTTTATAATGTCTGTTAGGCACATTATTTTCCAAAATGGATGTGACATTGGGAGAATAGTGTATGCTTGATATTGCAATCTAGTATGTTTTTTATCAGCTGTTAAATAACCAACATTTTTTGTTAAGAGAGATGTTAGTTTGTTTGTTTTTTAAATGTTTTTATTGATTTCAGAGGGAGGAAGGGAGGGGGAGATAGAAAATCAATGATGAGAGAGTCATTGATCAGCTGCCTCCTGCACGCCCCCTACTGGGGATGGAGCCTAAAACCTGGGCATGTGCCCTGACCAGGACTCGAACAGTGACCTCCTGGTTCATGGGTCGACACTCAACCGCTGAGCCACGCTGGCCGGGTTCTATGATGTCTTTTGTATTACAACTAAGAAGAGAGGATTTGTACATATGGCACAAAATGGCACCTTAAGTTTGCATGTCTCCAGTCTCGTAGGTATGAACATCTTTCCATTGGTTTTTGCCATTTGGAATTCTCATGAAGAGTATTTGTTCTTCTCTTTGGCACACTTATTCATAGATGCTTGTTTTTCATAACATATATTAGTATTAATGTGCCTCATGTTTGACTCATTTATTTTCCTTATTTTTATCACCTTCTTTGATTTTTTTTTATAAATAAAAATGTTTTAAATGTTTGTACATGTTAGCCTGTTACTTTATCTATGCTACTGTGTCTGTTGCCTCAAAACATATTATGATAGAGATCTGAAATATTTTATTTTATTTAAAAAAATAACTCCTGCCTGGCCGGGCGTGGCTCAATGGTTGAGCGTCGACCTAGGATCGAGGCAATTGGGGTTCGATTCCCGGTCAGGGCACATGCCCGGGTTGCAGGCTCCATCCCCAGTCAGGGGCGTGCAGGAGGCAGCCGATCAATGACTCTCTCTCTCATCGTTGATGTTTCTATCTCTCTCTCTCCCTCTCCCTTCCTCTCTCTGAAATCAACAAGATGCATTTTAAAAAACGATCTTTAAGCATGCGAAAGGATAGTGTATAGCTAATAAACAGATAAGCAAACACCTCTCCTCAATTTCTCCTAAAGATCTGGCAAGATAGAATGAAATTTAGTTTCACAGGTAAAGTTATCTCCTATTATGCAAGTTTCAAGGCCCTGAAATATATTCTCTCTCCCTGAACAACTTGACGACGATGAGAACTGGTACCACTGGCCAAGCTCTGCCCTAATACATAACACCCATTCTCACATTCAATCCTTCACCAGCCCTATGAGTGGGCACCAGTTCCCAGGACTGAGATGAGAGAAGAGGGAAGGAGAGGCCTCCTGAAGCTTCCTCCCGGGACAGTGCTCACCCGTTTGGCCACGGAGCTCTCCTGTTGTTCTTCCCACCTCTTCTGTTCTGCTCTGACACGTGCCTTATACTCTGCAAGCTCGGGAAGCTCTTCCAGCCACCGACGACGGGCATTCTGCACAGCGGTTTCTACCTGGAGGATATTGCGAGAGAAAGAGGTAAAGGGAGGTATAATATTTCCAAGGGGCCCCATTTGCAAACAGCAACTATGACGTCATGTGTCTTTTACACTGCACTGCACTACATCACAGTTACGACTGACTTCAAGGACCTCGCCTTACCCCAAACAGTGGAGTCTAATCCTTCTGGTCTAAGCCTCCCTTCCCACACTGTCCCATGGAAACCCTCAGCAGGAAGTGGGGATGGGTGAATGTCTGATGGCCAGGACTGTCTCAGAAAGCTTCATGCAAAGTACCAACTGCCACTGCCCTCTGTATCGTGGGGAAAGGAGAAGGCATGCACGAGGAGCCAGCTCCTCAGTCCTCACGCCCTACACACTCACACTCACACTCACACACACACACCCAGGCACACACCAACATAGTTTAGAGCCTTGTATCTGGCAAATTTTCCTGCTGTCAAAAATGAGTTTGAGACTAAAGAATAAGGGAAATACATGAATACAGGCAAAAATGTAAGACTTGATGAATTAGAAGGATAATCTGCTTACAAATCTCTTACAAGTTTCTACCAGATCGTTTATTAAATAATCATTCTTTATTCTCTTGTTTTGAAATACACACAGATACACATATCCATATATCCATGCACACACACAAAAGCACAGTTGATATAAGAGACCGTGTTCCTCACTAAAATGTTAAATACATTTACAGGTAAATTCCAAAGAGTTAAAAATATGGGAAAAAGAATAAAGTTCCTATAGAAATGTATATCCCTTAAAATGTTACTGTGAACAATTTCCTTTACGCTGTACCACGCCACTGGTTTCTCTTCGCAAGACCTGTCATTTTATAAATACCAAAGCTGACCCCTTCAACATGCCTCTTTGTCTATAGAACATTTTCTTACTCTGTTCAAGTCTTACAGTCAACATTTCAGAAAATTATTTTGTAACTAATTGAGGATATCCTTGATATCATTACATACATTTGCCTATGTTTCCAGACTTTAAGGATGTCCTGTAAAATCATGTAGAATAATTTAACAAATAAGCAGAATTTCAAGTATTTAACAAAAGCTGAGTATATTTTTCAAAATGTTACTTCAATATTATTATCTTAATTACTTCTAATAAGTAATAGTTCTAAATAATAAATACACAATAGATACTATCATATTAAGGTTCCAGGAATTTCTAAGGACTAGAAACCCTATCAGATAGTCTGGGCGGTCAAAACTATTTTCAAAATAATATGCAGACATTCTCTCTATCTTTTTTACTCCTGTTTTCTCATGTGGAAACAGTATCTCTCTCCAGGCCACATGCTATGTGACGGTCTTACTGCTCCGACAGCCAGTGGAACATGTGCTAGAGGAGTCTTTTTTTTTTTTTAATTCTTATGTAAAGGTAATCCAAGACCAAAAAATTCGAGAAGTACTGTAATTGATAATATAGATAAAACAAATAGCTCATCTTTATTCTGTTAACACAGAGCTATACTTTTCTCAGTATGATAGTTCTTGGAAACCAAGTGACAAGCCCCAGTTAAAAGTGAACTGGCTTCTTGAGTGTGTCCAAGGGGAGGCAATGGCACTGCTTTTGGGCAGAAGATGGGATTTATAGACCAGGTCCCACTTAAGGGGCAGGCCCGCAGACTCAACTCCACAAGTCTCAACGCAAACACTGCCAAAGACCTTATTTAAGTTTGCGTATCTATAACTACTTTAGTGGGATATTTTCTACACAGTTAGACATGAAAGATCCATAATTAAATTGTGTTTAATTCAGCTGTCGAGCCACCATCTTTAATCTTAGGTATCTGAATGCCCGGAGTGACCTCAGAGAAGCAAACATTTTGTAAACTGAAAGAATATATAGAAACATTGAGAGGGCATTATGTTTACAACAGAAACATAATGACGAAAATTTTAGGAACCACATAAAAGTTCTCTACCCTAGCATGCACAAAAACTTTATACTTTAAAGTTATGAACCAGTTCAATGGTAGCATTTTATAGGCTTTTGTTAATAGATAAGCAGTTCCAATAATTTTACTAAAATAAGCCTATTACCTGTTTGGCGATGTTCTCACAATATTTGAGTTCCAGCTCAACCTCGAGTTTCTGCAAGGCCCCCCTGACAGCCATTTCCCTTTCCTGCTCTAAGTCTTGCTGGATCTTGCGCTTCTGTTCTTCTACCATGACTGCCATCGCTTTCTGGGAAACGGCATCAATGGTGGTTACTTGGTCTGTTTGGCTGTAGCAATCGGAGGTCTTCTTTTTCGTTGCCTTTGTAGTCTGATCCAGCTTAGACTGCCACTCCTTTTCAAGCTGTTGAAGGAGTTCTTCTTTCATCTGTTTTCAAAAGAAAAATCATATGAGAAGAAAAATATTCAAATAATTATTACCAAAAAAAAAAAAAAAAACTGGAAAGGCTAGCCAAAAAAGCAACCACAGCTGTGTCTGAAAACCATCTAATTACATGAGGTTTGGAAATTCAGTCTGTGGAAATATATTCTCAAGCAAATCCTGAAAAGCACTCTTTGACCTTACCTATGTGACAGAAATCACACAGAAGATTTCAATATGTTGTGTAAAGTCAGGCTATCTTGCTCTCAAGATGCAACCTGCTGGAGGCTTTGACATTGACAATACAAAGATGGCATGATAGGGAGAGGGGGGGAGAGGGGAGAGGGGAGAAGGGGGGGCCTGTGTGGCTTAGTGGTTGAGTGTCGACCAGGAGGTCAAGGTTCGATTGCTGGTCAGGGCACATGCCCAGGTTGCTGGCTGGATCCCCAGTAGGGAGCATGCAGTAGGCAGCCGATCCATGATTCTCTCTCAGCATTGATATTTCCCTCTCTCTCCCTCTTCCTTCCTCTCTCTGAAATCAATTTAAAAAAAAATTTAAAAAAAAAAAAGAGAAGCGGGGGAGGAGGAGGGAGGGAGGATGGAGGGAGAGAGAGGGAGAGAGAGAGGAGGGGAAGGGAGGGCAGAGAGAAAGAGAGAGGGGGAGAGAGAGAAGGGAAGGGGAGGGGAAGGAACAGAGAGAGAGAGAGAGAGAGAGAAGGGGAAGAAGGGGAAAGGGGGCACTTTTGCTATTAAAATGTGTTTTCCCATGAACACAAGGCTTTCCACAAAGCAGGCACTCAGTCAGTATATCTAAGTAGTGAACCTAATTTTACTCCCTGGAATACATTAGAATCTTGTTTGTTATGATACTAAATTCTACTGGGTAGACCAGGCATTCAAGAGGGGGCCGTTCTTCCATCTTATGATTTCCACTTTCGGAAGTGTAGGAGGGTGGATCCAAACATAATCAGTCTTAGGCAAAACTGAAAGAGTGAAATCTGCTTTCCCTTTCCGGTTTCTCACCCTCCTGGGACCCAGGGCTCTCAAACTGCTTCCCTGGTGCCCAAACCCTGGCTGTGGTGCGTCACTTAAAGCGGCCATCCCATGTAGCCGTTTCTGCTTTCCTGACATGCAGTAACACTGGCCGTCTACCTCATCCCCGGATAAATAACTGGTTAGCAAATCCAACTAAAAAGCAATTTGCAATAATGTAAAAATAGAGCATTTATTTTGTGCCATCCAGATTTTAAATATGTTGTGTAAGGACAGGCGATGTATATCCATATTCCAGAATACATATTTTTATATGAAGAAATGACTAGTAGGAAGAATGTTAGGTGCCAGTACCACAGCATGAGATTAATGAAATGCTCTTTGGGAAAGGGGATGGACAATGGGGAACAGGGAGGCAGAAACATAGGACATCTTCAGGTATCCCCAACCCCAATGAATAGCAATCTTGTGGGATCTAGTTTAAATAAGCTTCAGAATACATTTCTCTTCCAACTCAGTTTTTAAGATCATAATTTGGTTCTTAATGTTGTAGGAAACTGTTAGCATTTCCTAATCTCATTCGCTACTTAGGTAATAGAAGTACTATTTCATGTTTCTGAGTCTACCCAGTCATTACTTTTTGATTACATCAAAAATCAAAAAGCACCCTAAAAAGCCATTATATCCTGAATTGGTTGAAGAAACAAGATGGGAAGGGGGTTTAAATAAAATTGGGGTGAGTAAACTACTAATAACCCAATTCTGAGAAGTTATAATGAGTGGTTATGTACCTGGCAATGAAAAGTTATATGTCTGCTCAGAAAGAACTGTCTTTCAATGGCCAATACGTCATTTTTTAAACACAGTGACAGAAAGAAATTTTAACCCACAGCTCTTTCTGTTCTTATCCCAGTGTGCTTTGGCTAACATCACTTCATTTTCAAACTGCTATTTAATATCACTCTCTTGCTCTTTTAGCCACTTGGGTGTGTGTGTTTTTTCTTTCATAATAAAGGTATCTTGGTACTTTTCTTCAAGTTCCACCTGCAGTTTGCTTATATAGTCTTCTCTTTCCTCCAATAGCTGTTCCTTTAAACAAAATCCAAGTAAATATCTCTGTGTAACACTAATATTCTCCAAGTCAAATTTATAAAATAATGGTTACATGTATGCAATAGAGAGCAGAAACAGACACAAATGATCTTTCCAAATACTGTCAACTGGTCGAAGGAACTGCTTGTAAAGGCCTGTATACATCTCAAATATTAGATAAAAAAATGTACGGTGGCTCTATGAAAAGAAAAAAATCTAATATAATAAATATATTCCCAGAAGATGAAATACTCTTTTTAAAAAGTGAAACTGCCATTTACACCCCACCCATCAAGGGATTTTATCAGCTATCATAGACCAGAAAAAATTTACATTTCTGAAAGCCTTATACTTTGAGATAAGCGAAAAATTACTGCTCCATACTAAAAGCTATGCATTCTGTGATAAATCCAAATTGGGATTTTTCATTGCCAAAGACAAAATGTTTTCTATCAAAACTAGCTAAAGCATTATCAAATAAGAACTGTCAAGTGTGTTTCTAAGCTATTCATAAATAGTCTCTGTGCATTCTAGGAACCCAGTTCATCTGAAAACTGGAATCCCTTGCGTTATGTTACATCACTGCAAATAAAACTCTTCTCAGGGGTCAAAATTGTTATGGGGAAATTTTTAGGAACAGTTTCCTTGAGGTGCCACTGAGATGCCGTGAGCAGCTACACACGAACGCCCACAAACCACAGTGCCAGAGAAGTGCACCTCACACACCCACTGCCTGCGGCAACTGAGCTTTTGCTCTGTAGCTCTTGGCATTATTTCTAATTCATGATTACTGGTTGTCTGGGTTTTTTCTGGTTCACAGTTGACCTGGACTATTTGTCTTAATTGCTGGTGGATTCCTCTCCACCACTGGCACATGCCGAGAATATGGTCTCTGTGTCTGTTCAGCGCTCTGTGATTTCGGAAACTCTCCGGTGACTGAGGGACCCATTTCTGCACATTCAGGTCTTGGAGCCTGCAGCTGTACTGACTGCAGGACAGTCTTAGTCACACGGGTGAGAAGGTTGTCCAGTGTCACATCACGTAACACTGGTATTATTTTTTGTTTGACTACAAAAGAAATCCTCAAATTTTCCTCTGTGTGTGTCTATCCCTCCAGAGTTGTTTCCATATGTATCTGCATTGCCTTTGGACCCACATCAGAAAACTGCTGCCAATTTTCTCTGAGTGTGTGGGTATATAGTTAATTTTGCTACATTATAAACCAGCCAAAATTTAGTCACTGAAAACAACAAACCTCTCTTATTTCTCATGATTCTGTGGGTCAGCCAGAGCATGGCTCTGGTCTTAGCCAATGCAGCTGGTCTCTGCAGGTAACTGGGCTACCTGGCCTAAGCGGGCCTCACTCATATGTCTGGTGGTTAGTGTGATGTCTCCAAGGACAACGGCGATGACTTGATCACGTGTCATCACCCAATAGGTTATCTCAGATCATTCACATGGTGGTGGCCACAGGGTTCCTAAGAATACCAGGTTTCCAAAAGCCCCAATGCATCAATGCTTTCTAAGCATCTTTTTGCATAATATTTGCTAATATCCCATTGACCAAAGTAAGTCATGTAGCCAACATCAAATTCAAAGCTGAGAAACAGACTCTAACCCTTACTACCTTTTATTGAGAACAGCCACAAAGTCACACTGCAAGGGGACGTGCATTCAGGGGTAGGAAGAAGGTCTGGCCATTTTGCAACTGACCACAGTGAGGAAAACCTTGCTTTCCTCTCTTCACAGAGAAAAATAGTAGATTTATTGGGTATAGGGATCTGCCACCTGAACATACTACAGAAATATCTAATTCAGAAGGTTTAACCACTAAAGGGAAAGAAATATTTGGATAGTTTAAAACATTTACACTTGTTTTGCATGGCTCCAACAGCAGAATACCCTCTAACTTGTAAGGGCTGACTTAGCCTGCATTACAACTAAATACATGAGGCGTACTGTGCATAAGAATGGCATTATGAATGGGAATATTGAACATCTCTGCCTTGTCTGTGAGTCTGAAGGGTTTGTGTGCCTGACTGTTTTTCCCTTTCTCTGAACAAGCCAGGTTAACATGTGAGGAAAAGTTCTGTGTGTTAATAGAAGCTTTAAAACTTGGAATTGAGCTCCTTCTTAACCCCCAGCGGACTCAGCAATTGCTTCAGAAAAGAGCACATATGAAACAGGAAAATGCAACCTTGGACTCCTGGTGTTGACTGTCTTATAAATTCTGTATCCAGACTAAGTCCCTGACCTGAAGCTCGGTGGCAGGAAAAATGGCTTATGCCCTGCAGAGAAGGGCTACCCCAAAAGTCCCTTAGTTTTCTCCAAAGTCTAATAACATTCTTCCACTGTGAGTGTGAAATATATCATAGGAAAACAGGTTGGTATATCTTTACCTACCTCTGAAGGATATGAAATAATTAAGGTCTCTTAAGTTTAAACTTCTGTTCTAACTGGCTTCTCAAGACTCATAAGCCTTATAAAGGGCTTACCTACATCTAAATAAACTAAAGAAAAGGCAGGAATTAAACTTCTCATGCTTTAAGTAAACTGGCCCTTTAAGTGTGGGAGTGTGTAACTACAAAGGGACAGATAGCACAAGGGACTATTCCAGGGTGAGGAAACTGTTCTGTATCCTGATCAATCTATACACATGTTAAAAATATATAGAACTGTATCCCAAATTTAAAAATGAGTCAGTTTTACTGTTGGACAATTTTTAAATTTTAAAGAAAAAAATTTAACCTGTGTCTTTGGAAAGGCCAAAGAGCAGTTTTGACTTTCCTTCCTGCCCCAGTGCAAGCACTCAAGAGCCAAAGTATCGGTCTCTAACAGCTATTAATTGCAACCGACCAACATGACATCCAATTTTACAGCCAAAGTAATACTTTTTTTTTTTTTAACCCTCACCCCAAGATACGTTTTTATTGATTTTAGAGAGAGGAAGGCAGAGAGAAAGAAAGAGAAACATCAATGTGAGAGAGAAACACTGATCAGTTGCCTCTCACATGCGCCCCGGCTGGGATCAAACTAGCAACGTAGGTATGTGCCATGACTGGTCACTGAACCTGCAACCTTTTGGTGTATGGGACGATGCCCAGCCAACTGAGCCAACTGGCCGGGGCCAAACTGATTCTTCTGAAATTACCAGAAAATATATTCCTGAAAAGAATGACTCCTTTGAGAGAATTGCTCTTATGTTCTTGCCAATTTATATATTTTCTTAAAAAAAGAAAGAATCACACTAGAGATCTTCCCCCTATTTTAATTTTTAAAACATTACTGAAAGCTATGTCCTTAATTTCTAGGTAATTTAAGATCCCTTCTAACTCGTACACTGCCAGCACTAACTAAAACAGGTCCTTTTAGAACTTATTTTTCCAATACACGATATGTATACATGGCATGTTTTTTTTACCGTATTAATCTACTCAAAAATAATCAAAATATTAAATGAATTGAGTTCCTCACCTGCTCTTTGCTATTCTTTTTAAGTCTGTGGTAGCAATAGCTTGCTTTAATGTAACTTATTCAAAAACCTCTGTCTAGAACATTTACTCAGGCCTTTAAAAATATTTTCTAATCTTGACGCAGGTGGCTTTCAAACTGTGGTCTGTAGCTGGTCCAAAGCGGGAGTCAGCTGTGTGTCTGGATGAGGCTCTGGCCAGGAGAGGGAAGACAAGAGGAGGCGCAACTCTTTACATGTGGCTTGACTCCTGGACACTCACCAATGGCAACTTGGAAGATTCAGGCAGGAGCAGAGAGTCCACGGCAGCCCCTCCCGTTTCCCTGGAAGAGGTCACACTAACACTGACCTTTCTCTCCACAGCCTCCGGGCCACCACCTTCCCTGCCATGAAACCAAAGTTCAAACGCCTGCTCTGCCCCCCAGAATGAAATGATGCTTCAATACTGGCAGAGAAATGGGTCAGAGGAAAATGTCTCTGAAGGAATACTTTGAACAGGGCTCACAGAACTAGGTAGGGTCGCCCGAGTAGCCAACAAGCAAAACGTAAAATAAGGGCCCTTGGGTTTCGGACCCAAAGTAACTCAGGTCCACTCTTATTTTCAGAACTCATTTTTGCCTCCTAGAATAAATCGATGTGGAAGAATGATTTTCTCCTACATGTGCCAATTCCTAAGAAGCTTTTAATAACCGTCTCAACACTTAACTGTATTTTGTGAGCTCTATTAGTGTGATATAGCCAAAGGAAAGAGACTTCTCCCTATGCCTTCCCCATTGCACGAGAGAACAAATTCACCGGTTTCAATGACAACGGGGAGACCGGAGAGGTCAACAGAAGGAAACACAGCGGGAACATGTACTTTACCTTCTCCCGAGCCTGCTGCTCCTTTTCAATGGTCTTCCTGAGCGTCGATTCGAGATTATCCTTCTCTTTGCACACTTCCAGGTAGCACTCCTGCACAGCAGCCATCTCCTTAATCACCTTATCTAGCTCAGACCTGGGAGACACAAAACCAGCAACTGAGTGACAGCAAAAGCATACAAGGGCCGCAGCACAATCCTCTCTGAACGAGGAAAGGGGCAATGTTGTCTTATAGTTTCAAGGGCAGCTAAACTTTTATTCTCACCTAAGTTGCAAGCGAGTCCCCTCATAAACCTCAAACAGCTGCTGCCTCTCCAAAGCATGCTTTGCCAACAGGCTCTCGCGAATCTGGGCTTTCACAGCTTCGTGGTGCTGCTGGTAAGTCCTCTCGCACCTGTGAGCAAGACGGACAGCAGGTCCTAAGGCAGTGCCCAGCGATACTAGGAACACCGGGGCCACCTGGTTTCCCTTCCTTTCCCCCACTCTTCTCTAACGCAAATTATAGTTTAGGTCAGATGGGTTTTCCCCAGCCAAAAACGGTAATAATTAATTTTCTCTCTTTTTTTAAGAAATATATCTTTATTGATTTCAGAGAGAGGAAAGGAGAGGGAGAGAGAGAGAGAAACACCAATGATGAGTCATTGATGGGCTGCCTCCTGCACGCCCCCAACTGGGGATGGAGCCCGCAACCCGGGCATGTGCCCTGACCAGGAATCGAACCCCGATCGCCTGGATCCTAGGTCGATGCTCAACTGCTGAGCCACACCCGGCCGGGCATTTTTCTCAATATATAAGAATCTCTTCAAATTTTTTTCTTCTTCTAATGTTTCCAGAAAAAAAATAGAAACTTGGATGTCCCAGTCATTCAAATGGAGATAATAGTCTCTGATGAACTTGTTTATAAAAAAATGAACTGATATAATCCAGGGTGTGGTTCCAACACTGCAAGTCATCTACATTAAACAGAAATGCTTAGCAGTACCAAACTCACAAGTAAGTTATGCTCCAAAAGTCCGTTTCTAAGGTTATCATTTGGTATTTGGAAGACATATACCCTCTCATAGATTCCTTCCTTATAAAGAATAGCCTTTAAAACATTATTAAGCTATACCGTCTCAATGAACCACCATTTGATGGAGCTATAGAATCCAACAAACTACGTAACATCACTTCTACGGAAAATGAGTTCCAAATTCTAATTTGAGAAGCCAGGGACTCATCTTCTCCAATCCAAGGTCTCAATAGGGAGGGTTCACTCCATCAATTCTCTGGAATCTTTTTTTCAGGTGGGAGGGGAGGAGGATTGGAGAAAAGAGAAAGGGAAGGGTGCCCAGGAGGCAGGCATTAGGCTTCTACATAGAATTTACCTATCAACAGTTTCTTGTTTATCACGGTCAAAATCTTGTACCATTTGTCTCATTTGATTACATAAGTCCTGATTTGTGGTTCTCAGTTTTTCTTCAGTTTCTTTAAGTGCCTAGATACAAAAGAATAAAGTACTTAGTAGAAATAAACATTTTCAATGATTAGTCTAATCTCATTTTTTAACATCATCTGTACTTTAGCTCTACCCTGTAACATTATCTGACATATCATTTTCATAATTCTACAAAAGTGTCTTCATGCCTTGATAAGAGAACGGAATCATTTATTTGACAAGGAGCTTTCTGAAAGAAGTAAAAATTGAAATTTTGTATTTAATTTGAAATATATGAAATGAGAACACTTAACCAGAGAAGTATTGGCTAACTGATGCCTTAAAATAAGTCTTCAAATTAACAGTCTTCTGTAACCTTCTAAATATGCAAAGTTTTACTTTCTGGTCGAGGGCTGGCTAAGGCAGAAAGAACACCTCTATTAGTCATGCTACTGTATGGACAAAAGACTGGATTTACACTAACCTTCTAATGAAGAAACTACTACCCGCGACCAATACTAAAGGGAAATAGATGGAATCCTTAGCCACCTACTAATATCCTTGTCTACTAACTCACATTGCCTCTGTGTTTTTGAAAAGTCTATTATATGCTTTGCATTTAAAAAGGCCATGGAAATTCTGACAAAATATTTAAAAAATTTTTAATTACCTGATTTTGTTGTTGCAAAACTTGAATTTCATCTTTAAGTCGCAGAATATCATCTTTGACAATCATTTCAGAAGTAGAAGTGTCAGGCCATAACAGATTAGTTGGTTTCTCTGAGGTATCTGTTTTAGGCTAAATGTTTTAAAAAAGTCAAAAGTTTTTCAGGTTTCTAAAAAAAGTCTAAGAACTTGTTTTGAAATAATGTCACACTTATAAGGAAATTACAAAAACAGTACAAATAATTTCCATATACCTTTCACCATCGTCCCCAAATATAAGAGCCACAGTACAATGACCAAAACCAGGAAGCAATACTATTAACTAATCTACAGACCTTATTCAAAATTTTCTAATTTTTCTCGAATGTTCTCTGGTTCAGGGTCCGATCTATGATTCCACACTGCATTTAGTTGTCACATCTCCTTAGTCTCCTCCAGTCTGGGACAGTTCTTCAGTCTCTGTCCTTCAAATCCATGGTATTTTTGAGTACTAACCAATTATGTTGTAGGGTGTCCCTCGACTTCTTTTTTTCTGATGTCACTTCATTAGTAAATGCAGCTTATGCATTTTTGGCACAAATGCCACAGAAATTACGTGCATGCTTTTCAGGGGAGACATGATACCAATAGGTCTCGTCACTGGTGATGATCAGTTGATGGCGGCAGTGTCTGCCGGCACCTCCACTGTACAGTTACTATTTTCCACTTATAATTCATAGTATCTTATAAGGAGATAGTTTGAGACTCTGCAAATATTCTATTTTTCTTCATACTTTCACCCACTAAATTTAGCATTTATTTATTTATATAATCAGTATTGATTCATAGATACATATTTTACTCACTAGGTATAATTTTAAAGACTCATGATAATAGACTCTGGCAAATTTTTTCCAGAAAGCTCATACAAATGTATGCTCTCATGAGGTTGTCCACCTCTTAACCTCCAATGGCAGTGACTGTCTGGAAATAATGTTTGCATTTGATGGGGTAAAGGGTATCTAGCAATTGCTTTCATTTGCATGCCTTCTATTGCCATCAGAGTGGAACCTCTTACATACATACCTTCATTGTTCATTTGTTTTACATCTGCCCAAATTTGTCTGTTAATATGACTTTATTTTATGAGTTCCTTATTTTATGAGTTCTTTATTCACTGAGGGGCCACAAAGATTTTTTTTTTTAAATACCTACATTATTGGACTTGTTGGTTAATGTATTTACCCCAACCCTGAGCTCTCTTACACAATGTTTAAAAAATATCCTGTACCAAGGTTCATTCTACTCATTGGGGAGGAAGAAGTATGTGTATCTCATGTCCATGGGGGGTGACAAAACACCAAAGCTATAATCAGCCTTTATGGAAATCGATGAGACACCTAAATGTTTTTGGCCTCATTAAAGATTTCAGCAGGACTGCGCTTACCCAACATGGATTTCTATTCACATGTCCTACCAGCTTATTTGCTACGTTCTTTTAAAAAAAAAAAAAATGTCTTTATTGATTTGAGAGGAAGGGAGAGGGAGAGGGAGAGAAAGAGATAGAAACATCAATGATGAGAGAGTCATTGATCGGCTGCTTCCTGCACGCCCCCTGCTGGCGATCAAGCCCGTAGCCCAGGCATGTGCCCTCACCCAGCATCGAACCGCCATCTCCTGAATCATGGGCCAACTGCTGAGCCATGCCAGCTGGGCTATTACATTCATTTATTTACATCTGCTCAAGGTTGAAGTTTCCCTTCCCACCTGGCTCTCCTAGATTCATCCTTCAGGACAGAAATCAATTGTTGCCTCCTCAAAAACGTCATTACCATTCGCCATCCACCCTCGCCCCCAAGCCGTTAGTTTTCCTTCTCATAGCACTTTGTAACTAGCATCACCCTTATCACACTAAGTAGAAGTGTCCATCCCATTACCGAGCTGTACTGTTGAATATGGCAGCCATTACCCATGTGTGGTTATGGACACTTGCAAGGTGGCTTGTCCAAACTGAAATGTGCTGGTAAGTAGAAAATACACACCAGATTTCAAGGACTTAGCACAGGCACACAAAAATGTAAACCATCTTATAATAATTTTATACTGATTACATACTGAAAATATTTTGTATATACTGGGTTAAATAAAATATATTAAAGTCAATTTCACTTATTACTTTTACTTCAGTGCAAATACTAGATTTTAAATTACCTATGTGACTCCACTGTATTTCTATTGGATGGTACTGTTCTAGACACTAAGTTCCTTTAAGAAAATGGCCATTGTTTCTTTTATCATTGAATCCCACAAGACCTTGCACAATGCAGCTTAAAAAAAAAAGTTTAAACTGCATAATTTGTTCTTTCTCCACATACCTCCCAATCCTGTTGTCTGACTTTAAAAAACTAAATAGAAAACTCCATTAGAAATGATATGGGAAGTAAGTGAAAAAGGCATTTGAAGGTGTCCATGGGCTAATTAGATGTTTGCGAACTTGAGTGTTTATTTTAAAAAACCACCTCTTGGCTAAATTACTGTATCCTCTCCCATTCCCCCATCTAGGAAGTGGATCGATGTGTGTATTAATTCAACAAATGTTTCCTGAGGAAATATGCAGAGAATTATCAACACAATCCTCACAAGAATTTCCTATATAGTAGGCTGAAGCAGAACTGACATAAGCAGCAAGGGCTGAAGTCACATTTTAAGAAAAACTGAATGCAGACTGCTGGAAAAGCGCTCTAGCAAAAGAGAAGCTGGACGAAAGGAATAGTCAAAGAGGAGATAACTCCCTTTGCTTTATTGATCAACTAGACTACAGAGGCAAAGGGACAGGCTAAAACTAAGGAACTACATAGGGCACGACCATCATCACCGCCACATGTGAAAGTGTATCTGTAAGACCAATGCCATCAGTAATTCCAATATAAAACACAGAAGGCACCAAGATACCTGAGCTCAGGTTCAGGCTCACAATCAGGTTCCTACTCTCCTAAATCTTAGCATATTCTCACCAAAAAAGCTTAAACTAACTCTGATCTAACACAAATTGAGACATAAACTTTCATTCCCATCCTTTTTAAGAAACATATGGAAATAGTTAAAACGGTTTGATTTAAAGATGTTAGATGTGCTGGGGAAAAGGGGTTGCTCTCATTGGGTTGTTAACACTGAAATCAATGTTGTCCTCATCAAAGATACTCAGAAGAGGGAACCAGACTGGGCAGGCCTTTAACAGTAAGATCACACTATTATTTCTGGAAAATAAATTAGACGCAATTAAAATTCCACAATAATAAGGCGCCGCAGAACATCCTGCAAACTTTGTTTTAATAGCACTGTTTTAAGGAACACGGTTCCTAGTTTAAAGGATTGGGAGATAAAACAGTACTAACATAGGAAGTAAAACATTATTTCCATCTAGGAGTTAAAGGAATACACCATCTACATTAATTTTCCTCCTTCCCTTTCCTTTTAGTTGCCAAGTCTCTTCGCACTTTTTTCTATTGGGCGTACAGATGGGTTTGAATTTGTGAAAAGGCAGCTGTCCAAGGAGGGCCACCCTAAAGATCTCTGTGACAGCACCACCCTGGGGAAACAGCAGTCACCTATTTATTATTCAAGTGTTTTCATTTAATCTTGCCTCGAGATTGGCTCCGTAATCCCAGGAGGGTCGCAAACTGCTCCAGCTCATTTCCTCATCTATCAAGTAAGGAGGGTAACTGATGGATCTAAAGGTGGGTCAACGACTCTGACACAGCCTGATTCTGTGCCTCTCCCCCCGTAACACCACCATTACATAATCGATGTCCTTACATAGAATGACTTTCATTATAGAAATATGGCCAGAGAAATCTCACGGACAACATGCCCACTGGAGAATTTAGCTAGATATTAGGTAGAATTTAGTGCATGTCGGTCCAAGCCAATCTTGAGGAAATGCAGGCACCTTGTTACATAGGATGGATGCCTCCTTGGATTTGTGATAAAGAAATCTTATCTAATTGGCATCTCATTTACTAGGTGCCAAGGGTAAGCAGAAAATATATTCCTTTAAGTGGCATTTCCTTCTCTAAATTTTACTTCTAAAAAAAGTCAAATGAACTCCTGAAAGACAAAGGTTTAATTTACATGTGAGAATTGTAAGCATCTCCTTTATTAAGCCTTTTATTAAGCGTACGAACCTCAAGCTCCATGCTTTTTAGACCCTTCTCCACTTGCTGTAGATCTTCGATTTTCTTCCGACAGCCTTTGAGATCACTCTGCAACTGAGACACCAGGCGGCGCTTCACCGAGTTGCTGTCCAGCAAACGCTGCACTTCTGCTTTCAGCTTCAGGATCACCTCATCTTTGGAAAGCTCTTTATTTGGGTCTTCTTGTTGAGCAATACTAATGGAGAAATTACCATATTTAAAATTAAATGAAGTAACAAATCAAGCGTGGTTACTCCTTAAATGCTACTAACTGCAATGGTGGCCATGTGTTGTGACCTATACAACTATATACTATCATTTCAAGAACAATTTTAAACTTGGTCACACACAAGGATGTCACTTTTGCTATGCCCTCAGACACAGGAATGCATTTATTTATTCATAAGAAGACCATTCTACAGCTGAGTGCTGCTGCCTCATTGAAAGTTCAGTCACATGTGCCCAGCCGGGCGTGGCTCAGCGGTTGAGTGTCAACCTAGGATCCAGGCGATCGGGGTTCGATTCCCGGTCAGGCCACATGCCTGGGTTGCGGGCTTGATCAATGACTCTCATCATTGATGTTTCTATCTCTCTCTCTCTCTCCTTTCCTCTCTCTGAAGTCAATAAAGATATATTTTTTTTTTAAAAAGTTCAGTCACATGAACTTCAGTAGGGCACACACTTGTGTTTGGTAAGCTGCACGATGTATGTGCATGTCCTTTATGACTTCAACAGAAATAACACAAAAACAAAGCAGGAAAAAATAGTAAATACAAGCCATCCTAACCTACAATTTCTGTATCTCTTTGACTAAAAACACAAGTCTGAGTGGATATCTGAGCAACTGGGGAAAAAAAATAACAAAAATAAAAGCCATTTCATCTCAACTTTAGTTTCAATAAATTTCAGAATTGGAATGAGAATTTCTGTTCCTTCTTGTGACAGATTAAAAGAGCCAGATTTTCCTGTCTTAAAAAACTAGAAAACCAAATAAAATATATGAAACAATGATTTCCCATTATTAGGTAATAGGCAGCAGAGCACAGTGACCCCTGAGAACAGGAAAAGAGGCAAGGTGAGCCTCTGATGTCACACTTGGTGCCTGCAGAGCTTCCAGGGGGGGCGCGGGGACAGCCCAGACAGGCCCAGCATCTCACTGAACTGCAAAGGCTTCAGCGTGGGGAGGGCAAGGCGGCTGGAATTTGAGGAGGAAAGGGAAGCCACACCGAGAGCTCTAGAGACCCGCGTGAATGTGAGGAAATCACCTCAAGGCCAGGGAAAGAGCCACCGGAAAGACTGGGGCTGGGAATATTTGTATTCCAATGAGCCACAGCGGAGAGACTCCTAATCCACAGAGCATCAAATACTGCCTGAGTAATGGGGCCAAATTAGCCCCAGGTTAAAGGTTGCTCTAACCCTAATCTAACAAAACCCACCAAAAAAGGCCTCCAAAGGATATAATGGATTCCAGGGAACTTAACTGTGTCACAGAAAAAGAATAACAATACTTTTAAATATACAGTAAAATCCAACATGGAAAATATAAACTTTTAAATGTCCAACATCCAATCAAAATTTACCAGACATGCAAATAAGCAGGAAAGAAAATAACCAGGAGATAAATCAATCAATAGAAAGTGAACCACCAATGACACAGGCAAGAGAATTAATTAAATATATAACATATGTTCAAGAGGGTAGGGGGAAAAACACAATGAGGAGAGAAATGGAAGGCATAAAAAAGGCTCAAACTGAACTTATAGAGACAAAAAATTACAATATCTGAAATGAAAGATATACTGGATAAGATTAATAGCACAGTTAACATTGCAGAAAAGACGATCAGTGGACACTAAGATATAGCAGTAAAACTTTACAAAATTAAACACAGAGAGAAGACAAAAACTGAAATACACAGAGCATATTAACTTTTTCAATCTAAGCATAACTGAAGTCCCAGAAGAGGACAGGGGATAGAAAAAATATTTGAAAAAATAATGACCAAAAGCTTCCTATTTGATGAAAAGTAAAACCCTATAAAGCCTAGAAGCTCAATGAATCTCAAGCAAAAAATAAAAAAAAGAAGAAAAAAAACATAAAGAAAACTACCATAAATCACATCAACATTAAATTGCTGATACAGAGAGAATACGGGAGGAGGACTGGAGAGAAGATATCCAGAGAAAGGAATCCTGAATTGTGTATAAACTTGCACAAGCTTCAGTCTAAATTCTGAACTATGCACGCACAGAACAGAACACACTCAACAGAAACATATGCACATTGTGCCAAGAAATAACTCTCAGAATCTATGGACAGTAGAATGAACAATAAACTGTGAAATAGTCACACAAAGCTCTCTCACACACACTCACATAAATAATTGAGCTCCAGCCACATGCTACATGAGTCTCACAAACAAAACGTTGAGTGAAGAAAGCCTCAAGAACACCTGTATCTATGAAAGACCCGCAGGTAACACCCACACTTAATGGGGAAAATGACTGGATGCTCCCCCCTAAGATCAGCAGCAGGACAAAGGTGTCTGCTCTTGCCACGTACAAGAAAAAGAAATAAAAAGCATCCATATTGGAAAGAATGAAGTAAAACTATCTCTATTTTCAGACGACATGATCTTGAATATAAAAAATCCTAAATCCACTAAAAAACTTGGTCAACCAGTAAATAAGTTCAGCTCAGCAATGGGACAGGATTCAAGATCAATAGACATCAGTTGTATTTCCATATACTAGTAATGAACCGCCTGAAAATAAAATTAAGAAAACAATCCAGCAAAGAGAGTAAAACACCTAGAAATAAATTTAACAAAAGTACATAACTAGGACACTGAAAACCACAGCTATCGAAGTAGATGACTAGCCCCAGCAGGTGTGGCTCAGTTGGTTGGAGCATCAGCCCCAAAAGGTGGCAGGTTCCATTCCGGGCCAGGGCACACACCTAGGCTGAAGGTTTGATCCCCGGTCAGGGTGCATGTGGGATGTTTCTCCCTCACATCAATGTTTCTCTCTCTCCCTCTCCCCCCCCAAAATATCAATAAAAGTAGATGACTAGTACACTAAAAGAAATTAATGAAGATCTAAATAAATGGAAAGCCTGGATGGGCGTGGCTCAGCTGTTGAGCATTGACCTGGGATCCAGGCAATCGGGGTTCGATTCCCGGTCAGGGCACATGCCCGGGCTGCGGGCTCGATCAATGACTCTTTCATCATTGATGTTTCTGTCTCTCTCTCCCTCTCCTTTCCTCTCTCTGAAGTCAATAAAGATATATTTTAATAAAAAATAAAAAATTAAATAAATAAATAAATAAATAAATAAATAAATAAATGGAAAGATGTCCATGGTCAGGGATCTGAAGACAACATGAAGCTGGCAATAATCCCAAACTTGAACTAAGCTTCAGTGCAACCCCTATCAAAATCCCGGCCTGTTCCTTTGCAGACACTGACAAACTGACCTAAAATTCATATGGAAATGGAAGAGACAGAGAATAGCCAAAATAACCTTTAAAAAGAACAAAGTTGAAAAATTCACACTTCCCAATTTCAAAGCTTACTACAATGCATGGCAATCAAGAGAGTGTGGTATTGGCATAGGACAGACATACAGACCAACTGGAATATCGATCTCAATTGAGAGCCCAGAAATAAACTCTCACATTTACAGTCAATTGATTTTCAACAGGGGTGCCAAAACCATTTGAAGGGGAATATTCGTTTCAACAAACGATACTGGGACAATTGGATATCTACATGCAAAAGAATGAAGTTAGACCCCTACTTTTACATCATATGCAAAAATTAACATAAAGTGGATCCAAGACCTAATATAAGAGATAAAACTCTGAGAAGAAACCGTAAGTATAAATCTTCAGGACCTTGGATTAGGGAACGGTTTCTTAGACACCAAAAGCATAAGAAACCAAAGGAAAAACATGAGCGGGACCTCCTAGACGGTTGCGCTTCAGAGGGTGCTATCAAGAAAGTGAAAAGGCAACCTACCGGAGACAATATTTACAAATCATTCATCTGACAAGAGACTTATATTCAGACTATGTAAAGAACTCTTAAAATAAACAATGGAAAAAATCCAATTTTAAAATGGGATAAAGATTTTAATAGCCCCAGCCGCTGGTGGTCGGTGGGCTCGCGCACAGAGGGTGCCGGGTTCGATTCCCGGTCAAGGGCATGTGCTGGGTTGCAGGTTCCATCCCTGTCCCACTTGGGGCATGTGGGGGAGGCAACCAATTGATGTTTTTCTCTTTCTCTCTCCCTCTCCCACTCTCTCTCTCCCTTCCACTCTCTCTAAACATCAATGGAAAAAAATACATCTTCCAGGGAGGATTAACAAAACGAAACAAAACAAGAGATTTGAACAGACATTTCTCCAAAGACGTACAAACAGCCAGTCAACACATGAAAGGATGTTCTACTTCATTAACCATCAAATCAAAACCACATCATTCAAATCAAAGCCACAATGAGAAACCATTCCATACCCATTAGGACAGTAATTTCTTTAAAAATTCATAAGTGTTGACAACAATACGGAGAAATGGGGTCCCTCATACACTGCTGGCGGGAATGCAAAATGGGGCAGCCACTTGGGAAAACAGTTGGACCGCTACTCAAAATGCTAAACCTAGAGTTACCAGATGACCCGGCAATTCCACTCCAATGAATATATCTAAGAGAAATGAAAACATATGTCCACACAAAAATATGTGCACAAATATTCATAGTACTACTCATAATAGTGAAAAGGTAGAAACGATTCAAACAAATGTCTATTCGCTGATGTATGGATAGACAAACTGTGGCATATTTCCACAATGAAATGTTATTTGGCTATAAAAGGAAATGAAGTGCTGATATAAAATGTTAAGTGAAATAAGCCAATCACAAAAGACCACATATTATATAATTCCATTATGTGAAATGTACAGAACAAGCAAATCAAACAGAAACAGAAAGTTCACTAGTGGTTTCCTAGACCTGTGTGGGCAGGAAGGAGTAATGGGGAACAGGGTTTCTTTTTTTGGGATACCGAAATGTTCCAAAATTCAGTTGTGGTGATGGTTGCACAGCTCTGTGACTACACTTAAAATGGGTAAATTTTATGGTTTGTGAAATAAATAAATAAAGCTATAGAAGAAAAAAAACAAGCACAGACACCTAATGTATGAGTTCCATTCCTATGAAGGTAAACCCAATCTACAGTGTTTAGGTATGAATAATTCGGTCTTAAAAGGATAATAAAAACAAAACAAAACAAAAACAACACAGAAAATAATTGCCATAACAGTCAAGATAGCAGTTACTCTCTAGGGTATGACTGGAAAGAGAAATATGGGCAATTTCTTGACCTGGGCAGTGGTTCCATTAAGTTTATGCTTCACGCACTTTTCCTTATGTGATATATTTCACAACTTTAAAAGGTTTAAAAAGTAAAATAAAACTATGAAAGTACTAGAAAAATACCATCAACAAATAAAATTTTAAACAGGAAAAGTGATAACTCTCAACACCGGCTAGGTACATAGAAACAGGTACTGTCAGGATGTGGGAAATAAGGCAAGCAAACTATAGGGCTGCTTGGCAACATGTATCAAACGCCTCACATAATGTGCAGTACCCTTGAGCAAGAATATTCATGCATCTTACAGAAATAATCAAAGATGTGAATAAAGCTTTGCTACAAGGATGCTTGTAATAATAATACTGTAGTATTTATAATTTTTAAAAATTTAAACAGTATGTTACTAACTAAAGTATGTTAAATTCATCCACATACCCATTAGTAAATATATATAACAATATTTACTGATATCTAAAGATTTCAGAATATATTAAGGCACATTATAAAACAGTATATTCTATATTATTTTATCTCCTAGAAACATCAAAACAGATCATGTGGAAATTATATACCAAAATGTGCCCTGGACGGTGTGGCTCAGTTGGCTGAGCATTGTCCCATGCACCAAAAGATCTCCGGTTCGATTCTTGGTTAGCGCACATGCCCAGGTTGTGGGTTCACATCCCTGATCGGGGTTCGGTCAGGAGGCAACGGATTGATGTTTCTCTCTCACATCGATGTTTCTCTCTCTCTTCCTTCCTCTCTCTTTCTAAAATCAACAAAAATATATTTTTTAAAAAGAAATCATATAGCAAAATGTTAACAGTTTTCTTCATGGGAAGTGAAGTAAGATTATGGGTGCTTTTAATTTTCTTGTTTTCTTAATCTGTATTTTCTATTTTTTCCATAATAAAGGAGAAAGTTGCTTTTAAAAAAGAGAAGTATTGATAGTATACACCCTTAATATGGTGTTATGAAAATGGAACCTCATCACTGTGGTCTTCCTCCACAAAACCCATGAGGAAAACATAATTGTGAGATAAACATCAAAGTCCAATAGAGGGGCTTCCTACAAAATAGCTGACTAGTATTTCTCAAAACTGTCAGGGTCATCAAAAACAAGGAATTTCAGGAGGAAACTAAGAAAATATGATTCCTAAATATAATATGGTATCCGGATGTGATCCTGGAACAGAAAAAAGACATCAAGTAAAACTAGGAACACCTAAATCAACTATGGATACATTAGTTAATGATACTGTATTAATATTAGTTCATTAATTGTAACAGTACTGTGCTGATGTAGGGTGTTAATAGGGCAAATGGGTGCAGATTATACGGAAACTCTTGGTACTATATATATATATAATTTTTTTTTGTAAATCTAAAACTGTTCTAAAGAACTAATGTTTATTTCTTAAATAAGAAATAAATAGTACTGAGTTATAATTTTTACTATTTTCAGTTTCAGATTATTCCAAAGGAAACATTATATATATACTATGTGTACACATACACATATATACACAGAGAGAGAGAGAATGGAGAACATATTAGTTTTAAAATTATGAAAGGAGTGCCTTCCAATCTGCTACATATTTATTGACATATACTTTTGTATATGTAATATATATAGTGTAAATATTCTGTATAGATCTCACTTATTTAAACGGCTTCTATTTATATAGAAATAGAATATATAAACGTAAGAAATAGAAATATATTTATATAAGAAATATAAAACATTTTACAATGCATGTGCCTATGCCGTAAGACATGGTGAACTAACTTGAAGCAGAGCACTGATTTTGCTCAGTTAACAAATTATGCATCCCTCATTTCTTTTCTTACTGAATGCTGACCGCTGAAATAGCACATCATGTACTCCTAGAGGGAGCCAAGTCAGAGGGCAGAGAAAGCACTTGCTAAAATAATTTTCTCTTCTTTCCCGAAAGGGAAAAAGTCAGCGGGGGTGACCAGTCCTGCATAAGGCTCTCTTCTGAGCCCTGTGGAAGTTGGTTCCCCTGAATCCAAATAAACTGTAGTCCCTTGTGAAGCCTGCTGAGAAGACCAAAGGGAAAAGGCATTCCACTTGTTAAATGTTTATTATTTGAGCTTCGTGGCCAACTATAATACGGGAGAGGGGAAGCTGTCTGCACGCCGCATGCAGATTTAGTGACTCAAATTCCACGAATGTGAAACAGGACACCGGGGCTAAACCCTTCAAGCTTACTAGGCGGTAGCTCGAGGGAGGTAGTGGTTGGGAATAAAAGCGTTGAGCCGCTAATAATTGGGTCAGGGATTGGAAAGCAGCTCAAGTCAACAAAGGACTGAAACTCTCGACACTGGAAAAGCTGTCGCTTCCTCTTGTTCTAGGAATCGCAGTCCAGTGGAGAGAAGGTGTAAGTCTCTTCTCTCCTGTATCTCCTCTCGCTTTGACCTAAGAATAAATGTTTTAACTTTCTCCTCTAAACTGAATTCTTATCTATTAAACTGCTGGTAGGTGGGGTTATTATAACTAATCCCTTCTTCACATATCCTGTGTGTCACTGAATTTCTTCTCCTGCGCCTCGGTGACTACCTACTGTCTTACTCTTCTCTTCCCCAGCTCTACAGGGCTGGCACCCCTGGTACTAGAAAGCGACGTGACGTCTCAGGTTTAGTATCTATGGGGATGGGCTTTCAGTTACTAAAGGATTTCGGCTACGAGGACTATGAGTACTAATTAAATAGAAAAGGCAAAAGTAGAATACATTTTAGTAGACATCATGATGAAGTCAGTCTGCTTGAAAAGATACATCTATATAATTTATATTATTATTATTAATTATTATTACCACTTACCCAATTCCCAAGCTAATTATGGCACAAATTAAGATAAAGCAATAGCATACTGGAAAGAAATCTTTTCTGGCAACAACTAAATCTTTAATCCTCTTTAAAAAAAAAAAGGCATAATGAATAAAGTTTAAGGCCAAAAGGTTTGACTGTCATGTAAACATGGAACAACAGGTTTACGGGACAGTCAAGTTTTGGGTTCGAGTACTGGCTCAGCTGATCATGGTCTGCCTTCTAGGGCAGAAGAGCTTACCTCTTGGAGCTCTAGTTTTCCCAGTTCTAATAATGTGATAATGGACCTGATGCTTTTCTCGAGGTTGAGGTGAAGATCAAGAACCTTTTAGAAAGTATATGTTGAGTAAGACGTGAACTAATATAAGATCTGATCAATGGTATATTTTAACCAATCAACTATTAAATAATAATAATAATACTACCTTTGATCAAGTACTGCACGGTCTGGGACACATTACATAAGGCCCTTCATATTCATTACCTGTTTTAATCCTCACTGAAACCCAAGGTGCAGGCTGTCATCCACTTAATAGAAAAAGCCTGATGAGAAAACAGGCTCAGAAAAGTCAAGAAACTTGCCCAAGGTCATAAAGCTACTAATAAATGCCAAAACTATGATTCAAAACAAAACCTGAATCATCTGGCATTAACAGGAAATGAGGCATTCACAGCAGTGAATTTTCCAGATGATATCTTAACTAAAATTTTATGTAAATCTATCTAAAAAGATATAATGCATACACCCTCTTGCACTTTAATTAACTAACCAAGCTGAAAGCTTTCTTGGACAACTGGGGATCATGACTGGATTCTGACGTCGACCAGCAGCTCCAGCTGCTGTGCTCCTATAGACCCCTCCTTGTTGAGGCTGAGCTGTCTGGCTAAACCATGGCAATACCTCTCCCAACCCCCAGCCCCAGCTACTCTTCCATGGGTTAGGAAATCAGATAGCTCATGGGGTGCAAACAAATCTAAGTCAGTATGGCCCTGGGATAAGAGCCTGAAGGTAACGCCTACGAAATACACCACACAACTTAGCTCTGCAATTTCCTTCTTTGCTTTCCTCTGGATTGTAGCTGCTGTCTTCAGAGGCAGCAGTCGCTCAAGACCGACCTCCAGACAAATGGAGCCTTACTAAACTACAATAATATCTTGTTTCACATTATTTCCAGATCACTTGAGTTTTTGATTTACTAAATCTCACCCTACAGTTCTGAAAACAGAATCCAGTACTAAAATACATAAGTTCTAAAACCTGTTGAAGAGCAAACCCTTCCGGAGACTCATATACTTGTATTTAGCTGCATGATGCCTGAAACACACAGGTAGTGGACACTCCCACCAAACAAGAATGACTGGGGAGGGGGAAGGAACGGGGGGGGGGGGGGGAACGGGGCATTGGGGAGAAAAAGGGACATCTGTAATACTTTGAACAAAAATTTTAAAAAATTAAAAAATAAATAATAAATAAATAAATAAATAAATAAATAAATAAATAAAAGAATGACAGTAACTCAGTCTTGAACTAGAAACCCTAGGGTGGGCCAAATGCATTCAAGGCCAGAATGTAATCCCTTCCAAACAGCCATCTCTCATCTTATCCCAGATGAGTAAAGGGAATAACTACCCCTTCGTACACCAAGCATTACATTGAGCAGTTAGCTGCTTTCAAGTACATCTCCCTCTCCGCACCAGACAAACGGTAAACTCCCTGTGGGAAGGGAGTATTTCTGTCTCATCTTTTGTATACAACTCCCAGAGCCTTGCATCACACCTTCCAGGGAGCAAGTGCTTCAAAAAGGTACATCTTTTCCCTCATTCATCTTTTAAGTGCTTAATGGTTCCTAAATACACTCCCTCTCCTGACAGCACCACTTCCTCCCATCTGTCCCTGGGAGGGACCATAAAACAATCCCTTCCCGAAGATTGCTAAAATAGCTGTGTTAAGCAGTGGTATAAAAGACAAAAATTCCTATTTTAAAAGTAAGACCACAGTAAGATTCCTAGGGAAAATTAATGCTTATTTTCTCGTATGCCACTGATACCAGGCACCTGCTTTCAACATAGTGTTACATAACAAAAATAATATGCTTCGCCTTAGTAGTAAAACAGATACATAATCTCGGTTGTAGAATTTACCCTGTGCATTTTAGCTAGATTAATCTTTTTTTTCTTAATGAAACTGATGTGCCCATTGGGGCTGAAGACAGTACAAATATCAATTCTTGAGGTTTCTGTTCGTTTTGATCTCAGACATTTACACTTCACTGGGTATTACTAAAATGTACTGCCCCACGTTCAAGGACCCCCATCAGCTCCTCGTCTCCTGCCTGATGCCACCTGTTTACCAAACATCATTGGAATTACTAACGTGGACTCTTCCACAGCGAACTATTTTCTCGATACCTCTTAACTTCGGATTTTTTCCAGTTGACCTTTGGAATACCCAGATCCATGTACGATTCGGTGAGTTCTGTGTTTGGTTCTCCTGCTGAGTCACTGGGAAGTACTCCCAGTTTTGCGGCAGATTCATAGAGAGAAATTTCATCTTTTAGTTCTGTCAATTCTTCCTACGACACAAAATTATCAAAAGTTATTTTCATTATTTTCCTATAAGAAGGAACCAGCCATTCCATCGATGCTTCAAATTCATTTTAATAGTCAAGACAAGGCAGAAACGCTTCTTCAAACACATTTTGGCACACATTACACGTAGCTTCGTAAAGGCCAGCACGGCTCAGGCTTCCCAGTAAACTGAATGCACGCATGAAAGGTGAATGAGAAAAGCAAAGGCAAGCAGCTTCTCTCGCTCCCTCCTCACCGTGTGTCCTCCACAAGGAGTGTCCCTTGAGCTGAGAAACTGGGGGCAGCACTTTTTGGCTCACAGAGTAGAAGACGGAGTAGACTCATTTACCAACAACGTGCTGTACTTGATAGCCTGCCAGTGGTGAAAAGGCAAAATCCCTCTTTCCAGTGGAGGCAACACTGGACCTCTCCCTCCAGCATCTCCCTCTGGCATCTCCCTCTTCCTCCAGCGGAAAACATACAGAGCGCTGCAGGAGGTGACAGAATTGCAGCCACACCGTCGGATTCCCACACCTGTGGATAACTCACCTCTGGGACACACCCGTAGGTAGGCCCGGGCTTGACTACCCAACGGTGTGGGTGAGATTGTGACTGACTCTCATGGGCTGCTCTGGAGATGGCCCAGCCACCTTTTTTTATGTAGAGAAACCCAAGGTGCAGAAAGGTGATGTAATTCAGTTACCCAGAGTCTCTCCCAAGGGGCAACACTCACCTGCAGAGCCTTGTTCATGCTTTCACTCATAGCATGTGCCTTCTGCGCCTGCTGGAGCTGGAGCCGCAGCTGAGCCACCTCCTGCACTGAGCCTATGGGGGGAAGAGTCACGGAACACACCAAATGTAAGTGGCCAGGGCACCTATGGCATACAGAAGACATGAATCCACAGAGGCTACAGAAGGTGGGATTCTGCTTTATTACCTTTTTATTACCTTTTCAGGAGCACGAAGGAATAGCCAGTGGACCCAGAAGGCACAGGTCTGGTCCACACATTTCCAAGACTCAACAGGGCTCCGCATATGTCCTTGGGAAGTTGGAGACATGGGCCACTGTGACCTTACTATGAACCGAATCGTGTCTCCAGACCTAAACACTCCAAAGTCCTTTAACAGGAGTGTCACATTCCAACTCATAGAAAGCCAGAGGAAAAATTCTCTGGAACCCATTTCTACCCTCTAATAAGAAAACTACAGCATGTTGCCTTCAGCTTCTTTCTAAATGCTTTCATTTCCACAGCCCTGACCTCCACAAGTGCAAGAAGCCTATTAGGACTGTGTCTGAAACTCGGTAACCTAGTGTTTTAAATGTACCAAGGGAGGGTCCCATTTAAATTTTTTCTTTTGTTTTTTTCTTTTTTTTTTGGTAGGAGGTAGGTTTCCGTTTACAAGGAACTTTATTGGTTTCCTCAAAAGAAAATGAGCATCTGGGAAACGTTTAAGCAAAGTAATGATGGCATATTATGCAACTAAAGAAAATCATACTTTCAAAGCCTTTAATGGCAAGGAAAAGGGCTCATAAGTTATAACATTGGAAACAAAATAACACAAAACTAAACAGGAAGGGGAGACCTAAGTAGAACACCCTTCAAATTTTGCCCCCACCAAAACATACACACACATATTTAGTCCTTGATGTTAGCACTTTAGACTTTTTTTCTAAGAGAGGGGAAGGGAGAGTGAGAGAGAGAGAAACATCGATGTAAGAGAGAAACATGATCAACTGCCCCTGCACACCCCCCGACTGGGGCCAGGGACTGAACCTGCAACCTAACTTTTTGGTTTTTTTGGTAAGAGGAAGCTTATTTAGAAAGTCACAAAGGTAGAAGATGTGAGCTGCACAAGAACTAGGCTCAGGAAACAAGGCAGGGAGGCAAAAGAAGGGCCCTTGAAACTTAGGAGAAAGAAAGCAAAGTACACTTAAAAAAAAAAAAGATTCCAGAGGGCGTGCTCTAAGAAACTTAGGTTCTCTGTCTTGAGGGTTTTAAAGGTGGGGATTTTAGAGGAGTTCTCAGGGATGATCTCAATAGCATATTCATCAGCTTTTCCAAGTGTGTGCTTTCAGGGTCATGGTCTCCACTGACTGGCACCAGGGCAGGGGGTCATTATCCAATGCAGCTGGTCCTGATGTCAGCCATGGCTTCACTTTTCTGGTTTTGTTGCTTTTCTGGGCCTGGAGCTGAAACCCAACTGAGGCCTAGATGTTATCTCTAGGGGTTAATGGTTAAGGGAGTGGTCATGCAACAGCCAGTATGGGGGTTGCAAGAGGCCACTCTTTGGCCCCTCGGTCCTCCTCCAAGGGGGCTCTATCGCATGACTAGAGACATGCCAGGGGAGGAAAGGTCAGGGAAAGGGTCCCAACCGCATGACCAGCGATATGAAAGGTCAGGGAGTCTAAACCACAGGCTGGGGGAGGAAAGGTTACCCTGAGGCAAGGTCCTTGTCTTCCTAGCTTTGCCTGTTGCTAGGCACCCAGGGCTTTCTGCCCAGGTGACCTTCTGTACCTGGACCATCCTTGCTCTGCTCAAGTGTACCACATTCCCCCTCTCAAGGGTTTTGGCTCTTTTGAATAACCACTCTTACATGCATTGTACCAATAGTCAGAACTGACTTAGTATGCCAAAGTGTGACTTTCATATATCAGTTAATAAACAGCCATTGAGCTATTTTCACAGTGTGAGCTACTCACCAGCAAGCAAGGCCATCTTGTCTGTATGGTAGTTTGTATAAACATTTGATTAAAATTTTATTGCCTTTTAAAAGCTCTAATATCATTTTATAAAAATGAATAGGAAATAAAAGTACTGTTGCAACTAATGACAGAAAGTATATTCTCAAACTTAATACCATGGAGACCATAGGAAAAATCTTAAGCCTGACAAAAACCATATCTCACTGGCTTCAATTGACCAGGTAAGTGGCTATTCCATTGTGAGAGGGGGAAAAAATTTAAAAGTTACACAAAATGACAGAACTACATGATCAAAGATCAATTCTAAAAAGGAAAATATAACAGGATTTCCTATCATTTTTATCTTTCAGAGAGAGAATCTACCTTATAACAGGTATTTTATTACTGAATTTGTGAACATTCAGCTTTGGAGTATTTTCACAGGCAGGGAATTGTTACGCATGTGCCTTCATTTCCCTTGAAGGAAATACATTCAAATGTTAACAGTAGTTATCTCTGGGCAGTAGAACTACTGGTTACTTTTATTTTCTACTTTATACTTGTCTGTATTTTCCAAATTATCTAGTAAATATGAACAACATCTTTACATATAAAATAACAATGTTTAAAAAATTGTCACCAGTGATCTTTGCTATCTCTTCTGGATGTTTATGATTCAAGGCTCCTACTGTGTTCTCTCTGCATAGTATACCAGCCTTCCGGGGACACAACAGAGCACCCGGACACCCACCTGAGTGCAACAAGTTGGCGCACTGCTTCTGACTCTCCTCCAGACTTCTTGACAATCTGTTAATGATCTCGGTCTTTTCTAACTTGGTTGCTTCTTGATTCCTCTCCAGTTGTTTCACCTTATCTTTCAAATGACAGCAAAGGTCTTCCTAAATAGAAAAAGTGTTCAAGAAGTCATTTTCACGATCAGTTGTTAAATATTAAACTAACAATTATCATACATAATTGGATTTTAAGTCAAGGAGTAAAATCATCACAGGACAACATCACCTGTCCCACAAGGGTCAGCGCTGGAGCCTGGGAGTCGGGCGGACCAAGTCACGTGACCTTGGTGAGTCACCCACTTCTCAGTCTGCCTTTTCTTTTGTAATTACACTAATAAAGGTTGAATTCCACGGTTTCTAAAGTCCGTTTCCGCTCTTCATTCACAAGACACTGCTGTCCTAAAACCAGATTGTGCTCACGCCAAAGGAAAGGTATTACACTCCTATTTGCACTCTAGACTGTCAGTTAAGTGTGTGTACACATATTCAGGGGGACCTCTCTGACTCTGAGCCGTGGGGTTTATCTCCCAGGACACCAAGGATACAGGTAAACACACGGAGACTCACTCCACTCGGAGCACCCAAAAGCTCACTCTATTCTGAGCAGCCAAAATAATCTCTCCCCCTCTGAACCTCTTTTAAACTTAACCTGTTTTCCTTTTCACCTTTTACATGTCTTATTTCTCTTAATAGTCTCTTCTCAGGTGCCTATGCAGTGTCTTACACATAGTGTGTGCTGTGAGGGAAAAAAACACGCACAAAAATAAATGACAAAGAAAAACAAACAGGATAAATGTGTGTGTGCACATGTGCGTAACTGTATGGGGATATATAGAAAACAGAGAGCATGTATGTAATGTGTTCAAGTTTCTTCAAAAAGAAAATGTGTTTGGGAGTAGTAAGTCACAGGAGCGCCAAGCCCAAGGAGAAGGAAGCATCACCTCTCATTCAAAAGCAGCTTCACAGGCTGCATTCCAGGCCAAAGGAGCACGAGGGAGGCAGAGGAGTAAATTAAGGTAATTGTTCAAGGTTTCCTGAAAAAGGCTGAAGAAATAAATAGAAAGAGGAATATCAAGAAAGGGCCTTGAAGCAGAAAGAAGGTATCTAGGGCCTGATCCATAGGATAACCTAAAGCCCAATAGAGCCTCAAGGATGCCAACCCCAAGCACACCTCATAAGGACACTGAGAGTATCCATAAGCAGAGGAAAGGGACTCTGAAGCCTCCTGTTTTAGCTTAAAAATTCATGTGAATTTTGTATTCTATTTCATAATGTAGCATGTTTGCTTTAAATTTTTTCTACCAAACTTGTGAGCAATATGAAGCTCCAGGAAACTTGTCCATGTTTACTCAACACTGCAGACCTCCTGGCACTGCCGCTGAGTCCCAGGCCAGCTTGAGAAGCGTGGCTCTGAAGCACCAGAGTAACTCGGCGAACACAGTGAGTGGGCTAATGTTAATGGCAGTGAGCAAGAGGGGTCGGGAGACAACTAACACTTATGTGCTGGGGAGGTCATAAGAGATTTTACAAGAGACTGCAAACTGGTTTTTTTAAAAGGTTGATATGAAAAACACCGTAAACAAAAGGCAGGCCATGGCAATAATTTGGCTACATGCATCAGTCAATTACACCGTGCTGATTCCTGTTGACAAGTTCAAGAAAACAGATTATACTCATAAAACTACAATTTTAACACCAAAAATAAATAAAACAAAATGGATGGTTCCATCTTTTCCATGATTAGCTTGAGTGAGAGAACACTCAGTTCAAGACAAAGACAGACATCTTTTAAGACTGAACGAGACAAGTATGCTCATAAAAAGAATAATAGCTGAATCCATGGAAGCAAGTAAAATTGAACCAATTTCTAGGGCACAGAAAAGTGAGGATTACACCACAGAGGTCTATGAGAGCCCCTTAGCCAATAGAATGTGTTTAAAGTTGAGCTTTTAAATATAACGTTAAAGGAAAGATAGGAAATAGATCAGGTGAAGGTCATGACATAGAAACCAAAGTCCATGCCGTCACTGAAAGCTAAAGATTTTAAGACCAGAATGAAAAACGGTTTTATAGCATCAAGGAGATGGCGCTCTTCCCATGACACTTCTACGAATGGGAGGCATACAGGCAGTTTAGAGAGAAAACCAGAGATCTTAGAACTTGGCACTTCTACGAATTAGAGACAGAAGGCAGTTTAGAGGACAGAGTCTCGGAGACAGTCTGCTGTTAGAGTTCTGTCCCTGAAGGAACACTACGAGCTCCAAGCAGCTCATCTGTTCTCATCTTCCCTGTCACACTGAAGAGCCTGAGAGAAACTCAGCCAAAGTAAAAAGAACTGTTACGATATGCTGTGAATGTGTACAGTCCCTCTGACCCTGAAAAGCTGGTGGCTGAAGGAAAATACTAAATTAATAATATAATTTCACAAGCCATATATTTTTCAAAATGTACTAGTTACATAAACATTGGGGGTTAAAAACCAGCTGTATCATGGATTGCTAAATTAGGCAGTACCTGTGTTGAATTTTGTCTTTCAAAATGTAATTAAATATACAAGCCTGTTTACATCATGATGTTTAGCTGTTGTTCAATAAAGGTTTGCCGAACAGATGAAATAATATAATTAGTCTACAACCACAGTCCTTTCCCGCCAAGAATGTGCTTTTCAGAAAGCAGTGATTTTCAACCTTCTGCAAGGGAGAAAATCTGAAGAAGCTCACGGGTTTTCTAAAAAAAACTGCATATACTCACACCCCAAAGAAACTCATCCCCACAGTTTCAGAGGACTCATCAGTCCCCTGTAGCCTAGCCATGGCTGCCTTGGAAGAGGCCAGGGTAAGGATCTTTCTAACCAGAAACACTTACTGCATTGAACATCTAGTCTGTTAACACTGTGTTCGTCAAATACATAGTCCACGAGTACACAGTTATGTGTAACTACATGAGGGCCACTCAGAACCTAGACATTGGCAAACGTACCCAAGTTCAACTACTGAATTACCCAGTTACTTGTACCTTGCTACTACTTTCCAAGACTTATTTTACTTTTCTTTGTAATCTGCTAAATAAAGTGTAGTGGGAATATGTTTACACGAAAGGAAAATAATTTACACCTCCCCCTTTAATAACTTTTATAAAGAAAAGAAGGGTAAGGGGTAAAATGGGGTAAGCATGTATGGCTACTGGTTATGTAAGAAAATCTAAATCAACTCTCTCTGTGTAGAACACACTCATGCGTTTTTCTGATTACAGGCAGGCATCTCCCTAGCTCCTGGTTGCTTTTTACAGCACCTCTAGGATCAGGAATGTCAATTTCTATTCTGAAATTATGGATTGACCTCTCATTAAAAGTACTACTGAAGCAACTGAGATCAAATGGAAAGCACAAAAGGGACACCATAAGAAACACTCCCAGGAAGAAAAAATGTTAAGCACTTTGGAATCAGCACTTTGCAAAGTAGTTGTGCAATTACACGCAGAGGCCTACATCAGTGCTATGCTCTGTTTAAAAAAAAAAAAAAAAATGGTCACAGAACGTAACTGTGGTAAAAAAAACCCTTGATCAACACCTTTAATGTATGGTTCAGGGGTCTGAAGCCCAGTCAGCACAGAGCAAAGACTGAGAATACAGAATGGACTGGGCTCAGGCGTTGAACCCACCAGGACTTCCTCCCAGCCCTCTCTGTAACTGTGTCTAAGTCAGCAGAGACCCGAGAGACCCTCAAGTAACCCAGGATGGAAAGCCACCAGATTCCACTCCTCTCGTCATCCAAGGAGGACGATTCTCCCAGTCTAACTAACTTTAATGCTATTATCCACACACAGCCAAAGTTAATAAAACTATATCTCAAATTCCATTTGTTTAAATACTATATAAAGTACATTTGCAATAATTTGGCATAGCCATTGTCTTTCCCCACTCCTAGATATACTCCACACTGATCAAATGCACAATAATTTTCTATATAAAAGGAATAAAAACATACTTAGGAAAATAAATCTAATAAAAACTCATATAAGTACACCTAAAAATAAAATAAAATGGTATACAAACAATTATTATTGCCAATAGTGCATCTTACATAGCTCTACCTAAATAATGGAAAACTTTAGAGTCAACTATATAAATAAGAAATAAGAACCCAAATCAGGATGAATTTTAAGTGTAGTGGTATTTTCTGTACGCTCACATCTTATTTTTCTTCTTCTCTTCCTTTGGGTTAAATTAATTCTGAAACTGCATTAAGAAAAATGCACTCTGAAGTTTTGTTCACTGAAATGATTACCTGGCGCTTTAGAGCCCAGGCAGACCCACCACCTGACTCACCATCAGCTTACAGCATTTTATTTCCTTTGGGGCAAAAGCAATGAAAACTGTGAAATATGCTCGAGTTTCAAATCTCAATAATTTTAGATCAGACTACCTCCCCTATTTTATTATGCTATTCTCAAAATGAACTCGTCTCTCAAGAACCATTTCTACACAGTCTTAGTGATGGGTTTCTTACCAAACTCTGGGAGGCCCAAGAAAAGCTTCCTAGTGGTTAAGCTCCCAGGACAACCTCTCAAGTTCATGCCATCTCCCTCCCTTCAGTCTGGATTTATTCTAGGACAATATGCACAATATGTATAAGTACTCTAAGTAAAGGACTAGTCCTGTGAGAATCCACCCCACAAGAGGAAGGGTTTCCAAAATTATGTCTGATTCAGGGTGCAGTCATAGATAAAAATCTTTGCCTTTCAAGTTTTACTTACAATTGAAAATCTATTACAACATCCAAAACTTCTATATGAAGAACCACAAAATGTCCGTTACAAGACAGAACCAGATTTGCTTACTGATAATCATTGCTCATTTGAAATCATCCCAACCTGTTCCTGAAGAGCAGTCACCGTAGCGTCCAATTTGTTTTGCAAGGACACCACCTGCCCCTCGTACTTGTTGGTGAGCCCCACAACCACACTCTCATGCTGCTCCCGGGCGCGCTGAAGGGATTCGGAGTGATGGAGGTCCACCAGCTGCTGCTTCAGGCTTTCCAGAGCCATTTCCATTGTCCTGGACTTCTTAATCATCTAGCAAATATACACAGGACAGCCACGGTTACGCTTCTTACTCTGTGCTCTCTTTACGAACTTTGACTCAAAAATCCGGTGTTCCCTCCATGGCCATGTGGCCCTGCGGCCCCCACATGCAATGGACTGATGGGCTGCAACTGGGAATACTAAGACAGCTGAATGCTGGACTGGACACTGCTCCAACATGGAGCGAAAACTCTGGGCAATGGCTTTAATTCTAGCCCTACTGAAGCCACAGCTACACTTCTTCTATGATAGGACAGAGGGAAATGGGACCTTAGAAACTCAGGGGTGTGATTCCAGAGAAATAATACTTTCTACAATATCTCATCTTTCCATGGGGGCCTCCGGAAATTCTTATCCCAGTGGCACCCCAAGAAACCCACTTCCCCAGTAACTGCTGAGGACAAGGAGATCTCCCCACTGCTAACACCACAGAGCCTCCAAAAAGCAACACAGCCCTATTCATACCTTAACTTCAGCCCAGTGAGACCCTGGGCTAAAGTTACACTTCTTTAGTGTAAAGTGTCAGACTTCTGACCTCTGGCTGTAAAATAATAATCTGTGTTGTTTTAAACCACTAAATTTGTGGTAATCTGTTATAGCAGCAATAGAAAACCAAAATACTTGGTGATTCTGTTAGTTTCTTTTATTTTATTCTTCTACTTATGCTACTTTATTTTTTATAAATGCAGTTTCTAACTCAGAAGATTACAGTTATAAGCTTTTACTACATAAAAGCAATTCAACTTTTCAATCTCATAAATTTATCAGTTTTCAAAATTTTTTAAATGCTAATAATCTACCGTGATATTGTGATTTCTAAGAAATATATATTTGGTCATACAAGTGACCAATATATTTGGTCTTCATCTGCAGTCTCTGACTCACAGCTCCTGAAACCCTAGGAACTTCCTAAGTGTTCAAAGTGATAAAAATGTGTCTTTTGTTATGTGATTGAGGCTGACTTCACCTAAGGATGAGGGCTGGTTGCCAATGGAGCCAACCATATGATTAGAGGGTTGGAACTTTCAGTTCCATCCCTTGACCTCGGGGGAGGGGAGAGGGGCTAGAGGCTGAATTAATCATTGGTGGCCAAAGATTTAACCAACCAGGCTGTGCAATGAAGCCTCCATAAAAACCAAAAGGACCAGTCTCGGAGAGCTTCTGGGTTGGTGAACACATGGAGATGCAGGGAGAGTGGAGCACTCAAGAGGGCATGGAAGCTCCACATCCTTTCCCCACACCCTGCTCCATGCATCTCTGCCATCTGGCTGTTCCTGAGTTACATCCTTTAATAAGGAGTGAGTCAAGGGAACCTCTCATTTATAGCCAGACAGTCAGAAGGATAGGTAACAACCTCAGATTACAACTGAAGTCGATGTAGACAGTGTCAGAACTGATGAACCCTTGGACACCTGGCTGGTGTCTGAGAATTGCTTGGTGTTGGTTTGAGGAAGAAAGCAGGGGAGACCCGGGAAAAGAAAACCCACGAGCAGGGCTTGCTAATCAAATAGCGGTATGCCGTGGAAAATTCTGTGCACCTATAAGTACATAAAACAACAGACAGACTTGAGTGTGGGGAGAGTAAGAGAAGAGATAGGCAAGGATCAGATGGCCATCTTGATGCCATACTTCATCCAACAGGTAAAGTAGGGTCACTGAAAAGCTTTGAGCACGGGAAAGACATAATCGGAACTGCATTTTAGAAAGCTTACCCAGATGGCCGTAAGAGAGAACCTGGAGAAGGGATAAAGAACAGAGACTAGTAAGAGACTTTCGCAATTGATGATAAAGTCCCAAATTAAGGACTTGTGAACAGAACAGAGGAGACTCAACAGAATGTAGTAGGTGAAGGGGAGCAGAGAAGCTGAGGCCTTGTCCAGATGTCTGGTGTGAAGATGACGGGGTGGGTGGGAGCATCCTTCCTCCAAGTAAGGGAAGGAATAGCCAGCTTATGGAGGAAGAAGGTATAAGCCTCAAAGTTCTATATTTAGTCTGACCATACCACAAGTTAAGTAACTACAGTTTCCAGTTATAAATGGTTAAGATAAAATATTTACCTGTTCTTCGTTGACTTTTAATGCTTGTATTTGGGTCTCCAGTGCTTTTATTTGTGCTTCAAGCTGTATCTCTCTTTCTTTCCCATTCTGAAAGAGTTTCTGTGACTCTCGAAGGCTGAGGGTCAAACCGTCCTTTTCATCTAGAACATTCAAAATGTTTATAGAAATAATATGTTATTACAAAGGGACCCCAATTGTCACAATCTCTATCGAATATCACATATAAACGTTGTTGCATTCAACTTGACTCGGACCATGAACTTTAGCTGACCTAGAGAAAATAAGTTCCAAAAAAAAATGTCTGAGTGACACCAAAAAAATTTAGAGAACCAGAGCCACGTGCTTCAAAAATCTGATTGTATCCCTTCAGGGACCCAAACATTTCCTAACAATGACTTCAGCTCTGTTCACTTGAGAAGCTGCACAGATGTGACAAACCCGTTAGTCAAAAAAGGAATCTGAGGACTAATTACTTTCTATACATACTTGCAATGAATGCTTAAACTCACCTAATCTTAAATTCTTCCCACATACTTTATATCATAGCCCACAAGTTCTTCTCTCAAAATAAATTTTATGGTCATTACAGAAAGACACCTTTCATCACCATCCACTAAGTCTGAAATGAGCTGGAGTGCAGTCACAAAATTATTCTGTAAGTGAAAGTGCAATGCTGACCAAAACTACAGAAGGCACGAAGAGTGAGCAATATAATGTGGCTCTGTATGTACTCTGCGCGCTCCCCCGCGTCTGCTCCATTTTCTCCCGGGCCCACTGAAAGGAGGCCCGGGTCACTAACTCTCCCTTGGATTAAAACAGTATGCTAATTTGTAGGCTCCGAAAATGTCTTGCAAACTAAGCACAAGTCTCTCTGGGAATTGTAATACTTCATCCAAGATAAACTAATCAACAACTTTTTAGGACAGGACGCTATCAGCAAAGTTAAATAATATTCATTTATTCTAACAGCCTAACCGAGAGGAGGAAAATGGAGACAATGAGGACCTCAAAATAGTATATTTTGCAGAAAAGTAATCCAAGGAAAGGTATCAAAAGTCCTGGGATTTGTTTCCTTCTGACTCACTCACTAAGACCCCTCTGACCAAGTACCTCAACTCCCTCAGCTTCATATTAGAAATGAGGTTCCTGGAAAGAAGACATAGCTCTAGCGCACCTCATAATTGACAGCGGTTGTCTTACCTTTGGTTATCAGAAGCTGGTGATTCAGGTACCTGACTTGACGCTCACTTTCATTTAACTTTTCAACTAAATTGTCTAGTTGTCTCTCTTTTGCTTTGTTAAGAACCTGAAGTTGAATAATCTGCATATTTTCTGGAGAGCCTGATTTGGAATGAAAGACAATTTATTAGATAAAAGCAAATGAAAATATAAATCCGTGGTCATTTACGGCAGTGTTTTTCAAACTGTGGATACAACTCATCAGCGTATCATGAAAACAATTCAGTGGACTGTGACTAGCATTTCTTAAAAAACCAAGAAAGAGTAAAATAGAACGTATCAGAGTGCATCATGTAGTACAAATGAATATTATTTTGTGGAACTTCTGTTTTAGACACACACTTATTTATATAGATAAATGTTGTAAGCCGCATCACAATGTACAAATGTATTTCTTACTGTGGTCTCTGCCAGGAAAGTCTGAAAAATTACTACTTAGAGTATAACCCCTCATCACTACCATTTTGGCTCATTAAAAATAAATATATACCAATGTGAATGAAAAAGGGGCTATGTGATAAACCTGACAAGCTCAGAGGAACACATGGCAGGCTTGACAAGCTCTGTGACCAAAGCAACCACACAGAATGATCTGGTCACAAATTCCCAACTGGGCCGGTCGCGGCAGGGAGCCACTACCCGACCCGGGGATACAGCATCAATAGCAAAGGTCAACCTTTACCTTAGGGGAGCCCTGTCCACTGTTCTTATGCATCTAGGGCAACATACCTTTGAATATCAGAGTAATTTTCTTTCCCTACCCCTCGAAGGCACAGCTGCAGGCACCGGAGCACAAGACCACAGAAGCCCGCATTGTTAGCTTGCTCCCCGCATGTCACCTCTCTGTGTGTAAATGTGAACTATCCTGTACCCACCAATGTATAAGTATGAGTTTCTCCATTTTGCTTCGAATCCAATCCTAGCGATTTTCCTGCTATGCTTTCTCCCACCCCCCTAATCTACCACCAACGGATTTCATGCACCTTCCTTAAATCTTCTCCTTTGACTCTAATGTGTAAAATAAGCTGCAAAACTGCCATTCTCCGGAGCATATGACAACCTATGCTCCCCAGCATAAGACATCAGTTTGGCTCAAATAAATTCGTAACAATTCTCTACAGGTTTGGATGTTTCTTACGTTGACACCAAGTACAGTGGAATAGAGTTCTATAATCTTGTATCTCATAAGATTGAAAAATAAGTGTATCAATTTCTATAAAACCATTTTTTTAAAAATATTCTAGATAGCCTTCTCAAAATATTTTATTATAAGCAGGAGTGGGGATTACATTGTATTCATATTTATGCTGGCACATACTGCTGAATTACTAAAGTAATGAATAGATTAATAAAGGATATTGAGGTCTTCTTTCATAAATGATTCAAGTCACAGGGGCCACTTAAAAATGAGTGGGCCACAGGGGCCACAGGGGGGGCGTGGGGAGAAAGTGATTCACAGGAGAAAGAAAATGCTTCAACCACAATGATAAAGATTCATTTTCTACTAGACCAGTGCCCCTGCAGGCTAGCAAGCAAAGCAGGCCTCTTTTTAAAAAGATAAATGGTTAAAACACAAAAACCTGAAGACTGAAAATTTTGTTACAAGTCAAACTCCTCTGGCCTTAGAAGAGAGCCAGCCCAGGGACAAACAGAGTGCACAAGCCACGCCTCTCCTCAAAGGCATTTTTTTAAACTGTTGCTAAGAGGCCGCAATCACCAAATCTGGCACTGCCACCAAGTTACTCAACTAGCTTCCAAATGTCAAATTTAGGCAAATGGGTAACTGACTTAAACAAAAAAATAACTCAACTTGACAAAATGCAGATTAGTAAAGTGACAAAAGGTTATATATGCAGAGTGACCTACTGAAGGCGGGAGCTAAGTCAACACCCAGACTCGGGCCATGTGCTGCTCGTTGGCAGCCGCACACCAGCTCCGCCCCGGCCCTGTCCACTCCCTCAGCTCTTCGCTCCACAGCAACTGATAAACAAAGAGGCCACCTGCCTATTTGCTTTGCCTCCACGAGGCCGGGAGTCTGTAGCCCGAGGGTGTGATGGAGGCGGAGGGGTGAGGTTAGAGGTGAGTCCAGTTTTCTCTGTGGCGTAGCCCAGGGCATCTAGATTATCCAATTGGACTCCCCCAGCACCCCCACCCCACTTCTTAAGTGTGAAACAAACAAAGAAAAAACTTGCTGTCGCACCCTAGAATCACTCTGGTTCTTCAACATGCACAATAATTACAAGCTATTTCACATGCCAGAGAGTAGACAGTGAAAGTTGGATGTATGAAAACACCAATTCAGGTCAGTCAGAGTACAAGTTTTGATTTTTGGATTTGAGTGTTTTATCTCCTTAAAATGCTCTTGTAGCTACTTTTCTCATTCTCATATTTATACACTTACCAAAAAAAAGTCACATGACTAAACCTGAGATTGGAATCCAGTTTAAATTCTGAACATAATGTAATTTATATCAGAGTTGTCTAATTATTACACTAAAACTCTAAATATCAAAAGGAAAATTAAGATGACAATGGCTGATTTACTAAATTACATTTCTATATATTGGAAAATCTAGGATTAAAGGGAAAACTATATTTCATTTTCCAAATTAGACTTCAGTTAGAAAAATATAAAGCTACTGGCAAGTCTTAACCAACTACAATGACTCAAATGTACAGTTGAGAAAATTTTACTTTAGTTTTCTATTATGGAAAATTTCAAATATATAAGGTAGAAAAAAAGAGTATAATGAATCTCATGAACTCATCACCCAGACTCAACAATTATGAACTCACAACCAGTCCTGCTTTATGTATATCCCCACCCAACATTACCCCCCAACTCTGTATTATTTGAAGTAAATCCTAGACTTCATATCAGTTTATTCATAAACACTTCAGGATGTATCTCCAACATTAAGGGTTCTTTCTAAAAACCAACCACAATTCAATTATCATACTTTAAAAAACAGTAATTCTTGAACATGCTTAAAGTATTTAAAATTCTCCAATCATGTTATTAAAAATACAAACAAAGTTGATACATACTTTCATTAGCTCCTAAAAATTGTTGTTGCAGGCCTTCAAACGTGTCACCTCCTGCTATCTCCTGGGTTGGTAAGTCGTTCTGAGCAGGAGGTTGGTAAGGTTTATATGTCACTGTATATGGTTCCAACACTTGACAACTGGGACCCTGTGATGTACCAAATTGCTATTAAAAGATGATAAATGAAACTGACAATTAGGATTTGGCCTTTCCTCAAAAATTATCTGACTCAGACATCTTAATTTTGTTACGGAACTTAATTGTGGTACAATTACAAAATTTATACATACATCTTTGCTTTAAAATAACATTGTTATTTAACACTACGGAAAGTCTGAAAAATATAATTTCTCACATCTTAATTGTACTTTTGAGCATTTAATGGGCGAAGTCCCCAAATAACACTCAAGAATTTCAATAAGATTGTATAGAAATTCTTCAGAATGATTTGCCCTGGCTGGGTGGTGGCTCAGGTGGTTGGAGCATCTTCCCATAAACCAAAAGGCTGCGAGTTCAATCCCAGTCGGGGCGCACGCGGGAGGGAACAGGTCGATGTCTCTCTCTCTCTCTCTCAGGAGGGAACAGGTTGAAAATGACCACCTTAAAAGAAAAGAAAAAGTTATCCTCTCATTGGGTGACACGGAATAGCTACTGGCAAAATGAGGCATTCATTGTCATTAAAAAAATCTAAGAAACAGCTAACTGTATCCTAAGGTCTTGCTTCATTAAACTCTGCCCGGCGGGGGAGGGGTGGGAGGCGGAGTGTTTCTTTCCTGTCATTCTGTCTACTGCCATAGCATCACAAAACAGATGCCAGCTTTGAAGTGTTTGACTTCAAATTTGTTATAAGTGTGGTGAACTGGAAAATCACAGCAACTAAACGATGTTGTCTACATAGATTTACTGCTTTAAAACTCTATCAAGATACCTGAACATAGCTTCTCACTGAAGCATAGTGAAGTGGTAGAAGCCAGAAGCAGCAGTAAATGAGGAAGGTTATTCTTTAACAAACTTAACTTTTAATGTGCAATTAGCTGTCTCCATAAAGCCTCTATTTTATAATTCTGACTTAAGATCATGATTTCATTGGATTATAAACAGGAAACAGCATGACTAATTCAGCATGAGCCTGAATAAATGTATTCTCAGAAATTTTTATAATTAAAGTAAATCTTACCGTTGCACTTACATACATTTCTTAAATGCACACATATAAGCAAATTCTTGAAAGTCAAGTTCTTACGATACCTGAAAATGATTCCTTTGAGGATCTGAAAATTTAATTACATTGTCTGGTTGGTTATTAAATTCCTGCTTCTGACCATTGGTAAATGGCCTGAAGTCTTCAGGAAGGTGATATAAATCAGTCTGTTCATATTTAGTCGGAGGACTATAGCCCCTTCCGCCTTCATCTCCACCTTCTTCGGGATGGTACCCAGGATGCTGGCCTTCAGTCTTACTTTGACTCTCTTCCCAGCCATTGCCAATTTTCTCTCCAATATATATATCCCGAATCTCATTATAGTCCTATTAGATAACAAGAGTAAGGCAGGAGTGCTAAGATCTAGTCCCACCCTCATCAAAATCATTATCACACCAGATACTCACATTTGCACCTTTAGGTTTAGGCAGCACCTGATGGTCATTCCAGTTCATCTCCAATGGCTCGGAAGCATGAGGTCTTGAGAAAAATCAACACTTTAGATTTAGAGCCTGTCATTTATTTGGACACAAATATCACAAAGAACCCTGAGATTTTTAACATGTTTTCCCTCCAACCTTCACCTACAAGTTTGAGAATTAGTCCACAATTTTATAACCACATGTATTATTACCTGCAGAGAATCAAAAGGCGGACGCTTACAGAATTGTAATACTCAAATGAAAGGGATTCTTTCCTTACCCTCCCTCTGCATCGTCCTCACTGCAGTCCAAATAGGGGAGCTCCGGGGAGGACAGGTCATCGTCCAGCATATCATGAGGCAGGTCTGTGAGGAGCTGCTGCAGCTGAGACAGGAAAGTCAGCGTCAATAGCACATGGACTTAAGAGACAAGGTGCCAAACCAAAGCTGCCTTGGAATGAGTAATCAGCTGTAGCAAAGAAGTTCCTAATTTCTACATTTAATAAATGTCTTCGATTCCACACCAATTATGTTCATCATTTCACTTGCCGAAAGGGGAATAGATAATTTCAGGATTTATATTAGAAGGCTTTATTTTTTTTCTACAAAGGTCTTGGATTTAAATACACATACATTACATTAGAATTTAAAAACTTCTTTCCCGCCCTGGGCAGTGCACCGTTGGTTGAGTGCCATCCCATGCAGCAAAAGGTGGTCACTGGTGCGATTCCCAGTCAGGGCACATACCTAGGTCTCAGGTTCCATCATCAGTAGGGGGCATGCAGGAGGCAGCCGACCGATGTTTCTCTCTCTCTCTTTCTCCCTCTCCTTCCCCCCTCTCAAAAATCAACACAAACATATTTTTTTAAAAGAGGCTAGATATATGAGATTTATTTAAAATAAATAAATAAATAAAAACTCCTTTCTGGAAACATAGCAAGTGGTATTAATGGCACAATCACTGTATTATGTTATCACAGAGTGGAGGTGAGTCTCAGAATCCTGTTCTACCAGAAACCACCCCTTGGGGACTTGATAACCAGACCTCCCCCAGGGAATCCGAACAGCCAGAACCGCTTTGGCCAGGTGGTGAGAACAGCAGAAGAAGCAGGTGGCCTAGGAGCCCTCAAAAGGTCTAGTAATGCGACAGAAACCTCTTGAGGAGTGACTCACTAGTGGACAGCCGTCTAATTCCAATGATGAGAAGATACACAATACTCAACTGTTGTAAAAGAGAGAGCTGTAAAATCCAGCTTTCCATAGTTAGAGCTCTCAAAATCATAACTGGAAAATTGACAATAAAAGCATGATTTCACTCGCCAACATTTTTTCTAGAAAACTCACAAAGTTAGCCTTCTGACTATAAAAACTAGAAATAGAATAAATTCACTCACGTTTCAAGATAAACTGTGATAAAGAGATGAATGGTCTAATTTATTGAATTTTAATATCAGTAAATGTTTTTCCTTAAATACCATTATGATATCAAATCCCAAAAGTAACTGTAACAGGTTAAAATATGTTACTAGATAGTCGGAAGACTGTTTAAAATGACTTCTCTTTCAAATTAGCACTGGTTAAATTAACAAGTTGACTGAGCCCCTCCACAGTACATAAATCAATCCCATAAAATTATGCAATGAGTGAATTTTAAAGATATTAAATAATCTGTGTAAAACCCTGGAGGAAGAAAATGAGGCACTTCTTAGTCTATGATAGATTTTTTCACCCCACGTTATCATTATAATAAAAACAAAATGTAGCTATAAAACATATCCATGTATTATATTTATAATAAAAAAACTTCCATAAACAAAACACATATGGCAAAAGTTAAATAAAAATCTTTTACGAAAGGTCTGAAAGGTATGCTCCAATTGTTAACTTAGTTTTGGTGAAGTCAAATTTGGGAATGGAAAATAGGTATGTGAGGTGGGAAGGGGGGATGCTTCCTCACTGCCTTATATATATTTCTAATATTCACTGGGTGATTTTTTAAAAAAAAACAAAAAACATTTTTCCTCAATCCACTTGGTTCTTCACAAATGAAACAAGAAAAAAATATTCTATTCAGTGAAAAGTTATCTCGACTCAAAATTTATTTGATACTAATATAAACAAGTCAGGCCCTGATTTATTGACCACCTGCTCATGTAGGGTAACTGAAAAATGATTTTGAGAGTTAGCCATATCAAAGTTGACCCAAAGATATAAAGAATAAGAAACACGAAAGGAACAACACTAGAAACAAAACAGAACATCATCAACATATTAGTATAGTACATGCAAGCCTCAAGCGAAAGGCAACAAAGTGATTTTACAAACACACAAAATTTACTAAGGAAAAAAACATCTATGACGTCTTTTAAAATACTCCAGCCTGTTTTGCCTATAATTATATCTCACTGCTATAAGGGAAAAGACTGCCACCAAACATTACACAGGAAAAAATAAATAAATAAGTCATTTATACTTACTTCAAGTAAGGACTCCTGTATAAAAAGAATGTTTTCTTCTAAATCTCCAATGAGGTTCAAGTACATAGCCTTGTAATTCAGGGGAACTTTGACAGGGACATCTGAACAGTACATTTTCCCCCCTCACAAAGAAAGAAAAGGCTACATAATAATTAAGGAGCTCTGGCAGCTTTCTTTGTGACGCCACAAAGGTATAATTGAAAAAGTATTAACAAAATTGGCACCTATAAAGGAAATTTAATTTGAGTATAAGCAATAAGTTCTGAATGCTTCTGGATCCATAAGTAAACTTATCAACCAGCAAAATCACCCCTATAGTGTTCAGTGCCTTACAAAATACTTTACATATATGCTGACATTTAAATCACTTCATTCACCTTCAAAAATATTCTCCATCAAGTTCTTTGGCATAGCTGGGCCATATTCCTTGAGTTCCATAGCTTTCAGGGCGAAGAGAAGCTAAATGAGATGAATCTTCCTAATAAGGTATTCAGGAACAAAATCCCACCCCCAAGGCTTCCATTTCCCAGGATCGAAGTGTGCCCTTCTCCTTACCAGGTGGCCCCAGGCCAGATGAGGCAGTGCCTGACCTTAGCTTGCATGAGAGCTTCTCCCGCTCCAGAACCAGCACACCTGGTGGTCAGCTTCAGACCACACCAGAGCTCTACCCAATTAGTGCCACAAATGACACATCCAAAGGGTGGACTCAGTGGGCACCAGAACCCCACTAAAGTAAATCCCACTCTGTGGGGTCAACCTGCCCAACAGTTTGTCCACTACAGTCACGGTCAGTCCTCATAGCCAGTCAGCCAGAGGGTCAATCCTACCCACTGAAGTGCCAACAGCAATCAAGGCTCAACTACAAGAGAAGGGTACACACAACTGACACGGAAAAACCCTGGAGCACCCAGCTCAGGTAAATAGGGAGATTGTACCACTGGGCCCCACAGGACACCTGCTACATGAGGCCACTCTGCGAAGACCGGGAGATGTAGTAACTCCACCTAATACATAGAAACAAACCCAGGGAGACAGCAAAATGAGACCAAAAAAAACCCAAAAAACCAAAAATGTCCCAAATAAAAGAACAGGACAAAACTAAAAAAAAAAACACACCAAAAACTAAACTAAATGGAGGCAAGCAATCTACCAGATGCAGAGTTCAAGACACTGGTTATAAGGATGGTCAATGAACGCAGGGGAAGAACAGATGATCTCAGTGAGAACTTTAACAAATAGACAGGAAACAAAAGTAACCATTCAGAAATGAAGGATAAAGTAACTGAGATGAAGACTACGTTATGTGGTGTCAGCATCAGACTAGATAAAGCAGAGGGTCGGTTGGTTCAGCTACTTGGATAACTAGGTAGCAGAAAAGATCCAATCGGAACAGAAAAAAAAAGAAAAAAAAAGAATCCAAAACAATGAGGATAGTCTAAGGGGCCTCTAGGACAACATCAAGCAAAACAACATTCACGTCATGGGGGTGCCAAAAGGAGAAAAGAGAGTGCTAGGGGTTGAAAACCCATTTGGAAGAAATGATAGAACACTTCCCTAACCTGGCAACGGAAATAAGACACACAAGTCCGGGAAGTGCAGAGAGTCCCAAACAAGATGAACCTGAAGAGGCCCATGCCAGGACACAGCTTAATTAAAATGCCAAAGTTTAGAGACAAAGAGAGAATCTTAAAAGCAGCAAGAGAAAAGCAGTTAGTTACCTACAAGGGGGCTCCCATAAGATGGATTTCTCAACAGAAACTCTGCAGGCTAGAAGGGATTAGCAAGAAATATTCAAAGTGATGAAAAGCAAGGAGTTAAACCACGATTACCCAGCAAGGCTATCATTTAGAATCAAAGGACAGATAAAAAACTTCCCAGACAAGAAAAACCTGAAGGAGTTTATCGCTACCAAACCAGTATTACAAGAACAGTTAAAGAGACTTCTTTAAGAAGAGGAAGAAAAAAAATAAAAATTATGAATAAGAAAATAATGTAAAAAAAAAACAAAAACACACCTCTCACTGACAAAAGCAAACACATAATAAAATCAGTGGATCAACCAACATTAAAGCTAGTACAAAGGTTAAAAGGCAAAAGTAGGAAGGTCATGTGTAATTACAACAGTAAATTAAGGGACACATACTCACACACAAAGTAAAAATAATGACAAAAATATAAACGTGGAAGAGGGAGTCAAAATGGTAGTGATTTCAGAATGTGTTCGAACTTTAGCAGCCATCAACTTAAAATAGACTTCTATACACATAGATTGGTATATATGAAACACATGGTAACCACAAACCAAAAATCTACAAGAGATATACAAGAAATAAAGAGAAAGGAATTCAAACACAACACTACAGAAAGTCATCAACATACAAGAGAAGAGAGCAGAGAGTAAGGAAGGAACAGCGAACTACAAAAAAAAATCTGAAAACAATAAAATGGCAATAACTACATACCTATCAATAACTACTTTAAATGTAAATGGATTAAATACTCCAATCAAAGGACGAATGGATAAAGAAGATGCTGTACATATGTATGATGGAATATTACTCGACCATAAAAAAAAAAAAAAGAAATCTTACCATTTGCCACAACATGAATGGAACTAGAAGGTATTATGCTAAGTGAAATAAGTGAAAGACAAAGACAAATACCGTATGATTTTCACTTATATGTGGAATCTAAAGGACAAAATAAACAAACAAACAAAACAGAAAGAAACTGATAGATACAAAGAACAGACTGATGATTGCCAGAGGGGAGGATGGTTGGGGGACTGGGTAAAAAAAGGTGAAGGGACTGAGAAGCACAAATTGGCATTTATGAAATAGTCACAGGGATATAAAGTACAGCAGAGGGAATATAGTCAATATTTACACATGGTGTCAGGTGGGTACAAGACTTATGGGAGGGGGATCACTTTACAACTTATATAAATGTCTAACCACTATGTTGTACATCTGAAACTAATAAATACTGAATGTCAACTGTAATTGGAAAATAAAAATAAAAAAATTTTAAATGTGCTCTCCTCATATTCACTGCCAAATGAATTTTGCTTTTGGTCATGGAGCCTTGTGCCACAAAACACAGAATTACCACATCAACTTATGCATGTTACCAAATTGAAAATTTTAGAAACTATAAATTTTCCTCATTAAAGATCAATCCAGTACCAAACAGATTCAAGGACAAAGATAAGAATCCTTACAAATTACAAGATTTAATTCCACTCACTACTTTCAAATTCATCAAACTGCTTTTTGGTTGCAAATGTAATCTTCTCAGTGGGATATTATTGTGTATCAACTGAGTTTAGTAATTAAAGAGGTACCTTCCCTAGAAAAAAAGATAATTTGCTACTGCTAAGGCTTCTATTGAGGTGCATTCTAAGCCATTCTATAAACCCTTCTCCCTTTACTACTTCACATGCTTCTTCTTTTAAAATGAAGGAAAAAATGAGGGCATTTTACTCAAAGAACTTCAGCCAAAAAAAACACACTGTACAATAACCCATGTAGAACATCCAAAAAGCCTATGTGTGGGGGGAATGTAAAACAGAGAACACGTAAACCTTTCGTTAGGGTTTTCAACTTAAATTAATTAGACTGTATTCAGAGCCTGTAATCCTCGATATTCATGAAGGCAAGACTTCTCAGATTACAAACTGTACAACACATCTTCTCCCAAGAGCACAGCAGCAAATGGACTGCCGACATGCACGTGCCTTTTGAACAGGTTACCTCAGAAGTATGCTGAAAACATTCTGATAGGTTAAAATATGAATTATTAAATAATGCTTTCATGGCTATGCACTAAGCAGAATCTAAGAGCCAAGTCAAAAACATCGTTGAAAAGGCCCAATATGGGATTGATAACAGGCCAAATAACTTGGCAACTTGGGAGCTAGAGCTTTAGTGGATGAATTATACTCTGTGCAGGAATCAAATACATATATACATATATATATATCCATCCATTCCATTAGTTAAACTAAATTTTATAATGTTAGTGGGGAAGACTTTGTCTAGGTTGCCACATCTCTGAAAAAGAAATATGGCAACATTAGACAAATACCGGCTGCACTACAGATGACGCATAATAGAACTTTAGGCCTGGAAGGAACACTGGAGCTCCTTCAAGCCAAACCTCTCCTAAAAGTCAGAAAACCAAGGCCCTGAGAAGGTAAGGGGCAGGCCCATGAAAAGTGAGAGTTAAAGTCCCAGAGCTGACACCAGAACCTGATCTCTCCATTTCCACACCTATTTCCTTCTACGTGACATTTAGTCGGCACTGGAAGACACTTATTTCTACTGTTTGTATACAAACTTCAGCCTGCCGGAGTTCAATGTTTCTGTTCCCATTTGTTAACAGTCCCTGAAAAATACCTGTATGTTATGGGAAGCATTCAAAGGCCCAATCTAGATAAAGTGTAAGAAATTGCTAAAGAAAAACATCAGAAAAATATAACATGAATACTCAACCATTTGTTTCTTTGATTTTCTTGGGTGATGACAAGAAATTTCCACTAAATAAGTCAAATAATATAAAATGTAAACAAACAGTAGCTTTACAACTCCCTCTACTGGGGAACAAAATATCAAAATCTCTCCATAATTATATCAAACAGGGCAGTAAAAAAAAAAGTGGAAGAAAGGCTATGCAATGGAAACCTTATCTCTAAAATGCACAAACCCAAGCTCACTTGAGCTTTACTATTCTCTCAGAGAAGTACCAATAGAAAAACCAAGGGAGGCTCACATCAGGAGTGCCAGGTGCAAGTTTCTGTGTGCCACCTGCTACTTAAACCACCTGCCTTTCTATTCAAGATCATTTTCCAGGTTTCAAATATATCCTCACTAAATGCACCATCATCAGCAGGTATTGTCTTGACGGCACAGATTACTAAGTACTTCTGCCCCCAAACCACCAGCTCCAAAATACGTACATACTTACATAATTTTATTATCAAGAGCAAAGCAATGATCACAGAGCTACTTCCAGTGACACTGCAGAAAGTACCTGTAGACTCCAGGAAACTGGAGATCCCAAGTGACAAGCAGCTACCTGAAGCCGTGGCTTTGCCAATAACCTTGAAGTTATTGGTAAACAACTATCACAATAACAACTATATTTCTATAATATCTGACAATAAAATCCCAAAGTATAGTGACTTTAGGGGAACAATATTTTGTAAAATCACAGTGTCACATTACGAGGGAGTTAATAAAAGAACTTTTCAATTCCTCTTCTCTGGGCCAGCTTTACAAGTAAAAGTTGGCCTAAAACACTTTGGATGAGGTCTGCTTAGTAGCAAGAGAGACAACTCTATATCAGTAGTTCTCAAATGGTACAGCAAGAAAGTCACGCGCTCCAGTAAGTTGTAAGGAATATGAGTGATATGAATATTGACTGACGTGATACCATATCCCCACGGTCATCACCCTCACTCACCTGCACCCTGATCTATTCTGTTTACTGGACAGGAGATGGAGTTCCAGGTGAGACACCGGGTGAGGCTGTGGGGGATGCGCTTCTCCGCTTTGCCTTGGCCTAGCAGCCAAACGTTTACCAATATACCATTTACAACTGTGACAATTTAGAAATGATTATACCGCCTTACTTTTTTGCAAAATTCTTGGATCTTTTTCAAAAAAAATATGGGTCTACCCATGGTGGGCTGTGGCTTGAGATTCCACTGGTCTAAATGGTCTCTGAATATTAAATTGCTTTAGTAAATCCTTTGTTTTTCTGGAGAGTAAATGCATTTTTCTCCATCTGCTCTTCAAAGCAAACAATGGAGGGATTAGAAATGGAAAAGACAAGGTGAGCATAAAGCTGCTAATCAGGATGGCGTGGACCTTGGAATCTGACTCTGGCTTATTCCCTGAAAGCGTGGACAAAATCCCAACTGACCCCAAAGCACCACAATCAAAACTCACTGTGGTAAAGCATGTCGTATTAGCAACTGACCGTTCCTACCAGAAGGTCATAACCAGGATTATTCTGCCATTTACAAGAGAGGTTGTCAAAATCCTTAGCAAGGTAGACTGTGAGTCCCCGATGGCTTGCCTGGCCACCCTACAGCACATCCTCAGGGATACAGGCATTCCTCCCAATAAGGGACCTGAGTACAACAGGGTTCCCTAAGTAGGGAAGGCCATGTGCGTCAGCCCACTGCTAACACTCATAACCCCACCGGCAATCCCACGGCTAGCGACCAGGCAGGCAGGAAAAGACCACCACTCTTTTCACTAACCTCTTACAGCTGTGAACTAACTGTTCTGCTATTGTAGGGCCAGGGAGTGAGGAGCATTGAAAAGGCTTTTTGATACGCAAACAAACTTAGGTCTGATCAGCCAATTTATTGTTTTAACTTACAGTAACAAAATTTACAGCTGGATTTTTATGAATGATTCCAAACTTTGTCGCCAAAAATCTAAAATTCTCTAGACTCTAATCTTACTTCTTACCTTGCAGCAATTAAAAAAAAAAAAGGTAAAACCACTTTTTATTAACGTGAACCATAATCATCATGTTAGAGTCAAGTTATCTGAAAGTTCTCTTCTTCCACTCTGCCAGAAACACTCATCCTGAGACACTCATCTCTTTTTTTTTTTTTTTTTTTGGATGTTTTTATTGATTTTAAAGAGAGGAAAGGAGAAATATTGATAGCCTGCCTCCTGCACCCCCCCACCCCCGGGAATCGAGCCCACAACCCGGGCATATGCCCTGGCCAGGGATGGAACCAGCGACCTCTCGGTGCATAGGCCAACTGAGCCACACCAGCCAGGGCAAATTCTTCACCTCTTAAGAGCTTCTTTGCCTCTGGAAATTCCCTACCCCAGCACATAATCTATCAGAAAGTGATCCAATGGCTATTTTGTATATTATCTAGAATTAATGGCTTCCTTAACTAATATCCCTTTAAAACTGTAATACACTTGGCAGTAAATTCTCTCCAATACCCTACTCATCTCTCTAATATCTTTTCCAATGAAAAATCACCTGTCAGATCACTGTTTCTTTTCAAAATCAACTATAGTAATTACTTAAACTGATCCTCTCAAGGATCCAAGTAGCTAAATTCCAGCAAACTATCCAAAGCCACCAGGGTCATGAAAACCTCATGCTGTGAGTTCACCAAGTCACAGAAAAACCCTCATCTCCATCCTTACCACAACTGTTGTGAAGGACCCTGTCAAAATCCAAAATCCCTGGCCAGGGTCACAACCTCCAATTCCATCCGAGACCTGGCAGAGAACTTACAAGAGTGAAGCTGGCAGGCCCAAGGGCTGAGCCCCGGTCTGTGTGAGGGGTGGGGACCGTGGCGGGAGGGGAGGGGAGAGCCACTGTTCATCTCGGGCCCACCAGCTGCCCGGTGCACACGCAGGCCACATGTGGCCAGGGCTTAGGACGTCTCAAGACAATCCAGAAAACCTGAATTGTTATATGAAAATTCCCAGTCTTTAAATGTAGATTCAATACTTTAAGAACAGTGTACAAGCAAACAATACATGTCTATGGACAAAATCCACTGAGCTGCTGGATTTCTACCTCTGCCCTCACTCTACTGCCAGCCGCATGGGTGACTGACCCTATCCCTTGCTTCCTGTTAACACTAATGGGCCACCGTAACTATTAACAAGGATTATTTTACACATTAGAAAATGGGTGCTATCAAGATTAGACTCAATCCCAAAGAAGCCTGTTAATCAAGAAATCTGACTCAAACTGAAAAAAAAAAAAAAAATCCTAACAGGTAAACTGACTTGCACCAACTGATCCTATTACAATTGCCACCATTTATTGAACGGTTACTATGTGCCAAGAATTCTGTTAAACACTATCTATATAAAATCCCCTCCACTGACTCCTTTTCTCCCGTAGTCTATTCACCACACAGCGTTTAAAAAGATCATTCAAAAATACGATCTGATATCATTTCCTTGCTTAAAATTCCCCACTGGCTTCCCACTGCTCCTAGGATAAACCGCACGCATCTCGCTGTGACGGAGCGAGATCGGGCCCCGGCCACCTCTCTGCTCTGTCTCCACCACTCAAGTCCTTGCTCACACAATCCCAACCACAGCCTTCCGGCTGTTCCGCAGACACTCAGGCTCTCGTCCTGGCTTCTGGGCTTGACACTCGTTGATGTCTTCTTGGCCTAGAATATTCTTCCTCAGGCTTCTGCAAGGCTGCTCCTTCTCATGAGTCAAGTCTCAGCTCAAACATTTCCTCGTTCAAGAGACCTTCCCTCACCAGCTCCCTACCAGTTGCTTTACTATAACCCTATCTTGGGTCCCTGTCATTTATCAGTGCTAAATTATCACTCACTCAAACGACTTAATTCACTGTTTACTTGTCCACGGTCTGCCTCCACTAAGATGTAAGCTAAGGACCCTGCCACACGTGGTCAAGGCCGTGCTCCAAGCAACCAGGTTCCAGGCCTCTGCCTCCAAAGGAACATCGTAGAGAAACTAACCATTCATCTAGTGGCATCATCCAGGGCTGTGTTTCATTCTTGTCGCAAAAAAGGAAGCATTCCACTCATTCACCTTTTTTGTTTCTTCCCCCAAATATTTTTAATTGATTTTTAGAGGGAGAAGAAGGGGCGGAGAGAGAGGGAGAGGGAGAAACATTGAGGTGACAGAGAAACACGGATGGGCTGCCTCTTGCCCACCCCCTAACCGGGGATCGAGCCCACAACCTGGGCATGTGCCCTGACGGGTAATCAAACCGGCAGCCTTTCAGTGCCCAGGGACATGCACAACCAACTGGGCCACACCAGCCAGGGCTCATCCACCTTTGTGAAGTCCAAGTACTGATCAGGCTTTAGGGGTTTAAAAAAAAAAAAAAAAGACTTACAAATTCCTTCAAAATGACGCAAGAGGACATCATTTTGATCAGGAAATAAAATTGTTTGAGATGGGGTTCAGAGTCTATTTTCTGAGCAACTTACCTCTTTCTCCCTCTCATAATCCTCCTTGTCGTATTCTTCGTCGTCATTTTGGGTCTGCAGTGCCACACTGCCAAAGTCCAATGACATGGTCCTTCTGCGGGACGAGAGAGACATCCGGTTTCCAAATATCCCAAAACTGTCGCCAGACCAAACCTTATACGAGAGACCCACACGCAAAGAGACAACAGCAGCCGCCGGGACAAAGACGGATGCAGCTCATGTATGGCAAGTGGTTAGTATTCCGAATATAAGGAGTTCTGACACATCAATTGTGATTCACAGAAGATAGCTACCTGACACCAATTCACAGAAAAAAATGCAAAAAGCTAATAACCCGATGACGAGACCTTTCCAGTATTCTGGAAAATATAAAACAGTAAGACTTTTGTCCACACACAAAAAAAATAAGATGATAATAAACCGTAAATGTCCCAAAACATAAAAGTGTTAAGCACTAGAAAGGTCCCCAAACATAAAAATGGTAAGCCCGCGCTCAAAGTTTCTAACTGGATGCATTCAACACGGCACAGGGAGCATCCTCCACAACTGGCTTCACCCTCTGACGTCACAGATCCAAAGTCCACGTTGCACAAAAGGTGAGCCACGCGATCCTGAGCTCGTGCCTGGAACCCCAAAACCGTTTTCAATCTGGTAGACAGACTCCGTACAGCACACAACCAAAATGGTAAGTGGTTAACGTCCCGCTCTTACACTTGATAAAATCAGGTTCCAGAAAAAAATAAAATAAAATGCTCCAGAACAACAGCAGTGAAGGCTCTGAAGCGGTGCCACTGTGGGGCTCCAGGTCCAAGGCAGCAGCCGGCGCTCCCTGGAGAACGGCAGGGGCTGAGCAGCAGCAGCCGCAGGAAACGGGTTTTCAAGCACTCGCAGTCCACAGGCCGCTGATGATTTGAATTATATTGGGGGATCCTGACACTACACAGAAACAACCCAGCACTTCAAAGCCCTGCACAACCCTGCCCGAGAAGCAGGCGGGCGCGTCCGCCACCCAGCCACTGCCCTCCACTCGTCCTGTCTGCCGGCCAGGGAAATGCGCTCTGATGTGGGCCTGAGGCACAGCTCACTCGCCTCGCTTTTCAGGCTCTAAAAGGTCATTAAGCTGGAAGTGAAATAAGAAACACAGACCTGGCCATCCAGAAGCATGTTGCCATAAAGAACTCAGCTCCTTCGTGGGAACAGCCGAGAACAGTGATCACAAACCCACATATAAGCCAAGGGCCCTACAGGAAAAGGTGTTCCACTCCGGCAGGCCTAAGGCGCCCCTGGTGGTGTCACACAGCTCCACGTGTACCACCGAGAAAGAGAGGTGGCCAATTAAATTATGACACATCATTCATTTTAAAACGCAGCCTGACTCTGTAGATGTGAAGATGTGAAAAGAAAAATTGTGTGCCCTTTAAAGTAGGGGAAATATGGTTGTTACAGATCAACACACATAGGACTTTCAGTGCTGGACTCCCCATTTGTCCAGCTTTTGTTTTTCAAGGACTGGATTATGTTTCTCGTCCAAACTCTACCTTGCGGTCCACCTTTTTTATCCCTCCCTCCCTGATCCCTACACCAGGCCCATCCCTTCCAACTCTATCAACTCAAACTCCTTGGCACCAGCTGTAAACCCATCCAGCCCAGGCTGTGGCTGTGCCAGGGCTAAAAGGAGGAGAGGACATGTGCTCTCTTTCCTTGAGACAGAAAATATATTTAGTCTCCAGGAATAAATAATCTTTCTTGCTTTTGATTCTTATTTGCCTCTTCCTGAACTTTATAATTAAAGTCAGAAAATGGAAGTTGGGTTAATTTCTCCTTTATTAGGTAAAAGAAGGGAAAGTGGGGTTTTTTTAATCTTTCACTAACATGCCATGAATATGTTGAATATTAAAAAAGGAAGTTAAGATTTACAAGATCCTACTTTTTCTCACATAGGGGATAATGAATTCTACAAAGTCTTTTCACTTTTTTTAATTTTAAAATCATTTATTGAATTTGGGGGCAGGGGAACATCGATGTGTTGTTCTGCTTAGTTATGCATTCATTGGTTGATTCTTGTATGTGCCTTGACTGGGGATCGAACTTGCAACCTTGGAGTATCAGGACAATGCTCTAACCAACTGCCCTACCGGGCCAGAGCCGGTATTTTCATTTTTAAATGAAGAGAATGTAAAAAAATTGTAACTTTTTTTGAATGACATTTTAAATTCAAACCATGTCATTAAAGAAGAAATCTGAAAAAGCTAACATCTCTCTCCATTGGGGAAGAAAAGATACAAACAAGTTCTTCTTCCGAGAGGTGCAAACTACCAAAGACCTTAAGAAACTATTATAGGCATAAAGGGGAATTTGATAAACTTACTGAAGTTAAGAAAAAAAGACTAAAAAGATAATTAGTATTTTAGTTAAAATTTAAAATAAAAGCTAGTGTTTTTCTTCAACTTATTAATCACTACAAATTACCACTGCTATCAGAGACTCTACTATAATTCTCAGAACGATAAAAGAGGCTACTTTAGAAAAATAAATAAAAATAGCAAGACTGTAAACCCAGAAGCCGTACAGGAAAAACTTGACAGAAATTGAACCACCAAAAAAAAAATGTTTGTATATGTCAAAAGACTTCATTAAGAAGTTAAAAATTATATATGGAAAAATACATCACTAACAAAGTCAAAAGGTAAAATAATAATAATAATGAGAAAAATGTTTGGAAAGCATGACAAAGTCCCAACCAATATACAGTTTTCACAAAGAAATGAGAAAAAAAAAATAGTCAATTGACATGACAATTCATTTAAAAAGAAGAAATGTAAATGCTCAATTAACTTGACAAGATGCTTACGTTATGCTCATGAAGAATTCAAAGTGTCATTTACACAATAAAATATGACTTTCAACCAGGAAATTGAAAACAAACCTTGATAACATCTATGATGGCTATTTTGGAGGAAACAGACATCCTCATGAATTGCTGATGAAAGTATAAACTGTGAAAACCAGGTTGAAAATGATATATTTAATATTAATATTAAATGATTAATATTAATATATTGAAAAAGGACATTTGCCCTAGTAAGCATACTTTTGAATAAATTTGGCAATACTCTGCCACTAATAAAAATTAAATATTTCTACATTCATTAACTGATCATTTAAGAAATCAAGATGCAGAATAAGTGTACAGTATGCTTTTTTTAAATAGCAAGCTAGTTAATACTTTCTTCGTAGATAGGTAACTTTTCTGAACCTATTAACAAGACTATGCTCTGTCCTTTCATTACATTCAGATCAGAAGGGCTCAGCCTCTACCCATTTTGTGGTCCCTGGTTATGCTGTCTTTGCCCTCCCTGCAATGAGAAGGAAAACCAATAGGGTTTAGTTGGACAAAACATTCAAAAGCAAAAGTAGTATTGTTTTAGCCTCATCTAAGAGCCTATAGGCACTCTGAAGGCAGAAATTAAATGTATCTACCCTACCCTTTGGACATAGCAGGCACACAGCAAATATTGGTTGAATGAATTAATACATTCATGTCGCCCTATATGGATTCATTATTCAATTAAACTTTACTGAGCACCTACTGTGTGTCAGGTTATATCCTAGATATATCCAAGACACAGCGCTAGACATGGGGAGCTAACAGTCCCTGAGGGAAACAAAGATATAAATTAATAGTTACAATGATCATTGTAACACATTCTGTAATAGAAAAAAGTAACAAAGCAAATATTAACTTTGCCTAAGAAGAAAGGAAGGCTGAGAGAAGTTTCACAGAAAGAAAACATTTCTAATTGGAAACCTGTTCAAGGACACAATTGGCTGGAAGTGGTTAAGAATGAGGGCACTCGGACAACCTGGGCTCAGCTCTGGCTCTTCTATTTATCAGCTGTGCAACTTTGAGCAAAGTGTTTCCATTTCTTCATTAGTAAAATGAGGGTAAAAATAGTACCTACCTCAAAGGTTGGTTATGAGAATTCACAAGATAATGCATATAAAGTGCTTAGCAATGTGTAGCAATCAATACATTTTAGTCGTTATTATTATGACATTATTAATGATGAATAAGCGTCAGCCAGCTACAAAAGAGGTTAAAGGAACAAAGCATTCAGAATATTTGAGAAAAGGTGAATGTTCAGACTGTGGGCAACTTTCAAATAAGGCAACCCCTTCTGAGATAAATATGCCACCTCCTTCAAGATGCCCTCCCCATCCTGCTCCCCCGCGGACTTAAGTCACTCTTTTGCACTTTTGGTCTACATTTCTTATGCCTTTCTCATGGCTTCAATTCCAGCCATAAGAAAATTCCAAGGCAACTCGCCGAATGCATTCCGGTATCTAGGGAGTGCATATATATTGTTCCACATTGGGAAAGGGTACGACGAAATTCAGCTTAAGTCACACTCGAGTACATGACTATAAAACCGAAAAGGTTTAAGGGCCACAAAAAGGGTTTATGTGAGCCCTGAGAGTTCGTACATTCTACTTATTTGCTCACATGCTAGCTTCTCTTCTAGAAAGGAAAGAGCCAGCGACACTAGCCTATTCTAGACTTGCAACACCAGGCTTAGGAGGCCTGTTCATTCATTCGACAACTGCTTACCAAGCGCTGTTCCAGATCACAAAGTTTAGCAGGACTCGGTGGAAGAAAAATAAACATACGAACAAATGATGGCAATAACCTGTATCGGTGCTAATGACAGCAGCAGAGACAAACCGATTCAGGGATCCCAGAGGACGCAGCGAGCAAGCACCCCGGGGCTGACCAGTGAGTAAACGCACGAACTAACCCAGGAACTCCGCGCGGCGTCAGCTAGGGCTCGACCGGCGGGCCCCGCGAGGCCGGAGCTGCGGGCAGCGCGGAGGCCGGGCTGCTGGCGTTGGCCGCGGCGTCACACGCCCGCGGTCAGCGCGCGTGCACAGAGCACCCACTGTGAGCCAGGCGCGGCGCCAGGGTGACCACGGACAGGGTCCCCAGGGTAGGGTCTCAGCGTTACCCCAGCAGCCTATAAGAGGAGAAGGGGGGGCTCCCCGACGTCACTGCCAAGCAGAATGACACTTCAAAGTCAAAGGCTGACCCCGCAACCCGCAGGCAATCCACCACCGCGGGATTTGGGGAGGGGGCGGGTCAGCCCTCCAGGAAGCCTCAGCCAGAATCCCGGGGACCCCGCACCCCTCTAGCTCCACCCCCAAGCCCAGCGGCGAAGCGGAACTCACGGGGGGCGCAGATGCTTTCACCGCGGGGAAAGCCCGGCCCCGGCTGAGGTCCAACTTGTAGCAAACCCGCTTACCCTGACTCTACTCCGCTCGCTCCTTCCTAGTCACAACCGAACTCGGAGCCCTGGGGTGACTGAGGAGCAGCTGCCTCCTTCAATCGCCCACGAGAGTCCCCCCTGGTAGGCGGGGCCAGCCGGGGTGGGGCGGGACGTGGGAGCGAAAGTCTCCGCCCTGCTCAAGCTTGGTTGAGAAGTCTGCCCGCAGTTGCAAAAGCAGGACTGTTTCAAAGCGGGCGCCAAAGGTGGCGGGAAACTCCTCCTGGGCGCCCATTGGTGGATTCGCGAGCCAATTACAAAAGAGTTGACTCTGGAAGGGCGGGTTTAACTGTTGCCTAGAGACGCACAAGCGCCCGGCCTCCTGCCTTGGGCTCCGATAACTGGTCCCCGGGCGTCCCTCGCCCCTCCCCCCTCGCCCCTCCCCTCACCTGGGTGCGGTGACTCCTGCCCCCGGCGCTTGTCACTCCGAAGCCCAGGGCACAGAATCCAAACCTTCCCCACCAAACCCTTCCCTTGGAATTTGGCCTTCTGATTCTCCAAGGTGCCTGCCTCCCCATCACCTAAAAAGGCTCAGATGCTTCTTACTTTGTCTTCCTGCTTACTAGGCCCCACTTTGTTTGGATTTGTGGTTTTTTAATTACTAATTAGGTGGCATATTTTCTCACATGTTTATTCACTACTTGAATTTCCTCGAGTGTGAATGTTCTTGTCACTTAGATGTTAACCTGTCCCTTAAGACAGCGCTGCCCAGTTTACAGTAAAGCCCCTTTCATCGTGTTCCTTCCATGGTTAAAAGGGATCCCGTGAACATCAAGGAGCTAGTAGCAGCAGGTTCACAGATCCTTTAGCCCTTTCCCATATACGCAGTAAAATGGTTGTCCAAGGCTCTTCATAATCTGCCCAGTTTTCCTTTGCTACTGTTACAGAACTCCCCACTTGGGGCGTTCTATTCTAGAACTAGATGTAGTTGATTTCTTCTTTGCAATTGGCTACACTTATCTGATTGAGTTTATGTCAAGCTCATCCTGTGCTACATTTTAACATTTAGCAAAATAACATTTAATAAGAACCTTCTAGACCTTGAAACCCTTGTCCTAACACTGACTCAGCATCCCACCCCTGTGATACCTACACTGACCCCTGTAACTCCATCAACTAGCCTAGTAGGTACTTAATCCATAGCAACAGAGTGAAATCACTGGCTGACCTGCCTATGGTTCGCCAGAGTGCCTTTGTTTTGCTCCAGCTATTTCTTTCACTTCTACGGCCCTGCCTTACTTCTCCACCTATTCAGTCTTCAAGATAGATGAGCACCTCGGTGTAGCCTTTCATAACTCACAACTCCCTTCCCTGGCAGAAATATTTCCCACCTCTGTACTCACTGTGCATATCTTATTATAGCTCTTATATCTACTATAATTAGGTGTGTGTCTGTTTTACTCAGTCCAAAGTTAATATCTTGTACTTACTTTGTTTCTTGGACATCCCACATGCTTCATGGCCCCTGGTAGGCACTCAAAATGAATTTGTTGAATGAGTAAATGAATGAGCAAGCAAATAATGAAGGTGTTTTTTGTGTGCCAGAAAAAGCAAATAAAGGTATTCAGGTAAAAGGCAGTTGCTGAAACCTGAACCAAGGTATCTGTTAGTGAGAACTAGGCTTAGGGACTTTTATATATCAATGTAATCCATGAGCAAACTGAGCTGAGCGTCCTATACTAAAGGTTAAGATGGAATGCTATGGCAAGAATGCTAAGTGATCCCTGCCCACAAACAACTGTTTCTTAGAGAGACAAAAGCATAAAAGATGTAAGGAAGAAAAGCACATGAGGAGACAGTGTTTACTATCCCTTACACAGTGCTTTAGAATTCAGGAAGTTCTTTCACAGACACTAGCTCATTTGGTCCTCACAGCACAGTCTTGTAAGGGGCGAGGGCAGGAATCAGTATCCCATTTTACATCAGAAGAAACTGACCAAAAAAATTAAATGGCTTGTCCATGGCTGCACAGCTACTGTGAGACAGAATTTGACCCAACTTATCTCCAAATCCAGAGCTTGTCAGTAACTATAAGTAAGACTTAAGCACATAAGTCACAAAAGATGCAAAAATAAAAAATAAAACAGAGCCCCTTGCCTCCCACTCTGAATTTGAGTGGAATTATGGATATATTTTAATCAAGGCAATTTACTTGACTGCCTATATCCTGTTTAATTCCTGGCTTAGGTGCTTAAATACAGGGCAGGACTTCTACCCTGAAGGTACCTAAACCCTTTTTAAAGTGCAAGATGCTTACATAAAAAGACAACACAAACACATAGTTGACTACATGTCATATGAGTAGAACAGGCAATAACTCTGGGGGAAAGTGAACATCTAATGGAGGCTCTATCAGGGAAGGTTCCTAGAGGAAGAGGGAGAGAGTGAACAGGCAGGTCGACTAGCATGAACGATTGCAAATAGGAAGGCCAGACAAGCAAAAGTGAAGGATTCTTATACTTAGAGGTGAGACTGGAGAAGTAGGCAGACAGAAGGTAGCCAACAGAGGAGCTTGAGGCCTGGAGCACTGAGAAAGGCGTTCTGCAGGGGCAAGGTGTGATGCACATGAGGGATGGACATGTCCAGAAATACACAGACAGACAGAGGTATTCTGGGGTAATAAAGACAAATGTGGGAGAAGAGAGAAAAACCACCAAAGACAGTGAATGCCGGACAGGAGATTGTTTGTGGAATGCTGGCTTAAAGTTTATCCTGTGTTTTTTAAACAGACACACCTGTGAGCTAGGAGGGACGCCACCTCTCCCAGACTTGTTTACATTTCAAGTGTAAATGTCGCACTGTTGATGAGATGTCATCCCTCCCATTAAGAAGCGTTTACAAAGGTGGAGTTAAGTTAATCATTTCTCCTTTTTTTTTTCCTACCTTCTCTTTGGTGTCAGAGCTATCAGGTCGATGCAATGCCATCATTAAATGAGCGCTGTCCTCAAAGGAGCACTGAACTTAAAGAAAGATCCAGGTTCCAGTTCCAGCTCTCCTACCTCCTAGCTTTTGTCCACACAATTTCCTTAACCCCTCTGAGCCTCCAAGTCCCCATCCGAAAACAAGAATGCTATCCGCTTCCCGGGATTGTGGCAAGGACGAGTTAAGATTGTGAAAAGACCTTTTAAAATGTAGAAATACTACTTCAAGATTAATTATTTATATTCTCTCTCTCTCCCCGTAGTCACGGCTGATTGGACTGGCGTACCTGTTGGAGTCCAAGGTAGTCAGGAAAGATCGGGAAGTTATACTTGCCGTAACCCAAATGCTGCAGTGGCCTGAGAGTGGGTGGTAGAGAAATACAAGTGTGAATGTGTTCAGAGGGCAACGGGAGCTAAAGGAATGGGACGAAGGAGAGAGCTTTATGAGGACAAGACAGAGATGTGACGTGCTGGAGGTGGAAAAGGAGTGCTTGAAGGAGCCAAGGGAGATCAGACCATTAGTTGTCATATAGTCAGTCAATAATACTTTGGGAGCAGCTACTTTGTGCCACGCACTGTTGCAGAGGGTCAAAATGCCTGCCCTGGTCAAGCTCCTTCTCACAGATCTGCTCCTGCCCACAGCCACTGTGGCCTCACCATCATCACCTCCCCGCCCCTGAGACCCGGCCGTACCTGACTGGGTCAACATGAGCATCAGGCCCAAGCTGGGCCAGTCACCTTCCCTCCCCAGGTGACTGAAATGAGACCTCGTGAAACTGAGTCAGGTGGTAACCATACAGAAGACAAGCAGACTTTTATTACATTTGACTGTGTTTTATGGGAAATATACTATCAAATTTCCTATCTGGGTCATGCATGTGGCAGAGCCTAGACGAAAGAGCACCTGTCACTCAGAGCCGTGGTCTATATGGTTCCTGCGCTTTGTGAAGCCCGCACTTGAGCTTTTGCTTGGGGTCTGTGATACCTGGACTTTAAAACATCTTTTGACTTGAGCTGGCTTGGGTCACGTAGGGGTTGAATAGTGTCCCCCAAATTTTCATGTTCACCGAGAACCTCAGAATGTGACCTTACCTGGAAACACGGTCTTTGCAAATGTAACTAGTTAAGAGGTTATACTGGGTGAGTATGGACCCTAAATCTAATTACGATTACTAGTATCTCTAAAAGAAGAGGAAAGGACACAGAGAGTCACACGGGGAGAAGACAGCCGTGTAAAGATGGATGCAGAGATTGGAGTTACACCACCACAAGCCAAGGAACACCTTGAAGTTAGAAGAGGCAAGGAAAGATTCTTCAGGACCGTTTTCAGAGGGAGCACGGCCCTTGAAATCATGGTCAACACCTTGATTCCAGACTTCTAGTCTCCAGAGCTGTGAGAGAATCAATTTTTCTTGTTTTAAGCCACCTAGCTTGTGTTACTTTGTTGCAGCAGCCCTAGGAAACTAATACAGGCGGGTTTCCATTTCTTGCAAGCAAGCTTTTCTGACTAAGATGCATTCATGATAACAGGCTACATTTGAAAAGTCTAGACCAACAACTCTCCCATCGTCCACAGTCTACTATTGGAACTCAAGGATCTTCCCGATGGGCCATTAAATGATACAAACAAGCAAGTCATTTTTTTCAGTTCCCATGAAAAAAAAAAATAACTTGCAATTTTATTGGTTTTTATTTTTACATACAACTAAGGTTTATCTATCAGGAATCTACCAAGTAAGATATTAGGGATTACTGATGTTTAGAATTCATAAATTAATATCAGCGCCTTATTCAAGTTTACCAAGGATGGTTGTTCATTATTTCGATGCCCAACATTGCAAAGCTCCTGTCACACAAGCTTGAAGATAATGGAAGTTCCCACTTTGGGGAGAAAGATGTTAATAGTGATAAAATAACTTCTTGGAAAAATTTATAAGGCAGAATTTTGGAATATAAAATCACAAGAGCGAGATCATATTCTTGCATAAGTAAATATGCAATTCCCAGCGTTCCTTTCCAGGTCTTTATCGTCACTGTTATTTTTTGCCTACCAAGCAAAAGGAGTTGGGGGTAATGTGTGTGTGGCGTGGTAGGTCTCTCATCCTCCTAACAGTCTTCCACAGAGCAAACATTTGTAATTTTGATGAAGTGCAATATACCAAGTTTTTTTCTCTCTTTTTGTTTTCTTTTTTTCACCAGTGTTTGTTTTTTTTAATGGATCATGTCAAGTCTAGCCCTATCTCCTGAAGATTTGCCCCTATGTTTTTCTTTCATGAAAGTTTCATCATTTTACATTTCACATTCAAGCCCATAATGCAGCTGAGCTAATGTTTATGTAAAGTGTGAGGTTCATTCTTTTGCCTGCAGATGTCCAATTGCTCCAGCACCATTTGTTGAATAACGACCCCAGCCCCTTTCTTTTGGTCACCGAGACTGGCTGCATACTCCACCATAAGCCATAGCTCCAGAGCAGCAGGCTTTCCACAGGCCGCTGGCCTGCAGCTGCTGTTCCCTCCCCTCCCCGTCACTGGCCCCACACAGCATCCTCCCCTGTGGTTTCCCTCACCCTGCCCACATCTTTGTAGAACAGAGTCCCTTTATTAAAATCTCAAATTACCCACTTTAAGCGAGCCATCTGTTTCCTGTCAGAACCCTGACACATCCCACAAATGACAAATTTTCCAAATCCCAAACATCGGACACATACTGTCAATTGTCACAAAGTAATAATCATTTATTTCATTTTGAAAAGTCATTTACAGGTATTTATAGGCAAACGGATTTCCACTTTAAGACAGGTGAAGATAAGAGTGCGTCATTAAAATAGCATGCAATCTAACATTTCCTTTGCTGTATCTTTTGGTTTTAACTGTGTCTGTGGCATTTGCAAGTGCAATATTTGCTCATCCGACTACGATACCATTACAGTCACATACCCATTACCCAGATGTACTGCTCACATCATGTATCCTCTCTGCATCTGTGTGTATCAGAAACTCTTTCTTGCTACCCAGTTACCGCTCAGCCAGATTGAGACCACAGCCCTTCCCTGTCTCTGATGAAGGTGATTAGATCACCCATACGTTTCTATGATCTATACCTCCTGAACCCCTCCCTTTATGAGGACAGATAAGCAAGAACTAAGGTGTATGCAAAATTGATGAAAAATACATTATTCCCTAGTTGTATAAAAGGAAACAAAGCTGTCTAAGAAATTAACAGCAGAAGAAATAAGGTAAAATCATGAGCCTTTTCATAAAAATATTAGAGTTCAGTATGCTTGATTTCTCATTATTTCTATCCAAAAGAAGTTTCCCATATTTAATTTAAAACTTAGCAAATATATCACAATTACAAACTTTAAGTTGTATCTACATAGCCAACATGAATTGTTAAGACTGTTGTCGAGATAACTCAGAATGAACAAACACCCAGGAGTAATGGCCCCAGCTCTATATGCAAAGGCAAGTAAAGGACTTACGCAGTTTTCTGCTACTCAAAACAGCCAAATCCACTTCTACCATATTTACTTAGATTCTTCCCGAGTTTCAATGTTTTTGACCGAAAGGCTTGGGATGTCCACTCTCCGAACGCTGATCTCAGTTGGGTGATTCATTCTGAGTACAGACACAGACTAAAGGAAAATACTGAAGCTCTCACCTTTACTGTACCAACTAGTTATCAACATGGACCCCTAATAAATGGAAATATTGCTTTTTACATACTGTCAGGGCTGAAATGGACCTCTGAATTCACCTAGCCCAGCTCTCTCATTTTATAGACAAGGAAATGGGAGTCCAGACAGGTTGAGCAACTTGCTCCTGGTCACACTGATGACAGCCAGCCCAGCGCTCGTCCCTACACAATGCTTAATTATACCATTAGTCCACCAGGGCTTCTACACGTGGCAAACTTTTCCAGCTGTTTCACTGACTATGTTTTCTCCCTTCTGCACTGTCTGATCTTGTCTAGAAAAGGTGCTATGGACACATGTAGGTGAGGGACTATCATGAGTCACAGCCAATCAGGAGGCTATCTCCCCATACTTTCAAATAAATTCAGTATATTACATAGTAGTGGAACCAATCTGGATATTAAATATAAAGAACACTGGTTTGTTTGCCATCTTTTAAATCCGTGTACTCATGAGCTTTTTGGGCTGCAGGAAGGAGGAAGGGAGAAATACGAGGAAATCAGAAATGACTGCTAGCTTTGGCCTCTTCAGCTTGTCATGTGCTGCATACAAACAGTCCAAACAGCAAAAACCGAGAAACACTAGGCCAAACAATCTGGACCCCAGTCCTTTAACCAGCAAATGGAACAGGCCAATGAAACAGACTTATGCTTTTGGTGGCTTCTGATTTGATTCTACTGCCATACACACAGTCCAAATTCAGTGTCAAATTTGTTTTAACATTGCAGTGAAAGTGCTTCCACACAGAAAAATACAATAAAGTCAATATCCAACCAGCAAACTGCTTCTTATTTTTGTAATAAGGAAAAACATTTATATATATATTTTTGGCAAATGGTTCTGTAGTTATGGAATATGAAGACACTGGGACCTAAGCTCCCCGATATGAAAATGTCCCCAGATGGCCCAGGTGAAAGGCACACACCACGGCCCCAGCAGTTCATGCAGGTTGTCTTCAGCATGGGATTTCAATTGTGCTTTGAGCTTGTTATCAATGCAATACGGCCTTAAAAAGTGACACCCGTGCATACGTCTAACTTCTTTTCAAATGGACCCATCCTCTTACCCTCTTCTGACTTCCACTTTCTGAAGATCAGCTTTTGTTAGTCCATGGTGGTCTCGGAAAGATGCACTTCATAATTTGGATTCTGTTTTATCTAGAAACTAAGTTTTAGTTATCCTTGTGTCCCAACACAAAAAGGAGTTTCTTGAATTGTCAGTACGATGGTTATTTCCAAATGATCATTTGTTTAAATGCAAAAGTCCTGGAATATTATCTCTTCTCACCGGTTGTTTAAGGCTGACTTCGCTTCCAGAAGAGATGATTGGCAAACTGTTATCCATGTGGTACCTGATAAGGTGGCCGACGTTATCAAATATGTGGTCCTTGGTCCTCACCTTGAAAAAGAAGAACAGAAGTATTTAGGTTAAATGATAATAGTTCTCCTGACAGATGTCAACAATCTGGGGAGGGAAAGAACAAACATATCCCCGAAGGAGATATTTTGCTTAATAAAAAGAAGAAAAGGTATGTTTTAGCACTGTATCCCTTAGTAAACAATTTTTCATTCCCCAATCCCTTTTTAAAGCAACTGTCCCTTCTGGTTAGGAAAATGGTGAGCACTTGTCACTCAATCCAAATTTTCAATCAACTTCTTTGCCATATTACTGTTTCATATATTATGTCATGTCACCATTCCTATAAATGTTTTTCAAATTTTAAAAAATATTTTTTATTGATTTTTTAGAGAGAGAAGACAGGAGAGGGAGAAAGAGAGAGAAACACTGATTTGTTGTTCCACTTATATTCATTGGTTGATTCTTGTACGTGCCCTGACTGGGGATCGGACCTGCAACCCTGGCCTATCAGGACTACAATTTAACCAACTGAGCTACATGGCCAGGGCCTAATGCACTGTTGAACTGGGTTTGCTAGTGTTTTGTTGAGGATTTTTGCATCTATGGCTGTTCAAGAGTATGTTGTTTAATTTCCACATATTTGTAAATATTGCAGTTTTCCTTCTGCCATTAATTTCTAGTTTCATCCCACTGTGATTGCAAAAGATACTTGGTAGGATTTCAATCTTCTTAAATGTATTAATACTTGTTTTGTGACCTAACATATAATCTATCCTAGGATTTGTGACCTAACATGTTAATGTTCCAAGTGTGCTAGACAAGAACGTGTATTCGGCTGCGGTTGGGCCGAGTGTTCTGTGTATGCCCATTAGGCTCATTTGATCTGCAGTGTTGTTCAAGTCCTCTGTCTCCTGGTCAGTCTTCTGTGTGGATGTTCTATCCATTATTGACATCCCCGAGTAGTATTGTTTCGCTATCTATTTCTCCCTACAGTTCTGTCAATGCTTGTGTCATATATTTGGGTGCTCTGATGTTAGGTGCATATATATTGACAATTGTTATACCTTTCTAGTGAATTGATCCTTTTATCATCACATAATGTCATTCTTTGTCTCTTTTGCCAGTTTTCACTTAAAGTCTACTTTGTCTAATATAAATATGGCCACCCATACTCTCTTTTGGTTATCATTTGCATGGAATATCTTTACCTATCTTTTCACTTTCAACCTATGTGTGTCCTTAAATCTAACGTGAGCCCCTTATAGAAATCATATAGTTAGATCTTCTTCGTTATCCATTCAACTGTTCTACATCTTTTGATTGGAGACTTGAAACCATTTACAGTTAGAGTAATTACTGATAAGGACTTACTATTACCATTTTGTTGGTTTTAGTCCAGGATCATTTCTGTCTTCAAACATCTTTTATTGGCTTAATACCATTCTACTGCTCTGTATGCTCCTGTGGCTCCTTCCCTGCACTCCAAATGGCCACCCCTTTTAAGACTTTGCTTTCTTCAAGGCTCACCTTACATGTCAGGCCCTGCAAGAAGCCTTTCTCTGTGTCTCATCCAGCGCACTCCTCTATCCTGAGAAGCACCATAATGCTTTGATTGAACCATTCTTATGTCATTTATCCTTATAATTATTTAAGCACCTATTTTATGAAATTATAAGCACCCTGAGAGCAAGGACTAAGTATGTGATACTGAGCAATAGTCAACTGTGAATCTCTGTACTTCCATGTATTCATTTAATTCACTGAACTGAATTGAGAGGGGGCAGAAAGAGGTTGCCCTCTACTTGATCTTATAGGGTGGCCCCTACTCAAACCCCTCCACTAGCCTCTATTTAGAACTTTCTGCTCCAGCTGGAGGGTTCAAGGAAAAGTGAACCCTTAGCCATAAACACTCTTCAACAATATCAGGTCTGGGAACTATCATTCAGAGCAACCTTAATCACAACATCCTGTAAAGACGATAATGAGAAGTCAGTAATACCTTGCCTTCAGGATCCACCAGGAGAAGATGTTTGGCTTGGCCTCCCTGGAGCCCACTCAGCACATACTGGCCAGGAGATGTTGCACTCTCGCGAACCAAAAAGTCGCCATCCTTCACTAAGAGGCTCTCTGCCGCCTTCCTGCTCAGCTTGCCATGGTAGCAGTCTTCATGCCGCAGCTGCTGCTGAATGTGTGGCAAAGAATGTGAGCTGGCAGGCTGGGCGGTGGCACCTGGCTGGACGGTTTCTGGTGCTTCTGAAGTCAAAATACAAAAAAGAGACATCACCAAGTTACCTACTCATCCACCCATTTATTCAATCATTCATTCGCTAAACAAATATAACTTGATGCCCTACACTATGTGCCGGGCGCTATTTAAATAATGCTGTTTCTGGAACAAATGGGGCTTTTGTTTTCAGAACTTCCAACAGGCTCTAGTTTAACAGTGGATCCAAACATTACCTTTGGCTTCTGTGACCAGGAAAGGCTTGCCCAGGTGCAGGAGTGTTTCTTTCATATGAGAAATGGAGCCCAGCCATGTGGCTCTGTGGTTGAGCATCGACCCACCAACCAAGAGGTCACGGTTCGATTCCAGGTCAGGGCACATGCCTGGATTGTGGGTTCAATCCCCAGTAGGAGGCGTGCAGGAGGCAGCCTATCTAAGTTGATGTTTCTCTCTCATCGATGTTTCTCTCTCTCTATCCCTCTCCCTTCCTCTCTCTGTTTTTAAATTAAAAACACATTTAAAAACAAACAAAAAAACAGATGAGAAATGGGTCTGACTCACAAGAACTGCTTTTACAACTGCGGAAGACGCTCTTTATGTCCCTGGGGATGTCTGTTGAAGAGAAAGAGGCTTATGCTGTATCCGGATTACAGATAACCTCTAAGACTTTCCCAAAGTCTTTGAAAATGTCTACAGTGACTTTGGGTGATGCCAATTTTTTATCATTTAGCATTAAAAAAACAAACAAACAAAAAAACACCCAGGACAAATTATCAATGTGCTTCAGAGATTCTTCTAACCAAAGAAATCACAGTCCCTCCTGGCCTCTGGCTGTTTGGCCTCTAAAGCAAACTCCAACCTCTTGAGCCCACACCAACAGGAAATAGGCTGCAAAAGTTGTGAAGCCCCCAAGAAAGGCACATTCTCCAACATCCACTTTTAATGTACACATGGAGGATAATGGCAGGAACATCCCAGAAGGCACAGCTCCAGCCCATGGATAACAACAGACAAGGAGGTCCTGTCCTAAAGCCTAACCAGAGTCCAAGCAAATCATCTTCTCCTGCCTCCAGCTCCGGGAGCCTGCACTGTCACTGCCCAGCAAGGACTTGGTAATCACTAGAGCCAGCGACCACTGGGCATTTCCGCGCTTCCCTTCTGTAAATGTGAGTTTGTATTATGGTCATCTGATTCCAATTCCACCAGCAATTCTGGCTGTGGAGGAGGGCAGGCAGCTTGGCAAATCATAAGGATCCCCACCCAGACTTGATGGAGGGGACTCACATCACCCAGATGTCTCAGACTTTTAAGCTGGATGCTGTATTTGGATGGGGTATTTGCAATGTCTTCCTTTGGGAGAGGGCTAATACGCCCTATGAGAAGAGAAGAGCTCATGGATATTGGGGTGGCAGGAAGGTAGCAGAGACAGTTGTTCACCACTATCTCTTCTCCCTGTCATTACATGATAGTTCTCGCTGGCTCATGGCCACCCAGCTAGAGTAATGTTTTCAGCCCCGTGGGAGCTAGGTATAGCCCCATGACTAAGTTCCACGAATAGCAGGAAATGATAGCTGCACACCTGAGTCATGTCCTTTAAAAGGATGTGTGTGCACTCCTTTCACCTTTCTCTCCTCCCACTGGTTGAATACAGATGTGATGATGGTGACAGCCAAGCAGCCACCTTGGACCAGAGACTGAAGCCCAGTGTCAAGGACTGACAAAGGTCCTACCAGACCTGAACCACCAATTTTGGGGTTATTAGAAATGAGCTTCAGTCCTTTTCACACTATGGTATTTCTTTGTTATGGCATCTTAGACTGAAACTAATATAAAGGGGTACAAAAATTAGCATCAGTAGTGATGATTCCTCTGCCATGTTTGAGAAGAGTAAACATTGTACCAGAGTTTTCCTGGCAGTGCACCCAGATGAACTGAGGAGCCCCGAAGTCACGCTTGAGAGATATTAGGTCCTTGTCTCATTTTACAGAACTAATCAGTGAGCTCTTGTCTGGATAAAGGAGGCTAAGAATGCCTAAAGAAGCTAGAAAGAAATAGGAGGAAACATTAGAGGAGAAAGGTTAAAAGGTCATTTACGATACTTAACAGAAAAGTATGTACAAAGCTGTCCCTACTCCATCTCCACTAAATTTTCTTAAGTCAACATTACTTATACTTTTGGAGTTGGATTTAAATTTTTGGAGGGAGTAATGATAGGCTGAAGTTAACCTTGAGGGGGTAGCAAGAAGCCCAGGAAGGCCACGGTACATTAAACCCTAATAGGAAATAAAGAGTGAGAGATACTAGAGGCCTAAATTATTAAACTTGCTGCCACCAAGGCAGGGGGAGGGAAAATAGATGAAAAAAGAAGGCTGGAGTCAATGAAAAAACATTTTGATATTACTATTTTGGATATAGCAGGACTGACTTACTTTGCACCAATGGCAGGAATGATGGACTAATTTTACCTTTTCACATTATTAAATTGTTTATGACAAAAGGCAAAGTTTCTTTGCTTAAGTTGGGAACATTTTTAAAAATACGTATGCTTTTATTGATTTTTAGAGAGAGAGGAAGGGAAAGGGGGAGAGAGAGAAATATCGGTGTGAGAGAGAAACACCTATCATCTGGGCCCACAACCTGGGCATATGTCCTGACCAGGAATCAAACCAGTAGCCTTTTGGTGCAGGGAACAATGCCCAACCAATTGAACCACATGGGCCAGGTCTGAGTTATGAACATTTTTAACATTAAAGACTTGATTATAAAGGAATCGCAGCTGAGAATCAAGGAATAGATCAGATCACCTGACTTGGGCCGTATTTCTAATAACATGTTGTTGCTCTGAACAGTCCATGACAGGAAGCTATCAAGTGTATGGTCCTATAAAATTACTTTTTTTTTTTTTTAATATATCTTTATTGATTTCAGAGAGAGGAAAGGAGAGGGAGAGAGATAGAAACATCAATGATCAGAAAGTCATTGATCGAGCCCACAACCCAGGCATGTGACCAGGAATCAAACCCCAATCACCTGGATCCTAGGTCGATGCTCAACCGCTGAGCCATGCCTGGCTGGGCTATAAAATTACTTAAACCTGAGGCCCACAAACCTTTTTTTCAAAAGCTGTCCCTCTAACAAATACTATTCTATCCACACAGGACACTCTCCTAGTTAAGCTCACTGCAGGAATCTGCATTCATTGCATATCTCATTGTCCATGACCCAGATTCCCCTTCAGGGAAGGACCCAGAGCCCCAGGTATCAGCAGCCAGCCTCCAGCCAACCATCCCCTCAGGGTCTGCCTTAGCTGCAAAGAGCGACCCTACCTTTGGGCAAGACCTCGTGTGGCCCACCTCCAAAGACTGAGATAAGTGAGCCCAATATGGGCAACTCTGACAGGCCCATGTGCTCTCTGCAGGGTTGGCGAGGCTTTTTCAGGCCCGCATAGTAGCGCCATCTCTCCCCCTGCCCAAGCATGCTCCCTGCCCGTCCCTTGCTGAGAACTGATCCCAATATAGACCCTGCATGACAAGCCCCACCTCAGCATCTGCTTCCAGAGAACCCAACAGGGATGTTTGGGAGCTGAGAGTGATCTTGGAAAGCTTGCAAGAAGATGGCCCATTTGCTAGGTGGCTGGCAATGAGGACCTCTGTCTTTTAGCCTAGAGAGCTAAGGTGATCTGGTTAAGCCAAGGCTCAGCAAAATCTCCTTGTAAATTCCATCATGCCACCTGGCCATGCAAGCTATAAAGTTGCCCTTGGCAGTTCCCAAAAGGCTTCCCGGGCCAGTGAGAGGACGCATTCAGAGATGGGTTCTACACCCTTGGAATGAACCAAATTTGACACCAAGCCACTCTCTGAACCTAACAAGCTTCAATATTTTATGAAAAGTATGTCTTGTTTATTTATTTTTCAGTTGATTGTAGGCTTTTGGCTTGTCTTTGCTTTTATTTATTTGTATTCCTGTTTCTGCATTTATCCCAGGAAGCAATTGGCAAGAAAGTGATGCCTTTTAAGATTAAGTAAAATCTTACTGTTTTTACTCAAGTCCATATGGTTTAAAAGGAGCCATCCTATTTTAGTGCTCTATAGATGACTTACCAAGGGGCTGTGAAATGAATAAAACTAACTCCATCAGGAGACAGAATGGAAATCATGGCCACTGTTCCTCATGCAAACAAATTCAAAATTATCCCCTGGCTTCAACCGTCCTTCCTTCAGCAAAAGCACACAGTAGAAATCAAAACTGGTAGTGAATTTAAAGTATTTGAAAAGATTATTCAAAATCAAAGTCCCAAAACCCTGAAATCCATTAATATCTTGATGAAGTTCAGTGAATATCTGTTATTAACCGTTACAGTGGTGAAGGAATCCTTTTAGCTCCCTGAAAATGAGGCCATGGAAACAGCCTTCTTTCAAATGAGGGACAGTTGCCCTGGCCGGTGTTGCTCAGTGGTTAGAGGGTCAAAGGGTTGCAGGTTGGAGTGCATGCGGGAGGCAACCAATCGATGCGTCTCTCTCACATCTCTCTCTCTCCCCCCCACCCCTCCCTCCCACTCTCTCTAAAAATCAATGGAAAAATATCCTCGAGTGAAGATTAACAAACAAAAATAATAATAAAAATGAGAGACAGAGACAGTGTAGTGAGTTGAACAGTAACCCCAAAAGTATAGGTTCAAGTCCTAACCCCCCCCATACCTATGAATGTGACCTAATTTGGGAAAAGGGTCTTTGCAGGTGTCATTAATGATCTTGAGATGAGATCTTCCTGGATTTAGGTGGGCCCCAGATTCAGGGGCTATTGCTATAAGAGAGAGAACAGGGAAATCTGAGACACAGGGGTGAAGGCCATGTGAAGATAGGTGGAGGTTGGAGTGATGTGTCTACAAGCCAAGGAACTAGAAAAAGCATGGTATAGATTTTTCTCCAGGGCTTTCAGAAGGAGCCAACCCAGCTAACATCTCGATTTAGGATTTCTAGCCTCCAGAACTGTGAAATAATACATTTCTGTGGTTGGAAGATACCAGGTTTGTGGTAATTTGTCACAGCACCCACAGGAAATCAATAGAGATAGAAAGTAGCTCCTTACTCTCACGGTGCCACGGGCTCCCCGGCGGCTGAGCTGGGCTTTGGTTTCGGGCAGGGCCGAGTGCACTGTGAAGAGCCTGCGTGTTGATGTAGCAGGGATCGTCGAACAGGTCCACCCGGCAGGTGGGCTTCAATAAGGAGGCGTCGCTCTGGGACTGCACGGCTCTCTCGTGGGCGTTACCTGGAGTGATTAGTCGTGATCAGTGTATCATGCTCTGCTTTGTAAACAAATTAAAATCACATTGAGTCTAGAATTGATAGGAAGCAAAAGGCCACCCCTATCCTCTACAAGGATTGAATACTGACTTAGATTTGATCTGTACAAATAAGATAAACTCCGGTCTTCGAGGAAAAGCTCCCTCTCGTCAGTCTCCCTGCCCCACTATTACAAACAGACAGGAAAAGGAGCCGGAAGATCCCAAGAACAGCCAAGAGGAAAAGGGCCGACTGTCCAGCGGAGAGCACAAACCCACATACAATGCTGCCCGGAGTTGCAGGCCAGGCACCAGGAAAACACACACGCCATGTGGAACTCAAATTCCCGAGGCCCTACTCCCGGCCGCCGGCTTCCCTGTAACCTCTCTCCTCCCAGTGTCTGCGCCGGCTCACGCTGGCCTTCTCGTGGTATGGCCTCCACCTCAAGGCCATCTTCTCTAATTGACATGCTCTTCTCCCCTTCCTCATCTTCATCCTGCAGGCGTCAGTTTAACGCCCACTTTCTCAAGAGAGCCCTCTCTGACCTTCTCAGACTAGCTAAGTCTCTGCTTTCCTAGCAGTTTTTACTTTACCTTTAAGCCCGTATCACAAGAGTAATATGTTCTGTTGCTTATGTTATTATTTTTTAATGTGTGTACAATGTCTAGACTGCATGTTCCGTGAGGAAAGGGATCCTGTCTGTCTTGTTCATGCTGACTAGGAGCTGCAACTCCTGCTCCTAGCACGAGCCTGGCACGTACAATGACATCAACAGTTATTGAATGAACGGCTATTAGCACCGTAGTTCACTACCTGATGGCAGGTAAAGTACTTTGTACCATCCAGATGGTCCAGCCTTGAGAATGCCAGGATAGGATGTTTTTGCTTTTCCGTTGAAACTAGTACATTTATAGTTTTGGCCACGTGTGCAATGAGTCCTCCAGGAGGCTGCACGTGAAGGAGTGGCGCTGACATTCCATCGTCTCGCCGTAAAGCAACATCAGTCCTTCTACTGTTCCAGTCGTTAAACCCCTTTTATATGGTCCAAAAGGGACCAATTTCATATTGGATTTCACATCACGGTGAATAGCGCTATGATTCTTATAATGCATAGTATGGAAACCTAAGAGTACACCGAATAGGGGAAGCCCATCGGAAGACAACAGCTCTTACTACCCGCTTACACCTGTTTGTCAGCACCACATGCCACTTTGTGCCATGTCATACTCTGTACATGGGATACCTTGAGGGAGGAGTGGGATTTCTACAGAGGGAGGGTTGACAAGGCATCTCATTTGTTTGCAGCATTTTGCAACACATGACAGTTTCCATTTGCTGGGTTAAGTGGATTTATGAAGTGTATTATCCAGTTTAAAGTAAACTTACTTTCACAAATGGGTAAGTGGCTAAAAGATCACTGCAAAGAAACCAAGGATTGAAGATTACTCTTCTTAGTACAATCTCCTCCTTAGCTGCATTAGAGTTTATAAATAAGAGTAATCTATTAGATCCAAAGTTTGACCAACCAGAAGTTAAAATTATCAAGATGTGAAATGTAGACTTAAGTCCATTTTATTTATCAATAAATGCTTTACATGTGTATCAGCCTTGAGATATTCCCTAATGACAGTATTCAGCCAATGTAATTAGTAAGATTTTTTTAAAAAATGTTTATTTATCTAACTTTGAAATTTCCTATTTTTGTGTGTTTTATGATACATGCATAATCATTAGCATATGTGTCCATAACTTATGCATGATTGGATACCATTTATTTAGGACTGCCTGCTCATAAACTTACTGAAAGTGGAGTGTGATCAAAAGGGTTTGCAAGCGCTGCACTTCGGAATTAACACGGACCTGACTTCAGGTCGCTCACTATTCGTGTGGCCTGAGCCATGCCACTTAACCCCTCCAAGTGTCAGCTTTCGTGTATGTAAAATGGGGGTGCCTGGCTTAAAATACGGTCGTGAGGATTAAAGGAAAGAATGTGGCTGAGGACTCCCTGAGCATAGCGCCTGCCGTAGAGCAGGCATTCCACACACAGCTCCTATCAGGGCTCAGCTGTGTACTCACTCTCCGACGCAGGGCCTCTGCACACGGTGCTTAGCTCTGCTTGTAATACCCGCCCCCTTCCCTTCTTTACCTAACTTCTATTTATCCTTAAGATTCGGCTCTGAACCCACCTCCTTCAGGAAGCCTTCCCCTCAGCTCTTCCCTCGCCAGCCAGGCAAGATGCCACCCTCTGATACACTGAAGGTATCTGTTTACTTGTCCGTCTTCCCCTTAGACTACAAATCCCCCGAGTCCTTGAGAGACTAGGATCCACTTATCTGTGCATCTTCTGCATCTTCCATGCCTGGCAGAAAGCAGATGCTCAAAAGAGCATCTTTTGATCAGCTGTTTGTCAGCTGGGTGAACAGATGACTGAGTGTCCGTCCGCCCGGTCTGCCCCCACCGTGTCCTAAAGACCCGGAGCCTGCTTTCAGCACAGGGCGCCGACTCATCTGCCGCTCTCGGGGCGCTGACACGAGCGGCCCACACCACGTCTGCCGCCGCACAGGACTGCTCAACAGCGCCAAGTCCGTACCCGGTCTTTCCTGAAAACTACCGGTCCTTTTTTTCAAACGTGCCATTATATTTAAGTCAGCAGTGTTGTCTTAAATGAGGGAAAAACCCTATCTCACCCTGTACCTGACTGTAAAGCCTTTCTAGGATGAAGTGTGTGGCTAATGAGAGCTTTCGCACACCCGCCAGCCACCGTGCGTTCCAAAGCCCCCTGTGCCGAGTGGGATTCTGAGAACTGTCCCGCCGGCCGAAGAGGAGATTCCTGGCAGAAAAGAAATACACGCACAGTGGGCACGCTGTGAGTACCAACGTTTGTAAGTGCAGGCCCCTAGGGCTTGTGGGCATTTAACGTCTTTTTGATTAAAAATATCAACATTTCCATTTTAACTTGAAGGCTGGGGAAACATTATCCTATTTTGCTAATTATTTCTTTCCATAAGGGAATTTATATTAAGAATAGGGATATTTTATACACCTGGCAATAAATACAATTAACTCCTTCAACAACCAGAAGCCTATTGCAGTATTTATAATACACTGGAATTCAAGTTTTAAGTCAATATTTGAATAAATCGATGAACTGGGAGGAGAAAGCCAAACCTTATTGAAAATATTTGTATAGGTGTCCCTCAAATGCTTATGTATGAATCTCTGGGAAAAGCCATAAAAAATGTCTATTTGCTGTTCTGGCAACTGCTATTAATTTGCTCACTGGTCAAGAATTTCGGATCACTTTTTAAACATATGCCCAAGGAGTCACAGGCAGGCCCCACAATAGGAACATCTGCCTTCTGGATGAAAGGACACGGAGTCAGGGACGTCCTTCCCGCCACAGTGGGAGGAACCATACTTGTCATGGCCCCTGGAGCAGGGCTGAGTCTTTCTGTCCTCCCATGGTCCCAGTGGCTGAGGTCTGGGGAGATGGCTTCCTAGTCTCTGGTTCCCACTAGAAGTAAGGAAACTGCTTTTCTAAAGAAACAATGTTGTAGCTCAGAGCTTGATCCACAGGACAATAAACAGTCATTGAGTAAATTGTTGAATAAATGAAGAACATAAAATGACATAAAGACAGGGCATGGAGACAATTCCAAGTGAGCTGCAGCACAGGAAGAAAATTGTTAAGTGTCACAGGGCTTTTGTGGTGTGCTTCTGACTATTAGCTCCTTAGGTTAGGGATTTCCAGAGTAAGGGAAAGGAGGGTGGGTAGGAATTATAGCTCCCAGGGAGCATAGTTTTAAAAATACATTTACATTCACCATTAACTTGTTTTAGTCATATTATTAAGGATTAGTTTAAAATTTTAAAGAACTTTAAAAAATGGCATGAAATTTTAATTTCTATCAAAAGAAGCCATGTTTTTGAAGAATTTTAAGTACTGCATTAGTTCACTACTCGTATTATTTTTGCAGGTTGGAGGAAGGTGGCAATCATAGCTGTACCAAAAACAATAAATGCTCATGTTCCCCCACTGTAAAAAATAATGAAGTTAATAAATGACATTGGCATAATTCCATAAGAAATACCAAAGTATCCCTGGGAGTGACCACCATCTATCTACAGGACAAGTTCCTGCTAATTTACCTAGCGTCCCTAAGTGTGGTCATCCAACTCTACCCTCCTCTGTATTACTTACACTGTCCAGTTATCACACCTATAAAGCTGCAAAACTTCCCTTCCCAAATAAATAAATAAATAAATAAATAAATAAATACCTTCAACGATTTATAAGAATGAAATGACTACCTGGCAGTAGACCTTGGTTTTATGAAAATACACTTCCAATCTGATGGTTGATGCCCTACACTTGTGTTGTGGGAAAGCTGTGCCCAGTGCCAATGATCAGGATCATAATAAGATATTTAATGCCCTGGCAAGTCTAGGGTAGGTGGGACCATAATGAAGACTCTCACATTTCAGATTTCCTTTTGTTCCCTTGGCCAAGCAGAAAGAAAGGTTTTATTTTAATCCTGATGGATTTGACAAGCATTCATTTTCACAATCACCTACTGTCTGATCTTTGGAGTGGGAGTCCCTGGGGTTGGGAGCAGAGAAAGCCCCTTTCCCATGAGAGTGTTCATGTCAGAGCAGTGAAAGGCCCACGAGGTAAGACCACAGTGTGCGCGGTAGAGGGAGAAGCAAGAGCCTTCCGAGGGACACACGTGGCACTCAGGTCTCTCAGAATGTGGGGAGCCTGCAACTGAAGTGGTGTGGTCAGTGACAGACACCTGCCTGCCTTTCCCATGAAGCGTTAAAGCAAGGTCCACACATGGCCACATGACTTACAAGGAGTAAGGAGAGTGGCAGATGGGGAGGGGCGACTGTACCTACCGATTGCCCTGCTTTGCTCCAAACAGTTCTCATAGACACTGCTGCACTTGGAGTTTCCAGGCTGCACGAATGACAAATCGTGAGACATTTACAAACATAGTATATGTTCCGAAACTTTCAAAAAATGCTAATAATACTCCAGCAGAATACAGCAGACAGCTTCACTTTCTGATACAGGACATGTCTGGCGAGTAAGAAAAGGAACCTGAGGTCTGGGATGGGGAGTGTAGACTCCTCTCGGTCATGTGTTGTTTTGGAGCTGCAGAGATGGGGTGAGGGTTGTGGAGGCTGCCACTGTCAGGAGCACACCCTGAGGGACACTGCTCCTGCTTCTGCTTCTGCTTCTGCTTGGGAGGTCACATTCCAGGACTCCATCCAAGTCTCAGCAAGAAGGTGTGGTTTCCAGGACACTTGTATAAACACCGGCCAGTTGGCAAACCTCTATCTCGCCATGAATGGCAGACTGCAGCCCTGCTCTGCTGAGGTTGGTGCCAGGCTCACTTTCATACTTAAACGTCTGCTCTCCTCAGTAATGGAATGGGATCCACGGGTGCCTTTGAGGAGGGGTGTCTATGCTTTAGAAAGACTATTCTGTAGTTTTATGCAGGAGCGTTTGGGGGAATGAAGTTAAAGACAAGGAAGGTGCTTTCAGAACCATGTGTACAAGTGAGGACCAAACTTAGAAAGATGCAACAGGAATGGAAAAGGTTGGGTGTATTCAAAAGATATTTTCGTGGTAGAATCCTAGGTCTCGAAAACTAAGTTGATATGGGGCTCAAAGTGTGAGAAAAATAAAAGACTGTAGATTACTGAAAGAGTAGCAATGCCATTCTTTTTGTTGTTGTTGTTAATTCTCACCTGAGGATAGAGTGGAAGGAGGGGGGAGGGGAAGAGAGAGGGAGAGGAGAGAGAGAGAGAGAGAAAGAAAGATTGATGTCAGAGAGACACACTGATTGGGATCAGACCTGCAACCCAGGTACATGCCCTTGACCAAGAATTGAACCTGTGACCCTCTGGTATATGGGCTGATGCTCTAACCACTGAGATACATGGGCACAGCAGCAAAACCATTCTTGAATAAATCAGTAGAGGAATCTGGCTTGGCATCCGGAAGAAAATGCTCAGTTCAATCTTGATATGAACAAGCAACGTAATGTTTGTGGCATCACAGCTGCAGAGAGAGGGAATAGCTGAAAACAGAGAAGCTGCAGGAGTGTATACATAGGTGTCAGGCTGCAGGAGAAAGCTGGCCGAGGGCAGTGCATTGGAGAGTGGCTTCACGGTGGTCAGGCAGAGGCTCGGGTTCCCAGGGGAGGGGATGCAAGAACGCAAGACAGAAAAAGAAAAGATGCAACTTACTTTGAACCCACATCAAAAATAGAATGGATGGATGGATGGATGGATGGATGGATGGATGGATGGGCGGATGGCTACATAGGATGACAGAGCAAATATAGTAAAATGTAAATTGTAGAATCTAGATGGTGAGTATATGAGTGTTCACTGTATAATTTTTTCAACTTTTCTGTATGTTTGAAAATATTCATAATAAAACTTGGAAATCATGATGAAAGAAAAATAGCAACCAGAGATGCAGGATCAGTATCACACAATGGAAATGTTTTAGAAGCTAACAGAAGAGGCAGCCAACAGGTATCAAATGCTGGAGACAAATTCAGAATACCGAAGACGGAACAGATTTAGCAATTAAACCACTGGTGACCAAAAAATAACTGGTGACCCCTGTAAAAGTAATTCCTATCAAGGTGTCAAGTGGAGCTCAGATCTTAGAAGTGTAGTATAATGGGAACATGGAGGTAAAGACAGTTTTTCTCTAGAAGTTTGTGAGTAAAAGAAAGAGGAGGAGGTGGGATATTATTAGCTGGGTTGGGAGAGTGTCCAAGTTTACGTGCAGGCCGAAGGGAAAGAACCGGGAGGCAGAGAGAGAATAAAGATTGAGACAGAGGGTGATGGGCAGAACAAGGGCACAGGGTTGGCAGGAAGGGGTGGGATCGGGAGCTCAGGGGAGAGACTAGATGTGGAGACAGTAACTAAGGAAGAGAAACAAGGAGGACTCTGAGGCAGGGAAGGGTGAAGTGGAGGGTAACGTGTTGGACTGCCCTGGGGTTCCCAGGGAAGTGAGATGTGAGGTCAGCTGCTGAGGCTGAGGCTGGGGAATTAGGAGTAAAAGTTATCTACTCCAGTCTCTGTCAGTGATTCACTCTCTGGCTCTGTCCTGAGGAAGATGATACTTTCTCTAAATTAGCATTTGGAAACCCTCAAATTCAGCTCTCTAGCGATAAGAACAGGATCACATTGCTAGTTCTGATCGTAATAAAATGTTACTTACCAAATAGCACAACTTTTCACAGCGTATGGGGCAGTAAGCCATTTGTTCTGTGACTTGAACTCTGACCCGCACATCTGAAACACCACCCACAGGTGGCTGCTTTCCTGGTATCTCATTGTAATACTCATGATCTTCTCTGTCCTCAGCATGGCCATCAACATGCACCTCCTCACTGTAAGGGAAAAAAGAATCCCCAAGAGGCTGGGCGGGAACTCAAATGCTGTAGGGGATGCAGAGGGATCAGAACCACATAAATCATCCTGAAAAACGTTGCATTCATGTTGTAAGTTTACAGATGCGCTTAAGCGATGTCAAACATCTGGATGGAAGCAACCACATGCTGAGTTGTTTAGATTTCCGTGGGCAATTAAAGTGGGGCAAGCCAACCAAAATGCCAAGGATGATGCTTTTTGTCCCCCCCACCCCAGTAAGTAAAAAATATATACACACACACACACACACATATGTGTGTGTGTGTGTGTGTGTATGTGAACTCCCTGAATGTAAGACATTTCTGTCAATGGGATATAAAAATACAAAGTTTTCCCGGGTATCTCCAGCAACCTTTGTACCATCTCATAAATGCTTTGCTCAAAGAAAATACAGATATTGGACAGAGGACCTGGCCCAGTTTATTAAACCAAGAAGAAAAAAATTAAAAAGCTATTGGCCAACTACCTTGTCTGCACAAGTCTGGAGGAGTAGATGAGATTCATAAAGAAATATTAGAACCATATGTGGCAAGAGGGCAGATTTATGTAAACATGCATTGTTTTTAAAATTGAAATAGGGGAAGAAAACAAATGTACTTTTCTTCCAAATTGGAATTAGTAAAAGTTTCTTATGAAAAAGAGTAAATCAAGTCCTTTTGGATTGAACCAATTCCACTGACAACATGCATGGTTTCGTTGGGTTCATCACATGTCAGCAAAAGGGCAGCACTAAGATGTGTGTTATCCTGGGAGAAATCCAACATCTAGGCTTTTTGGTAACCACCTCTCCTTTGCTACCCTCTACCACCTCATAACAGGCAGCTACAAACCCAGTGTTTGCTGATATACCAAATGACAAATTAGAGGGAGAAATGCATTTTAAAAGGCCCAAGAGTTTTGTTTCTCAGGTGTGAGTTCTGCAAGCCAGGGGCCTCACTGCATTCCAGGGACCCAGAAGCCTTTGGCTTTCACTGCAACCTTTTTGTGCCTTAGAACAACCAGATCTTGGGTGAGGGTGTTTTAGCTGCCGGAGCTGATCTTTTTGCATTGCAAACCAACAAACTAACAGGAATGCCTGCAACAGACACTTGACTCTTGTTATTTTGCTTTTCATTCTTGATTTTTTTTTTTTTTTTTACTGATATGCTAGGGCTTTGGGGTAGAAACAAATCTGAGAAATTTGTTGATGTTTATTAATTTATGATGCTACTTAATTAATTCATAGCTTTGTATAACATCCGAGAAACATGGCTGATCCCTTCTCACTTTTAGTGTCTCCTTTAGTTTTGTTACAAACCAAAGGAAATATCTGGATAAATATGAGTAGAAAAAAAATCTGAAAAACGCTACTATTAGTTTGTACTGAAACTGTGCCCATTTGTAAGAAAAAAAGTGACTAATTTCATTAGTCTACTTTAAAATGCCGTATTAATTTTAAAATTAAACAAAATACAGTAAGTCAAATAATTATAGAACTGCTGGCTGACCTTTCACAAGAAGTACTCAAAGAAGGATTTTTCAAATATTGTTTAAACCGGAGCTCAAAAGCCTGCCCTATGGTACTTATGACATCTTGGGCCATCCCGTTGCGGCATTCCAATATGTGGCAGGCTGCAAAAGGACATACGAAAAAATTATAGCAAATGTTCGGTAAGAGAAGATTATAGAAAGTCAAAATACTTCCAGAATGTGAACCCGTTACTGAAAAGAGGGTGTAGGTTTACAAGCCCTCTTCAGCTCCGAAAGGGCATAACAGTACCTCATATTTCATATTAATCAAACAGAAGAAACACTCACATTCTGTATCTAAAGATCTCAAAACACAAATTTCAGTCTTGGGGCAGGTATTTTGGGCTCACATTTTTATAAATGTAGGACGGTTTTAAGGAATACGCAAGCTCAGGGTTAGTGCTAGAATTCCGTACAGGAAATACTTAGGATAGCCATCTGCAGGGAAGAGGAGGGTTTCAGTCTCGTCCTTGCACGGGAGGCTGCGGAAGGCTGAAAACAGGGAATTTTCCGAGCCTCCACACCCCTCTCCCCCAAAAGCAGCATGAACTGCTAGTGAAGACAGAGGCTTTGGTATGCCCCTGCTCTCGCCATCCCTTGGCCTATCATTGCTGGCAGTGATGGTACAGTAATACCCGTCTTCGAAACCCTATGTAAGAACTATCTCCAATAAGCAGCAAAATCAAGATTTCGTGAAGGTGACATTACCAGAAATATTACAGTTTTTATTAGATACTTTCTCCAAGAAGCAGTTACTAGGAAGGGCTAGTTTTCGCAAGCAAATTAGAGACCATCACAAACAAATGAGCAAACCTGCTGCCGTATGTAAAACAGGAGCTCGCGTTCAGGGACTAGAAATCCCTCTCCCCACCACCAGGAATATCATCCTTGCCTCGGTTATAGGATGGTGTCATGCTTAGGGCCTTGCAATATGAAGATCGCACTAAATTTGAGGTTTCCTAAGAATGGCTTAGAAAGAGTCCTGGGGATGACTTCAAGACAAAGGTAATGTCTCGTGAGAATTTTTTAAAAATATATATTGGTTTGTATAGCCTGAACAACTGAGGGATGAAGAAAAGCTTGAAAATGGTCAGATATATGCAAGAATGTTGTAAAAACTGTCAGCTATTCTCTGAGAACAGGAAAGGATTGAGTGTGTGAGTGATGGGAAATCAGGTTAGATACTGGGGAAGCATCGTGGGTCTCAGGAGCTGTAAAACCAGCACTGGGACCCATGACTAAAAGGGATACCTGAGGAGAGGAGAGATACCTGACTTTATGGAATGATTTAACTGTGTTGACTTGGAAGCCTGATTTTATGCTTTGAATTGTCTTGGGAAGAATGTTGTATTTATTTAAAGTAAGAGACAATTCACTCACATCTGACTGACTTGCACAGCCTGTAATAGTAGGTTATGGTAGAACCTACTATGGTGTTTCTTAGCCTAGTGTTGATAATCATGTCACGAAATATCAGATAATTGTCATTTCATATTAGCTTGATATTTACTTAAAGGATTTATGTCTTTGATGCTTTTGGAAGGGATGGGGGGGCAAGATGCTATTACAAACAATGCTAAGGTGTCAAACTTCCAAGAGCTATTGATCATTTCTTATAAAGCTGTCCCTTTATTTAAAAATTTTTTTTTAATATATCTTTATTGATTTCAGAGAGAGGAAAGGAAGGAGAGAGAGATAGAAACATCAATGACGAAAGAGTCACTGAGTGGCTGCCTCCTGTGCGCCCCCAACAGGGCAACCCGGTCAAGTGTCCTGACAGAATCAAACCGTGATCTCCTGGATCCTAGGTCAATGCTCAACCCTTGAGCCATGCCAGCTGGGCTAAAGTTGTCCCTTTAAAGAAGCAACTTGGATCCTGAAGTAGACTAAAAGCTAATTATAGTTTTGAAAACACAACTGAGAATATCTATAAATTTCTATCCTTTCTACCAAAGGAAAATGTTTGATCTACCTTTAGACTGACAGGTTACATGGCCCCTTCTTTTTCTCTACAGTAGCTTCACATAGTGACCAAAGCATAGGTGTTTTAAAAATGTTTTGATTAAATAAATACCAATTTCCCTGCATCACATAAATAATTCTACTGTCAGAAGTTGTCTTCGATTTTATTAAAATAAGACCTACAGTGAGCCCCCATAGTGGGGCAGGTTCCTATAGCACTGAGTGGCACAAATGACTGCATGGGTCTTTGTGGAAATGGTCCCCTCCTTCCTGGTCAAGCCTCATAGCCTTAAACCTACAAAGTACCCTTGGAGATGTAGCCTCTAATTGTGCCAAAAAAAGTTGTCACATTGTGATTTAAAAATATAAAAAGGTAATTCAGTTGAATTCTTTTGTTTTTCATCTCATAAATTCCTGGCCCAATTAAACATGAAGACCAGAAATCATCTCAAAATGGCAAAAATTTTTATAATTTTATTTTTTCTTAGGATCAAGGACATGCCTAGAGATAGACACGGGGAAGACAATGAGAAAGGCAGAACATTCAAACATACATGAATGAATGAGTGAACAGAAAAAAGGGAGGGAGGGAAGAGTGGAGCCTGTCTCCATGAAAGAAACGATACTGACAGAAAGGCTGGCCCTGTGCAGAGGTCTGTGCAGCCTTGGCACCTTGGGGAAACACACATTTTTATAGCGCCACCGCTGCCACTCAGACGCTGCTCTGTAAATGCAGACTTCATTCTTTTTAAAGTTGGTCATGGGCCAGAATAGGGACAGGCTTTAAATCACATACAGATATGCCCGTTTCCCAGGGTTAGACACACCTCCAAAAGATCAGATAAGCGGCCAGTTTGGCCAAGAATTGCCCAATCTTTAGCTAGCGGAAGGAAGAAAGGCAAGTATATAAAAAGTACCAGTTCCCAAAAATGAATTTGACTTTCCAGTGATATAACTTTGCTTGGAGGCTGAGCTTTGCTCTCCACGACTGGCATCAGATGCAGATCTGGGTTCTTTCCATTCTGCCTGGGAGCCAGATAGACCCACAGTTCCACCCTTGGGTATCAGGTACTGTATTAAGTAACATTTAAAATAATCTTCGATTCATTTTCTTTCGTCTTTTACTTTTGGTTTCCTAATGAGATAGTCATGAACAATGAGACTTCATAAAGGATAAGAGGCTTTTCTTTAGTATGTTATATTTGTTTTTAATAGGCAAATTTTTTGGTTTTGTTTCTGTTTGGGGTTTGTTGTTGTTTTTGGTTACTAGAAAACAAGGAATTGAAAACTGCAGCTTCTCACATTAACCACCAGATGGTGCTGTGGGATCGAGGCATGGAGCCCACCACCCCTCAGGGAGAAACCTGCCAGAAGGCGGCGGCCAGTAGTCGGTCCAGCCCTAACTTATGTGAGCAGGACAGCAGTGCATATATTTACAGCCATAAACATAAATCTGAATAAAGGTGTTAATTTAAATTGATTTTACAGTCTCTCATTTTTAACTTTCTTCAGAGACTCAGAACCATGGCCTTCCTATATCTAGGTAGTGCAGGTAAACCAGGGCCTCTTACCAGACTAGATTCAAAGAAAATATTTAAACCTCCTGGACTGCTACACATTTGAAGTAAGAGGTGAGGATATTTCCTCATTTGTGGCAACTACAGGGGCAGGCTGTATTAGTCACTAAGTAAACTCAAAACATTCTTACTGGAACTTACCTTTTCTACAGAAAAGGCCTTTTATAAAATGAGGAGCTCACTGAAGGGTCCCAGCCAAGATGGAACAAAGTGGCGACTGCCCCGACCCGAATGCACTAGTGCTAAAAGTAGACCAAGCACACAGGAGACAGTGGGGACATTCAGGATTATTAGCATGAAGCCTGGTCTCCTCTGCCTGGCTGCACTTCCTGTCAGCCACGCTCCCATCCCTGAGGTCTGGCTCCTGCCCTTACCAGTCCACTGACATCTGCTTCACAAGGTAACCAATGGCCTCTTGATTGCTGGACTGAATGGCATTTTTCACCTTCATTCCTCTTAATTCCTTTTCAGCATGAGACATTCCAAAGTGTCTTCTTCCTTCTTAGGTGCTACTCCTCTCCTGGTTTTCTCCCCTCTCCTGACTACTACTCTGGCTCCCCACTGTCCCTCTGCCTTCTCACCCTGACACCCTCAGCCCTCTTCTTTCTGGGTTCCTTCTTTGGTGACCTCACTCACCCTTAGGGCTAAGAAGCTGTAGTTTTTCCAAACCCCCCACATCTCATATTCTCTCTTTCCCCTACCCCCCTCTCTCTCTGCCTGCCTCTGCCCACCACCATCACCCTCACCCCCAGGCTTCTCCTGTTTGCTGCATATTTTCCCCTGGACGAACCAAACTCACTAGGTAATTTTATAACACTTTCTGTTTTCATTATTTTTGTATTTATTCAAAAATTTAGACCACTTTTGTAAATGTGATAAATACTCATTGTAGACGTTTTAGACAAAAAGACAACAAGAAGAAATTAAAATTATATAAAGTCTCACTGTTCAGAGACAACTACACCTAACATTTTGTCATGTGCCTTTCCAATCTTTTTTCTATGTGTATCTACTTCCCAAAAATTACCTGGAATCATACTATAAACATTGTCTCATAATCTGCTTTCTGCACTTAATCATTGTGAACATTTTCCCCATGTCACTATTATTCTATAACACCAGCTTTAATTTACATAAATAATGGGAAAAATAAAGACAGTGATCTTTCCTGCTTAATCTTTGTGCATGCCCTAATTATTTCCTTAGAAGTGAAATTGCTGGTTCAAAAGTATTTACTTTTTTAAAAAGTTTTGATGCAAACTGTCAAATTGCTCTCCAAATTATTTGGATTTACACTACTAGAAGTGTTCAGGCCCAGCCGGCATGGCTCAGTGGTAGAGCATCAACTTATGATCCAGGAGATCTCGGTTCAATTCCTGGTCAGGGAACATGCCTGGATTGTGGGCTCGATCCCCAGTTGGGGGCGGTCAGGAGGCAGCCGACCAATGACTCTCTCATCATTGATGTTTCTCTCTCTCTCCCTTTCCCTTCCTCTCTCTGAAATCAATAAATATATATATATATATATTTTTTTAAATCCTTTAAAAAAATGAAAAAGAAGTGTTCAGGAGTAACTATCTCTCTAAACCACATTTTACCTTTTATCAATGTTTTCATAAAGCTCAGAATCTGCAAAGGTTCCAAGTGACCTTTTGACCAGCATTCAAAAACCTCCACAATCTGTTTCTGGCCTATCTGTTCAGCCATAGCTCTCCTACTTCTACCCCTTCCTTTCTCTGCAGTCTCACCTTTACATACACACATACACACTCACGCACGTAGGCACACACATCGTCCAAACACATAACCCAAGCTCTCGTTACATGGCTCTGTGACCTGTGTCTTTATTAATTTCTCTCACAAATTCTGACAGCACCTGCTATGTTCCAGGCACTGTTTTCTGGGTTGCCCCCCTTATTTGTGCACATCCTACAGGTTATGTTTCTCTCTCCCACTAAATGATGAGCCTGTGGTGGCCAGGAATTTTTTTCTTGCACAGTGATTAATTGGCTCAACTTCTTGTATATTAGTATGTCACTAATAACTGTGGACTTGAAGGCTGTATCGGTAATTCTGGGCAGAAATTCAAGACCAGAGGCTCAGGTGAAGGGAAAAGATTTAACCCTAGAGGGGTGTGCAAGTAGGGGTATGTAGAGAAGAGAGTGGCTACTCACAGAGGTTTCTATAACCAAGATAACAGAAGGGACAAGAGGACAGGAAAAGGAGCAGTAAGTGATGGAGAAACATACTAACTTTTAATCCAAGAATTTTTCCCTATGTTTGAAGCCATCTATCTACTAGACAGACCTATTTCCCCAAAGAAGGAAGGTGAGACGAGGGAGGAAAGAAAATGATGCTTTCTGTGTGATATCTCAGTTACTCCTCCTAACACCACAAGTATATGTTACTATTTCCACTGAAAGAAACTGAGGTTCAAGGACGTGAAACCACGTGACTAAGGTGATATGGTGAGATGATGAAAGAATTAGGATTCCTACCCAGTCTGTCTGGCTCCAGCATCTTTCTTATTTTCTGTACAGTCTACGGCTAAAGAAAGAAAAAACTGAAACCTATTTGGACTGTTTCTGTCTCTCAAATCCCATCCATGAACTTGGTCAACAGTTCACATAAATACTTTCTCACAATCCCAGCCAGGATCCCTGCAGATCCCATTTAAGCAGCTGGACTCTGATGAATTACTCAAACACCAAAACAGGATCTTTCAAAACAAGTGAGCTCCATGGTCATTTTCTCTGCCTCTCGTTTCACTTAAGCAAAGGGGATATTCGCAAGCATGCAGATCCTCTTTGGCCACTACCCCCAGCAACCAGCATTAACCTTTGAATTTCTCACCACCGTTTACTGAAGAGCCATGACATGCCCAGAGATATTCACTGACTGATGGCAAAGTTACTAAAACATCTAGATTTCCTGATCTGTTCTTCCTTTCACCCTGTCCTTTTCAGTTTAAGATTAAAGACTTTGTCCTTCGGAGGCCTTCCTAAAAATAGCATGCTCAGATTTAATTAAAAGAGGCTGTTCTTTTCTGGTATCCTTTGTTGTCTCCCCTGCACTAGTTCCTGTCTCTCCTACCACTCTTTGACCATTGTCTGTTCTTCATTATATCATTAAGAGTCCATGTCAATGAAGTATTGCATAGTGTCTGCCACCTGTTCCTTCCGCTCCATCTTATCAGGGCCATGTTCTTTTGGCAAGCATATACTGAGCATCTACCGTGTGCCAGGTTCTGTGCCAGCAGCTGGTCCTCACAATTTTATTTCTAACAATCACAACAGCTTCCTGCTGTCGGATCTCCTGCCTTAAGGGTTCTCTCTGAATCCACCTACTGCATCCTGCTGCCCAGTCTGTCTTCCTGAAACACTGCTTTGCAAACAGCATTCTCCACCCATCTGCTCAGAGGATTCAATCCTTACTTATTAGCTCTCTCCAGTGTGCCCTCTTGATGCCTTTTAGACCTTTCTTTTCCTCCATACACAGTCTACATTCTACCATGTTCTATTCATTTGCTCCCTAGCATGCCATATACATTTCCACCTCTGTGTCTTACAGCTTTTTTAATTTCCAAATTCCACTCCATGTGTACTTAGTAAATGTATTGGGCAAACTCTATGCCTGGGATGGCAGCGGATGTTGCCCAACTAGTAGGTTTTAGTTAAGGAAGAGAAGCATCCTAGCACCCTTTCTAAGAGGGGTCTGAATGATCCAGAGGTAGGGGTGAGAAGCAGTACTAACCACCTCTATCTAGAGAAGTCTAATGACCTAAGGAACTTCAGGCCCTCGATCCAAAGTGCTGCTAGGAGATGAGTTCCTTGGGCTACCTTGCTAAATCTTGAGATGAGAAATCCAATCAACTCACTCTTCCATTCACTCAGTCATTCAACAGAATAGTTACTGGGTACCACCTATGTGCTAAGTGCTGTGATGAGCGCTTGGGGGCAAAAATGGTGAAAATGATAAACAGTTCCTGCTATCATGGAGCCATTAGTAGAAAATACAGACATTAAACACATCAATAAGTGAATAAATAAAATAATAAAAATGTGGAAGAAGTGTTAAAAAAGAGAAATGAAGCGTTATGATGCAGCAGAGTGGGATACGGTAACTGGGGAGAGGAGGTACTCTCAACCAAAGTCTCTCTGAAGAAGACATTTAAACTGAGATCCAAAAGATGAGAAGCCAAACACTCAAAGTGACATGCCAGGCTCTTGAACAGCAAGTGCATGGGCTCAACACACATAAACACACAACACACACACACACACACACACAGGCCAATGCAGGGCAATAACCACTCAAGGTTGGGTCTTATCTGTAATTCATTTGTCCACTGAAGATGTCCAGCCCTTTCTATCAGAGCCAAAACAGCTTTTCTTTTTATTAAAAAAATATTTAAGACTTTCAGTTCATGGGTCTTTCAAATGACTGGGATTTAAATCACACTTATATATATTTTTTCTACTTTGCTCTGCTATTTATTTCCAACTCAAATTTACATGATATTTCCAGAACCCAACAGAGCATTACTCTAGTAATCCTCATCACTCTGTATATTGTAAATAACGCTTTATCACTTGTTAAAGTTGGTATACACCAGCTCTTAAGAAAATCTAGAAGTTGCTTTCCATACCTCGTTGATTAACTGGATCTTTAGCTACGTAGGCAACATAGTCTGTAGTATCCTATAAAAAATGGAAAATGATCGCATTTTAAATGAATGGATTGTACTGTTGAAAGATAAGAGTACATTTAGGACATGATACTGAGGCGAGGACTTAAATACTAATGTTTCTTTTCAAAGAGAAAAGGAAAGCATCTTAGGAGGGAACATAAATACACACAGTACTTGTGGAGTCCACTTTCTCTGCCCCATGGGGAGAGAATCTGAAGATTAAAACTTAGAGGCAGACCATGTCACTAAGAATAAAAGAATACAGGTAGGAAATAGGTTAGGACATATATCCTAAAAAATGGTGAGGGGCTGTGACTCTCCTGTGTTGAAAGCTGAAATACCAGGGGTTATGTGATCACAAAGGTGTCTTAAACTAGGATGTGGGTGGCATCATGATTTCCCAGCTGTTTAGACACCATGTACATCAGAAAACAAGTAGATTAAAGAAACGCTTTGAGTTTTGTGGTTGTTAGTTTGCTTGCGTGCAGTGCACGTTAACTTAAGGGACAATAAAGCCGTGATGTAAGCATTTATTTGATCAAGATAGAGAAAGGAAAAATCAGTTTTGAAAAAGGGAGCCCATTAAAATCTAAAGAGTTTTTTTTTTAAAAAGAGAGATGTGTTGATTTTGTAAAAACAAACAAACAAAAAGCCAATTCTAATTTTTATAGAAAACAGTAAGCTGATGAATAATAAGATCTGAATAATTAAAGATGCTTTTTGTTATCTCAGTTCTCAGGGAAAAAATGCACATTGCCATTTGGAGATTAGAAGTATGACTCTCTAGAGGGAAGATGCAATCTACTGGCAGGAAATAAAGGCCAGTGTTTGCAATACCCTCAAGGACAATCACTTAATAACCCACGATGAATCAGACAGGAAGCGTATCTCAGGATCAGCATAACTAGTCTTGAGTTATTTCAAAACATAACACACACCTAAGTAAATTTCTCTTATGCAAAAAGGTAAAAGGTTTGAAATAGCGTGTAAATATGTAAGTTCGTCTCTCCAGGCTTTGTTTTACATTAATTTAGGAAAGCCACAGTTGCTGGGGGCTTAGTTGCTATTTTTAAAGTCAAAGAGGCGGCATGATGCCGACAGTGGTGTCTGGTATAGTAGATGATGGGAAAGAGGTCACGGGCCCTCTGCAGGCCTCAGGTTCCTCATCTTCAAGTGAGTGTTGAACAGTCTGAGAGCTCTAAAATTCCATAACTGCAAGTATCTGGGAGAATCTAAAGAATGTTAAAAGTAAAGCACAAATAGTGGGGGAAACTATGAGAAAACATTTTTTTATTTATGTTTTATTAAACTTATTGGGGTGACAATGGTCAATATGAACATATAGATTTCAGGTGTGGGTTTCTGTTGAGAAAATGTATTTAATCTGGTCATATTCGTGAATGCATTTTGAAATGGAGAAGGTATATGTAGATACAGAAGCATTACTGAGAACTGTCTTCAGGGCTGACAGAGGAAGACATATAAACTGTGTTTGAGAAGAGAGTAAAGGTGAGGGTGAGCAAAGGTCACTAAGTAAGGAAGAATGTCCAGTGTTTTTTAAACTTTGGAGAAAACAGGGTAGAAAGAAGGGCACTACATTAGGCCATGGAGACTTAGCTTCCTACCCCGTGTACCCAGTTAGCTGTGAAGCTGTGAATTATCTCAGTGAGTGTCCTGAAAAAAATACGGACATGTGTTAGCAACCACGGTGATAGTTCTTGCTTATCACTCTGGGCCAGGCACTACCCATTTATGCGAGTCATTTCACTCAATTCTCCGGACACTTCGGGGCAAGGATGGTCCTTCCCCATTTTACAGATGGGAACCCTGCAGCTTAGAGAGGATACATAGGTAACGTCTACTTGACTCCTGGCACTCTACCCTCCAATTTCCCTGACCTGAGGGTAAAACTTCACCCGGAGACCTCTAATGCCAATGTTTATGGAGGCTCCAGTTTTTATTTCGAATCAGCAGGCTGTTGCCCCAGCTGTAGGAAGAACTGAAGTCCCACGCAATTCAGTAGGTAAAAACTTCCCCACAGTGGGAGCTACAAATTCTCTACTGTTTGTTTTTGGTAGGGGCAATGCTTTGGTGGGCTGAAAGAACTACAGAACTAAAGGCACATGAAGACGTCTAAAAATAATTAGGATTCTGGAAAAGTATGATAGACATCGTGCAGGGCATGCTTATGATAAATGCTTATGGTAAATAAAAGGGTTTGCACACCAATCCTAAAAATGACAGTAACACTTGAAACTCAAAAGGGGACATTTAAGGCAAATGGCAACAATTATTTTTCACACTACACTTATGGAACTCATTACTTTAAGTATCTTAAGGAAAGTACTGGAGTTCCTTCATAGATAGTGGAACTAGAATGAGTGAGAACAAGAAGAGACAGGGCTGGGCTTTTCAGGCTCGATTCAGGCTACTCTCTCTGCCACCAAACACATCCTTTGGTGTTGCCGTGATCAGACTTCAGATTCAGTACTGGGGTCACACTGCAGCTGCTAAGGGGCAGGCACCTTGTGTGCCCCTGTTTGCTGGTGAATCCACAATGAGCCCTTTGTGAAATCTCTTGGGGAAAAGGTGGAACTCTTAAAATTTGGTGTACTTTTAAATGGTGGCACCACGGAAGTAAAATATTCATTTGAAAGTACCTATACTCAAGGCTGAAAGGTGAGGACATAGTGAAGCCTAGAGGGAAAATTAAGTACTCATTGATAAAAGAAAAGAAACAACAGTGATTTAAAATCCCGTAAAGGTTGCTTCTCTTTCCTATGATTCGAGGAAGGAACGAGGCAGGTTGTCCAGGTGTGACAAGCTTAGACAGTTTGAGTCACTGGGAGCCAATGGGAAAACAAGTAATTATTGAGATGATTTAAAGAATGGGCTGATTGAAATACCATTTAACTATGTATTTCACACACACAAAAAGTTATGCCAATACCCAAAAGGAAGAACTTGCTTAAATACATTAGATACCAGTAAAGGAAACGATTATACAGAGAAGCTTCAGAACCGTATTTCCTTTTAGGATAGACTTATTTTTCCTTTAAATATTTAGCCTCAAGATTAAAATCAATCAAAACACTTACCACCAGATTTAGCGTTTAATACCATTCCATACCTCTCTTGGGTTTCTGGTTATGTATCCTATCATTTATGACCCTAAATTTTGCTCCTTAATTGGAAAAGAGAAGCTAAATATGTTGGAGAGGAGAAAAATCGACTGTTACAAAGTGGATTTTATGCCTCATTTCTGAAGAATATACTCTTCAATAATAAATGCAGAAAAGTAACATATTGTCGGTAAGGACAAGGTCTTCATATGTTCCCCATGTTTTCCTGACATTACTGATGATCAGCCGTTATGAAAGTCAGACTCTGCCCTCCTCTAGCCTTCTATATGTTTGCAAGTAGAAACATGTCATGATGTCACAGAGGAGCAAAGTTCTCCTACTCCCTCAGTTTGAACAGATTTGTTTTTTGTTCAGTCACAGGCTCCTTAGCTTTAATGCCCCTCTCCTTTTGCTCTGGCCCAGAAATGATGCAGTACCAAATCAGGAAATGACCCTCCACTCTGCAAAGTAGGCCCGCAGAAAGAGCACCACCAGCTCAGTCCCATGCCGTTCATGGGAAATGAGCACCATGTGGCCTCGTGGTGGAGAGAAACTGCAGTTCTCTCTCCCCACCTGAGCTTTACCTTCTTAAGTTCCTGCAAACCTGGTTGCTCATTCTAGACTAGATTTAGTTGCCCTGTAGGCAGATAGGCTTCCCCTCATATGCCAGATCCAACTGGTTAATAGCACCTGCCTGGAGCTCTACGTGAGGATTCTGAAGAAGGACTGGCAACACATGTATGACATACTTGTTTTCATAACTTTGATGTTCTCTATAAAAAGCTTCTCAGATTATAACTCCATGGCTAATAACACAGTGGAGCATTATTAGCTCACCTACTAATCCAAATATCTTAAAAATCAGTGACAGGATACATTTCGTCAAAATCAAATTTTTGATTACCAGCTACATGTAGCTATTCACAAATTCTAATAAGATATTTGGAAAGGACATGTAGTGGCTAATATGTTTTACGTGGAAGTTCTTTTAACTCTTATAAAAGAACTTTTATGAATCTATACTTACAGGATCCCCTCCAGAGGCAAATGAAATAGACTGCATGTGATGATTTGCAATAATCTGGAAAACATAAACAAATTAAACATGTATGATGCTATAAATTAATTACTCCTACTTACATACAATCTAACAGCCAATAGACATACATTTGTTTTGGTTTTGCCTGGACAGCATCTCTTTGGAATCTACTCCACCCACACTCTATATTAATCTCACTTAGATGATGAGATTTGGGTGGGTTTGACATGCCCATCTCATTGCTCTTCTCCTTGCAGCTGGATGCATGATCCAGGCCTAGCTAATAAGAAAACATCTGGACACAGCAGAGCCAATCAGTGTTTTTGGGGAGAAACTGATACGGACAACAGGAAAGGATACATCTCTCTCTGCCATTAAAGACCACGAAAGCCCAAAGTTTCTGTAAGCCACCTTTTGCTGACATGTCGGACAATCCTACTGGAAAAATGAAGCTTTCCCTCTGGAGAAAATCAGCTGAGAATTGAAAGTAGAAAAAAGTACAGACCAACAGTTGTCAGAAGGGAGAGGGTAGGAAGGCTAGGTGCAAAAAGTAAAGGGGTTAAGCCTCCCCCCAAAAAACCTCATAGACAGACAACAGTGTGGTGATTACCAGAGGGAAAGGGGTGGGGGAACGTAAAGAGGGTAAAGCGGGGATAAATGGTGATGAAAGAAGACTTGACTTGGGGTGGTGAACACACAATATAGAGATAATGTAATATAGAATTGTACACCTGAAACCTATATAACTCTATTAACCAATGTCACCCCCAATAAATTCCATATAAATAAATAAATAAATAAATAAATAAATAGGAAAAAGTCTGGTGGTAACATTTGTTTCATCATTTCAACCAATATAATTCCTGTCCCCCCTTGATCTTTTTTTCTATTTTATTAATTTATTTTTCTATAAATTAGTTTGAATTGGGTTTCAGTCATTCACCACCAAAAGTATCCTAAGGAATTAACATTAAGATTTCCAGTATGAAGTAAGATGATTCGAGTGAACTGCATTACTTAGCCAAGAAGATTATCTCTTTTACTTGAGATTCTAGCATCACTTGTTTGTACTTTCCATAACGTAACAACCAATTTGCAGAGATGTATTTGTCATACTGTTTTGAAGATTCATTAAAATACCAACTGTGCGCCTATTAATTAATCCTGTCTTGAGAAGTGTTTAACAGAATATAGTAAAGTAGCTTACATAAAGTGACCAAGCAATTCTACTCCTAAATATATATACAACAGAACTGTGTAAATATGTGCACCAAAAGGTATGCTAAAGAGATGATTACTGGCCTTTTCGTAATAGCCTGCAACTGGGAACAATCCCAGTGATGATGACTATTGTGATAGTCCAGCAACAACTTGTTTCTTAGGCAAAATAAGCCAGACACAAAAAAATATAGGCTGAATGATTTCATTTATATGAAGTTCAAAAACAGCCAAATTATTTTATTCCGTTTGAAGTTAGGATAGTGATTACTTCTGGGGCAAAGGAACAGAGAGCAAGTGGTTTTCTGGGATAAAATGGTGTTTCTTTATGTGGGTAAGTTATGCAAGTATGTTCATTTTGTGAAAATCATTATTATGTGTGCACTTTTCTATATTTATATTTTCTATGTTTACATTTCAGCTAAAATGATTACTAAAAACAAAATCAATATACAAAGATCAATGCCATTCCTATATATCAGCAATAGCCAATTAGAGACTGTATTTAGGGGTAAAGGAGGTACATTTTACAAAAGTACCTCTATAAAGAACTGTGTGAAGCTTTTTGGAAAACTTCATTGAAGGGTATAACTACTACCTGAACAAGTAAAAAGTAAAAAGATATACATCACCTTGATGGATTAAAAGATAATATTATAAAGATGTCATTAATTAATCTGTAATTTCCATGCAATTCCAATAAAAATTCCACCAATGTCACTCAGGGAATTTTTCATGCTGATTCTAAAATTCATATGGAAGACTAAATGTACAAAAAAAGCTAAAGAAATATTTTTTTAAAAACAAAGATACTAGACTTTCCTTATTAGCAAGGTACTTTTAATCTATGATAAATGTAGCACCAAACAGACAAAAGAACAAGTGACTAAATTAGTGGAATTCGCTGAATTAGCTATATATATGGAAAAATATATCAATAAATCCTGTCCTCATACTATCTATATAAACAAATGTATGATTCATAAAAATCTACTAATACATCAGAAGACAGATAAAAGATTATGCTTGTGATCACTGAGATAGGAAAGGCCCATCTTAATAGACAGAAAAAGACATTTTTTTAGAAAAAACACCCTTAAATTAGATTACATAAAAACTCATTTTAAAACTTTGTATAAGAAAAGATCCCTGAAACAGGACAAACAACAGGAAGAGAGAATATATTTGCAACATGTAAGAGAAAAGTACTCATATAAAGAGTTTATAAGGAATTACTACATTATCAATAAGAAAAAGAAATAAACCCAAAGTAAAACCAGTTAATTTTCAGAAGTAATACAAATGTTCAATAAACACATTGAAAAATAATCAATCTCCAAGAAATCAAGACTCTTCAAAATAAAACAAGATATCAAATTGATATAACTATCATGTTCAATATAATCACATGTGGCAAGGGTATGGATATTCTCAAACACTGCTAGCCAGAGCTTAAATTTGTATGGCAACTTTGGAGAGCAATTTGACAGTATTTATTAAAACAGCAGTATGCACACCCTGTGGTTCCACCTTTCCATCTCAAGGTATTTATTCTAGAGAAACGCTGGCACACATTGACATTCATTTAGCCACAGTTGATAATATCAAAAAATTGGAAATTATTTTTGCATAGTTAGACCAACCACAGTATAACTATGTAAATGAAATGCTATGAAAATATATATATATGTATATATGTATATATGTATATATGTGTGTATATATATATATATATATATATTACTAACAAAGCTAAATCTTCAAGACATTGCTGAGGGGTTTGCTTTGTAAGTTGAAGACAGTTGTGTGAGACGTTCAAGAAAGTGAGATTTTTCCACGAGGACCTAAGATCCATGTAAACGCAAAGGAAAAGGATTTAAAGAATACACAGACCCGGGTGGGCGTGGCTCAGCGGTTGGCATCAACCTAGGATCCAGAGGATCGGGGTTCGATTTCCGGTCAGGGCACATGCCCGGGGTTGCGGGCTCGGTCCCTGATCCCCAGTCAGGGACGTGCAGGAGGCAGCCGATCAATGACTCATCATTGATGTTTCTATCTCTCTCTCTCCCTCTGAAATCAATAACAATATATTTAAAAAAAAAATACACACGAAATTGATAATGGTGGAGAGTCACCTCTTGGGAAAAGAAATGGGACCGAGTAAATCCTCGCTGTAACTTTCTTTAAAGAGCACAGATAATACACTTCTTTGTGACTTTAACTTTTCCTAATGGGAAAAACTGGCGGGGAGGGGGGGGAACGTATCGGTTCTCGACCTGTTGCCTAGCGGCTGAGCACCCCGCGGCTGGGGGTGTGGACTCAGAGGCGAGGAGCGCAGACAAAGGCGTTGAGAACCGAGGAGCAGAGCCGCGGCCCGCGCCGAGGGCTGGAAGAGGGGGGAAGGCCGGAGGCGGGGGGCGGGTGGGGGCGGGGAGGGGGCGGGAAGGGGCGGAGGGGGGAGGGGGCCGGGAGGGGGCAGATAAAGCGTTGTTACCGCGGGCACGTATTTCCCAGTTTATAGCATCATAAGCAGCACAGCGGTTAAGTCAGAGGGAGACAAAGTCACGCTCTCGCAAGCACAGTCTTTACGTATGAATTTGACCAACCCCGCCGGCACCGCCCCGCAAAGCTGGGAGCGGCGGGGGCTCGCAGCGCGCCGGGCGGGAGGAGGCGGGCGGCGGCGGGCGGCGGGCGGCGGGCGGCGGGCGGCGGGCGGCGGGCGGCGGGCGGCGGGCGGCGGGCGGCGGGCGGCGGGCGGCGGGCGGCGGGCGGCGGGCGGCGGGCGGCGGGCGGCGGGAGGCGGGGTCTGGGGGTCGCGCAGACGCAGAGGGTCGCACACGTCGCGTGCGCACGCGCACAACCGCACAGCCGCGTAGCTGCGATCTTGCTGAAAACGCCTGGCGAGAGGGTGAGCGGCTGCTACAATGTCGGCGATGCAGGAGCTGTCCGAGCTGTACGAGGAGAGCAATGACCTGCAGATGGATGTGATGCCTGGCGAGGGTGACCTGCCGCAGATGGAGGTAGGCGGCGGGAACCGAGAGCCATCCCCGAACCACTCCCGCAACCGGGCCGCGCCACAGCTCGAGGAGGAAGGCCCCATGGAGGAGGAGGGGGCCCAGCCAATGGCGGAGCCAGAGGGAGGCCGAGGCCTTGCCAAGCGGCCCAGCCCCGGGGAGCAGCCGGGCGCGATCGCGGGCCCCGACTTCGACAGCGAGGACGAGGGCGAGGAATTTGACGACTGGGAGGACGACTACGACTATCCGGAGGAGCAGCTGAGCGGGGCCGGCTACAGAGTGTCCGCGGCCCTCGAAGAAGCCAACAAGATGTTCCTGAGAACATCCAGAGCGAGGGAAGCGGCCCTGGATGGCGGTTTTCAGATGCATTACGAGAAGACCCCGTTCGACCAGTTGGCTTTCATCGAAGAGCTTTTTTCACTTATGGTCGTCAATCGCCTGACCGAAGAACTCGGCTGTGATGAGATTATTGATAAAGAGTAGTTAAATGCTGTTACAAGAGGAGGAAACTACTTGAGGAGAGACCCAGCATTCCACTGTCTCTTGGGTTTATTCCAGATAGTTCCGTGCCAATGAAAAACTTGGTCTTCAAAAAAAATTTTTTTTTTGTTTTGCAGAATTAGAATAGGGCAGTGACTGCACAGTTGCGAAAAAGAACTGTTAAAGAAAAAGGATCTTAGGACGGTTGAAACCTGTTTTCAAGAATATCCTGAAACACCTACGGCTTTGACTTTGTGGTTGATCCAGATTATTTTCTTTGCATTGGAGAAAATTACTTCCATATTCACTGTAAGGAATGGTTTTGCAAAAGTAAGTCGTGACCCAGACAAACTGACAGTACAAGAGCCCACTGACATTAATTACATGAGAAGAAGTAATATATCCAACTTAGGACACCCGATGTCTTTAGTTATTTGGACAGAAAGCCTATTGAGAAAACTTTGAAGATTCCACTTTGTGATCTATCCAAGCTATAGTTATCAAAGGCTAAATTTTTAGTGTGTGATAAATTGAATATTCTTAGTATCTCAAAAGTATAAGCAAAACCCAAAAGAAATATGTATCATGTGTACTGTATCTTAACATGTTTCCAAGGGCATCTGAAATTTTATTTGTACATGTATCTTGATTATTTACAAAGCTGTGATCTGTAATTCAAGAAAATTCATTATCTTTACCATTTTTTAAAAAGTCAAAAATGAAAAAATGCTTAGTAAATTTTCCAATTCAGACATTAAAATGTATGGGAAAGTACAAACAAAACAAACTATTTCTAATACTTTCATACCCTAGAAAAATTTTCTGTTTTTGTTGCTCTCTGTTTTTCATTTAACTTTACAGGTAAAAGACTGGTTGAACTTCATAATGAAAGAACTGTTAAGTGAAAATTGTCAAGTAAAAGGAAGGCCCTACATTTTAAAACAACTATATGAACAATTATGCCGTCAACCTTTAGAAGTTTTAAACCTTTCCAGAAATTTCTGAAGTTTCCCTCTGTCTCCTCCTCTAATTAAGCTTGTTATTGGTTATACACCAGCATTTGAGATAATAAAATTTCTTGTTCTGTGTACTTTGTTTGGCTAATAATTAATATGCATACACACTTTATATACTATTTTTATTGTATTCTGTTTTATTGTATAATTGCAACCACTTTATGATTTAAATTTAACCACTATAAGGGAAAGTGTTCCAGCTTCAAATACGTGATTTGCAAATTAATTTGTGGAAACTAAATTTAGTAAATTCCTATAAGAATTTGCCAGCCTGGAAAACCTGCTCTATTAATGAGCATGTTGCTGTGGTTATTTTATTAAGGTTCTAAACTTCTATGATAATTATGTCAGAAGGCTGTGACCAGTAAAACAGTATATCGGCAGGTCTTACGATCAATAGAAACGTACTAGACGCTCCTCCATCATGGTAGTAAAAGACAACAATTGGGAGCCTTAGAGAGGTGGGTGGTTTTCTGTAAAATATGGGATTGACAGGGATGATCATAATCACACTAGCTTGGTGGGGAGGAAGAGAGAGAGGTGGGGAAAAGGCCAGACAGGAGGTAACACTTTGTAATCCTGCCTCCCCCATACCTCACTTCTTTCACTGCATTTTCAGACAGCTTATAGCTGCAGTTAGGTGAGTCGGGTTAAAGAACAATTGCTAGTGTGATGGGGGATAAAGGACGCCAGTACACAATGAACTGACCAGCAGCATTTACCTCCAGGTAAAGATGTCAGGAAATAGGCTCAGGAAAAAAACAGGTCTACAAATGGGGGTGTGATTCTGTTTCTCTGGGACCCACGGGAGCAAGAGGAGGGGAAGGAAAAAACCACTCCCTGTTGGGTTTCAAGGCTTGTTTTGTGGAGAAAGACCTGCATTCTGCAACTGACTCCTAATAATTGTTTGTTGGTCTTAAAAATAGGCAGTGAACTGAGAGACCACTGAAGTTAATACTTGTTAATTTACTGAAAGTAGAAAATGGCAACATATTTAACGCTCCTGTTAGGGGTGTAAAATCACTTGTATTTCTATTGTATATTAAAGTTATCACAGACTGGAACCAATCTACCTGTTTCAAATCTAGGCTCCACTACTTACTAGCTTTGTAACTAGGTAAATTATTTAATATTTCTGCCTTGGGGTCCTGAATTGAAAATAGGGATAATTAGGTATATGTATATTTTCATTTAATAGAAACTAAAGAAAGGATTCTGGGGAAATTCTAATCCTGGTTTTGTGACATGGGGAGAGGGAACTTAAGCTTATGCGTGAGTAGTGTGATTTAGGGAGCATTTCTGGATCTATTCATAAATATTACAGACGTTTGCTTAGATATCTCACATCGGCTGCCCTAAGGACACAGATCTGTTTTGTTTGGCTCATGCTTATAATTTTAATTTCTTAATTAAGGAGCAACACTTTATAATTGAGAGAGAAGTAAAACTCCTAGGTTTCCAACTTTATTTTTTTTTCAAAAGTGGGAGATCTGGCGGTCCTCGACCTACAGTGGCGTGGGGAAAAGCATCTCATTGACCTTCACATAGGAAAGGCGGTGTTCCCCCGTGTTGTCTCCCTAACAGGGAGTCTGAGTAGCACTCACCAGTGATCGCTGCGCTTGCACCACTTTTCTCTTGTGCCTGAGCACTGCATTAGCTGCCTGGCCTCTGTAAATATTTGAGACTAAAGGATGTCTCTGTTTCCTGCTTGTTTTACCCTCCTCTCTTTATTACCCTTCTCATTTTCAGTAGCCATTAGAGCTGGTGGTAGGAGATGTAGAAATGAATACAGAAATATAAGAATGGAAGCTACTGAGACTGACATTTTTGCTTAAGGCCCTAAAATACTATATTAAAGTATGTTGCTTGAATTTTTAAAACAAGGAATATACCAAAAAAAAATTTTTTTTAAAACCCTATCACTTGCTTTTCCAAAATGTATTTTGCCATCCCAAGATATGGTCAGTTTTAAAAACTGCACGCATTACATGTTTAATATAGTTTTATTTCCTGCCTCTGAGGTTCTGTGAGACATTTTCTGGAAGCGAATGGTTAGTTATATTTTTAAAATTCTCAGTGGCTGAAAATAAATATGAACCATCTGACTCAGAAAAGCTGTCATCTATGAATGTATCTATAAACGCAAACCTGTTTATGTTTTCAGTCCAAAGTATATCTTAGAAGTTAAGGGAGGGGGAGGCATTAGTAAATCGTTGTATTTATTTTAGAACTTCAAAGGGTAGCTTATTTAAAGGAGAATTTACTTAATAAATCCCTTTCTCATGCTACATCCATAAAGTCGCTTCTCTGCTGCCTTCACCCCTCGAACATTTAAGTTGCCCTTTTGACCGAATGTGTAAACCTTGAGCGTAAGCATCTGGAGCTGGCACTTACTGTACACCCCTCCCCCAAGCCGTTTCCCCCAGGCCTACAGAATAGTTCAGAATTATCATGTCTCAGTGAGATCCTAACTTTGGTCCCCCTTCCAGTCGTGAGCTGAACACAAGCCCATTCTTTGCCGCCTGTGCAGAAAAGATGGGGTTCACTCCCAAAGGCACCTCATTGCTGTAACTACTGGTGGTGGAAGCCACCCACACCCATGGTCCCTACTTCTGTTCTGCCAGATTATGGGTGCGTGGCAATACCATCTCTAAGGGCAGTGGCCTGGGGGTGGAAATGTGGTGGAGGAGAAGGGAATGCCGAGAATAAACTAGACCCCCTACCACACACACCACAACCCATTTTTTTAAAAATGCTCATTAGATTCTGCTTGTAAGGCTGCCACCAGATTGGCTCTAGCTCTGCCTAGTCATCCTTCCCTACAAAACTGAGATAATTCAAGGGCTCCTATGCTCAATGGAATCTCATAACTAAAAGCATTAAGCGTCCCTGGTACCATACACGTGGGTGAAAACTAAAAATAAATTTTAAATCAACACATATCTTGAAGACAAGCATCTGAAAGACTGAAGGAATGTTTTACCTCCCACCCAGATATGTTGCATCTTCTAAGTACAGCCCCAGATGTTCTGTCATACCAATGGTATCACTTCTTTTGGATAACCAATAAGGACCCAACTGGGCAGGAATCTATTTTGAACTGCTTCATGTTAAGCATTTTCCTCTGATGATTTATACCACTGTGTCATCAATGTATTTTATTCTGCTTTTGAATTTAGAAAATAAAGCAGCCTTCAAAACTGCAAGTGAATTTTTTTGGCAAAAAAATGGAAGTCAAAATGTATATAACTGTACTTACATGTTACTTACAATTCTATAATTGTATATAATATGCTTCCCCTGTTAAGTACTGAGTATATGTAAAGGTCTCAAAGAAGAATGTTTGAGTAAATAATAATAGCTACCATGTGACTGGCGCTGTGCTAAGTGATTTACATCCATGATCTTACCTAGTCCTCTAAATAACCCTATGAGACATAGTTTTGCTAAATCCATCCCCGCAGAAACTCTATGAATAGGCACCATAACCCTCATTTCACTGATAATAAAAATGAGTGGTAGGTAACTAGCTTATTCATAGCAAAGTCAGGATTTCAAACTATATGTGACCTCAAAATCTCTTAGTGTTTTATCACTGCCGAGTACACATTAAACCTTTCACGAGTCCCTCATCAATAGCAGTCCATACAGTAAAGCCTTAAATATTAAAAATCTCGAATCAGTACATATTAGAAAAAGAAAAACTAGACTCTAAGACACATAAATAACCTGATGTAAGGAATTTAGTTTAAAAAATAAAAAGCAAGTCAAAAAGTCCTATTTAAGGTAGGACTCATTTAGCCCAATGCCTGTATGTCTTTTATATTTGCTTCAGCAATGCTGTTCTTTTGAGAAATAAGGTTAACAGTGAAAACTCAGACACAGCATAGTATTATAAATTATAAAGATGAAAAAATTATGTTTATACAATAACATTTTAGAAAGCTTTCAACCTCAAGAGTTGGAAGAAAATGTTTTCTGCTTAAATTTCAGTTAGCTAGAACATTAACCTTAACAATCACCCATCCTCTGTCCTCAATTCTGATAATAAATTGCTTTTTATTTTTTTTAATCTTCACCTGAGGACATGCTTAGAGAGAGGGAGAGAGGGAGGGAGGGGTGGAGGGAGAAGGAGAGAGAGAGAGAGAAACAGCTATTGGTTGCCTTCTGCCAATTGGGGATCAAACCTGAAACCCAGGTATGTGCTTTGACCGGGAATGGAACCTGCAACCTTTCGGTGCTCAGGATGGTGCTCAACCAACTGAGCCACTCTGGCTGGGCTGAAATTGCTTTTTCTTTAGGGAGGGTTGGTAGAGAGTAATAAATGACTGATTCAAAAATAGGTGTTGCCAAACGGTATTTACTATATTCTTTGTACTTTGGTTCTTATTACAAAGCCAATTAGGTAAGAACAAGTATGCAAGCAGTTAAATGCCCCAATGATGGGTTAGAAATGCTGTCCTAATTATCTTTGTCGAAATTCTTGGCAGATATTTTCCCCCATGCCTTAGTAAATTTTAGGTACACTGTCTGAAACTTTATTCTCTTTATTATGCTCCAGAGAAATAAAGAATATGTTAAGCTATAAATGACATTCATGATCTTACCTGTTGGTTGTCAAGATTCATCAGTGTGAGGCTGCATGTTGAGATGGTCAGTTTTATATTCATTCCAGAAAACTGAAGATTACTTTTGCCAAGAACTGTTGATAGGAACTTAACTGGAGGCTTTAAAAAGAACAAAACATTCTAAGTTATGAATTCTGTTACAGAATGAATGTTTTTTAAATGTTAAAAATGGGTCAAAGCCCATACTCTTCCTCTTTATTTTACTCTACATGAATCCAATGAGATGAAATGATTTTTTTAATAAAAACTTTTTTAAAAATTGGAATGTACCCTGGCCGGTGTGGCTCAGTTAGTGGAGCATCGTCCTGTACACGGAAAGGTCGAGGGTTCAATCCCTGGTCTGTGCGCCTACGGGAGGCAACTGATCGATGTTTTTCTCTCAGAGTGATGTTTCTCTCTCTTCCTCTCCTTTCCTCTCTCTCTCAAATCAATAATAACATATCCTGAGTGAGAATATTTTTTTAAAATTGGAATGCAGCAAATTCTTTAGTAAGTAGTGGAATCTAAGCCCTCAGAACTTTTCTCATGCATTCCTTTCTCCCCAAGAACTGGGAGTAGGGGCCTGGTTTATATAAAAGGAATTCCTGTGAGAGTTTGAACTAGCTGAACTCTCAAGCCCTTTGGAACATCACAAGCATTAAAAAAATAAAAAGTTGCTGTCTAGGATTTTTGTGATGATTAAGAATATGAAAAACAATATATCAAAACTTAAGAGATGCAGCAGTGCTTAAGGAGAGAATTTATAGCTATAAACACATTGAAAAAGAAGAAAGACCTCATATCAACAACCCAGCTTAATAATTTAAGGAACTTGAAAACAATAAACTAAACCCAAAACTAGCAGAAAGAGGGGAAAATGAAAATTAGAGCATAAATAAATGACACCGAGATTAGAAAAACAGAAGAGAAAATCAACAAAACTGAAAGTTGGTTCTTCAAAAAGATCAAAATTGGCAAACCTCTAGTTAGATGGGCTAAGAAAAAGAGAAGACTCATGCTACTAAGATCATAAATGAAAGTGGGTACATTACTCCTGATTCAACAGAAATAAAAAAGGATTATAAGAGTACTATAAGCAATTGAATGCCAACAAATTGGATTACCCAGATGAGATAGACAAATTCTTAGAAACATTAGACCTACCAAGACTAAATCATGAACAAATAGAAAAATCTGAGTAGACCTATAACTACTTTAAAAAACACAAAAACCCACCAGAAAATAACAAGTGTTGACAAGGATATGGAGAAATTGAAACCCTGTGCACTATTAGTATGAATGTACAATGGTACAACCACTATAGAAAACAATATGACAGCTCCTCAAAAAATGAAAAATAAAATTACTATGTGATCCAGCAATACCACTTCTTGTTCCATACCCTAAAAAACTGAAAGCAGAGACTTGAACAGGTATTTGCACATCCATGTTCATAGCTCCAATGTGGAAGCAATCCAAGTGCCCATCGACAGATAAATGGGTAAGCAAAATGCATTAGATACATACAAGGGGGCATTATTCAGCCTTAAAAAGTAAGAGAGTCTGATACATGCTACATCCTGGATGAACTTTGAGAACATTATGCTAAATGAAAAAGACAAATACTACACAATTCCGCTTAAATGAAGTACTGAGAGTAGTCCAAATCATAGGGACTGGAAGTGGAATGGTGGTCGAAGTGTGATTCCTGTTGCCTATTTCCTTTATTCCAGTAAAGCAGAGTTACACACACACACACACACACACACACAGTAGAATGGAGAGAGACGAATGGGAAGTCATTGTTTGATGAGTGTGGAGTTTCGGTTTTACAGCATGAAAGAGTTCTGGAGCTGGATGGTGGGGATGGTTGTGCAACAACATGAATGTCCTTAAGATCAACAAACTGTACAATTAAAATGGCTAATAGGCAAACTTTATTTTATGTATATTTTACTACAATTTTTTAATTGGGGGGGAAAGGAGTATAAAAAAATGTAAAGTGAAGTAATCTCTCATATGGGTCCTCTGCATCCCGAAAAAGAAACTGAGGCAATCTGCCTGATAAGACATTTCCCTAAGGGAAGGTAACCTTGCCTAAAACAGTCCTTTTTTTCTTTTGCTAAGAACTTTCTTGTCTGGCACAGGTCTGCCCATAAAAACCTTCTTCTATATTGTACAGTTTCTCGAAGCACCTCTCTATTTATTAGATGGGATGCTGCCCGATTCAAGAATCACTCAATGAAGCCAATTAGATCTTCAAATTTACTTGATTGCATTTTTGTTCTTTAAAAGAGGCAGAGGCAGGATTTAAATCCAAGTGTATCTGACATCAAAACTAGTACTCCTTCAGCACGAAGTCTCCTTCTACCCATGCGTTATCATCTCACCTCTAGCAGCACCCATGTTTCCGTTTGAAAATAGGCCAAGGAGTTTAAAGAGTCTAAAATATTAAAATGCAGAATGTATACATTATATTATTCTAATTGGAAGGTACCAAACTGGTCATCTGGTTCAAGAAGTTAACTTTACAGGAATAAGAATGAAGTCTCAGAAAAAGGAGATACCACGTTTGAAGGAAAGTAAAGACCCAGGCCGAACCCCAATTTTCTAACCTGAAACCCAGGTGCTTTCTTCGCTCTGTCACTCTAGGCACCATAATTTAAGACGACGTCGGGCAAGTCAGAAAAATTTGAGGGACCAGAGCAACTCTGAGTTGTATCTCTAATACCATGCCAACTAATAAAGGCCATTCTGGACCTTAAGTCATATGGTGTAATGAACTATCAGCTATTTTGATATCATCTTTCCCATAGTGGGGAAACATAAAACAAGAAAACCACGCCAATATTTACCTTCCGTTTTTTAATGGCTCCGTTTGCCCCAGGGACAGCTTCACACAGACGACTTATTGCTTCCCTATGGAACAGAAACCATATGAAGACTTAGCGTACTATCTAGCACGCAGTAAATGTTCAATAAACCTTAGCAAGTATTCTGACTAAACTGTACACACATGTAAGGGCGAGTCTGACATAGACAGCCTTCCGCACCCCCACAGGAGAGAACACCATGCTTAGCGCTTCTGCAGCTCAACCTCAAGAACACCCAGCAACGCTCTCACACTGAAAAATTGCTTTACACTAAGCAGTCCTACCATTCACCATCATCTCATTTTTTTTCCCTTGGCTTTTCAGGTTTGGTTTTTAGTGTTGTTGATTTTTAACCAAAAAGGAGGGGCAGAGTTTTATTTTCTGGGAATATTTCACAGTTTACCTTTAGCATAATCCTCTTTGTGGTGTTATGAATAAAAGGCTTCATAGTGTCTCAGCACCAAAGACAATTAAATACAAAACCTGACACTAGAGGAACTCTGAAAGGATAGAGGGAGAACTGAACTTCTGCGTGGCCTCAAATGGAACTTTATTGACTAAGTTGCTGCTACGAGCCATTGAGCTTTCATGTAATTTCACAGAAGAAAAGAAAATCAATAACAGATTTCCCCCTTTGCTGATTTTTCTGCCCTTACTATATATTGCACTTCCTGAGAGAAAGGCACCACTAAAATAAGTAGTTGTTCCTTAATGGAAGTGGTGAACACGCTGGCGCCCTCCTCTCCAGAAACGCAGTTAGAACTAAGAGCTTCTGTGTCTGGGCCTCAGCATTCACAGCCGCCAGGCTTTCACTCCTGTAATCTGAACCCTCTCCTTGTGGCTTTCAATACGTATATTAAACTTTGTACAGAGCAAATGGAAATTGCTAAGCTCTTTCCCAGACCCCCTGGAGATCATTGTTTAAATTAGTGAACCATATTAACACACACACACTACAGGTTTGATATATATTATTCTATTTCATGAAAATATTTTCTATGAGATGTTTTCAAAGTGAGGATTAGTCAGAGAGAGGAGGAGAGAGAGAAAGAGAGAGAGGCAGAGCAATTCTAGAAGACACTTTGGAAAGATAAGTAGAAGAATTCCCAAAGCTTCTAGGCATCATTTTGGATTTATAATGTATGTTTAAGTTCTGATTCTTTTATTTTTCTGGATAAATGAAACTCGTCTCCAAAGTATTGTCTTGTCTGATGTTTGCATAATTACCTGCCACCAAAAGATAGAATGGCTTTTGGGTTTAGCATATTTTCTCAAGATTCCATGTTTATGTTTCTCTAGGATTCCAAACTTTGTCTCTAGAGTCAAATAGAAGGACAGCATAGAGGGCTGGGCTCTTTTGTTTGGTTGATTGATGTTTTGAGTCATCTTAATGATTAATCAATAATAGATGAGAAATATAATTTATTCAAATTGGCCTCTAGTGTTGCTAAAATAACTAGTGCAGGCACCCCACTACGTTGTTGGTATTTAATAAAGAGGCATTATAAGAAAGGCATTATCAGATTCTTTACGCCATGAGAGCCTACTGGCCTACTGGAGTGCTTCTGTCTAAAAAGCTCCTTGTAAATGGTTTGAAATAAAAGTAGAAGCAACCGTGGGCATTGATGCTGCTAAGTGTAATAATAGTTCATATTAGAAGTTGTTACTTTTTATATAGGACCCTCTCCTTTTACAAAGTGCTTTCCCAGACATTGTTTTTCTGATTCTCATACCAACTGTCAATATCTTCTAACAAAAAATAAAGTTGTGAATCTGAATGAAAGGGAATGCTTTACTTATTTATTTTAAACCTGGATTTAAATTTTTTCCTTTTTATTGAATTTAGTGGGGTGAAACTGATTAACAAAATTATACAGGTTTCAGGGGCACGATTCTACAACACATCATCTGTACACTGTATTATGTGTTCACCACCCCAAGTCAAGTCTCCGTCCATCACTATCTATCCCCCCTTTGCCTCCCTCCACCTATCTCCACCCCCGACCCCGACATGCCCTGGGCAATCACCACACTGTTGTCGTGAGTTCTCTCTCTCAATCTAAAGGGAATGCTTTATAGCATGAGCACCTCTCGAGGAGGGTTTGGAAGGAAGAACCTCTCTGGCAGAGTGGAGTTTGGACATTCTAGACTGAAGGAAGAATATGTGCAAAGATACCAAAACATAAATTACCATTATATGAGGGAACTACAAGCCCTCTTTGATATTGCTCGAGGTTGAAGTGTGGTAGAGCAAGAGTAAATGAAGCTTAATTGAAGTCTGAAAATTTTTTTGGTAAAGGACCAGATAGCAAATATTTTAGACTTTGCTTATTGCAATGACTCAACACTGCCACTGTAACTCAAATGCAGCCATAGACATTATGTAAACAAATGAGCATGGCTGTGTTCCAATAAAACTTTATTTCTAAAACCAAGCAGCTTGCTAACCCATGGATTAGATAATTCACACAAAAAGAGATGGAAATAGTTTCATTTTAAAAAAACACAGGAAAATGTTCACATTCATTATCATTTTAAAATTGAAAATTAAAACAACCTACAAGATGTTCACTTTACTCTCATTAAATTAGCAAAAATGGAAATTACAAAATTCAGTGTTGGGAAAGATGGGAATAATTCTACTTTAGATATATTTATCCATTGCTGGGGACGTTGGTTAGTATTCATATGATCTTTCTAGGGAGTAAGTTGGTAAGATGACATAGGCCATAAAATTTATCAGAGCTTTTTTGGGCCAGTATGGCTCAGTGGTTGGAGCATTAGCCCACACACCAAAGGGCTGTGGGTTCAGGTCCTGGTCAAGGGCACATACCTGGGTTGCAGGTTCAATCTCTGGCCCTGGCCGGGGCCTGTGAAGGAGACAACCAATCAATGTGTCTCTCTCACATCGATGTCTCTCTCTCACTCTCTGCCTTTCACTTTCTCTGAAAAAAGCAATGGAAAAAATATCCTTGGGTGAAGATTAAAAAAAGAAATTAATTCTGTATAAATAGTGATACAGAAAGAGCTTATGAACAGTGAGTTGGCTAAGGTGAGTTTATGTGTGTGCGGTTTATTTCATGTTTTTGATTCTATTAATGTTTAGATATAAAGAGCACATGTTTTACTTTTATTGTGCAGTTGACTGGAAAATCATCTTTTAAAATATTTAAAGGAATGCAAGTAGGTTCCTTCGGCAAGAGTTTTGCTCTTGTGCTGTGGTGATGTGAGGACACATCAAAGGGTCAATGGGGGAAAAAGGGGCATCTGTAATATTTTCAACAATAAAGATAAATTTTTTAAAAAAGGATGTCCCAGTGGAGAGGTGACACAGCCTTTCTCTCTGTTGTCAACCCCCACAGAGAGGTGGGACAATGCTCATGCTACAGATAATGCCAGATCTTCATTGCTCTCTCTGCTCCCATCCCAGCTTAGCCTTTAACTCCTCCACCTTTATAGCCACTAAATCCAGGTCTCTCTTTTCAGTTTATTTGGTAGACTTGCCTGTTTCCTTTTCCCAAAGTCTCGTGAAGAAAATAATCTTGACCAGATTTAGCAACACTTCCACATTAGAAATCCTTGCTTCAGAACGCTGTAGCAGAAAGCCAGGGTTTTAAAGAAGGAGCAGCCCTACGTGTAGGGCCAGGCCCAGCACTAAGCATCTCATTTAGTCTTAGCAGTGCCATTTCGAGGTAGGTAGTCTACCCCCATTTTAGAAATGAGTAAATGAAGATGCAAAGAATTTAAACCCCTGACTCCAAATAAAGCGCTGATAGTGGGAGAGACAACATACAAATCCGATCATGTGTCTCTCTCACATCGATGTTTCTCTTCCTCTCCCCCCCTCCCTCCCTCCTTTCCACTCTCTCTAAAACCCAATGGAAAAAATATCCTCGGGTGGGAATTAACAACAACAACAAAGTTGTTTTTTGTGCACCGTGTTCATAGCAGTATTATTCACAACAGCGAAAACGTAGAAGCAACCCAAGTGTCAATCCACAGATGAACAGATAAACAAAAGTGGTCTATGCATAAATGGAATATTATTCAGCCTTAACAAGGAAGGAAATTCTGCAATATGCTACAGCGTGGACGAACCTTGAGGACACTATGCTAAGTGAAATAAGAAGGTCACCAAAGACAAATACTGCATGATTCTACTTATGTGAGGTATTTGGAGTAGTCAAAATCATAGACAGAGCGGAATGGCGGTTGCCAGGGGCCTGGAGGGAGGGAGAATGGAGAGTTATTGTTTAATGGGTAGAGACTTTCCATTTTACAAGATGAGAAGAATTATGGGTTTGGTTCATAATGATGGCACTGAATATATACTTAAAAATGTGTTAAGATGGTAAATTTTATGTTAAGTGTATTTTACCACAATAAAAAAAAGAAAAAATATATTTTAAAAATGTAGTTACTAATTTGAGACTCTAAAGAGAGTCACAGGCTCTCTCTCCAATAAAAGGCCTGTTTGTACAAACTTTTCTATTCAATTTTCGAGGGCCCACCCCGCCCCCTCACCGCCACCCCCAGAAAACCACCTGTGGGTCTCCTGGGGAATCCACAGATCCCTGGTTAAGAACCACTACTTTAAAATAACCTCTCAAATTCTGCTTTCTTTGCTGAGATCAGTGTTAACAAATCTCCTGAAACTCCCTCCAGGGAAGACAGATACACGCCTGCAGTTTGTTGCCTTCCTTTACAAAGGTCTTTTCTTCCCCTCCGACTGGGACCAAGAGATTAACTGTAATATTTTCAAGAACAAATAGTACTTTCAACGCTTCTCTGAAGTTGCAGCTACACCCCCTGACCTAAAGCACTGACTTTACAAATGCTGAGGAAAAAGAAAACAGAGAACCCCAAACAGGGACTTCTCACAGGGCGGGGGCTACCCTCCCCGGAGCTGACCTGACATGAGACTTCTCCAGCCAGCAAACAGTCAGCAAACCTCCTCCCTGAGAGGAGCAGAATTTGGGGAGTGTAAATGGCTCAAGATTTCCACCCTGGGAGCCTGTAGCAGAAGGAAAGACGGAGAACCACCCCACAGCACCAACAGTGGCCACTTTGTTTATTGTTCCGCCACATGAGAGGGAAGGGGAGAAGTGGGCTGATGTAAGAGAACGAGAATGCAGTTGAAGATTTGCTTTTAAGCATATAAAACCCTGCCTACGCCACAGGACCCAAAAAAGATATTTTGTCTGTCTTAACAGAGTCCAAACTAATCATGCAAACAAAGCCACCTTTCTTCATCAACCCCTGGTCGCTACAGCACTTAAGTTATACTGTGTGTGTGTCTTTAACCCGTAAACAGTTAAGCGGCCCTGGAAGCAATGCTGCCTAACCGCTCCTTCCACCTTTATTTATAAGTTGGGAAGGCAGGAGCACAGTCCAAGACCAAGCGGAGCATGCCGTGTGGGGAGGGGCCGTGGGACAGGTTGTTTCTAGTGAAATGGTTAAAGGCAGCTCTCTCGGCCTCACACACACACACACACACACACACACACACACACACACACAGCGAAGGAGAGGTTTCAGTTTTGTCCAGAATACATTTTAATCACAGCAAGAGCCTTTCCAAAATAATATTCAAAAATATTTGGGCAAACAAAGCCACCTGTATCTCCCCAAGGGACTTTCCCTTACTTACCATCTCCAACATGAATCCTTACAGAAACCAGTGATCTATGTGGAAGGGACAAGTTGTCACCTGATTGTCTCAAATACCTTCATATTGATGACTGAAGGGACTTGTAATTCAGGCCCCACATCAGTGTGGTATTATGTTGTTCTGATTGTTCTAGGGAAACTAGTACCTTTTTATTTATTTTTTAATCTCTGCCTTTAGAACATCAAGGCTCATTGATCTGTGTGTTCAATTTCGTTCGGCTTGGCGAAATTAAAGACACCCAAGAGCTCGTGCAGGCCCTCAGACAGGACACTTTAGAACATGAGCCTGCATCTACGGCGATAAGCACACAATGAAGCAGTCAATGCCATAGGCCAGCTGAGAATGGAAAGCTTCAAACTCCCTTTGTGCTGTTATCAGGGGGCATCGCCCATGTACTCTAGAAGGGTAGACCCAGCCCATAAAATATAGCCTTTCATTTTAGAAACAGGCACTTGGGTCCCGGGGTGGTCAAATAAAACCTTTCAGTGCTGCCCACAGCATTTACTCTCGCACTGACTTATCGCAACACTCCATTCAACCTGAATGATATTTAAAATCTGATTCTAAAATACATTTGCAATTCTACCCCAGCTCAAGCAACCACAAAACACAGATTGTTCTGTCTACTCCACGATTCTGCCCTTTGGCTCTGATGCAAATGTTGACCCATCAATTGCACTTTAATGAAGTAAAGACCATCCTGTCCCCAGCATGGCACCTCCCTACAAGTCTCCCCTAGTGAACAGAAATGAAGTCATTTTCTCCTATCCCTGCAATGATTTGCTATCATAGAATCACATGTTTCAAAATGCAAACACCTATACCCACAAACTGATGGCTTATACACCTTCAACATATTTAAGCCCTGTGAAAATGACACTAGAAAAATAGAGTTGATTTCACTTAAAAAAACCCAACAACTGGAATTTATAAATCCAAAGACTGTTCTCTTTTACTTTAGGATAAACTGGAATTTTCTAAAACAGCCCTGTTTTAGACAAAATATTCAAAATCTTATGAAGGCATATTTTTTGGAGTTGGAGAGTGTACTGTTCATTCACTGTGGTCACTTGACAAAGCTCATTTAAAAAACAACAACAGATCCAACATAATCACCCACTGTATTCACTGCATTTCACTACAAGTGATGTTTATAGACTTACAAAAATTAAAAAGGAAGATTGGCACTATTTAGATACTTAGAACAGTTTGCCATGGAGGTATCATAACACTAAGGAAGGCAGCAATTGGTGGAATGAGTATACGACTTCCATTACTGTTTTTAAAAAAATAACTCTGGTTTTTTGAACGGCCATGTGGCATATATATATATATATATATATATATATATATATATATATATATATAACAGATTTTATTTGATAATTTTATCTTTTTTTTTTTTTTTAATGTGCATGTGCATCTCTGGAAAGCAATAACTGGTCTAGCCAGTTGAGTCTACTGTGGGAAATAATGGTAGGACAACTGTGGCCTGCATATCTGCCAAGCATTCACTGGTATAACCGTTTAGGTAAGTGGTGATCAAACTTTAAAGTTCTTAAGAATCAACTGGGATGTTGGTTAAAATGCAGATTCCTGGCCTGGCTGGCATGGCTCAGTGGTTGAGCGTCGACCCATGAACCACAAGAAGGTCATGGTTCTATTCCCGGTCAGGGCACATGCCTGGGTTGTGAGCTCAATCCCCAGTAGGGGGCGTGCAGGAGGCAGTAGCTCAGTGACTCTCATAATTGACGTTTCTATCTCCCTCTCCCTTCCTCTCTCTGAAATCAATAAGAAACATTTTTTTTTTTTTTAAATGCAAATTCCAGGTACTGTTCCTACAGATTCTGATTCTATATGTTTGGGGTGGGACCTGGGAATCTGCAGTTTAACAAGCCTCCCAGGTGATTCTGAAGTGGATCCGTTCATGGACCACACAGCTGATGAAAACTTCTACATGGATTCACTGCATAAAATGCCTGGTTTTGTGCTCTACAACTTCGCCCAGATGGTTGCATTAGTGGACGCTAAGGCTTTAGGTCACCTGTTTCTAGTGACTAGGGGAGGGGAGGAAGGCTACACCACCTGTACATTTGATGATGTTCCATTTGGGCGAAAATCTGTCTTCAATTTAGGCACTTGATATGCTGGGATAAACTTTGGTATAATCCATCCTTTCCTCTCCCCTTGGTTCCCTTCCTCCCTGCCATCTCCTCCTTGGGAAGGGCTTTCACCAGAGGGCATCTGGAGGGCCTCAACCTCTTTGCTCACATTGCCCCCGGCACACACAGGTGGTGAGGAGTGACCTGCATTTTCTCTCCATCTGGCAGCCTGGACCGTGAGAGGCCTAGTCCATCTGCCCCTCAAAATGCATTCATGCTCTAGGCAGTGGTTCTAAACCTTGGCTGGACATTGGAGGGACATGGAGGAGCTTTAACAAATCCTGAAGATTGGGTCTCATCTCTAGACATGCTGATTTAACTGGTACAGGCTGGGGCTTGGGGACTGGGAGTTCTAAAATCTCCCTCAAGTGTTTCTGACAAAGCTAAGGTTGAGAACCACTCAAAGCACCACTTGGCAGGCCTTTGTTGCAAAGGGCAAAGTAGTAAAAATGTTATTAGGCTTTGCGAGCCATACAATCTCTGTTGCAACTACCGAACTCTGCAGCTATAGCTTGAAAAGCAGCCACAGACAATACATAAACGAATAGGCATGCTCGTGCACCAGTAACACGTAGGGATACTGAAATTTGAAATCTATATAATGTCCACATTCACAAAATACTCTTTTGATTTTTCCCCCCAACAATTAAAAAATGTGAAAAGTCATTCTTGGCTCAAAAGATGGCAAAATCAAAATCAGGGTGCAGGCTGGGTTTGGCTGGCAGGTTATATTGCTGACCCTTCTTCTAGAACAGACCAGAAATGAAGGTAAGAGGCTTGGGGGTCAGGTCTGCTATTAGCTTGTGCATGGCAGAAACTCTATTAGAATTCAACCTTTTAGTCTTTACAGATGAAGATTATTGATATGTCTTTTGGACTTGGCCTTGTTCAGTTCCTTGGTACAGGAAGCGGGATTTTATGAGATGAGTCTTCTACTGTGTGACTATAAGGATTATGGAACTCCTTTTCCAAACTGCAAATTATTATCTTCCATTCTTTGTCCCTCCTACCAGCACTCATTGGAGGGAGAGAGAGGGGAACTAAAATTCTTTTTTAAAAAATTCTTTTTTAAGTTCCATTACGTGACACTATGTGCACAGTCCAGTACAAGGTGCTTGAGGAAATACAGAAATAAACAAAAGTGCAAAATTATAGTTAATGATAAAAGGGGAAAAAGTTGAAGCCTCTAATTTATCTATAACTCCTCTAGGATAAGAGAGAGTGAAGAAAAGCTGGTTAAGTGGGCTGGCTCTGCAGTTGGACAGCTGGAGGTGAAAATCTAGCTGCTTCTTACGAGCTCTGTGACCTTCCGCAAGTTTTAAAGCTCTCTGTCTCAGTTTCTTAAATACATAAAGTGGGAATAACAGTGCTTTAAACAAGGCCTCAGTAAATGCTCGCCATTACCACTGCTTTATCCTTAAAATTCCGCCTGCTTTAAGAACTGGGTCTAACCTGCTTTTTGCAATGCCTAGTGCCCGGCAGAGTCCCCTTACGTGTTATCACTGGAATGCTATAGATAATATGTTATACATGAGGTCTAATTATGTCTATCATGCAAATTGTATGGATAGACAAGTTTCTAGAAAGGTAGAATGCCTATTTGATTTTCTTTAGATAACCCATGGGACCTAGTAGACCTTTAGACAGCCCTATGGCATGAACCAAAGTATGAGCCTTGTCCCCTTATATAACCTATATCCCCCTTCAGAACAGAGGTGCCCATTGCCCCAGTTGTTGGGCGTGTTCACTGCTAATGGCTCACAACTGAGTTCCCAGAAATTGTCCTCTCTTTAAGGCAATTACCTCGCCTACAGACATGCCCCTGCCCTGGAGGCAGCAGGCAACCAATGACAAGTCAATATGGGCCTTGAAGGTCTGGTCTGCTTGCCCATGAGATGTGCTGAGCCTTGGTTGAGACAGCATCACTATTCAAACTCCCCCTGCCCAGTCTTGCACCCGCACTCCTTTGGGATCTTGAGAGCCCTCCCAGTAAACCTTTTGCATTTCACTCTCCATCTCAGAGTCTGTTTCTACACCCAGCCTAATTCATGCTAACGAGCTGCTGCCAGAATTATGCTACTTTACATTGGCATATACACTTAACCAGAGGATGTCTTTCTTTTTTTTTTTTTTGGTAGTTCAACTTAAGCAGGTAAGTTTAATGATCAAAAATTTCCTTTTAAGTGCCTGTGCTGTCACAGATGACAGTGAAAAATAATCATTTTCAGAGAAATTCTCATAAGTAGTCAGGTGATCTGGATCAAAGAGATCCACCTTCTTACTGTTCAAATATATGTGAACATACACATTTCCCTAGAGTAGGTGCTGCTTTCACAAGCTACAACTCATGTTTAAATAAAGGGGTCAGAGCTGAGCACTTACCATTAGGCATTTCTTGGCTTTTCTAAGGAGACTACCACAAGGAACTGAAACATCTGGGGGGAGGTGAAGAGATGTACCAACTGTCCAGACATTTCCTGTGGCCACAAAGCTCTAAAATCTAAGAAAGGGCTCTCTCCAGCTGAGATTAGCTTTTAATGAATTTTGAGTGCCTCCCATCTAGCTCACTCTCCCCCAAAAGAACTGTGTCATTGATTTTTCTAGCTATATATACATAGACAGGAAGCAGAAGTAAAACTCGTTGCTCGGGTGTTCCTAGTCTTTGTCCTGGTCCTTACAAACACAAAACAATAAAAACCTCATGCTTTGGAGACTTTGAAGGGAATCAAAAAACTAGGGGTTTCCATATGATTTGTGGTCCAACTTAGGACCTCATTTTGAAACCACTAGGTAGGCCTCCCTTACACCTATGGTTCTCAAAGTGTGATCTGAGGAACAGCAGCTTCAGCAACATCTGGGAACTTGTTAGACATGCAAATTCTTGAGTCAAAAACTGGGAGTCGGGCCCAACATTCTGTGTTTTAAGAAGCTCTCCAGGTAGCTGATTCTCTTGCATGCTAAAGTTTGAGAACCACTGTCTGACATGATCTCTTTTTTCCTCAGTAGAGATCAGAAAAGGACACTAAAAGTATCCTCACCTACCAATTTATTAGCATCTGTATGAAGGTCTCTCAGAGGAACTCACAAACCAGGAATCTGGCATCTGGAATCCAGGCCAAATTCAAACCTGAGGATTGAACGTTTCCCGATTCTGTCACTTCTGGCTTTCAGCGTTTCCCTGAGTTTCGTTCCTTAATATTCTGTCATTCTGATTGAGGCATAGTACACAAGAGCCAGGCAGATATGATCTCTGGTTCTACCACTTATTAACTTGCTAGGTGATCGTGGTAAGTTCTACAATTTCTATAGGTCTCAGTATCCTCGTGGGCACAAGAGGAAAAACAGTAATATCTATTTTATAAATGTTAATTTTTGTGATGATGCTGATGCTGACTAGTGCTTGCTAATAGTTGAAATTCATGTTTGAGCCCCTGAACTAGAAAGAGTTGAAGTTCAGCCATTTCCAAGTGGATTGAGAAATCCCACTCTCCATCTGAATCAACTTCGTGGACCCCAAGGCTCTCTGAACCAAAACGATTATTTTCAGTGAATTTATTTGTATTCCTTTGTTCATACAAATGGTGGCCATGTGCAAGACATTCTGCCAGGAACCAAGGACCTGGCTCACTTGTCTAAGAGCTCCTCATTCTGGAATTTGGCCTCATTCAGGATATCAGATTCCATGTGTATGATTGTCTAGGTCTTTTTTCTGACTACCAGCAGTGACCCTGGAGCCTTCAAGACCTCCAGAGTTATCTCAGAATTTCTGAGAAGCCCTGAAACCTCTCTGTTAATAAATATTTATTTTTTTAAAACATTTTTATTGATTTCAGAGAGAGGAAGGTAAAGGGAGAGAGAGAGACAGAGAAACATCAATGATGAGAGTCATTGATTGGCTGCCTCCTGCACGCCCCCTGCTGGAGATCAAACCTGCAACCCAGGCATGTGCCCTGACCGGGAACTGAACCTCAGTCTCCTGGATCATAGGTCAATGCTCAACTGCTGAGCCACACCAGCTGGACAATAAATATTTATTGATCTAACCATGCCCCAGGGACTGTGACTCTGAAAACTGCCACACTAATGGACTAGACCCATGGATCAGAGAGAATCTTCAAGCCCAAAGATGATGGATGATGGAGCGCTTATGATTGCTCCACTGAAATAGGACCATAGGGGACTCAATCTGTTCTAGGCCAGACACACTCTGGGGCACCCTCCGAGTTTTCTCAAGAGGCTCTCATACAACTACAGTGTGTTTCCAGGAACAATTCTATTCCAAAGGCCTATTCTACTTGCATTGTTCAATGATTCAGACCAGGAGGTGGTCATTGTGTCCATCAAAATCAAAATTAGACATCCACTCTCTTGCTCCTGGAGAACATTTGAAGAGTATAATTGAGAATGCATGGGTGCTACCAACATTCAGAACTAACTCCTAAAGAAAACCAGAGGGCCACAAAAGGGAGATACTTGAATGCATTCTCATCTGGCTCTACATGTTGTAAATAAAGCTTGGGTGGGGCAGGGGATCACTGGAAAAAGCTGTTTCATTCTGCAATCAGAGCTAAAAATACTGTGGTCTCCCCAAAATGCATAGGCTTTAACATTCATGCATTAAGCACTGAATTAATCTGTTTCTCCTCAAACACTTAAGGCCTTTCACTACCATCCATACTTGGGCATGGACAGATAGCTAACTATTCTCGCTTGGATTAGCGAATGTATATATATCATCTACTTGAGAATGTGTTTGTGTGTGCATGTGTTTGTGTAATAATATCTATACATCTGTAAGTTTCTATAGATTCATATAGATAAATAAGTAGGCCCTGATTTTAGGTGAAACATATTTTTAGAAACCACTCCATAAAGTAGATCATATTTTCCATGGAAAAGATGTTATAATGAGGAGTTTCATTCCTGACCAAGGGTTTTTTGGCAAATAAAATATAGATGCTGTGAACAGCCTGTCGTGGAACAAAGATAATAACCATTTTTCAAACCTCTATAAATATCTCAAGTATGAAGACAATGCCCTAAGTCCTAGAAAAGGAGCATAAACATATACAATACCTATTCATGAGGTCCCAAAGTTCTTTTCACTACATAAAAATACAGCTCCTTTGAATTGTGTTCTAAAATTAATGTGGTAGCTACAATAACATGAAACATTTGATTTACAATTTTGCCAACCTTAGATTTTAGTGAAGCATTTGGGGGATGATTTAAATTGTCCCAATCTCCCTCCCTCTCTCTCTCTCTCTTAAGGTGTCGAAAGAAACTGACCTAACATCATTTCCCTTTGGGGCAGAAATTCATTTTGTGCTGCATCTACTACCTCTATTTTACAAGCCTCTTGCTCCCCTTGCCTTTCCCTCTCCTCCCCCTCCCCCTCCCTCAGCCACTCCCCTTCCCAGGACATGTCTGTTATGGAATTACCATAGTGCCACTCTGTCCTGACCAAAGAGGACCGATCCAGGATTAGGCCCCAATCACCACTTCACCTAATAATTTGATATTTGAAACTGAGAGAACCAGAGTTGGGGAGTCTCTGCACTCCTGCTGTGGAGGCCTAGGGAGACCAGACCCCTGCCTTCCCACTGGATTGTTCAGTGCTCCTTGGGTCCCATGAGCTGCCCCAATAGCCTTTCAAGAAATCCCCTTTTGGCCCTGACCAGTGTGGCTCAATTGGTTGAGTGTCATCTTGTGCATCAAAAGGTTGCTGGTTCAGGTCCTGGTCAGGGCAAATACAGGTTGCAATTGATTGATGTTTCTCTCTCACATCAATGTTTCTTTCTCTCTCTCTCTCTCTCCTTTCCTCACTCTCTAAAAAAAAAAAATCAATAAAAAAAAATATATTTTTTTAAAAATCCTCCTTTTGGCTTAAGCTAGTCTTCAAGGTTTGCTATAGTCTGAATGTATGTTGGACTCCTAACCCCAGAAGGTATTAGCAGGTGGGGCCTTTAGGAGCCCTCCTGAATGAGATTAGTGCTCTTATAAAACAGAACCCCCTAGCCCTTTCTGCCACATGAGAATACAGTGAAAAGTATGGGACCAAGGAAACGGCAAGTTGATAGCAGACATTCCAGCTTCCAGAGCTGTGTGAAATAAATGTCTGTTTTTTATAAACTACTCAGTGTGTGGCATTTTGTTAGAGCAACACGAATAGACTAAGACAGCAAGGTTCATCCGTGTTGTAGCATAAGCAAGAATTTCTTTCCCTTTTTCCCCAGCTTTATTGAGGTTTAATTGACAAATAAATTTGCAATATATTTAAAGTGTACAATGTGATGACTTGATATGCGTATACACTGTGAAAGGATTCCCACAATCAGGTCAATTAACACCACCACCTAACATATTTACCTTTTTTTTTTTTTTTTTTGGTGAAAACACTTAGATTTAGTATCTTAGCAACTTTCAGTTCTACAATACAATATTATCTACCATAGTCACCATGCTCTGCATTAGATCCTCAGACCTTAACCATCAGAAAATTGAAAGTTTGTACCCTTTTACCGACATCTCCCCATATCCTCCAACCCTCAGCCCTCAGCAACCACCATTCTACTCTCTGTTGCTGTAAGTTCAGGTTTTTTGTTTTGATTCCACATATAAGTGATACCATGTGCTGTCTGGCTTACTTCACTTAGCATAGTGCCCTGCAGTTTCATTCATGTTGTCACAACTGGCAGAATTTCCTTCTTTTTTAAGGCGAATACTCCAGTGTGTGCCACATTTTATCCATTCGTTTGTCAATCAATACTTAGGTTGTTTCCAACTTTTGGTTATTGTGAACATACGTATACAAATACCTGTTCTAGTCCCAGCTTTCAATTCTTTTAGATATATACTCAGAGTGGAATTGCTGGATCACATGGTAATTTTATTTTTAATTGAGAAAATCCCATACTATTTTCCACAGTGGCTGCACCATTTTACATCGCTACCAGTAACGCACAAGAGTTCCCAACTCCACATTCTCACAAACATTTGTCATTCTCTGGGGTTTTTTTTAAATTGTCATTCTAATGAGTGTGAAGTACTATCTCATTGTGGGTTTGATTTGCATTTCCCTAATGATTAGTGACGCTGAGCATCTTTTCATGTGCTTATTGCCCATTTGTATATCTGCTTTAGAGAAATATCCATACAAGTCCTTTGTCTGGTTTTTAATAAAGTTTTTTGTTGTTGCTGAGTTGTAAGAGTTCTTTATATATTCTGAATACTAACCCTTTACCATATATATGATTTGCAAATATTTTTCCCATTCCGTGGCTTGCTTTAGGAACTACACTTCTGGGCCTTACACCTGTTCAGGCAAACAGTAACTGTGCGCCCGTATGTGAAAGACGTGCTAAACAATGACGTGCTCAGCTGTCGACTTTCATGCCCTCTCTCTCTTCATCTGACTCTTTCCTGCTTTCAACACTCGTCCCAATTGCTTGGAAACATTTTTTATCACTAGATCTTTGAGGTTTTCTAAAAGGAATTTAGTTGGTTATTTCATCTCAGATATCTGAGAAGTGAGATCTCAGTCTTAATAGGTTGTGAGGAACAGTGGAACTGGAAGCGGTGGTGGTCGTGTACACACTCACACACATACACACATTGAAACCTCTGGCAAGGGCTTCCTGACACCTACACAGGTGTGAAAGGAAGTGCTTCCACTCACACCAGGGCGTGCCTTGGAGCATTTGACTGTTATGTTTTATTGTAGCTGTTCTCACTCGCTGATAAAGGTCATAAACCTTGACCCTGGGACACCAGACCCTTACTGGGGTCTCAATACTCTTTCTTGGCCAATGAACAGTGAAACCTTTTTATCCAACCACGTGCATCCCATCTCAGCCAGGGTGCTCATTTTTCTGTTCTCAGCATGACCACTAAGAACTAGAACCTTAAACCTCCTGAGTTTTTTTTCATCACCACTCTTCTCAGTAAATTTCTTCATGAGGGAGTATTTCCTGGCCTGGTAAGGAAATAAACTTGGTCTTTTATCCCCTCTCTGATGGTCTTCAATGTGCATGTCATGTGGGCTGCAATCCTGCTCCTAACTCCACAGCCTCCTCACAAGTGAACACACACGCACCGGATGCCATACAGATACTTCAAGTTTTAGGCAGATACACACACTTATCCATGCAGAGCTGCAACCAATCCCATCCCTACAATGCTCAGGAAATTTACATAAATGCCAGTCTGTACTCAAACATATACTAACTTAGTTACCTAACATGATATTTTACCTGTATAGAATATTTTCCTTCCTAATGTTCACATTTCTTAAAACCACATGCACAAGTATTTATGTAAATGTTTAGCTGCATCCTGGACCCACTTTCATCTATCTAGTGGTTGCTTGCACTCATGTGTGTGCTCACACACACACACACACACACACACACACAAAGTATGCATTTGTCTCTGAAAAACTGCCTTTAATGTCCTGTTGAAGCCAAAGAATAAAAACTTCAAGCTAGTGAACTAAATTTGCAGAATCACTGCTCGGGAGCAATAACGTTTCAAACAGGAAATTAATCCAATTACAATATCCTCTGCATTATGATCTCTGTGTCCTTGTTGCTTTACCTGGAACCAAATCACCCAACAGCTTGCTGACTGTCTGCAGCGGCGCTTCAAAAATCACTAGTCAGGGTTCCTGCCCCCATGGAAGGAATGGGACAGGTAAATAACCCATGACATGCAGCCCCTTAGGATCAGCTAGAGAAAAATGAACCTTAGGCCAGGACCCCAAAAAGGAACATTCACCACCCACCCTCTGACAGCTCCTATTTTCCTTCACAGACTCCCCAGGGATGGCAGTCACAGAATGAGGCAATCCCAGTGCCAGCCTCAGTTTCCCAGATGTCCTGGAGTACTTTGTCTGACTGTTGTTGTTTTTTTTAACCAAATGGGAGTTACAAATATAAGGCAAAAAATGCAGGCGGGTGACAGAGTAGTAAGTCAATGATCTGGAGGGCCCTCCCACCAGCAGTGTGCCCTGCCCCTTGGGGATACTGTTATGTCCTGAGGTGATGAACTAAATGTCCCCATTGACAGTTTCCTGTGAAATCCTGTTCTTCAAGGTTGGAAGCCAAGCCCTGTCCCACCAGCTCCACTTATAGGCTTTGCCCTTGATGGATTTTAGTTTTACTGACCTAATTGTGTGTGTGTGTGTGTGTGTGTGTGTGTGTGTGTATGTGTGTTTCAGATCACATGAGGTTTTCCGTTTTCTTTAGCTTTGTTTTTAAACTCACAATGAGAACATTTTTATAGGAGAGAACAAATGACTATATCATCCTTAGCATGATTTTCATCCCCCCCCCCTTCTTACTCCCCTTTGGTATTGTTTTCCAGACATTTGAAGACAACTGTGGCAGGGAGCCTTTGTTTCCCTAATGATCTTGTTTCTTGTTACTGTGGAGGAAAATCTCCTCCTTTGCCCTTTTGCATGAATACTGTTACTAAAAATTGAGATCTGGTCCTAAATCAGTCAAGAAGATAAATGTAGGCGAGAATTAGTGGAGGAACAACAGCAAGGTAACAGCCTCTCACAGGGCTCTCAGGCACTAAATCTGGACTGGGGAGCAGAAGTGCAAGGGAGCTTTGAAAGAGAGTGAGTGGCCCCCTGTCCTCGCCTTTTCTCTGCTGCCCTACTTGAGTACTTCTATGTTCCAGACCCTGAGGATTCAGCCCTCAGACACATGGCAGGCAGGGTCCTCAGACGGAGAGCTGTGCTCCACCTTCTCCTCTGCTTCAAATGCTGGCCCAATTGCTGTGTCTTAGTCAGAGCTCCTCCTTTGCTACCAGGAATCTCATGTTTCTGCCTCCCTGTTATCTGGAATAAGGTGTGAACTAGGATAGAGATGGTAAGGCCATTTACCAGGGTAGGACATGGGCCTGAATACAATTGTTTGTATCTCTTTTTTAAAAATAGGTTTTTATTGTCCTGGCCAGTGTGGCTCAGTGGTTAGGGCTTCAGCTCACACACCAAAGGGTCACAGGTTTGATTCCCAGTCAAGGGCATGTACCTGGGTTGCAGGTTCCATCCTCGGCCCTGGTCAGGGCACATGTGGGAGGCGACCAATCGATGTGTCTCTCTCAAATTGGTGTTTCTCTTTCTCTCTCTCTATCTCTGTCTCCCCTCTCCCCCTCTCTCCCTCCCTCCTTTCTACTCTCTCTAAAAATCAACGGAAAAAATATCCTCAAGTGAGGATTAACAACAACAACAAAAGTTTTTATTGATTTTAGAGAGAGAGAGGAAGGGAGAGGGAGAGAGAAACATCCATGAGAGAAAACCATTGATCAGCCATCCCCTGCATGTCCCCTACTGGGGATGGAGCCTGCAACCCAGACATGTGCCCCAAGTGGGAATCGAACTGGTGACCTTTCAATGCATGGATAACACTCAGCCACATGGGCCAAGGCCACTGTTTGTATCCTGAAGTGGCCATTCATTACACAGGTTTACCAGCATTCACACCTGACTGATCTTAGGGTGGGTGATAAATGTCAGGAGGTAGCTGTAACGATGCAGAACAAAGTCCTTTCTCTTGGAATTCTCACCAGTCCATTGAAAATCATTTTCTTGCATTAAGTAAAATCATGAGCAAAATGAAACTTTGTAAATATGTGAAAGTTAAATTTAAAACCACTTGAAACCTTATTACACAGGAATGTTTTTGTGTGTTTTTCAATCCTCTCCCAAGGATATTTTTTTCCACTGCTTTTTAGAGAGAGTGGAAGAGGGAGAGAGAGAGAGAGAGAGAGAGAGAGAGAGAAACATCAATGTGAGAGACACACATCGATTGGTTGCCTCCTGCACGTGCCCTGACCGAGGCCAGGAATTGAGCCTGCAACCAAGGTACATGCCCTTGGCTGGAATCAAACCTGGGACCCTTCGGTCTGAGAGCCGACGCTCAAATCATTGAGCAAAACTGGCCAGGGCCACAGTAATGCTTTAATGATAACATCTAAGACAACGGGTAAGAAAGCAACTTGAGTAGTAGGTGATTGTGAAATACACAGAAGTTGAGAGAGGAAAGAATGAGATAAAGAAGGAAATTTAGAAAGAGACAGAAGAATAGTAAACATTTGGGTAGTAGGGTGGAAGTTAGAGGTTTTGGGGAAAGTGAACCATTTTCTTATGCTGGTCACATGAGAACAATGTGACCAGCAACACACATATGACTTTGAGGTACACACTTCACTGAATGCATCAGTCTAATACCGAGGCTCCTAAATATCAAGGGGGACCTAAAGAAAAGATCCTAATGCCAAATAAAATGTTCCCACCCTGGTAACATATAGGGAGAATTATTGTGCACTAACACCTAAGCTTATATTCACTTGTAGAATGTCCTACACGACCTAGGGTTTCAAAGATCACTCCCACTTTCAACAATATGGGAGCTCTTAGAAAATACTTTCTTTCGTCTATTAAATTTTCTTTGAAATACCAACAAGGAATTCATTACTTAAAGGAACCCAGACATGCATTCTGCATGATAACTGTCCTGTTCAGTCTATTTCAATTTTTGTTAATTCCTTAAAGTGGGACATACCTATTTTACATCTTCTCCTTTGCCTTCTATCTCACTTTCCTTGGTGGTTTTTCTCCTCCCATCTGGATCAGGGAGTCTCAGGTCTCCTGCTGAGCCCACGTAGCTACAAGATACAGCACCTCAAACTCTAAAAGCTCCAGAGAAGGGGTTCAGGAGCTGGGAAGGGGCAGCCTAGAACATATGGTTCTGAAGCAGGGAGACTGATGTTTAGCTTTGGTGTATGGAAATCAGCTTCACTGCTTTCAAGCCATACCCCAGACAAGGTACCTGGATAACATGGCTGGAGTCTCCTGACTTCAAGTCACCCACTTGTACCATAGGGGATCTTGAACCCTAAATCTCCCATCCAGTCACCCTTTCCCTCCCCTGAGTTGGAGCCCACTGGACACTTTTTGTGTCCACTCTTTGGAGAAGGTGTATGTTCTTCACACTCTTACCAGACCACCTGCCCAGGTTTTGGGCCTTGTCAGTGCTGATGCTATGCGCCGATGGTGTAAATGCCATCTTCCCTCTGCCTGAGCTCTCTTCTCCCAGACACTCCCATGGCTGGATCCCTCACTTTATTCAGGGCTAAGCTCAAATATCTTCTCCTCTGACAGGCCTTCCCCACCACCAAATCTAAAAAAAACCCCCACCACCCTCGAGCTTCTTCAAATCCATCCAGAGCACAATTGGCCAGGCCCGAATCATGTAGAGACACATCTGCAAAGAATAATATCCAGAAACCATGCCACACACCTTCCTCGGGTGTGTACATCAGTCACACACTGAAACTTCATGGCATAGAAAAAAATAGTCTTTTACTATTTATTAAACAATAGAAAAGCATAGACTTATAAGTTTACAACAATTAAAAAATAGATCCTAACAAAAAATAGATACATGGCTGGGAAGGAGGAGTGTCATCTAGTACAGTTCTTCTGCAGAGCAATCCAGTGATACACATCAACAGCCTTCAAAATATTTGTATTGTTTGTCCCAGTGATAAGCATTGAGGACATTATGCTATGTGAAATAAACCAATCAAAAAAGACAAATACTATATGATTCCACTTATGTGAGGTACCTAGAGCAGTCAATTGCATACACATAAAGTAGAATGGTGGTTGCCAGGGGCTAGGGGGGATAGGGAATGGGGAGTTATTGTTTAAAGCATACAGAGTTTCAAATTGGGAAGATGAAACATTTCTGATCTTTCTGTCAGCTACTTCTTCAACTGGTCTCAGATTCTGTAAGGTCTTATTTCTAGGCATACTTTTAAATACTCTTGGTACCTGGGGAACCAACTGTTTCTATGACTGCATCATCTTATCAGTTCTTAGATAAAATGCAGGTGCTCAGCCACAGAACTGAAAAATCTTCCACGTGATGATATAAAGCCACTTATCCAAGGTCACTGGACTATGTTCTACCTTCCAGTCATGTGAATAACAACCCATGGTGACTTTAAAGGCTTGCATGAAATTTCTCTGGGGAGAAACTCTTGTGACCTTAAAAAACAGTCCTCTAAAAGCAAACAAACAAATGAACAAAACAAAACAAAAATAGTCCTCTTCTTTTGCCTCTGTAACTTGTTTCCTGAGCCCATGCAGCCCAGGGGGCTCACTTTTTCTACCTTTGTGACTTTCTAAATAAACTTTCTCTTATTAAATAGAGTAGAAAATAAAAAATAGTCCTCAATGCCCCTCCCATTTTTGTTCTCTTACCTTGTAACTTGAGTTCTCATTCCAAAATCCAGTGACCTCATTGATTGCAGCACTTCAATACAGCCCATGTACTAGAATAAGAAAAGAAGAGAAAAAAAAAGAACAGGTAGGAAAAAAAACAGCACAAAGATGTCTAGTTTTAGAGTGATTTCCTAGGAATCACCTTAAGTCAGCTCCTGCTATCATATAACATTTACACACTCAGCCTACCATTGATATTTCTGACCATTAATGGACACATGCCTTAAACTTCAATTCAGTTATAAAACATCAGCTAAAGCCAAAGGATGACATCAGGAATGTAGTTAATGAAGACAAATATGAATTCGATGGTTAAGAGCTTGAGCTCTGGGGCCAGACAATGTGAATTTGAATCGAGCCCCTGATACTTATTAGTTATGGAACCTCAGCAAGTTATTCAATATCTTTGAATCTCAGTTTTGTCACCAGTAAAATGGGGATACAGTTAGAATTGTGAGAGTAAATTATTTCATACAGATGTCCAAAGAGCAGCACGTGGTACATACATGTGTTCAAATATTAGAGAAAGTAAAAATAAATGTGAGACCAATAATATGGAAACACTGACTCTTCTAAGGGGATAAAACAAGCATATAAATGCAGACAATATAGGATTTAGTAATATAAGAAGATCTTATTTTTTTGCAAAATCATAGAAGAGGATTTAAGAAAAGACAAAACCTTATTTATGTCCTACACCAGGAATGAGTAAATTTAGTTGAACATGAAATATTAGAAAAGGAATTGTGACTTATAAAGCTCAAAGATGACTTATATTTAATGTGATAGCCATGGGAGCCAAGTCAGGCTGCTGGTAAGAGACTGATGTGATCAGCCTGTGTGTGAGGAGCCTTGTGTCAGCAGCCGTGTGAAGGAGGGTTAATGGTGAGGGAGTAAGGGAGAATGTCTCTGCCGAGAGGGAAGTAATGACCGCCCACACCGCAAAGGGATGGTGGCAGTGGGAAGGAGGGGACAGATTCAAGTGGCATCACGGAAATAGATACTACATGATTCGTGAGTTGATTTGATCTAGAGAATAAGAGAGAAGGGTGAGTCAAGGATGACTCAGACGTTCCCAGCGAGGGGTAGCCGAGGGAACAGTGATTCCATTAACAGAGAAACAGGAAAGCCACTTCAGGGGAAGATGAGTTGGTTTGGGACCCATTGACTGAAAGACACTGGGGGGTATCCAGGAAATAACAAGCTGGCAGTTGAAAACTGGACTCTGGCATTGTGGAGAGGAATTAGGCCTGGGGATGCAGACCTAGCAGTCGGCTGTGCAGCTTTGCCCAGGTGGGGCTGGGGAGTAAATCCTCTTAGCAGAGCCTTAGTTGATGAGTGTTTCTCAGCGAATGGGCTCGGAAATGTTATGAGAGCCACTCGGTCTGATTGAAAGTGATCTGTCGGCTCCTTGAAAAATTACCTGCTTCCTGTTTAGCTTTCCTTTGGAAGTTGTCCAGCCTCCCTCTGCGTGGAAATGGCAAAAGCAGTGTGGAAAGGTGGCAGGAGCCAGGGGTGCCTCCCCAGACACTTCGGGTAGGATATCTGAACAAATTCTGTAGATTTAGCATCCTAAGAGCAGGTCAATCCACCAGGGTTGCCTAGAGCCTAGGGTTGGGGAGGGTGCGCTGGCCAGGACAATCACCTGGCAATTTTCAGCCACATTCCTGTTCATCACACTCCTCTTGAGGTCTCTAGTATTGACAGAAAAAAATTTTTGAATGTCTTATTCTGTCCCAATCACACTTAACTTCCCAAGGCTGGAGTACCTCAGGGAAGTAAGTGGTGTCTAGAGATTTCTGTTCAATGAACTGTAAGACTTAGTAGGGTAGGAAAGCTAGATTTAGGGGGTGTGGTAGACAGCCCTTCTCAGAACTGTCATGAACTGAGATTCCAAGGGTCCAAGCGCCACGTCAAGGTGGGTTGAAAAGATGGTTTTCTTAACCTCACTAGCTGCCCTGGCTTTTCCTGCCTATCCGTGTCTTCTTCAATTCCAGAATTTACCTCCCGTTACCCAATTTCCTGCATGCCTCACGCTGGAAAGGATGGACTCCCCACACCGGTGGGAGACGGGTCTCAGCTACACCTCCAAGCCCTTGTCCGTGCACAGGTGGGTGTGATTTTTCCCTCTAGTGCATGTCATCTATTTAAGATGAGGTGACAGCCTATCAGGGCACATCTTTTGAAAACATGACCAAGCACCCACATATTTCACACTCTGCCAGAATGATTTTTCAAAAATGAACAGCAGGACACGCCCCTCTACTGCTTAAAATCCCTGGCATTTATCCTCAAAACAAACTCAATCCTATAAACCTAGACCCTGGGTTTTCTGGCCCTGCTTGCCCCTTCCACTCCATCTGCGTCACTTTCCCCCTATGCACTTTGCTGCCACAGGGGTCTTCTTTCTAGTCCTCGAACACACCTAACTCTTTCCAAGCGCAGGGACTTTGCATTTGCTGCTCCTCTCCCTGCACTGATAGCTCTGCCTAGCTCTTCCCTGTAGCTCTTCAGGACAGACTCCTCATCTTTAGGTTTTAATTCAAATGTCACTGCCTCAGAAGCTCCCCCCCCCCCCCCGTTCATCACAGCCCTCATCCATCACCTTCATGACTATCAGGTTTACTTATTAATTTGCTTGTTACCTGTCTTCCTTCCCTTGGCCCTAAGCACCATAAGGGTAAGGACCATGATCTCCACTGTGTTCCCATCACTTGAGACAGCGCCTGGGACATGGAAATGCTGGTGAAGAAATGACTGCAGCTTCTATTGTTCAACTCCAACAGTATCTTTAAAGTGAGCAGAGGGAGGGAGAAGAAATGGAAAGTTTCACCAGGAATAAGTGAGGAGCACACAAGAACTGAGGACTTGGAACGAGATTCAGGAATTGTAGGCGAGGAGGACAGTGGAAGATTCTAGATTTTTAAAATTTCCTCCACATGTGTTATTTTTGCTATTTCCGCATCTGAGAGATTGACAACAACCTAAACAGAGAGGGTTTCATAGTGAAATGGAAGGTGGGGAGAATGGTGACTACTCCTCAGGTGTCGTGGGGAGAAGCCCTCTTGGTGATGAGCCCTCCTGTACCAGGGACAGTGTCTAAGTGGGGCAATCCCAATAGGGGAATTTTTAGTGGACAATGAGAGAGGAGGACAGGGAGAGGGTTTTCCACAGTTTTCTTCTTAATCCCATTTCATGGTGCCAAACACCTCATCTCCTTCCCTCTAAGGCAGACCGGGGCAATGCTTCTGATCCCACCTGCCTTCAATAAAACCTCTGTCTTGCTTTGCCAGCAGCAGTACAGGTGACACCTTCTGGCAGCCTCACTGAGATAAACTGGAGTTTCTGAAAAAAGGTGAACCATGAGGTGCCCAATGGGAAGGTTGTCTGAGCACAGCTGAGCTTCGCCACTTTCTTGCCACCCCTGTAGACCTCTTGACAGGCCTGAGGTGATCATGACAATGAATGAGTACATTTCCCCTTCCACCCTGGGCCTGTGTGAGGAAGCCATTCTAACAGGTGAAGGAGGGAATCGATGCCTAATTGTTGCCACAACTACCCCAGATACCAGAATGGGGTTGGCCTCCCCATCGACTCACTCAGATACCATTGCTGTGAGGGAGCAGGGAGTGAGCAGCACATAAAACAATCTGTCCACTTCTTTGTTTAGGTACCTGGTGGCTGCGTAAGCAGTGGCTGAATGTCAAGGCCTGAGGGAGAAGGTTAGGTTGTTGATTTAGGTATAAACTGGGGATGAAAATACCTGTCATTCATTTATTAAATGCAGATCTGAGTAAGACATGGTCTATGTTCTTAAGAAACTCAGCCCTCTAAGGACAGGACAACTGTGAAAGAGATGACTTTTCTTTCTGTGAGGTTAGTCATTGTCCATTCCATTTAATAGATGAGGAAATTAAGGTCTATTACAGGAAAGTGCCTGGCTAGTTTCATTCACTCAGTGAGACTAAATCGGGTTTCTTCTAGCGTCCAGAGTCCATTTCTGGGCCTCTGTGCGTAAGTCTGGTATAACAGGAAAATCAAAACAAGAAGGGCTCATCCAGCTGACTCTTCTTTGGTCTACCCAGGTAGGTAAGAAGGTGACGAGCCTGGGGGCCACCTGGTAAGAAGCGGCATGAACCCAGGCTCCTCTGGGGACTGCAGGAGGTGGCACATGAGACAGAAGACATTCCCTAATTCCTGACCATAAGATGAGGAGAGGACACTGAAGACCTTTATTAGAGACGCCCAAGGGTGGTGAGAAAGTGGTGGATCTCAGCAGTGCTCAGACAACCTTCCCATTCAGCACCTGACAGACAACTCACCCAACTCCCAGCTCACTCGCCCGCACGCCCCAAGGCAGTAATAATATTTTTGTTCTGTCTGAGCTTCAACCACTAGCTCCCAGGGAGAGGTGAACAGCCTATTCATGACCATGTGTATCTTGGGCTTTGCATTCCAGAAAAGAAATTACTGGGGTTTTCAGAGAAAAGGAATGATAGCTAGCTTATGGGAACTTCTCATTCTGACTCTTTCACAGAATGATACATTCTTCTATCTTCAGAAAGAACGTCTGAAGGACACATAAGAAACTGTTAATAGTGGTTACCTCTGGGAATGGGAGAGAGGCAGCTTTTCACTTATTACTTTACATCTTTGTATTATTTATATTATAAAAAATAAGTAGGTAGTATTATTTAGAGTTTTAAAAATTAAAGCCTACCACTTAACCTCTAGGAACCACAGTTTATTAATTACTAAGTAGGGTTAAATCCCTATTTCCCCCAGGGCCATATTCCCGTCCTTAGAATGTGCCTGCCCCTGCGCTAGGGGTATGGAGGGATGTTATTCAAGAGAAGGTACAGGGCGCAGGTAGGTCCTGTCCTTGACAAGACAAGGAAGAAGGGCGCTTTGAAGCCATCAGGGCCCTGAGAACAGTATATAACCAAGGACAACATGACAAGGGGCTGACCTTCATGCAATTAGCGTTCAACAATGATAGAGGTCACCAATGTGGCCTGAAGACAATGCAAGGTTTTTTCTGCCACCTTTATTTATTATTATTATTTTTTAAAAATATATCTTTATTGATTTCAGAGAGAGGAAAGGAAAGGGAGAGAGAGATAGAAACATCAATGATGAGAGAGTCATTGATCGGCTGCCTCCTGACCGCCCCCACCTGGGGATCGAGCCCACAACCCGGGCATGTGCCCTGCCCGGGAATCGAACCCCAATCACCTGGATCCTAGGTCGACGCTCAACCGCTGAGCCACGCCCGACCAGGCTCTGCCACCTTTAAATAACTCCTAGTCTTTCCCATTTACAGTAGTTCCTGCCTCAAGACTCGACTGAAAGGGCCTGGGCACGCCAGCCGCCTCCTCACCGTCCGCTCTCGTCACCTGTGTCTGCTCTTCGGCTCACCTGTCTAAGGCACCTGCCATCGCCGACCTCTAGCTGCCTTCTCTTTACTCTGAACCTCGCTCTTTTCTTGGATGTGTTTTTAGAGCATTTTTTGGTTCCTCTTATTTATCCTCTGACTGTTCTGTCTCAGTCTCAAATAGTTGCAAATGATATATCTAATAAGGGACCTTCACCAAGAATATATAAAGAACTCTTACAACTCAATAATAAGACAAGTAACCTATTTTTTAAATGGACAAATGATCTGAATGGACATTTCTCCAAAGAAGATATACAAATGGCCAATAAGCACATAAAAACTGCTCAGTATTGTTCATCACCAGGGAACTGCACATCAAAACCACAATGAGATATCAATTTATACCCTCTGAGATGGCTATAATTTCAAAAACAAACAAGCTGAAAATAGCAAGTGTTGGCAAAGATGTGGAGAAATTAGAACCCTCATATACAGCTGATGGGAATGTAAAATGGTGCAGTCACTAGAGAAAACAAGTTGGTAGTTCCTCAGAAAGTACAACTTGGAATTATCATATGACCCAGCAAGTCCGCTCCTAGATATATACCCATGAAAACTGAAAGCATATGTCCACCCAAACACTTGCACACAGATGTTCATAGCACCTTTATTCATAATAGTCAAAAAGTAGAAACCCCCTAGATATCCTTCAACTGATAAATGGATCAATAAAATGTGGTATATCATGCAGTGGAATAGTATTTGGCAATAAAAAAGGAATGAAGTACTGATCCATGCTATCACCTGGATGAGCCCTGAAAATATTCTTCTAAGGAAAAGAAGGCAGTCACAAAATCCCACATATGGTACGATTTCATTTATACGAAACGTCCAGAATCAACAGCTCTGTAAGAGCTAGAAAGGAGGGCTGGAAGGTTGATGGGGTATAACTGCTAACGGGTGCGAGATTGCTTTGGGGATTGATAAAGATGTGCTAATATTGGGGATGGTCGCACAACTCTGTGAATATACTAAAAGCCATTGAATTGTGAGCTTTCGATGGGGAAATTGTATGGTATGTGAATTATATCTCAATAGAGCTATTACCAAACAACAACAATCACAGCCACACAGACAGCATCTGCATGTGTGTGGCCCTGATATACGCTACTCAAGGGAATGCGTGTGAGTGGATGGACCACGTATCAATGAATGAGGCCTCAGGGGTCATTACGGCTGTTGAAACCTCCTTCAGCACCCTTGAGGCAGAGGTCACCGCTCTTCCTTTGGGCTCCCAGAGCACCTTGGTCACGCCCACGGTGGCACTCACCCGCCGGTGCTGCAATTCATCTGTTGGAGTGTGTACGCCCACTGCTGGACTGTGGGCCTCTCAAGGGCAGGGAGAGAGCCTTAGTCATCACTATCCCCGGCACCTCTTCCCGGGCACTCAGTGATTTATTTGAATGAGGTAGCCGCGCAATGATGCTCAGGAAGTCTCAAAATAACCTGCATCCCAACTGGACCATCTGTAATGTGTTCCTTCTTAAAGGGATATGTTGCCAGTTAAAATAGCCCTGACGTTAAGCTGATCAAAACCCCTGCTGTGCCGGGTTTGAGACAGACTGTGCATCGTGTGGGAAGGGCATGGAAGGTCCTTCCCCTTTTAGTGTCGATCTGATGAAAACCTGGGCAGCAGACAGTGGGGATGAGGGGCCCCACCTCTGGAATGGGGGCTCCATGGGAGGGCAAGTTTAGAGGGAGCTCAGTGAGACAAACAGGAGGACAGGCCTCAGTGGAAGAGGCGCAGGTAGTCTTGCCAAACACTGACTTTTCTTAGAATGATTTGACAGCACCTTTGAAACTTGCCATCCAAGAGCCCGGGGCTGCGGACACCTCCCCTCTCTCCACTATTCTCTGTCCCCTTGTGCTTTTCCTCAGAGCACTTGTTGCTGACAGTACTGCGTATTTGTTTGTTGTCTCCCATGCTAGGTTAGTGGCAGACACCCGGACTGCTCTATCCCCAATACCTAGAATACTGCGTAGTAGCCCCTCAAAATAAACTTTGGTTGATTGAATTGAACATGTTTTTAAAAACCCAAACATCTATACTGCTGAAACTTCTTCTGCTCCAGGTTCAAAAGTCTAAAAATCTGGATTTGTTCATTCATTCACATTTAAGGTCTTGGGAACTTCAGCCCTCTGAGTCCTTAATGCTCACAGAGATGGAATGTTCTAAAAGTAAGTTGTGTGTTCTGCTTGTTCTTCCAAAGGCCAGGTCTGCCTCTTCAGGTGCCTGACCAAGCCCAGGCAGGGCTATGCAGGGAGCAACGCCTGGCCCTGGCCCTGGCCCTGGCCCTGGCCCAAGCCCTCACCTTGATGTGCTTTCCCTGCTAAGTAGACTCCTTTGTCCATAGCAAGTGGAGAGAGTACCCCCTTTTTTAAAAAAAGATAAGCTTTATTTTAAATTTAAAAGAAAACTGAATTTTTTACAAATTATATCAACACAGAACATAATTTGGGAATGTTGAACATTAATTTTTAATTCAAAATAATGACACATCCTGGTGTTGGCTAATATGAAGTTTATTTAAATCTAGAAGTTTATAAGCATAACCATTTAATCCTTCCTAAAATTCAATGATTATGATTCAACTATATAAGGTTAAACCTGTCTTCAATGTGAAACCCCATATAACTTTTTGAAATATAATACATTTACATCAGCAAGGAAATGAGAAAAACCTATATAAATTATGTGGGGCTTGATGAAAAGGCTGCCTACATACAGACAGATGGATTTCACCCTAGAAAGCACACAAAAACACCTGATCGAATATAGATGCCACTGCATTCTCTTACACAGTAAATTGTATGATCATAAATGTCATTCTATTATGTGTGAACTGAAAACAGGATATATTAAAAAAACAGTCCTTGAGGACACAGGGGAGTGGAATGTGCCTGCGTCAAGAGCAGCAGCGCAGAGGTTTTTAACAGGACGTTGCCGAGCTGCTTCTCCAGCTGGCCCCCAGTTCCCACGGAAGCAGTTGACACCCTCAGAAAGACAAGATAGTCTTGTTTATGACCTCCACGGCCTCCTGAACCTCATCCTTGATCACAAGAGGGGAGAGCACCCATTTTTTAAAAATCCATTCCTAGTTGCTCGAAGGCAAGCAGAACTGGTAACACTTCAGTATAATCTCCTGGTGATTTTAGAATTAAATAAGGGAAGTTTTAGGTTGATTCAGAAGAAAAGTTCCTCTTTGACAGCGGGCACCTCAGGATCCTGCACAGAGAGTCCTGAACACCCAAAGCCCAGATAAACAATAAGGATCTTGGTCTGGTGACACTCAAATATACTAGGATACAGGCTGTCTACAAGTGTCAAAAAACCACCTTCTGATTCATCTGAAAAAAAGTACTGGTTGTCTGTGGGCAAGAAAAATATGACAACCATCTGCATCACATGAGGCGGCTCTGTGGTGTCTCATACCAACAGTCCTACTCCCACTGAAAACCCTTACACATGGGGAATTGTCTGAACTGAGAGAGGTTTCATTTTTGCCTGCAGACATGAGTACAGATATAGTCACTTGGATGGAGGTCATTTCTGTGGCAAAAACCACCCCGAAAGCATTTGGAAGGCTGTGACCTCTCCTAGGAATAAGTTTACACCCTTGTGTAGGGAGACGAGAGTGGCTGTTTCTGTTGCTGGGCACAGCAGAAAAGCCAGCCTCTGTGACCATGTGTTTTTGCACAGAGGTTTACACTCTATTTTCATGAGTGTTATCACAGCGAAACTGTGACAGAACCTGAACAGGTGTGTGATACCCCTTTTACAGATGGGAAAACTGACTCCCAGAGATGCAGTAGCCTACCTAAGGGCTGCAGAGCTGGTTAATGGAGAAGAACCCAGATGTTTTGATGCTTACAGCTGTGCTATTCCATGTCATCTCCATGACCTGGAGAAGGTTACCATCTAGGGGAGACACCAAACCCTGCCTCTGAAATATACACAGTGATGATGAACGCTGCCTTAACAGGCTCAAGTGTTTCATTCTGTCGATGACACATCTGCTGACAGCAAGCAGTTCCTTCACGGTCCCTGAGTCAGGGAGAAGTTTCCCTATGATGCTTACCCATGCTCCACCATGGGTAGAGTTGGTGGAGATATTTAAAATGAAAATGAATTAAGGAAACTAAAAACTTCTGGATTGAAGATACTGCATTGTGTCTCTCCTCTACCCACCCACCCAATCTCTCTCTCTCTCTCTGTCTCTCTCTCTCTCCTCTCTACATTTAAAAATATTTTTTCCATAAAGAAAAGAAAAAGAAGAGTGTCATCCTCTATAGGTGGTAGATGTTTTATGTTCTATAATGACTGAGAGTGACTGGGAATGACTGCTGCATCCACCACCTAAGACAGTAAGTACCGCACTCAGTTCCACGCTATGTTGATCACCCTTTGTGTTCTCAAAAAACAGGAATTGCACGTACAAAGGTGAATTCTCCTTGACCAAGTGTGCTTTTGGCAGAAACTCCTTGGGAGCCTTGTATCTTATATTCTATTTTAATGCTGAGTTTCAAAAGCCACAACCAACAGCTTTAAGCTAAGTCCTTTGTGGGGAGCGGCAAGTGCTGTCACGGTGTCCCAGCCTCCTCAGAAATTTACAAGGGATTTTTATCCCTGTGTAGGCCTAATCCTACGAGACCAAGAATGCTGTTTTCTGCTGTTCTTGGAGAAAGTCTCTAACCTGGTGGGACTGGCTCCCCATAATGAAAGTTAGAGTTCAAAGGCCGGCCCTGCTCGGATTAAGTTGCGTTTGTAATGGCGATTGACTACTCTCTCCTGAAGGGCCCAGCGAAATCCCAGGTTGTGTCAAAGCGTTAATGCATTCGGAGCAGAAGAAGCCTTCACGGTGCCTCTTACAGGAAGAACCACTGCATAATTGATCCCAACAGCCCTTTAACTAGAGGCCTCCGGTTAAAAAGGCAAGCTCCCCTGGAAGGTGCTCATTCCTCTCTTCGCTTTACTTTTCTCTTTAGTTTTCATCTGTACACTTCCCCCGGTCCTTTCTTTATGTAATACAATGTGGGCATTATTGGTGCTGTTCCACAAATATTTCCAATGTTTCTCCTTCCCAGCACATAGTAGGGGCACTTCTACTGTTCCTTTGAGGTTGGATACGGCTCCTGATTTAGTCAGTGACATTCAAGTGGATTGTCCCACTGGGAGTGCGTTTTCACATTTCCTCTCTCTTGCAATTGGGAAGCACAGAGCCTCCCTCGGGGAGAATGACACAGATTAGAGGCTCCCCCTGCCCTACTCCCACCCTGCAAACTTGCTGTGGACACATGGCATAAGCAAGAAATAAGGCTCTTCTGTCTGAGCCACTGAGATGCTGGGATTGCTTATTAACACAGAAGGACCCAGTCCATCCTGAGTGATGCAGTGACCATGAAAGGGAAGCAGGACTGTGCCGCAGTGTAGGACCACGGGCTCTGAGAGACAGGCCTGGGTATGAATCTCAGCTGTGCGTGCTCTAGCTGTGCAACCCTGGGCAAATAACTTTACATCTCAAGGCCTGTTTCCTCATCTATAAAATAGAAACAATAACCCATGTGCTTCATAGGGTTATTATGAGGCTCAAATAAGGCAATGCGGTATGGTGCTGGGCACAGTGACTGGCACATGGAAAGGACTCAGCAAATGGCAGTGACTATACTGGATGACAGTGTTTTTCTTTCCGATCCTCTTCTGTTTCACCTGGCTCCTAATTTGGGGAGCTGATGGATAAGCCTCTACTGTGGAGGGACCTCAATCAAAAGCACTCTTTATAGGAGTGTGACAAACCCTGGGACCAAGGTGCTATGGGAATGGATAGGAGGGTCTCCAACCCAGCCTCTGGGGATCAGTGAAGATTTTTCAGAAGGGTTGCTACTGTGAGTCATGACGGGCAATAAAGGTGAGATTGGAGGAGGGTATTTCCAGGCAATGAGCACATCATGTGCAAGAGGTAAGGGCAAGAATAAGGGGTGCTGCAAAAACACCCACTTCTTCAACATGACTGGGGTCCAGAGATATGGCTGGGGTTACAGGCAGGGGCTTCAGTTCAATGAGCCCTTGGGGAGCCAGAAGCTGGGTTCCATTTGCCTTGCATCCTTAGAGTCTGGCACAGTATGTGGCACACAGTAGGCTCTCAGTAAATGTTCACAGACTGTCGGATGACTGTAACCACATTTCAGGCCACCTAAGCTTAAGTATGATGCTAATTTCTCCCCATTTTCCCATAAGTTTCCAAACAACACTTCCACCCAGCCCACTTCTCAGACCCAAATAAATACAAGCTAAAAATATAGCCTAGGTCATGAATCATAAATGAGATGGAAAAGGAGTGACTCACAGAAGTTAATCTACTTTCCCAGGAGAGTGTTGCCGGATGTCCTTTGCTCTGAAAGGTGAGGCAAAATGCCAGCACCATAACTGTGCAGGTAAAGTTAATGCAATTCCCAGGCCTGCCACTGGGTGCCCACCTGGCATCCTAAGGCTCCCATTCAGAGAGGCCAAAGGGCAGCATCCCTGTGCATCCCCACGGAGGCTAACAAGGGTGCCCTGGGTGTGTGCTCAAGACCATGGCACAGGGCCCTGACTGCTGTCTCAGCGGTTCCAACGTATCCATCATCTTGCTGACTATGGCCTTAATTTCGTTACTGCTGTAGCTAAGGTAACACCTTTGCAGAACGGCCTCGCAGACAACCTACCAATTACAGTTTGTATCCTAGTCTAATTAAGTTGGAAACTTAACCTAATCTAATAGTGATGGCATGTGTATGGTCTCTCCTGCCAACCTATAACACAATTAAAATCTTACATCTTTGGAGTTTTACAACCTTATTTCTCAGTTCTGAGCTCCTCAAAAATATTAAATAAATTATACCCTTCATCCCCAATAACACAAATCTGACTCAGCCTTGAGAACCTAGAGTTTTGGGTTTTTCAAGGACCTAGAGGTTTTGGTTGAATCAAACACTTATTGAAGAAACAATATGCATCGCAAATGAGGGCGTGGGCAAGTACTACCACAGGGAGACAAAACTGAGCACCTCCATCAACCTGTTTCTCCTATTCCCTTTTTCCCACCCAACAGTATCTGTACCCACCCCACTTTAAAAATTCAAATACCCTTAAATTTTTGCTCCTGCCCCTGCCTATCAAATTAAATCCCGCGCTTTGGGAATAATCTAAAACCTTGGATAGCAGTATATATAAAAACTGGGTGCCATTTCATTGTCACTGAAAAAGACCAATTGGAAAGGCCAACATTTTTGTCATCTGCTGCCATGTGTAGTCAAACATTATGTCCCAGTAGGAGCATCTGCATGCTGGTGGTTTCAATCTTCCCAGCTCTCTAGGACTTTAACTATGCCCAGTGTGTGGTCATGTCTGGAGGTCACGGTGGCCAAAGAACCTCATTCACACCACCCCCCCTCCAAGTCACAGCACTGAAATTTTACATGAATGGTTGGTTGTTCTGTGTTACGCTAAAACCACAACTCACATTAGTCAGTTTCCCACATGGTGATAAACTGCTGAATGATGCCGTACTGGTTTTCAGCTTTCAGCTTTTCTGACTTGTGTGAAAGAGGCAGCCAATAATATGCCTTTGCAGAACTGCAGCCCAAATGTTACTCATCTCTCATTACACTTCTTTCTACACGAAACACAAGAGTTCACTGTCGCTCAAGTGAATGAATTCTGACTCTTGATAATGTGACTTAAAAGGATGCCAGAGCTTGAAGGGACCTAAGAGATTATCCATTCTAACCCCTCTTCTTTTCATGGATTAAAAAATCAAGTGGCTGATCTGATATCACTCAGCATTTAAAGGGCATGCAGAGTAGAGCCCACTAAAGCCACAAAACAGAAGTCAGAAATGTACAAGGAGAACCAGATGATGATGTAGTGGAAGTCAAGGGCACACAGAGCTTCAAGGAGAAACACGTAGTTAGCTGAATTGAGGGGAGCAGAGAGGGGCTAGAACATGTCCACTGCAATTTGGCCGCTGCTGACTTTGTGAGCGTCCGGCGAGCAATAGCAATAGAGTAGAAGAGCAGAACCAGAGAGCGGGATGTTTAGAGTGTGCTACTAGGTGAGGAAGTAACTCAGCTAGCAAAGTGCTTTGTTTAAATTTTTCTTCTGAGAAATTTATATTTTAACAAAAGATGAAAGATAAGCTAAGGGAAGGAGGTTATTTTAAGGACGGAACAGATTTGCACATGCTCACAGGATAGAAAGGTTGACAATGACAGGAGGGGGAGGAAATGGAGAGGTTGCAGTCCCTGGGGAGGCAGAAGTGGACACTCTCCATGACATGTTGTAAGGCCTGATTCAAATAAATTCTTTTAATCATGAGTCAGATTCTCCCAAGTGCCCAAATCAAATAGCCTTCAACTTTGGAAAAAACATTTGCCCTTTTCATATGTCTGGATACTATTTAGGGATCCTTAAATAGTCTTCTAAATAACCAACTTGTGTAAATGGAAACGTTATGGTGACTCGCGGCAAAATCCTATGACTTCAGCAACCACAGAGTTGTTCAGAATTAAATCGCGGAGGCCTAATGATCAGACCTAGAAAGAAGTGACCTCCTAGTCAATATTTAAAAACAAAACCTTAGACTCATAAAACCTCTGCATTGGAAAAGTCTATCTGCCCCAACCCCCTTATTTTTCAAGCATTTAAGTGATTTTGTCAAGTTCATGCAACATCACAAAGCTCTAAACAAGTACAGAAAATTGCTAACCTGTCCCCTCTGTTGCAGACACCAAGTTCTCAACAAATTCCTACCTAGATTTGTGGATCAGACTCAAATGATGCCTGTAGATTACTTAAAGTGACACCTTCAGAAAACAACTCTAATAGAATCTCAGGTTTAATTTGTTTATTTTGTAGCTTATACTCTTTTTTCAAAATCTCAGCACTTTTAGCTTAACACAAAGAGAACAAGGAAGATCCCTATTTCCTTTAAGTCCATTTTCATGAGGTAGAGTATTAGTCCTCTTGATTATTACATTAAGTAATGACTTTCTACAAGGATATATAGTTCAGTGTAAGCAATAAAAAATATAGGAATGTGAAGAACCATTCTAGGGGTAGGAAGAGGTCAATTGGTGGTAATAGCTAATAGTGGGAGTCTAGTTCAGGTTTGAGATTCTCATGGAAGTCAATAAGCTTCTTTCCTTTCCCAGCCACTGACTACACTCCGAACCTCCAACCATTGCCCTGAATACCCCTGACCAATGGCACTCACTGAGCACACAAATGGAAACCAAGAGTAGGTGACACCATGCACATGGCTCTAGACCAGCCATTCTCATCATACTTAAAGAAGGTCTCTGTTCATAGCATCGTTTCCTTTAATATCCATCTGAAATTCCATATCTGCCAGGAAGTCCTCTGATCCTCCCACTGAAGAAATGAGATGGACAATTCAACCATCACCCCAAATCATCCTTTTCAACAATCTAAGCCTACAGACTTTGAAGTGGCCCAGGGATGGGCTGTTGTAAAGCTCTGCACAGCTCTGGGTGTAACATTGTGTGATGACCTGTCTTTGTCTCATCAGTCTTAAACCATGAGCTCCTAGGAGGTCAGGGCAGAGACACTGGGTTGCCTTCCTTTCCCTGTTTTTCCTTTCCTTTTTTCTTCCTAACAGAACCCCCCATATACTCACCTTAAAACTACCATTTCCCAGCTTCCCTTGAAGCCAGGAGACCAGTGAGATGTAAGAGAATGTCATTGGGTTCAAGGAAAGCTATTTCAAAGGGCTAACTTAGCCCTGAGGCACAACTTTTTTGTCCTTACCCTTACTCCCTGCTACCTAGAAAATGAGCATGATGAGGGATGAGTGGCCGTGTTGCAATCTTGAGTGAGCTTGAGGATGGAAGCCATGTGTTAAGAATGGCCAAGCAAAAAGATGGAAGGAGCCTGAGCTATTGATGACGATGGGACCACCATGTAGCCCTGGCTTACCTACCTCCAGACTTCTTTTACATGAGCCAAAAAGTAAACCTCTGTCTTATTTAAACTCCAGTTATTTGAGTCTTTGTCATAACCTAATCCAAAGCGATGCAGAAGCCTTGTAGCCTGTGTTTTGCAGATGGCAGTCAGGGAGTCAGGGCTCCTCTGCGGCTCCCTTCCTACCAAATGAGAGTTTTGTGAAAAGGTTTGGGATGAGAATCAGTTCAGCAGTCCTTCAATCGATTTTCCTACCTAGCAGCAAAAGTAACATTTTAAAAGTAATAATCTCTATTATCTCTACGAAAGTAGAGACTTTATACAACAACACCCTAACTGGGGGTCTCACAGTTGACAGCTTCAAGTATCCTAAACATGACTGAGAATTCAGAAGTAGCTGCCCAAATAGATTGTTTCAATCAAGTCAGTACTAGAGCTTAGGCTTGTGTTTTTTCCTCAGAAGAGCAACTCAGTCCTTCATTCAGAGCCCATTTACTCTTGACTTAGGTACAGTTTTAACAGGTTGTCCTCTCTCAAGCTCAGAAGCCCAAATTGAAGTTTTGGGTTCTCTTGGAGACAGGTTCACTGTCGAAAGCAAAGAGTGAGAGCTGACTGAGCAGAAGGACCCTGAAAAATTATAAAAATACAGACATACACATTTTAAAAGCTCACCTATTTGGGGACTTGGAGTTCAGGGGCAGCTAGCCCATCGCACTCATGAACTCCTGAGAGTCTGTCCTGGGTCCCAGCACAGCACCATGACTGTTTAAACAACCCAAATTTCTGTCATTTGGTGAGTGGATCAATAGCATGTGGTATATCCACACAATGGAATATTATTTGGACATAAAATGAAATGAAGTTCTGACACTTGCTAAAACATGGATGAATTTTGAAAGTATTATGCTAAGTTAAAGAAGCCAGACACAAAGGACAACATATTATATAATTCAATTTATATAAAATGTCACAAATAGATGAATCCATAGAGACAGAAAGTTGATTAGTAGCTCTCAGGGGTGGAGGGGGGTCATAGGGAGTGACTGCTAATAGGTACCTGGCTTCTTTTTAGAGTGATGAAAATGCTCTAAAATTAGATAGTGGTTATGGTTGTGCTATTTTGAAAATATACTTAAAACCACTAAATTGTACATGTAAAGAGTGAATTTTATGGTATGTGAATTATATCTCAATAAAACTATTACAAAAATGAAACAGAGATCTAGAGGGAAAAAATGTGGCATTTCCCTCTCAAAAAAGTTTCTTCCCAGTCACTTATCAAGCATCTTTGAAGAGAAAGAAGCATACAATCTTCATTACACAGAGGTTTCTCTGTGAAATATTTTAAGTTGTAGAAGATTGACTTCTAAAGGGAGGAGCTTCCGTTATCTGAAAAATTCAGTGATTTCCTGGTGATGTCAACTAAACGAGCTTGACAGCATCAGGATTCCCACCAGTGGGTGTTGACAGCCTCTGTGGGCACCTCATTCAGAAGAAACAGCCCCGCTCTTAGCTCACTTAAACAGTTGGGTGCTGACTCACAGAGTTCCTGCCCTTTCACTTTTTTCAGAGTTACTCAGTGTGTGCAGGAAGCATTAACTCACTAGCAGGTGAGCCACATCGAAGCCTTTCTGGAAGTCAGCAGGCTATAATTCATAAATAAATATATTATCCGTGAGTAGGCACATTATGCTTCCTGGAGGCCTCCAGGATCAATACCCACTCTGCCAAGACCCAAGGGCCTCCTACAGCAATGCGACATCCTACCCCGTCCTTCCTCTCCCCCTCCCTCCCTTCGCTCTCCACCTCTTTCCTGCCTAGAACCCCCTTCCTTTGTCGCATGTTGGGGTCTGCTGCCTGGCGCTCTCCCCCTCCTCGGGGTCATCCTTGCTCTCGATGCAATACATTCTGAACGTTCCCTCCTCCAATTTCCATCACTGAACTAGGTGCAGCGATAGGGTGCTTGCAGTCTTCGTCTTTATTTTCACAGAACTTTGCAACTTATTACTGCTTGTCATAAGAGAGAACGAATTGGAGATCTGGTGTTGAATAGGGGCTTCTTTGTTTTTGAGTGAACAGCTCATAGCTGTGCCTAATAGGTTAACATATTTTCTAAAACTCAGCTCTGTATTTGAAGGGATTGAGAAGAGGTATTGAGATAACTCAGGTCCTGAGAGTCCAGCATTATGCAGACGGGTATGTGTTAGCTCCCGTGGGCTGTCTATCCATGATGTGTAAGTTGAGGAACTGGGGTGGGATGCAGTTAAAGCTACTCTGAAAAGTTTTAGATATTCCTTTCCAACTTTCAGTACTTCTAAGATATTTTATTTTCAAATCAAAAACTCTTTCCAAACATCTCTTCATCTAGCCAGAATAAGTATCTTTAACATCATTTCAGAAACTAAAAGAAAACCAGAATAAAAATAGATGAGCCTCGGGTGAGGGTTCCCCTCCATCCCACCCACAGATTCCACTCCTGGCCGAAGCCCCAGGCCTGTGTTCTCTCCAACAAAGCCACGCAGGTCAGTGGGCAGCAGAGACAGGGTCCTGCTTGCCCAGGTGTATTCATCCATGGTCTGCACCTTCTCTCATTTGTTCAAGGGGTAGTTCTGTTCACATATGACTAGTTTTGACTTCTAGAAGCTGAGTTGAAGGTGAATGGTGAAAGAGAAACTCAGAGCCTAAAAGGATGTCACCCTTTAACCCTAAATAAGCTAGTCTGTACACTAGAATGAACCAACTGGTAGCCAGGAAAGCACACCAGAGTACATTTAATTCCAGTGTTATTCTCTGATAGAAATACATCAGACAAAAGTATGGGTTTTGCTTTCTGAAACAACATACACGCTCACATTTTCAGACCTGCACCCACACACAGGGTGGCTAATCTTAGTTAAGACTCTCTCACCTTCCTTGAGGAAAGGGTCTGTCTTAACGGACCTCAGCATCTCCAGCTACATAGTAAGTGGAAGAGCATGTTCCTAGACTGAGGACCAGGATCCCCTTGTCCATTGGAGGCCCCACCTCCTGGGGACCAGGCGCAGGGAAGCAGCTATCTGCAGGTAAGGAGAGCAGCTGAGGGCAGGAGACAGCAGCTGAAACTGCAGGGCGGAGGTGAGGGTCTCCTCCCAGGGTCGGGAAGTCAGGGAGCTGTCTCTTAATAGAGGAAGGGTGTCCCCTCCTCTGGGACACTATGCTGCCATGATCAGCTTGTCCTGCCTTGCAAGGGTGCCCCAATCTACCAGCAGAGAGAAAAAGCATGGTGTAGACCAGCGGGCACAGTCTGTCTTCATCTGTGCCAACAAGTAAATCTGTGTGTGTGCATACATATGCCATGCTTAGGACGAGGTCTGAAAGGACACAAAGCAAACCGTTAGCAGTGACGATTGCCCTTCTGCAGTGTTCGAATTTTTTGCCAAACAAGGAGTATGTGTGTATTGCCTTTGACGTTACAGAAAATACAATAAATAAAAAATAGATTAAACAAAAAGAACTCAGAAAAGTTAGTCCTCCCTGCGCTTCCTCCCTTATTCTTCTATTTTCAAACAATACAAGGGAGAGAGCAATCCCCTTCACGGGGATCCATGCCTGGGAGGCCGGGTAAGTAAGGGATCAAATATACCCATTTTGTTGAGTAAAGTACCTCGGTTTCTGGCAAACAGGTATGTAAAACCAAAGTGGTTTTTGCTAAAGCATATTTCCAATCAGTGTTATCACACCTGAGAAAGACATATATTTTTCACAAATGACGAATAAAAGCTACTGATAACAAATTACATCTGCCATTGTAACAAACTTATTCTATTTGTTTAATGTTTACAAACTGTTATGGAGATACAAACGGGACCCTACAAAATGCACACTTCCATCATAGATGAGTTTCTAAATTTAAACCTCCATCCCCAGAGATACCCTTCTAGTTGCTGATTCAGTTTCATTTTCTGAAAACAGGGCCTTGGACAGGATTCTGCAGGGCAGTCAGGATATTTGCTGTGTTCCCAGCTGTGTTTTGTATTTTCTAGTCTGCCTTGGGACAATCTATGTATCACTCTCCCTGAACAGAGACTGTTTGGAGACTAAGTACAGCAGTATTCATTACATGCTGTCTGCTCTTCAAGGGCAAGATGTTGTTGTCCAGTTCAGTAGCGGAAAATTTGTAGAATGTAAAACATACTCATTGATTACAACTATGCAACAAAGCATTTATATGTGATGACAAAAATCGGAAATGTATTGTGAGACATATCAACAAACCACGGTGCTGAACTGTTAACACACATACTACACTAAGACTGCTAATGGGTTGCCACTTAACCACTTTGCTGCAGCCACCAGGCTACTAGGATGCCCATACCTTCTGCTGCCACCATTTGAATTGTGGACTTGCCAAGAATCCCACTGCATTGGTGCCACACCTGTGTATGGCAATTGTAATAGCCAGTGAAATCACATCACATAAGTAGATATTAAACAAACTGATACAATATGAGTGTGGATTTTTAAAGGTAGTCGTTCCCATAAAAATTAAGAAGAGTTTTGGAAAGACTTTATGAAAGCAAATTGTTCTTAAAAATAATGTTAGATGTGGATAAGACAACTCTAAAAGGTAAAATAAAGCAGATTCTGCACTCAGATTGCTTTGAAGATGTCTCTAAGACCTCACTTTAAAGAAACTAAAAGGAAAAATGTGGATAAGAAACTATGAGTAGGGTTCATGGAAGAACAATGAAAGGGGATATTAATCATTGTGTTTATAAAACTGAGAGAAAGGCCTAGACTGTACGAAACAAAAGCACACTTATGTAAGTTTAACTTAAGTGTCAAAAGAACATATGAAACATTTTCATCAGAGGAGAGGCCTTCTACTGTATAATATTAAGAAACACTCCATTTTCCCACCCTCAGAAATCACCATAAATCTATCTGCTTCTTGGGACAGTTGTCAAATAAGGAAGGATGTCCAATCTCCTGGCTTGGCCCACAAAGTGCACACCAGGCCTGAGGCTCTCCCCGACTCTGCCTGCCTGCTGGACACCAGCCTCTCTTCTAGATGACCCTCTGCAACTTCAAGTTCAAAGTATCGGAAATCAGACGTCTTACCTCCTCAACACTGTTCTCCTGTGATCCTCCACGTCTCTTACGGGCATGTCGTCCCACCCCATCCCAGGCCTTTTACCTCAAAACCTCAGGCAGGTTGTATTGAAACCTGCCCTTCCTCTTGGCCCTCTTCATCAAATTTTTCATCTATAATATCTCTACCATTGTTTCTTAACTTCACTTCCTCTCTTAAGACCCTGATACAGACACTTCTTGCCTTGACTATAATAGCCTTTGAGCAGGATTCCCCACCTTCTATCCCTCTCTTCTCTACACAGATGAATCCTGATGCCTCTGCTTAAACACCTAACTTCTTAGCCTGGTATCTAAGGCTTGCTATAATCTGGCTCAAATCTTAGTTTATTATCCACCAGTCTTTTCCAAGCAGCTTCTATTCTAACCAAGCTAAAATCAGCACTGTCCCTTGTATGTAACCCATACTTCCTTATCTATGGCCCCTCCATGTGGATTACCCTTTTTGAAATATATAGTCCCTGTGATTAAATTTCAATCCATTTTTAGGGACATATCAAATGCTATCATCTGCCTTGGAAGACTTTTCTGATCACCCAGCTAGAAGTTGTCTCTACCTCTTAGAGTTCATTACACTGATGGATTTGACTCTTTTCTGTAGGTATGTATCGTTCTCTACCATGTATTATGAGTATTCATCTCCTGGTTTCAACTGAAAGTTTCACAAACTGTTTGACAAAACAGTAGTTCCAGAAAGCAGCTGAACAATAAGTTTGAAAATGTTGCCTGCTCGAGTCCCCACAGTTAGGGCACCACAGTTAGGGTACCAAGCCAGCCTGTAAAGCCATGTAGCCCAGAGAGCACCTGAGTGGAGCTGGAATCCGCTGCCCAGTGGCTGTGGGGAGACAGATGTACAAGTGAGCGCCGGCCGCGTATGGCCCACTTGCCCCGCGCTCATTCCTATCCCTTGAGATCCCGAGGTGGAAGCCTGAGTAGTTTTGTTTGGGTGGGGGTGAGAGAGTGAACTATAATATTTATAGAGAATCTGTGGATTTAAAGAAAAAAAAATTGAGAACATTAGAAGTAGCTTAGGTTAGATTTTTCAGGAGCCGAAAGACTAATTGATTATTCATTCTTCTGTTCACTATTACCTCCTAACGCACTTCACCCCACAGATCTGGGGTTCTCAGCCTCCGTACTATGGACACTTTGGGCCTGAGAATTCTGTGTTCTGTGTCCTGTGCACTGTAGGATATCTGGCCCATCCCTGGCCTCTAGTCACCAAAGGCCAGCAACACACACACCCACACTCACACCAGGTATGACAACCAAATTTGTCTTCAGGCATTGCCGAATGTCCCGAGTGGCACAGCATCGGCAGCTGAGAACCACTGCACTCGGTGGGTCAGCAGAGGTTCCCAAACTTCCTGTGCATCAGAATCGCACGGGAGCTTAGTCCAGAGGCAGGTCTCTGGGCCGGACTCGGATCCTGAGCCAGTAAGTCCAGGTAGGGGCTGAAATCTACATGTTTAACTGATACAGGCGGCCCTTGGCAAACTGGGGAATACTACAGTGAAGATCAATGAAATGAATATATTTGCGAAAACACACTTTTCACTCTTGCGTGGAGGGGAGAGGAAACTAGTGGAGGAATGACAGGCACCCTTAGGAGGGCCGGCCTGCCCTGGGGAGTCCCAGGGAAAGTCCACCAGGCTGGCCCTGATGCCCAGGAGAAAGGATGCCAACGGGACATGGGAAAACAGCAAAGCAAATTTCGTCTACTCCCATGTTTTTGCCCAAATGCAGTCCTGGACCTTTGAAAGTTCATTCTTCTTCCTCCAGCTGAGACCTACCGTGTAAAAGGCTCTGTGCTGAGCTTTTCTCATACATTTTCTCATTTGAACTTTCTCAATTTTTAACATTATTTCCCTGGGAAAATTCATTGGCCCAAAGAACTGACAAACAAACTACCTCTTCACAAAATCGGGACGGCCCGTATTAGCCTGGAGCTCCGCTGCCCCTAACACTCTGCAGCTTTGTTAGGATGGGGAGAGGCTCTCTGAGCCGGGAAGGCAGGACCCCTCTCTGTGGGTCTCACCCAGCCGCCACTGTCTCCTTCTATAAAAGAAGCCCAAGGAGAAGGCATTCTCAGCTTTTCTCCCAGGTATTCTGAATTAGAAAATGAAAGACACAGCGCTTAGACGTTTCCTCTCATCGCAAAGCCACAGGTGGGTCTGCACACCCAGCCACCTTGGGGGCGGACAGCTGATGGGCGTGCGTGAGGTGGGCGGGCTGTGGCTCAGTTCCCAGCTCCGGCCGTCTGTGGACCCGTGGGCCGGCCGGCCCGGTGCTGCCAGCTCTCGAGCAGCCAGAAAACCAGAGTTGTATTTGGAAATACTTAGTTTTTAAATGTTAGGATTAATGTGGAATCTAACAAACAAAATAAATGAACAAGCAGAACAGAAGCAGACTCATAGATAGAACATGCTGACGGTTGCAAGATGAGAGGGGAGTTGGGAGGATGGATGAAAGAGAAGAAGAGATTAAGAACACAAATTGGTAGTTACAGAATAGCCACAGGGATGTAAAGTGTGGGGAATATAGTCAGCAGTATTGTCATAACTATGGATGGTGGCAGGTGGGTACTGGGTTTATTGGGGTGATCACTTTGTAAGTTACTTAAATGTCTAATCACTGGGTTGTACACCTGAAACTAGTATAATATTGTACATCAACTGTAACTGAAAAATTAAGCTGCTGGTTCAGGACCTCTGTGTTCAATTCTTTTCTGGACAGGACACTGGCTGTGCTATGCATTCTCTCCCCCTCCCCCCCAGCAATGCCATCAACCTCCCACAGGCAATGTAATTCCCGGCTCCCCCCTAGAACCGCCTTCGGCCTCATTTTCCTTCAGAACCCTAGGCTGCCAGTGTCTGACGCTGACGCTCACTCAACTGAGCCACAGAGGCCAGGGCAAAAGTATATATATTTTAATCACATTTTTTTATACACCTCCATTTATGGTTGTAAATGTATACCTACTTATCATCATTGCTATGATATCAATAAATTTCGCATGACCTCAACCAATGCTCTCAATCCAAAATCCAGTTCTTTGAGACCTGTTAACTTTTCCAAATACTCCCTTGCAAAACCCTCCTGTTGCACGTAAGGGCTCTGTGTGGGCAGCACTGAGACCTGCATCTTTTGGTCACCATGACCTTGATACATCAGACCCCCCTGAGCTCCAAAGCGTTTATCTTTTAGGAGAAGGGAAGATACCCCAGCTACCTCATATCCTTACTGCTGCTGGGGAGGGGACGTGGAGTCGCCTTGCCTCATAAGCTGTGTGCACGATTTAGATCAGTGTCCTTGTGATGGAACTGTCACACTGGGAACTGTCCTGTATTGGAGAACAGGGTTGATTCAATACAATCCATGTGGTGACATGCTATTGGCTTTAAAGTAATAGGAAAATGGAAGTGAGAAAACAAATCGTATTGGGGGAATGACCCCAAAGGAAAGAATGAAATGGGGTGAAAGCATACATGTTGTACAAGTACTGGTCCAACAAGGATGTTTCCATCCACAGCGACCTCCATAAACAAAAAGGTGGAACTGGCAAAAGCAATGCTCTTTGGGCTCCTTGCCACTCCTTCCTTGCTCTTTTCCCTTCTCACTGCTTTTTAAAAGAGTTTTCCTATTAGAAAAAAGTTTTCCTTCTGATCTTTTAAAAAGCACATGCAGAGCGTTTTAACCCAGTAGACACATTTGGCATCACACATTTGGCTCAGGGAATGAGGGAAGGTGAAGCAAGATGGGGGTAGAAACAGCATTGCACGCACTGGGAGCTCTTGTCTGGGCTCCACCGCTAAGTTGCTGTGCAGCATGGGGCAAGTCACTTCATATCTCTGATCCTGTTTCCTCAGCTATAAATAAGGTTTTGAAGTTGGTGGTCTCTAGGACTCTTTCTTCTAGTTAATGCTCTAGTGGCCAGGGGTGGTCAAGGACTGGACAGATACAGGAGCGACAGGTCAACTCTGCCAGGATCTTCCTAAGCTCCAGCAGAATCTGCTTCTACATCTACTCCAAGAAAGAAACGGGAAGCAAATATAACACCCTCCATGCCAATTGTCAGTTTTAGCTGGAATTATTTCCTCCCATACATTCTACCTCCTTTTTAACTGCCAATAACTTAGAAAAGAGGGAAATTAGCAGAGGCAGAAAGCCATGTCCATTAGCTCTGAGCACCTGACCCACACCCCTCAGATCTGCCTTTTATTTTGCATAAATCCTGGGACTATCTCTCCAGGGGTTTCCTGGAGTTACAAATCTCCCTTTCCAGGTTAGAGTTACCAGACTGTCTGTGTGTGTGGCAGGGCCTTTTTCTCTTAGCACTTTGTCTGTAGAAAATAGAGACGGGTGAACTCTTGCTGCTCCTACAAGTGCTCAGGTTGGACACCAAGGCCCAATCTGGCCTGGCTGACCAGACCATGTGAGCAATGCCAAGTTCTCAGGGTCCCAGACACCATCATTCACTCTGGCCTGTCCCCTGGGCCAACCTGCCCTCTGCCTTCCCTACAAGCCTACACTCAGATGCTGTTCCACAGCCTAACTCTTCTCTCACTATTTCTCTAAAATTGACCACCTGTGCCCATGCCAGTGTAACACACCCCTTTCTGCTTGACTGGAGAAGCCATCTCAGTGTTAGTAAGAGGGTGCTACAGGCATTTCTTCTCCTCTCTATTAACAGAGAGATGTTTAAAATTGTTTCCTTCAGGAAGCTGTCCTGAATCTTTTTTCTAACCAAAAGAGATCCTAAGAGAAGGAGACTTAAGACCAGTGGGAAAGAAAGCCTGGAGTCTCAAGATCTCAGACAGCATTTTGTTCAAACTTCTTGTTTTAAGTCTGAGAAAATCAGAGAGGCAAGGTGACTCACCCAAGGTCACACAGCTATTTAATGTGAGAGCCATTACTCTGACCCAGATCTCGTCACTCCTAGACCTGTGCTCTCTTGTGGGAAAGATACTTGGGGCAGGCAGAAAATGTAGCTCTGCAGGCCACATCTAATCTAGACAATAGACAATACTAATCTGTTGGGTCAGTATTAAGGCAAATCATTAAACACAGGCAGATAGACAGTAAGAGAATACTGTGAGATTTACAAAGAAAATAAAGAAAATACCTCAACACAAATTCATATTTGCATACAAAGCTGATTACCCAAGAACATCTACATGGGCAAACACATTGCAATAAATGTTCTGAGGGACTGCAATAAATGTTCTGAGGGACTGTTATGGCTTGACTTACATTGCCCAGAAAGGTAGGTTGAAGCCTTAACCCCCAGAACCTCTGACTGTGACCTTAATTGGAGGTAGGGTATTTGCAGACATAATCAAGTTAAGATGCAGGCATACTGAATGAATATGGGCCCTAACCCAGTGACTGGTGTCCTGGGAAGAAGAGGGAAATTTGAACATGGGCGCACAGGAGAGAAAGCCGTGTGAAGATGGAAGCAGAGATGAGAGTCATGTATCTAGTCAAGGAATGCCAAGGACTGTGGGCACCCACCAGAAGCTAGAAGAGGCAAAAAGAGATCCTTCCCTAGAGCCTTCAGAGGGACCATGGCCCTGCTGATAGCTTGACCTCAGAGTTCTAGTCCCTAGGATTGCAAGAGAATAAATATTTGTTGTTGTGAGCTACCCAGCTTGTGATATTTGTTACAGCAGCCCTAGGACAGTAACACAGTCTGAGGAATTGCTTGGGCTGGGTTGGGATGAAGTGAGGAGACTGAAATGATGCAAATGAATGCAACACAGCAAGTTCCATGGGCTGGTCCTGTAACAAAACTCTCCTGCACAGTGTGGTCCTTCACTTACATGACTCCATTCACAAAATTCCAGGATTGCCTGGAAGAAGATGAGCGGTGGAGGGAGCCAAACCTGGATTTGAATCCTATCTGCTACTTAGGTAGTAAAGTGTAGGCTAGATAACTTCCTTATGGGGTCTCAGTGTCCTCACTTGGAGAATGCAGCCTCCATCCGAGGGTTAGTGTGAGAGCTATGAACCTCTAGCAGGGTTCATTTCTCTGTCTCTGCTTTAGTCTTTGAACTAAATTATAGGCAATGTGGGGGTTGGGATGGGAAAGTTTAAACATTTCCCGCTGGAGAAAGGAGCCTAGAGTCATTAGATTCTGGTGGTAGGGGGCACCTCGAAGGCCATGCAGACCGAGTCTCTCATTTTAGAGATGAGTGCCCTGGTCACACTATATATTTTCCACACTCACCACAGACATGTGGGGCACCTGGGAGACCTCCGAGTGAATGTGTGTTGATGGATGAAGTGAAGACCTCATAAAGAAATGAGACTTGATCTTACGGGGAAAATAAACCATTTGGCATCGTTAAACAGGCTTCACTCACCTCACTACTTTGCTCAGACCTGGCTGTCCATTTCTGGCCCAGTACCTCTCAAAGAATGATTTGCTAGCCCACTTTCCTCAGGAGGCCTTCAGGGGGGGTCAAGGCCTGAGCTTAAGTGAAAGTGACTCAAAAATAGGGGCTCAGGGTTCCTAAAGTATTCTCAGCTGCATAACTGAGTCTACATCATAAGATCAAAAGACGAGTCATTTTAAAGAAGGATATTTAACCCAAAGTCAACCCTAACTCAGAGTAGATGGCAAATGCAGTTCCTACTGTGAGAATAAAATATTGAAGAAAACAAAATGAACTATGTCATTTTTATCCCCCCAAGCTGTCATACCCGCCACCTGCACCCAAGCCTCTGCTGTGTCACTTCCCTGCCGCATTGCTCTCCTAGCACTCACTGCAGGTGACCTGTGGTATGGACTCGTTTACTCAACCCCCCCATCAGTCTCCGTCACCTAGAATGTAAGTTCCGCCAAGGCTCAGGCCTGGTCTCTGATTCACTATGTATCCCCAGGGCCTGGAACAGTCCTGTCACATAAATTGGTTCGCAGTACATATTTGTCCAATAAATGAGTGAATGAATAAATAAGTAAGTATGGCAGGGAGGGGGGCAGTCATATGATGTGGATACGAAAGTGGAATCCGTGGCTGCCTTTTTCCCACAAAATTTGCCCCTATGCCTCTCGCCACTGAGCACATCTCTGTCCCTTTTCTGCCCCGATTCTACCATCACCAAGGAGCCTTTGATTTAAATCTTCCTATGCACATGTTCCCATACAGGGGTCACAATTTCGTTTTGATATTTTTCACTGTAAATTAACAGGTTGGCATTTCATTTTCTAAAACTGGTTCACATCCCAAAGAATTCTGAGGAAGAGAATCTCAGCCAGCATGAAAACCTGTGGTGAAAAAAGCAAAAAATGGGACATAAAGGACTTGGGTTCTAGATCTAACTGTCCTTTTGACCTCTGCGTGGCCCTAAAAAAATCACTTATCTCAGCTTCAGCTTCCCTGTAGAGGCATTGAACTTGATAACTTCTGAGTCCCTTCCACCTTTCAAAGTTAGGATTCTATGAAAATTATTAAAGTAGGCTCTTTTGTGTATTTTGACTTCCTGAGAGAGATGTTAACTGGTATCTTGTGTCCCTATCTAATGGCAAAATAGTGTGGTTCACTTGGGTCACAGGTCAGCACTTTTCCTGGGGTCAGTTGTCACCACCAGGAAAAGACAGATGGTGTTCTCATTAAAAATGCAAAATGCCAGTGGAGGCATTCCCCAGGGACAAAGATCACACAGTAACTCTTTCACATTTAAAATAGTACAGGTGCATGGGTGTGGGGGTGGTGGGAGGAGGCACTAGAGGGAAGGAAGGCACAGCAGAAGGTAGAGGGTGTCAAGGTGATGGGAAGGCAGCTGCCAAGACCATAGGTTTGGAGAGTCGTTCATTTTCCTGTTAGGACCTAGCAGACAAAGGAGAACGTGCCCATGAACTTTTAGTAGATACATGGAACTATTTCCATCCTGAGCCATGTCACTGTGGGGGAGGGCAGGAGCTGAGTGTCCCATAAATTTATCTTACTTAGAGGTTTTCGCTATCCATTTGCCAAGGCTGCCCCAAGCCTGCTCTCTTTGGAACCCTTCCAATGTTCATTACTGGTCTTCCTAGCAAGCTTAATTGTCTGGAATGCAGGTATTGAGCTAGCTCTCAAATTTACACCTTCAGATGAGATTTCTCACCTGAATGCTTGTCTTATGTGACTGCCTCCCTGCAAATAAGTACCACTTAGATATCATTACTTTAAATGTAGCATGTCAAGGGCAAGCTTAGCCTAAGTCCCCCCAGTTCACTCGGTCTCTATCACTGACATTACTAATCTCATTCTGAGGCTTACGTTTGTAGGTATTTTTTCACTCCTCACAACCCCCTTCATCAATAGTCATCCACAATTTCCATAAACAACAATAACAAACTCTCCAGTCTGCCCACTGCTCAATAAATGTTGACTAGCCGGTAATTTGTATTATGAACTGAAGTCATCTGATCCACCACCCAAAAACTGCTGTGGCTTCTCACAGAGTCTCTCCCATTTACCTCCTTTCTCTCATCTCCACCTTCATCCGTGTTTTCATCTGACTCGCCTAAACTTCCAGAGCATCTTTCTTACTGGTCTTCCAACCTCGAATTTTTCCCTGCTCCAATCCATCTCACATAAATCCACAGGTTCATCCTTTTGAAACCACTTTCATGAAGTCACAGTTTGCCTGCAAACCTGGGAGGGATCCTATTTGCCAATCAGTGTTTAAAAACTCTTTATTCCGCATCTCAGAGCTTCGGTCAACTGCTCCCTCCTCCCCAAGCTGCCCATGACCTATATTTACCTTTATTCCACTCATATTTGTTTGAGCACCAGCTATGTACCAGCCACTCTCTCTACCACCCACTACCCTCCAGCATCCCCTCTTCTCTTCAGCTAAGCCCAGCTTCGGGGATGCTCCTCTGCAGCCACCACAGTGACACCTGCCTTTGGGGCTGTGCTCATATGTTCTTGCCCTGCCAGGAACTTCTTCCTTTCTGCCAATCCAGATCTGTTCTCTCTTCCAAGATGCACCTTCTCCTGAAGGTTTCCCATGTGAATGACTCCCAGATCACAACCTTTCTCTTTTTTCTGCATTCACTAAGTATTTTCACACTAGATATCTATTGCTAAGTATATTTCTCTTACTATTTCACATGCCTTCGTTGGACTATTCAGTTGAAATGTGAGCTCCAGAAAGGCAAGCACCAAATCTTCTTTTCTTCCTTTACCCAGATCTGGACTGGGCAAGAGCAGAGATGCAAGGCCCCCAGGCACCCTGACTTTGCACACCGCTCATGGACAAGGCCCACTTGCCACAGTGCAGGCAATAAAGGCCAAAAAAAAAAAAGGGCACCAAAGACCTGAGACCAGCTCCTCACGCCAAGGCTAGAGACTTGGCCGTGTTTTGAGAAGTGCTTGTTAAACGCTAAATTAAATTTTAAAAAATAATTCAAGTTCCTTACACAGTATGTATTCCTCTAGCACAGAGATCTCTACTGAAATACAGTGGCCGCTATAACCTACCAAGTCTCAATCACTAATCAGATTTGAAATTCTTGCCTGTTCTTGGCCAGGATGCAAGCAAGGTCCAGTGGGGACAAGAAGGCATTTCCTTGGCCGTCCCATCAGAAGATGCCCCCACACCTGGCAACTACCCACAAGTTAGCACCAGTTCATGCCCTTGAACCAAAGTTGTCCCACTCTGGTACAAGCCAGATAGTTGCAGAACCTGTAAGCCCAGCTCCCCTCCTCCCCTTGGTCCAGCTGCACAAGGTCTCCCCCAAACCTAGACAGACCGCAGCCCTGCGATGCGCGGCCCCTTGCAGAACGCAGGGAAGATGCCCCTTTCCCCAGGAGTTCGCGGGTGGAGAGAGGGAAATGGAAACGGACTCACCTTCACATAGTAGTTCATGCCCGTCCCCAGCAGGTGCTGCAGAAAGTGCCTGTCCTGCCCGCGCCTCGGGGTGGGCCCCCCAGGGCCGGGGAGGGGACAGGCCTCGGGAGCCGAGCCGGTCGCCCGGGGCCCCGCCGCGTCCCGCCGGGGCTGGGGTGCAGACCCGGGTCTATGCAGGCTGTTTTCGGGGGAAGCCGGGCTGCTGGGAGCCGGGTCCTGGCTTTCCTGGAGCTTCAGCCGGGGTACCTCTTTGGTACCCAAGCAAAAGTTTTTCAGACTCAGCAGGGCGGCTGGGTTGGCGAGCTTCACGCTGGCCATGCGCGGGATCAAGGCGCACAGCGGGGTGGGGCCCTCCTGGGCCGGCGCGGCCGCATCCTCCGCCGGCAGGTGCGGGGCCAGGGCCGGGCAGGGAGGCTGCGGCGAGCCCTTGCTGCCCGCGGCGCCGCCGGGACTGCCTTCGTCCAAGGACGTGACGGACTCGTTCCGAAAGCGGCTGTACTTGGCCCTGTGCAGCATCCCGGGGCGGCCGAAGAGTCCTAGGCGCAGCGCGAGCCCCCCGGGCCGTCCCGGCCGCGCTCTCGCATAGCCTCGGCGGAGCCCGCGCGGGAGGCTGTGGCATAAAGCGCCTCGTCGTCGGCCGGATAGACGGTACAGAAAACAAAGGTCCCGGCGCGCCGCGCAACTCCCGGCGGCCGCCTCTCCCGCCGGGCTCCGGAGCCCCGGGCGGTGACAGCCCCGAGGGAAGGCGCCTCCCCGGCTTTCAGTCGCTGCCCCGGCCCGGCGGCATCCCCCGGTGTTCCTGCCTCCGAGTCCTCGCTGGGAAAGCCGGGGTCCAGGCTGGAGGCGCGGGGATCACCCAAGGCCAACTCTTAGGGACGGAGCGGGGGCCCGCGGGTCGGGCCGCGCGGGCGGTGCAGGAGCGCGCGGAGATACTCAGGCCCCCCCCCCCCCCCCGGCCGCCCCTCCGCGCGCAGGAACTTTCAAACCTGCTCCCTCCGGTTCCCACAGGGCGGGGCAAGGACCGGCCTATTAACCCTTTATTCGCTCCAGGGATTGCTCGTTTGAAAAAGGGAAAGAAAAAAAAAAAAAAGACAGAAAAGGTCTAGATGAGCCAAAGGGCCTCGCGCCCGAGTTCGCGGATTCTGACGGCTGCCCTCTCTTGGAAGATCTTGTCTCGCATCCCGCCTGGGCCACGAGCCAGGAGGGCTAGTGACCCGAGCCGCTCGGCCTCATTTCAGGGGCTCGCGACGCCCGGTGCCCTCGGACCCCGCCCCGCCGCCGGCCCGCGCGCCCTCGCGCGGCGCACCCCCCCCCCCCCGAGCCTCCCGCAGCCGCGGCGCTCCGGGGGCAGCGGGCTGAGGCGTGCGCGGCGATACGGCCGTGCTGAAATTTTTATGAATGAACTTTGCTGAATGAATTTCTCTGTGTGTGCAAGCTAATAAATCTGTGAATGAAGCTGAGAATAGCTGTAATTGACTGCTGGTCTCAGGGGTGCTCGGTTCCTGCCCAATCAGGCGGCGGCTCGGTGACTCATGCACCATAAATATACTAAGCTAGTAGCCAGAGAAATCAAGCGGGAAGGAGGGGAGCGAGAGATCCTGTTTTGTGATACCCGATGAAAGGGTTAAAAGGGAAGGCGATCATTTACTTACAAGTCGTCGGTAAGCCGGGCAGCGGCAGGTTAAAAAGGTCTATTCTCCTTTTTTGCTGTTGGCCAGGAAAGCCAAGCAGAAGAGCTAAAAATCAGGTCCATTGTGCCACGGTTATTAGAACATATGGTACATAACTCCCGCGGGAAGCCAGTGATGCATTTTTCTTAGAAACATAGTTCTCTTTTTTATTGATTGCTGGCTTCATCTCCCGCCGGGTGCAGCTTCCTGCACCTATCAAGTGCATTCTGGAGACGCGATGACAACCGCCAGAGGCTCAGCACACGGGGAGCCAGGGAGGAAGCCGGGAGAGGGAAGCGCAGGGGAGAGGAAACTGCTGAAACCCTGGGAGCGTGTGGAAATCGCCTATCGGAAGAAACAGGAAAACCTCTGCTGAAGGTTACAATTGTCGGTGGGACCACGGCTCTCGCATGTGAAGTTGTTCATTCAAAAATGAAAACTAACTGGCAGCCACAGGAATCAGGGACGCCGCCTTCACGGCCTTACTATCCGTAAGGCTGCATTCAGCTTATGTGTTCATGAGTCCAGAGGCCTGAGCTCCTTTGGGATCCAAACACAGGTTCTGAATTAAATGGTTGCTAGTGACCAGAAAGGCATCCTTGCTGGCTTCCTGCTCCCCCACAGAAATAACATACCTCGTCCCATCTCGTCTGCCGAGCCTGTTAGGATGTGTTTTTCCCGGGGAAGGGCCCTTTTGGCATCTTCATAAACCTTCCCTTCAATGCTTGCTGACCACCTCTAGGGAGGGGTGTGGCTAAATCAGTTATAAGTCAGGTTCTGGGCTAGACTGTGAAGTAATCTTCCTCCTTCACCGTTTTCCCCTTCTCTCCTCCCCTCCCGGGCACTCCTTCCTTGCTATCACAGACCCCATATGCTGTGCTGCTTGAGCGAGTTACTTGACCACTCTGTGCCTGCATGCCCTTGTCTGTCAGGAGTAGTTATCTGATGGAGATGTTATGAGGGTTCGTGAGATAATTCTAATTCCTGTAAAGCACTTGGCACCGTGCTCCATATAGTGCCTGGCTCATATGTACATGCCAGGCAGTGTAAATAAATATAGGCCTTTGAACTAGGGCCACTGCCCTTGAAGCTGGTACTCTGACCCCCTACAGTCTACACCATTCTAGGCAGTGAAAAGAAAAATTTGCACAAATTAGAAGCCAAGAAAGCCAACAATTGTGTGGGCCTGGAGCAATAGAAGCCCACCTGGCTGCTGTGAATCCTTGTTGAGGTTCTTATGATTGGAGGAGAAGATGCCCAAGGGAGCCAGGTACCCAGGTATGCACCTCACCAGTCAGACTCCAGGGGCTCAGACCGGCCCACATTCCTCAGAAGGAGTGAGTCCTAGGAGACAGTTGGAGGGGAGGAGAAGCTGGTGGGACCAGACAAGGTAAGAAAGCAGCCATGGCCACCCTGGGCTGGTTCTCTGTCCCTGGGGACCCTGGAGACGTTGGCTCTTCTAGGCAGCTCTGCCAGGGCCTTTTATAAGGGTGAAAGAAACCAGATCGGCAACGGGGCAGTGGAAGAGCCTCAGAGGCCAAGCCCGCCCAGCTGGGCAGCTCTCAGCACAAAAGCAGGGGCTGAAAAGCTGCCAGACGGCTGAAGAAAAGGCTCATTAATTGAGTGATTTCCATTCCAGGTAGGTGGGTGGGCAAAGCGGATGGTTCTTTTATCCCAGGACATTAGAATATCCTTTTCAAATAGTAATGATGAAAATAATATTAATAAAAGCTACTATTTATGGAACACAAGACAGTTTACCTGTGTCAAAAAAACCCCCACAAAATTTAATCAAGTAAATCTGAAGATGTAATTGATTTTATTAAAGGATTGCAGCAGCATCCCAACTAGCAACTAGAAGGGTGCTCCAAGCGGTTGTACAAAACGGAAGCAGGGTGGGGCAAGGGAGCTATTAGCCAGGAAGAGAAGAAAGGATTGTTTTAGGGCAGGGACATCTTTTCTTTGGAGGAAAGAGAAGGGGAAGAGTTTTTATTACATAGGTGGCCTCTCCTTTCTATGGGGGATGGAGAGGGCCTATGTGACATATTATTTTATTGGTGCTTCACTAGAAAATGCCTTACTGGTTGATTAAGATTGTTTCTAGGAGAGGTTGAAACTGCAATTAGATCAGGTATTAAATCTAGGTTTGGTATCTTGGGCTTTTAACACGAGTGATGCCATTTGGGGCCTGTGGTTTTTTCCCTTTAACACCTGCGTTCTCATTTAATCATGATAATAACTTTTGGAGGCTGGGGCTATTTTCATCACCACCTTACATATGTGGAAAAGAGACCCAGAGCAAGTTCAGTGACTTGGCCAAGGTCCCCTGATGGTTGAACGATGATGCTGGCTGGCTGGCTGCAGAGCCTGTGCTGTAGCCGCTGTGCTTGGCTGCCTCCCCGGGCACCAGAGCTCAAGTTAGATCCCAGGCCTGGCACCTCCACGTTGCGGAGGAGACAGTCTGAGGCTCCGAGTTTACAGTAAGCCACCCTGGTTTACTGACTTGTCTAAGCCCCACAGCCAGTCAGTGGTGGGCCTAGGGTAGACCAAGTGCTGATTCACTCCAACCCTGTGTCCCTGGCCCACTGTGATGCCAGCCAGCACGCGCAAGAACCTAACTCACACCCGGCCCTCGTCAAAGTGTCAGTGCCTGCTCCCTCTCCGAATCCTTGGAGATCATATCTAAAACATTCACCCTAAATACCTCACAGGATTGCCAGGAGTAAAAACATAAATAATACATAAGAAAAGCCATTATTGTCCATAAACCGTCAGAGTACCATCCACCCCTCTCGCCACTGCCCCGGGAAAGGGGGTTCTGCTTCGACCACTGCGGTTTGCCTCCTTTGCTTGGAGACACCCCCCCGCGCCAAGGGCACCTGCTATGAATCAAAATGCCAGCTTCTTAAGGGTCAGCCTGCCGTGGCTGAGCTTCTTGGGAGGAACAGGCAGGTTCAAGGAAGAGCTGGGTCAGGCTCGGCTATCATAGACTTAGCCAGATCCTGCCAGGGTTTCTTAGAAGAGCGAGGGAGAAGGGGACCTGGGCAAAAATGCCTGCCCAGCTTTGGAAGATAACCCAGTGTGGGGTGGGGTGAAGGAAGGGTGTGCTAGGGAATGGAGGGAGGTGAAATCAGAACATTACAGAAATAACTCTGGGGGAATGTAGGCCAATTGCTACTTTGGAACAAAGTGGAGCAGGCAGCAACGGCGTGCCATAGCTCAAGGACTCTGACTGCAGACACCAAATACTATTTCCATCCCAAAGCAGATGAACTCCTGAAGAACTGATTGGGCAAGACCCACTCCTGAAGAATTTTCACAGAGGATTAGTCCAACAGCCCATCAGTGAGGAATGAAAACACTGTGGAAAATCTGTTTCGGGAAAAAAGATCCACGAGACAATATTTATATAAAGCTCTTACCAGAGACCAAAACACACTTGAAGTGAGAGGTGTGGAAAGGTTGAGTCTCTGAGAGTCAGGGCCTAGCATCATAAAAATGGAGCAGGTCCATTTCCCCCAGAGTTGCCATTAAAGCAGCATCTTCCTTTTGTCTCCTGGTCAAAATGCTTACAGTTTTTCAGTCTTCAACCTTGGTGGGTAAACAGCTCTCTGGTGGTTGTTGTTGGCCTCTACCTGGCTCTCCTGGAACCAGGACCAGCTAGAAACAGCCCAGGAAATGATATATTTTCCTACGTGTTGAAAATGAGATAATGTCCCTGGAAGTGCTATGTAGAGAGTTAGAGATCATGCAGATAAAGAATAGATGAGTTACTTAGGGTAATCTTCAGTTGCAAATAACATAAACATTCAAAAGAACAGTGGCTTAAACAAAAATTTTACTTCCCTGGAAGTGGAAAGTCCAGGCATAGTATCAGCTCTTGGCCATCCTTAAAGTGTATCTCTTCTCCTCATAGTCCGAAATGGCTAATGGAGCTCCAGCCATTGAATCTGCATTCCAGGCAACAAAACGGATGAAAAGACAAAGAAGGACATGCTTACTCTCTTTAAAGAAACATCCTGAGAGCCCGACAGAATGTTTCTAATTACATCACATTAGCCAGAACTTACCTAGCTGTAAGAGAAAATGAAGTCTGCGTTTGAGAATGAAGTCTTTTGTCTGAGTGCATGTCTGCTGCACACAAAATCACAGTCTATTACTGGGGAAGGAGTGGAGAACGGATGTTGTGGTAGACAACAGTATTTCTGCCATACTAATATTTTCAGAAGAACTTCTATCTAGATAGACTCTAAACTAGCATAGGATATCACTTCTCAGCCTTTTGGCTAAGATCAAGTGTAGTAAAGCTACCACACGATAAACATGTCCTTGGTCGGTGTGGTCCATTTTCCTCTTTTTTATACACACACACACACAGCTTAAAAATGACCCAGGCCAGCAGGAGCGGCTCGGTGGTTGAGCGTCCACCAAGCTATGAACCAGGAAATCGTGGTTCGATTCCCAGTCAGAGCGCATGCCCGGGTTGCAAGCTCGATGCCCAGTAGGGGGCGTGCAGGAGGCAGCCGATCAATGACTCTCTTCATTGATGTTTCTATCTCTCTCTCCCTCTCCCTTCCTCTCTCAGAAATCAATAAAAACATATTTTTTTAAAATGACCCATGTAAGAACAGGGGCTGTCAGAATCGAAGCTTTCCTCTGCATAGCCAATGGGACTGGTGGAATCTGCAGGCTTCTGAAAGGTGGTCAGGTGTTGCCAGGGTCAGCACCAGGCAGCCACAGAAAGTACACCCAGGCCGCTGCAGACGGCAGTCTAAGTGGTTCATGGGCTCGGGGATGTCATACAAGGAGTTGTGAGTGGGCGCTGGACAGGGCTCAGAGCACAGGGATCAGGAGGTGTCTGACTCAGGAGCAGGATTCCAATTCTAATTGCAGACTGGCAAGAGAAAAAGGCAAAGACGGGGCCCAGGACAAATTTAAACTCTAGCACTGTGGGTTGGCTAATCCAAACTTTGCTTCCAACTCTCTTTTCCTTTGCCCACCTCTGCCAGGAAAAGCTAAATACTTAATTTCTCAGGCTTCCAGAGTCAGCATCAGGCAGCGGGAGAAGACTACAGGGGGAAGTAAAATGTGAGAGGGAAGAGATACACTGAAAGTTTTGAAAACTCTCAGACTATCTGGATTTTAAAAGATGCTAAAATGAAAAGATCCACTGTCAGGAATGTGTGCTCTACAGGAAAAGCCGAAGGTGTGACACCTCTGAGAGATCAAAAGGTCAGAGCATAAAGTCACTCAGAAAGGCTCTTAGATGAAGCATGTGCCTCACAATACCCCCCATCACACTAGAGAGTTTAAAGTCTGTTCTCTTGGTCATGTCAACAAAAGCCAAAAATAGGGATGGGATTATCTCTGGAAGGTCTGTGAATGATACTCTTGTCTAAGGAAGTAAATCCCCATGGCATAAATGAGAGACTCACAAGGTTCTTGAGAGTGTCATGCCAGTAGAAACACTGCCCAGGGGACAGAGCCACAGGTCAAAAGGGATTATTCCAAGACCATAAAACCTAGCGGAACTGGCTCAGCTATATTTAGAAATCACTTGAGATCAATGCCTCTTTTTTGCATTCAATTTTCTTCCTGTTTGAGTTGGAATACCTATAACCGTTATCCTACTCCTATTTTGAGAGCAGATAATTTGTCCCTTTAGTTCACAGGCCCACAGATAGAGAGAAATCATGCCCGAGAATGGAACCTTCCCAGAACTTCACCCATATCTAATATAGTTAGATGGCTTTGGGACTTTTGCGCTGATGCGATTTTGGACTCTGAGTTGATGCCTTAATAGGTTGAGACTTTGGGAACCTTGAGATGAGGTGAATGTATCTCGCATGTGGGACAGATGTGAACTTTCGTGGCTTATGGATGGACTTACCCATAGGAAGTTAAAGTATTAAATTTGTGTTGTTTAAGCTGCTAAGTTTGTGGTTTTATTTTTGTTCGGGTTTTGGCAGCAATAGAAACTAATACAGATACTTTGTACTGTGAGTTGGGGGAAAAAGAATTTTTGCACTCTGAGGTAAATAAGTATCCACTACCGCCAAAGTAAATGAGTAAATATATAAACGGGAAAAAGGTTCACCCCATCCATTTCTGGCCCCCAAAGAAATTATGTCTGAAGCCTTTCTTGTAACTTAAGGACTCCCCAGCCGACCAGCTTGTGCAGTGCTGAGAGTGGAGATTATGGGGTGGCCCCTGCAGATGTGATAATCGGAGGGGGACACTGCTGCTCTTCCTCCCTGAATAGATCAACTGCACACAAGATGACCTTGGTGATTTTGTGTTTTTTCCCTTTAAATAAATAACCACTGTATTTTCTATTTTGCAGGCCAGTCTTTCTAAAGCTTGGGTTCCCTAGAGAACCTCCTTACACAGTGAACAATTTTTTTTATTCGAAATGCTGCCTCCGAGTCTTCCTTTCACACTATCTGCATCACTTTGGCAATTTCCTTCACCTCTCAGAGCCCCAGTTTCTCTTTGTCTGCTCAGAAAAGATAATAATGTGACCTTATACGTGGCCTTACTGTAAGGACTAAATGGGTGTGTGGCACACACTAGGCCATCCTATGACATGGTCATGATTATTAGAGCCGAGGCCCGAAGGAGGAGCAGAAGGGACCAACAGCAAGGCTGAACGGATATTGAGCCCACACATTCTAATTTAGAACATCTGAAAAATTTCCCTCAATTGTGTTTTTAAAAGAGTCCTTATCTTATAGAGATACATATGGAAGTACTGAGTGAAGTAGGGATGTGATTATTGACATTTACTTAAAAATAATTTTGCAGGGACCCTGGCCAGTTTGGCTCAGTGGTTAGAGCCATGGATTGAAGGGTCGAGGGCTTGATTCCTGGTCAAGGGCACGTACCTGGATTGCAGGTTTGATCCCCGGCCCAGTCGGGCTCGGGCAGGAAGCAATCACTCCATGTGTCTCGCTCATGTCTGTTCCTCTCTCTCTCTCCTCCTCCTCCCTCCCTTCCACTCTCTCTAAAAAATCAATGGGAAAAAAATCCTCAGGTGAGAATTTTTAAAAATAATAATAATTTAAAAAAAGCTAGCAGGGGAGAAAACGTGGGGGGATGGGGCACAAACAAAGCAAGATTGGTTATATGTTGAGAATGGTTGAAGCTGGATGATGGATACATGGGAATTAATTACACCCTACTCTCTACTTTTGCAGAGCCTGGGATAACGTTGCTCCTACAGATGAAGCATGGAGTTCACTGCAGAAAGTGGGGCTGGGGAAGGGCACAAAATAGGGTACACAAATTATCCCATACTCTCTCTGCTCTCATGGGCTTGTTAGGGGAGGGGAAGCCTTGAGGGGTGTGATGTTCGGGCCGGGACCGCAGCATTAGCCCTAGGAGGTGTTTCCAGTCTAATCTTCCACTCCCGAAACATGCATTTAATACGTTTGCTTTGTCTTCCTGAGCCTCCATTTCTACAAGGCAAAGTGGGTGTGAGGAATGCATTTTCCTGCCAAAGTGCTGGGCAGTGGCTGCTCAGCTGTTGGCTGCCCCTTGGGCTGCTCATGCGGTGGCCGCTGTGACTGAAGACGGTGTCCTCGGCGAGCTATGCCGTGTTCTCTAGACAGCCCAGCGGTGGAGAGGTTTTCCAATGTATGTATTTCTTCAACCATCACACACATGTCCATAACTTCTATTCAAAACCAATGCACTGCTAAACCTTGATTTTTCTTGCTAGCCCAAACTCAAAGTTCCAGATCCAAACTTCATCAACACAATCTTCAAACTCGACAGGTCAAAATTACAGCTTTATACCTTGACCGCCACCAGCGCCATCTTCCCATCCATTCAGCTGTCATCGCAGGCTCCTTCCTCTCCCCACGTCACTCTTCTCATCACCAAATCTGTTCATTTTATCTTTAAATTGCCTTTTGACTTTAGACTTAATTTTCCACTCACATACATTTACATATGGGTCAAACCCTGATCATCTATCACTGAGATTCTCCCTCCACCCATCCAATACAATCTTGTCCAAATTATCTTTCTAATTCAAAAATATTATCATATCAGTTCCTGGGTTTAAACTTTTAATGACTCCTATGATATATGTAGAGAGGACCAAATTCCAATCCTTCATCATGGCTAACCCAGCTAGCTCTTCAACTTCTTCTCCAACACTATTCCTTATAAATCTATTTCTAGCAAGCCATGCTACTGGTCTTGGGAAAGGACAAGGGAACTATGTGAAAAAATGAAGGCATTCTGCTACAACTGTCTTGAGAATTTTGGTTGATCCCTTCACCCCGTACAACCTCACCCTCATCTTCCTCAGATCCCAAATATTGCATCTTTCAACTTCTCAGAACCTGTTCTCGGATTCTTCATGCGCACTGGAGCAAATGATTCATAACATCTTAAAGTAGTATTGGTGGTGACTGCCTTTAAGTAGATTTTATTCAGTTCATCGAAGAGTGAATGAACCACTAGCATGCATGGTAAGGCTGGTTCAAATGAGATTTATACAGTCTACCAGGAAAGGCGTTATAAAATAATTTTGCCAAGTTAGAGAAGAAACTGGTTAATGTTGTACAGGGCAATACAACCGTAACCTTTGGGGCTTTCATTTCTATTGGACGGAAATTTTTGCCTCTATTCCAGACAAGGTCTACAAATTAACATGTAACTTCAGAATCTAAGCCCTTAATTAACAGTAAAAAGTAAAATCAAACACGCTGCATTCCCCTGGATAATTAAATAATTCTTGGTTGAGCCTGCTGATGGCTCAACAATGCTTCAGTGTAAAATTGAAAGGACATACTGTCTATGTTCTTACCTTATTTCCAAAATTTTAATGATTTTTTTTTCAAACACATCAATGGATGAGATTAAACAAGGAATTTCAGGAATCAATTAGTAGATGTATGAGGGTAGATTAGAATTCTAATGTATGCTCCTCCCTTTAAGATCACCTGTAGCAACAGCTTTGCTGGAAAAGCAAACTGGAATTAGGGAGGAACTTCTCTGGAGGGCTAATCCCCTCTTATGAACTTAATGATTTGGGGATCAAAGATAAAATATGATCCACTAGATTTACTCTGGTGACCCAAGTTTATCCAAGACTTTGAGAAGCAAACCAGGCCTATTTTCTGGTTAACTGCTTCCTAGAAGAACCACAAAAACAAGCTGGTTACACAGACACAACCTGGACTAGGGGGAACCTCTGATTCTGGAGAAGACAGGCTTGACTTTGAATTCTAAGTCAACCACTTATCAGCTGATGGTCTCTGAAGCGGTTTCCACACCTGCAAGTGGATGATCGTAAGGATCAAAAACAATAGAGAAGTGGTTTCCAAATGTTGGTTCCCAAACCAATACTTGTCTATGGAAAAGTTTTTGCCAGTTTATATAGAAATAGTAATAATTTTAAAAATTCATAGGGGAAGAGTTGGATCTTATAGTAAGAGTTTTTATAAAATCAAATTTAAATACTGCAGTTTCAAGAACAAATTCATAGATGCAGACAACAGATTGGTGGTTATCAGAGGGAGAGTAAGTGGAAGGAGAGTGAAATGGGTAAAGGGGGTGAAATATATGGTGATGGGTAGAAACTAGACTTTTGGTGGTAAGCATGCAATAACAGAGTATACAGATATAAAATTATAACTTCGTATACCTGGAATTTATGTTATCAACCAATGTTATCTCAATTCAAGAATACCTGTTTTATATTTTGAAATTGTCTTTTCTATTTTATGTGTGGTAAAATGTCTATTTTGTTATAAAGTAACAGTAATCATAAACAGTAGTTTTCTTAATAGTTTTAAGTGGCAAAATAAAAGTTGGCAGATCCATGCTTATCTCCCAGTGCTTTTTGATATTGCTCTGGGAACCACTGTAGGAGCGTGTGAATTTACTCTGTGAACTCAGAGTATGTGCACAATGTGAGCTGTTATTACTGCAGTCTCTGAAAGTGCCACTGCTTGAATGGTGATGAAAATGTTAGCCAGCTGGCCCTAAAGGTTCCCAAGGAGCCCAGCTAAAGCAGCCCTCCCCTGGGAGTCTAACTGGGGCCAGGCCTCTCACAGAGAAAGAGCTTGGGCCCAGGGGCAGCACCGCGCCTCGGGGTTAATCCCTGGCCCTCCATTAAGGAGGGGAATTTCACTCCGGAAGACCTGTACTTTCAGTGGGGAGAGTGAGTATAGCATGATAGGACTCTCCCTCTTTAGTGGTGAGGAACCACCCTGGCCCAAAAATCAGTGAGGAGAGAATGGCATCCGGTTGGCTGAAGGTGAGCGGGGGCAGCGGAGAAAAGGAGGACCTGGTGCTTCCCTTTGGGAAACTGTGTGGGGCTGAAAGAGCTCTCACTCGCCAGGACGGGTGATGCAGGAATGAGCTGGGACAGCCCAGGATTTCTATCAAGATGAATCGTGATAGAATAACCCCAGTTGGTCTCTTGAGCTGACCATGTGTTTTAAATCCCCCTTTTCACTTTACATAGAAGTATTTCAGTGAAAGAAAGAAAATAAGCCCAATGAAAATGAAATTCACCCATATCCTAATTTAGTGGCAATTCTGCTAACATTTTAATATATAACCTCAGGATGTGTTTTTTCCCTATGCATAAACATTTTTTTCAAACAAAAATAACATATTGTACATAGTTTTCTACCTTTTTTTTTCCTCATTTAACAGAAAAACACATTTCTTCCATGTCACTAAATGTATATTAGTTTAATTGCTATGTAGTACCATTGTGCAAATGTGCCATAATTTAACAAAGGGGAGGCATTTAGGTTTCTACACACACACACACACACACACACACACACACTATAGGACTCTTATCATAGCTAAACCCTTCCATACAAAAATGTGAGTCGCAGCCTCTAGGTAATGAGATACGAACATCCACTTTCAACTTTTCTGCATGTTTGAAGGTTTTTTTAAGATCAGAGTGGGGAAAAACTAATATCCTGGTATACAGAGTGAGTTCCTAGAAGTAGCAATGCTGGGTGAGAGTGGGTGCCTGTTTGCAAGGTCTGAAATGAGGGCGGGACGGGAGCTTCCCGTGAAGTCCGGTGGGCCGCGCTCCTCCCGGGCCTCCCCAGCGGCTCCGCCGCGCGCCCGGCGCTGCTGCGCGCCCGGCTCCGCGCCGCCCGGGGCTGCGGCCTCGCCCGGAGCCCGGCGGTCGCCAGAGCGCCCTGTCCCCGCTTTCGCACGGCCTCCCTGAAAAGACCCGCGGACAGCCAGGCTGCCAGGCGCGCAGCATCAAAGCTGCAGGCGCCCGGAGAAGAAAAGGGCCAGTGTGCCGCGCACCAAGCGCCAAAGCCCCTCTCCAGGCGCAGCGACGCGCGCGGGCGGGGCCTGGGCGCGGGGACTGCGCCTGAACAGGGCGGGCAGTCAGGCTGCGGGTGCCCCGCCGGGACAAAGGGGCCTCAGTGCTGGCGAGGAGACGGCCCGGGGGCCTGGTGGGAGCATAAAGGGAAGCTGTGTCCCCGCAGCACTCAAGTTCACCTTTGTCTTCTGAGTCTAAGTCAAAGGAAGGTTACAGAAGAGCCTGCAGGCTCTCCTCCCTCATCTGGGGTCTGGTCCACAGGAATGGCCAAGTTCTTTCTCCAAGATGCTGGGAATTCAGATGAAAATAGAACTGTGCTTGCCTGCTAGCTGGGACAGCGGTCAGTGTGTCTCAATAGCCGCGTCCTCTGGCCAGGGCCAAGGGCGGGGAGGGGGAGCCAGTACCAGTTACTGGAAGGGGTGGCCAGGAAGGAGACAGGCAAACATGTTACACGGCGTTATGAATCTGCCGTTGTTTGGGGCGGGGGGGGGGGGGGGGGGAGGGATGAAGATGGGGAGGGGTGCGGTTGGGGGCGCGCGTGCAGGTGGGACAGGACTGGGAGGTGAGCAGATTTCTTCCCACCAGACCCCACCCAGCCATCAGCAGTACAGGTGCTGCTACTGCTCCTTCCAAAAGGAAAGAAGACGAGCTGCAGCCCATTGATCAGCAGGGAAGGTCAATGGTGGAAGGTTAAAAGCTACCTTTCCTACACCTGACACATTTGCTGAATCTTCTCCTGGACTTGGCACAAGATCAGCCATCTGCTGGCACTTAAAGGGGGAAAAAATGCTCTTGGCTGAACTCCCTAAATAATTCTAGTGGCTTGAGGCAGAGGTAGGAGTAGCTGTGATGCGGGGAAATTCGCAAGGCACCCCCCCCACAACCACACATCCCAGCTGTACATCAATTTTGTAACCCTCCTTTTTGCTATGAGGGGGTGAACTTGTACGAGAATCAGAGAATAAAAGACATCTATTGTCTTATAATAATATCTAATGGGCCAGAGAAGAGCTGTTGAGAAACATAATCACAGAGGACAGCGAAATTAGTCAAGGTATGAAGGTGAACGATTTGAGCTGAGAAGGTGAGAAAGAAGGGAGAGAGCAGTAACGGGGAGAGCACACGAGAGAATCACTTGGGCAAATCACCGAGATTCAGTGCCTTAGGGTGGAGGTGGAGGGCAGGATTTAGGTCATGGGAACCGTAGCCGTCTACTAAGGCTGCCACGACAAAATACCACAGGCTGGGTGGCCGAAACAATAGACTTCTATTTTCTCACAGTTCTGGAGGCTACGAGTCCAAGATCCAGATGCCGGTAGGGTTGGTTCCTGGTGAGGCCCCTCTTCCTGGCTTGCAGATGGCCGCCTTCTTGCTGTGTCCTCACACGGCCTTTCTTTTGTGTGTGCGTGGAGAGCGAGAGCATGCGGTTGTCTCTTCCTCTTCGTATAGGGACACCAATCCTATCAGACTAGGGCTCCGCCGTTACGTCCTCATTGAACCTTTATCACCTCCTTAAGGCTCCATCTCCCAATACAGCCACATTGGTGGTCAGGACTTCAGTATATGAACTTCGGGGGAACACAGTTCAGTCCATAACAGGAGCCAAAGGTGGGGTGAGAGGAGTATCCCTAGAACATAGAAAAGGAGAACTCTGCCAATAAGAGCCTTATTGACTCAGGCTTAGTAGGTTTATTTATTTATTTTTATTGATTTTTTTTTTTAAGAGAGAGAGGAAGGGGGACGGGGGAGAGAGATTTGTTGTTCCATTTATTTATGCATTCATTGATTGAGCCTTGGATGTACCCTAACTGGAGCTGGAACCCACAATGTGTATCGGTGTATCGGGACGAAGCTCTAAGCAACCGAGCTACCCAGCAAGGGCATCCCGGGGTCAGAACATTTGCAGAGGTAAGAAGGCGGCCAGGAGCCAGGCAGCCCCTCTCCAGGTGGTGGAGGTAAACGTGGTGCCAGGGCAGAAGCGGCTGTGGTTGGCGGTGCTGCCCTGTTGCTGTTTTCTGCTTGGTCAGAGGAGGATTCCAGGGGCAGGGAAGGTGTCCGCGGTGTCACCGGGTAGTGAAGTCCAGCCTTCTCTGCCCCAGGAGGGCTAGGATCCCAATTTAGCAAGCATAGCTCTTTTGGCCAGAAAACAAAGCTTTCCTTAGAGAGTCTGTTTTCAAAAGTAGAATTCGGGGTGGGGAAGAACCCCAGAGGATTTTCTAGTTTCTGAGGCACAGGGCGGAGTAGCAAGAGCCTGGGGGTTGGAAAATCTGGGTTCCCCTAACTTGCCTCCAAAAGCCTAAGTTTCCTCGTCCGTAAATGAGGGGATTGAACTGAACTCCCTCTTGGTCTCCTCCGCACCGAAGCTCCCACATCCTGGGAGCTCTGCCTGGGGCTCCACTCTTGCTGCCCTGACCCCTGTGCCGCCAGCCCCGGGCTTCTGCTCCATAGACTCTGAGGGGGTCAGCTGTGTTCCCACAGCCCTGCCGTCAGCATCTGGAGGCCACAGGTAGGAAAGTGTCAGTCCTGAGACGTGAACACCCCAGCAGGGGAAAATGCCGCTGGCCTGACATCATACCAGGGAACCTTGATTCTCACTACCCCCCGGGGTGGGAGTTCAGGTAAGAAACAGACCATATACATGTGTGTGTCCACTTGCATGTGTTAGTAGTGGGAGGGGCCAGGAAATTGTGGCTGTGTACCTATTATCCTGAGTTATATTCACTTTCTCCTAGAAACAAGGGGAGATCACAATCCCAGTTTCAACCCCTGTAGCTGAACCACTACATTTGCAATAGCATTGCTTCCTGTAGTTGACCAGGGGGTGGGGGGTGTCTATCATTTCAACTCCATTATGAGTTATACTTAGGGCTTCTGGGGTTTAGCTTGGAAGTATCATCAGCACTTTAGAATGGTTTGTCTGGGAAAATGTTCTGAGATCCAAGGAAAGGGTTTACACATGCTCAGCACACAACTGTGGGTGAGTCAGGACTGGCTGTACTTCTCTGTGCCCGAGAGGGTAACTAACTCAGTCACAGGCACATCAGCAGCAATAATCAAGTAATTCAATTAAAATGTAACAAAGGGTGCTCATTTTGTGACTTAATAAGTCTCCTTATGTCTTCGAACAGCAGGGTGACTGCTCTTCACAAATTATCTGGGACTGTCTTGGCTTTAAAATGAAGTCCCACATTTGAGGAGTCCCTGACTCTGGGGCACACCGGGATGTGATGATTTTAAGACAGCGAATCCTTTGCAGCATAGCATGGACTTTGTTCCCCTCTCCAGGAATATAGAGGCTGCTGGGCATTTCCAAGACCCTGCCCAGGTATCTCCTGAGGGGTGTGGTTCTTTGAGAAGTGACTGGAGTAACACACGGAGGCTTTTATGCATCGGCCTTGGGGATGTTGCTCACGAGGACAGGTGGCTGGATTCCACTTCACGGAGTCGCACGGGACACAGTCCCCGCCCTCCTGCTGGATTCATTGTGCGGTCAGGGCCAGGCCAGCTCATTCTCCGGGCCTCTGCTGGTGCCTGACTCATGCTTTTCTTGGAGCTCTCACCCACAGCCTTTGCCAGAGGTGCCTCCCTGCCCTTTTGCTCTGCCCACGCCTCCACATGTGATGGGAGAAAATAACTGGGAGATGTGGGAGGAGGCACTGGCATGTGATCAGAAGCTCGGGATGAACTCCTCAGCCTCTTCCCCAGGAAGTGGGGCGGGGGGAGGCCTGTTTTGCCCAGAAAACCTGAGTGTGGCTGGCTCAGTCCACTCTGCGATATTAGAGGATGTCCAAACACAGCCAGAAGCAGAGGTCAAGAGCATTTGATTGCACCATGGGAGCACATGCCGCCTACGAGGGGCCCTGAACCCATACGGGACTAATTCAGCATCTTGGCATTAAATTAGTCCAATTTTTCAGCCTCTGCACTATTGACATTTTGGGTGGAATAATTCTTTGTTGTGGGGAGGGCGGGGGCCACTGTTCTGTGCGTTGTACCATGCTTAGCAGATTCTCTGGTCTTGACCCAATAGATGCTAGTAGCACCCTCTCCAGCTGGGGAGGAGAGGGTACTATCTGGAAATATATTTCCAGCACCCTGGAAATATCATCAAAAATATTTCCAGACTTGCTAAATGTTCCCCAGGGGAGGAAATCACCATGGCTGAGAACCTCTGAGTTAGAGCAGTCCAAGCGTCCCTGTGTACACATCCTTCTGGGCCTTCATAGTTTAAGCAACATATTCTGATGCATGATACATGAAAACTAATTCCCCAGCATACTCATAGTTTTTGCATAGAGAAAGTACTCTATCGCCAAGTAAATCTGGGGAACAACGTGCTCCCTGGTCCAATACATTAGGAAAATGCCGCCTGACATACAATCAATCTTTCCCCTCATGGAGAATCAGAAGTCATTAGGACATTGGAGGCTCTAAAACTTCTGATGGTAAGGAAACCTGTTTGATACTGATCCAGACTTTGCTTTTTAATGGCCACCAATGGTGTTGAAGATTCCTGTCTTAAAATCTAGGCACCCAAAACCAACTGAGCCAATCAATCTCTCTCAGGCCTAAGTCCAAAAATCCCAAGAAAAAGGCCCATTGGCCCAGACTGAATTAACTGTTTCAGGATTCCAGACCCATCGATGGTTTCAGGATCAGTTAACTGTTTCTGTTGCAATTAAGAAATTATACCCCTGGTGGGGATGGGGTTGGGGCGAGCGTGGACCCATCCCACAAGGAAGGAACATAATAAGCTGACAAAACAATAGATGCCTGGCCAAAGTTCTTTAACAGCGATTGTCTTTAAAAGTTCTTTAATTCTTTTCTTTGTGCTTTTCCTAAATGCCTGGGCAGCCTCATCATCTTGATTCTTGCTCAGATTTCATGAAAACTGGTGGCACCATGGCCCAAATTACTGCAGAAGTTACAAGAGGATGGAAAATTTTTCTTAAATTCCTGAATTAACACCTTGCTGACAGGCTATTTCGAGCCAGAACTTGCCTGTGCGGCCAGCTACTTTTCTGTTGTGACTAGTCAGCAAGGTGTTTAAAAAAAGAGTTTGTTCAACATTTCCAGGACTGCTGTAACCGACCAGTGTGAGTTGGCTGTGGACATAGGTCCAGGCTATGGACACAGGCCCAGAGCCTTTGCCTGATTATATTCCAGGTAGCTATCCCTTTAGAGGCTTGCGATCATGAATCGCCAGGTGAGGAGGAGTCTTGGAAGAGTTAAAGCAGCCCCGAGCAGATCCGGGCACCATGGTCATGCTTACCAATTTCTATTCTGGGCAAGGGATGCCGTCACTTTAAATGCTGTGCCCTGGTTGCTAAGGAAACCAGATAAGTGGGTTGCCAACACAATCTTCAGTCTTTCTATGAAGATTAAAGCACCTTGCTCCAGCTAGTGAGCGGATGGGAAAGTCCTAGGTGCGAGCCACATTTCTCATTCCCGGGGGAGGGTTGGCCAGGTAAAGGGTGAAGTGGCACGATTTCGGGTTCTTGGGGAAAAGATCAAATTTGTAGCTACTGGCCATTTATCGAATCACAAGTATTTGCTAAATCCATCAAGACGGGGGTTGAAGACTGACTTCTAGCTTTGTTTCTACCACGGACTTTCTTTGTCAAGGTATTGGAGTTAGACCTAGTGCAAACTTTGGGGAGTCAGCTTTGGAACAGAGCAGTGCTTTCCAATCTTTTTCATGGCATGGCACACGTAAACAAATGACTAAAATTCTGCGGCACCCCAAAAAATATACTTTTAGCTGATTGGACAAGAAACAGGTATACTTTTAATTCATTCACACCGGACGGCTATTGCTGTGTTGGCTGTTGCCACTTTTTTATTTGACAATCTAAGGGAAAGGAGGTCAGTGCCCCTGACTACATAGGAAGTTAGGGGAGAGAACAGGTTTGGGGGTAACTGTAAATGGGGAAGGAAGAGCAGGACTTGGGGATCAAGTGATGAGGGTGTTATAATTTTGGATAGGGTAGTCCCTGACTCCCAGAGGCCTCACTATGAAGATGCAAGTGAGCAAAGACCCAAAGGAGGTGCAGGAGGGGGTGAATGAACTTTCCAGCAGAGGGAACAGACACGGCGAGGGCTTTGAGGCGGCAGCATACTCGGCATGCTCCAGACCTAGCAAGGAGGGCGGCAAGGGAGCAAGGGTGGGGGAGAGGTGTGGTGGAAGGTGAGGTCAGAGGAGTAACTGAGTGAGTGCACATGCACTGAACCACTGTGGATAAGAAAGGCGGCTTCTTCTCTGGGTGAGATGGGAACCATGGCAGCGTTCAGCACAGAGGAGTGGGATGATCTGCTTAGATTTTTAACAGGATCATTATGGCTGCAGTGTTGAGAACAAAGCGTAGGACAAGAGTGAGTGAAAGCATTATGACCAGGGGAGATGATTGCAACAATCCACGTGAGAGAGAGTGAAGAGAGGAAGGAGGGACAAGTCATTGGATTCTGAATATATTTTTCTGTGAAATTAACAGAATTTCCTGACAGATTGGATGTATGAGAAAGAGGTCAAAGATGATCTCAAGGCCGGTTGGTTCTGCACACCTGACACAGGCGTGATGGTGGTGGTGGCTGTTAGAGCTGCTGAAAGGCTTCCATATCCACAGCCCTGCCTGGAGGAAGTACCCTGATCCAGCTGGTGTCCCAGCTGTAGACATCCCCACTGTGGTCCTAGGGCCATTATATATGCCCCAACTACTCATGCTGACACAAAGCAAGCTCTTGGCACGTCACCACGAAGGTAGCAAGTTCTTCATGCATTTATGGTGAACCCTTCTCTTCACAAAGCCCTAAGAACATTTGTGTTCGAAGGAACTTTAAAGATCATCTACATAAACTCTGTTGGTTGTCAAAAGCAGACAAGCTCACCATAATTGAGAAAAAAGTGTTGATTAAAGGCCTAAGAACAGGCTAAAAACTCAAAGCCGTCAGAATAGAGGGCAGCTCCTTGCTCTGTTCTCATGGCTTCTCTACTGTCTCAGCACACTTATTCCACTCACTTTCTGTGGCCTCCAGTTCAAATTTTTGAGGGAACTAGAGTGACTGGCATAATAACCCTGGCCCATTCTGGGCACCAACCCACTTTGCGGGTGCTGGTGGTCTTGCCTGTGGTGGCCTTCGCAGAGTACCCAGCCCTGGTTCAACTCATAACCTTGACCAAAGAATGGCCTGTTTCCCCAAGGAGGATCCTAGTTTCAGGGTCCTGTAATGGACTCTACCAGTACATCCCTCGTTGACAAAGGAGAAACTGAGAATCAAGGGACTCGCCTGATGTTCCAGAGCGTGTAGTGAACGAGGAAACAGGAACCCAAGCCTCCCAAGTGCCTGCACTACCCAAGCACCAGCACTTGCTTCCGATGGTGCTCCTCCCATGTGACAGATGCATCATCCCTAGAAATAAAAGGAAGAACTGGGAGCAAACCATATGAGAATGAAGTGCTGTTGGACACCATCTCAATTTTAGAGGTTGGCAAACTTTCTGTAAAGGGCCTATCTTAGCAAATATTTCAGGCTTTGTGGGCCATATGGTCGCTGCCACAACTACTCAACTGTCACTGCAGCAGGAAAGCAGCCACAAACAATATGTAAATGAAGGGGAGTGACTGTGTTCCAGCAAAACTTTATTTACAAAAGGAGGCTGCTGGCCCATTTAGCACACAGGCTGTAGTTTGCTGTTCCCTTTCAAAGATTATGAAACAGTTTAAATGGTGTATCTTAAATATTAAAGAGCAAAACTTAAAGAAATAGTTGTACCTTTTTCTTGGCCATCACTGTGTTTGGATATTTGTAAAGCAGCAACCTAGGTTCTTTCTTACCTTCCTAACTAGAAACATTACAATACTTGTCAGAAACTCACCATTTACCTTACAACATTGGTTTTAGGAAAGGGAAAGCAAGGAAAACGAACAATGATGGGGAGACAGTCTCAACATTTCTCCCATGACTGAGAAACCAATAATTTTAAAACCTTTCTCATTCCTCCTTAACTGGAGCTAACAAAATTAACTGCTTACATTTTAATTCATTATCCCTCTCTCAAGCTGAAGCAAAGCAATGAAAGTACTCTAACTCTGGTAAAGAGAAAACTGAAAGCAAAAACCACCTGGGGAATCTGTGCACACCTCGGTAGGTAAGACTGCGAACACACTGCCTCAAGTCAGAGTCCCACCATAGGAAGGCTGGGGTTATAACCTATCCCTCCGGGTAGCTCAAGGCCATGGCCAAGCGTCATGTTTCTGAGATGAAGCACTCATTCCTTCCACAGAAAATGACACTACTCCAGGCCCCAAACCATAGCTCGCAGATTCACTGAAGACCGTTAGCTCAGCTGGGAGCTCCAACCCTCTGCTTCCACACGTACCCTTGGATACAGGTAGCCAGGACACAGCCATGCAGTTCCTCAACCCATTTCTGCAAGAGTGAATGTCTCTTTACTTGCCATAGGGTTGACAAATAATTAACTGTGTCAGAAAGATGGGAGGAGTGGAGAGAAATACAGGCATTGAGACTAGGTCCAGAATGGAAACATTTCTGTTTTCCAAATCCCACGCTGTGGGAGCGCCAGCAGAGCATGCTTTTGGCCCAGCAATCCACAGGCTGCCATTAAGACCTATTTTGTAATAAGCCAGGTGTCATATTTCATAATGTCAGAAGAATCCAAGAACACCAGAACCCAAGTCAAGCTAGAATATTAATTGCTAAAATAATTTAGAAATTTAAATTGAACTACTTAGTACCTGATCTAAATGTCTTTTGACAGTGTGCTCTTTCTAAAATGGAATGATACCTACGGGTATGGTTTCTGAGTGCTCAGCTTAGACTCAGAGCTAAGCACCTTCTATAGCAAAGCCTGTAGTTCAGGATTATTTCTCTTTCCACTCTCCCCATTAAAAAAAAATTAATATTACATGGTAGCCTATGACAGTTTTCAGGTGCCATGCACACCCTCTTCTGGTCAGTTAGAAGAAAAACTGATCACTGTCAGGAAAGGAATTTTATCAGAAGTGGTACAAACCTTAGTCAAAAAAGCAGGGGGGAGGGTGGAAATATTCTGATACAACTGAGAGGCACCTGCGTTTCTTTTCACAATCACCAAAAATTAGTTTCTTCTCATTATGAAAACTAGTGATCCTACTATTTTCTAACAGATGAGTCTATTTTTTCAGATTCCCTACATTTCACTGTGACATACTGACAAGGTCTGGGGTGACTTTAGAGAGAGTGATTAGGTGAGGCTCGGTAAGTGAGGCAATCAGTTCAGTCCTGGCACATTTCACGTCCAGAAGATACTTTAGGAAGTGGAGGAAAGCACTGGTTTGCATACTCTGAGCGTGTTGTGACACAACCAAGGACAGTGAGTAAAAGCATGGACTTTGCCATGGGACTGAGTTTGAATTCCAGTTCTGCCATTTACCAGCTGTGGGATTTTGGGTAAGTTACTTAACATATCCGTGACTGTTTCATCTAAAAAGTGAGAAACAGTATTTCCTCAAAGGGCTGTTGTGAGGATTAATGAGTTAAAATTGGGAAAAGGCTTAGAACAATGCTTGGCACAGAGCAGCACAAAAAGGAAGCTACAGGAGCCTTCTCCTAACACTAGGATGGTCTCTGGCTAGATGCCGAGGCCTCTGCCACAGACCACACCAACTATCCCAAATGGAGATTTTTATGAATAACGCCTTCCTGCAGATTTTACCACCTTTTTTTGAAAATCCATGAGAACATTAAGCAGTACAAGTTGGACTGTATTTCTTTATCCGGAGTGTTGGTCAAGTAATGAATTCCTTAAGTACCTTTTCTGAAATGATAAGACAGCATTTCAATAATAATTTTATTAGTTACAGAAGAATCTTCACTAGTATTTACATAGTGCAAAAAAAGCTGTTAATACCCCTAAAATGTTATATAACAATTATCCTTCATACAGCAAAAGAACTAACAAGAGGGATATCCCTTTATGTTATGATTCATACTAATTTTGCTAGTTTTAATTAGAGCATTACAATTAAGACATTAAATTATAAATTCATGTGGTATATTTCGAAATTAAATTACAAAACAATACAAATACTTTTAAGGTGTGATGTGCCAATCAAGTTTAAAATTTATGATTAATTAGGATTCCGATTTCAGATGAGGCAAACAGTTTGGTTGATTCTGTGATGTGTAAAGGTTGGAAAGGGGAGGGAGAAGATGCCTGTAAATAAATTACTTCACAGAAAAAATTTTAAATCAAAAAGATAGTTTTTAAATGGATAACTTAATGTTCTAACCTGTTGGCACCACACACAGAAAATACTTAAATGACAGGTTTTTTAAGCACACAGCAGCCTTACAAACAGTAACACTTATCTATACATATATTAAAGTAACGATGTGTTGAGATTTAAGTTTTATGTTAGAGAAGAAAAATGAATGTAGAGTTCACTACTCATTTGCACATTACAATTACCAGCCCCACCTCCCCCAGCTTATTATGAAATCAGACAAGTACATTACTTAGATATTAATTTCTCAATATTTAAACTATGTAAATTCCTTTTGACTAATTCTTTTCCAAATACTGAAAGCATATAAAATACCATCTCTGCAAAAAATGACCTCCAGTCAAAGCCTTTAAAAACTTTTCAATGTATAACAGATTATTTTTCCCATATTTAGTCAAAAGAAATATATTACATCATTTACAAATATACTTAAACCAAAAATTAAGCTAATATGAATGTTTGTCTTTTGAGAAGTAATCTTCACAGTAAACAAACCTACTGAAACGGAAATCTAATTTTGGGGAGTGCAATTCATGTTGTAATTCAGATACTTATATATTGAAATAGAAATCTAATATTAATTATTGCCAGTAAAACCACCTCTACACAGTAAGGAAAAAATTGCTATGTTTTTTATTTCTTGTGATGATTAACCCTTACTCTTACCATTAGATCTCTCTAGGTCTCCAAAGAGGCACTCACCCCAGGTCTCCCCATGAAAACCCCACTTCCTTAATTTTCACACCTTCTCTTGTATATAATGTACACACATTCCAGAACTTACTAAAGGAAACAAATTATAAAGACATTATTAATACTTATTTAACATACTTTCAACATAGTAACATTTCCTTTAATAAATTTCGGGTTGTCCTCTAGAGGTGACCTGTCTCATATAAAAAAGGCTGTGGTCCCTTGGGTTTGCTGGCAGCAGATACTGCACGTGCAAGAGCATTTATCGAACAAGTAATCAAACACTTCTAAAGTCTATAGCAAAGTGGAAAGTTATGGGTGTTCCAAAGATTTCCTCAACTTCTCTTTTGATACAAATGTCAAAAATCTAAAATGACAATTCTCATTCAGCAGATATATAAAATATAAGAAACCTTTGAAAAGCCCTTACCTTGATCAAGAGTTACTGAATCACTGACACCGAATGAAATTTACACCATTAAAAAGTATGAAAAGCTTTTAAGTTCACTTTTAAGGTTGTCAGTAGTTCAAAAACTCTATCATTTCTTTAAACCAACTAATACTTCCCAATGTGTAGAGACAGTAAGATCTGCCGCATATAAATCCACGATTTTATTTCAGAGGCTTCATTCCTTACATGCCGTGTTCCTGTACGTTCTGGGTACTTTGTGCTTACGGTGTCTATTCTGGAGAAGTTTAGACAGGACAGTACAATAACGGCCCCTAGCAGCACACTAATGAAGCTGATAAACTGACACTTTCTACACAGCGATGCTCTTAAACTTTCACAATCTGTAAATACTAAATCAGCAAGAATCTGACCCTTCCAGTAATTTAAATGCCAGCATTATGAAACATCAAAACTAGCACAGTAGTCCCAATGAGTTAAATAAAGAATCTGCCCAATTCTCACCTCCTGCCTCTGCGAGGCAGAGCCTACCCTATAAAACCAAGGCAGGGAAAGTACCCCTCCCTCCTCAGTCCTGTGCCTGCTTTGGGAGCTCGTAAGCATAAAGATGGAGTGTCTGTGCATGTGCTGGTCAGTTGAGGGTGGGGTTGGAGGAAAGACAGAAAAACTGGTAATTTACAATTCTCCCACTATTACATAGACTTGTCAAGGTCACTCACTACCAGGTGGTGACCGACTAGCAAATAAAACGTTTAGCGCAGTATTTCTCCCAAGCAGGTATACACACTCCTAGAGAAGGGCAAGGATAAATAATAGTGATCAAGTATTAATACCTCTGTGTAGCTGCATATTCTAAATCACCTGATAGTTTCAGCACAATCAGAACTTGCTCTTTTCTTCAAAACTTCCTCTTCCAAGCCTTAAGCAGGATACACGTTAAAAGTTACATAAAGTTCCTTTCCCTGACCTCCTATCAGTAACTATGGTTAGTGTTACGTGGCAAGTGCTTGAGGCTAGGGGCAAAATACATGTATTTTTTAAAGGTGAAATGGTTTTCCACTCAGGACAAATTTGGAACTCCCATCAAATCCCTGTCTCAAATAGAGTCCTGAACCAGAAGCATGCAAGAGAACACACCAGTATAAGACTTTGTTTCTGGATTGTGTGCAAGTAAGAGCTGCAGTCATACAATCTGTTATTCAATATCAAAATCTGCCTAACTTTATGTAAATATGAGTATGTACAAAAGCATTCCTGAGGTAAGCAAATATGAGACAGAACCTGGAAGGTCCTTACGTGGGTGACTTTTCACTATCAAATACAACATCTATCACTTTCCACAGACAAGGCCAGCTCTAACTGTGGTGGCCCCTTTGCTAACCTAAGTCCTGGAGGCTGTTTTAGCCCATCCCAACTTTGATCAATTACAACAACAATGATTTCTGAAACAAGCATTTGTTGACCAAAAAAAGTTGCATCAATTCTTAACACAAAACACTTTGTGAACTTACTTATGCTCAGCTTTTTTTTAGTTTTCTAACTCTACAGCCAGTTCTTTTTTTAAAGCAGCCTGAATGTTTTGGTCAGACGGGTTAGAGCAAAAGAAGCATAGCATTGAAGCAAACATTGACAACCGCTCCTATCCTTAAAACCTTGATTTTTAACTTTCAAAATGACTCTCAATAAGTATTTTAAATTTATTTTCTTTAAAACCTGGTCTTGTTCTTTTTTTAAAATCATTATTTTCCATAACAAAATAAGCTGAAACAATTCTGAATTTTCCACACAGTTCTTAGAAAGACATAGATGCTAATTAAAAGCTAATAAGCTATTGATCTTAACAAAACAAGTAAAAGACAGCTACAAAAATATTTCTGTTGGGAATTAAATACATATATTAAATATTGGACAGTGCAAAATGTTGAGATGAAGCATAAATATAATGGCTGTAACCCTTACACAGTGGGAGATAGAAAGCTGGCATTTCCTGAGTTAAAGACTTGGGGGCAAGTAATTAGAATCGGAGTGCTCGTTGTTCACAGAGCTGCAGCTGCTGGGCCTCTGCTGCTCTGGACTTGCTTGGTGGTCAGCAGTCCAGGCCTCACTGTCCATCCCTGGCTCCAGCACCTCAGGCACCTCTGCTTCCTCTTCGCCACTGTGCTCTGCATTGTCTTCCTCAGAACCATTCAGCGTTTTCCCAAGCTGAAGAGTTTCCATCGTTCTCTGGGTCTCAGAGACCCAAGACTCAATTCTACTATTGAGCTGTACTTCTACAGATATGGGTTCGTGGGCATAATCCTCCTCCTCCTCCTCTTCCTCCTCTTCCTCCTCTTCAAGCATGCCAGGCACAAGAGTGCTGGTGGTGCTAGTGATGGACGAATTCAAAATATCTCGGCAACTGCCATCCAGAGAGCCGGTCTCTGTGCTCTGCTGTGAGGCCCATTCCAGGTCATCTGGCTTCACTTCCTCTTTATCACTCACGGCCAATTTCCCAGGATTTGTAGCTGAGGTAGCACTGCCTGCAGCCACTAACGATGGCTGCTTCCCAACAGGGGCTGTGTCAAATGGAAGTTTACTGGATTTTTCAGATGTGCTATGTTTATAGGAAACCTCTCTCTCATTTTCTGATGTTTCCAGTCCATCTGAAGTTTCCACCATGTTTCTCCAATTTGTTTCTGCAAATATCAAACAGATTTTTAAAAAACTAGAACACTGTTTCAGAGTTATGCAACCCATAAAAGAGGGAAGAACTACAGAAACTTACTGGTTTACCAACTGATTGGAAAAACTAAAAACTTAGATTGTTCTAGTACTAGTTTAAATGTTATAAAGAAAAAACAATTCTTAAAAATGTACATTTAAGATATAAAAACAAAGAGGCAAAAAAATATATATATTAATGCTTGAGAATGCAAAAGTTCTTATGCCAACAGGAGCTCACTAATGCTCATATATGACATTCATATATTCATGAAAATCAATAAATTGCCTAACTTTTTTTGGCTCTAAGGTGTACTGGGCTCAAGGATCCACAAGTCACAGGTGGCAGAGCCAAGATGTTCAGCATACGTACTTCTGATCTGACAGGTTTGTATCATGCCCTCTGGGCAAGTTATCTAAGAGCTATCTTTTGGCCTATAATGGGACTGGGGTTTTCATTTATTAGCAAAGAAGCCATCCATGCATTTCTTACATTTCTGTAAATCTGTCTGATAATATACATGGCTTGGCTTACCAAGTGACTTTAAGAACCAAAAAAAGTATTATTATGTATAATACAGTGGTGATAAATCTAAATTATTTTTAATGACAGTAACTCAGTTTAGAGCTAAAAATGTACTACTAATAGAAGACAAAAGAACAGCTCTCCTGCATCTTTATTTTCTTGTTTCCCGTTTTATATTTTTTCATTTTATTTTTTTATTATTAAAGTATAATTCACATGTAACATTATATTAGTTTCAGGTATAGAACATTACGATTTGATATTTGCATAGACTGCAAAATGATCACCACAATAAGTCTAGTTAACACCCATCACCAATATATACTTACAAAATTGGTTTTGTGATGAGGGCTTTTAAAATCTACTCTTAGCAACTTTCAAATATGAAATACAGTATTATTAACTATAGTCACCATGCTGTACATTACATCCCCATGACTTATTATTTATTTTATAAATGTAAGTCTGTGCTTTTGAACCCCCTTTATACATTTTGCCCAACCCCCAACCCCCTTCTCTGGCAACCTCCAATTTGTTCTCTGTATCTATGAGCTTGGTGTTTGTATTTTTTTTTAATTCCACATATAAGTGAGATCACACAATATTTGCCTTTCTGTCTCACTTATTTCACTTGGCATTATGCCCTCAAGGTCCATCCATGTTGTTGTAAATAGCAAGGCTTCATTTTGTTTTTAATGGCTGAATATTGTATAAATATATCACATCTCCTTTATCCATTCATCCAACGATGGACACTTAGACTGTTTCCTTATCTTGGCAATGCAAGTAACAATGCAATGAACATGGGGGTACATATATCTTTTCAAGTTAATGTTTTCATTTTCTTTGGATAAATACCCAGAAGTAGAATTGCTGGATCATGTGAGTTCTACTTTTAATATTTTGAGGAAGCTCCATACAGTTTTCCAAAGTGGCTTTACCAATTTACATTCCCACAAAGAGTACACAAGGATCCCTTTGCTTCACATCCTCACCAACATTTATTTTTTTTGTCTTTCTGATACTAGCCATTCTCACAGGTGTGAAGTGATATCTCACTGCAGTTCTGATTTGCATTTCCTTGATGATTAGTGACGATGAGCATCTTTCATGTACCTGTTAACTATCTGTATGTCTTTTTTGGAAAAATGTCTATTCATATCCTCTACCATGTCACTTCTAGCTCAAAAGCTACTAAACTTGGTCACTACTGCGTCAGCTTAAGCCTTCTTTACCTTGCTGTGCATCTATAATATCTTCCTAATTGACTTTGTGAACTGATTGCATCACTGTCTAATGGGCTTTCTATTACCCAGAAATAGAAAGCTCCTTAGCTTGCCATAGCCGAGCCCTTCATATGTGACTCTCAGCTACCTTTCTGGTCCCATTCATTCTCACTCCCAGCCTTGCATTCCACCCTCAGGATCACAATGATTTCTCACTGCTCCCAGAAGTCACACTCCTTCTATTAGAATTCCTTGCTTTGCATAAACTGTTCTTTCTGTATGAGACGTGTTTCTTCCTTTACCGTTCAGACTCCTCCTCAATAAAATGTCAGTTCCTTTGAGGCCTTTCCTGACTTTCCTGAGTCACTCACTAACCTGAACTCCGACAGCACATTTTGCATCTGCAGTTCAAAGCACTTGTTTTGTGTTTGCTGATCACCCTTCCTCCCTCTTCGTCCCCACTCCTGCTCATCTGTGTGTCCCTATGGTTGGCATATAGTAAGTGCTGGGCGGGAAAAACCCTGTTAATTAAAAACTTTCACACATGCATCATGTGTGGGGAAAAAAAACTTTAAAAAGGATTAAGATTTTTTTAAAACTTCAGTTGCACATTTACATTTCCAACTATTTTTTTTCCTTCAAAAGTACTGCAAGAATTGACTTGGGGTCTTGGAAAACCCCACCAGTCCCTGACAATGAGTGAAAGAACAGGAAAAAGGAGAGGATGGAAGACGGAGCACGGCTGAACTCTCTCAGGACTTAGTCTTGGGCATTCACCTACTAGGTAGGTGAGCTCAGAGCCACCTTGGAAAGGAAAGGGAGACACAGCCTTGGAAGCAGAGACATGGAACTCTGCAATTAGCCACCAAGTCTTGTCACGATGATCAAAGAACCACTGAGATCACATATCCACAGGGGAGGGCCAGGCTCCCACCCTAAAGTAACAGGTGAAGCTTGATTAGCAATTGATGAGCAGGCAAACACACTGTGGGGAAAGTGAAAACACTCAGGATTTCTCGCCACCTTCTCTCAGCAGAAGGCCCCAGTTATGTAAACATGATATAGCATAGTCATAACAGATGCCGTGTTAATTGACTAACGTCTGACCCATCCTTGGCTGAGAGCCACTATTGTTCTGGCCCCTATAAAACTGGCCCAGGACTTTCAGAGGTGCGGTTTTGTCCCCTGGGGTGCGGTTTGTCCCCCATGTATCCCCAGCCAGCTGCCACGGGGAGAGTGCAGGTTTATCTCGTGTACATTCGGCACACTGTAACGGAATAAAGTCATGTCTCATCCTCCTTTGGCTCCCCAATTTTCCTTCGGACTGTCTGGGTCTAGTGTGAACCTCCCTGGCCTCGATCGTTTGCACTACGCACATGAACATGAGAGGGAGAAACACAGCAGGTATAAAAGTGCCACCTTTCTCTAGGAGATAGGGGAGATCTGGCTGGAGGATAGAAGTGGGGGAGCAAAGGAGTGCTGAATGCAGGCAGTCTAAGGCCAGAATAGGACAGCTAGACATCCCCTTCTGAAGAGGGGACTAGGAAGCAAGCTAAAGGCAGGATCAAAGATCTTAACAAAACTGGAAACAGTACTGACCCAAACCTACCTTGCTTTTGAATTGTTTATTTTAGCAGAACTTTTCACCAAAGCTCTTCTTTGCTTATTAATCCCTTCTATGCCTTTCTGTTCTGTTTACTGGTTCTTTGTGACATTATCCTTTTTAAAACTTTCAAGGCACCAGTGTGTTTGTCAGAGGATAAGTGTATATATTTCTCCCTTCAGTCAGCACACACAAGGAAGCTGTCCCTCTTAGATAGCTATATATAGGAAAGGAACAAGCAGAAGAGTTCAAGAGCCTCCAGAGGAAGAGGTGGTAGCAGAGGATGAGCAGGAAACTCAGGATGAATGGACTAGACACTGAGGTGGCCCTCCCTCATAAATGCTTACTGAATACCTGCTGTTTGGTTCCACTGAAAATTCTTTCAACAGGCAGGAAATATATATCACAGAGGCTAACAGTGCAGCTTCCAGAGCTGGACTTACTAGCTGTGACAAGTTATTTACCTCTCTTCATCTCAGCTTCATCTTTACATAAAATTCAGTACAGCTCTGGCTGGTGTGGCTCAGCTGGTTGGAGACTGACCCATACACCAAAAGGTGGCAGTTTCGATTTCCGGTCAGGGCACATACCTGGGTTATGGGTTCGATCCCCAGATGGGGCACGTGCAGGAAGTAGCCCATTGATGTGTGCCCCCCTCCAAAAATAAAAATGCAGTAAAATATTTATCTCATAGGGTTGCTCAGAGGATTAAATGCCTTAGCAAATGGGAAGTGCTGACAAAATGCCTAGCATATAGTGAGAAGTGAGCAATTATTATTATGTATCAAGTGCCTATTATGTGCCAAGTCTTGTTCTCCAAGAACTTACAGCTTAGTTGGGATTTATGTTTGAAACTACTTGTTTCATGTAAGTAAGATAGAATTGAGACTCAGCTCAGGTGGAAGGAAAACATAAGCAAAGAAAATAAAGGGTGCACAAAGGACAATAAGACTAGATTATCACAGAAGCCTTTCTCTTCTACCCAATGATTAGCATCCCTTTCCCAGATTTATTTTTACTTTAAACCATGGAAATCAAAAGAAAACATTTTAGAAATCTGGCACCAAGATGACAAGGAAGATGCTATTTGTTGTCTACCCAACAGCCATTACCCATTTTCTTACTGGCTAACAGAACTCCCAAACCTGGGATGGACTTGAACTCAGTCCCAGGAGATGAATTAAAATAGTTCTTATACCACCATGGTTATCCCATTCCCCTTTGCAAAACATTTTCTTGCTCAAGTCTCCCTTGCATGCAGCTAAAAGTAATCACATGAATGATCAGCTCAAGCCAAATAAAACAAAAGGAGAAGTCTTCTGAAAATTTTGCTTCGCTGATAAAAGGAACGCACTGCCTGACCTCCTGCTTTTGACAACAGCTGTGATGCCCAGAGCCACAGCAGCTATTTTTAAACATGAGATGATAAAAGCATAAGCAGCAGCCACAGACTGAGAATGAAAGAACAGAAAGTAGGGAAGAGCTAGTGCAATAATTAAATATCCTAATTTCTTAGGCCACATTAGTGTGTTTTATGTTTGTTACTAAATGCATACAGACAGAATACTTTATGCTTTGCTCTCAATGTTATTATGGTTACTTTCACTCAGTTTTGTTGGTGTCCTGATAAATCAGCTCATCAGGCTAGAATCATTAAGGTTCTAAATCCCTTCTTGGGATTCAACCATTAGTTCACAGAATTTTCACTTGGAATGGAATTTTATAGGTGTCCTAGGCAAAATCCTCCTCATTTTAGTAAAGAGAAATCTCTGAGGCCCAGAAATTAATCAATTATGCTTAAATTTCCCAGGCAGGGGGTGAAAAAGCCAAGGCTTCAATCATCAAACACTTTAAATCTGGTGTTTTTGAAAACATCTCATAAATTTCTGAGAGGTTCTTTTCATAACTTCTTTCTATGCACCCAAATGAAGATCACTGTCGTTTGCCCAGACCCAAAGCTTTATGAATTTATCTTGCAGTTTGCCTTTGAGGTCTGATGTATCACTGTACAGAGGGACCTCATTTAAAAAGCTAGCACTTTACCTTCTTTATTTTTAACTAGTATCACTCCAGCCAAAGAAACGTGTCTGCCCCTAAGCCAGGACCACCTATCCTTGACCAACTGTTTCCTAAAGGCCCACAATATCTTGATATAGTCTCTGGTCTGCAGAGTTGTCACAAGTATTCCAAACATTTAACTACAATGACAGACAGGCCAGGAAAGAGAGCGTGAGAAGAAAGGAAGAAAATGAGGACTCAGTTTTCTACATGTTAAGTTTTAGATTGGCAGCAAGCTATTTGGTAAATTCTCAGATAACAGATTAAAAAGAGAAAAGAAGAAATGACAAAAAGCCAAGTTGAAGGAGGTGGCTATACTATTTTAAAAAAAAGAAAAAATAAGGGAAAAAATTCAGAAACTAGATTGAAAAAGAATTTAAGAATTCGAGGTATGATAGTATTACAGTTCAAAGGCTTTCAAGGAAACTGTTAAGATGTAGAGTGCAGTAAATATGTAACTTTAAACATCACACATTTTTCTTAGTTTCTATATCTTTTTGACTACAATAAGATTTAACTCAAAAACCAATGTCAGAACTATGTCTAGGTTTTATAAGCTTAGATTGAATAGTAGTCAGGTCTTTTGTACACTTAGTAAATACAAAATTTTAGCAACTGAGTATAAAGTATTAGAATAAAACATCCCAGAATTTACTAAGTTACAGATCACAAGTAAGGTGCATTCTGCATTTTAAATTCTTTTGGGATTTTTCTTTTTTAAGATTATGGAAATGTGACTAAATTTCCGGTCTAACAGAAAGCCTCAGCCCCAAATAGTCTCCTAATTTTTAATGGCTGTGTTTACTGCAATTTTTTAAACCAACATTTTAAGCAAAATATGAATAATCAAATCACTAAGATAAAAACAAAAGGTTGCATGAAAAGTCATTTTCAAATGATCTTAAAAAATAATTTCAAAATTTAAGTCATCTTTAATGGTACGTAACAACTTACCATATTCCTTTTCATTTACTTCAGAAATGGGCTCAGAAATGACACTGCAGAAAGAAATGGCGCTGGCTGCTGAGGGGTTCCGCGAATGCCCCATGTGGTGCGGCACCTTCTTCACGTTTTTCAAGGCTTCCTCTGCCTGCTCTTGTTCCATTGCCGCAACCATATCTTTATAGGCTTTCCTGGCCTCCTCAGTGAGTTCCACTAACTTATTAAACAGGCTCTAAAAAGAAAGAGATTTTGATTAGTCCATTTTTTGCTATACTTCCTATTCCTATTATTAGCAATAAATCTCCACTGTTTCAGAATCAGATACACTTTCAATCAGCACAAAATCCAAATGGTATGCCAACCACAGAACCTTATAAAATACTCTATAACTTGCATATATTATTTACTTAATTCTCACAAGACTGAGGAAATTTCCTGATTCAACACTAGTCATTACTAAGTGTGATATATTAAAAGTTCTTGTAGAATTTATCAATTCAACAACTGCACACTTAAGCATTTGGCACTACAGTGGGTACAAAGACCACTGGAACACCACTCTGCTCTCAAGAAAACTCCCACGTGGCCAGAAGGAGAAAACAAGAGACAGGTATAATTCAAGGCAAAATATTGTAACTGCCTTAAGATGTACGAAATGTTTTGGCCTTTAGAGAAAATATCATATCTAACTGCTGGGAACCAGTGAAGAATTCATGAAGTAGTATGACATCTGATATAGGCTTTGAAAAATAGGTAAAATTTTGAGAGGACACAGTGCATTCTTACTCAAGCAGGTAAAATCATGAATAAAGATATAGGCTTTAAAAAGTACAGGGCATGGCCCTGGCTGGTGTGGCTCAGTTGGTTGGAGCGTTGTTCCATACCAAAAGGTGGTGGGCTTGATTCCTGGTCAGGGCACATACCCAGATTGTGGGTTTGATCATATCGATGTTTCTCTCTCTCTCCTCCCTTCCTCTAAGATCAAAATACACACACACACACACATATATACTTAAAAAAAAGAAAAAAGTACAAGGCATGTTTGGGGGGCATTGAAGAATCTTATGAGTTGGAACATAAGGGAACAAGTGTATGGAGGGTGATGTTCTAGGATGCACAAAAAGATGGCAGTCTCCACAGAAATGAAAAGCTCCCGGTAATGTTTCCTTGTTGGAAAACCTTAAAGAAGACCAAAAAGAAGTCAGTGCCTGTATGGCTAGTGGGGGTTTGGAAAATGATGAAAATATGACATGTATGTGATAGGAAACCCAAAGATACTGGGACAAACGCAAACTATAAAAGTAAAACAAAGAGCTGAAAGTAGAATGTGGAGCTAAATAACCAGAAGTTCTTCCATCAGAGAAACAGAAAAAAACATGAAAGGAATTAATAAAGTGAAACATAGGTGACGGGGCATACTCATGTTAATAAAATGACAAAATTCATGTTAAGGGGGAAGAAATACATAAACTACAGCAAAGCAGTGTGATATCTGTAACTGAGAAAAGCAAGGGCTACTGTGGGAGCGCACATATTAATTATATACTCAGAGAGAGTAGGTTGGTAGGTAGAAAATTTCACAGGTGATGGTAAAGAAGCTAAATAAAGAGAGAAAGGAGTATGTAAACATGGTGACTGGATAGGAAAGGACAGACACTTAAAATACAAAAATAGGCAGAGGAAAAATGTCACAAAATACTTTAGAATCAACTTCATAAAAAAGTCTTAAAACATTGTATGTTAATAAGCATTACTCTAAATAAAGCTGATACCTTTATGTTATTAGCTCCTATGGGTAAAACTTTGTATTAGCTGACTGCAAGAGAAAATGAAGGTATCAGAGTTACAGAGTTATTCCTACAACTGGTTTAGAAATTTTCTAAAGTAATATCCTCTCCAATTAAAGGATTCTTTTCTCTCAACTCCTCATAGCACAAAATATACCCAACATATAGATTGAAATTATTTTACACTGCATAATATCAGATAATCTTTACCTAGCAGTTAAATAAATGATCAAGTATTACATAGCTGAACCCAGAAGAAAAAAACACTGTGGCAGAAATAGGAGCTAAACATCTTTTCAAAATGCTGTAGGATTAACTTATGTAAGGGCTTCAACACTAAAAAAGGAAATGTAATACTCAAGAATGTTCCACTCATTCTTGGAAAGTTATCATCTCACTTCTTCAAATGCTTAAACATAACACTGGCATGTGTCAACAGAAAATGTACTATGTGGGGGCAGGGCGGGGGGGAGTGAAGGAGGGTGTGTCTTCCAAAGTCTTACCTCAGCACCAAAGTAGTTGAAGATTCCCACTACACTAACAGGAACCAGCTTGTTCACACAGCGTCCTAGAGCTTTTCTTCCAAGGGCAAACACAAAAGGAATTTCTTGTTCCCGTGCCATGGCTATAACATTATAGAGAGCTTCATCCAGGCCACCTGAAAAAGTCAACACATGTAGAGGTTTTAATTTAATTATTTCCGAAATAGAGCTATTTTAACACTGAACAGCTAAAGCATACACAGTAGCAGAGGATTCTATGAAGGCCTGTGGCACTCACACTGTTTCACACATTTTTCTATCTGAATCTGTACTATATATGGACCTATGTACATATTTTCTCTCTCTCCAATTAAATTCCAAATTCCTAGTATTTTTGGCTCATCCATAGGGATTAGCAGAGCAGTCCAATTTCAATTTAATAAACATTTGTTTAGAAGAAATTAAAACTGTTAACAGTGGCTGATTCCTTTATCCCAGCTCAAGTGGCAACCCATCACACGTAACAATATTGCATGTTACTGTTTTTACTGGTATTTCTCCCCTATGCAGAACATACCTGGTACTGCTACTTGATGCATCTGTCTACTTCAACCACCCAAAGTGGCTACTTAATGAAAAAGTACAAATAAGGATACACAACATAGTGAAGACTACTTGTGTGCTGGCTCACCCAAGAACCTCTGTATTAATTGCTGGTTTCTAAGGGACAAATCTCCACCATAAGCAAGAGAAAGAGGCCATCAAAGGAAAGTAATGTGAAAGTGTAAAAAAGATGAAGGTATTGCAGAGGTAAAGAAATGCACTCTTGCTAGTCCTCACTTATTACAAGAGGGCACAACTGGTTGTCCCAACTTAAAGCCTTCACTAGTGGTCCATAGATGGAAATTTTCTTTATAATCCAATCTTTATTTTATTACTTAATTTTGGGTACTGAAACATATTTTCTTTTCTCATGTTCAACATTATGTTTTATACCTAAACTCTGCTAAGTCATATGACTTCCACTTTAAAATTCACTGTATATCCTACAATTATACTAAATAAGTATCAAAACACTTCAAAAGTAAAATGTTCAGACCTTTTGACTGGATTTTTTCACAGTTTGGAGAAATTATAACACACTTGATCTTGTTTAACTTCATGTGTTTGGTAACCTCCCTTAGACCCATAACGAGCCGTCTCCTCGCTTTTGCTCTTACAGGATCCTTTTGATAGATGCGTTCCTGGAAACTGACAAGCTCTTGAAGAAGAAGAGTCACACATTCATCAATCTCTTTACAAAGAACCTGATTACAATACCTGTAAAGGAAACCAAATATAAACAAGTTTGTTCTAATTTATTTTTCTGTAAATATAAAATTACTTCAGGAAAAAAATAGATCAAGAGGTTTTCATAAAAAACTTAAATCTTTAAAATCTCTTATCCCTTCAGTCAATTAGAAAAACAAAAGAGTTTTTCTGAATTACAACAGTCTGGCTTTTACACAAAGGATAGATCAACCTCACGGAAGTACTATCCAAACTCCCAATTACTACATTTCTAAGGATATAAATCAAATGTTACCTTGTTAATTAGATAAAAAATAGATATAACGTTTTTGGTAAGGAGATATAAGGTTATTTCATTCCAATGAGTATTAAAGATGCTTCTAGTAGGAAAGAAATATAACATTGTAGCTCCTTACTGAATGCCCTAATACCAACAATTCCTCCTCCACTCCTGGAGAAGTCAGAATCTCTAGGATTTGCTTTCCTCAACCATAAAAATACAGAGTTAAGTAAGATGACCTCAATGGTCCCTCTAATGCCGAAAACCTACAGCTATGGAAGATGAACTCAGTAATTAAATTCAAGCCAAAATATATCAGGCAAAGCAACTGAATGAGGCTCTTTGTGATATATATGGTAACAATGCAAAAAAGTAGAATGAAAATAAGTGTGAGGCCACTACAGCACTTAATTCCAGAAATAAGGAAGTCATCTAAGTTTGTTTATTCTTAACATACTCTTCTTTCCTAGTTTTAATCCCTACCCTACCCTCTATCACGAGCAAGTACTTAACAAGGAAAACTGGTGTAATTTCTAACCTAGGAAAAACCAGGCAAGTCAATTTCTACTTCTAAATTACACTGTAGAGTGGAAAAATGTAGGCCTGCCCTTTTTTAGTAAAAAAAAAATTTTAATTTTGCTTTGAAAAATTTATGCTTATACGAAAAATGTTTAAATAAGTACAAGTATGACACTACTTCAGAAGGGAAGATAAAACTGGACAGACTGAGGAAAGATTTATATTAAAGTATGCAAAATTAAAGAAGAGAGCGTCAAAAATGCAATTTTCTTCATTGTTTTTCTTTAAGCTATTTATTTCATACATATATATAGCATTTTATTTTCTGAGAGTTTCCTTTATTTCACATCTGTTATTTGACATTTAATTAATTCTCCAAATCTAGACAAGAAGTATTTGCTCAAAAGAAAAGTTTAAAGAAAAGGAACACAACAAACCAATGTGGTTTGGATTCACATAGATTTTTACTTTCACCTTGGGATTTGTTCATGTTAATTTTAAAGGTAAAATTAAAATTAATTCATCTGCACAAATGTTAAAATTCTAAAATCCTTCACAGCAATAAATGTTAGTTCAAGGTTATTCACAAATGGGCAATTTAAAACTTAGAAATATTTGCTCAAAAACAAACAGCTTTATGTAATAGGTTCACTTCATGTAATAGGGTCTTAGAATCTTGGTATTAATTGGTTAGAAAGGTTTGTGGTTTTTTTTTGAAGGGCCAGAATATAAATAAAAAACTGAAAGCACTCGGAGAGGGAAAACCTCATAGTACACAGCATTTTATATATAAGATGTAAGAGGCCAATTCCAAGGTAAAAACACTATCTGATGTAAAAAGAATATATTTATAGTCAACTCACTTTCACATGAACACTGATAGCTGACGCAAAAGCTTTAAATATAATCAAACCAGCTGACAGACAAAATCTGAAAGAACTTAAAGATCTTTAGTGTTGTATCTGCTCAACCAACCAAGTAATAATGGCAAAACCACATTCAGAACTACAATCAAGGTACTTAAGCTATTCAACTTCAGTAATGAGACTAAACTTACTCTCTAAATCTTTTGCTGTGGATTTTGGTTATTGTTGAAGATGCCATTGGACTGCCTATCCCAGAACTAGCCGGAGAGCCTTGGGACACAGGTGTCATACAGTACGGAGAGTTCTGACTTGCTGGAGAGAGTGAAGCATCACTGGGCATGCTCAATCCAGTATCTGCAGAGATGTGGGGTGAGAGTAAAGAATTTAGAAACTTCAAATGCTGAAAAGCTCTATATTAAAATCAATATAATCAATACAACTTAGAGTGGCAGCTGTCTTTTGCATCACTTCCAAATTCTCCAGAAGCTAACAAGTTGGACAATACTCATATCACAAATAAACATTTCTCATATACTACAGAAGGGAAGTCTTCCTATTCTCTCTCAAAATATATGCCAATAAATAACAAATAAATAAATATCAAGCATGGCCTACAGGTCTCCAGAGAGGAGATGAGAGAAGGCCAAATGATCTAAAACATGTTTTCCTAGAGGATTTAAACTGAAAAACAAAGGTATTAACTTCTGTACCAGAAGATCATATTACCATCTCCTTCATTTCTATTTTTTCCCCGTTTCTTAGAAATCATTTAAAAAACTATATAAAAATTCCCATTGCTTCTGGCAATGATGATTCTACCTAACTCATTCTCTCCACACCACTCCTGATTCTCCAGGTACCACCCCAGTTTCTCTTTCATTTGGTCTTCTGTGCTCAGGCAAATTTTTATTTATTTTAATTTTTTAAATATATTTTTAAATTGATTTCTAGAGAGAGAGGAAAGGAGAGAAAGAAATATCCATGAGAGAGAGAAGTATCGATCAGCTGCCTCCTGCACGTCCCCCACCGGGTAATCAAGCCCACAACCTGGGCATGTGTCCTGACCGGGAATCAAACCAGCAACTTTTGGTGCACGGGCTGATGCTCAGCCAACCAAGCCACACCCAGCAGGGCACGCAGCTGCATTTTTAGATGCCATCTAACTCAAATACCCCCTTCAGTTAGTGCTTCTTTCCTAAACACCTAAATCGAGGAAATGAGTATTTGTATATTCAGTCCATTAATTAGCAGTTATACATATAGCTTATCTCCACACACAATTAGCTTTTTGTAGCAAGACTAGCCCATTATATATCTTAATTACGTTTCCTGACTTTCCAATCCCCATCCGAGTTACTAAAGTACACACGATAGTTATTCAAGAAGCACCTTCTGAATGAATAGATGGAATAAATACACCTAAATACAAAGACAATGATACTTGAGAGTAAAAGGGAATCCTAACCAAATATGTCCTAGCTGAACAATCCTTAGAAGTAAATTCATTTTGCTAAACACAGTGGGATACTGATACTTAATCTATAAATAAATCAGATTTAAATGTGTTGAAAAATGTTGAGGAATAAAAATATACCAGCAGAAAACGGGATCTCTCCAGGTCTTTCTTAAAATCTTTCTTCTACGGTAGTATAATTTTAGAAGGAATCTATAGATTTCCAACTGAAGTCCCAACTGGAATCGTACATGCTGGCTACTGTATGGATTGAATCTTACTGACCAGCTGGACTGTGCACTACAACAGGCTTTACAACTCTCTACTCATTGTGGCATGTACATTAACTCATGAGAATCAAGAAAATAATTCACTTAAAATAGTCCTGTGAAGAACGAGAGCCAAAAGTATTCCAAATATAGAAGAAATCAAAATGTAAAGAACTGTGACAGTGAATGCATTGGTGAGATCGTAATCATGAAGGTTTACAACAAATTCAGGAGTTAAGTCTCAAAAATGCCCAAGACCTACCACATAACACTGCTCCCCTCCTTTATTATATCTCCCTATAGAAGCATCTTCAAAGAAACCACTCTCAAAAATAAAGAAATTTAAATAAAATATAAAGCATATCCTCCAATTAGGAGAATAGTATGGTATTTAGTGGTGGCTTGCCTATCAATTAAAAAATACTCTAAACCATTCCATGAGAAGACAGGGAAAGGGGTGATCTTACCTTCCTGGGAAACAATCTCCTGTGGCAAATCATCAATAAAATCTAAGTGCATTTCTATTGGTTCCTCAGATCCCAAAAGATTGTGGTCCACAGTTAAACGGCCCTTCTTTTCCTCTCTTTCTTTCAAAATAACCTAAAAGTCATTACCAGTCTTTAATTACTGATCACTCTTTAAGTATGTACTGAATAATTAGAATGTTCACTATTACACAGGTACAGCAGTTCACTTAAAAATGGACATGAGAATTTTGGGTTGGCTATGTGTTTAGTTGGCTATGTAGAAACTGATTGGCAAAAAGGTAAGTATAATTTTAGGCACTGTAGCTGAAGGAGTTACTAGATCCAAAATAAAGGGAGGCAATTATGCTCTATAATACTACAGCTATCTAATCACATCTACTTCAGTCTTTAAATACTGGATGGTGACACCTAAATAGTTTCCCAGAAAATAGATAAAATACAAAGTTTGGAAACTAGGGTATAGAGTTACATTCGATTTACATTTTGCAGTTTTCAATTATTTGGACATGGATTATCTCCTCCTAATAACAACACTGAGTTAAATGGAGCAGTGCTGTTATTTAACACTTACAGATAAAGAAGGGTAAGGTTTGCCTAAAACTACATAATAAGCACTTAAATTAGTATCAGAATCCAGAACTTTTGATTCCCAGGGTCCAATGCTTTTGGATGCTAAATGTTTAACTTTTAAAAAATCTTATAGAAAGAATTCATTCTCCAGGGACCTGTTCAACACAGTCACAATGCTGATGATATATCCCCAACTTCAAATTAACTAGTCATCACCTTTACGATGACGCCTATGAACATTTCACAATAATCTGTTGGCTAAAATGCCACACTACTTTTGCAAAACAGATTTAAATTCTTATTATCCTGTAAAATAAACATCCCAGACTTTGGTTTACCTTTTTAAGTGCTGTGGGCCGTTTTAGTTTTACAATTTCCTTCTCTTTTCCTTTTTTTGCTTTAGAGGAAGTAATGTCCAAAGAATTAAAGGATGTCAAACAGGGCTGACTTTTGGTTAAAGGTTTTCTGTTAGTAGAGTCTTTAGTGTGAAAAGAAGCTGCAGTGACCACTAAAAACAAACAAGAACATTAGTTTTACTACTACAGCCAACTCTACATACTTTGAAATTTTCTAATGATAAATCTACAAAAACAAGAGCATCCTCTTCTTGTAGAAAAACAGACATCAAATTGTCAGAGCAGCACATAGCTGTGCAGCAACCCTCAGATACAGCTTTTATCCATTTTATTAGCCTCCACAAGATAAAGACAAAGCCAATGCAATGAACTAATTTAGCAATCCAAAGTAGGGATATCTAAGTTATTAGTTATACTCTACTGCAGCAATACTCAAGCATGTCAATTCTTGCAACTGGTCTCTAATCAGAATCATTCTACCTCTGACATTTCAGAACTCTGCACCTCCTCTTATTCTCACTGAATCTGCCTTAAGAAAGAATCACCCTTCTATGTAGTCTATCACTCCTCTCCTCATTTCAGTCTGACAGTAAAGAGTAACACCCCCCCTCAGCTGCATTCTCAGTACTAATTGGCAATTCTTTTATGCCTGACTGATGCCCTCATTCTCCAATGGCTATCCCCAAATCCTTCACCAATCCTAAACCTTTAATCTCATTCCTCTCACTCTATCAGACAAGTTTTTTCTGCTACTTCTCTGAGAAGAGGCTATCCAATATAAAGTTAAGCCTCCTGAGAGGAGGCAGCAGACATCCTTACTCCTGTCCCAAGCTCACCAACCACCTGTACTGTTAATTCCATTTCAGGATTAATTCCTCGAGAATCTCGCTCCATCCCTTTCCCCTTGAATCTTTCAAGTTCATTAACCTGACTCTTTTCCCTAACTCTCAAAAAAACTCAAATCTCCTCTATCAAAAAGAAAGAAAAAACAAACAGGCAAATCAATAAACTCCTTCCCTTGACTGGCTTCCCCTCAAGTTCAGGTACCATCATTCCCCTTTCCTTCCTTGTTAAAATTCTGAATAGTCTGCGCTTCCCAAATCATTACAATCGGGCCTCTGTCCTACCCACTCTTGAAACTGCTATTGTCAAGATCACATATAACGCTGCCATTGTCAAATCTAATTCTCCTGAGTCTTCATGCTCTTGTTTCTTTCAGCATTTGGGAACAAAGACCACACCCTCTTCCCCCCAATTCTAACTTTGCCTACTGTAACTTGGCACTCTCCCATTTCCTTACTTTCTGAAACCTATTTTTTTGGTTCTTCTTCTTTTTGTTTTTTAAATCTGAGCATTCCATAGGCTTTATCCCTGAATATCTTTTTTTCTAACTTTTCTTTCCCTGACAATTTTATGCATTTCCACAGCTACAACAATCATCTCTATTTAAAACTCACCGACTTCTAACCTAAACTGCACATACATACATAACTATAGGTTAAATGGGAGTCACCAGGATCTCCCCAAACAGCACTTCAAATGCAATAGGCCAGAGTCTGCTCCTCCCAACAAAATTCTTCTTTCGTGATCCTTCTTTGTTAGGTATCACCAGCCCTTACCACCACACCACAATCCTTCAAGCCAGTGAGTATGGAGTCATCTTTGACATGCTTCTGCATTCCAACAGTAAAAAACAAACAAAACAAAAACACCAACAAAAATCCTATCAATTCCTTACAATCCTTTCACATCTCTATCATCATCTCATCCTTTTTTTGGACTTCCCACGAAAGTTAATTTCTTTGTAATCAACACTTTCCAATTTAAACACTGGTGACAGATTAGAAGTTAACCTCATTTCTATTGGTCAAGAATCCTACTGCCCCTTCAAAGCCCAGTCCAAATGCTATCATATATGAAGTCATTTAATGTAACATCCTCCCCACACCTCCCTGTTGACATAAATTACTTTCTCTTCTAAAAGTTCATAAAACTTTGCTGATGATATCTTTCCTAAGGAGCTACTTTTTATTAGTTATTTGTGTCTTTCTCCCTGACTAGAATATAAACATCTTTCCACAGCTGTATCTTTCCATAGGTATATCCCGAACTCTGCTAACCCTCAATTCCATTCCCTATAGTCCTTTACTCTTAGTGAGATGTTACTGCCACTCTCCCCATCTCAACAACATGCAACTCTAAAGCTTAGTATGCATTCAGTATTATTTTTACTAATACTTACTCAAGGCTAAGTTTCAAACTGGATGGGTTACTAACTATAGATTTAAATATTTTGCAAATAGGATTAAAGTTATACACTGGTACTTATATTTTCATCTAAAAACAACAGATCCTTTACAAAGACACAGGAGAAACAGAAAATTCAATTCTGCCTCTCAACATCTGTGCTTTTGATTGGTGCCTTTACCTTCCCTTTATCTTACTCCTCATCTCTTAAAACAAAGACTATGAAAGAAATGAGGAAGCACATCAGAGCGGCTGAATTCTAAATTTGACATGGTTTGCTAAAATGTCCGTTACTGTTTTAGCAGAAAGGCAGATCATTCTCATTCTCATTCCCACCCCCCTCAAACACACACACACACACACACACACACAAAATTTAATCAAAACACCTGTTTCCCATTTAGTTTTAAATTGGATAATGTAACAGAGAGCCACATTACTTCTTATTCTTACTTCAACCTTTGAAGAAGAAAAAATTTGGTTGATTCAAAATGTACATCAACTGACATTTGAACAGACCTGAAGGAACAAGCTATACTGATATTCGAGGAGAGTTTCAGGCAAACGAAACACCAAGCACAAAGATGCTGAGCAAGGAGCATGCTGGGTGTGCCTGTGGAACAGCAAGGGAGCCAAAGTGACTAGAATAGAGTACCAGGAGAGAAGGGTCATGAGGGTAGAAAAATAACAGGATAAGCTAAAACGTGGCCTTAGCAGGACTCTGACTTTACTCCAAGTGAGATGAAGAGCTACTGAAAGGTTCTGGGGAGCAGACTGATATAATCCAGCTTATATTTTAAAAGATCACCCTTTGTAAAATAGGCTGGGATTAGGTAATAGGTAGGAGGCTACTATAGCATAGTACAATGATGGGGACTACTAGGGAGCAGGAGAGGAGCTAGTGATTAGAGCCCAGATTTCTTTAGATTTATATAGTTTAGATTAACAATACTCAAAACAAATTACCAAAGCCAAATAGCAAACCGCTCAGACTAACAGTATCACCTGTGTATGACAGAGGTCTGGTATTGGTAATTTGCCGTGCCTTCATAGCTTGTTGTTGTTTCTCCAGAGCTGCTAACATGTCCCCCAAATCTAGCTGCACAGGTGTTTTATTCTTTTTTCCAGCTGCCTTTGATAAAGCTTCCTGCAAGGTAAACAACAATAAAAAAAACTTACTTTTTGTTTTAGTATGAAAGTGTGTCAATTTAAGATGATTCTGTCACTACTTCTGTCCATCCTTGCAAACCTACCAAATAAACTATTACATTTGTTCATAAAAATGAACATATACATACCTGTAATTTTTTTTGCTCCATACTTATTTCTGAATATTCTTGAGCTGTTGCAAGGGCCGCTGCTAAGGCTTTCTTCTTCTGACTTTTTGCACGTTTAGGAACTGAGGTTGTAATGGGAATTGGAGTCTGAACTATATTGATTGGTGAGTTTTCAGGTAAGTCATCCAACTATAATAACCAGAGAAAAACATTTGTCATTGAGTCCATAAAAGCCAAATCATAAGGAAAGACCATCAAGAATGTGAGATGCAGCCCTGCCCAGTGCGGCTCAGTTGGTTGAGCGCTTTCCTGTGCACTGAAAGGTCGCAGGTTCAATTATCAATAAGGGCACATGCCCAAGTTGTGGGTTTGAATCCCAATTAGGGCAAGTACAGGAGGCAACCAATCGATGGTTCTCTCTCATATCGATGTTTCTCTCTCTCTCTAAAAGTAATAAAAACATTAAAAAAGAGAGTGTGGGATGTTCTAAAGTATAACTAGACTAGACTCTTCAAAGGATTCAATGTCATAAAGAAGAGTATATGGTGGGACCATTCTAGACTGGGATGACATAACAACTTGATGCAATAGGTGATGCTTGTCTGCACCTGGGACTAAAATCAAAATAACTCCAACGTTAAGTTTTGCAACAACTGGGGAAGTTTCAGTATGGAATGTATGTTGCATGATGTCATTTAATTAATGGTATTTTCTTGTCTGTAATGAAACTATGACTTTCATAGGACAGTGTCTGTTCTGGCTATGCTGACCTATAATATTTCTTTTCAACATAGGCACAGTTCAAAAGATGTTCAAATATTTTGCTTATATTTTTTATTTTTACTTTTTAAAAAATTTGATTTTTTTTTTTTTTTAAGAGAGAGAAGAAGGGAGAGGGGGAGAGAGAGAGAGAAACATCGATGTGAGATAGGAACATTGGTGGTTGCCTCTCATACACACTCTGACAGGACCAGGGACTGAACCTGCAAACTGGGCATGTGCCCTGACCAGAAATTGACCCAGTGACCTTTTGGTGCATAGGATGGATGATGCTCAACCAACTAAGCCACACTGGCCTGGGCTTTGCTTATATATATATATATATATATATATATATATATATATATATAAATAAAAGAGTCACTTACTACTTTTGAAGACAGTTTCTGTTGAATACTCTCATCTTTAGCATTTCCATTCTCATTTAGTTCTTGAAATCCATCTTCATCCTGAAATAGTTCCACATTTCAAATAAAAACAGTTCAAAGAAATAAACTCTTAAGAAAAGTTTTTATACTGCTTAAGACTAATGAAAAATGGGGAAGTAACTTTTATAGTACTAATATTAAACCATTAAAAGTCATTCTTAAAAAGGAATTCTCGCCCTGGCCAGGTGGCTCAGTTGGTTGGAACATGATCCCACACACCAAAAGATTGTGGATTCAGTTGCTGGTCAGGGCACCTATCTAGGTTGGGGGTTGATCCCCAGTCAAGGAACATATGGGAGGCAACTGATCAATGTTTCTCACTCACATCGATGTTTCTCTTTCTTCCTTCCCCTCTCTCGAAAAATCGATAAAATAAAAAAACATATCCTCAGGTGAGAATTAAAAAAAAAACAACAAAATCTCATTTCTCTCAAACATAGCTATTTTAATTATTCAAGAATAAGGGATAGCTACACATGTCCATCCTCTGGATTTCTGCATCTACTATTCAGTGTTTATAATTCTACCCTGCTATGATAGGGTAATAGAAAAGAAATTCTAAGGGATTTTATAATATTTCAGATAATTTGGGAATAAATTAATCACATGGCTTAATATGAAGTTCATTAATACACTCCCTGAGTGCATTATTACACATACCTATCACAGTTAAAAGTTAAAAAATAACAATTTTTTAAAATTTCCCATTCAAAATAATTTCTTAACCAATATCCTCCTTTACATTGAAAATTACATCTAATATCTTTAACTAAATTGTAAGTTTGGAACCAATCGTATGGTTAAAAGCAAACAATAAATCTGCCACACATACTGTTCTTGATAGAATAATTGAGATGCACTCTCAAGTCTTTTAGGTCAATTACTAAGCTTATCTAATATAATAGTCATCTCTAGCCTCTGGGGTCAAGCACATTTTCCAGCTTAATCTCCATCTCTTAACCTATTTTACAGAAACTGTGACCCAACAAAAATGAGTTACTCAAATGAGTGACCTGAGATGCTGTTCCCTATCTTGACACAACCAAAATCCTACTCATTCTTTTAAATCTATTCCAAATGTTATCCCTACCCTACCCCAAGTCTAAAGGGACCTGTCTCTCCTTTCAACTCCAGCCATACTCAGCAGGTATTTAGGAGTGAACATGTCTACATTCCTCTACTACAAAGCAACTGCCACAAGTGAAGCAGTATGTTTATTCACCTTAATGTATCAGTCAGAATACCTTACTTCTATACATACAAATAGGCCTCCAACCACAGCCAGTGAGATGAATAAACAATAGAAATACTGCAATTAGAATATAAACTTTCTGCATATTAGAAAGCAAAATAACCTGTCTTCTTCCTTCTCCAAGACTCTCCTGACTAGAAGCACTGAACTATTCAAATTTGAAAAACTTGGACAAATAAGCTGAACAATAACAAAAACTACGAAGAAAGTTTTATACTAGGTGAAATCCACATAAAATCAAGTTCTACCTCTACATGTTACCACAAAATGATAAATGCTCATGCAAAAATGAAAGTGAAATTAGTGAAATTAATGTTAGACTGACTACAGAGGGTGGGGAAAAGTAGGTTTACAGTTGTTCATATGGAAAACAATATAATTAATAAATAATAAAACAAGAATTAACTGCTTTGCATACTTATAACTGTAAACCTCCTTTTGCCCCACCTTGTATATAACCAAGACAAAAATAAGTCAATACTTCTAAGTAATTTATAATCTAATAGTAGAGTCACATGTTAGGATATACAAGGTAGTAACATAAAAGAAGAAAATTAATTTCTTAATGGGAACATCTGCTAGAACAGTTTACAAAAAGAATATGAAAAAATACCTCAAAATATAAAGAATCAGAATTTGGGTCGCTTCTATGAGACTGACTGGGGTTTAACTGCTTATTATCTTGTCTCTTTTGCAAATTCTGTCTTCTTTCTGAGGAAGTACTATGTCCTCGGCATCTGGATCCAACCTAAGTAAACCCCAGAGAGGGGGAAAAATTGTGTTTCATTATTTTTAAGTATGTGTTTTATTGGAAGTATAACATACTTACAGAAAAGTAAACAAAAGTATACAACTCAGTGAATTTCATAAAAGTACATAATTTATTATAAAAAGTTAAAACTGTTGAGAAATAAGGTCATTATAAGGAAAATAGGAAAATGCAATAATGCATGTTACTTTTCCCCCTATGGATGAACGTTTACACCATTTTTATTCATAACCAAAAACTGGAAACAACCTAGATGTCCTTCATTGGGAAAAGAGTGAAATGCTCTGCGGTACATCCATACTATGAAACAGTAGTCAGCCACCAAAAGGAGTGAATATACCCAATAATCTGGATAAATTTCTAGAGAACCATGCAAGTGAAAGAAAGCCTATCCTAAAAGGAATGCATTAATTCACTTATACAACATTCTTGAAATGACAAAATTATAGCAAGGGGAAACATATTAGTGGATTCTAGGGGTGAAGGAGAGACTGGTGGGGTGGGGACAGGAAGGGAGCATGGCTTTCAAAGGGGTAACATGAGGGATCTGCACCTTGACTGTATCAATGTCGATATCTGGGTTGTGATATTATACTACAGTTTTGCAAAATATTAGTATTGGAAGAAACTGAATAGTACCTTTTTATTAAACTACTGTAAGTTTTCCAGTATCTTTTTTTTAAAGAATTCCTAAGAAAGGTTAAAAATTAAAAATCTTGTTTCCAAGAAAACCAATTTAAGAGAATAAAATTTTCATTCACTTACAAATTATTATCCCATAAAAAAATTTACAAAATGTTCAATTGTCACAGGGCAAGAAAAAAAAATTTAAAGTACTTTTAAAAAGCATTAAGACATTTCAAATACCCTCACCTAAGTACCCAATGCAGCTAATATGAAATGCTTCTCTTAACCAGGACACTTAGAAGACAACAAAGTGTGATCTTCCTTATCAATTACCCAAAATTCTAATGATTTAAAGAACTTGAAGGAGACCAGTATGGAAGGTGCTGGTATGTAGCTTTGGACTATAAAATAAAACATATGCACACAAAGACCTGGAACAACCTGCAATTCCCATGCTAAGCAAATGGTCTGAAAAGACTTGCTGTTAAGAAATAGAATTTTTACACTCTTTTGGGAAGTAGGCTGTATGGCAGAAGGATAGGCCAAGAGAAGAGTCACACAGCAAATTTAATTCTTCCTTAGAATATGCATGGTGACTGCTGGGCTACTTTCTATATCCTGTAAGTACCTGTTAAGAAACTAGGTAATTTCCCATATACCCAAGAGCTTCTTGGTTTTAAATGTTAACCTCATTTTAAAATAGGCTCGTGAACATGGATAGAGAGAGAGAGAGGAATACGTATGTGATGAAGCAAGTATTAGAAAATGTCAGGCAGCACCTAGCTGGAAGCTGTATAAATGTTCTCTATAAAATTATTTCAACTTTACTGTTTAGAATTTGTCATAATAAAATATTTTTAAATTGACTCATTAAAAAGAGGCCCTTACAGGGTGGTAAAACAAATGTAATTTATAGTATCTAGGTACTAAAAGAAAAATTTAATTCACATAAATTAACATTGAAATTAGTACCAATAACTAAGCACCCCAAGTTGGGGATGACGAAAAAGAGAATAATCTTGAGTGCAACCCTTCATTTTTTTTGTACAGTCTCTCTCTCTTATCTTTATAAACAAACACAACTTAATTTTTATACTTGGAGACATAAAGCTCCAGGATTAAATTAAAACCACCAAACTCATGGTCCCAAACAAGTTCACGAGGATCAAATAATTACCTCCTGGAATAAATCGCCTCATATTCTTCCAGCTCTTCTAAGAAGAAGAGTTTTGTTGCTAGGAAGTGGGTACACAAAACAGAAAAAAACCAAGCCCATAGCTTCAAATATATACTGAGATTCTGAAATTACTAACACAAAATTAATATTAAAATATTTAAGTTTTCATATCCCATATATGCAACAAAGAGAAAAAACACTAGAAATTGATGTGTGAGGAATATGTACAAATTTATTTTCAGAAAACTATACTTCTGAAGAACACAAAACAATGACTCAAAATAGGAAGACACTATTTTTTGCATAGAAAGATGCCACAATCTAAAGGTAATCCATTTTTGAATCCTAAGCTGATAGATTAATGACCAATGGAATAAAACAGAGGTCCAGAAATAGATGTCAATATACAAAGAAATTAGTTTAATAGGTGGTAAAAGTGGTTATCTCAAATCAGTAAAGGGATGTATTTTTCTTTTCTCTTTTTTTTAAAGATTTTTTATTTTATTGATTTTTACAGAAAGGAAGGAAGAGGGAGCGAGAGACAGAGAAACATGGATTGGCTGCGTCCTGCATGCTCCCCAACTGGGGATTGAGCCCGCAACCTGGGCATGTGCCTTGACCAGGAATCGAACCAGCAACCTTTTGGTGCATGGGATGACGCCCAACTGAACCACACTGGCCAGGGCAAAGGATGTATTTTTCAAAAAATGGTATTAAGAGATTTGGGTAGCCATCTGAAAAATATAAAATAGTATCTATATCTCACACCATCCACCAAAACAAACTTCAAATGGAATCAAGATTTAAATGTAAAAAAACAAGAGCATAAACACACTAGAGGAAAACAGGCAAATTCCTTTATAACCCTGGAGTAGGGATAAGACTTTCTAAACTATGACTTAAAACCCAGAAGCCATTTTAGCCCAGTCTGTGTGGCTCAGAGGTTGAGCATCAACCTAGGATCTAGGAGATCGCAGTTCGACTCCTGGTCAGGGTACATGCCTGGGTTTCGGGCTCGATCTCCAGTCGGGGGTGTGCAGGAGGCAGCCGATTAATGATGACTCATCATTGATGTTTCAACTCTCTCTCGCCCTCTCCCTTCCTCTCTCCGAAATCAGTAAAGATATATTAAAAAAAAAACACACCAAAAAACCCAGAAGTCATTTTAAAAACTACAACAAGAATATAATATATATTCTTATAAAAATAAACTTCTTAATACTATTTAAAACATAAAACTAATGCATGGCAATAATAATGAGCAGTCAAAAATTAAAACCTAGCAAAATATCTGCAACTGATACTACAGACTATAAAGGCTCCTAGAAATTTTAATTATTTGATAAGAATTTAATCAAAATTATTTTAAAATGTACCAAAGAGATCAAGATACAAAAAAGAGGAAAAGATATGACCAGGGAGATTTACAGAAAAATACAAATGCCCCTTAAATATATAGAAAGATGCTGAACTACATTAATGCACACTTTAACCTAACTGGCACAAATCCAAAACCCTGAAAATATGTGATTTCTTAGGCTATATATAGAGAGAGATATGCACTCTCCACATTATTGTAGAAGTTGTAAAATGGTACAATATGGTGATACCAAATAACAGAGATGACTTTACCTTTTCATCCAGCAGTCCCTCATCTAGGAATTTATTCTACTACTATACACACATACTTCTAAATGACGCTGCAGCATGTCTAAACAGCAACAGTTTTCAGAAATCAACAAAGATATATCCACACAACACTAGGAACTGTTAAAAAAATAAGTGTGGAAGCCCTCCATATAAAATGGAAAAATCTCCAAGATACATTGTTAAGCAGAGCACAGAACAGAGTGGGTAAAACTTAAGATACATACTTGTATTTACTTATAATTACAAGAAGAAACTCTGGGAAAATACATAGGATACTAATCAAAGTGGAACAGACATAGAGGACAAATACAGGGAAGAGGAGAAGACAATGGGAGACAGGAGTGAAAATGAGATTTTTCACTGCATCATCTTTTTCATCTCGAATAGGGGCAGATATAGGGAAGAGGACAAGATGGAGAGACTGGTAAAAAAGAGATTTTGTATAAGCTTTTTCATCTCTTTTATAAAACCATTTTTAAGAAATTAATTTTTTAGAGTCTATCACTTAAAATTAAAGCTTCACCAGAGTATAGAAAGAACATGCCTTTTCAAATGTTAAAACACTGGTAAAAATATTAAAAAATCACTGCATGGTACAGTAGTTAAAATAACATTCATGATACAGGTGCAAATTTCTGATAAGTGGAACAAAACAGCCCAGAGATAGCACTTAAGACATAAGAAATTAGCACTGATGAAAAGGGTAGCACCAATCAGGGAAGAGAATGGATTACAGTGTTAGGACAGCTGGTTAACTACTTTGAAAATCTACATCATTACATTGTACCATGTACCAAAATCAATCTTGGATTTAAAAAAGTCTTGAAACACTGGTCTATAAAAACGTAGCAGAAAATACAAACGAATATTTGATTTCTGGAAGACTTTTTAAGCCTAAAAATAATCAAAGACTGCAAAAGGGGAAAATATTTTGACTTAAAAGAAAAAAAGATTCTGCATGTCAAAAGTCAAACAACTTGCTTAAGTATAACAAAGCATCAGAAGTAGAAAACAAACACTTTGTTGAACATCGAGTTCTTTTAGAATAAAGAGATACACAAAATAAAACTTATACTGTATGTATTTTCTTTTTGTTGTTCTTCTACCACTTTTCACCAGTTTTAAGATAGAGAGGAAATGTTTTTCCATATCAGTATTATTTCCTGTCCAAGGGGCTATTGATGTTACTGTACTGAGGCTGCAAAATTGGCAGGTCTAGCAGATACAATTTCAACATAAAATTTCAGTACTTGATAACATTTTATACATTATCTAATCTACTTAAACAATTCTTGTTTCAGCTTTTGTTTTGTTTTTTTGTGTTTGTTTGTTTTTTTTAATATATCTTTATTGATTTCAGAGAGAGGAAAGGAGAGGGAGAGAGAGACACAGAAACATCAATGAGAGAGTCACTGATCAAGCCTGCAACCAGGGCATGTGCCTTGACCTGGAATTGAACCCCAATCGCCTGGATCCCAGGTCAAGGCTCAACCGCTGAGCCACGCCCGACTGGGCTCAGCTTTTGTTTTTAATAAAATAAAGCTAGACTACCTCACAAGCCTGCCACAAACACTAATGACTCATTTTTGCAACAACCATAGGGAAGAAGGCATTATTCCGCTTGTATTCCTGAAACCATAATTTATGTTAGGGTACTCCAAAGTACTTCATTTTAGGGAGGCAAAAACAGGCAAGTATTTGGTCTATTTAATCTAGTAGTAACTTACTCTTATTTCAATTCATCCAGAGATCTAGTCATACAACCTTAATTCCTTGACTAGATTTAAGGAAACCAGGAAGTCTATCTAAAAGTTGAAAAGGAAAAATACTGACCAATATACAACTCCCTGATTTCATAGACAACCAATGCAGGAAGAGAGTTACTGGAAGTTTGTGGCAATATGTAAGTTGCTCTGCCCTCCTGCACCCAGATCCTTCTCCCCAAAATCAGGAAGCTGTCCAATCAGGCCACATCATGAAGAGGCACTGCAACAAGCAGAGAGTGGCTTGTGGTGCTTATAGTTGAGCAAAGTCACGTGGACAAGGCTGTAGTCCTGCCTGAAGTTCAAAGGATCAATATTTAAGGTATTGAAAATCTTTAAACTTTTTATATGGATAAGTCAGCAGGTGAAGCAGGAGTGAAGGGTATTCTATCTTAAAAGTATGAAATATCCAAATATATTTCTTAAATACAGAAAAGAAGAGAAAGGTACAATATGCATACATACACACCACCCTTTCAACATTTTCCATTCTGTTTCATTATTTAAATCATTTTACTGGCTAAGCCATTTTAAACTTACAGATATATTTTACTTTTATATAATTCCATAGGCATCTCTAAAAATTAAGGACACTAACCTTCAAAACCACTTTACCATTTATAATAATTCATCTCACATTAATCAAATTTATCCAACCTAATTCAAATTACCTGTGAATTATTTCTTTGTTCAGTCTGCCTTCCACCTCTAGAAAATGTCTGATTTTTTTCCATCCAAGGTTTCTTCTGAGTTGCCTGGCAAGTTACATTGGACCAATTTACACTACCTGTAACAATTGAGATTGAAAATATGATTTACTTATAAAAGATGCCAAAACCTAAATTGCTCAACTTTATACCGAAATTCAGTCACTATAAAAGTAACAGTGGAAAATTTTTCATAAATTTTAAGTGGTATTCCAATTCTTAGTAATATAAGTATCATCTGCAGATCACCTCCTGCTGGCATTTTCTTAATTTTATCAGCAAGACTATACTTTTAATTTAACTTGAATCTCTTTGGAAGATTACTAATTTTTACAACATCAGCAAGTTTAATGCTTAAAAGCAAAACTTTGACATGGACAAAAAAGAAAGTATAGCAAAAACACTATGCAGAAAAATAAGTACCTGTACATATAGATGATTCCGCATGCTAAAAATAGAAACAAAAATGACAATTATTTTCTGCTTCAAAATCCATACCATATAACTTGCAAAATGTTTCATTATCTAGTCTAGTGTGAAGGATGTTTATTACAATCTTAGAAAAAATATTTCTCCATATTTTTCATATTAAGATATGCAAAATTTAACTGTCTTATTTACTATAGCAGAGGACACAACAATAACACTGACACAGACGACTGATAGAGAAATCAAAGCAATGTTACATACATTCACGGTGCTAGAATCAGCATTTCGTAGAGCCCCTGCGGCGGGCTGGTTGTTGCTGTGTTTGGGACTGCAGTAGCCACTATCACTGTCAATGTCAGCTTCACTAGCTCCCTGCTCACTAGAGGACTCAGCAGTAGGGTGGGATGCTCTTCTCCTCCTGCCTTTGGACTTCCAGACTACTGTGGCAGAGCTCTCTGAGAGAGACTTGTTAGCGATATCTGTCGGGAAATCTGCAAGGCAAGAAAAGTATGAGACTCTTTGTGAGGACCAAGTTGATAATAAATCCTTGTTAAATTATCATTAAGGTTGTAAGAAAATAGACACCTAATTTTGTAAATGGTGAAAACTTCTTGAAAAGGTCATCAAAAGGTGAGATGTTCCTGACAAGTTGGTTTATAACACGTTTATTATGAAGAGAATAAAATATTAGTATAATTAAAATATTAAAACCACCTCCCAGTGAGGTCCACTGCATGCCCCTCTACCATTGCAACCTCTTCCTCCCTCGGAGGTTACCCTCTATTCTGAAATCTGTGTTTATTATTCCCTCACTTTTTAAAATAGATTTACCACAAATTTTTGTACTCGTAAAACATAAATCATGTAGTTTTGCAATTTTAACTTTATAAAAGTAAAATCATACTGTCCATGTTTTCCTGTGACTTGCTTCCCACCCCACCATCCCCTCAGCATCAGTTCTGACTCAGATGCATGGGGCTGTGGTTCATTAAGGTCACTGGGATCCAGAACGCCTATGTGTGACTATACTATAATGTCTAATCCTTTACCATTGATGGGACACTTGGTTTGTTTGGGGGTTTTGCTATTATTAAGAACAACAGTGCTATAAACATTCTTACGTGGACAAATGAATGTGTATGTGTGCATGTGAAAGTTTCTCTAAGGTAAATACTTCTGGGCCTAGGGGATACATGTATTCAACTTTACTTGGTAATATCAAATAATTTTCAAAGTTGGTAAAAACAGTTTAGACTCCAACAGCAGGATATAAATGTCCCCCACTGATTCACATATTCGCCGAATACTTGATTCTGTCTTCTAGGCTAGAATTTTTGCTAATTGTTGGGTATAAAAAGATAGCTCATTGTAAGTTTTAATTTGGATTTTCCTGCTTAAAATTGAGGTTGAGTATCTCTAATGAAACTTTGAGCCACTAATGTTTTCCCTTCTGTGAAATATTTTTTAATTTTACTTTTGGATTGCTTGACTTCTGCCTATTTTTTTACTCAGCTGTTTTTTTCTTATTTTTGTATTTCGCAAATTGTAATCAAGGACATTTTCAAAAAACCCTAACAACATCCTACCAACAGAACAAATTAAATTTTCTTTTCCCCACATTTCTACCCATAAATAATTTTTATTCAGCTTCAATATAATTTTGAGTTGTGCTCTGTTTAATATTATGTGTATATTCTTCATAATTATAATGTAAGAAGGTTCCATATTATTCCATTGAGTGGATGTCCTAAGCTTCTCTTGACTTGTCAGCTGTTACTGGACATTGGGAAGTTTTCAGTGTTTTTGTTATGCATCTTTAATCAAACAGTCCTTTTCTTTCTAGGGGGAGATTCTATTTGGATACATTCATAGGAGTGAGACAACTGGGTCAAAGGAAAAATTCCTATTGTTCTGTCAAAATGTTTCAGCCCCTTGGCACTGTGTCCCAGGGGCCCTAAGGGCAAGGTGGGATCAGTTTCTTACTGATTCATATAAATTCTTTATAAGTCCTCAGACTAATTCTTTGTCAGTTATATGAATAGTAAACATCTTTTCCAAGTTTGTATTGATAAACAGAAATTCTAAATTTTACAAAGCGTTATTCCTGAAGTCAGAAAAATATCTACCTATATTTCCTTCTACAAGTGGTTTTCTCATTTAAGTCCTTAATCCATCTGGAATAGATTTGCATGGGGTACAAATTAGGAATCTGTAATGCTATTCCTGTCATTTTTTTCATATATGTGTTTCCACATATATGTGAGTCTGTTTGGGGGCTCTATGCTCTGTTTAATTTTTGTATACTGCATTTTATACATTGCATTTTTGTATAAGCCAATAGGAATTAAGATGGCTTGCTAGGTCTTTTGTGTATGTTTGTGTGGATTTCTTTCTTTAATTTTAAAATTCTTTTGATTGACCTAAGAGAGAGATTGATTCATTGTTCCATTTATTTGTGCATTCATTGGTTGATTCTTATATGTGCCCTGACCGGGGATTGAACCCGCAACCTTGGCATAGCAGGACAATGCTCTAACCAACTGGGCTACTGGCCCGGGCTGGGTTTATTTCTATGCTACCTCTTCTGTATCATTCTTTTCTTTGTCTATACCATGTCAAAACCACAATGCCTTATAACCTATAGCTTTATAATTTTTTTATTACTAGGTCCTGATATCTAGAGAAAAAGTTTTGTTTTGTTTTTTAAATGAATAAAGACACTTTCTTTATTACACAGGTATCTGGATATTCATATATCCAACAAGATGGCTGCCCTGACTGGGACTAGAACCGGCGACTCTTTGGTGCACAGGCTGACACTCAACCAAGTCATACCAGCCAGGGTGAGAAAAAGTTCTTTTCCAGGGATGTCTTGGCTCTTCTCAGGCTAATACTCCTTCATTTTATAATCATTTTGTCAAGTTCCCCAAAAATTTCTATTAGAATTTTTTTTGGAACTGCACTGAATCTACAGATTAATTTAGGGAAAAGTTACATTTACAATATCAAATCATCTTGTATGAACCTGATATTTAGATTTTTTTAGAAGTCCTATAATAAAGTTATAGTTTCCTGCATAAATGTCTGGTACATGTTATATAAGATTCATTGCCAGAAACTGTATTTTTACTGCTATTGTAAATGGCATCTTTTCTTAAATTTTGTTTGTTGGTAGCACACCTAAATGCAATTTAGTTTTATATATTATCTTATATCTACCCAACTTACTAAACTGTTATTAAATAATAAAAGCTTGTGTTCGAGGGTAAAAATCGGTTACAAATTCCTTTAAACTACAGTATTTCATTCTACCTCTGACTGATACCAATTAATCCTAAGAAATTAAAAACAAACTAGAGAATAAAAACACAGAGAGAATATACAATCTTCAGAATTTGAAAACAAACTAAAGAATAAGAATACTGATAGATGTAATCAACTCAAATTATACTTTCATCTTTTCACTTTCTAATTCTTATACTTCAGAAGCCTGATTTTGTGGTCACAATGATTAAGAAGTACAGATAACTTTTGAAAGCAGTCCCAGGGTTGAAAGCATGTACAAATGGGTCATTATGATTAGGAACAACCAAAACACAGAAAACTCTGTGATATATTACATTGTGATTCTTTTCCATAGCCACCCCAAGCACTTGCCAGAGTCTGTTACTCTCACTGCTTTATGCTCCACAAACCACACAATGACTGTACTGTCAGCAAGATTGTTTTTTAACTGATTCCCAGATCCCTTCTTGCTCCTAATGGATCTAAGCAATTATAAAAGGTAACTGAATAGAAATCCAAAAGAAAAGGTACATCCCAAATGAAAGAAAGTATGTGCCATCTAATTCATTTTAAGCCAGACTGCAATTGAGTGGAGACTGAAGAGGGGTAAAAAGTAAATGTACCTTTGAACAGATCTAATTCTTGGCCTTGGATCATAAACAAGGATTTTTTTACTAGTGTCAATGACAATGGGTGAGAGGTGACAGACATCTATCTACTCTATAGCTGGTGGGAGGAATTTCATGATATAAACTTAAAAATAGCTAGAATATAAGACTATTAATTCTTATCTATTACCAGGATAAAGCTTTTTTATTTAATGCTTATACCATCCTCTAAAAGACTTTTGACAAAATTATATCCAACTAGTCCAAAATTTTACTTGTTTGAATTCATAGATCTGGTTCAGATCTATGCTAAAATATGCAATGAAAGCTTGCTAATTCTTTCTATAAAAGTATAGGATGTCAGAATGTTTCATAAAGGGTTTTAATCTAGTTATAAAAACACATACAATTATGATTTCTACCAAAATGACTATTTCTATAATTTTTGAAAAATTCCATCTCTGATTTCTGATTTATAAAGAAGTGAACTGCTTCACTTCTTTATAAAGAAACCTCAAACCCTGCTCAAAACCGTACATAAGTCAGCAAATAACTTGAAAGAACATTAAGGACATGGACAGTTTTACCCTTCCTAGAGAATTTCACAAGGTGGCAGGATAAATGGAAGGATGGAAAAAGGTCTAGAATCACAGAAAGTGGTATAATCCACAATTATATAGCCAATGCATGACAACAGATAAAAACCAGTAATGTACAACGTACATAAGAACTCTTGCCTTACCAGTTTGCTGTGAAGCATCGACCAGAAGCACTATTTTTGATCGACTATCAGGACCTGCTGCATTTGTCTCTTTCTGAGTAGCTACATTTTTCACCAGTGGCCTTTTGCTTTTTATGTGCTGTTGTTGTAAAAGCTGTTGATGGTTTAAGTAAAAGAAGAAAAAAATGAAGATTCTACTCAATGTACTAAACATAGAATACACATCCACTATACAATATATCTAAATGCATGCTCCAAATTAGTGGCTCCCAACTCACAGGGAAACAGGGCTACTGTATTAGGATTTCATGAAATTATCTGCAGTCAATCATAATGGGCTAAAGTACTGTATACACATTTAAACACTATTTTTCAAAAAACCATTAACACTACTATAAATAAAATATAAATTCATTTTTAATTGTTACTTGCATTTTTTTTTTTTTTAAATCCTCACCCAAGGATACTCCCTCCATTGCTTTTCAGAGAGAGTGAAAGGGAGAGAGAGAGAGAGAGAAACACCGATGTGAGAGACACACATCAATTGTTTGCCTACCATACGCTCACCGACCAGGACCAGGGATCAAGCCTGCAACAGAGGCATGTGCCCTTGGCCAGAATTGAACCCAGGACCCTTCAGTCCGCAGGCGGACACTCCAACTACTGGGCCAAACTGGCCAGGGCTGTTATTTGCATTTTTAATTTTCTCAATCAATAATTAATAAATTATAGGCACATAATTATGCCATATAAGGATTGTACATTTTTGTTTAAAAGGATAATGAAAAGGGTGGTAACTTATCCAAAGGCCAAATTTTAGTTTCATGATGGAAATGAAGTACAGAAGAAGTTTCTGCTTTGGAGCTTACAAAGAAAATATTAAAAGCTGATCCTTTCCTTCATTTAAAAAAATATGAATATTCATCAGCAATTGCAATTTACATAACAGAACTCTGAATTTAACGTCCTAAATTCAAGTGCTGGGAATGAACTCTGAGAATCATGTTTATTCAATATATGCAAGTTATATACTATTATCTTACTTCCAATACTTATTTTTTTCATTCTCAGAGGTCCCAAAAAAGGTTCCCCTTGACCCAGAGTGAATGAAGAATAAAAGTCTTTCAAAGCAACCTCTCCTGCTTGTTTGTATTTTAGTTTGTAAAAAGTATGCCAGAAGACAGCAAAGACTTTTCACTGAAGAAGCTGGGCTAATGGAATCTAGGAAAACACCAACTCCTTGATGATACAGATACAAGATGCACCTAAGAAGTCACTCTGCCTTCCATTAGCTCAAAAGTGCTGAGAAGAAAGATGTTTTTTTCTTATTTGTTTTGATACCAAGGCTTCAATAGAAAAGTAACCTTTTGAATAAGTGGTATTCCTCTTAACAATTCACAAGATAGAAAACAATGAAGCTGAAGGAATTCAATGACTCACAAATGTTCTTTTCCATAATGTTTCCTGCTGATTTCTGAATACTGAAACATCCTGAAGTGCACTAGCTATTCAACATTGCCAGCATGGTATCCAAGCTAACCCCTTATTTTTATTTATTATTTATTTATTTAAATATATCTTTATTGATTTCAGAGAGAGGAAGGGGGCGAGAGAGAGAGAAACATCAATGATGAGAGTCTGATGAGCTGCCTCCTGCATGCCCCCGACTGGGGATCAAGCCCGCAACCTGGGCATATGCCCTGACCGGGAATTGAACCGCGATCTCCTGGATCACAGGTTCATGCTCAGCCACTGAGCCATGCTGGCCGGGCTAAGCTAACCACTTATTAATACTGGTGTCACCATGCAATTTTTATCACTAAATTAAAATAATTTAGAAATATTTGTGCATTATGTTTAAGCTAAACTCTTTGAAGAACTTGAAGATGATGTTAAGTCATCACCAATTCAGAATGAGGAACAATAAAAACAAACAGAAAAAAAATATTTTATAAATACTATACCCTTAACTATTTTATGATAGTGTTTTATAATAAATTCAGCATTAAAAGCTAATCAATACAAGTGGCTGATTGCTTATACTATTATTAACAACAGAACTATCAAACATAAAAGCCAATCAAAATTAGTCACTTACTTTTGGTACCCCTTGTCCTCTGTTACAGTTTCTGCTTCGATGACTGGACAAAGGGAAGACTTGTCCAAGCTGATTTGGACGCTCACTGCATTCTGTTACAGTATTTACAGTATTCGCAGCTTGAAAGGTGTTGGAGTAAGGTGTAGGAAAAGGATGATAGAAACCCATAACTTGGGCACATGGTGCTGGCATCAGCTGATAATATGTATACTCTGTAGAAACAGGTGGCTGAGCAGATATAATGGGATAGGCAAGGTATGGTCCAGTAGGGTTTGGATTGGGCTGCTGCCATCGTATGTCATTGTTATATAATGGAAACTGTCTGTAAAGACAAATCAAAAAGAACAAATCTATTGACAATTATAAAAGTAATGCTAAAATAAAATGTCAATTCATTTTAATAAAAGAAAGCACAGAAAAGTGCCTTCATAATAATTCTGAAAACGAGATAAAATTATGACCTTATAAATTTCTTTGCTATAGAAATTATGTATATGTAATAACAATTTAAATGACAGTCTAAAGGAATTCAACCTGATAGTTTTACTGCAATCCAAGATTTTAAAAGTACATACCAATCTTATATGTAACTCTCCCCTCAACATCATGATATTTCTGTCCAAAAGTTAAACACCTAGCTGCTGGATGTGCCAACAGTCCTATGTTCCCACGCAATGCTAATAACTGTGACAGCCTTCTGCAAAGAGCAGCGTAAGGTGATCACTGTGTAAGGTGATCATTACAATGGGTGATTTGATTCCTCCGCATCTCATTCTTTAGTTCAGACCAGGGCCTCCTACTCCTCTCTCCCATACTCCCCTAAACACTTGGCCAAGTCCAGCTCTTTTCCTGGCTTCCCTCCTTGGCAATGGAAGCAGGCTTTAGGTCCAAGGGAAAGAAGAGAAGAAGAGGCAAGCCTGTCCACTGCCATCTTATTCCTACATTAGAGCTTCTTCTAGTGCAGTTCCTGAAAAGCACCAGTAAGAATCTTCTTGTCTCAGCAGTCCTTCTCACAGAAGGTTGCTGCGACCAATGAGGGGTTATGGGGAGCTGGAGCATAGTGCTCTTCCTCACTACTCTTATAACAAAAGCAAAATGGAAAAACATTCACTGCCATAACTCTAAAAAATATATTTTTAAATAATCTGCCAGCTGGCTTACTCATGAATTCTCAAAAGATTATTTCATAAGGTAAATACAATTAAATTTACCATACTATATGCTTGATCATTTTGTCAAATACAGAAACTACTATTGTTAAATTTAGTTTACAGATCACTTTGGACATAGTCCATAAAGAGGAATATTTTTTAATATAATGCTAACTTTAATTGAGAAAGATCCCTTAGTTTCTACAATTTGTCCAATCCCCTAAACTAGTGAGAGTTTCAGATTATTAACTTGAATATTTAATTTCCGAGAAAACTGTTTAGTGGTCTCATATCTCATACATCCAGAATTTCTCAAAGAATGTGCCTTGGCACACTAGTGTGTTACAATGGGTTACAGATGTATAGAAATATTGATTGCCTTAGCTCTCAGGGGTGGTTGGGCTGAGGCCAGAGAAAAGCTGCCTCATCCATTTACTCAAAAGTGCTAGAGAAGTACAATTTTCTGTGTGTGATATAACTTAAAAGAGTCTAAAATTACTTTTTTTTTTTAAATCCTCACCTGAGGATATATTTTCCACTGCTTTTCAGAAAGTGGAAGGGAGAGAAAGAAAAACACACACACATCAACGTGAGAGAGACACATCGATTGGTTGCCTCCCACACTCACTCCGACCAGGGCCAGGGATGGAGCCTGCAACAGAGGTACCTGTCCTTGGCCGGCCAACGCTCTAACCAAGGAGCCAAATGGACTAGGGATAAAATTACTTTTATACAAAAATAAAATGAGCTACACCAACAAAATGCTAATCATCCAGACAACCTAAGCAGGGTTAGAAAAGCTAGCATGACTATTACAAGTTACGCCCTAGTGGTTACTAGGTCACACATTATCTGAATTGCAAGCAATTTGTTAAACCATCCTGTAGACTATTGCACAAAAGCTAAATTTAGAACTAGAATCAGAGTCTAGAGTTATATGCTAACTAACTATAAAAGCTTCAAAGTTAAGGATTATCCCTTGGAATTTTCTTCTTATGCCAGACTATCTTGGCAATTATGATTGGACGCCTAATCTCAAAAAAGAGTTTCTGTTTATCTCTTTCTGAGTAATTCATTCCTTTTAAGTCAATTTATTTTCAACAAATTTTAATTACTTATTATAAGAGACATATCCAGAGAAATCCATATCCTTTTAGAAAGAATTAGAAAATAATCCATGTTAATAATTTTCAAATTTCAACATCATTTGGCTTTGTTTACTCCTCTTAAAAAATAGAGAAATGGTCCATGTTTACAAGTTACAAAAGGAAAAAATTAAGTAGTGTGCTTTGTCAACTTCTATTCCTTCTGCCCCCTCCCTCCCCGCGCAAACTAAAAAAGAAAATAATAAACAGATTACCTATTGGACTGGTTTTCCTGCACAAATGGATAACAAGTAATCAAGTAGCTGGGAATTGGAGTTGGTTCTATACCAGAAACATTTCCATTATCGCTTGGGAGTGCCATAGGGATCATAAATGTATCAGAATTCTTCTTCTGGGGAATAAATGGCTCTACCTCAGCTGACAGCTTGACATTCTTCAAAGAGAAAGTGAAACACATTATTAACAAATGAACAAAAAACTTAAATAATATAAATTCACAATTTAACAATGAGTCAATTTTTACAAACAGTAATTAGGTCTCTTTTCAGTTTTCACAAAACATCCAAAGGATCACAATGACAAATTAAAATAGTTAAATATGATTAAGTTATTTAGACAAAGTCATTAAATGAAACAGGGAAAAACTTATCAAAGCCTACTACATTTCCATGAAATCATATCTTAACGTAATCAAAGCTGTTAAAACAATCAAGAGTACAAGGAAGTCAGTCATACCTCAGAGGCCAAAAATAAAGCTGGTAGTAAGAATTCTAGCTCTTCAGACATAACAATGTTTTTAACTAATTTTGTTACGGGGGGGAAAAAGTCATTAAGCAACATTCTGAAGGATAATTATGTTTGCTTGAATAATTTAAAAGTCTATTTCTGTCCATTTCAGGAAATTAGATTAGTATGGTTAAATTAAAAGGAAAGAAAATGTCTAAGATGAATTAAAAATAAATATATGTAAGGGGGAGAAAACTTCTGGTTCACACTTAAAGCAGGATAAAAATAAGCACTTCAGTTTCCCAGAAGACAAGCTGACAAACTAAAGTAATTCAGAATATGTACTTCGTTTTAGTTTGTTTTATATCTTTTCTTATAATAAATCTAGAGACTTAAAAGACATTTTAAAAAACTGAAGTATTTAAGAATGCATATGTGGGGGACAAAACTATAGAGAAAAGTAAATAAGATCCATAAAAATCAGGATAGGAATTACTGCTAGGAAAGAGGGAGCTGTGATTGGGAGGACATACTTGTAGAGTTTCTGGGGTAGCTGGCAAAGTTCTGTATCCTAATTTGGGTGATACATACAAGGTATTCACCTTATAATAATTCATTTAGCTGTACATTGGTTTTAGGCAGTTTTCTTTTTGCATCTGTCATATTTATCAACAAATTTTAAAAATTTAATTAAAATAATGAAAAGCCTATAGGCACATTCTACAAAAGCAGAATGTTAAAAACCACATAAATATAAACAAGTAAATGAAATGCAATCCAATGTTGCAATCACTCAAAATCAATCTCAAACCAACAATCCAAACCAGAACTTTTCCCCAACAAACACACTAGGACAGCATTTTTCAGAAGCTCATACCAAGGCAGAGTTCTCAGAATAAATTTCAGGCATGTTTCTCAGAAAGGTAATTAGTAACAAATCCAAGAAAATCTAAAGACAAGACTTTGATATACACAATATATAGCCTAAAATGATTCCATTGGAAATTCAGAAGTGCTTATAAAAAAGGAGGGATGGAATACTACGCAGCTGTAAAGAAGAAGAATCTCGTACCCTTTGGGACAGTATGGATGGACCTGGAGAATATTAAGCTAAGTGAAATAAGCCAGGCAGTGAAAGACAAATATCACATGATTTCGCTTATACGTGGAATCTAAAGAACTTAATAAACTGATGAACAGAATAGATTCAATGACATGGAAGCATAGATGAGACTGATGAATGTCAGAGGGATGGAGGAGGGCGGGTGGGTGGAGGGGGAGAGAGTAACCAAAGAATTTATGTGCATATATACACAACCCAAGGACATGGACAATGGTGGGGAGAGGGACTGGGGAGGGGGAAGGAACGGGGTGGAACGGGTCATTGGGGAGAAAAAGGGACATCTGTAATATTTTAAACAATAATAAAACTTAAAAAAAAAAAAAAAAGGAGGGAAAAGATGATCTGAACTATATAGCAGTATTAATTCAATATTAATACTGAATACATTCCTCAAATCTGATTTAATTTTGAAGTCTACTTTTATACTATTAACCAAATCTGAAGTAGATATAGTCACTGTATTTACAAATATCTGTGAACTAAACTCAGTTTCTTTTTTTTTTTTTTAAAAAAAATATCTTTACTGATTTCAGAGAGAGGAAAGGAGAGGGAGAGAAAGAGACAGAAACATCAATGATGAGAGAGTCATTGATCAAGCCCGCAACCGGGCATGTGCCATGACCGGGAATCGAACCCTGATTGCCTGGATCCTAGGTCAACTCTCAACCACTGAGCCATGCCCGGCCGGGCCAGTTTCTTGAATTTTAACACAGGAGACAAAAACTCCTTCAAATGCTAACAGAGTAGTCCGTACTCTTCACTGATAGGCACTAGAACTCCAAACTTATTTATAGGGATAAAATAATCCACCTAATGTGTTTCCCCAAATAGGGAAAAAAAGCTGACTTTCAACAATAATGCACAAATAATGGAAACTTTATATAGTTCATTCATATACATAAGGAAAACAAATCACATTTTAACTAAACTAAAAACATAACTTTTAAGATTTTTAAAAATCAAAGTCATTTTGATCATATGAGAATTCTATGAACAGTTTTATAAATCTGGACTAAAAGGCATTAGGTTTTGTTTTTTAAAAAGGAATATGGTTCCATCAAATTTTCAGTCTAATCTAAAAAAAAAAGGAGCACTACTGCCCAGCCGGGCGTGGCTCAGTGGCTGAGCATCAACCTAGGATCCAGGAGGCTGCAGTTCGATTCCCGGTCAGGGCACATGCCTGGGTTGGGGGCTTGATCCCCAGTCCAGGACCTGCAGGAGGCAGCTGATCAATGACTCTCTTATCATTGATATTTTAACTCTCTCTCCCATCCTCTCTCTGAAATCAATTAAAGGGAGCACTATTAATATAATTATAAAGAAATAAAAAAAATTTAAAAAACATTTTTCTTGACACCCCTCAAAAAAACAGTATCATATATTCTTTGGTAACAACAAATTCAAATTCTTGCTCAAGTCAAAAGTTACAAGTTTTTTATACCTAGTTTCATCTATACTTTTATTTAAGTTTTATGAACTAAGGGAAGTCACTATTTAAAAAGTGTCATGCATAAATTATAACTGTTGTCTTCACATACACAGTATACAGGAGCGGGCAAAAACAGGTTAATAAATGATACAATAATTAATAATTAAATAATACAGAAATAAGCTGTGCTTCACATACAACTGTAAAACTACTTTTGCCAACCCCTGTATACCCTTAAATATTAAAGTTTGTATTGGTTTCTACTCTAAGTGCAATTCTAGATATCAGAGTTGAACAATAAAATTCACAAACACTAAAATGATCCTTTGTATTCAGCAAAAAAGAGAAGCTGCTGTAGTAAACAGCTGTACAAACAGAAGATGTCACTAGTAGGAACAGACTGGCAAACTTTCCCCTATAGTTACAACTCTGTATGGTTTTAAAAGTTGCTTATTGTAACTTCAAGGTCTTCAGTATCATATATCAAAATGTAGCATCTGCTGTTTTCAAGCCTGAAATGTAAAGATTCTGAACTATTTTTAAAATTCCACATAATAAAGCCCATATAGATAATACAGTAAGTAAGCATCAAATTCTGGCAATATTTCAATTATATTAGTATAGAAATCAAAGAAAAATGTCTTATATAGTGAAGAGCAAAAACATTATGAGAAAATTAGACTTGTTACTTCATATAATATTCTTCAGTTTGAATTTCAGTGTTTAAACTCTTTACCTTTGCCAAAATCTGTTTTAGAACTCAGAAATTTTATAGCAAGGAGTTGTGTCCTTAAAGAAAATGTAAATATGGTATAAGCTAAACTACAAAGAACAAATTCCTGTATTATTTGCTTAAAAAACAAAACACCCACATAGGAAAATTATCTTTCTCTTTCAGAAATTATTTTAGAATTTTCCAAATGAAAAATCATAATCCCAGAAACAAGTATTTGAAAAAAAGTTCCACATTCATTTAAAATTTTGCATATATTAAAACAATGTCAATAATAAAACCTCTTTGATGTGGATAATCTAGAAAACCCTAGAATTTATCAGAACATGAAACTATAAAAACCTTGTTAAAAGCTCATTAAAACAAGTTTTTTATTAAACAAATGCACTCAGATTACTGAAAGTCTATAGAATTCAATAATATGAATTCAATAATATTCTGGAAAGTGCAGTGTATAGACAGGTTTAGGGGAAATGGGCAAACACTACTAAGCACACATTAGCAAGAAATGTACACTAAGCCTCCCCAAGATAGAACCTCCAGAGGAGTGCAAATAATTTTCCCAGATTAAGCAAAAGAAGAATGTCACCCACTTAATATCAAAACTGAACTGGAACATAATAAGGCTCTCTCCCACAGTGAAATTTCTGTACCACACACCTACAGAAAAAAATATGATCATGGAAATCCTCCACATTCATTCTTTCTATGTTAAGGTAAAAATACACTGTATCAAATGTTAAGATATTTTATATCTTATGGCAAAATATAAAATACATGTCTCTGAATGAAAAAAAATTTTAATGTTTAAGAGATACCTGGCTAGCTGTATTGTTTTCTGATTGGAATGGCTTACACTGAAATTAAACTATTTGTCAAAATAAACTGCAGTAGCTATACATAAAAGTTTTGCAAGACTTCAGAAAATATTAAAGAAAAAAAATCAAAGTATTTAACTTAGACTGCCCATTTACTTTGCTATCCAGACATTTCCCCCTTTTCTTAAAACAGACTGCATCTAATCCTGTTAAAATCTGCTGGTACTTTTCTGAAAACCAGTTTTCTAAATTTAATACTAGTTTTTGGATTACCTACTTTATTAACTTGTTTTTATATTTATTTTCTCCCTTGCTTTTGCGGGTTTCCCCCCTAACTCCTTGCCTTGGATGCTTAATTTTTATTTTCCTCTTAAAACATTTAACAATGAAAGTATTTATGATAATACATTTGCCTCAGAGTATCGTTTCAGCCACATCTGTAGGTTTTCACATGTAGTATGTTATTACTTTTTCAATAACATATAATTCTACTTTTTTACTCCCTCTTTGATTTAAGGGCTTAGGAAAAAAAGTCTTTTAAAGTTTCCAAATGGCTTTTCACTAAATGAGCATTATTTACTTTCTCTTTTTATTATAAAAGTATTATTTTAAAAATCTGTTAAGACAGATGACTAGCTTTTATCCATAAAGGCAAACTATACGTATTATGTATTACATTCTATAGTAACTTATTTAGAGTATGTTTAGTTGCAGTGCTGATATTTGAAGTTTATACATTATTTAAAGAAAAGAATTATAAGCCCCATAATTTTATATACTTATTAGTGAACAGCACTTTGTATAAAGTCATGTCTATTTGTTACACATCTGCTTTCCTAAGAATTAAAGACATTCGTGATCAATAATTTTGTGAATTCTTTAAAAAAAAAAACCCTTTCTGATATTAATGTGCTAAAAATTAAGCCAATGTTTAAATTATTTGATAATACTAAAGAAAATGTAAACCTCAAGTGTTCTGTCACTTCTAAGGCTATTGTTTATTTTTTTAAAATCTCAGAACACTGTCCTAAATTTCCTAAAAATAGAAACACTAAAGCCTTTATAAACAAAATGAACTCCATGATTTATTCTTCTTATCTCTTTACACCAGCTTTTCTTTCTTTTTTTTTTTTTAAAAAGACAAAAAAATGCATTATACCAAGCCATATCTGTTCTTAGAACATCTAATTCTGGTAGTTAAAATTAAACTACTTGCTTTGATTTAAAACAGTCTTGCTAAAAGATAATATTCCTGAAATTCTCTTCTGGTTATAAGATTCTTTCTTGTAGTCAATTACTGCAATTAAGACTGCTATCTAGCACATATTCCTAGTAACTTACTTTTTATAATCTTGATCAGGTTTTTATAATCTTGACCAATTGTACACAATTTATCCTTTTAATCAAAGATTTTATATATGTTTTTAAAAAATTTTTTTCAAAGTTACACTGTGCAATACTCCAGGGATTTCAATTAGGTTAAGATGGAATGCAGAAAGTTTATATTAAGTACTTTAAAAAAAAAAATCTAACTTCTATTAATTGCTAACCACTTCAATATTATAAGAAGTTATAAATGCTGTAGGCATTCCCAGGAATTCTGAATATAAACCAGCACTGGTTTAAAATGAAAAACGTTTTGTGAGGAAAAATGGAAATTCAGCACATTACCACATATATTTTTCATGACTTTTACCTATCTAAATTCACTTGATTAGTAAAAACATAAAAAAAGTATATTCTAATAACCTAGGAAAGCTATTACATTACTCTGGTATAGAAACAATCAAGAACTCCACAAAGTTGAGAAAGCTCATTTCTAGCCCCAATCTACCAGTAAGTTAATGGTTCTTAGCCTTTTTTCAATGATGAATCCTTTTGAGAATACTATGAAAGTAATGGGAGTCTTGACCCAGAAAAATGCTAATATAAAATGAAGTACCTGCCTTCCAGGTCCATCCAGGGACCCCTGAATTAACTGCCTACAGTAACATCACTTTTTTGGATCTCAGTTTCTATGTGTGGTTGGCAAAAACAAGGGGATGGTTGAAATTTTTCTTATTAGGCTGGAGAAGAGGCGGGAGATACTGGAGGGAAAAAAGTGGAAAAAATTCTTCAAAGGAAAACCTACACTCATGATTTTTTCTAATTCTTAAATTTCTACAAGGTTTTAAATAGGTTGCGGACTTTGGAAAAATGTAGGATGAAAGAGGAAGAGGCTCTCTAGTTCAAATAATTTGCTCATAGCACTTGCTGTTAAGATAATCACACACAAGTTACCATCTAAATAGTTAATTACATTTCCTCCAGGATGAAAGGAACAGTAAGTATACATGTGGTAGCATTGCTGGTTATAGCTCTGGCATCACGGTATAGGACCAAAATGTTTAACCCTTTCATCACTGACACACAGACAAGAAAATTTCCTATTAATTGTCACGCTTTGAAATCTCAGGCATTTTTAATAGATACCTTAAAATTTTGTTTTTCATTAAACTGGACATAGGCCTTATATAAAATACTGAGTGAAAAAGGAAAGCCTGTATGTACTGGTCAAGAGGCTCCAATCAATTTTGCTTTGGTAAATCCATGTATTGTTTCATAAACTCATTTGTGTTTTCAGAGTCATATTCACAGAAAGCTTTTTTAAAAAAAAAAAATTAAAGCTTTTGTAAAAACAAATATACACAACTAGGAAACTGTGCTTTGCCTGCTGAAACAGTCCAATTTCTAACTCAAAACTGGCTCTGACTAGCAACATATAATCAATGTATAGAGGAATTTGGGAAATCCTGTCTCGTTTATTAAGGTGCTAATTATCCACTTGTAAAATAATCAGGCAAATCACTAATCTCTCCTTTTCCTTCATCCCTAAGCCTAGTTCTTCGCTGGGCAAGGCCTTCAACTGAAGAGGGGAATGGACAGTGAATAAACTTCGACTTCATCAAATCTTTTCCCAGAGGTCTCAAGAACGGAAAACACTGCAATTTCTGGGGGAAAATAAAACATTATTTTAGATTATTTTTTTACGTTGTGATGGCAACGTAAAATCCCGGATTCCTAGCATCTACTAGCATAGATAATCAAGAATGTGGTGTAATTGAAAAAAAAAAACAAAACAGACACTATGGGACTACTTCGTGAATCTCGGAAATGAGTTCATGCTTCGGGTCTTATACCCTTAAAGATAAAAGCTGGCTTTTAAAAACAAAACAAAACACAAAACACTAATTTTTGCAAAATATTTAGGTAGAAAGGCAAGGGGAAACCGTAGTACTTCATATCTTAAAGAGAACACCTCCTTTAAATCACTGTAAAAACAATGCTTCGCTCAATGGCACGTAGATCTTAAAAAAAGCCCATCACCCCCCTCTCCTCCTGTAGTTATCACGTCCTCTGACAGCCTTTCTGGGTGAGAAGCCCTCAGAAGCCTTTCCACCTTGAAAACACATTCCAGAACTGAAGGGAAGAGGGCGGCGGGGCAGGGGGCAGATCCGCTGGAAGTTATAAACCCTCCACTCGGGAGATACGGACAACTTGGAGTCTCCAGGCCCCTTTCCCCAAGCCGGGAGGAGGGGCAAAAGCGAGCCCCCATCCAGGGTGGGGGACGGTAAACAGGGCAGAAAAAGTGCCCCTGCCCGAGGCAGCATCTGGAACAATGTAGCAGAGCGGGGCGCCGCCAGGCTCCCGGGCCAGGAAGGTCTGCCCCTCGGAACCTGAGGGCCCCGGCCGTCAGGGCCCACGCTCGCAGGCCAGGGCCTGCCTAGGAGGAAGCGGCGACCCCCGTCCCCGGCCAGGCTGGCCCAGCCCGAGCCCGCGTACCTGGTCTGCTGGGGCTCGGTCCATGGCGCCTGCAGCCGCAACGGGCCCGCTTAGTCGGTGTAGAGAGCGCCTCGGGCCGCTTTCTCCATGGCCCCCCGCTCGGCTCTAGACCCGGCTCCGCACCTCCGCCCCTATCTGGCTGGCCCCGAGCAGAGTCCGGCTACGCCACTGGCCGAGGAGGAGGCTCCAGCTCCCGGAGGTGGAGGAGGCGGTGGCACCTTCGGGGAGGGATCATCTGGGACGGAAGCCGGGAAGAGCCGAAATGAACGGGAGGCGTAGTCGGAAATGGCGGCGCGCAGGAGGGGAAAGGAGGGGCGGGACTTACAGCGCAGGGGGCGGGGCGACGGCAGAGGGCCCGAGCGGGCGGTCATGGGAACCCGGCGGGCTCAGCTGGAGGCAGAGCCCGGGGGGCAGCCCTGGGAGCAGGTGCCCGGGCCGCTCCGCGCGCCACCGGGGACTTACCTGCCCCCCTGGACTGTTAAACTGGAGGGGTAGCGGGCCACTTGGCACGCAGGACACCCGGGTTCCCGTCTTTAGGCACCTCAGGGACCACGTGAGGATCGCAAACCGCCTCTTAGTGAAGTTGTAAGAGTTTTTATCTGCCCACTGGACATGTGAGCCTTCCATACGTTACCCCGCTAAAGGGAGTCGTGGCTGGAAAGGAAAATGCCCCAGAACAGCGGCAGAGAGAAGCGAGTCCGAAGCGTCCACAGATTCTTACGGATTAGGTCATGGCCCGGGCCAGGCCCGAGGCGCACCTCCAGGCCCACCTCGCCCGTCAGGACTCCCCACAGACACCCGCGTGTCCTCCGGGAGGCCACTGCACCTACTGATTGCTCCTTTTATCTCCAGCTCCTCAGCTCCCGGAGGAGAGAGCCTGCCGTGACGCTGGGCACTGGGGAGGGCACGGCGCCCTCTCAGCCCTCGCCCGGGCCTGGGCGAGCTCGGGCCTGCAGGTCAGCCCCAGGCCGGGGCAGAAAAGGGGAGCCCCGTGGCGGCTCCGTGATGCTGGCGTGCAGCAAGAGAGGACTGCTCCTGGTTGGGGGGCTGATGGGCGTGGACGTTCAAGCCGGGAAAGAGAATTTTAAGAAGTTTGCTTTATCATGCTCCGGGGGACCTCAGTAAAGACTTGAATTGCCTTTTCAGTTAGTCTGGCTGTGTTTGGATGGGGCTCCGAGAAGGGGCTGGTCTGTGAAGCCACTAACTGAACTTGAGTTGATAATGTAGTTTGACTTGGTGACGGATGCTATGTTGGGTTAACAAGACTGGCGTCAATGCTCTGGCCAGGATGGCTCAGTTGGCTGGGCATCGTCTAGTGCACCCTTTTGAAAGGTTGCCAGTTCCTTTGCTCTCAGGTCCATGTTTCTCTCTCCCTCTCCCTCTGTCTCTAAAAATCAATTTTTTAAAAATTCTAAGAAAAAGACTTACATCAAGGCTGGAAGTAGAAACCCTTTGTAAGGCGATTTCTCTTTTTTGTTTTGTTTTATTAACTCTTCTGCTTCAAATTATACATGTATGTGTGTATACATATTTATGTGTTTAAATGGCACGTGTATGGATGAATGTTACATACATGAGCAATGTAATGTTAGGTCCCTCGTGTCTGTCAATGAACACTGAATGAATTTAGATTTGCTCAGAAAAACTAAGCTATTTATAAGATATAGTTATGTAAACTAACAGATGATCGTCCTCCTTCACAATTTTCAGATGGAAAGAACTCTGAATTTTTAGAATGTGTCCCCATTGGTGGTCTCTAGCCATAAGATAACCCCATCTGAATAAAAAAGGTAATAATAATGCAGTAATAATTCAGTCATAAAAAGACTCTATTACTTAGGTTTTCTTCCTGAGGAAATTGAAATATAAGATCTCTAAGGATCTTTCCATGGTAAGGATTTTTATGACTATGAAATAGTTCTTCTTGAGAATCTTCTATGTACAGGACATTTATTTAAATTTTAAGAACAGTCCTAGCTGGTTTAGCTCAGTGGTTAGAGTGTCGACCTGTAGACTGAAGGGTACCAGGTTCAATTCCAACCAAGGGCATGTACCTCAGTTACAGGCTCCATCCCCAGCCCTGGTCGGGGTGTTTGCAGCAGGCAACCAATCGATGTTTCTCTCTCTTTCTCTCCTACTCTCTCTGAAAAGCAACGGAAAAAATATCCTCAGGTGAGGATTAAAAAATAATAATAATAAATTTTAAAAACAGAATTATAAGAAATTATAAGAACAAATGCTACAGTGCCCTTTTAAACACAATCATAGAAAAGACTGCAACAGCTATTAGAATAAAAAATTATAATCTATGAAGTAAAAGAAAACATTTTATTTTTTAAGAGAAGTCAATTTTATTATTTTTTTAAAAGATTTTTAAAATTGATTTTTAGAGAGAGAGGAAGGGAGAGGGAGAGAGAAACATCTATGTGACAGCATAACATCGATTGGCTGCCTCCTGGGGATTAAGCCTGAAACCTGGCATGTGCCCTGACCAGGATTCAAACCAGCAACCTTTTGTTGCACAGGATGACTCCCAACCGGCCAGGACAAAAAAAGAAGAACATTTTTTAAAATGTTATATATGGTATGATTAAATTTTAATTATTTCATTCAGCAACAAATATTAAATGTGCCCGGTGCTATGCTGAGTCCTGGAGGTATAGCAATTAACAAGACACTGTGAAGCAGAGAACATGTTTTTCTTGTGGGCCAGTCATACATAGAACAAGAAGTTACAGGTGAGTTGAGTGTCATGAAAAAGAAAGTTCAATAAGTTCTACCATGTTGTGGGATAGAAGGTCAAGTCATATCTAAGTAAAAGTCATATCTGAAGGGTGAGTAGGAATTATGATAAGTAAAGAAGAATTAGGAAAGTAGTTCCAAGAAAAGGAAATGGGGTGTGTGAGGACTCTGAGGTTAGAGAATCCAGCACTATGCTTTAGAAGCTCATTCCTTGAAATGAGAGTTCAGGATGAGAGGGATCATCCAATAGAGCAGGGCCTCTGAGAAGATTGAAGGGGGTAGGATATAAAACTAAGGGGCAGAAATTGGCCTCAGATGGGACATGTCCACAATAACAGAAGGAAAGGGAGAAAGGATAGATATGACTGCAGATACATTCATAAGTTGAGGGAAGACCTGTCTAATGGCTTCTGTTTTCTCAGTGAAGCAGGAAGCAAGGTTATCTGCTGACAGTGGAGGGAGGCAGAGTTGTGATCATCATATCCCTGTCAAAACTCTGTAAATACATATTTAAAACTTGTGCATGTCATTATATGTAAATTTTAAATCAAAAGAAAAAAAACTGTAAGTAAATATTGAACTCTGGTTTTAATAAATGCATGTATCTATGTAACCCAAATCTATATCAAGATATAGACTATTACCATTACCACCTGTGGCTTTTTAAAACGTCACTACTTATATCAAATGTTTATCTAAGTCACTGTTGTATCCTTACTACCTGTGCTAATGCCTGGCACATAGCAAGTGCTCACTAAATATTTGTTAAATAAATGAACATGTGATGTGATATTAAATCAGGATTCTTTTATTCAGGGTTGGGTTTTGTTAGGCATGTGCATGTTATTGAATGACCAGGATTAAGTAGGGTGAGAGAACAAAATTTCTGTATGTTTTACTCCACTGTCTCTTCAAACACTCTGAGGGTTACGTTTTTCTTCTGGCCTGGATGAAATCTCATGAAGGTCATGCAAACTTCATTCCAAGTTAAAGCTTTTCCTTTTCCCAAGCTCATTTGGGGTCTGGGGGAAGAGAGGGACCTGGGATCTGATACTTTCCTGAGAAAACCAAAGGCAAAGTAGAGAGAGACAGACACTGGAAACAAGTTCCATTTTTACCAACTGTGGATACATAATTTTTTCCCAGGGGAAAATGTACTGATGTTGGCAATTTATTTTGTTATGCACCAAAAATGAGATGGATTAATGGGCTGATGGATGGATGGATGGATGGATGGATGGATGGATGGGTGATAAATCAAGTATAGCAAAATGTTCCCAGGAATGGTGGGAGAGAATTCTTTCTGAAGCCAGACCTCAGATGACTTGTATCAAGTTCTCCAAGTGTTTTCCTGAAAACTCCTCTCAGTGTAGCTTGAGGTAAGCATCTCTTTTATCCATTTTGGAGGTGTAGGTAGGTATCAGGTATCTCCAAAGCAATACTCTTCATGAGTCACCAGTGCCCCCCCCCCATGTGGGCTGGAGACAAGTGTTGAATAATGCTGAGCCACAACTTTTTTTTTTAATACTTACCTGAGGATATTTTTTCCATTGCTTTTTAGAGAGAGTGGAAGGGAAAAATAGAGAGGAGAGGGGAGGGGAGGGGAGGGCAAGGGAGGGGAGGGGAGGGGAGGGAGGGGAGGGGAGAGAGGAGCATTGATGTGAGAGAGACACACCGATTGGTTACCTCCTGCACAGGCCCCTACCGGGGCAGGGAGCCTGCAGCTGAGGTACGTCCTCTTGGCTGGAATCAAACCTGAGACCTTTCAGTATGTGGACCGAAGCTCTAACCACTGAGCCAAACCCGCTAAGGCCTGAGCCACAATTTCTAAGTCTATCTCAGCAATACCCCTGATAGGCCATGTCTTTGAAAGTAACTTTAATCCTCTGAGCCTCAGTTTCTTCCTACACATTGCGTAGGGTCACTGAGAGACTCAAGTTAAGGTAATGAATGGGAGAACACATTGCAAGCTCTAGAGGAGTGGTTCTCAGTCTGGGGCACTTTAAAAACTAAGGCCTCTCCTTAAATCAATTAAGTCAAAATCTCTGGAGTAAATCATTGTACAGCCAGCCAGAGTAGCCATAAAATCTTAAATCAGATCATGTCACTTCTCTTTTCAAGTCCTCCAATAAAACTTCTCATCTCAGAGTAAAAGCCAAAGTCCTCAGAGTGGTGATTGAGGCCCCAGGAGCAGGCCCCTACCTCTGGTCTCGTTTCCTGCACTTCACCCTCACTCACTCCGCTCTAGCCACACTGGCTATTTTGCTGTTCCCCTAACATTCCAAATACATTCCTACCGGGGAGCCTTTTTCCTAGCCACTGCCACTGCCTGGGACACCCTTCCCCGATTATCCCACGTGGCTTATGCCCTTGTTTCAGGCCTTTGCTGGAATGTGACCTTTGCATGAGGTTTGATCCCTGACGACCCTCTTTAACATATTGTGCATGTACCTAATTCCTTTTCCCTTCAAGCTATTTCTTCATTGTATGTATCACCATCCAAAATGCTATATATTTTACTTGTTTTTGTTTGTTTGTTGATGGTCATTTTCCACTAGAATCAAAACTCCACAAGGGCAAGGATTTTGTAATTTGTTTTATCCACTTCTGGGTAGTTCCAGTGCTTAGAACACTACCTAGCACATAGCAAGCCCTAAGTAAATATTTATTGTTGTCATTCCAAATGGATGTTCTGAGCATGTGCCTTACTTAGTCCCAAAACTTTAAGGATGGCTCACTGCCTACTCCAGATGTATTCTGTGCTTTCCTCCCTCCCTGACTTTGCTCATATGGTTCTTCTTACTTAGCATACCCTTCCCATCTTGCAACTCATTTCCTTCATTTCCGGGATGAAAAGAATCCTCCTCAGAATTCCTCTAGCTTGTTGTGCCACATCCTGCCTTAAATTGTTTTTGTACTGTGTATAATTATTTATGTAATTATTTCCCAGAATGTACACTCCTTGAGAGCTTGCCATTGTAGCTGACATAGGCAGTTACCAGAAAAAGGAAGAGAGGTAATTATTATTATTACTATTATTTCTAAAGATGTTTAATAGCTCCCAAGTAATTCAATCCTCACCCAAGGATATGTTTTGTGTGTGTGTGTGTTTAATTGATTCTAGAGAGAGGAAGGGAGAAGGAGAGAGAGAGAGAAACATCAATTGGTTACCTACTATACACACCCCTACTGAGGATCAAACCCACAACCTGGGTATGTGTTCTGACCAGGAATTGAACCCACAACCCTTTGGTGCACGGGACAGCGCTCTAACTGAGCCTCACACCGGCCAGGGCAGAAGAGAGGTAATTAAATGGTAGATTTAAATAGCACCCTCAGCTACAGTGAGAATACAGGTTGCATGTGAGTAAAATAAAATTAGAAGATGATAACATCCAAAAATAATTTGTGGATAGTAAGATCAACCACACGAAAGATCAACAACTATAAACTGCCTTATGAATAATCTGGTTTAGATAAGACTGAGTTGAAGAAGAGTGAGTTTATTGCATAAATGAACTCAGAGCCAGAAGAAAAGTTAGTCATGGCATTCATTTTTATGGCAGTGAGGTCTCAGGCCCAGCAAGCTAAAAACAGGAAATAACTTCCCAGATTTATTATGATGTCCTTTGGATTATTTTCATGAACTATTCCAGTTCTTAATCTTTTTTGGAGGACACTATCTTATGGTAGGAAAAACAATAAATCGTTGACACTTCCCCTCAGTTCGGAAGTGCTGTATAATCTGAAATTGAAAAATCTCCTTCAACTCAATGTTTTTTTGTCCTGCCTTTAAAAAGTTTTGTTAACAAACTAGATTTTTCAAGTCAGTGACTCATACCCTCAGTTCCCCAAACCTAGGTTCTTTCTGAAATGTCTTTTCTGGACCAGCAGGAGCTTACTTTATCAGCAGGGCCTGATTTTTGGAGTCAGGAGTTTATGAAGCTCAACCTGTGTAACTCTTGTTACCAAATTTCCCTAAGGTTTCCAACCAACCTTACTGAGCAAGACATGTTTCACCAGTCTCAAAAGGGAAAATGAGAAGTCAAGCTGGCAGAAATAAAGCCTCTGAAAAAAAGCCCTGCTCCAAAGAACACCATCAAAAGAAGCATACATTGCAGATGAGAGAATTTTATTTTATCCCTTTTGTTGAGTTTTCAATGTTTTTGCATAAATAATATCATAGCAATAAGAGCAAAATAAAAAGAAAGAAAATCACCCTCAAAATGACCTTTCTAACAATATGAAGGATTTTTTCATAGTTTCTGTTCATCTATAAGCATAAGATCTCTATGGGACATAGTTTGTATTTAGGTAACCTGGAGGCTCTCAGGCCTATTATACAATGGAGTGCCAGTCCACTCTCTAGAAATGAGGTAGGAAGAAATCACTCCCCTTTCCCTCCCTGCCCCGTCTCCAGCCCCTACAAATGAGATCTAGGAGCTTGGGAGGAGCCTGAAGCAGACTGGGGGAATCTGAGAGATGAGGCCCCACCGTGACTGCTGATCCCAAGGTATGCCTCCATCAGCCTGATGTATGACCCAAGAGGTTCAGAGACCCATCATTGACCCTAGAACACAACAGGATTTCTGCACAAGACGTCACAAACCATTTCCACCTCTTTAAACAATAGCTGGAACCTTCAGGTTGAAGATTATATCAAATCCATACTCTCTTGCCAAACTAGGCCCTGCATTATCTCAGCCTGTGGGTAGAAGGCAGCATTAAATAAATGTTGACAGGAAAAAAAAAAGATAATATATATAACATTTTAGGATATATTTAGGAAATATGAAATCCTAAAATCATGTTGGAGATAGAGAACGCATTAATATTTCCCTGTAGTGATTTCATCCCCCAAAACCCGTCAACACCAAAGTCAACAAGAAATTACACAAACAAGGTGTGTTATTGTTTCACCTGCTTATTAACCTCAGCCTCTTACCCAGTCCTTTCACAACCTGAGCTGGTGGAGGTCTTAAGGAAAACAACTGTAGCAATCCTGGGCTTGTTGCTTCTGACTGGTAACAGGCCAGCCCTTTGCCTGCCAGTAGACCTTGGGGTCTCTAGATTCCCAGCTGTGCTGAGTCCTAACAGGTTACATTTCAGGAGCTTTAAACGGGTCAAAGTCGTTTGAAGAGAAACAATAAGAACTGCCATCACCCACGGGCAGTCATGGATACTGATCTGTAAATGTTGCTCACAATGATCTCCTACTGAGTAGTAATAATAGCTTATAGTGATTGTGCCAGAAATAGTGCTGAGCCCTTTACAGAAAGTATCTCATTTAATCTTCACAAAAACTTTTGTGATAGGAATTACTGTCTTTTTTTTTTTTTCCAGAAGAGCAACCTGTGACTTAATTAGCTTACATAAGATCCAGTCCAGTTAGAAAGTGGCAGAACTAGAATTTGAATTCAGTGAGCAAAGGAACGTGTAGTTAAGGATACCACACTTCCCTGAAGCTCAGGCAAGGCAGGAGAGCCTTTACTGTTTGCCTTGGATATCAGCCCTGTTTGGGGCTGAGCTGCGCAAGGCCTCTTTTTTTTTTCTTTTCTTAATATATATTTATTGATTTCAGAGAGAGGAAGGGAGAGGGAGAGAGAGAGAGAAACATCAAGGAGAGAGAGAGTCATTCATCAGCTATCTCCTGCACACCCCCTGCTGGGGATCGAGCCCGAAACCTGGGCATGTGCTCTGACTGGGAATCCAATGAAGATCTCCTGGATCATAGGTTGATGCTCAACCGCTGAGCCATGCCAGCCACGCTGCGCAAGGCCTCTTAAATGCTGAGTCTCCTCACATGTGCCCTGACTCTGGCCGTGACTCTAGTCCTACTGTTTGTTCCCCATTCCAGCCGGAAATGCCCTGGATTAGAAAATAACCTCAAACCTAGTGAAGTGATCAGACTGAGACAGAAAGAGGAATTAAGGGGCTGTGGGCAAAAGGTCCTTCTAGTAGTCCACGCACCTGTCACAGGAAAGTGGTTTTGGATGTCCCAACCACCTGGGATCAAAGGAAAGCTGCTCCAGGAACTCAGATGTCCATCCGTGTGTTAACACATTTTCCCAAGGGCACAAGAAAATCTATTGCCTCCTTTGCAGGCATTGAATGTGTCCATTCCAAATGATAGAAAACCAGTGTGTTTGTGAGGGGAAAAGGAGGAGGGGAATTCTGATAGAATCCCGCACACACCTCCCATTCCCCCATCTCTATCCGCCTCATCAAGTCTCCCTTTCCATCCTGCTCTTCCTTCCCCACTCTGCCACTCCCTTTCCCTTTTCCATCGCCCCATCCTGTCCTTTTCCCTTCTCTGCCTATTTTCTCACCCTGCAAATGCTGCCAGCCCTGGCTCTGGAGTGTGACTATGAACTGAGTGAGACGTTAAATCCACAGCACCCAGTCCCCTGCTCTCACTGAGGTCAGGTGCCCTGGGGAGCAGTTAGTAACATTGCAGCACTTGCAAAGGTGAAACAATTCTGAGTCTTTGCCTGCTCCACCCAGGATCCCGTAGCCTCCTTTGAACTGTGTATCTCGAGTAACATCTTGTAATTCTGCTGCTGCAGGGGAGAGATGCTTGCGTGCTATGGGAATCGGTGACTCAGTGCTATTACTCTTATTCCTTCTGCGATCACAAGATTGGTGGCTCTGTGCCTCTATGTGCTTGAAACTGTATGCTAGAGTGATTAGTTTGTACTTAGTTTCCAAAGCATTAAGGTATTCTTTCTACTGCCAGGCGAAAGTGTTTGAGGGATGTACACGGTATGCAGAGGGAAACGATTCAATGCTATCAAAAGTTGGACAACTTCAGGTGGTAAAATCCACTCTCCAGTGCTGTTGGTAAGAGTGCTAGGCCATTTGTTCATTCAACACATATTTAAATATGTCAGAAGTGACACACGTTATACATAAAATTAAAGTTTGGTAAAAGATGAAAAATGTAGGAGGGCTATGTTAATAGGTTGATCAGGGAGGGCCTCAGTGAAAAACTGGTATGTAAGCAGAGCCCTGAAAGAAATAAAGCATGAGCTGGGCAGACATCTGGGGAAGAATGTCCCAGATAGAAAGGACAACATATGCAATGACCCTGAGATGAAAATGTGCTTGGTGAGCTCGAAGAACAGAGAGAAGACCAGTCAAATTAGAATAGATTCAGGAGGAAAGCTGTGTGGTCACAAGGACATAATAAATAATTTTTATTGGATTGTAAATGCGATGAGAAATTGTTGGAAGGATTTGAGCAAGAGATGACAAGATCTGTTTTGTTTTTTTAAATTATTATTTTTTAAATTTGTTTTAGAAAGATCACTCTGGCTTCTAGTTACATAATAGACATAGGAGAGCAGGAGTGGTAGCAGGAAAACAAGTGGGAAGGCTCTTAGAGTAACCAAAGTAAGAGGAAGAGGGCTCTCAGGTTTGGGATATATTTTGTAGATAGAGATAAGAGGACTTGGTGATGGATTTGGAACTATAGACCCAATACAAATAAGATACATAAGTCGACCTTCATTACCTTTCTGAAGTTAGTTAACACCGTGTTAATTGTAACTTCAGGGAGTAGAATTTGATATAAATCTTGACCTAGTTCAAGGTTGTCAGTGACTTATTTTTTTTTAATTGAGGTGAAATTCACATAACATAAAGTGTACAATTTAGTGGCATTTAGTAAATTCACAATATTGTGCAACAATCACTTCTATTTAATTCTGAACCATTTTCATCACCCCCAGAGGAGACCCCTACCCATTAAGCAATTATTCTCCACTCCCCTGTCCCTCAAGTCCCTGGCAACCACTAAATTGCTTCCTGCCTCTATGGATTTACCTATTCTGGATATTTCATATAAATGGAATCCTACAACATGTGACCTATTGTGTCTGGCTTCTTTCACTTAGAGTGACTTATTATTGAAGATGAAACTGCAGATCCCCCTGGCCTGGCCAGTGTGGCTCATCAGTTGAGCATTGACCTAGGATCCAGGAGATTGAGGTTTGATTCCCAGTCAGGGCACATGCCCGGGTTGTGGGCTCGATTCCCAGTGGGGACACGCAAGAGGCAGCCGATCAATGATGACTCTCTCATCATTGATGTTTCTGTCTCTCTCTCCTCCCTTCCTCTCTCTCTGAAATCAATAAAATTATATTTAAAAAAAAGAAAGAAACTGCAGATCCCCATAGAATCACCATCCTATCATCCCATCATCTCTGATGTCTTAGAAATTTTCCAGTGCTTAATGGAGATCCTGTTCTCTAGGATTTCAGATCCTATCCTGTCTAAAGAAATGCTTGAATCAACAGTAGTGGATAGATTCTTGGGAACACTTAAGGAAGTTCTAAATCATTTCAACAAATCAAGTATCTTAAATAATGCCTTGTACATCTGGATATTTTGGCAATGGTGCAGTTCAACCCTGCCACTTTATAGAGAAGGACTTTAAGGCCTAAGTACTGTATTGTTTTCTTTGGCTACTATAAGACACATACAGTCCTTGATGCATTTATTACAAAAACAGTTCCTCTAAGGAGCGTGTATAATATGCTAGGGCCTAGTGAAAGACACAGTCTCTGACTTCAAGCTGCTCACAGTCCACTGGAGAAAAATGACAGACGATCAGACATTAACATACAAGATAGTAAGTGCTGTAACTGAATTAAGCACAGGGGCCATGGCAGTGTCTTTGAAAGTACCTGGCCCCTACAGGCAGCACTGGCGGGGTAATCCTTATATTCGTTTTCCCACAAAAGGCTGAGTGCTAGTGGGAAAGCAAGTTTTACACATTATGAGGCAATGCTTTTTAGAATGGTAAGTGGTTGTTGACTTTGGAGCCTGTGCTAACGTATTGTCATAATGAAAGAGCACTGCTACCGTAGGCGCTTCTGCTTACATTACTGGTTTTCTGTTTGGCCACTGATACCGGGTGGTGTTCAGGTATAGATTGCAAGCTAAGGACAATGTTCCTTATTTGGAACAGATGTTTATTAACTAGGAAATCCTTGCTGGTAGTGAGGGAGGTATTTTCTCCTTAAATTATTTAACAATTTAAACTCATTGTTTTGGGGGGGCTCTATTCTAAGAGTAAGTATATTCTCTTAGTCATGTTCTGCCTCAACCCTCTGCTACAGTCATGACTCTGTCCCCAATTATTTGCAACACTCGAGTGTTGTCACACTTGGCCTTATTGTCTATGCTCATTGCCACTCCCCAGCTGGATATCAGCTGATGGGTATCTCTGGGCCCCAGCCATCTTCATAATATGTAAATAAAATGGCTCTGAGCTCCCTGTCTTTTCTCTCTTTCTCCCGAGGGATTCCTGGGCTTCCATTTCTCCCTGTCGCTTCTGAATCGGATGTCCTCCCTTTGCTGAAATCTCAGTCCTTGTCCTAGGTCTCACCCTCTGTATGTGCTGTCCCCTTTCTGTACCACATCACCCCATATCAGACACATCTGATCCCTCCTCCCCTCAAAATACTATTGACCAAAGCTATGCCAAAATGTTTAGAGATGGTTGAAAGGTTCCTAATGTAGTCCAGTAGAACAAATGACTAAAATTGAATATTTCAGCTTGTTCCAAAGTCCCTTTGGTCATTTCTCTCTAGCTATTTTTCCCCATCCCTTTTTTTTTTCTCCCCTAATTTCCCTCAGAAGTCAGATTTTCTCCCACTTCATTATTATGCAGAGGCTTCTAGATCATTCTCATGCAAGCTAAAGTTCGAGAAGCCTTAATTTAAGCAAATTTTGATATATTTATAATACGCACACATATGCAGATCTAATTAATCATTTTTAATAGTGTGTTTTTAAGGATTCCATACTGATGAATACTTAAGTGGCTTCCAATTTTTTTTTAATCCTCACCTGAGGATATTTTTTCCATGCCTTTTTAGAGAGAGTGGAAGAGAAGAAGGGAGGCAGAAGGAGGGAGAGGGAGAGAGAAAGAGAGAAGGAGAGAGAGAGAGAAACATCAATGTCTCCCCATTGATTGGTTGCCTCCAGCATGCTCCCCGACCAGACTGGGATCAAACCTGCAACTGAGGTACCTGCCCTTGACTGGGAATTGAACTCGTGACCCTTTGGTGTACGGGCCAACGCCCTAACCACTGAGTCACCCCAGCCAGGGAGAGTGGTTTCCAATTTTAATGTATAAACATACAATAATAGAAGTTCTAGCTATTTTAGAAGAAAATTTTTTCTTCAAAATTCTTTAGTGTCATAGTACTGTTTAACAACAAATGCAAATTGGGAGAGAGAACCGTTTTGGATTATCCACAAAGGATAGAGGGAACACATTGTGGTAGGCTAGGCACATGGCTTCACCTGGCTATGGCAACCTGATGGAAGTTGACTGGGAGTGGGGGTTGGGGGAGGATTCTGGAAAACTACAAAAGGATGTCACAGAAGGACCCTTTGGTGCTCTTCTGAAGACAAACCCTCCCTCAAGGGAATGGTGTCTGTGGAACCAAGGAGATCTCCACCCCCGCCAGAGCCTGCAGCCCCCTTCCACAATGGCCTCTGGGTATCCAGGACCCCAAATTCCCTATCCTCACTGCCTCCAGGGCCTGGGTGGGCCTCTTCCTGCCTGTCCCCTGATGGCAGACGACATTGCGGGCCTGCTCATCCCAAGACCCCAGGGGTGATCATTTGCAGAGGGAGATGCTGTGGGGTGTCCGTACACATGTGTGTTAAGGTCTCTAAATGCGCAGGATGCAGCAGGCTGAGGGAAGAGCTGGGAAGGCTCTGTTTGCACTCTTGCCCAGAAAGGTTCGGGGCGGGACAGTCAGGCCTGCTTGTGACACCAGAAAGTGCAGCGGACATTCTGCAGCCATGCCGGCGACAGCACCAGAAGGCTGAAGATGGTCCTCAGTGACATCCTGGAATCCCAGCATTCCCCCAGACACCTTGCCTCTGGTTTGCATCACTTTTAGTTAAGTCTTCTGTTCTTTGAGGCTCAATGCATCCTGGCTGATATTCTCCTCTTTCCTTCTCCCTCATTTCTTTCAGTCAGTCACAAAGTACTTTCCCCGAATCTGTCCACTGTCTCAACCCATCTGCCACTGTCCTGGGGCAGGCCACTGATATCTGATTACTGCAGGTTCTGAAGGTTCTGCTCATAGTGCAGCAGCTAAGTATTGTTTCCTGCAGTCACTGGTGTCTAATCCCAGCTTGCTCCCTATCAGCTTAGTGACTTCTCTGTGCCTCAGTTGAAAGAACTTTACTGCCAAGATTGATGTGAGAGTTAAATGCAATAAAATAGTATGTGGAACATTTAGCACAGTTCTTGGTTTTAGAAGAAAAAAAAAGTCTATTTTTTTTTTTCTAACATCCAGGTAATTGCTTGTATTATTTGCTTTATTTGGAAAACTTGCCCCAGACATCTCCAACTTGTTAAATCCTGCTCGTTTTTCAATCTCAGTTGAGATGCCCTCTTCTCAGGGAGGGTTTCTTGGATGACTTACCCTTTTATTTTCCCTGCCAGGGAACAGCTACTTCTCCTTGCTGAAGCACCTATTTATGGCTCTTATCACACTTTATGGCTATTATTATTATTATTATTATTTTGTTTCTGAATCCTGAACTATTTAATGATAGACTCTTTGAAGGCAAGGATGGTGTCTTTAAGCTCTGAAAAAAGTTTATTGACATGAAGTCCCAGGAGGAGATAAGTGTTAGTTAAAACTAGGATATACTGTATAATTCTAACTATAGACATTCTGGAAAAGGCAAAGCTATGGAGACAGGAAAATGATCAGTGGTTGCCAAAGCTTGAGAGGAGGAAAGGATGACTAGGCAGGGCAGAGAATTTTTAGGGCAGGCAGGGAAACTACCTAGTGTATAGTGTAGGAATGTGTGCTTGTCATTATATGTTTGTCAAAATCCGTAGAATGTACAACGCCAAGAACGACCTTAATGCAAACTATGGACTTTGGGCGATTACGCTGTGTCAATGTAGGCTCATCAGTTGTGGCAAATGCACCTGTCCGGTGCATAGTTGGGGAGCCTATGCATCTGTGGGGGAAGGAGACGTATGGGAACTTTATGTACTTTCTACTCAGTTGTGCTGTGAACCTAAAACTGCTCTAAATAATAAAGCATGTACGTGTACATATATAAAATAAAATCCATAATAAAATGTGATAGCTGAATCTCTGAAGCTTGCTCTTTGGCATGCCTGTGACTGATGCCAGCTGTGGGCTGCAACTCTGCCCACTCTTCTGCTGTTGCACTCACACTGTATTGCAGTGCATTTGCTCTTTATGTGCAATTCTCTTTTGCACTTTGTGCTCTTGCAAATATAAAACATCTCTTATTTATTTGTGTTTGGGGCACCATCCACACAGTGGATACTCTGTAAAATTCATGAAATAGTGAACAAATGAATGAATTCTGATCACCACTGATAGAATATTTTCCTTTATCAAATCCTCATGGGAAACTCTCCATCCCCTGTTTGAACACTCCTAGCAACTGGATTTTTATAATTTCACAAGGCTACAACTTTATTAGGGAGTTTTTCTTTATCCCTAGCCAAAAATCTACTCTTGTGGGACTTTTTCTCAGTGGTCCTAGCTAGGACTTGTAGAACTCCACAGAATGAGTCTAAACTACCTTCTGTTACACATCCCTCCCCTCAGTGGTAACTATCAAATCACATCTAAACCCCTCAGCTCCTCTCATTGCTCTTTATGGATTTGGTTTCCATAGTTCCTTCACTCTCAAGTCCTTCTCAGATAGCTGTGTGGTTCACAGAGATGAAGGACAGAATGCCTGGAGAAATATCAATGGCGAGCCTGTGAACATGAAGGAATGAAGTGGGACACAAAACCAGCCCGAGGCCATGGTCAGCAAATGGGCTGCGAAAGGAAGCGCAGCGTGGGACTGAGGGCTGAGGACATGGGATGGGAGGTGGGGACCACACCCCGGCACGACCTTCCCTGGATAGGCTGATCTTGGTGGGAAGCAGATGGAGAACATCTGGGACAGTCATTTGAGGCACTGATTGGTTGGAAATGGAGAAGGAAAGACAGGAGAAGTGGAGAGCTCAGTTGAGACTCAGTGCCCATTTCTATCTTCAAATAGTGGTCTTCGATCAATAGTTTATTGGTCTTCATCAGAATCTCATACCCTGTTGGCGAACATGCAGCCTCTGAGCCCAGCCCCACACCTACTGAACGTGTATTCTTCACACACTTCAAGGTAATTCTTAATTTCACAGAGAATCTTGTCTTAAGGACTGGGGTAAGACGGGAACTGCTCACATTCATTTAGAAGAGTGTTTTTCAAACTGTTTCACAAATCTAAAGAATCTCACGTTCTTCAGAAATTTCTTTGAAATATGAAAAGACCTAGATCAAGTGTTTAGTCGGCATGTATTCCATCCCCATAGGTCTTTATCCCAACCCATAAGGGCTTGAAAAACAATGAAAAAGAGCTGCCTTTGTCAAAAGATCCTATTACAATAACTCTTACAGAAAGGCCTCCTACCCCCTAACTCCCCACCTCCAGGAAAAAAGCAGTTAAGGAATTCAAACCCATTATACATTCTCCCCATTCCCTGTCCCCAACTTGACTGAAATATTAAGTCCTTTCCTCTTCTTTACTGATACATTTTCAGATAGATTTCCAATAAATTTTTTATTAAATAATGAATGGAAAATGTTATGTTTAGTTGTAGCAAGCATAGTTTTTTTGTTGTTGTTTAGAATAAGAGAGAAACTAAAATGGAATTTGTCTAACAGTGATTTTTGCTCTTTAAGAAAATGTTTTAAGAACACTTACAGAGTGTCCTGAGGAAATATCAGTGCACCTTTTTTTATGAAGTTGTAACACGTGAAAATCTAACATTTCTACATAAAAATGTAAGGGCCAATTTTTCATATGTCAAAGGATTATTGCTTTAATAAAATGATTTTGCTATAGCATTTCTTTGAATAGAAGCCTTTGGCTTTTAACTTATCTCCCCCAACTATGAAAGCACTTATTTACAGAACAGAAGGCAGGCCAATGAGAAATGGATCCTTTTAATGAGATAGTGCCAAGTGAAGGGCAGTCTGAAATAGGAAGAAACTATGAATGATAATTTCACCATAGATCATCAAACAGAAAAAAGTGAAGTCAAAGTGGATTCGCCTACAGCCTTTCAGAAGCACTGCTGAAAAAGGAACACAGCCTAGGGAGCTCACTCACTGACTCCTCAAATATTTGGTGAGATCTACAATGTGTCACTTGGGGATTAAGAGATGGCGGATACAAGCACAATTTCTCCCTGTACCACAGCCGCTCAAAACCACCAGGGCCCAAGGTATTTAATTACGGTCGTGATGAATGAATTGATCATCATTTGAATATCAAGTTGAGGTTAACCTTAAAAGAGGGGACACATTTAAGAACTGTTTTTTGTTTTTGTTTTTTCCAAGCTTCAATTGGGATTTACTTCTTGGCTTCAAATTTTTGGTAGTGAGATTTTTATCAGCATGTTTCCTGTGCCAATACATTTTTGTAATTTCATACAAACTACTTCTTTGAGGGCAAGGACGTTCACATTCATTGAGTGCTGACTCTGTCAGAGGAATTAGACCCATTTTGCCCAACAATCTAAGATGTGTGTCTCTGTGTTCCTCTTGCAAAGGAGAAAACTGAGGCTTGGAGAGATTAAATAATTTGTTTCAAGTCAGCAGACTCCGCTGTCCTTGCCGATGCACTTTGCTAGAAAGTGGAGGAAGGGAGAGGGTGACAGATAAAAGGCTAATTTTACTGACAATGAATCTATTGTTAGTGCAGCTAATGGGTTGAGCCAAAGTAATTAGAGCCAACAAAATGCTGCCTTTTTATCAAAAGTAAATGCAGGGTCTGTAGATGAAAGAACAACTGGAGGTTCTTGAGAGAGAAACAGCAGTTGAGATTTTCTGTGAAATAAAGTCTGTAATAAAATTAGATTGTACTAAAATGTGTGAAGGATGCCGAGCATTGCACTTGAAGCACTTTACTAAGGTGTTTGTTTTACCTTTAGTAAAGTTTGTAATAGATAACAAGGTAAGATTATAAAGAACTTATTTTGTGAAATAGAAAAAAATTGCACAATGTCAGTTTACACAAGGACTTAAAGCTTTTAATTTTAAGCAAGAAGTGAAGGAAAGAGCTAAAGTAATTGCATCAGAGAAATCATAGGAAGCTGGAGTTAAGATCTGCCAACAAAGAGTAATGTGAAAAATCAAGATTTGCTTCCTCCACAAGAATCATCGGTTGAGAACAGAATGTGATGACAACCACAAAGATTAGTTAATTCTAGTCTTAACTGTGCTACATCTGCCCAGTGAGGTCCAAATGCCAGCTACTCAAAAGTTTGAGGATTTTTTTAAAGTCCCAAAGCAGCTGGTGAGAGTGAACATAGAATTCGTTCTGAATTCAAACCTAGTGGGGCCAGCAAGAAGGTAGGTGCCCAGAGCTAAGGGCTGTGGTGGAGACTGGGGTTCATCTTGAGTTTTTATTGTCCGCCACACTCTCACCCTATTTATTTAAGTTGCAGTCCATTTATTAATATAAGTAAGGACATTGTAAAGATTTTACATGTGCATGGAAATGCTAGAAGCGAATGGCACCACATGTTAGACATTGATCCTTCAATTTGGACTAAGGAAGAATTCAGAGCCAAGACTCAAATACAAGTCAAAGTTTATTTAGAAAGTCACAGAGGTAGAAGAAGTGAGCCGTGGAAGAAGTGAGCCAACTGGGTTGTGTGGGCTCAGGTAGCAAGTTACAGAGGCAAAAGAAGGGCCCTTGGAGCTTAGGAGAGAGAAAGGCAAAGAAAACCCACCTGGGGGGAAGAAGAGGAAGGCATGGGCATGCTCTAGAGAGATGGAGCCGCACCGGGTCCCTTTGCCTTAAGAACTTTTATCTGGAGGTCTCAGGGAAGGATCTCAATAGAATATTTATCAGTTTCCCAGTTTCCTCAGGGTTGTGGTCTTTACTGATTGGTCAGCACCTGGGCAGGGGGTCATTAGTCATCACAGTGGTCCTGATGTCAGTCATGGTGTCACCATGCTTGGCCTTGCTGCTTTTCTGGGCCTAGAGATAACTAAAGCCTAAATGTTATCTCTAGTTGGACCAAAACTCTGTCTCTGTGGTTAACAGACCCAAGGCTTTGATTCTAAGATTGTTTGATGTAGGTCAGAACCTCATTATCTTGAGGGCTGAATGCTTAAGGGAGTGGTTGTGCAAGGGTTTGTATGGGAGTGATATGAGGTTTTCCTCCACCCCCTTTGTTCCTCCTCTAAGGGTGTCTACCACATGACTAGCAACATGCCAGGGGAGGAAAGGTCAGGAGAGGGTCCGAACCACATGACCAGTAATATGAAAGCTCAGGGGATCTAAACCTCATGACCAGAGATATGCTAGGGGAGAAAAGGTCACCCTGGGGGCTAGGTGCTACCCTCCTATACTGGTTTTCCAAGTTTTGTCCATTGCTAGATTCCAGGGCTTTCCACCCTGGTGACCTTCTGTACCTAGTCTATCATTCCTACTCTGCTCATGTCTAACTGCCTACTATATCAGAAATATATGCTATATATTATAAATATTATAGATAATATTCAATGATACTATTCTATTGATCTGGTTATACAACATTTTCTTCAATGGTAATTTTAGTAGCAGTTATCTTACAAAAGCATTCTTTTTCTCTAGTGAATATGTCTGATCTTCATTCTATTACCAAGTAGTAATGACCAGTTACTCTTCCCCCTTCCTCTACTAAACATCTGTCACTTCCTAACCAGAAGCAAATCTAAACTCTTAAACCACCCACCAATCAAAATAATATTCTAAAAAGTCCAGACAATTAAATGAGGAAAAGATTTGATATTAAATTGTTTATAGGATATAACCTACTTTTCTTTGTGTGTTTAAGAAAATTTACTTACAAAATTTTTTAAATTTATTGATTTTTTAGAGAAAGGAAAGGAGAAAAAGAGAAAAACATCAATTTGTTGTTCCACTTATTTACGCATTCATTGGTTGATTCTTGTATGTGCCCTGACCAGGGATTGAACCTGGAAGCTTGGCAACTGAGACAATGCTCTAACCAACTGAGCTACCCAGCCAGGGCCAAGATAATTTAATATTTTTAATTTATTTACTAGATATAGTCAAGTAAAGTGTCAAGTCCATTTAGCCTCTAGTTCCTGTCAACTTCTATAAGAATTCTAGCAATTTGACAATTTGACAGAATAATAGAATCCTAGTTCAATAAAAATATATTTTAAGTATACATAATTAATATTTATGAATAAATTCAAATGAATTTGAGTTTATATGTCTAATGTTCTTTTTTATTTTTAATATTCTCTTTTCTTTATTTTAAAATGCATTCGATTTTGTATGCCTAATATTCTCTTTTCTTTCTAGTCACCTCTTCAATCTTTCTTCTACAAAAAACAGGGATAGTGTAGACCCCAGGGGCAGATCATTAAATATTGTCAGCTCCTGAAAAGCAGCAGCCATTATAACTTTTAAATAAATGCCCATGAATAAGAATAATTCTTCAAGATGAGATCAGTTAAAACTCTTTCTACTCAATATGGGGAATGATAAATTAATTTAAAATTATCCATTGACTTATACCTCAAGAAAGAATTTTAGGCAGCTTACAAAAATTTGTAAAATGACCAAGACAGAATTGTAACAAAGACATATGTGAAAAAAATAAGTTAAGGCCACTCATGAGATTGGTGCATATGCTTTGAAGTCCTATAAACCTACATCCTTGCTAGGGGTGGGCCCTAAACATGGTTCCGATCCTTCTGGTAGTGACAAGACATGGTCAGTAACATGATTCACAGGGTCTGGGGGAGAGAAACTGGTCTTGTACCCAGGTAAAGCATGGGCACTCAGACCTGTCTGGGAGGCTGTCACCCCACTTCAGACAGATGTGATAGGTTGACTGAAGGGATCGTAGTCAACACTGGGACAAATTGATGATCAAAGGCCTAACCTTCTATGCCATGGATCGCAGCTGAAGTAACATTATGGAGAACGTTTTTAAAACAGGTTTCACTAAAAACACAAAAGCAAACACGAAAAAGCAACTCTCCACAAAGTTAGAAGTCTAACTTTGAGCAGTACCTTCTAGATAAAGTTGTTTGCCGAAGGTATAAGGAGGTAGGTATCTAAATGAAATCACTTACTGAGTGAGTTATTACATTTAAGTCAGTTATGTTTTGAGATGTAGTTACCAAAATGGGTGGCTTCGGAATGCTTATATGCTAATGTTCCCCACGCCCATTACCTCACAAGAACTATTTCATATGGGATTAAATAAGACTTCATCTTCTGCCTTCCGTAGTTCCACTGATGCTGAAGGACAGCTCCTCCAACTCTGTGAGGTGGGTACAGGAAGACGCGTAGTTTCCGGGTATGCTAGTGTTAAACCTGCGTTTAGAGGAGATAATGTGTACAAATTGCAGGCCTGAGGAGGGAGAGACAAGACGCTGAGGAGGAAAGTTACAATCACAGGCATTGTGTTGGGCTCAATGCTCTGTGTGACTGCGTGGTGCTTGGTATAACAGATTTTGTGGGGGTGCTATGAAAAAGCTTTTCATCCACCAAAATAATTAAATAAAAACGAGGATGCTCTGGAACGCTGCATAGCTCTAGGGAATTTGTCTGCTCTGGAAGAAAAGAAAAAGACTGAAAATAGGACATTGGATAGGATGTGACTTATGCAATGTTGAAGATTTTCTTAAATTCCACTTTAAGAAATTTACAAAATCTTCAGTCTATAATTTTAAACAATACATTCAAGTGGGATGGAAACATGCCTTTAAAGTGATGGCACATGGGAGTGAAGTTAGGGATACCCAAACATCACAGAGCAGTGGTTTTCAACCGGTGTGCCACAAGAATTTTTACAACATGCAGTACCTGACTAGTCATGGGCACTGACCTCTTTTCCCTTAGGTTGTCAAATAAAAAAATGACAACAGCCAACACAACAATAGCCATCTGGTGTGAATTAGTCAAAATTATATCTATTTTTTTTGTCAGATTGGCAAAAAATATAATGTATTTTTTAATGTGCCACAGAATTTTAGTATTAGTTTATATGCCATGAGATAAAAAAGGTTGAAAATCACTACCATAGGGTAAAAAAACTAGAGGAACAAGAGAGAATTCTTTTTAAATAAAATAATTATACGTAATCATTATCTATAACAGGTGAAAAAGAGAACTGTTGAATACACAACAGAACTTTTATTTTGTTTGCTTGTTTTGAATATGCAAATATACGGTGATGATCTCAGAATGTTCTAGATTGAAGGGTTCCAGAACTTCACTTCTTTGTATTTTTCTTATTTTACTTAATTTTTCCTATATTTATATTCCAAGTAGTATGTATGTATGTATTAGTGAACCTGTATTACTTTTCTCTCCTGTATGCAATGCTTTTAAAGAATTCAAACAGTCCCGCTGGGCGTGGCTCAGAGGTTGAGCATCAACCTAGGATCCAGGCAATCAGGGTTCAATTCCCAGTCAGGGCACATGCCCGGGTTGTGGGCTCCGTCCCCTGTCGGGGGCTTGCAGGAGGCAGCTGATCAATGACTCTCTCATCATTGATGTTTCTCTCTCTCTCTCTCCCTCTCTTTTCCTCTCTCTGAAATCAATAAAGATATATATATATTTTTAAAAAGAATTCAAACATAATCTACGGTAGAAAAAATATCATTCCAAGTACAAAGTATTTTAAACTGTGTCATATGAGGCTTTTGGTTGATTGGTTTCTTAGATGTGCTCAACTGAATATGGCTTTGTTGTGAATTACTCTTGAAGGCATTCCCTAGACATAGGCTTTTATTGAATAATCTACACACAGCCTAAAGTTCAAAACAATGTGGATAAATAAAAGTCAACTTTTTTCAATATTAAAAGAAATGCTTAAAAAGTTAAAAAGGATCATGAATGTTTGATCATTTTTTGTTGAAAAGACTTTTCTCAGCTTAATTGTATACTTTGATTTTAACTTGTTATATCTCTACAATTTTACTGATATGTAACAATAAGCCTCAGACCATATTAAAATATGGTCTAAATACTCAAAAATATTTTGAGGCAGCTATTCCTTGGCCTTCAGTTGTAATTGAAAGAAATTGCTTCTCATTATGACCAATTTTACCTCCCACTGACCTAGTTTTAACTTCTGGAGCAGGGCCAATTCAACTCTCTCAGAATTTGCGTTAAGTATTTAAAAATAGCTATTTCATCCTTCCTAAGTCTTGTCTAAGCTAAAAATCCTAAGTGATGCAACTTTTAAAAAACTCAACTGTAAGATTTTATTTTTTTAAAGTTTCTTTATCTTTATTGTTGAAAATATTACAGATGTCCCCATTGATCCCCTCCACCCTGCATCCACCCCACCCCCAGGCCTTCCCCAGACCAATGTCTGTGTCCATGGGTTATGCTTATAAACATATAAGTTCTTTGATTAGTCTCTTCCCACCCGCTCCTCACCCCCAACTTCCCTCTGAGGTCCTTCAGTCTGTTCCATGCTTCTATGTCTCTGGATCCATTTTGTTCATCAGTTTATTTTGTTTATTACATTCCACATATAAGTGAGATCATGTGTTACTTGTCTTTCTCTTACTGACTTAGTTTACTTAGCATAATAGTCTCCAGTTCTCCAGTTCCCTCCATACTGTCCCAAAGGATAAAAGATCCTTCTTTTTTACAGCTGCATAGTATTCCATGGTGTAAATGTACCATAGCTTTTTATCCACTCATCTGCTGATGGGCACTTGGGCTGTTTCCAGATCTTAGCTATTATAAATTGCACTGCTAGGAACATAGGGGTGCATAAGTTCTTTCTGATTGGTGTTTTGGGTTTCTTAGGATTTATTCCTAGAAGTGGGATCACTGGGTCAAATGGCAGGTCAATTTTTAATTTTTTGAGGAAACTCCATACTGTTTTCCATAGTGGCTGCACCAGTCTGCATTCCCACCAACAGTGTACTAATGTTCCCTTTTCTCCACACCCTCGCCAGCACTTGTAGTCTTGTTGATTTGTTGATGGCAGCCATTCTGGCAGGTGTGAAGTGATAACTCACTGTGATTTTAATTTGCATCTCTCTGATGATTAGCGACTTTGAGCATTTTTCATATGTCCCTCAGCCATCTGCATGTCCTCTTCAGAAAAGTGTCCACTTAGGTCCTTTGCCCATTTTTTAATTGGATTGTTTTCTTCCTTTTGTTAAGTTGTATGACTTCCTTATGTATTTTGGATATTAACCCTTTATTAGATGTGCCATTGGCAAATATGTTCTCCCATACAGTGGGCTCCCTTTTCATTTTGTTGATGGTTTTTTTGCTGTACAGAAGCTTTTTATTTTGATGTCCCATTTGTTTATTTTCTCCTTAGTTTCTCTTGCCCTAGGAGATGTATCAGCAAACATATTGCTACTAGAGATGTCTGAGATTTTGCTGCCTATGTTTTCCTCTAGGATTTTTATCGTTTCACGTCTTACATTTAAATCTTTTATCCATTTTGAGTTTACTTTTGTGTATGGTGTAAGTTGGTGGTCTAGTTTCATTTTTTTGCATGCACTTGTCCAATTTTTCCAACACCATTTATTGAAGAGACTGTCTTTACTCCATTGTATGCTCTTGCCTCCTTTGTCAAATATTAATTGACCATAATGGCATGGGTCTATTCCTGGGTTCTCTGTTCTGTTTCACTGATCTATATGTCTGTTCTTGTGCCAGTGCCAGGCTGTTTTGATTACAGAGGCTTTGTAGTATAACTTGATATCTGGTATTGTGATCCCTCCAACTTTGTTCTTCTTTCTCAAGATTGCTGTTGCTTTTCCGGGTCTTTTTTGGTTCCATATAAATTTTTAAAGTGTTTGTTCTAGATCCGTGAAATATGCTGTTGGTATTTTAATAGGGATTGCATTGAATTTATAAATTGCTTTGGGTAGTATGGACATTTTAATGATGTTAATTCTTTCAATTCATGAACATGGTATATTTTCCCATTTGTTTATATCTTCCTCTTTTTCTTTTTTCAGTGTTCAGTGTTCTGTAGTTTTTCGAGGACAGGTTAAGTTTATGCCTTGGTATCTTATTTTTTTAGTTGCAATGGTAAATGGGTTGTTTTTTAGTTTCTCTTTCTGAGAGTTGATTATTGGTGTATAAAAATGCCATTGATTTCTAGTTGTTAATTTTGTATCCTGCTCCTTGCTGAATTCATTTATTAAGTCTAGTTTTATAGTGGAATCTTTAGGGTTCTCTATGTACAATACCATGTCATCTGCAAATAATGACAGTTTCATTTCCTCCTTTCCAATTTGGATGCTTTTTATGTTTTCTTCTTGCCTAATTGCTGTGGCTAGGACTTCCAGTACTATGTTGAATAAGAGTGATGAAAGTGGACATCCCTGTCTTGTTCCTGTTCTTAGGGGAAATGGTTTGTTTTTGCCCATTGAGTATGATGTTGACTGTAAGTTTGTCATAAATGGCCTTTATTATGTTGAGGTATCATCCCTCTATTCCCACTTCGCTGAGAGTTTTTATCAAAAATAGGTGTTGGATTTTATCGAATGCTTTTTCTGCATCTATTGATATGATCATGTGATTTTTCTTTCAATTTGTTTATGTGATGTATCACGTTTATTGATTTGCAAATATTGTACCAGCCTTGCATCCCTAGAATAAATCTACATGTATGATCTTTTTAATATATTGCTGAATCTGATTTGCTAATATTTTGTTGAGGATCTTAGCATCAATGTTCATTAGGGATATTGGCCTGTAATTCTCTTTGTCTGTAGTATCTTTATCTTCTTTCTTAATTAGGCTAATGCTGGCCTTGTAAAAAGAGCTTGGAAGTATTCCTTCCTCTTGGATTTTTTGAAATAGTTTGAGGAGGGTAGGTGTTAATTCTTCTTTGAATGTTTGGTAAAACTCCCCTGTGAAACCATTTGGGCAAGGGTTTTTGTGTGCTGGGAGCCCTTTGATTACTGCTTCAACTTCATCAGCAGTTATCGGCCTATTCAGGTTTCCTGACTCTTCCTGATTGAGTTTTGGCATGTTGTATTTTTCTAGGAATTTTTCCATTTCCTCCAGGTTGTCCAGCTTGGTGGCATATAGTTGTTCATAGTATTTTCTTACAATCCTTTGTATTTCTGTTGGATCAGTTGTTATTTCACCTCTTTCATTTCTGATTTTGTTTATTTGGGTCCTCTCTCTTTGTTTCTTGATGAGTTTGGCTAAAGGTTCATCACTCTTTTTTATCTTTTCAAAGAACCAGCTCTTGGTTTTACTGATCTTTTGTATTGTTTTTTTTTTTTTTTTTAGTCTCTATGTCATTTATCTCTACTCTGATCTTTATTATTTCCTTCCTTCTACTTACTCTGGGCTTTTCTTGCTGTTCTTCTTCTAAGTTTTTAAGTTGTAGGGTTAGAGAGTCTATTAGAAGTTTTTCTTGTTTTTTGAGGTAGGCTTGTAGTGCTATGAACTTCCCTCTCAGGACTGCTTTCATTGTGTCCCATAGATCTGGAGTTGTTGTATGTTCATTTCCATTTGTTTCCAGGAAGTTTTTGATTTCTTTCTTGATGTCTTTGGTAACCCATTCATTGTTTAAAAACATGTTATTTAGCCTCCATGTGTTTGAATGTTTTTTAGTGTTTTTATTGTGGCTGATTTCTAATTTCATGCCATTGTGGTCCGAGAAGATGCTTGATATGATTTCAGTCTTCTTGAACTTGTAGAGACTGGTATTGTGTCCTAACATGTGGTCTATCTTTGATAATGTCCCATGTGCACTTGAGAAGAATGTATATTCTGCAGCTTTGGCCTGGAATGTTCTGTAAATGCCAATTAAATCCATCTGATCTACTGTGTCATTTAGGTTCACTGTTTCCTCGTTGATTTTTTGTCTGGAAGACCTATCCAGTAAAGTCAGTGGGGTGTTAAAATCCCCTAGTATGACTGTATTGCTGTCGATCTCTCCCTTAATGTCCTCTAGAAGTCTTTGTATAAATTTAGGTGATCCTATATTGGGTACATATATGTTTAACAGGATTATATCCTCTTGTTGGATTGATCCCTTTAATATTATGTAATGACCTTTCTTCACCCTCGTTATGGTCTTCATTTTGAAGTCTATAAGATTTTATATAAACCTCTGCTAAGTTTTGCTTTATAAATTTTACTATGTGAAGATATCTAAATATTTATTTTGGGATCCATGCATTAAACACTGCTCCCAAGTTGATGTCTTCCTGCCTTTGAAATACACCGAGAAAACATTTAAGAACTGTAAAAGCAGAAGTCATCTTTATTTTCCAACTTATGAGTAATTAAAAGAAGACAGTGAAGATAAAATTATTGAAACCATCTTTAAAATTTCTTATGTGGATCCATTAAAACTATTACTTTTATTTTTAAATGATAATAAAAATAGTCACATATATGTACAGATATATATTTTTTAAATATTTGAAACACATTTTTTCATTCTCATAAGATAAACAGTGACAGGTGTTGTACTGTGCAAAAACATTTTCTGAATAATCACATTAGACTCATGAATTAGAGACGATTTCTTTTCTTGTAACTTTATAAACACTACTTTGGTAATTCAGAGTAATGAAAGAAATTTAATTTTCCAGTGATACATATTTAATTTTAAATAGGCTATATTCATGGCTTTAAAATAAGACCTTCATGTATCTTTAAGTTGTGAGGAATATGTTTTAGGGCTTTTCCAAACAATTCTAATATAATCTTTGCAGAAATTGTTTAGGCTGTATATTCCTATTTTGAAAAAGCGTTTAAAAAAAGGTGGTTAGGTTAAGTAATCTCTAAAGGTCGCTTCTAGTTTGTTGTGTTTTTATTTAAATCCAGTGGAGAAATATTTTCTTACTCATTGAATTATAACTTCAGAAGAAAAAATGCTTTTAAATGATGGCTCCTTGATTTTCACATGAAAACAATTCCTTTTAGACATGGATAATTCATCAGTTATCTAGCAACACTTAGTTAAAACTCAACAAAAGATCTGAAGATCTGCTAGCACTCTTTGGTGGAATACAAAGCCTTGCTGATCCTCAAGATGAAAACATTTTGATTTTTTTGTTACTGTTTTTGGATTTTGATTTTGTACTGTAAGACACGCCTTAGGTGCTGGAACGAATATTGTTGAACTTGTAGAACATTGTGCAGCTCTCAGTTTGATGAACAGTAGGAAGCAGAGAGTAGAGACTACCAAGCTTTGGCCCCCTTTCTTTCCAAGGCTCCTTCACTAGTGCACCCCTGGCCACACCCTTCCAGTCTGGAGCTCAAGAGAAGGCACCCGGGCCTTCCTCAGGCACACTGCTGTTTTCTTCTACTTCCAGCTCCCACACAGGCCCCTTCGTCTTCCCTGGACTAATGCTTCCTTCTTCGGATCACACCTTGACACTAAGCTGTCGGAGACTAGGCTGGTGTCTTCCCCAACTCTGCCTCTCAAATGAACAGTCTGTTCACATAAATAAACCTAACAATGATTCTTGGGACCACTAGTGTTATGCTTACAACCTAGCATTTCATGTTTAATACGTTTGGGTGAGTTGGTGTTGCTGACCCCTGAAAATTAAAGTGTACAATGATCCAGTGACCACTTAAGCTAGCCAGCTCTGCCCAAGCACTGAAGCCGCCAGGGCCTCCCTCCTCACATGCTCACATCTGGCCTGGCTCCAGAGGGACAGGCCCGGGTCTGGCTCTCCTCTGAATCCAGTCAGCTCTGGGCAGGTAAATCCAGATTTGGATCAGGTTTGTTTCAATGGAATCAAGAGGAAGCAAGGACAGGGCACTTCTGGCCCTCTCTACAAGGGCCTGACCCTAGGACATAAGGCAGGAGACTTGACATTTGATCCCAACTCTACCACCCACCTGCTCTTTGATAGGTCATTGTTTCTCTACACATTTGTTTGCTCATTGGCAAAATAAAAGTTCAACTAGATAATTTTTGAGACCCCTTCCGTTTTACCACCTGCTTATTTTCAGCAGACCTGCAATCACCTGTCAGCTCCAGAACCAAATAATCCACCTCACACCACATCATACCTTTCCCTGTGTGGATCCAGTGTTTGGCGAGCTGGAGTTTAAAGTGACACTTGTCTTCCCATTGAGCTACTTACAGTGTCTGGATAAAGGCTTTTATTTGTGTATGTATTATTTGTATTTGTGTGATCCTACTATTATCATTGCAGGTAAGATACAGTTGAATTCACTCTAGATCAGGTGGTACAAGATGTTCTTTAAAAGAAAATAGAGTGGCAGCTGGGACTTGACTTTAAGAGGAAAGAGATTAGCAGCCAGTATTTGACTTCACAGAGAACATATGTTGAAACAGAAAAGGCCAAGATGAGAAGAGATAAATCAGGTTGTCCTGCAGAGTTACAATCTCAAATGGATTATTTTACATATGGTTAAAATAAATGAAAACTCCAAAGGAGAACAGAAAGGGTAACTTAGCTCCCTTTCCTTCTTTTCTCCTCTTTTAACCCTCTCAGCATTCTGAGTTTCCATATTTCCCTGGACTCCTTTTGTCACAGAAAAAATGCAGGTCTCATAGAACAAGCTCTCTGAGCAGAAACGGAGGTGGTATTGTGTCTCCCAGAGTGACTCATCACTGAAAACCAGACCATTGTCCCTCAACAGGTGAGGAAACATTGGAGAGCACACTGTTAGAGAAACACGCCTTCCATTCTTACCTCCTCGCTCTGCTGGTAGCATTCTAACTTAATTTCTTCTGAGCCTTTTTTCTTTGCATAGTTTCTTTTCCTGTGTGGGTGTGACAATATAGCATAGGGATCCCGCATCTTGTTCCTTCATGTTCCCACAGGGCCTTTCATGGCTGTGTGCTAATCCCCCAGGGGAGAGTGGTGGAGTTTTCTCAACCATCATTTCTTTAAATTGGGTCTCCTTGGGTACTTTGAGGGTGGGATGGAGCAATGAAATTACACAGAGCGATCCATCTTCAGTGTCAAAGCCTTGGGTGCACTGGGAAGCAAATGGTGTAGAGATCTGGAACATGGGCAGACGTTCATGGGCTCCATCTTTTAGAACAGTGATTTGCAACCTGTGTGCTACAAGAATTTTTAAAACAGGCAATGGCGGACTTTTAGTCAGGGGCACTGACCTTTTTTTCCTTTACATTGTCCAATAAAAAAATGACAATAAACAACATAATAGCTACCCAGGGTGAATGAATCAAAATTATACTTTTTTTTTTTTTGTCAGATCTGCAAAAATATGATATATTTTTTGGTGTGCTGCAGAATTTTGGTAATTGGTTTATGTGTGCCCTGAGATGAACAGGTGGAAAATTGCTGTTCTAGAAGTTAAAGAGGCTCCCATCATGGTCAATTTCCTTCTTTTTAAAAAAAATTTGAACAGCTTTATTGTGATTTAATTTGCATGCCATACAATTCACCTATTGAAATTACACAATTTAATAGTTTTACATATATTCACTGTGTTTGTACAACTATCATCGTAGTTAATTTTAGAACACTTATGGTCAGTTCATAGGAAGGATGAAAAAGCAAATACCTTTATTTCACACAGCATTTGAAATCAGCTTCCTTTTGTTATTAGTTTTACAATTACTTATTTAAAATAATATTTCTCAAAACAAGACAGTAGATTAGTAATGCCCTGTGACTCTAATGCCTCCACCCCGGGGCAGGTACAAGGGTTATGGATGGGCTCCCGCGTGCTTGACTCTGGCTGTCTGGAGGTCAGTATGTGAGAGAACAGGGTTGCACTCCCTTCTGGGTTCCTGCTGTGGGTGCTGTGTTTTTCCATCTACCTTCAATTCTGTCATGAGTTGGGAAAGATGATGATTTCTTACAACTTGGATCTCGGTGGGATTCCAGACCTCCCCACCTCCTACCCTACCCCCAGCTCATTCCTGACTCCAAGTAGGTAACCCACCGACACCGAGGGGCTGCTCACTGCCTTGGCCTCAAGGCTGGAGCTCTTGACCTTGCTCCTGACCTCTTGCTGCCCCGGAGTCCTCTTCTGGGCACAAGTCCCAGCCCCTGACACCTGCTTGGCTCGCTCCCTTGCCTCAGGCTGGCCCAGACTATCAGCCTGGTTCTGTTGTCACCCAGGCCTGTTTTGAAATCATGAGTGCTTCTCCGCAGCTAAGCAGGGCTATCTTCACCAACTGAAGTTTTAAGCCCGTATTTCAAAGGTCACGTTTCCAAATTCAAAACTTGTAAGATATGCTAAGACCAGGGATAAACTAGATTGAAAAGTAAGCCTAGTGTTTGTTTTGTTTTTGGTGACAAAAATGTTTAGCATGTTATTTATAAAATTGAAATATCCAGTAATGGAGGGTAGTTGAGTGAATTACAATATATCTCTACGAAATATTACTTAGCTATTGATATTGATATTTATTAAGAGGCTTTAATGATGAGATTAAATGCTTATACTATAATGTTTGGTCAGAAAATCAGGATTTAAAATTGTATATAAAGAATCATCTCAATTATGTAAAACACACACACATAAGGAAATAAGCAAAATGTTATCTCTTGATAGATAGTGATTATTTTCTTTTCTATGCTTTTCTGTGCTTTCTAAAATGAGTATGTATTTCTTTTATAATCAGAAAAAAGTACATTAAAAAAACAGCTTTACTGAAATATAGTTTACATATCATAAAATTTACTTATGTTGGGTCACATGGTAGCTTTATGTTTAACTTTTGAAGAAACTGTCAACTATTTTCCAAAGTAGTTATATTAACTTTTATAAGCTCCACCCCAGGATTTAAATCTACTTCTCAGCATTTAGATGTGCACCTGAATCTGCCCTTTCCATCCCCTTCTCAGCAGATCTAGCTGGTGACTGAGAGGATAGTATTGTAAAAGTTGTAATCATACACACTTGTATTGGCCCACGATATCATTTCAGAAGTTAATGAAGGTTCCTATGCAGTCTCCATGTTTCCTTAAGCCCTAATAAACAATGAGCTCTCTACTTGGCTTTTCTGAGCTGTGGAAATTTCTGTTACAAACAATTTGAGCACTCAAGAAGGAAACGCACCTTTTGCACAGTTGTCTGGCCCCTTTGGAAAATTTTTATGGTTATCCAATAGGCAGCCTCACCTTCAAAGGCTCTGGTTCACTGTAGATAGAATCTAATCATCAAGAATCTAATAAATGTTGACTACATGCCCAATACTCTGCTAAGGGCTGTAGATTATGAAAAAGAAATCCTATGTTGTTGTTGACCTCAAGAAACTCACAGCTTAGCTGGGAAGATAAAACTAAACACGTATTAAACAGACAGCAACTGAGGACTCAACAGATTGAGGGTAACAGTAGTGCGGGTTGAGATAATGAACTAGAAAAATTAAAGCAGAAAGGAAAAGGAAGGCAAAGGCTCTGGGATTTAAATTTTTTTGTTGAGCACTTACTGTGTGTCAGGCACTGTTACTGGAGATAATAGCAATAAACAAAGACAAAATCCTTATACTCAGAGACTTTATATTCTAGGAGGACATGGCAATAAGCAAAAAATAAGTAAAACACAGAGCCTGTTAGACTGTGAAAGTGGAAAATAAAGCAATGAAGTGAGATAGGGAGTTGAGTGTGTGCAAATTAAAATAGGGAGGTCAGGGACCACGTCTCTTCGGTGATGTGTGTGTGTGTGTGTATACATATGTATGTATATGTATATGAAAAGAGCTAAGGAAATGAAGGAATCTGCCATGTGGCTATCTAAGGGAAGTAGTGTTCCAGGCACAGAAACAGCAAGGACAGAGGCCTGAGGAAGGATGTGCCTGACAGGTTTGCAAAATGGCAACAGGCCAGTGGGGCTGGAGTGAAGTAAGCAAGGGAGTGAATAGCAGGTGATCAGGTGAGAAGGGCAATGGGCACGAATCTGGGCAGGGCCTGGGAGAGCGTTTACAATGTGTCTTCCACCCTGAGTGAGGCGGGAACCCAAAGGAAGGTGTTGAGGGGAGGAGATAATTGGACAGGCTTCCCCAGAATCACTGCGGCAGTTGTGCTAGGAGCAGGCTGGGGATAAACGGAAGGGGGAGGCGTGGAGACCAACTAGGAGGCTGTTGTTCGCAGTGGATGTGGTGAGTTGTGTTTGGCATAGTGGTTTTAGAAGCAGGGCTCGCTACTCTGAACAAAAGACAGGGGTGTTCAGAGAACACTGAAGAACGATATTTGACTAGTGCAGAGAATGCTGGGTGGGGAGGAGCTGAAGATGTGGTTGAGTAACTTATGGGGGGACTGAATGTTGTAGGAGGTGTAAAGGAGTCTGGAGTCAGAAAAATAGGGACTTGCCCCCATGTACTAGTTTGCTTAGGCTGCCATATCAAAATATCATAGCTTGGGTGGCTTAAATAACAGAGATTTCTTTTCTCACAGTTCTGGAGTGGCCTGGGCGGAATGAGGACAGGACTTTCTAGAAGGGAGATTCAAAAGAAACAAATGAAAGGTGAAACAGACAATACATTATTTAAGCTAACACTGCAGATACGCTGACTGGCGTGCACCACTAAATAGTACAAAGACAATAGGTGGGAAGAGGGGGGGCAGGTCTTGCATAGGAGAGGAAGTCAGGTAGCACAAAGGTTAGCTTATGGCCTTTGGAGTCAGACTGACCTTGGTTTAAATCTCAGCTTCCCCGCTTAGCAGTTTGATCGCTAATATGTTCTTCAGCCTTCATGTGCCTCTGTTTCGTTAATTAAAAGGAACCTGAGAAAGAATAGGTGCTGTGAGGATTAAATGAGACGATATACACAAAGCATTCAGCATAGCTTGGCACATAGTAGGCATTAAAATAATTAACTGGTAGAAGTTGTCTTTGTAAAACCCAAAAGGAGAAAAACATTTGCAGTGCTAAAAATAAGTGTTAAGCTTTCTGTGGAGCTCACTTAAAAAAAAAAAAAAAAAATCTGACTAGCTTATAGGTCTTGAGAATGGTGGGAGTATCTTAGTCACAAAAATTTCATCGAACATCCCACTGGTAAAATGAGTTTTCTCACAATCCCATTCTTTGTGACTCGAATGTGGAATGCAGTAGAACTAGACAGGAATCCCACTCCGAGTTTGCTGACCGCCAGATGCGTGGTGACATTTCCCCAAGATATTTGCTGGATTTTTTCTCTCCAGATAATGAGTCATTATTGTGAGATATTGTTTATTGTAAAACTCTTGTGTTCCTGCCATACATACCAAAACAAAAGGTCACTTCATAGGCACTTTATGTTATACTCAAGAACAAAAGAAAATAATAGAATGCTGTGACATGTCGTACTGTGTGTAGCATGGTGGACACTATCTTGCTGCGCCTTTTTTAGATTGGCTTAAAATAGACATTAGGAACAAGGCAAGCAGAAAAACGTTGAGTTGGACCCCATTTATGCAAATATTATATGACTTTATATGCACAGATAGTTTCTGGAAGAACTGACAATCTTTTGATAGTGATATATATAAGGTCAGGACCCTTTTCTTTACATTACATACCCCTGTGCACTCTTAGTTTAATTTTTAAACAATGAACATATAGTGTTTGCAAAATAAATTTCTAAGCCGTATAAAAATGCATACAGAAAAAACTTTACACTGCCAGGTTAAAAGTAGGTCTCAATGTTCTAGATATAATTTAGGGAGAAGGGATAAAATTGTCTTTTGAAATTGTTTGTCCTTCAAGATAAAAGACACACATAAAAGACAAACAGAGATAAACGTGTGTGTGTGTCCATGTGAGTTTGTGCACATGCACATGCATAACGATTATAATTTTGTGGTAGTTACTTACATCCTAATTCATGTTGAGATGTTTTCCTGTTGAGATCTTTAACTACGGTGATGCATTGCTTAAAGACAGAGGCATGTTGTGAGCAATGCGCTGTTAGGCAATTTCATCATCGTGCACTTACAGTAACCTAAATGGGACAGCCCACAACACACCTAAGCTATGTGCTATAGCCTATTGATTCTGGCTATAAACCTGTACTGAACAATGCAGTCAATTATAACACAATGGTAAGTGTTTGTGTTTCTAAACACAGAAAAGGTACAGTAAAAATATGGTATAAAAGATAAAAATGGTGCACCTGTATAAGGCAGTTATATGAGGAGCTTGCAAGGCGGGACGTTGCTCTGGATGAGTTCGTGGTAAGTGAACCTGAAGGCCTGCACCACCACCGTACACCACTGTAGACTTTATAAACACTGTACACTTAGGCTCCACCAAATTAATTTTTTTCTTTCTTCAATAACAAATTAACCTTAGCTTTCTGTAACTTTTTAACTTTATAGGTGTTTAAAATTTTTAAACTTGTCAGCTCTTTTGTGATAACACTGAGCTTAAAACACAAACATATTGTACAGTTTTACAAAAATATATTCTTTTGAAGATCTAGACTAAATATATTTTTGAAAATAAATAAAATGCTAAAATAGCATAAAATAAATAACTCTTGAATATATGAATAATCATATTTGGGAGGTTGAATAATCATTGGAAAAACTAAAATAGTAACTTAAAAAATCTATTTCTAAAAAATAAAATCTCAGTTTAAACAGCATTATGAGTTCTTCCAAACAGTAGATTATCCTCATATCATACATTGTTCTAAAAAACAGAAATAGAGTGAAAGGTGCCTACTTGTTTTATTATATATAACCTTGATAATTAAACTGAATAAAGGTAGCCCAAGAAGAGAACATTATAGGCCAGTTTCACTTAAGAACATAGATGGAAAACCTCTAAACAAGTAGAGGTTGGCGAATAAATCTAACATTGTGTTGAAAAAGAATATGTAATTATCTGTGTGAGTTTATTCTAGAATGCAGGGATGAGTTAACATTAGAAGACCTATGAGTATAATTCACTACATGAATAAACTAAAAGAGAAAAATCACATGTTCATCTTACTAGGTCCAGAAACATTTAACAAAGCTCAAAACCGTTTGTGATAAAAAACAAACCCACGCATCTCTTAGGAGACTAGAAATAGAACAAAACTTTATTTAATAAATGCTCACTCCCCCAAACTGATCATAAACCTTATACCTAATGGAGAAATCCAAAATGCTTTTTCCCTGAGAAAAGAATGCTGACTGTTATCACTGCTGTTCCACGTGTATTGGAGATCTTGAGCAACGCACAGAGATAAGACAAAGAAATAAGAAATAATGGAAGGAAATGCATAAAATATAATTATTTTCTTGACAATATGATTATCTACATAGAAAATACAGATAAACCAACAGATCAACTATTGATAAACTATAATTCAGCAAGGCTGATAGATGCAAAAATTCATATGTAAATATCAACATCTTTCTTCTACTCAAAACCAACGAGAAAGTGCTTTGGAAAACAAGAGAGCATAACCTATGGGGATTTAGAAATTAATATCACAAAGAATGCTCAAGATGGTTATAGAGAATAGTTAAAAACTCTCTTACATGACATAAAAAGAGACTGAAATTGGTCTCAAATTCAATGCAATTCCAATGAAAACTTTTAAGTAACTTGACAAGCTGATTCCAAAACTGATATAAAAAAATGAAAGTACAGAGATTAACCGAGGAATTTACATGAACATGCGCGTGACCCAGGGGCACAGGCAGTGTGTGGGGAAGGCCTGGGGTGGGGGGGAGGGGGCAATGGGGAAAAAGGGGGCATCTGTAATAGTTTCAATAATAAAGATGAATTTTAGCCCGGCCGGGCGTGGCTCAGTGGTTGAGCATCGACCTGGGATCCAGGCGATTGCGGTTCGATTCCCGGTCAGGGCACAGGCCCGGGTTGCGGGCTCGATCAATGACTCTCTCATCATTGATGTTTCTGTCTCTCTCTCTCCCTCTCCTTTCCTCTCTCTGAAATCAATAAAGATATATTAAAAAAAAAAGATGAATTTTAAAACATCCAAAACAACAAAAATAAAAAAATAAGTAATAAATAAAAATTATTTAAACGTCAAAAAAAAGAGACGGTACATGAATACTAAAATAATTTTTGAAATGAGCAGCAAATTGGGTGGGAAGATTCTCCTGTAATTAAGGCACTACTCAGCTCAGTAACAAAAACCAAAGGGGACACTGATGAAGGAACAAGCAGAACACCTAAGCAGACTGGAGAACTGAGACGTCTACCCCTTGCACATGTAGGAACTTGTAGCTGAGAAAGGGGATGTCATGTATCGGAGGGAATAATAATTGAGTAGATGGTATTGAGAAAATTAGTTCATTACGCAGAAAAAATAAAGTTTGATTCTTACCTCAAATCATACACCAAAATAAGCTCCAAATGAAGAACTAAATATAAAGGAGGAAACTATAAAAGAACATTTTTGTGATATCAGTGTAAGAAACGACTTCTTAAACAAGATCCAAGGAAGTATGGGTGGTGAGGGGGGAAATGAATAGATTTAAAAATGAAGGCTTTCTGCTCAATGAAGAAAACTAGAGACAATGTTTCAGAGAATATTTGAAAGGCAGAAATAACACAAATAAGGAATTAATAGCTGGAATATACAATGACCTTCCACAAATCAGTAAAAATAGGTGGCCAGTAAGCGATTGTGGAGATTATATATCCATAGAAAGGGAAGCCTGAATGACTAATAAGTATATGAAGATATAGTGAAGCTAATTGATAATCATGAAAATGTTTAAGTTAAAATTAGCAGCAAAATACCACTTTCGAAACTCAGATAGGATCAAGAGCTGTCAAGTATAGGTGAAAATTGGAGCTCTCATGTTGGAACATAAATGGTGCATCCATTTTATGAGTGATCTCACAGAACTTGGTAAAGTTAAGTACTGTACCCTAAGACTACTATTTCCAGGTGTGCACTCCAGAATAATTTTTGCACACGTCCATAAGGAGATAGGTATAAAATGTTCATCAGAGAATAATTTACTGTAGGAAGGATCTAGAAGGGGCACAGATGTGTATCACTGGAGAAATGAATTGGTAAATTGTGGTATATGTATGAGATGGGAGAGGCAAAAATCAGGAGTAATGAAGTAGATTTAAAAATAACATATAAAAAATTTTTAAAGGAAATGAAACTTGTATCATTTATGAAAATTAAAAATAGACACAAATATTATTTTTTCAAGATATGCACATCTACACACATGAAAAATAAACTGGGGAAAAAAAAGAAAAAAAATTAAAATAAATAAATAAATAAATAAATAAATAATAAATAAATAAATAATAAACTGAAAAAAACATTGTGTTCCATATGCCATGATTTTCTCAATTCTGAATACCTGAGGTTAAAAAGATCAGTCAGCCAAGGAAATTGGAGCCCGGAGCCCGGAGAGGTTCAGTGACAGGTCTCAATTCATGGCCAGAGGAAGAAGGCAGGTCTCCTGTTACGCAGATCTTACCGCTGTACCACACTCCTCTCCCTTGGGAAGCTGCAAAAAACATCTTTAAGATGCCAGCCTCTGTCCTAGAGTTCCTGTATTCTGTCTTCAGAAGCACATTCCACTTGTGAATTGTTTCCTGATTTTTGATTATAGAAAATGATCACTATTATTCTAAGGTATGATGATTTGTAAATTTAATTATTTTACTTGCTTCATGGGTATTCAACCATATAAACAAACGGGTACTTCCAGGTAAAACATGATAATTTCAGGATAAGGCACATTGTTCCACTGTCAGTTTGAGATGACTCAAAATGCAAGCCCTTGTTATAGTATTGTTTATATTTGAACTTGTTCCTTGGAGACAAAGTCAAATATTTTAAGAATTCATGATTTTGGTGACATTAAAATCAGCTATATTGAAATCCCAAGATATAATAAAAGTTGATAAGTTGAAAGGGCTTTATTTATATATATAAAACAAATCCATTCTTCATAAACACTAGACAGGTTTGACAGCTTTTTTATTTATTATTTATTTACTTATTTTAAAAAATATATTTTTATTGATTTCAGAGAGAGGAAGGAAGGGAGAGAGAGAGATAGAAACATCAATGATAAAAGAGTCATTGATCAGCTGCCTCCTGCAAGCCCCTGACTGGGGATCGAACCCTGACCAGGAATTGAAACGGGGTCTCCTGGATCCTAGGTCGATGCTCAATTGCTGAGCCATGTCTGGCCAGGCCTTGACAGCTTTTTTGTAAAAAAACCCTTTTTAATTGAATCTATGGGGTCACATTGATAAAATTATATAGGTTTCAGGTGTATAATTCTATAATACATCATCTGAATATTGTATTGTGTTCACCACTCCAAGTCATCTCCCTCCATCACCATTTCTTCTCCCATACCCTCTTCAGCCACCCCTCACACCCCTTTTCCTCTGGTAATCACCATATTGCTGTCTGTGTCTATGAGGGTTTTATTTTCCCTTAATCCCTTCACCATTTTCACTCAACCCTGCAACTCCTTTCCCCTCTGATAGCTCTAACTATGAGCCTGCTTCTATTCTGTTTGTTAGTTTATTTTGTTCATTAGATTCCACATATGAGTGAGAGCATATGGTACTTTTTTTTCTCTGACTGGCTTATTTCACTTAGCATAATGCTTTCCAGGTCCATCCATGCTGTTGCAAAGGGTAAGATTTCCTTCTTTTTTATGGCTGAGTAGTATTCCACTGTGTAAATGTCCCACAGCTTTTTTATCCACTCATCTACTGATGAGCACTTGGGGTCCTTCAGAATCTTGGCTATTGTAAATAGTGCTGCAATGAGCATAGAGGTGCATCTGTCTATTCTTTTGAATTAGTGTTTCAGGTTTCTTAGGATATAGTCCCAGAAGTGGAATCACTGGGTCATAAGGCAGTTCCATTTTTTTGAATTAACTCCATACTGCTTTCCAAAGTGGCTGCACCAGTCTGCATTCCCACCAACAGTGCACAAGGGTTCCCTTTCTCCACATCCTCACCAACACTTGTTGATAGCAATTCTGACAGGTGTGGGGTGATATCTCATTGTGGTTTTAATTTGTATTTCTCTGTTGATTAGTGACGTTGAGCATCTTTTCATATATATATTGGCCATCTGTATATCCTCTTTGGAGAAGTGTCCATCCAGGTCCTTTGCCCATTTTTTAAATTGGATTGTTTATCTTTCTGGTGTTGTGTTATATAAGTTCTTTGTAAATTTTTCATATTAACATTTTATCAGAGGTATCATTGCTAAATATGTTCTTCCATTCAGTGGGTTGTTTTTCATTTTGTTGATGGTTTCCTTTGCTGTGCAAAAACTTTTAAGTTTGATATAGTCCCATTTGTTTATTTTTTCTGTTGTTTCCCTTGCCTGGGGCAATATATCAAAAAAATATTGCTATGAGAAATGTCTGAGATTTTACTGCCTATGTTTCCCTCTAGGAGTTTTATGGCTTCAAGTCTAACATTTATGTCTTTAATTCATTTTGAATTTATTCTTGTGTATGGTCTAGTTTTATTTTTCTTTTATTGGTACATATCTGTCCAATTTTCCAAATATCATTTATTTGAACATTTATTTATAAAATCACAGAGGTAGAAGAAGCAATTCATAGAAGAAATAGGCTTACAAACGAGTTATAGAGGCAAAGGAAGGGCCCTAGGAGCTTGGAGGTGAGGAAGGTGAGAGTAACACCTGAGGGGGAGGGCGGGGAAGGGGAAGGAAAAGGAAAACAGAAAGGAAAGGGGAAAGTTGAGGGGCATGATCCCAGGAGGGAGAGCACACTGGGTCCTCAACACCATTTATTGAATAGACTGTCTTTAGCCTCCTTTGTCAAATGTTAACTGACCATAGCTATGTGGGTTTATTTTTGGGCTCTCTATCCTGTTCCATTGATCTCTACGCCTATTTTAATGCTAGTACCATGCTGTTTTGATTACTATGGCCTTGTCGTATAGTTTGATATCAGGTAGTGTGACTCCTCCAACTTTGTTCTTCTTTCTCAAGATTGCTGTGGCCATTTGGGGTCCTTTGTGTTTCCATGTAAATTTTGGATTATTTATTCCAGTTCTGTGAAATACACCATTGGTATCTTGATAGGATTTGCATTGAATTTATAAATTGCTTTGGGTAGTATGGACATTGTAATGATGTTAATTCTTCCTATCCATGAACATGGTCTATGAACATGGTCCACTTACTTGTATCTTCTTCAATTTCTTTCTTTAGTGTCTTATAATTTTCTGAGTACAGGTCTTTTATAGCCTTGGTTAAATTTATTCCTAGGTATTTTATTTTATTTATTTTATTTTATTATTTTATTTTATTTTATTTTATTGATGCAATTGTAAATGGGATTGTGTTCTTAGTTTCCCTTTCTGAGAGTTCATTATTGATGTATAAAAATGCAAACGATTTCAGAATATTTATTTTGTATCTTGCTACTTTACTGAATTTATTTATCAGTTCTAGTAGGTTTTTTTGGTGGATTCTCTAGGGTTCTCTACATACAGTATCATGCCATCTGCAAATAATGACAGTTTTACTTCTTTCCAATTTAGATGCCTTTTATTTCTTCTTGAGTGATTGCTGTGGCTAGGACTTCCAGTACTATTTGGAAAAAGAGTGGTGAAAGTGAGTATCCCTGTCTTGTTTCTGATCTTGAGGGAAACACTTGCAGTTTTTGCCCATCGAGTATGATGTTGGATGTCGGTTTGCCGTATATGGCCTTTATTATGTTGAGGTATGTTCTCTCTATTCCCACTCTGCTGAGAGATTTTAAAAATCATAGATGGGTGCTGGATGCTGGATTTTATCAAATGCTTTTTCTGCATCTATTGATATGGTCATGTGGTTTTTATCCTTCATTTTGTTTATGTGTTTATCATGTTTATTGATTTGCAGATATTGTACCAACCTTGCATCCCCCGAATAAATCCCACTTGATTATGGTGTATGATCTTTTTAATGTATTGCTGGATCTGGTTTGCTATTAGCATCTATGTTCATCAGGGATATTGGCCTATAATTTTCCTTCTTTGCAGTGTCTTTTTGTTTAAAAATTTTTTAAATTGACTTTGGAGAAGAAAGGAGAGAGAAACATCAATCAGTTGTTTCCTGCACCTGTCAACTTGCAACCTGGGTATGTGCCCTGGTAAGGAATCGAATCCACTACCTTTTGGCGCATGGGGTGATGCTCCAATCAACTGAGCCACACCAGCCAGAGGTCTTCATAGTCGCTTTATCTGGTTTTGGAATTAGGATAATGCTGGCCTCATAAAATGAGCTTGGGATTCTTCCCTCCTCTTGAATTTTTTTTTGGAATAGTTTGAGAAGGATATGTGTTAGTTCATCTTTGAATGTTTGGTAAAATTCACTTTTGAAGCGATCCTGTCCAGGACTTTTGTTTGTTGGCAGTTTTTTTATTACTGCTTCAATTTCACTAGTTGTAATCTGTCTGTCCAGATTCTCTGGTTCTTCCTGATTCAGTTCTGGAAGATTATGTTTCTAGGAATTTATCCACTTCTTCCAGATTGTCCAATTTGTTGGCATATAGTTGTTTGTAATACTTTCTTACAATCTTTTGTATTTCTTTGGTGTCAGTTGCTACTTCTTTCATTTCTAATTTTATTTACTTATTTGGGTCCTCTTTTTTCTTTTTTAGAGAAAGGGAGGAAGAGAAAGAAAGAGGGTGGGAGGAGAGGGAGACAAAGAGGCAGAGGGAAGGAAGGATATCAATTTGTTGTTCCAGTTATTTATAAATTATTGATTGATTTTGTTTGTGCCATGACTGGGCATCAACCCACGACCTTGGTGTATTGGGACAATGCTTTAACCTACTAAGCTACCCAGCCAGGGCCTTTCGTTTTTTCTTGATGAGTCTGGTTAAAAATTTGACAGCTTTTATAGGGATATAAAAAAGGATAAAGCCATGGGTATTATGCAATTTCATAGTAATGAATGTAAAAATATATTTTAAGTTAAATGCTTATATAGTGTTGGAAAGGGAAAAAATGGATTTTAACATATTGCTAAAAATATGCTTTCTCAGTCCTCCGATTTCATTTAGTGATACCAATCTCTACCAATTGTTCAGTAGGAAACCTGGAAACCATCCTTGTCTCCTTTACAACTCTCTATTCCAATTCATAAGCAAATCCTGTTGACCTATCATGATTCTGTGCACTTTGAAATCCTAGTCTAAAAGCCTCTATCATCTTTCATTCTGACCTCTGCAAAGGGATCTTGCTGGTCTCCCTGGTCACACTATTGCCCCGTATAATCATTTCTCTTCACAATATTCGAAACCATCTTTTAAAACGGTATATCAGAATTTAAATTTCCAGTGGCATCCCATTGTATTTAGAATAAGAATCTCAACTCATTCTCTCAAACTATAAACTATTCATTATCTGGTCCCTGACCACCTCTGATCTTAACATCAGTGTACCTTGCTTGAATTTGATATACCCATCTCGCTTTAGACAGACTTAAACTCTGCCTGGACTGCTCTTCCCCAAGATTTGTATGATCAGCTTTTTCATTCACACATGAAATCAACTTTCACACCCTCAAAGATGCCTCGCCCACCTTCATTATTTGCTACATTTCTGTCTGAAGTTACTTTATTCATTTGCCTCTCCCCATAGAATTGAGCCCTTTGAGCACAGGAATAATTTGTTCCTTATGTTCTCTCTTCAACCTTAGCATATGGTAGGCAAACATTAAGTATCTGTTAAATAAACATTATTTTTGTATACATAATAAATTCACAAGCGGTTTCTGAGATATTGTGGCCCTTAAAAGAGTTCATTTTAAAGCACTGTAACAGGGATTTGGGAGTACATTTCTTCCTCCACTTCTTTCCTTGGCTTAACTCCAGCGTAGAAATGTTTCACACTGAAGGAGTACTGAGACATTTGTTTGCAACATGAATTGTTCCAGGACAGATCATTAAACAGGGTTTAGGAGAGGCCAATTCCTCCAGGAATGCTTCAAGCAGAACAAGAAGGTAATCTTAAAAGTGAACAGTATTTAAACCCCTATTTTCAACCCAAATGAACAGAATGTCCAGAACTGTTTTCTGAGAAACATTTTAAAAACATTCAAAGGCTATTTTGCTTAAGTATACATTATTGAATTACTTGATTAAATATATTAAGTGCACTGTGTAAAGCCACTGTGCTGGCCTTGTGCTAACTGAAGCTAGTATTTACACAGTAAATATTTAAGAGGTAGATTATATAATTTTTATTACTGATAATGTGTACTTCCAGTAAAAAAATCTGTAAGTACCTAATCTTAAAGCATCTTGTGACCCACCTGTACCTATCTGTTGATTCTCAAGTAGTAACTTGTGGGACTTCCAATTTCGCAGACATCCCGTTACCTGCTTTATACCATCTAGTGTGAAATCAAGGAATCTGTCATATTTAATACTAGTAAGCTAGCATTTTTCTTAAGGGATAAGAAAATTGAGAAAACTCATAATGCAACTATGTAATAAGCTGCAAAATAAAACAATTTTGTATTTTCCATTGCTCCATTTCTTGGCTGACATACAAATGAAAACTTTTCAAACAAAAATCAGATATTCAACACAGCATTAATATGCTACTAAAACAGGAACTAAGCATGATTAAAACTATTATGAATAATGTCCAACAAGCAACCTTTATCAATTGACTTAAAGATGCCCTTTTTCAGAATTAAAACAAAGTCAACCTAATTCCTCGATTATTATGTACATTTGAAACACTGTCTTCCATGTGAAACCTAGTCATAACATAGAAGTTACTGGTACACTGAAAATTCTTCTCATGGCATATGCTTGAGTCAGAAATAAGCAGTATTAATGGAAACTAGAAAAAAATTGTGGTGGACTAGGTAGTGAATTTTGTCATTTCTTTTTATTTTTCAATTACAGTTTACTTTCAATATTATTTTGTATAGGTGTTGGTTTCAGGTGTTGGATAGTGAATTTTGTACTCACACAAGTATACGCACGCGCACACACAAAATAACACTGGCCAGCCATTATTGTGCAAATCCTGACCAAGATTTAAAATTTAAAATCCTGACCAATAGGAAAATTTGGGGGCCAGTAGTAAGGTAAATATTTAAGAAATAATTTTTTGTTTATCACAAGGTTTTAATGAAGTTGGCATCTACCTTTAATACCATAAGGTTTGATGGCATAAGATTGATTTTTAATTATTCTAGGTTTTTAAATCCTTTGAATAGCATTACTATTCTAACTTGCCTTGAAATTCCAAAAGTTAAACCTTTTCAAATCTTAGTGATTCAAAGAGAAGTATACAAAATTCTTGAACTGGCTAATCCATGCCACTAAGGGCACACATTAGCTAGACGATACAGAGCAAAATTTAATAACTGAGTTAAATAGAACCTTTGATATGTATACATTATAAAAGTCAAGAACCTCTGATATGTCTACATTACAGAAGTTCTTACAAATCATTTCTACTTATAATTTTACCAAGACAAATATAGGATGCTGCCCGGGAGGAGTAGGGTTGGGGACACTAATGCAAAAACAAAACAAGCAAAACCTCCAAAAAATGAGAGGAGGTAAGTTTTGATTTTGGTCACACAAATGAAGACTGTGAGCTTCAGGTTCTGAGACCTGACATCATCTCTTGTTCTAAGTACCTAAACAGTATTAATACTTTGAAACAAAATAGTTGAAGGCCAAATTATATTAGATGTGAGATCAAAAGGCTAATCAAAAGATGGACAAAATAAATCTGATAAAACCCAAAAGTACTTTCCTATGGCACTAGCTACAATTTGTGGCATACATAACTGGGTCAGATAAAAAAAAAAAAAAAAAAAAAAAAGGCCAATTCCTTATGTCGTTTATCTAAAAAAAAAAAAAAAATTGAAAAAGCCAATTCCTTTACATTTTGTTACGTATCTCAGTTTAAAAATGGTTTTCTTCAAGATGTGATAAATCCCACTTAGAGAGTAAAACTCCTATCTTAACTAGAGTTTTGTATGCTCAAGTTTCACTTTAAAGACCTAAATCAAATAAAAACTTCTCAAGTTTACTTAAAATAGTACTAAATTGTTTTTAAAAAGCCGCCTTGGTAAATAAATGGTTAGAGTATATCTTAGTCCTTAAAAAGGTAAGAGGAATCCATTAGGCAAATATCTTTTTATCCTATGGACTAAACTGACTAAATTCTGTCCCAACACAATTTGCCTCATATGCTGATTGGACACCCTCAACCTCATCACTACCCCAAAACAGAAGTGTACTTACCTGTGTTTACTGAGGAATCATAAAGACTAATGATTAAAAAAGAAAATATCTTTAAAATTTCTATCATGGATACAGTATTTTAAATATGAATAGCTGTTTTTCAGTCTGTGACAAGCCGATGTCTTATTATAACACAAACTACTATACTGTCCAGTGTAGCCCATTTAAAACAGGCTTTGCTAAAACTATAACCCCCATGTGAAGTCAGACTCTCAGTACTCTTGAGACTATTAACCTTTAGTTAGAGGGACTCGTGTAATGAAAGCAATACTTACTACATACATAGTCATCTTAAAAAAAAAAGTTATGCTACATTCAGATGTGGAGAAAAAAATATTTAATCAACAATTTAAGAGCTAGAATGACTAATGGAAATCCAGCTTTTGTAGCAGATAGTATGCATGTGTGGCAGCCAAAGTTTGCTGTGGAGTGAATTCATCCAGGTTTAGGGGTAGAAAGAAAAAGGAGATAAACACATTACAATCTGATGTAAACTAGTTGTTACTCCAGTTTTCACAAAAGAGACAAAGACTTAACCAGCAATTAGCTAGGAATTTGCGAAGTTTTTTTTTACTTCTCTTCAATTTAGTTATATTTGATAGCAACCTCTAAGGTTTCAACTCTACAAGATCTGATGCACAAGAATATAGAAATGTTTAAAGGGAAAAATAATAAGTTGTTTAGCCAGACTGTTAAGATATAAAAAACCTGTGTTCTAGAACAAATATGGCAAATGACTTTTAAAAAAAGATTAAGCCTCTATCTAGGGAATATTAAACAAAGCCTGTGTGATAGATAATTTACATTAAATTAAGGTGACATAACTTTGGATATTGTTATACATTTAGCCCAGTTTCCTAAGAATAAGAAGTGCATGCTTTCCCTCTAGAAATGGGAAAATGCAACACTGAACACTGCAAAGATATCACAGGGGGACTGGGCATTGTAAGAGTTAGAAAGGGTTAAATAGTATCAATCAAATCATTTGAATTCTAAATCCATCAACTCAAGAGTTAAATAGGGCTTTTTCCCCAGAGTTATCACATACATATGTGAATATAGCACAGAAACTTGTCATTTTTATTCGGGTAACAAATGGTCTCCAAATTATATTAAAAAATAAATCCTAATTATGATCACTCCTGTAAAAAATTTTAGTACACTTTTCACAAATATATGTAAAAGAGAAGAAAATACACATGATTTTATATCTTAAACTTTTTTATTCCCTACCAAAGACATTTTGTCTTTTGTTTTCTTTGTTTTCTACAGTTTCCAACTTGCACCTGTATTTAATACTGCTTTAATCTGCTGAAGACATTAACTGATTGCTTTCCTAAATCTAAGGATTATATAGTTTTAGTATAAATATATATCACATATTTTCGTAAAATTTTGACAAAACCGAATAAGCATGCCTTGTTTTAAGTCCATGCTCCTTCCACTGTTTATAAAATTGGATTTAATGATCAAAAATTCTTGGCTGCCATTCTTCAGTTATAACAAACAGTCTTCCCTCTGAACTGCCACTCACTTCTTTGTACATAATAACAAGCAACAGAAAAACCAAAGAAATTATCTTAATCTTAGTTCTTCCTTTTGACACTATAAAATAATGTGAACTTTTTTTTTTTTTTTTTAAATGAAACAAATACATCCAAAACTCAATACATTCAAATGATCTGCGTTTCCTTTAAGGTAGTCACCTTGGAAGGCCACAGTTCATTCTCTTAACTATGCTACCACTGCTCAAAATACCTTTAAAACTCTTTTGGGATTGCCTCCAAAGCCAGTTGCATACTTTGCCATTACCTCAAAGATTGACTTAATTTTTGGAAACTGTCATAAGTTATTTGGTGTCAAATTATGGTAACTATAAAACAATCAAGTTTGGTACTTTCTTTTTTAAAAAAACAATGTGTAATCATAAAGCTAATAGTTTGTGTGACTTAAATGAACTATGAATGCAATTCTAAAAGAGCAAAATCTGAGATTTTGAGCAATGGTAAATTGCTGGAATTAGAAAATAACTTTCCAGTATGATCACTATGCAAGGTAACATTCATTTAGCTGTCTATGTTCTGGCATATTTGTTTAAAGTGAACATTCTGAGAGTTAGGATTTATTCTTTTAAAAAGGAATATCATTCTTAAAAAAAAAAAAAGAATTTTATTCCTTTAAAACATCACTGTTAAAGTAAGTACTATGCAAGTATTTTGTTAGAAACTAGTTCTACTTACTTTATCAATAGACTTATTTTAAAAACTTGAAAGCAAATATCTAACTTATTTGCTCCCAGGCTTTTTAAAATTGTTAACTGAAGATAAAATTTGAAATTTCTAAGTTACTAAAAACCAAAACAAAAAGCCCAAGTGTAATAAAAACACATCAAGAACCAAACTACAATTTCTGAGCTGCACTGTTTATTTTGCTGCTTGAAACCTAAGTGACAGTATGCCACTATAATTATGGGGTTTCATCTAAACCTTTACTACACTGCAGGTACAGAAATATACGGACACATTTTTGGAGAATTGACATTTTGCAAAATGCAGCAAACATTTTAATTTATACATGAGAAAAGGAAGTGTTCAAAAGGGTATGCATTTCAAGTTATTGCAGGTTATTTGTGAGAGAATTTCTGTAGGTAAAACATGTTTAAATTTAACCAACAGTAGCGTGTCAGTGTATTTAAAATCATGACAAAAATCTTCTCTCTGGTCATGTTGCCCATGACAAATTACTATGATGTTGTATGGTTAGGGCAAGATGTCAATACAGCATAAATCCCATGGCATTTTGGTTTTCTTCTGGAGATTAAAGCTGTTTTTCTTGGGATAAATGCAGCAGCAAAACACAAACCAGTTGATCAAAAAAAGCACTTCTGCCATAACTCCAATAATTTTCAGGACACATCAACCGACAGTAGTTTTGCCATTCCCAGTTCTTTTAAGAATTACATCTCTTCACTGTTGCCTTAAGTATGTCTGTAAAAGCTTGTTCTCTGTTAAGCCAGTTTGCTGACTACGGCCTGGTTGAGAGAATTTAGTTGGTTGGTCCATTTATCTAGTGCAGTATATCGGGCACCACCCCTCTTCTGATGATCCAGTTCAAGGAGTTGGTTGACTTGATCAATTCGGCCATGAATAGTGCTGGAAATAAATAAAAGAAGACATGTCTACAAACTAATTTCACTAAGCATATCTTCTAGACTAATACTTCATAAATATTCACAATATCAATAAATGCAACCCCCCCTCCCCCCCGGTGCCTACATTATAAATGATTGAGTTCAGGATTAATTATAGCATTCATTGCCTTATTTAAACTCTAGAGAGAAACCAGATTTCAGCTACCTGTCATCAATTTCACAGAAAGAACAGGCACAGACTTATCCAATTAATCAAGAGCAAATGTAACTTGTGAAGCTTTAAATAACACACTGCTTTTAAAAGAGATAATTTCAAAACTATTATATATCATACCTTATACATAAAAAAATACTACTCATTAAATAATTCTCTAGCTGTATATGGGTCATATACTGAATGAAAAATCCTTCTGAAAAAGCATTTAGAACTTTCTCAGAGATCATGTGCTTTATATTCTCATTCACTTATTAAAAAGCCACCACACATACATATATATCTTTTAACAGAAAGTCATAGCCAGAAGGTGCTTTTTATAAAAAGTCAAGAATCCACCTGCTACTACCTTTGCCATCATCACTCAACCTTTATGGCCCTAAACATTTTGTGATAAAAAATAGCCAAATACTTACTTATCCAATATGCACTGCACCAGCAAGCTCTCCACGTCAGCTACATCTATGTTTAACTCCTAAGACAAAAGACTCATTGTAATTCTACTAATTAACATTTTAAAAAGTCATGACTTTGTATAAATAATCGTTCTGATTTTAAATCCATTTCCACCACTAAAAAAAAATTAGTGAAGAAAAAATTTATAACAAATTTCATTATCACTTCAAAATATTTCTGAGAACACAGGTATGATAAATTTAACTGTCACTTCTAAAGTACATTCTTACCACAATTTTATTATGGTTGGGGTTAACCCTTCACCGATTATGTATTTTAGCCAGTAGACTCTTTTCTGTAATTTTCTCTATGGCTGAGAAAATCTTTAAAAAGAAATTTAATGATCCTTATTTCTCTTTTCTGTTAACTCAATTTACACCAAGAAAACAGAAAATTTCACATTAAAAGTAAAGCTTTTAAGTTATGCTGTATTTAAGAAATGTAATACTATAAAACGTTACCAAGTTAGAATTACTCTTTTAAATGGAAGACAGGTATACTGCATTTATAAATACAAATTATAAATATTAAAATCCACGGATATAAGTACCTTAGAAATAAAAGGAATATGTATTCTTGTGTAAGGCTTAATTAATTTTATGAGCACTTGTGTTCTGATGTTTCGCAAAAGCTCTGAAAGACAAAAATTAAGACAATACACTTGCATTTAATAGTTTGTATATCTTTATGAATCATGTGCTTCTAAATCATATTAACTACATCACTTATCTTCTCAAAATACATCCTTTTGTCTGGCAAAGACATAAGGTATTTGGATCTAAAAATATTTGGGTCCAACAGATGCAGTTTGATTAGAGGTCTCTCCCATCATTTTTTGTTACCACCTCCCTACTTTTGCTAATGTGTAACACTACCTAAAATATCCCCCTGCCTCCTCAATAATACTCCACTGCTCATCATTTCCTCTATAGTTAACATCTTTCCAGAAGCTCTGATTTGCACCAGCTAAGTTCCTTACTTTATGTTCTCTTATAAAACTTATTCTATTTTATACAATGATTTTACAATTCTCCCCAGTTTCTTCACGTACAAGTGTCTTTTTCAAAAAAGCCAGACTGGAGTTCATGCATAAGGCATCTACATTTTTGTATACCCACAAAGTACAGTATCATCCTAGGTTCATATAAGAACTTTAAAAATGTCTGTTGTGTGAAAGAGAAAGGAAGGTGGGGAACAAAAAAACATTACTTCCAAAGTACCCTTCAGATTTTCCTGATGCATCTGGAATTTTAAAATATTTAAATGAGTTGTTCCAAATGGTCATTTAAAAATCCTCAAACAGCTCCACAACAGGTGGGAACACTGGAGGTATAAAACAGAGGCCCCAGAACAAAGGAGTGATTTGTCTGTCTTTGTGAATCTGACAGAACTTACTAAAAATCTCATACACTTAGTTACAATGTTAGCCTACCTTTCAAGGTAAGTGCACTCAGCATTATATATAGCAGGCTATTTTCAAAGCTTTTGATATTTGTCAAAAATAAATCCTAAAAATTAACTTTGAATCTAAGCATCAGTAAAAAACATGCAACAACATTTAAATTAGAAAAAAAGGTAAAAGGGACAGCCAGTGAAGCCCATTCTTATTTGAAATGGACATCATATAAGAACCTGATAATGTTATTAACATGAAACTGGCTAATGATTTCTTTAAAACACCTTTATAATTTTTTTTAAAGAGATAATACATTTTTTTTTATTATTTCTATTTATTTATATATATATATACATATATATATACATGTGTCTATTGATTTCAGAGAGAGGGGGAGAAAGAGAGAGAGAGAGATAGAAACATCAGTGATGAGAGAGTCATCATTGATTGGTTGCCTCCTGCAAGCCCCCGACTGGGGATAGAGCCTGAGACCTGGATATATATGTGCCCTGACTGGCAATCGAACTTTGATCTCCTAGATCCTAGGTTGATGCTCAATCTCTGAGCCACGCCTGACTAGGCAAACACCTTTATAACTTTAAGGAGTATCTTATTCCATAACAACATTCAGAAATATTTCTCCATTTTTGCAATAAATAGAAGACAAACAGCTCAATTCTATTCAGCTCAATTAAGAAGCACTGTTACAGTGACAAAGTAAGTAACAGAATCCAGGTAGCAGAAAGAATATACCTTCAATGTGTTCCCTTATGAAAGGATCATCCATGATGTTGCTGTGATTTGTCTTCAGAATCTTTTCAAATTCAGTGATATCATTATTCTGATAGGCACTAACAGAAAAAGAAAAGTATGTACTTTGTTAAACATGAAGTCATGTATTAAATCAGATAACCCAAAGAGCCTGTTTCTCAATTTCTATGTACAAAAACCTAAATTATATAATTTCTGTCATGGGAATCAGAGTTAAACACACACACATCCTTCTGCAAATAAAATTAATTTCCTTTTTAATGCTTCAGTTTTATAAAATAAAGATTAAATAAATCTTTTGGGGTTTTATATTTATATATAGCTAAATCTTCTTAAAATCTTGGTGTTGGAGGAATTGACAACAGTTCAATGACTGTTTAATGCTTGATGCTTTCAAATTACATTGTGTACTTAATCCCTAAGAAACCAAGTTGCGTGCATACTACTGTATGGAGGAGTTTGGCTGCCTCTTTCAAATATGACATTATTATTTATTCTCTCTGGAGCTTAGTCAGAAATAGAACTTCCTAATTTTTTCTTCTAGAAAGCTACCAGCAACTGCCAAAACTTTTCAAAGGGAACATCTGATTCCTAATTCTTTAGCTGAAAATTTCACTGAGCTATACAGCAGAAAATTGTATCAGTGGTGATCATTAGTGTCAAATAGGACATACACCCAAAGTAGAGAGTGATGGACTCTGCTGCAGAAGGCCAAAGGCTGATTATGTTCACAATTCTTTGAGGTATCTAGTATCTAGTCCTGAAATGATTCTGTAAGGCACTATAGGGATCGCTAAAGGTGCTGAGAAGGAAGAAGCCAACCTTCTGGATATGGCACCACTGTCTGCTTTATATGTAAGGAATATCATCAGCCATTCTGCACGCCCTCTGTTGTGCTTCCATCTGATGGGTCGCAATGTAACTTCATGTTAGGGGCAGGTGATTCAAATGCTTCAACAGGAATTATTTTCCTCTAGTCTGCTGGCAACTGACTAGGAAGATAAAATTAGGAAGCATTACTTTCTTACCTACTCCAAATATATGATTGTAAATACTACTGGAGGATATATTCGAGTAGTGAAAACGCTTGCACACACATGTATTTTAACCAAGAGATTCTTCCACTATTTAAGTGGCTTTAAAAAAATTATACAAAATGTGGGACACTACAGGCTGCTTGTTTGGGTCCAAATTTACCATTAAAATAAGTTTCCAAGTTCCAATACAGAGGCCTGACTAAAGTGAATTGTAAGATATAGTAAATATATAAATATAGCTATGTATTTAGCCAATTTAATTTAGATAAAATATTAAGGTCTAGGGCAAAACTTTCAATATTTCTTCAAGAGTTTTAAACGTTTAAACTGTTGCTTTAGCAATTGAACTTTATAAAAATTTTTTTACAAGTATTATGAAGTTAATTAATCTCTAATTCACCTCTTGATGTGGCCAAATGCAGATGGAATACACTGTTTGAAATAAAGACGGAGAAATTTCCTTTTATGACTAAAATCAACTTAATCCAACAAATATTTATTAAAATATACTAAAGAAATAAACAATAAATTGATTTTTTAAAATGTTGCCATTTAGGGTTTTTATCCCCTAACCAGTCTTAGTTTCCTTAAAATAAGGTCATTATTTTTACAGTTAAAAATTAAGGTTTCCATAAAAAAGAAAACCTAGTAACTTATAAAAATCATAGCCAAGTAAAAACAAAGTAAATGAGAACATTTTATATAAGAACTTAAACAATATCATAAATCATCTGCTTTTTTTCCAAGTACATAAAATTTGTATGTAGGTGACTAAAATTATAGTCTAACAATACTTTTTTTTTTAATGATAAGGACCATTAAGAGAATGTCTGGACAACTAAATTACCTACATATATCTGTAAAAACCCCCTGCTCTATGTCCCTCACTTCATTCTTCATGCCTTGGTAAACTCAGCTGTACAATCTAAAACAAAGGACTTGAAGAAACCTAGTAAGTTTCTCATTCTTTTCTACAAAGAAAGCCCATTAAAGTTTGGGCTCCATTTATTCCTGACACAGAGGAAAATAATTCTTGCTCACTGACTTCTTTGGCAAAACCAGGCCTTTTTTCCTAGGCTTTTTGCTTGATTTTATCTTCTATAATTTTATTTAATATTAATTACATCAGGTTTTTCAATTGCTAAACATTATTAATCTTATCTCTCTCCATAGAAGCTATCAATAAATCCTTGGGTATCTTACCAGTGTGACTCCTCTGCTCCTCACTTCAGAAAATTATCTGAGGTAAACTCTTTTTAAATGATTTTTTTTATCTTTTCAAGTAAGAAAACATTCAAGTAATTGCCTTATTGCAAATGCTTGATTTATGTGGACCAATTCATAATTTCATTTTGGATTCAGGCAGGTAGCAACAGTAAACATTGAGAAATTGTTTTAAAACATCTACAAACAGTTTTCTACTGAAAAATAGTACACATACATACAGGTGAGAAAAGCAACAAATAAAATCTCGTGCCTAACAGAAACAGCATAATAAATGACTTCAGAAGATAAAAATCGCACAAACTTTCTATTTCAAACGAAAATATAGAAGAGTAATTGTTGAGTATTAACTGGATCCTGACAAGCTCTCTTCTTTCTCTCCCCTTTATTCACTGCTTTAAATAAGTTTACCTTAACTGAAATATAAACTCTTACCTTACTAAATTCGTCATTGCAAGAATTTCTGGATCATTTTTGTACGGTTTGGCCTAAATACAGTAAAAAAAAACAATTAACAATTAACTATATGTACAAAGTTTATTTCCATGGAAGACAGCTGACAGGAACGAACACACATACCTCCTGTGAGTCAAATGGATTTATTCCCGATTTCATTAGCATATTTGCTAAGACCAAATATTTTAAGCAAGTGGTTCTTCTTGGACTTCCTGATTCATCATAATTCTTGAAGGCTTCAAAAAAATCAGTGTGTGCCTTTTCAAATTCACCTTCCCTCAAGTGCATTTTACCACCACATTCTGTAAAGAAAAAAACAGGAGAAAAGAGGATATTTTCAAAAGTATCATAATAAGCCTGACTACTTTATAAAAATCAAATGAAAACAATGGCTTCCGGTGTTTTAATTCTACAACATGAACAGTACTAGCCTCAGGGTACATACTTGACTCTAAAATAAGCATCTGCAAGTCTTTCTTCTCAACTGAAGAAATACTTTTATATACATCATTAGAATTCTAGAATAGAACTTATAATTTTTCTATTACTATCTTCACTGATATAAATTTACAAAAGTCATCCTAATTTCTAAGACTGTATCATTTCACTGACTTCATTACTTTGCTAATTACTTTCACTAAAACAGAAACAACTTTCAGTCATTCAGTTATATGCATGACACCCTGATATCTTCCACAACACTGCCCACTCTCTCCAAACCAAACTTGCCTCTGATGACTCCCATGATCAGTGGATGAGGGATGGCAGACTTAATGTGAAGTGACTGTTCATAGAGTGCTTTAAGTTTTTTGTTATTTTTCTGTGCTGTGTACATTTGAATTTCCAAAGCATATATTTCTAATAACTGTGTACCCTTTTTCAGGTCATCTTCTCCATCATCAGTCTAGAAAGACAAATAATAAACTTTAGTCAAGATAGAATTCAGAGTCAGCCTAGTAATTTTTATTTGACTTAGCCCAAGAACCTTACATTTTTAAGTTTCTAATTCTGTGTGAGAAAACACTACAAATCTTAATTGGGACCTAGAGTACTAAGAACACTACCTTTATGGCCAAAAAGGAATCTACACATCTTTTGTACTTTCTGGTATTCAATAAGAAAAAAGTGGCCAGAGGTGTATTATTATGTATAAAATGTTACGATGTTTGTTTTTAGCTCGGAGGTTATTTATGGTCTTCTCCAAATCTTTGAAACCATTTTGGATCCACTGATTCAATCAAAAACCCTCTGAGTGCCTTCCTTGTGCCAGGCACTGGGTCTACCTTGGGGAAGTAAGTAAAATAAGCCAATGTTCCTGGCCTAAGAAAGTTTACAATCTAGTAGCTTAATCTGTCAAGAGGTAATTTACATTATAAATGATAACGATTCTAGTTTAAGCATGAACCAAGTACCTAGAAGAACGGAAGAGAAAGGGACTAACTTTCCTGGGGGGGGTGTCAAAAAAATAACAAGAGCGGTGACATTTGAGTTCAACTTTGAAAGATAGCCAAGAGCCACAAAATGCATATGGTCAATAGTCAGATAACCATAAATAGCAGATACCAACTTAAACTTCTGTTTAGTTATTCACTAATGAATCACAACAGAGTAAAAAAATATGATCTGTAAGACAATTTGTACATTCAGATTATCAAGCATCTCTGCTATACTATGTTTTTTACAATCCAGGCAGCATTTTCCTTATGTACAAAATAAACCAACCAAAATTTTCATATTCCTTATGTATACACTGAAAGACCCTCCTCCATTCAGAAAGGTTTTCTCTAACATTTCCATTTCACGTGGAACTGAACTCACAGTTGTTTATGCATCAAACTAAACTTTCCTAAGTATGTGTAGATAAATAATTCATAAATGACTAACCTGCTTTATAAAGCAAAACTATTATGAAATACATTTTTCTTGTTTTTAAAAGCTGAAAAAGCAAAAGAAATAAATAAAAGTATCTGTAGGTGGTTAATTTTGAACACTTTCCTGATCAACTTTTCCCCCATGCACAGAAATAATATATAATTAAAAAAATAGTACATGGCTTTGGAAAAGCAAACTTTTAAAAATAGTATTTCTACATAAAATTTAAACTAATATCAAATAATTTACTTATCAAGACAAAAAAGGATATATAAAATTATAGCCCTTAGCTAAAAAGTTATAGAGGTACACGGTCCAGACCATGTGGGTATTCAAATTTAAATGAATTAATGAAATATAAAACTCAGCACCTCTGTCACACCAGCCACATTTCAAATGCCTAGTGGCATGTAGCTATTGCCACCATATTGAAAAACAGTATTCTAGCATTACATGAACTACTGGAGGGTATTGTTATAGGGAATTCATATATTATAAACTAGAATACAAAATATCTCTATTATATATGCCTACAATATCCTTTCTGATTTTCACAGGGTGCATAACTAAATAAGAAAGGCTGGCGTGGCTCAGTGGTTGCACACTGACTCATGAACCAGGTGGTCACGGTTCAATTCCTGCTCAGGGCGAATGCCCAGGTTGTGGGCTCGATCCAAGGTTAGGGGCGAGCAGAAGGCAGCCAATAATAGATGATTCTCTCTCTCTCCCCCTCCTTCTCCCTTCCTCGCTCCAAAATCAATAAACAAAACAAACAAACAAACAAACGGCTTATTCTTAATATTAATGACTGGTCTGTTCATTTATTAATACCTGTGCTTCATCCCACAAACATAAGGACTGAAATTAGGATTAAAACAGGAAAAAATGTCATTCTCAGAAAAAAATGAGCTTTTTGGTAGCTTATTTTCCCCAATTTCATTTTTGGGATGATGCTTGAACAAAAACACTCCTAAGCAATGTTTCAAATACAAATTTTTCTTATGCTTTTTTACTATGAAGAAATGTTAATAAAAAATTAAGGGAATGCTACCTGACAGGACTGATGTAACTGGCGTAAAATTTTTTGAAGCTTTCCATATTCCTCCCGTTCTAAATACAATTTTCCAAGCTGTAAAGAAAGAAACTTATTAAAATCAAAAGATTTCAATAGGAGAAGGTGTGCATCTTTAGGAGAGTTTACTAAGGACACCCACCCACTCTTCCAAAGAAAAAAAAATAAGTAATTATAATCGTTACCTTTGTGTTTGTTTTAAACCACAGTCTATCATTCTTAGCATCTTTTAAAGCTTCCAGTGTTGTTTCATAGAATTCCTGCAGTAAATCCATCTGACATAAAAAATCAGAATTCTATAATTGTAAACAGCAAATTTGTACCTGTTAATAAAGTTAATTTGAGCAAACTAAAAGTGCATCTTTGAACTTTAACACACATAAGATACTCTATCACCTGTGTCTTACCAAATGTCTGCAACAGTCCACAAAATACAAATACAGACCAAATTTGCAAAAGACATGTGCCAACATGTTTTTATGTTAAAAAAATAAAACCCAGAAAATATCTAATTCTCTAATAGTATAGGTTTGTCTTTTCCAATCTAATAACTCAGTTTATATTAACAAAAGTGCACTACCCATACACAGAACTAGTTGTACCGTTATTAACAGTGTATCTTATTCACTCAACTGTTACTTGGTATGTCCTGTGTGGCAGACTCTCTACCTAACAGGATAAAGAAGTAACGGGGCCATGAGAACAGGGAAGTCTGGTACTTTCAGAAAAGGCTGCCTATTTATTCATGACTACTGATGGCTTACTGAATTAGTCAAGTGCCGCCCACTCAGCATCTATTCTTACTTTTAAAAGACAAATAGTTTATGTACGATAGTATGAAGCAACACTCAATCCTGAAGTTTTATAATTACTTAGCCCCTCCCCCACATCTGGCATAACATTTATAAATAGTATAACAAAAATGTTTTGATGATACTTGCCTGTAAAACTCAGAAAACATTTTCCCACTTAAGACAAGCCCCTTGATATAGAATACCTCTAGAATTAGTGCCATTAAGTGCAAATGTTCTAACAGAACATAAGTTTATCTTCCTCTATTTCCATCACATGTACTTTAGATAAAGAGTAAAAATAGTACACTGCCTCAAGAATTAAAAATGACATCTAATAGAAAAGATGTAAAGAGGCTGATTCTGCGATGAACAATTTTTATTATGAGTATAAAAAGTACCAAATGTTCTAAGAAATATTAAGTGATATAGAGAATACTTCTTATGCTCAAATACTAGTGTAAGAAAGCTGAAACTTAGCACTATGCTGCTTAAAAGAATACTAACGAACAATCTAATTAAAAATTATCTTAGCAATAAAATAAAATCATCATCGCTTTTCCTAATAAATAAAATTTAGACTAAATGAAAGCACCATCACTCCCAATGATCACTGTAGTTTCATCATCAGCCCTTCTTTTCATCACCCATCCACCCATTCTTTACAGAAGCATTTTGAACAAACATCTAATAAGTAATGCCAAGCACTAACTATAGGAGTACAGGTTTTCCCCTCCTGGATTTTTAATCAAATCCACACAAATCACTTATGACTCACTGTTAAGTATTTAAATAGCTCAAGATGGCTAACTCAAGTGGTAATGGAGTTTAGAAGGAACTGTGATAGTATCTGCAAACAGGAATCTAATATAAGCTAGTAAAAATTGTGTGCAGATTATGTCAGTATTTGAAGATATTAAAGAGATTAAGCTGCAGTTAATACCTTTTAATATTACACAATTAGTACCACAATCAAGAAAATAGTACACATTATTTTAAAAACAAACTAAAAACTAGCAAAAATGCTTAAACAGAATTTCTAGGCCTTAAAAAAAAAGAACAAGGCCCTTAATATAAATAATAAACACGCAGATAAGTACCAAGAGGAAAACCAGAACCTAACCTGTTTAGAAGTGGAGATATAATCAAGAATAGAATTAATGGATTTTTCAGAATAATTTCTTGTGACTGCACTTCGAATATAGGTCAATAGTTGTTTATATCTGTTCATCATTTCTGGAAAGTTTGTCTGTGAGGGAAGAAAAATGCATTATTAGATACATATTTATGTACTAAAACATGTATACATGATTCAAATTACAGAACATATTACAGCATAACTGAAAAATAATAGCTTTATGAAAGACAAACTATGACAGAGACACTATTAACATTTTAACTTAAATTTGAAATTACTAGATTACTTAGACGCACGAACCAAATTTACAAAGTTAGCCTACGAATAAGTACAACTTTTAATGTTTCCAAATTTCAGATATTGTTCCTCACTGGGCAACATATTTAAGTCATAAAAACTACTAAATATTCATAAACTAAAAAATATAAGTAAACCCAACTTTTTAAATGCCTTGGGTACCAGCTATGCAGGTATCAGCTATATCCTCTGAAGATTCACCCCTTGATTAGGAAGCTCTCTAACAATAGTTACATGTTTCTGTTCTCCCTATTATCGGTTGACACTGTGTTAAAATGTGAAGTAAAAGAATCTCTTCAAGCCCAGATATTCAACCCACTATCAAGAAAAGTCCTCCCATTTAAGGCTCTACTCAAAAGTAGATGTAGCCAATGTTGCTTTTACTTGCAGCACTATTTGTAATACTGTGGTTATCCCAGGAAACATGAAAGATCTGAGGAAATAAAGGACTACTAGTGAAATTTCTAGCACAGGAAGAAGGAACACTGGCAGTTATAATGCTTTGTTTCTTGACTAATAAAAAAATGTGTCTATGCCCTAGTGGGTTTGGCTCAGTGGTTAAGAGCGTTGGCTTGGGGACTGAAGGGTTTAGGGTTCAATTTCAACCGAGGGCACAGACCTTGGTTGCAGGCTTAGAGGCAAACAGCCGATGTGTCTTTCTCACACAGATGTTTCTCTCTCTCTCTCTCCCTCCCTTCCCCCCCTTCACTCTCTCTGAAAGGCAATGGAAAAAATATCCTTGGGTGAGGATTGAAAAAAAAGTGTTTATTAGGGTGAAGAATAAACTAATGATACTGTAATTTTCCTGCTTATGACTATATCCTGCTCTGGGATACAGCACGAGGGACAAGAAAACATGATTCCCTAAAATCTTCTGAGCAAGAATTAAATTAAAAAAATGAAAACAGTAGTAGGGGTGGGTGGAAAAAATGGACAGAACATGGGAAAAGCTTTAGCATTATATATCAAACTACTTTTGTTTCCCAGTATGCCAGTAGCATGGGGGGATAAATAGGTAACGTCCTATCAGTAAGTTGCTAAAATCCAAGTTACAGAATGTATCTTGTGACAAAAGGAAAATAAAAAATAGGACTGTTCCAATTTTGAGATTGTATCTGGATACTCAAATAGGAATTTAACAAAAAGGTTGTTCTGAATTCATTTTCTCATGCTGTAACTTTGAATGAAGTTCACTGTTCAAAAACTGTTACTGTAATTAAAGACTGAGGAGTAGGTAAATTGGTTTTATCTGCAGTGGTGAACACACAGAGTAGTTGGTAACGAACTTTTTTTTCCAACTTCTTACTGCCCAAAATCACTCCACAGCAAATGGGTCCTATTCTGAGCCAACTAGAAAATGAGGGGGCAGGAATGGAAGCTGAAACTACTCTTATAAACTGGTACTCCTGCAGAGATACTGCTAGAACAAATAAAATGTAGAGAAGGAAAGCAGGCAAAATAACATGAAATACAAATAATCCTTTTGCTTACTTGCTTCCTATCTTGGCTCAAGGTAAAATGTAAAAATCAAGCCCTGTGGGTAGCATATGATTAAATGGGTTCAAAACTAAATCACTCTGAGTATGTTAGATTTCTTTCATCACAGTAACATAATTTCTATAGGGTTTCTTGGTATTATTTCAAATCACAGAACCTTAAGAGCAAAACATTGGGTCCCTGATGTTACTATAATTATTTATTCAAACTCTCTATCCTTGGAGACATCTGATGCTTTTTCCATAGCTCCCTAAGTTATTTAAATATAGTAAATATTTTTACAAACAATAAATGGAAAGAAAGAACAGGGGCTTTGTGCAACACAGAGATCCTTTGAGAATATCACAGCAATAGAACAAAAAAAGGCAAATACAACATAGGTATTTTTCCACTATATTTACTTATTTTTAAAAAAGATTTTAAAATTGACTTAGAGAGGAAGGGAGAGGTAGAGAAACATCGATGAGAGTGAAACATTGATTAGCTGCCTCCTGCATGCCCCCACCAGGGATTGAGCCTGCAACTCTGGCATGAACACCAATCAGGAATAGAACCGGCAACCTTTTGGTGTATGGGACAACCGTCAACCAACTAAGCATATACAATATACTTAATATCATTTAACATGTTTTGAATAGTTCTGATATTCTGGGGGGAAGAAATGAGCTAAAATATTTTGTGGATAGTTTCTGTAGATGTCATGGAGGTGGGTGAGGACGCCAGAGTGAGAGTACACCAAGAAGAGCAGGACGCAAGATTAGTGAAGTTAACTGGATAAAGGCACTAATCAATTCAGGGAGTTCAATTTCAGATAGATGGGATAGAGAAGCTAATGAGGAGAGAGAGGAGGCATATGATAAACACAGAGACAGGGGGAAAAGAAAGTAGTAACAGCTAACCTTCCATTTGCCATAGAGGCAAGCGCTTACCTCTGCTTGCTAATCTAAGCTCCACTTTATTTTTTTCTCAAAAGTTCCTCTACCCTTAGGGATCTTAAGATTCATGTCTGTATCTAGTCCTCTCATTTACTAACTGCTTATTTTTCCCTTTTTTACTCTGTATTCTTGAAGATTGGCAATGTAGGAGAGTACAATGTCATGACAAGTCCAGCTTATCTATGAGTTCACTCAACAAAATATTTGAGCACCTGCTGAATGCCAGCCACTATGACAGGTGCTAGGAATATAACAATGAATAAAACAAAGTCTTGCTCTCATGGAACTTTCAACCTATGGTTTGTGGTAGGGGTGGCAGAAAGGCAATAAATAAGTAAACAGATCAAGTGGTGATATATGCAGCAAAGAAGAAAACAGCAGGGTAAGATGAAAGTGATGATGGGAAAGATGCTATTTTATATAGAGTGGTCAGCAGAAGAACATCCTGATATACGGTGACATCTGAACATAGACTTGATCAGTTGAGGAAAATAGCAATATGGCTATCTGCGAGGAGCATTTGGGGTAGAGAAAACAGTAAGTAAAAGCATTTATGCAGGAGTGTGCTTAGGTGACATGAGGAACAGCAAAGAGGCCAATAAGGAACAGAATAGAAAACAAGATGTATTTTGAAGAGCTATAAAGCCACCTAGACTTACCAATAAATTATTTGCAGGGTGAGAGATCCAGAGAGGACTCAAGAATAAAGCTAAGGTTCTGGCCCTAATCGGTGGAAGAGGAACTCTTTGTAATAAAAAGTAGAACGTTAAAAATCTCAAAATGAACACTAATAGTCTCTGGGAAATTACTCTATTAATAATGCAGCCGAATACTGTCCATATACCTAAAGGATAAGTTTTCTTAAAAAACTCTGTTGAGCCCTGGTCAGTTTTGTTCAGTGGTTAGAGCATTGGTCTGTGGATGGAAGGGTCGAGGGTTTGATTCCCAGTCAAGGGCACGTACCTCAGCTGAAGGCTCTGTCCTGGTCCCAGTCGGGGTGCATGCAGGAGGCAACCAATCGAAGTGTCTCTCTTACATCATCTCTCCCCCCTCCCCCACTCTCTCTAAAAAATCAATGGAAAAATAATCCTCCAATGAGGATTAAAAAAAAATCAAAAACTGTTGAAAAACAAAACATTTTGTATGCTATGCAGATTTTTTTAAACTTAGTATTACTGTAGTCACAAATGAAAAGTAGCCTAAATATGAAAACATATGAAGTTATTTTAGAGAAGCAGATATAATGGTATTTTGTTGCATGAGGTTTTAACATACAGAATTTATTTTAAAAATTATTAATTTCCCTCAAAACAAATCTTACCAACTTGAAGTTAATCTTAATCATTTGTTTCAGTGCTTTAAAGCCCCATTCTCCCTTTTCACCTTCAAGTTCCAAAACCTGAAAAAAGACAAAATTCTTAGTCTAACTTAATACTGTTATTTTCTAATGACAGTCAAAGTCTAAATTTTGAATTTATTTTATATCATATGCAAGAAAAGTATTTCCCCAAGAATTCCATTTCTCAGTATCATTTTAAAAATTTATTGTTCAAATTATTACATATGTCCCCTTTTTCCCCCCTTCAACCACCTCCACCACCCTTACCCCCCTAGGCCTACTGCACTATTGTCTGTGCCCATGGGTTATGCATATAAATTCTTTAATCTCTTCCTGTCCTCCCTTCAATATCATTTTTTAACAGCTTAAAAAAGAAATAAGTCTTAAAATGCTTACTTAAGGATAAGTGAGCTTATTTTGAAGTTCCTTCATCAAAAGATTAAATAACTACTTCGTGATTATTATACAGCTCTAGTACTCTTTTTCCTTTTAAAGGTCCGTTGGTGAGAATAATCCAAAAGTGTATCAGTAGTTAAGAAATCACATTATTTAATAGTGAAACCACACCTGTGTAGTCAGTTCCCAAAAGAACAACAAGATTGCAGGGATAATACCTATTGATTATCATGTTGGTTCCCCTACCAGGACCATACTAGCTTTTCAGGACAATGGCCCTGGCTCTATAGGTAGCTTGCTTGGAAAAAAAAAATCAACAGGATAGCCCTTCAGAAATACATGTGTCTGCTGCATAATGCAAATTTATTTTACAGGATTATCACTAAGTATCCAACACATGTTTCTGAGATAAAATCACTTGGAACTTATCTGATCTAAGACATCATTTAAAAAAAATAAACTTTAAGACACAGAATCAACCAGAAAAAATATGAACCTTCTGGAAACTGCTTAATGCTGCTTTTGGGTCATCTTCCTTTAACGCTTTGGAATTATAGTACTGATTTTCCAAATCCACATTCGGCTCGGAGTTACTGTCTTCAGAGTATTCCTGTGTGTTGGAAAAACAAACAGATGTTAAAAGGAAAAAAGAAATTCACACACTGCACTGTAAAAAGTAAATACTGTTAAGATAGAAAAATCATATATTTATACAAAACATAACAACCTTAAGTACACAGGGAAAATGCCATAGATATTTAACCATTATTTAAAAAACTAGGAGCAAAGCTAAAATCAAGTGGACAGTATAATAAAATCATTTTTTTCTTTCATATCAAAACTACAATTTCCACAGAACCAACACAAAAGCAAAGTGCAAAGAATTAATATTGGTTAATGGCCCTCAATTCTGTAAAATGATCTGTTGTTAGTCATGGAATCCGATAAAAATCTACATAAGGGCTAATTATTCATTTTTAGTTCCATATTCCCTAACTCTAAATTTAATCATTCTACCATATCTAACTACCTAGGGTAATCTGCATATGACATAGTAGTCTATCGCTGAATATATTAATAAGAATATTTGCCTTATGTGCATTCCATATTACTAAACAGCCGTTCAGTTACATTAATGTATTTTAACTAGCTTTATAATAAATCAAAATAAGTACAATAAAATGAATTTATGTAATTTTATGTGACTTTCATCACATAAATTCAGTTCCTAGTACTTAAACAATAAAACAGAAAGGAAAACTGGAGTAAAACAACTATTTTGGGGAGCAGTATATACAAATTTAAAAACAATTCCCAGGTATTCAATTTAATGATGAGGATTATAAAATACACATGGATTAGTATAATGAAAATTATTATTTTAGGAAGACACAAGATTATTTCTTCAGCTACAAATCATTACAAAGGGCAAGTTTATGCCAAATTAAGAATAGTACTGCCTGGCCAGTGTGGCTCAACGGTTGAGCATCGACCTAGGATCCAGGAGATCGAGGTTCGATTCCCAGTTAGGGCACATGCCCGGGTTGCGGGCTCGATCCCCAGTTGGGGTCGTGCAGGAGACTGCTAATCAATGACGACTCTCTCATCATTGATGTTTCAACTTTCTCTTGCCCTCTTCCTTCCTCTCTCTGAAATCAATAAAGATATTAAAAAAAAAAGTACCTGTAAGTAAACACAAAAAGAACAATACTGTGGTTATTTCTAAATCCAAATACAGTTAATTTTTAAAGAGATATTTATAGAAAATTCTGATGTTTCATAAAGGCACAATAATGAAAAAAGATATATTCTGAGTGTAGTGTTAAAAAGTGGAAAAATACATAAACTAAGGTGATTTTTTCCTGTGACCAGTAGATGGAGGGTCATGTTTGATGTTAGTATAAATTAGTTTTATCTGACCACAGTGACTTTGTAATGTGCGCCCTCTGGAGGACAATTATTTCTTTGTGTAAGAACATGAAGCACTAGCACTCAGCCTCACAGGTTTATGAACAGCAATTTAGTTATGTTTAACATAAGAAAATCTTCTGGAACATTTAGGTGTGAGATCAAATTTGGAGTAGTGAATGAATTTCATAATCAGTCATTCACTTCTTAACCCTATAATCTAGGTTTGACTACAATGAAACTGATCAAACTAAAAAGCAAATAATAAAGAATGAAAAGTCAACTGGTACATCGAATGATAACTTCTGAACTAGGTATTAAAAGATAGGGGGAGTTTGCCTGCTAGACAAAATAGGAGAGGGGAAAAAACAGCAGATACTAAACAGCATAATGGGAACTAAAGAACTAAAAGCAGTCGTATTGTTGGAACACAAAAAGTCCTTATTGATTCTACCTTTATCATAATTTATCAACTGCTCTCTTTACCTTGCCACCACCCTTGCCTACCATGCCACTTTCATCTCTCCATAGACCACAATAGCCTTCCCACTCTCTTTGCTAACCTTTAAATTCCAATCTTGCCATGGTAAGCAGCCACAAAATGTAAATTATCTCATTCCTCTTCTTAAAAATGGCTTTCCATTGCTATTAAAATCAAGTTCAAAAATCATCAAAATGTGACTCCTAACTATACATTCAACCGTATTTCCTATCAAACTCTCCCTCATTCATTTTGCTGCAATCACTCGGGCCTTACCTCATAAGTAGCCAACTCTTTCTCATCTTTACATGTCATTTCTTTCTCTTTCCACCTCTCTTCATCTGGTTACCTACTGCATCTCATTACAGCTTAAGTGCTGCCTCCTTAAGGAAGACTTGGAGTAAAGAACCATAGCTATAAAAACCTACTCTACAAATTCAGAAATCATTCTTTTCTTTCTTTTTAAAAATATAATGTGGCCTGGCCAGGTGTGCTCAGCGGTTGAGCATCGACCTAGGATCCAGGCGATCAGGGTTCGGTTCCCGGTCAGGGCACATGCCCGAGTGTGGGCTGCAGCCGATCAATGACTCTCTCATCATTGATGTTTCCCTCTCTCTCTCTCCCTCTCCTTTCCTCTTGGTGAAATCAATAAAAAATATATTTAAAAAATATATATATATATAATGTGTTACTACTGAAACGGCAACCTCCTGGTGCACTCAACCAACTGAGCCACACCAGCTAGGCTGGAAGTCACAGCTAGCTCAATCAGAAGATAACTTTTTTTTGGTTTAAAATATTACAGATGTCCCTTTTTCTCCCCAATGACCCTTTCCACCCCGTCCCATCCCCCTCCCCACCACTGTCCATGTCCTTGGGTTGTGCATATATGCACATAAATTCTTTGGTTACTCTCTCCCTGTCCACCCACCTGCCTTCCTCCATCCCTCTGACATTCGTCAGTCTGATCTATGCTTCCATGTCATTGAATCTATTCTGTTCATCTGTTTATTAAGTTCTTTAGAGTCCACATATAAGCGAGATCATGTGATGTTTGTCTTTCTCTGCCTGGCTTATTTCACTTAGCACAATTTTCTCCAGGTCCATCTATACTGTCCCAAAGGGTAAGAGATTCTTTTCTGCAATCCAAATCTTCAGAACCCACCCTGAACCTGGAAGTAAAAGTTTTTTGATTTACATCTATTTCAAAGTCTAAGAATCTGGACTCTCACTCAAAGCCCATTTATTTTTGGTGTCTTATCCCATAACAGAATACAAAAGACAATTAGGCCGGGATAAGAGAAGAGGGAAGTAGAAGCTGAGAGGTACACGACAGTAGGGGGATGTGGAGCTGCCAGCAAAGGGGAAACTGAAAATAGTATTTCAGAAATTAAAAAGGTTAACTTCAATTACCTGGTGGTTAGTGAAATGATTATAACATTGATGAAGACCAGAACCTTTACATTTCCTATCATGTCATTCAATCACTGAAAGCCTGTTATAGTACAAGACTGGCTACCTAAACTTCTGGGACCTGACTGGCTTCAGAATAATGATATTTCTAAATTTTAGGTGTTAGAACTCCCTAAAATCACAATGATCAAGATAAGACTAAATCCAACACTTTATGCATATGTTCTTTTGTTTTTTCATGTTATATAAAGCAATGGAATGTACAATAGTTTTTGAATAATTGCAATCCAACTCTATATGTTATTGCTTCAATGTATAAATACACGAGAACTGGCACAACTGATATGTTACTGATTAGTTTCTTATGACTGGGCAGTCTCTTGTTTTGATCTGCAATACCATGTTCATATGGTTTGAACCAGCCTCCATGACATCATTAACCAGTCATTTGTGGCTCAGTGAATCACACCAACCATATGAGCTCTGTACTACAGCAAACTACTTTTCAGTTATTACACTCTCATGATTTTTAAACTGATGACATTTTGAAAAGCCTTTAATTCTGTTTAGATTTCTATTATTTATACTCAATGATAATGATCTTTAGTAAATACCCACAATTAAGTACTGCCCAAACAAATGCAAATTAAGTCTTTCCCCTCAAGCTACTTAGGGACTGAGACCAATAAACAAATGAAACAGCAATATAACACAATAAAAGCAACAGTAGAGACACATACTAGGTACATAGGCAGCTCAAAAAAGTAGTAATCCACTACTCTTGAATGAGGTAAAGGAAGGAAAAGTTGCCTGAACCAGCTCTGAAAGTATGAATAGGAGTTGCCAGGGATGAGGAAGGGCATTGAAACATAGCAATTAACGTGTGCAAAGGCATGGAAGCTTGAAATGGCATTGCATATTTGAAAGAATCATGAATAGCTTGATTGGGCTAAAGCACAGGCTGTGTGTAATGAGAGACAAACTGGCATAGGACAGAGGAGCAGGACGATAGAAGTCTAACAACGAGTTTAGATCAAACAGAGAGCTATTAAAAGATTTTACAGGGAAATAATCAGATTTGTGTTTTAGGAAGAGAACTTTGTAGCAATGAAGTGGCCCACTGGATACTCTTACAACAGCCTGGCCAAAAGGTGACGGAAGCCTGATTCCAAGTGGTAGAACAGGGAGAAAAGGAAGGGGACAGAATTAATACAGAAGATATCAAGCAATGTTGAGAATGTAAAATAAAAAGGATCTAGCACAAGTTAAAGGAAAATAAAGTTATCTCTAATCACTACAGTGTCACTGACAGAACAGGAAATATAGGAAAAATATTAAATAAATGTTGCTAAACAGAATTCCCCTATGTCAGATGAATAGCAGGTAACCATAATTTGTAAAAGTTTAAATAAAATGTTTTTTAAAAGAGAAACTGAAGTTTTAATCAATATATTGTTTTAAAAAACAAAAAAGAATTTAAGCAATATTTGAAAAAGAAACAAGCACTTCAACATTGTTAAAGGTATTAAAAAAAAACAAACCAGTAATAGTTCCAACCTACTTATATAATAACTCATGGCCTGACAGCTTCCCAAAGCAATCTGTGATCCATCCACACTACCCAAATCTATTCATCCTTTCTCAGTTATGCCACACAATTTAAAATCTCTGCTTTGGCATAAACTGTTCTCTCTCCTAGAAATTCTAAACCACCTCCCCTCCAAACAAACTTCCCACTTTTCTCTGATGATGCTCTGCCCCAACACTCCCAGGAAACATACTAATCAGGCCTTACTTTGTGATTCTTTCTCCAAATCCTAGCAAACTAAATCTTAGTCAAGCTTCTACATGACATGCATCTAACACGGAGCCTTGTGTGAACTTTGTTCTCTCCCCTCACCTGCCCCGCCATGAAATTCTCAAAAGCAGGAACTTTTTCCTCATCTTGGTATCCCCAGAGTCTGGTATACTACAAAATGCCCAATAAGTGTTTGCTTAATTGAAATGGAAAGTGGCTGAATGTTCCAAAATAACAGGACACACAATAGCCAGAGGTCAGAATGCAGTCACTGCTGAATAGGGTCGGTTCCAGAATTCATCTACTTATTGTGTCTGTTGCCAATAGAGGTCTTAGAATGTGCACCAGGAAAACAAGATTCACCATTTACACTGCTTCCCAAACCTTGACCATGTACTAGCTGTACTAGATGCTGAGTACACAGGTAAAGGGCAATGTCCCATTATCCTTAAGGACTAGATATAACTCAAGTTCTAGGTAGCCGTTTGGATTTAGTCATTCATAAAGTTATCCATACTTTCAAAAATTTCACTCAAGTAAATGGGTCTTAATTTTTATCACTGGTATAAATTAGAACATTCTTTTATTTGTCCTAAACTTTCAAGCTTAATCAAATTAAATTTCCCAAAGAAAGACATCATAAAAGTCATTAGACCTGGATTCTAGTTTTGATTTTCTCATTAATTTGTTGTGTAAATTTAGGTAAGTCACTCACACTCAATGCTTTAGTTCCTCTCCTGTCAAACGTGGGGGTGGAACCCTACAGGAAGTTTCTAATTCCCACTGAGGTCTATGTGTTGTTTGAAATATAATTATAAATTATAATTTATAAAATAAATTATAAATTATGAAATTATAATTTAAAATATAAATTATAAATTATATTGAAACAATTATAAATGATGGGTATTCATAGTTTACAGATTTAAGTTAAGAGTGAAAAGACTTAAGCTTAACTTCTTCTTAGCATATATAAGAGCTGTCTCCCATTACTCATCTTTTCAGTTATACTTGTTTGAATCTCTCTAATTTCATTATACAGGGTACTCTTATGAAGTAATGCAACAAGCCTTTTAAAAAATTCAACAAAACTTATATTTCAAACTAACGCTTTTCTTTGAAGTAGTAACTTTAAGAGGTAATGAAATTATTCCAATTATACTGACATGGATAAATAAGTAACATTTCTGAAATTCTCAAGAAAACTAACTTCATTAATCAGATGTTTCTAACCTAAAACAGAATCATTCAGTTTGATGGTCCAGGTTATCAAAACTGACTTCGATTATAATTTTCAACACCTACAAAAGAGGACAAGACCTGGCTATAGCTGAAGTCAAAAAAAGCAAAAAAAAAAAAAAAAAAAAAAGCTGCATTGTTTATAGCAGCAAAAGAAAACAGGCCAACTTCTTACCAATGCAGCTGCAAAAAGACATAAGTAAGCTCTCTGGATACTTACATAGAATAATTTCTAAGACATTAAAAAGTGAAGCGCAGAGCAATATATGTAATATGCTATGTTCTGGTTAAAAAGGGAGGAGATAAAAATGTTACCTACAGAGAGAAATGGGAACTGGGCAAATGAGGAACAAAATGGAAAGTTAATTTTTATATTTTACGTTTTTGAACCATGTGCACATGTATTACCTATTTTAAAAAGCTAGATTCCTCAGGTTTTGAAGACAATTTCTAAGAGGAAGTCTAAAAAATTTTGAGTAATGACAAAATCACTATTTGGCCTTCCAAGATCAAAGTAAAATTTTTACTCATCATTTGTACTCTGCAACCTGCCCCCTCTCCTCACAGCAATAAAATATAGGTTCACTGTGAAAAGTTTAAAAGAAATGAACAAATTTTAATTTTTTAACACTTTTCAGATTTTCCAGACATTTTTTCTATATTTCCCCCTACTTAACAAAATACATTTTATTCCCACCCAACATTGTAATACAAATTACATATTTATGGTGGAGGTATATTCATTGTGTGCACAGCGTTAATTAACCCTTCCTCTACTAGCTGAGGGTTTTCAATTATAGCGCTCCTCCCACAGAAGAGGCAAGCAACCCACCTCTGTCTCTACAGTGAGACTGTTCACAGAAGGCCACAAAGACCTTCTTCCTGGGATTTCCACATTAGAGCTAGCAGAGACGACTCTCTTATCTTGGGGTTATGATACTAGGAAGATGCCACATCACATCTTATAAAATGTGAAGGTAATTAAGTCAACTACAGTAAAGAAAGCAGCCCAGGAAGAGAGATGGACACAGCAAAAAATACAGCACCATCATCTGAGCCGATGAATCCAACCATACCTATACTTCCTGGTGATGTGAGCCAATACACGCTTTTTTTTGTTTAAACTAGTTTCACATGTATTCTTGTCCTTTATCCAAGAGCCCTGACCAATACAATTTATCAAAAGTTTTTAATATCACTGGATATTCTTTAGAAGCATGGTTTGAAATGCTGACATAGCATTCCATCGCATGAATATACCATATCTATCATCACCTTATTAGTATTAACAGTACTAGTACTTCCTTACTATTGATAATTCGGGGCTCTTTCCAATTATTTACAATTAAAAACATTATGTTTCTTTTAGAAGCCTCAACTGTACAATGACATTTCCTCTTCATGAAGACCACATGCAGAATTCCAAATGTGCATGCAGCATAGAAAACAATGCTACAGACTTATCAATTCAAAATCTTTTTAAAAAACAGAAGTTAGTGTTACTTTTTTAATTTGCTAAATCATGTTCTAAGGTTCTTTATAACATGAGGAACTAAAGTTCAAGCCATCATTTGTCTGCTGGTCTTGTTAAAATGATGACAAATAAAAAGAGATTCTGTAAGATATCTTATACTAGGACTCCCACCTCCCAAAGTAGTAGACAAAAAAAGTAAACTTTTAGGGCATTAAAACTGCTATACAATAAAACAAGAAAAACAATACCAGTAAACATTCATTCAGTAATCAAACTATGAGCCTGACTAGGGCAATATAATGAGGCTCACAGCTCATAAATACATTTAACCAAGTGGAATTATTCTACCTTTTTTAACAATTTTCCCCCCTTATAATACATTTAAATGCAAATGTACAATGCCCTACCTATCACAGGATCTACTAAAGAATAACTTCAGGTACAAAGTCAGTCTGTTTTTAAACCCTTTCAAAAAGATTATTAGAAATACTAAGCAATTTCATGCTAGAATGACTAGACTGTGGAATTACAATACTTATCAATGGCCTTACCACCTTAATGAATGGCACTATAGTTATTATTTAGTAGTATTACACTAGCAAATAATCTATAAATCTGTAAAATTAGCATTGGATTAAAAGACATTTACCAGTACCATCTCCTACTTCTCCATTCCCTGCCACATAAATTCTTATGCTTAGCAAGTGCCTGCTTCTGCCTATAATAAAAATAAAAAAGATCTTAGAAGAGGTCAAGAATACTAAATTTCTTTTATGTTTGTTTCTTCTTTTTTAACCAAGTTTGTTCTCTTTTGTTTTAGATCTTGGGCACAAATCATTATTATTTACTTCCTTGGATTAAAACTCTATAGTCTTAGCCCTGGTCGGTGTGGCTCAGTTGGCTGAACGTCATCCCATGCACCAAAAGGTCTCCGGTTGATTCCCAGTCAGGGCACATGACCGGTTTGTGGGATTGATCCCCAGTAGGGGCCATGCAGGAGGCAGCCGATGAATGGATGTTGCTCTCTTACATCAATATTTCTCTCTCTTTTTCTCTCTCTAGAATCAATAAAAACAGGTATTAAAAAATGAACTCTAGTCTTAGAAATAGATTTTTACTTTTTCCAATGGTAGTCTACGCATGTCCACTACAGTGGGTAAGACAAAAAGTACCTTAGGATATTAAAATTTATCTAGAGACAACCTATAAAAGATATGCTGAATATATCTGTAGTTGGAAATCTTCATGACTTTAGTTTACATTTTGATTAAAATGAGGTGATGGCAAAATTTCCAACAAACAATACATTTTTTAATAAAAAAGAAGTTTCTCTAAAATGGGAAGTCAATTTTGTAGACTCTTTAAATCCTAAGAAACAAACAAAAAAAGACCCAGGCAAATAACAAAACAAAAACAAAACAAAACTAGAAAACCCAAAAAACTTATCTTTTAGCAACATGTAAGCATGAAATGGCAATGAATCTCTTAATCATTTAAAAAAAAGGTACGATGGTTTGCCCAGTCTGGCAGGACTTGGCCGTTGAGGATCGACCTAGGATCCAGATCTCGGTTCCATTCGCTGTCAGGCAAGGCACATGCCCAGGTTTCCGGCTCCATCCCCAGTGGTGGTGGGGGGGTATGCAGGAGGCAGCCCATCAATGACAACTTTCTCATCATTGATGTTTCTATCTCCCTCTCTCCCTCTCCCTTCCTCTCTCTAAAATCAATAAAGATATATTAGAAAAAAAAAGTACACTGGTTTAAGGAAATTAACGCAGTAAAAATTAAATTACTTAATAAATTTTATGCCACCAGAGTTTAACTAGTACTAAATAGAGCATAAAGCTTTCACTACTTGACATGAGTGGTATGCATGCGAGAGAGATCTGGGGAGAGGAACAACTATTCAACAGAATGCTGAGGGAAATTTTTTCATTTAATTATGTAGTAGTTAGTAAGATCTTACTTTTTTGCTTAAGAAATTTTACAAAAAGAGAAAACAACTATATATTCAACTTTATATTGTACATGTAGTATAGGCCCCAAAAGGCTGCAGAAACATAGTCAAGTTAAACAATGTATATTTAATTAAATATCTTGCAAAAATTGAGTACTTCATGGGACAATAAGGTTCTCATTGCCTTTCCTCCATTATATGCTTAATGTAATGATGACCTTCAAGTTAATCATAGTGCTAAGAAGTCATTTATATATTGAGAACTATTGCTTAGGAAAGACATAAACAGAAACATTTAAAAACACAAACGAAAAATACAAACATATTTAAAAGAAACTTCCATAGTTATAAAAATAACTAACATAAACATGTAATAAATAAAAATGCCTTAGATATCACAAGTAACATATTCTTAATACACTGAAGATACTGCCTACAACTGGTTTGGTTTCCACAAACTGAAAATGTAAGGCAGATATAACTATTAGCAAACTTTATATCTGACTTTAGGAATGATCAAAACCTCTATTATGACTTTCAGGTGATAGTAAGCATCTTTGGCTCCCTTTTGCAAATGTGCCTTCTTTTAAAATGGAAAGACTAATTGGAAATGACTTTACAAAGAAGTTTTACACTAATTAAGAAACGATTATTAATATCTTTAGAATTTCTGACACTTAAAATATAAGAGGAGGGAGGCCTACCTAAGCATTCATAACTTTATGATAATGCATCACTACAATATACATGAACCATGCACAAAAACGCCCCAAAATAAAAATAAACAAAAGCAAACTGACGTTGGTCCTTGGTGCAGATACTTTTTAAAATTTTGAATAGCAACGTGAAATGTTTGTGAATTAAAAACACACACCTGTAAATCTGTTCATAAATTAAATCTTGAATACTTAAAAATCACCATTAAGCTGCATAAATTCGTTTATTTCTTCACTGTTGATATTTTTAACTTTGAATACTGGGAAATTTCTAAGTCAAGAAAAAAGCCACTGTGTCAATGCCCTTGTTACCCTCTCCCCCCCCCCCAAAACAAAAAGCAGAACCACTTCCCAAGCTTTTCTCTTTAAACACAAATAGTTCAACTACTTTTTTCCATCTATCTTTGCTCTAAATTCTCCAAGGCACCTTTACCTTAAACCAAAACGAACCCTGAACAAGACAAATTAAGCTACGTTTCCAGGAGACTCACAAACGCCGTTTCATGGTCAGGCCTGGGAGTAGTGAGCCCTCCCCCCCCCGCCCCAGTTTTCAGCCCCTTCTCCCAGCATTTCGCACCCGCTCAGTTCAAGTGGGAAGAAGGGGGCCCGCAGTGCTGGGCCCGAAAGGGCAGAGCCAGGGCCTAGACCACTACACGGTCCCCGAGGCCGCTCGCGCGGTGGGAGCAGGTAGCGGCACCGAGAATCGGACGCCGGAGGCCAGAGAGGTCCAAGCACACGGAGAAGGCGCGGACTTGGAGCGCAAGGCTCGGGACCCCCTCGCTGCCTCCTTTACTGTCCCCTCCCCCATGCTGGAAAAGCAGGGCCCCGGCCGGTGCGGGAATGGGGAGGAGGTAAACCCGTCCTGTCACTGCACCGGGAGAAGTTGGAAGGAGCACATGTTCTACGGAGAGAGGCCACGAACGCCCCTGCCCTGGCCCCTAAAGCCAGACACCACCTCCAGCCCCGGAGGTCCGTCCCCTGCGCCTCACCAGGTCGTAGTCCTCCTCATCATCGCACATGAAATCATCTTCCATGTCAGACATCTTGGCCGGGAAGGGGGGAGGGGGAGGAGAAATTGGAGACAACCTCCTCCCACAATCCTCCGCGGTTCAGAGGCGTCACTCCCAGCTTCTCCTCGCCTTTCCGTGGCTCTTAGAGGAGCGGAACGTTTCCACCCGGAACAAATGCGCTCAGCGTTGAGGGGATTCGCTACGACGCCAAAAGGCAGCGCACCGCTCTCTCTTCCGGCGAGCCGGTTGGTGCCTTAGCAACTAGACCTAGCAACTGGGGAATCTTCAGGCGCTGCGGGGCTCCGCTGAAGGGCCTTGGAAACCTTGAGCTCACGCACACCGAGCCGTTTCCAGCCTCCTAGGCTAGGGGACCCCCCCCCCCAACCCTCGCCTTGACTGGGACTCTGGAACCTTCTCATTCTAGTGAAAATAAGAGACAGCCTAGGACCAGCAGCCTTTGGCGGAGCGATGGGTGACATGCCCGTCTTGTGCGACAGGTAGTGTGCTTTCTGCCGTCGTTGTCTATGTGCTAGTGTAGCCCACACATTGCGGGGGGTGCGCCTGTGATGTTTGGAGGCCTTTTCACCAGTACGGTTCACACGTAATGTTTGTTGTGTTCGTAGTCGGCAAACGATTCGGCGGATATCCCAAATTAGTGAAGCATGAATCTCAGGGAGGCGCCCGAAGTCTTATTCTGTTGTTCAGCGAATTATAAACTGACCTTTCCTGCCCTCGGGACCGCATAAAGGTAGGGTTAACGACTGGCTTTTTAAAGTGCATTATTCTTGCACAAAATCATGAGCACAATTCGAAATAAGAAAATTAAAGGGGAAAAAAAACTTCTCAAACAATGAGCATTTTCGGTATAAACTTCCAGCTCTGCCCACTTATGCCCGCCTAGTTAGGTATAGGACGTGCATACTGTACAAGATGTTCTTGAGAATGATTATGTTAATGGTTTTATAATCCCTCCGTTGAATGAACCAATACACCTTAATTTACTTCAGCTGACATTTTGATACATTTGGAATGTTGCAAAAATAACACTGTTTTAAACAATTCCCCAGTGAATATCTTTGTCTCTTTATTTTGTCTTCGAAGAAAGTCAAAGGAGGATTACAGGCTGAATTTTTTTAGTAATCACTTGAATTGACATTTTTTGTCATAGTTCTTGAAAGTCATATAACAATAATACTGTCTACCCATAAACAGATTTTCCCTACTAGTCTTTTCTTTCCAATGTTTTATTATGAGAAATTTCAAACATGCAATAAAAGTGAAAGAATAGTCTGGGGAACATGTGAATATATCAACTTTATTTGTGTGTGTATGTATTTCCTGATTCAACTGAAAGATGCAGTTATCATGACATATCACTCTTAAGTGCAGCTATGTGTGTTACCTAAAAATAAGGACATTTGCTCATGTAATCACATCATTATTACACTAAGAAAATTAACCATTCCCTGATATCATCTAATAGCCAGTGCATGTTCAAAGTTTCCTTATTAAACATATCATTTTAGAATTGGGAGAGCCTTTAATTATACCACTTTAGAGTCCACGGCTTCGCAAGCATAGCAGTTCATTAAATTATAGCTTCCCAAACTCCATACCAAAGATTCTGATTCAGTAGATCTGGGGTAGAGCTCTGCAGCCTGTACTTGTCACCTTAAAACAAAACAAAATCTCCTTATAACTGGGGCGACTGTCCATCCCAGTTTGCATGGGACAGCGCTGGTTTAGTACTGTTTTCCCAGAATAGTAATTATCAGCATCTGTCACTCTCAGAAGTTTAGACAATAAGTCACATGGTTATTCTACCTGAAATTCATAATTCTTCAAAAGAGAAAATAGAATCCTAAGGTGATCAAGAGATCTCTTTGCTCAGAGTAATCAGAGCTACATAGTTTTGCTTTTTAGTCAATAACAATTTTGAAATTATCAACCATGTACATACTGATTACATGTATAAAAATTCATTTACATTGAATTTATTTATATAATTTGTTGCTTTTTAATGTAATTACTTAGTCCTACAATGGAGAAAGAATTGTTCAAGGAAATTAGTGATGAGCATTAGGGAAAAATGCAGCTAAATTTTGAACATACTATCCTTGGCCATCTCCAAATTTAATAAAACCAGTCTGGAAATTTGCTAAGACCAGTTAAAAAGGTCTTCACAGTGCTTAGCACACTCCTTGTGCACACAAGTGTAAGGAATGCTTGTTGAATAAATAAACATGCTAATTAATTGATCTTTCTGTGCAGGGAATGCCTTTTGTTCTTGAAAGTTCATTTAAATGTTACCTCATTCACATAGCCTATTCTGAATACTTTGTACAGTTACGAAGTATTTTTCTTGACATCAGTTTTCTTGACATCAATTTTACTCAATGGTAAATAATAAATTTTTATTTTAATGGTGCATTGATGTGATATGGTGTCCTTGTCGAAGTGGGTCCTGTGTTTTCAAGAATATAAAGAAGCTTTGTTGAGGTATAATTTAGCAGCTTTATAGAGGTACATTAAACTGCACGTACTTAAAGAGTACAATTTGATGAATTTTGACGTATGTGCACACCTGTGAAACCATCACCACAACCAAGATAATAAACATATTTATCACTGCAGAGTTTCCTGATTGCCCCTTGGTAATCCACTTTCTCCCTTCAATTTTCCCAGGAAATCACTGATCTATATTTGTCACTATAGATTAGTTTATATTTTCTGGAGTTTAATTTAAATAAATCATACAGTATGTACTCTCTTTTGCCTGGCTTCTTTCATTCAGAATAATTATTTTGAGATTCATCCACGTTGTTGCATGTATCAATTGGTGGGTTTTTTTTTATTACTGAGTGGTCCATTGTATGGATACACCACATTTTATTCATTCACCTGTTGATAGGTATTCTATTTTTTTAAGTTTTTAGCTAATACAAATAAGCTGGTAGGGTCATTTGTGTACAGGTTTTTATATGGACATATGTTTCATTGCTCTCATGTAATGTGGTGGATAGACACTAAGGTTGTCTCCTCATTGTTCATGCTTTGGATAATCCTTCCCTCTTCAGTGTCGGTGAGATCTGTGACTTGCTGCTTTTTGTTTTCAGCTTTATTGGGGTATAATTGACAAATAAATGTGACTTGCTTTTAACCAAAAGATACAGTAAAGGTTATGTATATGATTACATTATGTAAGATTGTAAACCCATCTTGCTAGGAGAGACTCTGTCTCCTTTGCTGGCTTTTAAAAAGCAGGTGGCCACGTGTGAAGGACCATGTGGCAAGAGCTGAGGGTGGCATCTGGCCAACAGCTAGTGAGTAACTGTGGCCTTCATGCTGACAACCTAATAGGAACTGAATTCTGTGATCTTGGAAATGTATCTTTCTCCAATGTAAGACCCTAGAGCAGAGTAGCCAGCTAAACTGTGAGGACTCTGAACCACAGAAACTGTGAGATAATCAATGTGTATTGTTTTATACTAAATTTATGGTAATATTGTTATATAGCAGTAGACATGGATACGGGTAAATACCTAGTAGTAGAATGGTTGGATCATATGGTAGGTGTATGTTTAACTTTTTAAGAAACTATCACATTGTTTTCCTCACTGTTTTTGCAATTTTGTATATCCATCAGCAATGTATAAGAGTTCCAGTTGCACTACAACCTTGCCAACACATAGTGTTTTAATGTTAGTCCTCTAGCAGGAGTGTAGTGGTATATAATTGTGAGTTTAATTTTCATTTCCTTAATGAGTAATGTTGAAATCTTTTCATGTGTCTATTTGTCATTCATGCATCTTCTTTGGTTAAGTATCTTTTCAGTTCTTTCACCCATTTTTAAAATGGGTTGTCTTGTTACCATTGAGTTGTAAGAATTCTTCATGCTTTTTGTGTTGTATTTAAGGAATATTTGCCAGAGTAATATTATAATCTTATGAAAGAATTAATAAAAGAATATCATAAAGCATAAAAAAAACCCCAGAGTCTCTAAACCAGTTCCTGCCTTCAGGGAGCTTATAGTCTAGACATATACTGTCTAATACAGTAGCCACATCTTTCTGTTGGAATTGAGATGTGCTGTAAGTGTAAAACATACACTGGCTCTTGGAGAGTTCCTATGAAAAAAAATATCTGAATACTTTTGATTATATTTTGATATAATATTTTAGATATATTGGGTAAGATATATTATTAAAATTAATTTCATGCATTTCTACTCATTTAAAAGTAATTTATACAAAACTTAGATTTGACTTGAGGTGGTGAAAACAATACAATATATAGATGATGCATTATAGAATTGTACACCTGAAACCTATATAATTTTATTAACCAATGTCACTCCAATAAGTTCAATTTAAAAAGATTAAAAAAACATTTAAAATAATATGATTGGCTTATATTGTAGAATATGATTCAGTGGATTTGGGCCCAAGATTGTACATTTCTAACAAGCTCCCAGGTGATGCTGCTGCTAGTCTGACCACACTTTGAGTAGCAAGGGTCTAGACTAGAGAGACAAGAAAACACACAAGTAATAACAGTACTGGTGTGATAATTGCAATGACTGGGCAAGAAGAAGGTGTTTAGAAGCTTACTTGTTGTTTTCCACTCTGCAAAACAACCTGTGTTCTGTTAAAGCATTTTTGCACAAACAATTCTGTTCCTTTCATATTAATTTATAAAAGATTAGCATGCTGTATTTAACTACATAAGTATATAGGGTGTCCCAAAAATGTATACACACACTTTGAATAATTATAAGGGCATTGTTTATTAAAATACATTTCACTTTTAAAATTGAGCTATCAGCTGTTAAAGTGTGTATACATTTTTTGGGAAACACCCTGTATATTTATCTGAATCATGAGCTTATCTCTGCCTTTATTTAAATGATTGTATACTAGAGATGTATCTATTCTATATACAGACGAATAAGGAACATTATAAAGAAGAGCTGAGGGTGGCATCTGGTGACATTAAAGAAGTATAATATTTTATCATAATGGAAAAATACCCAAAAATAGGTCGCTGAATTAGATTCTCTCAATTGTGAGCAAGACTATTTTAAAAATTATAAGTCAAGATAGGAAATATTTTCTAGATGTTGCACAAACAGACTAACCCAAAGAAATAACATTATTTCTGATAGATGATCTATGGCAGAGATTTTCACCCTTTTTCATCTCATGGCACACATAAACTAATTACTAGATTTCTGTGGCACCCCCCAAAATATCCAAGGATATTTTTTTCATTGATTTTTAGAGAGTGGGGGGAAGAGAGGGGTAGAGGGAGAGGGAGAGAGAGACATAGACGTGAACTCACATCAACTGGCTGCCTCCCGAAAGCACCCTGTGTGCGGGGGGGTGGGGTGGGGGGTGGGGTGGGGCGGGGGTGGGTGGGAGTGAGGGATGGGGGTGGCTACAACCCAGGTACGTGTAGGGAATCGAAACTGCTATCTAACATATGTAGGAGTTAGACCTAATGCCCATGATTGTACTTTGAATTTGGACCAGGTTTTTGCTTTGCTTTATTTTGGTGTTTGTTCTGTTTGTTACAATATTTTATCTAAATAGAAACAAATACCCTCTGAGGGGAAACAATGTCAAGTTTATTAATTAGATTTCTCTTTGAGAATCTATCATGAAATACTATGCTAGCTTATAATTTAGACTCTAATATTGTAAGTGTGCCCATATGCAAAAAATAACTGAAAAGTCTAAGATTTGTGAAAATAAAAATACTGTAAAATTTATATACTAAATATTTTCACTGTTAGAAATGTCCTCTAAGGACCAAAGGAATACCTTAAAATTGACAAAGAATACTTTTCTACTTTGTAAGGATTGTTGGGAAGATTTAAAGAGATAATAAATGTAAAGTGCTTACTTAGCAAGAGGCCTGGCATAAGGAAGATAGTATAAGAAAGTAATGTGAGTTTTGTTTTTTGGTTTCTGGTTGCAGTTCTTTAGTAGTTTGAGAACAAGTTATTTTAAAAGCAATGTTTTATAAAAATAATGTACAATTTTTTGGGACAAAAGATACTAATTATTCCATAATTTTTAAGAAAGCATACTTCACTGGGGTCTCATCAAAGGTCACACACATTCAGAAGTAGGCTGGGTTAGGAGTCTAGAGACCTGGGTTTTAATTCCAGCCCCACTATTTCTTTACTCTTTCACTTGGGTCAATCATTTCAAAAAAGAGTTTTACTTGTTGCTTTCCAGTCTGTGTCAGTTTTATTGAGACTGCAATGGAAATGTATGCAAGATCCAAACTAATGCTTTGCCATCAGGTTTCATTTAGCAAAGTTAATATTTGGTCATCAAATACATAGTCAATAGGAAATATTCTTTTATGAAACAGAGTTTCTATAGTCATTGCATTAATTTAAAAGTACTGTATGAAATGAGTTTGGGACTATTATTAAAAAACAATATTTGCAAAGCTTCAAAATTTGGTTATTGTTTAATGTTCATAAAAGGTATATTAGAAACATATCTGAATAAAAATCTTTCCTTTTCCATATTTACTGATGTTCCTAAAATTTTTACATATGTTTTTCTCACTTAGGTTCTTTCCCCTTCAAACCTATTTATAGAAGTGACAATAATACCTCCCCTTTTTCAAGAGTAAACCACAATAAACATACTAGGATTTATTGGGGTTCAAGAAAGATATAATCACTTCATTTGCTAGTGATAAGGAGGAACTGAAATAATAAAAAGTAGCCCTGAGACCAGAATAACTTTGTTTCCATGATATTCTACTTAAGTAACAATGCAAACAGGTGCCAAGGAGCTGCAACTCTTTGGCTACACTTTGATGTTGTCAATTCACACTTTAGCCTTCATCTCCAATTTCCCCTTCCTCAATGTACACATACACAAATTCTGGAGTGGCAACATACTGAATCCCTCTGGGTTACGCTATTGTCCCTACTGTGTGTGTCATCTTGGCCCAAAATGGGATGGATAGGTATATTATTAACCGTCTTTGCTTGTGTTTAATCTTAGCATTTTGGGATGCAAAGTGCGTGAGAGAGTTAATAGACCTGACATTTAATTCAGGTTTTGCTATCAATCAGCAAGTCACTTTACCTTATAGTCATTCATTCAGTTCATCTTATCTCAGTTAAAAATTCAATCTGCCAGGTTCTGTTCTGGGTGCTGGGGTTACACAGCTCCTATCCTCAAGTTGCTTACCTTGTGAAGGTAGTGATGTTGGAGGTGGTGACGGACAAAAATATATAAGAAAATAAATATGCAGACCTTGTGAGAACTATGAAGGAAAGAAAACAGTAGCATGGTAGAGTGATGGGGTGGGGTGGTATGTTTCTTGATATAGGGCATCTGACGTTTCTCTAGGTAACTGAAAAATGAAGGGGTTGAACTGGATGCCAAGGGCTGTTGCAGTTTGAGGGACATCTACTTCTTTCACTATGTGTCCTAGAAGGTCCACCCATGCACCTATTCTGCAATAAATGCAAATAGGCTTAAATCAAGTGCTGCATCAATTTTATATCGCCTGATTTTGAAATAACCCACACAAGAGGCAATAACTAAACCTTTTGGAGTAGTTGGTGGTCATTAAAGAGCAAAAGCCCTAAGTTAAAAAAAAAGGGGGGGCTGGGGAGCGCAACCTGAGGCGCCAGGTTGTACTCAGACTCATCCCCAGGGCGCAGAGGGAAAACTGACTAAGTCAGCTTGGCGCGCTCGGCGAGCCCCGGGTCCCCTCGGCTCCGAGCGGCGGCGGCGGCCCGACAGCGCCGCGGGGCGCGGAGCGCGGAGCGCGGAGCCCGGAGCGCGGAGCCCGGAGCGCGGAGCCCGGAGCGCGGAGCCCGGAGCGCGGGAGGAGGGGCCGCGGGGGGGGGGGGGGCGGACTGGCCGCGGCCGGAGGCCAGGCAGGATTTCCGCAGGCCGGGGGCGCCGCGTCGCCCGGAAGCGAGGGCTCCCGCAGCAGACGCCTCGGGACTACCTCGGGAGCCTCGCTTCGCCGACTGCAGCTGCGGAAGGAAGAAGCACGTAGCGAAGGATGGCCACGGAGCGCCCTGCCACGTGCCGAGTCCAGGTGGCAGAACACCCCAGGTGGGGAGGGAGACGCCGCGGCTCGGCTCGCCGGGGCTGGCTGGGTGCGCGCTGTGTCCAGGGCTCCCCGGGGGGGGGGACCCCTCGGGATGTCACGGGCTGCGCTGCTGGGCTTGCAGGAAAGACCGTGCCGCGCGTTCTCCACCCTGGCTGCCACCAGGGCTGTGTGCTTTTCCTGCTCCGCGCAGAGCCTTCTTCCTTTCCTGCTGAGAGTGGCACCCCCTTATTTCAGGGCTTCCGCGTGCATGCCAAATCAACTCCGAACCCCTTCTGTTTTGGGCTTGCCTGCCAGCTGATGGTGCTTCTTAAAGTCCCCTTTCTAAAATATTCATTGAAACAATCACACACAGTCACACACACAGCCCCTCATCCCAACCCCCCAAACAAACAAACAAACGAACACACAAAACCCTTGGTGCCTGCATCTTTTTAAACAAATCATGGAATCTATAATTGTCAGTGAGGGAGTTAATCTGCCGCCAGTACCTAGCTACAGAATAACTAATAGCTTAGTGATAACTGGTGGACAGTCTTTATTTGAGGGCGTTTTGCAGATCCTTGGTAGAAATATGTAATTCTGACACAGATGTTCTCAGGTTGGCTTCGCTCCCCCTTTGCTGCTTCTGGTTTTTACTTTTTCTCCCTGTTAACTTTTTCCTCTAATGCTGAGTCCTCAAGCTCTCCCTATTTCCTGGTATATGATTGTCATGTGACAGTTGAAAGTGGTTTTTCACCCTTAAGCCAACCAACAGTGGGGCTTTAGTTACCAGAAAGAAACATAAGTTTTGATTATGGAGACAGACTGGCACTGCTTTAGACCACTTGTGAATGTCTTTGGATGTCAGCATGTTTTCTGGAGGTCCTTGCGCAGCATGGTTGCCCTGACACGGTTGAATGAATTAGGACACTGTGTTAAAGACATGCTTCCAACAAAAGTCATGAAGAATTTGTTGCATGAAAATAATCTGGCACCTGGTACATAAAACATATCTATGTGTAAATTTCTTCTGTCTTTCTATTTATATGATTTTTATCATAATGTTCAATATTTCTATAATTACTCTGTTGGGGAGGGAACATGGTGGTAACAAGTACTAAAAGTGAAGAAATGTTTACAAAAGTTTCTCGGAGATTTTTGCTTTTTTTTTTTTTTTTTTTGACTTTTAGTGTTCATTCATGCAACAAGTATTTATTGTTCTGTGCTAGTCACAGAAGAGATCGTAGCAGCAGTCAGATAAGTTTGCTCTCTGTCATTTTCTTGTTTTCATTTGTGCATGCAATATCATTGATAGCTTCAAGCAGTGTTTCAGCCACTTATTCATTTTAGTAGGGGTGACTTAAGTTAAATTTAAATCCACCTAGCTCGTCATATGTTGCAATATGCTGAAAGGAAAAAAAATGTATCAGAGTGCTGAGATCAGATTGTCTTCTTGTGGAACTCCTGTTCTTTCTTCAGATGCCTCTTGAACTTCATAGGACACATGAGCCTCTGAATAAAGGCATTCATCAGGCAAACTTTGCATTTTGGTAAACTTCTTTTCTATTCAAATAGAAATAGAAGCTCTGATATTTTTTTCTGCATCCCAATCTTGCATGCTCCCTGTATGTTAAGGCAACTTCAGATTCCACTGCTCTGGCTTTTCCAGTAGTGGTGTCTCTTTTCTTTTTCTTTCGTTTGGGATTAAGTTTTAAATTATTGGATTATTGTTTTTTTAACAGCTATATTGATACATAATTCACATACCAAACACTTCACTTGTTTAAAGTTTATAATGAAATGATTTTTAGTATATTCACAGGATTGTGCAACTATCACCATAATCAAAGTTAGAACCTTTTTATCACCTCCAAGAGAATCCTGCATGCCCCAGACCTAAGCAGTCACTAATGTACTTTCTGTTGCTTATTCTGTTTCAGATAAATGGAAACATATAATGTGCCATTTTTGTGACTGGTTTCTTTCACTTAATGTATTTTCCAGGTTCACCCATGTTGTAACATGTTATCAGTATGTCATTCCTGTTATGGTTGAATAATATTTACTGTATGGATATACCACTTTTTGTTTATTCATTCCTCAGTTGATGGGTTGTTTCCACCTTTTGTCTCTATGAATAATGATGCTGTATGAATGCATTCTCAATAGGAAATATTTGGATTATTTAAAAGTATATTCAGTAAAGCCTGGAAATCCCACATTTCCTTTCCTCACTAGAGTCTCTGCTTCCTACCCTGTGCTGCCTGCCAATTCTTCCCTTCTTAGAAGTTATCCATTTGGTTTGTATCCTTGTAATATAATTTAATCTAATAGTATATTTTATCCTTATAATATCATTGTTACCATTTTATATAAAAATGGTATTATTATATTCATGTGGGTAGAATTGTATTTGTTTTTCCGTCACTGTTTTTCACTTAATATTTCTCAGAGATTCTGCCATATCACTCCATGTAGATTTAATTAACTGTTTATGGGCCAAGAGTATTTCACAGTATGAATACCATTATTTATTTGACCACTCAACTATTAGAGTGTATATTTAAGTTTCTGATTTTTTCACTCTTAAAAACATATATCTTTGAGTATTTTTGTGATTTGTTCCTTTAAACTCATTCATGGAAATGGAATCAGGGCCAAAGGTAATGAATGTTTAAAATTTTGATTGTTTGTGACAAATTGCCCTGCAAAAAAAGATGTTTTTAGATTGTCTAATTTTTGTTAGTTTTCAGGAGCTTTTTATTTACATATGTATTTTCTGTATGAATGTATGGATTTTTGGATGTAAACCATTTGTTGTTTTTTATGTATATTATAAAATATTGTTCCCAGTCTAGCACTTTAACTTTGTGATGTCTTTTATATTTTATGCAGTGTAGTGCAGTGTTGAGTGATAGCACCCTTGTCTTGATTCTGCTTTTAATGGGAACGCTTCTAACATTTTGTCATCAAATATGATGTTTGCTGTTTCTGGTAAATAGTCTTTATTAAAGTTAGTAGGGACATTTCCTTCTTTTCCAGCATGTCAAGAGCCTTTTTTTTTTTTAAATTTTTTTAATTAAAATTTTACTTAAAAAGTCAGGAATGACTATTGAATTTTATAATTTTTGTGTATGCATATTTTGAGAGGATCATGGAGTTATAGAGCTTTCCCCTATTCTGTTGGAATAGTGCATTTAACCAATAGATTTCCTGGTACTATCTTCATATTCTTGGAATAAACTCTTTGGTCACATATATTATAAAACAATGGATGTTGGATTAAATTTACCAATATTTTATTTAGAGTTTTTTAAAACCTATTTTCACAAATGAGAGTAGCCTATAGTTTGCTTTTTGGGGGTCTTCTTAAGTTTTAGCTTTTGGGTAGTATTGGCTTCCTAAAATGAGATGTGAATATTCTGTGGCTTCTATTGTTAGAACCATTTATAAAAACAAAGGGTCATCTTTCTTTAAGGTCCTGACAAAACTTAAAACATTTTCTGGGCCTTATTACCGGGATTATCTCTGACCACATTTTCTATTTCTTTTTTCTCTTCTTTTATTTCTCTTCTTTCAATTATTTTTTATAAATTCTTTTTTTTTAAAAAAAGTTTTAACTGATTTTTTAGAAAGAGAGGAAGGGAGAGGGAGAGGGAGAGGAATGCCGATGTGAGAGTGCAACATCAGTAGGCTCTCTCCTGCACGCCCCCCACTGGGCATTGAGCCTGCAACCCTTTACTGAGAATTTAACTGGCAACCTCTGGGTGCATGGGGTGACACCCAACTAGCAGCAAGGGCTCTCTTCTGTCAATTTTTAGAAATATGTGTTTCCCTAGAAAAATCACCCCTTTTTGTAGATTAAACCTTTTAAAAATCTATTTTCAGTCTATGGTTGTCTCTTATTTCTAATATTTATTTTATATGATAAGACTCAGATAAGTTTTTTCTATATTATTGTTTTTAATCAAAGAAAACTGTATTTTTTATTTTATTTTATTTATTTTTTACTAAGTCTGCTGTTTTTCTCCTAGTTCACTGAATTCTCCTTTTATCTTTTTGCTGTTGCTAATCCTTACCCGAGGATATATTTTCCATTGATTTTTTTTTTTTCAGGGAGAGTAGAACGGAGGGAGGGAGGGAGGAAGGAAGACATAGATAAAGTGAGTGAGAGAGAAACATGGATGTGAAAGAGACACATTGGTTGGTTGCCTCCCACATGTGCCCTATCCAGGGCCAGGGTTGGACCTGCAACCCAGGTATGTGGTCTTGACTGGGAATGGAACCGGGGACCCTTCAGTGTTCACGCCAATGTTCTAACTACTGAACAGTACTGGCAAGGGCTCTCCTTTTATCTTTTAATTCATTATTTCTAATTTCTTTATTGCTTTTTTGCTAGCTTTCCAGGATATAGGCATACTTTAATTATGTTAATTTTTCTTGTTTTCTTAAATTCATTGAAGGCTAGAAAATTTTCTCTGATACCATTATAGCTGCATCTCATAAGTTTTAATATGCAAATCCCTCATTTTTGTTATTTTTCTAAATTATAATTTTGGCTTTAATTTCTACTTTCCCTCATCTTTCCCTTCTATCTCACTGATTTGTTTCTCAACTCTTTATTCTAACTATTCAGCCCATCTACTACTTTTTGTTGTGGTTGTTAATTCTCACCTGAAGATATTTTTTCCATTGATTTTTAGAGAGAGTGGAAAAGAGGGAGGGAGGGAAGAAGAGGGGGGAGAGAGAGAAACATCAATGTGAGAGAGAGACATCGATTGGTTGCCTCCCACATGAGCCTTGACTGGGGCCAGGGATGGAACCTGCCACCCAGGCTCATTTCCTTGACCGGAAATAGAACCCACAACCCTTTGGTGTGTGGGCTGAGGCTCCAACCACTGAGCACTCCAGCCAGGGCAGCCCATCTACTGTTTTTATTTTTGTCATATGATTTTATTTTCCAAGATCTCTAATATAATTATTGTTTCATTTTTACATTTGAATATTTGATCTAGGGGGAATTTGTTGTGATGGAAGGAGCAAAGTAGGGATTAAAATTCCCTCTCCTCTCCCAATGGCAATTATCCGTACTTTGAAGTGCCATTTTTAACATGTTAAATTCTCAAATATGACTTATAATTATTGCATGCTTATAAAATCCTCATAAAGTGAGAGATAGAACAACTCATATTAAAATTAAGATTTTAAGGGAGGAAAAACTTTTCCTTTACTCTCTTAGGTTTAGGAAGTGGTGCCTGTGAATTAAACTGACAAAAGATAGATTAACAGAAGAAAAGGTTTATTTCACATGCACCTGGGGGCTTCCAGGAAAGAAGTGGTTAGTGCTGGGAGATTATATACTATTTTAACAAAGGATGATAAATTGTAAGAAGTGACTAGACAAAAAGAAGGGGTTCGGGCTTCTGGGGATGGTAAGTTGTGGGCAGGTGACTGTATGGGGGAAACTAATGGAAGATGATAAGGCTATTTTAGTGAGGCTTTGTTTGTGCAGACTTGTCAGTGAGGCCTCCTGTGCTGCATCTTCATCTCTTGTCATGGGAGAGGGAATGAGACAACTTCAGAAGGGGAAATTTATGCCCTGCTTTTAGGTAGATAGAGGGAGGATAAAGAGATCCTCCTATGTTTGCAGTTTCTTAATTGACTTCAGCTCAAAATAATCCTCATGGCAAATGATGTATTTTGGAGTGGCATGTTGATTTCCTTCACCATAAAAAATACTTATTCACAACCGAGTATTCTTAAATTAGTATTAAAAATTCATATTTTCTGTAATGCCGTTACTGGGTATCCTGATGCTGAAGAGAAAACGGAAGCCCAGACAGTATAGGAGACTTGCCTGAGGTCATAATGACATACTAAAGATACGTGCCATGTCTCCTGAAATTTTAATTCATGCTTCTTTGTAGCTAGCCATTTGGTCACCCGAGGGTCCTTGGGAGAATCAGTCCTTGTATTGAAATCCATTTCATTCACTGCAGTCACAATTTTGTCCCTCAAGTTCTGTTACTAAAGCTGCTGTTAAGAAAGATCTTAAGTCCAAAGAGCACTCAGACCACCAGATTCAGCAACTTGTATAGTGATAATCTGACCATTTCTGCCTTTAACAATGTGATCCTTGTAGGAGTTCTTATTTTCAGATTGAACACGCTCACTGTACCCTTTTTTGGAGGAATACTTTAAGTCACTACATGTGAAGAGATGGAGTCTTGCTGGTGACTAGCCCAGTGTGGTGAAGATACAGCTACTCCCCCAATTATAGCCATACTGCTTCATTATTAGAGGATTAGAAAAACATTGCACACATCAGTTCTTCCCATTCTTAGAGAAAAATACTTTCCTTGTTTCCTTTTATAGCTTCTGCATTTGAATTTCAAAGGCAGGAATGCTGTATGGTAAGCCTCTTGGTGATGGAGTGTTTATAGTAAGGCATGAACAGGCTGCCTTCCTGGGGTAGTCTGGGAAAATAATGCCAAACTTAACAACTCAAAATCATTCATTAAAACATGGTTTAAGAGACTAATTCTAACAGTGCTGTTAGTACTTCATCTTGTTTGTGCTTGTAGGTCTTACCAGAGCAAATTAATAAGGATTCAAGTTCAGCAGAACTTGAATTTTGTCCGTATGTGATTTTCTCAGGCAGAAATAACAGCTGCTATTGAGGCTAGTGGAGTCATGTAAGCCAGAAAACCTTTCCTCTTTCCCACGCCTAATTGGTCACTGATTCCTATGGATTCGACTTTCTTAAAATTAATTTAATTTTCACCCTTCTCTATCTCCACCACCGAGCGCCCTCAGCATTTCTCTCTAGGTTTACCACAGTGGCCTCCCATTGGACTTCTTTGCTTCTGCCTTGCCTTCCCATGACCTATCTTCCGCACACTTCCCAGTGAGCTTTGTCAACTGTGAAACTGATACCACTTCATTCTTAAACATCTGTTCACATCCATTTTCTGTGTGTTAAAAGCTAGGTTCCTCAACGTGGCATATAGGGCCAGTTAAGATCTGGGGCTTGATTACCACCACCCTCCTCTCCGACTTTTCTCTTTCGATGTATTTGAAACCCAAATTATAATTTTCTGAATGCCGCATGCTGGGCCTTTTAATTCCACTTGCCTAGAATACTTCACAACATCTCGCTTGTCTGATGCCATCCTTTACACCTCATTTTAGCTGCTGCCTCTTTGGGAGGCTTCCCTAGCTTACTCCCCGCAGTTCTGGATCTAGCTTCACCCTCATTCTCACCAAGTAGGGGCCAAATAGCTTCTCTCTGCTCCCGTAGAACTGCCTTTGTCTGGCCTATCACTTCATTGTCATGCTGTGTTGTACTTTTTAGCTTACCTATCTTCCTCTTCTGACACTTTTATATTCCTAGAGGCCAGCTATTATTTTTATTTTTATTTTTTTAAATATATATCTTTATTGATTTCAGAGAGAGGAAGGGAGAGGGAGAGAGAGAGAAACATCAATGATGAGAGTCACTGATCGGCTGCCTCCCGCATGCCCCCCACTGGGGATCGAGCCCGCAACCCGGGCACGTGCCCTGACCGGGAATCGAACCGCAGTCTCCTGGATCCTAGGTCGATGCTCAACCACTGAGCCACACCCAGAGGCCAACTATTATTAATCTCCTTTTTAAGTAGAGCATAAGTAAATGCTTATTAAAAAACATTACTTTGAAATAATTTAAGACTTACAGAAAAGTCAAATATATTAAAAAAATTACTGTATACTCTTCCCCCAGATATTCCAAATACATTATTCCATATTTGCTTTATTGTTTTCTCTCTCTTTTTATGTTATATTTTTCTAAACAGTTTGCGATTAAGTTGAAAGCATGATGCCTCTTTAACCTTACATGCTAGAGTGTGTTTTCCAGAAACGGGAACATTTTCTGACAGAACCAGAATACAATCATCAAAATCAGGAAATTAGCATTGATACAACATTACCTATCGGCAGACCTCAAGTGCTACCAGTTATCCCACTAATGTCCTTTATAGCAAAAAATAGTAATATATATTTTTTCTTGGTCAGGGTTCAATCGAGGACACATGTTGCATTTAGTGTTTTTAAAAATATATCTTTTATTTTCGGGTGCAGGCAGTTCCTCAGTCTTTCTTTGAATTTCATGACCAGTTATTTTATTGAATATCCCTGAATTTGGGTTGCAGGAAAAACTTGTGAAAATCTTTGAAATGGACCAAAGATTATGGGGTGTCTCCAAGGAGAAACCAGGATGTTGCCTGGCATACCTGTCTTTCAGGTTATCTGATTTCTGTGTGGCTCTGAGCCTTTCATTATCATCAAGCGCTTTTATAGACTGTAGATCATAGAAAATTGATAGCTCCCTGGCCAGTTTCGCTCAGTGGTTAGAGCATCAACCTGTGGACCAAAGGGTCTTGGGTTCGATTCCTTGTCAAGGGCATGTACCTCGGCTGCAGGTTTGATTCCTGGCCCCAGTTGGGGCGTGAGGCAACCAATCGATGTGTTTCTCTCACTTCGATGTTTCTCTCTCTCTCCCTCCCTTCCATTCTTTCTAGAAATCAATGAAAAAAATGTCGTTGGGTGAGGATTTAAAATAAGAAAACTGATAGCAATGCAAATGAGTCTTGTCCATAGAAACTGCAAATTATGCCTGGTGCAATGCAGTGATTGTTGCTATTAACCAATTTTAGTAGTTTTTGTGTTTACTTATAAATTCATTTCAACATTCCTTATTTGGTTATATGAGTAGTACTTTGGATTCTCCTTCTAACAGGTTATAATATTTTACTGGTTTTGTCATTAGTTAATGAGATAAAAAATTTTTAACACATGTTTATTTTATACCTGTGTAATTGTCATGATTATACTTAAAATTTTTTTTTCTTTAACAGAGTTTATCTAATATTTCTTCATAATTAGATTCACTTTATCCGTTTTGGTAAGAACACTACAAAAAAGTAATTTTGTTTTCTCAGTACATCATACCAGGAGGCACATGATGTCTATTTGCCCCAGTACCAATGCTGTTAACTGGGGTCACTTGGTTAAGGAGACATCTGCCTGGTTTTTCCACTGTAAAGTTACTATTTTTTTCTGTAATTAGTAAGTATCTTTTGGTGAAATACTTTAAGGATATGTTAATATTCTGTTTCATATGAAACTTTCAATTTACTGGTTATCATCCATTGATGATCCTTGGCTGAATCAATTATTACTACTATGATGGTCACCAAATGATGATTTTCTAGTTTTTTTTCAAATTATTTGTCATTCTAGTGTAAGGAAGTGTTTTTCCTTTTCTTCCAGTTATTTATGTTAGCATGGACACATCTATTTCTCTTTCATTCTGTGGGCTATAATATGTTACCTTTATTAATATGTTGATGATGGAATTGTTTCAGATCTGGGCAGTGGGATCCTCTGTATGGGCTCCTGTGTCCTGGCATGTTACGGTCGTTGTTTCAGCACTTCCTTACTTTCTGGCACATCAAGATGTGCCAGGTTTGCATCTACAAAAGAACATCCAAACTTAGAGAAAAGTTTAATAAGAGTTTACTTAACCTTTGAAATATTTTGTGTGCTTAGCTATACTCTTATGCCACTTAGGAGGTTACAATATTTTTTATTCCTGGGGTTTTTAAGGAAGTATGTCAGTAAAAGTTTTTGCTTTTTTATTTTTTAGGGCAAATTAATGATGGTAGGTATATAAAACATGTTTGAATGTGTGTATATTATGGATTTTTCTATTATGTGGATATTCTGACATATTCTACTCTTGTTTTCAGATTGCTGAAGCTAAAGGAAATGTTTAACTCTAAGTTTGGATCCATTCCCAAGTTTTATGTTCGAGCACCAGGAAGGGTCAACATAATAGGTATTTCAAAAGTTTCTTCTTTAATTTTTTCCCTCCTTTGGTAAGATCCAAATTTTTGTTAATACATTATTTTCTTATTTTTTCCCCCCAGGAGAACTGAAAAAATAGAATATTTCCCATGTATCTTAGTTTTTGCATAAGGAACCACACTATACTTTCATCTTTCCCAGTCAATGTTATTAATGTTAATTTTGCCCATTCACGTAAAAAAAATTATAAATTTGTTGAAACTAGTTATTAGTATTGTTTCATGAAAGATGAAATTATTTTTTTGTGCTACAGGTTAAATTTTTAGACTGTGGTGAGTAATTTTGATGATTTTACATTTACTCATTAGAAGTAAATACTTGGAAACCCTATAATTCCTCACTTTTAATAGTGTGGTGACCTGAAGAATGATTCATTTAAAAAATGTTTTTTATAAGAGTTTATTGAGCCAAGCTGACAACATGTACCAGGGAGCAAGGTCACAGATGCTCTGGAGAGGAAGTTTTGCAGTTTCTTTTATGTATTTGAGATTAAGGAGGGAAAATAAGAAAGATTACATGAAGGTGAGAGAAAGCAATTCAGGGATTGGAGTACAGGATAGTTAAACTCACGCTTTAGAAGGAGGGTCCTGAAAGGGGGCATTTCAAAGGTGTCTTAACCTAGATGCACAGAAACAAAGGACAGGGCTCACTTTAGCCAAAGATAAGCCTTTTACCAAAGAAGTTATATACTTGGGACATGACTAACAACCATAGCCTGCTCAGTTAGGAATTTACAATCTGATCACCCAGTGAGGTTACTGTTCAGAGAAGCCCTTTTTCTGTCTACAACAGGAAACCTGGGCAGCTCCCTGTCCAGTTAGTCATATTTAAATACTGTGGCATCATATCCATGTCACCAATATTTCTTGAGCACCTAACATGTGCCAGGATGCCATAATGTGCAAAACTGGAACAGTGGCAGTCTTCATGTGATAATGATTCTGTGGAATCTGAGAAAACGTCAGGACTCAAAGGAGGATTGAAAAGAAAACTTTTTAAAATGAAAAATGTAAACATACAAAAAAAAAGTTGGAATAATATAATAAACTCCCATGTACCCAGTGGCTTCAATTATCATCAACCCAGGCAACCTTATTTTATTTTGAAGCAAATAACGGAGGATTTAAAAAATACAGGATGCTTGCGTATGGTTCAGGGGGAGGGGGATGGGGTAAATCCAGCGGAGAGACTGAAGACATCTGAGAAGCAAGTAACTGATGGGGCGGAATTCCCTAGAAGGCAAGAGGACTGGCATCTAGAGCATGGAAACAGAGCCTCTTTGGCTTTTTAACAGAAGGCAAGGAAGAAAGGATGCAGGTGGATGTAGGTAAACGTATAATTTTTGCATAGAAGGTTGAGGGAGTTCTTATAGGGGAGAGATGGAGGGGTTGTAAGTTTAGGAGAAGCCAGAAAATTTGAAATAGCCTTGTGAAGGAAGATGGGAGAGGGAAATGACTGGAAAAACTAAAGGTTGGCTGGGTAACACTGAGGTCTGATTAGACCTGGAGACCAAAGATTGTAGCAATACCAGTCTGCAGAGTTTTCATTGTTTCCTTGTCAGCTAGTCTAAGTTGCTTGTATTTGATTTAGGTTTGGGGTTTTGTTTTGGGTGGCAGCTGTAAGAGACGGTGGCATCTGGAATCTGTGCTGGGTAGAAAAAGAAAGAAAGGTAGTAGGGAATTTACAGGGCAGAGAGGGCGAAGAACTGAGTCTGGGAAAAGGCAAGTGGGATAAACTGAGTAATAGAAATAGCAGGATGGGAAGTTTTAGTAAAGAATATGATTCTTGAAACTAAAATTTCATAGGTGGAAAAGTTTCAGGTGATAAGAAGGTCTGTGGTCGTTACTAGAATTGTCAGTCCATGGAAGTAAGTAGATGACTGAAGCAGGGAAGAGGTCAAGTTCTCTGGAGGTCAAGGGATTAAGGAGCTGGGGCCTTGGGCTGGGTTATTTACCTGGGTGTTGTCCAGGTTATTGCAGGATTGGGATGGAGAGGGGCTGGAACGAGGTGCTAAGGTCTTCACTGAAGAACCGAGTGTCTGAGAGAGTCATAGATGAGAGTGATGAGGAGGAGAGACTGTGGCTGAGCCTCCAAAGAACAGGGGGGCAGAAAGAAGGCCTAGACACAGCAGAGAGGGAGAACAACAACTCGTGCTTTCAGGGGGACTGAAAAGAAGCAATAGCCTCAGATCAGAGCCAAGCTTTGCTTAGTTTTGTGGGTAAGGTTTCCAGACTAAGGATTTTCCTGATAAGTAATTCTTATTCTATTAAATTTACTGAATATTTTCTGATTTAAAAAGGGAGGGGTATTATGCTCTAATGTAGTTAATTTAGTTAGTGCTTGGGATGAAATGAATTTCAGGGTTTATTAAAAGCATTATTATATTTTCTGTTAAAATATGCAGAATGTAATCATCTTATTATCCTTACTTGCCAGCAGCTCCCGCTCCCTGCTGCCCCTCACCTCCCCCCTGCCCCTCAGGGCATTTCCATCAGTTTTGACAAAGGGAGGAATGTCAGAAGGCTGTCCTCCACACTGCAGCTTCCCCAACAGCATCTGGTGCCTCCCTGGAGTTCTGCTTTTACTTGTGAACCATTGTTGTGTATTATTGTTTTCTTGAAGGAAGTTGGGGAGAAAGACAACTTTGAAAACCGATTCTCCTACTGTCATTGTCAATCCAGGAAAAATCCTTTATTATTATTACTTTTTATTTTATTTTAATTATTTTTTTTCTGTTCTGTTTGTTTTTTACATTCTATTGTTGATAGATATGTATTTGTTACCATTTTGTTGTTCCTATTTTTCATCTTATTTTCTTCTTCCTCTTCTTCCTCCCCCTCTTCTCCTCCTTCCTCCGCCCCCTTTTTCTCCTCCTCTTTCTTCCTCTTGAAAATCCTTTAACATTTCATGTAATACTGGTCTGGTGGTGATGAACTCCTTTAGCTTTTCCTTGTCTGTGAAGCTCTTTATCTGACCTTCAATTCTAAATGAAAGCTTTGCTGGGTAGAGCAATCTTGCTTGTAGCTTCTTGCTTTTCATCACTTTGAATATTTCTTGCCACTCCCTTCTGGCCTGCAAGGTTTTTGTAGAGAAATCAGCTGACAGTCTTATGGGAGCTCCCATGTAGGTAACTAACTGCTTTTCTCTTGCTGCTTTTAAGATTCTCTCTTTGTCTTTAACCTTTTGCATTTTAATCATGATGTGTCTTGGCGTGGGCCTCGGGGTTCATCTTGTTTGGGACTCTCTGTGATTCCTGGACTTGTGAGTCTATTTCTTTCACCAGGTTAGGAAAGTGTTCTGTCATTATTTTTTCAAATAGGGTTTCAATTTCTTGCTCTTTCTTTTCCTTCCAGTATCCCCATGATGCGAATGTTGGTATGCTTGACATTGTCCCAGAGGCTCCTTACACTATCATTTTTTGGATTTTTTTTTTTTCTTTTTGCTGTTCTGATTGGATGATTTTTTCTTCCATATAAAGGGTGTCCCAAAAAAATGTATACTAACTTTGAATAATTATTAATTCCAATGGGTTAAATCTGAAAAGAAAGAAACATCAGTTGAGCAATTGCCTGTGAAGTGTGCATACATTTTTTTGGGGTATCTTATATTTTAAATCACTGTTTTGATTCTTGGCATTATCTACTCTACTGATGATTCCCTCTAAATTATTCTTCATTTCCTTTAGTATAGCCTTCATTTCTGACTTTTTTTTTATGGTTTCAATCCCCTTTTTTATGCTGTTGAACTTCTCTCTAAGTTCATTGAGCTTCCTTAAAACCAGTGTTTTGAACTCTGCTAGATTGCTTGTCTCCATTTTGTTTAGTTTTTTCTCTCTGGAGTTTTGTTCTGTTATTTCATCTGGGACATGCTTCTTTGTCTGCTCATTTTGGAAGCCTTCCTGTGTTTGTTTCTATGTATTAGGTAGAATTGCTACATCTCCTGGGCTTGGTAGAGTGGCCTAATGTAGTATATGTCCTGTATGGTACAGCCTCCCTGTTCACCCTAGCTGGGCACTCCAGGTGTACCACCTCCCCCACATGTGGGCTGTGTACACCCTCCTGTTGCAGTTGAACCTTGATTGATGTTGCATGTCAATGGGAGGGATTTACCCCAAGGCCAATTGACTACAAGGACTGCAACCACTGTGGAAGATCAGTTGTGCAGGGGCCCACTACACCAAACTTCAGCGGGTCTGTGGTGCCCACTAAGTTGCTTGTGGATGTGGTTGGGTGGTGCTTCAATGTGGTCTGAAGCTGTCCACCAGGTGAGCTGGCTCTGGAGACTCTCAGGAGGTTCAGCCCAAGGTGAGCCACTGCTTGTGTTCTGCCTGGGGCCACCCAGTAGGAGTTACAAAGTGCTCTGCAGATGGCTGTTACTCGTGCTGAGCTTGGAGGTGCCCAGAATGGGCCAAGCTGTGAACCAAGGCCAGCTGCCACTAGTGCTGGGCCTGAGGCCACTTAGCAAGAGGTATGGGGTACACTGAGGCCAGATGCTGCTTATTTGAGAGATTTTAGGAAAGTCTGAAGCATGAGGCAAGACAGGCCATTTGTATAGAAAAGCCACTGGAAACAGCTTGGGTCGGCCCACAAGTTGGCGGGGCAGTTTCTCAGGAAATCACCATGGTGGGGCAAATAGTGTGAGCCAGGTTGAAAAGACTAAAATATGGTGCCTGCCTGCTGGCTCTGTAGGGGAAGGGCTCAGAAAAGGAACGATGGCCTCTGCCAGCGCTTCTGTCTGGGAGAAAGCTGCCCTTCCAGCTCTGTCCCTGATTCCAAACAATTCAGCTCCCCCCAGTATGTCTCTGGTACATTTCAAGCTGCTGCCCCAGCGCTGGAGCTGAGTCTGAGTAAGTCTGTGTGCAGGCCCTTTAAGAGGAACTGCCTGGGACTTGAGCAGCCTTTGTTTCACTCAGGCACAATCCCCACTGGTTTTTCAGCCAGAAGTTGTGGAGACTTCTCTACTTGGTACTGGAACCCTACACTGGGGGGTCTGGTGTGGGGCTGCAACCTCTCCATCCTTAGGGGGAACCTCCACAGCTGAGCTATCCCTCCCAATTTTTATCTGCCACATGTGGGTACGGGACCAGTCTGTTCTGTGTCTCCTCCTTTCTTACCAGTCTCATTGTGACTTCTTTTTTATATCCTTAATTGTAGGACTTCTGTTCAGCTAGATTTCAGGTGGTTCTGAATGATGGTTGTTCTGTAGCTTAGTTGTTTTTTTGATGTGGTTGTGGGAGGATGTGAGAGCCACTTTTACCTAGTTGCCATCTTGCTTGGAAGACTATTTTATTATTTTGAAGTACACATTAATGTAGAAAGAAAAGGCTTGTTACCTGTAGTAATATGTAAAATAATATTTGCTTAAAAATATGATTATGCAGTTGAATTTCCTTCCATTCATTTTGTGTTTCTCAGTTGATCATTGCCATAGGAACAATCAGATACAAAGACCTGGTATGGGGAAATATAAATGAGCTACCTTAGCCCACCTTTCTTGAATTGCTATTTTGTAGTTAAATCTTATGTTAACAACCTTGAGTTTAAGTGGTAATTTGAAGACATTATGGTATATAATAGAAAAAATTCTTCCTAGTGTTTCAAGGAAGAATTAGAATGAAAAGAATAGTTTGCTTCCTATATTTGCTAACTACATATAAAGTTGTACAGATAAAGTATTCTTTTTCTAGGTTCTTCTTCTTTATCCCAGCTTTGTGTAGCATATTCAACACAACTTATTAGTGCCAGTATAGTTTGTTAGGCATTTGGTTAGACCACAAAAAAAAAAAATAAATAAAGCAAAGCCCTTATCTGTGGTGAGCTCATTCTCTAGTAAGGAAGAGAGTGGGACTCACATAATGTTAATATAAGGGAGAGTGTGCTAAAGACTTCATTCCTATATATATATATATATAAAAAAAATTTTTTTTTCAGGGAGAAGTATTTTTTAAAATATATTTTTATTGATTTCAGAATGAGGAAGGGAGAGGGGGAGAGAGAGAGATGGAAACATCAATGGTGAGAGAGAGCCATTGGTCAGCTGCCTCCTGCATGCCCCCTGCTGGGGTTTGAGCCCGAAACCTGGGCATGTGCCCTGACTGGGAATCAAACCGGGATCTCCTGGATCATAGGTTGATGCTCAACTGCTGAGCCATGCTGGCCGGGCAATTCATTCATATTTTAAAAGTTAATACAAGAGAACAACAGAGAAGGGAGATGTTGTTTTTCTTGATGCTTCACATAACAAATATTTGAAGATGTTCATTATGAATTAGAAAGTAGAAAAAAACTTACAGAGGTTTAAAGAAGTCTAAAAATTCTTAGAAAATAATAACTAATATACTTCTGCTAGCAGAAGTACCTGGCTCAGATGTCTGGGAGAAAAAGAAAATTGAACCACTTTCTGCCCATAGTATTTTTATTTTCCTTTAACACTGAGCTTGTGGTCAAGTTCATCTTGTGTGTCAACTTGTGTTTCTCTTGTGCTGTATGTTTTCACTGATAAAAAATGCTTTCTCTCTTTTCTAGGAGAACATATAGATTACTGTGGATATTCGGTCCTTCCCATGGCTGTAGAACAGGATATGTTAATAGCCGTGGAACCTGTGAAAACACACACTCTCCAACTGGCCAATACAAATTCCTTGTACCCGTGAGTATTTAGGATTGCTACCATGTGTGTGTGTGTTTGTATTTGTACCCAAATGCACTCTTTAGGAGATATTAAATTTATAATAAATTATTTGCAAAAGATTCTAAGGCTACCATTTAATATTTGTTTATTTTGTTCATTTGCTCATTCATTTAAGAAATATTTACTGAAGATTTACCACATGCCTGACATTATTTTAGATACTGGGCAATACAAAGATGAAAATAACTCTGTCCTTGCCCAGAAGGTGTCATCTCCAGCAGAGTCAGAGCTGGTGCCTTTCCTGTGTACTAGGGCACCCTCTGACTCTCTTGCTGTACCATGCCGTATTGCCATTACCTGCTTCCCTGCCGGTGTCCCCCAGTGGATAAGCTCTGTGGCTTCAGGTACTGTTTGTTGCCTCTCTTCAGTGCTGTAGCCTCAGTGTCAGACATAGAGTGGTACATAACAGATGTAAGTTTCTAGTACATGAATGCTTTATTAAGTTAAAGATATACTTTTTAATTTCTTTAATTTTTAAAAAATTTGTTTTTATTGACTTTTAGAGAGAGAGGAAGGGAGAGGGAGAAGGGAGAGAGAAATAGAAACATCGATGAGAGAGAAACATCGATGGGCTGCCTCCTGCACACCCCCTACTAGGGATCACACCCACAACCCAGGCATGTACCCGGACCAGGAATCGAGCCAGTGACCTCTAGGTTCATGGGTCAGTGCTTAACCACTGAGATGAGCAAGGATATATTTTGTTGTTGTTTTTAATTCTTAGTTTGCTAAGATTAGAAGAATAATTAATGGGTACTAAATTTTATTAAATGTCTACTCAATATTGAAGATCAGTTTAAAAAAATATCAATTATACTGATAAATTTTTAATATTTGAACTGTCTTTTCATTCCTGGGATAAGACCTATTTGGTAATAATATATTATGATGGATTTGACTTAATAATTGCAAAAAAAGATTTTGGCATATGATTGGCATATTATATTTTTGGCTTATTGTTCATTTGTTAAGGCATTATACCAGGCTGGCAAGATATAGAAATTCCTTACTTTTGCCCGGCTGGGTGTGGCTCAGCGGTTGAGCGTCGACCTAGAATCCAGGTGATTGGGGTTCGATTCCCGGTCAGGGCACATGCCCGGTTGCGGGCTCGATCAGTCACCCTCTCATCATTGATGTTTCTAGCTCTCTCTCTCCCTCTCCTTTCCTCTCTTTGAAATCAATAAAGATATATTAAAAAAAAAAAGAAATTCCTTACTTTTATATGAAACTTATTGTATAAGATCTTTTCACTTTCTAATTATTTTGCATAATTGAGAATAATCTTATATATATTTTTGACCCTTTAAAGAAAACCTTACATTATCTCAAATACAATTTTTTGTCATTGTTTGCAAACGTTTAAAACTGGGTGCTGCCCTGGCTGGTGTGGCTCAGTTGGGTGTCATCTCATACACCGAAAGGTCACCAGTTTGACCCCTGGTCAGGGCACATGTGCAGGCTGCAGGCTCAATTCCTGGTGGAGGGTGTGCAGGAGGCAGCTGATCAGTGTTCTGCTCTCACATTGGTGTTTCTCTCTCTCTCTTCCTTTGTCTCTAAAAATCAATAAAAAAATTTTTAAACCCCAAAAACAAAAAACTGGGTGCATAATAGTTTGTCACATTGATTTACTCAAATTCACTTAACAATTTCCATCATAATATGTGGTTTCAATTTTATTTTATTTTTTTCACCAAAGCAGAGCCGGAGACAGACTTGGATGAAGGTGGAGTATTTGGGAAATGATCCCAGGAGTGGTAGTGAAGGAGCATGGAGAATGAGTTAGGGAAGCAGAGGTGAATTGTCAAGGCAGGTAGTCTCTGCTGGAGATAAGGGGCTTTATTCCACCAGGACCCTTGGGAGTATGCAGCACGCCTCCCAGAATTCTTCACATGTTGTGTGGAATTCATTGCATGGAGATACTGTAATTTTTTTTTATCTCTTCACCATTGCTGGGCATTTGGATCATTTCCAGTTTTTGGCTGAGAATATTTGTGTTCAAATCTTTGTGTGGACATGTTTCATTTTTCTTGGGTAAATACCTAGGAGTGGACTGTCTGGTTTACCTTTTCAAAGAATTTGCCTAACTACTTCCTAAAGGGGTTGTAACATTTACATTCCCATCATCAGTTCATGAGAGTTCCAGCTGATCCACATCTTTGCTAACATGTCATTTAAAATTTTAGCCACTCTCATAAATGTATAGTAGTAGTGCATTGTGGTTTTTAATTTCTCTAACGATGTTGAACATCTTTTCATATATTTATTTGTCATCTGTGTATCTTCTTTGTTAAAGGTCTGTCCAAATCACTTGGCCATTTAAAAAAATATATTTTTATTGATTTCAGAGAGGAAGGGAGAGGGAGAGAGAGATAGAAACATCAATGATGAGTCATTGATTGGCTGCCTCCTGCATGCCCCTTGCTGGGAATCAAGCCCAAAACCCGGGCATGTGCCCTGACCAGGAATTGAACTGTGATCTCCTGGATCATAGGTTGATGTTCAGCTGCTGAGCCATGATCGACAGGCCATTTGCCTATTTTTAAGTAGGCATTTCATTTTCTATAATTGACTTGTAAGAGTTTCTTAATATATTTTAGATACAAGTCCTTTGTTAGATGTATGTTTTGCAAAATATTTCATCCAATTTGTTTTGCTTTTTTTTTTTTACTGTGTTATTTGAAGATGAATAATTTTAAAATTTTGATGAAGTCCTACTTACTGATTTTTTCTTTCTTTCACTGTTTGTAGTTTTTGACTGTATTTAAGAAACCTTTGCCAAACCCAAGGCCACTACATTTTTTCCCAGAGTTTTCTTCTAGAAGTTTTATAATTTTAGTCCTTACATTTAGGTCTGTGATTCATTTTGAGTTAATTTTTGCATGTGGCATGAGATAAGGCTGAGGTTTATGTGTCTGCACATGGCTATCCAATAGCTTCCACCATTTATTGGAAAGATTATTTTTTCCTATTGAATTATCTTGACACCTTTGTTGAAAAGCAATTGGTAATATATGTATGGACCTATTTCTGGACTCTATTCTGTTCCATTGATGTATTTGCCTATCTTTATGTCAATAGCACACTATCTGAAAACTGTAGCTTTATAAGAAGTCCTGAACTCAGATAGTGTAAATCCTCTAATATTGTTTGTCTTTTAAAATTTGTTTTTGGCTATACTAGATCTTTTGCATTTGTCATTAATTTAATTAAATTAATTTTTTGTTAATCCTCATCTGAGGATATTTCTTCCATTGATTTTTTTAAGAGATAGTGGAAGAGAGGTAGGAAGGGAGAAGAGGGGGAGAGAGAGAGAGAGAAAGAGAAACATCAATGTGAGAGACACATTGATTGGTTGCCTCCCCCATGGGCCTTGACCATGGCCAGGGATTGAACCTGCAACCCAGGTATGTGCCCTTGATGGGGAATTGAACCCACAACACTTTGGTGTGTGGGCTGATGCTCTAACCACTGAGAAACACTGTCCAGAGCTTCTCATTAATTTTAGAATCAGCTATTCACTTTCTATGAAAAAGCATGCTGGGATTTTTATTGGTGTTGTACTGAATATATAGATCAATTTTGGAAGAATTGACATCTTAACGGTATTTACTCTTTCAATTCATGGACACATTTATTTAGGTCTTCATTTTTCTCTCAAGTATTTTGCTGTTTTGAAGGTACATGTTTTATACATCTTTTGTTAAATTTTTCTCTAAGTATTTATTTATTTTGATCATGTTGTTCTTGTAAATGGTCTAGCCTAGTGCCTGACACAAGCAGGGTAGACACTGGGCAAATGTTTGTTGGAAGAACAGGTGAGTGAATGAATAAATGTGGAAGTGGAAAGTGAGTCATGTCTGCTCATTTTGCGGACTTTTTTCTTAGCATTCTACAACATGGGTGAAAGAATGGAGAAAGCAGATGGGAGATGTAATGCCAGGAACAAAGGGTGGGAAAATGAGTGCCTGCTTTTTTTTTTTTTTTTTTTTTTAAACATATCTTTATTGATTTCAGAGAGAGGAAGGAAGAGGGAGAGAGAGAAACATCAATGATGAGAGAGTCATTGATTGACTGCCTCCTGCATGTCCCCGACCGGAGATTGAGCCTACAACCTGGGTATGTGCCCTGACTGAGAATTGAACCTCAGTCTCCTGGATCATAGGTTCGATACTCAACTACTGAGCCATGCTGGCTGGGCTGCCTGTTTTTGAACTTTAGGAAAAAGGTAGGCAGAGAGGCAAGACAGGGATGGAAGATTATACTCTAAGCAAATGGCACCCAAAAGAAAGCAGGTGTAGCTATACTTAGGTCAAAATAGACTTCAGGCCAAAAGAGGTAACAAGAGGCAAAGATGAACATTATATAATATTAAAAAGGACATCAAGAAGACATAATATTTATTAATATACGTGCACCCAACTCAGGAGCACCAAAATACATAAAGCAACGATTAACAGACTTAAAGGGAGAAATTGATAGCACCACAATAACAGTAGGAGACTTTAGCACCCCACTTACACCATTGGATAGATCTTCCAAAGGTAAAGTCAACAAAGAGGCCATGGCCAGGTAGCTCAGTTGGTTAGAGCATTGTCCCAATGTGCCAAGGTTATGGGTTCAGTTCCTGGTCAGGGCACATACAAGAATCAACCACTGAATGCATAAATAAGTGGAACAGCAGATTGATCTCTCCCTCTCTCTGTCTCTTTCTCTGTCTCTCTTCCCTTCCTCTTTCTCTAAAATCAATCAATCAAAAAAGTCAACAAGGAAATACTGGCCTTAAATGACACAGTAGACCACATGCACTTAATAGATACATGTGCAGATCGTTCCATCCAAAAGCAACAGAACATACATTCTTCTTAAGTGCCTATGGAACATTCTCAAGGATAGACCATATGTTGGGACACAAAACAAGTCTGAATAAATTTAAAAAGATTGAAATCATACCAAGCATCTTTCCCAGAAACCAAACTCAAAGTCATGGAAGATTGTGATCTAAATGATAGAAAATGCAAAATAGATATCATGAAGACACACAGTGAGATGCCAGAAAGTTCAGAAAGGCAATTCGAGGAGCATGGGAATAAAACTGTCATTTCCTTTTTGTGATACCTTTTTAGCATGATTCTTCATGCTTGATGGGTTGTTCCTCTGCCAGTACATTTGAAGTATGGAACGCTGTTCTTATTTAGGTACAGCTTTGATTTTAACAATCCAGCAGGTTGGTAATTAGAGGCCCTTTTCCCCCAGGAGGTGGTGCTATAGCACAAGTTTTTGGTTTCTTTTACCTGAGCTGTCTATATTTGAGAGCGAGCATTTCCCACCTCCCCCTGCCTCGGCCAGAGGTGTAGCAGGTGCCCTCTTCATTGCTGCTTGTGCCACTGAGTCGCTAGTGCCTTGCTGCGCCAGTGTCACTGCAGTCGCTGATTTTGCTGTGGTCGTGGTGTCGCTTCCAGGGCCACAGGGATGGTATGTGCCCCCATTGCTTCCAGGGTCGTTTGGGTCTCCCGCAAGGCCTTGTGGTGCGGGGATGGCAGAGCCCCTGTGCCACTGTTGCCTGGTTACCTGTGGCTGTTTATGTTTCTGTGACCTGGAGGTCAGAGCCTCCAGTGCTGCCTTCACTGCGCCGCTGCTGCCGAACCCTCCAGTGATGTGGCATCACTGCAGCCAGGGGAGGGACCCAGAGGCCCAGCTGCTGATGCCACTGCCACTGCCGCCCTTCTTACCCCCGCCCTGCCGCCCCACACCGAGCCATGATGAGGGGCTGCCCTTGCTGCCTGGTCTCCGTCCCTGCTACTGTGCTCGCTACGGCTGTGGGCCCAGCAGCCGCAGGGGAACCAGGGTCAGGAGCCCCATCCCTGCTGCCCCTGAGTTCTGCCTGCCCTATGCATTCCAGCCCACCGCCTTCAGGTGTACAGGGTGTGCATCTCTCAGGCATCCTAGTATCTTTTTAAAAAAATATGTGTTTTATTGATTTCAGAGGGAGGGAGGGAGAGGGAGAGAGAGAGAAACATCAATGATGAGAGAGTCATTGATCAGCTGCCTCCTGCATGCCCTCCGGTGGGGATCGAGCCCACAACCCGGGCATGTGCCCTGACCCAGAGTCAAACGGCGATCGCCTGGATCCTAGGTCGACGCTCAACCGCTGAGCCACGCCGACGGGGCGCAGCCTAGTTTCTTGAGCAGAGGAATCTTTCTTGAGTTACTGATGTTCCACTAGTTGGAGCCTGAAGGGGAGAGACAAAGGGAGCCTCTCACTCTACCATGTGCTGACGTCGCTCTCCCAGTGTATTTTAACTTCTGTGGGTGAGGTTAAAGTGCTTGTGATCTGCAGTCAGACTGTGTGTGTCCGCTGAGTCACTGAACCCCTCTGAGCCCCCAGGAAGGACCTCTCTGCAACCCATGCTGCTGACTGTAGAAATGATGCCCCCTTGGCCTCTGTTCCAGCCATGATGCCCTGTCACATGACTGGCGTGTGATCATGACTGGTGTTCATGTTGTCTCGGCTAGATTACAAATACTTAAAAGACAAGCCCTTTCCTTTTTCCACTGTATTCTTCTGAATACCTTGCACACCTTAGTGGCCATTGAATATTTTCCTTAGGAGATGATGTATTCATGTTATTGAGTGAAGAAAATGCATGCAGGGTCCTCCTACAGTGACTGGCACATAGTCATAGGTGTTTAGTAAGTTATGTGAAGAGCACTCAGTCAATATGGGGAATGTTGCTTATTTTCTCACTTTTAAATTGATTCCTACCCCCTTTTCCATTTCACATATTTTGTCCCTTGGCTGATTTAGAAGCTATCTATTTTTCATTTTGAAATAATTTTTGACTTACAAAGAAGTCAGAAAAATAGTACAAAGAATTCCTACGCATTAACTGGTGTGTTCTCATGCATTATATCAAGGAGGCACACAATGTTCCTTTACTGGTGATGGGTAAGGTGGTATCTGCCAAATTTCTTTACCATAAAGTTACAGTGTTTTCTCCTTGCAGTAAGTTTCTGGTGGGGATATACCTGGAGTGTATGTAAATATCTTGTTTCTCATCAAATTTATACTCAGTAACTTTAGCATCTGTTGATGATTCTTTCCTGAAACAGTTATTATAGGAGTTTGCCAAAGTGTTTTTCTTTTTTTTTTAAATTTCCATCATTTTTCTACACCTATTAGTTGGCATTTTACTCCAAGGGAGAGCTTTCCCTTTTTCATTTAGCCATTTATTCATTTGTTAATTTATATCAGTATAGATTTATGGCATCTTATTCTAATCAATGAGATATGATCTATTAAAATCATTATTTGTTTTATTTATTCATTTTTTCCCCTTAAACTGTGCATATGATAAAATTTGACTAGTGGCAGTGAGTGTGTGGAAGAAGGCTTTGAGCACTTCTGTTCCAGTTAGTGGTATGCCAAGCAGCAGGGCCCAAGGATAAGGTTTACACTAATGTAACAAGGGCCATCACGAAATAAAGAATGGTGCTAAAATATATTGGCTCCTCTCTGTTTCAGGAAATAAAAAGGGTCAGTTGGAAGTAGTGTAGTTATTAGGTCACTATAACTTCTCTTAGCTGATTAGGTCACTATAATTTCTCTTAACTTTTAGGAGCTGGAGATGTTTGTTGTTTCTGGGTAGACTGAGGTGCATATGTTGAAAGTAAATGGAAGATGAAATTTCAGTATCAATGCCTGGGCACAAGATGGCAGCAGCCAGCCATTGGTTTTGCAGCCCAAGGCCTCTGGACTGACATTTATGGTGTCTTTTGTTTTTTCAGGGACTTCAGTACTAGTACTAAAAACATTCAGATTGACAAAACCAAGCCTCTGTGGCACAACTACTTCCTATGTGGATTTAAAGGAATTCAGGTAAATTGGTTTATAAGGCACTTTCTAGCATTTGAGACTATGATGTCTGTTATATCAAGATTTATTTTATTTACTTTATCATTTTTGTGTCTTTTCAATACTAAGTGATATTTCTGTTCTATTTTGCTAATTTTCATATTCCAGGGGATGGGGTAGATATGAATTTTTCTGGGTGTTGTTCACAAGAGGCAGGAGTGGCTGTTCATAAGTCAGGTGCATCTGACGTCTTTCTGGTTTTTAAATTTTTTTCTAAAAAGTTTTTTGAAGGATACATTCTAATAATACTATTCACATTTGTTCTAAGAATATAGAGGTATATACTGCAATAGGACTTATTGTTGAACAGCCCAGCTGTATTAATTTAACCTCTTAAGTCTCGGATTCGTTAGCTATAAAATGATGTCACTGCTGTCCCAAAAAAGAGTGGTTGCAAGGATTACACAATGCTTGATGCATAGGAGGGTTCAATAAATGGTAACTAATATTGTTATTACTACTTCAGATGGGATTTAAAAAAAAGATGTTGTGAAATTTATTAGAATAAATATTTCCCTAGAAACTTTGAATAATTACCTTGAGCATCTCTAATGTCATGTACAAGAACAAGAAAATTAAAATATTTCCACTGTCCTAATTTAAAAAGTATAAAAGACATGCCTGGCTGGGTGTGGCTCAGCAGTTGAGCATCGACCTATGATCCAGGAGATCGAGGTTCGATTCCTGGTCAGGGCACATGCTCGATCCCCAGTTGGGGAAGGCATGCAGGAGGCAGCCAATCAGTGACTCTCATCATTAATGTTTCTGTCTCTCTCCTTTTCCCTTCCTCTCTCTGAAATCAGTGAACATGTATTAAAAAAAAAAAGTGTGAAGGACAAAAAGAAAATTGATTTGCTATATCAATTTGATTTGTTATTAAAATCCATGTTGTAGAGAGCTTGTGTTCCTTGCTGCCTGGTGGTCCTGCCTGAAACTTTTGTCATGAGTGACCTAGGACTCAGTGGCCTGTCTGTTACAGAAATATATCACATTTATTTTTGACGTGTAGTTTTATATTCTAATTATGGTGGTTCTGGTCTTGGAGTTCTTCCCTCCCTCCCTCCCTCCCTCCCTCCCTTTTTTCTTTCCTTTTCCCAGACATATGGTAATAACATGGGAAAAGTTATTGGCAGGTTTTAAATATTCAAGTGATTGGGCTTGTCATATGTGTTAGTGGGAATTATAGTGTTTGGAAGCATTTACCTGGCAAATGCAATTTGATCTTCCTTATAGCAATATGCCTTTTGTAGCATATGGGTAAAGTCACCTAAGTAACGCATGCTGCTTTGTGTTGCTTTTGAGAATTTCAGGCCCTAAAGCCTTCCTTTTTGGTTCGATAACTTACATGCAAAAGCAGGTTTGTGCAATGAATTTTTGGCTGAAAAATAATTTAAAGTTAGCCTGTTCAGAAACCTTCAAATTCAAATACTAGAAAGTTCCAGAGGATAATCTGTTTATATTAAATCGAACATGTTATCCTTTTGGGATAGAACTATTACAGAATTGGCAAAACCCACTTGCATTTTTGACTCTGTTGTGCATTTTCATTTAAACATTGCACGATAGGTTTGCAAGTATGATTCACATTCACGGCACCCCATGAATTAGTTTATGGTTAAATATATAGCATCCAACCAGGATTTTTAAAAAAAACAAGCTGTCTGCATGTTCTGTATGAAAGGGCATTGACAGCAGCAGAGTTTCAGTTTATAATTTGTTTGTATTTCTGGAAAGGAAATTTTTAGATGTCTTGAAATCAAGAAGAGAAGTACATCCAACTGAGTCTCTTCTTTTGTGGTGCATGGATTTTGCCAGTTTAGGAAAAAAGGAAAAAAAATAAGGAAAAAACTGAGCCTTTTATTTGTAGAGTTTGTTGTTACTTTGGTTATTGTAACTAGTTTATTGAAACTTCTCCCTAGAATAATATGTATGATGAAATGCATAATTATGTAATATAATAGTAGTTTTTACTTTGGTCTTGAGGCGTTTGAGTAATTTGCAAACACAATGGTACTTTCCTTGATGAGGAAGTGGCATTAAATTTATTTTTAATCTTAAACCAGAAAGGCTATATGATATGATATCATCCTCAGTGTCACCTACATATTCATTTAAGTATCATAGAGCTTTCCAGCTTTAGATGAGAGTCTGATTATTTCTTTGGGCTTTCCTATTTGGAGAAATAGAGTTTCCCTGCTTTGTTTAGAGTCTGCATTCTTATTTGTGGCTGAATTCTAATTTGGCTGTCTTGAAAGCTACCATATGGCTAAACTGTATCTATAAACTCTAGTAAAAATCTGGATTTCCTCATATAGCTGACTTGCATTAAATCACAGTGACAGTGTGCTGGCCCAGGGTTCTGATTGCGATGGAGAAGTTCTCAGCCAGAAATCAGAGACCTGGGTCCTACTCCTAGCTCCCTACACATGATCTTGGGACAGTCTCTTAATCTTTCAGTGTCTCGGTTTTTCCATACGTAAAACAGAACTGAGAAAGTGTGGAGGCCCTTCTGAAAAAAGATACTCATAGAAATAAGCCACTGCTTGATATTAGACTTTTACAATCACAGAGTGTTGGGATGTACCACATAACAATTTAGTCTGTCTTGCTAATAATTGTGTATTTATTTTCTTGCTACTTGAGAAGTGTAATTATAACTGTTTAGTATTTTTTCCAATTATTTATTTCCAATACAATTATTTAGTATATCAATTGTTCAAATCAATTAATATTCAAGAAAAAGATAATCCAAGGCAATTTTAGGAAGTGGATCAGTAGCTTTCTGTTGAACAGAGTAAAAAATAATCCTCATATTACCATACCCTTACATGAAATGTCATAGATTCAACTGAATTGAATTGCACAAGTAGTTTCTATAAATAGTGTAATAAGTCCATTGATAGACTTTTGCTCCTGGGGCATAAAAGAACACTTTGCTACTCCTTGAATCCAACACCAAAGTGACTAGTACTGTCTTTTCTTCTTCTTAGGAACACTTTGGTCTTAGTGACCTGACGGGAATGAATTGCCTGGTGGATGGGACCATCCCTCCAAGTTCTGGCCTCTCCAGCTCCAGTGCGTTGGTCTGTTGTGCTGGCTTGGTGACGCTCACAGTTCTGGGAATGAACCTATCCAAGGTAACTAACTTGAATGTGTTAGCCTTACAGAAACCTCTTTTTCTAAAGATACTAGTATCCAAATCTCAAAATTAGGATGCCTTCCTTTGATTGAAAAACTCTGTCTTACTTACAGGACTACACATGCACTTATGGTAACTTAATAAGACCTGCTTGTGATAAACCACGCTAAGGTAGCTGATGCCTTCTAACAGAGTAGATCTGTGAATAACTGTATTCAGATGCTTGTAATCTAAGGTGTGGAGTTCAAATGCATGGGTACCCTTTAGAGCACCTCATTAACAAGTTTAGAACGACAAATCCTAGGCCTCATGGTTGGACCTGCTTATTTTCACCTGAAACCTTAAATTGAATATTTGACAAGCAGTGGGTAAAACACAGGCAATAAAGGAACTGTACAGCATATCTGTTTATGCCAGCAGGTTAGTCACTGAAATAAACTTTTTAAAAAAATATTGCATTACAAAGAGGAAGTGCTTATTTAAAGGAAACATAAATCCTGCAGGAGGTCAGAAAGCCTTAACTTTATAAGTTCACATAAATCTCTGACTTTGCAGTTCAGAGCAGGTGTGCTCAGCTTTAATTAATACTTTGAGTTCTGGTTTCAATAAAATGTTATCTTAGGTTCTTTTTATCCCATGTACATACACTACCAAGTTTATAAATGGTTTAGGAACACAGACTGGCATCAGGCACATCAAGAGAAAAGACATCTACATGCTTACGCTTTCTTAAGCCTGTTTAAACTTCCAGTTTGAAAATTTTATATGTAAGAGAAAAGAGAGAAATGAGGGAGAAAGGAAAGCCTCAGATAGAATTTTCCTTAGTTGTCATATCTAACTATATATTAATTAGCCCTTTGTAGGCAATGGCTTCTTTGGAGGGAAGGATGATTTGCTTGTTGTTATTTGTTTGCTTGAGAGGAGAGAAAGCAGGGGAGTGAAAGTCCATCTATAAAATTTGTCATCATTTAACCACTATTTATTTAGTGGCCACTTTGTGCTAGGTAATGTTCAAGGCACTGGAGATATACTAGGTAGTTTTAACCCTCACGGTGCTTATGATCCAAAAGGGAAATAGAGACAAGTAAATGGGCAACTATAACAGAGTGTGATAAATGGGTAAGTACTGTGCTGTGTGGCAGCAGATCTAACCCAGATTTAGAGAGCATAGGACAGCTAAACTGAGACACAAGGATTGGTAGGTATTAGTCAAGGAGTACTGATAGCATGAAGACACCGATGATACCAGATAAGCATGTATCAGGTGGAGGGCACAGCTTGTGGACATATCTAGAGTAAGAGTGATGATGGCTTATTGGAAGAACTAAAATAAGCCCAATTTGGCTGGAACCAGTAATTTGGGTGACAGGGTAGAAGACTAGATGCTTGTAAACCATGTTGAGTATTTTGGGCTTTATCCTGAAAGCAGTGTGAAACTATTGTGAACTTTTAGGGAGAGGATAACATGATCATATTTTATAAAGAACACCCTGGCTCTATTATAAACTCTAGATTTGAGGGCAACAGTGTTAGCCGTAGGGAGATGATTTGGTTTAGGGAAGTGGCAGTGAAAATGGAGAGAATTGAGAGGTAAATTTAAGGTCCATCTCAGACAGAATCCATAGGACTTGATTATTGACTGGGTGTGAGGATGGGGAACAGTAAAGAGTCAAGGGTTATACCCAGGTCTCTAGTTTGGTGTGAGTCTTTGGAATAGTAATAGATGAAAAAATTGGTGTAGGGGAAAGCAGAAATGTTGAGTATGAGGAACTTGTGGACATACCAACGGAGTTATTTAATACTTAGTTACAAACAATACCTCTGAAGGGAGATCTGGACTTGAGATGGTCCATTTGAGAATCATTAGTATGTAATTAATTTAGAAAACATAGGAGTGGAGGCAAATATCCACTGGCGCAGTGTAGGTAGAAAGATGAGGGGAGTATGACAGAGTTCTGACAGGCATGGACATTTGGGGGACGACGGAAGAAGACGTGTCCACTGAAGAGACCGAGTCGTCGCCAGGCAGGCGAGGCCGCAGCACAGCGAGGAAGAGGAGTGGCAGTGGGGTCAGATGCAGCTGAGGGTAAGACAGGCTGAGAAGTGACGTTAGATTTAGCATGAAAGAAGTTGAATAAAACTTTGGAAAAAGCAGTTTAAAGTAAGAATGGGTAGAGGGGTCTATGAGAGGTAAAAAAATCGAAAAGTTTATTGGATACAAAAAGTCTGGCTATGCCTGGAAAAGGGGATAATCTTGTGTCTGTGGTGGGTTGAGGTCAAGGAATTAATTTCTTTTTTAATGGGAGGATTGGTGAAATTTTTTTGGCATGTTTTCGGGCCCTTTTAATGGTGTAGATATCTAAGGGAAAAGAAGATAAAGAAAACTTGAACCTTTGGGATTAAATCTGGATGTCCCTGTGCCTTCAAAGTAAAAAATAGCAAGTATTTTGGCATAAAAACAGACACATAGATGGATGGAATGGAATAATGAGCCCAGAAATAAACACACATGTATATGATCAATTAATTTATGATGAAGAAGCCAAGAGTATACAATGGGGAAAGGACAGTCTCTTCAATAAATGGTATTGGGAAAACCAGACAGCCACATGTCAAAGACTGAAACTGGACCCCTATCTAACATCATACACAAAATTAACTCAAAATGAATTAACAACTTGAATGTAAGACCTGAAACCATGAGTCTCCTAGAAGAAAACATTGGTGGTGGTAAGTTCCTTGACATGGCCTTGGTGGTGATTTTTTTGGATTTGACATCAAAAGCAACAGCAACAAAAACAAAAATAAACAAGTGGGGCTACATCAAACTAAAAAGCTTCTGTAAAGCAAAGAAGACAAAAACCCAAACAGTCCAATTAAAAAATGGACAGAGGATTTGAATAGACATTTTCCAAAGGAAACATACAAGTGGTCAACAGGCACATGAAAAGATGCTGCTCAATATTGCTAATCATCAAGAAAATCAAAATCAAAACCACAGTGAGACATTACCTCACACCTGTTAAAATGGCTATTATAAAAAAACAAGAAATAAAAATGTGTTGGCGAGGATGCAGAGAAAAGGGAGCCCTTGTGCACTGTTGGTGGGAATGTAAATTGGTGCAGCTACTGTGGGAAACAGTATGGAGGTTCCTCAAAGAATTAAATATAGAACTACCATAATCCAGCAATCCTACTTCTGGGTATTTATCTGAAGAAAATGAAGACACTAACTCAGGAAGATATATGCACTCCTATGTTCATTGCAGCATTAGCTACAATAGCTGAGATATGGAAATAACCTAAGAGTCCATCAGTGGGTGAATGGATAGAGAAGATGTGGTGTACATACATTGGAATGTTATTCAGCCATAAAAAAAGAATGAAACCTTACCATTTGCAACAACATGGATAGATTTGAGGGCATTATGCTAATTGAAAAGTCAGACAGAGAAAAAGAAATACTGTATGATCTCACTTATATGTGAAATCTTAAAACAAACAAACCAAAACCTCCCAAAAAACCATGCACAAAATTACAGAGAACAGATTGGTGGTTGCCAGAGATGGAGTGGGGATGGGTGAATGAAAGGAGTGGGGGTGGGTGAGTGAAATTGCTAAAGGTGGTTAGAAAGTACAACATTCCAGTTATAAAATAAATAAGTCATGGGGATGTGATGTACAGTATGGCAACTACAGTTAATAATACTATATTGAGTATTTGAAAGTTGCTAAGAGAGTACATATTAAAAGTTTTCATAAGAAAAATTCTGTAACTATGTATGGTTTTGAATGTTAACTAGACTTATGGCTGTGATCATTTCACAATATATACACATTTCAAATCATTATGTTGTACACCTGAAAATAATATACTGTTGTACGCCAGTTATACCTATTAAAGATAATTGAGTAAAAGATATCAAATCAGAACTGTCTGACTCCATTGCCTAAAAGGAACAGTATGTATGTCTTAGCTTTCTCTGCTAGTCTAAATTGTATTGACAGCCCTTTACTTTCTAGGGCTGAGCATAATTATTTGGAGAATTTGCTTGCTGTGGTGAGATAGAATCTTGACTGAAAGGAAGCCCTTAATTTGCTTGGTCTTTAGTTAAGTGCTAACCATAGACTTGACTTGTAAAAGTCATAGAACATAAGAATTCAAGGAGAGAACTTCAGAGGTGAGCTAGTTCAAAAAAAATTTTTCCACCCACTGATGTATTAGTGAAACAAATGTCCCACAGGATATAACTGGAGGAAAATTAAATAAAGAGGCAATTTATAGATTTGTGGGAAAGGTCAAGGGACCCAAGGAGGACGGGTTGGCTCTTTTGTGAAGCCGGAAGCCATTATACTTCTGTAGCTGTAGCTGTAGAGTAATGTTACCTGAAATGCAGTGAGGTGGGTGGGAATGGCAGTAGGTGGGGAGTTGTCCATAGAGGTCAGTCTCCTGGGGTACAGAGGTGTGTTAGGATGGAGAGGCAGGAAGGCAACAGAATAGCCAGCCTATCTGATAAACAAAGAAAAAAGTCCCACAGGAGATTGGTGCCTAATGCTCTCCCAAACGATAACTGATCCCCTCCCACTCATATGTGCACTCAGAATGCCCTGTGCAATTGCAGACAATTACTGCAAAAAAAGGTAGTCCTACATATCATATCCCACGTGGAACGTGTTAATTCATCAATACAATAAATGTCATATGTCCGAAACCAGCCTAACAAGATGTCTAAGTCACCCAGAAAGTCTGGAAGACAGAAATTATGAATCAGACTGGAACTGACAGAAGCGTATGGTGTGATTAAAGACCTACGGCATGGAAAAGGCTAGAGGCTTCAAGGTGACAGAGCGAAGACCTGCACACTCTTTCTTTTTCCATCACTCATTCATTATTCTCTTCTCAAATAATCATCCCCAAACAACAGGGGAACAAGAAAAGAAGGCACAACTTCCATCTTTGATAAGTCAGGGGGACATAAATAACCACAAGATACGAAGATGGAAAGTGGGTGGAAGGATGGTGCATGACTTAGCAGGCTGGAGAAAGGTCAGGGCCAAGTGCTTGTGAAGGGAGGTGCGGGTGGAAAGCACGCTGGCTCTCAGCTCTTTGGAAGAGCTTAGGAGTTAGAGGCACCAGTACCAGAAAAGGCAGGGTGACAAGGCAGGTGGATATTTATTTGAAAGCCTTTCTGAGGATCCATTAGATGCTGAGAGCCCACTCCTACCTGGCCAAGTAAGGAGACCATTTCCCCTCACCTCTGCAGGAGTCTCTGGAGAAATAATGTGGGGACTCTATAAAGAAAGGCAGGAGAACAGAACTGAAAACTAGGGGATTGAAGGATGTTCTGCATCTCAACAGTGAAATTCCCAGCTCCCTTCCTCTGGTCAGCTCTAGCATCCTGGCAGCCTTGCCACACCCTGCCAGGAACACTGGAGGATTCTTCTCAGAGGAAACCGGACCATCCTGGAGGAACGATACATTTGGTGACCTCCTCCCACAAAAATCCTCCTGCTACTCTATGGGCCTGTTAGAAGCCCATTTACAAAGTTTCTAATCAGCTTTTTAGTGACTCACTATTAAATATGATAGAACATTAAAAGATAATTAGGCTTTGGAAGAAAGCCTCCAACATGAAGCAAACAAACAAAGAGAAGAAAGGAACTCGGAGGACACAGAGACAATGCTGAAAGCAGAAGAGTGCTTCAAAGCAGCCACGATGTCCTCAGAGATAAAAGAAAATGTTGAGGAAAGAATAGAGTGTTATTTTAAAAAGAGGAACAAACAATAACAGAGAGCTTTGGGGTATTAAAAATATGATAGCTAAAACAAAATGTTCTATAAAAGGATTGGAAGGACTCTCTGATCAAGTAGGAAATAAAAAGAGCTGGACAATAAGGGGGAGAGAGGAAAATTTATAAATCAATCCCAGGAATTTGATATCTTGCTAGTAAGGTAAAATAGAGGAAACTGTCACTAGAAAATTATTGTTTTTAAAAAAACAATATTTCTCCAAAGTAAAAACATGAATTCTCAGATTGAAAGGTACTCACTAGATGTTCAACATAATAAATGAAAAAAAAAAAAAGCCCAAATTGTACCTCAATAAAAAAACTTTAAAAAGTGAAAAAAAAAAAAAAAAGACCAAACCAAAGTATACCATCTGGGAATTTTGAAACTTGAACGCTAATAGAAAACACACTAAAAAGCTGATTGAGACAGCAAGAGAGAAGAAGGGAAACACAACAATCAAAGGATCAGGAATGAAAATTAATTTATCAAAAACAGCTTTGGAAGACAGAAGGCAGCAGCGTAGTATCTTCAAAATACGAATTTAGCTTATAATAAATGAAATGATCAAGTGTAAGGATAGAATAACATATTCTCAAACAGGCAAAGTCTTAAAAGTCTACAGGATGTAAGGCACGCAAAAACGGAGTAAACCAAGAAAGAAGATGCCATGGGAACTAGGAAACGGGGAACCCAATATAGGAGAGAGAAGCTGGGTAGTTTTTGAACATTAATGAGGGGAAATCCCAACATAACATACCCCCATGACATCCAGCAGTGAGAAAACTCTCAGTACAGATTAGAACCAGAAGAGGGAGGGAAAAAGTGAAAGAAGAGGGAGGGAAAAAGTGAAGCTGATAAATCTTATGAGGAAAAAAACACACTGATACATCTGACATGTTTGACCATGTCAAAAAATGGGTTGAGGGTGATATTACAGAGTCGTTTTAGGGTATGGGAAGGTTTAACTGGACATACGAATAAAATAAGCAAATGAGGAAATTAAAAGGTTATTAAATATAAGAAAAAGAAAAACAAATATTTTAGAATGGAAATAAATTATTTTTCATTATTTGGTTCATATGTGAACAATAGTCTTAATAATTAATGCACTGAATATGGATTTAGGCAAAATTTTTGGCATAAGTTTATTGAGAAAGAGTGGGGAGAAAGAGTGGGAAAGTGGGTGTAAGAGAGCTAAGGTCCTAACCATGATAGGAAGGCAGTAGATAAACTTCAAAATGGAATACCAGGAGATAGCATGTTACTGAGATTTGATCATTTAAAGCAAGAGCCAAGTGTTGACAGTGACTCTGGGCACACAGCACTGGGGGTGGGGATGAAAGGGTGCAAGCTAGGGACTGCTTTTGTTATAGTCCTTTTGGCTCATTTGATCTTTTAGATTATGTGCATATAAATTCCTTTTGTGAAAGTAAAAATTATTTGAAAATAAAGAAAAGGGTAGAGGGAAGGGGTAAATGGAATGAAAGGTAAGAGGGACAATGGATGACCCAAATTGCTGCTATTGGGGGAGCTGGAAGATGAAGAGGCGAGAAGGGATTCAATGAGCCAAAGTTAGAGATTGGGAACAGATGAGCTGCTGGACCATGACCAGATCAAAAAGGCCTAGGGAAAGGCTTGTTGATGGGTTTTGGGTGAAAGAATCCAAGAAAATGCAGGCATCTTCCACTTAATGGCAGCAGTCCATTCCAAAAATCAGAGGTCTGCATAGGCGGGGGCCTATTTATTATTTTAAATAGGAAAAGTTATAATGCATTACTCAACTCTACTAACTAATTTTCTACAATGTTGCAAAAACACAGTAAAAATTCCTCTATATAAGTAACACAGAAATACAATGAAAAATACTTAAAACAGCCTTCTTGAACATCAAACAATTAATATGGTTGTTAACAAGCAGTTATTTTACCTAGTAATACTCTGTATATCTTCTCTGTCAACACCTGGTGTTCTAGTATTTTGCACACTATTTTGTTAACAATGTTGTAGTTAGATATTGGGATGTAAGTATATTTGTTTCTTACAGAAACACCTTTCAAAAAGTGTTGTATTGAGAGATATATACAGTCTATGAAGCCTGAGTATGAAAACCCAGGAGGTGTTCTCTCAGGAAAACATTCATTGGTGAGACACTCTGTAAGGTATACCTGCAGTTTGTCAGCTCAGGATTCAGGTTGCTCTAGACTTGTGTCCAGTTTCTTTGTGTTCTTAGAGTTGTCCTTTGAGACCAAGACAAAAAGACCAAGGACCTCTTAAAGATCTTAGATTAGAGATAGCTGGCTGGCTTGGGTACAGGTTGTAACTCTCAAGGCAAGCCTTGGATAGTAAGGTGTGTTAGGTTGGCTTCTACCCACAAAATCTTTCCTCTGCTGGGGTGGGGCAGGCTGAGATGTAGATTTTGAATTCATGAGATGGTGGACTGAGCAAGTGATGGTCAGAAGAGCCACTTCGGAGGATTGGGGGTATAGCAGAGGAATATACAGCTGAGTTGTATCCCTCATATTGAAGTGTAAGGAAGAGAAATCTCTTATTACCACAGTTGATGAAGGTTGAAATGACCAGCAGGGAGCAGTGGGGTAGGATGGTATTCTATGTGTGGATATCTTTGGCATTTTGTAAAAAATGTAATTCTTGTGCCCTGGCTGAGTCACTTGGTTGGTTGGAGCATTGTCCTATACATCAAAAAAAAAAAAGGTTGCAGGTGGTCAATCCCTGGTCGGAGCATGTGCAGGAGGCGGCCAATCAGTCTTTCTTTCTCATATCAATGTTTCTCTCTCTCTCTGTCTCTTCTCTGTCTCATTAATGAAATGTATCCTTGGGTGAGGGTAAAAAAAATGAAAGTAATTCTTGTGACTGAGTAACCCAGAATACGGATTGAACATAAAACTTCTCCTTGAGGGTTGCAGTCCCCTAAGGAAGTTGGGGAGGCTCAGAGTTAGTCGTAAAGAACCCTGCTCAGTATTCAGAAGCCTGGCACAACAGGAATAACACTGGATTTGTGAGGGAGTGTGTCCCAGAGAAGGTAGGCTTTTCAGCCACAATATCAGCTTCCTGTCCTGAGTCTTGGAAGCAGCGATTCATGGCCGTTCACTGAATACCTTCTACGTGCCAGGCATTGTGGTAGGCGCCAAGAACACAGCTGTGAATAAAACTGGTGAAGCCCCTGCTTTCATGGAACATACATGCTGGTGGTGGTGGTGATGGTGGGAGATAATGAAGAGCTATCCAAATAAATATCATAGCATAATATCAGCTAAGGCTATGAAGAAAATTAGGCCGGAGTAAGGGGAAGCTGCTATTTTAGATAGGGAGTTAGGGGAAATCCTCTCTAAAGAGGAGACATGGACAGACCTGAGGGAGTGAGCAGAGAGGGGAGGCAGAAGGAACAGTAACTGCAGAGGCCCTAAGGGAAAGGTGCTCCTCACGTCCAGAAGAAACAGTGAAGGCCTGTGTAGGTGGGGTGTGGCGAGCGGGGGAGACGGCAGAGTGGTGGGAGGTGAGCTGAGTGGTGGTCAGAGGCCATGTTGTGTAGGGTCTTACTTGGACTTCATTCCAGCTGTAGTAGAAGGCCTTGGGAGGCTGTGAGCTGAGGACAGCCAGATGTGATTTATGTTGATTTGCGTTCTTTCAGCTGGGAGTACCACACCGTACCCTGTCCTGGCACAGGAGGGAACAACTAAAAAAAGAAAGGAAGAAAAAGAAAAGAAAAGGAATAGTTAATGCCATTATGGAATGTAAATACATGTAGTGCAGTAGTAACAGAAGACCTATTCATTGGGCATCTATCTCATACAAGGTGCGAAGCATTTTATATGTAAAAGGGGAATCGTGTTTTAAGAATGGCTTTTTGGTGAAGTTAAACACGGAATATTTTAAGTAAGTGGTGAGTCCTAAACAAAAATTTGAAGGAAGTGAAGGCTGTGTCTCGAAACAAAGTCCTGGGAGAGGCCCAAGGGCATTTCAGGCAGAGTGAACCCATAAGTGTCTTATAACAGTTCTATGAGCCAGACTTATAAATATGTGTCAGCCGAGGCCTAAAAATTCTTATGCAGCCTCATGAAATTCCTTTTAAAACCTTATTTGACTACAGGGATGTTTTCTAGTTGCTCAAGCCCCTGAACAAATTTAGTTAACTTAATTTCAGGGGCAAATTAGTTGTATAGACATGGGCTGATACTCTTTTCAGGGGAGTGTTTTTGAAGTTTGAAATCCATACTGTGTAAGGGCCCTTTGAGGTTCAGAAGCAGAGTAAGTGGAACGTTCAAAGTTTTGTGCCAAATACGTCCAAGTTTTCATTTTCCTGAGTTTATAAGGGCTGTTTCCTTGAGAAAGTTTAAGGCTATGTTTTCTTTGCATATAGCTACATTTAAGTTAAATATTTCTTGGCCTTCAGACCAAGACCTTGCACTTAAAAAAGTAAAGACATGGTCTACATTATAAAATGAAAAGAGTCTCACAATTATGCAAAGGTTTAAACTATGAATCAAATGTTTTAATAGCAGTTTGCTACATGGTATAGGAAAAATCAGAAAACAATTTGCACTGTCACTAATTATTATGTTTAGAAGTCTATACAAGGACACTATTTCAGTTTGCTTAGAATAGCGCAAGCCTCATCTATATAATGGTGAAAGAAACTGGTAGTTTGAAACATTCCTGCCAGATGTTGACTGCTAATGAACTGCAGCAGCGTGGCCTCTAAGAAGACGGTAAATCCAGAATACAATCTTTGAAAAGAATCTCTTAATTAAGTGCTGAACATGGACTGAGGCCATGTGCTCACTGGTACAAAAACCAGGAGTGCTGAGGGTGAGCCCTGGGTGGCCTGTGTTTAAAAGGCTTGAACATTTAAGTTAATATTGTTAATATCTCAATATAAAATGATTCACACAGTTTTATCTGTAAAAGAGAACAAAGTGTCTTTCAGTTGTGTGGGATGGTGTTTGTAGCTATGGTTACATTCTTTTTTAGGAGTAGGATTAGAGACTGAATCATTTATTTAATGATTTTGAGTAATCTGGGTTCGATTGGATGATGTGACTAAGCAATTTGATTGCAGATTAGAAGCCTTACTTTGCAGAGATTGTTTAGGTCACCTCTGTTTTTTTTCCATTTCCTTTCCTAGGCTAAATACATGTTTGCCTTTAGAATAAACTAAGGCAAACAAGGCTAATTAAGGAGCAGCAGATTGGAGGAATATGGGTCACTGTTTCCAATGGAACCACTATTGCTGCAAACTCATGTCTGATTATGTTTTGAACTTTCCTTGTGATCCTTAGATCCTTATCATTAGGTCACCGTGTTTCCAGGTCTCCCAATTTGGGTTTGCACCCAGCAATAAGTTAAATATTATCCAATATAATGGGACAATGCAGGTGATATTAAGTATACTACATATGTGCACAGCCCTTACTATACTATGTACATTTATTGTGTGCAGTAAAAATAACTAAAAGATGAAAATAGAAGGACAAATAATCCCCTTATCAAGTTCAAAGGGGTTCGTCATCTATTTTCATGCGTTTATGTTTTGTAGAGGTGATGATAACCATCTTGAGGAAGAATTACCCAGACTAATATTTGATAGAGTAATCAGGACAATGAAAGGCTCTAGACCTTGTCCCCATTTGTGACATTTTATTCTGTAACTTGTATAAAACTCCCCGTGTCTCAATTTCTGTTTTTAAAGTGAGAGTAAGAGTAATTAGCTATTTCCTTAAATTCACAGAGGCAAATCAGTTACATTTGCTGACTATTTCTAGTTCCCTGATTTTCCTGATGGGAGATTTTGGAAAAGTTTAGGGGAAGAATTTAGCAAGAAAATCGGTAAAATGGGAAAATAAATTAGTAGTCAGGGAAATTTTTGTAATGGTACGAAGTTTTTTAAGTAAGGAGACAAACTGTATGGTGTAGAGAAGTGACTCAAAAGGAAAAGGTTAACTAATGGAGGCTGTTAAGGCGTGCATTGCAGCGCTGGAGACACAGATTTGGAGCTCGCTACTGAAAAATATGACTTTAAAGTTGTGTTAGAGTTTACGTCAGATGCCTTTTTTCATTACTGTAGTGAATAGATGTTGTATACACATTATCTCCAACCTCATGGTAGCTTTATAAAGCAAGTTTATTTATTTATTTCAGTTTTGCAGAGGCAAATAGTGAGGTTCAAAGAATTAATATAATGTGACCAAAGACAAACCGCTTGTGAATGGAGTTGCCTGGATTCCAGCCTAGTAGATTTGATTCAAATAGGTGCTTTTCCCACTCAGCGATGCTGGTACCTATTGCATAACGTGGTCAGTGTTGTAGACAAAGGGAGCACACTGGAGATGAGTCCAGCCCTAACATTCTGTGCTCTTTCTGATGTCCTAAAATAGATAGAAGTGAATTATAATTTTTCATGTATTTGCTTACTAATATGAATTGAATGTTTTTTTTGGTTGACTGATTTTATACTCATTGTCAAGATACCGATTATTTTTTTCAAATCCTGCTACATCCAAAGCAAAGACAGAAAACCTTTGGAGACAGAAAGCCTTGTGTATAGTCTTTGGTCTAATGAATTTGCAGTTTAGTCAAGGAGATTGGATTATCACAAAAACAGAAATGTCACACAAACATAACATATACAAATTCTTCCAAAGAATATGAAAAGAGAGAACATTTCCCAATTTCTTTTATGAGGCCAGTATAACCTTGTTACCAAACCAAGTATGATACCTTGATACCAAATCTGACCCAAGGACATTACCAGAAAATAAGATTACAGGTCAATCTTTCTTATGAATCTAGATGCAAAAAATTCTAAATAATATTATTAGCAAATTTAATCCAGTAATATAATAGGATAATATATCATAGCCAAATCTAGTTATTTCAAGAATTAAAAGTTGGTTTATCAATTGAAATCAATGCAGTTTACCATATTAGCAGAATAAAGCATATGGTATTTTGGTAGATAAAAGAAAGCACTTGATAAAATTTAACATTCCTTCATGATAAAAACAAAAGAAAAAACAAACTCCTAGCAAATTAGAAGTAGAATTCAGTATAATAGCTACCTTTGGGATTAGGGAAGGGAAATGATTAGGTGGGGACTTGAAAGAGACTTTCTAGGGGGCTGGCAGTACTTATTTCTTGACCGAGATGGTAGATACATGGGTGCTCTCTTTGTGACAAATTATTGAGCTTTATTTTATTCTTAGTACACTTTTACTATGTGTCTTATACTTTAATAAAAGAAAAGAAAGACTTCCTTCAATCTCAGGACCAACCATTGTTAAATAATTTTTATGAATCCTCCAAGGAATATACTATCCATTGTAATATATGCACATTTCCCCTTTTTGTGATAAACACACACAAAAAACACACACATATCCCTCCCCCCCCGCCATGCTTTGCTTTTTCACTTAAAAGTATAGAGAATCATTCCATATGAGCCCATATACAGTTAATGGCTTCCTTGTTTAATACTATTTGGTCATACTATAATTCATTTGGCCCAATAATCAGACATTTCATTTTTTTCCAGGGTTATGTATAGCATCAATTTTAATACTTAATGACATTTCTGTACAATGATTTACTAGACTTCTATGGTGGAAATTTAGGTTGTTTCCAGTTTCCCACTATTATAAAAAAGGCTCTGATGAATATTCATGCACACTTTTTTTCCACACTTGCTCAGTTATTTCCTTTACATAAATCCCAGGACATAGAAATAGTGGGTTAAAGATATTCTCATTTTAACTTAAAATTAAAAAAAAATTTAAGAATTTTAAAATAAACTTTATTTTTTAGAGTAGTTTTAGGTTCACAGCAAAATTGAGCCTAAGGTACAAAGATTTCCCATATACCCCTGCTTCCATTCACACATAGTGCCCCCTGTCAACACGCCGCACCAGGGGGTACATTAGTTATAGCTGATGAACTTACAATGACACATCATTATCACCCTTCGCGTTAGGGTTCTCTCTCGGTGCTGTACACTCTGTGGGTTTGGACAAATGTATAAGGACGTGTTCCCACCATTATAGTATCCTACAGAGTAGTTCCCAGCCCTAAAAATCCCCTGTGTCTGTTCCTCCCTAAGCCCTGGCAACACTGGTGTTTTACTCTGGCCATAGTTTCGCCTTTTCCAGAATGCCGGGTGGAGCCGTACAGGTGTGAGCTTTTCAGATTGACGTATTTCACTTAGTAACATGCATCTGAGTTTCCTCCATGTCTTTTTATGGTTCGATAGCTCATTTCTTTTTAGTGCTGAATAGTATTTCATTGCCTTTCTGTATGACAGTTTGCCCACCCCACTAAAGGACGTCCTGTTGCTCCCACGGTTTGTCAGTTATGAATAAAGCTGCTGCAGGCCTGCAGGAGCCATGGTGGCCTCTGAGGCGGTGGCTGCGGGGCTGGACCGGGGCTCTGACCTGGGGCGCCCAGGCCCGTCCCTGGGGCCGCCAGGGGAGCCACTGGGTCACTGAGGGGCAGCTGGCCCCGAGGCCTCGGTCTGCCTGCATGAAGCAGCAGCCTGCAGGTGCCAGCGGGCGGTGAGCAGCTGCCCCGGGCCATGCGGCCTGACCTCCTGTGCCCTGTGCCCGCGCCCAGCCTGCGCCTGCGCCTGCTCAGGAGCCACCCACCGCAGGAGGACACAGCGAACCCAGCACTGAGGAGGGGTTTAAAAACGTGCTGGAATTCTACTGTTGTCCAATTGGAGGATGCCCTACAGGCCTGACAGACCATTTTCTCAATTTTCTCTCATAAAACACCACTTTATGAAAACGCACGTCGAAAAGAAGCATAAAGGTAGCAAGTGCAGCAATTCGCATGGCACTGAATGGGACTGAAAACCGCGCAGAGGACGGTGGTGAGACCTTCCAGGGCGCGTGTGGCTGTCCCTATGCCACTAGAACTGCATTACAGTCCCACATCTACGGAACTGGGATCCACCCGTAAGGAAAGGAAAACGGAAAACTGCCTGCACGACCAGAAGTTGCCCGGTAAGACCATTCTGTCATTGAACAACCAACCAACCCTGGGACCAGACACTCAAGAATTCGAAACTTTAGAAATAAAGCTGCTTTTGAAGACTCTTGTGGCTCTAATCTAATGCCAGAAAGCAGCCTCTTAACGACAGCGCCACGATGTCCTCAGGAGCTGCTTTTACAACAAAGCCCGAGCGCTTCGGTTAAACCCTGCATTGTGCAGCTTTCTCCTGTGCCCGTCTTTGTGCCTGCAGTGGACTCCCCCCCCGCCGGTGGTGTGGGTGTCCTGCATCTGGCCTCTGCCCCAGGAGCTGGGCACTTACTGCCCTTGTCAAGAGGAACCCTGATCCTTGGCCTTGATTCAGAGGCCTGATCTCTGAAGAAGAGCCTCTCTCTCTCAAAAATTGTAAATCCTGTTGCTGTTGAGCCAATTAGTACAGGTGTTCAAGTGAGCCTGGGTAAAAAGTCCTTTACAAGAACTAGGGAACACATTTCAAAAGCACAGCATTTATTCAGTCACCATACAGACAGATCTGTCTGGCCACACCACACGTTATACCTTCTGCACAGGGGGTGTGCCCTGATTCCTCTGTATCGTCTTGTTCTCAAATGGATTTGAGGGTTGGTTCTCAAGTTTCTCTTCTCCTTAGTGTTCATATTCATACATTTTGCCCAGTTCTAAGGCAGTTTCATCTATAGCTGCTCAGACTGATGCATTTTGGATGCCTGCTTCCAGTTAGGTGGGATCTCCGGAGAAACCCAAACCAGCGGAATGCAAAGTCCAACAGAACACCGAGTACAGATGGACCAGGCTGTAATGTGTGGAGACGTTTTTGAGAGTGCCTATTCATCATACAGCGCTTCTACAGACAGTATTATAAGCAGCAGCTTGGTAGGAGAGAATGTAACTCATGGTTTGTTACTTCAGAACCACCCTAAGACTTTAAATCAAGATATTGAGAAATCTGCACCAATTATAAACCTCAGTGCACAGAACAGTATGTTTCCTTCACAGAATATGACAGATAATCAGACCCAAACTCTAGATTTATTAAGTGATTTAGAAAACGCCTTGTCAAGTAATCTGCCTGGCCAGACACTGGAAAATTGTAGTCTTCTGTCTGACACGAATATTGGACCTGACACCCAGCTCCCATCTGGCCCAACTCAGAATCCCGCAATTAAGTTTGATATTGAAGAGTTCTTTTCAGCCTCAAATATCCAGACAAACTGAAGAGAGTGAGCTTAGCACCGTGACCGCTGAGCTTCTCTTAGAATCACTGGATACAGAGACCCAAACTGATTTCTTACCTGCAGACACCTCTGTCCAGCCCTACAGGGGAAATTCTGATTTCTTAGGCCTTGAACTGTTTGGCATGCAGACACAGACTTCTTTTTAGACAGTAGCCCTCATCTGTCTCTGGGAAGTATTTTGAAACACTCCAGCTTTGCCATGAGGGGCTCTGAGGAGTACGGGACTGCAGAGCATTCCTGGGTCTGAATTCAGGTGCTGCTTATTCTCCAGTTGATAACGGAGGGGAAGGCTCTGTCTCTAGGTCTGTTCACTCACTAGTAAAATAAGTGAATTTAGACTTCTAAATCTTAGAGGCCCCTTCTCGCACTAACATTTTGTGATCTAAGAGGTAAAGCAATTCTTAAGACTATCATTTTATGAAGAGTTGCCTAACAATAACTCATGCTTATATGATATCTAAATCTTCTAATGGATTTTTCAAGGTTTTAGATCTTAGTGACAACAAAATCATTAATGGGCAAAAGGACACTGGAGAGCTATAGCCAAACTTCAGCACTATTGGAACACTGGGGCTTTAGGTACTTGTAGTGATGTAACACAGCTCTCCTGTCATTGCTGATCGACAGTTCCATACTCAGGAAAATACCCGCTGCCTTTCTTTGTTCTGCCTTTCTCACAATTACTTTGCTTAGTAAACTTGGAAATCAGGAATTTATTGGATAAAATAAGCTTTATAATCTCAATGCCCACTAGAGGGAGATACTGGGGTAACCAACCAAGCTCTTGAATTCACCACACATTTTTACTTCTGGGCAGAAAGCTCTTAGTTTTAATTAAAATAAATGAATAAGTTAAAAAGGAAAAGAAAAACAAAAGAACAACAGAAAAAGGTGAGGGTGAGAGCTGAAAGCGAAAGCCAGCTTCCCAGGGCTACAAGGAAAGATTCAGATACACCATGAATCACTGTGAAGCCTTTCAGAGCTACACTGAATATTTCCTGCCATTAGAACCTTAAGTGTATTGACCTAATTTGCAAATACCCACACCCCTTGAAGTGCTTGCATTTGCTATCTTTGAAAAATCTAGTAAAAACTCATAAAGTCTCTAGGATTTTTTTTTTTTTAAATTATCAAGTTTTTTTATTTCTCAAATTTAATTTTTAGAATTAGTTTCTATGGACATAATTTTTATTTTCTCTTTTGAATATTCTTTCCTGTTTAATTTTTACTTACTCATGATCTTAAAAGCACATTGAGCAATTTATAAGTATTAATATTTCAGAGTTGGGATGCATTTTAGCAAGTATATTGTGACTTTTTTCCAACTCAGTTATTCTAAGGTTTTTGATGATTATAAAAGCAAGAGGCTGGGGTACAGTTCTAGGTGAAAATGTTAGAAGTCAGACTAAAAAATAATATATTTATGGAATATTTTATTTATTTATTTTTGTTAATGTTCCTGTTTCTTTATTGGATATTAACCCCTTTCTTCATTCTTTTTTCTCAGCATTGCTTTGGCTTTTTGGGGTCTTTTGTGGTTCCATACAAATCTGATGATTTCTCATTCTATTTCCTTAAAAAATGAGATTGGTATTTTTGATGGGGATTGCATTAAATCTTCATATTTCTTTGGGTAATGTGGCCATTTAACTATGTTGATTCTTCCAATCCATGAACATGGACTATCTTTCCATTTTGTTGTGTCTTTTTCAATCTCTTTTAATAATGCTTTGTAATTTTCAGTATATAGGTCCTTCACATTCTTGTTATTTCTAGGTATTTTATTCTTTTGGTTGCAACTGCAAAAGGAATTGCTTTTTTCATATTTTTTTTCTGAAGTTTCATTGTTAATATATAGGAAAGCAGTGGATTTTTGTACATTAATTTTGTATCCTGCAACTTTACTGTATTTGTTTATCGTTTCTAATAGTTTTTTTGGTGGAGTCTTTAGAGGTTTCTACAGAATCATGTCATCTGCAAAAAGTGAGACTTTACTTCTTCCTTCCCAATTTGGATGCCTTTTATGTTTTCATTCTGTCTGATGGCTCTGGCTAGGACTTCCAGAACCATGTTGAATAAGAGTGGTGAGAGTGGGCATCCTTGTGCTGTTCCTGATCTTAGAGGAAAAGCTTTCAGTTTGTTGCCATTGAGTATAATATTGGCTGGGAGTTTTTCATATATGTCCTTTATTGTGTTGAGGTCCTTCCCTTCTGTTCCTATTTTAATGAGTGCTTTAATTATAAATGGATGTTGAATCTCATCAGATGCTTTTTCTGCATCTGTTGATAAGATCATATGGTTTTTATCCTGTTCTTTGGTAATGTGGTGTAGTACATTGATCAATTTGCATATGTTGAACCATCCTCGTGCCCCTGGAATTGGAACATTTCAGTGAAGTCAGTAGGTGATGAATAATATAGGCACATAAAAATAATTTAATAATATTTCATCCAGGTATCTCCAAAATGAATGACCAAAGAGGAGAGTGTTTTACAAATTAAATTTTCCTTGGTTATTGACTATGCAAGATGCTTTAGAAGTACAATTGGGGATTATTTAGAATTTGTATGAATGGATATAATTCTTAATTTTAATAGTTGCAGAACAGATAAGGGATCAGAAGATGGGAAAGTAACTTGGCCTGATCATAAAGACTGAACATTATGCTTCATAATATGATGGGAAGAGCATGGCCTCTGGGTCAACCAGAGCTTGGACTGCTAGTTCATACCCTAAAGAGCTGTGTGACTTTGGCACACTACTGATCACCCTGAACCTGTTTGCTTGTTTGTAAAATTGTTGTGAAGATGAGAAATAAAAGTCATAGTAAGTGGTAGTGATCATTATTGTCATCACCACCACATTATAATGATGATGATGACAATAATAGTAATAACAATCCATAATTTTTATTCCAGTTAACAAAAGATAGACTTTTTCCTGTAGGTGAGGCATTCTGCATCGCTGGAAGATGATGAGGCTAGTTTCACTGGAAGCCTTTTTACTTTCCTTCTAACTCTGAGATTCAGGGATACCAAGTGGATTAGGATAGTAGGAAAAAACCTTACTTTTCATTCTACTTTAGGTTAAGTGATTAGTATAAAGAATTAAAGTAAGAGAAGTTAGGGACACCAAAAATTACCGAGTAAAATGATTACCAGTTGTTGGTGAAATTGAGTATTATTGTGGGTAGCAATAACATGAGGACATAAGGAGTGACATTTAAGTTGAAGTATATTATTAAACACTTAACTAGTAGCTATTTTCAATCTTTCTTCTATGTATAAAGTCAGCTTTGCTGGTTGGTGAAAATTTTCTCCTGAGGTGATTGGTAATACTCTTTGGATGCCGTCTTGCTGATTCTGCCGATAAGAAGCTATCTGTAGGTGCAGAGAACTGTGGTGGAGTGGGATGCCCCGGGGCCCTGGCAGGAGGGCTTCTCACCTCCTTCAGTGGGGTGTGTGAGGTTAGGTGAAAGTAGAGTCAGTAGGGACCCCTCAAGGGCCTTCTATGTTTCCAGGTTGTGATCTTCTAGTGGATTTATTTTTATTTTATTTTAGTTTTTCATCCCCGTTTACCCCCTTCTCCCTCCACCCCCCATTCTCCGCAATCACCACACTGTTGTCCGTGTCCATGAGTTCTATCTGTGTCTCTCTTTTTTCCTTTTTTGCTCAGTCCTAGTGGATTTCAAACTGCTTTGTCTTGTCTCCTTTCTCATTTTTTATGGGAGTTCCAGTTGGAGCAGAACACAGGGGACCAGGAGTACATTTGCCTCATTCTGTAGAGATTCATAGATTGTCATTATTAGACTATAGCCTTAACATTCAGGAAAAAAAATTAAAAAGGAAAAACTGTACCTATTGAGTTTTCCAGTCAAATTATTGCTTAGTATTTTAAAGATCCTCCCTTGCTATACAATAATGGATTGTAAAGCTATTGGAGCCGGCCTAAAAAAGTCCCAGCCCTTTAACACTGGTTAGAGTTAAGTGTTGTAAATACTGCCAGTTGCCTCAAGTTGGCTAATTTTTATTATCAAATCCTACTCTGTTGTTTAGTGTGGTATAATTTATGCTTTTCCCCTTATTTCATAACTTCATTGCATTTCTCTTGTTATCATTTCACTGTTAAATACCAACAGATCTCACAATAAATGACTAAAATGAGTAATGCCTAAATTTCCATTGTTTTTCTCTTTTAATTTCTTAAAAACTAAATCTTTTAAAGAAGAAAACTTTTCAGAGAAGAAAGGATTTGTTTTCTGGGTATCTGGCTGGCAAAGTTAACATGTGCTAATGTTTCGTTTTGCATATGCAGACTATTCCACTGTCACATTGGCAATATGACATGTTAAAGTAATTTATCCTGTAATTAAATTATTTCCCATGGAATATCATAACTTTTTTGGAGCAATAGTAGGAACAGGCGTGAGGAATCCCATTTCATTTTGTTTCTTATAATGACTAGGGAAAGTTCTTTAAATTTACCTTCTAGAAACTCAGGTTATGTTGTTAACACTGGGTTGCCTGCTTTGTGTCAGCACCAATAATATCTTACTAAGGACAACATAAAAGTAGGTTGGCTTTTTGTGTATCACTTTCAAATGATAGATTTTAATGAGTGCCACCCAGGTTACTCTTTGACCAATATGTTGATTTAATTATTTCAAGCATGCAAATAAAATATAATTGTTTCAAAGATCTTGGGTAACATCCCACATGAGAGGACATTCTGGGCTATTAACCAGTTGTTAATTTTGATTGTGTTTATTTAAGTCAACTGGAAGCAGGGCCCTGTGGAACTTTATGTGTGGTTATCAAAGCCCATAATCTCCTATAATTTAAGTAAGTTACAGGGAAGTTAAAATTGGTCACGACTCCTGTGGTTACAAGAACATCCAGAGAATATCTGATTAATGTTTCTTTTTCTGATAAAATTGTGTTATTTCTTTGTAAAAAATATGCAAAAATTCAAGCAATCAGTAGAATATAAAATAAAAAAATTTAAAATGTAAAGTCTACGTACTGTAAAGAAATCAAAGTGCTCCTTTTTATTTTATAATTTAAGTTGTATTCATGTTTATTTTCATGACAAAATATTTTAATTACAAACATTTTAATTCCTCAAATAAGGTTGCTTAAGAAAATTTGGTGATAAAGAAAACATGTTATCAGAAAAAAAATTAAATGTAAGTTTTCTCTAGGAATAATTTACAAAAACATGTTTTAGTGCAAGAAGCCTTTATATTTAGAAGTTTATGTGCTTCAATTTTTTGAGATAACATTGTAAAATTCTGATATATTGTTACTCGTTGACCACAATGTTAAATATCACACACACATAATTAGATGGATTAATGTAGCACTTAATTTTTTCTCAACTTTTTATTATGAGAAAATTTCAAACATATAGAAAAAGTGCAAGAATAGTCAATGAACATGCATGTCTTTTACCTAGATCCTTGTAAACATTTTGCTACAAATGCTTTCTCTTTTTCTCTACTCTTTTTCCTGAACAATTTGAGAGTTAATTGCAGACATTATTGACACAATACTATTATCTAATATGAGGTCCATATTAAAATTTCCCAAATGCCCCAATAATAATGTCCTTTACAACTTTTCCTGTTTTTTGTTTTTTTTCTTTCTGATCCAATCATTGCATTTAATGTTCATGTTTCTTTAGTTTCCTTTCTTCTACGACAGTTCCCCAGTTTTTTCTCTTTCATGACAGTAACATCTTGAAGAGTCCACACCTATTTTTGGGGGTCAAATTTCCTCTATTTTGATGTATCAGGATGTTTGCCTTATTACTAGATTGAGATTAACTTTTTTTGCCCTCAGCAGTACTATGTAGCTGATGCCCTTCTCAGTGAATCATACCACATGATTTCTGTTTATTCCATTAAACTAAAAATTTTTGGTTTGTTTTTTATTGAGTTTTAATTGACATATAACATTATATTAGCTTCAGGTGTATAACATAATGATTCAATATTTGTATATATTGTGAAAAGACAAAAAATATTCTAATACAGAGAGACAGAAGATTTGCTTCCTATCCAAAAAAATGCCCTAGTTTAGGTATGTGACATAAATTCCCTTTTCATAAAGGGAATTTAAAACATAGTTTAAAAAGTCCTTTAAAAGTACAAATAGGTACTGTAACATATTTAGTTAATCTTCCATTATGTGTTTTAATAAATACAACACTCAGTGCATATTTGCTGAATGAATACTGGTGACTTTAAAATCACAAATTCTCAGCTTTGTCAAGGAATGAAAATCCCTCATTGTTGCACTGCTATTTAAATCTTTTTATGTCTTCCTTCATTGTTTTGTTTAGGAAACAAAATGTACTAAGCTTAGAATAAACTGTTTGAGATGCCTAACATAAAAATAACCCAAGCAAATGTAATTTTAAACTGTCACTGTGTATATAGGGTCACATTATTTCACTTGCAGTCATTCAGGGTTTGTATATATCACATTTCAGTATAATGACATGGTCAGGCTCCAGAGAAAATACCAGTCAACACGAATTTGGTTTGACTAACAAATATTTACATGTCCTTGTACTCTAATTATTGTAATCTTTTAAGGGGTTTATGTTACAGAGGCTTAATTTTTTTAAAGCTTTATGTTAGATTTAAAAAGGTTGATCAGTAGTGTATCTAACTGTGAAAATGATACTGGCAGCCCATCTAGATAAATGCTGGATTTAAGCCAGAGCTTCCGCAGAGAACAGGTGGACTTAAGAGTGGCCTGACATGGGCAGACGGCTGCCTGTCATGTGCGTGCTTTCTTGTGTGTATTGACCTTTTCTGCTTCCCAGGTGGGTGGTGTTGATAGAAGTCAGGGTGGTCATTTGATCTTTTAAGTTTCTCTAGTCACTAGTTGGTACATTATAGGAAAGAAAAGCTAAACAGTGCTGTCCTTTGCTTGCGAGGTTGATGCCTCATCTCCAGAAGGCAGGCAGATGGGTGGCTGTGTTGCTGGCTACTGAGCCATTCGAATGTGTTTGCTCACTCAGTACCGTGTCATCGGCAGGCTTTTGTGAGATGGCCAACTGGACCTGTGGGTTAAATCTGTAACTGTAAAAATCTTTTAATGGATCACTGCCCCCCACATACACTTTGATTAAAGCTCCCTGGCCTGTGGGACCACAATATAAACTTTAGCTTCACTATAGTGTTTCTCACTTTGTATTGCAAAGATATTTCCCTCTAGGTTACAGTGAGGGCTTCAGTCACAGAGATTATCCCTTTTTAAATCTTTGGATCCCCAGTGTGCAGTCTGGTACCTAAATGAATTAAGAAAAAAAAAGTGATCTCATTTGCAACATGGTAATTTGCTGGTGATAAGGTAATTAATTATTTGGGCTTTTACTAACATAACCACTTGAGGTTCTATAAATTTTGCAGTTTACAAAATCCAGAAGATTTATTTATTTATCCACATTTATTGAAGGGTTATTATGTTCCATGTGGGGCTAATTCACCAAGATCTCTCTTTCCTCTCCTATGGCTGATGTCCATTTGAGAAGTTGGAAGTCTGTTCCACACTGGTTGTTAAAAGTGTGACTACATCCCTAGTTCTAGGCAATTGTGCCAGGTCCTGGGGTCCTCCTAGTTGCTAATAGGCTTTGTCTGTCATATATGCATATGAAAGCACGTTCCATTAACCCAAGCATGTGAATTAGTAGAGTTGTCATAGTGATGGTTCTAGCAAATACTGTCCCTCCTGGGCCCCAGCTTGAATTTTCTGAATTTTGTCCAGTGCCTCTTATATTCTCAGGTGAAGGAGTTAGTACACTGGGAAGTGTTCAAGGAGCAAGAGAGGCAATGAAACGATAACAGCTCTTTGGCTACCAAAAATGGAGGTGTTTCTTAAAGCTGCAAATCTCTCTTGATGAATGTGGAAACATCTCCTTTACATCTAATTTTCTTCTTTATACTTGTATGAAGTCCCATGCTCTCTTAGTTTTATTTTCTGCTTCTTAGTTTTCTCTCCACTGGAGAGACAGGCAATTATATAGCTGTTATAAAGTAGTAAAGTGAGAGTTTTCTCTTGTTGACCAGAACTTTAAGATCAATTAAATATTTTCTAATTGAAGTGTTATAGTTAAAATTGGTAAGTATTGACTGAAAGTAATGGCAGGGAGAATACAAATGGTCTTCAAGTATAAGTTTTAGTCATGAGGGCTATTTTGTGAGCTGCAGGTTCCTTGAGCCATGAATAGAAGTGGGAATCACAACGTACCACCTTAAGTGAGCGAAAAAACATTTTTAATAACTCCAGGTTTCTCCTGATTTCATCAGGATTGATTAGAGATCCCATAAAAGTTATTTTTCTTATTATAAAAGCAATGTATTCTCATTATAGAATACTGGGGAATTTAAAAGTATGTTAAAAATTAAATAAAATAAAAATAATCCATAATCTTAACAACCAAAGATTGGACTAATTGCCACCTTGATTATTATGGTGAAAATAAAATATTTGTACCTTTTAAAAATATTACAGTTGAAGGAAACTATATTTAGTGCTTATGTTGATCCAATTAACAAAATGTTATAGCATATCTACTTTGTGCACTTTTCCAGGCACTGGGGAAGAGTAGCGATTAAAAAAAGTGCTTGTTCTCATGGAGCTTGCATTTGGTTGGGGAGACAGAAAGTAAGTTAAAAGATAAATAAGGTGGTAATGCCTTGAAGAAAAACAAAGCAGGGTATGAGATGGAGAGTGGCAGGGGATATTAATATATTTTAGGGAGGTGAGGGAAAGTCTGATAAGGTGACATTTGAGCCAAGAGTTCAGACAAAGAGCATTCCAAACTGAGGGAGTGGTAGGTGGAACAGTCCTAAGGTGGTGTGCGATACCGATTCCTGGTTGGCCAATAATTATAGCTAACATTTATTGTGCACTCACTGTACAATAGGCTTTTAAAATCCTTACAACTCAAAGAAGTGGGTAATTATTATAACTCCCATTTTGCAGAGGAGGAAACATATGCTTTAATCACTGTGTTATACTATGAAGTGCTACGGTAGAGCAGAGTTAGAGTATGTAATTCAGTTCTAGGGGACCACGAAAATTTTCCAGAGGAGTTTGTGCTCGAATTTAATCTGAGTGAAAGAGCAATTAGCCAGTTATAAAGGTGAGAAGAGTATAGAATTTTGGTCTCACCTCTCCCCCTACTGTATCCCTAGAACCTATAACCGTTCCTTGTCCACTGTCAGCACTCAGTAAATATTTGTTGAATAAGTGCAGGTAGAACAGCATTTGCAAAGACACAGGGGCATAGGGAGCGTGAGATATTCAGAAAACTGAAATTAGTTTACTTTGATAGGAGCATGGACTGTGTGATAAAACAGCAGGAGCTTATGGTAGAAGAAATAAGCAGAGGTCAGATCATACTCTGTTTTTATGAAAGGCCTATGGGGTACTTATTTTGGCACCACATATACTAAAAATTGATGAGCTACAGAGGAGATGATCTTGGAGCCTGGGAAAGGACAGAATGCAATTGTGTGAATAGTTCCATATATTTTTTAACTCGATGGATCAAAATGTTTAAAGTTGTTTGAATGCTTGAATATTCTTTGGGTTTCTGTGAAGATAAAATATTTTTGAATGCAAATGTGAGTTATTAAGACTCTTGCTTACAAGGAAAAAAAATGCATTCAAGGGATATGTTCTGGAATACAAAGGTGGGTATATCAGCCTTTACTGTGTAATAAACCCTTTCGAAATGTAGTGGCTTAAAGCAACAACCCTTTGGACTTCATTCAGCTTGATAGTGCTTTTACTTGTCTTGGCTGGACTCATTCACACATCTGCTCTCAGCTGCTGGTCAGTGAGGCCGTGCTGCTTCTGGGCTGGCTCGTTGTCAGCCGGATGGTGGGGCGGCTGGGCCACGTGCCTCTCCTCATGCACCAGGCTAGCCCAGGCTTGTTCACATGGAGGTCTCAGGCTTCCAAGAACAGCAAAAGGACAAACTCCAATGTACACATGCTTTTCACGTCTTTCTGTGTGTCACATTTGCTGCACATTCCACTGGCCAAAACATCTCAGATTCAAGAAGTGGAGAGATGGATTTCACCTTTTCATGGGAGGAGCTCTAAAGCCACATTGCAAGGGGATGGAAACAGGGAGGGGGATTTGTGGCCATTCTGCAGTCTAAGATTGTGGATATAGCTAGGTTTCAGGAATGGACAGAAACCTAAATGTTGTTAGGTCTGCCCCTGTCACTTGCCTTGCTGCCTTGTTGCTTATCTGTTTCAGTCTTCTTTATCTTCAGACCAGCTTCCTCTACTTCTCTGGTCTCCATGGTAAAAAAACCCCACATGACTGCTGATAGCTTCTAGGATCATGTGGAACAGATCTAGATACTCCCAAACTGACTGTTTCTTTTCCTACTGGGAAGATTCCCTTGGAGGAGGGAATCCAGAGGGAATCTGGTTAGTTTGTTAGTAAGGTACTCACACCTGGATCTATGAACTGTGCTGGCATGGGTGGGTTGGGTGTTTTGGAAGATGGAGGATGTGAATCTGGGATCTGTGAGCTATATTGCTATAACCTTGTGATAGTGGGGTAGGGGGATTGAGAAGGAGGTCAGGGGGCAGTGCCCCCCAAAAGTGGTAGAGATAGGGAGGGAGGGGTAGCTAGACATACATCTTGTAAAGCTCTATTACACTGACTTTCATAAATAATGTAGAAGCTTCAGGGAACTTAGAGTAGTGACTGGGACCTTGGAGGAAGAGGGGTATAAACTATTTTTACTTAAAACATTTCTAACACGAAATGTGTGTCCCCCCATCCTCCCAGCAACCAGTTCTTCCACTCTCCAGACAACAACTGGGTGCGATTCGATTCGATTCGATTCGATTCGATTCCATTCGATTCCATTCCATTCCATTCCATTCCATTCCATTCCATTCCATTCCATTCCATTCCATTCCATTCCATTCCATTCCATTCCATTCCATTCCATTCAAATACTACCTGGGTTTAGCCATTACATCCCACATATTAAGGACTTAGTCTTACAAGACCACCCCTACTTCAGATGACAGTTGCAAGTCCCAGATTGTCACCTGTATTTCTGACCAATCAGCTATAAATTTGGGGGTTCCCACATCCCCCTCCTCAGGTTCAATAATTTGCTAGTGATTCACAGAACTCAGGAAGTTTCCTTACTTACAATTACCGGTTTATTATTAAAAATAAAAGCACAGAGTATTCCAAAATGCTTCAAAGAGCTAAAATTCCAGCTGTAGAAATGAGTAAAATATCCTCTCAAAATAAGTGGAAGAAAAGACTCCTGAAGTGAAGAGGGAAAGTGAGCAGAGCTGCCATCTGAGGCGCAGGCTCTCAGGACAGGGGCTGATGTTGCAGGTTGCTGTTGGTCCAGTAGCAGAGAGCTTCTTATCTACCTTGCAGAGCAGCCAGGGCCCATCCTTACTGGTATCTCTTGGACATGATCATCACCTTTTCTCCCCTTCTCTCCTACCACTTTCCTTTAGACAACATTAGTGTCTCTTGTTCCATGTGTTTACACTGTATAAAGTGGTTGTGTTTTGTAACAAATAACCTTACCAGTTGGGCACATCTCCTGGTTTAGGTTAGTTTCTGTTCCATTAAAAATTATTTACCCTTCCTTTGAAACCTTCTGCCAACAGTTTGCTAAACCATCATCTGGCATTTCTATATTTGCGTCCAGGAGTGTGTTTATGAAACATCATTTCCAGTGTTGCTTCTATTTTCATTTTGGAATACTCTGTGCTTTTATTTTTAATAATAAACTGGTAATTATAAGTAAGGAAATTTCCTGAGTTCTGTATGTAAGGAAATTTCCTTAGTCTCTTGTTGAACACAGTATTTATAACATTTATAATTTGGGGGAGTGTCAAAGTGACTACATGTAGGTACTTAACAAGGAATTAAATCTAGAGAAAGAGATTGCGATCAGACATTTTTTTTCCAAAGGACAAGTGTTCTCCTTTTGGAGTAGACTGGATCGCCCCCTGAACTTGAATATTCCATTTGACACGTGTTATGTCTCATTTTTTCTTTTTCTTGTACCAAGTTCATATTTACTTTCCTTTGCAAAAATTCTAGGAATTACACAACCAGGACTATTTCTTCAATAAGGTTAGTAAATTAGAAATAGAAAATCAAGGCAAAGAAAAGGAGAATGAAAACACATCAACTGTTCCTTATTTAATGTAATTGTTTTGTTTAATTTTTACTGAGATTCTTAGAAGCCAAGGTAAAAAGGGAAACATAGTAAGCTACACAGGTCTTGTGATCAGAGTAGAAATCATTCCAATTCTTCTGATGGATTCCTTACAGCACACAAAGCACAATGAAATGGACTAACCTCTCCAGTGGCCTGAAAACAAGTGCAGATGTTTTGTGTGACTTTCTTACAATGACGTTCAGTAGATGCTCTGGGTATAGCATTTGAGCACAACTCAATGAAATCAAATTATTTCTCATGTAACAATCCTCTTAATACTCTCTACCATTTCTTGACCCTAAAGACTTTTCCCGCTTCTTGTCAAGTCTTTGTGAATTGAATGTTGCACACAGAGAACTCTTTTTTCCATACAAATGTGTACAAGCTGTGGATTTGGTTGACTTAGATCATGATTCATGATCATGATTTTAGATTATGTTTCATGGGAGTTATTTTTCTCTCTTTGGTTTGGGTTCATTTCTGTACAATTGAAGTCATATTGGGAAAATTAACAGGTGTTAATTTTAACATTACTGATTATGCTGTTGGAAAGTTGTAGTTAATTATCTAATGCTCCCTCTCCTTTACCTTCTCCCTTCTCCCGGAGATTCCAGATTGGTTAACAGTCAGATTTCCTGTAGTTAGGACCTCGAGGTGGGGACAGGATTGTGCTGCTCAAAACTCTGTGTGAAAAGCCCTCCCTCGGGGTTGGGAGTGTCTCTCTGACCATGGGAGGGGACTTGCAGTTACAGGACACACTTGCCAAACCACAGAGATTGCAGGCCTGCCGCCCATCCATTATTATCATCATTATTTAACATTTTTCAAAGGTCAGAGCCAAAATAAATGGTCTGTCAGCCAAGGGAGTGACACCAGCCTTTACCACAGACGTTGGAGGCCCCTTTGGTATTTAGTAGCAGTGACTTGGGTCATAGTCTTGTCTGATTCCATTAATCAGGCCAGGGTTCTGCCTCTTGCTGTCTTCCCACAACCTTTTTTTTTTTTTTTTTTCATTCTCTCTACCCTCCTCCCCTCATCCCAATAATAGTTACCTTGGTATGTGTTTGCTGCCCTTTCTATCTTTTTTTTTTTTTTTTTTAATTTAAGCAATGAAAGGGATTTAATTAATTGTGCTAATGAGAGAAAAGTATGCAGGGAAGGCTTTTTGGGGCTCCTGAATTTTGGGTTCCTGTTCCAACCCCATCACTTTGCTCTCTTTGGGGATAAAGAATAGTATTGTTGTCAAAAGCATAGAGCCAAGACTCTGAATTCAAATCCTGCCTCTGCCACTTACTAGTTGAATGATCTTGGGCAATTTACTTGACCTCTCTATGCTTCAGTTTCTTTATTATACAATGCATTTAGTAATAAAAACCTCCCTCGTGGAATAGAAATTTGTAGTACATGAAAAGTGCTTAGAACAGTGTCTGTTCAATGTGTTAGCTGCTATTATTATGATCAGGCTGCAGAAATCATGCCAAAATGTCAGCCTTATATTGAGGTCACTCTGGGTTGTGGTTTTTTAGGAGGGAGGTGTTTGGGATTGTATTTGGAGATGGATAATGGGAAAGCCCCCAAACTTCAAAACATCCAGCGAGGTTTTGTTTTGTTTTGTTTTGTTTTTAACCTGGGGACAGAATGAAGTTGGGATGACTCAGAAATGTTGGCATCCTAGGGCTCATGGTCAACTTCATTATTTATTCTAACAGAAGGGATGTTCAGTTCAGGATTGCATATATGTATTCTGCTCAGCTTACCAGGGCCAGTGTCTAGGCCCAGCCTCTGTTTCTGGAGGCAGGGGGACAAGGTAGCCTGGTGGACTTTGGAGCCACACCTACCTGGCTTTGTATCATAGCTTAGGTTAGTTTACTGACCTTCTGGAGCCTCAATTTCCTTCTCTACGAAGTAGCAATTGTAATTCTGACATTTCAGGGTTATTTTGCAGACTGAATAAGATAGCGCATATAAAATACCCAGCATAGTCTGGCTTTAGAAGACATTTAACATTTGTTAGCTTCCTTCCCTTCTGATTCTTCCCTGTCTTCTTAATTTACTAAGAAAGTCTCAGTGCAAGAAATCACTTAGAAGAGTGCTTTCAAATTTAATGTGCATACAGATCGCTGGGGTCTCTGGTTAAGCTACAGATTCTGATTGAGCAGGTCTGGAGTGGGGCCTGGGTCAGTCTTCAGGTGACACCTGTGCTGTGTCTGAGCCCTCACTTAGTGTAGCACACAGTGTACTATATTCTTTCCTCCCTTTAAATCTCATTATTGCCTGTTAGATTCATGCTAATATTTTAGTAGTCTTACCACACACATCTGTACATGCAGGATCATCAGTTGGAGAAATATCAAAGGTTGTATGTTATCAGGTACCTAAGAAGGTTCCCCCTCCTCACCCAGAGAGGGCAGCGCTCTAGAAGAAGCTGATCACAGGTATTTTCTCAGATCCCCATACCTGGAATCCCAAACTATTTCACAAACAATATTGTCTTCTTGCCTTTTTGATGGCCTCCTCTCAGAATCTGGGGCCCTCCAGAACTCAGACTGTAAGTCAGTTAGGTTAGGGAAGTGGTCTTTGTTCCTCTCTTTAGAGTTTGGAGGAAGCTGACCCAAAGATTGTGTTCTGACCTCACTAAGCATTTTAGATATTTGTAAACCCACATGTGCCAATTACCAGCCTTCTCCAGGTCCATTACATTATGTTCTCTTCAGTGTATACAGGTGGAGCTGTCCACTTTTGTTCCATGTGTTTTTCATGGTACACATTTGTGAGTGCTTAATGCATACTCTTTGATGATTCCACATTTTAGGAGTTTTTTTGTTTGTTTGTTTGTTTGTTTTTTAAGATTTACTTTTGAGAATTCTCTTCACTGTTGTTTCTTTGTAGTTTCTGATTTTTTAAATATTTGAACTCCTTTTTTCTTTCCTGCATTACTTACGGGAACTTTTCAGCCTGAGCCAGCAGGGTCAGTTGCATCTCTTGTGCTCAGTTTGGGAACTGGCTGTGGTTGCCCTCGAGCACCTTTCCCTGAACTGAAAGATGCAAAATCACAATCTCTGAGCTACTGCTCTTGGTTAGAGCTGTGGAAAAGAAAGAATAGCCCCCTTCTTCCTTTTTCCATGAAAGCAGGTGTACTTTTTTTTAAACCTTAAAACACTCCAAAGTATCTTCGAGTTAGAGCTTGGTCATCAGCCATGTTACCAGACAAAGCAAGTCTGAATCCAGTCTCTTTTAGGCTTCACTTGCTGCTATTTTATGAAGAGTTTCTCCTACCTGGCTGGACTCTACCTAGTAGGTGTGCCAATTTGGGGAAGAATTTGAAAACAGCCCCAGGTGAAAATTCAGGCATTTAAAAAGTTAGGGTGGAGGAGGATTGCAGGGAAAGAAAATATTTGAGGTAAAGAAAAGTTAGCAGAGCCATTAACATTTTCTCCTAATCTAGATATATCAGTCAGGGTCATAACAGAAAATAGACGACTCACTCAATAATAAAGGACAATTTACTGTACAGGGACTATTTACAAAAGCATAGGGATAGGGAAACCCAGGACTAGTTATATCTGAGTTGTTATTGTTCTTGGGCCTTAAAGTGACCTTCCAGGGAGGGAACCTGACCCCATGGTCCCTCCCAACTCCGGTCCCCACTCCCTGGCAGAGTTCCCTGGAGGCAGAGTGCATAGGAGCCTCTCCACGTAGCCTATGCTGGGTTGTCTCCTGAGGCAGCAGGTTGGAGGTGGGCGGACAGCAGATCTAGAGGGGCAAGTCACACACCAGTGTTACACTTTCTTTTGAACGACTTGTTCACCTGAAGACAATATCAATATTGTGAACTCCCTGAGGAAAGACACTGGCCTGTCCACTTGTCTTTAGGACACTATTTAAATAATTGTTGAATGAATGAATGAATGGGGATGTTCGTTTCCTTCCTTTCTCTTGACTTACATTTAGGGTGGCCAACAATAGCTGGGTGATGCTGTCTTGGTTAGAGTCTGTGTTCTCAATAGCAAGGCTTACCTTAGGAAGAGATTAACATTTTCTATCTAGGTAATTGTTCTACTTTTGACAATATCATTAGTAAATCCGCTAAACAAAGATACAGTTTACTGTATTAATAGCTTGAGCCTTTTTGTATTACTATTGTTTTTAAAAAATAAACATTCAGGTTTAGCTAGGCAATGCATTCATGAATCTTTAGTCCTTCTTAGTGACTATGAAATCTAGCCCTGTAATTTCTCCTCTTACTAGAGCCCCACTGGCCAGCAGTGGGTAAGCTGTTTAATTTGGGAGCCCACTTGACTTTTGGTTCTTTCCCAGGTGGCTTCAAGAGAAGAACCACACAAAAGGACTAAATTAGCCTCATAGCTGTCGTCAGGAGCTTTAAAAGAAGGTCTATGAATAATGCCAGGTTTCTCCTAACTGTCCAGAGGGCAGAAGTCAAAATAGAAATGAGTTTATTGGCTATAAACTTTGAAAAAGTTTCTTATGCAGTCAAATTATCTTTCTTAATGATTCTCAGACATTAGTATTTTGCAGGAAGGGATAGAGCTAAATGTTACAAGTGAGTAGTTTGGAGGTTCTTGAAGCACTCAGGCGTAAGAGTAGAAGAAAATACATTGGTGGGAAGGGAGTGAATCCCTTCTTGGTTAGTGAATCCCTCCGTTCCTGTTCTTGCTTGAGGGTTTTCAGGTTGTGTGTGGGGTGTGTGTGTGTGTGTGTGTGTGTGTGTGTGTGTGTGTGTTGGGGAGATAAGAGAAGTGGGTGCCTCTCAGAATCCCTCTGGCATCAGGGAAGATCATATTCTCTGCTAAATAGAATTGGGTCCTGGAATTTGATTCTCTCTGTCCTTGAAGGTAGCTTCCAGTAGGCTTTTTTCCACTTTTGTTAATGTGTTTTTGACAGCCCCTTCTTATTCTCATGAACTCTTGATATTTTACATAATTTAAGTTTGTGTGGAGTGTTGATTTAGTGCCTTTGCAAATTACTCTGCCTGATTATAACTCTTGGGAGACATTTCAGGGTTCTATTTCCAGTGTCCCCAAAGACAGAAAAGACATGGCAGGCTCACATGTCTCCCTCACATCATCCAGAATGACATGCATTCTCCACTCCCATTTATACCCCTGCTATTGAGATTCCTCCATCAGTAGTTCTCTGAGTTCAGGCGGTGCCAGCTCTGGCTAAGGCAATGGGCTTAGCTCTGATTTTTGCTCATTGTCAGAAGCATGTAAGTTTTTCCTTCAACATGATTTGAGATAAAAATAACACACTTTTGTTTGTAGTTTCTTCCTGTCTCATGACCATTTAAGATTTTACCTTCTGCTCTTAGTATGGGTGCAAAGGGCTAGGACCACTTGGGAAGCCAGCCTGTGGGCCCACAGTTGAAGTTTATACTGCAAAATTGTTTTATTTGGCTGACAGAGATCCCACCCCCAACCCCATTTAGACTGAAATGCTTTAAATGGAGCGCACACTCTCCTGATTGCCTCAGGGCCCATTCCCATTGTTGAATTGGCTCTCCAAGGGGCATCAGAATCTGTTAAGTTCTCTTTCCTTGAACACTTTAAAAAATGGTCCTGCTTCTTGTGGTGATCGGGTCATAAGTTACATAAATGCCTAATTACTATGTTGTACACCTGAAACTAATATAACATTGTATGTCAACTATAATTGAAAAATTAAAAAAATTTTTTAAAATAGAAAATAATAATGTGACCCCTCCAAAAATAAAAAAATTAAAAAATGGTCCTGTATTCTACGATAATTATACCTGTTTTTACATTTGGCTGGGGACTTAGCTACTTGCTGTGTAAATCAAATGATTCCTTGTTCATTATGTAAAAATAATAAAACTGACAATTGTATAGAGCTTTAGAGTTTATGAAGTATTTGTACTTAATTCATTGGATTATTACAATAATCCTGTGGGTAGGGAGGTGGGTATTTTTCTTTATATTATGGATGAGAGGTAATATAGCCTGGTGATTAAGAATATGGACTCTGGAGTTAGACAACTTGAATTTGAATTTGAGCTTTAGTACTTCCTAGCCTAGTCTCAGCTTATAAACCCACTCAGTTTTCTCATCTGTAAAATGAGGTGGTACCTATTTTATAGGGTCATTATGAGAAGTATAGTTCATGTAAAACAATTAGAACAGTACCTGGCTTATAGTTAGCGCTCAGTAAGTCTTACCTGATAAAACTATTATTATTAATAATAGTATGTGAAGAAATGTAAACTTGAAAAAAATCAAGCAGTGTATCTAAGATAACACAGCTAATTGGACTTTAACCATTTGGAAGCTTCTGGTACTGGTTTCTTTCCTCTCTATTTACTACTCAATTCCTCATTTTTCCAGGAGGAATAGAAAATGAGTCATCCATTCTTTCAACTTCCATATTTTCATTTTCTTTTTGTTTCCTTACACTTGGAACCCGCGGGTATTCTCTGTCAAGTGATGAGCTCTATCTGTCAGAATTCACCCGAGAGGTAGCAGCAAGGCATAGGGATGTCCACAGCCCTGCAGGTGGTGAACTCTCCTTGACACAGAAATGTTGGGGACTTCTGGGGTCCCTCTGAATTCTGTCTACATAGATAGTCTGGAGAAATTAACATCCTATTTCTATTAAAATATGCAGTTATTGCCACACATCAGGAGATTTAAAAAAACAGTGAGCATATATACTTCTTGATGCTTTAGTGTCTTTTTCTCTTAAGACAGAGAATACTTAAGTTTTGGTGGTCTCATCTGTCATTTCACATCCCTTTGAAGTAGTGGAAAAAAGGTAATATTATCCCCATTTGGTGGGGGGCGAGGAGTGGGAGTAGGGGATGGGGGAGAAGTAATTGAAGTATAGTGTGAAAAGAACACAGCTTTGGATCAGGCAGATGGGGTTCAGTTTCTGGCTCCTCCATTTTCTGTTATGTATTCTAGTTGCACTTCTCTCATCTGTATAATGAGGGTAAGAAGAGGGTTGTTCAGAGGCTTAAGGAGATAATGCTCACAAAAGATAAGGAACATGTAAGTGTGACTGTTGCTGTGGCTGTGTGGGGGTGTGGGGTGGCCTTTCACACTGGCCCCAAGTCACCGTTAGGTGGGAGCCCAGGCCTTGTCATTCCTCACTGAATGCTGCATGGCCTTCTTCACCGGGCTGGTTTCTTTACATTTTAAAATCCAATTATTTTCACCTTTTGATTACTAATTTATTTTTAACGTGCCTATTATAGAAAGGCCACTGACTCTGCGTGCTCATTTGGCCACGTGCAATGCCCATTATGTCAAAATCCCAAATTTACCTTGTGTCACAAGGCAAAGTTAATGTTAGCGAGTCCACATGACCAACAGGGAATATAACACAGAATCTGTCAGATGGTGTTCAGGCAGCTTTTCTCAGAAAGTGAAAGCAGCAGGTGTTTATTGAATTACTGTGTGCTTGGCATTGTGTGAAGTAGGGGGTACAACAGAAACACCTACTTTGTCTCTTATAAGACTGACAGTGTTTTGGGGAAAACTGACGTGCCTGTAGAATGATAATAAACGCTATGTGATTTAGTCATGTTCATTAAGTGGGCTCAGACCTGGGCGCCGCTTGGGCTCTCAGACTGGTGGATCAGGAGACAGGAGCACCCACACTTAAAGCATGGTTTGATAAGTAAGAATCAGGTTTATACAGGGTCCACAGGAGAGGTTATGTGGGGTGTGTACATTTGGATGGTGATGTGGGCTCCAGGGGAGGTGATGCTTGAGTTGATCCTGATGACCAGTGGGGCATGCTGGACAGAGGAGTATTGAGCGAGAAGGGCAGAAAATCACACTTTTAAAGGCACTGAGAGGTGAGAGCCTGGGGATGGCGAAAAACAACATTTGCTCAGTATCCCTGATGGCCTGAACTTTGGGTTTATGGGGTTAGTGGTGAGAGAGCAGGCTGGAGAAGTGAGCAAGGGATAAGTCATTCAAGATGTTGTGTGCCATGCTGAGAAGTCTGAGCACCAAGGCATTGGCAACCAAGCAGGCAAGAGATGATTATAACAGTGTTTCAGAGTGACCACTCTAGGAGGATCTTCCAGCAAAACGTGAGAACTAGAGCCTGAGTCAAGTCTTAGAAGAAAGGAAAAATGAATGAATGCATGAATGAATGAATAGTAGAGTGAGTAAATAGATGTACTCACTCTAAGTGTTGTAGGAGTTCAGAAAAAGGGGATGCCATAGTGAACACTCTATAATGGAGGAGGATTTGAGGGGCCAGCCCATGACTTGCCTATAGTAGTAGATAGCCAATAAACTGGGTACCAAATGGCAATACGATTGATATGAAACAGGTGATGTGTGAAAGGTCAAGGAGACAAATCTAATTGGAAAAGGGTGGCATACATGTGCACACTGGTTGTACATTTTTGGAAGACTTTGAAATGCCAGGTTAAGGAGTTTGAACTTATTTAATTAATCAATAGGAAGTCACTGAAGATTCTTAAACAGATATTTTGACATTTTCAGTTTGGATTAGAAATGTATTCATATTTTGGGTCTCCTCATCTTGGTTGAAGATGTGTCTGGTGAGATGCCACTAGTTCTGATTCTTACATTTAATGGAAATGCCACAGACAGCATGAATTTGGACTGGGAAATAAAGTCAGATGACCCCACTTTGGCTGTAAGGAGATTGTGGATTAATCCACTGTCAGGAGACAAAGGCACTGAGGCAGAAATGAATCAGTGCCCATATGAGGGTTTTGGTGATACCAGTCTAGGGAGGGATGGAACAAATAGAAAGATGGGAGAAACTGCTTGCCCTGTGGAGTCCTTAGGGGTAGAAAATACACAGTAGGCACAATCATTCTCTCTTCTATCTTATAGCAGGCATTAACCTATCTTGGTGTGTTTTCTTATCGAGCTCAATGGCTCAATGGAGTTTTTGTTAACACAGTGCTCCAGGCAACTACTATCAATTGTTCACAGTTGACACTGGAATTCAAACCTGTCATGTCTGGAGTAAGAAATAAATGAAATGCCCTGGCTGGTGTGGCTCAGTTGGTTGGACATCTACCCGTGTACTGAGAGGTTGCTGGTTCAATTCTCGGTCTGGGCACATGCCTGGGTTGCAGCCTCGATCCCCAGTAGGAGGCATGTAGGAGGCAGCTGATGGACGTTTCTCTCCCTCTCCCTTCCTCTCTGTCTAAAATCAATAACAAAAAAATATTTGAAAAAATGGAAATGAATGAGAAATAGATTATGATTGTACTCATGGTGCAAATCAATTTTTACTTTTCCAGGTGGAACTTGCGGAAATCTGCACCAAGAGTGAGCGATACATTGGCACCGAAGGAGGAGGGATGGACCAGTCCATATCATTTCTTGCAGAAGAAGGAAAAGTAGGTGCCATTGAGCTATTTGGAGACACCAGCTAGAGGAAGTTCACAGAGAGGGAGGTTATTAGATCCCCAGCTTGGTTTGGGGCAGCCTATTCTATTAGACTCTATTGTAGGACGGTCTTTCTCAACTCCTTTGCAATTCAAGGCTACCACCGGTTCACCTATTCTGTTTCATGTTGATCACGTCTCCCTTAAGCTTCCAGAATCATACCCCAAGTCTGTTTTTATCTTGTGTATAGGTTTTTTTTCTCTTTCTAATTCACTGTTAGGATGAGATTTCTCAACTCCCTAGTTGTTGAGATCTCTTTTCCCTCTTTTGTCCCAAATCACTTCATCTCATGGCATTTTCATAATCTCTCGTTGGTTTTAAACCCAAATGTTAGTTTTCTTACCACATATATTCACAACCCCTCTTTTTATAATTTACTCTTTGGTATCATTTTTCTCTGTCAACATTTTTGGGGCTTTAGCGGTGGGGAAAAGAATGTTGACAGTAAGCCAGGAACGAATTCCTTAGCTGGATACCACTTCCCCTTGGCTATCAACTCCCTTCGGCAGAGCAGAGGTTGAGGTGTTGGTCATAAACTGCCCATTTCCAAAGTAGAAGCAGGCATTTCTTTAAAATCTTTTTTTAGTTTTTCATCAAATTCCTATAGGCTTGGCTGTTTTCCCAGAATACCTGGATTTCTTCTTCTTAAGAATATTTGTTGTTAATTCCCCTAAGTCAAAGACATGAGGCATGAGGAAATTTGGTTTAATGCTAAGAAAATACTCTGGGTGTTTTGGATGAGACCTTACAAGCAGACTGATGGCAAGAGTCCTGATGTTAATGTAAGTTAGAGGTAGAATTTGAACAAAGTGCCAACTCTTTGGGCTTGCAAAGCACTTCACAGCATGACCCCTGCTCTCCCCTTCTTACCTACCGTTTCACCACACATGACCCCTCACACTCTAAGATGCAGCTAACTTTTAATTCCTGAAGCTCTATTAACACCTCATGGTGTTTTCCACCTCTAAACTTGCCTATGCTCTTCCCTCTTCTTGACTTCCTATTTGGGTAAAGAGACCCTCTGCCTGTGCTACTGTTGCTCATCCTTTAAGACTCAGTCCAGGCTTCTCTTTCTTCAGTGGAGCCTACACTAGGCTATATCTGATCAGGTGCTTCAAGGGTGTGTCGCATAGCACTCTGCACTTTGCTACCATTGTGACACAGTCTGGAAAGGTACCCGTCTACTTGACTGCCTTTCCCACTATGTTGTAAGCTCTATGAGGGCAGGGAAAGTGTCTGTCTTGTTCACGGTTGTATCTCCAATGGCTAGTACAGCAACTGGAAGTCAATAAATCATATTTGAATGAATGAATGAATGCATTTTTAGGAAAAAAAATTTTCCTAAGATAAGTAAGTGCATAAATGGTTAAAAATTGTCTGTATTTTTTTTCTAATAGGCCAAGTTGATAGAATTCAGTCCTCTGAGAGCAACTGATGTGAAACTCCCAAGTGGAGCAGTGTTTGTGATTGCCAACAGTTGTGTGGAAATGAATAAGGCAGCAACCTCCCATTTCAACATCAGGGTGATGGAGTGCCGGCTGGCTGCAAAGGTATGAACTTGGCAAACTAGTGAAACCTGAAGTAAGCTTTCTCGTGTTCTTTTTCTCTTTGTTCCCTATTTGTCTTTTTGCCTAAAATTTAGGGAAACATTCTGACTGCAGCAACATTCTAACTGAAGGTCTTTGGGCACAGAGCAATCTAATTCCAAACTCAGGAGGTAGTAAGCCTATAGGTGTGCCCCGCAACCTCTAGCTATTGGGAAGTTATATGAACTTCACAGTTGAGCCTTCTAGGGTGGCACTGGGGAAAATAGGACAGCTTATATATTTGAATTGCAGCCCATGGGCTAGGTATACGGGTGGGAGAAAGATAGTTGCAAGTGATTGATGGTAAGTGGCCATAGCTGATCTTGTTTCCTCAACAAACACGATGGCAGCCTCAACCCTTGGCGCTCATACACGCAGCATTTTGTACTGGGCCTTCACTGGGCACTCTAAAAATATAGGCTTGGTGTAGCCCTCCTGGTGCCCAGAAGACTTCTACATGTCTACTAGGGAAACACAAACCAGAAGGGAGTCTGGCAGTTCTTTGTTGCACAGTTTAGAAGATCTTTGCCAGTCAAGCCTTAAATCTGCTTAGGAAGTATTCATTGGATACCTGTTGAAATACAAAAGGATACAGAGCATAAAAATGGAGTGAGTAAAGGGTTAAAGTTAAGGGGATAAGAAATCCCTTTGTAAATTATATAAATGTCTAATGACTATGCTGTACACCTGAAACTACTATAAAATAATATTGAGTGCTAACTGTGGTTGAAAAATGAAAAAAGGAGAAAAAAAAGAAATAGGAGATGGTTAGTATGTGATCAGGTGGTTTGTAACCAGGTGCTCCAAACAGTGACACAGAAATGAAACGTCATGGAGAATCCAGAAAAGTTCATAATATAACTAGAAAGTCGGAGAGAACTGAGGCTGAAAGCTGGAGTGGAATCTGGGTCAGGGGCTGCACTGTGCTTTCTCTCAATCATTCCTCAAATAGCGGTTTTTCACTTCGCTGGAATAAAGTAAGAAGCCCTGTCACTGCCTGGAGAGCCCTGCAGGGCCCGAGCCTGTGCTCCCCTCTTTCCCTCAGCGTCCTGCACTCGATTGCTCTCTAGCTGTGAGTGACTTTGCCCATCACCAAACGCTCTTCCCCCAGCCTCTTGAAGCCTCAGCCCGTGTCCCTCAGGGAAGCCTTTCTCGACTTCCCTATTCCCAAACTAAATTAGGGCTCCTTTCCTATTTCACGTCTCAACAATGATACTGTCGCAATTGTTTCATGTCTGTCTCCTCTTTCCGATTTGATTTTACCTGAGAACCAAGAGTGTGTCTGTCTTATATTCCTAATGCCTGGCATAGTGCTTAAGCTGAAGGAGGCACAGGGTAAACATTTGTTAAATAAATGAGCGACTACTGTCTGTGTACCTGCCCTGTAACATTAATTTTGCTCAGTTTCACAGTATTTTCCAAGGGCATATTGTGTGCCCAGAGCTGGGCCAGCTGCCATGGAGATGTGTAGGGTTAGTTTTCCCTTTTAACTGATTTACCCCTCCACCCTCACTCCCACCCACTGATGTTGTGAGGTCGAAAAAATAAGAGCTTTTTTTTTTTTTTCTGGAAAATTTTGGGGTTAAACCTTTTCTTAAAAAAAAAAAAATTATGATTTAAATTTCAAAAACTTGGAATTTACTCATTCAGCAAATTTCTAAAAATTATGTAAAAGAAATGTTTTAATATTAAATGTTCACAGTATTTAATTAGTCTATATATGAGAAGAAATAGTTCAGTCAACTTTTCAATATCAAGGCTTCAGTGTTAGTGGCCATTTTTTTTTTCTTTTTTTCCATTTAGGAGAAGCTCTTTCAGGAGATGGAAGAAATTAGTGTCTTATTTGTTTCAGGGCTTATTCTTGTTGACTTTTTATTTTGAGGTTGATGAGTAAGTGTTGCCTTCCTGAGGAGACCTCAGACATACACAACATTGTTTTCAAAGTTTTATCACGAAATTAGATACCCCCGACGAGATCCATACATGAGCTAAAACAAGGATGAGACATGAAATGGATTCATGCTGTGACTAGTCTCTTCCAAAGATTCAGGAAGAAAGTGAGAAATACAATTTTGATGCTGAAACTCTGTAGTGAAAGTTGTCTGGATGTGGCTGGGGGGTGGGGGGATGCCTTTTGGGAGTTAACTATAAAAAGCACATCTCTTTTGAAAGCAGTAGCTGGAAATCTTAATTCACTGCAGAACCTCCTGTTCTTGAGGATGCTTTCTGAATTTAACTATACAACTCCATAAGTGTTTTAGGGGCACTTTGGTCAGCAAAATTGGCATCTGATTTTTTATTTGCCACATACTCCTCATAGTTGGTATAGATAAAATATATTGTTTTAAATACTCTGAATTTTTTCTTTTTTAAAATATGGAAGAAAGAAAAGTGACTTTAAGATGGAGAATGTTTTCTAAATCATGTTGCTGCAGATCACTAGAGTCCAAGGGTATTTATAAAAGGGAAATAAAGATAAAATTGCGGATGGGCTATACACATGTAGCTCTTGATGTTAAGATTATGTTTTTGCCTAGGAATATGGGCTAGAATTCTGCTAAGCATGTTGTCCTTACACTATGGTTCCATTTTTCCATTTTCAGTAACATGTGAATGAATATAATTTTTTTTTTTAAATAGTCTCATAGAATCAGGAAATAAACTTTTATGTTAAAAAGGTAAAGAAGCTTGTCTTAATCTGCACAAACTTTCTGTTTTCAGACAATAAAATGAAGTGTCAGTGGAGAAATTACTAATCAGGATAGTTTTGAAAATGAGACTGATTAGGTGAAGCTCCACATGCCAAAATTATAATGAATAACTTTTTTCTTCTCCTGTCTCTCTAAACCCCTGTTTTGAAAATGGGTACCTTTTTGTTTAAAAAAAATACGTTTTTTATTGATTTCAGAGAAGAGAGGAAGAAGGGAGAGGGAGAGAGAGAGACAGAAACATCAATGATGAGAGAGTCGTTGATCAGCTGCCTCGTGCATGTCCCCTACTGGGGATTGAGCCTGTAACCCAGGGATATGCCCAGTCCAGGAATTGAACCGTGACCTCCTGGTTCATAGGTCGACACTCAACCACTGAGCCATGCTGGCCGGGCAAATACCTTTTGTATCTTAGTACAGGGAAGTACACTAAATCAATGAAGATGATTTTTCTTTGTTTTGCTTTAATGTTGATAGTTTCTACTATTCTTTTTTAAAAAATTATTTAAGTTTAGTTAATATATAATATTATATTAGTTATTTTAGTCTCAGGTGTGCAATAAAGTGATTTGACATTTTTATACCTTGCAATGTGATCACCCCACTAATTCTAGTCATCACCTCTCACCATGTCAACTTATCACAAGATTATTGACCACATTCCCCTTCCCCCTTTTCAGCCATCCCCCTACTCCCTCCCTTCTGATAACCATCCCTTTGGTCTCTGGTTTCTGTTCTTAAGATTTCTTTCTCTTTCTCTCTCTCCTTCCTCCTCCTCTCTTTCCAGCAGCTTCCAAAAACTAATTGATGTAGATTCATTAAAACTCAGAGTCTTGTAGAGCAATTTGAGCTAAAATTAAAAACATTTCAAGGCAAACTCAATAGAGATTTATAATTATTACTTGCGTAAATGATACTTTTAAGTGAAGCACATTTTTATGTTCTTAAATTAACAAAGTGGCCAGAAATCTTTACTGAGCACAAAACTTTTCATATTTTACATGTATTCAGTGGCTTAAAATTTTCCAGAAATGTTTTATGTCTATAAAAGAGAGTGTCCCTTAATTATATTGAGGGATAAAATGTGTGATGCCAATAATAAATATTATGGGAAATCAAAAAGGGAAGGGAAACTTTACTATTGCTTTTTGTATACCCTGTGCTCCTTGTGGCAACACGTGAAGCAATGAAGGAGAGAGTTTCATGTGGTCCTTTGACACTTCAGGGAAAATTTACAGCATGATTCTTTTCAGAGCCTGTTTGGTCAGGGGCCACCACACACTCAGTGTTTGAGCTCCTGCCACTTAGTGGTCAATATGGAACTTATTCTCTGTGTGGTGATAGAGTAAGGAGAAGTGGGCATAATATTCTCAGGGCTTTGGCACTTTCCTTGAATTTGAGTGAGGAAAAACCAAATGCCCAAGAATGTGGCCGGTTTCACTGGGACTGTTGATTCAGTTAAGCACCCTCTGCCAAGACTGCAGTGTGGAGTATTCCTAGAGTGGTCAGTCCAAGCTGCAGGGCGGAGGACACACATACTGGGGAATAGGGTCGATGTGTATAGTGGAACCAGCTTGTGGCAGGGTCTCCAGTGCTGTGCTAAGGTTCACACAAGGTTGGTCCTGGAAGCAGAGGGAGCCACTAATGTCCTTAGCCAGGTATTTTAGAAATATTCATCTGGAAGCAGTGTCTTTGCCTTGGTTAAAGAGAAGTGGGTCTTAAAGTATCAGTGAGAATGGGATAAAAAGGGATGGATAAGACCCTCCCTACTAAAGGATCAGGTATAAGGCTCTCTGATTGGGTTTCTGTCTTCCTTTTGGCATAAACACCATTATTTGGAGGAAGTTTCCCTGACCACCCTCCCCACTTCCATTGAGTTAAATGCCCTTTTATATGCTCTTACCACATCCTGTAATTTTTTGTTATAGCAGCTTATCACACTTGGATTAAATTCTTCTCTGTGTGATTATTAAACATCTATCTCCTTGGATAGACTGAGCTCCTTGAGGTGCCATGAGTGCCTTATTTACTGCTGTCTGCTGAGGGCCTGCAAAGTAGTAGCTGCTCAGTGACACTCATTGCATGCAGATGTGCCTGAGTGAAGGCAAAGTGTTGACTCAGTAGGGCTGCAGTTTTAAGCTGAGATGATGGATGGACAGCATAGGGCTGCCACGGATAGGCCTGGATAAGATAGGATGGAAGGTGACTGGAAAGTGGGAGGCGATGAAGTTTCTTCATGGAATTTTCTTCTAAGTGGTTAGAAATCTGAGCTTGGAATGCATCTCTCAGCTAGGGCTATAGCCTTCAGATATATTTGTTTTGAGATAATAGTTGAAACCAAGAGCTTAGTTCACATTGCTGAGGGAAAGAATGTGGCAAGAGAAGATCAGAAGGCCAGGGGTTGATATTGGAAGACAACTTCAATTAAATAATTACAGGAGAAAATTTAGTCATGGATGAAGATGGTATTAGGACTAGAGAGGTGAGAGGGAAGCCAGGAAAATTCATTGCTACAGACACCAATAAAACAGAATATGAAGAAGGTAGATAATGAGGAGTTCCAGAAGGCACTGATTCTTTAAGGAATAAAAGGACTGAGAAAACTCCAGTGGCTTTAGAAGTGGTTTTGGAGATAAGGAAGGATCTCTGGGAGGCCATACTCAATAGTTAGAGTGGCTGCTGAGGGCCAGGAAGCAGTGACTGGGCCACAGTGAGGGAGAGGGAGAAATAAAGAGTAGTAGCTTTAGGAATAAGGAATTTTAAGACAGGAAATATCTGTATATGTTTGAAGGCATAGGAAAAAGTGTCAGGTGGGAGAGAACCAGCTAGAGAGGGTGGGGAATGTGGAGAGGGAAATAAGCTTGACCCTCACATACTACCTCTTTCTGGCCAGGCAAGGTGCTAGGTGTTTTTATTATCTTTAAAAAAAATTTTTATTGCTGACCCTATTACAGATGTCCCCCATTTCCCCATCTTTGCTCCATTCCACCCAGCCCCACCTCCCTGGCCTTCACCACATTGTTGTTTATGTCCGTGGGCTATGCATACATGCATATTTGTTCTTCCATTCCCATCCCCTCTGAGATCTGTCTGTCTGTTCTGTATCCATGCCTCTGTTCCTGTTTTGTTCGTCATTTTATTTTGTTCATTATATTCCACATATATTTGAGATCATATGATATTTGTCTTTCTCTGACTGGCTTATTGCTCTTAGCACAATAATTTCCAGGTCCATCCATGCTGTTGTAAAGAGTAAGAGATCCTTCTTCTTTACAGCTGCATAGTATTCCATGGTGTAAATGTACCATAGCTGTTTTATCTACTCATCCACTGATGGCACTTGGGCTGTTTCCAGATCTTGGCTATTGTAAATAACACTGCCATGAACATTGGGGTGCCTATATTCTTTCTGATTGGTGTTTTGGGATTCTTAGGATATATTCTGAGAAGTAGGATCACGGGGTCAAATAACAGTTCCATTTTTAATTTTTTGAAGTACCTCCATAATGTTTTCCACAGTGGCTGCACCAGTCTGCATTCCCACCAACAGTGCACTAGGGTTCCCTTTTTCTCCACATCCTTGCCAGCAATTGTTTGTTGATTTTTTGATGGTAGCCATACTGACCGGTGTGAGGTGATACCTTATAGTTTTAATTTGCATCTCTCTGATTAGTGACATTGAGCATTTTTTCATATACCTATTTGCCATTTGTACATGCTCTTTGGAGAAGTGTCTATTCAGGTCCTTTGCCCATTTTTAAATTGGACTAATTGTCTTCCTAGTGTTGAGTTGTATAAGTTCTTAATATATTTTGGAAATTAATCCCTTACCAGATAGATGTATCATTGGTGAATATGTTCTCCCAGACAGTGGGTTCCCTTTTCATTTTGTTGATGGTATCTTTTACTGTGCAGGAGCTTTTTATTTTGATGTAGTCCCATTTGTTTACTTTTTCCTTTGTTTCCCTTGCCCTAGGAGATGTATTGGCAAAACTGTTGCTACATGAAATGTCTGAGATTTTACTGCCTATGTTTTCTTCTAGGATTTTTATAGTTTCACAGCTTACATTTAAGTTTTTTATCCATTTTGAGTTTATTCTTGTGTATGGTGTAAGTTGGTGGCCCAGTTTTCATTTTTTGCATGTACCTGTCCAATTTTCCCAACACCATTTATTGAGGAGACTGTCTTTACTCCATTGTATGCTCTTGCCTCCTTTGTCAAATATTAATTGACCATAAAGGTGTAGGTTGATTTCTGGCCTCTCTGTTCTGATCCATTGATATATATGCCTGTTCTTGTACAAGTAGCAGGCTGTTTTGATTACAGTGTCTTTGTAGTATAGTTTGGTATCTGATATTATGATCCCTCAAACGTTGTTCTTCTTTCTCAAGATTGCTGAGGCTATTTGGGATCTTTTTTTGGTTCCATATAAATTTTTGGAATATTTGTTCTAGATCTGTGAAATATGCCATTGGTATTTTAATAGGAATTGCGTTGAATCTATAGATTGCTTTGGGTAGTATGGACATTTTAATGATGTTAATTTTTCTAACTCATTCACATGATATATGCTTCCACTTGTTTGTATCTTCGTCTATTTCTTTCTTCAATGTCCTATAGTTTTCCTAGGACAGGTCCTTTACCTCCTTGGTTAAGTTTATTCCTAGGTACCTTTTTTTTTCTTGCAATGGTAAATGGGATTGTTTTCTTAGTTTCTCTTTCTGAGAGTTCACTTTTGGTATATAAAAATGAACCAATTTCTGATATTAATTTTATATCCTGCTACTTTACTAAATTCATTTATGAAATCTAGTAGTTTTTTTGGTGGAGTCTTTAGGGTTTTCTGTGTACAATATCATGTCTTCTGGGAACAATGACAGTTTTACTTCCTCCTTTCCAATTCAGATGCCTTTTACTTCTTCTTGTCTGATCACTATGGCTAGTTTTTTCAGTACAATGTTGAATAAGAGTGGTGAAAGCAGGGTTATATTTTCTTATTGGATCAATTGCTTTAGTATCATGTAGTGTCCCTCTTTGTCTCTTATTGTGGCTTTTGTTTTGAAGTCTATTTTTGTCAGATACAAGTATTGCTACCCAAACTTTTTTTTGTTTCTATTTACGTAGAATATTTTTTCCATCCCTTCACTTTCAGCCTGTGTGAATCTTTTGTTCTGAGGTGGGTCTCTTGTAGACAGCATATTTATGGGTCATGTTTTCTTATCTATTCAGCTACACTATGTCTTTTGATTGGAGCATTTAATCCATTTACATCTAAGGTTATTATTGATAGGTACTTATTTATTGCCATTTTAATTCTTTATGCCTATGTTCCTCTCTCTCTCTATTTCTTCTTCTTATAGCAGTCCCTTTAACATTTCTTGCAATGTTGATTTGGTAATAACCTTGGCCTGCCTCTCATGGGAACAGGGTCCGGCCCCCCTCATGTCTCCACTGTTCCTACCAGTCTCGAGGTGGCCTCCTCTGCCAGTCCTTGGTTAGAAGTCTCCTCTTCAGATAATCTTCAGTTGGTAATTCAAGGTGATTATTCCCCAATTTAATTTTATTTCCAGTTTGGTTCAGGTAGGATGTGCACGCAAGATCCACCTACTCCTCTGCCATCTTAAAGTTTTTCTGTTTTTATTATCTTATTTAATCTTATAAAGTAGCCATTAAGTGTCCCACTTTACCTGAGAATTTTCTGCCAAGGTATGTTGTAACTTGTTTTAAGTAAGTACAGAAGTCCTGGTCTTTCTTTGTCTCTCCTCTTTCCATTGTGCCCCTTATAAGTTAGACGTGAATAAAATCCAGAGCATGATGCGTGGGGATGCTACAGGTGGGCTCTGCTGAGGGTGCAGTGAGGAGATCCATTATGCACAGTTGTGTAGATTTCTTCAGATAGACTCTGTTGCCTGCAAACTAATACAGAGAACATTGGCAGTGGGGTGATTAACATTGGGGAAGCTCAATGTGGTGAATGATGTTTATGAGTGGATCATGGACATGGACGTCACTGGAGGCTGGCTTTATGTAGCTGGAAGGAGGTGATGGGAAGATGGAAAAACACACACATATGCACAATAAAAATAGCTAAGTATGATTCCATTTATTTCAAACTCTATGTAGGTATGCATAAAGTATGCATAAAGAAATGTATAATAGGATGGTTATCAAAATTGGCAGTTTGTGGTTATCTCATTGGGTGGTTACAGATGATGTATTTTAGGGTATTTTTTTTGTACTTTGAACTCTGTTTTTTGCAGTTTTAAAAAAAGCATGTGTGAATTGTAAAACTTGAAACAACAACACAGCTACTTTTGTTGTATGGAAAACAACTTGTTCAATGAATTGTTTTTAGAGGTAACTCAGAAGGAGATTAGAAATTTTATCTTTTGCTGATCTGGCGAGGAGCCGATTTGGTACTTTTCCCATTGATTTGTTAATACTGCTAAATGCAATGAGAAAGTCAGAGAGGGGTGGATTTGACAGACAGGCTCCTGAATTAAGGCCCATATCTTATCACTCTCCTGTTGAACTCTCTTCCTGGAAGTCCCACTTAGGGCTTTTTCTTCTAATTGCAGGAGAGTGCATAATTTGCACCTGGGACAACCTGGTAGTACTAGTGAGCTATTTCCCTTTGGAAGCAGCTCTCAATCAATGATTGATGAGAGTTAGTGGGTAAATATCCCAGCTTTCTTTCCCAGGGGTAAACATCTGAGGTTTATACATACAGGTCCTGGAGGGCCCAGTACGTCTTGCCTCACCTGGCTGTGTCAGTGTACCTCATTTTGGCTTCTCTTCCTGTCTTACTTTCCACTCCTCTACCAGTGCTTCTTGGTTTCACTGACCCCCCAAATTCTTGTCTCAGTGTCTTCTTCCAAGAGAAACCAATTTAAGATAGGGCCTAGTACTATTTATCTGCCTCTTTCCATGACTGGACAAAGCACTCATTACCTGCTTTCTTGTCCACAGTACAGAACAGGCTCAGGAACCTCCTGGAAGTGGTATCTGATACGAACACTTAATTTTTGCAGTGGTGAAAAGAAAATGGTGAATGTTGACAACTGCTTTTTCTTATTTTCCCACCCTGCTGCTGAGTAAGGAACTTGTGACAAAATGACCCATAGCCCTGACTCATAGACCTGCTTTGTAAATGCTCTGAAGTAGGCCAGTCACCAGGGCCGTAAGTGGCAAATTCCCTCACAAAGTTCTGTCTTTGAGCAACAGTGATCTTACCCACCCATTTCCCTCATTTGCAAGTCGTCTTTCTGTTTCCCGAGCCAGATTTCAAAGGGCTTAAGCGGCTTTTCTGTTTTGCTCCCACAATGTAGTGCACGTACTTCGTGGCTCAGGGCTGTGCAGCTGTCGTGGAGGGCTTGTGGTAGGTTTCATTCCTAACTGAAGTACACACCAAATTGGCTGTGTGGACCCTCCAGCTGAGGGCTGAGTGAACCCAACAGCAAGCTGTTGGAGTGGATGTGAACCTCTGTGTGTTAGTGCCTCTGTCTTTGGGAGAAGGGCACACAGGAAGGCTGCCTCCGACAACAGCCTTGTAGGCACCAGGCATCCCTTGCAGACTTTCTCCTTACATATCCTTGGGCTAATTTCCTGGGATGTAGTGCCTGAGGCAGTGTGACTTGTTCAAGGGGGAGGCCAGAGATGGGAACTTGGAGATCATTGTTGACTGACAGGTTCTTAGGAAGAACCCACTCTCATACTCGGGGGCCACTCTGATGTTTTTCCTCCCCCTCCTCCTTCATCGTCTCTGCATCTTCGTCGTCTTATTTGAAGGAACCCATTTATCAAAGTGTTTTTAAATCACTGGATATTTACTTCTAACACCAATCTTAGTTTATTCTTCAGAAATCATTTCTAAGACTTGAGTGGTGATTTAAACTCACATGAGTAGCATGACGTATAGGTAGATATCAGCCAGACCTCATTGAGAATGTGGCCTTGTGGAAGCAAGAAACAGTTATAGGACCTGGGTTCAATTTCCAGCTGTTTCTTTGGACAATCACTTACTCTTATTTCTCTGTATGAAATAAATACATTGTATGTTTTTCTTTCGCATTATGTATGTCTTTATCAGTTTTCTGAAATTTCCTTTTTGGAATATAGACCATGAGTGAATGATTTAAATAAATGAGTGGGTCAATCTGCAGAGGTATCAAATCCAACACTGCTAATAAACATTAACAAAACGTGCTAAGCAAACAAGGTAAAAAAAAAAAAAAAGGTTTTAGTTTGTGTCTTTGCTTTAAAAATGGCACCAGGTCCTGTGAAATAATTGAACAGAAAAACATAATTCTATTGCCTCTTTTCCTAGTTCTGCCTAAAGTCATTAACTCCTTTCAAATGTATGAGCCAGAGGTTTACAAAGAGAATGAACAATATAAGAACTTCTGTTACTAACGTTCTTCAGAAGTGAGCGCCTCTAAGCGGAGCATAATGGTCTTTTGGTAAAGCCTGCTTCCTGCTGAAAAGAAAGAAAATCAAATCATCAGCATAATGGAAGAGTAAATCAGATGCACATTTCCTTGAAGACGGGCTTCTTTTTGCTGTTTGTGCTGTCTGCACCTGCCGCCCTCACACCCGGGGACTGGGTTTTACAGGCTCCGGATGAGAGCGATCTTCACTGTTTTGATTGTCACCTACCTGCTCAGAAGGGCTCAGCCAGTGGTTTGGGAGAATGAGGGGAATCTATTCTGGATTGGGGTTCTGGTGAGTAGAACTGGCTACAAAGCTTTGGTTTGGACCTAACCCCCTCCGACAGACTGAGGGGGTGCCTTAGGACGTAATTGGAAGCCAGACTCTTTTCTTGAGGGTGGAGAAGCATGCGGCTCTACTACTACCAGCAACCTAATGAAATGGTTTTTCATAAGGTCACCAATGAGGTTTTCATTTAAAATCTGGGACTTTATTCCAAACGCCCAGATACTTAAATTCATTAGCCATTTCAAAGGGGCGTGTAGTAAACAGGAAGCACTCTAATGAAATTGGGCATAGGGTGTCCACCTCAGGACCCGCGTCACGTGAGGTTTGACTAGTTTTCCTGTAGGCTTTATGGAGAGCGGTATATTTGGGATGAACCAAACAGGAGTAGAAGAACAAAGTTATTCAGAGAAATAGCCCCGAGGGAAAGTGGTGGCAGGCAAAAAAGCAGTGGAGGATTAGTTTTTATTTTTATTTTTTTAAGAAAAATACTTAACTAGCCTGTGAGTGTCACACAAGCATGTTTAATTCCAAACATCTGAGCCCAGGGTGCATTTTCAAGCAATGGTGGGAAATGTGGATATGTTGAATGGAAAAAGCAAAACAAAACAAAAGCAGCTTAAAGTTGAATCTGGCTAATAGAGTACATATTAATTTCTGCAACGAAAGCTGACCATTATCTTGGTTTCAACTTCAGCTCCTGGCTAAGTACAAAAGCTTGCAATGGGATAAAGTGCTGCGGCTGGAGGAGGTGCAGGCCAACCTGGGGGTCAGTCTGGAAGAAATGCTGTTGATCACAGAGGATGCTCTTCACCCTGAACCCTACAGCCCCGAAGAGGTCTGCAGGTGTCTGGGAATCAGCCTGCAGGAGCTTCGGACCCAGATCCTGAGTCCAAACACTCAAGATGGTGAGTGTGCTGGAGAAAGTAAGGACATGGGTTGTCCCCCTGTCAGAGCTGCAGTTCACAACTTCCGAAAGGATCTTGCTGGTTTTGAAGAATGCTTGAGGGAATTTGGAGAATGGGTGTATTTTGGCAAACTTAATTATCTAGATTCTTGGCTTCATTAAATTCATTTTTTCATTCATCCACAAACATTTACTGGTCCGCTATATGCCAGGTATGCTGGTAAGGCAAAGGTAAATGATATGTGGTTCCTGTCCTCAAGAAGTTCATAATTCCATAAGCTTCCTTTTTGTTCTTTTGTCATCTTTTTTATCCCTAGCCATTTTTCTGATTACTATACTACTTATATAAAAAGGTCTCGATCTGAGCAGTGCTCATAACTGCTGTGGAGCAACACTCTGGAACACCAGGAAGTCTTCACTGCTTAGGTCAAAATTTGTGGCCCACTTTAGTGTGGAAGCTTCTTCTATATGCCTGCTGCTTTCAAGTAATGTTGTTTTTATACTGATAACCTCAGATACTGAGAAGAAGGGGCCAGGTAAAGTTGGAGGTACAGGATGGAGCCGTGGAGTATCTTTCCATCTTAGAAGTAACGGTTGTTTATTTGTGGGAAGTCATTGCTGGGGACAGAGACATTTAGCTAAGATCCAATAGTTGTTTTTTTTTAAATTGGTCTCAGAGAGAGAAAGGGAGGGAAGGAGGGAGGGAGGCAGGGAGGAGGGGGGAGGGAGAGCAGGGGCAGGGGCACGGACATCAATGTGAGAAACATCAATTGGTTGCCTCCCTCACATCTTCTGGTGTATGGGACAAAGCTCCAACCAACGAAGCCACACACACCAGGGCTCCAGTAGTTTATTGAGGAAGAGTTGGGAGGGTGGGAGCTTAGCACAAAGATCAGCCTCCCTAATTTCTATCCCATTCATTTCAGTTCTACAATTGGTTAGTGAGTGCCTACAGTAGATTTGCCTGCCAAATGATGTCTTAAAGGCTGCAACTACTGACAGCTTTAGGATAAGATAAGGGAATCTTTTGAGGTCAGGGGGAAGGTTTGGTTTCCAACACTATTAGATCCAATTTAATTTGATGAACTGTGTCTCTAGAACAGGGATGAGCAAACTGGCCCACAGGCTTAATCAGACTTGCCACCTGTTTTTGTAAAATAAACTTTTGCTGGAATACAGCCGTAATTGGCCATGGCTGCTTCGGCACTGCAACAGCATAGTTGAGTAGTTGTGACAGAGACAGAGAATAGTCCACAAAACTTAAAACATTTACTACCTTACCCTTTGAAGAAAACATTTGCGGATCTCCACACCAGAAAGGCAGTGGACCTGGATTAGGATCTTGGGCTTCTTTACTCACTAGATTGGTGACTATTATCTTAGTTTTACATGAAATAGGTGTAATGGGAATACCTCCCTTAAAGGACTAACCTGTGCGGTGTGCTAAGAACAATGCTTGGTAATGGAGGTGCTCATAAATGCCAGCTGCTTTTGTTATTTCTCCTTCCCTCTCCTCCTCTACCTCTTCTAGGCCCTGAGGCTGAGCGTTGGGAACACAGAGATAAACACAACAGGGATCCATCCTCTGAGGAGTTTACAAAGTAGTGATAGAAACTGATAAAGAAAAAGCGAATCCAGCACAGAGTAATGATTGCTGTGATGGACATGTACTTGGGTCTGGGGAGACCAGAAAAGACAAGTCAGAGCTGGCTTTGCTAAGGAGATAGCACTTAGACCAAAGTTAGAGAATAAATAGGAATTTCCAATGTAGACAAGTTGTTAGACACACTTCCAGGCAGACAAAACAGCAGGCACAGAAGCAGGGAGCAGTGAGAAAGGGTTATGTGTCCAGAGAACTACAGCTAGTTGAGTGTTTCTTAAAAATAATATACATGGTGGCGAGTGATATATCAGGCTGAGTTTGTAGATGGGCCCAGATCACCAGTGGCCTTGTTAAATACTTTGTGTGTATTACATCATTAATAAAATGTTTATTGAGTGAAGAAGTTGGACAGGACATTGGATAGGGAGTGTGTCCAGGGAAACAGTCTTTATCCTGTGACTTAAGACACTGGCCAGTTTCTTTAATTCAGCAAATATATACATTGACTTCATTGGGCTAGGTATTATGCTGGATGCTGCGATACAAAGATAAGTAGGACATGATCTCTACCTTATAGTGACCTAGTGTCTAATGCAGGAGCGTGTCACACAACAATCACAGTAAACAACCCCCACTGCAATAAAGGTATTTGTCAAGAGTCTTTAGTGTGGAGGAAAGAATGACTAAGTGCCTGGAAAATGTGGCTTAAATTTGAGCTGGATCTTAAAGTTACAGACTTCCCTGAGAGGGGTGAGAGGCCATTGGGGACCGAGAGTAGAGCCTGAGTAGAGGCACAGAGGCATGAGGAGCGGAGTATTTGAAAATGGGCTAAGAAATATTGTGTGCTGTATGAGTTGGATGCCAAAAATACTATTTAAAGGGATGTCAGTTAAAGGACTACTGTTCTATTCTCCATCACATAAGAGCCTGAAATAGGGGATTGTTGGTAGATATTACAACAGGTAGAGTCTCAAGACTGGAAAGGAGAGTTCAGTTGGAATTAAAGATTGCCTGTGTCTAAGAAGGAAGGGAGGGAAAGAGGAAAGAAGAAAAGGAACAGAAGGTAAGGAAGGCCAAGGTATGGATGCTGAGAAAGTTAGGGAGTTATAATATGGGGAATGATTTGGGGGGCAACGTGATGAATGTTGATGACATGGCAAGGCATCTAAATAAAGATGCAGAGCATGTAAAAACCCAAACTATATAATTAGATTTGGGAGTTTTTGGTGAAGAAGCAAAGAAGCCTTGCCCAGCTGGTGTGGCTCAGTAGTTGAGCATTGACCCATGAACCAGGAGGTCACAGTTCAATTCCCAGTCAGGACACATGCCCAGGTTTCAGGCCTGATCCCCAGTAGTAGGTGTGCAGGAGGCAGCCGATCAATGACTCTCATCATTGATGTTTCTCTCTCTCCCTCTCCTTTCCTCTGGCTGAAAGCAATAAAAACTTTTTTTTTTTTTTTTTTAAAGTAGCAAATAAGCCTTAATGGACATTGAGGATATTCACTGTCAAATGATCTTTTTTTTTTTTTTTTAACTTTTCTTTTTAAATATCTTCATTGATTTCAGAGAGAGGAGGGGACAGGGAGAGAGAGAGATAGAAACATCAATGATAAGAGAGTCACTGATCAGCTGCCTCCTGCACGCCTACTACTGGGGATTGATCCCATAACTGTGGCATGTGTCCTGACCAGGAATCGAACCACTATCTTCTAGGTCATAGGTCAATGCTCAACCCCTGAGCCATGTCAGTCGGGCTCAAATGATCTTCTTAAAGCACTCTTTTCATGGTGTCACTTCTTAGTTCAAAAACCTTTAAAGGCTCCCCATTACCTCATTGCCTAAACTCCTTAAATGGGTGTTAAGATTTTTTCTTATTTGGTCTTAACTCTGTTCTACCCTGACACCCTTTTGAGCCCATGCATGCCCACATGGACTGTGTTGTCTTAGCAGAATGATTCCATTTACTAATTGCATCCTGGTCTTGTCTCTGAGCCTTTAATCTTAAATATTATTGTCTTTTTCTGACTAGACCTTTCCTCTTTTCTGAAATATACCTTTAATGCTCAATATAATTTTTATATTTTCTGTATTCTTAATCCATAGCCTCTTCTCTTTCTATCCATGTTTCTTTCCTCTGTATCTGCCTGTCTCTACTCCCTTCCCCCCTTTTAGTGTGTGTTTGAATAAGTTAATCGCCCAGAAAACCTTGGAAACAAAAAGGATAATTTGCTAATCATAGTACATGCATTGTTCTTTATGTATATCTTTAACCCCGCCCCCCCCAAGAATAATGATTACATTGTTTTTGTAACAAATGATGCATGCTCAGTCCTCCCTTTCTCTAGAACAACTTCCCTTCTGGCTCACTTGCATCACTTTCTATAAAGTACTTTTGTTTTGCTTGCATTCAATAAATCTATCTTGAATGAATGAATCCATTTTGTATTTCTTAAAAGTTTTTCCTTTTGCTTTTGGAGTGAATAAATTTTTAAAAATCAATGAACATAAATTAGTGTGTGGGATTCTAGATTATCCTACATTAATGTCACTTGATTTACTCTCTGCATTCAGCCATCTAACCTCAGCCAAATTTCCAGCTGAATTCTCTTGGCACTCAGTTTTAACTTTAGGGATTAAAATCCTTTTATATTTTTGCCTTGTTCCTTCAGAGTTTGTGCTCTGGTTGGTCTAAGACCTTAAGGAAATGTTTCTCTAAAATGCTCTGGAGGATGTGATTCTTATTGAATGTGGCACTGTACTTAGATAGTATGAATAGATTCAAAGATGACATATGCCCCCAGAAGAGGACTTCTGGGGACTGGCACCCCTTTATTCCAGGGGCCTACACTTTAACATGCTTAGTTTTTTGTTGCTGTTTTTTTTAAACATATCTTTATTGATTTCAGAGAGAGGAAAGGAATGGGGAGAGAGAGAGAGATAGAAACATCAATGATGAGAGAATCATTGATTGGCTGCCTAGCTCTCAACCCGGGCATGTCTCCTGGACCCTAGGTCGATGTTCAACGCTGAGCCACTCCCGGCCGGGCAACATGCTTAGTTTTGACATGAACTATTATTCTGATCATGGAAATCCATGCCTTTCTCAAAGATATGTGGAATTTGATGTTCCCTTAATGCCCAAATTGCTTTCCTTCTTTACCTGGATATGAGTGTGAGTTGGGAGATGTTGACCTTGAGGTGACAGTGTAGGGAGAGATGTTTATAATCAAACTGTGGCATGCAGCTCCTGCTAAACCATCCAGACCTCAAAAGGCTCATGTGCAATTATTATTTTCTCTTTCCAAATTTCTAATAATTAGATTTAGAAATGCTCAGAAGCCACTGAAATTAAGCGCGCGCGCACACACACACACACACACACAAAGCAAAATCCTCAAATCCTTTAGATGTTGTTTAGAATGGCTACAATCCACCACTAGGAACTGGCGAGGGATAATTTAAGAATTCCGTGTCAGGCTTTCCCCACAGGTAGGAATTACCTTAGGGTATGGTACAATGTCTGGGATTGTAGAGGCTCAGGGGCCAGGCTGGTTTGGAAGGGGTGAGACCCAAGAGGAAAAGATGAAGCTGTGGTCAGAGCCAGGAGAGATGGGCATGTGTATCCAGCACAGAAGATATGAACACACACTGGAGGAAACAAAGGAGCCCATTGGGGAACTAAATGGAAACTGAGGTAGAAAATAGGTCAGGTACTTTGGGTGCCAGTTTAAGAAAGGGGGAATTTATTGGGAGCATTCATTTTGGGAAGCCCAGCTTGTGCTCCAAATTGGGGTGGCCCTGCTGCTTAGACCCATTGGGTTGAGCTGGAGGCAAATCTCATTGCTTGGATTACCAATTTTGCCTGTGACTATATGTTCACGAAATGCTGGCCAGTGGCTGACTAATCTATTTGGATTCTGTGATCTCTAAATTCATGAGTGATAATCGTGGCTTTAGAGCAAGTACAGGGCACTGAAATAGACTGTCTTTAGGAAGGGGACATCTAGAGTAAGTCCCCCCACTTGCCCCAGAAAGAAACCCCACAAAAAACTTATTTACTTTATGGTTTACATATTGCTCTTCACTCATATCACCTGATTTTAACCTCACAACAACCCTGGAACACATGGTTATCCTCATTTCACAGACGAGAAAACTGAGGTTAGAGAGTTACATGTAGTTACAAGACTACAGAGGTACTAGTGCTAGAGTCAGATCCCAAATCCCAGTCTTCTGATTTAATCCAATGCTCTTTCTGCCATTATTTTTTTTCTCAGTGTATTAATAAACTGGCCTTAGCAATCCTGCACCAAGAAAGGGAGATAATCATCCAATTTTGACTTTGCTTGGCTCTGATTATTTCCTTAAAAATAAAGAAAGGTAATGAAGATGGGTTACTTTTTGATTAAAGAGTTTCCTTTAGGCTATTTCCCATTCTGGTGCTTTGGCCCTAGAAGATGATGTAAAACCTCTTTGCACTCAGTAGCTTGTTTAATTTAAGGAGCAAACTCAAGTTGGTCAGAATATACATGAGCTGTTGTGTTACAGAAGAACTGTGAGAAGTGCCATATAATTTTCTTATTCGATAAAAGTGTGGTTCTCATGGATTATCACAGTTAAGTTTAATAGTTTGTTTCTTTATAAGGTATAAAAAGAGTGAGTTGGTCAGTAATGTCAATTTCCTATTAAGTGTTCTCAGATATTAAGAAAATTGATTTAAAAATAGTTTGTGAAATATTAAGCACTAAATTCTATGATCTCAACATGTTCAATTTTTTTTTTTTTTTGTATAAGAATTTTGAAAGAAAAGTTTTTCATAAAGAACCTAGAAGAAACTCCAAAGGAAATTATCAACCTCTCTAGAGTTTACAGATATTGGCATAGCAGAAATCCTTAAAATCTGTGTGCTGGACTTCTAATAAGGCCAAATGAAAATGAGTCCTTCAGTTTTGTCTCTTGCTCCTGTTGACTTCCTCAGCTGTCTTGCTACAGAGGGCAGAGTCATGCCAAGAGTAAAGGTTCTTTATTTTCTAGGGAAAAGTAGACTGAACTATAATTCCAGATGGCTTGGGGATGATGCGTTCTTCCTGGGTTTTCGTCTTCCTCTTTCATATGTGTGCATTATATTTATTGGTGAATAAATAGGTGAAATCTATTTATTGGTTCACCTTCCCTCTTCAAATATTTAAGGAACTAACAATGAATGTGAGCATACCTTATTAAGTATGATTTTAAAGACATGGCATCTTAAAACTCAACTTCTGTAAGAACAACCCAGGACCAGTGTGATGTCTGCTGTGTACTGGTTGGTACCTGAGCCATTGATAGGAAGGCTGGAGCTCAGATTCTCCCTCTTATCCCACAAGGCTAATAATGGTAGCCTTGTTTCTGCATCCTGAGGCCATTCTGGAGCCCCAAAAGCAGAATTCTGGAATTTTTATCCACTTGTGTGAGAGTTTTAAAAGAGCTAAAATGAAATGAATTCTGAAGGTACATTTTTAGGAGGAGCTGGCCCCTGCAGTAATCTTAAACACACTTGGCTGTCTTGGACTAAGTCAGGCCCAGAACGCACCTATGAGCTTGACCGTCTCTTCATACTTGTACCTTCAAACCCTTGAGCTCTCCAAGTTTCTTGAGCTAATAGGATTTGGGATGGACTATCATTCTAGAATCTTACAGCATGGTCCAGGAAAACATTTCCTCCTGATTGATATTAGTTGTTCACTTCCTGTGCCTTTGTCCCTTTGCAAAGTACCTAGCTTCAGGTGGAACCGAGTTTCCTGGTAAGAACTTCTAAATCAGAAACTGTGTACCTCTTACTACCAACATGAATTTGTTTCTAGTTTGTCTCCATGTGAGTCAGCAGAAATGAGGAACGAGCATGGATCTAGCAACTTTTAGTGGGTTATTGCCAAATACCAATAGTAACGACAACAAAAATGACGGTCCATTGTATTTGTATAGCTTCATGGAAGAGGTGGCATCTGGGCTGACATTGAAAGAGATTTGGGGATTGCAGAACCAGTCTGGGCAGGATACCGATGCTGGGCCTTCGTTCTTGGACAGCCAGTGATGGAGTAGGGTATAAGCCAGCGGGGGTGGCACAAACACAGCACAAGAGGTAGGAAAGGATTGAGCACTTTCAGAAGACTCGGTGTGTCTTGGTGGACTGGAATGTGTGGACCTTCCTTTACTGGACAATGAAACTGTGCCAGTGTTTGATGGAACCAAGTATTTGGGAATGCCACAGCCAGAAGGGTAAATCTGGAGGTTTATTATGGCAGCTGTGCATAGGCTGGGTAGAGGTGAGAGGGAGACTAGTTAGAAGGCAGCATAATTGTTCAGAATGGGGTGGTAAGGATTCAAACTAGAAAGGTAGAGTATAGAATGAAAAGGAAGGGAGCGATGGGCTCCATCTGGACGTTTGAATGGCCCTGGAGTTAACAGGAACTTAGTATATTGCCAGAGTGTAAAGGCAGGTGAGAGTGACTACAGCAGAGTGAGGCAAAGGTTTCAAGGTCAGAGGAGTAGAATTTATTACGACACAGGCAGTGCTGGCTCTTGCTGCTCCTGGAAATCTGAGAAAGGGAAGCTTTAACCACGTGGGGTGCTATTACTCTCCATGGAAAAGATGGCATTAGGCTGTGGATTTGAGAATATTCACAAATGCCTCTTGGAATGTAGTTTTCCATGGACTAATGTGGTTTGTGTTGAAAGTGCACGTATATATTTTTCATCAGTGGTTTTGCTTTTAAAAGCAGGTAGTTAAGATTTTTCCCCCCTCTTAAATGTAAAATGCTAATTTAATTTAGTCTTTGCAGCATGGGAATGGGATATTAATGTGGCTGAAAACAGCAGTTTATTTTTTGTGGGTCTGACCATTTCAGAAACTTCACATACATGAAAAATATTATTACTAGAAAAATAAATTTGAAACCACACTCCAACTTCAATGAGGATTGTATCGTGTTTTTCCATTCTACTGCTTAAATACTCCAAAGGGTCTACGCCTCAGAGCAGGGACTTATTCTAACTTTGCTGCGTAGGAAACCAGAGGACTTAGGAGTGGATTCTGAAGTGGTTTTCCCCATCTACCTCTCGCTTGCTGTTCTTGAAAACCAACTCCTGGTTTAGCCCAGTGGAGCTTTCTGTTTGAGAGAAATTGGCCAGTGGCATGAAGTTACGGGGTTATGCAAAAACAGCTAAAACCACAACTGCTGTTAGCCCCTCACTCAAACAGTTGGAAAGTATTTGGGGGTATGAGATTCTCAGAAGATTAATTATATACTTACATGATAAAGATTTCCAATTCTCTCAGACCAGCATATTTATTTATTTTGTTTTGATTAATTATCCTGAGATAAAGTTTTTATCCAAGTTAAGTCTGATTCCCAAAATATTTACCACTTTTAAGCTTGTTAGCTGAAAACCATGGCCTGCATTCTTCTATCCCCACACAACCTGTATGTAGTTTGGCCATATGAAGCTACTTGAAGAAACTCACTGTACTGAGAGTGAAGGAGACGAAGATCCAGCACTCTTCAGACTGAGTCTGAGGGTGGACTGGGAACCATCCTTTAAGAAGGGGACACACAGACTAACATGTGTTCAGAGGAATCATCAGTGAAGGTGACTTGAAATTCAATCATGCAGGGGAAGAGAGAAGACTTAAATGCTAATAGGGTTATTGTATTTCATTGCTGCTGGGGGCAGGTGCCATAATTTTAGCTACTAACATCCAGGCCTTTCTCCTAAGGAAATCTCTTGCTGTGTGCATGTTGGTGAGAGGGAAGGTCTTGCCTCCTATGGTGGAAGCTGAGGGGTGAGATTTGCCTCACATAGGTTACTTCTCACCCTGGTTTCCTGGCACAGTCTGTGTCTGGGGCTTTGCATCTAATAGGCACAGGGTTTGTTGACAATAGAGCCCATTAGCTGAAATTTTTAACCTGAATTCAAGGATAGCTTTATGGAATCTGTGTATATGTTGTACTATATGTAAAACTTTGGACATTTGTGTATTCAGATGAGGGAGAAGGTCCATTTGTTTTTCTGTCTTGGTTGAAGAAACTGAAGCTTTAAAAGTTCAAAAAAACTTGCTTAATATAAAGCCACTAGTAAGTTGCAGTTTAGGATTTGAGATGTCTTTTTGAAATCTTGCTTTTATTAGATTTTTGAGGTTCTATAATCCTAAAAAGGCCAAGAACCACTTATCTACAATCTAAACATCTTACTTCAAAGCCCTCATGACCTGGCCTCTGCCCACCACTTCGATTTTCCCTTTTACTTTGTTTCCTGTTACTTCTGTTCTTCATATTAATTTCTTGTTCTAGTCACATCCAGGTACCATGGATTTTCTAAAAGCACCTCATGGCTTTTAATCTCCATGTCTTTGCTCATGATGTTCCTTCTGCCTTAAGTTTCTAATCCACTTCTTTGCACCTTATCCACCTTATAATTGGTTTGCTGGACACCTACTCATCTTTTAAGAATCACTTGGCTTCACCTCCTCTGTGAAGGTCATGATCACTGTGTCCCATCCCCTTGGCCCACCTGATTCAGCATTGCCAGCAGCTCATGTCAAGCTAGCAGCTGGTGCAGTGTCTTCTTTGTTTTCTTGGGGCATTCTCCAAAGTCACTGCCTAGGCACATCTTTGTGAAGTTAACCATTGTGGGGGCAACACTCAAGCAATGGGAATGTCATGGGTAAATGTCCATCCTCTCGTGGGCCAATTCTGAGGCAGCTTCTATATGGTTCTTTACAAAGACCCCTGAGCAACGGGGCCCTGGTTGTCCACAGTGGTAACCTGCTCATTAAACACCCTTTACTGGCTTTTCTCCTTCCCTCTCTCACATTCTTTCCCCTTTTGCTCCAGCTTTCTGGATTTCTGCTACCAGCACTCAAGTCTTTGTCTGAGGCTCTGTTTTCAGGTTAACCCAGATCAGGACACTCTCTTGACTTTGTGCCTCCACTTTAGCTGTGAGGACCTGCCTCAGCATCTATTGCCCTTCATTGTGCTTATTTAAACGATCTTTCTCTGTTGATGATTACTTCATTTATTTTTAAAATTTGTTTCAGTTTTTATTGTGGTAAGAACAATTTATGCGAGACCTATCCTCTTAACCATTGTAAGTTTACAATGTAGTATTGTTGGCTACAGGTACAATGTTGTACAGAGCTCTAGAGCTTATTTATCTTACTTGATGGAAACTTTAAGTTGGTTGATTAATAACTCCCATTTCTCCCTCCCTGAGCCCCTAGTAACCAACATTCCAGCCTTTGAGTTTGTGAATTTTACTATTTCAGCTGTCTCATACAAATGGAATAATGAGTAGTTGTCTTTCTGTGTCTGGCTTATTTTACTTAGCATGATGTCCTCACGGTCCATCCATGTTGTTGCATATTGCAGAATTTCCTTCAGTTTTAAGACTGAATGAATAATAATTCATTGTATGTCTGTACTGAATTTTCTTAAAATTTTCTTTTTTCAATTGTGGTTTAAAAAACTGAAGTTTTAAAGGTTCAAAAAACTTGCTTAAGATCAAACTATTGAGTTGCAGTTTAGGATCTGAGATGTCTTTTTGAAATCTCTAGTCTTACACATAATGTTACCTTAATGGATAAGACAATTAAATGAAGTGCTCAATTTATGAGTAATAGGTAAGGATATGGCCTCCTTTCTTTCAGGTGAAGATAGCGGGTGCCATCACTTGGGTACTACATTTTCTTTATCTATTCATCTGTTGATGGACACTTAGGTTGCTTCCACATCTTGGCAAATGTGAATATGCTGTGAACATGGGAGAGCTAATATCTCTTTGAGATCCTGATTTCAGTTCTTTCAGTTATACTATATTTTTATTTTTTTGAGGAGCCTCCATCCTGTTTTCCATTGTGGCTGTACCAGTTTACATTCTCACCAATAGTGTGCAAGGGTTTCCATTTCTCCACATCTTCACCAACGTTTGTCTTTTGTTAGACTTTTACTTCTTGAGATTAAAGAGCTTAACTTATTCATTGTTGTTCCTTCAGTATTAAAACCAGCACATAGTGGATCCTCATCTTTATGTAAAAAACATAAGATGTGAGAGCTTTCATCAGATCACTCATATGTTTACATGTGTCTGAGGAACAGAATGAAGACTAAAGAGGAGAGGTTACAAGAAGATAGACTTTAAGTTCAGTACAGAGCTATCAATGCACCACAGTGAGGTGACATTTGTTAGTAATGGTAACTGTGGCTCATTATGGCGTGACAGCCCCTCAGTTTGCCCACTCTTCTTTCTCTAGCCAATAATTCCTGTTATACAGAATTTTATGGAACGAGAGCACACATGCAGATGCTTCCAGGGACCAGGCAGGCATTTAAACCAGTGAGGCAGGCTGGAAATAAAGTGTGTGTGCCATCTTTAAAAGGGGTAGCTGTTCCTCAGCCCCAGCTAACCACTGCTGTGCAGTGCTTCAATGCTGCCAGGCCTTTCAGGTTTTCAAGGGGAAGCAGAAATTCAGATTATTACTTAAAATTTAGAAAACGGTATGTGGATCAAGAAAGCATCACGGTAGCTAGATATGGATCATGGGTTGTTAGTTTCCAACTTTTGTATAGCGTGTGTACCAGAGAATGTTAAAAGCTCAGATATGGGGACAGCCTCCTTGAGAAGCTGCCCTAGGCTCTGGCCAGTTTGCTCTCTTCAGGCCCATAAACACACTCTGCTGGTTCCCAGCCTGAGCCTTCCCCATCCTGTCTTTACAGTAAGGAAGCTCTGTGTCTCAGGCCTTCTCTTATGACACTTCTCTCTACTTTTCTTCCCCCAACAAACCCTGTCTTAGTGCACCTTCAGCATTTCCAGCACTCGGATATCTGCTACAGTTGGCCATGGTCCAGTGGTCTCATAGTTTGTCTTATCTGTTTAACTGCATTGTAAGTTCCTCAAAGCAGAGGCTTCTGTTGACATGTCTTTCCTGTCTCTTGCAGCAGAGTGTGGGACATGGCAGGTGCTCAGGAAGAACTACTGGTTGACTGACCCTAGATGCTATCTTATGCAGTGCTTTTGGCATCACTCTTAGTAGAAGATGAGGTAATAATCAGGAGGCTACTAGCTCTTGAGTACAGAATTTAAAATTAAACCAGTGGGGCTCTTTTAGAGATTGGATAGGCTTGTCCTCCATCTACTGTTGTTGACCTGCTGCTCTCATCTTTTATGAGGAAAAGGATGCCAGTCACAGGCTCTTTCTCATTCTTTCTCACCAGAGATAAAACAAAATGATCAATTGTTTGTATCCTGGCTTAATTCAGTGATGAGAGAGGGGTTCTGAGCATAAGCTATCTAGCCATCTTTTTAAGGTGAAAGTGAGTAGGCATCTTTTTGTTACAAAGATTGTCTAAAAGCAAAAAAATATTTTAACTGGTTATGATTATTTTGTGTTCCTTTTATTTGAAACACATTTTTGTTGTTTTAGAAATCTCTTTTCTCCCATATCTGTGAAGCAAAATACAATATAAACAATTCTGTCATCTGTGATAATAGGCATTAGGCACACTTTAGACACTGAAGTTTACTGTCTCCAAACCTTCTTTTAGCAGACTATTCCCAATTTTTTTTGGTAAAGGTGCTAGTAAACATAAATTGCCAAAATAGTAGGTCTTCTTCATTTTCCCTGTTGCATTTGTCCCACAGTTATTTAGCCTAGATTCTATGCAGTTTTGTTATAACAGGGAACTGAACCATTCATTCGATGCATATTTATTGAGTTCTGTCTTTGTGCCAGACCCTATTTTAGCTGCTGAAGGTACAATAGTGAAGAAATTAGATATGAAGTGTTCTCACAAAGCTTAACTTCTAGTGGAGAGAGATGACGACAAGCCAACCAAATGAGCACACAAGAGAATTGGGGGAGATCCAAGATGGTGGCAGATTAGGTGGACGCTACACTCACCTCCTCCCAAGACCAAACTGGAATTACAACTAAAGTATAGAAAAGTCATCCCGAATAACCAATGGAAGACTAGCTGGAGAGAAGCCTTATAACCAAAGACTTACATAGAGGCCACATTGAGACTGGTAGGAGGTGTGGGGGGCACAAGAGGGCTGCCCAGACACTCATAGGCAGCAGCTGAAGTTCCAGAAGGATATATCAACTGTAGGGGGGTTCCCCCTGAGAAGTGTGGGGCATAAACCCCAAGCTGCGCTCCCCAGCCCAGAGCACCAGAACTAGGAAAAGCGCCCACATAACACCTGGCTGTGAAAAGTAGTGGTGTTCCTGTCCACCAGGGAGAGATGGCTAGTAATGGCCCAACACACAAAATTTCATTCTCAGCCACTTACCTTGGACTCTAGCAGAGGGAAGGAAGAGTGGACTAGATCTGCGTGAGGAGAGCCTGGGGTTGGTGGTTATGGGGAGAGAGCTGAGAGTTCAGCTGCTAGATTCTCTGTGGTGAGTCATTACCTCATACTGCAGAAGCCATCCTTCTTAGGCAGAGCATCCCCTCCATGCACCATCTGCCTGTGGGGAAACAATATCACCACCTGTTAGAATCCCTGTGGTGCTTATGCACTGCTGAGGAGTACAGCCTACAGGCAGAGGAGGATCTCTGGGTGCTTTGAGACTTTTGCTGACCTCCCCCTGGGCCTGGTGCTAGTAAAAGCAGACCTTGGTGCACACCTTGTACCCTTCCACATGCACCCAGGCCCAGCAGAGGGAGCCATAGCTGTGGATCACTGATAGCTCCAGATAGGTTACCCAGGGCCACTTACACAGACAGTGTCTGACACTGGCCTGCACCAGAGTCCCTCTAAAGAGGTCCAGAACCAATATGCACAGTGGTTTGCTTCAGACAACAGCAGAGCATGATCTAATAAGCTTCATAAGCAGTATATCTGTAGGGAGTTCTTGGCAGTCACTGAACTCTGCTGAGGCAAATTCTGCTTCATGTGACCAGCACCTGTACAGCACCTTACATGCTGTGTTGGGGGTTGAACCTCACTGTCAGCAGCCTGAGGGTAGATCCTATGCACAAATGGGCTAATAGCAATCAAAAGTCAATTACACCAGGAGGGCCCACATAACATGCACAAGGGACATTCTTAGAGCACCCAGTTCTGGTGACCAGGGAGACTGTGCCACTGGGTCCCACAGGTCACCTACCACAGAAGGCCATCCTACCAAGACTGAGAGTCATAGCACGTCCACCTAATACATAGAAACAAACACAAAGAGGCAGCCAAAATGGGGAGACAAAGAAGCAGGACCCAAATGAAAGAACAAGAAAATTCTCCAGAAGAAGAGCTAAATGAAATGGAATTTTATTTAAGCAACTTATCAGCTATAAGTTCAAAGTAATGATTATAAGGATGCCCAGCAGCATGAAAAAGGACATATAAACCATAAAAAAGGAGCAATCAGAAATGAAGAATACCATATCTGGAATAAAGAATACACTGGGAGGAATAAACAGTAGGCTCAATGAAGCAGAGGATCAAATCAATGATTTGGAAGACAAGGTAGGGAAAAAACACCCAATCAGAGCAGCAAAAAAGAAAAATGAATTAAAAAAAGGAGGATAGTTTAAGGGGTCATTGGGACAACATGAAGCATAACAACATCCACCTCAGGGGTACTAGAAGGAGAAGAAAGAGAGCAAGGCATTGAGAACCTATTTAAAGAAATAATGACTAAAAACTTTCCTAACCTGATGAAGGAAAAATACATACAATTTCAGGAAGCTCGGTCTGTCCCAAACTGGATGGACCCAAGGAGGCTCACGCCAAAACACATAATAATTAAAATGGCAAAGGTTAAAGACAAAGAGAAAATCTTAAAAGCAGCAAGAGAAAGACAGCTACAAGGGAGCTTCCACAGATGGTCAGCTGATTCCTCAACAGAAACACTATAGGCCAGAAGGGATTGGCATGAAACATTCAAAGTGATGAAAAGCAGGGACCTACAACCAAGGCTCCTTTACCCAGCAAGGCTATCATTTAAAATTGAAGGGGAAATAAAGAGCTTCCCAGACAATTAAAAGCTAAAGTAGTTTGTTACCACCAAACCAGTATTACAAGAAATGTTAAAGGGTTTGCTGGAAGAAGAAGGGGGAGGGGGGAGCAAGAGGAGGAGGGGAGGAGGGAGGGAGGAGCAACAGTAACAGCAACAGAGGAACATAATATAAAAAAATAAAATGGCAATATATACGTACCTATCAATAATCAATTCAAATGTAAATGGCTTAAATGCTCCAATCAAAAGGCATAAGGTAGCTGAATGGATAAGAAAACAAGACCCATGTATTTGCTGTCTACAAGAGACCCACCTCAGAATGAAAGATACACGCACACTAGAAGTGAGGCGATGGAAAAAAATATTCCATGCAATTGAAAAGGAAATGAAGGCTGCAGTAGCATTACTTATATCTGACAAAACAGACTTTAAAACCAGGACTGAATGGCCCTAGCCAGTTTGGCTCAATGGCTAGAGCATCGGCTTGCGGACTGAAGGGTCCCAGGTTTGATTTTGGCCAAGGGCACGTACCTCGGTTGCAGGCTCAATCCCTGGCCCTGTTGGAGGCAGTCAATCTGTGTGTCTCTCTCACATCGGTGTTCCTCTCTCTCTCTCTCCCACTCTCTCTGCAAAGCAATGGAAAAAATATCTTCAGGTGAGGATTAAAAAAAAACAAAACACGAAAAAACAAACAAAAAAAACCAAGGCTGTACATGAGGGAGTTAACTCTAGACTGGAGTTGAGAGAAGGTGTCCTTAAAGTTGTGACATCTGACACTTGAATGACAAGCTGGGGCCATGTCAAGATCAGGGGGAGGAGACTTTCAGGCCTACAAAACAGGTGTTGTAATCAGCCTAAGGCAGGAGCCCGTGAGGTGTACAGAGGAAAAGAGAGGAAGTCAGAGGGAAGGAAAGTTTAGCACTAGCAAATAGGATCATTATACAAGTGAATGTATTCAATAACTTTTACAGTTTAAATGTATATGGCCATGGTCACTTAGATCTCAGAATTTGTATCATGATTTCAGGATCAGAATCAGTAATTATCTAAGATTCACACTGGAGAAAGACAGTGTTCTAAAGTTTATGTGATATGTTCTGCTTTGAAGCCTCAGATGTCCCATGAGTAGGATAGCACACTAGAAGTATTTTAGGAAAATGGTGTCTGAATTTGCCTGGGAAAAAATCACATATGAATGAAGATAGTAAAAAACAACTTCCTTCATCTAATATAACAATCACTCTCAAGGATTATAAGAGTTTATGTACACATGAAGCATTTGGTTTTAAAGTTAACTAGACGGGGAAGAAAGCTGTTACAGTTTTAGATTTTCTTGGGTATTTTGGTATCTGCACAACAGAGACCTGATGAGTTGCCAGCAAATAACACTCCAGAACTCTGGATCCAGAGAGCATTTGTGATGCCCAGCCAACACAGAACTGCTTTCCTTCCCAAAGGGTGGCCTCCAAATCTGTTGTAGCCCTTAGCAAGATTTTATATCACAATTGAAAACAGGTGCCCTCTGCCCTCTCCCTTTTTGTGTGCGTTACTACCGTTCAGGGAGGCGTGAGCCATGGCATTCTCTCACGCAACTTCACAATGCCCAGAGAGAGTCCTCATTAGACACCCTGAGTCAGAAGTCTTGCTGTGAAACACCCTGCAATAGACAGCACACAGAGGTGCCAGACTTGTGAGGTTCGGATAATCTTCTTGGTGCGTTCTCAGTGTTTCCTGTCACAAATCAAAACACCAGTCCTAAGGTTTAATATAAAAACATCTCTCTGGAAAGTTTCTACTTTAGAATATTTTAATCTTTTTTTTTGTTATCATTTTATTTATTTATTTTTAATTTATCTTTATTGTTGAAAGTATTACAGGTGTCCCATTTTTTCCCCCCAATTGATCCCCTCCACCTCGCTCCCACCCCCCCAGGCCTTCACCCCATTATTGACTGTGTCCATGGGTTATGCATATATGCATATAACTTCTTTGGTTAATCTCTTCCCACCCTCCACTTCCCCCTTTCCCTCTTTCCTCTGAACTATGATTGTCTGTTGCATGCATCAGTGTCTCTGGATCTATTTAGTTCATCAGATTCTTTTGTTCATTAGCTTCTTGTTAAAGAAGACCCTTCAACTTTTCCTGTAGTGCTGATCTGGTGATGATGAACTCCTTTAGCTTTTTCTTATCTGTGAAGCTCTTTATTTGACCTTCAATTCTAAATGATAGCTTTGCTGGGTAGAGCAATCTTGGTTGTAGTTCCATGTTTTTCATCACTTTGAATATTTCTTGCCACTCACTTCTGGCCTGCAAAGTTTCTGTTGAGAAATCAGCTGACAGTCATATGGGCTCCCTTGTAGGTAACTAATTGCTTTTCTCTTGCTGCTTTTAAGATTCTCTCTTTGTCTTTAACCTTTGGCATTTTAATGATGATGTGTCTTGCTGTGAGCCTCTTTGATTTCCTCTTGTTTGGGACCCTCTGTGCTTCCTGGACTTGTAAGTCTATTTCTTTCCCCAGGTAGGGGAAGTTTTCTGTCATTATTTTTTCAAATAGGTTTTCAATTTCTTGCTCTCTTTTTTCTCTTTCTGGCACCCCAATAATACAAATGTTGGGCCTCTTGAAGTTGTCCCAGAGGCTCCTTATACTAACTTCATATTTCTGGATTCTTTTTTCTTTTTGCTCTTCTGGTTGGGTGTTTTTTGTTCCCTTATGTTCCAAATTGCTGATTTGATTCTCAGCATCCTCTACTCTACTGTTGATTCCCTGTAAATTATCCTTCATTTCAGTTCATGTAGCTTTCATTTCAAATTGGTACTTTATTATGTCATCTATTTTCTCAGTTGTTTTCATAATACTCTTACTAATATGCTTGAGCATCCTTGTAAATGAAATTCTGAACTCTGTATCTGTTAGCTTGCTTGGATCTATTTCATTTAGTTCCTCTTCTAGATATTTCTTCTGTTCTTTCCTTTGTGACATGTTTCTTTGCCTGTGCATTTTGGCTGCTCCCAGGTGTTTGTTTCTGTGTATTAGGTAGAGCTGCTATGTCTCCTGGAATTGGTAGAGTGGCTTTGTGTAGTAGGTGTCCTGTAGGGTCCAGTGACTCAGCCTCCCCAGTCACCTGAGCTGGGCCTTCTAGGTGCTCCCCTGTGTAGGCTGTGTGCACTGTCCTGTTGTAGTTGAGCCTTGGTTGCTGTTGGTGTCACTGGGAGGAACTGACCCCCCGGCCAATCGGCTGTGAGGACCAGCTGCAACTACAGCCAGAGAGCTGCTGTGCTGGAGACACCCCTATGGAGCAGGATTTACTTCAGTGGAGCTTTTGTGTTCACCAAGGGTGCGCCTTGAGTGTGTCACTCGTGGACGTGGTAGGATTGTAATTCAGAGAGGTCAAGTCTTACCACCAGGGGCTAGAATATTTAATCTTAAGGGAAGATATTCAGTCCTGAAAGATTATGTAACCCTAGAGGGAAACCAAAGCGTACTCTCCCTAATGTACTGTATTGACTTTTATTACAGTATATGGCCCTAAAATGTGATTATATTATATCTATATGACATTGAAAATCCAGAGTATCAAAAAAAAATCACTTTAAATTCTTGCTAAGAGAGACGTATTAGTCACAATGGAATATAATGTGTAGACTTTGGTTGGATCATGGTGTAAATCAACTGGCATTTAAATGACAACTGGGAAATTTATATATGGACTGAACATGAGAAAATATTAAGGAATCATTTGTAATTTTGTTAGATGTGCTAATGATATGGAGGTTATGTAAGAGACTATCATTTTATAGACATGCACACTCAAATATATATGGAGGAAATGTCACATTTATAATTTGTTTTAAAACACGCAAAATATCAATTGAAGCAAATATGGCAAAATGTTAATAATTGTTTCATTTAGGTACTGGGCTCATGAAGTTTACTATAATATTTTCTCTACTGTTCTGTACACTTGAAAATTTTTATAATTCAAAGTTTCAAACAAAATCTTGGCAAGTTGAAGCATAATACAGTGCTTCATCAGCTGAGTAACATTGCCTTGGGGTGTGGTGGATGCTGCTTTGTTGTACCTTTTGCACTGTGATCATAAATAGCAGTGAACCTGGAAACTAGAAGATTTCTTCATAAATGGGACCTTACAATAAAAATGAACCACTAATCTCCCCTTACTCGTGCCTCTAACCCCACGCTCTGGCTTTGTAACTTGGCCTATGATTACAGGAGATGAAGTAGTACAAAAGTAAAACTGAAACATATGGAATCCAAAAGCTAGTATTATTTTTTTCATTCTGGAATGTAAAGCTCTTTTTAAATTATAGTTGACACACAATATTATATTAGTTTCAGGTATACAACATAGTGAGATTTGACATTTATATAACTTACAAAGTGATCACCAAGAAAAGTCCAGTATCCATCTGTCACTGTACAAAATTATTGTGATGTTATCGACTGTGTTCCCTCTGCTGGACTTTACACCCTGTGGCTTATTTATGTTATAAATTTGTACCTCTTAACCCCCTTCACTCTTTTGCCCATCCCACCACAATCCAACCCTCTGGCAACTATCAGTTTTTCTTGTAACTATGAGCCTGTTCGTTTGTTTGTTCATTTTAGTTTTTTAGATTCCACACATAAGTGAAATGATACAGTATTTGTCTTTCTATGACTTGTTTCACTTAGCATAATAACCTCTAGGTCTATCCATGTGTTTGCAAATGGCAAGGTTTCATTCTTTTTCATGGATGAGTAATATTCTAGTATATGCACGTCTATTTCTTCTTTATCCATTCATCTATTGATGAGCATCTAGGCTCCTTCCATATCATGGCTATTGTAAATAATGCTGCAGAACAAAGCTAGTATTTTAAACATCTTGTTTCAACATCACTTTAAAGTACAAATTTTTTTAGACTTTCAATATTATTTTGTATTGGTTTCAGGTGTATAGCATAGTGGTTAAACAATCATATACTTTACACAGTGTTCCCCCTGATATTTTCAGTACCCACCTGGCACCATACATAGTTATCGTAATATTACTGACTATATTCCCTATACTGTACTTTGCATCTCCATGACTATTCTGTAACTACCAATTTATATTTCTCAGTCCCTTCACCTCTTTCACCCAGTCCCACAACCCCTCTCCTCTGGCAACCACAAGTCCACTCTCTGTGTCTATGAGTATGTTTCAAGTTTGTTTGAAAAGAAGAACAATCTTAAAGTATAGTTAACAAAGTTATTTTATTTCCTTTTAAAATGTATATTTTACAACCTGGATTATATTAACATATATAAAATTATTGGTACTGTCTCAGGCTACATGTCAATCAATGGCCCATCTTTTTCCTTCTCTGTTCAGAGATTTTGAGGTGTTATCATTAAATCTACCTGTGATCTTTCTTCAGATACTGTGTTTTTGCTGACAGTATGTGCCAATATTGAGCATTGGTAAGACTTTTTACCTTGGGATATTTCAATACCTAGCTCCTAAATATTCCCATGTCCATTGAACTTGTTGACGGAGATAAATCCACACTGCAGTGTGGGCTGATTCACATGACCTGGATACTGAGGAACAAAACATGTTGTGTTTTTATTTCAGCCTACATTTAATTTGTAAGTTCTTTTTTTTCCTTATTTTTTCTTCATACTTGGTGTCAGTAGTTGCAGATTCAATACCAAGGGGAATCTTGCTGTCCCCTTTCCTCAACACTAGGAAGCAGTTGAGTACTGGCACCTCATTTTTTAAAATAACAATGACTATATGGAGGTATCTTGATTTTGAACTGGGGTTAAAAATCAAGTCCTAATCATATAATTATCAACAGTAGGCACCCACTGGAGCTCCTGTCGTGTAGTGCACTGTTGAAGGTGCTGGGGGGTGAAAGGTTGTAGTGGTGGAATGCATGGAACCAGAAGACCAAGTTTCTGTCTTCAGCAGCTGCAAACTTTGCAGAGATAAGAGAAACTATTACTGTGGAAAGTGTAGGATGAGCGTCCAAATGAGTGCCGCGGACTGCAAGTGTGGTACAAATACAGAGTCAAGAGATTGTTCCCATCTGGGGCCATCATGGCTTCATAGAGCATCCAAAATTTAAACTCAACCCTCAGAAAGAGGTACAATTTTGACAGGGAGAGAAAGGGCGAGAAGCTATTTTTGTGTGGACTAATGAATATACCCAGAAGCAAGGAGAGCTTGGGTAACTATGAACAGGCAAGTTTGGTTGGAGGGAAAGTTCCTATTGGGATGAGCGTGTTGAGTGGGGGAATCTGGAGTACGGTAAAAACTGGGGAAGCAGCAAAGGCTTGGGAACATGAGTGAGGCTGTGTTAGGAGCTCACTCTGACAGTGTTGACCTCAAGGGAGGTTGCAGGGAGGAGTGATGAAGAGAGGAAAATCAATTGGGAAATCACTGCAAAATAGTGGGAAAGGGAATAAAAGTATAAATTTGGGTAATGACAGTGAGAATAGAAGGGAGGGATGATTATGAAACACTGTAAAAAAACAAAACAAAACCAATTAGGTCTGATGACTGAATTTAGGTCCTCTTTGAAAGAGAATAGGAAAATTCACATGCATTTGTATCATTTTATTGATGCAAGCAGTTAACTGTAAGTTTAATATGTCTAATATGACTCACTTGAGGAACTTTGAAAGAAAGCTTTTAATTCTTTATTAATTTATAGGAAAGCTAGCCCCACACTTATAATTACTAAACTTTAACACAAATCCTAAGAATGGCTATTCACTTCCTTTAGCCTTTGCTGTCTTCTTATACATCTGTAAGTGTTAGGAAGATGGAGCTGTGGAGGGGAAAATGTGACCTGAGAACTGAATAGAATTTATTGGTTCATGAGTGGAATGTAAAAGTACTTCTGAAAAAGTAGTAACAGTCGGGGGAGAGCACCGGGAGGCAGAGCCTGGAGGAGAGTCATGTGAAAAAGGCTGCCTTGGGAGGATGCCCTTCAGTAGAGGACAGAGCTGGCTCTGTCCAGGGGGCTCTGCAAAAGGAGCTGGGGATAAACCCTCGGACCTGACTCCCCATCCTCCCGTGTCTTGCTAACCTTCTTCCTTTCTCCAGTCTAGATGGCAAGGTGTGCCCCATGCAGGTCAGCCTCCTGGGGCAGATACTGGGATGGGGAAGGCAGCGGGTAGAACTGGGGTGCGGAAAGAAGGTAACAGCCACCATCAGCGCCCTCTTTACAGAACATCACAGTGTGGGGGGAAGGCTTGGAGGAAGTTCTTCATAGAATCTTAAGACGTTAGAGCTAGACTTAAAAGGAGACACATTTAGATTATAAAGAATTCTTTCAGTGAAAGAGAGCCCTATAGAAAGTCTGAGGTATTGATACTGGAGACGGAAACGGAAGTCCTCAGTGACTAGCTCCCTTTGCGCGGGGCTGTCCAGTAACTATTCCTAACCTGGCTCCCCACCCCTTTCTCCCTCAGTGCCCACCTTCAAGCTGTACCAGCGGGCCCGGCACGTGTTCAGCGAGGCGGCGCGCGTGCTGCAGTTTAAGAAGGTGTGCGAGGAGGCACCTGGCGACACGGTGCAGCTGCTGGGGGAGCTGATGAACCAGAGCCACGTGAGCTGCCGGGACATGTACGAGTGTAGCTGCCCCGAGCTGGACCAGCTGGTGGACATCTGTCGGTGAGGCCCAGAGAGCACGGCGGGGGCTGGGGATGCTGCCAAAGAAATTGCTTAAATTAATGAAAAAAAGTAACATTTTCATAGCCTTCTAAGTGAAAGCGGATCCTTGCCCACTTTCTGTATGAGGAGTTGTGCGTGATGTGGAGCTGAACTTGCTCCTTCCTAAACGTCTGTGCGACGAAAGACTGGAGAGCCGACTCCACGGCTTCACGAGGCTCCGGGTTTGGAGTCGGTTTTTCACAACATCACAGGAAGGACATTTCAGGGAGCTTTTCTCAGATGTGGACCCTGGTGTTACTTTCTCCTGATATTTTAACCAGTGCTGCTCACCATACTGTGGCTCTGCGAGCATCTCCTGTTTGGTGCCCTAAGTTTAGTAGTTTTATTCCAAAGAAGGGAGAAAATGGAAAGGGAGCCTCAAGCCTGACAGGAGTGTAGGGAGGTAGGGGGAGGCTGTTGAAGGATTTAACTCAGAGAGCCAGCATTTCCTGCTTTCCTGGTTTGTTAGGCAATTTGGGGGAATAAAGACTGAAGAAAGCCTAGTTTATGAATGGTTGGTTGAGATGGAAATGTAAAGAGGGAAACTTTCAGGAAGCCTGAGTAACAGCTCGTTTGTAATTGCTGGTGATTGGGGGTAATGGAGTAGAAGGTCCCTTCGCCCACAGGGATCTATCCCAGTGACGTTGGGAGAACTGAAAGGGAAATTGGGCAAACCCTCAAATGGCTACATGTTATTTCCACTGTGAGAAGATAATACATGAAGAGACCATGAGAAGAACTGTCTGCAATTAGTAATGAAAATATAATTTGCCACTTGGCGCCTATGGCTTGCCTCAGCTCATTGCTACACCCCCAGCCCGAAAAGTTTAAACCAAGTAGCTCCAATGATTACACATGGCATGTGTAACCTGACTTGCTGAGAGTTTTGAACAGAGCATTGATGACAATGACTCTGCTGTCGTCAGTGTTTGCTCACTAATTGCCAAGAAGCCTGCCAGAGCTTGTTTCGTTGTAAGTGTTCTTTTCAGAAAATATCAAGGGCCCAGTAAATGGAAGGGGACAGATACTGTTTCAGTTCTGGACATAAGAGGAAGTGGAATGGTTTATGCAAAATCAGGAATCGTCTCTGCCTAAATGGTAGCAGGGTTCGTTTGAATCCCACCCGAAAAGCAGTGGGAGGGCTTTTGCTAGCCTCCTGCAGTTCACTAATAAACTACTTCTTCCTGGGATGTCCACCAGCTATGGCTTTTGTGGCACTTACACCCTTATGTGGAAAGAGGGAAATGACAATTAAAAATAGTCAAGTGGCCTGGCCGGGTGTGGCTCAGCGGTTAAGCATCGACCTAGGATCCAGGCGATCAGGGTTCGATTCCCGGTCAGGGCACATGCCCCAGTTGCGGGCTGCAGCCGATCAATGACTCTCTCATCATTGATGTTTCTGTCTGTCTCTCTCCCTTTCCTTTCCTCTCTCTGAAATCAATAAAGATATATTTAAGATAAATAAATAAATAAAAATAAGTCAAGTGGTAGTGATAAGTGTTATGAGAAAAAGGAGGGATAGAAAGTACGAGGGTGGAGGGGCTGAAGGAGGCCTCTCTGATGAGGTAGTATTTGAACAGAGACCTGAAGCAAGTGAAAAAATAGCACAGCAAGTAGATAGGCCCTGATGTGGGTGCGTGGCTGTCACGTGAGGTACAGCAAGAAGACCGGTGTGGCTGGAGGGCAGTGGAGGAGAAGAGTAGTAGGTGTTGAAGTGAGAGGGGTGGGAGGAGCCATCCACCTGGGCCTTGGGGGCTGTGGGAAAGGCCCTGGCTTGAGTGGAGAAAGGTGGCAGTGGAGGTGCTAAAGGTCCTCTGCAGAATGCCTTGAAGGAAGACTCAAGACAACTGCTCTCTGGTGAGAGAGAGGAGTCCAGATAACTCCTGGGTTTTTGGCCTGAGAAAATTTCCTTGTTTTTGTAAAGGTCTCATTTCTGGAAGTCAAATTTCACATTCCCGAGTCAGAATTATTGAGGGTGCTGTCAGCTAGGAGAGCAGGAAGAGCAGAGATGGAGAAGGCGCTAAGAGGCTAAGTGCCTTGAACAAGTCGACATGAGTCCGTGGAGAAGGGAAGCTGAATGGGGTCGGGAGCATTGCCAAAGATAATTGTTAGATTTCCCTCCAGGTCCACGTGCAGCACTTCAAAATTCCTTTAGTTTTCCTGAAGGCCAGCTTGGAAACTATTTGCAGGAAAAGACAACTAATTCATTAAGTGAGTGAAGGATTCCTATGCCTAGAATAATCAGGGCCCTACTATACGCTAAAATCTTAATGCGGTCTAAGTCAGACCACATGGAAAGGTGTCTCTAGGTGGCTGGCCTGTGGGATGACGCAGAGGAAGCTGTGCATGACTCAGGTGGAGACAGGGGGGAAGGACAGACATCACCAGAACTTGCTGTTTTCTCAGTGGAGCCTTTTACTCTTCAAGAGAAAACCAGTTGAGGATCCGAAGAAAGGGCCAGAGAGGGAGAAGGAAACTACACTCCTGCAGGGAGGCTGTTTGTTTATTTTTATTAAATTAATGTTAAAAACCTCAGTTATGTGAAAAAAAAGTATAATAATGAAGGAAAAAAATGAAGCTTGCCCAATGATAAAATAACTCTTTTTAATGAAAATGTAAATTTTAAAAAACAGCTGAATTTTAAAGTAGGATTTACTGAGGAACACAAAAGAGTTTTGAAACCAAGTCAATTACATGTGAGACAGTTCATTCATTATTAGTTTCCCTGGTTGCACTTAAGAAAAAAATAGTTCGAGCCGTTATTTCCGCTTTAACACTTGTTGAAAGGAGGACTCAGTGCTGCATTATTGCCCAAGCTGTTCATGACAAATTTAATAGGCCAACAAAGGTTACACAAGTAGCTGTGCCATCTTCCTCGGAAGGCTTTCCGCAGCTTTAGCCCCTGGCCTGCTGCTCAGCCCCTGCGCCCCGTCTCCTGACCGGGGCCTAACCGGGAGGAGTGTGGTGCACACCACCTTCCCGTGCTCCTTCCCCGCGGCCCTTGGTGCTAATCTGCCAGGGAAAAGGGAGGGAGCCATTCCCGCTGTCCTCGGGGCATGCTTCTCTTTGGGTCCCTGTCTTCTTCCACTTATTGTCCCCCCACTGGCCAAACATATGGCAAATATATATATATATATTTGCCATGTGCTAGAACCAAACCAACTGCTCTCCTAAGCGGCTCACATTTCTAAAATAGACTTGTGGTCATATTTTCTTATACTTTTTCATTTGAACAGTATTTGAAGTCTGTGATTTCTTAAATCTAAAGCGATCCGAAAGTGTTAATAACCTGGCTGTAAAAAGAATAGAAGCTGTTCTGAAAGGTCTCTTTTTCTGAGATTCTAGTCTGAAAATTTTAGGTTTTAGAGCAGATGCTCGAAATACTTCCAGGTAAAGAATATATTATTGATGGCTTATGTTTATATTATATTAATATATATATGCCGTCTCACATGTAATTAACTTGGTTTCAAAACTGTTTTATGTTCTTCAGTAAATTCTACTTTAAAATTTACATTTTCATTTAAAAAATATTTTATAGTTGGGCAAGTATCATCTTATTCCTTTATTATTATACTTTATCTCACATAACTGAGGTTTTCTATCATTAATTTAAAAAGCCTGAGTATATATTTTGATATATACATTTTTTTTCTTTAAATTTTTCCCCATCACCATTTATCCTGCATGCACTCTTTCACCTCCACCCACCCCTCTACCCCCACAATCACTGCACTGTTGTCTGTGTCTAGGAGTTTTTTCCTCTTTTTTTTCTTTTTTGCTCAATCCCTCCGCCTACCCCCCAACACCCCTCTCCCCCCACCAGAGCTGTCTACCTGCTCTCCATCTATGAGTCTGTCTCTATTTTGCTTGTTAGTTCAATTTGTTCATTAAATTCCACATATGAATGAAATTTATATGGTACTTGTCTTTCTCTGACTGGCTTATTTCACTTAGCATAATGTTCTCTAGGTCCATCCATGCTGTCCCAAAGGGTAAAATTTTCTTCCTCTTTACAGCTGAGTAGTATTCCATGGTGTAAATGTCCCACAGCTTTTTTATCCACTCATCTACTGATGGGCACTTGAGCTGCTTCCAAATCTTGGCTATTGTAGGTAAAGCTGCAATGAACATAGGGGTGCATATATTCTTTCGAGTTAATATTTTGGGATTCTTCAGATAAATTCCCAGAAGTGGAATTGCTAGGTCATAAGGCAGTTCCTATATTTTGATATTTAAAACAAATATAACAAACCAGCAGCCATTTTTTTAGAACCTACCAAATGCCTGGAATTATGCTGGGCTGATATTAGAGAGAGAGATATAAGCTATCCCTAAATTGAAGATTTTCTAAAATAATTAATTTAATATCCATTTAATATAAAAATATTTACTTATTTTGAAATAAAATTGACTAGAAATACCTACAAGGCAAAATTCCTTGCTTTCCCTCTTTGTAGTTTGTACCAAAGTTGGGGCCTATTGGATCTCTTTCCTCCCCCACCCCCCATTGTCCTGTGTGTTGTACCTTAGTGTTTTATGGTCAAATCAGTTCATTTAAAAGTAGGAAATTTTAGTCTGGCTTTATTGGGGGCCTGGAAGGCTATAAGAATATACTTTTCAGTGATAAATGGATCAAAGGGAACTATCTTTATAATCTCCGTCTCTCATCTGCCTGGCCTTTGTTTTGAGGATCATGCTTTTTAAGGCAGAACTTTTGTTGTTTTGACCAACCCTTCTACACTATTCCCAGTCCACACGGTCATCAAAGTGGTGTTTGGAGGTGTGTAGGGTTTTGGTTTCTATAGCTCTTGTATTGCGTCTCAAGACCTATATTCTTAATGTCTTACTCTTCTCCAAGGTGGAAAAATGCAAACATCTAAAGTTCACTAAACACCCTTGGCTCACCTGCTTTCCGTTCTTGATTTAAAGCTTTTATTGGTTTCCTAACTTTTGGATCTCTCTCGGAATTTCTTTTTTTTTTTTTAATTTATCTTTATTGTTGAAAGTATTACAGATGTCCCCCTTTTATCCCCATTGGCCCCTCCCCGCTAGGCCTTCACTGCACTATTGTCTGTGTCCATGAGTTATGCATATTTGGGTATAAGTTCTTTGGTTAATCTCTTTCTCTCAGAATTTCTATGGCGTATGCCAAAGAACATCCATCTTAAGCACCAGTGAGGACACAGCAGACAGGCCCTCTCTGCCTTGTGAGTGTGTCTAGCTGGGCAGGCTGCTGACCAGTTGCTGGGCAGGCCCTGATTTGTGATCACAAGTGCCACGAACTACGGGCAGAAGGCTATTTATAATAGCACTTATCGTTCCCTATTTGGGAAATTTGAGCCTTGATGATTTTAGACCATGTGGTTGATGCAATTTAGTCCATTTTCATCTACAGCAGGCAGGGTGGTGACAGAGTAGCTCTGGGGACTCAGAGTGAATGCATTTACCTAGGAAGACTTTAGCTTCTGCTCTCTGGAAACTGGCAGGATATTCAGGACTATAGGCCCTCTTGGCACAATACCTGTGGGGTTTGCAGCAAGTTAGAAACAACGCTCGGTTTGCTTTAGGTTCAGTTTTGAAACCACAGCTTTCAGAAACTGCTCAAATAAAAAAGTGTAAGGAAATATGCCTAAAAGTCCATAACCTGGTTGGCTTGAGTCCAGCAAAGTGACATAGTTTGGACCTGAGAAAATCGAGGAAGAGGGCACAGTGTTCTTCTCTAGATGAGGCCATGGTCTTCACGAGATGCCTCACTGACACCTCTGTTGTTCTAGCATTTTCCACAGGAAAGATAGTTTGATGTGACTGACAACCTTTTTTTTTCTTAAATTTCAAATCACCAAATTGCAAACTGGCCCTTTGCCAGCCTAAGAACTCAGAATAATCCTAGAATCCCAGGATGAGAGAGACTTTTCAGGAGTCTGGGTTCGCTCAGCTGTTGGGCCATCAGCTGAATGAATGTTGGAGGAACAGGAGGACATGAGTTATTTTTGTTTATTTGCAAGTATTTTTGTTTTTTTTCCTTAAATATCTATTTTCATCTGAAAAGCATATTTTAAAAAATACAACAGATGATGACAAGAAATCAATTGACAGAGTCACTGAGGGGAAATGATTTATGGGCATGGCAATAAATCTGATGTTCGAGTAGGGGTAACATTCTATTGATATTTTCCAGGGAGTAAAGTAGCTCATTTATATGGAAAAAAGGGACAAAACTGTGCTAAATTACTTATGGAGTTTTTATTCTGCTATGAACTTGGAGTAAATTTTATTAGAAAGAATTGGAAGTACATGTTAACTTTACTGTGTATAGGGCCTTTCACTGGTATAGTGAAACTGCCTGGTTGATGGTGACTAAACTGATCTCTTGCTGTGCAGTGGATTGTGTAGTGGTTTCCATCCAATCACACATTTCTTTGGGTGGTAAATTCTGAGCCCAATTGTCAGACTAGCTCCTGAAGATGCAGGGAGATTCCATGAAGTCGCCATGTGAAGAGCTGTGTAGCAACCACCTACTTACTCAGAGCCAAAACCAGGGGCTGGTTTTAGATGCAATTAAGTTTTAAATCACCTTCTGCAACAGTATAAAATTCCTGATTTACTAAAAATGTTCGACAACACACACACATATTCTCTCATTAGAACTTGGGTAGAATGTGTGTCCTATCAGCAGCAGTCAGATCACTCTCATTTTCATTTACAGGGTCTGATTTTTCCTTTTTCATTATTGTAGGACATTTGGAGCTCAAGGGTCACGACTTACTGGAGCAGGATGGGGAGGCTGCACAGTCTCACTGGTACCTGCTGACAAGCTGCCCAGCTTCCTAGCGAATGTGCACGAAGCCTACTACCAGAGCGGTGACCGGAGCCTGGCACCGGAGAAGCAGAGTTTGTTTGCTACCAAACCTGGAGGCGGGGCCTTGGTTTTCCTTGAGGCCTAAACAATGTGAAAAATCTCAGAGAAACTATTTAGGGCATTTAGGAACTGGCAGGGCCTCTCATGCCACAGTAAATTAATCCTTTCTGTTTTGTATTATGATGAACAGTTGCTATTATCAAGAGTGTTTGTAAAGAAATGGTTGAAAACTCTCTATGCTTCATAATGATTATTTATCCATCTTAAAATATGTTTTCTACCAATAAGAGCCAAAATTATGGTTGGACAGATCCCTTAAGAATAATTTACTGGGATTTATTGCCTTCTAGATTTTTAAAGATGAATTGTAAAAGCCAATCCTGACCATGGATTGGACTAGAATTAAACATACTGCTACAGTTAAACTGAAACAATGGACTTGTATACAGTGTTCTTAAACGGTTTACTTCTGGTTTCTCTCAGTGCTCTTCTTCCTCCAGGTTGCAGTCCTCTGTTGTTGATGATGATGACAGTGATGCCAGAAATTCTCTCTCAACTTGAGCTTCAGATCTCTATGAAAATAATACATTATTAGGGATACACAGATTTTCCTGGGCATTGTATAGTTGAGTGTGAGATTCCCCCAGTTACCAAGATGAGAATTACTAAAAGATGACTTTAGGAAGAAAATCCCAATCATTTAATTTTTTTAAACATGTGATATCACATAAACAATCACTTTCAATTCTTTTGGCCCTGAGCTCTATCATTTAGCAGAGAAACTTAGATAAAAGACACTTTAAGTCTGTATCTCTATTCACACTGAAATAGAGAATTATCTGGATGGTAATAGAGATCAGTTTGTCCACGTAGTTTACTTCCCATCTATCCTACTTTTTCTCAAACGCCCCTCTAATCCAAGAGGCTTATTCACTCTTTTGGGAAACACACCTTGCATCCCTGTATTGTGTGCCTAGCAAGTCTTATTCGTATATGTGGGCCAGTGTGGGGCAGGTGTGCAGAAATGTGGGTGAGAGTATAAAAGGCTCAGAGTTAGTTCTGATATTGGGTGAGGGTACTGGCGGGTACCTATATATGTTTACCAAAAGTGGGCAGGAATGTCTGGCCATGTGGTGATGGTAAGTGAATGGCTTTCTCTCATGGATAGAAGACAGGAGGGCCTTCCTGAATTATATGGAGATTTGGATCAGAAAGCATTTGGTGATATAATCTGATAATTGAAACAGCAGTAGTCTTATGCATGAATATCCATAAAATTATCACAGTTTTCTATTATCCTATAATTGTTTTTGTTCATTAATGTACAGCTCAAAGATTGGACATCATTTTGAATCTCAGTTTCATAGGCTTAGGCAAAGTTGGTTGTAATAGTTCTCAAAGGACAACAGTCATATAGAAAGTACTAGGAAATCCATTATTCTATTCTAAAATAAACTTCTTAGCAGAAAGGCAAAGACTTGAGAAAGCTTAAGTCAAATTATTTGAAATAATTTTGAGTTTTTAAAACTCAGTAATCCAAATTCTAAATTGATTTAACTTTTTTAACCCTCACCCGAGGAATGTTTACTGATTTTTTGTTTTGTTTTGAGAGAACCATTGATTGGTTGCTTCTCATGTGCAGGGACCAAACCTGCATCCTAGGTCTGTGCCCTGACGGAATCAAACCCACGGTGTACGGGGTGATGTTCCAATGAACTGAGCCGTCCCGCCAGGACAAAATCTGAATGGATTTAAAATTATAATCCTTTGTTTTTTAATACCTTTCCATTTTCCATAAAAGATCTGTGATTGATATATAGTTCTTTAAAGATAACCTGCATTACATCAAAAAAAAAAAAGGCAGTTGCTATTGCTTTTCTATCATATATAAATTTTCCACCATGAGATCCCTTCCTTGCAATGGGTGTTTCCAGTGTGCACTCTACTTTGCAGGACACAGTTGTCTAAGCCAGGGGTTTACCCTACATTTGTTTTGATGTCTGGCTTGAAGAAAAGAACTATTTTTCAATCAGACTATCACCAAGTGCTATCCTAGAAATTATGAGAGATATCAAACTTGCCTGGAAAGGACAAGGCTAGGGCCACTAGAAAAAAGCTTCATGCAGGAGATGAAATTTGAGCATGAATCTAAATTACTGATGGTGGAAGACCTGATAACACTTTGGCCTCCATTCCTACCAGGCAACAGTGAACTAAAGCTGAGGAAAAGTAGTTGCCTGGTTTGGATGAGGCGGGGGCTCTCCAGTGTGCTACAGTTTTCACAACTCCTCATACTCTCCCTGACACTCAGGCCATTCATTTATCATGCACTAGCTGAGGTCAGCGTGCCCTTTCCCAGCAGACCTGCACAGTTGTTTTCCCATACTAAGTAAATATTTCTCTGTAGCCACGTCTCTAGCAGTCGTAGTTAAGAGATACCAACAAACATGGGAGAATTATTTTGTGTCTGTGGAAGTAAAGAACAGTCCTGTTTATTTACTATTAACCACCCAGGTATTTTACTCCTTTCTATCACACCTTTCTGGCTTATATAGGAATTAAATTAGATTATTTGACCCCTGTTTTTGACTTTACACTAACAGCCAATGAGGATTGCTCTAGATTTTTGAGTGGAAGCCTGACATGCTGAAAATAAAAGGCCCTCTCCTGTTCCCGACCTCAGACTGTCCAGCCTTCAGATTCATTGTCCACTGATCTCTACGTGTTCTTGCCTGTTGGAAGGGAGGAAGGCCCCTGATCGCACAGGACTCCCCATAAGCAGAGGAGGAGAGGACACAGAAAACTGGGAAGGGGGAGCAGTCTCTCTCCTTTCCTTTCTTTCTTTCTCTCTGGAGCCCTGTTCAGAACCTTTGCATTTCTGTCTTATGTTTCTGTTAACTGAGGGCAAGAACCATTCATTTAACAGTGGTTGGAATCCAGTATGTTTTTGTTCAAATGTTAATGGAAAATGTGAACATGACTTCAAACACCAATAATTTCCTGTTAATTTGAAAGTCTGCCTGCACCTGCAGGTTTTCAGTTGCATGGACTGTCTTGGGGGGTGGGGGAGGGCAGTAGGCGTGAGGTGGTCACGGACATGTAAACAGATCATGTTAAATGTGGACGATTCAATAACAAGAATGTATTCTCTCCACCACTGTGACTTCGACATGAAACTGTATGTTGCTTATGAAATACTGTCTAGTCTACATAAGAGAAGTGAGAGAGAGAATTCTTGATTACTTAAAAAACAAAACATACCATTTTATGTACGAACTTCTTAAAGTCATTTTCAACTTCTTGAGGCTTCTTGGTAGCCTTTGCTTGGAGTCTAATCACGGAACAAAGAAAATCGTTAACAAAACTAGTGTTTATACTGACACTAAGAGCCAACATTTACTAGGAGTTTAATATGCTGGGCACTTGGCAGCACTTTACAAATGTTAATTCAGTCACACTCGTAGCAACCTTATGAAGTGGGTACTACTATTATCCTGTATTACAGGTGAGGAAACAGACTCCGACAGGTTAAGTCACCTGCCCGCAGACGTACAGCTCACAAGTAGCAGAGACGGGAGAGGCTGAAGGGTGAGGGTGCTCCTAGACTATGCTCGCAGGGTGGGCACCCAGGACTCCCATGGTTTCTGCCACCAAGCACTCACTCGGGACATATTTATGAAGGAGATGAGTAGCTGGGCCCAGAGAGGGAAGAGGCAGAGGCAGCCTAGGCAAGGAAGGGTAGGAACTTTAGACAAGGGAGAGACATCATTGGCAAGAGAGACAGATGAGAGAAAGAACAGTGAGAAAGGGTATAAAGCTATTCATTCACTGGTAATTTTCAGGTGAAACATTTTAAAATTACTCTTCCTCCATGAAGTTCATAGGAAGTAGAATTTTCTGAGAATCCCAAATATACTCTGCATAAGCCTACAGTTTGGATTGCCTACCGGGCAAGCCCTGCTCTAGGTTTCTTTAGCGTTTAGGCTACCCGAGGGCACCGTAGGGCCGCCTCCTAGGGGTCTCTCCTGTTAGTGCTCTGTGACCCATAAATGGCCCCTCACTCATTTTCTATTTCTTTCTCTGCTGATTTTATCGCCTCAACCTGCGTTTTCGCCTCACTTCTCATAATCCACTGGCTCTGTGTTTCTTGAGTGTGTTCTTACAGTTTGGATTTCTTCCTCGTAGTCATTCACACACTCCTGGGCCCTTTTCAGCTACACCCTCTTAGAGCCTCCTTGACTTGCAGGTCACCCTGAGACTCTAGTCCATCTCAGTTAACATCAACCCATCTTCCAGGTCACTCTTAATTTACAATCTCCTTCTCTTAAAAAAAATAGCTTTATTAAGATATGTCAAGTACCATAAAACTCACCCTTTTAAAGTGTACAGTTCAGTGGTTTTTAAGACAGTTGACCCTTGAGCAACACTGATTTGGACTCTGCGGGCCTGCTTATACGTGGGTTCTTTGCAATAATTCATTTTGATGTGGATGTGCAGGGCTGACTGTGCATCGGTCTGCACCATTTAAAAAATATATATCTTTTATTGATTTCAGAGAGAGGAAGGGAGTGAGAGAGAGAGAGAAACATTGATGATGAGTCGTCATTGATCGGCTGCCTCCTGCACGCCCCCGACTGGAGATCGAGCCCGCAACCCGGGCATGTGCCCTGACCAGGAGTCAAACCCCGATCTCCTGCATCGTAGGTCGATGCTCAACGCTGAGCCACACCCAGCCGGGCTTGGGCTACACCATTTCTATAAGGGACTTGAGCACTCGCGGATTTTTGTATTTGCAGGGGTCCTGGAATCAATCTCCTGTGGATGCTCAGGGATAACTTGAGTTTTGGGGAGTCAGAAGTTACATATGGACTTTTGACTGTGCGAGTGTCAGCATTGTTCAGGGGTCAACTGTACGGTCACTTTTGCAATCATTGGTACTACCCGATCCATCCCGGTTGCCTGCCTTCTTCACGGAGATCTCATTTTCGGGGATGACAGATAGAAGCTCCATGCTCGGCCTGTAAGTTTAACAGGCATGTGGAATTCATATAACCAAATGACTCTTTTCCCCTTGACTTTCTCCAACAGTGTGCCATTGCATGCAATACATTTAAGCACACACTGCTCTCAAAACCATTCTGCATTCTTCCTTCTATCCTCAGTGGGGAGAAATTCGGTCCTACATAGATGTGGTTTTGGGGAACTTGTAAAAGTCACCTGGAATCAGATCTTATAGCTGAGGAGTTGCAAAAGGGAAAGCTGGCTGGTAAGATTGTGGTGAACAGTGAGATAAGATTCTAAAGTCAGGGGTTGGATTTTCTCCTGTGACTGGGAGACTGGTGGTCTAATTCTAGAACAGCAACGAGAAGTGTGGCAGCATGACTGGCGGTCCCCATGGGCTTGTTGGGGGCTCTGTGCATTTGATGCTCTTCTCGTGTGGGTGTGTTGGAAGAAGTGGATTAGCCTCAATACTTCATAGTTTTCCTTTTCATACTCTGATTTATAAAATAAATGAGCCCAGTTTCCTTGCTTCAGCGGGGGACAGTCTATGCATAGGGGAAGCAGCAGGGGCAGAAGGGGGACAAAGAACTAGCCTGGGACAGACCAGATAAATGGGTGGCATGGTTATGGGTTTGTTTTTAAAAAGCCTTGTGCTTAAGTCCTATATCTGGTGGAGTAAAAAGAGATGGTGATAATTTTAGGAAGTAATTAAATTAGCAGAGTAGGTGATTATGTGGATAAAGAAAGTTAAAGTGTTACTCCAGATGAACTGTTGAGTAGAAAATCTCTTTGCAGATATTTGAGTTGGTGTATTTTTATATAATAAAATCATTGTGGTTTTATGTAACACATTTGTTCAATTAAAATATTTTTAAGCACTACAGAGTTGAACAAGAAACAAACCTATCAAGCTCCTTGTCAATTCTTTCCTGCCGCTCTCTTAGGAGTTTTATTTCTTCGTTAATTCTGTGCTTTTCCCTATAAAAGTTAAATTTTAAAATAAAGCAAACATTACTAATTGTGAAAGAGTAAATCAACAACTTGCCAACTTTCAAGGGTCACTGAAAGTCCTTTATAAACCGATTCTTCAGCGTCCCTCCTGCACAGTACTTGGTGTGAGGAATCCCCCAGCGCATCCTCTTATAAACACCTGCCAGGAGCGTCACTCGTGACACCTGAGCATGGGCTGGACTTGCTGCTTCCACTGGGGCCCTCTCACGGGGCATCCATCCTGCTCATCCCACTGAGCAAGGGAAATCTCAGGGCTCCGTCTCTGTGTTTGTGGGTGGGAGGGGAATGGGGACCCATGGGGAGCAGAAACTCAGGTTTTTTATCTGCCTCCTGGATAGGACCTAGCTGGCTGCTCTTCCAGTTTCCTCTCTTTGATGTGTTTCCTGAAAAGCATCAGGCACCCATTCTTTCTCCCACTTAAGGCAACAAGACCTCTAGGCAGTGGCTTTGACATCATAGAAGAACTGGATCTTGCCAATTTCTTCTTATAACAGTTGATGGACATCCTGTCATTAAGCCATTTCTGGCCTCCTGGCACATAAGAATACCATGACTGGCCACGAGTAATCATTTTAATTAAGTACAAAAAAACTGAAAATGTTTCCCTGAGAAAACATTTCAGAAAAGACCTCCCTGCCTTGCTTTCCTCAATACCACCCCAGCTGCCACTATGGCTCCAGGGAGCTCCTTCTACTGAAGACAAATTCTCTGCTCTTCCTTCAAGGCGTGTCTTTGTAAACGGACAATAATCCCATCCCTAGTGGCTGGGGCTCTCTGCTGGCCTCTCCATGCTGGGGTGCATCCCCCCAATCACACCACAGAAGAGCTTCCTTCCTTCCTTCCTTCCTTCCTTCCTTCCTTCCTTCCTTCCTTCCTTCCTTCCTTCCTTCCTTCCTTCCTTCCTTCCTTCCATCCATCCATCCATCCATCCCTGACACTGCATGGCTCCATGGTTACAATGTACATTCTTGACACTTGCCTGGAAAGAATCTCTGAGCTGTAAGATGCTCAGAGGTGACTGTCCTCATCAGTAAAACAAAGAGCTCAGTGTAGCTGGTTTCTAAGATCATTTCCAGTTCTAGAAGAGTCTGTGATTTTATATTTAGCAACAGTATGGCATCAACTTACATCCTAAAATCCTTTTGGTTCCTTGAAAATTGTCTTTTTGCTTCCTTTATAATTTCACGGTAAGTTGGAGCAGGTGGTGTGAGAGGATTACGGTTAAGGAAAGATTTCCAATTACAAACATTTGGGAGAGGAACAGTACCCTTGATGGGGGACCAAGGGGGGGCTCTGGCCTGGGCTTCCCACATGAAGGGTCTCAAGTGTACACATGAATATTGTGTCTGGAGTGATACCAAGAGGACTGAAAGGAGACAATACCCATTGGACCACTTTAAACTTGTGTCCCATCATCTGGATCACACTGTCCATAGTGCGCTAGGACTTAACAGTCCCATAAATCCTGTAATTACCACTTTAAAAAAAATTTTTTTTTTTGGTGTGCTTTAAAAGCATCAGTTTGTTAAATGTAAATATTAAAAATGTACTAAAATTTTTGTAACCCTGCTTATACATTTCTTTGTTAAAATTAAATTTATTGGGGTGACATTGGTTAATACAATTATATAGGTTTCAAGTGTACGATTCTATGAGACATCATTGTATACTGCATGTGTGTTTACCACCCAAGTCAAATCTCTTCATTTCTATATACATGGAGAAACTAAAAGTCTCTTGGCCTCTGAGAGGCCCTGGAGGTGGCTGGCAGCACGTGTTGGCTGCCTCCGTTAGCCTGAGCTGAGCGTGGCTAACTACAGAAGGAAGGCGACAAGCAGGGCCCAGCGGAGTGGCTCAGCTGGCTGAGCGTCGCTGTGCACCGAAAGGTTTCCAGTTTGATTCCCGGTCAGGGCGCGCACCTGAGTTGTGGGCTTGATCCCTGGTTGGGGCACGTGTGGAAGGCAACTGACGAATGTTTCTCTCTCTCTCTCTAAGCATGTCCTCCTGCGAGGATGTAAAAAAAGGAAAGAAAGTTGGTAAGATGGCAAGCAGATGGTGTGAGTGTACTGTTAATGGCGCTGGGGCTCTTGTCCCATCTGTTTCTGGAACAGCCTGTGGCTGTGTCCCTAACCCTGATCTGAACTCATGTCTGTGTCTGGCAAAGCAGACACTTCCATATGAAGCAGCAATTGCAGCAATTGGCAAATGACCCAAGGAGGCAGCCTCACCTGAGTTAAGATCTCAGGCTCACAGATAAACAAGAAGCTCTTAACCCCCTGCAGGTTCCAAGACACGGGATGAGACTGTCCTCCTACAGCCCCACTCGCTACTCCCCATCCCAGCCACACTTCAATATTACCTCTATTTTTCTCTGAGTGCAATTTGCCCTTTAAAAAACATTTATGTTCTATTTCAAGGCTGTCCTAGATGCTCATTTTAATCTTATTTTCCTGGCATAAGGATGTTCGGAAAGCCCAGTGGACTTTTTCCACGTGTTCTGATCACACTGTGCAAATTTCCTTGTCTTCAGGGCTGTCCTGAGTGACATTTCTAGAATAAGTGCCCATATGAACTACAGTTGTTTTCTTGATGTGAGCCAAGTCCTAATGGTAAAGGTTCAAAATAAAACTTCCTTAGGCTGGGTGCACATTACTTTCAAACTTGGCTTTGAGATTTATTTCCACATAGGAACTATATTTGATGATTCAATAAATAACATTAAGGATACATTAGTCCTCAAATCTAAAGGGAGGGAAGGAGTGGAAACCGCACTGTAAATAATTAAAGTGGAGAAAAGCTAAACCTTACAAAATCTACTCATTTTGACAAGTGTTTCAGCAACACAAAAAATATTATTATAAGAATATTTTAGCATCCTTAATGATTACATTAATCAAAAGGAAACAATTCTCTCACAATCCCACTTTCCAAAAATTGAAACCATTTTCAATTTTCTATGTGTCTCTCCATCTGCCATATACAAATATATATTTTTACCTTATTGTTATGGTGTGGTTGCTTTCTTTACCCAATATAGTATCACAGTTTCCTCATGCATCTAGGTTTTGTACTAATTATTTTAATGCTTGCAAAAGATTTCATTGGGTGTACATACCAGATGGGCTCTATTGCCATGATTATCATTAACATAGTGCAAACACTGCTGGGTTTTCTTTTTCTTTCAATCCTTACCAGAGGATATTTTTTCCATTGCTTTTCAGAGAGAGTGGAAGAGGGAGAGAGGGAGGGAGAGAGAGACATCGTGAGAGACACACTTCGATTGGCTGCCTCCCGCTCGAGCACCGACCAGGGCCGGGGATGAGCCTGCAACTGAGGTACATGGCCTTGCTGGAATTGAACGCGGGACCTTTCAGTCCATAAGCCAACACTCTACTCATTGAGCCAAACCAGCTAGGGCGTGCTGGGTTTTCTTACATGAAGTCACCAGTTTCTCCTCTCTTCTCCAATTGTGTGTTCCAGTGTGACTCTTCCCCCTGCACCCCAAAAGTCTACCAAGGGAAGATTGTCCTGCTCCTAACTCAGCTTCCTCTGAATTCTGGGCAAAGACAGCCCAGGTCTTGCTTAGCTTGGCACTGGTTTGATGCATATGGTTAAAAACAAAAGGGCAGTGGTCCTGTTCATCACATCAGCAAGAAGCCTGCAGGCTGTCATGCCTGATGCCCACCTTAATTTCCCTGACATGTCGCAGACCATGAAGACCTGCAGCCGCACTGGCAGAGACGGCTCGTCAGTCTTCCTCTGACGAGTGAGGCCTGTAGAACTCAGGCTACGGTGGATGCTGGCTAACCCCCTTCTCCCCCCCATGCTGCGTAAAGTGCCTGAAAGCCTAGGATCTTCTCTGAGTAAAAGTCACCAAAAATTAAGTATCATTCTTCTTGTTGAACACTTAGCATGACTAATGATACGCTTTTCCTAAAATGTAGACGGTCTCCAGCTTCTGAGATTTAATTTGCATGCGGCTATTTCCTGCTAATACTTAACCTCTCCCTCAAGTGTCTGTTAGCATTTCAAAGACTTTATCCTTCTACAGAGTTATATTGTGCTCTTTTGTATGGTTTTCATTAAGCATTTGTGAGCAGGATGATATGTTTGACACTCTGAACTAATCGGATTTTCTTTGCATTGCACGTTCATTACATACTACTGGTATTGAGACAAAGAGCTATGTTTTATTACAAATTGTTAGTTTTGAACATATGTCATTGAAATGAACTGGGTATACATTCTTTAGAAAGTCATTCTCCTTGTCCATAAAATTTGGCCACAGCTGTACACTTGTGTTGTGTAGTGAGGTTCTGAGCTGTATGATGTTGGTGTTGACTAAAACCTCAGCATTTTCTTGTACTATTTAATGGTGATGGTTTTCAGTAGACTTCTGTTAATTAATGTTTGTTAATAAATATCCTCATTTTTATTCCCTTCAGATACTTAAAGCCATCAGTGTTTCCCAACTGTAGAAAAATAGAGTACTCAAAGTTTATAAATTATGATGAATGGCTATATTCTGTTCCTTAGGGATGACTGTGGCAACATGTTTTTCAATTCCACTGTTTGAACAGACCTCACACTTATTTCCTCATGCACTGCTACACGAGGTTACATGGCAAGCCACTAAATGGGTAAGGAGCCATTTGGCTACAAATAAAATGGTCCCATTCACAACAGTTGTGGTTGGGATGTGACAGATCAAGACCTGGAGACATCCTGGTGGCCTCAATTCAGACTCTGGGGCCTTTGATCTCCATTTAGAATCGCAGAGTATTAGAGACACAAGGAACCTTAAAAATCATAGGGTCCAATTTGATTACAGTATAGGTGAAGAAACTGAGGCTCTGGAAGGGAAGCACTGTGTCTTTGAGAGCTAGGGTGTGTGGGGGGCCCAAGAAAATAATGTCTTGGGGCGAATTTTGCTTGTATCTGCCAAAAGTATTATTCTAGAATGAGGCTGTGGAGGCTTTGCTGTCTACCTCATATCTTCTAGAGATATTCCTTGGAGTATTCTCAGAGTTGCTCATGAGAATACCAGGTGTAGGGCCAGAGCACCCATTCTACACATAATGCTATTGTATAAGAAGTAAAAGGACACTAAGCTTCAAGCAGTGGCCAGAATCATCTCCTTTATACACCAAAATTCATTTAATTCTTAATCCTAAATTTGAAATTCTTGACATAACTTATTAGCATGGGGCCCAAACTTATTTTATTTATTTATTTATTTTTTAAATATATCTTTATTGATTTCAGAGAGAGGAAGGGAGAGGGGGAGAGAGATAGAAACATCAATAATGAGAGAGAATAATTGATCGACTGCCTCCTGCACACCCCCTGCTGGGGATGGAGCCCACAACCTGGGCTTGTGCCCTGACCGGGAATTGAACAGCGATCTCCTGGATCCTAGGTTGATGCTCAACTGCTGAGCCACGCCCCCCCCGGGCTCAAACTTATTTTAAAGAAGTTTTATTCTGCTTACACTTCAAATAGTCTGGTTACCTGAGAAATGGATGGATGGTCTTTCTCCGTTGCTAGGGGGAGTGGGGTTCTCAGGCTACTGCAGGAATAAGCATTTCCAGAGGCCCCCACAGGAGGGTGAGATGTGGTAGAAAGCTTTATTTGTGTGGAGCTACATCTCTGGGTTTATAAAGTCCCATTTCCCTTAAGCCTGTCCTGGAAGACATGCAGCTGGGGAGTCAGCAGGGCTAGAAGCAAAGCCAGTGTCCAGAGTTTCTGATCCATGGTGGAGCTGGGCCTGATACACTACCAGGTAGCTGTAGCCCACTAGTCCATTGTGTGGGGTCCACATGGCTGTGAGCCATGTAGGCAGATGCAGGAGTGTGAGAGTCGCAGGCCAGGAGCAGAGCGTGAGCAAGCAAGGGCCAAGAGGCAAAATTGAAAACTCCTTTCTTCAGAGGCTTGTGTATCTCACATCTTCCTGTCTTTGCAGTGGCCACACCTACTCTGGCCAATGGCCTGTTCCCACGTGTGACTGACAAGTGCCTTCCCTGTTTCCCCCAGACTTTACTGGGCGTGTAAAGTATTCTTTAGCCTTCCCTTTGCTCTTTTCCAGTTTTTCATTACTAGGTGATTACAACAGTATGGGTTTCATGTTAGATTTGCAGGGGTGTCAAGCATCCACAACATAGCCACGAATCCAAAATTTAAGATTACTGAGCACATGTGCCTTATTCTATGGGAGACAGTACCACTGTTGGAATCTCCCCCAGGTTCTATGCGGCCTGGTATTATGTGTAAAACAGTAGGGTTCGCTATTTAACACATCTTTAGCAGCAGTTTTGTAGCATAGTCTAGAAAATTGAGGAAACGGGGCTACTGGCAATGTTAACACAAATTTAACTAAAGGCATTCCACAAACTCGCCGGGACGTTTACCAGGCATTGAGACACAGAGATGAGTAAGACATGGTGTCTGGCTTTAAGGAGTTAGTAGGAATGAGAAAAGACGACAGGCAGTTTTTGAAGTAGGAATCAGAAGAACTATTAAAAAATAGAAATAAAGACTATGAAAGTCTAGCAATCTGTTCTCCTTAAGTGCAGGACAGTCTCGACTTGGGCAAGGGTGCTCCTCTGTGCTGCCACGGAGCCTTATGCAGAATCCGTCACTGAGGACCCCGTTCCCGTCTATGCCATCGGGCTGCTAGTGCCAGTCCGGTGCGTAGCAGGTGCCAGTCTGGTGTGTAGCTGGTACTCAGGAAGCGTTCCCGCTTCTTCATCCCCTGAATGAGCTGCTCATTGATATCTCTGTGCAGCTGAGTCATAGATTTCATCTTGAGAAGCCTAGTCGTCGTCAGAAAATTATTTTTTGTTATACTGTTTAAGAAGTCAGAGAAGTATGATATATATCTTTAGGGAAATTTTTCATTAAAATGGTTAACATAAAATGTTTGGGTGCTGCAAATGGCCAGCCTTAGGTATCTGAAAAATTTAGTTACGGGCAACAGTTCACTCCCTGCTGAGGCTGGGTAAACAAATTGTTGATTTATAGAGATTCCACCACTTCATGTCCTTCAGCACGCACGGCTCCAACAGCTGTTTGGAGGGACTTCAGCCATTCTCAGTATTTCCATCACCCCCCTGCCCCCACAAAGCCATTCGAAACAAACAGTAAACTTCGGATTCCCTTTGCAAATTCAGGGCCCAGACAAGTTCCCTAGGCCCCTGCTTGTAACTGGACTGGACATATGAGCCCCTCCTCTAAAGACAGACATGTTTGGGCCTCGCTTCCCCGAGACTGACCAAAGGGTACTATTAGTAACAAAACGAGAAGGCACGTGAGGTGGCCACCCAAAGGAGCCGATTTGTTTTTCCTTAAATAGGCAAGACATCAGCTCCAAGCTGGGATGGGATTTCCACTCTCTGACCTCATGGAGCACCTCACAGATAGATTCACGGGGAGTCAGAAGCCCACAGTGATTTTTGTGGGGCGAGCGCAGAGTAACGGCGTAGGTTTAATTCACTTATTCCTTTGCAGGCCCACCTCCTAGGAGGAGAAATGGGTTGGGTGAGCACAAATTATAATCTAGTCAATTTTTTATATTTTTAAAAGATAATTCTTTTTAGTCCTAAATTCTAAGCTTTCAAAAAGCTATGGCTTTCCCACCTGATTTTTTTTTAATCCACCAATAGCTGATAGAGCAAGATTATCCATTTTTTTCAGCATTTGAAGATCATTAAAACTACTTGAAAATGAAATTTTCTTCTCTTATTTGATACAAATTGGGCTTTACCACATTTATACCAAGTTAAAAAACAAACCAACCCTAAACTATTACTAACTCTCCAGGATGAAAATCCCTCCTGCGTCCTCTCTTATTTTTCCATTGAGTCATGTTTATAATCAAAGTCCAAATTGTGGCTAAAGGATTGATATAACCCACTCCCTGGAAGCTGATTACCCAAGGCAACTGAGGTCTTCTATTTATTTCATTAGTTAGTTTAATAACAAGTTCGCTGAATTGTGGTTTGTGTCTTGTGTATTAAAAGAAAAGGGAAAAAACACACCAAACCCCTAACTAGAACTTAAACCAAGTCTGTAAGGAAAAATGGGCCGGATCTTACAAGCAATTTTGTAATTGTCTCTGGCTCACAGTGGCTGCAAAATGCTTATGATACACTTGCACATACTTAGTCATGTAAAACAAAACCCCCTTTTCCTCACGTTCTTAAATATATATGTCATTCATTCTCCCACTTCCCCACACTACTTTTTTTTTTTGGTAACTTGGCCCCTACTCTTAACTGTCAGAGTCTGTGAAAGGAAGAAACTTAGCAACTTACTCAGCAAAGTTTAGAATAACCTCAATTAAAAGTCATCTAAAAATAAAAACAAAACCTCCTTTTCTCTTCTAAGAGAGCAATTTAAATACTTCATGTATCCTTTATCTTCTTATGCTTCCATGATGTTTTTCTCCTTCTGAAATGCTCTATTAAATAAGTCAAATATATTTAAAAAGAAATTTTAAATCTGGCCCTTTGAGGAATCTTTGAGAGACCAGCAGGAGAGTTATTAGGTTCTTTGAGGTAACTGACATAAACTAGCACCAGTGAGAATGAAGTAAAGGGAGCCCCTGGATGAGAAATCTGACTGTATAAAGCAGTCAAGATGGCACAGAGATCAAGGGCACTTATAAAGTCATCGGCCTGGGGCCTGTGTGTACAGCGTGGCGAGCTTCTACGGACTGAAGCAAAAGTCTGTGTGATGCTGAAAGTAGCTTATCTCTGAGAAAAAGCAAAAATAAAGCAAAACTAAGACAAAAGGGGGAAAAATCCAACCCCAAAAAGCAAAATGTGATGGGGAATATAAGAGTTCAGAGGGGAATTGGAATTTGTTGGCAGTTTTGTTGGGTGGCTGCGTAATAAAGGGATGAGTAAGATAACAGGCCACCACAGGCCCCTAACTTCTACTCTAGAAGGCAGCAGGTGGCAAGGCGAGAGGAAGTCCTGTCTGTGAGGGCTCATATTCCAAGCTGGCCTGCCAAGGTCTCTGAGTGGCTCCAAATGTTCTTCCTGCTCTACACAGTGCTGCCCAGACAACTTCGGGCAGTGATGGAAATATTGGCACTGTCCTGTAGTCACAGGTGGCTTGTGAGTACTTCAAATGTCACTAGTGTAACTGATGAGCTGAATTTTTACTTCTACTTAATTTTATTAATTTAAATATAAGTTTAAATAGCCACTCATGGCTGGTGGCTACCATATTGGACAGTGTAGCTTTAAATGATGAAAAACATAAAAAATACCTAACTATATGTACCTATTTATATTTCTTTAAATTTTGCTCTAAGTAGTATGTATTGCCATTTTGTACAACATGTAAAATTCGATCGAGTGGCTCACATACTAATCTTGCTTTTCTAAACTAGTCAGAAGCTACCAGGGTATAAGAATAGTGAGAAAAATGAGACTGCCTCTTATGGGTTAGTCCCCCAAATGGAGACTCCACAGTAAGAACTAGTGGTCCACCCCTCACAGTGAGTTATGCCCAGTATCCCACTGAGGGCATTGTGACTTGCCTTTTTCATAGTCCATTTTTGACCTTGCTGGGTTTTTATGCACCTTTGCATTTTTATAATTCCTAAAACTTGGGCAACTTTTCTCTTAATTTCTTCAGAGTGGATTACCTCAAAGTAGGTATGTCTTTTCCTTTCCTAACAGCACACTCTGGGACATGGTAGCCAAAGACACAGCGAGCCGACCCCTCTTACAAACCCTGATAGCCATCAAGATAGACATTAACAGGTGCTTCTTTTACTTCAGTGCAGCTCTGTGCTTCTGGTTGTTTGTTTGACTCGTTTCCCCAGTTCTACTCCCTCCTCTCTTGGTTTCACCCTTCTGGTGAGATTTCGCCAAGTCTTGATACTGAATTAGGTGGGGAAATGTAATTACATGGAATGGTAGAAAAGAAGCAGACTCCCCTTTTCTCCATAGACAAAAGCAACCTGGTGACCCCCTCTTTGCATTTTCTTCCAGGCTAAGCCTCTGTTCAAGGCAGCCTTGTTCAGTACTCCAAGCATTTCATTTGTTTCAAATGTTGCCCTGATTGCTTCCAGAGTCAGCAACAAATTATACCCATTTCTCACTAGATTCCTTCCATTCCCAGGCAAAGGAAGTGTGTGTGCTTCCTCAGACCTTTACAGGCATCTCTTTCTTCAAGGCCACTGAGCTGCAGCTTTTAGACACTGAGGAGAGGGGAAGAATAGGAATTGTTCAGGCAAGCTTGGGAGGAAAGTTAGGGAGGCCTATCTTAGGAAGAGCTGACAAGCTTGTGAACAAGGTTGTCCAATAGACAAAAAGCTACCTGAAGGTGGGGATTATAGTCATGTCCTTAGCACATATCATATTACCCAGCACATAGATTTTTTGTAAATTTTTGTTAAATGAGACACAAGAACAGACTGAAGTCTGGAACCAGGTAATGAAGGCATATTCAGGTAATGGGTCAGAATCAGACACTTAGCGAGATTTCATGTATCTGGACAATAATAAGTAGAGCGGGCAACACATTTAGAATCCAAAATGAGAACTGGGGCAGGAGGGGAAAGCTCAGGCAAGAGATATGGGAGTGACCATGTGCAAAGGAGAGATTGCTGATAGACACAACCTAATCCACTGCATGCAACAGGTTTCCCCACATGCATCGCTTTCCCCCTTAAAGGCATATTTTCAAGGCCATTATGTACCAGTAAATATTTATATGCTGCACACAGTTCTTATAAAGACCACATTGGGCAATGCAAAATCTGCCCAACCATATGCTGTGGGTGTTTCTCTACAGTCAATGAATTGTTTTCAGACTCTCCTGCCTCTTACTTAGAAACTACCCATTGTATGTATCTTTCCCTTTGTTAGCCTTCTTTGTGTCTATTTGAAGTCATGGGGTGGAGAAACGAGAACTGCATAGGCATAGTGTATTTGTTTAGAACCACTCACTGTATAAGTACAAGATTTTGTATTTTAAATGTCTTCTAAACACAAAAATGACTACTGGATATCATTGTTAGTCTAATTCAGTACTTAACCACTCCTGCTTCGAGATCATGTTAAAGCCTTTTCTTTGAAAGGATGAACTCTAGAAGATGGTGGAAACTATCTGGCCAATTCTGCCAAACTCTTGGAGGAGGTAGCTTCATTTCATGGTAGCAAATAAGATCCATAATACAATGTTTAATTAAAAAAATATATTTTCATCCATTTTTCCCTACTCTTTCCATTTAATTAACTATTGGGGATCCAGAGAAAAACTAGTGAGCAATCAATGGATTATTTTCTCTGTAATGGTGAGAATTAAAATCAATATTATTGTCCCTGTGTTAAATAATACTGGGAACAAATATACTGGCCCAGGATGGGTTTTCTGGGAAGCAAACTAAAAATGAGGATCAGTGTGGAGGAGGTTTAATAGAAAGTGCTCTTGGGATCCACATCTGTGGAATGCAAGGAGGGAAGTAAAATTGGGTAGAGGGAGAACCGAAACTGTGATAATGGTCCCAATGAAAGTCTAAGCTGATCTATAGGGAGTTCTAAAGCTGGTATGACTCTTCAAAATTGTTCTGAGTTGGGACAAAGGGGCCTCAACTTTGGGGACCTTTATATATCACATTAGTCAATGGATATGGGCTGCTCTGGGAAGGGAGCATGATTCACTTATCAATTGCTACATAATTAACCCCAAATTCAGTGGCATAAAATGATAACCATTATTTATTATTATTATAATCTCTACAGTTCTGGGTTCAGCTAGGTGGTTCTTAGTTGGGGGTCTCTCATGTAGTTGTGGTCAGTTGTGGTCTAAGGCTAGAGACATCTCAAAGGCTTTCTCATTCACATGTCTGTGGCTGATGATGACTGTCACTGAGCTTCAGCTGTGACTGCTAGCTAGGACATGACCTCTCCATGTGGTCTGAGCTTCCTCCTCACATAGCAGACATTTCTAAGAGCACTCCAAGAACAAAAACAGAAGCTGTACAGCAGAATCCTCAGAAGTCACACTCTAGTAGCTGAGGAAGATACAAATATCTGCCTAAATTCAAGGGGAGTGGACATAGGCACTATGTCTTAATGAGAGAAGTGGCGGGGTCACATTGTAACGAGCATGACAGATGGATGACACTGCTGTGGCAATTTTTAAAAATATAATCTGCCAGAGACATCACTTGAGGCAATCCTTATAAGGTGCTGGCAACTGAGAGCTTTCTGCCATCATTATTCCCCCAGCAGCTGAAAAAAGTCCTTATTTTGGGAGTGAACCTAGGCATTCAGAGCATCCACTAAATATATTTTTTTGTCCATTTTTGTTCTTTCCTTTTCTAGCTTTACTGAGATATAACTGACATATAACATTGTGTAAGTGTAAGTGTACAACTGTGTTGATTTAATGTACTTATATATTATAAAATGATTACCATATTAGCATTAGTTAATACTCCATCATCTCACATAATTACCATTCCTTTTTTATGGTGAGAACATTTAAGATTTCCTCTCTTAGCAATGTTCAAGTATAAAATACTTATACTTATGGTTAACCATAATCACTATGCTGTACATTAGATCCTCCCAAGCATTCACCTTATAACTGAAAGTTTGTTCCCTTTCACCAACATCTCACCATTTCCCCTGTGCCTAGTCCCTGGCAACCACCATTCTATTATCTGTTTCTACGAGTTCAGCCTTTTTAGATTCCACATATAAATGATATCATAGAGTATTTATCTTTCTCTCATTTCACTTAGTATAGTGGCCTTAAGTTCCATCCATGTTGTCCAAATGATAAGATTTCCTTCTTTCTTGAGGCTGAATAATATTCTATTGTCTATATAAACCCATCTCTATCTGTTCATCCATTGAAGAGTAATTAGGTTGTTTCTCTTGGCAATTGTGAATAAGGCTGCAATAAATGTGGGAGTACAGATATTTCTTCAAGATTCTGTTCTCATTTCTTTTGGCTATACACCCATATGTGAGATTGCTGGGTCACATGGTAGCTCTATTTTTAATTTATTGAGGAACCTCTATCCTGTTTTCCATAGTGGCTGCACCTATTTACATTCCCAATAGTGCACAAAGGTTCCCTTTTCTCCACATCCTTCCCAACACTTACTTTTTCTTTCTTTTTTTTAAAAAAAATTATTTTAATGTTGAAAGTATTACAGATATCTCCCCTTTTTCCCCCCATTGGTCCCTTCCACCTGCATCCACCCTCTTCCCAGGCCTTCACTACATTATGTTTTATGTCCATGGGTTATGCATATATGCATAAAAGTTCTTCGATTAATCTCTCCCCACCCACTCCCCTACCCCTGCCTTCCCACTGAGATTCTTCAGTCTGTTCCATGCTTCTATGCCTCTGGATCTATTTTGTTCCTTAGTATATTTTGTTTATTAGATTCCACATATGAGTGAGATCATGTAAAACTGAATCAGGAAGAATCAGGAAACCTGAATAGGCCAATAACAACGGATGAAATCGAAGCAGTAATAAAAAGACTCCTAGCAAACAAAAGCCCTGGTCCAGACAGCTTCACAGGGGAGCTTACTAATTCTTTAAATTATAGGGTTAGCAGTGCTATGATCTTAGGACTGCTTTCACTGCATCCTATAGATTTTGGATTGTTGTGTGTTCATTTTCATTTGTTTCCAGGAAGTTTTTGATTTCTTTCTTCATCTTATTGGTAACCCATTCATTGTTTAATAACATGTTATTTAGCCTCCATGTGTTTGAATGTTTTTGAGTGTTTTTACTGTAGCTGATTTCTAATTTCATGCCATTGTGTTCTGAGAAGATGCTTGATATGATTTCAATCTTCTTGAACTTGTAGAGACTGGTTTTGTGTCCTAACATGTGGTGTATCTTTGAGCATGTCCCATATGCACTTGAGGGGAATGTATATTCTGCAGCTTTGGGGTGAAATGTACTGTAGATATCAATTAAATTCATCTGATCTAGTGTGCCATTTAGTCACTATTTCTGTGTTAACTTTTTGTCTGGAAGATCTATCCAGTGAGGTCAGTGGGGTGTTCAAGTCTACAACTATGACTGTATTGCTGTTGATCTCTCCCTTAAAGTCCTTAAAGTTATTATCGATAGGTCCTTATTTATTGCCATTTTAATTTTTTGTGCCTATGTTTCTCTATTTCTTCTTCTTATTACAGCACTCCCTTTAACATTTCTTGCAATGCTTCTATTTCTACTTCTAATTACAGCAGTCCTTTTAACATTTCCTGCAATGCTGGTTTGGTGGTGATAAACTCCTTTAGCCTTTTTTTTTTTTTTGTCTGGGAAGCTCTTTATTTCACCATCTATTTTGAATGATAGCCTTGCTGGATAGAGACGTCTTGGTTTCAGATCCTTGTTTTGCATTACCTTGAATACTTCGTGCCATTCCCTTCTGGCCTGTAGAATTTCTCCTGAGAAGTCGGATGATGGGAGCTCCTTTGTAGGTAAGAGCTTGCTTTTCTCTTGCCGCCTTTAAGATTCTCTCTGTTTTGAATTTTTGGCATTTTAATTATGATGTGTCTGGGCTGGGCCTCTTTGGATTTGTCTTGCTTGGGACTTTCTGTGCCTCGTTAACTTGGGTGACTTGTTCCTTCACCAGGTTAGGAAAGTTTTCTGCCATTATTTCTTCAAACAGGTTCTCTAACGCTTGCTTACTTTGACCTCCTCTGGCACTCCTATGATGCGAATACTGTCACATTCATGTTGTCCCACAGCTCCCTTAGACTGTCCTCCTATTTTTAAATTGCTTTTTCTTTTTGGATCTCTGATTGAGTGATTATTTTTTACCTTGTCTTTAATTCACTGATCTGATCTTCAGCTTTTTCTAATCTGCTGTTTATTCCTTCCAAAGTATTCTTTATTTCTGCTATGTCATTCTTAATTTCCTTTAGAGTTTCCATATCTTTTTTCATGCTGTTGAGCATCCTTACAATCAGCATTCTGAACTCTGTATCTGATAGATTTCTTATCTCCGTTTCATTTAGCTCTTTTTGCAGACTTCTCTTGTTCTTTCATTTAGGGTTTTTTTGTTGCCCCCATTTTGGCTGCTTATTTGGGTTTGTTTCTATATATTAGGTAGGCCTGCTAGGACTCCCAGTATTTTTGGAGGGTCTCGGTGCAGGCCAATGTCAGACGCAGTTTTTGACTGGCCTTGAGTACTCTGTTTGGAGCTATCAACAACCCACAGCTTGAGTTCTCCTCTGTTGGGGTTGGGTGCATTTGGACAGGTCCAAGGTGCACACCAAGGCCTACTTTTCCAAGGCCTGGGTCCAGAAGCAGATCAAGCAAAGACTCAAAGCACTCTGAAGTTTGCCTCTGCCTGCAGGCTGATTACTTTGATTCTCTTAATGAGCCTCAAGCTGTAGAAACTCCACAGGATAGGACAAGAGGTTTTCCAGCAGGGTGGAGCAATTGCTTCCTCTTCAGGCAAAAGCTGCTTGGAAAGTCAATGTCTGCTTCTGCAGTATGGAGGAATGACTTTGCACAGGAATCCAGAGTGGTGCCCTCTGAGCTCTATCTTTAGAGCCCACAATCCTAGATTCTCCTCACACTGCTCTAGTCCACTCTGCCCTCCCTCTGTTAGAGCCGAAGGTGAGTGGCTGCACATGAAACTTTGTGTATTGGCTCTTTAAGAGGGTGTCTGCATTTCCAGCTCTTTCTCCCTGGCAGACAGAAACCCTGGTGCTTTTCACAGCCAGATGTTATGTGGGCACCTTTCTCAGATCTGGTGCTCTGGGCTGGGAAGCCCAGCCTGGGGTTTAGGCCCCAGAGTCCTCAGTGGGAACCCCTCACAGCTGAGATATCCCTCCATACCTTCAGCTGCTGCCTGTGGGAGCCCAGCCAGCCCTCTCGTGCCTTTATACTTTCTACCAGTCTCTATGTGATCTCCATTTTTCCTCCTTGGTTATGAGGGTGCTCTCCAGCTCATCTTCTATTGCAGTTGATTATTCAGGATGTTTTTTCTATATTTTAGTTGTAATTCCAGTTTGGTTCAGGGAGAGTGTCAGTGTAGCTTCCACTCAGTCTGCCACCATTTTTAATCTGACATTTCTTATTTCTTGCCTGTTGATAATAGCCATTCTAACAGACATCAGATGATATCTCATTGTGGTTTTGATTTGCAATTCCCTGATAATTAGTGATGTTGAGCACCTTTTCATGTACCTGTTGGGCTATTTGTATATCGTTTTAAAAATACATATACATATTTTTATTGATTTCAGAGAGAGGAAGGGAAAGGGAGAGAGAGATAGAAACATCAATGATGAGAGCGAGTCATTGATCAGCTGCCTCCTGCATACCCCCTGCTGGGGAACAAGCCCAAAGCCCAGGCATGTGCCCTGACTGGGAATCAAGCCTTCATCTCCTGGATCATAGGTTAATGCTCAACTGCTGAGCCATGCTGGCTGAGCTGTATGTCTTTTTTGGATGTTGGCTACTTGTATGTCTATTCAGTTCCTTTGCCAATTTTTGAATTGAGCTTTTTCTTTGCTATTAATTTGTATGAGTTCCTTTTATATTTTTGATACAACCCCTTATTAGATACATGATTTGCAAATATTTTCTCCCATTCCATAGATTGCCTTTTCATTTTGTTGACAAGTTAATTTGCTGTGCATAAGCTTTTTAGTTTGGTGTGGCTTTACTAATTTTTGCTTTTATTACTTGTGCTTTTGGTGTCATATCCAAAAAATTGTTATCAAGACCAACATCAAGGAGGTTTCCTCTGTTTTATTCTAGGAGTTTTGCAGTTTTAGGTATTATGTTTTATGTCTTTTATCCATCTTAAGTTCATTTTTGTGAGTGGCATAAGCTAGAGGTCCAATTTCATTCTTCTGCATGTGATTATCCACTTTTTCCAACACAATTTAGTAAAGAGACTATCCTTTTCTCATTGAGTATTTCTGGCTTCCTTGTCAAATATTAGTTGACTATATATATGAGGGTTTATTTCTGGGCTCTCAATTCTTTTCCATTGGTCTATGTGGCTTTTTAATGCCAGTTACACAAGTGTGCAATACAATATACAACCAATATGATGTATATTTTCATGTTACTTATTAGCATTCTTTAATTTTAGTTTGCAGAAGTCATTTTAACATTTTTTTTAAAGGCAGGACTAGTGATGATGAGTTCCCTCAGCTTTTGTTTGCCCAGTATAGTCCTTATCTCTCCATTTCTGAAGAATAACTTTGCTGGACAGAGTGTTCTTGGTTGGTATTTTCTTTCTTTGAGTACTTTGAATATATCATCCCACTCTCTCCAGGTCAGTAAGGTTTCTTCTGAGAAATCTGCTGATTGCCTTATAGAAGTTCCCTTGTATGTTACAGATTTCTTTCTCTTGCTCCTTTTAAGATTTGTTTTTGATTTTTGACAGTTTTATTATAATGTGTCTTAAAGAATATCTCTTTGAGTTTGTTTGATGACCTATGAGCTCCATGAACTTGGATATCCATATCTCTCCCCAGATTTGGGAATTCTAAGCCTTTATTTCTTTAATTAAGCATCTCTTCCCTTCTCCCTCTCTTCTGGAACTCCAATAATTTTTAGATTATTTCTTTTCATGGTATCCAATATATTAAGTGAGCTTTCTCCACTCTTTTTCATTCTTTTTGTTGTGTTCTCCTCTGACTGAATAATTGTAAAATTCCTGCCTTCTAACTCAAAGATTCTTTCTTTGCTTGATGCATTCTGATCTTGATGCTATTACATTGTCCATTTCATTCATTATATTCTTGATCTCCTGAATTTCTGTTGGATTTGTTTTTTATGATTTCTCTGTTAAACTAGTTATTTTATTCAAATAAGTTTCCTGATTTCATTAAATTGTGTTTTCCTGTAGCTCATTGAGTTTCCTTAAAACAGTTATTTTGAATTCCTTATCAGATAAATTAAGGTCTTTGTGTCTTTGGGATTGGTTACTGAAAAATTATTGTGATCTATTGGTGGTGTCATGTTTCCTTGATTTTTCATGTTTTTTGAAATTGTGTGTTGCTGCCTTTGCATTTAGAGTAGAAGTCACCTCCCCTAGTCTTTGCTAATTTCCTTTGGGAGAGAAGTACATTCTGTCAGCCCTGTTAGGGATTCTGAATTTTTCTTAGACCATCTATGGATATACCTGCTTCACACTTCTTGCTCCATCTAGTGGCAGAATTCTTAAGCTTATATGCCTTCTCTTACCCTGCAACACATCAGGATGAGTCCTGACAGCCTCCCTTTTGTTTTCCCAGAGTGGTACTAAGTCTCAAGTCTGTGGTCTCTCCTTGGCTCACAAATTCAGGCTTGCACAGGCTTTATGTGTATGCTCACTAGCCATCTGCCAAAGCTCATTTTTGCCATTGCCTTTGGGAGCATGCACAGAGAGCTGGTCATAGGGTGTGAGTGTTTGGGGGTGAGGCTCATGGAGCACCGGGGGTACCCATAGGCCTGTTGGGAGGATCTGTGGGTAAGATGTCCCCAGCAGCTCATGAGCAGGCTTCTTAATGGAGCTCTGACACAGTAGAAACTACATCTGTTTAATGCCCTCTGAGAGTCCCATCTGTCACTTTCCCAGCTCTTCCCACCCATTCAGCTCACCATTCAGTACTCTGGATGTAGCAAGAAAAAAATGAGCCTCTTTAGTAGCAACCACACAGTTAGGGAAGACAGATTTTTACTTACAAGGTCTCACTTTCCCCCACATGAGAAATCATGGGCCAAGATTTATCTTGGCCCTAAGTTATGCCACCTTGGGAGAAGAGAATGGTCAAATTGTTCCTTTTATCCTCTTTAATGCATCTACACTCATATTTTTTTCTCCAATGGTGTGCTAGAACTCTTCCACTGAAAACCTGGACTTCCACAAAGACCATCCTGTCTATAGGTGATTATCTATGGCAGTGTTTTCCAGGGGTTCTCAGATTGTGACCAAGAAGTGCTAGAGTCTGTTCATAGGCCACTATGAGGTCCACAGCAGGGACCAAGGTCTGTATGCCTATTTTCTGATGCAGAGGTGGATGAAGACTCTTCTTGGGTCCCTTGGCGAATGGTACTAGATCCCACAGTTTCCACAAAGGCACTTTGTCCATGGACGAATGCCACATTGTTGTTGTTGAGAGGGGGACATGAATAAGGGATGTCTTATTCAGCTATCATGCTGACATCCCTGCTGTTCCTGTGTTAAAAACTTTGGGGAGCCCTGACCTGTTTGATTCAATGGTTAGAGCACGGTTGTGGGTTCCATTCCTGGTCAAGGACCCCTACCTCAGTTGCAGGTTCGCTCCCTGGCCTGGTCGGGCCCTCATGCAGGAGGCAACTAATCGATGTCTCTCTCTCACATTGGTGTTTCTCCCTCTCTCTCCTCCACTCCTCCCTCTCCTCCACTTTCTCTAAAAAAACCAATGGAAAAAATATCCTCAGTGAGGATTAAAACAAAAACAAATATGAAAACAAAAAACTTTGGAGACTATACATACTTTTTTTGTCCCTATATATAACAATATTGAGAATAAGCAATAATAACTTAGATACTTGCTTTCTTCTAAAGGATAAGACTTTGAACAAGCTAAAATAGCTTGCTCATCAAAGCTTACTTCAAGACCCTTGCTTCACTGGGCCCACCAATTCAAAGTGATAATATCATTAAACTCTGCTCAATCCCAACCAATTCCCTGCCTTATGTGGCCTGCCTCAAGCTCATCCAATTCAGGCCCTAAAATCCTATAAATATCATCCCTGAGTTTACCTATTTTGAGACACTACTAAAACTCTGCTTAATTGTTCTTCTCTCTTACTACAATAAATCCACTAAACTTAGCTTTATTTGGTCAACAGGTTATTCTGGTGGTGTTTTAGGATTGCTGGCAGCTGAAAATGGGAAGAATGGTATCTCTGCATTCTTTTTCTTAGTGTAGCCTCAGAAGAACTCAGAAGAGTTGACACAATGAGGATGTTGTCATTTCAGGGAAAATTGAGCTTTTTATCAATTTATCCGTTGGTGGTTTGGAGAGTCATATTCCTCCAAGAGGATCATAAATCTCAGGATTCAAAGGGACTTGAAATTTATCTAGTACAACCCATCTGCTTGATTGATTGATACTGATGGAGAATAGGCTCAAATTAGAGTCCTTCCCCCGCCCCCATACTTCTGAAGAGGCCTCTTCAGTGCAACCAAGGGCTTCAGGTTTCCTCTCTACTTCCTCAACTCTCCTTTTCATTCTCTTTCTTTCCACAGCCTTAGTCTACCAGGTCCCTGTTTTACCTCTTTGTGGACAACTAGAGGAAATATCGGTCCTCCATCATGTTTTGGTGAAGGGAGTCTGTGTTGCCACAGGGTTTTTAGGACTGGGTGTTTTCAACAGAAAGTATTTTTAAAAGACCTCCCATTCCAGGAAACTAACATCTGGCTTCTATTATCTGAAAGGTCTCATTAACAGATAATATTGTGATGTTCACATGCCTATTTTTGAAGCTGAAGGAAAGTAAGGGTTACATTTTGGGGGGATAATCTCATAAATAATGGAATGAACTCTATAGCAGTGTAGGCTTTCCTATTCACTTCACACTGAGAATTTTAGAAGGTTTCAGAGAAAAAGTATTACATGTTGTCTTTACTGGAGAAATAACTAGATGGAAGGTTTCTGGATTAGAAATTTTTTGGACACTTGTTTTTTAGCTAATTTATCATTAAAAATATATAATTACAAGATCCTTAGTAAATATTAACTTGAAAAGTTACTGATTTGAAATAAAAAATATAATTGATAGTAACTTTAATCACAGTTCACAAACTATTACCCACATATTAATGAAAAAAGTCTATGAATGCACATGTGACAGAGACTTTAGGAACCTTTCTATAAGTAAAACTGAAAAGACACTGCACAGGGCTCTTTACTGGAGAGCTTCCCGCTGGACTCTTGCTGTGTGAAGATGGAGTGTCATACAGAGCTCGTGACCTTTCATGAGTCTCAGGGCTTCTTCCTTTTCTTTCACTGTTGACTATTAACTTCCTCCACATCACAGATAATTCACAACAGATGACTTCTTTATATAGCTTTTTTTTCTTTCTTTCTGGGATCAACTTTGATATACCCCACATTATTTTCAATTGTAGAGTTGACCAATCTGCCCCCAAAGTTTTCACATGTTAAAAGGTCTGTATACATGTACATGATGGTGGAAGCATGTGTTTATAGAAATGCAATGTATCATTATGGCACTGTAATGAGCTTGGATTTCTTTCTAAACTGCACCTGAATGTGAACATTTTAAATTCATGGTAGAAATACAGATACAGCCTGTAGACTTTTCTTTTTAACAGGACCCACACAAACTACACCAACATTTTGTCCCTGAGCTTGCTTTCTTTCTTTCTTTCTTTCTTTCTTTCTTTCTTTCTTTCTTTCTTTCTTTCTTTCTTTCTTTCTTTCTTTCTTTCCTTCCTTCCTTCCTTCCTTCCTTCCTTCCTTCCTTCCTTCCTTCCTTCCTTCCTTTCTTTTCTTTCTTTCTTTCTTTCTTTCTTTCTTTCTTTCTTTCTTTCTTTCTTTCTTTCTTTCTTTCTCTCTCTCTCTCTCTCTCTCTCTCTCTCTCTCTCTCTCTCTCCCTCTCTCTCTCTCTTTCTTTTCTTTTGTTTTTTTCTTTCTTTTCCTCTCTCCCTCCCTCCCTCCCTCCCTCCCTCCCTCCCTCCCTTCCTTCCTTCCTTCCTTCCTTTTTTCTCTTTCTTTTTCTCTTTCTTTTTGTGTTTTACATGTAAAAAGTTATTAGTCTTTTGTGTATTTCTTAGTTTATTCTCAACACATACAGGACTTGAGATGGTTTATAAAAATACTGTACAGACAACGTGAAAAGGGAAAATGCGGAGCTACAAATACGTTTTGCACAAGATCCTGAAAAGTTTAAAGACACATTACACATTCTGCTCTGAGTCCTAGAAATCAAAGGTTTATTTCCCCATTTTACTTATAATTCTAATACTAAGTGATCAAGTTTAAAAATTCAAATATCACTCACAAAAATATTCAAATTTTCTACTAATAATGATTTAATGTACATTAATTAGTAAAGAAGTTTATTATTTTCCTTACAAATGTACATTAAAAATTCTCTCAGAATCATGAACTCCCCTGTGATTTAAAATTGCAGTAACTCCTTCTTTCCCTCTCTCCACATACACCTCCAGTCTTCTCTGTTTGCATATGAATACTAAAACAGTGACAGTAAGCAATGCTCCCTCTTGTGACTTTGGCAAATCACTCTGAATCAAAAGAAATGTTACCTATGATTTTAAATTTATTTTGAAATGTATCTGGTCCAAAAGACTCTAATTTAAAGTTACATACTGACCAAATATATTATTCTGTATTTGAGCTTGTTTAATCAAGTGTACCATAAGAATCTCTTACTAAATAGATAAAAGGATTTTGAAATAGGATTGCATGGTCATGCAATCTTAAATGTCTGAAGGAAAACTGCTAAAGTGATTTAATGTTGGACCACCCTAGAAATATCAATTAGCTATTTATCCTCAAGTATGAGGGACATTAGCATGGCAGCCCTTCTTGTTTGTCCTCTGTTGACTTCTCTCTTACCACCCTCCCCCAAACCATAATTACAATTCTCCTTAAAAGCCTAGAGTAGGCTTTTATCTTTCTCTGGAGGTCCACAGTCCCCCTGGGTAAACAATTAAGTAGCAGAGAGCTCTGTGCATCTGCTCTGAAACCAGGCTGCCCAGGACAGACTCCAAGTGCTGTCACTTAACTGCAGTGTCCTCAGGCAAGTTACTTAACTTTCTTGTGCTTCTGTTTCCTTATTTTAAAAATAGAGACAATGATAATATCTATCTCAGAAGTTCACATGAGAATTAAATGAGTTAAGTATAAAGCACTTAGAAGAGTGATTGGTACACAGGAGCTATTCAATACATTTTTGAAAACATCATTTTAATCATGATGACTTTATACACTAACTTTGTACCAGTGATGACAAATTTCTCTCTCTTTCCTGTAGTTTTTTTTTTTGTTTTTTTTTTTAAATTTTAAAGATAATGTCAATTCTTTTTTTGAAAAATAAGATGAAGTTTGGTCTTATCTTTATATAAAGCCATGCTATATCCTCCCAACAGGCATTTGTTTAACAACTCTTTTATGCTACATGTGTTTTCTCAAGTGTCAGGGATATAGAGGCAAATTTGTGTAGCAAGCCACTTGCCCTTTTTGTGCTTTGGTTTCCTCATCTGTAAGGTGGCTGTGACCGGTGCTTGCTCCACCCACTGTCACAGGACTCTTGCCATTGCAATGATAATACATAGGGGAATTCAACACATGCTTGAAAAATTGCCAAGTGCTGATGAATGTGAGGTATCATTATAATTTTGTTCATCATTAGATCTAGGAACATTTTTTCTTAAGTGGCTATTATATTTTACAAGCACAGTAAGCATGGTGGGAAACCCCATAACTTTCCAATAGGTGACTTTTCCCCCCAAATTTTTATGGAATGAGACATAATCCTAACAGGTTTCATGCTTCAGATCTCCATCTCCTCCTTTCCCCACCCCCACTCATACTCACACTCTTCCCACATTCTCAGTAAACTGGTGGTATGAATCTTTGCATAGCCATTGAACAAGTCCATGCTCATCAGAAATGTAATCATGATAAAAGATGAACATCTTTATAATCACAATACAAATTAGTTAAAATAAAATTAATCTACTAGGAAAGATTTTAGATACCTTTCAAATTTTGCTTCTAGGGATTTAAAAATTTTGTTTTAGACATAATTCAAGGTTGATGAGAATCCTTGCATCACTACCTAAGTTACAAGTCTTAAAACAGACTGATTCAGCCCTATAGTCTGCCTTTCTTCTTGTGTTCCAGAGCCATTAAAGGTAATTCCATGTGCTTATGGTCAGTGAGGCTCTAGGTTGTCTTGACTGAAATGTGGGAGAAGCAGTGACCTGGGAAGAGGTCTGAGGAGCTGCTAGAGCAGTGGTCTCCACACTTTTCTGATCCCATATCCCATGAGTAAAAGCTACGTGAGCACACTCCCTTATAGGTATAATCATAAATGTATAAATTACATACACATCAATCTGTATTAATATATTATGCACATTATAAAAATATACAGTGTACAAATAGAAAGCAGTAACATGAAATAAATATTTTTTAAATTAAAATTTTATGTTTATTAATGGTACCCTAAACTTTTAGTCTTCAAATTGTAGAGGTTTGTATTGGTGTCTAGACAGTTGGTTTATGAATGCCATGCAAATTAAACTGGCTTATTATCACTTGATAATATTAAAAAGTTTAACATAGACTTAGGGCCAGATTCACTGTTTATAAAATAATGTATATCCATACTTCAAATAGTCTTTTTGAGTGTTTTTATTTTTATATTTTTGGTCTACATCTGGGTGGAACTGAATGGGTCGCCATTAATTTCATCTCTTAGCGTGGCTGAAAATGAGCTCCTTCAAGGAGTAGGAGAAATATTGTTTTGCTATTTCTTTTTTAATAAATTTATTCTTTTTAAAATTGAATTTATTTGGGTTACACTGGTTAATAAAATTCTATCAGTTTAAGGTGTACAATTCTATTATACATCATCTATATTGCATGTTCGACACCCCAAGTCATGCCTCTTTCTATCACCATTTTTCTCTCCTTTACCTTTTCCTACCTCCCCCCACCCCCACTTCCCTCTGGTAATGACCACACTGTTGTCTGTGTATGAGGTTTTTTGTTTGTTTGTTTTTCTTAATCCCTTCACTTTTTTCTCCCAGCCCCCGTCTCCCCTCCACTCTGATAGCTATGAGTCTGTTTCTATTTTGTTTGTTTGTTTATATGTGGAATCTAATTTATTCTTGCATCATAAATATTATCATCAATCCACAGTTCTTTCCAGAAATCTTTTAAAGTTATTGTTTCACTAGCGAGTTGTTAATTTAGTTAAACTAGATGATATAATCTATAAATCTGCTCCCTTTCCCCCTACCCCACCAAATAAAACAGCACTATGTTGTGATGCTCAGAAAACCACCCAAGGGCATTGCTGTCATTATCGCTCAACATAGTAGAATGCAGACTGAAATACCAGCTGAGTGAGGGCACTTGTTTACTATATATTAGTGAAGTGCAACTTCTTTTTTGTTTTTCAAGATAGAAATACGTGTAAATAAGAGTCTTGATATATTTTTTTCATCACCTAGAGCTGTGTATATTTCAGTTTGGAGAGCACAGTATTAGATCCCTTTGGGGTTCATCTGAGTCCCCAGTGAGGCCTGGGTCAGGATGGGTTATGCCGAGGGAGCACAGGAGTGTAAATAGAACTCTGGGCCCCACCCCTGCTGCAACCAAAGAACTCCAATTTCATTTATTTTATATTTTACACATTTAGCTTTTTGATAAATTTTATTTGGAACAAAGAATGCCACAGTTAAAACATGTTTGAAACTCTCTTCTGGAGAGGGTTAGAAGCCCCATTACTCACAGTCCTGACAAATGTTTGAAACTGAACACTGAACTGTCAGTTGCAAAGATAGTCTTTTACTAAAGAGCTAAATATACCAATTTCTAAAGTTCCTAGGTTTTATTTTTTTACATGAAAAATCACAGCCTTAGATCTAAAAGAGAAAATACTTTAACCAAATATGCTACAAAAGTTTTGAATATGATTAAACGCTAACTAAAAAAGCATTGGTTAAAAAATGCATTAATTTTTTTTCTTAATTGAGACATTTAGTAAAAAGTTTTGAATATTTTAGAAATAGATCTTATTAAAGCAAAGCTAAAAAAGGATATGGTTCTTGTGATATTTCAGTGAATTTAATCTTGGTTCGTCTAGGGGCTTTGGAAATACCAGCTAGCTCATGCCTCTTAAGATAATGTAAAATCAGTGGACTCCGACCTCCAAAATTGAAGAGCACACGGTTAAACTCTGGACCAGTGCTACTATAATGGGACTGTTAGGGGAAGAAAAAATAAAGTCAGTTATTAATTTGGTGTGCTTTTAAAAAACTGTAAATAAATTATAACTGCATTATGACTATAAATAAAACTACCATTTAGAATATTAAAATAAATAAAGCATCTTAATTAAAGAAATTTACTAGCATATAAATCTATGAGTATGTGCAGTAAAGCTCTCCTAGCCTTTTGCTTTAACAGCAAGCTTGAAGATAGGTCAATGGAGATTATTCTGTCTGAAGAATAGAAATAAAAAAGAATGGAGAAAATGAACAGAGGCCTAGCAAAAGCGGCAGGGAAAATATATGAAGAACTAATGACTGAAACTTTCCAAAGTTTATGAAAAACATATCCAAGAAGCTTAACTTCAAGTAGGATAAATTCACACCTAGACATATAGTCAAAGTGTTGAAAGACAAAGACAAAAGAAAAATCTCAGAAACAGGAAAAGAAAAACAGCATAAAAGAAAACCTTAATAAGATTAACAGCTGATTTCTCATTAGAAGACAGGAGTTGGTTAACATAATCAAAGTGCTGATGGAAAAAATGTTGACCATGAATTTTATTTCAGGGAAACAACAATCATAAATATAATGGCTTCAAGTTTCTATTATTGACTTCTTGTGGGAAACATGGTCAGTATAGCAACTACTCATATGTTAAGTCTTTTCTCAATATTTGTAATGCCTAGAAGAGAGATTTATTATTGATTCCATTTCCTGTGGGGAAATAAGATTTTATTCTGATTTGCTCTTACTGATAAATAAAATTCTCTGTGTTTCCTTTGCTTATGGTTGCTTTTTAATTGTATTCATTCATAGCTACCCCAGAATTATTTTTAAAAGCAGGACTATGATAATCAAAAGCAAGTCTTTGATGGTGAAAAATTAAATGTCAATATCAGATGTATTTTTTATGATGTAAACCATTTCCTTCATCTTAGTCTTTCATGACAATTTACATCAGGTTATATCTAGCTTGATTTTTAAATTACATGCAAAACCAGGCCAAGTTCCATTTAGATTAAAAAGAAATTTTGCCTGTCTCAAAAGACTATTTTATGACCACTTTCCAGGCTTCTGTCTTGCATATTGTAAGATAGAAACTCTATCTTACTGAAATACTACAAATAGACATTTCTGTTATTTTCCTCTGCAGTTATCAGTTTTCAACTTAGAGAAACCACAGTTCACAGCTCCTTCTTCGTCTGTGAAGATCCCTGATTTTTAAAGGATAGTTTAACGAGGCAAGAGCAGAACTAGGTATTAAATGCAAATTCAGTGTTTTGTGGAGCCTTGGCCATTTTCTTAGATACTTTAGAGCAGAAGGTCCCATGTTGCCCAAAGAACTCTTGTTAGAAATATTCAAAATAGCCCAAACAACTAATAGAAGCCCCACTGCTTCCATTCACCCCACAAAAGATATGACAGAAAATTATCAGAGAACTTTGATACCATAAACAGAACTTTCATCATCAAAGAACAACTTGGCACTAATTTTGAAGAATGGAGCAATCCTATAAACTTTGGAAGGGTCCCTAGGGGTAAACCGGAAAGTCCAAAGGATGGTTTTGGTGTTGAATTTTTCTGTTAATTTATTAAAGAATAATGACTGATAATGATTACTAATGAAACTAAGCTTTGATTACTGATAATGAAACTAAGCTTTGATTTTTGATATTTAATGTGTCTTGCCAATGCTCTTATGGGTATTGGAAACCCACAGGCACTCATTCAGCATTTAGACAACTCTGGTGCTTAAAAAAATTCTTTATGTTGAACCGAAATCTGTCTTCCTATAGCTTTCATTTATTGGTAAAAGTAAAAAATGTTTTGATTTGTATTGGTAAAACACTTCTTTTGAGCAACACAGAAAAAGTCTAATCCTGCTTTCCTATAGTAGCTCTCTACATATTTGAAAACAGTTAATAAGGTCTCCAGGGTTTTTTCTTTTCTAGTAGAAATGTCTAAATATTTTGACCATTGCTCAAACAATATGGTTTCAGAGTCCTTATTCATTCTATTCAGACACTTCTGATTGTCTACACCTTGTTACAATGAAGCTCTTCAAAATGAATATAATACACAATTATTGTCCAATCAGCATGGAGTAAAGCCCACGTTTCTATTTGTACAGCCAAGAATACAGTAGACTTGAGAGTCAACAACATTCTACTGTTGACACGTAGAGATCTTACTGTTAAAAATAATTCCCAAATCTTTTCAGATACCCCCGAGCCAAGGCTTTATTATACTGCACCTCTGAGGTTGTAATTTTGGGCCTCTATACTTTCTCCACAATCAAAGTTTATTTTCTAAGATCAGCCGTTTTACTCTAGCCTGTCGTGAACTTTTGGTCCTCCAATGTATTAATAATTCTTCCAAGTTTATGGCTTCTAAGTATCTAACAAAAATGGCAACCATATTTTTATCCAAGTTGTTGATAAAGTAGTCTGCATGGGACAAGACCAATGTTGCAATAAGATGTGTCTACAATTTTCTTTCTTTTAATAGTGTTATCTGTAAAAGGTTGTACAGTCAGTTACACATCCATCTGTCCATATTTCTTCAACTTGTAAGCAAGGTGTAAAAGACCATTTTTAGAGCTTGCTGAAGATCAGATACACAATTTCTATTACATTTCCCTGATTTCTAAATCTAGCAATCCCGCATCTCCTTCTCCTCCCCCCCCAAAAAAAGGTGTGATAGTGTCATTGATCCCAAACTGAATCCTAGAGATCACCAGTTTCTATGCTAGGTACTTACAAACCATTCTTGGCAGCACTGTGAAGGCTGGAAGAGATTCTACATACCTGGATTATTAGAGATCAGGAAACGTGTTAATACTGACTTTCAAAAGGTGGCCAGGCTTGACTGGATAATTCAGATAAAATTTTAGCAATAAAGGCTTTGACAGATTTATTTAATTATTTAATTAATTAATTAAACATATCTTTATTGATTTCAGGGAGAGGAAAGAAGAGGGAGAGAGAGAGAGAGAAACATCAATGATGAGAGAGTCATTGATCGAGCCCATAACCCGGGCATGTGCCCTGACCGGGAATCGAACCGTGATCGCCTGGATCCTAGGTCGATGCTCAACTGCAGAGCCACGCCCGGCCGGGAGACTTTGACAGATTTAAAACCTAATTGTCTAACAAGTTAAGAGATCAAATTCAGAATTTCAAGCCAATAACCTCATCAAATCTTGGCTGAAGGAACACAAAGTGGCAAGTCCATAGGATCTCTATTTTGGAGGCACCTTCTGGGAAGTGGAGAAACATATAGCATTTAAGACTTAAGAGTAACAGTATCTACATGTACTCAGTTATTCCAGGACCATAGTTTAAAAGATGGGGACAGGTCAACCATTACTGAAAACTCCTTTGAAGTTTCCCCTGCAACTTCGACTAATGCTTATTGAGATCAGAGCTATGTTTGTAGGTCAATCCAAGGACTACTAAGGCCAAAAGTGTGAGAAAAAAGTGTGTCTTTTTTTTTTCTTATTGGAGATGAAGATTCTCTTTTTCTTTTTGGAAAAAATAACTTTTTAATATTGATATTAACCTCCCAATGAATCACTTATCATTAATTTTTTTCTAAGATATATATCAAGAATAAGATAACCAACATTGTTTACATGAAGCTGTTCAACTAACTATATTGCAAATTAAAGAAGTAAGAATTAAAAAATAATAATTACTATACTCCAAACCTTTGTTGTTAGTCTTGATAATCTTGATTCTTCCTTGGATGTGGGCATTGTATATGCTGATGGAGCCTTTAAAATTTTTGTCATATTGAAGTCTATAGCTAAAATAGAAAATAAAATATTTTTTAAAATTCTGGTGGTTTTCCTTGAGAAAAAGACATGATGCCCCTTTTTTCTCCTAACAATTCACTCTAAACATGGAGAGGGGCAAATGTGGATGAGAGTTTAGGATACGGTTATAGCTTTCCCTAGTCAGAAGAAATGATTATTCCATCTCATTTTCTCATGACTTGCTCTAAGTCACCATTTATTAAGAGTACATGGAGAGGACACAGGCCCAGGTCTTTTGTTTCTGAGCCCAGAGCTCTTTTCATGACCCTCTAGTTAAATGCAATAGGTGGCTTGGTCCTCTGCAAAGAGGACCTTTTCCACATACCGAAAACACACCCTTATCTGGTAATTTTCCCTTGCAACCAGCATGAATGCCCCTGAGGGTATCCAGTGAATCTTGTTAAGACTTAAACAACAGGAGAACTGTATGATTTAATCAGCAGTGTCAATCAGTCTGAAAGCTAGTTATTAAGATATCTTAACACAGGGCAGAGGAAACAGGTGATCTAAGAGGTTTATGCTAGATTCTGGCATTTTATCATCAATTATCAGGCAGATTAATTCGATTAGAGGCTGTGATGTTGATGAGAAACCTCTGAGGAGTTGAGGAAAGTCACTTGGACTGATTTTTGACATTAGACATTAAAAGATTTTAAATATTAGCCTGAAATACTAGAGGCAAGTGGGAATTCATCTCTGGCAGAGATTAAACAATTGGTTAGCAAGGAATTTGCACTTTAAAATTTTGAGTGGAACCAACATTAGATTGAGTTGGACTTAGAATTGGCAAGAAAAGTGGTAAGCCACATAATGTCTTTTCATTAAAACTTGCTCAAAAGCATATAACCACGTATGGAGAGGAATCTGGCAATATCTACCAAATATACATATTTTCCCTTTGACCCTGCAATTTCTCTCCTGATCCTACACAACCTCCTATAGAAGTATGAAAGAATATACGTGCAAGTTTATTGATTTGTGGCTAATTTGAAAATTTAGGGATTATAAACAACCAATGTACGTAGCAGTCAAGCTGTGGTTGAATAAACTAAGGCACCCTCATTTGAAAGAATACTATGCAGTTGTAAAAAGCAATGAGGAAAACCCCCACACTGATGTAAAGAGAACTGAAGGTCATATCATTAAATGATAAAAACAAGGTGCAGAACAGTGAGTGTATGGAGTATATTATTTAATTCATTCTATACAGTATACCATCTTTAGTATAAAAGAGAGGAAATAAGAGTATCTATTGTATCTGCCTTTATTTGTATAAAGAAACACCAGAAAGAAAAAAGTTTGAAGCACACACATGTGAACTTAATCTACATTCCTGAGTCAGAGTAGTGTATGAGTTAAGCACGTAGGCCTTGGAGTCAGATGGACACAGATTTAAACGCCAGCTCTGCCATTTGTAGATGAAGTGGCCTTGGGCAAATTAATTTCTTTAAGTTTCAGTTTCTTCAAATATAATTTGAAGATGATACAAATTACCTTATATACTTGTTAACTGGATAAAAATAAGATCATATATGCAAATCATAGTGCCTGGCACATCATGAAAGTTAAATGTTAGTCAATATTGTTATTAATATTATTTCTTAAGAAGTATAATAAATTCAAGCTCACTATTACTTCATACTTACAAAAGCTTTGTTGATAAAAATATTGAAAATACTGAGGACTGATTAAGTTTTATCTGTTCCTTTAGAAAAATATGAGACATAGTCTTTAATTAAGGTAGAGTAGCAAAGAGCTATGTATTAGCACTGAATTTTCCTAGTCACTTGTAGACCTATTTTTACCATATTGTGCTTTTTATCTTTATGCCGTTGGTCAATGTAGTGCAATGTCACAAACTGAACCCTGGCTGTATTTACTATGCCAAATAGTCATTACGTATACAGAGCTTCCCTGGGGAGACTGTGATAGTCAATCAGGCTGTTGAGAAATAGTTACCGTCTCATCCTTCCAAGGCACATGGTAGGACTGAAAACCTCTACCCTCTTTGAAGATAAGTATGGCCATGGGGCCTGCTCTGTGCAATAAAATTTGAGTTGAAATAATGATTTTTTTAAAAAATGTTTTTACTTCTTTCAGAGAGAGGAAGGGAGAGGGAGAGAGAGAGAGAAACATCAATGAAAAGAGAGAGTCATTGATCGGCTGCCTCCTGCACGCTCCCTACTGGGGATTGAGCCCAAAATTCAGGCATGTGTCCTGACCTGGAATCGAACTGTGACCTCCTAGTTCATGGGTCGATGCTCAACCATTGAGCCACACCAGCTGGGCTTGTTTTGTTTTTGAGATGAAGATTTAAAAGCCAATGCTCAATTCATTGTGTTCTCTTCACTTGCTATAGTGACTACCTTGAATGAGATGGAATCTTCTTTGGCACTGATGTCTGAGTTACTACACTAATAGAGGCACTAGCCTGTATGCAATGGATACACAGTGTGAGTGAAAAATAAACCTTTATCAGCATAAGCAACTAAGATTTTGCTGAAGTTGTTATTACAGAATAATATAGCCTATTCTGATTGATATAGGGATTCACAGGGAAAAAAAATACTATCTAGTCATAGTATAAGGAATAGAGTACTTCATATCACTAATGGTTTGTTTGTATTTTATGGATACTGCTCAATTATGTAAGTGACATTGTCATTTCCTCTCCTTGGCATATACAAAGCTTAGAGCCAACCATATTTGTGAGCTAAATCTAGCAAAAGTAAAAGATTTCTCAGTAAGATTTTGCATTGTAAAATCATTTGACTTTTCTTTTACCTCAGCTTTGTCCAGCCCTCTTTTCCTTATCTGCTTATTTAACATGCTATTTTATGCTGTTGTTCTGAACACATTTATGTAAAGCTACCAAAAAATCCTTACAGCAAAAGATGGGCATATACATAATTAAATATATACATAAGTATATTGCCTATTATTTTAAAGAAAGGGTTTAAACATGTGATATGCAATATGAACTGGCCTGTGTGCTTTACCTAATTTGCTATTTACCCCTTTCTTGAAGTTGCCTAATGGCTAACCTGGTGTGTCCACCGCAAAGCACTGCCCTTTAGAAGAACACAGTATTAGGATTCAGAAATCTAAATTCTAGTTTAATTTTGCCACAGCTATATATGTAATTTCTAGCTACACACTTTCCACTTGAATCTTGATTTCCTCATTTGAAAAAGAGGTCTTTAAAATTTATGCTCAAATTTCCTCTCTTATTTTAAATTATATGAATTAAGGCATGAAGGACTAGATTGAATTAATCCTCTAATAAGTGGAGAAAACCCACAAATATGATTGCCTGAGCCTAAGTTTGCTATTTTCCGCTTATTGATTTACTTAAGAAACATTTCTTGTGGACTATGTGAAAAACACTACAAGGTTCAAAAGAAGTAAAAGATAGAGTTTCTGGCTTCAGCCATCAAACAGGTTAACTATATGTAGGTAATACTTGTGAACAATTAATTCAATGTCTATTACAAAGTTAATATAAGATAAAGAGGCGAAGAGCTTATATCGGAAATACAACTTTTAGGATGAGACAGAGACTGTCTGTGGCTGTCAGAAAAGGCTCATTTAAAAACTGATCCAATTTGCCTTGGCCTGTGTGTCTCAGTTGGTTGAGCACTGTCCCCTACACCGAGAGGTTGCTGGTTTGATTCCAATTCAGGGCACATGCCTGGGTTCCATCCCTGTTAGGGGGCATGCAGGAGGCAGCTGATTGATGTTTCTCTCCCTCTCCCCCTCCCTTCCTCTCTCTCTAAAAAAATCAATAAAAAAATATTAAAAACATTTAAAAAAATAAAAACTGATCAGATTTGTGGGAGTTCAGACATGGAAAAAGAATTAGGCCAATGGAGTGTACATAGGGTGAGACTGGGTAACAAGGCATTTGGGCAAGACCTTGAAAAGACCACCCTGGTTGCAGCAAAAGGTTACCTTAGGAAATGTCCTAAGAATATGAAGAAGAAAAAGAGCAAAGACATTTATGATGGAGTGGTTATCCTAGTGTGTGCTGATCATTACTATGTATTTGTCAAGAAATAATGGACTGAACTCAAATCTTTGAGGGTGATTGAAATAATTACTGGGTAATTATGAGTTCATTTAAGTACTACAGTTGCTTAACAAATGATGTGAGTGATGTGGTTTTCCCCTTTAAGTCGTAAAGTTGATAATGAGCCCAATTACTTCAAATTATCATAAATTTCGTAAATGAAACAAGAATGAACCAACCCTACCACTATGAAAAGGATGGCGAAAACAGAAGCCAAGGAATGTATAGTTAGTTACCTGTTACCGTAGAAGAATAAAGTATTGTCAATTAAGAAATTAAAAACCTTGAAATAATGAAATCAAAGTGGTAAAGAGTTCACATTTTGGTGAGGCCAGTGCTGTGTATGATTTATATGAAATAACATATGTTTCTTTCAAAATGTGGGTGGAAGGGTCAAATGTGGTGGGAGAACACTAGTAAGAGCTCATTGTGTTTTCCTCTCAGTGTAAATGTTGTATGGAGGGTGCTGTGGTTCACCCATACCATTTCCTCTTTGTTTGGAGCCATTGTGCTCTAATGGGAAAAGTGCTGGCAGAAGTCCTAGTGACGCAGTGTCAGTTCCCCACCCTTTCACCAAAATCTTTCCATCAGAATGTTTACTGTAAGTTAGACTTCTGTACTGAACAAAGAAACTAGCATTTTATTCCATTATTTAAAAAAAAAAAAATTATAGGCTCTCAAACCTCTTCCATGGGTGGATTCTCAATATTTACCACTAACAATACGCCTTAAAATAAGTCCTTATTCCAAGATCGAATTTGCAGTATTTGGTTCTGTTTTTAATTAAACAAACTCTTCTAAGTGAATGAGAAATTAATAGTTAAAATGAATGATTGGAATAGAATTGGCTCTTATAAGGCTGGTAATCCCAAAATCTTTGATCTGGCTACCACTAAGCTTCTACCCTAACTGAATCCAAACGTAATCAAATCAATCATACTAAGAGAAGGAATACCATCAGAAGTTTCATTTGCAAGACCACAAGGCACTAATAAAATTTATGGAAGGTTTTAATTAGTACCTTGGGAAGACCTGTCATTGTTAATGACACTCCCTCAAGGGAGATGGACTGAATGCTACTAGAACATGATCTAAGAACCAATTTTATTTTTACAGTAATTGGCGCCACTATACTACAGTGGAAAGTGCATGGGAAAGAACAGAATGGTATATACAGCATGCTCTTCAAACATCCACAAAGGGTGGGGATCTTCTTATAATGCAGGTTTAGCAACATCACAGGTATTGATGATGCTACTGGTCCATGGAGCCTCCTTTTGAGTAACAAGGGGATAGATAACACAGAGCTGCCACAGTTCCTCTCTAATGATGTGACTTTGAACCTGTGCCCTCAACTGTAAAATGGTACCATGATCACCAACCTCACAGAGTCAATGGAGGAGTAAGTAAAATTATGTCTGTGAAACACTGGGAATAAGTGACGTTAGATAGGAGCACTGAAGGGAAAGCAGAGAATATGGTAGGTGATGCTGGTGATTGGGTAGATGCAGTGGTATGAGTCTGTGGAAGTTCTCATTGCTTAAATTTTCTCATTGAGGTAGGAAGCAAAATCACTATCTGAGATACAATAGGGGAAATAGCGCTGGAGATTTGAAGAGAAAAAAGGTGAAAACAGTTGTCTTCATAACTGGGAGAAATAAAGAACTAGGGAATACAGTACGATTATCTTACACAATTAAGGCCCACTTGCCTTATGCAATTATGAATTAGAAATAAAACTAGTCAGCATGGTTGTATGTTTTCTCTATGGATATTTAGCTGCATATTTTCAGATGTGGGAAAGGTGCATAATTATCTGTATTTAGATCTATAGCTTTGTCAAGATACTGATAAAGTGGAAGTCTGGAAAAGGAGTTGAAGATGAATGCAAAGGAAAAACTATAATTACTGACCAAAGTATTTAGTAAGGTAAGAAGGGAAGAGAGACCATCACCAGGGTGAGGGAGCATTGAAAGGTAATAAGATTTATATATTGCTGAGATTTTACTTATGACTTAGTATGTGTAAAATTAAAAAAAAATTCCATGTGTACCTGCATGTGAAAGGAATGTATAATCTTTGTGGGTTTTTTTTTTAATTCTCACCTGAGTATAGGCTTAGAGAGAGAGAGAAACATTGATATGAAAGAGAACATTGATTGGTTGCCTTCCATACATGCCCTGAACTGGGATTGAACCCACAACCTAGGTATGTGCCCTGACTGGAAATTGAACTCGCAACCTTTTGGTATATGGGACTATGCTCCAACCAACTGAGCCACACCAACCAGGGCAGGAATGTATAGTCTTGATTTGTTGAATACTCTCTCTCTCTCTCTCTTTCTCTCTCTCTCTCTCTCACACACACACATACACACACATCAAACTTGCTAATGTTTTCCTGATATATATTCTTTACTAGTTCTTTTTGCCAGATTTAGCTATTACCTAAGATGAAGATTAAATATCATGGATTTTAAATGAAAAATTATTGATTTGTCAGTAAATCCTTGAGAGTCTGAATATTTTTGCTTTATATATATTTAGAAAATGTTTTTGGTACACATATATTATTATACCTTCTGTTGGATTGTTTATCAATAGGTAGACTATCTTTTTCAATGCTTTATTCTTTAATTTTAATTTGGTGAATATTGTATTACCTTTTTAAAATAAAATATATCTTTTTTGATTTCAGAGAGATAAAGGGAGAGGGAGAGAGAGATAGAAACATCAATGATGAGAGAGTCATTGATTGGCTGCTTCCTACACGCCCCTTAGTGGGGATCAAGCATGAAATCTGGGCATGTGCCCTGACCAGGAGTTGAACCGAGATCTCCTGGATCACGGGTCAATGCTCAACCTCTGAGCCTCTCTGGCAGGACTGTATTATCTTTTTTACATTGCTTCTTTTAAAACTTTTCTAGAAAGTTTGGTTTTGCATATTTCTTTTTGTTTGTAAGAGGAATAAAGATGCTTTAAAAAAATCTACTTGAGACTTTTGCTCTGAGTAGAATGCAGTAGCTCTTACAGGCCAATGTTTCCACTTCAATAACTAGAAAAAATGGCATAAATTACAAAAATGCTATTTTTAAGGACACTGGAAACAATGAGAAAAAAGACAAGTTAAAATCCCTGAGGAGAAAGAGTCCTTCCTTTGTGAGCTGACAATCTCTAGTTATTTTCATCCCTTGAAACCATTTGTTGATGTGGGGTACTGCTGAGGATCAGGCTTGGGATAGGCAGAAGTTCATCTATTAGAGAAGAGATGAACCATCAGAGCTTTAGACGCTCATGTAGGCTGATGTAAAATCTAAACAAGACCTACATACATGGCAGCTATTTTTTATCATGGGATATTTGCTGAGTTCTGCGGTGCTGAGAAAGGTTGTGGCAGGGCTGGGCCAGAAGCTTCTGAAAGGCTTCATGAAGTCTCTTATAGTTCTTAAATAGTGATCAGGAGACAAAGCCTCACTAACACCTGGTTGGTTTCACTTCAGGGCAATGTGTCAAATACTGAAAATGTGTGTTATTAGAGGTTAAAGAGTTAAGCTCAGAACGTTCAAAGGACAGAATTAATTCTTCCTCAGTATTTCATGGCTGAAGATACAGAGACTTCCTAGGTTTTTAATGAAAGTCCACAAAGGCCATGCCCAAAGAACAAGAAAAGAACCAGAGGTGGGGTAATGTTACCAAAACTGTAATCCAGCTCAATAATGCATTAAATCATGGTATCTAGGCCCTCAACCTAAATGGGGAGAGGGAAAACCATTTGTAGTGGAAAACAACATCATTTGCAAGCTCTATAATTATATTATACACAATGCTTAGTGTACAATAAGTGATTGCAGGACAAGCAAAGGCAAAGATAGAAACGGATACACAGGTGATTTATATACTGGAATTAGGAAACAAAGGGCTTTATTTTAATATTCTACATATTTTCAAGAAATTAAAAGAAAAGATGAACAAAATGGAAAATTTCACCCATAATTAAGATCTATAAGAAAGAATAAAATATACATTCTGGAACTCATAAATACAAGTCCTAATTGAGAGGATCCAAGATGGCAGTGGAGAAAGTAGAAGTTACAGTTACCTCTTCCCAGGACCAAAGTGAAATTACAACTAAGATATAGAACAATCAACCTGAATAACCAACTGAAGACTCTCTGAACAGAAATCTTAAAACCAAGGAGCTACAGAAGGAGCTACATCGAGTCTACTAGGAATGGCAGAGACATGCAAAAAGCTGGCTTTGCTCCCCTGGGTGGTTGCTGAGATTCCTGAGGGATATCTCAGCTGCAAAGGTTCTTCCTGAGCAGTGTGGGATTTCAACCTCATGTTGGGCTCCTCAGCTCAGACCACCAGAGCCAGGAAAGGGTGCCCACAAAAATCTGGCTGTGAAAATCAGCAGGGATTTTATCTGCCAGGGAGAAATGGGAGTCAGCTAGCAACCCAGGTGCTGTTTATAAGGGCCAGCATACAAAATTTTATTTGCAGCCACTCACTCTGGGCTCTGGGCTCTGGTCAGAGGGAGGATGGAGCAGATTAAAGTTGTGAGGACAGACTGGGATTTGTGGTTCTGGGGAAGAGAGTTGAAGGGACAATTACCAGGATCCCTGTGCTGAGTCACTCTTTCACACCACAGAACAGACATACCTCAGAAAGAAAGACACAAAGACTAGAAGGAATGGAAAAAGATATTTTATGCAGATGGAAATGAAAAAGAAAAGTTGGGCCTGGCTGGGCGTGGCTCAGTGGTTGACTGTTGACCTAGGATCCAGGCAATCAGGGTTCGATTCCCAGTCAGGGCATGTGCCTGGGTTGCAGGCTCGATCCCCGGTCAGGGGCATGCAGGAGGCAGCCGATCAATCACTCTCTCATCATTGATGTTTCTGTCTCTCTCTCTCCCTTTCCTTTCCTCTCTCTGAAATAAATAAAGATATATTTTTTAAAAAAGAAAAGTTGGGGTAGCAATATTTACTTCTAATGAAGTAGATTTTAAAACAAAGTCTGTAATAACAGACAAAGAAGGACACTACATAATGATAAAGGGAGCAATTCATCAAGAGGATATAACCCTTGTAAACATTTATGCACTCAACACAGGAGCACGTAAATATATAAAGCAAGTCTTGATAGACACAAAGGGAGAGATCAACAGTAACAGAGTCATAATAAAGAATTTTAACACACCCTAATTATATCAATGGACAGATCTTAAAAACAGAAAATCAACAAGGATACAGTGACCTTAAATGACACACTAGACCAGATGTATTTAATTAATATCTTCGGAGCAATCCACCCCAAAGCAGCAGAATATATGTTCTCTTCAAGCGCATATGAAACATTTTCTAGGATAGAGCACATGTTAGGACACAAAACAAGTCTCAGTAGATTTAAGGAGATTGAAATCATATCAAGCATCAACCATAATGGTATGAAACTAGAAACCCTGAAACACAAAACCCCTGAAAAACAGACAAAGACACGGAAGCTAAATAACATGTTACTAAACAATGAATGGGTTAACAATGAGATCAAGAAAGAAATCTAAAGATACCTTGAAACAAATGAAAACGAGAGCACAGCAACCAAAAACTTATGGGATACAGCAAAAGCTGTCCTAAGAGGGAAATTCATAGCATTACAGACCTATCTCAAGAAATAAGAAAAATCTCAAATAAGCAATCTAACTTTACACTTAAAGGAACTAGAAAAAGAACAACAAAACAAAACCCAAAGTGAGTAGAAAAAAGGAAATAGTAAAGTTCACAGTGGAAATAAACAAAATAGAGTCTAAAAAACAATACAAAAGATTAATGAAAAAAAGAGCTGGTTCTTTGAAAAGATAAAAATGATTGATAATGTTTTAACCAGACTCATCAAGAAAAAAAGAGAAATGACTCAAATAAATAACATCAGAAATGAAAGAGGAGAAGTAAAAATGGACACCAAATATATACAAAGGATTGTAAGAAAATATTATGAACAACTATATGCATACAAATGGGACAATCTAGAAGAAATGGATAAATTCCAAGAAATATACCATCTCCTAAAACTAAATCAAGAAGAAATAGAAAGTCTGAAAAGAACAATTACAATTAGTGAAATTGAAGCAGTAATCAATAAACTTCCAAAAAAACAAAAGTCCTGGACTAGATAGCTTCACAGGCGAATTTCACCAAACATTCAAAGATGAACTAATACCTGTCCTACTCAAACTATTCCTAAAAGTTAAAGAGAAGGAATGACTCCCAAGTTCATTTTACAAAGCCAGAATTATCCTAATTTCAAAACCAGATAAAGACACTACAAAGAAAGAAAATTATAGGCCAATATCCCTGATGAACATAGATGCTAAAATCCTCAACAAAATATTAACAAACCACATCCTGCAATACATAAAAAAAAAAATCATATGCCATGATCAACTGGGATTTATTCCAGGGATGCAAGGTTGTTACAGTATCTGTAAAGCAATGAACACGCTACACCACATAAACAAAATGAGGGATAAAAATCATGTTCATATCAATAGATGCAAAAAAAGCTTTTGACAAAATCCAGCACCCATTTCTGATAAAAACTCTCAGCAAAGTGGAATTAGAAGGAACATATCTCAAAATAATAAAGGCCACATATGAAAAACCTATACCCAATGGGTAAAAACTAAAGGCATTTTTCTTGCGATCAGGAACAAGACAGGGATGTCCTCTTTCACCACTCTTATTCAACATAGTACTGGAAGTCCTAGCCACAGCCATCAGACAAGATGAAGAAATAAAAGGCCTCCAAATTGGAAAGGAGGAAGTAAAACTGTCATTATTTGTAGGTGACATGATACTGTACACAGAGATTCCACCAAAAATCTACTAGAACTGATAAATAAATTCAGTAAAGTTTCAGGATACAAAATAAATATCCAGCAATCAGTTGCATTTTTATACACCAATAATGAACTATCAGAAAGGGAAACTAAGAAAACAATCCCATTTACAATTGAATAAAAAAATACTTAGGAATAAATTTAACCAAGAAGGTGAAAGACCTGTATTCAGAAAATTGTAAGACATCGAAGAAAGAAGTTGAAGATACAAATAAATGGAAGCATATATTGTGCTCATGGATAAGAAAAATTAACATTGTTAAAATGTCTATACTACCTAAAGTAATCTATAGATTCAACTCAGTTCCTACAAAAATATCAATGGTGTATTTCACAGATCCGGAAGAAATAATCCAAAAATTTATATGGAACCTCAGAAGAGCCCGAATAGCTACAGCAATCTTTATGAAACAAGAACAAAGTTGGAGGAATCATGCTACTTGATATCAAACTATACAACAAGGTCACATTAGTCAAAACAGCATTGCACTGGCGTAAAAACACACATAAATATCAATGCAATGGAATAGAAAGACCAGAAACAAATCGACACCTTTATTTATGGTCAATTAATATTTGGCAAAGGTGGCAAAAACACACAGTCTATTCAATAAATGGTGTTGGAAAAATTGGACAGATACAAGCAAAAAAATAAAACTAGGCCACCATCTTACAATATACACAAGAATAAATTAAAAATGGATTAAAGACGTAAATGTAAGACTTGAAACCATAAAAATCCTAGAAGAAAACATAGGCATTAAAATCTCAGACATTTCTTGTAGCAATATTGTTTTCCACTATAACTCTTTGATCAAGGAAAACAAAAGGAAAAAACATCACAAACAACAAATGTGACTACATCAAACTAAAAAGTTTTTAATACAGCAAAGGACAACATCAACAAAATGAAAAGACAGACCACTGAAATGGGAGAACATATTTGCCAAAGATTCATCTGATAAGGGGTTGATATCCAAAATTTATAAAGAACTTATACGACTCAACACCAAAATCCCCCAAACAATCCAATTAAAAAATGGGAAAATCACTTTAAGATGCTTCTCCAAAGAGGGCATACAGATGGCCAAGAGACATATGAAAAGATGCTCAATGTCACTAATCATCAGAGAGATGCAAATTAAAACTATTATGAGGTTATCACTTCACACCTGTCAGAAGGGCTGCCATCAACAAAGCAACAAACACATGTGTTGATGGGAATGTGGAGGAAATGGAATCCCGGTGCACTGCTGGTGGGAATGCAGACCGGTGCAGCCACTGTGGAAAACAGTATGGAGTTTCCTCAAAAAATTAAAAATGGGACTGCCTTATGACCCAGTGATCCCACTTCTGGGAATATATCCGAAGTAACCAGAAAGACTGAATTCAAAAGAATATATGCACCCCTATATTCATCGCAGTGTTATTTACAATTTCTGTCAAGCTTAATCACACATGAAACTACAAAAAAAAGTTGGGAGAAGTTTCATTCTGAAAATTATTTTTTAAATATCCAAAAATAAATTTATATTTAAAATATTTGTTTCTTTCTATTATTTTGGTTTGATTCTTTGGGGGCTTCGGTGTTGTAGAGTTTCTTTGCCTATTTTAACTATCGTTTCTCTAACATTTAAAACCTTCTGTTGATATCCATTTTGCTCATTTCCCCCTTTTAAACATTTCACTACCTTTTAATTGGTGTTAGTGCCTTCCTCACTGCTGGATTCCTTCCAGTTGCTCCTTCACGTCTGTTGATGGCTTTCTTTTTCACACCTTTTCAGTCTTTCTCTTCACTAAGCCTTTGCTTTTATGCTTGTGCTTTTCATCCATAGAAGTGAATCATTAAGCTTTACACTGTGTGGCAAAAGTTTTAGTTATAATTTTTGTCTGTTCCATGGTATCACTTTTCTGGAGAGTGTCCTTCATCTACCATTTGGTTTTCCTGTTCCTTTCCTCCTCCCTCATTTTTTTCTTGTTTTGGGAATTCCTTTATCCTGTTTTGTGGTGTTGAATTTTGTTTTTCTCCCAATTTCAGCACCGAAAGTGGCATTTCAAAGGAACTTGTGCTGTTTGTGCTCCTTGTTGCCTTTGGATGCCTTCCTTGAAAGAAAGGGGGAAATGCTGACTTGATGCTGCCGTCTTCAAACCCGGAGTCACCCAGAATGTTCTCCAACTTTTCATCTTGAAAATTTTGAAACTTAAGAAATGCCAAACTATCACAAAGGAATAGCCCTATGACTTTTATTTAGATCCACCGGTTTTCAACATTTTGACACGTTTGCTTTCTCTGTATTTCTTTCATTAAATCATTTTGAAAAGAAATTTTAGACACTGCTAGCATTAAAAAATGAAACAAGTGAAAAACATTTAATATCTATGATTATTAATTTATGCTTATGCATAGTTTGTGTTCTTCAGACATGGATTCTGGCACAAGCAGGCTTTTGGGAGGAGCAAGGAATGTGGCTTGGATGGAGAAGGAAGAACTGGTGGTGCATGGAAGAAAAGGCAGCCAATGAAAGATCAATATCAAGCCAGCTACCAACGGTGGGGGACTGCATTATAATCTGAGGGAAACTGTGGGAAAAAAGTGCAAAACACATGCATCAGAATTATCCCAGCCAAGCTTGGGGATGGGAGGAAGTTGTGGCCTTTATTAACTCTCTCTCCTCAGTCAATGGTTAAGGAATGTCCCTCAGGGGGTATTAATTCTGTCCCTCCATGTGTGGGCAAAGCGAATTCTGGCAGCCCTTCAACCAAGACACAGTTGCTGGCTGATGGAAGGCAGGCTGATATGCGGGGAACACCAATAGCTTTTTTTTTTTTTAACAGCTAATTTAATACATTTGAACAAGAAATTAGAAATAAAAAACTGTTTAGAACAATGCACTTATAAAATTATTAAAATAAAAAGACATGTAACAGGAAGAGAAAATCTTGGAAGGAGAAGTTATTAGGTTAAGATTAGTTGTCAACTTTAGTTCTACAGGTATCATCATATAAATTTTCTTTTCTCATTATATTGACTAAAACCTGAAGTAACAAAGTTGAATGGTGCAGTGACTCTCTTTTCAGTGCACCTCATTAAGTATGATGTTCTGCAGGTGTGTTGTGCTTCCTTCTATCAAATAAATATTTTCCCATAAGCTTCAACAAACTAAATGTATTTTATTTTTATTAAGAATGAATATTAAATCATGTTAAATATTATATTTTTTGGTATCTCATAAGATGATCATATTGTGTCATTTAATTTTAGATTTGTCTTTTGCAAACAGCATGTAGCTGAATTTTAATTTCTGTACTTGTGTGTTTAATTTTAATCATTTCTTAGGGTCTGTCTTTTAATATGAAAATTTAACACATTCTTATTTATTATGATGACTAATCTGTTTGAAATTAATTTTTTCCATCTTACTTTAGTTTTTCTTCCTCTTTCAACAAAACTTTTTGGTCATTTCTACTTTACTTTTTTTTTAATCCTAACCCAAGGATATGTTTTTATTAATTCTTAGAGAGAGAGAAAGGGACAGAGAGAGAAGATGTGAGAGAGAAACATCAATCGCTTGCCTTCCATAGGTGCCCTGACTGGGGATTGAACCTGCAACCTAGGTATGTACCCTGACTGGAAATGAAACCCACAACCTTTCAGTGTATGGACCATGTTCCAACCAACAGAGCCACCCAGCCAAGCTCTATCTTACTTGCTAATTAGATTGATTTCTATTTACTGTTTTCTTCATCTGCTTTGGAAGTTATGAATTTCATTTCTATTCTTCTTTGGATTAATCTAAAATATTTTTGGGTTAATCTAAAAGTAACTTATTTTTATCAACATCTAAAATATAGTGATATATCTATTCTCTCCCCAAATAAAGTAATAATCTCAACAAACTTATTTTCTTCCTCAACTTCTACCTCCCAACACCTCCAATGTTGTAATGATTTGAGATTTTAATTCAAGATTGTTTTTAAATTTTTTAAGACTGAAATTTAAGTATACATTTAATCATTTTTCTAGTCTCCACCCCCCCCCCCCATTAGCACTAATTTATATGTGTATCTGTGCATGTATTTATTTATTTATGAGGCACAATTCACATAATCTATTTTTTACTCTTTTTGGTATACAGTTATATGACTTTGACAAAAGTATATGGTTGTGTAACCACTTCCACAATTAAGATATAGAACAGCTCTATTACCCAAATAACTCTCTTGTGCCCTTTTGTAGTCAACACTCCCCAAGTCCCTGGTAACCATTGATTTTTTTACTGTACCTATAGTTTTTGTCTTTTCTAGTATGTAGCATTTTGGATCTGGCTTCCTTCACTTAGCATAATGACTAGAGATTCATGCATATGTTCTACATGTCAGTAATGGGGCCTTGTTTTTGTTGAGTAGCATTTCATTGATTTTTTTTTTTTTGTATCCCACATTTTCCTCTTGGAAACTTTTTATCTTGCTGCCGTAATTCTTTCAAAAAGGGTCTATTTGCCAGTAGAGCTTTGAAGTTCTTGTTTGTGTGAAGATATTTCTATTTAAACTTGTGTCTGAATGATATTTTGACTGGTATATATTTTGGCTTAATATAATTTCACTCAGACCTTTGTAGATATTTCAGCACTTTCTTCTAGCACCAAGTGTTGCCTAATGAGGTATCTGGTGACAGTCTCATTCTAGGCTCTTTATAAGCAATTTGTGTAACTCTTATTTTTTTTGAGACTTTCAGAATTTCCTTTTAATTGTTTGAGTTCATAGGTTTTACCAAGATGTGGGCCTTGACTCATTCTGCTTGGCCCTTGGTGGGCCATTTCAATCTTAAGACTTGAATTTTTATTTAACTTGTGAAGTGTTCTTTGCTCTTTCTCTTTTTCTTCATATTCTCTTCTGGGACTCCTTTTGCAAAGAAGAATGAACTGTATGAATTGCTCTTCTACAGCATTTAACATGTCTATATTCTATCCCTGTATTTTGTTCTACTTCTGAATGCTGTGATATTCCAAGTTACTAATTTGCCCTTTAGCCATATTCACTCTATTACCTAACCATTTTGCTAAATTATTTAATTTATTAAATTAAATTATTTTTGATTCCTAAGAACTATTTTTCTTTTCTGCTCCATTTTCTGTGATTGCGAGTCTTTTTTTTTTTTTTTTTTTACAGTGCAACATAATCTCAAATAAGCTCCACAGGGCAGCTATCATTTTTTTATGGGGGTAGGTTACTAATGAAATTTAGTGCCACAAATCAGATTCTGACACATAGTAGATATTTAGTAGTATTTGTTAAATGAATGAGTATAAAAATTCTAGTTAGACTTTGAAATAAATAGTTTGTATTTGCTGAATTATCTTTTTCTTCAGGGTGAATTTTTTGGTGCACTCACTTCGATCCCTCTCTTCCATGTTTTCTCCAAATGTTTGTCACTCTTGGTTCATATATATGAATTCAGGACTAGTGTTACTATTATAGGTGACTGGCATGGAATTTTTCCGGAGCTGGGTAGGTGTTTTTCTCAGTAAGTTTCTCTCCTGAGTTGGAGGGCTTTCTTGCATATTTTCTGCATGTGAACCAGCTATGTGAGCCAGCATATCCCCCTCTAAGGTGCTCCATGCTTGAGGAAGTGAGTCCCATTAGGGACACCCCCAACCCATTATGAAAATAAATCCTATATTGAAGGCAATGGTGGTGACTAGGAGCTCAGGCCTCAGATGAACTGTCCCAATGCATTACACACTTTATTACTTTGGAAAAGTTACTTTAATTCTCTTATGCCTTGTTTCCTCATCTAGAAATTGAGGATACAAGAATAACTAGGCTTTAATTACCTTACTAGCTCTTACTAAATTTTATAATGAAATGAGATATATATTATATACTATAAAAATTTAGAATATTTTAAATTTTAAATAATGACATCATTATTGTCATCGTCATCGTCCTCTTGGACAGAACCATCTCCCCTGTAATTTCCCTGCAGTATCTGCTGTGGAGACCTGAAGTTACCTCAAGTTTGGTGCTACTTCTCTTTCTGTTCTGGCAAACCATCCCTAAAGCTAGTTTCATCATTTGCAAAACAGTACCAACTTAATTAGAATACGTTATTTAATTTTATAAAGCGCTCAGAAATTTGCCTGGCCTGTTGTGCTGTTTATTTGATAAAGTAGAGCTATGTCAGTAGGTTAGCTTCTCCGTTTCTTATTAGACTGCCTGTGCCCTTTGTGTTTATTAGGCTCGGTCAGGCTGGAGGCATTACTTTGCTCCTGTTTTCTTTTAGGCTTGCCTGCCCTTAGGAGGTTTTCGCTCAGTCTCACCTTCCATGCTGCCACTATAATGATCAATTCACCTTCCTCTTGGAAAACTCACTTCAGAGCCTTTAAATCACCCTATTTATTTTTTGCAACCAGTCTCCAGCCACTTAGGCTTCTTCAGAGGAAACAGACCATATTATTGGGCCCCGACCAGGAGGCACTTACCAGCAGGAGCTCTCTTATTTTATGCGTAGAACAACCTATCAGGTGGGTAGGTATTATGAATATATTTTTTACATGTGATGGACTCAAACATGTGAAGGAAGTTGCCTGAATTTGAAAGGTAATTCAAATTCAGATATGCCTGGCTGCAGAGACCACCTGAATCCTGAAAGCTCTTCCCAGGCCGGTCGTCCCATGTGACCTCCAAACGCCACACGCTCTCACATAGCTTCTGGAGGGAGTTTTCGGTCATTTCTTACTTAATATGTATTTGCTGTTTCTTAGTGGTTCCATTTTTTGTGTCTTCCTGTTTCAGTGCCGAGGCTTTGCTGTCCTCCTCATGCCCTAACGCTGTGTTTATGTCACTTAACTTGTGAGCGCTGAAGAAATGAATTGCTAATGCGAGAGTGAATCAGCTTCCACTTTAGTTTCCAAGGTCTCTCATTCTGAAAACATAGGTTCCCAAATATTAACTTGCTTTAAATGATTATCCATACAAACCTCCTCCATTAATTAACTTTATCTAAAAAAAGCCTGCCAAGTTAGACTACATAAGTAACTCTTTTAAAATTATTGAGTAAAAGTTTCAGTTACTAGAGGTTGCACCATTATGGGTTATTGAGAATTGTTTGTCTTCTATAATATGAAGTTATTCTCAGAGGACTACTGATTAGAATAGAAAACAGATGTGTTTTTCAAGACTAGACTGAAAAAAATGCTAACCGAGTAGAAAATTAATATAAATATGACCTAAGGCGGGTTTTAGAAACTTGAAGCGTGGGCGCAACAGACCAAGCATGAGTGCGTGCGTGCATGTGCATATGTGTGCGTCTGTGCACGCACATGTGTGCATGTGTGTGTGCATATGTGTGCTTGTATGTGTGTGTGGGGGGGTAGCGCTTAAAAACAAAGTAGAGGAGAAAAACGCAGAGAAAATGGGATGGAGGGTGAACAGAATAAGGTAAGAGCAAATTCCGAATTTAAAACCAAAGCAGACCGGTTCCTAAATATTTGTAAGTATTTGGTATCACCAAGGATATAGCATAGTTTAACTTTAATTTTACCTATAAACCAAGAAAGTAAGAAAACAGGACAAGATGGCCTCTCAGTACTAATTAGATGAGCAACATTATTAAAAGAAAAAAATCCCTTCTCACATGTTAAAAAAAAATCTGGATTATTGTGGTAAAATAACTCAGAGATCTTTTATTTTTCGTTCCTTCTCTTCCACCTAATTCGAGGAATAAAAAGAACAATAATGTGTTTAACGACGGTTTTGAATTTGCTTCTTGATTTTATATTTGATTATATTAGAAATAAAGTATATTTCCTACCACAGTACGTCAGCCTCCCGAGTGGAATGAAACGGCAGGTAGGGCATGAGGAAGGCCATCGAGGGGAGAGAGGAGTACATCACAAGAAACTTAATCACCATTTTCAGATTAGTCTTTAGCCGCCCCTTTAGTTATTAAGAACGAGAATTATCCTCTTTACTTTTATTTATTCAAGGCAAAAATAATAAAATGAATGTTATCCTAATAAATTCACCTATCTTAAAATAGTTTAATATATGGTAAAACTTCATTTATTTGAAGTCCCTTTGTTACCACTTAAATTGACTTTGGATTGAAATTTATCTTTTGCTTTGAAGATATTTCCAAGATAGTGCAAATTAATAGAATAAATCAGTTGTCATGGGAGATTTAAAAATATTTAAGAGAGAGAGCAATTTTCAAACATCTTTTCAGTACTTTCACAGCCACATTTGCAGAGTAGCCGATAAGCTAGTCCCATATTTTTCTTATTGATTCAGTTAAGCCAGCAGGCAGTTTGACTTACTACACATATAGCACGGCATTAATAAACAGTATTTCTTTTTAAATGTAATACAGTTTTGGATTTTTACTAATTCAGCAACTTTCTAAACTCGTGATACAATGCTTCCAACTTCCAAGCCACTTAGGGGTAGGAAATCAAAACTATACTCATGTGCAGCCAAGTCATCCTATTAGAAAGAAATCAGTCTTGTTTTATTGGTCTCCTGACCACTATCAAATGACTGGTATGATTTTCTTTTTTCCTCCCAAATTAACCAGTTCTTCTTGGCATTAGATAAACAAAATTTTAGTTTCTGGCATATTCTTTTTGTTGTGTAATCTACTATGGTATTATATGCTGACAGGAACTACTCTACTACAACATTCCTCTATTAGCATATTTCCTTAAGGAAATATAACAAATAGATGCAATTTTCTTTTAGGTAAAATAACCAGAGAGCATACTAAGCATTGATTTCTTTTAAAAAATGCCTACATTGTTATTAAGAGACTTTTCAGTGTCACAAGAGTTGACTGAACAGTGTACATTAACCTATATTTTGACAACTTTGGAACCTATTTATGGCTAAAATCAAATAATAAAATTGTTTTGGGCTTTTACAAAAAGTTCCCATAACAGCTTGACTTTTGATAATTTCATGTGTTATAATACTGGGGCGTATGATATTCTGGTTGTCAGAGACATTCTTATTTGAAAAATAAATTCCCCTCAACCCTTAACCCCTGATAACCTCTATCTCTATGAATCTGTCATCTATTCTAGATGTTTTATGTAAAAGGAATCATACAATATTTGGTCTTTTGTGTCTCACTTATTTTACTTGGAATAATGTTTTCAACATTCATCCATGTTCTTCCCTTCTGTGGCTGAATAGTCCTCTGTGTATGCATATGCCACATTCTGTTTGCCCATCCATTTGTCGATGGACACTGGTTGTTTCCACATTTTGGCTATTGTGAATAATGCTACAATAAACATTGCTGTACAAGTAAAAAACAACAACAACAAAGGATGGCCCTTAACATTTTCATCAAAGTACATACTTAATACTGCCACGAGGAAAGCTTTCTTTTTGCACCAGAGTTCCTTAAAAAGATATTCTGTTTCTACTTCCACACTTCTGTGGTAATTGATCCAAAAGATGCTTACAGGTCCTCATTTCAAGGGAGCAAGAGGTCCAGCTCCCTCTGATCCAGAGTGAGTAGGGTTTGGGTTACAGCATTCCTCTCACCTAAACTTTCCAACTGCCAGGCGGTCCTCTCGCAGTCTCCCTTAGCTCTGCCAGTGACACCGCTATTCATCCTGTTACAAATGTCAGACATCTGGAACTTAACCTTGACTCCTCCTTTTCTCTTACATCAAATTTATCATTAAATTTTGTCTCCAACATTGTCTGCCCTCTTCTTTCCATCTCCCTGCCAAGATCCTAGTCTAAGGAATCATCATCTCCAGCCTGGGTTACATCATAGATTACCAACCAGTATCCTTCAACCTTTGCCGACCTCGAAACCATTCTCCACAGTTTTCAGAATGATCACATCACTCGCTGGTTATACCCAGTTATACATAGGACCAAAGCCAAAGTCCCTACCATTGGTCTTATGTCACTTAACATTCCCACTGTTCACCATGATCCAGTTATACTGTCATCTTTCAGTTTCTAGAACACACCAAGCTCCTTTTCATCTCAGAGCTTTTGTTCCTCCTGTCACCTTCTCCTGGAATGCACTGCCTCCACTTCCCACTTCTTGCCCCTTGGATCTCAGCTTACATGTCACCTCCTCAGAGAGGCCTACTGTGACCAGATTCTCCTCCCCTTGCCTTTCTGTTATTTGCTATCATAGTAACCTATTAATTTCTTCCTGTGATATCATCAGAAGGCTTTTTATATGTTTACTATCTGTCTCCTCCTCCATAATTTAAGCTCCATGAAGTCAGGGATCTTGCTTATCTTACTGAACGCTATATCTCTATCATATTGCATACTACCTAAAAACAGAGTAAGTGTTGAAGTAATTAGCTGAGTTAACAAGAATAAGTAGGACCAAGAATTTTATTGCATTATCGACATCTCAATACGTAAAATTTCAAAGGAAATATCTGATAATTGCCTGCATGAGTCTTGGAACCCTCACCCAGACAGAAGATATAAGAGGGAAGAAAGAGGGGAGGAGAAGAGAAAGGGAGGGGAAAGAGAGCAAGCACGGATTTCTGAGGAGGATTTCTTCTCTATTAGACCCCTTCCCTACCAAGAGAATTGGGGTGCAGGTGAATCTCCCTTGCCCCCAAACCTTGTGGGAGATTCAAGTGTTTGAGGGTGTTAAGGATCACAGAGGATGTTGGAACCAGGAGTTTGCGTATTAGGAATAGAATGCTAGAGTTTTATGCAGGAACAGTGGAAATGTTACTGAGCAGAAAAAGAACATGATTACAACTGTGCTTTAGGAAGCTTAACCTGGTGGCAACACTTGAAATGGATTGGAGGTTGAAGAGAGGAGATGCAAACAAGGAGGTGGATTAGGAATAGAGTTGTCAGGAAAGATAACAATTAGTTGACTTAGAATGTGAAGGGAGTAGCTGACAGGTGTGGAAGAAGTTGTGGTGGTAGAATTGATAATTTTTGAAATCAATTAGAGAATTAAGGAGGGCTCATTATGACTGAGTTAATATTAGATACCATTGAGGGGAAAATAAGAGTAATATTAAAGATGGTAAGAAAGTTTAATTTGAAGAAAAGCCTAAGGAGAAGTGTGAACATCCTTTCTCTTATGCATGAGTTATTTTGTTATTTTGTTAGCCACCAATTTTACAGAAATCTGTATTTTACTGGATACCTGGCTTTTTGTGGATGTATCTTTATACTAAAGATGTTGGACACCATACATTTCTTCTCCTTCTTCACTATCATAACTATGCTTATTCTGCTTCCTCTCACTTTTGAAAACTTCCTCTGGTGCTGAAAAGTCATGGTTGCAAAACTAATGAATTAAAAATTAAACCAATTTTGTTATTAACACATTGACATCCATGAAACATTAAAAACATTGTTGTTGCTAGATTTTATCCCTCATTTTTCTGCTTTGCTATGTGGACAATGGGTATGGAACCAAAGAATGACAACTTAAAGCAAAGAATATAATAACCCCAGTTACACAGGGTCTCTGTTGTTTTTCATAATGTGCTCCTAAGGCTGAGGCAAAACTCCCTGCATACCCATCGTAACACTTTTCAGCTGTTCTAGAGTGCCACTAGGCTGCCAAAGCCAGTTACTAACATATAGCACTTAATCAAAGAGACTGATTCTTTGTTCAAGTTAAGCGTTAATTTAAGGGCAATCAAAGGAATAAAGAATGAATTATACATAACTACACTGTATAGTAATTTCCAAAATGAAAAAAACACACAAAAAACTCTTGTGAGATCTTGCTGCAGGTCTAAAGTTGCACAGTAATTCAGTAAATCAATAATATAATTTGAAGAACTTTAATTTTAGATGAACATTTCAGAGAACTTTTTACAAATATGAAATTCAGTGAAACATAAATTTTTTAATGACTCAGAGACACGAAGAGTCAATTACATTTGTAAACTGTGATATTTATATAGTCTGGTCACAGGCACGCCACAGCTTTGAGCACATGATTCAGACTTGGTATCTTATATACAGTTAGTTCTAAAATGTGAGGGCATGATGCCAAGGGTAAGCACAGAGTTTATACAATCGAGGATTTATAGGGACCACAGGCTTCCTCAATTACTTTTGGAATTTTACTCCAGAGTTTAAACTCCTGTCTTTGACCAGGTCTATCAGGCTTGGGGTAGACCTGCTTACACTCCAACTTCCTATTACACTTAGAATAAACCCAAACTTCGAATGCCCTGACCTTCAAAATTCTTGATGATCTGGCCCCTTGCCTGTTTTTTCAGTTTCATTTCTCTCTCACTACTCTCCCCATTGCTCATGCGTACTTCATTCACATTGGCCTTCTTTCATTCTTGGAACACACCAAGTCATTCCTGTTCATGGGAAGCTGAATATTTACCTTCTCAGATAGGTCTTTCTTATTTAAAGTAGGCACCTCTACCCATTTACCTCTCTATCTCCTATCTCCTCAAACACCTTCATTGTATCCCAATATCTCCACCCTACCCCAACTCCCTACTCACATCACAGATCTACGCATTTGTTTGTTCCCTCACTGGAATGCATACTCTGTAAGGGGAGAGGTCACTTCCAGAATATTCACCATTGTATTTCCAAAAGTCTAGGAAGACATCTGGGACCAAGTAGCTATTTGATAAATGTTTGTTTAGTGGATGAATCAAGGAAGTAAGTGCTATTGGTTCTATGGCGTGATCCAAAATTGAGGCTAAATTTATGGAAAGGGACTGACAGAAGAAGAGAGGAACATAAATCTGTAGTGTGACGACAGCTGTGGGAATGTAGTGGAAATAAATCTTGGACCACACTCTCAAATATGCAAGAAATTACATATAAATTTATGTTTATAAATCAACCTAGCTTCAACTTTGAGAATTTCTGTCCCCCTCCCCCGCCCCCAGTTGTGGAAAACTTAACCTCAATTATTCTTGGGTTTCCTTGTTCTGCTTCAAGATGGGCCAGGGTTCAAGGGTTTGATTTAGGGCCAAGGCAAGGGCCTCTGGTTGTTGAGTCATTTGTCTACTTTGGTTACTTCTCGGGGTGTTCACTGACTCCACTCACGCAATTCCTCCATGTCTGGGCTCCCTGCTGCTTCCAGATTTCTTTTAAAACATGGGAAATCTTTATGAGGGGTGCTTATGGGCCCATCTGTTTAGAAACATGAGGCAGTCCTTACTGGAGCTTTTCTGCCTCTGCTGTGTGCTGTGGTATAACCAGAAATATAGGAGCTTGACTCCCCAAAGCAGACTTTTCTGTCTAAGCTCCCTGGTCCATGGACTCTACCTTCCCTGAGCAGCTTATCAAAGGCACTTTTACGCTTCCCTTCTTTTCAGAGGACTTAGCATAATAACCCTTTGAAATGGATTTAGGCTTTACCTAAGTTAGGAAGTAGATGTGGCTTTTTTCTACCCCATCTTCCCTAATACAAAGTTTGGCTATCTTTTTGAAAACATTAAGAAAAGAAAGACTAGGATAAATGAGCACAATTTAATATTTCATAAGCTTATTTGGCTAATAGGAATTAAATAAGTTTGTGCCACAACAGAGGGAGGAAGTGCAGTTCTGATCATGTCACTCTTTTAACATACTACAGTGGCTTCCTGTAGCTCTTAGGCTACAAATCAAACTCCTTGATCTGGCCCACCACACACTGCTGGCCTCTACAGCCTCCTTATGCACCACCGTCCCTCCCTCTCATTCTCTCGACTAGAGCCACACTGGTGTTTCGTTGTTGGAAAAGCCATGCTCTCTTTCAACACATGGTCTGTATATTGACAGGTACCTCCTCATCTGGTTAACTCCCAGTCACCCCTCAAACTGCAGCTCTACTGGCATTATTGTAGGGCAAGTTTCCCTACTGCCACCTATTATAGACACTCACACCTTTTCTTTATACTACTTGTCCAGGATGGTCACTTTCTCTCATGAGAAATGCAAGGGATAAATACACTAAAATAACATTTTCATCTGTTAGATTAGCAAAACCCCAAAAGTTTGACAAAACAGTCCTTTGAATAAACAGGCACTTTTATGTACTGCTAGTGGGACTGTAAAACTAGTACAACTTTGTGGACAATAAGTTGGCAATATCTAACAAATATATATACCATTTGATGCAGAGAAATTCTGGAAATGGATCCCACAGATATATTTGCATAGTAAAAAATGACACATTTATAACTTTCTTCTTTGAAGCATCTTTTTTTTCATAATAGAAAAAGACTGGAAAAAAATTAAATGTTCATCAATTGTAGGCTAGTAAAATACACCGTGATACCCACTCAGTGGAGTACTATGCAGCTGTTAAAAAGTGAGGGAATTTCCTAAATACTGAGATGAGAAGACTTTCTATTTTTATTAAGTAGAAAAACATGCAAAATGCAGAACACTGTATATGGTATGTGACCTTCTGTATAAAGAGAGGAAAAGTAAAAAAATATATATACATATATATGTATTCAATTTGCCTCGATATGCATAGGAAATTCTGGAAAGATACTCAAGAAACTAATACCAATGACTACCTATATTTTGGAGGAAGGATGGGAACCAGGATGATGAAGAACAAGATAAGATGAAAGAATAAAAGTAATGAAAATCATTCATGCGGTTCTTTTCTATTGATTATATCATACACACTTATGCATGTGGCAGATGTTTAAAGTTCATTATTGAAATGCAAAATTAACTAAACAAAAGCAATTTTCTATAATTTATCTCTTCATGAAATAGGGATAAAATGAAGGTTGCTTAAGCAAAACGAGGTGGTTGAATATTATTTTAACAACTGCCTATGTTTTAATCGTAGTCATTGAAATAGATTCTCATACTCTTTTCATATATTCAACCCCCATATCAAATTAGACAAATGTTACGCACTGTTTCCTTTTGAAGAATCCCAGGTGATAATCTTTACTTTCTAAGGTTATTTTTTAGTTTATTGTTTTTAAAGTCCATTTTTAGGAATAGATGCAAGAATCCTTTGTTTTACAAATTTAAAAAACCATTTCCAATTAAAAACGAAGTTAACTCAATCTGGAAGCATCAAAAGAGACATTTCTTTGAACTATTTCTGTGTTTAGACTATCACTATGTGTACATTAAAACAAGAGCAAGAAATACTTGTCATTATCATTACTAAGAATTTTTAAAAACACAAAGGGTTACCCCACCTAGAGATAACATAAGTTACCCTTGGTTTCTGGAGAATCCCTCTTGAAGTATAAGCACAATAAGGGCATAAATAAGATTCTTTGTTATAGCTGTGGGGTCAGTGAAACAGGTTGTGGGCCCATCTTGAATTAATTATCCTCCATTAAGGAAACTGATAATCAAATGATTTAAATATAGTTCCCTGCTGAGATTAATTAATTCATTAATATTACTGGGATTGTATTTTCAAGCCACAGAGTACAATGGCATCTAATGAACTTAAAGTGTGTAGGTCACAATTTCTTACTTACTTTGTTCCCAAATTGATAATTAACCTTATATAGCAGATTTTCAGAAGGCACCAAGCACTCTTTATCAACAAACTATCCACTTCTTTTATTTAAATCTTAAGCATTTAATTAGAAAATGTTGATGTCTAATCTGTTGGTTTCTTAATTTAAAATCTATAGGGTCAGTGTGGAACAGACAGATTTAGTAGCTCTTGGATGCCTTTACATGCGAACTGACAATAATTTTCATTTCTTTAGAGGGAATATCCAAGTCCTGGGGGTTCTGATCCTCTCATTATTGTTGCCTATAACACTAATGGGATATCATTCAGAACACAGTAGCATCACACTTTCTTTCCTTCTCTTTCTTCTTTTAGAGAAACACACGATAGAATATTTTTGCAGCCATCTAGCTTTCAACAGATGCAATTATAGACGAATCCAAACTCCTCTGCCCTGATAAACTTAATTGCAATATCTGCTGCTTTTACAGTACCTGGGTACATTTAAACTATTCTGTGCTCTTGATTCTGTTCCCCAAAAACAGAGACACAAAGGAAAATCACATAAACTAGAATCCAATTGAAAGGACTTAATTTCCTTGTCCTATTTGGTCTACATGCACCACCTGCTGGTAAAGTAGTGCATTTCAAGTGCAGTGTGTGTGTGTGTGTGTGTGTGTGTGTGTGTGTGTGTGTGTGTGTGTGTGTGTGTGTATGAGCGCACGCATGTGCATGTGTGGGTGTGCACATTTTGGGGGTATTTACATGGGAAAGAGATCTTTAATATACATTCCTAAATATTGATTTAGATTAATAATACAATTATTCTGCGACAAATATCTAATAAAACACTAGAAAACTACTATATGTGTGCTGGAACCACCTCATGTTGGAAAGTAAAATAGCTTCCTTATTTACATTAGCTATAGCTCTTAAAATGCCACCCATAAATTAACATTTATTTATTGTGCTAGTGTTCATATTGAGGCAAGAGTCAAATACTGATAATCAGTGTAAAACCATTTTCTTTATTTTTAATTTTTAAGAAGAATAATTTTTAAAAATGTGTAGCCTTTTACTTATATCAGTAGTTAAAGTTACAAGTCACAGACTTAAAACTACAAGGCATCATATAATCACTTAGACTAATATGCTAATTTTACAAGCATAGCAACTGAGACTCAGGAATGTTAAGTGACTTGCCCAAGATCATAATGGTAATTAGTAGCTCAACTAAAATAAGAACCCAGGTCTTCTCATTTTCAGTCTTGAAACTTGAGACATAAAAGTCATATGCATATAAAATGGTGAAATATTTCTGTATGAAGGCATATATACCCTTGGCTCAGCTATATTGTGCTTTAGGACACTAAGATGTGAGTAAATACAGATCAGTAGTTTTATTCTAACATTCCGAGCACCAGGGAGTAATAGAAATACATTTACCATAAAGCTCTGGAAAAGATTTTCTAACTATTAAAAAGTCCCTTTATTATATGTTCAAATAAATATTTTTCAACTTATATACAACTGCTGTGCTGTAAAGATGGTCCAAAAAACTCCCCTCTCCCTTCGAACTGCTTCAGACTCGGGGAGCTGTTTCTACTAAGGAGATACCCGTTTGTAGACTTAAGCATAAACCATGTTCATAGCTCCCTCTCATGACCATTGAATGAATACTATACAAGCCTCCTTTATTCTCGCTGTTGTATTCAACTAACAGCTCACTGGTTAAGTTTTAATTGCTTCCAATGAGGTCAGCAAAGGTATTTATCGAAAAGCCCTGAATAAAAGGCTCCACACACACACACACACACACACAAGCATACACGCACTCACACACAGGGAAAATCCTCTTGCCTGTTGATTTATGGAAACAATTATGATTCTGCTGGAGATTTTCTCAGCTGAGAAGTAGTTTGTAGCTACAGTAGAGAGGCTCAAGTTGCAGAAGGCAGACAACAGACATGGAATTCTTGTGTATCCAGCTGTTATCAACAGAACAAGTAAGTTACTGTTATTTGTCTTTAAAAATAATGCTGAATGTTTGCTAGCAGTTTATCTCTTTCTCTGGTTTTAGCACTGAGGGGAAAAGTAAAGTTACCAGATTTTCGAGCCCTGTAATTATCTATAGTAATTTTGTTGTAGAACTTACATAAAGATAAGGTTGAAGTTCTCCAGAGCAATCCTGACAATTAGCTTGAGAAATGTGGGCAGCTCAGGGGAAAATAATTGATTAATCTCAAGTGTAAAAGCAGATATTAAAGGAATCTAGGGAAAGCATTTTTACTTTGCTAATAGTAATTTTAGAACTTAATTTAAACCAATAGCTTTAGTTGCAGGATGTTTCTTGTCAAATAGCAACTGGAATGATTGTTATAATCATATTCTGATTTACCTCTACCAATGTATAACTTCTATAAATCTACATATAGAGTGAGAGAGGTGCTGACATCCTGTGAAAGCTGTTTCCAGTGTACCTCCACAGTATACACTGCCCTGTATGCTATAATACTATTTGCCCACTGAAAGTTTTTCATCTTCCTTTCTCCTCCTGTCTCTATTCCTAATCTCTCATTGTAAACAGAGGTCAAGGAGCAGACAGTGTCGCAGCAACTGAGCTTACCACAACCTGTGTTCATAAGGATATACCAACAGGGCGAAGGAGGAATCCTGCATTGTTATCAGGGACTGGAAGGATAAGGCTGACAATTTGGAAAGAGCAAGGACTCGGTCTTAAATCAAGCTACAGCTCACAGATAGGAAGAGGTCAATGCCCTAGGAGCCACAATCAACTCAAGATCTACTTTTCATTATGTTATTCATGGACCCCCGGAGCACTGCACTATAATGCGCAAATGGATACTGACATGGATCCTGCCAACTCTGCTCTACAGCTCCTGCTTTCACGTTATCTGTCTGGTGGGCACTATATCTTTAGCTTGCAATGACATGACTCCGGAGCAAATGGCTGCAAACGCGAACTGCTCCAGCCCCGAGCGACACACAAGAAGTTATGATTACATGGAAGGAGGGGATATAAGAGTGAGAAGGCTCTTCTGTCGAACACAGTGGTATCTGAGAATTGATAAACGAGGCAAAGTCAAGGGGACCCAAGAGATGAGGAACAATTACAGTAAGTAGTGCCTTTTCTTTACAGCGATGCTCATGAACCACAGCAATCCTGGGGAAGATCAATTTTCAAGTGACATGTTTTATGTTTCTTTTCTTATTTTTTTGAAAAAAAAAAAATTAAATATAATCTTCTAATTTCTCTAAATGTGGATAGTTAAACTATGTTCCTAAAAACATCCCCTGGAACAAGGAAAATTTACTAATATAGTTGGAGCTGATAACCCAAACTAATTTGAAAATATATTCTCCATGTCCTAAGTTCAAAATGCTCATAAGTTAAGCAAAATATAAATGATGTTATTCATAATGAAATATGATTTGTCTTCTAGCAAATCTCATTAGGAATGCTAATAGAGTGCTCAGTAAATAGTCGTCCAAAACTACTTATTAGTTTTAGGGGCAGAGAATTTATTTTTAAAAAATAATTTGACTTTCTTTGAAAGAACAGTTCTGTGATGTAAACTACTTAATCTGTGCTCAAAAATGCATTCAGTGACTTGTGCAATTGTGTATTGTTATAAAAACAGAAGGGAATCTGTGGTATCCTCATTTGCTCATGTCATAATGAGCTTGCATTAGAATGCCTAATTATTTACCTAGGCAGAAAAATAGGTTCCTTCTAACATTTTGCTTACGTAAATCTTCTATGCCATAGTTCTATGTTCCCCTAAGAGAAAGGTAAATGCAAAGGGAGAAATAAAAGTGAGGTGGAAAATATGTTAATTCCATGCTTTTCAATGAATAAGCCTTAGTTTTCCTCAAGAATCAGTTATTCTTTTCATGTTGAAATATCAGGGTTGGATTTATCATTTAGCAATTATGATTAATAGCAAATTTCAATAGTATTAAATTTAATGGGGTAAAGTACATACCTCAACATATACATTAGAATTTAAAAATCCCTGAGTGAAAGTAAATTTTGTTTGTATTGCTAGCACTTGGACAGTGTTATTATTATATCATCTTATATATTATATGTTGAAGTCAATTGAAAAAGAATGCATGGGGATGATGGTGTAAACATTTGTCTAGGACAGTGCCAGGCTTGCCTAGTAAATATTTAAAACTTTTGTTGCTTGTTTAATGAATGGCTTTCAGGCTTCTTAGCTAATATAACTATAATTGATATAGAATGTTAAGGCCATTTTAAGGGATTGTTAACAGTTATGGTTTTATAATTACTGTTATTAATAAAGTTATCATGCTATTCTTAGAATACTGCTCTGATTATACTAAAGTTTAGCTAAGGAAATAACTATTTGGAGGAAAGTTTTGTGGTTGGCCACTTATGTGAGCAACAGAATTTGGCTTATAATCAGTTCATTTAAAAGTTATTGAGATTTATCATGGATAATGGAACCTGATGGAGAAGACAGAGCCCATGTGGAAGTTATAACACAAAGGTCCAGTCTCTGTCTGTGAATGACTTTGGAACAATCTCTTACTTTTTCCAATTCTCAATTTTTCATCTGTAAGATGTGGGATATGTTCAGATGATCTCCAATATATCTTCTAGTTCCTACAGTCTATTTTATTCTAAACCACAGAAATTATATAACATAAATGTGGAAAATCTAAGTACTTCTAATTATTACACACACTGAATGAGGTGAAAGTGATATTATCTCAATGGTAAGGAGAAGCTGTCAGAATTAATTTAAAATTGTAGAAATAAGTTTATCAAACTTAAACATTGTATAATTCTTCTATGTGCTGACTAGTTCTTTTTTAATGCTTTTGTCAAATAATAAAAAAAAGTGAAAAATTAGATGTAAAATCCAGTAAAAGTGAATAATATGTATAGTTATTTGGGATAAGAATATCTACTATTGGAAGGCATTCACATATGTAAGTTTTATTTGTGTTAAAATTTCTTAAAACCATGAAACATAGGCATTTGTAAATATATACAAAATGCTAAAGTTATTTTGTAGTTTGAAATACAATTTAGCATAAACCTTGAGTAATCATAAAGCCAATTTGGTAAGCCATCTCTCCTCTAACACTAATTCTACAGTAAGAAAGAAAGAAAAGGAACTGAAGGAAGGAAGGAAGGAAGTGATCTCAGGATATTAATGGGTCTTGAAGGACTGCTTAGTTCACCAGGAATAAGCATAGCTCCTTCATGGAAGGCAGTTCATAAGATAATGCTCAGATAATGGATTGGAGTGAGGAAGGGAGATGGAAAATCTGGGTGTATATTCCTGCTTTCAGAAGGTGTTGGGCTGGGGTAGGTGGGTGGGAGGCCTGAGGGAAGAGAAGGGGAATGGTAGGAAGGTGGATATGATAGCTCATGTCTCATATCTTTAGGTAATTTAAAAAATTACTTAAGCTACCCTGGGTTGTGAAGATCTCACTTCAGTCTTATCTTAATTATAGTCTTGTCTTGTAAAATATTTTAAATTCATATTAGAATAAAACTGCAGAAAAAGAGTACTAAGGAACCCAACATAAATAAGACGTATTAGTAAACATATAAGCAAGCTCCAACTATGTAAATGAAGGAACCCATGAGAGGCCAGGAGTCGCTGGACCACATTTCTAACTCTCCCGGGGAGAAAAGCTGGTGCTGGAGAACTGGTCTGGAGATTTCATACTGTTCCACCCAGGAGGCAAGAAAACCTCTCCTCTCAACTTGCTCTCTTTGGTGGCTCCACATTTAGCCTTACAGTAAGTTTCTAAGCGATGAGACTAGAACCTAACCTGGACTGATAAAAGGGTGATAAAAGGGTAATAAAAGCATAAAATGCCCCACAAACATGAAATGCACATCATGTTGTGTGCAGGAGAGCATTGATAACATCATGAAGGGACTGGCAATGGACGGTCAATACGTCCACTGCTGTTGTCGGAACTGTCCCCTTGGAGACAAGGCCAGAGGGTGAATTTAGATAATTGTTGGACCAGGCATCCCATCGGCAGACAGAAACAATCACTCCACACCTGACAGAAATAACACTGTTTAAGTTGGGAATTGAGGTGCCGAGTGAGAGACGGCAGCAGTGCACTGGGCAACCGACAACCGCCCTGAGAGACAGATGTGGAACAGAGGGCTCAGCCTCTCAGGATGGTTTCCTTGCTTTTGGCATCCAATTACTAAAAAGCTTTGCTGTTCCCAATAATGGTCAACACCACCCATTCCTTCTAAGAAAAATATCCTTAATTGTCATAAACCACCAATTCAATAAAAGTATGCCTTACTGGTTACAGTTAAGCCTTATAAGTTCTATAGCAAGAAAAGGGTTAGCCATTCTGAAAACTGGCCAATGATTTGGCAATACTCTCCTTTGGATTGTTAGACTGTGACGGGATATGGCCTAACAATTGGCAAAAAGCAAATAAACACAGTGTTGTTGGATTTGACTTTGGCTACAAAATCTTCAGCGACTCAATTGTCAACAATTCTTTGGAAAAGCTCCTAATCAACAATAATCTCTGCTAGTGGCTACCAAACATGCACATCACCTCTAAATACGGTAAACGTGCTTGCGTTCCAAACGGTTCTTAGCAAGTTAATGAGAAGAACAATAATTCACATTGTCAAAATGAAAAATAGGAAAACCAGGACAGCCCCACCTTTAAAAAATAGACAACAAGGAATGTAGCCATGGAGTTGAACCCAAATCCTAAAATTATTGACAAAATGGAATTCTGTAGAACTGATGACCTGCAGTCCCTTAAGCAACTTGTCAAGGCTTTAAATTATGGAAGATGGCTAAATTCTGTGGCACAGATTCGAAAATATTAGCTATTTTTTGAAAAGTCTAACATTGAAGATTATTTTTCACTTTATAGGCTTCCTCTTTTGTGTGCTAATGCAGGTGGCTGGCACTTAGGAAATGCTAATCATTTATTGCCACAGGTGCATCTCTTATTTATTTTGTAAATTCTCACCTGAACTATTAATTTCATTCCATATCAACCCAGAACATCTGGACATGTATTTCCCCTTGTTAACCAGCTGTATTACAACTCTTCAGCCTCTAGTTTCAGAGCAACCAGAGACACACTAAACTGGAGAGAATGCAAGAAGCCAGCCTTTAGATATATGGAAGGGTTTTCTTTTCTAGATTTTTTTGTTTATCACCCTTGGCTAAATATTGTAATCAGCTGGGGAACTTTAAAAAAATACTGATGCCAGGTTCTACCCACAAAGATTCTCATTAAATTGATTTGGGCTGCAGCCTGGGCATCAGGAATTTTAAAAGCTCCCCAGATAATTCTGACATGTTGCCAAAGCAGAGAATGACTGGACTAAGGGCATCCCATTAGATTACGGGGGAAATCACAGCTCAGTTAAATCAAAATCTCGAGAAGGTGGAGAAGACTGAGGTATTAATGTTTGTTAAAGCTCTCTGGTGATTTTACTGTGCAGGTAAGGTTAAAAACCACTAATTAATGAGAACAAAGGTTCTAATTCAGCCTGAATCCCCTCAGGTGTCCCAAGAATATTTGGAACCCATAGAGGGCTCCAGAGTTAACTTGTATCCTGCAGGATTTTGAAATGGGTTTATCAGGAATGAATCTCTGAACTGTGCATTAAGGACGTTCTTCTGGGTCCATTTGAACTCTGACAAATCTCAGTGGTTTCCATATCTGGTGAACTGGCCTGGCAGTGCATGCGATGATAGCTCTGAAGCTGCTTTGTGAGAAGGCTTCTTTGGGGAGTGAGCTGGTTGCAGGGATAGCAGGTCCTGGGCCACCATCACACAAAGACGGGCAGGTCCAAATCTCTCTGACACTTTCAAGCGGTGCTGCAGCAGAGGACCTGGAGGGCAGGCATCAGTGCCAGCTTACCTGACACTAAAATGAGCCACTTAGGACTGTGAACCCAGGTGCCCCAAGGTAAGGTCTCACCTCCTATGGCCACCTCACATAGTTCAAAGGCAGTGACTGTAAGAGAAAGCTTCCAGTCTAGAAACCCAAGGGGGAAGAAACTACAAGCTTAGAAGGTCCATCCAGATTAGTGAAAGGATATGAAACTAGAGGTTTGTTCTCTTTGTAAGCATGGGATTAAAGCAAGGTTTTCTTTCTTTTCTAAGGATCCTTGCTTTCTTCCTCTGTATCAAATAATTGTGGGTAGCACAGTAACTTCTTTTACATCACCATGAAATACAAGGCTTGTATATTTTAATTTCACATATGGTATGCAGAAGGAAAGGCAGGAGTTGTGTATGTCTAAGTAATAAGGAGAAAAATAACTCTTTAAATGAGATAGTTTTCCATATGAATTCCTTCCTTTTCTAAACCATATCTAATCTTCCATGAAAAACACCCCACTTTATTGAGGTATGATTGATATATAAAAAGCTGTACTTTAATGTATACAACCTGATGAATTTGCAGATGAGTACATATCTGTGAAACCATCAGCACAATTTATACCATAAACATATCCACCACTTCCCAAAATTTCCTCCTGTTCTTTTAATTTATAATAATAATATTTTTGTGACAAGAACACTTAAAGTAAGATTTATCCTCTTAGCAAATATTTATGTATACAACACAATCTTGTAAACTATAGGCACTACACTCTACAGATCTCTTGGACTAGTTCCTCTTGAGTAACTGAAACCTGATATCCTTTTACAATACCCTCCGTTTCCTACTCCCCTAGCCCCTAGCAACCACCACTCCACTCGCTGCTATTATGAGTTTGACTCTTTTAGATTCATCCTGTAAGTGGTATTGTGTGATATTTGTCCTTCTGTGTCTGGCTTATTTCACTTAGCATAGTGTCCTCCTAGTTCATATCCATTCTTTCCACAAGCAGAATATGAAGGTTGGAAAATGAAGGTTCTCCAGCCTTCACATGGTTCTGAAAGTTGCTATAAAGAGTCCCTGGACATTTAGCTTGACCAAGATTCATGTCTGCATTTGAAACTCTATCTGTACCTGACTTAGGTAGAGAAGTCATACCAAATTCACTAACCAAAAAAATATCATTCAAGTTAGCTAGTTTTGAATGGGTTTGTACAGTACTATATAAAGACAAAGGGATTAGGATGGAGAAGGAGAGAGGAGAACTATCCAGTATCCACATCCAGGTAAAACCTGCCTTTTCAATGGACAACACCATTCTCAGGCGGAAAAAGGTTGATATACATTGGGGAGAATAGGCTCTAGAGGGTTTGTAATCACTTCTGTTGGGCTGAATGGGAGTACCTGATAGAGCTGTTAGCTTGTGCCCTGCTAAGAATAAATAGAAGGAAAATATCTGTCTGCGAACAGGAGAGAAAAGGGTGAGAGAGGCAAGGAAAAAGAATTTTATATAAAAATTAATGGATTTTGTATTTTAAATTTAGAATTTAAACAAAAGATTCTCATAAAATGTAGCTCTACGAAATTTTTGATGTACTGAAAAATAAGGGCAATGGAATTCAATAGATTGGTAAGACACTAGTGGGAGGATTTCTGAGATCAAAACAAAATAAACAAAGCAAAACTGTATACAGAGGGGTTGAAATGATAATAAGATTATTGCATATGTTACTCAAATAGAAAGCTTGAACCTACTAGTTAAATTTGTGCCTAAAACTGTAATATAATCTTTGCTTTGCTTATTTATCAGGACAATTCTGAAACTGAGTTTATTTTTATGATGTAAGACAAGACAGATGAAGCATATTTAAACATCCTTAAGTACCATATTTATCATGTTCCATTAAATCTATTATAATACTTTCCATTTATCTGCCTACTTGAACTTTAGATGTAATTTTAGATAATGCTGAGAATATGACTTGAGAAGAAATTCAGAATCAACTCAGCCTGCAGATTTTTCTTAAGGCAGCAAGTCCAAACTTTGTTTCTTAGATCACTAGTGTCCCTGGAGATATTAATGGCGTTTCCTGCAGCACAGTTTCTGTGGCTAACCAATTGGATAATATTAAGTTAAATAAAGTTGAACAAGTCTTTCACAAAAGAAATTCTCTAAGCCTTTACCACACTAAAATTGCTAATATGAATTGCAAAACTCTAGGAGAAGACTATATATGATTTCCCAAATTTATTTGACAACACAGCGCACACAACCCTCTCACCCTCCTCACTCCCACCCAATAGGGTAAAACACTTGAATTTCATTACAGTGGCTATTGAGAGCTATTGGATCTATCTGTTGAGCGGTGAAGAACTAAAACCCAGCTTCCACTCAGGTGTTTGTTCCAAATAAAAACATTGGCCTGAACCAGTATTTTAAGAATGACATTGAACCAAGAATCTATGCCAAAGCCAGGAGCCTCAGTGTAATTTTGGACTACTAGGGTAATATTAGGGTATGGATGCTGGGCTGAAATCCAGAGATTTGCAGTAAGATTTAAGCCTCGCTTAAAGCTCTTTCTAGGTTCTGAGCAACTTTATAGAATCATTGTCCTAATTCAAAATGATGCCCAATACCTATTATTTGGGCAACCTAGAAACCAACCAAAAACTAGGAACATTTTAGGATTCCAACATGATTGAAATTATTTTTTTTTTTTACTTTTCAAAAAAGTAGTCGTAGCAAAAGCTGAAGTTATTTCAAGTGTATCAACAAAGAATAGATTTCATTCACTGGCCAAAAACTATTTAGAAATTTGAGATAACCTGGAGAGAGAATTGCAAATTTAATGAATTAATTGCAATATCATTTGAACAGGTTATTTACTTGAGATTTTAAATAGAATTGCCTTCCCAGCCATACACATTCTGTTTGCATTTGGCAATGCCACTGTAATGTCAGTTCTGGAGAGATTAAGCATCAGGTTTTACTCTTCCTTCTGTCTCCCAGTGACAGACAAAGCAAGACTAAGCCAATGCAAGAAGTGGAAGAAGGGAGAAGAATTGGCAATCACTCAATATATTTCTTCCTCAAGTTTTTACACATCTAAAATTAGTTCTAAATAAGAAATAGATTACTGAATTCTGAAAATTTGGTGTGTACAAGAATTAAAAGCCTTTCTAAAATAAAAGAGAAGTATGCCTCTCCTATTTTCTATCATAAAAAACATCTTGGCCTCTAGAACCGATTTAGTTCAGTATTTTGTAGGTAATTTCAAGGAATTAGTGGATAAGTTTTATCGTAGAAGCCAATGATCTAAGTAGGTACAGTTACCATGGTGATACTAGAAGGGTGATTGGCAGGGCATGGTGAAGACAAATCCTGGAAGAGCTGTGGCCCTCCTCAACACCCATGCTTAGTCCCATTTGACTGTCAATTAATCCCTGTATATAAAAACTATATAAAGAAAAAAAAATTCATAGTTGATACTGGCTTAAGGAATGCCTCCGTTAAAAAAAGAGAGGAAAAGTCTTTAAGAATTAAATGAGCTCTACTGGTAAAATCAAGCAGTGGGCTGATAAATTTTGGGTAGGGATCTGCCTACTTATTAGTAGCACTTATAAGATTGGTCCTGGACTTGGTGAGCAGTGTTGAAGGGAGGAAAGGACATGTGTTTAGGGAGAGAAAGCTGGGGAGAAGCAGCAGCTTAGTGAATACACTTTCGCTTTGTTTTAGTGCCAGTAGCCTGATCCTCCTCGGGGAGTCTCTTGGTGTCTTACCGTGTCTCCAACTAGACTTCTGGCACAGGCCAGGTTAGCCTGGTTAGTGCTGAGGCAGTAATCATGGGGAGTTCACCTGTAGGCAGTGGACAGTTTTCTCCCTGTTTGCTTGAATAATGAAGATGTCATGTAAAACTTTGCAAGGTTGGTGGCTTCTTTTTTCAGTCTTTTACTAATTCAATAAATAGTCACTGATACTTCCCTATGCCAGGCTGATACTTCAGTGATAGGCAGTAAATAGTAGTAAGCCCACAGTCCATGTTTTTAGAGAATTAAGTTTAGTTGGAGGTGGGGGGTGAATTACAAGTCAGAGGAGGAAAGTTTAGAGCACACTAGGGGAGGGGGGTGCCTAACTCGACTCGAGGAGGGTGGCATGGAATTCTTTTTTTGAAAGAACAACGACCTGAAGAATGATCAGGATGAAAGAGAGAACAAATGTATTACCTTCAGAGGACACACTTTTTGTGGTGATTGGCAATAAGAGAGTACTGCGAGGTTGGGAAATGGAAAGTGATTTAATATCTTTCTAGGTATCAATGCTAAGCCCACTAAGTTTAAAACTTCTTTTTCTATTAAAAATATGAGAAAAACATTTGACCTTTATTAACTTTCAGACATTTTCTGATTGCCCTGTTTACTTAAAATGGCTATTTCCTTTAAAGGGTAACTCTTTTTTAAAGGCACAATTTAAACTAGAATGGTAAAGTAAACATAGATTAAATTGGAATAATATTGCTTTTCTGGATAACTGCATATTTTTCTCTTTTTAATGCCTTTTTGATCTTTGATCATAATTGTAAATCTGCTTAAGTCAACTGTTCACAAGTGACCATTGTAAAAGCTACATTAGCCTTATAGAGGATGCCCCCCCCCCCAGCTTAATAGTTTCTAAAAAGTGAGAGAAACTGGTTTTGAAGCATATGTTTAGCCTTTAAGGACAAAATTATGGATGTTATCTGCTGTGTTCTTTAAGATGAGATAACTTTTACCATCATTAGAGTTGGATCACCTGTTTCAGCTATTTAACCAGGACACTCAGGAGTCAAACAGCTGGCATAGTTTTGCTCCCTCTAAATCATGAAGTAGGCAATGAGCTGAGACGTTTTCCCACTGAAATAAATTCACTGAAACACTCTCTGTTTATGAGAAATTGTGCTCAATTCTCTTTCTGCACAAATAATGCATTATAAAACAATGTTGGATGTTTAATAGCCATACAAAGATGCTGTACATTTTTAAAAGATCCTGGCCAAATTTGGTCTTCAAATTTTCTAACTGGCTTGAAGTTGACCAGATATTGAATAATAATTCATTCCCAAAGAAGACAAGCATAAATCTATATATCATGGTTGTTAAGTTGTGCTTAAACCTAAACTTTATTATGTTTTAAAGTATTATTTAATAGTTTATCAGGTATTCACGTCAATAGTACTATTAAAATTACTGCAATGTATAGAAATAAATTTTGTTTTGTCATAAATCTAATTTAGTCTATGTAAAATTGCATAATGTACAACTGGGAACATTTTTATTGAGCGACTAAACACAAGGTGACTAAATAGATGTTAGTTCTTTAAAAATACATATGCCCATATTGAAATTGGTGCAATTGGACACTTCATCCTATTTCTCAAAATGCCTCTTTGCTATAAGCTTGCACTCACCATTAGTCCATTTCACTGAAGGAAAGAAAAGGCCCTCAGGAGATTAGCCTGCTTGATAAGTTTGCTACTGTACAAGTTCTAGTTTTAAAATTATACATAGGACTGCTTTGCCTCTTATATAGGCATTGTTGACTTTAATTAAGAAAGACTGGTGTTTAAAATAGCTGATGACTGAAAATGAAGATATCCAAAATCTCTGTGAGAAATGACTGTTTTCTGGAACTGTTTGGGTGGCAAGTTCCCTTACAAAGAGTAGACACTGAACAGGAGGCCTGATGAATTCACAGTGTGACTAACATGGTTATGAACTAAAGAGCAAAGAGTTCGTGTTCAGAACACTGCTTTAAACCTCCCAGTGCCCTTATAGCCAACACGAGTTACTAAGAGACTTGGAAGGCGAAGAAGCAAAGCATTTTTAAGTAATATTTCCCCCCCAAATAAAAACACGGGCCATTAATATTATTTTAAGATAATAAGACCAACTACTTTAAGAGGCAAACATATTGAGTGGTTGCTATGTACCTGGCACTGTAGCTGCTTTACATATATTATCTAATTTATAATCTTCACTGAGCACTTAAGGTTTCAGGGTTATCCGCATTTTGCAGATGGGACAACTTTGGCTCACAGAGTTAAGTAACTTGCTCTAGGTTCCATAGCTAGCAACTGTCAGAGTTGGAATGTGACCCCAGGAGGGTTTAACTCCAAAGCATAGTTTTAGTTACCGCCACATGTCACTGGTATTATTAAAGCATCACCTATGAATTTGCACCATGCAGTGGGGTAATTTGCATGTGAAGAACTATAAACAACTGAAATTTTCTTCTCTGTAATATGACCTAATGAGTCCTTGGCATTATTTTCTTATCATTAAATAAAAACTTTCCTTGTACACAATATCGCCATCTGTCTTCCTCTGAGTTGGCATAGAAACCTTCAGTTTATTTTGCTTACAAATTGCTAAAGATGCTGCAAAATTTAATTTGGTTGTATTTTAAACACATTTCTGATATTTATTAAAATATTTATATTTCTGCTCATTAGTAAGTGTCCTCACTTATTATAGAATATATACATATATTCAATTTAATTTTAGAGAATAAATCAGTTAATTTTAGGAGGACAGCCAGATAGTTTCCCTCTCCAAAGACCACTAAATCCAAATAGAACAAACACAAAACCAAATAAAAGCAACAACAGAGACTGTTCTAACAAGCCCTTCTGAAGGATAGTTGGAAAAAAAAATAGTTTACTTGAAAATTGGTTCTTTCTTTTGTCCATGATTACTATGTTCTCATTTTATTTCTAATCCTTTTAGGACTTTGCCCAATTAAAAGAAAAAGGCAAAAAAAAAGGGAATAAAAATGAGTTAGTTAGGGAACATGTATTTTACTCCACAGGTAATGAGCTATTGAAGAAGAGTGCCAAAGAGGTAACTGATAAAAAAAAGATAGTTCTTTATATTATTCACAAAGACTTGGTGGTTAATATCTGCTAATAACCTGAACACTTATTTTATTAAAAATTTAATCCCTTTTCTTACCAAAGTTCCTTATCAGAACTACCCACAAGTAGCAAAATTAGCTCATGTTCATTAATATACATTACTTTGTTCTACCTACTCTTTGTATAGGGGTTTATGAATGGACTGAATTGTCAATTAGAAGAGAATAGGAAGAAAAAGTAGGTTTAAATGATTCATTTATGATTTATCAGTCTTAGTTTATTATACCAATAGTGCTCTTTTAGCATAAACAATAAAACATATTATTTACCCCTTAAAACTAGGTTGACTTGATTAGAAAGCGAGAGGCAGCATGGAGACATGGAAATAAAACTGTATTTCATATTAGGATACCTGGGTTTTAATGCTTTTTCTTTCACTATTTAATTGAATGACCTTGGGCAAGTGCTTATCTCTTCTGGGCCTCATTTAAAAAATATATAAAATAAAAGAGGTTAGAACAGATTGCTTGAATAGATTTCAATTGTAAAATCTTACCAATAGTACTAAGTAGCTGAGAGAGAGAGAATATGAGTATGTGTATTAGCTCTCTATTGCTGCATAACAAATTCCCCAAATTTAGTACCTTAAAGCAACATTTATTATCTCACAGTGTAGGCGGGTCAGGAATCTGGTAGCAGCTGAGCTGAGTGGATTTAGCTCAGGGTCTCTCACAAGGTTTCAGTCAAGCTGTCAGCCAGGGCTGCAGTCTTCTTAAGGCCTGCCTGGGACTGAAGGGTCTGCTTGCAAGCTCTCCCCGTGGTACCGGCAGGCCTCAGTTCTCAGCAGGCTGTTGGCCAGAGGCTTCCTCTGTGTCCTCAAGACAGGATAACTGGCCTCCCCCAGAATGAGCATGAGAGAGGAGGAGAGGGGGAGCAAGAGCTCCCCTCCAAGATGAAAGCTGCAGGAGGGTGCACCGTCACTCTGCCCCATTTTATTGGTCACACAGACCAACCGTGGTAAAATGCGGGAGGGAACTTCACAAGGGTGTGTCTACTGAGTGGTGGGGATCACTAGAGGCCTAAGCAAAGGCTGGCTACCACAGACGGTTTCTGCGTCTGAAGGATGTCTCGTCAAGTGTACATGAAGATTAAGTTAGAGCAACAGCAGAGGAGCGGAGCAATCAGCTTGAGAGATCAGCCTGAGGAACAGAGAGCTCTCCTCGTGGAAGCTGTGGATTTGGCTTATGTTCTCCTTAAGAAGCACGGAGCTCTCGTCTCTTAGTGTAAACCTAGAGAGGAAAACTTCTAGTGTGTGTTAACACCCCACTTTGTAGCATCGAGAAAGAAATTAGATTATTTGTTTGAAAGCACACTGACGGCCCTACGTGACAAATCCAACTGCATTCTGGAGCTATAAGGCTGGAAGGAAGCCTGGAGATCATCCAGTCCAGAGATCTTGACATGCGGTTTGCATTTGGCTCGCAGGGAAATTGGTAAGGAAAAATTGTACACAAAATATTTGGAAGTGGATTCGAAGCTTTCTTCAGGTTTTCAAACGTACTGTGTTCCCCGCACCTGCCCCCCAAAAGTGTAAGAAGCACTGACCTAGTTATGCTCATCTTATCGAAGGACCTGAGACACAAAGAAGTAAGATAACTTTTCAAAATCACATCATGAATTAGTGGCAGTGTTTGTTTGGAACTAGAATTGAACTTTTCTGGTATTTATTTCAGAATTATTTGAGTTACATCCATTGTGTACACAATATATGTTGTTACTGTGGCTTGTAAAAGCAAAAGCTTAACTGATTTTCCTCTATTTATACACTCTATTACTAGGACCATTTTCCATTTTGTCCCCCCAGCAAGAGTTATAAAATGAGTATTTTTTTATAAGTAAAAGAGTCATCAGAGAGGGGAGAATATTGCTCCAAAGTGTTTATAACGTGAAAACCCAGTGTTTATGTATTAGGAAAAAGAGATCAGCAAATAGATGGTAGTTGGTCATCTCTAATATAAACTCAAGTATGGATCTATATATTCATTCACTCATTCGACAAATATTTTTAAACACTTCATACATGCCAGAAACTGTGCTCGTTGTTGGGGAGGCGATACAGCAGGGCTCAAGATAGAAATGTCTCTGCCCTCACACAGTTTCTAGCAGTCCTTCCCTACCTGCCATTTGGAATCTCTTTTTCCTAACAAACCTGTTGAGTGGTGTGGGCCGCACACTGGTGGATGCCAACAACTGAGTGGAGATACAGGCATCACGTAGAAGTCAAAAGAGGGTCTCACTTTAAAAAGAAGAAAAACAAATGGTGTGATTGAGTTGTTTGGTATAAATAGCAATAACTTGTAACTGAGTGTTTTGTTTTTTTCTGCTGAATGCTCAAATAACTATGCTAGTGGGTTAAGCAATTATAAAGGACATTGAGGAAAGTAATTAGTAAATACTCTATGCAAAGTGTTAACCTAATAGCTGAGGTGGGAGGTGAGGAGTAAAGAAAGGGGAGGTGGTGAGAACAGAGTTGGAGAAGAGCTGATATATTAACCATAAAGAAGAATAACATTTTAAATTCCTGGTCCCAAAGTCTAAGAGAATATAATAATGTAATGTAGATTTCCCCATCTACATTATAATTTTACATTAATGAATCTTTCACTAACTGGAATAAAGATATTTTTAATTTTCTTGTACATTAAAACTATAGTATATTCCTAAATACCAGTGTTTTGTTAATTTATCTTATTTACTATTTAAAAAATCAAGATGCAAATTATAGTTGGGAGTAGGCTGACAACAATTTCACTGGAGAAGACTAATTATAAATGGGAACACTTTTAAAGTTAAGAACCATTAATCATGGGAAATTTTAACTTAATGTCACTTGGAGTTAAAAGGCAATTTGATCTAGCTCATTAGGATTTAAATTAAGAATGCAATTGAATTCAATATTTATGGAGCACCTTTAATGTACAAGGTGATGTATACGCTTTTTCAAATTAGTGTTTTGGGTTTCTTATGTTCATTGCAGTGTTATTGACAATAGCCAATATCTGGAAATAGCCCAAGTGCCCATCAGTAGATGAGTGGATAAAAAAGCTGTGGGACATTTACACAATGGAATACTACTAGGCCGTAAAAAGAAGAAAATCTTACCCTTTTCGACAGAATAGGTGGACCTGGAGATTATTAAGCTAAGTGAAATAAGCTAGTCAGAGAAAGACAAATACCATATGATCTCACTCATATGTGGAATCTAAAGAACAAAATAAACTGATGAACAAGATAGAAACAGGGCCAGATACATGGAACAGACTGATAGCTGTCAGTCGGGGGGTGGGGGGAGGTTGGGGGCTGGAGGGAAAAAAGGTGAAGGGATTAAGCAAAAAGCCATATATGAATATATATATAAATAAAACACATAGACACAGACAATAGTGTGGTGATAGCCAAAGGGAAAGGGGGGTGGAGGTGGGTGGAGGTGGGCAAAGGGGGGATAAATGGGAATGGAAAGAGACTTTGCTTTGGGTGATGGGTGCACGATGCAGATGATATTTTATTGAGTTGTCCACTTGAAATCTTTATAGTTTTGTGAACCAATGTTACCCCAATTCAGTAAAACGTACAAGGTGACATCGTATAATAAAGGCTATGAATATAAATAATATACTTTTGCCTTTAATGTGCTTCTTTCTATAGGAAATAATTTGGTAAGTTCTGAAAACTACTAATAAGTTTCATATGAACAAGGGAGAGAGCAGGAGAATGAAAGAGAGTATTTCTGGGTGCCCCTAAAGAAGTGAAGGGGACAGAATAGGAAGTTTCCTGGAAAAAGTGCATCTGCACAAAAGGGGGATTAGTCAGAGGATTTTGATAGAGGGTGAAGAGCTTTTCAAGCAGAGATCAAAGTATGAAAAAGGCATGGATGCAGTAGGACAACTGTGAAGAGCTGAGAGGCCTGTCCTGGCCAGCTGGAGAGCGTGGGGCAAGGAGAGTGGTAACGCAGAGCTGACAACCACGCGAAATGCTTACAACATATTTTAACTTCATGTTGTGAAAAGAGAAGATAGGAGAGCAAAAGGAGGGTGAAAGTGGGGAGACAGAAGAAGGACGTGAGGAAGTAAATAGAGAAAGACACGAGCAGGGGAAGAGCTAGAGAGAGTGAACCTTAAAGAAACGAAAAAGGAAACACAGGTACATGAAGAAAGCAGGAGAGATCAAAGCAGAGGGATGCTCTGGAAGTTCTGAAGTCCACAGAGACTTTCACAGGTATAACCAGAGTAACCACCAGAGTTGGGGGTGTGGGGCATTCAACTTTATATATATATATATAAATTTATTTCAGAGAGAGGAAGGGAGAGGGAGAGAGAGAGAAACATCAATGATGAGAGAGAGTCATTGATCGGCTGCCTCCTGCAGGTCCCCTACTGGGGATCGAGCCCTGGAACTTGGGCACGTGCCCTGACCAGGAATCAAACCATGACCTTCTGGTTCATGGGCTCACACTCAACCACTGAGCCATGCTGGCCAGGTGGGATTCATCTTCTTGAATAAGTGGGCTGTGATCGGACTAATACCTACTACCCTAATCACTGAATGAAAAATCATGCTAAGGGTCAGATGCAAGCCCGTGGTTTCCTACTCTGATATAAGGCTTTTACAAACTCATCCTTGTAAATGTTTATGGAGGCAACCCACCAGGCCCATGGTAAATAATTGTAAGTAATCTTGCACTGTATGTTATTTCTTTTGACAAGTATAAGAACACGAGAATATTAACTAAGAAATTCTCTTTGTACATAGTTGGCAAATACTTCCTGATTACTCTGAGCTTTGCTTAGAGGGTAAATACACTTCAAGTTTCTGTAAAGTTAAGAAGGCAAAATCAAAAAGCTAGTTAGTGGTAGAGCTAAGATTGAAACCTAGGTTTTTAGATATTCAGTGGTGCATTAAAAAACAAAAGCACAACCTACAGAATGGGAGAAGATATTTGCAAAGGATATATCTGATTAGAGATAACTATCTAAAATATAAAGAACTCATACAGCTCAACAAAGAAACAAAAATAATTTGTTTAAAAAACAAGCAGAGGACATGAATAGACATTTCTCCAAAGAAGACATACAGATGGCCAACAGACACATGAAAAGATGCTCAACATCACTCGTCATCAGGGAAATGCAAATCAAAACCACAATGAGCTATCTCCTCACACCTGTCAGAATAGCTTTCATCAATAAATCAATAAACAACAAGTGTTGTCCAGGATGTGGAGAAAAGGGTACCCTTGTGCATTGTTGTTAGGATTGTAAATTGGTGTAGTCACTATGGAAAACAATATGGATGTTCCTCAAAAAATTAAAAATAGAACCACCATGTGACCCAGCAATTCCACTTCTGGGTATTTATCCAAAGAAACTCAAAACACTAATTTGAAAAGATATATGCACCCCTATGTTCATTGCAGCGTTATTTACAATAGCCAAGATATGGAAGCCACCTGTGCCCATCAATAGACAAATGAATAAAGAAGTGGTACATTTATTCAGTAGGATATTGCTCAGCCATGAAAAAGAATGAAATCTTGCCATTTGCAACAAAATGGTGAAAACTAGAGGGTATTATGCTAAATGAAATTAGTCAGACAGAGAAAGATAAATATCATAATTTCACTTATGTGTGGAATCTGAAAAACAAAATAAATGACTAAACAAAACAGAAACAAACTTATAGATACAGAGAACCAATTGATAGCACCAGGTGGGAGACGGGTTGGGGGGAATGGGTGAAAAAGGTGAAAAGAATTAAGAAGTAGAAATTTCTAGTTATAAAAATGTCATGGGGATGTAAAGTACAGCACAGGGAATTTAGTTGATAATATTGTAATAACCAGATGGATACTAGACTTATTGGGGTGAAAACTTCATAAGGTATATAAATGTGTAATCACTATTTTGTATACCTGAAACTAATAAATTATTGTATGTCAACTGTAATTAAAAAAATAAATTAAAAAAAAGGTCAAAATGAAAATATGGCAACTAGCAAAGAAATCATGTGCTAAAACAAGAGCTTCTCAGTCTTCATATTAACAAATTTTTTTTTTGAGATTCACATTAAAATTTTTTGAAATGTAATTTTATCCACCACAGTAATTACTTCTTATAAGTAAGAGAGAAATTTCTTTGAGATAGTCTAAGGTTATAATCTAAGGAATAGAACACAACTTCTCAAAAATCATACCCTCCTAGATTTTTGAATTTGAACACTATTTTTGACGTTTGTTTGCAGGGAGAGTTATTCACGTAAAAAAATTTTAATTGTAGTAAAAACACAATCATATTCAATTTTACAGACAAAAATATATGTAGCTATAGTCTCCATGTACTTTTAAAATAAGAAAAGAGGAAAATGTATTAATTATGCAAATGAAGGTATGCCTATTGTTAAGTAACCCCCTCCACCCTCCCATTCATAGTTTGGTTCATAAGCAAAATACTGTCCAGTAGGAAAAATTGCCCAAGTTTAAAGTACAGGTTGTAACAAATTACATCTATTTTCCTGGAGTGCATTCAAACAAAATATGTGATATGATACCATAGAAGATAATTTCTCCTCAGACATTCAAGAGTCTATATTTTATGTTAACATTACCATCAAAAGTATTTTTCTCATCTTATAAATTGGAAGGTTAATTAGTATATGAAAATGGTTATAAAATTAAAACAAAGGCTCAATTTCACAGCCTTCTGAGGAGACTGAGTGGCCCTCATTATGTCATCTTCAAGATGAGATCAGCATCTCAGAGTCCCCTGATTGTCTCAAATGACCTAGCACAGGTTAGTATTACATTTACTGAAAATACATTTACAGTAAATTTTGCATTTCCTGGGATCTTTCTTGATTGCTATCTTTGTTTTGTACTTGGGGCAACAAATTCTTCATATTCACTACTCAACACATAAACCAGTAGTAAGGAAATGTGGTCTAAGTTCTACCTCTGGCTTAAAGCTATGAAATTTTGGCCAGTTCTTTCAAATGCACTGGTCATGGGACCTTATTGATTTATTTACATTGAAATATTATAGCTAGATTTATGTTTCTTTGAAATTAATATTTTAAAAACAGGATTTAGTACATGGTTAACATTAGCATTTGTGTGTGATCTACATAAAATGGAAAATACATACATTTTTATTTGTAATTAAGTAAATCTTGGAAGTAAATGCTTTGGTGTACTGTTTGTTATGTTTGAAATAAATGGTCACCATCAGTGGCATATTTGCTTGGGGTGCATTTTTTTGGAAACTGTGATAAGTTTAAGCGAATTGATAGACTTCAAACAATCACATTCTTTTTTTAAAAAATCTATCTTTATTGATTTTAGAGAGAGGAAGGAAGAGGGAGAAAGATCGAAACATCAATGATGAGAGAGTCATTGACCAATGCCTCCTGCACATCCCCTACTGGGGATCAAGACTGCAACCCTGGCATGTGCCCTGACCCCCTGACCGGGAACTGAACTGCGATCTCCTGGATCCGGTCTATGCTCAACCACTTAATTATAAGTAGGTTTTTTCATATTTAAAAGAACCTACTTATAATTACAACTTTATCAGAATGCACAGGAAAAATGATTGAAAACAGATTATAAAGTGATATGTTCAGGTGATTTTTTTTAGTGTTCCAAATATTCTTTGATGAGCATATACTAATTTTTTATGAATGTGAACATATATCTATATATTTATATGTGTATATTTCATTATAATGAACTATGTTGCTTATTATTCATGTGGCTCTCATTTTCCTCATTCATTCACACTCTGATAGGACAAGAAAGACCCCAACCACCAGCAGACTAAGAAACACAAGACGTAGAACTGTCAAAATTTTCTCAAAGCTCTCCAAGAATGGAACCACTTGCATTCCACTCCAGTATTATATCATTTACGCCTGTAGCTTAGATTTCTCCCTTAAACCCCAGAATCATAAATTCATTTCTACTTGAATGGCTCTGAGGCATCTCAGGCTTAACATGTCCAAAACAGAACTTGGGATTTCCCCACCAGTGCTCCTTGAAAATGGTAATGACAATACCAGTCTTCCAGTTAACTGGGTCCCATACTCTGGAATCATCCTTGATTTGTCTCTTTCTTTCACATTCTATATTCAATTTGTTAATAAATCTTGTTGTATCATCTCTAAAACACATCTCCACCCGACCACGGCTTGCCACCTCCACTGCTGCCATCTTAGTCCAAGTACTATCATCCGTTGCCTGGATGACTGCAATAGCCTCTACCCAGTCTCCCTGCTTCTACCCTCGCTCTCTGAAGTCTATTCTTAATGCAGAATCAGGGTGAGTCTTTCAAAGTTTAAATCAGATCATGTCACTTTCTGCTCAGACCTCTCCCATGTCTTCCCAATTTACTCAGAATAAAATCCAAAATTTTTACAACGACCTACAAAGTCCCAGAACATCTGCCCCTCTCACCACCAACTCTCAATCCTATCTCCCTTGCTCCTGCCGCTCCATTCACACCGGCCTCCTTGCTGCTCCTAGGACAAAGTCAGACAAATTCTCGCACCATTTGCACTCTGTTTCTCTGCCGGAAATATTTACATTCCCAGATATTTGGGTGGCTCAGTTCCTCACTTATTTCTAGTCTTTACTGAAATCTCATCTTTTCACTGAGACCTTCCCTACACCTTCTCCCCAACACTCATACTTCCTAATCTCTCTTTTCCTTTATTGTTCCCTTTAGCATTTATCACTCTTTAACATACTACATATTATTTTTATTTAAACAGTGTGTAAACTGTTTCCCCGACTACAAAGAGAAGGTGTTTTGTTCATTGTTAATATATCCAGTACCTAGAATGGTGCCTGGAACATAGGTGCTCAATAAACATTTGTAGAGGGGATGAATGGATGAATTTCATAAATATTTATTGACTACTTGTTATCAGGCACTGGGCCAAATGTTAGGTATAAAAAAGAGAACAAAGAAAATGTTATTCCTCTTTGACTGCTTAGGGGAGAAAAATAAATACATAAATGCAGAAATTTGTTAGGGGAAATTTGAATGCAAAGAGGAGGAATTTATGAATAGATGAACTTAAAAATGGCTCCACATTCAGTTCAGTTTTAAATGTTGTGGTTAGGTATGCGCATGTGCCTGAATTCAGGATGTTAGATGACTTAACAGATCAGTAGGCCTTTAAGGTCTTATCTTTACACATTCAAATCACTTAGATCTGTGACTAATATCAGAATCATTCTGTCTTAGAAGAGTTCTTGTATAACTTGTAATTATTCTGGAAACATTAAAATGTTTCCCTAGCTTTCCTTTTAGAAAAATATCTGGAATAAAAAGATAGAAATTAAACAGGTTTTTAAATATTAAAATGGGGTTTGGGGGCTTAAAATCTAAAATTTTATAAAATATCCTAATTTGTATTCTCATCTAGATTGTGAGAATACAACAGTCAAAGAAACTGAAGTACATTTTCTATGACTGCATATTCATGGCAGAATGCCATAGATATTTAATAAACAGTAATTGAATGGCTGGGTGAGCAAATAAATAGAGAACACATTTAGTTCTAATAACAGTAATAATAATATGAGAAAATATTTATAGAGGCTTTATTATGTGTCAAGAATTCTGCTAAGTGCTTCACAGGTACAGTTATTAATTTAATCCTCAAAGCAAGTGTCATGACTAGGTAACTTGGAATAGATCTAATGTCTGAACAAATGACCTGAGAGTCTTCCACTATTCATAGAGTTAATGAGTTTGGGAGGTAAGTTTTTAGGACTTCTATTTTTTGTGCTTTAAAAGCCATTATACATACTTCCTGGTGATACGTCATATAATTGAGGTGGTTTGGTAAATGACTTCAAAGTGAAGAATTTCCTTAAGTAGTATTTTATACAATAAAGATAAAACAATGCCTCTAATATCACTCAAATAATTACTTAACTAGTGTAATGAGCAAACCTGTCACCTGAACTAGGGATCAATAGGCCAGAGTTCTGGTTCCTGTGGTTTGTATTAGGAACTTTGCAAATCTTTTTTCTCAGCCTCTATTCTTTATAGAAAGATTAAACCAGGTGACTGCTGGGATCGCTTTCAACTCTAAAATTTTAGAGTTCCCATAACAACTTAAAGTGGTTTTTGGCTACTTAAAATGCTGGACAGGGACTTGATTAGTGACTTGAGTGATAACTTCAATCTGCAGAGAACTGTCCCCTCTTTCTAGCACTATCTCAGACTGTATTATCAGTCCAAACTTTTCTTAGTACTAAAAGTAATTTCTACACAGGCTTATATAGAGCTTCTAATACTTACTGCTACTTATTTCTGCATGGAATGTAACCATCATGAAATCAATCTACCCATAATCTAAAATAAGACCATAAATTAGTAAATTTTTTTATGCCTATACCTATAAATCATCCTCTATAGGACAGTGATTTTAATATATAAAGACAGTTATATTTCTACTTAAGCTTTATCTTTTCTAAGCTAAACAATGTAAACCCCTTCAACCATTACCCTTAAACATGATTCCCTAACCTCTCACGATTCAACAGACCTCTGTGGATACCGTCTTAAATGAGGTACCCAGAGCACATGCTCCAAACAGAGCAGGGTAAGGCCAAGGATAGCAGGATTACTGCCTCCTCGGCAATTCCTGCCTCCTATTAAGGCAGCCACACTCACCATCAATATATTTTGGAGCAGGTGTGCTATACTGTTGGCTCATATTAAGCTTGTCTACTCAAGGTTCCAGGCCTCTTTCAGATGAACTTTTGCCAAGTCAGGTCTCCTCTGCTTCTGTACTTGTGCAATTGTCGTTTTGAACTTATATTTATAGCACCTTGACATTATCTTTCTTAAATTTTATCTTGTTGGCTTCATCTCAACATTCTAGTCAACTATAAAAAAAGTTACATGTGAAAGGGGTCAGATATTCCTAGAGATTACTTGGAGCTGATTTTCTAACATTCTAGTTCTTGAGTCGGGAAGCAGGCCTTTAGAAACATATGGAGGGGATACTCCACAGACTTATGAGAAGAGGACAATGCCACGCTCAGTCACAGACAAGACCGTGACACAGCACGTCCATGCAAGGCAGTTGCGTGGACCCGTAAGGAGTGGATCAGTGATGCATGTGCCAGAGTAACGGAAGCCCACAGGACTGAGAAACAAGTGAAAACCATGAAGCTGCGTGGTCGGTGTGGCTCAGTGACTGAGCATCAACCTCTGAACCAGGAGGTCACAGTGCGATTCCCGGTCAGGGCACATGCCTGGGTTTTGGGCTCAATCCCCAGTGGGGGGCGTGCAGGAGGCAGCTGAACGATGATTTCTCTCACCATTGATGTTTCTCTCTCTCCCTCTCCCTCTCCCTTCCTCTCCCTGAAATCAATAAAAACATTTTTTTTTTTTTTTAAAGAAAGAAAACCATAAAATTGTAGGATAAATGTGCCTTCTTAGAGAGAAATTCACTATAAAGAAATTCACCATAATGTGATTAGAATGTCAGAAAGTGAATTTGGGGTATATGTCAGGACTCAGAGCTGACAGGAGATATTAAATGGATAATGGATGAAGGTATGTTCATTGCTCTCCTTGCCATCTTTCAGCAGTTTACTGTCACTATGGGCTCCCCCTGCCTCCAAATCTCAGCACTTCCATTGTGCTCCTCCTGTCCAGAGCTCCTCTCTTTGGACCTCTGTCTCCGACTCTGTTACAGATGTTTCTTTCCCTTACTCTGATACTTCAAGACTCTCCTGAATGCCCTTTTTTCCCCAGGGGCCTCCTTTCAGCCAACCATGTTAGAAACCAATTTTATAAATTGATGCTACAGTGGTTAATAGCTCAATCTGTAAACTTTCTCGGAAATATTTGCCCTTTAGTTGTGTGCCCCAGGGGATGTGATGATCAGTATAGAGCAATTAGTTTCTAATAGTACAATCCTACATATTTTGGAGAAGAGAAACTTTCTCTCTTTTTTTTGCCAGGAAAGATTTTATTGACAACCGGGGATATAACCACAAGAGAGGAAAGTACACAGGACTGCAAACTAAAACCCAATAGTCAGCAAGGGCCCTTTGGGCCATTTCTCTTGATTTTCATAACCACAGATTTTCAATTAATTTCAGTTACTTTCTTAATCTTTAAATCCAATTCAATAAAAAGTTAAATTGAACTTGTTATGATAATGTATTTAAAAATAAATCTCACCTTACTTTTCTGTAAAATCTGTTATAGGCAATTCCATAGTTTAGGTTCTCTGGAGCTGCCTAGTTATTCTTTTTCACATGGGGGCCGAGCCAGTTTGTAAAGTTCAAATAATATAGAGATGTAGTTAGTATATCTACAGCAAATCAGCTCCTTTGAATGGATTGAGAAAATGTATTGCTCTGGTCAGTGTCATCAACATGTGGGAGAAAAATATTGAATTTTACAAAACTATCTTTTAAGAGAAAGTTTAACCCCAATCAAAAATTTAAAAGTCAGATATAAATCTCACGACCTAGAAAAAGTATATCAGAAAATAATTTTCTGTAGAATTTACATGTATTTGTTTCCAAAATATTAGCTAAGAATGTAGCTACTTTTATGTGAAATGAGTAACAACGTCACTGAATTCTAACCAATTTAGATTTTGCTAAAAATTTCTATAAATATTTTGATAACTATCATAAGAATTCTAACATTGAAAATAATTTTTTAATACAGTTATGTATCACAGAACCTAAAATTTTGTAAAAGAAAAATTATAAAAAAATAAAATGTTTTATTAGGCACAAAATTAGTATTACAATAATAATTTTTTTTCTGTGAAGTATTGAAACCAGTAAGTAGTAAATTTTTTAATGCAGCATTCAATTGAGAGAGAAATTATTCATTGCTGGAAATAGTTAACTTTTTCAAAGGCCAAACTACTACATAACTATAACCATAACTGTATATGTCAGATTATAATATTAACAATGATATTAAATTCTGAAATCTTAATTTTACTGAAATTTTAGTCTTTTTAAAAAAATTTATCTTCATTGTTGAAAGTATTAGATTTTTTCTAAATCCTATTCTGATTCTTCCAACAATTCACATTTATCTTTATTGGCTATCCAATAGATTCATTTACATTGATATTTTAAGTAAGCATGAAGCACAATCATAAGCCTAACCTAATATTAATTGTTCAGTATATTTTAAATCATGAAAGATATCTTCTAACATTGAAGGCTTTCTTGAGGATTGATACTCCTAATTTTGAAAAAATCACTTTATGGAGGCATGATTGACACACAAAATGATGTTCGTATTTAATGTAGAAAACTTGGTAAGTTTGGAGATAAGCTATCATCAACATCTATGCCATAAACATATCTATTTAAAATTATTTGCTAAGTTTTTATATCAATCTATAGAAGTTAAGTAAATTTTTTGCCTAGGATAATAAACTAAGACATATTTTGCAGTCTCTTAGGCGGTGACTCATTTCATATGTGGTTTTTCCAATTGCAACACAAGAGCCTAGGATCCAAGATTCAGAATTTCAGAGGCTGGGTTTAATAATTAGAGAAAAAAGTATTGGGAAAACTTTCTGTCAGTATGGAATCCTACTTCATTACTTGACATAGTCAGAATTTTATTTTTTTAATTAATCCTCACCTGAGGATATCAATTGGTTGCCTTCCGCAGTATGTGCCTTTAGCTGGAATCGAACTTGGGACATTCATGGGCCAATGCTCTAACTACTGAGCAAAACCAGTCAGGGTGACAGAGTTTTCAACGTTATTTACCTTACTAATTTAGATATGTGAAAATTAAAATGAACCCTGGTTGACATTTATTTCTATGCTATTCGTGCAAAAGGAAGTTTGGTAAACAAATTAAAAAGTAAAAATAAGCTACTAGAGAAACTGAAATATTATTTTCTGGCACTTGAGGGAAGAATCTGCATAGGATTGTTATGAAGTTCAAATTGTTATTTTTTAATTTAAGTGTCTGCATTTAAAAAAGCTCTCATGGATGCAATCTTTTAGGAAGTATAATAGACACAAACATTATTGGTGTAGGGCTTCGTCTCTCTGAATCTTATTTTCTTCATTAGAGGAACAGAAATAATAATGTCCAACTTAGAGAACTATGAGGTTATTAGAACAATGAATATTTGTGAAATGTAGAACAGGGTATAGTGCATATGAGCACCCAATAAACATTGGTTGTTAAATGCCTTACTCACTATGATCTGGGCAAAAATATGACCAAACTAAATTTCTTTAAGTATTGTAAATATCCCAAAGTCAGGAGCTTTTTCCACTTTAAACTGAGTTTCCTTCCAGAGGGCCCAAATTTATAAAATGTTGCTTTAGTTAAAAATTGTGATGCTAATATAATAATGACTTTTCTCCTAAAACTGTGGAAATGTGGTTTTTATAAACAATCTTCGATAATCATCCTAAAATACTACACCAAAGTCAATGAAAAGTCACCGCATGTTTGGTCCTGTTTTATAGTTTTTAGTATGATATTGCATTTTTTCTCTTCATCTAGTCCTTGTGTCTATACCCATGACTTTGGTTATGGCCCATATATTGATTATTCTAAAATCTGAAATTCCATTCCTCTTTCTTTTCTTGAGCTCTTGGACCGTATGTCCAGTGGCTACTAGGTAATTCTCTGGATGACCTCTAGGCATTTCAGATTCAGTATATTCCCAAACAAACTCATAATCTTCCTCTTCAAACCTGCTCTTGTCTTGTGTTCCTTACATGTGTTACGCCAGCATCATCCACTCAGCTGACCAAGCTGGAAGCCCTGCATTCCTCCGTCTCCATTAAACTCTCAGTTTTGGTCACTGACTTCACTGTTCTATTGTTTATCTCTTAGATCGGATCCTCAAATCTCCTAGGAAATTGATATGGCTGGAGAGTGAGTGTGGTGTAAAAGAAATGATATATCAGGCCTGGGTTTGAAATTCTGCTTTACTTCTAATTCATGTATAAACTAGAGCTAGAATCTTAATGTTCCCGATTCTCAATTTCTTGACTTGTAAAATGGGTTGTACAAAGGTTGAACTGTATAACGTATATGCGACAGGCGATTATCAGTAAAGGCTAATTCCTTTCCCTTTCCTCTCTTCTTCTACTACTAAACCATTCCCATTGAAACTGCTTTAGTTAAGGCTCTCATCATATAACACCCATCCCAGGTCATTGCACTAATCTTTTCAGTGATCTACACATTCTCAGCCTGCAACCCATCCTTTAGACGATCACTACGTACCTTTCTAAAACCCAAACCTGATTATTGTATTCCTGCTTTTAATGCTCACAATTTGATATTTTTCAGGGCCTATGGGTCAAATTCTAATACCTGGCTTTAACATCACTTGCTAGTCCCCTGATCCTTTTGCTCTAGCTTTGCATTACTGCTTGCTGTGCTTCAAACACACCAGGCTTTTCACACATCTGTGCATTTCCATTGGCTGATCTTTCTCTCTTTCTTTATCTGTTGAGAAATAAGGACTGAATAAATTGCCTTGGAATCGCTGAGACATACCATGGATCACCCAGAGGTTCACAGAGGGAAGAACACTTGTTAGATCTTCTCTTTTCCCCATTTCCACTTTAGCCCCAGAAACACAGCATATACAGTAGAGTAGGGGAAGAAACACTACTACTACTCTATATAAAAATCCTAATAATAATCATGATAGCCAATATTTATCGAGTCCCTGCTCTGTATATAGAAAATATTTGCCTACCAGTGTAACTCCAAGCAAATTCAATTCTGTGAAATTCCCTATTAATGAGAAAGTCTTGGTTCCACTCAACTTATCTGTACTTTTAACATAGATGAAATCTTTAGGATTTAGATAGTGTCCATGACAATTGCATTCCTACAGCACTCTACACAGGTCTCACCATCCTCCAACCGTCAGTTCCAGGAGTTTTAGTGAGCTGGGATAGAAGACAAGGACCCTGTCCTCATATAGAGCAGTGTGATTTAAAGGGTAGTTTGAGACTGCCTGTATTATTAGGATTACCAATTTTACTTGTTAAAAGCGTGCTCCCCAAGTCTTAATTCTCACTCACTGAATCAAAATCCCTGTTGTTATTAGGCTTCTCAGGTGATTTGTTTGCATGTTCAAGATTAGGCACCTCAGGTCTAGGTGACATTCCTGTGCATCTGTGCGTCTCACTGTGCTGGGTGCTGAATACACAGGGCTAGCACGGTGCACATGATACCCCTAATGTGTAGCGACTATAGTTGTCATGATTTCATCTGCCATGAAAAGCAAGGTCAACCTGTATTGCTACATTGATTTCGTTTTTAAATATGTAGTTTTGATGAATGCCATGCAAAATAAGTGAATAAAAAGCCAGTATTTTTCAAAACAATTTGTGCCCTCTTAAGTAATGCAGATGTAGTAAGGGCCTGATAAAGTAGTAGGCGCTGTACTATATAGGTGCTTAAATACAGCACTGTGAGAAATGTAAGACACATATATTTACTGAATTTGTGGTTAGAGCCCTCATTAGTTAAAAAGAGAATATGTGGACAAGTCCTTTAAGAAATATGTTTAACAACTTAACTTCTTAGCAGACATCTCATGTTTCTAAACAGACATATTTTTAAATGGCAGCATTTAAAACAAATAAGTGCTTTTGGTGTTTTAAGTAGATACACATGCTATTTTCTTGTTCAAAGTGGGCGAAAAAAGAAAATATGCTCTTAGGAAAACTGCTCTAGTGTGGGTGTACTCAATCGGAGAAAAATTTCAGTCTGTCTCCAGCGTGCCATTTCCTACTGCTGGCTGTTACTGAACCATGGCTTTCTTCTTTCCTTTTTTTCTTTTGGTCCCCATAAATATGCTACTTCCAATTTTCACTGTAGAGCTCAAAATGTGTTGGAAACTGCTCTGAGGGGGGCATATCAGGAAAACTCTGGAAGAGCTTTCATTAACAGAAACAACGAAGAACTGGCTCAACACGCAGTTACATGCTTGAATGTGTTTCTGCCTTCTATAACTACTATTAAGAGACATTCGAAAATGTTAAAGTGAGTCTAGACTCCCTATTAGAGAATTCTATTTTTGTTAAGCACATTTTACTGAGATTAGTTTTTCAGTTCTTATTCCAGATACACTATATATTTTTTAATTGTTTACACTTTTACAGATGTCCCCATTTCCCCCCACTTTGCCCGCCTCTGCCCAGCCCCTGCTCCCCCTTCCCTCTGTCCATCATCACACTGTTGTCTGTGTTTATGTGTTACGCAGATATGTTCTTTGGCTAATCCTGTCACCTTCCTTCATCTAGTCACCCCCTCTCCACTTCCCTCTAACAGCTGCCTGTCTGGTTCAATGCCCCATGCCTCTGGTTTTATTTTGTTCGTTAGATTCCACATACAAGTGAGGTCATATGGCATTTGTCTTTCTCTGACTAGTTTATTTCACTTAGCATATTTTAGAGTTATTTTTTCAGTTTCAGTTTTTACTCTATTTCACTCTGAGACCTGAATTATTACCCAAATTCCCAAAATGTGTTTGATGTTCATAATAGCACCCTTTGTGAAAGAAGTAACAAGTAGAGAGTTATATTTAGAAGTTGAAAGAAATCATGGAAAGAGAAAGCAGCTGGACAGCGTCTTGCATGACAGGTCATTTCTGCCAATTAAAATTACTTGACAGGGTTAATTTAAGAAAGGTTAATGCAAAATGTAAGGCTATGTAGGTAACATATTTGAAGTAAAATTTCTCAAAAATTGTTTTTCCATTCATTTAATAAATGCAGCATTTCTACTATGGGCAAGCATTCAGCTAGATCTATTTATATATGAAAAAAAGATAAGTAAGGATTATTTTTTGGGGGGTCCTTCCTCCTCAAGAAGTTAATGTCCTAAAAGGAAAGGTAACATAACTACACAAGTAATTATAAAATAAGGCAGAATAAAATAAGTGTACTTTCTCAAAAGGGCAAGCGGTGTATTTGGGGAGTTTCTGCAAAGAGCAAAAAGCGGGAGGATCAGGCACTTAGCTTGGCTTTTGTTCATGAACATGAACGTGCGGTGGGCGGTCACTTTGCGGGCTGAGTGACCAAAAGCTTTTGGCTTGTGAGAATCAGTGGCGGTGTAACTTTGTTGATGAGTGAGCGATATGCTTGGAAAAGGACAGGTAACTGTTCCCACAACCTGTCTGGCACTCTGCTAACTATATTACTTATCTAACCTAACCTAACCTAACCTAACCTAACCTAACCTAACCTAACCTAACCTAATCTAATCTAATCTAATCTAGTTTAATCGGAAAAAAATCGATAGGATTGTCGCTAAATTCCTGGGAAGAAAACTCAGAACTGAGAAAGTAAGTGGCCTGGCCTAAGAGCAAGGCGCTAAAATAGGGAGACTTGGTAACACAGGGCAAGGACTTTGCGTTCCCTTCCAGGGTTAGAGGGGAGCTGTTTAAGCCTAGAGACCATGCTGTTTCCTGGGGGGCAGGCCGCTGCCTACCCGTGGGCTGGAGAAGGGGGGAAATAGGGTGAGGGAGGGAATTCCGTTAACACTGTAACGTTCCAAATGTGGTGCCAATGATGTTGGTAAGAGAAGGAGAACAAAAAGGGAAAACTATTCCGTGGATGGCATTCATGGAAAGTCATAATCAGATATGGGAGATGAGAAATAGGAATTTTTAAGAAGGCATTTAAATTTAAAAGCTGATTTGGAAAATTATGATGCCATTAACTAAAACAGGAAAATCCAGGGACCCAAACTTGAAATTTGGTAAATTAAAACTGCTGTGTCAATTCTTAAAAATCCATAGCAGTAATTTTTATAGGAATGAATTTATTGTCAAATTCCTTGAACGACAAAAACTTTTCCATTTCTCAAGAGAACAGAAAGCAGACTGCAGGCTTGGAAAATGAGTTTATAAAATGGGTGTGATCTTCTTCAGAATCTCTGAAGTGATCCCAAGGTACAAAGGACCTTGGCATTATTAATTTAGTATTTAGGAAATAGAAGGTCTTGTTTATTATATTACTTATTATATAATTTAAAATTAAGAGAGTTTGTGAATATATGATATTTAAGAAACCTAGGAGTTATTGTAGTCCTCAATTAAATGGTGCATACTTTGGAAAGAGTTTATAATAGTAAAAAAACTAACAATTAAAATAATCTAATTTTTGTGCGGTTATCATCAAATATATTAAACCTATTACTGATGTGATTTTCCTTTGGTTATATAGTTCCTTCTTGATTGATTTTTTCCCATCACAATATTCACTTCATAGCAAAAGTGTTGTTGGAAGATCATATGAGATAAAATATGTAAAAATTCTCAGAAAATTTAGGGCTTCAGCTTGATAAGATGGATAAGTTGAGGCATTTATAATTACCAACATAAACTACTGAGTCCCTGGGCAAAAAGAACAAAGAAAAATAGTACATTTAAATAGCCATAACCCACAAATAAGCTATTATTTGGCTATGAGTCATCTTTAAAGGTCATTTAAACTCATAAACATGCACTTCCAGCTTAGTTAACTTGTGTTTCTAATTAATTATCATTTAGAGGTTTCAGTTTTATTTGGATTATTTTTCATCCAAGATTTTCCTGTTTCCCCATCCCAATTTAAGATTCAACACATTTCATACAGTTTAAGATAATACAAGAAGAAACTCTTTAAGAATGCAATGACTAGAACTTGCTTTTTACCATTGCCAAGCTCTTTCTTTATAGAAATCAGAGTGAACTTTATGTTCCCATATTTTCTGACTTTCATACAAAGTGAAAATGTAATACATCAGACAACAAAACTCAAAATCAACTTTAAGATAATGTTTTATAAAAGCAATGGGATTAGTCACAGTTGTGGATACTTTTGAAGTTCTTAAAATCTTGTCTTTTAGAAATTTATTTTATAAATTTGATTTATAGACAAAAAAAAAGACTTGCAGATAAATTCAGAGGTGTTTTATCCCCCTGCACATGTTTTTTGTTTATTTTTTTACTAGGCTGCCCAACATCCACTATTTAATTATAAGTAATCGATTTTTTAATTAGGCTATTTGATTAAAAATTACTACTGATTGCAAAAATATTGATCTGTAACCATATCAATAAGACAATTAAAAAACAAATACTATGCTCAAAAATTAATACTTGACCATATCCTCTCCTTTGGTGATAAGAATATAATCATTACAGAATATCTTGTGAGTTTCTGGGAAGTTTCGAAAGGTTCCCACTCTTTGCCCAGGAGAGAGAATGTGGATGTATGCGCCTGTTTCTCCTACCACCTCACAGTGGGCATGCAGGTGTGAGCTCTCCTGGAGGAGAGATGTGCATGTGTTGGGTCACTTTCAATCATGGAGAGTAGACTCCCAGCAAGTTCTCTGTGCTAGGTGCTCTCTGGAGTAATAGCACAACCACTCGATGCCTGCAGCAAACTCAAAACTCTCTTAGAATTAGAACACCTATAACTAGTAAATCTAATTCAGTGCATTTTCTGAAACTCCTCGTTCACATATTGTACATTCCTGTAGTGTTATCTTTTCTCTTTCTTTTTTTGAGATAGAAGAGTGAAAAGTGATTTAAAAACAAACCTGCACTTCAGCATCATGTTAAATGTGTTCCCTTTCCAATCTGATATCTTTATCTTAATTAAAATAGCTTAAAGTCCTCTTGTTTTCCCTCTCTCCTATTATTTTGCATATTTTGCTCTTATGTAAATTCATAGAGTTTGGGGCATAACTAATATTTGTATATTGCTATATATTACTATCTTATGCTTTAAAAAAACTCTCTCACACATTTTCAGGGGCCAAGGCCAGGCTATGTATGGCTCACAGCCCCACTGTGCAGGAGCAGGCACATCATGGGTCCTGAGAGCCCATAGCCTGCCTCTTTCCAACTCCACATTCATCTCTTAAACATGTTGGTAGCTTGATAAAGGTGTGAAATTGTACATGTGGAAGTGTTTGCACCATGGAAATTGGCAAATACTATAAATGAGAGGGTTTACTTTTTCTCCGGTAAGTCAGTTGCTCAATATTTACCAGCACACACACTGTCTGTAATGAAGTCTCCATGGCTATCACCTTCCTCCTCTGGAACCGTGCCCCACCACCACCCAGTTTGTCTCTACCAAGAACAGACTTCATGCTATTCGTGCTGTGGCAACCTATCCATGGAGAGTCAGACAGAACATCACGTATCATGGAAGAGGCAGGCCCTGGACTCTGAAGAGAGGGAAAAAAAGTGGTTTCCTTTCCCTGGTACCTACTCAAGTTACTTCTGAGCTTAATACTCCTAGAAATGGAAAAACTGCACACTTACTTACATCATACCTATTCACTGATCCACACACAGACAACACCACGCTGAGACACTCTCATGGTCATGCTTATGGAAGATGAAGCCTGATTTTTTGGTAGAATGAAATATAATTTATGTGTTTCGGGTGTGTGTTGTGTGTCCACATATAATCTCTGACTGAACTGAAAAGTCTGGAATGCATGTACTCACATTAGCTCAAATTCTAAATCTGTAGCACCAGATTCCTCTGTTTTCACTACATATATTTTGACATTTCTTCACGGTCCAGGCGATCATTACCAAATATTCGAGGTGGGAGTATTAGCGAATTCCAAAAATGTTCTAGCAACAGCCAAGTCATAAAACAAATATCTTAACCCACACACATTGTATTCATTATAGTCTAAAAAAAGAAAGCTCTTGATACCAGTCATGTATATTAATGATTAAACAATTCTAAAACCCCTCTGGAACTTGTGCAGCGTCTCTGTCTTGGCAACATGATTCTCTGCCCCGAGCAGGGAATATTAGAGGTCAAAGCTGTGTGGTCTTCGTGTGTGAAGCAAATATCAAAGAAGACAATTGTTTGTGTGTTTGTTTTTTCATAATTGGTCTGGTTTTATTTGTAGTGTTTTTTTAAAGGAATATTGCCCAAGTCAAATTCTAAGTCCAGTGCTGATACCTCCAAGTCCAGCACTGAGAGCAGACATCCGTGTAGATCACAGAGGCGGGTGCTGTCTCACCTGCAGCGGCCACCTTCCCCTGCACGCGCTGCTCCTCACCCCTCCTCTGCCATTTTTCTTCATCTATTTCTAGTCCCTTTCTCCCTCAGTCAAATACTTCTCACCCTGATAGGCTTTCAAGGCTGTCCCGTTTTCGGAAGCCCTCCCTGACTGAACTAGTGACATTGATTTTTTCCTGTCTTTACTACTTTGCCACTTAGACTCCCCTGCCATGTGGGCTAATTGTAGGTCTCTTTATTCCCCAAAGATAATTTGTTTCTCATAGGTAGAGAGCTACCAACTTGTTTTCTGTGTTGTCTGCACAATGAATCCATGTACAATGTTAGACACAGGGCAGGTGTGCAGTCAAAACTTTCGATTCATTTATTTAGATTTGACAACCATTAAATAGACATATTCCTTGGTCATTATTAAAGCTGCTAAAAAGTCATGGCATATTTGAAGTCATCTCTATTTTTCTTTTCCTTTTTTTGTAGAATTTTTCCTTTTAAAAAAACAATTTAATTGAACTTATTGGGGTGATGTTGTTAATAAAATTACATAGGTTTCGGGTGTACAGTTCTATAACACATCATCTGTATATTGTATTCTGTGTTCACCACCCCAATCATGTTGATTTTTCAATGCAAACTTTAGCTGATCTAAGAAACTGCGTATTTCCTGCTCTGGCACTTCTCCACACTTAATGCTAAATGTCTTGTCTCTTTGTGAACGAACCGTGCACTCCTATTTAACTTGGTCATATGAAATTAATCCCTGCAGGTATACGGGCTAGATGAGTTGTGCACAAAGCATCCAGACAGTGCAGATACAGAGTATGAACATTCTCAAGGCATAAGAAGGCAATCCTGATATTTTTGAGGGAAATTTTTGATACTTGATTAAAACATAAAAGTCATCACAGAAAATTCAAGTTGAATTTCTGTATGCTAATTATTGTATTGAATTAATTTAAAATCAAACAGCTGAGAGCTCACTATCTGTATATGGTTATTAGCACACACTGATTTATGTAACAGATACAGCTTTGAAAAATTATTGCTTTTTTTGTTCCTTAATCACATATGAATGCACAAAAAAAGGATCCCATTAAAAATATCTTGCTGAAAATCCTTTCCAAATGAAGTATTTTGCAGGATGAATAGTAAGTCTCTAATATATATGTCTACTAAATTTAGGTGTTCTCAGATGAGGTTTCTTAATATGGGATTGTTGTACAATCTTTTCTTTCCTCACACTAACCAGAGATCCAGCCTTTGTCCAGAAATATCTTTAATCCAGTCCCACTATTCTGTTTTTCAGATGAGCAAATAGAGCTTACAACTCTCATCATTCTGTTTTAACTTCTTGCCTCCCAGCTCCTTGTGCACGATCCACCCTCAATGGCACACCACTGGAAAGCGAGGGGAGGGAGGGAAGGGCAGGTCACGGTGACTCTCACAGGGGGAGGAAAGCTAACTTCTCTTCGCTCACAGGTTCTATGACTGCTTGCTCTCTGTCCCTTCTTCTCCTGTTTATTTTCACTTTTAATTAAGTTAAAACACAACTTTGAAAGATAAACAAATGAGATATCAGAGTATGAAAGTAGTTTAGACTAGCAAAGATGTTGGAATTTATAAAGGGATGACTGTATTCTGGAAGATGACTCATCAAATGATAAACTTGATTTTACATCAATATAAACAGTAGCATTTTCTTCTCTAGGTCCTAACTTAGACATTTATAAATTCAATTTTGGCACATTGGAACAGTGCTGTGGTAGATATAACATTATCAGATTTTCTAAGTATCAACAATACTTTGAGGTCTTTTAAGAGAATGTGTCCTAAATCACTCTAAGAGGGATTGAGGATTTGTATGAACTATTTATGCAAATACAACTTATTGGAGGAAACAAGTACACTTACCTCCAAACCCCACCCCCACCACCCTTGCCTTGGACCAGTGCTGTTGCCTAGATCAGTGCTCTCATTTCTTCGCTGGTCTTGCCTCTTGTCAATCCATCTCCCACACTGTGAATAGAAGCATCTTCCTAAACCTTTCAGTTGTTCCCCATTCCCTACAGGATAAAAATCCAAACTAAACTAGCTGCATAAGCTTCTTTATAATTTGGGCCCTGATTATATTCCTTGTTTCTCCTCCTGGCAGTCTGACTGGTATATACTCCAAGCACAGCAGACTAACCTCAAAAAGCCACGTGTTTTGTCCTGTGCCTTTCTCACACAGTTCCCTCTGCGTCGTTTCCCCTGCGCCACTACTGTGTTGCTACAGAGTATTTATGATGCTTGTAGAATAGATGTGAAGGAACTAGGCAAAGCAGTGTCTGTAAGGGGAAAATTATACCTGTTTACTAAAGCTCTAGGAGAAAAAAGCATGTAGACAATTTTTTTGACTTTCAATTATTTGATGTGGTTCAAAAGATAAGGGTTTTAAAAAGTCATTACTATGATCTTAGGACAAAGCTGATCCTTTTTATTGGGGAGGTGAGATATTGCTAAAACCTGGCTTTGGATAGGTTGTGAACTTTTTCTAGCCCCAAGTACCTGTTGTATAGAGAACACTCCTCTTAGTGTCATTGGCTAATTACAGTGGTAAGTCCCATGAGTGACGGGCAGGGAATAGCTTTCCAAGGATGGGGAGGAAGTACCAGAATCTTCATGGAATATGTGTAGTTTTAAAAAGTCCCAGTAATTCTGAAACCCTTTTCCCTGAAGGATGTTTTTTGCCCAACAACACCTGACTTCACCTCCACTTCGAGCCTACCATCCCCAGAACCACTCGTTAAAGAAAAAAGAAACAAATTCAAAATAAGGAATTAGTTTGAATAAACATATATTTTGCCTGAAAATACGTAACCGTGAGGTTCCTCAGGGATCAATAAAATGACCCAGCGTGGCCAACATTTTCTAACAATGGGAATGTATAATGAAAATTCCAAGTTTATAGATTATGCTAACATCTTTAAATTAGTGAAATAAGCCAATGATGATAAAATGCTGGTAGAACATACATATATAGGTAAGCAGAAAACTGGCAGGTGAGTTTGACTGTAATATATTTTGTAATACAATTTAAATTATATTTATAAGATAAAGGGCTTTGAACAAGAACTTCCTCACAAAAAGGGCACCAGGAAATCACTTTGGATGTTTCCCTAAAGATATTATCTTAATGTGTAGTTGTAGCAAAAAGACCAATAATGTAATGGGCATCATCAGGGAGAAAGTAAGACACAAAACAGAACATGTTATAATAGTTCTGTGTAAACAACATGGTATATCTACATCTGGAATACACATGTCATCCTCTTTGTTTAGCATTAATAAAGACTACACAGTACACTGGAAGCATCCTGGAATTTGAATGACTGAACGAATGATGTAAGACATATATGACACAGGCTAAAAAATGTAGGCTATCATCTAGAATAATAAATATTTATTACGGTGATCATTAAGATGGACTATATTCAATGTCTATAAAATCACAGCAATATAAATAATAGTAAGAGGACTTTTTAGTCAATTAATAAAATATTAGAACTAGCGTGCACTTCTTAAAGTCATAATATGCTAGGAGCAAGACAGATAGATACGCTGTATTACATAGAAACAAAGCATATGGAAGTTGTTACTCATATAAGCGTTGCATGCTAAAAGTATAAATAGGTTCAAGAGAGGTTTAGCCAAAACCAAAAAAGAAAAACCTATAACTGGTTAGTAAACTAGAGATGTTTGGAGTTCTCTCAACTCTTTTGAGTTGGTATTAAAAAATATAATCTAAGATGAACTATTGTTTAAATTAACCATGATGTTTTGTGCTTATCTAATTAGATAAACTTCAAAAACATAATGAAAATTAGAAGAAAATTTAACAAATACTTCTGGTTAATCGATCTTTTAACTTTAGTTCTTCTGATGTTCAGTTTGATTAAAATAGTCATTAATCCCTTAATCCTGTAATAATTACTTTCATTTGCTGATTTTTAATATGACACACTAGTTAATAGGGGGGTTATGTATCATTCTACTTACTTCAGCATTTAAAGAGGGCCTGCCAAGTACAAACCCCTTACTAAGTACTAAGAGTTGCAGAAGTATAAGACAGTCTTCCTAAATAGCTTATAATTTAGATGAAAAAAATAGGCTAAAATTATGAATAACAGTAGGAGAATTGAGTTGAGTGCTAATTCATAGTATAGCAGAGATGATGACAGATTGGAAACCAGGTAAAACATTATGAAGAAACTTTGATTTAAGTTTGGCTTTGAAAGAAAGGTGCCACTCAAGTAAATAAAAGCTATTAAAATACTGATTCCTAAGTCTCACCTTCGACCTGTTGAGTCAGACTTTCTGAGGATTTGGAATTGGGCATTTGAAAGTTTTTAGAGTTCATCACGTGATTCCATGGAGCCAGTCCATAAGGCAATTAATGTTTGGGAAATAGTAAAATAGAGATCTGTGTAGTTACAGGAACTGGTGAGCAGAAGCAGGAAAAGTGCCTAGCAATTTGCATGGGAAAGAAAGACAAGTAAAACAATTTATGTGGGCCAAAGGCTCATGTAATTTGTAGAGAAACAATGGGAAAAAATTGTAAAAGTAAGCTGGAGCCAGGTTTTGGAGGGCTTTGAATTCCAAGTAAAATATTTTGTTCTGCTTTTTAATAGAGTGCACCAGTGAAAGTTTTGGGATATTTGGAGAGACAGAGTAACCTTTATAACATGTCCTTTATGAATCCCTAAAGGGTAAATATAAAGTCAGAGAGGCTGGAAGCGGTGGTCTAGTTAAGGAACTGTAATTATTGGTGAGGTAGAAATAACAAATGCCTGGGCTACCCTGGTGGCAGTGGAAACAGAAGGGAAGTGCCAGGTACCATTGAGTAATATAGAAAGGGTGTCTGGATCTCCTTTTAAATATCCTAAGTATCTTCCTCTGTAAACCCAGATGTTTTTATTACTTCCTCGTTTTCTTTTCACTTTCATTTCTATGAAAAATGTAACTACTCTGCATTAGATCTCATATTTTACACTGCTAGCAAAGAATGTGTGTCTAAAAGTTCCAGAGAGCCAAGGGCCAAAATGGCTTTAAGTCATGCTTTAGTTTTTCAATGCTGGTTACTGGCAGGATCTGAAACTGAAGCGTTTAGAATTATCTTATTGCTTGGGTGGCAGAACATTTACATACAAGTTAAAAAGAGAAACAGGAAAGAAGGTAAAGGGATTAGACAGAGAACATATGTGCATAACCCATAGACCCAGAAAACAGTGTGGTGATGGCCAGAGGGAGGGGCATTGGGGGCCGAGTGGAGGTGGGCAAAGGGGTGGGGGAAATGGGGACATTTGTAATAATGTCAACAATAAAAACAAAGTTTTAAAAAAAGAGAGAAACAGGAAAAATTACATTAAATATCTACCAGACAACAAAACTTCACAGGACTTAGTAATAGTTAAAATAAAGGGATAAAGTGGGTGTGTGGTTTATCTTGTAAGCTGGTGCCTCTATGAATTAGAAGAAGCCTAAGAGGTCCTGACTCCCAGAAGTAGCTGTAAGCAAAATGTTCATGAAAGCTCGCACGTCCCCTTCTTTTTATGACCACTTTCCCCTTTCCGTTTCATTCTTGGTGTCCTCGTGCTCATTCCCTTCTGGCAAAATCCGATTCTGCTCTCAGGGAAAGTGCAGTCACTTATACCACAGTATGAGTTCATGTCTGTGCATAACCTGTCCCAGGTGCATTTGTATTTTGAATCTTACCCTTAAGCCTATATATATATATATATAAAATTTGGTTTCCTATTGAAGATATTTTAGACTTCAGAAAAAGTCAGGAAATGAGAGTTTTTTTCTAGGTGGTGGGAAGGGATTATTTCTATTTCTGATATTTTTCTCATTTATTCTGGGATTACAGTATCCACACCTATTCTGAGAATTTTGGAGCCATTTTTAGAACATAGTAAAGGGTGTCTTTAGCAGATGTAAACACTCGACATGACCAGAAAAAGAATTCTTTCTGAAAAGAAGTTGAGAACTTATAGCGATTACAGAGCAAACAAAAGAGTATTTCCTCGGGCCTGGTGCAGGGAACCTGCCTTCTCGAGCCCACAGGAGAAAACTGCCCCCTCATGTTCCAGAGAGGCCATAAACGATAAGGCCAAAGTCAGTAAATTGGGATAGTGATTTACTTCTGTGCAATATAGTTCAACTGGGTTCCCATGACATTCTTCAGTAACATGCCACTGGAATCATCCTATTTGTTGCACAACTGAATAGTTTGCTTTTCATTCTGGCACGGTTTTAACCTCACTGAAACAAGCTGTTGCAACTTACATTCTTGCAAAAGAAAACACTGACAACACTGTACCACATGTTATGTACTCTCTAAAGATTATCTAATGTTTACTTATTTTCTTAATAAATCCCTGAGTGAATGCCATGGCTCTTTTTACTTAACCTGACAAGTCACTTAAGTAGTTTTTGGCATCATTATAGGATAGAGGACTGATAAGAGCTGTAATTGATTTATCCCCTACAGATGAAGATGGTGTGGAATCAATTCTCTTGCAGGACCTTTCAGTTGTATTTGATACCAGGAATTGTGCAATCATTTATTTGCAACTGTTTTGAGTTTCATGCTGATTTGACGGGAATTACACTTTCTGGGTTTCTGTAATAATTTATCCATTTGTGTTTGTTTCTGGTTTTACAGGGCAGCTTTTTTTTTTTTTTCTAATCCTCATTCGTGGATATGTTTGATTTTAGAGAGAGAAGAAGGGAGGGAGGGAGGGAGGGAGAGAGAGGGGGAGAGAGAGAGAGAGAGAGAGAGAGAGAAACATCCATGTGAGAGAGAAACATCAATCAGTTGTCTCCCATACACACCCTGACTGAGGATCAAGCCTGCAACCTAGGTGTGCACCCTGACTGGGAATGGAACCCGCCACCTTTTGGTGCAAGGATGATGCAGCAACCACTGAGCAACCCTGCCAGGGCTACAGGACATGCTTTTTTTAGACTATAGTGATCCAAAGACAAGATTAGTATTATCAACCATATATATCATGTTATCTTATAACAGTGGATTCTATGGTTCATGGGAAAAAGTAAGAGAACCTGCTGGAGGTCACTACTTCTACAAAGTCTTTTGTGTCACCTATTCCAAGTGAAAGTCAGTAAAGAAATATGGGGAAACTGAGCTCACTTCTTTCCCAACTCAAACACTGACTCATTACCTCCAGGCAGCAAATTCAGCATGTGCACCTCATAGCCACCAAATGGTGAAAAAAGATTTGTCTTCCATGTTAAGTAGTCACCCTGCTTACTTGATGGAACAAATTTAATCCAAGCTAAGTTGTGTGTTTGTCTGTTTCACTATAACTTCTGAGAAAGTAAATTTTTAATAAAATGCATACATTACTAAAGGTCACTGGCTTATGCTTCAGGTTGACACCTTGAAACAAAACACTGGTAGCTACGACTTAATTGAATGTATCATATAACTTTGATATTTTGATGAAACTTCTATCATGGTTCATGGTTCATGATAGAAGTTGCTTACAAGAAAATAAATGACTCATGTACTATTTAAAACTTGTTTCATTCTTAAATTTATTTTTAAGATGGTTGATGAGTCATTTGTTTTCTTATGAGCAATTTATCTACATTGGTCAACATAAGACATGTTACTCTGCTTTCAAACATATTTGCTTTAAAGAATAATTTTTTGGTTTGAGGTAAATATATCATTCACTTCACTGAGTACTGTTTATATACAAAATTGCTACTTTCAGAGATATTCTTAAAATTAAATGTATTTATTTCTATTTGAAGGGTGTGGAGCATTAAAATTAGTTTAATCAAAATATTTTATATCTAATTCTGATAAGTTACACATGACTCATAACCATTATTTTATTTCGTTCTAAAAATCTCAGACCAACAAATCATTTGGCTTTTAACAGCACAACTATTTTTATTCCCCTCCTTAGAGTCAGAACAGTAAAAATGGCTTTGTTTTTGTATTCAAGGCCAAACAGTGCCTGATGGATTAAATTATTAGGTGTTGCTAGAATTCAATAAACTTCATAAATACCTTGATTTTACTAAACGACAGAATAAAAGTAGTTAGGGGCTCATTTACAACAACTGGTATCGGTGATTGAACTCATATTAATTACAGAAATCTTGGTCACAACTAAGCTATGCCTTTACAAGTGGTTGATGATAGCAATAATCTGATCGAGAAGCTTCTGGCTATAACATATTGCCATTATCTTTCAATATTTTATGACTCTAGGAAGACATAATAAAAAAATTCAAAATGAGATTCATGCTAATAAAATTTAAGCCCTGCATATAATCACAGTCAAACCAAGACATTCTGATTTGCTTCATGTTTTGAAGACCTCGGCATTGTGATCAGAGCATGGAAAATTATGAAATTCCAGGATGTGATTGCAGATTAAAGAGGGAAGCAGGGGTAGGAGAGCGCATCTGAGGATACTTCAAGTGACACCTACAAATACCTCTCTTTTAACACTGGGAACATTGGGAACACTGAGTAAATATTAAAAAATTGAAAACATTAACATTATCACCATTTTTTATTAGTCTGATTTTTTTTGTATGTGCTATACAAAATGACTTTTTATTGCTAACAAACAATTCTAATCCTTCACATCAAGCACAACTAGAACTTCATTGTGGATTTGGATCACAGAATGATTTGCTTATGTCAAATTTAGGAACAAGATACAGAAAACTGCCATCACCTCAAGCTCAGTATCTTCCATAAAACTCAAGCACATTATTAGTTACACCCCAATAAAACAGAATCTCCCTAATATTTTTTGTCATTTTCAAAATCAGCCAAATTTGAAGTGATCCTGTCCTTCTCCAACTCCTTATCTTATGCCGTAGCCAAAACACCCATTGGGCCTGGAAGTTGAGGAAATGGATACAGGAAGAGGCATGAGTAATGGGACAGAAATATTCTGAATCATTGCTGTCAAGAATGCGCTGAGTATTTGCATTCTATCACAGTTGCTGAAAGGAGCTAGATTTCACATCAGGGTGGTTCATCCAGCATTATGCTCCGCTTCCTACAAGATTAACAAAGTACAGAGGCACTGACAAGGGGACCACTCAGAAAATTGAAAGAAATGCTTCCAGGAACTCAACAGCTTGCCAGGAAAAATTCCAGGACATAAGGACACCAAGGGAACTATTTGGAGTGACCTGGGACATATCTGTTGTGTTTGTCCTTGTGTCTGTGACAGTCACCAATCGTGTGTAATATAAATATAAGCTGTTTTTCTTGGCTATATGTGAAAGTGAAAAGGCTTGAGATACCCTTTCTATGCTTCAGCTTATTAGAATAGGCAAGTGTTTTTAAAGGGGATTAGAAAAACACACCACACAACAAATTCAGGAAAGAAGCCAAGAAGAAAACAAATCTAAAGAGGCAAAGGAATCCAAACTATCAGTAAGAATACAGCCAATAAAATAAAATGATACTGGAGAGAAAGACAACAAATGCAGAGTGCTGAACACAGCTAAGTACCCAATAAATTGTTTTCTTCATAAATTAACAGTGATGATGTTTTAACCAAGAATGGCAAATCTGGTCTTTCTGAAAGACTGCCAGCGGCATCTCAAATGAGGTCATTCCCTGGCTAGAAAGCAACGGAACACAGGTCTGACACAATTTACTAGGGGAGCCAGGGGTGTCCTGACATGTTCATCAAGATGTAAAGGAGAACCTGTGAAGATTCACCGAGCTAACTGAATGCTGATGTGGTAACGATGACAGCACCAGAGAAACTGGGATCTCTAGTCACACTGAAGTGCTGAATAGGAAAATGAAAGACATGAGAGCACAGGTGTTGTTTTCATTTCTTCTTCTAGTTTAATCTCATGACTTTAGAAGTTAAAAAAAAAAAATCTAAAACCTGGCTATTAACAACAGTGTTGAAAACAGAACTTGTGTTTCAGGTTGGTGGATTAGAATAACTGAAAAATATGGGCTCCTTGATTTTTATGTGCATTTTATGAAGAACGGCTCTGACAGAAAAATGAAATTGAGGTGGTGCATTTGTTGAGAAGGAGTGAGTTAAATTTCTTAATTCAACCTAATGTTATACAAACTATTTTAGAAGTAGTGGTATACTGGTGGCTTATCTTAAGGTTGCAAAATGCCCAGGACTTGAGATTAGGTTTGGTTTAAACAAAATCATTTATTCCTTCTTCCAATAAACATCTACAGAAGTGACAGCTCTGCTCTACAGAAACATCTGGGAGTTTCCAGATCCCATTCAGGTCATTGTTCCGCAATCACTCTGTTGTCATGATTGAAGGTAGAACCCCTCTCCCAGCAGGACGATGGAGTAAAAGAAGAAAAAGCCAGGTACAAAGAGCCCCCGCGGGCTCTCTCTCGTGGGAGATTTCTGAGAGTTGCTATGGGACCTTCACATATCCCATCCGCTAGAACTTTGTAACATGGCCACACCGAACTGCAAGGGAGACTGGGAAATGTAATGTTTATTTTGTGCAGCCAGCTAAAAACGCTATTGCTGTGGAAGAAGAGGAGAATGGAAAGTGGGGAACAATGAATAATCTTTGCTCAGAAAATTGGGAAGAAAAATGCCTGTGTATGGTTTAAAGAAAGAATGACTGACATGATGAGTGACATCGTGTTGTCAAAAGCTTGAAGATTTAAGGACTGCAGATACGACGGAGAGAACAGAAAGCCCAGTGTGCCTCGTGAGAAAAGGGGCCGCATCAAACGCATAACTTCAGGTGGCGTAAAAAAGCACAGAGTTCAACGGTTAATAGCAGATGGGAAGAAATACATTGTATAGCAGAGAGGAAGACAACTTCAAATTTGCCGATAACCAATAAATGAAAGGAAGAGCTAATCTGTTGGGTGCCATACTTTTCTAATATACTCGTATGTCATTTATTTATAATTTATAATTTATTCCCTGTCAATTTACACACAGAACTTGAGATGGCTGAATTAAAACTTAGAAAATTGTGATAGTCAGGAATACTAAGTATTAGACAGAAATATAAAGATCCAAACTTCGGTGAAAACGTGAGTTGTGTGACAACAGAACATAGATGTGATTTACTCACACGAATGAAGTTCTGGGCATTTTGCAACCTTAATATAAGCCACAATATATCCCTACTTCTAAAGTAGTTTGCATAATATTAGGTTGAATTAAGAAATTTAACTCACTCCTTCTCAAGAAATTGTATGTGTACTACCCAGAAGTTTCCAAGGTGCTTAGGGGATTAATTTAACAAAAGACATAAAATAATCGTTTCTAATTTCTATATAGTTTTTAAAAAATAAATTTATATTTGTCCATTTTAGAAAAGAATAGCTTAAGTGTCTCCATAGTTTTATCAAATACGAATGCTTGGCGATTAGAGAGAAGAGATAAATTTGTTCATGACCTAGTTTCCTCATCTTTTCATTATTTAATCAAATCATCATTGTTTTCACTATCATATAAATAGGTTCATTGTCATATGCTGTTAAATTTATAACCTTAGCAGGCTGTTGGTTAACAATGGGAAGCATAAAGATCATGACTTAAACATAAGCTAATAAGAAATATAAAGATAACTCCACAATTCATTTTTAGGTAATTTCTTCAAGTCAGTAAAGTACCTGTGCCTAGAATGGGGTCTGGTAAGAGTAAATACTCAACAAATATTTGTTAAATAATTTTGTGTGTTGCAGAAAATATTGTGACAATCATAGGAACTGGCTTCATCAGTGGGGCGGGTATGATGATTCTGTTCACTTGCAATACTTTATTTGTGAAGCACTATTTGCAAAGAGCAGAATGATAGCATTTCTTCTATATCATAAGTTAGAAACTATATAAACTTGTAGAAATAAGTGAGCGAATTTTTTAAAGCATAGACTGGAAGTATTCCAGATCAGAATAAGAAAGTGTGTCAACATCTTTAATGCTATAACATTTATATTCTAATTTACATTTATTTCAATATATTTTTAATTTGCACATACCACGTAATGCAATTTTGAAATTTATTTGTTCACCAACCATTCTGTTTTGCATAATTAATTTAAAGAAAATAAAGAAGCATTCATTGTTCATTAAAAGGGAATAGTTGACATATGTCTTTATATATAAAATATGATGTTATAAACAGACTTTATAAATAACCTTGAAAAATATACTAATCTGAAACAAAATTTCATTTTGAAAGGCGCACTTTTTATTATATCAAAACTTCAAAATAATGAAGAGACAAAAAGCTCTTTAAAAAGATGGTGACATAAAGTTACTGTGGTTTATGGTCTATACTGAGAAAAACGACAAACAATATTCTGCCTTAGACTATTATATTGGTGAGCAGCTGGTTTTAGTAAATGGGATAGCTGGTGAGGAGTATGGAATCCACACTGGATGAGGCAGGGCTGATGGAGCTACAGATGTTTTGCCTCATGAGGTGCATAACCAGTATCTTCATCTCTCTGAAGGGCCTCTATGTGGAAAGGTATTGATTTATTCTGCATATACACACATTTAGTAACACCTAGGATCCGAGCTACCCATAAATGTAATGAGCCACTTCAAAATTAGTAGCATACAATAAACTAATGTCCATATAGCAGATAGATAAATCGATGAGACAAAACAAGATAACTAGTATAAGGCAAAAGACAGGCATTGCATCAGTAAAAAAAAAAAGGAATATTTAATAAAAAGTGTTGAAAAAAATGGCTAGGTATTTTCAGGAATAAAGCATCAGTTTAGGGTTTCATCTTGCACCATATCCCAAAATTAATTTCAGATGAATTTAAAAGATATACTTAAAACTAAAACTATAGGAGCTGGAATAAAATGTATTTCAGACAGTGAAATGTGAAAAAAAGACTTTTAAGTATAAAAGCAATGTACTGAGTGAGCAAAAAAGACCCATAGATATGGTTATATAAAAGTAATCATTTTGGGGTAAATTAATCAGAGTAGTGCAGGACTAGAAAAATAGTGCGATTTAGGGTTAGAACAAGAGATACCAAGTGTGCCAAAAGATGCACAGAAGAAAGTTATGGTTATTAAAAAACCCCTTGAATTTGGCACTTAGGAGGTGACTGATGATCTTGAGGAGAGAAAGCCAATAAAGAGATTAGCAGTTAGAATGCCAGAGTTAAACTGAAGAAAAGTGAGATTTACTCTATACACTAAAGAAAAATGGTGCTAGTGAAAGGGAACTGGGGTAGTCTTTTGAAAAGATTTCAGAGTTAGGAGCAGGGGCATTTTATTCAACTGGCCCATAGAGAGCCTAGAGCCTATGAAAACTTTAAGGGCTTGCAAATATATTGAAAATTTTATACCGGCAACAAAATTTGAAAATAAAATTAAAATGGACATCAATAAATATTTAACATATAGAACATACCAGTAAGCTAATTTCATTATTTATAAAATTTATTAACTTTTTTATAACGTTTGAAAATAGCTTGATAATATTTTTCACTTTGTAAGAATTCCTAAGAAGGTACAATATTTATAGAAAAATGTATAGGTAATGGTGAATTCAACGAGTTCCTTTAGGCCAAATAATTTCAAAAGAAAATTTATGCAAACTTTGAAATAATTACAAAATATTGTATCTAATGAGAAATATGCATGTATTTTAACGTTTGATCTGTGTAGGGTGGTCTCAGGAAATAACAGTACCTAGGACCTATAAAGATCTTAAAACAGCCCTGATTAAGAAAAAAAATTGGAAAGTGGACTTCTGTAATTAAAAAGCAAGGAAGAGAAGGACTGAAGATGCCCAAGGGAAACTAGGAGGAGATAGAATCAAGAGTCTACTGCCCTTTGAGGGCAATTCTTTTGAACTTATAATAGCAAACACACACACATACACACACACACAATAATAACTGGAGCAATTACATGCAGGATATGTGAAAAACAATACTGGCTTAGAGGATTTTAATATGTCAAAAATACAGTACATATTTAGAAGAATTCTTTGCTATCCTTGTGATTATGTCAGTGTACAAAAATCATAGCAGTATAAATATATACCTTAGCCTTATTATTTAATTAAAGCCATACTAACATTAAACTAGTAGCCAAGCTGATCAAACATGAATGTTTTGCATAGTCTACTATTTACTTACATAATTTAATTACAATTTGCAACTTGATACTTTTAAATATCATTAAGAAATTCTCCAAACAGTTTGGAGCACATTGAGCATTTCTGTATGCATGAGCCATGGAGTTTTAATTTATAAGCCCATGTGTATAGAGTTATATAAAATAGCCAAAGATATTCAATGCACAAATATATGGGTACAATATTCAAAGTACAGTCAAATTGCAAAAACTAAATCACCAAGAAAAACAGAATTAATTTAGAAAAGCTGTTTTCAAACTTTTTAGTCTTGAGACACTTTAAAACTCTTAAAAGCTATTGAGGATTTCAAAGAGCTTTTATTTTTCACATGGGTTATAATTACTGCTATTTCCTGTGTTAGAAATTTAAAGTGAGACATTTAAAAATTGTTTATGTATTAATTTATTAAAAAAATCACAACAATAACACATTATAGGTCAATGTGCACATCAACTGACAACATTAGGAAGAAAGCTGGGCTTACACCATTTTTGTCATTTTCTCTTATCTACACTGCACATCTAATTAATTTTCTTAAAACACAATTTATATCCTGACATTTTTCAAATTTCAAACCTCCAATGACTCCTCATTGTCTACAAACAAAGCTTAAAATTCCTTAAATGGACAATAAGGGCCTCGACAACCCGGTCCTAGCTCCTTTCCCACCTTCTATTACTTAGAGACACTTCCTACTCCAGAGAGCTGTAGTTTCAATCTTCTGAACATGGCTGGAATCTTTGCCTCAGTGGTCTTACATATACTTGTCTCTTTCACTTAGCACTATGTTTCCACCCTATGTTTTCATTTCACCTCTTTCAACTTTATCCATCCTTCAAGATCTCACTCAAGCTTTATCTGTTCCTCAACTCCTCCCTTGATCACCTAGGATATGCAACACCTCTTCCTTCTGAATTTCTATTGAAGTGACTTTCCATCCCATTCTTTTTAGCAATTGGCATATACTGCTGGATATCATTCATTTTCTTTTTCGGTAGGAAGAGAAAATTCTAACTGAATGTTGACACATATTTTATTCATGTCCAGATATTTTGATGACATCACAATTAAAATAATCAGATCAAGTTTCTAAAATATTACTGGATCTCAGTGATTTTTCCATCCTAATGCACCTGAGAGATACCTCACATATACAAGTGTAGCAGTGGTCTGTATGTAGAATATTTGTATTTCCTACACTTCCCAGAGTGTGTTTGCAATATCATTACTCTTCATAACTGTCCATATTTCACAAAGAGAAGTCATCAACCTGGTAGGCAGATCTTAATCCATCACTGACGGCATTATGAAGAGTAACTAATAATAAACCTCAGATGTACTACATATTTGGGACAAGAATAAGTAATAAAAAATGCCAGTATAAATAGTGTCTCACACAATCATATCATATTGTTCATTAAAATCTAGGCTGTATTTTTAATTGATAGGCTTTTTTAGAACAGTTTTAGATTTACAGAAAAATTGAATAGATAGTAGTTCCCATTTTACCACCTCAAGCTCCCCTCACAGTTCCTCTATTATTAACAGCTTGCATCAATGTGGTAAATTTGTTAAAATTGGTGAGTCAATAAAGACACATATTGTTAACTGAAGTCCGTAGTTTACACTAAAGTTTGCTCTCTTCTGTAGGGAGTTCTATGTGTTTTGACAAGTGTATAACATCATGTATCCACTATTACAATATCATAAAGAATAGTTCCACTGCCTTAAAAATCCCATTCTTCACATTCCATCCCTTCTCATCTCTCCCCAAACCCCTGTCTGTGTAGTTTAACCCTTTCCAGAATGTCACACCATTGAAATCATACAGTATGTAGCCTTTCAGACTGATTTCTTTCTTTTAGCAATACCCATGTAAGGTTTCTCCATGTCTTTGTGGCTTAATAGTTCACGTCCTTTTAATGCTGAAAAATACTTCAAAGTATGATTTACTGTAGTTTGTTTATCCATTCATATACTGAAGAACATTTGGTTACTTCCAGTTTTGACAATTATGAATAATACTCTGCTATAAACATTCCTGTTCAGGTTTTTGTGCAGACATGAGTTTTCAAATCAATTGGGTAAATACCTAGAGGCAGGACTGCTGGATTGCATGATAAGAGTATGTTTAGTATTCAGTAAGAAACTGTCAAACTGTCTTCCAAAATGGCTGTTCCATTTGCATTCCCACTAACAATGAAAGAGAGTTCCGGTTGCTCTGCATCCTTGTCTGCATATGGTGTTGTCAGTTTTTAGATTTTAGCCATCCTAATAGCTGTTTTAACTTGCAATCTCCTACTGATATATGATGCTGAGCAGATTTTCAAATGCTTATTTGCCATGTGTGACTCTTCTTTCAGGGGCATCTCTTCAGGTTTTTTTGCCCACTTTTTAACTGGATTGCTTATTTTCTTATTGTCAAGCTTTAAGAGTATTTGTTTTGGATATACTGGATATATTTTTTGTATAAATGTTTGTATTTGTATGTACTTTAATGGAATAATAAATGGAATCCTTAGCCTTAAATGTAACATAAATATATAGTAGTTAAGATTTCACACTCAAAAATCCAGGCTTGACAGATACTCATAAAAGTCGTTTAACATTAAAAATGTTTTTGATCTTTGTTGATACCAATTCTTAGTTTTAATGTGCCCAAGAAAGTATATTTAAAATGGTCAAGGACAAATTTAAATGTTCTGATTGGCCTAATAACCATTAAACCATTGCCTCCACTTATTTTCAACTTTAAAGTAATTATTAGTTATCATGCTGGCACATATATGTTAATATATGTCCCCTCTAAACTTTTAAATATAAAGCTTAAAAGTTTCAGGGAAAAGAAATATTTAAGGAACTGGGATGGGAGAGAGGGGTAGATTTCTGTGTGATGAGACATGAAAGATATTTTTTCTGCTATCAATTCATGAAAAGTCATGGAGGAACTTTAAATGCATATGACTAAGTGAAAGAAGCTAATCTAAAAAGGCTACCTACTCTATGGTTCTAACTATGTAACGTTCTGGAAAAAACAAAGCTATGGAGATAGTAAAAGATCAGTGGTTGCCAGGGGTTGGGTATAAGGGAGAGGGTTGAAAAGGCAGAGCACATATTTTTAGGGTGGTAAAATTACTCTGCATGATACAATGACAGATACATGTCCAAACCAACAGAATGTGTAACATTAAGAGTAAACCATAATGTAAACAATGGACCTTAGGTGATAATGACCTGTCAATGTGGGTTCATTAATTGTAACAAAAGTACCACTTGGGTAGGGGATGTTGATAATGGGGGAGGCTATGCATGTGTGGGGGTAGGGGGCCTGTGGGAAATCTCTGTACTCCCCTCAGTTGTGTTGTGAACCTAAAACTGATTTAAAAATAAATTATTAATAAAAATATATTTTTTTCAAACAGGAACATTAAAACACTTTATAATCATAAATGCTGTTGATAATGAGAACAAAGAATTAGCATTAATTTTTTAAATACATTAGGGGAACATCTAAAATTCTGGAAGTAGATGTTGAAGTAATAGCAACATAAACCATGGTTCCTCACTTCTGAGTGCAAATGTGAATCAGGTTTCAACAATAAATAAGCAAAAATATTTAGGTAATATAACAGGTAACATAACAGAAATTATTCACAGAAAAAAAATTTAGGGAAGACATTTTGGGCATTTTTTTCTAGTTTGTAAGGGTGACATACTAAGTAATAAATTGATGCTATGGTTGAAAATATTTTTAACAAAAATATTGTTAACAAGGCTAAATGACCGATTCACTTGACATGTTGTTTCATTTTTCATGTTCTATTGTGTGAGATGTGCTCTCTCTTTTATTTATTTATCTTTGAACTCTATCATTATGCTACTGCGGTCATTAACAATTCAATGTACCCACATAATATGCCTTTCATCTTTGGAAACAAATTTACTATGTCACTTAGACACATAAACTTCTCTTAAACATAAATCCAGACCCCCCCAAAAAAGACAAACTCTTATATTTGTCTTACATAAAGAAAAGATATACAGTAGACAAAAACTATGCACAATTAGCTTATTTGGGTGGCTAATTTAATATTGGCACACTACATATTTTTATATTATATTTTATGATCAACTGCCTGGCTTGTGGTTTGTAGGGCAGGGTATCAAAAGCTTACATAGTCAATTTGTCTACAGATCATTGTGGATCTGTAGGAACATCACTTCCCCATTGTGCACTTGTGGTCACTTTAGTTTCTTCGTTCTTGGGGTTTTTGTGTGTTTTTTTTTTAATAAAAGAGGGCACAGTACATGGGGAAGAACAGACTAGACAGTCAGGGTTGATAGAGTATTGATTTTGCCAACACTACTTAATACTCCCAGGCATTCTAATTTTATTTTTATTATTATTTATTTTACTTTTACATCGTCATTTATCCCCTCTATGCCCTCCTCCACCTCCACCCACCTGCAATCACCACACTTGTCCATGCCCATGAGTTCTCTCTCCCTTCCCTTCCTTTCCCTTCCTTTCCTTTCCCTTCCCTTCCTTTCCCTTCCCTTCCCTTCCCTTCCCTTCCCTTCCCTTCCCTTCCCTTCCCTTCCCTTCCCTTCCCTTCCCTTCCCTTCCCTTCCCTTCCTTTTTCGCTCAGTACCTCCACCCCCCACTGCCACCCCCACCAGAGCTGTCTGGCTACTCTCTATCTATGAGCCTGTGTCTATTCTGTTTGGTAGTGTAGTTTGTTCATTAAATTCCAATCATTCTACTTTTAAATCTATTGATTTCCTAGGAAAGAGATTGCTTAAATACATCAAACAATTAAGAACATTCCTGAATCAGAACCTTACCATTTTCAAGTATATTTTAATCTCAGTTAAAGGTAGAATCTTTAAAGATTGAGCACCTTTTCATATTCTTATTTGCCATCCATGTATCTACTTTGATAAGGCATCTGTTCCGATATTTTGCTCACTTTTGAACTGGGTTGTTAAAAAATCTGAAGATTTTTTGATATCATTAACCCAGATATGTGGAGGGATACAATTAACAATGCTCATCACCTATTAAGTATTAGAGTGCAACAAAAATAAGATGGGCAATGGACAGGCAAGGGATAGAGAGAAAAAGAGTTTGGAGGTGGGATAATATGAACATATTGTCATGACTGGACATATAATTAACAATACCTCTATCACAGTTACATAGTGTGGACAGCTGGTCTATACAAGAAAACCCAGCAAACATTACATCTTCCATTCCCCAGTTACAACTAGGCATGAAAGATATACTTAGCCTCTTTATTAGTACTCTTCTTTCTATTTAAGAAAAAATATAACATTGAATAAAGGGCGGAAAAGCAGGAGTAAATGGACTTGAAAATAAGGAAAGCATTGACTTCATATAATCTTGCAGTGGTAAGATCTTTAGAGACTAACTACTCCATATGTCCTTAAATAGATATGTTTACTCAGTGTTGACGGTATTACAAGTATGTTAAATCAGTGAATTCTTCAGTATTATTCTTTGGATTAGTACAAATTTAACCTAACCGGATTCTGCGGCAGAGTAAATGATTTCCCTTTGATATTTCTTTAATGAACACAAAGTGGAGTTAGTTAACCAGATTCAGCACTCCCAAGGGCAGGGCGTGTCTCTGAGGTGACCTGGCACAGAACTGGCTCTCGGTGATTTGTTACATGCTGCACAACTGCCTCAGCATCACGTCCTTCGTGTGTTTGTAAACAACTGCTAAGATTTCCCTTAGCCTCCTCTTTGGGGCTGTGTTTTCCAAAAAGCTTTTTTTCTCTCTTTCAGTTAAGGTAGATCTACAGATGCATTTGCTGCTTATATTATATTTTAGCTTCTGGAATTCAGAAACCTAGGCACTTTTTTCTTAAATTTTATCCTAAAATTACAGTACAGTGCTATGCATCTGACAATGCTTCATAAATACTTAAAAAGATTAATATCCAGTCCTTTGCATTTTCTTCATAGAGCCCAGTTTCTAGCTGGGCAGCTGTAGAACACTAGGCTGGTTGAGCCCCGACAGGTGTTAAGCACAGTAGACTGGGAACTGGCTTCTGCATGCGGCACGTGTGAGGCAGGTAACAAATATTAGCTAGGCCACACGAGTTCCGAGGAAGGGGGCAACCATTTTATTCTGCAGGTAAGAAAATGTGAGCATAAAGAGTTAGTGAGAGGAAGAAGTAGAAGCATCAGACTTCCACTTAATTAAATGATTATTTCAGAAAACAGCTTTTGCAGAAAATTTTGACTTGGAGTTTTCTTTGTATTGTGTGCGGCACAGGAGAGAGAATGCCTCATGTTTGCACCTTCGTATGGAAAGTATAATTACCAGCAATTACATAAAAAGGCTCACTAAACTTTTAATTCCCAAGTCATCTTTAAAAATTTCTTGAGGTTTTACTGTATTTAATGTAAGTCATTAAAATACAGCACTTAAGGAAAAGATACATAATAAAAAATAATAGGTTAACATTCTTGTGATAACTACATGTTTTGTAAAACTAATTTCAACAAAGATTAAGAATTACTTAGAAAGGTACACATTTATAAAATAACATATGAGTAGGATTCATAATTTGGCTTTAAGTTATCTTTTCATGTATCAAAAAACTGACTAATAATCCCTTTTGAAGGTTAGGCTCTGTCTACCATCCTTTATAACTGCTTTAACTGGATTTTTATTCAATTTCAGTATATTCAAGAGAGATTCTGTTAGCAAAAATTTTTAAGATAAAGTTGAAGTAGGAAAGTAAAGATGTTAGCTTATTATATACTTTTATAGTATTATGTAACGATTAAGAGCCAGACCATCTGGGTTCAAAATTCCCTTATGCCACCTACCAGCTGAGAGAATTTGGGCAAATTACTAAATTTCTCTGTGGCTGAGCTTCTTGATCTGTAAGTTGGGGATAAGAAGAGTACAAGCCTCATAGTCCTGGTGATCAGTACATGTGTTGATACATAAGCACTGGAACAATTCTTAGCATGTGGTATGAGTTCATTAAACCATAGTTATTACTGTTATTATTATTCTTGTAAATTAGAAATGTAATTCTAGAGAAGAAGAAGCTAAATTCAAATATGTAACTATTTCATTGAATCCAGATAAGTATAGTTTTCTACAAAGGAAAAATATGAATAGTTTGTGCATATTTAGTAAGAACTAGAAATCTGGTGTTTGTGTGTATGTGCTAAGTAAATAATCCCATTAATAATCTTAACAACTTCCAATTGAAACAGAAATAAAGACAAATGGTCATTCTTGCACAATCTGCACAGCTGAATGAATAATTGACATATCTTTCTGTGATTCCTTACAGATATTATGGAAATCAGGACAGTGGAGGTTGGAATTGTGGCAATCAAAGGGGTGGAAAGTGAATATTTTCTTGCAATGAACAAGGAAGGAAAACTCTATGCAAAGGTATTAATAATTGATAGCTTAGCCTTAATTTTCCAAACTTATTTTTATCAAGAACATCTTGCCTTTCTGACAAGTAAAATTAGAGTTAATCTCTCTCTAACCATGTAATTTAATAATGTCATTATGAAATTTTATATTCAAGCATTAAGAAAAATGTTTTCTGTGAGGCTTTGGACAAATTGCAAAGCTCTCTGGACTTTGGTTTCTTCATCTGTAAAATGAGTTAAATTAACCTCTAAGAATTCTTCCAGCTCTAACATGCCATTTGCATTTTAGATACTTAAAATCTAAAATTCCCACCCATCTGTGTTAAAGCTCTTTTTGTTAAAGTTCACCCAATTTGCACATTGCTGACATGAAAATTCTTGGGGGGGAAATTCAGGAGTTTGTTTATCAACATCAATCTCAGAGTCATGGGCTTTGAGCCGCAGGCACTCCCATCGCTGCCACTTTATTCCGATGTGAAATATGGAGCAGTTCATCCCACAGTAGTAAAGTAGAATTGGCTTTCCTTTGTAATCCCACAGCCCAGCACAATGCCTGGCACAGACTAGTTACATAAAAATATAGGTTTAGCTGAATGAATGAATAATTGGAGGACCAACAAATAAATAGCCTTTTATTTTCCATCACTATCACAGACAGGGCAGCAGTAAATGGGAAAGGTTGTGAAATATGTCTTTCAACTGCGGGAGGCAGAGGCTCTGCTAATTATACCAGAGTCTCAGTGGTTAGGGAATGAGTGATTTGGGCACAGTAATATGAGAGCTGCTAATTAGGGGTAAATGGCTCCTAATATTAAAGGACAGAAGCAACTGACTGCCAAAAGCTCCATGTTCAAAGCTATGTTGCCTAACTAAATGCATGTCACTTTAAAAAATTTTTTTTGCAAGCATGCTAACCTATATCAAAGAAACTACATTATGCCCACTCAGAAAAAGTCATATATGTTTTAATTCTACCAAATATTACTGTGTACTCTTTGTTTAATTGAGCCCCTCTAAAAACGTTTGGATAATATTGTTTGTTTGTTGTTTTAACAGAAAGAATGCAATGAAGATTGCAACTTCAAAGAATTAATTCTGGAAAACCATTACAACACATATGCATCAGCTAAATGGACACACAGTGGAGGAGAAATGTTTGTTGCCTTAAACCAAAAGGGGGTTCCTGTAAAAGGGAAAAAAACGAAGAAAGAACAAAAAACAGCTCACTTTCTTCCTATGGCAATAACCTAATCATATATGGTGTATAAGAAACCAGTTCCAGCAGGGAGATTTCTTTAAGTGGACTGTTTTCTTTTTCTTTTCTTTTCTTTTCTCTTTAAGTAACCAAGAAGGGCTGGAAAACTACTGAAAAACTGATCAAGCTGGACTTGCGCATTTATGTTTATTTTAAGAGACTGCATTAAAGAAAGATTTGAAAAATAAACACAAAAATCAGATTTAGTAACTAAAAGTTGTAAAAAATTGTAAAACTGGTTGTACAATCATGATGTTAGTAATAGTAATGCTTTTTTCTTAAATTAATTTACCCTTAAGAGTATGTTAGATTTGATTATCTGATAATGATTATTTAAATACTTTTCTGCTTATTAAATGGCTGCTATAATAATAATAATGCAGATGATGTTATATAAGATATGTCAGACCTAAAGGCTGCTGGAATGATTTGTCAGATAATCAAGCCAATGCTAACTATAGAAGATGAGCAGTAGTTGAAATTCTTTCTAGTGAAAAATTATAATTCACTTAAACTCTAATCAGAAAAGAAGGATTATTCTCAAAAATTCTATTATGGAATTGAATCAAATTGTTAGTTTCAAAAAAGTGTATGATTAGAACATTTTTGTGCCTATTTACAGGAACAAAATTCATAATGCTGCTCAAATAGAAAGGGTATTGCTACAAGGATGTCTTCAAAAATCTTGTATATAAAATAGCAATAATGATAATAATATTGTACTTCATCTCACTTGCCACAAAATAACATTTTATAATCCCTAAGAGTTAAAATTCAAGTAATATAATCTATCTTTTGTATAATTCATATTCAGGAATACGGCTTTAATGTTTTCCCCACAAATAATCATGCGCTTTTTTTTTTTTTTTTTTGGTGGTTACAGCATTAAACTCTATTTCAAGTTGTATATGAACTTTATTGTTTTGTTATTTAAGTTAATGTTATTTATAAAAAACAACCTTAATAAGCTGTATCTGTTTCATATGCTTTTAATTCTAAAGCAATAACAAAACTGGCTGGCTCAGCTGCAAGGCCCCCTCCCCCTTGTGACCAACACCAAGTCCAGGACACAGCACTTGGGCCAGCAAATCCTGGATGACAGACAAAAATGACAGCCTGCAGCAATCTCACAATAGATGCCTCACAGGGAGCAATAAAAAAATGTGAACTATGCCACATACTCTTGTTGATGAAATTGAATCGTATAAGTTAAAAGAACTTACAGAATTTTAAAGTTAGACTATATTTGAGCTTATCAGTAGAAAAGTACCATATTTTAAAAACATGTGTATTTAAAGTTAATAATTTTTCTAATCTCTAGAAATCTGGACAGTCGGACTATGGCAGCATTAAAAGCTGTTAGATGGCAAGACTCTAATGCCCAAAATAGGGTATTGAGGCCCGGAATATCATAAAGGCTTGAGATCAGGCTACAGATAATGGGCTTATCAGAAAAATAAATTCCCACTCATAACTCTTCCACTGGCAGATCTTGGTAGCACTTTATATATTCATAGTAGAAGGTCAAAGTTTATCTAATTTATACTATTGGTATGCTCAGCATGGTGGTTTTAATTTCAAAATACTTGCCATTCAATTTCCTCTGTTTTATGTAAATACTATCTGGCAATACATTATAGGTGAGCCCCAAGAAAACCAACTGAATTGGGGCTCACCTCTATCAGCAGGCTGCAGGAAGCTAGGAAGAACTGTCCTTTACAGATATACTCTGGGGAGATGCCACGAATAATATTTTTAACTGCTATCTGACTCAGGGGCCTTATTAGCCTACGTTCCTAGATCAGCTCCTGTGACTGGAGTCTTGTGAACATGTGAGGGCAGAGGAGGACCTATTTTTTCTCATATTTATTTCCTTAGTACCTAGCAGAATGTCTGTCCATAATCAATTTTATATGAATTGATTCAATGTTTGAATATCAAAGAAAATTCATACCGAGACTAATTTTACTTCATTTTTAAAAGTTAGGGTAAAACATGATTACATGGAAATGTAAACAGAAATACTATATATACATACAAGATACAAGCTTGTTAGGACCAAATATTCTTTGTCTATGAAGTTATAGTTATAATCAAATTACACAGCAAGGCTGAATTAAGCAAACCAATATTAAGCACTAATTCCAATCTGGGAGCATTTCTAGAAACACTTTTAATTCTTTGTCTCCTCCTTTTATACATTTATCATGCAAATTTGAGAAAATCTGCTCTTGTTGCATATGCTTAGAATTCTAGAATCTTAAAACTGCAAGGGGCCTTAGTCCCTCTTATTCATCTGCAGACCAGAAAATTAAAACTGTGATACGTCTAAAGTCTCATACCTGGTTAGGTAGAGAGCTGTCACAAGAGCCTAGGGCACTTAGTGTGTGCTTCCTATTCTTAGACTGTTGGGATTATTAGCTAGTGGTCTCATTTAAAAAAAATTCTATTGGGATATAATATTTACATTTGCATGCAAACATGACATGTTTTGGCAATTCACATACAAACTGATTAGTCTATACTGTGATGATCTCACTCGAAAGGATGAGAGAAATGATGCAATCTCTGATCCTAATTCCTATTCAACTCTTACATGCACCCCTTGATTTACAAATGGAGGGCATTGTGCAAAATATCCATATAAACAGGGTAACCTTTTCTTAAAATGGCCTTTGAAAGAGAATACTGGTTAAATACACAGGTTTCCAATAATTAGGAAGGGGAAAGTTAAAAGAATATAAATTGTTAGCAAAAGAAGTTAATAAAGTGGATACTTTCAATGAAGTTAGTGAACTAAAACATTTTCACATAAAAAAGCTATAATATATCAGCCTTTGAGTTGGCTATAAATTAAACTTGATGTAAGAGAAGAGATCTGGAGATGAATTCTTAGTTTCCATCTCTTAGAGTTTGCATTTTTGGTTCTCTAGAGTGACAAAGAACGCAGAGATGGACTATGGGACCTACCATATAGTAAAAGCAACTCTATAATCACGAATACCCTAAATTAGTGTCTCTCACAATTTTCCATTGAAATGCCAATAATAGAGGTAGAAAATAAGAGTCGGCCTGGCCAGGAGTGGCTCAGCAGTTGAGCATCGACCTATGATTCAGGAGCTCGAAGTTAGATTCCTGGTCAGGGAACATGCCCAGGTTTCGGGCTCCATCCTCAGTTGGGGGCATGCAGGAGGCAGCTGATGAAAGACTCTTTCATCATTGATGCTTCTCTCTCTCTCTCTCTCTCTCCCCCTTTTTCTTCCTCTCTCTGAAATCAATGGGAATATATTTAAAAAGAAAAAAAGAAAATGAGAGCCTAATGTCATCCACCAAAGACATAATTTTTTTTGAAACTCTCCTTTCTCTTAAGACTCATGTAATTTTTGCATTTTATTCCATAATACACCTGTGTTTGCTTTAATATGATACTGACACCAGTGAGTAAAAGCGACATATCAGAAAAATGTAGAAGTTTTATCATGTGACTTCATTTATACCACTGCCATAGTGCCATACTCTTGGGCATGAATGAAACACAAGAGATCTTGCTCCCTCTCACAGTCCAACTTTACACACAGATGACACATGGCTGAAGAAAACCAAAACACATCTAAAGTTCACTATGGACAAGAATGATATTAAACATATGTAATGACCAGTATGAGTGGTTACTGGTCAATCAGAATATACCCTGATCTGTCAGAACAGATTCTGGCCACTGTGATTAACTTGTGGGTACCAGATGGTTATCGGCCTTAACCATTTCCATGATCACCCCAAAACAGAGTTTTTAGAGAATATTTTTTAATTGGCCTCTGTGGTTAGAGTTCTTAACACCTGTCTTAATATGAAATAGTGCATTATAATTTTATGTCTAACTCTTTCAGCACTGTTGCAAGGCTGCTCTATTTTACTTTTATACTTAGTCAACCAAACTTCTGCTTTCAATGAAGAGGATGTTCCTTTAGGCCCACATGTGCTCCCACTCACCCTCTAACTTTGATTGCTGTGTCAAGAAAATTTATTTCTTTTGAGCTGAGGAGATTTAACAGGCAGCAAGAAATAGCAAAGTCCTAGTCTCTTCCCAATAATACCTGTATTTACTCTCACCTGAGAAGGTGGCTCATATTTTTCTTTTCTTTTCTGATTATTATGTGGTTTTAGTTTCTAAATCCTCATCATTAAATTTCTGAGAACCTACATACATTTATTTTCTTCATATCATCAGAACTTATATTCTAATAATTAAAATGTGAGATGAATAATAAAATTTAGCTTGAAGATGGCAGATCTTTCTCTTGACCAATCCAGCCATTGCTGTATAACACATACGTTGTTGTATAACACACTATTTTAAAAGTTAGTGACTTAACCAGCAAATATTTATTATCCCATAGTTTATGTGCTCAGGAACCTGGGCATGGTTTTACGAGGTGTTTCTAGTTAGAATCTCTTATGAGGCTGCAATCAAGGTGTTGGCCAGGCATGCAGTCATCTATTATCTCAATGTTCAACTCCGAGAGGGATCCACCTTAGATCCTCACTGGCTGTTGGTTCAAAAAACCACTTCCTAAAGACATGGGCCTCTCCATAGCATGACTTAAACATGGCAGTATATTTCCCACAGAGCAAGGAATCAGAGAGAATGAGAAAGTATGCCTCAAACGGAAGCCACTGTATTTTTATAACCTAATTTTGAAATTAATATTCCATCACTTCTGCCTATATTCAAGGAGAGGGAATTACACGTGGCCATAGGCCATTTCAAAGGCTGCCTAACATAAGTCATGAACTGGATGGTTTTATGGCCCCTGCCACGGACAGGATCCCTTAGTGCCTAATACGGGTAATCCATGGCTTTCAGTGGTGAGGCATTCAGCAGAGAAAGAAGTACGTATATTCTATATGGTAACATTCTTGATCTTTCCCTGAGGGATACTGTGTGGGCTGTTCTCTGAGAAAAGGTTTGAATCACAGTTCTGAACTGCCTACTAGCTTAAGTTGTACCTCCTTAGAGTCTTTATGTAGCCGTAAAACTAACAATAGTCCTTTGCCTCCACATGAAGGAAATGGCCCACCCTGCCTTCAGAGGCAGCCTGAAGAGAATTGTCCCTTCACTGCTCTCCCTCAAGAGAAAAAGATCAGAGATGTCGGCTGAAATTCCTCCAGCCATAGAGAGTTTGGATGGGGAACACAATCGATCACAAGTTGCTCAAGACCATCTGAGGACAAAACGACCCCCAAAGACTTGAAAAACAACTGATTTTATTGCTAGATGTACACTGAAATTACCTGGAATTTTTTTTAAAAAATGATTTTGAGGCACTGCCCCAGGCCAATTGCATCAGTGTCTCTGGGATGGGGCCCAGGCAATGGTACTTTTAAAAAGCTACCCAGGAAATTCTACTGTGCCTACACACTTGAGAGCCAGTTAGCTAAGTGGGGTAGGGAAGAAGAATCTCCTTAAGAACTATACCTAGTTCTTCATCTTTAACTAGTTTCTTCCTTAAGCACCCTCATAATATTTAGGTTGCTTCCTACCTTATTCCATACTTTCTGGTATTATTCTAAAGTCTTCAGTGCTTTTTGGATCCCTAGTTTTCCTAGACGCCTCCGTATTTTTCCTATTCATAACTAAGGCTAAAAGGAAATGTAAACACTAGAAAGAGTGCATTGGAATAATTATGGAGTATAAAGTGCACAAAGGTTATGTGCCCCCCTAACACACACACAGTAGTTAATTCTCAAACAGAGCAGCTAGTGTAATTCTGTTAAATTGTATTTCAGATAATGCAATTCTTATGTTTAAAACTGCAATTGTTGCCCTGGCCAGTGTGACTCAATGGTTAGAGCATTGGCCCATGCTCCAAAGGGCCCCGGGTTCGAATCCTGGTCAAGGGCACATACTTGGGTTGCCAGTTCGATCTGTGGCCCCAGGTGGGGCGTGTGTGGGAGGTAACCAATAGATGTGTTTCTCTCACATCAATGTTTCTCTCTCTTTCTCTCTCTTTCCCTCTCTTCCTCCCTCCCTCTCTTCCACTCTCTAAAAAAATCAGTGGAAAAAATGTCCTCAGGCGAGGATTAACAACAACAAAAGACAAAACCGCAATTGTTTTCCATATTACTCAGAACAGAAGCTAGAGTTCTTAGAATAGCTTACGGAATGGCAATGAACAAAGTAGAGTGATGAAAAACTTAGATGTTAAATTAGGTATGGGAAGACACTAGGAAAAGAGTAATAAAAATATAGAGTTATGTACTTAGATTGCTTGGTAGATATTGAATTCTCAGTTTATTTTATAGAAACTCAAACTGGGCATTGTAGATAATATTTAATGGGCATGATAATAATTAGAATCATACTCAGAGGAAAGGCCATAGCCCTGAATTAGAAATTGATGAATTAGAAATTGACAAATGAATGTATGTGATGTTTGAAATAAAATAAATAAGGCATGTATATATCGATTAAATGAATACCCACTTTAAAAAATGTTTTCTATTAATCAACCAATTAATGAATCTGACTAGACTAGATGAGAGGGCTTTTACTTTACTTTTCTTTATTAAACTGATCTCCTATGGTTGGTTGTTTTGGTTGTTTCCATTTTTTTACTAACATAAAGTTTTTTGTACATGCCTATTTATATTTCTGATTATTTTCTTAGATTATTATAAAAAATAGAATTATTGGACCAAAAATTCCTTTATAAATGCAAATTCAAAAACTGATTTTCAGGAAGCTTTTCCAAATATACATTCTAACCAACAGTACATGGGAGTGGATAAATATTCTGTCTAATATTTATGCTCAAAACTTGGTCAGCTTTTATTCTTGTTTCTACCTCCCTTTGACTATCTGGTATCACCAAAACCCAGCTAGTTTCTTCTTTCTCAACATCACAGATGCATCTTTCTTGGTCCTTCGACAACCTCATCACCTCATGTCTGGAGTTTAGCAAATGTTTCCTAATCATTATTCTGTCTGAAGTTCCTATTCATCTCAGATGCTACCTAATTCCTTAATCTTCCTAAAATATGTCTGTAACTATGTCAGTTGTCAGTCGGAGAACCCATGTTGGCTCCTTACTTCAAACTGGATTTAAATTTCTTAAAATAGCATCCAAGGCTGTCAAACCATTGGCTCTACCTTACCTGTCCAATCTTCTCACTGCTCATCACATATCTTAAAGTGTTCTTAGTCCATTGTGTTTGTCTCATCACTAGGCCATAAGTTTTATAAGGAAAAGGATCTTATCTATTTTGTTCATTTACATATCCCAAAGCACCTTTAACAGGGTCTGGTGTGGAGTAAGTCCTAGGTAAATTTTCAGTGAACAAATGGGTAAACCAATTCTAGTTCAGTAACAGAATAATGAACACACCTCACTACACAGCATTATGTCAATGCTGAAGCAAATGTAGTTGTTGCAAATGTTCTGTTCAAACTAGTGACTGTCTCAGAAGTATTCTAATTCTTATTATTCACTTCCTCCCATGACATTTCCATGTCACACAATAGAGTATATTAACACATTTTATAATACAATAAAAAAGCATTGCTTTTTAATGCTATCCAACACCTTTGACCACTGCTACCAATCAATGGTCAACATACCCGGGGCAGGGATTTGCAGGTCACCCTATGACAGACCATGGAAAATGATCTTGAAAACTAAGTGAGTAATTAGAAAGTTGCTTGGTGATCATGACATCAAAGCAAAGTAAGAACCTAATTATGAAACCTAATTCACAATGATCAAATCTGGATAGTTCTTTAAAAACACTGCCAGTTTCTGTGTCTTGGGGCTACTTCTATTCCATGCCACATGTTATTTACTGTACTTACGTTCATAGAGTCTTTCTTCATGTAGTATAAAATACAACTAACAACAATACAATAATACAACTCACTAAATTACTACCACATTGGAAGTTTATATCTCTAGTTATCTTATTAGTATCTTGGGAGTTTCCTCATTCTTTAACCATGCAAATTTCTTGGTTTTCTTTCAATAATGTGTAATGAAAAGCACAATGTCCAGATTTTACTGGCTTAATTTTCAGAGAGCTACCTTATTGCCAAGTGTTAAGGGTTATTTTTAATTGTCTCTAAGCACTGGTGACAGTGAACAGGTAGCAAAATGACAGAGGTGCAAATTAAAGTTTACCTAGCTCACCCATCTGGCTAATATTTTAAGTATTTCTGGAATATGTCATTTGCTGAATATCAACTTGTACTTGTGTCTGAGTAACTACTACCTTTATTTTATTTTTATCTCCCCACAGCACCATGTGCAGGAATTTGCACATAGGTACTTAAAAGCTACAATTAACCGATTATAAGGATTTTTAAAATTGCTTGTGGTTTAAACTAAAGTTTATAAAAACATCATGGAGTATGTTAATGTTTTAACCTTACAGTCCAGATAAAGAGGGAAAATTGGGTTTAAAAATTAGTAGAGAGGTATAAAAACATTTTTTAAATGATCTTCATCTGAGTTTAAAAGGCTATATGATGTACCATAATAAGAGAAATGAACATTAAAACTTCAGATTTGTAAATCATCTAACAATACACTGGTTAAGGGGAGCTCGCTTGTAAATCCTGAGTCATTCCAGATACTGTATTCTATAACTGCTTACATCCCAGTCCTGAAAAGGGAGATATGCCACTTTGGAAGGCAAATTTTAACTATCTTCTGTCTATTTACTTCATTAAAAACAAAACCAGAAATTCTCTTAGTTTAAAATTCTGGAGAAAAATTACCACCACATGACAGTGAGCATCTCAAATGTCAAGAAGAAAAAAATGTGTTTTGGATTAGAAGAAGCATTCTGAGACATCAGTATACATGGAGCACAAGTTATTTTATTCCTTGAAAGCCATATAGGCACACAAGCATGTATACAGTCGTATTTTATCCTGGTTTTGCTCTTGACCTGTCTTGGGATTCCTACAGCACACAGATTAAGGTATTAATACACACAAAGGCAGAGAGAGGGAGAGAACTAGAGAGGAGTAAAAACTCTAAAATAATAAATCTAAACCACGAGTCCCTATTGCTAATTCCATCTCAATAGTCAACGACCACTTTGGAATATTATTTGGACTTTGAGTCCAGTTGAAGTAACTGCCTGCTTGAACGTAAATTAACATTGTTCAGTGGAATGCAACAGAATTCAGAGTCTCCTCAAAGTATCATTCAAAATTCCCAGAATACATAAGAAATTACTAGACATGAAAAGAAACAAGAAATTGTGGCTCATAGTCAAGAAAAAAATAGCAAATAGAAATCCATCTCAAAGTTATTCAAATATTGGAATCACCAGAAAAGGACTTTAAAAAAGCTATTTTAAATATGCCTGAGGACTTAAATGAAAATGTGGTCATAATAGAGAAAGAGAACCTCAGAATAAAAATTATAACTATAAAAATAAGGCCAAATGAAAACTCTTAACTGAAAAGTACAATGTATGAAATAAAATATTCATTTTATTGGGTTTAAGAGTAGATTGTAGACCATACAAGAAAAAAATGAGTGAACTTAAAATAAAATAAATAGAAATTGTTTTCTATACCACACAGAAAAAAAGGTTGAAAAAAATAACAAAATCCAAGTGAGCTGTGAACAATATTTAGCAACACAATACATGTAAATTGGAGTCCCAGAAAAAATAAAACAGAATTTGAAGAAATAACGGCAAAAAAATTTCCAAATTTGGTGAAAAACATCAAACTACAAGTTTAAGAAACCCCAAGTAGGATGAACACAAAGAAAAGTATATCAGCACATCATGGACAAATTACTAAACACTGAGAATAAAGAAAAAAGTCTTAACAATAACTAGACACAAAAAGGCACGTTACATCTAGTAGGAATCAGCAAACTACAACCTGCAGGTCCAGTCCAGCTCATGACCTATTTTCCATGTAGCTTTCAAACTAAGCATGTTTTTATATTTTTAAAAAATTGCAAAAAAAATTAGGTGACAGAGACTAAATGTATCCAACAAAATCTAAAATATTTACTATTTGACTCTTTAGAGGAAAAGCTTCTGACCCTAGATACAGTGGGAAATGATAAGAATAGTGTCTGGCTTCTCATTAGAAATAATACAAACCAGAACACAACAGACCAATATCTTGCTGAAAGGCAAAAGAAAAGTGAGCCCAGAATTCTACATCCAGCAAAAATATCCTTCAAAAGTAAAGCAAAATGAACATTATTTCTAGAGATATAAACTTGAGAAAATTCATTGCTAGCAGAACCAAACTATGAAAATTGCTAAAAGGCCATTTTCAGGCTGAAGGGAAATAATACCAGATGGAAATTCAAATTTATAGCAAGGAATGAGGAACCAGGAATGGTAAATATGTGAATAAATATAGAAGGTTATTTTTAAGTTTTCTCTCAATCTTTTAAAAATACATATAATCATTGCCACTTCTAGCTATGATGGAGCAACAAGGACTGGATTTACTTTTCTCTCTTAAACAACTAAAAAGTTAGAGAAAAAATATAAAACAATGGTTTTCATGTGTTGGACAATAGGCAGCACAGGAAAGTAATCCCAAGGAGAAGAGAAACAAATGAAGGAGCCCTTCAATTGTCTCATCATTTTGTCTGTAAAAAAGAATTTTCAAACCCTAGTGCAAGTGGTGGGAATCCAATCAGAACTCAGTATTCTCATGGATTTGAGAAAATAGAACAGCATTCAGGAAGTGAAGGCAAGCTAAATTTCATAGGTCAGCATAATGTAGAGGAAACAGATGAATACAAGGGGAATGCTGGAGATTTTCAGAGATTATCCTTGAATCTTTACCTGAGATTGGTAAAGAACCACAGGAAGGAGCAGGCAGAACAATGCTTGGGGTTTACACAAAGCTCCTATTCCAGAGACAGCCAGATGGGAAACCTCCTGTATACAGAGCATGGGGTAGAATACTAAGAAGGGTATTGCCCCAGTAGGGGAGAAGCAAGATAGGCCCACACAAAAGGCTTCTTTGGTTCCATCTAATGAAGTTTACAAGCAAGCCTTAAATGGATTAAAGTATTTCTAAGTAACTGGATTGCATCCCAGAGTAAAACTAAAAAATATTTAAAGGAATAAAATAAAAATGTACACAAAACTACAAGGTGCATTCAAAAAGGAGTTGGTAATTTGAATAGCATTATATCTATTAGAGAAATTAAATTTTTAGTCAAAAACCTTCACACAGAAAAAATTTTAGGCCCATATGGCTTCATGGGTGAATTCTACCAAATATGTAAAGAAGAATAAATACCAACTTTACACTAACTCTTTTAGAAAAGAGAAGTAGAGGAAGCATTAAACTTATTACTAAAATGAAATAGGATAGTACAGGAAAGAAAACAAAATTTAGCAAATTGAATCCAGTAGTACATGAAATGTTAATATGATAGCCAAAGGGGATTTATTCCAGGAATACAAGGTTGGGTTAACATTTGAAAATCAATCAATGTAATTAAATGTATTAAAAGACTATGTTCATCTAAATAGATGCTTAAAAAGCATTTGTAAAAGTCCTAAATCTTTTCATGTTAAAAAACAAAAACAAAACCTCACAGCAAGCTAGGAAGAAAAAGAAATTACATGATAAAATGAATCTATAATAACCTGCAGCCAAAATCTATTTAAGGATAAGTAACCAAACATTTCCCTCTAAGATCAAGAATCTTACTCTCACCACTGTTAGTCAACATTTTCTTAGAGACCCTAGCCATAGGCAAGCAAAATAAATAAAAAGTATACATATAGACTGGAGATAAAAAAGTAAAATGCTCTTTATTGTCAGATGATATAATTGTCCATGCAGAAAATCCTAAGAAATTTAAAAAGGATATTAGAATTAATAAGTAAATTAAGTAAGAATGTATGATGTAAGATCAATATAAAATATTTTTTTATAGTGATTTCTATATACTAGCAGTGAACAGCCAGAAATTGAATAAATATCATAGACAATATTACTTGGGAAATATGTGCAACATATATACAGTAAAACTAGAAAGCATTGCTGAGATAAATGAAAGCAGTCCTAATAAAGGTAGAGATATTTTATGTTCATGAACTGGGAAACTCAATATTGATAAGAAGTCAATGCTCTCTGAATTGATCTATGGATTAAACATAAATCCAATCTAAGTTCCAGAGATTATACATTAAAAACTCACAAAGATTTTAAAATTTATTTGTAAATGGAAAAAAATCTGGATTAGCCAAATATTTTTTTTTAAAAGAAGAACAAAGTTGGAGAACTTATAGTTCCTGACAAGATATATTATAAAACTATAGTTATCAAGTAGTTTGGTATTGGCATCAGTTGAACAGAATATAGAGTACAGACGTAGACCAATACACATATGGTCAACTGATGTTTTGACAAAGGTTCTAAGACAATTCAATGGGCAAAGGATAATCTTTTCAACAAATGGTGCTGGAATAATATGCAAAGAAATGATCCTCATTGCTTAAATTCTCATAATTTGCAAGAATTACTCAAAATAAATTAGAAACCTAAATGTAAGCACTGCCACTATAACTTACAAAATTATAAATTATAAAATTTCTAGAAGAAAATATAGGAGATAATCTTGGTGAAACTGTATTTCACAAAAAAATTCTTAAATGGGACACAAAAATAGCACAAGCCATGTTAGAACAAAATGATAAATTGGATTTTGCCCAATTATCAACTTCTGCTCTTCAAAAGACACTATTATAAAATGAAAAGGCAAGCCATAGACTGGAAGAGAATATTTGAAAAATATATATTTATTAAAGGATTTGTGTCTAGAATATATAAAGAACTCTTATAACAATGTAATAAGACAAACAACCCAAATGAAAATAGCCAAAACACTTAAACAGACACTTCAGTAAAGGAGATATACAGATAAATAAGCACATAAAAAGAAGCTCATCATGAGTAGTCACTAAATAAATTAAAACAAAACCTAACTAAAAAGCAGTACATATAACCCACAAGAATGTCTAATATTAAAAAGACCATACCAAGTGTTAGTGAGGAAGAGGGGTAACTATAAAATTCAGAAAATTTCTTAAAGTGCTATATACACTTATACTACCTAGCCATTCCGCTAGTTTATGTTTACCAAAGAGAAATGATGTCCACAGCAGCTTTATTTATAATAGCTAAATACCAGAAACAATGCAAATGTCCACCAACAAGCGAATGAGTAAACAAATTGTGGTATATCCTTGCTATGGACTACATGCTACTGCTCAATAATACAGGGAACAAACTATTAATGCATGCAACAGCATGAGTGAATCTCAAAATAATTATGTGGAGTGGAGTGGAGTGGAAAATACCAGACAAAAATAGCACTGACTCTATGTCTCCATTTACATAAAATTCTAGAAAATGCTAATAACCAGTAGGGACAAAAATCATACAAGTGATTGACTGCCTGGGGGCCGAGTGGGAAGGAAAAATTACAAAAAAGCATGCAGAACTTCTGGGAATGGTGGATATGTTTCCTGTCTTGAAAGTTGTGATGATTTTATAGGTTCATACACATGTTAACTCATCAAATCTTACATTTTAAATATATGTGGTTTATTATACATCAGTTAGACCTCAGTCAAGATGAAAGAAACCATGTAGTTATTTGAAGAAAAATAACACTATATAATGTGAGGCTATTATTCATGCAGATCTTGTAATATATATAACAACATCAACACAAAGGACAAAAAAGATGTACATGTAACTATACTGCTACAAGTTCCTACATTTTTAGTGAAACAGAACAATATTAACTTTAAGTAGTATTTTGATAATTCAAGGATGCATATTGTAATCATCAAGGCAACCTCAAAACTTACAAAGAGGTACAGCCAGATAACTAATAGAGGAACTAAAGTGGAATACTAAAAATATTGGATTTACCAAAAAAAGACAGGAAAGGGGAAAAGGAAGAACAGAAATCAGGTAAGATAAAATTGAAAAAAATAGGGACATGATAAAAGTAAATCTATAGTTATATTGAATGTAAATGAAGTAAGCACTCCAATTGAAAGGAAGAAATTGTCAGGCTAAATAAAAAACAAGACTCAACTAATCTGTTTACAAGAAATGCATTTTAGACATAAAAACACAAAGAGTGTAAGTAAAATGATGGGAAAAGATACATCATGCAAACCACAAGCATAAGAAAGCTGAGGTGGCTGTATTATATCAAACAAGATAGAGCCCAAGACAAGGAGAATGACCATAGATATGGAACATTTCATAATGATTAAAGGGAAGCATAATAGTAATGAGTTTGTGCCCAATAACTTAAAAGTAGATAAAGCAAAACATCAACAATCAAGAGGAGAAACAAATAATTTCTCAATTATGGTTGGAGATTTTAATACTCCCTCTCAGTAATTAATAGAACAACTAATTAAAATATCTGTAGGTGATAGAACAGGAGTTTCTATTAAGGGCCAGATAGTCAAGATTCTAGGCTTTGTGAGTCACACGTGGTCTCTGTGGTATATTTCTTTTTCCTTTCAACCCTTAAAAATGTAAAAATTGCCCAGCTGGGCGTGGCTCAGCGGTTGGGCATCGACCTAGGATCCAAGAGATCTCGGTTCAATTCCCGGTCAGGGCACATGCCCAGGTTTCAGGCTCGATCCCCAGCAGGGGGCATGCAGGAGGCAATTGATCAATGGTGACTCATCATTGATGTTTCAACTCTCTCTCTCCCTCGCCCTTCCTCTCTCTGAAATCAATAAAGACATATTAAAAAAAAAAAAAAAGTAAAAATCATTCTTAGCTCACAAGACAGAAAAACAGGCTACAGGCCATATTTGGTTCATAGGATATAGTTCACTAACCCTTGACATAGAAGACTGGAATAATACTATCAAACACATTGATCTAATTAAGATTTATAAAACAACTACAGAATGTACATTCTTATCAAGTGCACATGAAATATTCACCCAGATAGACCATGCACTGTACCATAAAGCAAGTCTCAATACATTGCAAAAGATCATATAGAGTATATTTTTACATCAAAAATCAGTAACTATAAAGATATCTAGAAAATCCCAATATTTGGAAATTAAACACTATATCTCTAAATAACCCATGGATCAAAATAGAATTTATATTGAAAATTAGAATACATTTAGATTAAATGATAATGAAAATACAACATGCCTAAATTTGTAGAATGTAGCTAAAACAGTGCTTAGAGAAATCTATAGCTTTAAATGCTATATGAAAAAAGAAGAGAGAGAATGATAAAATAGGGTAAAATTTAAACAGTTGGTGGATCAGGGATATAAAGGGATCTCTTATGCTATTCCTATCACTTTCTGTAAGTTAAAATTTTAACAAAATAAAGAGCTCCCTCCAAATTCCTTAATTTTATGTTCAGCCAAGTTGTTATTTACATGTGAGAGTGGGAAGTAAACACAGATATGGAAGACTGGGTCAAGGTAGTAAAGTACCTCTCCATTCAAAATAACAACTGTGTATGAAGTTCTGGGAAAACCCATGGCAACAGCAAAAAGAAATTTCATGTAATTACTAAAAGATAGAAATCAGACAGAATGATCTCTATGAGGATAGGAGTGGGGAAAATCACACTTTCAGAAGAGTAGTTGAGTAGGCTAATCCCTCCATCTTCTGGCCTGTATCTAGAAGATTGGAAAGGTATTTCCCTCAACATTAGTGGTTTTAACTTTGCCTGCACATTGAAATCATCTGGGTAGCTTTAAAAAATCCTGAGCCGGAGACTCTGATTTAATGAGTCAGAAATGAGGCCTGAGCACCAACCAGACCTATGTTTCATGTTAGAAATATGGTAATAAACAAGAGAGAAATAAACTTGCCTTATAGTGCTTATTAATCTATAGTAATTGAGAAGTTTGGTTCAGGAATTCGGCATGTAGCTCAAGGAACAGAAGAGATTACAAAAATATATCCAAGTGAATTGATATTTCAAGTAGCCCATAAGTAGACTATTTAATAAGAAGCAATTGGAGAAAACAAAATAGTAGAATACGGCTACCTTCCTTATAACAAAATAAATTCCAAATGGATTAAAATGTTAGATAAAACATGGAAATAAGAAGTACTAGAAAAGGAAGGTAGAAATTTTCATAATATTGGGTGAATCCTGACAAACATGCCACAAAACTGACTCTAAAGAAACATTATTTAAATTTACTGAAAAAAAAGTTAAACTGATCTATTGGCAAATGACATTATTAACCAGTTAGCAATACAGCTAAGTAAGAATATTTGTAATGTGCCTGAAAAGTTCCTACAAATAAATATGAGAATAAATATGTGCAAAATGGGAAAAGGAGGTAAGCACATATAACTTCTATGATGAAAAACTAAGAGGGAAAGCAATATTTAAGCTGCTACTATAACCTCAATGTACAAATCAAGTGTTATCTGAAGATCCCCACCAAAGAATAAATCATTAGAAAATTCTGACAAATAAATAACTTAGCACACTTGATTTTGGCTATTTTAATCTTGAATTTATCATAAATTTACTTACAATTTGATATGCGTTCTTGACTTCTTGCTATCCTTTCCTTTATGGATTTGGAAGGTGCTTTCTTGGTACCATGTATGGTTGTTGTGGACAGTTCTTTCAGTTTCCACTTGGTCCAAAAGCCTTTTTGAGGTTTCAAACCTGTTAATAATAAAATATATAGTCAGCCAATGAAATTAGGATTTTGAAAATATCTTTTTAATTTGTCAAAGCATTTTTATGAGTATTATACATTTTATGCTCACAACAGTCCTGTGAGGATTGCCAGTTTCAAGTTTCTAATGAGGGAACTTTTATGCAGAAATGTTAATGTCTTACTATATAAACCAGTGAATTAGAAAAGAGCTAAAGCCTGATATGTATCCTTTTGACTCATAGGCATACACTAAGTTCATATATGAACATAGGAGGTTAATTATTGTGAAAACTTGGAAAAGACCTAAATATGCAACAACAGTACTATACAGTAGATTTCAAGTATCCATTAAAGTTATATTGTAAATACTTGTTAACATAGAGAGGCATTCATAATGTTTTTATGTGAGGAGCAATTTTACCTCTGAGCACAGGTGATTATTGTTTTAAAATTTTCTCTGTCTTTATCTCCTATTATTTTAAAAATAATATTTAAGAATCAATAACAGTGCCCAAAAAGTAATAAAATATATTTCACCTAAAAAGTTCCGCTTTTGTTCCAAAAGCTATGGAGGGTTGAATAATTCATTTAACCACACTAAACATTTGTATTCTGAGCAATACAAATAAAAACAATATAAATTTCTTTGTGTACTACAATATGGTTGTTCTGAAGGTTATTGAGATAATATATATTAAAGTGTTCAGAAACTGGGAAATATGAGCTCATCTTATTACTATACATCAACATATTCATAAATGTAGCTAACATTTTCTCACTAGTGAACATTTAATGAGGATTATTTGCTATATTTAGCTATTAAATTAGAATTTTCTAAGTGTTTTTAGATTCAACTAGTTGTCAGTAGGTAAAACATGCAACAGCTTTCAGTTTAATTTGAATGCTTCTTGATAGATTGTTTTAAAATATAGTGTATTAATAGACTATTTAAGAGAGAGTAAGGCCAACAGATCTGATGATTAACATTGAAAAGAGAGTTTATTACTTAGTTTCCCAGAGGAGGGGGCACTCTATGCCATGGGAGGCCACATAAGGAAGCACAGGAGTTGGCCAGGGGCAGAGGAAGAGAGGAAACTGTGGGCAAGAGCATTTATTGTGGTTTCTGAGGGAAAGTAAGGTTGAGGCAGGGTACACATACTTATGATTGGCTAGTATGAATAATTTCAGTGGCTCTGGGGCATAGGTGCTGTTCCCAGTTGTCTGGTACCTGATCCTGGGATGATTAGGGCAAATGGATAGTGGCCCAGAGTGAGAGCCCAATAATGGCGGGGGTTGTGGTGTGGGCTCTGGATAGGTTGGTTTGTATTTGAAAAGCACTCTCATGGATAAGTTGTTTAATATCTCTAGGAATGGCTAACCCTGGGAAGGGCAGTCCTTTCAGGGTCAGCAAAGACCCCAGATATCAAAGCATTAGGAGACAGAAAACAGAAGAAATGGTTAGTACAGTCTGGTGTTGAATAATCCTTCCATTTCTGGAGTAAACCCTACTAGGTCCTGATATATAAAGAGAGATAACATTCAACAAACACTTTTGAAGGCCTCCTATGTATTAAACTATGCATTAGACACAGGGACCTAAAATTCAATTAAACTTAGTGACTGCCTGACATCAAGGCAGATGTAAAATTATTTGGCACAGTACCTGGTCCATAGTAAACGTTTAATGCATGTTAGTTTCTCTATTGCTTCTTTTCCCAATTTGCCACTGGTAGAGCTGTGACTGTGTCCCAACATGATTTACAAGTAGAAAATACAAAGTGGTAACTAAATATGGACTCTTCTAAAGAAGGGCATTAATATAGAGTCATAACATCCAAATAAAGTGTGTTCTATATCTTTAGCTTTGAAATATTATTAAATTTTAATATTTTACAGCTTTATTGAGATATAATTGATATGTAATATTGTGTAAGTTTAAGATGTGATTTGATAAGACACATATATTGCAACACTTATATAATGCAAAATGATTACCACAATAGTGTTAACTAACACCTATATCATGTCACACAATTACAATTTCTCTTATGGTGAGAACATTTAATTTACATTCTTAGCAACGTTCAAGTATATAATATAGTAGTATTACCTATAATCACCATGCTGCACATTGTATCTCCAGAACTTGTTCATCTTATCACCAAAAGACCAACATTTCCCATTTCCCCCACACCCCAATGCCCGGTAACCACCATACTACTCTGTTTCTATGGATGTGGCTTTTTAAAGATTCCACATATAAGTGATACCATACAGTATTTGTTTTTCTCTGTCTGACTTATTTCACTAAGCATAGTGCCCTCAAGGTCCATCCGCGTTGTTACAAATGACAAGATTTCCTTCTTTCTCATGGATGAATAATTGTCTACATATACCCACCTTCTTTACCCACCTATCCACTGCCAGTCACTTAGGTTGTTTCTGTGCCTTGCTGTGGTGCATAATGCTTCAGTGAACATAGGAGTGCAGATATCTCTTTGAGCTCCAATTTTCATTTCTTTTGAATATATATCCAGAAGCAGGTTTGTGGGACCATATGTTAGTTCAACTTTTAATTTTTTGAGGAACCTTGATACTGTTTTCCATGGTGGACGCACCATTTACATTTCTACCAAGAGTACACAAGGGTTCCCTCTTTTCCACACCCACACCAATACTGCTTATTTGTTATCTTTTTTAGAACCGTCACTCTAACAGGCATGAGGTGACACCTCACTGCAGTTTTGATTTGCATTTCCCTGATCATTAGTGATGTTAAGCAGGTACCTTTTCATGTACCTGTTGGCCTCTGTATGTCCTCTTTGGCAAAATGTCTATTCAGTTCTTCTGCTCATTTTTAAAATCAGATTTATTTATTTATTTGCTATTCAGTTATATGTGTTCTTTGTATCTTTGGATATTAACTACTTATCTGACATATGATTTGAAAATATATTCCATAAGTTGCTTTTTCATTTTGTTGATGGTTTCCTTTGCTGTGCAGCAGCTTTTAGTTTGATATGGTTACATTTATCAATCTTTGCTTTTCTTTCTTGGAATTTTGGTGTCATATTAAAAAAACTGGTCAAGACAAATGTCAAGGCGATTTCCCCCTATGTTTGCTTATATCAGTTTTGCAGTTCATTTGTGATGTTTACGCCTTCAATCCATTTTGAATCAAGTCAGTTTTTGTGAGTGGTATAAACCAGGAGTCCAGGCGCCGAGAAACAGGATGGCGGCGCAGGGAATAGCTGCGCCCGCCGCCTCCCGCAACCACATCAAAATTACAACTAAAACACAGAACCACCATCACTCAGAGCCTCCTGAGATCTGGCTGAACAGAAGCCCCACAACCAGGGAGCTGAAGGAGCATCGAGACCGGTAGGAGGGGCGGAGACGCGGGTGGATCAGGGCTGAATCCCGGAGACGCAGCCTCGGGCCCACACCCGGTGCCGGGGTTGAAACCCAGGAGGGAATCTCAGTGGTGGAGGTTTCCCAGAGGAGGGAGGGGTCCCAGCCCCACAGCAGGCCCCCAGCCCAGGGCTCCAGGGCCAGGAAGAGACGTCCCCACAACTCCGGGCTGTGAAACCAGGGGGACTGTCCCTGAGGGTCGCGGAGGCTGCGGGAGCCCCAGCAGCTTCTCTAAAGGGCCCGTGCACGGACTCACTCGGACGCTCCCTCTGAGCCCAGCGCCGGGCAGCAGCCTGAAAGGACCTGGGACACTCGGGGAGGAACTAACCTGCCTGAAGTCGGGCGAGAGCTGGAGGGGCGGCTTCCTCCCAGGCAGAAGGGCTGGCAGAGGCCATTGCTCCTTTAGTGAGTCCTCCCTGCACGCAGCCAGCAGGCAGGCGCCATGTTTGAATCGCCAGCACCTGACTCACACCTTTGGCCCCGCCCCGTGATTCCCGGAGGCCCCGCCCCTCCCCACCTGCAGCTCATCCAGGCCATTTCCAGGGGCTTATCTGTGCAAGTGGCCTCTCGAGCCTCATGCTTAGGACTTTCCTAAAATCTCTCAAACAAGCAGCAGCGGGCCCCATACAGCTTGATTAGTTGCCCCAGGCCTGGCACTAGCGGCAGCCTGCATTGGCTCATAGCTTGGCCTCTCCTGGACACCTCCAAGCCCAGCACAAGTAGCAGCCAACTGTGGTTTGCTGTGTAGCTCATGCTGGGTGGCCCTGGGCAAGGCACTGGCACAGGCTGACTTTGCACCTCCCGGGAGGCCCCAGAGACAGTGCACCTGGTGGTCAGACTCGACCACGCTGGATTACAACCCTACCACATCCACGAGTGACACACTCAAGGGGCGCACTTGGTGGACACCAAAGCCCCACTGAAGTAAATCCTGCTCCACGGGGGTGTCTCCAGCACAGCAGCTCTCTGGCTGTAGTTACAGCTGGTCCTCACAGCTGATTGGCCCGGGGGTCAATTTCTCCCAGGGACGCCAACAGCAACCAAGGCTCACCTACAACAGGACAGTGCACACAGCCCACACAGGGGAGCACCTAGAAGGCCCAGCTCAGGTGACTGGGGAGGCTCAGCCACTGGACCCTACAGGACACCTACTACACAAAGCCACTCTACCAATTCCAGGAGACATGGCAGCTCTACCTAATACACAGAAACAAACACCTGAATGCAGCCAAAATGCGGAGGCAAAGAAACATGTCACAAAGGAAAGAAGAAATCTCTAGAAAAGGAACTAAAATAAATAGATCCAAGCAAACTAACAAATACAGAGTTCAAAATAATGGTTATAAGGATGCTCAAGGATATTAGTAAGAGTATGATGAAAATAATTGAGAAAATTAATGACATAATAAAGGACCAATTTGAAATGAAGGCTACACGAGCTGAAATGAAGAATCAACAGTAGAGTAGAGGACACTGAGAATCAAATCAGCAATTTGGAACATGAAGAAACAAAAAACACCCAACCAGAAGAGCAAAAAGGAAAAAGAATCCAGATATATGAAGATAGCATAAGGAGCCTCTGGGACAATTTCAAGAGGCCCAACATTTGTATTATTGGGGTGCCAGAAAGAGAAGAAAGAGCAAGAAATTGAAAACCTATTTGAAAAAATAATGACAGTAAACTTCCCCTACCTGGGGAAGAAATTGACTTACAAGTCCAGGAAGCACAGAGGGTCCCAAACTAGAGGAACCCAAAGAGGCCCACAGCAAGACACATCATCATTAAAATGCCAAAGGTTAAAGACAAAGAGAGAATCTTAAAAGCAGCAAGAGAAAAGCAATTAGTTACCTACAAGGGAGCACCCATACAACTGTCAGCTGATTTCTCAACAGAAACCTTGCAGGCCAGAAGGGAGTGGCAAGAAATATTCAAAGTGATGAAAAACATGGAACTACAACCAAGATTACTCTACCCAGCAAAGCTATCATTTAGAATTGAAGGTCAGATAAAGAGCTTCTCAGGCAAGGAAAAGCTAGAGGAGTTCATCACCACCACACCAGCACTACAGGAAATGTTGAAGGGTTTCCTTTAAGAAGAAGCTAATGAACAAAAGAATCTGATGAACTAAATAGATCCAGAGACATGTAACAGACGATCATATTTCAGAGGGAAGAGGGAAGGGGGGTGGAGGGTGGGAAGAGATTAACCAAAGAAGTTATATGCATATATGCATAACCCATGGACACAGACAATGATGGGGTGAAGGCCTGGGGAGGGGGTGGGAGCGAGGTGAATGGGGTCAATTGGGGGGGAAAATGGGACACCTGTAATACTTTCAACAATAAAGATAAATTTTAAAAAATAATAATAATAAATAAAATAAAATAGGAGTCCAATTTCATTCTCCTTCATGTGGTTATCCAGTGTTTCCAACACCATTTATTGAAAAGATTATCCTTTCCCATTGAGTATTCTTGGCTCTGTTGTCAACTATTAGTTGACTGTATTTATGAGGGTATATTTGTAGGCTCTTGATTTTGTTCCATTGGTCTATGTATCTATTTTTATGCCAGTAACATAACTGTTTTGATTACTATAGCTTTGTAGTATAATTTGAAATCAGGAAGTGTGATGCCTCCAACTTTGTTCTTTTTCAGGATTGCTTTGGCTATTCAGGATCTTTTGTAGTTCCATATACATTTTAGGATTCTTTATTATATTTCTGTGAAAAATGCCATTGGGATTTTGATAGCAATTCCATTGAATTTATAGATGACTTTGTGTAGTATGGGCATTTTAACAATAGTGATTCTTCCAATCCATGAACACAGGATATCTTTCCCTTTTTTGTGCCTTCTTTAATGTCTCCCATTAAAGTGTTGTACTTTTCAGTGTACAAATGTTCAGCCTCCTTGTCTAAATTTATTCCTAAGGAGTTTATTGTTATTGATGCTATTGTGAATGGGACTGATTTCTTTATTACTTTTTCAAATATTTTGTTGTTAGAGAGATGCAACTAATTTTGTATAGTAATTTTGTATCCTGAAAAATCAATAGACAGGAATTTGTGGTGTCTCTCTCTCCTTATAATATGAAACACTTTCTGATAGAAGTGGTTTGGTTACTAAGGATAGACATAAAACAGTTTTAAAAATCAGTCAAAATTTGAACCAAAAGATTTACAAGAAGTACCACTTACAAATTGTCAATAGCCTCTGGTAGTCCATAATAGTCTTAGAAAAAAATGTTGGAAAGGTCATTCCTGGAATATGTAACTATACATTAGTTTTAAACCCACGTACCTAAATCTCTAGCTAAATACTCTAGAACAGGATTTTACTTCCTTTTAGTTTTCCAGTCCTACCACTCTTGCCTATAAGCACATTATAATTCAAAAAACAAGTTTCCTTGATTAATGATTGTATGTCCTATGAGGAACTCAATTAGCTCTAGAATTTATTCAATATTATTTGTTATAAATATTATTTCCAAAATCAGCTTAAAATATTTATCTTCCAAATATAAAAATGTATATGGCATGACTTTATTTCTGTAGCAATTCATTTTTCTGCAGTAATTCCACTGCCTATAAAAAAATTATTTTACTTCTAAAGTTAATAACTGATTAATTTTGGTTTTGTAAAAATTTCACAAAAGAATAATCAGTATTTTAAAACATAAGCATCCATATGGCATGTTTTGTAAGGCAAAGAACTACCTATCTTTTGACTGGAGCAAACAAAATCCAAAAGTTTTAGGTACTAAAATAATGATCAATACTTAAATGACTTAGTCATACCTGACAACCAGAGAAAAATGGTATTCCCTAGATCTTCTTTAAATTCATCATTAAAGAGGTCACTGGATTCTGGAAATGCTTCCTGGAATGTCACATAGATAGCTTGTGCCAAACAATCAGGATACACCTACCAAAACCAGTCATATTTGAATAATTTAATATTTCATATAACATATCTCAACTACCAAAGAAATTATTAAGTTTGTGAACTATAAATTTCCCTTTTTTGTTATAGCTTGCTTTCGGCCATTTCTTACCTCTTTGTACATCTAACTGAGGAACATAAACAAGAGTTAAAAATAAAATCAGTCAGTTTGGCTACTTGATAGCATTTGGGGAAAAATTTAATTTGGATAAAGGATGAAGTCAACAAATAAGGTAAGGTTTGATGAATACATATTTATTTCATTTGACCTTGCTATTGTTAACCTCTTTTATAAAGTAACATATATAGGTCATTCTAATTAAAGTGTATATAAATATAATTGGCATATAACATTGTGTACATTTAATGTGTACAATGTATTGACATAATACATTTACATATTGGAATACAGTTACAACCATAGCCTTAGTTAACACTTCTATCATGTCACATAATTATCGGAGAATAAGAAGCATATTTTTAAATAATTAAAGCCTGTTTAGGTAAGTTAATATATTGTAACCACTATTGTGTTATTTACATATTAAAACTATGATCATATATCAACAAATATATGGTTCTACCAGTAGTCCCTAAAATACTAAATTTCTCTCAGGGAGTGATTAAACATAGAAAGATATGATATTTTTATATTAAAGGTTTAAAAACATTTACTTACTATTTTGGTACTCTGCATTCAACTCAGTATTTACAATCACACATTAGCCCCTTAATACTGTAAAATTTTAAAGTCAAAAAAGCCCTTTACAGGTAACTGTCCTAATTCCTGGAACCTGTAAATGTTAATTTGTACAGCAAAAGGGATTTGCATATATCATTAAGTGAAGGATCTTGAGATGGGGAGGCATCTTGGATTATACAACAGGCCTTAATGTAATCGCAAAGTGTCCTTATAATAGGGAAGCTGGGGAAAATTTTATTATAGGAGAAAAGGCAATGTGATGGTAGAAGTAGAGACTGGAGTGATGTGGCCAAAAGCCAAAAAATGTTGGCAGGCACCAGAAGCTGAAAAAGGCAAGAAATGGATTACCCCTTGGGGCCTCTTAAAGAAAGTAGTCCTGTTGATACCTTGATTTTAGTCATTTAAGACTCATTTTGGACTTCTGGCCTATTTAACTGTAAGACGATTAATTTCTGTTGTTTTAAGTCACTAAGTTTGTGACAACTTGTTAGAGCAGCAATAGAAAACACAGTCACCGAATCCAGGGGTGCTCAAATTTGCTGGTAACTGATGATATTCTTTGAAAAACATGATTATTTTTGGCGGGGGGGAGGAGAGAATGCTTTAATATGTTAATATATTTAATTTTATTGAATGGACTATGAATATTTTAATGCCAGAAACAATCAAATATTTTATTTGTGGTACATAAAACCATACTAATGACTAAAATTAAAATGTTAAGCATGATGAAAAAGGGAAACCTCTAAAAGTTTTCTGTGAGCACCTTACCTACAGGAGATCAAGAGAAAAAGAGATCAAGTGTCAAGTTGTGTTGGGAAAATTTCTAAGGGAACATTGTTGTATGATATGGGAAGAGAGGGAAGTAAAAGCCACACTGAATATGTTTAGATTCAATTAATATGTACTGAATAATGAGACCTGAAGATAATTTTTGATTCTTAAATATTAATAAATATCTCTTCCTTAGGTAAGATAAATCAGATGAGCCAATAGTAACAAAACTCCCACTTATCTGAATGAGTTAAAAATAATGGAATTGGTCAATGAGAGATGAGGCTCCACTTTCACTTAAATAGCTCTGAAGGAGAGAAACCTGCAGGGAGGTGGCCTGGTTCTCAAGCAAAGAAAGATTATGGATAGAGAAACAGCTGTTTTTTGTCAACTCTAAACAATTTAATTACACAAAATCCTAACTATTAACTTTTTCCTGCAAATAAGAAACAAAATCAATATTAGCAAAATTATATTCTTTTTCTGAGAACATCATTGTTCTACAAAACAATAATTTATGAATCATGGATCTGATCATCCTCTTTATCTGATAGACAACCAGCTGTGGAACTGAGAGACTGAATGTCTTAACAAGATCCTCCAGGTAATTAGTAGCAGATTCTAGACTTGAAGCCAAGTCTCATTCCAAGTCCACTACTAGTTTCCTTCTGTGACACAGTATATATATAGGTCAAGATTGAACATAAATATTTAGCAATTTAGGTTTGTTTATGGAGGACACTTAACTATTTTTATTTTAGGTTTGTTTTACCCAGGGAAAAGAAACATTTACAGACTCTAAAATACTTATGTATTTCTGATTTACAGATGTCAACACACTGAAGTATTTGAATATGGCTTCTGCTTTGAAATATTAGATGTTTAAACTTTAAAATACCCAATGAAATTCCTACCATCTTCACTTAACATTATGCAGGAACATAAATTACTTTACTCAACCCTACTTATTAGTTACTATAACAGAAAAGTAAAACAAAATTTTGATTCATAAATTTGTCCCTGTTCTTTACTGTAACATGTACTTAGCCCTTAGGGATAACATAAGCTTTTCAAGTCCTCTTGGATCAAAAGATACATTATAAAGAAAAAAAAATTTGATAGATAATTTTGTAGATAAATATAAAAAAACCAAGAATATACATGGAATGAGTCAATAGTTTTGAAATTATTAATATGCAAACAAAATACCTATATCACACTAGGGAGATTCTATAAGACTTTTAGTCAAGGGAATACAATATTCTGGAATGGGGGATATAACTTTTAAAATAGTATCATAACTGCCTTGGCCGGTGTGGCTCAGTTGGTTGGAGTGTCATCCTGTACACCAAAAGGTGGCAGGGTCGATTCCCAGTCAGGGCTCATGACCAGGTTGTGGGTTTGATCTCCAGTCAAGGCACGTACGAGAGGCAACCGATTGATATCTCTCTCTCACATCGATGTTTCTCTCTCTCTCCCCTACTCCCTTCCTATTTCTCTCTCAAATCAAAAATAATAATAATAGAAAGTGTGTCTTTGGGTGAGGATTAAAATAGTATCATAACTTACTTTATTTCAGGAAATTTTGCTTTTGAAGTAACAAAATATGTTCCCATATGTATTTAAATAAAATAACTATATTTCTATTTCATTAGCTCCCAAAATAATTAGTATAACCAGTTAATTTCTATGTTTACCTGAAAGAATGCATCCTTTCGATTTAGATGTATGCTCATAAAAAGTGCCACGTAACTTTCTGAAATCCTATCAAACAAGAAATCTTGATTTTTTTGGTCAGGCTTAAAAAAATAAAAGATGAATGTAATTAAAATCATTAATATTACAATTTAAAATTGGAAGTTGTTTGCATAGTGTCAGTAATTTTATCTATTCTTAAAGAGCAAGTCATTTGCTACAGTGGAATTAACATGGGTTTTGGCATCATGTAGAGCTGAATTTGCATTCTGGCTCTTATTTCATTAGTTGCATTACCCTGGGCAAGTTAATTAAGTCCTAGTTTCTTCATCTGCCAAATGTTGATAATATATCCATATCTTAAAGTAGTATCTTAAAATTAAATAAGGACAAGGATCATGTTTTATGTGATTTACCTCAAGCCTTTGGCACAGTGCTTGGCATATAGAAAACACAAAAATACTTGATAAATTGATTAATGAAGGTTCTTTCATAGTAGCTGGCATACAGAAAGCAATCAATGACTTAGTTACCTTCTATTTTTCTATAACCATTCCAATTTTTTTATTACCAGTAATACAGCATGAAATTAAAGCAATTACTGGGATGAAATAGTCATAGCCAGAACTAGTAAAATTGTGACATGATAGCTAAACTGAAAACAAAATATCTTGAAAGAAGGAAGAAATCTATAGATAATAATGGCAATATTATGGTTAAGTCCTGACCTCTTGCCCTGTTAAGCAATGAGGAGATGAATTAGAATCCAAATCTATGAATTAAGCAATAAAGATGAATTAAAGAATCCAAATGCATTTATGATGTCAACTGTAGAAGCACCCTGGCATTAATATATCATGGTAATAAACCCCCAAAGTTTTCAAAGTTAGTGGTAGTCTTCTATAAAATTAGCAAGCCAAATGAACTGAGATTTATAAATGCATAGGATCTTAGACCAAAAACAGAAGTTAGATATCACCTATATTAAGTCCCTCTATTTTAGTGATTGCACTGGTGCTCAGAAAGATTAAGAGAATTATTTAAGGTTATACAGGTAAGTAATTGAGAGCCAGACTAGAATCTAGGTCTCCTAACTCCCAACACAGTGCTCATGATTGTGTGATAAATTTATGGAAGGAGATTATAGCAAAACTAATAACTATTGTTAATAGCAATTCTTGATCACTTATGTATCAGGCATAGTTCTAAAATATAGGGTTGTGAGAGAATTAAAATATACATATATATTACTAGTCATAAAAGTTCACGTTTCAAATACACAATCTATACTTAATATGTATGAAGAAAAGAAATTTACCCAAACAGAAACTTCCAGAGTATGTCTTTGAGTAATACAATTCAACCTAGTGTCCACACCATATATATCTCCACAGGAGACAGAGTAGGAAAGTGGAATTGCCATTTCTTTTGTAAATGTTATGGTATGCTTGGAAAGAAAATGTATCCTGTAGCTGTTTGGAGTATTTAAGTTACCCACAGATCTAACATGCATGAGACCAAGCCATTTAACACGTTAAATTATACTTGCATTCCAGGAATAAATCCGACTGGTCAGAGAGTAATCTTTTTAATGTGGTTTGCTAGTATTTTGTTGAGGAATTTTGTATTAATACTCATCAAAGAAGATATTGGTCTGTAGATTTTTTGTTTCTTGTAGCATCTTTGGCTTTGGCATCGGGGTAATGCTGGCCTCATAAAATGAGTTAGGAAGTGTTCCTCCCTCTTCAATTTTTTAGAAGAGTTTGAGAACACTGTGTTCTATCAACATAACAACAGCAAAAACAACAATGATAATGGTAGATTTATCCATTGAACACTCCCTCTATACCTAGTTCCATGAAAACAAAACGTTTCCTGCATTTTCTCATTTAACACCCTCAACAAACACATAAGGTAGGTGATTTTTTAAACTTTGTGAATGACTTAGAGAGGTAAATACTATTCAAGGTCACATCGTTTACTAACCTTGTTTTTGAAAGCCAGATCTCTTAACTATTATACTGAATCCCATATTACATTTCTATAGCACTTCCCAGTTTACTAGGTGTCTCCTTACTCATGCCACTTTAGAATACACAACCACCCAGGGGAAAAAGCATGGCATATTATTTTCTACCTGTTTTTTGTGGGGTTTTTAGAGATGAGATAAGAGAGGCTTAAAGAGTTTTTTTGAATAACCCAAAGCCTCACATTAAGTACTGGGAGAACCAGATTTAAATGCTAGTTTTCTGGGTTCAAGTACAGCATCTTTTTTTTCTACTAGCAAGCTACCATTAAATCACAGGCACTAAATAAACAAAATTTGCTCTTACATTAATCATACAACATTTTCTAAAATAAGTTTTAGAGTCAGCATGCTGAAGCATACTATATGTTATTGGTAATTAAATTATGTAAGTGACTAAGTTTTATTTTATTCCAGTTATAAAATCAGAATTATTTATTTTTCATAAAATGGACCATGAAGCAGATAGAATTCATGTGTTTTGTGTTCATCTTAAAATGTAATACAGCTTGAAATAGCTTACCTAAGAAAACTGTAATATTCCAGGAGGGGATCTATTTCCACACAATGCTGGTAAAAATGTGTGGGTGTCCCACCACACTTACTTGATGGATTTAGGGGCCTCCTAAGATGTCATGTTATTTATTTAGTTCACTGGCTTCAATATACATACTTCTAACAATAAGCTCTCTTAGAAATAAATTCACGGATGAAATGCAATTTCTAACAGATGAGCTCTCCTGCCTCCGCTGAACAGCAACCCCCCTCCTCTCTTTCCCACACCCCCATCACCCCAGACTGGGGAATCCCTGTGCTGCAGCTGGGGGGGGGGGGGTTCCAGGCACTGCACAAGTAAATCGTCTTAAAATGGAAGAGGGAGAAGCAGATTCTTGCCAAGATGAAGGAGTTAAAGAAATTCCTATTACTCGTCACATTAGAGAAGGATATAAGTTGCTCCAAGTTCCTGGTCAGGGATTCTTTGGAAAGGTTTTTCATGTTAGAAAGCAGACTGGCCCTGATGCTGGGCAGCTCTATGCAATGAAGGTGCTATAAAAAGCTTCTGTAAAAGTTCAAGACAGAGTTCAGACAAAGATGGAGAGGGATATGATATACTGGTGAAAGTAGATCATCAGTTAATTGTCAAGTTGCATTATGCCTTTCAGACTGAAAAGCAGCTGTATTTAATACTGGATTTTCTCAGGGGAGGAGGTGTCTTCACAAGATTATCCAAAGAGGTTCTGTTTCCAGAGGAAGGCGTGAAAGTCTACCTTGCAGAACTAGCCCACGCTTAGCATCATCTTCACAGATTAGGAGAAGATGTGTATAGAGACCTGAAGCTGGGAAACACATTGCTTGAGGAAATAGGACATATCAAGTTAACACATTGTGGACTCAGCAAAGAATTAGTAGATCTAGAAAAGAAGGGCTACTCATTTTCTGGTACAGTGAAGTATATGGCTCCTGAAGTAGAAAATAGGAGAGGTCATTTCTGGAGTGCTGATTGGTGGTCATGTAGTATACTTATGTTTGAAATGCTTACTGCTACACTGCCCCTTCAAGGTAAAGACAGAAATGAGACCATGAACATGATATTAAAAGCAAAACTTGCCCGGCCAGGTGTGGCTCAGCGGTTGAGCGTCGACCTAGGATCCAGGCGATCAGGGTTTGATTCCTGATCAGGGCACATGCCCGGGTTGCGGGCTCCATCCCCAGTCAGGAACATGCAGGAGGCGGCCGATAAATGACTCTCTCATCATTGATGTTTCTATCTCTCTCTTCCCCCTCTACTTTCCTCTCTCTGAAATCAATAAAGATATATTTAAAAAAAAAAAAAAAGCAAAACTTGGAATGCCTCAGTTTCTTAGTGCTGAAGCACAGTCTTCTAAGTGTGTTACTCAAAAGGAATCCAGAAAACAGACTGGGTTCAGAAGGAGCTGAAGAAATCAAAAGACATCATTAAAAATTTTTTTTTTTTTGCAAATATTGACTGGAAAAATTATATGAAAGAGAAGTTCAACCTCCTTTCAAGCCTGCTTCTGGAAAACCAGATGATACTTTTTGTTTTGATACTGAATTTACTACAAAAACACTTAGAGTCTCCTGGTTTGCCAGCCACTGCTAATGCTCATCAACTCTTCAGAGAATTCTGCTTTGTTGCAATTTCTATTGCAGAAGGATATAAAACCACTCCTATCACAAGGGCAAATGGATTACCAATTGTTCAGATAAGTGGAAATGCTGCACACTTTGGTGAAGTGTATGAACTGAAAGAAGAGACCGCTGTTGGTGACTGTATGTATGCATCACTTGCAAACAGAACAGGAGCCAACCTGGAGTTTGCAGTGAAGACTATTTGCCAAAAGTAAGATTCCCTCAGAGGAAATTGAAATTTTGGAGTGCTATGGACAACACCCCAACATTATCACTTTAAAGACTATTTATGGTGATGGTAGATAAGTTTAACTTGTTATGGATTTGATGAAAGGAGCAGAGCTACTTGACTGTATTTTCGAACAAAAACATTTCGTAGAACGGGAAGCTAGTGATTACTGATTGTAATAACTAGGACAGTGACTACATTCATTGTTGAGGAGTTGCTCATTGTGATATTAAACCTAGAAATATTTTATACATGGCTGAATCAGCCAATGAGGGCTCCATTAGGATTTGTGATTTTGGGTTTGCAAAACAACTTCAAGGAAAAAATGGAACTTCTCTCAACTCCATGCTACACTGCAAATTGTGTAGCACCCGAGGTTCTTACGCAACAGGGCAGTGATGCTGCTTGTGATATTTGGTGTCTGGGAGTCCTATTTTACACAATGTTGGCTGGCTACACTCCATTTGCTAACAGCTTCAGTGATACTCCTGAAGTGATACTGCTGCATATAGGCAATGGAAATTTCTCATTGAGAGGTGGAAACTGGGACAGTATTTCAGTTGGAGCAAAGGATTTGCTGTCCCATTTGCTACCCATGGACCCACATCAGTGGCACACTACAGAACAAGTGTTAAAACACACATGGATAACCCACAGAGGGCAGTTGCCAAATGATCAGCCAAATAGAAATGATACATGATATGTCGTTAAGGGAGCAGTGGTTGCCACATAGTGGGCCTGGCTCACAAGACCTTCCAACCAGACCTAGAGCCCGTTGCTGACTCAAGCTCAGCTCAGCGACGGAGCATGAAAAGCTGACAAACTGGCTTGTACAATTCCCAGCGCTCCTCCACCACACTGGACAAAGAGAAAACAAAATGTGTGGTTTTGCCTAATCTTGGGTGTTGTTTTCTGCTACATTTCTTGAATATTCTATTTTGGCCTCCTTATTTAGGGGGAGTGAGATTAAAAAATAAACATAGACAGGTCCACAATATTCATAATATGTTGTTTTGTAGTAGTGTCCAAGATTTATTTAAGTATATAATTGGTGTTCACAAGGTCCTAACAACTTCTCTGCACACTAACTTCTAAAGTTCCTCTTAAATAAAGTTACTTTAATAGTGAAAAACAAAACAAAACACACAAACAAACAAAAAAACAGATGAATAAGGAACCGTTCTTGTTAAATCATGGAAATTTTGCTTCAGTTTGATCTGCATCCCCAAACTGCCCCCTAGAACACTAACAGAATATTAACCAGCTGAATCACATATTGGGCCTCAAAACGAGTAAAAAATCACAAATGATCCTGAAAATTTTATTAAATTATAATACTTTAAAATTATTACATTTTCATTTCAGAAAGCCAGTAGTTCCTAGAGAGTTTAAAGATAAAAAAATCAAATTCCTTATTATTCCAAGAACAATCCTATACATGTAGTGGGACATTAATATTTTTGTGTCAAATCTGTGTTTTGTTCAGAATAAAAAAATACTATGGCCTGACAGAAGTTTCTAGGAACTTTGCTAGATTATTTCTTCAAAAGCTTGTTTTATATAATCCAAACAGATTTAGTGGGAAAGTAAGGTTTTTCTCTGTTATCATAGAAAAACATAAATTTGGGATCCAGATCTAGAAAAAGAAATGTAAGATAATGAAGCTCCCAATTTCAGAAATTTCCCTAGGTAATTAAATTACCTTTGTAGAATTGATATGTTACTTCCTGTGCCTCATTCAGCTCCTAACAATATCAGAAATACTCTTACCTGGAATTATATTAAAGCACAAACCAAATAGCTTATATGTAAAATTGGTAATACCCACTTCTTTATGGTATGAAGTTTCTGTGAAGATTCATAAGCAGTTTTCTGTGGGTAATTTGAGCTGGGGGAAGGTGGGGAGGTGAGTCCATTTGCAGGCTTCCTTGATGGGGTGGCACACCTTCTTAATGCTTAGACTATGATGCCCTGGGTTGCTCTATTTTCCATTCTTCCAGATCCAGAGTCTAAACAGTTGTCATCTATATTCACCACTTTTTCTAGGCTCACATGTTTTCTATTGTAAGATTTATGTGCTGCTCATTTCTTCTCTTATTGTTTTCCAGATGCCCGCCTCTTTCTCTTTTTAATCCTAATCAGAGTCCTAACCTTTCTGAATCAAGTGAGATCCTCTCTCCATTTAATCTGTAGACTGTTTTCCAAATGAAAACTTCCTTCAAGGTTACTAATCTGCAGTGCACCTTCTGTTGAGTGTTTATCAGCAAATTATAGTGTTGAGTAAAGCTACAACGTTTGATTTCACTGATCGTTTTCTGATTAAATGAAGACCCAGGTTCTTTGAAATCCATATTAAAGTCTTAATCCTCTGAAAGAACTCTAGATTTCAACAAGGATTTCTAACTAAAACTAAAAAATGGAATACTGAAAAAAAAAAAACAAGCTCTGTAAAAGGATCCAGAAAAACATTTTTTTTGTACCAGTGCTACCTCTACTGAAAAATGAATTATGCTGCAAATCAACCTAAAAAAGAAGTTTAAAACATATCATTATACCTTAAATCTATGGAGAAACCACCACCAAAAGGAATCATGCAAAAGAGCAATAGAGGCTTCTGAGAGAAAATGAGTCCTCCAGATTTTAAGAACGTTTTCCTATGGGAAAAAAAGACAAATGGGGATCAAACTAAAATACATTATAAGACGTTAATGTAAACAGGCTTTGTAAAGAGTATGTGTTCAATATAAATTTAATGTGGAGCCACATATGTAATATTAAATTTTCTAGTAGCCACTTTAAAAGAGTAAAAGGTGAAATTACTTTTAATGACATTTGTTTAATCAGCTATATTTAAAATATTATCATTTTATTATCAGATAATAACAAAAATTAATTAAATCTTTTACAGTCTTTTTTGATTTATATCGTATAATTTGAAAGATATCGTATAATTTATACTTACAGCACATCTCAGTTTGAACACTAAATTTTCATCGTAAATACTAGATCAGTATTTAGAGTTCATAAAATACATGGTTGTAATCTTGTTTCAACAATACCCAAAAGTTTTTAAATAAATGAATCAAGTATTAGTTTTTGAATTTATATATAAATTAATTAAAATAAAATTAAAAAATTCAGGCCCATTGTATTAGCCATATTCCATATGCTCAATAATCACACTTGACTTGGACCTATGGAAATGACAGTGTAGGCTAGATAAAGAATAGCAAAAATCCAAGATATGCTACAATTTCTCATTTACACTGAAGACAGATATCAACAATCATGGAATTCTATACCAATGAACTCCATTATAACTCTAGACCTTATCTAAACATAGTGTTCTCTTTAAGCAATGGATCAAAATTGGCCCATAAGGTTAAATCTATTTACTGTGACTATTACAGACTATAAATCTTGGTTTAAACAGGTACATTCAATAGATTATTTTATTTTATTCAACTAAAAGTTTTTAAATGCCAGATTCAGTAGAGTTTAAGATTTCTTTTAATGAAACACATAGGTATAAATTCCTGTTCCTCAAGTACAAGTCTACAAAACAACAAGAACAAAAAACATAACATCGTGCAAACTTTTATACCAAGATTATCACGTATTCTGTGGGGGCACTTCTCTTTCACAGGCCACTTATGTTGATAACAACATCAACTTAGATTTAGTACTTCTTAATTACAAGGAACATATGTAAAGTATATAAATAAAAAAAGTAGATAAATTGAAATACAGGGGCAAAAGCTGAATACTTTTGCTTAAATTCTTTGCATATTTCAAGCAAAAATGCTTTTTAGTGCAAACTAACTGCATGATTGCTTCTTGTCTTAGTTTTGGTTATGTTTATCATCACTTCCTTTTTTTTTCAGGAAAATTCCAGGTTTTTAAAAATATATCAATAGTCAAAACAACCAAAAAATAGAAATTGGAAAAAGAAAACAAACCCAAACCCAGTTTAAAAAGTTAAATGGTTCTCTCCTTCTCACCAACCCCTTCACCTTTGTGATACGTTTTTGCTTCAAGTAAATATAAATATATCTGAAAACCTGTAGATTATCTGACTTGGAAGTTTTTCTTCTAAATTGACTCTAGGTTGGACAAAATTACTTCTAATGTTCTCTTGAATTTCTTTTGTGTATGTAAGTATGCTTGTGGCTCAGCTTTCTTTATATATATAAGACCTTTTTTCACAATTCATTTCAATAATATTTTTACTGAGCATCATCTCTAGCCAGCGTTATGTTCTGTGTGATATAGGGCAGAATACACACTTTTGTTCATTAAGAAACTTAATCTATGACTGTATGTGCAGGAATGTGTTTGGATGGGGTAAGGGGAACTCATTCATTTCAATGGATTGCCACTGAAGTCAAGGGCATATAATAGTAGCACTTTGACCTTTTCTTTCTGAGCTACAGATCCATAAGTTCAAATCTTGTAAGCTATTGTAAGCATTTCTTTTTTTAATTAAGTGTATTGGGGTGACATTGGCTAGTAAGATTATATACGTTTCAAGTATAGATTTCTATGATACATGATCTGTATATTGCACTGTGTGCCCATCACCCAAAGTCAAGTCATCTTCCATCACTATATATTTGGCTGCCTTTACCCTTTACTATACTCTTAGCCCCCTTTCCTCTGGTAACCACCATATTGTTGTCTGTGTCTGAGTTTCAGTTTTATATCCCACGTGTGAGTGAAATCATTTGGTTCTTAGCTTTTTCTGCCTGAATTATTTCACTCAGCATAATATTCTCAGGATCCATCCATGCTGTCACGTATGGCAGTATTTCATCTTTTCTTCTGGCTGAGTAGTATTCCATAGTATATATGTACCACATCCTCTTTATCTAGCCATCTATTGAAGGACACTGGTTGTTTCCATGTCTTGGCCACAATGAATAGTGCTGCAATGAACATAGGGGTGCATATATCTTTTCAAATAAATGTTTTCAAGTTTTTCAGGTAGATTTCCAGAAGAGGGATTGCAGGGTCATATGGTAACTCTATCGTTAATTTCTTGAGGAACCTCCATACTCCTTTCCACAGTGGCTGTACCAGTTTACATTCCCACCAGCAGTGATGAGGGCTCCTTTTTCTCTCCAACCTCTCCAACACTTATTACCTGTCTTGTTGATAACAGTCATTCTAACAGGTGTGAGGTGGTATCTCAATGTAGTTTTGACTTGCGTTTCCCTAACAGCTGGTGAAGCTGAGCATCTTTTCATATATCTGTTGGCCGTTTCTATGTCTTCTTGGGAGAGGTGTCTGTTCAGGTCCTCTGCCCATTTTTAACTGGATTGTTTGTTTGTCTGGTGTTGGACTGTATGAGTTCTTTACATATTTTGGATATTAACCCCTTGTCAGAGCTGTTGTTTAAAAATACCGTCTCCCATTCGGTTGGCTGCCTTTTTGTTTTGCTGTCAGTTTCTTTTGCTGTGCAGAAGCTTTTTAGTTTGATGTAGTCCCATTCATTTATTTTTGCCTTTATTTCCCTTGCTTTTGAGGTTAAATTAATAAAATCTTCTCTAAGATCAAGGCTTATGAGTTTAGTAACTATGTTTCCTTCTATGTAATTTATTGTTTCAGATCTTATATTTAGGTCTTTGATCCATTTTGAATGAGTTTTTGTACATGAGGACAAACTGTAGTCTAGTTCATTCTTATGCATGTGGCTTTCTAATTTTCCCAGAACCATTTATTGAAGAAGCTTTCTTTTCTCCATTGTGTGTTTTTGGATCCTTTGTCAAAAATTATTTGCCCATATACATGTGGTTTTATTTCTGGGCTCTCAATTCTGTCCCATTGGTCTGTGTGTCTGTTTTTCTGCCAATACCATGCTGTTTTGATTATTGTTGCTCTGTGGTGTAAACATTTCTATGAAATAACCTTTCCTTTGCTATTTTTATTTTCCTAAGCTTATTTTCTCTTCACTCTAATTTTATCATCTATTTATTTTAATGCTATTGCATTGTACATGGTCTAGTAAGCCAATTTAAATTTGTTTTTTAAATAAGGTAAAGGTATTAATAAATACTGGGTATCTAAGCCCAAATCTGCCTTTGCTACACAAACGCATGATATCCTAATCCAGCTGCTGTTCATATCCCCCTCCACACACACACACATTCACCCTTACTGCCCATATCTACTTCCACTCCTCACTTTCCTAGGTATTTCACTTATGCCAGCATCTTCCAAGTTAACTGTACTAAAAATTCCTCACAGCTGTAACTTCTATGCCATGTTTATGTGATTGCCTTGTGATTTGCGGTAAGCATATATACACCCATGGTTAAAATGTAGTTCCACCTTAGAACACAAAATATTAGAGTTAGAAAGAGTATTATAGATGACCTAGAAGAATATTCCATAAAATTATTTTAACAATAATTTTATTAATTTATTTCCATAACAATAAAACCTTTTTCCTGAGGCAACTTGGAAAGTATAGTTAGTGAAAGGAATCAATATGTTCATGACCCGGCATAACTACAATTAGCACCCATAATTTTTCTCTGTAAAAATGGGAATAGGTGATTAGATTAAGAGGGCAGGTTAACCCTTCCCTTTCATCAAAATCCCGAGAATTGAAAAACATTTGTATTAGCATGGAAAATAAGAGAGTGTGTCATTACTGAACCATTCTAGGTGGAATTGTAAACTAAGGTGTCCTGTGGTTTCCTAACTGAGGGGCAAACAGGAAAGCCAAATAGGTCAAACACACTCTTCTTCTTGGAACAATGCATCTTGAAGATGGAACACTGAAGAGATATACTCTCCTTCATCTTGAAGAGAGTGAAAAGGGGGCAGGAAATAATGGTTGAAATGGATTCATCCAGGTTTAATGGTTGATAATGCTCCTTCTGAACTGTAGACTATAGTAGGAGAGAAAACAACAAGGATTTTGTGTTGAGAAATAAAGAGCCACTCTAAGCCTAAGGGGGAGAGATGGGGAAGAGGGCCTAGTAGGGGCCAAGTCCATCTCAGAGAACTGTCTAAAAAAAATCTGCCCAGGGGTACAAGGAGAATTGATTAAGCCTCCAGGACATAGAAGCCTTGTTAGGTAACTACCTAAAATTTGAGTGGGAAATCAATGCCAGTAACCACCCAACCCTCAACCTACTAGAACAATGGCCAATGATCTAGTTACTTTCCTATGCCTACAGTTTTTTCATCAATTAATTACTCTGTAGGGATACTACTCAAAAATTCCTTAGACACCTGGAGGCTCAAAGGTGGGGTTGTAGGGAAGAGCTCTCATAAGTTATTTTGTTGTCAAAATGAGCAGGCTAAAATATCCTGAGCTGATAGAGCAGGAAAAGGGAGGGAAAAATACTTGCTATAGTCACATGACAAGCCAATACACACTAGCAACCTCAGACTCCTGAGACAGGAACACAGGTCTAACACATTCTTTTCTGGTGATCAGGGTGTATAAACATCACTGGTCTTTCCTGCCAGACATAATACTCAAAGGATTAAACCTTGCTTAAACACTTAATCTGTCAGATCTTTAAATAAAGGTCTGATTCATTAAATCATATCCTCAAAATTTATCATATAATAAAATTAAAATAATATTTACATACATCAAAGTTATGGACTTTTAAAATAAAAAGATAGATTCGTTCAGCATCCAAGTGTCTGGGTAGTTGAGTAAGCTCATTTGTTTTGAATCCTGAAAAATTGCAACCCTAGAAAGAGGAAATATAACAGTAATTACTTTACTTTTTTCAGTTTAGTAGTCTCATATGACTATAGAAGACAGGTAAATATGCAACTATCATTAGGTAATTATTTTACTTCTTTTTATGAAAAAAATTGAAAAATACTTATCCCACCTAAGAAAAATCATACTATCTGCTTCTCTGAAATTAAGAGACCTGGCATATTCATATGACAAATGCAAAAGCAAAACAAACTTATATTTCAGAACTAAATTTATATAACTCAAGTGGTCAAGAATTTTAGATAGGCTACACATAAGGAAATGGACTAAGCAGAAAAAGAAAGCTTCTATATCTGTTCCTAAATCTCTCTCCTAGGGTCCCCATCTCTATTTATAGCTACATCTGTTATTATAAACATTCTTTTACCTCCACATAATACCTTGATACATAATTTCATAAAATAGAAATTTTAAATACCTCTATATTCTTCTTTGTCTCCATTTCATCTGAAAGCTGAAAAACATTTAAAATAAAATCTTTAAAATTCTAAATTAAAGAATTTTTATATTTGGTAAATTTGCTCAGTTAATGTGTGTGTGTGTGTGTGTGTGTGTGTGTGTGTGTGTCTGAAGCCTAGAATGCTGTTGCTGTATTAGATGCTAGGAATACAAAGATGGTCCTTGCCCTCAAGCTAGTCATAGTTCAAGAGGGGAGTAAGATACATATATATACAGAACACAGAGATAAGGGCTATAACAGGAGTGTAAACAAACTATTTAGACTGCAGTTTGGATTCACTTGGAAACAGACTCTGAGGTGGAGTTAGTGTTCAGGATGTTTATTGGGAGTGCCTTTTGGTTCAGTATCTATGGAAGGCAAGGGGAGAGCAATTGGGAAGGTGGAAAGGTCAGCTCTGATGCAAGTCTAACAGCCTCAACTGACCATAAGAAGAGCTCTAAAGCAGAAAGGACCCATCATGATTGTCCTGCATTGGGTTGAAATAGCCAGTCCTTTCTGCATCCAACTTGATCAGTTATTGGATGTGGGTGGTTCCTGGAGGGGCATGCCCTCGGGAGTTCTATGTAGGTGAGGCAATCCCTAAAGGGGCTGACAGCTGAAGGGTGTGCCTGAATAGCACTCCTAGCAGTGAGAGCAACAGGTCCTTCCTTAAAGGGAAATCTATGCGGCACATCTCTATCTTCACCATATTACTTTATACAGAGAATAAGTAGCCTTCCATATGCAATATTTTTTGATTATCTGGACATGTTGATATATTGTTTACTAATTTCCATACCCTTACTTCCTCCAGTTATAATTAATTGTACAGGCAAATTTTATATATACACACACATTACACAATACAGAATATTATAGAGGAGATGACATAGGAAACAGATTTGAAAGGATAATAACAGATTGCTAACAGAAGGAGAATTACATTATTGGCATTTTTAAAAGTGTAAAAAGGAATAAAAAAAGAAAGACTATTTAGGGAAAGTGAGATCAACTATGATTTTTAAAAAAAGAAGGCTGTACGCTTGACAGCTTCAGATACAATTGGTCACTAAAGATAGGGGTCAAATTTAGAAAGATGTTAATCTCAAACCCTGGCTTTATTCTGTGGGGAACAAAGAAACACTGGAAGTTTTTAAGGAGCAGAGTAATAATAAAATAAAACTAGGTGTTGGTCATACCATTTATATTTTTGTGGTATCTTACATGTTAAAATACATAATTAAAAAATCCAATATAATATATTTAACAATAAAAATAATTTTTAAAACTTTTGTTAGTATAATTCATCTAATGTTCATTTCAACAGATTCTGAAAGCCATCTGATAAAATTCAACAGTCAGAAATTAAATTAAAAAAAAAAAATCTTTATTGATTTCAGAGAGAGGAAAGGAGAGGGAGAGAGAGAGATAGAAACACCAATGATGAGAGAGTCATTGATCGAGCCTGCAACCCGGGCATGGGCCCTGACCAGGAATTGAACTCTGAGCCACACCCGGCAGGGCTAAAATTTTTTTAAATATAGAAATTATAATGCATATCATAACTACCAGCACCTCTATGTCCCCACAACCTAGAATGGATTACTGCTGATATTTTAATATTGTTTAAGACTATTTCAGAGAAAATACATAAAATTTTTGTATAATTATATATAATAAAAGTTAAGACCTGCTTCCACAATGGCTTCTAGTTCTATTTGTGTGTTCCTCTTTCTTGAGATAGTCACTATTATTTTTATTTGTATCCCTCCCATTTCATTAAAATACTTTCACACAAATATGTACACATATATAAAGAATATAGACATTTTTGTATATTTTTAAAATTTAGAGAAATGATATCAACTGTACCTATTTTTTGGTATCTTGCTTTCCCCCCCACTCAATATTATGTTTTGACAATCAACCAAAGTAGATATTTGTGGAACCTGTTAACTTCCATATAGCATTTCTACCAACCTACCTACTCCCCTCGGCAAAATATAAATAATAAATAAATCAATAAAAGTTCACAGGCAAATTTTACCAAACTTACAAAGAACAAGTGATATCCCAATATTCTACAAACTAGTTATAGAATGGAAAGTAAGATAAAGCTAAGTAACTCATTTTCTGAGGTTAGTATAATTTTGATAACAAAGCCAAAAGAGATCATTGTATCTTATAGAACATCGATTAAAAAGTATATCCTATGAATATAAGAGTGGTTCAGATTCATTAGAAACAGTGCCTCAGAGAGGGAAAAGATGGAGGCTGAATAGGCAGACCTTTCTTGCACCTCCTTCCAGGGCCAGACTGGAAATAAAACTAAGTTGGGGAAAATTCACTAGGAATTAACAACTGAGGTCCAGCTGAGGAAGAGACTTATATCAAGTAAGGACGGAAAGTACCTGGAGACTGGTAGGAAGGGCAAGGTCATGAGAGGGGCTGGCCCAGCTTCCACAGGCAGGGGGTCAAGAGTGAAAAGGGATCTCTAGGCTATGGGAGGGTCTTTTCCCTGAAAAGATCATGGCCCAGACCCCAGGCAAGGTTCCATAGCCAGAGCACCATTAAGGTTATAAAAAATAAAGTTGCATATATACAATAGGTTTTTTTTCTTTCTAGTGCATCTGATGTTCATCCTCCTTTGCCAGTTCAGACCTTTACCCCCTCCTCGTTTATGTTTTTATTGTCACAAATTATTCCTGTTTATGCTGTAAGTTTTTTGGTGATCTTACTCGTAGTCTTGTGGCCTTTTGTTCGTTTCAGGTAGAATAACTCCCTTGAGTATTTCCTGAAATGCAGGTTCTCTGGTGATAAATTCTCTCAGCTTCTATATATCTGAGTGTCTTTATTTCTCCTTCATATTTAAAGAATAATTTTGCTAGATATACTATTCGTGGCTGGTAATTTCTCTCTTTCAGATGTTTGAATATTTGGTTCCACTCCCTTCTGGCTTGTAGAGTTTCTGCTGAGAAGTTGGATGAAATTCCAATGGGTTCTCCTTTATAGATCATATCTTTCTCTTCCCTGGCTGCCTTAAGAATTTTTCTTTGTCATTAATTTTTGAGTTTTAATACAATGTGCCTTGGAGAAGGCCTCTTTGGATTGAAGTAACTAGGTGTTCTGTTTGCTTCTTGGATTTGAGGATCTAGATCTTTCCATAGGTTTGGGAAGTTCTCACCCACTATTTGTTTGAATAGACTCTGTTCCCTTGTCCCTCTTTTCTTCTTCAGGAATGCCTATAATTCTAATATTGCTTTTTCTGATGGAATCAGACAGTTCTCATAGAGCTCTTTCATTTTTCTTTATGCTCAGGTCCCTATCTTCCCTCTGCGTATTTTCTAGATTCTTATCTTCAATATCACTAATTCTTTCCTCCATCTGGTTGTCTCTGTTTTCTATGCTCAGTAGTTCATTCCTAATCTCCTTAATTGCATGCTTCATTTCCAGGATTTCTGATTGATTATTTTTTAAAGTTTCAATCTCTTTGGTAAAGTACTCATTTTGTTCATTGATTCATTTTCTTAGTGCACTGAATTGCCTGTCTGTATTTTCTCGCATCTCGTTGAGTATTTTCAGAGCTGCAATCTTGAAATCTCTGTCATTTATATGACATATTTCCATGTGTTCCAGCTTGCTTCCTGGGGATTTTTCATTTTCTTTCTGCTCTTCCTTGTTACCATGGTTGTTCATGGTATTTTCTACTCTCTTTCGTCTAGGCATAAATGTCCCTTCTATAGCAGCATTCTCTGAGGAGGTCTTTCTACGATTTTCCAGTAGATGGTGCTGAATTGCAAGATTATTTTTTTAACTTTGTGATCTTCCAGACTTGACCTTCACAGGCTCCTGTAGGACAGTACAGTTGTGCTGCTTGGGGGTGGGGTTTGTTTTGCTCTCACCATAATGGTAGCTCTGACCTCTGTGGGGTCCTGCCCCAAGCACCAAACCTGGGGATCAGTCACAGAGGGAAATAGAGGTTCTACTGTAATAGCTCTTGGTTTATAGATAAAATGTTCCTTGACCCAACATCAAGGGCAATGGGAGGTGAGTTTTGGGAATCCAAGGGGCAGCAGGGTTCTGTGGTTCCATTTCTTGTTAACACCCCTGCCCAACAGTGGGATAGCCACAAGGCAGAACACCCCTGCCCAACAGTGGGATAGCCACAAGGCAGAACACAATGCTCTGTCAGGTATCTGCTGGCTCAGTTACTGTTCACTCCACTCACTCTGTTGGGCTGCCTCGTGCAGCTTTCTCTTCCTCCTGGCAGGCTGAAGGAAGCGCCTGCTACAGCTAGCTTTCTCCCTTTCCTGGCCAGGCCCTGAGCTCCTAGCTGCAGGGCTGTGTCTGTGGACTGTCTGGGCTTTCCTCCCTTCTCACCACTCTGCTTATTCCCAGTTGCCCACCTTTAGATGTTTCAGTGTGCGGGTCTCTCAGGCATGCCTCTGTGTTGAGTATGGAATTCTATGTTGAATTATAGTTGGTTACTTTGTTGAAATTTCATGGGAAGGAGCCAAGGGTATCTCTCATGCCACAACTGCTCTGTGACTTAAAATTTATTTTATTTTTTTATTTTTATTTTTTAAAATATATCTTTATTGATTTCAGAGAGAGGAAAGGAGAGGGAGAGAGAGAGCTAGAAACATCAATGATGAGAGAGTCATTGATCGGCTGCAGCCTGCAACCGGGGCATGTGCCCTGACCAGAAATCGAACCCTGATTGCCTGGATCCTAGGTTGACGCTTAACCGCTGAGCCACGCCCGGCTGGGCTGTGACTTAAAATTTAGCATAATTCTTAAGGGCCCCAGAATTTTCAGAATGGTAAATAAGCATTGGTTTCAACTTGAAGTCATCAGCTGCATTAGCCCATAATAAGAAAGCCTGTCTTAGCTAGATCTTCTGGATAACTTGCTGCAGCTTCTACACCAGCATTTCTTGCTTCGCTTTGCACTTAAACCTCATGAACCAACCTCTGCTAGCTTCAAATTTTTCTTCTGCATCTTCCTTCCCTCTCTCATACTTCATAGAACTGAAGAGAGTTAGGGCCTTGCTCTGGATTAGACTTTGGCTTAAGAAAATGTTATGGTTGGTTTGGTCTTCTATTCAGACCACTAAACCTTTCTCCAGATCAGCATAAGGCTGTTTTGCTTTCTTATCACTTGTGTGTTCACTGGAATAGCATTTTTAACTTTCTTCAAGAATGTTTCGTTTGTATTCACATCTTGGCTAACTGTTTGGTGCAAGAGGCCTAGCTTTCAGCCTATCTCAGCTTTCGACATGCCTTCTTCATTAAACTTAATTATTTCTGGCTTTTGATTTAAAGTGAAAGACATGCAACTCTTTATTTCACTTGAACACTTAGAGGCCACTGTAGGGTTATTAATTGGCCTAATTTCAATATTGTTGTGTCTTGGGAAACAGGAAGGCTTGAGGAGAGGGAGAGAGGAATGGCCTGTTGTTAGAGCAGTCAGAAAACATAGAACATTAATCAGTTAATTTTGTTTATATATGGGCATGGTTCATGAAGCCCCAAAACAATTACAATAGAAACATCAAAGATCATTAATGACAGATCACCATAACAAATATGATAGCAGTAAAAAAGTTTGAAATATTGCAACAATTACTAAAATGTGACACAGACACATGAAGTGATCAAATGTTGGAGAAATGGAATGGATAGACTTGCTTAATGCAGGGTTAGAACAAATTTTCAATTTGTGAAAAACACAATATAGAGTGAGGCAAAAGTAGGTTTACAGTTGTTTATATATAAAAAATAAAACAATAACCAATAAATAATAAGAATAAACTCTCACAACTATAAACCTACTTTTGCTCCACTCAGTATTTACAAAGCTCAACAGAGCAAAGTGCAGTAAAACAAGGTATGCCTGTATATCTAACCTACATCCACATCCATATATGTTTAATAAACTAGAAATAAAAGTAAATTTCATTAATCTGAAAAAAGATAGCTAGAATTCTTTCTGAGTCAGAGACACAATAAGAAATCACTAACAATGTTGAATAATATCCATATACCAATGTAATTTTCCATATGCCAACAATAACCCACTTTAATAACATAATGGAAAAACAATCTCACTGACATTAGTAACAAAAATTTAAGATATCCAGGAGTAAATTTAATAGGAAATGTGTAGAACTTATATGAAGAAAATCACACAAATTTACTGATGAAGCTAAAATAAGATCCTTATGTTTTACTCCCTTACACAAAAATAAACACTGTATGGATTAAAAGATTAAACACACAAATATGTATGCAGGTAAATATATGTATGATCTTGTGATGAAGAAAGTCTTATTAAATATTATGACACTGAAAGCAGAAAATTTTAATAGAAAATTATAGATCCATGAAAATATAAAGTTCTATATAGCAAAAAAATACTTTTCTATTAAAAGGAAATAAAGTGGTATAAATATGTATATGATATATTACGGAGAAGGGTTAGTATTTTTAAAGCATAAAGAGCTCTTAGAAATAAAAATAGAACAACTGAAAAGTGGCAGAAATTCATAAATAGGCAACTCACAATAATAGAAACACAAAGACTAAGAAAAACCTAAAAAAAATCAACATAGTAAAATATATAAAATTGTTAACTTTTATGCCTAAAACTCTGCAAACATTTAAATATATAATATTAAATGCTGGCAAGAAAATGGGTGAGATAGATCACAAATTCTATTGTTACAAATATAAATTTGTGCTACTTTTCTAGAGAACAATTTGTCAACATGTATCAAAGAACTTAGATTTTCATATTTCTTTTCCCATGTGGCTCCACTTCTAGAAATTTATCTTAAGAAAATACTCATAGGTAAGCAGTCTTTAGCTCTAAATATATTCACAGCAGCTTTGTAAATAATAATAAATAATGAACAGTAACCTGAGAATCCAAAAAAAGGGCTAGTACATTAGTGGGTTTTTTTAATGGTGTATAAAAATATGTATTAATAAAAATTTCACAATACATTTAATTCTTTATAAGTACACGATTTAATCAAAATTTTCTAAACTTTTTAATTAAAAAAAGTGACAATTACATAGTGAGATATATTTATCTATAAGCAATAGAATTAAACTTCTTATGTTTTAAGTACTTATCTATTTCTTTTAACTTTTAAAAATAACTACCTTAGACATAATCAGGAAAAAAATAAAAGTAATACTGAAATTTAAAAATTAACATTTAGTGAGGTGGATAGACTACTGGTGGCACTTAAAGTCTTTATAGGTTTAACATTATACAATTTTAAATGTATTTTTGAAAAGGACTGAGTTTCTAATAGTAATTAAAAAGCCAATTATAATTCTAATAAAAATCTCAAAGATATTTTTTAATTGACAAAGTAATTCTAAAGGTAATACAATGAATTTTTAATTTATTTTTTTAGTTTCTATTTAATTCATTGGGGTGACATTTGTTAGGAAAAGTATATAGGTTTCAAGTGTACAATTCTATAATCATCATCTGTATATTGTATTGTGTGTTCACCACCCAGTCAAGTCTCCTTCTCTCAACATTTATTGCCCTTTTACACTCTTACCTTCCCTCCCCCCTTTTCCTCTGGTAATCACCATATTGTTGTCTGTGTCTATGAGTTTTGGGGCGTTTTTTTTTGCTTAATTTCTTTTACCTTTTTCACCCAGCCTCCCAACCGCCCTCCTCTCTAACATCTGTCAATCTGTTTTCTGCATCTATGAGTCTGTTTCTTTTCTTTTCTTTAAATTCATTTTATGTTTTTTATTTCCTAGGATACATTTCCAAAATCAAAAGACTCTATACTATTTTAATATTACTAAATTGCAGGCCAGAAAGATTTTACCAAAATAACCTTCCACTGGGTGACCAATTTTTTTGTATTATTTTTTGTTTGTTTTTCCCCCCCTCATTATTTTGTTTAATTAATTTATTTACTTTTTCTTGCTTGTAAAATAGTTACCTTTATTTATTCATTAATGTTCCTTTATTGTTGAGACTATTTCAAATGTCCCCTTTTTAACCTCACTGATCCCTTCCACCCCATATCCATCCACCCCCAAGCTTTCCCCATACCAATGTCTGTGTCCATGGGTTATGCTTATAAACATATAAGCTCTCTGATTAATATCTCCACACCCACACCTCCTCCCCGCCTTCCCTCTGAGATCCCTCAGTCTGTTCCATGGTTCTATGTCTCTGGATCCACTTTGTTCATCAGTTTATTACATTCCATATATAAGTGAGGTCCTGTGGTACTTGTCTTTCTCTGACTGGCTTATTTCATTTAGCTTAATACTTTCTAGTTCCCTCCATGCTGTGCCAAAGGCTAAAAGGTCCTTCCTCTTTACAGCTGCATAGTATTCCATGGTGTAAATGTGCCACAGCTTTTTTATCCACTCATCTACTGATGGGCACTTGGGCTGTTTCCAAATCTTAGCTATTGTAAATTGCGCTGCTATGAACATAGGGGTGCATAAGTTCTTTGTGGTTGGTGATGGAGGTTCCTTAGGATATATTCCTAGAAGTGAGATCACTGGGTCAAATGGCAGGTCAATTTTTAATCTTTTGAGGAAACTCCATACTGTTTTCCATAGTGACTGCACCAGTCTGCATTCCCACCAGCAGTGTACTAGAGTGCCCTTTTCTCCACACCCTCGCCAGCACTTGTAGTTTGTTGACTTATTGATGGCAGCCATTCTGACAGGTGTGAAGTGATACCTCATTGTGGTTTTAATTTGCATCTCTCTGATGATTAGCGACGTTGAGCATTTTTTATGTCTCTTGGCCATCTGTATGTCCTCTTTGGAGAAGTGTCTATTTAGGTCCTTTGCCCATTTTTTAATTGGATTGTTTGTCTTCCTTTTGTTAAGTTCCTTATATATTTTGGATATTAACCCTTTATCAGATGTGTCATTGGCAAATATGTTCTCCCATACAGTGGGCTCCCTTTTTCATTTTGTTGATGGTTTCTTTTGCTGTACAGAAGCCTTTTATTTTGATGCAGTCCCATTTGTTTATTTTCTCCTTAGTTTCTCTTGCCCTAGGAGATGTATCAGCAAACATATTGCTATGAGAGATGTCTGAGATTTTACTGCCTATGTTTTCCTCTAGGATTTTTATGGTTTCATGTCTTACATTTAAGTCTTTCATCCATTTTGAATTTACTTTTGTGTATGGTGTAAGTTGGTGGTTAATCTGCCAATCTGTTTTCTGCATCTATGAGTCTGTTTCTATTTTGTCTGCCAGTTTATTTTGTTCATTAGATTCCACATATACATAAAATCATAAGTTATTTGTCTTTCTCTGACGGGTTTATTTCATTTAGCATAATACTCTCCAGCACATTCCATGCTGCTGCAAAAGTTAAGATTTCCTTCTTTTTTACAGCTGAGTAGTATTCCATTGTGTAAATGTACCACTCCTTTTTTTATCCTCTCATCTACTGATGGGCACATGGGCTGCTTCCAAATCTTGGCTATTATAAATAATGCTGCAATAAACATAGGAGTGCATATATTCTTTTGAATAAGTGTTTAGGGTTTCTTTAGATATATTACCAGAAGTGAAATCACTGGGTCATAAGGCAGTTCCATTTTTAATTTTTTGAGGAAACTCCATACTATTTTCCACAGTGGCTGCACCAGTCTGCATTCTGACCAACAGTGCATGAGGGTTCCCTCTTCTCCCCATTTTAGCCAGCACTTGTTGTTTGTTGATTTATTGATGATAGCTGTTCTGACAGGTGTAAGATATCTCATTGTGGTTTTAACTTGCATTTCTCCCATGATTAATGACACTGAGCATCTTTTCATATGTCTGTTGGCCATCTGTATGTCCTCTTTGGAGAAGTGTCTACTAAGGTCCTTTGCACATTTTTTAATTGGATTTTTTTGTGTGTTTGTGTTGAGTTTTATAAGTTCTTTATAAATTTTGAATATTAACCCCTTATCAGATGTATCTTTGGAAAATATGTTCTCCCATTCAGTGGATTATCTTTTCATTTTGTTGATGGTTTCCTTTGCTGTGCAAAAGCTTTTTAGTTTGATGTAGTCTCATTTGTTTATTTTTTTCTTTTATTTCCTTTACCTGAGAAGAAACATCAGAAAAAATACTGCTATGAGAAATGTCGAGGTTTTGCTGCCTGTTTTCTTCTAGGATTTTTATGGTTGCAAGTCTAACATTTAAGTCTTTAATCCATTTTGAGTTTATTCTTGTGTATGGTGTAAGAAGGCAGTGTTTTTTTGCATGTGTCTGTCCAATTTTTCTAACACCATTTATTGAATAAACTATCTTTACCCTACTGTATGTTCTTACCTCCATTGTTGACTATTAATTGGCCATAAAGGCATGGGTTTATTTCTGGGCTATCTATTGTGTTCCATCGATCTATATGTCTGTTTTTATGCCAGTACCATGCTGTTTTGATTACTATGGCCTTGTAATATAGTTTGGTATCAGGTAGCATGATTCCTCCAATTTTGTTCTTCTTTCTTAAGGTTGCTGTGGCTATGCAGGATCTTTTGCATTTCCATATAAATTTTTGGATTATTTGTTCTAGCTCTGTGAAATATACCATTGGTATCTTGATAGGAATTGTGTTGAATCTATAGATTGTTTTGGGTAGTATGAATATTTTAATGAGGTTAATTTTTCCTATCCATAAATACTTATTTATATCTTCAATTTCTTTGCTTAAGTGTATGCTTACACTTATTTGTATCTTCAATTTCTTTCTTCAGTATCTTATAATATCCGAGTATAGTCAAACCTCAGTCTGTCTCCCATCTCAAACAATTCAGAAAAAGTCTCCATTTTCAGACAAAACTTCAGGTCTCCCACTGACAGCCCTTTCAAACTGAAACACAAGCATGACAAAAAGTATCTCTCAGACCACTAACAAAGGAGAGCTAAACCTTGCATTGTTTACATCTCAGGAAATTGTGCTGTGAATATTTTTGAGTTTTCGGGTTTTTGTTTTTTTGCTTTTGTTGCTGGTATAATGGAAGATAGGCACAATTTTAAAACATAAAGAGGCCATCAAGAGTGCTGATGTTGCTAAGGGCGTGAAAGTGCTCATAAAACAATATCACAGGTAATTGAAGAGGTAGAAAAACTGTTGTTGATTTGGATAAAGGAAAAGCTGTTAACTAGCAGGTGACAGCATTTCTGAGGCAGTAATAAGTGAAGAAGCAAAGAGTGCTGAAAGTGATTTAAGGCTAGTAGGTGGTGGTTCGATAAATTTAAGAAGTGTTTGTTTATAGATTAAACAGTGCATTAGACATGTACTATGTATAAGAAAGGTTAAAACAGAGGATCATTTAGAGGTCTAAAACAGATTAATTCAACTTACATTATTTCTAATGGGGGGTGGAAATGATTCGGTTTTCAAAAGAATTGCTTCCGGAATGAATTATGTTTGAGAACTAAGGTTCCACTGTACAGGTCTTTTACATCTTTGGTTAAATTTATTCCAAGGCTTTTTTATTTTATTTTATGAAATTGTAAATGGGATTGTTTTCTTAGTTTCCCTTTCTTATCAGTTCATTATTGGTGAGTAAAAATGCAACTGATTTCTGGATATTTAGTTTGTATCCTGCTACTTTACTGAATTTATTTATCAGTTCTAGTAGTTTTTTGTGAAATCTCTGGAGTTCTCTGTAGTAATATGTCATTTGCAAATAAAGTTTTACTTCCTCCTTTCTAATTTGGATGCCTTTTATTTCTTCTTGTCTGATTGCTGTGGCTGAGACTTCCAGTACTAAAAAGAGTGGTGAAAGTGGACATCCCTGTCTTGTTCCTGATCCTAAGAAATGCTTGTAGTTTTTGCCCATTGAGTATGATGTTGGCTGTGCGTCTGTCATATATGGCCTTTATTATGTTGAGGTATGTCCCCTCTATTCCCACTTTGCTGAGAGTTTTTATCATAAATGGGGATTTTATCAAATGAGTTTTCTTCATCTATTTATATGATCATGTGATTTTTATCCCTAATTTTGTTTATGTGGTGTGCCATGTTTATTGATTTGTGGATATTATACCAACCCAGGAATAAAGCCCTTAATCATGGTGTATGATCTTTTTAATGCATTGTTGCATCTGGTTTGCTAATATTTTGTTGAGGATTCTGGCATCTATGTTCATCAGGGATATTTGCCTATAATTTTCTTTGTAGTATCCTTATTTCGTGTTGGAATTAGGATAATGCTGGCCTCATCAAGTGAACTTGGAAGTCTTCCATCCTCTTGAGTTTTTTGGAATAGTTTGAGGATAGGTGTTAGTTCACCTATGAACATTTGGTAAAAGGAATTCTTAATTTTTTCTATAGGGAGAGAACTGATATGGGACCTGCACTAAGTATAGGACATAAATTATTAAATAACAAGAGGATGCAATATATACATTAAAATAAGTTTTTAAATCACTTCTAGTGATGTGAAAATGCCAACACTTTAATTAATAGTGTGTGTGTAAGAGAATATTAGCCAGCTATTTTAAAAATATAGAGATAGATAGATGATAAAAGATTAAAAGGAAACTTTTAAAAACTTTCTATGAAATTATCTTATCTATGCAATTATAGTACTTATTTTTTCTGTGGAAATATAATTTTTCAAGAAAGATGAAAACAAATACCATACCATTATCATCGTTTTCTTATGGTGCTTCCTTAGAAATGCCTTGTATTTTTCCAATTTTCCTTGAGGACCTTTAAAAAAAGAATTCACAAGATACATATTTGTGTTTGTTTGTATGTGTATACACATATATATCTCCTTTAAAAGTGAAAAAGATTTAGCCCAGCCAGGCATGGCTCAGCGGTTGAGCATCAACCTAGGATCCAGGAGGTCGGGGTTCGATTCCTGGTCAAGGCACATGCCTGCGTTCGATTCCTGGTCAAGGCACATGCCCAGTAAGGAGTGTGCAGGAGGCAGCTGACCAATGACTGTCTTATCATTGATGTTTCTGTCTCTTTCTCCCTCTCCCTTCCTCTCTCTGAAATCAATAGGTATATTTTAAAAACAAAGTAAAAAAGATTTAAATACTTTAAACAAAATATATATAAAACTATTCAATGGGATCAACAAGCTACTTTGATAAGCATAGTGCTAGACACACAAACTCTTGTTGAATGAGTAAATAACTATTATATCTTCTGTTTCCTTTTGTTTTTTAGAAATGTCATGCTCCAACTAGTATGTCTTTAGTACTTACTCCTATATGTAAAGTTTTACATCAATCTCTTCTTACTGAACAAGCTCATGTTTTTCAAATAGCTTAGTCACTTGCACTGTGGTTTCATGGTCACCTTAAATTCCAGAATGTACAGGACTTTGGAGCATGACCCAGTGAAATACTATGGGGGCTCTAAAGTCAGTTAACCTAGAGTTCAGTCAAGCTCTGATATTTACATATTGAGGTCAATTAATATACATAAAATTAGTTTTTTAAAGTATGCACATGTGCACTTTCTCTCTCTTAAATACATATATATGTACATTTCAAAAATATTTTTATATTTAAAAAAAATCCAAAATTAAATAAGAAAATTTAAAATAAAACAGTAGTAAATTTAAAAGTTGTGTATTTAAACACATTCTCAGAATTTGAAAAATGGAGGTCTATAAAAGAATATTAAGTATCTAAATTATATGTCTAATTAAATTTATTTAATACGTAGAAAATACATTATAAGTATAACCAATATCAGCATTTTTAAGGCTTATTTATGATGTTTACTCATTAAATAAAAAGACAAGGATCACCATCAGTATCTAAAACTTTAGTATCTGAAAGTGTTGATTAGATAATAAAAAAGTTATAAAAATACTGAAAAGAAGTAAAAATTACCATTACTAGCAGATATGCTTTTTTACTCAGCCTGCAGCTATTCTGTACTGAATGCTAATTACTCCCTTCCTACAAGCTAACCCAGCTCATGTAGATCCACTCTTATCCCGTTTACTTTGAGTTTAGGTATTTATGTTCTTATACCCTAACTCTTGCTGGCCTGCTTGTCTCTGGTACCAATATCAGTTGATGCAGTCCTGTTTCCCTGATATTTGGGACCTCTGTTCCAGCTTAACAAAGTTCACAGCTATTTGAGGTTTTGTCCTAGCAATACTTTCATTGAATCCACATGTTGATGTTCAACTAAAAATCTGTACTGGACCATTTTGAAATGAAGAGCTTTAAAAGAAAAGGAAATATTACGTTTTTAGACATTTTATACCTTAGGATTTCATCCTTTATGAGACTACACACACAGAGATAGACAGACAGACAGACAGACAGACACACACACACACACACACACACACACACACAACTGACCATTACTTTATTCATATAAAAATAAGGTTTACCTTTCCCAGGAATTACATTTTCCAACTTAAATATTTTAGAGGCATGTTTTTCCAAAAGAATTGCACAATCCTGTAATCTTGACTCCATGGCCATGGATGCATCATATAGTCGAGGGACATTTTCCCATAGATATGTATAAATTGAAGTAAATGAACTATCTTCTTTTATTTTATTCAGAGTGCTTGCCCATTTATTATTATCACTAAAATGGACTTCCCTTGGCCAATAATCCTGCAAAAAATGTTATCAAGTACAACTTAATAAGCTAAAATTGAGATTTTATTACATAGCATTATTTTTAAGTGTACTCTTAAAAAATTTTGAAACAATCATAAACTTTAGAAGTTTCAAATGCTTTATAAAAACCTTTTGTCCTGAATAATCTGAAAATAAGTTGCTTATCCACCATCCTTGAATATTTTAGTATTTCCTAAAAACAGACATATTATTCTATACAACCCAAATTACCCATCAAAATCAGGAAATTGCCATTGATACACTGGTTCCTATCTAATTCTCAGATCCTATTCAAGTTTCATCAACTGAACCCATAGTGTACTTTACAGCAAAAGGATCTAGTTCAACATTACACACTACATTTTGCTTCACAGTTCTTCAGTTACTCAGTCTTTCCTTTGTACTTAAAACCATGAGTTCACACTGGTATCTCTGATTCCAATTTCAAACATTCTAGTTTTCTCTCTTTCTGTATTATAATTATCATCTCCAACAGTGAAAAACCCAGGTGCTGTTACCTTTAATTTATGTATTTATTTTATCAATCTTTTCAGGTGCTCGTTAACCAATCTCTCCTATCTACTGATAGCCTCTCCTCCATTGGATGCCCTTCTCATCCTGCTGAGGCTCTGACACCCCTTGCCAGGCTGCTCACTCTACAGGGGTACCCTCCTCACCCCCACCTGGACTCTGACTTCCCCTATCAGGCCATAGCCTACCTACCGCCATCCAACACCACCCCCCATCCCTACCCCTGGCTACATGTGGGCACCATCCTCATTCCCTTGGATTCTGACAGCTGTGGTGCCACATGGACACCCTCCTCACTGCGGCTGAGTGCAGACAGCTTGCTCTATGCTACCACAGTACATCCCCACCTCCCCTGACAATCTGGATGCCTGCCTTGTTTTGGCCCCCAAATGCTTTAGGACTAAATTGCTCAGGAAGGGAAGGAAAGGAAGAAAAGAAAGGAAAATAATAGGGAAGGAAGGGGAATCACAACAATAATATTTGCAAGTCCAAATCCCAAGATTATCTTTCCATATAATCAATTAATAACAAAACAAAGAAAGTTAGCCAAAATAATTAAGGGTTTGTAAGTAAGAGAATGCCTTCTGGAATGGTAGGAAACTTGCACAGTGTGACAACTATTCCCTGAATAAAGAGAATGGAAATGAAGTAATTATTCTCTCATAAAGTGCCTTTGATCTTCTGTGAAAAACCACACTAAGGATCTGAATACCCTCCAGGTCTGTATTATATACCTAGTGGGCCTGTTAACAAAATCTGACACTGATGTCCTAAGAGAAGATGAATTAAAGTACTACCAGGTAGAAGTCACATGAAAGCAGAAAAAAAAAAAAGACAAAGAATAAGAAATAAAAAGCAGGGAAGATCAAATGTGATAAATAGATAAGGAAAGATTGGAACCAGCTCTTCAGTGCCTAAGTAACTGAGCAGGAACAAAGCACTGATAGCACAGAGTAAGGCAGGAGGAGGGGGGTGACGCAACTTCCCCAGGGGCAGGAATGTTACTCTTTTTTGTTCACTGTTGTAGCTTCAGTGTCCAGAAGGTTACCTGGCAAACAGTGGGCAGTGAGTAAAAATTATTAAATGAATAAATGAATAGAATAAGTAAGAGAATTTATGACACATTAGTGGAACACAAGGGTGCCATAAAAAAGGTAAAAATCTTTTTATACAAACAAAAATGGAACTAGAATGTTGAAGAAGTGAAGGGGAAGAAATAAGAGAATGTAGGAATTGATCCACAGAGAAATGAGAAGTGATTGAAAGTAAGAAGGTGCACAGAACTATAACAAAGGATAGGAAGAGACCAGTAGAAGCTTTAAAATATTAAAGTTAGAGAAGAAAGATAGAAATGGTGGAAATTGACCAAAATAAGAGGGCTTTAGATGATGTAACGTAGGGCTTTAGCTAGTGTAGGTTCCAGGTACCTTTCTGATGGCAGAGCTGGGATTTGAACACAGGCAATCTGGCAATCTGACACCAGACAGAGCCTCTGATCTTAACTACCACACAACTATGCAGATACATACCTTTGCTTTTATATTTTAGAAAAAAAGAAAATTGAACAGAGACAGGCTTTCCAGAAAGCCATGGTAGTTTGGGATGTATTTTAATTTCTCTTTTGTTTTATCCACTTGTTTGTTTATAAACATGCCTCATTTTAAAAAGAATGACGGAGTCATGAAGGCATGGACCTTTCCCCGTTTTTATTCACTGATCTGTTCTAAATGTCTATGTGCCTGACACACAGTAGGTGCTCAAAAATATTTTGTAAATGAATTTGAGGAAGTTATTAGGATTTTAGTGTCCAGCAAAAAAAAAAAAAAAAGTTAAATATACAGTCATTTTATTCCTAGATGTTTTCAAATATGCAATAGTTTGGCAATGCATAGACATAGTCCAACCTTTAAAAAAACTACAGGATATAAGTATTTGGTTGGGAAATTTAGACAATAAGAAAAAATTTACAGAGAAAGCCATAAATGACAAAACTGGATATGTTGTTTTACCAAATGTTAGCCGATGAAAATGAAAGGCTATCAATGTAGACGCTGTCCTTTGCACACAAGGATGTTGCTTTAATTTTAGTCTCTCTCCGGTGAAGGGCTGACATAAACCTGTGATCTTGATTTGATTAGTATTGTTCTTAATTTGAACAGAGTGACTGTACATTTTCACTTCAAATAATTAGAAAATTTCATCTGAAATCATCAGTTCTCAAACACGTATGAGAGTATAGTCCAAATGTCCCTACAATTATTTGCTGAGTTTGGCTTAATTTAAACTATAATCCCTTTGTCTTGACATTAAAAAAGATCTGAAATACTGTGATTAGGCTACAGCATATTTTCATCATTATTTAAATTAAAATAGTTGCAAAAAGCTTGTCCAAAAAGTAGTTCAAAATTTCTCACTCTGCCACAGTGATTGAAATAAACTTTTGTAAAATAAGAACGCTTTCAGTTTCTATTTGCTCCTAAAGTGAACACAATCCTCTTTCAAAACATTTTTTAAAAATTATTTAAACAAATATAAGAACAGAAAATAAATAAATAAATAAAAAATTTAAAAAAAAGAACAGAAAATAGATATTTAAAAATAGGTATTTTTGAAACTCAATTGTGAACAGTTTAGTCACAGCAAATTCTGTTTACATTTCAGCATAAGTAAGTGCAAATTAAAGTCTAATCTACTCAAAGTATGTACACATCTCATTTAAAAAGCCTCCTGTTCTCTCTGCCTTCTACACTAACATCTTTTTCCCAGCCCTTGACACTCCTCAATGCAAAACAAACCTGACCTCCACATTCACAAGTGCATGAACCCAAGAGAAAACCCATACAACCCTAATAACTCCAGAAATCAGTAGTTACACATAATGGAAACTGGAGTTTTCAACATAAAAACACATTTTAAATATTTTACTCTGATTCAATATCAAAGAACACCAATGCAACACCACTACCAATTACCTGAGTCTCAGCTGTGGTGAATGGACAAATGATGTAAGCAAGCATAACTGCCAGATATTCTTCAAGATGTAAGTATATTAGGCAAGAAATCTTACATTAGCAAAATTGTATAGAAATGGCCATATAATTCTTCTGATAGAACATTGGACTAGAATTTTTTAAAAGTGAAAAAGAATAGAATATTGGCAAGAGGAAATGGCTATAAGTTAGAGCTTACTGAAAGGAGGTAAATATTTATAAATGTTTCCCACATTGAAATATATTGACCACATTCATTGCAGTGTTATTTACAATAGCCAAGATTTGGAAGCAGCTCAAGTGCCTATCAGTAGATACGTGTATAAAAAAGCTGCGGGACATTTACATAACGGAATACTACTGGGTCGTAAAAAAGAATGGAAATCTTCCCTTTTGAGACAGCATAGATGGACCTGGAGAGTATTATGCTAAGTGAAATAAGCCAGTCAGAGAAATAACAAATACCACATGATATCACTTATGTGTGGAACAAAATAAACAAACAAAATAAAAACAGACTCATAGATGGAGAACAGACTGATAGCTGTTAGAGGGGAGAGGGGTTGGAGGGCTGGGTGAAAAGGTGAAGGGATTAAACAAACAAAAAAACTCACAGATATAGTGATTACCGGAGGGGAAAGGGGTGGGGAATAGGCAGAAGAGGGTAAATGGGCAATAAATGGTGACAGGAGACTTGACTTTGGGTGGTGAACACACAATACAATATACTGATGATGTATTATAGAATTGTATACCTGAAACCTATATAATTTTATTAACCAATGTCACCCCAATAAATTCAATAAAAATTTAAAAAAGAAAGAAAATGGTACTCATAAGAATTTCTGTTCTTAAAGTCCTTTCCTAGCTCCATAACTGATATTTTGAAAGATGTATTGGCACAAAATAGGATTCTCTACTCACCCAATTTTGAAACTTTAAGAATTCTTCAATGTTCTTTGGAGGTTCTTGCGTTTCCTAATAAAGCAAAATCAATACTGTTCATTAACATAAATTCAGATTGTTTATAATGTTTATACATAATTTATTTAAATAAATAAAGATACTGAACTTGTTATAATTTTCAGAGCCATAAATATTGTAAAATATTCACTTTGTTGAGTCCCTGCACTTTGAAAAGTGACAGAGATCAATGCTTAAACTCTGTGCCTCCAAACCAAAGTCTGTAAAAGGCTTCCCTCTGACACACTGCTCCTAGAAAAAAGCTATACATGAATACATTCTGAATGTCCTCATTTCAAATTCCTACAAGACTTACAAGATATTTGGGGCTATCTTGGATGGTGTCTACAACAGATCCAGAGCCAAAAATATAACAACATGCCCCTCTTGCTGATGAATATTTAAAAAGCCACACTAGTGACATAGTGAAAGCACTTTAAATATTTGGATGTTTCAATGTAATAAATAATAATCCTATTTTTATTAGTAGTTTCTTTGTAAGTTAAAAATGCATTCTTTCATTAGAGAAATTAATTTCAATCAAGACCACATCCTGCTCTTCCTTGCTTTAGAGACCGTGTACAAATTCTTCCCACTGCTTAGAAGGCTCCCTGTCCCAAGCCCTCTCCCTCCAACCCATTCTTGGCTCATTTAACTCTTATTTCAAATATCAAATTAAAAGTCAGTTTTTCTAGGAGGCCTAAATTGGCCCCCAAAAAGGTTCTCTATGGTAACAGACAGCAGATTTATACCTTTATAAATAGAAACTATGGTGAAATCAGTGCTGAACTGTCAAAATTTGATACAGAGGCTGGCCCACGGCCAATGAATAATAAATACGTTCAGTGTGAATTAATTAATAAATAAATGAGTAGATGAATGTCAGAGAAATAAGTAGGTATTTAGAAAATTTTTAAATAAGAAAAAATTTCCAAAGAATGAAAAATCAGAGAGAGGACAATAAGAGAAATTCAGAAAATCCTATTATTATAATACCCTAATGGTCTGATGATATGTCTGAAAAGATTGCATTACATTTTAATTTACTAAAACATATTTCATGTCAGTTGATAAAATAATAAAGATTCCAAACTCACAAGGTGTGTTCTATAAAAATAACTACACATTTGAGGTTGAAAATAATATTTTATTCTCTTAATATTGTTTAAAACATATGATAAATATAAGTAAATATATAATAGATAATACAATAATCAAAAAATAAAGGATATATGTGACAATCATAAGAAACAAGTGTTCAGATACAAAGATGCACAGAGCTGTCAGGGAAATTTTATGAAAAGCATGAGTGTCTAGGCCTAGTGAGACTGAGAAAGAGAAGGTGCACAATGTGCATAGAGACAAAAAAATGTTCATAATATAATATCTTCAGGCATAGTGATTATAGTTGTTTGGCTAGAAAGAAGCTATCAGTGTATTTTGAAATGGCCAAAATATAAAGGAGCCAAATAAAATCATTTAAATCTTGACTTTTTTCCTTGTAATGTCTGTCCAGTACAAGTCACTTCTAGTACAAAGCACTATAAATAATATCCACATTTCAATTGAAGGGAATTAGAAAATGAATTAAGGAAGTGAAATTTTTGTAGGAAAGTTCCAGCTAATTTCAATATAAAATTCCAAAGTTCTCAGTTAAAAGGAAGTGAGGCTATTGTTAGGATGTAGAAGGATGCAAAACACCTATGCTTCCATGGTAACAAGAAAAACCTGGAACAAATAAAAATCTTACCTTTCTATGGGATTAGTGAAGAGTGGAGAATGCCAGTAAGCAGGAGCGGTTATATAATTAGTGACAATGCAGAATCCCTTGTTTAAAAATTATTAAGAATTTTAATATGGTAACATCAGACCATTAAACCAAGTGTGGTGCTGTCTAATCATGAGGCCCTTGCAGCTGCACAGGTGGCAAGCCCATGAAGCTGCCTTACCTGGAAGGCTTAATGACCTGTAATCCAGGGAGAAATGTGCCCTTTATAAGTGAGCACAAAGCTGTGGCAGCTTCCTTACCCAGGAGTAAAGTCTGTGTTGGCCTGCCATGATTCAGTAGCAGAGATGAAGAGAAATAGCTGAGCTTTAGACCTCAGTGGGAGCTGGGGGAACACACTGGAGTCTGAAAGAAACCCAAAAGCAAAAAAAATTACCCCCACATCTCACTTCTGAATTTTGTCAATAAATGAAGCAACTGTGGAGGAGGGGCTGGGAAGTTAGAGAATTTATATAGGCCAGTGCATTATTACAGTACTTGGGTTCCAAGGCCCTGACAGAATTGACTCCAAAGGTGAGCCAAAACATTTAAAACTTCAGTCCAAACCTGTTCCAATGAAATACTAACAAGACATAAGAGGTGGCTATGAAGAGGGAAGTTGGAGGTGGGTTAATCACAGGTTAACTCAATCTAATGAAAGCTGCAGCCAACATTAAAGCTCAAGTCTAGGAAGGTTTCAAAGGAATAGTCTCGCACTCTACATGCCAAGGTAAGAAAAAGGCTTGCGCTCTCTCAGAACTAAAGTAAGCTTCAGCCCCCACATTTTTTTTTCACATAATGTCTAATACACAAAAAGCAATTATAAGACATACAAAGAAGTAGGAAAATGGGACCCATAATCAAGAGAAAATAGTTAATACAATTTACTGAGACTACAGTAATTGTAATTAGTGTATAAGGACTTTAAAACAACTATTGTAAGTATGTTAAAGGTTTTATAACATACATTGGGTTACAGTTCATGAAAAAATGGGATATTTCAAGAGAAACAGAAATTCTAATACGAAACTAATAAAATTTTAGAACCATGTTAACACTAATCATAAGGAAACTGGTGTGTTTATATTAATATCAGACAAAGTAGTTTTACCAGACATAAATAAGGTTATTTCATATTGATGAAAGGTCAGTTCAGTAAGAAAACACACAAGTGCTAAATGTGTTTGCATCTAATAAAAGAGCTTCAAAATAAATGTAGCAGAAATTGATAAAACTAAAGGGAAATATTGTCAAAACCACAGTTATATTTGGATATCTTAACACATCTCTCTGAGTAATTGATAAATCAGGTCCATACACAAATCAGTAAGGAGATAAAAGGTTTGAAGGACGTTATCCAGTAACTTAACCTAATTGACATTTATAGAACATACACCTGCAGAATACACAATCTTTTAAAGTAATGCAACAGGCAGTGCTCACCACAATGAAGCTATGCTAAATTGTTTATGAGAAATATTGGCTTGAAAATTTCTTTATTATAATGTCCTTGTTAAGATTTGGAATTAAGGTTATTCTGACCTCAAAAAAACAAAACAAAACATGAGTTGGGTAATGTTTTTTCTATTCTCTGAAAGAATTTGGAAATCTGAAAGATCAATACTATTCCTTCTTTAAATGTTTGAGAGACCTTGCTGGTGATGCTACCTAAATCTGAAGTATGGAGGAATTTCAAATTGAGAATACTGTTGTAGACTTGTGTTCCTCCCTCACCCAATTCCTATGTTGAGGCCCTATCTCACGATATGAGTATATTTGGACCTGGGGCTTTTGGGGAAGATATAAAGGCTAAATGAGTTCTTAAGAGTCGGACCCTAATCTTCTGGAAGTGGTGTCCTTTATAAGAAGAGGAAGAGATCTTTCTCTCCATGAACTTACAAAGGCCAGGTGAGAACACAGTGAGAAGGCAGCCATCTACAATCCAGGAAGAGAGATCTCACCAGAAACAAACCCTGATGGCACTTTGATCTTGGATTTCCGGCCTCCACAACTGTGAGAATACAAACTTCTGTTGTTTAAGCTACCCAGTCTGTGGTATTCTATCATCGCAGCCAGAGCAGACTAATACAGGTACAATTTCTGAAAATTAATACAGGATCATTCAGATAGTCTATTTCCGCTTACATCAGTTTTGGTAAATTGTATTTTTCAAGGAAAAATTTAAAATGTCAAATAGTTTGACATAAATATTTGTTCTTAATATCCTCTTACTGTTTTTAATATCTGCAGGATGTTTCCTTTTTGATTCCTAATATTTGTACTTTCTCTTTTTCTTGGTCAGTCTATCCAAGGGCTTGTCAATTTTATTAACCTTTTCAAAGAAGAAATTTTGGCCTTGTTGATTTTCTCCAGTGCACATATGTTTTCAATTTCATTGATTTCTGCTCTTATCTTCATTAGTGCCTTTTATTCTATAGATATTTGAGAATCTTGCAATGTAAAATCTGATCCCATTATGAAGCTATTTGTTTGACAATCCCTGCTCAGACACACTGAGCTTTCTATCACCATTTAAATTCTTATTCTTCAAAATGAATAGAAATCCAAGGATTACTGGGTGCTTATGGAATAACTATAAAATTTTTAAAAAGATAAAAACAAAAATTAGAAATCCAAACAAATAACTAAAAATAAAATCTGAGAGGATACAGACAATAGGAACAGAAGGAAACTTTTAAAATGTCCTTGAGATTTTTAGAAAGATATAAGGTAATACATCCCTGAAACCAAAACAACATATTATAAGGTAATAGAGAATTTTTAAAAAGTAAAGTACAAATATAATGGTATAAGTTAAATATTAAACAAAATATTTGTGTGTGTGTGCCGGGGGGGGGGCAGCTGAAGAAATTTTCTGGAAACTAGAATTTAAAAGTTAAAGAAAAGAATTAGAGCCCGGCTGGGCGTGGCTCAGCGGTTGAGGGTCGACCTAGGATCTAGGCTATAGGGGTTCGATTCCCGGTCAGGGCACATGCCCAGGTTGCGGGCTCGATCAATGGCTCTCTCATTGATGTTTCTGTCTCTCTCCCTCTCCTTTCCTCTCTCTGAAATCAATAAAGATATATTAAAGAAAAGAAAAGAATTAGAGGGCAAAAGATAATAGCTTAGAGGATCATTCCAGGAAAATGATTTCAACCTAGAAATTTAAATATAGGCAGACCATCAATTAAGTATGTGGCATTTTTCAGATCTGAAAAGTAGCAAAAAAATAAAAATAAAAAATCACCATTTCTCCCCGTATTAGTTTTATATTGCTGCTGTAACAAATTAGCACAAATTTAGTTGCTTAAAACAGCATAGGTTTATTATCTCAGAGTTTTGGAAATTGGAGGTCTGAAATAGGCCTGCAGGGCTATGTTCCTTCTGGAGGCTGTAGAGGAGAATGTTTCCTTTCCTTTTCTAGCTTCTAGGAGTCACCTACATTCCTTTGCTCCTTAGCTCCTTCCTCCAGCCTCAAAGCCAGCAATGTAGCATCTTCTCCCCTCTCTGTCCTCTTGTCTTCTTATAAGGATGCTCGTGATTATGCTTGGCCCACCCAGATAATTCAGGGTAATTTCCCCATCTCAAGATCCTTAACTTAATTGCATATGCAAAGTTCCTTTTGCCATGGAAGAAAACACATTCGTAGGATGGAGATTAGGATAGGGACATCTTTGGGGGTGGTCATTATGCTGTCTACCACACTCTCATTTATCTTTTCTCAGGAAGGTACTGGAGGATATGTTTCATGAAAACAAAAGATTAAACAAAGAAAAAGTAAACAAGGGATCCAACACAGGAGAGCAGTATTGGATTGTAAAAGCAAACAATACTAAATGAACTAGAGTTTGTAATGCTCTAAAAGGACTATCTGGAAGGATAAAAATTAATCTACTAGATTAACTGATGTGTTTGATTGTGATGTTTTGTCACTTTGGTAGTGTTTGAGGACAGATTACAAATAAGTATAAATAAATATAGCATTTATTAAGACAAAGGTTGTATTAAAAGTGAACATAATAAGGGTTGACTGATATTTACAAATGTTGATTTAAACAAAAACTGTGATATTACTATACTGAGAATTGAGGGGATAAAAACAGTGTGTGGGGGGGGGCAGGGAGAGAAGAAATGTTCACACATTTACGGATGGTGTTATAAAAGAGCTTTATCATTGACTTCCATAGGAGAAAGTCAATGAATAATATCTGAGATTGAAAAAATCAAGAAATCGCAGTTTAACTATATTTCGAAATATGGAATAAATAACAGAATATTCAAAAGACTTGAAAGAATTTTCCTTTTGAGAGAATTGACAATAGAGTGAGAAATTGGGGACCACAAGGTTTTGGTTAAAAACTAAATGTGGCAGACTGTTAATGCTCACCAATATGTATATGTTTCCTTATATTTCCCAGGCTCCCTTGCCATTACAATGGGGGCCTTAGGACTAAATTCTGGCCAGTGAAATGTGGGAAAAGTGATACATGCCATTTTTAGGGCTGATCTCTACAACTTTTTGTGATTCAGTATGTTTTCTTTCTTGGCAGATAAGCTGTGGATGCCAATCCCTAGGAGACAGCAGAACCACTAAAAAGACAAAGAAAACGGCATCCTCGAGTCTAATATTTCATTTGACTAAAAACATCCGTAATGGATTTCTTGTGAGACATAAAAGTTTATTGTATTAAACCACTGAAATCTGGGGGTTTTCTGTGACAGCAGTAAATTCACTGTGTTAGCTTAAAAAAAACATGGCCACAAATTCTTTTACAATCTTTTGAGAGGCGGTGTCTGTATCTCCTCTCCTAAAATCTGTACAGCCCTTGTGACTCAAAACCAAAGGAATGTGAGAGAAGTAACCCTATGTTACTTTTTGAGGCTAGCTCAGAAAAGGACATGTAATTTATGCCTTGTCCATTACAACATTTGACTTTGGAGCACAGGGCCTAATCTAAGAAGGCTCATTACACGGCTGTCATACTGTAAGGAAGCCCAAGCCACATGTGGAGGCTTCACAGAGGAGCTCTGCTAGCATTCAGTCTTCCCAGCTGAGTTATCAGAAAAAGCTGTCCCACTGTGACCTATTGAACACACAGTCCATAAACATAATAAAATGGTTGCTTTAAGCCACATATTTTGGAGTAATTTATTACATAGCAATAGTAACTTCAATTAATAAATCATATCATTTGTTTTATAATCTGTGCACTTGAACTAAAGCAGTTAAAAAAGAAAAAAGGTGAGAATTATTTATTCTCGGCTTGGAGACTTTGCTACTGCTAGTTCTCTTACCCAGAAAGTTCATCTTTCTCCCTAAGGCAGTGGCTTTCAAACTTTTCAGAGAGAAACACAAAATAAGAAATAGATTTTATAAACATGACCTAGTGTATGTATGCATGTATGTGTGTATCTACATATATATAATTTAAAACTCCATAAAGCAGTACTTAACTGCACTGATATTTCCATACCATACTGTTTCATTTTTTTTTAAAATATATCTTTATTGATTTCAGAGAAAGGAAGGGAGAGGGAGAGGGAGAGAGAGAGACAGAAACATCAGTGATGAGAGAGTCATTGATCGGCTGCAGCCCACAACCCGGCATGTGCCCTGACTGGGAATCGAACCCCATCTCCTGGATCCTAGGTCGATGCTCAACCGCTGAGCCACGCCCGGCTGGGCCTGTTTCATTTTTTTTAAAGTGTAGTTTTGGCTAAATAGATTTCCTTGCTTACAAATAGGACCTCCACCAATGGGTCTCACACAGTCATTCCCTTGAAAAACATTACTCTAGACGGTAATCATTCTTCAAGGCCTTAGTCAAGTCCAACCAATAAACTTTCATCGTCCACTGCATTCTGAGCTGTTTTGAAAATTCCTACAATTAGCCATATTGTATTTTCTGTACTACCCATGCTTCATTCGATATGTAAGCTCCTCCCGGTCAAGGTTCTGTCCTTTCTTTCTCACTTGCTGAACTCACAGTACTCAATAAATATGTTGCTCAATACCTGGCCCTTGTATTTCCAACTCCCAGTTGTTTCAGTTTGGACTGTCTTTGGATTGGCACAACAACAACAAAAATCTATCCGCATATTATGATTAGTTTCAAACTGGAAAAACGCACAAAGTAGTCCCAACTCTACACGGGTGTGTAGTTTTTAAGCAAATCAAACCATCAGAATGCAAATAGTGATCTTCACATCGCCACAAGTAACAGAACCAAGTTGTCATGGCTGAAACCCTTTGGAGGGACTGGTAAGAACGGAAACTCGTCCCCTAGGCGCAGCATTTTCACAACTCACTGCAGCTACACCTTGAGAGTAAATGTGAGAGCCGCGACCCGCTTCTGTGGTCCCAGAAAGGAGCTCGGGGCGAGGCTGGCGGAACGCGAGGCCGCCATGGCCGACGCTGCCCGGCCCGCTCTGGGAGCCGTCTCTACGCCCAACGGCGACAGGGCCGGCGAGACCGGCAAAGGCGGGACTTCCCGTCTCGGCCCGCCCAGCCCTCTTTCCCGCCGGTTACCTTCGCCGCGGGCTAGGCCGAGCGGGGCCCTAGCAACGGACGTAGCAACGGCCTTAGCAACGGCCGGGCTCCTCCCTCCGGTGTCTCCCGGAAAGCGCTCCGCCGCGTTCGTGCGCGGGCACGGCCGGGCGCGCGCCTCGGGCTCGGGCGGAGCGGAAGACGCGTGGAGCTGCGCGAGGACCCGCGCGCTGTGCAGGTCTGAGTCCCACTCCGCTGTCGTGCGGGTCCCCGCGCCTCTCTGGGGACTCGCGGCCTGGCTGGAGCCGTGGGCCTGCGGGGAGTGGACGCTCGGTGGCCGAGCGCTAGCAGAGGTCGTTCCGGGTGTCCCTGCGCGCCGCTTGCATTTTTGGGGGGGAGGTGGGGGCTGCTACGGGCCTTTGGGGAACAGGCTTCCAGGGTTTTCCTCAAAAAAAATGTCCCCCCCCTAATAATTATTTTCGGTGCTTTCCGCCTCAAAGAAAGTCTGTCCTGGCAAAGTTCGTGCTCTAGGAACCCTACCTATTTTTTTTAGTGTTTGGAGTGGTTTGCGGGGTATTGGTTGTCACGGAAGGAGCGGCTTAGCACAGACATAGTCTTACATTGCAGTATCTGAAGTATTAAGGTAATGGTTACACATGCAAAGGAGTCTCATGTTTAAATTATTTGGGGGGAAATGTAGGACAAGTAAGGAAATATCACTTTAAGGTGCCAAGTCCATGGAATTGGATGATAAAAACCGATACTAAAACCACAGCGTTTAAGGGTTACTTCTGTCTGAACCCCCTTACCGCGGACAACTAAGGAAGTACAGCCTGCCCACCACATGGTGGCTGGTCTTTGAGAGGCGCCGTTGGTCCGCTATGAAAAAGGTGATACCTTGGAATTTAAAAAAGGAATGTGGGATCTATATATGTTATGTGACCAGGCTCTTAAAAATACTCCAGAAAAGAAATATTTGAAGTGGGTTTTATCAAAAACTACAGTACAGAATAGGGGAGTCTTATATAATGTTCCATTGGGAGGTGAGTCAACTTACTTGTTTGTAGCTATGAGCCTTTTCCATGAGTATTGTTTTGCAAAAAAATGGTCTGCCAGGCTGCCCATAAAATTTCAATGGTACCTCGGTTTTCCAACGTCTCCGTAGACGAACATTTAGGTTTACAAATGCCGTAAACCCGGAGGTAAATGCTTCGGTTTTTGAACACGCCTCGGAAGTCGAACATGCCACACGGCTTCTGCTGAGGGCAAGATCTTGAGGCCTAGCTGTCAGCTGTTGATCCCTCTGTTTTTAAACGTTTCAGAACTCGGTCTTCCAGAATGGATTACTTTCGAAAACCGAGGTAGCACTGTAGTTTGCCAGGAACTTCAGCAGCAAGATGCATACTGTATGCTTTTTTATTTTTCAGAATGGTTTTGATTTAGTTAATAAGTGTTTGATGACTTCCTCCTGCTGCATTAGACTCAGGGATAGGTAAGATCAGTAAACAGTTCTGCTCTTGCAGAGTTGACTGTCTGCTAGGGTGGATAGCTTCACTCAAAGGTTAACTCCAAGTTAAGGTACATTTTTCCATGTTAAATATGTAGAATCACTAATAAGTGCACAAAAGTGGAGATGTGAGAGATTGCCATAGCACATCTAGGGTCCTGATTTTGAAACTAAGAGAGGATGATGTGCAGTGTAGAATTGATGCAACTTAGTGAGTAGTTTTGGGGGGAAAAGTGTAGGAGGAGGATTTGTTTTCAATCTTTTAAGTTGCAGAATGATGGATATACCAGCTAGTTCCTAAAGATTTTTTTTATGTTTTCTAAGTAAGTCCCACAACTCCACTTGTATTTCCCTGCATGTATTTGGTGTTAATAAGTATGTTTTGAAGGTTTTGAATCATCATATTTGCAGCACATTATTTGTACACATTTGAGGCAGGCTCTTGGCTACGTCAGAACAGATGCTCTGGTCGTATGGTTTCGGAGACCTTTGGAGGTAGCTGCCCATGACTTACTAGTGCTGGCCTCTTCTGTGTGGCCACATCAGCCATAGGTGAGAGTATGTAGGTGAGGCAGGGGAGGGAGGGGGCCATAAACATGTCCCTTTCACTGTCTCACAGGTATTTATGTTTAATTTTTGGAGGGAAATGATGTTTATATGAGATTCCACTAATACCCATTTAGTTAAATGGATGGAAGCCCAAGTATTGAGATTTCTGAGGCATCTCAAGAGGAGTGCATTTTGAGAGCCCTAGAAAAATGCACCAGTAGTTTTCCATTGAATACCCAGGGAAATAAATTAGATCAATCCTGTTTTTTTTGTTTTTTTAGGACAAGCCCCGTGATCGAGGTAATTCAAGACACTTACAGCCTAAAAATGTTTCTCTGTAAGGACCTCAGGCAACACCAGAACAAACCCAAACCTAGACTTTTAAGGTGGCTCCTGTCTTTACATGGAGTTTTTTATCTTAGTCAGGATTTCTTTATCTGGATCTCTAGATGAACTCTACTGATCTGCAAACCACCTGAAATTGTGAGCAAAATATTGTGTCTGTATAATGCATTTTCTACCAGTAAGGTCCAAGACTCATGTGACCTTAAAAGGATCTGTGACTCAAGAAAAGGTGGCAGCTTAATATCCTGTACTGTCCTAGTCATTGAGGGCATGTTCACAAAGATAGAAGCCATTTTTAGGTAGGTAATTTGGTGTTGCGGGGACAGTAGATAATGTTTTCCATTTGTGAAGCAGGAAAAAGTGATTGGACTATCATTTTGAAATATCACTTTCTCTGAAAAACCCAAAATGTCAATCTGTACCTAATCAGTACACATCAAAAATATTATACAATATTTTTATTTTTCCCCTTTGGGTAAATTTGGCAAGTATATTTTCCTTTTCCTTTAATGACCATCATTGTTTTTCTCTGCATTTCTTTTTTGAGTCTCAAGCTCACTGAGATTTAAAATCTATTAAAAAACTCCTGATGAGTAATTAAATTAGTATCACTAACTTCTTATTAGTAAATTATCTTGTATGTTATGTTCCACTGGACTTTTTCTTCATTTTCTGTTTGGGAGATCTCGGAAAGTTTCCTGTTGCAGTCAGTCAGTGTTTGTACTCAAAGTGCCCAGAGCCTCGTGGTTAAACATCACAGTGCCATAAGACTTTATAATAGGAGAATCATTTTACAGCTTTGGAATGCATATCAAATCAAAAGGGCCCCAGTCTCTTTTCTACCCAAAAGATATGTGGTTACAGAGTATTTAAATAATAGTTTTGGCAGCCATTAACCTTCTTTGAAGGAAATATTTAAGTGGGAAAGTTATTTTACTATTTTATCTCTAGAACTAAGAATCTGAATGGTATAAAAAAAAAAGCAGTAGGAATTCTTAGAGTGAGTGCACATGAATATAAAACTTTAAATTTCTAAGATCACACTTTATTTTTCAGGGCATATATTTTACCTTTTGGGATATCTTACAAATAATAATTGGTAGTAGATGCATCTCATATTTTAATGGAAGTTTATTTAGATATATGTGTGTGTGTGTGTGTGTGTATATATATACATATATATATCTATTTTTTTTAAATCCTCACCTGAGGATATTTTTTCCATTGCTTTTTCAGAGAGAGTGGAAGAGAGAGAGAGAGAAACATCGATGTGAGAGACACATTGATTGGTTGCCTCCTGCACGTGCCCCGACCAGGGCCATGGATTGAGTCTGCAACCGAGGTGTGTGCCCTTGGTCAGAATCGAACCTGGGACCCTTCAGTCCATGGGCTGATGCTCTAACCACTGAGCCAAACCAGCTAGGGCTAGTTATATTTTTTATGTGTGTTTTAAGTTGGACAGGAATATGTCCTTTAGAACATAACCAACTAAATTTTACTGATTACATTGGAACCCTGTATTTTCATTAGAGTTCTGGTTGAGATTAGGTGTCATCTAATACCAATTCAAAGAGCCTATAGGGTTGAATACATTCCTGGCTAATACTAACATTAACCCAATGCATTCATAATACAAAACAAAATTACTGCCTTTGGAACAAAAAGAGTCACTGAAAAATGGATTGTTAGTACCCTTTATATTTGAAATAATATCTCTATGAGAACACTCTTCTATTTTTATGGGGGGGTGGTTCCAAAGGGTAATTTATTATTTTGAGTTTATTGCATTTTAATTTTGTATGTTCAATACATTTAATTTTTAAAAGTATGATAACTTAGTCATTTAAAAAACTTATTAACTTTTATTGATAAATACTAGAAACAGCACACAGTTGTGAATTAAACTGAGTAATTTTCTTTATGGAGACAATGAGTAAAATGTTTTGTTTTTATTTTGCTTCCCACTATTTTTTTTTCCAGTGCACCAATGATAATGTGTTTTAGAAATGGTTGTTAAACTTTGATTTGAGTGAAAAATGTCTCTCAATCCACCTATATTTCTCAAAGAAAGCGAAGAAAATAACTCAAGATTTGTGGAAATACAACAGTCACAAACTACTTCCATAGCTGCGGAAGATCCTCTTCAAAACTTACACTTAGCATCTCAAGAAGTTCTTCAAAAAGCTCAGCAAAGTGGGAGATCAAAATGCCTTAAATGTGGTGGTTCAAGAATGTTCTACTGCTATACATGTTATGTCCCAGTTGAAAATGTACCTATGGAACAAATGCCGCTTGTGAAGGTTAGTAAGAAATCTAATTGTTTGAAAGTAGAAAAATAGATTTTAAAAAGACATCTCATACTTGCTTGTTCTAATGTAATTGATAAACTTGATAAATAACATCATTAGGAGAATGAATTATATGAATAGAAATTCAATCCTAAAGACTGGTAAACCTATTTGTTTTTCTTGTCTCTGGAAAAAGTGATGCGCATTGCCAAAACACTTGGGGCTGACATGAATGGTATTGTTTTTAATGAAATCAATTGATTTTTAAGTTAGTGATTATAATTCATTTACAACATAGAAAAAATATGGTATAAACATGAATACCATAAGAGACAAGTTTATAGACTGCCTGAAGGAGCTTCAAAAACTACCTCAGGTCCTTGGACTGCTCTGAGAAAACATCCCAAAGGAATTAGGCAGGGTTCATTTTTGTTTAGGCTTTCGTAGGATAAATGGGCTTAGCTTCATCCTGTACATGAACATGGAGCATGTCAGTGAATAAAAGGAAACTAAACTAAAATTGAAAAGACTAAGACCTACTCATTGGGCTGTGTTATAAATTGTAGTGATTTAAAGCCAGATTTAAAAAATATATTTGAATAGATTGCTTAGCTTATACTTTTTGTTGCTTACCAATACTACTTTTCTATAGGTAAAAGGTCTATAGACCATCACGTCTACATAATCAAAGAATTAATTATTTGTATGTTAACATGTTTAACAGTAACCTGGCATTTAGGTGTAAGTCAAATGATGTGTAAAATTTGACTCCTACCTATTAGGATTGTAGTGAGACTAAACTCTAGACAGGGGCTCATTAGAACTGGCCAGAAAGAAAATAAGTTGTAACTAATCTGAAAAACATTTAATGTGGTGATTTTAAGGTTCATTAAATTTGAAATAAGCATACTTTAATACTCATATTTTGTTACTTGAGTTTCAGTTTAGCCTATATATCATCTTGGCAAGTCCACAGTCTTCTCAGGGACCTAAAACTCTAACTCAAGAAATGCAAGATCATATTATTTTTGCATAGAGAAAGGATATAATCAATAATAAATAATTAAACTTTAAGGTAAATAGGCAAAGTGATTTTGAAGAGAGTTCTTTTTTACATGTAGAGTGTACCTTCTAGACCTATTCTGTTACTATTTTTTTCAATGGATAATTATCTCATTTGTGCTATTAAAGGGCATTTCTGAGAATGATGATGCTTAAAACTAAGGATAATACCTTCAACCTCAAGGGATATACAAGGATCAACATTTTAACTTGAATTTTAGATCTGAAACTTTGCCCAAACTTTTATTTCCTTTTATGTATCACAAAGAGAAAAAATCTGAAGTTTATAGGAATTATAAAAAATACCCTTGGCACAGATACTGAAATGCAAGGAATTGGACTCAATGGCTTTGTAACTTAAATGAAAATGACATTGGAGCCTTGTTTCAAGAGCAGATTCTCTGTTAAACTTGTTTTTGTTTTTTGTTTTTAAATATATCTTTATTGATTTCAGAGAGAGGAAGGGAGAGGGAGAGAGAGAGATAGAAACATCAATGATGAGAGAGTCATTGATCTGCTGCAGCCCGCAACCCGGGCATGTGCCCTGACCAGGAATCGAACCCTGATTGCCTGGATCCTAGGCCGACGCTCAACCCCTGAGCCACGCCCGGCTGGGCTCTGTTAAACTTGTTAAAATAGTTCTATCATATGATTAACAATATCGTGGAAGAAATTTGGATTTGCTTTATGACTCTTATTCTTAATATCCTGGGTAGAAATGTATGACTTTCAAACCATAGGTTTATTTATGGGAATGTAGTGTGAGCTTACTATTGAAGCTTTAAAGATCATTTTTATTAACACAAAAATTAGAATTTTTGTATTTGCTTTGTTAACTTGTCTTTTTTTTTTTAAATTGTAGCTTCCCTTGAAGATTGACATCATTAAACATCCAAATGAAACAGATGGCAAAAGTACAGCTATACACGCAAAACTCTTAGCCCCTGAATTTGTAAATATTTACACGTACCCTTGCATTCCGGAATATGAAGAAGAGGACCATGAAGTAGGTAGCTTATTTTTTACAACTGTTCACATTGAATCTAAAAATGAATTTTAAATTCCAGTACCTTTCTGAACTTACTTGAACACAATTTAATATATTTCTTAATGACTAGGGTTATCCTTATGCTGCACTAGACAACATACCCTTTATTCCATTGGTGTCTGAAAAGATCAGAAGATTCTAGATTTGTTAAGCTTCCTTGAGTCTTTCCACATTTTATCATTTTTCTGCATGATTTCTTTAAGTTTTTACACTTTGCCAGTATTATTATGCCTGCTTTTCCTTTCTACCCCCCTCTTTTTCCTGCCTATGCTGCATATAGATGGTCTGATTTGATGCAAACTGAGAAACCAGATTACAAGCATTGTTGGAACTTTTCCCAAAGAAGAAAAACTGAATTAAAAGGATTTTCAGGAATTTTCCCTAAATTAAGAGCTTTAGTATGTGGCCTTTGTAACATTTTTTTTGTCTGCTCAGAGGCTTTCCTTGCTCATTTCTAGATTCTTAATTGGTTTTCACATAGTTGGAATTTCATATTGGTGAGATACTAGTGGCCTTGTTGAAAAGTAAGGTTGCAATAGATCTCAAAAAGAGGTAGGCATTGGGTACTTCTTAAAGCTTGTAAACCAGGGGTGGGGAACATCTGGCCTCACCAAAGAGAAGCAGTTCCAGCCATCACAATAGGGGTGAGTTAATTAAATGTTTGACCAAATATAGCAGGCTAATTTTTAAGTTCATAATTTTATATGGCCCTTGGCAGAAAAAAGATTACCCATCCCTGTAGGTAAATCCTTTTAGATATATTGGGGATCAATGTTGGTAGTGCTAATCAGAAACAAAATTAAAAATTAATATACTGCATACTCACTTGTTCTAGAAAGAACTCAATTTTTCCTTTTTTATCAGTATATTTTTTATTTAGTTTATATAGAAAGTTTATTTGTAAATAATATCTGAGTTTTGGATCTAGGAATATATTTGCATTTCCTTCTCTGGTCAGCTAGGTATCATTTATGTTAATTAAATAGAGCACAGTGTCAGGTTCAATAAAGAGATGTGATATGCTTATAATGTAAGAAAATTTAGAAACCCTGGACTTTGCTAATTGAGTATGGGGGGAGTATTGGCATGGATTGTGAATGTTTAAACAACTTGTATAACTGAAGTTTATAAATTCAAGATTTTTTGTTTATTTTATTTTTATAATGCTTATTTTTTATGTTAAAAATGATGCTCATTAAAGAAAATTTGGGAAATACAGAAAAGTATGGGGATAAAGTACTCATAATTCTACCACCATTTATTCATTTCACAAATATTTACTGGGTAACTGGAACCATTTAGACATTGGAGACTCTTGGAGTATGTCATATCTCAGTAAAATGCTGAAAGGAAGTTAGGTTTTTTAGTTTTGATTTTTCACTGTAATAAATATACTTTAACAAATACAGGGTGTCCCAAAAAATGTATATACACTTTAACAGCTGATAGCTCAATTTTGAAAATGAAATGTATTTTAATAAACACTTCCTTTATAATTATTCAAAGTGTGTGTATACATTTTTGGGGGGACGTCCTACATTACAGTGTGGGGAGCCTATGGGTATTTAGGATTATTTTGTTAAATTCCCATAAGTGAAATTATTTGATCAAAGTGTATGAACATTGCCAGACTCTTGATTTAAGTTGCTTTCATGAAGAGTTGCACTGTTTAAACCTGCCATGAGTAATGGCTATAAAGGCCTGTTACACCATTTCCTTACCAGTATTGACTGTGTATCATTTATTTGGTCTTTGTTTATTATATAGGTGAAATTGGTATTTAATTATTGAGTGCTTTTCAATGGTTCTTTTACAAAATATCACACACTTTGCCTTTGATCTTACTAAATATTATAAAGTTTAGTTTTCTGTTTCGAGGTACAATTAACTTGGCTTCTATCCACAGGTGCATAACTTACTTTGAAATAAAACTTTTAGATAGTATATTATGATTATAAATTACTTAGGAAGAGTCAAAAACTTTACCATACATATTAAAGAAGTGCATGTAGTAGAACCTAATGCTTGTTTCTTAGATATTCAGTGTATTTTTTCTCTTACAGTTTTAAGTCAGTTAGAATTTATTCATTTTGAAGATCATAATCACACACTGTTAACTTAAGTTTCTTTGCTTTAGGTTGCTCTCGTTTTTCCTGGGCCTAAGTCTGTCTCAATTAAAGATATTTCTTTTCATCTGCAAAAAAGGATTCAAAATAACCTTAGAGGCAAAAATGATGACTCTGACAAGCCATCTATTAAACGCAAGAAAACCGAAGAACAGGATTTAGATGACAACAAGTGTAAAGAGACATCACTGAAAAAAATTATATTTATAGATAGCACTTGGAACCAAACAAACAAAATATTTTCTGATGAGAGACTTCAAGGTAAGAAATAAATTATTTTTGTATTATTCCTTCCCCCAACTCCCATTTCATAAAACTTCAAACCTACAGATACCTTAGAAGAAGAATTGCATTAACTATCCACACACCTTCCCACACTTGCTTTATTTCTCTTTTCCTATTATATGTGTGTGTATACTTAGGTATATATTTTTTGGTTGAACCCTTTGAAAGGAAGATGTAGGCTTTATAACACTTCACCCTTAAATACCTGTGTACATCTTTTAAGAATAATTGCATGATCATAATATCATTATCACATTAATATTAACAAAAGCTCTGTGATGTCTCATATAGTCCAAATTCACATTTCCTTAATTGACCTAAAAATATCTTCTGTAGCTCTTTTTCCTCTGATGTAGTATGTAAACTCACATTTCATTTGGCCATGTCTCTTCAGTCTCTTTTAGTGTAGAACGGTTCTACACTATGTAAAACAGTGTTTTTGTTTCCATAACTTAGACTTATGTGAATCGGACAGGTCAGTTGCCTGAATGTTTCATCATGATTAGATTCAGTTTAAATGTTTTTGCAAAGGTCCTTATAGATAAGGGTAAACCCGGGGTTGTCCATGACAGTTCCAGGTCATATCTGTTGTTTTGGTATAATTATTAATAACATCCCTTTTTACTCTCAGAAATGAAGCTGTTCAGCTGATAAATTATATGATTACGCTATTCATAGGTGAAGTTGTTTACTTATTATTGCATCAAAACAGGAGACATGTAATATAAGTTGTTCCATTATTGGTGACATCTGGCAATCACCTTTGTCCAAGTATTTAAAGTTCTCTTCATTAGAAAGATTTATTTTCTTCTTAGAAATCAGTAGTAGTCTGTTGGGTGATGCTTTGAGACTATGGACTGTATATTTACCAACTGCTTTTCACTAAGATATTTTAGTATTCATTGATGATGCTTTTCTAAATCAGTAATTATACTGAGAATTACAAAATGATGAAATTTTTATTTTATTTCTTCTGCATTTGCTGGCTGGTATTCTTACATAAGGAAGAACTTTTCCTCCCTCCCCTCTTTTGTCCTCTCCCCTTGCCCCTACCATTTATGACATCTCTGTGGTCTGATAGATGTCTTTTTAATTCAATTTATTATAATCTATCATGATTGTACTTTTTTGATGCCCAAATTGTCTTAAATGTTGCTCATGGGAGCCCTTCAAGTCTTTTTGGCAGGGCCTCATTAGTCTTTCTGGTACAGCACTTTTTCCTTCCTCAGACCTAGAATCAGTCATTCAAAGTTTACTTGTACTTTTCTCCTGCCCCAGACCAAGAATCAATCGTTCAAAGGAGCTGTCTTTCTTTTTAATGGGGAATGATATTAGAAACCAAGATCTGGTAAATTTATTACTGTTTGGATGTCATTGCTTCAGTGCACAGAGCCAAGAAAAATAAATGTGTGTGTGGGGGGGGGGGGGGTAGAGAGAGAGAAAGATCACATGGATGGCTCCAATGCAGGGATTTAACATTACAGGGATTTTTTTTCTTTGGTTTTATGTTTATATCTCTTTTTGTCAGAGTGAAAAGATTAATTCCTAATAATAATGGTTTAAAAGAGTTACTATACTTGCCCAAGTAATACAACTAGTAATATGAAGAACAGGAGCTCATATTAACTCTCATGCTTCCTTGTACCTTACTCTGTTCTTCAGGCTTTCTCAGCTTTTCTAAAAGCTTTTGTTTTATTTCAGCTTTTTGATGGCTTTATCTGTGTACCATGTATGACTATAAGGCAAGAGAGCTACCTAGATGGTATTAGGCAGTTGCCAAAATAGTTTCACCCTGGGAGAGCTTCTCCCAGGCTATTGTTGAAAGTATGCATCATTTAGAAAGGAAAGTTTATGATATTTTTCGGAGTCTGCCTTGTGTTAATTAGTATCAAGCTAAAGTGAATGGCAAATGTAAATTTAATTACCTTAATTTATATAGTTTGTACCTGTAAGATCAACACGTTAGTAAGATTGCTTTGTCATTCTGTGTGTGCTTGTGTGTATGTGTGTGAGAACGATAGGCAGAGAGAGAGAGACAAAGAAATAGTGTGTGTATGAGAGAGAGAGACAGAGAAAGAGAGAGATGGACAGACGGATGGAGACAGACAGACAGACGCTGTAGAGCATATGACCTGGAAGAATCTTGTTGCTGATGTTTAATTGAGAAATGGAACCTTGAAACCCTGCTCTTTGGAGTAGTGCCTGCCACATTACCTTGGATGGTTACAGCAGCAAATTACCCTCCAGTTTGAAGATTTTTCTGAGCTATTTTTCTTTATATGGTTATTGAAAGGTTCCAGTGAAAGAACATAAGTGAAAACACTTGAAAAAAACTATATAAGGAATTACTGAGGTACAATTCAAACTCTGTTTTCAGAGTTACTCACATTTGTGCTTAAGGCTCAAAATCAGATTTGCACAAAAAGTCTTTGTTCTTCTTTCCCAGATCACATAGAAAGTATCATACATTTTAATTCTGTGCTTCATTAAATTTTTAAAAGGGATTTCTCAATTCCTTGAAAATCATGAAATAGATTTCTAGAGTCAGGCTTCTCTGCATGTCCTACTTCTGGCTCCTCATTTCACCACAGGGAAAACTCGGGACTCTGCATATTTACAGTCTATATGTGTGAAATACTATCTTCCAGATAAGCCCAGTTACTTCCACAAGAAACAACCCATGTTTGTTATAAATCATTGTCTTTAGGCTTTAAAACATTTTATCATTTGATGGGATTAATCTGAACAACTCTAAACCTCAGTTTAAACCCTCAAATGTAATGTGTTAAAAATTATGTTTTTGTTATCTTACTATGAGTGCTAAGGTTAAGAATCCCCTTAACAGTATAAAAACATACCATTTTGCCAGACTTAACAGAGAAATAGCTCTAGATGTTTTACTACTGTCAAAATAAAACATTTAAAGGTTGAATATCTTAATCATACAATGTAAACCTACAAGTGAAGTGATATAACATTCTTGAAGATTCACTGTAGGAAGCTTTGGGGGGATGTGGTGGGAAAGATGGTCTTCTTTTTGTTTGGAAGGGTGTCCAGATTGTAAAAATGGGAATTATATTGTAATTTGTTTTAAAAATGAGCCAGCTCTATCCCTTCATTTTGACAGATTTGTTCACATTATAAGCATTTCCTAAACTACACTTAGTGTGTCAGTTAGTGCTCATCATATACTTCCTCATTCAGTCCTCACAACAATAGGATTTTCATTCTCATTTTCAGTTGAGGGAATTCAGATAATTTTGGAGGGAAAAGCCATTTATAATTACATGCTTTAAAGTTCTACTGCTAAAACTTTTTTGGTGTATTTTATCTTAGTTATTGATTGCCAGAAATACCGGCAAGAGAATTTTTTAAGTGTATATGTCAAACTTTTAAAAATAAATATTAATTTTCTGTGTGATTCCATGTCTGTGTATTTCAGTGTGGTTTAAAAGGTTCTGTAGATCTATATACTCCCAAGGAAATCTTTAAAACAGGGTAGATTAGTGGCGATAGTCACTAAATCTTGGTTTTTACGTTTAACATTATAGAACATGTTAGATGTATTATAGAAACTAGCATTATTATATAGTTAGTTTGTTTCTTTTTAGAAATTACGTTGATGATGTCAGAATCCTATGTTAAGATTTTTTAAAAAATTTTTTTTCAATTACAGTTTATATTCAAAATTATTTTGTATTAGTTTCAGGTATACCAGCATAGTAGCTAGACAATCATATACTTCACAAAGTGGTCCCCACTGTTTATGTTAAGATTTTAATTGTACTAATTACTTAGAACATTCTCAATACTTCTAAAATTATTAAAAACCATTAACCTGCCTGTCTCCTAGTGAGTTTCAGAATGATGCTTTAAATGTCAGTTTATCAAGGAAATGAAACCGTTCTAAAAATTGGCAAATTTAGCCCTGTCACAGGTTTGAATAAAAAAAGACAGTGGTAGGGAGCAGATAGGATGAATCTCTTAAATGTTAACTACTTTTCACCTATTGCTACAGGGTCCAAGACTTATAGGTAACTGTCATGTATAAGATTTCATTCTGTGTTTTACATTGCTTCTGTGTATACTTAGTGCATTTAAGAAAATACCTTATTTTAAATTGGGATTGAGGGAATTTATCTGTGCTCTTAAAAAAAAAGCTTAATTAAGAGAAATCATCATTATTGTATCACACTCTGTGGTTAAGAAATATTTAGCCCTGCCTGGGTGGCTCAGTTGGTTGGAATGTTGTCCCTTACACCAAAATGTGGGTTTGATTCCCGGTCAGCGCACATACCCAGGTTGCAGATTCTTCCCTGGTCTCTGTGCATACGGGAGGCAATCAATCGATGTTTGATATATTGATATTTCTCTCTTTCTCCCCCTTCTCCTCTTTCTAAAACTAATAAACATATCCTCGGGTAAGAATAAAAATTATGTATATTTATACTTTTCTTGTTTTTGGCAGGGTTGTTACAAGTTGAGTTGAAAACAAGAAAAACTTGCTTTTGGCGCCATCAAAGAGGAAAGCCAGATACCTTCCTTTCCACAATTGAAGCCATCTACTACTTTCTGGTAGACTACCATACTGATGTATTAAAAGAGAAATACAAAGGACAATATGACAATCTTTTATTTTTCTACTCTTTTATGTACCAGTTGATAAAGAATGCCAAATGCTCTGGAGACAAGGAAACAAGAAAAATTACTCGTTAGTTTTTAAGAAGCCACTTATGACATTTTATTTTGCTAAAATCAATAAACTTGTCATTGTGCTTTGTTTTTTCTTAGGCAATATTCATGTGTCATGTCTGCAAGACCACTTCAAAAAATAAGGCTTTGTTTATTTTACCTCATATTTTTTACAAAGGGAGTTATTTCTAAGGGAGTTTTCAGAGCTAGTGTTGACTGAAAAATTAGCTTCAGAAATTATTAGCTCAAGTTTGGCATGTCTCAATTTTACTACCATATTTTAATATAATAATGTGTTATATCTACGTAATTAGATATATTTAGATATTTGTTTAGAGACCCACATGTCTTTCCACCTGTACTCATTATCATGTTTGGAGGTAGATGGGATCAGAGTCTCCTTGCTGACAATGAAGTGATAGGTAATTTGTTTGAAGTTAAAGGCAAACATGGGCAGAACTAGAATTATAGCTCCAGCCCATAGGGCTGTGTCCTTAAGTCCACACTGCCTGTGGTAGACATTTGTTGCTTTATACATCTGTCTGGCATCTTTTCTTAAAATCTAGTAATTCTTTTTTAATCATCCCTGGAGGATGTTTATTGTTGTTTTTGAGAGAGAGAAGAAAAGGGAGAAAGAAAGTACCATCAATGTGAGAAAGAAACTTCATTACCTCCCGAACGTGCCCTGACTAGGGATTGAACTCACAACCTAGGTATAGGCCCTGACCAAGGATTGAGCCCATGACCTTTCAGTTTACTGGACGATGCTCCAATCAAGTGAACCACACTGGCCCAAGGCTGGCACTTTTTTTAGGGAAAAATTGCTATCAGTCATGGGGTCCTGTCATAGGTATGGACACATGTCTCAGTCTAGCAAGCAAAGTGTCCAGTGATTGATTCAGTGGTGAGCACATAACCCAGCATCCTTTTTCACGAGTAGTATAGATGCTGTAGGAGATAGGGCTTATTTTTCAAGACACACTATGGTGCAGTTGTTAAAAGCACAGACTCTAGAGCTGGACTATCTGAATCTTTTCCCCTTACCAGTGGTATTTCAGTTTCTTCATCTGTAAAGATAGGGTAATACAATAGCTACCTTATAGGCTAATTACGAGGATTAACTGAGTTGATGTATCTAAAATGGCTTTCAACACCACCTGACATACAGTAAGTGCTGTATATATGTGTCCTCTTTTTATTATTTTATTTGGAATTGTAAACTAAATGAGATAACCTTAGAGCTCCGTGCTGGCATCTGTGCTGCAGGTGGCAAGAGCCTGCCTTAGAATGAAGCCAGCAAAGGAAAGAGTAGAGAGAGAAAAAGACTGAGTCCTGAGGACATCATTTAGTCACCTCATATAGCTGCTTGTGGATGGAACCGTGTGCTGGGTAGCTTCTGTTTGCCCCTTGGGATCCACCCTCTGCTCTTCCATTCTCTCAGTCTGTTAGGTGAATTCCCTTGCTCTCTGACTTTTGCCTGGTTTCAACAAATGAGAAGCACCAGTGGGAGATTGGAGGTTGAAAAGCAAATTAAATTGTATTTACTCTTCCCCCCCCACCTCCTTTCCTTCCAGGTAACCACTGATTGTCTCTGTCCCTCTACTGAAGGCCATCCTATCAGGCATCCCTTTCCAAGCAGTTATTCCAGGTACTCTCTCTCTTCAGGTCCCTCCCTTTACCTCTCTTCACTTAGGGGTAGTAATGCCTCCCAGGTGTTACTAGCCCCAGGGTAATTCATTAACCCTTGTTAGTTTCCCTAAATCCTGCCTATACCTTTGTAAATAGTCATTTTATATTATTTGAATGCCCCCATTTGAAGTTGCCCTCTGTTTCTTTCTGGGACCCTGACTTTACCCGTGTAGATGCTAGAAATAACTACGTTTCCCAAAAGTATATTCAGTGGGACACGTGTTTCGTGAAAAAAACAAGTTAATGGTGAAATTTGTTTGCTGCAGATTATATTCCCCTCTTAGAGATTCAAAAGGCACAGCATAAAAGTGCTAAGTCCTGAAATAAACATTTAAAACTTTATTTAGGCTACTATTTCTCAAAACTTAATTGAATAAGTAATGGCTACGAGCATCCTGTAAAAGTAGGGCATTTGGAGTATTGTAATACATGGCAATTCCTGATTTTGTATAAATGTGGAAACTGACGCCTAAAAAGATTAACTTGCCCACCAGTCCCAAAACTAGTTAGTGATGGAACTTGGTCTAGAATCTGGGACTTCTCATTGGTTCAGCGAGGTCATCATTTATTTTTATATTCATGAAAAAGAATGTAGATTATATAAGACTTGGACATTATTAGCCCTATAGTCTTAGCAAAATAAACTGGTTTGTTTATGTAGCAGTTATTTTACAAGAATGGAATTAAAATGGGGTTTTTTAATCTTTAAAACTTAGCACTAGAAGCAGGAAGACCTGAATTGATTTAAGCAAGCTGAAGTTAGATTTCTCTGAGCTAAATTTGGACCTAGCTCAGAGAAATCCAAAAATCTATTGCCGTTTAACTGGCTCTACAAACAACATAACTGTTAAGAGGGAGGAAAACACACACACACACAAATGATCAATTCTATCACTCATTTCCCCCCATTTGGCATAAGATGACCCACACAGGAACAGAGACCAATGGGATGATTGCCAAAAAAGAGGGGGGAGGGGGGGTGGGTAAAAAAAGGTGAAGGGGAATATATTCCATAATATTGTGATAAGGACATGGTAACATGATTACTAGAATTAGTGGGGTGGTCACATTTTAAGTATTAAAATGCAGAATCACTATATTATACACCTAGAACTAATGTATATCAACTGTATTTTTTTTTTTTTTAAAAAAGACCTACATAACTTCAAAAGAGCCTATTTTACAGCTAAAGCTAGATAAAATCTCAAGTTCTTGCCCCCAAAACTATACTAATACCTGTTATAACAATGCATTGGTTGTGCTTGTCATTTTATTTTTTTGGTATAATAGACTACAAAAATGGCCCTAATTCTTTACTCCTCCCTGTATTCATGGTCCTTTTTCATGCTCCTTTGAAGTAAGTACCCTCTCACTCTGATTATGGGCCATATGCATTTCCAAACATCTAGCATATTTCCACTTAGTCTTGTGCTTATCCTGTTGCCATAAGCACGTGCATGCCTGGATTAGCCCGCTGGACGGTAAGACATGCATGGAGCAGAGCCAGGTTACCGTGGTCACCCTAGCTGAATTCTCTCTAAATTGGCTGATGGCCATTCAACTCCCAGATATGTTAACAATCCCAGCCAAGATCTGCAGAGCTCCCTAACTGACACCTACCCATTGCAGATGTGTGAGCAAGGGATGTCTGTTACGCCACTGAATTTGTATAGCTGTCTATTATACAGCATTATTGTGCCAGTAAATATCTCATCCTGGGATACAGTATCAGATACAGTTTCCTCAAGTACCTTCTCAGATTCTTGGCTGCACTGTTTACAGCGCCATCAACCACTTGCTTTGCCATAGCTACCACCCTACAAAGTGGCACTACTGGCAGGCTCGTGTGATTTCTGCCTGAAATCAACTGGCCACATGCTCAGTATCCCTCCCAGCACCTGCGGACTCTAGGAAGCACTCTGCTGCAGGGTTTCCCCAGTGACTGTCAGAAGGGCTAGATGGTGCCATCTGGATCAATGGTCTAGAAGATGCTGTCAGAGAAATTCCTATCTTTTTTTCTGATGGACTCTTTCAAGGCACAGTTTTTCACCCTTGTGTCCAGAGATGTACCATGTGGCTAAGCAAGTGTACTTGCCAAATGATTGGCAGTGCCTCTTCATGGCTTTTCATGAGACAAATCAAGGGCTCTATAGTAATTTATCAACGTGCATTTGCTTCCCACCTTCTTAGCCGTCCTTTCTCCCTCGCTCTCCCCAGCCTGGATTTGCACCTTCTGATACAGTAATAGATTTAACTTTTGCCTCAGACTCTCTTTCATGGAAGCCAGGTGTCTTAGTGTGGGTTGGGTGAGGAAAACAGGTTCATTACAAGTAGTACATGAATGAAGAGGTTTAATAAAGAATTAGGGTTCACCCAAATACAGAGGTTGCTGGGGGAGTAAAGGTCTGGAAGATGACTCATAAGAGGTTAGAGAAACAGTCACTAACTAGTTCAGCCTGAGATGCTCAAAGTGCCATGCCCATGACTTAGTTTATTGACGTATATATGTCTTAGAGCATATTAAGCTTCTCATTCCCTTAAGCTTTTTAGGTATACTTTGTTTCAGCTGAAAGGCATCTCAGTCCTTTCAGAGGTCTTAAAAAATGAGTGTATATCTACACGCCTTTATTGGTTTCTTCCTTGAGGCCACAGTAGTAGCAGTACCCTAGACTTGGTCTTGGTCCTAAAGTTGTATTTAATGAGGACATATTTGATTTAGCGAGAAACAATTCCATTCTCCAGCCCTGTACATCATAGGCTCTATATTCCCTTTCAGTTCCATTTGCATACCCACCACCTTATTTTTGAGCTTGTCTCTTTTAGCACCTTACCAATTACAGCTAATAGCAGCCAGCTTATTCTTTCAAAATTCTGCCTCAAAATCTCGCCAAATGCCGTAATGCATTAGCTGCATTTTCTGTCCTCATGTTATTGCAGGCGATAATTTTTGCCTCCCAATACTGACAGTTAAAAGACCCAAATGAAATGTTTGGCTAAACGCTTAATGAACCTGCATTGAAGACCAGCAGCCAAAAATCACTATCCATGGAAAAGAGCCAAGCATCACTAGATATGTGGTGAAAGCCTCCACATAAAAAAGAGGGACCCATTAACAAGGAGGAGGAAAAATCTAAAGGAAACACGCAATCAGAGAACAAAGAGAAAAAAAACTAAACTAAGTATCTTCAGAAAAAGAGTATATTGTGTGTATAAAAAGAGAATGAAATAGTATGAAAAAAAAAACATGCAATAAAAAAGAGATCTAGGGAATTAAAAATGTGATTGCTGAAATACAAATTCAATAAAAATTTAATGTTTTGTTGGAAGACAAAATATAGCATAAGAATAGAAAACTGTAAATTCCAAATAAAGTTCAACCTTAGTTCAAAGTTGCAATTGAAACCATAGGCTGTATGTTACATGGTATTTAATAAATATTCTGAAGGAGAAAGACATTTACTGACAATAATGTTTGTACTAGCCATTACCCTTTTTTGTTAAGGAGAATGTTGGCAGTTATTTGTATACCAGTTACCATAAATTCACAAAAAGTAAGAGAGCATTGGCTAGGTGGAATGAAAGTCTATTCATGCACTGTATATTAACCTCTATTTTTATTGCATATTACCATTATGAAATTGAATTTCTAGCTGGATTGCTGAGTAGGACCAAAACACTAATCTCCAAATTACTTTTAACCTTGATGTTTCCATATTAGCCCGAAACTCTGCCAACTGCAATCTTATTTTATATGTTAGTTATTGTTGTAGTATTTATCTCATCACCTATTTATTATAGAATATTGTGTTTGATGGAGAAAATTCACTCACCTATGCTATAATATTCACACCAACACTTGGCTGATTAACTTAATGACCTCAGGATCTTTATTCAGAATTCTGCTGCTATAACCGGGGTGAATAGTCAAAAAACAGGACTTCATTTTGGCTTCTTTGTAAAGGTCATTTCTAAACTCATAATGAAATTTATTTTTCCACTTGAAATATCTTGGAAAGTCAAAGAAATGGAAAATAGAAAGAAATATAATTAAGGACCACTTCATGAGGTCCTTCACCTGAATAATAGAAGTTTCAGAGAGAACAGGAATTGTGGGGGAAAATATTTTTTTCAATTCCTAAAACTGAAGGACACAGATGTTTAGGCATAGACTAGGGTTTGTCATCGAGGAATTTCAGAGCACTACATACAGAGAGGAAATAACCAAGTTTTCAAAGAAAGGAAGCAGGTCATATAAAGACCAAGATTCAGGATGTCGGAGGACTTCTCAAAACAACATTGGAAACTAGAAGAAAATGGAGTAACTTCAGAACTCGGAATGAAAACAATTTTGTACTGGATTCTACTTCCAGTCATACAATCAATCCAGTGTGAGTATAGAATAAAGATACACAAGGTCTCCAAAATTTTACCTCCATGTATCCTTCTTGGGATGAACATGTTTAGAAAGATACTACAGGATGTTTTCCAGCAAAAGGGAGGAAGAACTGAAAGAAGGAAGAGCATCAAGAAAGCAGCAGAGGGAATAAAGTTAAGTGTGGAGCCCAAGTGGTACACTTACCAGATTGTGACTGTTATGAATAGGCATAGCAACCCCACCTTGAAAAGTACATGATGGCAGAAACTCGGGCCCCTCAGGGAAAGAGGGTCTGGTTTACAGCACCAAGTAAGCCACCAGTGGCAGCGGAGGTGGTAGTGGAGGGTAAGGCAATGGAGAATTGATAGTGGACTGGGGAGATGATGAGTATTGATTCTGTTCCCCAGCCTGACTGCAGCACTGGCTGCAGCAGAGGGGCTGTAGTTTGTCCCACTTACTGCATCTTCTAAGTTCCCCCTCAGGAAAAGAGGCCCTTCAATCCCGTAGGAGCCTACACATGTGGAGAAACAGATCCATGGGGAGCAAGGGGCGTATCGTGGTCAGCAGAGATAGGCTGCCCAGGCTGATCTTCAAGAAAGGAATGAGGTCAGCAACCTCCAGTGTCAGTTTCAGAGTCTGCCTCAACTGCAGAGGTCATGTCCTTCCCACCCCTGGTGACAAGTGAGGCCAGCTCAGTGAAGCTGCGGAAGTGACCCTAGCACACATGGTGAGCAAAAAAAAAAAACAAACCAAAAAAGTTAAATAGAGAATTCTGAGAAGTAATAAATAGTTATTATTTCAAAACACTACATTTTATGGTAGCTAGTTATCTAGTAATAGATACAGAAATTGGTATCTGGAGTAGGGTGTTGCCCTGACAAAACACTGAAACGAGATATTGGCTTTAGGACTACAGGGCAGGTATTGAGACCGGAAGAGTATTAGTGGAGGCTGAAAGGACAGTGTGGTAGGCAGAATACTGGCCTGCAAAGAAGTCCACATCCTAGTCTCCAGAACCTATGAATATGTTGCTTTACATGGTAAAAGGGACTTTGCAATGTGATTAAGGGTCTTGAGATGTGGAGCTTATCCTGGGTTATCCCCGGGCGGCCCACTATGAGCAGAAGGATCCTTAAAGTGGAAGGGGGTCAGGGTGATGGGAAATGAGGACTTGACCCACAGTTGCTGGCTTTGCAGGTGGATGAAGGGAACCACAAGCCAGGGGATGTGGGCGGCCTTAGAAGCTGGAAAAGACAAGGAAACAGATTTCCCCCTAGAGCCTCCAGAAAGGAATACAATTCAGCCAACATCTTGATTTTACTTTGTCGAGATTGGTGTTGGGCTTTTAACCTCCAGAACTATGTAGTAATAAATTTGTATTTATTTATTAGCAAGCTTACACTTGCAAGGTTTGTGGTGATTTGTTATAGAAGCAAGAGAAAAAGAATACAGGTTGTTAGAGGTTATTAGCCAAGGGTGGAAGAATGGTGAACAAACTCTAAGTAGAGAGTAGAAAGGCAGTAAGGAAATTACTAAATGTGGGAGAATGTAGGACCAGAGTTACATGTGGTAACAAAATGTGTGTCAATACTTTTGCCTGCTCTCAGACGATGGAAAATGAACCTTATAAGTTTATAGATTTCTTAGATTTCCAGGCAGAGTGGTGAAAATACCAATTAACTTTTTACAGCTACTGATGATAATATACAAGAAGAGAGAAATGAGCTAAAAAAGAAACTGATTTTAAAGAAGAATTTTGAGGAAATATTTCCACTCCAGCACTTGTCTTTTCTTATGGAAAAAGAATGACTGGAGGGTAAGGACAAAAGCCCACTGGGAGGAGCCAAAAAGCAAGGTGAGTTTGGGTTTAGGAAACCATCACCAAAGGGACTATTCCTGACTTTAGAGCAGGAGCCCTCACAATTTCAGTGTTGTGTCTCCTGTTTCCCTCACCCCAGTTTTGACTAAGAGTATCTCTGTGGTTTTTCTATCCTAGAAAGCCTGAACTGAGTGAAGCCACTTCCAAGTAGCCATACCTGAGAAACAAAACCTGAGGAGTTTTACCCATATCTGGACCTAATTTAGATGATAAAATACTGAATTTAAACATATGCCATGATGGGTGAGACTTTAGGGTACAGGGTGAGTATATTTTGCATGTGGGTGGGACAAGAATTGTAGCCAGAGGATGGACTGTGAGAGAAAAACGGCCCTCAAACAATTCCTCCCATTCCTGTACAAGCATACTGCTCCTCCCTTCGAGGCTGAAGTTCATTTCCTTCCCCTTCAGTCTGGGCTGGCCTCATAGCTGACTTTGACCAATAAAAATGGTGAAAGTGAGGCCCGACAGTTTCTGCTTTCACACTCTTGGATCCCTGAGCGTCACGGTAAAATTCCAGGCCATCCTGCTGTAGAGTCCCTAGAGACACTTCATGGAGAAGAAGACCACATAGGACAGGAATGAGGTACCCTAATTAATAGTATTGAAGCCCCGGACAAGTGAGAGAGTTCTCCTTGAACCCTCTAGCTCAGCTTAGCCACCATTTGAATGCAACAGCGTGAGTGATTCCAGCTGACCCCATTTGGAGCAGAAGAGCCACCAGAAGAAATTTAAAAATCATTGTTTTAAGCCACTATGTTTGTTACATAGCAATAGATATTTGATATAGCCATGTTTTTGTTTGTAGAGAAGGGTTTAAGAAAAAGAGACTTAAGAAGAAAAAAACTGTGGGGAGTTGGGAGCCTAGACATCTCTTTTCATTTTGAACCGCCTCTGTCTCTTTTAGTTGATTGATGCAATTTTCTTAAAAACTTCGTGACCTTCCTATAGCAAATTAATCCACCCTGTTAGACAAAAGCCACTTGTATAAATTTCTTTTAGAGAGGCCCCTCTACCTTGGTGAGCATCTGGGTGCTGTAGAAAATGCCCAATGGTGTTGTTCTCTAGCCCACAGGACCTGTGTGTGAAGCACTGTTGACATCATTCTAAAATCTTAAAAGGATTTTAAGCATATGATTGTCAACTCTGAGACCATGTTTTACTGTTGGTGCCTTGAGCTTTTGTCTTTTCTCTGAGACCACTTATGACATTGAAAATATTTTTCTGCCTGGTAAAATTGGGAATAAAAAATGGTAGCAAATATGTCAGAGTTTATAGGAGGAGACGTCTACATATTTTAAGTTTCCTTTCCTGACTCACCATAAAAAACCTTGAGAAATTAAGACTACCATAAGCTTAAATATAAGTTAAACTTAGAGGTAACATCTATTTTATTAAATGCATTATAAACATATTAATAAAATACAGTGCAATCAACAAGCATCCATGAACATTTAGCAAATGACTCAATTTCTGAGGCAGAAAAGTACAGGAATGAAAGTTCTGGTTAAAATTTTAAAGTGAAAACTAATTATTTTCTTAAAAACTTTGCAAACCTTCTCTAGCAAATTAATCCACCTTTGATAGCAAATTAAGCTTTTTATTACCTTAAAAATAGTCTATGTTTGATTGCCCTGTGTGAAGGTGTTCTTTCCACCTGAGTCTGTGCTGGGAATTAAAAAATTTAAAAAACTATTCAAATACATATAAAACAATACAGTATTTATCTTATTTTCTCTTAAATACTAATGTTTAAAATTTTATTATCAGGGGAAATGGTTTCTTTTTTTAAAATATATTTTTATTGATTTCAGAGAGAGGAAGGGAGAGGGGAGAGAGAGACAGAAACATCAATGATGAGAGAGAAACACTGATTGGCTGCCTCCTGCACGCCCCCACTGGGGTTCGAGCCCACAACTTGGGCATGTGCCCTGACCAGGAATCAAACCTCGATCTCCTGGATTATAGGTTGATGCTCAACCACTGAGCTACACCAGTTGGGCAGAAATGGTCTCTTTAAACAAATATATATCCTTGGCAATGCTGCAAATACAATAAGTTACTGAATCAAAATTTTTAATTGTTGATGACTCTTTTTTCTTTTTAAATTGATTACATATTTTGGAATTTTATAACTACCCTGAATATGAGAAATCAGGTCTTTTTTAAGTCTAAGTATAATGGATTGTAAAATAATGGAATCAAAAATTTCTAGATTTCTTCTATCCTCAGAGAAGATTGCCTAATCTTTTTTTTTTTTTTTTACTTTTTAAATGTATCTTTATTGTTGAGAGTATTACAGGTATACCATTTCCCCCCATAATTGATCTCCTACACTTCCCTCCCACCCCCTTCCCAGGCCTTCACCCCGTTATTAACTGTGTCCATTGGTTATACATATAACTTCTTTGGTTAATCTCTTCCCACCCTCCACCCCCCTTCCCTCTTTCCCCTGAAATATGATTGTCTGTTACATGTCAATGTCTCTGGATCTATTTAGTTCATCAGATTCTTTTGTTCATTAGCTTCTTCTTAAAGAAGACCCTTCAACATTTCCTGTAGTGCTGGTCTGGTGGTGATGAACTCCTTTAGCTTTTCCTTGTCTGAGAAGCTCTTTATCTGACCTTCAATTCTAAATGATAGCTTTGCTGGGTAGAGTAATCTTGGTTGTAGTTCCATGTTTTTCATCATTTTGAATATTTCTTGCCACTCCCTTCTGGCCTGCAAGGTTTCTGTTGAGAAATCAGCTGACAGTCCTATGGGCTCCCTTGTAGGTAACTAATTGCCTTTCTCTTGCTGCTTTTAAGATTCTCTCTTTGTCTTTAACCTTTGGCATTTTAATGATGATGTGTCTTGCTGTGGGCCTCTTTGGGTTCCTCTTGTTTGGGACCCTCTGTGCTTCCTGGACTTGTAAGTCGATTTCTTTACCCAGGTAGGGGAAGTTTTCTGTAATTATTTTTTCAAATAGGTTTTCAATTCCTTGGTCTCTTTCTTCCCCTTCTGGCACCCCAATAATATGAATGTTGGGCCTCTTGAAGTTGTCCCAGAGGCTCCTTATACTATCTTCATATTTCTGGATTCTTTTTCTTTTTGCTCTTCTGGTTGGGTGTTTTTTGTTTCCTCATGTTCCAAAATGCTGATTTGATTCTCAGCATCCTCTACTCTACTGTTGATTCCCTGTAAATTATTCTTCATTTCAGTTCCTGTAGCCTTCATTTCAAATTGGTACTTTATTATGTCATCTATTTTCTCAGTTATTTCCCTAATAGTCTGCTTAAACATCGTTATAACCAAAATTCTGAACTCTGTATCTGTTAGCTTGCTTGGATCTATTTCATTTAGTTCCTCTTCTAGAGATTTCTTCTGTTCTTTCCTTTGTGGCATGTTTCTTTGCCTCCGCATTTTGGCTGCTTCCAGGTGTTTGTTTCTATGTATTAGGTAGAGCTGCTATGTCTCCTGGAATTGGTAGAGTGGCTCTGTGTAGTAGGTGTCCTGTAAGGACCAGTGGCTCAGCCTCTCCAGTCACCTGAGCTGGGACTTCTAGGTGCTCCCTGTGTGGGCTGTGTGCACTGTCCTGTTGTAGTTGAGCCTTGGTTGCTGTTGGCATCCCTGGGAGGAATTGACCCCCAGGCCAATCAGCTGTGAGGACCAGCTGTAACTACAGCCAGAGAGCTGCTGTGCTGGAGACACCCCTATGCAGCAGGATTTACTTCAGTGGAGCCTTGGTGTTCACCAAGTGCACCCCTTGAGTGTCACTCGTGGATGTGGTAGGGTTGTAATCCAGTGTGGTAGAATCTGATCACCAGGTGCACTGTCTCTGGGGCCTCCAGGGAGGTGCAAAGTCAGCCTGTGCCAGTGCCTTGCCCAGGGCCACCCCACATGAGCTACACAGCAAACCGTAGCTGGGCTTGGAGGTGTCCAGGAGAGACCAAGCTATGAGCCAATGCAGGCTGCCGCTAGTGCCAGGCCTGGGGCCACTTATCAAGCTATATGGGGCCTGTTGCTGCTTGTTTGAGAGATTTGAGGAAAGTCCTAAGCATGAGGCTCGAGAGGCCACTTGCACAGAAAAGCCCCTGGAAATGGCCTGGATGAGCTGCAGGTGGGGAGGGGCGGGGCCTCCGGGAATCACGGGGCGGGGCCAAAGGGGTGAGTCAGGTGCTGGCGATTCAAATATGGCGCCTGCCTGCCGGCTGTGTGCGGGGAGGACTCTCCAAAGGAGCCATGGCCTCCGCCAGCCCTTCTGCCTGGGAGGAAGCCGCCCCTGCATCTCTCTCCCGGATTTCAGGCAGGTTAGTTCCCCCCCGAGTGTCCCGGGTCCTTTCCGGCTGCTGCCCGGCGCTGGGCTCAGAGGGAGCGTCTGAGTGAGTCCGTGCGCGGGCCCTTTCGGAGGAGCTGCTGGGGCTCCCGCAGCCTCCGAGACCGTCAGGGACAGTCCCCGCGGGTTTCACAGCCCGGAGTTGTGGGGACGTCTCTTCCTGGCCCTGGAGCCCTGGGCTGGGGGCCTGCTGTGGGGTGGGACCCCTCACTCCTCTGGGAAACCCCACCGCAGAGATTCCCTCCCGGGTTTCAACCACGGCACCGGGTGTGGGCCCGCGGCCGCATCTCCAATTCAGCCCCGATCCGCCCGCGTCTCCGCCCCTCCTACTGGTCTCGGTGCTTCTTCAGTTCCCTGGTTGTGGGGCTTCTGTTCAGCCAGATCTCAAGAGGCTCAGAGTGATGGTGGTTCTGTATTTTAGTTGTAATTTTGATGTGGTTGCGGGAGGCGGTGGGTGCAGCTGTTACCTACGCAGCCGCCTTGTTGTTCCTAATTTGCCTAATCTTTTTTTAATCACTTATTATGGAGGATTTTCCCCCACAGTGATATATTACTAAATGTTTACTATTGCAACCTTTCCCCCCCTCCAATTTCTCAAGCAAGTATTTCACAAACACTTTAGGAAACTCTAGAAAAACTTATAATACTGTAACACATAATAAGTTCTGATTTTAAAGCACTTTGCCAGGAAAGAAGTAGGAGGGAGGGAGGGAGGGAGGGAGGGAGGGAGGGAGGGAGGGAGGGAAGAAAAACCACACTGACTGAACCAAGGGGCCTAATGTTTATAATCTTAGGCCCCTTGCAAGACACATTTCCCTGAAAACATGTTTTTTTGCATTTAAAAAATAGAAGTCTTTGTTACTTTTGGAAAATACTTTTGTAAAGTTAAAAATGCTTTCCAAATTTAAGTCTGGACACTTCACTTTATTTTAACAATGAGAGTTAGGAAGCTTTCCCAAAAGTAAATTAATTTTACTTCTTAGATGAAATCAATGTACAGAGATATTTAAAGCTGGAACATAGTATCTTCAGAAGTCTAAGCTTCTCTGCCAGAGACGTGGCCGGTCCTTAGAGGCACTACATGGACAGAAAAGCTACACAGGGAATAGCTGCAGTACCTCAGTCAATGGCACCAAGTCCCAGGCCATTGAGATAGACTTTCATGAACTTTCTAGCTCAGCATAGCCATCCACGGTGTGCAGCCACAAGAGCAAACACAGCTAACATCGCTCGAAGCAGCTATAGAAAACTGTTAAACTGGATACCATATAACCTCTATATTAAGCAACCAGGTAGTTAAATGAATTTTATTCATTGTTTAATCATTGAGTCTGCTGTAATATGAAATACTTGGCAGCCTTTACTTTTTACAAGAAAACTGAAGCTTTACCAATCATTATTTTTCCCCCCAAGGTAGCTGACATTAGGTCTTTAAGTTTAATGTGCTTCGAACTATCTAGCTTCTTCTCAGCTGCTACTGCCCATGAGTAATTGTTATTCTTTCAAGGATATCAGACCATGTTCACAACACCCAGAAGAACATATTTTGCCATGTAAATTTATTGAAAAACAAAAATAGAATACATTTAAAAACCAAATTGCACACTTATTCAATCAACAAATATTTATTGAGAATCCCTGTATGCCAGGTATATCCTCTATGCTCGTAACTGTTGTGTTTTTTTTTAATAATTTGATTCTCAAAATGTTCGTTGGTATTATTTAGAAATGCAATTTATTTTGTATATTGGCCTTGTATCCTGTGAATTTGCTAAGCTCACCTATTATTTAGGTGAATGTCTTTTGGGATTTTTTTAGGTCCCTTGGAATTTTCAATGGAGGCAATCATCATCTGTGAAGAGATAGTTCTGTTTCTTTCTTTCCAGTAAGCATGCCTTTTATTTAGATTCTTTGTCCAGTTGAATTAGCCAGGACTTCCAGTGTAATGTTGGGCAGAAGTATGAGAGCAGACAGCCTTCCCGTGTTCCCAACCTTAGGGGATAATTCAAACCTTCACCATTAAGGGTGATGTTAGCTTTAAGTCATGTGTACGCGTACGTGCATGTGTATGTATGCCCATATTATAGAAAGCAGCTATAGAAAACTGTTAAACTGGATACCATGTAAAATTAAGGAAGTTCCCTTCTGTTCGCAGTTTGCTGAGAGTTTTTAATTTGTAAAAAAGTAATGAATGGAATTTAAATTTTGTTAAATACTATTTTTGTTTTTGTTTTGCATATATCAGGTTTTTCTTCTTTTATCTATTGAAAGGGTGAAATATATTTTTCTAATTGTATTTTCTAATATTGGACCAGCCTTGCATTCCTGGGATAGGCTGCACTTGGTTGTGATGTATTATCCTTTATATATTGCTAGATTTGATTTGCTAATATTTGTTGAGGGCTTTTACATCTCTATTTATGGGATATATTGGCCCATGGTTATCTTTCTCTAGTTTTTTTGGTATCAGGGTAATACTGGTTTCCTAAAATGGGTTGGGAAGTGTTCGCTCCTCTTGTTTATCAAAAAGCTTGTGAAGATTTGTAGATTTGTATTGTTTCTTTCCTAAATGTTTTGTAGAATTGACCAATGAAACCACCCAGGCCTGGAATTTTCCATTTTGGGGAAGTTTATAAATAAAATTCAATTTTTTTACAAGAAATAAGAAAATTTAGGTTAACTAATTTTTTCGTGAGTTTTGACAGTTATCTCTTTCAAAAATTCGTTCATATTATTTCAACTGTGAAATTTATGGGCACCGAGTTGTTCATAGGATTCTCTTGTCACCCCTTTACTATCTGTAAGGTCTATAGTCTTCCCTTTTCCTTGTTCAATCCAGGTAAAAGTTTATCAGTTTTATTGGTCTTTCAAATCATAAGCTTTTTGTTACTTTGATTTCCTCTGCTTTTATATAATCAATTTTATTGATTGATGCTCTTATATTTTTTAATCCTCACCTGAGGATATGTTTCTATTGATTTCAGAGAGAGGAAGGGAGAGACAGAGAAACAGTGATGTGAGAGAGAAACATCAATTGGCTGCCTTCTCAATCCCAGCGAGGGATTGAACCTGCAACCTTTTGGTACATGGGACAAAGCTCCAATCAACCAAGCCACCTGGCCAGGGCTTGATGCTCTTATATTTTGATATAAAACTTAGATTATTGATTTCAGATTGCTCATCTTTTCCAATATAAGTATTTAGTGCTATAAATTTCCTTCTAAGCACAGCTAGAGCTGCAACCCACAGATTTTGATATGTTGTATGTTCATTTTTAATCAGTTCAAAATAATTTTCAGTTTTCTTTGAGACTTCCTCTATGACCCATGGACTGTTTAGAAGTGTGCCATTTATATTAAAACAGTTGAGGATTTTTCAGAAAGTTATTGTTATTTATTATTAATTTAATTCCTTTTGATCAGAGAATATAGTTTGATTTAAATTATGTTTAATTTGTTATGGTTTGTATTATGGCCCACGATATGATATATCATCATGATTTTACACATGCACTTGAAAAAATGTATATTCTGCTGTCGTTGGAGTTTTCTTTAAGTGTCAGGTTAAGTTGGTTGATAGTGTTTTTTCAAGTGTTCTGCAATCAGTGGGAGAAATAGGTTGTCATTGGTTTACTCCATCTTGGCCAGCAGTAGAAATTTAATTTCTATTCTGAACCCAGATTTTTCTGACTGCTAAGTTAGTATTCTTTCCATTATACTATAATGAAGCATTTAAAACTTTGAAAAGCTCTTTTAAAAAACCTTATGTATTATGCAACATAATTCTTGATCCTAAATTTACCTTTATGCTGCAAGTCAATTTTATTTTGCTTAAAAGTAAAAAGTAAAAAAAAAAAACTGCTTAGGAAAAGCGCAAGTTTTCCTTGTTCTTTGCAAACAAACTTTAAACATTTTATTTCATTGCTCATTGCAAATAGGCTTTACATGTGTTTCCTAGTATATCCAATTTTTATTACTGGATTCATTTTCTTTGGGAGCCAAAGGGCCACTTCCTCTTAGCTATACAAGGAAAAGTGAGGCATAGTGAAGAAAAGAAATCTGCCTCAGGTGTTGAATTTGAGCTTTTACTTCCTTCTGAATGACCAGTCTTCACTCTTCTGTGCTTTCTTCCATTCTTTGTGAGTTAGAGAAGCAGATGAGAGCAGTGTTTCTGAGTCTTAAGAAAAATCCAAGAAAAAACAACAGCAAAAGTTCCCGTTTCACAAACACAAACATCCCACACTCTCCTTCGATTACATTTAAATTTTGTAAATAAATGAACATTTGACCTAAAGAAAATTTTAATAATAATATTGGATTTTCAAATTTCTCATGTTCTCCTCTCATGAGGTTTATATACACTACCTAAGAGTGAGACACTTATGTTGGAAGTGCAAATCATTTCTCCCTGCCAGATTCATCTATTCCTGTCCATTTGGAGAGCCTTCAACAGTCTTTCTGTTCTCTTCAGTCTTGCCCATCCTAACTGGTCAGACTGGCTCATCGGTGTATCCAGAAATAGAGCAGGCTCTACCACTATACATGGTCTCCTCTCTTTCCCCCTATAAACCCACACCTTCCAGAAAGGAGCAGGGCATAAAGAATCCAGCTATTTTTTGCAGAAATGTGCAGAGTAATCACCTGTGTCACAGCCTATGAGGATCACTAGTGACAGGTCAAAGATGACTAGCCAAGGGTGAAGGCCAAGCAAACTCTCTGGGGCAGAATCACGTCACCAGCAAGTCACTGGTAATAAGAAACTTTCTCCTTATCTCTTTGTTATGGTAGTGAAACCATATCTGGCTCTGCTACCAAGTCTGCCATCACTTAAACAGAGCCAGCAGAGACCAGATAGGTCTATTCGTTAACAGGTACCTTCCCTAAGATATTTACAATAATGGAAAAAACTAGCACAAAATATTATTTCAATTGGTTGTATTAACCCCTCTCTTCTTTTTCTAAGTTGTGTATCTTGTGTAAATTGGCTGTGGGATGATGCAGGATATTTTGAAGGGTTCTTCCTAAAATTTCTATAGTATTATATAAAGTATGAGGAAGAGTTATAGGTGTCTGGAGAAAGAAAGGCAGTAATAAAAACAGAAAAAACAGGGAGTGAGCAAGATAATGGGCCAGGGTGGGAATGAGAGTGTCCATGAGACTAAAGGCTTGGCGTATTTTAAGCCTGAAAAAACATTATTTCTTAATTGATCTTCTTGCCTTGATTTTTCATAATTGATAATTGAGCCTCTTCTATGCCAGAGTCAATCCTTAAACTGAAAATCTAACCATATTGGTCCTTTGCTTAAAACTCTTGAGAAGATGCAGTCCCACCGTGACCTGACCCCAGTTGTCAGCATTAGTCTCATGGACTGTCACCCTTCACCTTATGCTTAGATAATTTTCATGCTGTTCAAGTTTCAGAAGAACACTGGGCTATGTCAATCTTCTTTGTGTTGTTTATTTCTTTTTTGCTGGCCAATTATGCTGTAACACCTCCTCTGTGACTTCTTCCCAAATCAAACATTCCATGAGAATTAATAATTTTTTCTTCTGCAAAACATTGGACATAATCCTTTCATTATAATAACGAATCATTATATGGTAATTATTGTTTTTGCGTTTGTTGTGCCACTGATCTGTGAACGTCTTGTGGACAGGAACAAAGTTTTATTTCTTATTTTTTCATCTGTATCTAATACTGTGCCTAGTATATCATAAGCTCTTAGAGATTGTTGGTTGATTTATTATTATTTTTTTAAATCCTCACCTGAGGATATTTTTTCTATTGCTTTTCAGAGAGAGTGGAAGGGAGAGAGAGAAAAAAAAATTAATGTGAGAGAAACACGTCGATTGGTTGCCTCCTGCACGAGCCCGGGGGCCAGGGATTGAGCCTGCAACTGAGGTAGGTGCCCTTGGCCAGAACTGAACCCGGGACCCTTCAGTCCACGGGCAGACACTCTAACCTCTAAGCCAGACTGGCCAGGACATGGAGATTGTTGGTTGATTTAAATCAGAGCTATAATAAGAAGTCACCATACAGTGTTTCACTTTACAGACTCTTATGCTCAAATATGCAGCTGTGTTGTGCTATGATGATATATAATTTATCTGCTCTAGAAAAACAAACAAACCCCAACAAAGTTATTTTAGGCAAATAGCTGGGTCAAGCAATCACACTCTCCCCCCTCCCTGCCCACACCTGGGAAAAGGATATCCCAAAGGAAAACTATAATGACAGAAGCCTCTTACATCAGTTTTTTATATTTTGGGGGAAAGAATTTGCAAATTTTTCCAAAATCTAGTTAGGAAAATTAAACCCCTATGCAATGTGATACTTCTGACAATCATGCCCAGAGGAACAGCAGTTCTAGAGAATACTAAATCCAAGTATGGCTAGATTCCCTCTTCATTTTGGAAACAGCCACAGCTGTGGCCAGTGCAGTCAGACAGTGGAATGCGGTTGAGGATTTGATATGGGGAGAAGGAAAGGGAACTGGGTTTCTTGCCCTGAGGCAGTTGGCACACAGTTCCTGGTCCTCTCCACCCCCACCCCCATCCCCCATCTTCTGCCCCCAACACTCCTCATCACCTAGAAAATATAATGGCCATCTGGGTAAGATCTGGCATTTGGATTCTGTTCATACTCTTGGGAATATTGTGGTAAAAGGGCCTTAAAAAATCCAAGTTGACAACGTGATACTGTACATCTCTAACTTTCTCCAAGTATGGACAAGTACCAAGTTAAGCTGTGGAAAAAAATGGTTTCCTTCTTTTTTAAAATTTTCTTTCTATAAATGGTATTTTGTAATTTATCTGAGATAAGAGAAACACAATAGTTTCAACTTCATTAAGCTTTTCTTTCCCAAAAATATTGTTAATGGAGGGGAGAGGTCCTCATCTCCCCTAGTTGCTAATTAGAATAGGTTTCTTGTGATATCAGGAGAAAAAGAATTTTTTGAGGCTCGCACTGGAGGATGAGATATAGTAGAAAGGTTTATTTCTGTGGAGTTACACCCCTGGGTTTCCAAAGTCCCATTTCCCTTAGTCCAGTCATAGAAGAAGTATAGCTGGGGCTTCAGTAGAGTTAAAATCAGAGCCAGTGTTCAGAGTTTCCTTTCCATGTTGGAGCCAGGTCTAGTCCAGCATCAAGCTAGCTTAGCTTATGTTTCCTGCTGCAGTCCATTAGCCCATTGCGTATGGGATCCACATGGCTGTGGGTCATAGGGGCAAATGCAAGAGAGCCAAGAGTCACAAGAGTCATGAGCTAAGTGTGCCAAGAGAGAGAATTTCTTTGTTTAGGAGATTATGTATTCCCAAATTTTTGCATGCTTGCAGTGGCTATGACCATTCTTGCCAACCATGTTTTCCCAGGCTTGACCGATAGGAAGTAACTGCCCTGTGTCACCCCAACCTTAATGGACATGTGTCTATCTTCCCTTTATTGGATCCCTTCCCCTAGTGTTTTTCAAGGAATAGGCCAGTGGTTCCCTGGGGAGTGCAAAGTTGCAGCTTCATGGTGAAGCTGCCCAAATGACATGCCTATGATGTCTGGCCTTCCTCCTTTGCTCCTTTCCTATTATTAATAACTAGCTAACTACAGTGGTATCAATATTACAACATCATATGCCTGCTGGAAACGACACACTGGTCTTAACTGACAATACTTTATAGAGAAGATAATTTCCAGTTCCATCTTCTGCACCAGCCTCGTATTTTACCCACTTCTCCATCATCCTTTGTTAAGTCATCAAAAACTCATATGGCAGATCAGAAAGCTATTAGCAATTACATGGAAGTAGCATGTCTACCTTGTTAAAGAGCTACCAGGAAAACTAATATATGGCTGTGTTAGTCAAATAGTGGTTACCCTTGGGAGGAAGGGTTGGGTAGTAACTGGAAGGAGGCGCAAGGGAGGCTTCAGAGGTGTTGTTCCTGCTCTATTTTTTTTAAAAAATATATCTTTATTGATTTCAGAGAGAGGAAAGGAGAGAGAGAGAGAGATAGAAACATGAATGATGAGAGGGTCACTGATCAAGCCCACAACCGGGCATGTGCCCTGACCGGGAATCGAACCCCGATTGCCTGAATCCTAGGTTGATGCTTAACTGCTGAGCCACGCCCGGCCGGGCTCCTGCTCTATTTTTTATCTAGGCGAAGGTTACATGGATGTGCTTAATTTGTGAAAAAACAATTGACCTATACCCTTCAGATATATATACTTTTCTGTAAGTATGTTTTACTTCAATAAAAGTAAATAAATAAATAAATAATCAAGGTATCGGGCCCATCTTGGTTAAAAATGCCACTGAGCACAAAGAATGTAAAGACCAGTAAATCCATGTCCTCATGATAATAAACAATGAGAATATAATATAATATAATTAATATATTATAATATAATATAATATAACATTATAATATAATATATAATATAATATATAATATAATATAATATAATATAATATAATATAATATAATATAATATAATATAATATAATATATAATATAATAAAACAAAAAATGGGTATACCCAATAGGAACATGTGGAATATACATTATAGTAAGAGGCCATTTGCTTACTTTGGGAATAGGAGGCCAGGATATCCAGCTGAAGAAATCTGTATCTCAGTGAGTAATGAGGCAGGAAAGGTTCTTGTTGCCACACTGCCTAGCCCTTTTCAATCATGTTGGTATTATTAGAAAACAACCCTTTGGGAAAGACAGGGCAGATATTATTGACTTATCTCTTCAGAAAGGAGTCTGAAGCACATACTAACTTAGTAATTTGTTCAAGTCAAGAGAGAAAGTCAGTGGTGATTTTAGGGTTTGGACTTACGTCTGTTCCCAACGTAGAATTTCCACTTCTTGTAAGTCACTGTGATACATAGAAGCCAACAATCACTGTGTCTAGTTTCCTCTTTTTGACATCAAATCAAGAAAGTACGAGGATTATTGAGGGAAAGCCTCATTTGGACTATGTTGATCTTGATTGAAGCCTTCTTGGTTAAATTTTTTTCCATGACAACTCCTGCCTAACCTTCTACCTAGGAAACAACACTCACCCCTCTCTGGAATCTCCTGCAGGCAGGGAGATTTCTCAGCCTTCCTCAAAGGGCAGATAAAACTGGCAGGTCTGCACGGGGAATTTTTGGTGAAAGAGGATGGCAGAGTTTTATGGGATACCCCCACTGGGAGTTTTTGAGAACTATGTGAGAAGTCAGCAGTGACTCCCAAAAGGAAGACGGCAGGGAGGCTGCGGAAGCAGTCTGCCCCAGTGTAGGCAATAAGAAGGCATATTTTCTATGGAGAATTTTAAAAACTAATAAAACCAACTAAAAGTTGTTAGTCTGCTTTTTATTATCCAGGTGCCTGAAAATACTCAGGAGCCCTTCCTAGAGACGTTCATCAGACCAGAGAGGAGTGGTGAGGAGTGCAACTGACCCTTTCCCCTCACATCCACCCCTTTGCCCCATTTTAACATTAAAATGTTATTTTTTGTTGTTATAAAATGAGTCATGCTTGCCAATGCACTGAGAGGCATGTTCTGACTGTCTTTAGGGCCAAAGAGATAAGAGAAATGAAAAATAAACGAACTAAGATTCAACTGACATTTTGAAAAAGAAAACAAAATAAGAAAAGAGAAGGAAGGAATTTATAAGGTAATATCAGAAATTAATGAAGTAGGAAAGGTTTTAAAAGTGCATGATAAATGAAAGACAGTTCCCTGAAAAGACCAATAAACTACTGACAGGCATGACCAAGAAAAAAGGGGATATAGTGCACATGTTCACTTACCGAGTGCCATAATAGTGCAGTTATTGTTCTAAGTATCGGAATATTTGTCAAATTTTTTGCTTGTCAGCAGCTTCTCTTTTGGGACTTGATACTCCTTCCATTGCTAAGATTTGAATCACATAGCGCTGTCTTCCTCACGTCCAGAGTAAGTAGGTACCCAGACTGGCCAATTCCCCTGGATGCAGTGATTGGTCCAGGCTCGGTGTGTGACACAGGTAGGTCCAAAGAAGTCCATTTTGGTGAGATTTAAATGGGCCTTGGGAGAAACAAACTTTTTCTAAGATACTCAGTTCTAAAGGACAAATAAGCCTGAAGCTCCTGAGACCCTCTTTGTTGCCTCAGAAGAGAATGTGCCTGGGATTTTTGCCAAGAGACAAAGAAAGAGGGAGAAAAAGAGCACATGTACACGGGAGCACCTTGCCACTAGAGTGGCTTCAGTTCTGGAGATCCAAATGTTCAATCTCTGACCTTAAACAAAGACTTGTTCTTGGTCTTGAAAATGTGAATCTGAGCACTCTGGATACTTTTTCTTTTCTGGCTGCTATCACTTGCTTTCACCCCTGGGGAAAAGGGCACCGAGAAAGAGCATTGAAAGAGCTTCACCCGTGTGCTGGACAGGACTTTCCCAGTATGGTATCACTGAATCCCCACTTCAACACTAACAGATGAGCAGAGGCCTGGAGAAGGTAGGTAAGTTAGTGCCTTAGTCACTCTTCTAGGTACGCAGGATACATAAATGAATAAAACGGACTGAAATCCTTATCACCATGGAGCTCATATTCTAGTGTGGGAGGGAGGCGATAAACAATGAATACAATAAGTAAGTAGGTAATACAGCATGTTAGAAGGGGATGAATGCGATGGGAAAAATTGAGCAGGCTTAGGGATTTCAGGAATGTCTATGTGTTGGGAGGTAGTGTAGGTTGCAAACTAAATAGGGTGGTCAGGGAAGGCCTTCAGTAGGTATCACTTGAACAGAGATATAAAGGAGGTGAGGGAGTTTACCAAATGTATCATGGGGAGAAGGGGAAGAATTCCATGACTGAAGAAACAATTTGCAAAACACTAAAATGGAACCAGCCTTGTTGCTGGTCCAAATAGCTTTCCTTTCCCCAAACACTTCATTGACACCTGACAATGCGTGGCAGTGGATATGCACACTTATAATGACAGCGAAGGTGAACGCTGCTCTCTGTAATTGGGGAGTGCATGACTGCATGGCCATCCTTTGCGATCATGGTGCTGGGCGTATTTGGGGAGAACAAGAAGTGGAGGGAGCCCAGGGAGAAGGCACTCAGAGAAGTCGGGCAACATTGGAGGTCGTTGCCAAGAACTGGACTTACACTCAGACGTAACGAGGTGCCATTTGGAGGTTTTCAGCAGTGAAATGGCATGACCTGACAAGTTTTAAAAGCATTACTCTGGCTACCCTGTTGAGAATACACTGTCGTGGGCAAGGACAGAAGCAGGAAGGAGAGTATTTAAAAAAATTGAGGTGAGAGATGACAATGTTTTGGAGCAAGGTGTTAACAGTGAGGTAGCTGGTGAGAAGTGGTTGGATTCCATATGTATATTTCATAGGTTGTGCCAACAGAACTTTCTGACAAACTGGATTTGGGTTGTGAGAAAATGAGAGGAATCAAAGATGATGCCAGAGTTTTTGGCTCATGATACAGGCTCCTCACTGATGTTGAACTTTGCCTAAATTTCACATTTTTTACAAGGCTGGTCCTGACTGTCTTAATTATGCTTAGCCAAACAAAACGAAACAAAAACTCTGTTGAGATGAGGTGGTTATAATACACTACATACACAACACAAACAGAACTATAAACATAGAGAAATGTTTCTTTTCCTTTCCTCTCCCTGTAAACGATTTTCTCTCTCTCTCTCTCTCTTCTAGTTTTCTATCTATTAATCCCCATTATTACCATGATACTGTATTATGTTTTAAAGCAATATTCCATTTACAAAGCATTTTGGACCATTCTCATAATTGAGCCTCAATAATTAAGTAGGTATATTATCTTTATCACATGGGTGAGTAAATTCCAGGAAGGCTCTATATTCTTCTCTGTAAAGCACCAGACACCCTATTTTTATATATAAAATGTTACTAAGTTGAGTATTTGTTAAATGTGTAGAGCCTACATATAATATACTTTTTGAGAAGACACGATGTCAACTAATTAATTTTCAAGCAAAATTTTTGATAGAAAATTACCCTTCTGAGATAATTCATTGTATATTTGAATCACAATTTAGCAACTTCCACCAGGTTTAAAGACATCTGCTTCCCAAAGTGAATTTTCTCTTACCCAAAGAGACAGATTTTGGAAATATATCATGGAGTAGACACTGCTGGTGCCTTTCATAGATGCCCTTCACCAGCCATGACCCTCCTACAGATGCTAATAATTCACTATTTCTTTTTCCAGAGAATTGCTCTCAAACAAAATACACTCATCCAGGAACCTATTCTTGCTTTACTTAGTTCCCCTGCACATATAGCTTGTCTCACTCTCTTTCTTTTGAGGGTACTCTTCCAATAAATCACTTGATCAAGAATCCCCATCTCAGGCTCCACCTCCAGGGAACTTGACTAAAGACATAACGTTTTCTCTTTAAATACATACATGACCCCAAACATATTCCCTATAATATAATATAACATTTACTGGAATACATGTTATAGGAAAGCCAAAAACAAGCATTGGAAGTATTCTGTTTTTATTGTGGGGTGGAGAGCATTTAGTGTTCTTACGTACTCTTGATATGGCCATATTCAGACATTTTAACATTTGGACATTTCCTGAACCATACAGGGTCAGTTCTGGTAAGATCCTCAAAGTACCAACTACTGTGGGTCAAGATATGTTCATATTGGATCCATTGCTTAGGAACAAAGTGGGTGGAATTCTGCTGGCAGAAGGTTGACAATCCAATGTGATTTGGTACATAATCTATCTCTTTGTAATGGGACCTTATGAATGAAGACAAAGGACATAGGATGAAGGAGATATGGCACTGTGAGAGAAGAAGGGGTGGACTGTGGCTGGGAAAACCAAACCATATGAATTTGTGCAGGTTCTTTATATCACAGATTTCTCTGCATGGAAATGGAGTCTAAGAGAAACCTTTTTTGCCAATTAAAATAAATTATTTTCTTGTACATCAAAGAGGATGTGTAAAGACAGAGGAAAGTTTAAAGCTCAGATGATTCTACTTTTGTATATTTTTATCTGTCTACATAGACATAATAGACCTATATTACAGAGCAATGAGAAAATGAGCATGAGATTCTATCTTGCTTCAATAATACACTGTTTCTTATATGTCTTTCTTTATAAGTTATTTTTATGGTATTTATCACATTGTGTCTTCTAGTATAGCTATTTGTGTTTATTTTTCATTATGCTTTCCCCATCCTTATCACATGATTTTGAGCTCCCTTAAGGGCAAGAAATGGTGTCCCTCATAAAACTGGGCACAATGCTTAGCATGGAGCAGACAATCCATATTTACCAAGATGAAATGAAATGATGGCCCTGACCAACCATCAGGAAGGCACATACAGTTGCCCCTTTAAATTGTAGGGATGGCTTTATTCTTACTACTGTCTCCTCTCTGGTGGAGTTTCACTTTGTGACACAGAACTTGAATTTCTATGACAGCTGTTAGCCAGAAGTTTATGCTTATAAAAGAGAATGGGGCTAATTATCCTGCTTTGGAATTGAAACGGGCAATGGAAAATGGCTCCGTTTACCAGGGAGCTGAGGCACAGTGCTAATCAGTCCCCGCCACACTGACTTGGTATTTCAGGTACATTAACAATAATAATAATAATAATAATGTTTTATCATATCTAGCACATAATCAACTACTCTTGAAACACTTGCTTGGACGTAACCATTTAAGGAAAAACTAAAGCCTTGGTTCTCTTCATTTTCAGGGAACTGATCTTTTTTTTTAAAGTATCTTTATTGATTTCAGAGAGGAAGGGAAAGAGAGAGAGATAGAAAAATCAATGATGAGAGAGCCATTGATTGACTGCCTTCTGCTGCCCCGACTGGAGATTGAGCCCACAACCCGGGCATGTGCCCTGACTGGGAATCGAACTGCGACCTCCTGGATCCTAGGTTGATGCTCAACCGCTGAGCCACGCCCAGCCAGGCCAGGGAACTGATCTTGACTTCACTCTCATGTCACCGATTACCATTTACCTAGAGGTTACTTTGTGTGTGGTTGGATGAGTGACTTATCTTTTCTACTCACTGTCTCCCAGCAGCTCTCATGGTGTAATGGGCCTCCATTCTCATCTCTAAGGTCTGCCCACGTGGTCTCCCCTCTATGATGAAGAACCTTTCTTATCTCACTCTATTTCGATTTCTCAGTTTCTTCTGCCTCAGGAATTTTGTATCTTTTCCTCAGCCTCTGGCCTGGGTTCTCTGTTATTTATTTCCATCAGACATCCCCACTGGAACTAAGTGAGCTGAAAGAGACAAGGATTGATTAGGACATCTCATATTCTTTTATGTCCCCATAGATTTTTGTCAATGAGATTAAGCATCTTCAAAACAGTCTTCAAAGCAAGTAGACTTTACATATTGCCAAAAGTGACCCACATCAAGAAGAGCGTAACTCTTAGGGCCATTGTGCTAATACTTAATTTTTTGTCGTTGAATTACTTTTTCAAAGACCCATTTCTGTAATCCCATTTGATGAATACCTGTCCCTAAGGGTAGTGTGGGGTGGGTGGGGAGTAGGAATAGATCAGCATATATCACGCACCAGGAAAGGAATCCAAGGACAGGAATATGACAAGCACACAACAAACAACACTTTGTCTTTTACTCAGCTGTGGATGAAGGAAAATGGAGAGCGAGTCTTTGAAAGATTGCATATTTAATTCTAGTATTTTGCTATTTTGACCTGATAATGTTAAACATCTTTTATGTTGGGTGATAGTGATCCTCTGTTACTTGCACTAAACTTTAGTTTCTCCAAGTGTTTTCTTTTAAAAGGAAGAGAATATTTGATCAGCCTGTTATTCCTAACTTTCTTTTGACTAATAGCTTTCATACTCCCTTGATCTCAGCCCAGAACAAGATGATTAGAGAGATATTTCCTGCAAGAGGCCTGATCTAGACATATCTGCACCAAGTCACAATGCTTGGGCACCACCCAAAAGGGCAGAAAATATGTTCTGTGTTATTAAAAATGCTAGAATTGAGGTACAAATAGTACACAGTAAGTGACAGCGTGTTTTATATCTGTGACAGGATTTTCTGACATTAGAAGCTCAATTAAAATCCAACAAAATGGAGCAGCAGTAGGTCCCGCCCTTGGCTTTGTAAAATTGTCAGATTGTAATCACACCTTACTTATTTTTCAAGATGACACAGCCACCTAAGAAAATTTAGTCCACAAGGTCATTCCAGAAACAGTGCATCAAACAATCCCCCAAAATATATGTAATTACTATTCATTCCTCAATGGAAGCAGTGGAAATAAAAATGGAGGTAAGTAGAAAAGTTACTATGAGCCTTGAGGATGAAATATTGATAATGAAATAAACTTCCTTGGGACTTTAGTGGCTGCTCAGCATTATGCCCACTCCCATTAGAGGCCAGTGAATGATCAAGGGCTACTTCATGAAGAAATAAAAGGATTTTACTTGAGCTTCTTGAGATTGAGACTCTCTCGGAGAGGCTAAGTATTTAAAGGAAAACCTATAGGAAAACTTGAACTTGCACTAGCTTGCAGTATCCCAGTTAATCAGAGCAAATATGCTCCAGAGGAACGTTGCACTTCTGGAGCTCGGCAGCACCGCCCCCGGGATAATGAGCGGGGTTTAGGATCGGTTCTACTCACTGGATGCGGTTTAACAGATCATACTCAATTTACCTTCTGGTATTAGCTGCTTGCCCACATGCTGTTGTTTCAACTTCTGCAAATGGGCATCTGGCTTATTAAGACAAGCCGGGTGGTTTGGCGCTGGAGGCCTCGGCCAGCTCTTACGTGTCACTGACTTATCTGGTGGACCCGAGGCAAGGGCGGCTTTCTGAGCGGCTTCACAGCGTTGCTCTTCTTTTCCCCATCACACGGCCTGGTTCCCAGAGGCCCGGGTCTGGTCTGCTCATCCACCGGGCCTGCGGCTGTCAGTGCTCCCCACAGAGGGCGGAAGACTTGAAACTTACAAAAATTCACCAAGAGACAGACAGGGGCCCCTGAGGAGAAATCACAGGAAGGTGCAGGCCACTTAAGAGTCATCTCTCTTTTGTTCTCTATCTCATTTCTTACTTCCAGTCTACACAAAGAATTAAAGATCTCAAGAAATTGTTACAATAGGGTAAATACAAAAAGCAGTTTCCCCTAGTTTTAAAAATGTAGCCATAGACTTTGTCCAGCTTAACATACTTTTAAAATAAAGTGCAAATGAAAAGCCATATATATATATGTATGACCTCAAAAAGCATTATTTATCCTATGACTCGAATGATTACTGATTAAGCTACAACTAGTGTACGCTTTGGGGAAAACAATGATTTTCAAATATTAGTTAATTACTTCTTCAACAAATATTTGTGAACCAGGAACTTTCCACTAAAGGAGATGGACAGGGTAAGAAGTTGGGAGCTCACTGTCAGAGTGAATTATTCAGAGAGAAAAAGGGAAAATGGATATTGTGTAGAAAACAGGAAGACACACAAATGTGAGAGAAAACACCTGCTTTCCTATAAACACTTTATACAGTTCCCAGAAATGTTCAATGAAATAGCTGTTAACAAGAAATTCATATTAAATTAGCATGACATGACAATTTCAAAGGTCAGGAGGAAAAACTTCCTTCTCTCTTTTGAGTCCTCTCCCTGTCCAGAATTCTCTGGTGACATAGCCAACAGATGGAGTTATTTCTTTTTAAGCTTAAAGAAAGGTCACAGATAGCTTTCAACAGATTACAAATGATTTGACACATGACTTCAGAAGTTGGGAAAATTCCACAGATGCAGGAAAACTTCAAGAATTGATGAAAAGATTTCATAACAGAGCAGGCCAAAATTAACATTGCTAACACAGGTTCTGTTTTAATTAATTTGGTGCAGACCATAGTGTGGCCCTCTGGATTACCTGAGACTATTGCACTAGGCAACTTTGAGAATTCTTTTATGTTTAAATTTGATGTTATTGCTTAACAGTGAAAGGTCTTTTTCTACCTTAAGATAAACACACACACACACATATACACACACACTCACCCTCTACTTTCAGACCAAAGCCCAGTCTGTGGTGTAATTTGAAGGATTACAAAGGCACTGTCCTGTCCAAAATTATTCTCATTTGACTCAACTGAGACAATATTCTATTTTTATGCTTCCTACATGGAATAGAGTTCCTTTTCATTGCTGTGGATGGCTGGGTTGTCTTTCTTAAAGATGAAGGGATCCTCACAGATATACTAAATCTGTTTTACTAAAAGGTTCCTAAATGTTGAGAGAAATTCTAGGATACCAATGTTTTACTTCTATCAGGCTAGGTAGGTGTAAAACAGATCTTTCATTGCTTAAAAGAGAACAACTTTGCAATCCTTTAAATGTTGGGATGTGAATCATTAAAAGAATACAGTATTTATATTTTTATCTTTTAAAATTTATATCAAAGACATTGATAGAGTTACTATCAATCTTAAGCTCTTTCATTAGTTATTAGTAAGTGGAGGTCAGTGAATTATACCTGTAGAAATGAGATTGTCTACACTGATAAAATAACAAATGTCATACCCCTACCCTTCAACATAAATTAGAAATCAGTCGCTTAAGGTTTGAGAGCTACAGATGGTTTGTGGGCTGATTTTCAGCAGCCATCCCTGACACAGCCCCCTCTTTGCCACTTGCAATGTGTCTTGCTTGCATGTTCTTAGGCTTGCCAGGAAAAAAATACAGGATACCACATTAAATTTGAGTTTCAGATAAACAACAAATAAATTTTTAATGTAAGTATTTCCTAAATATTATATGAGGTAAACTTATACTCTTCATTGTTTATCTAAAAGTATTCATTGTTTATTTAAATTTAATAGAGCATCCTGAGTTAATTTTATTTGCTAAATCCTGCAACCCTACCTAGGTACTAGTGGGAGTCTCTCTAGTTGCTGGCATTAGCAAGTGATAAATACCCTAAATGAATTCCCCAAACTGAAATTTTCAGGTTCAAATGAGGTCACTCTCTCCCAATTTCTTCCCCCCACCTCTGCTTCTCAAATTCAGCAAAGATTCTATTTAGAAGATGGTAGTGTATAAACAAAATAATAACACCATACACCACACACACACACACACACACACACACACCCCAAAAAACAAACAACAGCAATAAAAACCCCCAAAGAAGGAAAAAGTCCCCAACTATGTAAGCACCTTGACCCTGGAAGATTCCACTCGTGTATATCCTGCATTCTCACATACTATATACTGATGGTCCAAAGCACCTTTTATCCACTGAATGAATAAATGCAGAAAACAATTGCTTTATGTTAGTGATTTAGTTAGCTATTCCATTCTCCAATTCAGAACATCAAAATACAGAAATATTTCAAAGATTTAACAAATGTTGATAAGTTTTAAATCACTTCCATCACTGATATTTATTTGGATAGAACACACTTCCACATATTGCCTCTTTTAGGCATTTTCGCTTTCAAAAAACCAAAACTACCTGAAGCTTTAATGAGTTTCAAGTGCCCCCATGAAGACGATAAAGACATAGTGGGGTAATTGGCAAAACAATCAAAACGAATGAGTAGCATTGAGGGATTAAAAACAAATAATCCAGTGTCTCAAATTTGTTGTAGCTAACTCAGTGTCCAAACAGGTAATGAAAAAATGACCTCTCATGCAGATTTTGAATCTATAGCTCAGTAATGCTCTTTATTCTAGTAAGAAGCAGAGATTTAGTAATGTGCAGGGAATCTTTATCGGGAGCTATGTTAACACCTGAAATGAACATTAACTATTTTTGATGGACTTGCTTCAGATGGTCTAGTAGCTCGTTTCTTAGTAAAATGGCCACAAGAGTTTTTTGGATAAAAGGAAATTCCTAAAACTCTGAATGCTTTCCTAGACTAAAAATAAAGTATAGACTCAGAATTGCAAAAACAAATAAACAAACCCAAGTTCCATTTTGGGCAGGATTCAAGACCACAGCTTAACATGGGTGAGCTTTTCTCATGGTAACCGATATTCTCTATACCACATTTGTACTAATTACAACATCTACTCCAGGGTACTACATTTGGTTGAGTAGTTTGCCAAGCTGAGGATTCCTGGCAATTTGCACAGGAAAATTGTACTAAAATTTTTTCTAAACTGTAAAATATTTGTCTTATGCAAATTTCAAAAACATCCTGAGACCAAATAAAGGAGGGGGAAGGGAGAATAAAACAAATGTAGATGCTTTAAATTCTGACCATTAGATAGGTTTCCTAATAGCCTGTCACATCTTTTACAGCTGTATTTTTAAAATATGGGGGGGGAGGGAGTAGTCAAGAATCTGAATATTATTAAAGCAGAAAGACCACACAAACATTAAGTGATACCTAAATGGCATTATCTCTTTTGGTTCATCACTCTTTGGCAAGTTTTTGACCCCTGTGTTTTAGTATTAGGGAAAAAAACAGGAAAAACATTTTTAAGAAAGGAAAAATAGATTTTTCTCTATCAGGCTTATAATTGCCCTCTATAATTACTGTGGCACCTTTGCTTAGCGTTTTAAGACCTTGTACTTTGGTAGCGCCAAAACTATTTGTTTAATTTCATGCTTTATTCCATGCAACTAGCTAAAGAAAGTATTGGGGATTTTGGAAAGAACTTGTTTTTTTCTATCCATTTTCTGCCGATTTCCTGTGACCTTCCTATCTTCTTGCAGTCCAACACCTGGCTTAACTGATTTTCTATGATGGATTCAGAAAATAGTTTGCAGTTAAATAAACACAATCTAAATCATTTCATGGGTGAGATTTAATCAATGTGATGAGACGGTTCAGTCAATTATGAGTTTTATCTACACATTTGATACTCGTGATCCCAAAGAGTGGAGGGAGAATTCACATCTCACCTGGCACCAGCAGGGCAACAAAGGAGTTTCTCTCCTTTCAGTAGCTTTGTAGGCTATTGGTAGGCACCGTGGAAAAAGTGATGAGAGAATTTGGTTGTTTTTAGTGACTACAGATGCAAGGGAAATGTGTTATTTAAAATTTTTATAAGCCTGTATCCTCAAGATCCTTGTAGTGGAGAACTCTGATCTATAAATTAGCAGCGATTAAAGATCTTGGAACTTAAAATGCTATTACATAAGAATAAGACATAGTAAATCCAGAATTTCTAACTGATAATAAAAATTGCTTGCAAAAAATAAGTCAACATACTATTGCAAACTTGAGAACACAATATTTTATGCAGTATTTCTTCTGACTTTCCACTGAACCCTTAAAGGAGAAAAAAAGGCATATTTTCTTAAAAATTGGTTTTACAGCTACTTTTTCTTTTTTTTTGAATTGTTGACTCCATTACAGTTGCCACTGATATAAATAAATATATTTGTGTTTCATGCTAAAACACAAATCCAAGAGTGCAATTTTTAAAATCTAGAAGTTAGAATTTCTTTAAAGAAAAATGAACTGACCCAAACCATTAACCCTTATTAGGGTTTTTATGCACAGAAACTGACATATAAATATGGAATAAACACTATCGATATTCACAATAAAGTGAGAAACTGTAGCATTTGGTTTTATTCAGCAATTTTTAAAGGCATTCAGTTTTCCTTCTGTTTTTGTTTCTTTGCATCCATTGGTTGATTCTTGCATATGACCTGATGAGGGATTGAACCCGCAACCTTGGCATATCAGGATGCCACTCTAGCCAACTGGCCAGGGCCTCCTTGGTCTCTTTTAATGTGTAGATTCTACTCCTCCTCCCCTTTTCTTTCTTTTTGTAATTTCTTTGTTCAAGGAAGTAGGATTGTCCTGTAGAATTTCCCACATTTGTGGATTTCCCTGAATGGTATCATTTCTAGCCCAGCAGTTCTCAAACTTCTTATACCCATAACTTTTATATATGCGTGCTGTATCTGGCAGTATTTACTACATCAGAAGTTAAAACTGAAACTTAAAAAAAAGAAGAGAAAAGCTCTTCCACAGGAGGCCTGCAGGCCGCCGCCGCCATGTCTCTAGTGATTCCTGAGAAGTTCCAGCACATTTTGCAAGTACTCAACACCAATATCAATGGGCGGTGGAAAACAGCCTTTGTCATCACTGCAGTTAAGGGTGTGGGGCGAAGAGATGCTCATGTGGCGTTGAGGAAAGCAGACCTCGATCTCACCAAGAGGGCAGGAGAGCTCACAGAGGATGAGGCGGAACATGTGATCACCATTACGCAGAACTCAAGCCTGCACAAGATTCCAGACTGGTTCTTGAACAGACATTTAATAGTTCCACAAATTTGGCAGAGTTCATGATGACATCTAGGATGTTTTCACCAAACTGTAGACATAAATATGGAAATCATCATCAAACTTGGTGAAATAGACAGACAGTTTGGCTTCTACTTGGTGAATGACCATGCCAGCCTTTTTAGAGCCATCTTCTTTGGCATATTCCACTTGTTTGCCTACCAGGCTGTCCACAGCTTCACTTGGTTCCCCTTCTGTTGGAGGTGAATCATTAGAATCAGGCATAATGCAAAGGTCACCTTCTTTATAATCATCTAAGAGCTGGTACATGTACAAGACAAGGTCTTTCTCGTGACTGACATAAAACCACGTGTTCATTGTAGGGTCACGTTCTAAGACCATTCCCCTCCATCCTCAGTCTCAAATATGTGCTCTACTGCTTTGCCAGAGATTGTGTCGGCTAAGTGTCGGCATTTTTTAGATTGACTATTTTTCTGGATACGTCTAACTCTGTTGATGATAGAAATTTTGAAAAGTAAAGTAAAAGTTATGAAAAAGTGTAGGCTTTGTCCCTGTCTTCCTTCCAAGTGACTAGAGAGAAAAAAATGTACTTAAGATGCTTTTCTAACTTTTTCTCCTTAATTAAATACCTGTACAACTGAAATATGGGGCATCATTAACAGAGATAAGAGAATCCATTCTTGACAGGAATACAGTTATTGACTTTGGACTTAGAATATTGAGTTTAAAGTAACGGTTGAGATATCTCAGTAGAAATATGCAGCAGACAGAAAGATATTGCTTTGATATCATCCATCCAAGGGAAGCAGAGAGAGGGTAGAGAGAAGGAAGAGCAGAATTCCCAGAATTAAAGCACGTAAAGAACACACAGTTTTAAGCTGAAAAAATAAAAATCAGAAGATGCTAGGTTTGAAAAAGATTAGGAAAGCTGAGTATTGCAGAAGCCACAAGGAAAACCTTTTAAGAATAAGGTGGGTTTCAAGAGTGCCAAATAGTGCAAGGAGCGCAAGAAGAAAAAAACTGAGGAAGAAGATGAAGAGACCATCACTGGGGACCATGGAATGACTATCAAATGATCTAATGGGGATGGAGAACAGATTCTCTGCAGTGTTCCATTTGGAGAAAAGAATCACCCTTGGGGAAATTCTCGTGTGACTTCCTGAGATTTCCGTTACATAGAAAACCTTGATATTGGGATATGTTTGCGCAAAGACACAATATCTATAAATCCCAGATCTAAGGTCATCACTTTATCGCAAATCAGAGACCACTTCACTAAAAGGAGGTAACTCATAAGTTTATTGAACCAGTTTATTTTAAGAACTCCAGTGTGTGAATAAATAGTACATTTACTCCTAATGATACACAAAGATAATCTATGTTCACAAGCATTAATATTCCTTATCTAATTTTGTTAAAGTTCTCTAAAGGCATTTTGTGAAATTGAGGACACAGTTATTTCAATTTACTAAGTCTAGGGCTGTATATACATTTTTAATTATTATTATTTAATTTTTATTGAATTTATTGGGGTGACATTGGTTAATAAAATTATATAGGTTTCAAGTGTACAATTCTATAATACATCATCTGTATATTGTATTGTGTGTTCAGCACCCAAAGTCAAGTCCTATTCTATCACCATTTATCTCTTCTTTACCCTCTTCAAGCCTGCCCACACCCCCTTTTCCCTATTCTGCCTGCCCACACCCCCTTTTCCCTATTCTGCCTGCCCACACCCCCTTTTCCCTATTCTGCCTGCCCACACCCCCTTTTCCCTCTGGTAATCATCATACTGTTGTCTGAGTCCATAAGTTTTTTTGCTTAATCCCTTCACCTTTTTCACCCAGCCCCCCTCTGATAGCTATCAGTCTGTTTTCTGTATCTATGAGTCTGTTTCTATTTCATTTGGTTATTTTGTTCATTAGATTCCATATATAAGTAAAATCACATGGTATTTGTCTTTCTCTGACTGGCTTATTTCACTTAGGGCCCATAAGTCTAAATGTAGATAAAAGGAATTTAACATTACAAAAATGCTACACCTAATCCCTAAAATAGTCATGGCATGAATGTATCTCTAGCCTTTATATGGCTTTTTATTCCTAGTTAGAAGCATCCTTTCCACCAATTCTTAGTAAACACTTACTGAGTATCTACTATGTGATGGCAACCCTGAGAGTTAATTTATCCCAGTTTTACAGATCAGCCATATAAAATTTAAAAGATATTGACGAAGATCACACAATAGAGAGTAATAAATGAAATAGAAATTTGTACGAGGTACAAATGGGAAGAAACAGCTATCTTAATCTGGATAGAAGAGGGCAGGCCTCTCAGAGTTGGGAACATTTGAACTTGGTTTTGAAGCTCAATGAAAGGCACTTGTAATCAGCAGAGGAGGGAGAGGGCATTGTTGTACAGAAGCCGAAACTCATCCCATCCTCCAGATGGACCCTTGTTGGCATTTAGTATGAAGGGTTTGGGGTAGGATGTAGGGATGGAGTGTCACTTGCCTGAGGGATTTCCTGCTTGGAATCAGAGGAGAGAAAACCCAAGGCAAATATTAGAAGATCAGTAAAAGTAAGTCATCTAGGGAATGTGGTAAACGTGATGACAATGAAGGCACCTGGATAAGAGACAAACCTGGACAATTCCCTGAGCTAACAGAGTAGATGTGAGGGGTCTTTATAGAGGTTTTGCAGGCTATCTAAATAGCAACCATTGAAGGAACTGACCCATTCTGGATGGCGATGGAGGCATGAAAAACCTTGGATTGTTCAGGGACCTAAAGAGATCTCTGAACAAGTGACCTCATGACTGGAGCTTAAAGAAAAATGAGAACATGGTTTGGAGGATCCAGGCCAAGAAGAGCCTTAGGTATTATTCCAAGGAGCTTGGGCTTTCCTATGTAAGAATTTAGAAACCAATGAGGCAGGGGTTAGGGGAGAGAGTTAAGAAGGGGAACGATCAGGTTGTGATTTAGAAACTTTACTTCATTGGCTCTGCGAAGGCAGGATAGATAGAATGGGTGAAGAGACTGGAAATAGTTGAGACTAGTTTGGAGGGAATAATCCAGAGGAGAGATGATTGCTGTTGGCCTGAAATTAGGCAATGGTTGTGGTGGTGATGGAGGAGAGAGAGAATGTGCTTGAGACATACTTAAAGCTAGGGCTGGAAAACTAGATAAATGGAGTAATTGAAAAGTTCTATTGGGCCCTGGACAGGTAGCTCCATTGGTTAGACTGTCATCACAATATGCCAAGGTTGTGAGTTCGATCCCTGGTCAGGGCACATACAAGAATCAAACAATGAATGCATAAATAAATGGACCAACAAATCAATATTTCTCTCTCTCTCTCTCTCTCCCCCCTTATTTCCCCTCTCTCTCAAATCAAATTTTTAAAAATGAATGAAAGTACTTCAAAGAATAGTAAGGGATCCTACCTGGCCAAGAGAGAAATACTTATGGTAGTGTCACTACAAACATTAATAATTATAAAAAAAGTCCTCTTGGATTTCTGGTTTGGCTACATACTACATGATAATTTGGACCTCTGGGAGAAATTAAGGGAGAACTCACTGCCCTCTAGGACAATGAGAAATGGAAACTAGGACAAAAAACAAGTCTTGCAGAGATGTCGGGCATGCTGAGATTGAAGGATCTATGACATTGGTGAATATCCTTCTGTGCAAACCAATTGAGTCCAGAGGAAAAGATGAAATTGGATTTATAGGCTATTGTTTCAATTCTACAAATTTTATTGTACTCATTACTTTTATAAGTAGAATCTAAAGGGAAAAGTCATTTCACTCTCTGCAAGAATAAAAATATATTATTTTAATACGAACCCATGTGTTGGTATTGGAAGGACTTTTTTGAGTAGCTTGGTATGACCATTATTCTGCTATGGGTTCAGCCTGTACTTGGAGAGAGATACCCCTAATATAACTTACAAATTCGGCCAAACACTTAGGAGTATTTGTCTGTATCGGTTTTCTGACTTCCTGACTTGTGAACCTTTGGGAAAAATCAAGGGAGAACTCACTGCCTTCTAGACAATGAGCCAACTATTCAATGAGCTCTTACATCATGGAAATTTATAGAAAACTGTATGCATTGAAGAGTTAGGAGTCACAAGGTGAATCCAGGGACATTCCCAGAGGACCCGCTGCACGTGAAAGAATGCTTATTCAAAGAAAGACAACTTGTCTTTCTTTGTCCCATCCCCTAGTTGCATGATAGGACAATATGTCAAACTTACCTATTTGTTGAGAAATGTGTTATTTCCTTCCTCTCCCAAGGCAAGCGTGTTAAGGAATGGAATTCAACAATCACCAAAGACTTGAAATCTGTTTCAAAAATGTGTTTTGTCTTGTACCCATTTTTAAACCTTGGCAAGCGGAAAAAAATAAAAGTAATAATAAACATCTGATAAAAATCCCTGGCACAATGATGTATCACAGACTTCACTTGACTCTTTTAAATATTTCACAATAATTCCGACTGACAGCACTGGAAATTGAATCTGAGGGTTTGGGCAGAACTTTGGCTGAGTTTAGCTCTCTTTAAGCAGATATTACTTTCATTGGCTTATCTTGAATTAATGTGAAATCTTCTAGATGTTTACTTATTTGAAATTTTTGTTACAATTACCCTAACTTAGTGATTGTTGTTCAAAATGTGCCCAATAAAATGTGAAAGATCTTTTATTTTTTGGCAGTGAAATTTGAGGAGAGAGAAGAGGAGAGATCTACAATTCCAGAACTTCCACTAAAATATAAAATAGCACAACTGTCAGTAATTTGCCACATGTTGGGGTCTGATTTAGGGAGAGTTGGATAGTGGACACCAAGTATGTGAGTGCACATGTTCCACCAACTTCCATGCTGTGCCACTACTTTCAACCTCCATAAAAACCACCAAGTCCCTAAGAAGCTTTCAGACCAGCATTGACATTGACACATCCCAGTTTCTAGGGCTCTAGAAATAATTGGCTACAGTCAACAATTATCCGTTGTGATTTAGGCCTCAAACTCAGCACATCTAAAACTGACCTTATTAGGCCTGTCTGGGTGTTGCTCAGTGGTTGAGCATGGACCTAGGATCAAGGACATCGAGGTTTGATTCCTAGTCAGGGCACATCCCTAGTTGCCAGACCAATCCCTGCAGGAGGCAGCAAATCAATGACCCCCTCATCATTGATGTTTCTTTCTCTCCCTCTCCCTTCCTCTCTCTGGAATCAATAAAGATATATTTAAAAATAAATAAATAAAATAATAAAATAAAATAAAACTGACCTCATTAGCTCTACACATCTCTGAAATCTGTTCCTCCTTCTGTGTTCCTGGTCTACATAAATGGTGTCACCATCCACCTAGTTACCCAAGGCATGGGATGAACTTTTACTCTTGAATATAGAAAGGCAGCGAGGCATAATGGTCAAGAGGAAGGATACTGGAGCCAAACTGCCTGGGTTTGAATCCGGCTTTATCATTTATTAGCTGTGTGACCTTGAGCAAAATTCTTAGCCTTTCAGTGCCTTGATCTCCTCAGTCAAAAAAAGTGGGATGATAATAATAGCACTTACCTTATAGGGAAAGTATAGTTTGTTGACTTAATATTTATAAATTGCTAAGACCAGGGCTTGACACATGCTATGTGTTAAATAGATTTTATATATATTTGTTAAATTAATTTCAACATGTTATCCTCAGGACCTTATCAAATCACCTGGACTCTTTGTATAACAGGATTCAAGTTGATTTCTCTTTATTCTTGCTCCTCACTTGTTCTTCATACAGTGAAGTGAAACCTTCAGTGAGTCTCCTTTGATGGTCTATAGGATAAAGTCCCAACTCAGCCTCATCTCTTCTTGCCCCTCTTCACATGCCTCATGGCCCGACATAATTTTACACAATTTTTTTCCCTTTTTCTGGAAGGTGCTCCAGCTATTATCTACCTACTCAATTTTTATTTAGTTTTCAATACCAAGTTCAAGCATTTCTCGGCCCACTAGGCCAACTTCCTCATCTAACTTCACAGATACTTCTTTCTCTGAGCTCTCATGGCACTTGGCACACACTCTGTCTGCAATTTTCCTGCAAATATTCATTCCTGTTTATTTCCTTGACCAAGCTAGAGCTTCCATGGACATCTCCAGTACCAAGTTCAGAATTTGTCACATATTTGGAGTAAAAAAAGGTGCATAAAGCACACAGAATTTTGCCTATGTCTCTCCAAGGACTCAAGGAGTCTACTGTTGGAGAAGGAAAGTCAAAAAAGTATATACAATATGTGGTGAAAACATGCAGGAATTTATTGTGTATGTTAAGGCTAAAGCCATAGCTCTGTGAGGTTGAGATGAGCTGGTTAAGTACAGACTTTACTAATGATCAACTAAGAACAAAATGAAATTGGAAGCAATATTTCCACAAAATGGACAAATACGTTTTTCAGTGATCAATGTTGTCACTTCCTGCCTAACAAGTAAAGAACTTAATAGGTATTTTTATGAAATATGTAAACTGTAGCTTCCTGAAGCTTATTCAGCTCTTACATGGTACCTGGAATGTACTGAGTGCTTCACATTAATCAACATGAAGACTCATGTAGGTATTTCTATAAAATATAATATTTGAAACAATATTAGTTATAAAGAGTAAATCCAAGCCTAAAGTTCCTCAAAAAAATGCTCACATATATTATGAGGAAACAATGAAAATATTAATGTAAATAGAAAAAGAAAGGGTACCATATATTTTTAAAACTGGCTCTGGTCTTCCCTGGCTTTCAGAAGACACTCTGTCCAGAGAGTCAGAATGTCCTATCCCTCTGCCTCAAAGGAGAGAGTTAGTGTAGATAATACATAAGTAACCTATCAATCCTGCCATCTTGTCACATGGCATTAGTAAGAGAAAGACCACACGTATAACACTGGTGCATATGTATTAAGTGGTGATGTATATTTAGAAACATGTAAGATTCGTGAAGTATTATATAAGCTAAATTTTTAATGTTTCATTAACATTAAATAACCTCTTTCCCCCTACTGCAACTCTAGCCCACTGGTATTCAATAATCAATTGCAACTTTATATTGTCCATAAATTACCTGTCCTTTGGATAAAATCTCCCTGCCTTCCTTGAAAACTCCCTTAGGTTAAACTAGACTAAAGTAGACTTCTCAGGAAAGAATGCTCTCTTTGGAAGATGCTCATGAGAAATTAGAAACTTTCTAGGGTTCTTTTGCAGGTAAAAACATAAAATTTCCAATATATCTACTTGGAGGTTTTTCTCAGTGTTCTAGTGATTCCTCAATACACTGACATACCACTTAGAAACCATTCTGAGTAGATAAGAAAATCTTTAGACAAAGCATCTCTTTTCATGCATGTAAATATTATTGAAGCATATTTATTCCTCATACAACCCAGTTGGGATTTTTTTTCCTCCTTTGGAACTTAGCTCCAATACTTGCCCATTCCCTGGAATGAATGAATGGTTTCAAAGACTCCAACTCACCCTTTTTCCTATCCCAACTCCTCAGAATTAGGACTTCCTTTTGTATCTGTTAATAATTTTCCAAAATTATCCTAGAGTATTGTTAATTGTCCCAAAATGGAACTTTTCTTACTTGTATACCAATTACAAAATGAAAATAAAATACAAGAGTGCCTGGTCTTTACCAAATAAGCCTTCCAATTTTTATCATCAATTTATTTATTTAGATTTTTCTTAAGTATTAAAACTTGATTAATGAAAAAGTAGTATCTGTATATTTAAGTCAGAAATCAGATATTTGGTTCAGTCAAACCTGGAGTTAGGTATTCATATTGTAACCAAGAAGACAAGCACAACTATCATTTCATTCTCACTTTCCATGTCATTGTTTCTCTGATGATTTGATCATATACCTTAATCAGACTCACTCTTGGGATCAAGGTGAAAATAATCCTTAAATGGAGAAATAGTTTTTAATCAATTCAGGATGCAGCTGGAGCCCAGCCGGGCATGGCTCAGCAGTTGAGCATCAACGCAGGATCCAGAAGATCTCAGTTCGATTCCCGATCAGGGCACATGCCCAGGTTGCAGGCTCAGTCCCTAGTCGAGAGTGTGCAGGAGGCAGCCGATCAATGACTCTCTCATCATTGATGTTTCTAGCTCTCTCTCCCTCTCCCTTCCTCTCTCTGAAATCAATAAAGATATTTAAAAAAAGAGAGGTGCAGCTGGAATACCTGCTACTGGCCTGAGTAGCCATTGTTCTTGGCAAATTCCTCTAAGCAATAAACAATGAACACCACCCCCTCATGAGAAAGGGTGAGGGATGGGGATAGTCATTGTTCTCATTTGACATTGCTAAATATTATTATGGTCTGTTTATATGCGATGGAGACTGACATGTAATAAACTTGACACAGCACAATCAGGAGTTGAGAGTTGCTGGAGAAAAGTATTCCAAGTGCTTAGTTTAACAGAATCTCTTAAAAACAGAATACTTTATCAATAAGTCAGTAGGAGTAACATTTTGGATGCTAGTCAAGGAGTGAGTATATAGATCTATATAGTGTTTATTTAGAAAAGAAATAAAGTACATGTAAACTTTGAAAATAATCACTCCACTTACACAGCAATGAGTGCCTCATCAATTATGTTTTCACTCAATCATTAAATAAGATTTCAATAAATGATGCCTTTTATAATATGTATTTCTGATATTTTAAAAATAGTATTTCACATTTCCTAGCATGTTTAAATTGATATTTGTGGTTCAATGATGGTGGGAAATCCAACTCCATAACCTCAAGCACTACATGGATTTTAACTTTGGAGGCCATGCCTTAAAATCAGATTTTTTTGTAGGATTGATCACCTTCCCTGTGCCCTTTTAAATTCAGATTTAAATATCTTGGCTGAACACCTTGCCAACTCTTCCTATGGGTAGTCAGTGTTTTAAAGCATAGAAGTTGAGTGAAAAGATAGTATGCTGTGATTGATAGGGTAAGTCAGCTCTAGATTACACTCATCCTCTAAAGAAGTGACTATTTGGAAATATAGACCATCGTCTTCATCCATTGACTTCTACCCAGGCAAGAAAAGCTCATGGGAGGCATCATATTTATGGAGGAAAATTCAACATAATGGCTAAGAACATGCCTTTGGATTCAGAGATCCCAGGGTCTGAATCTTAGCTCCACTGCTTACAACTGCATGACCTTTGGGAATTTACTTACACTCAATTTGCACACTATTATAAAAGTAGTACCTAACTCATAAAGTTACTAAAAGGATTAAATAGGGTGATACACATAAATTGCTTGGCACAGAGCCTGAAACATAATATACAGTATACACATTCACCCCTCACTATTCCTGGATTCTGTATCTGTGGTTTTGCCTCCTTGCTAAAACTTATTTTTAACAACAAAATCAAGATTCTGGGCCCTTTCACAATCATTCACAGACATGCACATGGCAGTGAAAAATTTGTCACCCAATGGACATATTTCCAGCTGAGACAGAATAAAGTGACACTCTGCCTTCTTTTTTAAAAATATATATATATCTTTATTGATTTCAGAGAGAGGAAGGGGGAGGGAGAGAGGGTTGAAACATCAGTGATGAGAGAGTCGTCATGGATCAGCTGCCTCCTGCAAGCCCCCGACTGGGGATCGAGCCCGCAACCCGGCATGTGCCCTGACCGGGAATGGAACCGTGATCTCCTGGATCCTAGGTTGATGCTCAACCGCTGATCCATGCCCAGCCGGGCAGCACTCCGCCTTCTTATTGCAGCTCTCATACTGTAAACAAGTATCCTTTTTGCATTCTATTTAATGTCACATTTTTCAAATTTTTGTGGTGTTTTTTTGTTGTTGGTGGTGATTTTTCTATTTAATATGGCCAATCTGAGGGATCAGAGAAAGCATCAAGAGATAATCAGTGCCCTTTTCCCCCTATAACCTCTAACTCTTTACTCAAACTAATGCTTTCTATTAAGAGGGAATATTCCCTTTTATTTTTAAGCCCTTGTCCAGGGCATTTTTATTTGATTCTATTGGTTCTCTGCCACACTTCAGGCATTCCATGGATAGCCCCTGGGAATCAGACGCGAGCCAGAGCTGTGAATGGACTCAGTTCCTCGAGTCTGTACGTGGCACTCAGCCGCTCCCCTGCCCCCACTTGAGGCTAAGTCAAATCTGAATTAAAACTGATTTTCTTTTACTACAAAATAGACTTGCCTACATTCCAAATTTTTCCAGTTTATCATGTATAGTTAAGATCCCAGAACTTATCACCTCAGCCCCTTTATATCTTTTCCTCTTCCTAAAATGCTTCCCTCTCTTTCCAGGATGTTGCATGGTATTTTAATCTGGGATTTAGCTTAAAGTATCGTCTCTGAGAGAGGCCTTCCCTAACCATCCTATGCAAAGTAAACGCCCCAATATTCTTTACCATGGCAACCTGCAGTTTTCTTCACATTTATCACTGTCTGAAATTGCTTTTTTATCTGACACTTTTTTGGTGGCTTCTACACCAGCATGTAAGTTCCATGAGGCCAGAAACTTGAACTCTTGTTGTTTTTTCCCCAGCGGTCCAGGGGTCCCCAAAGGTGTGGATGGTGTCGGCGAAGAACGAAGGAAGGACATGGAGACAGCGTTCAGAGCATCAGGAGAATCAGCTTCTCCCTTTATTGGCTTCTTACACCTGTATTTATACTATTTGATTTTGTTGCAGGTTAAACAACATGACATCATGCTATGTTCCGGTTTCCATTTTGGCCTTTCACAGTTAATGAATATACCTTCTTATTTGACCTTTGCTAAAGAATTTACATCTGTTTGGGTATGTTAATTTTTAGTCTTACCTATTTATATTTCTATAGGCTATTCTACAGGTTAATATCTAGTTTGTTATTTATATTCTGAAGTGACTATTTTATTGCTCTACCACATAGCTAAAAGGAGAATAACTCAGCCAGCTTTTCTATGTGAAGGTTATGCGAGTCCTACGTGAGGGTCTGGAGCTTGCGTGTGATTGTTTGTAGCTGTGGTGACCGCCCGCCTGTCTGGCACTGGCCTTAGTCTCCCCACTGACATTCCCTGCAGCAGTCCATCCTCATTGTATATCCTGTGTATGATTATTCTGTGCATGATAGGGTTCAGGTGCAGATTGAAATAATCTCTTCCCTAGACTGCTCTTTCCTTGTGGGGATTCCCAGAGTTTTCCATTAATCTAAACATCCCCCAGTAATCCATTCCTTAGTGGGAACTCCCTGGTGGTCTCCCTGTGGATGGCCCTGCGCCAGCGAGTCAGCAGGGCCCGGACCCAGGCCTTTCCCCGGTGGGGAGCTTCCTGCAGTAGTGGCCTAACAAGTCCTAAACTTTCTGCTGACAGTCTGAGTTCCTCATAAGCGGCACAAGATTTTCCCGTACTCCTTGGGGCTTTTACTGAATCATTGTCCCTTCCAGTCCCATCCCACTCCCCTGCTAGGGAAAAGTTTCCAGCGAGGGCGATGCCCTTTTCTGGTGCAGTGACTCGGGTAAGGACACAGAGCGTTAGAAAGGGGAACAAGCATGGGAAGAGGGATGTGCCACACGCCAAGTCCCATGGAGCATTGGCTGTGCAGATGTCTCCTCCTTGAAGGACTGTGTCAAGCAGCAAGGATGGAACAGCTTCCGGCACACATTGCCTAGTACGGATACGCAGGGAAGGAAGGAAGGAAGGAAGGAAGGAAGGAAGGAAGGAAGGAAGGAAGGAAGGAAGGAAGGAAGGGAGGGAGGGAGGGAGGGAGGGAGGGAGGGAGGGAGGGAGGGAGGGAGGGAGCGAGGGAGGGAGGGAGGGAGGGAGGAAGGAAGGAAGGAAGGAAGGAAGGAAGGAAGGAAGGAAGGAAGGAAGGAAGGAAGGAAGGAAGGAATCCTATTACATTTTGTTGGTTTGAATCTTTATTATTTTCAAACCTAAACAAAATAGTTTATTAACTGAGATGGATTTCATTCTATTTTCTAATTACCATTCTGGGCATCATATCAAAAGATAGGTTGGATTCCACTTACTTGGAGAGAGAGAACAGTGAACTTTTACCAACCTTGTGCAGTGTGCCGAAGTGTCCATAATATTAAATGCAGCATGACAGATTCTAGCCTGACTTCCCAAATCTATACCATGCATAAAATTTCAAATAAACTGTCATTTTTGTTGGTAGACCTAGTAGTGAATGTATTTCTGCATCGGGGAATCTTAATACTAGACAAATATAACTCTGACATTTTTATCTAGGTTCTAAGGTAATAATCTAATTTGTGACACCATATAAAAGAACACTGTTCCTCGAAGCAGAAAACATGGGTCATGACCTTTGTTCTGCTGCTAACTTGCTGCACGCCTTGGGTCAATGTTTTAAATCCCCATGGGCCTCACTGTCTCCATCTGTAAAAAACAGAGGTTTGGAGCAGTAGACACTATAGTTCCTTCCAGTTCCTTATGGCCATAAAAGCTTAATAGAATTCATCTCCTATTATTTCACAGAGGAAGGGGTGGTGGAGGCCCACGTACAAAAAAATGAAGATCTGCCAGGTAAGTGTATGACTGAAGTACTACAGCAGACTCCTGTGAGGGTCTGCCCTGTTTGACAAGGCACTGCATGGTGAGGACACCTTAATGCAGGTACCTAATGAGGTCACAAAGAGAAAGACCAGGCTTTAAAGTCTGTATGGCTATGCTTTCTATTTAATAGGCTGGCCTGCATGGGAAGCTAAATTGCAATAAGGATCGCTCAGCGTGCATAGAATGAGAGCAATGGAGCAGGAAGGAAAAGGGGAGGTGCTGAGTGATAAAGTGTGTTCGCTAAAAGAATTTGAGGCACCCTTCACTAGCATGACGAGTAATGTTGTTAATCATAATTCTGAGAACCTGATGATCAAAAATGGCTCTTTGGACAGATTCTTTGCTTGATTTGGTTCCAGATTCCCTCACTACCTAGTCTGTGGTCTGAGTACTTACAGTTTCCTTTGTCTTTGATCAAATGCATTGTCCTATCCTGTTTTGTTCTTGACTTTTCTTAACAGTGAGTATCCGAACTCATTGTCTGATCTTGTCCTAATTCCTTGTGGCCTGTCTGGGATTTTCACTCAATTCCTTATTCAGTTTCACTTAGACTGAGCATGCAATCCTTGGTACCAAACAACCAGCTGCTTCCCACAGAGTATCGGCTACTCTCGCAGTCTTGCAAACCATAAGCCTTCTTCTTTCTTGTGCCTGCTTCCTCTCTGTAATACACCCCACACATGAGACCAGTGTTGAAAAAAATGACTTCATGACTTGTAGCATGAAAAGATACCTAAAAGGAAGTGTGCAGATCCTAAGGGTGACTCTTCCTGGCCAAAAGCTAATTGTCACAAAGTGTTTCTCTTGGAAAGGTTTACTCTTTAGGCCTAATAATCATCAAGTTCATAGAGAGATATGTGTTTTTATCATCAATAAACATTTTCTGGGTATCTGTGATGTGTTAGGTACTTTTCTAAACAACAGAATACAAATATGAAAAGGTTAAAACCTCTTGGAGGGCAGATATAAGAAAAGATAAATAATCTAAAGAGTAATGACAGTAAGTGGCACAAATAATGAATGTCCTCGGAGTTTAGGTGAATAACTCTCTTGTGTCAGGGAGTGTTTCAGGGAGGAAGGGAACCTGACCTGGGATTTGAAAGAAGGCAAAAATTAGATAAAGTACTAGAAGGGAAAACATTTTTCAGGAAGGGAAAATTGTATACATAGTAGGAATATACACAAGCAGGAATAAATTTACTCTATATTGAAGTGGGGTATATTATAGTCTATAAGCTCAAGCTTTTTAAGAACAACCTTTACCTAAGTGAGACCCCAGAAGACTTTCAACCTTAGTGAAGGGCCTGATAGCATTTTTTTTTAATTAAGATTAAAAACATGGCTGGAAAGTGAAGTTTGTTAGGAGGAGGAATAGGACTCTTCCATGGTTAGTACACTCCACAGGACAGAATGACTCTGCTCCCAATTTGGATCATAAGCTTCCTGAGGGATAGGGCCTGTTCTGTTCACTGTTTAGTCCAAGGCATGGCCCTGGGTAGATGTTCAGTGATTCCATGTTGAACGACTGAATGACAATAAAGGATGGGATAGTGTATGAGTCCCTGGGCTGATGAGACCCAAGGCAACATTGATTCAATATTGATGTATTCCAGAACAGAGTTTAGGGAATTAGAAGTGAAGTTAAGCATCACAGTCCAATTATTAGGAGAAATCCTTTCGGGTGCTTTGGTCAATGTGTCCACAGTTGTGGGGGATTCAGGAATCTCGGTTGAGAACCTGGTCAACTTGGCATGTTATTAGGAGATGATAAAGTTTATAATTGTCACCACTCATGTCATTGCATTAGTTTTCTTTATGGACATACCTATTTAAGGCTGACTTCATTAGGCTCATCTGGATTTGATTAAAATGTATATTAGATTCACCCCAGAGCTGATATTCCAGAGACCAGATCCTACAGGCCAAGGCTAGTTCATTAAATACTGGGATATCAAAATAGATAAATTATCATCACAGAACCCAGAGAACCATAAGGATCACTGAAAGTCTCAGGAGAACAGCATTGCATAAGGGAAGGTTTGAGAAGTTCCCACTCTGTTCACTTAGACACTGGAGAGTGTTGCTCTGTGTCAAACGTGGGCTTTGTGTTAATCCGACACTCTACCATATGGAGGCCATATGGCTGTTTAGACTGGGAGTTGTCTCTAGAATCAGCCAGAGTTAGATTCAAAGCTTGGATTCAATACATAGGACTCTATAAGCTTAAACAAGTGACAAGGATAACCACAGTGCTCACACCATAGGGCAGCTGCAAGAATTCAATAAAACGATGCAAGTAAAGCCCTTAGCACAGTGTCTGTCACACAGAGAGAGCTCCGAAAGTGTTAGTTCTCTCTACAGGCACAAGGGAAGTGCACCTAATACCCAGGAATCTTTAGTTTCCAAAGATGAACCCCTACGCGCACACACAAGGCTGGGAATTCATCCAAACCAACTGCAAATATGCCCTATTTCCTACGCCTTGTCCCAAAACATAATCCATTCAACCCTTTACCCACTTTCGTCTTGGATTTGCCTGCGAATTGTCTTTGTGTATGTCCCTTCCCCAAACAAATGCTTCTTGTTCTGCCTCCAGCACGGCCCCTGTCCTAGTTTTGCTTAGGTGACTGATACCAGATTGCTTTCTGAAAGCAGCTTTTGGTGAGGGGAGGGGATGAAAAGTGAAAAGAATAGAGCACAAGATCGCTGCCTCCTGGCCTCCTGGTTGGGGATAGGAGAGCAGAGTTGGAGCAAGAGTTTCCAGCAGGGAAGATACACTAAACACACTTTCCCTGCTTTATGATTCTGTCTGCAGATGTGACAGTTAATACTGGCCCTGGTGACAGTAGGCCTTAATCTAGGAGCCATTTAATCAGAAAATCTCTTTACCCTTAAAAATACTCTCCATTTCTCCACTTTTGGAAATGGAAAGAAAGATCTATTTCTGTGGTTTCTCAAATCCCTGAAATTGTAGTTTGCGTGTAACTTGGGTCTCTGCCAGAGTGTTGCTTTTATAAGCCTAGAACCAAGCATTTATCATTAGGAAAGCCAGGGATTTGGAGGTAAGCCATGGTGGGCCCAGCGCCAGCTCCCAGACCTCTGATAGCTTATGGCATTTACAACTCACCACTCTCCCTTGAAACCACTGCCTCAGGAAAAGGGGATAGATAAGAAGAGTTGAGCCTTGCCTTGCAAACAACCCTCCTAATCAGGGAGGTGCCCTTAAGGATACCTGCTCCGCTGCAGGAAACCCAGCAGTTGGAGCATTGGTATCATTAAACATGGAAAAGATTAGAAGACATCAATGCTAAAAACGATTAAGTTTCCACCTCTGGTATTTCATATGCAAATAATATAAGCCTGAAAATCCTTGGCCACCTTTCCACTAGCTCCTTTAAGAGTCATTAAAGCAATTTGGGGGCTAAGAGAGCTGATTGGTAGCACCAGGCTCCGCCCACAGAGAAAGCTCTTTTCCACAAGCCACAATCTTCTTCCCCAGGGCCTCTGTCCTGTCCCCCTAATGTTCCAAGGGACATCTTCTATGTTCCAGAACACAGGTCAGGATTTCCCTCCTAACACAAAATATAGCATGGCTGATAGTTTTTAAGTGCCTTACAGGAAAATTAACCATAATTAGTGAGATAGAAAATGAGGTGTTGCTATTTCATATTAGTGTGCTCAGGGGAGGTCTCTTTAGCACGGTGAAAATAAAACAAAGGCTACAACTTGGATGTATTGAGAAAGATATTTCTAGGAAGAGGGGATAGTCAGTGTAAAGATGCTGAGGTGGCAGAATGCCAGGTGTGTATTCAAGGAAAAGCGAGAAAGTCAGCATGGCTGGAGCACAACTAATGAGAAGACTGACGAGAGAGAGGTCACCAGCTATTGAGCAGCCAGATCACTTAAGGTTTTACAGGCTTTTACTCTGAGAAAGACAGGATACCATTGGAGAGTTTTGAGCAGAAGGACATGATCTGACTTAAATTTTAAAAAGATGACTGGCCGTTGTGTTGAGAATAAACTATAGTGAAATAAGAAAGGAGGAAGGAAAACCAGTTAGGAAATTATTGCAATAAACCAGGTGAGAGATGATAATAGCTTAACCAGGGTCATAGCAGTGGGTGTGGTTGAAAAAAATGGAACAGAAAGAAATAGAGAGAATCCACAGTATTATGGACTTCTGTTTTGTTTATTTATTTATCTTTATTGTTGAAAGTATTACAGATGTCCTCCTTTTTTCCCCATTGACCTCCTCCATCCCACCCCTGCCTCACCCTCAGGCTTTCACCACTGTTTATGTCCATGGGTTATGCATATATATATGCATATAAGTTCTTTGGTTAATCTCTTCCTGACAACCACACCCCTCCCTCTGAGATTCATCAATCCATTCCATGCTTCTATGTCTCTGGATCTATTTTGTTCATCAGCTTATTTTGTTCACTAGATTCCCCATATGAGTGAGATCATGTGATAATTATCTTTCTCTGACTGGCTTATTTTGCTTAGCATAGTGCTCTCCAGGTCCATCCATGCTGTCCCAGAGGGTAAGGGATCCTTCCTTTTTTACAGTTGCATAGTATTCCATGGTGTAAATGTCCCACAGCTTTTTTATCCACTCATCTACTGATGGGCACTTTGGCTGTTTCCAGATCTTAGCTATTGTAAATTGCGTTTCTATGAGCATAGGGGTGCATATATTCTTTCTGATTAGTGTTTCAGGATTCTTAGAATATATTCCAAGAAGTGGGATCACTGGGTCAAATGGAAGTTCCATTTTTAATTTTTTAAGGAAACTCCATACTGTTTTCCACAGTGGCTGCACCAGTCTGCATTCCCACCAACAGTGTACTAATGTTCCCTTTTCTCCACACCCTCGCCAGCACTTGTCAGTTTGTTGATTTGTTGATGGTAACCATTCTGACAGGAGTGAGGTGATATCGCATTGTAGTTTTAACTTGCATCTCTCTGATAATTAGTGACATTGAGCATTTTTTCATATGCTCTTGGTCATCTATAAATGAAGCTAGACCACTAGCTTATACCATATATAAGAATAAACTCAAAATGGATAGAAGACTTAAATATAAGTGATGAAACTATAAAAATCCTAGGAGAAATCGTAGAGAGCAAAATCTCAGACATCTCTGGTAGCAGTGTGTTTGCCGATACATCCCCTCGGGCAAGGGAAACAAAGGAGGAAATAAACAAATGGGACTGCATCAAAATAAAAAGCTTCTGCACAGCAAAAGAAACCATCAACAAAATGAGAAAGGAACCCACCGGATGGGAGAACATATTTGCCAACAACACATCTGATAAGGGGTTAATTTCTAAAATACATAAAGGACTCATACAACTTAACAAAAGGAAGACAAACAATCCAATGAAAAAATGGGCAAAGGACCTAAATAGACACTTCTCCAAAGAGGACATACAGATGGCCAAGAGACTTATGGATATATTTTTAAGATGGAGCCAACAAGATTTCCTAAAAGATTGCTAGTGGGTTAGAGATGAAGCTGGCTGCAGGAGAATTAGAGCGGAGGGGGAGATCAGGAGTTCGGTTTTGGACATGCTAATGTTTAATTTGTATTAATCAGCCTTATAGATATTTGAATAGACAGAAAGGACTTTGGGTGAGAAGTCAGGCTGAAGTATAACTTTTCAGCATATTGATGATATTTAAAGCCTTGAGACCCCATGAAACTGTAGATTTATAAAGGTGTCCAAAGACTGAGCCCTGGGGCAGAACAATGTTTAGAGGTCATGTAGATGTGGAGAGTCAACAAGGATGAGAAGGAGCAGCCCGTGGTGTAAGGGAAGAACTAAGAGAAGGCGATGTGCCAGAGCCAAGTAAAAACATATTCAGAAAGGAGGAAGTAGTCAACTTTATTGAGTGCTGCTGTTAGGTCAAGGGAAATGAGGACTGACAAATGACCCAAGTCAAAAGTCAAAAAATGAACATTGACCTACAGTTGAATGTTTAATGTATTTTTTTCTTAAAGAAAAATGCAAAAGTCCCTAACAGAAGCATGTGAGACACAAACATTAATTAATTTCCACTATAAATTTGATGACCAAAAATGTATACAAGTGGTATAATAATAGAGCAATATACTTGAAAATAGGATGGTTCTCCAAAACTCAAGCCATGTTTACAAAAGACTGAGAAAGAGCCCTCAGCAGAGATGTTGGCTCACTCCATCTGGATGCCTGTCTACCCCGCTGAGAACCAATGACTCATTCACCCATTTATTCCTTCATTTTATAAAACACTGATATCTGTAGCTCTCTGTACGTTTCTCTGTTTCTTTGTCCCTCTATCTGCTTATCTAATCATCTTCTACCTACCAACCTACCTATCTATCTACAAAAGAAATGCTGCTTTAATAGAAGATAGGCTTAACACACAGAGTTTTTGCAAGATCAGAAGAGTCCATAACTTTTTGTTTTTTAATATCTGTAGAGGCTATAGAGAATTATACCATTATTTGCTGCATGAAAAAGAACCACTTTGAGAAACGAAGCCTGAAGTAATCATAGCAGTTTATGTCTCTTAGTGTACAGAGATTTGGATTCTTTGTGCAGAAGGTCTGGAGTGAGGTGTTACAAGCTGCAGTAGTAATTGCAACACTTAGTATGACCAGAAATTCCAGTGAGGGTAATGAGGATATGATCGGTGGAGTCTGAAGTGCCTGGAGGATGTTCCAGAGGAAGGGTCAGGTAGGAGGGGCCATGTTATATATGAGTTTGCAGGACAAGAGAGAAGTCTGTTCTGAATAAACAAAGTCAAGAATTTGAGCCATCATAAGATGGGAAAGCTTGGCTTAGATGGGGTCATAGAGGCAGATTGAAGAAAATGAAAGGAGAAGAGCTGAATAATTGCTCTGCTAAATTGCTCAGGAGGCTTTCCTCTCTTTCATAACTATGATTAATTTGAGATTACACCATTGGTTTTCTCATAAAATGCCATTTTTCATTATATAATTGTACAACTAAATTGTGAGAGACAGTAGAAAAAGCAATCCATCATCAGTCTTCACGTCTCATCAAAGGACTCTGCTGAGAAGTCTTTTATTCCCGGGCACCTCCTTCTCCCTGCTCAACTATTTTTGGATTCCACTATCCTATTAAAGCCTGGGGTATTTTCTTGGGGTCATTTCTGGATAGGGATATTCAGAACAGAGTAATCCTTCTCATAATAACAATAGAACATAAGGTCTACGTAATATTTCATTTGTTGTTTCATTTCTTCTGAACTAAAATGTGCTTTATTTCTACTTGTAAGCACTGTAAGAGCAGACATGAAATGGCTCTAAAAAAACACACTGCTATTTCTCATTTATGGGGTTAATTACTTTCTTCTTGATTCAGTGACAGTACTTGGACTTTCTAAGGTAAAGCTGTTTCTTTTAAAAGTCATATTTGATTCTATAGATATTCTAACTTCAACACACTAACTACAACCTACACCATCCTCTAATTCAAGGTCTTAATTATAGAGCCATCTTTCCCAGTTTCCATTACCTCCTTTGTGATCAGGACTGGGGCCTTGTTGTGTGTGTGTGTGTGTGTGTGTGTGTGTGTGGAGAGAGAGAGAGAGAGAGATTGAGAGAGAGAGAGATCTATATAGCCAAGCATCTTGCAAACCAGACAGGTACTTTGGAACAATGAAATCAACTGACCTAGAAAAAAATATTTAAAAACCCATGTCTTAGTCTTGAATTACAAGAAAATTGAAAATGTACCTTTTAATACATTGAGGAGTTTAACATGAATCTAAATATGTCAATGAAAAGAATTGTAGATTCACCTCTCCATTTCATTTCCTTTTAGCACTTCAATTCAAGATGCTCTTTCATTTTTTTATTTTTTTTTAAGAAACGTACTTAAAACTTTTGTTATAATTAAAGCAGGGATTGTTTTTTGGCCAAGAAGAAAATCACAAATAACATTCACAGTATGAATAATATACAGGGAAGTATGTTAAGAAAATGTGTGTGCTTTTATTCATACTGGGAGATAGAAGATTTTCAATAATTAAAAATCCAAATTACCAAACTGAGCACTGGCAATTGGTTTGGCATGAAGTCATTCGGGCAAAACAAAAGTTGACAAAATGGTGGGAATTGGACAGCAGAAGAATAGAGGGGAAAAATGACCTTGCCCAGTTGCCTTTTTAAGTTGCTTTTTTAAGTTGCCTTTTGATGTGTGGACTTTTTCACACAATCCCAAAACACGCCATATTAAAATTTCAATTCCTTTTAATATCAAGAAGTGTGTAACATAATCGTCCTCACACCACCCCTTGGCAAGGAAAGTAGCAAGGCATGAGGCAAGAATCAGGGAGGGGTAAGGATGGGGGATACACCCAGACACCATCTGGCAGGCAAAGCACAGATAATCAAGAGGCATGTATTTACCCAACTCATTTCAGAAAAGGCCATTAATTATTCTTAACTAAAACAACTGTCCATTCTCTAAGAATTACATGAATGAATGGGGCAAATGTCAAATTCTCTTTTAAAGCTCTAGTAGCCATACTGATTTACTTTAAATAGAACTTCTGCTTAACAAGATAGCCCTTTTTAAATTTTGAAAATTAAGATAGTCATGTATGCTTCTGTGAGCTTCCTGATATATATAGTATTTGGGAAAGGGAGGATATTTAGGCAGTAATTTGTTCCACTAATATTAGCTTCAACCTTCATAGGAAATCCTTAATTCTTTATTTAATGATTTTCTCAGTACTCAGTAAAACACACATATTAATATCGTTAAGATGGAAGTTTGCCTGGGGTTAATTGTTACAAATATTTCTTGGTAATTAAATGAGTGAAGTCTGTATATTAAACGCCATTTGAATGCATTTTGAGTCAGCTGTGCCAAACGCTGCCTCAAGGAAATATGTCAAAATGCCTATGTAGTCAAAAAGACCTTGAGAAGTGACCCCACAAAGTTTTCTTGTTTCAAATGAAAGCTTAAGCATAGAAACTGATTTGAACCTATAGAATGTAGAGAAGTTTGTTCTTTTTACTATGAGAGTGATGAATGAAAAGTTTTCTTTCCTTCACTACTTTGAGGGATGTATGATATGCCTGTTGGAAACCTCCAGATCAATCTCTTATTTTCTACTGCAGTAAAATGTCAGCTATCCAGAATACTTGAGAAATGGTGAAATCTGGTTAACTTGCTATTTTGTTTTTCTGATGTTTAAGAACTTTCTGTGCTTGGTTGTTTAAACAATCACTTTGGGAAAAATGGATACAATGAAAACATAAAATACAGGGTGGGGCAAAAGTAGGTTTACTGTTGCTTCTATGGAAAAATAATACAATAATTAACAAATAATAATACAGAATAAACTCCGTGTTTTGCGTACCCATTATTGTAAAGCTACTTTTGCCCCACCCTGCATATTATTCCTTTCTTGTGCTTTAGTTGAATATTTATTCATTCAATAAATATTTATTGATCAACTTCTTGCTAAGCAACATTGGATAAAGTCCTGTATGGTTTTGGCCTCAAATAGCTCACTGATTAGTGGAAAGGGACAGAAATATGAATGCAATTATATTGTGTATTAGTCAAAATAGGCTAACTGCTATAACAAACGATGTTAATTTTCAGTGGTTCAACACAACAAAGGTTTGTTTCTTGGTTACACTGCTGTCCACAGTGGGTAGGCAGAGAGGGTGGGGCACCGTTTCTGCTTCATACCGTCAGTCAGGCTCCTTCCATCCAGTGGCTATGCCACCTCTTTGGTTCTCAGAGAGCTCGACCAGATTTTCTTCGTGTGTCTAGCAGGTCAGTGAAAAAAGAACATGGAGTATTACAAGGGAAGTTTCGTGGGGCAGGCCTGGAGAAGCCACCTGTACACAGCCCATTGCTCAGAACTCTTTCATAGAGCTGTACCAAACTTGAGTGTTTTGATTTAGTTCAAAGGGCTTTAAAGATGTTCAATGTGTATATATATGTACATACACATATATATACATATATATTTCCATATGTATGTCTAAGTCTGTTTCTGGGTTTCCTATTGTGATCCATTGGTCTATTTATTTATTCCTGTATCAGTACACGTTGTGTGTATTATAAGTCTGGTACTTAGTAGGTGGGGCTCCTCTTCTCTATGCAAAATAATCATGGTAATTATTGGCCATTTGCTTTTCCAAATGGCCAATAATTTTGAATCACTCCATAACATTTCCATGAAAGAGCTTGCTCTACAAATTATTTCAATTTAAATTGCATTTGATTATAACTGATTTAGAATTAAATTTATATCTAATTCACCCAGAACTTTATCACATTAAGTTGCTCAATAAATACTTTATTGACTAAATAAAAGAAAGGTGACATCTCTAAGCTTCGGGACAATGTGCACATTATAAGCTTTAACTATGCTCAGCATTGCAAACTAATTTTAATATTGAGCTAAGTAAAATTTAAGTGTTGCACACCCTCTGCCATAGAATATAGTCCAAAGGTATTGGTTTTTAAGGGACTTAATCATTCAGATATTTAAACACAATAACATATATCAAGTACCTAGCACATCAGTCTTGTTATACATGGTAACAATATGGTATGGTTGAATACATGGTAATTCCCTTTTGCTAGACCACTGTTCTATTTTATTAGTACAGATCATTAAATGCCCATGTGTGACTTTTTTTAAACCAGCCTGGAGAAACAAAAAGTAAACATTGATATTTTATTTGTTCTTTTAAAAATATTGTATACTACTTTTTATTTTATTTTTTACTTTTATTACTTCTTTAATTTCAATTTTTTTATTGTTGACAGCATTCCAGATGTCCCTCTTTCCCTGTCCCCCTTTCCTCCCTCCACCCAGCCCCTGTTAATAGCCCCTAATGAAACTTCAGCTATTATTTCTACATGGCTGTTTGATTGCTTGCTTAGGTTTAATAGCAACATACATAAATTTAAAAGTTACTCTTACCAAAACATAAGATTTCCTTTTAAATATCTAAAACTTTTAATCTAGATCTGTGGTGGTGTGCTTTTTCTAAAAGGTAAATGGACTACCAATGTGAGCTAATGAGTAAACTTCAATATTGCATGAAAAAATAGCTGCAACACAGTGGATTTTCCAAGGAAAGGAAACAAATACCAACTAACAGCCTTACCTACATAAGCATATCTTAACCGAAAGGCATGATCCCAGTGTCGGAGGTCGCCTTGATAAGCTCCATTGCTATTTCTTTCCTCTCTCCATATCCCATCCCCATAGTGTCTCTGTTTCTAAACAGGAAGAACAAAATTTATGGCTGATGGGCAGTTTGGAAATCAGATGGGCAGCAGGAAACCACAGGTATGATTTTCTGTTTACAGGCCTAGGTAGAAATTGACATGGCCTTTTAAATTGGCAGGGTCATTAAAGGTCCATTCTTTCACTGAACCTGTAGGTAGAGGTGAAAGATAAAGAGATTCAGGACAGCCCTGGCCAGTTTGGCTCAGTGGTTAGAGCACCGGCCCACAGACTAAAGGGTCCCGGGTTTGATTCCAGCCAATGGCACGTACCTTGGTTGCAGGCTCGATCCTGGCCCTGTTCAGGGCCTGTGAGGGAGGCAGCCAGTCAATGTGTCTCTCACATCGATATTTCTCTCTCTCTCTCTCTCTTCCACTCTCTCTGAAAAGCAATGGAAAAAAATATCCACGGGTAAGGACTGAAAACAAAAAGAGAGAGAGAGATTCAGCACAGACCTAATGTGGTACAGTCAAACTGAAAACGCTGAGACAGATGTGAGTTGGTCCCAAGCTCTTGTCAGGAAATGGCAAACACCAGATTTGAAGGCATCCATGAGGAAAAAAAATCCCCAGCTTCAAGTTCTAACTTTGCTTTACCACTATCAGACTGTTCCAGGGGACTGAAGATGGCCCAGAGCTGCGCTCATAAGCACATGTTGGGCTTCTAGACTCTATAGCAGATAATTTGGAATTTTAGAGAAATGGCAGAGTATAGCTTTGAAGTCAGAGTCATTCATAAAACTGTCTTGAACACTAGAAACAAACATTAAAAACACTAGAAATACTCATCAGGAGGCATTTTGAATTCTCTTGTCTGAACAAAGCTCAGAAATAACAGGAATGTGCCACAGGTAGAGAGCAGGCCCATTCTTGGTGTCCCTATAACCCAGAAGTTAACTGCACACTCTTCTGCCCCACCAGGGTGCGGGGTGGAGGGGAGAGCACCGAGCCTGGAGTCAGGCAGTTTGGATTGGATCCCAGCTGTTACTTACAGCCTTGTCTTTACCCCAGGCCCTTGGAACCTCAGTTCTTCTCTCTGTGATATGGGAATAAAAATACTGATCAGATTGCTGTGAGGACAGAATAAATGAAGTAGCTCCTGCTCAAAAAGGCCCCCATGCTCCACATTGACTCTGAAATGCCTAAAATTCCTGCATTGCTCATGAGTGAGATAAAACAGGGGTGAGGCACTAAAAATGGAAATGAGTGAGGTGATGCGGGGGGGGGGGAAATATGACATTTTCATATTAGCACCTTGGTCTTCATTTACTTTTGTAAACAAGCTGATCAGTCAGTCACTATCTGGGGAATTCATAGGCTAGAACGCGGTATAGAAAAGTCTGGAATATAAAAAGGCATTTAGAAGTAGTAGAGCGTGCAGGCCTAAGGTGAGGGAGAGAGGTCACACTGAAGCACTTGGGTAAGTAAATGTGAGAATCTTTAGTATTAGAGGAGGGTGGTAAACAAAGTGGAGGTGGGGGTGGGGTGGAGTAAGGGAGTGACTGTGCACAGAAATGACAGTTGAATTTATAGTCATCCCTGATTCCCCTCTCTCACACTCCTACAGCCAAACTGTCAGCAAATTCTACTTCCAAAGTTTATCCAGGATCCAATCAATTCCCACCACCTCCACAGATAACCTGATCTAACCCACATTACTCTCACAGCCTAATTATCACAGTAGCTTCCTACGTGTGCTCTGTCTGCACCTTTTAAAACTTAATGTCAGATCATACACTCGTTGCTCAGAACTATTTAGTGACTTCCCACTTCACCCACAAATTAAAAGTAATAATCCCAAATCCTTCCCATGGTCTGCTTTTCTGGCCCCACATGATCTAGCGTCTGCCAACCCTCTGATTCTCCTCCTTCACCCACTGTGCCCCAGCTGCACTGACCTTCTTATTGTAACTCGAGCATTCTCCAACCTCAAGACATTTACACATTTTCTGCCCTTTCTCTGGAACTTTCTGCCTCCAGGAATCTTCAGAGCTCCATGTGAAATTTGCTGTGGCTTGACTTGCAACTGCTCCACCAGATCTCACTATCCTCACTCTCTCACAGGAGTTCTTCCCAAGTATGCCTCCCAGTTAACTTCCTGCATTCAAATCTCCATCTTGAGTCTGTCGCCCAGGGGATCCAACCTAAGACACTGAAGCAATTCAATCCAATCATGACAGCAGCCAGAAGAACCAGCCAGCCTGGTCTGGGGTCAGGTTACTGCCACTGTGGCCGATTCAGGAACTTGGGAAAATACCCAGGCTCCACCCACACCTTCCACTCCAGCAAAGTTTTTCAAAAGCCAGTGGGACCCGTGGGAAAAGCAAGCCACATTCCCAATGTTCCCCACTCTGCAGCCAGACAGGCCTTTCAGTTCCTCAAACAGGCTGAGCTCTCTTCTGACTCAGGGCCTTTGATTTCGCTGTCACCTCTTTCTTAGAATAGTTTTCCAGGAATCTGGGCTTGACTGGCTTCTTCCCAGCATCAAGATTTCAGCTCAATGCTGCATCCTCAGGGAAGCCTTTCTGGAAGGCCCCTACCAAAGGTCCTTCCCCACCTCTTTGATTCCCATTTAGCCCATCTCCTTGCTTGTTTCTTTCAGTGGCCTTATTTTACCCTAAATTATCTAGTTCGTTTATATCTCCTATACACAACTATTTTTTATTTCCTCTCTCCCCCTATAAACTGTAAGCTCTGTGAAGGTGGAAACAATGTCTCTGTAGTTTACTTCCTTACCCACAGTCGCTGGAACAACACCAGACACGTGGTAGGTGTTCAGTAAATACACTGCATGAAAAAATGAACATCCCTTTCATTTGTTGTTTTTCTCTCTACACACTACAGAAATCTGAGACAACTTACAGATACACAAGTACAAAAGCTCTTACACGAGGAATTGGACAGTCTCAAGAGAGGTTTTTTTCTCTTGTCTGTGTTATTATACAAGGCTGGCTCTGAGGGTTGGTGGGTGGGGATGTCTATAATGCATGAACAGACAAATCATGAAACCTACTACGGGGGATGGAGGTGTGGGTGGGCTGGGAGTTTGTTTGATTCCCCATGAAGTTGCAGTTCCTCTAAATGCAGTTCCTCTAAAGCAACAAATTGACTGTCCCAAAACAGTTCATGTTCTGAGAATAAAACTTACATTATTCAATCCTTCTCGCTGGGACTTAGAGTAGAACTGTCTTTGGAGCCCCACAGAAAGTTCTGGCTGACCTGCTGCAAGCCTAGTGGAGGAATGACTAGAAGCAAGGTAACTGTGTCTGTTCATGACGTGCACCTCGGAGGCCCCGCAGGAGGAGAGGGCGCACACTCTTGCAGGGCTTCCCGTCTGTACCACACTTGTAAGGCGCCTATGGAAGTGGTAAGGTGCTTAAACCTGCACGCATCCTCCAAGCCCATATTTCTGCAAGCCTCTGCCAGAAAGCCACAGCATAGTCAAAGGACATCTGAAGCAGAAGGGACCTTGGGGCTCATCTCCTGCACTGGTTTTAATGTTGGGTCCTCTGCTTTAACCAAACAACTCTGCCTTTCACCTGTTTTCTATATTTCACTTGGGAAAGGCATTATACCTCTGAAAAAAATTAAATACTATTGAACATCTAAGCTTTTCGTGTTAGAGTCAAGCCAAAATCCAGAGATCCTGTTAGGAACTGCAGTTCAACAACATTTAGTGGCAGAATCAAACTATGTCTGTGGTGTTGTGTCTTCAAACCCAGCACCATTCTCCACCCCATGCAATATTGCCTGTGCCAATCATTTGCTTTGTTACTTACCTTTCCCCATGTGTTAAAATGGTTTTCCCCACCAGTTTTTATAGGCTTTAAAGGGCACAACGGAGCACATCATCATGGTGCTTTTTGTGTCTACGAGCCCCATAGAGCCCAGCCCAGCCCAGTGATACTTTATACTATTTTATAAATAGTATAAACCTTTTATACTTCAGTGATTGCTCCTGCCTGCTTAGCTCCACCCTCTCCACTTGGCACAGTGCTTCCCTCCTGGAGTTCCAGAAAAATGCAGAACTACAGAAAAAGTGCAAGAATGTCCTCCAGCTCAGTCCCACACTTCTCTGCCCCCTAGTAGGCTATTCCCTTTTGGGGTACATCATCTGTTTTATAAAAGCAGAGCTCCTGAAAGCCATTCTGCCTGTCCAGGATTCGGGATGGGTAACGATGTGATTGCTCCCAAACCAGCTCTACCTGGTCTATAGAGTCTGCTTTTAGGCCCTTGTCACCTTCCTCCCCTTTTTTTATTAGGGAGAAGGGGAGTTGGTAGTGAAATTACAGGAAAAGGGGCATGTCTTGGTTAGCTATCTCTGTGTAACAAATTAATGCAAATTTAGCAGCTTAAAACATTATACATTTAGTATCTCTCAGTTTTCATTGGTCAGGAATCCAGACAAAGCTTAGCTGGCTCCTTTGCTTAGGGCTGCACAAGATTGCGTTCAAGGGGTTGCAATCTCATCTGAGATTCAGGGGTCTTCTTGCAAGGTCACATGGAATTTGGAAAAATGTATTTCTTCACATCTGTAGAACTCCTGACAACCTGCTTCTTCTGGGCACCCAGGAGAAAGAGAATCTCTGCTATCTTGAGTCTCAGAGCTCAGGAAACAAATAAGCCTCTTTTAAAGGACGACCTGATTGGGGCAGGCCCATCTAGGATCATCTCTTTTTGATTAGCTCAAAGTCAAGCTGATCAGGAACCTTACTTTCACCTGAAAAATTCTTTCTATAACATGACATAATCATAAGAGAGATATCCCATGGCTGTTGCCTTATCCTATTAGAAGCAAGTTTCACACACTCCTGAAAAGAAGGTTTCACAAAGGTACAGATATCAGGAGGTAGAGACCACAGGGGTCATCTTAGAATGCTGCTACCACAAGGGAGTTTTTCGAAGAAGAATAAAAGCTAACTAAGATTAATTCAGGATGAGGAAATGGAGGTTCAAAGGGCAAGAAACTTACCCATGGTTACCTTATAGAAACCAGGTTTTTTTAAATTGGGTGTCTGAAGTTAGTTGGGGCTTATTGACTTAACCTCTAATGCCTAACTCATACATGTGAAAAACAAATGAAGACTATTGTGAGGTTCTATGGCAAGAAACCCAGACAGGCGATTGGAGATCTATTTTCTCTTCTAAATGTATCACCTAACTTGCTGGCTATAAGCTTAAGTAGCTCCTTAACTATGTGTCTCATTCTTTCCTCCTACCTGATTCTTGTGAGGATTGGTGAAAAGCAAAAAGCACTGCAAACCTATAAATGCTCATTAAACTAAAATGAAAGGTACCAGTTTTTAAGTAGTAGGAAGTTGATCAGTTTAACCTGCTCCTCTTTCTGCCAAGTTTGGTCTGGAATGCTGTGAGTGTTGGTGTGGTTGAAAGAAGGAAGAGAATGACAGAAAGGGAAAACAAATGTCCCCAAGACATAGGTTGCCCTCTACCCCTGAAGGCCAAGAGGACACACAAGAGCAATTCTGAGGAGCACAGTGTTAGGACCAGATTTCTGTTTTAGGATACTTGCTCTGATGGTGAGTGAAAGAGAAGAACAAATAAGAAGTTTCTACAGAATTCTGGGTGAGAGATAATATTCACCTGAATCAGGGGAGGTGAGAAGGCACTTGAGAGGAAGGGGAAAGCCTCTATAGGTACAGAATCTACAGGATTTTGTAGTCATATATGCGTGAGGGGGAAAAATAAATAAGGAGCCTAAAAATAAGTCTAAAATAATTGTTAAGAGTTAAGAATAAAAACAGCAAGGTTCCTATGAGAAGGTGACAATGTCCATCATTGTCACTGTCTCCTCCTAACATGGTAAGAGCCTCTCACTGAGTCAGGGCAAAACTGGGGCCTATCAGAGATGTGGGAGCAGGCAAATTGAGTAGGAGCACATTTAAGGCTGGGATCCGGGAGCCATTGCTCCCATTAACCCTGAGCCCTGCGACAAGCAGCTGCATCACCTGGGAACATGGTAGGGCTTGTTCTACCCCAGACCTACTGAATTAGAAACCAGGCATGGGCCCCAGCAATCTGTGTTTTAATATGTCCTCCTGGTGATTTCTATGCATATCAAAATTTGAGCACTTCTCTAGACAAATCATTTTGTTGTTTTCCTTTGTTTCTTTTCCCTCTATCAAAATTGTATTAATCTTAATAATTACTGTTGCATACATTTAGAAAATGTCTTCTATGTAGTATAAGTTTTTGAGACTTTCTTTAGATAATAATATTTATATTTGGTCTATGACAATGTGTTTTAGATTTATTGTTTATAGCTTACATTTTTATTAAAATTAGAAACACAGTAAAATATTTTTTAGTATAACATTGGTATGATTAGAAATAATGTTAATTACTCATGAATATGTAGATGCTTCTTTTAAGTCTGATGGTAAAGAAAAATAGTTAAGTATTATAGGCATGAAAAGAGTATGGATTTTAGATTCAGATAAATAGACAAATCATTTTGGATCTGAAAATATATCCATTTACAAAACTTCTGGGCAGTCAGACAAAATAAATGTACAACCAGGGGCCTCTGAAATGGGCCAGGACTCAAGCTGAAGAACAGTTGCCTGGACACATGGGAACACACTGAGGAAAAGGCTCACCTTTCTCTTCCACCTAAAGATGCCAAGTGAAACCTTTCAAATTCTCAAGAGAAAAACGATGCCTCCAACTCATATTCTATTTGACTTTAAGTCTTGCTCAAAATAAAATATTTTCAAAAGGAATAAAAGTGAAGGATGGAGGAAAATGCAAGGTTTATACCTCTTAGTGTTGCTCTTGGGAATACCAGGCCCTGCTTCCTCACCTTTCCTGTTCAGTTACCACCCCCACAGCAATTGCTCAAAGCCCTCACCCAGAACCCCTGGTGTTTTAGAATCTATAGGGCAGAGGTGTGGATGGAAGGGGGTGTCATAAGACTCCAGGCTGGTCCTGTCAACTCAGTCAACCAGGCAAGGATTCTAGTGAGACCTTTGGAGACATTCACAGTTCCCTGATGGCTGCAGCAGGAGGAGGGGCAGGACCTGGAGTGAGGCCTGAGGTGGCCTGTTCCATGTTATCTGCAGAAGGGACCTCCAGATCAGTTCCAGTGTGTACTTCCGTCCCTGTGCCTCAGCAGCCCCATCTTCAAAGTGAATGAGTTGAGCTAAATGGTATAACCAGCATTTTAATTTTTATGTGTTCTTTCATGCCCCAGAATTCTTGGCCCTGCAGTTGATACCAATTTAGTTATTATGGTGAGAGAAAGTGCTACTCATCTGAACCTATTATTTGAGGGAAGGGTCTCCAGGATTTTCAGAATTGTGTTGATAGTGAAGCAAACTCACACATTCCCAGAGGGTTCTTTGAACATTTCTACCTTTGTATATCTGGAGCTAGCACTTTTTCATCGGTTGTCAAATTTTCATTGTTAGAGAGATCTGAAGTATGCAGAAAAAAGCAATTTCTCCAAACTTAGAAATGGTTCTTGTGGAAAGTTTTGCAATTTTTCAAATTTCTTTTGAGATACAGAGAAAAAGTCATCTTTCCGAAGGAGCACCTCAGTCTCACCATTCTTTAACACCTTTCCTTCATCTTCAAATTGAGGCATTGAATAAATTAGGGATTCCCCCCCCTGGATTTTTTTATACAATTCTAGCCCAGAAATTCCATAGCTGTGTTTTCCTTGACACAAAATTAGTTCCTTGACTTTTGCTATTTCCTTCACTCTTCCTTTTTCCATTTGAAAAGAAATATTTTGAGCAAGACTTAAAGGCAAACAGAAGAGTCAGAGGCATCTTTTTTTTTTTTTTCCTTGAGAATTTGGAAAGTTTCACTTTCCTGTGGAAAGGAAAGGTGAGCTTTTTCTCACTGTGTTCTTAAATGTCCAGCCAACTGTACTTCAACTTGAATCCTGGCCCATTGCAGAGGATTATACATCCACTTTGTACAACTGCCCAGATGTTTTGTGAATGGGTGCATTTTCAGAACCAAAGATAATAACAAAAGTAAAAAAAAAATCACAGAAAACTTCCTGAAAATAAACAAAAAAACCTTCTAAACTGTTTTCTTGATTTCCAACAACTGCGGTACCATTTATCACAACTTGAACCAAAATATTAATTCCTGAACTGAAATGCACTTCCTTATTTCCTTACGCAAATGCTTATGCAACGTTGCCTTGCACATAATTCTTCTCTGCAATTTTTATAGCAACTGAAAGCAATTTCCAAAATTATTTTGAAAATCCTCCTCACAATATTTCTATGAAGTGTTTTTGGAGAGGGGGTAGAATAATTGTTCTTCAAACAAAATAAAGGTAAAAAAGGATGAGGGGATAGATTATGACTACACAAAGAATCACTGTAATAGATTAGAATTTAATTCATTCATTCAGTAAATATTCAGTAAAATTCCAGTTATCTTCATATACTAGGATATATTTCTTGTGTTTCATCTTATACCCCATATGTCTTTAAAAAAAAACCAACCCAGAAATTTATTGTTTCACAGTTCTAGCAACTAGAAGTCTGAGATCAAGACGTTGGCAGGGTTGGTTTCTTCTGAGAGTTGTGAAGACAACTCTGTTCCAGGCCTCTGCCTAGCTCCTGGTGGTATTCTGACAATCTTTGGCATTCCTTTACCTGTAGAAGCATCACCCTGATCCCTGCCTTGATATTCACATGGAGTTCTCCCTGTATGAGTGTCTACAAATTTCCCCCTTTTTAATAAGAACCATAGTCATATTGGATTAGGGCCCGAATGACCCCATTTTAACTTGCTTACTTCTGTAAAGACCCTATCTCCAATCAAGATCATATTTTGAGGAATCAGGGTTAGGACTTCAACATATGAATTTGGGAAGGGAGCAATAAAATTCAACCCAAACACCATGTAATATAATAATAGCAAAAGCCTGTGTTTATTTGTTATTAATTTAAAAGTACTTGTTGAGCACCCACTACATGCAAATCACTATGCTCATGTGTCCTTTATAGGGATAATTTTACCCCAATATTTTCCTGATGCCTTGCAACATACATCTCAAACTTATCCAGTCATAGTACCAGGAGGGAACTTTCTATTCTGAATCCAAAAGCCAAGAAGAAAGAAGAGCTAAGGACATTTTAATGATGTTAATTCTTTCTATCCATAAATGCAGTATATGCTTCCATTTATTTGTATCACCTTCAATTTCTTTCTTCAGTATCTTATAATTTTCCAAGTATAGGTATTTTATTTTATTTTATTTTATATTTTATTTTATTTTTTCCTCACCCAAGGACATTTTTTCCATTGTTTTTTCAGAGAGAGTGGAAGAGAGACAGAAAGAGATACCAATTGATTGCCTCCTGCACGCAGCTTGACAGGGTCCGGGGATAGAGCCTGCAGCCAAGGTATGTGCCCTTGGCCCAAATCGAACCTGGGACCCTTCAGTCCATGGGCCGATGCTCTAACCACTGAGCAAACTGTCTAGGGCCCAAGTACAGGTCTTTTACATCATTGGTTAAATGTATTCCTAGGTGTTTATTTATTTATTTTTGATGCATTTGTAAATGGGATTGTTTCTTAGTTTCCCTTTCTGATAGTTTATTATTGGTGTATAAATATGCAATGGATTTCTGGATATTTATCTTGTATTCTTCTACTTTACTGAATTCATTTATTAGTTCTAGTAGTTTTTTGGTGGAATCTTTAGGGTTTTCCATATACAGTATCATGTCCTCTGTAAATAATGACAGTTTTACTTCTTCCTTTCCAAGTTAGATGCCTTTTATTTCTTCCTGTCTGATGGCTGTGGCTAGGACTTCCAGTGCTATGTTGAATTAGAGTGGTGAAAGTGGACATCCCCTTGCCTTGTTCCTGATCTTAAGGGAAATGTTTTTAGTTTTTGCCATTAAGTGTGATGTTGGCTGTGGGTCTGTCATATATGGCCTTTATTTCATTGAGATATGTTCCCTCTATTCCCACTTTGCTGAGAATTTTTATCATAAATGGATGCTGGATTTTATCAAGTGCTTTTTCTGCATCTATTGATATGACCATGTGGTTTTATAATCCTGTATTTTCTTTATGTGGTGTAGCACATTTATCAATGTTGGCTTCCTAAAATGAGCTTGGGAGTCTTTCCTCCTCTTGAATTTTTTGGAATAGTTTGAGAAGGATTGTTGTTAGTTCTTTTAATGTTTGGTAAAATTCACCTGGTTTTTGTTTGTTGGGAGTTGTTGTTTTTTATTACTGCTCCAATTTCATTAGCTGTATTCTGTCTATTCAGGTTCTCTAATTCTTCCTGGTTCAGTTCAGGAAGTGTGTATGTTTCAAGGAATTTATCCATTTCATCTAGATTGTCCAATCTGTTAGCATATAGTCTGTTCATGATATTTTCTTACAATTCTTTTTATTTCTGTGGTGTCCGTTGCTACTTCTCCTCTTTCATTTCTAGGGATCATCTGCTTCAGGGGGCATGTAGGTTCCACCTTACATTGTTTTAGTCTAGGTTTTATATGATTTAAATATGGTAAGGCCAACAGATGTGGAAACAACTGCCATTGAAAAGGTAGTTTATAATATTCATGGATCCCAAGAGAAGGGGGTTAGCTGCGGCCAGGATACTGAGCTCTAGTCAAAAGAGTGGTGCGTAGCTCTGGCCAGTGTCCTCAGTGGTTAGAGCATCGGCCCGACAACCGAAGGTTTGGGGGTTTGATTCCCAGTCAAGGGTACACACCTGAGTTGCTGGTTCGATCCCTGACCCCCCACTGGGGCACATAGGGGAGGCAACCAATCAATGTGTCTCTCTCACATTAATGTTTGTCTCTCTTTCTCTCTGTCTCTCCCTCCCTGCTCCCTTTCACCTTTTCTGAAAATCAATGGAAAAAATAGCCTCTGGTAAGTATTAACAACAACAAAGGATAGTGAGCAACATGATATGTACCCCTTCTGAGCGTGGCCCATTAAAAAACTCATTTTAAAAACTAAAAAATCCTCTGTTGTGCTTTCCTTTTCTTTCAGCTTGATACAGATAAGCATAGCAACCTTGGAAGCCACATCTTAAAGGTCGCTGGATCATGGGTCCCTGAATCACCACTTGGAAGAGAGCGGCACACAATAATACACATTTTGACTTTTCCTGAGGAAGAAATAAGCTTCTATTGGATTTAAGCCCTTATAGATTTGGGAATTGTTTGTTACAGCAGATAGCATTACCAAAACTAACATAGACTAGAATCCAAGTCTTCTGACTCCTAATTCAGTTCTCTCCTCTCCAAACCACAAATCTACATGAAATAATGCCCAAATTTTAACCTTAATAAATACATAAATTAAATACTAAGTCATCTAAGAGAATTAGTACATAAAGAATAAAAATAAATCAGTATTAAGGGACACCTGCCGACTATGTAGGTCTGTGTGAAACAATGAAGAAGGATGACTTTGTTAAACAAACCCAGCACCTAGTTTATAACACAACATTAATGCTTGAGGCACTGATCTGCCTTTTCTGGATTCCAAGGTTGGGCAAAGTATTCCAAGAATTATAACAAGAAGGTTCCCTAGGATGATCTGAATATGGCATGCTACAGACTCACATCCCCCAAGGCCCATTGTTTCTACCTTTTGAACTCCCAAATAAAATTGCCAAGTACTAGTGATACCCATGGTAGGACACAAGCTATTTAGACATTTGGCTGAGCCTAACTATCTCCTCAGTACAATTAATGGACACTAAGAGGACCCCACAAATGGCAAACCAGAAGCAAAGGTCAACCTCTAAGAAGTAGATACAATTTTCCTTTCATATATTAAAATTTTCCTTTTAGAAACTCTCTCCACTCTTTTCATACCTACTTCCTGAAGCTTCAGTACATGCATTCTCTTAGCTAGAGGCCCAGGGTCCCAAAATTTAGGACTTTCCAGTGGATCTCTGTTTTTGGTTGTCACCTCACCTTCTATTTACATATTCAAAAAACTACCCAAATTGTGAGCTAAAAAAAAAACTAAGATGAGTGTGGGGTGTCTAGTAGACTCAAAATGTTACATTGTATGAAAGGTTACATCTGTCTACAATTAGCTGGACAATACCTGGGGTCCAAAAGGAGGAGGTGCAATTTAGAGAACTGCCAATGGGTTAAGAATAGGCGAGTACTGAGCCCTGGGTAACAATGTCCCTGCTGCCTGTGGTAGGTTGCAGGGAAAAGGGCTGTGATAGCTTCCTCCCAAGAAGAAAATCTTGCAAAAGAGAAAAAGTGTTAGAGCAAATGTTGCCTGTTCTGTTTAAGAACAGTCCTGATTTTATGACATCTTTTCCCCTAGAAAACACGCATAGGCAAAAATAATAAACCGCACACACCCAAGAGAATTGGACAGATATACTTTACAAAACGCAAGCTGCAAAATGTCAAAGTTCGCTCTTACGCTGCAACAGTCAAAATCGATAGCTAAGAATGCCCTGGGTAAGTTATAGGCCTGGCTGAAGGAACAGCATCCTGTTTTTTAGAAATATTTTGAGAGGGTGGAAATAATGGCTTGTCGTTTTGTCTTATTTTTATAGGATACTTGATTCTGTTCAAGACAAGCTTATGAATTTGGGCTTGCTCTGATTTCTCAGTGACCTTTGGATGAGTCTTCAGTTGTTCTTGGAACTTATACCACAGGGATTCCCATTCTGCCCTCCTTAGTTAGTTACTCAACATATCACACATAAATGTGATGGGAAAGCAGACAAACATTTAAATTACTTTCAAAAGGAAGCTTGCATTGGAAAATATTTGAGCTCCATCCATCTTGTGGGTTTCTTTTGTTTAATTCAAGCATCCGTTCATAATTTGGCTTCCCTGATAAATTATTACTCAAAGTCTCTTAAGCTTATTGTTCTCTTGTCAGACTGCTGGTGGTGACCCAACACTTATTGAGACGTTGCCTCTGACTTCCAAGTTTGGAAACCCCACCAAATTATTTAACAGAATCCTTCGTGTGAAAGGTCAGCCTTAAGAACGGAAAATTTTCTGCCCTCTTAACATATTGGTTTCTAAGATCTAGCATGGCAATTCTGTGTCCTTTCTTTTCATGGAACATTTCAGAGATAAGAAATAGAGAGAAGTGATTTCTAGAAGCTATGGATGTTTGTCCCCTTGGTGACACTCATGGCAAATGTGGGTAGGACAGGTAATGGGAAAGTGATCTGCCTGCCAAAATATCAGTAGATGTCCTTCTGGATGTATCGTCTGTATTGCACTAAAAACACAGAGGCAGAGCTCTGCCGGAACCTGGCACCAGATCAATTCCATAACGGATAATCACTCCTTCATTGCCATTGTCATTATGCCACTTTCTTGCTCAAAAATATTCCATGGTAGTGCTATTGTCTGAATGTATGCATCCCCCCAAATTCATGTTGAATCCTAACCTCCAAGGTGATAGTATTAGGAAATGGGGCCTTTGTGAGGTGAGTAGGTCTTAAGGGAAGATCCCTCATGAATGAGATTAGTGCCCTCATAAAAGAGGCCTGAGAAGCTTCCTTGCCTCTTTCCACCATGTGAGAACGCAGTGAGAAGTCACGGCGATGAACCAGGATGTGGGTCAGGTCCTAGCCAGAATATAACCATGCTGGCATCCTGATCTTGAACTTCCAAGCCTCCAGAACTGTGAGAAATGAAGTTTTGTTGTTTATAAACCACTCAATCTATGGTATTTTGTTATAAGAGCCTGAACAGACTAAGACAGGTAGGCAGAATAATGGTCCCTAAAAGATGTCCATGTTCTAATCCCCAGAACCTGTGAATACATTTCCTTACATGACAAAAGGGCCTTTGTATATGTGATTAAAGGAAAGGCCCTTGAGATGGGGAGTTGAGTGTGGATTCTAGTTGGATGCAATGTAATCATGAGTCCTTAAAAAGCAGAGAACAGTTTCCAGCTGTGGAGGGGGTTGGGGGTAGGGGTGGAGAGAGTGAATGTGATAGCAGAAGAAGGGTCAGAGAGGTAAGGCAGAAGAAGGAAAGATTTGAAGCCTGGGAGGGATTCTCACTGCTTGACTCACAGTCCTCCAAACCTAACCTGACTATTCCTACCACCACACCTTTTCTCACATGGTGTCTCTTCAGCTTCTCCCATCTGAATCTTATCAATCTGTGGTCTGCATCCAACTCTGGAACAAAGCCTAATCCAACCTATAATATTTCTTCTAATTTTTTACTCCTGCACCACTTACTGTTTTACTACACTGTACATCCAGCACAGAGATTATGAAACTTATTGGCCTAAGAATTCCTTTACATTCTTAAGGACTCCAAAGATTTTTTGTTTATGTGTGTTATAGCTATAATGTTTAAAGTATTTGAAATTAAAACAAAGAAATATTTTAAATAATTATTTATTACCTTATTTAAAATAATTATAAAGACCCCATTTCATACTAAAATAATATATTTTAATAAAGATAGTTTTATTGTCCAAACCAAGAAAATTTAATGAGAAGTGTGGCACTGTCTCACAGTTTTGCAGATCTCTTTGCTGTCTGGCTTAGTAGAAGACGGCTGGATCCTCCATTTATGTTCCATTTGTTTCTATATATTGTTTTGGTTAAAGTATTTAAAGAAAACCTGGCCTCAAGAGATTATAGTTGTAAAAGAAAAATTATTCTTGCCCAGCCGGGCGTGGGTCAGCGGTTGAGCGTCGACCTGGGATCCAGGTGATCGGGGTTCAATTCCCTGTCAGGGAACATACCCGGGTTGCAGGCTCAATCAATGACTCTCTCATCATTGATGTTTCTATCTCTTTTTTCTCCCTCTCCTTTCTTCTCTCTGACATCAATAAAGATATATTTTAAAAAAATTCTTCTTAAAGTATTTACAGATAATTCTAGATATTATTCTTTGATATTATACCAAAACTCATTAGGTAGTAGTTTCTTAAAGGTTAATATAACAGTGAATCAATTCTCTGTTACATTAAAATCCATTTATTTACCTTGCACTTTGAGTGGAGTTCTCCCCCATTCATGATTTTGTAGTAGGCATGTTTGGTCATTTGGAAAATATTGGTTTATTCCATTGTGCCAGTTTTACAAGTGTTGACATAATTTACTATGCAATATCAAAAAATCCCATTTATTAAAATCACTACCAATCTCATCAGAAAAGTATTTATGTATTAAGAAGCTGTCAAGTTCACAGTGGTAGATACAAGATTTCAAAAGTTCTAATTTTCTCATGAAAGCTTGAATTTTATTGTTGTCAACAAATATTGTCAGTTATTTTCTGTGATGTGACAGGCTCACTTCATTCAGTTTGTTTAATGCCATTAAATATCCAAGTCTGAAAACCCAAACTGATCCAGTCTGTCAGTCTTTTGGAAGAAAAAAGTGTCAAATCCAGCTTACAACTCACGCTGCAATGAGGGGAAGGCACTGACATCCAACATCTTTGTCTTCAGACTTCTACACAGATTTGTCCTCAAAATTCTAGCAGGACACAGATTTCCCTACATGTGAACATCAAAGTTCCAAAGGGTCCGTTCAGTGGTCCTTCCAGAGCAATCAAACCCACAGGTATGTGCCAGCCCCAAGAGAAGTTGGTGATTTTTCCCCATAGAGATCTTGCTTGGCACAACAATAAAGCAGGGAGGCAGAGCTGAAGGCAAAGTCATGCAGACCTTCCAATTTTTTCTACAGTCTGTCCTAAGTGATGGAGACTAAGGGGCAAGGAAGAACATAGGAGGAAAGGGAAGATTTCCCATGATTCACTTCAACCTCTTTATGGGTAAAACTGAGGTGCGATGGACCTTAAGAGCAAGAGAAGGTGAGATCTGGAGAGGAGTTCCAGTTAAACACACTGAACACACGCTCTGGGCTTCCCAAGTTCATTTCCCATCTCTTTCCATTCTGTTCTTTAAGAATTGTGAGGAATATAAATGTTAATTCACTGTTGTATGTCTGAAACTAAATGTATGCCAAATATATTTTAATGAAAAGGGCAAACATAAAACACAGGCCAAAGAGAAAGGAGAGAGGAGTGGGGAAAGGGGGGGCAGATCAGAGAAGAGCGACAAAAGGAAAATAGAGATTTAACTGAAGAAAAAGATAAGTAACTCAAACAAATAGTTATAATTTCAAAGAAATTTTAAAACTTAAAAAGGCTTAATGATAAAGAAGAAGAAGAGATTATAGAACAACAGAGGGAGGCAATCAAATTGATAAAGCAAATTGGAAGAGGAAAGAAAAATATTACATAGAGGAAAATCATAAAGAAATAATAAAAATAAGTAGAACTTAAAATTAAACTTAGAATATAAGAAAGCCTATAGAAAAGTATGCAGAGAAAATGAAAACAAATACACAAAGGTATTTATAGTTTATGGAGAAGATAATATATATGTAAAATATACAGAAGACATCATGTCCCTAAAGAACATTTAAAGAAAAAAAAAAGAAACAACAAAATATTGAAAAATCTGCTAGAAGACACTTTTCTGAAGTAAAGATTTGAATTTGTAGTCAGATAAAAGTATATATCATGCCTTATGCCAAGAAAAATTAATACAAAAAATTACTGTGACACATCCTGGTGAAGTTACTGAACTTTAAGAATAAAGAAATAATATAGACATTCAAGCAGGGTAAAAGTATAACATTAAAGGAGGAACTTGGTTTTTCCTCAGTTGTCCACAACAACTCTTGCTACCAGAAAATAATGGAATATCACTTATAACATTGAGGGGAAGTGACCAAAGACTTGCTTGTCCAGATAAGTTGCTTTGCAAATGTAAAGGCAACAAGCATTCTCAAACATGACCGTCCTACAGACTATAGCACCCATAATTTGTTCTTTAAAAAAATAAAAACTTTTGAAAATGAAACCAGTCTAACATATGAGTCAAAATTTAAAACTTGGGAATAAAGAACTGTGGTTATAAAAACTGACTGTAGTACATAGTAAACAGATTTAAATTTAAAATTAAAACTAAACAATTATGAAAATATGATTGCAGAATACATATAACTGTTATAAATCTTTAAATGAGAAATAATATAACTAAGAAAAATAAAAAACTAGACAGGAAGCAAGTTGAAACAAAACTAAAGTATGCTAATTTCCCCATCTCTCATAGCAAGGGATCATCTGTTGGTATATCTCCTTCATGGGACAGTGCATCTGGTTGCTTTCTGTGGTCACCATCAACAAATCTATTGACCAATAGTGTCTTTGGAGGCAGGACAAAAGCAAGTCATCACAATGTCTCCATCTACAAATTTAAGGACAAAAAGATATCTTGAAGAATAAAGACCTGGTTGGGCTTCATCACAGGAAAGAGACCTGTTTGGGGGCGAATCTATGGTTAATAGGATTTTAGTATTTTCCTCCTCTAAGAAAGAATTTGTGTAGGTTAAGAAAGTGTTTCATATTCTCCTTGTGATTACTGAGTTATACAAGAACTGTCAGCAAAATGCTCAAAAATCTTTTCTTCTTGATTTTGTTTATGGTTTTACAAAGACTAACCATATTGACTAGGCTAACTTTACCATTGGCGGTCATTTTTTCCTATTTAGCAGTGTTATAATTGGATACATGAGAGTGATTCATATGACCACACTTATATGACAGCAAAAGCAGAAAAATAGTACGTGAGTACATGTGGTATAACTTGGCTAGAGAAATGTATAAATATAAAATTACAATGAAAGATGAAATTTCCAGTGAGTAAACAATTCTGCATAACATGTACAAGGCCAAGAATGCCATCCCCTGCCATATAGATAACTCAGAGGAAGCACAAATAGAAGATGGACTTGCACATTTGGTTAGGTTTCATCTGAGAAATGTAAGCAGAGCTGAAAAAACATGGGCAATGGCATCAAACAAACTGGATTCCAAAATCTGGTGCTGCCTCTTTTTTATTAAGTATCTTTGCACAAATTAGATACTTAAAATCTACTAAAGTGATAGTTTCCTCATTTATAAAATAATAACAATAACAACTTCACCTACCAGAGGGTTGTTATGAAAACTGGTAAAATAACATATGTGGTGAACTTAGTATAGTGTGTAGTAGGATAGGCTCTCAGTAAATAGCAGCTGGATATGGCCAGTTAAGAAAAGAGCAACATGAAATGTTTATATCTAGAATTCCATTTGGAAATATTTTGAACTAGTTGGATAGGACAATTATTTGCCTTTCACTTTATATTTTGAACTAGTTGGATAGGACAATTATTTGCCTTTCACTTTATATTGCAGAAATTGTCAACCAGACAGGAGTCTTGGGTTCTAACTCTAGATCCTCCATTAATGTTCCATGTTGCCTTAGACAGACCATTTATTTTATTTCAGTTTTGGTTTCTTTGGCTGTGTCATAAAGGGATCATGGCCTACTGATACGTTGTAGAGCCAAAAGGAACATAAAATTTAGGAGAACTCTGAAAAATATATAGTGGACTATACCAAGGTGAGGAGAGAGCTAGTGATGTCAATAATTATGCTTTAATTTTTACACTTTCTCTTCATTTCACTTTGTTATGTTTTTCTTAAACTAAGGAGCTAAGAGGCTGTGTGCTCTTGGTGGGATGGGGGAGTTATCAAATCTCTGTCTCCCACCCCAAGATCTCTCTGAAAGGAGTATCCTTCCCCTTTGTTACACAAAAGTACCTACTTGTCCCTCAAGGCTCAACTTAAATGTCACTGCTCTTTGAAGCCTTCCTTAACTGTCCTCTTATCTATGTTTTCATAGTTCAATGTCTCTTTTGCAGCTCTTAATGCATTGTCTGGTGGTTATTTCTGGTGGGGTCTCTCCCACTAGCATATAGCAAGTAGAATGTGAGCTCCTTGTAGCAGAGCCATTTCCTGTCATCATTATCTAGCAGAGTGAATGTCTTAGAGGAGAAACTCAATAAATATTTGTGGGGAGAAACACAAGCTAGAAGTAGAGAGTTATTAAGTACTAATAAGTGTCAGGCATATACTAAACCCTTCATATACATAATCTCATTTGTTATATCACTGACATCCTTTCATGTATTCATTTGTTTAAACAAATATTCATTGGGCCCTATACTATGTGCTAGGCACTGTTTTAGATGTTGGAATGTAGCTCCTCTTACATGCTTAATTCCAAGTGAGGTGAGACAGACAGCAAACAAATTAACAAATTATATATATGGCAAGTGGTAATATATTCTATGAAGAAAAAGGAATGTGAATAAGGAAATAAAGAGTTATGAGAGCTGGGATAAAGTTCTGTTTTAAATTAAGGAAGTACTTTGTGATAAGGTGACTTTTGAGCAAAGAATTTAATGACGTAAGCTGATGAGCTATAGAGATCTAGAAAGAAACTGTTCCCTAAGGAGGGGTAGGCAGTGCAAAGGCCCTGAGGCAAGAGCACGTAGCATGTTTGAGGGCCAACATGGAGGCTGGTATGTCTAGAGAGGAGTGAACAAGAAGCTAAATGATCTATTAGGTCAGAGAGATAGTAGAAGAGAAGCATATCATGTTAACCCTTGTGGGGAGGCCAGGGGAAGACCTTGTGATTTTATTCTCAGTGAGAAGGGAAGGCATGGGAAGATTTTGACTGATCTCTGTGGATGCTGTGGGGAATATAGACCATGGTGGAGCAAACTGGATGGAGGGGATCACTTACTCATCTATTGCAATAGCTGAGGAGAGAGATGATGGAGAAAGAGACTAGGATGATAGCAGTCAAGACCAGGTACTAGATATAGAGCCAATAGATTTGCTAATGGATTGGAAGTGTGGAGGGAGATAGAGAAACTCTAGGCCTGAAGAACTAGACAAGTGAAGAGGCTATATACTGAGGTCAGAAAGGTTGTGGAAAGAATAAGTTTGGGGAAGAAAATTAGGAGTTTGGTTTAGACATATTAAGTTTGGGGTGCCTATTATATATCCAAATGGAGCTATTGAGTAGGAAATTTGAGTTAAGAGTTTAGAGTTCTGGGGAAAGGTTATAGTCAGAGATCAGTTTGATGATCATCAGCATAAAATGATATTTTAAGTCATAGGACTGGGTGAGATTACCTAGGAAATCAGGGTACACTGGTGAAGAAAGAGGTCTGAGGACTGAGTCCTAGGCACTCCAATAATAAGAAGTTGGGAAGGTGAAAAGAAATCAGCAAAGGAGGCTGGAAATAATGGCCGCAGAGGCAAGAAAGTAATGAAGAGAGAGTTGTGCCCAGAAGCTAAGCAGAGGACATATCAGGAAGATGGAAAGGATCACAAGGATCAAATGCTGCTTATAAGTCAAATGAGGGCCTTATAATAGATTTGGTAGATTAGTATTATCATTGGGTTTGGTCATTTTAGTAGGTACCTTCATCCCACTTTGACGGATAACTAAACTGAGGTTCAAAGAGATTAAGCAACTTGCCCAAGTTCAGACACCTAGAAAGTGGGAGTTGGGACTGAAACTCAAACCTGCCACCTCCAGAGCCAATAGTCTTTTTTTTCCTTTGGTCACAGTTGTGCAAGTTGTGACCTACACAAGGCACCTATCCAAAAGGCAATTGGAAACTGAAATAGAGCTTGTGCTCTGCTTGCCAAACCAAGTGCCCTAGAGCAAGGAGGAGTCTGACTTTGGGAAGGAGTACCTTCCTTTTGTCTCCTTTTGTCATCTTAGCTTCAGAACGTGCCAAGCCTCGGAAGGGTTGAGGAATGGTGGGGCCTGGAGGAGACTGCAAAAGGAATCAAACCTGAACCATTGTATCCAAAATTTTCAAAAGCTCCAAAAGTGAACATGCTGAGGAGAGAGACTTGAAAAATCACTGATATAATCTAGCTCTCCAACCCACTCCCACCTCCTTGAAGATAAGGAACTTAAAACCCATGAGAATTAAGTAAATTAGGCAAGGACATGTTGGAAGTTTAGTGGCAAACCAAGAGTATAAGTCAATTCTCAGTTTGGAACAGGAGAGGTGAATCTAGTCTGGTGGGAATAGAGTAGTAGGAGGGCCATGTGATCACTGAGGACAACCCAGACACCTGGCTCTGCTGCAGAGATTCTCATATAGCAGCATGGGATGGGGTTTAGGAGTCACAAAACATTTCTGATGCTCATACAGGTTCAGGGAACTAAGACCAAAAGGGATCAGCTGCAGTCAATCTCCAGAGTTTGGAAGCCCCCAGCTGGATTTTCCCAGAAAAAAAAAATCATCATAAACTGAAATTTAAATGAATGCAAATAGAGATTAAGAGGTGTGAAGGGACAGTGAGCATGGTATAGGTGAGGAAAGAGAATACCAGATTTGATCCAGCCTTTTCCAGCTCAGTCTCAACTTGAAGCTTGGCTGAAGACTTTGGATTCTGTGGGCTATCTCTGGGAAATATCAAGTGAAACTGCAAGGCAGAAAGGATATGACTCCAGAGGACAGTGCAAGGACATAGAACCTTTGGCTTCTTGGGTCTCTGGCTTGCGTCTAGCTCAGGCTGGGCAGGCACCACAAATCATTTAGCATGAATTGAATTTCCTGTGGTCATGGTGAGCTCAGCCCTGGACTCGATCCAATTCCTGGGAGACCAGCAACTCTACTAGCACTAAGGGCCTTGGAAGGCTTAGTTGAAAGGACAAATCAAGAGGGAACAGTACTGGACTTCATGCTCCAGATTTGGAAGAAAGGTATCCCTGGAAACAATGAAGATTGAAGACCCCTCAACACAGGGTCTGTGCTTTGCCTACCACTTTCCATAGATTATGCAGCTGCTTTTTCAATTATGTTCCAAAAACAAGAGGATCCCAAGGAACACTCCATTTTCTTTTCCTTTAAATAAATTATTGGGTCCCCCAGGTCCTTACATAGTTGTTTGCATAACTTTTTAGTGTGAGGGTAACTGAGGCTTGAAACCTGCACACACTAATGCGACCCTGAGCCATGGCTTTGGCGTATAGTCGGGGACAGCTAGTAAGCAAAACGAGAAATATAAGCCTGTCCTTTAAGAAGCTTCCCCAGCAGAGGCACCATCCCAGCTGGATATGCCATAGCCACTGGCCAAAGCATCATTAGGCAGTCTCAGCGGGCGGAATTCTCTCCCAGTGCTGTCTGGAGCTAAGTAAGAGCAACAGCACAGCTGTCTCTGTGTTTTCCATGTTGCTATAGTGAGCCAGTTCTGGCTTTGCTGAACGTGATTGATGGGGGCCCACCTTGTCTGTTAGGGAGGTGAGAGTCTGTCCTGTAGATGGGATAAGCGTTCTCTGCACAGTATGAGTAGGTCTTAAAGACCGATGATATCCATACTCCTGCCGTTGTCCTCCCTAAACTTTGTACCCTCTTTCAAAATGCTGTTACTCCTGGAAGATTTAGTACATTAAGCTTAGTGAGGATTCAATTGCAATTTAGTATAATTTCATTGGTTTTTGCTCAATTTATTAGATTGGACTGAAAATACTGTGTATGTGTGTGTACACGTATGTGTATGTGTGTGCATGTGTATGTATGTGTGTATATGTGTATGTGTGTGTACGTGTGTGTATGTGTATATATGTGTGTGTGTATGTGTGTGTATGTGTACGTGTATGTGTGTATGCTTGTTTGTGTATGAGGTGCTGGGGAAGGCAATAGGGAGGCCTTTCATGGCTACGATGCCAGTCTGGGGAGGAGTCTGGACAACTGAGACAGCAGTGGGAACTGGATGGTGGATAGTGAGAAGGCTATAGGGGAGAAAGCTAAGAAAAGGGGTGTGTGCCTTACATCAGCATTTCCCAAATGTCCATCCCTCAGTATCACTTGGGGAGCTTTAAAAAAATACAAATGCTAGGACTCCATCCAAAAATACCATGGCTCTGTGAGCCTGGGGCCAACCAAGTTTAAGAACCATCACCCTTAGGAGCCCTTCATCTACCTCACAATTTTTCACAAGGTCGGCCACCTCAATAGCTTTTCCTTACAAACACTTTTCACTTGGAAGGATAGCCTTGTCCACCTCACTGGTATTCTAAGCTGAGGATGGAACAGAGCAGGAAAAGCAGACTCAAAGGAGAAAGATCTTCTAAATATGAGGAAAATTAGGCAATCTTTCTCCCAGTCTGGACCTCAAGGAGAGCAGGCTTTCCTGAAGTGCCTTGGTTTCCAGTGGCTGAGACCCTGACTTTTCTTGACCCCTGTAGTTCTTTAAGCCTTGGAATTCTGTCAGCCTCTGGAAATACACAAACAAGCATCCAAGGAAAGACAAATTTCAATTCGGTGCCTTCCAGTAAGAGCTGTTTGTGAAAGCCAAAGAATGGTGGGGGCCCCTTGTGCCTTGTTAGTGGTAGGGTGTGGCTGGTATCCTGACCTAGATAAGCAAAAAAAAAATCAAAAAAAAAATCTCTAGTGTCTTTGAGACAACCCAACCATGTAGAACACCTGTGAGAGAGACACAGGGGAGGGAACAGGGAAGATGGGTAAGGGACACTTCTCATTATTACCCAAATACTTGGATGATACTTAATGTTTTTACTGAGTCGAATCAGCTCAGTATTTGAAGGGATTAAACTCTAAAACCATTCCAGTATGTAGTTTGTATCAGACTCTAATTGGTCCAATATTTGAACCAGTTTGGATTTCCATTTAATGAGTTCCTTATCCAAATCCAAATGATTCAGGAATGATCTCCAAGCTTAAATTGATTCAAACTGTGACTATTTCTGAATGATGACAGGTTGGGTGGTTGTTTCATGGAACAATGTGGACTATGTGGGAGGGCCGGGACAGGAGCAGCAGTGGGATCCTTACACACCCAGCTCTCAGTGGCTGAAGGGTTCTATAGCTGGATAATCCAGTGCCCAAGCCAGGGAACACAGAGCTATCACTGGCCCCCTGAGAGTTGAGCCTGCCCCTGGTGGTGACTCACAGTAAAATATCCTGACTCCCCTGACTCCCCCAGGGAGAAAGTCAGGCCAGTTTGTCTCCAGAGCTCCCCTTACATTTTTTTTATCTGCAGGAGAGAAATCGAGTCCAGGCCTAAGGTTATGTTTGCATAAGAGGGAATCATGACAAAGCTTGGTTCTACATGCAGAAGGTCTCAGGACAAGTAGGGCATCACAGGCTGGTGTTAATCAGTGCTGCTCAAAGAATTCACCCAATGATTTTAACTCTGTGAAACAGGTTGTGTTCTACAGAAGTAATCAGTTCTCAATGACAATAGAAGCAACTTGGGAGGAGATACATGATTATTTGTCATCTTGAGACTACAAGCAACTTGGACATACACCAGATATTTAGATGTAAATTTTGTCTGAAGATTAGTTTCCATATCAGAAGAAACCTCCATTCTCAGGACTAGGATGGGAGCCATGTAATGTTTCAATAAGATATTAAAAATGTAGAAAGAATAGTTGCCATCTTTAGCTTATAAGCAATATCAAAGTGAGTTGTATGAGCTTCTTAAGCCAAGAGAACCAAATGGTATTATGTGTTGATTTATACTTCTATGCTCTTGCCAGGATAGCAGAAAAGAAAATCGTGGTGCATATCTGGCAAGATTCTAATTGAAAACATAGGATAGTGATCAAATAATCATGTCTTCTATCAAAACTGCGGCCCTGGGTAAAGGTTAAAAGTAAACCAGCAATGCTCTCTTAGATAACACCTAACAATATCTAGTTCTCCTTGTTCAGCTCATTTCCAATAAAAAAACAAGACAGAAGTATACACATTTAATGATCTGTATAGGAAAAGTTTCCTCTGATGAGTATCTTATTTTGTTTAAACTTCTATAGACTTTTCTTGGCACTATTTGAAAATTTTTAGAAGTACTGGTCAAATTAAATTACAAATTCGTATTTTCCTATTTGAGCCAAGGAAGAAGCTATTGTGATTTTTTTATGTTCTTTAGATAATAAGCCCCAAGTCTGGTAGGTTTTATTGCTGGTCTCTAAATATGTTGTGGACATCTTCACAAAAATTGAAGGCCAATTACTGGCATCTTTTCTTCATTCCTTTAAAAAATACTAATCCAAATCTCAGATGTCAGGGAGGCTCTACCCAGCATTTAGGTCTGACTTTATAAGGCATAAAGTCAAAAGACAAGAGACACTGATTCTGATCTCTCTTCATTATGCTCTAATTTATTCCAAGGATTTTAGAGAAGAACATTGCTGGGAGAGTTTCCATGTTCCATGCTGCAGTTGCTAGCATCCAAACTAAACAGGTTGTGATAGCACCTAGGGCTTAAAAGTCATTTATTTTTTATCACTGGAGTCCCGAGAGAGACTTGACATTTACTTAATTTGGCTAGCAATACTTAACAAATAAGAACCATGGTAGATAGAATGCATTGATTTTTCAAGTCACTCTGTGCCCACCATCGCCAAGTTTGTTTATTTGGAGAAAGACTAAAACTTGAATTCCTACCAATAAAATGAACTATAGCAAATCCTAAGTTGTAATTGTGTGAGAACTTTCAAGGGCACACAGACAGGATGCTTGTCTCATCTCTTTCTTTCTGTCCTGTTGAGTTTATCTTGGTAAGAACAAGATTGGTCCCAGTTCTCCATGCCTCAGTATCATCATCAGGAAAATATGACTTATTTATCCCTTAAACTTACTGTGCCTGACTATATAGCATTAAAAGAACCAAGTCCTATAAATGCCTTAAGGTTAAGAAATCAAAACTTAACAACCCATCACAGCCAACTAGGCTTTCCCAAATAAGGCAGTAACTTAAGCTACAGCCAATCAAATAATTTCCTTGCTTGCTTCTGTATCCGCTCTACAAAGCATTTCCCTTAGCTTCTGCTATTGCAGTTTTAACCATTTTTGGTTTGTCTCTGCTCAATTCAAATCAATGTTGCTCAAATAAACTTCAAAATTTTAATGTGCTACAGTTTATCTTTTAAGACAGGGATCTTTTTTTTTTTCTTTTTTTTTTTCACTATCGTATTCTATCTCCAGAATTAGAATAATCTGGTATACAAATGTTTGCTTTATAAACAACTTATTTAAAACATACTCATTTTGTGTGTTGGATCCTAGGGATCCGAAAGAGTTAGTAGGTTTCCAAAAAGCTAGTTCCATAATCTTTCATGGGTTATATCACAGGACTTAAGCATTTAGAGATTTTTATATTTTGCTAAGGAAGTGTCATTGCAGGGTGGCTAAGGATCACTAGAAAGGGTATGAGGTTTAGCATTATCTCCAAGGCAAAGACAGAGTAGTAGTCAGGCAAGAGATCAGATAAATGTACCCAAAGACTGATGGTCAAGAAGATCAGGAAGACTAGAACAAGGTTATGTTCCACTTCAAAATTCATTAAGATATTTGCACTGGAAAAACTGAGTGCATACAAAAAGTAAAGTAATTAATGAGGCAAGGGCTTCACAGAGTCTCAATTCAAGGCAAGACAGCTGCTCAAATTAGGCAAAAAATATAAGAACAAAAGTATATGATTCCAAACATAAGATGAAAGATCATGGTAGAAGGACCTAGAAAGAAGACAGGAAATAATTACAGCACAGGAAATGTAGTAGGTGGTGCCCTCCAAAAAAAAAAAATCTGGACAGCCAATATACTGGACACCGCAATACTGAAAACAACTTCTTTCCCATCTCACTTCCCACTACAGCAGTCGGTTCCAGGGCTTGCTTAACCCAGTGTTCAGGTTGTAGCAGATAAATCAAATCAAAAACTAAAATCAACAGACAACAAGTGCTGGCGAGGGTGTGGAGAAAGGGGAACCCTAGTGCACTGTTGGCGGGAATGCAGACTGGTGCAGCCACTGTGGAAAACAGAATGAAGATTACTCAAAAAATAAAAAATGGAACTGCCATCTGATCCAGTGATCCCACTTCTGGAAATATATCCTAAGCATCCTAAAGCACCAGTTTGAAAGAACGTATGCACCCCTATGCTCATAGCAGCACTATTTACAATAGCTAAGATCTGGAAACAGCCTAAGAGTCCATCAGTAGATGAGTGGATGAAAAAGCTGTGGGACATTTACACCACGGAATCCTATGTGGCTGCAAAAAGGAAGGATCTCTGACCCTTTGATACAGCATGGATGGACCTGGAGATTATTATGTTAAGTGAAATAAGCCAGTCAGAGAAGAGCAAATACCATATGATCTCACTTAATATGTGGAAGCTAATAAACAAAATACACTTACGAACAGAACAGAGGCACGGATGCATGGAACAGGCTGACAGCTATTAGAGAGAAGGGGGGAGGGGGAGACTGGATGAAGGAAGGTGAAGGAATTAGCCAAAGAACATATATGCATAACTCACAGGCACAGAAAACAGTGTGGTGACCGCCAGAGGGAAGAGGGGCCAGGGGATGGGTGGAGGCAGGCAAAGGGAGATAAAACGGGGACATCTGTAATAGTGTCAACAATAAGAATGGATGAATGAATGAATGAATGAATAAATAAATACATACATACATACATACATACATACATACATACATACATACATACCTTGGCTGAATTGGGGAGTATGAGGGCATTTCAGTGGGCATGCATACTTCATTCAATTAGTTCATTTATTCATTCATCTATTCAAAAACATGTACTGAGAGTGTCAATAAAATGATGGAAGAAGAACCTCCAAAAAGTCTTCCTTTTTAAAGTTAACATTGCTCCCCTCCCCCACTGCTCCAGCTCTCTGGTAGCCCTAAAGCCCAACAGTTTCAACTATGGTGAAAACCGTCAGTCTGGCAGCCACTGGAGGGGACAGAATGGAACTGGAGCTTCTACAAAGCCACCTTCCCAGAGAAGTGTCATTAGCTGACATGTCTGGTGGTTCTGTAAAAGGCTTCATTTCAAGGCTGTCTTTATTTGACCTGACACAGAGCTTGCCCAATGAAAACAGCCTTTCCTTGAGGGCATTTGACAAAAACAATCACAGGTAATTATGGCCGCTTGAGGCAATGGATAGCATTTGGAACAAACAACAGGCTGTTTACAAATACCATATAAGGATTTAGTATCCACAATACATAAAGGACTCTCACAACAATTTAAAAAAACCACAAATTTAAAAATGGATAAATTATTTGAATTTAAAGAAAATATCTGAATGGCCAATAAACACATGAAAAGATGCTCAATATCATTATCCATTTGGTAAAGGCAAACCAAAACCACAGCGAGGGGAGTATGGCAGAATGGGTGAAGTAGGTCAAAAGGCACAAACTTTCAGTTATAAAATAAGTAAGTCATGGAGATGTAATGTACAGCATGGTGTCTATAGTTAATAATACTGCGTTGCATATTTGAAAATTGCTAAGAGAGTAAATCTTAAACATTTCAGCATAAGAAAAAAATTTTGTTACTATGGATGGTGATGACTGTTAACCAGAAGTATTGTGGTGATCATTTCACAGTGTGTCCAAATATCCAATCATTAGGCTGTGTGCCTCAGACTAATAACTGATATATGCCAATTTTGCCTCAATAAAGAAGAAACAATGATACCCCATTCACATCCACTAGGATGGCCATAATCAACAATATATTATATAATCAATAATAATCAGTCTATCAACTGGTTACTGGAGAAACAAAATATTCATAAACTGGAATATTTTTCACCCACAGAAACAATGAAGTACTGATTCATACTACAACCTGGAAGAACCTTTAAAGTTTTAAAGTGAAAGAATCCAGACACAAAAAGCCACATATTATTGTATGATTCCATTTATTTGAAATATCCAAAATAGGCAAACCTATAAAAACAGAAAACAGATTAGTGGTTTCCAGGGACTGGAGGGATGGTAATATGGGCAGTGAATGCTGTTGGGCATCTCTTTTTGGGGTGATGAAAATATGGGATTATAGGGTGGTAATGGTTGCACAACTTTGTGAATAAACAAAAATCCACTTCATTGTACACTTTAAGAGGGTGACTTTGATGTGTGAATTTTATTTTTTTTTAAATGTGCTGAGGAGCTAAAAAGTATTAGTTGCTATTTTGGGCACTGAAGTTTGTTGAAGGGTAAGACACACCCTGTGCCCTTGTGAGAGTCTAGTGAGGAACAAAGACATAAATAATTCACTGCAGCAGCAAGCACTGTAATTGAGTACCAGGTAACAGGGAAACCAGAAGAGGAATGTGATGTTCCTGGGATATTAGGGAAAACTTCACAAAGGAAGTAACATTGAAGCAGTTCACCAGACAAGCAAAAGGGAGAAAGACATTCTAGGCACAGGAAGAAATGTTGGAAGATCTAGAAACATGACAGAGCAGGCCCTGACAGAGATTCAGCACATAGCATGATGATTTCCTATTTCTAAATTTCCTCCAAAGGAGACACTTTGAAAAATGAGACCAGGCAATGAACCATCTAGCTACGTTTCACCAGCTATGTCATGTCCCAAAATAGAAATTCACATGACAACAACTGTTTATACCGGTCAAGATTAGCTAAGTGTATACGGGAAGATTTCTGTCAAAAATCACTTCTGGGTGACCACTCACATGACAAATAAATAAATGATGCAGAGTGAAAAAAAAAATGAAGTTGTTGGCGTACCTTTATATGGACTAAAAACTTGTGAAATTCTATCCCTCGTATCTCACTAAAGATAGACCCTAGAAGAGCAGCCTCAAATTATTGTGTACTTTTTTTGTCTTTAAAAAAAATAAATAAATAAGGTATGGGTTAACAGTGAAGGGGAAGAATCTTAAAACTGTCTCAACTATTTTTCACATAATGAAGTAATTTCACTTATTATTCACTTCTTTCATCAACTTTTATTTTATTCTATTATTTTATTTTCGGTGCTGGGCTTTTTGTTTTCCAGTATCTACAGCTAGATGAGATGGATGGAAAAAGGGTGAAGGTGTTAGGCTTCCTTGTATGTGGAAGGGTGGAGCCGTAAACATATTTAAAGGAGTAGTAGGGCTGTGACAGAAAGAATTAAGTACAGAAATCGCTGATACATTTAGTACAAGAACTTTTCTCAGAGCTTCAAAGATGAAAGGGTAAAAGAAGGGATCTATTGTAAGGTTTAGATAAGGAATAATCCTGGGGATCATTTATGTTGCCATCCAGGTAGAGTTCAGACCAGACATCAGGACCAGATTTTATACAGAAATAATTGCACTTTCTCTCTAAACAAAATCCAGGAATTCTAAATCAGTACTTTCAGAGAAAAATATGCATTTCCACTTCTATGACACAGTAATTAAGAATAAGTATAAAAACTGGACAAAATACCATCAAATAGTGGTTTGTGACGGGAAAAGAGCAACTAAGGCAGCCAGAATTCGAGGGGCCAAGATCCCAGACAGTAGGCACGTGCCAGACAATGGCCACCCCATCTTATGCTTTATTAGACTTCTTTTTTTGCATGTCTATTATAGGACTTCTGTCCTAGCACATTTTCCAGTTGAAATCATGGGGCATGGAAACTCTGAAAAAAGTGCTGGCCTAGTGTTATGGTAGCCTCAGTGAGCTGAAGAGATAAGAAATCCAGGACTGGATGAGCCAAGTTCCTGGAGAAAAAGCAACCAAAGAAAAGTGAGCTTTACTTTCTGCATGCAATTTTTTTGGGGGTGCATTTTATGTCTCCTAAATTGTATGTGTGTGAGGTAAGAGACTGAGAATCAAAATAGAAGCTATAGAGTAGATCTTAAAAGTTCTCATCACAAGGAAAAAATTGTTAACTATGTGAGGTCATGGATGTAAACTAAACCTATTGTAGTCATCATTAAATAATTATTAATATAAATGATTAATATCAAAACATTGTGTTGTATACCTTAAACTAATGTAATGATATGTGTGAATTATGTCTCAATAAAACTAAAGAAAACATTTTTTAAAGTGTTATAAGGTCCTTGGATTGTATGGAAACTTGGTAAAAATATTGAAGTAAATCCTAATAAATCAAAGATGCATGTTGAACTAACTGTAATACAAAATAAAAGTAAAACAGTGCTTCAAACAAACAAATAGAGGAAGAAACTGAATAATTAAAAATACTTTATTATGTAGTATTACTAGAGATAAAGTAGAACTTTTGTATACACTAATTCTAGAGATAACAAAATTTCATTTTGACTAACAGGAAAATTTAATACTTCTAAATGTTTCAGTATTTAATATTATTAGAGATAAAAATTACTTTATTATTTTGTATTAATAGTAATAAAGAGCAACTAAAAAGGAAGATTTAATAACCTAAGTTTATATGCACCAAATAAAATAGCCTTACCAATTTTAAAACATAAGCTAACAGAATTAAATAAACCCACAATCATGCATTCAATAGCTACAGAATGCAGAATATTTTCAAATGCACATAGATTTGCCAAAGCTGACCACATACTGGACAATAAAGTGATTTTCAATAAATGATAAAGAATTAAAATCATAAAGCATTTTTCCTGAGCACAGTGGAAATGCCTTGTAATATACAAATAGATTATTCCTAAAATAACTAAAAACTAATTTTTAAGAAGGACGTTTAGTAATAAGTAGAGGAGAACATGTTTCTTCAATAACACTGAGAGGACGTGCAAAGCTTCGGCTCGGTTACCATCCTTTCGCCTGGGACTTTTCTAGATCAGCCTGCGCGCCTCACCTAACGCATTCATCAGGCTTCTTCTCCCCCTTGAAGGCTGACACCTCTCCTGCGCTCAGAGAGAAAGAAAGCTCTTCTGACTTTTGCTTCAAGTCTGCCCATTTTTATGAATTTCTACCTAAAGGAAGTTTTGTATTTGTAAGTTTTCAGTGTACATGTTCACATAAAGGCAAAGAAAAAAATGTCAGCCAGGCATTAGAACCGAAATTAAACCAGGCTGCGTTCAATACTTATGATGGACAAGTCAGCCCTGGACCTTCCAGAGAACCAGGCTGACCAAACAAATTGAGAGGGCTGGGATGACAAATAAAATGTTCTGGGAACAAATGGACTAGTTAAAAACCAATTTCAAGATCAAGAAGACCAGGAAGCCTTTTTTTTTTTTTTTTTTTTTTGGCTGTATCGCTAAAAAAAAATGACAATGCACACGACTAGGATGCAGTGCTCTTGAACAGGAAGACAGACAATGAGTCAAGAAGCAAGTCTCATTGGATTGGGACTGACTCAGCCATTGTGACAGGCAAGCGGGTTGGGCGGCACCGGTGTCTCAGTTCTTCCACACTGAGTTCCGCCCTTCCCTTCCTGGCCAGCTCATCTTCTGCAGTAAATGGGTCGTCAGGCTAAAGAAAAATGTACGCCCTGACTCTAACTAGATTATGCCTCTTAGAAATAAACAGAAGTTAATCCTTCCCAAAGTTCAGAAAGCCTACCATCCCTCCGTGTGGGCGGGGTTCTCAAATTCCTATGACGGCATCCCCCTGCTCCATGGCTCTCTGCCTCTTCTCTTGTTGTTTCCTCTGCCTAGAACCTTCTTCCTTCACTTCTCAGCCAAGTGAGATCAAACAGCACTTCCTCCCGGAGCCTCATGACCCTTTCTGACAAAATCAATGGCCACCTCATCTATGCTTTATTAGACTTCTTTTTTTGCATGTCTATTATAGGACTTCTGTCCTGATGTCATTATTTATGTTTAAATGATTGACTTCCCTATATACTATGAACTCCACAAGATTAAGGTCTATATTTTATCTTTTAGTAATAATACTGGGCCATTATTACGTGCCAGGCACATAATGGAAGCCTCACAACAAACCTTGCTATAGATGTTTTATAGTGTCACGCTCATTTTATAGATGAGGAGGAAGTCTTAGAGAGGTGAGGTGGATTTGCCTCAAATCCACAATTATTTAAGTGGCAGAGTAAAGAGTGAACCCCAGTGTGTCTGACTCCAGAGCCTCGTTCTTACCCACAACATCCATCTTACCAATTTCCCCTCTAAGAAAGTCCTTTGGTGCTTAATAAAGGTTTGACATTGAAGGCAAGATTTTTCCTTAACTATAAAGTGCCCAGTAGAACATGTTTGTAATACTGTGTAGGTAGAACTGATGAACACAGAAAATAGGTATCTAATAATAATTACACACACACACACACACACACATATATATATATATATATATATATATATATATATATATGTAATATATATATATATATTAAAACCAATAAGTAGACAAGGAAGTCCACTGAATTCCAAGGATATATGAAGACAATGAAGACAAAGGGACAAGGTTTCTGAAACCTGGGAGGAGATGTTCAGCAGGAGTGGCAATGCCAAACACACTGACAGAAGGAAGAGCCACAAAACTGCAGTGCTGACCAGCAGACCATGAGTGGGTCCAGTTGATTGGAAAGTGCAGACTATTCTCCACAAGAAATCACTTTGGGTAGGGCTCAGCCTCACACTGCTACAGCAGTCACTCCCTTTCTCATCCCACTTCTTCTGACATCTAAAGTGGGTCCATGAATTTTGTAGAAATGGAGAGCCAGAGGGGCCTCAGCAGCCCAGAAACATCTACCCCCCCCCCCCCTTTAGTCTAATCACTGCCTAATCCCTGGGAGTTCTGTGTTGTCACCTAAGGGAGCTGTTGGTATCCCGAGTCGAATCTAGATTTGGCCAATAATCCAATATCATGAAATTTTACACCCCTTTGGTGTCATTAGTTGTTTTGTGTTCTAGTCTTAAAGGACTTGCCAGCTACAGTATTGCAGCTGAGATAGAGGTGCAATGCTGCTTTTCTGTGTAAGAAGAACCTCAGCAAGTTCCAGCAGCTCCTGTCCAGAGAGATCTGAGTGACTGTCAGGGCTGTCCCACAGACCAACTGCATAGTCCCACTCCTGTGGGCCCACCAGGAAGGGTGAGAATAATGAGAACGCTTATGATGTTTGGATGACTATGGAGGCTCATTTTAAGCCTGCACATGGAGTACAAGGACAGGGCTGCCTTTCCCCAGACAAGTGTTGCACTTAGAGCCTGGGAAACGTATGTAAAAGAATTTCAAAGACACTGCAGTCCAATTCATTTCCCCTTGCCCTGTCATTTTCTTCTTTCAGTCAAAAATTGGTGCATTGGCTTCATTTCCCAGAAAATACATGACTCTTCATCTTGCAATACCCACTGCTTGGCAGGAGATGTGGACAGATCAGCTGAAGGAAAACCTTTGTTTAACCACACTTAATTCCCATTCCTTTATCTAGGTTAAAGAGTAAGAATATAAAGAGCTTGTTCCCTTCACTTTTTATGTTACTCTCTTTTTTTCTGTGCACATTTTATCTCTGCATTAATAACTCAGGTCTCAGATACAAGCTTGGATCTCCCCCCACATTCATTCACTAACTCCCTGACCTCAGAGACTGAGTTTACGTCTCATAAACTCTCTGGCTAATTAATACTCATCATATGTATGCAATATTATGAAGGCCCAGGCCTTTAGTAGAACCTGGGATGGTGATGAGATTCAAAGACACTGTTTGCTGGGACCTGTACCAATAACATAGTGGGCAGTGTACTGTGCTGCTTTAAGGCCAAGGGAGTGACTGGGTTCCAGCAACAGGTGCATTAGCATGTCATCTCAGCTGTCAAGGTCCCTAGTGATCACTGCTCCTCAGCCTCCAAAAGACACGAATTTTTAAAAATTAGCTTGAAGATCTCTTCCTCTCCACTGGTTATGGAGTTACTAGTCTGTTGAGTGCCCAGAATCTGTTTATTGGTCAGTTCTTTGGCTAAAGCTGCCTTCACACTCTGATTCAGCCTTCTCTTGACCCATCCCCTGCGCCACCCCCATCTCACATCACATTTCAAAAGGTTAATCCCTGGCTCCAGTCACTGGCAGGCCTCATTCCTATTAAGTATGGTTCTCATTTCCCTTATTTTTATAAGCTGGTAACTGTCCAAGTTTCCTCCTAAGACTGCAACATGCAATGCGAAAACAAGCCATTTAAAGCCTGCTTCTCAGGTTATATTCCTGAACACTAACTAGGTGGAACCAGGAGTTGGCGACAGGCACCCAACCAAAACTTGGCAGGCCTGGTGAGAAACTGAAGGCAAAGATGTCTTTATAAAAGATAAGAGTCATCTGATTGGTTGTATCAGTGTCTGGGGGATTCTATATCAAATATGTTTCTTCTACTGGCCTCAAACATCATCATATTATACTGGTCAGAAAAAGGAGATAAGAAAGTCTTCATATACTGGGGAGTGGTAAAGAGGAAGACTATGGACTCTGGGGTTTGCAGTCCTCAGTTTGAAAGTGTGGACAACTCTATCACTGTTATTGCTAGCTGTAACCTGAGCAAGTTTCTCAACCTCTTTAAGCCTTGACGTCTTTATCAATGAAATGAGAATCATAATAGAACCTTCCTTATAGGGTTGTTATGAAGATCCAGTAAACCTGTGATGTTCTTAGTCCTAGGCAAAGCACATACATAATGAGGGCTCAACAAATGTGAAATGTGAAATAAAATTATCTTTCCATCACTTGTGCAGACACAGGAAGAAGTACATGGACTCAGTACAGGTGATCATTCCAGGGCTCTGGGGTTCTTTGTTCCGATTGTAGCCTGTTGAGAATTGTTGAACAATGGGACAATGGCTGCAAAGAGAATCTTAGAATCCATAATAACACAAGGCATATCTGAGTGGTGAATTACTCTCTCTGCATAACCTCAATAGGACATTTTCACAGCCTGAGCTCCACAGCACATTCTCGTTGGCTTTGGGCCTATTTCCACCTTAGCTTTGCGTATCTCTAGAATGGGCCAGATTTTATTCTGAATTTGGAGTGATGGAGGTGTAGGGGCCTCTGGAAAGTAGCTTGGTGTAGGAGTGAGGGGTAAGGTACCTGAATATATTCTATGCCATTGTCCCACCACACACACACATCCAAATTCAACATAAACCCAAAGGCTCACTCTTAGGGGACCTGCCATGGAGATGTAACGATTGGCTCTGTATCCAACTCTCTGGGATTGAATCCCACCTTTATTTCCTCCTAGACCCTCTATGGCAACTTAATAAACCTCTCTGTGCCGAATTTTTTTCTGTGTAAAATGAGAATTATAATAGTTTCTACATTGGAAAGTAGTTTAAATAATATGAGGCATGTAACATGCTTAACATGCAGGGCACAGCCTTTAGTGTATATTAGCTATTGGTTTTATTCTTGTTTTATTTTTTTTTAAGTTATTATAAACCCAATCTAAAGGTCCAAGGCAGCCCAGCCGGCCATGGCTCAGCGGTTGAGTGTTGACCTAGGATCCAGGCAATCAGGGTTCGATTCCCGGTCAGGGCACATTCCCGGGTTGTGGGCTTGATCCCCAGCCAGAGGCGTGCAGGGGGCAGCCGATCAATGACTCTGTCACCATTGATGTTTCTATCTCTCTCTCTCCCTTCCTCTCTCTGAAATCAATAAAGATATATTTAAAAAAATAAAAAATAAATAAAAGTCCAAAGCAAAGATTATTTTGATTAAAGACAAAACAATCTTTTTCAGGGTTTTATTTCAAAATATCTGTCGGATATTAGCAAAAGTAAAAATCCAAATATTCCAAAGAGACTGAAAGAAAATAAACCAAAATACCCAGGGACTTTCCCTTAGTGATGGGCTTTTGGGAAATTGTTGACTTTTTCTTTATACTTTTCAAATATTCCAGATTTTCTACAATAAGCACATATTACTTTTGTAGTCAGGCAAAATTATTAGCTTTCATTAGCCTCTCTTGTTAATGTCCTCACATTTACCTGGATTTCCCCAAGGAGGTCTTTGCTGGATTCTCTGGCTAAATATGGTGCCTAAGGACTGGAAAGCTGGTAAAAGTGTGACTGTATGTGCATATATGTGCATGAGTGTGTGCTGCATGTGTGACATTATTAGTCTTATTTCAATTTTTTGCTCTGTTTTATTTTTGAAATGTTAAAATACCAAAACGTGAAAATAACCCACTCTCAAGAATGATCAATTATTACTATTTGTTTCTTTTTGCTTCAGATTTATTGTTTATGTAAATAAAATAGGATATTACAAAAAAATTAAAGTTCCCTTTTTTCTCTCCAATTTCCATCCAGTTATCTCCTCTCAAAGCATTGTATTATTATGAATTTTGAGGGTACCATTTCAGTCAATATTTTTGTATTTTAACTGCATGTGTATGTTCCATGAATAGTAGATAGTATTGCTTTACATGCTTTATAATGTTTACAGATCTTTTCATGCTGTATCTATCATTTCATAGCCTGCTTATTTTAACTCAAATGATCAGATCACTGTTGTCCAATAAAAATATGAGACACATATGTAATTTTTTCTAATAATAAAAAATTAAAAATTTTTAATTTTTTCTAATAAGCACATCAAAAAAAGAAACAGGTAAAATTAAATTTAGTATATATTTTATTTAATCCAATACATCCAAAATATTATTCTAGCATATATCTTTAACCATATTTTAAGTGGTCAGTAGCTTTATGTGTCCAGTGGCTACCATATTGGAGAACACAGTTCTAGATCTATTTACATTGATATACATTCAATTATTGTAGAGTCTCTCCCTCCCTCTCTCTCTGTCTCTCTGTCTCTCTCTCTCTCTCTCTCTCACACACACACACACACACACACACACCTGTTTACTTACTGATGGACAATTAAGTTTTTCCCAGTGCAAATAATGTTTCACTGAACATTTTTGTATATGTCCCCTGCTACACATGCACAAGAGTTTCTCTTAGTGAATACTATGCATGGAATTTCCAGTTTGTGGGAGTGAGCATCTAGCTGTAGGACTGAAGCCAAATTGCTCTCCATAATGGTTGCACCAATTTACATTCTTAATAACAGTGGCTGAAAATGCTTGATTCCCACATCTTCATCACAGACTACCAGGGTGAAATTCCACATCTTCTTGTGAACTGGGAGAACTTGTCAAACTATTTAACTGTTTCCTCATCTGTGAAATGAGGCTAATAAAAATAGTACCTATCTTATTGTTGTTAGTATTGGGTGGGTTAATACATGAAAAGAAAGCTCTTAGAATGATGCCAGGAAAATGGTGATTCCTCAATAAATGCCAGCTATTGTTATTGTTGTCTTGATCTCAGTTGTTCTTTATAACTGCTCTGTGGAGTAAGCAGTAAAGGTATTATAATGGTCAAGATAGGAGAATCCCAGGTCTGGGATTCATTAAATATTAACTGTCATAGCTACAGAGAGTTCATTTCATCCAATCCCTCTTGCTTTAGACAAGGAAAAAACTTGGATTTTCTGGAATTTTATCTAACTTCTCCAAATTGGTTAGAATATTAGCACCTAGTACTAAGTCTTCTCATTCTTAGATGTTACTATTGTATAAACCCTTTCCTTTCTCAAGAAACATTGGATAAAACATAATTTTGGTCATGAAGGAATGCGAGTTTATGGGGAATACCATAGATGTATAATCTCATTTAATTAAAGCAAAAATTTAGAATAGTTTCCTTTTATATCCTAATAGTCAGTTAGCATTTCAGCTCTGTCTGCCACCACTACCACCATCACTCACACCATGACACCACCAACACCATTACCCACTCTCTTTCCCATTGAGATGAGACCTACTGCAACTGAAATAGATAATGCTACCTAGTATTGACTGTGCCTCCATAATGCCTAGTGAGAGTAAATTAGAGCCTAGTGCTTAGAAGGGATATCCAAACCTAGGCAGGTAGGACAGACACTAGGACTGGGTAAGCTTTCTTTTTCTTCTTTTTATCTTAAATTCTGCTAAAATTTCCTCTTCTTTTTATTCACTGTGTGCATACTTTCCCTAAGTTTTTGTACATATCTACTACAGTTGCTTTAAAGTCCTCATATGCAATTTCCATCACCTGGATCCCCTCAGGGTCAGTTTCTATTGAATGTTTTTTTATCCCTTGAGTATCTTTTATGTTTTTTTGTGCATCTAGTAATTTTTTATTGGCAACTGGACATTATGAATGATGCAGTGCAATATCTCTGTATTCTTCTCCGTTCTTCTGATGAATAATCCTTATTTTAGAATACAGTTTGGCTGGACTCAAACTCCCAACTCTGTCTTCCTTTTGGCAGACCACAAATCAACTCTCCACTCAGTTCATTCAGCTTCCAGGTACTGTTAATTTTCAAAGCCTCTTGGGGTCTTCCCTAGCCATGTATAGTTTAGCAATCAGCCAAGGTTTTAGGCAATTTTATATGTGTATGTTTGGGGCTCTCCTTCTGTGCAACTCCCTCCCTTCCAGGGTTATCCCTCTAACTTCCTGCTCTGCCTGCCACAAACTGTGTCTGATCCCTCAAACCAGTAAGATGGTGGCTTCTGCTGCTTCAGCTGTGTAGACAAGAGCCTGAAAATCTTCAAATCTCACTCATAAAATTCTTCTTTCAAAGATAGACTTTCGTCTAGTTTTAATTTTGGTCACTCTACAGTTTCTTAATATAATTTTTAAAAATATATTGTCCAAATTTTGTAATTGCTCTCTGAGGGAGAGTTAGTCCAACCAAGACTCTCCATTATTAGTGAAGATGCAACATCTTGTCTTACATGTCTTTTACTCTAAAATGGCTTTACCTTCCCCCATGCTATTTACTCACTAAAGAAATTGGATATGAATTAAAGGTGGGTGAAGGCATTTATAGTATTCTTTCTTCTGAAAACGATTGAATTTTTTCTTAATGAAAATTTAAAAATGAAAAGATTACTTCATGAGTAATGCTGTGTACTTCCTAGTACTTGACAAAAGAGCATGTTTTGTTGGAGATCTATGAGTCACATTCTCACGCCTGCCACACTCTATAAGAGCAAGGGTTGTGTTCTGCTCCTTTCTTCTCAGTGCTTTTCACAATGTCTGATGCATAGAAGATGCTCAAGATATACTTTCGTGATGAATGAATGAACAAAAGAATAAAGAATGTTGCTCAAGATTATGTGGGTGGAAGAACAAAATTTGGAAACCAGCTTCTCCAATTCTAGATACTTAGTGCTACTACTGTTTTTTGACTGTGCCTACTATATTATACCATCTCTCAGGCAGTAAGCAAGGAAAAATAAAATTAATTATGTACCCTTGAGTGGACCTCTAAGGCATATTTATGCCCCTTCTGTAACATATTGTCCCAATGTCCCACATTTAACACCGTTTTTTTCGTGACCCTAACAAAAAGAACAGAAAAGTTTACCTCCACCATATAGAAGAAATAATGTTAACCATCTTCCTTCCTGCCATATAAATTAAATATATAAAGTGGATTTTTTTCAAGAGAAGTTATAAAGGGGAGAAAAAAACCAGAAGCCAATACTCTTCCTAAAAGGTTAAGAGTGGAAATTTACCCCTTACTCTCAGAAACATCACATAAAGAAGACCAATGCATTCGTGTTACCACTGTCTGACATGATAATCAATGAAGTCTAGGATATTTCTATAAAAGAGTTGTTGAATTTTATCACAACAGACAAACATCTAACTTGACCATCTGACAAAAATGCTCAAAAACAGGAGAGACATCTTAAAACAAGCCTCAGTGCATGCAAGGCAGGCAAAATAATAGAAACCACACAAAAATTATTTTTAAATGTTATACTTTGAAGCTGATAGCTTGAGATGAAAGGCAGTGTTGAATTGCTTATCTAAAATATCTTCTCAGAAATTTGGATGGCAAATATAAACAACTTTGCTCTAGGCCTTAATAATTTTCCCTAAAACCAAAACAGGGTAGTACTCGTTGTCCATAGATGGGTCCAATGTAGTAAGCAAGCCGCGCATAAGAGAACTTACAACAGTGACTTTCTCTCGAGTGATGCAAAAGAGCTGGTTTTCTGTAAATAAATCTGTTTTGAAACCCTGAGGCCTTGTGACTTGGAGCCCAGAGAAAGGAATACCTCTGTGATTAGCCTGGGATCTTGGAGCTGTTTTGACTCAAGAATTAAGAAGGCTACGGTGATTGGAGACAGGTGAGAAGAAACAAAGTGGGGAGAGATGGTTAGTTATAAAAGAAAAGGTGGAATTTGCAATGGGTGGATCACCATAATTTGCATAGGTGGAAATTAGACAAGTGGGAGAGGAGGTATGAGAGGGGGAGAGGACAGCAGCCCAGTGAGGGCAGAGGGTTCTAGTGGAGGCAAGGGTGAATGTTGATTTTGCTTAATCCTAATGCTATTGTTTCTTTATCTTGGTTTAATACACAAATTCCCTGAGCTCCACCACAGATTTACTAAATCATAGGAATGGTAGGAATGGGGGCGGGAAACCTGTTTTTCTCTTAACATTAATAAGTGATTCACATGCTCATCCATGTCTGGCTGGCTGGCTCAATTTGAATTCTAGGACTCCAGTTACTAGGAAATGAATGTTGGCACATGCCACTGCTAGTACTGATATAGGCAATATGAACTCCTATTTGTCCAACTGAGCATACCACTCCTTGAGCATACTGATTTTATTCCTTTAAAATATTTTTCTGAGATTTGACTTCACAATGCTATATTCTTCCATATGTGGTGGCAAGGAGAAAATCTGGAGACAGACTGGAGATACCACACAAGTGTTTCAAAGGGATGATAAAGAAGAATAGCGTTGACTGCCAAGTCAAAGAAAATGAAACTGACCCAGATTTTTAACAGTTTCACTGAGATGTAATTGAAATACAAATGAGTAATGGCACTAATCCCAGTCATGAGAGCCCCACCCTCATGAAATAATTACCTTCCAAAAATTCCATCATATTGAGGATTAGGGCTTCAGCATATGAATTTTGGAAGGACATAAATATTTAGTCCATAGCATACATATAGGCCTTCATGTGGTTGCCTCACTCAAAGGGCTTTTTCATACCTTTTAGAAGATATTCAAAATCTTCCCACCCATTTCAGATTCTACATCAAATCCCTTTTCCTCTTTTAAGCCTTCCTTGCCCTTTCTAAGACTTTTGTAATCTTTTATATTATCAGTATCACTCATTTATCACTTGATAATTTGTTTGTCATAGAGATCTCTTTGCCCTGAACTGGACCATACTTTCCTTGATGAGAAAAATTATATCTTGTGATGTTTTAAAAATACGACCCTGCACCTATAAGACTATCCATATAGGTTTAGTAGATGGATGGTTGGATGGACAGACAATCAGACTGTCTCCTCTGACAGACTACTCCCTGTACAATATTGGATGGGGAAAGAATTGGATAAGCCTAATACTCTGTAAAACCATGACTCCAGGGTGGTAAATTGAGCAATTTCCTGGAATATAAGGAAAAAAAGGAAAGAGAGAGAGAGGGAGAGAAGAAGGAAGGTAGGCGAGCTACTCCTATACATATGGAGTCACTGAATCTCCTAGACTAAAATTATGATGCTACTCCAGCCTGTCCTATCAGAAGTGTCTTACTTGTGTCTATTATGTTGGAAAATATCCTTCTGCTGCTTAGGCTTTCCGCTGTGTGGAAAGGGGGCCAAATGTAAACTTAATGAGAGACTCTGCCTCACCCTGCCTTAGGGCAGGAAAATCAAGAAGCTCTCTTGCTTCTTAGACTCCCTTCCTGCTGCAGTGTCATGGTCCACGGCACTTAGAACAAGCTCACAGGAGCCAGAGACTGGGGGTCCAACATTCCTTGTATTGATTATTATGAGGAGTTGAGTGCCAGTCTTCAGAGAAATTGGCCCTCCTGCCGTCCACTGGCTTCTCTTCAGGACAGAGAGAACCTGTTACCATGTCTCCCAAGCTTCCCTGCCAATCTGCTGTTGTTGAAACCTCCTCTTTCCCCCATCTGTATTTAATCTGCAATATATTTTGTTGCTCATTCCTGGTAAAATATTTTAAAGCTTAGATATTTGTTTTTTAGTGTCTCTTCTGTAAGTCCATTAATTCTTCTTCTCTTTAATCTCTTAGGACAGGTAGTACACAACATATTTGCATTGTTAATCTTTTGTTAATCACAGATGATGATGACCTAGTACTTGGTTTAGGAGTTTTGGGATTCTATTACTTTAATACTCATGCAGAATTTGTTGCTGGGTTACGCTGTCACCACTAAAAGTTCTGACATTTTTTCTTTTCCAGTTTAACTGCAGGATGTCAGATGCTCAATGGGTTTAATATTCTTATGACTAGCAATAAGACCGTCCAAATTAACCCCACTCCATAAAATTAGTATGCTCCACAGCCCTGGTCAGTCTGGTGAGTTGGCACCATCACAGGCCTTTTTTTTCTGTTGCTCCAGAGTTTAAAAGGGACACTGTCAGTTTAGTTTAAACCTACATCGAGGTATCTAAAAATGGTTGTAAAAAATCTAAAGAAGACTAAAATATTTTCAAGGTTAAAAATGTTCTACATGTCTCACAAATGTCCCTTATTTCCCAAATTGAGACATATGATTATTTGACAATTAAGAATCAAACGATATAATTAGAAAAAAGTAAAGAAAAGAGACAGGTAGCAGATAAACTGTGCTAAAGATGCATATAAAACAAGACATAATGTGCCTGGCCAGGGTGGCTCCATTGGTTGACATCGTCCCATGCACCAGAGGTCACCGGTTGGATTCCTGGTCAGGGCACAGGCTCATTTCCCAGTAGGGGGCATGCAGGAGGCAGCCAATTGATGTTTCTCTCTCTCTCCCTTCCTTTCTCTCTAAAAAAAAATCAATTAAAACATATTAAATTTTTTTCAAACCATAATTAGTAGAAAACCAAAGAGAGAGTGAAAAATACCTTCTGCTATGAAGTTATTGATCCCTATCTCCTCTTTCAGATTCTGGAAAGAAAACTGCATGGTGGTCCACATTGCCCTGGCACCTCCAGGCATTCTTTTCTTTTTTTTAAAATATATCTTTTATTGATTTCAGACAGAGGGAGAGAGAGGGACAGAGAAAGATAGAAACATTAATGATGAGTCATCATTGACAGGCTGCCTCCTGCACGCCCCCCACTGGGGATCGAGCCCACAACCTAGGCATGTGCCCTGGCTGGGAACTGAACCCCCATCTTCCAGATGCTAGGTCAATGCTCAACCGCTGAGCCACACCTGACCAGGCCAGGCATTCTTTTCTCAAAGATGACCCTGTTGTATGAAACTATGTACACATGTGATCTTCTCTTACTACTGCACACCGTCTGGTAAATGCCCTCTAATTCCTTTTCATTTTGGTGCCCTGTTTGAATCCTCTCCTTTGCATCTGTCGCACTAACCCTTCAGTCTCTCACTGTAGAATTTCTCAAGTGGTGTGTCTCTGTTTCCAGCTGGAATATTTTTTTGTTAAAATTTTTTATTTGTGTTCTCCTAAAAACAGGATTAAACTTCTTATAGAAGTCTGATAACTAATGGAATACTTTAGTTTACTGAAAAACCACTGAAATGTAGCCACAGTGGGTACTTTTCCATGATTGTAAAGCTTACTCCCTTTTTTACCCCCCAACTCTTCCTTTTTTTCTTTACATTTTTTGTGCATGAAATGTTCTTTTACTATGTGATTTTTAATGACCTCATAGATTTCCATTGGGTGGCTGTAGCATAATTTATTTAATATACTTAAACTGTTGGTTATTTAGCCTGTTTCTAATTTTTTTATATTCTTTCATTTATTTTTATTGTTGACACTATTACAGATGCCCTCCATTTCCCTCCTTTCAACCATAGAAGGATTTTCTACAAAGCTAATGAAGCTTCATTGCAAGATACTCACTTGCATGAGCTTTGTTCAAGTCTCTATACCTAATTTTGCATTCATATTATTTTTCTTAAAAGTGCTCCTCTAAGTTATGCAAGATTCAGGTTCTATAAAACCCCTACACATATACCCCTGGTCTCTACTCACCCCTGGACCCTTTCTTACCCTTGAGTCCATTTAAAGCACTAAACTTACTTTCTCTTTGAGCCTCTCCATCAAACAGTTTGTCAAAACTTCCTTTAAATCATCTTTCCTTTCTTCCTGAATTCTTCCCATGCTTAATGTGCCATCACACTTTCTTATCAATTAAAAAAATTCTAACCCCAAACTAAAAACATTTGGCTTCTCCCTATCACGTTCCCATTATCTCCAGAGTGGAGGTTGAAGTCAAGCTGGAGGACAGCTCTTAACCTTCCCCATGTCTCAGGAGACATCCAGGCTCCAAATGGATGAATTCTGGAAGGTGCCATTTAAGATGCATGTCTTTGTAGCCTCCAAAAGGCTAGACATTTTCTGCAATCTATCATTTCCTTTTCCTTTCCTTTGGACTGGGGTTTCAAAGTCTTTGGGAATAAAAGGGAGGTCATAATCTACTTCAGTCTTTCTGCTCAGTAGAGAAGGTCCTACATATATAGTTTTGTGATGACTTTGCCAATGTTTACTCACAAGGTGAGTCTTCAGAAATCTAAATGATACCTGGGCAGAAAACTAGAATAATTGGGCAAGGAGTCTTGACTGCCCCCCGCCCCACTACTAACTACCTATACTTTGATAACAAGAGGTCCTGAGCCCAGAGTGGAGCCTATGGTCCCTGAGTAAGATGCTCAGGGGACGGAGTAGAGAAGCAAGTGAAAGGAGAAAGTCCTCAGAGTTGTGTTTTGCCCCCTTCACCTGAGCTGTTTCTCTCTTTAGTAAGAAAAACTTGTGAAATCTGATTCCCATCCAATCCTCCTCATCTTAGAGCTTTTATTTAGTTTTCTGCTTTTCAATTCCAGTTTTGTTTTAGGAACTTCAGATACAGCCACACAAGAGTGAGGATTAGGAGCACAGGTCCTGGGATTGTATATCATATCTGGCTTCTATCACTTGTTCTGGCCTTGGGTCGATCTTATTAAGCTTCAGTTTTCTTTTGGAGAGAATGGGGGTAGAATTATGCCATTGTTAAAAACTAAATGAGATGTCTGTAAAGTCTTTAGCATTCAATAAATACTAGCTATTATTGCCATAATTATTTTCCAGAAGTCTCCTCAACAAAGTAAATCATCAGGTATTTGATAGGTAAGAGTCAAGAGATACAACCCCAGAGAACATGGAAAGCATGCCTGTTGCCCACACACCCTGTCCTTTTATGAGACCACGAGGAACACTGAGATGGAGGCCGGGGACAGGGGCCAGAAACATAAAGAGAAGGAACCCAGCGATGCCCCTTCTGGGAATATTTCCAAAAAAACAGAAGCACTAATTCAAAAGAATATATGCACCCCTATGTTCATTGCAGCACTATTTACAATAGCCAAGACCTGGAAACAGCCCAAGTGCTCATCAGTACATGGGTGGATAAAATAGCTGTGCTACATTTACACAATGGAATACTAGGCAGCCATAAAAAAGAAGGAAATCTTACCTTTTTGCGACAGCATGGATGGACCTGAAGAATATTATGCTAAGTGAAATAAGCCAGTCAGAGAAAGACAAATATGATCTTACTTATATGTGGAATCTAATGAACAAAATAACAAACAAAATAGAAACAGACTCATAGATACACAGAGCAAACTGACAGCTGTCAGAGGGGAGGGGGGCTGGGTGAAAAAGTGAAGGGATTAACAAAAAAAAAAGAAAAAGAAATATATATAAAACATATAGAAGCAGGCAACAGTATGATGATAGCCAGAGGGAAAGGGGAGTGGGGGGAGGTGGAAGAAGGCAAAGTGGGGATAAAGAGGGACGGTAAGAGACTTTATTTTGGGTGATGGGTGCATGGTGTGGTAAACAGATGATGTTTGGTTGAGTTATACACTTGAAACCTGTATGGGTTTTTTTAACCAATGCCACCCCAAATAACTCAATAAAAAAAAAAAAAAGAAGGAAACACATAGAATATAAATCCTTATGGAACAGAAGAGTTTCTTTCTGCACAGGAGCTTGATGAGTCTCAAAGTCTGGGGAGGGCAGCAGAGAAAAGTGCCAGTAGAAAAAAGTGGATTCTAAAGAATAAGCCCTTCTTCCTATTGTCAGAAGGGTCCTGGTAAACTGTCCAGGTCAGGTAAAATACATCCACTTGTTCAAGCTAGTAGGTCAACAACACTTTAAAAGTAGAGATTATTAGTCTATTTCATAAGAGAAAATTGTGAAGCTGCACATTAAATGTGATATAAGTCCCACAAAATCTTATGGCTAGAAGGCAATTTAAACACAATTCAGTTCAATCCTGTTTGTCCAATGATGCAACTCCAATTCACAAAGGTCAAATGACTTGCCCATGGTCACATAGCAAGTTTCACCAGACAGCCAAAGTAGAATCAGTTGGGATAGACAAACAATTGGCTTGGCTTTAAACTTTTTATTAACTCAAACTTGATTAGTCAGATTGGTTTAGAAATGTAGGTATAGATTGAGAAATGCCCATTAGTAAGTGGAAAGAGAATAAAAAGATTTGGTTCGTATTTATACTGCTTTTTCCTCTCTAAAGGGTTATGTTTATAAAGACTGATTGATTCACAAACCATAAACTTTATGTGTTTTCTTTTTCCTCAACTTTTTCTTTTTCTTTAAACATGGGAAAATAACGTGATAGGATACAGATTAGTAATGTCCTGCTATTCCCAGCCCTCCCCTCCTCTGTCCATCTGAGAGCAGCCAACCCCTTCCCACCCCACCTCCAATCAATTCCTAAAGAGGTGAGAGTACATAGATCTAATGGGTAAGAAAAATAGGGGTAGGTAGAGGAAGACGAAAAAAGGGAGAAAAAATCATATAGTGGCTTGGGGGTGGAGGAGGGCACATTTTATCAGGGAGCTTGAGAAATATGTTTTCAACTATATATATTTCAGTCCTCTTCAATATCCTTCAACAGGATTCATAATTACTTTTTGCTCTTACATTGTGCTTCTTCCAAAGGGCACTGTTGTAAAACTAAACCTCCCCTAGGAACCTTTCTCCTGGGCCTCTAGATTTATAAGTGTTATAAGCAGTGGTTTACCAGAGCCAACTTGTACTCACTCACAAGAACAAATTCTGTGCATCTCTTCCAATTCCACTCAGTGACCTCACATTCATAATGTGCAATTGTCCATGGTGGAAGTATTTACACCATAGAAATTGGTAAACACTAAAAATCAGGCCTGGCTTTTCTCCCCCTAGAGAGCCAGTTTACCAGCACACCCCTGGATAAAAAAAGCACAATAAAATAATCCTCCTCCCAATTCCCATGTTCGGATTTTGTTTTTTAACCATGGTATCTGTGTTCTCCTTTGGACTCTCTCCATTTAGGACAAATGGTCCTAAAAATATAGCATTGGGAACTCAAAGAAAGGCAATGGAAAACTAACCTTCTCAGTTCTTTCAATTAATAACTCCAGTGTCATTTGTTTGAATTAACTCAATGTGTAAGAATGTGTCACTTACAAACCCAAAAAAATCGCTGTATCAATCCTGACAGTCCAGTTTTCTTCATTCAAAGAACAACACTAGTTTTTCCCCAAGGCCACACCCCATACGCTGGAACACTAGCAGCTGTCTATGAAAACACGTACAAGTGATGTCAAGGCAAAGGGGTTGAGGAAATATTTATAATTTCACTCAAACCAATCCCCCACCAATAAAATGGCAATGTGTAATAGCAGTAAATGAATATCATCACTTTAGCATATGAAAGATAGCACATTTATTATTAACATTATAGCACTCTCCTAAGAGCCTTGGCACCTATCAAATATTTTTTTAAAGATCTTATCCGCTTTTTGTCGTAAGTACCTTTGAAAATAATAAACAGACCCTCTATCTAGAAAAATACATGCAACAAAAGTCTGCACCCAACTTTAGTTAACTCCAAGTTAGAAACACTGCCTGAAGATAAGGGACCTGTTCTCAAATTCTCCTTGGGGAACTTCTTTGAGAACTTCTGTTCTGAAATTTCCTTGAGAATCCATAACACTTTTGGTGTATAATCTTAGTAGTGGCATCTTTGTCTTCTTAGGACAGATTTAACTTTAAAAAATAGGCAAAGGTCATTTGGCACAGAAGCTGATAAATAAAGTAGACAATGAAACTGGAGATTACCTTTTTTGGTTAACAGAAACAAAGAGTAGAGTAATAGGGTCCTTTCTCTTACTGGCTCATAAACGAGCTCTACAGGCAGCTCCAAAAGAAGATATCAGGAAAAGACCTGGGCAATGTAGCACCATCAGGATAAGTGGGTATCTTCCATTCATTCATATAACAAATATTTATGGGGCAGTTGATAAATGAAATTGCTCATTGGGATGCATAAATTCTCAATTCCATCACTCTTGTTGAAAGAAATCAGTCTACTACCATATACCCTATTTCTAATAGTATATATCAAACTTTTATCATCTATCAGGTACTGTGTTAAATGCTTTCCATGCTTTTGTCTAAGTTTCATGGGATATATACTACTGTTGTCTTTAATTTATAAGTGAGAAAACTGATGCATCGAGTGGTTAATTAGCAGCCTGGAATTTGAAATATGAGTCTTTCTGACTCTCAGTCCTGTGCTCTTAACTACTATTGAGAATGCTTCCTCCAGCCCATACATGAAAATTATATACTGCCTTCCATCATCAAAGAAAAGCTACTAGAAAGAAGAAGGTGAGAATTGAAATCAGAGTTTGGAAGAAGCAGCCACCTGTGTGGGCTGTGATGAAAGAGAGTTACACGGAGAAGGTAAAACATCAGCTCGACAGGATAAGACAAAGGAAAGGAGTGGTTGCAGGCAGCAGTAATAGCAAGGGCTCTAAGGTAACAACAGCAAGGTGCTTTTGCTAAGGGAGCGCACAAAGAGACAGAGCAGGACAGGTAGAATGAGTGGTGGTGGTAGCCAAGGGAGACAGAGCAGCTTTTATAAAACAAACAAAAACCAGCCCTGTTGCTACCTAAACCTAGAGGCAGGACCAAGAATGGCATCTAGGGCAGAGGTCTTACCCCAAAGCTCCCAGGGAACATTGAAAAAAGTCCCAGGCCCAGATGCAGACTATAGCCCAAATCAAGGAAGCTGGATTACTGGATTTCTAGGGATGGACTTTTTGGGTACCAGCCCATGTTGCTACTTTGGTTAAAGTAGATGAAACAGATGGGAATGGAGTTGAAGTATGTGAAATTCATGTTGACCATCTGAGAATCAGGCCAACAAAGAGGAACACAGGGAGAAAGGGAGTGAGGACACAAACATGGGCTGGTACCAAGAAACCCAATGGAGCAGGAAAGTCGTGACAGAAGTGGACCCTACGTGTAAGCAAAAGGTGTTTGGATTCAAACCAACTCTACTCACACCATGCTGACAGAGAACTGCATCCAGATGCAGAGAGAGTATAGCAATATGATTAAAAGTACAGATCTACCATTTATTAGCTAGGCAAGTTGCTGGGCCTCTGTGAGCCTCAGTGTTCTCATCTATAAAATGGGAATATTAAGCATATCTGTCTTTCAGGAATATACATACACTACACTTAGGAGAAAGATTATGAACTGTCGGTTCTCGATGAGATGCCAATTCTAAAACAGGTTGAAAACTGAAGTGAAAAGTGTGCATTCCTGAGAACGAGAGATGGCAATAGACAAGGAGATTGGTGCCAGGTGGTAGAAGAAAGAGCTCACTCATTTTTCTGTAGTAATGATGGGGGAAAAGAAGCACGACATTTTTGGAAAGCAATGTGGAAAAATATATCACAAGCCAGAAAGATGTTTATACCATTTTATCCAGTAATCCCACTCTTGGAATTTATCCTAGAGAAATAAATCAACAGAAGAAAAAGAAGCTGCAGTGTATAAAGATCCATAATACAGAAGAATGGAAACAACCTACACTGCCAAATATAGGTCAATGGCTAAATAAATTGTTATACAACTACTCAATAGAATACTAACTTTGGGATTCAAGAACTTTGTTTTATTCATCTTTTAATTTTTAAAAGTGTATCCTTATTTATACAAAGAATACTTAAAAACATTTTAAAATACAGAAAAAGCTAAAATGCCCCTTGACCATTCTTAATTTTCTGTCTAAAGGTGGCCACTGTTAACAGTTTGGTGTGGTCTCTCCCAGACATTTTTCAGTATACACACACACATTTATATATGCATATACACACATATATACTTATAAATACTTTATAGGGCTATGTATTTTATTTAGAGTGTTTGTTTTAAAAAATGTTACCTCACTGTACTTGCTTTTCTGTAACTTTTTAAAAAATTTGTTTGTTTGCTTATTTACTTAGCAACAAGCTTTGGAAGCTTTCCATTCAATATTAGATAGAACGCATTCTTTTTGAGTGACTTGATCACGGTTTATTTAACCATTCCGAGTGTTGCTGAACAGTGACGTGGTGTTCCGTTTTCACGGTTACAAATGTCCCAGTGAACATTATTGTTCCTGTCTCCTGAAGCACACAGCAAGTGTTTTTTGAGGGCAGATATGGGAGAGTGAAATGGTTGAGTGTAAAAAGTCTGCAAACTTCAAATATTAATAGTTAAATGGCTGCATGCGCTTACACTTGGCCAGCAGGAGAGGGGAGCGCCCACTGTCCTACATCCTGCTCTAAAGGTGGACACTATCGAAACAAGATGGCGCCTAGGTCACTGCTGCGCCCGCCGCCTCCCGCAACCACATCAAAATTACAACTAAAACACAGAACCACCGTCACTCAGAGCCTCCTGAAGTCTGGCTGAACAGAAGCCCCACAACCAGGGAACTGAAGGAGCATCGAGACCGGGAGGAGGGGCGGAGACGCGGGCAGATCGGGGCTGAATCGCAGAGACCCCGCCGCGAGCCCACACCTGGTGCCACAGTTGAAACCCGGGAGGGAATCTCGGCGGTGGGGGTTCCCCTGAGGAGTGAGGGGTCCCAGCCCCACAGCAGGGCCCCAGCTCAGGGCTCTAGAGCCAGGAAGAGACGTCCCCACAACTCTGGGCTATGAAACCAGCGGGGACTGTCCCTGAGGGTCGCGGAGGCTGCGGGAGCCCCAGCAGCTCCTCTAAAGGGCCCGGCACGGACTCACTCAGACGCTCCCTCTGAGCCCAGCGCCGGGCAGCAGCCTGAAAGGACCCGGGACACTCGGGGGGGAACTAACCTGCCTGGAATCCGGGCGAGAGGCGGAGGGCGGCTTCCTCCCAGGAAGAAGAGTTGGCGGAGGCCATGGCTCCTTTGGCGAGTCCTCCCCGCACACAGCCGGCAGGCAGGCGCCATGTTTGAATCGCCAGCACCTGACTCTCACCTTTGGCCCCGCCCCGTGATTCCCGGAGGCCCCGCCCCTCCCCACCTGCAGCTCATCCAGGCCATTTCCAGGGGCTTTTCTGTGCAAGTGGCCTCTTGAGCCTCATGCTTAGGACTTTCTTAAAATCTCTCAAACAAGCAGCAGCGGGCCCCATACAGCTTGATAAGCGACCCCAGGCCTGGCATTAGCGGCAGCCTGCATTGGCTCATAGCTTGGCCTCCCCTGGACACCTCCAAGCCCAGCACAAGTAGCAGCCAACTGTGGTTTGCTGTGTAGCTCATGCTGGGTGGCCCTGGGCAAGGCACTGGCACAGGCTGATTTTGCACCTCCTGGGAGGCCCAAGAGACAGTGCACCTGGTGGTCAGACTTGACCACGCTGGATTACAACCCTACCACATCCACGAGTGACACACTCAAGGGGCACACTAGTAAACACCAAAGCTCCACTGAAGTAAATCCTGCTCCATAGGGGTGTCTCCAGCACAGCAGCTCTTTGGCTGTAGTTGCAGCTGGTCCTCACAGTTGATTGACCTGGGGGTCAGTTCCTCCCAGGGACGCCAACAGCAACCAAGGCTCAACTACAACAGGACAGTGCACACAGCCTACACAGGGGAGCACCTAGAAGGCCCAGCTCAGGTGACTGGAGAGGCTGAGCCACTAGACCCTACAGGACACCTACTACACAAAGCCACTCTACAAATCCCAGAAGACATAGCAGCTCTACCTAATACATAGAAACAAACACCTGGAAGCAGCCAAAATGTGGAGGCAAAGAAACATGTCACAAAGGAAAGAACAGAAGAAATCTCTAGAAGAGGAACTAAATGAAATAGATCCAAGCAAGCTAACAGATACAGAGTTCAGAATAATGGTTATAAGGATGCTCAAGGATATTAGAAAGAATATGATGAAAATAACTGAGAAAATCAATGACATAATAAAGTACCAATTTGAAATGAAGGCTTCAGGAACTGAAATGAAGACTAATTTACATGGAATCAACAGTAGAGTAGAGGACGCTGAGAATCAAATCAGCAATTTGGAACATGAGGAAACAAAAAAACACCCAACCAGAAGAGCAAGAAGAAAAAAGAATCCAGAAATATGAAAATAGTATAAGGAGTCTCTGGGACAACTTCGAGAGGCTCAACATTCGTATTATTGGGGTGCCAGAAAGGGAAGAAAGAAACCAAGGAATTGAAAACCTATTTGAAAAAATAATGACAGAAAACTTCCCCTACCTGGGGAAAGAAATCGACTTACAAGTCCAGGAAGCACAGAGGGTCCCAAACAAGAGGAACCCAAAGAGGCCCACAGCAAGACACATCATAATTAAAATGCCAAAGGTTAAAGACAAAGAGAATCTTAAAAGCAGCAAGAGAAAAGCAATTAGGTTACCTACAAGGGAGCACCCATAGGATTGTCCGCTGATTTCTCAACAGAAACCTTGCAGGCCAGAAGGGAGTGGCAAGAAATATTCAAAGTGATGAAAAACATGGAACTGCAACCAAGATTGCTCTACCCAACAAAGCTATCATTTAGAATTGAAGGTCAAATAAAGAGCTCCACAGATAAGAAAAAGCTAAAGGAGTTCATCACCACCAGACCAGCACTAAAGGAAAAGTTGAAGGGTCTTCTTTAAGAAGAAGCTAATGAACAAAAGAATCTGATGAACTAAATAGATCCAGAGACATTGACACATGCAACAGACGATCATATCTCAGAGGAAAGAGGGAAGGGGTGTGGAGGGTGGGAAGAGATTAACCCAAGAAGTTATATGCATATATGCATAACCCATGGACACAGTTAATAACGGGGTGAAGGCCTGGGAAGGGGGTGGGAGCAAAGTGGAGGGGATCAATTGGGGGGGAAAATGCGATACCTGTAATACTCTCAACAATAAAGATAAATTAAAAAAAATAAAAATAAAAGAAAAAATAAAAGTGGACATTATCAAACTTTTTATGGTTGACAATTTGCTGGGTAAAAATAGTAACAATTGCTTTAATTTGCATTTCCTGACCTCTTGTTAGGGTAAGCCCCTCTTTTGGCCATTTATAGTTCTTTCTTGGTATGTTACCCGTTCACCACCTTTGCTGATTTTTCTAGTTTACCATCATTTTGATATCCCTGTCACAGAGCAGTTATTTTAAGATAAGGACTCAACTATTTAGTGAATTCAGTTATATTATTAAAAATAATTAAAGCCTCCATAACAATACATAAAGCATGTGTGGCCTAGTGTTAGACTGAAAGGAAAAATGGAAGTTATGTGCTATATGAAATGATACCCATGCACTGGAGTATAGGCTGGAAGGGAACAGCTAAAATAACAACAATAAAACTAGAAATAGTAGTTAACATTTATATAGCACTTAACAGATGCTAAGCACTGGTCTAAATAGTTTACACTTATTAACGCCTTTATTTCTTACAATAGTCCCTATTAGATTTCTTTAAATTTGCTAAATCACAATTTGTACAAGTGGCAAAGCCAGGATAAAACTGGACAGTCTGATTCCAGAGCCTGCATTCCTAGCTACAATGTTATACTAATATAACTTAAAAAATTCCTTTATAATTTTCATGATATTATTTTTCAATAGGAAATACCAGTAGAGAGAGGTCGGGGGCCTTTTCAGCCATGGAACTTCACAGGACATCTGCACCTTAGGAGAGCCATGGCCCTCTAGCTTGCAAGTTCATAAATTCCATCAAGACAGTACAGTGTATCCACGTGGCCCAGTCCCAGGGAACTGAGCCATGTTAACCAAACTCGCAAGAGACTGACTAATTTATAAATCAGAACAATGTCAATTTTGTTCATTTATACTGAGAGCTTTCATTGCCAAGAGAAATACAATATTCATGGCAGTCCAAACATGCTCTTTCCGCTGGGAAAGTTTAAACTGAAAACCAAATTAAAAGAGTAAAAAGTTACTCTGTGAGAGCAGCGTGAAAGCAATGGGAACTGACTGAGCTTGGGAAATAGTGTTATCACAGAGCAGTGAGAATGAATCCCAGTCTAAAAAACACAGGTGTGTGAAAGGGTAAAGTTGGTGGTGCTCGGGCAGGCTAAATAGCCATCTCAGACGGTGAATAAAGAAAAGTTGAATTTATTTAAGGAAAAGGGAGTGGGGGGTGGAGATATCTAAAGGGAAGGGCTACACAGCACTGAGCCAAAGTGCATTGGGTCCATGATGGCAGCAAAAATGTACTTGGGACAGCGAAACAAGAAAGAGCATCGAAGCAGCAGGAGAGCCTAGGCCTGGCTGCTTTGGCTCCCTGAGAAGTAGGAGGAGGGGGGTTTGGACACAGGTTCAGGGGGTAAGTCCTGGTGGGGAGCGGGCACTAGGTCCTCTGTCCTGAGCATATTTATTCTCTCTTGTAGGTGGAAATCTTAGGGGAGGTCTCAGGGGAGGGTCTCAATAGAATATTCATCAGCTTTCCAGGGGCGCTCTTTCAGGGCCGTGGTCTCCACGGATTGGTCGGTGCCAGGGCGGGGGAGGGTGGGGGACCATTAGCCAATGTAGCTGGTCCTGAGGCAGAGCCACTTGTCTGGTTTTGCCACCTTTCTGGGCCTGGAGCTGAAATACAACTGAAGCCTAGATGTTATTTTTAGGGAGGAAATGCTCAGGGGGTCTAAACCAAATGACCAGTGATATTCTAGGGGAGGAAAGGCTACCCTGGGGACAAGGTTCTTGTTTTCCCAGATTTTCCCCGTGCTAGGCATCCAGGGCTTCTTACCCTGGTGAGTTTCTGTACCTGTGTTTTCCGTACCTGGCCCTGTCAGTATACAGGAAAAATAACTCTTTTCTTATTATTTCATTTCCGTTCTCAATCTTCTTCCCACCAAGCTACTAGGAAACCTAACTTCAGTTCTTTTCTTACTTCCCTCTCCTCCCAAGAGAAATACAATATTTCTCTGAAATCCTATGCAAAGCCATGCATGTTGGGGTGGGAGTGGGGGCCACATTTCACATTACATGGCCACTGACCCTCCATCACCAGGCTGCCTAAGGTGCCAGTGAGATATCTTCCGTCCTTTCTAGCAAGCTGTCTGCGGATGTTTCTGTGCCTCCCCATGAGGTACAAGAAGCTTTCAACTACCCTTAGCCCTCCCTGGGGCCCAAGCCTCCTGTCATTCTATCAGTCCGTTGCCCATGCAGCCACTCCTGAAATGTGGGGTATATGTCCTTTTTTCTTTCTTTTTTTAAATTTATCTTCATCTTGAAAGTATCACAGATGTCCCCCCTTTTTCCCCCTTGGCCCCCTCTCCAGCCCCCTCCCCTCCCCAGGCCTTCATGACACTATTGTTTGTGTCCATGGGTTATGCATATACAGGGGTGGGCAAAAGGAGGCTTACAGTTGTGAATACGTGAAACAGTTTATTTTTGTATTATTATTTATTATTTTTTCATAAGAACAACTGTAAACCTACTTTTGCCCACCCTGTATGCATGTAAGTTCTTTGGTTAATCTCTTCCTGGCCCCCGCCCCCCTTCCCTGTGAGAATCTTCAGTCTGTTGCATACTTCCATATCTCTGGCTCTATTTTGTTTGATCAGGGATACACTGGCCTTCTCACTCTCCTCCCTTCCAAAATCAAGAGAATTGCATTTTGAGCTGGGAAAAATCCATAGGAATAATAGTTTAGGATGTGCTGCCACATAATCTCATCCAGCGATGAGAACACCAAGGCTCGCTCTCCTCTGGATGATGCTGGCGTTCAGTTGGGTCTACGGTAGCCAACTCTCCTTTGCCGAGCTCTGTAACAGCTGTACAGAACCTCTGCCCTTCCAGTTACTCCTGACAGACATGCTGCGTTCACTTTCCACCATGTTTTCCTTCTGTTACTATCCCTGCAGATGTCCTAGGGACAGCCGGAGCCATCTGCCTACATAACAATTGGCAACACACAGTGAAGTGTCATTTACGCCCAAGGATCAATAAAAGGGCAGCTGGCCTTGCTGCTCTGAGAACAGGGACTGTTTCGTGAAGTGCAACCTGTGCAGTCACACAGGACCTCATGTCTGGTTTAATGCTCTGCTGTCAACATTTTTTAATTCTTAATAATTTTTTAACAAAGAGACCAGCCCTTTGCACTGAGCCTCACAAATTATGTACTGCCAAAGCATCATCATCTCAAAGGGGATTTGTGAGGTCTGCATTTGGGGACCTGTTTCCAGGACTTCTGAGAGTGAGAACCTGTGAAAAGAACTAGATTTCAATTGCATTTAAGGATTCAGCTAATGGATAATTTTGGTAGGTTTGGTTAAGAGTTATCCTTTATGGTCATTTTCTTCAGTTTCAAAACTCCTGGGCTGTTAGAGCGATTTTAGTAATTCTAACAGTCCTATTTGTGAGCTTAATGTGCATACTCTCTTCTTCATTTTTGGCTGTAACTTCACATATACAAACTGATTAGAACAATAGAATGGCTTCGGATAGTATATTGGAATTAATTCAAACAACTGTTTTCGAAATGACCAGTAGTTTAATTGGCTGTTGTCCTTCTGCAACCCAAATGTCTGTGGAAGCCAAACTGGACCAATGCCATGAGCAACCCTAAATTAATTTTCTGACCCATGCTGACCCATTCATCAGTAAGCATCCTTTGACCATACACTTACCGTTAGCAGTGGCATTGGCCTCAGACAGGAGCATGACACCTAAACTTCAGGCTTCCTGATAAAGTTCAGAGAGTGCTAAGAGTTAGTTTTATCCATCAATCCTGCTCCATTTCCTCCTGGCAGGGTTAATAAAACACTCAAGAAGTTGTGGATAAATGGTAACTTCATGTCTCCAAAAAGTTGTAGTTTCTTAAAATATTTGTATTGTCTCCTGTAAAGTGAAAAATAACTTGGGCACGAAGGCTCTGAATAGATATATTATCCTGCTGGCTTGGGAGAACAGCTACCCTTCAAACTAATCTCTGTATTTATTGGAATCAGCAGATGATTCTGTCTTCAAACAACGCTCTATGCGACCTTCCAAAGAACTCGGAATGTCTTTCATCACAGAAGGAAGAATGCTGTGGTCTATTTTTGAGATGATTTATGGTACTTGGAGATGAGCTTAGTGTGTTGAGCCTTCGGCTGGCATTCATGGACTTCCTCAGTAAGTAGCGTCATGCATCCAATGTCTCTTGGCACTTAGCACATTGTATGTGCCAAGTGCATGTATTGGCCATCAAACCAGAAAGGCCCTATATTCTCATTAACACTGCCCTTTTTTCCTTATTAATATTATTTAAATCTGCCAATAAAGAAATCAGAGAGTTTTGCTTTGAACATTTATACAATCTAAAGTAGACATGTGTTATGATCCAATAAATGGTGTCCAATGACAAACTCTGAATTAAGGGCTTTACAAAGTAATTGAAAGAATAGTGGGAGCCAGGACCCATGGGCTCAAGAATTATCCCTGCCTTTACCAGCTGTCTATCCAGAGGATATAACTTGTCCTCTCTGAGCTCCATCTTTTAAAATATTCAAATTGAGGCTAATGTACAAATATACAAGTAAACTAATAACAAAGTCAGACTAACGGCTTCATGGGGTTGTTTTGAGGTTTAACATAGATTATTTTGGTGTAAAGGGTGGTCTTGAAAACAAATGTTGATTGAAAATTGAGACATTATGGAAAAATTCTGGGTAGATTTGATTAATTCCTAAGCAGCCATCCCCAATCTTGGCTGCATTCCCAATGCCCAAGCTGCATCCAGATCAATTAAATCAGAATCTCTGGGATTGGTATTTAGGCATCAGTATGTTTGTCCATCTCTTCAGGTGATTCCAATATGCAATCAAATTTGAGGAGGACTCAGGGGAAAAGAAAACTACTTTCATGGTTTTCTTCCTATAGCTTGAGCAAGAAACAAATGGTTTGGTTATAGGTTCCCTCAGGCACCTGGGATGCCACAATTGCTAAAGAAATATGTGTTAATAACACCCTTCCAAATGACTATAAAGAGAGTTGACAACTCTCCACATTAAGTCCATATTATTGCAACTCATTGCTTGTTTAACAAGTTATTCAAGAGAAAGGACAGTAGTGCTTGTCAAAAAAATTCAAAGGACTTAGCATGAAAAGCTGGGTGGCATGTTGACCACAGCCGCATAGAAACGAGTAATGAAAGGAGGCAGGGGAGAAGGACAGAGCCATGCCCGGGCCGCGCACGTGCACTCGGCTTCCCTGCCTGCGTGTGGTGTGCAGCGGGCTGCCCTCGGTGTCTGGGGTGGTGGAGGGTGCCAGGGAAGTGCGAAAAGCCTTATAAATGTGTCCACTGAACATCGCTGACAAGCAACTGGACTCCAGCTCTCCCATCTGTCTCCGGCAGGGCTGCCGTCAGCCTTCCAAGTCCGGGAGAGCAGCCGTGTGATAAATCACTCAGTGCCTGAGGACGGCCAAGTGTTTTCTCATGGGGAAGAGGCTGCTGCCTTCCAGGTGGTGGTGTCTGTGGAAGAGGAACAGGTCCTACGGAGCAGTCCCCAGAAAACCTAGAGGGACTGATATCGTTGCACTAGGCTGGGAATTTCATATGTGTGATCACATTTAATGCTCCCAGCAACTCTACAAGGTGGGTATTCTATTGCCTCTGTTTCGCAGATTCAGAGCTTAAGACTCTGAAGGTGTAAATCACTTTCTGCAGATCCCTTGTTTAGGAAATGACAGAGTGGGGGACTTAACCAAGTCAGCTGTCTCCAAATTTGTGTCTTCTCTATCATAGGGACATAAGTCACCCAAAGCTGTCCAATCAACTAACTCTTCGTTCAAGCCAAGCAAATCTTTGGGGTTCCTATTCATGTGTATGTACTTCTCTCATCCTTGAGTCGTTACATATGTTAAATTTTCATCCCAAAGAGAAGATCAACCTATATGGCTGTGTCGTGTCACATAAAGGCTTGCTACTTAGAGTGTGGTCCAGGATCCAGCAGCGTCACCTGAGAGCTCAGTAGTAGTACAGATCAGGCCTCACTGCATTTTAACAAGATCTCAGAGGGATTCGTTAAAGTTTATAAAGCACTGGCCTACATGGAATTACTTACCTAAAAAGGGACTTAGATCAGTGATTCTCAGGTTTGTGTGCATTAGAATTACTTGGTGGTAAGGGGTTAAAATGCAGATTCTTAGATCCTTTGCCCAAGCTTCTATTTTGGGAGCTATGGAGTGAGACCTGGGGAATATGTGTTTTAACAAGCCACCCAGCTGCTTTAGCTAGAAGTGACCTGAGAACAAGACTGTGACTAACATTGATTCAGGAAGTATTGCGCCTGCTTTCATTTACAGATGCTGAGACTGAGGTCAAGGAGGGGAAGGCAATGGCAAGATCACATGGTGCTAGGTGACACAACCACTATGAGACCTCTGTCCCTGAAGCACACTAACCACACCAGATTCAGGGCTGTAGGCCTTGGAGAAATTCACTGCCAAGTCTCTACCCCTTTATTTGTTCTGGTGTTTTAGAATTCCTGATCCAAATGCAGCTCATTAACTCCTCACTGTGAAATGAACATTCTGGAGATAGTGTTGGAGGAAACAGTGGGAATCACTGGATCTCACTGAGGTCTTTGGTTTCATAGATCTGGTTACATAGACACACCTACGTCTGTCTGTATATGCTTATGCACACATTATCTCATTTAACCCCTGCAACAGCCCTGGGTGGCACCATTTTACAGTCAGCAAGATGCAGAGCCAGGGATGGAACCTACCTTCTGGCTTCAGAGATCTCTCTGTTGTACAATTACCACCTTCTGGGGAAAGTTGGGAAATTCTACCTAGAGGCTGTAAGCAGTTGGTGGACCATAGTTTGTAAACCCAACAGACCCAGTTAAAATCACGCTTAGATCGTTTTAACTTTATTATCTAGAGACCATGGAAATCCAATATCACCCCTAGTGCTTTATTGCATCCTGTAAGGAAGAAAAGCAAGCAGAAATGGTGCTTTTATTCAGAAATCATACTGGACTTATCAGCGTGATCACTTCATAAGGTATATAACTGTATCATCAATATGTTGTACACTTGGAACTAATATAATATTGTAGGTCAATTGTAATTCAAAACAACATTTTCAAAAATCATATTTGGGGGGAGATGTAACATGACATAGTGGAAAAGCATAATTTTCGGTTAAAATCATGCCTCCTCCATTTTTAAGTTGTACACTAACTGGGCAAGTTTTTCTAATATCTCTGAGCCTAGTTTTTCTCATTGGGAAAAAGTGTCATTATGAGAATCATGCAGATATTGCTTATTAATTACATAGTTTGACACAAATGCTTGGGACTTAGTAAGAATTCAGTGCTTCTAAATCATGGCTGAAATAAATAACATATTTATTCTGATCAGTATTTTCCCCTGGATAATATGCACAGAAATTTTCTTTATTTCACTCTACTTCGTCTCCAAGATTCCCTGTCTCAATAAGTGGCCTCACCATCTATTAACCAAGGTGCCAGGGGATTCAGTATCTGGTGAGGGCCATCTTCCTAGTTCATAGATGGCTGTCTTCTCATTGGATCTACACATGGCAGAGCAGATGGAAGCGAGCTTCAACCTAACTAATAATGACCTGTGCTTATTTTACTTTACCCCTATCCTTTGCCACTTAATTGAGTCAGTGTTAAATCTGGGTTATTCCTATTTATGAAACTGTTGTTAAATCTGAAACCAGTTCCCACGCCTGCATCCTAGGCTAATTCTGTCCCTCATTAGCTCTCTGATAGGCTGTCTAAGTAGTAGCTACAAAGCTGGTCTTCTCTTGGTCAAGTATCTTATATCCCTCAATGCAACTGTTGAGGTTCTCTTTGTAAAGTGGAAGTCTCATTATGCTACACAAAAAATAACCCTCCTTTGTAAATAGAACATTCCTTACCTGGAGTGAGTCTGAGGTTTCCTCATGATTGGATTTAGCTTATGTACTCTGGACTAGAGCACTGCATAGGTGATGCGTCCTCAGGGGATCACCTCTGGAGGCACAGTGTTCATCTGTCCCTCACTAGTGATGATACTTTTGGTTACATGGTCAAAATGATATTCCCAGTAAAAATAATATTAGCCCTGGCCAGTGTGGCTCAGAGGTTAGAGAGTCAGACCAGGCATTGGGGGGTCGTGGGTTCAATTCCCGGTCAAGGGCATGTACCTGGGTTGCAGGTTTGATCCCCAACCCTGGTCGAGACACATGCAGAAAGCAACCAGTACATCTCGCTCTCTCTCTTTCTCTTTCTTTCTCTCTCTCTCCCCCTCTTTCCTCCTCCCTCCCTCCCTTCTACTCTAAAAAAATCAATGGAAAAAATATCCTCAGGTGAGGATTAACAAAAAATAATAATAATAATTTTAAACTTATAGGAAAGTGCAATAATGAAGCACAACACAAAGAATTCCCCTACAAAGAATACCCTTAAATACCTTCGGCCCAGAGTCATCTATTGTTAATATTTTATTTCATTGACTTCATCATTTGTTCTATTTCCATATACAAATTTTTTTCTGAACTATTTGAAGTTAGGTTGCATACATCATGGATTTTTACCCTTAAATACTTCAGTGTGTATTTTTCAAGTATAGAGATATTCTCCTGTGTAACCTCACTACAGCCATCAATGCTAGTAAATTTAAAATTGATATAATATTTTTATCTAATCCACCATTTATATTCTAATTTTGTCAGTCAACTCATTAATGTCCTGTATGGCATTTTCCCCTCTTGTACAGGATCTGGTCTAGGGGCAGGTATTGCATTTAGTTGTCATGTTTCTGTAACCTCCTGTTAGGAACTGAACGTTTGTGTCTCCCTAAAATTTATATGTTGAAACCCTACCCACCAAAGTGGTGATATTATGACGTGGGACCTTTAGAAGGTAATTAGGATTAGGTGAAGTCATGCAAGTAAAATCTCATGAATGGAGTCAGTGCCCTTATAAGAGACCTAAGAGAACTTATTTTTCTCTGCTCTCTGCTTTGTGAGGATTCAAGAAAAAGGCAACCATCTAAAAACTGAAAAGACAACCCTCAACAGACACAGAATCTTCCAGCACCTTGATCTTGGAATTCTCAGCATGTGGAACTCTGAGAAATAAAATACTTCTTGTTTAAATACCCAGTTTATGGTATTTTTGTTATAGGAGCACAGAAGGACTAAGACACCTCTTTTAATCTGAAACATTTCTGTGGCCTTTGTCAATTTTTAAGAACACAGTTTCCCTCCTTTTTTTGTTAGTAGAATGTTCATGATATTTTTTTGATGTTTTCTTATGGTTAGATTCAGGTTGTATATTCAACCAAAATCCTGCGCAGATAATGGTGTGTCCCCCTCAGGGCACCCATCACTTGGAGCCGCACAGTGTCCATCTACCTCCACAGCCACGTTGATCTGATTATGCCGTCAAGTTGGTGTTCAGCTTCTTCACTATGTCATTACTACTTTTTACCATCACAACTGATAACCAATCTGTGGGGAGATAGTTTAAGACCATGCAAATATTCTCCTGTTTATTAAAACTTTCCTTCCCTTAGAGTTAAGTTATTGATGAGTTTTGATTGATGCAATCTTTTCAATGATGGTTGCAAAGTGATTGCTTTCCAACTCCCATACTCCCTCCACATTTACAAGTTGGCTAGCAGCATTCTATTGTAACAAGAGCCTCCATTCTCACTAATTCATTTATTCATTTACTTTCCTACTTATTATGAGTAAGGACTCACGAATTTTAATTTTTTTCAGTGGTTTGTAATTCAGAATTGTACTCAAGTATTTCGGTGCTAAAATTACTCCTGATATGGCCAGTTGAAACTTTTTTTTTGTCTAGCACCTTGGTCCTTGTGAAATGACCCCTCAATTTATTTGAAGTGCTTGCTTACTTCTAATTTCATATTTTGCCTAGTCAGCCACTCTTTCAAAGAGCCTTCATTCCCTTTACTGGATAATGGTTTTAGAGACCAAGATTTAGGCTTTAGGTAATGTTATTGCTACCAAGTTTTCTTTTTTATCCTCACTCGAGGATATGTTTATTGATTTGAGAGAGAGAGCGAGAAAGAGAGAGAGAGAGAGAGAGAGAGAAACATCGATATGAGAAACATTGATCCGCTGCTTCTCGTATGTGCCCTGACCTGGAATCAAACCCACAACCGTTTGGTGTACAGGACAGCACTCCAACCAACTGAGCCACCCGGCCAGGGCACTACTGGGTTTCTTTAATTCTTGGTCTTTTCTTTCTTTCTTTCTTTCTTTCTTTCTTTCTTTCTTTCTTTCTTTCTTTCTTTCTTTCTTTCTTTCTTTCTTTCTTTCTTTCTTTCTTTCTTTAAAAATATATCTTTATTGATTTCAGACAGAGGAAAGGAGAGGGGGAGAGATAGAAACATCAATGGTGAGAGAGTCATTGATCAACTTCCCCCTACAGGCCCCCAACTGGGGATCAAGCCCACAACCCAGGCATGTGCCCTGACCGGGAATCGAACCCCCATCGCCTGGATCCTAGGTCGATGCTCAGTCGCTGAGCTACACCCAGCCGGTCAATTCTTGGTCTTTTCAACTGAACCAGAGATAGAAAATAGTTATGTGTGTGTGTGTACATATATGCACACAAAAATACATTAAACATACAACAAATACACACATGTGAACACACATATATACCTGTATGTTTGCATGTGCACATTACATGGGTAGGCATAACTTAGAAATTATCAGTTCACACTGATACGTCCAATTGCAATTTATGCTCATGTGTTCTTTCTTGCTTTCTTTCATGCTACACTTGCATGTGCCTCTTCCACAGTGAGAACCCTGACTCCCATCAACATTAAATTTTCAGAATTGTTTTGCCCATATTTTTTAATTGAAAAAAAAGTTACTAAAAAGAATTTAGAATTTGTTTGCAATTTTTCTGCCCTCAACCCTCATGCCCAATTTTGGCCAAAATGTGGGTGTATGATAAAATACCATGTTCATGGATTCCTTACATTTGTTTCTTTTTTTCCCCTCCCTTCCTTCCTTCCTTCCTTCCTTCCTTCCTTCCTTCCTTCCTTCCTTCCTTCCTTCCTTTTCCATTCAATGTGGTTACCATATTTATTTGAAATATAATTAGTTTACTTTATTTCTTTCTACTTTCAGGTTTAGTTTTTTCTTTCCTTCCCTTTCTTATTGGTTTAATTTTAATTTTTGAATATATCCAACATTCACATGCTTCACATAGTCAGTATTTTCTTTCCTTCTTTCTCACACAAAAAGTAATATATCTTATTTATTCTTTACCTTTTCACTGAATGTTATCTCCTGGAAATTCCTCCATATCAGCTCATAGATATCTCCCTATTTTCTTTTATGGCTGTATAATATTCTATTATGTGAATGGACCTTTCAACTGAGCTCCTATGCTGGGATATTTAGGTAGTTCTCTATACTTTACAACTATAAACAATGCTGCATTGAAAAATCTTGTGCATATGTATTTTTGTATTGTTGAAAGTATATGCTCGGAGCAAATTCTTAGAAATAGTATTACTGGGTTGAAGGGTAAATATATAATGTGGTTTTATTACATGTTTTGAAATTCCTCTCCATAGGAAAATGTACTGTTTTGCATTCCTCCAGCAATGTGTGAGGGAGCCTATGTCCCCACAGACTTGCCAACAGAGTGAACTGTCAAGCTTTCAAATTTCTGCCAATCTGATAAATGAGAGGACCAACGTAGTTTTAATTGCATTTAACTTACTACAAGTGAAGTTGAACATCTTTTTACATGTTTAAGAACCATTTTTTTATTTCTTCTGTTTGTAAATTATCTATGTGTTTTACCCATTTTCTGTAATATTTTGTGTTTTTCCTCAATTGTTAATTTTTTTAATGTTAGGTATTATTAATATTTCATCAGTGATATATAGCTTACAATATCTCCTTGCAGTTTGTCATTTGTCTTTTTACTTGGTTTATGGATTTTTGTTGTTGTTTGATACCTAAGATGTTTTTATTTTTATATAGTCAAATCTATCAATCTTTTCTTATATTGCATCTGGATCGTGTTAGAAACCCTAAGTTTTATTATGTGATTTTAAAGGCATTTGGAAATATGCTAAAAACTCATTATAAAATAAAATAAGCACTGTGAATGGGAGAAAAGACAAAATACTCTGGGGCTCTGAGTAGAGTTGTCAGATAAAACACAGGTTGCCTAATTAAACTTGAATTTCAGGTAAATAATAAAAACCATATTTTTTATTATTATAATATTAATAATGAATAATATTTTTAGTACAAATATTGCATGGGACATACTTATACTAAAACTAGGTTATTTTAGCTGAAATGCAAATTTTACTGGGTGACATATTTTTATATATCTGGCAACCCTAGTTCTGAAGAAAGATAAATCCCCAATTTTAGCACATCCCCCTATTATCCAATCAGGTTCTTAGGAATAGATCAGCCCTCCTGACCTAGTCCTTGCATTCTAAGATTCTCTCAAGGTCATTGATTGACCTGTGCAACCACTGTACCCTCTCCTGGTCCATCACAAAAATAAGAATTTTTGGAGGCTAGTAGGATATAGTGCATAGAGCATGGACTTTAGAATCAGACCCTCCTAGCTTTTAATTCTGGCTACATAATCTTGGGAAGCTTATTTACTGTATTTGAGCATCAAATAGTATCTACCTTATAGAGCTTATTTTCTGTAATTGAATAACAGTGTTTACATATAAATGCTCCATAGTTGTTATCTGTTATTGTTCACTAGGCTTGTAATTTCAGCATAGTTAGTAGTTAATGTCGTTCTTTTCTTCAGCAAAAGGGGGTATAAAGTCATAGCATCCTCATTTCTCATTTCTCAGATGAGGAAACTGCAATGCAGCTCATGGTCATTGCTCTGGGACAGGGCCCTCCAATGATGCTCCCTAGTACAAAGAGCAGCCCCGCACGGCGAGACGGGGGCTGGGTAATGCTTTGGGGAGACTTGGGATGGCGTGTGGCATTGGGAAGGAGTGACAGGGACATGACGCAGGGGAAGGGAACGAAGGGAAGGAACTGACCAGGAAAGAGGCCAAGACAGACAGCGGGAGAAACTGAGGGGATTTAGCCAAGACTTAGGATTAATGAGTAGGGAAAATGCATAAGGGACAGAGTGAGATTATAAAAGCAAGGGTGCAGGTAAGAGAAGGAAGGAGTAAAACCAAACATTTTTAAGTCAACTAGAGAAAGAGCAGAGCAAGTGAGCTAATATGAATCAATGGTTGGACAAATAATTAGGTGAATAAAAAATCAGTGAGGTGCAGATGACTACAGCAAAAAGATTTGCTTATATACATATATATTTTGTAACATATATTTTGTAAGTAGCTTTACCTATAACACCACATTTAATATCCATGGTAACTCTGTGAGGTGAGCAGGGTAGATGTTATTTTTACCATTTACAGAGTGAGAAACCTGTGGCTCACAGAGGTAGTTAAATTACTTGCCCAAGATTGACATATAAGCAGGTGTAAAGCTAAGACCAGATCCTAGAGCTCCTCGCCACTCTCCCCACACTCCCCCCGGGTCCTTAAGAGCTCCAGGGACTAGGGGAAGGAGATTGAAGGGGAAAACACAGAAAGAATCCAGGGGTTTGGTTGTTCTATCCTGAGAAAAACCCACAGGCCCACTCTGTGGCGGGGACCAGGTTCTGAATTATTTTATTCCTTGTAAAACTAGAATTCCTTCAAGCTCAAAAACTAGGAGGCTTGTTCCTCCAGATTGCTCCTCTTTGATCTAGCTGATCCTCCGCTATTAAAGTGAACCATAAATTTGGTCTTGCTTTACTTCTTCTCAAAACCTGCAGGCTACCCACTTGTCACAGAAGCCAGGGTGCAGCTCCCATCTCCAAGCTCATCTTCCAGAGTTTAACCCCTGTTCTTTGGACAGTCCAGTGTATTCATTGGCAGACAACTGGAGAAAGCACCATTCTCCTATAACCATTCTGAATTCCTTCTTTGATATCCATTTACAATTGCAGTGTCTACGATTTCACCTGAATCAGATCTAGCTCTGATAACCCTGGGAAAGATTAGAGGAGAAAGATTTATACACACAATTCTTTTCCATAGCAAGAAGAAATCAAGGTGGAAAAGACTGTCATGGAGATAACCGTGCTTCTTTCTAAGGGCTTTCTGCTGTCTGTTTAGGTGATGTTATCCAGGCCTGGCTCTCTTGGTTACAGTCTTATGTTCCTAAGCAGCGCGTGTTCAGTAGAGAGTTAATAAAACAAACACAGTCCCCAAGGACAATACCGTCCTTGGTGCAACAAAATACCCATATGGTCACTGATGCGACCTGCATGCCTCAACTTTCAGAAGTGTCTGGGGAAGGACACGGAGATGGTGAGTATTGGAGTGTGGCAGGAGTCTTGTGAGGGCTGGGAATAAGGGGCTTTGTTCTGAATGTTATCCCCAGTCTCAGAGCGTGAGTTTGATGAGTGCATCTATCTCAAAAACCCTGCCTTTCTTTTCTGTATTTATCACAATTTGCTCTCTGTCTGGGAGGAACTTCCTAAGATGGGATTCAAGCGGAAAGTAAGCTTAATGGCAGCAATTCCCCTCCATTTGCATTTCTGTAACGTGCAAGGGTGTGAGCCAAGTACTCCTAGTTTACCTTGTCGCTTATTCCTGCTAATTAGGAACGACACAATTCATAACCCTGAAATATAAACATAGACATCTTGCCCTTCTTTTTAGTGTTAACTGGCCATAGCAATCACAGACTGGTAGGGAACATCTGAAATGCCCCCGCCTCCACAGTGACCTCCACCTTCCGTGTAATCCCCTCACTTTGAATGTGGCCTGGATCTAGAGACTAGTTTCTAACTTGTAGAACATGGCAAACAAGGATAAGCTGTGACCTCCAAGAACAGGTTACAAATGGCTGTGAGGTCTGTCTTGCTCTTACTCCCTCACTTGCTCTCCCATCTGCCCTCTCACTTGCTCGCCCTGATGAAGCTGGCTGCCATGTTGTGATCTACCTTATGAAGAACCCCGCAGGGCAAGGAACCAAAGGAGGCCCCTGGCCATTAGCCTGTAGGGAACTGAGGCACTCAGTCCAACAGCTCACAAGGAACAGAATCCCAACAGCAACCATGTGAGTGAACTTGGAAATGCATATTTCTCCAATCAGGCCTTCAGATGAGACTGTAACACTAGCCCTGTGAGAGACCCAGAATGGAGGACCCGGCAAAGCCATACCCATAGAAGCTATAATACAATAAGTGTTGTTTTAAGCCACTAAGTTTTGGCCTAATTTGTTATACAGCAATAGATAACTAATATACATACTCTTACTCAGTGCTGCCACTAATTTGAAGTTGCAGCACATCAGCTGTCTAACCAGTCCCAGCTGCATTCCGTCGCCCTCATGAATGAAGCCCATTCCATTCTCTGTACTTTGCTTTATAACACCATTCAGTTTCCATGTTTTCTTGGCCTGCTCCTTACTCTACTTTGCCACCACTCAATATCGTTTCTGCTGTTAGCACCTTAAAACTCATAGCATTGTCCTTTCTCCTCGGTAAGCCTCCACACATTCTTCCATGGTAGATGCTCAGTAAATAATTGTGGATTAATTTAAATGTAAACATTCACTTCAAATTATTTGCTTATATGAGATATTGAATACCTAGGTCTTAAGGATGAGCTGATGAATAGAAATAGGCACAAGCCTTGCCCCTCTGGAACTCGCCACGTAGAGGAGAATGATATCAACACTGGTCAACTGCACAGCAAATGTGTTAGGTACTAGGGTTCCTGAAGGAGAAGCAAAGGTGCCACAAGAAGATTAGAAATAGAGGGATTTTTACCTACTGAGGGGGACTGGGAGACTCTAAAAAAGTGGTAACTGAGAGAAGTTCTCAACGGTGAGTGGGAATCAACGGGCAAACATGAGTAGGGGGTGGGAACATAGAGAGGAGGGAAGCATTCTAGACAAAGGGAACAGACTGTTCAAAGTAGAGTCTTTAAAGTACTTGCGAGAGCCAGTGAGTCTAGTGATTAAAGAGAGCAAGGGGAAGTGGGATGTGAGATGAGTGGGAGAGGCACGTGAGGGCCAGGCCTAACCCTATCTAATTCGAGGCCAACTTTAAAGAGTGGATATTTCAGGCATGTCCAGAAAGTTCCGGCACTATATCTACGTTCTCATGATAGTATTACAGCCAAGCAGATCTCAAATATTCCTTGGCCTTATTTTAAGGAATTGTTTTTTGAAACTTGCTTTGATGACACCCTTAAAAGACATGAGGACCATAAAAGAATGAAAAGACATGTCCCCATCAGACTTTGAACCCACTCATGTTATAAACTAAAAATATTATATAGTAATTATCTAGGATTTTGTGACATCCTTCTTGAGAGCATTCCTAGCACCGTGCATGGCACATGGCGGGCCCTCCAACATTTATAGAATAAATGAATACACATTAAGGCCCTTCTCTATAGGAATAAGGCATGGGCTAATTTTAGAGAAAATAATAGTGATTTTGCTAAAGAGCCAGCCAGAGACTACTAACTCTCCTCTCCTCTGACCCCAAAAGAGAATATTCCTCTTTGACTGACTCAGCATGACTCAGTGAGAGCCCAGGGAAAGTGAGAGCTGCTGAGGTTTCTCTTCTTCCTGTGGAAAGGTCAACTGATCCTTGGCCTGAGCCCTGAGCTGCCAGCCTGACATCCCTGCTCAGTTCATTTGGCCCCACAGCTTCTCCTTCTTTCCCCTCAGGGCCAGGATGATGCCTCAGGGGATTCAGATTCACATCTGAATCATGCCAGGAGGTCGAGGGGGAGGAAATGAGATGAGGACAGATGTTCCTTTTCTTGGCTGAGTGGATAATAGCCCCAGTTGCTTGTAATAACCAACAGTCATTGGGCATGTCCGGAATGCCAGCCACTGTGTGACGGGCTGTAATGCACAATAAATGTTGACTCACCCTGTTACTGAACGCTTACTCTGTACCAGCCCATATTCCAGGAGATTTTACAAGTGTTAACTCATTCAATCCTCGCTACAACCGGATGAGGTAGATCTTATTATTATCATCACCATTTTACAGGTAAGAAAACTGAGGCATAGAGAGAATAATTAACTTGCTCAAGGCCACAGATCCGGAATGTGGTAGAGAGGGTTTCGAACTCAGGCATCCTGGGTTCAGAGCCCATTCACTTAACTACTTAAATATAAAGCTAATCCTTGCAAAAGCCTCTGCAGTGGTTACCATTCTTCCCATTTTGCAGATGAGGAAGCTGAGGGACTAAGGATGTTAAATCACTGGGGTAGGTGTAAAAGCAATTAACTAGGGTAGGAAGAATGTCACTTTGTTCTGGCTGCAGAGCCTGAGCTCATTCCCCAGCATCATGCTGAACTGAAGTTCAAATGGGGTCCCTAACAGGAAATTTTACAAATCACCAGGACAGCATGGTCAGGGACTGTTCTCTAGAAGACTCTACGGCTGTTGATTTTGGCCTTGCAGGATACCCTGTTCTCAGAATGGCTTTGACTACCATTCACCAACAGACCTAATGCCCCTCCTCAAAACTCACAAATATGAGGCAATCCCTCCCGGCTCCCAGTCTGCCCAACGAGGTCTCTGAAACTCACTTAAGGACCCAGGAAAGAGCTCGAGGACCAGGGCACAGGACCTGTCTGTGCTCCACCTACTGGCCCTAAATTCAGCCTGAGAAGTTGGAATGTCAGATGAAGTTCCCCACATGTACTACCTTCCTCTTAGTTTCCAGGCTCCTCTGTTGTTTTTTAAGAGCAAAAGTGGATGGCTGCCTCTTAAGGACCATCAGGTGTCCTAGTCCAAATGCAGTGATTTTCAGGACTGAAATTACTTTATAGGTTTGGCTGGTGCCTGGTCCTAGGGAGAGGGTCGATGACCAGCATAAAAAGGTGCCACTAGCTTACTTTTTTGCCTCTGGAGGAACCACTTCTTGATCCCCCTCCAAGCATGTGGTTCGAGTTTCCTTGGCCAGAATCAGTAACTGGGGCCCAATCTGCACTGTGTCCACAAGAAACTTCACAAAGGTTTACGTATGGAAAGCATTTGGGGCCATGTCAGCCTTGGTTGTGGGGACAGGTGGGGCACAGCCAGCAGCTCTGCTCTCAGCTGCCAGACTGCAGAGAGGCCCTCGCCTCCTTCCACAAGGTGTTTCCAATAAAGGAGGTTCATTTCCTTCATTAGAAATAAAACAAACACAGATTGATGATGGCATGGTGTTTCTTGGGAAAAGAGGTAAACAGTTTTCAAATGTCGTCGGTGAGCACCTCTGATCCACCTCTGAGTGGGGCTGGTGGGGGGGGGAGAGAGAAGTGTACCTAGAGGGAAAGCAAGAGGAGCACCCCCCCAATTCCACCACCAGGCCTGGATCCCCAAACTAGAGGGCGGACAGTGCCTGCTTAGCGACATCCTGAACCAGCAGGGCTTGAGGAGACAGAGTCCAGCCTCCCCACGGGGCAGATGAGGCACAGAGCCCAGGGGGCAGACGACCTTGGCCGGCAGTCGGGGGGGCCGCAGCTGGAACCTGCAGTGCCTCCTCCCCGGCAGCCCGCTCGGGCCTGTCCCACTTCACACGCAGGGACCCCTCTGGGAAATGCCCTGTGGCGACGCTGTGGACGTGTGAGCATGGTGGAGTGCCCTCACGCCGACCCAGGTGGCCTAGCCTAGCACGTACGCGGGCTGGGTGGTTCGGCCGACGGCTCCTGACTGCACAAAACAGCACGATTGGACCGAGCACGTGCGAAGATGATGCAGTGGGGTCGCGGTAAACACGAGGGGTGTGAGGCTGCGCCAGGATGGCGTGGCACACTGTTTATAAGTAGAAAGAGCGCACTCTCAAATCAGGATTAAAAGTATGGAAGAGTAAACACACAAGCCAGTGACATGGTCATTTATTATCGTTACCTGGTAGTGTGCTCTGTACATTATTGCACGTGCTACACTTCTATGCGCCTGTCAGTGCGGTGGGTTTGTTTTCACCAGCGTCACCGCCAACACAAGTAAAGCCCTGAGCTGCCGACAGGGCTACTCCAGCACTTGGTGATGGGCATTATTCGGCTCCGTCATGATCTTGGGGGACCACTGTCGTACACGCCGTCCTCGCTGTGACGCAGCGCATGGCTGGGGCGTGTGTGGTTGACACTATCAGGCATTGGCTCTCAGCTGGGATTCGTACGGTAAATGCCTGGAAGGCTTTGAAAAGCGTCAGGAATACCCAGGCTCTATCCTGAGCTGCCTGTTTAATGGGTCTGGCATGAGGCCCCAGCGTGGGTATTTTTAAAAGCTTTCCAGGAGCTATTCACAGGGTTGAGAGCCACCAGGACTGAGAGCCGCTGCTTTAAGGGATGTAAAGGTGAAAACAGTCAGCTGGGTTTCTCCCAGGACTTCACAGGGAGACAGGCAAACATGTAAGTAACTTTCACGCTCCAGTGCTAGGTGCTATAGAAGGTCCAAGCGAATGTAAGTGTGACCCTGACTGAGTCGTCCTGCCTTCACCCAGAGCACTAATTTGGGTAAATAAACAACTGTTTATTCCACCAAAGCAAAGCTTACTCACCTTGCCTTTGCAGACCCGTCTCAAATTACCCCTTTTCCATAAAGCCTTTTCAACAAGACCCCAAATACAGCTGGCATACCTCTTCTCTGACCTGCTACGTTACCCACAGGCTGCAGGCAAACAATCCAGGGCTAAATTATATGTGATTTCTATTGTTATGCTAGAGTAATCATAAAATGAAAGCTCCCATTTATTCGGGGCCTGTTATGTGCCAGGCACTCTGCTTTAAGCTTTCTGTACATTGCTGCCAACATTCGCAGGAGCTCTGTGCCGCTGAAACTCTGTGAGTCTTAGTAAGGACATATGGACCCAGGTCTGTATGCCTCCAAAGTTCTTTCCAATGCATCATTTTATATCAAATATAAACACTCTTTATTATAACATGTACATTGTTTTGAAAGCTATAAACTTCTTTGGTGGTCATTCTTTTTTGTAATCTTGACTACACTCCTGCTATCAGTTCTATTTGACAAGCAAGGGAACGAAGACTGGAAAAATTAGGTAAAATGCTGAAGATCCCATAGCCTGGCCATGAACCCAGGTGTTTATTCCACGTGCAGGGCTATTTCCTCTATTCTCTTATGCCATGTGCCAAGCTCTGTTCCTCGTTGACCTGAAGTCCCTTGAGGGTCTAGACTGTGCTCAACTCTGTTCCTGCATTCCCCACAGACCCCAGATATGCAGGCTATTGCTTTATTAATTGATTTGCCAAGGAGTAGTAGGAAAGTCCTCGTGAGGCATCCTGGCCCTAAGGACCTGAAGAACAAAACCCTAGCAATCCTTTTGGGGATGGAAAGAAATGCTGAGGAGGAATGACTATGGCTCCTTTAGTGCCATGACTAAGTTATGTTATTAAAAAAAAAAAAAAAGGCTTCCAGTTACTGTTTTTGAAGGTATGATTCTCAAGTATCTACATTAACTAGCAGAAGCAAGCAGCAATGTGAATTAAGTGACCTGCCCATGATCACGGAATGGACGAGTGGAAGACAGAAAGACAGTCCATCGCCTCCCCCAAAAAGTCCCTGATGTGAATCCCAGTCGCCTCCCTATGACATAACAGCGTCTTTTTATTTAGTCATATCCCACCTCATTTCCCAAAGGACTCAAGTGGTTTGCAATAGACGAGTAGATACAATAAATAAAGATAAAACATAAACAAGTAACGACAACCAAGGCTGGGAAAAATGTAAATATAAAAAGTCAAGTACAAGGAAAAATACTTTATTAGTCACAGAGGAAAAGCTGCTGAAAGCCCAAAAGATTGCAGTGCATTTAAAATATATCTTTCCTGTGTGTGGTTCAGTTGATGAGGTATTTTTAAGAGCTCAGGAACTCCTGTGTGGTTTTACTTCATGCTGGATACTGACCCAGAAGAATGATTAAAGCAGTGAAACTATAGAATTCCTCCCCAGGATGTGGTCGACACACTGTATTCTTATGTCCGTGGTTAAATGGTAGATACGTTTTCCAAGCCTAACGTTGCCAAAAAGACCACGTCAATGTTTTGTGCAAAACAGAACTTACATTTCAGCGAGTCTGAATCATGTCCATTCACTCATTTAGCAGATATTGTGACAACAAATTATCTGCCAGGAACTGTACAATTCACTAGAAATTCAAAGGAAAATAAGACACAGACCCTTTCCCATAGAGTATGTCTGTCTAGAGGAGCAGACCAGCTTAGTAACATAGATTTGGCACAACTGTAATAAGTGTGATTCCAGAGGTGTGCGTAAGGGCTGTAAACACCGAGACGGGGACAACGGCTTCACCGAGCTTGGCAGGCGTATCTTCTAACCAAGACACTGGGCCCAGAACGCTGGGGTTCTGAGCTGAGGGAGCCACCCTTCATCAAGTGGACCTGTGGGAATCTAAGAATAAATAACTTTACCTTTGTGACTTGTTAAATATGTCTATATATTTTTTATTTAATTGTGTGAAGAAATTATGGCCAGAAGGAACAGAAAGGAGGAATGTATGAAAACACTGCAGAAGATATTTTTGTCATATGCATGTTAGTGAGACTGATCTCTTGGCTTGGCATCGGGGTTTTGTTTTTGGCAGTCCTTTTTTTGGATAAAAGTACCTACAGAGACACAATCAACTTTCTAGCAAACTATGCATCCATTCAAACCACCTATTACTACATTTAAAACAAAAATCTAGTAATTTGAGAGAGATGAAAATGGCACCAAAAACTGGAAGCCAGTAACAAAAGTGACCAAGTATTTTAAGCCTTCAGAGCTCTGGTGCTGACTCAGAAATGTGGAGCAACCTCTCCTGGCTGACCTGGCTGAAAAATACTTTAATGGCCATAAAAAATTTAGAAGCACTTTAGAAAGTAATATGAGGGAAAGCAACCTGCATTGAAAGTTTGCTGAGATTGACTCCAGTATGTGGGTCTGGAGAACCCCCAGTGCAGGGCTCCATGGAAAATCAGCACATTCTGGTGGTAGCTCAAGGCATGTGCTTTCTGCTGTAGAAACAAAAGCCAGTAAGGTAACTTTTAGAGAAAATAACCTTCTATTTTCTCCTTATATTAACTCATAGGTTGGAAGTTGAGATGGGGCAAGAAGTTAAGAAATGATGAAGACTGGGTAACTCAGGTAAAATAAAGAGCCTTAGTGAGAAGTGTGCACACTAGTGACCAAAACCTACGTCAGCGGTGCTTTCCTCTACAAAACTAATAAACGAACCCAGCAATAAGTAACCTCTTCATTCTTTTTGTGAGGATGCTGCAACAGAACATAAAATACAAGTAAATTAATCAGATTAACTTGACAGGATGATACCAGTTAAATCCCAGGCACTCCATGGGCCACACAGCGAGTATCTAAAGAGGAAGTGATGCTCTCGCAGAACCAGGCAAAGCCTGGAGGTCCTGAGAGCCTCCTGGAGGTTATCTATCCTCTCTGCGGGCTACTGGGGCAGGGGGGCATCTGCCCAGGGTAATCCTAACAGTGTCCTCACTGTTCTTTGCATCAATTGGCTGCGAAGAGGCCCTCGGGAACGTTCCCCTTCGGGAGCACCCTCTTGCCCCTGCCTCTCCAAGGCTCTCCCTTACCCTGGGCTGCAAGGTAAAAATAATTTCTTAGCCCCTAACAACTACTGAAACTATTATGCCCTTCAAACATCTTTCAAAAGTAGTCACCATCCATACACGGTATTTTTTCACCTGCCATTTCTCAACCTTCTACAACCCAGTAATCACCATATTTCCTATTTAAAAATCTCTGAAATTAGGAATAAATCTTACATGCAATGAGATCTTTACAATTCTAAATGACAGTATTTTTTTGTTTTCAAGTAGTCTGTAAATTCATGATGCATCTTTGAAATCATGCCATCTTAAATTCAATGAAAGATGGTATGTGGAATACTTAGTAGAAAGATTCTAGATTAGAACCTCCCTAAGGGCAGGAAAGAGAAGCTGTTTCTCTTTCTTACACATCTGATACCCTCCCGTCCCCACACTCAGCGCTTAGCCCAGGAGTGCTGCATGCATCAGCACACTCCCTCTGACACGAGGAAATGGCTCCTGGATGGAAGGATTGCCACGTGCAAACCTTACACTGAGGACGTTAAGGAAGAACCAGAGCCATGAAATGAAGTCCAGTCAATCAAAGATATTATCAGTGATCTTTTCTATCATCAAAAATGTAACTGAATTCCCAAACTCCTGAACCGTAATTATTTATAAATGTTTTATTTATAAAACTACTTGACTAACAATGTCAGTAATTTATACAGATAAAAAATCATTCATAATACCTAAAGATATTTTGTCATCAATATTGTACAGTTAAAAGCTATTCCTACCGTGGATGATGTGGCTCAGTGGTTATAGCATCGGCCCACACACCAAAGGGTCACTAGTTCGATTCCTGGTCAGGGGCAGGTACTTGGGTTGCAGGGTCAATCCCTGGCCCTGGTTGGGGCACATGCAGGAGGCAACCAACCAATGGAAGTGTCTCACATCATGTTCCTCTCTCTCTTTCTCTCTCTCTCTCTTCCCCCAATTCTCTCCCACTCTTTCTAAATACCAATGGAAAAAATGTCCTCAGGGAAGGATTAACAACAATAACAACAAAAAGCTATTCCTGGTCTTCAAAACATCATATTATAGCTTTAGACAACAAATTATTAGCTGGTATGGCAAAGCAACACCAAGAAAATATTTTCACCTGCCTTATAGTATCTATGAATTACTTGGCTTAGAATTTTGTTTTTATTTAGTCAGACCCAGTAGGTACCTTATGAAGAAAAGTAGGGATTGTTTTCATATGTGACTTAGAATGAGTGCCAGCTGCCATTGGCAGTGGGGCAGCATGGGTCACTAATGGCGCGTGTCCATTCTTATTGGTCAATGTCCCTGCCAAACTGATTGATAATCACTTAAATATCTCCCCCAATCATCTAATTATGATCTCCAATTAATTCTTTTTCAATCACCCCTTCATCAAAGTGACATCATCTCAAGAAAGTAACAGGAATTTTATTCAAAGCCTTTTCTGAGGATGTTCTGGAGTCGGTGTGACTCCTGCCCAATCTCTGCGCATCAGCTGTACCTACATATTGCTGCACACTGAGGAGAGATCATCAGAAAGGGGCAGAAGTAAAGTCACCAACCACCAAAGGAATAGCCTACTCACTGCTCACACTTACCTAGAAGGCAGGGAGAATAGAAACATTTGTGACAAAGATGGAACAACTGCCTCTCTCCTAGATCATTACCTTCAAATGAAGTGAAGCATCATCTCTCCGTGGATCCCGGTTCAATAGGATTTTTCCGTATAAGCCTAGGGCTGCAGTTTATTAAAAATTTAAACTTGCCCTTACAAACCTTACGGGAATTTGAATGGAGACGGCCAGAGATTTTTGGCCGACTCATTATTATTTCTTGAACGCTGGACGTTTACTACGCTGCTCCAAGCTGCTTTGCATTCTGCACCAGTTACAGGAATAGATCTGCCAGGAAGTTTTGAAACCCGAGGACAGATAGGCCTCTTTCTTGGTTTAGTTATAGCTCCACACCTACAGATTTGCCCAGCCAGGCTCTCCAAATATTTTGCAATGAGCATTTTGAAACACATGGGTCATTTGGGTCTGGCTTCCAGGCAGTTCAGCGAAACACTTAGGCTAGAGAATTGCAAAAGTGCATGATTTGTCGCCGAGGAATGAAATGTGACGCAGTAGAGCAAACTGCAGACACTTAATACCAGATGTCAATGTAAAAATTGGAAAATTGTGGCCCCGCGTCATTATCTGACTCCTGACCGCAGAAGTCCACCACAATCCAGAAGACATCACAATTTCTGGCTTCTTCCACTATTAAACTATGTCAAATATTTTAAAATACAAAATAATAATTCTGAGTAATTCAACTGAGGTAATTAGATCAGACTGATCATGAGGCAAAATGCACATTCTGAAAGAGTAATGCAATTCCTTACCATAAAAATCAGAGGTTCAGCCTTTCTGGTTTTTTGTATTTTTTTTTTTCTTTTAAATATCTTTATTGATTTCAGAGAGAGGAAAGGAGAGGGAGAGAGAGAGATAGAAACATCAATGATGAGAGAGGCATTGATCAAGCCCGCAACCAGGGCATGTGCCCTGACCAGGAATCGAACCCCAATCGCCTGGATCCTAGGTCGACGCTCAACCGCTGAGCCACACCCGGCCGGGCTGGTTTTTTGCATTTTCTAGAAATTTTACAAAACCCTTTGAGGCATGTTTATTTCCCTTGCCTGCATTCCACGCCTACTTAACTTCATGAGATGCGTAGAGAAAGGAAAGAAGAGATCTTGCCTAGTTGCATTGAGAGGGAAAGAGAGCACCTGAAACATACATTTCAAAGCACCTTGACATTTGTTTGTACCCCTGAGTCTGTCCACTTGAGAAGCCAAATGACTGATTTAGAAAGATGGACTGTTCAGGAATCTCGTGTCTGTGAGGAGAGAGAGCTGGGTGTGAATGAGGAGTTGTAGGTAAGACGCTCTGGATTAGGTGTCAGATCTGAGTGAGTTTTTTAACTTTCTGGGAATATTGGGTAGAACCTTAACCTCTCTGCACCTCAATGTCCACTTCCTAAAAATGGGTTTAACATGAATGTCCTGACCACTGCACAGGATTGTGGTGAGGCTCAAAGAATACAATTTGTGTAAATACACAAACTGATACATAAGTGGAAAAGTTCTGTATGACTATGAAGGAAATCACTCAAGCTCTGTTGTTTCAACCTGAATCCTGAGGCACCTAAGGCCTAAAGAATCTCCTCTAAAAAGCCTCTTCGATGGTCCGGCCGGGCGTGACTCAGTGGTTGAGCGTTGACCTAGGATCCAGGCGATCAGGGTTCAATTCCCGGCCAGGGCACATGCCCGGGTTGCGGGTTCAATCAATGATGTTTCTATCTCTCTCTCTCCCTCTCCTTTCCTCTCTCTGAAATCAATAAAGATACTTTAAAAAGCCTCTTCAATAAATGGTGCTGGGAAAATTGGAAAGCCACGTGCAAAGGAATGAAGCTAGACTGCCATTAGACACCATACACAAAAATTAACTCAAAATGGATTAAAGACAAATATAAGACTGGAGACAATTAAATACATAGAAAAAAACATGGGTACTAAACTTGCGAACCTTGGTCTCAGAGAGGCTTTTGTAAACTTGACCTTAAAGGCAGGGGAAGTAAAAGCAAAAATAAATGAATGGGCCCGGCCGGGCATGGCTCAACAGTTGAGCATCGACCTGGGATCCAGGCGATTGGGGTTCGATTCCCGGTCAGGGCACATGCCCAGGTTGCAGGCTTGATCAATGACTCTCTCATCATTGATGTTTCTATCTCTCTGTCTCCGTCTCCTTTCCTCTCTCTGAAATCAATAAAGACATATTGAAAAAATAAATTAATTAAAAAAAATAAAACATATATTTAAAAAAATAAAAAAATAAATGAATGGGATTGTATCATAAAAACCTTCTGCCCAGGAAAAGAAGCCCTCAACCAAACAAGAAAGGCAACCGACCGAATGGGAGAAGATATTTGCAAACAATACTCCAGATAAGGGGCTAATATTCAAAATATATAAAGAACTCATACAAATCAACAACAACAAAAATAACACTAATTAAAAAATGGTCAGAGGACCTGAAAAGAGACTTTTTCCAGGAAGACATACAAATGGCCAACAGATATATGAAAATATGCTCAATTTCACTAGCTATCAGGGAAATGCAAATCAAAACTATAATGAGACACCACTTCATACCTGTTAGAATGGCCAGTATTAATAAAACAGGAAACACCAAGTGTCGGAGAGGGTGTGGAGAAAAGGAGCCCTCGTCACTCCTGGTGGGCATGTAGACTGGTACGGCCCCTGTGGAAAACAATATGGCAGTTCCTCAAGAAATTAACAATAGAGCTGCCATGTGACCCAGCACACTCTCTTTGGGTATCTACCCCCAAAAATCTGAAAACATTTATTCATAAAGGTATATGCACCCCTATGTCCACGGCAGCATTACTCACAGTGGCCAGGACATGGAGACAGCCGAAGTGTCCTTTGACGGATGACTGGACAGGGATGCGGTGCATGTACACAGAGGGATGAGACCCGGAAGAAAGGATGGGACACTGCCATTTGCAGCAATACGGGTGGATCTTGAGAGCATCAGCTAATCAAATTAAGTCAGAGAGTAAAGCACAAGAACCATGTGATTTCACTCATATGTGAGCTCTAAAACAGAAAGCAACAAACAAAAACAAACTCGTAGACACAGGCAACAGTCTGGTGGTTACCAGAGGGAAAGGGGGGTGGGGTGACAGTGAAGAAGGTAAAGGGGGCGAAATATATGGTGACGAAAGGAAATTAGACTGTGGGTGGTGAGCACACAGTGTGATATACGGATGATGTATTATAGAATTGTACATGACACTTATATAATGTTATTAACCAATGTCACCCCAATAAATTTAATTTTTAAAAAAAGGATCTCCTCTAAGCCCAAGGACACAGTAGAAAGGACTTTAAAATGAGCCTCTTCTTACCAGGCAGAAGTATCTTACCTTTGTCTGTATACTTTTGCTATGTAAAGCAGCAGAGAGGAAAGGAGGGTACGGATATAAGATCTTAGTGAATCATGAGCAAGAAATCGAGTGTGTTCAGCTGAGCCAAGCAAAAGCGCTGCCATAGGGCTTTGCACCTCCATGGTGAGCTGAGCGACAGGAGGATATCAGGGGTTGTTCTAGAGAAATGCAAACCAGTACAAGAGTCAAGGCTTGCCCTCAAGAGAGAATCCAGTTTAACCAATCTCTCTCTCTCTTTCTCTCCAATCAAAATTACAATTACAGTGTATGGCACTAGCAATAAAAGCTCACAGAATGGGAAATGAAAAAGGGTCTTTGAGACCCCGTACTGCCTGATCTCTCTGTTGAAGGTTGGGACATTAAGGCCTGGGGAAGTGGGTGGCATGGCCCACCCAACACAACTCAGCAGCATCACCCTGATGAGAAGCCAGAGCTCCCAGCCCCTTTCTAATAAAATGTTCTTGATCTCACACCAACTGTGAAGGAGGTTTTGTTATTTGCAACTCAAATGCAATCAAATATTTTTTCCTTTGAGGAATTACACTTATTTTTCGGAGTCATACCACCTTCAGAGACATGTAACTGGAAACTCGCATCTCCCGTTCTCCTATCTTCTCTCCATTGCTTTCTTCCCCTCTCACTTTCTCTCTCTTACTTGCGTCACCCCTCTCTCTCTCCCTCACGGGTATATACCTGGCTGCAGATGAGGGAGACAAGGCAGCAGGTCGAAGTCAAAGGAATAAGTGTATAATTGCTTAGAAAAGCTCAAAGCTTGCACTGACGCTTTAAAGACCCAAGGTTGCCAACATCAGTCCTGAATCTAGAAAATTGGTTTTTCTTTCCAAATAATCTGATAATGTTTATGTAAAATTAAAATTTTATTATTCCCCAATGTACTGCCATCACCAGCCACTCTTCAGACTTTCTTTGTTCAGGTTCAAAATAGTCCCTGGCACTTGTAATCAAATGATCTCGCAATGGGTGTGTGAGCTTGTTTGAATCTCATGGGGCCGAAGTAAGCTGATAATGTGTTTCTCTCACAGTCATCCACATTATCTCTTTCTAAACAGCCTTATTTGATTTGAACTGAATTTGCAAACTTGGAACATTCCTGATCCTTCCCATCTCTTACGCATAGGTCCAATCGGTTCATTTTATTCTTGACTCTGATCCTAAGAATGATGTACATTATTCCCAGGCATGTAAAGGAGGGGGGGAGAATCACTTGACCAATGTGACAAAAACTCTTTCCGATGAGTTCCCAGTAAAGAAATGGCAAAACGTCAAACACCAATAATGCCAAAATATTTACTAAAAGTTTTCAGATCTTCTAAAAATGTTACAGAAAGTGAGCAAACACAGTGAAACCAGTGACAAATTAGGCATTGAAAACTAACATCTTGGTAAGTCTACACAGGCATGTAGGGGAAAAGGGAACATATGTGAGCATTTCCTATGATTAGGCTCTTTGACACGTATCTCATTTGATCCCATTCAGAGAAAATGATCCCAGACTTGGAAATTAAGGCAAAAAAGCACACACCAAAACCCAGTATTGTGTGATCTACTAATATTATGCTAGCCCATTATTCATCAGGCCCACCTGAGGGCCATCTGACTGTCTTGGGAAATATAACTTTGACTAATAATTCAACAAGGACCCTGTAAAGTTGGAGGTTGACTTGTAAAATTTAATAAAGCATGAAGACGATTTATTTTTGTTTTCTTGTAGAGAAATTCACCTGCAAGGTTATAGGTTTATTTCCCTGTAGGACACTAACCAGTTTTATATCTTACTTTGCAGTCTCATTTCATCAAAGCCTTTCCCAAGGATTAAATTCTAGTTCTCACTCTCTTCAAATTCCTCTATTATTCTGATGGTGAATTAAATGGAACTAAACTCATCACCTATTCACATGAGAATTACATTTTTAATGAGGTGAGAATTTGTGCCTTGGCAGTTTTCAAACAATCACATGAGGTAGGTAGTATACCCTCATTTTACAGAGGAAGATACTGAGTCTCAGAAGAGGCAAGGAGCGAGAGAGCTGGGCTTGGAACACAAATCTGCCCAAATTCTTTTATGGAAATTACATTGGTGATTCACATTTGGACTGGAACATTTCCCCCCCCCCCAAAAAAAAAAAATCAGCCTCATCTATATATGTTTATGTTGGGATTATAAGCATTACAACTGAAAACCAAAAGCAACTTACTCTGAATGACCTAAGCCTGAGTTTTTAATAGTAATTGAACAGAATGTTGATTAATTTGTTTGCTTTCAAATCAGAACTTTTTAAACTAAGAAATGTTGAAAGCATTGTCCCAGATGCTATATGGAATGCTTTCATTAAAGTGTGAAATCTCAGTGCTTTGCTGGTTCCATTGACAGTTGTGGATGACACAGGGCAAATTCCTACTGAGGTTGCTATAAAAGTCATTGCAAAGTATTTAGAACACTTACTAGAGAGCTTCTCTTTGACATTTCATGAACATGTCCATGAGAGCTTTTTAAATATGACCAAATTACCAGCTTATCCCATGTAAAGATGCTCAATCTGTACCATCTCTAGACTAGCAGAAAAATGAGGAACACCGATGTGCTTTTCTATTCTTTAGGCATGAAGGTGATTTTTGTTCTGGCTGAACACACAGGTAAATATCAAGACTGGGGAGGGACAAGCTCCTCTGAGTCTGAAAGCACCTTAGTACAACTTTAAATCTTATCTTGGGAAAGGTTGATCTTACATATACATGTTTATCTGTAAACAAGCATGCTTTTCAGCTGAAGTATATATCTTTTGAATGTACCCTTTCATCCACTTGAAGATCCATTCAAGGTATATGCAGATTTACAAGTTTTCTCCATATATGAAATTCCAAAGTTCAGGTCAATTGGTATCCAGGTTGATGAAAACCTGTGCTTGTATTGTGAGAGTCTTTTCTGCCAAATCACGAATTTGATGGTGACCATCTGGCTTGGTTTTGAGTAGAGTACACCTCTATTTGACAGACACCAGGCAGCTGTCTGCCACAGATTTAAGTTAAGTGAGGCAATCTGCCCCACTCCTAGCCCCAATCCCAAACTCCAGAGCCAGCGGACTTTCAGCTCCTGCTGAAGTGAAAAGATAACTATGTGGTTCAAATTCATCTTGACTCACAGTTTCACTGTTTTGTCCTGGTTAAAGCTGCCCACTGTGTCTGTGGTTTTCTTACACAAATTTTCAATCCAGCTAGTGCTATTATTCAGTGTCTTTTCCAACCCTGATGTTGGGGGTGCATCTTTAGCTCGCATATTTTTTCCAGATGTGATAAGCTCTCCATAGCCCTCTTGGTGAGCAAAAGCATATCCAGATCTCCTCGAGCTTGATCTACGAGTCTGAGGCCTTCGGCTACGCAGAGGCCTTGCCTTCTTTTGAACCTTCTGCCACTGGCGGATCTGGAGAGGAAGGAGACCCAGAGTGAGACAATAAGTCCAAATGATAGACTCCAGGCAGCGGGCCACTCTGGGAAGTGGAAGCCTTCTCGGTAAAAACATCGACATTAACAAAATACTTACCTTCATCACAAAAGGGAGCTTTTCACCTAAAAACTAAGGACTTTTCCATCTAAAGAGACTATTTTATTTCTACCAAGAGACTATTAAGCAAGCAAGAAGTATTAAGGCAAATTTCATTATTGTCTCCATCTCACACGTCTTAAATGAATAGGAACATACTTTTTTTTTTTTTTTAATTCTCACCTGAAGATACTTTTTCCATTGATTTTTTTTTTTTTTTTTTTTAGAGAGAGTGGAGGGGAAGGAGGAGGGGGTTGAGAGGGAGAGAGAGAGAGAGAAACATTGATGTGAGAGAGGCACATCGATTGGTTGCCTCCTGCACACTCCCCGACCAGGGCTGGGGATTGAGCCTGCAGCCCAGGTAACTGTCCTTACCTGGGAATTGAACCCAAGACCCTTCGGTCCTCAGCCAACACCTAAACCACAGAACCAAACCTACAAGGGTGGAACATACTTTTATACAGAAAGATTTTCTAGCATACACCACCCAAACACAGCCAGTATAACAATTTATAGTCCCATTCCCCCCCACACACACACACAACAGGCCTTTTCCCTCTCTTTTGGAGATTCTCAGGATCCAATAGTCATTAGGAACTAGAAAGGACAAAATCTAGAGATTGAGAATCAGAAATTTTCAAGTCTTCTGGTAGGCCAATGTAACGTGAAATTTTCAGGGTTTTGATTTCTTTTTGGAAGGGAGGGGTTGGTCACCTTTCGAAGAGGCCAACATCGTTTGGGTGGGTTTCCAATATCTCTTTGATGTCCCTCTAAAGTTGAGGGAAAAAGATCCAAGGTTTAGAACAAGGTTTGCCAGCCACCTTCTTGTCTGATTCATCTGATTGCTTGGACTCCAACTTTCGTGTCAGGAGAAAACTGTTAAGTAGAAAGTCATGATCTGACTAAATACAGGAAGAAATGATCATAATCTTTCTTCCTCCAGCTCATCCATCATTTTCTGAGTTTGCATAAGAATGAGCTCACAGAGCCAAAGGGAAAGGACAGACACAACAGGGGACTCTGGGAATCATTTCAGAAGGGAGAGTTTTGTATTTTGGCCGTAGAATGTGAGGGATATCATGACAAGGAACATTCTACCTCAGTTCCTCTCAGCGTTATGGGCCTGGTCACTCATCCCATCAATGTTTTTACCCTTCTCTAGACGTGGCTGCAGATGTGTCTCCCCTTCTTTCTCCTTTTCTCCTTTTATCTGGGTTTGGACCTAACTTCACATTGTACTGCTTTTGCTTCTTTCCCAGGAAATACTGAAATATGTTCTGTTAATCCTTTGGTTGAGGCATTTCTTTAATCTGTTCTATTTCCCTTCTCACTGTATATTTTCTAATCTATCCATCATGCTGCTGTTCCCTTTCTTAATCTGTTCAGAAGGTAACACCTCCCACATGTTTCCGAATCTGCCAGTATATTTTACAAATATTTAGAGGTCCTTCACCACATACCTTGATTGTCTCTTTCACTGTGCCCTTTATTTGTCCCAAGTCAATATCTTTCCCTATAGCTTGCCTTTCCCTTGGAGCAACTGTCCAAAATGTTGCCAGTCAACTTTTTAAAATAACCAACTTCACTTGTAATTTATGACTCCTCACCCATATTTAGTCTAGACATTCATCTTTATCGGCACTCAAAAGGCTAGTCCATTCAGACGCAGGCAATTCCATCTTCTGTGATGTGACATTGTGCACCCATGGGTATTTACCGATGGGAAGTTCCTTGGCCCTTCACTGGGCTGCCAATTAGGCAGAGAAGAACATGACTGCGAGAGCCAAGAGCCAGCCCTTCAAGGCCTCATAAGTGCTGCAATATACCTGATCACTCAGGGTCGGGAATAAGTCCACCATCAGACACCTGAACGCCAGCACTGGAATAACAGAAGCCACTGTCGTCAGGAGAATCACAAGCCAGGTGAACTTCTGGGTCAAGGAGTGTCGTGCATTTCCTATCATTAAAGGAAAATAGACATTGTGGTTATACATAGAATTAATTGTTGAATTAATAGGCTTGTTGTCTATACCCAAAAGGCCTTTTTTGAAATGGTGAGTGTTGGACTACCTAGGGAGAGCCACAAGGTGTCTTCTCCACTATGTAGTATGTTCAGTGGTGATGAGGAGAAGGCAAGAGCGATAACTTTTGGGAACCTCTTGGTGGCCTGGCCACTTGGAGATTGCCAGCTGGAGCAGCCCCTTGTCCAGGCTCAGTCCAGCTTCACTCATGAATCATAACTCTCTCATCTGGTTTCTAGATCCCACCACTACAAAGCAGCCATTATTTTTTAAAGGCACATTTACCCTGGCAGTTGAGGCTTATATGCCATCTCGAGCTAAGGAGAAAGGGGCGTGGGGGTTGGAGGCAAGTAGTGGTTTGGACTTCAAAGGGAAAGAAAGCAATTCACAAGGAGATGGAGAAGCAAATGTCTGGTAAATAATGTTTGCTGGACCATCTTTAACAATGGACACAGGTTCCTCCCTGTCTATCCCACCTAGTTCATATTAATCTATAGTTATCTATGATGATAGCTCCCTTCCTGGAACAGGTCTTCTATCTAAATTTTTAGGCAGTTAGGGGGAAGGTCAAAGGTTCTTCCTGAGTCTTTTGTTTCTTAAAAATAACCAGCTTAAAATAATATCCAAAAAAGGCATATATTGGGGTGGCAAACTGCTCCCCCTCACTACCATATCAAAACTACACAATACATGTCCTGGATGCAGGTACAATCTCAAATAACGGTCTTGGAGACTGGCTATGTCATAGAGGGTGAGTTTTATTTACAACAGGGCTAGACTTTTAAATTTAGCCAACAATCCCAGAAAACCTGCCTCAAAAGAACTTGCCGATTTCTCTGATGCTCACTGGGTTATGAGGTACTCAAGGTTCCAGGAGATCAGGGATGTCCCTGGGTTTTTTAAAAGAGCATTCCCCTCACTGGGAAACCACTCATGCATCCATCCAACATGCTAGTGCAATGGAGGAGTGAAACTCATTTCCAGCCTGGAGGCAGTTTCCTTACTTTGTACTCACACCTTATACACTAGGATGTTTGTTTAACAAAGCAATAAGGGTCAGTAAGGCTAGTAGACAAGTTCTACAGAAGATGGCAACCCTACTTATATCTCCAAATCAAACTTTGGTTCCCACTGGTTTTCTAGGGATTTACCATGATGCCTCCAATCATTCAGGTTCCCTCTCCCAATACTAAATTGCTAACACCTTGAATGGGCTTTGGGTTCCTGAATTTTCTGGCCTTGGAGAATAGTATCTGCCTACCAAAGAGCAGTTGGTTCCATTTGCCTGGGCAGAAACAAACTTGACTTGACAAATTAAATGTCTCTTTGAGCTCCTTGAAGCTCAACCCCCAGGCATGGCTGGAAAAAAAACAAGCTTTGCTTTCAAACCACACTCCTGTTTGCTGCTGGCTAAGGAAAAAAAATTTTTTCTTAAACCTCAATGTTGATATAACTTTTGAAAAGTCTCATTGGAGCTCAGTAATTAATTCCTGGAATGACATGTGCTTAGCTGGAGAGAGCAGTCCCCACAATAACTACTTTCTCCAGTTGAAGCATTCCAGTCTCATTATGCATTCTAGAATGCTCTCTTAGGACTGGAAATCTAGTCAATGCACTGAACTTTCAGATTTGGCAACCAAAAAAAACTTAAAAATAGTTTTAATGTCTCTCTTTTCTAAATGCTTATTTTTATTCATAACCATCATGTTTCTTCTACATGGCTGGAATCCTTTGGTAAGCAAAGTATTAATGTTACATACTAACTAAGAGTGGTGCAATTTTAAATTTCCATGTAATACAGGGCAAGGCAAAAGTTGAAGAATAATATTCTTAAGTGTATGTGTGAATTTAAATGGAATTACAGTTTCAGGAGCCTTTGCATCACTGGAAATGTATAATGCTGTAGTTGCTCTTATTTTGCTTTCTACATGAAATCTTCTAAGACTTATTTTGTAGAATGGATTCCCCAACTAGTAGACGCAAATCTCAGTCTTGCCTGATTGAGCTCAAGAAGGTTGTCACTGACGTCTGTCCACAGTTTGCGGGGATGAACTCAAAAACATCATTGTTACCAACTTCTCTCACGCACCCTAGAGAGTTCAAAACTTCTGAGAAAGTACATTAGTAGCCCCATTGTGTAAAGTTCTGTGGCCCTTTCTAGGAATCATTTTGAAATGTGGAGAGCAATGATAGTATGCTCCATGGATAGACCAGATATACACTTTTGTAGAATCACAGAATCTCAAGATCGTAAGGGATTTTAGGAGGTGCTTTGCTACCCATTTACTGCTCAGATCCTCTGTAATGTCCCCAAGCCACATCTGCTTGTATCATCTTCATCATCATCATCATCATCACTGTTACCATGGTTAACATTTATTTTTTAAAGTATTACATAGAAAGTCATATGCTAATTATTTTATATATACTATCTCATTTAACCCTCACAAATTTCCCATGAAACTAGGAACTATAATATCCCCAGTTTAGAAGTGAAGACAATAAGGCATGAAAAGGAAAAGAAACTTTTCCTAGGCCACAAATCTTATAAGTGGTGAGCAGAGATGTTGGCGATAATGTGGAATAAAAGGCAGAGCCCAACATTTCTTGCTCTGTCTTTCTCCTCTATCACACGTCACCTTTCCACAGGTCTCTGGTAGCCCTGATATATATATGCTGTGCCTCTTGTTTTCCAAGGGGCAATTAACTGCATCTGGGCTGTTGGGAACCAGTAAGCAGCTATCTCAATGATTCTTCTGCATCTGGTAAGGCCAGCAGAAACTAATCTTTTAGAACCCTTTTCAAGCCTGGAAGCCTTCAGACGCCTCCGATGCAATCAATTCCTAGAGGAAAGATTATTGGTCGCCCCTAGTCCCACCCAACACAGAAAATAAATTACACAGACAAATAAATGACATCATGACACTAGGCCCCAATAGATAGCAGGATTCACTTACCAACAAATGGAAATTGGTTTGGGAAGACACCAAACATGCCATTACTGTGCATTGTAAATAAAATGGAGAAGTAAGTGGCAACACTGCCCCAGATGAAGACGTGATTAATGACAGTCCAGTAACTGGTATCCAAGGCTATCTGTACATAAAGTCAAAGCACAGGGGAGGTTTTTCAGGATTAAAACAGTATCATTTTATTGAGCTACATTTCCCCAGAACTGCTCTGTGAAGAAATGGTTACACCTGTTTAGCTCCCAACCAACCACAGGCACTTTCACTTTTTGCACAACACAAGGGACTGACTTGATATTTCTGCTGGACAACTGACTTTAGAACTTCTATCTGCAAACCATTATATCTGCCAAGGTTGAGTCCGAATTAGGGAATAAAATGTGAAACTTTCTACAGAAAAATAAGATAGCAGAATGGGTTCTAATTTCAATGTTACTTTATAAATTGCTTTCAAAACTTTTCTGTTAGAAAATTATTTTATGTAGTGAGCAAGTGCAACATTTTATAATCTGTACATAGATTTTCACAAAACTATTTTTTACACAGGCATAATCTGTTTTTACATCAATATTCTACCTCATTTTGATGATCCTTTCTCTTAAATTATTCAAATAATAACAAAGTAAAAATCCTTAATGCTCTTCTGACCTAAATTTCAGAAGCTGGGGCTCATAGTGACCTGAGAGCATGTTCACAGGCCCTTGTCCCTTCCAGGACCTTGCTGTGTGTGGCAGCACAGCTGAGAAAGAGTGGCCTGCTGTCAGAGAGTCAAAGAAGCCACTGGTGAATATGAACCCTTGCATTCTCAGAGGGGTAAAAAAAAAGTAGGTTCTGACACCATTATTTGCATCTCAGAGATCCCAAATGATCCAAGTGAAGGTTTGTATTTCTAGCAGAGTCTGGTGCAAGACCACAGATTTCTCACCTGCTTGATGGGACCCTACCTCCATAGTACATAGATCCTTCTCTGCATATGGAGATATACTTCTACTTCCCACTTGAAGTTTACTGTCCTTTAAAATGTTGCCCCATTAATGCCCAGACGGTGTGGCTCAGCGGTTGAGCGTTGACCCATGAACCAAGAGGTCATCAGATCAATTCCCAATCAGAGCATATGCCCAGGTTGCAGGCTTCATCCCCAGTAGAAGGCATGCAGGAGGTAGCCAATCAATGTTTATTTCTCTCATAGATATCTCTACCTCTGTATTCCTCTCCCTTCCTCTCTTTCTAAAATCAATAAAAACATATTTTAAAATATTAATTAATTAATTAATTAAATGTTGCCTCATTAAAAGGATACTGGCAGCCTTGGATGTAAACTGCAGGGGCTATAAAGGGACAGCATTTTCTTTCCTCAAGAAGCCTGAGAACAGAAAGCACTGCCACCCATGCCTCAGCACAGAGATGCTGGTTTTCAGTTTGTTTGGCTACTAAGACATTGGGCAAAATCTCCAAATCTACCTTCTACCGCCTGTCAGTTCATCACTATCCAGAGACATCAATAGCCTGGACTATGTTGGTGTGAGTAGGCAAAGAAAAACCACAACAAATTTAAGACAACTTAAACAACAAAAACAAGAACAGGTGGCTCCTACTGAGGCAGAACTATTGGAAAAGACAGATAAGTACTATAACAAAAACAACAAAAATGTAATGAGAACTCTTAAGGGGATGCAATTACATCCCAGGGGAAAAAAAATTCTGGAAGAAAAAAAACATTATTTCAGAATTTAAAAGTTCAATAGAGAAACCAAATAAGAATAGTCACTGATGAGAATCAAATTAATATTCTGGAAAAAACAAATGGAAATAATATCTCACAACAGAGAGCAAAAACTGGAAGAAATAGAAACCATGTGCAAAAAGATATGAGACAGGGATGAAAAATCCATAGATGTCAGATTCATGGGCCCAATATAACAAAAAATGACATTTTAGAAAGAAAAAGAAAGAAAGAAAAAAGTAATGATCAAAGAAATGACAGAAGAAAACTGCTCTGTTATAATAAGCAGCAAAGATTTTCAGATGTAGATGAGTCATCTAAATCCAAGGCAAATTAATGAAAGAAGTTACATTCTGGTGACATTGGTGAAGTCCAAGGATAAAGAACACAAGCTTCTAGACAGAGAAGATATTACTTCAAAGAAAAGGAAATAATATCGAACTGCTAAGCTGAAACTGGGGTACAGTGGAACAACTTTACAAAGTTCCTAAAGTAAAAGGCTCTGATTCAAGAATCTTGTGCTATTCCAATAAAACATTTACATATGAAGACAAAGAAAGAAGGCTCAAAAGTATAAAATCTGTCTGCCCTTTCCGAAAAAATTACTCAAGGAAATTGCTGCAACCAAATAAAAGTTAAATCAGAACAAAGACCTCAAAATAGCGGAAGATAAAGGGCATAAAAGTGCTGGTGAGCAATGATTCCTGTAAATTTGTAGTTGGCTCTAAGTGAGCAATAATGTATGAACTGCAGTATTCATTTAGAAAGGTCTTGGAACAGTCAAAACATATGTTAAAGGAGTATTTGATAACATCCTGGAACTAAGATTCTAAATTATTAAATGTGCAAGAGTTGGGGAGTGGTGTGGGGCCAGGGAGGGAGAAGAAAAGTAAAAACATTTCCAAAATTGCTTAATTTGGAGGTGGGTGGGAGATTGTGTACAACAGAACAGTGAAAAATTTGGTGGAGGAGATAGTTATTTAGCTTTGGTTTGTCAGTACAGAAATACAGATTTAAATGACTGTGAAAATAGGGAGAAATCACTAGTAAAATGGGAATTCAATAGTAAAAGTTGTAAATTATTCCTAAGTAGGATATGAAAAAAAATCACAGTGCTTCCACGTATATAAAAGAAAAAATGGAAACCAAAAGGTAGAATGAAAAGTAATCATAAAATAACATAAAAGGAACAAGATAAAATACATAAGTTATTATAATAAAATGAGTAAACTCTCTTATTCAAAAAGAAAAGCTAACAGAATGAGATAAAAAAGAAATGAAGCTGAAGGCCTGGGCCCAGACTGTGCATCCGGCAAACGCAGACTAAAGGAGGCGGGAGGAATAAAAAGATTAAGAATTGAAATTTAAATAAAGATATTTTGTTACGAAAAAAAGATCAGATCTACAAAGAACAGATAATAATAAAGAACCATTACATGGCCAAAAATATAGCCTTGAATTTATTTAAGGTGAAATCTCCTTGAAATACAAGGAGAGATTGATAGGCACCATAAGCACAATGGGAAACTTCCCTAAACTTCTCTCAGCATTCAGTGAGCCTGGCGGTCGAGGGGCTGGTTCCCTGGGGCTCTGTGGGTGACCTGCCCTCCAGGGTGACCAGAGCCGAGCTGTAGGAGGTGGTCACGGTGGTGTTCTCTCTACAACAATGCAGCCCATGGTTGGGTGCAGCGTCCAGGGGCTAAGCTAGCTGTGCTCTCCGTGATTCATTCGCCCTCCTGAAGATCCTGAAGATTCTGGTGGTAGTTTTTCATAAACCTTTTAAACTTAAGTTAAAGAAGTCTCTTTGGTCTGTAACTGCAGTCTTTTTGGAAATGAACATGGCAATATTTATGAAACTTAAAATGTTTACACTCTCTGACCCAACAAAAATAAAACAAAACCACCACCACCAAAAAACCCCCCAAAATCCAACATTGTTCATCCATCAGATTGATAAAAGATAGTTCTGACTCCAGACATCTCATTTTTAGGCATTTATCTGACAGTACATAAAATGTATGTACTAGTGTATGCATGACAACATTGCTTCAATAACAAAAAAAAGAAAAAGAAAAAAGAAACATCTGGAATGTCTATCATTAGAAAATAGATGAATAAATTGTTATATATCCATATTATAAAACTCTATGAAGCTCTTAAAAAGATTACAGTAGATCTGAATGTGTTGATTCAAAAAACTGCCCAGCACATCTCATTAAGTAAGAAAGCATATTACAGAAATTATGAGAATTTCTCTTGAATACATGTGTGTGTGTCTCAAAGCAGAGAAAAAAATATGGAAGGATTAAGCTATAGTAATCATAATGGTAGTTAACCAGGGATGTACAGAGAAGAAAAGGAAGATGGTTGATTTTATTTTAAACACTTCTATATTGTTTAAAATGTTGAAAGGAGAACATTATCATTCAAATAACTGAAGAAAACTGATATTTAAAAAATAATAGAGACTGATAAAGTTTGGCCAATAGCATCAGCAGAACACATACATAAGTTTTGTAACTGTAATTATAGACCAAGGAAATTTCATGGGGATTGTTACCACAATGACAAGTCAAGCTTAGACAGCGAGAATGGGATATTAATGCCACCATCAAAGTGAGCTTATTCATAAAATTCTTAAAACTTATTATTCTATATCTATATATATAGGACAGCAGTTTCTGATTGAAGCCCAAATTGCTGAGCTTTTATGATTAAAAACATTTATACATTCAGATCTGAGAATTCAATGGTAAAGCAGACATTTCCAGGGCTTCCTAGAAGTACAAATAAGTGATAGGCTAAAATGACAAGAATTAACCTATATATTCCTTAAACTGAAATTTTGACAGTGAAAGAGAATCTGTGCGTTTATCATCTGTTAACACAGTTTCTCTCCCATTTTATTCGAGGATGATACCGGTGTCCTAGGTATCCCCTCATGGAAGAAAGAGGTGGGCCATGCATTCCCTGTAGCTCCTATGTGTTGGGGGAAGGCCATAGCTTCCCATTATCTGTATCAGAAGAGAGGGCCACATGGCTTTGGAGCTGGGGATCTGAGGTCAGACCTGTGTTTAAATCCTGGCCTGCCGCTTTCCATGTGACTTGAACTGTAACATGTCTATTTTTTCATCCATATTAGTAGCATCTATGCTTTAGAGGACTGTGAGTGAAGAGCAGTAAGTGAGATAACGGGATTATCTCAGTAACAATTCATTTACATAGGAAAAAAACAGAATAGCCTGACAGGAGCAAGTGGGCTAAGTTTGCTTCAGACTCTACAGACTCTCCTTCCTCTTCTTCCAGATATTCTCTCTCCTCCTAACCCCAGTGCTCCTTGGCCTCTGTCTTTCTTTCTCCTCTATAAACAAGAAAGCATTTGATATCTTCCTTTATGCTCAGTGTAATCTTTCTTCTCTGACTGCCTGAAAGTTTGCATTTTAACCAGTCTTACTGTAAAATAAGACTTTATCCCAGACAACACTGAAGTCAGATAGGTCGGGGTTCCAGCCCTGGATCTGGGACTCTGTGTGTGACCTCAGGCAAGTCATTTAACCTCTCTGAGCTTCATCTGTAAAAGGGGACAATAATTCCTCCTGCATAGTGGCACTGCAAAATAAGTGTTATTATAAGCATGATCTTACTCATAGTGGTAATGATGACACAAGTTTCTGAAGGCTACCACCAAGGACAGGCTTGCTTTAGTCATCTGAGGTAAGACAGGCATTAACTAATACAGCAGGGATAATTGGGTACCTCCACCAAATTCTTCTCACTTACTTGGCGCAACTTTAACCTCTCCCTTCATATTCCTTGACCTCCCGTTCATTCAACAAATACTTATTTGTGTCTGACACTGTCGTTTAAATTGGAGTACAGTAATAAACGAAGCATGCCAGATGTTGGAAACTGGTATCCATTCTCGCCCATGCTGCTTCTAGGCCACCATCACTAGCCTGTATCTCTCCTTTCTCATTTTCCTATCCAGAAAGTTCCTCAGTCTCCTGGCTGTTTCAGGCCCATCCAGAATTCAGAATCAATGGTGGGCATGTGGGTGAGGGCAGGGAGAAATCAGGTAGAGGAGAAATCTATGGAACGGGGAGTATGTGGATAAGACTTAGAGGACTTTAACCCTGTAACATGGCAAAGAGATCACAGCCACCAAGTGATGAGTCCCAGAACCTCGTCTTTAGAAATACAACTCAACGTGTGTGCATTACTGCTACCCAAATACGCCAAATACCCTGCAACCCAGTAATAATCATGTTACAGAAAATGCTTGCCTCACATTTTTAAAGAACACTCACAAATGTCTTTATTTAAGAACACTTACTTGGGACTACTGAATCTTAGTCCTAAACCTGGATTTCAGTCACTGTGTGATCTTGGGCAAATCTTGGGCCCCCGTTTGTTATATCAATTTTATTTAAAATTATATCTGTTATGCTCTTAACATATGACCACCAAATTCTTTGAAACTCCTCTCTCTAGGGAATGGAGCTTAATTCTCTTTCCCCTGAATGTGGGCTGGACTCAGTGACTCACTTCTAATGAATAGAGTAGGAAAAGGGAAGTCAGTTTACAACGGAGAAACCTGAAAAACATCGTCTTAACCAGGTAACCAAGATCAGTATCACCAATGACAAATTATGTTGGTATCATGTGCTCCCTAATAGGATGTAGTAAGAAGACCCCATCTTTGTGATTCTTCCCCCAAATCCACAATCTCAGTCTATTCCTAAGAACACATCAAAGAAACCCAGGGACATTCTATGTATACCTCACCACACTCTGCAAACATGTCAAGATCATGAAAGACAAGAAAAGAGAACTGTCAGAGATTGGAGGAAACTAAGGAGACATGACAACTAAAGGTAATGTGGGATCCCAGAACAGAAGGTCATTAATGGAAAAACTGAGGAAATCTATAGTTCAGTTAATAGTATTGTACCAAGGCTAATTTCATAGTTTTGACCATTACACAGTGGTTATGTAAGATGTTAATGTTAACATTAGAAAAAAGCTAGGTGGACCACAGTTGCCCTTGAGGAGAGGGAAGGCGGGGAGTAGATCTTGGAGAGACAAATGCAAATTAGGCCTGAACCAAACAGAACTGAATAGCCCCACCCTGAAAGAGGTTACTCTGAGTCCTAAGTATGAATCCCTGAGAAAGCATGGGTATCATTCTTATAAAGCTTCATAATTGAAGGTAAGAAATGTTGAATAGTTTGATTTTTAAAACTCCAAATTACAGAATGTAAAATTCTGTGATCTTTTTTGTGAATAAACAATATCTTTAAAATAAGATTATTTCTATGATCTCTCAACTTGTGGAAAAGGGAGAAATGCAGTGGTGATATTTAACTATAACAAGAACTGTGTGCTTTATGGGAAAAACAGCTTCTAAATCTAAAGTTAATGTAGAAACATAGCACTGGCATTGCTGTGATAGAATATAAGAAAATAAATTATGGACAAGCAAAGGAAAAAGAGAAAAAGATATATAAGAATACCAACAGACTTTTTAATTAAAAAAGAAAATTAACCAAAAATTATAGGGTTAGTTTTGAAAACTAGTTTCACTAAAAATATATAATGCTTGTCATATCTACAATGAATTTTCCAGGTATTCTTTGCCCCTATTTACATAGCAGATAATGTTAAGGACAGTTTGAAGAATAGTTTCTTTCCCTTTTGCTTTTTTCTTCAGATACTGGCCCTTTATTTCAACTGCTGCCTTTCAAATCATCTCTTGGAGCACCAAGTAACAGGCCTGATCTGGAAGTGAATAAGCTGTTACCACTAAAAAAATGTCCCTGTACATCCCACAACCTCCCCCCCCCCCCCCCCCCCGACACACACACACACTGGAAGGAGAATCCAGAGAACTGGATACGTGCCCTCATGACAAGGCATAGATCACCTAGTTCTCTGGGCGGGAACTATAAGAGTATACACTGAGTTTGCCCAGTGATCAAAAGGCAACAAAACAAGAGGTAGGAGTGCCCAATATAGTGGCAAGAGCTGTAAGAGAAGACAGAGCAATAGCTTCTTGTGAAGTGATGTAGACCTTACCCTGTGATAGACGCTCCTGACGAATGCCTTAGCTACGTCGGATGCTTCCAAGTCCCTCCCTGATTTTCTCCTCTGCTGCAGAATTGAACATTGGGGAGCTAGGCCTGGGGGGCTCACAAAGCATTGGTATGCTTGACTGAGTTGAAAAACAGACAGACTCCTTTTTGAGTGGAGAAATCTGGTTCTGCTTTTGGATGCTACTTGTCTGACTCTGAATTTTGAACTTTTGAGATGTCAAGTGTTAGATGGCTTTGGTATGGACTTCATGGTACTCACTTAGATAGGCCAAGGAATGGCAAAGATGCCCTTTTAAAGCAAGATGTTTACACTTGATTCATTCGATCTAATAAAATATTTGTTGAGTCATGAAGAAAAAGTCTGGGTTTAATGAGATCTTTTGTTGGATATGAGCAGCCAAGATTTGTAAAAGAGATTGTTTATAGGATAGAAAAGAGACTGACCAAAGGCAATTCAAACCTATAAAAATTAAGCCCCTGATTGATACTTTCCCCTTAAAAACAAAAACAAAAAGCAAACAAACAAAAATCCCCAACAGAAAACAGAAGCCACATTGCTTGCTGTCCCCACCCAGTGCTACAGATTTTTTTTGTTTGTTTTTTAGAGAGTGGGAGGGAGAAGGAGAGAGAGAACTATCGATGTGAGAGCGGAACATGGATAGGCTGCCTCCTGCATGTCTCATTCCAGGGATCAAGCGTGCAACCCAGGCATGTGCCCTGACCGGGAATCGAACCAGCAACCTTTCGGGATGACACCCAACCAACTGGGCCACACCGGCCACGGCCAGAGCTACAAATTTTAATGGGTCAGAAAACTCTTGTGAATTCTAATTTCATATCTGATAGTACTGTCCATCATTTGCATAAGAAGGAAATAGAAACACAATGCAAGATGTCCAGTGGAAGATCAATGGAACATCTAAAACCATCCCCGTCAGATTCAGAGGTGCCACAGACATAACATTGAACCTCTCAAGTGATTCCAAGGGACAGTATTGCCAAATAAACTTTAGATCTCACTTTAAAACCTGGGGATTATTAAGTCTTATAGAAATCATGAAAAAGTTTTTCTTTCTAAGTGGAAAAATTTTCTTCTCCAAACACCAGAAGGAACTAATAGTATAATTATCACTGTTTACCAACAATGCTCAACCCAATTTCATTGTGAGGTTTTACTAATGTGGAGGTTATACACAGACACTTAATGCTAATTTCCTACATCTGATAATTCACGCTAAAGCTTCCTGTCGTCTTTCTTTTTTCTGCTTACTGAGAAATAATTGACATACTTCACTATGTAAGTTTAAGGCATGCAGTATGATGGTTTGATTTACATTTACTGTGAAATGATTACCACAATAGGTTCTGCTAGCATCCATTTCAAAATGTGTAGATAAAAAGGAAACCCCAGTCTTCCTGTAGGATTTTTTTTTTCTCCAAGAAGTCAACAAAATTCGTCAACAATGAAACAGAATTTTAAAAGTTGTAAAGCCATCCTTTAGGACATTTTCACCAACGCCGTTACCTGCACACTGACCACGATGATCAGGGATGTGGCCGTGGTAACTGCAAAAGACTGGTAGTCAGCAGCGTCCTGTCCATCTCCTCCAGCCATGCTGTGGAAGGCCCCATAGGGGATGAAGAAGAGGGTCAGGGAGGTGTAGATTCCATGTGCCATGCAGATGAAAAATCTACGCTTGTTAAAGAGTAGATTCAGTTGTCCAGGTTGGTATAGCTGGGGAAAGTCCATGCTGTTCTGGTCATTTACATCCTGTCAACAGAGAGTTACTTCAGCGCAGGAAGCATGGGGGGAAGTCAGAGAGGCCCTGAATTCCCTGACTCCAGAACTAGCAAGCGCATGTCTAAGCATACCCTCCTGTGCACTACCCATTGTCTTGTTTTCATTCCCACAGTAACCCAGAGGACACTAAAATGATCCCTATTTGATAAAGGAGGAACTTGAGTCTCCAAGAGAGATTCATGAGAGGTTATACAGCTCTTCAAGCAGAACCAAAACCTGACTCGCACCCAGATGTTTAGCTTTACACTGAAGTTTCCCTCCTGTACTCTCCTGCAGCTGCACTCCTGATCCCAGAATTCCTGTACATCATGAGCAGTCAACGGGCCCCGGGATTAATTGCCAAGGCAGTGAGTGGTAGTAACCAGGGGATGGCAGCAGGGAGCTGCCAATTGGAATTGGCCTATCAGAGTTCCCAACTTAGAGGGGAGGGGGAACAGGAGGAGGGTAACAGGAGAAGAGGGAAATTGCATCTAGGATTCCAGGTGGGCAGGGAGCTGAGCCTGAAGAGCTGAGTGTTCTATCCAGTGAAGATTCCAAAGGCAGTTACCAGGTGTTCGGGACAAAGAATTTCCCCAGAATAGGAAGGCATCATGTTTGGCCCCAATAGGAGTCCTGGGAGAAACTAAAACTGTGCTTCCCAAGCTTAATGTGCATGTATATCACCTGGGGAGCAGATTACGATTCAGCAGGTCTGGGGTGGGGCCTGAGACTCTGCACTTCCAACCAGTTCCAAAGCTGATGACCACACTGTGAGCATCAAAGCCAAATGCCAAAACCAAAAAGGATGGCAAAGACTGACCACCAAGAACATCAGAGGACAATGGGTGGAGGAGAAGCAGCCGAAGAGGAAGGAACACGGGCATGGACTCTGGGGGCAGACCAAGTTCCCCTTCCCACCTGTGGGATGGCCTGAGTCTTGGTGCATGGGGTCCCAGGAAGAACACTGACATATTCTCTTCAGGAAGTCCTATTTTGAGATGCTGTTGGGGACTTGTTTCCTCAGTGCAGTGACTGGTGGAGTTACATGCAGCTTAGCAGGTGTGCAGTCTTAGACCTGTTATTGAACCTGTCTGAGCCTCAGTTTCCTCATTTCCAGAAATGCTAACAACAGTACCTCCTTCATAGGAACACTGTCATCATTAAATGAGCACGTAGTCAGCAGAATTCTTGCCATACCTTAAGTAATAAGTAACGGATGCCTCCATAAATAATAACAAAATAATGATAGTAATAATAACAATGGTGATAGCATAGCAAGCTCAGAGTCAAGTGGGCTGGTGTCGGGCTGAATTCTATCACTTTTGGCTGTATGGCTTTAGGGCAATGACTTGAACCGCTGCGCCTTGGCTTCCTCCTTATAAAATGAGTGATCTATAGTGATCACCCAGGCCCTTCCAGAAGAGCACTCCATGATCCTGGGATCAGTCTAAGGACCAAAGTTGACAAAGCAGAAAAGGGAAGGAACAGACTCTCAAGTAAATGGCAATAGAGGTCTTATGATATTTTTTTTCAAATTGCACAATAACCATCTTTTCCCAGAAACTGCTTTATTGCTATTATTTTACTCCACATTCTGGGCAGATACAAAGTACCAAGAAAAGAGACACTTGTCAACATGGGCACTTGGAAATGAATGTGCTTAAATCCTTTACATCAAAGGTCTTCAGGAGTCTATTACTTTGTGTGGATTCCATAAAATATGCCATTCACAAGCTGTCCTTTTTACATATGAAAAGTGAGACTTGTAACTGACTGCAAAGCCACAAAATGGGAGAGTGGATTGAGCTCATAATGTGAAGATTTATATTTTGCAATAGACAGCTTTGGGCCAGAAAATGAGGCTTAGCAAATGGGCCTAACAACAGCCTGGAGAAAATCTCCTTAAATATACTTCAATTTTTTTATTTTTTTTTAATAATACACTCTAATCGTGCCATGGAAACTCCTCTGGCTAGTCTTCCACTTCCCCATAGGCAGCCAGGCATTTTCCCCCTTCCAGGAAATACCTTCCAAGGCTCCAAGTGTGCCAAGGAGCCACCATTTTTGTAATTAATTCCCTCCCTTCTTTCCTCTCAAGCATGTTGAGCTAAACAAAAGAAGACTGCAATGCACCCTCTCCTCATGGCTATGGGCCTGTGTCTTTCTCTCTCATTGGGAGGGTGCTCTGCTGGCCTGTAGTTCCTGTTCTGGGCTGTGCTGCCAAAGAAGCCTCACCAAAGAAGCTAGCTCTCTGCACTCCAACCTGGTTCCATGATCTTCTATCTATTATTCGTGGTTCTCTACACTCTCAGAGGCTAATACAGCACTTCTTGGTGTGTGAACCACAAGGCACTAGTTCTGAGGCATATTAATAAGTGATATATGAAAAATAGATAACTAAAAGTACAATCACATGAGTTTGGGAAATGCTTAACTGAAAAGAAGTTAAAGAGACTATTTCCTGCAGACATCTCAGAGCTCTTAAAGGGATATGACATGGGGTATGAATCTTGTCTAAGAAGAGAGTAGCCAAACTTTGATCAGAGAACCTTTTTGGGGTGGTGGGGGGATCTGGAAGGGATTTTGACCCACGGCCTGCTAACTGCACTCCTAAGACTCTTTCTATGACTTGTATCTTCTACTTAGAAGTTAAAAACAACTAAAAGGCATCAATTGAGCAAAATAACTTGTAAACATAGAGAAAAATACATACCTGGTCAAAAATCCCCATGGCTAACACAGGAAGTGATGTGTAGACAATGTTAAAAAGGGTGATGAACCACTGGTCATAGACCGTCTGAAAAGAAATAACACATCAGTGAGAAACATCATCCATAAGAGGGGGAATATTCGATTGTAGGCTCTTAAATGAAATAGCTCGATTTCCCGAGGTGGGTAGGAGTTTAATTTTGGAGACAACAGGCATGAGTTCTGCCCCAGGCTCTGTCTCTTATCAGTTCCACTGCCTTAGTGGGATACTAGATCTCTCTCAACTTCCCTTTCTTCATCTTAAAACGCAGCCATACTCTCCCTTCAGAGTTGCAGTGGGGATGAAGATGAGAGGAGCTGACCTAGAGAGAACACTGGACACAGTCAAGGTCCTGGACCCTCGTGGTGGGTTATTTCATTTTTCAGTTTTGCAATGGCTTATAATAGCTCAGTGACCTAATCTAAGTGATATGCAAAGTATCCACTAAAATCTTCAAAGGGAGATGCAGAAATTAACCTGTCAGCTCTACCCTGTGTTCAGATAGAGAGCTTTTTCTTGGGAGTGCTTTAAAGTATGGTGAGAATGGAGCTATCTACTCAGGATACTGCAGTAAGATCATAGAAATATCCCCTTACATCTATATAGAGTATTTCCTTGCATGAGCCTCACTAAAAATCAATGAGAAATATAAAACAGGTATTATATCTCCATTTTGTGAATGAGTACATAGAGATGTAGAAACAGAATCTCTCAGAGTTACAGAGCTTAATACAGGCAAAGGCAAAAATTAAAACCCAGGTATCCAGCTCCTAAACAATGTCTGTTCTGCCATTCATATATTCATTCAATATTTATCAAGAAGCCACTATGTGCCAGGTACTATATTCTAAGCAATGGTAATTCAAACTGATCATTCAGATAAAAATTACTCATGAAATTTGCATTCTAATGGTAGCAGGAAAAGGGCAATAAACAAGATATACATAAGAGTGAGTTAGTAGGTAATAAATACTAGGGAGGAAAGGGGAATAGGAAACGTGGGAGGGTTGTAGTTGCAAAAAGGTAATTAGAGAGGGTCTCACTGAGAAGTGACATTTGAGAAAATGTAGTATGCAACCTTACAGGGTCCCATCCCAGGGCAGAAATCTTAACAGGGTCCAAGAGGCCAACTCCTATCTACCCCAAGAGTCTACCAGAACACCAGCTCGGTCTCTCACTTCCTTCTGATGAGGGAATGCATTCAACACCTCTACTTAGATATATGCATTCAGAGTATCTGACTTCAAGCACCAGGAGACACATGAAAATGCTTATCCCAGCATTGGTCGTAATAGCTCCAAACCAGAAGCAACCAAAACAACCACCAGGTGTGGAATGGAGAAAGAAAACTGTGGTACTATATTGACATAATGGAATAGTACAGAATAATGAATGGATGTAATACAGCTACATCCAAAAACAAGATTGAATAAAAAAATATAAGTAATGCTTAGCAAAAGAAGCCAGGCAAAAAAGTATGATTCCATTTCAATAAAGTTCAAAAATGTGCCAATCTTTTCTAGGTTGTTGAGAGACTCATACTCATGGTAAAATTAAAAGACAAAGAACAACATGATTATAAAATGCCAGGGGAATGGTTACCTCAAAAGAATTGGAAAAAGGGCATGGCTGAGAAAAGGTAAGGGGAGCTTCTGGGAGTTTGGCAGCATTCTGTTCCTTGCACTGGATCATAGTTACATGGATGTTCATTTTAAAATTTGTTAAGCAGACATTTACATATTAGGTACTTTTTTGTAGATTCATTATATTTGATAATTAGAAAAAGGAAACATAACTTTTTTTAGTCATAGACTGGCAAAACTTTGGACACTGGGAGGATTTTAAAATTCCAAACCCCAGGCCAATCAAATCAGTATCTTTGGGGGTGGGATGATCCAGGCATCGGTAGTTTTAAAATTTCTCCAAGAAGGCCCTGGCTGGGTGGCTCAGGTGGTTGGAGCATCATTCGGTAAACCAAAAGGTTGCAGGTTCCGTCCCTGGTCAGAGCACATACGTAGGTTGTGGGTTCGATCCCTAGTTGGAGCTCGTGCAACCGATCAATGTTTCTCTCTCTGTCTTTCCCCCTTCCTCTCTCTCTAAAATCAATTTTAAAAACAAAACAAAAGCATATCCTCAGGTGAGGATTTAGAAAAAATTTCCCAGGTAATTGCACTGCAAAGCCAAGATGGATTATTTCACTCACCCTCATCAAAAGAGAAAGAGAAGTAGCTGACATTTCATGATTGCAATTTAGAAAATATAAAAGCAGCCAAACTGAAATCCTGTAGCCCCAGGCAGAACCTGGTGCTGGTCAAGTCAGTTATCCGCCCTCACCTCATCTACCATCTAACTTCCACTCACAGAGGAGAGATGATTCCTGGTATTAGGAAGGAAGGAAGAAAGAATCTGGGAAATTATGACATGCTAAACTGGAAGTAACTGATGGTCTGGCATGAAGAGCCACCATCATCACAAACTGGCCAGCAGGAAAACCTACAATTATTTCACAGCAGCATCTGTAAATTGGCACTTGGATTTGAAGCCTCATTTCTCAACTAGAGCAAGAAGGGACAAAAAGAGAAAAGCCCATGAGAATAAATCCTAAATGAGTTTTTGCAATTTCTTGGAAGAGTTCTACTACCACTCAGAATCACAAGAAAAATAAAATTAGCTGGTATTTACTGAGCACCTATTATATACCAGGCACTAGTTCAAGGGCTTTACATATATTGACTCATGAAGTCCTTACAAGCTTATGAGGTCATTACTACTAAGAGCCCCTAAATTACAGATGGGAAAACCGAGTCCGGTCAAGGTTGGGAGATTGCCCAACGTCATTCACTGAACACAAAGATTTTCAAAGTATGGTCTAGAGAATTTCTAGAGGATCTACAATGTCAAAACTGTTTTCACAAAAGGTACTAAGAAGTTAATTTATTTGCCCTTTTCTATCTCTTTCTCACATAAATGTATATGACTTGTGATAATACAACCAACTGAATGCAGAAACAGATATGAGAATCCATTCCAGGACCCAAGTCAGAAACCTGATATTACTCTTCCAATATCTTACATCAAATTAATCCCCAAATCCCACTGACCGAGCCATGCCAGACGGCTTGTGTTCCTGCCCAAGCCATTCTTCACTCCTGTGCTTTTCCTCCTGTCCCTGCTGCTGGGATGCCCATCCTCTTGTTCCTCACTACTTCACTATGATTGATCCTTGAAGGGTGGGCCCATGGACAGGTCTTCCAGGAAGCCTTTCCGAGTCCTGCCCCCTCCCACCCTCCAGGGTTGGGATCCAGCCACTTTTTAATAGTCCTCCAACAATCTGCCCCTCACAGCTTCATAACTGTCAACTTACAATCATTTATGTGCCTGTCCCCAGGACCTCCTCCACTAAAAACTGTGAGCTCCCTGTGAGCAGGTTATATGACTCACACACCTGTGTGGGCCCAAGAACCTAACTCAGTGCCTGGAATGTGATAATTATTCAAGAAAGGAAGCTTGTGTCTTAAGGTAAAGGCATTGGAGTCAGAAGACAGAACTGGGTATTCTTAAGTAAATAATCCCTCTGAGTCTTAGGTTTCTCGGCTATAAAATGGGGATTCAAGGGGTGGTGAGTACTCAATGAAATAAGTAAATGCCAGTACAGCAGCACCTGACAAACAGATAGTGCTCAATAAGAGCACAGCTTCATTATGAAAGGAAGGGAGGGAAGGAAGGAAGAAGGGCCAGAGGGATCCAGGCTTCAAATGGCGTGTCTAATGGGTAAGTGAAAAGGCCGATTTTTTCACTATTTATACTTTTTTAATGAAAATATAATTCTTTGTTGCTATAATTAACCATGGACATTTAGTTCTATAATGAACTATATTAATAAAATCAATAGCAAATTAGAATGAGATTTAAAGAAAACTGAATACCTTGATGTCATTAAGCATTTTCCTCATGAATAATTAATGATACTGATCACTGTTTACTCTAACTCTAGTTTTGCCTCAGGTCCAACCAAAATGTGTTCATCTGAGTCATTCACCTTTTTAAAAGTGCTCTTCCTGGTTATGTGCATTGGCTTAGCAGTGTTGAGGTTTAGGGGCTTCCACAAAAATTAAAGTCACAAGCAATATTTCTTCTACAACAGGCTTTTTCCTCCCCTTGCAAGAGATCTCTACCTGCTCAAACAGCTAGCCTAGTATGCTCCACTTCTCCTGAACATCCTTAGATACCCTCAGGAAATTTTTAAGCCCCCTCATGTGACTAGAACCAGCTGAGAGGGGCACACTAGCCTAGACCACAACCCACATGGACCGCATCGCAGTCTCTCCCCTTCCAGGTTTTCTCAAGCCCTCCACCACTTCCACTACCCACCCACCCCCAAGCACACGCATGCATGCACATATGTGAGTTGACCAGATGTCCAAAAGAGATGGGAGGGGTGAAAGAGGGAAAAGGAGCGATTCCTCTGGAACCCCTGGTGTGGGAAGCATTCTGGCCTGAGACTTGACCAATCTAATGTGCTGACACTCTGGTTTGGGGTAACTCAAATTATTTGTATAAACAGGGGTCCCTGGTATATAATATTTGCTATCATATAAAAAATATTTAAATATAAATATATTGTACCAGGGTCTCTGTACTCCTAGGGCCAGTCGTACCACCTCGACTTCCAAATTCTCTGTTCCACATCTCCAATATTCTGAATAAGAGAAAAGTCATGCTCCTGTGAGATGCCACTAGTCTGTTTGGAATCATGTAAGTGTCTCCACAAGAAGCAGAAAAAAAGGGAGGAGAGTTCTCCATTTTACCAACTTCACTGTTTTCCTATTTAAGGAAAGCTCCTCCTGGCTCCTTTCTTTGTGGGAGCAATTTATCAACCTTATCAACCATTTTATAGAGTAAAAATACTCTTAACTACAAATTACACTCTAAAAGCCTGGGAAACACAAACTCTATGATTTATAGAATGCCACATTTAAATAAACCTTAATAAGGCTCTTAAACAATTACAAAGGGCTCTCCACGCCGAGACCATTGGCTTAGCTCCTATTCCAACAAGGGGATGAGCGGCGTCTTTGAAGACATGCATCTCTGTGTTTGCTGTGTGTTGCAGGGGGAAACTATATAATAATATTTTTTCTTTTTGGCCTTAAAAAACATTTGTCATTTAAAGAAAACACATTTTGGAATAAATATGAGGTACTTGGCCTCAGCACATCTGTTCCTGATTTGTGTAATTAGCAGAAACCCACTAGCAGGATCCAGGAGGAATGGCCCGAGACTGAGCACCCGCCCCTCCCTGGGTTTTCCACAGAGCACATCTGGAAGGCGAGGGCTGGGGGAGGAACCGCCAAGCCAGGTTGAGAGGGGCTCACAGGTAACCAAATCCATGAAATCATCAAAGCCTTGGGATTAGTCGCACTCTTTCACGTCACTTTCCAAACTTTTCATTGTGAGTTTTCTTATATTGTTTGTCAGAACTAAAGTTTTTCTGGCCTTGACAACATAATTGTTTCCATATCACTGCAGAATTTTTTTAAAAAAACACACACATACACAGCTCTGTATCTTACTGACAATGATAAATTGTCATCAGATAGTATCATCTCACAAGTACACAGTGCCAGTAGTTGCATAGTTTCAAATGTGAATTTCCTAAATAGGGCCTCAACCAATGTCTTTTATTTTTCATTTTTTGGCTCTATACCTGGTGGGGGACAGCTCATCTTTATTAAAACCCCTGAGGGCATAGAGCACTTTTAGACTAAGTTACATGTATAAATTGTGCACGCAAACCCACAGTGGACTCCATGGAAATCATGGGATAAGATGTGTCCTTAAAAAGAACCCATGATTCAGCTTAGAGACCTATTTGACCTTTTTCTAAACCCCTCTGGCCCAGAAATCTGGTTGGAAATCTCATCAGGACAGATTATATTTAAATTCTCTCAGTAGCAGTTGGTTGGAGTGCTTGCTAGCAAAAGGTGGCCTCAAGCTTCCAGATGACTCCAGGAGGCAGTTTGCCTAGAGATAGGCCTGGCCTTTCTAAGGGCCTAAGGTCTGGGAGTCACCCCCCAAGATACTGGCTTTCTCTCAGTAAGGGAGTTCATTTTTCCCACAGTCATATTGAACTGAGTGTTTCTGGATGTTTCTCCTTACGATTCAAAATAAAGCAAACAGTGCAGCTCGTGTGGCTCAGTGGTTGAGCGTCAACCCAGAAACCAAGAGGTCATTGCAATTTCCAGTCGAGGCACATGCCCAGGTTGCAGGCTCGATCCCCAGTAGGGGGCATGCAAGAGGCAGCCAATTGATGTTTCTCTCTCATCCATGTTTCTACCTCTCTATCCCTCTCCCTTCCTCTCTCTCTAAAAATCAATAAAAACATATTTTTTAAAAATAAATAAAGCAAACATTTTCCTGGTTAGGGGTTGAAGGAAGACAGTTTAAAAACAGAAAAAGAGCCCTGGCTGCTGTAGCTCAGTTGGTTGGAGCATTGTCTCATGTCCCATGCACCAAAAGTCAGCAGGTTCGATCCCCAGTCAGGCGAGAACGGAAGGCAACCAATCAATCTCTCTGTCTCTCCGTCTCTCTGTCTCTCTGTCTCTCTCTAATAGCGATTTTAAAAAACTGGTATATTAAACAAACAAACAAACAAAAACCAGAAAAAGATATAGCCATTCTCCTTTCCAAGTCTGCGACAATTAGAGTGGCCAGTTATCAAGCCGAGGCAATGGAACACTGAAGGGAGGGTCAGAAGACAGGGCTTCCAGTTCCAGCCTTGCCTATCCCTGATTCTTGGCTGATTCTTGGCTCTTGGGCGACTCCTCCTCTCTAAAATTAAGGGCTAACCTCATTATCTCCAACATTCCCTGCCAGAGCAAAGATTCTAGATTTCAACAAAACATACGCTTTTTGTTCTGTGTCCCAGCTGTTTCTCTCAGGAAAGCAAGCGAAAGGAGTGTGGTTCTTCCCAGGCAGATCCTTTCCCCACGTGTCCCAAAGCAATCAGAACAGAGGCGAGGCCCTGAAGCTAACCAGAGGGAAGTCCATGAGGCAAGCACAGCCCAGCCTGCTTCCCATCACCCTTCATCTGACATGTCCTCAGTGCCATCATCCCACAGGCAGCGAATGATACCACCCACTGGCCCTTTTGAGTCTCGCACGCCGCAGCTGGATCGTCTAGCACATCTGCTCCAGCCCACCTACCAGGATGGGGCATTGGCTGGAATCTACCAGGGATATCATTAGAGAACAAGGGCCTGGATAGAATTTACCGGGCTCCGAGACACAGGCCAGCGTAGTAACGAAAAAGCACATGTCACTTCATTAAGTAATTAAACTGGTGTTTCTAAAAGTCAACACTGTATGTAAGAAAGCACAATCTGTTTACATTTGGTCAGATGTTTTCGGCTGCACAGTGGATTACTTCAAAGCAATCTGTTAAGAGGTGTAGGGAAGAAATATTTAGGTGCTTATGAATCATGCTAAGACTGGGAACAGGGTTGGCCCCAAGACATGGTGCATCCACGACAAATTTAATTCAAAAAAACTCTTGGTGGAAAAAAAAGAGAAAGTAGACTGGAGTTATTCAGCATCAGTCTCACATTTATGAAAATAGAATTGTTCCCAGAACGTAAGTTTCCTGAGGCAGACACTATATCCCCTCTCGTTCATTCTGGTGTTCCTGGAGGCCAGCAGAGCACTGGGCCCTAAACTGGCCAAGTTTATTTTTATTAAATGAGTGAGAATTCAAAGACTATACAGTGGTACCCGGGTTTTCTAATGTGATCTGTTCCGGGAGACAGTTCGAGTCCTGAAACGTTCGAAAACTGAGGGATCCACAGCTGACAGGTAGGCCTCAGGATCTTGCCCTCAGCGGAAGCCATGGAGCGTGTTCGACTTCCAAGGCACATTCGAAAACCGAAGCATTTGCTTTCGGGTTTAAGTCATCCCTAAACCGAAATGTTCGTCAACAGAGATGTTCGAAAACCGAGGTACCACTGTATGTTCCATGTTGGAGAATGCATGTGAGTCTCACTCCTATCAGGATGGGGCAGATTAGTGACTGGTGATCAGGTCAACCCAGGAAGGGCCTCTAAACAAATGCTTAGTGTTTCTAAAATCTGCCAGACTCTGGAGTTTTATTAATACTGGACCCATCTCAACATGGAGCCTTCAATTCTATGGAGGCAATTTAGGAGAGGGATGGCAGGAGGTAGAAAGACCTGAGAGCCGATTTTCAGCCTCATCAACCAACACATGGCTTCAGAGGCCAAAGCCAACCACATGATCTCAATGGGAGGGAAAAATGTGACTGCAGAAATGTCCCCTATTCAGAAATTCTCATTCCCTGCAGAATTTCCCCAATTTTTTTTTCTTCACTTGCCTCATTTACAACATATTGTCCTTAGAAAAACAGGGCTAAGAAAAAATGCCAATAGATTTTTTAGTTAAACCCATTGCGAATCAGGACCTTCTAGTGAAAAGCAAGGAATGGAAATGAGACAATGATCCCAAGTCCACATCAGAGTTGCCCTCGCAGACAGTTCTCATTTTCACTAACACACCAGACCACTGTATGTTATAAAGAGTTTCCATCTTTATAATGGAATAGCACCTGTTCTAGAAGACACTGCCTGCTGTACAAAGCACTGTTAAGTAAGAGCCCCCTTCAATGCCATGCAGTTTTTTAAAGGTGTTTCTGAATGAGTTCGTGTTAAATGGAATTTCAGAAATTAAAAAGAGAATTCAAATTCAGCTGACTGCTGGCCAGTTGGAAAGTGTTCAGGTGGGAGGGGGAGGGGTGTTCTCCTTTTTCTCTACAGTCTCTCACCTTTATACAAGCCAGCCCCTGAGTCCCGGCAGGCAGCTAGGCTTTTAGGCATCACCTCCACATAATTTTGAAAATGTTCACGCACTCCCTTGAGATTGAGCCCCTGCAGCTGTCCTAGATCCTCACCCATTTCTCCTTTCCCATGCTTTCATATTGACTTCAATTACAGTACTTCTGTTGCACTTATTTATGCAACTTGTTTATTTCCCAGTGAGAAAACAAGTTCCAGGTGGGTAGGGATTTGTCCTAATCATCATTTTGTTTTCTCTCCCCAAGATGGTAAACAAGTATTCCCACTAGCAATCTGACAATGCAGTATGACTCACAGCTATGGGCAAGGAATGAATTATTCAGTTTAAATAAGAAAGATACAAACAGTATGGTCTCAGATATATAAAAGTTGATATATATTCACATATAATTATTTTTATAATTAGAAAAAAATTGTGAGGGTAGTGGACAAGACGTTGCCAAAGTTTAAATGTAAACCCTCCACACTTTAGCATATGAAATAGGGCTCTTTTGTCCATTCGTTTAGAGTTAATTAAGAAGATAAAAGTTTCTGAAAGGGAAAAAAACAAATAGCTTGTTTCTTTGGAGATAAGTATTCTTAGCATCATTTTGTCTTTCATACATCTTACTGCCTCCAAAACACTGCAACTAAGATCAGCAGCAAGGCTATGTCAGATTTTGAATTTGTGGTTGTAGAGATGTGTATTTCAGAATTTCCCAAAGTGGACTCTGTGTGGCTCCTGTTTTACAGGACATTATGCATGTTGCTTGGGGAAGAAAAACAGGGTTCTGTGCCAGATGAGTTTGGGTAATAATACCAAATCTCATGGACTCTAAGATGTTATATATTGTAAGAGAGACTATTATCGATGCCAAGGTTAGACCAAATGAGGAATCCAATAAAGCTAAGGGCAGCAAAGGGCTGAATCCTTATTGTGAGAGTAAAGGAGAAACAAATCTTTGTTTAGAAAGGGACTGCGGGAAAATGTGCCTATGACAGCCTTGGTACTAGCTAAAGGGAGAGGTAAAAAAACCTCTTCCTAAAAATTTGAACAACAAATGGTATGCACTAGATTTGAAATACAAATTCAAAAAGTCCTGCAACACAGAAAGAGAGCTCAGATAGACAGTGTCCCCAGGGTACTGCCAGAAGCCACACAAATGCTCTTTGGAAAAGAGTGACTTCAGGAATAATGCCATCAAGATGGCAACATAGGTCATTTCAAGGTCAGTTCCTCTCACAAGAAGACCAATGGCAACTATCCACAGACAAGACAGCACTGTGAAAACCTCAGAGCTGGGGGCATGAGGCTGAAGCACCAGCCTGGACCCCGGAGATGGAGAAGGGCCACATCCAAGGAAAGAGGAGCAGCTACGCTCTGACTGCATGGTCCCTCAAGCAGGTGGCACAGCACTGCGCCAAGATGGTCCCTCGGGGCCTATGGTTTCTCCAGTGGGGAACAGAGAGCCCCAGGTAGATGTCTAGCTCTCCCAGCACCGCAGGGCACTCCCTGGGTCCATTCCAGTCATGCCTCATGGGAATCACCAGGAAACCTGCAGAGGCTCAACTTGCTTCAGCTAGAGATGGAGAAGGGGCGGGGCTGACAGCAGCCAGCGCTCAGATCTCACTCTTGGTGGGTCTCATTCATACTTTCAGCAGTGCTGGAGCAGGGAGATCCCAGCCTGGGCTCTGCCCATCTGCAATTCAATCAAATACTTAAGAAGAAACTTAATCATAGACAGGTGGTCTGTCTTACAACTGGGTTAAACCATCAGCTACTCATGTCTTTGGAGAAACCATTGTTCTTGCTATTCTCTTTTTAAATGTGAACATTGGCGAGAGACTTAAAAATCTAATTGCTTAACATCTGACTCTGACTAATTTTATCAGATCCGACGAGCAGAGCAGAAAACCACCTAAATGTAGAGGTTAGGAGTCATTGAACATAATTTTCAACTTCACAGTTTTAGTGAACACAAATTTGGCAGTAAACCTGCTTATCCAAGCTTGCTGTGTGTGTACATACAAATCATTAAAACTTTTCTGTGTCCACAAATGTCTAAGTGAGGGTTAAGATGTCCCTTCACAGCTTTGCAATTTTTCAAAAGCCTCAAACATTTGCAATATGAAAAATGGATCTCTCAAAAACACCACTTAGCAAATAGCCTTACTTCATTTTCACATGGAGGGAATATCACCTTCTCAGGAAGGCACAGTTCACACTCCCATACCTATCTTTGTTGGACAAAGGTGGAATTGTGAGCAGATAAATATCTCCATCTCAATGCCTTCTCAAGGTAGAGTTAAAATCAAGACTTTGCTTTACTTCAACTGTCTGCAGATTACCAAAAATAATCAAGAGTCTTTTTAGTTCTGAGAATGTTATACTTAAAAGAGAAAATTAGGAATGGCTGTAGGGGTACCTCACTTTAAGAAATCTCAACTTCTCAGAAAAAAAGAAAAGATATATGAAACCTACCTTCACTACAAACAGGGTTTGCTAATCTCCCTTGGCACATTTAAGATAACATAAAATGCTAAGATTTAACTCGTATTCAATTTTTCTGGAATAAAAATGATTGAAAAATATCAGCTTCATGTATATTATTGAAACCAGTGATTAAACCCAAGAGGGAGGAAGAACAATTGAAGAAATCTCTAACAAGAGTTATGGCTATCATAACTCTCCTTGTCCTTGTCATTTTCAAGGACAGTCCTTTTCTTTTGTTGTTGTTGTTTAAAATAATAATGTCATTTTTAATTAATAAGTATGTTTAAATACTATAGGTTTTACATTTCACAATTGATACCCAGGGTCAAACTTTCCTGATATCCAAGATATGGGGTTAAGTAATATCCTTTAAAATGAAGATGAGTGGATATAAAAATAGAAACCTAATTTATGAATTTGATGATTTTTCTTGGTTCTAATCAACATACTCTATATATCAATTTTTTAGCCAATGAACTGCTGTCAAAACATCCTTGATGTCAGGGTATTAGTTACTTCTCCCTGATATAAAATATTTACATTCAGTGTGTTGGGTGAATGAAAATTTTCCCAGCAGAGATACCTCAACATTTCTTGTTATTGTTTCTCAGACTTCGGAATTAAAACTCTGTATCAAGTTTACCTGTTATCATACAAAAACATTTTAATAAAAACTTAAAGAAACGAAAACTCATTGGTTAAGAGAAAAATAAAATTCCACCTAAATATATATTCTTCTTCGGTTTAAAGCTCAAGTTAACTATCAATTACATAATTGCTATAGTGTCACTATTTATTAGTAAAAAGCCATGAAGCATAGTAAATTATAATCCAAGGGATTTTATAAAAGAAAGAAAAGTGCTTTTTTTCTTTTTTTTTCTTTTTACCAACCTGGGCTGAGAAACCACAGAAGAAACCAAACCAGAAATGCACAAGTGTGAATGCAAAATTCTTATAGAAGAAATAGCATAAGAATTTGCACATCCGGAAATAGGACCACCTTCCGTGAACAAGGAGAAGCCTTTGGAGGTATTGAAACTGTACAAATGAATAGTCGCTGGCTAAGACTGCCTGCAGTCCTTCCTGGCCGCTGATCCCAATGCCAATGTGAGCACCTGCAGAAGAAAAAAGGAACACTCTCATTCCCCAAACAAACACAATCTCTTTGGGGAACTTGCCATTCCTCTTTTATGGCATTATTTATACAGAAAACTTACAGCTATAGCATTGATAATTTTCACATGTATTATCTCATGAAACACTCATGAGAGGTATTTATCTTAGTTTTACAAAGAGGACATTGGCACAGAAAAGTTCAATAACTCGCACAAGGTTTTACAATTTGTAAGTGGCAAAGCTGGGACTAAACCCAAGTGTTGGGACTGTGGGACCAGTGTTCATTCCTCTATACCAGTGTCCTTTTCTAGACTAAAAATACACAAAATATTTAATTACAGACAATTTTTATGAATGCTAATAATGGTGGACTCATTGGACCCAAAGTAATCATTTTAGAATCAAATAAGAAAAATGAAGTTGTAATGGAATCTCCATTACATATTGCCAAATGCTGAACCTGAGGACTCCAGGTATGCAGCATGCCCTGCTTGAACAAATGTTCTCTTACTTTTGATCATGCTGACATCATTGGCTCCATCGCCTATGGCCAAAGTGACAGCATTCCTGTGTTTCTTCACCAGCTCTACTACTTGGGCTTTCTGGAGTGGCGTGACTCGGCAACACACCACAGTCTTACACATGCAGGCAAGTTCTAGGAGATCATCCTTGACATCACTTTCTAGGGCATGAGCCTGTTATTTTTTTTTTTAAATCCAGAATAGAACAAGAAACAATAAATCAGAAGCCATTTGGGAAGCAGATTTCTTGTTTCTCAACTGATTTATTTTCTAAACAGTTAAATTCATGTTAAGCAACAACCACCAACTAAAGAAATGAGCATCGAACTCCTACTAAACACCAAGGAATTTTGAATAACAGTAAAAGACACAGCGCCCTTGCGTGTCCTCCCTGATAGTCATCATGATGAACTGGAGAGAGATACAGTTAATGCCAGAGAAGTTCCTGAATCTCTGGAAATAAGAAAAAGCAAAAGACAAAACCCATTCATCACCCCACCAAGTTTAGAATGAACTACAAAATGGTGATTTGTTTGTTCTCCATGATGGAATTTTTGTTTCCTTTGTACTGTTGTTTTGTATATTTAGTGTTTGTTGCTGTGGCTGTTAATACATGGGTCAATGAAAAGCGGATAATCTGGAGACCAGTCCTTGAAAAACATAGTGATTGAAATCCAGAGAGGCCTCTGCAAAAGGGTGGCGTGCAAAAAAAAGGTGGTGTCTCCAACAGGGTTCCCCAACCATTTCCACCCTTTCTCCTCTCCAAATACATAACAGCCTTCAGCTATGCCAAGAAATAACTGGAAAAGAAAGAGCATAATCCATTGCAATTAATGTGCAATTTTTTTCTGGAAAATATCTTGCTGTATATTACTTAATAAACACAATAAGAGGAAACCAGAACTCACCTAAACTTTAAGTCACTGTATCTTTGGATGAATCTTCAACAAGATATTTACAGCCCCTCACAACTGGCCCCTATATTCCTTTTGAGTTCTGTCTTCTTTCACCTTTCAGTTTGCTCTTTAATCCCATTGTGCCAACTTTCTTATTTCCATAATTTGACAGGTTTTTTTCTTGCATCTGTGCCTTTGCACTGCTGTCTCCTCTATCTGAAAATATCACTTCCTCCAGGAAGTCCTCCCTGACTTTCCCACAAAGAACTAAATGAGTCTGTCTCTCTGCTCTCAAAGCACTGTGTTCACTCCTCTTTATAATACTTGCCATGCCACTGTGAGATTAGTTGTTCCACCAGATGGCAATCCTTAAAGCAATGTCCATGTTCTATTCATATCCTTATCTTTGGGCTCTAGTACTGTGACCTAGACATGCTTAGTAAATGTAAATGGTATGAATAGAAAGATGGGTGAATGACTATAAAAACATGTACTGAGGTAGATAATTCTCACGTCAAGGTCTATAACTCCTACAGGAAATTGTGAGCTAGCCTTCTCAAATATAAATGCTCCTTCTGAAAGTATGTAACTGGCTGTCTTGCTGAGAATGGTCCCCTTTTCTCTCTTTTCTTTTCACTTTACCATCAAAAATGAAAACCTAGACTCCCAGACTCTGAGAAAGAAGGACCCAATTACATTCTGCAAAGCATCAAAATTTCAGCAAATTGGAATTATAATTTGTTGGGAGTTTTTTAAGCTTTTGACCATACTATCAGATACATGGCCAGTTCTCCTTAAATGAAAAATGACATTTCATGGTTTCATAAGCTTTGGGCATTGAGGCTGAAGGGGCTCTTGAAGAAGATCTATCTTAGCTTTTTCAGCATATTTAGAGACAGAGAATAGTGTCTGTTATCACCTGAATACTCTAACCCACCACACAGTGGCTTCTTTGACCTTGAGGGAAAGGCAAAGTGCAGCTCATTAGGGACCTTGTCCATATTATGGTCCCTGGTCAATTCAGCTGGGAGGCCACCAGCTCCAAGTCCCAGATGACAGGTTTATAATTTTCAGTTGCTATTCATTTGTGCAAGGGAGAAGTTCGTGTCATCTGGACAAACTTTCAACTGAGCTTGGCCTGCAGCTGAGCTCTGTAACTTTCCATGGTGTAGAAGGCAACACATAATTACGTCTGGAATCCAGCTGGATAATGCTCTAAGCTAAGAACTAACAGACAGCTGATCACAGGGGGAAAAGACAATGTAGTCAGATCCAACTTCTTTTGCCCTCTAAGAAAATGTCTAAAAGAAGATGCCCTTATTTTACAAAGTCTGACACAGAGAAAGGATCATCAAAGAGGAGTAAAAATGTGAGATTAGTTCTTTTTGCACATAAATGATAATTTCACTGGAGTGCAATCAGAGCTTTTGTTTTCTAAATTAGAAACTAAGAAGAGCATTTTGATATTTGTTCAAGATTTGGAACCTGAACTACATTAAAAGTGCAATGCAAGTTTATTCTATTACGACAAGAACCAGATTTCCTAATCAAAGCAAATTGTTTGGCATTGCTGTAAAATGCTGCTATTTAGAAAAACCACTAGAGGTATCTTAATGGCAATAATTTGGAGTGGTAATTATATGAAGGTCGGGTTGTACTCTGCAAATCACAAACATTAGCAAGAGCACTAATTGCAATACCTTCATCCAGTTGCATTATTTTAATTAAATAACAGTGAACTATGACACTCGCCCTTAGGAAAGCACTTAAACAATCTTGCTAAATAGTCTACAGTCATTTAGACAAGATTGATATTCTGTGAATTCAGTATTTCTTTGGAACCTCCCTTCACTGTGGTGGTTCAAGCAATAATGTATGAAATACATATTAGAAGTTTCCTTTCCTCTCACAAACAGGAAATTATTGTGTATGCCTTGTTTCCAGTCATGTCATTTGTTTGGAAAACACAAATGGAGATCTCACTATGATGGCACAAAAAACATGATTATCGGGGCAAAGTAAAAGAAAGAACAAAAGCCTTAAGTGAACTCACCAAACTGTGGCCATTGATAATTAAGGCGTAATCTCCCGTTACGGTCTCTTCTACAACTGAGTCCAGCTCCAGCTGCTGCTTTTTTTCAAAAATTACATGGCCATTGGAAGAACTTCTGTTTTGTCCAAACAAAATTTCCTTTGCTTTCCTTAAAGGCAAGGAGCGGCAGAAGGAGCAAATCATAACAAAGTATACAGAGCATACCTTTTAATTCTAACAAGAGACTGGCCTAGAGGTAAATTCATTTGTCCCTATTTAGACAGACTGTGACACAAGATTCAGCAAGCTTCATAACTCTGTAATAGAGATACCATAGCAAATTTCCAAATTCCAGGAAGTAGGAGGGTAAACATAATTTTTTTTAAAAATCATCTTGAACATTTTAAATTACTTAAAAGCTAAATCATCATCTTGATCTGGCCTTGAACTAGGGGCACTTGATAAATTTGGTATATAAGGTTGTTTGAGTTTCAAACACTTAAGAACCACTGATCTGGCATGATATTGCTAAATAATGAAAGGGAAAGACTAAAGAAAATTTGTGATATCTTCTAGTAATTCTGGGGAATCTGTGTAGTAAATAAATTAATCAATCTGTAGAACAATGTAATATGACCCATCTTAAAACAGCAGGCTTCTAAGAAGGACAATACATTTGACAATACAAATGATAGCACTTACTGAATTGGCATAGTCATTATAATTAACGGAATATTTTAAGTGAAAATTGTTACTCATCAGCTCAAACAATAGAATAAGTCTTCTGAGAGAGAAAATACAGACACCACGCAGAGCGTCATTCCAAATGGAAACTCCTTTCAATGCCCTAGCTCTGACCAGCAGTAGAATAATCCTGCCCTCATCTCATCCATCTCTGCTGTTTAAGAGGAAGATTGTATGGTAATTCAATATCCTTAGAAGTGGCCTTTTACTTTTTTCTTCAACATGGAAAGATAATGCTTTTAAACGAAGGGAAGTTTCCTCTCTGAGGACCCTTGAATGACAGGCTTTGAAATGCCATAGGGGAGGCTGACATGACTTCAGAACTCTCAGCCACAACCAGGGAGCTACACAGCAGACACTCCCTGAAGATGAGTGTCAAAGCTAGCCACCAACACTTCAGGCCACAGCTTGCATATACAAAATGAGTGCCCGTGAGAGAACGGGGAGTGAGAGACAGGCCAGAAAATGGATGTGTTGGCTTAGAGCAAAATGAAATGGTTCCCCAAGGGTTCATCCTACATAGAAGTTTAATAAAAAAGTTTCAGGCTGTGACTTTCCTGAAAGAAGAAAGTGTTCACTGTACAAAAACAATCACTGTAGTTCTCAACTTTTTATTTGAAAATGTAACACTAATTGTTTAATGCTAAAAAACAAACCAAAACAAAAAAACCCTTATCTTCTGGCTCAACATCTCCTTCTGCTGTCCAGGACCCAAATCACAGCCTGTATTTAGGAACCCAAGCAACCCAGAGGTTACATAGCCCTGGCTCCAAGGATGATATCATGTGTTTAGCAATCAGTTTGCAGAATCAAAGAAAAAGGTTTATAAAGTCAGAGTGCTACGTGTGAAATTTAAGGAGTTAGAGTAAGGAGGGGGAGAGAGAACAGACACGAAAAATTATTGTTTTAAGTGGGAGGAACAGACTTCTGCATCAGATAATCATGTCAGGGAATCCTCCTCACAGTCATGGAAATATATAGTCCCATGTAATGAAGAAAGGAAAAGAGACAAATTCTTCGGAAATGAACATTTTCCTGACAATGTTGCAGAGCTCATAAACTGGGTCCTAAGAAAGCACCAAAGGGAAAACATCTCCTGAGGTTTCCTTTTCTGTAACGTTCTCTCTCACTGGATAAATGACTCAATCTCTGTTTTCCCCCCAGAGAATGAAAACATTCCAAAGAAGGGTGAAGTTCATAAAACTATTGGCTGAAATTTTATTTACTTATGACTTTTTCCCTCCTAAACTGTCTTCCTAACATCTCACAAGAACCTTTTCCAGGCAGACAAGGGACAGTTTTTCTAGCTCTGCTTAAATGCCCACTGCACTCCCTCCATACAGGCCAACCTCCCTCACCAGATCGGGCTCATGCGTTGTCAGACCTTTGTCCATGCTCTATACCTGTCATTTCTTTTTCTTCCTGGAACTTAGCTCTTCAAATACCAGCTAGTTCTCGCAAAAACAATTTATTAGAAGGGCAAAAGCTGCACATAACTCCCTTCAATGAATACGAACTATATTTTTTGCAGGCTTAACACACAATGCTTAACCACAGAATACAAATAACACATGCTAAAACAAAAGAATGCCTGTTTTTTCCAAGCTTTGTAATGAAGGGCAGTCTATTACAATGTTGGCATGCAGAAATGCATTAATGATTGAAGCCACTGCTGCATTCACAGTCCCATGCCACCACAAACACAGCAAAGCCCAGTTAGGCCCATGTTGGCTAGCATGCAATCTATAAAGAAAAGAGATGGAGGGAAAAGAGTCCTTTTATAAGTCCTTTTAAGACACTCTATATTCAAACTTTAATAGGACCTGTTAAGAAATGGATTGCAATCATGGTATCATGCTTAAAAGAAGACAATCTTGACTTTGATTAAGAACATTGGGCTTGGAGCCTGGAGACCTGGGTTTGTTACTGTAGACAGCCAGTCGGAGCACCGGGGAGTCTCCCCCACTGGCCAAGATGGCAGCAGGGGTAGGTTCTTACACCTGAGGGTGCCAAAAGCTAGAAATACGGTTGGATAAGGCCCCGAGGATGCTGAAAGCTAGGAAAATGAATGGATAGGGCCCCAACCACGTCAAAAGCTAGCAAGATAATTGGACAGGAAAAAAAGCCCTCCCCTCCCTCTCCCTGTACGAACCTCAGACTTGAGCAGTAAGGGGAGATTGGTCCACGTTCTCCCAGGTTGTGTGGCTTCGGGATAAAACCTCTTTCCTTTCAGGCCAATACCTGCCTCAAGAGTTTGGCTTTCCTTGCAGCAGGCAGCCAACCTCTATTTTTTTGTTAGGTTAAAGCCTCAGGCCCTAGGTCTACCTTTGATATCCAGCCACTTGATTAGTCAGTAACAGTCTCAAACTAGAACCCAGGTCTTCAAATTCCTAGTTCTTGCTCTACCACACCAAATAGGTTTACTATAGAGTCTGCCACAGGCTCCCTCTAGGTTGGGGCAAAGACACAGTGACCGAGGAGCAGTTAAGGGACAGTACTACCTTGCCAACAGTAGAGGAAGGGAGAAAGTATGTGAAATTTTTATTTCAAGTCCTATTTCCATCCCTTACTCTCTGTGTGACCTGAAGACATTAAAGTCCTGAACCAGTTTAGAAACTATTTTCTTCATTAGAAACTGAGGGAATGGTATCAGCCAATCAGACTGGTTGATACCAGCTATGAAAATTTGGGCAGCTGCACAAGTATGTACTAGAAAATCTCCAAGATGACTTAGTTCCCTAAAATTTTACCATTGATGATAGGAACTTAACTTACTAAAACATTTAGCCTGGGTGACTAGCAGTTGGGAATTAGGAACAAGATGCATCTTGTTTGACCTGCATAGTGTTTTTAAAAAATCTATGAGGTTTTTTAAAAAGATGAGGTTTTTTAAAAATAGATGATGTTTGCCTTACCAAAGGCCCCACCTCTCCCTAATGTCTTATATATAGACCAGGTCACACAACTGATGTTACCTTCTTGGCCCTAGAGCCATTTACATTTGTGAACCTTGCTCGTTCAAATAAATAACTTTCCACCAAGTAGGTGTTCGAAAAAATACAATGCATATTTTGTTGATCAAGGAGGAAATATATCCTAATGTATCACTGGTAAACTTCTCAGAAGCAGTGCAGTTACTTCATGGTCTAATTAGTTTTAAGACATGAATTTTTCTAACAATAAAGCATGTGATCAATGCAACAAAAATGAAACATGGAATGAGTTTGCCTGTCAGCCCAAGTAAAATCACATTCTCAGTCTGTTTTCTTTTGGGGAGAAGACATATGTATTGGTGAAACGTAATCAATGCAGTAATCTTCTGAGAAACCATAGCAGAAAATTTAATTGTAGATTTCTGGGCATGCCCTCAATACTAAAGCAGCTATGGCAGCAAAATTAATGCAAGACTCAAAGTGTCTAAAATGGTTTCATGACACTAAATTTGAAACAAGCCATATGCATGATATACATGAAAATTACATATCCATGTTTATGAAATAATCTAAACACATTTGACAGGTTTAAATATAAGCATTTAGGACATTTCTTCCCAATAGCTACTATCACTTAGATCCTGTTCTTTTGATAGGTTGTTGGTTTTTTGGGTTGTTTTGTGTGTTTTTTTGGTTTTGCATGAACTCCCACTGAACTCAAAAGCATAAAACAAGAAAAGTTAATGGTGTAAATTTATGATTTCAATATTTTATCCCCCAAACTATGGGCTTTGATATAAGTAACCAAGATTAGAATTACAGAGAGCACTTCTAGCAATAACTTCTCTTAGATGCTCTTCTCCCCCATCCTAATATTAAGCAAATGAATATCATAGATGGATGTAGATAATACATGTATACTGCTTACAATAGTGTCCCAGGCATGGTCTCAAAGCATTTAGCAATGGGGTCATTAGAATCTGGATATGCTCCCATCTATCTTCTTTCAGCAAGAGTTAAATTCCCCCAAAAATAAAAATAAAAATTTAAGTATTAATTATCAAACAAATCATTAATTTTCTTCAATAAATTCTATAGAATCTATCATTAAAGTTACAGAAATAACAATAATAAAAAAGTTATATTCATAATAATTAGATTTCCCAATTTTTATTTGGCAAAGACATAGCTTCTAACAAGTATGACAGAGAAGATTTCTACAGTGGGTAAAGGCAATGTAGAAGAAGCTGAGAGATTTGATCTACAAATATCAGTTAGTAGTGCTAACGGTTAAGACTTCAGATAATAAGAAAAATTATTTCTCAAAATTAAATATTTGTCCACTCTTACCTGCAAATTCCTCACTTACACATTTTCTGGTACTACGCAGTGATTACACAAATTTCACAGTATGCTATTTCAATAGCAGCTACGTCAAACTATCTACTTTCTTGAAAGACTCTATTTTAACTTTACACACCATCTCCTACAGCCGTGTTTTTCAAGCTCATTTGGCCATAAGCTTCATCTAGGTGCTTATTAAAGTACAAAGTCCTATGCCTCTGGTAAGTCTTAATATTCTTAATTTTTAGGTCAAAATGAAGCTGGAGAATTGGTGTTTTAACCAGTGCGCTCAGTAACGCTGACACTCATTATCACGTAAGAGTTAACAGGTTACTTGCCAGTGCATGATTTTAAAGGCTAACAGTGCAAATGACTGGAAATCATTTTCTGAAAAAAACGGGAAATGTTGAAGGTCTGAAGAAATTAACTCACTACTGATGTCAAACTTACCTTAGTTTGTGACCAAAATGAATAGAACTTTAGGAAACATGCAGAAAGAGCTCTATACTAAAAGATCACAGGAAACTATAGAGTGTCTTTCTACTTTCTCAACGATCTGATCTTCCTTTTCCCCTTTCTCCCTTCTTTCCTCTCTTCCCTTCCTCCCTCCTTTAACACTTACCTGAGTTCTTCTCTGACTTCCACTGCCGTGTTCCCTGTTATAATGAACACTTCATTCATGTCGTCAGTCAGCATGTTGCAGGCATAGCCAATGTTGATGGCAGTTTCTGATACAAAATAAAGCCTAATTCAGTTAGAACATTATTTGATAATATACTTATACAGAAGGGTTTTTTTCTATAAAAATTTTGAGGCCATTGCTGTAGTTCTTTGTAGCTTACAGGCTCCCTTAATGTCAAAGAGATCACAATGAGTGATAATGCAAGAGACCCAGAGGGAAATTCAAAGCCCTGGCCTCCCATGATCAAATTTGTCAATTGCTAAAGCCATGGATTGGTAGCATCATTTATGAGTCCTCAATTTTCTCATCTAGTTTTTACCAGAGGTCCCAACTATCACCTTTGGAAAGCTAAAATACTAAACTTAGCCATTTTTCAATTCTGATATGGTAGGCAAATTGAAAAACAACTCACAAAATGTTCAGTTGAACAGCAAAAATGCTCCTATAAAATTTTTATAGATCTCCCACAGGCAACATTGTCATTTTTCCATTAAGTGAATGGACTGCTACTACTAGATAATTGGAAAATTACATGATGTTGGGCATTCCTTCCTCTAATTTTATAGAAATGGAGTCTAGGACAGTTAGGTAACCCTTCCATTATCAGTAGTCATTTAATTCTAATTCTTCTGAATTCTTAGACTCTACCTCATTCTATGGAGTCATTAGATTTGTCTGTCCTAAGTCAAGGAAGACAACTGATAAAATCTCAGCATATGCTTTGTATAAATCACATAAATTAAAGCTAAATCACAGTAAATGTGTGGATATTCTTAACTAATTGAACAGCTATACACACTGGTCAACATCAAACTCCAAGAAGTCTGTAATACACACCAAAGAGCTCAACCTTCTATTGTTTATTTTTTGTGATCAGTGACCTGGGTGAACATATAAAGAACTGATTTATCATATCTGAAAATCCTACAATGTTCTAAAAATATCTAACACATAGATAGAATCTTAAAAACGTACGTTTGTCAGTTAACTGAATATTTCTGGTTTACAGAGGTACAAGTGTAAAATCATTTTTGTGTTAACCATTACGGCTAGCAATGGATCCAAAAGGTATTGATTCCCTTTCTTTCTTAGGAAGCACAGTATTATTAACATAATGACTCTTTTTCTGATGACTTGGCATTTTTCATGCCTGAGAGTGGGTCCCCTCTCATTGCACCACTGCATGAAAGACCTGGGATTCAGGAAGGTTGCTCTAGAACAGCTGTGGTGGTTGTTAAAATACCAAAATATTTCCATACCAGTTGATAAACAGTTGTTTCCTTGAGCCTCCCAAAAACCTGCCCACTACCCTGACCCTCTAATAAGATCCCCAAACCTCCAATGTCCTGCTTTAGTACTATGCCATTCTCTGTCCTGATTGGAAGCAGTGCTCATATAAACCAATAGTTAAACATTTTTAATTCCATTGTTGCCTATAGGTTTAACTATTATATTTAAGAAGTGAATTATGTTGAAATTCAATAGACTTAAATATAACTATTATATTTAAGAAGTGAGTTAAGTGGAAATTCAACAGACCCCAGGATATACTATAAGAGATATTTTCTTAATTTGTTTTTGTTTATTTTTAAACAGTAAATTCTTATATTAACTTTCTTTTTTGTATTTTAACTCTTTCCTATATGGAGGACTGGGCAAATATCTACCTAATTAAACTTTCTGACTAGTTAAAATTTTACCGTATAAATTATTGCCTTCTGTTCAAAATATCATTATCCATTTTCAAATTACCTTGTTTGTCTCCTGTTAGGACCCAGATCTTAATATTGGCTAGTGATAAACTTGCAATTGTTTCAATAACACCCTCTTGTAACTTATCTTCTATGGCAGTGGCACCTAGAAGCTTTGTTGAAAAATAAAGAATACCTTATGTTAATGCATGCAAACAACATTCATAACATCTACAGCTTTTAGTCACAGAGTTCAGAAGTCAGGGAACACTAATTGAAGGCAGAAATTATAATGCAGTGATATAGCAAGCATCCTATTATGTGCAGAGGTGGGCTGAGAAGGACTTAAGAGGAGTTTCTCAAATCAAGCCAACTGATAGGAACACAAATTAATGGCAGAGATCCTGGAAGTTAACATAAAGAATCAGAAGCCATTTGGGTTTCTAAGGACTTAAGAACTCTCCAGCTCCTCCATTTATATCAACACGAAAGAGTACAAAGGAGAGCCCTCATCTCACAGTCAGGTTCACAAAAAAGTAGAGCCATTCTGCTAAATTAACAAATCAGCAGATGCCATAAACTAAAAAGTGAAGGTTCCTCTGCAATATTTCATCCACAGATGAACAAGGTGTGCTCCCTAGTACCTCACCGTAGCTAAGCATCTTAGCCACCAGAGCCTCAGGGAACAGTGGTTTTTGGAACAGATCATACTCTCATACTCTGGGTAGCACAGATATTATGAGAATCTCATGGGTCTAAGATGGTTTAAAGCTATAGCTCCACTCTTCATGGCAAGTTTCCCTGTTCTAAAAAGGTGGATTATAAAGCAGGGAGGGGGGGAAATAACATCACGGACATATCAGAGATTGACAAACAATAGAGAGTCTGCTATCTTCTACTCTAGGGGACTTCCAATTGTATAAGCTACAGCTAATAGAAATAATTCTCTAGGTTCTCTGGGGCCACACATGGCAAACTCAAAGCCAGCATATAACTCATGATTCAGTGTTTGAAAGAGTAACATCTGCCGTGTACAAGATGATTCAGCCAATGGATTATTCCTACGCTAGATCTCTAAACACATACTATCTTCTCTATAAACACAGGCCATCATGTTTCTAAACTCATACCATCAAATCCCGTTCGATTTCTTCATACAGCCCAGCTATCCGTTCATCCCTCTCATCTGTGGCAGCATTTGCATCTTCAAGCATTTTATGCCACTCTTTAAAGTACTTGTCATCCAGATCTCTATATGCGATGGCCAAGGTTCGAAGGCCTTCCCCTGCAAATTCCTGCCAGAGCAGATATTGACTTAGGAACCATCCCAAAGCAATAATCATAGCAAGAACGACAACAATAACAAGTAAGGAGTTTTGCACTCAAATTCACTTTATCCCAAGAGCACAACTTGGCCATCCCGATCTCCAATTTTTAATCCCCTTGGAAATGGGAGATAATGTTTGCATTTTGAATTTTATTTCTCTTGGGTTAAAACATTCAGGAGAGCTAACCTATCCCCTAAAAGACATCTAAAGTGCCTGCTGAAATGTCCTAGTTGAGAGATATCAGTGGTGCCCATGACTTGACTATCCATTTGAACCAATATATATTGGTTTCCAACCTACCCTCTGCCTAAAGGAAGCCCTCCTGGCAATGAGAGGGACCCAGCCTGGTTTATGGCCCATGGCACTCAGCTTCTTGTGGAAATAAAACAACCCTAGAGAAGTCATAGTTCTCAAATCAAAGGCAGAGGCTCTCTGAAGGGATTGTAGCTTGTCTCACCAAAGTCTGGTCACATCCTCCCTAATATAGCTATGTCTAAAATGAGTTCAGTCTTACTTTTGTTTATGCTTGAAATTTTCCATAATAAAAAGTTAAAAGTCAATAACAGATGAATAAATAGATGTTAGGTAATAGAAGTTTAAGCCTATTAATCAAGGTTATGTTATAATAATAATCTCTAGGAGAAAGGGGAGAGAAAGGCAGGAAGTCAATATTAATGCTTGTTTCCGGGAAATAGGACTAGAAGGGAAGGCTGATATTTTATTCTAAATCTCCTGTCATTTTAAAAAGCGCTATATATATAAAATTTTGCTTTAATAATAAAAATGTTTTGAAACTTTAAAGACACCATCAGGTCAGGTTAGATTTTTAAAAATATTTTTTATAAACTGTTTTTTATGGAGTTAGTATTTAATGATAGGTGGAATTAATGGGAGAATTGTGCTTTTCCTTTTGAGTCTCAGTGAACTGACAATTTTAAATGATACTTCTGGTGCTTTATCCGTCTATTAGGAAAAAAATTTTTAATTAGGAAACTGGTAGTTGCTAAGTGTCTCACACAGCCGCAATAGCTGGAAACATATGTAGATTGCTCTGGGGAAAACGCTAAAAACCTCCCACTTTGCCTAGGCCTCCAGTGGTCATTTTATGGGCCTGTATACTGTGTTTTTATAGCCATTTCTAGGCCTTTGGGCGTCACCATTGAACGTATCTCCTCTGTGTGTTTTGGCTTGCAGAACACACACAGGTTTGTGATCACGCACAAGTTAAACCGTGACACATCCTAATTAAGTTAATGGAAAGAAAAGTCAGTGCAAACTACAATGATGTGGTTTAGCCCAGAGAGACCCTGAGAAAAACTGTCCAAATTTATCTAGTAGGCAGTTGGTAGCAGTTTGGATATTGCAATCACATTTTACAAGCCCTGCCTTCCAGGACCACCGCTGGGTCCCCTACTGATCTGAACATGGAATCAATGTGTTGTAACAATCTTTTGTCCTCTTAATTCGCACAAACACTTCTTGCCTTTAACTTGCAACCCGCTGGGCATGACAATGCTTTCCTCTCTGTTCTGTACAATAGTGAATCAACTCTAAGAAGACATTACAAAAGGGGACAGATGATTTAAGTTATTTAATTAGTACATGAAACACAAGTTGAATCCTAAGTGAGCATTTGACCAAGGTTGTTTCCTATCATTAAACAATTCAGAATCAATAATTAAATATAAAAGTAAAGCCTCAGAATTTGAAAGCCAAAATGAATAAAGTGAATGAAGCTAACAGTGAGTCAAATTGAGAGTACCTGAAAAAAGTTTGTTTTGCACAGAAATGTAAAAAGACCAAATTATGTCCTATATTTTAGTATGAAAGGCGACCGTATGAAAATCCAGGGCTGTGGTGTTTGAGCAGTGGCAAAAGTCAGATACTTATGATTCCAATGTTGTTCTCATAGAAAAAAAAAAAAAAAATTAAAAAGACCATGCCAGCCTTCTGGAAGAGATTAAAAGAAAATCAAGAATGCTCTATTGGAAAGACAAAAACAATAGCTATGTTTGTACCCAATATTACTAAACCATCCTTCTTTAAACTTAAAGTCAGGCAGAGGTTTGTTTGTTTTTTAAATTTTATTTGTTTGTTTTTTAAAGATTCAGGGAATGTTTTGTATTAAATATAGGGCTTGACAAAGAACACGAATCCTCCATAATTTTTTTAAAGGGGAGAAACCAGTGAGGAAATGAGAGTTTGGGCCAGTTGCCATTAAAGTTCATATTGGGTTAAATAGAACCTCAAGCAAATGCTAGAGAGACACTAGAATCTCAGATTTAAACAAGGTAATGCTCATATTTAATTCATAGACACTTAACTCATTTTCAAAAAAAAAAAAAAAATTGCCACAGATCACCCCTGATCCCTTCAGAAAGCTTTGGGAAAGAAATTATGCATAGTTTCAGAATGTATGCAATGGGTAACTTCAACCGAGGGAACATAAGTGACTCATCATGATTTATGTCCTGAATAAAAAGACCCCTGGAAGAGAAAATTGGCTGCAGAGACTACTTTCCCCTCACCCTATAAACACAACCTTAAGCTTTTCACTGGGGATGATCGTAGGTGCCAGACACGTTGGAACTCAGGTGAAAGCAATTGCCCAGCTTTTCTTCCCTGAGCCAGTCTAGTCTCCCAAGGGGAGCAGCCCCAAACTGCAGGGGAGTTAGAGCCTGTTTCCCGAAGTGTCCTGAGCCTTCTCCTGACTGGAGTTCAGGGGCCCACACTCAATGGCTGCTTCTCAGCTGCTGTGTGTTAATCCACCTGTGATGAGACCAACCAGACTCTCAGCAGAGCAGGGGGTGGGCCCATGTGCCAGTTTCCAGACATTCACTGGCACAGTTTCCTGAGGAACCACTCTCCACATGTTTTTTATTTCAGAAGTCAGATCATTTAGCTGATATTTTTAAAATAAGACCTAACCACAGAAAGTGGCCAAAGGGCCATTGTGCTAACCGTAAGACAGAGGCACTTACACTGATATGGTCTGACGTCAAAGTCAGGAGGTCTTCACTGGACGGATGAAGTTTTTCAAACAGAATAGTGTCCGCTCCTTTGGAATAAAGCTTTATCTGTCCTTCCGGGTTTCTAACTGAAAAGAAAAAAGTTTGGAAAGTAGATTATAATCAATAAAATCTGTCAAAACTAGGCTCTCCCAGGGTTCCCAGCCAGGCAATTTGGAACTGTGCATAATGTTTCAGCCAGTAGTAAAATATGCAGTGTCTTTGGTTAGAAGGTCACTACTTAAATCACTTGGCTTTATTCCTGTTTTATTAACTTAGAAATATTTCATCTACTGAAACCCTTTGATTTCCCGAACTCAGAAACAAGTGTTTCTATTCTGATGCGTATGACCTTCCTATTTTCCTTGCTTACTATTTCTGAAGGGTTGATACGTTTAAATTAAGCCTGTATTGAGCAGAATTGTGAGCTTTATTTGCCTCCCTCCTGGTGTGAAATTCAAGACCAACTGTAGGAATCAACTATCAGTGTTATGCCAAATGATCTCCATATGGAATTCAAGCCATTCAAAGCAATGGTTTATGCATTAGTTCTCAGCCCTTGCTAACATATTTTTTTTACCCCCTTTACTCCTTGGAAAAGCCCTTTCTTTCTTGCTGGTTCATTCTTGAGTCACAGTCCTGGCTGTAAGAGTGCCTCACAGGAGGCTTTCAAAATCAAAGTTTCTACCTTCTCCCCACTGGAAGTCTGTATTAGTATGGCTGGATTTTTAACCCACCCCCCAGGTTTGGGAAGGGCAGCCTTCGCTAGGCTCCCCTCATTTCTAATCCCCAAGTCTTCCCCCGATGTCCCACATGTTACTGTCAAAAAAGTCTTTTTCAAACTGCAGAAAACTTGGCCTACCTTTGTAAGCTTGGTTTTATAGCTTGGCACAAAGTAGGCACTTAATTATTTGTTGAATGAATGAATAAGTGAATGACGTGGCAATGTAGTTATTTCCAGGAACTGCCTATAATTTAATACAACTGCCAGGGTCACAACTTGATGGTCTGAACACTGTGACCCTCACAAGCTTCATCAAGTCATAGATTATACATGCTTTCCACTCAATGATACGTTTTCACTAGAGACAGAATGCCTCAAAACAGATAAATGTAAATATGGACTACTATTAATTTAATAGGATACAAAATGTAGAGTTTGATTTAAAGGAATATAAATATCATAGTACAATAAATTACTTTTCCCTCTCACCTCTAACCACCCTTAGTCAACACTTAATCTGCTCTAGTTTCCTCCTGGCTTGGATAAATATAATGCACCCTGGAAACTATTTTGTACTGAGACTTGTCTAGGTTCATCATCTCTTCTAAGATCCTTGGTCAGCTTTTCTAGTTGCCATAACTCATGCAGTTTTTCTTGTACTCTGGCTCTAATTGCCCACATTAGGGAAAAAGAGAGAGAAAATATGCAATTTATTTAATTTTTCAAGTGAGGAGAGAAACATTTAATCCTAGGAAAGGCTTCCTCTTATTTTTATAACAATCCAATTTTGATAGCTTCCCAAATATTTTCTTCCTCACATCACCAAAGCTATAAAAGCAAAGTATGTATATCTTACATTTGCCAGTGTGACTTCTCTATGACAGTTTTTGATAGTCTAGACAAGGACATCCGTTCCCAAACTTTTGGGTCTCGAAACTCCTTTACACTCTTAAAACTTCATGAGGACTCCAAAGAGCTTTTTTATGTGGGTTCTATCAATATTTAACATATTAGAAACTAAAGCTGAGACATTTTATTATATTAATAGTCTATGACACTATATATTACTATAATGATTATTATAATAATAAACCTACTACATATTAACATAACCAACATTTCTATGAAATATAACTATATTTTTCCAGAATAATAACATTTAGTTTAGGGAATGGTATTGTTTTACATGATTGCAGGTTCCTTTAATGTCTGGCCTAATAGAAGACTGTTGGATTTTCATATCTGCTTCTGAATTCAGTCTGTTGTGATATTACACAGAGTGTGGCCTTGGTGAAACTCCATGGTATACTCATGAGAAAAAGTCACAGAAAGAGGAGGAGGAGGAGGAGGGAAAGAAGAAGGGACATAAACATAGCAACAAATGTCTGAGCCTTCACACCAGGGTGTTTTCCCCACAGACCAAGCCATGTGACAGCCATGAGACTAACATTGTTTTTGCCTTGTTATCAAACAGAGACTCCTCTACCCTCGTGGAGTCCTTCTTCCAAATTCCGCCAGATTAAAAACCAAACAGAACCAAACTAAAGCCCTCAGGCCTCCATGCGTTTTGTGGTGGAACATTACCTTTCTTCATATGGGATCCATTAAGGCAAACATCTGATGTTTGTGGTTAGGCTGTGATTTCTCCACAGCCCATAATGGTGACTGATGCTGGGGAAAAGCCAAATGTTTCCTTGTATAGCAATCTTAGTTTTTTGTCAGCACCCTCAGAGCCAGTTCTGGGCCAACCCAACATCAATAACACCTCCCCTGAAGCTTTAAAAAGAAGATAGCTCCTGCTGATGCAACATTAGGTTGACACTTAGAGCAGCATCTGTGCTCATTGGCAACATCGATGATGACTGCCTATAGCCTGTTGTTAAAAATATAAAAATAAACATCCTCAGATGGTGTTTGGTTTTCACCTGCTGAGAGCAATCTCCCGGGGCTAGTTTCCAGTAGTTAAAGACCAAAAACCCTACAATTACATATAAACACATGTTTTCCACAGTAGAAATTGATTTAATATGAGGATCAGGATATTCATAAGTTACAAGGTATTGGGTTAAATTTTATTTAACAAACATTTACTGAAAACCTACTGTGTGCTAAGCTCTGTGGTTGGCCCTGAGCCACAGTTTAAGAAGACTAAAGCATGCCCTGGCCGGTGTGGCTCAGTTGGTTGGGCATTGTCCTGTGCACTGAAAGGTTGCAGTTTGAAATCCAGTGAGGGACACAAGCCTGGGGTTATGGGCTTCGTCCCCAGTAGGGGGCATGCAGAAGGCCGCTGATAGATGTTGCTCTCTCACTTGATGTTCCTCTTTCTCCCTCTCCCTTCCTCTCTCTCTAAAAATCAATAAAAATATTTTTTAAAAGAATAGTATATAAAAAAAAGAAAACTAAAGCAAGAATAAGGCATAGCACCTGCTTTCATGCAATACACTAACAACTGGGAAAGTCATGACTATTGTGGGACTTGGTATCACACTCATGTTATGAACAAGGGGCTCAGGGGAACAAAGGAAAATGCAGTTATTTGGTGAGTAGGAAAAGAATCAAGAGAACAGGTGACATTTGAATTGGACATTACCAGGTGAGTAAAGTTTTTTAAAAAAGAAGTAGAGAAGAGGAGAGTTCTAGGCAGGGGAAACAGCACACATAAAGGGTGTGAGGGTGCACAGTGCATGTCAGCAGTGGTGCAGTCTAGTGAGCTGGAGCACAAAATTTGGAGAACAGGAAGAAAAGTCAGAATGTGGTCAGATTCCAAGTAATGTTAAACGTCATCCTAATGACTTTATCCTTTTAATTCCACGAAGCCACCAAGGTTTTTTAAGAAAGTGATGGCGAAATCCACCCAATGGTTTAGTAAGAATGCCCTGGTGTCAGCAAAGAGGATTATTTCAGGGGGAAGAGTTGTGAAGATATTGCACTAATACAAGCAGGCAGTGATGCGAGCCTTAACTAAAGCCATGGTCCTGGAAATGAAGAGAAAAGGAAAGAAGGCTTTTACAATACAAGGGGGTTTTGAGGCTATTTTTAGAAAGATTACTCTGATGCCTAAGAAAGAATGTTAGAAACAGGGCGACTCCTGAGGATTCTATTGATGTGAGAGATGCTGAAACCTGAGTGAAGAGAGTAGCAGAGGAGAAGACAGGTTTGAGAAATGCTCCAAACAGCTTTGGGGAACATAAGGAGTAGTATGTGATGATCTATGAGTCCAGAGAAGTGGTCCTCAAACTATGGTCCCCTGACAAGCAGTATCAGTTCGGGCATAATATGGAGCTTATTAGACATGAAAATGTTTAGGCCCCACCCCAGACCTACTGAATCAGAAACCCTGGGACTGAGGCCCAGCAATCCATTCTAACAAGCCCTCTAGGTGGTTCTGGCGGGAGCTAAAGTTTGAGAACCACTGACCTAGGGGCATAAAAGAGAATGAGGTGTCAAAAGCAAGTCAGCTACAATAGGCTTTAAGAGGCGAGACTTCGAAAAAAGATAGACATGAGTTAAAATCTTTGCTCTGCTTCTTACCAGCTGTGTGACAAGTCATGTGACAGATGTATGACAATCTTTGTAAATTACTTAAAATATTTCAACTTTAATTTCCTCATCTCCTAAATGGGGTAACATACTACTGCAAGAATGTAATAAAATCATTCATTGTAAAGTGTTCAGTTTACTGACAGGCATACAGTAAAAAGTGACTATTGACAAGTTTAATAAGGGCTATGGAAAAAGCAATCCCTGTGAAAGAAAGTTCTATATAGACATAAAATTTGAGGTACCCATAGTACAGCCCAGGGGCAGAGCCCAGGAGAAGGGTGAATGTGTGTGTGGACCTCAGACAGGGATCAAAGCTGAAGAACCCCGTGGGAAGGATGCGGAATAGAGGCAAGAGCCACCCCCATGCTAGTGGTCAGGGTCATCCAAGGGGAGCACAGAAAGTAAGAGGAGAAATGCTGGAGTGGGGTGGAGAGCAGTCAGCAACGGAGGTGCAGAAAGAGAAGGCAGGAAAGAGGAGAACCTGGAGCCAGTGAGGTCACAGGGGCCAAAAGAGGAGTGTTGAGAGAAGGGGGTCAGCAGTCTCAGTATTACTAAGTTTAAAAAGATAGGTAGGTAGGTAGATGATCAGATAGATAGATGATTGGTAGATAGATAGATGATAGATGATAGATAGATAGATGATAGATAGATAGATAGATAGATAGATAGATAGATAGATAGATAGATAGATAGATAGATAGATGATAGATAGATAGATGATAGATAGATAGATAGATAGATGATGACAGATAGATAAATGATAGATAGATGATAGATTAGATGATAGATAGATAGATAGATAGATAGATAGATAGATAGATAGATAGATAGATAATATAGATGATAGTAGATAGATGATAGATTAGATAGATAATGGTGATGATAGATAGATGATTGATAATGATAGATGATAGATGATTGATAGATGATAGATAGGTAGATGATTGATAGATGATAGATGATAGATAGATGATAGATAGATAGATAGATAGATAGATAGATAGATAGATATAGATATAGATAGATGATAGATGAGAGAGAGAGATGATACATAGATAGAGGATAGATACATAGATAGGTGAGGAAGGCAACTGCATGGGGAAGTTATGAGGTGATCGGAAGCTTCAAGAAAGCATTCTTCTTGAGTAGCAGAAGCAGAAGCCTTACCCTAATAGGCTGAAAAGAGAAATAAAGGTGAGGAGCAAAAACTGACCTTGAAAAATTAAGCTGTTATGGAAAGAAGAAAATTGGGGTGGCAAAATCAGTGGAGGTCAGAACATGAACAATATCTTTAAGGAAACAGGACAATTATAGAGTTGTGGGCTGAAGGAAGAAGCCAATGATAAAGAAGAAATCAAAGACGAAGGAAAGAAGGAAGAGCGGGGGGGTGGTACTAAGTAGAATCTTCAGCTTTGAAAAGGAACAAGAGCAATTTTTCTCTGAGGCAGGGGGGGAAAATGAGTAAAATTACAACTTGGGGATGAAAGAGGAGGGTGGGGAAAAGTATGAGTTGATGGTGTCACCTTGGAAGGCCTCTATTTTTTAGAGATAATAGGAGATGGATTTCACTTCCAAGAGCGAAGGAGATCGTGATGGACTTAAGGACTGGAGGAAAGGGCAAAGGCTTGGACAGCTGTTGTAAGGCCTGGAAACAGGAGCTCAGTGAGGATGAGAGGGACACTGAAGCAGTGCTGAGGGTTAGCGCAGAGTTAAAACAGCATTATTTGTTGTGGTGCTAAGTGCATTCTTAGGTGATCATCTCCAGCAATGCAGGTGAACAGAGTGAATGAATAACGAGGAGGCTGATGATGATAGTCCCAAAACAATATGGACAACAGCCAGCATGTGCCAAGGAATTGGGGAGCTCATCCTGAGCCAGCGCTGCGTAGCGATGAAATGAATGGGCTTGGCAGCCAGACCTCCTAGATCTGAATCCCAGCTATTCCATCGCAAGCTGCATGACCTTGGTCAAGTCGCTCAGCTTCTGTCTCAGTTTCAGTGTCTTTCAAATGGTCATAAAAATACAGTAGTTACCTTATAGGATTTTTGTTACAATTAAATCAGTTAATTCATGTAGAGCATTTACAACAGTGCTGGACACATAGTAAGTGTTTGTTAAATATTAGTTATACTGGTTACTACAGTGTTGAGGCTTAAGCTGAGGATGACAGAAGTTCATAAAGTTACAAAAATATCACAATTCTCAGCACATAATCAAGAGTAAAATCATCCTTGAGAAGCATCAATATAACCATAGTACTGTCAAAGGTCAAAAATAACCTCAGCTACCAACCGTACCTATGACAGACATCCTTTTTCTAATATTGTTGAAATCCAAAAAGGCAAGCAATTGATAAGTAACTAGTGTTCCCAGTTCTTCTATCGTTATTGTCTCTGGAGTTCGAGACTTAAAAACAAACCCAAAATTTCTTGCAGCAGTCACAAGAGCCCCTTCATCGGGTGATTGAACTTGATAAATTAGCTGTCCTAAAAGGAAAAGAAACAAGCGAATTAATACTAAAAATAATAGCGAACATTCATAGAATACCAATTCCAACTCCAACTCATTCTCCCACACTCAAGTGACAGCTCTGGAAATCAGACATTTTCTACTCATCAACCTGCTAGAGCAGGCACTTATCTTGTGACATATGCATACTACCAGTGTAACCCATGTCATCTTATTAAAAAACACCTGCCCCGCCAGCATGGCTCAGTGGTTGAGCATCTATTGTGGTTTGATTCCCAGTCAGGGCACATGCCCGGGTTGCAGGCTCAATTCCCCAGCAGGGGGCGTGCAGGAGGCGGTGGATCAATGACTCTCTCATCATTGATGTTTCTATCTCTCTCTTTCCCTCTCCCTTCCTCTCTCTGAAATCAATAAAGACATATTAAAAAAAAAAAAAAATACCTGTTACTGAGTCTGCCTCTCCACTATGCTGGAAGATTCTTAGGTCAGAGACCATTGTTTGTATTTTCAGTAACAAGAGATGTGCCATGAAAGTTTCATAAGCTAAAACAATATCTATTAACTCACATAATCCTCCTGGCAAGCCTTGGAGATAGAGGTTATTAAAATTATTATTTCCATTTTATACAGTGAAACTGAGGATTGAAGTGGTTATGGTTTTTGCAGAATGACACAGCCAAAGAATAATGGAGCAGATATTCCGAACTCCACTTCAGTCTGCCACTGAAGACCTTTCTATGAGAAGGCATATAAAAAATGCCCTGAGCCCCCGCCCAGCACCCCGCCCTCCAAGCGAAGGCATAGCTGCTGCCTGGACCGCTCCCCAGGGCCTTGAGGAGGCAGCGGCAGCCACTGTGGCTCACGTCAAGGTGACCCGCTGGGCACCTTGTGGCAGCGGCAGCAAGAGGGGGCGAGGCGGCCCTGAAGCTCCCTGGGCCTGGAGGCTAGGGACAAGGGGAATGGTCTGAAGGCGAGCATGCGGTCACCTCCGCCACCCCACAGGGCAGCAGCAGCTCAGACTCTCTGGATGGCCGGAGCTCCGACGTAAGCCAGCAAGAGCTACCACACCGTCATTTTCGATGCCTTGAAAGTGACTCCCGAGGAGTTTGCTTGCGTTGCTGCTGGTCTGACCCAGGGGGTGTGCCTGGGCAGGAGCAGCGTTGGCTCCTCGTTTGGGCCCTTAAGGGTACAGGGAGAACAGTGGCCCCGGGGTGACCTCGAGCCTGGTTGAGAGTGCTGTCCAGGGCTGCATTTCTCTGCAGAACCATGCAGTGTTTCCCTCCAGCCCACTTCTTCCATGTCACCCTTGCTGTAGATGGTTGCCTGCCCTCCAGGGTGCTAAGGGAGCTCACTGGGCTCCCTCTCATTGCTCTGCCATCACTGGCTCCGTTTACTTTCTCTAGGCCATGCCAAGCCTGGCACACATATCTTCTCCTTCAATGTGTTCAAGGGACCCTTTTAAAACCTGTGTAAGAGATCCTTCTTCTTTACAGCTGCACAGTATTCCACAGTGTGAATGTCCCACAGCTTTTTTACCCACTCATCTACTGATGGGCACTTGGCTGTTTCCAGATCTTAGCTATTGTAAACTGTGCTGCTGTGAACATAGAGGTGCATATATTCTTTCTGATTAGTGTTTCAGGATTCTTAGGATATATTCCTAGGAGTGGGATCATTACCCTCTGGGACAGCATGGGTGGACCTGGAGAAAATGCTAAGCAAAATAAGCCAGGCAGAGAAAGACAAACATCACATGACCTCACTTATATGTGGAATCTAAAGAACATAATAAACTGATGAACAAAATAGATCCAGAAACACAGAAGCATGGAATAGACTGACGAATCTTAGAGGGAAGTCAGGGGTGGGCGGGTGGGCGGGGAGAGATTACCAAAGAATTTATATGCATATATGCATAACCCATGGACACAGACAACAGTGTGGGGAAGGCCTGGGGTGGGGTGCAGAGTAGGAGGGGTCAATGGGGGAAAAGGGACATCTGTAATATTTTCAACAATAAAGATAAATTTAATTAATTAATTAATTAATAATAAACAGAACAAAACAAAAAGCCCTGAAATTTAAAGAATCACACCAGATGTTAATTCTTGGTACCTGACATTGTATATATGTTGGGGTGAGGGTGAGAGAGGAGAGAAGAGAAAAAGAATGAAGAAGATAACAAAAATACACTTAAAAAACAGTATGTAGAAAGTAAGCCCTTCTACATAAAATTAGTATGTTATCTTTCTATGTAAAAATAAATTAGAAAAAGTAGACAGAGCTAGATCCATATTTACCGATTTATAGCAATAGCCAAGATAATTTGTTAAGAAAACAAGTTGCATATTACTGTACACACTGTGATTCCATTTCATTAAAAACAAATAAACCACCTACATATCTGTAACTGGAAAGGGTGAGATGATTCACATCAAATGTTACCATTGTTTACCCCTATATTGGAATTATCAGAAATAGCACATACAAACACTTAATAGGTTTCGAGAAATAAAAGAGAGGCATGAAAGTAAGCAGGTTTGAAAAAAATTAAAGGTCTTGTAGAAATTAAAAATTAAAAACCGCAGATTAGATAAAAGTAGAGAAAGAATTAGTGTGTTGAAAAAATAAAGAAAAACCAGAATATATCCCAGAGAGAGAAATGGAAAAATAAGAGACTTGTTAAATAACAGAGAGAATATAGGTCCAGAGGCATGGATGCATGGAACAAAACTGATAGATCTCTGGGGGAGGGGGGAGACAGGAAGAGATTAATCAAAGAATATATATGCATATATGCATATATGCATAGGTCATAGACACAGACAATAGTGTGGTGAAGGCCTGGGGTGGAGTGGGGGCTGAGCAGAGAGAGGCAAAGGAGGGGAATATGTGGGACATCTGTAATACTGCCAACAATTTTTTAAAAAGACATAGAAAATAGAGTGAAAATATCTAACACTGAAGAGCTGAGATCGGGGTGATGGTTACAAGAGTATACATAATTGTCAAAACTCATCAAACAATACACTTAAGATCTGTGTGTTTTATTGCATTTAATTTTATCACACTATGAAAAAATTTTAAATGATACTAGAAAAAAAGAATGACTATTGTCATTAAACTAGAAATGTGAGAAATGTCTGAAAGATAAAAAGTGGATTTGCTCAATGAAGAAGTAAGGAAAAGAAAAACAGCTCAGGGCATTACAAAAGAAAATGAATATAGAGGCAAGAGCAAACCTCAAGGATTCTCTAAACTCAGAGTCAACAGAGAGGAAAGCAGAAGTGGCCTTGGGAATCATTGTAAAATTAGTTGAACTCCACTCAGCACTCCTGGGCCATTTGGGCTCCTCCTGCCAGCTTACTTTGAACAGCAGGCTACAGCGACACTTGCTCCCAGGATAAAACCTTGAAAAGGTTCTTCAACACAAAGTTGAAGGAAACCTCGAAGATCTGAGTACTGGGTCTGGAGACCAGAGCTGAGAAGAGCCTGAAGTAGCTACAGAATTCCACAAGGATAAGGGAAAGAACATGAGGAACAGGAACTCATGACTGATACCTTCTTCCAGGACAGACCTTACTGGAAGGTCTCTCTCAAGTGGGAGCTCTGGCACAGGCTCCTAGCACTAGCTCTGAAAAAAGAAAGTTATCCCAGGTAGCATATGAATTCCAGGAGGGAGGAATCCCACATCCACATGACAAGCTATAAACTTCCCCTTTCCCTAGCAGTCTTGTCAGACAGGCCACTGTAATCAGAACCTACCTTAACCAAGAGGCAAACAGGGATTCTTGAACACAAAAAAGAGCAGGCAACCACAAATCAGACACTTGAGAACAACATAAAAGCTAGACTCAAAACTCAAATAACAACATTCCATAAAATGAAACATAATAGAGAAAATTTCAAATTAAGTGTACTTAATATTTTCAAAGAAATCTAAGAAAATATCATAACATTAAAAACAGATTGCAATTAAAATAAATGAATTTGAGAAATGAACTCAGAGATTTTAAAAACCTTACTTAAAGGTATTGTGATATCCTCAGATGAAAATTAATAAGTTATTATTGGCATTATTACTATAAAGATAAGTTTAAGTCATAAATATAATTATATGAATCCTCACAGCAATAAAAATCAGAAGAATGGGTTAGTCCAGCATCATCAAGGATAAAATTATGGCTTAAATGTAGTCCCAACAAGGAAAAATATATATATATCATATACCCAAGTGTATGTATGCACATATATACATACACACAAACCTATCACACACATATACATATATACAGTCTACAGTCTCTATATATAGTATTTTACTTTTGACTTAAATTACTTGGGTGGTACTTCTTAGTCAATAGTTGGTAGTAGAAAGAAGAAATAACTTGCAAATAAAATAGTTTGGGCTTGACTGGAACCAAAAGCTGACTCATGAACACCATTATCTACCCACTTTGCCACTTCAAGATTAAAGTGGCCCAGTTGATTTTGTTCTATTCAAGGAACTCTGAGCTCTAAACTACCATCTTACTAGTGTGAGGACTTGTTCATAATGAGAACTATGTAAGAGTACTCTTCTGTCCAGCCGGTGTTGCTCAGTGGTTGAGCATCGATCCATGAACCTGGAGGTCACTGTTTGATTCCTGGTCAGGGCACATGCCTGAGTTGTGGGCTCAGAGTCCCCAATACGGGGCCTGCAGGAGGCAGGCGATCGATGATTCTCTCTCATTGATGTTTCTATCTCCCCTTCTCCCTTCGTCTCTCTCTGAAATCAATAAAAACTTAAAAAAAAAAAAAAAGAGTATTCTTCTATCTGTGTAAATCAATCCTCATTACTGGGAAAATTCATTCTAAGCATACACCTGATGGTCATCTGCATCTATTAAATGTGCATGTTAACAATGAGAGATAAGTGGAAAACATTCAGGATATAATACAAAGAAAAGCTAGTGTGACAGGCAAGCCCCTTATACAAAGCTGTATTTTTAATAGCAATCCTTTAGAAAAGCCTTCCAATTCCAAACATTTTAAATAAAATAGTTCTGATTTAAAAACCAAGGCTCACCGCTCAGACACACTTTCCACTTACCTGCACTGTTTTCCTCTGACATTACGGTGTGGCAGAGAGCAAGTAACCTCAGGAATTCATGCACTTTGGGATCACCCAGTTTAATGGATTCCATCAGACAGTGGTCAAAGAACTGAAATGTTTTATCTACTTGGGGTTTGACTGAGAAATCCACAGAGTTTTTTTTCTGTAGGGGAACAACACCAAAAAGAACTAGAAACCTTGTTCCAACAATAATCTTTTAAAATTCAAAAACATTTCCTCTAAGCATTTTTAGTGCTTATATGATTTTTCAGCTTCAAACGTCTGGCACTAAAATCGCTTTCTGTTTCCTCATTACTGTTAAATATTATCTTCTCATTTCAGAGCCATGCAGCAAACAGTGAACCTTCTAAAAGCATATGGGGGAAAATATATCCAATGGCTATCAAGATCTTCGAATGCTTATTGCAACTCCAAAATACAAAGAAGCCCTGAAAACTGAGAGGTTTTTTCCAAAACTTACTCAATAGCAAAACCTGACTAGACTTGAACTCATTTTGGCTATAATATCTGACCTGGAGTGATATGTGTCTAATTACAGGGGTTTTTTTTAGCCTACTTAGTTTGAAATAATACTTTCTGATGCAAAAATACTGTGTTTGACTCTACAGTAAAACCTCAATATAATGGACTAATTCAGGTGAGGGAGTGTTCACTGAAGGAGAAAGTCCATTATATAATAAGTAGGTTTTCTGAATGTGTATGTTAAAAAATTGACAAATTAGTTTACCTGTTTTTACTTATGTAGACATGTTTGTGTAATTAAAGTTAAATATGTATGAAAAGTTTAATTTCACAGAAAAGTTTTCTATATGTATTACAATAATTTTAAATTTATACTGAATAGGTCTAGTAAATGCGTGCATTCACCAGTCATCAAGAGTAAACAAATGCACATGGCTGGGGTGTGGCTTAGTGCACATGGGAACATCAGCCAGCTCGAGTTAAAACTGCTGCAGAAAGTCACGCTACAAGACAACAGAACCAATTACCACAAACAATGCAGTGTGATCACATGCTAATCATTCCCCAAACATTGTTTATGAACAGTGACTCTTGGATTTAAATATGTAGACCATAGTTGTAGATATGTAATATTTATTTAAGTCAGCAAAATTACTATAGTGTCTTTTCCAACATATGGCCTATTCACTAAAATTTGTTAAAAATAACCATGAATTAATAGCAAAAAAATAACCCATTAATTTAATTATAAGCAAACCTTTGTTAAAAGCATTTTAAAATTAACAGAGTGCTAATTTTACATATGACATACAAACTAGAAATATTGTCCATTAAATCCAAAGTCCGTTAAATCGAGGTCCACAAAATCAAGGATTTACTGTAGAATGCTTTCTCAGATCTCACTGGAGATATTGTATAATATAATGACAGAATTAAAATGAGGATCTTGAAGAGATATTTGCACTCACATGTTCCTTGCAGCATTACTCACAATAGCCAATAAGTAGAAATAACATAAATGTCCATAGTCAGACGAAGGGATAAAGAATATATAATATAAGATCCAAGATGGTGGCGGAGTAGTTGGAAGCTACACTCACCTTCTTCCAAGACCAGACTGGAATTACAACTAAAATATAGAGCAATGAACCTGAATAACCAACCAAACACTAGCTGAACAGAAGTCTTATAACCAAGGATTTACAGAAGACACCACATTGAGACTGTTAGGAAGGGCAGAGATGTGATAAGGGCTGGACCCATTCCCATGGGTGGTGGTTGAGATCCTGGAAGGATATCTCAGCTGCAAAGGTTCCCCCTGGTGAGAGTGGGGTTTCAACCCCACACCAGGCTCCCCAGCCCAGAGCAGCTGAACAGGGAAGAGGTGCCCACATAGCACCTGGCTGTAAAAATCAGCAAGGAGAGACAGGAGTCTGCTAAAAACACAAGTGCCCTCTAAAAGGGTCAACGCACAAAATCTCATTCACAGCCATTCACCCTGGGCTCTGGTGGAGGGAGGGCAGAGCAGACTAGAGTCACATGAGGGGAGACTGGGGTATGTGGCCCTGGAGAGAGCTGAAGAGACAGATACCAGGATCCCTGTGATGAGTCCCTCTCCCATACCACAGACGCCATCTTTTGGGGTGGAAAACTCCCCTCCTAATGGAATCATCCTGGGGTAATGCAATAGCCTCACCCTCTGGACTCCCCGTTGTCCCACCCTGCAGAGCTCATACCCTGCTGAGGAGTCAGCTGCCTGGGCAAGCGTGGAGTACTGGGAGGACTCAGCGGGTGTCAGTGACAGAGTTGTATGGCTCTAGGGGTCACACTTCCCACCTTTCCCCAAGCCTGACCAGTGCACACCCTCACAAGAGATCCAATAACCCCACCCTCCCTACTCCCTGCAGACCCACCCTGCTGAGCTCAAGCTCCCAGCAGAATCTGGGACAGACTGAGTTTTGCGGCTCTAGGAGAGCAGCCATTTTTCCTTGCACACCCAACCAGTGCATAGTTCTCCCTTCACAAAGCCAAATCTTGGTCTGTTTGGGCCTCATAAGCTCTGTTGGCCTCACCCTGATGACTCCCTGAGAGCCCATCCCACCACAAAAGTCTGACGGTACTCAGTGGGTGGCAGCTAGACTGGGTATATCTTGGAACTTTTGCTGAGTGGCCTCAGACCCACCATTGACACCATGATTGAACCTGTATCAACCTGGTGAACACCATGCACCCCTACTTGGTGACTCACTGAGAATCTTCCTCATGTAACTCGAGTACTGCCAGAGACTGAGCTTAAGTGACTTTCAGTGACTGAGCTTAACAGACATCCAGCAGGCAGAGGTAGGTGGAGGCAGATCTCAGTGTGCTTTGGGCCTTTTGCTCACCTACCCTGAGGCTCAGTGCTGGTGGAAGCTGACATTGGGCAATAACTTGGTCCTTCTCACATGCACTCAGACCCAGCAGAGGCAGCCACAAACTGTGGATTGCTTTGTAGCTCCAAATAGGCAGTTCAGGGCCAGCATCTGACATTGACCTGCACCTGGCTTGCTCCCAAGAGGCCCCAGAACCAATACACCCAGTGTCCAGCTTCAGATTACATCAGAAAAGGATCCAATTAACTTCACAAGCAGCATATCCAAAGGGAGATCTCAGGAGGCACCAGACCTTGCTGAGGCAAATTCCACTTAGTGTGGTCAGCACCTACAACAGCAGCTCATACACTGTGGTCAAGGTCAATCCTCACAGCCAGCCAGCCTGAGGGTCAAACCCATGCACAAATGGGCCAAAAGCAATCCAAACTCAATTACAATGGGAGGGCTCACATAACCCACATAAGGGACATTTTTGGAGCACCCAGCTCAGGTGATCAAGGAGACTACACCATTGAATCCTACATGACACTTACTATATAAAGCAACACTACCAAGACTGGGAGACATAGCAGATCTACCTAATTCATAGAAAAAACAGTGGATGGGTAAATACTTTGATACATACTTTGTCTTGGAGACTGTAGAATAAAAGTTTATATTATATCCAAGTATAAGGGAAGACCTATATATAAGACAATTAGTCGTGTTTATCCCAGAATCATAGAGACTTATTTAATCATAGATTGTTCTGTCCACGTAATAAATTTTGAGCAAACTGTATTAGGGGGAAATGACCAACTCACTTACTAGTAAAATACACACTGACCTTAGACTTTCCTGCAACCCCCCCTTCTAGGAAACTGTGACTCAAAGAAATAATAGCCAAATTGTTATTCAAAGATAAAGTCAACAAATGGTTCTGAACAGGTATTTCTTAATTCTTCTTGAAACTGGAGGATGACTTCAGTCAAATAAGAGACACCAGGAAAAACCATGGGAAATGGACTAGTTGGTGGGAGCACCAAATCTCTTTAACTGAAGGACTAAGACTAAAAGAAATAGATGAGCATTACACAACAAAATATACAGGGCTGGGCAAAGGTCAGTTTACAGGTGTAAGTACGCAAAACACAGAGTTTATTCTTGTCATTTTTTTTTTTGATCCTCACTTAAGGACCTGCTTTAATTGATTTTTAGAAAGAGAGTAAGGGAGAGGTAGGAGAGAGAGGTAAACATCGATGTGAGGGTAAAACATGGATCAGTTGCCTCCCACATGCCCCTGACTGGAGATCTAACCCGAAGCCTGGATATGTGCCCTGATCAGAATCTGATACACACACTTTTGGTGCACATGACGACACTGAGTCACACAGGCCTAGACTATTATTGTATTATTATTTATTGATTATTGCATTATTTTTCATACAAAGAACTGTAAACCTACTTTTGCCCCACCCTGTATACATTATACACCTTGACTATGTTGAAAAGACAGCTAAAAAAACAAATGGGAAAAGATTCTGATTTCCTCATTTTAACATTTGAAGGACAGAAGATATCATTTAAAGATTTAAATCAACTAATAGAAAGCCATATGTATTTAAGATTAAGAAGTATAATTAATAAAAATAGGAAAATATGAGGGAAAGAAAAATACAATAATGTCATCACTGTTCATATTAAGATATAGATAGACACTGCCATAAGAAAAAAGAATTAAGAGTATTATATAAACTTGTGAAAACAAATAGTAGAAAAATAATATAATATTTTCCTAAATATTATAAGAAATGTATATATACTAAGAAAAGCATCCATATAGAGAAAGAATTGTTAAAAATTATAAAGACACAAAGCATAATCTAAAATATTATAACAAAACTAAGACAACATGTAGCCAAATGTAGATGGCCCATCACTTATTTTAAAAATTTGGGGAGTCAATAGTGTGTGTGTGTGTGTGTGTGCAATTGTGTGCAATTGTGTGCCATTATATGTACACTGAACCTTTTGTGATTGGAGTGCATGTAAGTTTGCCATCTCTGCTTGCTTAATTTCACTATTTGTCATTTCCTATCAGTCTTTGGATATGTGCTATTTGTCTTATTGTATGTGTCTATAATTTGCTGTAAAGACTTTTTGAAATGAGGCATAGCATAGATTAAATGAACAAACAAACAAAAAGAGAATAAATAAACTAACAAGTACTTTAAAAAACTGGAATGCAAAGCAAAATCTAACCCTATGATGTACACAAGAAGCTCACCTAAAATAAGGTCATTCTGGAACATTGAAAATAAAAGGTGGGCAAACGAAAATGAAAAGAAACCAGGAGTCATGATCTTAACATCAAATGAGGTTGAATTCAGGCCAAGAAAAATTAAGAGTCAAAGAAAAGCACTTTTAATGTTAAATTGTGTCATTCGTAATAAAAATGTAACCACTATGAACATTAACTCACCCCAAGATAGTAAAACAACAAAAAGTTTAGGTTATATAGGAGCTAGAGAGAGAGAGAGAGATTATTAGAACACTTTAATTAATCTATTTAATCCAAATAGATAATATAGATAAAAGATAAATAATGAAAAAAAGACCTAAATAATATAAATAATAAGATAATACTAAATGACACTTAGCTAATTTTATACTTTGAAAACAGAATATACATATGCTTTCTTTTTAAGGACCCTGGAGCATTGATCATACTAAGCCACAAAGAAAACCCCAATAAATTCTAAAAAGTAGAAATAACACAAATATATTCTTTTATTAAAAGTACAATCCAGTTAGAGCGGAAAAAGCCTCCCACCACTTGGAAATTTTAAAACTCTTTCTTAGAAATTAATAGTTCAATATAGATATTCAAATTGACATGATAAAGATATTTTAATAAACTATATAACCAAATCCATGTAATAAAACAAAAGCAGTGTTCGGGAGAAAATTAATAACCATAAATATCTGTATTAATTTAAAAAAGAATAAAAGCAAATGTTAAGCATCCAAGTAAAAAGTTGTGGGAAAAAAATAATAAAAGAAACCTAAGAAGTTAAGAAAGAAGGCATTAATAAAAATAAAAGCAGAACTTACTCATTAAAACACAAGAAAAAATAATATAAGTAATAAATAAATTCAAAAGGTGTACTTTTTATGGGAGAAAGGGGCAACTTTCTAACATAATCAAGAAGGAAAAAAATAAGAAGAAATGAGAAAAAGAAATAACCACAGATAAAATTAAAAGAATCATAGGAGATCTCTTTAACTTTTTGCAAATAAATCTGAAAATCCTATTGAATTGGAGAATATTCTAGGAAAATATAATTTCCAAACCATTTCAGAAGAGGTAGAAATTCTAAACAGATAATTACTACAGAAAAGAAAATAACATTATCAAAGGGTTACCACCCAATAGCACCAGGTCTACATGATTCACAGGAGAATATATTTTTTAATATATTTTTCTTGATTTCAGAGAGAGGAAGGGAGAGGGAGAGGGAGATAGAGAGAGAGATAGAAACATCAGTGATGAGTCATTGACTGGATGCCTCCTGCACGCCCCCACTGGGGATCGAGCCTGCAACCTGGGCATGTGCCCTGACCAGGAATCGAACCTCAATCTCCTAGATCATAGGTCGATGCTCAACCGCTGAGCCACACTGGCTGGGCTCACAGGAGAATTTTATGAAAACTTTCAGGCACAGACCATTTTGATGTTATATGAATTGTGTTTACAGAATGTTAAAATAAGGAAAAAACATTCTCTTTCTAAAGCAAATATAACATTGCTAGCAAAGCAAACATTACCCCCAAAATGAACATTGAGGACTAATGTGTCGTACAAATACCAATGCACACATCTAAACAAAGCATTAGCAAACAGAACCAAGTAGCTCACTGAAAAAAAAAATTTAACATAAAAAGTGGCATGTATTCTCAGAAACCATGGATAGATGATAATCCAATAGAAAAGTGGGTAAAAAAATTAGGAACCAGAAGTTCACAGAGAAAGCAATACAATAGGCTATTGAAAGTACGAAAAGATGTTCAACCTCACTCATAATAAGAGAAATTAACATTAGAACCATTTTGACATACTGTTTTTCATATAGTTTGTCTATGATCAAAAATATTGTATTGGAGAGGGTGTTTGTGGGAGGGTAAATTGGTATGAATTCTAACGAGGGTAATTTGGCAATAATTATCAAATTACAAATGCACATGCCTTTCCAGTTGCCATATAGGATCCATGTGAAATAACATAGGTTCGCACTGTTATTTTGCTGCATTTTCTTTACTAGCAAAATATTGGAAATATTCTGAATATCCAATAGTGTCTCCTTACATAAATTACAGAACATCAACATAACAAAAAAATATTCAGTCATTAAAAAGAATAATGGACCACTTTTTTTTTAATGATCTAGAAAAATGTCTAAGATGCATTGTTGAGAAAGAAAGTTGAAAAACAGCATATATATGCTACTGTAAAAAAATGGAGAAATATATTTGCTCACATATATATAAATATCTCTAATAGAATAAAAAACAGTGGGAGCTTTGTGGCTGGGGAACCTGGATGAGAAGACATTTTGAACCATGTGAATCTATTTTTTTAATGTTATACATTCATCTGGTTATAGTGGAAATCGGGCCTCATAGGCATGCACAACTTGAAGTTAAAAGTAAGAATGAAATTTTATCACCTCCACACCTTAGTTATATCTGTCTTCTGACCCAGGTCATCATGTGCTTCACCTGTCAAACAAAAATTGAGAATTAAAAATAAGTGAAATCGAAACTAGATTTAGACATTTGATCTTAAGGATACGCTTATTTATTAAAGTACCACTGCTGGATGGCATTGTGTGTTCAAACATAGACTTTTTAGGAGTGTTTTCAAATTGTAACCCTAGACATGCTATCTACACAGAGAGATACTCGTGTTTGCCCAAGATAGAACTAACATGCAATATGCATTTAAACTTGCAATCATGTTTTTCTGCTATTTCATCATTCTGGCATTACATTATCTATGATGTTTGTAAGAGGTAAATTTTATCTTCCACTGTTGGGGAATCCAAAATTATATCCAATACAGATCAATTCTTGTCAATGCTAGAGCTTGGTGAGTACATCTTTGTCTATCTTGATTGGGGGCAGATACATGTATATATTATGAAGGTCAGATGAGCATGTAAACTTTAAGCAATATCAGTGCCTTCTTTAGGCAGAGAACATAGCCACCTATGTGCCAGATATTTAAAAATAACTTTTCTCAGTATAAAGCCAATATTTGATTATTACAGATATATTGTAAAATATAGGACATTTACAGTAGAAAATGAAAATGATTAATAGTCCCATCACCCAAAGATAACCAGTATAGAGTTGTTTTTAGGTTGATTATATGTGTGTGTGTATGTGTATATGTTTGTGTGTACATATGTTCATCATACTATTCATAAATTTCTGCTTCCTGTTGTTTTTTAACCACTTACAGTATAAGAATCTCTCCTGTCATTAAAAGTTCTTTGTGAACCTAATTTTGAATGTTTGTATGATAGTCCATGTAGCATCATTTACTTTAGCTTTACTCTATATGGAGGCCTTTAAGATTTTTCTAATTTTTGCTTGGCATTTGGAGGTTTAATACTATTTGCCAGGAATATAATTCTTGTAAAAATAGTAAGAGTTATTTACATCCATCCTGTGCCAGGCACTTACATTATCACTAATCTTTATAACAAACTTGCCAGATGAAGACTATCATTCCTGTTTTATGGATGAGTGAACTGGAGAGCAGAGTCTAAAGTAACATGACTAAACTAAACCTGCAAAGGCAGCAAAGTGGATTTTTGAACCCAAGTCTCACTCTTTTCACTGCATAATGCTATGACCAAAACAAAACAAAAAACAAAACAAAAAAAACCCCACTTGACCAACTGTTATTTGTTGTTTTTCTGGGGGACAGATCTAAATCTGGGATGTTATGTGGCTGCCTGTGGGAGGAATCCCTGAGCTAGTAATGAACCTAACCAAGCACCTGGATTTAAATCTCAAGCTCCCTGCGCGTATGTTCTAGTCATTAAATAATGAAAACAAAACAAAACTGTGTCTTTGTGTAAAATGGTCCCCCCTGAAGAAAGCTCACTTTTAGGGCTGTGATGGGAGTGAAGAAAAATTAAAGAGGTCTAAGAAAAATTATAGTTCTGAGCCAGAAAATAGAAGATTTAGATAAATCAGAGTGGAATGTCAAAATTTCCCAAGGCCTGGATCTATGATATAAACAAGACCAACATGTATGAAAACAGGAAAAAGTTATTCTGAAACATTCTGTGAGTGCTTCAGTGAGAATATATTTTAATAACATCATGAATTCATCATAAATTATTATGGCATATAAATTAAGGATCTAAAGGGGTTACTTCAATATTTCAGTTACTTTCTTACATTTTTCAGGGGAAATTACAAGCTATCATGGGACTTATAAGTTTGGAGACTTGCAAAGATCTTGGCATATATACTTCATGAAAATCAAGGGCTTTCTCTCAAAATAGCCCTGTGACAAACATCTCTACAAATAAATCTTAGTCCATATGTCTGATAATTTCCTTAACATCATTTCCTAGAAATGGTATTATTATATTATCAATATGTGCCATGGCAAAATAATTCAAAAGAGCCCCCAAATTCAAAATACCTCCAATTCTCTAAAATTTTCCCATTTAAACTACTGTGTGGGTTAAGGCAGTATTTAGAAAGCCTTTGAAAATAATTTCCAAAAAACTTTCTAAGGAAAGGTTCTATTTTATTTACTAGTCGTTAAGACAGCGATATACAAAATGTACAATATTACTGAGGGACTGTGGGAGTCCAGGTTGAAAACCCCCTGGCCCACTACCAGAGAAGGGAGGGGGCAGAGGAGAGGTGAGGAAACCATGGTGACCCTGGGTTACAGGGGTGGGTTGAAAGAGGGAGGTCAAAAGGCAGTAGAGTATAAAAATAACTTCTTGTGTTCTTAATTTTGTCCAAGGTCAAATCTTGCTTTAAAATGTTTGGCAGCATGTGAAGTTTCCCATCAGGAGACAAAGGGAATTTCTTCCTCTCTTTCTTGGATTTCCTTTACTTCCTCAGATTTCTGTTTAGAGAAACTGGACTCTCAGAATCCAGTGACTTGAGATTGGGAGTCCATGGGAATCCGACAGAAACCTTCTGCAGAGCTTCTACTCTCTCAGCAGAAGGAACTGTCTGCTAATTGGCCAAAGTCTGGGTGACAAGGGTCCCATATAAATAGAATGCCTTAAGTCCAGATGCAGAGCAGGTATCCTGACAAAAGCATACAGCAGGAACTGCGTGTTGGTGAACCAGCTTGTCTGGCCACTCAAAGCAGCCCACTGTGGTGTGAATTCTCAGGAATGAATAGTAAATTATCACAAACACAGGAAATAACATCCGTTCCAGAGCTGATGGGAAGCAAGTATAAAATACTAAAAAGAACTTGTTCCCCTTGGGATATGGGTCTACTAAGTACCATAGAGCAGAGTCACAGAGTTGGAACACTGAATGGAACCTCGGGCAATATCACGTCTAAGCCCCTTCTCTATCTATGAATGTTAATAAATCCAGTTTCATCTAAATTATTCAACATTCATCCAACTAATATTTAGTGAGATATTTAGTGAGTGTTTATTATGTGCTAAGTCTATGTTAAATGCTGGTGCCCATATTAACAAGAAAGCAGTGATGGTTTGGGGTTTTGTTTTTTAACCCTCACCTGAGGATATTTTTTCATTGCTTTTCAGATAGAGTAGAAGGGGGAAAGAGAGAGAGAAACATTGATATGAGAGAGACACATCGATTGGTTGCATCCAGGATGCTCCCTGACCAGGGCCGGGGATTGAACCTGCAACAGAGGCATGTACCCTTGGTCGGAATCGCACCCAGGGCCCTCTAGTCCACAGGCCAATGCTCTAACCACTGAGAAAACCAGCTAGGTCTGGGGTTTCTTAATAAGAAAAAAAATAGGCTTGCTTATTTTTCAAAGGACCATTAACAATATCAATTTTAAAAAGGAAACGTTTCCCTTACCATAGGTTCTCCCATTAATGGAACATTTTTTAAAAGTCATGATGTTCTGAGTGAGGGTGCCCGTTTTGTCAGAGAAAACATATTCAACCTGGCCCAGTTCCTCGTTGAGTGTGGTCGTTCGAGCCTCAGCAGGTGTTGCTTTTCCAGGGTAATACATCTTCTGATCCCAGTTTATAAAATAACTGTGTCCCAGACGAATTACTTCCACACTTTCATCCATTAAAATGGAAAAAAAGAAGAAATGCTCCATCAACTTCAGAAGATACAAAGCTTTGCCAAAGTAAGAAGTCTGCCAAAGTCTTGGGAGTTTAGAAAAAAATGTGGATGCTCTGTCCCTAGGCCCTAGTGACCTTTAGAAGCATCTAGGCAGGTCCGTTTCCTACACCTTTTTAAGTCATTTCCTTAGGGCACCAGGAAACAAGAGGCTGGCTTAGAGGCTGGCTTTGCATAAAGCCTTAGGGAGCCTTCCATGGTTCTCTATTTACATTAAACAGGCCCAGTGGAGATTTCTTGTGTTACATATTAGTTGGCATCTCTCCTATATCTTAGAAGAAACTATTATTAAAGATGTTTGTCAGATGTCTGATCTAAAGAAATGTGTTGTTGAGGACTTTCCCTCCAATACATTTTTTGATGTGGCTTCACTTTGCCAAAAGATGTAGAAAGAATCTCCGCAAAGCACGGAGAAAACTATAATAGATATTGAGTGAAAACAGGGGTGTGTTGTCATATTACTCTACCCATTTACCAGGACAAGAGCACTGTTTTATAATCTAGTGGTGATTTATAACTTTCCAACTCTGGAAATGAAATTTCCGTAGCCAAGGATATAAACTTTTAAAATCTTTGTCATACATAAGGCCAAATCAATTTCCAAAAAGGTTATAACAATGTAAGTCTCTACCATTGGATTACTAAAAATTATCTTTGACTACCTGCCAAGTCAAATGCAACTAATTACTGTTTACTGCATTTCTTTTCAGTGTGTTAAACATTTGTTTCAGATTTTATTGGCCAGTTGTTTTCTTCTCGGAATTATCTAATTGTGTTATCTGCCTAGTTTATTTTTCCTATTGAGATGTTAGTGTATTTCTTATTTATTTGTTAAGAAATAACAAATATATATATAGTATGTTTCCAGTTCATTTTCTAACCATTTAAATAGTAACACTTTTTTTCACCCAAACTAAAAATCACATTATGACTCTGTAGAGTCACATGATACAAAAATAAATGTCTTATTCTTCATGTATTTATTCATATATTTTCCTGTTATGGTTTACTATTCTGTATCCACCACCACCCCTTCCCTGCACACATACTTCCTTATAAGCTCCTTGATAGCTGTTCTAATTCAGCTCTGCTCAAAAAGCATTAGCACATGTGAACCAGGCCCAGTGCCTTACCTGTCACAGGCAGGCAGGCAGGATTGCATGAATGAATCCTGACTCTATAGTCACTAATTTCATTAATAAGGACATTAACTGAGGTTAAGTGATTAACCCCGGGACACATAAATAATTAACCCCAGAGCCAAGACTAGCATTCAGGCATTTGGCAGAGCCAGCGCAGACCTGACTGTAAAAACAGCCTTACGCACATAACTGCGCAAATCAGTGGAAGCTTCATTAATTTGAAAGTAAAATAGCTCCCTGAAAACTCCAGGCAAACTGAATGGAACAGGATTTGACCCTTCTGTGTTGCAGTACAAGCCAATGGAAGTACTCCAAATGAATTTCAATTCTTAGACCTTAAAATAGTCTGTAGAGAGAAAGAGCATCCTTTTTGTTGGGAAAAGAGGATTTAAGAGAGACAGTGGAACATTCAGCCCTTTGTTTTATGATAGAGAAAGGAGACAAGTGTTGGGAGTTAGCATAATCAAGCCGCTTAGTGTTTTCCGCTAATGATTTCCCCCATTCGGTGGCAAAACAAGCAACATGGAAATGAGTTCCTATTGCTTTGGAAAAAATACTCAAAAGCTAATTCCTTGGGATTACAACTGTTGCACTTCTTAAATTGATGTATTAAAAAAAACCACAGCTGGGTATGTTTAGCACTACAGATAAACAAACTGACAGCATAGACATATCTTACCACAATCAACACCCTTGGCTCACGTGGAATTGTTAACCATTCAAAGTAAATTCTGCACTTTTATTCTCAAGTGACAGATGGCACTAATTTATCCTTGGTACCTATTCAAAAGCCTAATGGAAGCTTCCGGTGAAGGCCTTTGTCCCTCCGAACAGAAATATCTGGGAGCTCTCTTTTTCTAGGTCTCAGTCTTTAAGGCTGAGCAACCTAAAATTCCTCAGAATGCTTTTTCCTCCAAATTGAAATCAGAATCACTGTTCCTACTTAGCAAAAACAAAGTTTACATTTACCCTCATCAATACTATGCCTTACCAACAGAGAATTCCAGTCTCTTTTTTATTCGTGATTTCTTTACTGATTATTAAATCATACACAGCTTAGGCATAGAGGAAAAACACTGTGCCATGTGTCAGAAGACTTGGATTTGGATCTTGGTTCTGTCCCTAACCAGTTCCATGACCCTGAGTGAATCATCTCATTTTGAAAAACTTTCAGCAATAACTACTCCCTAAGAGTCTTAGGAGACATAAATGAGATAAGGTACATGAAAGTACTTCATATAAAATATAAAGTGCTATCTAAAGGTAAAGTGGTATTATTTGGAGCAGAAAGACACTCAGAACTCTATTATTTTAATCCCCTCATTTTACTGAGCAGCACATATTTGACAGGCAAACAGGCACAGAGAAGCCAAGTGCTTTCTCCAAGGTCACACAGGTATTGGTGGCACCAGACCTGAGTTTGGACTATTCCAAACAGATTTTCTTTCCACCACTGCAGGGGACACATTAGAAGGAAAAGGAATGCTAACCTGAGAATCTAGCCTTGGTCTCTAAAATAAAAAAAAGAAAACACCAATCTTTCAAATGATTAAATTAAAAAATGCCAATGCACTTCAAAGAAGAATGTACATAGAATATACTTCCTTCTTGAGGACATATGAAGCTGCACACTTACTAATGGTAAGCCACTATGAGCATTTATTATTCATTTAGGACATAAAAGGAAAGCTATAAAAGCTGACCATAGCTGTAGTGGCAAAGAGCAGGATTTACTACAGACTTTATAATTGGATACAAGCTTGAGAGGTCCTCAGAATCAAAGATAGGACTGAAGGATACCATTTAAATAGAGCCCACTCTGACCACAGTTCCAGAAGGCTCAAAGCAATTTGTGGTGTTATGGCCACATGCCACCACTTCAAGTCAATTTCCCACTACGTGACATTTCAGTTCCCTGACCGCTATCCAAAACAAGGGTGGATTTTGTGCATTAAACTTCCATTGCTTCATAGTAGCTAGAGTTTTGGAAAGATCGAGAAAGAAGCTCATAAAAATTAGTGGAGATTTAGAGCTGGTGATTTTATATATTGTTCAAATACTGATGATGAAGAAGAAAATCAAACAACCAACTCTTCTCTTGGTTCCAGCATCTCTGGGAATGTCTGGCTCAGTCTTAGTAGGATTAGGATCAAGAATGTCTCAGGTACAGACTCTAGGGCCAACTTATCAAACACATACACTCACATCTATACATATACATGTTTATGTACAGAGAGAGAGAGAGAGAGGTGTGTACATACCTATATCTATCTATATATGTGTGTATATATGTATGTATATATATGTGTGTATATCTATTTATACATACACACAGGGAGAGAGAGACAGACCAGTTTCAAAATCTAGTTTATAGGGCCAAATCTAGAAATGACAAATCAAGTTGTAGTGGAAGTTATGAATCATACTTCTATTTAACAGTGGTTAAGCACCACCAACTATATTTCAACTCCTTCATGTACTCATTTATAGTTACAAATAATAGCAGGGAAAATTAATATTCATTAAGCTCTTACAATGTGTCAGGCATTCTTCTAAGAGCATTACGTGTTTGTTTACTCCTCAGACAATCCTATTATTTTTCTCTATTTTTAAAATGAGAAAACTGAGGCACTAAGAGCCAAATTAACTTGCCCAATTTACAGAGCTAGTAAGTGTAGAGTAGGATCTGAATCCAGGTATCTGGAGCCAGACTAGTGGCAGGAAGACACCATCATCATAGATCTCCCCCAATATTCTTTTCTTTCTTACCCGACATCAACTCAATTCTAATCAATCAGGTTGCATGAGATTATATTATAGTCCATACATTCCAAGGAAAAAGATTCATGAGAAAACTAACTGAAGAAGGAAATAAAATGCATTTATTGTAATTTGAAAATGTAAAAGTTAAACAGATTAACCAGCTTAGTTGCTTCATTTGTAACAGATGTGGCAGATCATAAACAGAACAAGAAATCTATCTCGCTGTTGTAATTTTAAAACAAACAAAAGTGATTATGCAAACAAAGGGTTTTGATGAAATAGCTTCACTAAAGTATAAACTCTCATCTTACCTCACATATAATGAAATGGGTACAACTGTATTGAGAATAATAATATATGACCAGAATGTTAAGAATCCTGAGAACACTGAGTTCTTCTCTCCTTCATTCCAGAAAAGGAAAGTTCTGAACTGGTCCCCAACTTGGTTCTCCCAGATTGAATTTCCTATTGCAAGAATAATTCCCAAGCATACCAGAAACCCAAAAATCTGAAATGAGAAGAGAAGTCTGGTTAAGGTTAACTTGAACTCAAAACTAGTCATATCAATGCAATATAATTACACTTTTAACTCCAAGAAATTGTCATTTGAAAAGTAAGTTATACAAAGCTCTACTTATTTATCATTATCATGCAAGTAAAATTTAACATCATTATGTAGGGAACTCAGTTAAATATTTTACATACATTTTCTCAATTCTCCCATTGGTCCTGAGATAGAAACAATCATTTTTACACTTTACTAGTAAAAAAATAAATAAATAAATACAGGGGAAGCACGGAAAAATTATATAATTTGTCCATGGTCACGAAGCTTTAGTTCCTCAATTCATAATTAATGCATATGTTTAAGTGGCTTACATAAAGAAAATCATATGTCCTACATCTATTGTCCAGATGTAATATTAATAGTGTTCCTCCCTTCCCTCTTCAAAAGTAACCTGTTTAAAAGGTAAGTTATATAATCACCCAAGGCACAAAAGCAAAAGGAAGAAGTATCAATGATAAAGGACTCTTCCAGACTGGTTAAGTTTTTTGGCTACAGAACTACCTGCACAATATTTACCTAAGTTCAGCAAGAAAGCTAAGGATTAATTAAAAGATTTCATGACATATATACTTTCCTTTTTGTGAAAAGAAAATTAGCCAACTCTTACATTGTGATTAGTATCGGCATTAGCAAAGCAAACATTCTGAGGTAGAGCAAATAGAAAGACAGCAAAATCAGTCCCTTGTGAGCCCAACATTCCAGCTTTAAGCTGGAAGAACACAAAGTCAGTGAACGTGGTGGTAAGACCTGAACTGAACACGGTGTTCGGGGCGACTTTGCTCCGCTCAATGTCATAAGGCTATAGGAGATGAGACCAGTCACTGTGGAGGGAGGAGCAGGGCTAGAGAATAGGAATGCTTTTCTCTCCGATTCCCTTTCTCCTTCATAAAAGAATATTCAGATGTTCTAGGACTGCTTTCTTCTTTTTTCTCTCATGAACAAAATAGGCACATTAAGATGATGAAGTTTGGGGGAAGACGATTTAACGTATATTAGAAAACCATGTATTAGAGAAAAGTAGAATTGTGAACCCCTGAAATCATACCAGTTTGGTACCTATCTCACACAGTATCCTCTTTCTTTCAATGGCTGATGCTACAAATTCATTGAACTGAATTACTTTAAGAACACTAAAATTGGTGATACTAACATTAAATGCTCAAATTTAATGACTCGGCTTCTAATTCCCCAATGGATCATCCAATTTTCTAGTACAAGAAGCTGGGACAGTCCTTGCTTCACAACCCAGTAATTTTACTCGGTGGTGGATAGATACACAATTCCCATGCAAACCGTAGACGTGAGCTCAGGGTCATTTAAATTGGAAATTCTAGGAGAGGGGCGTGTCCCCTTGACCAATTGATTCTGCCCCAAGAGGACAGGTGTGGCTGGAGAAAAATCTAAGGATAATACTGAAAGTAAAACAGCCTGGCCAATATTTTGTGCCCAAATAAGAGTCCATTTCCTTCTTTCCTTATTCAGAATTCCACTATTACATATCTGTTAAACAAATAAATATTGAGCTCAGATTTTATCATTGTTTGTGAGCATGTGATGGGACAGGTGGGGGAACATGGTTCAAAGTTATTGTCCTTATATTTCAAAGTCAATGTCCTGAAACTTAACCCCTACATAAGGAGGGAAAGCAATATTACATGAAAAATCAGATAACAATCAGATCCACAGCTTGAGGTAGCGCAAGACTAACTGAAAAAAGGGTAGGAGACAAGGAATACCTGACTGTTTTTAATAAATGGGTGGTAGAGGAAATCATTTCAAAAATTTAGAGAAGAAAAAAAACTCAGAGAAAAGGGATAACTATGAGCTAGAAAGTTTAGAAGCCTTTATGAAACAGAACTGTGACAGGCCTCAGAAGACTCATGCGTACAATCAGCTACATAATTTTCAGGGCCCAGTGTAAAATGAAAATGTGTGACACCCCCTCCCCCCCGCCTTGTTCAAAATTTATTAAGAATTTCTAAAGAAAAACAAAAAAACACGTACATAGCAACAGCAGATCAATAACAAATGTGAGGCCCTTCAGAGGGAGGACCCTGTGTAACTAAACAGATCACACACTTATGAAATCGGTCCTGTCCATAAGCTATGCAGAGAGGATGTGAGCAAAAGTAAAACAGAACTACCTTAAAAATTGTTTTGTTTTTCAAAAACAAATCTTCAGAATATGGAGAACTTGCAAGACCATGAAGCCTCCATAAGCACTAACTTACCTCTCACAAGAAACTCTACCAATAGTTGAGAAATCATAATCTGGAAAGTAGAGGGCTATATAACTGGGCCCAAAATGCAGAATCCCCAAATGCAAACTACACAAGGAGAATGTAAACTTCTGAAAGAATTCCCAGCAAGATATAAAAAATATATTGAGATAACAGTGACTAGTGATATTGACTAATTATGTTATAGTAACTTACCCAGAGTACTAGAGTATTCATCAGTCTATCAATGCTTGTTCTTTTAAACTTTGTCTTACCACTGTTCTGCATTAGCTTAGTGTCAGGACCTGCAAAAAAAATATATTTTTTTAATAACAACTTTGAAATGATTAGAGCATGATGATGATTATGATTATGATAGAGAAGAGGGGGAAGAGGAAGGATTCCTATTCATACCAAATGTACCTGAAAAGAAAATAATGTATTTTTCAAAATAATTTAACTTTTATTAAGAGCAAGCAAGGGCCATTATAAAGTTGTATATGATTCTCAACTGGTGGCTTACCAACAACTCTGGAAACTGCAGGAGTGTTGGTCTCCTCAGAATAAAATAAATCCAGACAGGACTTGTAACTGAACGGTTTAAGAAATGCTATTTTTCCAAAATCTGTGTACAAATATGCTTGTAGTTTGGAGCAGTTAAAAATAATTAAGTCAACCATTGTGAGGAATAATTTGAAAATGTTAGAAAAGAATGCAGTAATAAATGCAGTTCAGGACACGAACATCAAAAATGAAAAGTTAAAATAAAAAATCAAATTCTGACTCTGTTTCCCAAAAAGATTTGAGATGCCTTTAATACAGAAACTAGAATAACTACAAATAATACATGAGCAAATAATTTAAACCTTTACTGTGTATTACACACTGTGTATATAATATGTTGTTTATTAACATATTATATTCTTAAAATAAGAATTATTTTAATATTGTGTTAGATTAATTTCAGGTAAATACGATACATTATCATACATTATCTCACAATATACTAAGTGCCTTGTTCAAGGAATTCTAAGAATATTATTACCTGCCTTAGAGGTAGATTATTAGGTGATTAATGGAGGAGAATGTTAGAATATATTGTTAAAGAGATTTTTTGTGGACATAGAAGATGCTAAATAGAAGCGATTAAATTTTAATTATGCCTGACTTCTCTAGCGCTCCCTCTCCATATCATCTTCCCATGATTATTTTCAATTCATGGAGCCATTTAATATAGGAGTGGAGGAGGAATGAAAGAAAGGAGGGGAGGAACACATACAGTTATACTCAATTTCAAAGTCAGGGAAAAATGAGCACATCCTTAAAGATTTTCATTTACCTTGAAGGCAAATTGAAGCAAAGATTGAGTCTCAGAACAATTCACTGCCTTGAGTTGAAAACTGTACCCCAGTGCCCTATTCCCAGCCACTGCTGTGTAAAGGAGGCACCCACATTTTCTCAAAATCATTTCTTAAAATCATGTGGACAATGAAGATGAAAAATATTTCTTTTATAGTAAAGATCACAAAGGGCAAATAAAGTTTGTGATTGCTAAAAATTAAAATATTGACAGACCGGTTTTGTGCTAAAAATTTACATTTCTTAAGCATACATACACACAGAGACTAGCAAATAATCCATTCAATGGATTTTTAAGCATTTACCTAAATATATCCACAGCACAAATGTTGATATACACACCTCTTCCTGCCGTCAAAGCCACATCTCTTGAAAGACTAGTCTATACTCAACAGTGGTCGTTTTCTCATCTCTTACTCATTACTCAACCTACTTTCTAGGCCAGTCATTCCACTCAGACAGATCTGATGTTATATCAATATTTTTTATGCCTTCTTCGACTTCTCAACAGCCTTTGACACTGTTGCCCATTCCATCCTTTTGAAGCACACTCTTCCTTTAGCTTCCAGGTCACAATGTCCTCCTGCTTTGCCTCCTACCTCTTTGGCAGCTCCTTCTTTGTGTTCCATGATGACCGCCACTCTGTACCCAGCCATGAAATACTGGGATTCATTAGGACTCAGGTATAAGCCATCTTCTCCATGTTTTCAACCCACCTTCCCTGGGCAATCTCATCTAAGACCACAATTCCAATGACCATTTATAGACCAAATGTATATCTCCAGCTCAGATTGTTCCTCTGAGCTCTAAAAACCGACATATTTAAATGCATATGTTAATTGCCTATATGATATCTACACCTGAATCTTTCTTAAGCTTCTCAAGTGGCATTTGTCCAGCCCCATTTGTAATCTCCAGGTGTATGTCCATCTCTAGCATCCATGATATCCATGCTCCAGAGTTCCTCATTTCAGTGAAGGGCATCACTTCCCATCCAGTTGTGAAAGCTGAGAGAAACCTAAGAGTCTAGTCTATCTTCATGACTCACACTCTAATCCAAAGTACCTTCGTCTTTCAACTGGACTATAATAAAAGCCTAGCAACTATGTCTCCCTAAATCCACTCTGCCCCCGACTCTAATTAATATTGTTCCTCCTTCCCCACCACAATTACACATTTCTTCCAGGACCTGCTATTTATCAACTTTACAAACACTGTAGTCAAAAGTGAACCTTTAAAATTTAATACATAAACACATACCATCTGTTCGAAAATTTGCAATGGTTTCCCAATGCTCTTAGGATAAAGACCAAAATTCTGGATATAGACCACAAGGTCCTACATGGTGTAGCTCCCATCCACGTCTCCAGGAACTCATTAATTCCTATCCTCCTTGCTCTCCATGCTCCACACTGGCCTGCTTAAGTTTTATGTTTTACCTCACCATCCTTACATCTGCAACAGGTCCTTTACCCACAATGTGTCTTTTAGTTAGCTTGCTCTTCCCCTTCATGTCCCTGCACTATATACTTTGTGAGTCCATGTTCTTTTTCTTCAAAGTACTTATCTTGGTATGTGCTTATATATTCATTACTCTAATTGTTTGATATTAAAGTCTCTGTCTCCTCCCAGACTCAAAACCACATGAGTGAAGGGACTGTATTTGTTTTGTTCACATTCTCAAACACAAATGAGTAATTACCATAGTAGGCACATAATAGGCATAGATACATAGTAGGCACTCAATAAATAATCATTTGATGAATTAATTTATTAAGCACCTGATATGTGTTAGGCAATGTACATATATGCTTTTTATCTATTATCTCAGCTAATGTTTAAAACAAACCAACAAATTAGTTATCCTTAGTTTACTAATAATGAACCTGAGGTTTAAAGAATTTAAGTAACTTGCCTAAGATTTCTTGTCTAGTAGGTGTCAGAGCCAGAATTTGAACCCAGATTTAGCTAACTCTAAATCTCTTGCTCTTGACCACTATTTTTAAAATTATATGAAATAGCCCAGCCAGAGTGGCTCAGTGCTTGAGCATGACCCATGGACCTGGAGGTCAGGGTTTGATTTCCAGTCAGGGCACTTGCCTGGGTTTTGGGCTCCATCCTCAGTAGGGAGTGTGCAAGAGACAGCCAATTGATGATTCTCTCTCATCATTGATGTTTCTATCTCTCTCTCCCTCTCCTCTCCTCTCTCTCTAAAAATCCATTTTAAAAATCTTTTTTAAAAATTATATGAAATAGTCCATTAACTCATTAATTCACTGACTCATTCAATCAATGTGTATTTAAGACTATGACTCATTTAGAGTCCAAACAGGAAATACATGACACATTGAACAAGGATAATTGGAGAAAGGTTTATTTATAAAGAGATTACACAAAAGTGTGCATGGGGGTATAGGGAAGGCAAAAAGTTAATGAAGTAACCAAGGACTTAGCAGCAATTAAGATGTGTCCATCTAAGCCAAAGGGAGGGGAAGAAGGGAGATTATGATTACTGGACCTTAACAGAGAGAGGTATGTAGAGTTTGCAGCCTTTAAAAGAAGAGTGATTTTATGTTGAGGGACCCAAGTAACTTGAAGTGACTATTCAGGAAGACAGTCAAGAAGAGTAAATCCCTTGATCTCAATCTTCTTTCTTCCTTTGATCTATCTCTTCCCAGGGACCCCCAATGACACAGCCCAAATAAAACCAAAGTTCGAGGAAACCTGTGAGTGTAATCCATACAACTCAGCCTCCAGGCTAGAGAGAATAGTGGGAAAGGGTGACAATAGATCTGGAGGGGCAGGTAGAAGACATCCAGCACAAAAACCTACTATGTGTCAAGATGAAGTGGACTCCTTAAATGAACAAGTCTCCAACCCTCAGAAAAAAGACTTTCTCCTCTCTTGGCATAAAGAAAAAGTCATTACCACGGAGGCATGGCCTAGCTGTTAATGTACATTAGACCCTCATAAATTATACATTTGTAAAGTAAACCATGTCTGTCTCGACTATATTCCTTGCACAATCCTCAATGGTAAGTATAATTAGAGTAATAATATAGAACGAATAGTTAATAATTTATTTTGGATAACTCGCAGAACATCTAGGTGTTTCCCTGGAACTGGTTTCCCAAGTTAGATGTCTCAAGACTTAGGGGTTCTGAGACATTCATCTGTGCAATTTTGACCTTGATGAAACCAACCCTTCCTCTGCCTGCCATTATTCTAGTTAAGCTTTTTGTCATCCTCTGTGCCCAGACTAAAGTCAATGGAGGCATGTTCTGCATTACAAATATCTGCCTCATGAAGGCTTGCCACCAGGAAACACCCAGGCCACATCACAAAAGAAGAGGGTGTTCCCCCACTTCCCCCTGCCAAGATCCACAGAGCAGTACTTTTCCCAACTCTCCGCCTATGCATCTGAACTGATGCCGAAAGAAGGCAGAAGCAGGGAAGAAAGGAAAACAACACTTGCCTAGCATCCTGTCCCCACACTCGTTGTCTCACTGAGCTTTGGCAATGACTGTCTAATGTACGTATTATCATCCCCATTTAGAGCTGAAAACTAAAGCTTAGGAAGTTTAAGTAACCAAAGTTTAACATCTTACAGCTGGTAAACAAGTCTGAACCCAGGTCGGTCCAATCCAAACTCTCTGAACTTTCTGTTATACTGCTCAGAGGGAGACCTGTTCAACCTACCACCCCACTTCCTTCAACGTAGGAGCATTTTCCCACAGAGCCAACCTTATGAAGGAAAACTTGGCCCTGCGTGGTTCACAGCAGCTGTCCTAGCTTAACATGCTGTAGCTGAACCATAGTCCTGAATCAGTCTTTTCAAACAAGATCATAGAAATGCAAACAAAATTTTGGGCCACAACCCATTCCTAGGATGAAGCACTCCCATTTCTGTGATGACAGGGAGCAAACCAGAAGGGTCCTTCCCATCAGAGGAACTTCAAGAAGTCTCCCCTTCATTAAGTAGGAAGGTAAGCACAGGTTAATGTGTAAGCTTGGCTCTCTTTTTCTCAGTGCAAGAAAGATACAAAGAAAGAAAGATATGATCATAGGTTTATTCCCATGACAAAATAACAGAAGCATCTGATGGGAGAATTATTAAACCAGATTCATTCCCAGATAAAAGCACATACACTGCCTCATTTCTAGGGATTTCCCAAGTCCTTTCAATGGCAATGTCGCAAGCAGCAAGATCCTTGCTAACACCCACAGCTGAGAGTATTTAGAAAAAAATGGGAGAACTTTTCTAGGTTTGGAATCCTTTTGAGTCTTTAACAAACATTTTGTTGTTGTTGAGGAAAGTCAGTTAAGAAAAACATTCCAATTTTGATTGCACATATAGTCAATGGGCCCAAAACACATCTTAATTTGGTGTCACAATAAACAGGATTTTTAAAAATCAAGGGCTGGCAATTGAAGCCACGAGTACAATTTGAGTGGCTTTATGAAATGGTGCTACTGTAAGCTTCCTTAGCAGGAGAAAGCCACCTTGGGCCCGTAGATATAAAATAGAAAATGAAAAAGTGGCCAGCAGGAAGAGAAAGAAGCACCCTCCCCTCCATCCCCTCACTCCTGCCCCACCTCTACAATCTTTCCAGGGCACGCTGTCCTATGGACAAATAATAGAAGAAGCTATAGAGTATAAACAGAAATGATTGTGGAAGCTTCAAGAAAGCTTTTCCAAAATAATTACTTGACCTTTGCAAACTACAGAAACAGAAGAGCAGGGGAATTTCTTTCATACTTTTTCCCCACTTTAAAGGCAAGTTGATTAAAATATATATATATGATGAGGATGATTGAGATGGGGTTAAAGAAAGAGAAATTAAAAAGTAGGCACCTAGCACCCACTGAGTAATTAAGGGCCAAGCATTCTTAGGAATAAGTTCATTATGTCAGTGGTTCCTCACACAGTGGGACCACACAGACTATTCCCAGAGTGTTGGTGTCTCCCCCCAGTGCCCTGCACTCTGCAGTCAATGCAGGGCGGCACCTCAGGTAGAACGAAAATACTGTGTTCATCCAACCGGGAAAGCCACAGACTGTGCCAGTGCATGTGTCAGGAAGGGATTTCCACCCCCAACAACCCCGGGCAGTCAGCTGTACCTGCAAAAATAACCATTCCAAAACACCAGCTGGTGTTTCTCAGGACACAGCCCCTCAGGATTATCTTCTCATTGTTGAGGGAGTACTCGCTGTCCTTCCAAGAGAGAACTCCCGTGAATTTATCTAATTTGTTGTTAGGCGCCTCACAGACAACAATCCCTGCAAAGTAAAAAATAATTGTAAATGCCTTTTTATGACTTACCTTGAACTCTCTTTAGAAGCCCACAGTACTTGGTTACCACCTAACTTCTCATACACAGTATATTTTACCTTCTCTCTTAGACAGCACAGTTCCATGTACAAGATTGTGCTAGGAAAAATAAGTTAGAGGGTACAAAGATAGAAACCCATCAAATGTTTTAAACATAGATTACTACACAGTCCAAATAAAAACAGAAAGCTCAAGAGCCATGGGATTTTTTTTTTCTTAAAAAAATCACTTCTCTCTACTTCTAGTTTGTAACAATGACTTTTGACAAGATAAAGCAGGGACTGTCCTAAAAGTTTTTCTTATTCCATTTCTTTTTACGTAATTTAAACTTTCCTACAGGTGTCCATGGTATACTTCCAGTTTCACAGCCAAAGTTAATCAGATCTTTCTAGGCTCATACTCAGAATTTCAAGAGTTCTGCTATATTCCACTCCCAAGAAACCTGGGCCTTATTTGCTACATGTGCCTGAGAATACGTGTGATGCCTTTCAGCTGTTCTATGCATCTTATCTTGATTAGATTCAGAGTTCTGGAGACTCTCAGAGACACCATATAACTTGCTTCAACCTGGCCAGAAGATGTATCTAGTTTTTTGTGTGTGTGTTTTTTATTTCAAGCCTATTCCAAACCAAGGGCATGCCCATTTCAAATCAATGAATCAATTGATTTGTTCTGTTGTTTCAATAAGAATATACACTCTCAGGGTGTGCATTCTCCTTATAGAAAAGGAACCAGAAATAATATTTTATGGACCCTGTCACAAAATTTAACTATTAGATTAAAATACATTTTGACTTTGGGTGGTGGGCACACAATGCAATATACGGATGATGTATCATAGAACTGTACAGTTAAACCCTATATGATTTTATTAACTAATGTCAACCCAATAACTTAATTAAAAATATATTTGCACTGAAAACAGTTGAGGTTTAAATTTTTATAAGTAACTAGTACAAAGACTTGAAAGACAGAGGGAGAAAGGAAGGAAAGGAATAAAAAAGGAGGTTGTGGGTAGATTCAAACTAGGTAGATCCAAACAGATTAGTACCTTCAAAATTCTCTCTCTTGAAAACAATTAAAATACATTTATTTAATCAGAAGCCAAAATGGTATGTTGAAACATAATAAATTGCATTTAGAAAATTTTAAAAAGGGAGGCATGTCTTCAGCACTGACTGAAGGGAAAGGAGACCAGCCCAAGCCTAGAGAACCTCTGTATTACACTGCTACACCACTCACCAAACACCTTCTGAACTTAAAACATTCTTACATAGGCTCCCTTTCCTTCCTAGGATATCTTTTTCTTTTAAAACTCTTAGACCTAGGTGACAGCAGCCAGTTTTCTCATGGCCTGATCACTTCTGACTGACCAGATTACTAACATTAATAGAACTTGCATAAAGAAACAAAAACAGTCTTCTGGTCAAGATGGCAAACCTGGTACTCACATCCCCTCACAAACACATCAAAATTACAACTAAACTACAGAAAAAACATCATTCAGAGCCACCTGAAATCTAACTGAACGGAAATCCTACAACTTAAAATATAAAAAAGAAGCCACATTGAGACTGGTAGGAGGAGCAGAGACAAGGAACAGAATGATCCCACATCCAAGTGTGGCAGATAAAAATCAGGAAGGGTATCTTGGCTACAGAGGTCCCCTTGAGGAACAAGGGCTCTCAGCCCCACACCAGGCTTTCCAGCCCAGGGTTCCAGTACCCCACAACTGGCTATAAAAATCAGTGGGGATTGTGGCTGAGTAAGATGAAGGGCTTCTGGAATCCCAGGCACTTCTTCTTAAGGGGGTCACACATGGACTTACTTGGACTCACTCCCTCTGAGCTCCAGTACTGGGGCAGCAGCTTTAAAGGCACCAGAGACATATGGGGAGGAAAAGAATTATCTGGAATCAGGGCAAGAGATGGGGAGGACAGCTTTCTGCCAAACAAAAGTTCTGGCAGAGGTCGTTGTTCCTTGTTTGAGCTCTTCTCCCACAGAGTCAGCAGGCAGGCACCATATCTGAGTCTCCACCAACCTGGCTATCCCTGTTCACCCAGCCCTGGTGATTACCTGAGACCCTGCCCCACCCACTTTGTTAGCCCATCGAGCTATTTCCAGTGACTTTTCCATATGAATGACCTATCTTGGCTCATGCTTCAGATTTCCCTAAAATCTCTTTAAAAAGCAGCATCTGGCCTTGGCATGCCCCATAACTCTAACTAAGTGGTCCCAGGCTTGGCACTAGCAACAGTTGGCCTTGCTTTGTAGCTTGGCTTTCCCTGGGCACCTCCAAGCCCAACACAAGTAGCGGATATCTGCAGATTGCTTTGTAGCTCATGCCAGGTGGCCCCAGGCAGAACACAGTCGGCAGCTGACCTTGGCCTGGACCTCCAGGAAGGTCCCAGAGCCAGCGCACCCTGTGGACAACTTCAGACCACATCAAAGCACCACCCAAACACCTCCACAAGTGACACAGTCAAGGGGAAGACTTAGGGGGCACCAGAGCCCCACTGAAGTAAGTCTTGCTCCATAGTATGGGCCCCTGCACAGCTGATACTCCACAGTGGTCTCAGCCAGTCCTCTCAGCTGATTTACCTGGGGTAAATCCCTCCCATTGATGTGCCAACAGCACCACTACAACAGGAGAATGTACACAGCCCACACAGGGGTGGGGGGTGCACCTGGAGGGCCCAGCTCAGGTGATTGGGAGGCTGTACCATTAGACCCTACAGAACACCTACTACATTAGGCCACTCTGGTAAGCCTGGGAGATGTAGCAGCTCTGCCTAACTCATAGAAACAAACACAGGGAAGCTGCCAAAATGAGGAGAGAAAAAAACATGTCCCAGATAAAAGAACGGAACAAAACTCCAAAAAAAGAACTAAACAAAATGGAGACAGACAATCTACTAGAGGCAGAGTTCAAAACACTGATTATAAGGATACTCCATGAACTTAGGAAAAGAGTAGATGAATATAGAGAGAATTTCAACAGCATAAAAAAGGACATGGAAACCATAAAAAAGAACTAGTCAGAAATGGAGGACACACTAACTGAAATGAAGAATAATTTAGAGGGAGTCGAACAGTAGAGCAGATGAAGCCAAGAATCAAAATAGTTATTTGGAATGTAAGGAAGCAAAATTCATCCCATCAAAATAGCAAAAAGAAAAAAGAATTCAAAAAATAAGGATAGTGTAAGGAGCCTGAGACAAGTTCAAGCATACCAACATTCACATCATGGGGATGTCAGAAGAAGAGAGAAGCAAGAAATTGAAAACCTATTTGAAAAAATAATGACAGAAAACGTCCCTAACTTGGTGAAGGAAATAGACATACAAGTCCAGAAAGCCCAGAAAGTCCCAAACAAGACAAACCCAAAAAGTCCCACACCAAGATACATCATAATTAAAATGCAAAATGTTAAAGACAAAGAAAGAATCTTAAACACAGCAAGAGAAAGGCAGTTAGTTACCTACAAGGGAGCTCCCATAAGACTGTCAGATGATTTCTCAACAGAAACTTTGCAGGCAAACTTTGGGAGGGATTGGCAGAAGATATTCAAAGTGATGAAAAGCAAGGACCTACAAATGAGATTACTCTACCCAGCAAAGCTATCATTTAGAATGGAAGGACATATAAAGAGCTTACCAGAAAAGAAAAATATAAAGGAGTTCATCACCACCAGACCAGTATTACATGAAGTGTTAAAGGGTCTTGTTAGAAGAAGGAGGAGGAGGGGGACGAAAATACGAACAATAAAATGGCAATAAATACATATCTATCAATAATTGAATCTAAAAATAATAATAAATGAATAAGCAGAACATAAACACACATACAAAGAAGATTTTGATGGTTGCCAGATGGGAAGGGAGTTGGAGGGGTGGGTGAAAAAGATGAAAGGATTAAGAAGTGCAAAATGGTTGTTTCAGAATAGTCATGGGGATGTTGAGTACAGCATGGGGAATATAGTCAATAATATTCTAATAACTATGCATGGTGTCAGATGGGTACTAGATTTATTAGGATGATCATCTAGTAAGTTATATAATGTCTGATCACTGGGATATACACCTGAAACTATATAATACTGTATGTCAACTGTAATTGAAAAATAAAAAATAAAATAAATGTAAACGCAAAATAAATAAATAAAACCATGAAAAAAATAAAAAGAAAAGAAAAAACAAAAACAAATGAAACCCTGAAAGAAATGAGTGACCCGTGGCCTCAGGACTGCTTTTCCAAATTCCATCTCCCTTTCCCCAGTATAACAAAAGTGTTGTCTAAAAGCCCCCACTCAGGCACTCACTGGCATCTTCCCAGGCAGCCACTGCTAGATGAGAGAGTGCTGGCAGAAGGGTTTGGACAAAGCTAAATAACCTGTACAAAGTCATTTGTTATATGAAGGGAAGTAGCTGAATTCTGGTTACTCTCATTATGGCCTATAAATGATATTAAAAAGTAAATTAAAACTGATTTCAACTGGCCCAAGTTGTTTGGACAATTATGTGGTGGAAGAGGAGAACTTTTTCTAAATTCTAAGAACTCAATATCCTTTCTTCTTGACCAATAATTTTTATTCCTGAATTTTGTAGAACCTTGAATTGGATGTCCAGCAAAACTTACATAAAATAATAGGTTGACAGCAGCCCTCAAAGCTTATTTCAGTTTTTTGACCCAAGGCTCAATTTCTCAGACTTCAAACTTGGCCACTTATTTTTTAAAAAAAAGAAAGAAAGAAAAGTGCTTTGGGCAAAAACATGATACACAGTCCCTGCCAATAGGAATATTAAAAAACAGGCTCATTTGATCATTTTTATTATCACAAGCAAAGACTGACATGGAGGCAAATGCAGCCTTGAATATGTTGGCTTGCCGCTCCCAGGCCCCGAGGCTTATCCACTCCTGGCCAGACACCAAGGGTGTGGTTCTAAACAGGAACAGGCAGTAAAGCCAAGGGGTTCTGCCTAGGTTCTTAAAGGCCAAGCCCCAATTCAGCCTTTCTCGAAGAATGTGGTCCCAGTGATTTAAGTACTAAATGCAGGGCCCCGTCAAAATGAAGCGATGGGAACAAAGACAAATTACATACTTTATCTTCAGACGTGCTCAGCTTCCCCTTTCTTAGCCCTGTTAGCATAAAACACAAGCTTTCCAAATTCTTTTTTTGCCCCTTTCAAAAAGGGGTGAACAAGTTCCTCTGAAGGTGCACTGTATTCACTTCTGTTTCCCCACAACCTATTATACTGCCTACAAAATAGGATCTTAACAAACATTTGTTAGAGAGGTGGATAGAAAAAGTTTCAGATAACTGGGAGGTGAGATGGGCCTTAGAGTAGATCTTAAATGGATATATTTAAGGAAAGAAATGGATATATTTCCATGGTAATAATGATAAAGGGGTTTGAAAAACCTAACTGCCCAGTCACAATGGAGGGCTTAGGTTGGTCTAACTCTAAAGGGATACAAATAGATCTGAGAACACTGAGGGGAAAAGGGGAAGGCAGGAATCTTATATCACATTAGAAGCAACCAAAATATATATCCCAGCCAAAAGCATAACAAGAACTAGGGGAAATTTTTAGGACCCTTCTTCCTTTTGCTAATTTTATCAGAGAAGAGTAACAGGCAGTAAACAGTTTGACAAAGGATGAGAAAACTGTTTAGAAAAATAGCACTTTTTTCTCACATAGTTATGCACTAAAACGATGTTTAGAACATAAATTTATCTTTAATGGGCAATCAAACAATTAGGAGGAAATCATGTCAATAATAAAGTACAAATATAATCAAACTAGCCAGTCAGCCACTGAAGAGAACACACGTGAAAGTAGATAGCAACTCAACCAGTTCACAATCACACAGAAATGCTCTAGGTCCATGGTAAACAAAATCCACAATATTTCATTCTAGGCCTTCCTCAGAACCCTAACTTCAGTCAGCTAGCTTATTCATTGAATAGCAACCTAATAACCTTGAGAAACTAAAGTATTTACCTCCAAGTGGAAATCTGTAGATTATCATGAAAATGGAGCTCAGTATCCAGTGTTCCATGATTTTCCAGGGAAGTTGGCTTTATTTTTCTGTGTATATTATTATTAGCAATATTTCTTGATTATCTGCATTGCAACTCTTCCGTTAGACAAAGCATTTATTAAATAAGACATCATTATTGCTGTTCAAGCTTTTCTCTAGCTAAGAGCTTCTTGAAGTTTAGAAGACTGCCCACTACCCCTGCCGTGATAATTGTGATAAATATGTTTTTCTTAGAAAGAAGAGTGTCATCTTCCTGTTTTCTAAAGTCTCTTTATTCTTCAAACACCAAGACTCAGCCACCCATCATCACTACCATCATGACCACATCAACAGCAGCAATGAAGAGGGAAGTGATTCTTCCTGTCCTTATATGGAATCTGTGCTATACTACTGGGTTGTGCTTCTGTTCAGGTGAATGGAAAACCTATCTAGTAGGTAAAAAAACTCACAAGATGCTAACCAAGCCTTTTTGTTTTGTTTTTAACCAAAAAGAGATCCTTGTTTTTCTGTGTTTTAATTACACACATGCTGTTCTTTAGAAAGGACCACAAAATACACAAAGATTCCTGAAATAAAGAGTCAACCTTTCCCCAGATCAGAACTCAGTACTAACAGTCATACAAAATATGTAAACTTGTCATAAGTTGCAAAAAACAGACCATAGTCCAGTCAGTAACAATATGCAAAAGATTCTTAAACACATTTGGACAAGTTACATCCGGGGCTTTCCCCCAGGCATAAAAATGACCAGTTGACAAATGTATAACTGGCAACTATCTCCAGTTACTTATTTTAAAAGCTTATCAATTCTCATAAGATTTTAACATGAAAAATCAAGGCCCACTCTATTTTCATACTTATTGTGATATTTGATCAAGTTGTGTATCTTTTTTTATAAAGTTCAACAGGCTACATACCAATTCTTTCTGATGTCTGAAACGTAAAAAAATATTCTGTGAGAACTTTTCAAATAAATAGATTTACCTACCAAAACCAACTCTACATTGCATGTACTGATCTCTATATTTTGCCAGCCCTTATATAAACTCTTGTCAGGGATCCTAACATTCAAAATCACTGAGAACATTGCTACTTTTTAAAAATATGATGATGTCATCTGAGTCCTGGAAAGAATTGTTCTCTGGCGATTGATTTTGTACCTTTAGGTCTAGAGTATTCTTATAATTTATTTCTTACCCTACCCTAACCCTAGGTTGTTCAGGGGCTATGCTGTCATGTTAATTCCCCCAACTCTCCAATGCTGCCTTCCACTTGTAGTTGAGAGCCTTTCTTGTCCCTTCAGAGAACAGGCTTTGCCAGCAGCCCTGGGTTCCGATTCTGGCTTCTCCACTTAGTAACCATGTGACACTGGGAAAGTTATTCGATTTGTCAAGGTCTCAGAGTCTTTGCCCATAGCTGGAGGTAGTAATAATCTCTGCCTCCCAGGGCTGCCAGGGTTTAATAAGACTGTGTGCAATTACTTAGCATGGTGCCTGGTACATAGTGAGCACTTGTTCATTTGTCAACATCATGTTTAGGGCCTGAGAACTTAGGACCTTTACCTAATTAATGGCTTCTTTGGAAATGAGCTTGGGGGCAAGTCTGTCTTCTCCCCTGTGCTATAAGCTCTATGAAAGCAAGGCCTGGGTCTGACTTATTAACCACTGCATTCCCAGGCTTAGCAAATCCCTTGGCATTGTGTTAAAGATACATTTACTAACTGAATAGACAGGTGACTGAGTAAACAAATAAAAGAATGAATGAAAGTTCATGTCGTGCCTAAGGAGGTCACCAGCAAGACACTGTTATTGGGTTTAGGAGGCAGGGGGACTTATGAGAGATATCCTGAGACCCTACCCATCTTAGTTTTGACCCTTGGTGTCCCCAGTTTGCAGTTTCAGTGGGGATTTCTCTAAGGATAGGAATGATCTTCAGATACTTGGAAGATGCGCACTTATGATTCAAGGACAAAACACTGTACTTTGGTGCTAGAGAAAGTATTTTGGAAAGTATCAGAGGAAAACCCACACAATAACTAAAAGTAAAAATAATACCTCACCCAGATTTGCCCCGAAGTCACAAGTTAAAAGATATACTTAGCACAGACAGGCATGCCTCATATGTCTGTCTCATCTACGCAACCTTGACGTAGCTAGGCAGGCTGTTTCCAAATGTACACAATGCTGATATCATATTTTTTAAATATATATTTTATTGAATTTAGAGAGAGGAAGGAAGAGAGAGAAAGAGACAGAAACATCAGTGATGGGAGAGAGTCATTGATCAGCTGCCTCCTGCAAGCCTCCAACTGGGGATCGAGCCCGCAACCCGGGCATGTGCCCTGACCGGGAATCGATTCGTGATCTGAATCATAGGTTGATGCTCAATGGCTGAGCCACGCCGGCCAAGCTGATATAATATTTTTAATTTAAAAGAAACAATGCATGTTCTTGCTTTAAATCTCATGACACAAGGAAGTCTTTTTCTAGTCACCAGAAGAAATTCTGAAATCTGCTGATACTTCATTATAACAAAGGTGAGTAGGGGAGACAAGAAAAGAGGAAGTAGAAAAAGAATGGGGGAGTAACAGAATCTAAAGAAACATGTAATACGTGTGGAGATATTTTATAATTCTACATACTTTGTACTGCATCTTGTCCTTAGGAGGTGCTTAATAAATAGACTTAATAAACTAATTAATATGAAGAGAGTGGTAAAAACATAAAAGATTTTTTTTTAAAAGGAAAAAGAGAGTGCAGAGAGAGAAAATAAGTAAACTAACATAAAGCGTGGAAGAGGGGGATGGAAAGAGAATAGTAAGAAAGAACACAGAAAGGGAGGGAAAGGAAGAGAGAACTGGTGAAATGGGTAGAGAAATGTGTGTACGTAGTATATAGTGTGTGAATGTGTGTCAGAGAGGCAGGGAGAGACTGAAATTAAAACATGTAAACTAGGACTTGAAAAGAAAAGAATGGAGGAATGGTTGAAGGCTATAGGAAAGCAAGAGCAATTGTGGGAACGATTTAGGGTTTGTAAATTGTCCCAATTCTTTCAAAAACTTTTTATACCACCTCTTGCATCTTGCATCACCCTCTTGGTCTTTAAATTTGGCTACTAACGGGAAATCTAATTTGTATATTGTGTCTGATTTATGTCTCCTTAATCCCTCTATTCACTCTTCAGATGCTTTCTTGGAAACAGAACATTATATTTTAATAAGGCTAACCCCATAAAATGTCATATTGCCTTGAACTTTAAGGTGGTTTGAAATTCAACCCAAGGCTTGAGAATGAAAGAGTAAATTTAGCAGAGACCTGGTTCTTAGTCCAGAAGCATACCAGCCTGATGCACTTGGCATTACATGTTCTCTGGACAGTGACCACAGTTAAAGCATAAATGATGGAAGAGAGGGGCCCACATTGCCTTTATTTGCAAAAGCAATTATACATTGGAGATTTGGTGAGTTACCTGTGATGGGTGCAGCTAATTCAGGCCACATCTAGGAAGTAATAATTATTACTGCACTTAAAAAATAAATTTTATGACTTACTAAAAGAGACTATGTTTACATATAAGCAAGTCCTTTAACCCTTCAGAATTCTCCATCTGTTAAAAGGAATGGTATTAGACAAGGAAGTGTTTTCTTGCTTCAGCCTGAGCAACACCACTTATATTGGTCTAAATCTGGGGCTTCTGAGTTAAATTGTGTTCGGAGAAAGGATTTTGACATAAAGGCATTGCAAAACCACCACACCAGATAATCCCTCTCCCAGCCACCTGTCCTCCAGAGGAAGACACCAGCATTCTAACTTTGCACTACAAGGCCCCATCACAAAGCCTTCTCCTCCCCTCCATCATTCCACACTCTAATCCCAGTCCCTCCCTTTGCCCTCCCATGTCTTTCTGGGGCCTCATATTAATCCTGCCCCCTACACTCTGGCCAAGTATTTATTGAGCATCTACTATGTACTGGTTATTGTTCTAGGAACCAGGCATATATCAGTGAGCAAAACAAAGATCCCTGTGCAGCTTACATTGCAGCAGGTAGAGATGGACAATAAATAATAAACTTAGAAAATAAGTTATAGAGTCCATCAGGTGGTGATAAGTGGTATGAGAAGAAGAAAAAGTCAAGCAGAGTGGGTGACTAAGAGACAAGGACTCATGTTAAAAAGGAGGTTTCTTGCCTAGCCGGTGTGGCTTAGTGGTTGAGCATCGACCTATGATCTAAGAGATTGGGATTTGAATCCCAGTCAGGGCACATGCCCAGGTTGCAGGTTCGATCCCTAGCAGAGGGTGTGCAGGAGGCAGCCAATCAGAGTACTCTCTCTTATCATTGATGTTTCTCTATCTCTCTCCCTCTCCCTTCCTCTCTCTGAAATCAATAAAAATATATATATATTTTTTTTTTAAAAAAAAGGAGGGTTTTTGGCCCTGGCCAGCTAGCTCAGTTGGTTAGAGTGTCATCCTGATATACCAAGGTAGTGGGTTCAATTCCTAGTTGGGGCACATACAAGAATCAACCAATGAATGTATAAATAAGTGGAACAACAAAATGATGGGTTTTTTCCTCTCTCTTCCTCTCTATTTCTCTCTAAAATCAATAAATAAAAATTTTTAAAAAAGAAGAAAAAAAAAGAGGAGGACTCTTGGCCCCATTTCTAGGGTTCCACATAAGAAATCTACCTATGCCAGGCCAGGCATGGCTCAGCGGTTGAGCATCGACCTAGGATCCAGGCGATCAGGGTTCGATTCCCGGTCAGGGCACATGCCCGGGTTGCAGGCTGGGTCCCCAGTCGGGGGCGTGCAGGAGGCAGCTGATCAGTGACTCTCTCATCATTGATGTTTCTATCTCTCTCTCTCCCTCTCCTTTCCTCTCTCTGAAATCAATAAAGATATATTTTTAAAAAAAGAAAGAAAAGAAAAATAAATCTACCTAACCCAGCCTGGCCTTTTACATACTATCCTATCGTCAGAGTTCTTGGAGGGCACGGTACAGACAGCAGTCGATAAACAGCCACACTTGTGATTTCCCAGGCTCCCTTGCAGTTAGGTCAGGCTCATGTGACTCACGCTGGCCAATGAAATGTGAGAGAAAGAAGTCGTTAAAAGTCAGCTTGTCTCTTTCATCTCATCCTTACTCTAATGTGCTGACCTTCTAGGTTATTAGTCTAGGCACCATGGCTACAAGATGAAGAAGGCCACCCAGTGTGCATCAGAACATGGCATGAGCAAGAAATAAGCTTTTACTGTTTATGCCACTGAGATTTCCGGGTTGTCTGTAACTGAATCATAGTGTAGGCTATCTGTGCTGATATCTCTGAGAGAAAGTGAACTGAGTAATTACAACAAACATTTTCTGCTTTTTAATGGTAAAGAAAACTAAAAATCATGACTTTTTACCTCCTCATAAGTTGACAGAGGTAGGAAGGTACAATAGCAGCAGGAAAGAAGTGAGTAATGGGAGATTATATTTCGGTTGCCCATTTAGGACTCCATAAATATTCTATGAGGTATTTTAAGCAAGTATTTTCATTTATGAACACAATTTACTTTTCTTGGATTCACATAACAGTAAAATTTCTTTGAAAAAATTACTTGGTAGAAAATGTGTAATTTGTTTTTAATGTAATCAAAATATTTCTTGGGCCATTCAAAGTTTCCTAGCTATTTCCCTGTCTTAAATCTCAAACTGGAGGAATTTTTTTTTTTTCTATAAACATTTGCTATAACAGTACTCTTTTAAGAGAGATTAGAATATCAACAGAATCCAGATGCAGTTTGCAAGTAAATGCGAAGCACAGGCAACATAAACTCTAAGCTGTGCATTGGAGAAAGTTTATAACGTAAGTTTACCTGCTCTTTAACTCATGGGATCATACTAAGACCCTTGTCCACATTTCCCTCTAGTGGACTCCAAAGATAACATTTTGGAAGATGGTCTCAAACTCATAAAGATTTGTTAACAAATAAAACCAATCTGTATGTCACTATTGATATTTAAGGCCTGGCATTCAAGTGTGTAAAGTAAAAGACCATTGAGAGGCGGCAGGAAGGGCCCAAAGGTTCCACAGCCTGTTATGGTGCCTACCGCCCTACTATTAATGACTCTTCCTTGGACTCTTGAAGGATTTTGTTTTTCTGTGACAGCTGGAACAGAAAAGAACAAGACATAGCTGGGAGAGAACAGGCAGGGGAAAGTCCATGCTGAGGAGCAGGGGACTGGGTTGAATGGTATGAAGATGGTGATAACAAAACTGTGGTCTAAAATAAAGGGCAACAGACAGGATTCTCAGGGAATGGGGAGGGGGAAGAGAGCAACCAAAGAAACTTAGATGCACATATGCATAACCCATGGACACAGACAATAGTGTAGTGAAGGCCTGGGGAGGGGACAGGATTGGGGAGGGGAAGCATCAATGAAGGGGAAAAGGGGGACATCTATAATACTTCCAGCAATAAAGATAAACTTTTAAAAATATAAAATTAAATTAAATTAAATTAAATTAAATTAAAATAAAATAATAAAATAAAGGACAACAGCTGACCGACTGATTAATAAGTCAGAATATTCTTCCTAAACACCTACTATTTTTAAGACATTATGCCAGGCACTGTGAAAGGCACAGAAATACATGAGGCAGGATTACGTCTTCACGAAGTTTTCAGCCTAGCATTTGGTCTTTGTTACGGAGTCAGAGAATGAAGGAATGGTTAGACCTAGAGCTAGGGAAAAAAGTGGCCTGTATTCATGCTCAGCAAGTCTGCATGGGGCGCCAGGAGGCCAAGGCAAGGCAAGTAAGGGTGTCGTGGGACTAGTGGGAACACAGTCTGGAGAAGAGGAAACAAGGGTAAAGTGAACGGTGAGCTGTTAACGTCATGCTCCCTCGGTAAACACTTTTACTCTTTAGCGTGAGAAGAGATTACAGGCTCTGATGCCTGGAGAATTTTATGTCCTTTCACCAAATAAAAAATAAACAAACCATAAATTGGATTTCAGATAATTAGTTGGTTACTATTTTTGTTACAAAAGCTTTTTGATTTTGAGATTTTTGTTTGTCTATTTTAAAAACTCACCATCAAACTTTGCAAGTCTCCTAATATCTTCTCCAAGTTCTGAGGTAACTGGTAGCGCATGGCGAACTTTAAGGTTAGTTTCCCTGTGAAATTAATTGACATGACATGAATTTTTATATGGAACAGCCCAACAGCACCTTACACAAAGCAATCAGGGGGTGCAGCACATGCAAAATTCAACACAAGAGATTCAAGGAACTCCCTTTGAATGTCATTTGCATCTCTCCCACTGTCTCAGGAAAGTGGACAGGGCTTTGCCGGCTCCCAAGAATTGGCATTCAACCCGCTGCACATCTGTATAACAACACAGTAATCTGTTTTGCTATTTGAAAGAACAGAGGACATAATAAATATGGTTTCATTCGAACCTACTCGGATATCATGCATGAGTTACAAAACACAATAGGAACACAAACACAATTGCCAAATAAAGAAGGCCAGTATCGCTCCACAGTCTATTATCTACATTGGAGTTTTACTTGCAAAAAATGGTCATGGCTAATTTCACAGTAGCTGAAATTTCAATGGGAAAAGGAATACAGCTTTCTTTTTCTTGGAAAATCAAGCTAAGAATCCCATAATTCTAAACTCAAACAACCAAACAGGAACTCAGCAAGTCACAGGGAGCTGGTCATCTTCTTCCAGGCAGGACCACACATACTTTGGACAGATGGCTGCTCTCTGGTGTTCATGAAATGACCAGCAGTGAAGATTCTATGACCGTCACTCACATCTTGCGTTTAAGAGCTTGCCATGCCAGTTTTCTCATTGAGTTCAACTGAATTCTCTTCTACTGGAGCTTCTCTGTCAGAGTTCTGTCTTTTATGAAAATGTTTAGTAGTGGGTTCATTCAGTCAACAAATACTGATAGAATACACACCATGATACTCAATGCTACCCCACAAGGGTTATTGTCCTCTTGAGGGAATCAAGTGGTAGATAACAAAACAAATATCACCTTTTAGAAGTACATGTCAAACCATGAAGTCATAGAATTTAGAGAATCAAGGAGCAGATACCTGAGATGGCATTTAGTCTAAACTTCCCATAAATGAGTTTCACAAAGATGTTAAGACAATATGAACCCAACTCAAGGAATGCCCATTGATAAGATAGCTTTCTCAAGAAGGTTGTATGTACAATTGAAGTTACTTTGTTTAAGAGCAATCTCATTGATCAAAATCTATGAATTCCTAGGAGGGGAAGATGAGTAGGGATTGAGACACTAAACTTCATAACTGAAGCAGAAATTGACCTGGGCTTGATGGACAAGAGTGAGATAGTGGTGCTGAGAATAAAGGACTAACGTGTCCATTCAGTTAAACAACTTTTCAAATACTAAAGCAGTCACACCAAGTAGGCCAGACAGTCTTCATTTCTTTACCCTACTCAATACATCATCTTTCATCAAAATTTTTCATTTTAAGTTATTTTCTCAGGATTCTCTTCAATATCTTACTTCCATCTTCAGATGTAGAAACTAAAGGGGGAAAGTAGTCACACATATGCCTTATGATAAAAATATATACATTTTCTAAGACTCCAGATTAATACCTTCATTGTCATGTCATACTTTTTCTTAGTCTGCCTCATATCTTGATAAACTTCCAAATAATTTTCAGCATGTGAAACAATACAGAAAGATCTTGTGTGCCCTTTACTTGGTTTCCCCTAGTGGTAAAGTCTTACAAAGCTATATCACAATTTCATAACCAGGAAATTGACATTGACACAGTCAAGATAAAGAGCATCTCCATCACCACAGAGATTCTTCGGGTTGGCCTTGAAGCCACACCCTCTTCCCTGTTTCCTGGCAACCACTAGTCTGTTGTCTATTTCTGTAATTTTGCCGTTTCAAGAATGTTATATAAATGGAAGAATATAGTATGTTACCTTTTGGAAGTGGTTTTTATGACTCAACATAAATCTCTGAAGATTTATTCAGATTGTTTCATATATCAATAGTTCACTCTTTTTATTGCTCAGTAGTATTTCATGACATGGATATACCATAGAATATTCAACCATTCACATGTCAAAGGGCATATAAATTGTTTCTAGCTTAGGGATGTTACAAATAAAGCTGCCATAAACATCTGTATACAAATTTTCATGTAATTATAAGTCTTCATTTCCCTGGGATAAATGCCCAGAAATGAAACTGCTGGGTTGTATGATAGTTGCATGCTTAGTTTTTTAAGAAACTGCCAAACTGTTTTCCAGAGTAATCGTAACATTTTACATTCCCACCAGCAATGTGTGTGTGAGTGATCCCGTTTCTCTGCATCCTTGCCAGCCTTTGGAGTTGCCGCTATTTTTTTTATTTGCTCCATTCTGATAGGTATGTGGTGATATCTTATTGTTTTAATTTTCCTAATGGCTAATGATGTTGAATATATTTTCATGTGCTTAGTTGCCATCTGTATGTCATCTTTGGTGAAATGTTTCTTCATATCATTTGCCAATTTTCTAATTAAATTGCTTGGGATTTTTTATTATTGAGTTTTGAGCATTTTTCACATATTCAAGATACAAGTCCTTTGTCAGATAAGTGGTTTTTAAATATTTTCTCCTAGTGTATAGTTTATTTCTTCTTCCTGTTAACTGGTCAATTGTACAGCAAAAGCTTTTAATTTGATGAAGACCAGTTTACCTAATTTTCCTTTTATGGGTCATGAATTTTGTGTCAAGTCTAAGTACTCTGAATAGCCTTAGATCTTGAAGAGTTTCCCCTACGTTTCTCTCTACCAGTTTTATAGTTTTATGTTTTACATTTGAATTCAATTTCTCTAATAATTATAAGGCTATTTAAATTATCTATTTCATATTGGATTAGTTGTAAAAGCTTGTTTTTTGACAAAGTGGTCTATTTCATCTGTGTTGTTAAATTTATGTGTATAGAGTTGTTTGTCGTGTTTCTTTACCCTTCTGATGTCCACAGGATCTGTCATAATACCCCCTGGTTCATTCATGATATTGTTAATTTGTGTCTTCTCTTTTTTCTTTTTCAGTCTTGCTAAAGGTTTGTCAGTTTTATGATGTTTTCAAAGAACAAGCTTTTTTGTTTCATTGATTGTCTCTACTATTTTCCTGTTTTCAAGTTGATTAATTTCTGCTCTTGTTTTCATCTCCTTCCTTCTACTAGCTTTAGATTTTGCTATTTTCTATGTTCTTGAGATGAAGTGATTTGAGACCTTTTCTCTTTGCAATTGCATATTTATTGCTATAAATTTTTCTCTCCATCTGGGAGGCAGTCATTAAAACCATGGTCTCTTTTGTCAGGTTGCCAGGGTGAAGACTCTTTAGAAGAGTGAAGAGTGAAGACTCTTTAGAAGTTTGGGACAAATTACTTAGTCTCTCTAAGACTTGGTTCCTTCATTTTACAATGGGGCTTATATATAGTACCTACTTCAGGATTAAATGATAAAATCCATCTATAGAACATATATGGTATCCTTAAAACGTAAGCATTCAATAAATGTTCTTATGCCAGACAGACAAATTGAATCTACTGAAACAGAACTACTCTATGGTCTATAACGAATTTCTAAATATCAGTGTCAAAGCTGCATCATACTCCATTTCTCTTTTCTCTCCCCATGTCTTCCAGTTCCAAAAGGTCACCTTCTACAGTAACATTGGTCTTCTTTACTCAGATCTTGATTGCTACTCTGCTCATCTTCCTTGGAGAATAGCTTGAAATTAAAAACAATCCAACCAACCCAAAAAAGAACCCTTCTAAGGAATCTCAGTAAGAAATTCCTGTGTGATATTATTTACACATACATATTTGGTTCACTGTTTCTGAAAGAAAATAAATTCAAGGGAAAAAACAAGAGTTTTCAAAAAATCTCCAAAGCAATTTGCAAATGGACTGTGAAATTTGGACTCCTATTTCTTCCAAGAAAATAAAATGAAGAATAAGGATTGAGATTTAAGTTAAGTCCTGTTCCTAAAGCTATTACTCTTAAATAAATTAAAAGCCAATCAAATTAATTATACTAACTTTAATAACTTACCCATCAAGTTCAGCAGTTTCAATATAACAGAGGCCATATGGCTCACTACTTGATAGGAGAAGCAGATCAGCCTATTTTTTAAAATAAGGGTAAAGAATACTTGAGAAGGGAAGATTGGTTGAAAGCCTTCTATGTTGTATCATCCCTCCACCACTAATGAGCCAGTTGAGCCTTAGGGCAAAAGTAAGAGAAGTGAAATCCTGCTCCACCACCTGTCTGTTACATGCCCTGAATCAAACCCTCCCTCTGCTTACCTGTTCCTGTTTTGCACGCCCTTGACCATTAGAACATAAGCAAGGGCAGGGGATATAAAAAAGATAACCACTTCATTTACTTTTTTCCAAGAAATATATAAAATTCTGCTTTCTTGCTTTGATAATTATGGATAGAAAATATAAAACTTGCCCCAATAAATTAGATAAATGGAAATACTTATATGCATTTACTTTAATTCCTTTGTATTATTAAAGAGCAGGGGGCAGGCTAAGAAGATGGGGAAAGACAGAAGTGAAGTAGATGGAGGAAGTTGAAAACAATAGAAAACATAAAAGAGGCAAGGAAAATTTTAAAAGAGAGAAGTTAAAAGAAAATAAAAAATAATTTAGAAAAAAAAGATGGAGGGGTGTAAAGAAGAGGAAAGAAAAAATAAAGCAGGGACTAAGCAAGATAAAATAGAAAATCTAGTAAAAAACAGTGGAAAACATTTAGAGACTGAGTAGTTGTTCTCTCACAGAGATAAATCATTCTATGTCGCTGGACATTTGAGTTTTGGAAATAGCTTATCACAATTTAGTTTTAGAATTCTGTTACATTTCAATATTGAGAAGCTGTTTATTTTATGTCAAGTTTCAAATTTTATATTAAAATAAGGAGTTTTGTTTCCACATCTTAGCTATTGTAAATAATGCTGCAATGAACATATATCTTTTCAATTTAGTGTTTTTGTTTTCTTCAGATAAATGCTAATAAGTGGAATTACTGGTTTATCAATAGATAAATGGATAAAGAAGATGTAAAATAGATATGTATATATACGATTCAGTATTATTCAGCAATAAAAAAAGAATAAAATCTTGCCATGTGACAAAATGGAGGGGCCTACAGGATATTACACTAATGAAATGTCACACAGAAAAAGACAAATACTATATGATTTCATTTATATGTGGAATCTAAATACTAAATAAACAAAATAAAACAGAAACAGACTCATAGATACAGAGAACAAACTGATGGCTCCCAGAGGGGAGAAGGGTGGGAAGATGGGTGAAAAGGTGAAGGGTAACAGAGGTACAAACTGTTAGTTATAAAATAAATATGTCATGGGGGATATAATGTACAGCATAGGGACTATAGTCAATAATATCTTAATAACATTTTGCAATAACAGATGGCTACTAGACATATTGTGGTGATCACATCATAAGGTATATAAATGTAGAATCACTATGTTATATACCTGAAACTAATATAATATTGTATGTCAATTCTACTTTAATAAAAATTAAACAATAATAATGAATAAAATAAAGGTTTTTATGAAATTCTGAAGGATTTGAATGTCTGAAAAGAATTAACTAAAATTTTAGTAATTTATTTTGACACATAAGCCTAACAATTTTCTAGTTACATCAGTATTCCAAATCTGTAAAATTTTCTTACCTTTGTTTTTAAAAATATTAGAATTACGCCATTCTTAAGTCCTGAAAGTTAAATTTAGAATCAATCCACTCCTTTCATTGTCTCAAGCTTTTAAGTTTCCAACTCAAAAATAGACTCTGTGTGTGTGTGTGTGTGTGTGTGTGTGTGTGTGTGTATGTTGTCTAAATTGTTATAAAACAGGGTTTTAGGGAAAAAAGCAACTCTTGGTATAAACAGTCATCTTTCTCTGTATTTCATAATTATATTTGATCAGTGATAATAAGAATTAGAGAATTCTGGATGTCTTTTAAAATGATCCTTTTAAGCTTAGGGGAGGAGAGACATAGCCCAAAGAGCATGACATTCTATTGCTATCATCTTCATTGAAAGTTAAATATGAGAAATAAGACCAAGTTGAATTTTCAAAAACACTCTTCCCCCTTTAAAATCAAGCTGGGTGCCCAGCTGGGCATGGCTCAGCAGTTGAGCATCGACCTAGGATCCAGGAGATCGAGGTTTGATTCCCAATCCGGGCACATGCCCGGGTTGCGGGCTTGATCCCCACTAGAAGGCATGCAGGAGGCAGCCGATCAATGACTCTCTCATTAATGATGTTTCTCTCTCTCCCTTCCTCTCTCTGAAATCAATAAAGATATATTTTTAAAAAATAAAAAAATAAAATCAAGCTGAGTAATTTTGGCTCAAGAATGGTATGCACTCTTCGCACGTTCTCTCTATAGTGGATATGCTTAGGTTACATTGCAACAAGTCAGAAAATTACTTCTGCCACAAGAGGCTTTTGTGACTCATCCATAGAGGAAGAACCTTAATAATGCAAACCCATCTGTTCCTCAGGGCAGGGAAAGCATGGTTATCTTTTCTTCAAGTATAGTGCAAATTAACAGTATTAATTCCACCCGGCTGGCATGGCTCAGCGGTTGAGCATCGACCTAGGATCCAGGAGATCGAGGTTTGATTCCCAGTCAGGGCACATGCCCAGGTTGTGGGCTCGATCCCCAGCAGGGGGCCTGCAGGAGGCAGCTGATCAATGTCTCTCTCATCATTGATGTTTCTATCTCTCTCTCTCCCTCTCCCTTCCTCTCTGAAATCAATAAAGATATATTTTTTTAAAAAAAACACAACAGTATTAATTCCATTATTGAGGGATAGTATCCAAATTATGAGAGGATGAACTGTTTTTAAAGTATTCTGGAGCATTTTTAAAGCTCCTATTTATATCAAACTATTGTAAATCTTTTGTATCTATTAATTTAAATGATCCCAAAGGCGATAGACAAGGTGATAATCATTCAGCCTTATCTGAGTTACAATGTCATTGAAAGTAATCAATATGTCTTTTAATTTTTTATTGATATGAGAGAGAGAGAAGGCAGAGAGAGAAACATCAATTTGTTGTTCCACTTACTTACGCTTTTAGTGGTCGATTCTTGTATGTGCCCTGATCAGGGATCAAGCCCACAACCATGGTGTATCGGGACAATACTCTAACCAACTGACCTACCCAGCTAGGGCCACTATGTCTTTTAAAACATTTTATAATTGAGAATTTTTACGAATACATCTTGGCATTCCCTCTTTAATTACTCTGGATTAGTACAGATTTACTAAATTTGCAAATGTAAATACTGCAGTACATATGCTATTTTAATCTGAGATACATTATTTAAATACTCACAGCAACAAATTGGTTATTTTCCAATTTAATGATGTCTCCCACTTTGACATTCATCCATTTCTCATTCTGCAGCCTATGAACAAAAACAAAATTAATTTTCTTCAGGAACAGAAAAGAGTCCAGGGAATGTATTCACAATGGAGCATCACGTGACAAAAGAAGCAGACAAGGCTTTTCTAGAATGCTCAGTTCAAAGGACCTTACATGACAAAATCTTTTACCTGAGTGATGTGGGGACCAAGGCCCAGAGAAGTCAACTGATTTGCCCAAGGATTCCCAGCGAATTAGTGATCCCTGGGGCTCAACTCAAGATGGCTGGGTGCTCTTTCCACCACACCATGGTGCCAGCTTTATACAGAAGCTATGAATTCTTGCTTGCATTTCCCTCACCAGAACATTAAGGGGTTGGGGGTGGAGGGGTAAATTCAGTCACTGGCATTCTTTTCAAATTCTATTATTAATAAATGTTGAAACACCACTTCCATTGTCTCAGAAGTCTGTTTAACTGAAGGCAAGAAGTGAATGAGGAGACTAGTGTTATCGGAGAAAAGTGGGGGTGGTCTGTCCTCATTGCGAGTGGGAGTGGGGTTCTTAGGGTACTCCTGGAATAAGCATTTCTGGAGGTCCCCACAGGAGGATGAGCTATGGTAGAGAGCTTTATTTCCGTGGAATTACATCCCTTCAGCAAAGCTACAAGCAGAGTCAGTGCCCAGAGTTTCCTTTCCATGTTGGAGCCAGGTCCAGTACAGCATCAGGCTAGTTGCAGGCAATTAGCCCATTGTGTGTGGGAACCCACATGGCCGTGGGCCACGTGGGTGAACTCAAGGAAGCCCCACAAGCCTAGAGTCACACAAATCCCGAGAGTCCCAAGAGCAGCAAGAGCACAAGAATACAAGAGAGCAAACTCCCCTGTTGAGGAGATTAAATATCCCAAATTTCATGCCCTTGCAGTGGCCAAGCACCATCTAGCCAATGACCTTTGTTCTCAGGTGCGACTGACAGCAAGCATCTTCCCTATGTCACCCCAGCTTTACCAGGCATGCATCTATCTCCCCTTTGTTGGACCTTGGGAGTGTAAAGTTGTAGCTTCCTGGTGAAGCTGCCCAAATGACACCCCTATAATATTTGGCCTTCCCTTTGCTCCTTTCCTATTATTAATAACTAGGTTCATCACAACAGTATCAGAGGCTATGGAGAATAGGTCATGGCAACAGCTAAAATGCAGGGAAGAATGCAAGAGAATAAATTTTGGAAAGGACAAGAACAATGTGGGTGATAAAAGAAGCCTCTGAAGGCTGAACGAGAAAAGACCACCTACAAATCATCCACACTCTGTGGCTAAGGACAGACTCGGTGGCATTCTAATGGCTAGGGCCAAGAGCTTGGATTTGAGGACAGCACAGGCAAGATGCTGCACTGCTTTCTCTGAGGCTCCTGTGTATAGTGGAGCCCTGAGTCTATCCTTCATCCATCTCAAAGAAGTTTATGATAAAAACCTATTGAATCTAGTTGGTTGGGCCCCTAGTGACAATTTAGGCAGACAGGCCACCTGGAAACAGACCACCTGTGGCAGTATACAGTGATGCTAACAATCCCTTTTTAAATTATCTGAAACCTCTGTAAACCAGCTTTGTTTTCCAAGTTGGAAGTCTTCAGCACTCTTCTCTCAGCAATTTCCTTTTAGGAAGAAGGCTGGGATGATAGGGCAGGTTCCCCAACAAATTAAGGTGGGCAGGTTAATTTCATTATGCCGTTTTTAAAAACAACCTAATTTACTTTGTTTTATAGGCTGGAAAACAGTTTTAAATATTTATACAACTGTGAAATATGCCTCACACTATCAACCCTGCTGGGTCATTTGGCTTAAACACTCAAAAAAATTTTCTTTAATACGGATCCAAGTACATGTTGTTCTGGAAAGTTTTCAACTGCGGCATTTTCATCTCTAGCCAGAATTCAATCATTTTTCCAAAGCCATACTTTCCTGCACTTTATCTAGTTCAATGACAACAGGAGAACCTAACAAGCCTTCTAAATCTCATTTTATTTATGTTTACAGGTACGGATTAGGTGCTGGTTTATTTCTCCTGGTACACTTCCTTCAGAGCATTCGTGACATGTCTTAGGGGACAGAATCTCAGATAAAAGTTGATGTGAACAGAACAATATGGATAGTGTGTCTTTATTTATGGAAATTATACTGCTACTGAATTGTCAGGAAGTCTCTATTGAAAAGTGCATCTGCTTACAATAATATTGTAATAACTAAGTATGGTGCCAGGTGGGTACTGGAAATAGAACACTTTGTAAAGTGTTATGATTGCCTAACCATTACGCTGCACGCCTAAAACTAATACAAAATAATATTGAATGCAAACTCTGATTGAAAAATATTTTTTTTAAAAAAGAAAGTGCATCTGTTTCAGGAAGAAGCTGAAATGATATTAAGTTTCATTTTCAAACCCTTACTCTGCCTACCTGTACATTATAAGCTCTAGGGAGGACCATACCTTATCTCTCCCATCCAAATGGAAAATGAACCACAGTGGAAAGGGAACACTACAGGAACTAAGACAAGGCGTGTTTTTCTCTGGTAACAAAAGTGCACATTTGACAGTTAAGTTTGCATACATAAGTGGCAATAGCCACTATTTGAGGGAACAAACCAAAACCTGAATTTCTTTACTTAAATTCTAACTTGTTTTTCTTTAGTTCAGTATCATATTTCCCTCTATAAAACCAAAGCATTTGGAAAGATGTTATTAAAGATGTGATGATATCAAAAGGAATTACTTAAATTAACTGTATACTTGGAAAAATACTTGAATAAAATCTCTTTAAGAAAAAATTGGGGGCTAGAGCATTGGTCCTTGGACTGAAGGATCTTGGGTTTGATTTCGGTCAAGGGCACGTAGCTGGGTTGCAGGCTCAATCCTTGGTCCCAGTTGGGGATGTGCCAAAAGCAACCAATCGATGTGTCTCTCTCACATCAATATTTCTCTCTCTCTCCCTGCCCCCCCCTTTCACTCTCTCTGAAAATCAATGGAAAAAATATCCTTGGGTGAGGGTTAAAAAAAAAGAGAAAAATTTTTGCAAAATCCCAAATCATGCAAAAAATCCCTAATACTAGACAATGTGAATGATTGTAAACATGATGTCCTATAGGGACCATACAGAGGAGTGATAAAGCTGAGCAAAATACCATTCCTCATGCCAAATCTTCATGCTCATTCCCCTCCTACACCCCTGCACCCCTACCTGTACCTTAACTTCTACTTTCTAATTTATTAAATATTTCCAAAAGCAGAAAATCACTCAGAATAATTCACTTGACCATGCTTTGCTAATATCTGACTATTAATCTGCTCATGTCATTTAATAGTCCAAGAAAGCAGAAAATACCTGTAATACTATTGTATGAGCCCAGGATCCCTTACTTTATCGCACTCCAGTCCTCTTTCTTTTTCCCTGTTGCCACCTACCTGCCCTCTGCCCAGACCATATACCTATCAGTCTCTCCAAGCTCCTCTTCCCAAAAGGCCCTTTTGTTGTTCCAGACACCTTCCAACACCTGCTCTATCTTCAGTCATCTATCCCTTTCCACCTGTCCCAATGGAACATTCTCCCCTAAAGGTACTCCAAATACTTTACCTCCAAAGTCTTATGACTAACAATATTTGAGATCTTAACATTTTTCTGGCATGTACAAATTCTATGGGACACAATATCACCTCTGTGGGCTACGGGCTGGGGAGAACCTTCACCAGGCAACAATGCAGGCTGACACACAATTTTTCTGAGCTTTAAGCAAAATGTGAATGTGCACTATCACAAGAAAAATTTTCTCAAAAGAAATATTACCCAAAACTAACAATTTGTCAAGAAGCAACAATCAGTATTCCCTAAATGTCGCCTCCAACCCCAGCACTGTTTAACTTTCTCATGATTAACCCTGACAATGGACACACAGACACATTGATTAGATTTGAGGACATCACCCTGCCAAGAAGAGACTATAACCCTTACAAAGTAAGATTGTGATAGAAAGTCATCTTATGACTTGAAGAAGTTACCAGAAACTGAATGAAGAGGAAGAAGAAGAACAAAATAAGTTATTTTAGAAGAGAAAGTAATACTCTACAGATGTAATTAGAGTTTTGAAGAAAAAGGGCCTGGAGATATTGGTAAGTCACAGAGGTATGTGATACCTTGGTTAAACCTCTTATTTGAATATCTAACTGTAGAGCAATCAATGTATATAATACAATCAAAGGAGAGGGTGTGTTTTTTTATATTATTTCCTATTCTATCTTACCAGGTTATTATAACTGTACTTAACTAAGACTTCAAACATATATTTCAATGAGTACTAAGGGTAATAGCTAAGAAGTAGCCAAGCTTACTGAACAAGTATGAGCTGATAAAGACCTTCAAATGCATTAAAATCATCTCTATTTTAAATTTCACCATTTTTCTTATTCTACCCACTCCCACCACCACTGACAACACATAAAAGGCATACCGGCCAGACTGGAGGGGCGAGTAGGAAGAATTAAAGCTCATCTTCAAAATATTTCTAGACTTCTAAGATTTTCGTTTGTATGGTGACTGCATTTCGTCATCATCCTAAAACAATGAAAAGGGACACTCCCTGGCTCTCCATGTGTGGTGCAGCTGTTGTCACGGCTGGTGTTTGAAGCAAGCTTACATCATAGCTCTGTGAGGGGAACACAGGATGGCCTAATGGGCTGTGACAATGACACTTAGCTCTATAGAGTTGACACAAACAAGTTGTGCTTTTACTTTTGTCGGGGAAAGGCCTTCTGCTCTCGTGGAGGAATTGCAATTTATGACTCTTCTGCAATCAAACTAATTCATTTCATTGCACTGAATCAAGAACTGCAAGACTTTAAAATATATGTATTTCATTTCAGGTTTTGAAATGGACATAATCTAGTTAATGCTTCTTTGAAAGCGATTTTTCAAAAACAGATGGGGTTGTAAGATAGCCTTTACCTCAGTAAAGTCACAAGTCAATGGCTAAATAAGCCAAAATTCAAGAAAAGAACTCATAAAATTTAAATTCCAAAGGCACCATAAAACATATGGAGTTTAACTGCCACAGAATAGTGACTAGGATTACTTAGAGGAAAGAATTTTTTAAAGTACACCCATTAACTATAGGCATACCTCAGAGACGTCGCGGGTTCCTTTCCAGACCACCACAATGACGCGAGTGCAGCAATAAAACGAATCGTAATGTTTTTGCTGGTGGAGGGTCTTGCCTTCAATTTGTAAAAATACAACATCCATGAAAACCAATAAAACAAAGTATGCCTGTATAACGTCTACTCTCTGAATATCAGAGAATCTGAGTTCTGAGAAAAGGTGGTGAGACAGAGCAACTACATCTAACAATTGTTGATAAATTGGTCTCACCCTGCCTCTTCCCGATGAGGTGCTAAGAGCTGCTAGGCTTTGCTGCGAACCTTCTTGAGGAAATGCAAGTCTGAGAGTGAGGTAGCCCCTACCACACTCCATGTCGCTGAACTATTGGCTGCAGAGGCTACAAATCAAGTATTTACCTTGAACAGGATACCAAGGCCACTGCTGAAGCCTTGAGAGACAGAAGGGGGAGCTCCTCCAGGTTCCTTTCATCTCCTCTAGACTTTAATGCACCTGACTGCCCATTAGCAATATAGAATCCTGAAAAGAGGATTTCTTCAAAAGCTATAGAAAATGTGTTGCGATATTAGAAAGAGAAGATGATAAAGAAGATCAATATTACTGACCTCTCCTAATAAACCAATTTGCATATACTGAGCGTGGTTTCTTTTTAATCTCAAGTCCATGTCAGACCTATAATATACAAAAGTATTCTTCTGCCCATAGAGACATTGTTTCATTCACCATTATTTCCTCAGAATCTAGTGCCTAGTTCACTGCAGACAACAAATAAATATTTGTTGAATAAATGATAAATAAATTAATGAATATAGAATAAATATTTCCAAAAACATTGTCAAATGATAGCATTTTCCTGAATGCCTAATAAGAATTGTAGAAATCAACACTTATTTAGTGCCAGGGACTATACTGATTCCTTCATGTATAGAATTGCCAAATAAAATAAGTGACATCCAATTAAATTTGAATTTAAGATAAACAACAAGCCCAGCTGGGCATGACTCAGCGGTTGAGCATTGACCCATGATCCAGGAGGTCACGGTTCGATTCCCGGTCAGGGCACATGCCCAGGTTGCGGGCTCGATCCCCAGCAGGGGGCGTGCAGGAGGCAGCCGATCAATTACTCTGCCTCATCACTGATCTTTCTATCTCTCTTCCTCTCCCTTCCTCTCTCTGAAATCAGTAACGATATACTTAAAAAAATAAAAAACGGTACCCTTTAAAAAATAATAATTTTTAGTATATTAAAATAATTTTTAATATTTGGGAACACTTATACTAAAAAATTGTCATTATTTATCTGAATTTCCAATTTAATTGGATGTCCTACATTTTAATTTGCTACATCTGGCAATGCTATTCATGAGGATATTCATGTATCCTCACACCAACCCTATAAGATAGGCATAAGCTGCTACTCCCATTTTATAAACTAGAAAACTGATGCTCAGAGAAATTGAGATATGTGATTTATTTTGCAACATCTATCAGAAATTTATTTATTTATTTATTTATTAAATATATCTTTACTGATTTCAGAGAGAGGAAGGGAGAGGGAGAGAGATAGAAACATCAATGATGAGAGAGTCATTGATCGGCTGCCTCCTGCACATCCCTTGCTGGGGATCAAGCCCACAAACCAGGCATGTGCCCTGACCGGGAATCAAACCTCAATCTCCTGGATCCTAGGTCAATGCTCAACCACTGAGCCACACCTGGCCAGGCAAATTTAAATTTAAATGCCTACACACTTTGATATAAATATTCCACTTTAAAGAACTGATCATACAGGTGCTTAAAGATGGATGTACAAGGATGTTTACTGCAACATTATTTGTAATAGCAATCTATTAGAAACTATCAATGCCCACCAATAAGGATTAGATGGACATATCATGGTAAACCATGGCTCATCTACTCAATGGAATGAAGCCACAAAAAGAATAAGATAGGTCTATATGTGCTGATACAAAATATTCTATAAGTTACATTATTAGGTTAAAACAAGCATGTGCAGAACACTGCATATATGTGGTAAGGTTTATCAGTGTTTTGAAGCAAAGATATACCTCCACATATCTCTGTTCCTACATGTATAGAAAACTTCTTGAAACACACACTAGAAACAGTTTAGTGGTTGCCACAGGAGAAAGGAAATAAAGAGAAGTGGGATGGAAGGAAGACTGAATTCATCGTATGCTGTTTTCTTTTGTATGAATTACATTCAGTACATGATTTTTTTGGCATTATATAGAGGTATTTTAAAGGCCAATTGAGGAGGAAAAAATAGAAAAAAGAAAACTCTTCCAAGGTCACACGTAAGTGGCAGATCTGGGACTGGAACCTGAGTCTACAAAGCCCATGCTCTTAATAAATCTATATTTATTGTTCCCTTTTACTTTATTTTCTATGATACTTAGAAAAAGAATGGACCTGAGGAGCTGAAGGAATATGATCACAGAAATAGTGAGTGCATGCTCCCGGTGTTTAAAACCAGTCGATCCAAAGACAGCTTGCAGTCATGGTCCCATGACACAGATGTTCAGTGGACAGCAGCAGTTTCTGGTTCTTTTCAATCCCACTGCTGTCAGAGCCACACTAGAGGAAGACATACAGCTTGGCCCTGATCCTCTAACAACAGACTGGTGAACAGAATCTCATTACATTGAGAATAGCATAATACTCATATCTTTGGAATCTATTTATTTTGAAGAATACAGATGTTCCCCCACTTTCCCTCCCTCCTTATTAGCATGATGCTTATGCTGAGGCAGAATCACACGGGGAGGTCTGTGGTCAGCTGCTGAAGATGCTCTTGCACCAATTCTGCCAGGGGCGAAGCGTGGGAAGAAGGGGGGATGTAGTCCAGCAGCATGGATAATTTAGTTCAACAATTTGCTGAGAAAAAGTAATCAATCTTAGAGATGTCTCACTTAATTTATACAAATCTTTACAGCTCCTATTGTGCATTCGTAGGATGCAAAAATACACACACAGTGTAGCCTTCCTATTTTGAAAACAGAATGATCAATTCACTTATTAAGTTTTACCTGAACTGTGCAAGCCTACTAAGAGTTGTGCAGAAAATGTACTCTCTTTAATTCATTTCTCTAAACTGAAACCCTTCTCCTGAATCCGTCTCTTAAGATCCTCTGTCTTCTGTAAATTCTTAGTAGGATTCCGTTAATAGATGGCTAAAAGATGATGAGACCAGAAGGAAATCAGAAGAAAATTATTTCATTGGAAGACTATTACCCCTGCTCTCACATACGAATGATAAAGGAAATACCTTAGATGGACTGTGGAGAGAACAGTTATTGAGCTCTAGGTCAGGTTCCTCAGCAGCACTTGCAGAGGGGGATCTGTGTGCCGGAAGTTTATTGGCAAGTACTCTTGGGATTAACACCTGTGGGAAGTGAAGGCAGCACCGTTGAGCAGAGGGAGGAAGTGGGCAGTTGATGCGTTCACAGCAGAGGCTCCGCGAACCCCACGGGGAGCTCTGGAGCTGGATGCCCTTCAGAGTTGGGTGTAGGAGGCCAAGCCAGATATCGTGGCCTTGTTCAGCCATTGGATGCAGTCTGGCCCTAGCAAGAATAGGTAAACTTGAGAAAAACAGCTCCTCTCAGCCAAGGGCAATTGCAGAGAGGGATGACAGTGGAGGGCTGTGTATAGGCGACCCTAGAGGCAATAAGAAAACTCTGTAGCTGCAGAAATATATTCTGCAACCTGGAAGGGGATGCGGGTGGCACAGCAGAGCATCATGTACAAACTGAGAGCCCACTTCTCAGTTTTGCTGTGGACATGTCCATGTAATTAGGATATTCCTTTTTAATTCTAAGCTATTTCACATTTCACTAGTTCCAGTTTCAATTCTATAAAATCATTAGGAGCAGTGGCCATGAACTTTACGTTCCCCTCCCCCTCCACTTTAAAACCTTTTGGGAAAATTTTGTAACACTTTAGGTCATCCAATTGACTCCTTTTTCCACTGACTAATAAATGAAGTTGGAAGATAAAATTTTAGCACATTTTCATTTTTTTTAAATAGTCTACAGACAACCCCTAACTACCCAAATGCCCTCAGAATAATGCCTATATGGGGGACATCACTGTTTCTGAAATATCCCTTATATAAAGAACATATTTTGATGAAAAAAATTTATAAGCAATCACCTTAGCCTGAGTAGATCAACCATTCCTTTCATCTAATTGCCTATTTTACTTTGAGAAGTCAGAGAATATGCTCTTACCCAGCTCAGTGGTTAATAACAACTCCTCCTTTTGAAAAACACCCCAAAAGAAGATAGCTCTCCAATAGAGGAGAATCAAACCTGAATGTCTTGGTTCCAGGATAAAAGGCTTATATTGTGTGTTTTTCCCCATTGCCTCTAGTGATATATTTAATTAATTTTTCTATGCAGGGCCATGTTAAGAGAGAACCAAAAGCCAGAAAAAAAAGATTAGTTGCTTAACATGCCAAGTAATAATACAGGCCATATCAACACAGAGCAAAGGCATCTCTCAGTGGTGTGATTTGGTTTGCTCTGGTCAGAGAATCTAGTTTTCTGGAAATAGCATTCCTAGTTTTGGAGCACAAAGTACAGGATATCACTAGAAGATCATGAGTTTATTCATTTACTATGTTTGCAGGCACATTAAGTCCTAAACACTGTTTAGGAAACATTTTAAGTATTATTTTGAAGTAGGTTGTAATGTTTATCATTTTCAGTACCTTGGAAATAGGACAGCATGTAGGTCGAATTCTTATTAGATCATCACCGATTGGCACATGAGGTACCATCACCCTTCATTAATGAGTTCAAGACCTTCATACATACAAAATGAGCACTCTGAGCCTGGCACTGTGCTGAGTGTTGGAGCTACACATGGAGTTAGATACAGGCTGTGGTTATCAAGGAACCTAAAGACTAGTGAAAAAATATAAAGCTGGTTCTTAAATAACCCTGATTAAATTATCTTTCCCTCCTGATACCTGGAGCATGTGGACATTCCTCCACTCAGCAATGAAGAATACCTGTACTTTAAGAGAATGACCTCAGTGTTAGATTGTTTGCCATACAGCTGTCATCAAAAGCCTAGCAAGAAAATTGATAGATCATAGAAATTGTCTAATAAAGGATGCATTAACTTTCATTCCTCAATATATTCCCAGCTTCATCCCCTTATACAATGAGCTCATCACAAAACTATATGCCTGGACTATATTATTCCGGTCCCTCCAGATTTGGCTTCTCAGAATCATGACTTAACATCGCACCAAACAGATTTCAATCAGGATTTTGTGGTCATGAGTAAAATATCTCTGTTTTCTGAGGCTTCAATCATTATGTCATTCATTTTTCTCCCAAGACCAGGATAAATCTTGTTGTTCACAGTTACTCGAATACTTCCTTTCAATGAACCAGCAGTTTTGTACCCTAGACACTTTCATTATGAGGAGAAACAAAATTCAAGGTAATATTTCAAATTCATGAACGACAAATCCTAATGGATTGCTTAAACAAAAACTAGGAAATTTTGTAGTAAAGACGCTGCCCTTTAAAGACGACATTGTAGGGACAACCTTGATACTTGCAAGAACAAAATACTGTTCAGAATGGACCAGAAGTTGGAATCAATTTTTTTTTTAATCCTGAAATTCTTAACGGGAAGAATCCTGACCTTTTGTTTATGACAAAAATGATGCAACATGGTAGAGTCATGTCTCTAGAATCAGAAGACATGGGCTTGGGTCCCAGTTCACCCAGTCAGCCATGTGACTTAGACAAGAAGTTGACGAAAATTGGAAATACCCTCCATGACCTTCATTAACGTGCACATGCCAACCCCTCAGAATACCTCTTTAGTCATAAGACTAAGGTCTTGAAAATAAGATAAACCCACCTGACATTTAAACACTTACCTATCACAACATTTGTGAGTTTCATATAAGATAAATTTATTAAAGCACTTTGTAAACTATAAAATAATGTATACTTTAAAGTATTCTGACTATTTTTCTTATTATAAGGACAGTACATTTTGATTTGTATTTCAAGTCTTCAAAAGAGCTATTTATGTTCAGTATCTCTACTTCTTGACTGTCCTTGCTTTCTTCAGGCAGGATTTTGTCTTCATCCTGCCAAATAAAACTTCTCTTTATGTTGCTAAGTCCAAGGATCAGTTCTCAGTCTTCACTTTATCCAGAACAGTTAGCTACTCCCTCCTTCTTCAAACACTTTCTTTGCTTTAAATCCAGAGCACCACATTCCCTTGGTTTTCTTCTGACTTCACTAGTCACCCCTTCCCAAAACCTTAGCCCGTCCTTTCTCTCCTTCCCATCTTCAAACCTTGGAGTGCCCCAGAGCTCCTCTCACAATACTCTAGCCCCGGTCCACATCTTACTGCCAAGTTCATTTCCACTTAGCAGCTTTTATACTTATTGTTCCATTGATCCACGGTCTTGGTATGGATAGCTCCCTCTCAGCTTTAATCTCCTCTCTGCAAGGGACCTTCTCTGACACCCTATTTAAACTCATCTGCTTCTGTCCCATCCCATTACTCTTATCTTATTACTGTATCATATTTCACTTTCTTTGTTGTACTTGTAACTGCTTGAAATCATATTATTTATTTTTACTTTTTATCATCTATCTTCCCCACTAGACAGAGGTTCCTTATGGGCATGGATTTTTCTCCCCTGCTTATTTCTCTATCCCTAGTATGTAACACAGTGTCTGGCACATATTAGGGCCTTAATGAATATTTGAATGCATTAATTATTTACATGGTCACTCATGCTGTTTGCTTAACATATGTAGCTCTAGGACTGAAGTAAATAATAATTCCATACAACTACACCTATTTGGAAGGCCCTAAGAAAGTATAGCAGAGCTAAATGGCCAGTACAGGAAGGAGGTAAGGATAAGATGAATCACTGCAGGGCAAAGCATAATAGTTTAGAGCATAAGAGCTTTATTCATTCCCCTCAAAGTGCATACTGCTGACTTAATTTCATACGGCTATAAGGCAAGATGCACATCTACAAGGATGCCAGCTTCTTCCATGTCTTTAAATTTCCAATTTCTGTATTATTATCCTGAGTGCATGTTTCTGGCTGAAAGAGTGAGAGGATTCTGCTGAACTCAACAAGCAGTGAGCACCTACTACAAACCAAGTAGTGGGCCAAGCACTGGGGAGAAACACAAAGTGGTTCCCGGCCTGAAGAGGCCCACAGTCAAGGGGAAGGCTTAAGATGGATTATTTAAATGTCATGCTTAACTCTAGTCTGGTAACAGGTACATGCTATGGGAAAACATAGCATGTGCTCTACCTGCCTGAAATAGATATCAGAGGGATTTCCAGAGATAGTTAAAACAGCAGCTGAGCCTTGATAGGTGAAAGGGGGAGAAGGGAAGGAGCACACCGCAGGTGTAAGCAAAGCTTTAAATAGTTCCGTGTGACTGTAGACAATGTTAGAAAGGCTAGCCGAAGCTTGATTAGAGCAGGTGCTACGACCGTAAGGAATGGGTAGGGGACTTACTAAGGAGTTTGTAGCAGGAAGTTTGATCTGCGTTATCTTATAGAAAGAAAACTCTTTGGAATATAGGTAACTTAGTACACAACCCAGTCCTGCTAGAAAACTATGCTCAACATGCACACTACTCCAGCACAGACCCTGAAGCAACATCTCTGTACACAACCTGGGGGGGGTCATTTTTTCCCACTGAGGAATTTATTAAAGAAAAGATTTAAAAGAAATTCTCAGACAGGACACACACAAAAATACTATGGACCAACAATAGGCAATGAATGTAAGTAGAAAAGTCACTAAAAAGAGAAATAATACAAACAGTAAATAAATAAATAAATAAATAAATAAATAAATAAATAAATAAATAAATAAATAAATAAAAAATAATCACCTTCATTAGAAATGAATGAATTTTTAAAACAACAGAACACCTGTTTATACTTATCTGGTTGGCCTAGATAATATTCAAGGTTATGAAGGTGTGGAGAAACCACTCATTTGTTCAAATGGAAAGATAAATGGGCACAAACTTCCTAGAAAATAACATATATTAAGAATCTTTTAAAAATAAAAAGAATCTTTTTAAAAGGGCCAAGTCTCAATTCCCTAGAAATATAGCCTAAAGGAATAATTAAAGATACATATAAAATTTACATACAAAGATGTTTCTCTGAGAGTCATTCATTAAAAACAAAAAATTAGAAACAAGCTAATTATCCAACAATAGAGAAATGATGGATTATAGAACATCTTTTATTCATCTATTAAAAATGTTTTCAAGGAATTTTTTTAAAAAAATATGTCTTTATTGATTTCAGAGAGAAGGGAGAAGGAGAGAGAGAGACAGAAACATCAATGATGAGAGAGTCGTCATTGACCAGCTGCGTCCTGCACCCCCCAACTGGGGATCAAGCCCACAATCCGGGCACGTGCCCTGACTGGGAATCAAACCTCGATCTCCTGGATCCTAGGTCGATGCTCAACCACTGAGCCATGCCCCGCCGGGTGCAAGGAATTTTTAATGTCATATATGAGTTATTATGTCAAAAGAAAAAACTGGAATACAAAATTGTATATATTGCATGGGCTTCTTTGCAAATATGCATATTTGTAAAACACAAACAAGCAAATACAAGGGATAATACTTTTCATTTAAAAAGTAGAAATTTTTACTTTTCTGGGGTTTTGACCTTTTTTGATTAATTTTAAAGACTTACCTCTTCCAGGAAACTTCCTCTGAACCCCTAAACTGGGCTAAACACCCCCTCTTGAGTACTTCTATGGCAGCCCATGCATACTCCTATCATCACACACATTATATTGAAACTATCCACTGGTTTATCTCTCGCCCCCAAAAATGTGAATCCATGAAACTAGCAATGGCATGTTAATCAGCTCAGGTACACTGAAGATACTTAATATTCAGAGAACTAAGACCTAAACATTCCTCTTTGGTTGCGAGTAGCTATATATCTGGGGGGTGGAGGGGGGGGTTGTTTTTTGTTTTTGTTTTGTTTTTAAATATATATTTTTCTTGATTTCAGAGGGAGGAAGGAAGAGGGAGAGAGAGATAGAAACATCAGTGATGAGAGAGAGTCATCTATCAGCTCCTGCATGCCTCCCTGCTGGGGATGGAGCCCGCAACCCAGGCATGTGCCCTGACCGGGAATCAAACCTTGATCTCCTGGATCATAGGTTGATGCTCAACCGCTGAGCCACTCTGGCCGGGCCATATATCTGTTTTTAATAGTGCTGGGACAGTAGTTCAACTGGCCCCAACAAGGCCTGCTCTGTTGTTGAGCCCTCTTAGTATTTCCCATCTGAGCCAGTAGGATTGGGGTGTAAGCAGGAGCTGGAATAGTCTCTATGCCCCAATGTAGGGCATGAACTAGAGCTCCCAAACTAGCCCACTATTCCTGGGCCCTGCAGGCCTAGGTAAACGTGGCTTCTGGTGAAGGTCCTTACTCATCCGCTGCCCTATGTGTCTGGAGGGCTGATATGTCAGACAGTGGACCCATTTCTTATGTTTTGGAGGCCAGGGGGATAATAAAGGCCTTCTGATGCAATCCCTTTGTTTCTCTGACATTACTCAGACCCCAAAGACTCTAGTACTTTCTGCTCCCTGGACATACCTAGATGATGCCTTTTGTCTGGAATAGACTCTGGTTTTCTCTATTGGAAAAATGAAATCTTTCTGCCAAAAACTTGCCCTTTAAATTTCTTTCTGGGAAACTCTCTATATTGTGTGCTCCACCCAACTCCAAGATGAAGATTTTTGCTTCAGAGCAATGACAGGCTGGCCTCACACTCCCCTAAGCCCTCTGTTATCTACTATCAGGGGGTTTCAGGCCTTATGTTTTTATTTGTAATCTGCAAAAATATATCTAAATATGTGTATAAGCAATCTGGTCTCTTTTGAATTTCTTTCCTAATCACAAGACCCACTGCTGGGAATTGTATTTTCAACTTAGTTAATTGGGAGATTTCATGCCAGAGATGGTGGCCAACAATTAGGTACCATCTGAGTAGTTTGACATTATCAGTACCAGATTTGAAACTGAGCATCAACAAATCTGCGTGCCAATTCTAAGCATTTATCCTGTGGTCTTTTGCATATTTATTTGCATAAACTCTGCTATAATCTCTACCTTTTTTAGACATTTAATATCCTAAGATGTTCTCTATTTAAGAGGGGCCTTTATTGAATATTATTTTCCTATCATTTTTTGTAGCTCAACTCCAGTTTTCTTTTCCTTTACCCCAGAAGAGGAGTGAGGAATGCCATAAGAAAAAAGACAAAATTGGGAAGACGAGGGGGAAAATAAGATAAAACTGGAGATATTTGTCAATACAGAATGAAAGGGTGTCACTGGTAGTCTATACCTAAGAAAAAGTGACATCGTCTCTGTGCCTTGCCACCCACAAAAATTAAAACCAAAAGCTACAACAACAACAAAAACAAAAGCCTATGGGACTACTTTCTATAATGAAAGATGGGGTGAGATAGGAGCAAGCACAACAAAGAAAACGAGGCATGTGCTGAGCAACATTTCTCAGCGTGGGCTGCGATGTTGTGTTAGGTACTTGGGAAGGGGAAGCCCTGTCCCACTGTCTATGTCTTCTTTTTCTTGCTCTTACTGGAAAATTAGGCTCTGTTATTTTTTTGAAAATATTAACCATTTCTATCATCCAAGTTTGAGAAGGAAGTATTAAGTGAAAGAAGGCAAATTTCCATGAAAATCATGTATCTAACAACTTTATTCATGATACATAGCTGTGACCCCCAAACCTATTTCTAATAAAGCAAGTGTTGGCAGAGCTGAGTCCTCAAGGGGGTTAATCTGGTTGGTCCATCCCCAGCTGATAGAGACAGTAAACAGATAGTATGATAGAGGTCAGTATTTTTCAACACATACCTAATAACTGAGTCTAGAAGGGAAAAAAAAGAAACTCAGCTCTCTCCTTTTGGCAGAAAGCTTCACTTTTTTACATTTTAAAACTATTTACAATTCATATGGTTTCCAGACCCACTCTCCAGAAGCGAGGGCAAAGTTCCCTGCCTGGGTCTCTCAGCTCCCCACATGTGATTTCTCAGGCAACCAGCCACATGAGCATTTGATTTGAAAAGTAAGCCTTAAATTTAGCAGTGTGAAGAGGGAAAATTATGTCTAAACAGAAATGCCTGGTAAGGGGCAAGGTAACCAGATGAGGCAAGCTGGGTCAACAGGATTTGTTAGCCAGGCAATTCAGAAAGTCCGGTGGGAGGCAAACATCTGATGTAGACCTAAGAAAGCCCATCTCTGCATCTCTGTCCAAGTGTCTAGGGCTTCCCAGGTTCCCACATGTTTGTTTTCCAACATGCTGCAACCAGGGGGCAGCTGTGAAAGAAACAGTAAGCACTGTTTCAAATGCTACCTTGAGCTCTGCTAATTCAGAAATGAGGCCCAGATGGACCTAATCCTCTCCCATTTTTTAAATGTCAGACATGGTCCCATGCACATTAAGGTGCAGCAATGTCAGGGAGACTCCCAGTAACACAGAGCACTTGGATTAGAGATGGGGCTGTTATCCAAATACCCCACAGCAAACACCAGTCTCAAGCGGCTGTGACAGCAGACCATGATGTTCACAGAACATGCAATATGTGAACACCTCCCCTTGTCCCCATAATAGTGGTAGGGAAGAAAAAAGGGGAAAGTAAAGTACATAAAAGGTATTCTGATCATGACTCGAAATGATGCATTTGATTTATTTAAATGTATGCAGCTCATCCATCATTAATGATTGAGCATCACCTGCATGCAGGACACTGTTCAGTGAGGCGATGGGAACACAGACTGTTTCAGCCTCCAGTCACTCGCAGCAGTAGAAGGACAGACAAGCACAGCAACAGACAACCGCCCCTCCCTACCTCTACCCCGGCCCCCTCCATTGGTTTTTCTCCCCCATGCAGCAGGCATGAGCTTTTCAAAGGGTAATTCCTTCCATGTATCTCCTCTGTTCTTAAGAAAAAGACCCAAACTCTTAACATGGTCGTCCAGGCCCTGCAGGGTCTGGCCTCTGACTGCTTTCCCAGCCTCATCTCACACTGCTCTTCTCTCAGCCTTGCTCTCTGTGCTTCTGACACTCAGTCCCTCACAATCCCCACCCTCCCTCCATCCACAGAGCCTTTGTACATGCTATTACCTTTATCTGTAACTCTCCTTTCCATCCCTTCACACCCCTTGCCTAATTAATACTCTCTCTCTCTCTCTGTCTCTGTCTCTCTCTCACACACACACACACACACACACACACGCACACACGCACACACACAACTCTCTTTAGAACCATAATCTTTTCCTTAGTAGCACTCTTGCCTCGGCTTATAATAAAATGCCACTCAGCATGGCTATCTGTCTGTTAGGGTCCCCTATATATGCGGCACCTAACAAGCATCAGTACATCTAGACAAATAAATGAACAGTAAGGAGGCCAGTAAGACATTATGTGCTATGACAGAGGTGAGCACAGGATTTGTGGAAAGATCTGGTCAGGGCATTAACTCTGGCAGCCTCATGCTCTGAATTGTCTCCTGGCACTTTTTGCCACAATTTTGTCCAACTGGAATACAATATCTTCATTTTTGGAAGATCCTATGGTTAAATTACTCTCTCCTTTCCCTAATCTGTTCTGTAACTTATTTCCTTATATTAAATTCTCCTCTTCTACTGTCATCTATTTTATTATTATTATTATTACTATTATTTTTATTACTATCTTATCCACCCTTACACTTCTAACCTCCCATTTACTGTTAAATCTTTTTGTTCTGTAGAGTCTCTGACTTCCCTTCTTAGGTATCTCATCGTCACAAAAAGCTAAAGAGTGTCACAGAGCCTCAGTGCTTAAGGACTGGGAGGGACCTTGAAATAGCTAGCCCAGCGGTACTCCAATTTCAGTGTGCATAAAAATTCCATTAAGGGCTAATTAAAATAGAGTCATAGGCCTCAAACCCAGAGGTTTTGATTCTGGAGGTCTGGGAAAAGGCTCAAGAGTCTGTGCCCAGTTAATTTGGACCCAGGCAGTCCTCAGACTTCACTTGGAGAAGCACTATATGGTTCAGTGATGTCCATGGAGGCCCCTCAAGGGCCACCACAGAGGATGAGAGGGCAGCCAAGAAGACACACTCCGGATCCCCGACCCAGTTTCATCCTGAGCAGCAACACTTGTATCTGCTCTATATGTTGGGTTTCTGTGTAAGATTTTGTTTGAAAGGGCTCTGCTGGTTGGACAAAGAAGAGTTTAAAAATGACTGGTATCCAACCCCCTTGTTTTATAGCTGAGAAAATTGAGGTCCATGGTTCTCAGTCACACAGCCAATTAGTGACAGAGCTGGGACCAGACCTCAGCCTCCTGACACCAGGTTGGTGGGCTTTCCCCAACACCCTCCTGCCTCATGGGCTAGAAAGACAACACAGGTTCCAACAGTCCTCTATAAGGAGTCTGTACGTGTGTGTGTGTGTGTGTGTGTGTGTGTGCGCGCGCGCGCGCACGCACGTGTGCTCCCGCAGCATCTCAGGTTTCCTTTTATCATGGCACTTACTACTATAAAGTAGTCTGTTTATTTGTCCACCTTTTACCCTAAACTCCAGGCTCCTTGAGGGAAGGAATATGGGTCTTTAATAATTTCTCTATCCCCAGTATCTAGCACAGTGGCTGGTACAGAGGAGTGTCACATAAATGTGGCTTGAGTGATAGATGGGTGAGTGGTTAACGTGAATCCCTGTCACTACTCTCAATGCCCCTAAAGAATTTCTACCTCATGTCCCTGATGAAGTCTTGACATGCGTGATTGACACACAGAGCAAATTAAATGATCCGAACAAAGTTCACCGCTCATTGCCAATACAGCACCTTCAGTCTCACTGACGTTCTTACATTCTTTTCCATGAATCCCTCTCTCATCTTAATTTCACTTCTCAATACTTCACTTTTCTTCTTTCCCCCTCAAATTCCCTCATACTGTGCTTAACACAGGACATTAGTCAAATTTAAAACCCAGTAAGTACTGTGTGGCGGTGTGGCTCAGTTAGTTGAGTGTTGTCCCCACGCACCAGGAGGTCACAGGTTCGATTCCCGGTCAGGGCACACGCCTGGGTTGGGGGCTCAGTCTCCAGTAGGGCATGTGCAGGAGGCAGCAGATTGATGTTTCTATCTCCCTCTCCCTTTCTTTCTGTCTCCCCCCTCCCTTCCTCTCCATGGAATTAATAAAAACATATATATAAAACATTTTTTAAAAATCCAGTAAGTACTTATTTTGAGTGAATTATCACTTCTTTTCTAAAACTTACAGAAAGCAAACTTTATTGCACATATATTCTCCATTTTAAAATGCTATCAATTTTTTTCACATCTTCAGCATCTAATCTGTCTCCATCATGAGGGTCCCTTTGCTCCCTTCTGCAGTGTTCAGCATCATGATCCCAGTTACACCTTCCCTGTCTCCCTTGTCTCTGGTAACCGGCCCGCAATGCCACTGCCAGAGTTCTTTTCACATGTTCCTGGCAATATCACTCTATAGCCTCCAAATTTCCCAGGTGCCTTGAATCTTTAGCTCTAATTTACAAATCATTACTCTTATTTTCTATGCTCTCTGCCCCTCTCTTTGTTTTTCTTCTTCTATTATTACACATCTAATTCTTGTCAAAAGTCAACAAGCAGAGAGAAATTTTTTTAATTTCCGGCATGGAATAAGGAAATAGATCTTAGGTTTTGAGACCAGTACTCAAGTTTAAAGGTGGTTTAATGTTTCCCTGAGTTACAGCTTCAAGGCACCATCTCCAACCAGGTTCCCAAATCCTATAAAGGTTTTCTGCCACCTGGCATTGGTTTGTCTACAGAGCCTGTATACTGATAAGAATTTTCAAAAGCGGCACATTCCTAATGAGATGAGTCATTTTGCTCACTCGCCTTACTCATGATTCAAAACAATAAAATAAAATGCTGAGAGTATTGTAGCAATTCTAGAGATAAGCCTGTTGCATACCATATATGCATGATTGCATTATATTTGGGGCAGAAATTATGTCTAATTTAACTTTGCATGCCCAGTATATAGCATCCTGCCTGACACACAGTAGGCATTTAATAAATGTCTATTGAGTAAAACAATGACAAACGAACAAACAGAACCTTTCAATTAAAAGCTAAAAACAAAAGAGCATTCATTTCCTAGGTCTGCTATAACAGATTACCAAAAACTAGGTGGTTTAAAACAGCAAAAGTTTGTTCTCTCACAGTTCTAGAGGCTAAAAACCCAAAATCAAGGTGTCATCAGGGTGGCACTTACTTGAGGGCTCTAGGGAAATATCTGTTCCTCACTGCCGACCTCTGGTGAGACCTTCAGGCGTTCCTTGATTTGGGACTATTTAACTCCAATCTCTGCCTCCATCTTCACAGTATGTTTTTTGTCCTGTATCTTCTTTCCTTCCCTTCTCTTATAAAGACAGTTGTGACTGGATTCCTAGGATGACCTCATCTCAAGATCCTTAACTTAATTATATATGCAAAGACCCTTTTTCCAAGGAAGATCACATTCAAGGTTCCAGTGGACATATCTTTGGGTGGGGTGGGGGAACCACCATGCAAACCATGACAATAAGATATAGTAAAATCTCAATTATTTTTTAAATGAGTATTGTGTGGAAGAGTTGAGAGAATAAAAAACAGGAGAAAGCAAGGATGGGGGAGGAAAGGGAGCCATAAAAATCCTTCACAAATTCATTGTAGTTTACTCTGAGCTGGATAATGGAATCAACAGTAATTTCTATATTTACTTTATACTCTTTTAAGATTTCTTGATTTCCTGCCTAAAGCAGAAGATAATATACCAATCTAAAATGCATAAAAGAAGAGATTCAAGATGGCAGCAGACTGAGTGGAAGCTACACTGACACTCTCCCGGGACCACACTGGAATTACAACTAAAATATAGAAAAACCACCCTGAATAATCAACTGCAACTGAAGACGAGCTGGAGAGCACCCTCATAACCAAGGCTGGTTCTTTGAAAAGATAAACAAGATTGATGAACCTTTAGCCAGACTCATCAAGAAACAAAGAGAAAGGACTGAAATAAACAAAATCAGAAACGAAAGAGGTGAAATAATGACTCACCGAACAGAAATACAAAAGATTTAAAGAAAATACTATGAACAACTATATGGCCCCAAGCTGGACAACCTGGAGGAAATGGACAAATTCCTAGAAAAATGCAACCTGCCAAAACTCAATCAGGAAGAGTCAGAAAACTTGAATAGGCTAATAACTGCTGATGAAGTTGAAGCAGAGATAAAAAAAAAAACCTCCCAGCACACAAGAGCCCTGGTGCAGACAGCTTCACAGGGGAGTTTTACCAAACATTCAAAGAAGAACTAACACCTGTTCTCCTCAAACTATTCCCAAAAATCCAAGAGGAAGGAACACTTCCAAGCTCTTTTTACAAGGTCAGCATTAGCCTTATTCCAAAACCAGGTAAAGACACTACAAAGAAAGAGAATTACAGGCACTATCCCTGATGAACATAAATGCTAAGATCCTCAACAAAATATTAGCAAATCGGATCCAGCAATATATACAAAAGATCATACATCATGACCAAGTGGGATTTATTCCAGGGATGCAAGGCTGGTACAATATTCACAAATGTATCACGTTTATTGAAACGTGATACATCACATAAACAAATTAAAAGACAAAAATCACATGATCATATCAATAAATGCAGGAAAAGTATTCGATAAAATCCAACCCCCATTTTTGATAAAAACTCTCAGCAAAGTGGGGATAGAGGAATCATATCTCAACATAATAAAGGCCATATATGACAAACCTACAGCCAACACCATACTCAATAGGCAAAAACTAAAACCATTTCCCCTAAGAACAGGAACAAGACAGGGGTGTCCATTTTCACCACCCTCATTCAACATAGTCTTGGAAGTCCTAGCCACAGCAATCAGACAAGAAGAAAACATAAAAGACATCTAAATTGGAAAGGAGGAAGTAAAACTGTCATTATTTGCAGATGACATGATATTGTACATAGAAAATCCTAAAGACTCCACCAAAAAACTACTAGATTTAATAAATGAATTCGGCAAGGTAGCAGGATACAAAATTAACCCATAAATGGATGGCATTTTTATACACCAATAATGTACTCTCAGAAAGAGAAACTAAAAAAAAAAAAATCCCTTTTACCATTGCAACAAAAAAACTGAAATACTTAGGAATAAACTTAACCAAGGAGGTAAAAGACCTGTACTCAGAAAACTACAGGATGTTGCAAAAAGAGATAGAAGAAGATATAAACAAGTGGAAGAATATACCGTGTTCATGGATTGGAAGAATCAACATCATTAAAATGTTGATTCCCAAAGCAATCTATAAATTCAATGCATCCCTATTAAAATATCAACAGCGTATTTCACAGATCTAGAACAAACACTTCAAAAATTTATATGGGACCAGAAAAGATGCCAAATAGCCATGGCAATCTTGAGAAGGAAGAACAAAGATGGGATCACAATACCAGATATCAAGTTATACTACAAAGTCACTGTAATAAAAACAGCCTGGCACTGGCACAAGAACAAACATATAGATCGGTGGAACAGAATAGAGAACCCAGAAATCGACCCAAGCACTATGCTCAATTAATGTTTGACAAAGGAGGCAAGAGCATACAATGGAGGAAAGACAGTCTCTTCAATAAATGGTGTTGGGAAAATTGGACAGGTACATGCAAAAAAAATGAAACTAGACCACAAACTTACACCATACACAAAATAAACTCAAAATGGATAAAAGACTTAAATGTAAGACGTGAAACCACAAAAATCCTAGAAAAAAAACATAGGCAGCAAAATCTCAGACATCTCTCGTAGCAATATGTTTGCTGGTACATCTCCTAGGGCAAGAAAATCAAAGGAGGAAATAAACAAACGGGACTACATCAAAATAAAAAGCTTCTGCGCAGCAAAAGAAATCGATGGCATTTTTATATGCCAACAAAACGAAAAGGGAGCCCACTGTATGGTTGATCATATTTGCCAATGACACATCTGATAAAGGGTTAATATCCAAAATATATAAGGAACTCATACATTTAACAAAAGGAACACAAAAAAATCCAATTAAAAAATGGGCAAAGGACCTGAATAGACAATTCTCCAAAGAGGACATACAGATGGCCAAAAGACATGAAAAAATGCTCAAAGGCATTAATCATCAGAGGGATGCAAATTAAAACCACAGTGAGGTATCACTTCACAACTGTCAGAATGACTACCATCAATAAATCAACAAAGGACAAGTGCTGGAGAAGATGTGTAGAAAGGGGAACCTAGTACACTGCTGGTGGGAATGCAGACTGGTGCAGCCACTATGGAAAACAATAGGGAGTTTCCTCAAAAAATTAAAGATTGAACTGCCATTTGACCCAGTGATTCCCACTTCTAGGAATATATCCTAAGAAACCCTAAACACCAATCAGAAAGAACTTAGGCACCCCTATGTTCATAGCAGCGTAATTACAATAGCCAAGATCTGGAAACAGCTCAAAGGCCCATCCGTAGATGAGTAGGTAGAAAAGCCGTGGGACATTTACACCATGGAATACTAGGCAGCTGTGAAAAAGAAGCATCTCTTATTCTTTGGGACAGTATGGAGGGAACTGGAGAGTATTGTGCTAAGGGATAGCCAGTCAGAGAAAGACAAGTACCACATGATCTCACTCATATGTGGAATATAATGAACAAAATAAACTGATGAACAAAATAGATCCAGAGACATAGAAGCATGGAACAGACTGAACGATCTCAGAGGGAAGGCAGGGGTGGGGAGTGGGTGGGGAGAGCTTATTCAAAGAAGTTACATGCTTATATGCATAACCTATGGACACAGACATTGGTATGGGGAAGGCCTGAGGGTGGAGTGGATGCCAGGTGGAGGGGATCAATGATGGGGAAAAGGGATATCTGTAATACTTCCAACAATAAAGATTAATTAATTAATTAGTTAATTAATTAATTTAATGCATGGAAGAAATTAACTCATTGATATTATCTCAGGATATTTAAAGCAAAATGTTCCTGTAGTAGAAATGTGTAAGTAGTTAATCAACAATAAGTAGTTAATCAACAAATGCTGTTAAAACATTTGTTTGGTTTGGTATAGACAACATGTGGGCTCTGATTGAAACCAAATTTACTCACTATAATATTATAGTCTCTTTTAGCTTTTGAATTTTAAGATCTTAAGAGGGCTTTACATTATTAAATCCTAAGGCCTTTGTGACTCAAGTTTGGGTTTGTTTTTGGTTTTTTTCAAAAGAAAGTCTAGATCTCCTCCCTATGACAACAGAGAAGAGATAAGTAAGCCTATTTTTTTTTTAAGTAGAAAGAATTGAGTTTTAAATATTACATAGACCATGGTGTATTTTAAGCTTTCATTGTCATGCAAGATAAGTGGGTCCTCATTACAGAAGAATCTGCTATTTTGGTGAGCAGCTGTGATGGGTTTGAGTTCAGAGCCAAGGACGAACCAAACTACTTCGAGTAATAAAAGGGAGATAAATATGAGGGGCCCCAAATACTGAGAGAAGGAGGATGGAGCCAACTACACTGAGCACTGAATGGGGAAGAGATTACAAAGGCCAGCAGCAGAAAGAGAACTTTGAGGAAGAAAACTGTTAAAATGGGATTTCACATTGTTTGCTATGAGGCATGTGAAATAAAACTCCTCATTTATAACCCCCACAAAATCTTCATTGAGCTCTACCTTGCTCTCTCTAATGCTTTTAGGGGGGATGGAGGAGATTTAAGAGGAGAAAAAGGGTGCAGCTAACATCTGGATTATATAAATTTTAAAAACAAATCAGGAGATGCCACTGAAAAGTCCATGTGCAGAGTTCTGAAAGTGTTATAATTTCCTGTTATTTCAAGATGTACCTCATTTGGGGAAATAGTCACCATTTAGAAATTTAACACGTTAAAAATTGTTTTTATGCACTATAATAATTGATTACGATGGAAAATTATTTATAAGAACCTTCACAGTGTCATGGCTCACACACAGAAACCGACCCATTGGCAAATGGACACCTCCATCTGTTAAACTGACACGCAGAAACTGCCCAAGAAAGGCTCAACCCAACACTGAAGAAACTGAAATTAATTTATTGAGGGTGAAACTATTTTTGAAACGTGTTTTCTGTGAGTTAGCAGCACGAGCTCAAAATTAAATTAATTTTAAACAACTTCCTCTAAAAGAAAAAAAAGGAATGAGACTACTCCAACTAGCTTGCTTTTAAACTCAGGGTTATTTAAGCCCATAATAGTATGTTTTATTAACATTGTTTAAGAGAAGGAGAATCAAGGTTTTTTGTCTTAATTTTCCTTTCAAATATGCAGTCTCTTCATATAGACCCTAAATAGCCGTCCTCTGGACCCAGTGGTACCACCATAACATGTAAATCACCCAGGTCGGCTGGAGATAAAATAAAAATAAAAACTCAGAAAGTTGGGGCTCTGCCTTATGTTTAACTACAGAAGTCGCCACTCCAACTGCAAACCAACAGAGCCCTGGTGACGACAAGGTAACTCAATGCAGGCTTTATCAGTTCTTCCATGTGATCAACAGAATCCCAGAACCTCTCATGCTCCCATTCCCCCAATTACAAGAAGCACACAGACACACCAAGTGTGTGTCAGCTTCAGATGCATGAAGTTCAGCAATCTTTGGTATTTTTTGTTGCAGGTGCCCAAGGAGAAAAAAGGAGAAGCATATTTAATAATAACAATCCACTCTTACCCAACACTGACATTTTGGGTCAAATCCAGCAGAGGGCAATGCCACACATGAATTTTCCCCTCTCTTGGGTAAGTTATTTCCAAGAATTCAGCAGCAAATGATAATAGATCTTTTGAGCATCGGTCTGCATGCCTCTAACCTGGCAGAACAAAGGAGATGGAAACAGTTCGATCACAGCTGCCTGAAGGGTCTGCTGGTCGCACTGCCCAGTCGCTGCCCAAATTTATTCTAGGAACTCTGCAGACCAGAACTGATGTATATACTTTACACATGAGTGCTAGATATCTAGTAATTATAATATAAAACTTATATTCAACTGTTTCAGATTATTGATATTTGGGGATTTATATGTGTCACTAATACTTTTTTTTTTAAGCAGAACATTTTGGGGGTTTTTTCATGATTAAGAAAGATAACCTTGGAAGTCTGACAGCCACCCACTCAGGAACCCCCATGTTTGATGAAACTGAAACCTCCCAGGGTTCAGTCAGTATGCCTAACCCGGTCCTGCTCACACTTAAACCCTGGATCTCTGATAAAGGCTGTTTTCAGTGGACTGAGTAGTAATGCTTCAAGTTCTAATCCCTTCATATAGGAAATAATGGGTACATTGTAATCTTCCTAGGTGAGTTTTATAAATATGCCCTAAAAACACAGTCTTATGAAAAGGGTAAGAACTATATTTTAGATTAAAAAAAAAAACACAGACAAACTATCAAACAATAAGGAAGGACTTATTTGAATTATGAGACATGCACTTAACAGAATGTTACGCAGCCCTTAAAAATTATGTATATAAAGACAATATGAAGACGTTGGAAACTGGTAGATATGATGTAATGTGAAAACAGAAGAATAAAAATGTATACACAATTATAAGAAATCTTGGCATAGAGAAAAATACTGAAAGGAAATACAAGGAAATAGTGACACTTTTGGATATTGAAAGTATGAATGTCATTTTCTTCCTTCTACCTTTTCTTATTTTCCAAAGTTCTCTTCCTGGACATACTCTACTTTTATAATGGGGGGACTATATATACTAAAGAAAAAAAGGAAACAAAATTTTCTATCCTGATATCCAATGGGAGTTATCATTCAAACTGGAAAAGTTGATCAAACAAAGATAAAATTTGTGCCCAGTCGGGCATGGCTCAGCGGTTGAGCATCGACCTAGGATCCAGGCGATCGGGGTTCGATTCCCGGTCAGGGCACATGCCCGGGTTGTGGGCTCGATCAATGACTCTCTCATCATTGATGTTTCTATCTCTCTCTCTCCCTCTCCTTTCCTCTTTCTGAAATCAATAAAGATATATTTAAAAAAAAACACCAAAAAAAAACACAAAGATAAAATTTGTTTTTATTGAAACAGTGTATTTGTTCTCATAATTATGCAGCATCTAGGAGTGTCAAGCTTGAATAGTGCAGACAATATTCTGCAGCAGTAAAAGAAAGCCCTTGTCTCTCCCTGCAAATACACACAGTTTCCAAGTGAAAAAATGGTTGAATAAGATTCACTTGGACAGTTCTGTGGAAGAGCTTGGGAGACTCAAGCCAAACTGACCAACACTCAGGAAGGTATAAAGTGGAATGTGCTGCATAAAAAGCTGATGGTCAAGAGCAATTTGAAATCTAAGGGTGTCTAGGAAATACACCGACTGAATGTGGGGTAATTGCACTGAAGCTGCTCCCCCCGTGGCCAAGGATGCCGGCGTGACTTGAGGAAACCTCTTAGGAAACACTGAAGGATCTGTTGGTGTTTACAGACTCAGTCAGCAGGCACATGTCGTCTTGCCTGGGGCAAGAACGTGCACTTTCTATTCAGCAGTCACATTAATTTTTACTGTATGGAATCGTGTCACTCCTACTTAGTTGTTGCTTTTTTTAATCTTCACCCAAGGATATGTTTTTATTTATTTTAGAGAGAGGAAGAGAGGGAGAGAGAGAGAGAGAGAGAGAGAGAGAGAGAGAGAGAGAAACATCGATGTGAGAAAAGCATTGATCAGTTGCCTCCTGTATGTGCCCCAACCAGGAATCAAACCCATGACCTTTTGGTGTACAGAACAATGCTCCAACCAACTGAGCCACCCAGCCAGGGCGCTCTTACTTAGTTTTATAACTAAACTCATCAAAAGAGTTTATCCAAGTCTAATACAACACCTATATTTTAAGCACTTTCACATATTATAACAGACTGCAGATGCAGAGGATTGGTCTTGAATTAAGAGGAATTTGAGTAACAAAACCAAAACAGCAAAATTTAAAAAGAAAGTTAAAAGGAAGGGATTTATTTCTCTGATTATTTTGTGGCTTAGGTTTACAGTGTCCAGCATCACAGTGTGCACAGTGCTAAGGACATAGATGAGTAATGCTCCAGGCAACGAAAGTATAGATATGTTTGTTTACATATATATTACATACAAGCTACATGTATATTACGTAATTATGTTTATACTTCTATAATTGTATGCAAAGCCCTTCAAATATAAGTAGTGAAGATAAGATCAGACCACAAAGTTCATACTTATACATCACTGTATGAGTGGGTAGAGGTCTAATTTAGACTCTTACTTCCTGTGGGACCCTGAACAAGTCACTCCCTTTCTAGGTCTTAATCTCTTTATTTCTAAAATGAGACACCATTACCCACACCCCAGGATTTTATGACAGTTGCATGTGGAAGCACTGGAGTCCATGCATGGTTGTTGCTCAATAAATATGTATTGAATCTGAACATACCTTCTCACCTTCCTTGCTTATGAGCACAGAAAGAGGACACCTGATGCCCAGAAGGAAAAGAAATTTCCAAAATCATACATTGATCACTTACATAGACCCAGGTCTCCTGAATAGTGTTTTCATTATACTCCCTTCCCCTCTATATTCTCCTCCCATGTCTCTTCTCCCTCCAGGAGAAGCCGATGATGGCTCCTGCCCTAGCAAGAACCCCAAGTCCAAGACCTTCTGACAGGAGCACACAGGGAATCCCATGTATCTGGTGGTGCCCACCCCAGTGCGACACTCACCTCCAGCAATACCTAGCATGGGACGACACTCCAACCAACTGAGTCACCCTGACAGGGCACTCCTACTTAGTTACTGCTCAGCTTGAAAATTTAACACTGTGCTAGGCTCAAGGGACACAGACGTGATCAAGAGAGATGCCCTCAAGGAGCTCACAGTAGTAGGTAATCTTATGAGAAATCTTGCCTGATGGAAAATCTTGCCTGATTTTAGCTGAATCCTAAACATGAGCTTCTCCCTTCAACTTTACAACATTGCAACAATACTTTTTAAGAACATCACACCATACTGAATTACAAACAAATGCTACCTCATAAGGACTCAACAAAAAGCTAAATGAAACTACAAGAAAGTAACACTAATGCTATTTCTAATAACGATAACAATGTTAGTTAGCACGTGTGGGAGACATTTGGTCATCAAGTTCCTGAATATCTAAGTTACTGGATTACTCTTATGGCCTCTAGGTAGAGGCCTCAGTATCTGTCACTGCCCAGATGGTGCCACAAATTTTAACTGGTAATTTGAGGTACACGAGAAGATATGCACAGGCCATTAGTTCAAATTCATTATGCAACTGTACATATTTTTAACACACTTTATAAGAGATGATACTTCAAAGTAATGAGAGTGATTATCAAATGTTCCTAGGGAATTAGTCAAGACATATTAATGTCAGTCTAAGGCAAGTGAAAACTTCAAGACCTGAGAAAGTCAAGATATGCAACAGTACAGCTCAAAGTCACGCACCACATTAGCTTACAGAAGAACTTGCTTAAGACCACAGAATTATTCAGGGTCAGGACTAAACTCATACTTAAAGTCTCTGAGTATAAAAAACAGGCTTTTAAAAAACACACTACAGTGGCAACAATTCAAAACTTGCTAACATTGGAAACAAACCACATGGTTCCAGACATCTCTATGGCTTATCCATGTCCCACCAGGATCACTCTTTCAGAGTCTCTGTTTCTGTATCTATAGTTTTAGATTAAGATCAATTTTCTTCAGCATGCATTTCACATCACTTTCTAAAACAATGCAATATAGGATTGTTTTCTATATTGTAATGTGTATTCATTACATTATTAGTGATCAGTCAATATTTAGTAATGAAAAGAGATTAATTATTTCAATTCTATATTGTCTAGGCTACGTAGCCCCTCTTGATATCTTGAATCACTTGAAATTTTGTATTTCATGTGATTGTTTTACTATATTTCCTTTAAAAACTATATTCTTCACAGTATCCAAATGATTCAAAATCATGGGAAAATACTGTTGACTGCCAGACTGAAGTACTTGTTACGAATTTAGTTTTTCATCTGTTAATAGTATCCAAAAAGGGGCAAAGAGAAAGAGAGCAAGAAACGATGGAATGAAGATTTATTTTTTGCTGAGTTTTCTGGAGGTGTTTTTTCTGCTGTTTGTAAATACATGCTTTAAGCATTTCAGATTCAAGAACCATTCCCATAAATATTTCTTTATTGATGGGTGAATTTAAAAGCAATGAAAAAGATGTGTTATGGAGAATAATTCATTCTAAAATCAGTTATTGACTGAATACAAAATTCTTATCACTATAAATTGATACAGTAATGTGTCAAAGTCTCTCTAGTAATATTCCCTGGTAATTACCAAATTAAATAATTTGGTATGAATCATCTACTATATACAAGATATCACATGTTTGCCAGTTCTAATAGTATTAGATCTAGAAATGCAAAGTGATAATGATACGTCTGTGTTCCACAAAAGAAACTCCATACGGATTTGAAGTAGAAGCTGAGTGTCTAGCACAAGCATTTGCTGAGCATTAAGGAGAACCATGAACACAAAATGGACTTACATTGCAATTTTTAATAAAGGGGGAAATAAATATATATTTAATTAAAAGAGAAAAACACCCATTGTCAAAACCTATTTTGTGGTCCCCGGAATCTTAAAGATAAGCCCAAGAATGTGTCTCTTACTTGCTGTTGATGAGCACTTCAGACTGCCGATTGTTCACCTGATTATCACTCTTGTGGCGAAACTGAAAAATCAAAGTGTTTGTAAAAAAAAAAAAAAAAAAAAACAGATTAAATCATACTTTGTCAGCACAAATAGGGACACTGAAAGTACTCTGAGCTCATCTGTTGGAACAATATCACCATTGGTCCAAAATGAGCACAGCTTATGGTTACCTTGGACCCAGCTCCCCGTGTTCTAAATCTGAATCAATACCCTTCTCACTACATTTCATTCTGGACGTCACCGATGGAACGAGTCTAGCCACATGCTCTTCTAATTTCCACAGATTTTTTAGTTGCTTCTAAGAAGACAATATGCCCTTTACTCTGCCTCATAGCTCCAGAGAAAACCATACATTAATTTTGATGTCTTCAACAGGGAATGGGACTTCCACTTCTTTCACATATGTGCTCAATACTTTATTGGAACATCATTCATTCTGTTTTATGGATTTCTTTGAAGCCAAGAAATTTTTTGTAACATGTATTTTTATTCTCTAGAAATTATAATTGTTAACACTGATCTTATTAAATACTGAGTATTTTTTAAAAATCAAAATATAATACTGAACCACATTTGGTGTCAATTTGTGTTCCTGTACTCAAGTGATCTTATTTCGTATTGTATATTCCAATAATGTAAGTATATTTTATTGCTAGAAGAATCTAAATATTATGAGCCCTCTACTAAACACATAAACTAGCAGCCATTCAGATAAGACTTTCTTTGTGAACTGTCAAGATCAGATAGTAATAGGCTAAAGTACAAGGTGTTATTTCAACCAATTAGCCTGATGAACAAGGGGTAGCAGCAGGAAACATGAAACTGATTTCATAAATCATAATCATCAGGATTAGTGCTTTTTCCTTTTAAAAATATTCAATATTACATCAATATCACAATATACAAAATCCTTCCTGTTTTCAACATCCTTCCCAAACCCATCCCAACCTTTCTTTCATGCTGTGCCCAGTGCACACAATTACACTGATTGTCGGGTATGAGTTAACGGATATTACTGGGAAGAATAAGATATGTGTCATTTGTTAACATGGAAAGAGTTGATAATATTGGCAGAAGAGTAAATTAAGTCAGCCCATCATTGGCATGCAGTCTCCTCCCCACCAATAGAACAATAGAAATGGAAATAATAAGTTGGTCTAAATACATAAATTGGCATGGGTGCTGGGTAATTCCTGTTTGCTCTTCTTTATCTACACCCACCCTTCTCCACTCTGCCCTGTGCCAGAGGAAGCTGGCCTGCATGGTCCTTGCTCTCCGGCTCCTGGTTGGGTTTGGCCAATAGGTGGCACAGGCAGAGATCAGAGTGCCAGAGGAAAGTGAAATTCCCTCGTTTCCTTCAAGCTGGGTTAACAGTGCCCACTTCCTCTACAGGTAGCCCCAGCTGCTGAAAGCAGGCCTCCCGACGGGTCTGGTAATTGCTTCCTTCCTTTGCCCCTTCAGGCCGCCAGATAGTTTGACCACCCATGTTGCTATCCCATGTGCTTTTCCTTGCCCACACCCTTTGTAAATGGTCCTTTTATTATTAATCTTAGTCTATTTTAGAGTGACATCTGTTTTCCTGCCAAGACCCCAACTCATAAAGATAGCCAGTTGTTGAACCAGAACATATTATCACAAAATAAAAGCATATTCAAGCGTTAACTGCAGAAGAGACAAAGGAGACTTGGTATTTAGTCACATCTGTATCTAACCTGAAAATAGTCCCCTAAACTGACTAGCTGGGCATCACAGTAAAATACCAATCAGTTCACCCCCTGAACCCTAAGCAGCCTATTCTCTGGGCCTTAAGATGGGGCCACTCTCACTTCAGGCTTTGCTAAGGGGGTCTTGGTATCAGGACAGGTAGAGTCTGGAAGGACTAGCTATCTCAGGCCGGCTCTTCTTGACAATTTCTACTGTAGAAATAAATAGGAAGGCTCAGAGGAGAATTGGCCAGGACAGGAAGGGAGCAGAGAACAAGCATTAATTGTGTACCCCTGTGAGGCAGGCTCTGTGCCGAGTGCTTTATACACACCATCTCATTTTGCCCTCCCGACGGTGCTGATATCATTGGCCACAATTATTCAGCAAAGGAAAGGTTCAGAGAAGTGCTTTGCCTCATGTTACACTGCTAGAACGTGGTAGGGTAAGGTGTCTTTCTCCAAAACTTATTTCTTTCTTTCTACTCTACCATTTCACTCTTCTTTGAAGTATGTCTGTATGAATAAGACCTTTAAAGCCAATTTGTGGGAACTCATGTACCTAAGTGAGTACTATTCCTAAAAGGTCAGATAATGTGGGGAAGTCAGACATTTATCCCAAAGATGTCATTCATTATTCAAATCATTGCTGATTCTATGACTTGTATTAATCATCAAAGAGCAAACTTTTATATCACATTGAACAAAAGAGCTTCACTTAAAAATTCCAAATGGATCCTTTTTTTGTAATTCTGAGAGATCCAATTGAAATTGAGACTTCAGGAATGCTCAGAAGCAAATACTCACGTAGTCATCTGTGGCATCTTTGACAGCTGTCATAGTTATCACCAGGACCAATGGCACAATGGTGGTAAACCAGGTCAAGGAAGAGATTTCTGGAATCAGCTGAAACAAACATTTCAAATAGTTTAGGGCTTTTAAATTTAGTAAATATATCTTCCAAATGTTGTTATTTAATTTTTAAGACTTGCCAGAAATTAATGGGATTATATTATTTGTGCACATGTAGAACAACTTTCAATAACTTGCATTTGCTAATAAGACACATAGAAATGATGTATCACTGAACCACTTTTAAGACTGCCTGACAAAAATATAATTCTTATATCAAGTTAAGAAGTAACCTTCTTGAAATCTTTTATAGATGATGAGCTTTCCCAAAGTAATAAACATCATCTGTCTTTTCTCAGTTCCTCATCTCAAGTTTTAACAATTTTACCAACGCCTCACCAATTCCCAAAAAGAAATTCTTTGAGCATCTACCTTGAGGCAGACACTGTACCAAGTACTTTCCATACAATGTATCATTTGATCCTGAGAGAAATCCCTTGAGTTAGACTCTATGCCGACTTGTCTTATACAAAGCCACAGGGTTTGTATGCCATGTAAATAGCACCCCAGTGCAAAACACAGAATACACTATGAATGGTGCCCCAGAGGCAGGAAAAGCTGCAGCCTTGGGTATCATTTTTCCATTGTATAAATAACTATCTGAGAGGCCAAGCAGCTGGGCCGAGAACACACACTGCTAAAATCTGAACCTCAGTCTATTTGACTTGTGCCTGTACCTCCACCTCAGAGAAACACCATGGCAGCTGACATGCTCTCAGAGAGGTGGTCTTCAAGTGGGGTTCCATTTGGAGCTGCTGCAGAGCCCTCAGGCAGGGAGGTAGAGATGGTCAGTGTATGGAGAGCAGGCCCCATTAAAACAGCTCTAAACTTAATCAATTTTATATAATAGCTTCCACATAAAATTTAAAAAACAAACAACCTCAAAAGGCTTTGAGGTACCAAGAAAAACATTGAGCTGGGTGGCAGGAAAGCTGGATTCTAGTCCTAGTTCTATCATTAACTTGTAAAAGCTTTATATATCATCTAATGTCTCTAGGTCCAATTTCTTCATCAATAAAAGAAAGGAGGCTGGAATAACCTTCCCAAAGGTCCCTTCTGAATGTAAAACTCTGTGAACAGATGTCTTTGACCATGAATAAGAAAGCCATTAGAGAAATGAGCTCAAACTTGTAGAATAATATAAAGGATTATATGCAGAAACAGAAAGCAAATTCACAGGGGAGGAAAGGAAGAAATAAATATAGAATTCTAAAGTCTCTTTAATAAACTGTAAGATGTACATTCATCTATTTTTTTTTTCCTGTTTAGTATCCAGTCCTTCTCAATTAACTTATTTTCTTAGGGAACTACCCAACCCCTTCTACTTTCAGTTCATGTAATTTTGGTGCATTGATTCCATCATGGCTCCAGGTTTGGGCATGTGCTCAAGGTCAAGACAATCACTGCATCAAGTTCTTCAACCACGGTGATGGGTTTAGGGGTAGAGGCACAACTCAGCACAGTCCAATCAGAGCTCGAGTCCCTCTCCTCCTCTTTCTCTTTCATGCCAGAGTTGAAGCTGGGAGGGTAAAAGTTTAAAGCTTTCAGGGTCCCCCAGGCACAGAGGGCCTGCCAGAGAATGAGGCCAACATGAAGGAAAAGAGAGAAAAGCGATGTCACGTCCTGTTGAAGCAGTTTGTCCGTGAATCCAGTCATACATGGAATGACATGTGCCCATAAATATATTCCCCGTTTGCTTACAAGAATTTAGGTTTCTGCCACTTACGACCAAAAGATTCTTAATGCAAATAATTGTTCAATTAAAGAAAAAATGGTCCTCAAGCTATTAATCTAGACTGCACACAGCTATTCTGTCTTCCTACCTCCTATAATTAACATAGATTCCAGCACATTCTCAACCTACCAGTGTAGTGTGATTAAATTATTCTGAAAGAAATACTAAGTAAATAACTAGCTAATGTGAGCTGTTTGTTTGTATGTATATACATTCCGTGATCTATGCTTTTTTCTTTCTAAAATATCAGTAAAAGTTTAAATTTCATTTAGACCCAAATTTTAGTCAAATGGGAGGAAAGAGCAATGTATTTAACTACCAGTTAACCACTCATAACTATAAAGAAAAATAATCACTCTACAGTGAAATAACATATAGTATACATCATTTATTTTATATATGTAAAATGTGTCCATGTTCTTAGATGCAAATGAAATTTGCCATGTTAAGTTCCACAAACTACTACTCTCTAGACTCGGTGTCTTCACTCCAGCAATACCCCTACTGTCGACATGAGGGAGAGAAAGAAAGGAAGGAGGCCCTGAACAGTCATTATTAGACTCTGGTTTGGTTCAAATAAAGTGCAACACTGCATTTTCAAATTACCTCAGTATTTAAAATGATGACTGTGCTAGTTTTTACCCACTCCTAGCCCTCCCACATTTGTGAAGAGAAACAGCCATAATAACATTAAAAATCTGGTAAGGATGGTTTCACCTAATCATGATCATTTGGCTAAGTGAATTAACTTACTTTTTCAAATTATATAAATACTTTAACAAACAGATCACGTAGAAATAAACATAAATACTTTAACAAACAGATCACATGTTTTAAACAGATCAAATTATATAAATACTTTAACAAACAGATCACGTAGAAATACAACAGAAACATTACCTGTAAAATCAGAAGGAAAAGGAAGTAGGCATTTGCCACTCTTTGGAACTGTTCAAATAAATTAATTGGCAAGAAGGTGAGAATGTTGTACTTGGATGTGTGGATACGATTATCCTGAAAAACAAACAGCATCATGTTAGTTTGGGGCAAGAGCATTGCTCATTATCAGAAATAGTTCTAAAACTTACAAGCATGGGTTATACCAGAGCAAGAAATATAAGCCAGTTATCTAGGAAATTTTAAACTCTGTGTGGCCCAAGACCTTCATTTTTTCCAAGATGACATGCTCCTGAAAATAGGTGAAATCACCGCTCAATGCCATAAAATCTTTTATGACTAAAAAATGTATAAAGTGCAAAAGTCTTCCCCTGATATTTTTTCACTCTTATGCATTCATTCATTTGGCAGATGTTGCTTAAGCACCTACTGTGTGCAGACACTGAGCTCATGCTGGGGCCCATGAGATTGGAAGGAACTTCGGGGATCATTTGATCCACCTTCCTGAAGCATGGACCTTTTGATTACTCTGACAAGGTGCCCCTAGACCTGTTATTGAAAGTCTTCTGTTGTGGGAAACTAAACACCTTGCAAGGCAGCCTGTTTCCATTTCAGAATGGAAATTGCTAAAGAGGTTTTTTTGATAAGAAACCCAAACCTGCATTCCCTGTAAGTTCTTGACATGCGACAAATTTCATCCCTGAGGTAACCTAATCCAAATCTAAGCTCTTTGCATGTTGACAGCCTTCAAATTTTTGAAAATCACTCCTAGAGTTCCCCTAAATCTTCTCCACTCTGATCCAGACATTCCTGAAGCCCTCAGCCATTCTCCATGACTTATTTTATAGACATCTCTTCCCGATAAGCTTCTTTTGGAATTATCCCAATTTCTCTGCATCTCTCTTAAAATATGGTATTCAGAACCAAACACATATCAAAAATTTAGTTCAACTAATCCTTGTACAACAGAGGCTGATGTTCTGTGTTCTGGACTACTGTATTAACATGACTTAAATTTTATTCTCATTTTGGCAGTTGTATCTCACTGTCTATTCATACTGAGTTTTGATGAACTAAAATTTCTAGATTATTTCTTCATAAATTACAATTAAATTCGGTTTCCCCTTCCTAAGGATATACAGTTGATTTTTTAAAATGTCAATGTGCAAGATATTTCATATATTCCTATACCAGCCTAATAAGTAAATATTTACTCTTGAGTGAATTATTCCAAACTATTAAATATTCCTCCCAACTTTGTGTCATCAAAAAATTTCAAACACTTGCCTTTTATTATTCTTCCAAGGCTAGACATTTAAAAGGACAGGGCTATAAGTGTCCTTCAATGAATGAATGGATAAAGAAGATGTGGTACGTCTATACAATGGAATACTACTCAGCCATAAGAAAGGAGGAAATACTGCCATGTGCAACAACATGGGTAGATCTTGAGAGTATCATACTAAGGAAATAAGTCACACAGAAAAGGACAAGAGCCGTATGATTTCACTCATATGTGGGATATAAAACAGAAAGCAACAAATGAGCAACAAAACAAACTCATAGACACAGACAACAGAAGGGTGGTTACCAGAGGGCACAGGGGTGGAGGGATAGGAGGAGTGGTGTATAAAGAGAGTAAAAGAGATCAAACATATGGTGACGGAGGGAGATCAGACTTTGAATGGTGAGCAAACAATGCAATATACAGATGACATATTATAGAATTGTGCACTTCAAACTTATATAATGTTATTAACCAATGTCACCACCATAAATTGAATTTTTTTAAATGGACAGGGATAAATACCCCCCCAAATTTTTTAATTAAAAAAAAAAAATTTTGGCAAACTACTAGACACCTGCACAAATTATTGTTAACATCTTTTTCAAGTGTTTATATAAAACATACTAGGTATGTTTTACTTAACCATTTGTAAGTCCACCTACCTATACTCCCATGAGGCTTAAATCTATCTTATTTACAAAGAAGGCATGAGAAATTTGGAGTCGTGCTGAAATTCAAAATCAGCATGCCCAGGGAATTTCCATCCACTAATATTTGTAAACTGAGGATAGTCACTGTGCCTGGTTTTAAGTAAACCTACTCTGACTCCTAGTCATCACTGATGCTCTTTAGAGAAAATAGTCATCTGTGAAATGGCCATTTTTAACATTTACCAGGAACCAATGCGTCTAGCTCTGTGCGGTAAGTTGTGGGAGAGTAAGAAAGGTATCAAGAGAACTTCCAGCTTAGTTGGTGTGATGCATAGTAATGTGCTAAAAACTGTTCTGTAAGTTAATGAGGCTCTGTAGCAATATCAAGAGCTGGGCTGGGAAGGAAGGCTGTGAGAGCCCTCATGACACCTTTTTCTAAAGGAGGGACTTGAAGAACATAACAGGGAAGAAGAAAGCTAAGGAGAAAAAGCAGTTAACTAAAAGAATCACATATTCCCATTTTTGTTTTATATTTTCCCTCTAAGTTGAAACTAAAATAGAGGTTAAGCCTGTATCTTGCTAAAAGGACAGACAGAACATTGGCTGTGACATTCAAAACCATGGCAGGAATTATTTAAAAAAAAAAAAAAGAAACCCCACAAAACTGAATTCCACATAGGTGAACAGCTAATTGTGTGGTATAAAGTGACAATGCCAGATGGAGACTGTGATGATTTTTCTCCTATTTGCTTAAACTATAGCAATGATTATGTTTGTTTACTGGCTCTGTTGTGACTTAGTCACAGATGATGCAGATCCTCACAGCTATGACTGAGAACAAGGACCGAGGGCTCCCCCTCCTGGAGACTCTCTGGACCCATTTACCTTTGTTTTTCAACTGAAATGAAAAAAAAATGTTTTCGTTCCCACTGCCCTGTCCAAGAGTATGAGTATTCTTAGGAACTTAAATCAGCTACATTGATGTTCCATCATTTCACTGAGTCAGCGTACATCAAATGGCAGTATAGTCCATTCCATAGTACAGCACAGACGATCTCCACAGCCCTCTTAGCTTTTCCACCACAGGCCACTAGAAACGCCCCAATCCAGAACACAGGACGAAGAGGACAGGCACGAGGAGAAGGAAGACACGAAGTAGAAAGAAATGCATCTGGAGAATCCATACAGCAGCTTTAGTGCTGGTAGAAGCCAGGCTGGAAGTCATGGTCTAGTTTGTGAGGCAGGTGAGCCAGGTAACTGACCCCATACGAGGTAGGCTTAACCACGCAGTCAGAGGCAGTCCCAGACCAGGGCAGACCTCCAGGCAGGGGGAAAGAGCCCACTCCTGGAGGAACATCAGCGATGGCCTGCTCCCTGGAGGAAGCTCACTTCCAAGAGGGAGAGGGTAGAGCTAAGCTGAGGAGGCCCAGGTATTCCTCTGAGATTCACACATGATTCCACCTCCCGTGAGGCAGAGTAAGTTAAGAGGTGGAGAGAGAAGTGTCACCCCAGTAGACACCTCTCCACCTGCAAAGCAACATCAGGGTAAGGAAAAGGCATTGCTCCTCTAGAATATATTAGTATAAAGGCCCTGAGGCGGGCAAAGCATGGCACACTTGGAGGTCTAAGAGGGAAACTAGAGGCTTCACTATAGATGTCAGCACAAACTGAGGCTGGGGAGGCCAGTCCCTTGGAAGCTATACTTTGTGATAAAGACTAAAATTATAAGTGAAGAGGGAATTACGGAAAGGTTTTAAGCAAAGAAACAACTTGATGGATTCTAATTTTAAAACATTACCTTAGCTACCAGGTAGAGAACAAATTGGAAATGACACAAGAATAGATGGAAAGACCAATGAGGAGGTCTTTGAATTAGTCCAAGTGAGAGATGATGGGTGGCTTGCTTAGCCCAGGGTGGTGGCAGAAAAGGTGGCAACAAATAATAACTATTATTATTATTGATGATGATATTTACCAAGCTTTTACTGTGTGTGCTGTTCTAAGAGCTTCACATTCTTCAATTCATTTTATCTTCACAATACCCTTATGAAATAGGTGCTAAAAACCTTATTATATATAAGGGGAATCTAAGGTTCAAAGAGATCAGGTAATTTGTGCAAGGTTGCACAGTTTGTAAGTGGTGGAACCAGGATTCAAATCCAAGTGCTCTGCTTCCAGAGTCTGCCCTCTTCACTGCTAATGCTCCCCCCACTCAGTGCACAGCAGATGCCTCTCCTCCACTCTGTATTGGTAGTCTGCTGCCACTTTCTGACAAAGGGAAATTTTGTATATCTGCCTTTCCCTCTTGAGTCAACCTGCTCAGGAAGAGTCCCAGTTACCTATTGCTGATGTCTGAGTGCAGCTTCCTTGTATTCCCTGTCAATCCCCTTTACCAGTGTTGTTTTGGGGCCTTTCACAGCTCAATGAGGGCAAACAGTACAGCTAGCCACTTCCTTAGCTAAGCTTTCCCACACACAGAAGCTGCAATAGCCAAAGTCCTTTACATTTCCAATACTGACTACTTGGTGTAGGGAAAGAATAAAGAAAAAGGTGATAAAGTCTTCAGAGGTGGGCCATCAGATAAAATGTTAATAGAAGGAGCAGCATGATTCCTTACAGTGCAGTTTGACTGTGTAATCATATTGCTTAAGAACACAAAGCAAATAGAAAATAATAAACACTGCAAACAAAACATTTGGGGAGTTTGCCTCAATTCTTCCACTGGCAAAATGAAGCTAACGTGTCTCATCCATATATAGGACTGTTGTGGAGATGAGATCATAGATGTGAAAGCATTATTGAAAGAATTATACAAATATAGGGGATTTTTTGTGAGCAATCTCTAAATAATCCAAATGAATTTAGGTAATCCAAGGTACTAGGCAGGATATACTGGGTATGCCACAGTAACACAACACGAGAGTCCTCATAGCTTAACAAAGTAAGAGCTGGCTTCTTGCCGGTGCTACTACTTGTCCAACAGGAGCCAGCAGGGAGACTCTGCTCATCACAGTTACTCACAATGGACCAGCCACCATTTCAAAGGCTTCCAGTTGCTGTACCAGAAGGGAAGAGAGCTCTGGAGGGCCTTGTACCCACAAGTTAATGCTTTATCCTAAATGCTTATAACTCATTGACCAGAAAGAATCATCGTGTATCCAAAAGGCAGAAAGCCAGAAACACTAATGGACATGGCTAATGGCCACCACAACCAGAAATGGAAACTAGCCCTAGTATTTGAAGACACAAGACACATCAGCTACAAAAAATAAATGTCAAAAACCTGTGTCAGCGCTGCACATCCAGTCCTGTTTTAGTGTCAGGTATGACAGCTATGTGCCTACCTGCCCTTCACCTCAGCTAACAGTGCTCCAAATTGCATAGTCCTGTGGGGTCTAGATGGATTCAATTCCCATCTACAACTCCAGGGTCAGGCCCAGATTAGTTTAAACCAACTACATGGCCCATCCTCCTGTTTACAATTTTGAACTCAGGGATTAGCACATGACCTATGTCAACTGTGGGAATTTGTTGGAGATACCTACGGGGTTCCAATCTGAAGCAAGTAGCACTAGGGGTCACTGATAGCATGTTGGGACCCTGAGAGAGGATGCTGCCAAGAATAAACTGTACAGAAATGCAGAGAGAGAAACTAGACCAAGCCTCTCCTAAGGCTAGCCCTACCTCTGGGCTTTTTATTTATATTATCTATTCATTTATTTTATTGTCTAAGTCAATTTGAATTGATTTTTCTTTTACTCCCAACCAACCAAACACCAGGTAAGAACATTAATAATATATATATAAGATCAGCTTAGGTTTTTATATAACAGTTTATTTTTATCTCTATTATTTGCCTTAAAGAATGAGTCACAGGAGGCCAAGCCTAAATGCATGCATTCAGTGGTTGTCTGGGGACACTGCCTGTGTCTGTGAATCCCACAGGCCAAACCCCAGGAGCTTTTGCAATGAGTACCATGGTCTGAGCACTATCAAAAGATCTTTGCACATTTGATGAAACATTTTTATGTCGTAACGGCTATAAAAAGTAACTGTCAGGAGCTTGAGGGGAGGAAAGTCTAGTTTTCTTACCATAAGAGCAGGCAGATATAATACTGTTATGGTACAACCTGAATTCCAGAGAGAAAAATAGTCATGGCTCTTAAGGAGAGATTAACACTAAACCATAAAACAAAAACCCAAAAGAAACTGTCCACCGACAACTTGCATAAAAAAGGAAGTGGCCTAAAGGCATTTGCACCACTCAGGAAATATGTGAAACGCCCATGTTTACGCAAAGATTCCAAAAGAATGCATGTATGGGGCAAATGGGCCTGGAGATTGGGAGTCTGGCGCCTCACTGATACCAGGCAGAACCACAGCTTCTCAGCTTTGTCAAATGGTGCCCAGTCTGGAGTCCCTTGCGTGCAGGGTTGGGAGCCAAGAAGAGATGATAGTTCTCCTCTATGAACACTGTTGAGAGAGGTTCAAGCCACAGAAGAGGTTTTACAGACAACTGTCAATAAACATTGGATGCAATCATGATCATGGTAACATTCTCCTGAGCCTGGGCTCTCCACCATGAACAAAAACATTTGTGGGAGGGGAAAGCAGAGGGTACATTTTCCCCTACATTCACCTACTCATTCAACTGAGGGCCTGCTATGCATCAGGCACTATGTCATTGAGCCAGGACTGCAGATATGAACAAACAAATTCTCTACCCCCTAAAGCAAGTTGCAATATATTTGTGGGGAATGAGGCAGGAATGAGCAAACAATAAACTTGTAAACTGATGAGACAATTTAAGAAAGTGATCAGTGCTCTGAAGAAAACAGCAACAGAACAGGAGCACCTGGCCTGCCAAGACTCCCTTAGGAAGCCTGCTTGTTTGACTTTGCAGGTTACTGCAACCTCAAGATTGCCCTATCTGATGAGACCGCTGGGGCACCAGTGCCCTCAGGGGATGACCAAAACAGTTCTTCAGGCTATCAGAAAAAAATAAGAACTTTTATGCACCTATTAACAAAAAAACTTTACGTTAAAGTTACTAATGTTTAATGCACAGATTGTATTTGCCATATACGTATACACATATATATACTTACATATATACATATATTTATATAAATAAATATGTATAAATACATACCTATAAATAAATATATGTATATTGGAAAGGTTTTCTTTTTACAAGTAGGGAACATGCTCAAAAAGTTTGAAAACGGTCAGATTAAACATTGTTATGGTCAAAGGAAATGAGGTGACCCGCATGTCACCAAAACTTGGACACAGAATGGAGAATGTATAGCTCTGTGTACAATGGTATGTCTTTGTCATACAATGACACCAGCTAACATGCACTGTCTCCTTACATATGCCAAGCACTGTGCTGAGCACTGTCCATACATTATCTCAGGTAATCATCAAAAAACCCAGTGAGCCCGGCCGGGCGTGGCTCAGCGGTTGAGCATCAACCTAGGATCCAGGCGATCAGGGTTTGATTCCCGGTCAGGGCACATGCCCGGGTTGCGGGCTGCAGCCGATCAATGACTCTCATCATTGACATTTCTGTCTGTCTCCCTCTCCTTTCCTCTCTCTGAAATCAATAAAGATATATTTAAAAAAAAACAAAACACCCAGTGAGCTATTACTATTTCAGTACCATTTTACAGATGAGGAAACTGAGGCTTAGAGCAGCACTAGGGTTGCCCATTAGAGCTGTTTCATAGATTCATGTGTTCCCCCAAATGCTGTTTCTTGGGAAATAAGTCAGAAACAAGGAGTTTCTAGACTCCTTCTTGATCATTGAATTCACGGACCCTTGTAGAACATGCTTCACTTGGTGAAAAAGAGAACCTCTCTAAACCAAAGCTGAGGGAAGACTGCACATTAATTCAGTCAGCTAAAGCAGCCCCTTTCAATCTTCTCAATCTAGGGAGAGCATCACAGGACTTGTCTAGGGAGCTTTATTTCCCATCTAGACTTCAGAAAGCCAGACTGTGGCTAGGCATGCTTCCCGGCCTCAGTCTCCCCCCAGAGCAAAGCAAAACCTTGTTCTCTTTTCTACCCTCAGGCCTGGGTATAGTTCCCAGCTTCTGAAAGACTATTCTAGAACTAGTAAATAGCCTATAAATAGTAATTTATCCACAAAGAACTAATTTGGGGCAATTACCAGGGGAACAAATTAAATTTCCCTCTGAGGTTAATTTAATGATACTAATATTTTTTTCTCTTGGGTGTTTAGATGCATGCAATGTATAAAGACTTTTAACTAGTTCTAGATAAAATGTTAACTTTCCTTCTGTGACATCTGAAAGAGGATTGAAGATACTCTTAAATTATAGAGAAAGGCACCTAGCATATCCCTTCTCCAGACAGATAAAAGGTAAAACAGAAGGAAGGCATACAAAAGAGAAAAGGGGAAAAAAAGGTGGTATTTCAGTGGGACTTTTATAGAGCATCCCTAATGACTTGTTTGCCTCCTATTACTTCTTTGCCAAAGCTCCTCTGTGCCTCCTCCTTGTAGATCAGCCATCTGCTGGGTAGCAGGCCCTTAGCTTTGGTCCGTTGGCCCATCTCAGTCTAGGGCTCTAGAGACCTTGAATGACCAGAGTGGGCATTTCTTTAAGTTGATTTTGGGCTGGCTTGCTCAGGCCAGTTTCCTGAACTACAGCTGCGTCTTTGGACAACTTAGTGCATATGATCTGCTTTGTTTATTAGGACTGAAAATTAGACCATGCTCATGCTGCTGTGCAGTCTGGGAACTAAGCCAAATTTTAGGCAGGACCTCAGTGTTTACAACAATAACAAACACACAATGGAAAAGTCCAGTTAACGAGGAAAGACACCCCTAAAGAATTTCCCAAAAGGCTGAAGGGTAATAATAACACACTACAAATAGTCTAATCTTACACTAGGGTTCTACACAAATAACACCAGCTCTGGGGTAACTATGACATTTTCTCCTGAACCCCTGGTGATCAGATGAGAAGTGCGTGCAGCTCTGACCCCCTCCCTCTGCAGGGTGCTGGGGCAACTGGGACCCCTGGCCAACTCATAAAGATGTCATCCTAAAACATGCCTAGTCTTTCACAGTCTCCAGCCTCTCCTTATCCAAGGTTGAGTAATAAATCTCAATTAGACAAACCCACGCCACCTGGCTCTGTGTTTTTTGTTTATTGAGTGGTTTTGTTTGGGAGTTGAGGTGTTGAGAGGGAAGAATCTAGGACTGGATAGGAAACAGAGAAGGAAAATTCTCTACATGGACTGAGGGGAGACAGGCTTCAAAAGCATCTTCTATCATTAAAACACAATAAGTATAATAACAATTTATGAATAAATTAAAGTGTCATTCTCTTATTTTTTGTGATCACATCATACACAAAGGGTTTAATGAATTTTCACCAAATCTGGAGGTTTTGCTTAGGATAAATCGTGAGTTAAAACAAAGACTACCCCAAATTTGCTTTGGGGAACTGGCAATGAGGCTCCCTAATGACATACATGAAAGTAGGCAGTTGTCTTTTGTAGGAGCTGACACAGAGATTCAAGAAGCTCATATGAGTGCTGAGCAAAGCAAGGCTGCCATGATGTGAACAGAGAAAATGAAAATGCACAGCGGTTTCGAATGCGCATCTCCTCCAATAAAACTCACTAGAACAGATGCTCTAAGTTGCTGAACTGATTTGTAACTGAGCTGCTTCTCACTGGAGTAATTCTAAGTACCAGGCTCCAGGACAAGTTGCAGCGGGCATTTATTTATTTAATAGTTAACGATCCAACCATGCACCCCTGGGGCAGCCAGCTAGGAATAACAGTGAGTGTACAAAGCTGCTTTGGAACAAAGCCGATCAGATTCTTTCCCCTTTTTCCTAAACGAATGAATCAACAAATGAATGAAGGAAGGACTCCTGACTGCAGCACCCACACCTTCTCCACCGTCTCATCCCACTTCCTTCATATTCCTCCTCCCCAGCGCATTCCTCTTGTACATTTCTCCTCCTCGATCCCATCACCAGAAGTAAAGTCTAAACCAAGTTCATCCAGACCCCTGAGCAAGTGCTTCGGTTTGCGGGGAGGAAGAAGCCAGAGGAGTTGGTGGGTTTGGCAGAACAAAATCAGGAGGCATCTCATGAGAATAGAAGACTATGCTCTGCGTCCTTCCCACTGAGGGTCGCCAGTGGCACTATAAATAGGATTGGAATTAGGAGCGGGTGGAGAAGACAGAGCATTAGGGTCTGACTACGTCATGTGGCCTGAGGCCTTTCTGAGAAACTGGTTTTCTCCCCATAGTTATTGTTTATATTTATAACAACAAAGGATATCAAACCCATTTTAGATACTCTCCTCCTGCAATAGTTCTTTCCGGTGAAATGACTCCCCTATAGCCTCGGTAGGGAAAGTGACATCCAAAAAGGTTGAAAGCACTTGCATAGACCACGCCAGAGTCCTGGCCCCCCGGCACCGCCCTGGGCTTCTAGGAAGTTTTCTGTTTCTAAACCTGAAGAAATGGCCCCACTGCACTGTGAGCTCCTTGAAGGCAGATGCCAATGAGCCTTGTCTACCTCTATGTACCTCACCCCTGTGCCAGGTGCATGGCAATTCCTGAATAATTGTGGCTCTTAATAATTTGATTTGTAATAATACTTCTTAACTTTTAATAATAATTGTGGCTGTTAAATAAATGCATAAATAAATGAATAAGAAGTAGACTACAGCAGTGACTCAGAGAAGCCTTCTACCAAAAATGTACACACCTAGTATACACCTGGCAACATGCTACCCGTGGGATAGGGAGTGAAGGGGGAGGCAGATCATCACTTTCAGGACAGCTCTTTGTATCAAAAACTGTCTCTGGCCTCTACTTGTCCCCTATAGACTATGAGTCTTTGGAGATATTTTATTTCACCACTGGACCATGGGCCTACATCAATGTCACGGGTGAAACTCTGAAATGCAGGCCACCAAGACAGACCACAAAACAGTGTCCTCAACTCACCTAAACATATTGTTCTAGATTTCTTCTCCTTCAACCCTTAGAAAAATATATTGGATGAAAAGAAATACCACGCATTTTAAATTTAAGCTCTGGCTAATAAAAAGACCAGATCAAGCATTAAGTTGTTAAACAAAGGGCTATGGAGGAAATTCAACAGATAAGTGGAGGCAAGGGGGAGCATGGCATGGGGAGGAGGAGAAATGGGGGTGGGTGAAACCCTTTCTTTTAAATGATAAAATGCAAAATACTGATTATTTGCACAGGCAAACAGCATATAAGACCTGGATGGTTTCAAGAATTTATTTATAATTATTTGTTCATAAAACATAAATTCAGAACTATTCCCTAGTATCAAAATATTTTAAGTATTGATTTTTAATACTCATACATATAAATTTATATTTGATTTTTTAAATTCAACTATCTTTTATACTCAAAACATTCAATTTCAGTCTATCCCAGAAGTACTTTTGAGTGAGCTCATAATTTTCTTCAATCAGTTTAGGTTTATATGGGCTTAAGGTGACTGACACTTGGCTTTTTGAGTAGCCAAATGGTTCCCCAAATCCAGACAGGGATTCAAGTGCAGTGGAAAGAAATTAGTAGGTTTCCTAATCAAGTTAGGTCATTTTTATACTATATAAATGCAACATGGTAGTTCACCATTTTTTCATATTTTTAAAAGATATTTATTACCAATTTTAAAAAAGATATTTACTACCAATTGAACAAATTCAAGAACAGAATTTATCTTTTCTTAGAAAATAGTCTTTCTAATCCAAATATGGTGAAAATGTTAATTATATGTTTAACACCATTCATTTTCATACTTAATATTATAAATTCTTATACTGTTGTTTCATTTATGCACATAAAATAATCTCAAAATCCCAAGGGAATAGCAAATTTCTGAGGGGCAAAGACCTGACTTTATTCTTTTTTAAAGTCTATAACAACATGTAACTAAGTGATAAACCCTAATTACTCAATACAAGGCTGATAAATCCAATTGGAAAAATACAAAATAATACATAGGGGAAAAGCAATCCTATTTATCAGAACAGAACATGAGCTAATATAATTGTTAGTAATTCACAACACAGACCAGTAATTTCTAGTACATACCTAGAGAAGTGCTTTTGCCAAAGAAAGATAGGTACTAGCATAAATAAAGATTTTTCACGTTTTATAGCACAATATCTTCATGCAGTTCATTAACTTTATCAGAGAACAAGGGAGAAGAAAAAAACAAACGCCCTGTTAGCTTATTTTCTCACCTAGAAAAGTCTGAACAATGCTTCCTCTGCAAAACATTATGAAGAAGTTCAGCCCATTTGTGCTCCTAACCTCAAAAATGTGTTGCTTAGAACAATGGCATTTTTGCGGCATTTGGTCTACAAGAGTGTTTAAAATATCGCAACATGGGACTAAGTGGTTTGCAAGAATCATAGAAACATGACTTAGAAAGGAATCTTCAAAGTTCAATTATTCAATCTGTCCTCCTGCTTCCATATAGAAGTTGTCTAAAACAGCTCTGTAATATATTAATTTTTTAAAGGCTTCTGCTTATTAGGATAGAGAGCCATAATGTAACATATTTAGACAAAAAATGGGTTGGCAGCAAAGAAATTAAATTCTAGAAATTGGGAAGTATAGTAGTTAAATTAATAAGACATAATGACTAATGACCCAATGGCAACTTATAGGGCAGTGTCTAGTGATGAGGCACATGGCTATGTTGTACTCAGTATTTTTATTGATAACTTACATCAGTGATTCTTAATCCTGATTGCTCATTACAATCACCTGGGGAGCTTAAAAAAAATAGATACCAATGCCTGGACATCACCCCCAAAGCTTCTGATTCAATTGGCCCATTGGATCAGATATCAACAAAGATTCAGGAGGCATGCTCATTAAGTCCACATGTGACACAATAATGAAAGGGATAATTTAATGACAGCATAAGTGCCTGTTGTGTGCCAAGTTCTATGACAAGTAAGATACAGATGAAAATGAGAGTTAGTGTGAAATTAATAGGAGTCAAAAATCACCAAAAAGCTAGTGTCATCTTAGCCTGTATTAATAATTCTTCCACTTCAAGCTGGTCAAATAACTTCCAAAATATTGTGTTTGACTTCGGAGCAACCCACTTTAAGAGGTTATAGAAAAGCCGAAGCTCTTTGAAGAGAAAGAGAATTGGAGGTTATTGTCCTGGAGGTTAGTCTACTCAGTGAACCCAAGTTTGATATTTTAAATACAAGTTATCAAAAAAAACCTGTCACATAAAACAGGAGACACGTCGGCTCTGTTTTGGCCTCAGAAGAAATACTACACTAATGGGTAATAAAGCAAGGGAAGATCAACATGGCTCAATTGATGGAAAATCTGTATAAAATCAAAACTATCCAAAGACAGGAAAGGTCGTTTGGGGAGGCAGTGAGTTCCCCTCCTCTAGTGGAACATACACCGTCTAGATAGGTAGTCAGCGAGAATTGCGTAGGGAGAAGTGGATGGGAAAGCTTTGAAGGATAATCCCACACTGAGATTCCATCATAAACTTAAGCTAACTTAACAGTACCAGAGTTGTCACTCAGGTTTTATACAGAACTCTTCTCCCCAACACTTTTGGACCATTGGTACAGAATGATGTCAACATCTGCAACTTATCTAGATTGCATCTGGACAGTCACAGCTATAATAATGTGACCTCGATTCACAGCAAGCTTGCAAGCCAGGAGCAGGCATGAGACACAGGACAATTAAGGCTGCTAGAGATGACAAGACAAGGGAATCAGAAGCTAGAGATTTAAATCACTGACCTGGATATAAGAATCTGATTGTTGTCCTTTGATTAATTTTTCGAAGAATAGTTCACTGTTCAGGCCAGAACATTCTTACAAAGTTTTGTACACATTCTCATAACTATAACCTTACCTACCGGCACACATATATACATTTATATATGTGGCCCCCTAATCAACTCCTGGAATCATTTATAAAGTGTCTTCAAATTTCAATTTAATGCCTAAATAGCTTGTTTTTGTAGGAAACTGCATGCAAAGTCAGATATAAAATACAGCAGTAATCTGAGTACCGCTTTTGTAACAGTGCCCACGAATTTGAGACTACGTTTTTTAACATGAGTGATTTGATTAATCTTTCAGCTACAATTGTAAAATATGATAGTTACCATCTTTTAATAATATGATTCACAGTCCCCAACCATTTGGGCCAGTAAAGAAAATTACAAAACAAGATTAAAAACCACTTTGAGACCGTTGAGGTTGGTGGTTTTTCGGTTAACTCTCAACTGTTACTGAACTTGCCCAATTTTATCCACATGGTTGATTTATGGATTACTCTCATAATCCATTTGCCAACGGAGAAAACTGCATTTGTAGTTCTCTCTTCACACAGGAAGCTACTTTCCTTCCTGCTCTATCTTTTCATTCTTGGTCTTAGTTTAAATCTGTTTCACTATAGCTAGGCTTAACACAGCTCCAAAATTCTAACATTGAAATTAGCTTATTAACTTTTCTAATTCCAATTATATATTGCTTGTAAACTTTTTTATTTCACATCATTGCAATGAAGAAAGTACAAGTAAAATAAATAGATAAGCCGACTCTATGTGGATTTACTTGAAATTCACTTCAGCCAAAGCCAATGAAATGAAACCAGTTTATGGGGATGCTAAAATTATCACAAGCCTGGACAGGTAAATAAGAAACTCTTGAGAGGTTTAGAGTTTAACTGGATTTTTTAACTATCTTTCTTTTTAATTTATTTCCATTTTTATTTGATGTTTCCAAATATTAAAAAAGTCAATATTCTTACACCAAAGATCTCAAATGAGACCATGCAAAGCAATTCAGTTTTGCTGCTTTATACAAGTGTGTGATCAACACCAGAAAACCGACCGGCATGAGTATGGTTGGAAAATTTCACCTGTTTACAAAAACCAAAAAGCCCAACAACATGCAGGATAGTTGCTACTTTGTGTCTTTGAGTCAATATGAAAACTTGTAATTTTATTCAGGAGGCACAAGGGACTGAAAATTGCAGCTGCCCAATTTTATCCAACTACCCCACAGAAAACACAAATGACAGTCCCAACACTATAATCTTTGGAGGGTTGAGCTAGGAGACACTTTCTGTTATCTGCAGTAGATCCAGCTGTTGAGCCTGAAAATGTAGACTTTTTCTCTGAACAGTAATAAATCCTTAGGGCCCTTCCTCTAATTTTGCTAGACTGGGTTGTAGAAGAAGAGTGAAGAGCCCCTCTTGTGAAATTTAAAGTGTGACAACTGTAAATGTTCTGTTGCATTATACAAATTTCTGCTAGTTGCATAGACTAAAGGCAGTTGTTTGCTAAATGGCACTGAAGAAAATCCTGACTCAAGTGGCACTACTTCGTCCAAATGCTTCTGACCAAAGAAAATTATACAATATTTACAGGCTTACTTTTAAGAGACGGCTGATATTAATACTGTACATGTTTTACAGGTCAAATACATAGTCTAAGAGTTTATAAAATAAGTTCATGCATTGTTAACTCTAAGTGTCATGAACAAGATACCTCCCCACCCACTCCCCAAGTACAGTAATAGCATTTCAGGTGGACACAGTCCTATATACAAAAACAATCCAGTTTCTCTGCTGTGTTAAGTATGTAATTTAAAGAAACTTCAGAGATTACTGAGAACAAAAATCATAGTCCAGTGAAGACTGATAGAAAGTGTCATTCTGTGGGATTTCAAATGTTTTCTTTTAAAAAGAAAAAAACCACCCAGAATGCATCACCTCTATAATATCAAATTCCTGGTGATCGAGTTTGATCACACCACATAATGTAGAATGAAATGCCATTGATTACTCATTCCTTTGACAGCATTAACTTGTGAACTAATGTTTACATCTAGTTCAGCTGCATTTATGGCACAATATCTCATTTTTTAAAGCGGCACCAATTTTCCTCAAGTGGAAAAGCACTCTATTTTTAGCAGCAATTATGTTTTTAAAGGTTAACAATTTGCAGAACAAATGTATAACTGTACTTATTTTCTACTTTATACTCACCAGTTATAATATTTACAAAAATCTAATGTCTACATGCATAATGACCCGCTCTCATCCCCCACCTCACATCTTATTCAAAGGTTTCCCCTCCCACCTCATTTCTGACCTGCTCGGAGAAGTACAGGAGTTTCAGATAACGTACTTATGTATTTTAGAGAAGGTTCTTGATTTTAATATGTATAAAGACAGTAGAAGACCAAATAACTCTTAGTTCAGATATGTTCCAATGCCCCAAAAGTTAGTTATATGATAAACAGTACCTATTGGCAATCTATAAAAGATGAGACATTCTAAAGGTGCCCTAACAGCCTAAGTCTATAGCAGCTGATCAGCAAGAAGGTCATTTTCACTGTGAGCAGTTATCACTGACTGGCATGTGAGGTTAGACTCAATCCTAGGTGTCATTATTGGTAATCAGCAAGTTTAACGGAAGAGGTGTCACCAAATTCAAAAACTGAAACTATATTTTAAAAAGCAATTTACACTGAGCGAAATTCTGTTCTCAGGTATTCTGTGTAAAGAGAGATTATGGATAAAGGGAATGGGCAACTGGGCATGCTAGCTCTAATTCCATGAATCCAGGTTTCATGATAAGATGATGGATTTGCTACGCATGTTTTGATTACAGCACCTCTCTAAAAATTGCCAACTCTATAGAGTTAAAATTTCGTGTTAAAGGGCTATTGAGGAATAGGGGAATTATGCTAGTGACATCATACCAGCTATGAAAACTGAGACAAATAAGTTGACAGATTCCTGAAAATAGCAAATTACGTCTTTTGTCAAAATAGTTATTGGATCATACAGAAATAGTCCAAATACGGAATTTATGAATTAAAACTGTGATCCTCTGAAGCAAGTTTTCGGATAGCTGGATTTCTTTAATATCAAGAATTATTTTTGTAAATTCCCACAATAGAAGGATTTGTTGGGTACGTTAATGCTGTGGATGAGAAAACAATTTAAAGAGGTAAAACAGGATTTTTTAACTATCTGAATGTGCCATTTTAGAACATTTAGGAATAGGAATTCAGAAACTAAAACAAAAGATTAAAACAGATCAAACAAATTAAGGAAACAAGAAATCAGGCAACCACTTAGCCAAAGAATAACACTCTTTAAATAAATCAGATGTCAAACAGATAAAATGTTTATGCTTTTAAACTCTTGAATCCAGAATGAAAACGAACTTGAGAGATATCCAAAAATTATCTTTTCTCCTACAAGTAAACTATTTATAAAAGAGAAATAAAAACTTCTGTCATATAGAACGTAGAATAATTTACACATAACGGCACGCAAAACAGAAGGCATTTTCAATGTTTGCTTAAAGACCACGGTTACTATGGTAATGCCCCAACACACACACACACAAAAGCAACAACCAACAACCAGAAACCCACAACTAATGCAAGTTACTGGCACTTTCCACAACTAATTCCAACTTGTCACACTGCTTGTCGTCATCTGTGCTCTTCAGTTGTTGCGTAAATGGCTTTGGTTATCAGGCCTGTTGGTGAGGATCTACAGCACGTTGGCAGCACAACTACCCTGCTCACGATGAAAAGAAAGAAGAACCCAAAGTTTCCATCAGGCTGGGGATTAAAGCAGGACTGGGACATGTCCCAACATGTTATCCCAAGAGTCTCCTAAAGAAAATATTTACTTTTACCTTTCCATGGACGTTATGTACTTGGATAGGCAAAATATGTGAGGAGAGTCATTCAAAAATGCTTCATTTCCGGGGGCCTGAAAACTTTCATACTATTTCTCTCCTTTTTATTGCAAATTCTTAATGGAGTGGATTCTGCCATACTCCCTTCTTTCCTGCATTTCTTTTCCTGCCCTCTGACTTCCAAATCCCAACTTTTTGTACATTGCCTCAAAACCACTTTGGAAAGTAAGTCAACAAACACATTGCTAGACGTATACTAGGTTCATTGTGAATATATCATTTTTAAAAAATCATATTTAGTTCTATTTTAAAAAGGACAATCAATCACTAATTCACCCATACACAGGAGCATACAGCTTTACTGTTACGCCTCTCTGGTCCTGGAGAAGCTCACCATTGTCATGTGGGCCTGAAGAGGTCCAGTTCAAGCCCACAGACGCGGAACGATGGTGGGTCATATTTTTCTACTCCACTCTTAACCACTTATTCTGAGTTAAAAGAAAAGTGGTTGTTGAAACATGCAAAGTTCCATTTAAGTAAATAGGAGGGAAATGGACCGGTTCACGTGGAAGGGAGTCTTGGTGACGTCACCGTATCACTGCTGAGAGTCAGCCACGTTGTCTCATGGAGAAAACACCTTAAAAAACTCAAAGGGTCATTGTTCTACCAATCACAAAAATCAGGAGAGCAGCGACAGATTCCTCCCAATGACTGTAACACCAACGAGATATTCTAAGATGCTGGGAATACATTAAAGTGTTAGAATCGCCATTTTTGGATGGAAGGCTTTCTTTGTAAGCATGCAAAGCTATCTGGTTAAATTTTCACCAAGTTATATAAGCCTGTGCAATTCCTGGGTAAGATCAATAATTAAGCTCAGAAAAAAAGGGGAAAAAAAAAAGAACTCTGTTAATGAAATACACTCAGATAAAAGTTATTAAGTGTTCAGCTTTACTGAAGCTTCTGAGTATGGGGCTGGAAAACTTTCTCATCGCTCAAAGGAGTTCATCTCCCTTCTCAAATTCTGTTAGGAATTTGAGTGAGGATTGAGTGTGCCGGTGCTATGTGAGAAAGAGAGAGAACAAGAGCCAGTGGAAACCAACGATTTCTAACACCATTTACTTATTTTTAAATGAAGTCAGAAAACAGCTCTAATTAATCTAATACTTTTTTCTGGAATTTTTTTTACATCAACACATTTTAACACAGCTACAACTGTTTTCACTACTACCATTCACTTTGAACTTCTTTTAATAGGAATAATGACTCTGGCTGCTTGGCTCACTCGCACAATTTTTCTAACATTTTAAACATTAACATATTTTAATACAATGCTATTTTCATTACTTCCATTACTCATTCCTATTATTAACTAAGAAAACTTTGAACTCCTTTCTAATGAGAATAATAATTCTAGCACTTGGCTAGCTCTCCCTCCACTCTCCAATCCCACTTTGTTTTACACATCTTGGCAGTCTGAAATCCCTCTTGTAATTTTATGTTTCCCACCTTCTAGTTTTCACAATATCGTGTGTCATTTACCAATTAATTTCACTTGGAATCATTAACCTTGTCTTTTGTTTATGTTCTAAACCCTTTATCTCTTAAAAGCACTTTTGATAGATTTTTAAACCTGTACTATATCCTATAATGTACTTTGAAACTTTAGGCTTTGTTGATAAATTAAGGTTCTCTAGGTACTGAAATATCTTCCTTCAGCTTTCAAAGAGAAAGGTTTGCTTGGCCAGGCTTAGTGCTTGTGGAAATCACACCATTCATCTGAGCTCTGTGTAAATTTTTCTCCCAAGTTCTCATCTTGCTAAAGGTAAGATTTAAGGTCATTCTCAGCCTCACATTTTTAAAATTTTATATCACTTTTATCTGCCTTGGTCTGCACAGTTTAAAAACTTTACCAGTTAGGTATGTGAGGGAAGGAGCAGAGATTTGAGAGACTTTTTGTTTGTTTATTTTTGTTGTTGTTTTATTATTTTTCAGGATTAGCCAAAAGAACAGCGTGGTATCATGGTAGTAAAAAACCTTTGGAATCTGGTCAGTATGAATTAGAATTCCAGCTTTGCCACTTCTTAGTTGTGTGACCTCAGTACTAAATGAAGGCCCACTTCATCTCTGTTTTGTGGAAGATTAGCAATATGTGCAAAGCACCTGGTACACAGTTTTCCTTGGTATGTTTGGGTTTTTGTTTGTTTTTTAATTTATCTTTATTGTTGAGAGTATTACAGGTGTCCCATTTTTCCCCTCGATTGACCCCCTCCACCTTGCTTCCACCCCCTCCCCAGGCCTTTACCCCATTATTGTCTGTGTCCATGGGTTATGCATATATGCATATAACTTCTTTGATTAATCTCTTCCCACCCTCCACCCCCTTCTGTCTGAAATATGACCATCTGTTGCACATGTCAGTGTCTCTGGATCTATTTAGTTCATCAGATTCTATTGTTCGTTAGCTTCTTCTTAAAGAAGACCCTTCAACATTTCATGTAGTGCTGGTCTGGTGGTGATAAACTCCTTTAGCTTTTCTTATCTGTGAAGCTCTTTATCTGACCTTCAATTCTAAATGATAGCTTTGCTGGGTAGAGCAATCTTGGTTGTAGGTCCTTGTTTTTCATCACTTTAAATATTTCTTGCCACTCTCTTCTGGCCTGCAAGGTTTCTGTTGAGAATTCAGGTGACGGTAGAATGGGTGCTCCCTTGTAGGTAACTAATTGCTTTTCTCTTGCTGCTTTTAAGATTCTCTCTTTGTCTTTAACCTTTGGCATTTTAATTAGGATCTGTCTTGCTGTGACCCTCTTTGGGTTCCTCTTGTTGGGGACTCTCTGTGCTTCCTGGACTTGTAAGTCTATTTCTTTCCCCAGGTAGGGGAAGTTTTCTGTCATTATTTTTTCAAATAGGTTTTCAATTTCTTGCTCTCTTTCGTCTCTTTTTGGCACCCCAATAATACGAATGTTGGGCCTCTCAAAGTTGTCCCAGAGGCTCCTTATGCTATCTTCATATTTCTGCACTTTTTTCGTTTTGCTCTTCTGGTTGGGTGTCTTTTGTTTCCTCATGTTCCAAATTACTGATTTGATTTTCAGCATCCTCTACTCTACTGTTGATTCCCTGTAAATTATTCATTTCAGTTCGCATAGTCTTCATTTCAAATTGGTAGTTTATCATGTCATCAATGGTCTCACTTGTTTTCTTAATAGTCTTACTAATATCCTTGAGCATCCTTATAACCATAATTCTGAACTCTGTATCTAGTAGCTTGCTTGGTTCTATTTCATTTAGTTCCTTTTCTGGTGATTTCTTTTGTTCTTTGCTTTGTAACATGTTCTTTGCCTCCCCATTTTGGCTGCTTCCAGGTGTTTGTTTCTGTGTATTAGGTAGAGCTGCTATGTCTCCTGGAATTGGTAGAGTGGCTTTGTGTAGTAGGCGTCCTATAGGGTCCAGTGGCTCAGCCTCCCAGGTCACCTGAGCTGAGCCTTCTAGCTGCTCCTCTGTGTGGGCTGTGTGCACTGTCCTGTTGTAGTTGAGCCTTGGTTGCTGTTGGCGTCACTGGGAGGAATTGACCCCCGGGCCAATCAGCTGTGAGGACCAGCTGTAACTACAGCCAAAGAGCTGCTGTGCTGGAGACACCCCTATGGAGCAGGATTTACTTCAGTGGAGCTTTGGTGTTCATCAAGTGCGCCCCTTGGGTGTGTCACTTATGGATGTGGTAGGGTTGTGACCCAGCGTGGTCGAGTCTGACCACCAGGTGCACTATCTCTGAGGCCTCCTCGGAGGTGCAAAGTCAGCCTGTGCCAGTGCTTTGCCCAGGGCCACCCAGCATGAGCTACACAGCAAACTGTAGTTGGCTGCTACTTGTGCTGGGCTTGGAGGTGTCCAGGAGAGGCCAAGCTATGTGCCAATGCAGGCTGCCGCTAGTGCCAGGCCTGGGGCCACTTATCAAGCTGTATGGGGCCCGCTGCTGCTTGTTTGAGAGATTTTAGGAAAGTCCTAAGCATGAGGAGAGGCCACTTGCACAGAAAAGCCCCTGGAAATGGCCTGGATGAGCTGCAGGTAGGGAGGGACGAGGCCTCCGGGAGTCACGGGGCGGGGCCAAGGGTGTGAGTCAGGTGCTGGGGATTCAAACACAGTGCCTGCCTGCCGGCTGTGTGTGGGGAGGACTCGCCAAAGGAGCAATGGCCTCTGCCAGCTCTTCTGCCTGGGAGGAAGTCGCCCCTCCACCTCTCGCCCCGACTTCAGGCAGGTTAGTTCCTCCCCAAGTGTCCCAGGTCCTTTCAGGTCCTGCTTGGCACTGGGCCCAGAGGGAGCGCATCTGAGTGAGTCCATGCCGGGCCCTTTAAGAGGAGCTGCTGGGGCTCCCGCAGCCTCCGCGACCCTCAGCGACAGTCCCCGCTGGTTTCACAGCCTGGAGTTGTGGGGACATCTCTTCCTGGCCCTGGAGCCCTGGGCTGGGGGCCTGCTGTGGGGCTGGGACCCCTCCCTCCTCCCTCCTTCCTCCTCCAGGAAACCCCCACCGCGGAGATTCCCTCCCTGGTTTCAGCCTCGGCACCGGGTGTGGGCCCGCGGCCATGTCTCCCCAATTCAGCCCCAATCGGTTCACATCTCCGCCCCTCCTACCGCTTTTGATGCTCCTTCAGTTCCCTGGTTGTGGGGCTTCTGTTCAGCCAGATTTCAGGGGGCTCTGAGTGATGGTGGTTCTGTATTTTAGCTGTAATTTTGATGTGGTTGCGGAGGCGGCGGATGCAGCTCCTACCTACGTGCCATCTTGTTTCTCTCCTTGGTGTGTTTTAACTCAGAAGCTGAGCTGCCTTGTTTGACCTGCTGCAGCTGCAGAATACTGTTCTGCCTTTTTTTTCTTTTTATTGAATTTATTGGAGTGACAGTGGTTAACAAAATTATACAGGTTTCAGGTGCATAATTCCATAACACATCATCTGTACAATATATTGTATGTTCATCACCCAAGTTAACTGTTCTACTGTCTTGTTAGGAAACCCAACAGAAAACATAACCACAGCCACACATCTGTGTGGTTTTGTTCAATGTCATGCAAGCTCAAGAGAAAACCACCTCTGTATCATTGGCATGTTACTACTTTTAAAAGAAAGAATGATCTGAAGCAATTGCTGCAAATTATTGACATCTATTCAACCTGGGTGGTGGGCACACTGGTGTCATATTATTTCCTATGCTTTTGTGTAAGTTTGAAATATTCATAAATTAAGTAAAAATAACTATAAATATAGAAGACTGTACCATCTTACAAAGTGCAAATAAAATATGACTTCCCCCATAGACTACCTACTCACAGAATGAAAACATTTGTTATATGCTGGAAAACAAGTAAATGTTGCCAGGCAGTTAAATGTATAATTACCCCATAGTACATTACTTATTACTGTTTCTTCCCCAAGGTCTTAAAATATACACGTTTAAACCTCTAATTTAGGGTTTGATGATCAAGACTTTCAAGGGCCATTCTCTATGTTAAAGGACTGGCTGTAGAATGGATAGAAAGGCATGGGGCCAATTCTGGTGATGGCCAGAAGGGCTAAATGACTAGATGTCAGGAAGTCACACAGAGTAGCATTAATCACCATGAAAAATTATAGTCCCTCCCTCTCTCAGGCTAAGAAGTATGTTCATCTGCCTCCTGAAAGTGATTCCTTCTCTCAAGGGCAGACTTACTTTAACCAAGCTTGCAAGATTGATGACTGAAATCAGAGTGCCAATATATGACTTTACAGTGAAAAAATCTGTCACAGAGACAGTGTACTGACCCCCATAAGGAAACTTACATTGAACATTAAATTATAATCACAGCTTATGTGATTAGGACAGCATGAGCAAAGAGAAGTTGTTAGCTACCTCTGTTGAAAGGTAATAGTATTAAGCTACACAAACCCAAAGCATCTGTCCCCATACATGTGAAAGACCGACCAATGGGAAAAAATACTAAAAATAATCCATTGGCCAAAATTCTCTTTATTATAGCTGGTGCCTAAATGGACACTGCTACAGTTTGCCCTTTGACACTCACATTTTGCCTAATAGTCATCAAACCCTTCTTTGAATTGACAATTTCCTTCCTTAATGTGCTAGTTCTCAATTGTATAGGCCACATGTCTCCTACAGAATCAGTTCTACCAATTATCTTCCTTCGAGCTTAAAAAAGACTCCATGTAGCAAGTTAGGTTGAGTCATAGAAAGACGAGGAGATCTTTATGCGGGGCCCATGATATAATTCACGAAGTTGTTCACTGATGTATCCCAAGTTGCCAGAACAATGCCAGTCACTTAGTAGATACTCAGTAAATATTTATGAAAATGAAGAAAACCCTCATTTAAAAAAAATAGTTGCCTGGCTGGGCATGGCTCAGTAGTTGAGCATTGACCTATGATCCAGGAGATTGCAGTTCGATTCCTGGCAGGGCACATGTCTGGGTTTCGGGTTCCATCACCAGTAGGGGGCATGCAGGAGACAGCCAATCAATGACTCTCTCATCATTGATGTTTCTCTCTCTTTCTCTCCCTCTCTCTTCCTTTCTCTGAAATCAATAAAGGTATTTAAAAAAAAAAAAATAGTTAAGTACAAACTTAAAGCGTACATCTTAACAAGTCATTTTCTCACCACTCACTTAGTAAATATAATCATTCAAGATCTGAGAACTTTCTCCTACATATACTTTTCCACATTCAGTCTAAGTTGCTTAGAGAAAATCCCTCAAATGCCACTCATCGCTCATCAGCCACTACCACCACTTCTATCAATAAGTACTAACATAGAGACCCATTCATATTATTCCTGGGTATTCCAGTGCCCAGATAGGCACCAAAATGAACTAAGCATGAACTCTTATTTCATCTTCTTCCCATACCAATAAGAAAACCAACCACTCAGTGCAGAATAGAAATAATTGTATAAATCTTACTAAATTCTTTATTTATGGAAACATACAATGGCTTGCTATTAAAATGGGCCAACAAAGAATGTTTTTAGTGAAGTCATAAAGTTCTAGAAGGAATCAATTCTACTGCCCTTAAGGTAAGACCTACCCCAGCCCATGTGTGCTATGTGTATTTTACTCACTGCGTACTGAAACTTTTCATTATATTCACGGTCATTGGCTTTCACTCTTCGTTCCACTTCTAAAGAGAAAGAGAAATCAGGTATGAAATTAAATTTTCAACCCAAAGAAACATATAACTCATTAAACTAACATCACTTAGGTTACTTTGATTGTCGTCAAGGTTGCAAGAATTCTTTCCTTTGAAATTTGAAGGGCATTGATTTTTTTCCAGCCTAAATGTTGGAACATGTATTGGAAAGTCCCAAAATGGAAAGCTGAAATGTTTTTCATTGTCTTTCTGATGCCAGCCATAAAGCAAAACATTATGTGTCTCCAATTTCTACATCCCTTCAGCTCCACAAAGACCCTTTCTCTTAACTTCAAGGAGTTCCTAATGGAGGAGGAGCTGCTGAACATCAACTGCCACTCTGGGAAGAAATAAAATATAACACAGCCAAACAAAACCACACTGAAGTGGCCAGTGAAGTCACTGGCCTTATGGTCATGGAGCCAAAGGTGATATTTGTACACTACCCAGACTATTGAGAGGAACTCCACCTTCAGCTGGAAGTAGCCAAAAACTAAAACCTCTTCTGAAAGCAAATGCAGAGTTCTGGCTCAAGATGGTGACATAGGAAGTTCACGAACTCTCCTCCTCCCATGGACAAGCGGAATCTACAGCTATATATGAAAAGATTTCCTCTGGGGGAAAAAACCCAAAAAACTAAAAACTGGCAAGAGCAACCCCTTTACATGAGGCAAACCAGAGGGAAACCACATCAAAGGAGGTAGGAGAGGGTGAGGCACAATCTTGCCATAAACCCCGCACCAACCTGCATTCAGGAGGAAACTCAAAGCTGAAGCTTCTTGAGGAGCAAAGGGTTGAACCCCTCATCAGACACCTCCATTTTTAAGACTGGCACCTGGGAGACAAGCCCCCAAAATATCTGGCTTTGAAGACCAATGGGGCTCATGCCCATGAAAGGGGGTTGGGGTGAACTGAGGACTGGCTCTTAAAGGGCTCACACAGACTCACCCACCCCGGGGCCCACTGTGGAAGCAGCCCTTTGAAAGTGCCCAGACTTTATGTGAAAAGACTCACTCTCTAATTTTAAAGCACTGGCCAGAGGAGAAGGGGCTGCTGGGATACTCTCCAGGATGGAGGCTGGTGGCCTCACCTTCCTGTTCCTCTGCCTTATAAGCCAGCAGGTGCCATCTTTTTTTTCCTGCTTTTTTTCTTTCATTTTTTTCTGTTTTCTTTTTTTTTTCCACTCTCGCCCTGCCTCACTCCAGTCAGTGAGCAGTCTCTTCACGTTCTAACCTCTGCTACACTCCAGAACACCAGTACCTCCTAGAGGGGAGCTTCTACACATGCCCGGTGCCTCGGTGCTTGCAGCTGCCACACAGGGGATGCCCCTTGATGGCCTGGCTCTGGAGGTGGGGGGAGCTGTGTTCCTGGGTCCCATGAGACTGTAACAATCAGAAATTCAGTTCTTGGCAGACTACCACCTTTAAGGCACTGCACAGAGAGCAGACTGAAACACACCCTCAGTCTTTCTGAGAAAGAGGCTCATTTGCTTGTCCATAGCTTAGGCCTGAGGGACAGGCTTCTGGCTTGGCTCACATATAGGGGTCTTTGGAGGGGCTCCCAGGAAATGAAGGCTAGTGAATGCAGTCTTTGCTCTCTCCCTCTGCCTCATTCCAGATCACTGGTATCTTCCAGAAAGGACCTTCTATATTCTTCTCTGGTGCCCTGATTTTTGTGGCTTCTACCAGGGGACACCTACATACATCACCTGAAAGCAACTGCAAACACCAGTACAAATAATAAAATAAAAGGTTAACAAACCCAAAGATTATGATAGTGCAGAAATTAAAATTTGTAGAGGACAAGAAAAGATAGTGCCCCAGAACACCAGCAGAGCATACTTTTGTGGTAAGGGTAGCAAGCTCTTGCTCCCTGTTTACTGGATCCAGAGTTGACAAAAAGGTAGTAATGGAATAATGAAAGCTATGGGAAGATGATGAGCCAAGTAACCACCAGATGTCAATGTTGGATTCTCATGGTAATTGACTTGATCATCTCACCTGAGAGTCCCTTAATCCCACAGCTCTCTGCTTAGATAAGTGACAGGTGATAGAAAGTATAGGGATAGGGGTAAGAGTCTGAATTTAGAGTAGGTACAGAAAACCACAGAGATAAGGGAGATTGGAGGGTGGAAAGTAACTTGGACTCACATATTGGGGGCGGAGGATACCAAGAGGAAAGCAAAGATAATAAGAGCTGGAAATAGAAGGGAGATGAGGGAGATGAAGGAGATGAAGAGGGAGGGAAGGAAGAAAGGAACGTATCTTCACACCTACCCCGTATGTACCGGGCACCATGAATTGTAAGAACCGACTGCATTTTCCCAGAAGTCCAAGAGGAGTCTAAATGTCTCTACAGCTCCTATGGCTCAACTTCCAAGTATGAAGTTCACCTCTGAGGCCTGCTCCTGACAAATCACACCCTGTGTCTGGTTATGGTTGAGTTTCTACCATTTGAAGGGTATTTGTCTCTTTGACATCCAATTACATCGCTTCCTTCTTACTCATCTAAGGAAGTTGGCCCCTATGATTGTTCCTGTTTTCCAGTCTAACTCACCTAACTGCTGGTAAGAACAACATTGGACTGATGACCACAGCTGATGACCCCCGAGTGGACTTGCCCCTATCATGTACAACTCTGAGATCCAGAACCCACTAGGAAGCAACCTCTCAACCAACCATCCCCTGGAAGAAATAATTCAAACTCTGGCTATAAAAGCATCATCTCTTCTTTCTTGCTGATTCCCCAACAAAGAGCAAAAATATCAAAGCCCAAAATAGTATTTTGGAGGGTGAGGGGACTTAAAAAGCTTTAAAAGCTAGGTGATTTGTTTATATATCCCTACCTTAGCTCAGGCATAGTAAAACTGCTGACAGAGAAACAATGGATATTATTATTGGGAGGGTGGGGGATCTCTACTGTATGGAAAAGTTTACCCTGGCCCACTGGCATCCTGTATGTAATTTACAGATTAACTTTAGCTATAAATCAAAAATCAGATATGATCATTTAAATATTAATTGGCTTTAGTTCAGATCATATACATTTAGATGATGATCATTGTTTTAATTTCATATTTATGTGAAGCATATACAAGTATAGAATTTTATAGTTCTTCACCTAACTTTACTCCAAACACCAGAATCTTGACTCCTGTCCAGTGTCTTCATGTAACCACCCTCCCCAAGGGCAGAGACTAGCCCTTTCCCAAAGTAGCCAAAGAAGTAATTTCTGTGTTTAAAAAGTATAGATCTTCTGAGTATCCTCATTGCTCTTGCCCCAGGAGACCTTGTTAGAGCCAGGAAGTCTTTTTGCTTTTAAATTCTTATTATTAAGTCTTCATCTTTGCTACTGTACTTCCAGTAATTATTGTCTTTCTGAACTGAGTTTTCATGTATAAATCTGGCAGAAGATTTTCCATTCCTTCGTTGAGCTCTACAAAATAAAGGCTTTGATTCTAAATCCCTACAGTTTTTTGCCTTTAACCTGACTATGTGTGGCCTGAATTGTCTTTGCAGGAATTGACATTCTTTCTTGTGCTATGACAGTGAGCACTTCTGGGCAACAACTCGTATCCTGCAAGAAGACGAAGCTCAAAACAAATCCCCACAAACAACTCACATTGACAATTGCTCAAAGGCTCAATGACTTAATGCCTGATATTTCACAGGTATCGTGGTTTTCTTCCAGAAGTGAGAGTAATAAAAGGTAAGAACTCACCAAGGGATTTGTGATTCACCAGTTAAGCTCAGTCCTGCACAACTGTTATCACTGAATGTGGTTCCAAAAATGAGTAAAGTGATACACACAGATATATAATATAATGAGCCAGCACATATTTAAAGTGGAGTAAAAGAGCTTCCAGTTCAAGATAGCAAATTGAGTATGTCTTTCTACCTCCCTTGCCTTTCAGGTCCCACTGAAATGACAGAAAATACAGGTTGGTTGGTTTGTTTAAGAATAGAAACAAAACAGTGCTGGAAAATAAGAGTGGCTTATTTTAAAATTAAAAATTTAGTAAAGCTTCATAAATTTTTTAAAATTCTAGAAAATAAAATACAAATCAGATGGGATCAAGTTGGGGAAAAAAATAGGAACAGTTCTAGCCAAAAAAAAAGTTAGACAAGTGGTCTTCTCAATGGAGCCCAGAAAAGTTCCAAATTCAGTCAATAAATACAAAGATTGAGAGTGTGCTATAGATAGGGTAACAGTCCAGTTTATGCCTATTGTCTTGGCAAAATAATTAATAGGGTTCCCTTTCATTCTCAGAAGTGTCCTATTTTGGAAGATAAATTATCTGATCACCTTAGTTTTAGAGTCTCATCAGAATGATTAAATAATAATTGAGCCAGTTAAATCACATACCTCCTCTCTTCCCCACTAAAGGGAGTAGCCAACATGTTTGAGGAGGAAACCAAGGTTGGGTGTTCAGGTCTAAGACAGAAGTAATTCTGAATCTCCCCAGCAGCTGCAGCAGACTTGGGCCCTAGCAAAGCCTGCCTCACTGAGGTAGCTGTGGGATTTGCCAAACTGCTTGACTACCCCACAGTGCTATAGACTGAATGTTTGCATCCCCCTAGAATTCATATATTGAAACTTAATCCCCAATGTGTTTGGGGGACTTCGGAAGGTACTTAGGTCATAAGGGTGAAGCCCTCATGAATAGTGTTAGTGCTCTTATAAAGAAGACTCCCTTACCCCTTTCATCATGTGAGAACACAGAAAGAACACAGCTGTCTATGAACCAGGAAGCAAGCCCTCACTAACCACCAAATCTGCTGATGCCTTAATCTTGGACTTCCCAGACTACTCAACTACAAGAAATAAATTTATGTTGTTTGTAAGCCAACAAGTGTATGGTATTCTGTTACAGCAACCAGAACAAACTAAGAAAACCCTCTCTGTGAACTAAGAAAACCCTCACTGACTCTCCTATTCAAAGGAGAGGCCAAGCAGGGATAAAGACCTTTGCAACTGCACTAATCCATCCAGTCCTCCATTTGTAAATACAAACCAGCAACTGTAAGTCACCAGAAATCTGATGCAAACCAATAGCACAAAGGAGAAGGATCCAAGGGGAAGAGATAATGATAAAAACAGGTGGGGGAAAGGGGTTATTTTTTTTTTAATTCTAATTAGTACCTTGAAGATGGTCAAGAAGACATGGCTTTCATGAAACAAGAACAAGCTGATAGGAACAAAGAAAACAAAGAACAATAAAGAGTTCTTGGAAGTTAAAATGTTTAATGGACAAACTGTAAAATAATGTTGAAGAAATCTCCTAAAATACATACCAAAATGACAAAGACAAAAATGTGAAAAGAAAATTTAGGAGAAGGAAACATAAACAATAATTGGGAGGAAATATTCAAATAAAAAGAAGAAAATTTCCCAGCTCCAGAGTAAGACATAACTCTTCAAAGTGAAAGGGTCACCAAGTGCCAATCAAGATGAATAAAAGTGGACCCACAGATCTGCATAAAATTTTGAGCTCCAAAAACAAAGACAAAACATTAAAAACTTCCAGAAGAAAAAAAAAATTAGTCTCAGAGGCACAAGAATCAGACCATGAAATTTCTCATCCGTAACAAGGATAATAGAAGACGTTGGAGCGATGCCTTCCAGTTTTAAGGAAAAATGTTTTGAACTTAGAATTCTATACCCAGCCAAATAATCAAGTGTGAAGGAGCAATAAAAATATTTTCAGTCATGCAAGAGTGTTTACATACAAGACCATCTCCAAAATAACTACTCAAGATTATGTAACAGGAAAAAAATTTATTTTAAAAGTGGAGTGGAAGAAAACATAGGTGTGATTTTAACAAAGGGTGAAGCCTATGGGGGCAGGGTCCTCCCAGGGACCTTCCCTCTCCTCCTCTGCCCTCTCCTGCTAAAGGGATTTAGGGAGAGACATAGGCATGAGGAGGAGGCTGGTCCCCAGTCTGCGGGGGTGGTGCTTAGGGTAAAGTTTCTATGGTGAACAAGGGACAAAACCAGGGATGAGTTGGGGGAGGGCACTAAGACTATTTGTCAAAATCCACAGCTTTCTGATTCCAGAATGAATTTAAAAACAAATAAACAAAAACAGAAGTAGCACCCATCCCCTCTCCCCCACCAAGATTGTAGTGTGAGAGAAGAGGAGGGCAGATTCACCAAGGCCATAGCTCACTCACTCCTGACCAAGGGAGCAGGGTGAAGGACAGGGGCTCCTCAACAGATTGAGGGGCTGGGGAAACCAAAATAAAATGTCAAGTAAATTGTGTAGGAGTCCGGCTAAATGCTGGGCCAGAGCTGGGCCAAGCTAGGGGAGGGGGCCTCCCCAGGCTCAATGTGCCAGTTATTTTGCCGTGGCCTTGATTTCAACAGCTGATTCCTATGCCGTGGCAGACACCACTGTAATCAGGATCTCCTCTCCACACTTCTCAATCTCCTTGCGGAGATCTCTCTCAGGCAGACGAAGGGCCTCTCACACCTCCCTGCTGTGCTGGAGCTGTGATAGATACCCATCCTAGATGTCAGTCAGCTGGAAATTATTCATTTTTATGTTGGGGACATCCATATTATGAGTTGAAAGCAAATATATTCATATTTGTTCCCAGTAAAAGTGTCAATACCAACGAGGTGGGCCTTGGCATGGCCTTGCTTGCCACTCTTAGAGGTGGACATCCCCACAGTCTTACATGGCTGCCTTTGAGCACTGCAAAGCCATTCTTACATAATGCTGAGCACTGCATTGGGAAGGTGGCTGAGCCCCTGCATCTCCTGTCTCAAAATCCAAATCATCTGCCATTTTAAGAGGCTTCATTCCAACTCGTTCAACTGCAATCGCAGCCTGGATCTTGAAGCAAGAGACCCAAGATCTTCTTTCACCAAATTGTCCATGTAAGCATGTTTAAACTCATGACCTCTTGTAACCAATGGTTCCTCAGTGAAATAATGCCACTTTGCATTGTCATCATTAAGTAAGAGCAACCCTGAGTCCGTAGTTAAGGAACAGGACTCTTTCTTCAATTAGCAGCAGAGCATTTCGCCCTTCACCAAATGTGGTCTAGGAGACTGCCTTCAGGCAATTGGCTTTAGATCTCCAAATCATGAGGTGATGAAACACTGTGGAGAATTTGGGGTCTCTGTCTAAAATCCTCACGGCATGGACTGATATTTCCTCGGCAAGGACAATCCCAATCCAAAAGCTGAAAAGTGTCTCCACACGTGAGGTATCATTTGGGTTTTGGTGGTGGTGGTGGCTTTTGGGGGCTGGATTCGATCTCAGAAAAATTCTCTCGAGCCAAATCAATAACTTAAGCTTTTTCCTTTCTTAATGTTCTTTCATTCTTCACAATCTGGTCTGTGTGGTTGGGAGCCAAACCAATTCATTAAAGACATGAGGAAAGAACAATGAGTGGGGAGAGCTTTGAAGAAAAGAGTTCTCCAGTCTCCAAGATTTCCTAATTTGACTCCAAGAGCACACTCTCATACAATTGAAAGAGATGTGTCCCAAATCGGGGTTTCCTATTGAAACCAAGTGGTGACCTGCAGCTGGTGGGACTTACTGACATTTAAGCAGCAAACTAAGGAGAATCAAGGCCAAAAAAAGAAAAAAAATCTTCCCACAATTTTTTTTTATTCTTGTCCTCACAAAAAAACCTTGGAAACAAGAGTTAGGGGATTCAAACAAATAATAAAGGGCCTTGGGTTTGTTTTCCTCTTGACTGAGCCAGTTTGCTCATCAGGTCCAGATATTTGGAAATTTTAATTTATTGGGAGCTTGATTCCTCCCATGGCCTACTATATCTTCTCATAGAAATGTGAAAGTTTTTTACTGATGATTCTCCTTCCAGCATACATGAATTGCATTATACAAGATAAAAATAAAATCAATAAAATCTTTACATAAGCCCATGGCATGTAGCTGTCTAAGCACAGATTCACAACTGGAGATTTAAGATGTACTGTAATATAATGATAAGAGCTAATGTTTCTTGAACTTTTATTTAAAGCTAGGTACTATATGAAATGTTTCACATGCATTATTTCATCATCCTCAAAACAGTTCTATTTGGTACATAATATTATAATCCTCACTTTACAGATGAAGAAAATGTTTAGCAAGATTATGCAGTAGAATCAGAATTTAAACTCCAAACTGCCTCCCTTGTGAAAGAAATTTGAAAGGAATTCTGTGTATAAAGAGTTGGTCGGTGGTACTGTGCAGAGATGACTGGGAAGTGCAAATTAGTGTGCGCCTGCGTCCAGGTCAAGGAAAGAGAGAAGAGGCCTCTCTCATAGAATGCAATACTCCAGATGCCCTTCAAATCACACCCTCCCAGTTCACCTTGTGACCCTGTGACCTCTTACATTCCATTGCTTCACCACCGAAACCCTCCTAGAAAACCTGTCTGCCCTCTCTTGGGGCCCTTTGGGCAGCCCTTGTTGAGAATACTCTCCCAAACTCCTCTTTAAAACTTAGTGTTTTAGACTCTATTTATCTACATTCTTTTACAATTTAATTATCTATAGGGAAAACTGCATTTTTATTGACTGGGCCAGGACCAGAATGCTTTCTGTAAAGATGGAAAATAGCTTTATCTTTTTTACAGCACACCCATTCAAAAATAAAAAAGACAAAAAAAAAAAAAAACCAGGATCTACCCTAAGGATCACAAGAGTCCAGAAGAAGCTAGAGGACATTTAATTTTCCACGGTGAGATGCATTCCAGCCACCCAAGGGAAAGCAAGCCACCTGTCACAAAGTGAGAGGAAGAAAGGCCAGGTGAAAAAGAAAGATATGTGAGGAGGTCTCTCATCTGCTTGATACACAGGAAACTGTGTTTTTCAAAGCTTGTGGTTGTCATTTAGAAATGCATGGGACTATAAATTGCCTTCCTTTAGTACATATTGGTTTCTGTGTCTCAGACCCCTGAATCCATGTGGCAAATAAAATCTGCTGGAGCCAAGACGAAGTGATTTATTTATTCCAGAAATATTTCTTGAGCTCCTCTGAGCAAGAGTCTATTCTAGGCAATAAAGGAGAAACAAATAAGACAGTGATCTCCTTCAAAGGGTAAACATGCCCACCGATACCAGCACAGCAAGGAGGCAGAGGAGAGGCCCTAGCAGCCACGAAACCAGAGGGCAGGAAAGTCAGGTTCAAATGGGTGGTTAAAGGGGATCCCTACTTGCCCCAGGCAGCTCTGAAGGGAACTTATGCTGTAGACAAACTGTGGAGTGTGGTAGGTTGTTCTGCCAAGCACTTTATCCAAGCTGAGCTGTAGTCATCTAGTGAAAAGAGAAGGAATTTGGTAGAGGTGATCTGACACCTGAGATGGGGTGAAATATGGATTTTGCAAGCAAGAGAGCATCTCCAGTTCCTCCTCAGCTGTTCCTTCTAGTAGGGTTAAGTGTGAAAAGGCCAAAAGAAAAATTAGGAAACTCATTTTATTTATCTATTCATGAAGCATTCAAATAATACATATTTTTTTAAAGATATAAAGGAGACAGAACTTTTAGAAGAAAGGAAATCTGCCCTCTTTTCGCCCTCTCCTATGCCCTTACTCTAGTCCAGGCACCTCACCTCTCCCTGTGGCTGCTGCAGTAGCCTCCCCTTGGGGTTCCCTGCTTCTGCCCCTATACCCATGATCTATTTTCAGTAGAACAAAAGAGTGATCCTTTTAAAAATATATTCATTTCCTATTCCTGGTCTAGCAAATCACCACAAACTTAACTTCTTGAAACAACATAAATGTATTATATTATTATCCTGGAAGTCAGAAGTCTGAAAATGGATTTTACAGGGCTAAAATCAAGGTGTTTCAGCAGGACTGGCTCCTTCTGGAGGCTCTAGGGGAGACTCTGTTCCTTTCCATTTTTAGTCTTAGAGTCTGCCCACATTCCTTGGCTCATGGCTACATCACTCTGACCTCTGCTTCCATTGTCACGTCATGATCTCTGACTCTGACTCTCCTGTCTTCCTCTCATGAGGGCTCTTGTGATTACATTGGGCCCACCTGGATAATCCACAATAATTTTCCCATCTCAAGATCCTTAATTTAATCACATCTGCCAAGTTCCTTTTCCCATGTAAGGTCATATATTCACAGGTTCCAAGGATTAAGACATGGACATTTGACAGGGAAGAGGCATTACTCTGTCTACCACAAGAATCATCTCTTTCCTCTGCTCCAAATGTCCAGTGTCTCTTCTTCTCTAGAGAGAAATGAGTTTTTGCAGAAGCCTTTAGGGCCCTGATTGATCACACACCGGCCCTGTTGCCTCTCTGCCCTCAAGTCTCTACCAAAAGCAGAGACCTGAGAGCAGCACTAGAAATGAGTCTGCATTGTTCACTTGTTTGTTTTTATTTGCAAAAGTAAAATATTGTAGCAACAAAGGCTAAGATCATTGTCTCTTCCACTCTGATTTCCCCCCATCACCCTTTGCCTCATGTCAGATGGTGCTGGGCGAGCCTCCCATCTAGTACCAAAAAAAATGTCCCATGCCCTTTCCCTCTGGACACCAGCATTATTAAAATGTAGAGGAAAGCTCATTAGCCAAAACTAACCCCAAAGTTACGAGAAAGGTTTTATGAAGCCAGCACTGTCTTAAGTGTGTCACTGATGGGTCAGTAATGACTGGCACTTCATTGCACTGGCTTCATTTTTAGATAAACTAAGAAAATAAATGATTTTGAAAAAAACAAACCCAATTTTACAGACAAATTACTATAGTAGACAAAAAACAAGTTCAAACCAAAACTAATTTTTTCACAAGTATAACTACAAAACTGCTTGAGAAACAGCTTTCGGATTTGTTGCTATCCCATGGGGATAAACCCAAGCAAAAATATAAAGGGGACATCTGTAATACTTTCAATAGTAAGGATAACTATAAAAATAAATAAATAAATATTAACACACATACATGTACTTTTACAGGCATCGATATGGTACCTATAAGGGTAGGTTCCATGTCTTACTCATCTTGTTTATCACCAACCCTTTACTGCAGGACCAACCCAGCCCAGCACCTGCTAGAGAGGGTATGCTCAAAAAGCGCCTGAGAAGCAGGTATACAGACTTCAACCAGAGAATGGCCTCATCTGTAGACACAGTAAAATGAAGTGCCGAGTGTCCACAATACTCTGAGGGGCACACAAAAATGTATAAATTTTCATATATTTTTAAAGTCAAGAGAAAAAAAGTAAATATAATAATAATGTGTACATAGTAATGAATTTGATCTGGATTATATTTGTCTTTATGCCCACAATCATAAAATATAATTTTTAATATTTTTTGGAGGAAGGGCCCACAAAAGACATATGAGAGCCTGGTCTGATTTTTCCCACCCCACACTCTATACACATACAAAAAGGCTTCCTTGTGGAGTAATGCATGCCAGCTCCACAACCCCCACTGTGGAGTTCAGAACAGCTTTAGCTGGTTTAAAGAAAACCCCTAATTATCTACTTCTGTTGTTTCCCACATTACCGAGCTACATAAAATCTAAATTAAGTATTTTACATATGAACAATGTTCTTCTTGATTGCTTTGTAGAAAAGCACATATATGCTTTAAATTGATTTGTCTTCAGGCCTCCTATCCAAGCTATACAGAAAGGATGAATTACAAAGGACAGAAAATAGACTGTAGTCATCATGTTTTAAATATTTGAGTCAATTAGCTGGAATTTTTTCCCTCTTGAAGAATGTGAGATTTATAGAAATGTGGAGATAATAAATAATAAAACTTATCTGGGAGAAAATAATTGTTTTCCCACAACACCATGGCTAGCCTGTTATATTTTCATATACATCATCAATGACCCAAGCTTCCTGATGATGCTGTGAAATTTCATATAAATGAGAGTGTGCCTTAATTAAATGCTGCAGATATTATATATCGCAATGAGGTAAAATACCACTTCTGCATGACTTTTCCCCTGACAACCCAAGGCTGGTTAGAGGTCTGTGCTCCTCTTGGTAAGTACACGGCTTGCAGTAATGCTTAGTCAACTATTTTTAAGTTATCACTGCTACAGTAAATTTGACAACTGTGTGAGGATACATGTATTGTATTGAATCATAAACAGCTACTTGAAGTCTAGAAAGGTCAGCACTACCTCACCTATCATAGGGGCTCAAAAACATTTGTTTACTCACTATATAAGTAAATGACTATTTCAGGTTATAAAAGCTCTCCAGTCTATACCAGATCTATAGGAATGCTATAACCTAAAGATTTCCATAAGTCACAATCATGATGATGCAAATGATAGTGACACAAATGTCAGTCCCTCAAGTCATGTGGCTATTGTAACAAGTGCAAGAGGAAGGGACAGCTCTCAGCTCTCTCTGAAAATCAGCCCCAGAGCAGGTACAGACTCAGCTGTGTCACCAAAACATAGAAAACCCTGCAACAATAACTCCTACAGAAACTTATCCCTGTTGAAGCTGGTCAAGCTAATGTTTACACTCTTAAGATTATACTAGTGATTTGATATAAATAAATCATTTCACTTGAAAAATTAAAAAATAATGACAATAGCTCTAAACTCCTATTTTGTTATTGGAAATAATGACAGTATTGCCCCAGAGGCTATAACTAATGGCCTCTGAGTAGAAACTACATTGAGACAGATTTCAGCTCATTATGAGGCTGAATGTTGCAATAAATAAGTGCCCAAAAATGGAATGGACTGCACTGTGAAACAATTGCCTCTCGAAGTAGGTTAATCAACTGTCAGAGATGTTATTAGATGGAGGAACAGTGCATTCGATCAATTCTAATCCAGCCTTTAGTCTCTAAAAAGTCTATGATCAAATATAAAGAAAATAGCACTAATTAATTTAATACATGTCCATTAAAGAAAAAAATTGCATAATGGTCTGTTACTAACTAGAGGCAAAAGAGAACATCAATGCTCTCTGGCTGGGATGCTATATTAAAGAAACTGGAACACCGTTCATGCTGTTCAGCTAGACCAATTACTCAACCAGAAAAACAACATGTGTTTCCTGCCATCATGAACCAAAATTATTTCTAACTGTGTGATCTTAGTTTTAAATATTGGTGTATTTATACAGTGTAACACTGCTTTGAAAGAAAAAATGATGAACAAACTATTGATACTCGCAACTATATGGATGGGTGTCAGGAAGCCTTATACTGAGTAAAAGAAGCAATACACAAAGAATATGTGCTGTATTACTTCTTTTATGTTAGTTTCAAAAACAGGCAAAGCTACTCTGATAGAAATCAGAAGATGGTTGTGTGGGGTGCAGGGAGAATGAATGAAAAGGAGCATAAGGGAACTTTCTGGGGTGGTAGAAATATCTTGCTGTTAGGTGGTAGTTATGCAGGTGTATACAACTGTCAAAGCTTATCAAACTCAACACTTTCGATCTGTGTGTTTTGGGTATATAAATTACTCCTCCAGAAAATAAAATTTAATTTAATCTAAAAATCATGTTCGCTTTGTATCACTGGAAGAACTTAATACTTACCAAGTGGTTTCTTTTTACTGCAGAACATGATTCGCCGATGACTCTTCACCAGGCCTCAACAGTTGGCCTACATAAGGAAACAAGAAAAGTACACAACATTAGTATTTGAAAAGTGCACATTAACCATAGATTTCCATCCTTTAACTTCCTTCCGAGTCGGATCTAGGTCAGTAGGAAGTCATTGGCACAATAAGGAATAACAGATCCCATGTCTCAGGCTTAATCTAACTAGATAAGAATAATTCTATACAAAAATAATCTCTTTATACCATAAAGACTATATAGACAAATTTAAGGTAGGCAAAAGTGCACTAGTCAATTTGGCATTAAAATTGAGCCAAATTTTCTAATGTATCCCAAACCCTATAAATCAGAGTATCTCGGGGTGAAGCTCCAACATCTGCCTTTTTATTTTTAATAACAGTTGACCTACAATATTACAATTAGTTTCAGCTGTACAGCATAGTGATTGGACATTTACATAAGTGTCTGCCTTTTATTCAAGTGTTATCAGTGATTCCTTCCCACAGCTGGAGCTGGGAACCACTGCTAAACCCTGGGAGTTCCTTGGGAGAGGAAACCATCAGCTAGCTTCTAGAGAAACAAAACACAGTTCAAAATTTTTTCTCAATTTATTCTCATGTGTATAGTCTTCTCCAGGGAATTTAAATAATTTTCTTAAAAAAAACAGAATAATGTCATTATTATCTTTCTTTTTTTTCCCCTATGTGTGGTCTAATTTCTTTCATATGATAAACTCTATTAAAGATTTATAATAAACAAAGGGGCAAACAAATGATTTCAAACATTGGGAACCCAGTAGACCATGGAAATGAACTCAGGCACTGTAGCAAACACACCACAAGGTAGGCAGAGGTACTGAATGCATGCTCTTTTGGTTAGAAAGGGAAATATTGTTTGCTGCCTACTCAAAGAAGCGGTGGGGCAGGATGCAGTAAATATACCTGAAGAAGTTGGTCAGTCATACGGAGACCAAAAAAGAAGAGCAACACTTATGGCTTAGGAGTCACAAGAAAAGGGGACGCAGGAAAGTTTATCAACACCCTCTGCTGCCCTAAAAATCTTTCAGAGTCTAAAAAGCCTGAACCATTGATATTTCTCCCTGGCTTGCTTCCCAGATCCGTGAGTTCCCATCCACCACCCCCAGGAAAAGCAACAGCCTCCTGAGGGCACAGCCACCCCTGGGGTATGCCTGACAAGCTGGGCCATCAATACTTTGTGGAACCCACTGCTTTTCTAGGAACCAGTTACTAAAACCCATAAATCTGAGCAAGAAGATGGGGATACTGCTGCCAGGTGCTGCCAAAAGCAAGGACAGCTCCTCAAATATATAACTCTTTTGTTCCTTCTCCCACATCTTCTATCAACTGCCAGCAAGGCTGCCCAAGACAATCCCTCCATCCCCTCGTCACCCCTCGCCCCACCCCAGCCTCTAGGATGTGCCTGCTGGCCAGTGATTGCTTCCCTTGCATTCCTCCTAACAGTTCCCTGCTCCAGCCTTGACCACCTATAGACCAGGGTCCACATTGAAGCCAGAGTCATCCTTATAAAAGGTAAAGGGCATCATGTCACGCACTAGCTTAATATCCTCCAATCACTTCCATTGGCCTGGGGGGGGGGGGGGATCAAATTCTAACATGATTTTTTGGACCCTCTGCAACCTGGTCCCTGCTCATCTTCTAGCCTGATTCCTGATCACTCTCCTCACCACCCTCATTCCTCCTTGCACATCTAGACTTCTTTGTGTTCAAGGGCCTTCATGCATGCTTTTCCTTCTGCCTGTTATGATCTAATCCGATCTCCAACCCTTTCATCTGACTAACTCTTACTCATCTTTTCAATATCAACTCATACATCCCTTCCTCTAAAAGGTCTTCCTAGTGCCCCAAATCAGAGATAGGAGCTCCTCCTATGTGCTCCCATAGAATCCAGAACTTTCCATTCCAGAGCCCCAATCTCTCTAGAATAGATTTGCCTGTTATATTGGCTGTTTCCCCATTAGTCCACAAACTCCAGTAGGGAACAGACCTCATCTATCTGGTCCATAGTTGTATCTCCAGTACCTGGCATATGGCAGTGCTGAATAAACATTTGTTAAATGAAAAAAATTATTGGTGTCAGTTTCTAAGAGGAATGGAACAAGGGCTTCCTGATGCTATAAGGCACTTCTCTTTTAGCAACTATCCCTTCCCAGACTCCAGCCCCAAGTGCCTTAGATTTTCCCAAGCTAGGCCATCATGGCTTTCTTGGCTGCTCCCTCCCTCTGGCTTGACCCCATCCTCCTGTACCCAGCCTAGGAAGAATCTCAAAGGATGAGCAATATTTGGTTAACAGTAGAAAGGGTGTTGCAGGGAAATTGAAGAGCACAAAAAAGAAGGGGGATCTGAGCAAATCTTGCTGGGGGAGACAAGAGGAGGCACTATGGTTATTAAAAAAAAGATTTGGAAAAAGGGTTTTTTGAGGTGAAGACTTCCTGTGAGAAATAACATAGACAAAAGTGGGTCTTTGTCCTTGAAGGGCTATCTCTGTTCCAAAAAATATCGTCACAACAACAGAAAAAAATAGCAACAGGGAGAGGGGGGAATGGATTCTGAGACAATGACATATAGATCGGGTGGCCCCATCTGGCTGGAAGGTTAAGGCTCATCAGCAAGTTCTAAGCCAATTTGTTAGGGCTTGAAAACTCTCTGGGGACTAAGTGAGCGTGCTCTGTCTTCATGGGCTCAGAGTCCCTGGAGCAGGTGGAAGGAAGAGCAATTCTTTAAGAATTTGGCAAAAGGGACTCTACACCCTAACAGGTGGCAATGAAAATGCAGGCGGAAAGAAGAAATTCAATCTCTTGGGAAGTTCATAAGAGTGCTGGCCCTTGGCCAACTTATTCTTTCTTTCTCCTTATTGGTTTGTTAGGCTGTTTTGAGGGATTGGTACTAACAGATAACCATTACAAAAGATGAACCTAAACATATGTGTGCAATATAAAGGTAACTAAAGAGAAACTATCCGTGTAACCCTTTCCTTCTCTTATTTTAGATCCTCCTGTAAGAACTTCTCATTTTAAAGGCCCCTACAGAATCAAGCAGAAAGCCCTACCATATTCTTCCTAAAGCTACCTTTAAGTCATGCAGCTATTTCATTGCTTTTACTTTCTCTAATACCATTTCCAAAGTGTCTTGGAAACCTTTTATTTCAAAGACATTGAATGAATCTGTTTTTTAAATTTTAGCCATTTTTGCTTTTATACAAAATATTCTTTACTTCATAATTAATCCAGAGTGATAATATGATCACTGCTGTACAAATTAAATAATATTTCTATAAGATTTATGAAAGGTATCTCTTATTAATGATCTCATTCAACTGTTTTTATTCTCTAAGACATAAAGTTACAAGAAAAATTAAGAACTGGCCTTCAGGTCTATGCTTCTTCCAATCTTTTCCTTATAACAGCGTGAATTCGGGTGTATTCAAGGAGGAGTCATACTAATGTAACAGATTCTAGTTTCACTTAGAGAAAGTAAAATTCAGTCCTTTCATTCTTGCACATTTATCAACTCACCAAAATACTCCAGTTGACACTTGCTTCACCTCTAAAGGATGTCGGAGTAAAGAAAAAATCATCTTTTGTTGAACTTTTGGATCAGTGGAGGTCTAAGGAAACGGTAAACGAAATCAGGTGAGAGAAAAGGTTTGCTAAAGTGAAATCTAGCTCTAGAAATAGGAATTTAGGATTTTGAAATTCAACCACTTACAGGTGTTAAAGCAAATAATATTTACATGAATACATTCCATCTTTTTTAAATCGCCCCAAAGCAAAGGAAAAGAAAAAAAGAAAGCTGTTGGGCAGGTCTATCTTACCCCTGATTTCATCTTATGCAAGGGATTAAAATGGTGTTTCCTTGTGTGAAAGTCCTTGAGGTGTTTTATAAGAAATAGAGGTATGGGAAAAGTAAGAAGAGAAAAGAGTAGCTAAGAAATAATAACTATTTTAGGTACATTAATTCATTTAAAATGCTATGAGTACTTTTTTTAAAAGATTGAAAGTTATGCTTGCATGAAAAATTTATTATTTTTTACATTTCAAGTTCAGGTCACAGAAAATAATTCTTCTAATTTAAAAAAAATGGCTCCAGTTTGTGCAGGGAAAATAAGGAATTGGTTTCAGACAACATGAGATTGAGAGTGATAACAAGACATCCAGGTTGAAGCAGCAAAAGATGGCATCTTGTCCATGTTATGATTCTTCTGGGAGGTCCCGCCTTATAGTGAAAATAGGTACACCCAGGTAACCTGATGCTTGAAGCAAAGGATTAAGTGCAAATGCCCTTTAATGATTTGAGGCCATTCAACAATCAAGTTATTATAGTTAATTCCCCCTACTCCAATTCCATGATCACTAGGCAACCTGCTGATAATAATTTGGTTTCCCACAGAAGTCGGCCTGCAGGGAAAGAGTGCACTAGTCATGCTGAAGTGAGCATGTCAGTTTTCCTGACAGTTTTATTACACATTTTTTTAATTGATTGATTTGAGAGAGAGAGATTTGTACTTCCACTTATTTATGCATTCATTGGTTGATTCTTGTATGTGCCCTGACTGGGGATTGAGCCCTCAACCTTGGTTTACAGGGAAGATACTCTAACCAACTGAGCTACCCATCCAGGGCCTATTACACATTTTGAATGAATACATTGTCATTTTTATTTTATATCAGCAGTCTCCTGAGCTAATATTAGTCTGCCCCAGAAAGTTAGATCTGGTTTTGTATGCTACTGTAGTATGGTCCAAAGTCTACAGGACAAACAAACAACTCTGGCCATAGTAAATTCACCAAGAGGCCTCCAAGGGGACAGCCTACTGACCTGCTCAAAGGACAACAGGATGTGGTGACTGGAAGTTTGTCCTTTGGAGTCAAACAGCCTGATCTTGGATTCCTGCTTTTTCCACTAACTCATCACAGAATAGGGGCAAATGAGCTCTATAAGCCTCAGAACCCACCCAGAGGAGCTGTTGCGGATGGAGCATACAATGAAAGTGTGTTATAGCAGTTCTCTTTAAGGTTTTATTTGTCAAAGTATCTACATAAGTGTTAGGATGAAATGAGAACAGTGAATGTAACTTCAAGACATTCTGCAGTAAAATAAAGGAGATAAGTGTAAATAGGTAATAAGACTTTAAAGAGAAGATGTGTTTGCCATAGGAAGACAGAGCCATGGGTACCAACTGAGGGAGCAGAACCAGTGGAAAGAGAAAGATTGAAACTATGAGGTAAAGTGACAGAGAGGCAAAGGAATTAGAGGAGAGTGGGAAAAAAAAGGAGCCAGGGCAGTTGGGGAAGAGACAGGAGCAATCAAAGCTAGGACAGGAGAGTAGCATGGGACAGATTATTGGGAGCTCTTTCTGGGCAAGTAAGCCCAGGTGAACCCCTCCCTGCCTGGCTTCACCTCAGGGTCTAGGGAAGAACTGGAGTGTCCCCAGTGGGAGGAGAACTCTACTTCCTCTGAGTAGTGGGTTTTCTCCTGTTCTCAGGACTCAAGGACAAGATGGGCCAAGGAGAAAAAGACCCATCCAGCTTCAACAAGCCCAACCCCAGACTTCACACCCTGTGAGGACTTCCTGCCCTCCTCTCCTCCTATTTTCCAGTCTCTGTTCTGTTCTGCTTGCTTTCTTCTTTCCCCAGCTCTGCTTCCTCTTCTCCTCTGGGGACATTTCAGGAGAGACTTTTAGGATAACAGGATTCCAATCCCAGCTCAGTTACTTTCTCTCTAGTTGTACTCTGGCCAAATTACTTTCCCTTCCTAAGACTCAACCTCTGAATCTGTAAAATAGAGATAATAACGCCTTCCTCCCAGAGGTGTTGTGAGGTTAAATACACGTGTATATACAGCTCACTCCATAAAGGTGTTTCCTCCCCACCTTCCCTCCTCCCCAGTCTGTCTTTCCTACTTCCTACCTTCTCTCCTCTTTCAATCTCCAAGTTTCCTTTTCCTGTTTCCCTAACTTTCCTTCATATTTCTCACTACAGCACTTGCTCTCTGAGGACTGACCTAACCAAGAGTGGAAAAAGAAGGGGGCTTCCTCGGAGGCCAGCACCAGGGTGAGCTTAGGTGAACCTTGGAAAGCCCATCTGCTTGAGCAATAGTGGGATCTGAGGATGGGAAGTTGTGATGGCAGGTAGGGAACCAGCCCCTCTCTCCTTGTGATGCCCTCCATCTTCTCTGGTCCTACCCCTACCCTTTCCTCCCACTGGCCCTAGGTTCCCAGAGGCTGAAAAGCAAAGCCTCATTGAGTCCTCCCACCCCTGGACATGCGACCTTGTAGTCATATCTGCTGGCAATCATGCCTGCCAGCCCAAGGACATTCCCCAGGTTCCCTAGGGCCAGGCCCCTAAGGGATATGGGTGCTGAAGCACAGCTCTAAGACCCCAGGGAAGGTAGATCTTGGTGAGGCAGGGAAATCTCAGCCTTGGAAGACCAATGAGGGATAAGAATCAACCCAGGCTTCTGTCTTGTGTGTGTACAACTTTAAGTATGATGTAAGGGTGGAAGGTGTATATAATGTTTTAATCATATTTGGTGTCAGTGACAGCTGCCAAGAACCAGGTTGTAGATATTGGGCAAAATAGAAGTAAAAAAAAAAAAAAAAATTAAGCCAGTCTGTGTGTATATGTGTGTTTATAAAAGTGATGGTTAGTACAGCCAAATGTATGAATTGCTTAGCAATTATATCTAACTACCATGCCTCGACGATAAATTATTTCATTTCCCATATAATATATATCAGGTTGATTTTGTTGTGAGTTTTCACATCAACACTGAAGTCTGCTTACATTCTGTCCAGCATGCAGCTGTTACCAAGCCACAAAATTCTGAGTGGTGGGAACCCAGCTTCCCTCCCTCCTCTTGTTTATCTCTTGCTCAGTTTCCAAGTTAGTATCCTAGTTTCCTTTCCTCTTCCTTTCCTAGACTGCTCACTGCCTTCCTTGTGTGTTTTCACACTCTTCCCCATCCTGCCTTTCTCTTCCAAACATGCCTCCGCTGACTTGGCCCTTCGCCCTCCCCTTCTCACTTCCCTATTCATCCACCAAAGAGTCAGAGGGCTGGGTTTGGTCCTGCTATCTCTGTAACCTCCAGGAAGTTCCCCTCCCTTCTAGGTCTTGGCTTTATCTGTAAACAGAGACAGTCAGGGTAACTCATAAGGGGTCATTTGGCAATCTAAATCAGGTCATGACTATAAAGAAATGAGCACAGTGTCTCCTGTTACAAAGTTAATACTCAAAAAAGAAAGCTCTTAATATTAAGTATATTTTTAACTCTCTACCAGTAGAAAAACCTCCTATCAAATTTGAGAGCCATCCCTACTGATGTTCAATCATCAAACAATCAAATTTGAGAACCATCCTTACTGATGTTCAATCATCAAACATTTACCAGGTGCCTATTCTATGTCAAACCTGGGCTGGATAGAGGGAGGCAAGGATCATTAGGCCCCATCTGTCCTTCGAAAGCCACATGGAAGAATCATTTGAGTGCCAAGTGCAGGGCTATGATAGAAGGAGGCACCAAGAACTATGGATTCAGAGGGAAGGGAGTCACCAAGTTTGCTTTGCAGAGTCAGCTAAGACCTCACTAATGGTGATTCCAAGTAGAATCCTTTTGAAAGAAAAAAGAAGAGTTTGCTTAAAAAACGAGGTAAGGTCAGGTAAAAGGAGCAACATGTGGAAAGATCGAATGTGAAAGAGAAGAGAGGGTTTGGGGAGCAGTAACAATCATGGCAACCAGGCTGTAGGAAGCATGGAGGAATGTGGTATGATAGGCGGGCAAATAGATAAGATATGGATTCTGAAAGAAGTCATAATCTTCATCATTGTTGTCATCAACACTATCATTCACTGGGTACTTGACCTCATGCTAAGCACTTGACATGTATCATTTCATTCAACCCTCACCAAAACTCTATAGGCACAGACTACCATTATCCCCACTTGATAGCTGAGGTGACACAGAGCATCTCTATGGTCAAGAGCCTCTGGTTGATCCTGCGGGTAATGGGAAGCAGAAGAGGTCTCTCTGTAGAATGTATGATTAGAATCCAGCCCCCCCTTGTCCATTGCCTTTGCTCCCTTGTTGTCTCTATGCAAGTGCATGCTGTCAAAGAGTTTAGGAAGGTTGCTTGCACAGCGTGGACCGGCATGGAAAGAGACAGGGGAGCAATGACAACAGGCCCGTGGAGCTGGATTCTAGAAATGTTGCTGCAGTTGAATTGACAGAGTCTATAAAAGGCCCATGTATTAGGGTGTAGAACAAGGAGAAATCTGGGGAGAGTTTCAGGTTTATTGCTTGGGACAATGAGGGGATAGAGGTGCTATTATCTAAAATGCCAAATACAACAGTGAAGGGGGGAGGGGAAGGTGTAGGGGCAGGAGCAGGAACTGGGCCAGGAGAATAAGTTCAGTTTGAATACATTAGGCTGGAAAGGCCCCTTGTTCACTGAAAATATCCTCAGCACTAAAGAGAAAAGACAGACTTGTAGACTTGGAATCGACATATAAGGGAATGTTGCAGTCATGGGAATGAATGATCTCACCCCGGAAGAACAAGAATAAAGAAAAGTGAGGAGAGGACAGAGGGGAAGGGTGGGTCAATAAAAGGACAAGGACAGAGTCCTAGGGGACACTCAACCTCAAATGAAGGGTCATAGACAGACGCACTGGAGTTAAACGCTGTGGCTTTCCTAACTGTGCCTTCCTCTGGGCACCTCACCCAGGGCCTGGCAGAGGTAGGTGCTCAACAAAGAGGAGCTGAGCAAGGAAAAGGGGAGAGGAAAGAAAGGTGGCCTCAAATTAAGGGAGGAATGTGTTTCCGCAAATACAATGATCAATAATAGTTAACATTTACACTCAGAAATTTATTTGTTAATACTTGAAAAATATGTAATATTGCTAAGAGGTTAAGTTAGACTTTAGGCATGTGCTACAAATGTGTCGCATTTGGAGGTTACCATTGACTATGACTTTTCATGAGAAATCCTGAAAACAAATACTAGCATCTAATTCTTGTCCATGCCATGCAAGTACCTAGAATACATACATTAAGAAGTTTTCTTTCAAGGAGAGCTACAATTTCCAGTTTATTTTGAAATAATAGGTTAAGTTTTTTCCTACTAAATGAAAATTTCTAGTTTCCCATGTAAACACAAAATAAAATCCTCCTGTGCAAAAAAAGTAAATCTGCCAAGGGCACGAAAAAATCACTTGCCCCCTCCTTTTTAATGATGTGTGCATGCTGAAACAATATAAAAGCACAAAATAAACAAATCCATGTTAAAAATTACTCTGAATTTACATTTTGCAGCAAAGGCTACTAGCATGGAGCAACACCTGAGCAAAGGTGACAGTTCATGGGCGCAGGTGTTGGAATCACATATGTGATACTATATTTCCTCATCTTCTTTCTAATAAAACTTCAGCCCCCAATTAATGTTTCTTGCCAGTTTTCTTTTTCTTCAAAACAGCTAATTGTTAACCAGGGACCTGAGACTCCCTCATGTCTATCAACAAAGCAGCTGGAAGAATGATTTTTTTTTCTGTTCAGACACATCTCAGAACTGAAAACATATCCCTCAAGCCTCAGAGGGAAAGTTGAGTGGCAAACTGCTTACATCCAAAGCATGAACTGACTACAGAATGAACAACACCTTGAACAGGTGCACTAGGTACAAAACCCCCTGGAAAAAACTAAAAACAACCGCTACCAGAGGAAATGACAAATACCCACAAACCAAAAAAAAAAATGGGCATCGATGTTACTGCCATTGCTGTTTAGTAGGTGATGATAACAGGATAAAAATTTTCAACTTAAAAAAAAAAAAGCAAGTGTCCTCTTTCCCAAACCCAACTAACTTTCCCCAAAATTATGTCTTAATAAGAGTAGAATAATAAAGGCTACTTGCTAAGCCTCAACCACACAGAAGATAGAAACAGCAACCTGGAAAAGAGAAAAAGAAAGCCCCAAAGAGCGCACAGCTAGCACTCCTCTTAGTCTCACCAATTCACCAAGTCTTGAAAGCTCCCCACCGACTCACCTCGGCCTGGACCTAACCCTCTCGCCCAAAGGGGAGATCTCCCAGCTGTGCAGGAAGATCAAACAGGTACCCATTCCACGACCACATCAGTGAGAAAAGCAAGGCTATTCTGCAAGCTCTAGTAATCACGTAGAAAACAAGCTGGGTCTCTAGGGGACATTCTTGAAAACCTGAGACCAACTCCGGGAAACACTCTTGACCACTTACCACTACGGAAGCAGCTAAGTGGCAGATCAGAATCAGCACCTACCAGAAAAAGAGGAAGACGTTGTAGGAAAGCAGTTTCGCTAACCAGTGAGGAATTGGGAGAGAAAACGCTCCTTGGAAAAATACCAAAAAGCCCAGGAGAGTATCTCCTTCGATGGTTGCCTGCTGCTGCTGCCAGGGCAGAACTGGTTAATCTTGGAGAAACAAAAGGAAGCTCCCTAGAGGCTGGCTTCGGGAGGATGGCTTCCTCTGTGGGAACCAAGAGTTCAGAAGGATGGCAGCGGACCACGGAAGGGGTCACCAGCCACCACTTCTGCTTACCAAACTTATCAGCCCTTGGCCCGGGGAGGGAAACAAACACCCTTGAGTCCCCACCTGTTTTGCCCAGAAAGGGAGGCACTAGCAAGGGTCTGCTTGTGTGTTTTCCTAAGCACTGCAAGGGGAGTTCACCTCTTTGGGTGAGAGCTAAGCCCACTCAAGCAGCCTTGGACGGCAGAGCCGTGGCGCTTCCTGTTTCCCAACATCCTTAATTTCGCCTCCGAAGAAGCAAACCGTTAACCCTGAGGATGCCGACGAACAGATGCACACAGGAAATGCGCTTGACTTTCAGTTCCAAATCGCTTTGAGAGACTTCTGGGTTTTGAGATGGGATTAGATGAACACAAAATATTTTGGTTTGCGACTGTTTTTAAATGAAAGGATTATGGCTCACTTTAACTATGTCTAAAGCCATTTATGGATTTTCCAGAAGTTGCATCAGATTTGCAGTTAAGTACTGAACCCAAATATGTTTTAATCACGTCTCTATCACCAGAGCAAGCTGATCCCCTGTGCACTGTCAACTCCACTCTTCTAGAACATTCTGGTGCTGAGCCCTGAGCTTTCCACAGAGCCAGATCAGAGAGAAAGGAGGGCCTCTCCCTACCGAGGCTCCACAGACACAAGTAACTGCAAATTCTTGAAACTAGAATGATAGCTTTCTTTTTTGGATGATAAAAAGACTAAGAACAGCCTATACAATGAAGCAACCATTCCTTTAAAATATTTAAAATGAAAAACTTTTAAATTAAAAAAAATAGGTATAGCCTCTATACCATTTTTTAAATTTATAATATTGGCAACTATTATAAGTTTGGTAATTCCCTTTGTTGAAGAAGATGTAAGGAAATCCATTATCTTCTCCTACACTGTTAGTGGGAGTAGAAATTGGTAAAACATTTTTAAAGGGAAACTAAGTAGTCTCTTTACATATAGAAATGTGTATGTTTCCACCTCTTAGAAATTTGCCTTACAAATGATCACAAACCCACAAACATATCTTTAAAAATGTTAATTATAACACTATCTATAATAGCAAATGACCTAAAATGGCTTAAATATAGGGGACTAGCTAAATAAGTTAAGGTACACCTGTACAGGGGAGTACTATGCAGCCATCAAGTGGGAGAACTAGAGTGAAGAATCAGATCTCTGGGCTCAAATATGGCTCCATCAGTGACTGACCAGGTGACTCTGAGCAAGTTTCCAAACCTCTAGGGTCTCAATTCCTCATCTGTAAAAAGGTGAGAAGATTATAGTACTTACCACAGAAGATTATTGTGACTAAGATAGTGCCTGGACCATAGTAGATGCACAATAAATATTAGCTATTATCAATGAAAGAAGTAGGACTCTTCAGACTGACTTGGAATGATGTCCAATATGTATTGTCAAATGAAAAGAGAAATCACAGAAGAATAGCTATAGAACAATCCCATTTGGTAAAAATATTTTAAATATGCTCGCTGTTTACTGTTTCCTCCCCCTAAACTATAAGCTCTTTGAGAGGGACTTTTCTGTTCACTGTTGTGTCCCCAGTGTCCATAACAGGCATTCAATGAATATTCATTGACTGAATGAATGATAACAGGAAAGCTAAGCAAGAAGAAATAATTAGCAGTAGTTACCTCTATGGAACAGTATGGGGGTTGTGGGTTATGGGGCTGGTGGGACCTGGGAGGACTATTTCATTGGTTCTTACCCTTCTGTATGCTTAAATTATTCACAATCAGTTTGTACACCAAAAATAAAAATGCAGCTCTTAACAGACAATGTTTTTGTTTACAGGGAGCACCTTGAGATCTGTGGTTGCCCCACTAACAGCAGACACATGGGGATCAAGAGATGATTCTCCCTATAATCTGATAAATTGAGTCAGAAAGCAATTTACAAAAGAAGGAGAGCACAGAGCTTTCTCTTCATTCTTGGCTTTCCATTGATCTTTCCAAAGTTATCCCTACAACTCCAAGCTGACTCTCTGCACCAGTCCATCGGGACCCCTCTCCACTACTTAAACATCATCTGCACGCTCCACATGGCATCTTTGCTCAGGCCATTATCTCCTTCTAGGACAGCTTTCCCTTCATCCCCTCACTCCCCAACTGTCCTTAAAGAACAAGATCACATGTGCCCTCCCCAGAACCTATTCTGGTCTTCCCAGCATCTCTGGCCTTCCCTCATGGGCACTAATAGAGACTGGGTTTGGTACCATCCTCCTACACTTATCCCACAATGTCTGCTATCTCCCCACCCTGCTCATAGATTGCTTTGCTTGAGATGAGTACTGGAAGGACTGTGTCTTCCGTTTTACATCTCTCTCTCTCTCTCTCTCTCTCTCTCTCTCTCTCTCTCTCTCTCACACACACACACACACACACACACACACTCAGACCTGTATTGTAAAGGTGTGAGTGAGCATTAAAGAGCTACATGTTGTGATTTTGTTCTATTTGCCCAAAAGTCTCTGATACCAGAAAAAGTTTGTGTGCCTTGTCACTCTCCCTGAAATTTCAAGGCTAGGGATACCTTTAACTGGCTTACTAAAAATATTCTTGTTAAATGCTTCTCTAAAAAGCTCTAAATTGGTTTAAAATGCTCTAGTTTTTATGTACTAATGTCAATTGATTTAATCGAACTATTTTTGTAACTAATGACACTGACAGAATGAGAAATCCCGATGGGAGAAGAAAGTGGAAAGGGTAGAGAAGGGCTTATCACACAGTGCTGCTCATGTTTATCTCATGGGCAGAAGCTTTCTTAATGTGTGTGTGTGTGTGTGAGAGAGAGAGAGAGAGAGAGAGAGAGAAGGTGGGGGAGTTGCCCAGCACTGATTCTTTATCATTTTGAAATCTCATTCATTTTAAAATGCAAGTGTCTTTTGCAGGTAGCTCTTTGGGTACTTAAATAAAAAATAATTTCGCAGTGCCATAGAATTGTGTACTTAAAATCACAGAGCACCAGATTTATTTGTCCCATCATTTATTTAAAATCCCAAAAGTCTTTATCAGTTTTAAGAATATAACATTACAGTAGTTGCTGCTATTCCTCTGTCAAGCTCTCTTGCCACCCACCCACCTGACTCTCTCCCTCACTTCATTCAGATCTCTGCTCAACATCACTGACTCAAGAGGCCTGGCCTGGTCAGCCTACCTAAAACAACACACATACCATCGCTCTCTATCCCTTGTCCTGTTTTATTTTTCTCTGCAATAAACTACACAGCCATTATACTATGTATTTCTTATTTAGTGTTCTGTTACCCCCATTAGAAGGTCCGCTTCAGGAGAGCAGGGATTTGCCTTGTTCGGTGGTATATCCCCAGAGCCTAGAAAGTGCTTAGTAGGTGCTTGATGAATGTAGAATGAACAAATGAATAGTAATAGCATTGGTGTATAGAGGTTTTTTTCCTTACTAACATGTATGCAGCCTACTCTAAAATGTGAGCTGCTTGAAAATACAGCGCTTGCCTCATACACTTGCTGTATTTCAGGTGAACAGGTAGCAGGAAGAGATTAACCAAAGAACTTTCATGCATATATGCATAACCCATGTACACAGGCCACAGCTGAAGGCCTAGGGCGGGGCGGGAACCGAGTGGAGGGGGGCAATGGGGGCAAAAAGGGGGGACAGCTATAATACTCTCAACAATAAAGATTACCCAAAAAAACAAAGAAAAAAGAAAATAAAAAGGCCCACCAGACAGTAATTTATCAATAATTGAATTGAAACTGCACTTTATAAAGTATAATTCTCTATACACTTTGCTTTTCTGTTAAATTTCCATTTATAATGTACCCTCAGCTAAATTTCTCTCAGCTCACCTTAACTTGTGATCCCAAAGTAGTGGCAATTGGGAGGCCTAAATGAAATAGGCCTTCTTAGAGGCAAATAGTGGTTAGAGTCAGATTTCATATTCCTTTGTAGCTGCATCTTGAAGTGTCAGGTTCAGAGGATGAGGCCTGGGGAAAGGATGGAGGCCTACAGCACACTGAAGGAGAGGAAAGCAGCTGCTCCCTCTTTAGGGCTTGATGGAGGAGATACACTGCTCTGAGTAACCAAAAGCATGTGGGGGAACGGGGCTTTAAAAGTTCCACTTTATCCCACTCCTAGGTATATTCCCAGAATTGAAGGAAGGGACTCAAACATATATTTCTACACCAATGATATAAACATATACAATAAAAAGAGGGGGAACACAACAAAATAGTTCCTGATCCTATAAACACATCCTTGAATACTCTCCCTGCTGTAAGCAGACAAAAAGCCAGCTCAAACCTACAAAGCAGCAACCCAATGAGAAGAGCCCTGGAGTCTACGCTGAAAACCTACCTATGCACCAAAGTGCGAGAACCACTGGGGTATAAATGACGAAATATTGTGCAAATTACTTAACCGCCTTAAGTTTTAGCTTCCTGGGTGTAAAATTAGAACAAGTAAAACCTTCTTCTTTAGCTGTTTTTGAAAATCAAACGAGATATTTGCTAAATGAATAAAAGAATGAACGCACGAGTTAATCGTGTGTGCAGGGATAGAACAAGAACAAATAACACACGACCCAGCATCTGTCACGTTGTCTAACAAGGGTCAACCCCTCCCTGCTTTCTCTCCAGAATCTTCCCAATGGCTACCACATTTCCTTTATTGGAAGAGAAGGAAGACCTCTGAATTCTGAGCTACTCCACATCTGCAGTTCCTTCCATTCTGATATGACTACCTGCCTCCTCCTCTTCTCTCTAGGACTGTAGTCCCCAAGCATATCTTTTCTATACACCATAAAACAGCACAAGAAACAGACAGTTTTAAATAACAAGACCAATAAGGATAAATAGAAGTTTTAATATATTCTTCCTGCACGCCAAGGAATTGTTTGAAGAACCACTGCTCCAGTACAAAAAGTTTCAGAAGGTGACAGAAGTGAGTCAGGATAGTAAGAAACTAGGAAAATTCTTTGGCAAGTGGAATGGGGAAACTGAGACAGAGGGCTAGTTCAAACTGGCCCAATCCAACACCCTGACTCACCTGCCTCCTTCTCCCTTGCACGACCACGCCCTTAAACATTCAGCACTCAGGACAATGAGGTTCTGATCAGCATCAAATAATCTTAGGAACAAGGCCTCGGGTCTGTTGACCACAGAGACAGAGATTTGTCAAACTAGAGATAACATCTAGGCCTCAGTTGTGTTTCAGCTCCAGGCCCAGAAAAGCAGGGAAACCAGACAAAATGATGCCATGGCTGATATCAGGACTAGCTGCAATAACTACCAACCCCCCTACCTTAGCACCAATTAATCAGTAGACACCACAACCCTGAAAGGACACACTTGGAAAGCTGGTGAATATTCTATTCAGGTCCTCCTCTGAGGCCTGCCCTAAAATTCCTGCCTTTAGAAAACAGATAAAAACCCTTAAGAAAAATGACCCAATGCAGGTGCGCACACACTCTCTCTAGAGCATATATATTTGCTTTCTTTCTCCAAGGGTCCTTCTTAGCCTCTGAAACTTGCTTTCTGCGTCCACACAGCCAATCTGGCTCACTTCTTCTGCCTCTGTGACTCTTTCTAAAAGGCCAAGGCAGATCTCTGAGCAGCCCTCTCGATTATTCCTTTCAAGTGTACTTCCACTTTGCTTGCTAAATAAACATCCTCTTGTACTAAAGTTCTTAGTTCTAAATTCTTTCTTTGCCAAACTCTAGAACCAAAAGCCCACAGTGCTGCTAACAGAAGTACACTAAAAATGTTCCTGCCCCACTCTGCCCTCTTTCCTTCAGTGACTAAAACCTACTCACTTTCCATTTAGGAATAAGTTCAACAAACCTTTCAAATAATGCATACCCTCGTGGTCTTTAAGAATGTAGAGTTTTCTAACCTCTTGTAGTTTCACTTACTATTTGGCACTTCCCATGGTATAGTGAGCTTAAGTTCACCCAGAGAAAGCAACTCAACTCCTCCTCCATGACTTCCTGCTAGTTAGTTAACCTTTTGCCTTGGCCAACATAACCAACTGACCCATTTCTGGTGGTGCCATTTCCTATGTGAAACTTTCCATCTTGATGAGAGGATTCATAGTGAGTTTTAGTCATTACTCAACTCACAAAAAGAACAAAAAGAAAATCAGAGAATGCAAGAAAGAAGATATTTTTTAAGAAGTTAAGCTCTGGACAGGGATGCAGATTTAAGAATAAAAGAGTTTCCTTCTCTACTATTAAAATTTCAGGAATTAAAAGTAAACTAAAAATAATATAAATCCACCACTACATTAAATTAAGCTAGTATGGTTTTTAAAGAAGATACCCAAATTTCTGGGTGTTAAAAGTTACCTCTGGGGACCAGATCCTCCCAGCAATTTGGACTTTCCCTCAATGGTTCTCCTGCATATCCCTTTCAGCCCAGACATTCAGACACAAATCAGATCAGTGGGACCCAGGAAGATTGTTGTCATCCAATCCAACTCACCCAAACCAGGTGATTTGCATTTAACTTGCCCTTTCAAATGCATGCTGAACCATGTGTTCCAAGACTAGATGACCTAGCTCTAAACCAGACAGTCTAACCCCAAGCCAGACAATTGGCATACCTTGTTGTAAAAGTCATTCTAACATTTCCAAATGGCAAATGTTCCACAACCAAAACTGAATCCTGGAATATGCTGTTGGCAACAGTGAGAGGAACACTCCCCAAAATGGTGTATCTCTTGCTATCAGGAAAGCACAGTGTCTTCTTTACACATAATAAGTGCACAGGAAATCTTTTGGGGCTCTACTTTTTTATAGATTAACATTGTAAGAAGTACTTACAACAGTAAGTGGCATTTACCAGAATGGAGGAGTCCATCTGGAAGGAACTGCATCTGGATCAGTGTCAGGGCTCCAGAGGTTCTTGCCATCTCAGAACCTTCAAGACACAGGACCAGCCCAACACTCAGGATCTGTTAACACTCATGACAGCCTCACTTTCTCCTCAGGAGTCTGTCATCCAAGCAAGAATGAAGGACCAGGGCCACGTGGCTTTAAAGAAGCTTTCCCTTTATCTTTTTACCCTTTTGGCCTTCCCTGAACATCAATAGATGAAAAACCCCTACCTCTTACATGTTACTGTATTTGGAAAGTATAGGTTCTAAGATTGAAGGAGTTCAGGCTCCTAATCAGGACTATCTCTAAGATATTTCACACATTCATCACTATTTTCCAAGCCTCAATTATGTACCAACCCCTTTACAAGGCATTGGGGATCCCAAGATAACCAAGACTTGGTCCCTGCCATGGCAAGAACCTTTCTTTCTATGAGAAGTAGAACAAATTGTCAATAAGTCACTATGATACAATATGATAGGAACTCTAATAGAAGTAACCCCTGTCTAGATATGCTCTGGAACTACAGGAAAAAGAGTATTTATTTCTTTGTGATTGCGAAGCTGTCAAGGGAAAACCTCAGGATAACATGTGAAACTGAATCCTAAAAGATGAGTAAGAGACGAGTGGGAGGATCTTGCTCACTCATCCAGGACAAAAAACGTCACTGACAGTTTTTATCTCCTTTTCTCAGCTACTACTCTGCCCAACCTCAGAGAACCGCAGCCTTCTCTGTCACCTGGGTTTCCACTCCAAATGGCTAAAGTGAGTCACAAACACACATCCTACAGCATTCATGAATGTGGAGAACAGAAGTGAGTTCATTATCACTGTAGTACATCAGTGAAAGTAATTACTAGATTTTAGTGACTCAGAGACCAGGCAAGGCTTAGGCAAGAATTGAGTCCTGAAGGCTTCAGGTACTGCCTTGGGCATCCCACCTCTGAGGAAAGCAACCTGGGTGCATTCTTTTCTGCATAAGGTGCTATGGCTGTGCTGTAGTGTAGGTTACCTATCAAGAGAAGGGAGCATAATTATCTTCCCAGAGAAGGAGGAGGAGACATGGGGTTAGGACATGCCAGAGGCTGGAGAAAGAAGGCGAACAATGGAGACAGAACCCAGAGTTTTGGGTTTTCCTAGCTTGGGCCCTAAGCTTCAAGAGGGAGCATCCAGAAAGATGCCAAGGCACCTAGGAAATCTGGCCTGTTCCCTCCATCTCTAGGGGGTGTCCTTGTCCACCACGGCATCAAGCCCAGCAAGGCTGGGAGCAGTAAGAGAGCACTGGAGGAGGAAGGTGGCTCCAGACCCTTGAGGCTGTATCCTGCCTCCTTGTGGTTGATGAAGGGCAAAACCCCGGTCAAGATGAAGATATCTACTTGAGCAAAGAGAATTCAGAGGACCCAGCATGGATACAAGGTTCCCACCTCCCTCACTATCACAAAGTTAAATGAGTTCCCCATTTACCCAAATGCCACCTGGGTAGGAGCAGGTCAGGGCCCTAAAAAGACTAAATAATCAAAAGGAGCTTATTGGGGCTGGAAAAGACTACAATAAGTTGGCTCGTGTAAGGCTTGTTGGGAATTGTTTTTCACTATTTATACATCAGGGTGCATGGTATAGTGAGAAAAAAATAGATCCTTTGTAAAAAAAAAAAAAAAAAAAAGAAAATTTAAGCAGCCACATTGGTTAAGGCATGTAAGTAACAGCGTGAGTAATTGTGACCCACTACACTCATTTCCATCACTGAAGGCAGACTGTGGATGTCTTTTTCTTGTTACCTGGAAGAGTTACTCGTACCAAGAATGCTGTATTATTGTTCTAGGGCTGCAATAAGAAATTACTACAAACTGGGTGGCTTCAAACAACAGAAAGTTAGCCCCTCACAGTTCTGGAAGCTAGAAGTCTGAAATTGAGGTGTTGGCAAGGTTGGTTCCTTCTGGAGGTACTGAGGAAGAATCTGTTCCAAGCCTCTCTTCTAGCTCCAGGTAGTTGCTGACAATCCTCTATATTGCTTGGTGTATAGACGCATCCCTCGGGGTCATGTGGTGTTCTCCCTATGTGTCTTCTCTGCATCTTTGTGTCTTCACATGGCTTTCTATAAGGAGTAAGTGCCCACCCTAATTTAGTATAATCTCATTTTAACTTAATTAATTACATTTGCAAAGACTCTGTTTACATAGAGGCCCACATTCTGAGGTTCTGGGTAGACATGAATTTGGGGGCACACTAAATTGAACTCAGTAAAATGTAAAAGGGAGTTTTAATAAACAGCCAGTAATGAAATTATAGGGTGAAGTCTAAGGAGATTTTCATTTGCTGCAAAAAAAGCTAGAAGTCTCCATTCTGGTCAGACTGGACTTCTTTTGCTTTTCTATACACATTAAATGTGTGTTCAGGCTTGTGCACACACTGCCTGAATGCCCTCCCCCTGCCTCCTTTATCTGGCTAAATCTTCCACATCTGTTATGCTCTAAAATTCATAATGTTGAAGCCCCTGCTTTTGATGGTATTAGGAAGTGGGGCTTTTGGAGGTAATTAGGATTAGGTGAGATCATTGGGATGGGGTCCTCCTCATGAATGGGATTAGTGTCCTCAAAAGAGAGCTTTTTCCCCCTCTGTGTTTCCACCCTGTGAGAACATAATGAGATGACAGCAACGTGCAACCTGGAAAAGGACCTTCACCAGAACTCAAACATGCTGTCACCCTGATCAGCCTCTAGAAATGTGAAAAATAAATTTCTGTTGTTTATAAGCCACTACATCTATGGTAGTTTTTTATAGCAGCCCAAGCAGACTAAGACAACATCTTTCAGGTCTTCCCTGCATTATCACTTCCCCTGGGAACGCCCTTTAGAGAATCCCTAAGAAATCTGGAACTCCTCTGAGCCCCCATAAGATGCTGCACTTCCCCATCATGATACATTACATGCCTTGCTGTAATCTTCACCTGTCCACTTGTCTGGGCCTCCGATACCTGAAAGTCACAACTCAATGCCCTACACATAGCACTGGACCTAGCACAGAATATAAAAGCCCATATATAACCCCTGTAATGAGGATCCAGGTCCTGATGAGCAGCTATACTCAACTTCTTTGGGCCCCAGCTTCCTCATCTACAAAATAAGAAGCTCAGACTACAATGTCTATTTAACCCTCCTAAATCTACCATCCATAATAATAGTGATAGGTAGGACCCCCTGATAGCTGTGCAGTACTCACTATGTTCTAAGTGCTTTACATACAGTTACACAGTACCTTCTTACAATAATCCTGTGATGTATGCCTTTTTGTAGGTAAGGAATCAGAGAAAGAGCTATTAAGAAACTTTCATAAAGTTGCAGAGCCAGAAGGTGTCAGAACTAGAATTTGAGCCTGGCAGTCTGCTTCTAGAATCTATGTGCCTAACCTATCTACTATCTCTACTTCTACATAATGAAGCCTCCTTTCATTCCATATAAGAGCTGGTGTGAATTTGTTCATCCCCAAGAGCCTAGATGTGTCTGATACCCACAGATATACTAGAAATATAAATTCTAGTTCATTACAATTAGGTAAAGAAAGAGAGCAGCATTCAAATACCCTATGATTTAATTTTAGCACCAATATCTAAAAGCATTGCTATACTTCAAAAATCTCTTCTTTAAACTCCTAGTAATATTATTAGGAATGATACTAACAGTACTTACATGTATGATTAATATTAATTATAGTTAGTAGTACTTTAAAAAATAAAGGTTGTAAAATCATGTCACTACTATTCTTTAATGTTCTCACAAGTTCTCAGCATTAGAAACAAAAATATTTTATTCTGGAAATTTTAATGTTTCTATTTATAACAAATCTACTTTGTCCTTTTAGTTATTTTTAAAAGTTGATGCTAAAAAAGCCATTGGTTCTATGCTTTGTTGTAACAATCACAATATAACAGTCATTCAGTAATTTGCTTCTGGTTTGTCATCTAGGAAATTCAGATGAAAATAGACAAGTTATTGACATTATTTAGACACAGGTTGTACCATTAAATAATTTGCATCCTGTTTTATGAGTTTTATGATTTGCCTAATAAAAATTACAGAACCAGCCATCTTAAGCTTGTGTTAATTGTGTTAGATATGGATTCTTACATTAAAAAGTTAAGAGCTCAGTAGAAGAAATAAAACATAACATAAATTATTATGACAAATTTTACTATTGTAAGTGTCCTTATAAAGGTAGAAAGAAAGTTGCAATGGGAAACAGTGAGAAGTGACTCATAATCAGAGAAGACTTTAGGGAACAGAAAGCATTTGCACTGGGCCTGGCAGGGTTGGTATGATTTATGTATACAACAACAATAAGGAGTGAAAGCCATTCAGGTAGAGAGAGCAGTGGGAGCAAAGTCAGAGAAGTCAGAACAGCAGAGAATCTGCAGGGATCATCAAGTACAGTGCTTCAGCATGAATGGGAAATAGAGAATACAAAAGGAGATAGTGGGAAATAAGGAAGAAAAACAGATGCTAGGGTTAGATTATAGCCTCTTACAATTATCTTGGCAAGTAATCATAGTACCTGAAATTAAGGCAATGTCAATGGGAATGGAAAACAAAGTATAGATTCAAGAAGTATGCCAAAGATAGAATCAGTAACACTTGGCAACAGGAAAGAAAATGATAGGGGAAAAGTCAAAGATGATGGCAAGTCTGAGCCCTAATGGCTAGGAGAATGTTGGAGACATTGACAGAAATTGGGAGAAAGAAAGTGGAACAAGTTCCAGTCCATCTGTTTGAGCTCTATCTACCAGTCTTGCTAGCTCATTACCAAGCAGGAGGAGAGCATATTTCAAGTTCAACAGTCATTCTGTGACTCCTCAGATGTGAGGGTGAAGTTATTTTTACTCTCACAGTAGTAAAACAAAACCTGCACACCATCAACAGTTCCTTCAGGATGCCTGAATGTTCAGGTGGTCTGTCTAGAATGACAATCTTGAACCTCAAAACTTGAACCTCAAAATCTAACCTTAGAGAAAATTTTTAAAGGTTTCATGTTCCCAGTCTTTAGTCCTTAGTGGGTTGAGATCTGAAAGCTCTCTTTTCTCTTTCTGAGATGTAACTGTGACATTTCCAAACTCTCTCAGTTTCATCTACGTTAAATATTTAGTGTGACAAACTCTCAGCCTGTGGGTTGATCAAGGAGGTACTCTAGATTTCATCCTTTGGATTTCACCCTCCGTCGATATTCTGAAGAGTCTTTCCCTATTGCTCTCAGTCTTTAATCACTCTACCACAACTTGATGGTATCATGCTTCAGAGAACCTTTCATTTTAACCCTGTTTCCATGGATCATTTTCACTGGCATTTGTGGGAACTGCTTGAGATAGACCCAGAGCATTTCACATGTCATATCTGTCCATCAATATTGCTTCAGATGACATTTTCAGTGCACAATTATCTATGCTCCTAGAAATTCTTTCAAATTTAAAACAATAGGATCACAATTTGCCCAATTTTACAAAAGTGTGGGGAACAAATTGTTTGAAAATTCCAGTGCAGGCATTCTACATAAGACTTTAGCAGCACAATAATCAGATGCTTTCTGCTACGCAATGAATTGAAGTCCACTTCCTGGACATAGTTTCATAGCTCATCCTAATCGAAACCTGATATACATAAAATGGCAACTAAATTGGAGCAGAGCACCATAAAGAGAAATGTCTTAGGGTCCCCTTGGATCTAACCGGGAAACTTCCAGTCCAGTTAAGAAAACACAGATGTAACTTCAAAGGGCCACCAAAAGAGTGTAAATTCTTGCTGATAAACCTTTATCTCCTCAGGATTGAACTGTATGATCCTCAGACATTTAATAATTCTCGAACATGCATTTAAATGAAAGATGAAGCTGTTTTATTTAATCCAGCCTTGAGTGTGGAGACTTTCTTCTTTTGAACTATGGATACAAGTGTGATATCTAAATGCACACAACTAGTAGCAGCAATTCTGTGTGGATCTCTGATTGTGTCGGTTACTGTGATGCTAACCATGCCCACTCCATCCTGGAGTTTAAGTAAACAGGACCACCACTCTCTGCTCTTAGCCCAGGATTTATAGGGACCTTGTGTCTGGCACTCGGGGAGAAGTTGGCTTGCTCTTACCAGTGATTACATATACAACATTGTCATATAATTTTCGAATTTTTCAAAGACTTCAAAGCTCACAACCTTCTGTGAACTTGCTATCTGGGCATGTTTATCATGGCAAGGAATAAAGGGAGGAGTGCTATGCAGAAACTTCAAATTATGAGCACTTCACAAATGCATTCTGTATGCCTATAAAATGTCAAAATGTCCAGGAAAAAAATGAAAAGGTCAGTCCGACTACCACCCATACAGGGATAAAGCCAGGCCACAGAAAATGTGGCTTAAATGTTGATTTGGAAGGACCATTTGATTTTTCCATGATCAAGATATTTTATCCTAATTGTTTCCTTTGCTAAATGAGTGGTGCTTAATTGGTAAGTAGTAATGAGTTTACTTCCTCCCCTCTCTCTTTTTTGAAAGTGACCAGATGCCTCATTTGGGGGAATTATCCTTGTGACATGGTACTGAGAACATAGAACAGGCCTTGTATGTCTTAAGGGTACACATTGCATGAGAGCGAGAGTGGGAGCTCTGGAGTCAAGCTTGCCTGTGGGTGAAGCCTGGCCCTGCCCCTTTGTAGCCAAATACCATTGGACAAGCTACCCTATTTGTGTCCTTTGCCTCATCTGTAAGATTGGGATGATAATGAAACCTGCCTCATCAAAATGTGAGGATCGAATACGGCTCGTCTATGGAAAGTATTCAATGAATAGTAGTTTATCGTTATGATTGAAACATTGGACAGAAGAAATCAATATACTTCTTTTCAGCTCAGGGATTAAGTCCTGAAGTAGTAATAAAACTTCCTTTGTTGGGATTCTGAATTCTGTTTCCCCATAGCTTTTGTTCATGCTTGACTGAAACACTTAAATATCAATGTCCTTCTCTGCATCAAGCATGGTGCAAGAGGCCTCTCATACATGTAACAGCCACAGAATCAAGCTCCATGTTAGCACTGATTAATGTCAATCTTCCCATAAATACTTTCCCAGTCATGCTCTAACAGTGTTTCATTCATCCAGTAAGGACCTATGTGCCAGTTGATGCACTTGGCAAATGCAGCTGCCCAATATCCCCAGCTCTTACCAATCGATGAGTAAATTTTTCCAGAAAAGCAACATTTTAGGAGATGCCTAGATTCTCTACTTTAGCCAGAACGTTCTACTAGGACGTATCCTGAGGGATGGTTAATTATACGTCTATCTTTCTGTGCAGTGTTGTGTCCTTTGGATGGTGAGCATCACAGTGCGTCACCGTGACTCACAAGTGATCAATCATCGAGTGACATTTAAACATCTTGACTAACCACCAGCAGCATTTCACTCCAGTTATGGGAAGCTTCTTAGAATGAGCTCTTGGGAGAAGATCTGAATCACTGCCTCCTGAAAGGCATAACAAGCAGCTGGGGTACAAGAGCAGTCCCGTTCTGTGTCACTCTTCACCAAGAAGCATCTGCTATCTCTCCCTGTTAACAACACTCACCATCCCCCTCTGGTGAAGTGACACGCACGCACGTCCCTGGTAGCGGCACACAGGGTGAGAGCTGGGAGTGGTGACATCCTCCAGACAAGTGATAGTCAGAGAGGGAGGGAAAGAAATCTAACATTTATTAAATCCCAGAACCCAGGCCTCCAGACCGCCACGTTAATGATCTTTCCACTATCCCACACCTGCTGACAAGATTTCAAGATTTTCTGCTCAGCTATTCTTTTACCCCAGTTCCCACTGATCATCTTAATTAATGATCAATATTTGGTAAAGGCTGTGAGCACAACCTGCCAACTCTAATGCTTATCTCAATATCAACCTAACTGCTGGCTGAGAAAATCTATCCTATTTTGATCCTTTTGCAATGCGTAAGCCACACTGGGACAGTGTCTCATACGCTCCTGGTGAGAGGGTGGACTGGCACAACCTTTCCCGAGGGCAGCCTGGAGGCATACGAAATACCGCACATTCGTGTTTATCTTGGGACTTAATCCTTCCATTTTGGGGAATGTACACAAAGAAGTGATCGGAGATGTGGCAAAGGGTGTGTGTGTCATTAGCAAGGAACAGGGCATCACTGGTGGGTATATAGGTATATGTAAAACGAAGTGAAATATGTTTTCAGTGATCAGTTGGCCACCCTGGACACCCTGAGGCACCACTGCCCACTTTGGGCCGGGTACTGGAATTGAAGGCACTATGCCAAGGATGAGCTATCACATACGAAGTGTATCTTGTAAACTCGACACCCAAATGTGGCAATAGAAATCCAAAACAAATACAATGTTTGAGATAATCGAACCATTCTGTATTTTGTCTGTAGTAATGGATCCTCAACTGTATGCATTTATCCACACTCAGAGTAAATTTTTACTGCGTGTAAATAAAAAGGGAATAAGCCTTTAAAAAATAATAATAGAAGGATCTTTTATCTTTTGGCACAGCATGGAGGGAACTAGGAAGTATTATGCGAAGTGAGGTAAGCCAGTCAGAGAAAGACAAGTACCACATGATCTCACTTATATGTGGAATATAATAAACAAAATAAACTGATGAACAAAATGGATCCAGAGACATAGGAGCATGGAACAAACTGAGGGATCTCAGAGGGAAGGGGGAGAGGGGTAATCAAAGAACTTATATGTTTATAAGCATAACCCGTGGACACAGACACTGGTCTGGGAAAGGCCTGAGGGTGGGATGGATGTGGGGTGGAGGGGATCAATGGGAGTAAAAAGGGAACATCTGTAATATTTTCAACAATAAAGATAAAGAAAAAAATAAAAATTAAAAAACTAAAAATAATAATTGTATCTTGTAAGGTCAACCAAATTTCACTGGCTGCAAATATCCCAATTTCAAAACAGAAATTAGAAAGAATTTTTTTAATCAAAAGATCACTGCCCCGCCAGTGTGGCTCAGTGGTTGAACATCAACCCATGAACCTCAAGGTCACGGTTTGATTTCTGGTCAGGGCACATGGCCAGGTTGCGGGCTCGATCCCCAGTAGGGGGCATAGAGGAGGCAGCAAATCGATGAGTCTCTCTCATCATTGATATTTCTATCTCTCTCTCCCTCTCCCTTCCTCTCTCTGAAATCAATAAAAACATATTTTTAAAAATTAATTAATTAAAATATCACTTTCCGGTCACTTTTTATCTTGTTTTTCCTCTGCTCCTCTCTCACACCCACCCATACCACCACCACCCCTCTTCCATCTTCCAAGAAGTTTGTCTGCATTGTAAATCCTTTCACTTTTCTATTTTTCTAAGCCAAAGTAGGCATGAACAGGAATCAATTGATAGTATGGGGAAGTTGTGTAAATAAATAAGGTAATTAAATGTGCCTGTTCTATAGATGAGTTAATACTTCTTCAAGTGACTTTTATATCAGACTGAACCTAATAGTCCGAATATTAGGTCGTTCTTAGAGTTAATTATCTTCCTACAAATTTGAACTTGAGAAAATTTCACTGATTGTCCTCGACTATACATATTAGGGAAAGTAACTTCATTAACCACTATGTTATAAATACGAATTTTTGTTAGAAATCACATTTTGAGTCCTGGAGTTCACCTGCACAGCAAGATGTTTTCTGCGTGATGGGCAGAGAGAAATTAAAGTTGGACACAAACAGTAGAGAGAGATTTTTCCCTGAGGGGTTCTAACAGGAAGTACCTAGAACTGTAGAACCAAGATCGCACTGTCCAGGGCTGCCTGCCCAGCCCCCTCTGCCCACAGGCTCTTCAACTTAGCCCCCACCTACAAGATCTCAGAACCAACTCATTCTTTCCTGACCCTGCACTCCTTCATGTTACTAAAAATAAGTCTCAAGGCTCATACAATTCTCTAGCATGCTATACTTCTTTTTTAAATTTATCTTTATTGTTGAAAGTATTACAAATGTCCATCTTTTTCCCCATTGACCCCCTCTGCCCCACCGCTGCCTCCCAGGCCTTCAACACACTATTGTCTGTGTCCATGGGTTATGCATATATGGGTATAATTATTTGGTTAATCTCTCCCCACCCACCCACCTGCACCTTCCCTCTGAGATTCATCAGTCCATTCCATGCTTCTATGTCTCCGGATTTATTTTGTTCATCAGTTTATTTTGTTCATTAGATTCCACATTTGAGTGAGATCATGTGATATTTGTCTTTCCCTGACTGGCTTATTTCGCTTAGCATAATACTCTATTTACTTAATTACTTGTAATTTTTTGTTTTGCTTTGTTTTGTTCTTTAAATCCACAGAGTTTATTCTGAAAAGAAGCACAAGTGATTTTTCCAGTTATTGGAGAATGATCTTTAGAAAAGTCATCAATATTATCATGAAAATCCTTCACTCTACAGTAAGCTCCTTTAAGTCAGAAAAAGGTTTTGGTTTTGGTTTTATGGAGGTAACATTTGTTTACACCATTATATAAGTTTCATGTGTACGACATTATCATTTGATATCTGTATATACTACATCACACTCACCACCAAAAGTCTAGTTTTTATCCATCTCTATATAATTGACCCCCTAATTCATTTCCCCCACCCTTAACCTTCTTCCCCTCCAACCTGTTGTCTTCCTCTATGTTTGTTTTTGTTTTGTTTTTGCTTGTTTTGTTGTGCTTTATTTCACATAAGTGTGAAGTCATATAGCATTTGTCTCTCTCCATCAGACTTATTTCACTTAGCATAACACATTCAACGTCCATCAATGTTGTTGCAAACAGCAATATCTCACCTTTTTATGGCTCAGTAGTATTCCATCGTATATATATATATATATATGTATATATATGTCTTCTTTGGAAAAATGTCTATTCAGATCCTCTGCCCAATTTTTAATTGAATTGTTGGTTTTTTTTCTATTGAGTTATATGAGTTCTTTCTATAGTTTGGATATTAACCCCTTATCAGACATATGATTAGCAAATATCTTTTCCCATTCAGTAGGTTGCTTTTTCAATTTGTTGATAATTTCCTTTGTTGTAACAGAAACTTTTTAGTTTAATGTAGTTCCATTTGTTTTTTCTTGGTTTTGTTTTGTTGTTGTTGTTGTTGTTTGCATTTGTTTCCCTTGCCTTTGGAGTCAGATACAGGAGCTTGTCACCTGTTTTCTTCTATGTGTTTTATGTTTCACGTCCTACATTCAAATCTTTAGGCCTGAACTCTTTTGTGAGGAGGAGGGAGCTATTTAATTATTATTTCAATCTCCTTACTAGTAATCTGTCTCTTCAGATTTCCTATTTCTTGATTCAGTCTTGGAAGGTTGTATGATTCTAAGAATTTATCCATTTCTTTTGGATTTTTTAATCAGTTGGCATTTAGTGTTTATAATAGCCTCTCATGATCCTTTGTATTTCTGTGGTATCCATTGTAATTTCTTTCACTTCTGATTTCATTTATTTGAGCCTTCTTTCCTTTTTTCTTAGTGAGTGAGTCTAGCTAACTTTTGTCAATTTTTTTTATCTTTTCAGAGAAGGAGCTCTTAGGTTCATTGATTGTCTCTATTGTCTTTTTAGTCTCTATGTCATTTATTTTCACTCTGAGTTTTATTATGTCCTTCCTTCTATTGACTTTGGGCTTCATTTGTTCTTTTTTTTCCCCCTCATTCTTTTAGCAATAAGAGTAGATTGTTTATTTGAGATTTTTCTTGTTTCTTGAGGTAGGCCTATATTGCTATAAAATTCCCTCTTAGTACTGCTTTTGCCGCATCATAGATTTTGGTATGTTGTATTTTTGTTTTCATTTGTCTCCATGTATTTTTTATTTCTCCTTTGTTTTCTTCATTCACCCAATAGTTGTTAAGTAGCATGTTATTTAATATCCACATATTTGTGATTTTTCCAGTTTTCGTCTAGTAGTCAATTTCTAGTTTCATACTGTTGTGGTTGCAAAAGATGCTTGATATGATTTCAATCTGCTTATATTTATTGAGATTCTTGTGTCCCAAAATATGGTCTATCCTTCGGAATATTCCATGTGCACTTGAGAAGAATGTATATTCTGCTGCTTTGGGATGGATATTCTATTAAGTCCATCTAGTCTAATGTGTCATTTAAGACTGATATTTCCTTGTTTGTTTTCTGTCTGGATAATCTATCCATTGATGTAAGTGAGGTGTTAAAGTTTCCTATTATTATTGTATTGCTGTCCATGTCTCCCTTTAAGTCTGCTAATAGTTGCTTCACATATTTTGGTGCTTCTATGTTGGGTGCATATATATTAATAAATGTTATGTTTCCCTGATGAATTGTCCCCTCTATCATTATATAATGTTCATCTTTGTCTCTTATTATGTTTTGACTTGAAGTCTGTTTTGTCTGTTATATGTATGGCTACATTCACTTTCTTTAGGTTACCATTTGCTTAGAGTATCATCTAGTGACACCAGGTTTGTGGGTGCTGGAGGGCTGGTATCTCACTACTCCACTGTTGGAGATAGGGAGGTAACTGGGTCGCAGGCACCACCACAGTTCCTGGAGCCTCCAGTCTCAGGTGCTGCCACTTTTCTGGGAGCCTCTGGTTGTGGGCTCTGCCGCTACTGCTCCTTTCGTTCCACTGCCTCCACCAGGTCTAATCCACCCACCTTCAGATGTAGATATGTGTGGATCTCCCAGGCATCCTGGTATGCTGTGCAATGCATCCTATGGATGTCCTACTGGTTGTAACTTAAAGAGGAAAGACAAAAATGATGACTCATGTCATCATGCTAACGTTTAATGGCATCTGTCTCCTCCTTAAGACTCTAAGCTCCTTGAAAAAGAGACTGTCTCTCATTAAAGGCTTTTTCATTTTCAATGACTAGCATAATGCCTAGCATAATGTTGGCGCTCAATAAATCTTACTCCTGGGATATTATGATTTATAATAAGAAATCTATATTTGGTCTTTGTCCCTGTTCCTGGCACAGAGCCCCTGTAACTCTTGGAATTTTATAAGTGATGAGAGCCATATAGGTGTCTTCTCCTTTTATGTTAATGAGGTGACTTTTGGAAAGCACCTCAGGATGGGGGCTGGCTGCCAATGGAGCCAACCATGTGATTAGAGGGTTGAAATTTTCAGTCTCACCCCCTGACTTCTAGGTACCCTAGAAGGCAGGTAACTTTCTCTCCTATGCCTGATCTCTTGTGCAAGTCTCTGCCTGGAACCCTTGAAGGTTAGAGCTCTACCTTGCTCTTACTGGACCACCCCCCTCTTCCAGGGACTAAAGTCCAGTCCCTGAATCTCCTTGGGCCTCTGAATCATGCTGGTTCCCATCTCCCTACTGGTTTCACTCTCTTTACTCCCAGCAGCTGGATCTTTCCCCAGGTGTGGGCCCCATCCTGTCACAGGCTGTATCGATCTGCCAGGTCCTGGTTCCTCCTTGTCTGGCCCCTTTAAATACCAACAGAGCTCCAGTTCTCAGTGTGGAGACCTAAAAGGAGATTTGAAGCAAATAGACCCTCAAAGTACCTCCAAATTCAAAACCTGAGACAGTATGGAGAAAAATATTGTCACCTACTATAATGTACTAAGCTCTCCTAAACTCCAATGAAAGACTCAATAAGAACATTTTAAACACAGCCTACTGAGAGACATGATTCATTCACAAATATGTACTGAAATATTGTTAAAATTCACAAACAAAGCAAAATCATATGCATGTTAAAGCAATGCAAATGGAAAACTTAAGAAACAGTTACCAACTGCTACTTTACCCAGAGAAGGACTCGGGAGAGAGCTGTGGTTGCTGCTTGTTGTTAGTGTAGCAGTAGTAGCAGCCAGCTTAACCTGTGTCCACCATGAGTTCATCAAAATTACCTGAGATCTTCACCATAAATTTGTAAAAGAGTTGACATCCCCCTTTTAAAGATGAGAAAGTTAAATCGCTCTCCCAATGTAACATAGCTTCTGAAGAGTAGAAGATCTCACCCAGTGTCTGCCCGAGACCAAAGGCTGTTTTATCGCAGCTTCACACTGCCTTCGGGAGAGTTTGCTGCTGGGTGACATCACCCGGCAAGAAGTCGGAAGAAGGAGCTTCTGCATGAGGTGGGTGTCATGTCCAGAATGGGCACGTGGTAGAAAAAGTGTCAAATCTGCTTACCTGGCAGGAGTGAGAAGGTTAGGTGGGATGGTTGCAAGGTATGAGTCTGGTGAATATAAGGACAACCATTTGAGAGTATTTAGGATAAAAAAGTATACGAATTTAGACCTAATAGCACAGTCTCTGAAGAGCTCAGATGGCCTTTTGAATTGGATGCTGACTACAGAGAATTCTTTATTGGAAGCGGTGTGTAGGGTGGGATGAAGGAGGAGAGCAGAAGCAGGGGACCTAGCTAGGTCCAGAGTGAGGGGTGACTGGAGAAGCAACTGAACAGATAGGGAGAAAAGGAGGGGCCGAGGAAAGACTGGCAGCTCATGCGGACGGAGAACGCAACAGGCAGGAACAGGGTGGCCATGGGGAAAGAAGGGCATGAAGAAAGATTTCAAAAGTGTCTGTTCTGATTAGCTGTGAAGGGGATTGGGTGACCTAAATTGCAGTTATTTGGGTGGACTAAAAAGGAGAGGAATGAGACTAGAAAGACTAAGAGAGAAAGTTGATTCTGGAGTCAGTTGTTATAGATCACTTGTTCTAAAAGCCTACAAGGAAAATGAGATGAACTGGAAAAGTTAAAAGAAGATTTTTTTTTCCTGGGTAATTGGAAGCTCGAATACAACAGAAAGAAAACAACAGCCTGGCCAGCGTGGCTCAGAGGTTGAGCATCGACCTAGGAACCAGGAGGTCACAGTTTCAATTCCCTGCCAGGGCACATGCCCAGGTTGCAGGCTCGATCCCCAGTAGGGGCGTGCAGGAGGCAGCTGATCGATGTTTCTATCTCTCTCTCCCTCTCCCTTCCTCTCTCTGAAATCAATTAAAAAATTTTAAATATTAAAAAATAAAAGAAAGAAAACATCGGGGGAAGAAAGATTGAGCCCTCACAGATATTTAGAAGATCCCCCAGGTAACCACCACAGCCTCATACAAGATGACCTCACAGCTTTCCAAGCAGAAAAGCCTAGTTTGTGACAAACCAGGCTGTCACTGCAGGTCCTGACTCCAGACTCTCTTAGACTAGCCTTGGAGACTTTGTTAAGTCACTTACAGTCAATTTGCAATGTGTAATGTGGGAGGGATAACCACTTCCCTGTCTACCCAGCACTGGGTAGACACTAGGAACTCATTAAATATTATTTGGTTGATTGCCTTACAGAATAGTTCTGAGAATGTAGATAAGAAAGCATGGGGGAAGGTTTAAAAGTACTACAAATGTCATTATCCAGTAAATGTTATTTACCAAAGTAGACCAATATGTATCACGCATCATAACACGATTTTATTTATGCCACTTCCTGGGTTTAAAACACTCATGGAGTGAAATAACACACCCTGCTTCTCTGGGGGAAATTACTTATATATAATAATTTTATATATATTAAAACATATTAAAAACTATATATAAGTTTTAATATGTTGACAGCCATGGTTCCTAAATATCCACCTGAATAAATTGCAGGAGAGTCAACAGGGGACTTTTGCAAACACAGAGACATGTGGGCCTCACTCCTGGAGACCTGACTCGGCAGTTCTGGGCTCAGACTGGGGGTCAGTACCATCCAAAGATCCTATAATGGTTCTAACATGCAGGTAGTTTCGGGAAGCACTAACTGAGAATGTTTTACAGAGGACTGATCTCTCTCAGACAATTATTGGACTGTCCTCAAAAGAGCAAAAGCCACCAGTACCTTCTAGAAGCCCACCATGGAAGGACCCGTGAGTCAGATATCCCAGCCCAGTGCCTGCGAGGCCCCAGAACACTGTTGGCCCACATCTGCTCCCTGATCCACCTCCCCTGTTGCTCTTGCCCCTTTTTCTTAAAGCTGCCTCCATCGGCCCTCAGGGTTCTGTCCCCCTTCCCAAGACCAGCTGTAACAGGGCAGCCAACTCCTTTTCCTGTCCTGCTTTGCTGTCCCAGTAGAAAAGCACGCAGGCTCTTTCCCTTTTAAGGGATGTTAACTGGTGTTTACTACAAAGGAGATGAAAAACAAAAGGCAACAAACTTGGGGAAGCGATAAAGTTTCCAAACTCTCGGAAGTCATACTGCCAGGATCCTGGCCCATGGTTCTTGATTCCCATCAGAGAAACTGAGCTACCTGGGAGTGTTTGAGTAAAAAGCTGAGAAGAAGGTCCTGGGGACTGAGGAGGATCCTGGGTTTACCTTCTCCCATGGACACACTGAATCTGCAGCTACATGTAGAACAACTTCCTCTGGGGGGAAAAACAACAACACAAAACTAAAAACCCAAACCCCTCACATCACACAAACAAGAGGGAAACCACGTGGAGCTGGGAGGAGAGGCTTAGACACAATTTCACCATAAACTTCATCCTGGGCCTGGCAACTCATAATCAAGAGGGAACTCAAAACCAGGAGCTTCTCCCTAAGGGGTGAAGGGTTTGAACCCCACATCAAGCACCCAACTTTTAAGATCTTCACTTGAGAGGTGAGGTATCCAAACATTTAGCTTTGAAAACCAATGGGGCTCCCCATAACGAGACCCACTGGCTGTAAGGATGTGAGAATTGGGTCTTAAAGCGCCTGAGTACTCGGACCCACCAGCCCCAGGGCTCACCAAGAAGACAGCCAGCATTATGTGAATGAGGCTCTTAAAGTATAGGTCTGAGGGGCAGGCATCTAATTCAGCACATATCTAATTGCCAGCATCTTTTTTTTTCTAATACTAGGCTTCTCTCTCTCTCTGTCTCTCTCTGTCTCTCTGTCTCTCTTTCTCTCTTCAAGCTCCGTCTTCAAGCTCTCCCTCTGCCTAATTCCAGCCAGCAGGTGTCATCTTCACCCCCTCCCTCTGCCTTGCTCCAGTATTTCCCAAAGGAGAGCTGTTACACATCTTGCTGCCCTAGAAGCATCAAAAGAAAAATAATCTGTTACATACATGAGAACTCCCATAAGACTATCATTACCATTAAACCGATCTTAAAAGAAACGTTAAAGGGACTTCTTTATGTGGAAAAGAAAGGGTGCTGATTAATAACAAGAAAATACATGGAAATATAAATCTCACTGGCAAAGGTAAATATACAGCAAAAGTAGTGGATTAGTCGCCTATAAATATAATAGCAAAGCCCAATGACAAGAAAGCGAACATCTAGTATGATATTGGTGGTAGAAATGCAAAGGAGGGGAAGAAAAGTGAAAGACATTCACCAAAAAAATTCTCATGACCATGATATACCAGTTTTGCATTCACAACTAAGTCATGTTTTCCTTCATTTCATCCTGGGAGAATGAAATAATATTGATGGCATGAATTGCAATTATTCTTTTTAAAAAAAAATAACTTCCCTCCTATCCACAGTGTTGACCTTTCCCCAAACACCAACTCATACCTACTACTTCCTTCAGCATTTGTTCCAAAGCTCACCTACTCCCAGAAGCCCTCTCTGACTAGTCCCCGTTAATGAGATCACTCCTCCGCTCCACACTCATGGAAGCAGCTGGTTCCATGTCTTAATCATACTGCTGTAATGAACCCAGTTATGAATAAGAGGAAAGGAGCAAAAGGAAGGCCCCGTTTGACAGGCACGCCATTTGTGCAGCTTTGCCAGAAAGCTGCAATCTACACACAGGCCCAGGAAAGTCTGGGTGACGTAGGGAAGATACTTGCCTGTCAGTCACACCTGGGAACAGGTCATTGATGAGGGTAGGTGTGGCCACTGCAAGCAGGGGAAGATTTGAGACACATAAGCTCCTAAACAAAGGAGTTCTCGGTCTTACTCGAACTTGACTCCTGGCCTGAGGGATTCTCATGCTCTGCATTCAACCACAAGGCTCATGGCCATGTGGACCCCACACACAAAGGACTAATGGACTGCATGCAGCTAGCCTAATGCTACCACAGACCCACCTCCATGGAGCGGAGACTTCTGGGCACAGGCTTTGCTTCTAGCCCTGCTGAATCCCCAGCTGCACATCTTCTAGGACTGGTTTAAGGGAAATGGGACTTGGCAAAGGCAGAGATGTAATTCCATGCAAATAAAGCTTTCTACCACATCTCACCCTCCTGTTGGGGGCCTCTGGAAATGCTTATTCCCGCTGTACCCCGAGAACCCCACTCCCCCTAGCAACGGAGAAAGGCCATCCATGCATTTCTCTGATGACAGTATTACACTAGTGAATATTTTGCTTGATCTTGTTAAGTCAGTTCTGGGGATTGTATTTTCACTTCCTCAAATTAGGATCCCCCAGGCCCCAGCTCAGCCCAGTGCTGTCAGAATCCATGTGCGGATCTCATCATCCAGCTAGAAAGTGGGAAGCAGGAAAATCCAGGATGAAGAGTAGAGGAACCCTGCAGCTTGGCCCCTGGCTTACAGGTCCCAGGCCTCTTTCCAAGCTCTCGGATATGTGGCTTTTGGCAGTAAGACTGATTGTAGAGCTGCCTAGCTGATGGGATCACCCTGCAAATGGAAGCTACGTAGTTCCTCTAGCCCAACAGAGCCATGAAAGGCTGTGACTGGCACTAAATAGTAATTTCTGCAAGATCTGCTGACTTTATTGGGGGTATGATATTTACCTCTATAATTCCTAAAGAAAGCTGCCAGTTCCTAATCTGATTTAGCATGAGTCTTGCTATTTAGTTTACTTTTGAATTTTGTCTATTTGTTTTACTTGTTTTTAGAATCATGATCAAACTAAGTTGAACTAAGAATAACAAGTTTAAGATACTTATAGGAAAGAAACTTTAACCATAGGTTTAAAAATACATTTTACTCAATCTTAAAATTATTTTTAATATTTGCTGTTCACAGCATTCTGTCTGATTCGAGCCCCATCTAGAGATTGATTCAGAATGAAAGTTTCTTTTGTTCTCAGTATAATATTAGATTACTGTGAGATAAACAGGATTAAGAATTGATTTTTAAAGTTAAATTAGTATGATCTGAAGAGTAAATCTATTTAAAAGATTTCTGCACTCGGCAGAACATGCTCCATAGCTCCTTCCAAGCACCTTTAGCCCTTTTCCAGACCGCCTAGGAACCTTATTCCTGGGGTGTTACTGCCATCTAGTGGAAATTTTACTGAACGTGGAATAAAGGCTTTCTTAAGGCTTTTTCTCCCTACTTTCTCCCCCACTATTCTTACCACCCATTTTCTGTTTGTTTGTTTTATTGTGATATAATTCACATGCAATACAATTCACCTATTTAAAGTATACTATTGAGCCTGGCTGGGTGTGCCTCAGAGGTTGAGCATCGACCTAGGATCCAGGTCTTCGGGGTTCGATTTCCGGTCAGGGCACATGCCCGTGTTGCGGGCTCGATCCCCAATCTGGGGCTTGCAGGAGGCAGCCGATCAATGACTCTCTCATCATTGATGTTTCTATCTCTCTCTCTCTTCCTCTCTCTGAAATCAAAAGATATATTTTTTAAAAATTAAAGTATACTATTCAATGGTTTTTAGTATATTCAGAGTTGTCAGGGACCTAAAATTTAACCTGTGTTATACAGGAGAGCAAATGTGAAAGAACCAATTATATCCATTTGATTATGGCTGTGTTATTCTGTACAAGCCTGCTAACAGGAAAGAAGAGAATTACCAGTGAGACACTCATCTTAAATGAAAAGAAGTGTCATTCATGAGAGAAGAAAAAAAATGTGAGTTTTCTCTCAATGCTCGTTCATCTTCCCTGAAAGGACATAGAACATTTCCAAACAGTGGTGATTAAATCCAAAATTTATATGCTCTGCTTTATATATTCTTTGATTAATCTATAACAACCAATAACCATTGTTTACTTTTATTACTAGATTTTCCCAGCACCATTAACTCCTGACTAATGAAATGCTTAGAAGGGTCTATTAAGAGCTTGCACAATATTGTTCTAGCTAATGCCGAATGGTTGTCTTCAAAATTTGAAGGTGTGTTCTTATGATATATGGGAACACACCTACATAAAAGTGAGTCCATATCAAGCACTTAGAAGAGCACATAGCACAAAATAAGTGCTCAGTGAGTAGAGTGAGAGAAAGAGGGAAATGTATTAGTTCTTACTATTATTATACTTATTGGCATAGATCTATTTTGCAGCATTGAAATGATAATACAGACAAAGGGCCATTCTTAACAGTATCCACCCATTTTCTTTTTCTCTTTCTCTGTCATCGATGCTCCCAGAATAGAAAATGTTTGGTCAATCATTCACTGGAAACTTCTTTCAAACCTGGGGCTTTGTGCCAACAGGGCAACAATTTTTTATTCAGACAAAACTGATTTGTCAGAACCATGTAAGAGAAAATTGAATTTAAATTACTTTTGCATTATACAAAAAACAAAACAAAACCAAAAAAAAACACGAGGTGAAAAATGAAAAGCATTTACGTGAAGGGACCAAAATCCTGCCACCCTGAAGTTGCTTTTTGGAATATTGACTTTAAACTGTTTATTAAGAAACAAGACTCAGAAAGAACCTTTGACCCTTCTTCCCATTGCCTCCCCTCCCCCCTTGTTTCCTGCTCAAGAGATTCAGACAGAAACCTGCTTCAGGAGGGAGATCTTCGGGTATCACTTTAGCCTACTTCGAATTAAGTATGGTAAACAAGATACCCTGTGTCCCATTGTTTCTGGGTCGCCTAGCAAGGATTTGCCTGCCATTTGTGTTCTGATCTTCCTGAACTACCTGTAAATCTCCCATTCTCACTTCTGAACTAATCCCCCATTACCCCCCTAGTCCTTTGTCCAATATGTCTTATATATTCAATGTTGCCTCACTCTGGAATTTTCATGGATTTATCATGCCTATGTGAATTCCCCATGCAAATGTGTTGCTGGTGGAAACAAGCTCTTCCATGAGATCACAAGGAAAGCATTCCAAGGATCTGCACACAGGAGATTGTGGTGTAGCAAGATGATTTATTCAGGAAGGCTACCCCTGGGTTTCCAATGTCCCATTTTGGTCCATCCCACCATGAAAAAAGTCTAATCTTGTCATCATCAAGGCCAGTGTCCAGAGTTTCTGCTTTATATTAGCTTAATCCTTTGGAGCCCACACAGCCTGCTACAGGTCACAGTAGCTGCTAGACCCATGTGGTAGCTTCTTCCCAGGTGAGAGAGTGAGAACAAAAGGGTGAGAGAGAGCGGAATGAATAAAGGCAAGTGCATTATCAGATGGGGGGGAGAATACACACACACACACACACACACACACACATACACATGATCTTTGTTCCCCTGGGGTTTTAACCAGGAGCTTTTTCAAAATAACTAATCAACTACCCAAATTTTCACAGTCTTCTGATGGGTCCACTCCCTGACCAATGATCCCTTTCCCAGGTTAGACTGACAGGCCTCTATGGTCAAACACATCCCCCTGTGCTGCTATCAAGAAATGTGTGGATGGTCTTTCCCCACTGTGAGTGGGAATGGGGTTCTTAGGGTACCACTGGAATAAGCATTTCTGGAGACTCCCACAGGAGAATGAGATGTGGTCAAAAGCTTTATTTGCATGGAGTTATATCCTTGGATTTCTAAAGTCCCATTTCCCTTAATCCAGTCCTGAAAGATGTGAGGCTGGGGAGTCAGCAGAGCTAGAAGCAAAGCCAGTGTCCAGAGTTTCCATTCCACGGTGGAGCTGGGTCCAATACAGTATCAGGCTTATTGCAGTACATTAGCCCATTGTGTGGGGTCCACATGGCTGTGAGCCATGTGGGTGAAAGCAGAGCATGAGAGTCCAGAAGGCCAGGACTCAAGCTCGAGCAAGAGAGCAAACTCCTTTGTTTAGGAGCTTATGTATCTCAAATCTCCCCGTGCTCGCTGTGGCCACCCTTACCCTGGCCAATGGCCTGTTCCCAGGTGTGACTGACAGACAAGTACCCTCCCTGTTTCACCCAAACTTTACTGGGCATGAGTCTATTTTTCCCCTGTCCAGTCCCTTCCCACAGCAATCCTCGGGGAACAGATCATACCTGGGGAGTGTTAAACTTCAACTTTCTAACAAAACTGCACAAATAACATGCCTATATAATTTGGCTTTCCCTTAGCTCCTTTCCAGTTATTCATAACTAGGCTAAATTACAATGGTATTAGTTCCATTTTTACTTCTGTTGCTCATGTGTTTACCTCCCCCTACTCCCCTCAAAATCTGATACCAGAGAAGAGAATGGAGAGATGTTAATCCCCTTGGAGGGGCAATGCTATGATCCCCTGGGGTGGGGGTGTAGGATGAAGCTGTCACTTCCTGGTGAAGCAAATAGGTTAAGTGTCTGATTTTCATTGCTTTCTTCCTAATATCTAGCTACCTACTGTAACACATGTATTAAACTTTGATTTTCTCCTGTTAATCTGTCTCTGTCTTTGTTAATCTGTCTCCTGTTAATCTGTCTCTGTTAATTTGGTTATTAGCCTAGCCAGAAGAATTTAGAAGGTGGGAGGAAAAGTATTAAAATTTTTCTAGCCCCCACACATGAAACAATCAAGAGCCCAGCTGTGTGGTTGCAACCCACCCCTCTATCCTTCTAATATTCTTTCTGTTAAAAGTGTTTTTGTAAAAGATGGACTGTTAACTAATATGTGACCCACAGATAAGTGGCATATTTGTGAAAGATATCCAGAAACTAGTTTCAGGGTAGGCTAATCCAGCCACCAGACATTCCAGTTCCAGACTTGCTGACTTTCAGCCATAAAAACCAGATCTCTGCCTGACCTGTTTCAAGATAATCATCAGAATGGACTGTGCTGACTTACATGTAGAGAACTTTCAAACCCCCTCCCCCTGATTTCTTTGTCCTGCTTTCCCTCTCCCTCCTAATAAAAACCCCTGCTGCCCTGGCCGGGTGAATCAGCTGGTTGGAGCATGGTCCTGTACACCAAAGTTTGCTGGTTTGATTCCTGGTCAGGGCACATAACTAGATTGCAGGTTTGACCCCCAGTTGGGACTGGTGCGGGAGGCAACTGATTGATGTTTCTCTCTCACATTGATGTTTCTCTCTCTTACTCTCTCCCTCTCTCTCTCTCTAAAAATTAATTTAAACATATCCTCAGGTGAGGATTAAAAAAAACAAACCCCTGCCTGCACTGAGACGTTAAGACTCCACCATCTTCTCAGGTAACTGGCACTTAAATAAACCATCTTTCCTTGCACCAGCACCTGTCTCTCACATACTGGCTTTCGAAGCAGCAGACAGCCAAACCTGAGTTCGGTATCATGGTGAGTTTGTAACTTCAGTATGAGGGATAGATCTGCATGAGATAAAGGATTTCTTAAAAAAAGGTTTTTAAAACACTTCTTTTCATGTGAGGTCTACATGGAAGATGAATATGTAAAACAGAGGAACATAGAGGTGCTCTCATTGGAGCTGATGTACAGTGCCAAAGCCCCTTTCCCATGCTCTACAATTAATTCTCCTTGGCAGCTCTTCAGAAGTCCTAGGGCCCTGCTGAGCAGTTTGGAAACCAAACTGCTAAATTAGTGGTTCTCAAAGTGTACCCCTGGACCAGCAGCATCAGCATACCTGGTAACTTCTTAGAAATGTGAATTCTTGGTCCCATCCAGGACTTTTTGAATCAGAACTTCTGAAGAGGGACTTAACAAGCTGTGTTTTAACGTATTCTCCAGGTAATTTTGATGCCCATAAAGTGTCAGAACCAGTGGGCTACTTCATCTCCTTAAAGTGGAGGCAAACTACCTACTTTGAAAGAGCATTTAATGTTGGGATTGGGAGCTTTGAAAGGAGTTGGGAACTTCCCCTAGGAGGCCCCCTCTAAGATATCAGAAGAGATGGATGAGTCGGGGTGAAGCAGCAGTGAAGTCCTGACCAAGGCTAGCAGGTGTCAACTTGTACCCTCACTAATCATATCTGTGCCTTGAACTCCTCCTGAATGCCTCAGAATAGGAGAGAAGAGAGCTGGCACTTGATGTAGTCTAGCACTCTGGGTAGAAAGTTTAAGGAAAATGGGGAGTCTAGGAGGCCACACTGAAGTGAGTGGCCATGAGGGGACTAGATTTAACAGAGGTAACAAGCGGGCGTAGTGGATGTGGGGCATGGGAGCAGTGGGGATCAGGTGGCTTCAATCAGGGTAAGGGGGTGGAGAAGTTCCATGTTTGAGGTCTCAGTGCTGAAACAAGCCTAAGTTATATCAAAGCCTACAATTTGGATCTATATCATGCTTCACTGTTAAATTTGTATTTCTGAATGCACAAACTTGCATGTAAACAATTACTGTGTGATATAATAAGCCAAACAATGTATTTTTCCTGCATTCAAAAATATTTCAAGTTCTATCTTTTTTATATGTCGGTGTAATGTTGTCTTCTTTATCCTTTCTTGAAAAGGACTGTACTTTCCTTTTTGCGTGTATTTTTTCCTTTTTTTTTGTAAATTTTTGTGTAAAATATACATAACATAAAATCAACCTTTTTCATTATTTTAAGAGGATGATTCAGTTATACTTTTCTTTTTGGTACTAAAAATGTTACTCTTTTATGAAATAATAAAAAAAGACTCTGATTGTTTGAAGGGGGCTGTTTTTACTTAAAAAATTATGAAGTTGGTATGTTATTTTGGGTTCCTAACTTTGTTTTGATGCTACTGGACTGAGAAATCCAGACATCTATGAACCACTGCCTGAAAGGAGAGCTGGGATTTAGAGGGATGGAAAGAGGCAAGAACAAAACCATAGAGAGAGGAATGTGTAGGGCATTTTTTGGAGGGTGTATACCAGACTTGCTAAAACAAAGTGTTCTTGAAAAATAGTAGTTGGAATTAAGTTTTGGTTCATTTCAAAATATTTAGTGCCTGATGATATTCTACTCATAGTAAAAACTCAAAAAATACTTGTTCATTGAGTGCATTGAGTGCAGTGAAGTTCGAGTCAGATTCAGAAGAACCAGGAAATAAGGTTTGAACTTCAATAAACCAGAGCTTCCCAGAAGATGTTCCTAGAATGGGTAACCAATGTGCTAAGCTCCTGATCCCCTCCCTCCTCAAGGGAGCCGGAGCCTGCGGTCCAGCTCAGGCTCTATTCCCCAGGTATTCTAGTACGCTCTACAAATACAACAAATGTTTACAGATGCCATGAGTGAAAGGGGATGGAAAGCAATGGGGAGCCACTGAAGATAACTGAGCAGTGGAGATATAAGAGGATAGTAATATTTCCAAGAAGACTATCAGCCTGATGGTGGAGTACAACATAGACCCCAGGCTCAATGCTAGAATCATTGGGAAAATGAGTTCAGAGAGAGATAACAAACATTAAATGTGTTTCTTCTCTCCTTCCCCTCCCCATACCTTTTAAATAATACCCTGAAATTTTCCACAATATGAGATTTTTAATTGAATTTATTGGGGTGGCATTGGTTAATAAAATTATATAGGTTTCAGCTGTACAATTCTACAACACATCATCTGTATACTGTACTGTGTGTTCACCACCCCAAGTCAAGTCTCCTTCCATCACCATTTATCCATCCTTTACTTTCTTCTACCTCCCTCCCTGGGTCCCTTCTCTCTGGCAATCACCATACTGTTTTCTGTGTCCATGAATCTTTCTTTTTTTTTGGTTTTTGTTTCTTTGCTTAATCCCTTCACCCACCCCTTAACCCCCTCCCCTCTGACAGCTGTCAGTCTGTTCTCTGTATCCATGAGTCTGTCTCTACTTCACAATAAGGATTGACTTTACTCCCAGCTCCACGGGCAAGCCCGTCCTGGCTTAAAGCAATCAGCATTTCTCTTCCCCCAGGCCACAAAGATTGGTCCAAGAATGGGCACATAACCCAAGGACTCCTAAGAAAAAGATTCTTATATTCTGTCTGAATTTGATGTAGGCAGCATGTTACCTTAAGTGGTTGGCACCCATCTTCAGATCATGATGGAGAGCTTACATGAGAGTGGAGGAGGTGACACAGAAATGTTAAAAGGGAAACTGGGTCCAGGTCCCAGCACTTACCCTACAGATGAAGGCTCCCTGAAGCCTCTCCTACCCCTGGAATCTGTGATTACTGTTAACATTCCTATTTCTGCTTAAGCAGTTGGAGTCTTATTTTATTTTACTCGCAACTGAAAAACTGCTGAGGCACAGGCTAAAGGGGTCCTCAGAATAAGGGAGAAGTGAGCATTTGTAGTAATCTAGTACTGTACTCCCGAGTGTAGCTGTTTAAGGATGAGACCAGGGGAGTCTGGGAGGCTTTTGGGTGGCATTGGGATGGAAACAGAGGCCGGCTCTGAGCTTCAACAGGAAAGAAGAGATGCCCACCAGGATGGTTTCTGTCCTGAGCCCTACTCAGATGAACACGACGGCCTTCTCCTCAGATAAGGAAGGCCACCGACTTCTCCCCAGGGACATGATGCAACCAGTCACTAGATGGGAGCTGGACCTGCCAGGAAAGAGTTGGGAAAAGCTAGAGAAATAGTTGCTTGAGCAGGTCTCAGGAATTAAAAAAGGAGGGGGGAGCAAACTAAAAAAATGGGAGAGGGGAAGATTGTGAAAGAAAAAAAGGAAAATTGTTGAAGAAAGAAGAAAACACGGAGAATCCTAGAGAATAGGGGGACAGCGTCACATGGTTGCTAAGAATGGGCTCGGGACCAGAGACAGGTTGAAAACCAGAGGCCAGGTCCATCACTAAGTCATCGTAGTTCACCTCTCTAAGGGTCCCTTTCCTGTCTGCAAATGAGCATGAAAGTGCCACCTTTAGGTGACTGTGAAGCTCCAAAAATATAAGCAGGAAGCCCCTAGCAGAGTGTCTGGCAGGAGTAAGCATTCTTACTTGTATGTCATAAGGATGAGATGGATGAGCCCCAGCAGGGGGCTCAGTTGGTTGGAGCATCGTCCTGGACACCAAAAGTGTGCGGGTTTCATACCTGGTCAGGACACACACCTAGGTTGTGGGCTCTGTCCCCAGTCTGGTCGCATAGGGGAGGCAACAGATCAATGTTTCTCTCACATTGATGTTCTCTCTCTCCCTTTCTCTCTCTCTAGAAAACCCATGAAGACATATCCTCGAGTGAGGATTAAAAAAAATAAAAAGAGTAAGATGGATGAATGCAGAAGGCAGGAGAGGAAGAAAGAAAAACACTGTTTTACTTATACACTGAGCCTCTGCTGTAGCAAACACGGAGGGTTCACTCTGTATAGGAGCAGCACTAAGGGAAACGAGAAGAAATGGCGTTGGAGAAATGCCAGTGCCTTCATTGCTGTGTTGTACTACTCTGACAGAGCCACCTAGTCAGTGTGTTGATTGGGCCCACAGAAGCTGAGAATCTTCAACACACCAGGGGGTAGGGGGATCGCTTAACAGAACGAAATATTAAAGCAAACCAAAATATCGCAGGGGCTTGACTTCACCCCAAATCTGGGCCAAGAGGGGCCCTAAAACTAGAGCCTCCTGCCCTTACCCGCGGCCCAGGGGCTGGAAGGGCAGGAAACGACAATCGCTGGCGCTTTTGCTCTACCTTGAAATCCTGTCTCAGGAGACATCCCAGCAATTGGGCTGGGGCTGGGTGGGTTGGAGCGGGAAGGGGGGGGGGGGCAAATCTGAGAAACAAAGGGAGGCGAGGCTGGAAGCCCCCAGCAAGGAGAGAGGGGATTCCGATTTGGCGGTGCACCTGATACCCGCTACGAACACAGCGGACTGGCAGGCATTTCCAAGGCCCTGCACGGATAATCACCCTGAGCCGTCTCCACGAGGCACTCGCTCGCCGGCAGCCCTGGTAACAGCCCTCGGCCGGCATTATCTCCTCCAGTCTGAACATCCGCTAAGTGTGTCTTATCGCCAACATTTTTATAAGGAAATTGCGGCTCCAAGGTGTCAAGTGCTTGTCACCACGCGGGGGTGCGGACCTGGCCCCGGCACCCGGATCGGGCGCGGCGGTCCGAGTCCCGGCCAGCGCCTCGGCGCCGGGACCCCGGGGGCGGGCCGGGGCGCAGGTGGCGGCGCTCCGCGAGGGGGCGGGCTCGGCCGCAGGTCGCGGGAACCTCCCGCCCGCACGCCACTCGACCGAGAGCCCGCGACGGTGCAGGCAGCCCCGGCCCCCGCCGTCCCGGCCCGCCCGCCACCCGCCGCCCGCCCGCCCGGAGCCCGCCGCCCGCCGCCCGCCCGCCCGGAGCCCCCGCCGCCGCGCTGCACGCCCGGAGCGCGCCCCCTGCCCCCGCGGGGACGGAGGGCCCCGTCGCCGGCATGCTGCCCGCGATCTACACGGCCTTGGCGGGGCTGCTGCTCCTGCCGCTGCTGCTGAATCTCTGCTGCCCCTACTTCTTCCAGGACACCCGCTACTTCCTGCGGGTGGCCGGCTTGGTCCGGCGGGCGCGCAGCTACGGGCGGCGGCGGCCGGTGCGCACCATCCTGCAGGTCTTCCTGGAGAAAGTGCGCCAGACCCCGCACAAGCCCTTCCTGCTCTACCGCGACGAGACGCTCACCTACGCGCAGGTGGACCGACGCAGCAACCAGGCGGCGCGGGCGCTGCGCGACCACCTGGGCCTGCGCCAGGGGGACTGCGTGGCGATTTTCATGGGCAATGAGCCGGCCTACGTGTGGCTGTGGCTGGGGCTGGTCAAGCTGGGCTGTGCCATGGCGTGCCTCAACTACAACATCCGCGGCAAGTCCCTGTTGCACTCTTTCCAGTGCTGCGGAGCCAAAGTGCTACTGGCCTCGCCAGGTGAGCCCAGGGTCTGCGCGGCGCTGGCACGGGCTCCTCCGAGGGGCTGGAGGGGGGTAGGTTAAGGGGGGGGTTCAAATCGGGTCTGGAGGTCAACCCTTCCTTGAAAGGCTAATGGTCGTTAGAACCACCCGTTGTCGAAGCTGACCGTGCCAGGCACTGTGTTATGCGCTATACAATGTTGCTTTCAATCCTTACAACAGGTAGGGTTTACTATCCGACTTTAGAGATGAGACCGCTGAGGCCAGAGAGTGAAACCTTATACCCTGAGTCACAGAGCTGGGAGCAGGGGAGTTAAGCAAGGCCCAAGCCCTTAACGGAGACTGACAACATCTAGGCTAAAATGCAGAGGGTGTTGACTGTGAACACCAGTGGATCCAAAAAAAATTGTTCTCACCTCTGCTGCTTAAATGGCTGTGTGATCATGGGAAAGTCACTTTCCCACTCTGACCCTTGGTTTCCTCCTGTGCAATGAAAGGGTATTCAACACTGCTTCCATCTCCCAAGTGCTATTAGCTTCCCTGGATTCTCACTGCAGAGAGGAGGTGACCCTACCTGGTCCCCAAGAAGAAGACTTTGGGGGTCTGCTACAGTGCCCTGCCGGGCCCCTTTTGCATCTACAGCAACAGTGACCTCTGGTTCCCTTGTTACCTCCTGCCCTATTTCAGTAGGACCTGAAATGGTAACTTCATGCTACACTGGTGACCAGGCCAGGAAGCAACCAAGAACCTGTTACCCACCAGGCTGCTGGTTTTCCCTTCCCAAAAAGCTTGTCTCTCCACTTGAATAAGAACCCGCAGTTGCTTCTCACTGTGTTAGTAAAGAGGAGGCAGCCAGGTGTGGGCTGAAAGACCCGGAGGAAAGGTGAGCCGGGAGCCTCACCTTTCTGGGATGCCCTTCCGCCCTATGATGGATGCTTTGATTACCCTGAGAGATAACGTAGCATTACCCCATTATAGAAGAGAGGGAAATGAGGCTTGAAATGCCAACCTACGTCTTTCCAGCCTCAAGGCCCATGACTTTCCCTGGGCCATGCTCCTTCCTCTACACGGCTGTCAGCATTAGAGCTGGAAGGGCTCAAGCATTCATCTGCTCCCCCCTTCGTTTCATAGCTGAGGAAACTGAGGCGAGCTAAGCAGTTCGCCTAGTGTCACAGAAAGATGAGATGTCTGTTCACTTGTGAGCACATCTGTTTCATGGGGCATAAAATAAACCCAAGAAATAAAGGCGTTATATGAAAGTTTAAAAACAGGGGGGGCAGTTTTAAAGGCAGTGAAGTTATTTGGAGGGCACGCAATCCTTTCAAGAAAACTCCCAATAGTTTCTAGTTGCCTGGGAAATGAGACAACTTCATGACTTAGTAACCGGAAGACTCTCTTAAATCTATTACTTTACCAGTCGATTCACAGGGAAGTTATTAGTGCAGTGGTCTTTGTACCACTTCAGGAGGGTTTGAAAACTATTAAACTACATAGTACAGCCCAGCATTGTATGACGGGAATACGTGCTGAGAAATGCATTGTAAGGTGATTTGTCATTGTGTGAACTTCATAGAGTGCATGTGTGCAAACCCAGATGGCACAGCCTACTACACACCCAGGCTATATAGTATACCACCATCGGATATGTGGTTCATCGCTCGCCAAACGGTCGTCATGCAGCGCGTGACTGTATCCCAGGCCCCCTGTGAGGAAGGTCAAGGACTGGGAGCTTTGTTGACAAAGAAGCTTAGGTTTCAACGACTATAATAGTTTGATTCTGAATTTCGGGTCAGAAATACAACCAGATATCTCCATCTCCACCCAGGCAACAGCCCTCTGCCATTGGGCATTATGTTTAGGTCATTGTACATGGGGAACAAAGTGTAATTCCAACATTCAGCCCACACTTGAACCAGGCTTCCCAGTGGGCTCGTGATGTACTCTAGCAGTAAACTGACCTTTGAGAGAGGCCACACTTTTGCAAAACATTCAGTTTTTCCAAATCACTGAGGGACTGCTGCACACCGTGCAGAATTACACTCTGACAGGAATTGGTCCCTGCAAAGGAGGTAACACGGAGTCCAAAGTCGCATGCTGAGTAAAGGTGCTCATGTGTAAATGTGTTGATTTGACTAATTCTTAGAATTCTTTAAAGTTGGAAGGAATCTTACAGATATCCTAATCCTATAATCCTCCAACTTTAGTGAGTGTGTTATACTTCAGTAAAAAGCTTTAGAAAAGAGATTTTAATGAGCATAAGAAACAGCTGGGAAACTAGCTTATTTTGAAAAACTGATTCCTGAACCCTATTCCCCCCCCCCCAAAAAAAAACACTGATCCAGGAAGACTGTGATGGGGCCCAGGAATGTATATGTTTATAACAAGCCTCACTCCCTCCCATAATGATTTTGAAGCAAATGGTCTGAGGACCAGACTTTGAGAAATGATCAGTCTAATTTCCACTTGTTTCATAGCTGAACAAAGTCCCAGAGGGATGGTATCACTTGCCTGGGGTCACATGGCTAGTTAGCAACAGAGAGCTAGGGACAGAACTCACTTTTTTTCTCACTTCTAGGGCACTTTTTATCCTGGTAGACCATCTGAACATGTTACATGAAGATGAGGGTTTTAGAACCTTTGGAGTGGTGACAATTCAGTAGGGTTTGATTCTACTCTTTGAACCTCAGCCTCAGAGCTCTAGACTGAGCTAGTAAAACCTCTTGTGTTCCAACTGTGTCAGATTCTGAAGTTTATATAAAGGACCAGGACAGTGGCATTTATCATGAGGACTGATCCAGTTGTCATAAATTTGAGGGACTCCGTCAAGTTTAGCAAGGGGTCAACCCTATCAGGAATTTCAGTACCTGATTATTTCTTCAGAATTTACTATACTTACCAAAAGTCAAAGATTCACAAACGCTTCCCCAAATCAGGCAAGAAGCCCCCATCTCCCAGAGAATATGACCTACTCCCTGTAGTGCATTTCAGGATCCTTCTCCGTGGCAAGGTGTAGTATAAATAATCACACAGAAAAAATTGCCTTCACCTATTTGAGCCTGTATTAGTTTTGCTGATCGAAACCAACGTGTTGGTCTGGCAGTTTTTCAGGCAACTTCCCAAATGTAGAATATAAGGAAGACAGGAAAGCATAATTTCATACAACATAGGATATTTTGTGAAGACATCCAAAAGAGCCCCCAAAATAGTGAATTTGCTTTGTTTTCATTTATGATACCCTTAATATTGTCACCAAACTAGCTCTTCTACTAGAGAGGTAACCCAGGTCTCCACCAGCTTACTGGCAAGGTCTACACTGTCTGACTCAACATGGCCATGGAAGGCTCCCACAGTGTAGCCACTGCTCTTGTACAGGCTTTAGTAACAGTTAAAGATGCTTTCTATTGCAAGACTCGGGTCCAGAGAGGTTATAAAATGTTCCAGATTACCTTTGACCTGGTTTTGCAAGGTTGTGAAAGACAAAACTGGACCTTCCTTTAAGCAATGTGATAAAGGAAAATGCTTCCAATTTTTTTCAGAGGTATTGATTGCATCATTTTAAGTTCTAAAACAGGAGAACTTCATTTTAAAACTAGTTTGAGGACCAAGAAGTCTTGTCATACAGACTTTTGAGGTTAGATTGAGAAAAGCAGATGATACAATTTAATTTCAAATCAAGAAACATTTAGAGTCCCCACAAGGTACAAGCTAGTTGCCAGGGTGGGATGAAAATGAGTTAGTTCAAGGGCCTTACTGTCCAGCAGATGAGCTAAGCCACATGCACATATGATTGTGACATCCAGGAGAATGTGATAAGTATGCTGTAAGAGGTACAAAGTGCTGTGGGAGAAAAGAATAGAGGGTGAAGGCTTCTTGGGGGCTTTGACAACTGAGCTGAGCAAGTGCAGTTGGGGAGGGGGCATTTCAGGCAAGAGGAGCCCAAAGGCAGTTTTCATCAGGTAACACAGTGAGATGCTTCATTAAAGAGCTTCATTAAAGACTTTTACTATGTAAGGACAAGAGCAGGCTGGACTTTAATCATAGTAATTTTTTAAGCTCTTTACTGACAAGACTCCACTGTTGAGAAAATAGGGACTCAGAGAATCCAAGGAATGGCCAACAGCAGTGGCCTAACTTTGATGGAAAGAGATAATTTTCCAGTGTCAATGTTAGTTAAGGATCAGGGGCATAGATGTAATCTTATCTCCACTCCTCTTATGTCTCTGAGTTGCCCGAGGAGTAACTTTGATGGGTTGCTTCAATGCCCTTTGATTGTCTCAAGGACATAGAATTCTCTCATATATCTTTGAATAATGCCCTAGTAACATCTAACACCTAATAGCCACTCAGTAAATGTTGCATTAATGAATTGCGCCTTTCTGGTTGAGTGTAACAGGCTCTCTTCTCTGAAGCTTGAGAACCACTGGGTTGGGGCATGAGGGCATAAAAAATGACATAAAAAAATCAAATGTATCCTGATTTGAGAAATCCATTTAGACCCAATCCCCCTTTTCTCCCCCAGGCCCAGGCTCATCCTACCAAAGACTCATTTACTTCCCAGTTTACATCTGGCAGTCGGCTGTAGGAGAGAAGCACTCTATCTTTCTCTGGGTCTCATTGCCAGAGAAGAAACTAGTGATGAGCACAGGATGGGCTGGGACCGCAGTGGGGAGTCTGTGCATAGGATGGTAGGGGACAGAAACACAGATATCAAATGGGTAGTGTATTCTAGGGCTGGGATCCCAGCCAGGTAGCCCAAGGTCTGAATGGACAGCTTAAACATGTTCTCTCAATTTTTCTTCTTAGCCTGCTTACAAGGGAGTGGTTGTACATTTCCATTCAAAAACAAACTAGCAGTTTGCTAGCATATCTGATACTGCTTTTTCATTGAATTTATGGAGGTGACATCATTAATAAAATTATATAGGTTTCAGGTGTACAAGCCTATAATACATCATCTGTATATTGTATTGTGTTCAACACCCCAAGTCAAATCTTCTGCCATCACCATTTCTCTCTCCTTTACCCTCTTCTGCCTGCCCCCACCCCCTTTCCCTCTGGTAATCACCATACTGTTGTCTGATTCTATGAAGTTGTGTGTTGTTGGGTTTTTTTGCTTAATCCCTTCACCTTTTTCACCCAGCTCCCCAACCTCCCTCCTCTTTGAGAGCTATCAGTCTGATCTCTGTATCTATGAGTCTGTTTCTATTTTGTTTGTTTATTTTGTTCATTTGATTCCACATATAAGTGAAATCATAGATTGTTTTTCTCTGCCTGGCGTATTTCACTTAGTATAATACTCTCCAGGCCCATCCATGCTGTCACAAAAGGTAAGATTTCCTTCTTTTTTACAGCTGAGTAGTATTCCATGGTCTAAATATACCACAGCTTTTTTTATCCACTCATCTACTGATGGGCACATAGGCTGTTTCCAGATCTTGGCTATTTAAATAATGCTGCAATGAACATAGGGGTGCATATATTCTTTCAAACAGCAGTTCCATTTTTAATTTTTTGAGGACACTTCATACTGCTCTCCACAGTGACTGCACCAGTCTGCATTCCCACCAGGAGTGCCCTAGGGTTCCCTTTTCTCCACACCCTGGCCAGCACTTATCGTTTGTTGATTTGTTGATGGCAGCCATTCTAATAGGTGTGAGGTGATACCTCATTGTGGTTTTAATTTGCATCTCTCTGATGATTAGTGACATTGAGCATCTTTTTATATGTCTATTGGCCATCCGTATGTCCTCTTTGGAATATCTGGGAATACTTAACAGTTCATTTTCTTTAGAAACAAGAAGGAAGTAAAGGGGTAAAACCAAAATAAACCCTAAATCAGCTGTTAGTGTTATTGATTCTGGAAAAGGATAGTTAAAATTATTCTGGCCCTAGCCAGTTTGGCTCAGTGGTTAGAATGTTGGCCTTAGGAATTGAAGGGTCTCAGGTTTGATTCTGGTCAAGGGTACATACCTCAGTTGTAGGCTCAATATATGGCCCCAGTCAGGGCACATACCGGAGGCAACCAATCAATATTTCTCTCTCACATGGATGCTTCTCACTCTCTCCTCCCCCTTCCACTCTCTCTGAAAAGCAATGGAAAAAATATCTTTGGATTAAAAACAAAATTTATTTGGCATGAGTGTAAGTTATCACTATTTTAAAAGAACCTCCTCATAGCCTCTGAAAAATAAGGAAGTAGGTAGTTGGTTGATAGGGGACATGGTCGCTTTTGTATAGCAAATGATAACAATTATTTAAGGCCTGGTATGACCTGGTAACCTCATAACAAGGAATTACCCTTGATTTCAGGGCTACTTAGAAAGCAAGTGTTCACATAAGCAACAGCTTTAACTGAGAGAAATGAAAGATAATATTAAGAAATTATATAATGACATAAATGTAAGATGAGTATGTATTTCTCTCTAAAAGCTTTACTTACTCCTTTTGGGACTTAACTTTGATTACACACCTTTCTGACCTGAGGGTAAATTGTTCTGTGGGGGGAGGTATATGTATGCCTCTGTCTTAAGGATGTTCTGACACACTTTGTGTTGATATACAGACTAGACATAAGTATAATTCCAAACGGCCAATAATAGAAATGAAAAATCATGGTCACAAGTGGCATTTTTAAAAACTATATTCAGACTGTCTCCCGGGCTGTGTTAGAACCAGATTGTGTTTCAGTTGCCTTTCTGAATGAAGAAAAGATAAGTCTTCAATCCTGACCTGTTCATCTACCAGCCATTTCACAGTCATCCTGAAATTCTGATCAGAATGCATTTCCTTCCACTGTCTTCTTTGCAGACCTAACTTTTTTGTAGGGTGGTTGTTTTTTAACTAACTCAATCAGTTACCCACTCAGCGAGGCTATCTAACAGCGCTAGATTAAGTGCTTTTCCTATCTGAAAGCTGTTTGCTTAGCCAGCAGCACCTCTCCACCTTGATGATGACGACTGATTCAGCTCGTCACCCACCCTCTCGCCCAGATTTCTAAGAACGGGCCTGTGTATTGTGTATTCAGAAATTTCTCTTTTCCCTCTTAAAAAAAGGTAGGGGATGAGGTGGGAATATTGTATGCTACCTGGATCTTTTTTCTTTTTAACAAGACAGATTGAGGGATGGGGGGTGTAATCACTTGATTTTTCCATCACCTAAATGTGTACTGCTTTCTCTGAGGTTCTATTTTAATCCACAATTCAAACCTAGACTAATGAGGAAATGACATATCTACTCCACACCCTTTAGGCAACTTTCCATGAGCTCTGTTTCTCATACCCAAGCTCTCCATGAAGCTCGGGGTCATGCTCTCCATCAAAAAGATGAGCAAGAGATCATCCATGTTACTCATTAAAGACACAGGCCTGGAAAACAAGACGGCGGCGTAGGTAGCTGCGCCCGCCGCCTCCCGAAACCACGTCAAAATTACAACTAAAATACAGAACCACCATCACTCAGAGCCTCCTGAAATGTGGCTGAACAGAAGCCCCACAACCAGGGAGCTGAAGGAGCATCGAGACCAAGACCAGTAGGAGGGGCGGAGACGCGGGCGGATCGGGGCTGAATCTCGGAGACACGGCCGCGGGCCCACCCCCGGTGCCACGGTGAAACTCGGGAGGGAATCTCGGCGGTGGGGGTTTCCCGGAGGAGCGAGGGGTCCCAGCCCCACAGCAGGCCCCCAGCCCAGGACTTCAGGGCCGGGAAGAGACGTCCCCACAACTCCGGGCTGTGAAACCAGCGGGACTGTCCCTGAGGGTCTCGGAGGCTGCGGGAGCCCCAGCAGCTCCTCTAAAGGGCCCGCGCAGGGACTCACTCGGACGCGCTCCCTCTGAGCCCAGCGCCGGGCAGCAGCCTGAAAGGACCTGGGACACTCGGGGAGGAACTAACCTGCCTGAAGTCGGTCGAGAGGTGGAGGGGCGGCTTTCTCCTGGGCAGAAGGGCTGGCAGAGGCCATGGCTCCTTTGGCGAGTCCTCCCCGCACACAGCGGGCAGGCAGGCGCCATGTTTGAATCGCCAGCACCTCTCACCTTTGGCCCCGCCCCGTGATTCCCGGAGGCCCCGCCCCTCCCCACCTGCAGCTCCTCCAGGCCATTTCCAGGGGCTTTTCTGTGCAAGTGGCCTCTCGAGCCTCATGCTTAGGCCTTTCCTAAAATCTCTCAAACAAGCAGCATCGTGCCCCATATGGCTTGATAAGCGGCCCCAGGCCTGGCACTAACGGCAGCCTGCATTGGCTCATAGCTTGGCCTCTCCTGGGCACCTCCAAGCCCAGCACAAGTTGCAGCCAACTACAGTTTGCTGTGTAGCTCATGCTGGGTGGCCCTGGACAAGGCACTGGCACAGGCTGACTTTGCACCTCCCCAGAGGCCCTAGAGACAGTGCACCCGGTGGTCAGACTCGACTATGATGGATTACGACCCTACCACATCCACGAGTGACACACTCAAGGGGTGGACTTGGTGAACACCAAGGCTCCACTGAAGTAAATCCTGCTCCATAGGGGTGTTTCCAGAACAGCAGCTCTCTGGCCGTAGTTGCAGCTGGTCCTCACAGCTGATTGGCCTGGGGGTCAATTCCTCCCAGGGATGCCAACAGCAACCAAGGCTCAACTACAACAGGACAGTGCACACAGCCCACACAGGGAGCACCTAGAAGGCCCAGCTCAGGTGACTGGGGAGGCTGAGCCACTGGGACCTACAGGACACCTACTACACAAAGCCACTCTACAAATCCCAGGAGACATGGCAGCTCTACCTAATACACAGAAACAAACACCTGGAAGCAGCCAAAATGTGGAGGCAAAGAAACGTGTCACAAAGGAAAGAAGAAATCTCTAGAAAAGGAACTAAATGAAATAGATCCAAGCTAGCTAACAGATACAGAGTTCAGAATAATGGTTATAAGGATGCTCAAGGGTATTAGTAAGAGTATGACAAAAATAATTGAGAAAATCGATGACATAATAAAGTACCAATTTGAAATGAAGGCTACATAAACTGAAATGAAGAATAATTTACAGGGAATCAATAGTAGAGTAGAGGACACTGAGAATCAAATCAGCAATTTGGAACATGAGGAAACAAAAAACATCCAACCAGAACAAAACAAAAAAAAGAATCCAGAAATATTAAGATAGCATAAGGAGCCTCTGGGACAATTTAAGAGGCCCAACATTCATATTATTGGAGGGCCAGAAGGAGACGAAAGAGAGCAAGAAATTGAAAACCTACTTGAAAAAGTAATTACAGAAAACTTCCCTACCTGGGGGAAGAAATAGACTTACAAGTCCAGGAAGCACAGAGGGTCCCAAACAGGAGGAACCCAAAGAGGCCCACAGCAAGACACATCATAATTAAAATGGCAAAGGTTAAAGACAAAGAGAGAACCTTAAAAGCAGCAAGAGAAAGGCAATTAGTTACCTACAAGGGAGCACCCATACGACTGTCAGCTGATTTCTCAACAGAAACTTTGCAGGCCAGAAGGGAGTGGCAAGAAATATTCAAAGTGATGAAAAACATGGAACTACAACCAAGACTGCTCTACCCAGCAAAGCTATCATTTAGAATTGAAGGTCAGATAAAGAGCTTCTCTGACAAGGAAAAGCTAAAGGAGTTCATCACCACCAGACCAGCACTACAGGAAAAGTTGAAGGGTCTTCTTTAAGAAGAAGCTAATGAACAAAAGAATCTGATGAACTAAATAGATCCGGAGGCATTGACCCATGTAACAGATGATCATATTTCAGAGGGAAGAGGGAAGTGGGGTGAAGGGTGGGAAGAGATTAACCAAAGAAGTTATATGCATATATGCATAACCCATGGACACAGACTGACAGGGTGAAGGCCTGGGGAGGTGGTGGGAGCAAAGTGGAGTGGGTCAATTTTGGTGGGAGGAGAGGAATGAGACACCTGTAATACTTTCAACAGTAAAGATAAATAAAACAATTTTTAAAAAGACACATCCACAGGTATTCAGCATGTCTAGTAGACAGTGTCTTCCAAAAAAGTAAGGCAATTCACCCAAATTTGAACCTGAAAGACTAGTACAAGGAAGTGGGAATCCCATAGCCCAGTATAATTATTTTCATTTTGTATGTAGCCTTCCACATGCAGACTCGCTGAGCCTCTGTTCTCATTTGTGGAAACAGGGTTACTGGAATCTATAACACAGGGTTGTTGAGACAATTATGTAAAGTGATGTATGCAAAGCTACCATACAAACTGTTCTATACAAGTGAAATTTTACATTTCTGTTATCAGTAAGAATGAAAGGTGTAGCAGATGCTGTGATACGCTGCCTAAATCCCCACTTCAGGGCTGAGAACGGGCTCATTCCACAGCTGCTGGTTGAATTGGGAACTGACAGCTGTCAGCTAAAGCCCTTTCCAGGACTTGTCCTTGGTGGAAGAGAGCTACTTTGCCAAGGTCAAGCACTTGCACCCACCTACTCCCCAACCCCCAAACCTCTGCTTGCATCCAGTGGCCAGGCATGAAAGTAAAGCCCGCTTCCCTTAGTTTGGGACAACCCTGAAGTGCCTTCCCAGGCCCAGAGTCCCCATAGGATTCAGATCAGTTGAGGGAGGCCACTGTGTGACTGTATCACACTTCAAATTCTCCCTCTATCTAACCTACTTCCCTTGCGGCTTCATAGGTGTCATACCCAAAAGCACTCTGGCATACAAATCTCGGAGTCCCAGGGAAGTCAACCTGAGACAGGTAGAATTGTTTGAGCTTAAGTGTCCTGGTAAATTGCCACTTTTATCTTAAGTAAGCAGACTTTACAATAAGAATTACAACAACAACAACGAAAATTCATGTGTGAAAGAGGAAACATGCAGTCCCAATCATATTTATTTATTTACTTATTTATTTTTATTTTTTATTTATTTTTATCTTTTTATTGAATTTATTGGGGTGATATTAATAAAAGTACACAGGTGTGAGGAGCACAATTCTACAATACATCATCTGTAAATTGTACTGTGTGTTCACCACCCCAAGCCAATCATATTTATAAAAGACTTAAGAAAGGGCACTATCAAATACGTAGTTAATGAAGTGGTGTTTACATGCAAAATTCCCTTTCAAATTTCATTTTTTATATCAGCATCTTTGAGGGGAGAAAAGCTGCTACCTTAGGATGTACTAGGTGTGTCCTAATATGTTGGCAAGCCACTGGAACCTCAAGTCAGTGTCCAAATGCAAATTCTGCATCAATAGCCCAGAGAACGGGTAGGGAAATGGTGGTGAGCAGGAGCAGTGTCCTTCCCTTTAGATGAGATGACTTCTTTGAGTGGCCAGGAATCACAAACTAAATGCCAGCAGAGGGCTAAGAGGCAGTATGAATGAAGTAGAAGATGTATGTTGCTAAATTGCTTGAACTATAACCAAGGATGACACCTGCTTAATTTTAGATATATCACTAATGCCCGAGTACATCTTCCTTTTAAAAAATACTGAAAAACATCGAGTTTCTTTTAAATTTTGCTCTCATTAAGACTGTCATTAAATCCTGTCTATTCTACCTCTCAAACATCTCTTTAATACATCTACTTCTCTCCACCCTTCAGTGCTACCTTAATACAAAAAAAGCTTGATTACCAAATGGTCTCCCTACCTCTGGTCTTGCCCCCTCCAACCCGTTTACCTGTCTAAGCCAGGGACCTGGATCCTACTTCCACCCCAGCCTCTTCCCCCAGTCTTGTTCCCTGCTGGGTCTACACTCCAGTCATCTCAGGCTCTTTCACTTTAAGCACCGTGCAGGTTGCCTCCGGGCTTTTGCATATGCTGTTTCCTCCGCTGGAAACAAGCCTCCATCAGTTCAGTGGCTCTGTATCTTGCCAACTCCTGTTCATCTTTCAGAGCTCAGTTTAGATAACATGTCCCTTGGGATGTCTTTGTACCTCTCCCACAAGCTTCTACAACACAGTCTGCTTCCCCAACTTTTACCCCTAGGACGGCTTATTTTAATAGACTATTTCTTTGTTTCCTCCCCACTCAACCCAGGCTCTGTGAAAACAGGGAGAGTATCTGGTTTGCTCACTGTTGTTCCAGTGTCTAGAACCATGGAGCACATAGGGAGCACTCTCTAAGTAGATGCTGAATAAATGTTGGGAGAAAGTGAGAAGTGATTTGGGTAATTTATCAACACTCCATTGGACTATATAGTCTCAGTCTCAGGCAGAAGGGAGGGAGGGAGGTTTAATTCTTGAAGCAGTAATAGTAGTTGTTTTTTAATTTACTTCTGGGGGCCCTTACTTGTATGCAAGGCATACCTGTGTCACAGAAATTGTTTCATTTTGCACTTTATTTTATTAAAGGTTTATCAACTCACAGTATTTATTGCAAGACCTGCTTCTTTTAAAATCAACAGCTTTAGGTTATTCCTCTCTCTGTCTCTTCCCCACTGACTAATACAGTACTTGTGCAGATTCTTTCAGTTATAAATACTTATTGAGCACTTATCTAATGCTGGTAGGGTGGTGCCAATACGATTAAGTTATAATCCCTTAATCTCAGCTTCACTGTAGAGGAGGAAATGAATTGAAGCATGTCACATTACGTACTAAACACCCCGGTAGAAGTACATGCAGACTCCTCCGGGAGCACCAGCTTGGTTCTGTGGAAGGCAACACAGGGAAGGGCGTCTGAGTCTTGAAGGCCAAGCAGGACTTTGCCAGGTGCCTGGGGGTGGGAGGGCGGTCCAAGCAGATGAAGTCAACCGGACAAAGGAAATGAGATGTGAGAGGGTGGGTACATTCAGTTCACATAGGTCAGTTTGGTTAGAGGAAAGGGGACAAGAGGTAGATAGTGGGAAGTGGCATCAGAAAAACAGCAAGGTAGACTGTGAGCCAGGACCTCACACGCTGCACAAGAAGAGCGGATTCTTTCCCGGGGTCTGAGCAGCACGGAAGGGTTTTGAACAGGGCAGGAGCAAGAAGCTGGGCAGTAGTGTAGCTGATAAATTGGAAGCCGGGAGAGCTCAGAGGCAAGGACGTTGGTCGGGAGGCTGTTGTGATCATCTAGGTAGGAAACAATGAGCACCTGAGCCAAGGCAGTCCCCAGGGATGGACTGTTAGCCCCACTCCAGATTGTATAACAATAATATTTTTGGTAATCTTCCCAAAGTGCTGAAGGACTAGAGAGCCAACCAGTCAAAATAAAAGAGTAGAAGGGGGGTAAAAAAAAAAGAGAGAGAAGCTGATCTGATGGAGGGTGAAAAAAGAATTGAGGCAAATAGTACCTAAAGGAACGACAGCCATTAGAAACTCCAGGAGAAAACTGTGCAAGAAAGGAAATGTGACTACAATGTGAATAGTCTTGATAGTCACAGTCTTGTCAGTTGGGCTGACTGGTTTTCAGCTTCTAGACAAAGCTGGGAAGTCAGAATGATGGTCTCGGAATAGATGTAAATATCATTAACCCAGACATTATGTGAACATAATAACTGTTGGGAGCAGACATGGGTAAAACGGGGGTACGGATAAAAATTAATAGGTCAAGCGGTAGCAGGAAGAGTACATTATTTGGTGATGAAGAAGGGATTGCCAAAAGAAACAGCTTTAAAAATTGAAAGTGATTGCGCCTCGGCAGCAGGTTTAGTTTTGAGGAGGGATGGCGTAAAGCCCTGCTGATTTCCATTATAAAACCGTTTGAACTCTTTATTTTTATCAGGTCCATGAGTCTTTTGATTAAAATGTTTTTAAAAATTTTAAGTGCTTCCATCCAGATGATATTTCTTGTCATGATGGAGACATTATACACAAACATCTGAAAAACAAAGCATATAAGATGACTTGGGTAGAGCCTCCCCAAGGTAATTCCCCGGGATATTGCATCACCTTCCTGTTAATCACCTCAGTTATCACAGTTCAAGGCAAGTAAGTTTAAATCATCTTATGGTTTAAGGCACAAAAATCCAAGTAGCAATCATGAAATGTGGTTTGTATATTAAACCGGTGTCTCTAAATTTTTTTTACCTTTACCTACAGTAAAAAACACATTTGTGTGTGAGCCAGTACCCACACACCCACATAACTGAAGGAAAATCTTTAAAAAACAATACATACCTTTTACTATGTGTGATGTTCTCTGAAAATTTCTATTTTATCCTATTTTAATTTTTTAAAAATACTGGCAACTTTAAATGATTTTAATAATCCACTACTGTGCTGTGACCCACAGTGAAAACATACTAATCGGTTTGTTTTTTTCTCAGACCAGAGAATGTGCTTGTGAAATTTGGAGCTTATTTCTCAGATCAGCTAAGCTTCCTAATGGAACTGCTTGTTACTGATGTTTAAAAAAAAAAAAAAAAAGCCAACTTCCATCATCTTTGTTACTTTGCACGGCTACCTTATTTTCATTTCTCTTCTCCTTCCTTAAAAATTATTTTTTCATCACTGATCCTGTGGGGCACATGTGGGAATAGCTAAGTTCTTTTCTGGACTATTTTGAGATGTATACAAAATATGCATATAATGTACACACTTATATATCTTGGTATTTATCCATATGTCCTTTTGTTTGTACAGATTTTAACCAACTGTTTGCTACTTATGAAAAAACCATCGAAACCCAACCTTCCCTCAAATATTGGAATCTTGTGATATTTTCACATGTGGCAAATTCCATGTTTAAAAATGTATAACTCTAAGCATTACTTGTCATGACTATGTGTTTTAGCAAAAATTATATGCTGAAAATGAAATTACCGTGAAGCTGGTTGCGCTAATAGAACTTCAATGGACTAATTTAACTTGTTTGGATTTTTTTTTGTTTAATTAAATTAAGAACTACAAGCAGTGGTTGAAGAAGTGCTGCCAAGCCTGACGAGAGATGATGTGTCCATCTATTATGTGAGCAGAACTTCCAACACAGACGGGGTTGGCTCTTTCCTCGACAAAGTGGATGAAGTGTCGACCGAACCTATCCCGGAGTCCTGGAGGTCTGAAGTCACGTTTTCCACTCCTGCCTTATACATTTATACTTCGGGAACCACAGGTAAAAATAAAGACAGGATTCTAAAAGAAATGGACCTATCCTGAAGAAGAAGTTCAATGTTGGGTTAGGTTTTCAAATTTTCTTTTTCTTTGGCAAAACTTATCAGATAACTAATACTTTAGGGGATTTAGCTCTTTGCCTGTGAGAACTGATCTTATTTCTTAGCATATGATCCCATTTGGGTTTCTCCCAGCTACACATATTTCCCTCTCGGTATGTAGAAGACAGAAAGAGGTTAACCAAAAATTACCAAAGCAGTTGTGATGATGGATGAAATTTGGCAGTAGGTTTAGGAATTTTTTAAATGATTGATGTATTTTGATTATATTTGGAGTACATGTATAATATATAACCAATTATAAGTGGAACACCAGAGAAGACTATAGGACAATCATGGGGTCATATTTATATAAATGTTCTGACCGCTCTCTTCTCATGCAACATTGAGTTGGAGCTGTTTGCTGCTGAGGGTATAGAATGGCTCTCAGCTGAGGGCCTAGAATACTGTATTTTATCAAATGGGGATGCCTTCAACTGTAAGCAGCACCATTATTTTTATGAGCCACTAAGAAAAAAAACACTGCCAATTAGCAGTGTTATTAGAACACTGCTATATGGGACAGGCAATATATAGTAAGGGTAGAATGTACTAGGTGCTCTCCTAGGAACTTTATGGCATTTGTTCATACAGTTCTCCCACCACTCTTTTGATGTATACCATTCTTGTTCCCAAAAGTTATATACTGCATTGCCAACGAAATAGTAGATAACATAGTTAACCAAATGCTTCCACTACATATAGACACTACCTTAACATGTGAGACTTTGTCCGCATTTCTTAGGAGAATGGTAAAATTAAATGTGAACTTTGATTTGGGAAATAAATGAAATAAAGTGAGCCCTTGGTTAGTGACAGGGAGTTCCAGTCTCAATAATAAATAGACAGGTATGGGATGACTTCACCATGCAGGCTTGGGCTGTCAAAAATAAACCCCATTCTAGAGAGAAAAGGAGAATCTGCACTGCTTAATTGATCCCATAATTCAGAAGGTATATTTAGTTGGAAGATAATTGGGTTGATGTTTGTTTTACTTTTCTTCTTGTCTGAGTAAAATTTTGCTAAGTTACTCTTGCAAACATTAATTCAAAGAACTCATTTAAGCAGCTGAAGAGCAAAATGTTTTCCCTGTTCCTCCAAAGGCAGCCATTCGCACAATATTATAGAATAGTTACCAAGCATTCTTAAGTCTTCATTAATGCAAAATCTTAAATTAGGAAAGTTTCTGAAAATACTTCAAAGCAGCAAAGATTGTGCATGTCTTTTTTTAAATATAATTCAGAGCTTTTATTATCTGGAAGATTCTTTTTCCATGGTGAATACAATTGGTTTATTGATGCTTTCTCCTGTTTATTAATATTAGTATAGAATGGGGCATTAAATATTAACACAATGCCACTGTCTCACAGACCGAGAAAATGAAATTTTGAATTGTGTTTACAATGATGCTAGTTTGCTAGCCACACTGCATTGCCTTCTAAGGTATTGCTGTCCTTTAGGCAATACCTGACTAAGGTACCATCAAGCATTGAAGGGTCTGAGTGTACAGAGAACTGCATTTCTTTTCACAAAGGCAATTGACCCACTCAGGTCTTAAACTCTAGCCCAGCCCGGCCGGGAGTGGCTCAGCGGTTGAGCGTCGACCTGGGATCCAGGTGATCGGGGTTCAATTCCCGGTCAGGGCACATGCCCCGGTTGCGGGCTTGATCAATGACTCTCTCATCATTGATGTTTCTATCTCTCTCTCCCTCTCCTTTCCTCTCTCTGAAATCAATAAAGATATATTTTAAAAAAAAAATTAAACTCTAGCCCAGCCCCTTAGTAATGACTTCATGCCCTCCTCAATGAAATTGACCTCCCATGGGAAACAATAGGAGCATATTCTTTCAATAAAATCTTACAAAAAACTTACATAAATTATAGTTAAGAACATACAAATGTATTTAGTCTAGTGTACTAAAACTACACTGTATGAATTTTCACCTTTCAGATTTGCAAAAATTCTATCATTTGAGAGCACGCCTTGGGAAGGCTACGAGGAAACCTTCGATATGTACATTCACATATTGCTGATGGGAGAAAAAATAGGGACAGACCTTACAACTGGCACCATGGCAGCACCTGTCAAAATCACAAAGACATATCTTTTAACCCCACAATCTCACTTCAGCAAACGTATCGTACAGATACGGTATCATTCATAGTGTGAAGTACCATGTGGACCAGGTTATTTACTGCAGCATTATTTAAAATAGCAAAATAGTGTAAGTAAATTATAACATACACATACAAAGGGCTTGATGAAACTGAGAGAGAATAAATGAATGAATAAATAAGAGAAATTTCTAAGTACAAATATGGATAGATCTCCAAGATGCATTGTTAAGTGGAGGGGGGAGGTGCTGAAGAGCGTTTTTATTTTTTAAATGGAGGAAAGGGCAGAAACATATGAGCAAATGTTCATAATTTTATATATGTGTGTATATACATATACATATACATATACATATATATAAAGAAACTCTAGAAGAGTACATAAGAAATCATAAAAGGGATTGTGAAGGAAGGTGATGGGATGGATAGGCTCTTTACTCTCTCTGAATCTCAGCCTTCTTGTCTGTGGATTAGAGAATATAGTTCTACATATCTCATTAATTATGAAAATTAAATGAAATTCCAAAAATACCTTGCAAGGTGATAGACACAGAGCAGAAATCCAATAGCCATTTGTTCCTTTCTCTTAAAATTACTGCTGTAATAACCATATAACACAGGGGTCAGCAACTCTGGCCTGTGGGCCAAGTACAGCCCCCAAGCTCCCCCCACACAGACACACCTGTTTTTGTAAATAGTCGTATTGGAACATAGCCACATTCATTCCTTTATGTCAGCGATTTTCAAACGGTGTGACCCAAGAATTTCTAAAACATGCAGTACCTGACTCTTTAGTCAGGGGCACTGACCTCTTTTCCCTTAGATTGTCAAATAAAAAAATGACAACAGCCAACACAACAATAGCCATCCAGTGTAAATAAATCAAAATTATACCTATTTTTTGGTGCAAAAAATATAATATATTTTCTGGTATACTGCAGAATTTTAAAATTAGTTTATGTGTTCCATGAGATGAAAACGGTTGACAGTCAATCGCTGCTTTATTGTTTGGCTGCCATCGGCTGCAATATAACAGAGTTGAGTAGTTTCAACAGAGTCTGTATGACCATGCAAAGCCTAACACATTTATTTTCTGGTCCTTCATGGAAAAATTTGCCAACTGCTGGTCTCACTGACTATGGCCCTTCAATCTGCAATTCTCTAATTGCCAGATGATGCATCTTAAGCCAGACGTCTCTCCCAGACCACGTGTCTGTAAATGGCTGATCTTGGCTCACTCAGGCCTACTCTTGTATCTTTTCAAAGGTCTCCCGAAAGCTGCGAAGATCAGTCACCATCGCTTATGGTATGGAACCGGCTTCATTAGTGTGGCCAGGATTAAGAAAGATGACATCATCTATACCACTCTGCCCTTGTACCACAGCTCTGCGCTCCTCATCGGTGTAAATGGATGTATTGTGGCGGGTAAGCTTTTTCTCTCAACAAGGCGTTGGAGGTCAGTACACACTCACATCCACTGGTAAGAAAAAGTAATTTGAAATTTGGCTTCTCTCCTATGTGCTAGGAAGATATTTAATTCTATGTTAATAACAAGGCTATTTGATTCACACATGGCAAGTAGGTATCTAAAATTATTCCTATTTTTCCATGGCTCCTTGTCTAGTAGTATAATGCTATAATTGTTCAGTATATCAAGGAAGAAACCTTTTAAAAATATTTGAGGTCTTTATCCATGTCAAAACAGTTGATTCTTTTCATTTTATTATTTCTTTTTAGAGAGAGAGAGAGAGAGGAGAAGGGAGAGTGAGAAAGAAAAACATTGATGCAAGAGCGAAGCATCGATCCGCTGCCTCTTGCACGCCCCTTAACAGAGATGGAGCCCGAAACCTGGCATGTGCCCTGACCAGGAATCGAACCAGCAACCTCTCTGTGCACGGGATGACACCCAACCAACTGAGCCACACCAGCCAGAGCAAATGCTTGATTCTTATATTCCATAGATAATTCTCTGACATCATTTCCACTTTTAGAAATCTGCATGTTGACTTCCATCAGCGTCTCATTTAAACTTCTCCAGTTTTTCCCATTCTACTTTGTTCTTCCCTTATTCCCATTACTCCTCAGCTCTGATCAGAATACCTGTCTTGTCACTTCTCCTTTTTCCTTCTCAAGCTCTACCATTCAAAATAGAGTGCCATCCTTTCTTCTTTCAGTAGGATTGATACCACTTTTATATAGTAAGACTCAGTCTAATATCCACCTCTCCCAGGAAACCATTTCTAATGCTCTAATCTAAAAACTTAAAATTTTCTCCCATGTGTTATTTTATTATAAATAATTATATATGTGTATACAGGGTGCTCCAAAAAAATGTAAAGACACTTTAACAACTAAGAGCTCAATTTTGAAAATGAAATGTATTTTAATAAACACTGCCTTTATAATTATTCAGAGTGTGCGTATACATTTTTGGAGGACACCCTCTGTATATACATATACATATACATATACAATTGCCCAAGCCTCTGCTTCTTTCCCTCATCAACTTACTGAGCAGCTATAAAACACTTAGACCCACATCAGCCTTCAAATCAGCAAGAAATGACGACCTGATCACATTGCTGGCCCTTTAAGAACAGGGTGACTCTGAGGCTCCCAAAGGGACAATTCAATCACTTACACGTTTGCTTAAGGAGCAAAAATACATGCAAAAGAAGAAATAAATAGTATTTTTTAAAATGTATCCTCTTTGAAAACATTGGACTTTTGTATATGTAGGAGTAAAAATAAACTAATAACATAAAAAATATTTGTGGATTTATTTCACTTTGCACATTTCATGCCTCTAATTAGGTTGAATATAATAGATATATTATTTTACCCATTGTGTTAGTCTCTTATTGCCACTATAACAAGTCACAGACTTAGTAGTTTAAAAGAACATAGATTTATTCTCTTACTCTTTTGAAGGTAAGAAGTCCTAAAATCAAGGTATCAGCAGAGCTCCATTCCTTCTGGAAGCTCTAGGGAAGAATCTATTTCCTTGCTTTTTCTAGCTTCTAAAGGCTGCCTGCTTTCCTTGGCTCATGGCCCCTTCTTTCATCTTCACAGCATATCATTCCAGCCTTTCATTTCCATCATCCCATCTCCTTCTGCCCTTGACCTTCTTGCCTTCATCTTATAAGAACCTGGGTAATTACAGATTACATTGGGCCCACACAAATAATCCAGGATAATCTTCACACCTCAAAATCCTTAACTTAATCACATCTTTACAGACCCTTTTGCCATGTAAGGTGGCATATTCACAGGTTCTAGAGATTAAGATGTGGACATCTTTGGGAACAAATATTCTGTCTACCTCCCCCAACAAAGAAGAATTTTCCTGCTTGCTCAAGAACTTGGCTCTTCATTGCCCACAAAATCAAGTCTGGTTCCTCCACCTTGCACTTCCAAGCTTTCTATAACTGCACCCCCAGCTGCTTCTCCAGGTTCATCTTTCATGAGCCTCCCACCTTTCACCAGCCCAGTTACAGGCCACCTGAGTCTTGGCCATCCTCCAACACCCTCTGGACTATTCTGTCTTTATGTTCATGCTTTTTCCTCTGCCTGGAATTCTCTTATCTTTCCCCATATTCATTTCTCAAGAGCTAATTCAAATTCTATCTCTTCCAAAAAATGCCTTTGTCAGTCCTTGCCCAAGCAGAATTAATGTATACACACACACACACACACACACACACACACACACACACATTCCTTTAGGGCCTCACTTGAACTTCTTATTTATTGCAAACTGATTTTTATTAGAAAGGTTTTTTTATGTGTCTTCTTCTGACTAGATTGGAGGCTCCTATAGGACTAAACTAGGTCTCATTTGGATCTTTTGCATTGAATATAATTAGTACTCAACACTTATTTATGAATGTAATTTTTGTAGCACTTTCTTATTAATACTTTCTATGCCTTCTCTGTAGGTGCTACTCTTGTTTTGCGGAACAAATTTTCAGCCAGCCAGTTTTGGGATGACTGCAGAAAATATAATGTCACTGCCATTCAGTACATCGGTGAACTGCTTAGGTATTTATGCAACACACCTCAGGTAACTCCCCATGTCTTATTATATTTTTTAAATGGATAAGATGAGAATGCAAGTCACTTTGGTTCATGCTAGGCTCCAGGTGGTTTGTATATATCAGGTTTTATGTTAGACTTCAATTGTTTGTTACAACAAAATGCTTGGCATCACCCTGTCACATAGAAGGGATTTGCTAAATGACAGTTGCTATTAATATTATTGCTCCCTGCTATTGTACCTGTCTTCACATCTTACCCTCTTCTTCCCTTTCTGCCTTTTTAAAGCCTACTCACAAAGCTCAGTTCAAATAATTCCTTACGTGTTAAACCTATTTGAGTCACTCCAACCAAAGTCATTACTCTCTCCACCCTACATCATTTGCTTTCCACCCCATTGTGGTCTTTGTCACATTGCAGGTGTTTGTCTTCATGTCTCCCACTCTCCCTAGGGTGTAAAAGTTTTGATGGCTGGGACCACATCTTGTCTCCTGGCCCTCTCTTGTACCAACGGCATTCAGGAAACTTATTTAATGTAGGTTAATGAATAAATCCCCATGTGGCTTTGAAACATCTTACTAAGTCTGATGGTTTGCAACAGATGCCCCAAGGTAACTCCAAGGGCCTTGGATCTACCTTATTTGCACATGTCCAGGTATCTTGATGGGATGTTTGGAAGAGCAGCCCTTGCCCAGTCCCTCAGCTCTCACCAGCTCAGGGTTTCTCAACAGTGGCACTGTTGACATTTTGGGTCCCTTCATTCCTTGCTGTATGGGCTTATTCAGTGCGCCGTATGATGTATAGTGGCATCTTTGGCTTTTACCCAGGACATGCCAGTAGAACCCTCCCTCTCCTCCCCTAGACAGTGATAATCAAAATGTCTTCAAACACTGCCAGATGTCCCCTGGCAGGCAAAATCATCCTCAGTTGAGAAACGTTAGACTAGATAATGCAATGAATTTACCAGATTTTACTTCCTTTAATCCTTTTACTCATCATAGGAAAAGAAATTCAAAGGGTCACTAAGTTGATAAATCACTATTTATAAACATTTATGACACAGCTGCTGTGTGACATAGAAGTATAAGAAGCTCTTGCCCCAGTTCTCTCATTCAGTTTCTGCCCACATGTCACCTCATCAGAGGCCCCTCCTACTAACTACCAAAGGCATCACCCTGCCTCTTACTGTTCATTTTATGGATTACTGCTTTTTGCAGCACTATCACCTGTAGCATAGCACAGGTTTATATGACTGTTGTCTGTCTTCCCCAATTAAATGACAGGTCGGTGCACCAGGGGCTTTGTTTTTTGCCAGATCCCCAGCACCAAGACCTGTACCTGGCACAACGTAGGCAGCAACAGATTTTGCTGAATGAACCTCTAAATTCTTACCACGGAAAGATATGTAATTAAGTTAAAGGAGGCACTATGTTCCCCCAAAATGTTTGTGTTTTGCACTTATTATTCTGATTTTGGGGCCAGATTCGAAGGATTCGTGAGGGTCAGAATTAGCTGTGAGCTGGGTTAGGACCTTTTCTACAGCAATTTCTATTGATGTCATTATTGAATTTTTTTCACATTAGTTTTCCTTTTGGTCCTCAAGATTGTATGACTCTCTATTAAAACCCAGAAATCCAGATGGGGCCCTTCTGTTTGGCTTTTCTTCTTTGCCTTAAACGTACCTCCTTATCAAATAGAAGTCTCCTGAGAGAGGGCATGTTATTTCTATTAGTTTTAACAGGAGCTACCTTTGGACTTGAGGAAAAGAAAGATGTTTGTGTAGCTCTTTCAGGTTCATACATTCTCATACATACACACACTTCCACCTTTCTCTTTTCTCTTATTGTTGTCTCAGGTACTGAGACAGTTTAGGATTTTATGTCTTCAAAATATATTATGGTTTGGTGTATAATTCATGGATGTCCTGTAATCTAGAAGTAGATTTGGAGTTCCTATTTACCCTGGCTTCCCCCCACCCTTGAATTCTGGTTTGTCTGGAAAATACAAGAATTGTAAAAAAAAAGTTACCACTAAAAAACTTCATTTAAAGATTTTTTTTTTAGAGATATGATCTTGCATCTAGAAAACCCTAAAGACAAAAACGAAACAAAACTGTTACAACTAATAAATCAATTCAGCCAAGAAGCAGGATGCAAAGTCGAGACACAAATATCAATTGCATTTCTATACACTAACAAAGAACAATCTGGAAAGCAAATTTAAAAAACAATTCCATTTACAATAGCACCAGAAAGAATAAAGTACTTAGGAATTAACCAAGGAGAAGAAAGACTTGCATAATGAAAACTACACATTGCTGAAAGAAATTAAAGACATAAAAATAAATATAAACACATCCCATGTTCATGGATTGAAAGACTTAATGTTGTTAAAATGTCATACTACCCAAAGCAATCTACCAATTCAATTCAGGCCCTATCAAAATCCCAATGATGTTTTTTGAAGAAAGAAAAATAAAAACCATCCTAAAATTCATATGAAATCTCAAGGTCCCCAGATAGCCAAAACAATCTTGGAAAAGAATAACAAAACTAGAGGACTCACACTTTCTGATATCAAAACTTACTACAAAGTTATAGTAATCAAAACAGTATGGTACTAACATAAAGACAGATATATAGACCAATGGAATAGAATAGAGAACCCAGAAATAAACCCTAGTGTATATGGTCAAATGATTTTTTACAAGGGTCCCAAGACCATTCAATAGAGAAAGAGCAGTCTTTTCTACAAATGGTGCTGGGAAAACTGAATATCCACATGTGAAAGAATGAAGCGGAACCCTTGCCTAATACTATATACAGAAATTAGCTCAAAATGGATCAAAGAACTAAATTTAACAACTAAAACAATAAACCTCTTAGAAGAAAACATAAGACAAAACTTCATGACATTGAATTTGGCAGTGATTTCTTGAATTTGGCAACAAAGACAAAGGCAACAAAAGAAACATTAGACAAAGTGGACCTCATAAAAATTTTTAAAGTCTGTACCTCAAAAGACACTAAAAGAGTAAAAAGGCAAGCCACAGAATGGGAGAAAATATTTGCAAATCATTTATCTGAGAAGTGAGTAATATCCAGAATATAGAGAGAATTCCTAAAACTCAACACAAAAAATAACCTGATTCAAAAATACACAAAGGAATTGAATGTACAGTTTTCCAAAAAGATATACAAATGGCCAATAAGCACATTAAAAGATGCTCAATGTCACTAATTATTAGAGAAATGCAAATCAAAACTCATTATATACCACTTTACACCCATTCTGATGGCTACTACCAAAAGAAAATAACAAGTGTTGGCAAGGATGTGGAGAAATTGGAACCCTGTGCACTGTTGGTGGGAATGTAAATTGGTACAGTTACTGTGGAAAACAGTATGGCAGTTACTCAAAAAATTAAAAATAAAATTACCATATGATCCAGCTATTCCACTTCTGGGTACATATCCAAAAGAATTTAAAGCAAGGTCTTGAAGAGGTATTTGTACACCATGTTCCTAGCAACATTATTCACAATAGCTAAAACATGGAAGCAACCCAAGTGCCCATGGATGGCTGAATGGATACGCAAAAAGTGATATATACACGCAGCCTTAAAAAGGAAGGGAATTCTGCAATGCACTACCATATGGATGAAACTTGAGGACATCATGTTAAGTGAAATAGCCAGTCACGAAAAGACAATTACACTTATAATTCCACTCATGTGAAGTGCTTTGAGTAGGCATAATCATAGAGGCATAAAAGTAGAATGGTGTTGCCAAGGGCTGGGGAGGGGAGGCAATGGGGAGTTATTGTTTAATGGGTGCAGAGTTCAGTTTTACAAGATAAAAGGAATTATGGAGATGGATGGTAGTGATGGTTGCACAACATTATCAATGTATTTAATACCACAAAATTGTATACTTAAAATGGTTAAAATAGTAAATTTTGTCATGTGTGTTTTAGCACAAGTTAAAAAGAAAATAGGTCATGATAAGAAGCCCAGATATCTATGGATTTAAAGGGAGCTTAAAGAACTATTGTATTGAATGGACTTCTCAAGCAAAAGTGGATAAAAACTAGAATTGGATCAGTGTAATAAGGATCTTTCTCATCCTAGGACTGCCTAAAATAGACTGTCCCTAGAGGGGCTAACACCACCAGCCCGCAAGCAGTGTATATCAGGGAGGCAGCTCCTGCCTTAGCTGAGCCCGTGAACCAAATGACATTCTTCCATAGACATGACATGGCTCAGCAGGAGCATCTGGGGTATTCTGGGGCAATGCTTCTCCTCCCTCCTCTTAACCACATTCAGTAGCTCCTTTGGTAGAGCTCCCATCCACCCTTAGGGGAGGAGTTCAGATTTGGTGCAAGGGACTTAACGTGGTGCTTAAGAGCAAGGATTCTGAGCAAGCAGGCCTGACTCCCGACCCTACCATCTGAGCAGGATACTTGACCTCTCTAAGCCTGTTTCCCATCAGCCAAGAGGGGAAATAATAGCACCTGCCTCACAGGGGGCTGTGAAGGCCAAACGAGATGATGTACGTAAAGCATGTAGCAAAGAACCTGACGTTTAGTAAATAATCAACAAACGGTAGCCATTATTATAATTGTTTTCAGTGTCTAAGAATGTAAAGCTCATAGTATTCACTCCATACATATTCACTGAGTGAATCAAAGAAAATTCTGCAGCACATACACACGGGAGGAAGTGAGAGAAGACATTCAGATCAGTAAGTCGCTCTCATCTAAAGTTGAGAGGGGGTCGGATAGCAAAGCTATTGACCTAAGTGATTTTTTTACAGTATTATTGTTGAAGAGTCTACCTGTTTACCTGTCTTCCATTGTTATATTTGGGGCTTAGCATTCAGAACACCTGTTTACAATGAAAAGCTAGTTTGGTTCCTTTCCTGTCATGTGCAGTTGCCATTTGGTGCATGTCATTGCCTAAAAAGACACCATTCAGTGTTCTGGTTATTTATTGGAAAAAGATAACCCTAAAGTTGAGTGTGTCTCTGCTCCAGTTAGGGAATGAAGCACAGGAAGGGGTAAAAATATGGCTTTGTCCTGCCTGCTGAGCCTGTGACCCGAGTGGGAAAAGGAGGAAAACCTATCCAGAAAAGAGTTCCAGGGGCCACACATAGCAGGAACGATATTAGGAAGGGGAAATAAGATAGACCAGAACTCTGAAACAGCTGAATAGACTCAGCTTACCTCCTAGAGTTATCTGCTATTCCTCCAAAACTAGGTAACCTCTGTGGTCCTTCCCAAGCCCAGAATTTCTGTCTCTGTATCACCTCTACTCTGACAGAAAACAGAAGTGAGAGGTATGTAACAGCACAGAGTGGAGAGTGACCAGTGTGACCTGTGGGGATCAGGACAGGGACAGGCCAGAGGAAAGAGGGAAAGAGTAGAATCAGGGAAGGTTTGCCACAGGAGGTGAGTTTTGAAGGGTGCAGAGAAGTTTCCCAGCCATGCAGGGAAAGAAGGGCTTCTGGTTAGCGGAAACACATGTACAGAGCAGAGGAATGAAGGACCTGGCATGTGGGGAACTACAAGCAGTGTGGCAGAAGGCAAGACTGGTTGACTGGGCCAGGTGAGAGGGCTTTACTTTGCTGAGAATTAAATGTGAACGTGGCAAAGCGCCACTAAAGTGCCTTTCATGGAAGAGTGATGTGGAAGATGGCGTTTTAGACGGTCCTTTGGCTGCAATTGGAAGATCCACTGGAGGGAGAACAGCCTCTTCTGTAAAGCAGAGACCTTGAGCCTCGCCCTTTATTCCTGTCAGTGGGCGCTTCCTCCTCTCCTCGGGGAGCCAGGCTGAAGTCCAGCATATCCGCTGTTAAGAACATGGACTCGGGAATTTTTTCTAAGATGGTGAATACCTTCTGCTCTTTCACCTCTTGGAAGTCTCCCCAAAACCAGGAGGACAAGAGAAAGACACACAAGCTCCCATTGTCTTAGAAACTAAGAGACATTGCAACAGGGAACTCCAAAGTACAGAGCTGAGAGATGAAGGTCACTGGCATCACAGGACAGAGGGAGGTGAGACGGAAGAGGCGGGTGCCAACAAGAAGGAAATTGGAGACACGAAACACAACGGAAGATGGGATGAAGTATCAGGCTTGAAAACAGGAGGGTGTTGAAAGAGAAAGTCTGTGCAGGAAACAGCTAGGCCTACTGCCCCCCTCTCCCACCCTTGTAGGAGATAGGAGGTTCTCTGGAGAAGACCTAGGGAAGCTTTGAACTCAAGGACCCCCAGATCAGAGTAGGGAAGGAGTGAGGCACTGAAAATAGAGATTGAGTAAATATCTACTTACTGACCAGGAAAAGCCCCAGCTCCCTTTCCCTGTACAGCTTTGAGAGCTCCAGGAGCCAGCTTATGCTTGTGGACAAGAGAATGGAGGAGGGTAATTCTTACAAAGAACTCCACTTTCCCAGAAAAGAAATGGGACCTTGGCTCACTGCCCCATCACCAAACGGTGCAGCCCACCTGGCAATAGCCCTTTCCCACCACACAGAGCTACTCAAACATCTTTTAGTTGCCTTCTTCCCAAATATAAACAGACATCAAGGATCAGCAGACACCTGAGGAAAGCCTCCAACAGGAAAGATCATTTAAAGAAAAGTAGAAGCAGCATCAACTCAAATAGCCTGAAAAAACTTCCCAAAACCTGTAATTAATATCCTCAGAGATATTAGAGAATATGCTGTATCTATAAAACAAGAATAGTATGCTACCAAAGAAAATAAGACTCCCTGACAAATGAAAATATGATTTTTTTAAAAACTGTAATTCATAGGAAGCTTGGAAGATAAAGAAGTCTTACAGAAAGTTGGAGAAAAGATAAAGTGATGGGCATGAAGGGAAGACAAGGGAAGACTATTAGAGTAGCAATCCAAAAGATCCAACATCTAATTAATAGACAATCAGGAAAGGAATACAGAAAATATAGAGGAGGAACTTATCAAAGAAATAATACCAAAAAACTTCCAAGGACTGAAGGACAGATTGAAAAGGCCAATAGAGTACCCAATAAAAACTACACCAGGATGACATTTAAGACTACCAAAAAAATAGAAAGAAAAGATTCCATACGAATAACATTTGACTTGCCAATGACGACACTGCAGGCTGGAAGACAAAGGAGCAGTGCCTTCAAAATACTAAGTAAAAATTGCTGCCAATCTAGAATTCTATATCCAATCAAATTACTGATCAAATGTACAATAAGAATAGTTTTAGGCATCCAAGGTCTCAAAATAATTTACCCCCTATACATCCTTCTTCAGGAAGTTACTAGAGAAAATGTTCCACCCAAACAGGAGCATGAAAAGAAAGAAATGAAGGCACAGGATCCAGGAAGGAGAGGCGAAGGGAATTCCCAGGCCTGGAGAGCCAACTAGTCCAGACTGGAGCTGAAGGCTAACAGGAGCAAAATGGAAATTATATCATCTGATCCATTTCCCTGTTGGAAGGCCAGAAAAGACCTACAAAGAGAAACTAAGAAAAAGAAGCAAATGGTCAGGGAGGCAGTTAATTCCAGGAAAAACAAAAATTTATTCAAGAATTTGAGTCATCAAAATTATGTTATAACAAAGTAATGTGAGCACTGAATACTGATTTAACCAGAAATTGTGACAATGGGAAAGAGCTTAATTCTCATCTAGCACAATAGGAAATCACTAAATAACGTATAAAATTAAGCAAAGATAGCAGTATAAGCATTTAGCTTAGAAATAAGAGGATAAGAAACAGCTACAAGAGTTAAAAGTGTAGGAGAGCTGGGGCAAACACGAGGACAGAAGTGGGATGAACAGCTTCCTTCATTTAAAAGCCTTACAGTGCTATTTAATTCTTAAACTATGTGCGTGTCGCTCTTTTTTCTTCTTCTTCTTCTTTTTTCTTTTTAATTAAGGAAAAGAGCACTCTCTGCAGTCACATAGATTTGGATTTGAATCTTGGAGCAACTATGTTGCTACCTGTGTGATTTCAGCAAATTATTTTCATCCCCTCAAGCTTTGTTTTCTCTATTGCTACATGAAGCAAATGCTTTATTACCTCTCACATTTTTATAGGGTTCTTTAGAAACTTAGGTAAGACAGTACAGGTCACATGCCTGACACATAGTAAAGCCCTCAGTGAAGGTTTTCTGCTCACTCTAATCACCTGGTGCCCTCCATTCCTCTCTGGATACCCTGACCTCTCACCCTCCATCAGTCATTAAATCCCGTTGAGGACTTAAGTCCCCAGGTGCGTTTGCACGTTGCAGCTCACATCTAATGTGGAATAGGAGGTTTGAGCCTTGTTAAACTGAGCCGGGTGACCCCTGACTTAAAATACAGCTAGTTCTTTGGAGGAGTGGCTTTGGTGATGTGGAAACACCATCTCTCCTCTGGGAAAGGAAAACGTGAGTCGCAGCCAGTAGGCTCAGCCATCTCACTCTTAGGCCAGAACCAGCCATCTCAGGAGGCTCCAGGATCTCGCGGTTTGTGTCCACAAACATTTCCAGCCTAGAGCCTTAATCCCTTCTGCTAACGTAATAAGATCCCTCCGTTTATGATGAAAACTGAGCCCGTGGTATTGTGACTATCACCCTGCTTCCTGCCACCCACAGGTGACAGCTGCACCTGTGAGGCTGGCCCACTTCCCGCATACCCAGGGCACCTGCACCTCCTGCACCCTCCACCCTGCCCTTGTGCGATGTCCCAGCTACTGACTGTTGAACAGGGAAGTCGAGGGTTCCCTGGTGGAGGTTATTTCTTCTTTTGCTGCAGGGATTGCACTATATGCCCAGGTCCAGGTACTGTGGTGATACAGAAATATATTTGGCCTCAAAGGTATTTACCGTCTAATCAGGGAGATAGATGTTCACCACCCACTAGGCAAGGAAATGAAGTAAGAGGGTGATTGTGGGCTGCATGCGGAATAGGTGAGGTCTTGAGTTTACACACTGGAGCTTCTCACACAGGCCTGGGAGCAGGTAAGCCCCAGGTCAGGTGGTTATTTTTAAACGAAAGTATCCTTCAGATATTTATGATGTTTTATTCCTAGAGTGGCAGTGAGGGACAGCAGTGGTGGGAGGTGGGGGTGGTCTCTGAAGAGGTGACAGTTCTTCCTGAGAGCAGTGACTGTGGACAGACAGGGTGACAATACAATTCGTTATCCCAATGGAGACACTTGAGAGTGTCAGGTCCTTGGTCAGGTTGCTCAAGGGGCCCAGTTTTTACCAGTGACCAGCATCTGTCCCCTTCTCCGGTTAGGATTCCTGAAAGAGCTTCACCACCTGAGTTTTGACCAAGAAGCTATTTAAAAATTAAATGCATATATGCAGTTCCCCTGGTCCCAAGGCTACTCCCGCATGGAAACCAAGTTTGGTTTGGTTTGGTTTATAGCTGCCTTATCAACACCTCCCCTTTATCAGAGAACTGCCAGCCTCTCTCTTCAAACAGTCCTTTTCAAAGGGGAACTCTTACTCTTTATCACTTCACAGTGATTTTACAGCGTGGGAAATAATATATACTCTTTAGAGCATTTGCTCTTTTAAGCAAAATGCTGTTTGAGCAAAGAAATCAAAACTTGATGTTGGAGGAGTCTTTGTTACTTGGCACTTTTACCCCACTCCTTTCGGTTTTCTGTTAGAGTAGAAGTCACAGAGTTACAAAATATGCAAGTCAAAATTATACTTATTTATTTACGTGCCTCTCCCACCAGGATGTGATCTCCTTGAGGACATCAGTTGCCTTGTTAATACAAAACATCATTAAAGTGACCATAGGTTTGGACATATTTGCAGGGCCTCATAAATGATCTGGTTGAGTCGAATGTATCCCAGTCTTAACCTGACCTCTCTTGCTGACACAAGCTCTCCTTTAGTTCTTACTCTCAAAACAGCTTTTCCTTTGTGATTTGTATTTATAGCAAAGCATGCTCCTCCCAGGCCACTGAGGCAACTGGGAGCCAATTTCCTCCCACTCTTCCCCTTCCCATCCCAAGGGACAGTTTCATTGTCTCTGGCTTGTGACCTCTGGGTCTATCTGTGAAATGAAGACATGATCAAGATTCTTCTCTCCAGTCCCCTCAGGCTCTAACATTAGTGCTCTTTAGTGACTCTGTGGAAAACGATTCTTTCTCCTTGGACTGTGTTCCCAAGTTTTTTCTTCATTGTCAAGTGAAAATCCTTGCTTCAGATTGTTTTAGTCTCTGACAGATCTTTGCCACGTGGCCCCTCATTTCTGGCAATTCACTGAGATTCATCAGCCCCATCAAGAAAACAATCAATAGCCCTGACCAGTGTGGCCCAGTGGTTAGAGCATTCATCCGCACACTGAAGGGTCTCGGTTTCCATTCCCGGTCAAGGGCACGTACCTTGGTTGCAGGTTCCATCCCTGGCTCCTGTCGGCATGCATGTGGGAGCCAACCAATCAGTGAGTCTCTCTCACATTGATGATTCTCTCTCTCTCTCTCTCTCCCCCCCCCCACCCCACCCCCAGTCCCTCCCTTCCACTCTGGAAAAAATATTCTTGGGTGACGATTGTGAGGATAAACAACAAAAAAAGAAAAAAAGAAGAAAGAAAACAATGAATACATTGTTCTAGCTTCAGATTGGATATAGATTAAATGTTGGCATCACTTCATTCTGTCAAATTGTCTCAGCTTGCCTCTTAAAAATCAAAATGGGAAAAATCAAAGTCTTTTGGTTATTAAATCAGAGGGCTCCCTGTTGGCCCATACTGTGTGTGTTGAGGGAAAAGAGGAGTTATGTGCATGGGTGAGAGAAAAGGTTTGCACTAAGGTGAATTCATAACCAACATAAATATGTGGAAACATAAAGGTCATTATTAATGTGTGAGTACAGTCTCCAGAGATGTTCCAATTTGGTCTCTTCCAACAGAAACCGAATGATCGTGATCACAAAGTGAGAGTAGCGCTGGGCAATGGCTTGCGAGGAGATGTGTGGAGTGAATTCATCAGGAGATTTGGGGACATTCACATTTATGAGTTCTATGCCTCCACTGAAGGCAATATCAGCTTTGTAAATTATACGAGAAAAATTGGTGCTGTCGGAAGAGTAAACTACTTACAGAGAGTAAGTACATTGAAAAGTGAGAGCATTTTCAGAATACAGAGCTTCCTTAAAAGCTATGTCATGATGATGTTATTATCAGAACTTCATGAGGCATCACCAAGAGAGGTTTTGCCGAGTCTCTGTAACAAGGACTTCAATAAGATAGGGTGCTCTAATTTAAAAATCTTAATGTCCATGAATAACAACCCATTATGCCTTTGCCACCTGCATTCAGGTAACATATTCCTATGTCATTTATACGTGTATATGATAAAACACCGGACATTACCAGTTCCATAAGTTTACCATACTCTGCACTATGGTGAAATGAGATCTTTCCTTTTCATAGTGCTGTGGGTTACAACCACCTGGGGAACTTTTCACACATACAGGTGCAGGGCCTCAGCCCCTAAGCTTTGGATGGAGGTGTCTTGAGGTGGGGCCCAGGCATCAGTGTTTTTTGAAAGCTCTGCAGCCAGGGTCAAAAAAGCATTATCTTGTGAAGATTTGTGTTCTCCTAATAACTGCATTAAAAAGACATTTCTTATTTTTTAACTGAGATATAATTGACACATAACATATATTAGTTTCAGGTGAACAACATAATGACTCAATGTTTGTATATGTTGCCAAATGATCACCACAGTAGGTCTAGTTAACATCCATCACCTCACATAGTTACTTTTTTTTTTCTTGTGATAAAACTTTTAAGATCTACTCTCTTAGCAACTTTCAAATATGCAATGCATTGTTATTAACTATAGTCCCCATGCTGTACAGTACATACCCAGGACTTATTTATTTTACAACTGGAAGTTTCTACCTTTTAACCACTTCCAACCACTCTTCACTCCCCACCTCTGGCAACCATCAATCTGTTCTCTATGAGTTCTTTTTTTTTTCAGAGTCCATATAAGTGAGATCATGTGATATTTGTCTTTCTCCATCTGACCTATTTCACTTAGCTTAATGCCCTCAAGGTCCATCCATTTCGTCATGAATGGCAAGATTTCCTGTTTATGGGTGACTAATATTCCATTGTATATATATATACCACACTTTCTTTATCCACTCATCTATCAAGGGACACTTAAGTTGTTTCCGTGTTTTCACTATTGTAAATAAAGCTGTAATCAATGTGGGGTGCATACATCTCTTCTAATTAGTGTTTTCATTTCCTATGGATAAATACCCAGAAGTAGAATTGCTAGATGATATGGTAGTTCCATTCTCAATTTTTTGAGGGACCTCTGTGCTGTTTTCCCCAGTGGCTGCACCAATCTGCATTCCGACCAGCACTGCACAAGGGTTCCCTTTTCTCCACATTCTCTTCAGCACTTGTTACTCCTTGCTTTTTTGATAGTACAGGTGGGAAGTGGTACCTCATTTGCATTTCCCTTATAATTAGCGATGCTGAACATCTCTTCGTGTACCTTTTGGCCATCTGTATGTCTTGTTTGGGAAAGTCTGTTTAGATCATTTGTCTTTTTTTTTATTATTGGATTGCTTCTCTTCTATTGAGCTGTATGAGTTTTTTATGTATTTTTTTATATTAACCTCTTATCAGATATATGATATTTCCTATTTTTAAGCCAGCTCACATAGCAGTCTCTTTTATTGCCTGGGATCTCCAGACAATCTCTTTGCCCTTTTTGTGCTCAAGCAGTCAGTCTTCTGGATGATCACCTATTCTTCAAAATTTCAGGAATATTCAGCAAACGCTGAGCCTCTGCTGGCTTGAGCAGTTACTGCCGCCTTTATGCCTCTGGTAACCCATCCTGCCTGGTCATGACACAGCCGCCCCAGAGCTCCCAAGCAACCTGTGTCCCCAGGGACTGACAGGAGCAGTAAATGGGACAGTGATCTGTGTGCATAAGAAGCTGGCTCTAGAGATCACATTCTAGCACATTCACATACTGGCTGAATGCCCTAAGGCAAATCACTTTATGTTCCTTAGACTTCAATTTCATCACCCGTAAAACAGAGATTAAAAAGAGAAAATATAGAGCTCAATGCCAAACCCAAACTCAGTGTTGATAAAGGAAAAGGGTTGTTGAAAAGATTCAATTTAATAAATTATTAAAAAGCCATTAGAGGATATAGCCGGGATACCTGTCAGATAATAGAGTTGAATAATTGTTAGCTGCAATGATTATTTTCATTCCATTTCTTCTATTCTGGCCTGGTCTCTAGGCATTCCCCAGTCCAAGGAAACTCCCTGACAATGACAGCCAAACCTACACCGTACAGGTCCCTCCACACCTGTGCCGTCCAATATGGTAGCCACCTGCCAGGTGTGGCTTATTTAAATTTAAATTACATAAAGAAAATTTTAATTTAGATCTTCATTGTCCCTAGCCACATTCCAAGTGCTCAGTAGCCATGTTCTGTGATGACCATGTTGAGCAGTACAGATATAGAATATTTCCATTATCACAGTAAATTCTACTGGGCAGCAAGCAGCACTAGAGATTGAGAATTGATTTCCTACTCCCCACTGGGAGAGGGTCTGTCTTTGCTAGTTTCAGTCCAAGCTGTAGGAGCCCAAACTGTGAAGACCCAGGCTAAATGCAGTTCAGAACGAGAGAAGGCACAATGCTGAGTAGAGGCACTGTGGGTGCAAGCTGTCTGTGTTGTTACGAGTTGCAAGGAAACTTTTGTTTCAAAGCAAACCTGAGGACCTTAGAAGTTCTGGGTATCACATCCATTCATTGCCATGTTTTATTGTCAGTTTTTTCCTGATTTAAACAAATCTATATTTTAAAACTAAAAGGGGGGGAGGGGGGATGACCCTGTAATTGATGTGGAAAGAAGCATGAGTTACCACCCCAATTCTTTTTTTACATTCTTGCAAATAAAGATCTACATTTGTTGACTAAGAATGCTACTTCATTTTTAATGGTTATCCGCTACTATCAAAGCATAGAATTGGTTAATTTATCACATAGACTTGAATTTAAATTTGAAATTGACACAGTAATCACAACTGCTAATTACATCTAAAGACTGTCATATTTTTACCTATCTGTTAATAGAGAAAATAATACAGTTATTGCCCTTACTAAATTATATAAATTTACATTTTTATGCCATTGAATTATAGCCTATATGAAATATGATGGAGTTTTAATAATTTTATAGCCATGGGCATGAAGTAATTATACCATCGAACCTTAAATGCATTGGCGAACATGTCCCTGGAAATGAAAAACATACAACAGTGGCATATTAAGGTCACACAAGATTTTTAAATCCCGCTTGTGATATGTCCACCAAAAAAAATGTATGAGAATATTAATAGCAGCTCTATTTTTAACAGTCCAAAACTGGAAATAATCAAAATGCCCATTAATAGGATAATAGATAAATAAATTGTTGTATATTCATAGAAGGAAAATTACATGGCAATGAAACAAACTACTGAAACAAACACCAGCGTGGGTGGATGACTGTCACACGCAGTATGCTGAGTGAAAGAACCAGACACAAAGGCAGACATTTACTTCATTTATTGGGAGTTGAAGTCTGCTTGATGTGATAACAGTCAGAATAGTAGTCAACTTGACAGAAAGGGGCAGGTGGAAACTTTCTAAGGTAATGAAAATGCTTAGTATCTTGATCTGGGTGGTAGGTACATGGGTGAACAACATATATAAAATTCACTAAGCTGTACACTTCAGATAGGTGTTCCTTATATACTTTATGCATGCTATACCACAATAAAAAGGGGGGGAAATGTGAAAATTTGTGCTCAAAATGATCTGTTTTAATTTTGCTAGAAAATTGTATCTTACGAGTTGATTAAATATGATGTGGAGAAAGATGAACCTGTCCGAGATGGAAATGGATATTGCATCAAAGTTCCCAAAGGTACAGTGGATTTTTGTTCAGTTAACCTGTCATTTTATTTTTATGTATTGATTTTGAAAGAGAGAGAGACAGAGGCATCAATTTGTTATTCCACTTATTTATGTGTTCATTGGTTGATTCTTGTATGTACCCTGACCAGGGATCAAACCTGTAACTTTGGTGTGTAGGGACTATGCTCTAACCAACTGAGCTATCTGGCCAGGGCCTGACCTGTCATTTTATTACCTTGACCAAGTGATTGTTAAGAATTAACATATCGTTGATAAAATGAGCACCTGGTATAATTGATCGGAGTGGAGGAAAAAAGAGAGAGATTTATTTTTGTACTCTCAAAAATACAAAAACTCCAAAAGATACTAATTTAACCACTACCGGTAACATACTTATAGTTTGAAACCTAGCTTAACAACTTCTTGATTGTGAAGCAAGCATTTTGTGGGAAGGGATACATAATTATGGTTGCAAAACTATGATTTTAGGGAGTCTTTACCTTTAAACTTAAACTACTGTTCATTTGTTTAACTATGTGTGTCAATCATTATTCAGTAAAACGTTAGCATTTTAAAAATTAAAATGTGTGGCCATATAGAATAATGTACTGTGTGCATAGTGTATATATGTGTGTGTGTGATGTATATGAATATACTTGTACATGTGCAGCCAGCTTGCTGCTAATGAGCTGCATGGCATCAGTTTTAAGAGAAAGTTAATAATAAAATTTCCCTACTGCTAGCACATAAAATAACAATGTACTTCCTTCTATCTTAGGTGAAGTTGGACTCCTGGTTTGCAAAATCACACAACTTACACCATTTTCTGGCTATGCTGGAGGAAAGGCTCAGACAGAGAAGAAAAAACTGAGAGACGTCTTTAAGAAAGGAGATGTCTATTTCAACAGTGGAGATCTCTTAATGATTGACCAGGAAGATTTCATCTACTTCCACGACAGAGTTGGAGATACATTCCGGTGGGTTTTCTGAATTACTGAGAAACACACAGTTTGGCTTACTCCTAAATTGGAGTCACATTCCGCTTTGGTTATGGTCCTCCCTTTTCTTCTATGTCTTTAGTGTGTCAATTCAGCCTCCTGTATTCCTAGGAAAAAAAGGAGCAAAATGCATGAGGGGTCACTCTATAATGCACAGTTAACTTGGGTGAGCCACACCAGATGAAAGGAAGGTGGAAAACCTATGTCTAAATAGCTTTAGTCCGTCCAATTCCTCCGTTTCTACTGGTCACTCTTAGGACCGCCAGGTATTTTCACAGTTTTCAATTATGGGGCTTTTTTTTTTTTCCCCAGATAAAATCAAATGCAAATTAAGGTGGGGCTGATTTAGTTGAAGAGGAGATGAGGGGTTTGAGGCCTCACCTGCTCCCCTCCCTCCCACTCTCCATCCCCAACCAAGTGGTTTCCCACAGAACCCCCAAGTCAATGCAACAGTTTGAAAGTCATGGTAATAGACCATGAATTTAATTCCCAACAACATCACAATCCTCCAGCCTCCTAACACTTTTGTTTAATCAGCTTCCTTCCTTTGTGAACTGCCTGAAGCCAGGCTCCAACTCCCGGCACAGTGCCTGACACACGTAATTACTTTTTGCGTGAATTTCTAAGGAAGGGATGGGAGTTGCCTGGCTGTAGTAGAAAGAGTGTGGATATGATCGGGGAGTACGGAGCTCCCAGGCTCACCTCTGCCCCTGACCATCCGTGTTAGCTAGGCAGGTAACCTTTCTCAACCTCAGTTTCTCCACCCATGAAATGAGGGTCCCGATGACCCTCAGGGCTCCTTCCATCCGTAATGTGCCATGACTCAGGATCCCTGTCATTATTTTATGCCACCTTCATGTCGCTGAAAAGATACTTCTGAGAAACCTAAAGAATTTTTTAAATGTAAAACATAAATAACTTTATACAGTGAAAAATAGCACACAGTTGGGCACTAGCATTATAGTTTCCCTGAAAATAAAGTATATTTTTTCTTATTAAAAGCTTTCTTGATGCCATGAGATTCTGAAATACAAGTATGAAATTTTATTAGACAGAAGTTCACTAATTGAGTTAAATAGCAACCAAAGTTAGTGAATGAGAAAAGGGAGAGACCTAAATACAGCAAAGTCACTGAGGGTTTGTTTTTGATTTCCAGTGCCTTTCTTAGGCCAAGTCTGTATTTTAACGTTGGAACAACATCATTCTGTGTGTTGCGTTTCACGTGGCCAGACTGAAATTCCACATTTTATTATTTAGGTGTATGCCTATGTCTTTTGTCCTCAAGCAGGATGCCTCTCCCATGACGAAGCTGGGGAGCTTGGGGGCCAAGGTGAGCTATAGAGTGGAGCCACCCCACCTGCTCCCTGTTATTGCGTCCTGGGCGAGAGACCACCTGTGACCTCTGCTAACCTTGCCTTTTCTTCCAGGTGGAAAGGGGAAAATGTGGCTACCACTGAAGTCTCTGACGTACTAGGACTAGTTGATTTTATCCAAGAGGTGAATGTTTATGGAGTGCCTGTTCCAGGTATGCACACGATATTATAAATCTATGCCTAGACCCAAACTGTAACTGAATATCATTTTAACCCCAGGGCAAAGTATGCCATTGCCTTCTCCTGTCAGCTGGAGAATCAGACAACTCTTTCACCCACTTGGGCATAAGGGGCTCATGTCTGGTTTATGTTCCTTTATAAATCAGCCAAGTCAGTACATCTGAACCAGGCCTTTCTCTGTGGTTCAGCTCAAGCAGAGTCTCTCCGGGACGCAAGGTCCCGCTGCGTCTGGCACTCCTCAAGAAAAGATGCGTCCTGCTGGGTAGCTGGGAAACAGTATGTGAGACACAAATAAGAGCAAGTGCAGTTGCTAAGAGAAAAAAATTAGGAAGGAGCTGATTTTGTCCACTCTTTCTTTAAAGCAGGTCCCTGACCCAGCCCACCCAGCTGAATTTCAGAATCGCAACCCAGAGTGGTGTCACCCAGCCTTCTCCCCCAGGCCTGCTTCTGCCAGCTGCCTGGGGAGTGCCGAGCTCTGATTCTGGGTCGTGGCTCTAATACCCGCTGGCTGTTTGACTCCAGGCAAATCACTAAAATTAGGGAAAATACCAGTCCTATAGTGAAGATTGTCAAGAGAACTAATTCATTTCAATTACATAGATAGTAAAAATATTTTTACCAGATATGTACATGAGGGTTGTCATGAGAAGAAATCATTTTAAATATCGATGTCAGGGAGGAGTAAAATCTCCAAATCACTGTTCAAATATGAGATGCTAGGGATGTTAGTGTTCTACCCAGAACTCAGGGTCTGGGATTCACTATATTCAAAATGGAAACCCCAAAGTGCCTTTTCCCTGAGCTGTGATGGTTTCACATGACCTTGTGCTGTCCTTTCATTTCTTAAAGAATATTCAGAACTTTCTCTCACCTGTTACCTCGGGTCACAGAGTGTGAGGGGTGCAGAATTCTTCTCATGTTGGACCTTAGGCTGAGTTAGCAGAAGCATGGTTGTCAGCTATCATTCCACACTGGGTTCCCACAGACCCCACCTGGAATATTGCACACACTCTTAAATGCTGAATTTTAAAATAGTAACAACACAAAAGAATGTGTAGGAGAACGTGAGAGAATCTAGGAAATGTGCTCCTCCGAGTGGGACCCCTGAACCAGCAGCACCATCCTCCATACCCGAAAGCTTGCAGAAAATGCAATTTCTCAGGCCCACTGAGACCGACTGAATTTGACTTTCTGGAACGGGGCCCAGGGAGCTGCATTTTAACAAGCCCTTTAAGTATTCTTAAACATACTAAAGTCTTGCCTGGCCAGCATGGCTCAGCAGTTGAGCACTGACCTATGATCCAGGAGATCGAGGTTTGATTCCTGGTCAGGGCACATGCCCGGGTTGCAGGCTCGATCCTCAGCAGGAGGTGTGCAGGAGGCAGCCGATCAATGACTCTCTCTCATCATTGATGTTTCTCTCTCTCTCTCTCTCTATCTCTATCTCTATCTCTCCCTTCCTCTCTCTGAAATCAATTTTAAAAAAAACAACCACTGAAGTCTGTGTGTGGGTGATGAAAATGTTCTAGAACTAGATACTGGTGATAGTTGGACAACATTGTGAACACACTAAATGCCACTGAATTGTACATTAAAAATGGTTAAAATGATAATCGTATGTTTTACCACAATTTAAAAAAACAACAACACTAAAGTCTTGAGAAGCACTGAGGCCTAGTGGTTCCAAAAACCTAGCCAATCCTCAGAATCATCTGGGAAGTTTTTTAAAGCCCATATCTAATGGATAAGAACCTTGGATTTGGGACTCAGAATCTCTTTTTTTCTTTTTTTAATTCCAAAGTGACTGTAATATCCAGTAAGGTGTAGGAGCCACTGATGTAGAACAAAGAAGAGGAAGCTAATGGTTTTCAGATGATTGGAGACAGTTAAAACAAGGAGTTCATGTTGCTCCAACGTGCAGAATGAAACCAGTGGGTTGAAATGACCAGGGAGTCAGTGTTAGCCTGAGAACCCTCCTGTGACCCGAGGAACCAACCATAGAATGGACTGTCTCCTGAGGAAGGGAATGTCCCACCAGCTGGAGTGTGTGAAGAGGCAGGATGTCCACCTGGAATCCTGTGAGGATTCTGACAGCAGTGAAAACTTAGAGATGAACTCTGGAAATTAGAGACTCTGAAGTCTCTCCCAACTTTCAGATTCTGGGCTCTTCATGAGGCATTCACAGATCTCAGTTTTGGACAAGGAGGGAACTTCTAGGTTTGGGCTTAGAAGGAAGTTAACTTCTCCTAGGTGTCACACCAGCACCATCCAACTGCTCTCTAGAACTTTTATTATCAATGGAACTTTCTGCAGTGATGAAAGTGTTCTGTATCCACACTGTCCAATGAGGTCTCCAGTAGCCTCCACGTGACCACCGAGCAACTGAAATGTGACTAGTGCAACTGAGAAACTGAATTTTTTATTCAATTATAATTAATTCTAATAGCCACATGTGGCCAGTGGCTACCGTACTTGACAGTGCAGTTCTAGAGAAGCCCTGGCCAGAACCTCTGTAGACTGGAACCTTCCCCCTGGGTCTGGACTAACCCAAAACCAACCTGTAGGAGTCAGGGCAGAGGTCTGAGGCCCAATAGCCCCTTCACCTCCTGTGAATGCCTGAGCAAGAAGCAGGGAGCCAGTCGACGCTGAAGATTTCTGTTGTATCAGCTTCTAAATTCTAAAAGGAAATTATGAAGACATTTGAGATTCCTGAGATAGGTGCCTTCCAGAGAGCTACCAGGGACCCCTAGAGAAAGAGGGTCCTGTACCCTGCCTCCTTTAGATAAGAGGTGAATAAAACTAGGGCGCATTTCCTTTCTTTTCATTTTTCCTCTTGTTTCCTGCCTCCTTAGAGCTGTAGGTAAACACACAATCACCATGGGAGAGGTTTTGAAAGCTGAAGCCCAGGTGACGAAGGGCGGCTCCTTCTCCCTCTCTGATTACAGCTAAGTAGCTAAGGGAAATGGACCTGGGCTCCCACTAGGTGGACTGGATCAGGTAGAAGATAGATTAATAGTACCTAATTACCCCTGTCCTCACAAGAAAACAATGGTAATTGTTCTAAACACCTCTCCACTTACTGCCCTGCCTGATGGGGAAGAAAGAGCTGGTAGGATCCGTTTTCTGTGGAGAGTTCAACCTCTGGGGACTAAAGGGCATCGGTGGGAGGGCACAAGACAGCTCACCCTTGCACCTTGCCTTCTGCCGCAGTCCTGCAGCTTCTCTAAAATGCAGAAAGGCAAAGCTGTTAGGAGCCTTGATTAAATGCGTAAGTCTCAAAGGTGGTGGTGGGGCCTAGAAGCGCAGCAGACCTGATACTGCAATCTAAAGAACAGCCTGAGCTCGGCTATCCATGAGTGGAGCAAGGACTTTTCACTAGAGTAAAAACAAAAAAAATTCCTTTAGCCACCAGTTGGACCTGTTTCCCACTCGAGTGTTTTCACGTAGGCTGCTAAGACGGATGAAGATTACAAGCACAAGATCTAGGGCCAGATGGCCCCAGTTCAGTTTCTGACCCTGCCTAGTATTTGCTGTGTGAACTTGAACAAGCCTGTCTGTTTTGTTTTTTTATAATCCTCACTTGAGGATATTTTTTCTGTTGCTTTTCAGAGAAAGTGGAAGGGAGGGAAGGAGGGAAGGAGGGAGGGAGGGAGGGAGGGAGGGAGGGAGGGAGGGAGGGAGGGAAGGTGAGAGAGAAAGAAAGAGAAAGAAACATCGATGTGAGAGAGACACGTCCATTGGTTGCCCCCCCCCCCCCCCCCCCCCCCGCGCATGCACCCCTACTGGGGCAGGGGATGGAGCTGGCAACTGAGGTACGTGCCCTTGGCCGGAATCAAACCCAGGTCTCTTCAGTCCATGGGCCGACACTCTAACCACTGAGCCAAACTAGCTAGGGCTCCTAATATCTTTAAGCCTCAGTTTGTTCATCTGTAAAATAGAGAGAAGATTTGAACCTCTTTAAAGTTTGTTGCAAGGGTTAAATGAGGTAGTCCACAAGACCTGGCATATAATAAAGATTTAATCTATGTATAGCTGCTAGTAGTAATAGTAGTAGTAGTAGTATTTTCACTTTAGAATAACTTTGACATATATTTGAAATAAAAATTCAGACTATCCAAAAGAAACTTATGCCATAATGTTGTCTCAGTGAACTGTTCTTTGAAATAGCAAAGCATTATAAATAAAATAGCTACAACACATCTAATATCTTTCACGTTACTTCTAGGTCACGAGGGTCGAATTGGCATGGCCTCAATTAGGATGAAGGAAGGTCACGAATTTGATGGAAAGAAACTCTTTAAGCACATTGCTGATTACCTGCCTGGTTATGCAAGGCCTCGGTTTCTAAGGATACAGGTGAGACCTCTTGTTACCCAGTTCAATTATCCTCTCTCATGGAGACCCCTGTCTCTTAGGCAACATCTCCCCCTTTACCATGGCGACCACATTGGCCAGATTTTCACTACCCTCTCCAGGAAGTTCAACAAGGAAGCAGAAATATCAGAAAAATATAACTAGCAGAAACCAAATCCTAATCCCTTCCTCCCTCAAATTAAGTCAGTTCATTCAGCAACAGTATTAGCAAATAAGTCACAAAGTCTGTGTTTGGGGATATGTGACAGACACTTAAAACAGAAATGCTCCGCCCCTCCTATGCCTTTCTAAGATGTGAAGTTCAACTGGGCATCATTAGCCAGTTGGAACTACCAAAGGTTTAGCTGTCACCACTAGAGGGATTTGTTTTTCTTTCTCAAACATTAACCCCTTGGTTAGTTTAACACTCTCACTTGTGGACTTTGAGCACTATGATTCTGAAGAGTTTGGAAGCGTTAGATTACCAGACATCGCTGTGGCTATAAAACTGATGTTCACAAAGCACTGGCATTTGCTTTGCAATGTGATGGTTGAGAGACATGAAAATAGACATATCCTCAGATCATTCCCTATTAATTGAAGAAAAAACAAATCTTCAGTCTAATGGACAACAGGCTGAAAAAAATAGAGTTGTTGTGTGTAGATGACCCTTAGCCCCACCCCACCTTTAATCAGGATATTCCAGTAATTCCTGAAGCTCACCAAGCAATAGACTCTCTGCTCCATAGTTTACTCCCCACAGGTAATCTTAAAGCTTTAAAGGAATGAGCCCTGCCCAGGTAGTTCAGTTGGTTGGAGCATCATCTCGTGCATCAAAAGGTTGCAGGTTTGATTCCCAGGCAGGGCACATGCCTAGGTTGCAGGTTTGATCCCTGAGCAGAGCAAGTACGAGAGGCAACAGATGGATATTTCTCTCTCACATCGATGTTTCTGTCTCTCTCTTTTTCTCTCTCTCTAAAATCAATAAACATTGATTGAATAAAAAAAAAAAGCTTTAAGAGAATGAAAATTACCTCCACAAAGGGCCCCCTAATGGAGCTTCAGAAAGCAGGATGTATCCGTCTCACAAAACTCACATTCACAATTCTCAAAGGAGCCAGACGTGCCAGCCCCACTGCCCCACCTGTACCCCTTTCCCTGCACCCTAATCTGTTTGCAAAACACTACAACCATGTGGATTGTTTGATGTTTTTCAGGACACCATTGAGATCACTGGAACTTTTAAACACTGCAAAGTGACCCTCATGGAGGAGGGCTTTAACCCTGCAGTCATCAAAGATGCCTTGTATTTCTTGGATGACAAAGCAGAAACGTATGTGCCTATGACTGAGGACATTTACAATGCCATAAATGCTGAAACTCTGAAACTCTGAATATTCTCAGGATGATAACTTGTATCTCCAGAAAGAAACCGAATGGATCCAACTTTAATTTGATTGAAGAGTGTGAGGTGCATTTTTTTAAGCATACCAATAAAGGGAGACTTTTCTAAATTACACCTAAACTTTTGCAAGTGAAAAGATTTAGAGATCATTATTTTTCAGTGTGCACCTACTGTTTGTATTTGCAAACTACGCTTGTTAGAGGGAGGGCTTGTTTGTGGGGGTCTTTTAATATGTAATAAAATAGATGAATGCCAATATATGAAATGGCACTCTCTTTCCTTCCTCTGTTGTAAATGCAAACCCTGAGCTGGACGGTCCCATTGGTAACTTTTCACAGGTACCTCACTCATGATGATAGTGGCATTCTAGGTAACATATGGCAAGGAGGTGGGAGGTGGCAGGGGGGTCACCAAGGAACAGCCCAGTGGAAATCCAGCTCCAGTGTAAGGCCAACTCTCCCCACCAAATAGTATCCTGGCCCCTGTCTAAAACAGCATTATCCAAAGGTGAGAGTGCCACCTATATAGTTCTTAAAGAAGGCTAAGCAATAGCATCAGTATTCTGTACATAAAAGGTGTTCGGTAAATACTTTTTTTGAGTTACATCAACCATTGCAAACTCAGGTGTCTTCAGGATTCACATTGATAATGTGACTGAGAGAAGCAGGTCACAAAAGAATGTGGCAACCTTGAGGACAGCCACTGCTCAGCTTCAGTGGGCTGATTACTGTCGTGTGGGAATACAGCTCAGGCACTTCTGGGATCTTCTGGTTATTCAGAAAACAGAAGCCCAGGTATATATGTGAATCTCCCTATTTTTAAAATGTGAAGTCTCAAAAAAAATTTTTTTTAATCCTCACCTGAGGATATTTTTTCCATTGCTTTTCAAAGAGAGTGGAAGCGGGGAAGAGAGAGAGACAGAGAGAGAGAAACGTTGATGTGAGAGAGACATCAATTGGTTGCCCCTCCCTCATGGGCCCCAACCCAGGCCAGGGACTGAGCCTGCAACCAAGGTACATGCCCTCGGCCGGCATCGAGCTCAGGACCCTTCAGTCTGCAGGCAGATGCTCTAACCATTGAGCAAAACCAGCTAGGGCTCAAAAATTTTTAAACTGATATGCATCCCAAATGAAATGTATCTGTGGACCGGATAAGTCCCAGCCCTCCAGTTAGCACCAGCAGTCCCATGTGCCCCTTGGACCTGAACTGGTTTCATACGAAAGCCAGTCTCCTACCAGAAAGCCTGTTCAAGGACCTGAGGCCCTTTGTGGGAACTTTGAGAAGCTCTTACAGACAGGCTTTCTCCTCACACTCCACTGCTTTTCTTTCTGAGTAGGCCTCCCTAACCTCTGCATGTGCCAGTTGCACACAGATTCCAAGAGCAGGTCTTTGGTGGTGACACTCGAGATAACACGTTCTTTACAGAGCTTGTCCTAGGCCACGGGAACATCATGGTCACCAAGTCCGCATCCAGGAAGTATAACCCAAGTTCATCCCAGCCTCCCTAAAAGAAGTGGAGTTTCCTTCCCTTGAGGACACTTTCAGATAACCAGGAGCTAATAAGAATCCCCAATTTTTCCCCAACTTAGTCCGCATAAGGGCCCAGGCAAACACATCTAGGGATCCTCAGTGATATGTGACAAGAGGGATGGTCACTGCCACCCCCGACACAATATTAGAAATATTTTTTAAACTCTCTCCACTCTCTTAGGTCACTCCCAAGAAGACCCATGACCAGAATCTCTGCCTCTGCCCATTATGTCCAACAATAAGCACTCCCTGAGCAGTTAAAATGCACAAGGGACTTGCAGATAGTCTAAGGAAGATGCTGGACATCGCTGCCTCTTTGTGAATAATTTAGAATGATTGTTGCTTGTGAGTCAGCACTTAGGAATTTTTGAAAAAGTCTAAGTATCTCTGCCTTTGCTTTATGGATCTCCCAGTGAGCGTTTGGACCCAAGTGGCGGGAGACAGCATGACCTTTGTTTTTGAGAGTATCACATTGTGCAATTGTATTACCTAGAATCCTGTTAAAGCAAATCCAGTTGAAAGCAGAGGTTAAACCAGTGACGTCATTCTTTGTCACAAGGGGTACCTTTTTGGATGAAAGGTCAGCACTTACACCTTCAGCCAGAACATAGAGTTCCAGCAACCAGAGCCTACTGGGGCCTGTCCACCTTTGACATTTCAGACTTTCCAATTAGAAACTCAGAAATTCTCCTTCCCAGCCTGACGGCTTCCTCAGCCCCCCATGTCCCCAAACCTTCATGATTCTGGCCAGGTATTGTGATGGGTAGAGGCACCAGTGCAATGTCCTCAATACTTCAGTTTGCACGTGTGTACACAAAATTAAGTCATTACCTATTACAGATCATCAACTCTAAAGACTGATTTTTCTCTGTTAAAAGGATTAGAAATTGTGCCCATCGAAATAGCTGAACAAATCATAATCTGAAAGTACAAATGGATATTTTTAAAAACATAAGCTGATTCCATGTAAATCGCTCAACAGGTCTCCAATTTCAAATGTATGTTTGTAAACACGTAATCAGTGCATCGATAAGTTGCTACAGGCACCAGAACAATTTGGGGATAAACCTAGGAAATGTCAGCATATGAAATGGAAGCTAATGAGAATCAGTATCAAAATGGACAAGATTGATCAAGTGCAGCGACCCACCCTAAGAGATGATTTGTTAATGTGTTGTTGGCTCGTATATCCACTCTACACTTGATCTTAGCCAAAGGCCGAGCAGCGATCACACATCCACTCTTCAGGCGTTTAGTGGGTGCCTGTTATGGACCAAGACATGAGCTCAGCACTAGTGTGGTAAAGTTTTCCAAGCCTCTTTCTAGATTCTAGAAAGCCAGGTCAGGTTAAGGAAAGCTGACTGAAAAGGCCCCTAAAAGGAAGATCTTCTCCTTGTGTTTTAACTTTTCAACAGTAATTATTTTATCCCTACAGTTGGTGGGGCTGCATGAAGTCTGTAGAGAGGCAGCCATCAGGAAGGAAGGCGTCACTCAGCATCACTCCAGCGCTGTTCAAGGGCAGGGGGCTCCGTGTGGTAGTGTGTTTATGCAGCTGATGGTCCATGCCGTCATGATGGTCAGTTGCCCTCTGCACAGCTGTCCTGCTTTTATAAGGCTATTAGCTCCATAAGGGCAGAGTTTCTGCTTCTCTTGGTCATCGCATGTCCAGTACCTGGCACACAGTAGGCGATAATTATTTGTTGCTTTTTCATCTAGCAACCCCGATAAATACCTGGGTCCCCAGGCAAGTTTTTTTATGGACGGGGCAGAGAGAAGGAACAAAATAGATAACCTGAGTCTCCCAGTTCAAGCAGAGCAGTGATGCTCAGACTTGAGCATTGAGACCGCTGGGAAGTCTTGTTAAAACACAGATGGCTGCGACCCGTTACCCAGGGTTGGAATTAAAATTGGAATTTGCATTTCTAACAAATCCTGGGTGTTGCCACATTTTGAGAGCCACTGGCATAGAGAAAAAGCATCCAGAGTTATACCTCATGTGTGCTTAGTTAGCGTAATTGAGCTCTTTGGAGCAGGATTATCTTTCATTAACTGAGGCTCGCATCTTAGACCTGGAAGGACTCGAAGTGTCAGCTCCAGGAACAGCCCAGCATAAGGCAGCATTTTGTCACTTTTCGCCCGCAATTGTTCTTGAAAATTCACATTAACAGTGCATATTTATTTTATAGATAAATACATGCATGTCATTTGCTATAGCAAAAGTAAAAGCAATCCTAGAGAGCATCTAGGCAAACCTCTTTATTGGGTGAAAGGAAAAACTGACGCCTGGGAGGTTCCGCACATGCCAAAAGTCACAGAGCTCATTGGCACCACTAAGCTCCCACCTAGGGCTTACAGGAAGAAACACGTCTTCATAGACGAGTGGTTCTCAGCGTGTCGTCCTGGACCAGCAGCAACATCACCTGGAAACTTGTTAGACATGCAAATTATCAGGCCATGCCCCACATATACTGAATCAGAACCAACAGGATGGGCCCAGCAATCTGCTGTGTGTTTTTTTGTTGTTGTTGTTGTTGATCTTCACCTGAGGATATTTTTTCCATTACTTTTCAGAGAGAGTGGAAGGGCAGGAAGGAGGGGGAGAGAAAGAGAGAAATATCGATGTGAGAGAGACACATAGACTGGTTGCCTCCTGCCTGTGCCCCAACTGGGGCAAGGAGAAAACCCACAACCCAAGTAAGGGCCCTTGACTAGGAATCAAACCCATGACCCTTTGGTGCATGGTCCAATGCTCTAACCACTGGGAACACTGGCCAGGGCAGCAATCTGTATTTTAGCAAACCCTCCTGGTGGTTCTGATGCAGGCTCAACCTGAGAACCACTGGCTCAGAGCAGCGCTTCTCAAGCTTTAATGTGCAGAAGAAGCCCCTGGAGATGCCAATGGTTGTGGTCCACACACCCCTCTTTGAGTAGCAAGTGATTCTAGAGCATCAGTTCCCAAACACTGCTGCACATTAAAATTATTTGGGAAGCTGCGCAAACAACCCAAAGCCCAGGCCCACCCCATACCAGTTAGATTAAAATTTTTCTAGGAGGGGGAGCCAGGCTTCAGTATTTTTTTAAAGTCTTCCAAGTGATTCCAGTATACAGCAAAGTTCAGGGACCACTGATAGAGAACAGAGATGAACATGAAACCTTAAGCTCCTAAAGATTCTCTCCTTGACTAAATTCTATGCCAGGCTCCTCAAAGCCCCATTGTCCACCTGGCCTCAACATTGTCTTATAAAGTCATGAACAAACACTGACATAGTTTGACAGCTCAAGGCCATGATCCTTGGATTGTGAGCCCCCTTAAAGTACCTGCCTGCAAAAACTCAAGGATGCCAAAAGAATGGACTGTTTTTTCTATCCAACACCTAAAAGTGGGCCTGTTTCCCAGCCTCTATTAGAGGATAGGAGCCTAACTTCAATAAGCACCAAGGAGCAAACCCAGGTGGCTTTCACATGGACCAACCCCCTTTCCTTGCTTTTTGAAATTTTTTAATTCTCTGACTCTACTGAGTTCCCACTGGCCCCTCCCTATGCCCTTTTTCTCTCTTTAAAATGCTCAGTGACCTCTGTACCGGCCAAAGTTGAGTCCAGTTCATGCTAGACTCTTTTTCTATTGCAATAGTAATTATTACTGAAAAAAATTACTGATTAAAATCTGTTCTTACCACTTTAACTAGCATCCAGCTTTGTTTACCTTTGGCATTGTTCATGTAACCAGTTTCAGAATTACTCCCTATAAAAGTGCCCTCTGAAATGGGAAAAAAATAATTGTTTTGGCCGATGTGCTAACTATGGGCAAGCCGCCGGTGAGCACAGCTTTTATTTGACTACAGGGTCCAGAGAAATGTGAAAATCCCTAGAGAGGGAAAACTTAAATGTATGGAAGAACCAGAGGGGCCTGCTGGACTGAGAGCCCCTGATCAAGTAACAGTGGAAACAGCATGGGTTTTACTGAAGACAAGCAGACCTAGTCATGGCCGCTTATGAGATATGTGACCTGGAGCCTCAGTTTCCTCATTTGTAAACTATAAGCCACAATGCCTGACTCAAGTTGCCTGCCTTCTTCATACTGAGGGGTCCTCCAGGCTCATCTTTTTCACAAACTCAAATCCTCAGTAACTTAAAAAAGCAGAATCCACAAGCACATGCATTTAGGCTCCAGGATATGCTCTGGTTAATTAATCAATGTTTCAGTGGTCAATCAAGTCACACAGGATATGCTTTATTTCAGAGACAAGCACAATTTATTTCTACATTACATTTCATATCACAAGCTGAACCACAGAAGCTGCCTGTCAGTACACCACCCTGGGCCCTTTTTCTCTACCCAGGCTGCTCGAGCCTCTGGACCATGCTCACCTAAACTCTCCATTTGTACCCTTTTATGAGACCTAAACCCCTAGGAGGATCTGATACAAAATTATGGGCTCTCCCCCAAGAAAAATGCACATACACATAAGCACACAAATTCAGCATACAATTCCGAGGGGCTCAGAGACTCCCTGAAACACACCCGTGGACTCGGCCGAAGGGCCCGGGCTAAACCATTGCCTGCAGGGGGCAGCAGGGCAGCTGCAGCCCACACTGAGAGCTGCACTCGGGAAAGCTGGGGACGCTGTAGAACTTGATTAGTTTTTTGAAGGCACTTTTCTTCAGCATCATCATCTCCTCTGGAAACCTAGAGAAGACTTTAGCCCTGGAGCAGCCCCCGCTCTTCGCAGAGCCGTCTGCGGGCAGCGGCTTCTGGGCGCTCACGGGCACGCTGTTGCAGCTGAGGGAACGCACGGCCCTCTTCTTACTCCGCACCGAGAGATAGCTGAACAGGAAGGAGGACAGCTTGTGCTTGGCGACAGCCGGGGCCTCTTCTGAAAAGCAGTCATCAGGTGGGTCCAGCAGGGTTTCAAGGTGGCGGCTGTCTTCCCTCCTCCCAGAGCCGGCTCCCGCACGCTGAGGCTGCTTGACCTGGGCGAGGGTCATCCTCTGAGGATCATCGCTGGGGATCCTTGGGGCCTGGGCTAGGTCACCCTCTGCCCCGCTGACGCACTGCAGGGACACTCCACTGCTCAGGGCCCTGCAGCCCCTGGCTTGGGGGATGAGGTCCCCGACCTGAGGGCTAGGCTGGGAAGTACAGTGCTGGCTCAGGATGAGAGTCGCAGCGTCGCGAATGACGGTCCAGTCTCTCAGGATATCGTCCCTGGTGGTGAACTGGGATGTCACGGTGAAGCGGATGATCAGCTTGTCCTGGACAGTGGCCGGGATGAGAAAGAGACGGCCGGCCTTAGCTATTTCCTTCAGCACACTCTCCGTGAGACAGTTGGGACCCTGTTTGAATGATAAAGGGAAGTGCAGTCTGTACCACGCCCCTGTAAGCATCCCCAGAAGCCCAGAATTTTCGTTTCCAAAATGCTAAGCGATCACCGAATAGCATCATTCACAGCCGCGGGAGAAGGCGTTACCTTCAGACGGAAAACCACCAGGCCAAGGTGCCTCTTGGCGGGGATTTCAAAGAAAGGGTCACTTCTGACCAGAGATTCAAAATATTTAGCCATTTCAGTCCCCTAGAATTGTAAATATAGAGAGAACTGAGATTAGTAGTCAGGCAAGGGACACGCTCGCATAAACTGTCACACTGCTACACGGGTTTAAGCCAGGAAACCTTTGAGCAGTTGAGACCCGAATGGCTTCTGCCGAATTTTCTCCCCTGTTTGATTTTGCTCATAGTCCAAGCTGGAAAACCTCCAGCAGCTCCCTAGTCCTTGTCATTTCAGATCTACCTCCAGAAATCATGTCTCAGGGCCTTCTTTCAACTCACCCCCAGAACCAGAAGGCCTGTATTCTGTGATCGAGGCAATCTGGCCTCATCCCCTGGCTTCGCGGCTTCTTGCCCCACCAAGGGGGCAAGTGAGGGCCGAAAGCGAGGCCATGCTCTGCGCTCCCAGCAGGTGCCTGGTGAGGGCTACAGCTTGTTTCTACTGAACATAAAGGTATCATCTTTCCCTTGCCTCTCAAACCTTTCACCTCACATGCCCTGTGTGCACCCCCCTTTTTCTCCCAGCATTCCACAAAGAACACATTTTACGGATCATCTCTGTGTACACTGCGGAGAGGCTTTGCAAACCTGTTACGTTTGCAAACCTGATACAGAGTTTCTGCAGGGGATGAAGGAAAACTTCTGGAAACTGATAGTAGTGACGGTTGCACACATTGTTAGTTCACTTAATGCCACTTCATTGTAAACTTAAAAATGGCTAAACTGTAAATTTTGTTATGTATATTTTTACCACAATAAAAAAACTTTTCAGCTTTGTATCATATTAATCTTTCACTGAAATTCAGTCATTTTAAAAACTTTCCTATATTATTTTTATCAAAGAATATTGACTAAACAAGAACAGGACTTGCCTTTTCTTTCAATTCTTAAAATTTCTTTAAGCCTCCAAAAGGAACTCAATCCAATATTTACTAAGTAATTACTATCACCTGGTTCTCACACCTGCTGCTCCCTTTCAAGAGAAGGCAAGGGATTCAGCTAATCCTGTCTTTGACGATGAGGAAACAAATTGCTCCAAGCTTCACCCAGAACCCTCTTCTCTCTCCACTGCATGGTCTCTGTAAACCGTCTCCAATCACTGCCCCAGGAACTTTTTTTCATGTTCAAATCCTAAGGATCTCTCTCAGGGAAAGCACCTTACTCAATATTTTCTAGCAGTTTTCTGTGTCATCTCCTGCTCAGTGTCCCTCTCGCTAACAAAGAGGTGGCCGCCCTGAAGAGTCAGCTCCCAGGAGCACATGAGCAGTTCCGGACACCTGAGCCTAGCACCTGGGTCCCCAGGGCAGGTCTGCAAAACAGAAACCAGCCTTCCTCCCCACGGGGACACGCAGCAAGCCCAGGCTCAGCCCACAGCCCTCGCACAAACTGTTACGTACGTGTCTGATGTGCTCTTGCAGGTTCTTCACCCCGAAGGCCCGAATCACAAACCAGAGCTTAATAGAGCGAAACCTCCGGCTCAGAGGGATCTGCCAGTGCTAAAAGGGAGGAGCACAGAGCCCGTTAGAGACCAGGGTGCCTGCCTGGGCCTCATCGTCCTCGCCTGCCCAGCCCTCCAGGGATGGTCGGTGTCGCCAGAACTCAGAAGCTGTTGCTACGGAGCAGCCCAGGAGAGTCACCCAACGGCTGACCCATCATGTGGCCAAGTCCCTGGTGAAGGTGACCAGTGAGCCCTTGTCCATGAGCAGGACAAGTGGAAACCAAGTCCATGACCCTAAACGAAGAAGACTCTTTATATTTAAGTGCAGCTTTACACATTTCAACCGAGGCTGAAACTCAAGATAAGGGCAATCTTTTTTTTTTCCTAAAAGAACCTCAGTTCTTTGAATAGCAGAAAATAAACTTCTATGTCTATTCTCCACCCCCACCCCAAACTGTAAAGTACAGTGGTGGAGAGCTCAGAGGCTGGCGCCCGCAGACCTAGGTTTCTCCTCCAGCTCCACCACATCAGGCCGTGACCTTGAGCAGTGCCACTCCACTGTCCTTGTGAGACAGAAAAGGGACAGCACCCCCCCAGGGAAGTGGTTCGAGGAAAACGGATACAAAGAGCTTCACAGGAAGTTGTCAGTCAGTGTGGCTATTCATACAATTAAAATGTGAGCTACAAATCACAGTAGTATTTCTGCCGAGCACCAAGATGGTCATTAGTTAATCTCACTTCCCTGTCCTCACTTTTCCCTGTGACATTCCTGTGCCCTCGGGAGTCATCGCTCCAGCTTTCAGATCTCAAATGAGAATCTGCATTTCGGCCTCTGTTAGACTAAATTTGACCTTTTTTTCTGGTGACTAAATTCAACAGAGTTCAAAGTTCAAGGTTGCAGGCACCATAGATTTGAAAAATTTCAAAGCGATATCTAACCGATTTCTCAGATCTGAAAGAGCAAAGGGTGTGGAAAACATTCACAGTTATTCTGATAGGCAACGTGGTTTCTAGTGACCTCTTCCTCAAATGTCAGGAAGCTTCTACCACAATTTCTGTTGACAGAAAATAAATATTAACCCCCACTGGATATTTATCTAATCCACAGGATTGCCAAATCCTCAGAAACACGCTCACCTTCATCTTTTACCCCAGCGCCCTGCCCCAGGCACAGTTGGGACATGACCCTTTTGTTGAGACTGTTTCTCCCACATCAAGGACTAAGCCTTTGCTTTCCAAGCACAAGTGCTGAAGACCAGCTTGGAAACTTCTATTTACCAGCAGAGGGCATCAAAACCCAGACATGGAACAAAATCCCTGGTAAGAGGGAAGGCGTTAACTCCACCACTTTTTAGATGAATAATGAATGTCTGACAGAGGCCTTCTCCTAAAAACATTGTTTTCCAGGTGGCTATAAATTAGCTGCTTAGCCCTAGCCAGTTTGCTCAGTGGTTAGAGCATCAGCCCATGGGTTGAAGGGTCCCGGGTTCGATGCCAGCCAAGGGCACATACAGGCTCAATCCCTGTGGGCGCATGTGGGAGGCAACCAATTGATGTGCCTCTCACATCGATGTTTCTCTCTCTCTCTCCCCCTTCCACTGTCTCTGAAAAGCAATGGAAAAAATATCCTCAGGTGAGGGTGAAAAAACATTTAGCTACTTTATTTCACCAGCAAATTAAAGGAGAGGAGGAGATTATTTTAATTTTGATTTCCTCACACTCTGTCCATATCCCCAGCTATTCCTTTTGTCACTATTCCAAAACCAACCCATGCTGACCCAGCTGGGTGGTTCCACCTGATACTTCCTTTTGGACAGTAAATTTGGACTTACAAAGGGTGACATGGCTCTTCTTTAACTCAAGGCATTCCCAAACCTCCTCTGTGTGCTTTCAAAATTCGCAGGTCTCCTCTGCCGAGGGCAAGACAATGCCCCATTCACTATGGGGGAGGGAGAGGGCGCATCCCTGATGTCAGAGAACCTAGCCCTGATTTGGGGTGGCTCCAGGGCCCCAGGGATGAAGTCCCTAAATCTTCTCTCCCAGGATGCTGTGGGCTTCTATTCAGAGCTGCAGCCACGTGGGTGAAAAAGAGCTTGGGGCACAGGTCAGAGCAGTAGGGAAGACCCCCAGGCTCTCAAGCAACAGCTTTAGTTTTCTAGGAGTTTCTTTGTAGACTTGAAAATTAAATCCATGGGATTAGAGGTGACTGAAGAAAAAGCATAAGGCAGCACTTTCTAGATGTAGAAATATGAACAGTAAGGTTCCAGACTCACAGATGCAGAGAACAGACTGATGGTTGCCAGAGGGGAGGGGGTTTGGGGGGATGGGTGTAAAAGGTGAAGGTATTAAGAAGTACAAATGAGCCCAGCAGGGAGTGGCTCAGCTGTTTAGCATCAACCTAGGATCCAGGAGATCGAGGTTCAATTCCTGGTCAGGGCACATGCCCGGGTTGCAGGCTCAATGCCCAGCAGGGGGCATGCAGGAGGAGGCTGACCAATTACTCTCTCATCACTGATGTTTCTATATCTCTCCCTCTCCCTTCCTCTCTCTGAAATCAATAAAGATGATGATAGATGATAGATAGATGATGACAGATGATAGATAGATATAGATAGATAGATAGATAGATAGATAGATAGATAGATAGATAGATAGATGATAGATAGATAGATGATAGATAGATGATAGATAGATAGATGATAGATTTTTTTTTAAGTACAAATTGGTAGTTACAAAATAGTCATGGAGATGTAAGGCACAGCATAGAAAATATAGTCAATAATATTGTGATAACTATGTATGGTGCCAAATGGGTAATGGAAATATTGGGGGAACATTTGGTAAAGTAGATGATTGTCTAATTAGTGTGCTATACACCTGAAACTAATACAAAATAATATTGAATGTAAAGAAATAAGTCAAGGTCCACTAAGTTTCCCAAAGGCCACTGCTGTCTTCCCTTAGCCATGACAAGCAATTTATTTGTTCACATCTCTGCCTGCCCTACAATTACAGGAAGGGCTCATCTTCAAACTGGGGAGTAAATCCGAAGGACCTGTTCCCCCAAGAGATGGTACAGGCTGAGAACATGGGCAGGTTGGAGGGACTGAGATGCAGCTGGTGGAGACACCGGGAATGTCTAGAGGCATCCAGAAACTCAGGAAGCATGGCCATGGCCCCACCCCACAGCGGAGCCTCCCACAGTTTCTCTACAGGGACAAAAACATAACAGTGCTTTAAGCAAGGAGCCCCTTTCCCTACTCAAGGAAATTCTCCACCCTACCCTGCTGCTGGGTAGCAGGCAGACAAGGTTATCCAGGACAGAGGAAGAAGAGAATTGGTCCATTTATGGTAAGGAGACTTTCTGGGAATAAAGATAAATTTTAAAATGCCACAAATGTTTAGGAGACATGCAGACAAAGGTTGGTCTCATTTTTAGGGTTTTTAAAGTGCTCTGGGTTTCATCCCGGGCACAGTTTGAAACCAAAGGTATGCAGTATTGATATTATGGGATGGACTCCCAATGTGCCACTTTCTGACCAAAGCTGACATACAGGAGACGCTGGGGGGAGGGGGTCACATGCAGTCCAGCTTCCATTCCAGAGGCCCCCCAGCTGCTCGCTCTGGCCACTCACCATGAAGTCGGTGGCTGCGCCCGAGTTGGCATGCCTGAGGTAGATGGGGTTCACGCTGAAGGTCTGCTGCAGCTGGTACTTGTTCTTGACCCTGTGGGTTTCCCAGTGGGCATCAGCGGCCGAGGCCTCTCCAGAGGCAGCAAGGCTTTCCCGAGGGCGGGAGCTGGGCTGCCACACTCACCAGAAGCCGGTGCAGTCAAAGTGCACCATCATCCACTTGGAAGGATTAAAGGTGAAGGAGTCGGCATACTCGATGCCCTTCAGAAAGCCCCGGAACTCGGGGCACAGGAAGGCGGTGCCCGCGTAGGCAGCATCGATGTGGAGCCACAGCCCTTCCCTGGCACCTGAAGAGGCGAACAGCATCTGGCTGGGAGCTGGGACTGGGGTAAAAGGGGGTTGCCACCAGCCAGCTAAAAGGCATCTCTTATCTGGCCCAGCTGGCTGGTGGGCTACAGGAGAAGAGCTGGAAAGGCCGGCCTGCTCTGGCTGCATGGGACACAAAGGCACATGGAGATGAGAGGGAGTTTCGGTGTGAGGAGTGGGCAGAATGAGGCCCCGCCATCTCCCAAAGGGAAAGCCCACAGAGCCCCACCCTGGCCTTTTCCCCTCACTAACCAGCGGTCAACACCCTGTGGGCCTCATCCTAGAGCTTTCTGACACAGAAACCAACTTCCACTGGCCTGGAGAGCAATGTTAATGCATCTAATAGAAGCATTAGAGAGGGGATGTCCCTCTTTCCTAGCTGGGTTCTTCTAGGAGATTTAAACACTCACACTGGGAGGTTTTTCCTGTCTTGATCTCCCCCCATGGCTTTGCCTATCCTATACTTTTCATTTTTTTTTAGCCTAGACTGCAAGATATTTCTCTATGCCTCATCCTCTCTGTGCTTTGGGAGGCAGCCTGCTTTAAGCAGATTTTGACATACAAGTGAGAGGGTGAGAAGCCTGAGGCTCTCCCACCACTGCCTCCTAGGACAAGACAAAAGGGACAGCAGCTCTAACCCTTGGTCATGCCTCTGGGAAAAGCAGTGAGCTGGCTGTCTAGAGGAAGATATCTGTGATCTTTGGTGGCTCTTCCCACACACTCTCTCTGCAATGATGATGGAGGGGCAAGATAATTCCACGGAGCTGGTTTCAGGTTCTTGCTCTAGGGAATATTCTAGAATTTATTACTTGTCTTCCCAGCCAGACAGGGCAGACTTACATATGGGACCCAGCTCTGACAGGCAGTCAAACGCACAGACTCCAGTGGTCCCCAGGGTTGCACAGACCTGGAGGAAAACACAGGAAGTTAACGTGGGAAGGTGGGCTCTTGTGACACATTTGGCCTGAAAGAAAATTTAGTCACAGATGTTATCTACCCTACCCTTCCTGCTGGAACAGTGTGTGTCTCACACTATATTTTGCCATGACCCACAGTAAGAAATACATGTTATAGGGTAACCTAGTGCATATATGCATGTGTATTTGAAATAAAATTTTCACAAAACATTATACACTCTGGTTACAGGAATGCACTCTGAGATTTTCTATTCTATGTCTTTTCTTTTTAATGCTAGTTTTGACCCCCAAAATTTATTTCCTAACACTCCAGTGAATAACAACTTATAAATTGTAAAACATTGCACTTGAAAGCCTTTTTACTTTTGTTTACAGCATGTTACTTACCTGAATTCTGCCACAATTCCTTCCTCACCTCCAGGTTCTACCACCCTAAGCTTAGAACACATTCTGACTTACAAAGACAGGCACCAAGCCTCGCTCCTTGTCTTCCTCGATGGCTTTCTGGAGAGCTTCCCCTCGGAGTGAGAAGTTGTCATCCACAGGCAGAAACTTCATCTTCACAAGAGAAATCAAACCAGCCTTTTCCACCGAGGAGTGAGCCTGGCAGGACCATGGAAACCCGTTAGCAGAGTCATCCTGGGAGGAGCACTCCCCAGAAACTGCTGCAGCCAGACTAAGGGAGTCAAATATAGCATTTGACATTTGTCTGTCCCTAACGTTCCTGGGGACAATCTCACGGGCCGGAGCTTCCCTAAGCCCCAGTATATGCATGTCTAGAAGAAAATGGCCCCAAGACTATAACTCCAGAAGCCAAGGAATGGCCTATGGTGGGCAACTCACCTGGTCAGAAGCATAGGCAATGAGCCGCGCGTTCAGGGAGGACTCGTCGGCCCCGGGCTCAGATGCTTTCATTTCTAGGATTTTGTTCTTTCTTGCTGCCAGCAAGGCGATCAAGGTGGACTCACTGACTGTGCTCTGTAGTGGAAGAAGGATCTCCAGTGGCAGCCTCTCCCTGTGTTCTCTCCAGTGTCCCCCAGGCTCTTCACAGGTGTGTGTGTGTGTGTGTGTGTGTGTGTGTGTGTGTGTGAATAGCTATTCCTTAAAAAGCACACATCTCCTGCCTAAACTCATGTCTATTCTGCATTCTCCATTCACAGCACCCTAAGCAATCCTGAGGCACCTCTCTCTAACTTTCCAGGGAAGCAATGAAAGCAAATTTTCACCTAAAACCAGCATCTTTATTAGCGAGGCCACAGAGACCAAAAAGAAAATGTTTAGCCCCTGTTAGATACAAGTTTGCCTATACATATGTTTGTTCCCCATGTAAAAAAAAAAAAAATGCTTAAAAGAAAGCACTCCCAATTTATTAGGTATGGAAACAGAGTTTCCTTCCACAGGGATATCTCAAAGAGAGGACCCTGGCCTTTGAGAGAGACTGATGACTTTGGCCTCGGTTTTGTTGCCAGTGGCTCTTGGGACCTTGATCTAATACTTTCCCTCTGGAAGACTTTTTTCATTTATAAAATGGAGCATGTCCCTCTAACTGCCTCTGGGTTGAGAGTCGTGATCATCCCAATGAGCGGTGGATAGGACTTTGCTCTGGTTATGGCTCTGGGCCTCCTGGGGGCACCTCAGCAGCCTCACAGAATCCTCAGTTTCTCGTCACTCATCCGCTCAGTCTTCAGTGTCGTTGCTTCTTGAAATCTTCAGGAGACCCACAGCTGATAGCTCGCTGCTGAAAAGCCCGGCAGACAGTGTCACGGGAGTGGTATGACCATATCCCCCTAGATAGTCAGTGGCTGGAAATTACTCCGCAGCAAGGAAGCCAGCAGAGCAGTAATAATAATACCACCTACCTCTGCACAGCAATTTATAATTTACAAAACATTCTGTCATCCCATTGGCACCTCATAAAACCTCTCTGAGATTCTTGTGATCCTGGTCTATAGATGAAGATAATGATGCTCAGAGCGATTACAGGACTTAAGCCAAGTTCACGCGGCTGATGGATACAGGGTAAAATAGGGTTTGGACTCAGGCAAGCTCTTCTTTCACTTACCAGCTGTGTGACCCGGGGCAAGTTTTTAACCTCTCTGAGCTTCAGGGCTCTTATCTCAAAACTTGAGGAATGATGATATTTACCTATAGGTTTCTTGAGACGAATGGAGGAAAAGCAAGATCACGTACAGCAGACATTTAGCATGTTCTCCCAGATATACTATCTGAAGTTTTAACTACTTGCTACAACCCAGAACGTCCATGACGTACAATAATTTGTCTTTCTTGCGAGGTTCACATTTTAATCCTGGTGCAAGGTTGAAGTGAGAGAGGGAGTCACTTAGCTAACAAGTGGACCCTTCAGACTTTCTGGTTCTCATCTCAGGGCAGCGTGGATATTTTTATTTCATAGAAGAATTCTTTAAATCCTCATACCCACTCTGTGAGTGTGAGGTGTGAGGGAAATGATGTTATCCTATTTACAGATTATAAAACTAAGAAAAGTACACATTATAATAGAATTCAAGAATTTGGAGGTCCTCAAAGTTCTCAGAACCAAGCCCTCACGAATGTCAAGGGTTTATAGATGCAAAAGCACCTGGCAATGGGCGTGGTCTCTGGCTGGCACCCAGAAAGCTCCACTATGCTGTATTACTCTTGACAAAAAAAAAAAAAAAAAGAGAGAGAAATATTCGAAGAACCATCATTTGATAGATATACAAAAGACAGGCTTGTAGGATAAGATAATTCGATGTATGCTGTTCATTTCTCTCACTGCCGAGGATCTCCTGGACCTAGAAGGGATGGGAAGGAGTCTCTACTTGCTACTCTTTGCCATTTACCATAAGGTGTAAAATGGGACAAGAAAAGGGAGTTGTCAGATTACAAACTAAGAAACCTGAATCCAGTCATACCGGAAATGTGACGATGCCTTGTCTTTTTCATCTTTTTCAAGGAAAGGAAAAAGAAAGAGTGGAATCAGTGGCAGCAGCTATGAACGAAGTGGAAGTTGAGATGCCAGTGGCAGCAATGGTGGGGTGTGGCCCCGGTGGAGGTGGTGACTTAGCCAGATGACAGCGATGACGGTAATGGCAATGGTGGTGGCAGTGATGGTGGGGGTGTGAGTGACATGTGGAGACTCCTGGGGAACAGGAGAACCGCCCAGGCAAGGGTCTGGCTTATCTATCACTACTTATTCCCTGTGCTAGGGGAGCTTTGATAATGGAGGCACCTGCAAGACGCCTCCCCCGTGGCCGCCGGGGTGGTGGTGCAGGAAGTGCTCTGGGAGTCCCAGCATTTTCGCCAGCCAGTCCATGACGTTCATCTCCAGCTCCGTGCACACAGGGCTGGAAGCCTGGAAGAGGGAAAGCAACCTCATCTGGACAGCCCCAGGGCACCAAGATGTGCCCACCAGCCCCAGAAATACATCTGCCTCTGCCCTAGTATTCCTCTGGAGAAGGGGCCAATGTCAGGCCCTGTGCCCCAGCCCCACCCCATCCTCTGCCAAACCAAAAAGAGAAAAGAACGTGGGGCTTTGGATTCATGCCACCCTCGATGAGGTGGAGTCTCCTGGGACCCCGAGCCGTAGAAATGATTGCTTCCCCAAGTCCCTTAAATACCCAGCTGAGAGGCATTCCAAAGGCCACGGGGAAGTTTTTGGACTAAGAAAGCAAGCACTCCTTCCTGGAAAAAGCAACTCTCCTCCCCTCGGGTCCCTCCACCCCACCCACGCACCCACGCACATCCTGTAACCGGGTTCAGGCTTAAAACATAAAGCTGTTCCAGGAGGCGTGTGGCATAATTTAAGGCTGGTTGGTGCTTAAGGGCTTAGTGAGAGAAGCCTTAGGCACTTCCTGAAACCCTCACAGACAAGAGCACAAGGGAAGTTGTTCCCACAGGCACCAAACTGTTTAGTTAGGGTCACAAACTGTGGCAATAAGCAGTCCAAATCTCATCTCTTGTCTCTTTGAGCTTGTGGTCAGGGCAAGATAAGTTACTTAAGCCTCAATTTCTTCACTTCCAAAATGGGGCCAATACTCAGGATTCCATGGGGTTAAAGGATAAGATGAGATAACTTATGTAAAGCTTAAGTTCAAAAAATGTAGCCATTGTTAATATTTAACCTGGAACCCTGTTCAGAGACCAGGATAAAATAAGTGTGTCCCGGGATGTCACTTCCTGCTGTGTTCCCCACTGCCGCTGGTTACAGACACAGCCGTTGCTACTCACCCAGGTGAATCCCAAGCAGTTGATGGCATCAGCCAGCATGTCTCCCAGCAGTGACGGCCAAGAGGTGAGGGCTGGGTAGTAGGCATGCATGTGGGGGCTCTGCCAATGCACCACCTGGGGACAGAGCATGTACACAGGTGACACCAGGAGGCATGAGAGGGAGGCTTTCCTCCTCCAGAGACCCTCCCTGGCAAGGGGAAGCACCCAGTCTAGAGATGGGCTGACATTTTGAAGACAGCCAAATGAATGACACAACTCCATAAAAATAAGGCATATTCATGGTGTTCCTGCCATCCACATTTCTCATACTCTAAGCTAGTTCTTCGGTGGAGCATCTGCACATATGCAAAGACCAGAAGGGAGTATGTGAAATGAAAATTTCTATAGTAATTAGAGTTGGGGATTCTGGGTGATGTTGCCATTAGTCTCCAATGCTCATCTCCCATGCCACCCCTGCCCAGTAATAAAAAGAAGGGGAGACTATTGGGAACAGCAGGTTGCTTGCAGGCTGCATTCTTTGCGTTATGGATCGCTGAGCTCCCTGGCCATGCAGCTTCTGCAGAGGGTCAGTGTGAATGGATTCAAAGCTGTCCTTAGCTTCCCAGTGAGGATGGAGAGAAGAGAGAAGAGGGCAGGAGAAGTGCCAACCCATGGGCATGGGCCCATGCCTCCAGGCTAACCCCTGAGCCCACAGTCAGATTAATCAGATGTTAGGAGGAGCCAGGTAGACAGGAAGGACCCTTAAAACAGATCTCTGAAGCATCCTCAGGGACTCATCGGCCTCACTGATGATATAATCTGGCTTTATCTCACTTCTCCACAAACACACCCTGTTCATTTGTGCATTCCTGTCTTTGAGTAATGCTGTGTCCCCTGACAGGAAGGCACTTCCCATACAGACCTGACCCTCCAAAACCTGTTAATTCTTAGAAAGCCACTAAATATTCATTTCCTCCACAAACCCTTCCCCAGCTCCCTAGCCCCTTTGATCCCTTCTGGGAGCCCATGGAATACTCTCATTCTACTAGAGAACTCATCATAATGACATCTTAGTATGGTATCGAGTTATTTAGGCTGCACAGATTCCTTTTACCCCTCAAGAGCTAGGACAGTGTCCTGGACAGCGTGTATGGTAGAAGGAGCTTAAGGTTTAAAGTCAAGGACACGGGTTCCAGTCCTACCTCTGCCCCTAACCAGCTGTGTCACTTTGTCTATTTACTGTGAAGCTAATGAACCTAAACTACAAGGTCCCCTGTTTGTATGGGTCTCTTTTGAGCTCTATCCTTAATTTTATTTTCTTAAAGGGGATCTTAAAATTTGTGTAGGATTCAGACCCCATAAAACCAGGATCTTCCCCTATACCTCTCTCAACCTCAGTTTCTCATCAAAAACTAAATCCTGTCTCCTGGAGTTGCTGTATAAATTGCCCTGGAGGAAATGTGTCAAATGTAAAGCGCTAATGTTCATGATAATCACCCGGTGATGGACATGTCACTACCCTGACTTGACTCTTAGGTGATCAGACCTCTTCCTCAGAGTTTCACCGGGCAGAGGGCATCGCAGGGAACATCTTCCACTCTCCATGATTTATCTTATTTAATTCTCGCAGCACCCCTATGAGGTAGGTTCTACCGTTATCCCTGTTTTACAGATGAGAATTGGGGCTGGCAGAGAGAGGCAGCATTCCCGTGATCACACACCCCTCGTAGGGACAGCACCCACACAAACACCCAGTGCTGCCGACTACAGAGCCCGAGCGCCTAAGCAGGATGGCATCCTGCCTTCTTCCCCCTGCTGCCGCTCTCTCATCGGGAGTAGGTGAGGTTTGCCCTGGCTGGTGTGGCTTAGTTGGTTGGGTGTCGTCTAGTGCACTGAAAGGTTGCTAGTTCAATTCCTGGCCTGGGCACATGCCCAGGTTCTCCCCCCCTCTCTCTCCCTCTTAACCTCCTTCCCCTTCCTTCTCTCTCTAAAAATCAATAAAACTATTTTTTAAAAAGAGAGTAGATGAGGTTTTTTTTTAACCAGGATTGGAATTAAAGCAAAATGATGGTGTTCCTTCTCTTTCTGCCTAGGAGGTGACCAGGAGAGAAAAACTAATCCAGTTGTCAGAGTTGTCAGTGAGGTGCTGGCCAAAATGAGAAAGGAAAGGGCCAGCAGCTTTCAGGCCGTCTCTGAGAGGCTGGCACAGCCTGTGAGATGAGATGAAAGATTGGGCTTCATTATCGACGTGCTTAGCGACATTATTTTGGAAACCCAGAGAAGGGCTTCTACTTCCTGATCCTATCAAGGGGCAATTGTGTGTTCTTGTCAGATAAACACAATAAGATAAGCCAGAGGAACCTTTATCAAAACAGACAGACCTCTGGGTCCAGAAAAGAGCCTCTTTGACCAGCAACTGCTGGAATTCCTCTCAATCGAATGAATCAGCTTATTTCCGCCTCTTCTGACAGTTGCTTTCACATCACTACCAAATTACAGTTGGTCCCTCAGCAGATGACATTTTTCAGAACGAAATCCAGGAGATAATCTTATCGGGGAGCTAGCCTCCTTGGTAAAGCGTTACTGATATAAAATTTTTTGAAAGATGCTTGTGAAACAGGGTGAATGGTCAGAGAGAAATAAGTATTTGGCTTGCCACAAACTTGCCATCCCTTTCTGAGTCTGAACAATTTCTCACCCCTGCCTCCAAGCACACTTCTTGTCACACCTAAGTCCAGAGCTCTTTAGGGGTAATGGAAGCAGACCTCCAGTCGGCCTCGGGAAGAGCAGCTGGACATGTGCTGTTTGGAACATCAAGGCCCCAAGCAGGGGGAGTGAGCAGACAGCCTGGTGTTGGGGCGCAGCTCAAAGAGTGGCGCCTGGTGTGTGGGCTCAGTCTAAGGCACTCGGTCACTCACTGTCAGAGATATTGGCGTAGAAGAAACGGCAGAGCCTTTGGAGTAAGACTGGCCAAGGTTAAAATCCTGGATTTGTCAGGCACACATTTTGTGGCTTTGGGAAGACAGTGAACTTTTTGAGCCTCAGTTTACTCACATGTAAAACAGGGATTGTAGGGTCACTATCAGATAAAACAGGCTGGCCAGTTATGCAGCAGGTACAGTGCCTGGCACGTGGCATGGAGCTTAGTAAAAGGCAGCCCTTCCGTGGGAGGAGGGCTGGTGCACTTTCAGCATGAAGGCCTTGGCACAGCTCCTCACTCCTGGTGGCAAGGGCATCTCACGGCCCATGGCCGTGGGCCTCAGCTCCAGCCCTGTGCACCCCCCAGCTTCTGTCTATCCCCTGGTCCCTGGCTGTCACCAGGTTGAGCCCTTTGACTCTGGGAGTATGGCTGATTCAGGGAAAGCCCCCTCCTGCTCCTGAAAAGCAGGTCAATCACAAGACACCCCCCGCGCCCCCTTGATAAGAAAGGACACGGTTGACACCTCTCGGAGGAGAAAGGAGGGGACAGATGGGACTCACTCAGCCTCCCAGGTGCCCAACCTGACCGTCGGGGTGCCCTCAGGGGATGTGTTCTCAGTGTCCTTCTTTCTCTTTGGCATGTCTCAGAATTCTGTGAAAGAGTCCCTGGTTCTGCCAACTGGTGCTTCGGGGACGATCCCCAGCCTCCTCCCTCCATCTTCTCTCCTCAAACCCAATTTTCACTTCTCCCCGCATCCCGTTAGACCTCACACTTCTGTCCAGCTAGGCCCTGGGATGCAGTCCTTCTTCTCTCTAGCTCAGAAACCCAATTTCAGTCAGCGTCCTGGCCCTCCACGTGCCCAGAAGTTGGGCTTGGATGTTGGCCAAGTGGCTGAAGGGTCATCCCAGGCCTCTCTCGTGCCTACCGCCCACCCCCTATACCCCAAATCCAGAGCCAGTCTGTGGTGACCGTATCTCACCCCAGGCATGATGATTCGCTCAATGTCCCCGAAGATGCTGTCCCAGCTGTCGGGCTCCTCAGGCGCGCTCTCGGGCAGCTGGGCTCGCAGGTAGCCTGGCCGCACGTCTGGGGTCACCCTCCGCTCCCGCACGGTGCTCAGGTACTGGCAGATGTAATCCACCATCTGCTTTCCTACAAGGGAGGCAGAGGAACCAGCCTCATGTCCCCTGACTGGGCCTGGCCCATGAGGGCCTGTGCCCCTCACGTCTGGGCTAAAAAACTTGGTGAAGAAGATGGGTTCATGGGTGGGCGGGGGTCTGATCCCCGGCAGAGGCCTTGTGTTCAGAAGAAAAAGCGAGTGAGGGAGTGAATGAGTGATGGAGGGAATGTATGAGTGAACAAATGAACAAGAGAGGAAATCTCCAAAGCACAAAACTGCGGGGCCAGCATAAAACATGTCCTTTCCCCCCTCCCTCATCCACATCAGCCTCGATCATCTCTCCCACCTTTCTTCTGTCCTCAAAAACAGGACACCTGTGAATACACGGCCTCACAGCTTCAGGAGAAACTCTGCGGCCCTTTCCACCCAGATACTGGCACCCAGGCTCCCCCAGGCGCTCGCGCACACACACCGCTCTCTGTTAGCACCGGCGGCAAGTTCCCATGCCGGGCTCTGGTGAAAGGTGAAAACTCTCTCCACCACTCCCATTGGGCCCGTAATTCCTCATGTTTTTTACACCCATAAACTTCTTTAAGAATCAGATTAAAACTATAGGCCGACATACACGCAAAATTTAGTCTGTAATTTCTGAGGTCCATGGAATCCCTCAAGCACCACCGTAGGCCCCAGCTAAGAACCCTGCCCTAGCCTGAAGCCTTGTCCTAATCACTTTATCTCCCTCCCGGGGCCTCCACAGCACACCTTTTAGATGCTCAAAAAAGGAAAGACAAAAAGATACCAGATGAATGAACAAGTGACTAAGGAAGAAAGGTAGCCAGGTTCAAACATTCTGAAGCTACTGCAAATTGTTTATTCTCTCTTTCCTTTCAGTTCTCCAGGAGACAGCATCCATCTGAGTCTCTCCCTCTGAGTCTATCTCCATCTCTCTCTCCACCTCCCTGTCTGTGTCTGTGTCTGTGTCTGTCTGTGTCTGTGTCTGTCTGTCTGTGCCTGTGTCTGTCTATGTCTGTGTCTGTGTCTGTGTCTGTGCCTGTGTCTGTGTCTTTCTGTGTCTGTGTCTGTGTCTGTGTCTGTGTCTGTGCCTGTGTCTGTGTCTTTCTGTGTCTGTGTCTGTGTCTGTCTGTCTGTGTCCGTCTGTGTCTGTGTGCTCCCCTCTCTGTCTCGCTCAGATCTATAATGCCTCCTTGGTACTCCTTAGGCTCCTTATCCCCATGCAAAAAAATAAAATAAAATAGAGAAAAGGAGAGGGAACCTGAGACTCTTCTTATGAGCAGGACCAGCCTCAGACAAAAGTATGAATGAGACAAAAAGATTTCATGCCCATCTCTCTTCGCCTTGCTCTCCTTCAACCCTCCCACAGCCCAAGGCTTCTGGGGACCGCAGCAGGGCCCGGCCAGAGGTCTGAGAGCCCTAGACCCAGCCCTTCGCTTGTCCGGGGACACTATGAAATGCATCTGTGTTGCACTCCCAGGAGAAATGTCCACAGCTGCAGAAACTGCTCCTCAGCTCAAAGTGCCTTCAGAAAGCAATGGTAGAAGCTAATGCGCACTGAAGTCTGAGGGCTGATAGCCACTGAGTGAGTTACGCCTGGCGGAGGAGAGGGAAAACTTGGATTTTTAACACAGCAAAGGAATTTCAGGCGATGCAACCGGATAGTAAGATGAAAACATAGAAACTTACAGGGAGAGGAACTCTAAGCAACTACCTCCTGCCCCTCCAAGGAGAGCCAGGCCTGAACCCAGGATAGCCATTTGGTTTTGCCCAGCATACAGGCTTGATACACAGTAGCTGCTCACTAAATAGCTACAGGATGTATGACTAAAAGAAAGCACTGCTGATAGGCTCATACATAAAACAACGAATAGAAAGAAAGAAAAGAAAGAAAAGAAAGAAAAGAAAGAAAGAAAGAGAGAGAGAGAGAGAGAGAGAGAGAGAGAGAGAGAGAGAGAGAAAGAAAGAAAGAAAGAAAGAAAGAAAGAAAGAAAGAAGAAAGAGAGAGAGAGAGAAAGAAAAAGAAAGAAAAAGAAAGAAAGAAAGAAAGAAAGAAAGAAAGAAAGAGAAAGAAAGAAGGAAAGAGAAAGAAAGAAAGAAAGAAAGAAAGAAAGAAAGAAAGAAAGAAAGAAAGAAAGAAAGAAAGAAAGAAAGAAAGAAGGAAAGAAAGAAAGAGAGAGAGAGAGAGAGAGAGAGAGAGAGAGAGAGAGAGAGAGAGAGAGGGAGAAAGAGAAAGAAAGAAAGAAAGAAAGAAAGAAAGAAAGAAAGAAAGAAAGAAAGAAAGAAAGAAAGAAAGAAAGAAAGAAAGAAAGAAAGAAAGAAAGAAAGATTTTTCAGTGGCTACAGAACACTTAGGGAATTTTTTCTCTATTTCAGATATGAGTAATCAATCCCCCTTTTGCCATTTAGTGGATCAGGAATCCAAATCTTCTGTTTTGTGGGAAAGAAGAAAAGCAAAGCATGTCAGGTGGAGTGGACGTCTACCAGAGCGGGGATGTGAGAGGGGAGACGAAGGAGGGGTGGAGAAAAGTTTCAAAGTCTGATCCCACGTTCCCTTCTCAGAAAAAATTTGCGGCAGCCGGCCCTCAGAAGGCAGTTCTAACTCTCAGTCAAATGACACCCCAAAATCTAAGGACCCACAACCAACAGCAGTCCTGCGGCTGGGCAGAGGGCCCGGGATGCCCAGGCTCACCTCTCTCCCTGTACTCCTGGGGCTCCATGGTCTCGTCAGTCTGGGGCTCCTCCTCGCAGGCAGGCAGGGGTCCCGGGGCACTCCCGGCGGCCGGAGGGGCCCTATTTGAAGGGTTCTCCTGGCGTCGGCCTTGGCTCCGCCCTTCGAAAGCCCTCCCTCTAGGCTGAATTACCCCCCTCCTCCCTCCTCCGCGGTGCCCGCGACGGCGCGCGGTGGAGAGATGCGGGAGGCGTGGGGCGCCGAGCAGCCCGAGCCCGCGGGCGGCCGCGGGCAGGCAGGGACGAGCCTCGGTTCTCCGCCGGATCCAGACCGGCCGCCGCCCGGCCGAGCCCGCAGCCCGCAGCCCGCAGCCCGCAGCCCCGCCGAGCCGAGCCGAGCCGAGCCGAGCCCAGGGTGCGCGGGCCGAGGGCACCGACTGGGAGCGCGACCCCCGCCGCCGCCGCGGGGGCGGGAGGAGGCGCGAGGAGAGGCTGGCGCTCGCTGGGGCGGCGGAGGGTGGCAGCCCCCACGGGGAGGTGTTTATTGCTACAGAGCACTTACTGCAGTAACGGGACCGACCGGAAAGCACGGATGCGCAAGCAATCACCAGAGTCATCGCTTTTAGCACTTAAGAGGGGTGGGATGTGTGAGTGTGTGAGTGTGTGTGTGAGTGTGTGTGTGTGTGTGTGTGTGAGAGTGTGTGTATGAGTGTGTGTGTGTGTGTGTGAGTGTGTGTGAGTGTGTATGAGTGTGTGAGTGTGTGCGAGTGTGTGTGAGTGTGTGTGTGAGTGTGTGAGTGTGTGTGAGTGTGTATGAGTGTGTGAGTGTGTGCGAGTGTGTGCATGAGTGTGTGTGAGTGTGTGTGTATGAGTGTGTGTGTGAGTGTGTGTATGAGTGTGTGAGTGTGTGAGTGTGTGTGTGTATGAGTGTGTGAGTGTGTGCGAGTGTGTGCATGAGTGAGTGTGTGTATAAAAGGACATGCAGAAACACAAATGTTCACAGCTGCATTATTCATAATAGCCAAAAAGTGGAAACAACCCAAATGTCCATCAACAGATAAATGGATAAATACAAAGTGATATATCCGTACAACAGAATATTATTCCACAATAAAAAGGAAGTACTGACACAGACATGGATGAACCTTGAAAACATTATGCTAAGTGAAAAAAGCCAGTCACAAAGGATCACATGCCATATGGCTCCACTTACTTGAAATGTCGGGAACAGTCAAATCTACAGAGACAGAAAGTAGATTACTCGTTACCAGGGCCTGGGCCCGGGAGGAGGCGCATGGGGAGTCAGAGGTTGGCAGCAAGGGGAACAGGGTTTTTTGTAGGGGGTTGCTGGAGATGTTTTAAAATTGATAATTGTGATGGTTGCACAACTCGGTGAATATCCTAAAAGTACTGAATTGTGCACTTTAAATGGGGGGACTTTATAATATGGAATTATATCTCAATAAAGCTTTACTTTACAAAAAAGAAAGAAAGAAAAAAGAATGCCCAGGAACATAAGGTCTTGGGTGAAAAAAAATGGCCTAGTGGATTTGGACTCCAGGGATACTGCCAATAGTATAAATCTTTCATAAAAGCAGGGGTGGGAAAAATAATATTGACAGTGATAATAGCTGACATTTATTCAACCCATTAAAAAAGTGCCGGGCAGCCTGGCCAGCATGGCTCAGCAGTTGAGCATCGACCTAGGATCCAGGAGATCAAGGTTCGATTCCTGATCATGGCACATGCCTGGGTTGGGGGCTCGATCCCCAGTGGGGGACATGCAGGAGGCAGCCGATCAAGGACTCTCTCTCATCATTGCTGTTTCTATCTCTCTCTTTCTCTCTCCCTTCTTCTGTCTGAAATCAATAAAGATATTAAAAAAACAAACAACAACAACAAAAAAAACAGCTGCAAACTAGCAATTCACAGAAGAATAAACACTAATGGAAAAGAAATAAAAGAGAAAAAATGTTCAACCTCACTAATAATAGGGAAGTGCAAATAATGAGAGTAATTTCATACCCGTGGGTTGGTAAAAAATATGAGTGTGACAACATCAGTGTCATTGATTTACCATCAATGTTGGTAAAACTGACTAACTTCAACCTAACAATTCCATTTTCTGGGGAAACCTAGCACATGTATGCATAAAAGGAGACAGAATTGCAAGGATGCTCATTACAATCCTATTCATAATAACAAAAATTGGAAGTGACATATTTATACATAGAACAAAGGATAAGTCAATTGTGGTATATTCTTATTTAATTTTATGTAACAGTCAAAATGAAGGATTAGATTTTCAGACATGAATAAATGTCTAAACCGTTGATAAATTGGAAAAACACCAATATGCAGAATGACACATGTACAGAATAATAGCTTCAATAAAATTTAAGAACCACACAGAACTCTACCATATATTTATGAAATTTAGTCCGAAATAAAAGCATGAAAATGTAGATAGAACAAAACATCTCAACCTCAGGATAATGGTTGTCTTTTAGGAGCGAGGAAGGGAAACAAAGAGACTCCAATTATATCTGTAACATTCAGTTTCTTTAAAGATTTGAAGAGCCGTGGGAGTGGGGGGCTCAGTTTATTGGATCATTGTCCCATACACCAAAATGTTGTCGGTTCGATTCCCAGTCAGGACACATACCTAGGTTGCAGGTTTGATCCCCGGTTGGGGTTCCTTCCATAGACAACCGATTGATGTTTCTCTCTCTCTCTCTCCCTTCTTCTCTCTCTAAAATCAATAAATATATCCTCAGGTGAGGATGAAAAAAATATTTGAAGAAAAGAAGGTAAATTTAAGATTAAATTTGGGTGGTAGGTACACAGATGTGTGTTATATTATTCTGTGTCCTTCTATATGTTTAGAAGTTATTAAAACAACAACAATGAAAAAAATCTGAGTATATAATTGTACGGAACAAAGGTAATAAACATCCTTAATAATGTGCTTCAGTGTTTGATGCCAAGAGTCTCTGATATTGAGCACAAATGTTTGGAAGCAGAGTCAGTTCTCTGGCAGACTGAACATTTTTTTAAGAGACTATAGGTTCACTCAAGTGTGAGCTTTCTTAATATATATTTTCTATAGCAAAGTAAGTGAGTGCAATTTTAACCTGAAATAATTCTTGAGAGTTATGATCAGGATGACACATCTAGAATAATTATAGAAAATTGTAATACAAAAATGAATGCTTTACTGAGTTACCTGGCATACAAAAAAAAATTCTTACCAAAAAAATCAAGAAGACATTTAAGTAATCCATAAAATTCTAAATTATAATCCATGTAATCAATTATTAGTAAGATTGGAATTTATTATATCAGTGATTTTCAGCCACTGTGCCCAAGAATTTTTAAAACATGCAATTCCTGACTATTTAGTCAGGGGCACTGACCTCCTTTTCCTGAGACTGTCAAATTTAAAAATGACAACAGCCAACACAATATCCATCCTGTGTGAATGCCCTGTCTTGAACCATAAATATATAGGTCATATAATAGAGTCACGTAGCATAATAAGGTTGTGTCTGATTGGTTAATTCTTGGTACTAGAAATCGTTATACACAAATATAGGCACCTGATTTTTTTTTTAATTTATCTATATTGTTGAAAGTATTACAAATGTCCCCCTCCCCCCATTGACCCCCTCCACCCTGTACCCCTCCCCCCAGACCTTCACCACACTATTGTGCGTGTTCATGGGTTATGCATATACGCATATAAATTCTTAGGTTAATCTCTCCCCACCCACCCACCTCTGCTTTCCCTCTGTTCCATGCTTCTATGTCTACGGATCTATTTTGTTCATTGGTTTATTTTGTTCATTAGATTCCACATATGAGTAAGATCATGTGATAATTGTCTTTCTCTGACTGGCTTATTTTGCTTAGTGTAATACTCTCCAGGTCCCACCACACTATCTCATAGGGTAAAGGATCCTTCTTTTTTACAGCTGCATAGTATTCCATGGTGTAAATGTATGAGAAGGTGCTTGATATAATTTCAGTCTTCCTGAACTTGTAGAGACTTGTTTTGTGTCCTGACATGTGGTCTATCTTTGAGAATGTCTCATGTGCACTTGAGGAGAATGCATATTCGGCAGCTTTGGGGTGAAATGTTCTGTAAATGTCAATTAAATCCATCTAATCTAGTGTGTCATTTAGAGTCACTGTTTCCCTGTTGATTTTTTTGTCTGGAAGATCTCTCCAGTAAAGTCAGTGGGGTGTTAAATTTCCCTACTATGACTGCATTGCTATCAATCTCTCCTTTAAAGTCCTCCAGAAATTTTTCATTTTTTGTTTTCAGCTTATGTGAGTCTTTTGTTCTAAGGGAGTCTCTTGTAGACAGCATATATTTGGATCCTGTTTTCTTATCCACTCAGCTACCCTATGTCTTTTAAGTGGGACATTTAATCCATTTATATTTAAGGTTATTATTGATAGGTACTTATCTATTCTCATTTTATTTTTTTATGCCTATGTTTCTCATTCTCTCTATTTCAATTTCTTCTTATAGCAGTCCCTTTAATATTTCTTGCAATACTGGCTTGGTGGTGATAAACTCCTTTAGCCTTTTTTTTTGGGGGGGGTCTCAAAAGCTCTTTATTTCACCATCATTTTGAATGATAGCCTTGCTGGATAGAGTAATCTTGGTTTCAGGTCCTTGTTTTGCATCACCTTGAATACTTCATGCTATTCCCTTAAACTGTCCTCCTGTTTTTTAATTGTTTTTTCTTATTGGTTCTCTGAGTGATTTTTTTTCTACCTTTTCTTCTAATTTTCTGACCCAGTCCTTGGCTTCCTCTAATCTACTGTTTATTCTTTCCTTTTTTTTTTTATTTCTATTATGTCATTCTTAATTTCCTTTATAGTTTCTGTTTCTTTTCTCATGCTATTGAGCATCCTTATGATCAGTATTCTGAACTCTATATCTGATAGGTTGCTTATCTCCATTTTAGTTAGCTCTTCTGGAGAATTCTATTGTTCTTTCATTTGGGGCTTGTTTTTTTTTTTTGTCTCCCCCTTTTGGCTGCCGGTTTGGATTTGTTTCTATGTATTAGGTAGATCTGATAGGACTCCCAGTCTTTTGGAAGGTCTCTGGTGCAGGCCAATGTCAGACGCTTTTGTGACTGGCCTTGAGTACCCTGTTTGAAGTTTTCCACACTCCACAGCTTCTGGTTTCCTCTGCTGGGGCTGGGTGTATTTGGACAGGACCAAGATGTGCACCAAGGTCTGCTTTTACAAGCCCTGGGTCCAGAAGCAAATCAGGCAAAGACTCAAAGCACCCAGAGGCTGTTATTCAGTCTCTTGATGAGCCTCAGGCTGTAGAAACTCCAGGGGTGGGTAGAGAGATTTTCCAACAGGGCAGGGCAATTGTTTCCTCTCCAGGCAAAAGCAGCCCAGCCAGCCCTCTCAAGCCTCCACACTTCCTACCAGTCTCTGTGCGGTCTCCACTTTCCGTCCTTGGTTATGAGGGTGCTCTCAAGCTAGTCTTCAGGTGCAGTTGATTATTCAGGATGGTTTTTCAATATTTTAGTTGTAGTTACAGTTTGGTCCTGGAAGAGTGTCAGTGTAGCTTCCACTCAATCTGATGCCATCTTGGAATCTATAGACAACCGGTTTTTTAAACAGTCACTTTGGAGCAAAGATGATAGGTAATTACTATTACTATTTTTTTGTTGGAAATCAATCAAAATTATACCTATTTTTTCATCAGATCAGCAAAAAATAAAAATTTTGGCATGCCACAGAATTTTAGTACTTAGTTTATGTGTGCCATGAGATGAAAATGTTGAAAATCGCTAGATTATATAGTATTATGCATGTGTAAATGGAGAAACATTACATGTCAACTGTGCACATGAGATCTAAGCTATTCAAATGAAAATCCGTTGTAAGCAATTAATAAAGTATAGTGGACAAATTCGTAGAGATCAGGTCAAAAGTTTTCCAGGAAGCAAATGGTAGTTTGGGGTGAGTTACAGTATATATCTAAAAATAAAGAGCCCTAGAAACTGCACCCAAATTATATTCACTATTTGATTTTCATGAAAGTGAACTATTTTGAAAGGAACTCAGGCTATCAAGTGATCATAAACTATAAGACTACCTATATATCTATATATTTGGAAAATACAATTAGCAAGTCACAAAAATATTGATACCAAAATTTTGATTTGGAACCAGAAGCGTATCTCCAGTGATGATACTGTGTTTTCCATCAGAGGTTACACAGAGTAATCTGAGAGTGAACTCGGAGAGCTTACGTCAAAGTGAACCAATGTGCATTGAGATGTCCTCAATATAGAGAGAAAGCAAATAGCAAACATCATTCAAAACTACAACAGACTAGTTATCTATAATGAAGTCCAAGTACAGTAAATATTACTTAATGAACCAACAAATATATTAATTGGTTCATTCCTAAGTTGACCTGACATGCTGAAAAGAGTTATTTGCTCAACAGAAGCTAGGTGAATAGAAGAGATTTTTTTTTCTATTTGCTATATAAGCCTGAGAGCTAATGCCTTGGGAACCCATCCATATGGACATAAAGGTTCCAACGATCATATTGGTTTTTTTAATCTGAAAACGTTTTCCTTCTTGATATATTTTGAGTCGGTTTTCAAGGTCTTCCAGGTGTTAAAGCACAAAGAAACTTTATAATTTTATCTGGAAGAAACTGTGTATAGAGTAATGCAGAAAAAATCAGTCATATCTGCATAAAGCATCCATGACTATGTCTATCAACTCATCAATTCCTGTTATGGGCAAGGAGTTCTTTTAATTTTCAATAAATAACCTCAGAAATTATCATGTTCAAGAAACACATACTGACATACATTTTCATTAACAATATGTCTTGGATAAATACATTTGCACACAGATCTTTCTGTTATAAACAAGCATAGTCCAAATTATATGGGATTTCACATTTACTCCCTTATCTATTTAACTTTGCTCTTTTGATTGTCACAGAAGAAAGTCCCCTAACACTCAACCCTCCACTGCCATGAACAATTAGAGCAATCCAGTGGCAGAGTAAAACAGAGTAACTACTTTGCCATTCATACCATGAAAGCTTGACATAGGAAATAATTCCTAAAAGCCAATGAAAAAACGACATCACAAGCCCTTTGGGGAAGTAATTAAGCTATAAATAAAATAACAAATAACAATAAATGAAAATTAGTTGAGAAGCACAGTCCCTGCAGATACTACTCATGAGATTTTCCCAAAGCATCACAGACTCAACTTAGAATTTGTAATCCTAGAGTTCCAGCGACTATACATAGGAAGTGTTAAATCTGAATCAAGAAATAAGGAAACAAGACGTCTAATGAGCTGTGTCTAAGATAGTACATAACCAGCACTATTCTAGATGTATAGGAAAGAAACTAATTCATTACAAGGAATTGCTTCATTAGGCCCTAACACTCGGGGCACTGGGCTTGATTCTCTCACAGAACCCTCATTGAGAAAGGCTGCTCTGGAAGGTGGTTTGTTGACACATAAAAGGAAATTATTAACCATCAATGTGGCAAATCCATCATTACATAATAAAAACACAGTAAGTGTGGGTTTCTGAAAACTTTTATATTATTTTGTTCTGTGAGCTCTTTTAATCCTCTGCTCAGGCCACCACTGAGAATTACAATGATCTTTCCTAGCCTCACTGAAAACAGAAGCTAGGAAAAAAGGCAACCCATTGCTTTAGTTATAAATTCTTGTCTAAGTTATTTCATAGGACAGTGAATCAGGACTGAGGATTTACACGAGTCCTACGTAATAATCAGATCTGAAGAAACATGAGCGTTCACCAAAGACATCTGAATACCCATCCATCTGATACTACCGTAGACTTGCTCCTTTTAAGTAACAATCATTTTCTCCCATCTATGCCATGTTATTATAGATCAAAATGCTTTCTTGCACCAGGGAAGTCTCTAGCAGAACAGGAAACTAGAAATCAAAGGCATTAAATTAGCTTTCAGAAGCTTGTCGTGCACAGTCTCAAGGCTCTTCCGGGCCAAGGTGGTCTGGCTGCGCCCTGGGGTGACAGGTGGGCCCTTCTCGGTCAGCGCTGCGACTCAGGCGCCCCGCCCAGCACAAGTCCATACACGCACGAAAGAGATGAAAAGCAGGCACAGAAAAAGTGGCTTCATGCTACTGAAACGGTGGCCGGCCATTTGTAAAATGTAGTTTTAGATGACTTAAAACTTGTCAAATTTAGTGTAAAACTGGAAAAGGGTTTTTGTTTTCTTTCCTAATCTTCACCCGAGAATCCGCTTAGAGAGAGGTGAGCGAAGGAGCGAGAAACACCGCCAGCACCGCCCAGAGCCTGAAATCGCCCCGGAGCCCGACACCCAGGCCGCGCCCTGCCCAGGACCCAACTGGCAAGCTTCCGGCGCCAGTACGATGCTCACCCGGCCGAGCCACACCAGCCAGGCTGAAAAAGGGATTTTTTCTCTTCCTTATAGTTCTTAAATTTGCCCCAAAACCTTTCTAAGAGTTTCCAAATAATAACTATCAGGCTGATATTCCACAGATCCTTTTACCACATTAACAGCTGGACTGACAACTGCAGTGGGAGAATTAACAAATTCCCAAGGACTTTTAGGACACAGAATGAAGAATATGTATTTTCATATGGTGGAATATGGCTTTAATACACCAAACAAACATTTTTTAATGTGAATAAAATGGGGTTAAAATATAAGTCTACACTGAATATATGTGGAAAAGATATTTAATTGTAAAATAGAAAAGTAGGCCAGAGTAGTTTTAAGGGTAACTGCTTCTTTATACAGTATAGATAATCTAGAAGGGCCTCAGGGTTAAACATTTTCATAAAGCGTTAAAACAATGCAAGAAATAACGCAAGAAAAAGGGTTTGAAGTTACATTTTACAAAAAAAGAGTGAACAGTATGTCAGACTGTAATGTTCATACATTGTGGAATTCGACGATCTTGTGATGAGCAAGTCATGGCACAGACATGGAGCCTTCACAGGGAAAAGTAAAAGTTATGGCAGACGTATCTATGCATCGCTGTAGTACAAAAAGTTCTTGTTCTACATACAAAAGCATTTTTTTTCCATAAGAATAATTTCCTGGGGGAGGGAGGGGAATGAGTCCATGAAATATTTCAGAAACCCATATGCTTTGAGTTTTCCAAAAACATTATCTTAAAATGTACTGCCTTAAAGTGCTTTCATGTGGAAATCATGATGGAAGGCACAGAATACAGTTTCACGTCCCCACTATGAAATTTTCAAAAAAGCATAGATTTTATAGTTTGTAAATTCAAGTTATCTTGTAAGCTGCTCCTTCCAAGAACAGTAGCATTCCAATAAAACCAGCTGCTAGTTTATTTAGTTAAGATGACCTACACAATAAAAGATTGGTGTTTTTCCCTAGTAACTTTCACCATCTTTGTGGGAAAAAGACCTATGCAAGTGATGTATTCTGAAATTATAAAACATGCAGGATATGTACAAACACAAACTTTAAAAAATATTTGCTTCATATACATGTAAATCTACTTGGGTATAGCTGAAGTTCAACAAATATAAAAATTTGTTTTCTAAAAAATGTTTTCAGAGAATCTGAGACAACTTAAAGCTGTACAAAGATTTCCTGGGAGAAATCTTCTCTTCATATAGAAGTTTATACCTACAGGAGTAAATCCAGCATCAGTCCACCACATAATTATTACACAACATTTGGTCTAATCAACGATCACCCTTAAAACTGTTCTGTTTCTGAGAAATGAAGGTTCGTACTAAAATCAAAAAGAATTCACAAAAACAGTGGCTTATTGTGTTTTTGGATCTCTTCAACAATCTTTTATCAACTCATTTAGAACCGTAAAAAACAAAAACTATTTACAGAATTCAGTTTTAAATACATTTGACAACTTTGAAAGTTTTATGTTACAAGAATTCAGACCGCATGGCTTTAGTCCGATTATCAACCTGTAGTCTCTTCTATTATCTTGTCTTCCCATGACTGCACCTTATTGTGTACAGTTCAAGATTGTATTCTTTCTTGACCAAAAGTAAACTCAAACTACATGTTCATTTCAATTAAACAGCTTCTTTATTCGTCTGAAGACGAGTCATAGCTTCTAATTTCTGTCTGTAGGCCTCTGCTTCCTGTTCCTTCTTTAGAAGCTGCTGTCGGTATTTCTGTGCTTCTCGATTTGCTTCATCCAGCTGTTTCTGAAGAGCTTCTCTCTCCTAATTTAAAAACAAAAAGTTTTTTTTTCAATTTTTGCACAAATACAGTATTAACATCTACAAGCATGCATCCTTTCACAACAAAAATTATAGTCGCTAAAAGTAGTCACCTACTGATATTTCCTAGACCTCTTGCCTTTTCAACCAATTCACTAATAATTAAAGCCCCCAATCTTGTGCTCCACATTGTGAGATTATAGTTTTTGACCTCAAGGGAATTATTCCCTAATTAGAAATAACAGACTAATATAATGAACCCCAGATAGGTCCCTGTACTTTTATATGTACTACAAAGACAGGTGAAGAACTTTAAGAAGGAAATATACAATCACACCTCTTCACATCTTTATCTGCATTTTAATCTATAGGTAATACTTATAAACAGTATCTGAGTGCCCATTATATGACAAAACAAGGTGATTTCCGATGATAAGCCTCCAAGATAGATATTATGCCCATTTTACAGATGAGGAAAATGATGCTCAGAGATGATGTGGCTTCCCTTGGTAACAATAAGGAGTCAGGCTTCTGAGGTTCTAGTATTACTGTTCTTAAAACTATCTTTCTCTATGATAGCAGCGTGATTCCTCATCTCTACAATGAGGAGTGCTGGTCTGAATCAGTGTCTCCTAAATCATACCATTTTACAAACCAACAAAATACAAATTCCTCTATTGTGACTGCTTAAGTTACTCAGGTATAAAATGTATGTACTAAAGTCGTCAATAAATTGAGAGCTGAAACAAATCTGGTCCTCCTCTGCCTCTTCAAAGATTCTTTTCCCGTACCGCCCCGAAGCTCACCGGCAAAAGCTCGGCCTGCACACGCTCAAGCTCAAACAAATTAGAGCCCCAGGACCTATTAGTGTGGTGGGGGCTGAGGGTAAAACTAGTAACCATAGGAAAGGCCATTTGGACAAGACCCTTGACCAAAGGAAACAGAAGGCAAGAGGTCAGCATCTTGCTGGGGAAAGGGCAGTGTGCGAGTGTCCTCCCCTGCCTCCCTGACTCTTGTCCATGTCAACACCAAAAGGTTCCCTCTTCTTCACTATTCACGTGGTCCACAAGGGGAGCATATTTAACACTCCTGCCTTCCTGTAATCCCACTCCCTTCCCCACACTGGGAATAAAGGTACATCTAACATTTATTTTTCCCATGGATTCATCAAATGTGGGAGTGGTTGATTATACAAGCAGTCTTCAAATCTTCCAATTACACAAAGTGTACAAGTAGAAGAAAGGTGTGCCCTTCCTCTCCAATTTAAGAAATGCCCATGCCCTACCCTGCTACCTTTTTCATACCCATTTTTCACCCTTAACTCCAGGCAAGATGACAGAGAAGGAACAACTCATAAAGAACACCCAAAACATGAGCCTCATGTAAGCAATCAATGTCAGTCCCCTGGCTGTGAACTATGGGAGACTTCGAGCACACCGATGGGAAGGGTGGGAGACGGGTGCTGCTCCCCCAGGAGCTCGACCCCCACCAACCAGCAGGAGCACTTACAGCCATTCATAAATGTTTTAAAATTTCACATATGTTAAGAAATAAGATCCTTTGGTAGCCAAAGTTTTGAATATGGATAAAAGAAACTTGCCCTGGTTTGGTAGGAAATACTGTAACAGATACTCTAAGGTATCTTTATGTATTAACTATTTATTAACCTTTAGAAACAGCAAGGGAGTCACAACTATTTTAAAAGATAAAAGCAAACTGAGTAAGGTAAATAGTCTAACAGTGACTACAGTTTAATCCTGTTTTCCTTATTGTAGATTTATATTTCAATTAGAACATATCTTAATATAACTGAAAGCATAGTTAACATTATTAAAGTTTGTGCTCTCATTTTTTACTTTTCAGATATATAGGTATTCGGGGAAAGAATCTTTTTGCCATCTCACTTCTCAAAACAAATAAAAATCTCTAGAAAGTGGAAAATATCCCTTCTTGTTTTACTCAAAAGCTCCTGTTTCCAAATTCATTTGTCAAATATTTACTGCACGTTACATGTAAGGCACTTCCTTAATGCAAACAGTAATTTGGCTGATGTGCATATAAACAGCACAACAGACTGGCATTTGAGATTTATATTTAAATAGAAATGCCAATCTGACGGCTTTCACCTTCTATAATAAAACCATAATAAAAAAGAATTTTGACATTTTAAAATAAACATACTTTAGCCTACTAATTATACTAAAGTATTTTTCCTTTAACAGTCTAACATTGAAGAATTCCAAGAAAAATAAATTCTGATAAGATTTGGTAGCAATAAAAGAAGGTATCTGTCTTACGCAACTCCAAACTCAAGCAATATATCGCTATTACATTAGGCAATGACAATAGAGCAAGGAAAAACTGGAGTTTGCCTTTTCATTTTCAGACTCTTGAATTCTGCTTCAGCTAGTAGCAGTTATCTTTTACTGAGCATTTACTATATGCCTCCCATTGTCGTGTATTCTGCTCTAAACCTTACAACAACCTGATAATGTAGGTGCTATTATTTCCCTGTTTTTACTGATGGGGAAGCCAAGCCTTGAAAGGTTAAATTAACCTTGTGACCAATATCACACAATCAGAAAATTATAAACTATAATTCAAATTTAAATCTGATTCCAGACCCATATTCTTAACTATTAAATGTTTTGTTTTGTTTTTTAACAAGGAGAAAAACTGGGCAGGGTGTGTGAGCTGTCCATTTGCTTGTGTGTAAGCATCAATTTTCTAACTGCCATAGGCCAAAACTGCCCCAGTTGAGAACAACTGCCTTAGGGAGACTTTTTGGGTGAATGGCCAAACTGTTACTTAGAGGATTATAAAAATCCTGCCCCAAGACAACTCTTGGTTATCTAAGAAAATAACTTCAAAAGAACCACTTCATGTGTTACAAGGAAATGATTACCTGGTCTGATGAAGACACTGGTGGTCTCCTCATTCTATACCCCAGCCCACCTCTACCATCTAAACTCACTTCAACGCCTCTCTGTAATGGCTCTAAGACATCGCAGCCTCGGCTTGAACACTTCTGTTGATGGAGAGTAAGATTTCCATCACCAGGAAGCTCTAATTACTAAAGACAAAACAAACACTCTTTGTACCAAGTTAAAATTCTATCCCCTGAAGTTCTATCTCCATGGTTCTAGTTAATTTATGAACCTCAATTCATACTTTCCTGTTATTTGCAATTATTTTCTCTTGGTTTCTGAAATTTCAGACTGCAAGAGAGGAGTCAGGTAAAACTTTGAGGAAAACAGCAACTCTCACCTTAGGTAAATAAAGCTAGAGGGTGCATATTCAATGATTTAAAAATACAACTAACTGAACTTGGTCAGTTTATGTTTAATAAAAATTCAAGTAATGCCTTGGCCAGGTGGCTCAGCTGGTTGGAGCATTGTCCTGTACACCAAAGGGCTGAGGGTTTGATCTCCGGTCAGAGTACATACCTAGGTTGCTGGTTCAATCCCCAGTCGGGGTCAGGGCATGTATGGGGGGCAACCAATCAATGCTTCTCTCGCACATCAATCTTTTTCTCCCTCCCTCCCTCCCTCCCCACGCCCCCTTCTTTCTCTCTTCCTTCCTCTCTCTAAAATCAATAAACATATCCTCAGGTGAGGATTTAAAATTCTTTTTTCAAGAAATTTAAAAATGTTTTATTAAGTAGTTATAGCAAAGTCCATGACAAAATACTTTTCACCTTGCCCTGGCCAGTGTGGCTCAGTTGGTTGGGCATCACCCCACGCCAGGAGGTTGCCAGTTCCATTCCCAGCCAAGGGCGCAGGCCTAGTGGGGGGCATGCAGGAGGCAGCCAGTGAATGTTGCACTCTCACATCAATATTTCTCTCTCTTCACCTCCCTCTCTCTCTAAAAATCAATACACTATTCTTTAAATTAAAATAAAAATAAAAATCACTCTTAAAAAAATATATATATATATACACACACACACACAGTGTGTCCCAAAAAATGTATACACACTTTAACAGCTGATTTCTATTACATTTTGAAAATGAACTGCATTTTAATAAACACTGCCTTTATAATTATTCAAAGTGTGTACATTTTTGGGGGACACCTGTATATATTTTTCACCTTATATGCCAGAAAAAAAGACCATCTGACATATCAGAAAAAGATATTTAAAAGATGACTAAATAGTAAACTTATGATACTGTTTAATGAAATAAATTGTTAGTTTATAAGCACTTCAATGTACTGAGTATCACTTTAAATTTTGAAGAAACAACTCACCCTCAATAATTAAAGTGATAATTTTACCAAATATTTTGGTTACAAGATGAATCAGATAATATTTCAACTCAAAAATGATTTGTGATTGTGGCCGACAATATACCAGTCTTACATTTAAATGAATTTGGGCAAGGATATTTTCTAATTGTCCCCACTCAGAATTATGTTGCCTTCTAGTGATTTTTTTTTCCTTCAAATCCTCTTTTCTATAACAAAGAACCTTAAATATTGACCAACATTTACTATTCACATATATCAGATATTATGAATTTGTGTATAATGAGTATGTTTTTCAATTTTCATAAAAACTCCAAAATAACTTTTTGAATAATTTTATTTTCACTTGATATAAGCTAATATCCAACTTGGGGGGGCATACTTTTATTTACAGTCATGTGAGAAAAAAAACCTGTGAGGTAACCAAGGTTTGGTTATACTTACACAATGGTTTACGTTCACAATCTAGTTTGGGAAAAGGTAAAAAAGTTAAATCCTGTCAAGAGCTAGTCTAAATTTAATTTCCTTAAAGGACGTATTAAGTAAAATAAGCAGTCTTCTATAGCTTTATAATAAACCCAGTTGACAAATATTAACCTTCTTTAAGAGGATCCTCCAGCCCAAATAGGCATTTGCATTTCGCTTTTGAAAGAAAAAAAAAAATTAGTCAATATATAGTGATATTTCCTTTAGTGACTTGTGAGAATGATGTATGTAAATTTAATGGAAAATGAAGAATGGAGTCCAAGAACCAAAGACATTCCAATGTTACCAGGATGGCAGACTTTGTTACAAACAAATTCTTCACTCATTCATTCATTCAATGTTTATTTATTGAGGACTTGCTATATGTATAAAGCAAAAATTAAACAAAATAATACTATGTATTTTCTGTATCAAAACAACACTGTCAGTAATAAATATAAAAGACAAAAAAATAAAGAAAAGCAAATTGAATTTATTTTGGATGACTGCAGCAAAACACACCGGGCAAAAGACTCCTTACTTCTATTTCTGCAGATTCCACCCGGTTTTCAATTATTTCGATACATTGTCTCTTAGCTGGTGGTTCTTCACTTATAACAGTTTCTTCAGCAATGTCCGTTGCTGGTACTGTTAATACTAAAAGGAAAAAATGTATATATTACTTCATTTTCAGAAAAGTTTAGCTGAAATAAAACTAGCTGACATTTTTGATGCAAATCATCTAAAATAAATTCTATTCCAAAACAGTAATTTCAAAGCACTGATTTCTTTTTTGAGGATGTCCATATTTGTATTCACCTTCTTACTTTTTTACTGCAAACTACTCATTGTTTAAGTACTTACTTATTTTTTAAAAACTTTGTATATAATATATTCATTCACATAGCTCAAAATCAAAACAATATTTAACAAGCATATTTTGAGAGGTCTCACTCCACTCCTAACACAGATAATCACTTTTATTGGTTTTTTGTGTACTATTCTTGTGTTAATTTATGTAAAAACAAACACGTACATTCTCATTTTTTCTTACACAAAAGGTAGCGTACACATAAAACATACATTCAAACATACATTCAATAGATACATCATTCTGCAATTGCATTTTTCACTCCATGAATCTAAGGTGTGTTTCATCAGTACATAGAGAGCTTTCTTTTAGCTGCATAATGATGTGTGGATACGCCATTATGAATGTTGTCTGTTTATATGCTTTGCTTGTTTCTCTACTGGGTTGTTGGACTCTGTCCCAATTTTTAGTATCTCTTAATATAAAAAACTATACAGAGAGAGGCCGTCCTTGCTTTACATAGTACTATGGGACCACAGAAACGGCTGCATACTGAAACCATGCAAACCACCTTAGTAAACAATGGGGGCCCGGCCGGGAGTGTCTCAGCGGTTGAGCATCGACCTAGGATCCAGGCGATCGGGGTTCGATTCCCAGTCAGGGCACATGCCCGGGTTGCGGGCTGCAGCCCATCAATGACTCTCTCATCATTGATGTTTCTATCTCTCTCTCCCTCTCCTTTCCTCTCTCTAAAATCAATAAAGATATATTTTTTTAAAAAACCACACAACAATAAACAATGGGGAAAATTACAATTGTTCCATAGCCTTTAATGTTTTTCTGTCAAAACATTAAAAACTGTCATTTATAAATGTAAACAGAAATGAAAAAAGTAAAACTAATATTTACTTAGTGTAATGTAATTTAAAACATTAGAAATAATGAGAATTAAAGTCTTTCCTTTAACTCATATTATGTTATACCTATAAATTAAGAATTTTAGAACCTTGTATTTGTTTCATTGAACTACCTACATAGTATATATGTTCACATGTCTGTCAGTTTACACATTTTAAAATTATGGAGTCTTTACAAGTTTATTTTAATATTCAGTAGGTTCCTCTTATTCTTCTTTTCCAGAGTTATTTTCTTTTTCTTCTTTCCTCCTCCCCTATCAACATAAACTTAGCCTCTGATTGGCTACTTCCAGAAAGAGACCTATTGGTCTTTGTTATGGGCTGAATTGTGTCCCCCGCAAAGTACCCTCAGTGCTTCAGAATGTGACCGCATTTGGAGACAGGGACTTTAAAGAGGTGAATAAGGCAGAATGGGGTCATTTGGGTGGGCGATAATCCAATATGACCGGTATCCTTAAGAGAGGACCAGGACACAGACAATACACACAGATGAGGAACAACCATGTGGAGACACAGCAAGAAGGCAGCCATCTGCCAGCCACAGAGCGAGGTCTCAGAAGAAACCAAAACTGCCAACACCTTTATCTTGGATTTCAAACTCCCAGCACTATGAGAAGATATATTTTTGTTGTTCAAGTCACCCAGTCTATAGTATTTTGTTTTGATAGCCCTAGCAAATAGTGGGGGGTTTTTAATATCATACTACATTTATAAATTAAGTCAGAAGAACTGAGAGCTTTGTGATAGTGAGTCTTGCCATCCAAAACTATGAGTTTCTTTCCATTTGTTCATCAATGAGATTTGGCTGTATAAATGTCAGGTTTTGGAAAAAATGTTGTATCTGCTTGATACAAATACTTTGAAAGTTTTCTTTTCTGTATAATTGGATTAGTTCTTCTAAGCTTTGTGAAAGCACCTAGGCCTGATCGAGATCTTAGACCAGCTACCAGCAGATGATTTCTGCAGAACAGGAGAAGGGCCTCTCAGACTTTCCAGGTCTCCTCTTGTCCCGCTACAGTGACAAATTCTTTCCTACAGTGTCACACCTCCTCTATCACTAAACCAAACAGTTTAGGAGAACTTCTACCTCCAGCCCTTCCCTTCCATAATTCCTCCACGGGCCATGAAGAAGCATGGTCTCTGCAATCCTCGTCATTTTCTAAAAGGTTATGTCTGTGCACAGTTTTTTTCCGGGGCCTGGGAGCAGAGTGATGCTTTCTCGGCTGGGAGCTTTCTGCACCTTCTCTTCCTGCTTCCTCCACTATTCATGCCCTATTCTATCTTAGCCCTGCTTGCCATACTTCCTATTCAGTCTGAGCCCTATCTTGCTGGAAGTGTTTATTTATTGCTCATTTCTGAGCTCAACCCTTTTCTTCATGCACAGTTGTGGGTTTTCATGAGAGTTCTCTTGCCCTGGCTGTAATAGTCTTAAGATGTTTTTGGAAGCACTTAAAATATGGAATTTCATGGTTTTCTCAGCCTTTTAGATTCACTGAAAACGTAGCTGGGGCTTCTGCTTCATCCATCTTATTGCTCTCTGCAGTTTCCAAGAGGGGAAAAAATGGGAAAATTCTCAACAAAGCTGCTAAAAGTTACCACCACATACCTACTACAAGTCTTAAATCCAACTTTTTTTTAAAGTAGCCTTTTCTCACATGGTATTTTTAAAAGCTCACATGATATCTGAAGTGCATAAAATGGCCTAAGAAATTATCATCCAATGCTTATTTTGAATTATTTATCTAAGTTCATTTTCCAACCAGAATGCCTTGGGGCCAATTCTTCTTTCCACCTGGTATATACTCAAGAGAAAGCAAGCTAATTTTAATACTAGCCTAGGGAAATAAAATTAAGTCTGTTGCAAAGGGTTACAAAAGTATAATTTAAGGCAAAACTCAATGCTCTGAAAAATGTATCATGACTTCCTGCAAATTGAGATTAAACACAAACTTTACGGAAATGCCTACTACCAACCTTGCTGTCCATCCGGCATGGTCACAATGATGGGCTGACCTATTCCACTGGTTGGAATAGAGTGCAAATTTCCAAGCTGGATTCCATCTGTAACTATTGTGATGACTTGCTGACCCCCTGAACTAACTACTTGCTGAATTGCACCATCCACCGATTCTGCAGTAACTACTTCCTCCGTAGCAACTACTGGAAAAAAAAAGTGAAAATCAGTGAACACATAGAAAAATATAAACAGGACTTTCTGTGTTGGCACCTTTGCTTTCTCTGCTTCTTTCTTACACAGAAAAGCTTTTACATTGTTTTAAACTTTAGTCTCCAGCGGTGCTGTACATATCTATGTAAACATTATGACTACAAATCCCACAGTTTACAGTGAATTTCAACTATCTATGCATGTTGTGTATTTAGGAAAATGATTCCTCTTCATTTAGTTATATGAGATACAAAATTTATAAGGTCTCCTAAGGTCACAAATATGACAAAGGTTATACTTGCTTAATAAAATTCACAACCCAAAAGATAATTTTACATGTGGTTACACTCCATTTACATATCAATATGAGTTGATAATCATTTCCATATCCAATGAAACATGAAAATCTGTATTTTTCAAGTAGCCAGAATAAACAATATTCCCTTTTTGGATTATGTGAACAGGGGTTGCCTTGATAACAAGTGGTATGCAGATCTGGTATCGTATGAATAATATAATATGCAATATTTGATAATATATATTAAGTATAATATATTATAATGTTATAGTAATATGATATACTATAACATATTAGTACATAATATAACATATTAACATTTATATCAGTAAAATCCAAAATGATGCTCTTAATATTTTATGAGAGGCTCAGAGAGTATTCTAGCATCTGAAAACAGTACCCCTGGATTTGTGTGGGTAAAGAAATTACAAGTTAATACTGCCAAAATCTTTTCCTACAGGCAATCCTATGACCAACTACGGATTCCAAAAGACAAACACAGGAGCAGTCCTTGTAGTTTTACTTAAAATAGTCAAAAACTTGAAACAAACCAGATAGCCATCAAAAGTAGAATGAATAAACAAACTGTGGTAGATCACACACTGGAATACTATACAGAATTTATGTGACTAAATGTAAAACATGGATAAATCTGACAAAAAAACCATGCTGAGTGATGTAAATCAGACACAAAACACATATTGCATACTTCCCTTTATGAATTGAACAATGATTACCCATTTAGGATTAATCACTGATAATTCTTTATACTGTATGCTTATGATCTATGCACTTTTCTGTATATAGGTTATAATTCAATAAAGCAGCATCAAAAGGAATGACAATAAGGAATTGTAACACACTGAATTTTTTAAAATCCATTTATCTATAATACCTAATGAAAAAGGAAAGGGGGAAAGATCTTCTTGATAGAAGAATCATATCTAATTAACCTAAGAAAAATTATCATTGTAACCCAAAAATTATCATTTCACATCCTAACAGATGTTAAAACCACTGGTGAAATGTTCTGAGGAAACAAGATATTTAAATGTTCTCAAGGTATGACACAGAAGATAAGCATTTGTTAGAAAGGGGGAAGCGTGCCTATAAAGACCTGGCGGTCACCAGGCGGTCATTATCAGGGCAGCCTGACATCATGTGCCTCCTAATGTGATGCAATGTGAGATTACAACATGCCACTGTGTTCTTCCTGGAAATGTTTGGTTTGGATTTCATTATTAAGAAACAAATGAATCTAGAATATGGGTGATCCTGCAGACGACTGGCTTAGACTCTACAAAGATTTCAATGTCATAAAGAACAATGGAGGCATGGGACTCTCCTAGACTGGGGAAGACTAAAGAGACACAATAACCAAATACCATGTGTGAACTTGATTGGATCCTGGATGAAAAACAGAGCTCAAAGGACATCTTGGGGATAACTGGGGAAACTTGAATTATGGGCCGTATGTCAATATCGTTACCCAAGTAATGTTGATGCTTTTAGGAAATGTAATGGAGATGTGAATATGTAAAGGGCTGTCATTATTCTTGAGACACATGCTGAAGTATTAAAGGATGAAGTGTCATGAAGTCTGCAGCCTTTCAGATAATTTGGCAAAATAAGACTGTGGGGGTGAACAGGCAGGTGCGGCAAGATGTTAACAGGTGGTGAAGACAGGTGAAAGGTGTGAAGTTCATCCTCCAGTTTTTCTATGGGAAAAATCATTTCTATTTCTAAATGATACGGGCTTTTTCAAATGTGTTACCTGAGGCAACTCTTTACAAAAGTTTAATTTAAAAGCTCTCCTCGAGTGCTACCATTCAGATACAGTTGCTCTGAAACATGCGAAGTTGCTACCAACTCCCAGCAGAATGTCATGGATATCAATGACCATGGGATCAACTGAAGACAGAGAAGCCCTACACACATGAACTACTAAAGGGTTACAATACAAACTGCAGAAAATAATACTCAAAATGCAAACCACCTTTATATTTTGAGTTCTCTCATTTTTGTTTGTCTTAAACTATAATTGGGCTTTATATCCAAGCACTGAAGAAAATTTCAGGAAGATAATTATAATATGAGATATAGAACATAAAATAGTAATATATTCAATAGAACTACTACTAAGGTTTTCAAACACATTAACTATTGCTTTGATTTTGTAAGAAAATATCCATATGAAAAAGAAATGTTCACTCTTGTTGAATGCTAACTACAAGTAGTGACTATTTTAAAGTATCACATTTGTAAGAAATTTCTGAGATCACACATAATCAAGGCACAACTCAAGAACTTTCATCTTTGCACTATTTGCAATGACTGTCATTAAAATAAAAGAGGTTTTGCCTTTCATCTAAAAAGCTTTCTTTTTAAGATGTGCTATGGTAAGGAACTTAAGAAAAAAATAAGGAAACCAATTACATAAGAAGACTAAGTGCTCCCAAGAAACCCTAAAAACTTATTAGCATAGAATACGTGCTCAGGTACCTTAAAAAATGGGCTGGCCAAAAATAAAGAAATCAGCAGTCCCAAGTCAATTCCTTTAGTTTTATGCACAGGAAAATACACTATGAGAACACTTCAAATATGTATGTTTCAGGAATATACTTGCTTTTCCCAAAATTAGCAAAAATGAGAGCATAAGGGGGGGAAAAGTATACTTTAACAGAACCTCTGCAAATCTTGCTGGTCAAAAGAAATGTTCAATTGTGCCTAAACACTGGACGAAAAGGGGCCACATGCTAACCTGACAAGCCCAGGGCAGGCCTGTGTGGCGGCCTTGCAAACTCAGAGACCTAACGTAACCACATAGGATGGTCGGAAATTAAAACTTTTTAACTGAAAGCAGTTTATGGTAAGCAGTCATGTTCTAGGCCGGTATTTTTCCTGACAAAGGTCAATCTTTACCCTAACTGAGTCTATTGTCTTTTTGCATCTACAATAACATATCTTTGGAATGCCAAAGTAATTTTCCTTTCTCCAGGCCCCTCAAAGCACTCCACTCTGCGGAGACCAGAAATCCCCTCACGGTGACGAGTCAATCGTTGGCTCTTCGCCATTCTGCACCCTCCCAGGTACAGGTGTGTCTGTCGTTCTGCTCTTCAGCCCTTCATCCAGTCCCATAGGTTTCCCCACTGGGCCCTCTCCCACCTCCTAATCCATCACCAGGGGATCTCCTGTAGCCCACCCAAGTCTCCTCTTTTGATTATAATGTATAAAATAAGGTGCACAGCTGCCATTCTCTGGAGCATTATCTCCATCTGTTGAGATTTTGCTTCCCGGCAACTGACAGTTTGGTTCAAATAAACTCACAAAAATTCTTCACAGGTTTGAATGTTTCTTACGTCGACACCACACAGGACTCACACATTATCTTCAGATGCTAAGTCTCTTAGCGGGCTAGGCACCCACCGCAACAGATCAAATAAAGCAAAAGAGTCAAAATACTAAAGAGTAAAAAAGAACCAAAACTAGACTGCAAATAAGACTACTAATACGGTATTAGAAGATGAAATATTAGTCAAAAAAAGTATAATCCCTAAAATTATCAAGCTTAACAATGGAAGCTTCCAGCAAATATAGTAGACAACTACTTAACTTACAGGTAACTAAAAGACAAGCATTCCCTTAGTTTAAGTAGGTAACTATACTTAGTACCCTGAAACAATTCTTTTTCTTTTTTTTTTTTATGAACAGAGGGAAGTAATATCTTCTTTAAACCACAATTTTATTAATGCTCAGATATACAATTTCACAAGAATTCCCATAATCTAAAAAATTTTTCTAACCTTTGTGAACAGAAATCAATGTGTTAGGTAATAGTATATGTAAGTAAGGGAAAACTTAAGATAAGTAAAGCCTAGTGGGTCTGTAGATTCCTGACAGTGAAAAATTATTCCACCTTGTTTTAAAGTGCTCAACATAACATTCTTCTCATCTCAATATGACAAATCTGGTCTTGATCATCAGTGTCACATTTTTGTTTTAATTATATCCTAATTACCTGAAGCCTGCTCCTGAATTATTCAACCCCTGAAAACATTAACTAGCAAGCATCTAGATATATTTAACTATTCAAGCTATTAAGAAAGCCATTCCTCTCTCCCATATATTTTCCTTGTTAGAGATTCGCCTAAGCAACTAATAAATAATTAAATAAATATTAAATTACATATAAAAATGAAAAAATCTGGGCAAAATTCTTAAACTTTGGTGTGCCTTCGTAATCACCTTTGGGAGCATGTTAAAAATATAGACGTCGGGATCCCACCCCAAACCTACTCAATCAGAATCTATTGGGATAGAACTGGGGCAAATGTATTAAGATGATTCTTATTCACACAAAATTTACCTCTGCTCTTGTTGTCCATTATCATGTTAATTCAAGTTAACTGAAAAGAATTCAAATTAGTAGAAAACTTGAATTAGAGAATAATTAAAGGACTACAGCCTTCTGATCATTGGGTGCATATATTAACAAGCTAATTCCCAACTATTTTCAAGCAGAAGTTCTATTAGTTTAATAATGTAAAAGAAAATGACAATTATTATATTAATGTTGAGCTGCCTGATATTTCTCCTTAACTACTCCATTCCCAAATTCTGAAGGATGGTTTAAACAAGGTTTTAAAAAATTGTGTGTATACTTTTAAATGCTATACATTTTTTCACTGATTTCCAAAATAAGTTCATTTCATGTGTCCAAAGACAGCTGTATCCTCCCTTAAAAATAAATAACAGCATTCTGATTTATGTATCACCTTCGTATGAGTTTGCTGCATGTGTCAGTCCCTTATAGCAACTCAGGATATACTAATAAAACATTTCTGAAACCTCAAAGCTGAAAATTAAATCTTGGTCAAAATTCAATGATAGTATCTTAATTCAGATGACTACTGTGAGAACAAAAAGAGATAATGCATGTAAAGCACTTGGCACAGCAACAAGCATACAGCAAGAACCCAATAAATATTAATCATTATTTTTCTATAACTCACTATGCCAAATTGAATTTATAGCTAATACAAATTGTTTCATCACCGTTTTTTGGCTTGGACTGGAGCCTGATAAAGCTAATGATTTTTTTTTTTTTTAATATATCTTTATTGATTTCAGAGAGAGGAAAGGAGAGGGAGAGAGAGAGATAGAAACATCAATGATGAGAGAGTCATTGATCGGCTGCCCCCTGCACGCCCCCGACTGGGGATCGAGCCCGCAACCCGGGCATGTGCCCTGACTGGGAATCGAACCCCGATTGCCTGGATCCTAGGTCGATGCTCAACCACTGAGCCACACCCGGCCGGGCAAGCTAATGATTATTTAGTACAACTATGCACATTAGCATAGGCATAAACATTAGTAACAAATTCAGAGTATATTGAGACTTATCAAATCATTTCCCTATACTTCTCTTAAATAAAGAATCATGAAAATTATGCATGGAGATTTTAATCAAATAAGTTAAATACTTGGAAAAATAAAGGCTTATAAGGAAAGAATAAAACTGAAAATATTTACATAAAAAAACACTAGCAAGGACACAACTCGGTGAGATATTTTAATAGACAAGCATTAACAATCTGCAGTTATATTTGCTTATAACATCAAAAAAAAACAGTGATATCATTTGGTTTCACAATGAAAGCATTATAAAAGACTGATGTTCTTTATAAGGTTCCCATTGGACTAACATTAAGATTTGCCTCAACCCAGATGGTGTGGCTCAGTGGTTGGGCGTCGACCCATGCACCAAGAGGTCACTAGTTCAATTTCCGGTCAGGGCACATGCCCGCGTTGCAGGCTCAATCTCCAGTGGGGAATGTGCAGAAGGCAGCCAATCAATGTTTCTACCTCTCCCTTCTCCCTCTCTCTCTCTAAAAATCAAAAAAACATGTTTAAAAAATAAAAGATTTGTCTTGTATGTGAAAGATGGCCCTAATGAACCATGAAGGTGCTATTTAAAAGCATAGTTCCCAGGTGAAGTGGGTGGTATCCTAGACTGTTACAAGTACCTTCCCTTTATATTTAGGACCATGTCAGCCAGCCAGCCTCCATTTCAAATGCAGTCCATTTGCTGCTATATTCTGGCTATTTGGTATCCAAAAGATGTGTCTATTATACTACTTAGCTGGTAAAAGAAAAGAACATGAGCAGTACCAATTAGTGTACTGATGGTTCTTATATTTTGGTCTTCAATCATTTAAAAAGGACCAAAGAGGAGCAGAACATTTATTTCAACAGACTGTTTCAACAAACACACCTCAGAGGTAAAAGTAGAAACAGTGATACTTTTGTTAGATATGAGACAAAATGATAATTACACAAATATCTATATCATAAACCAACCTATAAACACTCTAGAAGAGACCAGCCCACTGATCACTGGAATAAACCGCATAGAGGAGACAGTATATTACAGTGGTCACAGACACACAACTTGGGAATCAGGCCTTGAGCACAAACCTCCTTTCACGACTTTATAGCCATGATGCTTTGGGCAAAATTACTTCACCTTCACAAACCTCAATTTCATCATATGTAAAATGGAAGTATTAATTTATTTCCCAGATCTTAAGGTGTCCTTGGAAAAATATATATAAACATTTCTAAGATGAGGATGAATCTGACAATTGATGTTAAAAGAAACCGGAGAGGCAAGAGGCAAAGCAATCATTTGCCTGAGCACATGCAAATTTATTTAATTATGCACCTCGGCTGAGTAGTGTATTTATACTGGTGGCAATGTACTCAACTGAACTTTAACTCAAGTACTTAAAATATCTTCAAAAAGATTCTGCTATAATATAGCATTGAAATGAAAATTTATTGTGCTCACAAAACTTTGTAAGTCACACATAATAAGTCTAGTGAAATTACTAATTCTCTCAGACTAGACCACACATAACATTAAAAGTAAAAGTTAGGGAAGTTGGTATGACCAATTAATTCATGGAGCCAAAAAATCTAAATGTCAAAACTTCCAGCTAACGTTCAAGAAAAATTATTTAATTTTCAGATATATACTTTAAATAAAGAAAAAATATGCAAATTTAACCAAATAGAAACCACCAATGAAATTAATTTTATTTGATATGCTTATGTAATTACAAAGGTGCTAAAGAGATCTGGGCATAGGTTTTAAAAGCAGCATGTCAATATGATGATGCACATAACTGCTAACAGCCAAATGTGATTCAGAAAAATCTGAAGACTGTCAAATATAAAAGACCTAGATTGAAGCATTGATTATGATGCTAAAGAAGCTGTAGAATGGATGTTTATTATCACTAGTATGTAGAAAAAGAGAGAGAGCAAGAGAAAGACAAAGAAGAGGGAGAGAAAGAAAGAGGGGGCGGGGGTAGGTTTTCTTCCCCCCGGAAAAAATACATCTTTCAGTCAATAGCACCTTGAAGAATCAAATCCAGTAATACCTACCTTCAAGCTTTTTGGTGAGGATTAAATGAGATCATAAGTAAAAAATTTACCACAGTGTATAGCACACACAGAAAGTATTCAATGAATCGTTGTTGCTGCTGTTGTTATTATTATTGATCACACTTTGAAACAACAGTAATTTAAATAATAAATGACATTAAATTCATTTTAATTTTATAAGCATTAGTCCAAATATAATGGTTTAAACTACAGTAAGAATAATAGTTTTGTGGAGTTTTTTTTTATTCCCTAATTAAAAAAATATTTTGCTTACATAATTATAGCAAGAACTATTTTGGTTAAGTATAAAGGTAAACTTTACCTAAACCAGTTATTAATACTGTTTGTCATCCCTTAATAGTGGTGCTGGTATCCTATTTCCTAGTTCTGTCAGTTGTTAAGATTTTATGTCATTCTAGTGGAAATGACAAAGATAAAAAGTTATGAAGGACAACAAATTCATATATATTTATCTACATACTTTATTTATACAAAAAGTCACGAACTAGCAAAACAAAGGCCAAATTGGGTACACAGGCATGTTTTCTGTGAACCACACAAGTTTTTAAATTTCAATTAAATTTTAATTAATTGGGAATATTTAATATTCCTTTAAAATTCAGATTTTCAGCTCCCCCTGAAAAAGCAGGATTTGGCAACACTGAGTATATGACTATCATCAGCTGCAGCTGAGTAGCTGCCGCCTCCCTGCCCTGCCCCTCTCTTTAGAAGGCCATCATCTCAACCCTGCCCACTTCAGCCTTTTATAATACCGTCCTGGCCTCTGTGAATATTTGAATCTCCAACTTTTAATGTATACATGTGATCTGTTTTTCTAACCTGGAGTTTCCGAAGAATTTGACAAGGGAGCAGATGCTTCAGCTAAGGCAGCTAATGTAGCTAATACTGATGTAGAGGAGTTTCCAAACTGAACAGCAGACACACCCGTTTCATCTATGAGAAAAGAGAAAATAGATTTGAATTTTTAAGAAGCTTAATCTGATATTATTTTACTTTATTCGACTCTTAAATGAAGCGTGGATAATATTAGTTCTGTGAAAAACGAGCTTGGATAGCAATAGTTTTTTAAAGATAATATTGCAGTATGTTTTGCAATATCACCTTTCTTTGGATTTTCTCATAAAAATTTGGATTTCTTTTTCCTAGTTATACCAAAGAAAACCAAGGTAGCTAAAATATTCTTACCCTTATTCTCCAACTGTCCTTTCTCAAAAGGATGGATACCTACTAAGGCTTAAAATCCCAATAGCTATCCTATATGCATCTCAATACCTGTTGCCTTGGATGAATTTTCTGAAGATACCAGACCTGTTAGGTTCACCACCCCTCCAGGTCCAATGATAAACTGTGGTGTTGCAGCATGTATCGTCACAGTGTCAGGACTCTCTGGGTTTGTGTTGATTTGGTTCTGCATAGCAATCTGGGGGACAAATCACCACAATATTGTCAGAATTATAACCAGAATGTATAGCACAGCCTCTCGATGTAGTACAGACACAAACATAAAGGAACATTCTGTAATTTAAGAAGAATCATATAATACAAATGGACATCTTTTTTTATGGTCTTCTGAGAATATAGCAGTAAACTTAACATATGAATTTATATTCTAAGTACCCATTAGGTAAAGCAGCAAAATCCCATGAGAAGAGACATGGATATCTAAAAGGCTTTTATAGAACACAGCTGAAAGGTATGCTGCTGCCCTCTGACTATAGAAATTAAATTACTTAAATCAAATTATTTCCTCTACTATATTCAGCACCTATAACACTACATATATAAAGCATGTCCTTTCCAATTAATTGTTCTACATCTTCAACCCTAACCCCAAAACTGCACTCCTAGGAGCAAAAGAGTTGGAAGAGGCTGGCAAATTCATTTTACTGAACATATCTTTTAAGTAACTAGCAGAAGTTCAATAGAGTCAGATGGTCTTAGAGGAGAGCTTTATTGGGAAGGATAACAGAAGATATGAAAGAGGAGGCAGGAAGTAAAGAAGATAATTTACATCAATGCTGTCCAGCCAATGAAAAGAGAAGTAATGTTGCTTATTAGAATAACTTGCCCAAAGCCATAAATAACCATGCTCATAAAGAGATTTTTCTGAGGATGGCGAGAAATAAAAGAAACCATTGAGAATGATAAAGACTGTATCACTCACTCAGGGGACATTATTATGGTTGCAAAAAAAAGTTTTGAGTGAAAGTATAATAAACTCTGAAACACCATATGGTATCCAAAACCATATGGTATGCAACAAAAGTAATTAACAGAATAAAATGTCTTAAAGGAGAATTCAGGAACTTAACACAGAAAGTAATCACCTTACCTAATCTTCTAATGTCACATGCAAAGACTAGAGGCTTACAATCAGGAAAATGAAGAGTAATGGACATGGAGAAAGTAAAAGGGGCTTAGGTCAGTCCAAAATAACCCAAGTCCAAAATGGAAAGCTACAAACTGAGTAATTCAAATCATCCACAAGACAGAGGTCCTTTTATTTTCTTAAGTTAAAAGCCAAAAATTACCTGTAATATCTCCGCTAAATCTTCATTCCCGTTGTCTATGGAAATATCAAATGCAGTTTTACAAAATTTACTTTGCGTGTGTACATCAGCACCGTATTTGATTAAAAGCTCCACCACATCTTGATGATTGTGTTCTGTGGCCCAATGTAGAGCTGTCATCTTTAACATGTCCTTTGCATTGACATCAGCACCATGCTACAAAAATATTTCAAAATAAGAGATTTCTAAAATATGAAATATTAAAAATTGCTGAAATGAAAACACTAGACATTACACTTTAAAGAAGTTGCTACTAACATGATCAACCATTTTTTTGTGTTGAATAATCTATATGCTCCAGGATCACCACACATCTGTCACTTAATCGATTTTCTATCAGGATGACTTTCCTAATTGTTTTCCTTCTAATTTCTTAGGAGTGCAGCACTTATTTTTTTCAGTCACCCAGCTATGAGCATGAAGGTCTAGAACAGAGTAAGAAGTGAAGGAAAACTATGAGCATTCCTCCCAAATCCTATTTTTCATTCTAGTTCCTTATTTACACAAAAATATCCTTTGCTTTCAAAACCAGTGTAATACTTTCAACAATAAAGATAAATTAAAAATAAAATAAACATTTTTTAAAGCCCCCCACAAAAAAACAAACCAACAACCAGTGCAATATAAAGAATTTAAAGGGAACCATGTAAAAGTACACTGTCCAACAAGGTAGCCAACAGACACATGTGGCTAAGCACTTGAAATACAGCCTTCCGAATAGAGATGTTCTGTATGTATAAATACAAACTGGAGTTCAAAGATTTAACACCAAAATAAGGATGTAAAATATCTCATTAATAATTTTTATATTGATTTCATGCAGAAATGATAATATTTTGTATATACTGAGTTAAATAAAATATAATATTAAAATTACTTTTTACTTCTTCTAAGATAGCAAATAGAAAATCTAGAGTTACATATGATTTGCATTTGCAGCTTACATTATTAGACTTCTTTTGTACAGGTTAATCTAGAGCAGAGATTTTCTACCTTTTTCATCTAATGGCACACATAAACTACTAAAATTCTGCAACACACCAAAAAATATATTTTTTGCTGATCTGACAAAAAAATAGGTATTTTTATTGATTTACAAAAAAAAAAAAATAATAGTAATTACCTACCCTTTTTGCTCCCAAGTGACTTTTTTTAAAAAAATCAGGTGCCTATACCTATATAAGGATTTCTGGTACCAAGAATTAACCAATCAGGAACAACTATATTATGAGACGTGACCAGTAAGATGCAGCACTATTATATGACTTATATATTTATAGTTCAAGACAGGATATTCACACTGGACAGCTATCATTGTGTTGGCCGTTGTCATTTTTTTATTTGACAATCTAAGTGAAAAGAAGTCAGTGCCCCTGACTAAATAGTCAGGTATTGCATGTTTTAAAAGTTCTTGCAGCACATTGGTTGACAATCACTGATCTGGAGGCAAGAGTAAAAAGGATTAAGAATATCTAAATCTATCATTCTCAGTTTCAGAATTTTCTTTTTGGCATTTAAATGGTTAAAAAAAAATCCCCATTTGTATTGTTTGTTTGTTTGTTTATTATCCAAGCCTAATGTTCCTTTTCCATGAGCATTTTAACTGTGCTAATACAGAACCGTAGTCCCTCACCATGGCAGAGCTAGAGACCTAAGAACTCAATCGTTCGACCTGGCGAAGAACACACCGGGAACAGTGTTTTATCCTCACAAAGGAAAACTTCATCTGATATGCTTCCACACACAAAGTGAGGTAATAGGGGGGAAAGTGGACATTCAATAAAACTAGTTTCCTTCTCCCTCTTATAAAACCATCAAGCCTTTAGAGGTTTGCTTTCAAAAGCAAAGTACAAGAAGAGAGCACATACCTGAAGCAAAACCTCTACTATGCTGGCATGGCCCTCAGAAGCTGCCATGTGCAGTGGCGTCCGGTCCACTTTGGTTCTGGCATCCCTACTTACACCAGCTCGAAGCAGTACTTCTGTGGTGGAATAATGCCCGTACTGTGCTGCCAGATGAAGTGGAGAAGTTCCCAGCTATACCACAAGAAAAAAAATCCACATTTATAGTCATTTGCAACACTTCTATTACTGCCTTCTATTTTACATTTTCTGTTTACATAGGAAAATTACATTATCTGTTTACAAAGTAACTCAAAACTCAAAAGAAATAATTTATACTTATGACATTTTCTTCACAGAGGCCTTCCAGGATTTCTTCAGTGAAGAGGAAAAGTCAATATTTCAGATAAAATAGCCTAAACAAAATTCATTTCATCAGGAATTAGAGATAATTAGGGTTTGATAAATTTTTCGGAGTATTGGAATCTTTTCCTCCTATCAACCACACACACAAAACTTCTTTTCATCTATGAAATTCATATCAAATAAATGTACTAGTGCACATTTTTATATTAAACTGTTTGGTAGGACTTAAAAAAATTAATTAATTAAAGCACCTCAGTGATATTTCTAGGAGTTCGCATAGTCATATTTCAGGGGAAAAGTCTGATCTGAGGTGTGCCTGCCAAAGGTCAGTCAGGACAGAACCAAAACAGAGCCCAGTTCTCCTAAAACTAAGTCCATGTGTTTGAGCCACTACATTAACACTATATTCACAATATACAAGGGAAGTACTAAAATGTTAGTGAAGAAGAACCTTATCAGAGGCATCACCGTTAATATATAAAAATTAGAATTGTTCTATCACATGCATTTAGAGACACAGAAAGTCCCTATAGCTCTCTAATTACCAAGGCACTGATGTTTCAGAGAACCAAGATAGTTCACTAGAACACGAAATTTGCTAAGACCACTACTGTAATAATAGCATCTAAGGCTTTTGTTTAAGCACCTTCCATGGCAAGCGCTATTCTAAGACCTTTATATATGTTATCATTTAACCTCCTCATAACATAGGTACTATTACTATCTTCATTTGGCAGTAAAAGAACTTAAGGCACAAAGAGGTTACCAATTTGCCTGAAGTCACACCACAAGTGAGAGTCATAATACAAAGTTAGGCATGTGCTCTCAGTATACGGTAAAAATAGAAATCATTTAATCTGGGGTTGATTATTTTATTACTAATAAAAGCCTTGTGTATTTTTAGGGAAGGTCTTTCTAACAGATCAGAAAGATTCTTTAACAGTTCTTTCTATATTTTTCTGTAACTCACACTTTCTATACTCATAAATTCTAATTTTTTAGAATTCTCTCTCTTTTTTTTAAATATGTCTTTACTGATTTCAGAAAGAGGAAGGGAGAGGGAGAAACATCAATGATGAGAGTCACTGATTGGCTGTCTCCTGCACGCCCCCTAAAGGGAGGGGATGGAGCCCGAAACCAGAGCATGTGCCCTGACCGAGAATCGAACTGGGATATCCTGGATCATAGGTCTATGCCCAACAACTGAGCCACGCTGATCGGGCATAAATTCTAATCTTTAATGAAGTATCTAAATGGCCCATTTTAGCAACCATGGATTCTGCTCAGTGTAATAATAGGGCTTACTTTGAACTTTTTTCTTCTTGAGACCATACCTTTTTGGTTGATAATACAAAATATATATATACATACTATATGTAGTTTAAAGAAAAAAATTAAGGTAAACACTCGTGAAACAACCATCACAGTCCAGAAATAAAACACTGCCAGCAATTCAAAACTTCCCATGTGCCACTCCCCTTCCTCAGCCCCAGAGGTAATTACTATCCTGAATTTTGTAATAAGCATTCTTTATTTTGTTTGTTTTTAAATCACTTATACATCCCTAAATAATATACTTCGTTTTTGCCTATTTTGAACATTGTTTAGTCATCCTGCATGTATTTCTCTTTGACTTACCTTTTTTTGCTTAAGAGTATGTTCATAAGATTCACCCATGTTGGTGATTTTAGTGTAGTTCAGTAATTTTCTTTGCTCTGTAATAGTGTAGTGAATGAATAAGCCACAATTAATTTAACTAATCTACTGATGAACATTTGGGTTTCCAGTTTTTTGTTACTATGAATGATGCTGCTGCTAAAATCAGTCTTGTAAATGGCTCTCAAGTACATGAACAAGAATGTACTTGAATGTTTTCAGAAGTTCAACATCACAAGTATGCACAAGGTTTGAATTTACTAGATACTGCCAAACTGTCCTCCAAAATGTTTATACCAATTCACACATCTCTTCACCACTGCTTGGTACTGCTAGACTTTTTTTCTAGCTAATCTGGTGGATATACAATGATATTTCATGATTTTACTTTGCATTTACCCAATTACTAATGTAGCTGAGCATCTCTTCATGTTTTTTGGTCATTTGAACTTTCTCTTTGGTAAAGTAGCATATCAAATAATTTGCCCAGTCTTCTTTGTCTTATCTTTTATTACTGCCACGGGAATTCCTTCTGTATTATGGATACTAATCCTTCTTAAGACCCTTTTTTCTTGATGTACTATGGTATCACTATGATGTCTAGATATGGATTTTTTTTATCGATCCTGCTGAAGATTTGATGGGCCACTTTAATCTATGAGCTGCCATCTTTCATCAGCCCTGCAAAAATCTGTTATCATGTCTCAAAATTATTTCATCCCTATTCCCTCTCTCCTTGTGGGTTTATGACTAGATATATCTTAGACTTTCTCACACTAGCCTTCATGACCCCAGACAGCTTTTATATTTTGTATCAATTTCTGTTTTGCATTCAGGATTTTTTTTCCATATCATTCAGTTTACTAATTTTCTCTTCAGCTGTTCCCAATTTGCTTATACTAAAATCTTATAGTCTTCTTCTGTTGTCAGTTGTTTCAGTGGGTTATTGTTCAAAATGCCTTGTTTCCTTGTCTATTCAGTTATTTTTGACTGTTCATTTTCATTGGAATTTGTGGATATAAAGCCTGGAATGAAGGTAGGTTCCTCCAGAAAGGATATTCATTTGTTTCTCCCAGGAACCTAGGATAATCTCTAGTCCAAAGATCACTTTAAATTCATTTTTCAGTTTATGGTTTCATAGAATGCACAAGTATTTATGAGTTCAGGACACAAATGTGTGCAAGGAATGGCTTGTGACTCCAAATTTTTTCCTCTCTCCATCTGATGTCTTGGTTCAAGTCAGTTCCTTTTCCTAGCAGTACCCTGAAAACAGGGGCAGAAGCAGGTAGAAGGGGGTACTTCTGGTTTGTCCTTGTACTGAAGGTGCATCTCTTTGGGATTCCAGAGTTACGGGGAGAGATCCTCCTAGGAGACTTGTCTCTATGAGCAGTCTCAGGTCTTTGCCTTCAGTAATCCATGCCAGTGAGGTGGGAAAACCAACAGGCAAATTTACTTCAGCAAATGTCTTAGGGTAAAATTTCTCTGGGTTCTGGCTTTCGCTTAGTTTTTTAGGTTGATAATCTCTATTTTCTCTCTAACTCATGAGTGCACTTAAGATTTTTTTGAAATATTTAATCAAAAAAATCTTTAAAGACAGATGTTAAAATATTTATGGATGAAATGAAATGATTCCTGGAATCTGCTTTAAAATAATATATAACCAAAAAAGTAGACGAGGTTATAGAAGAAACAAAATTCATCAGGATTTTATAATTTTTGAAGTTGAATAAAGGGTATGCAGGGGTTGATATATGTCTGAAATTGTCCATAATAAATTTCTGTTTGTTTGTTTGTTTTTAATGAAAAATAAAAAAGAACACAGGACAAGTAAGCCAAAACCAACAAAATTAAAAATCTGAAATTTTTAGTTGTTACCAACAGAATGGTTAATCTAGATTCCTAGCCCTCGGAACTCCCAAAAGCATCCCTCCTTTTGATTTAACCCAAGAATTAAATAGAGTTACGGTTTCTGTCTTCCTCTCTATTGCCTTCTATAATTACTAAGAACTTCCCATTCCAGTCTTCCTCTTTGGTCATGTTTGCAATAGTTTTGCAAGTATCGATTGAAATGCAAACATTTTTTCCTTTTTAGAAGCAATTGTAACATTAACCCCAATCTTTACCTGTTACTTTCTGAATTATAAATTGTACCTGTGCTATTTATAAGACCTTTAAATTAAATCACATTTTATATTCATCCTGTATTATTAAACTCCATAGTTTAAAAGAAAACCCCTTTGAGAACAGAATACTTGGATAAGGTTATCAAATATCAAAAAATGATACAAACATTCCCTTTAAAAGATAGCTATAATTCTAAAGTTGCAAACAAATTTGCAAAAGAAAATTTTTACCACTTAAACACAATATTGACTAAATTTGTATTTGAAAAAACTCAAAAATGAGAAGGAAAAAAACACCACAAAATTAGAATCATTCTTTACCCAGTCTGTAGTAAAAGGAGCTCCATTTGCCATCAAAATACGAACTTCATCATCTTGACCTGCTCGTGCTGCTTCTAAAAGCTTCTTTCCCAAATCTACCAGGGACATCTAAACAAAACATAGATGAATTTAAAATCTCTGAAGTTAGAAAACTGTCTCAGCCTCCTGAGCCAATAAATAATCCCACTTTTGAGATCTACACTGAAGGAATGATAAAAATATATTGAAACATCAATAAAGGTTATATATGTAAATATGTATGTATATATATCTACATATATTATTATAATCATTTTTATAATGTGAACAATCTAAAGATAGGAAAATGGTTAAATACTGAACTCTAGTAGAATAAGATGCAGAATTTAAAATAATAGTTTTGAACTTATACAGTAACATTAAAAAGTTATGTCATGTTAAGTGAAAAGATAAGATACAAAATTAATTTTTGAATGTCAAAATATGCACAAAAAGAACAAAATACTGAAAATTATTAAGAACAGAGTGGTGTGGTTATGAGAAATTTTGCCTCCAGTTTACAAAGCTTCTGTAATGTTACTACATTACCTTCCTAATTTAAAAAGTGGATTTCTACTAGTATTTAATGGGCAAGTGCCAGGGATACTAGAGGTGCAGCAATGCAAGGAACAATCCACTATGGCAAAGAATCCCCACATGTCCTGGATGAATTTTAAATTATATTGTATGACTGTTAAATAAGGAAATGCTGACATTAAGGAAAATTATATACTACTGACTTACTAAACAGGAAGAATGGGGGAAAGACAAAAATGCAGGATATTAAGGACTTAAAATAGCAAACTTATTGATCTGCTTACAAGAATTTCAACAAAACAATGATGCGTTTGTCCAACTTCTCCCATAATTCTGCAATTATCTTAATTATTCAAAACATATAATACTTAAAGACCCAGGATACTTAAGTTACTGTGGTTTTAAAATTCCATGAGCAATACAACTGTGTAGTCGATTAATGTAGCTGAATACTTTTAAATCAGTGGTTCTTAATGGTAGCAACAATGCCCCCTAGAGGACACTTTGTATATGCTGGCATTCTGGGGACTGATGGAAAGAGGAGTGGGGCAAAGACTCTACTAGTATTTAATGGGCAAGTGTCAGGGATACCAGAGGTGCAGCAATGCAAAGAACAATCCACTATGGCAAAGAATCCCCACATGCCCTGGATGAATTTCAAGCATACCACTGAATATATTGAAGGCCAGAATTTAATATGTAAAAAAATATATTTTCCACAGTTATTAATGTACCTCAAATTTCCCAAAATGCAACCATACTATAAATCTGTTTTGTTCAGAACTTTACTTAATCATGTCACTAATTCTCAATGCCATTTGGGTATGTGAATCACCAATATAAACAACATTGTATCAATCACACTTTCATAGCTATCACATTCACAATCATTTTATGTGTAGGTGGCAACCATTTGACTACCTCTTGTGCCATCTAGTGGAGTCCAATGGAATATTTACATACTGAAATACACATTTTATTATAAGCTGCTTTCCTTCTATTTCTCCTGTATATTAAAATTAGGGTATTATAATGATTTTTTAAAGTAATGCAGAGAGGTAATTTTTTTTCTTCTTTTCCTTTATTCCCAGTTCTTTTTTAAAAAATTTATCTTTATTGTTGGAAGTATTACAGATGTCCCCTTTTTTCCCCATTGACCCCTTCTACCCTGCACCCCCCTCCAGGCTTTCACCACACTATTATCTGTGTCCATGGGTTATGCATATATGCACATAAGTTCTTTGGTTAATCTCTTCCCACCCACCCAGGTTGGTAATATTAACTATGATTTTCATTTCCAGTTAGCAAAAGGGGCAATATAAAATATTTATTATAAAAAAGCAGCAACAGATCTAATAAGACTGAAAATCAATTTTTTAAAAATACATGAGCCCTGGCTGGTGTGGCTCAGTTGGCTGGGTATCGTCCTTGCACTAGGAATTCTCCAGTTCAATTCTGGCCAGGGCACACACCTGGGTTGCTGACTCGATCCCCAGTAGGGGGCCTGCAGAGGGCAGCCAATCCATGTTGTGCTCTCAATGATGTTTCTCTCTCTCTCTCTCATTCTCCTTCCCTCTCTAGCCCTCTCTTTCCTTTCCTCTCTCTAAAAATCAATAAACTATTCTTAATTTTTTAAAAATGTGCATGAGATCAAGTAAGACCAAAATCAAAGGTGCTCTCATTTTGGATAATTAGTAAAACTTAAGATAATGAAAATGTCAAAATGTAGCAATTTCACTTCTGACCCTCATCTGAGGGAAACCATACACATCATAGAATAATTCTTACCCTTAAAGGAATTCAATTGCATTAAGACAACAAAATGGACCAAGGGGGCCATCGTCCCAGATAGAGCCCTCAATTTACTTGGTTCATTGTTTACATACTAAATCCTGAGAGATAAAGTAGTATTAGACTTAAACAAAACCATGCAAAGGCCTAGCAATAAGTGATTTGGTATATCAAATAATCAAATAAAGAAGCATAATTCAATTCAGTACATTTTAATGAATGTTAAAAACACTTACTGAAAATAAGTGTATGGCACTAAATGCCATCTAGTTTAATACTCCTTTCATCTTGAGAAAACCAACCCAAAAACCCACTGTAATAAATTCCATTTTTAATTCCTTTACTGCCTCTGAAGAAGCTTATCATATTCTGATACAAACCATTATTTTTTAACTCCAATTAAATGTATTTTAATAAAATCTATAGGGGAACTTCAAAATGTCTACAAATGAGCCCTGGCCAGGGAACTCAGTTGGTTAGAGCATCATCCAGATATGCCAAGGTTGTGGGTTCGATCCCTGGTCAGGGTACATACAAAAATCAACCAATGAATTTATAAATAAGTATAGCAACAAATCAATGTTTCTCTCTCTCCCTTCCTCTCTCTCTAAAAAAATAAAATAAATTAAAAGTCTGCAAATGAAATCTACGTTTGCTCAAAAGTACCTGTACGTGCTGAGAGGGCCATCTAGTGGTAACAGGAATTAAAATTATTAAATTTTTAAAGCTTGAAGTCTAGTTTGCTGTGAATTTCTGTAATTTATACATAGTTCATTGAGCTGTTGTGAAGTTATAGCATCTCCTAGACATGAAAACACTCTATAAAACTGTAAACTAGTTCTAGTTCCATGTGAATTGCTACTAGCACTCTTAAAAATGAATATGAATAAAAACACTTAGAAAATATAATCCTATAATCTACTTAATAAGCCTTGTCTCATTAAAAGTTTTAGAATAAAATATCACTCCAATAAAATTATTCTAACGCTCCTCATCAGGCAACTTAGCACTATGTATGAACCAAAATCCTTTAAAATGTTCATACTCTCTGATCTAGTCATTTCACCCATATAATCTATCATAAGGAAACTATCTGAAACATAAATATTATAACAGTAATTTTGTAAAACAGGAAAAAATGTAAATGTCCTAGTACAAACAATAAAGACATTAAAATAGATCATAATAGCATATTGTAGTCTTTTATTTTTTACTTTTTATTATGAAAGATGTTAGACAAATACAAGAATAGACACAACAGTATAATGAACTGCCACATAGCCACCACCTAGCTTCAAAATTATCAATTTATGGTCAACCCATTTCCCACATACACATAATTTGAAGCAAATATGACATATTTTATCTGTAAATATTTCAGTATTACCTCTAGAAAATAAAGTTGAGCTCAAAGGTTTCAAATTAGTATGTTCTAGAACTGAGCCATTCAATACAGTAGCCACTAGCCATATAATGACTACTGAAATGTGACTAGTCCAAATTGAGGTGTGTATAAGTATAATGCACCAGATTTTGAAGACTTAGTACCAAAAAGAATGTAAAATAGCTCCTTAATAGTTTTTATATTGATTACATGTTGAAATGGTAGTATTTTGGATACATGGGGTTAAATAAAATATATTATCAATATTAATTTCACCTATTTCTTTCTTGTGTTTTTATAATGTGCCTACTAGAAAACTTAAATATGTGGCTTGTATTATATTTCTGGACATACATTTGGACAAAGTTGTTCTAGAAACTTCTTGAAGGCACCAATTTTAAAATCTGCAAAAAGTTGTACCTTTTTTTTTTTAAAATATATCTTTATTGATTTCAGAGAGAGGAAAGGAGAGGGAGAGAGGGAGAGAAACATCAATGACGAGAGGGTCATTGATCAAGCCCGCAACCAGGCATGTGCCCTGACTGGGAATCGAACCCCGATCGCCTAGATCCTAGGTCAACGCTCAACCGCTGAGACACGCCCAGCCGGGCAAAAAGTTGTAACATTTAAAAATAAGATATAGGGCATTCTTTTAGAAAAACTGCATCCTTTAAGACACTGGATAGACATTCCCTCTAAAAACTATAGGAGGATATGTATGGCCTTTGTCCTTCTAAGACTTCATAAATTCATTTGGGGATAAAAGCAACCAAAGACTTTACTAAATTCTCATTTTTGCAACCCACTGTCCCTTTCCCCCATTCAACTACTAGGTTTTTTTAAATCACATGTATTTATCCAAAGGAAGAGACTGTGACTTGAAAAGAGCACAAGCAGAGGGTGAAAATAAGGCTATAACTCTACTGAAACCAGGCCAGTAGATGGTTTCAAATTAATCAGAGAAGCATAACTTATCTGCTTACTATAAAGTGAAACCAAGGAACTGATGGATGTCAGAAGTCACAACGGTAAACCATCAACATCCAACCCAACAGTAAGAATGCGTACACTTTGATCCTTTCTCTCAAAGATTTCTTATATTCATCCCTCCCTTCCACTACCTCTCGTCTTACACACTCATTGCCTCATGCCTTAAACATTACAATAGCCTCAAAACTGACCTAGCTCTAGTTTCTTCATCCTGCCACCAGGCAATTCCCCTAAAATTTCATTCAATTCAAACATTTCTATAAGTGAATCTCTACATAGTACCTACCTTCCAAGAATTCACCATCTAGTAGGGAAAACACACAGGGTGAGGCAAAAGTAGGTTTAGAGTTGTGAGTATGCAAGAGTTTATTCTTGTATCATTATTTATTAATTATTGTATTATTCTCCTACTTTCGCCCCACCCTCATACATCTCCTGATTCCCTTGTCTAAACTCTCATCAGCACCACCATTTGAAGATGCACCTACACTTTGACCCATGGATTCCACTGCTGGAAAGCTAACTTATTTCCTTGTGTATTCTAAAACTTGTACACAAGAAGAGAAATCATGTATAAGAATATCTGCAGAAACATTATTTGTAACAGAAAAAAACTACAAACAATTTAAGTGTCCATGAACAGAAAAATATTATAAAACTTTTCAAATATATAAAGATAAATATATCCATATATGTGTATGTATACAAACACACTTCCATATGACCATCACCCATATTCTAAATTAAAAGTTGGCCATCTTGCCTATGCAGTGTGGCTCAGTGGTTGAGCACTGACCCATGAAACAAGAGGTCACCGGTTCGATTCCCGGTGGTCAGGGCACATGCCTGGATTTCAGGCTCGACCCCCAGTAGGGGGCATGAAGGAGGCAGCCAATCGATGTTTCTCTCTTTCTATCCCTCTCCTTTCCTCTCTCTCTAAAATCAATAAAAACCTATTTTTTAAAAAAATCTAAAGAAAAAACAACTTGGCTATCTTGCTTCCTCCTACTCCTTTCTAAAAAAATGTACTTTACAGCTGACACATGGCATTTGGTTGTTAAGTTCCTAAATCAGTTTTATTCTAGGACAATTTTCCTTCCCTCCATCTACTTCAACCTCACCTGTTTTTGTCGCCCATGACATTAAATGCCCAGCTCATTGCTATGTCACATTCTGGGTTCTTCTGATTACTTTGAGGCAGTACTTAATTTCTTTCATCTCCCATGTTCTTATAGACTGTTCTTCTTAGTTAATCTAAAGTTGACTAAATTCAGATTTTAAATTTTGGACAAAAATAATTCATAGTTGATACTATCTATATACTTGAATCTCATCGGGAAGCAAAAATTTTTGGTTCCTTTTTAGTGATACTAAGATTAATAATTAGATTGGTGATAACCTGATCCTTCCACTGTAAAGGTATATTGTTTTACTTTGAGACCACCTAGTACTCTGTGGAGTGTTACTGTTGCACCATGTGAATATCTAATTCCCAATGAACCTTTTGCCTAACAGTTTTAGCATCCATTAATGATCCTGGCCCAAATCAATAATTTTTAACAGGTTGTAACAAATTGTGACTTTCTAATTCAATGATTCCTTCTGTATTTGTTATCTGGCAATCCTCATTAACTGTAGTAAGTTTCTACTAAAAAGGCTCTTCAAATGCTTCTTTAAAAATATTTATTGACTTTAAAGAGGTAGCAAGTGAGGGGGAGAGGGGGAGGAGAGAGGGAGAAGGGCAGAGAGGGAGGGGAGGGGGGAGAGAGATTTGTTGTTCCAGTTATTTATGCATTCATTGGTTGATTCTTGTATGCACCCTGACTAGAGATCTGAACCTCAACCTTGGCATATCCGGACGACGCTCTAACCAACTGACCTACCGGCCAGGGCCCAATGCTTAATCACCAATTTTCAGAGTAAAGAATAGGTATAATAGTCATCTCCATTTCTTTTTATGTTCAATAAATTACTCTCATTCTTTTTGATGTTCGAACTGTCCCAATTTTGGCCAACCAGAGCCTCTTCAGGTTGGCTTTTGTGTCTTTAAAAAGCCTTCCCGCTTCTGGCACAAAGTGTTCCAGGCTCACTATATATGTTCCCTGCCCCAGTCCTGAAATCAGCCATTGCTTTGAGAAGCCCTGGATTCTAAGTAGAAGTATTTAAAGACCAACATTGGGGTAACAGAAGTACTCATATCTACCAAAGTGACACACTTGTTTCTAGGTGCTTTCAGTGAACAGAGCTATGAAAGAAATATATATATATATATGCTTATATATATATTTGAATAGCATTAAGAAACATTTTAAATCATAAATTCATAATGACACTTATAATTCAAGTTCAACATTATCAGATTTTTTGCTTAACTTCTTTGATTTTATAAATGTATCTGCACTGGCTCCTAATATATAAACATAAAAACTTACTGGCTTTATCCTACAATATAAACCTACTGACACCAAAGTAAAAATACTAATATTAAAACTAGCAAGTAAATGAATGAAATTTAAGTATTCTTTTTGTCCTTTTCATATATGCCATTTAGTGTTGAGCTCAAAAGTCACTTGAGGTAGTGTTTTTCTCCATGTATTTAAATAGCTTTTTTTGATATACACATAGGTTTTGTTTAAGCTTGATTTTAATTTCAGGGATTGTTTTTATTTTGAATTGTAATTTTTAAATGTATATAATATTTCCACAATTCAAAAATCAAATGTACCACTCTGGTGGGGTATACTGTTAATTAGGAGGTTATACATGCATGGGGGCAGATGGTATATGGGAAAGCTCTGCCCTTCCCTCTCAATTTTGCTGTGAACCTAAACCTGCCCTAAAAACCTTGTCTTAAAATGCATTTCTCCAATCATTTTGGAGATAACTGGGGAGACGTGAACACTGCCTAAATATGTAATATTAAGGAATTATGTTGATTTTTTATAGATATGATAGTATTATAGTTTAAGTTTATATATTTTTAGAGATAAAAACTCTATGATTAAACATACTTGAAATTTTTAAAATAATTTGGGAATATATATGAAACTAGATTAGCCATGAGTTGATCATTTTTGAAGCTGAGTAATATATACATGGGGGTTCAATATACTCTTCTTTCCTTTTATATATTTAAGATTATCTATACAAAGAGTTTTTAAAATTTACCCTCTTTCTAGATAACACAAGGACCTTAGAACCTAAAACTCCACTTATCCCTTTCTTTATTGCCTTTAATCCATTAGATATTTTTACTGTTTTATACAATCAATTTGCATTTTCCAAATATATATCACTTTCTTTACTTTTCAACCCTTCATACATTTTATTCTTCCACTGTGGGATCAATTTCATTTTATCCAATGAATATCCTTTAGAATTGCACTAATATGGTACCTGTGACTCTCTAAACTTAATTAAAAGTTCAGTTCCTCAATCAGACTAGTTATATTTCAAGTGCTCAATAACCCTATGTAGCTTATGACTACAATAGTGGATAGCACGGATAAAGAATATGTCCATCATCACAGAAATTTCTATTGATTTAAATTATCTTTAATGCTACGAGACATTGATAACGTTTTTGTCTAAAATATCTTTATTCCATCATCATTCTTTAAAGATATTTTCACTATGTGTAAAATTCTACTATGTTGCCAAGCTTTTTTCATTTCATATTGCAGTGCAGATATCATTTCACTATCTTCTGATTTCCACTGTTGCTGTTGAGAAATCATCTGTTAGTCTAATTCTGGTTCTTTTCATAGCTATCTTCTTTTCTCTGGTGTTGTTTTTTTTTTAATATATCTTTACTGATTTCAAAGAGAGGAAGGGAGAGGGAGGGAGGGAGTTGAAACATCAATGATGAGACAGTCGTCATTCATCGGCTGCCTCCTGCACATCCCCGACTGGGGATCATGCCTGCAACCCAGGCATGTCCCCTGACCGGGAATCAACCGTGATTTCCTGGATCCTAGGTTGATGCTCAACTGCTGAGCCACGCCCGACCGGGCTCTCTCATTACTTTTAAGATTTTTCTCTGTCACTTTTTTGTTTTTTCAGTTTCATTATGATGTGTCCAGGTATGGATTTATTTTTATCTTGATTAGGCTATGTTGGAACTCTTGAATTCTGGTTTGGTATCTTTCATTGGTTATGGAAATATCAGCCATCATCTCTTCAAATGCCCCATTTTCTCTCTCTCCTTCTTCTGAAATTCCAATTAAGATCTCCTTACACCACGCTCCGTATCTCTTACCCTGTCTTCTATATTTTCCATCCTTTTGCCTCTAAGCTACATCCCAGAATTTTTGTCTGGTCTATATTCCAAGTCAATAATTTTTCTGATGTGTCCAATCTGTTGCAATTACATCATTAAGTTTTAATTCTGTTATTGTACTTTTTATTTCCAGCAGTTGTATTTGTTTCTTTCAAATCTACCATGTTACATTTTTTAGTTTCCTATTTCTTGTCAAGTTTTTCATTTATTTCTGTAAACACAGTAAACATGGTTGTTTTATTATGTATCTTCTAATTCTAATACACGATGCCTGCGAAAATGTTTTTCTGCTGCCTGTTGTTTCTGCTGGTTCTTGCCTGTTTTCTTGTCTCCTTGTATGTCTGCTTATCTCTGTGTGCTGGTGTCTTTGAAAATTATTTGTGCGAATTCCTAAGATGAAGGAGCATTCCTCCAGGGAACACTTGCATTTGCTTCTGCCAAGCACCTAAGGGACCTATCTAAATTAGATCATGCCTTAAGGTTCTTACCCTGCTAGGCTATGGCCACAACTTTACAAAGATTTTTGTTTCCTTTCTCTTTTTTCTCCTGTTCCACTCAGTGCCAAGACAATTTGCCTTGAAGTCCCTTAATATTTGGCTGGGAAGTAGGCAATGAAAGAGGGGCAGGGGTTAGTTCCAGCTCATCCTTACTCCTCAGGTGTAAACATATGGAGTCCAAGCCTAGTAGGGAAGTATATAAGACTTTATATGTCCATATGTTGGGTAGGCTATGGGTCTTGATTTCTGTCTTACCACACAAGGCTGATGATCAGAAACCTAAATTTGTTGATATCAGCAAACATACTCAGAGCAACGTGGCTTCAGTTATCCAGGTATTCTGCTAACCTCTCTTGGTTTAGGACTTCCGCCAGAATTTAACTTACCAGACTCCCCTATCTTCCCAGTTCTTCAAAGCTTAAAAGGTAGTAGTTTATATATCTTATAAAGCATTTTCAGTTGTTTTTAAAAAGAGGACTAGTCTAAATAATCTAGACCACCATTACCAAGATACAAGATATAGTCTGAAGTAGAGCTAACAAGACTTCCTGATGTATTACATGTCTGTGTACAAGAAAAAGAGGGGTCAATGATGGTATCTAGGTTTTTGGCCTGAAAAACCTAGTGAAAAGTAGGATTACTTACTGAAATAAAGATGGCAAAGTGGAATAGGGTGGGTCAAATGTTAAGAGTTTGGCCACTAGTTTGAGATGCTTTAGCTAGTTCATAAATTTCTTGTGGATAGAGACAAGACTTTTTTTAGTGTCATCTGCACCCATAAGTACTTTAGAACAGTGCTGCACACATAGTTGGCATTCAAGTAACCAAGGATTTCTCTAGCTCAGCACTATTAACATTTTGGGCCTAAGAGTTCTTTGTCGTGGGAGACGGTCCTTTGTAAGATATTTAGCAGCATCCCTGGTCTCTACTCATTAGATGCCAGTAGCACCCTTTTCCCCCCATTTTATAATACCCAAAAAAGTCTCCAGATATTAATGAATGTTCCCCAGGGGCAAAATCACCCCTGGGAACCATTAGTTAAATGCTACCTGAATTAAAGTTAATTTCTATCCACTAAGCTATTATCATCCTCTCACTCAACTGGACACATCAAAAATATGTAAGGGGGCCCTGGCCAGTATGGTTCAGTTGGTTGGGTGTTGTCCTGTGCACCAAGAGGTTGCTGGTTTGATTCCCGGTCAGGGCACATGCCCGGGTAGCAGGCTCAATCCCCAGTAGGGGCCTATGCAGGAAGCAGCCAATCAGTGTTCCACTCTCACATTGATGTTTCTCTTTCTCTCTCCCCCTCTCTCTCAAATATATATTATTTTTTTACATACATATATATATACATATATATGTGAGGTAAGAGTGCATCCAAACCCAAATAGTCCAACCCAATTTAGCATTTCTCAAGTTGTGTTTCCCAAAGCTCCAGAAGGCGGCAGTACTGAGAAAGGCAGCGGGAAAGGAGGTAAGCACAGGTTGGAGGTGACATAACAGTTTCACCCTCACTTAAACAAGATCATCTCCTATTGTTATAGGATTCTATATATAATATTATTTGTAATTTTTAAAGCATTAATGAAACTATCTTCAGTAAAACATCTTCTCTTCATAAAATGGTTAAAATTTTAAATCTCAAGCAAGAATTACTTAACAGCTTTTTTATTGCTAGTCAACACCCAAATCCTTATTAACATAAACCCAGAAAAAAACTACCAAATTCATTTGCAAGTCCTGACATGTATGTGCTTTACCTGGGTTCTTTTACTTTTTTTATTCTAGCAAAATATAATCAGGTAAAAGTCATAAGAAATAAATTAGCACCTCAAAAATCAGATTCTGAAATATAACATTCAAATAAATCTTAAACCCCAAATTATACTGTTTAAGAGCTGCTTTTAGGCAGCACCCACAATATTGTGACTCCTTTCCTCCACTGAGGTAAACCTCTCTTACATACAGTTATTCCCAAGTGTACTACAAAACATACTTTGGGCCCTGGTCGGGTGGCTCAGTTGGTTGGAGCGTCACCCTGTACACCAAAGGATTGTGGGTTTGATTCCCACTCAGGGCACATACCTAGGTTGCAGGTTCGATCTTGTCAGGGCACATACAGGAGGCAACCAATCTGTTTCTCTTTCACATTGATGTTTTTCTCTCTCTCCCTCCCTCTCTCTCTAAAAATCAGTAAAAAACATATCCTCAGATAAAGATTAAAAGTATATATACAGTGGTACCTTGGTTTTCAAACGTCTCCACTGACAAACATTTTGGTTTACGAACACCGTAAACTCGGAAGTCAATGCTTCGGTTTTCGAACACGCCACACGGCTTCCGCTGAGGGCAAGATCCTGAGGCCTAGCTGTTGACTGTGCATCCCTTGGTTTTCGAACGTTTCAGAACTTGAACTGTCTTCCAGAACAGATTACATTCAAAAACCAAAGTACCACTATATATACTTTTGTCCTCTACTATAAACGTCCCTAAACCAGTTTTAATAACTGTTTTTTTGTTTGTTTGTTTTTTAAATATATCTTTATTGATTTCAGAGAGAGGAAAGGAGAGGGATAGAGAGATAGAAACATCAATGATGAGAGGGTCATTTATCGGCTGCCTCCTGCATGCCCCCGACTGGGGACTGAGGCCGCAACCCAGGCATGTGCCCTGACCGGGAATTGAACCCCAATCACCTGGATCCTAGGTCGATGCTCATCTGCTGAGCCACGCCTGGCTGGGCTAATAATTGTTTTAAAAATTACAATATCATCTCGTCTACCCTAAAGATTACTTCCTCATTCAAAGCCATTTTTATTTCTTCAAATTTCAGGTACCAAAAGATGTAATTAAATTGGAGCCATGCTGATAAATCAAGTCCCTACTTTCCACATTAACTATGTACTTATCAGTAAACAGTCTCTATTTCTCTAACTACATTAACTTCATGCATAAAAATGGACCTATTTGACTGTAAAATTATGACATCATTACAAACCTGTTCTACATAAAACCTAGAATATCAATGTCTATAATCTAAAGATAAAATATATTGATTGGCCTGGCCAGTGTGGCTCATTTGGTTGGGCATTCTCCCATGCACCAAAAGGTTGCTGGCTCAATTCCTGGTCAGGGCACATGCCCAGGTTTTGGGCTTTATCCCCAGTAGGAGGCATGCAGGAGGCTGCTAATCAATGTTCACTCTCACATCGATGCTTCTCTCTCCCTCTTCCCTCTCAAAAAATAAAAAAATAAAAATCTTTTAAAAATATTTATTGACGACTATTTAGTATTCATATGTAAGATAAGGTCAAGTTCCATGCCTAAAGCACATAAATTATATATACACACACTCTAAAAAAGAGTAAGAATTTTTCAATTAGCATGTGCAGAACTTCCCACGCATATACCAAAACCTAATCTTCCTCCTGTACTTGACGATCCTCTACCATCCTCTCCACCTCACAAATCAGAAACCTGGTATCTAACCCCAATTCCTTCTTCTCCCTCATGTCTCTACACACAGTTAGTTAGTTGGTCACCAAGTCCTTTAGGGTGTACTTCACATCTTTCTCTCTTAATTTCTTTTTTCAATAGGCAGTACTTTGGTCCAATTCAAAAATCCAAACAAGGAAATGTACACATTGAAAAGTCTCAATGAAAGCATTTACACTATTCCCACCCTCCTCCCAGACACTATAAGTAAACCACCTTCACTAGTTTCATGGATATTCCTCCAGTATTTCTATAATTAACAAAAGACAGCATTACTACATACTTCCTGTTCTGCACTTGCTTTTACTTAATACAGCCTGGAGACCTTTTTTCCTATTAGTTCATAGAGAGCTTCCTTTTTTTTGTACAGCTGCTTAGTATGCCACTGTGTACATAAGCTTTATTTTATTATAGATGGACACTATGTGTATTATAAACAATGCTAAAATTAATAACTCTGTAGATGTTTCATTTCATTTAACTGTAAGATAAATTCCCCGAAATAGAATTATTGGAACAAAGATAATTCTGATAGACATTGCCAAATTGCCCTTGTGTCATTTTTAAGTAAGTCCTTTCCTCACCATTCTCTTTGCCACTGCACTCTCATGCCTATATTAACGATGTACCACCCCTTAAGTGGTCCTCCATCCTTCCCCAACCATTGTCCATCCGATTGCCAAACTGATCATTATTTTTAATTTTTAAATATACACTATAACATTCTAATTTTAAAATGTTAAAAATTACTAAAAAGGTTTAAGTTCCCTCTGATCACCCCACCCCTCCTTATCTCTACTCCCAAAACCCAAACTTCTATCCACCACCCATGAGTTAATCACTATTATAAGTTTAGTATTTATCTTAGCAGACCTTATTCTTTGCATTTGCATACATAAAACACTAACCTGGTGTTTTCCTTATCTATATAAATGCTATCATACTGTACATACTACTCTACAACTTACCATGATAGTTTATGTAATTATTCATTTTTTGTTACACATTATTCCATAGTATGAATGTACCAATTTACTTGCTCATTTTCCTACTTATGGCTAGTTTTATTTTTCCAATGTTTTACTGTTATAAGCAATGCTGCAATAAACAAAATTGTACATGCTTCCTTATGCACATATAGAATTGTTCCCCTAGTGTAGAAAATAGACAGATTTCTTGGGAATAGCATTTTTAATTAATAGGTACCACCAAATTAATCATACCAATTTACACCCCCAACTGGCTATATAATTTATACTCCCAAGAACAGTTTATAGTATTTATTATTACCTTACAACATAGCCAATCTTAGTATTACCAAGCTTTTTAAAATTTTGCCCGTGTGATGGGTAAAAAGAAAAAAATTATGTTTTAATATGTATCTCTCAAATTACTAAGAAGATTGCATATCGTATCAAATGTTTGTTGGCGACTTGTTTTCTTTTCTGAAACTGCCTGTTCATATTAATTATTTTTCTATGTCACTTTCTTTGTAGGAATGCATTACTTATATTTCTGGATTATGTATGTTGCAAATATTCCTCCCAGTCTGTTTATAATTTCTGTATTTTGGATGTTGCCAAAGTCTTAAACTGTGGTCAAATTTCTCAAAATAGCTTTCTATAACATATATATAATCATGTATTCCAATGAACTATAGAATACAGTAGGACTCACTTTAAGTAAAAAATAAGTAGTTGGACACCTACCATTCAATTTCATAAACATAAGTCCCAGAATTAGCCTAATTGTGAATCTCCCATTTCTTAAGTAGGTCTCAATTCGCAAATGTTTCTTATAGAGTGAACTTCACATTGTAATGGGTGAAAGTTTAATGTTTAAAAAAGACATTTACTTATTTTATTTATTTATATTTATTTATTGATACAACATAGCCCATAAATGTAGACCAACTTCTAGGGGACAATTGAGAAAACAGTCCCATGTTTCATCACTAGAGGAAAAACTGGCTATATTGGGCTTGAGAGATATTTGAAAGCTCTATGAATTCAGAAAAGCTTTAAATTACCAAACAAAATGATGCAGTCAAGGAAGACTCCTTCAATGAAAGACTTAGCCATTTGAAGTGTGCACTACCTCTCTAATCTCATCTATTACTCCCCTTATTTTTCTGCTATAGCCACACAGGTCTTAGTAATTATTCTAACAAGCTAAACATGTTCCCACCTTAAGGTCTTGGTTGGACATGTTGTTTCCTCAGCCTAGAAAGCTCTTCACTTAGATAACTGCACCGTTTACTCCCTCATTCCAGACACCCAGAGAGGTTTCCCTGACCACCTAATATAGCAACCATTTCCTACCATTCTACTCCCTTATCCAGTTTTATTCCCTTTCATTGCTCTCATTACCACCTGACATTTGTTTACAGTGCCCCTCCTCCTCCCCACCCCCAATGTCAGCTCCAAGAAAACAGAGACTGTGTCTTCTGTTTTGTTCATTACTGTAACACCAGAGATTAGAACAGTGCCTGGCACAGGGCAAACATTTCTGAATAGGCTTTGAAAGACAAGGAAAAGGAAAAGGAAGAACACGGGGAACTGTGCCTGAACATGGTATATTACAGAGGAAATACTACTTTGATAATAATGTTGAGTAAAAAAATGAGGTTGAAGAAGAATATAATAAAAAGGTTTGAAAACCAGAAAGTAGATTTTGGACTTTATCCTGCAGACAATTGGGAGTCATTCAACATTTTGAGCAATGGTGATCCATTCAAACATTTATTCAGCACAAGTTCAATTCACTTTGCTTGGCACAATGGAGAGTGCAAAGGTCGATACCACATGTTCTCTCCTCAGATTGCTTAGGTTTAGTACCAATGGGTTCAAAAAAGTTTTAGGAAAATTATTCTGGCAGCCATATGCAGAATGGATTTCGAGGAAGGAGACTAAAGTTAGAAAGGGCAAATAATAGGCAATGCAGAATCCCAGGACAAAGCGAGATACAGTAAAGAGTAATGTAAACAACTGTGCTGACTGATGGATATAAGAAATAAAGGAGAAACATGTATCACAGAAAAGTTTAAGATTTAAGCATGATGATGATAAGATAACAAAGAAAAATGAAACAGGTTGGAAGTTTGGTAATAAATCTAAAAGTGATGGAGCCCTGGCAGGGTAGTTCTGTTGGTTAGAGCATTGTCCAGACGCACCAGGGTTGTGGTTTGATCCTTGGTCCGGGCACATACAGGGATTCACCAACGAATGCATAAATGGGTAGAACAAAAAATTGGTGTTTTCCTCTGTTCCCCCACACACACTTTCCTCTCTCTAAAATCAACAAATAAAAAAAAATTAAAAGTAATGGAAATTTCTTGAGCCTCCCAATAGACTTATTCAGTAAGCCACTGGGAGATACAAACCTGGAGAGTACACATTTAGGAGGCATCAGCATATAAAACATCCATCTGAGAGAAGACAAAGAGAGGGGAGGATTGAACAACTACTGAGGGGAATAAGTGGTAAGAGGATCATGAAACAACAAAGAAAACAAAAAGTAGTAGTCAGAGAGGGAAAACCAGGATAGCACACTAACATGGGGCAAGGAAAGAATGGTAAGAGGCCTAGGTGGAAATCAATATATTTTCACGCAGTGAATAACATTTCAATGACAGACCACAAATACAATAGTAGTTCCATGAGATTATAACAGAGCTGAAAATTCCTATCACCTAGTGTTGGCACAGCAGTCCTAAAGTCATGTATTTGTGGTGATACTGATGTAAACAAACCTACTGTTGCCAGTTGTATACAAGTGTAGCACAGACAATTATGCATAGTGCATAATACTTGATAATGATAATAACCAACTATGTTACTGGTTTATGTATTTTACTATACTATACTTTTTTTATTGATCTTAGAGAAAGGGCGGGGTGAGTGGAGAGAGAAACACTGCTGTGAGAAATATCAATCAGTTGCCTCCTGCACACACAGTTGCCCCCAGCTGGGATGGAACCCACAGCCTGGGTATGTGCTCTGACCAGGATCCAGTGTACAGGGTAACGCTCCAACCAACTGGGCCACACTAGCCAGAGCTATCCTATACTTTTTATCATTATCTTAGAGTATACTCTTTCTACTTAATATTTTTAAAAGTTTGCTGTAATACAGTATGCTGTGCTATACCAGCAACAGTCTCTTACATCTCATGTTTACCATGTCTCTTGATTGCATCATTTTTTCTTGTGCTTGATTTAATCTCTTGTTTTGCACAGACATGTGTATAGGCTTGTAGCCTAGGAGCAAGTCTATACCATATAGCCTAGGTGTGTAGTAGGCTAGACCATTAAAGCTTGTGTAAGTGCATTCTATGATGTTTGCACAATGATAAAATCACCGAACAAACAGATCCCCTCCTCCATTCAGCAGCACATGACTGGCTGAATAAAATCAGGGTAGAAGGATGTTCCTTGAAGCAATAGTCTGAATATGACCTTACATAATTGCAGCATGTGAGGAAAGAAGTAGCAAAAGAGCTGAGGGTAGCAACTTTAACTAAGATCTTAAAATTTTTTTGAAAGAAAACAAGGAAGATAGCTAGAAAGAACAGTAGCAATAATCAAGGTTGATTTTTCTCCTCCCCAAATACAGAAGTCTGTACCATGCTTCAAGGCAGGGAGAAACCACTGCAAATAATGATCAAAGTGATCGGAAAGGAAAGGTGTAGCACCAAGAGTCCTACAAAAGTAAAGATTCCACTTCCATTCCGTTTACAAAATAAGATGAAAGAACAGATATTTTTCATGGTGACAATAAAAAAAATGCAAACTGGTACTCTATTTTTCAATTAAGTAGAAGTCAATGATATCTTTTGATGGAGAGGAAGAAGGTATGAGACAACAGAAAATTCTGGGATTTATAAAATAATTGCCAAGAAGTGACCAAGAGCCCACTGGAATTGTTAAGCATATACTGAGTGGCCAAAAATATCTTCATAATTACCCACCTCCCTCCACAAATACACTGCAACCTGTGAGGAAAACCAGAGGAAACAGATCATAGAAAGATTTGAAAACAAGAGCCTCGTAAAATATGAGAGGTGACTCATGTCAAGTTTAGGCTGAATCTAATGTATACAGTAACAAGCTAAGGGAAGGAAATTGAGGGTCTCTATTAACAGAATAAAGGAACATAGATGGAGTAATTACATGGGCAAAGATCAAAGAGTTCACACAAGCCAGTTAGGATGTAAGGGAAATTTTTAGATCATTCACTTACACACCTACTGTTTGCTAAGATCTGAATGTTTATGTGTTCTCCCCCCTCACCGCCCAATTTTGTATGTTGAACTCTTAAAGCCCAAAGTGATGGTATAATAAGATGAGGCCTTTGGGAAGTGATTAGGTCTTGAAAGCAAATAAGATTATGAATGAGATTAATACCCCTATGAAGAGAGACCTGAGATAGCTCCCTTACTCCTTTCTACTAATGTGATTATACAACAGAGAAGTCTGCAACCTAAACAAGGCTTTTCACCAAAATCCAACCATGATGGTGCCTTGATCTTGGACCCAACATCCTCCATAACTATGAGAAACAAAATTCTGTTGTTTATAAGCTACCCAGTCTCTGGTATTTTCGTATAGCAGCTCAAACAGACTAAAACAGCATTATTCACGATTGCCAAGATATGGAAGCAACCTAAATGTCTGTCAATCAATGAACGGATCAAGATACGGTATTACACAAGAAATGAAATCTTGCCATTTGAGACAACATGGATGGACCTAGAGGATATTATGCTAAGTAAAAAAGTCAGACAGAGAAGGACAAATACCATATGATCTCATTCATATGGAATCTAAAAAACAAAAAACTCATAGCTATAAAGAAAAAACCGATAACTGGCATAGGGGAAAGGATTTGGGAGACGGATGGAAAAAGTGAAGGGAAGTAAGAGATACAAACTTAGTTATAAAAAAAATCACAGGGATGGAATATGGAATATAGTCAATAGTATCATTATAATTTTGTATGGTAACAGATGGTTACTAGAGTTATCATGGTGACCACATTACAAGGTATATAAATGTTGCATAACTATGTTGTACACCTGAAACTCATAATATTGTATGTCACCTACACTTTAATAAAAAATTAAAATTAAGTCCAGCCAGCATGGCTCAGAGATTAAGCACTGACCTACGAACTAGAAGGTCATGGTTCAATTCCCAGTCAGGGCACATGCCTGGGTTGCAGGCTCAGTCCCCAGTAGGGGGTGTGCAGGAGGCAGCCAATCAATGACTGTCGTCATTGATGTTTCTCTGAAATCAATAAAAACATATTTTTTTAAATTAAAATTTAAAAAAATTTTACCTGTTTGGCTACATGGGAAGTGCTATAGACACAAAGGAATACAGGAGTCAGAGGGGCTGCACATCCAATAACTTTATCATGAGAGGAAGTATTCTAATTCCAATGTCCAGCTCTATAATATGACTTAGGATAAATATCCACCTCAGTTCCCACATCTACAGAATAGGAGGGTATATTAAAGAGAGGTGCCATGGTGGCATCCACTCAGCTCCTTTAAAAAATCACTGCTGTAGTAAACCTTCATAGTAGAAATATCTTATCCCTCAAGTGTAATGAGACAGAAAAAAGCTAACTAGAGGAAATGGAAAACCTCTTCTAGAAAATTCTACACTGCAATAGGACCACAGTATCAGTGGGTTTAGCATATTTTTAAATCAAAGGAGATGGAAGTGAGTATTTTGTTATTTTCTTTTAATTTTTTAACTTTTAAATTATCACAGATTACAAAGTTATATAAAATGAAATTTTGTTTTAATGTTAAAATAAAATAGGATTCAAAATTGAGTAAATATCCCACAGGTTCCTTAACTGCAATTCCAAAATCCAAACCACCTCTGAAACCCAAAATAACTTATTTAGCAGTAAAAACCTGACAGGCACTGACATGAAGCTATTTATAGTCTTTATTTACCCCATTTAATGTAAATGTTCATACATTTTCCTGCAGAAATAGTAACATGTTTAAGAGAGACTCTGTTGAAAAGTTATATAACATTATTACCTTGCCTATATCCAAAAAAGTCTTAATTCCAAAACCTATTAATTAGAACCCAAGAGTTTTAGTGGGCTATGACCCTATAATAATAATTGCTAAGATTTACTGAGTTATCAACTATGTGTCAGGCACTGTTCTGATCACTTTATATGCAGTAACTCATTTAATCCTCCCAACTACCATGGGGGAGGTATTATAATTATCCCCATTTTACAAAGGAGGAACTGAGGCAGAGTGAACAAGTTGCCTAAAGTCAAATAGCTAGAGTGACTAGGCTAGAATGAATATGACATTTAAAACACTGCACGTAAGTTGAAGAAAACATACAAAATAGAGAACTGATTATTCTGGTAGGGTGGTAGGAGTCAGTGATATTTTTCTCTATTCAATTAATATATTACTTCTAAAATGTTAAGGAATAAAAAAAATACGAAACACTTCATGCACTTACAAATTCTCAATTATGTGAATGCCTAACTTGCATCAACTGCATAAAATCCAAACTCCTCAGCTTATGTTAATACTTTTAATTGACGTAAATATCTTAATATCTTTTCAACTACAACTAATACACAATACATATTCATAGAAGTTAGAAAATTTGGATAAGAAAAAGAAAATAATCACCTATAAACCTACACTCAGAAATAACCACTGAACAATGTGGCACATATCCTTCCAGATGTCAGTATTTTTTTCTTAACCAAAATGGAATTGTTTTTAAATGTTTTTTCACTTCCATATACCAAGACCTCTTTTTACATCTTTACATCCTTCTAACATCATTTTAAGGATTAGGCAGTAACCCACTGTACGGATATATCCCAGCACTCACTGTGAAGTATTTAGGTTTACAATTTTACAGCATAATGATCAAGAGTCACTGGCTCTGGAGTCCAATGGCATGTATCCAAGCCCTGGCTCTACCACTAACTCTGCTACCTTGAGCAAGCCACCTCATTTCTCTATGGCTCAGTTTTCTCTTCTTGAAAAATGGGATATTACCTACTGTATCTGATTAAGGGGGGTTAAATATTAAATATGTTAATACACAGCTTTTATTATCAACAATGCTGCAATTGGTATGCTCACAAGCTACCAATAATATTTTTATTACATCCAAGACAAATTCCCTTAAATGGGAATTTCCACATCAAAAGGCTTTGGAGTCTGCCAAATTACAGCTGGGTTTAAAGACCTCATCAAATAGCTCTCTCACTTAACACTCATTTCTCTTTACCCAAGAAAATTAAAACTATGATCCAGTTGAGCTAATTAGCTTGTTTCAATTAGCTTTTGCTCTTCCACTTTTGTACCTGAAACTTAAACATATTTCGTAAAATCTCAGAATTTATAGGGAATTTAAGGACACCGAGCCCAAATCCTCACTCAGCACATCAATTCCTGTACCCTAGAGTCCCCAACTTGAACACTGTCAGTTACAGCAGGCAACCTACCACACAAAACAATATTTATTTACTGTTTTGAAGAAAGTTTTCTTGGGAGAATGTTTAAATTTGCCTCCTTCTAACTTCCACGCATTGGTTCTAGTTCTTTCTGGTCAGATCAAACCTGATCTGTGTGACAGACTTCCAAATATTTACATATAACTATCATTTCTTAGATGAGCTTTTTGTCCTTGGGGCGAAACGTTTTTTGAACCTTTCCTCCTTTCCATTTCCCCCATGATCAAGGTCCTCTGATTTTTAAACTTCAGTGTCTGTCACCTAGGGAACCTGATAAAAACAAAGTGGCCCACATCCTATGCTACTTAAGCTTGGGCCTCTGTGGGTTTTTGTTTTTTTTAATTGGCCTGCCAGGTGAGAACTGATAGACAGTCCCACTTATGATAGTATGCTACCTAAAAAGCTGACCTAATGCCCCAGGTATAATACAACCAGTACAAAATAAAGTAGGGCTAACATCATGTTCTTTATATGTGATGTTCTTTCTACCAACTTTAGGATGACATTTACTTTAAAAATAAAAAATTATACTATGGTGTTGGTTCTACAATCAGTTAAAATAATCAAGTCTTTTCCACATTCTCCATTTGTGCATTAGCATGTTGGGCCCTAACTTCCAGCCTTTACAATTATTCCCATTAAAAGGTAAGAGAACTAAGGCTAAGAGTTTTAGATTTCTATTTCAAAATGTATCATTGGCACTGCATATGGATTTACATTCAGTAGAAAAATCACTTCATGCTTTTAAACCTCTACATTTATGTCATGGGCATACTTAGTCCAAATAAAGGTGTACTAGCCCACCAGATTGAACTGACAGCTCATTACACCAAAGCATCTTCTCTGTGCAGAGCACTATTGTCAACACTGTGAGGAAACACAAGCCCTAGTACTAAAATTTAATAGACTTACCTTCTAGAGAGCATGATGGAACAAACACCTACAGAAAATGTAAGTATAATACTAATTATAGCTGTAGATACATTATTTTATAGAAATATGATTACTATAGTTGGAAAGCTGTAGAGCCAAAGAAATGACTCATTAGAAAACTAAGTTGCCCTGAACTCTTAAGTTTTATTTGGCTTGTTTTCTAATGTTTGCATAGAGAGAAGCAATGGAATCCATCAGTGAGGTCATCCATGCTCAGGCTACTTGCAAAGGGACACCACACCAGCCAAAAATGCATGTTCAAAATGAAGTCAGGATTCAAAAGTTCATGTAATAACTTCTGAATTTCTTACGATTTGTTTGCTCTACCTGTTATTATTTCTAACTCGTGAGGTACTCAAGGGAAAACAAAAATGTCCATTCTATGAAAGATGTGGCCCATTATAAATACATCCCAGAGATGAGAGGGTCGGGGGCAACCAAGATCCAATCTGATATTTATTTTCATTTGAATAGCAAACATCAAAAATATATCTGGCATTTTCTAACAATTACATGAAGAATGACCAGATGCTTCCTGTTGATGGAACAGTAGAGATCTGCAGACTGACAGAATCATACTAGAGTTCACAGAAACAACTGGAAATGAATTTTAGTTTCATTTTAAAACCATTAAATCAAAGTATGCCCTTAAATTTTCACACATTTACCGTATAAGTGCCCCTCAACAAAGAAAACCCAGATTGATTCAGATAGAGAACTTGAACTCTAAGTTACAGAACTCTTAAGTAACAGAATTAACTTGAAGGGTAAATATATACATTACAAAAGAATTGTTTACCAAAGGTTTCACTGCAGGAATCCTCTTAAACTAGAGCTCCTACAGCGCTTTGAAAAGTGTCCTATCTTCAAAAATTACATTTACTACGTAAGTTTTCACAAGCACATCCAATATGGAACTCACGTTTTATTTGTGTACTTCATTAAAAATACATTGTGGAATTAAAAATTAAGTTTAATTACTTAAAATCTTTTCAAGTGTTTCCAAATCTCCAGAATCACATGGGATTATCCAATCTGTATTCGTGATGTTGTTTATGCATCTAAATCCCAAACTGAAAAAAGTTAGAGCCTAAGAAAAAGGTATGGAAATCAGCTTTCCTATCCATACTTTTAAAATGTGTATGGTATAATATCCTGGTTTGATTTGTATGGTGAGCACAGTCTAGAAATGATACATTTCTCAGTTTAAAAAAAAAAAAAAAAAAAAAAAAGGCCTTAGTATACAGTGGATTGTTCCAGAGGTTATATGGTGTGATACCACAACAGACTGAATGCAGAAGTAGATTTAAGAATCTAGTTGTCTCGTTCAACTGGACATTTAAAAAGACTTGTAGAAACGCAAAACAATATCACTCTTTCACCAATGTCACTTAAGTTAACATGCAATGAGTTTTGTTATTTTTAAATACTTAAAAAGAGGAAAATTAAGAAAAACGTAAAGCCGTCTTTAGTTTCCTTAAATTCAGTCTGAGCCTGAAAGTGGAAGTGTCAAGGCTGATGGTTAAGTCACTGAGAAATTTAAACCAAGCTGGGTGGATCTATATGTGAAAGAAGTAAACTGCAAAAAGAACTTTTGACCACTAACTTCTGCATAATAAATTACAGTGCATCTTTAAATCTGAGATGGCAAAGTACAAGGGTCCGTTAGTAACTACATCAAACCATTTTCCAGGTAAAAACTGTATTTCAGAAAGTAACTTGCCTGAATCCAGACAGCAAATCATTGTCCAGAGAGAGCACTTAAAATATTTCCACATTACCAAGCCCCCTTCAGAAGCGCTGTGGTCTCTGCCCCTCCTTTGAACAGATGTCTGCTCGCCAGAGTCCAATGAGGTTTAAAGCAAGAGTATGTGTACTGCAAACAAGCTTAAAGTGGGAAAACACACACAAAGCGGGCCTACATCATTCCTTTGGTTTCAGTTTTCACGTTGCACCCGTGAGGGTAGGCACGCAGATTGAACACGGTAGGAGAGCTTCAGTGAAACACGCCTAAAGACACACTCATTAACTGTGCCCAGGCAGAAATGACCTGGCAAAATTCTCAACTTCTTCCCTGAAGCCATGCACCCGCAGATCCCGGCGGCCAAGTCCCAAAAGCAGGTCCCTGCATCCAGAGTGGCAGGCTTCGTCCCCACAGGAATCCAGTCCCCGAGGCCGAGGCAGTCGCCGTGGCAGCCCCGCGCGGGACGGGACCGCCGCTCCGGTTAACCCTGTCGGGACCGTCCGCTCCCGCCGCGGCCCAAGCGCCTCACGGCCCCCGAGGCTCCGCGGCACAGCGCGCCCGGAGCCTGCCACCCCCGCCGCCCTTTTCCCGCTTCGGCGCGCCCGGCAGGGCCGTCAGGGCGCCCAGACAAAGAGATCCACGGCTCCCGGGGCGGCGGGCGCGGAGGCCGGGCCGCGCCTGCCTCTCTCCCCCGCCCGCCTCCCGATGCCCGCGGAGCCCCCGCCGCCCCGGCCCGACACCACCCCTGCTCCGGGGACGCCGCTCAGGACCGGCCGGGAGAGGAGCGGCGGGGAGGCCGCGGCGCGCCGGGGCCGAGGAGGGGGCGGCGGCCGCCACCATGTCTGCCCGCCCCTCCCAGAAGCGGGGTGCCCAGCGGACAATGCGCGGCGGCGGCGCGGGCGGAGCGGGCGCCCAGGCCGACCCCGCCGACCCCCGCGGAATAAGCGGGGCCAAGAGCCCCGGAAACCCGGCGCCTTAATGCAATAAACAGGAAATCGCGGGGATGATCTGGGTTCCGGGGGAAGTGGAATTATTTTTTACCAGCGAAGAGATCAACTTCCACATCCGGTGGTAACAGGGCCCTACACAGACCCGCACTGACCTGGAAAAGCTTCGGGAGCGGCGACGGGGGAGCAGTAGGAGGTGGTGCGGAGACCCGAGGCGCTTCGTACCCGGCCGGGCTGACGCGGCCCCGCTACACACAAAGCGCTTCAGCTGCACAAGGCGCTATTTTCCGAAAATGCCGCGTCTGGTCGGCGCCCAAAATCCCCACCGAAAAGTCCCCCGTGCTGCGCGCGGAGGAACACATCGCGCATCGCGAGTGAGTCAAAGCTCCCAGCATCCCTCCCGGACCAGCCCTCGGCAACCCGGCGTCGGAGCCTTTCCGCCCCGGACCTCCTCAGCAGATCCTCCTCCCACCCACTGCCCGACCCCACTCCGGAGCGAAGAAGGGGGCGAGAGGGTGTGATTTTCGTATTTAACGCAGGGGAAGGAAATAGGCCATTTCTAGAGGTTTAGCCACACAAAGAAAGCGGCGGAATGATCCGCTCTCGGCGACCGCAAGTCCCGGCTCGCCCGGCGCCTGCGCGGCACGGGGGTGGGAGTTGCGGCCGGCCATGTGCGCCGCGGAGCAGTCGGCCGCCGCCGCCGCGCTTTCCCGCCTCCTCCTCGGGGGACTAGGAGTTGGAAAACTGAAGTACGCGTGCTAACCTCCGTGTCTCTCCGGCATAAACGCTGAGAAACGGATCCGGGCTCCGAGATTAAGCTGAGGCGCCAACAGAGTGCTGGGAGATGGAAGGGCAGCCAGGATTTAACTTAAAAGTGGCCCTAGATTCAACTAGGCAGGCTGGGACAGGAGTCGCTGTTGAGGTACGAGGGGAGGGACGAAGGCTGGTCAGGTTTATGACGTATATATTACTGTAGCCTTTTTTTTTTTTAAGTCCTGATGCTGTCTCATACTTAGTAGACCCTACTAACGGCTCTCTGAATTCCCTTGCATTACTGTCACCAGAGGTAGAGGTGTGCTTTTTTTGTAGCCGGAATGTCAAGATTTTTGTGTCGTATTTAGTAAGACAGTAGTAAAAGTTGATCTGGGTATGGTGATTTGCAAAGTAAAGCCTTATGAGTTTAATTTTCGTGGGCCGATCTGCTGAGAAACCCAACACACTGATATGTTTGTGTTTTATTATTGATTGATTTTAGAGAGAGTAACATTGATTTGTTGTTCACTTATTGATGCTTCTTGTATGTGCTCTCTGGGAATCAAAGCCACAGCCTAGCAGGACTAAGCTCTAAGCAACTGAGCACCGGCCGGGCACCCAGGGAGATGTTTTTAATACAGGAGCCTGGGAATGACTCAACCGCACAGCTAACCCAGCCTACTAACCGTGCAACTTTTGGTATCCTGTATCTAGGAATTGAGGAGACCTGACAGGTTTAATTAAGTCCATATTGCCCACTGACTTTTGTGGGCTCGGATAAGTAATCTTTTTCTCTGCTTACTCTTTTGTAATATTGATGTAGTAAAGATTTGTACAGTCCTTGTGTAACTTTTTAAAGCGTTGTGCCTAAAATAGAAGCAGAGCGAATGACATAGGGGCCATATTCTGTTTCCTTTTGATCTAATATTTTCATTGCTTCAGTTGATAAGTTTGTCAAATTTTTGGTCATATTCTCTTTTTTTTAACCTTGAGTTTATTTGAATTTATTTAGCTAATGGTTTCTCTATCATCCTTGCCCTCATTGGTCGTACGCTGTAGGATGCCGAGAAATAAATAGGCATCATCAGTAGAATGAGGGTAAACTGTTGAACACTGTGACATCTCAGGAATCTCTTACCTTGGGAGGGAGGAATGGAATGGTACTGGAGAAGCAATTAGCTTTGAGAAGGAAATTGGAGAAGGGCCTTCCAGGCAGAGGAAGCAGTAAGTTCAAAGGTTAAGAGGCAAACTCTGGAGAAATTGTTGGGTGAAGAAAAGAATGCTGTTTCAGGAGTGCCTGAGATATTCCTGAAGTTTAGTTGTGAAGGCCAGAAATGTCATGTGCAGGAATTAGCTTTTGAGAGCTAAGAAGAAGCAGTCGAAAGATTTATATAGAAGCATCATTGGAGTTGCATTTTAGACAGATGACTTGTGCAAAAATCAAAGGCATAGAGAACAGCAATCGATGAGAGATTATGGAGATAGCGGCAGATAGGCCTGAAGAATACGACCAAAGTGGTTGAGAGCTTGGTGATATGGTCAATTGGATAAGGGCATGACTGAGAGGGAGATATCAAAGATGACTCCCAAGTTCGTTGGGAGAGCAGCTGGGAGGATGCTGATGCCTTCATTGAGATTAGATACCAGGGAAGAGAAATACATGTTAGGGAAGGAAGAAAGTTTTCTTACAACCTTGTAGAAATAGAAGTACCTGTGAACCAACCAAGCAGATATGCCTAGTAGGTAATTAAATGTTTATTCATTTATTCATTTACTCATCTGTCACTAGCACTGTTCTACACACTGGAATAGATTAAGCAGCAACAAGAACAACAAAGGCTCCTGCTTCTGGTGGAGGGAACAGACTATGAATAAGTTTTACAAAAGAGGAGGAAAGATAATATCCCATAATATGTTCCACGAAGGACATTGAAAGGGTGTTTGGATAAAGCCATGTTCTGGGGCAGATAAGACAAAATTTTGGTTGTTGGTCAAAGGTCGCCTCACTGAGAAGGTATTCTCTGCTAAAACCTGAATGGGAATAAGTTAAGGGTAGTTTTCGAGACCAAAGGGAATAGCAGGGCAAAATCCTGAAGTGAGAGTTTGTTGTGCTTAGCAAGGAAGCTAGTGTGGCTGAAGTCTAGAAAACAGAAAGGAATGGTAGAAGAAGTCTGCATTCTTGGTAAGTTGAAGTGTTCTAGAAGCCACTGAATGGAGAGTAGTAGTAAAGATAAGTGGATGGGTTGTAGATACATTTTGTTGCTAATGAATCAAACATGAGTGAGGGAAAGGGAGGAATCAAGAGTGATTCCAGCCTCTCTGGGCGTGGCTCAGCAGTTGAGCATCAACCTAGGATCCAGGAGATCGCAGTTCAATTCCTGGTCCAGGCACATGCCTGGATTTTGGGCTTGATCCTTGATTGAGGGCATGCAGGAGGCAGCCAATCAATGATGACTTTAATCATTGATCTTTCTCTCTTTCTCCGTCCCCCTCCTCCTTCCCCCCCCCCCCGAAGTCAATAAATATATATATATTTTAAAAAGTGATTCCAAGGTTTAGGGCATGGTTGTCTAGACCAGAGCTGTCCAATATAAATATAAGCCACATACATAGTTTTATAGTAGCCACATTAAAAAAGTAAAAAGAACAGTTGAAATTAATTTTAATAGTTTTTTATTTTATCCAATTTATCCAAAAAAAAGTATTTCCTATGTGATCAGCATTAAGTATTAAATATTTTTAAATGTTTTACATTCTTTTTTTCATTACTAAGTGTTTGAAATCTTGTGTGTATTTTACCTGACAAGCATATCTCAATACTTGATTTCATAAAGATTTACAGTTAAAAAGTAGATTCACATACCCAAGACAACATGCTTAAAAGTTTTGCAGTAATTGAATTATGTATCAGATTTTTAATATAATTTTAAATTAAAGTTAAAATTACAATTTCAGTTCCTAAATTAGCCACAGTTCAAGTGCTCAGTAGCCACAAGTGCCTAGTTGCTACTATATTGCACTGTGGAGTCTAATGGAGTAGAGAATAGTGGAAAATCAGACAAAAAGTGTTGTGTTGGAACCTGCCTGGGAAGGCCTTTAATGCCATGTTAAAGGACTAGGATTTTACCCTAAAAACAAAAGGAACTGTGGATAGTTTTTGAAGTAGGGAGTTACACTGTTGTGCTTGATGCTAGAAAAAGGCCACTAGGTTTCCAGCTTTTGACTCAGAACCAGGAGCAACCCTTCAGTTGAGTGCCCACATTTCAGACTCAAACCTTAGCCCTTTCGATTAGAAGTCTGGTTTTTGTCAGTGGTCTACAGGCCAATGCCAGTCTGCAAACCCTTTGTTATTGGTTCATGACAAGGCATTTACAGAAATTGAGAGTAAGAATTTAGAAACTTTTATAGCAATTTAACATGAATTATTTTGTCCAATCTAATAAAAATTTTGGTCTTGTATTGTTGTGTATATCTTTGTTTTCGTATTTATTTCCTTCTAGTAAATTGTTTCTATGTTTTATGATCTTTCACCCCAGATTATTTCTGAGGCACTGCTCTAGAGGCTCTCAAGATAAAGTGAGTCAGGCCCCAACCTGCGTGGCTCAGTTGGTTGGGTGTAGTCCTGTACACCGAAGGTTGCCGGTTCGATTCTCAAAGTTCATGCCTGGGTTGTAGGCTCTATCCCCAGAAGGGGGTATGCAGGAGGCATCTAATCAGTGTTTCTCTCTCTGTCCCTCTCCCTTCCTCTCTCTAAAAAAATCAATAAAAATATTTTTATTCAGAAGGACCAAGTTCCCAGAATACTTATCTAAATCCAAATGACATTTTTTCCTTTTAGTGAGAACTGTAACAGCTAGCAGAGGAATGGACATCTGCTTAATTTCTTCTTCCATATAGAAATGGAAGGCTACCTGGAAATAACCAAATTGATAATAGCTACCACTTATTAAATACTTACTAAGTGCTAGCCACTGTGCAAAGCCTGTTACATATATTGTCTCATTTTATCCTCACAACAACTCTATAAAGTAGATGCTAATAGCCCCATTTTTCCAATGAGGAAACAGGTTAAAATAGTTAATTGACTTGCCTGAAGTCACCAAGGTGGTGAACATTAAAGACAGGATTCCAATATAGGTCTCATTTCAAAGTGATTGTTCCTATTCCCTCTTTGCCATTATAGTCTCAATATCTAGCAAATTCCCTGGCCCAACAATTCTGCATTGTTTTAGGGAGAATACATGAAGTTGACTACAAACACCTATTTTCATTGCACCTCACGGACATTGCATGTTTTACAAATTGAAGGCAAGACCCTCCACCGGCAAAAAGATTGCAACTGGCTTTATGTAATTCTCACTTTATTGCAGTAGTCTGGAACTGAACCCACAGAATCTCCAAAGTATGCCTGTACATTTCTCCCAGAGGATTCATTGGTAAATTTGGGACCAGAGTAAGGGGAGTTGGTGGTATTCTAACAGCATCAGGCAAATGTGTTCATTTCTACAATAGAAATATGTCTGCTTTGCTCCTACTTAGAATTTATAGACTTACAAATCAATTTTTTAAAAAAGACAACTCAGTGTTAAATGGGTAAGAGATTTGAAGAGACCTCAAAAAAGCGTAAAGTCACCAATAAACGTAACGGTGCTTTACTTTTTTAATCATTAGGGAGATACAAACTAAAACCACAATGATGTACTGTTGCACGCTCACCAAAATGGCTAAAATAGGAAACAAAATGCCAAGAGTTGGAACAATTGAAATTACATTGCTGGTGGAGATGCATATTAGTATAGCCGCTTTGGAAAATTCAAAGTTAAAGGCAAAACCAAACTAGATTTAGGAATATATAGGTCGTAAAAACTAAAGGAAGAAAGGAAATGGTTAGCTTTGGGATGGGGAGTAATGCTTGTAATGATACCACAGGGGTTGGAGGTGTTTCAATGTTCTGTTTTGTTTTTTTAAATATGTCTATTGATTTCAGGGAGAGGGAGAAAAATATCAGTGATAAGAGAATCATTGATTGGCTGCCTCCTGCACATCCACTACTAGGGGTCAAGTCCACAACCCAGGCATGTTCCCTGACCAGGAATCAACTGCTGAGCCACACTGGCTGAGCCAGTGTTCTGTTGCTTGACGTGAGTGGGGGTTACTTGGGTGTTCACTTTGTGATTCATTGAGCTGTAGGTTTTGGGGTGGGTGTGCTTTTCAGTATGTATATTACGTATTTCATGGTTTAAAAGATTTTCTGGAGTTAAGTTAGAAAAAAATTTCCTGGGCAATGCTTGATATATACTATCAACTGTTACCTTGCGCTGAGCCAATATTTCTATATATTTATTGCAAATATGAAAGATAAGGTAGGCCTGAATTCTAGGGGTGGCAGTGGTAAAGGAGAGGCGAGAAAGACGCAAAAAATACTACAGAACTTGAGGCAGTATGGGAAGGTGAAAGACCATGGCAATTGGAGTGAGGAGCCTCAGATTCAAGATTTAACTGAGCACTTAGTCTAGGCTCTAACCACTCTGTAGTTATATGACCTGGGCATATCTCCTAACCTGCCTTAATTTCATTTTTCTCACCTGTGGCAAGGGTATTTAATAAAACTTAACATTTTTTTGTTTATAACCCTCTGTAAGCTATTAAAAGGCCATATTAAATTTTATTGATTTCTGATTCGGGGGGGGGAGAGAAGGATGGTTGAGATTTGAGTCTGAGAGATGGAGATAATAGTGATAACATGAACAAAATGAGAAAACCAAGAGAAGGAGAAGCAGATTTGGAGAAAGATCACATTCTATTTTATACATGTTGTGTTTAAGACCATGCGAGAACATCAAGGTGGAATTGTTAAACAGATGCAGAACTTACAGTTTGGTATTCTGAAAAAAGGTCAGAAGCAGTGATAATTAGAAGTTAACCACAATAGGGGTGAAAAAGCCATAGAGTAAATGAGATCATTGAGAGAAAATATAGAAAAATAGAGTACTTAGGACAGAGGCAGAAGTAAAGGAAGGGAGGTAATCAGCATTCATTGAGCACCTATTAAACTGTGTGTCTACAATTTGCCTTATTTATTCCCCTCAAATTCCAAGGTAGCTAATTTAGCCTCATTTGGTTGACTGACTTTGTAGGCTCACAGCAAAAGAGCCAGCATTGAAAAATCAGCTTGACTTCAGTTTATACAGTACACTACTACACCATTCCTGGAGAAACAGGTATCTCTTACATAAGCCTGTGGAGAATTTGAGTCAAGGAAAGATAAGTCCTGAGGAAAAAACTATTGGATTTTTGTGATTTGTGGCCATGGGATTCCTGGAATGTGTGTAGCAGTGCCTGCACTCCTGTTTGTTATGGTTCTATGGGTGCAGGTAATCCAGACAAACATTTGTGCTTTAGACCTCTGACAATAAGAAGACAGTCAAGATGGCAACTGTAAAAATTAGTATAATGAAAACAAAGTCATTTGTTAAAGCCTAGCTAGATACCCTTGCCAAGTGCTTTGAATCTGAAGGCTTGAAAGAGATAGGAATAACTCACTATATGATTTGATATTTGCTGCTTTTTATGTTCTGCCTAGAACTGTCTTGAGTATCACCAGTAGTATGGGTCCTTTACACTGGGAAACACTGGGATGTTATGTAATAGTGTTCACTGTTTAGAGTGCAGTTTCAGTCCTCTGAAATTCTGAGCGAAAAAATCAAGATGGCTTTGCCAGCCAAGGTCATTAAAACTTGAATGAAAGATAGCCCTGGCTGGGTGTCTCAGATGGAGAGCATCATCCCATGCACAAGAGGGTAGCCGGTTTGATCCCCACTTCCAGCATTTATGAGAGGCAACTGATGGGTGTTTTATCACATCAGTGTTTCTCTCCCTCTCTCTCTCTTGAATCAGCAGAAACATATTCTTGGGTGAGGATTAAATATATATATATGAACTTGAATGAAAGATTTTTTTTTGAGGAAACCAAAATTAACTGAAATTTTTATTTCACAAGAACTTTATACATATTAGAGATTTCCAATTAACAGTTTGTTTTTAAATTATGAGTTTTATAGGTGACTTTTTCAAACAGGGAAAGTACACTATTATGGAAATATTTCCAATTTTCTGTTTTCATAAATTATAAAATAACAGTTACTACTTCCACTTCAGATAATTGCAGAAAAGTAATTTGGAGCAGTCTTATTACTAAAGACAACCAGCAATGTTGGAATAAAATTCTACATAAAGACGTTCAGAAAATTAAAACAAAAGAGGTGTACTTTGTAGTCTGTAATAAAAAGGAAGCACAGACAGAATGGTTAAATATCAGATTAATAGTGAGCAAAAAATAATAAAATATACTAATTCAAACTAAACTCTAAATTCAGGAAGATGAAACAAGTCTTCAAGAGTAATAGGGAAGCTTCTTAGAACATACAGTGAAAATAAAAAGGATGGCATTGAAGGGATTTGGTAGAGTACAGATTCGTCTTTCCTTAAGAATTTGATTAATGTATGAATGTCTTTAAAGTTGCATGGATGAAATTACCTAAAACAATGACACTTAAAGAGATATTCTGTTACAGGTAGCAGTTAGATTACGCATGTAACTTGGCTAGGGCTTAAATTTCCTTTTTTTTTTTTTTAAATTTCTCTTTATTGCTGAAATTATTATAGATGTCCTCTTTTTATCCCCCTTGACCTCTTCTATCCCGCACCTGCCCCCACCCCAGGCCTTCACCATGCTATTGTCAATATCCATGGGTTATGCATAATATGCATATAAGTTCTTTGGTTAATCTCTTCTCACCCACCCACCCCCACCTTCCCTCTGAGATTCGTCAGTCTGTTCCATGCTCCTGTGTCTCTGGATCTATTTTGTTCAGCAGTTTATTTTGTTCATTAGATTCCACATATGATTGGGATCATGTAAAACTGAATCAGGAAGAATCAGAAAACCTGAATAGGCCAGCGACAACTGATGAAATCGAAGCAGTAATCAAAAAACTCCTAGCAAACAAAAACCCTGGTCTGGACAGCCTCACAAGGGAGCTTTACCGAGCATTCTACTTCTTGTTTCAGCAGTCCCTTTAACATTTCTTGCAATGCTGGTTTGGTGGTGATGAACTTCTTTAGCCTTTTTTTTTTTTTGGGGGGGGGGTGTCTGGAAAATTCTTTATTTCACCATAATTTTGAGTGATAGCCTTGCTGGATAGAATAATCTTGGTTTCAGATCCTTGCTTTTCATTACTTTGAATATTTCATGCCATTCCTTTCTGGCCTGTAGAGTTTCTGATGAGAAATCAGCTGACAGCCTTATGGGAGCTCCCTTGTGGATAACAAATTGCTTTTCTCTTGCTGCCTTTAAGATTCTCTGTCTTGAATTTTTGGTATTTTAATTATGATGTGTCTGGGCATGGGCCTCTTTGGGTTCCTCTTGCTTGGGACTCTGTGCCTCCTGAACTTGTGTGACTTTTTCCTTGACCAGGTTAGGGAAGTTTTCTGCCATTATTTCTTCAAACAGGTTCTCTAACCCTTGCTTACTTTTGACCTCTTTTTTTTTTTAATATATCTTTATTGATTTCAGAGAGAGGAAAGGAGAGGGAGAGAGAGAGACAGAAACATCAATGAGGAGAGAGTCATTGATCAAGCCCGCAACCAGGCATGTGCCCTGACCAGGAATTGAACCCTGATCGCCTGGATCCTAGGCCGACTCTTAACCACTGAGCCACGCCCGGCCGGGCTTGACCTCTTCTTTTACTCCTAGATGCAAATATTGTTACATTTCATGTTGTCTCAGGGCTCCCTTACACTGTCCTCCTGTTTTTTAATTGTTTTTTCTTTTTGGTTCTCTGATTGAGTGATTTTTTTCTACCCTGTCTTCTAATTCACTGATCTGATCCTTGGCTTCCTCTAATTGGCTGTTTATTCCATCTAATGTGTTCTTTATTACTGCTATGTCATTCTTAATTTCCTTCATAGTTTCCATATCTTTTCTCATGCTTTTGTGCATCATAACAATCATTATTCGGAATTATATAACTGATGAATTTCTTATCTCCATTTCATTTAGCTTTTCTTCTGGAGAATTCTCTTATTCTTTCATTTGGAGCTTGTGTTTTTGTCTCCCCTTCTTGGCTGCCTGTTTGGATTTGTTTCTATGTATTAGGTAGATCTTCTAGGACTCCCAGTCTTTTTGGAGGGTCTCTGGTGCAGAACAGTGTCAGATGCTGTTTGTGACTGGCCCTGAGTACGCTGTTTAGAGCTTTGAGCAGTCCACAGCTTGTGGCTCCCTCTGCTGGGTCTGGGTGTGTTTGGAAAGGACCAAAGTGCACACCAAGTCTGCTTTTCGTAGCTCCTGTTCCAGAAGCAGAACAGGCAAAGACAAAGCATCCAGAGATCTATCTTTGCCTGCAGGCTAATTGTTATTCTCTGTTTCTTAAGGAGTCTCAGGCTGTAGACCACAGCAACAAGTAAACTCCACTGGGTGGGGCGAGAGATTTTTCAACAGGGTGGGACAATCGCTCCCCACCTCCCACCCCCATTGAGGCAAAGCTGCCTGGCTGGTAAAGCTCTGCCTGAGAAAGATTCTCTCTTCCATATGGGGGAATTACTCAGCACAGAAATCCAAGCTCTATCCTCAGAGCCCTCAAACCTTGGTTCTCACACAGCTCTAGTCCACTCTGCCCTCCCTCTGCCAGAGCCCAAGGTGTGTGGCTGCATCTGAAATTTTGTGTGTTGGCCCTTTAAGAGGGTGCCTGCATTTCCAGCTGCCTCTCCCTGGCAGACAGAAACCCCACTGCTTTTCACAGCCAGATGTTATGTGGGCACCTTTCTCAGTTCTGGTGCTCTGGGCTGGGAAGCCCAGCTTGGGGTTTAGGCCCCAGACTCCTCAGTGGGCAACCCCCCACAGCAGAGATATCCCTCCAGACCTTCAGCGGCTGCCTGTGGTCCAGCCCTCTCACACCTCCGCACTTCCTACCAGTCTCTATGCATTCTCCACTTTTGGTCTTTGGTTATGGAGGTGCTTTCCAGCTAATCTTCAGTTGATTATTCAGGATGGTTTTTCTATATTTTAGTTACAATTCCAGTTTGGTCCTGGGAGAATGTCAGTGTAGCTTCCACTTAATCTACCACCTTCTTGGAATCTCCATGAAAGGTGATTTTTACTTGTGATGAACACACATGCCCTTTAGAAAGCAGCCTCAAAATTTAGAGTAATCCACTGTCATCAATGAGGAAGATTTTTCCCTACTAGACAATTGTTTGTTTACTATTAGAATAGCATTTTAGCATTAAAGAAAAATTGCACCACAATGCAATTACTAGTTTCTTCCTGCATGTTTTTATGTTTACACATGAATAATGTGTGTGTTTTTGGCAGAAATACTACTAAAGAATTTTACATTGATTGTAGGAGCATGATGGCATCTATCTTTTCTACCCCCTCTTTCTGAGTTCTAGAGAAGACCTCCAGTAAGCAAGTGAAATTCTTTGGCAAAGTTACTGATTTCAGAATTCCCCAGACATATTGAGAATTTTGATTTCCAGGAATTGTTTAGGCATGGCCACTTTACTCAAGCTTATATTTTACACCCCATGTTAAGGTTACATTTGGACCTCCTTATTTTCTTAATCTATTTTAAGGTAGTGAGCACTTAATAATTGTTGGTTGGTTATGGCTCCCAGCAAGATTTTTAAAAATTATTTGAATCTATCCACTGGTGCAAAAAAAAACTTTTTTTTTTAATCCTCACCCAAAGATATGTTTCTATAGTTGTTTTTTTTTTTGAGAGAGAGAAACATTGATGTGAGAGAGAAACATCAATCAGTTGCCTCCTGTATACACCCTGACTAGGAATCAAATCTGCAACCTTTTGGTGTACGAGGCGACACTCCAACCAACTGAGCTTATCTTGCCAGGGCTCAAAACACTTTTTTAAACATCATCAACTGTCTTCCATCCATACAGTTCCCACCTCCAAGGTAACCTCTACTCTTATTTTCTTGTGTATTCTTTCCATTTTTTTCTTGTCTGTACATGTAAGTAAAAATAAATATTCTTATTTTTCTCCATTTTTATTTAACAGGAAGGATACCAGATACGCTCTTCTGCACTTTGCACTTAGGACATCTTGGGCTTCTCCATATTAAATGCATAAAAGGCATTTTTTTCATACTCCTGCAGATGATTTAACCAATCATTATCCAACTGAGGGACATAGAGTTTCTAATCTTTTATATTCTAATTTGTGCTTAGATGAATATCTTTGTACACATATCTTCTTTTAAGTATGTCTCATCTCAATTCCCAGAGTGGATTTGCTCTGCAAAAGGGATATATATTTTTTTAATATTGATAAGTACTGCCATATTGCCCTCCATGTACCAAATGTTTCTCCATAGCATTGCTGAAAGACTAAAGTGTTTTGGGTTTTTCTCTGCCAGCTTTTGAAGGGCAGATTATTTCAAGTCCAGCCTAATATTTTCAGAACCAATAACAAAATCATTTGGTTAAACTGGGAGAAATTCAATTCTGTTAATAGGATTGTTCAGGATACAGAAATTCTTTGCTTCAGCTCCTGCAGCTACACACCCACAACTAGTAAAACATGGTTGCTTATGCAGTAGAAGCAGCCAGCAAACCTGGAAAGGGACCAAGAATGACTACAGACAGCTCCACCTACATTTTTTTGGCAAATTTGCAAGCTTAGCAGGATCTAAAAAGATCCTTCAGCCTTTGTTTAAATTGTAGAGACTCAGCCTGATAAGAGGGAGGAAATTAATTCATTTCATGAAAAATTCCTCTAATATGATAGGAGCTGGCAATTATTTTTATACTATTTTGCTCCGGTGTTGAGGTGGCACAGGGAAAGAGGAAGAAGGGATATTAGGTCATGAGTTCTACCTGCACTGGAGTTACTAAGGTATGAAGAAAGATTTCCAGGAATGGTGATCTCAGATACTTGGAGCCACAGTAACTTAGAGAGAGGTAAAGAATTAGTTGTGGCACGCTAGCTTACTGGCTTTTCATACTTTTTGATCATTTTATAAATTTGTAAGTTTGTTATGAACTGAATGTGTCCCCCTAAAGCCTCTAATGTGATGGTATTTGGAGATGGAGCTTTGGGGAGGTAAATAGGGTTAAATTAGGTCATGAGGGTGGGGGCCTCATGATGGGATTAGAAGTGGCTTTATAAGAAGAGGAAGAGAGAAAGATCTCAGCTCAACCACAGAGGAAAAGCCATGTACGCACACAGTGAGGAGGCCCTCTGCAAGCCAGGAAGAGAGTTCTCACCAGGAACCAAATCAGCCAGCACTTTGATCTGGTACTTCCCAGGTTCCAAAACTGTGAGGAATAATATCTGTTATTCGAACCACCCACTCTATGGTAGTTTGTTAGGGCAGCCTGAGTTGACTAAGACAATGTATCTCTAGTTTTCCACAGATTCATAAAGTTCTATCCAAAAAAAAATGGTCATAACTATGAATAATGTCCTGTCTTTCTTCAGATTAACTGCAACCAACATACTGTCTGTGTAGTTCCTGCACTACTTAGAAACAGCAGTCTCTTTAGGCATGACAGGTGACTACTGGGAAATCCTTCGATTTTAACATTTTAATTTGCATCTCAGGAATGGCTTGGAATTTTGTCTCTTGAGTTGAAATAAGTGGTATATAAATACAGGTGAGAACTCATTTACTTAATTTACTGTAAGTTAGTGTTCACACTGATGATTGGATATTTAATGATATGAAGAAATCATACTTTTGTTGCAGTATGATTTGTTATGATTATAGTATGTTTTTTAAACAATCTTTTAGAGAGACATTGAAATATTTAAGAGGAAATTATATGATATCTAGGATTTGTTTCAGAATAATCTGGAGTTGTGATGGTGTGAATTGGCAGTATCAAGGAAACGAGTAGTCGGGATGGTAATTGTAGAAAGTGGAAGACGGATACTTGGGGGTTCTTTATATTCTCTGGTTCTGTATATGTGAAATTTCCTATACTAAAGAGATTGTTTAAGTAATTTATGATTGCAAATAACTGATTACTACACTATTCTTTCTATGTCTTACCTTCCATTATCCTGGTACTTGCTAAAATTAACATATAAAAAATCTTCAACTTAAATGTCTTATGAACTATGAAAATTAAAAGCTGAGCATTGGTGCACATTGGACTTCATTTACCATGCATTTAGTTAGCAGCTACTAAATGCTTTTACATAGATTTTCTCATTTAATCTCTGCAAAGGAGGTGTTATCTCCACTTTACAAATGAGAAAATGTAGACTCTAGCTAAGTAATAACAGCTAGAAAAATAGAAAAGTTAGGATTTTTTTCCTATCAGGCCTGCCTCCCAATATTTCTGCTGTACCATGTTGCTCTTTGGACATGACTGACTGCCTTTTCTTCTGTGCCGTTTTCCTTTTAGGAGTGAGCCTGGCACAATAGGTAGGACAGACTCATGCGTGAAAATGTAGAAGATTTCTGGGGCCTTTGTCCTCTCCTTTGCTGTTAAGGCAGCTAGAGTCTCAAGGCAGGAGTTAAAGGTATACCACACCTTAAGGAAGCCATGGAGCAATGAACTGATAAAATTCTAGACCTGACTTGCCAAGCTTTTGTTCTCCAAGAATTCATTTGATTGTTGTTACATATTTGTGTGGGGTGCTGTTCAAGATACTGAACTGATACTCTCATCTCACTTTCAGAACATAAAATAAGAGGTCAACCTTCAGGGCATTATGCTAAGTGAAATAAGTCAGACAGAGAAAGACAAATACTGCATGATCTCATATATGGAATCTAAAAAAACCAAACTCACAGAAACAGAGGAGACCAGTTGCCAAGGATGGGGTGAGGGGGTGTGGTGGTGATGAGGGGAATGGATAAAGGTGACAAAGGGTACAAACTTCCAGTTATGAAGGACGAATAAGTTCTAGTGATCTAATGTACAGCATGATAGCTATAGTTAACAATACAGTATTATATAGTTGAAACTTGCTAAGAGAGTAGATCTTAAAAGTTCTCACCACAAAAAAAAAAGTAAGTATGTGAGGCGATGGATGTGTTAACTAACCTTATTATGGTAGTCATTTTGCAAAATGTATGTATATCAAATCATCATGTTGTACACCTTAATATAATGTTATATGTCAATTATATCTCAGTAAAGCTATGGGGGGAAAGGCTCAGTTTTAACACAATTACCTCTATTCTGTTCCTCCTGCAGCCCCACTCTACTCTGTCAACTTAATCCCTCAATTGAAGCCATGCCAAAACACCTCAGGAAATGGAGTAAGTTCAGGGTAGAAACATCCCCCAACTAACACTGACCAGCTGGCCCTGCCAGTCATTGCTTTCTCTTTTCTATTCCCAAGGACATGTCCAGATTGCACTTTAAGGGAGCTTGGGGCAGCCCCCTACTCCCAAGCCACTTGTAACAATGGAACTTTAAGAATACTTACATGTAGTGTGGCAGAGCTTAACAAAAGCCCTACCCAGAAGTGTGTGGAGGGAAGAGACCAGGTTTTATAACACTTATGGTTGAAGCAAGACTTGAATCCAAGAAAGAGTCTACCCATTGAGGCCTTATGTTGGATCTAAGTATTGATACTCCTTTCATCTCCCTCTCCCACTCATCCCCCCACAGATAAAAAGCACTATACTCAGGCAAATCTAGACTCAACTATGCCTAAAACAATCCCTTGCTGACTACCCCACAAAGTGGGTCAGGTGAGGTAGACTTGAAGCTCCGTGGTGCACTTTTTCTGCTCCTGGATTTCTGCATCTCCAGCTCAGAGAACGTTAACACGACAGAGTTAATAAGAGCACAACCTCCAGTTTTATCCAGAGATGTCCTTTGACCAGGCAGAAACACTGAATCATTGGAGAAGCTATGCCATGTTTGATTCTAAAAAAGATTTGACACTTGAGATTGGAAAACTAGGAAGTGAGAAAGTAAGAGTTTCAAGTTAGTAGTAGTAAGAGAACAACTACAGATAACTCCTGTGAGCCAGCCACGAGGTTATCGGGAGATCTGCCTCAATACCAAACGCCTACGTCTGGCAGAGCCAGTGTGTGGTGAAGACACAATCCTTCCCTGCTGCCGGGATAATCAAGAGTTTTGGCCAGACCTTTGAGCACACACTGAGATAGTGAGGAGCCAGATGCAAAGCACAGACTATGGCACTGAAACTGATTAATAAGGAGCTTAGTGATGGCCTGTTACCCTCCAGCACAATGTTCTGCAAGTCCAGTGGGGATGATACGTTTCATTGGCAAGCCACAATTATGAGACCTAATGACAGCCTATACCAAGGTTGTATATTCTTTCTGTCAATTCATTTTCCTACAGACCCCTTCAAACCATCTCATTTATCATCCAAATCTTAACACATTGCGTACTGCTCATGAGTTTTCTCATGTTTCGCACGCCACCTGTTAAGGACCGCTCACGAGTTTTCTCGTTTTTCACACGCCATCTGTTATGGACCTTAGATGTCAACACACTGTCTTGTCAACATCTAATGAAGTGATCTCATTGGTGGAAACCATGCAGGTCATCCTACGAAAAACTATATAATTGCACGAACCCATAAAGCATTGCAGTTACATTGTATTTTGGTCATTCAAATAGTCTTCGTCTTCAAGTTCCTGGTGCTGTTAGAAATGCCCTCTCAGAAAAAGGAAGGAAACCAACGAAACTGATACACTTCTGGAAGTATTTAACGATAATTTATCAGATATTCCTAGTGAGATCAAAGATGCGGATGACTGTTTTGACGATTCTGGAGACAATTCTACTCACAGTGAAATTATTAGACCTGTAAGGAAGCGCAAGGTGGCGGTGCTTTCAAGTGATTCCGACACTGACGAAGCTACTGATAATTGTTGGTCTGAAATTGACACACCACCGTGCTTACAAATGTTTGAAGGTCATGCTGGGGTCACTACATTTCCATCTCAGTGTGACTCTGTACCCTCTGTGACAAATCTCTTTTTTGGTGATGAATTGTTTGAGATGTTGTGCAAAGAGCTGTCCAACTAGCACGATCAAACTGCAACGAAACATAAAACACCATCTAGAACGCTAAAGTGGTCTCCGGTTACACAGAAGGACATCAAGAAATTCCTTGGCCTAATTATTCTGATGGGTCAAACAATAAAAGGTAGCTTGAAGGACTATTGGTAAACAGATCGTTTGATATGTACCCCTATATTTCCACAGACAATGAGTCGCCATAGATTTGAGCAAATATGGACATTCTGGCATTTCAATGATAACACCAAAATGGACAGTCGTTCGGGGAGACTTTTCAAGATCCAACCTGTGCTGGATTATTTCCTGCATAAATTTTGAACAATATACAAACCAAAGCAACAGTTGTCTTTGGACGAGGGAATGATTCCATGGAGAGGACGTTTAAAATTTCGCACGTACAACCCAGCAGAAATAACAAAATATGGTTTACTTGTTCGGATGGTGTGCGAGAGTAACACCAGCTGTATCTGCAATATGGAGATATACACTGCTGAAGGAAAGAAATTGCAAGAAACTGTTCTTTCAGTCCTTGGACCCTATCTTGGCATATGGCACCATATTTACCAGGATAATTATTACAATGCTACATCTACTGCTGAATTGCTGCTACAGAACAAAACTAGAGTCTGTGGGACTATTAGGGAGAGTAGAGGTTTACCACCAAATTTGAAAATGAAAACATCAAGAATGAAGAAAAGTGACATAATATTTTCCAGAAAAGGTGATATTCTTCTCCTAGCATGGAAAGACAAGTGGGTTATCCAAATGATATCAACGATCCATGACACTTCTGTCTCGACAACAGGAAAAAAAAAATAGAAAAACGGGAGAGAATATTATAAAACCTACCTGCATCAAGGAATACAATGCCCATATGAAAGGCGTTGACCGTGTGGATCAATTCCTTTCTTCTTGTTCCATTCTAAGGAAAACTATGAAATGGACAAAAAAAGTAGTGCTGTACCTTATAAACTGTGGACTTTTCAATTCATTTAGAGGTTACAACGTCCTCAATCCACAAGCAAAAATGAAGTATAAACAGTTTCTGCTATCAGTGGCGAGAGACTGGATAACGGATGACAATAATGAAGGCTCTCCGGAACCAGAGACAAATCTGTCCAGCCCTTCCCCTGGAGGTGCAAGGAGAGCACCTCGTTAAGATCCACCCAAAAGGTTGTCAGGTGATATGAAGCAGCATGAACCTACATGTATTCCAGCGAGTGGAAAGAAAGTTTCCTACGAGAGCCTGCAGAGTTTGTGCCGCCCATGGAAAAAGGAGCGAATCTAGATACTTATGTAAATTTTGTTTGGTCCCTCTTCACAGAGGAAAATGTTTTACGCAGTACCATACATTAAAAAAGTACTAGGAACTTTGTTTGATTGTTTTTGTAAATAAAAATGTTATAATTATTGAAAAACAACACCTAAAGTGTATTATGATCTGTAGTTATGATGATTTAAGTAACGTGCAGTTTGCTCAAAAACGTGTGGTCCCTGGCATATGTCTTAGAGATTTCTATGCAGTACACAATGTGTTAACAGTAATGGCAGCATTTGTCTTGATATTCTAAGATCACAGCGGTCTCCTGCTTTAACTATTTCTAAAGTTCTTTTATCCCTTTGTACACTGCTGTGTGATCCAAACCCAGATGACCCCCTAGTGCAAGAGATTGCACAGATCTATAAAACAGATAAGTACAACAAACTATCTGGGGAATGGACTCAGAGGTATACCATATGATGGTACCTTAGAGTCAGAATAACCTGCATTATAGCTGGAATAAACTTTAAATTACTGTTCCTTTTTTATTATTTTTGTGTCCAGCTGCTCCCCTATCAGACCTCATCTTATTTATTTTTTGTTTACCTCCGTTCCATTCACTCACATGCTCATCTGAGGAGACTTAAGTTCTTCCAGCTTTGGAGATTAACTGCTTTTAGAAACTGGAAAGTAGTTACAAGGGAACAGTTGCCCAAGATTCAGAATTTTTTTTTAATGGAGGATGTGTATTATGTGGCCAGTGTCTTCACTCTAACTTCATTATGAGACTAAAATCATTCTTCACTGCTCTAACATGCTGAAGAAATCATCTGAGGGAAAGGCAGATGGATGCCCACTTGTCACATCAAAGGAAACAGCATTATTCTAGCAGCTTTCATTCTTGTTTAAGCCTTCCACTGTTAGAGATCTGAGGTTACATGATATACTTTATGCTCATAACTGATGTGGCTGGAGAATTGGTATTGAATTTATAGCATCAGCAGAACAGAAAATGTGATGTATTTTATACATGTCTATAAAGGAATGACCTGTTCTTGTTCTACAGAGAATGGAAATTGAAAGTCAGACACCCTTTGTATTCCAAAATAGGGTCTCAAACATTTTGTAATTTTCATTTAACTTGTTAAAAGGCTTGGAACTGTTCATCTGTCTTCCAATATGCTGTTTAATATAGCACTGAATAAATGATGCAAGTTGTCAATGGATGAGTGATCAACTAATAACTGCTAGTAATTGATTTATTTTTCTTTAATAAACCAGTGGGGGAGGGTGCGGGGAGAGAACACCTACAGATTATTTAAGGACATAAACTTAAAAATGCCCCTGCTCAACTGGCCAGGGTGGCTCTGGTTGAGCATCGACCCACGAACCAGGAGATCACAGTTTGGTTCCCAGTCAGGACACATGCCCGGGTTGCAGACTTGATCCCCAGTAAGGGGTGTGCAGGAGGCAGCCAATCAATGATTCTCTCTCATCATCGATGTTTCTCTCTCTCCCTCCCTCTCTTTGAAATCAATTTTTTAAAAAAATGCCCTTGCCCAACCTCTGGAAAATGCTTTCAGTAGGATGGGAAGCTGAGAGCTGACTTTTTTCCCTGGCTAACCCACCTTCCCTGGCAGCAGGCAAGCAATAGGGGGGATACTATGTTATTTAGTAAAACATTAAGCCCAACTTAAACATTGGTTTAAGTTTAGGTTTTTAGGTTTTCACATGTACTAGGAACTGATTTTTCTGCCGTCTGCACACATGTGTATAGGTATCCCTCTCCTCCTTAAACTTCAAATGAAATTCATTTTGCTTTTCCCCTTCAAGGTACCACCCTTCTCCAATAGTCCAGGCTCAAAACTTTCTTCATTTTATTTATTTTTTGTTTCTTGATCATAAACTTTGCAATGCAGGTTGACCTGGAGAACTGTAGTGAGAGCACAAAGGTTATAGGATATAGTTAGGAGATGAGGGTGGTGGGGTGCTCTCCTGAGCAGCAGAAGGAATGGTCTGGAGGTGAAGATAAAACACAAGTTGACCTGGCTGGGCGTGGCTCAGCAGTTGAGCATTGACCTAGGATCCAGGAGATCACAGTTTGATTCCCAGTCAAGGCGCATGCCTGGGTTGCTGGCTTGATCCCCAGTGGGGGGGGGGGGGGCGTGCAGGAGGCAGCCGATCAGTGACTCTCATTATTGATATTTCTATCTCTCTCCCTCTCCCTTCCTCTCTCTGAAATCAATAAAGACATATTTTTTAAAAAAACACAAGTCAAGTTTATTAGAGTTGTCTGCAGTTAGCAATGGAGAGCTTCGTGGTCCTGCCATTCCTAGATCTATGTGCTCCATGACTTCCAAAATATTCAGGTACTCTTCCACCTTCAGAATAAAGCTCATCATCACATTTCTGCCCACTGGACTTGCTGCCAGTGCTGTTATGGTGTGTGAAGTAACCACCCTGGCACATAAACTCCAGAAAAACAAAGTAGGAATGTTTATAACCAAATCTTCTCTCCCCCCCCCCCCCCCCCCAGTGTTCAGAGCATGAAAGTTTTCTGGCTATTGGGAGCTTTGTTAACAGCTAGAAGCAGGCGTGACCAAGGGCTTGCTACAGAGGGCAATGTGTCCAAGAACAGGTTGACCTTGGCTGAGTAATAGCAGCAGCAGAGTCTGCAAAACCAAATTTTCTTCATTCTTTAGTCCAAATTGCTTGTCCTCTGGAAAAATTGTGTTTATACTTTTATCTCCACAAACAAGTACTCCAACGTCAAGTCTTTATCACTTTTCTTTCAGATTACTGAGTCTTGCTGCCCTTTTTGAATTTAACCTTTCCTCCCTGCCCCAAGACTATCCTGCCTGACTATTGCTGTGATCTTCCCCAATCATCTTGAAACTCTTCTGTGCATGTCCTGTAAGGTACCTAGGTAGACATCTAGGCTCATCCTTGACCTGGCCCTGTCCAGCCCTAGGTTCGGGCAGCCCTGCAGTCAAGGATGATAGTATTTGAAACACCTGGCCTAGTTCCTGACTAAAAGGCACTGTAGCTTTTTTCTCTTCTTACCAAGTTAGTTTCTTTACTGCCCAAGAGTATCAATGGTTATACCTGCCTCATAGATTATTCTCCCTCCAAGAAATGTATTCACACCAATCTTCTGTCTCTCCAAATCTATCAAACGTGAACAAATTCAAATTCTACCTTCAAATTTTAAAACAGTTTTGAAAGTCACAAAATTAGGAACAAATAAAAACCATACCGTACCTTGTACTTGGCTAAGAAATTCAACATCATAAAAATGTTGTTTACTTAACATGTCAAAAATACAAGGATTTTTGGAGAGCAAAGGAAATGAGAGGGGAGCTAGCCACGTTGATGCTAATGCTCATTTGGGAAAAATAAATGAGCAAAAATGGCCAGAAAACCCTGGCAAAGAAGAACGGTAAGGGGAAAGGGGGAACTAGCATCTGCTAGATGTTAGACTGTAAAGCCTCAGTAAGGGCACTAATCTACCTTCATGACCTAAACGCCTCCAAATACCAGCGCATTGGGAACTAGGTTTCAACATACAAATTTGGAGAGGACACAAACATAGCACAAAATGCCCACGAATGAAGCGCACCACGGAGAATAAGGATCTAATCACTGGTGGAAATATCAGCTTAATGTCAACTTACATCATTACTGGGGAGGTGCAGAAAGTGTATATAGTATGCTTTGAACAAGGAGAGAAGAGACGTGTGTATCTGCTTATATTTGTATAAGGAAACCTTTGAAGGATCCTAATAAAAGTGGTAACACATAGTTAAGCCCATGGGGACAATGATGGAACAGGACTTTTCAGTGTAATTTTTTGATATTGCTTTGTTATTTAAACAATATGGATTAAATATGTCATATTTACTTGACATACATTTTTAATATATACTAGAATATAAATAAAATATTAAAATATATTTTAATATATATATATAAAGGCTTTCCCCATCTATGAATAGAAATATAAAAATTAAGAGTTGGGAAGGCCTTCAGAGATCACCTAAAACAGTTTCCTCATTTTAAAAGTGAGAAAAAGAAGGCATATAAGGGAGAAATGTTCTGCAGGAGCTAGTGTGTTGCAGAACTGGAATACAGGTGGTGATGAGTGCTCCTCTTCAGTCTCATGACAGGTGCTGTCTACTCTGGACCATGCTGATGTCACTTTTGACTGACTCACTCATGTCTCACCTTGTTTGCTCATTAGTTCGTGTGTCAATTTCTCCTCATAAATGTTTACATCTTTAAAGGTATTCCTCTGTATATCCCATAGCACTTCACACAGTGTTTGGCCCATAACTGCTTTGTTCATTTAGTCAACAATTTATTGATTGTACACTAAATGCCAGGCACACTGTTAGGTCTCCAAGCTGTCGATTGGAATACTGGAAGTAAAGGTAGACGTTTTAATCTTTGTTCTAAGCACTGAAATAAAGGCAGTAAAAGCCCTAATTCACTCACTGCCTATGCAAAGCCATATTTAAGTTTACTTTAATTATTCGTCTTGGGGAAGGGCCTAAGCAGTGGGTGGCATGCATTTTGCCGCTCATATGTAGGTAGTAGGTGGACAAGACTACTGATGATCAAGGCCAGTGTTAGGTAAACAGAGAACCTTTGGCCTGCCCGGTGTTGATAACCTACAGTTTCCCTTCTATCCTACTTCTGGGGATGGAATCACTCCTGGTTTTCAGTAAGCTTCTAGAAAAGACTCTTCCCTGGCACCCTGTTTTTATCAGTAGTCTGCCCCATACCAGGTTGTTAGTCTCTCAAAGACAGGAACCATTTGTTTCCTTGTGTACTTAGCACCTGTTCTGGTGCCTAGCACACGTCACTTATTTATTTATTTATTATTTATTGATTTATGTTTTATCCTCACACAAGGATATTTTTTCCATTGCTTTTCAGAGAGAGTGGGAGAGAGAGAAATACCGATGTGAGAGAGACACATTGATTGGTTGCCTCCTGCACTTGCCCCAACCAGGGCCAGGATCGAGCCTGCAGCAGAGGTACGTGCCCTTGCCTGGGAATCGAACCTGAGATCCTCCAGTCAGAGGGCTAATGCTCCAATCATTGAGCAAGACTGCTTAGGGCTACCCAGCACACTTTAAATGTTAGTGGAACTAAACCAAGCATGTCTAGGGCCATGCACACACTGTACTTAAGATCCAAATGTGTCCCCTCCGATATGCGTCCCACTAGAGTGTTTCACTTGATTTCTAGTCTGTCTTAATGTTTCTGATTCCCAGCTACAAATCCTGTAGCTTCCATTCCCTTTTCCCACAACCATAACTATCATCTTTCCTCTAGCCTTTCTGGAAACACTCCCTAACCCCTAAGTCTACTGGGAAGCAAGTGTTTCCCTGGTGCTCAAGATAGAACTTGGCAAGTGTATCTGTGTTCCTCAAGGACTTCCTCAATACAAGCCTGACCCCTAATCCTGGCAGGTTACGCTTCCCCTAGGTTCAAGGGTTTCTCCAGTCATTTCTCAAGAAACCTTCTGAGTATATTTATATTGCAGGATGAGGTGGAAAAGAGCTTGTGCTTAAGAGTCTCACATACCTGTTTTCAAATCCTTGTTCTGTCACTCACCAGCTCCATGCTATCGAATGAGCCACTAGAGCATTCTGAGCCTTGTTTTCCTCATTTGTCAATTTAGAATAATAATGCTCATCTCATAATGTTATGGTGATTTAGAGATACGGCATGTGAAAACCCCTGGAATAGAGTAACTGCCATAGACACATCCTCTTTATTTTCCACAAAGTGGTTTACAAATTAACGAATAAACAAGTGAACAACTTTGCCGAGCAGCAGTACTTATTTATGGAAACCTGCACTGCAACTTTCTGAAGGCAGGAACAAGTCAGGTCTCTCAGTAGCTTGCCTTGGCCTGTCTCTAGCATTTTAGTTTTGGAACATTGTGCTCTTGAGGTGTGTCATAGTACGCCCTGATCAAGGGCCAAGTCAAATTGACCAGTGATGTTGGTAGGTAAAGGTCCCTCTTACTAGGCTCCACAAGGTCCTCGTTTATGACAAGGTGGAGTCTCTGGCCTTTAGGTAATAATCACCTATCAGAGAATATAAGATATTTACATAAATAACAATTACACATTGTAGAAAGTGATAGGACATGAGGTATATAAAGAAAATGCCATAGCGATTTAATAAAGAAAAACTACTTCCAGCTGATCAAAAGTGGTTTCACTCATTCAGTCAATATAAATTTATCATAAGAGTAACCAAAAAACTTATATGCATAACCCATGGAAACGCAATAATGTGGTGAACGCCTTGGGGTGGGGGTGGGGGGGTCAATGGGGAAAAAATGGGACATCTGTAATACTTTCAACAATAAAGGTAAATTTGAAAAAAATGTGTCATAGATGTGTCTGTGTAAGGTATTAGGCTAGACACTGAGGATAAGATTAAAATTATATTGTACTTGCTCTTGAGGAGCTTAGTAACTAAGGAGAAGTCACAGAAAAAAAATGATTGCAGTATTATGTGGTAGGGCCTGTTTTGTAGTGGTTATTTTCAATGTGCTTCAGAAACAGAGATTAAGAGTAATGAACTCATCCCTGGCTGGTGTGTCTTGGTTAAGAGTCATCCCGTGCACTGAATGATCGCAGGTTTGATTCCCAGTCAGGGCACAGGCCCAGGCTGTGGTTTTGATCCCTGGTCTGGGTGCATACAGTAGGCAACCAGTTGATGTTTCTCTCTCCCTCTCTCTCTCAAATCATTTTTTTAACAAGTAATTAACTCAGTTTACAGGCAGTGTAAAGAAGAAATGATGTTTGAGCTGGTTCTTGAAGGCTGAAGAGGAGTTTACCAGACAGAGAAGATAGGAAAGTGTATTCATTAAGGAGCTGACCTTTCATCTTGAAAAAAATGGGACAAATTTAGACATTCAGAATGGGAATCTAGAACTGCATCAACAAAGGTAAAGAAATCAGAAGAAAGCATGAAGTGAAATAGTTTTTACTGTAGTATGGGTGAGCAAAAATAATAAATGAATTGAATCCAGTTTGTGGTGGGATTAAAGACAATGGGAAAAACTGTCTTCAAAGTGGGACATGACAAGGTTAGAACTTTGAATTAAGAGGATTATTCTGGTTTTGTACAGGATAGTTTGGATAAGGGCACACAAGGAGCAAGGAGGGCAATAAGAAGACCATTAAAATGGCCAGGTAAGAGGTCATGAGATCATGTAGGAAATGGCAGGAGGAATGGAAGGGAGAGGCCAAGTGGAAGTAGTTTTATAGACATGGGTATATAGTTATTGGCAGCCTGAGTGTCTGAGAGAATGGTGTGCCCTTAACAGATATAAACATAAAAGATAAAGCTCGGGGAAAGTGAAAAAATTCACACTAATTTTGAGATTCTCCAAGAGAGTAATTTCCATAGACTGGCAAAAACAACAGATAAGGTCGGGCAAGTGGTTAAGGGGAAATGGGAAGTGAGGACGTGGCGGCAGCAACTGTGACTCCTTTTTTGTGAACTTTAACAATGAAGAGAAAGAGCGTGTGAGGAAAGAGGTTGAGGGTTTTTACTGTATCATGAACTGGGGAGGCTAAACTCATGTGTGACTCGAAAGGGAAGAGGAAGGAGGAGACCAAAAACTGAAAGTGAAAGCAGAAGGGGTAGGATGCAGCAAGGTCATGGTATCAGAGGATTAGTGGAGGGAAAGATACAAAATACTCCCTGACACAATACAAAATTTCCAGGCATAAGAGAGAAAGAGTCTCAGATTCTACTTTAGATGATCTCAATATTTTATTTCAGTCCTTTTGCAATTAAACCATATTCTGACTGGCTTGCAACATGGCCTACTTAGTAAGAGACACTTTGCTGAAGTAAAGTGAGAGTTGTGTAATTGCTTTCGTAGTGTTCTGCTGCAGAGAGCTGCTTACTCAACTACTTCAGATTTGATATCACAGTACACTGTGACTGGCTCTTTTTAATAGCTCTTCAATTTGGATAGATGTTGATTTTCAAAACTTTCCCAACTCAGACATTTTAAAAGTCAGGAGTAAGGCAATAAAGCCTCTAGAAGAGAAGCCAGGTCTTTGAGCACAGCCTCACCTGTGACTCCAGGTTTGGCACCATTTTCTTAAAAATAAAGTTTTGCTTTCTTGGCTGCGAACTCCTGTTCACATTTGATTGGGCTTTGATGTATGCAGGTGAACAAACCCCTTTACTTCAGTAATATAAGCAGATGGGAGAAATTTTTAAAAAAATAATAAAGAGCTCTAAAAGAAAACAGAATACATTTATGATCTCAGAATAGGCAAAAATGTCGTAAAAGAGACACAAAAAAACACTAACCACGCCCAGTCGGGCGTGGCTCAGCAGTTGAACATCAGCCTAGGATCCAGGGGATCGCGGTTCGATTCCTGGTCAGGGCACATGCCTGGGTTGCAGGCTCGATCCTCAGCAGGGGGGGTGCAAGAGGCAGCTGATCAATGACTCTCTCATCATTGATGTTTCTATCTCTCTCTCCCTTTCCTTTCCTCTCTCTGAAATCAATAAAGATATATTTTAAAAACAACAACAAAACACGACATCATTTTACCTATCAAAATGGATAGAATGAACAGAAAATGTGTTGGCAGGGATTTGGAGCAACTAAATTCATACACAGCTGGTGGGAGTATTAGCTAGTTCAGCCTCTCTAAAAGGCAGCTTAGTAACAGGTATAAAAGAGCTTGGGATTTACCATGCCATTTGTTCTAGAAATGTCACTTCTGAAAATTTATTTTAAGGAGTTTATCATGGATGTACAGTAACATTTACAAATGTATAGAGTATGTGCTTTTATACTCAGCGCTTCTTATAATATTGTTAAATCAGAAATGTAAATATCCAATGTACACTTAAATAAATTAGGGAATTATAAAATAATATTATATAGTAAAATAAAAAATTATTTTTTCAATATATCTGTTTTCAAGCAGACAATTAATGGTAGTTGAAGCTGGGGGATGGGTACGTGGGTCTTCATGGTACTACTCAAGTTTTCGGGGTGTTTGAGAAAGTATCTTTTGTGACACCTTCATGGACACAATATTTTATATAGGCTGTTCTTTGTTAAAATGTGAATCCATAGCTTTCATCATAATTGAAGCTTTGTTCTCAAAGTCTCTAAAAGACTTGGTTAATGCTTGAAGAGTCTCTAAAAAATTGACTTTAAAGCTATGTAGCAAATACAAGCCTCAGCTAATTTAACGTGGAATGCTTACCCCAGATTAATAGAGGCCTTTCCAACTCCAGAAAGTACTATCTTTACCCTAAGTACCCACTTAAAATTTAAGCCTGTGAGAGTTTTCAATTTTCAAAAGATTAGTAATTCTTGGTTGATAGTTCTGACCTGCAGCAGAAAAGTATTTCTTAACCAGACACAGAAACTCTCCATTTGACAATTATCAAAGGTTAAATTGCTACTTTCTGAAGCACTTGCTTGAAATATAGTCTTTCTAAACTAATTGTCCCTTGTATTTCAGTCAATAGCTCTAGGAAAGTTTTTCCTCTCTTACTAAGTGTATCTATTTGCTGATGACTGTTCTATCACTAACTGAAGTTGTCTACTTGAATGAGAATTTCCTTTTTCACCTTGACTCTTTGAAATTAAGAGAGACCAAAGTCACATTTGATTTCTAAGCCTTGACCCATATATCTAATTTCTTTAAATATCTATCTCCACTTGGAGGTCTCCTAGCCACTTTAAATCCATATGTTCAATACTGAGTCTTCTCCTCTCCTTTCCTCCCCTAACCTGATTCTCTTCTAGTGTCCCCATCATAATGAATGACTCGAGCATCCACTCAATGGCTCAAGTTATAAACTTCAGCAGTAGCATTCCCACCCCCCCTTATCTGTCCACATTTTCTCTTACCTGCCTTTAAACTATTTTCTCCCACAGCAGGAAGAGTTACCCTTATAAAAGCAAATGGAACCCTGTCATCCCTTTGCTGAAAATCCTGAGGCTTCTCATGGCTTTTAGGGTAAAAACAAAATCCTAAATCCTATGTGTTAGAGGTGGGAAAAGTCCAGGAAATCATTTGGTTTGGCCCTGCCAAGGCAACTTCAGGCAGGACTCGAAATTCAATAAATCTAGGAGCTTTTTACATAGCTAATTTTTAAGTTGATAATTTTGTATGGCCCACAAATGATGTTATAAATATCCAAATGGTTCTTGGCAGAAAAAAGATTCTCCATCCCTAGTCTACATGGTCCCAAATGTCTGGCTCCTACCCACCTCTCCAGCCCCTCGGCTCCTATCAGTTCCCCCAAACACCCTACACCTCCTTCCTACCTCAGGGACTTCAAATATGATGTTTCCTCAATCTGGAAAGCTCTTTCTCTCCATACTCCAGTGCACTCCTAATTAATTCCCATTAGTCACCTAGAATTAAGCAGCAGTGAACAGTAGCTGGGGGGAGGGTGCTTCTTAGGAATGGGGTGAGTGAAGAAAGTGATGTCTTTGTACGAGACTGAGAAGGAACTGTCCATGAAGTGGGAGAGGAACCAAGAGTGTGAACTTTCAGAAAGCAAGAGAATCACAGCAGATGCTAGAGAAAGGCTAAGGAAGATAAAGCAGAGGAAGAAATTTGGAGACATAGGAATTAAAAATGACCTTATATGTTTGCCTGCCTAGTCTTGCTACTAAATGGATGAACAAAATAATTGTAGAAAACAAGTTGTGGAAAGAAAGCAAGATTATTTCAAGGGCAACACATGTGAGTCAGAGAGCCATTAGCAGTTCCACAGTTTGTGTATAAGAAGGGTGCTAGAGCCAATCAGGTTGGAAGGCCAGGCTGGAAGTTGCTTTTACATAGCACTTTACCAAAAAAAAAAAAAAAGAAAGAAAGAAAAGAAAGGAAAGGAAAGGAAAGGAAAGGAAAGGAAAGGAAAGGAAAGGAAAGGAAAGGAAAGGAAAGGAAAGGAAAGGAAAGGAAAGGAAAGGAAAGGAAAGGAAAGGAAAGGAAAGGAAAGGAAAGGAAAGGAAAGGAAAGGAAAGGAAAGGAAGAAAGAGAAAAAGAAAGAAGATAAAAATGTTAACTGACCCCATTAAAGAATGAGGGTGCTGATGGAGTGCATTGAAGGGTGTTAAACCCTCAAATTTTCCCTCCTGGATGCCAGCCACCTTTGCAGTCAAGTAACATATTTATTGAGCACCTAATATATGCCAGGCATTAGTTAAATCCTTTGTATCATAAACATGTGATTTCTTTCATATTCAAGATAATATTGCCCGGCAGGGTGTGGCTCAGCGGTTGAGCATTGACCTAGGATCCAGGTCATCGGGGTTCAATTCCCGGTCAGGGCATATGCCCGGGTTGCGTGCTCGATCCCCAGTCAGGGGCGTGCAGAAGGCAGCCAATCAATGACTCTCTCATCATTGATGTTTCTGTCTCTCTCTCCCCCTCTCCCTTCCTCTCTCTGAAATCAATAAAGATATATTTTTAAAAAAAGATAATATGAAAGTATTGTGTTTGCCCATATTGAAACATGAATTGGCATAATGAAAATCATCTATAATGACATTATGCACATCTATCCTAAACAAAAGAAAAATATGGATCACTTGATCTACTCCATATAGTCCAATCATGAAGCAGTGGAGGGAAATCTACTTATACATTTTTTATCCCAAATCATCACACTCCTAAACAGAGGCATTTAAATAGGCTCACCCAGTCATTCCATTTTTATCCATGAATATACTATACAAAGACACTCTACTGTATTCTGAAATATTGTCACTTCTCTATAGAGTACTGCATAATCACTGAGGTACTTACCGTCTTCATAGATTAATATGACCCACTGAGAGGATGCACATTCATACCATCTACATATCTGTATGTGTAATATACTCACACCTCTGTAATAAAGCTATAATAGAATAGCTGGCCACCAAAGAAACATCAACCAGAACAGCACCCCACTTTCACACATCTCTACCACAGAAAAGACTGTTAAAAATGGCTTGGGCAGCCCTGCCCAGTGTGGCTCAGTTGGTTGAGCGTAGTCCTATGCACTGAAGGGTCACCAGTTCGATTCCCAGTCAGGGCACATCCCAGGTTTCAGGTTCCGTCCCCAGTAAGGGTGTTCGGGAGGCAACTGATGGGTGTTTCTCTCTCCCTCTCCCTTCCTCTCTCTAAAATCAATAACACATTTAAAAAAAATAAAATAAAAACAGTATTTTTAAAAAGTCGCTTGGGCATTGTACCTCTGCAGTAGGCAGAATATAGAAGGACATACTGATGGACTTAGAATTTTAAAATATTTCAGGGTCTAGATTATAAACTCCCTAGTAGCTGCATAAAGAATCTCACCATCTAGTTAAAATTTCAAAAATCTTCCTCAAGATTTCTCACAGACAGCTATTTTAAAAATAAACTCTGATTGAAAAGAATGTTTTCTCGTGACTGGGTGAAGTAACATTTCTTCAGGTGGAGTCCATGATGGCCAGCATCAGAGTCACCATGGACATCTTGAAATACAAATTGGTGGCTCCCTCCTCTTACCCACTGAATGGAAACTTGAACTTGGTTCTTATGCACAGTTAAAAGACACACTCGTCTTTCTGCTGGATCACCCAGCATGCTTGTTCTCTTCCTGCAGCCTAGCAACAGGCTGGCTCCATAGGGAGGTTCAGGCTTCAGGCTTCAGGCAGAAACCAGGGTGGATAAGGGAAACTCCCAGACAACTGGTGTCAGAAAGCTGGTTTTTAAAGCAATAAAGTTGTAACCCACATACAAGAGCTCAAAGCTTTTCAAGCCTTCAGGGTGACCCCTGCTCCCGCTCTACTTGTCCATTAGTATGTAAGGTGGCAGGGAGTCAGGATTCCTCTTCCGGAACATTTCCAAGTGCATCCAGGCCCAGGCACAAGGCTCCACGGGCAGGCGAACAGCTGGGCATCCTGTGAATTTGGCTAGCCCTGAGTCTATAAAGTTTTGCGTGGAGACTGCACTGTGTTACTGTGTTTATTCAAGCCGCGTATTGCTCAATAATATCTAAGTCTGAAAACTACTGGGCATATATTATTTAATAATTTACCTATGATTTATAATAAGAATACCATCAAAAATTGCACTCCCATTCCCATAGATGGCATTATATTACTTTAGATAGTTAGGAGTTATATAAATGGGAATAAATTGCAGAAGGATATTTTGGAATTTATACTTAAAGAAGTATCTTTTTAAATTAGATGCTTCCTTAAAATATCATCATAGCTACAATTTGATAGTTTCCCTTGTGTGTGTGTAAATATGTAGAAACAGCTTAAGCATATTTGTTGATTCCATGATCTCAATTTAATATTCTCATAGTTCAAAAGTTCCTATGGCTATTGACTAGAGTCTCTTTTTTGCCATTTAATGTTAGTATGACAAAATTGCAGAGGGAATTCTTAAGAAGTTTACACAAACCTTTGATGACCTGTCAAATAGGTGAAAATTTTGTGATAGGGTCAACAAACTGAAAACTTGCTCTTGTTAAGATAAAAGTATGTCAGCACTGGCCAATGTGGCTCAGTTGGTTGTGTCATCCTGCACACCAAAAGGTCACCGGTTTGATTCCCCATCAGGGCACATGCCCAGGTTGCCATTTGATCTCTGGCGTGCAGGAGGCAGCCAATTGATGATTCTCTCTCATTATTGATGTTTCTCTCTTTCCCTCTCCTTTCCTCTCTCTCTAAAATCAATAAAAACATATTTCTAAAAAGATAAAAGTATGTGCAGCACTTCTAACATTGTATTCTGAGTATTATTTGAGTAGTATCTGTGAGGATAATCTAATAGAAACAGGGGAAATCCAGAAGACAAAGTAACAACTGGAATGAGGAACCACTGAAGAACATAAAAACCAGGTTATAAACTCTCCAGTTTAGATTAATAAACAAAGGCAGAAAGTAGAGAAGACCCAAGTCCATAAAATCAGAAAGGGATGAAAAAGGTGAGCATAGTTCACTAAAATTTTAAATCATAGAATGAGAGTGCATCTCTAAAACTTTATTGAGGTAAATTTAGGCCAATTAGATAGAAGTATAAGCTTACATAAAAAATGGAATTTGAATCCCCCTAAGTGGTGATACAGATTTTTTCAATTTAAGATAAACCAATGGTTGACAGAGTCTCAGTGAAGAGCAAAGAGTGGTGAATGCCTAACCTTTGAAGCTGATATTCAGAAGAACCAAGACTTGCCATCCCTTCTCTGGTGATGTATCCCCTAGAAATGAAGTGTTTGATAGGCCATGCAATTGGCCCAATCTGGTAATCATTAGGATATTAAGAAATAAAAACCAGATGAATAGAAAATAATACACAGGCTCTGGCCTGTGTAGCTCAGTGGTTAGAGCATCGGCCTGGCATGGAAGGGTCTTGGGTTTGATTCCTGGTCAAGGGCACATACCTGGGTTGCAGGTTTGATCCCCAGTCTGGGTTGGGGTGTGTGGGGGGCAATTGATCGATGTGTCTCTCTCACATTTATGTTTCTTTTTCCTCCATCGCTCTCTCTAAAAATCAATGGAAAAAATATCCTCGGGTAAGAATTAACAAAAAAATTTTTTTTTTAAATATTAGCATGTGATTCAACTTCTTGCATTATTTTGGGTTAAACATGTTTTATTGACCTACAAGGCCTCTATAATCTGTGTTCCATACCCTCCCACCCCTCTGAGATTATTTCCTATCATGATCCCACTCACTCTATGTCAGCCATAGAGCCTTTTTTAAAAAATATTTATCTTTATTGTTGAAAATATTACAGATATAGCCCCTCCTTTCCCCCTCACTGACCCCCTCCATGCCACTCCCACCTCCTAGGCCTTCTTTGCACTATCGTCTGTGTCTGAGGGCTATGCATATATGCATATAGGTTCTTGGTTAATCTCTTCCCACTCACTCCCTTCCCTCTGAGATTCTTCAGTCTGTTCCATGCTTCCATGTCTCTGGATCTATTTTGTTCGCCAGTTTATTTTGTTCATTAGATTCCACATATAAGTGAGATCATGTGATACTTGTCTTTCTCTGACTGGCTTATTTTGCTTTGCATAATACTCTCCAGGTCCCTGACATGCTGTGTCATAGGGTAAGAGATCCTTCCTTTTTACGGCTGCATAGTATTCCATTGTGTAACTGTACCACAGCTTTTTTATCCACTCATCTATTGATGGGCACTTGGGCTGTTTCCAGATCTTAGCTATTGTAAATAGTGCTGCTATGAACATAGGAGTGCATATATTCTCTCTGATTGGTGTTTCAGGATTCTTAGGATATATTCCTAAAAGTGGGATCACTATCCTTCTTGCTGTTTCTCCAGCACACTCCCCTGTGCTGTTCCCATTGCCTGGATGCTCTTCTCCCACATGTTTCTGCAGCTTGCCCTCTCTCTTTACCTAAAGGCTCTGTGGAAATGTCACTTTGTCAGAGAGCTTTCCCTGACTATCCCATCAAAAATACCACTGTCTTTGCTGGCCCTTTGTCCTGTTTTATTTTCCTTCTCAGCACTAAACAACACCTGACATAACATAGATGTATTTGCTTATTATTTGTCTCCTCCACTAGAATGTACGTCAGCTCTATGTTAAGGAGGAACTTTATATTCCAAGTCTAAAACATGGTATAGAACATGCATTCAGTAAATATCTGTTGAACGGATAGAGGATGAACCAGGTTCAGTAAGTTTTGGACTAGTGCTTATGCTGGATTGCACAAGAATTAAAGCTATGACCTAATACAGGCCATGCCTTCTACACAGCTAGTGACCATTAGATTACAGGTACCATAGATACCGCTGCCTGGTTTGTCACAATACACATTTGCAAACAAGCTAGGGTTGCCCTGGCTGGGTAGTTCAGTTGGTTAGAGTGTTGTCGTAGTGAGCCAGGGTTGTGGGCCCAATCCCTGGTCAGGGCACATACAAGAAGCAACCAATGAGTGCATAAATAAGTGGAACAACAAAATCTCTCTCTCTCTCCTCCAATCTCTCTAAAAAAAAAAAAATCAATAAACAATAAAAAAAATTTAAAAGAAAAAGAGCTAGGGTTTATGGTGCAATTCAATGAGCATAGTTTCATCTAGGTAACCTGCTCCTTAAAAACTTTTATTCCACTAATTTTGAAAAACCCAAAGCCAGTCCCCAGATTTCTTTGAATTTCCTAGGAACAGTTTTGTGTGTGTGTTTTTCTGTTTTCACCACCTTAGTTCAGTTTGGGAATCATCTTGTCATTTTATGCCTGGTTTCTCTTCTGAACCTGTTGACGCACATGTGAAACTTCTTCATAAAACAAAACAAAACAACAACAAAAGCACCTCAAGTAAATGATTTGTGTTTTAGCATACCTGGGTGATGCTTTAGGGAAGTGGGGTAATTTCACTTATTGGGATGGAGGGATTGTGGCGATTACATCAGAGCAACAAAAATAACTTCAGGTAAATGTTAAAGAGTACTATTTACTAAAACCTTTCTGCCACCCTACCATAGGAGATCCTTTTCATTGGTTATTTCATTGTTATGGCTTCTCTCTTTATCACCTCCCACTCCTTGCCATCCTGTCTCTGAGATTGTGTTCAAAGAACTCCAAATTCTTCCTATTTTTGTTTGGTTGCTACTCCCAAACTCAGCTCTGGGGTTTTCTTCGCATATTCAAATTCATCAAGGTGCTCGGAAGTAAAAACAACAAACAACGAAAATCCCCCACCAGCTTCCTTCTTCTCTAAGATGCACCCTCAAAAGATAGATGCATTTCCCCCCCGTAGTTATGAAAAATTTGCGAAGGCTTCTGGTTTGCAGTTCCAGGAAGTACAGTACATTTCATATTATATCAGTCTTAAAATCTTTTGGGAAACAGTGTGTAGCTTAGGTAGCAAAAGAGCTTCTATATTTTTGCAGGAATTTCATTGTGATGGAAAGTAAATCAACATTTATTGAAAGACTGCTATACGTGAAGACCGGTTGTACTTGGTGCTTTCATTTCTCCGTGGCAACTTCACTGAACACCCATCTGGCGCGCACTTTTCCCTTAACGCGTTCACTAGACCTCACCTTCCGCGTGCCCATCCGCGAGACACCTAGACTGTCCCTGGCCGGGACGGCGACTCCACCCAAGGAACTTGACTTATAAAACCGGAGCATCCAATCATTTCCTTTACGAGAGTACAGAGGTCACCACCTCCAGAGGAAAGTTCAGACCTCTCGTCTTTTGTAAATCTGGGCCTTTAACGGGCATCACGTGTGTGTGGATATAATGTGCTTTAGGATCCTGTCGGTTCTTCTTTGACCAGAGGCTCGGCTTCGGAGAATGTTAAACTTGTCGCCAGATTTTGTGAGATTCACATTCTTTTTCCGAGCTGAGGAGGAAGATGCGTAGCTAAGAGTCCTCCTTCTTCCACGACGAGGCCCAGGACGCTAGGAACACCAGGGCGACCGAGCGACGCCGGAATAAAGCCGGGCTCCATGGAGCAGGCGCCGCAGAGCGCTCGCCAGAGTCAGCGCAGCCCCGCTCCGCGGCCGCCGCCCACCGCAAACACGCTCCTCAGCCTCCCCGCGCCTCCCGCCCGCGCCTCCCTGCAGGGGCGGGGCTGGAGAGGAACGGGCCGTCTTAACCGCGCGCGCGCGCGCAGCCCCGCCCCCGTGACGTCAGAGGCGCGACGCATCGCAACGCAGTGCAAATCGGGAAAGGGGGAAGAACTGGGCTGGCTTCGTCGGGATGGCGAAGGCTGTTTCTTGCTGAGGGTGGTGAGAGATGGGCCTTGGGCGAGGAGGCCGGCGTTAGTGAAGCGCGCCTGGCGCCGAGGTGAGTGCGGGTCTGGGTCCTGGCATTTGTTCGGGGAAAGCCGTCTGCAGTGAACCCCCTTTCCTTCCCTCCAGTGCTGGTCACTCGGGAGACAAGCCCTGACCACGGAAGGGGGTGGGACAACCCCGAACTTAGAATCGGCTTTTGCGGGAAGGGCCCAGCCTCGAGTTTTTCTCGCTGCCCACCTATGGTTGCCCAGCGAGTTTCGTGTGGATTCAGGTTTTCCGGTCCTACAAGGTGGCCTTGACCATTCCTACTCCTTCTTGTACACTCAGACCCGAATTTGACCTACTACCTCTTGCTTCCGTTTTCTCAATTTTTGCTAACGAGCTACAATCCCAGGCCTTACTACAACCCCTGGGTGTGTTTCGCAGTCCCTCCCCGTTCCCAAACTTGCTTTTAGTGAAGTCCAAGTATGCGTTTAAAGAACCTATAAAAGCTCATCAGAGTTGAAACTGTGACTTCCCCCAAATAAAAGCTTTTCTTTCTTGAAATTTGGCCTGTCTCCTAGAATTGTAGGACAAGTGAATTTCACCTCCACTCCACCTTGGAAATTATCAGAGCCCTGAATCGCAATGATGTTCATTTATGCATAAAGCTGTACACCATACTTCTGGGTTTATTTTGTGCCACCAGTTCATTCTGTGACCTTGAAGCAAGTCACTTAATCACTAACAGAGTATTTACCTGAGAGGTGTTGCAGAAGCCAAAGGAATTTAATATCTCTTAGCTTTGTGAGTTTTAGATGAAAGGGATGCCGCGCTAAAGGATGTTACTCTTTCTGAATCTGCAAGCATCCTTAGTTTTGTATATTTCCTGCTGCAGCTGTTGAAAATGTCAGGTGATTTTGTTAAGGATGTGTTCCTGTTCAAGGCTTGCTCAGTGGCTTTGCTGTGTAAGCAGATTTTGCATTTCAACAGATTCTGTTTAAGGTTCATTGTTGAATGTCTTTCGTGATGGATTTAGATATTTTCTTATGACTCCACAGTACTGGGCCAGTTTATATGAAAGGTGATGTAGGTTGTGCTATGTCTTTATTATATTGATTTGACTACCTTAAATGTGCATTTTTCTCGTGACACATTAGGTGCATCTTTAAAATTAGATAGTAAGAACCTTATAATATTAAACAACAACCACCTGTCAATAATGACGTAAATTGATTGCACTTAGGTATGTATTTAAGAAAAACAACGCATGAGAAAAACTGACAGAAAAATATTTTAAACTGTCTTTCTAGCCTTAATTTTTTATATATTTACTTGAATTTTATTAATCATTATGGTCATTTGTTTATTAATGTGAACATAATGAGAAAGGACCAAAAAGGCTTTTGTAAGGACAGTTGGAAAATAAATCCAGTATATCAGATTTTTCCCCATAAAATTTCTAGCTTTATATTTTATTATGAACTTTTTTATACATGAAAATATACTTATTTTTGTGGACATGAAAGGAAAAAAGTGTCCATTAAGTGACTTGCTAATATTAGAAATAAGAAATAATTTTTTAAAATTTTGGTTATTGTTCCAGTTACCTATTGCTCTATAAAAAATCATTTCAAAACAAAATGGCTTAATACTACAATTTATTTTCCTTTGTTTCTCTGGGCTGACTGGACTCAGCTGGTTGGTTCTCTGTTGGGGTTTCGTGCACTTCTGGTCAGATAAGCAGCGAGGGTTAGAGTCATATGAAAGCTCAGCTGGACCGGACATCCAAGATGGCTCATTTGCATGGATGAGTGTTGATGTTGGCTGGGAGTTCAGCTGGAGATGTCAACTGGAGTGCCTGCATGTAGACTTTCTGTGTGGCTTGGACTTCTCACAGTATGGAGACTGAGTTCCAAGAGCAAGGGTTTGAAGAGACAGAAAGTGAAAGCCACCTCTTAAAGCCTGGACCCAGAGCCCTAGCTGGTTTGGTTCAGTGGATAGAGCCTCGGCCCACAGACTGAAGGGTCCCAGGTTCAGTTCAGGCCAAGTTCTGGTACCTTGGTTGCAGGCTCCATCCCCAGCACTCCTCCCCCATTGATGTGTCTGTCTGTCTCTCTCTGTGTCTCCCTCTCTATCTAAAAAACAATGGAAAAAAATACCCTCTGGTGAGAATTAAAAAAAAAAGCCTGGACCCAGAAATTGGTACAGCCTTACTTCCAACATTCTCTCTTAGTTATAGCAGTCAGAGCCCTTCCCCCATTGGATTATAGGTCCCCATTTTTTGAAGGAAAGAATGTCAAATAATTTCTGGCCATCTTTTTTTTTTTTTTTAATTGTCACCCAAGGATATTTTTCCTTTGTTTTTGGTGGGGGGGAGGGGAAGGTGGGAAAGAAACAGCTGAGGTACATGCCCTTGGCAGGAATGGAACCCCGGGAGCCTTGAGTCTATGGGCTGATGCTCTAATCACTGAGCCAAATGGGCCAGGGCATTTGTGGCCATCTTTAGCCTATCATAATTTTGTTGACAAAGTTGTATTAGACTAATGTTTGGATTTACTAGTAGTTGCAGAATAAGGTACACTTCCAGTTTCTTTAATCATAATGCTTTATATCTTTATGCCATATTACAACTTCAGGCCATTTTTCTGTATATATTTTTAGATTTGATACCTATGAGAACTTTATAGAAGCAGATGAATCATTCCCATTTTGCAGATGAAAGTAAACTGAGGAATCGCCATGGTGGTGTTGAGAGGGTTTAAGGAATTTACTCAAAGTCATATGATAATAAATGGAAAGTGAGACTAAGACCTACAGTACTTTCATAATACAAATTTTTATTAGTAAATAATGAAATACTATATTACTTGGAATTCTATATTTATAACCGTATTAATTCAAGTAAAACAGTACTCATATATAGTGAATACAGTGTTAAAATAGCTAAACTCTGTCTCTTCTAACACCTTACAGTTTATTTTTTCTTAATACTAAATTCTCTGAATCATACCAATAATGACGTGAACCTGCATGTCTTTCCAATATAGTGAAATGAAATTTTTACACATTATAATGCCAATTCTTAAACAGTCCTGAAAAAGTTAAGGATTTAGAAATCCTGGGGGTTTTATTTTAATTTCTCAATTACAAAATTTTTACAAATGAAAATGATTTTACATAATTTTGGTAGATTGGGAATCATATGACTTTAGATGTTGATTTCAGATGGAAACTAATTGTCATCTTCATATTATTTCAGAGCTTCTAGTAACATGCTTATATCTATTCTTCTATGGTTCTCTGTCTTACCTGCACATTAGAATTCACCTGAGGAGCTTTATAAAAATATGTCTTTGCAAATCCCATGCTCAGAAATTCTGATTTCACCCCTACTCATCTATTTTGCGTCTGTTAAAAAAAATTAAGGCGATTAAAGAGGGAGAGGAGATAGAAAATAGGTTGAGGTTATAAATGTAGATAGACACCTGCTCTGGAAAAGTTACCCTTCTGTTTTTTCTAGGAATGGTCCTCCTCAATAAAACCAATAGATTTTGGCCTGGTTTGGTAGTGCCTGTATTATGGTATTTAGCTTTGTATTACCATTGTGTACTTATCTTTCATCTTAAGAGGTAGAAACTTTGTTAGGTATATTCTTTGTATCCCCTGTAGCTCCCATCACTGTACCTTGAATAGATGTAAGTATACTAAATACCACATTGAAGCCAGTTTATATAGTCCCCCTTCCCCCAAGTTCTGAGCCCTTTAAATACCTTGTTAGATTCAAAGAAACAAAATTTCATTTCCTTGGTGATTCTAGTTCCAAATCTTAGTTACTAGTACAAATGATGTCTGTGTTTTAAAAACTTAAAAAGTTTAAAAATTTACATGAAAGTGAAAAAATGGGATTATTTAAAATCATATCCTAGATTATTCAGGGGATGATTTGCTAACATTTTTTGAGAACCCCCTAACCTCTAACCCCCATTGCTGCCTTGCCCCAATTTGGTGTGCCAAGGTGGAAGTAGAAGTCACCTTTCTGGGCTTTCTCCTGGAGACATCTGGGTCTTATGGGTAGCTTACAAGGCAGGGGCATGGCAAATCAGGGGCTGGGGGAGTGAGGGGGCTTGGGACTCAGATCTTTAATAACTTCCCAGCCCTTTTCTCTGCTCTTGTTTCACTCCACCCTTACTCACTCCCCACTTCCTCACCCAGGGAAGGAGACCTTGACGAATTCCTCCTCTCCTTCCCACAAAAGACAGACCCAGTGAGTGAATCATGCAAAGTGCTTATAATGTGTGTTGTAATGAGCCATGGCCTTGGGAGAACATGTGTGCCTCAGGAATAAGGTGGCATTTGTATGTGCAGCAACCCTTGGTATTTCTCGTCCTTGGTTGACTCTTGAGTGTGTATGTGTGTGCTTAAGTGAATGTGTGTGTGTGAATGTGGGGTGTGTATGTCTGTGGTTTTTACTTTTCCTGGGATGCTGACCCAGGAATAGTGGACATGGTCACAGTCCTATGTACAGAGCTTTTGTTTATAGTTTTTAAAAAATACTTTCAATAAATCTATCATTTTTTAGCACAGAAAAAAATCATGTGCTAAATGATTTAGAGAATGTGTCACTTCAGTGTCAATACTTTATCTCCCAAACAATAGGGATTGTCAAGTCCCTCTGTAGATCTTAGCTATAGTTACATATTTACATCTCCACCAAGGCATCTTTCTTTAGATCATTGTACCTTTTGCGTACACTCAGCATGTTCAAAATGCCTGTAAATTCGTGGTTCTTATTTGGGAATAATTTCGCTCCCCCAGGGGACATTTGGCAATGTCTAGAGACATTTTTGGTTGTCACAACTGGGGGAGGAGGGGAGTGGATATTACTTGCACACTAGAGGCCACGGATGCTGCTAAACATCCTACAATGCACAGGGCAGCCTCCCAAGAACAACGTTTTATCCAGTCCAAACACTGCTGTAAACTCAGTTTTTTTAAACTACAACTTTTTGTCAACAGCACTATCATTCTTCACATTTCTCAGGGCAGAAAGTGTGTGTGTGTGTGTGTGTGTGTGTGTGTGTGTGTGTGTGTGTACATAAGAAAAGTATTCTGTTTCAGTCAGTCTGTTATTAGCATGTTTCTGCCTTTTTGTGTTCTTTTTTTTCTTTTTTAATATGTTTTTATTGATTTTAGAGAGGAGGGAGAGAGAGAGAAAAAAACATCCATGTCAGATAGAAACATTGATTGGCTGCCTCCTGCATGCCCCCTACTGGGGATTGAGCCTGCAGCACAGGCTTGTGCCCTGCCTGGGAGTCAAACTGTTGACCTTCTGGTGCACAAGATGACACCCAACCAACTGAGCCACACCGGTACAGAGGCCTGCTAGTTATTCTTTACCCAAGTATCATTCCCTTGTTCCTGTTTCCTTCAAATCCGTCTTGCACATCCCCATTTTGATCCACATCCCCACTTTGATCCACCCTGAGATATTTTTTCCTTGAAGAGCTGGCTTCTTACTGCCTGCTGAATTAAATATAAGCAATTCTGGATGGCTTCAAAAGTCCTCCATCTCCTTACCTAATATAATTTATCATTAGCCAACAGTTAAGTGTTTACTGTAAGGACTACTGAGACAGATGCTACAGATCGAGTAATGACATGTAAAGACATATCTGTGTAATCCCTTGATTGAATTGATCATTTCCCAGTAATCCCTACAGCATTCTTTATTTTTCTCATTGCCTTCCCATACTAATTCGTCATTTTGTGCTGTTCTTATTGGTTCCCTTTTCTGGAGTGCCAGTCTTTCTCTGTTCATAGTTATATCCTTTCCTTAGGGCCAGTTTCTGTCTCTCTTATCACATCATCATGAGCACTGCATGCTTATGAGGTATGAGGATCTTAAAGCATAGTCATAATTGTCATTTGGTCCAAATACTGTACTAAAGGAATGATGTATATACAAGCACTAAAGCATTTAGACCAAGAAATGAACTCCAAGAACTGGGACCATCAAGGATGGAAGAGGTAGAACTTAAGTTGGTCCTTGAAAGATGAGGGACCAGCACAAGAGAGAGGAGAGTGCACTCTGGGTTGGAAGAAGTCCCCCCACCCCCCAAGCTACATAGAATTTCCCCATCTTTTGACTTTCCAGGTACTAGAGTCACATATTAATATATAGTGTAACAATTAATTATTGGCTTATTATTTAATGAGTATTGGTTTGGTTTTGGTATCTAGACTAAGATATTTGTGATCTGAAGCCCTATAATGGTACTCTCTTTTTCCCCTAGAGCAGTACTACTCAAAGTAGCTTGTTCCTGTTATAGGCTTGCAACTTGTGCTAGAATATAATCAGTGTACTGCTTTCTTCATAGAGAAAGTCACTACTATGAAAAGTTCAGTGTGTTTAATTGATTTACATTCTGTCACAAGCTTTGTATTTTATCACAGACTAGTAACAAAACATTTCCCAACCTGCACTGGCCTGTGGACCACACTTAGAGTAGCATTGCTTTGCAGAACTTTTATACTTTTTCAGTTGTAACGTATTGTACTAAGAAATATATTTTACATTTCTTTTTAAAAATTATTGATTTTAGAGAGGAAGAGAGGAAGAGACAGCAATTTGTTTTTCCACTTACTTATGCATTCATTGGTTGATTCTTGTATGTGCCCTGACCTGGGATTAAACCCTCAACCTTGACACATTGGGATGATGTTCTAACCAACTTAACTACCTGACCAGGGCCAAGAAATACATTTTACATTTCAACCCAGTGTTCTATATAAGCATACATACATGCACATAACCAAAAGTAAAGTTTCATGAAATAGTATTTTACTGTGTGTAACATCTCTCACATTTTATCTTCAGTTTTATGTTTTTAAAAGCTGATTGTGGCCATCTAAAGGATTTTAAAAACACTGCTCTCAAGCATTTAGCACAGTGTTAGACACATAATAGACTCTCATAAAATACCAGAAGTTTTAGCAGTGATATTTCTTGAAAGCGGTAAGCCTTCTTAATACTTTAGAATTGCTTTAAAAAACAGATTATTTCATCAATATTCACTTATCTGTGGCATTTTAACTAGAATGAGTATAGACTAGATTATATGAAATTTAAGACAGAAGATATAATGAATACTGTTGCTGTCTGAAAGGCAGAGGTGAAGCGAGATGACCAGTGGCCAATGAAGACAGACTTTATTTTCCTTCCATCATTGCCAGGGACATCCGCAGTGGCTGGCAGTAAACTCTGGTGAAGATATCAGGATCAGTTTGAATGACCACACACCTCAGTCTTCACTTTTTAAATTTTTCAGTCTTCACTCTGTGATTTAAGCCACCTAATCTCCACTCTTTCTCTTTGGAAGGATCAGAGGATGTCAAAAAGAAATGGATATCTGTGCCTTCCATTTTCTCCCCATTTGTTAACTAATTTTCAGCATTGCCTGAAATTTACTTTTGGAGCATTGCTATTTGACAAAAGCTGGAATTCTTAATCTTTATATAAAGTTTATAGTCTTAAGAAAAAAAATTTTTTTTAAAGAACTTTAATTTTTCTTACATATACTTAGTTTTGTTTTGTTTTTTACTTAACAGTCCTTTTTGAAGTATAACATAGTTGTGATGGGTTATATGTTAAATTTAGTTTGTTGCAACAATAACAAGCTGCTGCTGCTCTTTTCCTTGTTTTTACCATTGCGACCAAAATACGGCATTTGTGAATTCACTCAGCCATTCTGGTTTTGATTTATTTTCTGTCAGTCTATTTTGAAATTTCTTTAATGGCATAATGCAGCAGAATGACAAAAAATTTAACATGTTAAATTTCATATAGATTTAAGTTGGCTATATATCCTTCTGTGCTTTGTCATTTGATTAGTAGGGAAAAATACCCTTTACCTTGTTCTTTTTTATTATTTTTTCTATTGAATTTATTGGGGCGACATTGATTAATAAAATTACATAGGTTTCAAGTGTACAGTTCTATAATACGTCATCTGTATATTGGATTGTGTGTTCACCACCCAAACTCAAGTCTCCTTCTGTCATCATTTATCCCTCCTTTACCACCTTCCATGTTCCCCCACCCGTTTCCCTCTACTAATCACCATACTGTTGTCTGTGTCTTGTTTTTGTTATTGTTTAATCCCTCTACCTTTTTAACCCAGTCCCCCCAAGCCCCTCTCCCCTCTGACAGCTGTCAGTCTGTTCTCTGTATCTATGAGTCTTTTTATTTAGTTTGTTTATTTTGTTCATTAGATTCCACATGTAAGTGAAATCATATGGTATTAGTCTATCTATGACCGGCTTATTTTACTTAACATAATAAACTCTAGGTCAGTCCATGCCGTCACAAAACCCTTTACCTTATTCTTTACTTCTGCAGAAATCTATGTGATTGTGGAGGCTGAAATAGCAATTAAGGCAATGCTGTAAGTATTTTTAACACCAAGAATCTTTTTTTTTTTTTAATTCCCACCCAGGGATATGTTTTTATTGATTTTAGAGAGGAAGGGAGGGGAAGAGAAATAAACCTCCATGTGAGAGAGAAACATCAATCAGGTGCCTGACCAGGGGTCGATCCCACAACCTAGGTATGTGCCCTGACCAGGAATCAAACCCACAACCTTTTTTTATATATGGGACAACGCTCCAGTGAGCCACCTGGCTGGAGCAACACCAGGCATCTTATTGGACAGTATAACTTACATAATTTTGTGAATGGATGTGGAAACCACTGTGGGCCTTTGATGACATTATCAGAGAAACTTGTTACTTATTTCAGCTGTTTTCAAGAATCAAATAAGGACAGAAAAGGTAACTCTAGAAAAGTATAATCTAGCCCTGGCTGGTGTGGCTCAGTTGGTTGGGCATTGTCCCATGCACCCAGAGATCGCTGGTTCAATTCCTGGTCAGGGCACATGCCTGGGTTGCAGGCTCGATCCCCAGTAGGGGTTGTGCAGAAGGCAGCTGTTCAGTGTTTCTCTCTCTCACCAATGTTTTTTTCTCTCCCTCTCCCTCTAAAATCAATAAAGACTTTTTTTCCCCCTGAAAAGATACTCTTTTTTTGCATTTTATTTTCCACCACCATTTATCCCCTCTATGCCCTCTTCCACCGCCCTCTCCACAGTCACCACACTTGGCCATGTCCATGAGTTCTCTTTTTTCTCACTAAAAACTTTGATGTCATCATAATCTTATCCCTGTACTTTCCCTCCATGTGTCTAATCATTTGCCAAGTCCTGTCATTCTACCTTGGCAGTGTCTTGTATCTGCCTCCTTTATTCCATCTCTGTTGCCCTAGTTCCAACCCTCATCATCTTTCCGTAGGATCATTCTGATAGGTAACTAGTGTGTTCTTTTTCTACAGTCTTTTAAAGCTTTGGACTACTGTCAGTTTGGACACATAACTCCGTTCTTAGAACGCTACTATGGCTGTCCGTCACTTTTAGAAAATAAAAAAATAAATGCTTTATTGTGACTTTCCAGGCCTTCCATTATCTGTTCCTAGACTGTTTTTTTCAGGCTTTAGTGCCCAGTAGATCCTTGTTCATTTTCTGTACTGACTAGTTCCTAAAGATGTTCTTTACTTTCTTGACTTTTTCCTCATACTGTTCTTCATCTCTATCAAAAACCTTCTCCTACCAAGACTCACATAAATGCTCTCTCTCCCCATGATGCCTCCCAGTATCCCTCTAGTCATACTTAATCTTCCTTCTTAATTTCTCCTATTGTACGTTATTTGTAACTCTTTATAGTTTGATCTCATACTATGTTGTATTATCACTGCTTACAGTTTTCTCTGTCACATTAGTTTTTTAAACTTTATAAAGAAGTAGATCACATCTGATTTTTGAGTTCCTAGAAACAGTGTCTTCCATACAGCAGAATATCTGGGAATGATTGAATTTAACTTTGAAATAGCTAATGATTTATGATTTTAAGTTGCTTAGGTAGCATATATAGTTTTTATAATCTTTATCTTTTAAAGATCGAAGCTTTAAAGGTAATCATGAGAAACAGATGTAGCTGAGAACATATTTTAGACCTCCTGTTTGGAAGGTTCAAATCAGTGGCTTTCTTTTCCCAGCTAAGAAGCCTAATTGTCGTGAATCAACAAAATAGACTCCACCTGACTTTTTTTTTAAATCCTCACCCAAGGATATGTTTGATTTGAGAGAGAGGGAGAGGGAGAGGGGGAGAGAGAGACACACACAGACAGACAGACACGTGAGAGAGAAACATGGGTCAGGGGCCTCCCTTACATGCCCTGACCAGGGATTGAACCTGCAGCCTAGGCATGTGCCCTGACCAGGAATCAAACCCACAACCTCTCGGTATGGGAACAGTGCTCCAGCCAGCTGAGCAGCACTGGTCAGGCTCTTCCTGACTTTTTGGACATATATTCTATGCTTAGACCAGTAGTACTTATGACCCAGATAGAGAATAGAATTGGAAAAAAAAGATGCTATCAGACTGTTACTTGATTACTCTGCTTACCTCTGACTTTAGTTCTTATTTAGTACACTTGGCAGTTTCACCAGTACAAAGTGATTGGGCTTTTTGGGAATTATATTTCAAGAGCTGGCCTATGTCAGGGGAACAAATGTTGGCTTTCTGTGGCTGAGTTAAGCGTAAGACCCTAGCTAAGCTAGTTGGGAGCAGAAAAGTCAGGGATAACTCATTACTGTTCTCATTACTAGTCCAGACTCCAGCATGCCCTGCCCTCTGCCACAGTCATGTCTTGTTGTGGTATCACTAAGGTCTCAGGTTTCCTTAAGCACCTCCCCCAAAAGTTAGTTTCTTGACCTGGTTTTCTCTTAGTCAAAAGTATTAGTCCTCAACTGCTGCTTTTGTTTCAGAAATCATATTTCTAGAATACTATTCCTTTCAATCCCATCATTCTCTCTCCCATTGCCAATTTTTTAAAAGTTATCTACAATCTACTTCCATTTCTTTATTACTTAATGCTCGTGCTCTTGCCTCCACTCAAACCACTGATGGAAGCTGTACCCCACAAGGTTATATATATATAAAATCAGGCTCTTCTGATATTCCAAATATGTGTTTTTTAATCGGTGTTTAGCAAACATTTATTTTGTGTTTGCTTGTTTCACCTATAACTTTCTAATTTTTACATCTGTGTGGGTATTCTTTTCATATTTATATACAGTTGCTTATTTTTATTCATACTTGCATTGTTATACTCATAATTGCTTTCTTTAAAGATACGTTAAGTACATTATATAATTCTTTTATATTCTATAAAGCATGATAATAAAATGATCACCTGTGATCACCTGTCAGTGTACCACCCAACTTGAGAAATAAAACCTGCCTAGTACCACTTGTGTAGGCCTCTGATTATACTTCTGCCTCTTCAGAAATATAATTTTATGTTTGTGATTTCCTGTTTCTCTTTATAGGCTTACGTCTTTTATATCCTTAAGCAATATATTGTTCAGTGTAGTTTGTTTTTGAACTTTATACATAAATGATGTCATGTAATATGTATTCCTTTTTTATTCAGCATTGGGAGGATAGGCAGGAGGTAAGGAGATTTTGGGAGTGGGAGGGTAGGGTGTTTTCTGGCTCAACTGTGTATCATGGGAGGTCAGGGACCATGTGTTATAAATTATATCTTTAACACATAGCATAGTGTTTGTTTGCAAGGTCAGATACTCATATGATGCTGTTGTCTCTAAAAGTATGAGGAAATCCAAGGGATCCCTATTATACTTTATTCTTAATAGATGCTCTTAGCTGTTTTGGTGATGAATTGTTGATGAATTAGATATCTAGAAGGACATCTTTAACGTTAATTAATCCCTTTGGCAGTGATGGTGTGGTCCAGAGGCTTTCTCCTCTGTTATTTTAGATTTAGACACAACACAGCATGGCTGGCGCGTCTCAACGGTTGAGCATCAACCTAGGATCCAGGAGATTGTGGTTCGATTCCCTGTCAGGGCACATACCCAGGTTTTGGGCTTGATCCCCAGTAGGGGGTGTGCAGGAGGCAGCCAATCATTGATTTTCTCATCATTGATGTTTCTATCTCTCTCTCCCCCTCTCCCTTCCTCTCTCTGAAATCAACAAAGATATATTAAATAAAAAAAAAGATGCAGAATGGAGGGAAAGGTGTAGAAAATATATATGAGCTCATTGTTTTTAAATGCATAGATCTATACTAATTAAAGTGTTCGGTTAAACATGTTTATAGATACATAGAGCAAATATAAATGGAAAAAATTGAGAATTATAAAAATGTGACTTTCAGAAAGATACAGACAGCTAGGTTTGCTAAGTCAGTGGCACATGTTTAGAAGGGATGAGTATCAAGAAGTTAGAAAGTATTACTATTTAATATAAAATGTAGCTAAGAATCAAAGCAGATAGGGGTGCTTTTGGAGTCTCACATAGATGGACAGAAGCCTTTTCTCCCTTAAGTTGTACCTTACTCAGCTTTTTAGAATTAGGTGTTCATTGATGCCCACTCATCTAATAATAGTGAACTGATAGAATGAAGAGCATTAAGATGGTGGAAATAAGTAATAGAAAAAGAGTCGTAATCTTTAAATGTATTAATGTGGTTAATTATCCAAACTGTAATTAGTTCTTCACAGCTAAAGACCTTGTATACATTTAATTAAATTCCTGAAGTTTTTGTTTCATTATACGATCTTGCCAAGACTCCCCATTTGATGTGCTCCCCTGATCTGCCCCATCTGCATGCATCCCTGCACATGTACATACGCACACACAACTTAATTCGTACATACCTAGCCTCTTGTTTTTATTTATTTTGTTTACTACCACCTCCATCTCCCTAGTTAGAATTTACCAAAGCAGATAAGGAAGTGAAGAATGTCATGAAACATCAAAGACCTTTACAGAGTAAACCAAAGTTCTTGGGTATATTGTACCAGAAAATATGTTCATATATCCTCAGCTCCAGATAAAGTGACCCTGCCCACCTATCACCTACCCCCCTTGCTTGTTTTCTTTTATAAATAGATATCAATGAGAAAGAGAAATATTTCTAAATTAAACTTCTGTTTTTGATGTATACATTAATGTAGATTTAACAGAAGAAAAATATAGAAGTCCTGTTTATTCTGTTAGTTCCTTTGACAGGAAAGATTCCTAATACTTAAAGTAAAACGATACAAACTAATTCATTTAGTAAATGGAAATTTGAAAATTAAATTGTTTATTGATACCCTGTATGTCTTGAACTCCCAAAATAGATATATTCAAGATAATTTAAAATTAACTGCTAGCAAAGGATACAGGTTAGCAGTTTTAATTTTTTTAACTACTCATTTTAGTGTTAGTGAGGAAAACTAGTGGAATTATTTGTGTTCATTTTGTTTCAGAAAAGACCTACTTTTAATGAAGTACACCATCCATTGTGAAAGCGGAAAAGGAAGGATTACTCATCATGCCTGCCGTGGCTTCAGTTCCAAAGGAACTCTACCTCAGTTCTTCACTAAAAGACCTCAATAAGAAGACAGAAATTAAACCAGATAAAACAAGCATTAAGAAGTATGTATCCATTGCTGGTTTGACTAAGTCATATATTAACTTTTAGTTCATTTCTATGTTCTTCAATGAGGTAGGTGAGCAGTAAAGTTTGTTTAAACGGTGGCATCATCTCAGAAATAAAGTAAGGCCTCCTTAGAGAAGTGTTTAACTTTATCTTGGCAGAGTACATATATAATCTTCTAATATGCATATTATCTATTTTCTAGAAAATATACCAGATCCTAAGTTTAAGAGGTAAAGACTGTAAGGACTCTACAAAACTCATTCAGCCACGGTTAATATCTTTTCCTAAAATAGTATAAAAATACTTCATAATTTAAGATTTTTATCCTTGTGTATTTCACATATGAGATGGTCTTAGCATAGTCTTTCTTTGATAAAAGAGGAGATATATTTTTATCCAATATTCATCAAAGTATTAATTTGACATGAACTTTTAAGCTAATGGTCTATTTTATATGATACAGAGTTGGAAAAAAGAGTTCCAGAAAGAAAGGTAGGCCCTGGTCGGGTAGCTCAGTTGATGAGTAGTACATTGTCCCAGTACTCTAAGGTTGCAGGTTTGATCCCTGGTCAGGGCACATACAAGAATCAACCACTACCCTGGCTGGTTTTGCTCAGTGGTTGGAGCATTGGCCCGCACGGACTGAAGGGTTTTGGGTTCAATTCTGGTCAAGGGCACACGTATTTCGGCTGCAGGCTTGATCCCCTGCCCTGGTCGGGGTGCGTGTAGGAGGCAACCAATCAATGTGTCTCTCTCACATCGATGTTTCATTCTCCCTTCCACTTTCTCTGAAAAGCAATGGAAAAAATATCCTTGGGTGAGAGAAAAGAAAAAAAAAAGAATCAACCACTGAATGCATAAATAAGTGGATTAACACATTGATGTCTCTCCCTCCCTCTCACTTTCTCCCTCTCTCCCCTTCTTCTCTGTCTCTCTCGCCCCCCTTCCTCTCTCTCCCCCCCCCTCTTTAAAAAAAAAATCAATTAAGAAAAAGAAAGAAAAGATGGGTCTAGTCAGCAATAAACCAGACTTGGGCAAGCAGATTTTAGAAATCTGGAAAATATGTGTTCCATGGCTGGAGATAAATAGGAGGCTCTAAAAAATGACTTGTATGATCCCAAATGAACTTACTCCTGAACATTTCTAGAGAATCTCCTTACTCTCTTTGGTTTGATTTACCTCTATACTAGGACTATGATGCCACATGAGGCAGAGCACACACACTGACTGAAATGGTCCTTGTATAGGACCATCTTTGGTCCTAAATACCATTTTGTCCCTGTTCCTTTTGTGGTGGTCTATTCCTTGGCCTGACCACCTTTATCATTAATCCATGCCTCAATCTTGGATGCACTGCTTTCTATAAATAAGTTATTGATAAAGCATATTGTATATAGGCATTAATTGGCACTATAACTTGGTTGCCAAAACTTTAGTCCTCAGTAAATAAATTCCTCTTGCAGAAACACCTGTTTTATTTATTTGCTTTCTAAAGACTTAAACCAGGAAAATGTCCTTAGAATTAATGCCACGGAATCTCAAGTTATTTTACTGAAATGGAATTGTAAGGTGACATAATTTTGGACTTTAAGTCTCTTTTTCTTCCAGGACCAGTAAATCAGGGTGTAGTTCAGCCATTTTGTAGAAAACCATAACCAAATAAAAAGATTGAACTCATGTCCCCTTTCCTTTCCTTAATTTCTTGGATTTTCAAGTGGAAGGAATTTTACATAATGGTTAGAAAGGAGTGAGGAGAATGGAAGATACTCATTTTAACATTAAAATAATAAAGATTTTAGCTTCCCTACTTCAATACAAATGGTACATTCTTTAATTATAGAGTATGGCTATTATGTGGCTGTCTGAGGACCACTTGCCTCAGGATTATCTGTTGTAGCAGATCTTTTAAAACTGGACTCAGAATGCATTTTGAACAGTTTGTGTTATATAAACAACTGTTATGAAACAGAAGTATTTACTTGTAGCATAAGGGGAATTTTCAGATTGCATCGAAACTTACATCTAATTTTGTGTCAATTCTGAAATAGTGCAGCCTAAATTCTGAAATTTATTGTATTGAGATTCTCTGTGGACTTTATGTATGACTTTTTCCCCAGATGTCAAATGTTGTTGTTTTTTCTCTAATTTTAAGTTATGTACAGAGTGCCCTGAAGATCTTCAAGACAGCAGAAGAAAGCAGATTAGATCGTGATGAGGAAAGGGCCTACGTACTGTATATGAAATATGTGACAGTTTATAATCTTATTAAAAAAAAGCCTGATTTCAAGCAACAGCAGGTACCTTTTATTTCTGCATTTTTATTTGCCAAGTTATTTTTGCACAATGGAGTTATTTCCTCTAAAAGTTTTAACTGTACTGAAATTTAGATAACATTATTAGCATCAAGCTCAAACTCCTATGAAGACAGAAAAAGCAAACTGAAGATTTTGTTTCATTATTTGCAAACATCTGTGTACATATGTGGATACACACACACACTATATACACATTCTTAATTTGCCTTGGACTAGTACAAGTTTATAGGAACATACAGACTCATAGTTTTCTGTTATGATAATTGCCAGATCAAATAGAACTATTCCATTTACTCATGCATTGAATAAGAAAATATGACTGAGATTGTACTTTCTCAAGATTTAAGGTTTAGTCACTTGTTTTAATGTGACACGTTTTAATATATCACTGACATTTCTCTATATTAAAGATCTCAGTTTGTAAAATTAATGCTGATTGCTTCCATTTTTATATATTATTTTGCTTTTAATCCTTTGAGCAGGTGCCTTTCTTCCACTCTGCCGAAGCCATGGACAGGGAGGGAGGAAAGGGAAGTGTGGTGTAAATCAAAAAAGAGAACGGATGACTAGATAAGTGTTGCTAGGGAAAATGGTTGCAGTTGAAATGCACCAGAAACAGGCAAAGAACATGGAGACTAAAGAAATGGGAAAAATTTTGTGTTGGTGGTTCCACCTTTACTTAGGAACTATCTTGCTATCAGACAATAAATAGTAGCAAAATACTGCCTATAGATTTCTTACCTGGTAGAGAAGCCATTCTTGAATTAATAATGAGATTTTTATTTTGTTCACTGGTGGTGGAGTTTCCTTTGCCTGGTTTAAATTCATTTATAGAAGTTAAAAAAAGTTCTTTTATTCATTGAAACAGCCTTATTTTTCTCCACAGTAGTGTGATTGATGTAATTTTTTTTTGGTTGTTGGTTAAGGGATAACCTCATTGTTTTACTTAATGGTGTTAAATCATTGCTGGTGTTTCTTCTTCCCAGTAAGGCTGTGCTAGTAGGAGTTGTGGAGTTTAGGGCTAGCTTGGGAAGGGTGGCCCCCTGTAGTTAGAGCTTCATCCTCCTGCCTGCCGGTGGCTGATTGGTCCTGCCCCTGGAACATTCTTGGTCATACCTAACTGCAGAGAGAGATGGAGGCCTGCCCAAATTTAAACAAGTTTTGCATGCTCTTTGGTGATTTTCATAGTATCTCTTAATGTGGAACTGCTTGAAAAGAAGTGTAAATATTTTTCAAAACTTTGCAGGTTTGGGTAATTGGTAGTTTTGGTGTTTGCTGTTTTGTCGTAGGGCCAGTTTTTTATGTACTTTTTAATTTTTTTCTAAATTTTTCCAAGTTGGTAGTTACATTTTTCCTTCTCTTTCTCTTTTTTTTGAATCTTCACCTGAGGATATTTTTTCCATTGCTTTTCAGAGAGAGTGAAAGGAAGAGAGAGAGAAAAACATCAATGTGAGAGAGACACATCAGTTAGTTGCCTCCCACACGCACCCTGACCAGGGGTGAGAGATCGAGCCTGCAACTGAGATATGTGCCCTCGGCCAGAATCGAACCCGGTACCCTTCAGTCTGTGGGCTGACGTCCCAACCACTGAGCCATACTGGCTAGGGCAGTAGTTACTTTTTTTCTTTGACAAGATTGGGAGTATTTTTGTGGCTACTTTTTTATTTTTAAACCTGAGAAGGTTGGGAGTAAGTTATAATTGATGAGATTTTTTTCCATTTCCACAGACTATGGCATTTCCAAAGGGAGTATATAGTTGAAAGTGGCAGTTCAGGTTAGGAAGCCCCTGTTACTTCATATTCAGTTCCTGGTTTTCAATATAAAGACTATTTTCATTTGCTGTCTAGGGTACCACATCTGCTTCTGTCTTAGACCTGTTTGTGTTTTATTTTATTTAGCCCAACCTCTCCAATGTACTTCAAGTATATGAAATGTTAGATTTACTAACTAAATATTTTTTTTAAATTTTAGAGAGGGAGAAATTAATTTTGAGACCCGACTGGGGATCAAACCCATACCTAGGTATGTGCCCAGACCAGGAATTGAACCTGAGACCTTCCCATGCATGGGACGACACTCCAACGAGCCACACTGGCCATTAACTAAATATTTTTGGGGCATTAACTAAATATTTTTTGGTTTTGACCTTTTAAAGCAGGTAGGGACAGAATGTGTTGTCAGCAGTCTTCAGAAACTTTATCTTTCACTCTTACTTTATACTAGGGAATATTTAAGATTTAGATAAAACTTGTTAATTTAGCAAGCCCACTAGTAGAGAACACATTACATTTATTGTTTACTCATTTAAAAATTAGTTTGTGGATAATTTTTTCAGGGCCATCTGAAAAGGGAGGAAGGCAAGTATATTGAAAATATTAGTATGGCAAAGTCTAGATAATATTAGAATGATATCTGTAAATCTCCGTGGCATTCTTGATAATTAGTCCTAAATATTATTGGTAAACCTTTTTGTTTGGGAAATCATGAGAGTTTCTTGAATCTGTATGTTTAAGAATAGGAAACTTTGGTTGGCCGGCGTGGCTCAGTAGTTGAGCACCCATGGACCTGGAGGTCACGGTTCAGTTCCTGGTCAGAACGCTTGCCCAGGTTTCAGGCTCAATCCCCAGTAGGAGGCATGCAGGAAGCAGCCAATCAGTGATTTCCTCTCATCATTGATGTTTCTATGTCTCTTCTTCTCCCTCGTCTCTCTGAAATCAATAAAATAAAAACATTTTTTTAAAAATTAATTAAACAAGTCATGGTGGTTTTTGGTTTTACTTTGTAATTTGTTTTTATCAGAGAAACCTTATAGTAATGATTAGATTTTATTTTCTATTAAAAAATATTACATCAGCCTGGCCGGGTGACTCGGTTGGAATGTCATCCCATACCCCAAATGTTGCCAGTTCAATTACCAGTAAGGGCATGTACCTAGGTTGCAGGTTCAATCCCTGGTTGGGGCTCATACAAGAGGCAACCTATCTATGTTTCTCTGTCACATAGATGTTTCTCTGTAAAATCAATTTAAAAACATATCCTCGGATGAGGATAAAAAAAAAAAGTATTATTCACCAGGACATGTGGTAACTGAAGTAAGTATAGTTTCCACTGTAATTTTCAGTTGACACAATCAATATTGAACAACCGTATATGTTTATTGAAATTGCATAGTGAATGGCCCTCTTTATTTAGTCTTTAATCTAGAAGAATAAACTCAACCAAAACATGAGCTACTTTTAGGCTACATAGATACATGATAGCTGTTACCAACAGGTTTTTTCCACCCAAAGCTTTTGGTGACTCTCTCTCTAAGCCAAAGATGCATATTTTTTACTTCTGTCCTCCCTCCCCTCCCCTCCCCTCCCCTCCCCTCCCCTCCCCTCCCCTCCCCTCCCCTCCCCTCCCCTCCCCTCCCCTCCCCTCCCCTCCCCTCCCCTCCCCTCCCCTCCCCTCCCCTCCCCTCTTTCCTTCCTTCCCTTTGCTTGCTTGCTTGCTTGCTTTTGATTACTGTATCATTTGTGAGGAACTATGCTAGTAGGCTCTATCTGCAGTCATACTGACAAGTTGTGGCAAATTAGATCCAATAATTAGTTAGCTGAGTCTAACTGTACTACTATCATGTTGGACTAACCTTGATTTGAAAATATCTCTGATTGCAGGATGTAATGAGTGGTCTCTTACAGAAATGATTTTTTAAAGCTCATTATGCTTATTAGTAAATTGTATGCCAAAATTTTGTGGGTTTTTAAAAGGGAGGAAGGAGGAGAGACAGAGAGAGAGAGAGAGAGAGAGAAACATTGATAGGTTGCCTCTGACTGGAATTGAGCCCGCAACCTGGGTATGTGCCCTGACCAGTAATAGAACCTGCCACCTTTTGGCATATGGGTCAATGCTCTAACCAACTGAGTCACGGCAATTTTGTGTTTTTTTAAAGGTCAGTTATATTGTTGATCGTTTCTTCTTTTTTTTTTTTTTTTTTAATTTATCTTTATTGTTGAAAGTATTACAGGTGTCCCATTTCCCCCCCCCAATTGACCCCCTCCACCTTGCTCCCACCCCCTGCCCAGGCCTTCACCCCGTCATTGTCTGTGTCCATGGGTTATGCATATATGCATATAACTTCTTTGGTTAATCTCTTCCCACCCTCCACCCCCCTACCCTCTTCCCTCTGAAATATGATCGTCTGTTACATGCGTCAGTGTCTCCAGATCTATTTAGTTCTTCAGATTCTTTTGTTCATTAGCTTCTTCTTAAAGAAGACCCTTCAACATTTCCTATAGTGCTGGTGTGGTGGTGATGAACTCCTTTAGCTTTTCCTTGCCTGAGAAGCTCTTTATCTGACCTTCAATTCTAAATGATAGCTTTGCTGTGTAGAGTAATCTTGGTTTAGTTCCATGTTTTTCATCACTTTGAATATTTCTTGCCACTCCCTTCTGGCCTGCAAGGTTTCTGTTGAGAAATCAGCTGACAGTCATATGGGTGCTCCCTTGTAGGTAACTAACTGCTTTTCTCTTGCTGCTTTTAAGATTCTCTCTTTGTCTTTAACCTTTGGCATTTTAATGATGATGTGTCTTGCTGTGGGCCTCTTTGGGTTCCTCTTGTTTGGGACCCTCTGTGCTTCCTGGACTTGTAAGTCTATTTCTTTCCCCAGGTAGGGGAACTTTTCTGTCATTATTTTTTCAAATAGGTTTTCAATTTCTTGCTCTCTTTCCTCTCTTTTTGGCACCCCAATAATACGAATGTTGGGCCTCTTGAAGTTGTCCCACAGGCTCCTTATGCTGTCTTCATATTTCTGGATTCTTTTTTCTTTTTGCTCTTCTGGTTGGGTGTTTTTTGTTTCCTCATGTTCCAAATTGCTGATTTGATTCTCAGTGTCCTCTACTCTACTGTTGATTCCCTGTAAATTATTCTTCATTTCAGTTCATGTAGTCTTCATTTCAAATTGGTACTTTATTATGTCATCGATTTTCTCAATTATTTTCATCATATTCTTACTAATATCCTTGAGCATCCTTATAACCACAATTCTGAACTCTGTATCTGTTAGCTTGCTTGGATCTATTTCATTTAGTCCCTTTTCTAGAGATTTTCTTCTGTTCATTCCTTTGTGACATGTTTCTTTGCCTCTGCATTTTGGCAGCTGCCTGGTATTTGTTTCTATATATTGGGTAGAGCTGCTCTGTTTCCTGGAATTTGTAGAGTGGCTTTGTGTAGTAGGTGTCCTGTAGGGTCCAGTGACTCAGCCTCCCCAGTCACCTGAGCTGGGCCTTCTAGGTGCTCCCCTGTGTGGGCTGTGTGCACTGTCCTGTTGTAGTTGAGCCTTGGTTGCTGTTGGTTTCACTGGGAGGATCTGACCCTCAGACCGATCAGCTGTGAGAACCAGCTGCAACTACAGCCAAAGAACTGCTGTGCTGGAAACACCCCTATGGAGCAGGTTTTACTTCAGTGGGGCTTTGGTGTTCACCAAGTGCGCCTCGTGGATGTGGTAGGGTTGTAATCCATCGTGGTGGCGTCTGACCACCAGGTGCACTGTCTTTGGGGCCTCCTGGGAGGTGCAAAGTGAGCCTGTGCCAGTGCCTTGCCCAGGGCCACCCAGCATGAGCTACACAGCAAACCTTAGTTGGCTGCTACTTGTGCTGGGCTTGGAGGTGTCCAGGAGAGGCCAAGCTATGAGCCAATGCAGGCTGCCGCTAGTGCCAGGCTTGTGGCCACTTATCAAGCCGTATGGGGCATGCTGCTGCTTGTTTGAGAGATTTTAGGAAAGTCCTAAGCATGAGGCTCGAGAGGCCACTTGCAGAGAAAAGCCCCTGGAAATAGCCTGGATGAGCTTGCAGGTGGGGAGGGGCCAAAGGTGTGAGTCGGGTGCTGGGGATTCAGATGTGGCGCCTGCCTGCTGGCTGTGTGTGGGGAGGACTCGCCGAAGGAGCGTGGCCTCTACCAGCTCTTCTGGCCGGGAGAAAGCTTCCTCTCCACCTCTCGCCCGGATTTCAGGCAGGTTAGTTCCTCCCGGAGTGTCCCAGGTCCTTTCAGGCTGCTGCCCGGCGCTGGGCTCAGAGGGAGCGCATCTGAGTGAGTCCCTGTGTGGGCCCTTTAAGAGGAGCTGCTGGGGCTCCCGTAGCCTCCGAGACCCTCAGCGACAGTCCCCGCTGGTTTCACAGCCTGGAGTTGTGGGGACGTCTTTTCCCAACCCTGGAGCCCTAGGCTGGGGGCCTGCTGTGGGGCTGGGACCCCTCACTCCTCTGGGAAACCCCCACCACCGAGATTCCCTCCCAGGTTTAAACCGCAGCACCGTGTGTGGGCCAGCCGTGGTGTCTCCGGGATTCAGCCCGGATCCGCCCGCGTCTCCGCCCCTCCTCCCGGTCTCGATGCTTCTTCAGTTCCCTGGTTGTGGGGCTTCTGTTCAGCCAGATATCAGGAGGTTCTGAGTGATGGTGGTTCTGTATTTTAGTTGTAAGTTTGATTTGGTTGCGGGAGGCGGCAGGTGCAGCTGTTATCTACGCCGCCATCTTGTTTCTCTAATGGTTTATTTTCTATAGTTTGATTTTTAGTTATTCAAGGTTTCCTCAAATGTAAAACTTGTTTTATGTCTGAAGTGTTGGAAGGCAGGTAGCTATTGTATAAAAAAGATGGAAGCAAAACATCTCAGTTTAAAACAAAAGAAAACAAATCCCATGCTGTAGATTGACACACAATTTGTTTTACTGCTTCTGAGACTAGAGAAAAATAAAACTAGGTAACCTACTTACAATAGCAAAATATGCTCTTGAAAGCTTTTGCTTTTTGCCACTCATTTATAAACAAAAAAGAATAGTATTTACACTTCTTAAAAGGTGCCTTACAAATAAATAAAACTATCACCTACTGGAATTTTTTTTACCATACTAATGGTATGACAAGGTACATTTGAAACATTTAGAGAATAAGTTGCACATTTATGTAGGTTAAAAGTTAAAAAAATACTTTATTCAATCATAATAATGTTTTCATCTAAACTTTCCTGTTTTAAGTACTGTGATTTTAATGTTTTTAGCATTAGAACTGTGTACAGTAGCTAGTACTAACAGTATAAGATGGTTTTCCTATAATTTCAGGACTATGTTCATTCAATGCTTGGACCTGCAAACATCAAAAAAGCTATCGAAGAAGCTGAAAGACTTTCTGAAAGCCTTAAACTCAGGTACAGACATTATTATTTTCAAATCTTTAAAAGAATGTAAATTTAGAAGATAAAAAGAATAGTATGTATCATTTGTCTGTTTATGTTGATCATGCTTATAAATCCCAATTCCTAAAAATAAGTCCTGTGTTAATGGGACACAAAAGTTAAAATCTTTTGCTGTATAACTTATGTTCATGTATTACCATTAATATTCTTTGCTGAAGTTTTTAAAATGCTTAGAATGATAGATTATTAAGGTAAGCATTGGTGTAGTAGTTTAGAGCTCAGGTCCCATTTTTTTCTAAGTTTCTAACAGGATCTTCAGAAAAATACAATTCTTCCCATGCTCCATGTTGTAATGTGCTACCGGACACTGGTCTTATGGGAATAAATTATTTACTATAGTTTTTATTTGTCTGGTTTCAGAAGTTATACATGTTTTTAAAAAAGTCTAATTCTGGTATTTGTCATGACTGGTTTACCAGACTTATAATGAAAAATAAAAAATAGTATGTTTCATTTTTACTCATTCCTTAAATAACAAAATAAAAAGGGAACTATTTTTAGTTCGGTGTTTTTTCTTAATGGTTTTCATACTTGGATCAATTAACTATTATAGTTACATATATCATAACCTTTACTTAAAAATTATCTTTTTTAACTACTATATTCTGAACTTCATCCTTTCTAGAAATTACTAATCTTGGGTCTAGAATATGTTAAGGTGGATGATATCATTTAGAATCACTATTCTCTTTCTCCTTTACACAGTTAAGTAGAATAGAATTTCTCCTAATCTTTGGATTGCCCATCATTATTAACTGACTTCTTTTGGGTTTACCTAGATTTTCCCTAATCATACTATTACAATAATCATGTTTTTTTTATATCCTCTTTTTTGGGGCTTTAGGTCCTTTCACTTATTTGTTGTCTATACTTTTTTAATATTTTGAATCACTTTATAAGTGAATGAGGCTTATAGTTAATTTTAGGATTGTAATTCCTTTCAAAAGGAAATTGCAGCAGATTTGAATCATTAAAAGGTTGAGATTAGTGGGAGGGAAAGAGCAACAAAAGCATTAAACAATTTCAATTTGAGAGTATAGAGTTTCTTTTCAAGATTTTTGGGTGATTGGATATAAATCTAAAGAGGGCAGATTTATAAGTTGTGACTTGTAATGACCAATGGTAGCATTGAATTTCATTTGGAGGGAGAAAGTACGTACCCAAGGCAGGGTACTAGTATCATGTAACTGGAACTCCTTTACTTTTCATAATCATTGCAATAAAAGACATCTTTACTTCTTTTTTCAACTAGATATGAAGAAGCTGAAGTTCGGAAAAAACTTGAAGAAAAGGACAGGCAGGAGGAAGAGCAACTGCAAAAACAGAAAAGACAGGAAGCGGGAAGAGGGGATGGTGGCACATCAGCTAAAAGTTCTTTGGAAAATGTATTGGATTCCAAAGACAAAACCCAAAAGGTATTTAAAATTTATTCTGTGAGAAAAAAAGACTCTTCTCAGATGATTTGCTTAAGAAGAATTGAGATATCACTACAACGTTCTTTTATGCAGTGAGGGTAAAATTTGATGTGTTTTTATCAGAAATTGAATCAAATATTCTAGCTTCAGTTGGTTCTGTTACAGGTTTTTGGTTTGTGGTTACCATGAGACTCATATTTAACAAACTGTTTTTATTGCAGTCTATTTTAAGGTGATGGTTGCTTACAGTTGCATTTTAAAAGCTCTTTTTAAAAAATGTTAATGAAGACTATTCATGAATATTGTAATATGGGAAAGAGATTGAACTCAGCAATGCTTAAACAAGATGTAGGTAGATTTTTAAATGCTAATTAGCTACTGGAAAAGTATTAAGAGTATATTAGTGTGGGAGGTTCATCAATGTGAGAGGCCACCTGTGTTTACTGATTGTCAATTATGGAAGTTAGGCTCCCACCCTCCCAGAGACTGGGAGGGTAGGGGCCCTACTTTTTTTTTTTTAATTTTTATTGTGGTAAATACACATAAAATTGAACACCGTAACCATTTTTTAAGTACACAGTTCAGTGGTATTGAGTACATTCACATTGTCGTGCAACAATCACCACCATCCATCTCCAGAACACCTTTTATCTTGCAAAACAAACTGTATCCATTAATCAGTAACTCCCCACACTCCCTCCCCCTTCCCCCTATTTCCTGGCATCCACCATTCTATTTTCTGTGCCTGCGCATTTGACTTACTCTAGGTACCTCATCTGAGTGGAATCATATACTATTTGGAAAGCCCTACATTCTTACTAACCCCCAATGTTTATGTTTTTGACATATTTTACACCTTTTGTGTGAGAGGGTGTGCATGTATCCCTTAATTATTATAGTTGCACATGATCTTACTACTTTGTCTTTTAACCTTCATATTAGCTTTATATGTGGTTGATCCCTACTTTTACTAAATGTTTGCCTTATCAAGTTTTTTTCTTTCTCATATTTTAAAATTTTTACTATTGGCCATTTCTTTTCCGCTTAAAGAAGCCTCTTTAACATTTCTTGTATTGCTGGTTTAATGGTGAACTCATTTTGTTTATGCTTGTCTTGGAAACTATCTCTCCTTCAATTTTGAATGATAAGCTTGCTGGGTAGATTATTTCTAGGATTTGATTATAGGTTTTCCCTTTTATCACTTAGAATATTTCATGCCAGGTAATAACCCAATTTTTACTTCGCTGTAAGAAATACTCTGTCATTAAATTAAACAATACATTTCTGTAACAATCTGTGCTTTTAATATATTTAGCCAATAACTGAAGAAAATTTTGATGAAATGTCAAATGATTCAGTTATGCTGCTAGTTATTTCACCTGTTAACTACTGCCAGAGCTACTTGGTGATGCCATTACTGTTCATCTGTATTTTTATAAATGCCAGTACCCTAAGCCCTTCATTTCCTAGCCTTTCAGTTTCAGTGAAGTATTAAAGTTGAACTTTTTGTTCCTCTGAAAATTTTTGTTTCTATTAAACTTGAAACTTTTTTTTTTTCTATGAAATAGATAAATGGTGAAAATAGTGAAAAAAATGAGACCACAGAGAAAGGTAAGTGTGTACAGAAAGAGGGAGTTCTTTTAGGTTATTACTCAGATCTTTTAATCAGAATTAGCTTCAGATTTTATACAGTGAGATTCTAACATTGCGTCTCATCTGTATGTAAGCTATGTTATTTTTCCTAGCCTGTACAAATATACTGAAAATGTATCCTGAATTTATATATTGTGGGTTATATTTATGATAGGTAATTGAAACTATCAAAACCACAGTTTGTATTTGTCATTGTGTTCTTTTCAAGGTAGTGTAGCATTAGTGGTTAAGAGCATGGACACACACTAGTCATTTCTGCTCATTGGTTAGAGTCTGGCCTGCGAACTGAAGGGTCCCAGGTTCGATTCCAGCCAAGAGCATGTACCTCAGTTGCAGGCTCGATCTCTGGCCCCGGTGGTACAAGTACAGGAGGCAACTAAATGATGTGTGTCTCACATTGATGTGTCGTCCCCCCCCCACACACACACACACTTCCACTCTGTCTGAAAAGCAATGAAAAAAATATTCTCTGGTAAGGATTAAAAATAAAACAAGAGCATGGACTCTCAGAATTGAGACTGCCTGGGTTTGAACTTTGGCTCCTTATCTGAATTTCCATGTGACTCAAACATGTAATTAACCTCTTTAACTTAATTTCCCCTTTTTAAAGTGGGGATAATAATAGTACCTATTTTGTAGGATTATTGATGAGGATTGAATGAGTTAATACATGTGAAACTCATAGAATGCATAGTAAACTTTATATAAGTGTTAGCTATTACTACTTACGACTCTCAGTTGAAGACTTAATTATTTAAAAGTCTTCTTTACTTCCTTAAATAATCTAAACCAGTAATTTTGATATTATCCACAGGTGGTATGGATGTTCTAGTCACAAATATATGACCTAAAGAATAGGACTTAGTTAGTTGCCCTAAGTTTTCATCTCAGAAAAGGCTTAACTTAAATGTTAATTGTGTGTAACATTAAAATAAATTATTTAAAATATTGCCATACAACAATAAAAAATAAACCTAGTTAAGGTACCTTCCTAAAAGCTATTACCAGTTCATTCTAAGATTTGTTTTTACCTGTATTTTCCTTTGTAGTTCACCCTGCTTTGATATTACCCTTCTCAGTGGTTTGTTCTCAACCTGTTTAGACTGTTTTATTGTCAAAATTATCTTGATGGTTAGAAAGGGAAGTAGGATGGTTATTAGCAGTTGGATTTTCCCCCCCTCACCTGAGGATATGCTTTTTATTGATTTTAGAGAAAGGAGAAAAGAGAGAGAGAGAGACATAGATGTGAAAGAGATACATCGATTCCCTTCAGTGTGCACCCTGACCTGCAGTCGAACCCGCCACCTTTGGGTGTAAGGGATGACACTCCAATGAACTGGCCACACCAGCCAGGGCGCAACTGGATATTTTAGCTTAGGAGAGAATGTGACTACATTCTTCTCACAGCTCACTGCCAAAAAAATAGTTCTTGACATATTAAGCTCCCTTGTAGGGCTTTTTTTTTTCGTTTTAATGTTTTTATTGATTTCAGAGAGAGGAAAGAAGAGGGAGAGAGATAGAAATATCAATGATGAGAGAGAGTCATTGATCAGCTGCCTCCTGCACGCCCCCTACTGGGAATCGAGCCCTCAGCCTGGGCATGTGTCCTGACAGAATCGAACCTTGACCTCCTGGTTCATAGGTTGACACTCAACCAGAGCCATGCCAGCCAGGCACCTTGTAGTGCTTTTTGATCTTTTACTTTAGATGGTAGAAGCTGGAAGAGGAAAATAGTAACAGGGAATATTTACTTTGGCTAAAAATTAAAGAGTTAGATAGTAAATATTTTAGGCTTGGGGGGCCCTGTGGTCTTTGCTATTGTAGTGTGAAAGCAGCCATAGACAATATGTGAACAAATGAGTATAGCTGTGTTCCAGTAAAAACAGGTGGCTAGTAGAACACAAGTAAGTTTTTGGCTTGTTGCTCTGGGAATACTTGAAAATCTAAAATAGCCCCCATAAAACTCCATTAAAGAATTTAGACCCTTTCAAGAATTTTTGAGCCATAGATGTTTCTTCTGGTTTACTTTTTTTTTTAAGTGGCTTAATTGTTTAAAAGAGAATATATTTCTGAGATACACACATTAATTTCCTTTATTTTAAACTAGTAACAGAGTCAGCATCAGAAATAATTGTAAACTCAACAGCAAGTTTTAATATTTAAGTCTTTTAGACAGAACATTGAATTAGTTTCCTGATAAGTCAAAAACATGTTATAGTTAATGTTAGTTTAAAAGGTAATAAATAGTGTGATGGAACAGCAAGTATGTGACACCCAGCACACTTTACTCTTCTAGAAAAAAACTATGCTTGTCTTGTGTTTAGTGATACCATAGCACAAAGAACTGGGTGTTACTTGTCATTAATATTATTTTTTCTTGATTCCAAGGATCAGTCACAGCAAAGGAACTATACACAATGATGATGGACGAAAACATCAGCTTGATTATAATGGATGCTCGAAGAATGCAGGATTATCAGGGTTCCCATATTTCAGATTCTCTCAGTGTTCCTGAAGAAGCCATCAGTCCAGGGTGGGTCATTGTGTATTGAGATAAAATGATAAACTGTGGATAGTAGTAAATATTACTAATTAGCATTCAATCTAAATGTGATATAATAGTGTTTTCTTTTCCCATTGACTTTTTCATTTTTTGCTCCTAATGGCACACCTTACCCTTTCTGAAGAGTACTGTAAAAGACATTCCAGTCAGGCTGTTTTCTCCTATCTGTGGCATTGGGAGTCTTAGAAGAGAAATGAAGCTGCCCTTGTGTGCTCTCTCCTCCCAGGTGTTTGTTGACTAATTTCTCATGCTATTATGTATGAGCTTTTGAAGCATATGTACCAAATGGAGTAAATTGTGAATTAATTGGTTTTTTTTAAATTTGAAATTTCCCATACTGTTATCTGTAGCAAAAAAGTACACAGATACTTTTTTGAAGAAGCAGCAGTATAACTAAGTGATTTAGAGAGAGTAAAGGCTCTACAGTAAGACTATAGTGAGATTACAAATGTCTTTTATTAGCTATAGTACTTCTGGGTAGAGACCTAACCTAGTAAGCCCATGTTTCCATCTGTAAAATGGAGGTAATAAAAGTCCCTATCTCAGAGGTTTTGAGAAGTTTAAATGAGAAATTTTATACACACACATTTAGCACAGTGGCTTACATTTGCAAAGACTAAATTTTTGTAACTAAAAAATATTTTCTTTTTTGATAAGAAGGCTTTTAATCTATAAAATTAAAGTTACATGCATTGATATATTATATATTAGAAACTATCACAACAGTGACAGTTAGTCTAGATCCAGGGCTATTTTCACTATTTTGAGTGTTATATTTTTATATAACCTCTCTGGGTCTTAGTTTATGGAATTGGATTAGGTAAAATCTATGGTCCATTCTAGGACTAAATTAACATTAAGAAGATATATTTTTTCAGTTAGGTAAGAAAAAGCATGATATTTGGTACATTGCAGATGTTGCTAAATGTTTGACCTGAAGAACATCATGCATTGTAAATATGCTATCTATCTGTCTAATCTGTGTATCTATTTAGCTATTTATCTGATTTTTTTTAATTGAATAGTTTAGCTTGATGATTTACTTCATAAAACTAGGTGTCTTCTGCCATTCCCTCTATCATTCCTCTACCCTGAACCATTAAACAGGTTAGTAAGTACACTATTTAAACATGAGATTTGAGTGCTTAGTCTAATCAAATAGGTGTGAATATATTCCCAGGATTTGCAAAGAGAAAGTTATAATTAATCTTTGGGTAGTCTACTCTGTACTAACAGAAAGTTGATGGTTTTTATTGACTTGTTTCCCAAAATGTGAGATTTGGACTACTGTGAAACTCAAGGTGAGTTTAGGTTGAAGATTAAAGAGCAATGAATTGTATACAAAGAAAAGTATTCCCTTTTAATTTCTGTTTCAGTCTTTCTAAGTTTGGTGCTAGCATTACTTTTTAATATTTGTTAATCTCTCTTTCTTACCAGAGAGCAGGCCTCAGAGCTTTCTGTAGGCAACAGTGTCTACAGCTACCTGATGGTGATTATTGTATTTTTTCATTGTCTATTTTTAAATGTTAAACAGTGTAGTATTCATACTGCTTATGTAAGTATTTAGCCCAGTGAATTTTCAGAAACAATGTGTTCATTTAGTTAGTATCTGGACCAAGAAACAACATTATCATCACTCCAGAAACCCCTCATATGCCACCTGTCAGTTACTACCCATATCCCCATCTGCCCAGGAAACAACCAACTTCTAATAGATTCATTTTTGTCTGTTTTGTAGTTTATATAAATGGAATCATACAATCTATAGTCTTTTATGTCAGGCTTTTGTACTCAACCTAATGTTTTTGAGAGTCATCTATATTATTGTGTGCAGTTGCAATATATTTATTCTTATTGCTGTATAGTGATGTATTGGGTGAATATAGCATAATTTATTGATCTATTTTTAGAATTATTTACTTTTAGGATTTTCTTTTATTGGATATGATGCTATTTTTACATGTATATAGGAATATACATTTTCCTGTTAAATTTCTTTAAGGACCACTTTCAATTAAATTAACTAATAATTAAAATATTAAATCATAGACAGGGTAAAGCAAAGTTGTAGCAGTGTGTGAAATGATACATGAAAGAGTGAACTTTGGGAAACACTGGTTGATACTGTTGTTTTGCAAAGTGTTTTCTGCAGAATACTAATCTTGAGTTTTTATATAAAGAGTGTTTAGTCAAGTATATCCCTGCAGTTAGAAATAGTCATTAAGAACATCACATTTCAATTTTTCTCATTCTTTGTTGACTAAGCATCCTTCTGATTTCAGTATATCAAGTAAGAATTATTATGAGGCAAAATTTTATATTCTTTTTTTCTTTATATTCTAATAGGTACAGTAAACATTATTATATACAGGATTTTTTTTTAATCTAAACCCTTTAGTTTTACTTATGAATGAAAGTTTCATCAGTTCTGCCTCGCTTACTAGTATTATCAGTTAAATATTGAAATGCCTAGCTTCTTTGTTAGGAGTACTATTGGAGTTTCTTACCTGGAGGAGCAAATCTGTTTTACTCATTCAATTATTCAGCAGATATTTACTTAGCACTTACTGTGGGCTGGGTTACTCTGGTTCTCAGTACTGGAACTAATCCAGTTGAACAGACAAATCTTTGCTTCATGGAGCTTATATTTTATTAACAGGGAGACAAGGTAGGTGAGACAGTAAAACTTAAAATATATGTTTACTGTTGATAAGTGCTTTAGAGATGGGTGTGTCAAGCTTGTATGTTGGGGTGGGTGTTAAAATTTTATTCCAGGAAGGCTTCATGGAGAAGTTGCTAGTGAGCAGATCTTGAGGGGATGAAGGGAATGACTGATGGAGTTAACTGACCAAAGAGGGTTTTAGACAGAGGTTGACAGCTCCCATAGGTAGGAGCATACCAGAAGTTACAAGGAAGCCAGTGCCAGGAGTGGAGTGAAGGGGCTAAGTACTTTTAGCGATGAGGACATTGAGATAATAGGATTTGGAGGAGGGACCATGTGGCAGGCCCATTGTAAGGACTTCAGGAAGAACTTCAGCTTTTCTGTGAGGAAAAGAGGAAGTGAACAGCATGCCTTATTGTAGAGTTGATAATACCATACACACACAACAGAGCAGCAAAGAGTTTGGACATGAACCAAATTGCCTGAGTTTGAATTCTGGCTTCACTTTGCAGCTGTAACCTTGGGCAGTTTACTTAATCTCTTTGTGCCTCGGTTTCCCCATCTACAAAATGAGGATAACAATGCCTACTTTATAGTACTGTTGTGAGGAGTCAGTGAGATTCAGAACAAAGCAATTAAAATAGTACCTGTCACATAGTAAATGCTGTATGTGTTTGTTAAGTAAATATTTGAATATTTGGTTAACTATTAACTATCTGTATCGGTATAAGAGAACTAAAATATAAATAATGTTACCTAGATGATCCCCCAGTTGTCTATACTTGGCTGAGAGAGATACTCAGATGGGCTCCTCTGTTTTCAGTTTTGGTCCCCTTTTTTGGTAAAGGGTCAGAATTGAGTCTGCTTCTTTTAGTCTCTAATACTAAAATATATTCCAATATTACGCATTTGTGATGTTAAATATTTTAGGGTATTTAATATCTTAATACACAGTCTGACCTTAGAAAGGAATCTATCTGTCTTAAAGTTTGCCGTGGTGTGATACAGACTGTAGGACAAAACTCGGTGTCTTATATTAGAATATAAGGACCTCTCCTCTACTTTTGCCCCAATACAAATGTTAATACATTTCAGAGTCACTGCTAGTTGGATTGAAGCAAACCTCCCAGATGACTCAAAAGACAAATGGAAGAAGAGGGGGAATGTGGATTATGTGGTACTTCTTGACTGGTTTAGTTCTACAAAAGATTTACAACTTGGAACAACTCTACGGAGTCTGAAAGATGCACTTTTCAAGGTTAGCAAGTTTCCTTGTTGGTTTACGATAATTGCAAGCCGCCTCTGGTTGTTAGAAAGGTATGTTGACTAGTTTATCTTAAGGAAAAGAAGATCCATTATGCTTTGGTTTTAGATTTTTTTTTTAAATTTAGATTTAGAACACTAATTTTGAAATACCAAATAACAGTGAACTTTTCTATATAAAATAGAATATTAGAATTTTCAGAGATAGAAATTGTCTGAAAAAGGTGTTATTTTTTTTGTTTTAAGAATTAGATTATGAAACAAAGACAAAGGAAGATAGTTACTAAGGAACAAAAGATTGATAGATTTAACTTCATAAAATAAAAACTTAGGTATGAAAAACTGTAAGAAGACAGAGACTAACAGAAAGATAACTGCAACAAATATAGTAGTGATTTTAGGCTGCCTAAAATCTGAAGTTTTTACAAATGAATAAGAAAATTACTTAAGATAAAATGGTAAAATAAGCAGTAGACACAGATAGAAATAAACAGAAGAGAAGATGTAAGTGATACAAACATAAAAATGGTCAGCTTTACTACTAATCAGAGAAGTGCAAATTGAAATAATGAATGACATTTTCACTGATCAAATGAACCAAGATAAAAATACTGTTTAATTCGTTAAATTATTAAATGATAGCACTGAGTGCTGGTGAGAATGTGGTAAGAATAAAACTCAGTCTGCTGGTAGGAGGGGTCAGTTGATGGAACCTTGCCTTCCAGGAGGGCATTCTTAAAAGCCTTGAAACAGTTCATGCTTTAAAATAGGGAATCTAGAAATATACCCAAAGATAGGTTGATATATGAAACTGCCAATATTTAACTAGTTTTGACCTACAAAAGGAGCAATTCCATAAAGTTTGACCTAAGATATTTGAAAATTTAGTGTATGATAAAAGTGACATAACAAATCAGTGAGGAAAAGATGGATTGAAATGAATAGTTTAGGGACAGCAGGCTAACCAGTAAGTAAAAGGAAGCGTATCTGTACCTTATATCTTAGACAACATTAGACTCCAGATGAGTCAAAAATAAATATGTTGATTGAAACAATGAACTATTAGGAAAAATAATTGGTAGGTATTTTTATTTTGTTGATCCTAAATCAAGATACCATTAAGGAAGGTCAATATAGCTGTGTTAAAAAAATCAAAGGAGGTAAAAATCAGGACAGATTTTTGTAACATATGACAAAGACCTATTTTCCTAAATATTCAGAGTATATTTGCTGTTTACTTAAGAAAATAGTCAATTCTAGAAAAATGGGCAAAGGATGAGATTAAATCATATAATATAAATGGCCAATAAATATGTTAAAAGATGTTCAGTTTCACTAATAAATGCTAACTAAAAGAAGATACCATTTATGCTCACCAGTTTGGAAAAATTGTAAAGATTTATAATGGGCATTCTCATACACTGTTGGTAAGTATATAAATTGGTATTGTCCTTTTGAAGGGCAATTTGGCATCATCTACCAAACTTGAAACCAATAGTTCTACTCCTAGAAATTATCCTACAAAAAGACACAATTTTTTTTTAAGATCATTTCAAAGATTAGCAGTGTGTATTAAGATGTTCTTGTGCCTTGGCTCGGCAACTCCACTTCTGGGGATATTCCCTAATGGAGTTGATTGGATGTGTGCATGTATAAGGAAGGATTTTCAGTGTTTATCTCAACATTGTTTATAATCAAGTGGGAAAAATAATAGTAAGTGTTCAAATGATGGATTCAGTTTTGATGTGTGTGTTTTTGTGTGTACATGTGTTTATGAAATAGAATATTAGCTGGTCATTACAAATGATATGTAGCTCTTTATTAATAAAAGATAGTCGTAAGAGAAAAGCAGCATCATAAAAGCTTCATTGTTTTGTAAAAATAAAGTGTAAAAAGTCTGTATCTTCGTAGAAAACTAAGAACTGTTAAGTGTTAATGTGGTATCTCTGAGCAGTGAGGTTATGGATGGTTCTTATTGCATATAGATTTATTTTTCTTCTAAGATCATTGATTTACTTGTGTGGTTTTAAAAACCTGGTCTACCCATTCATTTCATTTAATGTTGAATTTTTAATTCAGCGCTCATGTTTTTTATCATTTAGGTGAATCTTCAAGAGAGCAATTTTAAAATGTTGTGTTTTTAGCTACCATATTAAAAACACTATTTCCTTATTTTATAGTGGGAAAGTAAAACTGTCCTGCGCAATGAGCCTTTGGTTTTAGAAGGAGGCTATGAAAACTGGCTCCTTTGTTATCCCCAGTACACAACAAATGCTAAAGTCACTCCACCACCACGAGGCAAGAATGAAGAGGTGTCTATCTCATGTATGTATGTGAAAATTTTTGTTTACAGTTCCTTCAGTAAAATAAATTTTAATAATGTTCTCAAAGTAATGTTCTTGGTTGTGTGTGCTTTTGTTCTATTAGGTAGCAACTTATTTTCGGGCATAAAACAAAATAGAAGATGTCCATAACCTGAAAGTTAATGTTTAATTCTTTTTTTTTTTTTAAAGAATAATTTATAGATTTTTAGAGAGAGAGAGAAAAACACTGATGTGAAAGGGTAACATCAGTTGGCTGCCTCCTGCACGCGCAATACCAGGGATCAAGCCCACAACCTGGGTATCTGCTCTTCACAGGGAATCGAACCAGCAACCTTCTGGTGCACCAGACAATGCCCAACCAACTGAGCCACACCGGCCAGGGCTAATATTTAATTTTTTAAGACTGTTGTCACATCATTTAGTTTACATTTAACTATCAGATATAACGTGCATGAGCTATGTCAGTACTGTTTATGGGGTTTGCTGTTCTTTCAATTTATTATTATTCTTTTGGGGATTTTAGTGGATTTTACTTATCCTTCACTGGAAGAACCAGTTCCTTCTAAACCTACTGCACAGATGCCACCTCCTCCTGTAGAAGTAGATGAAAATATAGAATTGATAAATGATCAAGATGAGAGAATGAGACCATTGACTTTCTCAACTCCAGTTGAACCAATTGCTACTTTTAAGTCTGATGTTTCACCCATAATTCATCCAGTGCCTATTGTAAAGAATTTTCCACAGGTATGTTCTTGATTTTCTTTTAACTTTATTGTCTTTTTTTTTTTTTTTTAATAAATGTTGTTATTGATTTTAGAGAGAAAAGAGGAGAGAGAAACAATCTGTGTGAGAGGTAACATTGATAGGCTGCCTCCTGCACACCCCTTCCTGGGTGGGATCAAGCCCACAACCTGGCCATGTGCCCTGACTGAGAATCAAACCGGTGACCTCTTGGTGCACAGGACAGTACTCAGCCAACTGAGCTGCACTGGCCAGGGCTGTCTCTCTTCTTTTAGTATTACATTAAATATATAGAATAAAAATGAAGTTTTATACATAACCTTTAATATGTTAGAAAGAAAAATATCAATGAGAAGAATCTCTGTTTTGGTACCTTTTTTGCTATAAAATATTTTCATTATAGTTCAGTTCTGTTGTCATAGCAGCATTAAAATAGATAATTGGAAGGATTTTTAAACCCAGCTGGTGGGCCATTTACTACAGGCAATATTAATAAAAAATTATATTAATACTATAGTGAACTTGAACAATACTTTCAAGTTTTCTGGTTTGATTTTTTTGTTTTTGTGTTTTATATTATTATTTAACCCATAGTAGATTCCCAAATAGTTTGACTTACAGATGATAAATATGTAATGTCAGTATTTTGGTTTTGAAACAGTGCTTTAGTTCCATCTCCTTAGAATCTGGCACATAAATAATAGGCATGTTTTAACAATACTGATCTAAAATTTTTTAAATAACCAAGATGTTATAATAAAAATTTGTAGCGTTTTTCTCTTCATTAGATTTTATGTAAGGAAAGGTTAACTCATTCTCCCCTATGCATTTCCCAGTGAGATTTTTAGCATTCATTTCCTCAGATATGTTTTAAAACAGTATTTCACATTTGAAGTGGATAACATTTGATTTGTGGAGCAAGCTATGAATAGAAAACTTAGTGGGGTTTTTTACTTATAAAATGAGGTGGTTCATTTATTCATGTTTTTTAAATCTTTTAACATTTCAGGTTAAATCTTAAGATTAAATAGTATTTGATTAAACAACTTAAAATGTAAATTTAAGAAAAATTTTAAAGTTTGTGTTATTCAACTTTTTCAGTGTTATTTGAACCCTGTTATTTGAACCCTGTTCCTTTGTGACTTTGAGATATGCACAGTTTATCAATATATTTTAAGATTTTGTGAATGAAACACAACATGAAAGTTTATACATATGATTAAGCTATGGATTGTGTTTCGTGTTTAGAAGGAGGGACTTGTACAACATCAGCCATAGCATAAGGCAGAATTTCATAATTGTTCTAATAGTCACTGGAACACAGAGCAAGGAAAGAAATTCTGACTGAGGGTATTGGGAGTTTTTATCTGGGCTTTAAGAGTTTAGTAAGGTTTCAGGATGGAAAACAAAATTCTATGACTGAAGGCTCAAAGTGTACTCTGGGACCAATGAGTAGTTTTGACATGCTTGGACCCAGCTCTTCGTTGGAGAAAGGTGACCGGATAGTAGGTAAGATTGGAAAGATGGACAAGAGTCATCAAGAGAGACTTGGATCAGATTGGAATCTTATCCTATAGACACAAGGAAATCATTTAAAGAATTTTAAACCTGAAAGTAACACTATCATAGTTATGCTTTTAAGTTGAGGGAAAAATTGATTAAATTACCAAGATTTATATGGAAACATCTATTTTGGTGTCTATCCAGCCTATAGTTAACCTCATCTTCACAGTGATCCTTCCACTTCATTCGCAAATGTAGAAAACAAGAGGGGAGAACAGATTTTTTTTTTTTTTTAAATACATTTTTATTGATTTCACAGAGAGGAAAGGAGAGAGAGAGAGAGAGAAACATCAATGATGAGAGAGTCATTGATCGGCTGCAGGCCACAACTCGGGCATGTGCCCTGACCGGGAATCGAACCCTGATCGCCTGGATCCTAGGTCGATGCTCAACTGCTGAGCCACGCCCGGCCGGGCAGATTTTTTTTTTTTTAAGTGAGGGGGCAAAAAGAGAAGTGAGAAACAAAGGAATGATATTTTTCTTCACTGATTTCTTCCTATGGTATTGTTTTCTAGTGGAAAAACATACAATTCATTTTATAAGAACACTATGCAGGTTGTTACTTGCAGCTATTCTTGTAAGTTCTCATTTTTGTTTCAGTAAACTGTCCTCTGAAAAAATTATGCTAGCATTGCTTCTAACACTTTTGTAGGGGTAGTATGCAGTTAAATTGAGGTAATAAACATTTAACTCATTAAATTAGGAATTTAGGTAGTTTACTACTCTACTTATATTTAGGATCTTATGTTTTAGGAATATTTTATTCATTCTCACAGCAATATATTTATTACGTGTCCAGCATAGTCTCTACCCTTCTGGAACTTATAGGAGGGAAGAAGATTTTAAATAATTATAGTTATTTAATCAGAATTCCAGTAACTACTCTTAGGGGAAAGAATAGGGTATTAGGAGGGTATATATCAGGGTACTTGACTAGTTTTAAGGTTCAGCAAAGTCTTTTCTAAGGGAGAGATATTTACACCAAGATTTAATGTTGGTGGGAATTATCTAGACAGCTGATACAAAGGCTTGAGTTGGGAAGGAGCATAGCATCTTTGAGGAACAGGCATATAGATCAACGAAACAGAACAGAGAGCCCAGAAATAAACCCACACCTTTATGGTCAATTAATATTTGACAAAGGAGGCAAGAGCATACAATGGAGTAAAGACAACCTCTTCAATAAGTAGTGTTAGGAAAATCGGACAAGTACATGCAAAAAACTGAATCTAGACTACCAACTTACACCATATTCAAGAATAAACTCAAAATGGATAAAAGACTTAAATTTAAGTAGAAAAACCATAAAAATCCTAGAAGAAAACATAAGCAGTAAAATCTCAGACATCTCTCGTAGCAATTTTTTTTGCCAGTACATCTCAGGCAAGGGAAACAAAGGAAAAAAATAAACAAATGGGACTACATCAAACTAAAAAGCATTTGCGCAGCAAAAGAAACCACCAAAATGAAAGGCAACCGACGGCACAGGAGAACATATTTGCCAGTGATACATCTGATACGGGTTAATTTCCAAAATATGTAAAGAACTACAACTCAACACCAGGAAGACAAACCACCCAATTTAAAAATGGGCAAAGGACCTGAATAGACACTTCTCCAAAGAGGACATACAGATGGCCAATAGACATATGAAAAAATGCTGAATGTCACTGATCATCAGAGATGCAAATGAAAAGCACAATGAGATATCATCTCACACCTGTCAGAATGGCTGCCATCAATAAATCAACAAATAACAAGTGTTGGCGAGGATGTGAAGAAAAGGGAACCTAGTGCACTGTTGGCAGGAATGCAGACTGGTGCAGCCACTGTAGAAAACAGTATGGAGTTTCCTCAAAAAAAAATAGAACTGCCTTTTGACCCAGCACTTCCACTTCTGGGAATATATCCTAAGAAACCTAAAACACTAATTCGAAAGAATATATGCACCCCTATGTTCATTGCAGTATTATTTACAATCGCCAAGATCTGGAAACAATCCATGTGCCTATCAGATGAGTGGATAAAAAAGCTGTGGTACATTTACACCATGGAGTATTGCTCAGCTGGAAAAAAAAAATCTTGCCATTTGCAACAGCATGGATGGACCTGGAGATTATTATACTAAGTGAAATAAGCCAGTCAGAGGAAGACAAGTACCACATGATCTCACTTATATGTGGAACCTAATGAACAAAATAACAGAATAGAAACAGGCCTGGGTGGACACGGGGGAGTGGGATTGGGGGACTGGGTGAAAAAGGTGAAGGGATTAAGCAAAGAAAAAAAACCCTCAGACAGCAGTATGGTGATTTCCAGAGAGAAAGGGAGTGAGGGGGAGGTAGAAGAGGGTAAAGGGCGGGATAGATGGTGATGGAGGGAGGCTTGACTTGGGGTGGTGAATATACAATACAATATACAGATGACGTATTGTAGAATTATACACCTGAAGCGTATAATTTTATTAACCAGTGTCACCCCAATACATTCAATAAAAATGGGGCAAAAAGGAATGTATGGCTGGTGTATTGAATGGTGAGAGACAAGATTGGAGAGATAGGCAGAGGTGAGACCACCATGGTAAGGATTTTATATGTAACCTGGGTACAGTGAGTGGCTATTTAAAATAGGTTTTTAAGTAGGTGAAGAACATAGATTATTCTGGCCAAAAGTGGAGAAATAGATTAGAAGGGAGGCAAGAGAAAGGGATGAGGCAACTATTTGGAAGCTATGTAGAGAGAATGTTGGCATGGACTTAGTTGTTGCTAGTGGAGATGGAGGGACAAATACAGGAGGAAAATCATCAGACTGCAGAAGGGTGTGGGAGAAGATACAAGACTCAGTTTTCTAGTTTGAGCTACTGCCATGAGATAACCATGGTTGTGGGGGAAATCATGGAATTTAATTTCGGTCATATTAGGTTTGTGTTATATATGATACTCATAAAGTTAATGAGTAGGCAATTGAATATGTGGAAATGGAACTTAAGTCTAGGTATACCCAGGTCTAGGTTTTATGTTTGAGAATCAACTCTTCCATATACAGAACACATCAGGGTGTACTGAATGTGTGGAATCAGGAGAGAATAAGTGCCAGTGCCCTATGAGAAACCTTGACAAATAGATATTCTGGCAGATGTCTCCACAAAGTGATGGTTCTTTTATCACAACTTGATTTCAAGAACTGAGTTCCTGGATTTTTACAAAAGTGTTTTGTTCTGTTTTTGTCGCTATAGATTGATCGTACTAAAAAACCAGCAGTCAGATTGCCTGAAGATCATAGAATAAAATCTGAAAGTACAGATCATGAGCAACAGTTTCCTCAGAATGGAAAAGTTGTTCCTGATCGGTCCACAAAGCCAGTACTTCCCCCTCCAACTGCCATGTTAACAGATGAAGAAAAAGCTCGTATTCATGCAGAAACTGCTCTTTTAATGGAGAAAAACAAACAAGAAAGAGAACTTCGAGAAAGACAACAAGAGGAACAGAAAGAGAAACTGAGGAGAGAAGAACAGGAACAGAAAGCCAGAAAGAGCCAAGAAGCTGAAGAAAATGAAATCACAGAGAAGCAACAAAAGGCAGAAGAACTGGAAAAGAGAGAAAGTGAACAGGCCAAGAAAGAGGATAAAGAAACCTCAGCAAAAAGGGGCAGAGAAATAACAGGAGTAAAAAGACAAAGTAAAAGTGAACATGAAACTACTGATGCCAAGAAATCTGTGGAAGATAGGGGGAAAAAGTGTCCAACCCCCGAGGTACAGAAAAAGTCAGTGGGAGATGTTCCCCATGCCTCTGTGGCAGGAGACTCAAGTTCAAGCAAGGTAAGCAGAAACAGTATAAATTGCCAACTAAGTAAAATAAAATGTACATAAAAAGATGATACCAGGAGCATTCCATAAACAGGGCAGGTATTCTAAGTAGTTTTCTAGAGGGTGATAGATTTGTCCTATCCATGTACATTTGCTCACCTACTCTCCTTTGGTTGGTTGGGAATGGAATTGCTCTATGTGTCTGTGAAATGCAACATATTTTTAGTAATTGAAATGAATATCTACATTCTTTTTCGATGTATGAATATCAAAAGACTAGAATGAAATACGCTCTTCCTTTCTGTATAGAGGAATTAGGTGCCCAATATTTATATGATAGAGTTTGTATCTGTTCAGAATATGTCCAAAATCAGTGACATCTAAATGGCCTAACATTTGTTTTTGTGTACAATGGTTTTCTGTGTTTTTTTGGTCAGCTCTGCCATTTTGTTTGTTGCTTCATGTAATCAAGATTACTGGCAATAATGCTATTAATGTTGCCTTTCTCTCCCCTGGGCTATCCCCCAAAATTGATTTCCATAACTGTTGGGGACTTTTTTGGTCAAAATTTTTTCTCTGTTATGCAATTAACAGTGCCTTTCCCTTTTGAATACGAAATAAGTTTCTATAATTGCAGGAGTAGTTACAGCCCTTTTTATGTACATTTAAATGGAAATACATTTTTGGTAGTGTAAAAATGACTTGATAGAAGGTAAAATACCATATTTGCAGATTGTTTCTAAACTTTTCTGGCAGCAGTTCAGGCATATACCAAAATTAACAATTCATATTAATGCCTCACTTATCCAGGAAATTCTTATCTGGTAACCTTAGCTATCAAAAATATAGCTGCCATACAAAACCTTTCTAAACACCTGAAGTTAGAGAAATGAAGCCCATATACTAATACTTTATTCATAAGAGAATCAGAACTTATGATTATTCATTGAGTAGCTACTATATGCCAGTGTTTATCCTACATTATCTTACTTATTCCTCAGAATGATAATTCTCCTTGAGGTATTCAATTTACAAATGAAATTGAAGCTCAGAGGTTAAGTAATTTGCCTAAGATCACATATGCAGTGAGATTCCAAAGTGACTTCCTTTCTATCTTGCTACTTAGAGGTAGGCAGTCATAAGAACTTAAAGCATTCATATTTATGGGGTCATTTAGTATAGGTGCCAGATATCCCTACAGATCTAAATATCCTTGAGATTACCACATATATAGTGTTTGATGTTTCTTAAAACATATTGAAAAAAGTTAAGATTGCATTCATTCATTGTATGCTTTTAAAAGTAAGCAAAATATGTAATTTATCCTGGAATAAATTTTATTAAAATTATAACACATTTTTAACTTTTTACTTTACTGTAGTTATTTTTTAAGTGAATTATAAAATTAAAGTGAATTTTTAAAAGAAACTACTATGATAGATTCCAAGAGGAGATAAAATGGGATTTTGCATTTTTTGATTATTACTCTGTATAAAATTTTATAATCTCTTCTTTTTAATACATTATTATTACTGTTTTGAGGGGGAACATGCCACTTTCAAGGTAACCAAAATCATATGAGATTTAAATAAAAGTATATTTATTTAATGTTCAAAAGAGGCCTTGGTGAGTTATACTAATGACCAGCATCTTGTACTTAGCCATGTATTATGAATCAGTGCTTCACAGCCCACTCTGACTTGCATCAGTGTTCTTACCCTACCGATTCATCAGAGTTTTTTAGTTCTTTATCTTTAGTACTAGGAAATGCCACATGGGCTGCACCACCTTTAATTTAAAAGAATCTGCTTTGACAAAATTGCATAAACTTTTGAGAGGCCTCAGTTTTTTTCTCCTTTTACATTTTTAGTCTGATGGATTTGCTTGTATTTGCTAGTGATAGGTGTATATTGGGGGGAAATTCAAGTGTTTTTTCACTTCTGAAATTTTAATAATTTTACAGCCTGTTAAGATTAAAGGACAGCCAGAAAGTGGAATTCTAAAGACTGGAATTTTTAAAGAGAATACAGAAGACACCGAAAGAAATAAAGTAAGTAGTAGTTCCTTGGGTGGGAGAAAAACATGGATTATAATATATCATGTGTTTATCATTAACCTATCATTCATTCTCCATCTTAAGATCTACTTAAGGGAATCTTTGGTACCTCTGGTAGCTTATGTGTATTTGTTTTTACATGATTATATGCTGTCTTTCTACTTAAAGTATATCAGTATATTCTATTCATTTCATGAACTTAAAAAATACCTTAGGCCTTACTATATAATCCAGCAACTCTATTTTTGGATATATACCCAAAAGACTTGAAAGCGGGGCCTCAGAGAGATATTTATACATCCATTTTCATAGCAGTATTATTCACAGTATTTAAAAGATGGAAGCAACCCAAGTATTCATTAACAGATAAATGTATAAACAAATGTGGTATTAGAATATTACTCAGCCTTAAAAAGGAAGGAAATTCTGACATATGCTACAATATAGATAAATCTTGACATTATGCTAAGTTAAAAAGCCAGTCACTAAAGGACAAACTGTGGTTCCATTTATATAGGTACCTAGAATAGTCAAATTCATGGAGATAGGAATTAGAGTGGTGATTGTCAGAGATCCGGGGATGGGGGGAGTGGGCACTTGTTTAAATGGGTGGAGTTTCAGTTTTGCAAGATGAAGAGAGTTCTGAAGATTGGTTATGCTACAGTGTGAATATACTTATGCCACTTAACTGTACACTTAAATATGGTTAAGATGGTAAATTTTATATTTCATCACAATTTTTTAAATATTTAGGCCTTTTATGAGACATCTTTGCCTTTGTTTTTTTAAAAAAGAGCTTTATTTTAGTATGCATACCATAACATTCATCAAGTTTAGTGTACAGTTCAGTGATTTCAGTTCAGAGTTGTGAAACAATTATTCACTTGGTTGAGCATTGTCCCATGCACTGAGGGGTCACTGGTCTGATTCCCAGTACAGGCACATACCTGGGTTGCGGGTTCAATCTCTGGTCTGGGTGCATTCAGGAGGCAACTGATTTTGGGGGGGGGTGTGTGTGTGTGTGTGTGTGTGTGTGTGTGTGTACACACACACACACACACACACATATATATATGTATATATGGAAAGGGTAGCCAACGTAAGGCTTTTTGGTTCTCTGGTACAAGTAGCTTAAGTTTGTATATGACAAATTTTAATTGAAACATCAGATTTTCTTTTTCTTTTTTAAATAAACTAGTCTCGAGAGCCTTTGACAAGAGCACGAAGTGAAGAGATGGGGAGGATCGTACCAGGACTGCCTTCAGGCTGGGCCAAGGTAAAACTCAGAATTAGCACAAAAATAAATAACATGGTCATTGTATTCTTTAAAAAAAGGTTTTTTTGTTTATTCTAATGTACGTCTTCTGTAATGTATTCAATTCTGTTTATTATAGAGGATCTAGCTCATCTCCCTAATTACAGCAGGGTTAGATTTCTGAGTATCCAATCTAAGATGCTCACTATAATATATGAACATTCCTGACATTTGTCGTTTAGAAATAAGGTATTACTTTAAAACCTAAAGTTTTTTTGGAAGTTTGATTATAGAAGTATCACCATTTTATTCAAATTATTTTAATCCAAAAGCAAATTTAGCAGTGGAATACTTTTGAATGATTTTTTTGTTCATATAGTGGTCACTGTTTTTTGACCTGTTTTTTGTTTGTTTTTTCTTTTCCAATTAAGTTTCTTGACCCAATCACTGGAACTTTTCGTTATTATCATTCACCTACCAACTCTGTTCATATGTATCCACCGGAAATGGCTCCTTCATCTGCACCTCCTTCCACTCCTCCAACACATAAAGTCAAGCCACAGGTTCCTGCTGAGCAGGATAGGGAACCATCCAAACTGAAGCGCTCCTACTCCTCCCCAGATATAACCCAGGCCATCCAAGAGGAAGAGAAGAGAAAGCCAACAGTAACTCCAGCAGTTAATCGGGAAAACAAGTAAGTTTATCCTAACTCCTAAAGCTAGAATAATCTGCTATCTTGAAAACTACTAGCTTATTTATGTCAGGGAGTCAGAAATTTCTGTGGATGGCCATACCAGCTGTTGTTATTTACCATAGAGGGAAAAGGAAATTACTAGATTAAAATGTCCTTGGTTTTTCTCCCAAGTGCTAACTAAAATATGTCAGAGAAGACTATCGTTAAGTATTAATGTAGATATAAAGGTATATACATTATTATACATATACACACACACACACACATATATATTTTTATCCTTACCAGAGGATATTTTTTCCATTGATTTCTGGAAAGAATGGAAGGGAGAGAGGAAGAGGGAGGGGGAGAGAGAGAGAAGCATTAACCTGAGAGACACACTGATTGGTTGCCTCCTGCAGGCACCCCCCAACTGGGGGCAGGGAACCTGCAATCAAGGTACGTGCCCTTGACCAGGGCTCAAACCCGAGACCCTTTGGTCCACGGGCTGACACAGTAACCACTGAACCAGCCAGGGTTACATTTACATTTTAAACACCATGCTATAGGCTACCTAGAAGGACTATAATTTATGCGCTTGTTGAGTTTGCCTTGTTGCAGCTCTCAAATTCTAAACTCTTTTTTAAGTCAGCCAGTAATATGGGAGCAAACTTACATAGTATTAAAATAACAAGTGTTCTGCTGGGTGTCAGGTCCTTGTGTTTACTCTCTTCCCTTTTCCTTCATTGCATTTCTGCTATTCTGTATTCAAATAGTGATCCATAGGTTCTTGTAAGTGTCCCCAAACAGCATCTCATTAGATATGTTCCTGGCTTTATACCCTTTTGAATACTCTGATGTTCCTGGCTTATGATTGATAGGGTTGTGAGGAGATAAAATTTAGGCCCACTTGCCACTTCTAATATTTACCCTTTGGGGGAGGGGAATAGATGGAAGTATAAATAAATAGCTTTGTTTTCCTGTTCATAATATATGCCTCTTAATTGCTAAGGAATTCCAACTGTCTATCTTTTTGGTTCCTTTGGTAATACTTCCCAAAAATGTAGTTGATATATTTTCCCCGTGAGAACTTACCCTGCCAATTGGGGACTTACTTGGAGACTTTTCTTCTTAAATCTGTATATCTAGTTACAGATTTTAGGGCTCACCATTAAAACTGGTGAGATTTAATTCCTTCTTACATCATCATTCTTAATAAAGTTTGTTAATTGGACAGTTTTAAAGACTATTACATATGCACTTTATGTATTTTTATATATACTGAACAGAGAAAGAGTATATGAGTGCCAACATCTGAGCACATGTAAAGAAAAGCAATTGAAATAGTTCATTGTGTTCTCAGTATTCCTTTCCAGGTGGAAGTATTGATTAGGATCAATAATAAGAGACCTACCAGTTAAGAGTTTCCTTAATGCTATAGTAGTTCTAGAAGTTCCACATATAAATCAAATACTGTATCCTAAATAACAGTATCTTGCAGATACTCGCTAGTCCAGTGCTGTCCAGTATGCATGTTGATATAAATTTTCTATATCTATGATGATAGAAATGTTTTGTATTTTTGGGTTTTTTTAATTTAAATAGGCACCCCTGGCTAATAGTTACCATATTTGTCTGCACAGCTCTCAATTTTAGGGAATAGTATCCAAATAACCTTTCCCTCCGTTGTTCTACTCCACAGTAATATACAGGGTGGAGAAAGTAGGTTACAGTTGTGAGTACATGAAACATAGAGTTTATTCTTTATTATTATTATTTTATTTTCCATATGAACAACTGTAAGCCTACTTTTGCTCATCTGTGTGCATGTGTGTGTATGTGATTCCTTTCTTGGCATTCTGTTGAGTTCTACATTTGGTAATACTAAACTTCCCAGGATCATTTTAAAGGAGTTTTTGAAAGATCCTTCTTTACTAGAAGACTCTACCTGTTCATGAGAAGCCAGAGAATCTATCTCAGGATGTCTGTAAGAACCATGGACCCACAAAAGAGGTTAAAGGTATTTATTTCATGGGAGGCTCACAGAATATGTATCGCCTAGATGGTAAATGTTCTCAAAGACCTAGTACCTTATGAGCTAACTTGTTAACACTTTACAAGATTACCGTGTCCTATGCTGGGGTTTGTTGCCATTTGTAATTTAAACCTTATCTTCACTTGCTGTTCATTCTAAGACACCTTGTATGCTTTTTCTTCCTCAGACCAATGTGCTACCCTAAAGCTGAGATCACAAGGCTTTCTGCATCTCAGATTCGGAACCTCAATCCTGTGTTTGGAGGATCTGGACCAGCTCTCACCGGACTTCGTAATTTAGGAAATACTTGTTACATGAACTCAATACTGCAGTGCCTATGTAATGCTCCACATTTGGCTGATTATTTCAACCGAAACTGTTATCAGGAAGACATTAACAGGTAAAGAAATTTCTTACTTTTTGCAATATAATATTAAAAGAGTAATGTAACCTTACCCAACTCCTTCCAGAGAAGTCAGATTAGGAAAGGGGAAAATACCTTTATTTTTTAGAAAAATGTAGAGAAAAGCCTCCTCTGATAAGTAAAGGACAGACAGGAAAGGAGCAGTGCCAGAGGCAAGAACCTCAAGGCCATAAACTGGAACCTGTTGATGAGGAAGGAGAGGCAGTGCAGGGCTGGCAGCCAAAACGAAGCCAGTTGGAGGGGTATAATCAAAGTAAGAATAGATGGGTATTTGGTAATAAACCTGTGAATAGTATTTTAGTGTAGGGTCATAGTTTGTTAGTAGCTTAATGTTGACATCAAGATCCCACTGTACCTTGACTTTATTGCTTTTTTGTAACTTTATTTGCCAAGGTCAAATTTGTTGGGGCATAAAGGTGAAGTGGCGGAAGAATTTGGCATAATCATGAAAGCACTGTGGACAGGACAGTACAGGTATATCAGTCCGAAAGACTTTAAAATCACCATTGGGAAGATCAATGACCAGTTTGCAGGATACAGCCAGCAAGATTCACAAGAACTGCTTCTGTTTCTAATGGACGGTCTCCATGAAGATCTAAATAAAGTAAGAATTTTTATTTTTCTAAGTTGCAAAGGCTCTTTAGGTTTGCAACACTGTAATCATTTTTATAGCAATTTAAAATTATAGTTGATTTCCCAGCCAGTGTGGCTCAATTAGTGAGCCTCATCCCATGCCCCAGGAGGTCACAATTCGATTTCTGGTCAGGGCACATGCCCCGGTTTCGGGCTCGATCCCCAGTAGGGGGCGTGCAGGAGGCAGCCCATTATGTTTCTTTTTCTTCCTCTCCTTCAAAGCAATAAAAACATATTTTAAAATAGTTTTCAAAAATTATAGTTGGTGATTGTTAAGTGCTAGTTTGTTCAGGTCTAGTGACTTTGTACTAAGGCATGGAACTATAAAACACATTCATCTGATAGCTCTAGTATTTGAAAAGAAGTATATACAATTTGTATTTACTCACTAAACTGTTATCGGGTTGTATTATTGTGAGAAATTTATAGATGTTAAAATAGTTGTTAGACATACTGTGTTTGTGACCTACGTGTATGTAAAAGGAAAATTATAAACATGATTTTATAAAAGGTTAGCTACAGACAGCCTGAACACCCTTATTACATTTATATACTCTATATTATTGCATGTTGTATGTATTTATGTTCTGTATATACTATTATATTCTTATACTTTTTTCTAAAACAAGAACTACTTCATGTAACCACAAATGACTCATGTGAAGATTGTTACTGAAGCATTTATCTCTACATAAATGACCAATCTGTTTAAATACCATGGCTTCTTTTTAGAACCAAGCTGTCTTCTGTATACAGGGTATCCCCCAAAAATGTATACACACTTTAACAGCTGATAGCTTAATTTTGAAAATGAACTTTTAATAAACACTGCCTTTATAATTATTCAAAGTTTGTGTATACATTATTTTGGGGACACCCTATATACATATATATACACACATATACATACATATATAGTGTGTGTGTATATGTATATTGTGTGTGTGTGTGAGAGAATATGAATGTGCGTGTATAGAAAGAGTTCGTCCCTGAGACTAGGACAACAAAAGAACATCTGTCTGGTTGTAGCCCCAACTCCCAGCTACATGTACCATGTCTTCTTTTTTTAAAACCAAACTTCTGAGCTTTTTAAATAAAAATTTATTAAATAGTTTCAGCAAGTCGAACCCTTTTGATAAAGTGGGTTTTTGGTTTTTCGGGAGAGTTTTCTGGCTTGAATTTTTTTAGAATTTTTTATAGTACTTAATGAGATTTGAACTCCTTTATGAAAAGAATCCAGTATTTCTAAATCTGCAAAATGTATTTACTATATTCTTTCATTTTATTTTTTAATGCTTACTTTGAGATATTAATAGAGTTTAAATAATCTTATTTCCAGGCTGATAACCGGAAGCGACATAAAGAAGAAAATAATGATAATCTTGATGACTTCAGAGCAGCAGAACGTGCTTGGCAGAAACACAAGCAGCTCAATGAATCCATTATTGTTGCACTTTTCCAGGGTCAGTTCAAATCCACAGTACAGTGCCTCACCTGTCACAAAAAGTCTAGGACATTTGAGGCCTTCATGTACTTGTCTCTGCCACTAGCGTCCACTAGTAAATGTACATTACAGGTAAGTTTATGTTTGAGAGAAAAGGCTTTGTTGAATAAAAATGCTGTTTATATGCATATAGAGATATACTTTCTCCAGCAATTTTTGTTTCTTACCCCCACAAACATTTTATAGGTAAAACTCAAAAATTGTTTTAATTAGGTTTATATAGATTAGAAAAAAATTTTCTCAAAAAAAGTTTTCTTTTTAAAAGATATTTTCTTATTAAATATTCTTTTAGAGCTGATAGTTTTTTTTAAAGTTTGTATTCTGAAGAAGTTTTTAAAGTTAATTTTAGTTTAGGTCTAAATTCTTTGTAAGAACTTGCTTTACATAGGGATATCAAATAAATATCCTGTTTTCCACACAACAGCAATGTGATTTAGATCGTTTATTGATCTCTAGAGTTAGCTTCCTTGAGGATGTCATTTCTTCCAGTAGGAGTTCCCCGAGCCCTCATGTAGGTAGATGTGTGTGCGCTCAGGAGGTGCAGTACTTCTTCCTGTGACCACAGCAGCCCTCGCTACACTGTCGTCAGGTTAGGCTCTCTCCTCTTCACTCCTCACCAGATCATGAACTATGAGGGCAGGAACTGTTCTAGTTTACTGTTGTGTCCTTCATGCCAGGCAGAGTAACTTACCGAATAGATGTTCAATGATACTGTGTTGAAGAAATGAATTAATGAGTATCTACTGCTATTTTTTGCCCTCCAGGATTGCCTTAGATTATTTTCCAAAGAAGAAAAACTCACAGATAACAACAGGTTTTACTGCAGTCATTGCAGAGCTCGGAGGGATTCTCTAAAAAAGATAGAAATCTGGAAGTTGCCACCTGTGCTTTTAGTGCATCTGAAACGGTAAAGAGCACAACTTTTTCTACCTGTTTAGTAGTTTAGATGAAGGAATTCTAAGTCACTTTGTTGTACTGCCTGCTAAGGATGCATAATCAAGGAAGATTTTAGGATATCTTCAGGGAAATAAAGCAGAAATGATGAGACACTCTAGTTCACCTTAGTGTTTGCAGTAACAGAGCAAAATGACACCACCACTCTTTCATGTAATTCTGTCTTTAAAAACCAGTAAAACTAAATTATTGCATTTCAAGATAAAAACTTTAAATCATTGCAGAACATAAGTGAAAATACATTAAAATGTTATATAGTATAGGTCTAACATATTAGCAGATTGATCATTAAAACAGTAAACTAAACATAAAAGACTTTAATCGTGTGCCAAAAATGAAATACATGATTTTTAAAGGTAAAATTTTAAGGATGGCATTGTTGAGTGCAGGCATAGTTTTGTCCACATTTTTCCAGCCAGTGAAAAAGATCTGGCCTATAGTAGTAGAAGGAATAGTGGAAGAGTTGTAAAATATGTCTTGGGTCTTCTGCTCTGGTTCTTTTGTCTTTATGTAATCCATCTGTGGAGTGGTAACTTTGAGCCATTTTTTTGAAAAACTTTTTAGAAGGAAATTTCATCTTTTTATGGAGAGCTTTAATTTTTGTTTCAAAGAAAGCATTTCTATTTCATTTTTTTCTTTCATCTTTTATTATTGGAGATTCTTAGGCAGTTATGTTAATTTTAACATTGTTCAAATTCCTCTTGTGTAAATTTCCCAACAAAACTGGTTATATCAGTTGTCCTTTTCTTCTTGAGGACTGGAGGTATAGATAAACACAACACAAATAATTACACATTTGTTCTGTTAAAATTTTTAATGCTGCATATTACTCTTGGAGAATATCTAAGACTATAAATGGTTCAGAATTCAGTTTTTAAAAAAATAATTCTGAAATAACTGTATTACACCAACCAAAAAACCAGTATTTTGGTAATTAAAGGCGCAGAGTATGCCAAGATAATGTTCTAGTTTCTGGCTCTAGTTTCTCCAAAAGTACAAGCTTAAATCTAGAGCAGCTCTCCTCAGTCTTTCCTTGGTACTTTAGTAGTGATTAGCATTATAAATGTGGGTTTTCAGAACTGTTTACCTTTATGGAGGATGCATCTAACAATCCACTAGCCTAGGGATCAAGGTGTAGCCCTACCTCTGCCACTCTGAGCTGTTTGACCATGGATAAGCCATTTAATATCTATGCGCCTCAGTTTCCTCACTTGTAAAGTAAAATGGAAATGAAACCAAGTGTCCCAAATGTCTTTAACAGGTTCCTCCACTACTAAAATTCTGAATGTGTGATTGAAATGGATTTTGTGGTCCTGACTTGAAATCTAGATTGTTAAATAAATGAGTTAGGGTTCAGTTTAATGTCTTTCATCTGTCATGTAATTGCTGTAATGTTTGGCTTTGCAGGTTTTCCTATGATGGCAGGTGGAAGCAAAAACTGCAGACATCTGTGGACTTTCCCTTAGAAAATCTTGACTTGTCACAGTATGTTATTGGTCCAAAAAACCATTTGAAGAAATACAACTTGTTTTCTGTTTCAGTAAGTATGTCATTGAACTAAATACATTTTCTTTCAGAGCAAACTAAAAATAATGTTTCAAGTGGTTTCTTATCTCATAGGAAAGTAGAACAACATAAAGCTTTGAAATTATTGACATTTAAAATAATTCAATTTGAATTGATTTTCTCTTTTGTTTGGCACAGAATCACTATGGTGGGCTGGATGGAGGCCACTATACTGCCTATTGTAAAAATGCAGCAAGACAGCGGTGGTTTAAGTTTGATGATCATGAAGTTTCTGATATCTCCGTTTCTTCTGTGAAATCTTCAGCAGCTTATATCCTCTTTTATACTTCCCTGGGATCACGAGTGACTGATATAGCCACATGAGAAGAAGTAGGTTATAAACTAGTTATCTTTTAAAAAGCCGAGCAACACAACTCTTGAAATGCTTATAAAGTTACTGGACAGCTATACCTGGCCATTTAGAGGACTTCTAAGACAGCAAGAGCTGTTACTATCACCATATACTTCAGGTCAGTGCTATTATCAAAAAACCGGCTAATAACATGTAACAAGTATTGCAGTAAGCACTTCTTAGCGGTACCATTTACTTCATAATAACTTTTTTAGTTTGTTCCAAAATTAAAATAATTAACTAGCTAAGCATTATTCTGCCGGTCTAAAAACCATTGTATCTGTTATTTTCATTTTCACTCTTACGGCCTTTTTCACATTTCTAAGTCTCAGCTTGACCTATGAATACTCTAGAACGATACAAAGCAGATAGGAATGTATATGTATATATTTATTGCACACTTGCACATCAAATCGATGTACATAGTATCACGTGGTCTTTTCGTGGAATCTAGAACTCAAGGGATTGCTTTTTTTCTTTTGGCCTTTTCTGAGTAACTGCAGTGCTTTCTTAGGGAAATGACAGGGCAAAGCTATTTTTCTTTTGGCTTTGGGCTGCATTTGTGTACTTAAAATCTTTATTCTAAAAAAAAATAAATGGAAACTTTTCTCTAACTTTTTAAAATGAGAATTTTTCATTTACACCTACATTAAAATCTTAATGAGAAAAATAATTTAAAACCCTGTAAGTGTTCTGTCTTTAATTTTGTATTATCAAATATAGGACAGCAGAACTATAGATTTTATACATACACACACTCTTTATCTCACATTGACTTAAAATTTAGTTCACTTACCCTGTTAGCATCAGGACTCAATTCCACTCTTCAACTTGACCCAGAACTGTATATAGCACTTATGATTCTCAGAGTTGGGAGTCATAGTAAAATATAATACCCAGACTCATTCTATCAAGAGGAGTAGAAGTCAGGCATGACTGCAAAGTGAATTACCTCAGGGACTGTTGCTATGCATGAAGTCAGTTAAAACACTCCATATAAAAAGATTCTAAAGGTGCTTCTGAAAGCAGTGGACTCCCAAGGAGATGATGAAAAAATTGAGTTTTGAATTGTGAAGTTGACAGCTTTTCATGTTCAGCAGTTAGTCTAAGAGACATCGGTTTTTTGGCTACATTATCTGATCAATTAAATATCTGCCAATCACATTCTTAAGTTCACAGAGCCACTAGAACAAAAGTTATTTTTGTTCCATTAAGTGTCTTTGGAAAATAATTTGTTGGAGATATATATATATCTTTCTTGGCTATAGACTTACCTTATATAAGGTTGCATAATATGCCAGAAAGAAAAATGTCAGTGATGAAAGTAAGTTGCAAGAATTTAATAACAAGGCAAAACTTAAGTACCAGTGTCTGATTGCTTGTTCTGCAACTTTCAGGAAACACCATTTTCCTAGCTCTTGCATTTTTCTATAGGTATAGAAAAGGGCTGGCAGCTATAGAACAGGAGATATGCTGTAGCAGTTTGAACTGAAGTATCAGGAATCTCACTGACTCGTGTATCATCAAAGCTAAACCAGGCTTGGGTCACTGAGTTCTTGCAGAAAGCAGTGTAGTGGCCACCATCCAGATCACCAAAGTGGTTCTAGGGGAGGAAGGAATGTCAGACTTAGTATTCACATGCAAATACTCTATTGGGACAAAAAAGGTAAGGCCAAGAAATATTTTTCATAATTGTCCCTTATACTAAATTAAAAGGAAATAATTTTGTTCAATTGAATCATACATATAGCCTGACTTCTATATTGTTTTTCTGTTTTGGATGTTTTTTTAAAAATAGATTTTTTTAAATTAATTTTTTTTTTTTAAGGAGAGAGAGAGAGAAACATTGATTTGTTGTTCCACTTATTTATGCATTCATTGGTTGATTCTTGTATGTGCCCTGACTGGGGATCAGACTTGCAATCTTAGTCTATTGGGACCACGCTCTAACTGAGCTGCCTGGCCAGGGCTTACAGTGTTTTTCATTTCATTGAACTACTTATATATTGTACCCATTGACTACTTAACAGAATCTGTGAATGAAATAAATATTAGTCAAGTATTATCATATCAGTTAATACTTACTGAGCTTCAGCTGCATAGTGCTGCCATACAGTGTGAAGGGATTGTGCAGCAACAATCCCCTAAACCACAAGGGTCCAAAAAGAACCTGTTCCTTTATCTTTGTCCCTTGTTTTTGATAACCCAGTTAAAGGAGTGTTTGAAACAAAGACATTGGAGAGAAGGTGATATAGTGTACAGCTGGGGTTGACAAACCATTTTGTCCATTGGCCAGATCCAGCCTGCAACCCATTTTTGTATGGCCTGTTAAGAATGCACTTTATATTTTTATATGGTTGAAAAAATAAAAAGACTAATATTTTGTGACGTGAATATTTTATGAAATTCAGATTTCAATGTCCTTAAGTAAAGTTTAATGGGAACACAGCCATGCTCATTCTTTTATGTTTTTCATTGGCTGCTTTTATACTACAACAGTTAAAATAGTTGGGAGAAAGACCATATGGCCTGCAAAGCCTAAAATATTTACTGTCAGGCCTTTTACAGAGTAAGTTGCTGATGCCTGGTGCTGAAGGAAGTGGTTTTTTTGTAGTCAATTTTGACTGTGAATTTAGCTCTAATACTAAGGAAGGACCTTAAGGAAGTTATTTAACCTTTCTGAGCTTTAATTCCCCCATCTATTAAAATGGGGTAATAAGACCTAGTCTTAACTGTTAGGTATTTCATATTATAGAGCTACCCCGTAGGAAGTCCTTACTAAATGTTCCCTTTAGACCTTTATCTTCTACTCTCCCCTGACACGTTAGAGAAATATTCCAAAACTGACAATTAAAAGATCTAGTCTTGGTCCTCAATATGTGACCTTAAGCTGACATGCTTCAGTTTCCTTATTTATAAAATGGTGCCCATAATAGTGTGATGTAATTTGATTGAGAAAACAAATCATCTGGTGGATAAGTAGTGCCCAGACGATGAAGTAATGTTCTGAAGTGATTAGACAGAACAGAACTGGAGTATTATGTTCAGTTTTGATGACTCAATGGAAGAAAAAAAAAGACACAGAAGACAATGAAGCCAGCTGGGCATGGCTCAGCAGTTGAGCGTTGACCTAGGATCCACGCAATCAGGGTTTGATTCCCGGTCAGGGCACATGCCCAGGTTGTGGGCTTGATCAATGGTTCTCTCATCATTGATGTTTCTATCTCTCTCCCCCTCTCCTTTCCTCTCTCTGAAATCAATAAAGATATATTAAAAAAAAAAAAAAAAGACAATGAAGTATTTCTAGAGTTTCGGCAAATATAGGAGATAATTAGCTAGCTGAGAACCTTAGTTATAAAATTATAAGGAATGCTGAATAAAGCATGGTAAACACCCTTTGAACTATATGGTTGACTTTAAAGATTGTTTAGTAAGAGTCAGCCCCAGGGGCCAGAACCAGAGGAGCATGATGTAGGGTTGATCCTGTGACTGCCTCAGAGTAAAGATTATTCCTGGTCACTGTAACCAAGGTGCTTCAGTTTTAAAGGTCACACAAGGACAGGAGATAAAGTCTTAGGTTCCAACAAGGTGAGGAGTTGAATTGAGGTCCAAACACCTAGCCAGGGCTCTTAAAAGAGATTCACCCTCAATAAAAATCCCATTCTTTAGAGCTTGTCTTATCTTAGGCTATGGGTGCAGAGAATAAAAGTCATTCCTAGGAATTTGTTACCACACACCCTGTGTGGTTTCAGAGTCCCGTGAATCTCATGTGAGAAGTATTTTTGGGGTGTCATGCAGAAACAGTCTTACTTTCTGGATTGATGCACCATAATTCAGGCTGCACAAGATAACCCACATATAAAACCCCAGCGATGTTGAAAATGTACTATTTCAAATTAAAAGTTTAGAGGCTAGGCCAAAATGGTTGCATAAGAAGGTGCTGAGCTCACCACCTCCCAAGAACACACAGAACGTACACCTATATTTACAGCCATTCCTCCTAAGAGACAATGAGGGCCAATTGAACAGCTTCTGCAGGACAAACGAGAGAACAGAAAGAGAAGGTAGGGGAACCTCAAGAGCTCTCTGGAGCTGAGGGAACTCTACAGAACCAGAGAAACCAGTGAGTGCCATTGTTTACATTTCCCCTATGCTTGGATAGAGGATGGGAGTTCTAGCCAGGTGCTCTGGTTGACCTGAAGCACTGCTATAGCACATCCCCAGCCACTCCAGCAGGAAAAGCAAGGTGCCATAGTGCAGAACTAGCAAAGTGCTGCAGTACCTGCGTGCAGAGCTGCCCTTCCAGAGAAAATGCAGGGATTGGGTAGCATTGCTGCATGACTACATAGGGATGTCCCGTTGGAGGAAGTGCTGAACTGGCAGAGTACTGCAGTGCACACACAGGGCTGCCCCATCCAGAGCAAGTATGGAACCAATGGGGTGCTGCTGTGAGCACATGCAGGACTGACATGCCCAGAGAAAGCGCAAGAGGAGCAAAGTGCACAAAGAGCTGCCCTGTCCAGAGAAAGTGGAAGTAGTAGGGTGCTGCCACATCATACTCAGGGAAACCCTGGTCAGACCTGGCTTGGGCAACAGACAGAGCATCAGGGCAGGTCATGCACAGCAGGCACCCTACCCAGATCAGAAGGGCAAGGAAAGGCACACACATAAGGCTGCCACACCTGAATTCCATTCTGGCTGTGGACAGCCAGAACAATAATGAGCTACCGCACGTGTGTGTACACCAGACTGCCATGCCTGGAACCCATTCCTTCTGGTTAGGAGGCATACTAGGCACTGCGTATGCCCACCTTGATTACAGCTGGCCTACCAAAGTCATCCAGCACACAGTCAACACAGAAGCCACTTTTTCAAGACTGGGAGACATATCTACTTCATCTAACTCATAGGAAGAAACACAGAAAGTCAAACAAAATGGGGAGACAGAAGAATATGCCCCAAATGAAGAAAAAACCTTAGGAAAAAACCATAGTGGAATGGAGATAAATAATGTGTCAAAAAGAATTCAAAGAAATGGTTATAAGGATGTTCAAAAACCTTGACAGTAGAATAGAGGTACTCAGAACTTCAACAAGGAATTAGAAAATGTAATGAAGAACCAGTCAGAGATGAAGAAAATAACCAAAATGAAAAATATATTAGAAGGGTCCTGCCTGGGTAGCTTAGTTGCTTAGAGCATTGTCCCAATGCGCCAAGGTTGTGGGTCTGATCCCGTCAGAGCCCATACAAGAATCAACCAATGAATGCATAAATAAGTGGAACAATAAACTGATGTCTTTCTCCCTCCCTCCCCAATAAATAAATTTTCAAATATATTACAAGGAATCAACAACAGGTTAGTTAATAGAGGATAGATTAGCAATCTGGAAGAAAAAAATGTGGAAATCAAATCAGGACAGCAAAATGAAAAAAGAATTTTAAAAATTGAATATACCATTAAGGACTACTGAGATAACATCAAGCACTATAACATTTGCATTATAGGGATTTCAGAAAGAGAAGAGAGAAAAGGGCAGAAAGTATATTTGAAGAAATAATGGCTGAAAACTTTCCTATCCAGGTCTAGGGTTCAGAGTTACAAACAAGATGAACCCAAAAGGCCCACAGCAAGACATACTGTAATTTAAATGGCAAAAGTTAAGACACATCCTGAAGGCAACAAGTCTGTTTCCAACAAACAATGGAAACAAGTCTGCCCAGCTGGTGTGGCTCAGTGGATTGAGCGTTGTGCCACGAGGCTGCTGGTTCGATCCTGTCAGGGCATATGCCTGGGTTGCAGGCTTGATCCCCAGTAGCGGGTGTGCAGGAGGCAGCTGGTCAATGACTCTCCCATCATTGATGTTCCTATCTTACTCTCCCTTCCTCTCTCTGAAATCAGTAAAGGTGTGTGTATATATATATATATATATATATATATTTTTTTTTTAAATGCTTTCTTTATGAAGAAGAAAAGGCCATAACCATAAATGAGAAAATACAGGAAAAGAGAAAAAATCTCACTCTTAAGGCAAATATATAATGAACATTGATCAACCACTTAAACTATTATGAAAGTTAAAAGACAAAAGTATCAAAATTAACTATACAATAAGTAGGGGATACACAAAACAAAGATAAAACATGATGTCAAGAACAAAGTGTGAAGGGAGAGTAAAGATGTAGTGCTTTAAGAATGCATTTGAACTTAAATGCCTATCAATTAGTAGACTGCTATAGCTATAGATGGATCTATGTATATGAACCTCTTTGTTACCACAAATCAAAAACCTACAAAAAATATACCAAAAACTAAAGAGAAAAGAACCCAAACAAAATGCTAACGAAAAACAGCAAATAAAAGGAAAGAGATCAAGAGAAGAACAAAGCAACAGAGAACAACAAAAACCACCACAAAAAATTAATAAAATGGCATTAAGCACATACCTATCAATAAATGTAAATGGACTAAGTGCTCCAATCAGAAGACAGGTTGGACTTCTAGTCAAGATGGTGGAGTATGTAACCCCTGTGCTTGCCTCCTCCCATGACCACATCAAAAGTACAACTAAATTAAATAACCATCATTGAGAACCATCTGAAGACTAGCTGTACAGTATTCCTATTACAGAGAATATAAAGAAGCCATGTCAGGACTGGTAGGAGGGGTGATGACACAGTACATGCAGGTCCCACAAGCATAGTGCGGCAATTAAGAATCCAGAAGGATATCTCAGCTGTGGAAGTCCCCCCAAGAAGGGGTCTCAGCCCCACACCAGGCTTCCAAACCAAGGGCATCATGCCAGGATGAGGAGTCCCCATAACATCTGGCTGTGCAAACCAGTGGGGAGTGCATCTGAATGAGATAAAGGGCTTCTGGAGGCACCATGCATGGACTTGCTAGCTCACAGACTCACTCGCTCTTTGCTCCAGTGTGGGGTGGCAATTTGAAAATTGCCAGGGACATAAAAGGAGAAACCAAATTGACTAGCTTCAGAGCCAGGGCTGGAGGGGCAGGAGTCAGGAGAGCTCTCTCAGGGAACAGAAGAGCTGGCACATGCCATTTTTCCTTTGTTGATCCCCACCCAGCTCTCCATTAACCTGGCTAACACTGTTTGCCCCACCCTGGTGATTCTGTGAGATCCCACCACATCCAATTTGTATGCCAGCATGAGGTGCTTTAAGCAGCTTCCCCACATGAAGAGCCTGTCTTGGCTCACACTGTGGACTTTCCTAAACTCTCTCAAAGGTCCACAAACCCCAAACAAGCCGTGGCTGACCTAGGTGTGCCCTGTACCTCTTGCTAAGTGGCTTAATCCCAGCACAAGCAACGATTTTCATTGTAACTGCCATCAGGTAGCCCCATAAGATGAGGCCAGTATTGACTTAAACTGTAGCTTTAAGTGGCCACAAGCCCGGCACAAGTAGCAGCTAGCCTCAGCTCACATTATGGTGCCCACCAAAGGATCCCAAGCCCAGCAATAGTAGCAGCAGGCCTTGGTTCGAAGTATAGCCTTCCCTAAGCACCTCCAAGTCCAGCATAAGTGGCAACCAACTGTAGCCTCCATCAGGTGGCCCCAAGCTGGGCACAAATGGTGGCTGAAATTGGCCTGCACTGGAGCCCCTCCTGAGAGGCTCCGGAACCAACATACCCAGTGGGGTCAGCTTCAGACCACACCCAAGTACCAACCAACCAGATCCACAAATGACACACCTGAAGAATGGACCACAGCCCCACTAAAGCAACTCCAGCTCCATGGGGTTAGCCTGAGAATCAGTCCCTCCCACTGATGTAGTTAAGCTTCTATTGCTGTTGGCACAACAGGAGAACACAGACAACTCACACAAGGGACACCCCTGGAGCACCCAGCTTGGGTGAACTAGGAGACTGTGCCACTGGTCCTCAGAGGACACCAACTACAAAAGGCCACTTTGCCAACACTGGAAGACACAGCACCTCTACCTAATACATAGAAACAAACACAGGGAGGCAGCTAAAATGAGGAGACAAACATATACCAAATGAAAGAACTGGAAAAAAGTTCAGAAAAAGAACTAAAATGGAGACAAGCAATCTACCAGATACAGAGTTCAAAACACTGGTTATAAGGATGCTCAATGAACTCAGGGGAAAAAATAGATTAACTCAGTGAGAACTTATAAAAGAGATGAAAACTATAAAAAAGAACAACTCAGAAATGAATACAATAACTGAAATGAAGAATGTATTACAGGGAATCAACAGCAGATACAGCAGAGGACTGAATCACTCATCTGGAAGACAAAGTAACAGAAAACACCTAATTGGAAGAGCAAGACAGTAAAAGAATTTTTAAAAATGAGTAGTTTGCCCGGCCAGCGAGGCTCAGTGGTTGAGCGTTGACCTATGAACCAGGAGATCTCAGTTTGATTCCCAGTCAGGGCATATGCCTGGGGTTGCAAGCTAGATCCCCAGTAGGGGGCAAGCAGGAGAAAGCTGATCAATGATTCTCATCATTGATGTTTCTATCTCTATGTCTCTCCCTCTCCCGCTCTCTGAAATCAATAAAAACATTTTTAAAAAAATGAGGATAGTTTAAGAAACCTTTGGGACGACATCAAGCATAGTAACACTTGCATTATAGTGGTACCAGAAGAAGAAGCAAGAACAAGGGATTGAAAACCTATTTGAAGGAGTAATGATGGAAAAATTTCCTAACCTTGTGAAGGAAATAAACACGTAAGTTCAGGAAGCACAGAGATTTCCAAATAAGATGAACCCAAAGAAGCCTACACTAAGACACATCATAATTAAAATGCCAAAGTTTAAAGATAGAGAATCTTAAAAGTAGCAAGAGAAAAATAGTTAGTCATGCAAGGGACATCCCATAAGACTGTCAGCTGATTTCTCAACAGAAATTTTGCAGGTCAGAGGGATTGGCATGAAATATTCAAAGTGATGAAAGGCAAAGACCTACAACCAAAATTACACTACACAGCAAGGCTACCATTTAGAACTGAAGGAGAAATAAAGAATTTCCTAAACAAAAGCTAAAGGAGTTCATCACCACTAAACTAATACTATAAGAAATGTTAAAGGAACTTCTTTAAGAAGAAAAGATAAAAAATATTAATAAGAAAATACAGGAAAGAAAAAATTCTCACAAGGACAAGCATAACAAAAGCAATGGATGAACCAACTATATAGCTAGTATAAAGGTTAAAAAACAAAAGTAGGACTATCGTGCAACTACAACAATAAATCAAGGCATACACACACACACACAAAGAGGTAAAAAATAAAGCGTGGGGGGCAGGGAGCGAGTAAAAATTGTAGTAATTTTAGAATGTGTTCAGACTTAAGCAACCATCACCTTAAAATAAAGTGCTATATACATACCTTGGTACAGGAAACACATGGTAACCACAAACCAAAAATCTACATGAGATATACAAGAAATAAAGGAATCCAAACAACACTATAGAAAGTATTCAACATACAAAAGACGAGAACAAGAAATTAAGGAACAGAGAAGAATTATAAAAATAGAAAACAATAAAATGGCAATAACTACATACCTATCCATAATTACTTTAAATGTAAATGGACTAAATGCTCCAATCAAAAGACACAGGGTGGATGAATGGATTAAAAAACAAATAAAAGCCATACATATGCTGTCTACAAGAGACTTCAGATTGAAAGACAGACTAAAAGTAAAGGGATGGAAAATATATTTTATGCAATGGAAATGAAAGCTGGGGTACCAATACTTACATCAGAAAAATAGATTTTAAAACAAGGGCTGCGCCCGGCCGGGCGTGGCTCAGTGGTTGAGCGTCGACCTAGGATCCAGGCAATCAGGGTTTGATTCCTGGTCAGGGCACATGCCCATGTTGTGGGCTCGATCAGTGACTCATCATTGATGTTTCTCTCTCTCTCTCTCTCTCTCTCTCTCTTTCCCTCCCTCCCTCCCTCTCCTTTCCTCTCTCTGAAATCAATAAAGATATATTTTTTTAATAATTAAAAAAATAAAACAAGGGCTGTAACAGGAGACAAAGAAGGGCATTTTATTATAATAAAGGGATCAATCCAACAAAAGGACATAATTCTTATAAACATCTATGCACCATCATAGGAGCACCTAAAACATATAAAACAAGTACTGATGGACCTAAAGGGAGAGAGAGAAATTTAGTTGTAGTAGGGGACTTTAATTGATATCTCCATTGATATCAATGGATAAATCATTTAGACAGAAGATCAACAAGAAAACAGTGGCCTTAAATGACACATTAGACCAGATGAACTTAATTGATATTTTTAGGACATTTCACCCCAAAGTAGCACATGAAACATTTACCAGGATAAACCACATTTTAGGCCACAAAATGAGTCTCAATAAATTTTGGAATACTGAAATCATACGAAGCATCTTCTCTGAACACAATGGTATGAAACTAGAAATCAACTACAGAAGAAAACTAAAAAAATACGTGGAGGCTAAATAACATGCTACTAATCAATAAACAGGTTAACAATGAGATCAAAGAAGAAATCAAAAGGTACCTTGAGACAAATGAAAATGAAAGCACAATGATCCAAAAGCTGGGACACAGCCAAAGCAGTTTTAAGAGGGAAATGTATAGCAATATAACAATATAGGCCTATCACAAGAAACCAAAAAAATCTAACCTTACACCAGTGATTTTTAACTGGTGTGCGACAAGAATTTTTAAAGTGCAATACCTGACTATTTGTCAGGGGGCACTGACATCTTTTTCCCTTAGATTGTCAAATAAAAAATGACAAAGGCCCAAACAACAATATCCACCTGGTGTGAATTCCCTGTCTTGAACCATAAATATATAGGTCATATAATAGTTTCATCTTTTTGGTCATGTTGCATAATAAGGTTGTGTCTGATTGGTTAATTCTTGGTACCAGAAATCCTTATATACAAGGATAGGCACCTGATTTTTTAAAATGTCACTTTGGAGCAAAAAGGGTAGGTAATTACTATTTTTTATTTTTATTTTTTGGTAAATCAATCAAAATTATACCTACTTTTGTCAGATCAGCAAAAAATAAATTTGTGCGCCACAGAATTTTAGTAATTAGTTTATGTGTGCCATGAGATGCAAAAGGTTGAAAATTGCTGCCTTACACCAAAAGAAACTAGAAAAAGAACAAACAAAGCTCAAAGTGAGTAGAAGGAAGGAAATAATAAAGATCAGAGCCGAAAGAAATGAAATAGAAACAGGGAAGATCAATGAAACCAAGAGCTGGTTTTTGAAAAGAAAATTGACAAACTTTTAGTCAGACTCATCGAGAAGAAAAGAGAGAGAACCAAATACATAAAATCAGAAATAAAAGTGAAGTGACAACTGACACCACAGAAATACAAAGGATTTTAAGGAAATACTACAGTTATATGCCAACAAATTGGACAACCTGGAAGAAATGGATAAATTACAAAAAACATACAATCTTCCAAGGCTGAAACAAGAAGAAACAGAAAATCTGAACAGACGAAAAACTGCTAATGAAATTGAATCAATAATCCAAAAACTCCCAACAAACAAAAGCCCTGGCCCAGATAGCTTCACAGCTGAATTTTACCAAACATTCAAAGAAGAATTAATACCCATCCTTCTTAAACTATATCAAAAAAATTGAAGAGGAGAGAAGGCTCCCAAACTCATTTTACAAGGCCAGCATTACCCTGATACCAAAACCAAAGAAGCACACTACAACAAAATAAAATTATAGGCCAATATCCCTGTTGAATACTGATGCAGAAATCCTTGACAAAATATTAGCAAACTGAATTCAGCAATACTTTAAAAAGATCATACACCGAGATCAAGTGGTATTTATTTCCTGGATGCAAGGCTGATTCAGTGTCCGCAAATCAGTGTGATATACCACATAAATACAATGAAGGATAATAGTCATATGATCATATCAATAGATGCAGGAAAAGTATTTGACAATATCTAAAACCTATTTATGATAAAAACTCTAAGCAAAGTGGGGATATAGTACTTCATCATAATAAAGGCTATATGACAAACCAACAGCTAACATCATACTCAATGGTGAAAAGCTTAGAGCTTTTTCTTTAAGACCAGGAACAAGACAACGATGTTCACTTTCACCTCTTTTATTCAGCATAGTATTGGAAATCCCAGCCACAGCAATCAGACAAGAAAAAGAAAGAAAAGGCATCTGAATTGGGAAAGAAAAATGAAACTGTCATTTTCAGATGCCATGATTCTATATAGAGAACCATAAAGATTCCACCAAGAAACTATTAAAATAAATGAATTTAGCAAAGTACCAGGATACAAAATTAACCTTCAAAAATCAGTTGCATTTTCATACTCCAATAATGAACTATCAGAAAGAGAATTAAGAAAGTAATCCCACTTACAATTGCATTAAGAAGGATAAAATACAAATAAATTTAACCAAGCAGGTGAAAGACCTATACTTGGAAAACTAAAAAACACTGAAGAAAGAAATTGAAGAAGATACAAATAATGGAAAAATATACCATGCTTAAGAAGAGAAAGAATTTCCCAGCCGGGTGTGGCTCAGTGGTTGAGCATCGACCTAGGATCCAGGAGACTGCAGTTCGATTCCTGGTCAGGGCACATGCCTGGGTTGTGAACTCTATCCCCGGTTGGGGGTGTGCAGGAGGCAGCCAATCAATGATGACTCTCTCATCATTGATGTGTCTCTCTCTCTCCCTCTCTCTTCCTCTCTCTGAAATCAATAAAGATATATTAAAAAGAAAACAAAGAATAGAAAGAATTAACATTGTTAAATGTCCATACTACCCAAAGGAATCTATAGGTTCAATGCAATCCCCATGAAATACCAATGGCATTTTCCATAGAACTAGAACAAGTACTCTTAGCAATTATATGGAGCCACAAAAGACCATGAATAGCCAAAGCAATTCAGAAAAAAGAAAATGGTTGGAGGTATCATGCTCCCTGATATCAAACTATATTATAGTCATAAAAATAGCATAGTACTGGCATAAAAACAGACACATAAAAATAGCCCAGAAATAAGCCCATCCTTATATGGTCAATTAATCTATGATAAAGGAGGCAAGAATATACAATGGGATAAAGACAAGTAGCATTGGAAAAGGACAACCACATGCAAAAAAAGTAAAACTAGATTACTGTTATACCATATACAAAAATAAACTCAAAATGGATTAAAGACATAAATGTAAGACCTGAAGCCAAAAATCTCCTAGAACAAAACATAGGGAGTAAACTTTTGACATCACTGCTATTAATATTTTTTTGATATTGCTCCCCAGACAAGAGAAACAAAATTAAAAATAAACAAATGGAATTACATGAAACCAAACAGTTTTTGCTCAGTGAAGGAAACCATCAACAATCTACAAAATAGGGGAAGATATTTGCCAATGATACATCTAATAAGGGCTTAATATCCAAAATACATAAAGAACTCATACAAACTAATACTAAAAAACCCCAAACAATCCAATTTAAAAATGGGCAGACGACCTAGTAGATATTTTTCCAGAAACTACATACAGTGGCCTACAGACATATGAAAAGAGGCCCAATATCAGTATTCATCAGGGATATTCAAATTAAAGCCACACGAGATATCATCTCACATCTGTCAAAATCACTATCATCAATAAATCAACAAACAACAACTGTTGGTGAGATTGTGGAGAAAAGGGAACCCTTGTGCACTATTGGTGGGATTGTAAATTGGTGCAGCCACTATAGAAAACAACATAAACGTTTCTTAAAAAATTAGAAGTAGAAATACCACATGACCCATCAATTCCACTTCTGGGTACTTATTCCAGGAAATCCAAAAATCCAAAACACTAATTTGAAAAGATATATGAACCCCTATGTTGATTGCAATAGACAAGATATGAAAGCAGTCTAAGTGTTCATTGATATATGAATGGAATATTACTCAGCCATAGAATGAAATTTACAGCCCTGGCCAGTATGGCTCAGTTGGTTGGAGCATGGTCCTATACACTAAAAGGTGGTAGGTTCAATTCCTGGTCAGTGCACATACTCAGGTTTTGGTTTCTATCCCCAGTCAGGGGGTGTACAGGAGACAACCGATCGATGTTTCTCTCTCACATCGATATTTCTCTCTCTCTCTCTCTTTCTCCCCCTCCCTCCCTCTCACTCCAAAATCAATAAAAAACATATTTTTTTTTAAAAGAATGAAATTTACTATTTGTGACATCATGGATGAACCTAGAGGGTATTATGCTAGGTGAAATAATTCAGACACAGAAAGACAAATATCATATGATCTCGCTTATTATATGTGGGACCTAAAAATAATAGAACAAACAAAACAAACTCATAAATACAGAGAACAAATTGGTGGTCACCAAATAAGAGGGGGGTTGGGGACATGGGTGAAAAAGATGAAAGGGATTAAGAAGTACAAATTGCCAATTATAAAAAGTTATAAGGATGTAATATACAGCATAGGGAATATAGTCAATAATATTGTAATAGCTATGTATGATATCAGATGAATATTGGACTTATTGGGTTGACTACTTTGTAATTTATAGAAATATGTAATCACTATGCTGTGTACCTGAAACTAATTTAATAATGTATGTCAACTGTAATTGAAAATTTTTTTAAAAAGAAGAAAAAATAAAAATAAAAGCCGTAAGTCTTAAAAAAAAAAAAAAAAAAAAGATATAGGCTGGCAGAACAGAAAAAAACAAGACTCGTCTACATACTGCCTACAAGAGACTTTTTAAAAAATATGTTTTTATTGATTTTAGAGAGAGGAGAGGAGAGGGAAAGAGAAATATTGATGTGAGAGCAAAACATCAATCTGCTGCCTCCTGCACACCCTCTACCAGGGATCAAGCCTGCAACCACAGCACATTCCTGACCAGGAATCAAACCAGCCACCTTTTGATGCATGGGACAACACTAAACTGGCCAGGGCAAGAGACTAACTTTAGATTCAAAGACACAAACACGAGGGAAAGATAGCAGATGACTGAGTGGAAACTACGCTGGCACTCTTCTGGGACCACAGTGGAATTACAACTAAAATACAGAAAAACCCTCCTGAATAATCAACTGAAAGTGAACTCCAGAGCACCCTCAAAACAAAGGAGAAAAAGTGGAACTGCATAGAGACTGGTAGGAAGTGCAGAGGCACAAGAGGGCTGGCTGGGCTCCCACAGGCAGCAGCTGAAAGTCAGGAGGGATATCTCAGCTGTGGGGGGTTCGCACTGAGGACTCTGGGGCCTAAACCCCAGGCTGGGCTTCCCAGCCAAGAGCACCAGAATTGAGAAAGGTGCCCACATAACATCCGGCTGTGAAAAGCAGCAGGGTTTCTGTCTGCAAGGGAGAGACTGCTAGAACTACAGGGGCCCTCTTAAAGAGCCAATGCACAAAGTTTCATGTGCAGCCACTCACCTTGGGCTCCAGCAGGAGGAGGGCAGAATGGACTGGAGCTGTGTGAGGAAAATCTAGGGATGTGGGCTTTGGAGATTGAGATCAGAATCCATCTGGATTCCTCTGTCCAGTCATTTCCCCATAATGCAGAGGACACCTTTCTCAGGAAGACAATTTGCTGCTTTTGCCTGAGTGGGGAGCAACTGCCCCATCCTGCAGGAAAATCTCTCACCCTGCCCTGTGGAGTTTCTACAGCCTGAGGCTCATTAAGAGAATCAGATTAATCAGTCTGCAAGGCAGAGGCAGACCTCAGAGTGCTTTAAGTCTTTGCCTGATCTGTTTCTGGACCCAGGCCTTGGAAAAGCAGACTTTGGTGTGCATCTTGGTCCCAGCAGAGAAGACCTCAAGCTGAGGGTTATTGATAGCTCCAAACATGGTACTCAAGGCCAGTCACAAACAATGTCTGACACTGGCCTGCACCAGAGACCCTCCAAAAAGACTGAGAGTCCTAGAATATCTACCTAATACATAGAAACAAACCCAAACAGGCAAAATGGGGAGACAAAAAAACAAGTCCCAAATGAAAGAACAAGAAAAGTCTCCAAAAAAGAGCTAAATGAAATGGAGATAAGCAATCCATCAGATATAGAGTTCAGAATACCGATTGTAAGGATGCTGAACAGCATGAAAAAAGATATGGAAACTAGAAAGCAAATAAAGAATGACATAGCAGAAATAAAGAATACATTGGAAGGAATAAACAGCAGATTAGAGGAAGCTGAGGATCAGATCAGCAAATCAGAAGACAGGGTAGAAAAAATCCCTCAATCAGAGATTTAAAAATAAAAAACAATTTAAAAACAGGAGGACAGTCTAAGGGAACTGTGGGACAACATGAAATGTAACAATATTCACATAGGAATGCCAGAAGAGGTTGAAAGTAAGCAAGGGTTAGAGAACCTGTTTGAAGAAAGTGACAGAAAACTTCCCTAACCTGGTCAAGGAAAAAGTCACACAAGTTCAGGAGGCACAGAGTCCCAAGCAAGAAGAATCCAAAGAGGCCCACGCTCAGACACATCATAATTAAAATGCCAAGAATTCAGGACAGAGAGAGAATCTTAAAGGAAGCTAGAAAAAAGCAATCTGTTACCTACAAAGGAGCTCCCATAAGGCTGTCAGCTGACTTCTCATCAGAATCTACAGGCCAGAAGGGAATGGCAGGAAGTATTCAGGGTAATGCAAAACAAGGATCTGAAACCAAGACTACTCTATCCAGCAAGACCATCATTCAAGGTAGACAGTGAAATGAACAGCTTCCCAGACAAAAAAGGCTGAAGGAGTTTATCACTACCAAACCAGCACTGCAGGAAATGTTAAAGGGACTGCTGTAATTAGAAGTAGAAATAGAGAGAGTGAAACATAGGCATAAAGAATTAAAATGACAATAGATAGGTATCTATCAATAATAACCTTAAATATAAATGGATTAAATGCCCCAATAAAAAGACATAGGGTGGCTGAATGGATAAGAAAACATGACCCAAATATATGCTGTCTACAAAAGACCCATCTCAGAACAAAATACTCTCACAGGATGAGAGTGAAGGGATTGGGGGGGAAAATTTCCATGCAAATGGAAATGAAAAAAAGCTGGGCTAACGATACTCATATCAGACAAAAGAGACTTCAAAATGAAGACCATAATGAGAGACAAGAAAGGTCATTACATAATACTAAAGGGATTGATACAACAAGAGGATATAACCCTGATAAACATATGCACGCAATATAAGAGCGCCTAAATTTATTTAAAAAAAACAACTTCTAGAGGACTTTCAGGGAGAGATCAACAGCAATGCAGTCATACTAGGGGACTTTAACACACCACTGACTTCACTGGATAGGTCTTCCAGACAAAAAATGAACAAGGACACAGTGACCCTCAATGACACACTAGATCAGATGGATTTAATTGACAATTACAGAACAGTCCACCCCAAAGCTTCAGAATATATTCTTCTCAAGTGCACACAGGACTTGATAGACCACATGTTAGGACACAAACAAGTCTCTACAAGTTCAAGAAGACTGAAATAATATCAAGCATCTTCTCGGACCACAATGGCATGAAATTAGAAATCAACTACAGTAAAAACACTCAAAACCATTCAAACACATGGAGGCTAAATAGCATGTTTTTAAACAATGAATAGGTTACCAAAGAGATTAAGAAAGAAATCAAAATCTTCCTGGAAACAAATGAAAATGATCACACAATGACTCCAAATCTATGGGACACAATGAAAGCGGTCCTGAGAGGGAAGTTCAGAGCACTACAAGCCTACCTCAAGAAACAAGAAAAACTTCTAATAGATTCTCTAACCCTACAACTTAAAAACTTAGAACGAGAACAAGAAAAGCCCAGAGTAAGTAGAAGGAAGGAAATAATAAAGATCAAAGCAGAAATAAATGTCATAGAGACTAAAAAAACAATACAAAAGGTCAATGAAACCAAGGACTGGTTCTCTGAAAAGATAAACAAGTTTGATGAACCTTTAGCCAGACTCATCAAGAAACAGAGAGGGGACTCAAATAAACAAAATCAGAAATGAAAGAGGTGAAGTAACAACTGACCCAACAGAAATACAAAGGATTGTAAGAAAATACTATGAACAACTATACACCACCAAGCTGGACAACCTGGAGGAAATGGACAAATTCCTAGAAAAATACAACCTGCCAAAATTCAATCAGGAAGAGCCAGGAAACCTGAATAGGCCAATAACTGATGATGAACTTGAAGCAGTAATCAAAGGGCTCCTAGCACACAAAAGCCCTGGCCCAGATGGCTTCACAGGGGAGTTTTACCAAACATTCAAAGAAAAACTAACACCTACCCTCCTCAAACCATTCCAAAAAATCCAAGAGGAAAGAACACTTCCAAGCTCTTTTTATGAGGCCAGAATTAGTCCAATTCCAAAATCAGGTAAAGACACTACAAAGAAAGACAACTACAGGCCAATATCCCTAATGAACATAGATGTTAAGATCCTCAACAAAATATTAACAAATCGGATCCAGCAATATATTAAAAAGATCATACACCATGACCAAGTGGGATTTATTCCAGGGATGCAAGGTTGGTACAATATTCGCAAATCAATAAACATGATATATCACATAAACAAATTAAAAGACAAAAATCACATGATCATATCAATAGATGCAGAAAAAGCAATGAATAAAATCCAACACCCATTTTTGATAAAAATTCTCAGCAAAGTGGGAATAGAGGGCTCATACCTCAACATAATGAAGGCCATATGTGACAAACCTACAGCCAACATCATACTCAATGGGCAAAAACTAAACCATTTCCCTAAGAACAGGAACAAGACAGGGATGTCCACTTTCACCACTCTTATTCAACATAGTCCTGGAAGTCCTAGCCACAGCGATCAGACAAGGTGAAAACATAAAAGGCATCCAAACTGGCAAGGAGGAAGTAAAACTGTCAGTATTTGCAGATAACATGCTATTGTACATAGAAAATCCTAAAGACTCCACCAAAAAACTACTAGGTTTAATAAATGAATTATGCAAGATAGCAGGGTACACAAAATTAACACCCAGAAATCGATGGCATTTTTATACACCAATAATGTACTCTCAGAAAAAGAAACTAAAAAAAAAAAAAAAAATACCAACTTTCACCATATAAACTCAGAATGGATAAAAGACTTAAATGTAAGATGCAAATCCATAAAAATGATAGAAGAAAATGTAGGCAGCAAAATCTCAGACATCTCTCGTAGCAATATGTTTTCTGATACATCTCCTAGGGCAAGAGAAACAAAGGAGAAAATAAAGAATGGGACTACATCAAAATAAAAAGCTTCTATACAGCAAAAGAAACCATCAACAAAATGAAAAGGGAGCCCACTGTATGGGAGAACATATTTGCCAATGACACATCTGATAAAGGGTTAATATCCAAAATATATAAGGAACTTATAAAACTTAACAAAAGGAAGACAATCCAATGTAAAAATGGGCAAAGGACCTAAATAGACACTTCTCCAAAGAGGACACACAGATGGCCAAGAGACATATGAAAAAATGCTCAAAGTCACTAATCATCAGAGAGATGCAAATTAAAACCACAATGAGGTATCACTTCACACCTGTCAGAATGGCTCCATCAACAAGTCAACAAGCAACATGTGCTGCCGAGGGTGTAGAGGAAAGGGAACCGTAGTACATTGCTGGTGGGAATCCAGACTGATGCAGTCACTATGGAAAGCAGTATGGAGTTTCCTCAAAAATTAAAAATTGAACTACCATTTGACCCAGTGATCCCACTTCTAGGAATATATCCTAAGAAACCCGAAACCCAACTGGAAAGAACTTATGCACCCCTATATTCATAGCAGTGTTATTTACAATAGCTAAGATCTGGAAACAGCCCAAGTGCCCATCAGCAGATGAGTGGATAAAAAAGCTGTGGTACATTTACACCATGGAATACTATGCAGCTGTAAAAAAGGACCTCTTACCCTTTGGGACAGTATGGATGGAACTGGAGAATATTATGCTAAGTGAACTAAGCCAGTCAGAAAAAGACAAATATCACATGATCTCACTCATATGTGGAATGTGATAAACAAAATAAACTGATGAACAAAATAAATCCAGAGACTTAGAAGCATGGAACAGACTGAGGGATCTCAGAGGGAAGGTGGGGATGGGGGAGTGGGTAGGGAGGGGAGAGATTAATCAAAGAACTTACATGTTTACAAACATAAGCCATGGACACAGACATTGGTATGGGGAAGGACCGGGGGTGGGATGGATGCAGGGTGGAGGGGATCAATGGGGGGAAAAGGGGGACATCTGTAATACTTTCAACAATAAAGATAAAAAAACAAAAATAAAAATAAATAGGAAAGAAAAACAACAACAAATGTCCTTGGTGACTGGGGCATGGAGTGGGGACATTGATGAGCAAGCTCAAGAGAAGCAAGATGACTGAGGTGGCCATGCAGAACATGACTCCAAAATCCCTTCCTTATGACCCCCCAAAAATGGCTCCAGGAATGCTGAGCTCAGTCATGTCTTCAAGTTCCTTAGAGTCCTAATTAGAATGAATTAAGTTTGTAAACTGATTCAATTCTCTGTCTGTGTTTATAAAAGTCCCAGGAAAATGGACCATACACAGAGCACAATGGTAATGAAGCTAAGTAGGTGGTGAAACTAAGTTATATTTAAAACTGTTCAGCTAATTATAAAAAGTCTGGTGGAAGAATGTTTTTCCTTGCTTTGAAGATCAGAATTTTTAATGCAAAAAAATGGTGGATCAAATGATTTACGTAACATTGAAATCCATTATTAAAATTTTTCCGTCTGGGCTTACCTAGAAAAAAAAGAAAGGCACAAACAAAGTGAAGGGATGGAAAACAACATTCCATTCAAATAGAAATGAAGAGAAAGAAGGTATTGAAATACTAACATCAGCGAAAATATACTTTTAAACAAAAATATAAAGAGACAATGTAGGACAACACATATCCAAGAAGAGAATGTAATATTATAAATATCTATGCACCTAACATAGAAGCACCTAATGGACATAGCGGCAGAAATTTATAGTAATACAACAATAGTTGGGAACTTTAATACTCCTCTTACCTCAATGGATAGGTCATCCAGACTGAAAATTAATATGGGAATAATGACCTTAAATATCACGTTAGACCAGATCAACTTTACAGATATTTCTAGAACATTTCACCCCCAAACTGCAGTATACATTTTTCTCAAGTGCACATGGAACATTTTCCAGGATAGACCTCATATTAAGTCACAAAAACAAGCCTCAATGAATTCAAGAGTATGAAAATTATATCAAGCATATTTTCTAACCACAATGGCATGAAACTAGAAATCAACTACAAGAAGAACTGGAAAACACACAAATATGTGGAAATTCAACAGCACGCTACTAAACAACCATTGGATCAAAGAGGAAATCAAACAGAAATTTTAAAACTACTTGATACAAATGAAAATACAACTTTCTAAAATTTACGGGATGCAACAAAAGTTGTAAGAGGGAAGTCCGTAGCTATACAGGCCTATCTCAAGGAACAAGAAAAACCCCAACTAAAAAATCTAACTTTACGCATAAAGGAACTAGAAAAAGAACAAACAAAGCCCAAAGTCAGTGGAAAAAAGAATATAATAAAGAAAAGGGCAGATACAAACAAAATTGAAACTAATAAAAAGAAAGATCAATGAAACTAATAGCTGGTTCTTTTAAAAAAAAAAAAAATTATTTGATTTTTGAGAGAGAGAGAGAAACATCGATTTGTTGTTCCACTCACTTATTTATGCATTCATTGGTTGCTTCTTTGTATGTGCCCTGACAGGTCGAACCCACGACCTTGGCACATCAGGACAGTGCTCTAACCAACTGAGCTACCTGGCTAGGGACTAAGAGCTAGTTCTTTGAAAGAATAAATAAAATCAACAAATCTCTAGCCAGACTCAGCAAGAAGAAGTAGAGAGACCAAGTAAATAAAATCAGAAATAAAAGAGAGATTACAACTGACTCCACAGAAATACAAATGATCATTGAATAATAGTATGAGCTATTATAAGCCAACAAATTAGACATCCTGGAGGAAACTGGCAAATTCCTAGAAAGACACAACCTTCTAAAACTAAACCAGGAAGAAACAGAAAATCTGAACAGATCTATTACTAGCAATGAAATTGAAGAAGTAATTTTAAACAAAAGACCAGGACCAGATGACTTCATAGGTGAATTCTACCAAACATTCAAAGAAGAATTAATACCTACCCTTCTCAAACTCTTCCAAAAAAATTATAGAGAGGGAAACAGTTCCAAATTCATCCTATAAAGCCAGCATTACCTTGATACCCAAACCAGAGGAAGATACAACAAAAAAAGAAAATTATAGGCCAATATCCCTCATGAACATAGATGCAAAAATCCTCAACAAAATACTAGCAAACTGAATTCAACCATACATTAAAAAGATTATACACCATGATCAAGTGAGTTTTATACCAGGGATGCAAGAATGGTACAATATCCACAAAACAATGTGACATACCACATCAACAAAACCAAGGATTAAACACATGATCATCTCAATAGATGCAGAAAAGGCATTTGACAAAACTCAACATCCATTTTTAATAAAAACTCTCAACAAAATGGGCATAGAAGGAACTTACCACAAAATGATAAAAGCCATATATGACAAGCCCACAGCTAACATACTTAATGGTGAAAAGCTGAACGCTATTCCTCTGATAAGAAACAAGATAAAGATGCTCACTGTCACACTATCACTCAATATAGTATTGGAAATCCTAATCACAGCAATCAGACAAGAAAAGGGAAAGTCATCCAAATTGGAAAGGAAGAAGTAAAACCATCACTATTTGCAGATGTCATGATACTATATATAGAAAACCCTAAAGAATCCAACAAAAAATAATAGAATAAATGAATTCAGTAAAGTAGCAGGGTACAAAATGAATATACAGAAATCTGTCTCATTTCTGTACATTAATGATGACCAAGAAGGAGAAATTAAGAAAACAATCCCATTTATAATTGCATCAAAAAGAATAAAATACCCAGAATAAATTTAACCAAGGAGGTGAAAGGCCTGAGCTCTGAAAACTGTAAGACACCGATTAACAAAACTGAAGAGGACACAAATAAATGAAGAACACATTGTGCTAATAGACTGGAAGGATTAGTAGTGTTAAAATGTCCATCCTACATAAAGCAATCTACAGATTCAGTGCAATCCCTATCAAAATACCAATGACATTCTTCTCAGAACTAGAAAAAATAATTCTAAAATTTATATGAAACCACAACAGACCACAAATAGCCAAAGCATTCTTGGAAAAAAAAAAGGTTGGAGGTATCATACTCTCTGATTTCAAACTATATTACAAAGTTATTATAAAACAGTATAGTACCAGCATTAAAACACACAGATCAATGGAACAGAATAGAAAGCCCATAAATAAACCATTGCTTATATGGTCAGTTAATCTATGACAAAGAAGGCAAGAATATATGATAGGGAAATGACAGTCTTGCTTTTTTTTAAAATCCTCACCTGAAGATATGCTTATTGATTTTAGAAGGAGGGGAAAAGAGAGGAAGAGGGGGAGAGGGAGGGAGGGAGAGAGAGAGAAACATAGATGTGAGAGGGAGCATTGATCGGTTGCCTTCCATATGTACCCCAACCAGGGATCGAACTGACATCCTAGGTATGTGCCCTGATCAGGAATCTAACCCGCAACCTTTTGGTGTAGATATAGGACGACACGCCAGCCAACTGAGCCATGCTGGCCGGGGCAACAGTCTCTTTAACAAGTGGTGTGCAAAAACAAAAGAAAAGTTTAAAACTGGGCCACTCTCTTACACCATATACAAAAATAAACTCAAAATGGATAAAAAACTTAAATGTAAGACCTGAAGCCATAAAACTCCTAGAAGAAAACATAGGTAGTGATCTATTTGACATCATGTCTTTTGAGCAAGGGAAACAAAAGCAAAAATAAACAAATGAGACTTCATCAAACTAAAAAGCTTCTGCACAATGGAGGAATCAATCAACAAAAGGAAAATAACAACCTACTGAATGGGAGAAGATACTTGTAAATGATACACCCAATAAGGGGTTGATATCCAAAACATATAGGAAATTCATACAACTCAATAAAAAAATAAACAATCTCGTAAAAAACAATGGGCAGAAAACATGAAGAGACATTTCTCCAAAGAATAAACAGATGGCCAACAGACATGAAAACATGCTCAACATCACTAATCATCAGGGAAATGCAAATCAAAACTACAATGAAATACCACCTCACACCAGTCAGAATGGCTATTATGAAAAAGCCAACAAATATCAAGTCCTGGCGAGGATGTGGAGAACGGGGAACCCTTGTGCACCATTTGTAGGTGTGTAAATTGGTGCAGCCACTATGGAAAACAGCATGCAGATTCCTCAGAAAACTAAAAGTAGAGCTGCCATATGCCCCAGCAATTCTACTCCTGGATATTTACCTGGAGATATAAAAAACACTAATTTGAAAACATGTATGTGATATCCAAGATGGCAGAGGGAAAGCTTAAAAGATATATGCACCCCTATGTTCAATAAAGCATTATTTACAATTACCAAGATTTGGAAGCAACCTATCCATCAATAGATGTGTGGATAAAGAAAATTTTTTATATATGTATATGTGATATATATATATACACACACATATATATCACAATGGAATGTTAGTAATAAAAAAGAATGAAATCCTGCTATTTGCTACAATATGGACAGATCTAGAGGGTATTCTGCTCAATGAAATAAGTCAGACAGAAAAACTAATACCACAAAATTTCACTTATATGATCTTAATTAAGGCTTTAAATCAAGTATGGAAGCTGAGTAATTGCAAAAGAATCTAAATAAAATGTGTAATCTCAAAAGTTGTAAAAGGAAAATAAACTAAAGAAAACCATCAATTTAGCCCTAGCTGGTCTGGCTCTGTGATTAGAGCATTGGCCTGCAGACTGAAGGGTCCCGGGTTCAATTCCTGCCAAGGGCACATATCTCGGTTGCAGGCTCGATCCCTGGCCCTGGGTACGTGCGGGAGGCAACCAATCAATGTGTCTCTCTCACATCGGTGTTTCTCTCTCTCTCTCTCTCTCTCCCCCCCTCTCCCTTCCACTCTCTCTGAAAAGCAATGGAAAAAATATCCTCAGGTGAGGATTAAAAAAAAACACCATCAAGTTAGTAGTAGGCAAGAAAAAAAGGAGGACATGAGTAGAGAAATCAGATTAATTTAAAGCACACAAGATGACACCAGAAACAAATCCAAATTCATTACCAGTTGAAATATATGGAAATGTACTTAACTTACTACAGAGATTGACAGATAAAAATCCAGTTCTATATTCTACACTATCATTCAGAACTCAGGAAGATTGAATTTAAAGGGATAGAAAAGGTACAGTAGGTAGATACTACCAAAAGAAAGCTGGGGAAGCTATGAAAGCATCAATTAAAATGAACTTAAAGACAAAAAGTATTATAAATGATAGAGTCACTGTATAATAAAAAAGGGTTTAATACACCAAAAATTTGTAATTCTAAACTGCTATGCAGTTTAAACAAATTTGTTTAAAATTTTGTTTAAAAACATTGAGAACTTTAGGGAAATGTTGACAAGTCTAGCATCATAATGGTATACACTCTTTCTATGCAGTTACATATATTTATTATATTATATAGTATTATATATATTTATGTTAAGATAATAAATAATGACCAAATGGTATTCATCCCAGCAATGCAAGGGTAGTAAAATTAGAAAACCTATAAATATAATTGACCATACTAACATTAAAAAGGATTCAGGGGACCCATAGCATCTCAAAAGAAGATTTAATAAAATTCGACACGTTTACAGACATGCACAAAAACTGCTAGCAAACTAGAACAGAAGGAAGGATCCATAACCTGATAAAGTGTAGCTACTAAAAATTTACAGTGAGTGTCATTTTTGATTATTCACTTCAAAACCAAGAAAACAATATATCAACACATTTCTTTCAACTATCAATTAGCCAAACAGATGAAAAAAAAACACCCCAGTATAGAGATAGTTTTGAATAATAGAAGCTTAACTTCAACCTGGCTCCTAATAGATAGAAATACACAAGTCTCAACAAATGTAAAAGAATTACTTTCATACAGATCATAATCTTTGAACACAATACAATAAAATTGGCCGTCGATACAAAAAGATATACCTCCTCCAAATTCCTATACTTTCAGAAATTAATAAAAAACACAACACTTCTAAGTAACTTTTTACGGCAAATAAGAAATCATAATGTAAGTTATAAAAACGTAGAAATACACAGTAATAAAAATACTATATCAAAACATGGGCTTCAGTGATGTCTGTGATTGTCTTTAAAATAATATGGTGCAGGGAGGGGACTAGGGTCAGTGGTACAGGTGAGCTGACAGCTCGTCTATAAAGCTGGTTGATGGATGCACGAGAGTTTACTGTGCTGTCCCCTGTATGTTATGTATGTTTGACATGCTCTATAACTTAAAAGGTGGTAGGCAGTGAAAGTGGTGTCTAGAGAATATAGTTTTTAATGCTTACATTTAAAAGACAGGCTGAATGTTAGTAAACTAAGCATCCCATTTAAAATACAAGGAATTAAACCTAAAGAAAGTAGGGGGAAAGAAGTAATGAGAACTAATAAAGCAAAAAACAAAGAGGCAATAAGGAAGATCAAAAAGACAAGTTAGGCCCGGCCGGGCGTGGCTCAGCAGTTGAGCATCGACCTAGGATCCAGGCGATCGGCGTCCGATTCCCGGTCAGGGCACATGCTCAGGTTGCGGGCTCAAACTCCAGTCGGGGGCGAGCAGGAGGCAGACGATCAATGACTCTCTCATTATTGATGTTTCTATCTCTCTCTCTCCCTCTCTCCTCTCTCTGAAATCAATAAAGATATACTTAAAAAAAAAAAAAAAAGACGAGTTAGTCCTTTGAAAAGTCTTAAATACATAATATGGACATTAATAATAAGTGACCCCCCAAAAAAGACAAGGCAATGAATGGTATGTAAATAAAATCAGAAATGAAATAAGGTGCAAAATTTAAAAACATTTTTAATACCCTGAAAAAGTTTTGCCAGCAAACTGAAAACGTTGATAAAAACCAAGAAATAATCAGAAAATTATAACTTAACAAAACTGACGGAAGAAGAAAATAAAAAGCCTAAACAGACCTACAAATATTAAAGTAATTACATCAGGACAGGCATGCCTCAGAGATCTTGTAGGTTTGGTTCCAAACCTCAACAACAAGGTCTAAGTCTTGCAACAAAGCAAGTCATAATCTTTTTCTGCTGGTGGAGGAGGGTCTGCCTTTAGTTTCTAAAAACACAAAACCTGTGAAGCACAATAAAGTGAAGCGCAATGAAAGGAGGTCTGCCTGCCCCGCAAGTCTTCCCTCAAAGGCAACAGCAGGCCCACGTGGGCTTACAGGTGAGTTCTATCAGTCCTTCAAGAAACTTTTCATTAGCAAACTACACAAATTTCTATAGAAGGGGGGAAAAAAAGCTCCTTTCGCTCATAAAGTCAGTATAACCCCAACCAACCAAAGACAATTCAAGGGAAAAAAGCACAGATCACTGTCACTGGAGAAGAAAGATGTAAAAATACTAAAATATAGTAAACCAAATCCAGCAAAATACAGATATCTACGGTAAAAAGTAATGACTCAATTGTATTTATCCCAGCAGTGCAAGAGTAATAAAATGAGAAAAACTATAAATGTAATTGACCGTACTAACAGGCTGACAAGGGTTCAAGAGAGCCCTAGCATCTATGTTATTTGGGGAGGGGGGGGCGGGATTTAACAGAGGTTAACACCTTTACGAAACTTTCGCACACAAACTGTTAGCAAAACGAAAACAGAAGGAAATACTCAGAACCTGATAAAGCGTAGCTACTCAAAGCTTACAGCAAGCATCGCTCTTCATTATTTCCTTCAAAATCAAGAGTTAAAAAGGAGAGTCAACATGGTGACTTAGGAGAATCTGAACTCACCTCCTCCCGGGAAACACGGAAACCCCAACAGGGCTCCAGGTCACATTCCCGAGACCCACAGGCTTACAAGGCCGTGAGGAAGGGCTGCCGAAGGTCCGGGGAGCTCGAGCTCGAACTCACCGCCCTGCTGCTCGCTACGCAGGCAGCTGGCCCGTGAGGAGGGTCATTGGCCAATTTTAAAGCGTCGGCCTGAGGTGCACGCCTCTGATTTAGCAGGTGTGGAGGGGCCTGGGGCCCGCGGGCCAGGGCCGCAGCATCTCCCTGCTCCCCACCTCCTCCCCCACCTGTCCTTCCCCACCTGGCCTCCCCCACCTCTCCTCCCCCACCTCCTCGCCCTCACCCTCCCTCTTCTCCCCGCGCTTCACCCAGCCTGTGGGTGCCATCTGGCAGCGCCCTCCCTCTGCCCTGCTCCGGAGGGCGGGTATTTCCCAGACGGGAAGGAAGGAGTTTTTGTTTTTATTGAGCCAACATTGGTTTATAACATCATATAAGTTTCAGGTGTGCAACATTATCACTTGACACCTGTGTGTACTACATCACGCTCACCACCAAAAGTCTGGTTTCCATCTGTCGCCCTACAATGGACCCCTTGCTCATTGCCCCCTCCCCTCCACCAGCATTTCCCCTCTAGTAACCACCAATCTGTTGTCTTCCTCTGTGATTCTTTCTTTGCTTGTTTGTGGAGTTTTTTATAGTGTACATATAACTGAGATCATTCAGTATCTGTTTTTCTCTGTCCGACTTATTTACCTTAGCATTACACCCTTAGGATCCATCCACGTTGTCACATATGGCAAGATTTCATCTTTTTTCATGGCTGAGCAGCTGAGTAGCGTTCCAGTGTGTGTGTGTGTGTGTGTGTGTGTGTGTGTGTGTGTGTTCGCATCTGTTTTATCCATTCATCCATCGGTGGACACTTAGGTTGTTTCCATATCTCAGCCATCACGAATGAAGTTTCAGTGAACACAGGGGTGCGTGTATCTTTTTAAATCAGTGTTTCGTATTCTTAGGATAAATACCCAGAGGTGGGATAACAACCATACTGCAGTTCTTGATTTTAAGAGGAATATCCGCACCGCTTTCCATAGTGGCTGCACTAACTTGCACTCCCACCAACAGTCCACGCCGGCTCCCTTTTCTCTGCATCCTATCCCATGCTTCTGAGTGCTTGTCTTTTTGATGATAGACGTTAATAGCTGTGAAGTGATACCTCAATGTGATTTCAATTTTGAGTTGTATGACTTCTGTATTTTGTATATTAACCCCATCAGATGTATGATTTGCAAGTATCTTTTCCCATTCAGTAGGTTGCCTTTTCCTTTTGCTGATGGTTTCCTTTGCTGTACAGAAGCTTTCTAGTTTGATGTGGTGCCACTTGTTTATCTTTGCTTTTGTTTCCATTGCTGTTAGAGTCTAATCCACAAAAACATCCCTAAGACTGATGTCAAGCAGCTTACTGCCTATGTTTTCTTCTATGTATTTTATGGTTTCAGGTCTTATGTTCAAGTCCTTAGTCCACTTGGAGTTAATTTTGTATATCGTGTAGGAGTTCTATTTCATTCTTTTGCATGTGGCCGTCCAGTTTTCCCAGCACCATTTATTGAAGAGACTTTCCTTTCCCCATTGTATGTTCTTGTCTCATTTGTTGTAAATGAGTCTTTCCACGAGAGAGGCCACTTTGCTTCCAGGAGCTGCAGCCTGAGAGGGAGGCTCTGGTTTGGCACATTGCTTAGGGACCTATGGGGGGCTCTCAGGGAACATGTGCTGCCGCAAACCATCTCTGTGCTCTCCCTCTGCCTTTCTCCAGCTCACTAGTATCTCCCAGAAAGGAGCTTATGCCCTCCTCTAGGGCTCCCTTTTGGCAGCCGCTGCCAGGGAACACTTCTACATTGCCTGGCTCTGGTGGCCCGTGGGGCTTACACCTGTGGTTCTCACAGGGCTTCAGCCACAGAGGAAAAGTTCTTAAACTGCTACCACCCCCAAGACACAGCAAGAGGCAACAGACCCAGGAGCTCTTTCTGTGAAAGTGCCCTATTAGCTTATCCTCGTAACTGCCTGAGGGACAGGCTTCTAATTGAAGACATGACTATGGGCTGATTGTAATCCTTTCCAGAGACCTCAGAGATAGACACTATCTCTCCCTCCCCCTTGGCCATGCTCTAGAGCAGTATCACCTGAGGGGAGCTTTTACATGTACCTCGTACCCTGGTTTTTGTGGCTGCTGCCCAGGGGATTCCTTTGACTGCTTGGTCAAGGTGGCCAAGGAGAGCTGTGTTCCTGGGTCTCATGGGATTGTGATAAATGGAGAGAGAGTTCCCGACAGGCTACCACCCCCAGGGCACTGCACAGATAGTAGAGTGAAACACACCCCATCTTTCCGTGAAAGAGGTCTAGTTGCTTGTCTTGGAGCTTCAGCCCGAGGGACAGGCTCTGGTTTGTCACACAGTGAGGGGCCCACAGAAGTGCTCTCAGGGAAGACAGGCTGGTGGACACCATCTTTGCACCTTCCCTCTGCCTTATACAGCATACTGGCGTCTCCCACTTGCAGTCTGACACTTGCAGTTTCACTGGGAAGCATAGACTTGCATACTTTAAAACCTGCTGCCTTAGGGTCTGGCTTCCAAGCAGCCTAACTCTTGGTGCTGACTGAGCTCTTCTCCTTTGAGACAATGATAGGTTTTGTCACAGCCTCAGCTACTGGGAGCTATTAAAAACAATAGCCTGCTCAGACAATCACAAAAGTTTGAAAGACAACCAAGACTAGGGCAGAGCTGAATAATAAGGCTCATCTCCTACAAAAGGCCACTCATACAGGTGGCTGTTTTTTGTTTTTTAATTTTTACCTATTGATTTTAGAGAGGGAGAGGAAGGGGGTTAGGGGGAGAGAAACATAGATTTGTTGTTTCACTTATTTATGCATTCTTTGGTTGATTCTTCTATGTGCCCTGACTAGGGATTGAACCCAAATCTTAGCCCCACCAGGGCTAAGAGGTGGCTGTTTTATCTAATACATAGAAACCATCACAGAGAGTCAAGCAAAATGAAGAAACAAAGGACTATGTTTCAAACGAAAGAACATGATAAAACCTCAGCAAAAAGCATTAATGAAACGGAGATAAGTAATTTACCTGATAAAAAGTTCAAAGTAATGGTCAAAAAGATGGTCACTGAACTCAGGAAAAGAACAGTGAGAGCTACTTCAACAGAGATAAAAAATATAAGATAGTACCAAAGAGAAGTCATAGAGCTGAAAAATACAAAACTGAACTGAAAAATACACTAGAAGGCTTCAACAGACTAGATGAAATGAAAGAAAGGATCAGTGAACTCAAGGACAGCAATGGAACTCACCCAATCAGAGTAGCAAAAAGAAAAAAGAATTTAAAAAGAATGACGATAGCTTAAGGGACTTATGGAACACCACCAAACAGACTAACATTTGCATTACAGGGGTCCCAGAAGGGAAAGAGAAAAAGGGGCAGAAAACTTACTTGAAGAAATAATGGCTGAAAACTTCCCTAACTTGAGAAAGGAAATAGACATTAAAATATTTCTTTTAAAAAAGATATAGGAAGCCCAGAAAGTTCCAAATAAGACAAACCCAATGAGACCCATGCCAAGACACATTATAATTAAAAAGTAAAAAATTAAAGACAAGGAGAGAATCTTAAAAGCAACAAGAAGAAAACAACTTGTTACTACAAAGGAATCTGCCCACCCACTCCCGTACCCCATTGACTAAGACTATCAACAGACTTTTCAGCAGAAATTTTGCTGTCTAGATGGGAGTAACACAATATATTCTACACATACTGGGGGTCCTAGTCAGAGCAGTAAGACAAGAAAAAGAAATAAGAGATGTAATAATTGGAAAGAAAAAAAAGTGACATTTACCAATACATTTGAAAATGTAAAAAATGGACAATTTTAAGTATAATTTTGAAAACTGTATTAAGGTAAAACTAAGCTTTTATATGATAATATAGGTGAATGTCTTCCTGATCTCTGGGGAGGGTAACTTATGCCATATGCCTGCATCATTTAATCTATTCCTCACAACAATCTTATAAGGCAAGTAGCAGTACTCCTATTTTATAGATGAGAAACTGGCATAAGAGTCTCAGTCATGTAACTAGTAAGTGGCAGAGTCAGGATTTTAATTAAGATCTATTTTTTATAGTCTATATGCTCTTATACTCTTTCTTTCCCTCTATGTATATATGTGTGTTTTTATATGTATGTATACATATATAATATACACATGTGTATGTACTCAATATATGTATACAGTATGTGTATGTATTATGGTCTCAATGTCTATATGCTATATATATGTATGCATGTACACACACACATTCTTCTTTTTTAATTTATTGATTTTAGAGAAAGAGGGGAAGGTAGAGACAGACAGACAGAGAAAGAGAAACACTACTCTGTTGCTCCACCCATTCACGCATTCATTGGTTTACTCCTGTATGTGCCCTGACTGGGGATTGAACCCACAACTTTGATGCATGGGGACAGTGCTCTAACCAACTGATATACCCAACCAGGGCCCATACACCCACTCTTAATATGTGATATATAAATCCAAATAATTCTTCTTTTCTTTTTTTTAATATCTTTATTGACTTCAGAGAGAGGAAGGGAAAGGGAGAGAGAAGTAAAAACATCAATGATGAGAGAGTCATTGATCGGCCGCCTTCTGCATGTCCCCCACTAGGAATCAAGCCCGCAACCCAGGCATGTGCCCTGACTGGGAACTGAACCATGATCTCCTGGATCCTAGGTCGACGTTCAACCTCTGAGTCACTCTGGCCGGGCCCAAATAATTCTTGACAGACAGATGGTAGGTAGGTAGGTAGGTAGGTAAGCGTCCCTTCTCTCTACATACCACTGCACATCCCTTAATATACTGCCATGAGCAAATGACTAAACCACAAGATATTTCATCTATAACACAGGATTTAAAAATAATTGTACATACTTCATAGAATTGTTGAAAGAATTAAATGGGAAAATACATGTTAAGTACTTAACATAGTGCCAGGCTCAATACATGATAGCTATTGCTATTATTAACTACTATCTGTATTGTAGATTATTTGGTCTGAATTATACCCCATGCTTTCTCCTCTTCTGGGAATCCTCAATGATGAGAGTTGACATAAAGCCAAAGGGGTCCCTGGGTTGTATACAGACAATGAGTGTGCAACTATCACATACTTAGCTTTTGGGGGCTTTGGCCATAGAATGGCTCACGATTATTCAACATAAAGCTATTGAAACCAACTTCTGCTGCCCCAGAGCACAATCTGCTGATGTCCCTAGATTTAAACAGCCACTGAGTGGAGGGAAAGTGAGGAGGCAGCAACCAGGACATTTTATTCTTTCACTGCTCAAGGTCAAAGCAGGGAGTTTCCAGGCTCTGTACTTTGTTTTAAAACAGAACATATAGAAGTCAGGGAATAGGCATTTAAGCAGGTAATTCTACAGTTTTCTTTAAATTTGTGTTAAATAGTTGTATATTTTACTCACCACCACTGCACAGAGGTTATATTTAGGATGTTTCCGGAAAACTGGACAAATGTAAGGAGTAAGGTCCAAGTTAGTGAGTGGGTAATGAATATCTGTTCTCAGCTTCCTTTTCATTGTACCCAGAATGTCAAACCTGGAGCGATAATAAATGTGTGAAATAGAGAATGAGTCTGTGAACCACTCATGAATGAAGTCCACATACCTCGATCAGTGCTAAGTATGGTTCAAAGTACAGTGGTACCTTGGTTTTCCAGTGTCTCCACTGACGAACATTTGGGTTTACCAACACCGTAAACCCGGGGTAAATGCTTCCATTGTCCAACACGCCTCGGAAGTGGAACATGCCCCACGGCTTCTGCTGAGGGCAAGATCCTGAGGCCTAGCTGTTGGCTGTTGATCCCTCAATTTTCAAATATTTCAGAACTCAAACGGTCTTCCAGAATGGATTACATTTGAAAATCAAGGTACCACTGTAATTTCTTGGAAAGATTATTCAGTGCAGATCTGTACACAAATTTTTTTTCTTATCTACATACATTTAGAATCTCCACGTCCACAGGCCTTGCCAAAACTGAGCCTGGAGAGGGCCAGGAGCTTGAGTGAGGGTATGAGACAGTGCAGAGTCAATCCAGTGTGAGAGGAAGAAAGGGATAAGCCAACCGCAGCCCCAGGGCACCAGAAATCACACTGAAACCTCCTGGAGACCTCACTGCAGCAATGCCATTCACTCTAAGCACGCTGCCTCCGCTCCCCTTGCCTGGATTTCAGCACACATTGTCTTGGAGGTGTCCACCTTTCCAGCTCTGAGGTTTTAACATATCTTTAATAAGACGAAATTTCATGAAATGCTTGCCACATTCTTGATTTGCATCAGCAGTTCCAAAGCTGAGCCCCTATCAGAATCACCCTGGAGCTCCTTAAAAAATAAGTTAGGTTCGGCCCTGCCTGGCATTCTCAGTGGTTAGAGTGTCGGCCCACGCACCAAAGGGCTCGGGCTCAATTCCTGGTCAAGGGCATGTGCCTGGGCTGCAGGTTTGATTCCCGGCCTCAGTCAGGGCTCATGAGGGAGGCAACCAATCAATGTGTCTCTCTCACATGGATGTTTCTCTTTCTTTCCTCCTCCCTCCTCCCACTCTCTAAAAAAAAAAAAAAAAAAAACAATGGAAAAACTATCCTTGGGTGAGTTCTGGGTGAGCCTGAGATAGTCTTGTGCCAGAAAGCAAGAAATCTTGTTTGCAAAAACTAAGGGACTATCATATGACCCAGAAGAAATGAAAACTTGTATCCACATAAAATCTATATGCTAATGTTTATAGCAGCTGTATTCACACCTGCCTCAAACTGGAAACAACCCAAATGTTCATCAACTGGTGAATGGATAAATAACGTGGTACATTCATAAAAGTGAATACTACACAGCAACAAAAAGGAAGGAACCTACAACACACCACAACATCAATTAATCTCAGAAACACCAGGCTAAGTAAAAGAAGCGAAACTCAAAAGGATGCATATGGTATACATAAGGATGGAAATAAGACCAGAAGTTCTCAGAGGCTAAAGGTGGAGAAGGGATCGATTACAAAGAAGCATGAGAAAGCTTTTTGGGGTAATGGAAATAGTCTATATGTTGGCTGTGATAGCTACATGACTGTGCATTTTTTAAAAATTTTTAAATTTGTTTTTTAATCCTCATTGGAGAATATTTTTTTCATTGCTTTTCAGAGAGAGTGGAAGGGAGAGAGAGGGGGAGAGAGAGAGAGAGACAGAGAGAGAGAGAAACACTGATGTGAGAGAGACACATGGATTGGTTGCCTCCCGCACTCGCCCTGACCGGGCCTGGGAATCGAGCCTGCAACTGAGGAATGTGCCCCCGACCAGAATCAGACCTGGGACCCTTCGGTCCACAGACCGACACTCTAACCATTGAGTGAAACTGGCTAGGGTAGCTGTGTGCATCTTTAAACATTCATAGAACTGTGCATCTACAAAGGATGAATGTTGTACATGTAAATATTCTTTACTAAACCTAAACTAACTAATGAGGTAACAGGAGCTTGAACCAGCTCCCACTGGCCAATTTTAAACAATTTGAACATCAAGAAGAATGATAACAGCAATGGATATGAAACACATTAGGTTTAAGTATCCCTAGGTCCAGAGTGATACTAATTATAGCAAGAAACTACCCCTTGAAATGGTGAGAGCTTGCAGTCACCACCTTACCTAAGGGATCAAACCTGACATCATCAATAGTGGGATAAACTGTATGATGTGCCTCCTGAGGCAACGTGATGACAAGTACACACGTCCCCTATGCGAGATTATTGCTTAAAAAAAAAAAAAAAGTTTAGCTTGAATCTAACCATGGAGAAACACCAATGAGCTAAATCCAGAATAGGATATAATCTAAACAATGGACTCTGCAAAGGCTCAATATGAGGAAAAAATGGTTAAATATATAAAAAAGGGGAAAGATTGTTCTAGATTTAAAGAAATAGCCAAATGCAATGTATGACCCTTGACTGGATCCTAAATTAGATAAAAGTTATAAAAGACATTTTTGGGATGGGGGAATTTAGGTAGGGACTGTATCTTGGGTGATATAAAATTGTTGTCAAATTTCTTAGGAGTGATAATGGTGCTGTGATTATGTAGGACAATGAGCCTGTTCTCAGGTGGTACGTGGTGGAGTATTTGAGCATGAAACGCCACGGTGTTTGCATCTTGGAGGGAAGGGGGGAGGGAGGAGAGACAGAGAAAAGAAAGAAAATGTGGCAAAGTTCCACCAACTAATGAAGATTTTAGGGTATATGGGTATTCATTATATAGTTTTCAACTTCATTGTAGATTTGGAAGTTTTAAAATAAAAATTGGGGAGACATTAAAGATGGTAGCGGACTGAGTGGAAACTACACTGACACTCTCCTGGGACCAAACTGGAATTATAACTAAAATATACAAAAACCATCCTGAATAATCAACTGCAACTGAAGATGAGCTGGGGATATCTGTAATACTTTCAACAATAAAGATAAATCATAAATAATAAAAATTGGTAGGGGATATTAAAATTAAAATAGGAATGCTTAGACTTCACCTCAGACCTGTGGAATCAGAATCCACGATGGTGGGGTCAGGGAATTTATTTTTTAAAAGCACTTAAAGTGAATGCCAAGTGTACATCAACAGATGAACAGGTAAACAAAATATGATATACATGCAGTGGAATATTATTCAGCCATAAAAAAGAACGAACTTCTGCTACCCATGGATGAACCTTGAAAACATTATGCTAAGTGAAATAGGCCAGCAGAAAGAATAAACACTGTGTGATTCTACCTACACAAAGTACCTAAAAGAAGCAAGTTTATAGACACAGAAAGTAGAGGTTACCTGGGGCTAGGGGGATGAGGAACGGTGAGTTATTGCTTAATGGGTACACAGTTTTTGAAGTGATGAAAGGGTTTGGAAATAGCGGTGATGCAACAATCACAACATTGTGAATGTAATTAATGCCAACACTTAAAATGGTTAAAATGGCAAATTTTGTGTTACATATATTTTACCACAAATTAAAAAAAAAAAGAATGTAATATATTGGATACCATTGAATTGTACCCTGTACATGGGTATATTGCATGGTATTGAATTATATCTTGCTTGATAAAGCTCTTCAAAAAAAATCTGCCCACAAAATGTCAAAATCCATACCTTTTTAAGTGAAAGATCATTATTTTGGGTGCTTTGGAAATACTGGCCCTCACAGCCGCTTCTTGCTTAGTTTCACAGAAGGAACAGTGAATCTGGTTGTTCCAGGTCAGTGTGTCTTGTTGGAAAAAACACTGGAGACAGTCCTGTCGAGATAAAAAGCTTTGGGTGACCAAACTGGATCAACTGCAACCCAGACCGTTTCCACTAGAACTTGGGAAGGGCTTCGTAACTGTGACGCTGGCTTCCCTTCTTAGTGTCAGCAGGCTCAGGAAACGCCAGTGTCACAAGCTGCAGCCTGGAGAGGTGCAAAATCTACCTGCAAAGCAGGTGCTTCCTTCTCACTTCAGTCACTGAAAAGGATCCAAGTCCTCACCTCCCTTCTAATCTCTTAATCAGCATGTTAATGTTTCTGATTTACTTCAGAATAATATTGACTGTGAAGGTTCCTCTAACCGGTCAGGCAGCTGTTTTACATTGTTTGTCTTATCACAAAAGTGGCCTGGTGATTGGACAATGACCAGGTCTCAGTGTTTTGAGGGGCTGGCTGGACAATGACCACATCTCAGTGTTTCAAGGTGGCCCATAATAAAGCCAATAGAACCGAGGGATGAGATCCCACGCCCACAGGAGACTCCTCAGTGTAGCCAGGTACCCCAGCTCTGCAAACAGTTAACCTCAAGAAGGGGAGGAGCACAGATTCTGTTTTCAGTAGAAATGAAAGCACCTCACACCGAGTCTTTGGAATTCGTTTCCAGCAATCTTTAGCAGTTTGATCTGAGAACAAATCCAGTTCTGAATAAGCAGTAAGATTCTTTTCTCCAATTCTGGTTAATGTGTATCATTCTGCAAGGACACGCATTGCTCCCTGCCTCCAAACTGTTCCCTGCCTTCTACCACCAGCCCCCTCTGTTTACACATTAACTCTTGGTATCATGGTGAAGAAAATTCAAGAGGTAAACTAAGGCACTAGATTCCATTCTATTTTCCCAGCACATTCCCCAGCTTTTGTCTAAAATACAAGAGCTCATCTGGTTCCCAAAATGGACCTACAGACCTCTGAGGTAGAAAAGGGCCATAAAATTTTTGTAAGAAAGTATAAATTCCTTATATGCACCAAACTATGATAATAGCTCAAATAAGCCTCATTTATCTTTTCAATTTTACAACAAGACTGCTTTATTGAGTACATAGAAATACAACTGAATTTACAGTAACTTTTGGCTGCCTGTCGCTTTTCTTTTTTTTCTTTTTTTTAAATATATATCTTTATTGATATAAGAGAGAGGAAGGGAGAGGGAGAGAGAGATAGAACATCAATGATGAGAGAGTCATTGATCGAGCCTGCAACCTGGGCATGTGCCCTGACCGGGAATCGAACCCCAATCGCCTGGATCCTAGGTCGACGCTCAACCGCTGAGCCACGCCCGGCCGGGCTGGCTGTTGCTTTTTTATAAAATATTGTCATCATGGCTTCCAAACTTTTAAAAGTTATAACTCAGCCCCTTTCAGATTAGAAAATATAGGAAACCGCCCTAAGAAAATCCAGGGCTGGGAGAGAACCAGATAATGCAGGAGTAAGAGTCCCTACCTGGAGAGAGCACTTGCATTCTGATGGGATGGGGAGGGGGAGGACCGTGAAGACTTCATTCCTGTAGGTGCAGTTCTCACACTTCAAACACATGATGCTGTAATTGAGCTGCCCCTCAAACAGCCGGGTGACAATGGAGGACTCACTGGCAACTGTCTTCCTGCAGCATCTGGGGATAGGCCGTTTCTCACAGGATCTTCTTCGGTGGCACTAAATCAAGGGACAAATTGGCCCCAAATCAGCTAGTGGCTATCATAGTTTTTAAATAGAATGACTTGATTTTTTTTCTATCAGAATGAGACATTGCTGCCAGAAACCATATGGTGGATTCAGTCAATAAATAGAGTACAATCTTCTTAAAAGCATTTATTATTTGTAACTTTTTTCTAAATGTATTGATTCGAGAGAGAGAGATGAAGGGGGGAGAGAGCGAGAGAGAGACATCAGTTTGCTGTTTCACTTATTTATGCAGCATTGGCTGTTTCTTGCATATGCCCTGACCAGAGATTGAACCTGCAACCTTGGCACATGGGGACCACACTCCAACCAACTGAGCTACCCAGCCAGGGCATGTGTGACTTCTGATAATTCAGTTATTTCCCTCCTTAAGTGAAGCTGAGGAAAGGCAATACCCTGACCTGGTAAAACACACGGCCATGGCTCCATAAGTTGACAGCCTAATGCTAATGTGACCTTGGGTCCCGGAGGCAATTTCCCTGGGAAGAGTTCCTAGTTTAGCTGTCCAACGAGCTTTCAGCCATGCCGGCCCATCTAGAGGTAAAACCAAGGAACGTTATCTCTCCGCCAGTGCCTTCAGGTTATGCTCCTAGCTACTTCTCCTTTTGTTCAAAAACACTTTTTATTTTTATTTTTTAAATTATTTTTATTTCTTAATTTAAAAACTTTTAAAAATTACAGTATTCATTCAATATTATTTTGTGTTAGTTTCAGGTGTACAGAATAATGATTAGACAATCATATACTTCACAAAGTATTCCCCCTGATATTTCCAGTACCCACCTGGCACCTTACATAATTATTACAATATTACTGACTGTATTCCCTAGGCTGGACTTTATACCCCCGTGACTACTTTGTAACTGCCAGTCTGTACTTCTCAGTTTCTTCACCTTTTTCACCCTGTCCTCCAACCCCCCCCCTTCCCTCTGGCAACGGTTAGTCTGTTCTCTGTATCTATGAGTCTATCTATTTTGCTTGTTCGTTTATCTTGTTCTTTAGATTCTACAGATAAGTGAAATTACATGGTGTCTGTCCTTCTCTGACTTACTTATTTCACTTAGCATAATACACTCTAGGCTCATCCATGCTGTTGCAAATGGGAAGATTTCACTCTTTTTTATAGCTGAGTAATATTCCATTGTATATATGTGCCACAGCTTTCTCATACACTTGTTTATCGATGGGCATTTGGGTTGGTCCCACAGCTTGGCTACTGTAAATAATGCTGCAATAAACATAGGGGTGCATATATTCTTTTGAATTAGTGTTTTGGTTTCTTTCAGATATAAACCTAGGAGTGGAATTTCTGGGTCATAAGGCAGCTCCATTTTTGATTTTTTGAGATAACTTCATACTGTTTTCCATAGTGGCTGCACCGATCTGCATTCCCACCAACAGTGCACTAGGGTTCGCTATTCTCCACACCCTTGTCAGCACATGTCGTTAGTTGACTTGTTGATGAAGCCATTCTGACAGGTGCGAGGTGATATCTCATTGTGGTTTTCATTTGCATCTCTCTGATAATTAGTGACATTGAGCATCTTTTCATATGTCTATTGGCCATCCGTATATCCGCTTTGGAAAAGTGTCTATTCAGAGAAAATACTTCCTAAAAAGAGCAAATCTTAAATCTCTAAGGCAGCCTGATTTAACTGGCCTCGAGCCTGACTTGAACCTAGCTCATGCTCAGGAGCAGCATGGCTGGGAGCACGCCCTGACTTGCCAGGGACTTTACACACTTGGAAGATGCATTAGCTCCAGTGAGCTCCACTTTGCAGCTGTGCACACCACTCCACCTTGGCTTCCTTCTTTCATCATACCCTGCTTCTCAGGTCTGCTACCCTGACAGGAATTTAATGCCCCTAATTCCAAGTTTGGTCTTGGAAACCAGAACGTTCTTTATTTCAGACTGGCTGACAGTGAGGACCTACATGATTTTACAGACCACTACCCTCCCCTCTGGCTAAAAAAGTCCTACCATGAATATTTTATTGTTGTTGGATAATAAGAAGCTAGGAAAATTCCTGGGGAAATGGAATAGAGGAACTGAGAAAAAAATTAAACAAGGCCAAACAATTTAGGCAGCTTGTAGCCAGCTTGTGAATCACAAAACTTTGTCGTCCCCAACAAAGGACACTTGAGAGAAAATGGTTAATACCTCTCCTCCCTAACCAGAGAATACATAGCTTAAATTACCCTGGAACTGCTAAGGCAGGAATGGGGAAAGGGGGAGAAAAACAGGGAAGTTTATCTCACCCAATAAACAAAGAAGTCAGCTGTCTTAGGACTTGCCAAACAAGATGACCAGATGTATGTACAAACATCCCAAGATAAGCCACAACATTGTAGCAGGGGACTTTGAAATCTAGTCTGTTACCCAAGATATCCCACAGGGGAGCTTTGAAACCCATAGGGGGAAGGGTATAAAACCCCTTGAATCCCCACCAGGCACATGCTCAGACTAGCTGGGTGCCCGCTTGTCCTACATGCCAAGTGTGTTTTTAATAAATTTGTTTGCCTTGCTTCATTAATAAATTCACTTGCTTTGCTTCAACCCTGCTGTCTGTCACTTGTCTGAAATCTTTCTTGTGAGACTGGCAAGAACCGAGGAGGGGAGAGTTCTCCCCCTCTGACTCAGGGGGCTGTTCAGTAACATTATTAGGAGTAAAAATGAAAAATGGAACCGAGGACTGCAGATGAGAATGGTCAATGGCTATAGTGTGATCTTTTATGCTAAGTATTTCTTGGATGTTAGCCATGAGATAAGCTGGCATCACAAGGACATCTCCTAAAGTCAAGGACATATCTTTGGGGATTGTGGGTTTCCGATCAAGGCCAAAGACAGTGAGTCTTGTAATAAAGGCAAAAACTCTTAGTAAGTGGTGATTTCATGTTTTATTACATGCATGTCCTAACTGAATGAAGAACTCAGGTTAGGCACATTTGGTATGAAGATGAAATTTTGCAGTATATAGACCTGTCCTGTAATCTAATACTGAACTTAATCGTTTCTTGGGTTTGTAAGTTGTAAAGTTCAATATATCTCATGAGGAATAATATATTTTCATAAAAAATGTGATTTTCACTTTTAAAAAATAGTCCATGCGGATGTAATTTGAAAAGGAAACTATTTTAGTGGTTCCCACATGTTCTGATCACTAGAAATACCAACTGGTCTTTCCCAGAAGACAGCTCCAGACATTCTAACTCAATAACACTGGAGTGGGGGCCTTGGAATTGCTGTCATGAAAATCTTCCTAGGTATATAATGAATAAAATAAACTGATGAACAAAAGAGATCCAGAGAAACAGAAGCATGTAACAGACTGATGAATCTGAGAGAGAAGGCAGGGGTGGGGATAGGGTGAGAAGTGGAGGGGAGAGATTAATCAAAGAACTTATATGCATATATGCATAACCCATGGACACAGACAATAGTGTGGAGAAGGCCTGGGGGGGGGAGCTGAGCGGGGTGAAGGGGGTCAATAAAGGGGACATCTGTAATACTTTCGACAATAAAGATAAATTTTTAAAAATGTAGAAAGAGAAGTTAGAACTCAGGAATTCTTGCCTTACAACTAAATGTATTAATCAGCAAAAGAATATAAAACATTATCAATATAGTACTAAGAAAAAAATCTTCCTAGGTGATTCTGATGATTGGCTAAGTTTGGTAAATACAGACATATTCTAATACTAATTTGAATGTTCTGCTAGCACCTGTGCTTGGCACAGAGTAGGCAATATTGACTGGACAAAGAAATGAAAAATGAAAGTTCCTGATGGGGCTGAAGGTCTATCCTATTTCAAGGCTGTTCATTCTACTTACCTTTTTCAGAGATTCATGAAGTTCATTCAGGACATAAATCAAGAATTCCTGAGCATCCTGTTGTGTCTTTTTCATAAACGCTGGGTAGAGGTTGCCAAGAGCTGACCGAAATATTTCTGGTGACACACAGTCTGAGTCTCCAAGCCACATGTCTGTCATCACGTAGGCAAAAGCGGTGGCCACCTTACTGCAGTCCCTGGGAAGAAGGAAGGGGAATGTTTCTGGCTGCTTTAATAAAAGAGGGCACCTAAACACTCAAGCATGTGGCCACTAGACCACAAACGAAGCCTCATTAATTTCTTGGTTGACCTTCCCACTTTACTCACCCTAGAAATGGTATGTGGGGCGCTGCAGCTTCTCCTGACTTGTTTAGCCCTTAGTAGGGATTCCAGAAGGTTCCTTCCCTAACTTCGCCTTGGGGGGAGCAGGGAGAAGGGACTGGACTGCAGGGAACACAAATAGTCTTACTTTTGAAGAGCGGTGATGTACTTTCCGGAGAGAAAGTATTCCACCAGCGGCGAGATGCTGCAGAGACACTGTAAGATGGCATTCATGTAGCATGTGTTGCCCAGGTTCCGCAGGCCAGTCACACCCTGAAAATGGGGCTGGTTCTCGTCAGCCCTGTTAGCCGGACAGGCGCCACAGTGATCTGCACACTCGGCACTGTTGGTGCCACGTGGAAAGAAACAAAATACGTACAAATGACAATAAGTCTCTCTCGACCTCATGACTCAAAGATGAACTATTTTTTAATCCTCACCTGAGGTAAGTTTATTGACTTACCCTCAATAAGGGTAAGTCACTCCCTCTGGAGAGAGAGGGAGTGAGAGAAAAACATCAATGTGAGGGAGAAACATCGGCCGGTTGCCTCCTGTATGCCCAGACCAGGAATTGAACCTGCAGCCTTTCGGTGTACAGGCTGATGCTCCAACCAGCTGAGACACCCGGCCAGGGCAAGAAGAGATCTTAAAAAAGCTTCTGTCAAATAAATTCCCTCACAAGGACAGAAGTATTCAAACTTGGAGTCTAAAATTGCATTGCTTAGTCCAGAACTCTTTGAACAGTGCCTGCAGATAAATAAGCAGACAAAATTTCTCCCTATAACCAAAGCAGGAGGACAGAACATATTGTCCTTTCAGAATCCTAGAATTGCTTGGCTAAAAATGAACATTATCCCTCTAAATATCAAAATGTTGCCCTTTTTTGTGGGGCAAGTAATTTATTATTAGTAGTGATATAATATAGTATTTAATAATAGCAATAGCTATCATGAATTGAGCCTGGCACTATGTTAAGTACTCAACACGTATTTTCCCATTTAATTCTTTCAACATTTCTATAGAGTAGGCACAGTTATTTTAAAATTCTGTGTTATAGATGAGGTATCATGTTTAAGGGGCTTAGTCATTTGCCCATGGCAGTATATTGAGGGATGTGCAGTGATATGTAGAGAGAAGGGACGCTTACCTACCTACCTACCTACCTACCATGTGTCTACCAAGAGTTATTTGGAGTTGGACAACAAGGCGGCGGGGTAGGGAACAGCTGCACCCGCCGCCTCCCGCAACCACATCAAAATCACAACTAAAATACAGAACCACCGTCACTCAGAGCCTCCTGAAATCTGGCTGAACAGAAGCCCTACAACCAGGGAACTGAAGGAGCACCAAGAGCGGGAGGAGGGGCGGAGACGCGGGCAAATGGGGGCTAAATCCCAGAGCCACGGCCACAGGCCCACACCCGGTGCCGCGGTGAAACCCGGGTGGGAATCTTGGTGGTGGAGGTTTCCCGGAGGAGGGAGGGGTCCCAGCCCCACAGCAGGCCCCCAGCCCAGGGCTCCAGGGCCAGGAAGAGATGTCCCCACAACTTCGGGCTGTGAAACCAGCCGGACTGTCCCTGAGGGTCTCGGAGGCTGCCGGAGCCCCAGCAGCTCCTCTAAAGGGCCCGGCACGGACTCACTCGGACGCTCCCTCTGAGCCCAGCGCCGGGCAGCAGCCTGAAAGGACCCGGGACACTCGGGGAGGAACTAACCTGCCTGAGATCCGGGCGAGAGGTGGAGGGGCGGCTTCCTCCCAGGCAGAAGGGCTGGCAGAGGCCATGGCTCCTTTGGCGAGTCCTCCCGGCACACAGCCAGCACCTGAATCGCCAGCGCCTGACTCACACCTTTGGCCCCGCCCCGTGATTCCCGGAGGCCCCGCCCCTCCCCACCTGCAGCTCATCCAGGCCATTTCCAGGGGCTTTTCTATGCAAGTGGCCTCTCGAGCTTCACGCTTAGGACTTTCCTAAAATCTCTCAAACAAGCAGCAGCGGGCCCCATACAGCTTGATAAGCGGCCCCAGGCCTGGCACTAGCGGCAGCCTGCATTGGCTCATAGCTTGGCCTCTCCTGGACAATGCAAAGCCCAGCACAAGTAGCAGCCAACTAAGGTTTGCTGTGTAGCTCATGCTGGGTGGTCCTGAGCAAGGCACTGGCACAGGCTGACTTTGCATCTCCAGGGAGGCCCCAGAGACAGTGCACCTGGTGGTCAGACTTGACCACGCTGGATTACAACCCTACCACATCCACGAGTGACATACTCAAGGGGCACACTTGGTGAACACAAAGCTCCACTGAAGTAAATCCTGATCCATAGGGGTGTCTCCAGCACAGCAGCTCTCTGGCTGTAGTTGCAGCTGGTCCTCTGGGGGGGTCAGTTCCTCCCAGTGATGCCAACAGCAACCAAGGCTCAACTACAACAGGACAGTGCACACAGCCCACACAGGGAAGCATTTAGAAGGCCCAGCTCAGGTGACTGGGGAGGCTGAGCCACTGGACCCTACAGGACACCTACTACACAAAGCCACTCATACAAATTCCAGGAGACATAGCAGCTCTACCTAATACATAGAAACAAACACCTGGAAGCAGCCAAAATGTGGAGGCAAAGAAACATGTCAAAAAGGAAAAAACAGAAGAAATCTCCAGAAAAGGAACTAAATGAAATAGAACCAAGCAAGCTGCTAGACACAGAGTTCAGAATAATGGTTATAAGGATGCTCAAGGATCTTAGTAAGACTATTAAGGAAACTAGTGAGATCATTGATGACGTAATAAAGTACCAATTTGAAATGAAGGCTACACGAACTGAAATGAAGAATAATTTGCCCAGCCGGGCATGGCTCAGCGGTTGAGCGTCGACCTAGGATCCAGGCAATCGCGGTTCGATTCCCGGTCAGGGCACATGCCTGGGTTGCAGGCTGCAGCCAATCAATGACTCTCTCATCATTGATGTTCCTGTCTCTCTCTCTCCCTCTCCTTTCCTCTCTCTGAAATCAATAAAGATATATTTAAAAAAAAAAAAAAAAGAATAATTTACAGGGAATCAACAGTAGAGGACGCTGAGAATCAAATCAGCAATTTGGAACATAAGAAAAAAGAATCCAGAAATATGAAGATAACATAAGGAGCCTCTGGGACAACTTCGAGAGGCCCAACATTCTTATTATTGGGGTGCCAGAAGGAGAGGAAAAAGAGTAAGAAATTGAAAACCTATTTGAAAAAATAATGACAGAAAAGTTCCCCTACCTGGGGAAAGAAATAGACTTACAATTCCAATCATTTAGAGTCACAAACAAGAGAAACCCAAAGAAATCCACACCAAGACATCCTAATTAAAATGCCAAAGGTTAAAGACAAAGAGAGAATCTTAAAAGCAGCAAGAGAAAAGCAGTTAGTTACCTACAAGGGAGCACCCATATGACTGTCAGCTGATTTCTCAACAGAAACTTTGCAGGCCAGAAGGGAGTGGCAAGAAATATTTAAAGTGATGAAAAACATGGAACTACAACCAAGATTGCTCTACCCAGCAAAGCAATCATTTAGAACTGAAGGTCAGATAAAGAGCTTCACAGATAAGAAAAAGCTAAAGGAGTTCATCACCACCAGACCAGCACTACAGGAAATGTAGAAGAGTCTCCTTTAAGAAGAAGCTAATGAACAAAAGAATCTGACAAGTTAAATAGATCCGGAAACACTGAAGCATGCAACAGAATTTCATATTTCAGAGGGAAGAGGGTAGGAGGGTGGAGGGTGGGAAGAGATTAACCAAAGAAGTTATATGTACGTATGCATAACCCATAGACACAGACAATAATGGGGTGAAGGCCTTGGGAGGGGGTGGGAGTGAGGTGGCGGGGATCAATGGGGGGAAAAATGGGACACCTGAAATACTTTCAACAATAAAGATAAATTAAAAAAGAGAGTTATTTGGATTTATATGTCATATATTAAGAGTGGGTGTGTGTACACACATACATATATATGACATATATACATATTGAGAGCATATTATATACATATATTAAAAGCACATATGTATGTGCATATTATATATGTATATATACATATAAAAACACACATATGTATACATAGAGGGAAAGGGAGTTAGGGTATAGACTCTGTAAGAAATAGAGCTAACTTTACATCCTGATCTGCTACTTACTATTTACACAGTCTGGGACTCTCATGTGGGTTCCTCATCTATGAAATAGGAGCCCTGCTACTCACCTTATAGGTTTGTTGTGAGGATTAGATTAAATGATTGCAGGCATGTGGCACAGACTACATAGTTAATAAGTGGTAACCTAAGGTATTTTTAAAGAAGAGACTGATCTGGACTATCCTTAACAACAAGCCATAGAATTAAAGCATCCATGTTAAGCGGCCAGACCTGCACAGGGGAGGGTATCTGTGGGCTCAAAGGAGTCCTCCTCCCTCCACACAGCTTCCTTCTGTAATTTGCCTGTTGTGCCAGGCAGCCCGGCATCTTTGTCCTCTTTGGTTTGTCTTTTCCATCTACGGTACTTAAAACTGAGTGTCTATGAGATGGCTACCTCGCTTCAGTTCCTCTGCTTACCCTGCTGCCGGTCTGAAAAGGGCTCACTGTTATGTGGAGGGTCGTTCTCACTTTTATTTACCGATGTCATGGGAGGCTCTGGACAGTCACCCTTAGGGATATCAATTGCCTAAATATTAAGTAGATCTTCCCTTCCTTCTTGGGGACCTCCAATGGGTCAAGTCTGGGGAAACCCTTCTAAAGGTGGCACATACCATAACTGCTTTAGCATGGCCTCCCCCTTCCCGCCCACCCCCAGTCAGCTAATCTAGAAAGCTGTAGTAGACAGAGGCTCACAGGACATAGTATATGCCGAAGTCATCTGTGGAATAGGGCCGCTCTGAAGTCATTTTAGTGAAACCACCTTGGACTTCTCACTTCCATTCAGGAGCCACACCTAATCCTTTCAACTTCATTTCTCCGAGCTTGCTACCCTGGCTCTTTTTGTCTGTAATAAACAATCTATAGGTTCCTCCCCCACCTTTCAGTAGCTGCAAACTGATTTTTATCTGTACTTCAGGTACATTCCAACTTGGATTTTCTACGCATCATAATCCTTTACATTCATCTTCAGTATTCTAGTACGTTGCCGTGAGATACTGGTACTCAGTTGCTTAAAAACTTTTAGCAGATTAGGTTTTAAAGAATGAACTAAATATATAACATCTCTTCCTCTATCACTCAGTTTCTCCTGTGTATTTTTATTAAATTATACGCACAGAGAAGATTTACCCTCACTGAGTTGTGGGCACCATGGTGACGCTGCCCGCTAGGGCCATTCATCCACCCTCCCCATGACTCACTCCACCCGGAGGGACTGTTTCTTGCCCTGGGGAGGGAGGCAGTTGGATTTTGCTGCTTCCAAAAATGACGCAAACACACGCGCGCGCACACACACATAATCCCATGAGTGCCACAAAGGGAAAATATAAAGGGTTTATCATAATAGAATTTATAAGCTGAAAAACAGCGGAGTACACAACGATCTCCTGAGTGCTCAGTTTCTTCATAGAGAACTGCTCAAGAAAGCGCTTCAGTAGAGAGGGACCCCCCACGCCCGCTCCAATGCTCTGTGCAGGTGGAAAGGGGTCAGAGGACGTATGCAGTCCTGTGGCATGAAAGCAGCCTGGGCGAGGAAGTGGTCTTGTTAGAACAGGGAGCCTCCGAAGCTCCATAACTGATTCCACCCTGTTCTTCCTTCCCACTAACTCAGAACCTGTACGGCAGCAATTTTCAACCTTTGTCATCTCATGGCACACACACTAATTACTAAAATTCTGCGACACATTAAATAATATATTCTTTGCCGATCTGACAAAAGAATAGGTATAATTTTGATCCTTCCCACTGAATGACTATTGTTGGCTGTTATCATTTTTTTATTTGACAGTCTAAGGGAAAAGAGGTCAGTGCCCCTGACTAAAATAGTCAGGTATTGCATGTTTTAAAAATTCTTGTGGCCCGGCCGGGCATGGCTCAGCGGTTGAGCATCAGCCTAGGATCCAGGTGATAGGGGTTCGATTCCCGGTCGGGACACATGCCCCAGGTTGCGGGCTCTATCAATGACTCTCATCATTGATGTTTCTATCTCTCTCTCTCCCCCTCCTTTCCTCTCCCTGAAATCAATAAAGATACATTAAAAAAAAAAAATTCTTGTGGCACACTGGTTAAAAATCCTTGCTGTAGGGAGTAGATAAAGAAACTGGCTTTAAGGCCAATCCAATTTGTCTTTTCTCAACTCTGAAGCAAGTAAAATGAAGGAGGTAATAAAAAAAAGACTTCAAAAATATCAGTGTCAGGAAAGATAAAGAAGGCTGATAACTATTCCAGATCAAATAGAACTAGAGAAACAAGACAAATACCCAATCCTGGATGGGATTCTGGATCAGGAAAAAATATACTATAAAAGGACATTATTGATACAATTGATGAAATCTGAATATGGATTACATATGAATAGTTTTATACCAATAGTGAATCTTATAAATTTTATAAAATTGTACTGTTTAAGAAAGAGAATGTCCTTGTTCTTAGGAAATTCACACTGATGGATTTAGAGTCATGATATATGCAGCCTGCTCTCAAATGGTTCAGGATCCCCACAGACAGACACAGACACACCTAAGGAAAGGAAGGAATGGGGAGTGATAAAGAAGTATGAAGCAAATACAGCCACGTTAGCAATTGGTGAACCTGGGTGAAAGTATATTGGAGTTCTTTGTACTATTCGGTCAGTTTGAAATGATCTCAAACAAAAAACTTAAAAAAACAAGAATGTAGTTGACATACTTGTTAATATGGATTTACCTCTGACTACATTACTGGTAAGTCCAAAAATCAAGGTGCTGGAGAGTTTGCCTATAGTGTGCACTCCATTTATGTCCAAATGGTTTTAAAACACACATGTACGCTCAGGCTACACAGACATTAAGAACAGTCATTCTTTGACACCTGGACAAGGGGTCCTGGCAACTAGAGGTGCTGACTCTTGCAGCTGTTTGATATTTGGTGTTTGTGGTCTATTTACAAAGGTGTTTTTTGGAGTCACCTCAGGGGTGGTTCTGCAGGACTTGAATCCTATCATCCTGCCTTTTTTTTTTTTTTTGAGAAGAAGGGAAAGGGGGAGAGAGAGAGAGAAACATCAATGATGAGAGAGTCGCTATTGATTGGCTGCCTCCTGCATGCCCGAGGGGGTAGAGCCCCAACCGGGGCATGTGCCCTGACTGGGAATCGAACTGCTGAGCCACGCCCGGCCAGACTCATCCTGCTCCTTCTGTCAGTGAAGTTCTCCCAAGGCCTTCAGTTTCTCCTAATCAATGGAAACTTGTTAAAATTTCATTTTAGGTTTGATACTAGTAGGTAAAAACACAATTCATGTATTTATCTTGTGTCTAGAAAACTTCCTAAACTTGTCTAATTTTTATATAGTTTTTAAATTTTCTACAAACACATTTAAATCAGCTACAAAAATATCAGTCTTATTTTTCCTTTCCAATCCGTGTGAATTATTTCTTCCCTTTTGAACCAGCTAGCATCTTCAGAAAAAAAATGAATAGGAGTGGGAGTGGTAGGTATCCTTGGCACATTCCTGGAAGAAGAGGAAATGTTTTGAATAATTCACCACCAAGTAGAAAGCTTGCTAAAGACAGTTTTGTTTTTTGAGAGTTGTAATCATGAGTGGATCTCAAGTGTGATCAGGTTTTTCTGTCTTTTGAGATAACCATGAGATTTTTTCTTTATTCTTAATTACTGATGATGGCCATATATTAAACCAGCCTTCAATTCCTTGGATAAACCTCTCTTGTTTACGATGTAGGTTTTCAAGAATTGCTGGATTCTATATGTTAATCTTTTGTTTAGGATTTTCATATATATGATCATGAGTCAGATGACCTAAGTATTAATGCTCTGAACTGTGTAACACATTACCACACACTTAGTGGTTTAAAACAACACACATTTATTACCTAATAGTTTTTGTAGGTCAGAGTCCAGGTGCGGCTTAGCTGGGATCACATGTTGCACTTAGTTGTCACGTCTCCATAGTGCCCTTCAACCTGAAACAGTTCTACGTATCTCCTAGACTTTCGAGGACTTGACACGTTTGAAGATTACTGGCCAGTTATTTCAAAGAATATACCTCAATTTGGATTTGTGTGATGTGCCCTGTGTTTTCATACTGGATTGTGTTAGGTGCTACACAATTTTGATCTGTCCCTACCATGGTGATGCTAATTGTAATCACTAAAATAAAGCGGGTTCAGCCCAGCTCCTGCATTGCAGTGACCTTTCCCTTTTGTAGTCAGCATTTTGTAGGGAGGATGCTGAGACCATGCAAACGGCCTGTTCCTGATCAAACTTTCACACACCCGTTGCTACGTGATAACTTTCTAATGCCATTGTTCCGACCACATTCATCAGCTGGTACTCTCCTAGAAAGAGTTTTCTCTTTCCCCCACTTACTTATTCTTTTATTTTAATCTGGGTGGACCCATGGATGCCTACTTTATTCAATGGATTATAATGTTATTTTTGATGCACAAATTGTCTTCAGCATGTTCTCTGTACCCGTTTGGCATGTCTCCATCATTCTTTCAGGACTTCCTTACTTTTGGGCACAGCAAGATCTTCCAGGCTCACCCTGTACCACCCCTGCCCAAGTCCTGCAGTCAGCCATTTCTCTAGAGCCCTGGTTCGTTTTAGGAGAACAGTATTTAGCAACAAAGCTCTGGCAGGTAGGTAGGTGCACTCATCCTGTTAGTGTCAGTGTCCCCTTATGCTCAAGGTTTCCTTACTTGATCATGCATGTAACTAATCTGTTGCTGCCACCCAAAGCCCACCCCATCGCACCACGCAGACCCCAGCCTCACCTTGCTTCTCTGACACCGCTTGCCAGGTCACTGCTGCACAGCGATCTGAGGCCTACCCAGATGTTTCGACTAAAGGCTTTTGGCTTACATTGTGAATGAACGAAAAGAAGAAAGGAATCTGGCTCTCCTTGTTAACTTTTTGCTTCTCTCTTCAGTGGATTATTATTTTTTAGACTTCCCCTCTCCTCCCCCAGACCCTTTCTTTCATTGTCTAGAAGTTGTATGTTGTTTTTTAATACAGGGGTTGGCAAAAGTAGGTTTACAGTTGTTCATATGAAAAGTAATACAATAATTAACAAATAATAATACACCCTGGACAGGTAGCTCAGTTGGTTAGTGTTGTCCTGATGCACCAAGGTTGTGGGTTTGATCCCTGGTCAGAGCACATACAAGAATCAACCAACAGCCCTGGCCAGTGTGGCTCAGTTGGTTGTGCATCATCTCATGCACCAAAAGGTTTCTGGTTCGATTCCCCATCAGGGCCCAGGCCCAGGCTCAGGTTGTGAGCTTGATCCCTGGTGGGGGGCATGCAGGAGGCAGCAGATCGATGTTCTCTCACATCAATGTTTCTCTCTCTTCCCTCTCCCTTCCTCTCTCTCTCTAGAAATCAATTTTTAAAAATCTTAAAAAAGCCCGGCCAGGTGTGGCTCAAGGGTTGAGCTTCGACCTAGGATCCAGGCAATCGGGGTTCGATTCCCGGTCAGGGCATGTGCCCGGGTTGCAGGCTAGGCAGCCGATCAATGACTCTCTCATCATTGATGTTTCTCTCTCTCTCTCCCTCTCCTTTCCTCTCTCTGAAATCAATAAAAATATATTTAAAACTAAAAAAAATAAAAATAAAAATCTTAAAAGAATCAACCAATGAATGCATAAATAAGTGGAACAACAAATCAATGTTTCTCTCTCTAAAATCAATAAATTTTTTAAAAATTTAAATAATACAAGAATAAACTGTTTCGAGTACTCAAAACTGTAAACCTACTTTTGTCCCACCTGTATTCTTCTGTTCTAAATATTTCAACAAATATACAAGCAGCTACTTAGTTCCAAGGTTTGGATAGCAAGGGATACCACATTATCTCAACCTATTTGGTTTCTAAGTTCTGGACTGCTTGTAATGAGTTTGCATGAAATTTTAATTTATTTAGCTACTAAGGTCACATAGTGCAAGTCAGCGTATTTGCACATTACAATCAATGTCTTGACATTACAATCAATGTCAAGAATCAGTACCTATGACTTTACCCAAGTAGATAACACTGCTAGTATGCTTTACTACCAGGTTCCCCTGAATCCCTTTTTCATATTTATTTATTTTATTCCAAAATACTTAAAAAATTACAACATGTATAATTATTTGTCAGCAAATATTTAAATTTGTATATTTCACAAACTTGTGCTCACCTATCTTTTATCTCATGTCTTCCTGTTTAAATCCTATCTTTCTCTTTGCTCTAGTATATCCTTAATATTTTCCAAGAAAATGACAAACTTTCAGAGAATCCCATCACATAGCATCTGAACTCTTTCCTTTTCATTAATTTTTTTCAATTACAGTTGACATTCAATATCATATTAGTATTATATTAGGTGTACAGCATAGTGGTTAGACATTTAACTTAAGAAGTGATCCCCTTATAAAGTCTAGTATCCATCTGGCACCATACATAGTTATTACAATATTATTAACTATATTCCATATGCTGAATTTTACATCCCCATGACTTTTTTATAATTGGCAATTTGTACATCTTAATCCTTTCCCCTTTTTCACCACCCCCTTCAACATCTCTCCCATCTGGCAACCATCAATTTCTTCTCTGTATCTGAGTTTTGTTTCTATTTTATTTTTTTACTAGATTCCACATATGAGATCATATGGTATTTATCTTTCTCTGTATGATTTCACTTAGCATAATACCCTCTAGGTCTATGTAGTCGCAAATGGCAAGACTGCATTCTTTTTTTATAGCCGAGTAATATTCCATTGTATATCTGTATCACATCTTCTTTATCCAATCACCTATTGAAGGATACTTAGGTTGTTTCTGTATCTTGGTTATTGTAAATGCTGCTGCAATGAACAGAGGAGTGCAAATGTCTTTTTAAATTAGTATTTTGGATTTCTTCAGATAAATTCCCGGAAGTAGCATTGTTGGGTTATATGTTAGGTTTGTTTTTAATGTTTTGAGGAATCTTCAGACTGTTTTCCATAGTGACTGCACCAATTTACATTCCCAGCAACAGTGCACAAGGGCTCCCTTTTCTCCACAATCTTGCCAACACTTGTTTGATTTATGCAGCCATTCTGACAGGTGAAGTGATATCTCATCAAACTCCTCTTCTTAACAATATTGCTTTGCTGCCTCCTAGATGCTATACAATAGGTGAGAATTCTTAAGCCAATCTGATTTTTTCCTCTGTCAACTTTTTTTTTGCTCTTTATTAGCAGTAGTCAAATTGTGCCATTAAGTAGGTCTTTTTTTTTCTTTTTCAAATTTCTCTCTTTCTAGGGCTTTCATTTTGGAACTCCTACCCCATTCATTAATCCAGAAAATGTTGTGTATCTACTTTGTACATTTCACTGTGCTAGACATTGAACAGTGATTAAAATACAAGTCTTTACCTTCGTATAGCTTATACCCTACTGATTACTTGGACTTATTCCCTTCCAACTCTTCCCACATTTTTTCCATTATTTTGACTTTTTTACACGTGCACTTGTAATATGATTGAGCACTGTACGGTCACTTTGGTTGATGTTTTAGTTTTATATTTGTGCTTGTGGTTACTTTTTACACTCCATCCCCCAAATTTCACACTTAAAGGGTAACTTAAAAGTGCCCTCAAATGTTGAGATAAATATGGAGCAGACTTGCACAATTTGACACACATTATACACACCTACCTATTTCTTAAGCTTGTGCTCATGGAAGAAGCTACAAGATCATAAATTCCTTTGCAAAGAGAAAAATTACTCAGAATGTTCTCTATCATGCTCCCCTCTCTTCACTGAAACTTCTAAGGAAAAAAGGTAACAGACACCTATGATTTGAGTGCCTTTATGTGCTTAACACTTACTGCACTGCACCTTCACAGTATGTAGTATAGTCCGAGAGACTTCGTTGATTCGCCGGTCACTCATGGAATAAGTGGCAGGGCAAGAAAGAGAGTCCAAGTCTATCCAGCTTCACTCTGCATTGCAGTGTATTTGGATTAACTACAGAATTGAAAGGCACATAAGATGCTGTAGAATATATGTATCATCAGTACTTTTTATTGCCAGATAATACTCTATTGTGTGAATATATCATATTTTACTTAACCCCTTATTCATCTGTTGGATATTTGTTTCTACTTTTTGGCTATTATCAATAATGCTGTTGTGAATATTCATGTACAAGATTTGGTGTAGACATACAGGGTTGGGCAAAAGTAGATTTACAGTTGTGAGGACACAAAACAGTTTATTCTTCTATTACTGTGCTACTTATTTGAATTATAACTGTAAATCTACTTTTGCTCACCCTCACCCGAGGATATGTTTATTATTTTTTTCAGATAAAACATTTTAAAAATCATTTTTTTTTTTTTTTTTTTACGGTATGCCTATCATAAACCATGTACTATGCAAGGTGTCTGGTGTTACAGTGGCGAAATATCCTAAGGGTCCTTTCCTCCGCAAAGCGTGTAGTCTAGCGGGGTAAAAAGTCAGAAAGCAACACAGTTCAACTTAAAGGTGGGAAAGGAGGGTAGTTTTTATGTTTTTCCTTGCATTTTAAAACCTTTTTTGTATGTTCTAAGTCAATACAGCCTGGGGCTTAAGATCACAGATAAAAGCCAGTTGGGTTTGAATCCTAGTGCTGCTACTAACTGTAAGAATCGTAGGAAAGTTACCTAATGCCTTGATTTTCTAATTGACAACATTGGATAATAACTACTCCTACTTCAGAAGATTATTATAAGGATTAAATGAGTTAATATATGCCTGGCACATATTAAGTACTAAATAAATGTTCACTATTACAGTTATCTTGTAAAAATAATCAGCATAATGTTAATCAATAGATAACCCATATCCCTGTTTTTTGACAAAACAAGAAGCAAATTAAAACACCACCACCACCACCACCGTAGGAAACCAAGAACACCTTAAACATTGTACAGGACAGGGATCAAAAAGCACAGGTGTACAAACGGTTCATTAAAAAAAAAATCATACTCTGAAAACAAATTAACACTGAAAACTGATAATTTTTCAGAATGATTAAACTCACTAAACATCTGTAAACAAGAATAAATTTATTTAATTTCTTTTAAAGATTTAATGATATACAAAATGTATATAGTATAATATCTTTAATACATTTTTCTTCTCATCAATATTAAACACTATTTAAACAGTTTCTCTCTCTTCTTGCCTCATCTGTATCTATGAGATACACTACTGAATACAAGTAAGATTTACACTGCTCCCTCCCAAATAAAAATTAGTACCTAGGAAAACAAACAAAAATGAAAAAAAAAAAAAATCAAAGCATAAAACTTTAGAGGAAAAGCTTTTCTTGTTGAGTATTCAACAATATCTGGGGCAGTTAAATTACATTTTATTATATAAAGCTGCATTGCAATATCCCGACATGATAATTCAACTCAATTTCTTAAATAAGTACCACAAACAAAATTCATGTTCAGATGTTCCTACACAGTTTTAAATATATGCAAGAGTTCATGTTTACATTCTGATTTTATATACTGGTCAACATAATCTTTGGAGAAATATGTAACTTCCAGGTTGTCACTACAACTAAAGATAGATAGGAAAAAAGTACTTTAACTTTTCTCACAAGGTAACCTCTCTTGAACAATGAGTTAAGTTTCTTCTTTGATATATTTAGGTTATATAAGTCTACCATGGCTTTCTTCTACTTAGAATGACTTGATAAAACAATGTTTAAAAAAATCCACTAATACTTTTGCACAATTTGGGCTCTATTTAACAAAAAACTGGCTCTATTTTTAAATATGGAGCCTAACCCTGATTCATAAAGTCCCTCTTAGAAAATGCTTTTCAGCTCAGGTTTCTTATCTATCCCTGTGAATCTAGAATTATAACAAGTCATCACCTTCCCCGTGGCCAACAAGCATCTAGCTGGGACTAGTGACACCGTCACTGAACACACTAAAACACACTGAGGAAGATGTCTGACTGCCAATTAACCCAAAGGTTGGGTGATTGCTTCATTGCGCTAGCTGGATGGCAGTCAAGTAGCTGCCAATGACATCTGCACTGACACCTAGCTTTGGTTAATGGTATTGCACCACATGAGAGAGTTACCACCCTCATCAGAACAAAGTCAAATGAAGTCCTCTGCTAAAAAGAGCCCTTTAAGAAGTTACAAATACTAATTTTCCTTTACCTTTAAATTTTAACAGCTACTAGCTGTATCTTATAGGGAGTTCCTGACTGACTAATCAGGTAAAAAAAAACAAAAAAATGATTTGACCTTTTAACTGTTCCAGAGCTAGCATATTCAATTTGCAGACACTTTTCTATATCACCAAACAATCTCCTCCTGAACGAAAAGTGACACAGTAACATTGTTGTGAGGTGTAGGCAAAACCAATGATTAAGTTATAACATCAGACGAATAGAATTAGTTGATTCTGATTCTTTGGTGGAATCTCCAGGCTGAAGAGTCAAATCTGAAGGCTCATCCTGAGGAAATATAATTTTATCAGGTGTATAGTCATTCCTCTTCAGGTCTATATTCACCACCCCAACAAAAAAAAGAAAGAAAAAAGTCAGTATTTCTTAGAAATGGAAAATTAAGAACATGTCTACATCAGTTTTCATCTAAACATGCCAGGTCTATTTCCTACCAGGTTGTTATAAATGCAAAAGTCACAAAATTTATACACATAAAAATAAAATCATTCATTCATTCATTCATTCATCAAATAATTGTTATGCTCTGATCATGAGTCAATAACTCATCTGAGGGTGGAGACACAGCAATGAACAAGGCAGACAAGGTTTCTGTTCTCATGGAGTTTATATTCTAGTGAGTCAAGAAAAAGAAATAGAAAAATGACAGAATTATAAGTAGTTACAGATGCTTTGAAGAAAACAGTGTGATGAGGGCCAGGTGAGAGATGAGGCAATTTTTTTAGACAGGGCTGGGCAGAAACGCCATAGGAGGTAACAGTTGAGTGAAGACCTGAATATTGAGAAGTGACTATCAAAGCTCTAGGAGGAGTGTTCTAGGCAGAGGGAAGGTAACTGTAGACTGTAAGAAGGAAGTGAACTTGGTGTGTTCAAAGAATGGCAAGAAAACAGTATGGCTTGCATGTAGTGAATGAGGAGAAGACTAGTACAAAATGAGGTCAAGCAGCAGTTAATGGCCAAGGGTTATAAAACTATAGTGTGAGGACCAAATCTGGTTGACTATTTTTTGTAAATAGTTTTATTGCAATAAAGCCACAATCATTTGTTTATAGACTGTCTATTTCTGCACTACAATGGTAGAGCCAGGTAGCTGTGACACAGGCCACATGTCCCACAAAGCCTAAAATGTTTGCTAGCTTGCCTTTCACAGAGAAGTTTCCTGACTCTAGATTTATGGGATACAAACTATGGTAAGGAGTAGACATTACAATGAAGATCCACTGGAAGATATTAAGCAGTCTTATGGGAGAAACATAATCAGATTTATTTCAAATGACTATTCTGATTGTCATGTGAAGTCTTGTTAGGGGGCAAATGGCAAGAATCCAGGAAACAAATGGTGGCAAATGAAGATGAAGAGAAACTGATAATTTCAATGGAGATTTCAGAATTAGAGTAGACAGAATTTGACAGGTTGGCTATGAAAGGTGAGAAAAAAAAAGGAATTGGCTAATTTTTAGGTTTTGAGCCTGAGCAATTTGGGTTACCATTAATTAAATGTAGAAGCAGAGTTTTGTAAGTAAGGGTGGGAAATAAAAGTTAAAAGTTCTGGAACGAACATGTTGCTTATAAAGATGCTTTAGGGTATCCAACTAAAAATGTAGGAAACTGTCCAGCTGGGCGTGGCTCAGTGGTTGAGCATCAACCTATGATCCAAGAGATTGTGGTTTGATTCCCAGTCAGGGCACATGCCCAGGTTGCGGGCTCGATCCTCAGTATAGGGGGTGTGCAGGAGATAGCCGATCAAGGACTCTCTCATCATTGATGTTTTGTTTTGTTTTTTAAATATATCTTCATTGATTTCACAGAGAGGGAAGGAGAGGGGGAGAAAGAGAGAGAGAAACATCAATGATGAAAGAGTCATTGATCAAGCCCATAACCAGGGCATGTGCCCTGACCGGGAATCAAACCCCAATCGCCTGGATCCTAGGTCGACGCTCAACCACTGAGACGCCTGGCCGGGCTCATCATTGATGTTTTTATCTCTCTCTCTCTCCCTCTCCCTTCCTCTCTCTGAAATCAATACAGATATATTTTTTTAAAAATTAAAAATGTAGGAAAATGAATATAGAAACAAAAGCTCAAGAAAGAGGTTAAGGCTTCAGTTAAGTTTGATACTATCAGTATGCAGACTGCATTTATAGCTCTGGGATAGGATGAAATCACTTAGGAAGTTATAGACACATAATACAACAGTTGTAGAACTGGAAAATTGAATGCAATAATATCAAATTTATAATTTAAACTAATCATAGTCATAAATATACCCTATACTTTTTTCTCCATATAAAATAGAACTGACATTTAGAATATGAATTGTTAATTTTAATTTGAGTAACAGACTATATTCAATAATCTAAGTATATATTTGCTACTGCATGAATAATTTTTGCAATCAAGACTATATTAGTATGGACTTAGGGAATGTGAAGGTATTTGTAGCTGTACTATACACAAAGAACAGTGGAGAAAAACACAATTATAATTCAAGCCCTGATAATGTTAATTAATAATATAAATGTGGGCAAATAAAAGTCTCAAGTTTCTGGGGGACAATATCAAAAGGTCTAATGTTCTTAGTATGGGACCCTGAAAAAACATGGAAAGAGACTGATGAAGAACAAATATTTAGATGGCCAAGAGACATATGAAAAAATGCTCAACGCTGCTAATCATCAGAAAGATGCAAATTAATACTACAATGAGGTATCACTTCACACCTGTCAGAATGGCTGCCATCAACAAATCAACAAATGACAAGTGCTGGCGAGGGTGTAGAGAAAGGGGAACCCTAGTACACTGCTGGTGGGAATGTAGACTGGTACAGCCACTATGGAAAACAGCACGGAGTTTCCTCAAAAAATTAAAAATGAAGCTGCCTTTTGACCCAGTGATTCCACTCTTAGGAATATATCCTAAGAATCCTGAAACACTAATCAGAAGGAATATATGTACCCCTATGCTCACAGCAGCGCAGTTTACAATAGCTAAGATCTGGAAACAGCCCAAGTGCCCATCAGTAGATGAGTGGATAAAAAAGCTGTGGGACATTTACACCAGGGAATACTATGCAGCTGTAAAGAAGAAGGATCTCATATTGTTTGGAATAGTATGGAAGGACCTGGAGAATATTATGCTAAGTGAAATAAGCCAGGCAGACAAAGACAAACATCACCTGACCTCACTCATATGTGGAATCTAAAGAACTTAATAAAATGATGAACAGAAATGATTCAATGACATGGAAGCATGGATCAGACTGACGAATCTCAGAGGGATGGAGGGGGGCGGTGGGTGGATGGGGAGATATTAACCAAAGAACTTATACGCATATATGTACAACCCAAGGACATGAACAATGGTGTGGAGAGGGACTGGGGAGGGGGGTGAGGCAGGTTGAAATAGGTCATTGGGGAGAAAAAGGGACATCTGTAATATTTTGAACAAAAATTTTAAAAATTAAATTAAAAAAAGGACAAGTATTTGAAGAACAGCTAAAAACTCCCCAAATTTAATAAAGGTCATAAATATGCAAATTCAAGAAGCTAAATAAACCTAAAACAGAACAAGCACATAGAAAGCTACAACAGTATGTATCAGAATCTAACTGCTGAAAACCAAAGACCAAAACTAATCTTGAAAGGAGCTAGATTATGACACATCACATATAAGGAAAGAACAATTCAAGTGACTGAAGTTTTCATCAGAAATAACAGACACCAGAATACAGCAGAATATTTTTTAAGTGCTTAAAAAGAAAGAAGTGCCAACCTAAAATTCTAGATCCAGTAAAAATAACCTATAGGAATGAAGGCAAAAAATACACACATTTTTAGATAAGGAAAATAAAAGCAGCCAGTAAAAAACTAAATGTAAAGGTAAAATAGAATACTAAGAGAAGCAGACCCCAACCCCCAAAACACAAACCAGATATCAATCAGAAAAAAAAACCACAGAAGGTCTAAAACTAACCACATCAACAATTACATTAAATATAAAGGTTCTAAAACACCAATTAAAAGATGGAAATTTTCAGATTTCAAAAAACAAATTAAACATAGAACCTATATGCTGTTTACAAGAAACCCACTTTAAATATGATTAATATATATAGGTAAAAGAATGGGAAAAGACATTTGATGAAACCACTAATCAAGAGATAGCTAGAATAGTTATGTTAATATCAAACACAGTAAACTTAAGAACAAGAAAAATTACCACGGCATTACATAATGATAAAAAGAAACAACTCACCAAGAAGAGATAAGAACTATAAATGTGTATGCAGCTAAGAACAAAGCTTCAAAATACAAGAAGGAAAAACTAATAGAACTGAATGGCAAAACAGATTAATCCACAATTATACTTAGATACCTCATTTCTAAGTAATCAATAGAGCAACTAGACAGAAAATCAACAAGGATATAAAAAATCTGAACACTGGCAAAAAAACCCCCAAAACTTTCCTTAATTATCATTTAAAAAAAAAATTAGTGATTGAGAGAGAAGGTGGGGGACAGACAGACACAATGATTTGTTGTTTCACTTATTTATGCATTTATTGGTGGTTTTTTGTATGTGTCCTGATAGGGGATTGAGAATCCATAACCTTGAAGTATTGGGACAAAGCTCTAAGCAACTGAACTACCCAACCAGGGCTCCTTAATTAACATTTATAGATACACCATCCAACAATAAAATATTCTCTGCAAGTGCACATGCAATGTTCACCAGAGAGGCTATCTTTGGTTAAGGATTTTTTAACTACAATCATATAAAGTATGTTCTCTTATAATGAAATTAAACAAGAAGTAAGTAAAAGAAAGATAACTAGAAAATTCACAAATATTTGAAAACTAAAAAAGACACTTTTAAATAACCCATAGGTCAAAGAGGAAACCTCAGGAGAAATAAATATTTTAAAGTAAATAAAACATACCAAAATTTATGGGATACAGCTAACACAACACTTAGAGGAAAATTTATAGCACTAAATGTTTTGTTAAAAAAAGAAGGTCTCAAACCAATAATCCAAGCCAAGCCCATTCAAAACAATAATCAACCTTAACAAAACTAGAGAAAAGCAAAGTAAACAGAGCAAGCAGAAAGATGGAAATAATAAAAAGAATAAATCAATGAAATTGAAAACAGAAAATACAGTAGAACAATGAAAACAAAAGCTGGTACTCTGAAATATCATAAAATTGATACACCTTAGGCCAGACTGACCAAGAAACAAAAGCATTACCATAATGAAAGAGATAATTCACCACAGACCCCACAGATATTTAAAAAAAAAGATATTAATATAAACAACTCTATGTCCAGAAATCTGACAATTTAAATAACCAATTCTTTGAAAGACACAAACTACTAAAATTCACTAAAAAACAAACTGATAGCCCCATCAGTCCTACATTTATGAAAAAAATAAAATCTTAGTTAAAACCCATCTGACAAAGAAAACTTCAGACTAAGATGATTTTACTAGACAATTCTACCAAACATTTAAAGTGGGGATAAAATCAATTCTATACAACCTATTCCCCAAAACAGAAGAGGTGTGAACATTTCCAACTTATTTTTAGGGTTAGTATTATTCTGATACCAAAACAAGACAAAGACAGTACAAGAAAATAAAAAAGCCACAGATCAATATTATTCATGAACAAAGACACAAAAATCCTCAAGAGCCCAGCCGGGAGTGGCTCAGTGGTTGAGCAAAGACCAAGGATCCAGGAGATTGTGGTTTGATTCCTGGTCAGGGCACATGCCTGGGTGGCAGGCTGGATCCCCAGTTGGGGATGTGCAAGAGGCAGCTGATCAATGATGACTCTCAAATCACTGATGTTCCTCTCTCTCTCTCTCCCTCTCTCTCTCCCTTCCTCTCTCTGAAATCAATAAAGATATATATTTTTTAAAAATCCTCAAGAAAATATTAGCAAACTGAATTGGCAGTACATAAAAAAGGAATTATGACAAAGTAGTGTGTGTCCTGGGAATGCAAAACTGGTTCAACATTTCAAAAATCAATCCATGTAATACCAAGTAATATTAACCAATTAAAGAAGAAAAACCAAATGGTCACATAAGTGGACCATTTGACAAATATGGTCAAATATTTGACAAAATTCAATATCCATTCAGGATAAGCATTTTCAAGAAACAAGGATTAGAAGAATACTTCCTCAACCTAATAAAGTGCATCTACAAAATCCTTACAGCTAACATTATCTTAATGGTAAGGACTGAATGCTTTCCCGTTATGATCAGGAACAAAAGCAATTTTGTTCTCACTATTCCTATTTAAATAAAGTAAAAGGAGTACTGGTTGGAAAGGAAGTAATAAAATGATATCGCAGTATCTACATAGAAAATTCCCAAAAGCTTACAAAACGAAAACAACCTCCTGAAAAGAACTAAGTGAGTTTAGCAAGGCTGTAGGATTGCAGGATACAAGGTCAGCATACCAAAAAAAAAAAAAAAAAGCTTCTATGATATAGGTATTTTCTGGAGCCATGCAGTCTGGCTCCTAAGTCCAAGCTCTTAACTACTACATTATTGCTTATAATGAGAGGAACTTTTAAAAATACAGTTCAAGCCCTAGTCAGTTTGGCTTAGTTGTTGGAGTGTTGGCCTGCGGACTGAAGGGTCCTGGGTTTTATTCCAGTCAAGGGCATGTACCTCAGTTGCAGGCTTGATCCCCAGCCCCAGCTGGGGTGAGTGGGGGAGGCAACCAATTGATGTGCCTTTCTCACTTTGATGTTTCTCTCTCTCTCGTCCACTCTCTCTGAAAAGCAATGGCAAAAATATCCTCAAGTGAGGATTAAAAAAATAAAAAATAAAAATAAAAATACAGCTCAAGGATGAATCCCAGGAATCTGTAATTCTTTTTTTAATCCTCACCTGAGGATATTTTTTCCACTGATTTTTGGAGAGAGTGGAAGGGAGGGGAAGGGGGCAAAGAAGAAAGAGACAGAGAGAGGGAGAGAGAGAGAGATATGTGACAGAGACACATCAATTGGTTGCCTCCCACTCGACTGACCAGGGCTGGGGAGCGAACTTGCAAGCCAGGTACGTGCCCTTGACCTGAATGGAACCGGCGACCCTTTGGTGTGAGGGATGACACTCTAACCACTGAGTCACACCAGCCAGGGCAGCAATCTGTGATTTTAAAAAGTTCCACAGGAAATTGTGATGCACACCAAAAGGTGAGAACCACTGGTTTATGCTGTAACTTACAATTCAATTGTAACTTGTAATTCTTCAAATACAAAGATGAAGTTACTATCATGAGAGAAAGTATCTGTAGTTCCTATTCCTGCTTCATGGAATACTCTTTTTCTAACTCTTTGACAGGCTGAAAGACTATTCATCCTTCAGTTTTAGGCAAAGCTGTCAGTTCCCCAGGGAGCATTCCTCGACCTCTTAGTTTGTGTTAAGTGATCTACTTGTTCTATTTTTTTTTTTTTTTTTGCTTGGCATTAATGATAGTCCTATAACTAATTCTGTTAATCTTGTCAGTTTTCAAGACTTGACTGAACTCCATTGAGGGCAGGGATCATGTTTGACTAGTTCCCTACTGTATTCTCAACATCTAGCAGACACATAATATATATTAAATGAGTGAGCTTTGTGTTTTTGTAAGTAATGAGAGAAAGCATAGATCCATTTATAACAACAATATGTATTTGTGTCCCTGGCCTTACAGAGTATTGCAGTAACAAACTTTAGTAACAATTTATTCATTACACTGATTAAGAAAATGCTTACCTGGAAGTTTAAGCTTTCTACAGCAAGAATTACAGTGATGTTTGGCTCTAAAGTTTTTTATTGCATCTTCTCCTAGATTTGCTGGGCCAAAAACCATATCACAGGATCTATGGCATTGGTAATTTAAATTAAAAAAAGTTAGTTTATGCAAGTAGAAATGTAGAATCTGAAATTATCTTAATAAAATTATTAAAACTTATTACCTGTTTTCTTCCGCTTTTATCACAGATGGGTCAGTCAAATTTTCACCCACACCTTTATATGTATATGTAAAAAAGATAATTTGTATTATGATTGATGTAAACATTGACATTTACATAATAACAAGTCATGAGAAATTTTATAACAGCATCAACATTTACATAATGTTAAATTATTCAAGAGTGTACTTTTTCTCTCTTGATATTTCACAACTTGACTTATGACTTCAAGGCTGCATCAGGAACACAGCTCCTGCAATATGACTCAGTTAAATGTCAGAGTTGGTAGGTATGCATGTGAGCTCCTAAAGGCACTAGCTTCTGATGCAACAAGGCCAAGGTTGCAAGCAAATATCTGCTTATGTAAAAGGTCTACACAATCTGCCATTGTCTCACCTCAGTTAGCAAAGAACAACTAGGTTCATAAAGGCATAATCTATAGGCCATTTAATAAGTGTTTTGGATTTTTTAAAAACATAACAGAGTGAGGCAAAAGTAGGTTTACAGTTGTTTGTATGGAAAATACTATAATTAATAAATAATGATGTAGGAATAAACTCTGTTTTGTGTCCTCATGACTGTAAACCTACTTTTGCCTACCCTGTACGAATATATCTTCTTTAAAAAGACACAGATGACACCAAGGATAAGATTGTGAACAACTTCCTTTACCTCCAGCCCTCCCTGGAGGTGTTTAAAATGTGGTAAAATCTTTTCAGTCTCTCTCATCTCTCCATTTAAGGAAATAAATAAAAAACATCAACTGACATGTATAATCACAAATATTTAGCCCATTAGAATGAAATCTAATAAAATGGTTACATTTTACAATTTAAAAAGGCCAGAATTAAAACATGATTCTACTTTCTACTCATCAGATTGGAGAGATTGGGGAGAAATAGGTATTCACACACAGTGTTTAATATGAATTCCTAGAACCTTTGGAAAGTAACCTGGCAGTACCTATTAAAATTGCACTTATCTTTTCTTGCTAAGACAATTTAGGAATCTATGGAAATAAAAGAGGCAGTACATGAGTATGTTTGTTACAGCCCTCTTTGTAATAGCCCTACAACCACCCAAATCAAGACGACTAAAAATAGGGTGAATGTCTCTCAACAGATGCTATAAATCATGCTATACATAGCTCCATACTAGAGACTATCATGCAGCTATTAAAAAGAGTAACTAAAAAAAATACAATTTCTTAGCCCTCCCCTAAAATTCTCTCTCATACACACACACCCATGCTCTTAGTTGAAGAAAAATCACAACACAAAACGATTAAAGAAAAATCGTGCCTCCATTTGTATATTTGTTTGCACAGAGGTTAAAAAAAAAGTAAAGATGATAACATTCTGTTCTTTGTATTTTTCTCCACTGTTTAACTTGTTTGTAGTAATCATCTAAAATATTTCTATGAAAAAAATGGCTCCATGAACATGTTAATTATGTACAGAACATCACAACTACTTCAATTACTGAAAATAATTGACATCTTTCTAATTAATGGTTCAGACAAAATCTGTTTAGCCTTACTTCCTACATGTTTGGAGATAATGAAATGACACATATTTAAGAATATGCTTTAAGATCCTTTCTACTTAACTAGATTGGGCTAATAATATACACCAGCTTTTCACTACATATGTACACCATTTAATCATTTATGTAAAATGATGAATTACTGAAAAAAGAATAGTTATTTTTACACAGATTTTCATTCGTAAGCTAAATCAATACCAACTGTTTGCTTTTCAACAAGTATTTTATATTTGTATCTATATAAGGAAAGAAGTCATCAAGTGATAAACATTCTGAGTAATTGTTCTTATGTGACTTTGAAATCTGGTCTGTGTTGACTTTTGAAATTAAGACTGCTCTTTAAGGAAAAAGTTATGAAAGCTATAATGTAAAAGTATCATCCAGGCAGAGCTGGCAACTTGCTCAATTTTACTTTTCTCTGATGATGCCATGAAGCGGCACCGACATTAGGCTAAGCAAATCTGCCCTCTCCCAGCCGCAATCTTTTTTATTTTTATTTTATATGAATGACACACTCTGTCTACAAAAATGGCTATGATCAGTTTTCCCCTCCTTTGTAACATGCTGCTCTTTGTAACATGCAGCACCAAGTGCTGGAATCTATTCCCTCCCTACCTTTTGAATCTGGGCTGTCCTTATTACTTGCCCAGACCAGTAAAATGTGGCAGAAGGGATCTGAGCCAGTTCAGGGCCTGGCTCTAGGAGTTTCTGCTTTCTCTCTGGAAGAAGCCAGCTACCATGTAAGAAGTCTAGCTACCTGAAACTCTGATGCTATGAGAAAGCAAAAGCTAGCTAGTTACTTGATGGAGAACTAAGGAATTCAGCTGTCAGTGAACAGAGACATCAGACATTTGACTCCAGTGAAGCTGTGCAAGCTAGTATCCAGCCAGTTAAATCTTCTAAGGGAACAGCAGAGATAAGCAATCCCCACTAGGCTCCATCCAAATTCCCCAACCAAAGAACTATAAGCAAATAAAATGATTAGTTTAATTCATTAAATATTTAGCTGGTTTAGGTTCACAGTAAGAGATAAAACATAAACACTATGAACAGCAGAGATACTTGGGTTTTAGAGAAATGGTCTTCATACCTTTAAAAGACTAAGGTTACACATGTAAGAGTAGAATAGGGTATTTTTATCAAAACATCTGCATTACCTAAATAACAATTAAGATAGACATATCCCACGACTCAGGGCCTGGATGGTTATATGCTATGGCTGTTATTGACTTGTTTTTAAAATAGATTCTACTGACCTAAGATTTTACCTACCTATAAATTAACAGGTTTCTGTACATTATTCATAGCCCATGATTGGTGAGAACCTACTGCACAATTTCATTTTAACAATATTTTAATAAATTTACCTTGTAAATCAAGTACCAGTAATTCCCCTCTTGTATATTCGTAAGTCCAGTGGCTAAAGGCTAGCATGATCTCTTCCAGTGTATTAGTTGGAATAATCTCATCACCGTTATTATTATTGTACTTTCTAAATTCTCCAGTCATACATTCTTCCACAGCAAACCACTGTCCTGCTGAATGGCAATACAGCAGGAAAACTTCAAGGAACCTTATGAAAAATAGTTATAGATATTACTAGCAGTTTTGTTAATAAAATTCTAACTGATCTTTAAAATTAGTAAATAATTACATATTCAGCATCAATAAGGTTAAAAGAGAATGTTATCCACATAATACTAATAGATCCCAGAAAAATTTAAAGATTTACCTTGGAGAATATGGTATGGATTTCGGTTTCATTTGGTTGAAGGCAAATGTGAGTTTTTGTGCTGCTCTCTGTTGCTGAATTTCCTACAGAACAGAAAAAAACAAACCCTTGTTCATCACTAAAACTAAGATTTTTATTTGGTTTATGATACTTTAGAGGTGAAAACATGAAGCTTAAATAATGTTCTACTGTTAAGCATTCACTAGCACTTACTCTGAGACAGAGATGTAGAACTGTATCTTCTTTGTAAATACTTGACCATGTGTTAACGACCTCAGGAAGAAAAGATTTGATGATATAAAGATGCCCTGACTTGAGGATATCATGTTCTGACCAGGTACACTGTACTTTGACAGCTCTCCGTAAACCTCCTCCCATCTCCTCTTTACTTAAAAACTCTATTTTGGCACAGAGGCCTAACTGTGACCAAGAAGACATGCTGTTATTCAATATGCTGGGCGAACTCTCTTCCAAGCGATACACTGTGACAGGCTCACCTGCAACATGAATACATATTAAGGTCAAATTATGACACTTTAAAAATGAAAATGTAGAATAAAAACTGAAAGGTATCTTTGGTTAAGATTAAGTAAGGAATAGAAGAAATAAGCCAAGTTGTAGTTTTATAAAAGAAGTTAAAGGGCAACAAATTGCTCAGAAACCAACAATCTACTGATATCTCTAAATTCGTGTGTATTTAGTAATGATAAGCATTTTTAAAATTGTAAAAATTTCCAAGAAAAATTTTTAGAAAGCGACTAGATTTCTATACACTTCTTTAGGCAGGAGGTTAGAAATCTCTATTCCACAAACCCTGCGATGCTGATTCACCTATGCTTTCACTACTACACAATGGATTAAGAGTTTTTCTGAATTCGAGTACACTACTGCTTCTGGATATTCAAGAAACAGAGAAATTCAATACTTCTGATACTTCCTTCTTCTACAAACATACCCCTCTTGTAGTAGTCAGGCTAATTAAATTTATATGAAATCAATGCTTCTTAATGCCATTCTTTTTCTGTCAACACCCCTGTTCTATATTACACCCAAAAATCATATATTAATAAAAGATTTATTTTCACTTTTCTTTATTTTTTGGATTTACCTCTTGGAGGCACAGGTGTAAATGGAATGCTCTGGGATAATCTCATCAAGTTATTTCTTTCCACAGCTGCATAAAAATGAGAGAGAAATAATGAAATCCCTAAAGGCTAAAAATATCATTAAATTTTGTTTTTAATATTACTGACCTGAGTAATAGTAATTTGTATCCATAACTGCCTTAAATGGAGAAGCAAGACCTAAAATATCAAGTAAACAAATGAGACCCTTTTAAAGGCACTAATGCAGCATAAATTTCTGCTCAGACATTCTCATACAGTCATCTTAAGTTTCCTTCATGTAAGCTCTCTTCACAAAAAACAGAAAAAATCATAAAACATGGCCATCCTGTGCCATATTACCCCACTTCATTATGCCAGATTAGTGGTAAGTGAGCACTCAGACACCTCGAAGAGGAAAAAAGCAGGTTTCACACTATCCTGTCATAAATGCATGCTTCCTACTCAAAAAGAGAAAGATAGCCTGGCTGGCACTGCTCAGTGGTTGAGCGTCGACCTATGAAGCCGGAGGTCACGGTTCGATTCCCAGTCAGGGCACACACCCGGGTTGTGGGCTCAATCCCCAGTAGCGGGTGTGTAGGAGGCAGCCGATCAATGACTCTCTCTCATCATTGATGTTTCTATCTCTCCCTTCTTCTGAAATCAGTAAGAACATTAAAAAAAGAGAGAGAAATATCTTTTAGTTTAGGATCTTTGGGGGCTGGGGCCTGTAGTCATGTAACTATTTTAGTGGGTTGACCATGAAAAGATAAACTTCTGGAATGTGAAGCATGAAAAAAAACCCTCCTCCATCTCTAAATATAATTGAGGACTTTACCTTTTAACAGTAGTGAGAAAGATGGAGAATAAGTGGAATATGCTATGTGTTAAGCTTCTAGAATATAAATGAAAAAGAACCTATTGTCTTGCAGAAGGAAGTTAGTCAAAAGTTTTAATGCTGTGTGATAAGCATAACGTGTATATACATATGTACACATACATACACACACAAACAGTGTAGGACTATAGAGGAGGGGGGTACCAAATACCTCCTCTATACCAACCACAAGAAGTTGAAAGCTAATATAAGAATCACCTGTGGGGATTTTGCAACATACACTTACTCAGATCTCACTCAAAATTATTCTAATGCTGTAGCTATGTATCATCATACAAATGATTCCTTACAAGTATTTGGATATGCAAACAAGATTGCAAATTAATGAGCAAGACTATGGGCATACCTATAGAAGGTAAAGCTACAGAAACAAAGAAAGTAAATTGTTAAGGGCCAAATATGCCATGCTAAGAAAGGACACTGGGTTTTGTGCAATGACAGTGGGGAAAATATAAAGTAGAGGGGTGACAAGATCAGGTCTTTTGGAAGAATCATTTTGGAGGCAGAATAGAAGACAGACTAGAAGGGAGGACAAATTGGCACAACCACTTTGGAAACCTATTTGGCAGCAACTACTAAATGTGAATATATGCATCCCCTACTACCTAGCAATTCCACTCCTACATATATTTCCCAAACAACATGAACAAGAATGCTCCTAACAGCACTATTCATAACAGCCACACACTGGAAGCTACTGAAATGCCCATCAAATAGTAGTATGGAAAAGTAAATTCAGTCCTTTCACACAAGAAAACTGTATATAGTAGTAAGAATGCATAAAATACCACTACACACAGCAGTGCTGATGAATCTCATAAAACATATACTAGGAGGATGCCAGACACAAAAGAATACGTATTGTATGATTCCATTTACAGACTACACACACACGCACACGCATGAACTAACTTACTGTGTTATTTTGGGGCAGGGGTTCTAACAAGAAGAGGACACAAGAGGCTGGAATATGGCAATATTCTGTTTTGGGATCTGGGGGCCCATTACATAGGTAGGTATGCTCACTTAGTGAGAATTCACTGACATGGAGGTTTATCAGCAGTATTCTGTAATACATATTATACATTTCAATAAAAGGTTTAAAAAATGATGAAGTTATAAACTGAAAGCAGCAGTAGGCTGAAAGCAACAGCGGAAGATGAATTCTAGAGATATTTAGGAGGTAACTAAAACAGGCCTTTGTGAGTGCAAGGTCAAGGGGGTGAAGTACAGCTCCCTCTCAGGTTTTAGCTAACTGAAACAGCATCATTCACTAAAACAGGGAATATAAGAAAAGGAGCAGGTGGGTTGCAGGGATGAAGGGGAAAGGGTGGTAGTAAAGAGATCATCATTCACATGGTGACTTCATGTGTTTCTGAAACATCTACAATGAAGAAAAACTAACTGAGGGGAAAATTTTGTAATACATTGGTTTTTTAAAACATAAAGTATAAAATTTCTAGGATAATGTAGTATTTGCTATAATAAATCATACATGATCCTCACTTTTTTCACATTAAATCTACCACATGGACTCACCATTTAATGTTCCTTCTTCAGATGGTCTAAAGAAATACCAAAAAATATAAGTTATAACTTTAACTACCCATAATTTTTTATTTTATGAAGTTATTATGATTAAATACGTTACTAAGGAATTCTGAGGTTCAGATTCACTTCTGTTTAAATATTTGCCATTTTCCTTAAGCCAAAGCCAAATTCATACATAATATGTATATATACATATGCATATGCTTTATCAACAACTTGCACCTCCAATTTATGCCAAACTGATAGTTCAATACTAATAGATTACAATATTCCATGACGTCTCTATTTGTAGAGACTCATTCCAATACAACAATGCCTTGAAATGACTTTGTTGGATTCTAAAAACACTTCAGTAGAATTGATGGGCAAAGAACTGAGAGAAAAGCAAATAGATGTCATTTTGCAAAACTCAATTTCTAATGCTGAACAAAATTTTTCCAATATCAAATGTATTATTCATATCAATTATTGCAATTTCCAGTGCAAATTAGAGAAATCGGTGTAAAGGAGTGAAATGGAAATAAAGAAAAATGGGTTGGAGGCTTAGCTCTCCCATTATACAGCTATGTGCCTTGGTGAGGACTGAAAGAACTAGACCAGAAAGGAATGCCAGAGTAGAGGACCTTTGCAGTCTTTTCCAGTCTATCTGATCCTGATGTTTCCTGTTGATTTTCACCGTAATAACATAAACAGTTTTTATAAGAAGTATTTTGACCCTAGCATCTTCTTTGTCTGCTGCTGATAAACCACTCTTTTCTCAGCACCCAAACAGTGCTGACCAGCTCCACCTTTCTGGGTACTTCTAAGGGTCAACATCTGTAAGACAATGTTCTCTTGTTAGCTAAATTAAAATCAACTTTGCTCTGGCTAGTGTGGCTAAGATGGTAGGAGCATTGTCCCATATCTGAAAGGTTGTGGGTTCAATTCCCTATCAGGACACATATGGAAGGTGATCAATGCTCTCTCTCACATTGGTATTTCTCTCTCTCTTCCCCTCTCTAAAATCAATAAGCATATCTTTGAGTGAGGATTAAAAATAATAATAAATCAACTTTAAGTGCCTATTCTGTATTCACATTCTATGGTTTTGGTTATAAAAGATAGTATTCTTTGAGGCGATCTGATATAGATAGGTTTTCCAAATGCCATTCAGGACCAGAATACCCAAAGAATTTCAACTGCATATCCATGTGGCATTTGGTTTATTTTCTTCTGTATATATTCACATCTATTTCTAATGCACAGAAGGAAATGAGAAAAACACTGTGGAATATATAATAATTTCCATCAAACTGGCTTCCCTTCTCAAGTAGTCCATATCAGAGTGTAACTCTAACATACTTCCAGTATCAAATGGATGTCAAAAGACTTTTAAAATGTTCTTTGCAGTCCTAAAATACTAATTCCCAGGCTGGAAACACAGAATTTATCTTTGATTCTTCTTTATCTTTATGTGTAATCTATACTAAAAATTTTTCCTTTCTGGGGATGACTGCCTGTCAGATTGCCTTTTGTTTCCACTATTGGTTCTGAATTACAACATTAGCTCTCTAGTGGATCTAGTATGGAGGCTTTCTAATGCACACTGTGTATTACTGCTCTTAATTACTGAAGTGCCTTCCAAAACCGGTGCAAGGTTTGTTGATTAAAATGATGGGCACACTAATTATGCAAATGCAAAACTGAAGTGTCAAATGAGGTCTTTGAACAAATTTATTCAAGATTAAGTTGAAAACAATACTAAATAATAAAATCATAATTGTATCATAAGGATGATTTTAGTAGAGTTGTAATTATATTATAACTATAATTATAGTGTAATTATATAAAAATTATAAATTTAAATTAATACATTAACTCATAATGAATGAGTTACCCCAACTCTTCTATGTAAAGACAGGAGATGCTACCATAATCATTACCCATTTATAAGAGTGTTACATGGATGATGCAAAGAACAGAAAAAAGACTATGATATTTTATAGGCTAATGATAAGAAAAGGCTTACTTACATTTCTCTGTTTGATGGTCTATCTTGCAACCAATCCTGTAGTCAAAAACAAACATAAACAAAAAGTTAAAGAAAAGTATCTCTAGATGAAGCATAAATGTTTAGTACTGTTTTGTTTCCCATAATATGTTTTAAGAATGAAGGGCTGAAAAATAATATAAAGTCCTTGTTTCATACAACTGAATTAATAAAATAATAAATGGATATAACTACCATAATGTCATTCCTCAGGTGGAATAAAGAATTTCATGAGTGTTATACCCTATAACATATAGTCTAGTTTTTGATAACTATTTTATTTTCTTTAAATATGCATTTGTTTCTGTGACTTCAAAGATAAGATGTGCCCCTTGCCTAAAAAAAAAAAAAAAAATCAAAAAATCAAAGTATTAAGAGAAAAATTAAAATCATGCAAACTGTGAACAAAGAAATCACTAGTAACATTTAGACACTTTTCACTGAAGTCTTTTTCTGCATGTATATGTGCATATAGTTTTTATTCTGCAGTTTTATAATGATATTTCTAGCTGTGGATTTATTTTTACGTCCCCAGTTTGGGCTATGCTTCCTGAATTCAAATCTTCACATATTCCAGCATTTTTCAAAATTCTAGGCCATTTATAATCTCTACAAATTCTGTCTATTCTTTCAAGGCCAATTTAGAGGTGTTTTCCATGTCTCTTTGTTTAATACACTTTCCACCTAATTATAATTTTACATTACATTCTGGTCCAATTTATCAATTCTCTGTTCTGTTGTGCCTGATCTATTATTTTCACCCCCAATGAGTTATTTCTAGATTTTTTCAAACTTTCCAGTCTTTCGAGTAGTTTTTTTCTTTTTTTCATATTTGTAACACTTTCTTTTATGGCTTTAATTGCTTTATAACCTATAACCAATAATTCTATCTTCAGTTATTAAAATTCTAATACTATCCGTATAAATTGACTCCTAAGAGCTTTGCTGTTCCATTTACTTATGCATTTATTAAGTTGCTTCTTGTATGTGCCCTGACAGATCAAACCCACAACCCTGGCATATTGGGACCACTCTCTAACCAACTGAGTTACCCAGCCAGGGCTGACTCCCATGAGCTTTTTAATTTGGCATTGTGAGGTCATTTTCACTGTAACTGGGGCAATACTGTGCTGCTTAAGTTCAAGATGGGTCCTTCCAGAGAAGAGTAATCATGACTGTGAAATTGTGTTCACCTAAACCCCTTTCCCCATTGATGTAATTTTTTTCAGTAACATGAATTTTAATAATACAATCTATCTCCTTACAGCAGAAAGTTAATAATATTCTTGACAATCCAGGATCATAATTAAGAGCATTGATTTCTATACTTAACTATAAAGACACAATTTTTCTGCTTTCTATCAGAGACTGCTTTTAAAGAGGATTTGTAAAACCAAGTATTACCTCAACTGGCTGGGAATGACTTCATATAATAAGTTTCAATTCAAAGAGAGGTTCCTAACTTTCTTCTGCATAAATTTTTCTTAAAAAATTCCTGGCTATTCACTACAGGAAGAAACTCTTTTCTAAAACTACCATGCAGATGTCAGTTTTCTCAGATAAAAATTCTTCTGAAAGCCAGATATAATCTAAAGTATCACCATCTTTTAGCTCTTCTCTAATATGTGTATATTTAAAAATATGCACTGTTTAACTGAAATGCACAAACCAGGCCTAGCTGGCTTGGCTCAGTGGTTAGAGTGTCAGCCTATGGACTGAAGGGTTCCAGGTTCGATTCCAGCTGGGGGCACGTGCCTCGGTTGCAGGCTCAATCCCTGGCCCTGGTCAGAGCATGTGCAGGAGGCAACCAATCAATGTGTGTGTCTCTTTCTCCCTTCCACTGTTTCTCAAAAGCATTGGAAAAAATGCCCTCAAGTGAGGATTTAAAAAAAAAGAAAAGAAAGAAATGTACAAACCGGTAGTAAAGCTGCTTTGGAATCTACTTCATGAATTTCTTCTGTAGATGGCCTTCTACTGCTACTTTCCACTTAAATAAAATTGGAAAACAAAAGTTATACAACTAAAATTTTTTAAATACCAACTAACCAAACCTAAAGTGTTTCTAGGCATAATATAACTTTCATTGGAGAACTTATCCTCTCCCTAACTCTGCTGAACAGTCAGGATGTTAAGTTATAAATTAATTTAGAGAGAATTGACAACTTTATGATACAATAAATGAAAACACCTGGATAAATGATGATGGGAAATCTTAGAATAAAAGTTGTATTCCAAGGGCAAAAAGACCAGACTGAAATATATTAGAAGACTATGGGCAAAAGTTTTTCAAGATGATGAAGCTGACAGAATACCTTGAAGAAATTTAGTCAAATAGCAGAGAATCGTGTGTTCATCTAACTCAAATTATGATATAACTATATTGGTGGAAAAGGGCAAGGGAGTGTGAATGTTTTGGCAAACAGAGAGCTGGGGGGGAAAAAAGGAGTTCAAGCCTTGCCTTCTTTAGTGAATGGTGAATAGTTATTACCTAGAAGTGAAATATGAGGATGTAAAATTATAAGCATGTTAACTTTAGAAATAACATCCATGTTATCTGAAAATAATGTTTTATTTTCTTCCCTTCTAGTCTTTCTACCATTTCTTTTTCTTCCCTGATTGCTCTAGCCAGAATTCTTGTCTTGTCCCTCATTTAGGGCTTTCAATATTTCATTATGAAGTATAATATTTGTGATAACTTTTTGTAGATATCTTTTACTGAGATTAAGGAAACTCCATTTTATTTTTACTTTTCTAAGTGTTTTAATCATGAATAAGAATGTTGATTTTCTTCATATGCCTTTTCTGAAGCTACTGAGATAATCACATGATTTTCCTCTTTTAGTTTGTTCCTATCATGTATTAATTACATTTTTGAATGTTAAACCAACTTGTAATTCTGGAATAAACCCAACTTGATATTGCTGTATGCCAAAAGAGAATGAAAGGGGAAATGATAGTGAGAGGGACAAGGTGCTATTTTTCTTAAGGAACCTAATAAAGGTTGTATGTACATAAATGAAAAGTTGAATAATAAATTTATGTGCATATACAACTCTGGCTCATAAAAGAGCATGATATGGAAACAACCCCAGGCCATTTAATTTTTAAGAGAAAAATCAAAGGCGCAAAACTACCTTTTGTAGAAAAGATTAGAGAGAGAGAGGTAGAAAAGTATAGTCATGTATGATTGAATAAACATGAAATTCTAGAGGATAAACGAAAATAACACTGGTTACATGTGGTGTTGGAGAGAGTGACTGATTTTCAAAATGCCTGTGTGTGTGCATGTGTATATTTTAATTTGAACCAAATAAATGTATTAGCTATTTTTGTTTTATTTATTATTATTAATTTATTTTTAAAATATTCTTGATTTTTTTAGAGAGAGAGAAATGTTGAGGAAGGGACAGAGAAAAACCTCAATGTGAGGGGAAACATTGACTGGCTGCCTCCTGGGCCCCCTACCTACCGGTAATCGAACCAGCAACCTTTTGGTGCACAGGACAATGCCCAACCAACTGAACCACACTGGTCAGGGCTATATCTGCTATTTTTAAAAGTTAAATTAGAGTAACAGGTTGAGCCCTGGCTGGCGTGGCTCAGTTGGTTAGGCATCATCCTGTGCACCAAAAGGTCGCTGGTTCTATTCTCAGTCAGGGGCACACGCCCAAGTTGCAGGTTCAATCCCCAGTAGAGAGCATACAGGAGGCAGCTGATCGATGTTTCTCTCTCATACTGATGTTTCTTTCTCTCTCCCGTCCTCTCTCTGAAATTAATAAAACAATATTTAAATAACAAACAAACAGATTGACTAAATTACAGTACAATTAAAACACAACAGATTCACTTATAAAAGTTAAAATCATCTGATTTGTAAAAAGTAAGTCTTTATACTTCATCTTTAGGGCCTAATCAATTTATAGAAAAATATTGGAATGTTAGGATTATGTGTTTTACTCAAGGTTACGGCAACAATGATGTACCAGAACCTTCGTTTTTTGACTCCTGAAACATTCATTACCCAGATGTGTGACATACATAAAATACAGTTAAAGTGTAAATGTGTATGTTTGCTAACATAATTCACATGGTAAAAACACTCACCTTGTTCTGAAAGAAGAGGAATAGAAGTTTGGTGACATTCAGTAAATCCAGCATGAGAACTCAGGTGTTTCAAAGTGTTTTCAGAAGGAGTATCATTCTGCATATTGTACATACACACAATTTTAAAACTGAACTGAATTTCAAATCACTGTCCTAAGTAGATCTATTTAGTTTAACACGCTTTATTCTACCTGGACACCGAAGGGTGCAATACAAATTACAATTATTTTCTTCAATGTTAATCTCAAAAAACTGTATCAAAATACCCTACTTGCTACTGTTGCTCCTATTTTACACTCACACTGACAATGATTATAGTGATTTGGAGGGTAAAGGAGTGGAGGGGCAATTTCTTTTGGGGTGTTTTGGTAGCATTCTTACTGATTTCTATGAGCTATTTATATAACAAAGGTCTATCTGATCATTACTTGTCAAATTTCATTTTTTCCCTAATTTGCTTTGACTTATATGTTTTACATTTTTAGGTATTTAAATCTTTACATCCTTCCCTTAATATTTTCTGTTCTTTATATGTTTAGAAAACCACTCTGGTTTTATTAACTTAATATTTCTATTTTCTTAAGTTTTTTATGATTTGAATTTTTACATTTAAATTTGGAATTCATCTGAGCTTATGAAGTGACATGAGATGATAAACAGACTTTTATAAATTTCTACCCAATTGTCCAATTTGTATTCACTGACAATACATTTCTTGTCTCATCAATTTCTAATTCAACCCTCCTTATTAAATTATTTATAGAAGAATTATTTTTGAGTCACAAAAATGTTTCTCTAAATATTCATGTTTCAACTATTCTACCTGTATAATATTTTAGTATTTAATAGCTAATTCTCTCTTTCTTCTTTTACCTATTCATTTTTCCAGATGAAGTAATGAACTGCATTAAACTAGTATGGGGAAGATCTGATACCTTCACATTGTTTCCTCTTTTCATCTATAAACAGGTCACACTACTATGCAACTTGAAAAGAGTTCCAAAACTCTACCACCTCTCAGAAACAATGAGTTTAAAAATGTTACTACCACAAAAAACTTGTATTTTCATTAAATAAATTTTACTCATACCTCAAGAAAATTAAGCTTTTCTAACCTTCGATGTTCCACACTCTTTACATTATGGCTGATTTATATCGCCAAGCAGAAGTGTTGATCTTTTCCCTATACTCTTAAAACAACTCTAATTTCCTTTGTGATTTTAGTTGTTTCTTGGAACCAGTTCTAGCTATTTTTTGTTTCCTTTAAGTACTTTCTTTGATATATACCCTATCTTGCAATGACATTAGTTTTATTAGTTTTCTAGAACCATTAATGATACAAACTCTAATGTGGGATTGATGAGTATGTTTCAAGGTATTTGTAAAAATCTATACCTTAATAGAAAAATATTTGTATATGTGCATTTTCCTGTGAAGAAGGTCTGTAGTTTTCAGAAGGGTGTATAACCCAGAAACGTTCAAGAACTCAAAGTTTCTTACTACCATGAGCTAGAACTTAATATTCTAATATTACAGTTTTAAGTTCTTTTCCTCTAAATTACTCAAAATTCTTTAATTCAAAATAGAGCCACACACTACTTTTCTGCCCACTCATAGAAACTTGCAATTTCTTCTTGTTTTTATAAGTAAGTTACCTGCTCACTTAAAAATTTTTAGCATACTTCTGCTTTAAGTTCATTTCATAGGTTCATTGTTAAAAGGTGAAATTTGTGGGGAAACCCTGACACTTACCCTTTCCCATTAAGAAATGTCCATTTATCCAAAACGATTTCCTATGTATAACAAGTGTTTCACAGCAGCAAAATGATGCCACCTAGCCCTGGCCAGATGGCTCAGTTGGTTGGAGCGTTGTCCAGTGCACCAAAAGGTAGCAGGGTTTAATTTCCGGTCAAGGGCGTAAACCTAGGTTGTGGCTTTGATCCCTGGTTGGGGCCCATACGGGAGGCAGCAGATCGATGTTTCTCTCTCTCGCTCTCTCTCTCAAATCAATAAACATATCACCGGGTGAAGATAAAAAAACAAAAACGATGCCACCTATGGGTGATGATGCTGTTGTAACACCCTGTTAAAGTATTTTAAAAGTTCAACAAAGTAAAAATTAGAGAAGGAAAGCCTCAGTCAGGGTAACTGAAAGAAGCAGAGATACTAAAAAATATTTTGGAAGCAAAACCAGTTAGACTTAGCTGTTGGTAGTAAGGGAGAAGAATGAGTGCTATTCTGCCCTGGTGAACCAGAATGCTGATGCTATTAACAGAGGTAGAAATACAGGAGGGAAAATTTGTCTGCTGAGCAGGGAGATGATGCTGAATCTGAGATATTGATGTGCTGAGTTTAACAACTATTGAGTGTTCCAGCTAGTTAGCAGTTCTAACCTTTTACTGTAACGTCATGCCAATGCTCTAGTCAGAATCACTCCAAAGATTTACTTTCCCCATATCCACTGCCAGCCCTCAGAGTTTTCCAGGCTAAAATCCAAGTGCTGATATGGCTAGTAAAAAGTCATGCTATTTTCAACTCTGTAGCTGACAAGTCATATTCTTGGTTTTCTGTTGACTCCTTAACAACTTCACACAATGGTTAACACTAAACCTTCTCTATCTCATGTACTCCACCCACCAGCCTTACTGGAAAAACAAGTACCTTAAAAGTATCAATTGGGAGCATCTGAAATCTTGCTCCCTGACATATATTAACAGTTTGACTCAAACTCTTATAAAAAAAATTTTTAAAGCATCAATGAACTCCCAAAATTATTTTATTCCTTTTAATTAAAAAAAAAAAATCCTGTATAATTTGTATACAATAAAACATATGTATCTTAAGTGATAAGTTAGAGAAGAGATTTAGTAATATTCCTTTCCAACTTAAAGTATCTGACAACCCTCTGTCAGTCCTCTGGTCTCAAAAGAAGTTATACTTTTCTAAGATTCTCATCTTTGAGTGCTTGATTTCACTCCATCTAAGTCTTCTTGTTTTTTAAATAATTCCAATCAGTTCTCCCTCATTATAAGAAACTCAAAAATAAATCAAGAGGTACAACTTTTTAAAAACTTCTACTTTTTTCTTTCTCTCATAATGTTAAAACATTCATAAATCTATTTTCTAAGCAAATTAAGAAAATAAGAAAAGCCTTTAATAATTCTGCTACTCATTCAAGCTCTTGAACCATTGAATATGTTGAGATGCTCAATGGTTCTGTTACTGTTGAATAGAGTGATATTAATTCCTCTACTCCCTTACAATCTCCACAATTTTTATTTTGCATCCTCCAATATACTGAGATTGCATTCTTGTAGGCCACCTAATTCAGTGGTCTAAGATCTTATTCGTTTAGATTTCTCTAATGTACCAGCAACCATTTTACATTCTCCCTACTTGAAATTCTCCTGTGTTGATTCTGTGATGGCTGCTTCGACTTCATAGTAACTGTCATCTCTATGAGTTTACTTCATTGTACCTTTTTTCTCCTCTTAATTCCTAAAAAGAGGGAATATTTGAATCTCAGGTTTACTCCTCACCTTGACCTTCTCCCTTTTGATAATATCCTATATCAATATATATCATTGACCTTCATTTCTCTCACAAGCTGTAGTCTTGTATATTTTTACCACCACTTAGAAGTTCCTTATTGGCCTGCTGTGCTCTCTCATTTATTTTAAACAACCTAGTTACTCCCATACTAATTCATATTCTTTTCAATTTGCCTATTTCTACACATGGTTCTACAATAGTCACTACTATTTGGGCTTAGAAACTTCTTTCTTTCCATTTCCATGTGTCTATGTCAAGATCTTATTACCTCTCCTGAGTTATGATTATACTTCCTAATAGTCTCCTGTGTCTATGGTTGCTCCCATCCATCCTGTATACTGCTGCTGGATAGTGGTCCTACAAGGATAATCAAAAATCTTCAATGGCTTCTTCCTTTGACTCTAACAAAATTTTCAAAATATTTTACGATATTTAAGCATTTATATATCTGGCCCTGTGGCACAGATTGCAAATGGTCTAGCAAAATTCAATCTCCCCTACTTTATTCAAACAGCAAGATTACACTTCCAAGCCTCCTTTGCAGTGAGGTATAATCATGTAACTAAGTTCTCTCCCTTTGAATTTCAGAGCAAATGATGTGTGCTACTTCTAGGCCTGGTTCATAAAAACCCCTCCTTTGCTTCTCTGTGCTTGATTACATGACCTTGGTGGGTGGCAGAGTCATAAAATGAAAAAGCCAGTATTAGCCTACATTCCTGAATGACTGGATGAAGAAGAGCCATCCCATCGAGCAAGAAATATACTTCTAAACTACCCTCACACTGGACCATTTTACAGCCCTATCTCTGAGAACTTCCTCAGATGATGAACTTATTCACTAGTAACACTAACATTTGCTTTACCATGTTCTACATATCCTCTCTGTTTCTGCCTCATTACTGTTCATGCTGCTCCTACTGGAAACACCTTTTGGTCTGAAGAACCGCCTACATATCTTTCCATGGCTTTTCAAAATCCTACCTCCTTTATGAAATCTTCTCTGATGTCCTCAGCTTGAAATAGTTTACCTCCACTAAATAAGTATATATAAGTACAAGACTTATTGTCTTGGGTTATAGTCATTTAAGTGCAGAGGTATGGGGTCAAAGGCCATCTCAGGAACTGACTGATATTTATGTCAGTAAGTTTTATCACTAATGCTAAAAGATATCAAATATCTCTTAAATTCTAAGACTTTAAGTATCCAACTATAAAATTAAAACATTTAAAAAATTACCTTCGCTAAAAAAAAAGGGAATATGCCACCCAAATTATGATGTATGGCCCACTTGTACAGCTAAATATATTGTAAGAAAGAACTAAAATAAGAGACACTGGGCTCTCTTACACTAGCACAAATAAACTGAATTACTGAGCAAAATAATATACTAGATATGGATTTTTAATAAAAGGATATTTGCATATAGGAAAAATATGTGATAAGAAACTTTATTAAGCTTGAATATTCCTATTATAAAGAGCTCTACTAAAACTTATAAAGGTCCATAAAACACTTCATATACTTATATAGATATAACATGTCCACATTTTAAGATCAAAACCAACTCTGGTAGAGATTTCTCTGTTCTTCTTTCTACCTCATTACTTTTTCTGTCTTTTCTTCTTCCGTTCTTTTTACTTTCATCATCATGTGTCAGCTAAGGCTACCTAAATGCACTCAGCCCATTTATTTAGTTCTCTTTAAGGCATTATATATAATGAAAAAATTCAGACCTTTAGAACAGAAGTATGCCACAGAATTAAAATGGTTAGAAAACACCATGTAAATTATAGACTTATGATAAATCCACTGAACTTATAACTACTTCCTCCATCTAAAGGTATACGTATATTTTAAACTGACTTTGACTCCCACGTATACTAAAGAGAATTTACCTGATATTTAGGCATCTCTGAATACTCCACAATTGTATATCTTTTATCATTCTGCTGGTCCTATTTGAGATAAGACATACAAACTTAAAAGGCAAATATGAGAAAAAAAAGAACCCCATGTAATTGATCCATCTCACTTTGCATATAATCACCAATTAAATCCCAAGTTAACAAAATCTAGGAAACAGACATTACACTTAAGTTACTCATTTTAGTACAATAATCAGAATATGTTATGAAAAATACAAATGCTAGTATTTGTATCATCAAAATGCACTCCAATCTATCTTTTATATGTAAGACAATAAGTAATACGTCCTAACAGCAATTACACAATTAACTACAGACATATGAGGAATAATCACTCATAGAAACTGGCTATAGCTTTGTTTTCATTGCTTTTGCCACCTGATCATTTTCACAACTTCAGTTCTTTAAGGAAAGGAGAAGCTTAATACTTTTCTAGTCTTCTTAATTATCTTGCTGTAACTATGTTACAACCTCAAAGGCTCTAAATACTTATGGGTAAGTTATGAAAGTGAAACTTAAGAAATAAAAACTAGTTTTCTGCCTGGAAACACACATTTTTTGCTAGTTGTTCTACATATTTTAAAACTTATTTAAAAAGCATTTACTGAATATACACTTGCACATAATATTGTAGTTACTGGCATATTTAGCTTCTTATTGCTAGACTACAGGTTCCTTATGAGCCAGGATTATGTTATAATAAACTTCTGAGCCTGGGAAAGAGTTGAACTCGATAAATACTTAGTCAATGGGAAACCTATGGGGAGAATAATTTTTTAAAAATGCTAAATAGGTGATTTATTTTACTTTAGTTTTAAAATGAAAGCTATTTGTACATTTTTGCATATCATTAATTGTTTTATTCTTTTTTTCAGATTGTATTTAGCTTCAAATATTTGTGATCATGATGATGGTCTCTCCTAAAACTATATTTTTACTGAAAAAAGACTGTTTAATTCTATTTTGAACTAAACCCCAAATAACAACATAAAATGGAACTGTGCTATTATAAGAGTTTACTTACAAATATTTCTTTCTTTTCTGATGTTTCTTTAAGCCTCTGTAAATCCATGCTATCTCTGTGTCCTTAAACAGAAAAGAAAGATTACAACAACTTTTTTTTCTTACCTACAAAATGATATTATTGACTAAAGTCTATATTAACAAGTGGTTTGTGTTGTTTTTAAGTAGTTTTGATGGCTTTGGAGTCTCCTATAGCTCTTTTGATAAATATTAAAAATATCTGTCAAGAAGCTGGACAAGATGAGTAGTTCAGTTTATAGTAACAGCAAAAGCCAAAGGCCTCCTACAAAAAATTCAACAGGTGATAGGAAGTGAATTGCTTGAAATATAAAAGGAAAAAGAATAAACAATTTTACTATTAGTAAAATGTAAAAGCATTATAATATATATTACATATATAACATATAATTGTAAATATGTACATATCATATATATAGATATCTATATATGTCTCCATCCCAGTGGCAATACAGTATTAACAAAAAGACTAAAACATGTTTTTAAAAAATGAATTGGGACAGACATTTTTTTTAAAGTGGGTGCCAGGACCAACGATTACCAGCTGCCCAACTACCAAAAAATTATGCTCTCGAAATCTCTTGATGTTGCATCCACACATAGAGCAATCAAGTTGCTTTATATGTGCCACTCACAACAGAAACCCTGAATTGGGATAGATTTTATGTCGGATTTTTTTTTAAGGCTTTTAAAATATATATATATATCTGATTTCAGAGAGAAAGGGAGAGGAAGAGAGACAGAAACATCAGTGATGAGAGAATGATTGATTGGCTGCCTCCTGCACGCCCCTCGCTGGGGATCGAGCCCGAAACCCGGGCATGTGCCCTGACAGGGAATTGAACCTCGATCTCCTGGATCCTAGGTCGATGCTCAACCACTGAGCCATGCCATCTGGGGTTATGTCAGATTTTACTTGTTTCTATACATCCACTGTGAACTCTATGTAGCCTAGCAGTAGAGATCAGCATGCTCAGTACCTAGATAACTTAAAGGGTGGCCTTAATGTGCAGATTTTACATGGATGTAACATGTTCTCTTAACAATTTCTATACATGTTCCATGACTTGGTAAATTTCTAGTCCTGGAAGTATCCAAGCAAGTGTTAAAGACAAGGTTATGAAGCTACTTAATGGAAAAATTCAAACCTAAAGAGACAGACTCATTCATACCTTGAAACATTCTGGTTATGGCCACAAACAATCCAAGTTGTTTTCTAAGAACTCTTTTGTTAAATACTTTAAACTTTAATAACCTAACAGGAAGACTTCTAGAAAAGTATATTCTCCAAATATTATGGACCTGACCTAACCAGCTCTATAAAGCATGCCCTCTTCACCTTTTCCCTCCATATGGCATTCTGTCAATATTTAAATATGCTTAAGTTTCCTTTTTTTTTTTTTTCCCCAAATATATCTTTATTGATTTCAGAGAGAGGAAAGGAGAGGTAGAGAGAGAGACAGAAACATCAATGAGGAGAGAGTCATTGATCAAGCCCGCAACCGGGCATGTGCTCTGACTGGGAATCGAACCCTGATCGCCTGGATCCTAGGCCAACGCTTAACCGCTGAGCCACGCCTGGCCGGGCTTAAGTTTCCATCATCATTAAAAACAAAGTAAAAAATCTTAAGTATATAAACCTCAACATTAGTTATTTCTTTCTCTTGACTTCACTGCCAAGCTTTTTGGAGTTGCCCCACCAGTCACTTTCTTTACATTCCCTCCTCCTATTCACACTTTATTTCACTATACTCATCTGGTTTCTCCCTCTACCAATTCCTCCACTGAAACAGTTTTCACCAAGGTCATTAATATGTTATCACTGCCAAAATAAATATATTTTCAGCCCCTATTTTACTTGAGCTATCTGAGGTGTAAGAATGAATCATTTCTGCCTTTACTGGGTGGCTAAGCTGGTTGGAGCATTGTCCCATACACCAAAAGGTTGCGGGTTCGATTCCCAGTCATGATACACACGAAGGTTGCAGGTTCGATCCACTGGGGCATTTACAGGAGCCAAATGATCAATGTTTCTCTCTCACATCGATGTTTTTCTCTCTCTCCCTAAATCAATTTAAAAAAAAACACCCAAAAATAGCCTCCCGTGAGGATTTTAAAAAAACCACGAATAATTCCTGGTGGGGGAGGTAGGAGATGATAAAGGGGGAAATATGGTGATGGAAGGAGACTCTACTTGGGGTGGTGAACACACAGTATGCAGATGATTTGTTATAGAATGTACACCTGAAACCTGTATAATTTCATTAACTGTCACCCCAATAAACCCAATTAAAATAAAAAGAATATATGGTCACCTTACACTATTTTTGCAACCTTACTGTCTAAATTTATTTCAAAATTAAAAATTTAAATAAAAAATTATGAATGAATCACTTTTTTGAAATACTCTCCCCTCGGGGTATGTAAATGGTTGACCATAAATACCCACTTTGAAAGCAGAGTTCTGACTTTCACTACTGTCCTAATGTAATTATTAGTAGTGTACCCTTTCACTCTTAAAAGTCTACTGGTTTAGAAAAAAAATTATATGGTTACCCTATTTATAAGCCAATTCTCTTTTCCAGTTATTTCCAGACTTCCCCCCTGTACCTTTCTATTATTCCCCAACTAACACTTGTGAATCACTCAGGTTCTTTCAATAAAAGTGGATCAAATTCAACAGAGGATCCTCAAATTCAAAAGACAGAGTTCAAGTAAGCTTTCCAAACAGTGGTTATCATAGAAAATTGGCACCAGAGGTATAACTTCAACCTATTTCTCCCACTTCTGTTTTCTTGCAAAAATTTTGGAACCATACTCTAATACTGGATCTATATACACTCCACTTGTCACATAAGTACATAGTTTTATTAATCGGCAATTTCTAATTTTAATTTTAAGGTAATAATTATAATTTAAAAGTAAATAATATTGATACTCAAAAATCACTTTGCCAAACTTACCCACAAATGCTCCAAATTCTATATTATCTCCTTCTGCAGCTTTAGAGCAAACAGTTTCTTGATCTTTGGTTATAGTTTCCAAGTGGCTTTTGCAACTTGGTTGGGATGGTGTACTAACAAAAAGTTTGGTTGGTGGGGATGACAGATGTGGTATGCTGTTAGGTGAACTGCCTAATTTTTTATTTTTACTAAACATTTTTAAGCTTTCTACCCCATGCAGTCTCTGTCGCAGTTCTGGAGGAGAAATAGCACTTGTGAATAAGGCACCACAAGAGGAACCAGCCTCTGGAAAACTGAATTCTTTTCTCTGGGGTATTGCAGGTAAATCCTGACCAAATATGTTACATGGGGTATCTTTTTCATCTTTCATAAAAATATTACAAGTATTATTACTTTCAAGACCACTCTGAGGAAGAGAGGAGCTAAGTGTATTTACAACACTGTGCTTTTTCCATACAGAAGGTCTTACAGGAGGACCATCATCAATAAGGTTTTGAGCCAAATGTTTGGAAATGCTCAATTCTCGTGTGATTTCATTGTGAACTTTACTAGCTTCCGAAGCTTTCTGGGCAGTGAGTGTTTTTAATGTGTCCACAGTCAGGGCTGAAAGATCTTGCAAATGGCCAATTTGAGAATCTAACGACTGTAATGATCTCTTTATATAGTTGACTCGATCTCCAACTTCCTTCATCTGAATGCACATCTGCTCCACTCTGTAGGGGAAAAACAGACTTTTACTAATGTTGAAAATGAATGTAACTTTAATAAATTACAATGGTAAGAAAAAATTTCACATGCACTCAAACAAGGTAAGTTATAAAATAAAGTATGGTTATTTATTTATTTATATAAGGTACAACTTATATTTAAGAAGGCTCCCGTGCTAATCCTATCACAAAATGCAAAATTTCCATTACCATTACTGTATCTACACAAACACCATATGCTTTCAGAATGTAGCAAAGCCGATAGAAACAAATCATTTAAAATAACAAGGAGTTTTACTTTTCTCATACTAGTAAAAAAAAAACCATTAACTCTTCTCTACCCTTCGTTAACAAGGACCAAAAATAACAAAGGAATGACTTAGTGATTTACATGACACATTAGAAGAACTAAACTGTCTCCCAATATAAAATGTGAAACTACTACTAAACTTACTTGTTTGACAAACAAATCAAACAATGACCATGTATAAGAGACATAACTATAAGGATCCACTCTAACATATAATTAATTATATTAAAGAGCTTCTGAACCTTTCAAAAGTGACACGAATTCTCTCTTCACTCCCAGAATTGAATTTGTCATCTTTTTCATTAAAATACATCTCAACACACTGCTCTTCAAAATCATGAAGTTTCTTTTGATCTTCTTCTGTTAAATAAAGTTCTAAGGAGGGAAAGAAAAAAAAAATCAATGAAGGCTATCAAGATATCAAACTTTACCTCATAAGTCAATTTGAATTACTCAGGGTTCATAAAACTATAAGCATCATCTACATTTTTCCCCTCATTTTACTGCTATATGTCTAAAGTACTATCAAGTATTTCTGTTTTTTTCTTTACTCACAGTGTGATCTCAGCAGAATAGTTTTAGGTAGTTCTCCTGTCCTAATTTCCTTTTCCCATAAAACACTCTTACTCAATTCTCTCAGACCTCTCCCTCACATATCCTGGTGGAGGAATTTAAGGACTGAATTGGTAGAACAGAAAGAAATTGTAAAATTTTAAGCAGTTTGACATGGTGATTAGTGTCATGCAGTGTACAGAATCTACTAAAAGTATTCTTGTTTTCAAAGCAGCAAAAATGGTTTGCAGAACAAAAAGTGTTATGGTATACATTACCATTTTAACAAAAACAAATTGCGATGCCATACTCAAAAAGTCTAATACTAAATTCACTTTTATATCATATTGTGCTTAAAATTCTTTTATGTTTAGGCAAATTCAACAAAAGCCTTCACAATAACATTAACCAATTAAGTCTTCTGAATGAAATTAATACTTAGCCTTTAGGCCCTGGCTGGGTGGCTCAGTGGGTTGGAGCGTAGTCCTGCATACCAAAAGGTTGTGGGTTCAGTTCCCAGTTGGGGCACATACCCACGTTGCAGGTTTGATCTCCCATTAGGGAGTGTAAGGGGGAGGCAATAGATTGATGTTTCTCTCTATATATCTCTCCCCCTTCCTCTCTCTCTAAAAATCAATAAACATATCCTCTGGTGAGGATTAAAGAAAAAAAAATTAATACTTAGCCTTTAGTGTAATATTGATAAGAGATAAAAAACACTGGCCAAAAAAAAAAAACAACACAAAAAAAGCCCAAAACAATGGCTTTAATATATTTTACTTACTTGGTCCATCTGAAGTCTTATCTTTTTTTCTTCTTTTACATATGCAGCAAAACAGAGACGCTATATGGCTGAGAATGATAAGTGGTGGAGGCAGAACTGGTTTCTCATGATAAGCCATAATGAAATGATAACGTTGGTACTTCCATACAATATTGGAAATTGCCTTCACTTGTAAATACACATTGCTTAGATAACAAAGAATGAAAATAGAACAAACATAATCACATTTTAAAGTTTTAAATGCTAAAGATTTAATTGTAATTCTTTTCTAAACAAGGATTCAAGAAAGTATCCTACCATAAATAAGACAAAAAGTCAAATAAGAAACTGGAAAAAATACACGCAACAAGTACAAGGCAAAAGTTTGATATTGTTGAGGGTCTTAATTACAAACTCTCAGAAAAATGGGCAGAAAATGATTTTAAGATTATAAATGACAAAAACATAAGAAAATATTCAATATTAGTAGCAACAAAACAAGTGCAAATACAGATAAGATCCTTTTATGTACTATCAAATTAATGACCATTAAAAAGATAATACCTAGTGTTGGCAGAGATTTGGGGACATGGGCCTATTTTGACTTAAATGCAAAGTCCTAAAAATACATATGTTGAACAGTTCTACTTTTAGAAAAACATTCTAGGGAAATACTTAAGGGCTGATAAGAAATTTAACCACAATGTGGTTTTGGAAACAAAAAATTATAAACAATCGAATTGAGCAATACAACACACTGGCTGGAAAAATTATGGTCTATATCATGGAATACCAGGTAGTAATTAAAAATAAACAAGAGGACCCTGGCCAGTGTGGCTCAGTTGGTTAGAGCATCGTCCCATGAACTGAAGAGTTGCTGGTTCAATTCCTGGTCAGGGCACATACCCAGGTTTAGTGTTTGATCCCCAGTTGGGGCAAGTACAGGAGGCAACCAATCGTTATTTCTCCCACTGATGTTTCTCTCTCCCTTCCTCTTTATAAATCAATTAAAAATCAATCAATCAATATATGTATATGTGTGTGTATATAAACATTATTTTTTAAAAGAAAAAATAGTTCATATATATTCATAAAAAATGACAACTGTGCACCAAAATATTAATGGGATTATTGATGAATTTTCTTTTTTTTGCCTTTCTGTTTGTATGTGGAATGCGTATTACTTGGCAACCCAGTAAAAATCTCAAATAAAAGTTTAAATTTATAAAAGAACTGAATGTTGAAAGGTATTTAATAAAGTCTCAAATTTAGAACTCATTTAATTTGAAAAAGCATGCTTTCTTATTTGTAAATGTCAAAGATAATTTTAGTTTAGGCCTTCAAATTGAGTAGAAATGTATACTAAGTAATCTCATTATAATAAACAAGTGAATAAAATTCTTACTTGAAAAATGCAATAAGAAGATTAACCATAATGATATACTGTACAAAGAGGTAGACTGCTTGAAGAAATGGAGTCAACCATGTCCCAGGACCACAGACTCCAGGGAGAGCAGAATCATTTGCACACACTTTAGAAAGAAAAAAATAAATACAGTAATTCACTAGTAACTGCTTCTAATAAGTATTTATGTTTGTTTGTGTAACAGAAGTTTTGATTATGTACAAATCTGTTTTACAGATTCTAGCAAAAGTTCTGGGCAGGCAGCCATAGGAACACCAACTTAAAAGTATTCCAACACAGAAGAATTTTGTGAGGGATGTGGGTACCTGTTCTACCACTCTAGTCCAGACAAGAAAATACATTTTTGTGTTATACCTAACTTTCAAGGTAGGGGTTAGCCTGAGGAGCATCAAGGAGAACAAAATTCTCAGATTCAGCCACACTATAACATTTCTGTAAGAAATATAACTGAACCATAAATGAGTATGGTAAACTCACAGTCAATTTACAAACATAAAGATTACAGAGTTTATCTTATGTCACAAAAGAGGGTTTAAGGAGTGGTCCAAGTGCCTTTCAAATATACAATGATTAGATCTGAATTCTTTACTTTCATTATCCCCAGCAGAAATGTCTCTGAAGTCAAAATATAGCTGAACACAAAAAAGGAAAGAGCTTTAATACCTGGCACAAAGTTATGAGGAATAAAGTAAAAACAATTTAGGCAGGCAAGAATTAGAATTAAATAACCATTAACTAGTGACAAATTTTCTATCACTCTAAAAAATTTTTACAAATCTATTTCCATTCTACTCAGAGAATGCAAGAGACTAAAAAACTGTATCTAATGCTTAATAACAACTAAACTAGAGCCACATCAGAAAAAGAGCAGTCAATGAAAACCTGGAAAGGAAAATGAACAAGAAGCCATTAAACACAAAATCTGACCAAGCTGGTAAAAACCTCAGTTTTAACAACTGATAATAACTGATGACCACAATCTGACCATCCCCTGACCTAATCTCCTATAAATAGGTGGGTAGGGAGCAACACAGGTATGGTGTGAGAGAGGAGTGAAGATGGAAAAGAGCAACAGTGAGCTAACAAAATAAAGATTCTACAACCCACATGTGAAGGTCAGCAGAAGAACAGCCCTGAAAGTTGGCTGCATCACCTATGTTTACAAGTTATCTAGCCTAATTAACTAAAACAATAAAAAACAAACATTTATTATATAATCCACCATGACTGGTCTAAACTAATCAATACAATACAATCCCATTACCCTTGCCTTGTTTCAGAGCAATTAAAATTGAAGGCAATTTGAGCTAATGAGATGAAAAAACGGGTACAATAGGGGATTCTGGAAAAGGAATTTCCCCCCTGTAAGAATACAAAGGAAAACAGTGTCTCTTCCTTTTGCTAGTTACAGAGTCTCATAATCATAAGGGAAACCTGTAGGAATCAGACACTATGATTACAGAGTCATGGAAAGAAAAAGAACAGATGTCCTTAGCTATGAATTAACAACACTCAAGACTACTCTACGTCTGAACTTTCTGTTACGTGAATAATAAATGTCCTTATTGTTTAGGCCATGTTTCCGCAATTTGTAACTAAAAAAACTCTAAAATACTTTTTTCAATTAATTTTTGTTATGTTTCTTCTGGGATTAACTAATGTATTGTGGGAAGGGTAATAGTTTGACTTATGAAAATACGTAATATTACTTTAATGCAGTTCTGACTTTAAAACATAAACAAAAGATGAATTTGTAAACATAAATCCTTACCATCAATTTCATATGCGTAAACTTCACCAAAAATCATCCAGTATGGACGGAAAACTGTATCTTTAGCAAGAGTCCAAGATGGTTCCTCATGAGGATAAAGTATTGCTTTTCTGGGAACACCAAAACTAAGTAATACAAGAGCCATAATCACTACAATGTAGAACATATTGGCCACCTGTTGAAAAATAAACACTGTTAAAATACATGGGAATTTAAACAGAAAGAAAATATTCATCTTTAGAAAGTTTTGAGTGTTCTAATAATTAAAATATTTGAGTTTCTTTTTATTCCTGATATTAGCATTCAGAAAAATCTCATTACTACATAAATCTAACCAAGGAGTTTATGTAAAAACTCATCTGCAAAGCTGGGCAAGTCATGGACATCTTTTATATAATGAACTGTATCGTATTTCTGGTTCAAACTGGAGTCTATCTGGAGTCCACATAGATTTTTAAAGGTATAGACAAAGACTCTCTTTTCTACCCCTTTTACTACCTGTCATTTGCCAACTTCACCAAAAAAAAAAAAAAAAAGCTTCCCTGAAAAAAGACATCTTGCAACTGAGATCTGAAGAATAAACCTAAGTTAATTAGTAAAAAAGGTTAACGGTATGAGTGTAGATGAGGGTGATTACCCCCAGTAGAAAGAACATGAGCTATGGTACTTCAATAGGGGCTGTGGTAAAGAAAATATAGGAAGCCCTGTCTGAGTAGAGCACAGATAAAACGTCTAAAATGGTAAAAGATTTAAAAAGAAAGCAAGGAAGATGTTACTATTGCAGTAAACTAGGAAAAGGCCCTACAGGATCTCTCTGTAATTATTTCTTACAACTGCATGTCAATCTACAATTACCAAAATTACAAGTTAAAAAAAAAAAAAGAAAAGCAAGAGCCAAACTGGGCAGGGCTTATGGGTTTCATTAAGCACACTGATCTCTAATATTAAGGCAAAATCATTAAAGCTTTCTTAAGAAGGGGAAGTGACATATTCAGATTCACATTCTGAATTACTCTAGCTATAATGTAGATTGAAGATGAACCAATGAGTAGTTGTGAGTAAACAGATTACTAGACTGCTGTAGCAGATACCAGCTGATAGGTTGGTTTAGGGTGAGAGCAGTAAGAATAAAAAGAAATTCAGATTGGAAATAACAACTTCATATCTTTCATTCTGATCTCAAAACTTCCACAGCAAGTAGCATCTACAAATTAAAGTATTTCAAGATAAATAAAATGTGTTTTTCCCCTCTAAAATACACACCAAAATGTTTTTCTCAAAAGTTAATATTCTTAGGAATGGTAGATTTGGAGTATAAAGCAAATAAACATGAAATAACATTCTCTGGTTCAAGTAAAACTATGTTAACGTTTTTATGATTTTAAGAAACAATATCAATACATTGGTGATATGATTATCAGATGCCTCTCAACTTACCATTTTTCCAATCATCATTACATAAGGTCCTGCCTGTTGATTTACAGCTAGAAAATCTAGCAAACGCACATACCAAAATATTATGTTAAGACAGTAAATTAATCTTCCAGCCACAAAAACATCATTATCATATGCATTCTCAAAGTTCCATTTAGCTCCAAATCTTAGTCCAAATCCAATGAAGAAAGAAATTATGGCAATTGTATCACTGACATTGAAGTAATCACTAAACCACACTTTAATCTTCTGGCTTATTTTCCCAGCTTCAGACATAAAGATCTAAAGGTTAAAAAAAAAAAAGTTTAGTCAGTTTCTTCCTATTAAAACATATAACAGCATTCAATTATAATATTACAGTAGATTTTTATACATCCGTTGGTATTTCACAGTATTTTTTATTTTCCTGGCATTTGATGATGCATTTGATCACCAAAACAATTCAGTAAGATATCAGAAACAGATACTTCTTATCCTCATTCTGTATAGAGAAAAAAACACAACCATAAATGACCTGCTCGACCAACTAAGAAGCTCAAAATCTTGGGACTAGAACACAGTTGTCTAAATTGGAATGTGAGGCGCTTTTGAAAAGTTGTTTTGTTTTTCAATGAAACAACACTAGAATATCCTGGTAGGATATTCCAAAGGTGCCTTATTTGCAGAAAGTAAACAACTCAATGGTTTAAGTAGTTGTACTTATCTTTTTTCTTGAATATAAAAATTAAAAAAAAATTTTTTGTAGGGAATGGTAATACATTTACATGTTCAAAATCATACTGTATCATAAAGTAAATACTGAAAAGTCTCCCTTCCACTTTTCTTCCTTAGCCAATTAAGTCCTTTCCCCACTAGAGGCAACTACTTCTATTACAGGCACACTTTGTTGCATTGTACTTAGCTTTACTGGCTTTATAGATGTTGCATGTTTCACAAATTGAGGATAAGACCCTTCACCAGCAAAAAGATTATGAATTGTTTTATTGAGAGGCTGGCTTTATTAGAGTGGGCTGGAACCAAACTTGTAGAATCTCCAAGGTATGCCTGTACTCTTTAATGAATCCCTGTATAACCGTTTTATGAATGTACATTTAAAACAATTCTTTGGAACTTGCTTTTATCATTTAACACACCTAATTTCTTCAAACATGTTGGTTGAACAGATTTCATAAACATATAAACCATGGCACTTAGAGAAATTTAAAATGCATAATAAGCTATTTAATAAGATAAATTCCTATGATACCCAAGTGGTAGGGCAGTACAATGCCTTCTATTTATTTTCACAATTTCATGTATTCTCTAAATATAAGCAGAGACATAAAATAATTCAGAAATAAGTAAATGTGTTATAAAATAACTTATGTAGTAAGTAGTAACACTAGTTTGAATAGAAAGTATAAAACTTTAAGAAAAAAGCATCCCTCCCCCCATATCAGAATGTTAGAAATTTACAATGTAAATGGAAAACTCTGATAAACACAGGGATCTAAATCAGTATGAAAATTCAATGGGCAACAGAGTACACTTAAGTGGACAGTGCAATAAAAGCAAGATAAGAACCTATATATAATTTATTTACCTGATTTGCTATATGTATATTTAATAGTTTTTGAAGACTGTAAATACTTTTTGAAGAAAGTAAATATATATGTTCAGAAAATAAAGCAAAAACAGATCTAGGCTATGTTTCTATCATTGTCTTTGTAATTTGTGACAAAGTTAACAACACGCTGATCTATTTTTTTTTTTTTAACTTATTGAGAGAGAGAGAGAGAGAGAGAGAGAAACATCAATTTGTTGTTCCACTTAGCTATGCATTCATTGCCTGCTTCTTGTATGTGCCTTGACAGGGGAGACTGAACCCACAACCTTGGCATATTGGGACAACATTCTAACCAACTGAGCAACACTGACAGAGCCTGATCTCTATTCTTTTGCCATGATTTTTAGAACAGCAAAAATAAACATGCTCTACTATAAAGATATTCTCCTATAAAGTCATCACCTACTGAAATTATGATACACATAAAATAACACATACCCATATACATACACAAAACATCCTCCATATATACAGTAAGTTACTGGTAGGGAAAACTAAAGACATACCTCACGGACTTTCTCAATAGCATAGGTAAAAATATAAGCAATAACAATCCATTCTTGAACTGAAGGTAACTGCTCCATTTGTACAAGAACCACAAATGTATAGAGCATCAGAAATCCCAAGTAAGCCAACTAATAAAAAAGAAAATACAAGATATGAATAAAATTGATTACAAAATAAAATTTTTTATTATGGAAATTTTGAAGCGTGAACAATAAAAGAGACTAAATGAACTCCTGTTAACTATCTCCCAGCTTCAATCATAAAGTTTTAGAAGGAACTCTTTTTTAGTGCAAACATTGCATTTATCAATCAAAATATAAATGATCTCTAGGGTTTAAATGTGTTGTTCTAAAACTTTATTTTTAGTACTTCTCATAGGAAGAATTTTATAATACCACAGTTTATGTTCTCAGCTTAGCCTACATAATTTCATTTAACTTAAAATATACCTAAAGTATCATAATACATTAAATTTACTATAGAACTTCACCGCCATCATCATCAAGAAACACATACTTACTGCCTCTTCCCTTCCCCAACAACTGGGAAAGACAACTAGGTATTTTCCTAGCTCCTAGTCACTGAGGTTGAAATCCCAAGAAATGGAAACCAATATGAAAAGCATTTTCCCTAGGAAAGGGAAAATTCCACTTCTGATACTCTTAAAAAGATTATAGGGAGGTGATACAGTCTGTGTATAACATCTAAGCATTCCTTTTCATTTCAGAGGAAAACCCAGACTCATTGACCCCTGAAAATTGTGGCTAAGAATCATCTCATTCTCCTTGCCTCTACCAGTCTGAAAACCAGCCACATCCATGATTTTAAGCTATGGAAGGGTAGGGAAGGAAGTAAACTGCAATAAATAAAGAGAAATTCCTGTAGCCACTTGAGTTGTCCATTTTTAAATAGTCATTCACATGAATGCAAACTAAGAAACTTACATTATTTCCATTAGTGGGGACAGAATTTGGAGATTATGTTAGGTAATTCAGATGTGCAACACCTGAACAAGATGGAGCAAGAAAATTTCCATATTGAAAAGGAAATGTAATAAATTAGTCTTACGGGCATGTATGTGGTTGGGAAAGCAATGCTTGAAGGAACAAATTCTCAAATGTTCATCTTAGCACAAAGCTATTTGTATACTTTCCCAATTCTTAAAGTCTAATGATAAAAATGAAAAACACAAGAATAACAATAAAATAAAAACTTAAGTCCTGGCCATGTGGCTCAGTTGGTTGGGAGTTGTCCCCTGCACCAAAAGGTTGCTGGTTCAATTCCTGGTCAGGGCACATGCCCAGATTTAGGGCGCAATCTCTGGTAGGGGGAGTGCAGAAGGCAGCTGATTAATAATCCGCTCCCACACTGATGTTTCTCTCTCTCCAAAAATCGATTTTAAAATCTTTAATTAAAACAACAACAAAAAAAGAGTTTTTCTGGGAAGGAGAATAAAAACTCATTTGCTCAGTCCCTGGCAAATAAGGGGTAATCTCTTGTGTTTCTTCAGATGAGTTCATCCCTCATGAACATATAGATATATATGTTCATGAGTAAAGTGTATTCTTCCATAAAGCAAGAGAAAAGCCAATTATGTGGCAGATAATCATATAACATGATTAAGATATAAGCTGTTATATCACTGATAAGTAAAACTATATGAATTATCTAGATTACTTTGCACCATCAATTAACGCTGCAAGAAAGTCTTATTTCCAAAAATTTAACATTATCTGCAAAAATCCTAAATCACAAAGAAATTATAATTGTGTATTAGAGTTTCTTTTGATTAATCTTTACCAATCTTTCTGGTAGATGATTAGTATCTGTTACCCACTTACAAAGGCATATGGTCACAACATGTTTGTTTAGTAAATTTCTGGTTCCAGTTAGAACTAGTTTCAATTAAAATTAAGATTTGTTAGTTTTTATCATTCTATATGACAGAAATTTGAATAAAACTAATTCAAACTTATTGCTCTTTTGAAAATGGCTTTTCAGTGATCTAATTTACATCCAAATCAGTATGGATTCTAGACCAAAGGTCCACTAATGCCCATCTTTTAAAATCATTATGCTCATACAATTTAAAAACATACCGTGTTAAACCAGAATTTTACAATTGGTGCATGATAAAAGGCGTAAAACTTTCGTGTGATTGGAAGCTTTTTTGATTTTATTTGTATTTCCATTTCATTCTTTTCTTCATTACTGTCCAATATTCTTACTTCTTTAAATACTTCCTAAAATAAAAATAACAGTTGTAAATATATACAATTATTCACAAGAAATTTATATTCACTTAAAAATTTTTTCCTCCTTACCATAGGAATCTCTTCTGTTATGTTCTGAAAGTTGTTTTCGCTATCTTCCATTGTCATTTGATGGGCATCTTGAGATTGTGGAATATGAGACATTTCAGCCTTAGTTTTATATTCTAGCATTAATATGGTAGGTGGAACTAAAATGCTTAATATAACCTAAAAATTTTAGAAACATAAATTCACATTTTAAAATTAGTAACTTTCAAGAATATAACACAAAAAATAAAAACATTAAATATCCTTATTATTAGCCAGCCATTTTGCCCCTGGGAGTATAGGGGGGGAAACCCAAAACTTCATTTCTACTTATTACTATATTTATTTTTCTCATTTATTCATTTTATTTTTCATTTATCTTTATTGTTGAAAATATTACAGATGTCTCCTTTTCCCCATTGACCCCTTCCACCTCACTCCTACTTCCCATCCCAGGCCTTCATCACACTATTGTCTGTGTCCATGGGTTATGTATATATGCTTATAAATTCCTTGGTTAATCTCTCTCCACCCACCCACCAAAGAGGCCCAGGTTGAACTGTCTTAAGGAGTAACAAAATATTTGAGTATTATGATATGAAGGTGTAGGAAAGATTTAATAATTAAAGACTTGCCCTTAAAAAAGAATCCAATTACAATCAGGTCAGAAAATACATTTGTTTAAAGCAAAATTCAAGCCTTGTGAAGTTGCTGTGTGCTTAATTTTATCCTAAATCTCTTTGCAAGTGTTCCATATCACAACATGATTACTCAGCTGTGCCTCCATAAAAAAACTGTAATTTCTAAAATTTTATATATTACTTGCAAAATCATAAAGCACAAAGAAATTAGAATTGTGTATTAGGGTTTCTATTGGTTAATCTTTCACTATTATTTTCAGTAGATGATTAGTATTTGTTATCTACTTATAATGGTCAATGATTAAACTACTTGACTGATTTCTACCTTCTACATTTCTTTACCTTATTTAAGATATAACAGAAAGTCTTGAGAGCTTAAGTAATATCTCTCACTACGATGAAGCTGAAAGTACCAGACAACACTTTACCCACATTCTTGACCATAAAAGCCAGGTATATGCAATATACTTCAAATAAATTAAAAGTAACAGAGTATTAAGTTAGTAGATCAGTCCTGAATTTTAGAATTTGGGCATTATCTTTTCATAACAGCGACGTTGTTCACGGCTACTCAGGGCTGTAAATGCCATACTTCCATTTGTTGGCCTCTCATGTTTCTGGTTCAGATAGGGGCAACAATCACTATACACCATACCTGAAAAGGATTCAGAGTGAACAACAGGAGGAAAAAAAGGACATTTCATGTCACTTCATATAAAAGGCCAACTATACATCTGGGCTAATTCCCCTGTTCTTTTAATCTAATCTAATCACACTCTTTATATCAAATTGTTTCTAAGGCATACCTTGTACCAGGAATTTTTCCTCATATTCAGCCTTCCCATCCACATATCAGATAACAACATTTGTGTACAGGTGTGGGCTACAAAAGGCCTAAGTCTTGAAGAAACTGCTAATTTAAGGCAGGTGGAATTACTCCAGTTTTTCAGTTCATAAGTGAGCAATTTCATAGCCATGGTTTCATCCTGTCTGAAGGATTGTTCTAGTAATTCAACTGCTAGTTGACCAAAATCACTATCAAAAGATAAAAGCCAAAACATATTCAGTTTAACAAATTGCAGTCTTAAACCACTATTCTTACATTCATTCATAACATGTTCTAGTTTTTAATATTTTCACACATACACTTAGGGAATTGTGAGGCAAAAGAATCATAGTAGCTCTATGTTTTCAGATTACTACTATTATAATATGTCACATTAAGAACAAGACTGAAAAAGTGACTCCAGCCCTGGCTGGTGTGGTTCAGTCGGTTGGGGCATCACCCTGTGCACTTAAGGGTAATGGGTTTGATTCCCGGTCAGGACACATACCCAGGTTGTGGGCTTGATTCCTGGCTGGGGCACGTACAGGAGGCAATGGATCAATGTTTCTCTCTCACATCGATGTTTCTCTCTCCCCCTTCCCTTCCTCTCTCTCTCTCAAATCAATAAAAAACAGATTCTTGGATGAAGATTAAAAAAAAAAAGTGACTCCAGAGAACTTTCCCCAGTCATGGAAATAAAACTACAGTCTTATAGAAAACCAAAGCTAACAATGTTCAGTTAAATTTTTTCTATACAATTAATTTCAAACATAGAAAAGGGCTGGTATCCAGTAGAAATAAGTAATGTGAATATGGACTAACCTAATCATGAAAAGCACCTGAATCTTAAATCTCCAGTAAGTAATCATTGGATCCCTGCTTGAGTTACTTTCAGTAATAACTCTTACCCTTTTCCAAAGTCAATCCATTTTTGTGTGAGAGAGGTCCTATTCTCTACCATAAAGCTTTCTAGACACAATCTTTCCAGCTTACTATTCCTTTAGCACCCTAAGTAAACTTCTGGGAACTGTTTCATTCTTCTATATATGTAGTCCCACCATCTGAGATGCCCTTCCAGTTGAATTTATCTCCTTAGAACACAGCTTAAACCTCACTTTCTTCGTTTCTTTCCTTACCATTTCAAGTGGAACTTTTCCTAACCAAATTACTACTATGGGCAACTATTAAACTGACTTCCGGCATTTCTTCTTTCTTGCTGAATTATTTAACCCGAAATGCAAACAAAATAACTTCTTTTGTATATGCATAGGCAGCCAAATTTCTTTCTAAATTTTAAAAAATGGGTTTCCCCTAAGTAGACCAATAAAATTATACATGTACATCCCCACTCAGTCCATGGCCCTATAACCTTCACTTAAACATGATCTATTTTGTATTTTTAAAATGTTCCAAGTCATAAAATATAACTTACATCGAATACTGTTTCAACTCTTCTGAAGTATCATCAACAAGGTCACTCTGCTTTGCTTCATAGGCCATTGAACGATAGATCTTACAGGCAACTAATGCTTTAGCCATTGATTCTTCACCATGCTGCCATAAAAAACGGGCCATGACCTGCCTCTTCATAAGGCAAGCCCAAATTAACAGTTCATTAAGTGGATAAGGAAAGCGCTTGGTTTCTGGATCATCAATATCTACAATTTCATCTTTGGTTCTTTTCTTCTTTCCTTCTTCCACAGTTGTATCAATCTTCAGGGAAAAATAAATGTTATAAAGCTCATTATAAGATCATGACATTCATGTGAAATTTTTATAAAATCTCTTTTTGGTATTCTCCAACTTCAAATAACTGCAAAAATTAAACAGTATAAATTTTATATTTTTGATTTTTATTATAGCTCAAAATTCATTTTATAGAAATGGCGTTTCCAAGAAAAACGGTTTTCTAACAAAGTTTTCTGAGATTAAAGAAAGGGCCTAATATTTCAACTAATACCTGATAAAACACAATTTTATTTTTTGTTTTTAATCCTCACCTGAGGATATGTTTTTACTGATTTTAGAGAGAGAGGAAAGGAGGGGGGGGGGAGGAAGAGAGAGAGAGAGAGAGAGAGAGAGAGAGAGAGAGAGAAAGAGACACATCAATCAGTTGCCTCCCGTACATGCCTCGACCAGGAATCAAACCTGCAACCTTTTGGAACTTTTTGGTGTATAGGATGATGCTCCAACTGACTGGGCAACCCATCCAGGTCAATAAAACACAATTTTAGTGAAAAAGAAGTTTCAGCCCTGGCCAGGTAGGTCAGTTGGTTAGAGCATGGTCCCAGTATGGCAAGGTTGAAGGTTTGATCCTCAATCCAGGCACAAATAAGAATCAACCAATGAATGTATATTTCTTTTTCTCTCTCTCCTTTTCTCTCTCAAATCAATAAATAAAAATATTTTTTTAAAAGAAGTTTCAATAACACCTTTGTCTTGCATGTTGTTAATCAAGTAAAATGGAATAAAAGGAGGCAGTGAAGCATTTATCAAAACAACACTTAGCCCGGCTGGCATGGCCAGCAGTTGAGCATTGACCTATGATCCAGGAGATCTTGGTTCTATTCCTGGTCACGGCACATGACTGGGTTGCGGGCTTGATCTCTGGAAGGGGGTGTGCAAGAGGCAGCCGATTGATGACTCTCTCATCATTGATGTTTCTACCTCTCTCTCCCTCTCCCTTCCTCTCTCTGAAATCAATAAAAATTAAAAAATAAACACCCAAAATACAGCAACAAAACAACCCTTGAAAAAATTTGGTTGTTATAGAATTATTAACTTTTTTTTTCTTTAATATATCTTTATTGATTTCAGAGGAAGGGAGAGGGAGAGAGAGAGATAGAAACATCAATGATGAGAGAGTCACTGATCAGCTGCAGCCCGCAACCCAGGCATGTGCCCTGACTGGGAATCCAACCCTGATCTCCTGGATCCTAGGTTGACGCTCAACCGCTGAGCCACGCCCGGCTGGGCATCATTAACTTTTAATGAGTATCTTTTTGTATAAGGGAAAATGAAGAATCAAAGATATAGCTAAAAACAAAAGGCAACTCTTACTAAAACAAGTAGTTTTTTTAATGTCATAATACTCAGTAATTTAGAAAGAACAAAATCCAAAATCCAGAAAGTGTAACATTGAACAAAAATACCTTTGGTCGGTAGGGCTGTGCTGTTTTAATGAAATGATTATGTCTCATTTTTTCCTTTTTATCTGCCCTATTGTCAAAAGATTCATGACTTTTTCGCAACTGAGGAGTGCTGCTGGAGGTATTTCGGCCAGACCTCTGAAAATGAAAGCTTATTAGTTTTTTACAAATTTAAATATGCTGATATGCTATAAAAATTCAATAATCAATTTATATTATGTATAAATGTGTGTGCACACATGAAAAATATGATTTGTTTAGGATATCAATTACAAAATCTAAGTACTTAGTTGAAAATCTCATATTTTTAAGACAATGCCACTTTCACCATTCTAATGTAAGTTAATTTTTAACTTTTAAAGTGTATGATTTAATTTTAAAGCAACTATAAAGACTTCCCTCCAAATAGTACATACCCGATTATTTCCACCAAGACTATTATATATTAATCGAAAACGTTTCCGAGTGTAGGTGCATCTATAGGTTCCTCCCATAAGATATTCAATAACAAGTCCTATATCAATTAGGGTGATCTTATATCCTGGAGGAAGATTTCCCTGGAAAGAAAACATGAGTTTTAAAAAGGCAGGATAGTATTTCTCAATAATTCCATGTGATGCCTAGAAATGTGCCACTCTCCAAAATGACAAATATTTACTTGTTACAGAAAGCTGGAATTTCCAGCAGCTATCTTTATAGGAGAAGGGAGCGACTTGTTCTCTTCTTCCTTTTGTAAGAAAGGGGGATTATGAAGTTTGAAGTCTCAATGATGTGGTTCAGGACAAAACTATGGTTTACAGCAGAAAGATAATTTGGTCTCCACCACCCTAAAACTTCATACATGGAGGCATAGGAATTTCTAAGAGACAACTATTCCATTTTCATGGTAGCACAGATCATAAATATTCTTTTCCTGCAAAAATAATGCTATAAAAGTTATTATGTTTCTTAATGGGTCTATACTTACTTATAAGTACTTTTTAACTTAAAATTACATTGGCTATATTACAGGTTACACAAGACTTTATAGCCTTGTCTAGGATTTAACTACTACCTATAATACTTTTTAGAGCTAAAACTTCATTTTCCCAGGGCATCAATTTACAAATGATGTTTTGGAACATAATTCACTTGTGAGTTTGGAAAGATTGCCTGTTTCAGAATCAAATATTTGGTTAATTTCATTAAATAACCTTAAAAGGGTTTAATCATCAGATGACACATACATTAATCAATTCTGCCCTCCTACCACCATCATTTTTTCCATTTCCCTAACTATAAATTTATGAATTTTTAAAAGTATAAGCACTTTTAAAAATGCTTATACTTATTATATTTTGGTTTCATCTGTGAAGTTTCTAATTCTAGAAATCTGATTTCAAAATTAATCCAAACAATGTTCATCTTAAATATAAGATTTTTATTTTATCTAAGAAACCTCAAATATGCTTTATAATTGAGGGTGTCATGTATGATATTTAGTTTTTAAAAATATGACAAATACCATTATGCTATAAGCCCACTTGAATGGGAAATATTTAAATTAAGTAAAATAATGTTAGTTATCTAAAAATCATTAAGTAATTTCTCAAACTATATAAATAACTTGTAAAAAACTCAACTTATTTATTTGAATCAGAAAATACTTAATTACTGCCTTTACTTTAGGATTTTTTCATTTCTGAAAATAAAAAAATTGGGCCACTGATGTGAAAATAGAATTAACAACTGCAGTTCTTTCTGCTAACCTATGTAAGTTAATCATAATGCAAATGTATTTTAGAAAGTGCCTGGACTAAAGGTCTCCCCCTTACTCAAGCTTTCTGGGAAAAGAAAAAAAGCTTTAATTACTTAAACAACAAAAAGTTAATGTGAAATGTTCAGGATAGGAAAATCCATAGAGCTAGAAAGTAGACTAACAGTTGCCTTGGGCAGGGGCAGAATTTTTTGGGTTATTGTAAATACTCTAAAATTAGATTGTGGTGATGGTGCTACCACCACTGTGAGAATATAATAAAAGCCACTGACCTATACACTTTAAATGGATGAATATTACAGCAATGTCATATTTCAATTGAGCTACAAAGAAAAGCATGTACAAGAAATGAAGTAAATATATCTTTTTAAATATAATAAAATCTAGATTCTTCCTATAGGATAAGCCTAGTTTAGTATTAAGTTACGAAACACAGAAAATTACATTTTCTATCTTAATTTTTGTTTTTTAATACTGAATAGTGAGTAAATATTTGAATGAAGAATTCTAGAAAACAAGCATTTTAGTTCAAAAACTTAAACAATTAATTAAATGAGTACGTTTTCACCAAGGAAAATAAAAAACTAATGGATACCAATAATTTAAACAGCTATAAATTTTTAAGTAACTATTTGAAACTATTAGTATTATTTTTTAATCCTCACTGAGGATATGTTTTTATTGATTTTTAGAGAGAGGAGGGGGGAGAGAGAGAGAAACATCGACTGGTTGCCTCCTGTACTCACTCCACTTGGAGACAGAACCTGCAACCTAAGTATGAGGCCTGACTGGGAATCAAATCCACAACCTTTTGGTGTATGGGAGGACACTCTAACCCAGGCAAAGAGAGAGGGACTGAGGGAAGGAGGAAGTGCACTTGCATAGGAGCATGCATTTCAGAATTTTTTCTTTGTTAATCCTCACCAGAGGATATTTTTCCATTGATTTTACATAGAGTGGAAGGGAGGGACAGAGGGAAGGAGGGGGAGGAGGAGGGAGAAACATCAATGTAAGAGAGACACAGCAACTGGTTGCCTCCTGCGCACACTCTGACTGGGGTGGGGATTGAACCTACAACCCAGGTATGTGCCTCTGACTGGGAATTGAACCCATGACCCTTTGGAACTTGGGCCAATGCTCTAACCACTGAGCACACTGGCCAGGGTATTTCAGCGTTTTTACTGGCAAAATCTGCCATGACAATCCAAACCCAGTGATTCCCTCAATGTCCTTATTCAACGTCCTCTACATGCCCCAGGAACTAATTTCTTCTGAACACAGAAAAAAAAGACACATTCATTCTATCAGTGATTCTCTTTTATGGACCAATGAGCATTATGAAGTTCACCACACTCTCAGATGACTAAAAGCTCAGGAAACTCGGTTATAATTTCATAAACTTTCCTTTTTCTTGATTTCTGATATGTCATGCTAAATCTTTACTTCTGTGTTACCACATATTTAGACCTTCTATTATTCTAAAAAATGTCATTTTATCGCTATTTTTAAGGTATATTTAAAATTTTTTGAAACAGATGAAATACAATTTTTTTAAATAACATTTAAAAAAAAAATCTCTTACCTGTTTGACATCTCGAACAAGATGAAATAGCATTGGATTAGTTGGACCTTGTTTCTTTAAGGAGAAAATATTAAACTATTATTTTTCATCTAAAATAACATAAACAACTTCCCTTTTTATTACATGCAGAACTTTTATGAACCCACTTGCACAAATTATATTGAGTTAAATGAGTTATGTTCATAAAATGGAACAAAAAAGCATATAACCATTTCATATTTGCCTTAAACAAAATACATAATTTTCTTACATTTTTACTTATGGAACAATATGTAACTCTTTGTTTTCTAGAAGTCATAAAAACGTTGTAAGCTTCACAATTATATATTTAATTTGCATTTCCTTCATTGATAATGGAGGTGTACATTCTCTTTATTGTTAAAATTTCTGTACTTGTTTCTGCTACTAATCATCAAGTTGTATCAATACTTCAAATATTCTGGGTAACAAACTTTTAACATTTACATATGTCATCTTTTCCCTACTGTCTTAATTCCATTTAGGTATACTATTAGACTAAACACAGTATCATTTTTACAGTAATCTTATTTTGATGGTATCCTATTTTGAAAAAATACCCAGGAGTGTATCTCCCCCATCAAGACTGAGGTAAATGGGCCAAAAATGTATTCTTCAAAACTTTTTAAACAGTGCTTTGACACACCTGAAATTTACTCCAATAAATTCTATACAGCATAAGTGAAGAGACTTATTTTCAGTATTTTAAATCTATTGTTTAAAAGAAATAGCAGGTGGAATTTTCTCCTAATGTTGTGTTATTGTTAATTTTTTATGAGGTCATCACAGTAATCAATGCAATCTACTTTTCCATTTTGATCAAATATACTTGGTAACAGATTTCAAATATAACTGGACAACCTATTATTTCTTTGAGAACAATATTATTTTCTTTGATATTCTTGACTTTCAAATTATACATAATATCTAAAGATGACTATAGCAGATATTGCATATAAACTATATTTTACTTCACTCTGTTTTCTTATTACAGTATTTAGTCTATCCACTTAGGAGCTGAGTTTTCTCTGCCCATTCTCCCCCATGTGTTAACTTTTTAAAAAATAAATGTCTTCCAAGTAAATATGAGGTATTTCATATTTTTTAGGTATAGAAAGTTTCACTGTATTTTCTCTAACAGTATATAATCACATAAAAATGCATTTCTGGAATTCTATTTTACCTTAATGTATTATTATTGTTTCTTCATTATATATAGCCTCTTAGTATAAAATAAATATACATTAACACAGCAGTTCTCAAAGGGCGGTCCGGGAACCCCTAAATGCCCTACAAGACCCTTTTAGGAGGTCCATGAATTCAAAAGCATTTTCAGAATCATGTTAAGCTGTCATGTGCATTTTCTCATTCTCTTTCTCTCAGAGTTCAGTAAAATTTTCCAGAGGCTTCTTGATGTGTGATATCATGAAATTAAATTCAAAAGCAAATGAGAATGCAGCTACCATCTATGAACCTAGACACTAAGATTTGCGAAACCTAAAATTATTCCACTCTCTTCACTAATTTTTTTGTTTTCTTGAAAAACATTTTAATGTTAATATGTAAAAAATGTATTATTGTTATTAAATACAACTTAAACATTTTTAAGATTTCTTGGTTTCATATTCTAATATGGTCAATATCAACACATATAAACAAAACCTCTTTAGAAACAGCTCTTTGAGATCCTCAATAATTTTTATGTTATAGGACCCTGATACCAAAAAGTTTGAGAACTACTGTTTTGTCATGTTATAATCCCTTAAAATTTAAAAAATTTCATCAATAATTGATGCTGAATATAACTATTAATAACTGAGTTATACAATTAAAAAAATTACTTGCCTTGCTAATGGGGTCAATTTTTATTTTTATTGTTTTACATTTGCTTTATATTTCAGGGATAAACCTTACTTCAGCACAATGAATAATCCTTTTAATTTTTACGTCTGTTCGCTAGAGACAGTAGAACGCCAACAAAGTTCAATGTAACTGTGCTAGACACTATTAAAGGAAAAAAATGAGGGAAAATAAAGATATAATCCCTACTCAAAGAGAAATTTACAATCCACAGGGGAAGATATAATTGTACTTAACTGACTATGCACCATTGGGCTTCATGAAGGCAATGGCGTGGCATTTAAACCAAGTTCTAGACAATAAATAAAATTCAAGCAGGTGTGGAGTAGTTGATAGAAAAACACAGACCAGCACTGTGTAAACAGCAAATTCTTTTTTTTAAAAAAAATTATATTTGGGGGAAATGGCAGGTGGACAATGTAGTTGAAATACCCAGCATATGGGGATGGGAGTGGAAAATAAAGGCCAAATGAGAGAGAGACCCCCAGGTAAACGGGGCAAATGTTCAAGTCTCAAAAGCTGGAGAGCTTTGAAAAGATATGCTAAAATATGTGATAAGAATAATTAGCTTAAACAATTAATGTGAAGAAAGACTAGACAAGGAGATTAGAATACAAAAGTGGTATAGTAATAGACTGTAAAAGACTTAGTACAAAGACATCAGGAATGAAAAGGAGGTGATAAATAGGTAGAAATTGATGAATAAACAAACAGCTTTGCAGAGAAGTCAAAGTTAATAAGCTAAGATTTGGTCATAGTGCACCTCAAAGTACAGCTCAATTAAATTCATATTGGTAACATGGAAAGCAATAAGAAGGGCAGTTTTTACCCTCTCCAATGCTAGTAACATGAAATCTGAAATGAAATGAGGAAAGCTTTGTGAAGGAAATAATTACTTTTCAGGAACTCTTTAGAATATTAAAAAACAGTATGTAAGCTAAAAGGGGGACACCACAAAGTCAAATCATGACTGTAAAAAACAAAAAGGAGAAAAGAAAGAGTGTGCAACTTCTCCATTAGGCAAAGGAGTCAAAAGAAATTTGGTGCAACAAATGACCACCAAGAAAAAAAGGAAGGTCCCCAGAAACAAGGAAAGGGTTTCCAATCCATACTGACTAGCTGTAATTTTTTCCATGTAATCTAGCAAAATATTAAAGGTTTTATCAAAAGGATCAAGTATGTTCAGGTAAAACACCATTTCCCCAAAATGACGAAACTTAGTTAACAAAGAATTTTAACATATACTTACAGTGTTGTAAAGTTCTTCCAATCTAGGAATGGTAAGGAATTTATGCATGCTTACTCCATTTTCAATAAGAAGTTTTACAAATGCAACTCTATCCATTACAAGAGCATCAAGCATAGCTTGTTCCAGGGATCCAACCTAAAAGAGTATCAAAATTAATAAACACATTTCACACATTCTAATCAAACAGTTCTAAATGAAAGGCTTTAGGATTTATAACTCTTTGATTCCGAGCAGTTTTAGAATAAAATTAAAAAGATGCAAAACAGCAGAACGCTAGGACTTAAGGCATAAAGAGACAGATGACAAGACATCTCCAGAGTAGCATTACTGAAAGAATAGTCCATAAAACTACTTTGCAGGAGAGCAAGTGTGACATGGGGGGGTGGGAGGGAGGAAAGAATCCATCAACTAAAAATGGGGAAAAATACCTTAAAGCAATGATTCTCAATATTTAGGAAAGTTTTTTTGGAGAATGCATTTCAATACTTGAGGACCATTACTAACATTTAATGGGCAGCGTGTCAAAGGACACCAGAGACCATGCAATATGCCAGCCAATCTCACTCACAAATGGATTGTTCACACAACTTTCTATTATCCTATTAGATGCTCAAAAATGAAACCCAGTAATACTGCTTTACATATAAACAAAAAGCACTCTACCATGGTTTATTCTATAATGAACTTTGCAAAACTACAACTACCATATAAGTAAGACAAGATCGTACTTAGTTTTCTTTAGACCTTTAGCAGAAATTATTCACCATTAGAGAAAAAATCTCTTAACAGCAATACACACAGTCTGTCACACTTGAGTTTAATATAATACGTTTATCAGTAAGCATTTGCAGTTGTCCCTTATAAGTTTTTAGAGACTCTTTTATAGACTTCAACAAACTCTGAATCAAGTACTAATAAATTAATGAAGACACAAATATAGGGATTTCAGTGAGTATCATTAATAAACGTTATGTTATGAATAGAATATCATTAATATATTAATATGATATATTACTTTAATATATCATAGTTTCTGGATATTTTAAATATTTGGTACCACACGATTAAAGGAACTTTGTGGTGAAAATCAATACCAAAAACATTGGGTTTTTTACCTGCTGTTTTTCAAGTTTCTGATTTCGTTTACAGAAGTTTACCATATGACTATACAACTTATATACAGCAAGCTCTATTACCATTTCTTTTTCCAATCTATTCTCTATTTTCATCACTTAGCACAGAATACGGTCTTCAAGATTTTTTAATATAAAGACTAAATGCATGCCTTATACATGATAGTATTTCAAGACAGAAGATGCTTTCTGTGATACTTCTCACCACTTAGTTCTGTCATAACAATGAAAATATGACGACAATGCACATAAAAATAAAACACAACTAATTTAAAAGAACATAATTCTTATTCATTTTCTCATATCAACGGACTGTACTTATCATGGCATGTTATTCCTATTTTAGTTAATATTATTTCCTTATTTCTCTTATCACATACAAATTCTATTTCTTATTACTTATTCTAACATTAACAACTTTTACTCTATAGCCCACTTGGTCCTCTCTCTGCTCTTTCCTTGTCCTGTACTTGTAGGGAGTATTTTTCTGTTCCCCACAGAATTTAAGTTAACAACAACATTCCTGTATCAATCTGCACTACAACTGCAGCATTTACACTGACTCTATCAAAAGGAGCAAGCATCTGATTACTTACATCTTTTATATGTTGCCATTCTTGAGCATCTGCATTTGAAATACTATCTATTTTTATTATAAACCACTTTTGTTTCTCTGTCTTTATCACAATTAGAGCATTATATTGTTTTTTAAAAATTCGTGTAGTATTTATAAAATTTCATTTTTGTATAATAAAAAGAGGCACAACAAATTTTTTGTGTTTGATCTTATTGAGTTTATAACCACTGCCCTAGGACAACAACGAAGCCTAACAAAATTTTCATGTCTGAGAAAAAAAAGATTTAGTTGAAAAAAGTATCTGCTTTGTAAGCAGAATTTCTTGATATACTCATTGCATACTTAACAGTCAAGAGGAAAAAATAAAACAATTGTCTTGTAAAGTGTATGTTAAGTATAAAAGAAGCCCAAAATCAAATAGATAACATTGTGTAGAACAAATCCATGAAAATAAAGACTTTGTCAAAGCCTATACATATGAGGAGACCAAAAATCCAATGAAATTATTCAATGGAATAAAGGTTGGCATACTGTAGAAGTTTTACACAGCTGATTAACATCAATTTCTTCCTCTGCAGTACTGTAAGAGGGGAAGTGATCAAATAGATTTTTAAAAATTATTATATAGGAAATACATTCCTATGGTTTTTCAAAAAAATCAAATATCACAAAATGGTATTAAAAGAACCTTTCTTTCCTTTGGCCCTCATGTCTGAAGACATAGCCCATATTTACAGTTTCCAGGATGGTTCTACAACCACAGAGTGTATATGAATATGCATTCATAAACTGATTTAAAGATCATGTTAAACACACTTTTCTGCAATTTGCTGTTTACATTATACAGACAGAAAAGACTTAGCTCATCCTCTTTAAAGGCAGGATAATATTCCAAAGTATGGATAAACATTTAAGCTACCCAGCTTCCTACTGATTCAGACATGTAACAAAAATTTGGCAAGCACTGTGCACCAAGCTGTGAATAAAGCAGTGAACAAAAATATTCTTGTTCTCATAAAATTTACTTTCTAGTAGAGATATAAATAAATAGCTAAAATATATGGTTTATCAGAGAGTAATAAATGTTAAAGAGAAAAAAAATAAAAGAATATAGAAAATGCTGTCAGAGAGGGCCACTATTAAAATTGGGTGCACAATAAAAGCCAGAATGAGGAGGAAACATTTGGTTTAGAAGCCAGAAAGAGGAGGAAGCAAGTCCAGGAAGTTATCTAGGGGAATAATGTTCCAGACAGAGGAAACAGCAAATACAAAGCCTAGAAACAGGAACATTCCAAATATGCTCTAAGAAGGCCTCCATGGCCACATAAAAGAAAGCAAAGAGGATAGTGGTAACATGTAAGAGAGGTAGTAATGGGACAAATGTAACACCTTATGGGCCATGATAAGGGCTCTGGATTGTGCTCTGTAAATGTGACGTGATCTATCTTGTTTATAAAAGGAGAGGAAGAATGAGAGTAAGGAAACCATACAGGATGCTACTAATACAATACAGAAGGATGACAGTAGACCACACCAGAGTAAAACTGGGTATTTTGAAAGTGGATCTGAAAAGATTTAAAAATGAAATTGTACTGTAATATATAAGAAAAACAAAAACTGACATAATTTCTTTGTCTAAGAAACTGGGAAGAGGTTGGTGCCATTCAGTAAGATGGGGAAGACTGCTGAAGGAACATGTCTAAACATCCAAGAGAATGCTGTAATCAGTTCTCTTCCGCACAAAGCACTACTTCATTTTTTTTTAAAACCTAAACCCCTTTACTCATTACTTCTACCCCTGCCCCTGCCTCTGGCAACTACCAATCTATTCTATTTAAAAGCTTGGTATGTATTTTTAATTCCATATATGAGAGACATCATCTGGTATTTATCTTTCTCAGTTTGACTTATTTCACTTAACATATTGTCCTCAAGACGTAGATGTGTATGTATGTCACAACTACTTTATCCATTCATTCATCTATGACACAGGTTATTTCCATATTTTAACTACCCCTTAAAAATATACAATTAGCAAATATTTTCTCCCATTCAGTAGGTTGTTTTTTTATTTTGTTGATTGTTTCCATTGCGGGGGCAGAAGCTTTTTAGTTTGATGGTGTTCCACTTACTTATTTTGGTAATGCTATAATAAACACATAGGTACATGTATCTTTTTGAGTTACTATTTTCATTTTCTTCAGATAAATACCAAGAATTGGAACTGCTGGGTCATGTGGTAGTTCTTTTTTTTAAAATCTTTATTGTTGAAAGTATTACAGATACCCTCTTTTTTCCCCCATTGATCCCCTCCATTCCATATGCACCCTCCCCTAGGCCTTTACCACACTATTGTCTGTGTCCATGGGTTATGCATATATACATGTAAGTTCTTTGATTTATCTCTCCCAAGCCATTCCCCCAACTTCACCTTCCCAGTGGAATTCATCAGTCTATTCCATGCTTCTGTGTCTCTGGATCTATTTTGTTCCGCAGTCTACTTTGTTTATTAGGTTCCACATATGAGTGAGATCATAAAAAACTGAATTAGGAAGAATCAGAAAACCTGAATAGGCTAATAAATGATGAAATTGCAACAGTAATAAAAAAAAAACTCCCAGCAAACAAAAGCCCTAGTACAGACAGCTTCATGAAGGGTGAGAGAGTTTACTAAAATTTTTTCTTGCTTTTTGAGGTAGGCCAGCAGTGCTATGAACTTCCCTCTTAGGGCTGCTTTCACTGTGTCCCATAGACTTGGGGTTGTTGTGTGTTCATTTTCATTTGTTTCCAGGAAGTTTTTAATTTCCTTCTTGATCTTATTGGTAACCCATTCATTGTTTAATAACATGCTATTTAGCCTTCATGTGTCTGAATGTTTTTGAGTCTCTTTACTGTAATGCTTTTCTAATTTCATGCCCTTGTGATCTGAGATGCTTGATATGATTTCAATCTTCTTGAACTTGTAGAGACTTGTTTTGTGTCCTAACATGTGGTCTATCTTTGAGCATGACCCATGTGCACTTGAGAGGAATGTATATTCTGCAGTTTTGGGGTGACATGTTCTGTAAATATCAATTAAATCCATCTGATCTAGTGTGCTATTTAGTCATTGTTTCTGTGTTGACTTTTTGTCTGGAAGATCTATCCAGTGAAGTCAATGAGTGTTAAAGTCCATGACTATGACTGTATTGCTGTTGATCTTTCCCTTAAAGTCCTTAAGGTTATTATTGATAGGTCCTTATTTATTGCCATTTTAATTCTTTGTGCCTATGTCTCTCTCTATTTATTATTATTACAGCAGTCCCTTTAACATTTCCTGCAATGCTGGTTTGGTGGTGATAAACTCCTTCAGCCTTTTTTAGTCTGGGAAGCTCTTTATTTCACCATCTATTTTGAATGATAGCCTTGCTGGATATAATAGTCTTGGTTTCAGATCCTTGTTTTGCATTACCTTGAGTACTTCATGCCATTCCCTTCTGGCCTGTAGAGTTTCTGATGAGCAGTCAGCTGACAGCCTTCTGGGAGTTCCTTGTAGGTAACAGATTGCTTTTTCCTTACTGCGTTTAATATTCTGTCTTAAATTTTTGGCATTTTAATTATGATATGTCTGGGCTTGAGCCTCTTTGGATTCTTCTTGCTTGGGACTCTCTGTGCCTCCTGAACTTGTGTGACTTTTTCCTTCACCAGGTTAGGGAAGTTTTCTGCCATTATTTCTTCAAACAGGTCTCTAACCCTTGCTTACTTTTGACCTCTTCTTGCACTCGTATGATGCGAATACTGTTATGTTTCATGTTGTCCCACAGCTCCCTTAGACTGTCCTCCTATTTGTTTTTCCTTTTTGGATCTGATTGAGTGATCTTTTTCTACCCTGTCTTCTAATTTGCTGATTGGATCCTCAGCTTCCTCCAATCTGCTGTTTATTCCTTCCAATGTATTCTTTATTTCTGCTATATCATTCTTCATTTCTGGCTGGTCAGTTTTCATAGTTTCCATATCTTTTTTTCATGCTGTTGAGCATCGTTACAATCAATATTCTGAACTCTATATCTGATAGATTGCTTATCTCTATTTCATTTATCTCTTTTTCCAATACCATAATGTTTTCATTACCTATATAATATAGTTATGTTACCTACATAATATAATATAGTTTTCATTACATATAATATAGTTAGAAACCGGGGAGCATGATGCCTCAAGCTTTGTTCTTCTTTCTCAACACTGCTTTGGCTATTTGGGGTCTTTTGCAGTTGCATACAAATTTTAGAATTGTTATATTTCTATGAAAAGTGCCATTGGAATTTTGATAGGGATTGCAGTGAACCTTTAGACTGCTTTGGGTAATATGAACATTTTAATACTATTGATTCTTCCAATCCATGAGCACAGAGTATCTTTCCTTTTATTTGTGTTTTCCTCAATTTTATTCATTGATGTTTTTAGTTTTCAATACAGAGGTCTTATATCTCCTTGGTTAAATTTATTCCTAGGTATAGTATTCTTTTTGATGCAATTGTAAATGGGATTTTCTTAATTTCTCCTTCTGATAGTTCATTAATGTGTAGAAACTCAACAGACTTCTGTGTATTGATTTTGTATCCTACAACTTTACTAAATTTATTAGTTCTAACATTTTTTTGATGGGGTCCTTAATATATTCCATATATATTATCATGTCATGTATAAATAGTGACAATTTTATTACTTCCTTTGCAATTTGAATACTTTTTCTTTTTCTTGATTAAATGTTCTTTTTAGGACTTCCAATACTATGTTGAATAAAAGTTTTTAGCTTTTCACCACTGAGTATGATGTTACCTGTGGGTCTGTCACATAAGGCCTTTATTATGTTGAAGTACGTTCCCTCTATAGACATTTTGTTAAGTTTTCTCAAAAATGGGTGCTGATTTCTAGCAAATGCTTTTTCTATGTGTATTGAGATGATTGTATTTTTATCCTTCATTGTGTTAATGCAGTGTATCACACTGACTGACTTGTGGATGTTAAAACTATCCATGCATCCCTGATATAAATCTTCTTGATTGTGGTAATGATCCTTTCAATGTAGCGTTTCAATTTAGTCGCCTAATATTTGTTGAGGATTTTTAAAAGCTGTTGCCTAAGAGTCTGGCTTCCAATCAGCCTAAATCTAGGTGCTGAGATCCTTCCCTTAGAGGCACTGACAACTACTGGGAGTTATTCAAAATTAATAGTTTTCTTGAACAAGCACAAGGTTTGAGTGACAACAATGCTCTAAGGCAGAGTTAAATGACAGGGTTCATCTCGTACACAAGGTCATTAAGTCAAGACTGAAAGAGGTGGTTGTTTCACATACTATATAGAAACCAATAAAGAGAGTCAAGCAAAATGGAAAAAAAAAACAACAGAGTTCAAAGTAATTATCATAAAGTTGCTCACTGAACTGGGGAGAAGAATGGATGAACACAGTGAGAACATCAAAAAAGAGATAGAAAATATAAGACTGTACAAAATAGAAGTCACAGACCTGAAGAATATACTAACTGAACTGAAAAATACACTAGAAGGCTTCAATAGCAGACTAGATACATCAGAACAAAGGATGAGTGAACTCAATGACAGGGTAGTGGAGCTGACCCAATCACAGCAGCAAAAAGAAAAAAAAGAATGAAAAACAGTGAAGAACTTAATGGACTTATGGGGCAATATCAAATGGAGTAACATTCTATTATAGGGCTTCCAGGAAGAGAAGAGAGAAAGGGGCAACAATCTTATGTAAGGAAATAACAGCAGAAAACTTCCCTAACCTGGGGAAGGAAACACATCAGATCCAGGAAGCTCAGAAAGTTCCAAATAAGATTAACTCATCCCCTGGAAAATCATACCAAAACCCGTAATTAAAATGTCGAAAGTTAAAGACAAGGAGAGGCTATTAAAAGCAGCAAGAAAAAAACAACTTGTTACATACATGGGAACCCTATAAGGCCATGAGCAGATTTTTTCAGCAGAAACTTTGCAGACCAGAAGGGAGTACACGATATATTCAAAGTGCTAAAAGAAGAAAACTTCTAACCAAGAATACTCTACCTAGAAAAGTTACGCAGAATTGAAGAGATAAAGGGTTTTCCAGAAAAGCAAAAGCTAAAGAAGTTCATTACCACTAAACCACCTTTCAAGAAATGTTACAGTGACTTCTTTAAACTGAAAAGAAAGGGTGCTAAGGAGTAACAAAAAAAATATGAAAGAAGAAATCTCACTGGAAAGGTAAACATATAGTAAAGATAATGGATTAACCACTTACAAAACTAGTATAAAGGTTGAAAGAACCAAAGTAGCAAAAATAACTATGATTATAACAATTAGTTAAGAGATACATAAAATAAAAAGATCTAAAATGTGACATAAACAAACGAAAAACATCATAAGAGACTAAAAATGTTGAGCTTTAGAATGGGATCAAACTTAAATTGTTATCAACTTAAAACAGACTATTACAGATATAAGCTATTATATGTAAGCCTCATGGGAACTACAAAGCAAAAAAACCATAGTAAATAGAAAAAAGAGAAAGAGAAAGGAATATATCATTAAAGAAAGTCATCAAACCACAAAGGAAGGGAGAAAAGAGAGAGAAGAATTACAAAATCAGCTAGAAAACAATTAGCAGAATGGTAATATGTACCTATCTTTCAACAATTATTTTAAATGTAAATGAACTAAATACTCCAAACAAAAGACATACGGTGGAAGAATGGATAAAAAGACAAAACCGATGTATATGCTGCCTACATGAGACTCACTTTAGATGTAAAGACAGACTCAGGCTGAAAGTGAAGTGATGGAAAAAAGATATTCCACGCAAACAGAGAACAAAAAAAAGCTGGAGTACCTATATTTATAGCAGACAAAATAGACTTTAAAACAAAGACTGTAATAAGAGACAAAGATTGGCATTACATAATGATAAAGCAGTCCATCCAGTAAGAGGATATAACATCTGTAAATTTATGCACCCTACATAGGAGCATCAATTGGCTGCTTTCTACATGCCCCCTACATGGGATTGAGCCAGCAACCCAGGCACGTGCCCTGACTGGGAATCAAACCAGCAACTTTTCAGTGCACAGGACAACACCCAACCAAATGAGCCACACTGGCCAGGACTAGGGAACTTTAATATCCCACTTACGTCAAGAAGAGATCTAGGCAAAAATATCAATAAGGAAATATAGGCCTTAAATTACACATTAGACCAGCCGGCCTTAACAGATATATACAGAACATTCCATCCGAAAGCAACAGAATATACATTCTTCTCAAGTGCACATGGGAAATTTTCAGGCCACTAAACAAGTCTTAATAAGCTGAAGAGGAATGAAATAATATTAAGCATCTTTTCCAGTCACAATAATATGAAATTGGAAATTTACTATTCGAAGAAAACAGGAAACTTCACAAATATGTGGAGATTAAGTGACATGCTACTGAACAACCAATGAGTCAAAAACAAATTTTAAAAAGTCAGAAAATACAGAGACAAACGACAATGGAAATACAACACTGGAAAATTTGTAGAATACAGCAAAAGTAGTTTTAAGAGAGAAGTTCATAGCAATAAATGCCTACCTCAAGAAACATGAGAAGTGTTAACCTAACTTTCCACCTCAAGGAATTAGAAAAAGAAGACAACGCCCAAAGTGAGTAGAAAGAAGAAAATAAAGATTAGAGCAGAAATAAATGAAACCGAGACGAAAAAGAGAACAGAGAAGGTCAATGAAACTAAGAACTGGTTCTCTGAAAAGATAAACAAAATTGATAAACCAAGAAAAAAAAATAAACTCACCAGGAAAAACAGACAGGACTCAAATAAATAAAACGAGAGGGGAGATAGTACAACTGATACCACACCACAGAAATACAAAGGATGATATGCTAACAAAGTGGACAACCTAGAAGAAATGGATAAGTTCCTAGAAATATTCAACTTACCAAGACTGAATCATGATGAAATAGAAAATCTGAACAGACTGATTATTAGTGGTAATCAGTCAAAAACCTCCCAACAAACAAAAGTCCAGGAGCAGATAAGATTCACTGATGCACTGTACCAAACATTCAAAGAATTAATATCAATCCTTCTCAAACTCTTTCAAAATATAGAAGAGGAGAGAACTCTTCCAAACTAATTTTATGAGGCTAGTATCACCCTACCAAAACCAGACATGGACAACACAAGAAAAGAAAATTACAGGCTGATATCCCTGATGAACACAGATGCATGCAACACTACTTCCATGACTTTTTTCGCTTCTAGGATTTTTAGAAATCTCTATGCTTTAAAAAATACCACAAGGTTTTACCAAAAAGACAAAGAGAACTTATTAAATCTTAAATAGATTTGAATGTTGTAGAAGTGTCTAGGTCAACTAATTTTGCACTTTAGTAAATTTTTCACTTGACAAGTAAAATGTCAAGTTAGGTCACAGTTCCAACAAATGCTTTGTTATTACTTAGTTTAATTTAATTACACTGGATATATATAGATTTTTTTTACATACCAGCCACTGTTGTCCATAAACAAATACATGATTTTTGGCAATGTCAACTCTATCCCATGCCAATGTAAGGATGAGCTGGTCAAATGCAGATGCATTAGTGCCTAATTGAATAAAGAAAATAATGGACAAGTTCAATTAATTTATCTCCATTAAAATGTGAACATTCATGAATTCTTCCCACTCCCATTTAACTAACTTACACAGCTGGTATCAGTCACTGTTCAGAGATAGCCTGTCTCAGAGAAGTAAGGCTACCCCCAGGGTTGAGGACTTTTATTTTCCAACTATAGAAAAGACACCAACTTATTCACTACAAACAATTCAGAATGTAGAGCAAGGAGAAGAAAACCAAAGATGACATGTTTCTATCATGGAGATAGTACTGATTGTTAAGATTATGAAAAATATCCTTACAGGTGCGTTTCTGAGCATATATCAATTCATATGTATACTTTTAATTATTTATGCAAAAGTGGATCATACTATATAAAGTATTCAGCAGCTTGCTTTATCTACCTTAATATCATACCTTCGTTTTCCATGACTCGTGAATATTCAGGTTATTTTGAATGTTTTGGTGAGCATATTTTTGAGCACACATTTGATTATTTATATAGTATGATTTTGTAGAAGCCAAATTGGTAGGCAGAAGAATATTTTAAAGCTTTTGATATACTACTAAAATATATTCCAGAAAGGTTATAACATCTATTATAGGTATAAGAGTATCTAGTAAAAAGATGGAAAGCTTATTTTTAAAATTTACTTTTAAAAAAATTATAACACTGATATCTTTCTACATTTTCCCCAAGCATTTGTATTATTCTCCTAATATCTTTTATATAAACTCTGGCTCATTTTCTCATGAAGTAATCATCTTTTTAAAATTAATTTAATAGATCTTTATTGATTTCACAGAGAGGAAAGGAGGGGGAGAGAGAGAGACAGAAACATCAATGATGAGAGTCATTGACCAAGCCCGCAACCCGGGCCTGCGCCCTGACCAGGAATCGAACCCCGATCGCCTGGATCCTAGGTCGACGCTCAACTGCTGAGCCACGCCCGGCCGGGCTTTAATTAATTTATAACAGTTCATTGTTATCCCTCTATATCATCTATAAAATGAGGGAAGTAACAGAAAATCTTTCCCTTTAGGCTATTGTAAAGATAAAATAACTACTCTCAACCACTAAAGCACAGTGGCTAGCATATAGAAAGTATATAGCAAATATGTTAGGTGCTCTCTTTTTATTTTTATGCAATCTCATTTATTGATCTTTCTGTTTGTTAATGGTTTCTGGGTTTCCTATTACTATGGTTTCTCATTCCCAGAGTGATGTATATATTATCTTATATTTTATTATAGTAATTTTTAAATGTTTGATCTATTGGCAATTTATTGTGACCTAATACTTGGGAAATTCTTGTGAATGGCAATAAGACAATAGTGCTTTCTTGTTCTGCTCCTGCCAACTCATTACATACTTGAACTCTCAGGTACCCAGATGGGACATCATTTTAATGTTTCTAATTTTTAAAAAGATTTTTCATTTTCTCTGTAATACCATTTGTTATACCAGTTGGATATCTTTGGCTAGATAATGATAGAAATACAGTTCAAAGTGCGTGTGCATTAACCTATTAGTCCTAGAAGTACCCTTAGTTTTCTTTCCAAATTTCTTTTCAGAATGAAAATGTTTAAGAACACCATCTTAAATTCTATCAACTAATACTTTATTACCTTTTTAGCCAATTAAAAATGTGACACATTCTTAACAAGATAATTAAATGGGTCTGGTGGCATAAATCCTGCTATAATCTTAAAACAACTCTACAAAATAAAAACAAAAACTAACTTACTGTCAAAGAAAGTAATCTGTGCCTTTCACAAAGAAAAATTATTGAAAAATTCAGTTTCCAAACACTTTGCTAAATTAAAAAGTCCTATCTTATAGAAATAGGATATAAATGAAAGATCTTACAAATAAATAAAAAAATATTTAAATCTTACCTTTAAGCAGTGCAGTAAGTATCGCTACATCTATATCTTGATGTTCATCTGATCCAATGTGAAAAACAGTGATCTATTTAAAGATTAATTCATAATATTATGCCTTTCCATTTCAAAAGCTAAGGCATAAGACACATAAACAAAGTAATTTCAAACTACACTTGGGGGGTGTGTTATTTGTGGTCAGAAATAAGGAACCAAAAAACATGAAATTAAGACTTTGTATCATTTACCAAATAAAATGCCAAGTATACTTAAAATATTTTATTTCATATTACATTCATTTTTAACCTATTTTATGTCCTTTACTAAAGCAAGCAACTTATGGACTGAGAAATGTATCTGGGAAAATCCTGCTGTTCCTTCTAAAGTGAACACTTACTCAACTGAAGTAATTATATGTGTCTTTGATGAGAAATGTTTTTTTAACTGGAAGTTTCTTTAAATAACTAGAAATGTAACACCATTTGAGAGGTTTTTATGTAATAACACTTTTCATAAAGAAAAAGACTATTGTAATAATCCCGACTAACTTCATTTCCAAGTGTATAGAAATAAAATACATGAAAAACAACAAGTCAACTACTACTCAGAGTTGATGAAAACTTTTCTCTGCAAACATAAGCCCATGTTTAGATGACTGAAATTAAGGAGTACTAATCTTTAATTTGAGCACTCAGAGTAAATTAGTTTAAGATTTTTGTTTCTAAATATATTTCAGAGATGCCATTAACAATTCTTTAGTATGTTTCCTTATCCCTACACAAAATCTGTTGAGGCCTAGTTATGAAACTTTTCCTAAAACAGAAGTGGAAATATATGTCTCAATACCATATAAATGCTATAATCCTCCTTCTATATCTTTCAGCTTAAACAAAAAAATAAATGATATCTTTACATGGTTAAAAAAGATATAAAATCTTGAAATCAAAATTAAAAACAAAAGTTTTTCACCAATTTGGAATGTTCTTTGAATTAAAAGGCTTATTCTGCTAAAATCTACTTACAAGCTCCTTTCTTTTCATGCACTCCATCAATGTTTGAAACAAATGAACTGCTTCGCTCTGGCCAAAGTTAAATGTTTTTTTGATGGTTGAAATAATATCAGGTTCTGCTGCATCAGGAAGATTACTAGAGTAAGAGGAAACATAACTTAATTCACTGATTTCAATTTTCATTATGTGTAGAATCTAATATGAAGTACAGGTGGATCCACGTAAGACCTTTAAAGCTACTGTATTAATATTAAATACTTGACCCTTAGTGAAATCTTCTCCTTCATGAGATTCCCACTCTAAGTTATAGGGGAGAAATGGAATTATTTTTCTCTTTAAATTATTTAAAATTTTTTTACAAGGTATGTGTTTCAATATCAGTACTCACATTTTATAAGACATTACATAAAAATAGTTTTAAGATATTGTGGTATATAAAGCAGTACTTGACCAAAATGTCTTAAACATGAGCTCATGCACATTTTTATTTCATTTTCCCAGTAGGTATTATATTTACATGGCTCAAAAATATAAAATACTCTAAAATATAAAAATATGAAAATTCATAATGAAAGTCTCCTTCCCACTGTCTTCCATCTGCCAGTTTCATCTCAACCACTTTCAAGGAACACTATTAGTGTGTATAAAATCTCTTTCTATATATATATATAAATAATTACCCTCTCTTTTCCTCCTGCATAAAAGGTAGCACAATATACATGCTACTAAGCATTCCCTTTTTCATTATATATATTTTGGTAATCTTCCCAAATCTAGTACACAGATACCAACCTTATTCGGTTACAAATATTCCATTGTGCAGAGAGACCATAATTTATTTACCTAGTCCCTCTGATATATGTTCAATTTTGTTTTAGTCTTTTACTATTACAAACAATGCCATAACAAGTAACTTTATACATGTTATTCATATGTGTACAAATATATCTGCAGAAATAATTCCTAGAAATGGAATTACTGGACCAAAAGATATGTGCCTCTCTATGTCTGACAGACCTTGCAAAATTGTCCTCAGTGAAGATTCATATATTTTAATTCATTCCAATGATGTATCAGATAAGCTGTTTCCTCAAGCCTTAACAAGGTATTGCATTAAACTTCAAATTTTTATGTTCATAACACACTGAATCTAATATTCTAAAACATAAGCCTCTTTACATAAAGTTATTAAAAATTTGTTGTAATCATACACTTACCCTCCTTCTTCTGTTTGTTTATGAATATATGCTAGTAGATCTGCAGCTCTGCCTGTTCCCTCACATATGACCACTGGAACAGGAGGACTTTCCTGAAGGTATTCTAAAACTGTGAGGATAACATTTGGCCCGCCCTCAAATATAAGTGCCACCACAGGGACACCTTGACCAATTCCTAAAAAAAATAAAAGATTAAGATATTAGGCAAAATTAGTAATTTCATCTGATTTTTATTCAATCAAAAACAAAATAAAAGTCAATATAATTTCTTTCAAAACTGTGTTGCCTTCATTTTAAGCACTCAACATGATACTAGTCTGGCATAAGTAAATTAAATACCGAATAAATTACTTTTTCATTGACTGTTCTAATTGGGACAAAACTAGAAAATCCAATATATAATTAGGCATACACTAGAATTTATGTATTTACTGAAAAGTAAAATTATTTTGTATATTTCACTAACTGAACTCTTGATAAGAAATGTATAGCATTAATTTGTTTTAGAGTTTGCTTAATACCATATAATTGAATTTCTAATGTCTGTTTTTATTTATTATTAAAATGTGTATTCCTGATTCCAAATACATTGAGACATTAATATAGAAACTAATGACAGAATCAAGATTACATAAAAGGAACTGATTAATAAAATCCAAGACCTCTATAAGAGTAACAGAAATAAATTTAGTGAAGAATACCAATTTTTGTTTTTAATAACCTGTAATGCAGTGAGAAAATTCGAAATAAAGGTAACTATAAGATTCTAAAACATTCCTGATTTTTAAAAGAGATGCTATGACTACATCATAATCTGAATGCACTGTTCTATAATTTTGAATTTCTATTTCACTTTGTCATGGAGCTCACCTTCTTGGTATTCTGACTACACAATTTCTCCTTTTTGAAATAAAAATCTAGATGTTGAAACAAAAAGTTTGACCATGGTTTAAAAGGAAGACCATTACCAAGAATGTCTACTTTTGCCCAGCCAGCGTGGCTCAGCGGTTGAGCATGGACCTCTATGATCCAGGACATCGCGAGGTTCAATTCCCGGTCAGGGCACATGCCTGGGTTGCAGGTTCGATTCCCAGTAGGGAGTGTGAAGGAGGCAACTGATCAATGACTCTCTCTCATCATTGATGTTTCTATCTCTCTCTCCCTCTCCCTTCCTCTCTCTGAAATCAATATATATTTAAAAATACATAAATTAATTAATTTTAAAAAAACACCTACTTTTAAGATACACCTACCGAAGAGTGATACCTACTTATGTCAAAAACTTTAAGCAAGGTGATTCTTACTTTGCAATAAAGCATCTTTTCCCCCTTTTACTCTGTGATCTTGAATTTCAAAGTCATGCATTAGAATGTACCACACATTAAGATTATTTCTGAAATTTTGGGGTTGCAATGGGGTTACAATAGCAACAGAGCTTCCAATGGGCCTTGGTGGCTTTGGTCTCAACAACTGAGTATCCTATTTGGCCTCAGGTTTCTTTTCCTAGGTCATCTTATTTTGACTAAGGTCAGTCATTCTTGATTGTTTCACATGCTATCTTGCTACATAAAAAAATGAGCACTTCAAAGAACATTCTTTTTTTTTAATCCTCACTCAAGGATATTTTTTCCATTGCTTTTCAGAGAGAGTGGAAGAGAGAGAGAGACGCATTGATTGGTTGCTTCCTGCATACACCCCACCTGGGTCCAGGGATGGAGCCTGAAAGAGAGGTACAGGTCCTAGGCCAGAATCAAACCCAGGACCCTTCAGTCCTCAGGCTGACACTCTAATTACTGAGCCAAACTGGCTAGGGCAGAACATTCTATCTTTAAGAATGTTGCTGGCAATTAATAAAGCCCAGAAAAATTTCAACAATAACGAATTTATAAATTCCCTTACTAGCATGAATTCTTTGCTGATTAATGGTTTTTTCAAGTTCTCTTCTCAGTCTGACTTCTGCCCCATACTTTCCAACAGTGCCATCATCCACCAATATAAAATGAGAATGCAGATTATTCAGAACATTCAATTTGCTCAGAGGGTTCAATAAGGTTTGATAAGGAGCAACCACCTAAACAATATCAAATATAAGAGTTAGTGGGAAGGATTAAATATAACATAAAGTAAAAATAAACTGAAATAATCTGTAAAGTAAGGTAAAATTCCATTTTCCTATGGCAACAAATAGCAAGTGTTAAAG